>NC_050068.2:329512410-334512410 GCF_009764565.3 Dermochelys coriacea
AATTGCCTGAACCCTCCGGGGGTTAACTCGTTAAGGTAGTCTCACACTCTACATGGCAGCAGGAATGGAGGGAGGGGAGACAGCATGGCAGGCAGACAGATGCACACTGTGTGTGTGTGTGTGATGCGCATTTCCCCTTTAAGTTCTGCTGACCCACGCTTAAGTACACTGCCTTGTTAAGTTAATCAGCAAGCTGAGACCACAGCTGCTGCCAGGAAGCTCCATCTGTTGTGTGTCCCCCTGCTCTATGGAGATGGGGTAAGCGGGGTGCAGGAGCAAGGGGGAGGGGGACACCCTGACATTAGCTCCCTCTCCCTCCCACCCCCGCACAGCAAGCAGGAGGCTCCTGGGAGCAGCTCCAAGACAGAGGCCAAGAGCAGCACATGGCAGTGGGGGGAGGGACAGCTGAACTGCTGGCAATTGATAGCCTGCTGGGTGGCTGCTGCACAGGGAACTTACGGAGGCTGCCAGTCCACCCTGATTCTAAGCCCCCAGCAACTAGCTGCAGTGGGCTGCTCTTCCTGCAAGCAGTGGACAAAGCAGGAGGCTGTCAAATAATTTTATAAGGGAGCATTGCACAACTTTAAACAAGCATGTTCCCTAATTGATCAGCAATGTAACAACGGAACAATGTTAACTGGGACGACTTCAAGTGAGACGTTATTGTATTTGAGATGACAAATTCAAGGATTCATTCAATTCCTTCTGAGCAGGTTTCATGTTAATAACATTCAGGGTTAAATATAAATGCACAAAGCTGCTTCTCTGTTTTTCTCATGTGGACTTGCATAAACTACATGTTGAATTTTCAACAGAATTAACTTTAACCTATTAAGAAGGCTTTAGCAGAGAGAAGATGCTAAAAAAAAGTTTCATTACTTTTATCCTTCGTGCTTTTATCTAAGAGTGGTTAACACATTCTCTATATCTAGTAGGTATAAGTCAAAATCAGATACGACCAACCACAGTAACTGTCTTGATATTAACAAAGGGTTCGAACTTGTAAGGTGCTGAGCACTTTCATCTCCCTCAGAGTTCAATGAAAATTGAAGGCATCCATTTACCTTGCAGGAACTGACCCATAATTATATTACATAACTGATAATTTTAACAAACTTTATTCTTACAGTTCTAATAAGCCACATGCAGTTTTTTATTATTTGTAAGTGTACATCAAGTGTGTCTAAACTTGAAGAAGAGCTAAAAATTTGACCTACTTTGACCCATATTGAAGGACTTGCCTTCAACATTTACTCAGGTAGTACATCCTCCTATTTTGGGGGTTAGACAAAGTGTCTATTTGGGGCCTTTCCTAAGACTACGTAAATACGCCATCACATGTAATCTCACTCTGATTAGTATGGTCTCATAAGAGAGAAGTGTCCTGTTGAGATAGGTTGGATACTTCTATGAATTGCATTTTAGTATTTAAACATGACTTCTGTTACTAAGTTTTTAAAATAACATTTCTGTCAAAACTCTTTCCAGTCTGACACACCTTTTGGTTGTAATTCAGCTAAAGTTTCATTATGAACAATTTTAATAGGAAAGGCCAGCCATAACATGAGCAGTTGTGAGGGTCTTTTTGCTGGAAATGTTGTTAAACTTTTACTTCTGTCTGGACCAATATGATTGAATAATAGTTTCAATAACGCTTATGTTAGGGATATCTGAAGCTTTGTGGAATGGTATTTTTTTTAAACTTTGCTCATAAAATATTTTCAGTGGACAGCCCTTTCATTTATATATTCCATTTCAGTCAAATTAGAAGGAAATCATTGCTGTGGCTATTGTTTCAGAGATGTACAGATCTCACTTTTGATGGGGGGGCTGAGTGACAAGCAGCCAGGAAGCTGCTGTGGTGGACCCCAGTTATCTTGTGTTAACATATACTGCGTTAAATCATTAAATTAAATCTTGCTTAACATTACCATGTAAAATCTTGTGATCGCTGGTCAAAACTGTATAATAGCTATTTAAGGCAAGAAGAAAGACAGCAGCATATCTCACACAACTTAAAGGTTTTTATCATATAAGTGATACAAGAATATGTTGTGTGTTCAAATCTTTAAAGAAAGTGGGAAAGTCTATTTTGTTTTCACATACTGAGGTTTTGCTCTTTGTGAAAAAGTTTTCTTATCTTGCTAATTTTGCAGGATCAATGACAAAATGTAGACTGATCTGGCAGTAAGTGACATACCAGCATATTTAAGTAGATCGTCTCAGATGTAAGAGAAATATACAATATTCCCTGTGACCCCAGTCAAGCAAGGTGCTTCAGCATATGCTTAATTTTAAGCACATGGTAAGTGCCTTGCTGGATTGGGGTTTATAGTGGGTAATGTCAGTGGGAAGTCGGCAACTTTTATATAGCTTTACTACATTTTTGCAGAAATACTTTATCAGGATCAGTTTGTAGAGCTTATTTTTCTTGCAATAAATGTCAAGTCATAATCCTGACAAACTGTATAATTGAGGATTGCTTAATCTGAACATTAATTTGTGAAATATGTACAATTTAACCTAATTTTGAGTAGTGCTTATAGCTGTGCTAATGTTGGGGGGATTAAACAAAGGTAAATGTACCTCTATAGTTAACAAGGTAAGCGACAAACTAAGCACACAGTAATAGACATGTAATAGTGACATATTAATGGACCTAACAGAACCCTTGTTGAACTTATTTTTTCGCTTCTTGGTATCTTCCTTTCATCTAGAATTGATGGGTGCTGAGGGGCAAAACGATGGAGATTGTACTCTTTCAGTTTGTGCTTTACCTGTTGTGTGGTGGGGAATCTTGATACTGAAAAAAAAATAGTAGTAATGCCTGACTTGGTGCTGTCATTCTAGGTTGTTCAGATAAGGAAAAAGTGAATGTGACGGAAAGGCAAAATGGCAGCAGTAGCCTGAGTTCATGTTTGCAGAACTCCACTATCATTTGACTTCCAACTCATTTTCTTCTTGGTCTTCTCCTGAAGTAGCCCAGCATGCTGAATGTCTTAGATTTGTGTGCAGTAATTGCCACTTTTGTCTTTGAGGGAATTTTTGAGCTGGAAGTTAGCCAATACTCTTAGGAGAAAGTATGTTTAAATAGGCAAAAAGAAAAACTCAACCACCCAACTTTTCAATAGCAACGGGCTTTGTTAAGCAGGGGAAGGAACAGATGGTGATCTGGCTTGGGAGACTTGTCTCCTCGCCTCCCTACCCTATTTGTGCTACAAGTTGATCTCATTACTTCCTTAAAGATAATTTTATTTTTGGTAAGCAAGTTACGAGGTGGAGCAAATATTTATGAAGTCATTGGGAGGTGAAGGATCTCCAATTCAATAGGTAATCATTAATATTTGGAGGATTTTTTTGCCATGCTGTTTTAGGAGAACATCATCAGACAGATACTTAAATTGTGGTGTTTAACTAAAACAACAATGTTACGTATTCTGGATTTTTTTCTTCAACAGCAAACATAATATTTTAACAAAACAAGCATATGAATTTTTGAATTTAAACATTCAAGTTTTTTTAAAATCAGGTTTGTTTTTGTTAAAATTGTTAACTAAAATAGTTAAATGAAATATTAAAAAAAAAACCCACAAAAATTAAATCTACTGTCAGCCAAGGTCAACATGAGAAACTTAAAATATTGGCTTCCTCAGGTAACTCAGTCGTCTTCACCTTGATTTTCCTGTTTGTTCATAATCTGGAAAAGCAAGCTTTTCTAGGTCCCAAACAATTTCTCACTTTGGAATGAATTAGTTCAAAGGAAGAAAATATTCTTTCCTCACCATCAGAAAAAGCTACTGCTGTTAAAAGTGAGATTATCACTTCAACAGTCTCTGAATCCAAGTGCTTAAGTGACTTCCATCAGTTCTCTGGTGTGACTTTCTTTAAAACATCAACAAACATATATTTCTTGAATGGTTCTTATTTCCAGACTGGGTCTCTTTTACAGCCTGCTGCCGTTATAGGTTTTCCCTTCTAGTGAGAGAATGATATGGTAGATCTCAAACTAATGAGGGCTACACTCGGAAAGACCTCAAGACTTCTGGAATATGCTGCTCAAACAGTTTAACTTTTGTTTCTCCTGCCTGTCCCTGCCTTCTCACATTTATCTCCAGACTTCTCCTTGTCCAGATCTATTCCACCTCAACAATCTTCTATTTGTTGAACTTTTTGAAACTTTGCACTTCTAAAGAGAGGTAAGGGATTGATGCTGTGTACAGAAATTTGCAGAGGGACAATAGGGTTGGAGTTGAGGTCTCTTGTTTCTCACCTCTCTATATATTTATGTATTTAAAATATTTTTGTTATTAACAAGCATGTTATCTCTGGAGAGACAAATCCACAGTTTGAGAACTGCAGAACTAAGCATCTCTGATGGTATCTTCTAGACTGAGTACTGAGTTCCACTGGCTAGATAGAAAGATTAATCTAAATTATCTATACAGAAGCTCCAGGAACACCATAAAATTGGGTCCCTAATCCAAGAACTATTGGAACTCATTTACGAAACTTTTCTTTAACATTACATGACTATATTGTCTCATACTGTAGAATTAGAATTCCTATTCCATGATGAGATATCTTTGAGCTATGATGTGTTTTAGTTCAAACTATCTTTAGATAGGGTTTTTCCTCAAAGCATTTTATCAAAGAAATCAGATTTTAAATTTTAAAAAATCAATTAAAAAAAGATGGATTTTTATCCACCCCTACTACCTGGCCATACCTCCACCTAGCAGCTGAGTGAGGGGGATGTTGCCGCTTCCAGGAAGCCCCACAGGTAAGCCCTGCCTAGAGCCCGCCTCACCCCATCCTGTGCCCTAATCCCCTGCTCCCTCCCACACCCAAACTCTGCTGCTAGGGTGGGGAGGTGCAGAGCCCGGTAGGGACCTGCCAGCCCCAGCACCCGTGGGGGGGCCCCCAGCCAGCACCTTCCCACCCCCACAAGTTTTAATCACCGGTCTTTAAAAGTAAAAGTCATGGACGGGTCACGGGCCGTGAATTTTTGTTTACTGTCTGTGACTTTTACTAAAAATACCCGTAACTAAAACATAGCCTTAATTATTTGCACTTCGCAACCCTTATTGAGCAAGGCCTTAAGCAGCTGCTCTAGGGATTTCACTCACCCCCGTTTACAGATAAAGTAACTGAGAGCCACAGAGGTAAAATAAGGTCAGTTTTGACAGAGCTGGAATTAGAATTCTGGGTAAAAATTTCAAAAGTGCCTTATGAGGTAAGAGCTCGTATCACAATTTCAAAAGTGAATTATGCATTGAGGAGGCTTGGTCTACACTTAAAACTTAAACCTGCATAGCTGTGTTGGTCAGGGGTATGGAAAAACCACATCCCTGACTAACATAGGGCTATCTTGAAACAAACCCACAATGTACATGCAATTACGCTGATGGAAGCATTCTTTTAGCATAGCTAATGTTCAGTGAGGAGGTGTTATGACAGTGGCAGAATAACACCTTCTGTTGGTGTTCGCTGCTTCTGCTCTAGGGTGCTATGCTGACATGGTTTTGCCAGCATATGCTAGTCTATAATGTACACGTAGTGTAAGTTTAATTGCAAATCAATGGGACTTAGGTTCTTAAGTCGGTTAGGCACTTTTTGAAATGCATACCCTAGGTCCATAGTATGCCAAAAGCAAATAATATCTACTAAGGCTATGTCTACACTAGTACTTTTGTCGGTAAAACTTTTGTTGGTCAGGGAGGGTTTTGGGTTTTTTTTCCACACCCCTGACTGACAAAAGTGCTGGTGTGGACAGCGCTATGTCAGCAGGAGATGCTCTCCTGATGACATAGCTACCGCTGCTCGTTAGTTGTGGTTTGTTTATACCGGCGTGAGGGCGCTCTCCTGCTTACAGAGCAGCAACATGGGAGACCTTCCAGCGGTACAGCTGCAGCAGTACAACTGTGCCGCTTTAAGGTCTATAGTGTAGACATAGCCTTAGCCACACTGCCTCTGATACATTATGCCTAATCTGTCCCTGGCAATCTTCTATAAAATGGAGCATTCTTGCATACCTAACTCTCCACAACAATGAAACATGCAGATGAATCAGAGTGCCTTTAACTGCATGATAACCTATTTGGGGGTGTGGTTATGTTGTTGAGCTGGTACTCAGGAGAAATGGGTTTTCTTCCTGCTTCTGCCACAAACATCCAATATAATGTAAGCAAGTACTTAAACCAAACCTTTCAGATTTGACCACTGATTTATAGTCTTTTGTAATCTTGTTTTGCAAATTAAAGTTTGCTCTTTAAACATTTCAACTAAATGGATCAGTTTACACGGCATTTAGCATTTTGACAGTTACATCATAAACACATTTGTGTATTAAACAAATTTACCGTTAGTCCCATGCTACCCATCTTTGAGGTTCCTGTCAGTTAGTCTTTTAGAGGTTGATCTGTGGTACTACATATTTTTAAGTTTTCTCAGGAAAATAATAGTTTCTTCTTTTAGTAAATGAATACAAACTAAAAACATCAGTTTGACCCCCTCTGTGTCCTTCTTTTCTTTGAAATTAGTGCCCTATGTATAAGTACATAAACATTACTATGGGGGAGGAAATGGACTGTCATGTCCACTTAACCACTATGCACAACCTGAAAAACAAGGAAATTTCCACAGAAGGGAGTTAGTTATAAACCTGTTAAAGGACAACACTTGTCCACACAAACTCTTTAAAGCAAGGAAATATCCAATTAAAGTATCTTTTAAAAACATTTTAATCCCTCCTCACATTTAATATGTTCGCTGACGAAAGACTCTTCAATTCTAAGTCCCGCACACCACATTCCTCATGATCATGATAAGATTAAAAAAAACCTTCTCACTTAGGAGAGAGAAATTGACATCGTACACTTAATCTGTGTAGATGTCTAATGGACGTGTATTGTTAATGGTTTTTATCATTTTTTTATTTACGTTCCTCTCTATGAAAGACCCCTCAGATTAGAAAAACTGACTACAAGGTGCTGTCAAATGCATAAAGTAAAACTGAAAAATAGAGAAACTTTCTTTAATGTTATCTGTTACATCCAATGTATCTTAATTTAGTTATAAGTGATTTTACAAAAAGAATTTGTTAGATGTGATTTATTGCAGTCAAAATATTCAAGTTAAGATGAATATTTAACTTTAGACTGGAGCCCTGGAGAGTCATAAAAATCCTCACATCTTCTCCATGTTATCATTCATGTTAACCAAGAAACTAAGTACTTCCAAGCTTTTATCTCTGCTCTTCTACAGCCATGCAGATTTATATAATTACATTGATATAGTCTGTAAATTCTTCTGTATCAAAATAAGTATCTTAGGAATTGCAGTTCCCTGTTTGATTCTCCTGGAAAGCCTAAAACCTCTCTGGATATCATGAGGGAGGGAGGCTAGTTGGATTTATTGAATAATTATCAAAAAACTGTTTTTCAGTAAATGAAATGGGCTACTAAAAGGTGGCAGTGATGCTTACTGCAAAAATTAGTGTATGGTGAATCCTTTAAATCATGTTGTCAGGCTATAGATTAATATTTATCAAACTCATTGGTGGCTAATTCTATAACAATGCACAATCTCTTCAGGGAGAATTTACATTTGTTCACCTGCATGTCAATGATTCTAAGCACTATAGCATTTTTTGGTCATCTCTCCTCCCCCTCCCTCACCACCTCAAAAAACAAACAACCAACCAAACAAGAAAAATCTACCTACGCCTTGGACTTCTGGTAATGTGTTCTAGCCCAGCATTTTAACAAGTGATACTCATTTTTCTCACACTCTGGGAATAGACAGTATGCTTACTGCTGGCTTCAGGTATGCATGGTCTTTCAGTATGCACAGTAGAATTGCAGTTCTGTTCACAGCACAGCAAAGCATTTGACAACTAGTAGACTACTGACAGTAGAACATATAGACAGATCTGGAAAAATTCACTTACCCAAGGTGAGTAAGATCCTGGGCAAGTGCAGTCATCTTTTGCAGAATGTAAGTTTTCATATTTAAAAAAAAATTTTAACCTTCCAAACACAAACTTAGGTTAAACTAATACAGTACTAAGTCTTTGGAGGATGGTTTCAGGAGGGTAGGTGAGAATACAGCCATTAGTGGTGAAAAGCAGATGGTTCTAAGGTATGATGAGGCAATAAATAACTAGTAGAGCTGCATATGGACAAACAGTTAACTGCAAGATAAGTCATTTATCTGCCTACCAGAATTTTAGTCAGGCTTGTAAACTCTGTGTGTGTGTGTGTGTGTGTGTGTGTGTGTAGTTATCTATTTCCTGCAAGATTCTTGTAAATCACCTGGGACTGGATCAAATTAATATTAAAATAGGATCCTTTTAGTCTAGCATTACTATCCCATTGTCCTTAGATCTTACATGTCATTGTAATGCTTTATCCTCACCACAGTTTAGAATTGGATTCCGTTTTAATGAATAAATTACTAATTGATGGCCACTAGCTTGGATTTTCATTTTGGGGGTTTGGCCATCAAAACATATTTAGCAAACAGAAGGCGGTACTGTCACTTAAACACAATATAGTTATATGCTATGTTGCATGCTTAGTGTCATCTTCATGATTGACTCTGAAGTCTGTTACAGCTAACGTAGACTTGGAATTTAAAACATCTCAATTTATTAGCAACAAAATTCTGAGCACTTGAGCAATTATTTCTGTTGATAGAAATGTAACTAAATGTAGTCTACTCATCAAGTAACAAATCTTCTGGCCAACATGAAGAGAAGAGGTGGATCCCAACTTTCAGTCCTTCAGGGCAGGGATTAACTTCTGGTATAGTCTTTACAGCAGAATATATTCGTCATCTAACAAATAAACTGAGGGCAAATCACTGGTTTTCCCAATGATGATTTTATTGTTGTTCTCTTGATCATATTAATGGACATAAAATGTAGATGTTTTTGTTTCTCTTCCCTCAAAATACTTTTTGGAAGGAGCTACCGTACAGTTTTCTTTTCTGTATGCTCACTGCAAACCCATACAACCCTTTCTCCCTGACAGAACTTGGAACTTGCAGACCTTGGGAGACCCATGGGTGAGAGCTCTGCTACTGTGCATTTCAGGAGGTGCACAACTGGGGAGCCCTGGTGACATGAATCTTCAGAAGCATACCCTTTATAAGCTCTAGGGCAGGAACCTTGATTCTCCAGAGCTTGAAGCTCCATTGGACAGGCTTCTTGTTCTGCAGGTATCTCCCACTCTCTAGTTCTCATAGGAAATTTGATGAAAGACTCTTATTGCTGATTCCAAATCCTCAGCCATGCTTGTTGGGGATTTCCTGTGCTTTGCAGAAGGAGATTTCTATTGCACACCTCCGGGGGGGACAGGAGGGAAGGGCCATTGCTGTAAAGCTTAGGAGGGGTGCCTTTGGTGAGGGTAATGGCCCAGAGTTCATAAATTGAATCAGAGCAGAGGAGAGAGGTTGCTGTCACCCACTGATTCTTTTTGTGGGGGTTTAGTCCCCTATATATACCACTGTATCTCTACTTGGAAGTGACTGAAGCAGTTCTCCTTATATGGAATTCTTAAGGTGTGCAGGAGGCATGCCCCACTGTTATAGATCTCCACTTGCACACACTTCTGCAAAACACATTCCTACCTTCCTGCAGGATCTTCTGCTTGTATATTCTGGTTGTTATATGTAAGTGTCTGGCTGGAAATAGCTCATTGATAACTGTCTCAATTCTGGTGTCAAACCTTGTACATTTGGTGTAGAAAATTTTTTAATGGATAACTCCTAATGGCTTCCATGGTATAACTTTAAACCTACATTATGCTAATAATTTGTTTTTAACTCCAAAAGTATGAGCATGAGGTTTTTACACCCACGTCTAAAAGTTTCAAGTATTAAGAAAGCCATATAGATTAGAAGTTGGAGGAAATATTAGATACCAGCTCTAAAACTTCAGAAAGGAGTTATTTATTTACAAAAAGGTAAGTATCTACTCCAAGTGGTGTATTTTGGGTCTGATAAACTTTCATACCTAATTAAGATAATTAAATTTTGCTTTAACTGAAACCTAATGCAATTTTAATTTTGGTGTCTCTGCTAATACCTTCATAGTAAATATGGCAAACATATGACTTGAAAATAAAGTTTTTGTGATTCTTATTTCAACTGAGAACACTCGGAAAACAGCACTTGAAATATTTTTATGTTGGAAATGTAGATCACAGTAGTAAAGCTGGAACATAATTCTCAGTCTTACTATATAGTTGATACATTTTGGCTAGATTCTAGTTAAATTTTCTGTGACGGACGTGGGGCTGTTACGTAGTAATTTCTTAATACACTGTTGGCCTGGTTATTGGGATTTTTTTCTGTATGACTATAATAGTTAAATCAACAGGCTGTTGGGAAATGTAGGAAGGTGAAACAATGACTCTTAGTAAGACACTTCTAGCAAATGCTTGGGGGTTGTTACAGGACAATGGGAGAGCCTTTGGCCCTGAGGGGAGAGGCTTGATCCCCCATTGAGCCTGTGGCACTGCATCCCATATTCTTCCGTGATATTATATGATTATGACATAGTTATGATGTATTTTATGCAAAATAAGTCATGTAAGATGTCATTGGAAAGGTTATGGTTTGCTGAATATGATTATTCTATTGGTATGCGTATATTTTGTATCAGAAGTTATGAATATTGACTCTGTATCCATTTCACATGAAGCTATTCTTGGGCACCACCCACCAGGCAAAATGCTCTTTCTAGATGGCTGGCTGGGAAGGGCCCATTTAGGTTAATGAGCCATTAGGAAGAAACAATAGGCCTTAGGAGAAGCTTATCTCCCACATGGTGAGCCTTCCTTTGAATGCAACAAACAACTCCGTGGAGGATGGCTGCTGTGACTCTACAGGGACATGTGACCAGGTCACCTGGTGCTGTACTCCATCTTTGGGTGTCAGTATTTTTTCACTGATTGGTGTGGGAACCAAATTTTGAAACAAAGCTTTTCCAACATATGCAAAAGCTATATAAGGAAGGGGAGTGACTTCACCTAGGTTCTTCACTGACTCCCTACCCAAGAAGACGCCTAGAAACACCTAAGGAACAAAGACTGAACTGGGGGAGGTGCTGGACTTAAGGATTTTTAGCCTATGAATGGAACACCTGGGATTCCAAGCTGTAAGCAAGTGCAGCTTTCCCTTTAAGAATCTGCAGCTCACTTGTATCATCACTTACGGTGAGAATCTGCTATTCTTATGAAATCTATTTAGTACATTAAGCTTAGTTTGCGTTTTTTGTTTACTTGCAAGGTAATCTGCTTTGATCTGTTTGCTATCTCTTATTATATAAAATCTGTCTTTTTGTCATTAAACTTATTTTTTCTTTATTCTAAACCAGTATGTGAGAATCATAACCTGGGGCAAAAGGCTGTTGCATATTCCTCTCCACATTGTGGGAGGGAGTGAATTTTATGAACTTACGCTGTACAGTTCCCTGTGCAGCGCATGATGGTATAATTTTGGGTTTACACTCCAGAGTGGGGTGCGTGCCTGAGGAGTTGGGAGGTGGCCTACCTGAAGCCTTCCGAGGCAGAGGCTGGTCAGAGAGCCTGCCTGCTTGTAATTGGAGCTCAATGTGTCCCTACTTATAGGTATGCTGGTGAAAGTGAAGGCTGGAGAAAGGGCTTTTCAGCTTGTTACACCAGTACAGTGTAAAAGGGAGCCCAGGCTGGTGGTGAGTCAGGGCACTCAGTGGTACCCCAGTTCCAGGTGGCACCCTGGGGGGGGGAATCCATCAGAGACCCCACCAGGATTTTTGGACAACAGGGCCAAAAATGCCAGGAAAGGTGAAGGAACTCATCCTGGATAAAGAGAGACTGTAAGGGAGGAGGCAGTTGTTGAGGAGATATTCAGCTGCCCACAGATGTGTCTGAAGAAGTTAGGCCTTCCTAGGCTTCCATCAGGGGATGGTAAGCCTCTAGGTAAGAGGGCAATGCACAGAGACTGTTTTAAAATCCTTTTACTCTTATGCCTTCTTCTGCCAATAAGGATCAAACAATTTTGTTTAAGAAGGCCATTTGGTCTCTAAGTTCACTACTGCTCAGTCTCCCAAAGGGAAGAACCATGAGTGCTGAATCCATTCTGATCTGCTGGGTAAATGTACGCAATAGACAATGTATTGCCATTCAAGGCCCAGTCTGAGTGGGAGAATTCCATCCTGGAAGAGTTGAAGGCATGAGGACTGGGGGTTGAGGGGGGGGAAGCGGTTGTGCTCAGAGAACAGAGGGGACAGAGTTGCAGCTTGCCTTGTCACTTTCTTTTAGTAAGTGACTAGTTGCCTTACTGGTCTAAAGGTAAAAAGGTTGTCTTTGTGTTTGAATAATTGCATTTTGATGTACTATTATGGTATTATGATCACTCCTATGAATAGATTCATTTTAGTTGACTGGCTATAGACTTATGTTGGAATGCAAAGTACAAAATGCACATTTTGTTTCAAACTGAAAGGTTGCACCTTTTCTATTGCATGTCATGCCATTTTAATCTATTTAGGACAAGATGCATATATTCCCCTCTGGGTTCACTAGCATCAGTACTTTTATTGAATATTAGAATGGCTGCTAACATATAAGCACTTGCATAACATATGCACTTGGTGAGGTTGAGGGTTTTTTAAAGATCAGAAGGGAGGGTTTCGGAAAGATTTGTCAGGATGTTGTCCCCATCAAGTATGGGTTGTAATTGTTTGATGCACAACTAGTTTTCCTAATGATACTAGACTTAAAAGCCTGGTTGCTTTGTTTCTCATCATAAACTCTTCTGTACTAAAAGGAGTCTTATGGGCAGTGTAAAATTTCATTGGTGTGGAATTTTGCAGCTCAGTTTGTAACCTTAAACTACACATTTGTAGTGCGTAAAAACACTTCTCTTTGCTGCAGAACTGTTGTGCTCAATATGCAAATTGTTCTAGAATCGGCTGTACTACAGAATTACAAGGGCCCGGTTACTTTGTCATAGGTGCAGGGCACAAAATCCTACTCCTGATGTGCTGACAATAACAGCAGGACCAGAAGAGGGTTCTTGGTTCATTGCTCAATACAGCTTCTAAAAGCTAATGAAATAAGGTGTCTAGCATTTAACTTTTCGATCATATCTACATGATGAAGAGGTAAAACTGCTAGATTTTCCCCTGTCCCTCATATTCATTCTGAATAGGCTTTTGCAAGATATTAGGGAGAGAGGTGATGGAAATCTGAGTAGAATACTGATCAGATACCCTGGATGTGGATAAGTTGAAAATATAAAAAACTTCAGAGGAAACTAAATACTTCAGATTTGAATTATGTTCTGTTGAAGGACAAAAACCTCAGCTTTTCTTTTACGGTTTTTAATTTAACTGTGTCCTTATTCACTAATATCTTAGAAGGGAGAATCTCAAAAAAGAGCACTGATGTCAAGATCTCCTTTAGTTAGGCCATTGCTATATCACTATCGTATTGTTTTGATCACTTCTGTACTTGAAAATCTCTTGTTTCTGATTTTAATGGAAGCAATACATTTTTTATGCAAGAAGGCATTAATCCTCATTCAGGGCTACCACATGCCAAGATGGTTTTAAAAAGATAATTTGAGTTATCCAGATAAGGTAAATTCATTACACACAATTGACTGACTTATTACTGAATTATCAGGATCACTTCCTGAAAGTCACCAGTTATTGATTCAATCTATCCATGTTGGTGAGACCACTGTGTATCCCCAGCATAAAGAGAAACCTATGAGATGGAAAGGTGAAAGCTAATTTGATTTGGCCTGTCAAACACAAGAACACAGTCGGATTAAGCTTATGTGGTGCCCTCCCCATCCCTTCTGTCTGCAGTTTTCCCCTCCTTTTCCCCCCCGGTGCTCCTGCTAGGGAGATAGGGTTAGTGTGTGGGAGCTTGCAAGCCCGCCCACTTGCCCAGCACTCCTGCCAGGGATCGGGGTTGGGGCACAGGAGCTTCCCCCATTTCCTTGGCAGGAGCGCTGGGCAGATGGAGCAGGACAAGCCCTAGTGCCCTGACGTCGCTCCCCAGCAGGAGCACCCTGCGCATGGAGCGGGGCAAGCCCCTCACCCTGCTCCCTGACAGGAGTGCTTGGTGGGTGGAGTGGGTCAGGGCATGGGGGTACCCATTTTTCCAGGCTCCCCCAATTGGCCCCATTTGCCCTGTGGCTAATTGCTACTTCAAATCTAACTTCTGTATAGAGTAGTGAACTTTTTTAAAATAAGCAGGCTGGAAAGAATAACACAGCATATTAATGTGGTTTCCGTCAGGATAGTCTGAATAAATTTCCAAGCCTGAGTGCATTTGGTGGTGTGACTATTGAGCTTTTCCAAAGACTTGCGGCGGGGGGAGGAATAATCCCTGTAAAAGTGAACAGAAACACCTGTCTTTTTTTAATTTTTTATTTATTTTTTTTAAAGCTCAGGACATGCCATTGAAAAGGGAGCTCAGTCAGAAGACTTTCTGAAAATAATCAATATACAAAATTCAAATGTTCCTGTAAACATAAAATCTGAAATTTTAATCTTAATTTAAATCCTGTATATAATTTTTGTAGAAGTGTCAGGAAAATTGGCAAAATATTGCAGAAAACTTGATAGTTAAGCGTGAGGAGATCCTTATTACTTACTAGACTTTAGGGACCTATGAAGTGAGCTGCTTAGATCAGTGTGTCAGTAAGTAACACTTTTTACTGATGCAGATTATCGTTCAATCTCACAAAGGCTCCAAGTACTTCTGCACTACTACTTATTTAAACAATAAGTTACTGTGTAAGGATTTATTGTTAATCGTACAGTAACTTACAAACTGAGGCCAAAATAAGATTCCACTTGATATTTACAATTTTTGATTGCTAATCAAAAGAAGCCTTTTGGGCAAGTTGCAATATTTTTATTGCTTGCCTGAGGCATTGGTAGCAAAGACAGACAGATAATGGAAGTGTGCATAATTAAACTTGGCAACAGTTCTAGAAGTTAAAGGTTTAGTGACAGACATGCAAAATGAGGACCTATTTCCTCGTTATTGCAAGCAGAAGTTATTGCAAGCACCTTTTATAAGTAGTAAAAGCTTATGATCAGTTAAGAAATGAACTCATCAATGAACAGTTGAACTATCCAGCCAATTTGCCAAAAGGAAGGAATGAAAATCCATTTTGTTAACATCTTGATTGAAGTTTGAGAATTTGTATTGCCATTTCAAAACTTGAGATTCACCATTATTCCAATATGTATCCTTTGATTTTGTTGCCACTAATGCAGATTGATAGCCTTTACGTAAATTAGGCTGATTGCTGTCAGTCAGGTAAGTGGCAATCACTAGGAAAAAGAATTGACTCTTGGCAAGCAGAAGTTCATCTCTTTGATAAGAATATAAGAACATAAGAAGGCCATACTGGATCAGACCAAAGATCCATCTAGCCCGGTATCCTGTCTTCCAACCGTGGCCAATGCCAGGTGCCCCAGAGGGAATCGACAGAATAAGTAATCCTCAAGTGATCCATCCCCTGTCACCCATTCCCAGCTTCTGGCAAACAGAAGCTAAGGACACCATCCCTGCCCATCCTGGCGAATAGCCATTGATGGACTTATCCTCCATGAATTTATCTAGTTCTTTTTGAGTCCTATTTAATCTTGGCCTTCACAACCTCCTCTAGAAGAGTTCCACAGGTTGACTGTGTGTTGTGTGAAGAAATACTTCCTTTTGTTCTTTTTAAACCTGCCGCTTATTAATTTCATTTGGTGACCCCTAGTTCTTGTGTTATGAGAAGGAGTAAATAACACTTCCTATTTACTTTCTTCACACTAGTCAACGATTTTATAGACCTCAATCCTTTCCCCCTTTAGTAGTCTCTTTTCCAAGCTGAAAAGTCCCAGTCCTATTAATCTCTCCTCATACGGCAGCCATTCCATACCCCTAATAATTTTTGTTACCCTTTTCTGAACCTTTTCCAATTCCAATACATCTTTGAGATGGGGTGACCATATCTGCACACAGTATTCAAGATGTGGATGTATCATGGATTTATATAGAGACAATGATATATTTTGTCGTCTTATCTATTCCTTTCTTGATGATTCCCAATATTCTGTTCGCTTTTTTGACTGTCGCTGCATATTGAGTGGATGTTTTTAGAGAACTATCCACAATGACTCAAAGATCTTTCTTGAGTGGTAACTGCTAAATTAGACCCCATCATTTTATATGTATAGTTGGGATTGTTTTCCAGTGTGCATTACTTTGCATTTATCAACATTGAATTTATCTGCCATTTTGTTGCCCAGTCACCCAGTTTTGTGAGATCACTTTGTAGCTCTTCGCAGTCTGCCTGGGACTTAACTATCTTGAGTACCCCTTTTTGCAGATCATTTAAGAATAAAGCTGCAAGTCTGTCACAGAGGTCACAAATTCCATGACTTTCTGTAACTTCTGCAGCAGCTGGTACAGGCCCCGCCCCTGCAGCTCCATTGGCAGCGGTTTCCAGCCAATGGGAGCTGCAGCAACCGGTACTCATGCCCTGCTGCTGCCTAGGAGCTGCAGGGATGCGGCGCTGGGTAGGGAGCCCCTGCCAGCCCTGCCAACTTTTTCCCCCCTGTACCTCCCCAGAGCACCAGCAGGGGTCTCGGGCCATCTCCCCCAGCACTTGCGGTGTCCCCGTACCGCGCTCTCCCACCGCGCGGATCCCTGCCCAAGTTTTAGTCAAAGGTATTTTTGGTAAAAGTCATGGACAGGTCACGGGCCATGAATTTTTGTTTACTGCCCATGGCCTGTCCATGACTTTTTAGTAAAAATACCCGTGACTAAAACGTAGCCTTATTTATGAATAAGTTGAATAGTAATGGTCCCAATACAGACCCCTGGGGGACACCACTATTTACCTCTCTCAATTCTGAAAATTTACAATTTATTCCTACCCTTTGCTTCCTATATTTTAACCAGTTACTGATTCACGAGAGAACCTTCCCTCTTATCCTATGATGGCTTATTCCTTCTTTCACAATAAGCAGGGGCATGCAGCTCCATCACTTTGATATTTGAGTTTTTGCTTATTTTCCTCTCAAAACAGGAAATTAAGAAATTGAAGGAAGTTACTTTTCCAGGTCCAGACTGTCAATTTAAATAATTGGCAAAGTTCCAGTTAGTGCCGGATCTGGTATCATATAGGAGAAAATTTGTCCTTTCACCCTAGTTCATGAATGTAAACTATAACATAGATTAAAGGAATGAACTCTTAATACCGTTTCTACCATTCATTGTTAATAAAAATTCCCCACCTCCCTACTTTCACCCTATTTAAACCTTGTTCTCGGAATCCTGGAAGAGTACTTGTCCTTAGTAGTGTACTGAGAAACTCAATAGACTCTCTAGCTTTGTCAGATCAGGGGGAGAGTGTTCCAGCATCTGGGCCCTTCACTCGGAGAGCCCTGCCAGCAGCTTCATCCCTGCTATACTGGTGGACTGCTAGCTAGAACATATTTGATCTCAGCTTCCCTGGTATCATATGAGGAAGGTCTTAAGGCCACATCTTACAAAGGCTGATGTGTAGATGGACACTACTTTTGCCACCCACTTTGTCACAACTTTTTCACCAGCAGCACAAAACAGACAAAAAGCCAAGCTTGCTGCTGCAGCTTCCTCATGCTGTTCAAACACAATGAGCAAGCTTAACGCATTTGACTGAGACAGAAACCTGGAATTCTTGGGCTGGATCTTGGATTCCAACTGAACTCTAGGTTTCAGAGTAGCAGCTGTGTTAGTCTGTATTCGCAAAAAGAAAAGGAGTACTTGTGGCACCTTAGAGACTAACAAATTTATTAGAGCATAAGCTAAATGCATCTGATGAAGTGAGCTGTAGCTCACGAAAGCTTATGCTTTAATAAATTTGTTAGTCTCTAAGGTGCCACAAGTACTCCTTTTCTTTCAGCTGAACTCTAAGCATCATTACTGAGGATGAGAGTTATGGAAGTATAACTCCTTTCCCCAGAAACTTTCCAAATATCCCATAAGCTACTGGTTCAGGTGGCTGTTTCTGGAGTAGATAATACACAGACGACAAAAAGAAAAGGACTACTTGTGGCACCTTAGAGACTAACAAATTTGAGTATAAGCTTTTGTGAGCTATAGCTCACTTCATCGGATGGACAGTGACTAGAGCACTGCAGTTGGAACAGGGTAGCTGCTACTAATGCACAGTACCATTGCTATTTTCACTGGTGCAATTAGCTTTGCAGCCTGGGGTGGGGCAGGGAGAGAAATGTGTATTGATATATTCAAGCTATGCCTTTTCAGGCCATCTACCAATTTGACACTGCAGGCATTTTCTAATGAAAACTGACAGAAAGCTGCTCCCTCTATGGAATGAGTCCTTTGTTTTGTTAAGGCTCTCACTGGATTTCGTTGTGGATCCTTAATGCTGCTTAATTCCCAGGCAGCAGCAGTAGCCAACTACAGTTGTCTGCATTTGCCGTTCCTTTACATCTAGAATAGATTTCTGCATATAATATGCTCCATGTAGTACTAGTCTTGTAGCAAACTCATCTGTCAGCTAAAGCAGAATTTTTGCTGGATTGCTTGATCAATCCAGTGTGTTCCACAGACTGTACTAGCTAACTTGTTTCAAGTGTGATTCAGAGTTCTGTTTTTGATCTACAAAGCTGTAAATGACTTAAGTTCTGGCTATCTCAGACCACTTTGTCCTTTACATGCTGTCTGGATAATTGATACTTGCTTTAGTGATCTTGTTGGTACCCACACTTGAATTCGGAGGATCTGGAGGCAGGTCTTTGCTGGGAGCTTGTCTGTGCTGTTTTGTTTGCACCAGTGTAGCTAAGATGTATATGTGAACTGGTGCTTACCCATGGAGTAGACTATCTACACTGGTGCAGCTTATTCCAGTCTGAAACTGAGGAAAGCCACCATGAAGTCACTCTTCTTATAGTGGTGCAGCCACACAATGTAAAAAAACTCTCAAAGTAGACAAGCCTCGTATGTATTTGTGTAAAACGATCCAGTGTCTTTCTTCAGTGAAGCACTGGTAAGTTTTTTTGGCAGGGGAATATGAGTCTCTGCTGCCTAAAGAAGGGGCTGGAGAAGGGGTTCTCAAACTTTTCGCAGTGGCAACCCCTTTCAGACAGCAAGCCTCTGAGTATGACTGCCCCCCATCTAAATTAAAAACACATTTTTATGTTTAACACTATTTTAAATGCTAAATTTATAGCCCTATTAAAATGAATTTACCTTCTCACTGCTTTTAAATTAAGACTAAAACACGCATATCAAATTATTGTTAAAGGCAGAAAAGTTTTTGTTTTTTTTTAAAGTTACTATTTAGTATTGCGGTAGTCTTTGTAGTCTCAAGATGACAAACCTGCGCACACAATACTACAAACCCCAGAGTCCAATTTCCTTAAAGTGGCAATAACACAAATATATATTTTGTTTAGGAATCACTGCATTATACTTTACAATACTTTCTGAAGTAAATATACTACATTGCGATGGAAAGGTGCGTGATTTTTCTAAAAGACTAGATTTAAATTATATATTTTATAGCAGTTGCTCTTTCGTGCGTGTACTTGCAACCACCACGTAATAACTTTGCAACCCCCTGAGGGGTCGCAACCCCAGTTTGAGAACCGCTGGGCTAGAGTGAAGAGGTCCCTGTCACTTGCCACACACAGACTAGCCGTGACAATGACATTCCCCATCAGGAAAGGAATACCAAGAATGAGAATTGCATCTATTCAGGAGGATCGTTCATAGCATTGCTTTTGTGGCACTTGGTAAATCTCAACCTTTGTTCTAAACTCCTATTTTTAAGTTAGTTTTTTTTAGTTATATTTTGGGGACTGGAACGTCTTATGCATGGCCTTCAGAAGTGTGTTTGCAGAAATGGGTGGATGTTTTATCTAAAATTTAGAGGAGAAAACTATCCGTTTTCAGAAGTACTTTGTTCTACAATAACTCAAATGCTTTGCTTTAGTTTCAACATGTTACATCTGAAGGAGGACTAGTGCCGCCTTCTTTTACTTTGAAGAACTAATTGAATAGGCACTGACTGGTCAGAAGCAAGATGGCCTTAATAGTTTGCATATGCCTAATTTTATAGAACACTAAGAGTTTAAGAAGACTTGTGCTTGTTTACTGCATGGTTTGTATCCCTGGTATTGTGGGCTGTTGGCATCTGTCAGCAATGATCATGATTAACTGTGTGTTATAGTTGCAGCATGAATAACTGGCGTAGTTAAGGACACATAAGAATGAACTTTTTTGAAAAGTTCAGGCAAAAATGTATGTAAATATAGTTGGGGAAAGATTTTTACCTTTATAACTAAATTTAATAAAAGAAGAACCTGTTGCAAAATCTTAAAAGCCCTTACAAGCCAAAATGGTAGCTGGAACAGACAAAATTGAACTGGGAACTAGTCTCTCTGATAAGTGCGTTGAATGTTCTAGTGAAAAATTGACTTTGATCTGCCAATAGTTTAGATTTATGAAAATCACACTTCACATAGTTATTAAATGTTTAATGCTTCAAAAGCAGTATCTTTAAGAGGGTGGTGTGATAACTTAACTGGATAATGCGTGTGGATTCTGCAAGGTGAACAGTGATGGAGGCAGGCCAGTACAAGATCTGTATTTGGTTGAGTGTGTTTCTTACATGGGACAGGGCATTCCTGTGATGTCTACCCATATAAAAATTCCGAGGCCTCTCTTTTTAAGATGCTCCACTTTAAAGTCTACATTAAGAGAAAATTAGATACCCTGAAAATGATTTATTAAAAAATCAGACTTGAGCCCATTTTGCTGCTTTATGATGTATAAAAGTCAGACTTAAAAAGCTTGGATTTTTACCTTTGGAAATACCAGGAATGTCAGGTCTGGTTTTATAAGTGGACTTCTGGGAAGTGGAAATTTTGTCTATCAACACCAGAATTGAAAGGATAATTGTGTTTTGTTTCTGCCTCTTACAATGTTAGTCACTGGTAAATTTTAGTTTTTCAGCAGTCTGACTAAAATCCTTTCCTGTCCTATGCCTTGTCTGCACTACAAAGTTAGATTGACATAAATTGCCTTGCATCAATCTAGTTGTGCATGTGTCTACTTAAATTTATCTCCTGCCGATGTCAGCACCCTGTTACAGTGATGAAGTAATACCACCTCCCTGAACGGCATCATCTCATGTTCAATCTACTGTGGTTGACACAGTGCAAGTATAGATGCTACATGATCTCAGTCGACATGAACAGTCTTCTGGCAGCTGTACTGCAATGCCTGATGCTGCTCTGATCAAAGATGTGAACATCACAGCCCAGGGATCATGGAGTCTGAGCCATGCCCTCCTGCCCTTTTAAAAACCCCATGTATTTTTGAAATACCTTTTTCCTTTTTGTCTAGCTTGGCGAGCACTCTTTGCAGCTCTCCCTTGTGTGAAACTGCTCAACTGACCATGCTGGTTATATGCTTCAAATGCTTTCCTTCCTGGAGTAGACAGGAGGTGTATTGGATCTCTTGAGCCTGTGGAAAGAAGAGGTTCAGCAAGCTCAGCTATGGAGCAGCTGAAGAACCAGGAACATCTACAAGCAGGTTGCATGGGGGATACGGTCAACGGGGCATGATAAGGATCAGCAGCAGTGCCATGTGAAAGTGAAGGAACTGTGGCAGACATACCAGAAGGCCAGGGAGGTCAACCGTATATCTGGTGCTGAGCTGCAGACCTGCCGCTCGTGCCATACTTGGCAGAGACCCCACCAGCACCCCACAGAGCACTGTGGATACCTCAGAGGAGCCTAAGACCCAGACCTCTGCTGTGAAGAGGAGGAGGATGCGGGACATGTGACTAGGAGGGAGGGTGGAGCTATACCATGAGCCAGGATCCATTTGAGATGTCACCACAATCTGATCAGTCCCAGGAGCCAAGCACTGGCAAACCTAGTGCATGCAGGGTAAGTGTGTGAATGCATTTTTTCCATTACAATGCTTAAATGTAAAGATGGTGCCCAATGCCAACATAGGATCACAGTTGTTCAATTTTCCTTCATTTACATGTACTAGGAAGGTAGCAGTACAACAAACAGAAGGAGAATTATCTGCTTTTCATTCTCTTGTAGCGTTATGCGGGGTGGGGTTGGGGAATGCTGAGTAGTCTGTTATGTACACTGGGCTGTCCCTTGAATCCTTCTAAGAGATCTTGATGAAACTTTTTCATGGAGGTACTCTGCAGTTCTCTGCTGAAGGCTTCTAGGGATGGCAGCCTTATTTCTTCCTTTGCAGTAACACTTTTCCACAACAGTCTGTGATTACTTTGGCATGCACCATTGCAGTAAACAGGCTAGCGGCATGTGGGTCTGGCTGGTTTTGGGGCAACAGCTGTGCTCAATCCTTGGTTACCTTCAGGAATGAGACACCAGCTAATATCCCTACTGCCTGTGGAAAATAGTGCCAGTGCTCAATGCCATTTGCCCTGTACTCATACCCATGGAAATAGTGGCTGAAATTTTGTTTCATACAGTTGAACAGTTATTCCATCCACCTGGCCCCAGGCCATACTTGCCACAGCTGGGGCTGGAAAACAGGGCTATGCTCACTCCAAGACTGAACTGTCAATAGATGTCTTGTTTAAAACTTCAAGCAAGCAAGGGAAAGGATTTGTGAAACTTAATTTTCACTTTCTGTTGTGACTATATGTACAATGATACCTCTGTGTATTTCATCTGTAGCTGCTACTGTTGCAGCCTTGAGGGGTCCCCCCTTCACATTCATGAAACACCTGACTATGATAAGAAAAGAAGTCACAGGAGTATAAGTTCAGTGAGATCCTGCAAGCCAGTGCTGGATTGGACCATGAGCATAGGGCCTGGAGGGTGAATACTGTGGACAGTATGGAGAGGGAAGAACAGATGAGAGATGCACCAGGAAGTAATGGGTCTTCCCTGGCAGCAAACACTAGTGCTGCACACTGACCTACAGGTTAAACAGTCACTTGATTGTCTCTCTTCGCAGACAGCGGAGAATTCCACTTTAGCACCTCTTTACATTCCATGTGGCATTAAGGGTTGCATAACTACTCCACTGTAGGGGACTATAAGGGCAACTACAGCTTCACATACACAGACCTGTGAGAGCCACAGTTGCTGTATGGGTAGCTAAAATGAATTGAAATGGATGTGACTACTTTTCCCCTTCTGTTAATTTCAAAAGTTTGTTGTATTTGTTTTTGATTGCACTTTTTTTTTTTTTTTTTTGCACTGGCTTTGGTGTGCAATAAAACTGTTTGGTAAATTCATCTTTATTGCTTCACAATGTAAGCTGAAGAATGCCTAGTTCTATTTGAAAGCACCCACTACTTGTCATACAGGTGACAGAACTCATAGGATCAGTGACCAACATAGTAATGATAAATGTACAGCAAGCACAACTAAGATAATAGATGCATAAACAGATAACATTTTGTTCATAAATGTGCAACAAACACCAAAATTTCTAATAGCCCCAGGTGGAGCACCGTTCATCACACCAAACTACGGAGACTGTTAAAGTGCTCTTTCAAAGCCCCCTTCAACCACATAGCTCCATGTTGAGCTCTTCTAAAATAGCCTTTGTTTGGCTGTTCAAACTCAGCCAACAGCCACTCCCCGTCTACTCTGGTGGCAACTTTTCTCTCTTTGCGTCACAGATATTCTGCTGGGTACAACAGGCAGTTATAACCATTGGGATATTTTTTCATTGAGATCCCATCTTGTGAGTAAACAACTCCCATGTCCCATCAGTCTATCACAAGCATATTCAACTGTCATTCTGCACGTACTGAGATGTAGTTGAATCTTTCCTTGGTGGTGTCAAGGTGAGCAGTGTACAAGTTCATGAGCCATAGTAGCAAGGGGTAGGTTGGGTTCCCCAAGATCACTATTAGCATTTCAAATTGCCATTGTTTATCTGCTGGTCAGAAAAGAATGTTCCTGCTTTCAGCTTTTTTTTTTTTTTTAACTACCTTATGTTCTTAAAAATGCAAGAATCATGCAACTTCCCTGATCAGCCAACGCTGTCAATGAAGCATCCCTGGTAATTCACCAATGGTTGCATAACCATAGACTAGAAGCCCTTTCAGTTGATACGCTGTCTGTGGCAAAGTGGGCTGTTGCCGAAAAGGGATATACATGCCATCTGTTGTCCCACTACAGTTTGGGAAGCCAATTGCTGCAAATCCATCCACTATGTCCTGCACACTACTGAGAGTCGCAGTCCTGCATAGCAAGAGACAATAGCTCTGCCCATTTGCATCCCCCACTGTGGATTTTCCAACTGCAAAACAATTCTCCCCTAATGGGTAGTGATCTGGCATTGCAAGCTTCCACAGGGTGATCGTCACTTGCTTCTCAGCTGTCAGTGTAGCTCTAATTCTGGTGTCCCTGCACTGGAGGGATAGGGGCAAGCTCAGCGCACATGTCCAAGAATGTGGCCTTTTGCATCAAAGTTCTGCAACCACTACTCGTCATCCCAAATCTGTGTTACGACACAATCCCACCAGTCAGTGGTCATTTCTCGGGCCCAGAAGTGGCATTGTACTAAGCTGCTCCATGAATGCTACCAACAACCTTGAATTGTTTGTCCCCCAGTAATCTATCCTCCACAAAACTATCACATCCCCATTGTTGCAGTTCGTCCTGTGCCTCTGCACATGCTGGTGGATCATTCGTCTTGTGTTTGCAATGTTCATAACTGTAGTGCAGAGCTGTGTGGACTCCATGCTTCTGTCAAAGATGGCAGACCGCAAAGTTGCACATGGTTTTGTAGGATTTTTTTAAAAAAAGGTGAGAATTATGGATCTCGTTTCTGTCCTACCATACATTGCCAAAATTTCCCAAGACAGTCCTCTGGATGATGAGTTGCACACCGGGATATACCT
The DNA here is from genome assembly GCF_009764565.3 of Dermochelys coriacea. Classification (NCBI taxonomy): domain Eukaryota; kingdom Metazoa; phylum Chordata; order Testudines; family Dermochelyidae; genus Dermochelys; species Dermochelys coriacea. Next base: position 329,537,341 of record NC_050068.2, read on the forward strand.
ACTGATGATGCAGTGGGCATCGACGCACACAGTCCTGCTGAGTATGCACAGCGCTGATGTAAAGAGCCGGGTACGCATGCATGTGAGCGATAAACTAATTGCAGCAGTTTTATGCTGATGTTACTTGCATCGACCAAAGTTTGTAGTGTAGACATGGACTTAATAGCTCAACTTTCACACTTGTAATATCACCATTTCGCTAGTTCTCCTGTCATCAGTATTTCAGCCTAGATAGAACTTGATTTCCTAATGCAAAAAGGAGGGTGGGAGGTAGGGTGAGGGGAGGATTCAAAAGAAATAATTTTTCAGCCCTTCTTTAAGCATCATAAAGAAGCAAAGTAGGGCACATGGCCCAATCTTTTTAGTCACCTTTAAGGTTGTATAGTTAAGCATTCAGGTATGTATGTCTATAGTTAAAGATGCAGTTGCAACTTTAAGTATTTGAGTACCTCACTAACTGTGATTAGATCCTGTTTTCTCCAACAAAACGTATACAATTTTCAATGTGGAAAGGAGCACAGTGAATGTGGCAGGAGATCTTTCGTGGACTCTTCTTTGGGTATACAGAGTAGTAAAAAGATGCTTCGTGTATCTAAGTTGTGGGGGTGGGGGGAAGTTGTGTATTCAAAAAAGCGTATTGCCCTGTATTTAGTATAATGTGTGCACAGAAGGGCAGAATTAAAGTTGCTTTGTGTATTCAACTTTGACATTTGGTGACCTTGAGTGCTCAACTATACAAACATAATGGTCTCTTGATATAGACAAATGTATAAAATTACCTTCAAACTCTTGTATAGGTGACCAACTGAAAACACTGTTCTAGCTTGGCTGTTTGTGTGAGCAACAGTTGCTCTAATTATATTTGAATGTTTGCTGTGTAACTCCTCTCTTCCTGAAATAGTTCAGAAAACTTTGTTCCCTGTTCTGCTCTTTCTTTCTCTCTCTTCTGAAAACAGAATGGGCATCTAGTTGAAATGCATGCACAGTTGGACTGACAAGAATAGTTGTTGGCCAAGAATTGACAAATATTCTAAATGTGAAGAATTACACCATGAAAATTTCATCTGCCAGTCCCTAAATATTGTGCTGATTATTAGTTGGGGTTATTACAGTTAAAGTCTCGGAACAAGTTTCTCTTTTTAATGAGGCTATTTCTCTCGATCTAAAATGCTATTGAGCTCAGTTATAAAGGGCCATTTATAACAAGCACATTCCTTGGCTTCCAGGCAGAGTCTCAAGGAAGGGGTAAAAATAATTTTAAGTATGTTTTGTCCAGTTAAGATAAAAAGCTGTATTTTCTGTGAGACCTTCTCTTACCCCTTCGTTGCTTCTCAAATTATATTCCCTACTGTATAAGTCTGTTTTCTATGTAATTTGTGTGTGATGTTGCATAGAAGTACTTTTACTGAAATTCATTTGACACGGTATCACAAGTATTCTTGCTGCACTGAAGTCTGGAGAGGTCAAAGTGTGACACTGTTGGAATTTTGTAGGGGGTAACTGAATAATGCTCAGACACCACAGGATGTTTCTAGAATCAGCTGGGAATGGGGCAGTGCTAGTATTGGTGGCTTACACTATTTCAGGAGTGGTTAGTAAATACTGTGAGTTCTAAAATAGAAATGTAGAATTGATGAAGCATTTTATACAGCATTCAAGCCCACTTTTGGAATAACAAATATGTATCCTCTGACATGCGTTTTGAAATCAAAGGAGCCAGTCTTTAATGAAATCCCTTTAGTGTCTAATATGAGTATAATTATATCTAAAATGCAGTCAGTCATATTACCATATCACTGTTGAGCATCCAGAGGCAAAAACTGGATAGTATTCAAAAGATTATTGGAGGTGAAAGGAATAACTGCTTTGAGTGAGTTCTAGGGGCTGCTGTAATCAGAAATAAAAGTTTGGACACAGAAGCAGATGAGTTGTAACACTTCCTGATTAAATATATACTCCTAGCCCTATCTATACAAATTCTACTTGAGTTTTCCCAGAACCCTTGCATTTTTAGTTGAGGTCACCTTATTGAAAGATGTTTCGTAGGCCTGGGCCTCCACTGATAGGTAAATGGACAATACATAATAATTAGGAAGCACCAATATTTTTTTGTTAACCAGGTCAAATGTCCCAAAGGACCAAGCAGATCATCCAGGTTAGACCTTCTTTTAGTGTAGCCATAAGAGCTCTGGTGTTTAAATGAGTGCTTCCACCATTCCTACAGCTGGTGGAACTGTACCACATGGAAACTTCTTTCCAAAATCTTTTGTGTAGAAAGAGCCCAAAGGATGTGAAGGAAAGGCCTTCAGTAGGAGGTGTTATGACCCATGGGTCTTGAACCCAGGTCCGCAGGGTTCATAGGAGTAGGAACACCCCAATCCTCCATCTGGCAGCTTGCTGACAATGGCCTACCTGAGACCTGTGAAGCCCAACCCCAGTATGATGCTCTCCTCCTGAGAGCAGATTGGCAGAGCCCCAGAGCAGCTGATTGACTCTACTGAAGCCAGCAGCAGGAACAGAAAGGTTCCAAACAGCTGGCTCTACCCTGCTCTGGACTGCGTACATTGTGCTTCCTACGGCTTGAAATTTCTTGACATCCTAGCTTGGCTTGGCTCCTGGCATCTGATTGTTTCCTGTCTTTGACCTCCTGGTATCCTGACCCCACCTGATTCTTGGAGACAAACTGGAGATCAGAACCAACTTCTGATATCCCAGTAACCTGACCCAGCTGACTCCTGTCTCTTAACTGCAGGCTCTGACTACTAGGTCTGGCTGCCCATAAGCGGGCTATGACGGGCAAGGAAGGGGAGTAGGAGGAGAAAGGGAGCAGATGCCAAAGTACATGTGGATAACAGAACAGATGGGAGTGGGAGATAAAATACAGAGCAAAAGGAGACACTTGTGATTAACTTTCAGGAACATGAAAATTTTTGTTACATTAGACAGCTTGAAATGCGTAAGTAAGTTGTTGTTGTTTTTTTTCCCATGTAAACACTTGCTGTAATTGCCACAGTGATGTTGCTTGATCTTTGTTTTTTTATTTTGAATGGTCCACAAAGCAATTTAAGATGAGGCCAAAAGTAATATACAATTTGGGAACCTATGTTGTTTGACCATGGTGAAGTGTATTAATGTTGTCATTCACACTGTTAAGAAGCTATGAGCTACCTATCCCTAATGATTATATTGCTAGCAGTCAGCTATAACACCATATACTCTCTCACTTTTGGCCTAGGGGAAATGCTCCAGGGAGAGCGGGAGTCAGTATAAAATGAATTTTAGCTTTTCCTCTTCTGCTGACTAATATTTTTCCCTCTCTAGCTCTTACTAGATGTTCAGCTAGTAGGATGAGTATACTATAAGATCATGAATAGAATAAATTCATTTGGATAAGGTGAACAGTTTCCTCTGAAAATATTTGAAGTGGAATGTTGCTTGTACATGGTAAGCAAACAGTTTTGACTGAACTAGTGCTGCTTGTCGCCATTGCTGGTTATTGGTGTAACTGTTTCTTAGGTGTTCTATAGATAAACTACCTTTTGAGCAGCTACGTAGAAAGTGAGTATGGGAATAAAGTAAATAGTAAATATAACTCCTTTGTATAAGCACTGAGTCCCCTAAGCTTTTAAAAATGTACATTCTTCAGTGTATTGATGACGAATTAACAGACTTGCAGAAACATTTTTCCAGCCAAACAATAGCATCAAATGTGTATACTTGCTTCCCTTCTATGAACACAAGCACACTACTTAATTCCAGATTTGTCTAGACTAGATGAGGTGGTGGTTAGATAACACATGTTCGCAAGCCTTAATCTCAGCATAACCTTTACTTTTTCCTTAGCATAGACGCATGCCATTTAGCTGGTCACTGTTCACCCTCGGGGAAGCCTATGCTGGGCAGTGACCATCCAGAAGGTGTTAACCAAAATCTGCACTAGGAAAAGGTCATGGTTAGGTAAAATGTTTTAGCTAAATCCTGACCACTTTTTTCGTAGTCTAGACCAGTGGTTTTCAACCTGTGGTCTATGACCTAACATTTCCAAAGGGGTCTTCACCTCCATTTGAAATTTTTTTAGGGGTCCACAAATGAAAAAAGGTTGAAAACCACTGGTTTAGACAAACCCTCAGAGGTGTTAGAGTCTATTTAAATACCATGAGGTGTTGGATGGTCTAATGTCATGCACCAAACAAGGAAACAGTTGCAGGAACATAGCTTTTATGAAATGCTTGGCTGTCTTGTTCTTGCAACAGTTAAAACGTTCATGCAGCAGTATTTTTCGCAAGCATTCATAAACAGCCCTCTTCATAACTACAGATGTACAGTGTATTTGAGGACTCCAGAAGCTCTTGTCCTTTACTGCCAGGCTCTGCAGCTGGAAGTAAGGGATTTCTGGTAACTTCCAAATGTGAGGCAGCGCATTTTGAGTATAACTGTATGTTGAACACTTGCAGCTTCCTATCAACATTTGGGAGAAACTGCCTTTTTGCTGGACATGATCTAAAGAACTTGTACCAGTTTATTGCTGCCACCTAACCTTTGTAAAACTAACGATGTTTGGAGACAAGGCAGTGGACATGTGTTGCAAGTTCAGTGCATTCTAACAACTTGTTGCAAAGCTTTTTCATTTGTTCCAAAGCTTTTTATTGTAGATGCTGCTAAAAGCAAACACTCACATGAAACAGCCTGTTCCAGGGCTTAAGAAAACAGGAAGAGATTTGGAATTTCTATTGATAAGGGAAAATTATAGACACCAGATTTATCTTGCATTAAACAAAATAGGTGCTTGAGAGTACATATTACTTACACAAGATTTTTTTCTGAAAAAACTTTACAGTCTAACTTCATCCATGATGAAATGAAGAACAAAAGAGTGATAGAGATTGGGAAGAGGAAAGACAGCAGTCACAGTAATATGTGCAATGACTCACCAAAGGTGACATGATTGAAAGATGCTGGATTGATGGCCTTGGAGACTGAGGGCATCTATTTGTCTGAACTATGCCTGTTCTGTAGTGGTTATACACCTTCCCCATACTGTCTTGCTAGCATGCATCAACCCTGCAGAAAAGGGCTGGGAAGATTGATCAGTTTTCATGGCCATTCAGTCCTTTGTACCCCTGCTGAAGACTGCTAACAAGGTATGCAGTTGTGTGCACTTGATAACACTTACCCACTGAGAACTGGACTAGGTCATCAACTTCTCTTATGAGCTACCAACAGCCATCACATGGAAAGAACTTAAGTTACTGACTGAAGCTGAATTTGAAGCCAGTTGAAAGTGAGACTCTATATGTCCCAGTTTGAGCATTTCAGCCCCTTGACTTTTTTAAATGTCTAAGCAAATAAGTTAGTAGCAAACTTAGTAAAATGTTCTATTTAAGTACAATATTGCAGTATTTTTGTAGTATCTTTCATTATTACTCAGGAAAATTGGCAAAGTATATTTAAGGGTACATAATGGGAAATTAAGTCGTAACATACCTTATGTTTCCAAATTATCCAATTGTTTGGATTACTCAGGTGAGTAATATGTATCTGTAATTATTGAACATATTTTGTATTGATAAAGTTGTATATGAAGAGAATACATTAAATTAGTACTTGAAACAAATATATAAAAGTCCTGTTTTCACACAAAATTCCTTTGATAAAAATGGAGATGTATAAAGCTTAAAGCAACAACTGCACTTTAATACTGTTCCATAAGGCAACTGCTACTTTTAAAAGAACAAGCATTCATTTTCAGAACAGTAAATATGTCAAAAATTAGAGGCTGTTGCAAAAGGTTTTGATAAGATTTTTTCAGTTTTGTTAAACAGTTACTCTTTTGATAACCACGCTACTTTAGTAAAGGTGTGACTAATGGGACCTGTGCCTTTACCATACAAGCTTCAGAGGAAAGTAATTAAATTTAAAGTCTCTAAATACTAGGTATTAGGAATTTTTACAAAGCATTAGACAGCAAGTAATCTTCAAACATACGTAAGCAGTTTTTGGTGCTGCTAATGGGTCGAGCCATGGGAGGGAAAGAACAAATTAGTAAATTTAAGTTTGTGGTCTAAGCAAGGACGTAGGTTGAAGCTTACCTCATTCTTTCCTTGCTTTGGGTGCTAATGTATTGTAGAGATCTGAAAATGTGATCTCTCTCTTTAATTTGCATTGCAACAAAGCATACCTTTTCAGGCTTATTTCTGTAACTAAATTTTAAATTGCAAAATTCCTTCAAAGCAGCTAGTCTATTAACCTAGAATTTGGTTTCTGCTAATTTTTAAAATGCTTTTTTGCTGTTGCCCTGAGACCTTCTTTGCCATCCTTTAACCCAGAGCAACATAGTGTAAATCATTTATAATCAACTATCTTCAGTGGAAGTGCTGTTATCCTTACCTAGTACGCTGTATAACTCTGCTAGAGTACTCTCAAGCGACTTGAATAGCATAGTAATTTCAGTTGACCTGTATAGTAGAGTGTGCTGTATTTATTACAATGCAATAAAAATGACATTGCTGCAATAATAGTATGGGCTGTGGGTCGGAAGTTGAAATTAGATTATACAAGTGTGATTCTTTTCTCCTTCCCCCCCCACCCGTGTTATACATGCATACATTTGTATATAGCTACGGCTTCATTAGTTTTAATTCTGAAAATGTGGCATTATACAAGTAAACTACAGTTGTTAAATTCAGCAAACTACTTTTTGTGATGTTGCTTTATTCTTAAAACTTGTTTGCTAATTCACAGAATTCTGTAACTCACAATGGCCTTGTCTACGCGGGTATAATTATCCGTTGTTGGTATTGAGTGTCTGCAAAGGGTAAAATTGAAGCGGTGATGAACTTGGTTTAACTACAGATGTAGTAAGGTCAAACCGTGTTCAGCAGTGCTTCAGAAATCATGGCTATGTTGCTAGCTATAGATCCGCTAGTGTGTCTTCCTGTCAAAAATGCTGCTCAGTGGTATTCTACTGGAATAAGATATCCTGAGTGTGTTCATCTATATTAGCCTTTTTTTACAGGTTTTCACTGGCATTGCATTTGTCAGTTGTGTGATGCTGCTGTCGGAAAAATGATGCTTCTGTTTCCAGGACCATATGCAAGTAGCATAGAGAAATAGTCACAGGAAAAAGGGCTGCAGAACACACAAAGAAGGGTGACTTAAGTAATCCAGTTCTTGATAGCACTACCATATGTAAAACTGCCCTTTGGTATGACTAAATCCTATCCTGTTAGAGCTATGCAGATCTCCTAAACTCTTGTTAGCTAGTGCATTGTGTCCCTTTTGGAGAGAAGGGTCAGGCTCTGAGCAGTGGAGAAATAATTGTCTCCAATGTGTGTTTTCATTTACTTTCTCTGCTGGCCTGGCAAGCATTGTATTTTACCTGTTCCTCCTAGAACAAAGGTTCTCAAACTGTGGACTGTGACCATCAGTGGTCCGCGAGCTCCATTCAGGTAGTCCATGGATAGTTCTTTCTAAGGTGCGTGCCTGGGCGGCACCTGGAGAGACCCTCCTTCCCAGCCCTAGCTCGGGGGCTGCTGCGCTGTGGGGGGGGGGAAAAGAGGGCATATCCATCACATTAGGAAAGTAAGGCTATTGATATTAAAATATGGGTTGTGTGCTTTTATATGTAGAACAAAAAAAATTAAGGTTTTTAATATAGTGTTTTTATCCAAAGTGCTTTACAATAGTTAGCTAACAATACAAACAACATTTGGAAAGATCATTAAGTGGTCCACTGAGACCCTTGGCAATTTTCAAGTGCTCTGTGGGGGGGAAAAAAAACTTGAGAACCACTGTCCTAGAAGAATGGCCTTGGGACCCAACAAAGGAAGGGTGTACTTCTTAATTCCCTCAATGCTTTTTTCCCACAGCACCACAAAGTAGGCTCCTACTTTATTTTAAAAAATAGCCTGTACTGTAATTGTCATTTTCATAGTAAAAGATGGCACACTTTTTCAGAAAGGAATAGTGCTAGGCAACTTGAGGACCATAACCAACGTGAGGTGGATTTTTTTGTTTTTGAGTTAGCCGTGCGTTATGCTACCTATGTTGGAAATGAGATTACGTAGTACTTTCTCTGTTTATAGAGGCAGTGTGCTCATAAATCAGATATACCCAATTTATTTTCTGTTTTGGGGGCAGGACTTGGAAAATTTGCCCAAAAATTAGGCTATGTGCCAAGCCAAATTAAAGTGGTGTTCCATGTCCTGTCTGCACCCTTGCCTGAACATCTGCTGGTTGCGTGATACTACTGTTTGGATACAAAGACCCGTGGTCTACTACTGGTGGAATTCTTAGTCCCTGATTGATCCTGCTTCCCCTAAAACACCAAATCAGTTTATGCTGATTAGCCATAGCACAGATTAAATCCTCTTGTGTTGGGCTGCCCTAGTGAAATGACGTTGCCTCCAATATATTAATGATGGACAGCCCCTAAAATAATTTATGCTGACCCTCACACAATGCTGTCTACTGTGGTGGTGGTGGCTAAAGCTTCGCTCTCCTAGACTGGACTCCAGGCTCTTCACAATAAGGAGCAGCAAGCTGAGGAGCAGGGAGGCCCTGACTAATTTTAAGGCCAGGAGTGGTGTTCACACCCATCTGTCACTCTAGCAGGGATTTTGGTGTGTGGATTATGGGTACCACCACCCTAGCAATGATTCACTGCTGCAGTTGTGACATGACAGCAACAGCCCCTCCCTCCCGAATCTGTTGCTGAGGGGCAGAAGGCCCCAACACGCACATGTGTGCACACATGGCTGTCTGCTTGTGTGGAGGGGGTCCTCTCATTTCCAGTAGGGAAATGAGTCACCATGTGTACAGAGTCTGCCCCAGCCACTCTACTCCCAACAGAAGTCACCACATTACCGCCCAGCAGAAGCAGTAACATTGGAGCTGTTTCTTTTGCTGATTTGGGCAGACTCCACTGCACTTGTTATACCGGGCTTGCATTTGGAAAGCTGCTTCCTTTAGCCATGAAGGCTAGAAACATTGTTTTGAAATGAAAGCTTGAATTATTCAGAAGCTGATGGCCCTACCTGGGGAAATATTCCTGTTTGCCCTAAATAGGGACATTTTCAAGCACTGTCTGGCAGTGTCACATTAACCCTAGCTCCCATTTCAAAAATACTGTTTTGTCTATATCTCTTTACCTATGCCATGAGTTTTGACAAGACTTCTAGTATTTTCCCACAGCAAAAGATGAGAAATGCTTTTTAAGAAAATGACTCTGGAAACCATAAAAAAATTTATAGGGATCTTAAGGGATCTACCTTAAACTTGTTTTTTAAATTGACTAGATTTTGGTTTCAGAGTAGCAGCCGTGTTAGTCTATATTCACAAAAAGAAAAGGAGTACTTGTGGCACCTTAGTGAGCTGTAGCTCACGAAAGCTTATGCTCAAATAAATTTGTAAGTCTCTAAGGTGCCACAAGTACTCCTAATTTTGGTTGATACTGTGCCTTAGTTTGTTTCCTCCATCTTTGAAAAAGTGGTAAACATGCTGCCTAAAGGCAGAGTAAGATTTTGTTTTTTAAATAGTGGAGGCAAAGGGGTAGTTTAATACAGTACACTGGGTCCTTTTTGCATATTTAAAATAGCAGTACAAAGTAAAGCTTATGGTGGGAAAAGCAGTCTTGTAAAGCTTATGCTGGAAGAGATGCTTTTTTAGGTGTGTGTGTGTGTGTGTGTGTGTGTGTGTGTGTGTGTGTGTGTGTGTGTGTGTGTGTGTGTGTGTGTGTGTGTGTGTGTGTGTGCGTGCGTGCGTGCGTGCGCGCGCGCGCGCGCGCGCGCGCGCGCGCGCTGATGATTTGGGAAAGTTATAAAAAAGAAATAACTTGCAAAAGTAGGACACTCGTATAGTTTTAGATCCTTGGTGAAGACAACCTGATACAATCATAGAATATTAGGGTTGAAAAAGACCTCAGGAGGTCTAGTCCAATCCCCTGCTCAAAGCAGAACCAACCCCAACTAAATCATCCCAGCCAGGGCTTTGTCAAACCGGGCCTTAAAAACCTCTAAGGATGGAGATTCCACCCCCTCCCTAGGTAACCCATTCCAGTGCTTCACACCCTCCTAGTGAAATAGTGTTTCCTAATATCCAACCTAGACATCCCCCACTGCAACTTGAGACCCTTGCTGCTTGTTCTGTCATCTGCCACCATGAACAGCCTAGCTCCATCCTCTTTGGAACCCCCCTTCAGGTAGTTGAAGGCTATCAAATCCCCCCTCACTCTCCTCTTCTGCAGACTAAATAACCCCAGTTCCCTCAGCTTGTCCTCATAAGTCATGTGCCCCAGCCACCTAATCATTTTTGTTGCCCTCTGCTGCTGGACTCTCCAATTTGTCCACATCCCTTCTGTAGTGGGAGGACCAAAACTGGACTCAGTACTTCAGGTGTGGCCTCACCAGTGCTGAAGACAAGAAGCTGGATATGAGTCAGCAGTGTGCCCTTGTTGCCAAGAAGGCCAATGGCATTTTGGGTTGTATAAGTAGGGGCATAGCGAGCAGATCGAGGGACGTGATCGTTCCCCTCTATTCGACACTGGTGAGGCCTCATCTGGAGTACTGTGTCCAGTTTTGGGCCCCACACTACAGGAAGGATGTGGATAAATTGGAAAGAGTACAACGAAGGGCAACGAAAATGATTAGGGGTCTAGAGCACATGACTTATGAGGAGAGGCTGAGGGAGCTGGGATTGTTTAGTCTGGAGAAGAGAAGAATGAGGGGGGATTTGATAGCTGCTTTCAACTACCTGAAAGGGGGTTTCAAAGAGGATGGCTCTAGACTGTTCTCAATGGTAGCAGATGACAGAACGAGGAGTAATGGTCTCAAGTTGCAATGGGGGAGGTTTAGATTGGATATTAGGAAAAACTTTTTCACTAAGAGGGTGGTGAAACACTGGAATGCGTTACCTAGGGAGGTGGTAGAATCTCCTTCCTTAGAGGTTTTTAAGGTCAGGCTTGACAAAGCCCTAGCTGGGATGATTTAACTGGGACTTGGTCCTGCTTTGAGCAGGGGGTTGGACTAGATGACCTTCTGGGGTCCCTTCCAACCCTGATATTCTATGATTCTATGATTCTATGATTCTATGAAGAGAGGGGAATAATCATTTCCCTCAATCCGCTGAATATATGCGACCCTAATGCAGCCCAATATGCCATTGGCCTTCTTGGCAACAAGGGCACACTGTTGACTCGTATCCAGCTTCTTGTCCACTGTAACCCCTAGGTCCTTTTCTGCAGTACTGCTGCTTAGCCATTCGGTCCCCAGCCTGTAGCAGTGCATGGGGTTCTTCCTTCGTAAGTGCAGGAAGCAAACTTTGATTTCCATATTGGTTTTTCTGCCTGGTTGTTAGAAAAGTCATTGTCTTGCACTGTGTATCTACACTGAACTTTTTAATCTCCTTTTGTTGCACTGCGACATTATGCATCTGTGTGTGTAGCAACAAAATGGTGGGATCCACAGCATTGACTAAAGCTGGTATTTTTCCAACATGTTATCAAAAGCTGCTCAAAGCAAGTCTTGTCAAAACAAAGGTAAATGCTTGAACCTTGTCTGTTAACTTTCCAAGCACTTCAGTCACCACTAGAACTGCACAGGTGGTTAAGCAACAGGGGAATACTTGCTGTAAACTGCTAGTGTAGACGAGGCCCTAATGACATGTCACTATTTCTTATATAAGCATCTGCTGAATACTTGCCCTTATGATGGAGGGTCAGGAAGGAGGCAAAACGGGTCAGTTGTTTCTAAGTAAATATTCAATTTTTTAAATGGTGTTCTTAACCTAGATAGGCAGCATATGGAAAACAAGCTAAAATATTTCTTCACATACACTGCGGAAGAGAAGTTATATGAATATGTATCTTGTGTGGTATTGAGCAATGTGCCTCTATTGCAGATTTTTAGTGGGACCTGGATAACCAATAAATAAAATAAGATGGCTGCAAAAGTGACAGATTCTGCTGTCTCAAACTGACTGATTTGTTGACTTACTGTAGTAGCAGTCCATATATTAACGTAAGACTTTAAAAAAAATAAAAAGCCAAGCAAACCCCAAGGTTTTCCTGAAGCAACTTTGAAGGATGCAGTTGAGTAGAATTTCAACAATTCACAATACTGACTTTCAGCCATTATGAAAGCAGGAAGTGTATTTCTAACACTCTCTTGTTCCAGTCAAAAGAACATCCCCCACTGCCAGATGTGGTAAGGGTTTGTGACTATCCCACAAACCACTTCTGTGATATAGTGAATAAGCAAAATTAGTCTATGCAGAATTTCTAACTAGAATGGAACTTAGTTTTACAGAGCCTTTAGAATTTTTTTTAAAAGAACTGCATGCGAATTTCCAATTGCCTTTTAAAAATATACTTGTCAAAAATTGTGACTTGTATAATGCATATAAATTAAGGGCTTGTAACACCAGAACTGTCAGTAGAGTGCATGTGAGTACTGTGAAAGATCCATGCTGTCCGTGAAAACAGACTTTTGATCTCTAACATCTCTGCTGTTCAATCTCTGAAATTTTCAGGGAAGTAATTTGGTAGTCTTACTGATTTTTGTCCCAAAATACATGCTGCTATGTATTGTGAACAGTTGTTTTAATTAGCATAAAGCCTATTCCTCTGATAGCTCTTCCTGGATGTCCTGCCATCAACTTAAACTTGGTCCAAATGGAATTCTTTCCTCTCTCTGCCCACATCCTCCTGTTTTTCCTCTGCCCTGTAACCTGGAAATCCTCCAACTCCCACCTCCCTTACATCACACATTCAGGCTATATCCTAATTTTATGTTCTGCCAAAGCTTTTCCAAGACCTTACATTTTCTTTGTGGCTCTACCGCTAAATCTTTAGTGCAGGTTCTATCTCCCATCTGGACTACAACATCCTTCTCTTTGGTCTCAGACACATTAATCTTCCTCTTTATAGTCCATTCAAAACTCAGCAGCTAAATTCCTCTTCTAATCCTGCTTTTCTGACTGTTACCCCCCCCCCCCCCATTCAAATGCCGCCACTGAATCCTTCTTTTCCAAAGTATGAAGTACAAGTTTCTTTCTTTGCCTTTAAAGGCTTTTATAACTCTGCCCCCCTTATTTATCTGTTGGTTCTTGTGTGTATTCATTCAAATTACAGAAGTCCATTTTGAGACTACTCCATTAGTTCACTTCTTATGTCTTTGCACTCTCTACCATGCTGCCCCATACATAGAATCATAGACTTTAAGGTCAGAAGGGACTATTATGATAGTCTAGTCTGACTTCCTGCACAACACAGGCCACAGAATCTCTCCCACCCACCCACTCCTGCAGTAAACCTCTCACGTATGTCTGAGTTACTGAAGTCCTCAAATCATGGTTTAAAGACTTCAAGGTGCAGAGAATCCTCCAGCAAGTGACCCGTACCCCATGCTGCAGAGGAAGGCGAAAAACCCCCAGGCAATTAGCTAAACCCTGAGAATGTTGGCAAGGCTCACCAGCCAGACATCCAGGAAAGAATTCTCTAGTAACTCGGATCCCACTCCATCTAACATCCCATCACAGGCCATTGGGCATATTTGCTGCTAATAGTCAAAGATCAATTAATTGCCAAAATTAGGCTATTCCTTCATATCATCCCCTCCATAAAGTTATCAAGCTTAGTTTTGAAGCCAGATGTCTTTTGCCCCCACTGCTCCCCTTGGAAGGCTGTTCCAGAACTTCACTCCTCTGATGGTTAGAAACCTGCATCTAATTTCAAGTCTAAACTTCCTGATGGCCAGTTTATATCCGTTTGTTGTGTCCACATTGGTACTGAGCTTAAATAATTCCTCTCCCTCCTTGGTGTTTATCCCTCTGTTATATTTATAAATCGTATCTCCCCTCATCCTTCTTTTGGTTAGGCTAAACAAGGTAAGCTCTTTGAGACTCCTTTCTTAAGACAGGGTTTCCGTTCCTTGGATCATCCTAGTAGCCCTTCTCTGTACCTGTTCCAGTTTGAATTCATCCTTCTTAAACCTGGGAGACCAGAACTGCACACAGTATTCCAGGTGAGGTCTCATCAGTGCCTTGTATAACAGTACTAACACCTCCTTATCTCTACTGGAAATACCTCGCCTGATGCATCCCAAGACCACATTAGCTTTTTTCACAGCCATATCACATTGGCGGCTCAGTCATCCTGTGATCAACCAATATGCCACGGTCCTTCTCTTCCTCCTCCTTCCAACTGATGTGTCCCCATCTTATAACAAAAATTCTTGCTGTTAATCCCTAAATGCATGATTTTTCACTAGTAAATTTCATCTTATTACAATTATTCCAGTTTACAAGGTCATCCAGATCTTTCTGTATGATATCCCGGTCCTTCTTTGAATTGGCAGATACTGCTTTGTGTCATCTGCAAACTTTATTAGCACATTCCCACTTTTTGTGCCAAGGTCAGTAATAAAAAGACTGGTCCTAAAACCGATCCCTGAGGAACTCGCCTAGTAACCTCCATCCAGCCTGATGGTTCACCTTTCAGTATGACCTGTTGTAGTCTCCCCTTTAACCAGTTCCTTATTCACCTTTCAATTTTTGTATTGATCCCCATCTTTTCCAATTTAGCCTGCTAATTCCCCATGTGGAACCGTATGAAATGCCTTACTGAAATCAAGGTAAATTAGATCCACTGCGTTTCCTTTGTTTAAAAAATCAGTTACCTTCTGAAAGAAGATCAGGTTGGTTTGGCACAATGTACCTTTTGTAAAACCATGTTGTATTGACCTCAATGTCTTTACTTTCTCCTTCAAAATTTTTTCCAAGACCTTGCATACTCCCAATGTCAAACTAACAGGTCTGTAGTTACCCGGATCACTTTTTTCCTTTCTTAAAAATAGGATCTATGTTAGCAGTTCTCCAATTATACGGTACAACCCCTGAGTTTACAGATTCATTAAAAATTCTTGCTAATGGGCTTGCAATTTCATGTGCCAGTTTCTTTAATATTCTTGGTTGAAGATTATCTGGGCCCCCCCGATTTAGTCCCATTAAGATGTTTGAGTTTGGCATCTACCTCCATATCCTCATTTCCATTTGTCATCCTACCATTATCCCTAAACTCCTCATTAAAGACTGGGGCAAAGTATTTTTTTAGATATTGGGCCATGCCTAGATTATCCTTAGCCTCCACTCCATCCTCAGTATTTAGCAGTCCCACTTCTTCTTCTTTCTTTGTTTTCTTATTTATATGGCTTTAGAAATTGGTTTTACTATTGGTTTTAATTCCCTTTGCAGGTCCAATGCTACATGGCTTTTGGCCTTTCTCACTATCCCTATGTGTTCTGAGCTCCCATAAGGTAGCTTTCCTTGCTGATCCCTCCCATCTTCCACTCCTTGTAGGCTTTTTTGCATTTTCTTAATCATCTCTCTTAGATGCTTGTTCATCCAGCTTGGTCTACAACTTCTGCCTGTGAATTTTTTCCCCTTTCTTGGGATGCAGGCTTCTGATATTTTCTGCAACTTTGACTTGAAGTAATTCCAGGCCTTCTCCTGCCTTGAGAGCCACAAGTTCTTCAGTCCAATTCACTTCTGTAACTAATTTCCTTAATTTTTTATAGTTATGTCTTTTGAAATCAAAAACCCTAGTCACAGATCTATTTCTGCTTATCCTTCCGTTTAGTTTGAACTGAATTAGCTAATGATCGTTTGAAACAAGGTTGTCCCCTACAACCATTTCTTCTAAGAGGTCCTCACTGCTCACCAAAACCAAATCTAAAATGGCATCCCCTGTTGTTGGTTCAGCAACTACTTGGTGAAGGAATCAATCAGCTATTGCGTTCAGGAAAATCTGAGCCCTATTATTATTACTAGCACTTGTCCCTGAGTCTATATCTGGGAAGTTAGTCTCCCGTGATCCCACAATTCCCATTAGTATTTACTTCATTAAAAAAGTTAGAGGTCTCTCTCCATATCCAAATCAGATACTGGTGGTCTATAGTGCACACCCCAAGCACTAACCCAGGGGAGGCTCTAATAGCTTTTTTCCCCCATGTGATTTTTGCCCAGACAGACTGTCTTCTCCATTCCATCACTTATTTCTTTACAGTCTACCTCATCACTGATATACAATGCTACTCCACCACCTTTGCCTTTATTTCAGTCTTTCCTAAATAGTACATATCCTTCAATACCTGTACTCAGTCATGACTACTATTCCATCATGTTTCTGTTACCCCTATCATATCTGGTTTCACTTCCTGCACCAGTAGCTCTAGTTCTTCCATTTTATTACCTAGGCTCCTCACATTGGTGTACATTAATTTGTGCTGTTTGGCTTCACTCACATTCTTTATCTGATTAGACGCAGACATTCTACCTCCAGTATCACCTATTAGACTGTTATCTACATTACCCTTCCTCCTTATGTCTATTCTCCTACCCACGGCTGTATCCTTTCTTTCTTTTCTTCCCTCTCAATGTTAAAATCCAGCATGGAGATTTCCTGGGACATCTCCCTACCATCTTCCCCGCCCCCAAATTCCTAGTTTAAAGCTCTCTTAATCAGTTGTGACAGTCTCCATTCTAGAAGTCTATTTCCCTCCCTACTCAGGTGAAGTCCATCCTGAGAGAACAGTCCTCTGTCCATGAATGCCTCCCAGTGGCCATACCTCTCAAGCCCTCCTTATAGCACCACTGCCTGAGCCATCTTTTGATCATCATCGTCTTGTCACACCTTTGTTGCCCTTCTCTAGGAACCAGCAGAATCCCACTGAAGATGACCTGAGCCTCGATTTCCTTAAGCATCTTCCCCAGCCTGGCATAGTCTCCCTTGATACATTCCAGCGAGAATCTAGCCGTATCATTTGTTCCAGCATGAAGGACAATCAGTGGATTCTTTCCCGCTCCTGTTAAGATCCTCTTCAGCCTCAGGTCCACATCCCGTATCTTAGCACCCGGCAGACAGCACTCCTTTCTGTTCTCTGGATCAGCTCTGGTTACAAGGCCTGTCTATTATTCTCAGTAAGGAGTCCCCAATCATGTAGACCTGCCTCTTCCTGGTGATGGTGCGATTCTGCAGTCTATCCCCTGTTCCCTCTGGCTGCAAGTCCTCTCGATTCCTATTCTCCCTTGCAATCCTCTGAACCCATCCTATGTTCTCCTGGAGCTCATATTTGGTGGTGGTATCTCCATTGACTCTTCCTATAGGACTAGCTGCTCTTCTCTTCTTCCTTGCCCTCTCACCTTCATTGACCACCTGCTGTGCCCCTTCATTTTCCAACTCTGAAAACCTGTTCCTGAGCTCTATTTCTCCTTCACTAGCCTGTCTTTTCCTCTGCCTGGTTCTCTTAGTCACAATCTTCCACTGTCCACTTTCCTCACCCAGAAGCCTCCCCTCAGAATTCTTTGGTCCTGCTTCCATCTGCAAGTCTGAGCTTTTCCCTTCAGCGTTCTCATGTCTTCGCTCCATCTGCTCGAACCCCCTTCTAAACTCAACCAGTTTCCACCTGAATCTCCAGTCCTCAGATCTTTTCTTCCACCAGCTCTATCAGACGGCAGTTCATGCAGACTAAACTCTTTTTCAGGTATCCCTTCTAGGATCATGTATATGCCGCAGCTTCCACATCCAGTCATCTTCATTGTGTCTTCCATTGCTTGGGTCACTACCACTGCTGCCTCTATCTGTCATAGCCTTCCCACTGAAATCCTGTTAGTCTGGGAAACACAAAACAAACCAAAACACCACCACCCACAGCAAAACAAACCTCCAACGAGCACCAGAACACCACACACTCCCTTCAGTAGCCTGTCTGTTCCTCTCCCTGGCTCTCCTAGTCTTCCCCACAAACTCCCCTTGAGAACTCCCACTCAGACTTCCCTGTTTACAGCTCTGTTTGCTGTCCCCTGTGCTGCTGCAGCTGTCTGTGCAGCTGGCTGGCTGGCTACCTTTATAGGACTCCTAGTCAGAGAAGCCCCGCCCCCTAATCAGGGCTCAGCTTCTCTCCCAGCACACTGCCCCTACCAGCCTCTACAAATACACACTGGAGGCCTTTCTTCTTCTTCGAGTGATTACTCATATAGATTCCAATTACGTATATTCACACTGCGTGCAGTCAAAGTTTTTCCCCTAGCAGCGCCCATCAGGTCAGCTGTGGAGCCCCCTGGAGTGGCGCCTTCATGGCGCTCTATATGTGACCCTGCCGACCCTGTGCCTCTTCAGTTCCTTCTTGCCACCAGTGACAGTCATTGGAACTGTGGGGTGTTGCTTTGCAAGCTCTCCATGTTTCCCTAGCTTCTGATTCAGACTGTTTGTATTTTGTGGTTGATTAGTTTTTAGTTAGTTTAGTTAACTGTTGGGCTGAGGGGTTTACCCTCCACACCAACTGTGTTCTTCTTGGGGGCTTACATGCCTAAGTCCCAGGGGTTCAAGCCCTGTAACAAGCCCATGGCAACATTGCTTAGGGTCTGGGGGAAGCACACCAAGCAGACAAGTGCAGGATTTGTAAAGGGTTTCTCCCCAGAACAAAAAAGGAGTGAGACTTTCGCCTCAAGCAGCTCTTTATGGAGGTGGCACTTAAATTACAATCTACATTGGTGCGGCAAGACCCAGCACCAAGCTCATCAGTGTACAGTGCCCCGGTGGCAGTGGTAGAAGTAGCACTGCGGAAAAACTCTGGGAGAGACCGGTGGCAAAACCAGTCAGATCGACCTGGCACCAGTCCCATTCCCTGACACAGAAGCGCCACCAGAAGCAGGGGAGGAGTGGCTCTCCGACTCAGAGACCCACTCTGTTGGATCTGGCCAATGGGGCACATCCCAGAGAGGAGCACCCAGGGCTCGATACTTTGGGGTCGGAACTTCGGCCCCGCAAGGGGGACCATTTAGTCCAGTGCTGTTGGACTTCCCGAGCCAGGTCATTGAGGAGGTGGAATTGCCATCCACACCAGATACCTTTGAGGCCACGAGGGACCTCATTGCCATGACAGCACTGCAGTCCCCGGTCCTTCGAGTCAAGCCTCCAGTACTGCAATATGTGGCACTGTCTCGAGGCAAACTGGTGATGCTCTGTCCCTCTGCGGTGTCTATCCCTGTCGTGCAGCAGGTACCGCTCCCAGCGTTGGTCATCCTGGCACCGGTCAGCATCCCTGCACAGATCCTGATTGTGGCACCGCTCCCCAGTCTCGCAGAGACAGGGTATAGATACTCAGAGCAGGGCCAGCACTGGTTGGGCAATGGAAGGCCTGAGGTGGGGGCAGGGCCATGGCCTGCACAGTGGCAGGGACCAGTGCAGTGGCCATTTTGGACCCCATGGGCCTACCACCAGGCCCAGGGGACCCACTCCAAGGGTTCCTGTTTGGCAACCTGTGAACCATGGGTGCCGGAGTTATCAGCCCATCGCCCCACCCTTAGGAGTGCCGAGGAGGTGCCGGTCACCCTGGAACCTACCCCAGTTCCTGAGCCTGACTCAGGTGAGATTGGCCCCCTACTGAGAGGCAGAACAGGAGGCCCCTGGAGACCAAGAGGGTCAGGAGGACCCTGTTCTCCTCCCCCTGCCCCATTAACCGCCTTGTCATTCTCCCCAGGTGAGGTGATTGCAGGCACCTTAGTCTCTGGACTGTCCCCCATAGATAGCCGTGCCTACAGGACCACCTCTGCAGAGTAGCACAAAATATGGGCTTGCGGAGGCTGAGGAGGTGGAGTCGGAGGACCAGATGGTTGACATTCTGGCCCTAGAAGGCCCATTGAGGGTGGCTCTACCCCCATCAAGACTACACAGGCCAATGCTAAGACCATTTGGCAGACCCCATCCTCCATCCCTCCCACCATGAAGGGTGTGGAGAGTAGGTATTTTGTCCTGTCTAAGGGGTATGAATACCTCTTCACCCACCTACAGCCTTGGTCATTGATGGTGGCTGCAGTAAACTAAAAGGAGTGGTAGGAACAACAAGCCCCAGCGCCTAAGTCCAAGGATGCCAAGTGCCTAGATTTATTTGGGTGCAAAGTGTGTTCTACAGGGGGAATGCAACTCAGGATTGCCAACCAGCAGGCAATTCAGTAGCTACAGCTTCAATTCCTGGAACTTGATGCTCAAGTTTAAGGAGCTAGTGCCAACAGAGTCCAGAGAGGAGTTTGGAGTGATAGTGGAGGAGGGCAAGGCAGTGGTACGGACCTCTTTACAGGCCTCACAGGACACTGCAGACTCAGCTGCACGCACTTTGTCCTCTGGTATTGCCATGAGGTGTAGCTCATGGCTGCAGGACTCCTGGCTGAGGTTCAACAGACCATGCAGAACCTGCCTCTTGATGTGCAGGTCTGTTTGTAGAGCAGACTGACTAGGCTGCATAGCCTAAAGGACTCCAGGGCTACCATGATATCATTGGATATGTACACCTGGCAACCCAATGTAAACATATCAAGCTGCAGCAGCAGTCCTGGCCTCCTTGACTGAGGCAGGACTTTTATAGGAGAAGGAGCAGCAATGGCAGACGAAAACCTTCAAACCCACCCCACCCCCCGCCAGGGCCGGGCCCGACTAAACCATCATTGGATTAAAAGCAGGCCTTTTTGAATGTGCGTCTTTCTTGAATAGTCTGTCCCACTTCTTCTGTGCTTGGTCCCAAATAACTTCAGACCGCTGGATTCTCTATATGGTAGAAGTGGGATATTCTGCTCCTACCCTCCCTCCCACCCCCTTTCCCCATCCCTCTTCATGGACCCTTCTCATGAGCAACTCCTTATCCAAGAGGTGCGGGCACACATCACCATGGGAGCGGTGGAGGAGGTTCCTCGGGAGCTAAGGGGAAAAGGATTCTATTCCCAATACTTCCTAATCCCCAAAGCCAAGAGGGGTCTCAGGCCCATTCTAGATCTATGAGGACTCAACAAGTTCATGGTAAAGTTGAAATTCCACATGGTCTCCCTGGTTACCATTATTCCCTCTCTGGATCCAGGAGACTGGTACGGCGCCCTCAACATGAAAGACACATACTTCCATATAGCTATTCGGCTTGCACACAGGTGATTCCTACTCTTCATGGTCGACCACAAATATTATAAATTCACAGTCCTTCCATTGGGCCTCTCAGCCCCCCTCCCTCCCAAGTGTTCACCAAGTGCATGTTGGTCATGGCCACTTTCCTCCATCGGAGGCAGATCCAGGTATACCCATACCTTGACAACTGGCTGCTCAGGGGCCGCACCAGGGAGAAGGAGGTATCTCAAGTCCGACTGGTCAGATCCACATTCAAGAGACTGGGTCTCCTCAACTTGAACAAGTCAACCTTGGCACCAACCCAAAGAATAGAATTAATTGGGGCGGTGTTCAGCTCGGTTCAGGCAAGAGCACTTTTGCCAGAGTCCCGATTCCAAGCCATGACTGACATTGTTCAAGGCCTCAGGCAGTACCCAACCACTACAGCAAGGGGATGCTGGAGACTCCTCGGCCACGTGGCAGCTTGCACTTAACATGACCTGGTATGCCAGACTGAGGCTCTAGCCTCTACAGGTATGGCTCGCTTCGGCCTATCTCCCAGGATGCAATAGCCTGAATTTAGTGGTCACTGTGCCAGGGCAGGTGCTAGAGTCCCTTCAATGGTGGCTCAACCCTCAGACAGTGTGCGAAGGAGTTCCCTTCAACAGCCCTCATCCTTCCTTGTTCCTAGTAAAGGAAGCATCAGCTCTGGGAGGAGGTGTGCATTTGGGAGACCTCCAAACACAGCGTCTTTGGTTGCAGGATGAGCTCTTCCTCCATAACATCAAGGAGCTGAGGGCAGTGCAACTAGCATGCCAGACCTTTCAGGCCCAACTACAAGGTCAATGTGTAGCAGTTCTGACAACACATTGCCATGTTTTACATCGATAAGCGGGGTGGACCCTGGTCCTTTCCCCTATGTCGGGAAGCCCTCCGTGTGTGGGAGTTCTGCATAGCCCACTCATTCACCTGGAAGTATCCTATCTACCAGGAGTTCAGAATGCACTGGTGGACCACCTCAGCAGGTCCTTCCGCAGTCACAAGTGGTCCATCCAGATGTTATACACCTCATATTCCAAAGGTGGGGGTTCCCCAGGTCTGTCTTTTTGCCACTCAGAACAAAGTGTCCAAATGTTTTGCACCTTCCAGAGACACCGCCCAGGCTCAATCATGGACACATTCCTGCTACCCTGGCTGCCTGCTCTATGCCTTTTCCCCCATTCTCTCTCGTGCAAAAGGTCTACTCACGGTCCCCAGGGATAGGGCAGAGAGAATTCTGGTAGCACCAGCATGGCCTCGATTAACTTTTTGTTACACCACACTCCTGGAACTGTCAGTGGACGCCGTGGACATGTTGCCTCTCCTCCCTGACCTGATCACTTGGGACCATGATTGTCTTCATCCCCCTGACCTGCAGTCCCTCCACCTCACGGCTTAGAAGCTTCATGGCTGACCCCAGGGAGTTTCTGTGCTCAGAACTAGTAAGGGTGGTCCTACTTGGCAGCAGGAAGCCCTCAACTAGAGCCACATATCTGGCAAAGTGGAAAAGATTTATTTGTTGGTGTGCCCAGCATCGTACACCCCCTTTTCAGACACCTGTACCTCTCATATTAGAGTACCTTCTGCACCTGAAACAGCAAGGCCTGGCAGTGTCCTCCATAAAAGTACACCTTGCTGCTATCTTGGCCTTCCACCCAGGAGCGTCTGGACCCTCAGTCTTCGCCAACCCTGCGGGTGGTTGGTTCCACAAGGGTCTGGAACGCCTACATCCCCAGATCAGACCGTCTGTCCCTGCGTGGGACTTTAACCTAGTCCTCTTCAGGCAAATGGGTCCCCCATCTGAACCGCTGGCGACTTGCTCCCTTCTCTATCTTTCGTGGAAGGTAGCCTTTCAGGTCGCCATTACATCAGCAAGGAGGGTGTCTGAGGTAAAGGCCCTTACCTCAGACCCACCTTGTATGGTTTTCCACAGGGATAAGGTGCAACTTGGACCTCACCTGGCCTTTTGTCCTAAGATTGTCATACTTCCACACTAGTCAGGACACTTTCCTGCCAGTTTTTTTTAATCCTAAGCCTCATTCCAGCAGCTGTGAGCAGAGGCTGCACTCCCTGTATGTTCGGTGAGCACCAGCCTTTTACATCGAGCGCACCAAACCATTCAGGAAGTCGAACCAGTTATTCATAGTGATGGCAGACTGGATGAAAGGACTCCTGGTCTAATCTCGAAGAATATCTTCCTGGATCATGTCATGCATCCACAAATGCTACGAACTGGCCAAAATACCAGACCCGGCTCTTACGGTACGCTCCACGAGGGCTCGGGCCTCATCAGCGGTGTTTCTGGCCCAGGTCCCGATACAAGAAATCTGCAGGGCAGCAAGTTGGTCTTCAATATATACATTCATGTCTCATTACGCCATCATCTGGCAGAGTGGTGCTCCAGTCAGCAATTCCATAACGCCGTCCCCACCACCTACGTAAGGCTTGGGAGTCAACTAATTGGAATTGATTTTAGCAATCACTCATCCCACTTCTGAAGTGATCAAGTTAGGTAGTGATGGAGTGTGAGGGAGGAAAGGATGATAGAAAAAAGTTACTCATCTTCTCATAACTGTGGTTCTTAGAGATGTGTTGCTCATATCCATTCCAAACATGCCCACCTTCCCCTCTGTCAAAGTAACCGGCAAAAAGGAACTGAGGAGGTGCCGGGTCAGCAGGGTCATATTGAGCGCCATGAAGGCGCCACTCCGGGGGGGGGGCTCCACAGCCAACCCAATGGGTGCTGCTGGGGAAAAACTTTCCGATGACTGTGCACGCAGAGCACACACCTAATTGGAATGGGTCTGAGTAACACATCTCGAACAATAGCTACGAGAAGGTGGGTAATCACTTTTTTCAACATCCTTTCCTTCCTCAAATCATCACTAGCTAACTTGATCACTTCAGAAGTGGGATGGCATTTGGGACTATTTTTGAAATGTAACAAGTGTATATTTTTGACTTTTATCTGCACCCTCCTTACACCCTTGCATGTCTTAGACTGAGAGATCTTTGGGGCAGGGACAGTCTTCATACATTGTTTAATATACAAATTCCACTTTTGAATTAATTAAATCATATCTATGAATCCAACTTGCTAGGGGGTGTGCACTGACCTGCTGTGTAGTGCTACTACTTTTCCATCAGCTGGCAGTTTGTGATTTCCCGCCCCCCACAGGTTGTATTAAGAATAGATGCATACATAACACATTTGACATACCTCATCACCAAAAAAACAGTATTTGAAAACTTAGTGAGGAATGGAGGTTGTTAGGAACCGAGGTATTGTTAAGCAAGACCAATGGTTCATAGGGTTCAGTTTACTGCTTCTGTCATTGGACTATACTGATAGTAAAGAGCTTATTTTCTCCCTAGTTTTATAGTTGGTTATGCAACAACTTTGCTGTGGGGGGTTGATTTTTTTTTCCATAGTATTAGACCAGTAGTTTTCAACACAGATCTGTGTGTCCACAGACTGCCAAAGATTTCCAAAGGGGTCTGCACCTCCATTCAAAATTTTTTAGGGGTCCACAGATGAAAAAAGGTTGAAAACCATTGTACTACACCATGCAGTCCACTTTGCCAATCCAGATTATTCCATGTTGTACATATACTAGTGGTTTTATCTTGTCTAGCTTTATATAGGCAAAACAAAGATTTCCCCCACTTCCTTTGGGAAACTGTTCCATAGTCTAATACTTTAGGAATAATGGCATTGAGAGAGATGTATGACTTTCTTACGCTAAGCAAGCTTTTGCTTAAGTGTTTAAATAATTTAAATATTTACATACTTACATTGTCCTTTATTTGGCACTTATTTATTAATATAAACTATTCTTTTGGGGAATTTTTTTTAATGTTTTATGCACAAATGTAAAAAGGCATGGTCCCTGCTCTCTAAAAATCACAAAGATGACAGCTCTAGGGTCAGAGAAGAGGTACAATATGCAAGCAAAGTGCAAGTGTCGGCCACAATTTGAAAATATGAATGTTTAACTACTCTGCTTTTTGTGTGGTTTTATGCTTATGCTCTGTAGACTATCTCCAGTGTGACAAAGTTCTGAGCCTGTAATTGTGGGTCCCATGCTTCCTGGCGGATCCAGGGCCCTCAAACTCAATAAGGCCCCAATGTGACCTTCCGTTCACAGTGTAGTGGCCAGAGTCACAGCCTATTGAATTAATTTCATCCCAGTATGGAAGATGGAAAGGTGAAATACCCCCCTAGTCTTTGTTGCTCTGTAGAGCTCAGTAGGCACAGTTCGCCTTCCTGAATGGACAGAGTCTTGCTTCCCTTCTCAAGGGGATCTCTGTAGAATATGGGGGGGAACCCGGGCCCCCCCTCTACTCTGGGTTCCAGCCCAGGGACTCTAAGGATAGCAGCTGTTGGTGGCTTTCCCTTCACCGCTAAATGCGGCTTTGATTCCCTGGGCCACTTCCCGCATGATCCCCTCTTCCTAGCTTCACTCTTACCTTAGGATACAGCAATGCTTCCTCCTCCAGCTCCTTTCACCTGGGGGCTCTTGAGGGAACTGGGAAGGAGAGCTTTTAAGCAGTCTGAGTGAAACCTTGATTGGTTCCACCTGTCTCCATTAGCCTAATGACCTTAATTAGTTGATTGGCCTGGAGTAGTCTTTGTTTGGCTATCGAGGGAACAGGGACCTGCTCATCCTGTGGCTGATGTACCTGATGTACTCTTTTGAGGTCGTCCTGCTGGCTGGTTGCCCCACTGGCTGCTGCTGCAGCTGTCGGGAGGACTATGCTGGTGTGACCCTCAAAGGGTAGTGCGAGGCCCTGTTCCATCTCTTTTGGGGCCTCCCCTGGCTGGATTCCTGCTGTCCTTGCTGCTGCTGCTGCTAGAGAGCTTGTCGTTGCTGCTGCTGGAGCTGAGGAGGGAGTGGAGGGGGTCTTGTTTTGTGGAAGGGGTTTGTAACACCTTTTGCTTCTGTGGTAGGAGGTGCTGTTGTTGTGGGGAGCTGGGGGAGTGGCGTGAAGCCCTCTCACTGGTCTGTTTGCTCCCCTACTGCCCCCTCCACCTTTCCACCTACCTTTTGGCTCTATTCTCCACTCCCCAGCTCAGCAGTTTGCTCTGCCTTTCTATCCATCCCGAGACAGTAACAGTAGCAGCCGCAAGCAGGCACTTGGTTTTTGGGCGTCCGTGGATGCACTTTTCCTTTCCCCTCCCTTGGCTTTGTCCTCCCTCCCTTGCTGTATTTGGCAGGCAGGCCCCGTTCCCCTCTGCCTCGTCCACTGTCCTGGTCTTGCAGCTGCTTGCCCCACCCGCCACCCTGTTTGCTCTGATTTGCCCTGTTCTGGCTTTTGGTCCTTGTCCTGTGGTGCGGGCGTGGTTGCCAGCCCTATTCTCCTCCCCTTTCCTTTGGATGTTTTTGAACTTGCCCTGTTTTTTACTCCACACCTGTGGCATACTTGTTTTGACTCTGCCCGCTTCATTCAATCCCTTGCTGTTTGCTCCCCTTCCCGGTCTGTCCACATTCTGCTGTTGGGTGTTTGAGATTCTCATCTTGTGCTGGGAGTTGTTCTTTGTTTTCCTCTGTCCCTTTCTGTTGAAGCCCCTCTTCCTCTCCCCTCCCCCTGCCCCTTGCCCTTTCTTTCCCTCTGTTCCCTTCTTCCTGCCCTAGCAGCTGTCCCATCTCCCCTTTCCTGTGGTGTGTGTGGTTCAGGGGGTGGGACTTCTCTGGCTGCCTCTGCAGCTCTCCTTCGGTCTCCGTCTCCACCTCCCCCACCACACCCTCCTCAGCGATGGCTACCTTGACTGCCACTGCTGGAGTACGTGTCGGCTCTGCCACTGAGGCACTGGCGGCGGCAGACGCACATAGGGACTCCCGGGACTCCGTTGCTGCTGCCGCGACCTCTGCCGCCTCCACTTCCGAAACCGCTCCCTTGGCCGGTGGGGAGGGCTGGGGACGAAAAAGGGCAAGAGCCCCGCCCGGAAGGCGAAACCTCCTGTGGCGGTGGAGCCTTCTCCCGCTGCAGCCCTGTCAACAGCCACAGCCCCCCCTTCTCCCTTACCTGTTGTTCCCTCCACCAACCCTGGGGATGCCGCTCTCTTGGCCCCAGGGCGTACGCCCAGGTGGCTGTGACGCCTCCACTTGTCATCGCCTCGCTGTCTGCTCCAGCTGCCTCCGGAATACCATTCCTAGCAGCCGGGGCCCCTTTCTCACCCTCACCAGGGAGCACGGGGTGCGTTGCCTCCTGGTGCCGACCTCCCCCCACGTAGAAACCTACGTGTGGGCGTTGGCGCGGGTGGTGGGGCCCACGGCCCTAAGATGTTTGGGAAGGTGTTGGTCTTCCTGGCATCGGAGGCCGCCGCCCAGGAGGCTGTAGAGAGGGGCTTGGTAGTGGAGGGGGGGTGTTCACGTCCCCCTTGAGCCATTTGGAAGTCCTGGGCGTACGGGTGGTGGTCTTCTCTGTTCCTCCCTTCCTCCCCAATGCCGCCCTTTTGCCATTCCTCTCCACCCTGGGGAAGCCCTTGTCTGTCCTTAGCCCCCTACCATTGGGCTGTAAGGACCCCACCCTCCACTACATTTTGTCATTCTGCTGGCAGGTGCAGGTTCAAGTGATGGGGGGGCCCTCTGGAGGGGTCCTTTCTGGTGCCCCATTGAGGGGTCCATTACTGGGTTTACTACTCCTCAGGGGAGGACCAGTGCTTTCTCGGCTGGGCAGCGGGGCACGTCTGGAGGGGCTTCCCCCTGGCTTGGCTTAGAGGGGCATCTGGGACCCCCACTACCTGGAAGAGCCTCAGCTCTATCATCGCTGGCAGCCCTGATCGCCTGGACCCTGGGGTCAGCCATCCTCTATCTGTGACCGATGTCAACTCCTCTCAGGTCTCGGGGGGGCTCCCCCGACATGCCCAGATGAGTGTGTGGGCCCCGCTGCTGTGGTGGGTGATAGACCAGGGCCTGCGGAGGAGAGGGTGGCAAGGCCGGTGGCGGGACTTGAGCAGGGCTTGCCTCGGAGAGATTCTGTCCCTTTCCCCACTGTCCTGCCCGCCTCTTGCCTTACCCTCCCATCAACGCCCTTGCTCCCTGGCTCTGACCCAGCTGGCCAACCTGCCCTTTTGGGGAGCTGGGAGCTCGTGCGAGGGAGGCACCGAAAGCGGGGAGCACAGGCCCAGCACCCCCCCTCACTGGCGAGGGGGAAGGGACCCCCAGTAAAACTATGAAGGGGGTTGCTGGCGCTGAGCTTTCTGCTGACTCCCCTGCTGATGTTAATCGTTTGGAGTCGGCTGAGGCCACTGCAGCTGTGGCAGCAGGTAGCATCGTTTCTCCTATGGAGTCCCTCCCTGAGGGGGTTGCAGAAGGTGTCCCTCCTGCCACTTTGCCATCTCTGCCCCCTGTAGGCGCCACAGTGCCTACTGCCCTGGCTGCTGTCGAGGGGAACCCCGTAGAGGTGGGGGGGGGGGAGTTTATCTTTATTTTTGATGAGATCGAGGCCTCTAGGCTTGACCCTAACCACCAAGCAGCACTGGGGCAATTTCCATCTTGTTCTCCAGACTGTGAGGGTCATTGTGGGGGAGGGCAAAGGGACCAGGAAGCGGGATGCTGCAGCTTACCAGCAGGCCCGCAGCTTCCGTGATGCCCTGATGGCTTTTGGAGTCTCACGGTTTGCTGCGGGGCCCAATGGGAACCGCTGCTGCCCCTGACTGCGAGGATCATCCCCAGCCCTCCTCATGTCGCTGTCCATCTTTGCCACTTTAAACACCCGGGGCTGTAAGTTGGTTCTCCACAGGTGCCAAGTGCTCTCCTTCCTTCGGGAGGGGGGTTACTCGGTTATTTTCCTGCAGGAGACCCACACAGACCCAGCCAAAGCTAGCTCGAAGCTAGCTGGCGGCTGGAGTGGGGGGACAGGGTCTACTTTAGCCATCTTTCGGCCTGTCAGGCCAGGGTGGCGACCCTGTTCTCTCCGCACCTACCAGCCCGAGGTGCTGGGGATTACCGAGGTCGTGCCAGGTCGCCTGCTGCACCTCTGGGTTCGGGTGGAGGGGCTGATGTGGCATCTCGTCAATGTCTATGCCCCGGCATCTGGTCCGGAGCGAGCGTGTTTCTTTCGGCAGGTGTCCGCCTTCCTCGGTTCTCTGGATCCTCGCGAGTGCCTGGTCCTGGTTAGAGATTTCAACTGCACCCTCAGAGTGGGACAGCACAGGGATTGAGCTGAGCCCGGCCGCCACAGATGGCCTCAGGGAGATTGTCCACCAGGGAGTGATGGGCTACGTCTGGTGCAATCACCACCCAGACGATGACTCCACGTTCATTTTTGTCCAGGTGGAGGAACAATGGTTGAGCCCCTCCTGGTTGGATCACATTTATTTCTCTCTGTCCTCTTTCGCAGGCCCACTCCTCCAGCGTTCAGCTGGCCCTGTTCTCGGACCACCATTTGGTGGCCGTGACGGCCTCCCTTTCTTCGGAGTGGCCGGGGCCGGCCTATTGGCACTTTAATAACAGCCTGTTGGAGGATGTGGGATTTGTGGCATTCTTCCAGGAGTTCTGGCTGGCCTGGCGGGACCAGAGGCTTGCCTTTCCCTCAGCATGGTGGTGGTGGGATGTAGGGAAGGTTCCTGTCCAGCTCTTTTGCCGTAGCTACACCTGGGACGCCAGCCGGCGGAGGGATGTGGTGATAGAGCAGCTTGAATGGGAAGTTTTGGAGCTGGAGAAATGTCTGGCTGCCAGCTTTGGGGATCCACCCCTCTGCGGAGCATACTGGGAGAAGCAGGAGGAGCTCTAGGCCCCCGATGACCTTCGGGCCTGGGGTGCCTTCATTCGATCCCACATCCACCTCCTGTGGGAGATGGATTGCAGCTCCCGCTTCTTCTATGCCCTGGAGAAGAATAGGGGTGCAAAAAAACACTTTCTCTGCCTCCTAGTGGAGGACAGTGTCCCCCTTACAGATCCAGTGGAGATGCACAAGAGGGCCAGGGCCTTCTACACTGGCCTTTTCTCCCTGTATCCGACTGACACCGAAGCCTACAGAGTGCTTTGGGATGGACTCCCAACAGTCAGCACGGGCAACTAGGGCCGGGTGGAGCTGCCTCTCACTCTGGCCGAGTTCTCGGAAGTCCTCAGTCTCATGCCCACCAATAAATCTCTGGGCATGGATGGGCTGACTGGAGTTCTACTGTGTGTTCTGGGACATCCTCTGCCCGGACCTTGCCACCGTCTGGGCCGAGTCTCTGGAGAGCGGGGTCCTCCCTCTGTCATGCAGGCAAGCGGTGCTCGCCTCGCTGCCGAAGAAGGGGGACCTCTGCAATCTCTGAAATTGGCATCCCGTCTCTCTCCTCAACACGGACTATAAGGTCATGGCGAAGGCCATTTCGCTGCAGCCGCATTCCATGCTGGCAGACGTGGTCCATCCAGACCAGACCTACACCGTCCCAGGCCATACCATCTTTATCTGGTCTGGGATCTCTTGGAGCTTGGGTGTAGAGCTGGTCTGTTGTTCACCCTCCTGTCCTTGGATCAGGAGAAGGCGTTTGATTGGATGGAGCATGGTTATCTCCTGGGCACTCTGCAGGCATTCGGCTTCAGGCCCCAGTTTGTGGGGTTTCTCCAGGTGCTGTGCGCCTCCGCGGAGTGTCTAGTAAGGCTCAACTGGACCCTGACTGCACTTGTCAGCTTTGGGCGAGGGGTGCGTCAAGGCTGCCTGCTGTCAGGTCAGCTGTACACTCTGGTCATTGAGCCCTTCCTTCGTCTCCTTCGCAAAAAGTTGACAGGGTTGGTGCTGCGTGAGCCGGAGGTGCGGCTGGTTCTGGCAGCATACGCTGCCAACGTGCTCCTCATGGTCCAGGACCCGGATGATCTGGTGTGGGTGGAGGCCGGTCAAGCTGTTCGTTTGGTGGCCTCCTCTGCCTGGGTCAACTGGGTCAAGAGCTCTGGCCTGGTGGTCGGGGCTGGGTGGTGGGCGAGCTCCCTCCCACCCGCACTTCAGGCCATCCGATGGAGCATGGGTCCACTGCTCTATCTTGGCATTTGTCTTTCTGCCACGCATCCGTCTCCATTGGAGAACTGGAATGGTTTAGAGGGCAGGGTGATTTGGGCGGTTGTGGGGCTGGATGGGACTGCTCCGATGCCTCTCCCTCCGGGGGAGAGCGCTGTTGCTTAAACCAACTGGTCCTGTCCATGCTCTGACACCGGCTCAACACCCTGTGCTCACCCCCGATGTTCCTGGCCAATCTCCAGAGGCTGGTCCTGGAGTTTTTTTTTGTCCGGGATGGCACTGGGTCTCTGCAGGTGTTCTCCATCTCCCCCTGGAGAAGCGAGGACAGGGCCTGAGGTGTAGGCGCATGAAGATCCACGTCTTCCGCCTCCAGGCCCTGCAGAGGCTCCTTGTAGTGCAGGTGGCTTGGCATAGAGCATATTGGCGCATGCCTTCCTCCGCCACCTGCGAGGGCTCCGATATGACTGGCAACTCTTTTTTTTTTTTTTTTTTTTTTTTTGTTTATTTATTTATCGAGAAATCTTCCGCGAGACCTCTCCGAGCTACCGGTTTTCTACTAGGACCTCCTCCGGGCCTGGAGGCTGGTTTCAGCAATTGGGTCCTTTGTGGTCACCGAGGGGGAAGATCTCCTCGCGGAGCCCCGCTACACAATCCCCATCTTTGTGTGCAGGTGGCAGAGTCCCCTTTGGTGTGCCGGAGGTTGGTCCTGGTGGGAGTCACCAAGATCGGAGACCTCCTGGACTACAACCTGGGGGGTTGGGTGGATCTCCACCTTTATGACCCCCTAGCCTGTACTCCAGGAGGTGGAGGCAGCCCTGCCTCCTACAGCTTGGTTTTTCCTCGAGCGGGTCCTGTGAGAGAGTGCGCCCCGCCTGCCCCTCACTCCAGGCCATTCAGATCTTTCCATCAGCCCCCCGCCCCATGGGCCTTCCCGCTCTCCCCCTCCTCGTACCTCAAGCTGGCTGAGTACAATGCAGCTGGTTTGTTTCCGAACCCCACCAAGGGACCATCTATACACGCTCATGCTGCACACGCTTCACTACCCCACCCTTGTGTCCGGCCCTGATACCAAGTGGCGGGATTTTTTACCAGCCGTGGAGGGTGGGGAACCCCGGTGGGTCAGTTTATATTCCATCTTAGTCCCGTGGCCCGCCGGGGATATCGGCTAGCAGCTCCTTCACAGAGCCCTGAGCAAGGGCATGTACTTGGCGCGGTTCACCTCTGTCCCTGAAGCCTGTCCCTTTTGTGGGCGCAAGGGAGACCCTGGTGCTCGCATATCTTCAGTGCTCCAGGCTGCAGCACCTTTTCCAGCTCTTCCAGAACCTCTTATTGAAGTTCTGGCTGCACTTGTCCCCGCACTTGTTTGTTTATGCACACCCGATTTGAAGCCCCACAAAGTCACGGGACCACCTCGTCAACCTCCTCCTAGCCATGGCCAAGGTTGCCATTCATAACACCAGGGAGAGGAGGTTGGCGGAGTGGGGAGGCCCTGCGACTGTGGGGCTGTTTTTTGCTCCTTAATCCGTTCACTCCTCCGGGCAGAGTTCCACTGGGCAGCGTCTGCTGGCGCTCTAGACGTCTTTGAGGAGCAGTGGGTGCTGTTTGGTGTCCCCTTCAGGTTCCCTAGTTTTAGCCCTTTGACCTCCACGCCTTTCCCGTTATTGCATTTGTTGTCCCCCAAACTCAGTTGGGTTCTGGGTTTAGTAGCCCCTCCTTAGGCTGGGGGAGGAGCTTTTAGCAGTGGGCAAGCTAGTGCTTGCCCACGTCCCAGTGCTCAAAATGACCACTCACTCTTTTATATCCTTCTGGCCTGACTCAGTCACACCAGCTAATCCTTAACCTAGCCATTATAAGTTGATTAGTAGTTGAGTTGCGTGCGTCTATCTTGCTCTTTTAAACTTTTCCTTTATATGTTGATCCTTCTACTTCTAGTATTCAGAACCAAACACAATATTTTGGTTGCAACTTCACTACAGCTGTACTGAAGGGATTATTACTTATTCTGAAATGATAGCTAGGTAGACATGAGTTTGCAATCTGCTGTACATTCTACACGAGGAAAACTTGTGCTTACCAGTAGTGCAAACTGTATGTGGATGGGACACAAGGTTAACTTAAACTTAAGTCTCCCTTTCCTTCACCCTGCTTGAACTCCACCCTGAGTTGAGGGCAAAACTCATCTATTAAAGTCTATTTATGTTATCTTTTGCTTCCTCTTCATCCATTAACTTTGTAATTTTCTCATAGTAATAACTGACCAAGTATTCTACAGTTGTTTAATAATGTAGTAAAAGCATCCTGATTGGTTGTTAACTTAGATTGATTAATAATTAAATCACATGGTGTTTTAATATCATGTGCTGCAAAGAGTTGCAGAAGACACATTTAAAGAACCACTTGCGGCTCCTGAGCCTCAGTCTGAGTGTGCCTGCCTTAGAGTGTTTGATCAAAACCAGCTGATAGATTGTTGCCTCATTTTACTATTATATGATGTGTAAAGACAAAAGGTTTCTCAAAACATTTTAACCCTTTTTTTTGTCTTTGAAATAGCAGGAATATCAGTCAGTTTTCCATGGCTTTTCTCAAAGACTTGTAGTTCTCAAATGCTGTTCATAGTCTAGACTTATAATTGAAGGGGCAGAGCATTGAATCTAAACCAACTTTGTGTGTTAGTCATTTCTTAGACACATATTAATAAAAATATTGAGTTTTAAGCAGTCTGAATAAAAATTGCTTCCCCTTTTAGTCAGGTTCTACTTGTTTGGTACTTGTGAAGTCATTCTACCAGTTTTGCAGTTGATAATCTTCTGTAGTAGACTTGAATTTCCAATGTGTGTTTTTTTTTTTTTTAAAGGTGGGGGGGAACCCCCACAGAAAACCCTCTAATACTTTAGGTCATCTTTACTCATCAGAGAAAAGCACAAAATCCCAGCACATGTTCAACTCTTATCCTTTGCAGGTTACCTTTAGGGGAAAAAAGCTAAATACCTGATTTTCGGGCCGATTAATCTCCTTGCATTAATGGATCAACTTTCTCTCAACTAGATTTCCCTTTTGGATATATTTATGTAATCTCTTTGTTTCCCTGGGTTAACACTGACTTAGTTTCAGAGTAGCAGCCGTGTTGGTCTGTATCCGCAAAAAGAAAAGGAGGACTTGTGGACTTTATAGACTAACAAATTTATTTGAGCATAAGCTTTCGTGAGCTACAGCTCACTTCATCGGATGCATTCAGTGGAAAATACAGTGGGGAGATTTATATACACAGAGAACATGAAACAATGGGTGTTACCATACACACTGTAAGGAGAGTGATCAGGTAAGGTGAGCTATTACCAGCAGGAGGGTGGGGGTGGGGGGGAGAACCTTTTATAGTGATAATCAAGGTAGGCCATTTCCAGCAGTTGACAAGAACATCTGAGGAACAGTGGAGTGTGTGGGGGGGGGGGGGGGAGGGAATAAACATGGGGAAATAGTTTTACTTTGTGTAATGACGCATCCACTCCCAGTCTCTATTCAAGCCTAAGTTAATTGTATCCAGTTTGCAAATTAATTCCAATTCAGCAGTATCTCGTTGGAGTCTGTTTTTGAAGTTTTTTTTGTTGAACTTTCACTTCAACAAAAAAAACTTCAAAAACAATTTCCCCATGTTTATTCCCCCCCCCCCCCCCATGTTCTTGTCAGCTGCTGGAAATGGCCCACCTTGATTATCACTACAAAATGTTCTCCCCGCCCCGCTCTCCTGCTGGTAATAGCTCACCTTACCTGATCACTCTCCTTACAGTGTGTACGGTAACACCCATTGTTTCATGTTCTCTGTGTATATAAATCTCCCCACTGTATTTTTCACTGAATGCATCTGATGAAGTGAGCTGTAGCTCACGAAAGCTTATGCTCAAATAAATTTTAGTCTCTAAGGTGCCACAAGTCCTCCTTTTCTTTTTACTGACTTGGTTGTATTTGCTACCATGCTCTCCTATCTGGAAATCTTAACTGATTTATTTTTGTTACCTTTCCTCTGTTCTACTTAATGTGCTTTTTAAACCTTGATATCTGACCAATCCCTTCTAAAGCAATATTGGTGTGGGTTTTTTCCTCTTAAGAGAAACTGTAGTCTATTGCCTTTTTCCTTCCTGGCCGTAAAATCTCATTTTTAAGGGGTGTAAAGTAGAACATTGTTTGCAGCATTTAGTGTTCCAGACATTTTAATTGTTTGAGTACAATTGTTACTCAGAGATTGGAAGAGGAAGGGTGAGTTATGAATAAGACTTCGTTTTAGTCACGGGTATTTTTAATCAAAGTTATGGACAGGTCACAGGCAGTAAACAAAAATTCATGGATGGCCTGTCCATGACTTGTACTAATAGCCCTGACTAAATCTTGCCACAGGTGCTCGGGAGGGCGGGGGGCAACCTCGGGGGGAGGGGGCGGGGGGTGTTGATGGGGCTGGCAAACTCCCACTTGGCTCCCCGGAAGTGGCAATATATCCCCCTCTCAGCTCCTAGCTCTGCGCGCTGCTCCCTGCCCCAAGTGCCGATTCCACAGCTCCCATTGGCTGGGAGCTTTGGGGGCGGTGCCTGTGGACGGAGGCAGCGTGCGGAGCTAGGAGCTGAGAGGGAGAGACATATCGCCACTTCCAGGGAGCCTCGCAAGGTAAGCGCCTCCCAGAGCCCTTACCCCTTCCCGTGCCCTAACCCCCAGCCCTGATTCCCCCTCCTACACCTGAACTCCTGCTGCTGGGGAGGGGAGGGGGAAGTGGCCTGAGAGTGTCCCAGCCACTGCAGAAGTCCTGGAAAGTTACAGAATCCATGACTTCCGTGACACACTCGTAGCCTTAGTTATGAATAGATTGTTTTTGAAGTACAATGTGAAGCAAATACAAAAGTGATGTGCTTCATTTCCTCAAAGCTTTCGTTACGTTGACACGTTAATATTGCTTAAATTTTAACATCTCTATTTCAGAGGTTAAGAAGATTATCAACCAAATATAGAACTGAAAAAATCTATCCAACAGTCACTGGAGAAAAAGAAGAAAATGTTAAAAAGAACAGATATAAGGACATATTGCCATGTAAGTTTTGATTCTTCTATACAGAACACATTAAAAAGGATAATTAACATTTTTCTTTATCTTCCCAGTTTTACTATTCACATTCTGTTGAACAGTTAAATTAGATGGAAATTATTCTCTGCAAAGGCTTCACCATCAAGATTCTTAATCGTCCTTTAAAGTGAAACGTTGCCCTGGTATATATGGTTATTTCAGCCTCCTAGTTTCTATTTTAAAATTACTTAAAACCATATTATTTTACAAAACTAAACAAAACAAACTTGCAGTTAATAGTGGACTTTGGTCTCCAGGCCTGTTAAACCAACACTTTTCACTTCACAAGAACCAAATTCATTCAGTTACTCAAAATTAATTCAGTCTTGAAATTTAATTCAGGTTTGGGTGTCCAGCATTGATTCTCCCCCCCCAGCTTAAGGGGATCAGAAATTACTTATTTGGGGTGGGAAGTAAAGACAAACCAATGTAAACTATAGATGTGGCTTTGTTTGTGGTATGACAGATGCTTCTTGTACACAAGCTAAATTTTAAACCTCTGACAAAAAGATTTGTGGGGGGGAGGAGGGGATTTCAATCCCTGAGTCCTTTTTGTTTGGTTTTTGTATTTTGGTAGCACCCAGTTTTAGGATTGGTGCCCCATTGTACCAGACACTGTATAAACACATAGGAAGACATGCTCCCTGGCAGAAGAGCTTATAATTAATAATTTTTTTAATACAAAGAGTATAACAAATAGAGAAATGGGATGGAATGACAAAGGTATTGTAAAATCATATTTTTACATATATTCAGTGTAAACCCTTTCAGCAATTCATTCATTGGTTGCTCTAACATAAGCAAGTGGCAAAGAGCTCAGACACACAAATCATATTTTGAGAATAGAGTGGCTATTAATCCAGTCCCAGGAGGTTAGAGAAGTGCAGGGATTTATTTCATACTTTCAGAGGGTTAGCAGTGTTAGTCTGTCCACAAAAACAATGAGGAATCCAGTGGCACCTTGAAGACTAACAGATTTTTGGGCATAAGCTGAAGAAGTGGGGTTTTTTACCCATGAAAGCTTACGCCCAAAAATATGTTAGTCTTTAAGGTGCCACTGGATTTCATACTTTGCTGTTCCAGAAATGATGCTAGGTCTGCAACCAGTTCTGAATTTAAAAAAGGTTGTCATCTTCAGTCTCAGCTTTCAGCATGGAATCCTTAAAGTCCATTATTCAGTCTGTGTACTTGAGTACATTCTATGTTCTCTGGATCTTGTCGGGATGAAGCATGGAGGTATACAGTTTGCCACCTGAGGCAGCATTTTCAGCAACAAGCCCTGCCTTTTGGACTGGCTACAGCCACAAGTACAATTACCAAGATTATGATAGTGTTGGCTGCAGCACTGAAAGAAAAGGCAGGTGTCCATCCTTACCTGGATGACTGACTGACTGGTTGGAGCCAATTTGTAAACAGCCAGGCAGGGAGTGTCAGAGGTTTGCAGTTTCCCAATAAGCAATGAGTAGGTAAAAAACTAGAAGAGTTCTGTCAGTGTCTAGTAGGAGCTGGTAAGTCATGGAACAATTAAAAGACCTAATAAGCAGCCTCTACAAGAGAAAATGACAAACTTCAGAGATAGGGCAAAGCTTTGATTCATCATTCGGAAGAACAGTGTGGAGTTGCTGCAGGCACTAGGATCAGTGGTGGAAAGTCAAGTTGTAGTGCCCTTAGCCTACTTCTCCAATAGTCCATTTGAAATCTTTCTGGTGCAGTAGGAGGAAGTTGTGGTACCACAGATGATTTTATATCTGAAGATATCTAAGAAGGTGTGGCATTATCTGAAATAGTTGCTCTCCACAAAGGAATGACTGACTATTGACCACTTCTGGATTAGAAGGTGTTGAATACAGGTGCCAACCTACAGGGTTAGGATGCTCATTTAGGGAAAGCAATAGTCCAGGGCTAATGAACAGAGAATGAAAGTGATCCATAAACAGGCCAGAGACCAATGCAGTGACGTTCTTTGTATTGAATTTTCAGAACCAATGACAGTTGTGTAGAAGAGTTTCAGTTGGACAGTGCCATGATTATGACATAGATTAACAGCCAGGGAGGCACAAGGAGGTTAATGGTTTCTAAGACCCTAAACCTCTTGATGTCATGGGCAGAAAGAAATCTTTCCAGTCTGTCAGTGGCTGGCAGATAGTGAGGGTTCCAAGAGTCCGCAGCTCCCAACCTTGGTCTGAAATAGTCCAGACATGCTGAAAAGACATCTGTTTGATAGGAACTTATGAAGAAGGCTAAACATATGCTTCCCATAACAATGAAGGGATGGAAAGAAGTCTTGATGTCTGGTCAACTGGTGCACTGAATGATCATTTTAACGTTGCTGAGCTTTAATTGTGGTGTTAATCGTGTCCTTGGGTACTTAGAGCCTTCATTTATGTCTTTTTAGTTATTTAAATGTAAATATACTAGAAAAAATACCCATGCTAGTTCTGCAGAACACAGCTGTATGCAGGGGAGTTGAGAACTGAATTAAGTGTTCAACAGCTGTATGAAAAGCAAGGCAGACCTCTGGTGAATTTGGTGGCATTCAGGAAAGTCAGAAGTCTAGAAGTATAATTTCTGCTCATTTGAGGTGTAAATATCTTCGTATCCTCAGGAGGTCCTTCAGTGAACTAGGGAAGAAAAGATTTATGTTGGTATCAAAGTGAAAACCAGAAAACGCTTATGGATCTTTCTGTCATAAAGGAGGGAAAAAAGGCACAATAGATTTTTGTAAAGCATTTGCCAATCTTTACATTCTGCAGAAACTGCTCTTACCACCAGAGAAGTATATGTATGACATACTCGTAACCATATTCCATCCTAGTTCCAACCTAAACAAATCAGTGAATGTTTTATTTTAGGCTGTTTACACAGCTTTTAATATACTACCTTAAATTCTGTTTTAATTTAAAATTTTGAACATGAATTATCCAGAGGGACCAATTTTTAAACTCTAAACTGGAACCATAAATGTGTGTTAATATATCCAGGGTTTGGTGTATTCTGTAATCATAGAATTTGCCACAGAATTCACCCTCTCCTACAGCATTGTACTCCAGAATCTCAGCGCTCATTTAAAAAAAAAAAAAAAAAAAAGACCCGCTTCTGGAATTGTAAGGGTTACAGAGAATCTGGAAAACAAAAAAGATAAACCAGTGCAGTGTGTTCGTTCTGGAGTTCCAGACAGCCTGAAACAGTATCTCAAAGTGGTGTGAGCTGCCCCACTCATTTGAGTGATGCCACATTAACTCGGCAATTCTGCAGTTGTGATTTGCCATTTTCCCCAAAATGCTACGTTTCTCCCAGGGACTGTGCCATTGTCTGGCTATGATGAAACTGAATGGGGTTTGACTAGGCTGCAAATTTGTTCCTAAATGTCAGGTAGTACCTGGCAGATAAAAGTATACAGTGCAGGTAATTCCATAATCAATTACATACACCCTAAGTCTGACAAATGGACCCTAGTCTCCCTGGGTAATTTGGTGCCCCTTATACTATGTCTGGATGAGAAATTACCAATCCCCTATGTCATCTGTGAATTTGGCCCCCTCCCTATTCACATAGCTCCTGGCCCTGTCGACCCAAGAGAGCTTCAGTTTCCTGCCACACCCTGTATTGCAACATGTCTGACCAGATAATTTTTACTCCTGGAAAAGTTCCAGGATCTGCCCCAAGTCCCTCTTTGCTCTGATCGTTAAGTCCACCCCTTTACACATTCCCAAATCGTTGTGGTCCACTTTGGGGAAAAATCATATCTGGTGCCTGCTCACAGGCCACCACAGTGTATAGAAGGGACAACAGCTGGTCCCATAATATGCATAGTTCCATAACAGCTGTTCCGTCTAAAGCACCTGGGATTCACCACTGTCGGAAGACAGGATACTGGACTAGATGGACCATGGTCTGGCCCAATATGGCTATTATGTTCTTATACCCCTCCTCCCATGCCAGTTTAGGGCTGCTTCACCACTGCGGCCTAGCTGCAACCTCCAGGCAACTTGGAAGCCTGGCTATGCACCCAGTAAACAATACTATGCCTGCAGATCCACACCAATGTCTGCCTGGCTCATTTGCCAACATCTGGAATACACAAACAAAGGCACATTAACACGGATTCTCCACCTGGGATCTCGTGTACATTTTGTATGCTTCAGAATGTCAATACTTAATTGCCTGAGTTGTACTAGCTCTCAGACCCAGCTGGGCTGCTGCTGTTGCAGCCCTGCTCCTGAATGAGTGAACCAAACTCACGTGCTGGAAGCCTGAACTTCATCAGAACCCACCTTAAAACTGTAACAAACTGGTATGTTGTGAGGGGACGCCCATCCCTCCCTGGCCTTATTGCCACATACACCCTCAGTCTCCACAGAGCAGATCCTAAGGTTGTCACCCTCCTGTAGATTAATGGATTCACCCCACCTCTTTGATCTGTCTTTGACATACTTAAACTATCTTTGACTCTGTCAAAGTTAATACGACCAATCGCCCCTCCCAGTGAATATCCCTCAATTCCATAGCCCTTCCAGAAGAGTCCTTCTAGAACCCAGGTACTAGTTCACTGATCCTAAAAGTTCCAAAATATGCTACCAGAAATGCCACCATGAATGAACTTGCTTCTTGTCCACAATGATGTGTGGGCTTTACATTCTGCACCAGATCCTTAAGCACAGTAACAGTGATGGGTGACATGTATCTTCCTTTGGGCTGGTGCCTGGAAGTTTCTAGCAGGATGGTCTCAAAACTAAAAACATACTAAAAGGATCTGAGTAACCATTCAGCCTGCTGACCAACGTAAGGACCGGTAGGCGAGTGGAGATGGTTGATGATACCAGTTGCCAGGTTGCTAATGACACCATGTACTGCAGCACTCATTCTTTCATTATGGGCCATATTGGTGACATGCCCTCTTGCTCCTGAAATTGAACAAAATCATTAAGACTTCTTTTGTAGCTCTGCAATGTTCACAGAGCCACCTATCTCTGCACTACAATGACAGTTGTCCTACATCAAGGTTCCGTAATGCTAGCAGCATCCATTTGGGTTCCTTGCTGGCTACCAAAATCGGTCCATCTGAAAATGAGACAATGCATCTGATATGACATTATCAACCCTGGGCACATGTCTGGAAGAGAAACAGATATTAAAACCTAAATGTAGTACAGATGCCTTTACAAACCTCATAGCTCTGTGATCTGGAGGACTAGTAACTGATGACATGTATCACTACCATGTTGTCACACCAGAAATAGATGCTTTTATTAGTAAACTTTGTTTCCCAAATGACCACTGCAATCAAATGAGAAAATGTTCTAAAAATGTCCCCTCCCTCCCCCCAGTATCCCTTTTTGTATCCATATGAGGGGTCATTTTTGGGTGCACAACCTGTCTTGGTAAAACATACTCGGATGATTTGGGAGGTACAGGTTTTGGAGTATCTTTAAATCATCTGCAAGTATCCATTCCTCCCTCTACAATGACACTCCATTAAAATGGCTCGGAAACTGTTCCCAAACCCCCAAATACTCCATCTCTCTAGTAACTCTTAGAAAATGGTGAGGTCTGTCTATGCTTGCAGAGGCATTCTGTGCCCTGCTTGCAGCATCCAGACCCAGGACTGCCACCTGGCAGGCAAAGTTTAGATGCCCAATTAATAGATTGTAGCTCGTGGAGTGTAACTTTTTATGGCCCCCTACCTCTCCTGATCAAGCCCAGGAGCTCCAGAAGCTTATCTTAAGGGAGTTTATATACCCACTGCGTTGTACCCCCATAGGTCAGCATTGAGGAAGGCCCCTTTGTTTTTTTTTTTTCCTCTGCCAGGGTACCACCAGTTTTTTAGCTAGTGCCCAAAAGTTGTCCATCAGACTAACACACTCATCCAGATTTACCCTGCCCATGTATAAAGTCACCTAAGTAATTCACTACCTGCCATAAACCAGCATCACAGCCCTGTGTAGCATTGTATTAAATTTCTCAAATGCCAAACAGGATATTGCCTGTCCCATGGACATAACTTTATCAAAACAATATTATCCTTTAACATTTTGGGTTTCTCTTTCAAAGTTGGAAGGATGTGCTGGTAGCTGTCGACAAGCAGACTTGATATGGCTATTGGCCATCAGTGCTCCGGGGCCACAAGACCTAACCATGTGCACAGAACACAAGTCTGGGTCTATTCCATTGTTAACAGAGCTACTCCATGAGTATCACAGGTGGTGAATTCATAGAATCATAGAATCAGGGTTGGAAGGGACCTCAGGAGATCATCTAGTCCAACCCCCTGCTCAAAGCAGGACCAATCCCCAATTTATGCCCCAAAT
The DNA here is from genome assembly GCF_009764565.3 of Dermochelys coriacea. NCBI lineage: Eukaryota > Metazoa > Chordata > Testudines > Dermochelyidae > Dermochelys > Dermochelys coriacea. The sequence goes on from NC_050068.2 coordinate 329,579,660, forward strand.
CCCTAAATGGCCCCCTCAAGGACTGAACTCACAACCCTGGGTTTAGCAAGCTAATGCTCAAACCACTGAGCTATCCCTCCCCCCATTTTAAATGATATTCACCTGGAACTTCCTTAGGGACCAAGTTTAGGGGAGTAACCTACATGTTCTGTATCAGTAGATGATTGCATAGCCCTGCTACCCTATTCTTTAATTCTTGTGTAATCTTTTTCTTTACAATATGACCCATTATAGCTAAGGACTTAAAATTTTTGGACATAATATGACTTATTTCCCCTGTAAAGGGGATCCTAAACCCCTCAGTAAACTCATCCCACAAATATGCCCCATCTGTCTTGTTAGCATAATCTCAAAGGAACACCTTTAACTCCTCCAGTTTAATTGGAGATGATACTTTTTTGGTCCAGCCCCCCATTTTCAACTCACTCTCACCCTTCCTGTGCCTTGGCCCCCAGGGGTCTGTGGGAAGCACCTGACTTATTCATCCATTCTGTTTCCTTACTGCAGCCTTCCCCAATTGCTCTGGTAATTGCAGGCTCTGTGGCGCTAAAGCACATTTTGCAAGCATGTCTAAATTTTCAGATGCTACGAAAACTACTTTCATTAAATGCCCAGCAAATGTCATTATGAGCCTCAGGTGGGCTTGTTGCAGAATGAATTGTCAGTATAGAAACCAGGCTCTGGTGTCATCTACTTTGACCGCAGTGCATGATGTGGTATGTCCCACCGGTTTGTGGTGTTGCCCACAAGTACTCCTGTTCTTTTTACAATCTAAACTGTTCATAGACAAACCAAACCATGCCCTGTACCGTATGAGATATGCACCTGATTATATTCATATATGTGAACAGTGCTGAGTTTCTGTCTAGGTAAGCCTCTGCAATAAAGCCTGAATAGATCAGGAAGGCAGCTTCCCGGTTTTCCCAAGTTCTAGTCACCCATGGCTGCTTGGGCATTTCATTACCCTGCTTGCTTTGCCCCAGCTTATTCTCTGTCAGCACCTCCCTGTGCAACAGTGATATGTCTACAAATTCACCTCTCAATTTTATCTTTAGTAGTGCTGATAAAGTGAACTCCCATTGGGTCAGCCACCCCAGCATAACCATACTCGTGACTGACACCCTCAGTGCCCTGTTGCTGACCAGTTGCCCCTGGGAAAGCAATTCTGTCCTGTGAATTCACATTCCCAGTCAGTCAGTTGTAGGGTTCTCAAAAATCACCCCCCCCTTAAGGGCTTCTGCCCCCTGGTGAGCAGTCTGCTTCATGTGATGATCGCCTGTCTCCCAAGCGAGAGCCTTGGGTTTTCATTAAAACCACTTCCAGACCTCCCTCACCCGCGGAAGCTCCCAGCTGCTGCAACAACTGAAGGCTGTGTAATGCCATAACTTCTGTAAAAGGTGTGTGTACCCCAGACATCTCCAGCACAGCTCTTAAGAGACCAGATCCTCCACATAGCCTGTTTGCTTGTTCTGCTACTCCACTAGGTTCAGTGTCTCCTGCCGTCTTGGAGGGAAGGGTAAGAGACCACCCTCCCATCTTGCCCACTTTTCCTCTCAGGGGACCTAGGAGGCAGCAAGTTCCTTGAACCCCACTGAGGTCCCCCCCCTACAGACACCATCATTGGATGGAAGGGACTCACTTTAACACCCTGCCCCTTCAACCTGTGTTTGGTGCTGATCGGACTCACCACGGCCAGTAGTGTCACTCTCCTCTCTTGCAATCCGTTCATTCAGGTGTCCTGGCTCTGGGCAACCCATTACACCTTATTAGCCTTGTAGTATTGCAGAAATAACTTTGGAAGCAACTGCCCAGACAACTTGAATCAATCCTCTGTTGGCATCCCCGCCTATACCCAGCTAGTTCACTACAGGGTGTGTTTGCTTCCCTCCAGATCTGTTGTTTCACAGCAAAGGGGTATCCATTTGGTAGATGGAAACCACCCTGGGATCTGCCAGCTGTGGTTCTGTGTCCAACCCCTTGCCCATACGGTGAGGATCCTACCCCCTGGTTTCCCATGGCCCCTCAAGCTCCTCTTGGTCCCTTATGAGCTGAGTTTGGAACTCCCTACCCCATCAGCTCTAACATGCCTGCTATGACCAGTAGGAAGGTGAGGGGACACCCCCCCTTCCTGTTTTCACCATTCTGTTACAGCCCCATGCCAATGAACTGAAACTCTCTCCTTTTCTGCTTCTGCTGTGGGGGGGGGGTGAGAACAGCAGAAAGGGGGGGAAGACAATCTGTTACTTCATAGAATCATAGGACTGAAAGGGACCTCGAGAGGTCACCTAGTCTAGTCCCCTGCACTCATGGCAGGACTAAGTATTATCTAGACCATTCCTTTCCCATTTAGTATGTGTACATGGCATAATGAGAGAACAAAGTGCTTTAGTTCCTGCTGCTCTGCCTAGTCCACATGAGACCTAAATAGTCTTCCCTCTCTTCCAGTCATCTGGGGGGGAGATGGGTCAGCATTCCTGTGCTGACCTTGTCTGAAGCTGCTACAGCAAGTCACTTTCTGGCTATCTACCCCCTAAAGGGGCCACACACCTTTTCCTACATACCAGACAACAGCCCTCACTGCCTAATGAGCTGTGAAGTCATTTTGCTGCATCCAGACACCTGACATCTTGGTTTGTCTCCCTGCCATAGTGGACCTGTCTATTGCTGCTTCGTGCTCTCCAGCTTTCCCTACAAAGTGGGGTTAATTTCATAACCGTGCATACTTTCTGTAATGTTTCATGGAGCTTGGCAGCAGAGGGCTGGTGAACCAGGATTTGAGTTCAGCTTGCAGCCAGAGAAGTTGGGAACCAGAAGTGTAGGTAGGTGATTTAGTTGAGACCCAGGGAGTGGTACCAGGCTGCATGATAAGCCCATCTCTGAATATTTTCAACAATTTTCATAAATGAATTTTTGCAACTGAGCTTTGTGTTTGGGTGGAATAGGATTAAAGAGTATGACATGACAATAATTATGTTGCCACTATAATAGCAATATAACCTACACTCTCATAGGGATTCTCTGTATCTTTTTTTTTTTAAAGTGTACTCTCTCTTTTAAAACTAGTGATGGTTGCAGCTGCTCTTGTAGTGCTGTAAACTGTACTCTTGAGGACATTTTGGGCCAAAAATTAATTCTGTGCACAGTATTTAAAAATTCTGCAACATTTATTTGTTAATAAATAAATGTAGAGGCTCCAGCATGGCAGTGGGGAGCACAGGCCATTGGCTGCGTGAAGGTGGGGGATCACGCTGCAGCCCTCCTACCCCGGGACACACTCAGCCGTGAGGCTGCAGCTGACCCTGACACAGCACAAGGCCTGGGCCTGCCCCAGAAACACTCTGAGGCCCTGCCCCTCTGTGCCAGGCGCACCAGGTGCGGAGCAGGCAAGCTCAACCAGGCAGGATCCAAGTGTGAAGGAGCTCAGTGTGGAGGGAATCCAGGTGTGTAGCGAGAGGATTTTGTGTGGGACAATCTGGGTGGAAGCAGCTCAGTGGGAGGTCTAGATATGGGAAGATCTGGATGCACAGAGGCTTGTTGGGGGGTTCTAGGTGCAGGGACAATAGGACTCTGCAGGAGCTTCCAGGTAAAGATGTGTGGGGGTCATCGGAGGAGTCTGGGTGTTGGGGTCTAAGTGTGGGGGGGGGTATCTGGAGAAGTGGAGCTTGGTGGGATGGAGGTCTGGGTGCAGCTAGTTGGGGGTCAGTTGCATGGAGGTCTGCATGTGGGGCTCATGGTGGTGTAGGGGGTGGGGCATCAGGGTGGGGGTTTGAGTGCAGGGAGCTCAGTGGGGTGTGGTCTGAGTGCAGGGGGGCTCCAAATGCCAGGGTTGAGATTCAGTGGGGTGTGGCTTGGGTATGGCAGGCTAAGGGGGTTCTGGATGTATTGGGTAAGACTTGGTGGGGTATCTGGGTATGGGAGGTCCAGCTGCACGGGGGTTGGGCAGATAGGGGAGCAGCTCCACATACAGTGATCCCTCCCTGCTCAGCTGAGGAGCGATGGGGGCAGGAAGCAGGGGAGGATGCTGAGCTTTCTGCAGCTGGGGAAGGTTTCTGGGGTGCATCTGACACAGCCCCAGCAACTCCTTGCAGGGGAAAAGGAAGTCCCATCTTCTCCTGCCTCTAGCCCAGCCAGGACTAGCAGCTGATCCCAGCTCAGGGTAGGAGCCGTTAGCTGGGGTGTCCCCAGCCCTGTGGTGATTTACCTCTCTGCCAGCTGCTCCTGAAATGATGTGCTTGCGCTGTTAGGGAGTGGTGCATGACTGCTCTTGCAGCTTCCCTTTCCTTCCCTTTCAGAAAGTCATTTTTCTGCAGGGAAGCAAAGCAATCTGTGGGGGGGATATGAATTCTGCGTATGCACAGTGGTGCAGAATTAGCCCAGGAGTAAAACTGGAGCTTTGAGGAGCGTTACATATTAACCTGCCAAAAATGTTTGCTTGAAGGAAATTATTGTAGCAATACATAAAAGTGATACTTTGTTACTGATATCTAATGAAAAGGTTTGGAAAGCGTGCTGTTTGGAAGTAATTCTTATGGCCTACTTCCTATATTTCTATTCCTGTTTAACGACATTTGGTGAAAACAGGGTCTTCTTTCCTTAGGGGTTGGCTTGTTGCTGATGCTTATTCTCCACCTGAAGACTTAATACACTCTTGACCTCACAGTTAATTGCTATGGAGAGCACCATCTCCCCTTTTTGCTGGGGATTGAGCCACAAGAGCAGAAACAAAGACCAACTTCATGCAAATTCTCTAATTTAAAAAAACCCTCCAAGATACAAAAAATACCTCCTAAATCTCCAGCCATCCATAGTGTCTTTGCGGAAAATAGGGTAGACAGGATATGAATTTCTAATGGGTATTTTTTTAAAAGGCTTGTTTTAAGTTTAAAACCTCCTTTCTATATTCTGAAGGAGGGGTGTGGGGGAAGGCACATGCCTATTTTATTTTTTTTATTTTTATTTGCAAATGACCTAATGCTTGCCCCAGGCCACAGCCAAATCGAAAATCAGTAACAGTGTTGCCTGAGCTTAGACTGCAAGGACAATCTCCGCTCTAGAACATTGTTTTTGATTTAGAGTAAGTTTTTGAAACAACATAAAACCGGATTTATTATTCAATATTGCATTAATGGGAATGTCAAATAATAATTGTGAAGCATCACAATCAAATGGAATGCACAATTGACCAATAACATGGATTACCTACAGATGTATTTGCTATATTCAGTTGAACGTTAATATGTTTGTGTCTCTACTTGTGTTATATTGAAAGTGTGAACTAAGTGTACTAACTGTTACTGAGCAGGATTAGTTTATTTTTTTTCCATAGTACCTAAAAAGGATTAACTTCCTGGTATCCCCTTAGTAATCTTTCTAGTTAGTTGCTTGGATATTTTATGATTCAGGAAAGTTATAGGTCTTGAAGTATAGCTGAAGTTAGTGAATTCTATTGTAGTGTCATTTCTGTGATTATTAAGGTTCCTCAGTAGATGGAGAGAGCTGCTACAGCACTGGGCAAACTTCCGTTAGTGTATCTGTCTCTAGAGAAAGAAGCTTCCCAGTTGACATTCTAGCTTAAAACGTAAGCATTTATAGTTGTGTACTTGTAAATAAACCACTTGAATATGATGGTGAATCATCACAGAGCTGAATGTGTGCTTCAAAGAGTTCAGTAACCCAGAGTACTTAAAACAAAACACCTGGCTGTTATACTAATCTTGCACAACTGTTCAATCACAACACTTTCTGGTCACCAAAGCTTTGTGACTGAGTTACTTATTTTATGCTGAAGGCTCAGTTGCTTATGGTTCATACAACAAATATAAACTGTCCAAATGCAAGAACATCTGAGTAGATGCCTGCTAAATCTAAAAGGCAAGACAAGCTGATAAAAATATTGTTTTAGGTGTAAACCAGAGATTTATAGTGTTAATGAAAACGTTTCCATTGTTTTCCTTTGTTTCTATCCAAAACAAAAAATTGGCCCTCTTGGTTGAATTTTGCTTTAAAAGCTTACGTGGAAATTCTACTTCTGATATAGTGCATGCTACTTTGGTACTTCACTGAGCATCTAGTATATTTGGTGTTTTGGCTGAGATGCCAATGGCTAGACATTTCTAAGTAGGTTGTAGCAATCCAGAAGTCAGTTGGAATGCTCTACTGAAAGCTGAGTAGGCAGAGGGAACCTGAGCCCTTGGGTCTTTACCCCAGAGTTTGCTTGCAAAGCCTTTTTCCTCCTACCTCTTGGTATATGCTTTTTCAGGAGACAAAATATGCTAAGAAACTGCCTAAATGCTGTCTCAATTAGCTTTTGTTGTATACTGTTCTCCCAGGCCACACTCAGTATCCTCCTGCTATAGTTCATGTGATCAGCATCTGGTCTTCTCAACCAGCTGTGTTCCCTTGTCAGTGTTTAGCACTCTGTGTTGGGAATGTGTTGCCATATTTTTATTTAAGAGGCAAATAATAACTTTGGCTGTTAGGAAAATGGGAGTAACAATGTCAATTGACAGATATGGCAGTTTCCTGCAATATCGTTGAAAATCCTTGTTGAATTAAGTTTAAGTATCTTTGGGGTCCATTGTATTACATGCAAAGGTTATTGTGGGCTGGGATTATATGTAATCTCTCTAGGGGAGAAATGTGAGGTGAACCCTTGGAAGTGTTACAAACTTCAAAGGACTGTAGTGAACAATGTTCCAGACAAGAATGGACTTGTGGGACAAACAACTGTCAAGAGGTTTGATTGGAGAAATCTCAAGATGAATGTAAATTCCCCACTTCTAGTAATGCAAAAACCCAGCCCTTTGAAGCTATGCCCTGAGGCGTGAGCCATTGTCTGGTAAAGATTACCTGTTACTGGAGTCTCAACCAAAGGCCCAAGCTGTATAAAGGAAAAACTAACTTATTCCGGGGGAGGCTGGGCTAGTTTTGAACTAAAGCTATTATAAACTTGTAACCACAGGGGGAAAAAACACTTTTTGTTGGGTTTGAAGAACTGATTCCTACCAGAGCCCCTGCTGTCACTGGGGAATGATCTCTGGTAAGCTTATTAGGATGTATGTGGCTTTTATTTTTTTTAATACGTTTTGACTGTTTTCACCTTAAAAATATATGTGCTTGCTTATAAAGGGCTGTGTGGTAATTTATAACTGCTGGCAATTACAATTGCTTGTAGCCTTTTAAGAGAAATCAAGCAAAACTGCTGGCCTATTTAGGCAGTCTGGCTTACTGGGAATATCACTGTATTAGGCAGGGGAAAACCCCAGTCAGGAGGGAGACATGAGTATCTTCCCAAGAAAGGTGATGGCTAATTAGCTGGGAACATGGAGTAAGTGCCCTTGGTGGACTATAGAGGGGGAATACAATGTAGTTGCCCTTAACTGTGGCAGCAAATATCCTTTAAGTCTAACCCAGACACTCAAAGGCAACCATTATAAAGTGTGACCTTAATAGAGTTCTGGCCAGGACTCAGGAGATCTGGGTTCTATTTCCAGCTGTACCACTGATCTACTGGATGACCTTGGGCAAAGTCACTCTAGCTATTTCTTCCTCAGTTTCCCATTTGTAAAACTGGGTTAATGATACTTTGAGATCTACAGAGGAAAAGCTCTATATAAAAGCTTGTATAGATATAAGTATTGTTATATTTAATACTATATTAAATTTTTGCTTAATGTTGACAAATTGGAATTGTTTAAAACAATACAGTGGTAAGTTTTTTAGGATTCCCAATAATTAGCCATGTTTGTAAATTGCTTCGAGATCCACTGGGACGCTCTAAGTGCACAGTTGTAGGTCTTTCCTGCCCTTTCGCACCTCAGTTAGCTTATTCAGAAATTGCTAATTTCATCGACTGACTAGTATCTGCTAGAAACTATTATGCACCTTAAGAAACATTTTGTTTGATTAATTTGCTGCATCACACAGTATTTTTATTTATAGAATAGATGTATCTTAACACATGCTATAAGTCTTCACTAAAAAACTATCTTGTTTTTAGTTGACCACAGCCGGGTTAAACTGACTTTAAAAACACTCCCGCAAGATTCAGACTATATCAATGCAAATTTTATTAAGGTATGTATTAACATCTGACTACATTAAAATACCTTTGGAGTTTTGATTTCATAGAAATGCAATTTTAATCTTTAATATTTTACAAACCCTATGAAATAAGAACTCAATCTTACTATAGAACATTTCCAGTTGGCATAATTTTATTTAATTTTCAAACATGTTGGTGTGTACTTTAAATAAGTTAATGTCTGTTACTTTATGTTGTACTTTTATTTAAAAATTTAGTTTGGAATTGGCTAACCTATCATGATTTCAGTGCAGTAAACTGCAAATCTGTCATTCTTTTGATATATAGTTCCAGGTAACATTTATAGGACAGACTGTTCACAGGAAAATAGGATATTTTAAGACAAAAAAATAAGTTGTATATACCTAATTTGCATATTTATTATAGAATATTCAAGCACATATCAACATATCTCTACATCTCCATGCAGTGGTGAGCCTTTGCAAAGGCTCACCACTACATGGAGATGGTAGATATAGAATATTATTTATATACAGATCTTCCAATGTTTAGCAAATATTTGATCACTATTGGGGAACAGGGAGATTATTTTAATACAATAAAAGTAGCATTCTTTCTGAAAACCTACTTTTCAGGTAGAGTCATGGTAGGGTGCTGTTATGCTTTGCCTTTTGCCTGTATGATCTGAAGTTACATAATTTTTAAGTTTCCCTGGAACTCTGATCTACTTTTCTTCAGTGGGCATGCTTTTAATCTTTAATTCTTGCTTTTTTTTTTTTTAAAATTAGTTTTAAAAAAAAAAAAAAAGTTTCACTACTTGGACATAAACTTGATTTGAGAAATTTTTAACAAATATTTCAAAGTTGAGTCAAATTTTTGTTGTCTGAGAATATTTGCTGCTTTTGACTTAAAAATAAAAATATTCTGACTAAAACTGTCTTGTAAAACTTCTACATTGAAAAATTGAGCTTTGAAATGTAATACGAGTTAAAAGAAGAGATTTAAACACTGTTAGTAGTCAAAATTAAATTAAATGTAACTAAATCAAAATTAAAAAGTAAAACAAAGTTATAACTTTTGCAAAATTAATTAGATAAATTCATGGAGATGGATCCATCAATGCTTACTAGCAGAGACGGTCAGGCATGCAACCCTATTCTCTGGGTGTCCCTAAGACTGGACCACAGAGGATGATAGATCGCTTGAAAATTGCCCTGTTCTTTTCATTGCTTCTGAAGTATCTGGCGTTGGCCGTTATTGGAAGTTAGGATATTGAGCTAAATGAACCATTGGTCTGACCCAGTATGGCCATTCTTATGTAAATAATTCTGCACGTTTTCTTAGAACTTTTTTTGGTGGGCAGATTTTAATATGAAGCATACTTTCAGATTTATATCTAAAGTATTAGTTTTTTTTTCTCATTTTTAACAAATCTATAAAGCAAGGGAAACATTGCAGAATTGGAACTTCCAGCCAAACTTTCCTTTTCAATCAATCAATAAATAAATTTACTGAACTCCTTGGTCTTAATTTTTTATGCTGGCATAATGTAAGAATTTACAACTGTGAAATCCTGGTCCATTTAAAGCCAACAGGGGTCCGTCTACACTGAGGCTGGGAGCATCTCACCCAGCCTGAGTAGATGGATGTGTTCTAGCCCTCCTTGAGGTAGCGCATTAAAAATAGCAATGTGGATGTTGCAGCACAAGCTAGCAACCTGAGCTCAGATGCATGAAGTTAGGTGGGCTTATTGGGTGGCTAGCCTGTGCTCGAGTATCCTCTGTGTGTGTGTGTGTGTGTGTGTGTGGCATGAGCACATATCCATCTATCCTGGCTTGAAGGCGGTTTCCAGCTGCAATGTAGACATACCCTTATAAAATTCCCATTGTTTTACCCCCTGCTTTTACATCAACTCAGCTGTTTGGAAGTGTGGTGGAGGCTATTTCTGCCATTTTTTGGAAGGAGGACACTGAAAAGAGATTCTAGATTTACATTTAAATTATGAAATAAGGAATTTTTTTATCCAATATAACCAGACTTCTGTAGTGAACATTCAGCTGTTTCTCTCTTTTGCAATTTTAGGGAGTACATGGGCCAAAAGCATATGTTGCTACCCAGGGACCATTAGCAAATACAGTAATAGATTTCTGGAGAATGATATGGGAGTACAATGTTGCAGTAAGTATCCTACTTCTTTTTAAACTGGTTACATACATACATGGTGATGAATATTGAGCAACTAAGAATGCATTTTCAGAGTCTTTTGGAGCTGTTGGCAGAAAGGAATGTTTACAAAAATTGAGCAACTTGGACTTCTGCCAAAAATTCTACAGACTCGCGAAAACCTTAGTGGCCTACAGTGTTGAAACATAACTTGTTTTCCCACAGTTTTCATTCATATTATAAAAAACATTAAATTTAAATATTGCCAGTAAAATTATTTTATTGTATACAAACAGCTCAAATGCATCATTAATCATTTTCCTGGAATAGGGTTTATCACTCTAATTAGTCCAGTATGGACTGGCAAAACTGGTTTCAGAAATAAGGGTTCAAACATTTAAACAAACAAACAAAAAAAAAAAAAAACCCTGAGTTTAGGAGTAGTCTTTCTCTTAGAGTTCATGTAGTGATATAGTTTTGCACTGTTGTAATGAATTAAGTGGAAGCTTTAGTACTATAAAACTCATCTCTTTTCTACTAATTCATGAGCTTTTCATAATTGTACAACTTTCATTCATAAATGTTCATAACAGAAGAAAATTTAAAATCTATTTTAATATTTACCAATTAAAACAGTGATTTAGTGACTGGGGAAACTTAATATTACTCCCTAGTACAATGAATTGCTTAAAATTTAAAGATTTCCTATCTAGAGGTTTAAGGTAATACAGAAAACTCCATGAAAAATAGCAGTAAGTTACGTTTTAAAATTTTGAATATTTATTTCTTTATTTATGTATGATCAGTGCAAAAATCTGTCCTGGTTCTTTCCAGACAATTTAACTAAGCCAACTATGGCTGTGTTTGCTTGTAAAGCATACAACCATGTACGTTGTATAAAAATGGCAAGGTCAATCACAACTTGTCATTCTATACAAGAATTTAAGTGTATAACTTTTATAGACTGACTTCTCTCTCTGTTAATTTTAAAAACATTAGGATGGCAATGAATACAAATAACTAATGGATGTAAGAAATTACTATTGCTATTTGAGTAGATTAGCTATAAGTGATTAAAATTCAGACTGTGTTTAGTATTTAGATTAAATTAATATTAAAAGTACATACTTCTGCATGTGTGCAATTCTTAATATGCAAAGCTTGTGTTTAGATTTTGAGGTTTAAACACTTCAGTAATAGACAGTCAAAGTCTGAGCACTTTCTCAGATGGCAAAGGTCTGAACTTGAGTGAAAGATGTTAAAATGTTAACTTCCTGTAGTTACATATTTCTTCCTTTTTCAGATAATTGTAATGGCTTGTCGAGAGTTTGAAATGGGACGGGTATGTATGCTTAAAATGGAAAGATGAATAAATTGTTGCAGCCCCACTGGCTAGGACAGTGTTTTAATTGACACTTTTTATGTAAAGTCAATAGCTACAAATATAGCTCAATTGCACCAAGTAAAAGAGCCTTTATTCTTGTCATTCTTTATGGAGAGAGTTCACAAATCTGCTTCCACAAACCAAGTTGTGCAATATGCATAGAAAATGAGTGAATTTAGCCACTTTTTCATTCTAGAAAGCAGCTGTTTTCTGGTAACTGTACCATGGTGCTAGCCGGGTACAACCTGAATAGATTACCTGAATAGCATCCAAGCTAATCTTTATTTTCAGTTATAAAAGGATCCCTATGAATTAAAATGAACTAATGGTAACTGTACTGCTGCTGGTCTTCTCACTGAGGAGATTATAGTGCAGTTTTAGGCATAAAAAGGCCCATTAATCAAATAAGGAATCTTGATTTTGAGTCCATCGAACCCCATGTGAGATGAGGAGACAGGAAGGGCTGATATTGCTCTGGCATGCTCCGTAGCTTAGTGAGTATTTCCAGTGCTACAGGGAAACTCTGTGCAACCACTATTGCTAACCCTGTGCATTCACAAAAAGTTTGAATCGGGCTCCAAAAGATCACGAGGCGTTAAAAAAAAAAAAAAAAATCTCACTTTTACAAATCTCTTGCTTACATTTGTTGGTCTTCGTTTTTTCAAGTTCTTAAGGTTTGTTTTCAAACTTTTCTCTGCAACCATGAAGACTAAAATCTTATTATTTTTGTTTAGTTTTAAATGAAAGCTGAAATGCTCTCTCAATCACAGGACTCCAGAAGCTGGAGTTGTAAGAAAAACACCAAATATGAGACTTGCGGTTAAAATTGCAAAATATGGCAACACTTTTACTGTCAGTGACTTTCTTAAAGTACCAACTATGGATTAAATTAGGACTACACTATTTTTTTTAATAGAAAAAATGTGAGCGGTACTGGCCTTTGCATGGAGAAGAAAGTGTAACTTTTGGACCATTTCAGATTTCTTGTGTAAGTATACAGTTTTGTGAACTAATATTTTTAATAAATTTATTGCTGTACATCTTGAAGAGCTCTTCCTATTATCAGATGTACTCAGTAGCACAGACGCTGAATGCTTTTTTGTAATCACATGTAAATTTTAATTCTAAACATACAATGTTTTTAAAATGCACCTTTCTCGTTGTGGACAGAACAGGTCCTAGGTTGTTTCACTGTGGCTACTAATTCTCAGTTATTGCGGATCCCTAGTGACATAAGGCACTGTCTCTTGCCTGGCTACACAGAGGACTTTAGTGTCTCGCTTTATTATATTATATATTGAATTTATATTATTTATTATTATATTAATGTAAAATGCATACTTATTTATTGTATGTCCTGTAAAATTAATCTTTCATATTTAGCAAATAACTGCAGAAAGGTGAATTTTTTGTAGCTGCCCACATTAATATTAAATATTGGGTTGAGTGCCAGCTTTGTTTGACACTGCACAAGGCCCAAATGGTCTCTGGCCTGAGCTTGTCATTTAAAATTCAAAAATTGATATCCTGGTTAGACCAGAAAAATGGTAATACTTCCTTTGCTTACTAAAAGAGGTGTGGGTACAGTAGTATGTTCAAGGGCCCTTCAAATGCAAACTCACTTGAAATAGGTTTTAATAAGTGAGAATGCATATTGGGATAGAGGTGGCATTTGTGGCATGGATTGGTTGCAATATAAGGCATCAGGAAAAGGAAGACAATAAAAGGAGAGGTGAGGTCTATATCACAGAGAGAGTGAAAAGGGTAAGGAGAGACTCAACAATATAAGCGGGACTGAATTGTGTCCAATCTAGGAAAGAAAAATAACCTTAAATTTGATTCAGTAAATGATGGAGGTTTAATGGAGGGATTCAGGTGGGGGCAAAACATGATCTGAGTGATGGCAAGGAAGGATAAATTGAAGGAAGCAAGTTAGAAAACAAGGAGGCCAGAGAAAGTTAACTAAGGCATGGAGAAGCATTAGAGGTACAGGAATGTATTCTGAAATATCGTTGAGAAAAGTGACAGAATTTGATGACAGCTTAGTTTTATGGGGAAATTTCATTTCTAAATAGAGTAGCCTCTGGCCAAGAACTTAACTGACTTTTTTTTAACCCAAAATCTTATTTCATTTTTTTAAAAAGAAAAAACATGGTAAAACATGTTTACCTGTCTAGCTTCATAGCAGATAAATAGCTTTTACACTGACTCTTCAAGTAAGTCTCTTAAATTGTCAAAAAGTGAATTATTTTTGTTCACATGACACTATAGAGAATAAAGTTGGGGTTTATATCTAATTTGTTGAATATTAAATTCCTATCTACTCACAGATGTTTCCTCTTACTTAGGAAGCTGAACAAGCAAGAACAGACTACTATATTAGAACGCTATTACTTGAATTTCAAAATGTAAGTCATTAAAACATGAAAGGTTTCCCCACTCAGGACAGTTGTTCAAATGCTATTGGTTTTACATTTTTGGTCTTAATCTGGTGTGATTTAACATCTGTTCAAAGATCTCAGACAGTAAATAATCAAGGAAACTTACAAAAAAGTCAAGTCAGTAATATTAAAGGAGCAAAAACTTGGTTCTCTGCTTGTGTACATTACCAAGTTTGTAAGGGACATAAATAGTTTAGTTACAAGAAACAAAAGGTTCATAAATGTCTTGTAGCATACTATCTGTTCTTATGGTAGTGCTTTTGTGGTTAACCAAATCTATGTGACGTTTTTCAGTAGTGTTCATTAACAATACAGGGCCAGATCTTCAGCTGGTATAATTTGTTGAAGTCCCTGAAGCTATACTGTTTATTCCAGCTGAATATCTGATCCACAAATTTAATCTGAAGGCCTGAAATAAGCTTTTTTGATCCAGCCAACCTTTTTAATGCCTCTTAGTATGTGATCTGACTGTTTTCCTTGACAATAACTGTGTGTCTGATAGACTTATCTGACTGCCCACCCTACAGATTATTTATTAGCCCGAGAAAGTGCATCCTGGTGTTTGTTTGAAATTTTCTTTTAATCCCCTGTTATACCCAGACTTTTTTGCCTTATTATCTTTGTTTAATGTAAACATGATTCTGTTCTTCAGTCTAGCATTGATAAATAAAATTTCCATCTGGGCTTCAATATCTTGCTGAGATGGCCTCTGAATGTTTTTTTTGCTTCATCTAATAGATGCGTTTAGCTTTAAGTTAATAGGTGCTGACCTTCCTGCTTCTGCTTGTCACTTTGTTTTTGTCAGTTGAAGTCCATAGGGATTTGGAGGATGCAGTCAAGGCTCAAAATGGAAATAAATGTTAAACCATACAAAACAAAATCTTTGCTTAAAGCACACTTTTTTTTGGCCATCAAAATTACTAACAAAGGTAGTGTTACTAAAATTGTACTTTCAAGATCTAGTTGATTGGTTAGAATAAGAACCTTACGAGTAACATTCTCTAATATTTAAGTACTTATGATGATCTGTGATAATACCAATTAATACTGATTTTTCATGTTGGTTAATTTGGAAGTTATGAATGGAAGTTATGAATGTAAATCCTTAAGAATTACAGTCACTTTTTTCTGAAATAAAACTAAGTTCTTTAAGTGATGTCCTTATGGGTGCACTACGTGTAGGTGCGGCAGCGCCCCCTGGGTCTGGGATCGGAGATCTTCATCAGCAGTGCCCTTCAGGCCATGTGCACCTGGCCCCCCTCGCACTCTGCACAGGATGTGTGTGTGTGTGTATATATGTATATATGTGTATGTATAATATAGCACCGTGTGGTCCTAGTGCCCACAGTTCCTTCTCAACCACCTTTGGTCTGTGACAGAATCCGCAGCAGAGTCTGCTTTTCCTATTCCCGTACTAGATAGTACCTTACCCATTAGTGTAGTTACTATCTTCGTCTTTCTTCTATCTTAATTTTTTTTGTTCTGTCTTTTGTTTTAATTTTACCTTCAGTTATTTCATAGCTTAGGTTTCCGTTTCCCCACTTTCCACCCTTCCTAATTGGGAAGCTTTTTCCTTCATCCTAATGCCCAGATACTCCAGGTTTAAAAGGTACATTCTTGCAGGGTTGCCTTCCCAGTAATGGGCAGCCACCCACAGTGCATTCGCTGTCTGGGAGAGGGACACATCCCACAGAAATGTTCCCACTGCCTTGGCCTGAAACCTAGAGCCAGAAAAGACCGGGACATTAGATTAAAATTTCTGTGACCAGCATCGGACCCAGGCCTGGACTCTTCCCCACAGAGGCCCTCATGTTCTGCCAGGTTGTTTGCCAATCCTTGTTCCCCATGTCCCTTGAAGAGAGAGAGCCTTCTGGTTTTCTCTCTTGGATGAAAAGAAATGGACTCCCTTCTCATAGTTTGAGGCACAGCCCACCAGAACGCTGTTGCCTCAGCTCATCTGTTGGGACGTAGCTCCAGGGCCTATCCAAGTACCTCTGGTACCAACTTGAAGAAACGGTCTAGGGTCCTAACTAGGCCAGACTTGCAGCCCTTGGTGCCATTTCACAGCTCTGAGGAACGAGACAGGCCAAACTTCAGGAATTTCAGCACCAAAAAAAATGCTGGCACCGGCACTCTTTCCAACAGCGATTAAACTGTTGGCCCTGAGCAAGCCCATGGCACCATTGAAATCGTTGGCACTGGCCAAGTCTCTTGCACTATGGAAACTTCAGGGGAATACACCCTTCCTTCGATATAGAGTTATACACTGGCATCGATGATGCTTTTCCACCTTCCACAAGACTTTAGATACCCTAAAGATCTGCTGGTATCTGACACTCCTGAGTCTCTGCTTTTTTGATGTGACCTACCCTCTCTGGACTAAATGACACTCCTCCCTTTCTCCTCCTGAGGATGGCACCTAACTTCCCCAGAGATGAGGAGTGTTCTATTACTCCCTGGTTTGCCAGGCAAATCATACCTGTTCATCCTCCCTTTCCACAGTCCACATCTGGTCCACAGCCTTAGCATGGACCACCATAGATACAGCCACATGTTTCACTCGCTCCACACTGGCCATATTGGAACCCTTGGGCCATGTACAGGGAACAGTTGGGAACCCTCCCAGAGAGCAAAGTCGGAGACCTACACCTCTTCCTTCTCCATCAGTCGCATGCCCGTTGGAGTTTGAACCCCCTGCTGGTACCAATTGAAGAGGAGGAACAGGAAGAGGAGGCTCCACCATTTTTCCTCCTCCTCCCTTGATGAGGCTATCATGCTTCCTCCTCCTACATCTGCCGATGACTTCAGACATTTTCAGGACTTATTCTGCAGCATTGCAGACTCCTTGCGGATTCCTTTGGAGGAAGTCAAGTACCAGCAGCATAAGCTGCTTGATACCCTCCACACATCCTCCTCCTCCTCCTCCAAGGTCCCACTACTGATCCATGAGGCTCTTCTCAACTGGGCAAAGCTGCAATGGCAGACCCTGCCGTCCATTCTTCCAACCTGCAAATGTGCCAAAAAAAAAATGTTCCAAAGAAGGTTGTGAAATTTATATTCTCGCATCCTACCCCAAATTCTTTGGGGGTTCAATGCAGTGCACAAAAGAGACTGTCAATACCAATCCAATCCAGACAGGGTTTGGAAATGCCTGGACTTATTTGGACACATAGCGTATTAATCAGCCATGCTCCAATTAAAAATTTTCAGCTATGAAGCTCTTGTGGCTAAGTATAATTACCTAAACTACTCAAAATTGGAGGAACTCTGCTATGACCTGTCAGAGGCCAAGAGAGCAGTTCAGTCCTTAATATTGGAAGGACACCTCCTAGCTCATACAGCCCTGCAAGCCATGTTAGACTTTGCAGACACCACTGCCTGATCCATCACGACTGCTGTGGTCGTGAGGCATTCATCATGGCTCCATCTCTCAGGTTTTCCTAAGGAGGTACATACCACGGTAGAGTACTTATCTTTTGAGGGCCAGAAACTATTTTCAGAGCGCACGGACAATTCTCTTGTTTCTGTAATAGACTCCCAAGCTACACTCTCTTATCTTGGCATTTACACGTCAGCACCAAAGAGACACGCAGGGAAATATTCTCTCCCCCTGCAATCCCAACCACAGCAGTACACCCTCAACAGCACATTGACACCCAGCGCCAAAGACACAGACCTCCTATCAAATGTAGACAGCTGCTCATCAAGGGGCTACCTCTCGCGTGCCCCCACGACAGCAACAATTTTGAAGGTGTGGTTGAGGCCACGAGAAGCCTCCCACTATTCCAGTCATTCCGGTCTTTGATGTTCCACTAGTTTGGTGAACGACTAGCTCTATTTTTCCCCTCTTGGAGACTCCTCACCTTGGACAAGTTGGTTCTAGAGATAATCAAAGGAGGATACTCCATCCCCTTCCTATCCATCCTGTCCCGGCCCACTCCCTCCTTGTCCTCCTTCAGGGACCCCTCTCACAATCCCATTCTCTGGGGAAAAATAAATAATCTTCTGCAACTGGGAGCCATAGAACCTGTCCTATCCCAGCACTTTGGACAGGATTTCCACAAAAGGCCACAAAGACACATACTTTCGTATTACAATACACCCTGCCCACAGGCAATTTCTCCAATTAGTCTTGGGCGACAGCCAGTGCCAACACAAAGTACTGCCTTTCAGACTGTACTCAACACCTCGGGTGTTCTCCAAGGTACTTGCGGTAACTTCTGCCTATCTGAGGAAACAAGATGACATCATCTTTCCATACTTGGATGACTGTTTCTTCAAGGCCGCATCTGAGACTGACTCTCTCTGAGCCGTCCATATAACAATAGACCTGTTTACAAAGTTAGGTCTCCTTGTGAACAGAGAAAAGTCTACTTTAATGCCGGTACACAACTGGAATTCATTGGCGTGCAGTTGGATGCCAGACAAGTCAGAGCCTTTCTACTTTCTCACAGATTCTCAAGTGTAGTAGATCTGGTATTGAACATAAGAGTCTGCCTCCCAGTCGCTGCCAGAACATGCCTCCAGCTTCTAGGCCACATGGCAATGGCCGCTTTCGTGGTCAGGCACGCAAATCTACACATGCAATCTCTTCAACCATGGCTCCATACAGTATATTTCCCTCACAAACACAGCCTTCATGAAGTCTCTTCCATGCCAATGAGAGTAAAGGGCTCACTACTTTGGTGGATGCAGCCCAAGAATGTTTGTGTCAGAGTTCCTTTCCTCCAGTGTCCACCGACCATGATCCTAATAACCAATGCCTCCCTAATCACACAGTTCAGGGCAGATGGCTGTTAACTGAATCCATCGTACACGTCAATCTCCTAAAACTACGAGCGGTCTGCAATGCCTGCCAACATTTCCTACCTCTTTTCAAACATCATACTATGAGTGATGACTATCTCACCTGCGTACATTACATAACAGACAAGGTGGAGCGAGATTCCACTCTTTATGATCAGAGGCACTCAAACTGTGGAACTGGAGTATCCAACAAATCACCATTTCAGCAGTGTACTGCCCTGGACACCAAAACATCATTGCAGACGCATTGAGCAGTAGGTTCCCACTTGTGAGCATGGGAGAACTGGATATGCAAGCACTTCAGCCCATCTTCAGTCAATGGGGATACCCCACCACAGACCTCTTTGCCACACAACATAATGTCCGCTGCCCTCAGTTCTGTTCCAGAGGAAGACTGGGACATGGATCTATAGGAGATGCATTCCTCATAATATGGGACATACTGCTCCTTTTATGCCTTTCCCTCCTATTCATAGTATTTTGCAAAATACTATAGGATCAAGCTCATGTCATACTTATAACTCCAACATGGCCACGACAGGTCTGGTATACTTGCCTCTTCTACATGATGGTATGCCAATTGATCTCTGTCCATCCAATGCCATGGCTCCTTTTGCAGGACACATCCTTCATCCCAATCCACAGATGCTCCATCTCAAAACCTGGCTCCTCCATGGTTCGGACAGTCAAACTGATATGTTTAAATAGCAGGCATGACACAACTAGATGCACTTAGGTTCACAAATGGACAAGATTTCAATACTGGTGTGCCTCCCACCAAGTCGACGCTTTCTAATCACCTACAAGTGGCACCCTCATACGGACATTATTCAAAGAAGAGATGGTTACTCACAATGTGCAGTAACTCGGGCTCTTCAAGATGTGCGTCCCTATGGGTGCTTCACTACCCACCTTCCTCCCCTCTGCCTCGGAACCCCCCGAAGAAACCCCCAGCTCTGTGGCAGAGAAGGAACCTGAGGGCGGTTGGACCGCAAAGCATTATATATATGTCCCACGCATAGCTCTGGGAGAGCGGGGGGTGAATCTGTATGTGTGGTCTCATGGGCACCGCTGATGAAGATATCCGATCCCAGGTGCAGGAGGCGATGCTACACCTAAAAGTGGAGCACCCATAGAAACAAACATCTCAAAGAACCTCAGTTACTGCACAGGGTGAGTAACCTTCTCTTGAACAAATGTCTGACGGGAAGAGAATTTAATTATTGTAAAACGTTAAAGTTCCAGGAATAGTTTGAGAATTCGTGTGCGCGCGTACATGTACGTACGTCTGCGCGCGTGCACACAGTGTAATTCTATGAAAAAATAAGAGTTAAATGTTTAAAATTCAGAACTTGTCATGGTAACAAGTATTGGAAGTTTTGTCTTTTTTGCTAAAGGAAATCAAGCTCACTTCCAAAGAAACTGTTTAAAAAATGCAGGACTTGATCCTTTCTGCAGAGTTATACCTCTTAAAAAGAGGGCTAATTTGTAACTCAGAATAAAGAGTTGGGAAGGGCCATTTATGCTCCTGTCAGGTGGATGGCAATAATACAAATTTAATGAACATAACTAGCCTAAAACAATGTTGGTAACATAGGTGATTATCCAGCCTGGGGTTTGTAGTGGCCACCACTCTTACTAAATGACTGTTACAAGTTACTGTCTTCTGCTTGGTCAGATTTTCTCACTTAAAGAGGCATTTCCTGTCCCTAAAAATAACTCTGATCTCAACCATTTCAGATAGTTATTGTTCAGAAAAAAGCTTACACAGAATAGCGTGTACAGTTGTCAGTTTATTTTGTTGTTCAAGCCACAGGAAGCCATGACAATCTATAAAACATCCTAAATTTTCTGATTTTAGCGATATCTTTTGACTACCAGCATTAAATAAGCTCAGAGGGACTTTGAATATATTGTTATATGTGTGATGAATTGTTCCTTACAGTTTGTTTTTGGGTGTACTCAGTGCATTGCTACATTTAAGGAATTTTTAAAGAAATGAAGAGAGGACTGGATAATTCAGGTTTATTCTTGATCATTTTTAGCTTGTGTCCCAGTTAGCATCCAACCGTATGACCTATGAAGCCTGCAGTTCCAGTTAAGTTCCTATAGGACATCTGTCCACTATATTACAATAACAAAAACAACACTAGAAACAAAAAAAGTCACAGTTTCACTTTGTTTACCATCTTGGCAGTAAAGCCAAAGATAAGTTTAAAAATTGAATCAACTCCTCACCCATAGAGTTGGTCCCTCTAGAACAAAATAATTGAGACACATTGACAGGTTATTTTGTGGAAGTTTGATAGCTGTACTTAACCTTCTCTGTCAATAAAAGAATTTTTTTCTAGTCATGTGCATCTAATTCTCCTTTTTCAAAAAATCAATTAAACTAATTAAGCACTCTTCATTATTAAATATAAACTTTCCCTTTTATCTCATAATGGTTCACTCAGTTCAGCAAAGGATGAAAACTGGTATCTGCAGTCTGTAGATGAGCTTGAACAAATGAAATGAAAACCTTTCTCATCTACTTTTGTGAAATGCTATTGGAACATCGAATGTACTACTTTTTTGCAGTTTTTCCTGAAGTCTGCTAGTTTTGATCTGTTCTAAAAAGTACTTATCAAAAGCATCAGTTTACAAGTTATTTTTCCCTCCGTCCTGCAAACTCTTCCTGGGATCTGAATGTCACTTGGGATCTATCATTGTTTGCACATCTACACAGTTCATAAAGGTTTTGCAGGCCAAATTAGGTCCTTACTGATATATACGCAAGCCTGTTGCCTTCAATGGGCTTACACAGGTGTAAACAATTAGAATTTAATATATTCAATTAATGATGTACAAGACGATCTCTCTCTTGCTCTCACTATGTTCTTTTTGTGGGTCCAACAAAAGTAAAAAGATGAGTTCTGCACATCTGAGTTCTCTTTTTCTGTCGCTTCTCTCTTCAGCCTTCTCCTTGGGCTTAAACCAGTAGCTTTCAACCTGTAGTCCACAGACCCTGGGGTTCTTCAGAGTGCACATATGTGCAAAAAATGTTAGGAGTTTACAAATGAAAAAAAGGTTGAAAACCACTGGCTTAAACAAGTTTGTTAGTGAATGCTTACTTTTTACTTAATATAATTTCAGATTACGAGTTTTACTTTATACAAAAAACATTGGAGTCCATGGTTTGTAACAAAATTGGAGATCTTGATTTCCATATCAACCCCAATGCAAAATCTGTTTCATCCACTTGTGCTGTCCTTGCTCAAACTTACTTCACTTTGGCTAAATAAAGCATTTGTTGTCTTTGCAGTGAAAATCTTTGATCAGGAAAATAAATCATGCAGAAAATGATCATACTTTTATACAAAATTCTTCAATGTGTGTTTGATTTAAATTTTTTTCCTTAGGAAACTCGTAGGGTATATCAGTTTCATTACGTGAACTGGCCTGACCACGATGTTCCGTCATCTTTTGATTCTATTCTGGACATGATCAGCTTAATGAGAGAATACCAGGAGCATGAAGATGTGCCTATTTGTATACACTGCAGGTACCAAATATATTGCTTAATGTTTTTTAAAGTTGTATGTTTGGTACAAGACTTATATGTGTTAGTTCAATTTTGAAAAGTTACTCTTCTAGCTTTAAAAAAAAAAAAAAGAGTACTTGTGGCACCTTAGAGACTAACAAATTTATATGAGCATAAGCTTTCGTGAGCTACAGCTCACTTCATCGAATGCATTCGGTGGAAAATACAGTGGGGAGATTTATATACACACACAGAGAACATGAAACAATGGGTTTTATCATACACACTGTAAGGAGAGCGATCGCTTAAGATAAGCTATTATCAGCAGGAAGGAGGGGGGGGAAGGAGGATAACCTTTTGTAATGATGATCAAGGTGGGCCATTTCCAGCAGTTAACAAGAACGTCTGAGGAACGGTGGGGTGGGGGGGAGAAATAACATGGGGAAAGTTTTACTTTATGTAGGTGTGTATATAAATCTCCCTGCTGTATTTTCCACCGAATGCATCCGATGAAGTGAGCTGTAGCTCACGAAAGCTTATGCTCAAATAAATTTGTTAGTCTCTAAGGTGCCACAAGTACTCCTTTTCTTTTTACTTTATGTAATGACTCATCCACTCCCAGTCTCTATTCAAACCTAAGTTAATTGTATCCAGTTTGCAAATTAATTCCAATTCAGCAGTCTCTCGTTGGAGTCTGTTTTTGAAGCTTTTTTGTTGAAGGATAGCCACTCTCATGTCTGTAATCGTGTGATTGGACAGATTGAAGTGTCCTCCAACTGGTTTTTGAATGTTATAATTCTTGAGGTCTGATTTGTGTCCATTTATTCTTTTATGTAGAGACTGTCCAGTTTGACCAATGTACATGGCAGAGGGGCATTGCTGGCACATGATGGCATATATCACGTTGGTAGATGCGCAGGTGAACGAGCCTCTGATAGTGTGGCTGATGTGATTAGGTCCTATGATGGTGTTCCCTGAATAGATATGTGGACAGAGTTGGCACCGGGCTTTGTTGCAAGGATAGATTCCTGGGTTGGTGGTTCTGTTGTGTGGTGTGTGGTTGCTGGTGAGTATTTGCTTCAGGTTGGGGGGCTGTCTGTAAGCAAGGACTGGCTTGTCTCCCAAGATCTGTGAGAGTGATGGGTCGTCCTTCAGGATAGGTTGTAGATCCTTGATGATGCACTGGAGAGGTTTTAGTTGGGGGCTGAAGGTGATGGCTAGTGGCGTTCTGTTATTTTCTTTGTTGGGCCTGTCCTGTAGTAGGTGACTTCTGGGTACTTTTCTGGCTCTGTCAATCTGTTTCTTCACTTCAGCAGGTGGGTATTATAGTTGTAGGAATGCATGATAGAGATCTTGTAGGTGTTTGTCTCTGTCTGAGGGGTTGGAGCAAATGCGGTTATATCGTAGAGCTTGGCTGTAGACAATGGATCGTGTGGTGTGATCTGGATGAAAGCTAGAGGCATGTGGGTAGGAATAGCGGTCAGTAGGTTTCCGATATAGGGTGGTGTTTATGTGACCATCGCTTATTAGCACCGTAGTGTCCAGGAAGTGAATCTCTTGTGTGGACTGGTCCAGTTGAGGTTGATGGGGGGATGGAAATTATTGAAATACTGGTGGAATTCCTCAAGGGCTTCTTTTCCATGGGTCCAGATGATGAAGATGTCATCAATGTAGCGCAAGTAGAGTAGGGGCAGTAGGGGACGAGAGCTGAGGAAGCGTTGTTCTAAGTCAGCCATAAAAATGTTGGCATACTGTGAGGCCATGCGGGTACCCATCACAGTGCCGCTGACTTGAAGGTATACATTGTCCCCAAATGTGAAATAGTGATGGGTGAGGACAAAGTCACAAAGTTCAGCCACCAGGTTAGCCGTGGCATTATTGGGGATACTGTTCCTGACAGCTTGTAGTCCATCTTTGTGTGGAATGTTGGTGTAGAGGGCTTCTACATCCATAGTGGCTAGGATGGTGTTTTTAGGAAGATCACCAATGGATTGTAGTTTCCTCAGGAAGTCAGTGGTGTCTCGAAGATAGCTGGGAGTGCTGGTAGCACAGGGCCTGAGGAGGGAGTCTACATAGCCAGACAATCCCGCTGTCAGGGTGCCAATGCCTGAGAGGGTGCCAGTCCAGGATTTCCAGGTTTATGGATCTTGGCTAGCAGATAGAATACCCCAGGTCGGAGTTCCAGGGGTGTGTCTGTGCGGATTTGTTCTTGTGCTTTTTCAGGGAGTTTCTTGAGCAAATGCTGTAGTTTCTTTTGGTAACCCTCAGTGGGATCAGAGAGTAATGGCTTGTAGAAAGTGGTGTTGGAGTGCTGCCTAGTAGCCTCTTGTTCATATTCCGACCTATTCACGATGACGACAGCACCTCCTTTGTCAGATTACACGATTACAGATTACACGATTACAGACCTGAGAGTGGCTATCCTTCAACAAAAAAACTTCAAAAACAGACTCCAGTGAGAGACTGCTGAATTGCAATTAATTTGCAAACTGGATACAGTCAACTTAGGCTTGAATAGAGACTGGGAGTGGATGAGTCATTACATAAAGTAAAACTATTTCCCCATGTTATTTCTCCCCCCCCCCCACCCCTCACTGTTCCTCAGATGTTCTTGTTAACTGCTGGAAATGGCCCACCTAGATTATCACTACAAAAGGCTTTCCTCCTCCCCCCCCCCTTCCTGCTGGTAATAGCTCATCTTAAATGATCGCTCTCCTTCAGTGTGTATGATAAAACCCATTGTTTCATGTTCTCTGTGTGTGTATATAAATCTCCCCACTGTATTTTCCACCGAATGCATCTGATGAAGTGAGCTGTAGCTCATGAAAGCTTATGCTCATATAAATTTGTTAGTCTCTAAGGTGCCACAAAGAAGTACTCCTTTTCTTTGTTGCGAATACAGACTAACACGGCTGCTACTCTGAAACTTCTTCTAGCTTATTCTCAGAAACAACCTCTTTCTTCAAGTGCTTGCTCATATTGATTCCATTCTAGGTGCATGCGCATGCCCATTTGCACGACGGTCGGAGATTTTTGCCTTGGCGTTATCCGTAGGGTCAGCTATAGCACCATCTTGAGTGCTGTGCCCATTTGTTAGTATATTAGGCGCCACTGGCCCTACGCCTTCTTGGTTCCTTCTTACCGCCCGTGGTGGTTGTCAGAGCACCTTTCCCTTGCCTTGCAAGGGCTAGCGATTCTTCTACTTCAGGCTTTGAGCCTTAAAGCCATTTCATAAGTCAACGCAGTTTGTTGCGGTGGCAGACAGGATGAAAGGTTTCCCAGTGTCAGCGCAGAGGATTTCGTCCTAGATCACGGCCTGCATCCATTACCGCTATGACTGGCAAAGGTGGCTCCGCCAGCGACCGTGACTGCCCACTCGACTATGGCGCATCGGCAGCCTTCTGGCCCAGGTGCCAATTCAGGATATCTGCAGGGCCGCTACCTGGTTGTCTATCCACGCATTTACATCTCATTATGCGTTCACTGTGCAAACCTGAGACAGTGCTGGCTTTGGCAAAGCAGTGTTGCAAGACGCATGACCATGAACTCTGAGCCCGCCACCAGGGATATGGCTTGGGAGTCACCTAGAATGGAATAGACATGAGCAAGCACTCGAAGAAAAAACGGTTACCTACCTTTCATAACTGTTGTTCTTTGAGATGTGTTGCTCATGTTCATTCCATTACCCACCCTCCTGCACCTCTGTTGGAGTTGCCAGCAAAAAGGAACTGAGAGGGTGATGGGCCAGCGGCGTCTAATATACCGATGCATAGGCGCAGCACTCAAAAGGACGCTATAGCCTACCCTACAGATACCATTAAAGCAAAAATCTCCAGCCGCACATATGGGCACGCGTACACCTAGAATGGAATGGACATGAGCAACACATCTTGAACAATAGTTACGGAAGGTAGGTTACTGTTTTTTCTACACAGCCTTATGGATTATGTGTACTTTAACATGTGACCCAAAGGCTAACTGTACACTCAATAGTCTTAAAATGCAACCCCTGGCTGCCCTCTCCTCTTCAAGTGAAGGACTGAGAACAATGCAGTGGAAGCTGTTTCTAAGGACATTTCAGAAGTAGAATGGGTGGAGTATTGGAATACATCTTATGGACAAGATGCCTAATGGGTCTTTCATCTCTAAATTCTATAAATATGGGAAATTGATCTGCTGCTGGTTTTCACTGCCGGTATACTTAACAAATACACAACTTCTGTGGCTATATTAAGGAAGATGAAAATTCTAAGAAATAACAGGCATGTATGCATTTGTTAACTTATGTACATCCATATGTAAATCAAGTGCAGTCACTGGATTTCTGGCAAGCTACCAGTGCAGACATCAAAAGTCTCTCAAAAGCATGCACTTTTGCAATTGTTTAATGAAATACGTGTTAAAACTACATTTCCAGTTTAGACTAAAACACAGAACTTGTTAGACTGAATTTTGCTTCATGATAGCATTGCAAAAACAAAAATACAGCCAGAGAGAGAGAGAGATAGCAGTATAGTAATGAAAATGATAAAAATATTAGT
The DNA here is from genome assembly GCF_009764565.3 of Dermochelys coriacea. NCBI lineage: Eukaryota > Metazoa > Chordata > Testudines > Dermochelyidae > Dermochelys > Dermochelys coriacea. The sequence continues at coordinate 329,606,562 of NC_050068.2, forward strand.
TGGGTACTAAAACCATGTTAAGAATGTGCCTATGTATTTTCATAACATGCTATAGATTAGGAACAACAAACACTGCTATGCTATTAATTTTCAAATTATTAATTTTCTTAGCCATTGTACTGATATATAAAATAAACACCCAGTGCAAATGTCAAATCTATTTGTATATTAAACAAGATTTACTGTTCTTAAATTCCAGAAGGTTTCTTTCCTTGTTGATGAGCCTACTGTAGTCTGTTTTAGAACATCTATTAATTATAGTATTTCTAGTCTGCTCTGATGAATGACTTCTGAATCTATAGCAGGATTAAGCATAATATAAAATTGAGGCTTATGCAGTTGTCACTTTTTTTTCCTTAAAAGAATAAATGCCGAAGTAGCAATGACTATACTTAGAAAAAGCAAAGATAAAATTACCTTTCCAAACATTTGAACTTCCCAAGAGGGTGTGGAAATTTTCCTTCCCCTGACAAAAAAAAAAACAAAAACAAAATTGAAACCCTTCATCATAGACCAGAGCAGCACTTTGCTGCTGTTGCAGAACCTGCAGGAGGACTCGAGCATCTATTTTGTTGACCCACAAAATTTAAACTATTTTTGCGACATCTAAAGGGTATGTGTTTAAATACCTACCAAGTTATGACTATATTAAACCTATATGATTCGGATTTCCCTTTAATACTCTTCATTTTAATGAAAATGCTACTATAAGCCACAGTAACAAGCTTTAGTATTTTTTTTTTACTTTAAAACTTCTGTCAGTGGTCATTACACTAATACATATTTGTATGCTTTTTGTTTTCTCTCTCAAATACAAATTCCAATCACTTTTTCATAGTTTGGAAGGGAATTGACCCTGAGTATAGATATGACCTTTGATTAGTCAACACTAATGACTTCACTAGAAATGTTACTATTTCTGCAAGTAACTGTTTGATCACAACCAAAGGCATGTTCAGTGTTAATGAGTGATTATACATCAAAAACTATATAGGAAGGGTTAAGTCTGTAAACCTTTTAGGGATACTTTCTGGTTTTAAAGTGTGGTTCTGCTATGAAAAGATAACTATGGAAAGAACATACCCTTTTATTCAAAAGATGTGCTATCCTTGTGTATTCAGTCATATCAGCTGACATTAGCTGACAGAGTTTTTAACTGGTTTTTAGTCCTGTTTAGTGCTAAGAAAAAGTTAAATGGATTCTACTTCTTGAGCATCAACAGAATTATTAACTAAGTTTCAACCAGTTGCACCTATGTACACTTACAGAAGACAATGGAAATGCTCAGGCATTGAGGGATAGGTTATTCTGTAGAAACTTAATTATTAGTTATGAAGCATGGGAAGGAAGGAATCAAAGATTATGTTTTGAGCTGATAGGGTAAAATAAATCTCTTTACTTATAAACTGGACACATTTGCAACAGAAATCATTTGAGACCGAAATAAATGTGGAAATTTGATTCCATTTTTCATCACTTTGCAAAGGAGAAAGATTTTGACGTTTTAAAGATTGTCAGTGTTATAAATTGAGAAGTAACCCATATTATGTTTTACCAGGTTATCAAGAAAATGAAAACTTTACATTTTACACTTTTCTATTGTCTCTTCCTCTATGTAGCCATTCTATAATGGTTAACTGTTAGACCAGTTACTATTCTCTGTAGTATATAGAATAGGCAAAAATGCTTCAACATACTTTATTAAAGCATTTTTTCACATCTGGAATGCTGTTACCTGATGGCTATGAAAACAAGAAACTACATGTACTTTACATTAAATACATGAAGAGCTGGCTGACAAAAGGTTTTTGAGGACTGATATATATTTAAGTAGGTAGTGATATTTTTACCTTCATTCTGTAAATATGAAAATAGTAAGTCTATAAAACTTACACAAGGTAACTTTAAATCATTGTCAAAAGAACTATCGAGTAACTGTTGTTTATGTCCCTAGTGCAGGGTGTGGAAGAACAGGAGCCATCTGTGCCATAGATTATACATGGAATTTGCTAAAAGCTGGGGTAAGAAAGATTTATAGGAATATAATTTACTGTAGAATTAGATCATATTTTATACCAGTGATTTAAAATTAAGCTTCCAACTTGCTGAGGAGTAACAAAATCAAAAATATCAAATGTTCACATTTTTGAAGTACAGTAATTCCTCACTTAAAGTCGTCCCGGTTAACGTTTTGTTATGTTGCTGATGAAGTAGGGAACATGCTCGTTTAACGTTGCACAATGCTCCCTTATAATGTTGTTTGGCAGCTGCCTGCTTTGTCCACTGGTTGCAAAAAGAGCAGCCCATTGGAGCTAGCTGGTGGGGGCTTGAAACCAGAGTGGACTGGCGGCAGCCCCTCCCCCCCATCAGCTTCCCTAAGTTTCCTGTGTGGCAACTACCCAGTAGGCTATCAATTGCCAGGCAGTTCAGCTGTCCCTCCCCCCACTGTCTGTGCTGCTCCTGCCCTTTGCTTTGGAACTGCTCCTGGGAGCCTCCTGCTTGCTGAGGAGGAGCTAATGTCGGGGTGTCCCCCTCAATCCCCACTCCTTTACCCCATCTCCACAGAGCAGGGCAGGGACACGACTGGGCTCAGGATGGAGGGAGCTTTCTCGACTTGCTGATCTACTTAAAAAGACAGTGTACTTAGAGTGTGGCCAGTGTACTTAAAGGGGCAATGCGCGTCTCTCTCACCCAGAGTGTGTCTCTGTCTCTCTCTGCTATGCTGTCTCCCCTTCCTCCATTCGTGCTGCCTTGTTGAGTGTGAGGCTACATTAATAACAACGTGTTAACCCTTGAGGGCTCAGCCAGTGATAGTTCATCATTTAGCAGCAAGGCATTCCCTGGGAAATACCCCATCCTCTTCCACTTTCTGATTCTACCACTCAACCAAGCTTCACAATCATCATTGCAGTGTACAGTATTAAATTGTTTGTTTAAAGCTTATACTCACACATACATATACACAGTACATCTGTCTAGTCTTTTGTCTGGCAAAAAAAATTTCCCTGGAACCTAATGCCCACTCCCCTTTTTACATTAATTCTTATGGGGAAATTGGATTAGTTTAGCATCGTTTTGCTTAAAGTAGCATTTTTCAGGAACATAACTACAATGTTAAGCGAGGAGTTACTGTATATTAAAAATTGGCTTTAGGTTACTTATGGAAGCACTTTCCTATATCAACAAAACAACCAAAACCTACCCAGTCTCAGAATGGAAGCATCTCAAGGTAAAATGTCAAACTGTAAATTTAAATAGTACATAGTTCTGAGTATATTGACCTGAATGCTTATCTGAAGTGCTGATTTTCAAATTATTTCCAAAGATCAAATATTCAAAATCTATAAATATACTGCAAAGTATGTTTACTATTGTTTCTTCTGCAGTGATTTTTTTTATAGCTTCTTAAGCTCTTGGCATTTGAAATTTCAAGTTGTCTGCTTTTATATTTCACTTTGTGGGTTTTAGGTTCATCATGAAGCAGACACACGCTGATGGGTTGCCATAATGTCAGTATGTCAGACATTATTGCTTCTGCCAAGTCTGTCACACTTTTAGAATTGATCTTAAAAATATTTGTGTGATCTGCACTACCAGTGAAACAGTTATAAATACCAGTTCTGAAAGAACTGTTGCTCTAAATGACTTTGATAAGATTGACTTACATGGAGGGAATGGGTCAGCTTTCTATAAAAGCAGTAAGGCATGCTGTAGTGGTAACTTTAAAAATTGGTCTGCCATATTTTAAATCACTATGCTGACAATATACCATGTTGACTTTTATAGAAAATAACACAACTTTGCCTTATATTTCAGAAAATACCAGAAGAATTCAATGTATTTAATTTAATACAAGAAATGAGGACACAAAGGCATTCTGCAGTGCAGACCAAGGTACACTCTTCTTTAGTGTAGACTTGGACTTTGTGGTATGTACTTTTTAAAGGATCTTCTATATTAATCATCTTTAACATGCATACAATAGGAGCAGTATGAACTTGTCCATCGAGCCATAGCACAACTGTTTGAAAAGCAACTACAGAAATATGAGAGTCGCACAGACTGGAAGATTGCTGATGGAGTGGTATGTTTTTCTTTGACGTATGGGTTTTCAATTAAAGTTATAGCTTTTACCTGCAGTTTTAAGTTTTACTGTGCATTCAGTCCTTGATCTTGTTTGTCTTAAATATTTTTGTGTCCCAGTGAGAAGGGAAAGTCAGGATGGGCAGGCCTGGAGAGCGCGCTCATATCAGGTAGCAGCAGCTCCTATGTCCCGCAGGGTTGGGCCGTGATGACAGAGGGGCAAATCTGAATGGTGCTGCAACCCTACACACCAGATTTTAATTTTCTTTAATACCAGGTTCTTCCCAGTACCAGTCAGGTCCTCACACTTCCCTGATAACCTCGTCATGCCCCACAGGGGGTGCACCCCACATTTTGAAGACCTCTGCTTTGATGGAAATATGCCTGAAAATATTTGGCTCACTTGGAGTTTAGTTCCCTGATTCCCATCTCAGAAAATTGCCCAGTTGGGAATTGACGTAGACACTTGGAATGGCAGAAACTCTCCATCTCAGGAAAGGATTCAGAAACTGGTAACACTTGCTCTCTTCCTGAGTTGGCAAGTCTTCCCCAACTGGTTGTGTGTGTCATTTCTGAGCATGCCAATGTTATGCCAACACCTGGTAGTGTAGTGGCAGTTTTCATTCCTGAAACTTTAAGTAGCAACTCTTACAGTTGATACTGTCAACAAGGGAGGACTTGGAAAAGGGAGGACCTGAGCCACTCATCGGTCAAATCCTCCTCTGGTGAATGAACAGGAATGCCATGTTCAGAATTTATACGCACCCTATATATACATAAGCATGGATGTCAGCCTTATAGGCTGGGGAGCCCACACTTCCAGAGCTGGCCAGCCAGAAAGATGATTGCACAACAATATTTTGGAGCTCAGGGCAGTCTTCCTGGCCTTACTTAGCTTGCTACGTGTAAACTTTCACAAATATTCATAAGGTCAAGTAAAACAACTGTAGTATGAAGCACCAGAGGGTCATTGAGTTAAGCTTTGTTGAGGGGAGTGCATCAAATCCTGTGTATGTTCTGAGCCAGATTAGCACACAGACTAATTTAGAAGAATTAAATCTATACTGGAGAGTGGACTGCTGCACAGTGATGGGGGTACACATCATACCAGACCCTAGATGACTTCTCATTCAGCTGGAAAAAACTGAAGCTTATGTGTTCCCACCTCTTCAGTAATTCCCCAATGAGTAGAAGGTGTAGAGAGCAAAGGTTGTATTTGATCCTTATTACTCCAGAGGGCTTGGTTCTCGGATGTCAACGTGAAATTCTCTCAAAGTTTGGACCTGTTGCACAACAGCATCCCGGCCATGTTCTGGCTTAAGGATCTGTCTTTTTAAGGTTGGGCCTTCTTGAAAGTCTCTCCAACATTCTTCCTTCCTGGAAAAAGGACTTGTTGTTCTGTTAACTTACTGTTTATATACATATACCTGTATATTATAAAACTTAGTAGCACTTACTGATCAGGATGGGGGTGTGTGTGTGTGTTAGGTGCTGTACAAATTAATCAAAAGTTATGGTTCCTGACTTTAGAGCTTAGTCTAATTGGATAAGATCCAATAAACAGAAGGAAGGAATAGTGAGGGATGAGGATAATAGCAGTAAGAACATATGGCTACATAAGCGATGTACAATCCAGTTCTGAATCATACAAAGTTGTTAATCATAAAAAAAAAACCCCACCACATCTGCAGTCCCATCTGTCTCTAGGTCAGTGTTTTCTTGCTGGTGAAGAACGAAACAGGTCTCAAAGCATATTGCAATTTGAGTTTCTTCAGGAGGGTTTTGAGAAGGGTCTTCTAATGTAATGCCCTTTGTGTACAGGCATTTGTTCTTGATGTGCTCAACGACATAGCCAGTATGGGCTCAGCCTATGTTGATAAGTTTCTTTAAGGCAGTCTTCTGCGTCATCCAGTTAAATCAACAGTCTCTCCCTGTAGCCTGTACCTGGTCTATAAACCCTCTGCGACTTGCGTCACTAAAATTCATTCTTCTTTATGTATTGTTTTTTTTAATTTCTTTTCCCATGGCCGTTAGCAGTTCTAATCTGACTCCATATTCATTTTCCACAAGGATATAGTAGTTGTCTTGGTTTTCTCCCAAAGTTGGTCACTTTTTTTTACGTTAACAAGGAGATCTCCCTCCCTAACCTCTACCCTAACATGTGGCAGATTGAGTTCCTGCATTATTCCCTTGATGTAGGGTGAACAGATGTTCCATTTTTAAAGGGACAGTCCCTTATTTTAGCCCTCCTGCAGGTGTCCTGACTTTCTTTAAAATGGGCAAATTCTCGTATTTTCTGTCTCCCCTAGATCCTGCCCCCAGGGAGTGTGGGGCTGCTCAATTTCCTAGGCACCCTTCCCTGCTGAGTCACCTCTCTGGCCAGGTTTGCTAAAGCCCCTGCAGTTAGGTTCCCTGGGCCCCAGTGCACAATGCAGCCTTAGTTTAACCCCTTCCTGCCCATGCTGTAGCTGGGAGGTGGCTTGTTATGTAGGTGGCTAAAAGTGGCCAGGAAGGGGCAAGCTGCTTCTAGCCACACGGGGGGGGGGGAAGAGGGAGAGAGGAGAGATGAGTTCTGTGAAGACAGGGGCCAGGTCATCCCTTCCCCCACCCGCTACAGCTGGAAGCAGCTCACTTCCCTTCCCTCCCGCACAGTGCTAAAAGGCTCCTGCTAGCCATATTCTGGTGTGAACCCTGGCATAAATCTGGGGCAGGGGGAGGAATGTGACCCTGCATGCCCACCACATCTTGCCTCAGGAAGAGATGATGCTAGGTACCAGGAGAGGCAGGTCAGTCCTGGGTGTCCACCCAGGCATGAAGGGTGGAGAGTGCTGGGAGGGAGGGTCAAATAGGTTGGTCACACTCTCCCCCCCCTCCCCCCGTATGGGAGTGTGTGTAGGGGGGTAAGGGTGTGTCACCCCTTCCCATGTGGACCCTAAAGCCTTAAAGATAAGGTAAATAAAAAGAATCAACTACATAGTATTTTTTTATTGGGGTTCAGTCAACTTGGTATTAGTTTGAATGTTCGTACTGCATAGTTCTGAGTTATTGCCGTTGAACTCGCTTGAATAAGAGTCATTTTACCAGGTGTCCCGTATTAGCATAGGGAAATGTGGTCACCCTAAGCCTCCTGTACAAGAATGGAGGAAATGCAACTCTTTGTATCGTTAAAGGATCCTTTTCAGGAACGGAGCTGCTAGGTATGTAATTTCCCATACAATCCATTTCCACATGAAGGTGGTTTCTCTTGTCCAGTCAAACTTCATGCTCCCACCATTAGAATAGTTGCTCTTTCTTGGGCTGAGGGAGAAGTCTAATCGAATTAGCCAAAGCAGCCACCTGATGTCAAGCAGTGCTGTGTAGTTCTAACTTCCTTGGCTGATGAAATATTTCGCTAGAGGGTGCTTCAAGCAGGACTGCTGACTGTGCCTTTTCAAACCCCCTGCCCCCCCGCAATTAGTTGCCCATTGGGTTAGATCTACTCTTTCCATCCCTTCACATAAATCTTCCCCATCTTCTTTCCCAGTCTTCTACTTGTTATATCTACCTGATCGTAGCTGGCCCTTTTTGGGACAATCATGGATCTGCAGTTTGTGAGAACAATCTTGAAAAATAAATTTCATATCTTACTTATTTTCCAGCACAGTACATCCATCCACTCACGTACACCTGTTATAGTGTAGGAAGGAAGGGTAGGATAAGATGACCATCAATCTTTCGTTTTTAGAATACATTACTTGGGGATCCAGTGCCCTTGCGAGGATGGGATTGGGGTGTGTGTTATGGGCGTTTACTGCTTGAGTGACATCCCTAAGGAGAAACAAACCTCGTATGTTCTGGCCATGTCTAAGGAAAACTGGCAGGTAATAGAAATTTGTTAATTTGAGTACATTTTTGAATTTTTACTAGTTTGTCTTACAGTGTTGGCTTTGAACTGTTTTGGTTTGGGTTCATTGTTCTTAATTATACCTAAATTGCGTCTCTTAAGATAAAAGTACCTACAGCCTAGAATAGGTGCTTCTGGTGTGTCGGTATATTCCTATGCAGATTTGAGATGCTTCCCATGAAACTGGGAAGATACCTAGCAGTGTCATGGAAACAATGTTCTCAGTATCTGATGGAAATTCTCCTTTCACCTCTTGTAGTCCTAGCACTGGAGTATAGAAATGCAGAGCAGCCGTAGAGGTTTCTTGCCTTCTCATATACAGGGGTCACTGTAGTATTTGCATGGTGTGTGAATGTGCATAGAAGCAGGAGACGTGTAAGCAAAGGGGTGGGTGAATGTTCTGATGTTTAGTCAATTGGGCTAAACTATTTGATTCATTACATTGGGATTGTGTGATGAGTTACTGTCTGAGAGTCATACTGACATCTAGCAATAAGGAATTTGTATCTGTGGATAATTCTGAATCTACCAGTTCAGCCAGGGAAATGAATAGTCATCCTAGAGAGATATTTAAATACTAATATATCATTTTCTGAGATTTTAGGGAAATGTGGGGAAGAGAACCAGATAAACCTATAGAAGAAAAGCTCTAATTGTATTACAAAAACTTTGGTACCAGCCAGGTATCACTTTTTCACCTGCTAAGGATATGGCATTCTATTAATTTTGAATACCAGTACTTAAAGGATCTGGTTAAACTGAAGACTCCTACATTTATTTATATTATAGTTGCATCTGTAACACATTTGGGGTACTGCACACACAGACAGGGTCCAAGTCTTCCTAATTAAGAGCTGTTGAATAGAAATTACATTCATCTGAATGAAATTGTACCTACTTTTAACATCTAAGATTACTATTACTAAGAGGGAAAACTCCCTCCTCCCCTCCCCCAATAGTTCACTTTTTCACTAGAAAAGACTGTGCAGAGTCAGTTTTACTGTTTTATTGGGCAGCTGCACTTTCTACCGCATGCCCTGCTCTACAGTAGTATATGTGCATGCCCTTCCCCAGGCTGTGGAAAAGTGTTCACTAGTAACATCAGCAGTAAAAATTAAACTGGAAATGGCATCAGGGAGGTGTGAGCACAGAAAAAAGGGATGAGGGGGTAGACCTGAACATGTTTGGTGTTCCTTTGGGCCTACCACCGCCACTCTGCTGGAAAGACTCTTCATTAGTCCTGCCACGAGTGCAGGGGACTGGACTAGATCAGTGCTTTTCAAATTGCAGGTCGTGATCCAGTACTGGGTTGTGGAATGTAAGGCACTGGGTTGCGGTGGCTCTGGTCAGCACTGCTGATCCGGCCATTAAAAGTCCTGTCAGCAGTGCTGCCCAGCTAAGGAGGCTAGTGTCTACCTGTTCTGACACTGCGCTGTGCCCCAGAAGCAGCCAGCAGCAGATCCGGCTCCTAGGCAGAAGGGCCACAGGGCTCTGCGCCTTGCCCCCGCCCTGAGCACCGGCTTCGCACTCCCATTGGCTGGTTCGTGATCCATAGGAGTTGAGGGCTGGGGCCGGTGCCTACAGGCAAGAGCTGCACAGAGCCACTTGTGTGCCTCTGCCTCGGAGCCAGACCTGCTGCTGGCTGCTTCTGGGGTGCAGCACTGTCCATGGTGCCAGGACAGGCAGGAAGCCTACCTTAGCACCCCTGCTGCGCCACTGACGGGAGATGCCTGCGGTAAGCCCATACCCCAATCCCCAGCCCTGAGTCCCCCAAACCCGGAGCCCCTTCCTGCACCACAAACTCCTAATCCTTAGCCCCCTCCCACACCCTGAACCCCTCATTCCCGGCCCCAGTCCTGAGCCCCTCCCACACCCCAAACATCTCATCCTCAGCTCCATTGGGTCATGGGCATCAACAATTTTCTTCAGCTGGGTAGCAGAAAAAAAGTTTGAAAATCACTGACTAGATAATCTCTTTCCAGTCCTATGATTTTATGATAAACAGCAGGTGAATACATTTTTTAATGTATGCATGTGCTTTTTAATAGATGTTTAGTTAGAAATTTGACTTATTTTAAATTTAGTCAGTTTTTAAAAATGCGAGTATCCCTTTAGTTAAAAGAGAGGAAAAAAATTGTGTATTAAAAATGTTTAAAGGTATAACTCAATGTAATCCGGTGTCCCTAGGGCAGCTCTCACTGGAAATGCAAAGGGCAGGGCAGGGTGCAAAAGGGAGAGCAGACACTCCCAAAACTGGTGGTTAACGCTGAAGTTAAACTTTTTAACCAGTCACAAACTGTGCTCCTGATCCCCCACGCTAGTTATCAAGAAGCTAAAAAAGAAATCACACAGCCCCCTTTATTGCATTCTAGTTCTCTGGCTCCCAGTCAGCATATAGATCCAGTGCAATGAGAACTTAATTAAAAAACTCTGCTCACATATAGAAAATGTTCTTCTGAACCCCGAAGGGTCAACCACATTGCCAGGTCGATATTAGGTTGGATATTATCCAAAATATCATGCTGCCAGCCAATCCTTTAGTATCTAAAACTAAAGGTTTATTATAAAAGAAAAAACGAGGAGATTTGTTAAATGGTAAAGCAATCAAATACATACAGACTTCAAAGTCCATATATCAGGTTCTTAGCAGTATTGATGAGTTTGTTGGCTTGAAAGTCCTTCTGAAACACATCCACAGCCTGGATGGGTCATTCAGTCCTTTGTTCAGAGCTTCAGTTTGTAGAAAAGTCACGTCAGAGGTAAGAAGCAGGGTTGAAGACAAAATGGAGATGATGTAACTGCTCTTTGTATTCCTTTTGCCATGTGGCTTGTACTTCCTGTGTCCCAAACACAAGCTTCACAGTACATGGGCATGGAAAAGCCATGGAGTTCTGTTCACAGGTATGCCCCTACAAGTCCTGTTGAGTGATAAGGTGTATCCCCTGACTCCTTTCAATGGTTTCATTATACAGCTGATGACCCTTGATAGGCCATCGAACAGGCTAAGCAGTGCTGATGCCAATCTGCCTGGGAGTGTCACCCAGAAACACAGCAAAAGTTCTGAAATACAGATATACCATACATATCTATAACTCATAATACAAAGGTGATGCAAACATATAAACAAGATTATCATACTTGGCAATTTATAACATTTTCACATGGCATATTTGGTTAATTTCTTGCCATTTAATAATATTGGTATCAACAATATTATGAAGTGTCCCACATATTCTATACAGCATCACAATATGTATGAACATGCAGGTCAGAAATGGAAAAAGAAAATATCTTTGAACAGTGAAGACTGGGAAGAGAACTATGAAGAAGAGACTGAAACCTGGTAGACTGAGTGCTGGAAGTAATATGGATACTAAGATTTAAGACGTTTTAATCCTTAATCAAGAAATAGCAACAGGAAGATTTATTCTATCTAGCTTGGATTTGCATAGTATTTAACATGTTTGTTGTGTTTAACTTTATTTTGTGCTTAAAAATAATATAATTGGGAGCCAGTTATTGGGGGTAGTTGATGGCAGCACATCCCAAAGAGAGATGCACTCGTGTCCCCAACGGTACTGAATGGGGACAGAAGTACCAGCTTGAGCGCTTTGTCAAAGGGATGGGTATTGAGGGCTTATATTTAAAGAAATGCTACTAGGAAGCTGATGTAAAGGAGAGCCTAAAACCAGGAGAAGCACCAAACTCGGGAGTCAAGGGACTGTCTGTTTGAACAGAACCTGTCACAATGGGATTTGTGGTCTTTGGGTGCTGCTGCAATACAAATTGCCTGTCCTGAACTAGACAAGATAAGGTAAAACCCCTCTTGAAATGTCTGGGCCCTCAGGAATAAAACTGAAATTCTTTTTTAGTAGATTTTTAAGCCAATATTCTATTAAAGAAATTTAGTGCTGATTTAGCAGCAAAGAAACAACATCTCTTAATCCACTGAACAGATAAGGTAAGGTGGTACTATTACAAATCCCCACATATTGCTCTATCAAAATGAATCCAAGCCAATTGTGAATGGACCAACTCTCAAGTTGAGGAAAGGCCACATATATATTCTACCCTTGGCCTCTAAGCAGGGACTCCAAGCAAGAGATGCAACTATAATGGTGGTTTTCTTTCAGAGAGAATCTATCCACAGAAAACTGGAGTACAGCTGATTTCATAATGGTCAGAGTCTTAAATTACTTGAGCCCAAGGCTCCTCACCTCTTTCCACCAAAATTCTCAATCCGACTGTCAACCATTTAGTAACATGCTCCTCTCCACTTTGGCCTTACTGGTGTGGATACAATGAGGATTGGGGTTTTGGCTGAGCTGTTTTTCAGAGTTTTCTTTGATATCTACAAGTGGCACAGTTGCCAAATACTGACCAACCAGTAAGAGGTCATCTAAGTATGCAGCAGGGAGAGTGCCTTCCTCTTTAGGAGAGACTAAGGAGATCCACCCATGGGGAATTTAAACAAACTGCTATTTGATGCAGTTTGATGCCTCCCAAAGAGCGTATGATTTATCAAAATACCTCCAAGATCTGCGAATGAGTCATTGCTGCCAGGGATGGGCTCCCAAGTGGGAAGGAGTTTCAGGAGGCTCAGATCTTACTGTATGTAGAAAAAGGAAAAGGGGCTCATTGCATACAGCTGCATTCAGTCTAGTACATTTCTAAGAAAATTGCTTGTTGAATTCATTGACGCTAGTCTTGGGAAAATAAGTTCATGGGACTTAATCCTTTGTCATGTTTTATCAACATTAGCCACTAATGCAAGGTCTGTTCTTCTAAGTAGATTGTTTCCTGTGTTATAACATGACCCTACCGTTTCCTCTTTGGGTTTCTCTTGCATGTCTTCTGTGAAAATGATGTAATACAATTATATAATGACTTACATGTTCAAAGTGCTATAGAAACTTAAACTATGTGTTGTTGAGTCCTGGGTACCTGATACTGCACCTCTTTAGTATTTGGCAATTCTCAGTAAGAGGCCTCGCCTCTGGAATTTTCTTCTTCTGTTTGGACAGATATAATTTTTTTGACATTTGGGGCACTATGGAAAGCTGCTTGCTCTTCAGAGGCTTTACCTTATTGGTGATATTGGTATCTTTGTTTGTTTAACCTTTTGGTTTAAAAGATAAATTGCTACTTAAAAGAGAAATTAAAATTGCTAATTTAAAATATCAAACTTGTAGGATGTTCTGTGGCTCCTAGTGTGCTTTATGATGAGTATAAAAGGAATGTCTGTTACAATAGGCTCCATGAAAGAGTGACTACTGGGAAAGATTTAATAAACTCAGTAATCCTTAACAAACACATGCAGCTTATGAATCAAACTATATATTTGAACTGTGGGGTTACAAAACAAGCTTCTTTTGATTCCTGATCAGGAAGCTTTACATTGTTTACTTGTAATGCAGTGCTCCTGGGAATCTTTGCTCTAAAATCTTGAAACTCTGCTGCTTGAGTTTAAAGACACAAGTTTGCTAGCTCAAAGCCAGGAGCACATTCATAAATCTTTGTTGTACAGACACTGGGGAGGGGCAGAGAACCATACTGTAAGTGTGGATTTCAGCTGAACTACGAAGAGGCCTTGCAAAATAAGGTAGAGGAAATAGTATGTCATCATATAATTAGATATATATCCTGTGTCTGTAAAAGGGATCTGAATTAAGTTTGCACAGCAACCTTAATTCTTGCATTTTCTAACCTTTTCGTGTGCTTAACTTTGCAACCTTAACATTTTTTAGTGTAGCTTTTTGTATGTAGTTAAAACATAGCAGCAAATACACGGATACAGTCTACTTAGACTAGAGCAAAGAAGATCATATAATGTCTTCACTGTCAGTCTCAAATCTTCATCCTAGCTGACTTCTATTAGATGTTTAGCTAAATAAGTTACCCATTTAAATAATGACACGTTTCAGAGTAGCAGCCATGTTAGTTTGTATTCGCAAAAAGAAAAGGAGTACTTGTGGCACCTTAGAGACTAACAAATTTATTTGAGCATAAGCTTTCGTGAGCTACAGCTCACTTCATCGGATGCATTCGATGCAAGCGTATGCTCAAATAATTTGTTAGTCTCTAAGGTGCCAGAAAGACTCCTATACTGTTTGTGTTTTGACTACGGTTCATAGGCTGAGATCTGAAAAGATCTGTTCCCTGAACTTCAGTATGAAAATACTTTAACAAAGCATCCAGTAATTCTGAATTGTTATCACCATTTAGATTTAATCTGAATACCTGTTGCTGTAGCAAATCTCTTTGATCAGGAAGGTAGATTCTGCATTCCCTTCAGAATTCTGATTTAGGCTGTTCCTTAAATCCAGAATGGGGCACACAAACATCTCATGTGAAAACCTTCTGGTGTTTTACCACTGCAATGCTGATAACTATTGGTAGGCAAGAGTCCTACCACAATAGGGGAGAGTGAGGAGTTTCTTCAAGATAGCAGTGGATTGCCATTGGGCCAGATCTTTGTCTCATTCAATAACCAGCATATTGGTTCATAAATATATTACTGGTTTTTAAATCAATTGCTAGACTAAAGGTTGGTGAACTAATATTCTTTTGTCCTTACTGTTTTGAAGCAAAAAGAAAAGGAGTACTTGTGGCACCTTAAAGACTAACAAATTTATTTGAGCATAAGCTTTCGTGAGCTACAGCTCACTTCATCGGATAGCTTATGCTCAAATAAATTTGTTAGTCTCTAAGGTGCCACAAGTACTCCTTTTCTTTTTGCGAATACAGACTAACACGGCTGCTACTCTGAAACCTGTTTTGAAGCAGATTCTTTTCTTTAAACTTCTCTGCTGCTGGACAGTGCAATAATATCTGTCTAGGAAAGCAGGCAAGTGGTTGGTTGAGGCCAATAATGTGTGATTAGGAAGGCTAGGGTTTTCTCTTAATACCTCCATCTGCCCTTCTCTTCAGAGGATGAAGTTAATGGAACTAGCTTTAATTTAGATTTAGCTTTAATTTGGAAATGCAAACTTCCCAATGTTCTCACCAGTATGGCTCAGTCTCTTGCCAGTGATGGAGGTAGGGGCTCAGTCCAGGTGTCAGTCCTTGTGCTCTCTTCTGGGGTTGATACCAAAGATACAGCTTAGAAGTCAGGTATTCTAGTTGACAGGCAACCACATTATAAAAAACTGTCAGCTACTTAGTGTAAATAAGCCACACGCTGTCAGAAGGCAACAGTAGGTCACATGTGCCCTGGATCACATCTGACTGAGCTAGGAGTGATAGGCATATCAGTTGAAATTAATGTCATGTTTCTGGGAATAAATTACTTGTTTCTGGGATGCTTGCAATGCCAGTTTGAAATGTCTTTTAAAAAGAAAATTTGCAAAAGTTAGCTCCAAGACGATATCTTTTTCAAAAATATTGTATTCCATTTTTAATAGTGCTAACTTCTGAACTTGCCTTCAGAATTGTTATGCACATGTTTAAGGTAACTGTGTACATAAAAACTAATTGGATTTTTCTGTACCTGGTGCAGTTCTAGTTAGTTAACCTGAATACTAAATTTATTTAGTGGGGAGGAGGGGTGGCATTTTCCTTCTGCAATGGCTTGCTGTGTAAGGCAGGAGAATATCTCAAACTTTATTTTTAAATACAAAGGGGTACTGTTAACTTGAAAACTAGTCACTTTAGGGAAAATGCATCATCTTGTATATTACTCCCTCCTATCAAATCCCTTTTCCAATTTGTGTTTTCCCTCTGTGGTTTGAGACACATTTCCCCCCAAATGGAAAATTCATTGTACAAGGGAAACGGTGAGATTCACTGACCACTCAGTGCTGACAAATACTTAAAGTAAACAGTATGAAAAAGACTTCATTACTAAAGTGACAGATGAATCTGATATTTGTTATATTTGTTACGTAATACTGAATAATGGTAAGTTTAAAAAAAAATTGTTCAGAAGTGGGTTCTAAAGTTAGTGTCCTTTTAAGATCCTTGTCTCAATTCCCTCAGAGTGCTTTTTTGGGAAGAGGTGCTTTTATAAATAAAATGTATGTATAAAATGTAATCTATACTTAAATTGGAAGCTGAAGCAAGTGTAAGGTGGGTTAGTAACTTGCTATTGTCACCCCATGCTTTTTACAAGTTTTGGTTTTGGGTCCTCATTCTGTTTCAGGAACATGTAGAAATGTATTACATTTTAGTGATCGTGATTTTTTCAACTTCGAATAAAATAGTTGGATTTTTTTTTTTTATTTATTCATTTATTTATTTTATGGCAGAATGAAACTAGTACAGAGAAAACTGTCAATTCTGTAGATCTTGAGAAACAAGACTCTCCTCCACCAAAGCCTCCACGGACCCGCAGGTACTGTTCACCTCAGTTTTGAACTTAGAGAGTTATAAAGTTTATACTTAAATGACCAATCCTGTCTCGTTTGATATTACTAATAGCCCATATTTTGCACGAACAAATGGATTTTGTGCAGGTATAACAAGTATTAATTTACATAATTCCAAAGGCAAGTTAAAATGTAATTTACACAGCAGTTATTCCACCTTGTTCTAGCAATTTGTCTTAAGACACTGAATAAGTCTTGCATCACAGCAATACCACGTGTGATATTTAACAGAAATCCTAACCTAGTCAACTGTTACATGATCTCAAGATAATATACTTCAGAGATTGACACATATATAATTAAATTAGTGTTGAAAGTATGTTTTAATGTGGTCTATTTTGACTTTTGAATGTATTTTTGCAAACTTTAGGGGGCAAATTTACTGTTTTGAGTGTTGTAAATCAAGTGCTGCTTCTTTCCTGTTTGGGCTGTGAAGAGTGTGTGCCTTATTTTTATAGTGAGCATATAGTTAACCTCTTCCATGCTTCCCTTAGTATGGGGTATCAGAAGCTCTTCAAATTATATATTAGTTTTTTCCACCCACTCAAAAAAAACAAACAAAAAACCCAAAAACTTCTTAGCAAAGCCTTGTTGGCAAAACAAAAGAACTTTGGAATATGGAAGCCAAGCTATTTAAAGATTACCTAGAAAAAGTAAGGAAAGCCTTCAAAAAGCTAATAGTAAACTTTTTTGAATCACCACGACTCAGATTTTTAAAGCTATTTGAGCATTGCTGCACGCAGTGTCACAACACCTAACTGATTTAGGAGCCTATGCATCATTTGGGATTTAGGCACTTAAGAGTCTATGGACTGGTCTACACTGGGGGGGGTGGTGGTGGTAGGGGGAATCTATCTAAGTTACGCAATGTAGTCAATGTACTTAGAGCTGTGGTAAGTCGACGGCTGATGCTCTCCCGTCTTCTCCGCCTGCGCCTCTTGTCCTGGTGGAGTACCGGAGTTGAAAAGAGAGCACTCGGCTGTAGACAAGATAAATCGATCCCCGCTGGATCGATCGCTGCCCGTCGATCCAGCAGATAATGTAGACAAGCTGTAAATCAGCATATTATGAAGACTTTTAGGCTGCAGCTAATGTTCTGACTGCATAGTTGTAGCAATAGAAGCATGTTGAAGGGAGGATGTTTAAGAGCTTCCCCTAAATTGTCTATTTACAAAACTAACAAAGACATTTACTTTGTCATATTCCCCCTGATTCTGTAGTATCTAATGCACACAAAAGCTATTATAATGCTATTTTTGGTTGTGTGTACAGTATATGCACAAACTTACATAGTGTTATCTGTTATACATTATAGATATAACCTTTAAATATCAAAGATAAAAAGGAAGAACACTTTAATAATTAAGATGAATGGTTTTACCAACTGACCTTTTATTCATTCCAAGAGAAAAAACTTAAAACTGAGAAGTTGGGAGACTGGAGGTATAGATGTAAAATAGCTTGCAGAGACAGGCACGCAAGGCTCTAGAGATACCTCCAGAAAAAAGAGAGTGAAAGGAAAATGAGACATGGAGTGACTCTAAATACTTAGTTTTTTTGCTCCCTTTTTAGAAAGATAAACATAAGTAATTGGAACTTGAAAGCAGACAATAGTTGGGAGACAACATGAAGAAAAGATGGTGAAGGAATACCTGATTTTTTGGGGACGAGGGGAGAATCAGATCTACTTGAGAGGCACCACTTTTTTTTGTTTTGTTGTTTTTTTGGGGGTGAGGTAGGGAGTGTGTGAGCAGCTGAGACTTCTGAATAGCCAAATTTTTGGTGCACATGTTAGATATGTGCCTTGTTATATCTGATGTAAGATACCAGGTAACTTTCTCTGGCACTTTTTCTAATGTTTCCTTATTTTCAACAATATGTAAACAATATAATTAATCTCCATCTCAGAATTATCTGCATGTTGAATTGCTTAAACCCCCTTGTTTTGCTTTTTATTTTTCTCATACTTTCTCTTATCAAACTTATTTTAAATTGATGGGTTCTAAGTTTTTGTGGGTTTTTTTTTGTTTTTTTTTTTTTTTTTCCCCCCTTAAGGTCAAACATTTTGGTGAAATAATATGCAGTTTCTTGTTTTTTTTTTTTTTTTTGGTTTTTTTTTTTTAAATGAAAAAACAGGTACCTGATGATGACTGACCAGCAAATTTAATACCTTTATTTTTAAGGGCATAAAGGAAGATACAGAAAATAACCAGTCAATGAATATTTTCTTTGCAAAATATTTAGACATATAATGGAATTAGTTACAGCACTTGTGAGGAAATGAAGCTGTTCAATCAACCAACTCATTTATAAAGTAATATTGATAGAATTTTTTGAAACATCTACTGTTTTGGTAGATACAGCATATATTTGGTCTTTATAAAATATTTTATATAGTACAGTATAAAAATGTTTTCAGTTGGTTAAATACCATAGCACAGATTAAAAATTGTATGACAGATGTTAGTTTTTACCATTAAAAATTAATCTCTTCCAAATGGAGTACCACAGGGTCAAGTCAGTATTGGGGACATATACTATTTAATACTTTAATGATTTAGAAGAAGGCCGAAGATGAGCATTAATCATACTTGCCAGCCTCCGAATTGGAGGAACATTAAACATACAGGATGATGTATCCACACTAAGTGGCTTGGAGAGATTAGAACTGTGAGTTGTATACAGTAAAATGGAATTTAAGACTGAAGTCCTTTTGGCTGGAGAGAAAAATAGCACGTGTACAAACTGGAGATAAAAGCTGTCTAGAAACTAGTGAGTCAGAATGAGTGGAGAGAGCATGTAAAATGCATCTGAGATCACATTGCAGTACTATTAGAGAGAGAAGCTAATTCTGTTCTCGGAAAAGTGATTTAATTTAAAACGAGTTGTGGTGATCCACTTTGACTCTACGTTGATAAATGATTGCTCCAGAGCTAGAATATTTCATGCAGTTTTGCGATCTACTTGAGGGTACCAAAAAAATGCAGAGGAAATCACATGAGTGGCAAGGAAATCTTATCAGGATTAGAAAATAAAATGAGATCCTGAGTAGGCTAAGTTTAGAGTCGGGAAAGGATGTCTTACAGGAACGTGATCAACCTAAACAAATAGCTTCAAGGAAATAGAAGTGGAAAAAAAAGTTCACATTCTTGTAAGATGACATGGAAAGGGGCAATAATTTTAAGGCCCTTTTCCCTAAGACTTCCCTACTTCTCTCCTGTCCCCCTTCTCTTACCCCCCACTTCAGTAGTTTGGACATTGGAACTATTCTCAGAAGTGGTGGTTGTTTGGGAGAATATTACGTAAGAGATTTAGTGGGTAAAATAGTCCCGAAAAAGGTGTGGCATTCAGCTCAATCTGTGGTCTTTTCTGATCCCTACTACTGTATCTTTGCATCACTTTTGGGTCTAACTTCTGCCACTTCGTAGTTTCTTATGGCAGAGACAATTGTTGTAATGCTCATGGTGTGCAAGATGCATCCCAAACCCAGATGAAGATATGGTCCCTGGCCTGGAGAACCTAGAATTTAAAAACCCAACTGGAGAAAACTTTACTTATATGTAACAATCCTATCAGGGTGACACCCTCAAGTCTCTCTTGTTATGCTGTGTTGTCTTGTTAAACACAGTTATCTTGCACACTACTATCCTCCCTGTCTTTCTCCCACAATAATTCCAAATTTTAATTCCAGTGCCACTATGCCCCTTCTTTTCAATATTCTATTTCTTTCCTCCATCTAGGTGAGACTAAAAATATTAAAATAGAATCGCTAAGTGGGTTACAGACATCTTGTTTCTTGGATATCTCCTTGTAGAAATGTTTTTTAGGTGGGATTTAAATAGGGTGCAGTGGCTTTTATTGACCAGTTCCACGTTCCTAGTCTATTCTGAATAAATTGCTTGTTTAAAGTATTTAGCTTCCTTCAGGAATATTGGTGGAAAATGTTTAATCTTCTTTAGATTAACATTTTTAAGACTTCCAGTCAAATGGATACTTGAGAATATATATGTCCAGTTTCTAAAGGGTTTAAAAGCAAGCAACTGTTCTTACCCAAGGTAGTAACTTAAAAGGGGGAAAACAATAAGACCTTTTATTTTCTTTACATAATGCTCTTTGAAAATGAGCAATCAAAAATTGCTCCTGTCTTTAACACTAATCAGCAAGCTGTAGATTTTATGAATTCTTTATAGCTTTGCTTTAAAACAAACTGAATGGAAAACTTCACTAACTGTATGCCTGCACCTGAGTAATTGTCTACATGTATGATATGCTCAATTAAGCAACAAAATTTGTTAGAGCATGAGTGAATAGGCCATGGGATATATTTCATATGTTATGAAGCACAAAGCTTGAGTAATTTCAGAAACCCCAAAAAAATTCATGAATGGTCCATCAGTCTAGGTTCTGGAGATTCTTTAGTTTTATAAATCTATTTACCTTTTTAAAAAATTCTTACCTTTCTGTGTTAAATAGTATGATAAAAAATAAACTCTGTGCTAGCTTTATTGAAGCAAAGAAACAAAATTACTCTTCAAAAATCTGGTCCTAAAACTGCTTTTTCCACCCCCCAAGAGTAGTGGCATGATCATTGAGCCATCACAATTGAGCAGAGTTTCTCACTGTAGAGATGTCAGAAGATAGAGATGTCAGAGTGGAGTAAAGAACTGGGCCAGCACATCAGATCCCTATCAGTCTTTGCTTCTGCTCTATAGCTATATAACTCCTCCTTCTATCACAAATTACCTGGATTTCATGTCCCAAAAATCTGCGGATGCATTTTGGCAAGAAGTTATTTTCTTACTATGGCATCCCACTAACATGCTCTTTTCTTGCTCTTGGCTCACATTCCCATATGACCCCCCCTAATCATTCCTTTTCTCTGCACTTCAGTCCCCACTTACGTGTGGTCAGTGGTAATACTACTTACCAGTTTCTGATTCTAATGTTTTTCCTTCAGTTATTGCAGGGATATGTTTAAACAGTTTTTTTATTCTTTAATTTTCAGTTGGTTTATGTATACATTTTCTTCTGTTCGCTGTATCCAACTGTTACAGTTCTTGAATTTCCCCTCACATACATAGTTTTTTATTAATGTTAACAGTTACAGTAGCTACGGAAAAAGTTTGAATACAATTCCTGGATTGGGTCCTTTTTATCTTAGCTCTTCCTGACTGACCATTCTAGCTTCCTCTGTTGAAGGTGAAGAGGTTTGATCCACTTGGGAGAGATTTCTGAATATGGCCTCTTAGAAGATAAAATAATTTCCCCCTCTGTCAATTTAACTTCATATAACTGTTAGCCTGAGTTTTATCTGAGAGCATAAAAGTATAATTGTGCGTTACATATTTTGCCACAGCAACTATTGGTGTATAACGATTGATAAAATTATAATAAACTTTTATATATATATTAAATGGGGTGAGATGCTGCCAAGAGGATTTTTTTGTAATAGAAAACAGGCTTATACAGGAAATAAAAAGAAAATCCTTTAATGCTTCATTGGGTTGGGTGATCTTGGGATATGTCTACACTGTAATGTAAGTCTGGGCTCAGACTCAGGCTAAAACCCTAACCCTTCCCCTTCAGTCGACACACAGATCTCTTGAACTTGTGCTCTGACCCAGGGTCCCAGGACCCTGTGAGCATGGAGGGTTGATCTGAACCCAAGTCAAGATGGGACCCAGGTTCAAGCCCTATTGTTTTGTAGTATAGTGTAGGGATGTTTTGCAGCACCCCTCCTTTCCTGGACTCTGGTCCTTGGAGTTCACCAATAATATCCCACAATGCTATTGGCCAACTTCCTTTGTCCTCTATCTCCCAAGAATGAGCAGTTGACTCCATGGAAATGGAAGCACCCGCCTTTTTCCAGTGCTGGAGTTTGGTGTTTAACCCCTCCATTTTATTCTGATTGCCAAGATGCAAACACACTCTAAGAAAACCTTCAGTGTTTGCAATGGATACTGACCAGATGTCCCTTTACAAAGCGTGCTACTTCATGGTCATGGGAGCACAGCCAGATTTTGGTTAATCTCTGGTGCAAGACCAGAAAAACTGGATTTTGGTAAGAGTACTAGGAGTGACCATGAATACCAGCTACTAGGAAAGAAGATGGTGGCACTGGAAACTTATCGGACTGGCAATCAGTGCAGAAAATGGATTAAGCAGCTCAAGAGTACCAGAAAACCAGAGACCACAAATGCATCTCTGGCTGCTCACCACCATCATGACCATTTTATGATGAGTCTGACTGGGTGCTGGTGACTGCACTGAGCCATCAACTGTGTACGATGACCTGGTAAGCTGGGATGGCGTCAAGCTGGTCCCAGAAGCCAGCATGGAAATAAATAGGAGCCAGTAGCAGGTGCCGAATGAGGCAAATGAAGTAACACTATTGGTGAAACTGGTCCTAGGAGGAGGCTTTGCCACAGGAGCAGCTGCAGCACATCTTGAGGATGTATTCAGAAGAGCTTTTTTTTATGCCCCCTTGGAGGAACACCCCACTGCAGAACTGGCAGCCGAAACAGAAGAGGGAGAAGCTGCCCTAGAGCCAAGTAAGTTTCTGGGTCTATTTTTGTGTTAATATAAGAATGGGAGCAATTTCTACTGTACGAACCAATGCAAAAGAGATAAATGCTAGATAGAAGCATGTATCCATTAATGGCAGATTGCATGCCAGTGCCGTGACCTCACGATGCCATCCTCGCCCACCACAGGGAATTCAAAGTAGAGACCAGGAAACACAAACAGTAAAACAAGCCTATAAAAAGAGAATTTTTACTGGGAAGGTGCACTTTTTTCTAAAAAATTCCAGTTTGTTAAAATAATAAACTAATATTACTTTCCCTGTATGTATGTCGCTCAATACACTGAGTTGGTAACAAGCTGCCTGAAAGGACTGAACTGTATGGTGGGGAAGAGGTTCATATGTAGTTCATTTCTTTTAAATGTAGTCTGTACATTCCAATGGTGATGAAACCACTAGTCCCAAATATGACTGGGGGGATTGAATTCAGTCCATAAATTTGCCAGGGGGGAGAGGGACTAGCTTTTTTTTTTTTTTTTTTTAAATGCAGTCCTAAAAGACTGTATCGGAAGCCATAGGAGGTCTGAAGCCATGTGGAAGCTAATGCAGCATCCTGTTGATTCCCCCTTGAATTCTGACCCAAACCCATAGCAGGAACTCCAGATAGTTAGTCACATTTTGAGGAAAGGTATTTTTCAGGGCCAGCTCAATAGTTTACCAGCCCACTCCATTTATAGATTTGGTGTTCAGTCACCATATGTATGAATGCTTTGATGGCATACAGTTTTTCTCACTGGATTTAATCTGGCTGTGTACAAGGAGCTTCTGTGGTCTGGAGAAACCCTCTGCCAATATATTGACATTGAGTTTCAAAAAGTAACATTTTTCTATCCTTGAAATTCGAAAAAGATTTTTATTTGGTGCTCCTGCATAGTGATAGTCAAGACGGTAACCTTCTGTGTCTTGTCCTGTTCCAGGCCCCTCAAACTCTACATGTTGCAATACCTCCTTAGCTTGCCCACATTTCAGAAGCCTGACTCATTGTACCTTCGCAAACGGTTCCAGGAGGAAGTATGACTAATTTGATTGAAGTTCTGGACTGGGCCAATAAGTAGCGTGAGTAACAAAGGCAAAGGGACTTGCGGCAAGAAGAAAGACATGCTGGGAGGCAAGTGGACAGGCTCGGGCTGGCTTTGCAGCTTGAGGACAGGGTAGCAGCATGGAAGCAGGCATTCTTCACGGTTCCTGGAACAAGAATGGCAGCTAAAGGAGGAAGAGAGAGCACAACAGAGAATTGTTTGAGTGGCTGCTACCTCTAATGGCTGCAAAAGTGCAGGCTCCTGCTGCACCTGCACCATGATAGGTGCAGTGTCCCCTCCATGGTACACCGGCCTGCATTCCAGGAACAGCTTGGACAACTCCATGGCTGGGTGGCCCATTCACTGGGGCCCTATTAGTGACAGGACAGGGCAAATGTGTGTCATGCAGTCCTAACTATTGAACCTCTCCCCCGTCGACACCCCTGTCCTGGCTGCAAGTGTGTGGCAAACATGAAGGGTGTCTTGTATATAGTTAAACTATTTGCACTTGTTTATGCACTTTACTCTTGGTTATTTTTAAAGCTTTTTGGTGTTGCTGCTGATTTGGTGTGCTAAAGGCAGCTGGCCTGCCATGCAGCAGTTTAATATTGTACTTTTCCAATACATGTCTGAAAATAAAGGTTTTCATTTTGTAAAGAAATTTTATTGTCACAGCAACACATCATATACTAAAAATAAACACATGGGAGGTTGTATGCCAGAGGTGGGAAACCTTTTCTGTGTCAGGGGACATTGACCCATCAAAAAAAATCAGTGGCGGGCTGCATACGTTCAGCTCATTTGCATGGGGGGCATTGAGGTTTGGGGCTTCCGCCTATAACAGGGCAAGCCAGTGCTCGTGGCTCCAGCTCCCCCGTGAGCACCGGCTCGCCCCACCGAAGGGGGGGAACCCCAAGTGTCCCTCCCCAGTGGGTGAGTTGAATGTGTGTGGCCTGCAGTCTGGATGAAAATGAGCAAGAGATAGGTTCCCCACTCCTATTGCATGCAAAAGCCGTGTCTCAATACAGCTATAAACATCAATCTATGCTGTTTTCCCCCCTCCCGCCCCCGCATTTCATAATAAGCAGTCATGTCATTCAAAAGGACAGTACATGATGATCAAATCCCCTCCCACAAAAGCAATCAATGCTTCCCCGACCCCCACCCCCAACAAGCACATTCATAAACATACTATTCTCCCTCTGCCACTAGCCCATGCCAGTCCATAATGTGGGAACACAAAGCATCCCTAATTTCTGTTGCCCCGGTGTATCAAGCTGCAGCTGTGTTACGTGCACATTGTGGCTGAGTGTCTGTCATATTTCCATTTGGGGAAATGGCTCATCTTTTGGCTTCACAAAGATTATGAAGAACACAGCAAGCCACAATAATGGTGGCTTTGGTGACACTGAAATCCAAACAGGTCTGTAAATATTGCCAGCGGGATTTCAGTAGGCCAAACGCACATTCCATCACCACTCTGCACCTGCTGAGACTGTAATTAAAC
The DNA here is from genome assembly GCF_009764565.3 of Dermochelys coriacea. NCBI lineage: Eukaryota > Metazoa > Chordata > Testudines > Dermochelyidae > Dermochelys > Dermochelys coriacea. The sequence goes on from NC_050068.2 coordinate 329,632,003, forward strand.
CTTTTTTTGCCAGGGCCTCTAAGATCAGGGTATGGTTTCACAAAGCAAAAAGGGATATGCTGGGTCCCTGAGAATAACAGTGAGTACCTGTTTGGCAGTCATGGGGTGGAAATAGTGTCCCAGCCTGTCTCAGTTGGTGGAAAACCCTGGTATATGAACTTTTCCAGTGCAGTCAACACTGAGGTTCATAATTCAGCCTCTGTTGTCCATAAGGTCCTTCATAACTATGGAGTAGACCCTTTGCGGTTTATGAATTCATGTCCTCCTTGAGACGGGCACACAATGAGCATGAGTCCCACCAATGGCCCCATTGCAGTTTGGAAACCCCATTTTCACACTGTTTAGAGTGGCTCATAACTGTGAGTGCCTACCTCAGGACAGTTGGTCAAAAACAGGGCAGATATCCCAAACTGGTGGTATGTTCTATAATTTGATTTCACCAGCCCAGTAATTTGATTTTGAACTCTTGGATCACTTTAGTAGTCTTACATGGAGTCACAGACAGACTGGAGAGCCCAAGGGGACTGTCTTGTCACCAAAAATCACAAAATATTCAGGTTGTTTCTAGTCCCAAGAGACCAGTCACGTACCCTAGATCTTACACCAAAGAGAACACCTGTAGCTAATCCTGTAATAAACTATCTAAAAGTTTATTAACTAAGGCCATGTCTAGTGTAGACGCGATAAATTGATCCCCGATCATTCTGCCGTCTACTCCGGAACTCGACCACGGTGAGAGGTGGAAGCGGAGTCGATGGGGGAGTGGCAGCAGTCGATCCCGCGCCGTGAGGACGCTAAGTAAGTGATTCTAAATCGATCTAAGTTAGGTCGACTTCAGTTACGCTATTCTCGTAGCTGAAGTTGTGTATCTTTGATCGATTCCCCCTCCCCCCCCAGCGTAGACCAGGCCAGGAAAAAGAAATTAGTTATTTACAGGTTAAAGCAAGCAAATATATATACACAAATGAGTTACCATCTGTGGTTTCTAAAGGTGACAGAAATGTAGTAATCTCTATGTTCAAAATGTCTTACAGGGTGGATCCAGGTTGGCTCTGGGGATCTATGCTTTGGTTTAGTGTCTCTGGCCCTGTGAGAGTTCAGACAGCAAAGAGAACTATTTCTTCTTGTGAGCCCCTTTATATGGCCTTTCACCAGAGTACAAACCAATGGGATGAGTGCTCCTGCATGTAAATCTTCATGGGTGAATGGGGCAATCAAGAAAGCTTTGTCCTAGAGGGCCCATCAAGTCTTGATAGTTTGCCTTGATGAGTAGTGAGAACCACTCTTCCTGTGTCCGTTCACAAGTTCAAAGCAGGCATTTTTACAGTTTTATAAAACTTGTATCTTACCTTGTAACATGGAATACAGACATTACAAGTGCGATTAATGTATACAGCAATTTACAAGCATTTCATAGTCTAAATATATTCTTATAAAACTAATACCTATTCAGAACAAACCTAACATACAAGTGAGCTGTTTTGGTTTCCATCTATGAGTTTGTCAGTAAACACCTATGGCCTTGGCTAGAGCTGGCACTTGGTTTACTGGCATCATGCCATCTCTCAAAGCCAGCGATTACTTAAGGAATATTCTTTAATGCCTGTCATGTTGGGTTGAACCACACACCTGCTTGTCTCAAATCTATGCCACCATTTACCAATAGTCAACTTTCCAGCACCAAATGGGTGGCAATGGACCTGTACAATCTGGGACAGCCAGCTTCTAAACAGTTACAGCAATCTGCTTCTGGACTTGCATACCCACCCTCATGCATATGATCTTATACAGGAGGGTCCAGGGCAATCTGCTCCCAAAGCTTCAGAAATATAGCAAAAGTTCTGGATGTTGTGAAGGCCAAGACTATAACACCTGGCACTGGCCATTGTCGTAAGATTGGATACTGGGTTAGATGGACCTTTGGCCATTCTTATGTAAGCATTTGAAACCTGTGAAACCTTTATTTGTAGGCAGATACACAAGCAGCAGATTAAAAATCAACTGGAAAGCTGCACATCTGTAAAATACCTTCCTTTCTAATGGTATGTCTACACAGCAAGATAAGCCCAGGGTTAGCAGGACTCATGTTGGGACCCTGGGTTTGAGCATCCATGATTGCCAACCCTAGGTTAAAATTTTTTTGACTTAACTTGGGGCTCTGGCGTCCGCACTATAGTACGCAGACCCAAGTCCAACCAACCATATCCCATCTAATCCAGTATACGATCGTACGACAGTCGCCAATGCCAGGTGCCCCAGAGGGAATGAACAGAACAGGTAATCAATTGATCCATGCCCAGCTTCTGGCAAACAGAGGCTAGGGACATCATCCCTGCCCATCCTGGCTAATAGCCATTGATGGATCTATCCTCCATGAATTTATCTAGTTCTTTTTTGAACCCTGTTATAGTCTTGGCCTTCACAACATCCTCTGGCAAGGAGTTCCACAGGCTGACTGTGCGTTGTGTGGAAAAAATACTTTTTTTGTTTGTTTTTTTTAAACCTGCTGCCTATTATTTTCATTTGATGGCCCCTAGTTCTTGTGTTATGAGAAGGAGTAAATAACACTTCCTTATTTACTTTTTCCACACCAGTCATGATTTTATAGACATCTATCATATCCCCCCTTAGTTGTCTCTTTTCCAAGCTAAAAAGTCCCAGTCTTCATCTCCTCATACGGCAGCGGTTCCATACCCCTAATCATTTTTGTTGCCCTTTTCTGAACTTTTTTCAAGTCCAATGTATCTTTTTTGAGAAGGGGTGACCACATCTGCACACAGTATTCAAGATATGGGCATACCATGAATTTATATAAAGGCAATATATTTTCTCGCTTATTATCTATCCTTTTCTTAATGATTCCCAACATTCTGTTTGCTTTTTTGACTGCTGCTGCACACTAAGTGGATGTTTTCAGAGAACTATCCACAATGACTCCAAGATCTTTCTTGGGGGGTAACTGCTAATTTAGACCCCGATAGTTTTATATGTGTAGTTGGGATTATGTTTTCCAATGTGCATTACTGTGCATTTATCAACATTTGAATTTCTTCTGCCATTTTGTTGCCCAGTCGCCCAGTTTTGAGAGCCTTTTGTAACTCTATGCAGTCTGCCTGGGACTTAACTATCTCAAATAGTTTTGTATCATCTGCAAATTTTGCCACCTCACTGATTACTCCTTTTTCCAGATCATTTATGAATATGACAAATAGGACTGGTCCCAGTACAGACCCCTGGGGGACACCACTATTTACCTCTCTCCATTCAGAAAACTGACTGTTTATTCCTACCCTTTGCTTCCTATCTTTTAACCAGTTACCAATCCATGAGAGAACCTTCCCTCTTATCACAATAGCTTACTTTGCTTAAGAGCCTTTGGTGAGGCACCTTGTCAAAGGCTTTTTGAAAATCTAAATACGCTATATCCACTGGATCCCTCTTGTCCACATGTTTGTTGACCCCCTCATAGAATTCTAGTAGATTCTTGTTGAGGTTTTTAATTTTTAATCACATGAAAAGGATGTCTTAAGTACACTTTTTGTCTTGTTTTACTTCCCAATAGAATCTTCCAGTAACATTCCTTAATGGTTTTGGAATTATAACAAGTTATAACACAGTACAAAACATTTAAAATGTTTCTATAATATGAGTAAATAGTGATTCCTTATTGAACATAATCATCTTTAGGTAGATTGTGTTTGAACTAGATATTGGCAAAATGTTAAATATTAAGAAAAAATTTTGAGTGCTGCCACTAACTTGAGTAAGAACATTTCATGCTGTCCCAATTTCATCTGGTGGTAACACAGTATAGTTAATTCTGAGAGCCATTGAGTCTGGAAGTTCGGTAACTAGTGCTCATGCTAACTGCCTTAGTAAATCTCAGACTCTAGTATTACAGTATTAGTGCCTGTTGATACAATAGCCATACCTGATTTTTTTTTATCTAAGTACTTTAGACTGAGGAGGGATTAATTTTATTCCTACTGTTAGATGCAAAGCCAGAGCTTTGATTAACTTGCAATTTAGACTTATTTTGGTACAGTAGAACTCAATTTTTTCAACTCCAGCAGTGATGTGCTGGTTCTTTAGGATCCGAAGGAGGTTTTTAAATTACACCGGTATCTTTCAGTGAGTCAAGTCCTTGAAGCTCTTACCTAATTACTTGATAGCTTTGTTTGCTAGAGAATAAGTAAGACACCTGTAAAGGAAAAGGATAATGGGAATTGGTGTTCAGTAGGATGAAAAATGGTAACTTTTATCAAACTGAAAGTATCCTTTAGACCCAACATTTAAATGATTAAACTAATTACAGCTGAATATTTCACAAACATACAAAGGTAAGGCAATGCTGAACGAGAAGTGGGAAAATAGAAGGCGTGAGAGAAGGAAATTGGTGGTAAAAGAAACATGAGTGTTTCTACATCATCCTGATATAGTTTGTTTCTATAGAAAACACAATAGTTCTTTATTTGGGAGAGAAGAGATTAGTATGTTGATGCAAGTCAAATTGCCACTTACTGTGAATGAAGCTGCATGCCATAATGGCAAGTAATTCCTCTGCCACATTTCAAACTCTTAAGAACCTTTTAATACATATTCAGTTAGGCTAAAAATTAAAAACAGTTCAAGAATCAGTTGGCTGCTAATAATTTGTTAGTGGTGATTTTAAAAACATTTTTCATTTAACTATTTTTTTTACTAGAAAATCACCTATGGGCTATTTTTGATCATTCCTGATGCATGGGTATATGTTATAACCTATAATTCCGTTTCTGACAAGTTAAGCAAATTGTAGTATTTCTCCCTTATGGCTGAATAAGATCTGATGCTTAAATAAAGTAGAATAATATGGTGTCTAGCCTCGGCCCACTTACATAGAGTTTAATGTTCCTATTTTAATTATCCAGAAGAATGCAGAGCTCAGTATCTATTTTCGGTTGATCGTAGCAGCTGCATTCCATGACCTTGACATCACTCTTTTATTTGATGATAAAACTCCACAGTGTTTTAAACAGAGGATTGAGGGTTTTTCATTTGGACACTAGCCAGTCCTCATTTAAATCTGAACTACGTTTTGCCCCATTTTAATACAGTTGCACTTTTCCACTAAGCACAGAGTGATTTAAAATTTAAATGGTCTATTTTATTAATCCTTTGGCTCATGGTTGGAGGATGGGGTGCACTTATAGAAATGCTTTTCCATATTTGCATTACCCAGCCTCTTCCTGTTGTTTGTCATCTCACTTATTGTGTTTATACATTTTAGATTGTAAACTTTGTTGGGCATAGATTATCTTCCTTTTCTGAAACATCCAGTGTGCTTTAGGGCACTATAAAATAAATTAGCTTGAGTTAAAATTATTTTTAAAAAGTAACAAACTGTTAACTTCCAAATCAGGGCATATTCAGATTTTATAATTAAAGCTGTGTAATGATTATGAAAATGTAGTACATCTTTATATTGAATTTCATTTAAATGCTATGAGGAGTAATAAGATGATTAAGATCTAAAAGCTTTTCTCCCCAGAGCTTACTGTGACAGATTTCATAGGAAAAAAAAATACTTATGTTGCTACATAAACTATTCTTCACCTTTTATACAAGCTATGAAGATAAGTAAGCAGTTTTTAGTATCCTGGAAACGTCTCTCCTACTCTGCTGGAAGCAGCAGACCTAAGTCATAAGGAGTTTTTCTTGTGCTCTTTTTGGGTCAGTCTCACCTCTGTTTTTGTTTTTTGAAAGGTGTCAGTAATCTGAAATAGTATTTCACTGTTTTTAGATAAAGTTTATCTATAAATCCAGGGACAAGTAGATGCTCTCCAGAACACGAAATAGCATATTAGTCTAATTTTAAAATCTTGTTCTTTAGTGTCTGCTGAATGTTTCAGAAATTCATTTACATAATCTTCAAGAGCGGTGCAGCCTTCCTGTAAAAGTGACAGGCACATCACATTGACATTTTAGCCAAATGATAGGTTTCAGAGTAGCAGCCGTGTTAGTCTGTATTCGCAAAAAGAAAAGGAGTACTTGTGGCACCTTAGAGACTAACAGATTTATTAGAGCATAAGCTTTCGTGAGCTACAGCTCACTTCATCGGATGCATTTGGTGGAAAAAACAGAGGAGCTCCTCTGTTTTTTCCACCAAATGCATCCGATGAAGTGAGCTATAGCTCACGAAAGCTTATGCTCTAATAAATTTGTTAATCTCTAAGGTGCCACAAGTACTCCTTTTATTTTAGCCAAAGTCTTCCTGAGGATGTGAACAAACAAATATTCAAATATATTACATACCCAATATTTGAATTCACATAGCTATGTTACTTCTGAACCTTTTCCTGAGAGGTGTTGATCATCCACTTTGCAGAATCAATGGATGTTGCAGGTGCTTAGCACATCTCTGGTTTACGCTCTGAGAATTGAACCAAATTTTTCTAAAGAATGGCTCCAGTTAACCACTCTTCTCTTAATCACAATAAGATGGCTGAAAGATTTTTTGCCAAGCCATTTTTAACAAGCTAGAAGGGATATTACTAGGTATCATGAGTAAAATTCCTGTATAGTGAACCCAAACATTAGAATCAGCTCTTAGGCCAAAAAACATTGAAATTCCATTATTTGGATTTGCTTATGCAGAAAAACAGTATTCAAAGTCTGTCAAAATTCCAATTTTTTTCTTGCATCAAAATTTACTCATATCTTATGGAACTTGGGCATGAATCTGGATAACGGATGTCCCATACTCTTTAAAAGTCTAACCCAAGGTTTGAGTTCACCCTTCTGGGTAAAATTGCTCACTCCTTCCCCCCCCCCCCTTTGTTTTCCCCCTTTCATGTAGGGCACAATCACAAGGGCACATAATTGTTCTTGCATATGATCCTGTGCTTGACACATTTTTCCCTTGTAGTAATAATGCCATCAGCTGAATGAAAGTGCATAATGCATTTTTCTTAATTTTACTGTAGGGGAAATTTGATTCACTTTGAGTACATGTATTCAAAGCCTCTTGTGGAAATGTGGTTATTGAGAAATTACTCTCCAAAGTCATCCACTGCTATCTCATACCCAAGTATCAAAGTCTCCAGCATACATGACATCAGATTATATTTAATTGCTTCTGCATCAAAAATCTTCATAAAATGTTTTACTCATTCTTTTCCCCTGCTTGCGTTAATTTCACATCCCAGTAGATAGTACACTTTTTATTCTCATAGTGGAAAAGACTCCCCAATTTTAATGGCGCTGAAGAAAAAGTACCTCCATATAACAAGTGATTCCTGTGCGTAGACTTCTTAAATAAATCTTCAGTCATTTTAATTATTTTAACATCAAGAAGACCTGTTACTTCAGTTTCACCTTACAGTAAATTTTATTAGATACCTATTTTGTATCTTACATACTCCTACCTAAAATATTTCTCCCTTTCTCAAAAACTACAAACTTTCTACCAACACTTAATATTAATAGTATAAATTGTAAACTCCTATGTCAAAATCTGCTCTACTAATTTCACTAAAACAAATTTGCAGATTGTCTTTGATCTCACCAGTCATTTTTCTCTCCCAAAAAAGATACTGAAATTTCTTGTCAACAAATCAGATACTCCAATAGATGAATCTGTTCTTATATACTGTACGTAACTCACTGAAGCTATGCCATCGACATGTTAGTGTATAAACTAACGTTCAGAGTAACAAAAACTGAATCTATATTTACAATACTGCCATCATTAAATCTATGGAGAAAATGTGTTTTATTTAAAATGTCTCTAAATGTCAAATAGACTTTTATTTGGGGAAGACGAGGGCAACAAACTGAGCTAGAAGTTGAGGGATTGAGTACCAAAGAGAGTCTGTATCTTAAGATATCTTTTCCAAATATTTCTATTTTTGTTTAAATATAGGGAATTTTTCCTACCTTCACTAAAAGCAGTGGTTTTTAGAGGGTGCTTTATGCTCCTATGAATCCAATTGGGTTTTTCCTCAGAAAATCTTTCAGGGAGTATCGCCACAATGGCTATTAGCCAGGATGGGCAGGTATGGTGTCCCGTAGCCTCTGTTTGCCAGAAGCTGGGAATGGATCACTTGATTACCTGTTCTGTTCATTCCCTCTGGGGCACCTGGCATTGGCCACTGTCTGAAGACAGGAAACTGGGCTAGATGGACCTTTGGTCTGACCCAGTGTGGCTGTTTATGTTCTTAAGAAGGTCTGACCATTCTACAAATGCTCTGTAGAGTCAGCTGTGGGGAGGAAAGTGGGGGAAAATCTGCTTTGAAGCTATTTTTATGGGTTAAGGTTTGTAAGATTTGGCCTTAAAAGTTAGTATTTGTGGCATTATCAAGAATCTTTTTCAAGTTATATTTTGGAGAACTTATCAACTATTCCCTTGCCATTTATACTGTTGTGCTTGATTCATATCTGCTCTGTCAGCCATATTAAACAACCGTTTTTGGAAGCAGTAGAAATGTTGCCCAGGGTTTAAGATTAATGTATGTTGGATGTTTCAGAATTTTTTTGAGCTATATCAGATGTGATGTTGCTGAAGTACAGAGAATTTACATAATTACTTTTTTGCAGTTGTCTTGTAGAAGGAGATGTTAAGGAAGAAATCTTGCAGCCTCCAGAGCCTCACCCAGTACCACCCATCTTAACACCATCTCCTCCTTCAGCTTATCCGACAGTCACTACTGTGTGGCAGGACAATGATAGATACCATCCAAAGCCAGTTTTGCACATGGTTTCATCAGACCATTCAACAGACCTCAATGAAAACTATAATAAATCAACAGAACATTCAGGGAAAAATGAACCCAATGAACGTATGGAGAAAAAGCTGGAGCGCAACTTAAGTTTTGAAATTAAGAAGGTACCTCTTCAGGAGGGACCACGAAGCTTTGATGGGAATACTCTTTTGAACCGAGGACATGCAATTAAAATGAAGTCTGTTCCTTCTTGTGTAATGCATAAGAACTCTAAGCCACTGGATCATAGTTCAGGGGATTCACTCATAGACTCTTTTCAAAACTCTAGTATGGAATACAGTGTGCCACAATCTAACAAAGCCTTAGTAGCTTCGCTGGAAGGGCTGCAGAGCCAGAAGGATTCTGATGCTCCACCAAGACCAGACCGTCTGCTTCTCAAAGAGAAGGGGCATGCCAAGTGGTCACTACATGGGCCTGAAAATGCACTGCCTACATCTGCGTCTGAGGCTATGTCCTCAGACGTCTTAAGTCATAGTATTAAAACTGCCTCTCTGGTACCAAACCCCACATCTCAAGTGGAATGCTCTTCCAGTGAAATAGCTGATCGTCAGAACAGTACGCTTTTAGTTAGAGCACCCCTCTGTTTCACTAATCCTCTTCATTCCGATGATTCTGACACAGATGAGAGGAACGTTGATGGAGCCATGACCAAAAGTATGTCTAATATTTCAACCGCAAGTGCCACAGTTTCTGCTTCCACTAGTACTGAAAACATTTCTGCTAGAAAAGTATTATCAATGTCCATTGCTAGACAAGATGTTCCAAGCATAAGACATTCTGAAGAGGAAAAAGGTAGGTTTTTTTGTATTTCAGCTGTATTTGTCACTTTTAATCTGTAGAGTGGAAAATATTTCATAATTTAAGACAGTATTTCAAAGAAATATTTAATTACAAATCTTAAACTTTAAATTGACAGTATGGCTGCTTCTGCAACAATCTAATTTAGTTTTCCATTAGTTTTCTAATTTAGTTGTTAGTTAACCCTGTTGTATTGTTACTACAAACCTTGATAAACTGCCTTGAGTGCTGTATTGAGAAACATATACTCCATGAATAGCCTGTTTCTACCTTTTCAACAGTCTCATTCTTCTCATCTGAAGTTAGGTTGCCCCTTCATTCCACCACTTTGGCTACTTGGAAATATTAGTTAAATTTTTTGTGTACTTAACAAATATCAGTCTGTTGAATGTTGGATATCCAATTAGTTTGAATAACTACATTCAGAGTTTAAAAAAAAAAAAGCAGCAATACACCCTTCTGAGTAATTTCTGGTTGCTGTCACCATTGGGTAAAGTAAAATAGTCATCTTTGCTTTATCGCTCTTTGAGAAACGTGTTACGCTGTGAATAGAAGATGCATTTCTAATACTACTTTTGGGCTCTATGGTTTTTGCAGTTTGCTGCACCAGAATGGGGTGAGGAAGGTAGGCTTACACCCTAGTTCCATTCAAAAGAAAGATGTTAAACATAATTGAGCAGGTGACATCAAACACTAATGTGCAGTCAAAAATTTGTTAGTCTCTAAGGTGCCACAAGTACTCCTTTTTGCGAATACAGACTAACACGGCTGCTACTCTGAAACCAGTCAAAAAGGTAACAATGTTAGGAATCATTAGGGAAGGATAGATAAGACTGAAAATCGTTATGCCACTGTATAAATCAGTGGTACAGACACAACTTGAGTACTGCATGCAGTTCTGGTTCCCCATCTCAAAAAAAAAAAAAAAAAAACAACACCACACACATTGGGAAAAAGTACAGAGATGGGCAACAAAAACAATTAGGAGTATGGAACACCTTTCATATGAGGAGAGATTAAAAAGACAGGACTGTTCACTTTAGAAAAAGGACTAAGTGGTGATGTAATACAGTTTATAAAATCATGAATGGTGTGAAGAAAGTGAAAAAGAAAGTGTTTACCCCTTCACATAACGCAATGAAATTAATAGGCAGCAGGTTTAAAACAAAGGAAGTATTTTCTCACACAACACACAGTCAACTTATGGAACTCTTGCCAGTAGGTGTTGTGAAGACCAAAAGCATAACTGGGTTAAAAAAAAAGAATTAGAAAAGTTCACGGAGGAGAGGTCAATGAACAGCTATTAGCCAAGATAGTCAGAGATATGGCCCGATGCTCTGGGTGTACCTAGACCTCTGACTGCCAGAAGCTGGGAATTGATGACAAGGGTGGGTCACTCAATAATTGCCCTGTTCTGTTCGTTCCCTCTGAAGCATCTGCACCAGCCACTGTTGGAATGCAGGATACTGAGTTAGATGGACTATTGATCTGATCCAGAATGGCCATTCTTATATTTTTATGAACCATCACATATTGACTAAATCATCATTCAGATTTGTGGCATCAACCATGCTTGACAAAGTTCTTGAATATAGTTGACGCCTTTTTAAAGTTAAGATAATTACAAGGAAGCAGTTTACTGATTTTTGTGCGTGCCACCATCTTGAATGGCCCAAAATGAGGGGAAGGTGTTTACTGATACGAGATGTTGAAGTCCACACTTTCTTAAACAAAGGTGATCCCTTTGCTGCCGCTTCAGAGAAGCGTTTTGGAAGCTTTTATATTTTTTCCTAGGCTGTGCTTCTGTCAGAAATATGACCTGTATTCAAAAGCATACTACCTTGTGACAAATCTAAAGAAACACTATCTTTACAGGCGCTTCAGGATTAAATTCTTTCTACAAGCATAACTTGCACATAGTCTAAGGGTTAAAAGTAGCTAATTCCTATTTTAAGGTTTTTTAAAATCATAAGACAAGTACCAAAAAGCAAAAACCCTTTGCTTCCGTCCCCTATTTAGCATATCTGCCAAAATGGTCTAGTGAGACTAGTGAAAAACAGGTAAATTCATATTAAAATGCTTATTTTCAATGTATTTCTACTCTGGCTTTTGGTGTTCTCACCCAGGGCTGTTGCTATGTCTATTTTGCTACTGTCAGTCCCAATTTATGATTATGTTCAGGTCTGTCTCCTCATGTCTGAACATGTTAGCCATGTTCTCCTGGCATGGATACTGTGAGGACATAAAAGTGAGATGTAAAAAAGATGGGAATGCAAGGTGTGGTATAAAGGTGATGAAAGACTGAAAAGAACACAGCACCCAGAGGCTTGATCAATGGAATTGCTGCATCAGGGGTGTGTGTGTGTGTGTGTGTGAGAGAGAGAGAACTTAAAAATGAAGTCTGAACTGTGGTTTCTAGAAGACTCGATGAAACATTTTAGGCAGAGGACTCTCCCCTTTAAGGTTTTAAATTGTGGTAGATTCTAGTTTGTCAGATATGTGCCTCCTGGTCATTGTGGGTTCACCTGTCTCTCTTGTATTATGGTGATTGAACAATGTTTAATGGTCAAATGCAGTTCTTCCTGGTAACCAGTTGTGTTGTATTAGAGAATATGCTGGTGCAAAAACATTCAAGGGCTGGTCTTAAAATGACAATTACAAATTGTGCTTAATACCCATGACGGGCTGTTTAGGCTTTACGCTTTGATTGTATGACTAAGATTTTCAGTGCTGCAGTAGCAGTTTGCCCTTTCTGACAAATGATTCAAATGGAGCAGGCCTCAGTGGAGCACCAGCTCTAAGCTGATGGGTTTCTTTGTATTTCATGGGTCTCTCCATTAAACACAACCATGTATAGGTGATCAGGAGTCATCACCCACAGTGTCACACTAGGACTATGCACCATGTTGTCTCTTAAAGATTACCATGCAGACACTTGTGTTTGAAACAGCTCTCTCATTGGGGTTTTATTTTTCTCAGTCTCAGCCTATTATACCAGGCTTTTCAGACTTTGCACCTTCCTGTTAAGGTTTTATGCTGCTGCTTGCAGTTTGTACCAGTTTCTTCCCTCCCAAGGCGTACCGCTTCCTGAAGTCTTTCTGCTGCTCCTCACATCCAGGTACAGTTTTTTCTGCCCTGGGCCTCCTTTCTGATGGGGATTTACTATTCTTCATAGCTAGATAGTTTATTCCTGCCCTCCCTGGGCCTAGATTCTAAGGAGCTATCATGCAGTTTTTCCTTTCGTAGAGTCCCTCCCCAGTCCTTTTCAAGCTCTCTTGTCTTGTTTTCTCTCTAATTATACTCCCAATCAGGCGCCACCTGCCCCTCATTAGGCTCCCAACTGGTTGCACCTCTTAGTCTCCAGAGAAGCTGGACCCACTTCATTTAAGAGGCCAGCCACCCTGTGACATAACCGTACGAAGGCTATTTGTGACACTTACTTGGTTGTAAAATACTTCGAGATGGAAGTGCTAATAATTAGTTAAAAGTCCTAAAGAAGAGACTGTACACGCGTGTGTGACCTTTTCTTGTCTATACTAGAAAAATTTGGCACGCTAACCACTGTTACAGGCATGCCAGCAAGTCCACATGCCAGGCTTCCAACAGTACACCAGTGCTCACGGACTTTGTGGATGCCATTTGAGTTAATTATGAATCTGTTCATCTCCACCATTGCATCACCAGGGTAGAGAACAGTACTGGCATAACAGCTGCAACAGTGCAATTCGTGTGCATTACTGTGCACCAATCGTTCAGGTGCTTCTGTATTGTACAAGGGTCAAATTTGCTAGAAGCCTTTCACCCGTTCAAATTGGATTGCATGTGCTTGGGATGTCAGTACATGTGTTCTCACAGTCTCTTGAGTTACCAGGCCACTTTTGTAATATGTCAGAAGAAACCATCATATAAATGTGCTGCCAGCTGGTTTGGAAGTGTCCCAGTGTTTAAGAACTGGAGCAACCAGCAGATTACTCCCAGCTGAACTGATTCATAATACCATGTTTTGCAGCTGGGTTCCAAATGTCTTGCCAAGCAAAGTATCATTAATTCTGGGAGAAGATAGAGGGTCTGAAGGTCCAGTGCAACAAGGCCTGGAATGTTGACAGCTGCTCCACAGCACAGTGGAAGACACCTATTTATGACACATTGATGATATTCTCAGCACATCATCATCTGAGTTTATTTTAGTCTGAGTTCATTTTGGACAGCATCAAAAAAGCTAGCAATGTGCTGTTGAGAGACCAGGAAAGGTGGAAAGGACATATGTGGTCAAATCCAGAACTGATGTGGATAAAGGCTTATCCAAAACTGTTCTGGGTGCTGAAGATCTCTTGGCAGAGTGTCTCTTTCTGGATACAAGCAGATGAGCAAGCTTTAAACGAGGACTTGGGAGATGAAAGGTCCTCTAAACAAGATATGTTGCTGTTAGTTTACTCCTCTGAAAGTAATGTCACAAGCTTAGAGTGAAAGCTTAACAATGGAAAGAGGAAGGTATTTGTAGATGTTTTTTGTTCTGTTACTAACATTTTGGAAAAAGGAAGCCTTTGTTAAAAATTAAACATGCCCTAACTTTCTGTTAAGGTGCGAGAGCTGACTATATGTTCTCTGGAAATATCTGGTAAGTCTTCCAGCAAAACTGGGAAAAACATGAATTCGTATTGCTGATATTTCAAAGGCAACAAGTGAGTAAAAATAAGAACCCAAAAGTTTTCTAAATCATAATGAAGCAAAAGGGTTCATGTTCAGTTTTCTAAAATACATCTTTTATAGATTATCTTTAAAGTTTGAATTTAAAAGGGAAATGAATGCTACTTTTATGACATTCCTTGGTACTTCAAGGATGGTCAATACATTAATATGCCTGTTGACTCTCTCCTTATTTCTCAGTTTAGAAACCACTACTGCATCAAGGCCACAATTTGGAAATGTTAGTTACACCAAGATAGTGAACAGGCAGCACCCCAAGGAGCGGATACTTGACCTATCTCTATGCTAAGGCAGAGCAAGAGGTGAAATGGTGACCATCATAGGGGTGTGAAAATACACAGTAATAGAATTTGAGGTGGAGGACAAGAAACAGAAGTTTGAGGACAGTCCACCTTTTTTGTGTACATTCAGGGAAGAGGACCGAGAAGCCATGATGGAATACACCTATTGTGACAGGGAAATGAGCCTACTGGGAAAAGAGTACCACAGGGAGCTCTTCACAGGAAATAAATGCAGAGCAAGAGGCAAACTGCAGTTTGTTCCTCTGACTCCCTGCACATGTGCATTATGTTCCAGCTCTTCAGTACAGTGCCATTAGACAGGAGCACTACATGTTGGACTGGCCATTCTTACCTGCTTCTTCCTGGGCATTCCCATGCAACTCTACCCCTCATCTGGATTAGGGAAAAAGACAGAGAATCCACAGAAGATGCAATTCCTGTCCCTACAGTATCTATTTACAAACTGTTTTATTATGTGTTTTGCATTGATTACTTCAGCTGGCCTGTATGTGTTGTGTTTAAATAAAGATGGTTTTCAGTATATCTGTTAATTTCATAAAGCGGAATAATTTATCCTTCATAGTATCATTAAATCTCACTGGTCACCAGACTACTTCATTTTCTATAATATCCTTAATCAAAATCATATACATTTACAAAATGGGGGATCAGCAAAAGCTATTACATAAAGTTAAACCCACCACCAGCAAAGAAAACAATATTTAATAACAAATAGTAGTCTTCTTACCTCCAGCAGAAAATTGTCTTGGCTTCAGTTTTGTTTCCATTTTGCAAACAGGCCGTGGATATGAATGGTTACGTTTCTAAAGGAGTAGGGGGATTTTGACCCCCTGCCCTTCCTCACAATTTTCATGGGCTTGCAGAAACATTTTCCAAATCTCTAGCAAGCCATTGTTTCAGGAAGCCTGAAATTGTGGGCTAAAAACTCGAAAGGCAGTGTGCCTTCCAAGGTTGATTAGTGTGCTGTGTGAAAATACGTGTGCTGTGTGAAATGTGTGCTGTGTGACAAGGGGCATGTCAAGCCTGATTCCACATTCTGGCACTTCGAGTGCAGAAGGCAGGGGGCCCGCAAGGATTCTAAAAATTAATATTGGACACTCCAGGCTTGTATTAAACTCCCAAGGTTTTAGCTTCTCTCTGACCTTGGAGGGGTAGATGCTGCCACCACCCAAGTGCAAAAAAAAAAAAACCCCCAACCCTTTGGACCTGGGAAGATGGGCTTGGGAATCCCTCCCTGTGGGTACCCTCAAGCTCTTTCACCCGCCTCCGGGGAAGAGCTGAGAGAGAAAACAAACGAAATCAGCTGTTGCCACCAGCTAATTAAACAATATGTGCAAACCTCTTAGGACACAAAAACCTAATCCTGTTCTTAAAGGTAAATTTTATTAAAAACAAAAAGAAAATACATCTGGGAACTTATGCTATTGCTAAATTTAAAAAGAGCAAATATAATAATTAAGCATCAAGAATGTTTTTTCTTGAGATCCCACTTAATGGTTACAAGCAAAACAAAAGCATTTGGGGATTAGCACAGAGCAGTCCACAAGCCATAAAGAAATAAACGAGAAACCTAATCATGTCTTTCTAGACATTCCCTGATCTACTTACATATCAGGGGTTCAGATAAGTAATTCCTAAGTATGATTTGATGATTTTTTCATACCTGGTTTAATGCTTCTTACAGCATTGCTGCTCTGTCTCTCCTCTCTGGAGAACAACAGACAGGGAAAGGTTTTTTTCCCCAATTTTAAAAAGTTCTAGCCCTCCCATTGGCTCTTTTGGTCAGGTGCTCACTCCCTTCCTTTTACCTATGGGCTTTTTTAACCCTTTACAGGTAAAGCAAGTAGAGAACAGCTACTAACAGGGATTTTGTAGCTGGCTGGCTGTCCATAAAAGGGAGCTATCCCGCCCCCTTATTTATCACAGGGCAGAACTGTAAGTAAAAACAGAGTGGCTGCTGTGGATACGCTGCACTACTGCTATTGGCACTGGCGCAACCATCAAGGTTCAAGAAGCAATAGCAAAGCTCTCCAGTACAGAGGCATCCTAATTCTCTTTAAATTAAGAATATGTAGCGCAAAACATTGTTTTTGCTTTGTGGCCTTAAATGTGCACACTAAGTTTTTTCTTTATTTGTATTACTGTTTTGAGCTTATTACTAAAAACTTCTCAAACACCACTAAGGATATACTTCTCCCTCCCCCCAAACCGAAGGACACTAGGCATCTGAACTGAAGGTAGTTTTTCCTTTAATATTTGATTTGTTGAACAGTCAGTGAACTAATCACTGAACAATACAAAGACACTGCCCTTTCCCCAAGGAGTTGCACGCTAAAATATGACAATGATATAGGAAATGGTTTCATTTGATGTATAAACCTGTTGCATCTGTATTTGGTTTTAAACTTTTCTTTATACAATGCCTTATACTGTAGACTTGTAAAAAATTGACCTATTAAGTGTTAGAAATTGTTTAAACAAAGCTACATCATTCTTACTTTGTCTAATTACAATAATACATTTGATTTAGACGCTGATGTGAGTGAAGACTCCTCCCCCCCGCTACCAGAAAGAACACCAGAATCATTTGTATTAGCAAGTGAACAGAGTGAGTCTCTTCTGTTATGTTTTACAGGTTTGGGGAATAAAATAATCCTGAATAAAACCAGTCCAGTACAGTATTTCTGGGTGCTGCTGCTTTTTTGTTTGTTTTAAAGAATAAAAAGGTACCAATCCAGTTTTCCCCCCACTCTATGCATTTGTTGTTCATCCCCAAGTGTAGCACCGTACATTTGTTTCTGATGAATTTCATTTTGTTGTCTATAGCCCAGTTCTCCAATTTATCAAGATCCTTCTGAATTTTAGCTCTACCCTCTAAAGTATGGGCACCCCCTCTCCAGCTTTGTCATCTGCAAAATTGATCAGTATGCTCTCTATACCTACATCCACTTAGCATAGTAATACATTAATGTAGTAATGTCTTATGACTTGCACATGCACCTGGATACAGCTGGTGGGAGTGCTGATAAAAACTGAGTTTATGGCCTGTCAACATTTCCTGAAAAAAGGATATGTTCTTAAAATACAGTATGCTAAAAGCTTATAACACTATTAAAGATAGTTTGAAGAGAATGGAGCAGATTTTCCACCCTGCGAAGGGATAGAAGTCTGGCTGTATTTCCCCCTCTCCACTAAATATTTGCTTGTCTGCTTCCTCAATATCCTTGTAACCCCCAATGTAGGGGTTGGGGAGGGAGTGTGGCTGGTGTATGCTATATTCCTCTCTCCTCATCTGATAGATGGTCCTTCAGATCAGCTGGCAACAGTCCCTATGATAGAATAGCATTAGGCTGCTCTAAGCAACATCTAGGACTGTGCAGAGAATAAGCGAGCTATAAACAGCTTCCTGTTGCCTTACTCAATTGTATCCTGCAGAAACAGCAGTCTAGTCCAATATTGTTACGTTTAGTAAGCACAGTGCTACTGTGACACAAAGCCCATATTGAAACAGACAACATTTCCAATTCTAATAAATCAGTCACTAGGTCTGTATCAGTATACTTCACTCATTAAACTAGCAATGGCTTTAATTAGTAAATAAAAGGAATTAATGTAAATCAGATCTGGGGCAGATTGGTAATGCTCTAGAGAATTTTGCATAGAAATTACCTGTGTTGTGACAGTGCCATTTTTGAATCCATATTTAAGGATGAACTGGATTTTCCACACATTGTTTACAGCACTTCTGGAGCATAGTATTTATTTTCTGAGAATATATAAATCAGTTTTGTCTGAATCAAAATTAGTTAAAATGGGCTCCTTAAGCAAGTTAGCACTCTATTCAAACAATTTTTTTTGCCCTGAATGATCTCTGTAATGGAATAATGCAGACCCTTCACACTTCTCACATAGTTAAATCTTACTGAAATCTTGTCCAGAGGCTACATTTAAAGAAGGGGGGGGGAATGATTTCCCCAATTACTTTTTGTAACTAAAAGTTTCTCATTCAGCAGATAATAAATAATAATCTACAGAAAATCCACAACGAACAGCCCTCTTTCAAAATGATGAACAATGAGACATGACAAAGACTGAAACAATTGCCCTCACTTGGTGATCATTTTGAGAGGAGCATCTCTCCCCCATTGCTCAGTATGTCTGAGTGTTCTCTTCTACCTCCTGGCCAGCATAGGAGGCCACCATTTTGAGTGCAACTTGGCATCTCTCATTGAGAACAATGGGAGATGAAGGCCATTTTGAATGAGGGCAAATTATTCAGTTTCTCTGAAGATTTAATGCACTAAACTCTGGAAAATTGTTATGAAAAATAATGGCAAAAAATTACCATTAATCCTAAATGTCTCCACAAAAGCTACCTGTTGAACCAGATGTATTCAAGAAAGAGCAGAAAGGGAGGAGAAAATGGGATGCACAGGGAAATATGCAGGATCCAGGCAGTTGGGGGAACTAGGTGGCATGTTTGTACACAGAGTTTGGAGGACAGGAAAAACTTAATGAAGGAGAAGGTGTGTGTACATTCTTACTGCTTGGCACTTCTGCAGAGTGGGGTAAAATAGCCAGAGCATACTGGTGAATCTGGTCATAAAAGTTAACACTTAAAATAAAAAAAAGGTTTTTGCTTCATATCTTCAAATCATTAAAATGATCACACTGTAATATTGTTGGAATTTGTGTAGTGTCCATGCATGAAACATTTTTAAAAGGAAATTTGCAGACAATTGTTTAAAATGGAATTAAGGTTGAGTACTAAAGCTTTTTTTAATAATAATCAGGGATGCTGTAATTATCTCAAAAGAAAGCGTTACAAACCCAGGAAATTCAGACTGAAGGTTTAAACCTGAAAGAAATCCAGGCACCTTGAGGTATAAAAATATACAGCACCTAAACAATGTTATTTCTGCCCTGTAGTGATGCGAGAAGAAAACTCTGTCTTTAAACATTTAATTCAGACAAAAAATGCTAGAATTCCATAATCTGAATTATATTTCGGTATGGTGTCACTACAGGGAAGAATTATGGTTATTTGTGCATTTCCTTGGCTTGAAATGTTTTGATATTTCAGATCTAACCTTAGCTCTGAATTTTTGGGGTCTGTAATCCTTGGCTTTGTACCATCTGTAATTAAGACTTTATAAATATCTATTAATCTCCCTCTAAAAATATTTTTTGCATAGAATGTTGCATTGTAGCCTGAGATGTCAAAATAGAATTTAGTAGACTCTGTTATCCATAAAAAGAAAAGGAGTACTTGTGGCACGTTAGAGAATAACAAATTTATTTGGAGCATAAGCTTTCGTGAGCTACAGCTCACTTCATCGTTAGTCTGTATTCACAAAAAGAAAAGGAGTACTTGTGGCACCTTAGAGACTAACGATGAAGTGAGCTGTAGCTCACGAAAGCTTATGCTCCAAATAAATTTGTTAGTCTCTAAGGTGCCACAAGTACTCCTTTTCTTTTTGTGAATACAGACTAACACGGCTGCTACTCTGAAATCTGTTATCCATGCATTTCCAAGTTTTACATGTTGTGTATATATTCAAGGTATAAAATTTTTCACATTTGTTTTAAATTTCACTTAAAAATTAACCCAGTTGCCTACCAGCTGGAATTCCCTGATTGTAGGAAATTCTATCCAACTTTAAGCAAAAAAGGGAATTTTGTGATCTTGCATTTTGATTGGTGGCAATTTGTAATCTTGGAAGTTCTTCATTAAGTGTCTTGAACAAAATGTTGATTAGAAATATTGTGAATACTGTTGGTTTTAAAGACCTTTTAGAAAAGGTTGCTAATGTAACTTATCACTAAAGTTTTGTTAGGACGGTCCTTGGTGTGGTATTGAAACTCAGGAGACCACAGTGTATAAATTTCTGAAATATATTTTGATTTTAAGATTTCATTTTTATTAGGTGCACCTTTGACCAAGCCTTTTACATTTTCACAATCTGCTGAAAGGAGTATACGACATGATCAGAATCTTCCTGAACAAACAGAATCTACAGTAAGTATGAGTGACAAGTCCATGCTAATTTTTAGCTTCTAGAACTAACCTTTTCAATATACAACCAAATGATGATAAAATTTTTAAATGTTATAAGTGTTGATAAACTTCAGCTGACCAGTTAACTGCCTTTTGCTTTAACTGATGACCTATACCAGTTTAATTTTTGCATTTAAACCTGAGCTGCTTTTCTACACTGTTTTGAATGTTGAGTGTTAATTTTCTGCATTTTTTGTCACCAATACTTCAGATGAAGTGGTAGCGCAGAGCTCTTTTAGCTTTACAGACAGAAGTGAAAATTAAAATCAGAAATTGAACGTTCTGTGAAATGAGTTAAATGCTACCTACACTCAAACTACTCTCCTTTGCCTTCTGAAGTTACAGTGCTAGGAACAATCCCTCTTTCCTTTCCATTGCAACCAACTACATTTCACCAATCCTTGCTCCATACAAAATTGTAGACATGTTAAAGGTGACCTGCAATGAAAAAAACAATTTATTATGGTGTAAATTAGGATTATGATTATCCTTTGATGTATAAGGAGCTTGAGGAGAACTTCTCCAAAAGGTTTTTTTCTTAAAAGTACAAAGAATATGAAGGTTTTACAGTTAGAGGAGGTCTTTTTGTGATTTGAGAAATGTGGGTTGGGAGCATTTCGCATCCAAGTGATTTTAGTTAAAAATTGGTTATCAAAAACACTTAAAATAAAAATCACTTTTTAATGCCTTAGATACACCAAGTGAAATCTGATGACAAACCTACTTATTTTCCAGTTGTTTGTCTTTCAGGGTAGACTATGGGTAAAATTTTCAAGAACACCTAATTCCCATTTTCAAAAGTGACTTAGTGATTTAGGCACTTAGAAATCTTTTGAAAATGGGACATGGGCTCCCAAGACACTTAAGCACTTTGGAAGCTTTTGCCCAAGACTTGTATTTTTAACGTGAAAAAAATAAACAAACCAAAAAACTCAACCTTTTAGGCTTTCTTCATATCATAAAGAAGCTCAAAAAAAAAAAAAGGGGGAAGAAACATTGCGCACAGCCCTGTATATTTCTTTGCAGGTCCCCATTAAGAGCTCCACCGCATTGTAGTAGAAGTGGCCTTGACTTGAACTTTCTATCTTGTGGTTAATTAAATAAATTGAAAACCTGTGAGTATTAAAATGTCCAAAGAAACTTCCAAACCTGTCAGGATGAAAGACTAAATTCTTGGCCTATGTAATTAGCATAGTTAGGACATTTTGAGATTTAGAATGATCTTGTGCTAGAGGTGACCAAATCATTCAGCTACTTAACTGGTTAGTCAATTCCACTTTAATTTTTTTTTAAATTTTAATTCTATTTATTATTGCAGTCATTACTAATATTCTAGATGGATGCTGTGCTGAGATAGGGGAATATGAAAAATGTTTAGGGAAAGGAACAACCTTAATGCAAATGTAATAGTGACATGAATTAATTTTGTCGTTAAAAGCAACCTGAGAGAATTTCTTGAATTTTTCTAACAGCCCTCATATATATTAATATGTATGTATGTTTAATATGTATGTTTGAAGTCCGCCTAATGTTTTAAATAAAACTTCCCTCTCTCATTCCTCCTTGAATGTTGCAATTTAGGGGACACCTATTTGCCCTCATTAGCTCACAAACCCCATGATCACATTAATCATTGAGCTGTCATCTGATCTCCTACTATTGAGTTTCCCCCTTCTCATACTCTTGCTTTTCCTTGAAAATTGCAGGGGAGAGCGGAAAGATCAGAATAGCTATTTTTTTTACTTTTATAAAAAGCAAGAAAATGTGGATTTTGACAAAAATAAAGTAGAAATGAATCTTTGTGGACAATGAATAGGGCCCTACCAAATTCATGACTGTGAAAAACACATCACAGACCGTAAAACCTGGTCTCTCACGTGAAGTATGGTCTTCTGTGTACTTTTACCAGTGGCTCTCAACCAGGAGTACATGTACTCCTGGGAGTATGCAGAGGTCTTCCAAGGGGTACATCAGCTCATTTAGATATTTGCCTAGTTTTACAACAGGCTACATAAAAAGCACTAGCGAAGTCAATACAAACTAAAATTTCATACACACAATGGCTTGTTTATATTGCTCTATGTATTATACACTGAAATGTAAGTAAAGTATTCCAGTTGATTTTTTTATAATTATATGGTAAAAATGAGTCAGCAATTTTTCAGTAATAGTGTCCTGTGACATTTTTTTCTATTTTTGTCTGATTTTTGTAAACAGATAGTTTAAGTGAGGTGAAACTTGGGATATGCAAGACAAATCAGACTCTTGAAAGGGTACAGGAGTCTGGAAAGGTTGAGCACCACTATACTGTACAGACTTCATGGCGGGAGACCACCATTTCTCCAACTGGGGGTCCCAACCCAAAAGGAGGTTGTGGGAGGGAGGGTCACAAGGTTATTGTAGGGGTCGCAGTAGTGCCACCTTTACTTCTGCACTGCCTTCAGAGTTGGGTGCCCGGAGAGCAGAAGCTGCTGGCCAGACATCCAGCTCTGAGGGAAGTGCCCCACAAGGAGCAGCGCAGAAGTAAGGGTGGCAATGCTATACCATGTCATCCTTACTTCTGAGCTGCTGCTGGCAGCAGTGCTGCCGTTAGAGCTGGGCTCCAGACCAGCAGCTCCCACTCTCTGGTCACCCAACTCTGAAGGCAGTGCCACCATCAGCAGCAGTGCAGAAGTAAGGCTGGCAATACTACGAGCCCCCTACAATAACGTTGAGACACCCACAACCACCTTTTGGGTAAGGACCTCTACAGTTTTACCACTCTGAAATTTCAGATTTACATATCTGAAATCATGAAATTACAATTTTTTAAAATCCTGTAACCGTGAAATTGACCAAAATGGACCGTGAATTTAGTAGGGCCCTAACCATGAGTCTCATAAAATGAAAAAGTGAACAAACTTTAAAAGCTTTCCAGGTCATCTTTAATGCATCATAATTTGCTAACATTCCAGAATGGAAACTATGATTTTACCAGTAATTCATGTATTAATTATCAGCACTTGTTACCACCAGACTATCATACTTTTTAACATCGAGTCTTCTCTAGGCCCCGGCCCACCCACTTAGCATTCAGGCCCACCCCCAAGACCCAGCTCTGCTCTGGCCCCAGCACTTGCCTGGCTCCACCCACCTGCCAGGGAGTGGGGTCAGGGCATGAGGGCTTGCACCCACAAGCCCCGACCCCACTCCTCGGCAGAAGCACCCGTGAGTGAAGCAGGGCAAGCCCCCACACCTCAACCCTGCTGTCTGGCAGATGCGCTGGGCGGAGCGGATTGGGGGACAGGGGCACCCCAATTGGCTGGGGCCCCTGGGCATGACACAGTGGTAATCCACCACTGGGAGGAGGGCAGGTGGGTGGCAGCAGAGGAGATCCTCAAAAAAGGGAGGCCTGCCTCCTTGGGGAGCCAGGCTTGGCGTGGTACGGGAACGGGTGCTGGGAGCCATGCACATTCGAGAGCAGCATCTCCTTCCAGAGCTGGGTGTGCACCCAGGGCCCCAGGGGGACCCTGACCAGAGCGTCCATTACCCTACGCAAGGCTTGCTGGAAGGGATGGGGGAGGCGGGCCCCTCCTGTCATTGCCCACCCACCCAAATATCCCATCCTGGCTACTCCACTGGTAGGAAGTGTAAAATTTTCCAATTCTGCTTATGGTATCTCCTTCCAAAAATATTTGCTTTTATCTTGAATATCTGACATTCTTTAACAAATTATTTTGAGGCATCCTACAGAAATTTAAAATACAAAATGTTTCATATTAACAGGGCTTGAAAACAGCTGGACTTGTAAAACTTGGTAAGTGATTAACTTAGTTCTTAAATGTAAATGAAACTTTCAAACTAGCAGCTTGCCTTGTTCCTAGTGCATTGTGAGTTACCTTGAAGTAATGGCCAAAAGGAGTTAAGTTACCATGTAAAAAGAAAAGGAGTACTTGTGGCACCTTAGAGACTAAAAAATTTATTTGCGCATAAGCTTTCGTGAACTACAGCTCACTTCATCGGATGCATTTGGTGGAAAATATAGTGGGGAGATTCATATACACACACAGAGAACATGAAACAATGGGTTTATCATTCACGCTGTAAGGAGAGTGATCACTTAAGATGAGCTATTACGGGGGGGAGGGGGAGGAAAACCTTTTATGGTGATGATCAAGGTGGGCCATTTCCAGCAGTTAAAAATAACGTCTGAGGAACAGTGGAGGGTGGGGTGGGGGGGAGAAATAACATGGGGAAATAGTTTTACTTTGTGTAATGATCCATCCACTCCCAGTCTCTATTCAAGCCGAAGTTAATTGTATCCAGTTTGCAAATTAATTCCAATTCAGCAGTCTCTCGTTGGAGTCTGTTTTTGAAGGTTTTTTTGTTGGATAGCCACATTTAGGTCTGTAATAGAGTGACCAGAGAGATTGACGTGTTCTCTGACTGGTTTTTGAATTATAATTCTTGACGTCTGATTTGTGTCCATTTATTCTTTTACGTAGAGACTGTCCAGTTTGACCAATGTACATGGCAGAGGGGCATTGCTGGCACATGATGGCATATATCACATTGGTAGATGCGCAGGTGAACGAGCCTCTGATAGTGTGGCTGATGTGATTAGGCCCTATGATGGTATCCCCTGAATAGATATGTGGACAGAGTTGGCAACAGGCTTTGTTGCAAGGATAGGTTCCTGGGTTAGTGGTTCTGTTGTATAGTGTGTGGTTGCTGGTGAGTATTTGCTTCAGGTTGGGGGGCTGTCTGTAAGCAAGGACTGTCCTGTCTCCCAAGATCTGTGAGAGTGACCCTGTGTGCACTACCTACTGAATTGATCCAGCTGCAGGAGATGTGCACTGCATAGTCACCAAACATCTTAAATTCTTTATCCTTTTTTAAATCTACTATAGTTTTTGTAGCGTATAGCCTATTACACTTTGTTACAATAATAGTTGGGTTTACAACATGACTTAAAAATTATTCTATTCAGTTGTAGCTGTTATACTAATGTATAAACGAAGTCTTATCTTTTCACCTTCGTTTCCAAACTATTCAAAGTCTGTATGTACTATATAAATATTGAGTTAATTTTCATTTTATTCTACAATATGAACTAATTTTCTCTCTCACATTATTTTGGAGCTTCATTAATGAGGTTAAATTGGTGTACGCCTGAAGTATTTACAATGAATTCTGTTCTGTTGCTCAGAAGCACCAAATACAAGCTGAAAGGAAAGCATGAAAACAGCTACTTATATGAATATATTAAAGAATAATGTGAACTTAAATCATATTTTACATAGTTACTTTTAATACAAATTGGTTAGAATATTAAAAACTGAAATGAATTTTTAAATCTTATTTACTTCATATTGATATGAGAATTTAATATTTGGATTCTTCTAAGATTGGTCAGTGAAAACCCGTGGAAATAGTTCAACTGCTGAAACTTTACTATAAGCACTTTTAGTTCTCAATGCTGCAGTGCTTGGGTTACAAACGCTTCAGGGAAGTGTTAAAAGAAAAAAATAACCGTTTCTACCGGAATAAAAACATTTCTATTAGCCTTGGATTTTATAAAGGCTTTGTTCTTTACAGAGGGTAAAATTTGAATCAAGTTTGACTTAAAAGCATCATTTTGAAATTAAGAATACCACAAAAATTGTTTGCCTAACATATTTATATTAAAATCTCTTGTTTTCCAGATAATCTTGAAATGGGCAACAAAACACCAGCTGATACTATACCTCAGATTCCTCTTTCCAGTTCCACTGATATAAGAGGTCAAATTTCAGAAATTCCAGTAGAAATCACAGATATTGGTAATTGCCATTCATTCAAAACTGACCCTTTTATGTATTTGTTTAAATTTAGTACATAAATATGTTTACTCATTCAGTGTATACATTCCATTTAGTAGCTCTTTTAAAAAGTAGCATCCTTTAAAAAAGGGAAGTTGAATCCTATCGAGGAAAATAGAAGCATAAACTCTGGAAAATCAAATGTAAAAATATAATTAGGAAGGCCAAAAGAGAATTTGAAGAACAGTTAGCCAAAGACTCAAAGTAATTGCAAGAAGTGTTTTAAGTAAATCGGAAGCAGGAAGCCTGCCAAATAACCAATGGGGCTAATGGATGATTGAGATGCTAAAGGAGCACTCAAAGATAAGGCCATTGCAGAGAAACTAAATGAATTCTTTGCGTCGGTCTTCACGGCTGACGATGTACGGGAAATTCCCAAACCTGAGCCATTCTTTTTAGGTGACAAATCTGAGGAATTGCCCCAGATTGAGGTGTCATTAGAGGAGGCTTTGGAACAAATTAATAAGTCACCAGGACCAGATGGTCTTCACCCAAGAGTTCTGAAGGAACTCAGTGTAAAATTGCAGAACTAACAACTGTGGTATGTAAACTGTCATTTAAATCTGCTTCTGTACTAGATGACTGGAGCTTAGCTAATGTGACACCAATTTTTAAAAAGGGTGCCATAGGCGATCCTGGCAATTACAGGCCGGTGAGCCTTACTTCAGTACTGGGCAAACTGGTTGAAACTATAGTAAAGAACAGAATTATCAGACACACAAAAGAACATGATTTGTTGGGGAAGAGTCAACATGGCTTTTGTAAAGGGAAATCGTACCTCACCTACTAGAATTCTGCGGGAGTCAACAAGTATGGACAAGAGGGATCCAGTGGATATAGTGTACTTAAATTTTTCAGAAAGCCTTTGGCTAGGTCCCTCACCAAAGCTCTTAAGCAAAGTAAGCTGTCATGGGATAAGAGGGAAGGTCCTCTCATGGATCAGTAACTGGTTAAAAGATTAAAAAAAACAAAGGGTAGGAATAAATGGGTTTATTTATTCCACAGTTGTTCAGGGTTTAGCTGATTGCCATATTTGGGGTCGGGAAGGAATTTTCCTCCAGGGCAGATTGGAGAGGCCCTGGAGGGTTTTTTTGCCTTCCTTTGTAGCATGTGGCATGGTTGACTGGAGGGAGGCTTCTCTGCTCCTTGAAGTTTTGAACCATGATTTAAGGACTTCAATAGCTCAGACATGGGTGAGGTTTTTCATAGGAGTGGGTGGGTGACATTCTGTGGCCTGCTCTGTGCAGGAGGTCGGACTAGATGATCAGAATGGTCCCTTCTGACCTTAGTATCTATGAATCTATAAAAGGTCAGTTTTCAGAATGGAGAGATGTAAATTGAGGAGTCCCACCAAGGATATGTAATGGGACTTGTGCTGTTCAACACATTCATAAACGATCTGGAAAAAGGAGTGAACAGTGAGGTGGCAAAATTTGCAGATGATACAAAATTACTTAAATAGTTAAGTCCAAAGCAGACTGCAAAGAGTTAAAAAGGGATCTCACCAAACATGGTGACTGGGCAACAAAATGGCAGATGAAATTCAATGTTGATAAATGCAAAGTAATGCACATTGGAAAACGTAATCCAACTATACATATAAAATGTTGGGGTCTAAATTAGCTCTTACCACTCAAGAAAGAGATCTTGGAGTTATTGTGGATAGTTTCCTTAAAAACATCCACTCAATGTGCAGCAGCAGTCAAAAGAGCTAACAGAATATTGGGAATAATTAAGAAAGGGATAGATAATAGGACAGAATATTATAATGTGTCTATATAAATCCATGGTATGCCCACATCTTGAATACTGAGTGTAGATGTGGTCGCCCCATCTCAAAAAAAAAAAATAATAAAAAAAAATATTGGAATGGGAAAAGGTTCAGAAAAGAGCAACAAAAATGATTAGGAGTATGGAACAGCTTCCATATGAGGAGAGATTAATAAGACTGGGACTTTTCGTCTTAGAAAAGAGATGACTAAGGGGGGATATTGAAGAGGTCTATAAAATCATAATAGGTGTGAAGAAAATAAATAAGGAAGTGTTATTCTTTTCTTCACATAACACAAGAACTAGAGGTCACCAAATGAAAATAGGTAGCAAGTTTAACACACAGTATTTTTTCACACAACGCACAGTCAACCTGTGGAACAATTTGCCAGAGGATGTTGTGAAGGCCAAGACTATAACAGGGTTCAAAAAAGAACTAGATAGGTCAATCAATGGCTATTAGCCAGGATGGGCAGGGAAAGTGTCCCTAGCCTCTGTTTGCCAGAAGCTGGGAACCAGTGACAGGGAATGGATCACTTGATGATTACCTGTTATATTAATTCCCTCTCAGGCACCTGGCATTGGCCACTGTTGGAAGACAGGATACTGGTCTATATGGACCTTTGGTCTGACCCAATGTGGCTGTTCTAACTGTAAAAATACACACATTAACAGATTTGGTATTAAGCTATTATGGGTTACTTTCCAAATATTACTAAAATGCAAAAGCACTTTGACAATATTAGCTACAGCTCCAATAGAAAGGTTTGCCAGTCTAGCTATACTGGCAGAATTTTTCTACTGTAGACTTCACTTAAAGATTTTGACAATTAATGCTGTAAATTTTAATCTAGTTGCAATAAAGTAGAGTAACTATTAGCCTACTGTAAATATGAATTTCTTAGTATATTTCAGAAATTGAGCATACTTTAATGTACTTTTATTTGAATTTCCTTTTTGAAATTGTCCATGTATTGTCATGTTTTACTCATAATTGTTTGGGTTTCTAATTATCTAATCAATTCTCACTTGCATGTTTATAGAGTCTGCAAAATTATGCTTTAATGATTACAACACATTTTCACTGTATAGTTATGAAAACTTGAGGACATAAACAATTTTCCAAAATCATGGTATTTGGGGGAATAAAATAAGCAAATTATAAAACACTTAATTTGGCATTGTGGATTAAGTACCTCTCAAATTTTGGGTTTAAATAATGAAATATAAAAGTATCTGAATGGTTCATGTTTGTAATTATTACAAGCATCTTGTGTTTAAAACTCTCTTGTATTGAGACTACATGAAGTTTTGCAAGTCCCTGAAAATAGGAATATCTTAAATGGGAGATGCTGAAACAGCTTTAACAATAGCGATTGTTCTCAATGCTGCTAATTCTGAATTTGTTTTTTTTCCAAAGTTGACAGAATTTAAATGTTTTCTGTTTTTAGGTTTTGGTAACCGTTGTGGAAAGCCAAGAGGACCAAGAGAGCCACCATCAGAATGGACATGATGAAAAAGAAAACGGTCACTCTGGAAAAGTCAAGTGCCACTGAAAACTAAATAAACAGTATTCCACTCTTTACTTTTTGGGGACTAACACAGAACAGTGTAGTTATAACTACAGAATGGTACACTTTTTACTTTACACCCCACATAAAACCTTAAATATTATTCACAACAGTGGATTCTAGTATTACAACCTAACTTTTTGCTGGGGCCATCTACCTGCCTTATTACACCTAGGAGAAAGTATTACATATGGTTTATTTTGTAACTTCCAAGTATTATTGCCTTAATGTCTTTTAACCCTGTTACACGCTGCTTGTAGACATTTGTTAATATAGTGATACTTTTGACAAATTGAGTTTATGGACTACTTTTTGCTAACTTTTGATTACCATGTATGCATTATTTTGTATATGTACAGGGCAAGTAGGAATATAATTTGATAAAGTTGCAATCATAAAATATTAACAGAAGATGTAAGAAATCTCTGCATGTTCTAAATTCATGTGTATCTTATTTGTAAATTATTTGCCCTGAAATTTTAGAGAACGGTTTCTGATTTAAAAACAAAAAAAAATTCTGGACATACAGCCAGAATTGCAGGTTTGCAGAGATAAAGATTGTAATACATTTTGTAAATTGTAAGCAAAAGGTTATTTTTATATTATATACTGTTGGTCAGACCTAATTTGTTCCGGTTTTCATCTAGTCATGGAGATTCAGTAAGTGCCTTGGAACAATATTGAATTCTCTTAGCCTATGTATGTTGCTTCAGTGTTTGAGTTCATCTGGGTTTAGAAATTTATAAAAACAAAAAAAAATTGTTCAGTGTATCTGACCTTCCAGTAAAATAGAACCAATTCTAAGTAACCATCACTTGTTAGTTTTCATTTTAATATTTCATAAGTTTCAATTTATAGAGATGAATTTCCTAAAAGCTTCCTACATAATAGCTGGTTTAATGCTGTATACACACAGTATAATATGGTGTGTATTTCTACTTTTGTACAAACATTTCAGGACACACTGGTAAAGGGACTATTTGAGAGCCATTATTTTCCATTGTGCTGGTAAAAATAGTATTTTGATCATTCAGCAAGTGTGTGTATGTGTGAAAGCAACTTGTATGAAGATTCACATAGAGCCCTTGCAGCTACACTGAATCTTGGCAGCATACCATGCCAAGGATTAATCCTTATAAGGATTCTCTACTTATAAACTTTGTTTCTGTAATAATGATAGACTCTTTAAATTAAAGAAAGTACCTCAAAATTTCATTGTGTGTTTACTTATAAGGAACATGTGTATTATTCAAAAGTGAACTACGGTACATTGGGGTGGGCAAGGTCATATTCAGCTGTTTGTAATTCTTCAGTGTTCATTACTGTAAACCTGAAACTGAACCCTAATGGACACTAAAAAAAATTTTCTGTTAACTTCCTTAGAGAGTCTGCCTAATTATAATGCAAAAAAAACCAGTAGAAATGAGCTGAGTAGTAAAGCATATGAAGATTTTTTTATAACCAGTTTTTATTAATGAAAGTAGTGACTGAAACCTTCATACATGGGTATCTGCTGTTCTGGACACTAGCCATGGATTTGACAGAGTCTTTTCTACCACAATGGGGGGCAATTTAGTCATTTTTTCCTCCCTTTCTCTGATTTCAGGCTCACTACTGTCCACAAAAGAGCTTTAGAGAATGAGAAGTTAATCTAGCAGAGTGCTAGGAACTTCCATAGAATTGGTGGTTCTTCACGCAGTTGCAGTCAGGTGTGTGTGCGCCCAGCACACCAAAGCCAGAGAATTTTGCTTAGCGGTACCTATTTAGATGGTGCTCTAGCTCTTCCCCTCGCTATTAAAGGGCAGTACCACCCACCCACCTTTTAGTTCCTTCTCACCACCCAAGGCTAGAGTAAGAGCATTCTGTGTGGTGGTTCAACTCGCACTGTTTTTTCTGTTTCTCTGGGAATTTGTGTATATAATTCATTGTTAGTGTAGCTACCCTCAGGTTAAGTTATAGTAATTAGGATGGATAGTTTGATGCCCCTACCAGGGTTTAAACATCGTCTGCTGTGTGGGATAGCTATCCCCAATAGTGACCCCCCCGCTCATGTGGTTTTTGTTGTGCCTGCAAGAGGGGCACATTTAGGAAAGGTGCTCTATATGCCAGTCATTTAAGAAGAGGATAAAGGTGGCAAGAGACCTTGTGTCTGAAACGGTGCCTCTTAGAGAAGGCCATGAACACTGCTTCAGAACCAGGGATCTGTTAAGGTCATCTAGCCATACACTATATTCTTTGTAGCCAACACTGTGTGGTTACTGGGTTGAGATGTGGTGCATCCCCTAACAGGAAGAGAGGTCATTCTTCTTCCTCAGGTCCTTTGAGGAAGAGGTCCCATGAGACCAACCAGGCCCATTCCATGACCTTCATCCTCTTCCAAGAGGAGTGCTGACCGGCACTGAGAGTCCTTTGGTACGTATTAGAGTTGGCCAATCTAACCCCTCCATAGTACCACGTTTAGATCAGTTGGACTCTGTATCATCACCTCCAGTATTAGCCATTGGGCACCTGTTGAGTCCAGTACCAATGACAACAGCATTGGCATCAATTTGGAACAGTACCAGACCTGCTTTGCTTTTATGTTCCTAATTCCCTTATAGTCCAAGGGTTGTCAGCAGACATGGCTTCTACATCTGTCTCTTCTGCTGTGCCACTGGCAACATCTAGTTGGGTCGCAGAACTGTCTCACTTGTCAGCACCACATTCCACACTGTCTGGGGTTAAGACTGCAGCATCGCAATCAAAGTCCTTTGTGGTATTGAGAGGTTCATCAGCTTGGATGCTGTCTTCAGTACTGATGTCCTTACTACAGACACTTTTATCGGGTTCCGCTGACCTTTATCTTGGCTCTTGTTTGCTCCAGTACTGACAGCGTCGACTACTCATTCATCCTCAGCACTGATGACTTCTTCGTATTGGGTTCTGGATGAGGCTGACTGTTATCTCTTCCTCAAGAGTGGCTCCACAGTTCCCACCAGATGACTTCTAGGGCTTCTCAAGATCTGGTTTAGGGACTTCTTCCTCTTCCCCCTCACCTTCGAAGCACAGTTCTCAATCCTTGGATCACCATTGGTACTGGGACCAGCGCAAATCCCTCAGTAAGGATAGGGGTCACTGGCCTAGTTCCTACTGACCTCCGTTGTTCCCTAACGCCCCTTCTTCTCCAGATGATTCTGCAATATTCATCCTCACCAGTGTCTGAAATTCATCCTTTCCCAAGAGACAGCAAGGTTTTACAGCAGGGTTATAAATCATGGAAGTGGAGGTCTTTTGGATCCAATTCCATTCAGCCAGCTCACTGTCCAGCATGCAGACATTTTAACTACATGTTGAGGACAGCATTCCAGTTGTGACCTGCCCTTCTGTCTCCTCATATACCGGTCCAGTACCAGGAGCTCCATCATCCTCTGAGCTGAGGGCCTCAGGGCGCAGCCATTTCCTGGTCAGATGAATAAGGTCAAACAATAGCGATTGGGGTGTCTTGTCCTCTGTATACTGCCACTCATGGAACCTCTGGGCTCATAATGCTGTCATTACTCCAGATCTGCCCAGGATCTCTGCTTCAGATGGGGGTAATCTGCTGTAGTCTCTGCGGCCATATCGTAGTAGACTTTCTGGGCCTCCCCACACAGGAACTGGGCGAGGCTACCAGACCACTGATCTCGGGCCAGGCCTCACGCAGGGCTGCTCTTTCAAAAGCCAGAAGGTGTATGTTTCCACATAATCCTCCCGTGTCATTTTCTTTAGGCAGTGGCTAGCCCGTAGGGTCCGGGTCCCGTCACAGTTGCGGTTCAGCTCCATAAGGGCTTTCACCTGGTTCACCAGCTCTTGCAGCAGGGCTCGGTCCTGGGCAGTCTGATTCATCAACAGCCAATTAGTCTCCTGCTGCATCCGAGTCACCTCCTGTTGGGCAGTTGCTTGGACCCAGGTAGCCTCCTGCTGGGCTGCGGTGGCTTGTATTAGGGCCTTGACCACATCGTCCATCTTAGGGATGGGAAAGCTTTTGCTAACCCTGGTTTAAGTCCCCAGTGCATAGATCCCACTTCTGACATCACGTGTGGCAAATTGCTGGCATTATTCTGATGGGTCTTGCTCTTTCTCTTCTGGGGGATGGGGGGTTCAGGGAACTGTTTCTTGCCCCTGAACTGGGGTATTAATTGCCCCACTAGTGTTGTAGAGGAGGGGGGTGAAGAGGGAGGGACCCAGGCCCACCCTCTACTCCGGGTCCCAACCCAGAGTCCCTAGGGATAGCGGTAAACCACTAGAACTAGTGGTTCCTTTCCCTGGGCTACTTCCCTCTCCTGCCATTCAGTTTGTGGGGCTTCCTGCCCTCCCTCTTCACAAACCAGGTATCCCTTTACCTAGGGTCTTGGTGGTCTTAGCCCACCGCAGCACTTCTCCAAACTCTCCTCTGCTCCCCTCCAAACTGCTCTTTGCTCCAATGCCAATCCACTCTGCTTCAATTCCTCCCTTATCTGATTGAAGCAGGGGGGTTTTATCATGTGACTGGCTTCAGGTGCTCTAATTGGCTTTAGGTGCTCTAATTAATTTATAGCAAACTTTCTTCCCTCTACAGGGAATAAGGTTCCCTTCTACCACTCTTCTGCTGCCTTCTGGCTATGCTGTATCACAATATATATTTTATAAAAATCAGATGTAGGGTAGATTTTAGGTTTATTCAAATTTTAGGTCTGCTTCATTGCACTTTTCCCACATCTGTGTGTGTTTATCTTGTAATTTTGCTAAGCTTTGATACCTTTTAAACATGGACCTCAACAACTTAATGTATTTATTTTAAGATACTTTAGTATATTTTGTCTTCATTATTCTGTTTATAC
This sequence comes from Dermochelys coriacea, assembly GCF_009764565.3. NCBI lineage: Eukaryota > Metazoa > Chordata > Testudines > Dermochelyidae > Dermochelys > Dermochelys coriacea. Next base: position 329,666,649 of record NC_050068.2, read on the forward strand.
AAATGCCATCATGATATTTGCTGAGATTTGGAAATGTTTTTCCATTAAACTTGTTGTTTGAGCTATAAAAACTACACTTCACCAGGAAATATTCCATTCTTAAAACAGTTAAATTACTGTATCATTCTGATCAAAAGCTTTTGCTGAATTTGGCTATAACTTGACAAAACCAAAAGGAACTATTGTTCCATTAAGTAAATAATCTCTTGTTTCTACAGTACACCCCAGAAATGGGTGATGACAGTCATTAGAAGAAGCTTTGGATTTATTATGTAAAACGAACAGATTTGTGAAAATTCTTGAAACGTTTGTTCTATATGTGGGTATAATTTTATCTGTCCTCTTCTACTGGTAAATTGTTAGGCATCATTGTTGGCGTGCTTAAAATCCCCAAGGAAAAATGAATAATGGAAGAGGGGCTGCAGGAGTGCCAGAATCTGGGTACAAGTGTTGGGGCCACCGGCACCAGAACTGTGGCCCTGACCCCTACTTCTTTTACCCTTGGGTTAGAAGCTGCAGCCAGACAGTGATGATAACCCGGGGAGTCCTAGACCCTTCACCTACCCTGGGCGGGGGCTGAAGTGCCCAAGAGCAGCCCCCAACCTGTGTCCCTGCCTCCTGGGGCACGCCACTGCCAGTGGGACCCAGGGGTGGGGGCTCTGATCTGACCTCCTGCCCCCTCTCTGGGGCCTGCAGACATGCTCTGTAGGGAGAGGAGGCCCTGCCTCAGCGGGGAGGCGGTGGGGAGACCTGGGGAGGTCACAGGCAATGAGGAGCTGAGCAGGGAGGGCTCCTCCAGTGCAACTGCTACTGCTCCTGGCCCAGCCTCTTGTCGCTGCCACGCTGCTCCTGGACTCACTTAGTGCCTGCACCCAGCTCCCACTGACCAGCTGCCCCTGCCAGGCCCTTCCTGCTCCCGGTGACAGGCTGCCCCCACTGCCACCTGGGCTTTGTACCTGAGACAGCAACCACCGCTCCTCCTGTCACCTCTGGCCTGATGCTTGCAGTTTGGGGAGGGGTAACACTGACTACACCCAGGTCGCCACCACTCTGCGCCTGCCTGACGCTATTATGCCCATGTTAAAAAGTAGGCAGGCATGGCCCTTCCGCTTCCAAAAATGGTGTGGGGGCCCAAAATGTTCTTTGTGTCCATGACCCCAATAATTCTTAATCCACCTCTGGATGCGCAGGAGATCAGACTAGATTATCATGATGGTCCCTTTTGGCCTTAGTCTGTGAGTCAGACCCAAGTATTACTTTCAGTTTATTAATTTTGGCACACTGTGCTGCATTCAACAGAGGTTGTAGAAGTTCTGAAACTTTTGGCATTGCATTTGGCTAGTGCAGCCACCACCAGATCTGCATTGAAAAGGGGCCCAGTAGGTCTGGTGGCTTTTATGCTAGTCCCTTTAAGGATACAAATATATTGGAGTAACTAGGCTAATAACTGTTAAACCTCTGAGTATTTCTAGTGCAAACTAGATGTTTCTAGAAACTGAAGCAGATTCAGTCTGCGGAGTGATCATGCTGCTAATAAAAGTTCTTGGCCTTATCTCCCACCAAAATGTCGTGAGTACTTACTAAATATTTCAGACTCCACGTGCTTAGTTTTCAAAGTTTCCATCTTCTGCTGGAGTAGTCACCATTGGGGAATATAGCTCTAGGACATGTAAACTGAATGTGCCGTCATTTAAACGCTCATACGTTTATATTTGATCACTAAACTGTATGATCAAAACTCTAATTCCCACAGCAAATTAAACTACGTGACATTGCACTCTCATATTAACCCATAAAAGTCCATGCTTTTTATAGTAATTCAAATTACTACACATCTCCAATGGAGTAAAATTACAGTTACTGTAGAAAGTTTATCCAGCAGTTACTTAACTGTTTGTCTGCAACCCACTTAATTGTGGTCTTTAATTCTGGGTTAATACTAGCTAATGGGCAGAGAGCAGGCAATGGCCCTACCTCACAGCCTCTGAAGAAACAAAATTAGAGCAGCTGCCACTTCACAATCCTTGAAGACCATGGCGGGTGCGGGGTTAACTTGTTTCTCCCTGCTGGAACCTTTCCTCACTGCAGTGAAAGGCACTGCCGGAGTCTTTCAGTGTGGCAAGTAGCTACATGTGTAGTACCTGTACTTTACATGCTGCCATAATTGTAGACATAGCATGTTGTTCTCTGTAAATCCTTATTGGTCAATGCTATTAAGTCAATATCATCTGTGTATCTAAGGTATTCACTGTTCTCGCATGTAATACGACTCTTCTTGTTCCATCCTTCAGTACTACAGTCCTTAGTGCTTTCAATACCAAGTTGAATACCTCTAGCAATAGCATGCATCCTTGTCTCTCTCCTACAGCCATTCTGAACTATTCTGTGAGTTTCTTGTCTACTCTCATTACGCTCATAGACTTTCTGTAGATGTTTTCTATCAGTTTTTAATTTCTCAGGGATGCCATAGGTTCGGAAGACTTGCCATAACTAAGACTGCGCATTCCGTGAGTTTCCGGGACCTCCATGACATCTGCAGCGGCCAGTGTGTCGCCCGGGAGCCGCCTGAGCAGTTCAGGCAGCCCCTGGGCTAGCTGCACCAGTTACTGTTGGGGCAGTCTTGGGCCACCACACCTCTTCTTCCCCCCCCCCCCCTTGCTCCCGCAGCAGCAGAAGTTTGGGTGTTGGAGGGGGCTCAGGGCTGGGGGTCAGGGCATTGGAGGGGGTGAGGGCTCTGGGCGGTGCTTATCTTAGGGGGACTCCCTGGAAGCGGTGATATCCCTCATCTCCTGGGCAGAGGCACATCCAAGGGGCTCTGTGCATTGCCTCTGCCTGCAGGCACCACCCTCACAGCTCCCATTGGAGCTGGTGCTCTGGGCAGAGGTCGCACACAGAGCTGCAGGCCATGCCCCTGCCTAGGAGCAGAGGGAGGAGGATGTCGCTGCTTCTGGGGAGCCCCTGCCAGCCCCACCAACCTCCTGCCTCACACGAGCAGGTATCCTGTTCTGCCCCCCCAGCACCTGTGGTGCCCCTTGGGTTGGCAACCCCAGGCTGCATGCCCCTCCCCATCCAACAATTTAGTCGGATATATAGTACAAGTCATGGACAGGTCATGGGCTGTGAATTTTTGTTTACTGCCTGTGACCTCCCCATGACTTGTACTAAAAATATCCATGACTAAAACGTAGCCTTAGACATGACTAATTGTTGGTGGTTCTACATGGTACTGTGATCATGGTGATCAGTTATAAACACCTAAAAAAACCCTTCACTTATATCCTCTTTGCATATTACAGGGTGCCTCAAAAGTCATTTGAGGTAAAGGACTGAAGCAGATAACACTTCAACTGTAACCTGGTAAAAACTTAATTTTCCTTTTCAATCCTCCAATACAAAATAATTCGCGTGTCCCTCATCAACCCACAAATGAGGGCTCCGACTGGACCAACCTAGCCATAAATGTGTCTAGTTTAACTGAAAAAATCTGAATGCTTACTTTCCTTATTGTGGATTGTTTTTTCTAACATCTTCATGTGTCACTTTTTCTGATATGTTTTACATGCAATTCTTTAGCTTACACTGTAAATGTGCATTAGAAAAGTGATAAAAGAATTAATCTGTGTGCTGTAGAAAAAATAATTGTAGAAACATTAAAAATACAACCCCAACTGTGTTTGAAACCACTACTTCTGAAAGGGAATCCTTAATCCAAAAGGCTACACAGGGCTACACAGTCTTTGATTAATATCTGTGGGAATTTACAGGTACCATATTTGGCCAGCAGAGGGCTTGTATATTCCATGATTGCAATGGAAACATTAATTCCTTGGCTTCCATGTATTCTGGCCAAGATTTAAAAAAATGGGTTTCTACACTTAGGCTCCTAAATTTATATTTAAATGTTTAAGTAACTGCCTTAATTTAAGATGCTTTGAAACCTCTTCTACCCCTAACTTTTTTTTCACAGATTAAGTATATGCCGTAGTGTGAATTAATAGACTTGGATGAATTAAGAGACTGAAGGACACAGAAAGAAATGGACCAGGCATCCACTGAAAGTGGTGGGAGAGACCTGCTATGGTTGGGTTCTTGAGCATGCCATCAAAATGTCTTAGTAGGCAGCTGGGCCCTACAGAGCTGATAGCAGTAATGTGGTCTGTCTGCTGCGCTGTGCTCTCTGGCATTTTCTCAGTGGCTTGTAGGCCCTCTGGTGGTAGAATGGCTGAGGGGTTGGCTGGTATCTGTGCGGTAGCAGCTTAGACTATTTCCTGCGAGCTGCTGGGATGTATATTCCCAAGGAGCAGAGGGTGGTGGGAGAGATCTTACATGAGTGAAGCAACTCGTTGTTTTTTTCACAGATGAGATTGTTGCTCTTGAGGGGGAGATCTTCAGCTGTCACCTGGACCTCCATGGGGAACCCCAATGATTGCAGTCAGAGTCCTGACTCATAACCACAAATGTTGCCATGGAGTAAGAAGGTGTGTCTCGAGGCCACCAGCTTCCCTTCATCTAGGATGGCCTAGAATTGGGCTCTCCAGTAGCTTATTAACAAATTTTGATAGTCATATTTTGATATGAGTGCCTGGTACTTTGCAATACAGAGTAATAGGCAGGCCAGTGAAACATTCTTTCTGCCAAAGGAATAAAGTTTCTCTGCATTCGTGTTGGACAGGAGTGGACCTGGGCTGGTGTAGCCTATTCTGCTCCATGACTGTTTGGACAACCCGAGAGTTCAAGTTAGGGTGGAGAAACAAGTATTCTACCTCCTTGGAGGGGAAAAATAATACTTCTGCTCAGCCCTCTTAGGGCTCAGGGTACGGGTGTATGCATGTTCTTAGCGGGCTCCAGAATGGCCTAACTAATAGGGAGAGCTACTTTGGAAGGAGCCATAGCCTGAACAATATCCAGAATCCTGACTTGCACTTGAACCAGATGATTCACTACTTGTATTTTATCTGAAACCTCACAATAATAGGAAGGACTGGAAACTCCCTCCTGGATGCACACAGAGATCTGGCCTTTTACCTGGACAGGACAGGGCCCTTAGACTTCTGAGGTTATTCATATCTAATGTTGAGAGGATGAAAGGAGAAGAAATACCTTCCCAAAGCCTCTCAAAATGGATTTCCAACTGCATCTTCTTCTGCTATGAGCTTGCAGAAGCCCCTCCTCCTCAGTCAGGGCTCATTCTACCAGCGCTCAAGTGACCTCAATAGTTTCCTTGCGTAGAATCCTACTCTCTAAGGTTTATAGACTGGCAACTGAGGGCTCCATTCACTTTTACCAGGCACTGTGCCCTGATTCACGCCTCGGCCGAGGAGGCTTCCTTGAGTTCAGCGATTCAGTGAACTGTGGTGCAGAGCACTTCCTTGCACCTGCCTCTTTAATAAACATCGCTTGGGCATCATCCCCAGCAAACCCACCTGGGGACCAGCACTTGAAGAATAGAAGGTGACCTTATTGTAACTGGAATTCTTTGAGGTGTGTGTTCTCATGGGTATCGCATCCCACCCTCCTTCACCTCTGCTTGATTGTCTTCACATTTGTGCTAGAGAAGGAACTGGAGAGGCAGTTGGTCTGTACTACCCTTCATGCTCTCTGTATGCACTACAATGAGATGAAGGGCACAGGTGCAGACCAATGAATACTGCTATTGAAGCATTTCTGGTTCTGGGCCCCCAGAGTGTGTGCACAACCACAGTGAATACCCAGGGACCATGTATCTCTAATTTCAGTTACAGTAAGTTTCTTTATGCTTCCCACTGACATGAAGAACACACCACATGCTGGTTTGAAAAAGCACTTGTCTAAATTTCAGGTTTTATAACAAATTTTATTGTCAAGTGAATCATCACTTGGGATTTTGGTAAGTAATTGATCTTTAAATATTCAGGGTAAATAGGCCAAATCCCCTGAGATGGGATATTAGATGGATGGGATCTGATTTACTATAGAAAATTCTTTTCTGGGTATCTGGCTGGTGAATCTTGCCCATGTGCTCAGGGTTTAGCTGATTGCCATATTTGGGGTCGGGAAGGAATTTTCCTCCAGGGCAGATTGGAGAGGCCCTGGAGGTTTTTTTGCCATCCTCTGTAGCATGGGGCATGGTTGACTGGAGGGAGGCTTCTCTGCTCCTTGAAGTTTTGAACCATGATTTAAGGACTTCAATAGCTCAGACATGGGTGAGGTTTTTCATAGGAGTGGGTGGGTGAGATTCTGTGGCCTGCGCTGTGCAGGAGGTCGGACTAGATGATCAGAATGGTCCCTTCTGACCTTAGTATCTATGAATCTATGAATCAGCTCTAGTCACAAACTACTCTCCACAGTCATCTTATGAGCATCTGATAAGCAAAATAACTTATCTCGATAGACTATTTGCCCCCAAAATATCATATACAGAAGAATTAAAGATTTCTAGATGACTCATAGGAAGAGGTGAGTATGTCAAAAGCAGGAAGAATAAGACTAAATAGCCCAGGAAAAAGTGCACCAGAAAGGAGCTGGATTGTAGTGAGTACAAGTAAAGAACAGGCTGTAGTTGCCTAGGGGTAATAACTTGTACAGAACATGTTAAACAGGTTCTCAGTTCTGCAAGAGACTTGTTGTAACTGAAGGTGTGGTTAAGTGGTATAACACTAATGCAACCTATATTGCACCCCTAAGGAAGGAAATAGTAGTAAAACCCCACCAATTTTTGTTTAAGTCTAAGGAATACTGATAGTATAAAGTTTGTTGTCCTGAACTGGTATCTTGAATTTTAGCCAAATGAGCACTAAAAATGGATGACTTAGTTCAGGGCAGAAAAAGCTTCTGGTAGGAGCTCATGAGGAGACATTAGCTGTGGTCCATTTGGGAATTGTGGAGAGAAGAGTAAATTACTTCTTACAAGCCTCTGCAGAAATCTTGTAATCTATTTTTTTTTAAAAAAAAAACACCCATACCTCACGGGTTGTATTTTCATCAGTTACTGGTGTGATATAAAGGGCCAAGATGTTGCCTGCACGTTGTGCAGGTTTTTTGCCAACAGAGGGTTTCACCTATGGCTAATATAGAGTAATACTAGAAGAAAGGGGAGCTCTGCAGATGGAAAGGACTACAGTAGCAGTCACAGGGAACATAAATACATTTTGGGGGGAAAGAGAGGGGTCAAACTCGGGTGCCAAAAGGGGAGGAAGCAGGGAGGCACAGTTCCAGCTAGGACAACTGACAACCGATCAAATACACCAAAACCCAAACTTTTTGCTCTTCTCAAATTGATATGGGAGATGGACCTTTTCTGCTCCACTTTACTGAGGTAACCAAAAAATGGAGAAAAGGTTGGGGAAATGGGATAGCTCAGATTCTTCCAAGCCATAGGGCTCTGCATTGCTTGACGCTCATGCCATCTTTCCCTCTTTTAGTGGGAAGGGACTCTGATAGATCATTAAAGTAAATTCTTTGGACCCTCGTGCTAAGATGGACTCTACTGAAGAGGGAGGATTTTGTAGTAGAGATAATGGAGTTAGTTTGTGGGATTCTGTCCCTTTCAGATTCAAGAGTTTCTAGAGATGGACAAACAATAAGCCATGTGGAATCTTAGCTTCAATTAAAAAAGGGAACTGAAAAAGAGATGTCCATACTTGGAAAATCCCTTACTAAAATAACTTCTTAAAATCAGTTCTTGATTGGAAAGAGAATTGTAGAAGTATGAGAGGAACAAATCCGTTTGAAATATGTGTCCCTGGAATACCAACAGATACTGATTCTAAGTCCCAGATCATAAAGAAAAGTATGTCTGTAGTGTTGACGCATGACACTATCAGTGATCCCATATATGTAGAGAAATTCTACATGAAACATGAAGACAATGAAGGGAGCATTATTTTTATTATTTTTGTTCAATAGACAGGCTCGGGAGCAAATCCTGAAAGCAGTTAAAATCATATGGGTCATTACTTATCCCCTTCATACAAGCACATCAGAAAAAGTTTTTGCCTTTTAAACAGGTATATGAAGAGTTAGGAATGGAAACAGGAATGTTATTCAGAGTAAAATTCTAGCTTGTAAAGAAAATGTTGGTCTTTAAGATATTAGCTTAGCTGCCCCAACCTGCCTAGAGCTCTCAAAAGAGGACTAATGTGTTTTCTAGTTGTTGATTTGTTTAAGAGAGAGTTTAGATTCTAATCCCCTTCAGTGGTTCCCCAATGAATAGAGTTCAGTTTCTGTCCTGATACTTTCAGGCAGGGCTTTGAATATCACCAGTTGCGTAAAAGTTTGCCTTTCCTTCCAGTACACTAGCCTCCCACAAAGTGACAGTCCATCAAAATAATGAAACTGTCCGTTGTCGAGAGAGAGTTGTTCATTATTGCAGGAAACGGAACTTTCACAGGAGCTCAACCTAGACTATGGAACTTACTGTCATAGGAGATAACAGACTAAATGCAAAACTCATTTCTTCCCCTACATTTTCCCTCAAATTCTTACACAAATAAATCAAGCTTTTCCTCCTACGGGCAAAGAAGGAAGAAATAGATTATTCCTCCTCAAATACTTAAAGTGAAATCATGGTCCTATTGAAGCCAATGGTAATTTGCCATTGACTTCAATGGGACCAAGATTTCATCCCTAGTTTCTCTGGAGGTGCTCAGATGCTTGGGTATCACATAGATACATATCGAGTAGCATGACTGTTATTGCACCAGCTCTAATGGTGCATTGTGGGGGTCTGATCTTGTTGATGCACCAAGTTCAAACAGTATGTACGCTCTGAAGATGACACGGAGAATACTTCAAACTGCATAGCCAGCTCTGACCTTAATGCAACAAGTGGTCAGGCTCCCTTGAGACAGAGGGCCAGATTTTCAAAGATATTTAAGTTGCAGAAGATTTAGACAGGCTCCTATAATGTTCAGTGCCTAACATTTCTATTTATTTGTATGGGAGTTAGACACCTAACCTGCTTAATAGGATTTTCAAAAGCCTTGCTTGCCTCCTATTGGCCTTGAATGTTCAGAGATGTAACTTTTTTTGGAGGTAAGTTGTGCCCTGCACCAAGGATTCTACCACCCATATAGTAATTTTTGGAACATAAGTTATAGTTGGAATCAGTTTTTTTTAAACTGAACTTCAGGACAGAACAGGAAGTGGCTAAAATAACAAAGAACAGGTGAAATATTAAAAACACCCCAGAAAACTGAAAAAGAGAGACAGAAGTGATCCAAAGCCTTCTGAGGCAAAAGTGTGTCTCACACCACAAAAACTTCAACATGACTGTCAGTTTAAAAAAAAAAAAGAGTAAACTATAAATGACAATGGGGGATGTTTTCAGAGGATAGGAGCAGAGCCATTCCATAACATTCATAAGGATTTCTTGGGATTTTAAACTGAAGGCTCAGCAACTGGTTGGAAACTTCTTCACCATTTGCTGAGAAAAAGGAGCTAAACAGCCTAAAGACACAAGGGACTCTTGAGCCTACTGTTAAGGGATAGAATATACCTACCATTACCCAGTTCGTAGGGCTCAAGGTGTAACCCAGTTGATTTAAGCACCCCCACCCATTCCCAGTTCCTAGAGCTCTAGGGGAAAGGCACCTACCCTTACCCAGTTCCTAGGACTCAGGGCCACCCATACCTAGGTCCAGGACCAGCTCTAGGCACTAGCAAAGCAAGCATGGGGCGACACAATTCCAGGGGCAGCATTCTGGCCATTTTTTTTTTCTTGGGCAGTTGCACTCTCGGAGTTTGGGGCAGCAAAAAACCTACAGCTGGCCCTGCTCAGGACATAATTTTCTGCAGGTTTACAGGGTCTTTTACCAGTGAAAGAGCCTTACACAGTAATATCCTTAACCTCTATTTATTAACCATCATAAAAACAGAATGCACATGCTAAGCATACAATGCTCACCACATGCCATAGGCATGGGAACTAGGGGTGCAGGAGGTGCTGCAGCACACCCAGGTTTTGTGTCGGTTCCTGGCTGCCAACCCCACACCCAGCTGCCAGCCCCATCCCTGGCCCCAGCTGCTGGTCCTGCACTGGGGGCTTCGCATGTGGCCCTGTGCCCTGGGGCCCCCCGCCTTCTCCTGGTCCTGGCTCCATGCCCAGCTCCAGTCCTGGCTGCCGGCTCCGTGCCCGTCCCCGGCTGCTAGCCCCACACCTGTGGTCCTGGCAGTCAGCCCCACACAAGGGCTCAGCACTTACCCCCAGCTGTGGTCCCAGCCTCGGCCCCCTTGCCTCTGTCCACATCCCCCCATCCCAGAGCCATGGCCCTGCTCCTGGCCCCAGCTCTAGGGGGCTGCAAGGGGCACAGCACCCCCACTCTAAAAAGTGTTCCAGCGCCACTGTCACTCCCAATAAGGCAGAGGAATTTTTCCTGGCCAGTCAGGATCAGGTCATCTGGGGACTCAAGATTCTGCCCGGTGTGATTAGCAGGGTGTTGAGGCTGGTAGCTCTGATCGTGGGGCTGTGTCCTGGAGTTAAGTTCCAAAGAACTTCGTTTTGGACCCCAGTTTATATAGTTAAACTTGAGTCCTGCTTAGCTATATCTTAACCTATCATTTTAAACTAAACTACTATAAAATAATTCTTTGACCAATCTTAACATATTGTGAAACAATTCTTCACCCAATCATACCCCACCACCTTAGTTGATTTAAATCTTACAAAATTAATTATGCAACAGACAGAAACAATCAAAGAACCAGACAGAGACCATACAGATAAACAATAGAGAAGTAGGGATCATAAAGGCAAAAGAACAGAACTATAGATTTTACAATCACAACTGTTGATAAGTGATTCCGTGCCCTACAGAATGCTATCAAGCAAAGTTTTCTTTAAACATCTTAAGAGATTTTTTACTTATCTGGTGATGGTGGGTACTATTAGGAGGGCTGCCTTACCAGCCCGATATTACATTGTTTTGATATAATTTAGAAGGAATGTGAGGATGTGACTTTCTGCTTCTTGGCTCATGGCTGCTGCGCTCCTAATATGACTGCAGAAGAAGGCCTCGGACTTTACATAGCAATTGGTTGGAAACTTCTTCACCATTTGCAGAGAAAAAGGAGTTAACGGGTTAAAGACACAAGGGACTGCTGAGCCTACAGTTAAGGGATAGAATGTACCCCTCTTTGGTATGGGGGGGAATCAGCAGTGCCCAAAACTCTATGTAAGTCCTCATTTAATATTTGTATTACAGTAGGACAAAGGGGTTCATTGTGCTCTGCCCTGTCTAAGCATCAGAAAGATAGTCTTAGCCCCACACAGTTTATATATCTCCCATGATTATAGAATCAGAACACTAAAACTCTTAAGTTTTGGGAGTTTGGGCTGATCTTGTATTGGAAACAAAGCACCCAACAGTAGGAATTTAGTCATTAGTATATTCCAATACATCAGACTATGCACACCACTTCATTGTGTAAATGATTTCCTTCGAGCCATAATACATTTTGTTTTACTACAAACTCTATGGGTCTAGGCTGTTAGGGAATTTCATGTAGGCCATCCTGAAGAGGTGGAATAACCTATAATCTCCAAAAACATGTGGTTAAGGAAGGTGAAACCTACTCCATTTGAGGTTTTGTCCAAAAGTGCATGAACTAAAGGGTCCTATCACATAAAGTCTCATTGTAAGTGCTGTAGTCCTAATGTTGCATGGGAAATGCCTAATGACCACACATGAGAATTGGTCTTAATAAGTCAAAGGGCTAAGATCATATTTTGTCAAGCCCAGGCACCATATCTATTTGCCTTCATATTTACACCCTTTATGGCTTTAAGGGTCTACCTCCTAATAAATGGAAATTGGTCAATACCAGAGATGATCATACTCCCAGGCTTTGTATTCTGCCATCACAAAAATTTGATCAGAATTCACCTCTTATATTTGTGTGCTCCAGAATCTAAGTTTTGTTTTGTACAAATATGCAGTTTTAATTCTTTTGGCTTCCAAGAAAACCTTCTAAAAGTGAACAGAGTATAAACTCCATGTAGTGTTAGCCTCTTGAGTCTCTGGACAGCCTGCAATAATTGATCCACCCTCCCCAATGGAGTTTTGAAGACTGAAAGCAAGTGACAACTTCAAATGTCAGCATTGTTAACTATTTGACAGCTGATAATTTTAGCAGAAAGTTTAGGCTAAGGTGCTTATCATGATCTCAGATCACTCTCTATATCCTTTTGGGTGCCAAAAGCCCCCCCCATGTCACGCACCCAGCTGCCAAAGTCTATAGTTCATTCTCCCACCTGTGACCATTTTTAAGTGCAGTTATGTATTAATACAAAATTATTGCATACTGAAAACATGGAATAAACCAAATTAAATCTAATATAAAAACAAATAGCACAAGGAATACTATACTGCTTATTTATTTTTTCTTTGTAAATCAAAACATCCATTAAAAAATTTATCTATAGCTGCTGGAGAATTTCTGGTCTGTAGTCCTGGAGTGCTACAGCTACCAGGGCCCTTGCCACAGAATTTAGTTCTAGTTTTCCATAGAATACACTGAGTCTGGCCAAAAAAGTTTTCCTATATAATTGATTAAGCCTCCCTGCTATTTTTGTCTTGTGTAGCCTTCATAATGTCTTTCTGCCCTTGAATTGATCAGAGGTCACCAAGGAAGTGTTTATCATACATTTTTTTCGGGGGGTGGAGAGGGAAGGGAAAAATAAAAACTGCCAGGCAATCTGAGAAAATTTGTCAGGACTTCAAGCAACTGATAGGAGTTTGAGATTATATATCCTTGGCTGGGTCAAGAAGATGTATGTTTCTAGAAAAGGCTACTCTGACTTTGGCCTGTGGCTGCAGGACATCCAACAGCTTGTGACCTTGTCAAGGTTCCTTCCCCACTTTGAACTCTAGGGTACAGATGTGGGGACCTGCATGAAAAACCCCCTAAGCTTATTTTTACCAGCTTAGGTTAAAACTTCCCCAAGGTACAAACTATTTTACCTTTTGTCCCTGGACTTTACTGCTGCCACCACCAAGCGTCTAACAAATATATAACAGGGAAAGAGCCCGCTTGGAAACGTCTTGCCCCCCTAAATCTTCCCAAACCCTACACCCCCTTTCCTGGGGAAGGCTTGATAAAAATCCTCACCAATTTGCATAGATGAACACAGACCCAAACCCTTGGATCTTAAGAACAAGGAAAAAGCAATCAGGTTCTTAAAAGAAGAATTTTAATTCAAGAAAAAGTAAAAGAATTACCTCTGTAAAATCAGGATGGTAAATACCTTAATCAGATTCAAAACACAGAGAATCCCTCTAGGCAAAACCTTAAGTTACAAAAAGACACAAAAACAGGAATCTACATTCCATTCAGCACAACTTATTTTATCAGCCATTTAAACAAAACAGAATCTAATACATATCTTTAACTAGATTGCTTATTAACCCTTTACAGGAATTCTGACCTGCATTCCTGCTCTGGTCCTGGCAATAGACACACACAGACAGAAAACCCTTTGTTCCTCCCCACCCCCTCCAGCTTTGAAAGTATCCTGTCTCCTCATTGGTCATTTTGGTCAGGTGCCACCGAGGTTATCTTTAGCTTCTTAACTCTTTACAGGTGAAAGGGTTTTTTCCTCTGGCCAGGAGGGATTTAAAGGTGGTTAGCCTTCCCTTTATATTTAAGACAGGCCTTTTTTAATTTTTCCTTGGATAGTGGAAAAAGGCATTGAATGACCTTCTGAAAAGCTTGATATCATTCTGGGCCTTGAGGTATTACACAAGATTCAGTCCAATTCCCCAGAGGACACCATCTCAGCACTTGTCATCTGCTACTACTCCTAATGTCAGATAGTCCTGAGAGAATAATTGAACCTTTAGAATTCTCAACTTTTGACTTTGTTCTATTACAGTAGCGTAAAACTTGAATAATTTAATGGAATTGCTCCATAGCTGACTAGTGTAACAGGAGAATTGGGCTCACTGTATGACATAAGCAGAAGGCAAATGTGGATATACAAGCAAAAATCACAGATAAGGAAATGTACATAAGAAATGCAAAACTTAGGTATACTGTACAAAAAGATTGCAGAACACAAGTCATTTTTCAAACAGACAGGGAACAGAATAAACAGAATAAATCAATACAACATGTAAGAGGAGTTTAGGTAACTTAATTATAGGATAAGCAGATATTGCAGAATTGCTAAATTAATTCTTCATTTTAAATGTTCACAAAAGAATATGCGTAGATTGAAAACAAGCACAGAAATACATTTTCTCTAGAAGAAAAACTAAATGCAGGAAGAACTCAGTTCAAAATAAAACAAGTAAAATAGAAATGACTGAAGCTGGGTAATGCACCAGAACCAGACAGGCTCCATTCCAATATTCTGAAGGAGGAATTAAAAAAAAGAAGGAAAGTTCAAGTTATTTAAAATTATCAGTCTTTGACCACTCTCTCTTTGCTGGAACATTTCCCCCACCTCCATGCCTCAAGCATACACTTCAATTTTGGGGAAAAAAAATACTTCCCTCAGTTCTCCCATGTATCTTTCTCTTCCATTTTGCCTATAAATTATGGATCTCTCATAGCTTGACTTCATCCTCAATTCATTCCTCCACTCTGGAATCAACCCTCTCTGCTTCCCCAGAATTGTCCTCACTTACTGCAACTCACTAGTTGCTTACTGCTACCTAACTCTAAATGGGGAGGTTTCAGAGTAGCAGCTGTGTTAATCTGTATCCACAAAAAGAAAAGGAGTACTTGTGGCACCTTAGAGACTAACAAATGTATTTGAGCATATGGGGAGTACTTGATCTGTCTGCCTTCCATAACACTGCTGATCACTGCACCTCCACTTCATCTTTCTCCTTAATTCTTCAACTGTGATTTCTTCTTTCCTTGCTAATCGAACCTTCAGTGTGCCCCTTAATGCCCTCTCAATTTTCTCACTTCATTCCACTGGTGTTCACCCTCTCTCACTCCATTATTTTCCTGTCTCCCAAGGCTCAAAGTTCAGTTTAATCTTTGGACTGGCTCCTCTGATGTGGCTGAAACATAATTAGTGCATTTTAAAAGTGGGAATGCAAAAAATGCTCTTTGCACTGACTCACCTGATCCTGTGCCCACTGTCCCCAAAGGTTGCTTTAACATACATCAGCTGGTATGCTATGATATCCAGAAATTGCCAGGACATAGGCAAACCTTGTGTATTCCCCTTGTCCACAGCTATCCCCCTTATGCTGGTAGCTGGATGCTATTAGGCTATAGTGATGCTATGCTGTCTGAGTTTTCCCCCTGCATAGGGGAGATTCTCCGGAGCTGGATCTGCTGGGTTTAGGTATGCAAATAGCCAGAGTGCAGACTAGGATTTGGGCCTTAAGCTCTTTTCTCCATTCTGCCACACTGTCCAGTATTTCTCAAATTCATGTAACTTTTTCCTCTTCAGAGTCATAGATATAAAGGACAGAAAGGATCATTATTATCATCATCTAGTCTGACCTTTTATGAATAACACAGCCCAAAGAAACTCACCCAGTGACTTCTGCATCAAGCTCAACTTCTAAATGATGTGCTATAGATCACAAAGAAAGAGACTCAATCTAGATTTCAATACTTTAACTGATGGAGAATCTACTATGTCCCTAGGTAAGTTGTTCCAATCATTACTTTTCCTTACTGTTAAAACATCTGTGCCTTATTTTTAGTCTGAATGTTTCTAGCTTCAACTTCTCACCATTGGTATCCCTTATTCTGCTACATTAAAGAGCCATTTACTATCAGAAATCTTTTCTCCAAGTCAGTACTTGTAGACTGTGATCACCTTCTTTTGGTTAAACTAAAAAGACTAAGTTTAAGTCTCTCAATATAACCACAAATAATAATAAGAACATAAGAATGGCCATGCTCGGTCAGACCAAAGGTCCATCCAGGCCAGTATCCTGACTTCTGACATTGGCCAATGCCAGGTGCCCCAGAGGGAATGAACAGAGCAGGTAATCATCAAGTGATCCCTCCCCTGTCGCCCATTCCCAACTTCTGGCAAACAGAGGCTAGGGACACCGTCCCTGCCCCTCCTGGCAAATAGCGATTGATGGATCTATCCTCCATGAATTTATCTACTTCTTTTTTGAACCCTGTTATAGTCTTGGCCTTCACAACATCCTCTGGCAAGGCGTTCCATAGGCTGATTGTATGTTGTATGAAAAAATACTTCCTTCTGTTTGTTTAAACCTGCTGCCTATTAATTTCATTGGTGGCCCCTAGTTCTTGTGTTATGAGAAGGAGTAAATAACACATCCTTATTTATTTTCTCCACACCAGTCATGATTTTATAGACCTCTATTATATCCCCTTTTAGTTGTCTTTTTTCTAAACTGAAAAGTCCCAGTTTTATTAATCTCTCCTCAAACAGCAGCCATTCCATACCCCTAATCATTTTTGTTGCCCTTTTCTGAACCTTTTTCAATTCCAATACATCTTTTTGAGATGGGGCAACCTCATCTGCACTCAGCATTCAAGATGTTAGTATACCATGGATTTATATAGAGGCAATATGATATTTTCTGTCTTATTTTCTATCCCTTTCTTAATGATTCCCAACATTCTGTTCGCTGCTTTTGACTGCCGTTGCACATTGAGTGGATGTTTTCAGAGAACTATCCACAATGACTCCAAGATCTCTTTCTTGAGGGGTAACCGGTAATTTAGACCCCCATCGTTTAATATGTATAGTTGGGATTATGTTTTCCAATGTGCATTACTGTGCATTTATCAACATTGAATTTCATCTGCCATTTTTTGCATAATGACAGGTTTCAGAATAGCAGCTATGTTAGTCTGTATTCGCAAAAAGAAAAGGAGTACTTGTGGCATCTTAGAGACTAACAAATTTATTTGAGCATAAGCTTTCGTGAGCTATAGCTATATGCTCAAATAAATTTGTTAGTCTCTAAGGTGCCACAAGTACTGCTTTTCTATCTGCCATTTTGTTGCCCAATCACCCAGTTTTGAGAGATCTTTTTGTAGCTCTTCGCAGTCTGCCAGGGACTTGCCTATCTTGAGCAGTTTTGTATCATCTGCAGATTTTGCCACCTCACTGTTTACCCCTTTCCAGATCATTTATGATACGTTAAATAGGACTGGTCCCAGGACAGACCCCTGGAGGACACCACTATTTACCTCTCTCCATTCAGAAAACTGACTGTTTATTCCTACCCTTTGCTTCCTATCTTTTAACCAGTTACCAATCCATGAGAGAACCTTCCCTCTTATCCCATGACGGCTTACTTTGCTTAAGAGCCTTTGGTGAGGGACTTTGTCAAAGTCTTTCTGAAAATCTAAATACACTATATCCCCTGGATTCCCCTTATCCATTGAATCCCCCTTATAGTATATATAAGAATATATATACTATATAAGAATCAAAATCCTCGTGTTCTTTATCATCTCTATTGCTAAATCCTCCACAAATTAGTAATTTCTCACCTTAATTTCCTCAACTTCTGTCTTGCTTCACTGCACCTCAACATCTCTTCACTGTGACTATAATATTGTTGCAAATCATCTTTCTCTTCCTCAACACCAACCACATCCCTGGCCTCTTTAAATTCTATCATTGGCTTTGTCTCTCAGTGAATTCAATTCAAATTTCTAGTCCTAGTCTGAAAGGCGCTATAACAGCATCATTCCACTTACATCTCATCTCTCACTTCCCCCTACTTTTCTTGTCATTCCTTATGCTTTTCACAATACTTTGGTCCTGCCTCTCTGATCTAATTTTTTCCTTCCCCCTTTTATCTTAGGCTTCAACCACAAAGTACATACTATGTCCTTCGTATCTTTTCTAGTAAAACCACCTCTTCAAGCAATCTCACCTCTTTTTTTCCCCCACTGTTTTGTTTTATTTAAAATATAACATCTTTGGGAGATTGAACATGTCTTAATCTATAATTGTAAAGCGTTCTGTACATTTATGATTTCTATATACAGTAAATGACTTTTAACAGTAAAATGAGTAAATGAAGGGGAAGTACTGTGGCTCAGACAACACAGGGAGAGATTGGTAATCAGAGAATTGGATTCTGTTCCCAGCACCTTTATGTCAGTTTCAACATTTGATACTCAGCTCATTTGTAAAAGACCTTAAGATTTATGCTTGGAAAGTACTAGATAGGTCTTATTTAGGAAAGTTCTGGGTAAAACAGACATATCAATTTAACTATTAGTCGCATTAATATTTTACACTGATTGCAGATTGATCAGGGGCACTTGATTAAAATACATGTAAACCTCAATTTTACAAGTCTCAGGAGGACACGCAAAACTTAATAAATCTGGAGTTAAGTCAGGAGGTTTGGATACAATAGTGTACTATTAGCTTGGGAGACAAGGGCATTTTGACTAATACAAGGACTTTTGGAAAACTGGAGTTCATAACGTTGTAGTCAATGTGGATTTAATCAAAGAGAGACAAGCTATGCTTAAGAAAAGTCATTAAAAACTGTCAAAATAACAAATCCCAGATGACAGAATTTGTGAACTTCATGAAAGTTTTCAGTTCAATATCAGCTTAGAACCTACACAATGGTACTGTATAGAAGATTGGCTACTTTAAACTCAATTGTGGCTTCTTGAGCAGGCACAGTTCCTCTTGGAGTTCCAGGAAGCACAGCCACTGTACCACCCAGGTACAGGGTGACACTTATGTTTCCCTTTATGCAAGTTTTGGAGGGGGCAGGTCACAGGTGTGTTTTCCCCTTTTGAGGTGGCTAGCACTGCTAGTGCGCAATGTGGCTTTTTCTCTTGTGAAACAGCACAGGGCTAACCATAAGTCTAGCTCTTCTGAGGAGAGGCTGAGGGAACTGGCTTGTTTAGTCTGCAGAAGAGAAGAGTGAGGAGGGATTTGATAGCAGCTTTCAACTACCTGAAGGGGGGTTCCAAAGAGGATGGAGCTCGGCTGTTCTCAGTGGTGGCAGATGACAGAACAAGGAGCAATGGTCTCAAGTTGCAGTGGGGGAGGTCTAGGTTGGATATTAGGAAACACTATTTCACTAGGAGGGTGTGAAGCACTGGAATGGGTTACTTAGGGAGGTTGTGGAATCTCCATCCTTAGAGGTTTTTAAGGGCCGGCTTGACAAAGCCCTGGCTGGGATGATTTAGTTGGTTTGAGCAGGGGGTTGGACTAGATGACCTCCTAAAATCTCTTCCAATCCTAATCTTCTATGATTCCACCAGGTTAACTATCAATAGTGTAAAATTGTTTGAATCTGTCCCATATAAAACCCATGGAAATGAATAAATCTAAAAGGGTAAGATCTTGAAGGAATTTTAGGTGGAACTGAGTGTCATGGTTTTGAGTCTAAGGCAATTTACAAAATGAGGACTGCAGTTACTATGTATGCATGTATGTCTACAGGTCTGACTAAAAGAGAAATCTAGGGTACCATCTTGACAGTACGAAATGTTAGAATGAGATTTGTATTAAGCTTCCCAAAACAGTTCCAACAGAATAAATAAAAAATAATTGTAACAGGAGTAGTATTTACTGAACACTAAACTCTAAATCTAGTGGGATTTTCTCTATTGATGCTAAAGACACAATAAATTGTCTGATTCTTTTATTTTCTTTTGTATTACCATAGTGCTTAGGAGCCTTCATCATGAACCAGGACCCCATTGTGCTAAACCAGAGGTGGGCAAACTACAGCCCGTGGGCCACATCTGGCCGTGGGACTGTCCTGCCCGGCCCTTGAGCTCCCGGCTGGGGAGGCTAGCCCTCAGCCCCTCCCCTGCTGTCCCCCCTCCCCAGAAGCCTCAGCTCGCCATACCGCCAGCGCTCTGGGCAGCGGGACTGCATGACAGCGTGGCTGGCTCCAGCCAAGCGGTGCAGCTGCCAATCCTGGTGCTCTGAGTGGCATGGTAAGGGGGCAGGGAGCAGGGGGGGATATGAGGCAGGGGATCCCGAGGGAGAGTCAGGGAACAGGAAGCAGGGGGGGCTGGAGAGGCGTGGGAGTCCCGGGGGACTTGTTAGGGGGCGAGGTGTGGATAAGGGTGGGGCAGTCAGGGGACAGGGAGCAGGTGGGGTTGATAGGGGGGGGGGTCCTGGAGCATGGTTAGGGGGTGGGAAGTGGAAGGGGGTGGTAAGGGGGCGGAGGCCAAGCTGTTTGGGGAGGCACAGCCTTCCCTACCTGGCCCTCCATACAATTTTGGATCCCTGATATGGCCAAAAGTTTGCCCACCCCGTGCTAGACACTGTACAAACACAGAACAACAAGATCATGCCTGCTCCAAGGAGCTTACAATCTAGGTATGTATAGAGATCTTTGTATGAAGTGAGAAATTCATTGTGCTTATCCTGTATTCAAATTTATATTAACAATTTAGTCACTCAACATTTTCTATTATATTTATGGAAAAATATTGATTACCTCTCAACTTGTCTGTAAATTCCCCTGGATGTTAAAAAAAGACTATAGCCAAGAAGATTACCTTTGAAATATTAGATAAATTATGAGTTCAAATTGTGTGTGTATAAATATTTCTCAAGTTTTCTCCATCCCTGTGATTATAGATCTATTCTTACAACTTGGGAGAGAAGCTGAGCCTGATTAGGGGGTGGGGCTTTGTGCTGGGAGAGCAGCTGAGCCCTGCTTAGGGGGTGAGGCTTCTGACTAGAGGTCCTATAAAGGTAGCCAGCCAGTCAGGCAGTAGCACAGGAGCTAGCAAACAGAGCTCTAAACAGGGGAGTTTGAGTGGGAGTTTGCAAGGGGAGTTTGGATTGTGGTGCTTGTTTGGGGTTTGCTTTTGCTGGGGGGGGTGGTTCCCAGATTAACAGGATTTAGGTGGGAAGGTGATGACAGATATGGAGGCAGCTGTGGGAATGACTCCTGTAGTGGAAGACACATTGAGGATGACTGGATGTGGAAGCTGTGGTATGTACATGATCCTGGAGGGGGGAACCGGTAAGAGTGTTTTCTGCATGAAATGTCGTCTGATAGAGCTGATGGAGGAAAAGATCCGAGGTTTGGAGATGCAGGTGGAAAGTCTGGTTGAGTTTAGGAAGGGGTTTGAGCAGATGATGGAGCAAAGATATGAGGTATCTGAAGGGAAAAGCTCAGACTCACGGATGGAAGCAGGGCTGGGGAATTTTGATGGGAGACTGGGTGAGGAAAGTGGTCAGTGGAAACATGTGACTCAAAGAACCAGGCAGAGGAAAAGACGGGCTAGTGAAGGAGAAATAGAGCTTAGGAACAGGTTTGCAGAGTTGGAAAATGAAGAAGGAGCTCAGCAGGTACTTGTTGAAGGTGGAAGGGTAAGGAAGAAGAGAAGAGAGGCTAGTCCTATAGGAAAAGCGGAAGAGTCAAGGAAGACTAGACCAAATATGAGCCCCAGGAGGATACAGGATGGGTTGAAGAAGATTATAAGGGAAAATAGGAATGGAAAGAACTTGCAGCCAGAGGGAACAGGGGAGAGACTGGAGAATAGCACAGTCACCAGGAAAAGGCAGGTCTATGTGATCGGGGACTCTTTATTGAGAAGAATAGACAGGCCTGTAACTAGAGCTGATCCAGAGAATAGAAGGGTGTGCTGTCTTCCGGGTGCTAAGATACGGGATGTAGACCTGAGGTTGAAAAGGATCCTAAAGGGAGCGGGAAAGAATCCCCCTAATTATCCTTCATGTGGGAACAAATTATACGGCTAGATTCTCGCTGGAAAGTATTAAGGGAGACTATGAGTTTAGGTAACTTAATTATAGGATAAGCAGATATTGCAGAATTGCTAAATTAATTCTTCATTTTAAATGTTCACAAAAGAATATGCGTAGATTGAAAACAAGCACAGAAATACATTTTCTCTAGAAGAAAAACTAAATGCAGGAAGAACTCAGTTCAAAATAAAACAAGTAAAATAGAAATGACTGAAGCTGGGTAATGCACCAGAACCAGACAGGCTCCATTCCAATATTCTGAAGGAGGAATTAAAAAAAAGAAGGAAAGTTCAAGTTATTTAAAATTATCAGTCTTTGACCACTCTCTCTTTGCTGGAACATTTCCCCCACCTCCATGCCTCAAGCATACACTTCAATTTTGGGGAAAAAAAATACTTCCCTCAGTTCTCCCATGTATCTTTCTCTTCCATTTTGCCTATAAATTATGGATCTCTCATAGCTTTGACTTCATCCTCAATTCATTCCTCCACTCTGGAATCAACCCTCTCTGCTTCCCCAGAATTGTCCTCACTTACTGCAACTCACTAGTTGCTTACTGCTACCTAACTCTAAATGGGGAGGTTTCAGAGTAGCAGCTGTGTTAATCTGTATCCACAAAAAGAAAAGGAGTACTTGTGGCACCTTAGAGACTAACAAATGTATTTGAGCATATGGGGAGTACTTGATCTGTCTGCCTTCCATAACACTGCTGATCACTGCACCTCCACTTCATCTTTCTCCTTAATTCTTCAACTGTGATTTCTTCTTTCCTTGCTAATCGAACCTTCAGTGTGCCCCTTAATGCCCTCTCAATTTTCTCACTTCATTCCACTGGTGTTCACCCTCTCTCACTCCATTATTTTCCTGTCTCCCAAGGCTCAAAGTTCAGTTTAATCTTTGGACTGGCTCCTCTGATGTGGCTGAAACATAATTAGTGCATTTTAAAAGTGGGAATGCAAAAAATGCTCTTTGCACTGACTCACCTGATCCTGTGCCCACTGTCCCCAAAGGTTGCTTTAACATACATCAGCTGGTATGCTATGATATCCAGAAATTGCCAGGACATAGGCAAACCTTGTGTATTCCCCTTGTCCACAGCTATCCCCCTTATGCTGGTAGCTGGATGCTATTAGGCTATAGTGATGCTATGCTGTCTGAGTTTTCCCCCTGCATAGGGGAGATTCTCCGGAGCTGGATCTGCTGGGTTTAGGTATGCAAATAGCCAGAGTGCAGACTAGGATTTGGGCCTTAAGCTCTTTTCTCCATTCTGCCACACTGTCCAGTATTTCTCAAATTCATGTAACTTTTTCCTCTTCAGAGTCATAGATATAAAGGACAGAAAGGATCATTATTATCATCATCTAGTCTGACCTTTTATGAATAACACAGCCCAAAGAAACTCACCCAGTGACTTCTGCATCAAGCTCAACTTCTAAATGATGTGCTATAGATCACAAAGAAAGAGACTCAATCTAGATTTCAATACTTTAACTGATGGAGAATCTACTATGTCCCTAGGTAAGTTGTTCCAATCATTACTTTTCCTTACTGTTAAAACATCTGTGCCTTATTTTTAGTCTGAATGTTTCTAGCTTCAACTTCTCACCATTGGTATCCCTTATTCTGCTACATTAAAGAGCCATTTACTATCAGAAATCTTTTCTCCAAGTCAGTACTTGTAGACTGTGATCACCTTCTTTTGGTTAAACTAAAAGACTAAGTTTAAGTCTCTCAATATAACCACAAATAATAATAAGAACATAAGAATGGCCATGCTCGGTCAGACCAAGGTCCATCCAGGCCAGTATCCTGACTTCTGACATTGGCCAATGCCAGGTGCCCCAGAGGGAATGAACAGAGCAGGTAATCATCAAGTGATCCCTCCCCTGTCGCCCATTCCAACTTCTGGCAAACAGAGGCTAGGGACACCGTCCCTGCCCCTCCTGGCAAATAGCGATTGATGGATCTATCCTCCATGAATTTATCTACTTCTTTTTTGAACCCTGTTATAGTCTTGGCCTTCACAACATCCTCTGGCAAGGCGTTCCATAGGCTGATTGTATGTTGTATGAAAAAATACTTCCTTCTGTTTGTTTAAACCTGCTGCCTATTAATTTCATTTGGTGGCCCCTAGTTCTTGTGTTATGAGAAGGAGTAAATAACACATCCTTATTTATTTTCTCCACACCAGTCATGATTTTATAGACCTCTATTATATCCCCTTTTAGTTGTCTTTTTTCTAAACTGAAAAGTCCCAGTTTTATTAATCTCTCCTCAAACAGCAGCCATTCCATACCCCTAATCATTTTTGTTGCCCTTTTCTGAACCTTTTTCAATTCCAATACATCTTTTTTGAGATGGGGCAACCTCATCTGCACTCAGCATTCAAGATGTTAGTATACCATGGATTTATATAGAGGCAATATGATATTTTCTGTCTTATTTTCTATCCCTTTCTTAATGATTCCCAACATTCTGTTCGCTGCTTTTGACTGCCGTTGCACATTGAGTGGATGTTTTCAGAGAACTATCCACAATGACTCCAAGATCTCTTTCTTGAGGGGTAACCGGTAATTTAGACCCCCATCGTTTAATATGTATAGTTGGGATTATGTTTTCCAATGTGCATTACTGTGCATTTATCAACATTGAATTTCATCTGCCATTTTTTGCATAATGACAGGTTTCAGAATAGCAGCTATGTTAGTCTGTATTCGCAAAAAGAAAAGGAGTACTTGTGGCATCTTAGAGACTAACAAATTTATTTGAGCATAAGCTTTCGTGAGCTATAGCTATATGCTCAAATAAATTTGTTAGTCTCTAAGGTGCCACAAGTACTGCTTTTCTATCTGCCATTTTGTTGCCCAATCACCCAGTTTTGAGAGATCTTTTTGTAGCTCTTCGCAGTCTGCCAGGGACTTGCCTATCTTGAGCAGTTTTGTATCATCTGCAGATTTTGCCACCTCACTGTTTACCCCTTTTCCAGATCATTTATGATACGTTAAATAGGACTGGTCCCAGGACAGACCCCTGGAGGACACCACTATTTACCTCTCTCCATTCAGAAAACTGACTGTTTATTCCTACCCTTTGCTTCCTATCTTTTAACCAGTTACCAATCCATGAGAGAACCTTCCCTCTTATCCCATGACGGCTTACTTTGCTTAAGAGCCTTTGGTGAGGGACTTTGTCAAAGTCTTTCTGAAAATCTAAATACACTATATCCCCTGGATTCCCCTTATCCATTGAATCCCCCTTATAGTATATATAAGAATATATATACTATATAAGAATCAAAATCCTCGTGTTCTTTATCATCTCTATTGCTAAAATCCTCCACAAATTAGTAATTTCTCACCTTAATTTCCTCAACTTCTGTCTTGCTTCACTGCACCTCAACATCTCTTCACTGTGACTATAATATTGTTGCAAATCATCTTTCTCTTCCTCAACACCAACCACATCCCTGGCCTCTTTAAATTCTATCATTGGCTTTGTCTCTCAGTGAATTCAATTCAAATTTCTAGTCCTAGTCTGAAAGGCGCTATACAGCATCATTCCACTTACATCTCATCTCTCACTTCCCCCTACTTTTCTTGTCATTCCTTATGCTTTTCACAATACTTTGGTCCTGCCTCTCTGATCTAATTTTTTCCTTCCCCCTTTTATCTTAGGCTTCAACCACAAAGTACATACTATGTCCTTCGTATCTTTTCTAGTAAAACCACCTCTTCAAGCAATCTCACCTCTTTTTTTTCCCCCACTGTTTTGTTTTATTTAAAATATAACATCTTTGGGAGATTGAACATGTCTTAATCTATAATTGTAAAGCGTTCTGTACATTTATGATTTCTATATACAGTAAATGACTTTTAACAGTAAAATGAGTAAATGAAGGGGAAGTACTGTGGCTCAGACAACACAGGGAGAGATTGGTAATCAGAGAATTGGATTCTGTTCCCAGCACCTTTATGTCAGTTTCAACATTTGATACTCAGCTCATTTGTAAAAGACCTTAAGATTTATGCTTGGAAAGTACTAGATAGGTCTTATTTAGGAAAGTTCTGGGTAAAACAGACATATCAATTTAACTATTAGTCGCATTAATATTTTTACACTGATTGCAGATTGATCAGGGGCACTTGATTAAAATACATGTAAACCTCAATTTTACAAGTCTCAGGAGGACACGCAAAACTTAATAAATCTGGAGTTAAGTCAGGAGGTTTGGATACAATAGTGTACTATTAGCTTGGGAGACAAGGGCATTTTGACTAATACAAGGGACTTTTGGAAAACTGGAGTTCATAACGTTGTAGTCAATGTGGATTTAATCAAAGAGAGACAAGCTATGCTTAAGAAAAGTCATTAAAAACTGTCAAAATAACAAATCCCAGATGACAGAATTTGTGAACTTCATGAAAGTTTTCAGTTCAATATCAGCTTAGAACCTACACAATGGTACTGTATAGAAGATTGGCTACTTTAAACTCAATTGTGGCTTCTTGAGCAGGCACAGTTCCTCTTGGAGTTCCAGGAAGCACAGCCACTGTACCACCCAGGTACAGGGTGACACTTATGTTTCCCTTTATGCAAGTTTTGGAGGGGGCAGGTCACAGGTGTGTTTTCCCCTTTTGAGGTGGCTAGCACTGCTAGTGCGCAATGTGGCTTTTCTCTTGTGAAACAGCACAGGGCTAACCATAAGTCTAGCTCTTCTGAGGAGAGGCTGAGGGAACTGGCTTGTTTAGTCTGCAGAAGAGAAGAGTGAGGAGGGATTTGATAGCAGCTTTCAACTACCTGAAGGGGGTTCCAAAGAGGATGGAGCTCGGCTGTTCTCAGTGGTGGCAGATGACAGAACAAGGAGCAATGGTCTCAAGTTGCAGTGGGGGAGGTCTAGGTTGGATATTAGGAAACACTATTTCACTAGGAGGGTGTGAAGCACTGGAATGGGTTACCTTAGGGAGGTTGTGGAATCTCCATCCTTAGAGGTTTTTAAGGGCCGGCTTGACAAAGCCCTGGCTGGGATGATTTAGTTGGTTTGAGCAGGGGGTTGGACTAGATGACCTCCTAAAATCTCTTCCAATCCTAATCTTCTATGATTCCACCAGGTTAACTATCAATAGTGTAAAATTGTTTGAATCTGTCCCATATAAAACCCATGGAAATGAATAAATCTAAAGGGTAAGATCTTGAAGGAATTTTAGGTGGAACTGAGTGTCATGGTTTTGAGTCTAAGGCAATTTACAAAATGAGGACTGCAGTTACTATGTATGCATGTATGTCTACAGGTCTGACTAAAAGAGAAATCTAGGGTACCATCTTGACAGTACGAAATGTTAGAATGAGATTTGTATAAGCTTCCCAAACAGTTCCAACAGAATAAATAAAAAATAATTGTAACAGGAGTAGTATTTACTGAACACTAAACTCTAAATCTAGTGGGATTTTCTCTATTGATGCTAAAGACACAATAAATTGTCTGATTCTTTTATTTTCTTTTGTATTACCATAGTGCTTAGGAGCCTTCATCATGAACCAGGACCCCATTGTGCTAAACCAGAGGTGGGCAAACTACAGCCCGTGGGCCACATCTGGCCGTGGGACTGTCCTGCCCGGCCCTTGAGCTCCCGGCTGGGGAGGCTAGCCCTCAGCCCCTCCCCTGCTGTCCCCCCTCCCCAGAAGCCTCAGCTCGCCATACCGCCAGCGCTCTGGGCAGCGGGACTGCATGACAGCGTGGCTGGCTCCAGCCAAGCGGTGCAGCTGCCAATCCTGGTGCTCTGAGTGGCATGGTAAGGGGGCAGGGAGCAGGGGGGGATATGAGGCAGGGGATCCCGAGGGAGAGTCAGGGAACAGGAAGCAGGGGGGGTTGGATAGGCGTGGGAGTCCCGGGGGACTTGTTAGGGGGCGAGGTGTGGATAAGGGTGGGGGCAGTCAGGGGACAGGGAGCAGGTGGGGTTGGATAGGGGGTGGGGTCCTGGAGCATGGTTAGGGGGTGGGAAGTGGAAGGGGGTGGTAAGGGGGCGGAGGCCAAGCTGTTTGGGGAGGCACAGCCTTCCCTACCTGGCCCTCCATACAATTTTGGATCCCTGATATGGCCAAAAGTTTGCCCACCCCGTGCTAGACACTGTACAAACACAGAACAACAAGATCATGCCTGCTCCAAGGAGCTTACAATCTAGGTATGTATAGAGATCTTTGTATGAAGTGAGAAATTCATTGTGCTTATCCTGTATTCAAATTTATATTAACAATTTAGTCACTCAACATTTCTATTATATTTATGGAAAAATATTGATTACCTCTCAACTTGTCTGTAAATTCCCCTGGATGTTAAAAAAAGACTATAGCCAAGAAGATTACCTTTGAAATATTAGATAAATTATGAGTTCAAATTGTGTGTGTATAAATATTTCTCAAGTTTTCTCCATCCCTGTGATTATAGATCTATTCTTACAACTTGGGAGAGAAGCTGAGCCTGATTAGGGGGTGGGGCTTTGTGCTGGGAGAGCAGCTGAGCCCTGCTTAGGGGGTGAGGCTTCTGACTAGAGGTCCTATAAAGGTAGCCAGCCAGTCAGGCAGTAGCACAGGAGCTAGCAAACAGAGCTCTAAACAGGGGAGTTTGAGTGGGAGTTTGCAAGGGGAGTTTGGATTGTGGTGCTTGTTTGGGGTTTGCTTTTGCTGGGGGGGGTGGTTCCCAGATTAACAGGATTTAGGTGGGAAGGTGATGACAGATATGGAGGCAGCTGTGGGAATGACTCCTGTAGTGGAAGACACATTGAGATGACTGGATGTGGAAGCTGTGGTATGTACATGATCCTGGAGGGGGGAACCGGTAAGAGTGTTTTCTGCATGAAATGTCGTCTGATAGAGCTGATGGAGGAAAAGATCCGAGGTTTGGAGATGCAGGTGGAAAGTCTGGTTGAGTTTAGGAAGGGGTTTGAGCAGATGATGGAGCAAAGATATGAGGTATCTGAAGGGAAAAGCTCAGACTCACGGATGGAAGCAGGGCTGGGGAATTTTGATGGGAGACTGGGTGAGGAAAGTGGTCAGTGGAAACATGTGACTCAAAGAACCAGGCAGAGGAAAAGACGGGCTAGTGAAGGAGAAATAGAGCTTAGGAACAGGTTTGCAGAGTTGGAAAATGAAGAAGGAGCTCAGCAGGTACTTGTTGAAGGTGGAAGGGTAAGGAAGAAGAGAAGAGAGGCTAGTCCTATAGGAAAAGCGGAAGAGTCAAGGAAGACTAGACCAAATATGAGCCCCAGGAGGATACAGGATGGGTTGAAGAAGATTATAAGGGAAAATAGGAATGGAAAGAACTTGCAGCCAGAGGGAACAGGGGAGAGACTGGAGAATAGCACAGTCACCAGGAAAAGGCAGGTCTATGTGATCGGGGACTCTTTATTGAGAAGAATAGACAGGCCTGTAACTAGAGCTGATCCAGAGAATAGAAGGGTGTGCTGTCTTCCGGGTGCTAAGATACGGGATGTAGACCTGAGGTTGAAAAGGATCCTAAAGGGAGCGGGAAAGAATCCCCCTAATTATCCTTCATGTGGGAACAAATTATACGGCTAGATTCTCGCTGGAAAGTATTAAGGGAGACTATGCTAGGCTGGGGAAGATGCTTACGGAAATTGAGGCTCAGGTGATCTTTAGCGGGATCCTTCCTGTTCCTAGAGAAGGGCAACAAAGGTGTGACAAGATTATGACTGTCAACAGATGGCTTAGGCAGTGGTGCTATAAGGAGGGCTTTGGGATGTATGGCCACTGGGAGGCATTCACGGACAGAAGACAGTTCTCTCGGGATGGACTTCATCTGAGTAGGGAAGGAAATAGACTTCTAGGATCGAGGCTGGCACAACTGATAAAGAGAGCTTTAAACTAGGAATTAGGGGGAGATGGATGGGAGATGTCCAGGAAATCTCCACGCCAGATTTTAGCATTGAGAGGGAAGAAGACGAAGTAAGAAAGGATACAGCTGTGGGTAGGAGAATGTATATAAGGAGCGAGGGCGGTGTGGATACTAGTCTAATAGGTTATACTGGCTGTAGAATGACTGTGCCTAATAGGGTACAAAATGTGAGCGAGGCCAAACAGCAAAAATTAAGATGTTTATACACCAAAGCGAGGAGCCTAGGTAACAAAATGGAGGAACTAGAGCTACTGGTGCAGGAAGTGAAACCAGATATTATAGGGATAACAGAAACATGGTGGAATAGTAGTCATGACTGGACTACAGGTATTGAAGGGTATGTGCTGTTTAGGAAAGACAGAAACAAAGGTAAAGGTGGTGGAGTAGCATTGTATATCAATGATGAGGTAGAATGTAAAGAAATAAGAAGCGATACAATGGATAAGACAGAGTCCGTCTGGGCAAAAATTACATTGGGGAAGAAAACTAGTAAAGCCTCTCCTACGATAGTGCTTGGGGTGTGCTATAGACCTCTGGGATCTAATTTGGATATGGATAGAGCCCTTTTTAATGTCTTTAATAAGTAAATACTAATGGAAACTGCGTGATCATGGGAGACTTTAACTTTCCAGATATAGACTGGAGGACCAGTGCTAGTAATAATAATAGGGCTCAGATTTTCCTAGATGCGATAGCTGATAGCTTGATTCCTTCATCAAGTAGTTGCTGAACCGACTAGAGGGGTTGCCATTTTAGATTTAATTTTGGTGAGTAGCGAGGACCTCATAGAAGAAATGGTTGTAGGGGACAATCTTGGCTTAAGTGATCATGAGCTAATTCAGTTCAAACTAAATGGAAGGATTAACAAAAAAAATCTGCAACTAAGGTTTTTGATTTCAAAAGGGCTGACTTTCAAAAATTAAGGAAATTAGTTAGGGAAGTGGATTGGACTGAAGAATTTATGGATCTAAAGGTAGAGGAGGCCTGGGATTACTTTAAATCAAAGCTGCAGAAGCTAGCGGAAGCCTGTATCCCAAGAAAGGGGAAAAAATTCATAGGAAGGAGTTGTAGACCAAGCTGGATGAGCAAGCATCTTAGAGAGGTGATTAAGAAGAAGCAGAAAGCATACAGGGAGTGGAAGATGGGAGGGATCAGCAAGGAAAGCTACCTAATTGAGGTCAGAACATGTAGGGATAAAGTGAGACGGGCTAAAAGTCGAGTAGAGTTGGACCTTGCAAAGGGAATTAAAACCAATAGTAAAGGTTCTATAGCCATATAAATAAGAAGAAAACTAAGAAAGAAGAAGTGGGGACGCTTAACACTGAGGATGGAGTGGAGGTTAAAGATAATCTAGGCATGGCCCAATATCTAAACAAATACTTTGCCTCAGTCTTTAATAAGGCTAAGAGGATCTTAGAGATAATGGTAGCATGACAAATGGGAATGAGGATATAGAGGTAGATATTACCATATCTGAGGTAGAAGCGAAACTGAAACAGCTCAATGGGACTAAATCAGGGGACCCAGATAATCTTCATCCAAGAATATTAAAGGAATTGGCACCTGAAATTGCAAGCCCATTAGCAAGAATTTTTAATGAATCTGTAAACTCAGGAGTAGTACCGAATGATTGGAGAATTGCTAATGTAGTTCCTATTTTTAAGAAAGGAAAAAAAAAGTGATCCGGGTAACTACAGGCCAGTTAGTTTGACATCTGTAGTATGCAAGATCCTGGAAAAAATTTTGAAGGAGAAATTAGTTAAGGACATTGAAGTCAATGGTAAATGGGACAAAATACAACATGGTTTTACAAAAGGTAGATCGTGCCAAATCAACCTAATCTCCTTTTTTGAAAAAGTAACAGATTTTTTTAGATAAAGGAAATGCAGTGGATCTAATTTACCTAGATTTCAGTAAGGCGTTTGATACCATGCCACATGGCGAATTATTAGTTAAATTGGAGAAGATGGGGATCAATATGAACATCAAAAGGTGGATAAGGAATTGGTTAAAGGGGAGACTGCAACGTGTCCTACTGAAAGGCGAACTGTCAGGTTGGAGGGAGGTTACCAGTGGAGTTCCTCAGGGATCGGTTTTGGGACTGATCTTATTTAATCTTTTTATTACTGACCTTGGCACAAAAAGTGGAGTGTGCTAATAAGTTTGCAGACGATACAAAGTTGGAGGTATTGCCAATTCGGAGAAGGATCGGGATATTATACAGGAGGATCTGGATGACCTTGTAAACTGGAGTAGTAATAGTAATAGGATGAAATTTAATAGTGAGAAGTGTAAGGTTATGCATTTAGGGATAATAACAAGAATTTTAGTTATAAGTTGTGGACGCATCAATTAGAAGTAACGGAAGAGGAGAAGGACCTTGGAGTATTGGTTGATCATAGGATGACTATGAGCTGCCAATGTGATATGGCTGTGAAAAAAGCTAATGCTGTTTTGGGATGCATAAGGAGAGGCATTTCCAGTAGGGATAAGGAGGTTTTAGTACCGTTATACAAGGCACTGGTGAGACCTCACCTAGAATACTGTGTGCAGTTCTGGTCTCCCATGTTTAAAAAGGATGAATTCAAACTGGAGCAGGTACAGAGAAGGGCTACTAGGATGATCCGAGGAATGGAAAACTTGTCTTATGAAAGGAGACTTAAGGAGCTTGGTTTGTTTAGCCTAACTAAAAGAAGGTTGAGGGGAGATATGATTGCTCTCTATAAATATATCAGAGGGATAAATACAGGAGAGGGAGAGGAATTATTTCAGCTCAGCACCAATGTGGACACAAGAACAAATGGGTATAAACTGGCCACCAGGAATATTAGACTTGAAATCAGACGAAGGTTTTTAACCATCAGAGGAATGAAGTTTTGGAATAGCCTTCCAAGGGAAGCAGTGGGGGCAAAAGATGAGGAGTGAAGTTTTGGAATAGCCTTCCAAGGGAAGCAGTGGGGGCAAAAGATGAGGAGTGAAGTTTTGGAATAGCCTTCCAAGGGAAGCAGTGGGGGCAAAAGATCTATCTGGTTTTAAGATTCTACTTGATAAGTTTATGGAGGAGATGGTATGATGGGATAATGGGATTTTGGTAAGTAATTGATCTTTAAATATTCAGGGTAAATAGGCCAAATCCCCTGAGATGGGATATTAGATGGATGGGATCTGAGTTACCCAGGAAAGAATTTTCTGTAGTATGTGGCTGGTGAATCTTGCCCATATGCTCAGGGTTTAGCTGATTGCCATATTTGGGGTCGGGAAGGAATTTTCCTCCAGGGCCTCTCCAATCTGCCCTGGAGGTTTTCGCCTTCCTCTGTAGCATGGGGCATGGTTGACTTGAGGGAGGCTTCTCTGCTCCTTGAAGTCTTTAAACCATGATTTAAGGACTTCAATAGCTCAGACATGGGTGAGGTTTTTCATAGGAGTGGGTGGGTGAGATTCTGTGGCCTGCACTGTGCAGGAGGTCAGACTAGATGATCAGAATGGTCCCTTCTGACCTTAGTATCTATGAATCTATGAACTTCTCAATAGAAAAAATAATTCTATCATATGAAGATGTGATAGCGATTGTCACATTAGGAAAGGTTTAGCCGTTTAAAATGGTAAAATTAAACAAGATACAATTACAGCTATTGCAGATTCAGTCACTCTCTGAAGTTCTAAACTCCCTCATGTGGCTTTAAGGATCCTAATATTAGAAGCCAAGTTAATCTCATTTGATTATTTAGGGTGAGAATCACAACTGAATTTGGGTACCTTTTAAGCCAAGGGTGGGCAAACTTTTTGGCCCGAGGGCCACATCTCGGAATAGAAATTGTATGGTGGGCCATGAATGCTCACAAAATTGGGGTTGGGGTGTGGAGGGGGTGGGGGCTCTGATTGGGGGTGTGGGCTCTGGGGTGGGGCCAGAAATGAGGAGTTCATGGTACCGGAGGGGGCTCCGGGCTGGGGTGGGGGGAGGGTGAGGGATCTGGCTGGGGGTGCGGGCTCTGGGGTGGGGCTGGGGATAAGCGGTTTGTGGTGCAGGGGATGCTCTGGGCTGGGACAGAGGGGTTCAGAGGGCAGGAGGGGGATCAGGGCTGGGGCAGGGGCTTGGGGTGCAGGAAGGGGTGTGGGCTCTGGCTGGAGGCATGGGCTGTGTGGTGGGGCTGGGGTTAAGGGGTTTGGGATGCAGGAGGATGCTCTGGGCTGGGATCGAGGGGTTCGGAGGGTGGGAGGGGGATCAGGGCTGGGGCAGGCGGTTGGAGCATGGGGAAAGTCTCAGGGGCGCAGGCTCTGGGCGGTGCTTACATCAAGTGGCTCCCGGAAGCAGCAGCATGTCCCTTCTCTGGCCCCTATACAGAGGGGCAGCCAGGCGGCTCTGTATGTTGCCCTGTCCGCAGGCACCACCCCTGCACTCCCATTGGAGTGCCGGAGGGGGCCATGAGAGCACTTAGGAACCGGAGTGGGGCCATGCAGCTGCTTCTGGGAGCTCCGTGGAGTGGCTCCTGATGCTGCGCCCTGGCTGGAGCAAGGCTATGTGGCTGCTTCTGGGAGCCACGTGGAGCGGCCCCCAACCCTGCTACCCAGCTAGAGTGACGGAGCGGGGCAAGCCCCAGACCCTGCTCCCCAGCGGGAGCTCGAGGGCCAGCTTAAAACGGGTGGCGGGCCGGATCCAGCCCACCGGCCGTAGTTTGCCCACCCCTGTCTTAAACTGTTCTGAAAATTCCAACCTTAAATAGCAAATCTTTTTCTATAAAAATAAATAAATCCCATTTTTATGTGATGGAACTGTCTTTTATACCATAGTTTTGCACACACACAAAGGCTGATTTTCAATGTGACCTCTAATAAATAAATGTACTCGTCATGAATTGCAGGAAAAACTGGTACCTGTTTATGCCTGTAACATAATTTACAGGCATAAACAGGTAGCTAGATGTCTGAGTGCTATCAAATATGCCCATAATTTGTTTTAGACACAATTTTTCTCAGTCATACAATCAGAAACTGGTTTGATGTCAAGTTGATAATCCAGGCCCAGAATTTAAGATTATTTTTACAAAGAGTTCTTAATAGATGGAAGAAACTTTATTGCAGATTTGTAATGATTATTTTTTCCAAATTAAATTATTTTATGTTTTATTTGTATTCTGATAGACCCCACTCAGGTTTTGGAGCACCATTTTGGTAGGCAATGTACAAACTGCTAGGAAGGTACAGTCCTTGCTCAGAAGAGTTTACAATCTAAGGTTTATACAACATTTATATACGGTGGTACATTTCTGGGTTGGAATTACACCTGGAGTTTGATGAAGGTTAGGTATGTAAACGAAGCATTGGCAAGAGTAGCAGCCAATCAGTAATAACAATGCTTGGAACTTAAACCCAGGACTGGTTTCAGAATTTAAGAAATGGGTACAAGATGGGAAAAACCTCCAACCAGAAGTCATGCTCGAAGAGAACACAAAATAGTGTAGTTCTCCAAAAAGCAAAAATTATGTGTCATGAAATCCACTGTAGTAAACTAGATTGTGGGATGACTGGGCACTATTCACTAATATTTTAAAAAACTTAACTAATCAAAACCTACCTTATACCTACAAGTACAATATACTCTTAAGGAAGTGAAGGAAGCAGTAGTTAAGCTGGTTTCTGATTGGCTGAAGTGAATACATTTATTCTCTCAGCCATTGGCTACATTGATTACATCTACAGCAACCTTTAGTAAATAAAATCAGTCTTATAGGGCCTTGTCCATACAGAAACTTGGACCCGTTTAACTAAAGACATGTTTTTAAAAATGGATTTGTTAAAGCAGTGCAAGTTTACACATTTAATTTGGTTTACAAGTAGCTTATTTTGATTTAGCACAATACTTTTTTTTAACTTAATGTAAATAGTATATTTGTTAAAGCTAGATTCAGAAATCTGCAGACTTTTAGGCAAATGACAAACTTTCCTAATGTACATATTTGAATATCCATTAGCTGTTTACATAAATCCTAATTACCAGAGGTCAAACCTGACAAAGCAGCAGCTTGGATTGACCCTTAGGAAAAAATGTAACATTATGCTCCTATCAGGTTCTGGTATCTTACCTGGGCTGGTGTCCAAGTAACTGGAGGCTCCTTGAGACTCTGCCCCTCAATGCTTTGTGTCTTGGATTGGGTGGAGGATTCCAGTTAGGTTTCTAACTTCTGCTACTGGATGGTGCTTTCCCTGGTCAAGAAGTGGGATCTGGCTACTTCCTGGCATAAAATGAGGTATGTTCTGGCTGGGCTGCAACTCCCTTGCTGCGTGCCAAGCTCATGCTATTCCTTACTCCTTGCTGGCAGGCTCTGGCTGCTGTTCCCAAGTCTCTGTGACCAAGATGAGATCACTAGCCCACTGCCTAGTGTTACTCCAGCCATTATGTGACTCACTCCAGCCACTTGAAGCCAGGGGTGGGTTGGGAAATTGCTCTGTGATATTTTGCTGTGATAAGAGGTCTCCCAGCTGAATCTCTATTGTTAGGGTACTAGAAATAACAATGGAGATCTTGCCTAGAGCAGCCTTAACCAGAGTGATATGTAGTCTATGGTGTATCTGGGCATTTTTTTTGGTGAGGAATGGCATTGCAGGATGTGAGAGGCCCTTTGATGTCAGATAGCAAGTGGGTGGTGAATTAAGAAGGGTGTGGTACATGTGAGGGTTTATTTTGTTTTGGGGTTTTTTTTAAAGCAGCCCTAGCAGTCACTATTTGGGTACCCAACTGTGAACCTTCAGCGGCCACTGTCAAGTAGCTGAGAACAGGGAACAATGCTAGGAATATGGAGGCTGGGCTAAGGGGAGCATGTTTTTAGGGGCTGGGAGTCCTAGATCCCTATGGTAGTTGGCAGGAGAAGAAAATATTATGATAAATTCATAAGAAGACTATGTAAACAAAGAACAAGATGTTTAATTTCTGTTCCTTTAGTTTCACTTCCTCAGGAGGTTAAATTGTGAGACAAAAATCCTGACCTTTGGGTCATGCAGATTAATGCTGGGTTAGTGGGAAATAAACATTAACCATCTATGATTTATTAAAAGATGAAAGCTCTGACTTTGCATGAATTACTGGAATGGATGGTGGATGATACTGCTGTGCCAGTTTTAGAACAGTTTTCACCAGCTGGGTATTTGGTCCATCATGAACCAAGGGGGGGATCAGCAGAGAGGTGTGACCCATTGATTGTGTCAACCTAAAGTGCTAGAAGGTCTCCCTCTCCCAAACTAAATCTGTTAGTGTGTCCATTACATATGTGAGTCCCAGGATGGAATTAAGAGGGGACTATTTTAGTGTGCTGCTTGCCCTGCTGAACTCCCAGGTTGCTTCATGAGGTGACTAAATTCCTCACTACTGTGGCATTGAAAATGTTGAAATTTTGTTTTCAGATACATTCAGATTGATGTAGAAGCTGAATCTTCTGAGGAAGTTCAGGATTTCCTGGCCACCAGGATGACCATGGGCATATCTCAGGTAGTTATTAACTCTGCTCATACAGCTTGTCACTCCTGGGATCTGGTTTTTGGACTGAGATTGGCGAATAAGCAAATAGAGCTCAAACCTGTGTCATGGACCGACCATTGTCTCCTATGCTTTGAGTCTGGGGATCATCTCTCCTATCAGGGAAAGGGGCCTGTTTTGATGGTCAACCCTTGAAGATTAATGGAACCAGAAAGGTTCCAGAGAGCTGAGTGAAAACCTTGTTACATTAACCAGTCAACCACTCTATGGGGTTTGTTGGGCATTATACTACTCTTTTGTCCTCTGCCATTGATGATGTGGCCCATAGGTGCCCTCTTTGCTGACTTCATTCTCACGGGTCACCCTGGTTCACAGATGAGCTGCGACCAATGAAATGAGAGGAAAGATGGCTAGAGCACCAATGGCACAAGTTTCTTGCTATGACTGTTTGATTGTAGTGTAAAGATTGTTTTAAACTGTGGTTGTGAGAATGCCAAAAAAAAAAAAAGTTCCTTTCCACTATCCTAGCACTCAAAGTCTTGGGCAACAGATCTGTTTCAGGGGTTAGTCTGGTAAATCCAAACTGTCTCAGTTCAGTAGCTAGTATGGATCCCTTCTGTTGCAAGGCAATTGTTGGCTATTTTGCAGACAAGATTGATCAGAATAAGGGGGGCTGTCTATTTCTGTAGTGACAGAACAAGGTCTTGAGGGAACACGGGCCTCATTTTTGCTGCTAGAGTTTCAGACAACTATGCTTCCTGATCTATTAGAGTTGCAAGGGAGAACTTCATCCCACAACATGTGCTTTGGATTCAGATCCTTCCTAGATGGTGAAGGACAGTGGGAAAGTATTGGGTCGCTTACTTGTGGAGATTATCAACACTGCTCTTTAAAAGGGCAGGCTGCCTATTGCTTGAAAGGAAGTAATAGTGTGGTCTTTGCTCAAAAAGTCATTGCAGAACTTTGACAATCTTGCTAATTACCAACATCTTCCCTTTTTGTGTATGATTGTGGAGAAGGCTGTTGTGAGTTAACAATCACAGTATTTAAATTCCTTTGATCTTCTTGACCCGTGTCAGTCTGGGCATAGACCTGGCTATGGCACAGACTGCATTGACTGATGATCTCGTCTTTGTGATGAAGACCAGGTGTCTAGGCTATTACATCTGTCAGCTACCTTTTGATACAGTTGATCCTGAGGTGTTGCTGACTTACCTGCAGATCCTAGTGAGAGTGGCTTGCTCTTCAATGGCTTTGTCCTTTTCTCTTGGAGATATCTCAATGAGTAGTTGTGGGCAATTGCTCCTTTTTCTGAAGAGCTTTAACGTATGGGGTACCGCAGGGCCCCATTATTTCATCCCTCCTGTCAACATAAATATGGGGCCAGTAAGAGCATTAGTAAGGAGGCATGAGGTCTGGTGTTTTCAGTATGCTGATGACACCGAGCTGTATGTGACTATCTTGTCTGATTTGGATGATGCAGTTAAGTGCCTCAGCCAGTATCTAGTTGGGGTTGGGGCATGGAGGAGGGCTCAGCTCACATAAGACTGAAGTGATGATCGGGGGGGAAACAACCAGAGGAGATGGCAGAGGTAACATTAGATCCTTTGACTGAAGGAGTATGTCTGCCATAATAGTTAATAGTGTTTGCAATTTAGGTCTGATTTCACCTCCCAGTTGCTGTTTGACAATCATATTACAGCAGTAGTCCACTCAGGTTTTTACTATATGTATGTGGTTAGCAGGTTAGGAACTTTTTCCTTCAGATTCTAACTTTGCCACTATAGTATTATCTATGTTTTGGTCACCTCGATATTGGACTAATGCAATGCACTCTCCATTTGGAGAATGAAGCTGGTCTCGCTTAGAGTGGGTATCTCAATGAGCGTACATGACACCAGTGTTCTGGAATGTACATGGGCTACCCTTCTTCAGATTGAGTTTAGGGTGTTAGGGCTTTATAGGTTGTAACTAAATAGCATGGGACCAGCCTACTGGAAGGACTTCCTCTTTCCCCATGCCATACTGCCACAGCTGTGATCAGCTGGGACACCTGAGCTGAATCCTCATTATAATGGCTGGGAAGGAAGTGGGGGCTGGCAGGACATTCTTTGAGGTGTCTGAGACTATGAAAATTGCTCCCCCTACCCCTTGGCTTGAGAGAGCCCAAATTTGGTGACTTTTGGGGGAAGCTGAAAAAGGGTTTCTGGAGAAGGCTGTGGGTATAGTTATATCTACACAGAACAGTTAAACCAGGCTGTTACCTCAGTTTTGTTCTTAACTCCCCTACTGTCCACACACACACACACACACACACACACACACACAAACCTCTGACCCAGGTTTTGAGGTACTTTTAAGCCTGGACTAGCTTACTTGGTAGGTCTGTGGGTTAGAACCCAAGTTCCGCTTTAACTTTGCAGTGAGGATGAAGGCTAACTCACTGATAGTGCCCTTCTGGGAAAGAATCCTCTAGCACCTCACCAGGTGCTAATCACCTGAGTTAACAGTGTACACATACTGTACACTTTCTAAATGATGGAGGTTTGTGGCTGGTCAAGTTCATGTGGAACTGATGTTAATGCTGCTGAGACATAATTTAAATGTATTTATTGTAGGATTAATTGTTAGAGTGACTAGAGACTTGAATAGGCATCTTTATTATTTTACATCTGATTAAACAATTAAAATAAATCCTCAGCTCTCCAAGTCGGGAGATCTAAGCTGTAGGCCAGAGTAGTTTGAAGAGCAGCTAAAAACAGGACTCTTCTTGCTGAAGTAGGAGACTTAGCTGGTCTGAAATTGAAATAAGATGGTATGCCAACAAGCTTGCTCCATTTTACGTGAATTGGTTTAAAAGACACCCACACCTTTAGTTAAATTGGTGCAAGTTTTATGTGTGGACACAAGGCCTAGAACTGTGATCACAGGACATAGTTTCCTTCTTTGGTCCTCCAGCTAGCTCTTAGAGATAAAACTCTGCAAAGATAGGAAGATACTACGTATATTGTTAGTTTAGTTTAAAATTCAGAGTTGCACAAAATCTTATTTTCTCTATTCTTTAGTGATCCAGTCAGTCAGCAGTAAAACAATACCTATATTGTACAATACTCTCTGAGCCAGTCTTCATTAGCCCTAACCCCTTTTTCCCCAGGCTACCTTCCTTAAAGAAATAGGGAATGTATCATTAGAATGAATGAGGAAAAAAGTATCATATCATTTAACAATTAGAGAAAAGTGTGGATGAGCTCACCAGGTAGCCCTGACTAATCCTCTTTGGCTGGTAGCCACAACTCAGGGCTGTTAAAGTAAGATAAAAATAGAGGGAAATTCTAAGGGCACTGATAGCAAAGAAAGAAAATTGCTTTGTCTTGCCAGTTATAAAACAAAAGAAGATCATCCTCCTGTGAATGTTCTGTCTCATTGATACCTATCTCTTAAAGGGACAAATAGTCTAGACCCAGAACTGAGGGTTCAATACTGCCTTGTGCTATGCAAGTTTGGGGAGAAAAGCATCCCTAACAGCAGGATAGGTTTACGCCACACTGCAAAAAGAATGTCAAGAAACCATGAACTGCGAATTCTGTATCCAAGGTGGTGGGTTTAACAGACAAGCCTTCTAGTATGGAAGTGCTCATTGTAGATTTCAAAACAAATCTCCAACAGCTCCTAAACTTCCTTTGCCATAAAGTTATCTAAACATGAACCCATGGTTTGGCCCCCGTATGTAGGACAAATTGCTTAATGTCTGTATGAAGGTATTTGTTTTACTTTGTTCTTTCAAGGGAACGTTCCTGTACTGAATTTTCTTAACTACAGGACAATACATTTTCTTCTTTCAGTTCCCTTCCTCATTTATGTCATATCTCATTGTGTGCAACTATTTGCTAGACAAAATAACTTGTTTGTCTTGCAGTATATTGTGGAGGTGAATATGCAGGAATAGCACATACAGCAAAGCTGAGGATACAGAAGGTGAAAAATTCAGATTTAAACAGAAATTCAGCCGCCATCAGTGGTGGATTAGCCACTGAGCCCAAGGGCCTGTGTCTGGGGGCATTGGAGCCCCAGGAGGGCAGGAAAAGCCTCTGTGCCCCGCTCCTAGACAGCACCACCGGGTGGGCGGGGGAAGCACCCCATGACCCCGTTGCTGGCGGCTGTGGCGGCAGGGGAATCCTCCTGACCCTGCTCTGCAGCCAACCCCTGCACCTCCAACCCCCAGTGGCAGCAACAGGCACGGTAGTGGGAGAAGCCCCCCCACGCCCCTGACCCCGCACCCCAGCGGTAGCGCCAGGCACGCAGGGGGGTGGGGTGGGGGAGAGGCACGTGTGGCAGGAGGGGAAGCCCCCAGCCTCTTGTCCCTGGTAGCAGCCAGAATGCAGCAGGGGAACCCCCAGTGCCCCCCAACCTCATCCACAGCAGAAGCAGGGGGGTGTCAGAGGAAGCCCCCATCACCTCCCAACCCTGGGAGAAGTGGGGAAGGGGAGCAGCAGGGGAAGCCCCAGCACCAGGACCCCTGCTGTGCCCTCGGGATTGGAGGACCTCTCTCGACTTGCCATGACCTCAGGGCTGGGGGAGCTCTCACTCCCCGCTGTGGCCTGGAGTCATGGCAGAGGGACAGAACTTCTCCAGTCTTGAGGCCACAGTGAGGGGGCAGATTAGAGGGGACCCTGGGTGGAACAGTGATGAGGTTCGGGGATGGGGCAGAGAGGGGTGGGGCCATGGAGGGGCCCCTCACTTGCTCTGGCCCAGGGCCCTAGGAAACCTTAATCCTCCTCTGGCTGCAATCTTAACTAAATTTTAACTGTTAACGCTCACCACATAGGCTGGCAACAGGTTTTGAGCATGTGACCTTCAGATTCACACCACAATGCTCCATCATTTCATGGGTGTAGATAAGTGGGGGCAAGAGGGACTTTAGCCCCCCCCCAATATAATTTAGAGATTGCAATAGTAAGTACTGAGACTGGAACAGAAGCTCATTTACTTCACTTTATTAAACGTAGCTGTGATGGGTTGGACCCCCCTTTCCAGTGTGCCACCTGATTTGCTGGGGTCCCCCTGAGCCCACCTGTCCTACCAGCCTGTGCTGATATGACAGGCTCTCAAGCCCCCTTTCAGCACACACTCAGGTAAAGATAACCCAGCTGTAGAATCACACAGAGTCTGCAATCAGCTCTGTGTGGGAGGACTCAGCTCTGGGTTTGCTCAGCACTCATGTGCACACACCCTCTGGAGTGTAAATCCAAAATTATATTGTCTTGCGCTGTATAGAGATCTATATAGCATAAGATCATGAAATTTGCTCCCTCCCTCAATGTGGAGGAAGATATGCACAGCTTCCCCCAATCCCTAGTTATGAATGGCACAAACTGGGTTTTAGACTAAACAAAAAACAAGGTTATTAACTACAAAAGGTAAATTTTAAGTGATTATAAGGGATAGCAAACAGAACAAAGTAGATTACTGAGCAAATAAAACAAAACATGCAAACCAGGCATAATACATTAAAGAAATTGGCTACAAACAGTAATTTCTCATCTTAAGTGTGGTTTTATGCAGGTTGCCATTTCTTGAAGGTAAACTGCACTGCTTGCATCTTAAATCTCCATGTATAGCCTTCACAGGCTGTCCTTTCTTGCCTGGGCTCAACTGGGCTCCCCCAGCTTAGTTCCTTTGTTTCTTCAGGTGTTTTTAGCAGTCTTCCTTTTTGGGCAGGGAGGCAGTAGAGAAGAGCCCAGATTAACTCACTCCCCAGCCTTAAACAGGATTTGCATACGATGGGAATCCTTTGTTTCCCAGTTTTCCCCTTCCCCTCTCCTGTGGAAAAGTAGCATCATTTCAAGATGGTATCCTGTATCAGGTGACGTTATCGCATGACCCTGAAGTGTCAAAGCAGCATTCCAGGAAACTTCTCAGGAAGAAGGGAGATTAGTATCTTCAAAGTCCTATTGCGCTTCCTAATGGACCATCCAGGCTCTCTGCATACTATCTGGTGGGCGTTCTCCAGGTGAAAACACAGTTGTAATTATTACACAGTCAATATTTCTAACTTCAGATACAGAAATGATACAAATTGGATAATCACATTCAATAAATCACAACCTTTCCAATGATACCTCACATGACTCATCTTGCATAAAACATAACTTAAAACATATCAACAATATTTCTCTGAAGAATATGGGGTGTAATGTCACAGTGGACAAATTTAGTTATGGACAAAACTACTCTTCAAAGTGATAAACTATTTTTTTTTAACACTAGCCCCGATAAGTTAAAATAAATTGTCTATGCTCTTACACTTGATCTAACTCGTGGTAAATGGGTTGCACATGTTTGCCAGATAGCTCTATAACGCTGGGAGTCAGAATTTCTGGGTTCTGTTTCTGGATGTGGAAGGAAAGGTATGATCCACTAGTTAGAGCAGTGGTTATAGGCTGGATAATGACTCACACAGACTTGGCACACTCCTTACAAAAGACAAGAAGTGGTGAATGGCTATGACTTGGGTGTGCCATATTTAAGACCTGGATCATATTCCCTACTCTGCCAGAAGTGACCTTGTTCAGCTTCTGTTGTTTTAGTTGTAATGTAGGAAGGACTTACAGTTGCTATCCCTTAGGTTAGGGGTATGATACCTTAGTCAACAGAAAGGGTTAAGAAATGTACATAAGGATTATCACTCAGCAGAAAAGAACTTGCGGTCTTTTGGTATGTTGTCTAGTGCACATTCCCTTACACTACAGGGTATATTGTGGAAGTGAGTGTCTCTCCCTTCCTGCATGCAGTGTCTGCACCCAGTGCAGACATGCCATATAGGAATCACAGGTGTCTGGGACACCATTCCACAGAGCCAAAAAAAAAGTTTAACTTTGCACTGACTAAATTTTGGAGCTTGTTCTTGGTGCCAGAAACTAGGGCCATGTCTACACCAGTGTATCCCAAACTTTTTACTTTAGCGATTCAACTGCATTTTGTCTTTTATGTGATTCATCATTATATATCTATATTATCTGCTCCAGCACTGTAACCTTAATCTCAGCCCAGTGCAGAGGGGAAACCCCAAGATGGGTGGAAATCAAGCCCACAGTGATGGCTCCTATGTCTCCTGGCTCCCTGTTCTGGGTGTTGTGACCAGGGTCACAGTGCCACACAGGTTTGGCCAAGCTGCCTCTCCATCATGAGAGATGGCCAGGCCAAACATGAGTGGGGCTGTGACCCGCTGTGTGCTAGGACATAATGCCTGAAGCTGGGAGGCAGTCTTAGCCCTGCAGGACAGGAGCTGCTGTGCTGGGGTGAGTGCAGGGCAAGTTTGTTCTCCACCCCAATCCCCTCAGAGCCTCCCCTTTGTGCTGGGCCATGAGAAGCATATGTTTGCCTAGATCAGGGTTCAGTGACAGTTAATCCAGCCCT
This sequence comes from Dermochelys coriacea, assembly GCF_009764565.3. Lineage (NCBI taxonomy): Eukaryota > Metazoa > Chordata > Testudines > Dermochelyidae > Dermochelys > Dermochelys coriacea. The sequence goes on from NC_050068.2 coordinate 329,711,091, forward strand.
GGACATTGCAACCCACCTAGAACCTTCTTGTGACCAACTGGTGGGTCAGGACTAGAGATCCTAGTTTTCTGTGATAACCCCCCCCCCTCCAATTCTCGGATTAAAAAACCCCATAAAAATCTGCATTTTTCTATGATTAAAATGAAATACGGAACTTCAGGTCCCCTAGCCACAATATATATAGGTATGAGCTGAACACAGTATTTTACTGATATACAATAGAACCCTGTTTATCCAAGCCTCCATTATCCAGTTCTCAGTATTAACTGAACCACCAGCTGGCCAGGGCTGTCTCTGGCATTGGTTCGGTTAATATGGAGGGTTGAATAACAGAAACTCTGATAAATGGGTTCTACTGTATATGTCTCTGTTTTTTCACAAAATGTAAAAACTAAATAATCTCTGTAAAAATGCAAATTCCATGTTTTTCCTTGTCAAACAGATTTCTAGGATCCCAGATCAGGCCCACCACCTGGAAAAAACGTTCTACACTGCCAGGATTATACCAGCATAGCTATGGACCCATAGCTATGGCAGCACAACTCTGTAGTGTAGACAAAGCCTGCCTACAATTACAGAATTTTTTTTTTCCCCCCAATCACTGTAGGAACACAACCTCCCCAAGCGACGGAGCCAGGAAGCATTTTTCTGTAAACCTAGCCATGTCTTCATTGGGGGTTAGGTGAGCATAGCTATGTCGGTCAAGGGTGTGCATTTTTCACAACCTTGAGCAACGTACCTATCTCAACCTAAATTTTAATTGTAGTCCAGGTCTAGGATTGGATATAGCTGGTCAGCAACCCCTTGACAAAATCTAACTTGTACCAAGAGATTTAGGCCAGGCCCTCAATTAGTATTATATACTAATTAGGATACTAGCTTCCAGGAGCACTGCCTATGTGCATTTTAGAGTCCTGAAAATTCAGCTTTAAATTGAAAGGCTACAGAAATCTTGGTTACACTATGACTTGGGGTAAACTCCATGATCACTTTCCTCAGTTAAAAGAAAAGCAGTACTTGTGGCACCTTAGAGACTAACAAATTTACTTGAGCATAAGCTTTTGTGAGCTACAGCTCACTTCACCAGATGGCATCTGATGAAGTGAGCTGTAGCTCACGAAAGCTTATGCTCAAGTAAATTTGTTAGTCTCTAAGGTGCCACAAGTACTCCTTTTCTTTTTGCGAATGCAGACTAACATGGCTGCTACTCTGATTCCCTCAGTTAGGTGCCCCCGCTGTCCATGAAAACAAACCAGCTGAGACCAGCAAACAAACCTGAGACCAGCTGCTGTGGTGTCCCTTCCACCCGAATGCAGTAAATTAGTGCCTTGACTGAAGTGTGTGCCAGTGCTGCTAAGTTGAGCTTACCTTTTGCCAGGGCTTTAACTGTAATCTTTCAGGGGATGTGAGATCTACTTCAAAGGTAACTGTTTGAAATTTATGTATTTTATAGTCTAATACTTATGCCAGCTTTGATACTGCAATGATGGGGCCTCAAGCAAAAGCTAAGTGCTATACGGGCTGGCAGGATCTGCCGTTGGTGTGTTTTGGCAGTTTTCTCCCAGTTGTGTGAGCAGCTTTCTGGGGACTGCTGCCAGGAGGTTCCCACTGCTCTCTGAATAACACTAGCCAGGCCGCTGCATGCATGAAGATCCAGGTTACTATGCAGATCCAGGTTACTATGCACCCCTCTCAAGGGGCATAATCTGCCCTGCTTGAAACAGTCTCTTCATCCCCACCCCGTGCTGACCCCCACGAGATATTCTTTTTGTTTTCATAGAATGTCAGGGTTGGAAGGGACCTCGGGAGGTCACCTAGTCCTACCGCCTGCTCAAAGCAGGGCCCATCCCTAATTTTTGCCCCAGATCCCAAATGGCCCCCTCAGGGATTGAACTCACAACCCTGGGTTTAGCAGGCCTATGCTCAAACCACTGAGCTATCCCTCCCCCCCCCCCCCCCCATGCTGCTGCGCAGGGACGCTGCCGCCAGCCTCCCACCATTTGCGCGCAGGCTGGGTGCACCCAAGGCAGGCGGCGGGGGCGCTCTAGGGGCCCCAGCCCGGCCTCAGGGAGGAGCCGCTGTGCTCCAGCTCCTAGCGCGGCAAACTGACAGGCGGCTCCCAGCCACCTCCCGCGCCCTGCCCGCCCCTCAGGCTGCCGCGCGGCCGCTCCCGCTTCAAGTGTCTCCGCCCCGCGAGCAGCTGAGCTCTCCATGACAGCAGCCCTGCCACCCCTCACCCACCAACTGCGCACTCAGCCGAGCCCGCCTTCCCTATCCGCCTCACAGCTCGCCCCTCTCCCCTGCGATTGGCTGGGCGCCTTGTCTCTCCGGCGCCTCCCCCTCCCATTGGGCGAGGCCATGGCGCCGCGGCCCCGCTCCCCGCCCCTCCCGGTGCGGTCGGTTGATCCGAGCGGAGAGTAAATAGAAGCAGGAGCCCAAAATGGCGGAGTCCTCCAGTCCCGTTCGCGGCGCGGCGCCGCCGGAGCAGGAGTCGTTCGGCGCTAGGCCGCCTCCGGCCGCCAAGGCTTCCCGGGGGCCCCAGCCGGCCGCCAAGAGGCTGAAGGGAGCGGAGGAGAAGGGCCTGAAGGGCCCCAAGCGCGTCAACGGCGAAGGGGGTGGCGGCGGCAGTAATAGGCAGCCGCCGCCGCCGCCCCCGCCACCAGCGTCGGGCTACGGCGGCCCCACCGCCTGGGGCTTCGCGGCGCTCCCTGCCGGCCCACCTGGGGGCGGGGGAGCCTTCGCTTTCCCCTCTCAACTGCACGGCAAGCTGTTGCCGCCCGCCGTCTTGCTGCCGGCCCCCTCCCAGCAGCAGCACCAGCACCGCCACCACAGGCATCGCCTGGACCCGGCCGCCGATGGGGGCGGCAGCGGCAGCACCAGCACCGGCAAACCCAAGAGGCCCAAGGAGAAGCGGGACAAGGAGAAGAGGAAGCACGGGGCCGTGGCGGCGGGAGGCGGCCTGAGTGCGGCCGGCCGGGAGGAGAACGGCGAGGTGACGCTGCTGTTGCAGAAAGGTGGGTGTCCGGGGCCGCGCTCCGCGGCGCAGGGTGACCGAACCCTCAGTTTCGCCCGGCTGGGACGCCGGAGAAGCCGCCGGTTTCAGTGGAGGCCTTGGAGGGAGGGTGACTGAGGAGGAGGTGATGGGAGGGGTGGCGGGGCCGGGAGGGGACTGCGCCCCGGGGCGTGGGGGCGTGGCTGGCAGGTGGGGGTTTCCCGGGCTTTGGGTCTCCCTGAAGCTGCTGCGCTGGGAGCAGGAAATGGTTGTAATGTTGAGCTACTCTTTGATCGGAATGGCTGCCTCTCTTCCCCCCCCCCCCATACGTCTAAGGGCGTATGCCCGCGGCCACCCCCGACCACGGAAGGGGCCGGGGATACCTTAGGCTTGGAGCTCTTGTGTAGGCTTCGTGGAGAAGGCGGCAGCAACAGCTCAGTCTGGCGGATCCTGTCAAAAAAGGGGGTGTGGAATTAGCGATGGCGTCAGCTGGAAGCTGCCAGAGGCCTTGGGTTTTCATACCTATTAGGGAAATGAGGATGGTTAGTGGTCTGATTCAGTTCATCAAATGAAACTCTTCTTGCCATTGGTGCGGAAATAACGAATATTCCGAGAAGGTGTAAGCTGCAAACGCTTTCCTGTAATGGACATGAGACCCTGGTGTGGTTCTCTCTCTCACCCCCCCCCCCATTAATTTTTTATGGGTTGTGTCATGCAGTGGCAGAGAACAACATGCTTCTAGACTCTAGAGAGGTGGCCATTGAACACTCCATCTGAATGCCTCTTCAAAATCATTTCCAGAGGATCATCAGGGTAAAACTTCTGAGAAGTACTTGGGAGAGCGTGTTTTGGGCTGACTTAAGTGGGTGAACATAACTACAGAGAGCTTGAACTTTCTTCTGGAGGAGAGGTAGATAATGTGTTGGCTTTTTATATTTGACCCAAATCATCACACAGCTTTCGGATCTACAAGCATCACTTCCCATGTGCGATGAGAAGAACAATTCCTGATGCTTAGAACTATCTTAGGCTAGCGGCCATTTCAGTTAAAACTTACAGCTGTTTTAAAAATTAGGCTCTTTCTATTAATATCTTTAGTCATTGATATTAGACCGTGATTCTGTAAAGACTTCAAGGACATGCTTAGCGTTGTGAATAGTTCTATATATTATTCACAAGCTTAAAGTTAAGCATATGCATAGGTCTTTGGGATTGGGGTCTTAAATACTAGACATTTCTGGTATTTAAATTGACAAGCCAGAGACGCAATAGTTGAACAAGTAAAATACTTAAGGCTAATTTGGGGAAGAAAATACCTTCATAATCTCACCAAAAATACCTTTTTTTTTTTTTTTTTTTTAAAGGTAATTCTCCATATATCTGTCTAATAGGGATGAAGTCCTCCTGCCTGCTAGGAAAATGGGTACTAAGAGCTATGCAGTTTTGGAAAAAATCTCTGTTCATTCAGAGTGGTATTATATGGTCTCAGTGTGTCACAAACATATAAATGCATTTGTGGAAACAATGTTACAATAGCAAGATAAAATGTCTCTAAGTCTTTAAAAGATACTGCCTGATAAAAATTGTCATGTGAAGCTGGGCCTCCTTGAAAATAGTGGTTGGCTCTTTATTAGAGGTGCCACAACAACAGGCTTTTCTCTGGGAAATGACAAATAGAGGTAGTATATGGACAAGCAAAAGTACTTGAGATTTTAGCTGTAAAGCCTTGTGAACATTTGTCCTAACCTTTCAATTATTGCTTGAAAAATCCATGCACCCTAATGGATAAAACTTTTCAAAGCAATTGAGGGCCACAATACATAAATTTTCCATAGCACTGAGTGGTTTTTTTTGTTCCCCCCCCCCCCCCCCATCTTGCTCTTTTGGCTGTAATTATAACTTTCTAAATGTGAATTAATATAAGCTGAAGCAGTGTCATCATCCTGAATTTGCAGCCAGACAGTTCCCCTGCTTTTACTGCAGGGAAAATGATGAGCAGCATCATGAAATTTACAAGGTTGGTCACTTTTTCATTGTTGGTATTCAGACCATGGTGGGCAGTATTGAAACAATAAATTTCACATTTTGCTTGAGGAAAGTCTGAGCATTAACAGAGGTATGTACTGGAATTATTCAAGGGAGAGGAGATCCCAGAAGAGATTGAGGGGGAATGATATAGTGGCAGAGGTATATTCTTCAAGCCCTGATTTTGGTGTTTTAGGGATGGGGATAAACACCTCCTGGTAAAGCATGATAGACATCCCACAAGTTTTGAATTTTCTGTGTGTCATAGAAAATTGCTAGTATAACTAGGAATCATGAAACTAAATTTAAAAAAGGGAAAATGTGACCTGTGTACCAGTGGTTCCCAACATTTCCAGACTACTGTACCATTTCAGGAGTCTGATTTGTCTTGTGTACCCCAGGTTTCATCTCACTTAAAAACTACTTGCTTATAAAATCAGACATAAAAATACAAAAGTATCACAGCACTTTATTACTAAAAAATTGGTTACATTTTTAGCATATAATTATAAAATCAATTGGAATATAAATATTGTACTTACATTTCAGTGTATAGTGTATATAGAGCAGTATAAACAAGCCATTGTATGAAATTTTAGTTTTGTATTGACTTGGCTAATGCTTTTTATGTAGCCTATTATAAAACTAGCAAATAGCTAGATTGACGTATGCCCTGGAAGACCTCTATGTACCCTCAACGGTATGCGCACTTCTAGTTAAGAACCACTGCTGTATATAATAAATTCCTGATATACATAGTAGGCTGTGGAAACAGTCTTCCGAGACACATTGTGATGGTCCTGTTTTTAGATGCTTAAAATTAGGTTGGAAAAGGCACTGACTAGTAAATGTACCTTAGGGAATAATCCTGAATTGGCAGGGAAATAGCATTTTTTAAACAGGTCTGTGTTTCAGCTAGTCTTTTTGTTAATAGTACTGAACTCTGCTTTCAGCCATTGCTGAAATGAGAAATAGCAGCTGGCTGAGAAACAGACAATAGGGTATTGGGGCTTTGTTTTTGTAAAAATATTAATGTAATTTAGTGTAATACTAAAGATCTAAATGTCTTAAATACATTTCAGAAGAAAGTCTTCCAATCTTTATAATTGGCATGAGTTTAGGGGCATGTGAAGAAACTCTTCGCCTTTTTGCAGTTGTCAAGAAAAGTTGTCTTTGCAAATCATTCTCCCCAGTCTGACAGTGGCATCTCGATAGTCCTAATTTTTTGTTGCATGATGTCTAGAGAATAAATAATGATTTGGAGGGGAGAAAGGAAGTGTGTGTGGGGGGTTCTCCTTGTTTCAAATGATTGTACTTAGATCTGTAATCAGTCAGGGCTGATGATTTTTGTTCACTTACTGGGTATCTTCCTTTTGGTAAGTGGGCTCCTTACTGAGGAACCTTCTCTTCCTGAGTAATGCAAAGGAAATTAAATATTGTAGGCTAAGGATGTGAGGCTTATTTGGATGAGAGGGACAAATCCCATGTTTTATTATGGTCTGAGACACCAGGTATAAATTCAAAATGGCATACTTGCCTACTATCATTAGCGTCATTGTGGAAGGAGGGAATTCCCACAAGATCAAGGGGACAATAGAGTATTTATGTATTTTCTTTTCTGCAGCAGCTCCCCCAGTTCCTGCTCCTTGAGGGCTTTTCTCCCTCCTAACCTGTTCCGTCCACCAGATGATTGGTTAATGTTGACTTGGCAGTGCCATCACCATGATGGTCTTTAATGTTGACACTTAAACATCATAACTTTGATTTAAACTCTGTTCATCCTTTGGGAGGTTCTCTGCAGCCATGAGAGTGAGAATCTTTTTTTAAAGAAGAGCTTAGATTCCACACAATCTGAGTATGTACTTCTGAGGGAAATCTGTGCCACTGTGCAATGCAGAATTTCCTTTTCCCCACCACAGAATTGGTGCTGCAGAGCAGCTGGCTGCCACTAGGGGCCACTGGAGAGTCCAGTTTTCCCAACCCCCAAATAAACGATACTGCCGGGGGGGAGGGGCAGGAGGAGCTGAAGGTTCTGCAGAGCTGCAGTTCCCAGCAGACTCTGAAGGAAGAAGGTCGCTTGCGGGAAACTATGCACAAGCCTAGGACCCAGGCTGTTTCTCCCTCTGGATTCCTGGGCTCAGGAAGACGCCCCCCCCCCCCCGCTGGGCTCTGTGGGGGGAAGAGGTTACAGGTGGTCTGGGCTCGGCAGGGCCAGCAGCTGGGCTCTGGTGGGAGTGGGGTAGAGGAACAGAAACTGGGTTGTCTCTACTCTGGGGGATTTTTTTGTTGTTTTGTTACAGACAGTTGCTGACAGGTATTTTGAAATAAACTACAAAAATAAGTGAAACTGGTATGATTATATAGTATTACTTTGATAAATAAAATATGCATAATTTTGCAGAACTTTAGAATACTGTGCACAGATTTTTTTTTTTGGGTGCAGAATCCCAGGATTAGAGTTATGTCATGTACTCTGTGCTAAGTAATCCGTTGCTATATAAAAGCATACAATGACCATTCTCAGTTTCTTCTGAACAAAACTGAAAACTTATCATCCTAAAGCAATATAACAGGTATAGAGATAAAATTCAGATCAAATTCCATGACCAAGCATGACTCGATTCTCCTTCAGAAAATCTTGTAGTAGCTAAAAAGCACAGGATTCTTCAGCAGAATTCCATGCTATCAAACATAAACAAGATGTCAAAATGATGCATTTGCCTTTTATTCTAAAAAATTGAGACCTGTAGCAGAAAAGGTTACCTTCAGAAAGCATATGCATTTTTCTGTAGCTTTATTCAGATTTACGGTAGACTTCCTTCTACAGTTAAGAAAAGCATCCTACCTTTTCTTCTGAATGTTGTGTATTAGAGAAGAGACAACTTTCTACTGCTTTCTGTTTCCCTGTGACCCTGGCTACTATTAGTGCATTTTTTTAATTTTATTTTTTTTGGTAACCTATTATATGAAATGTTTGCTTACTGTGCAAGTGACATACATTAGTTCTCAATTGAATTTCCCTTTACACTCCCTCCATTTCATCCTTGGGAGGTAGGAAGAGCAGATCACAAGGTGACAGTAAGTGGTGCGATATGGTTTTACACTTTGGATATTTTTGTTTTTTAAGGCAGCTGGGGCCTGTAGCATACCCTTAGTGATACTGATTATAGCTGTTAAACATTTTAAACAATTTACATATTTAAGATATACTGGCCCTGCATTATTTATTTATTTATTTATTAATTTATATATAAAGTTGTGTGTGTCACTATACAAGCATATAAGTTTCCAAACACAAAGGTCATTATTAACAAGTCTTGGTCAGTAATAACAAGACTGACAATGTGAATATGCAGCAAAAGAGTGTATTTTAAGGAGGTGGATTGTGATGTGGCTCAATCACAGGTCTGGGAATTGGGAGATTTAGATTCTATATCCCGATATACAAGAGACTTTGTGTTACCGTGGGCAAATCTTTTAATCTCTGTCCATTTCCTCATTCTTGAAATGGGAGTAATATTTCCTCAGCACCTTGAGATATGAGGCTTAATTCATTGATTTTATTTTATTTATTTTTTTTGGTGAACCTCTTTGAGATCCTCATATTGAAAGAACTGTTAAATTGCATATTAGTTTGTTCAAGACTGTCGCATTAAATTGGAGATATTTGAGGCAGCAGAGTAAGGGACTATAAAATGAGAATGTAAAATGAGTCCTGGTCTTCTGTTCTTCTAGCTTTGACCATATTATGTTACACTAAGTTATTTGGTGGGTTAATAGGGTGAATAAAAGTGGGAGTATATTTTTGTCCTTTTTTTTTTTTTTTTAAATTCTTTTAACCTTAGAGTAGAAAATGGTATCTGAACTCTTCAAAAATAGCAGGTGAAATGCATAAAACACTTTTCCTTCTGATACCTGATTGCTTTGCTTTTGCAGGGCAATGACCGAAAACTTTTGTTGTGTGTGGGTACTCGTGTCTTGTTAGTATGCTGTCAAATGCACCAGGTAGTTCAAACTGTTGACCCTAACTACCTTTACAAATTGCCTGATGAGGATTAACACCATAGCTTAAAGACCTAGCATTTCAGGTTTAAGCTGGCATAATACAAATACTAATTTTGAAAATGTGAAATGCACGGTTTGTTTTTTGGGCAAGTTAACATTAGAGGCCCACTGGTATCTTCTCGAAATGTGAGACAGTTTATGAATGGTGGTTTTAAATGATTAACATTAAGATGACACTTTAGATTGAAAGCTAATTTTTACCCACCATAAAAGGAAGCATCTGAAAGGCACTTTAATATACAGATTGGTTTACATCTTCTAGTGTTTACATATTCAGACTTCAGCCTGAGCTCTAGGACTCTCCTGCCTTGCAGGATCCTAGAGCCTGGGCTCTAGGCTGAGCCCAGAAGTTTACACTGCAATGGAACAGCCCTGCAGCCTGAGTCAGCTGATATGGGCCAGCTGTAGGTTTTTCATTGCAGTGTAGGTGTACGTTGAGGGAGCAGCTTCTGACTGGTGGTGTGTGTTGGCTGATGAACCTAGTGTGTGTGGGGTGGTTCTTAAATCCACAGAAAAGAAAATGATTTCTTTACTCTCAAAGAGGCTCCGTTTCCTTCTACAGATCTCGTAATGTCATAGGAAGGGGATCCCTGCTCTGAAGGGCTTGAGGGGGAGACAAGTGAGAGGAAGGAGGTGGATTGACACGCTTCCTTTTTTTTTTTTTTTTTTTGAGACTTGTGCACACAAGGAAGTTGCACTTTTTCTTTTTCCAGCACAATCTGCCTTGTGTCCGCATACACCTGAGCTTCTGTCTGCTTATCTTGCTAACTAAATTATTAAGCCATTCAGAATTGACTTAACTCAGTTTTGTTGGAATTCAGTTAGTGCAAGCTCCATGTGGATGCATTGCCATTCTGATATAAATACTTCAATTCAATTAGTTTTTCTATGGCTATCTATGCTGTGGTTGGTCACTGCTGAACTGACCTGTCTGGTTAATTATGCATACTCCACAGCTCTAGAGTCAGGGTCCCCTAGGTAAGATATCCTGTGTCTTCGCTTCCTGTCCCCACCCTCAAATCTGTTCTTCTGGTGTATGCCCATGTTTCTTTGTGACTCAGACTCGTTGCAAGGTGTGAGGCAATTGTAGTCCCCTATGCTTCCACATGGTCCCATAAAGAAGTCCTTGGACTTAATTTTGCCATGGGGAGAGAGAGCACATCCAGTCTCGTCTCTCCAATGGTTACTGGAATGGTAAGGTTTACTAAATGAAGGAAATGGATTACTCCTAGGATAAATCTCCATTCCAGAGCAAACCAAGGAGCAGCAACAGAACTATAAAATACACAGGATGACAAGGCCTCTGGCAGTATGCGCACTACGTGTGCAAGCTATGAGGGGTTAGTTTTTTTTTTTCTTTAAGCCCAAAGGAGGGGAGAACCTCCAAGTTTTAGGTGGCCTCTTGGTTCTCAACATGAGAAGCTCTCATTTACAAAGCTCTGAAGTCTCTTTATGAAGAAAAAAATTCCAATAGTGCCCCTCTTAATGACTGGGTTACGGTCTGTCAGTCTTTGAGGAAAAGGGCTAGAAAATGTTTTAAATTTAAAGTTTAGGGTTCTATCAGCCCTTTGTTGCCTTAATTAAGCATGACAGTGCTGACATTATCTAAATTTCAAATAAGAGAAATTTTAATAACTTTTGATAGGTAAGGTTACTGTTCAGAATTATAGTGAAGGTACTAAATCACTGTTAAGGGAGTCCAGTGAGGTAATTTCTCTTTTTTGCTACAAATTGGCAAAACGTTATAAGGAAACTATTTACCTGCTGTTTTCTAATGGATCCTAATTCAAGAACCAGCTCTGTTTTTGTAGTCGAAAGAGACTGTCTGTCTGGTTCTGCTGTCCTGGCAGGGTAGGTGGAGTCCTTCCTCAACACTTCCTTGGTCATGCGGCAGTAGTTCATTCCTTACTTCTGCTGTTCCAGCTCTCTCTGAATTTTTGGTGGGCTTCCCCAACAGAAATAGAAAAATGGAAATTGCCAGAGTTGCATTACTTCACTTTACATCTGCTGTGTATCCTGCTTGGCGTTCAAACTTCCCCACTGACTTTGGGAAAATATCTTTTTCACACGTAGTGGAATTAAGAGCATGCCTCCTTTTTTTTATTAACTCTCTCTCTTTATTTGTTTTGCTTTCATTTCCTTCATATTCTATATGATGCTTCATATGAACACTTCCTCAATCCCCTTTTCTTTCTTCAGTGAAGTAGAAATTGGTAGTCTTATTTCACTTTCAGAACATAGAAGGAACCTTCTCAGCTATCATTAACTTTCCGGAAGCTTCTGATCAAATTTCTTACAAGTCATCCAGTATCTCATTAGATTGAGCAGTAGTGATCAATTAAGTGCACATGAAGTGTGAGGGCAGTCTGGGAGATGGTGGAATTATCTTGGAAGTTCCAGACATACAGAAGTTTAGTTTTGAAATATAAAACTAAAACTGAGAGAAGCTTCACTAAAGCTGAGAAGAATTGAGGGAGTTTTATATTTCTCTTGAGGGCAAATCCTGTTCCTATTTTGTTCCCACAGAATATTCTTACAGGTATTGTTTTGTGGAGCAAGATGTGAGGGGACAGGACATGGAGAGCATATATAGAGATGCACACTAGAATCCAGCTCTGCATGCTATTGTGCTGCATAAATTTTGGCTGAGGTTGATTGCTGCCGTACAGAATAACTGACCGTTCTTCTGCACATAGTTAAGACGCAAGTGGCATAGTCCTTAGACCTAAAACTGGAGTTCGTGTCCTTGTTTGCTGTGCTGATGCAATGTCCTGTTTTCCTCCCCTTCCAATCCCTGGCAGAACTCCCTAGTGTTCAGACTGGGTTTGGGGCCTTAAATTTGTAAATTCATTTCTCTCTTCAGGCTGTTCCCTGCATATTCAGAAAACAAACTGCATTTGTATATGTTTAGAAGGTCTTCTTTGGAACCATGAAGAGTAGACCCTTATATCTTTTTAGATGAAAACTTACATTTCTGAAGAATTTAAGGGAGTCTGTCTTCTTTACCATTCACAAGGGAAAATTTCCTTCTCTCCACTGGCAAGGAGATTTCTGGAATAATGTTTCCAATTCCAAGTTCTGTTTTCCCTGCTTAAAGGGACACTAGCCAAATCTGTTTGAATAAGGAGAAAATAACTTTCTGTATTCCAAAAACGCTGTGTTTTGTTTGCACACAAGTGTAGGAGGCCTGCGCTTGTGTATTTGCCGGCACTTCACGTATGTAGGTGTGTCACAGCCTATGAAGTAGTGTTCTTAAACTGTTAAACATTCCTCTGTATCTACATAACCAAATAAATGGATCTCAAATGGATATTTGAGATTTCACCTTTAAAAATATTAGTAGTAAAATGAGGAGGGGCAGACTAAGACCAATATTCTACATTCACTCTTCTTAATTTTTTCCTAAGTGTAATACACTTGGTGTTAACAAGATTGACTATCCTTTAACAGTAACTTGTAAATATTTTGCCTTATGACAATTCTCCTTAAATCAAAGGGAGGAGGCAGAGGAAGAACACTTAATACGTAATCTGTTATTGACTACTGATGTGGTTTACCATCTGGAAAATTAATGCAAAGCAGCTACAGCCTTTTGACATGCTACAGGGTCCTAAAGCTTGTTGCTTCCAGACCAGTTAAACCTCTTTTGCGTCTTCATAGGCCATGGGATACTATATTCAAAATGTTGCTGCTACCATTTATTTTGCATGTATTATGCTTCCAAGACTGGGAATAATCTGCCAATCTGACTGGCTTGTTTTATGATCATTCCTTTTAAAACACTATATGTATAGAAAGCCCCCAATAGACCTTGGGCTAAATTACGTAATTCTGAACAGGATTGTCCTTCCCTCAGATTTTATATTGCTGGGAGACAAAATTAGAAAATTCTTGATACCAGCAAGATATCTGGTTAGTAGATAATTACCACATTTTCCAGTATTTAGTAAAATCTAAAGGCTGTTTATGGTATAAATGAGTTACCCATTCCCTATCTTAAAAAAACTAAACAAACAAAACAAAGCCCACACCCATCCCATCTCTTCCCTTCCCTCTCCCCACCCATTGAAATAAAATGATTTGGAGAGCGATTCTGCATTTCTCAATTCATTCTGAGTTAATTCAGTAGATATTGCTTGGTTTGTATCTTGGGGTGGGGATGGGAAGGAAGATTTCCTTGTAATGGGATTCTTTGTGTTGATCTAACAGAGTATGCTTTTAAACAGTCATTTCTTGTCTGAGTTGATTGCATTTCAGTGGTAGGTGTAGTGTTTAGATATTATTATATAAAAGCGAATGTTAAATATAGTAAAGCCTGTATCAACATGAATTTGAAACTTCTGTATTCTTCAAAAGTGGTGAACATGCAAGTCTATTATGCAGCTCCTCCCAAATGTCTCTAGCCATGGTGTTCGTGCATCTTGTATATGCCACATAACTTTTTTTGAAATGTGCAAAAATAGTCCCTATTAGTGCCCCCCCCCCCAACCCTCGAGGAACAATTGGTCCAGTAATTAAAGTGCTAGTCTGCACTGTAACACCCAGGTTCAATTCCTTGCTCTGCCTCAGACTTCCTGTCTGAAACTGGACAAATGACTTGGTCTCTGCCTCAGTTTCCCATCTCTACCCCACAGGGGTATTGAGAGGATAAATATTTTAAGGATTATATGGCACTCCGAAGATTGAGGGGATTGGGGCCATATAGGTACCTAAAATAGATGGGTAGATTCACATGTTCTCCTTGTGCAATTTCTTTTTTTTCTTTTTAACTTCTGAAGTTGGACCTTGAAAGAAATTTATAATCCACAGTAAAAGATTCTATAGCCATATAAATAAAAAGAAAACAAGAAAAGAAGTCTGACTACTAAACACTGAGGATGGGGTGGAGATTAAAGATAATCTAGGCATGGCCAACAAGCTAAACAAATACTTAGCCTCAGTTTTTAATAAGGGTAATGAGTTTAGGAGTAGTGGCAGGGTGACTGATGGAAATGAGTGTATGGAAGTAGAGGTTACTACATCCAAGGTGGAAGTCAAATCAAACCTCTTTAAAAGGAGTAAATTGGGGTAGGGGGTAGTAATCTCTATCCAGGAATAATTTCCCCATCTTCTCCAATTTAACTAATTTCCCATGTGGAACTGTATCAGATGCCTTACTGAAATCCAGGTAGATTAGATCCACTGCATTTCCGTTAGCTGTTTTTTTTTTTTAAATGATACCTTCTCAAAGAAAGATCAGGTTGGTCTGGCACGATCTAATTTTTGTAAGAGCATGTTGTATTTTATCCCAATTACCTTTTTACCTCTGTTCTTAACTACTTTCTCTTTCAAAATTTGTTCTAAGACCTTGCATAAACTGATTTTAAACTAATAGACTTGTTGTTTCCCAGATCACTTCCCCCCCTTCTTAAAAATAGGCACCCTCCAACCCCTGCCCCTAGCCATGAGCCCCCTCCCACACACCCAAACTGCTACTGCTGGCCCAGTGGCTGGCCCTGAGCCAGCACCAGCCGCTGCAGAAGTCACAAAGTCACGGAATCCGTGACCTCTCTGACAGACTCACAGCCTTACTCATGAACCATGGATAAGTTCCTGCATGCACTGACTCCAGGGCAATGTTAAGGTCTCTGGGTGTATACTTTCCTACGAACAAAAAGAGATATAGTAGGTGTCAAATTGCCCAGAGGTCGTGCCTTGCCTAGTTCTCTGGATTTCATAGCCACTGAACCCGCTGGAAAAAGACGCACATTCTAGAGAGAGAGCAACTTGCCCAATCATCATTGAAACAAGTTTGGTAGTTTTTTTGGGGGTTTGATTCTTCATGCACCTCTAACTGACATGCTGTAACCATTCATCCACCTCCTTGCCCTTGGAGAGTGCCTTTCCCGTTTCCAACAGGCTTAGTGGCAAATTACAACAGACAAGTCACAGAGGCGGATAACATCGGGCTACACCATCCACTTTATGTCCCTCTGTTTCTTCCCTCTTCAGGGTCCCTCTCATGAGACAATACTAAGTCAAAAAGGGCAAGCTGTCCTTTGCTTAGGAGCAATAGAGCCAGTCCCATCCCTTCAGAGAGGGAAGGAGTTTTATTAAAGTATTTTCTTGCTGCAAAGGATGGTAGACGACTCATCTTAGATCTAAGACTAATAAATTCGTAAAGTCTCAGAAGTTCAAGGTAGTGACTCTGGAAGCTATAATTCCTTCTCTAGAGGAGATTGGTTTTCACCCTCAACTTACAGGGCTCCAATTATCCGCGTGCTCTTCCCCTCCCCAGCCCCCCGGAAACAAGTTAGATTTACCATGGGCCAGGATCATTTTCAATACTGAGTATTCTCAAAGGTTCTAGTGATAGTAGCTGCTTACCCTCATCAAGAGGAGATTTTAGTCTTCCTGTATCTCAATGATTGGCTACTCAAGGGACAATCTTATGAAGCAGTACTGGCTTCCACCCAGACAGACTGCTCTCTTTTTTTTGGAGGTTTCTTTTCAGAGTAGAAATGTACTTTACATTGTGATCAGCCCTTATTCAATATATTGCTTGACAATGTCACCAACTATTGCGATGCTTCTAATCCACTTTTTTTTTTTTGAGAAGGAGAGACTTGAGAAAATTGTACCTCATGCCATTTGGAATCCTTGGATATCCTTGATTCTTTTCATTTTGTGTTTTGGATTAGGCACAGCATTGAGATTGCTCTTGTCTCGGTGGTTGACTTCATTCTAGCAAAGGATGCTAGTCAGGTAGCCATGTTTAATTTTTATTAATATTTGTCAGCTGCCTTTGATACTGTTGACTTCAGATTCTGTGGATTTGCTTGTGGACTCATCCAGTGTGGGTCATATGATTTTCATTGCTCTCAGAGGCTTGGGCCTATTACTTACTGGCTCTCAAGTGCCTATTGTACGGTTCCATGAGGCTTCATCTTTCCTGATCCTCATGTATACGAGGCCACTGTGAAAGACTGCAAGACTATTTTGATTGATGGGTCTACCGATATGGGGATGACCTCTATCTTTTCTTCATCAGTCCTTACTGTGAGGGTGCTCAGTTTTTTCTCTCTGCCTGGTTAGGCATCTACAACATATTTCTTAGAAATGTAGACCATGCCACAGTAATCGGTCTGTCACCTTGGTTTGACAGTATGCTCTATATGGGGCTATAGTTAAAGACTACTTGAAAGCAGCAGATGATATTTCCTGCTTGCTAGGTGATGGTAGTCAATAAACATACTAGGTTTTCAGCAACTGCGCCATCTTTCAGGTGTAATTCACTGTGATGGTCTTTTAAGTATGGTTAGGTTCAGGATGGATTTGATTTAAATCAAATTGATTTAAATCACTAGTCAGGAAGACTTTAATCATGGATAGCTACATAAGTGCATTCTTATTGACTATTATAACCTTAATACATATTCTTCGCAACTCAGATGTAGGTTTCATTTTTAGAAGATGCATACTATACATTTTTAAAGTGATTTATTTTGAAAACTTTTCAGATTAGCTTTTACAGCTATATCAGAAAATGAATAATTGTTTGGTTACTTCATTTACCAAAGGTAATTGAAGCAGATACTTATGAAGTCACTGGAATGTGAACAGTCTCCAATTCAACAGGTTAATCATTACTATTTGGAGAATTTTCTTGCCATGTTGTATTATGAGGTGAACATCACCAGAGAGACATATTTAAATTGTTTTATTTAACTATAACAACAACCTTATGCATTTTGCATTTTTTTCTTCAACAGTAAACATACAATAGCTTAACAAAACAAGTGTATGCATTTTTGAATTTAAACATTCAAATTTTTTAAAATCAGGTTTGTTTTTGTTAAAATTGTTAACTAAAATAGTTAAGTGAAATATCTTTTTTTAAACAAAAATTAAATTGACTGTCAGCCAGGTCAACGTGAGAAACTTAAAATACTGGCTTCTGCAGCTAACTTGGTGATCTTCACCTTCATTTTCCTGTTTGTTCATAATCTGGAAAAGAGAAAAGCTTTCCTGCGTTTTCAGGTCCCAAACTATTTCTCAATTTAGAATGAATTAGTTCAAAGGAAGAAAATATTCTTTCTACACCAGCAGAAGAAGCTACTGCTGTTAAAAGTGAGATTATCACTTCAACAGTCTATGAATCCAAATGCTTAAGTGACTTCCACCAGTTCACTGGTGTGACTTTCTTTAAAACATCCTCAGCAAACATATTTCTTGAATGGTTCACCCTTTAGTTCTGAAGTTTATTATAGTTGGCATTATGGAGGGATGATTGCTGGATGCCCATGTCACAGCCAACTCCCCTGCTTCAGCAGTTAAGGTTTGACCCTAGTACTGAGTATTGAGAATATGCGCAAGGAAATGAGCTGGAGACAGTGCTCGTCCCATTCATTTTTTAATGCTTGTAATTTAACTCTGTCATTGCATATTTTTCTTTTTAAGATCTCACTCAGTTCCTTCCAAATTTCAAGTGTGGCAGCAAATAAACAGCTATTTCTCTGCGTTTTGTTCGAGTACAAAAGTTTTGTTCAAGTTACAGAAGTAGGCTTCAGGGTACTCGGCACGTGTTCAACATTTCTCTTAAGCCCAGTGTTGAGAACTTGGGCTGTGACAGTGCCATCTATTTTTTCACAATTTTGTTCATAAACTGTCATCTGATTAGGCCAGTTCTTGATACAGTGCTCAAAACAGTCCACTACTGAGTTCCATCGCATGTCTTGTGGGAGGGTTAGCTTGGTTCCTCCCACTTTTTTTCAGAGCAGCTGCTGCAAAGTGGTTGTTACGGAAGTATTTTGCAATGTCAACAACATTTAACTTTTATTTCTGGAACACTGAAGTCTTTGGCTAGGAGGTGCATCAAATGAGCACTACAACTGTATGTTGTTAGCTTGGGACTTGCTTCTAAATTTCTTCTCATCTTGGATACATTTGCAGCATTGTCTGACCAACCTGCGTACTAGACATTTTAATTTTTTTTCACACTTTGTTATAGCTTTTACTGCTGCTACTTGTAAGTATTCTGCTCTGTGTGCATTTTCTGATGTATCAATTGTTTCTGTAAGGAAGACATTTCCTTCTGTTGTCACACAAGTAAATACAACAGGATCATTGTGGACATTGCTCCACCCATCAAGACTCAGGTTAATAATTTCACCCTCTAGACCTTTTGCACACTGCTCAATTTCTCTTTCATACACTTTATCCAGCAATTTGCTTGTGACACCTGTACTGTTGGGTGGACTGTATCCTGGTCTTAATGACCGAACCACATTAATGAAGTGTGGGTTCTTAATTATACGGAAAGGAGAATTTGTTGCATAAACAAACTCTCCAATTTTTTAATCTATTACCTCTTTTTTTTAATCTGCTAGTTCTTTATTACAAATTTATCTATGGTGGTTTCTGGATGATGGAAGATTTTTTTTTCTTTTAGCCACAGTATATCACCTGTAGCAATGTGACATACATGATGTGACTGAAACGCTATCATTGGCAGATAACTCTGAAACTATAGAAAACGATGGTGATCTTGAAGGTGGATAGTCTTCAGAATCCTGTATTTTGAGGATGGATTCGCCTAAACAAAATAAGTCAATGCAGTTTTTTGTTTATTACCAAACTGCTCATTTAGTATTACTCCATTGCATTCACTGAAATGGGGTACTACTTTAAAGATGAAACTGTAAAAGGAAGATCTGCCTATTTCATCTATTTTTTTATCACAACTGCATCTAAAATGATAGTACCATAGAATAACAACTATGTTTTTTTGCTCAAACATGAGAATTCAAGAATGGTCCAGAAGGAAGACAGGCAGTCCTTAAGAAAGAAGTATGAAATAAAAGTTTACCAACCCAAAGATCCTGCATGTTCAGACATGTTCCTATCATCATCTTCAATGCAGCTTCCTCCTGAGAAGGAACGCTTCTCATGATGCCATTATTTTGGGCAACCAGGCCTTGCATTTCTTTGTTTCACTGTTTGCATTTTGCACGCATGCCTGTCTTACCCACAGGTAGAGGAACTTCATAAAAATATTCCCAAACTGGGTCTCTTTTACACCTTGCTACCATTATAGGTTTCCCCTTCTAGTGAGAGGATGGTACAGTAGATCTCAAATCAATGAAGGCTACACTCAGAAAGACCTCAAGGCTTCTGGAATATGCTGCTCTAACAGTTTCATTTTTGTTTCTACTGCCTGTCCCTCCCTTCTCACATTTTATCTCCAGACATCTTTGTCCAGATCTATTCCACCCCCAACAATCTTCTATTCATTGAACTTTTTGAAACTTTTTGAGAGAGGTAAGGGATTGACTCTGTGTACACAAATTTGCAGTGGGACAATAGGGTTGAGGTCTGTTTTTCATCTCTGTATAATAATAATAATAAATAATATTATTATTTATTATGATTGCTGTTAACAAGCATGTTATCTCTGGAGACACTAATCCACAGTTTGAGAACTGCAAAACTAAGCATCTCTGATAGTGCTCAGTCTAGAAGATACCGAGTCCCATTGGGTAGATAGAAAAATTAAACTAAATCTATCCACAAGTCCCTGGAACCCCATAAGATTGGGTCCCTAATCCATGAACTATTGGAGCTCATGTACGGAACTTTTTTTAAACTTTACATGAATATATTGTTTCATACTGTGGAATTAGAATTTATAATCCCTATTCCATGATGAGCTATCTTTGAGCTATAATGTATCTTAATTAAAACTAAGATTTTAGATAGGTTGTTCCCCCCCCCTCCCTCCTGCAGAAAGTATTTCATCAAAAAAAAAAAAAATCTGATTTTTATCCACCCTGGTTAGGTTGTTGGCTATCTGAAACTTTCTCCTTGTGATCAGCTGAGGTCAGCCCAGGTGCTTGAACTAAAACTTCAGGTGTTTAATGCCATGAGGGAGTTGTGGGGGCAGGACACTTCTGGTGTTGGGTTTTTGGCTCTGGAGATTGCTCCCTCTTCAGATTTAATGAATCACAAGCTTACTGACATTCAGGATAGTCCAAGTGCTGTTTTTCTCAAGTAGGGAGAAAATTTGGTGATTTGGTGGTTTTGTGGACAATGGTCTTTGTCCTTTGCGAGATGTAATTATGTTGTGTTAGACTTAATATATGTATTCTGAGCCTTAATGTATGGTGCATGTCTTTAAAAAAAAAAACCAAAACCACCTTCCCTCCCCCCCCCCCCCCCAAATAAATATCTTGCTTAATATTACTTCACTAACATACCAACCCCCCCCCAGTCTCCACCTTCAAGAAACTGCTTAAAACAAGATTGGATATAGGTTTTTATTTGTGTCCTAGTTTTACATTTTTAAATCCTTTCAGACTGTCATCTCTATGCTGCTAAACTATGCTGTATATAGTGTACTTCTGTGGTACTTAATAAATGATGATTGAAAGGAGTTTATTTTGCTATTAGAGGTCATGACATTAGATGTAGCTGCACCAAAAGGGTCCTAACATAATTGTCTGCATCTATAAAACCCATCTATATACAGACTGCTGTTAGCCCCGTCCACCCTCACTTCATATACATTTTCAAAGTATGAATCGTATGTGTTGTGGAACGCAGTTTCTGTGTAACATAAAGGTCAAGCCTCTGAGCTTCAGGGTTGAATGCCCATCTGTGGCTACTTTAAGATTTCTAGAACAGTCTCTCCACAGGTTTCTAGGTGAAGCAGAATAAAGTTGGCTAATATCTGTCTTGGGTTCCTGCTGTTGGCCTTGGTTTTTCAGCCAGAATTTGGTCCACTTATGCCAATATATTTTTAGATTACCCTATGAACATGTGGGTGAAATATATCCTAGAAGATTCTTATAATTGTCTTATTTATAATTTGGAAGAATTAGCAAAAACCATTTTTATTTTTCTAAGTGGAACCACATAATTTCTGCAAAAAGAAGAGGAGTACTTGTGGCACCTTAGAGACTAACAAATTTATTAGAGCATAAGCTTTCGTGAGCTACAGCTCACTTCATCGGATGCATCCGATGAAGTGAGCTGTAGCTCACGAAAGCTTATGCTCTAATAAATTTGTTAGTCTCTAAGGTGCCACAAGTACTCCTCTTCTTTTTGCGAATACAGACTAACACGGCTGCTACTCTGAAATCTATAATTTCTGCAGTTTTCTAGTGCTCTGTTTTTCAAAAGGGTTTAAAAAATAAGGGAGCTAAAACTAATCTTAAATTTAATGGCACTATTATTTTTTTAAACATAATTTGCTGTGTATTGGCTCTTATCTAGGTAAGGGCGTTATTCATGTTTTGATAAATTTTCTACCTAAGTACTGTAGTGCTTGAGTTGGTTTCTCTAAAAGTTTTAAATCAACTTAAATTAACAATATTGTGAACTGTGGGCCATATCTCAATTTTGGCATCTTCCTCAAAATTCCTTTGAATTTCCTGTGAATTCCATATGTTGAATATGGAATGCAACCTAAAATATCTCCAAAACTAGTTTCCAGATGAGTCCACTTTAAAATGTGGTACTTCTTCAAGGGGCCTCTTCACATACCCATTCTTGATGTGCCAGAAAGCTTGGACTGGCGCTTTCGTGTCTCCTGCCCCTACCTTTTTGGCTCTTAATGTTTGAAGGGTGCATCTGTAAAAGGGATATGGCACACAGATTACATCATTTCCTTACAACTGTGATAGCAGGTGGGTCAGGAACCTTGCCAGGTCCTTGGAATTGGATTTATTGGACTAGATCTTTTCCAGTGCTACTGACTTCTTTAATTAGGCATTAGGTGTTTTCTTTTTTTGGCTCAGGATCTGATGCAGTTCCTTTGTTCTGGTATGTTGGAACCAAAGACAAAGAAACTAGGGTTCCAGAGGTGCACCTCTTGCCCAGCATTGTTTGCTCTGCTTAATGTACTTCTGTGTGAATTCTGCAGCAGTGTGCATGCACAGAATTTGTTTCCCGTAGATCTTTGCTTTCCTGGAGAAAAATGACTTGCTGACGGCAAGACTTGCAAGCCACAAGAGTAGTCATGCAGTCCTGCCCAGCAGTATATTTTGGGGGCCCAGGGCAGCCAGCAGAGAGGTAAAACACTGTTGGGTAGGAGGCAGGACTGGGGAAGACCTGGCTGGTAGCTTCTATCCTGTGCCAGGCTCAGCTGGACTGGGGAGGACAGGACTTCCTCTTCCCTTGCATGGCATCCAGGGCCGGGTTAGACCCATCCCCAGATTTCTCCCCTAGCTGAAGGAAGCTCTGCAAACTCCGTTTCCTGCATTCCTCAGCTGCAAGGGGAGGGATCCCTGTACAGGGAGCTGCTCCCCCATCTGCCCAACCCCTGTGCATCCAGACCCTCCCGCCGAGCCCCACACTCAGAATCCCTTCTCTGATGAGCTCCACTCCCCCTGCACCTGGACCACTCTGCAACAAGCCACCCAGATCCCCACCCCACTGAGCCCCAACAAGCTGCATCTGGACCCTCCCCTGCATCTTCCACGCACCCCTGCTGAACCCTAACCATCGCCTGGACCCCCTCGGAGTCCCATTTCCATTGCACCCAGAACCCCTCCCCAACAAGCCTCTGTGCATCCAGATCCCCCCGCACCTGGATCCCCCCACACTAATCCCCTCCCCACTTCAGTCCTGCCTTGCTGAGCCTGCCTGCCCGCACCTGATGCACCTGTCACAGAGGGGCAGGGCCCTGGGGTGTTTCTGGGGCAGGCCAAGTCCTTGCACTTGTCCTTGTGTAAGGGTTTGGTTCAGCCTCACCGCTGAGTCCGTGTCCCGGGGGGAGCTGCACAGTGATCTCCCACCTTTGTGCAACCAGTGGCCTAAGCTCTCCAATGCTATGCTGGAGCTTCCACGTATATTTCACAAATAAAATTTGCAGAATTTTAAAATATTTTTGCTGCAGAATTTTTTTAAAATTTTTTGGTGCAGAACACTCAAGAATATTAATGGGAAGTAATTAACTTTTTTCCTTGCTCTGTGTGCATCATCCTCGCCCTCAGGACCAGAAAAGACTATTAGAATTGCCTCCTTGCTATGCTGCTGAGGCAGCATTAGTGGCTAAATCTTCTGGCTTTGAAATGCATGGTTCCTTAAGTGTAGTGACACCAGGTTCAGCTCTGACCTCTGAGGGGGTTAAAAAGCCTGGTATGGTATCAATAATTATGAACCCACAAAGACTTACTCCTGGGGAAATTCTGCACCAAAAAATTCTGCGCACGATATTTTAAGATTTTACATATTTTATTTGTCAAAATAACACAATACAATTATGCCAGTTTCAATTATTTTGTTACTTTATTTCAAAATACCTGTCAGCAAGCATGTCTCTAACAATACAAGCAAAAATTTACCAGAATCTTTGGTTTGTTTTTTGTTTTTGGTTTTTTTTTGGACAAATAGATTCCTTACTAGGCATATTAATACAGAACTTTGTATTCATTTAAATTACAGTATTGAACTGTGGTTCCTGCACTCATCAGAAACAGTGCAAAGGCTTGGGGGAGTCAGGGGTAGCAGAGGAGCTGAGAGACAGGGAAGGAGCCTGGAGTGAACTTGGAGAGTTGTTGCATGTGGGTTTGGGAAGTATGGAACCGGTTTTTTGGGGGGAGGGGTGGTATTGTTAGGGAGTTGGGGAGCTTCTCCCATGCAGAACCTGGCTGACCCCAAGCCTCTCCCATTCAGTCAGGCACATCTGCCTCTGTCCCCGAACCTCTCATCCCCAGGGGTCTCTGCGGGCCCCCCCATCCCCATGAGGCCTTGCATCCCTACTCTCATTCAACCCCTGGCTCAATGCTGACACTCCACTAGTTCCTGAGCCCATGCCCCAGTCTGTGCCCCCACCAACAGCTCTGTGTGCCCCACTCTGTCTTAACCCAGCTCTGCAGGCAGGGTGCTATGATGAACTTCTCCTCCTGTGGGAATTCTGTGCACAAGCACAGAAATTTCTTTTTTCCCCCACAGAAAATATATTCTGCCCCAGAGGTGCTGCAATTCCACTTTTTACCCACCAGAGTCTGCTGTGGTATCAGAACCGCCAGCTATGTTCATGCTGCTGGCTGTTCCGATGCAACAGCAGACTCTGGTGGGAAAAATTGGAACAGCTGCATTTGGGCAGAATATATTTTCTGCTAGAGGTGGGGAGGGGGGCAGAATTCTGCACCAAACACGAATTCTGCACATGTGCAGTGTTGCAGAATTTCTCTAGAACTAAAGATTGCAAAGTGGTGGAAGTCCTAATGCTTGGGATGCTTAACATTTAAAAAGACTTCTTGTTGTGCCAATACAATATTGCAAAAGAAGAGGCCTGATATTTCTCTTCCATTTCCTTCTGAGTCTAACATCTAATTGCTGTTTATGCTGCACTGCAACCAGGGCATTCCATTTAAAAGACATTGCATCTCCAGATTTAGCTGGAGTGTTAGTTTCAAACGGGTCAGCAGTAGTGACAAATGTAAAAACAACTCAAACCTTTCAAGTATCCTTTTAAAGTTTCATTTGCAATATGGAGTGTTCAGGTTTAGGATATTAAGAAGTTGTTGTTTGGTGCAGAGTTGCTGTTGTGGACATACCTGTAGGAAAATGCAAATTCCAATTTTTTTTCTTTCGGATTTCTTTGGAGGATAAGAAATAGACAAAATATTTAATGAAACTTTGAACGTCAAGAAATCAAATCTACTTGCAGATGAAATATAAACAAAGCCAGAAGTACTGACTTGTGATGAATATGCATAAACTGTTTTAATCACTGATACAGTACTAGATTATATAAGTTTGTGTACAGTTGGTTCAACAGAACCAGAAAATGGAAGTTCAGCATAGTTAGACAAACTTTCAGTATTGTACCTCAGATATGAGATACTTGTAAATGTTTGATTGTCCAAGTCCTGTGTATTTAAATATCTTTTCCTTTCCCACTCCCTCCCCAAACTGATTAGAGCCTTTGTTTGTGTAGTATGAAGCATACATGTGACAATTTCATGTAAAACTCTTCTGTTCCTGCTCAGTCTTGAAATGTTTTCCTTTCAGATCAAATCAAAGACAAAATTAAAGAGAGGGACAGAGAGAAGCAGAAAGAAAAGAAGAAACATAAAATAATGAATGAGATCAAGAAAGAGAATGGAGAGGTCACATTATTGCAGAAAGGTATGTTCAAGCGAAACAGTATTCATCTGTAATGTGTTAAATATCTAAAATAATTGTATATTTCCAGTGAATGCTGAATTTTAGTGACGCTTCATATTTTAATTAAAAGCCCATTTTCCAGTTGGTTGTAATGAGGCAGTATAAATTTTACAAACTGAAAATCTGCTTTTGTCATATGTGCTATTACATAGGAAAAAAGTGTGTTCTCCCTGTTACCATAGTTTAAATGTCCCATACATCATACTAGTACTACATGGGTGAGGTTTTTCATAGGAGTGGGTGGGTGAGATTCTGTGGCTTGCGCTGTGCAGGAGGTCGGACTAGATGATCAGAATGGTCCCTTCTGACCTTAGTATCTATGAATCTATGAAAATGCATAATTTAAGATAGCAGCATCTTTTGTTATGATTTTTGTATCTAAATATTACTGAAACTAACATTATTAGGCTGCAAAGTCAAGAACTCAAATTAGGAAATGCCAGAATTAAGATTCTCTGCAATCTTAATTTGGCCACCTTATACCTATGCATTATGATACAGTTTTTGGGGTCATTGCTATAGGATTATTAGTTAGCCTGTAAAGAGGAGAGAGAAGCCCATTCTCAAGTTATTGGGAATTCACTTCACTCTGAAATAATGCAAGTTTGTTAGACGTTTAGACAATATGCAATGTGTCTGTGCGTTATAATAGTGTTATAATTATGTGATTCCATTTTTTTCCTACTGGACCCCTGCCCCAGTCAGTGCACCGGATGGACAGTATTCAATTAATGAGCAGCTATTCAATATTTTGTTTTCTCTTTGTTCAGTGTGGCCCCCCAGGCCTCCTTTACTGCACACTATTCAAACCTGCTCTGAAGGCAGAATTATTAATTTCCTCATCGTTTTTTCTATGGCACTCATCATAATAGTATCTACTCCTTATGAGCATTAATTTATCTGCACAGAATTCCTGAAAGGTGAGGGGCATTATCCACATTTTGCAGATGGGGTGTTGAGAGACAGAGATATTCAGATCAAAAGTATCCACTAATTGTATGTGCCTAATCTGAGAGGCCTAATCTGAGACACCTAGAATGTGATGGTTTTTTGTTTTTTTTTTTTCCCCCCCAGGTTATTTAGCATTATACAGAAATTCGTATATTCAAAGCACAACTCCCACTGAATTCAGCTGGGTGCTTAGCAGTACTGCAGATCAGACCCAAGGGTCTCGAATCAAGCACCCAAAAATTAAGGAATCTACAACTGGTGACCACCTGTGAAAAGTTCAGTGTAGTGACTTACCTAGCATCACATAGGAACTCTGTGGCACAGGGAGGGATAGAATCCAATTCTCCAAGGTTATGTGAAGAGAAAGCATGGTCTGAATGTTCTCTCCTGCTTCATTCACTACACACCTTCCAACTTCTACAACAGATGAGGCAGGGGTTCTACAGACAACAATGTTCTTTACTGCATAGTCCTGATTCATCCCCAGAGCAGGTCCATCCTGTGTACCAAATTAAGCTGGGGCCCTCTGGAAATATGTGATCAGGTCATTAAAAGATGTATCATGATGAATACACACAAGGGATCTAGAGTTGCACTGGCTACCTTAATTCTAGCATTTCTCAAATTTTGATCATTTAACTTAGACTTTGTAACCTTAGTGCCCTAGTCTTGTTTTGTGTGTGAATTAAAAAAGGCAAACTGAAAACCATATTGACACATGTTCAGTGGTAGAGTTGGAATCTTTAAATTCACTGCATGGACATCTGCTACTTCAGCTAACTGAGTAACAGATAGTTATTGTAGGTTCTCCTCTTCTGTGAACCAGCACCAAAGAGGAATGAGATACTTTGACTGGGTTTCACAGATACTTACTGACAGTAGAAGAGTGGTGAGACTCAGGAACCATGGGTTCCATTCCAGGGTCTGTAAGGGGGAGTGTTCTTTAGTGGGCAGATTCTTTTGTCCCATTCCCCCTCACCTGTGTCAGTCCTTTCTCTTTTCCTGGCTACTTGTCCCAGTAACATTCTCCTGGCCTATCCAGTCCTAGTTTTCACTCATCAGATTTCTTGCACATCTAGTCCCAGTTCTGCCCCCAGGTTGTCACCTTTTCTAGCCCATCCTGTCCTCCCCCAACTCGTCGTCTAGTCTGTGTTCCTCCCCATTCCCATTGACTCCCAGTTTCTCTCCTCCCCAAGTCTCCCCAGACTCCTTTCCTGCCATACTGATCTTGTCCAACTTTTGTCTTCCCTTCTGCATTTTAATCAGATGGCTTTCCTCCTCTGCACTGGGTTCTAGCAGTGTGGTTTTTGAGATCACAGGTGAGACAGGCTTCCTGAGGAAATCCCAGTGCCCGGTCACACCCTGGAGCAGCAAGTCAAGGGAAACTGCTTCTGAGCCTCCACAGCAGTGGGCTGGAGCATGCTCAGTTACTCTGAGGGGATGGCACATGCACAGTTGGATCAGCACTGGTGACGGGGTTCCTGGCAGTCTTCCCTCTAATTGTTCCCACCCATGTGCAGAGTGAATTTTGTTATAATTTTGTTCTGCATAACAGAATTCATGTGATGGAGATGGGGCTGAGGGGTTCACGGTGTGGGAGGGGGCTCAGAGCTGGGGCAGAAGGTTGGGGTATGAGGGCTCCGGCTGTGGGTACAGGCTCTGGGGTGGGGCCAGGGATGAGGGATTTGAGGTGCAAGATTGTGCTCCAGGGCTATGGGGTGGAGAGAGGACTCCCCCTGCGTGCTGCCACTCCCCCCTCCCCCCAGCTCTCTCTCCCCACAGCAACACCTGGTGGGTTCCCTGAGTGCCTGCACTGTGCTAAATAGGTTGCTGCACATCCACGCAGCTTACAGGGAATTTAAGTCCCCGGGGTACCAACCTGGAACTGGGTTACCCCTGTGCCCCCTTAACTCTCCAGTCTGGGCTGTCTATCATAATGCTTTGCAACCGACAAGCAGCAAACTTTTCCAGGCACTGTTATTACTCAGCACAACAGCACCTGGAGCCTCACACCCAGCTAGACTTCATGAATGCTTCCAGAGTCATTCACAAATCACACAGAGAAAGGCACCAGCCAGTTCTCCACCGCCTTGTACCTCAGAGTTGTACTGTCTTGCCTTTGTCCAAAGCTTGACCAGTGTAAGTTTATTACCTAGTCTGTCCCTCCCTCATTGTGGAGAAAACGTACACAAGCCTTTGTAAACTGAGCTGAGATTTCTCAAGCACTTCAACCAGAATATATTTTTACAGAAAATATAAAACATTTAATTGTAAAAAGATTTTTTTTTTAACTGATTAGAAGTGGTAGGCATAAAAGGTCAGAGATAGTTACCAAAGAAAATAAAAGTAAGCGGAGTCTAAATCTGAAACCTTATTGGACTAGGCAGTATTTAGATCAAGCAGTTTTCTCACCCCACTGGATATTGCAGCTTTTCTCTCAAGCCTGGAACCAGTCTCTTCAGTTGAAGTCTTTTTTTGTCTTTCCAGCGTTCTTGTTGCTTCGAGCGTAGGTGGGGGAGGAGAAAGGGAGACAGTGGCATCATACTTTTGCCTATGTTCTATTCTCAGTCCATGTGCCTGAAAAATGCTAGCCCAGACTTGTCCTGGTGGGCTTTGAGTTACAGAGTTGAGCAATTCCCTTGGTGTGGTCTTGTGCAACTGTCATTCAAATGTAAGTCCCTTGATTCCAACTCCCCTGCTGATTGATTAGTCATTTAACACCCTCCTGGGAGTAGTTTGCTTTCTTTGTTTGTCGCTTGCAAATTTACAACCTATTTCAATAATAACTGTACTGCAAAATCTCATAACTTCATTCACACGAATGATACAAATCTTTGGACAAAGGTTGTCGATCCCTGATTTAGCCCATGGAATTTTTGTTGCTATTTCTGTTCGCCTACTTATTTAGGTGGTAGTACACCTAATTGAAAAAGCGATGGAGAAACCTGGGAGGACAGTGTTGTTCTCCCAAAAGAACTAGATGTGAAAGGGATATTTTGTGAGTTCTTCAGAATCATGCTACTCAAAGAAAAGGAAGTCAAATATAGTTGTTTTGGAGAGCATAGTTCCTACTCTCCATTGTTCGGGACTGGAGGCCGTGTCTTTTCTTTGCATTTAAATGCATACACTCTGAAGAAAAGGATTATACAGTCCCCTTTTCTTCAAGTAATGTTCTACATGAAGTGGGAATCTGTATGCTGTTGGAGAAACATTTGTCTTAATAAATTCAGCAGCTCTGAGCGTGCACCAAGTGATTTAATTTTGGTTTTCTGGTAGTATATAGCCTTCTACTTTTTTTTTTTTTCTTTAAAAGTAACAAATTCTGTACAAACGCTTGTACGAGACTATTTGGGTTGCAAAGTTAAATATTCTAGGGTTATTGAATGCCAAAATTAGGGGTGATGTGCATCCTTAACTCAGCCTCATTATGCATATACAATAGATTTTTAATTCCATTATGTGTACTATTATTTTTAGTTTTTCTTCATGAAGTATGTAAGTTGGACGTTGCACAATGAATGAGAGAGGTAAAACATTTATTCTGAAGTATACTTTTAAAACCTGAGTAATGAGGAAGGCTGTACGCAAAACAATCTGTCCACCAAAATTTAACATTCTTTTAGTTATATAATTTAAATACTTAAAATGTAATTGTACATGCCTATAAAACTTTTTTCTTTAAACAGAGTTTTGTATAGAATGCATTGAAGGTAATTTTGTATTGAATGGTATAGTTGAGACCTTAGCATTTGTCGGGTCTGTTTTGCCTGTGTGTCTTAACGTTTTCCCTAAGAGAGACTTGCATTGAATACTCTGTAGCCTAGGGAAAAGTACAGTGAGCTTCAGGCCATGAGACCTAATCCTAGCTCTTCCAATGATAGCTGTTAATATTTATGTGCATTTCACAACTCTTCTGTCTCAATACCCTCACTTATTGTACATCCATTTTATCTCTAAAGGAAATGAGAAGTTAGATGAGATTTCTAGTAGAACTAGTTATGGAATTCCAGTTTCTAATATGATAGACTCAGCCATGTTGCCTTTTTCAGAAGGAATGTGCTAAATTAAGTTTGGCTATGCTGTCTGTAATCACTAGAGCCCACTTTGTTCCCAGTGCCAAGAGCAGGAGTCTCAAATCTTATTTTTCAACGTCTCATGCAGTCTCACAAATAATTGATTCACTTGCCATTGGATTACATTTGTCTCCTTCTAAGGGTTCCATATAGAGGTAAAAGCCTGTTTTCATCCAGTTATTTCTGATGAAGTAGAAGAGATTTCTAATGGTGATCTGAAGACTGTGGGTTCAAAGCCTGCTTATGACCCATGGGGGGGGGTAGGGGGAGTTAAATAATTTTACTTTCTAAATTGTTTTGACAACCTTGAAATTAAACTTCTTTTAAATGATTTTGAAAGATAAAGCCATCATATTTAGACATAAACTTAGATGTGTAAATATTTGTTGCATTTTTAGTGTTTGTATTTGTGGTTAATGGGATCAGTCCCTTTTAGAGCAGGGGGACTGGATTCCTCAGGGCATTGCTTGAGCTACAAAGTCTTTCACAGGTAAATCATCAGATGAATCCAACCTGCCTCAGTAGGGATTAAAATTATCCATTTAATGGCTGTTTTGTGATCCCTGTACAAGATGAGTTTGGTGGGTCTCAGTTCCAGCCCCAACATGACACAATTCACTACTCTGCTTTGCACTAATTAGCAGATTCAACAGAAACAGAGATCTGCATGGTCCATAGACTAAACTTTTGTTATTTCTAAAAGTTCCTAATTTCTTCCATATCAGAATGAAGCGTGCTGGGAGGGCAACATCTGTGGGAAGCTTGCCTTGCTTGAGTCTTGTAAATGAACAGCATGTCATCCTTGGTAAATGAAGTCCTCTGATACCTTTCTCCATCATTGAATCATTTTTTTTAAAATGAAATTTGTGGTTATATGGAAATTAGCTTTTTAAAGTTATTAAAGCCTAGCTGTGAGTGGCATGAGGCTCTAATGGTGCAGAACGATTACTCTGCCAGCCAGCAAAACCTTTTTTGCTCCTTAGTAACTCAGGGATCTGACAAAACTCCAGTAGTTGTATACAAATAGCTCTTTTGAGGATTAGATTTGGCAATGGGGAGGGTGTTACAAATAAAGTATAACTAAGAAATTCTAATCATGCTTTTCTAGCAAGTTCTCAGATCTTAATGAAGTTCTGCTCTTTTTATGACTCCATATGGTTAAACATGGTGTGGTTCAGTTTTTGTATCCATGTAGCAGCTATTCTTAAATCCTCTGTTTTCATGTCTAAACCTATTATGCTGCTTAATCATGTTTTGTCTCAGTGAATTCTTTGAAAATTTGGTCAGCTTTTCTCATATTGGTTGTAACTTTCTTCAACCAGGAGGGAAGGGGAATTCCAAACACCACAAAGGTCATGAAATAGAGTGAATTACACCGTGTGTGTGTGTGTGTGTGTGTGTGTGTGTGTGTGTAGCATATTTATTCCTTAGACACAAAGCTATACACACTTCCCAGAATAAAAGCTTGCAATTCACAAAGTAAAACAAAATCGCTAATAATTCCCAATCTAACTAATTAGGCCTGCTATACTTTTGTATTAGTATACTTCAACAAATTTCTGGTTTTTGCAACATATAGCCTATTAGTTTTTCAGCCTATCCAGCGACAGGGGATTCTGCATCCTTGCTTTACCCCTCTTGTTGTTGTTTACCAGTGACTGCACATATTCCCATCCATCTAGCACAGGGGTGGCCAACCTGTGGCTCTGGAGCCACATGCAGCTCTTCAGAAATTAATATGCTGCTCCTTGTATAGGCACCGACTCCAGGGCTGGAGCTGCAGGCGCCAACTTTCCAATGTGCTGGAGGGTGCTCACTGCTCAACCCTTGGCTCTGCCACAGGCTATGTCCCCACTCCCCCTTTCCACACCCTCCCCTCAGTCTGTTGTGCCCTCTGTCCTTTTCCCCCCTCCCCCCAGCCTCCTGTAGGCCACAAAACAGCTGATGGGGAGGTGGGGGAAGGGAGGGGGAGGTGCTGGTGGGTGGGGCTGCCCGTGGGTGGGAGATGCTGGGAGCAGGGGAGAGGGGGAACCAACACAGGGCTGCTGCTGTATTACTGTGGCTCTTTGGCAATGTTCATTGGTAAATTCTGGCTCCTGCTCAAGTTGGCCACCCCGACCTAGAATTTCTAGACACTGCCTATTCCCTAGTAGACATAATAGAAACTATAGCTTTCTCTTATTCTTTTTATAGAATAAACTTTTTCACTAATGGATTAAAATTAGAGTTTAACTTCTAGTATTAAACTTTCACTTGTTATAGTCCTGTAAATATTTGAGTGATGTAAGCTTAAAAATGAGTATCTGGTGGGTGGATTTTTATAGGGATTAAAAAAGTTTTTCAGACCCTGGTTATGTGGTTACGTGGGATTGTGAAGTAACCAAATAGCAACCAAAAACTACTTCCTTTCTATTCTCCCCTTCCCTTCCCCCACCAGGGAGCAGTGGGCAGAGGCATCTAGAGCCTCCCCTGCAAGGTGGAGCCAGAGCCAGATGCCCAGGCAGGGTCTCTCTCAGCTGATTACAGTAGGTAGGCAGATCTGCCTCCTGATCCAGAGTAAGCAGCACCAGGGGCTAGCAACCCAACCAAAACCTTTCATATGGTTGAGGACAAAAAGCAGCCAGGTAGACCCACCAGAGTTACTTGGATGTTAACTCTGGTAAAATGCCAAACCCACCCGGGAGTGTTGCAGTTCCTAAAGTTTGTTCCTCCATGCTTCAGCTTTATCAGTCTTACGATGTGGTGTTAAGGGAATATGCTGCCATTTATGTATCTAAGGATATGCATATTCACCACACATGCAGATTAGGGCATTGGGTTATTTGCATAAAACTGCAGGAATTCTGAATCTCCAACCTTAACAGGTATGGACATGCTAGTGCAGGTCTGGGTGCAGCATGGGGAGCAGTACAACCTGAGAGATCCTGCTGTACAGAGAATTGGAAGAAGGGATGGAGGGCTGGTCAAATGGGTGCAGCAAGGTTCTGTCAGCACTGCAAAGAAGGGTATTGAACTAGCTGCTGGAAGGAATCAATGTGCCATTTTAAGGAGCAGGCAGTGGCAAAAACTGTTAGCTGCTATGGTTGCAAACATTTTTAACTGAAGGGTAGACAAGCCACGTTAAAAGTTATAGTGTAGAGAGAAGAGCCTTTTCTCACTGAACGCATGTATGTATATACAGATTAAATACAAATTATATTTCTTTTCTAATGTTCCTGTGTTAATATCCTGCTTCCCTGATCACTCATTTTTCTAATGATACATTTCTAGTCATATAATAGAAGCAAAATTGTAACCTTGCCCTACCTTGTTCCTGTTCACCTCATTGAAGTGCTTTCTTTGTAGCTGCAATTTTGCATATTATGGACAGAAATATCATATGGTATGTCTGTACTACCCGCCGGATCGGTGGGCAGCAATTGATCCAGCGGGGTCGATTTATCACGTCTAGACTAGCGCTCTTCTGTTGACTCCTGTACTCCAGAGCTGCGAGAGGCGCAGGCAGAGTCTATGGGGGGAGCGGCAGCAGTCGACTCACCGCAGTGAAGACCCCGCAGTGAGTAGGTCTAAGTATGTCGACTTTAGCTATGTTATTCACGGAGTTGAAGCTGCATAACTTAGATAGCTCTTCAGCACCTCCCCCCCCGTGTAAACCAGGCCATAGAAAATTGTAGGACTGGAACAGACCTTGAGAGGTCTTCTAGTCCATTCCCCTGCACTCAAGACAGGACTAAGTATTATCCAGACCATCCCTGACAGATGACTCTGTCCTGCTCTTAAAAATTTCCCGTGATGGAGATTCCACAACCTCCCTAGGCAGTTTATTCCAGTGTTTAACTACCCTGACCCTGAAATTTTTCCTAATGTCCAACCTAAACCTCCATTGCTGCTTGTCTCAGCCTCAGGTTAAGGAGAACTATTTTTCTCCCTTCTCCTTTTAAGAACCTTTTAAGTACTTAAAAACTGTCATCCCCTCCTTCCCCCCCATCTTCTCTTCTCCAGACTAAACAAACCCAATTTTTTCAGTCTTTCCTCATAGGTCATGTTTTGTAGACCTTTAATTTTGTTGCTTTCCTCTGAACTTTCTCCAGTTTGTGCACATCTTTCCTGAAATATGGTACAACTAGATGCAGTACTCCAGCTGAGGCCTAATCAATGTGGAGTAGAGTGGAGAGTTATTCCTCCTGTCTTGCTTACAGCACTCCTGCTAATATCCTAGCATGATGTTTGCTGGGTTTTTAGGACAACAGTCCTATTTAGCTTGTTATCCACTATGATCCTCGGATACCTATCTGTAGTATTCCTTCCAAGGCAGTCATTTTCCATTTTGCATGTATGAAACTGATTGTTCCTTCCTAAGTGGGGTAGTTTGCATTTGTCCTTATTGAATTTCATCCTATTTACTTCAGATCATTTCTGCAGTTTGTCCACATCATTTTGAATTTTAATCCTATCCTCCAGAGCTCTTGCAACCCCTCCCAGGTTGGTATTGTCCCCAAACTTTATAAGTATAGTCTCTATGCCATTATCAAAAAGAAAAGGAGTACTTGTGGCACCTTAGAGACTAACAGATTTATTTGAGCATAAGCTTTCGTGAGCTACAGCTCACTTTATCGGATGCTGTAGCTCACGAAAGTTTATGCTCAAATAAATTTTAGTCTCTAAGGTGCCACAAGTACTCCTTTTCTATTTGTGAATACAGACTAACACGGCTGCTACTCTGAAATATGCCATTATCTAAATCATTGATGGAGATATTGAACAAAACAGGATCTAGGACTGATCCTTGCGGGACAACAGCGGTTTTGCAACCAGTTATGCAGCCACCTTATAGTAGCTCTATCTAGGTTGTATTTGCCTACTTTGTTTATGAGAAGGTCATGTAAAACTTTAATCGGAAGCCTTACTAAAGTCAAGATATGCCATATTTACTGCTTCTTCCCTATCCCCAAGGCTTGATTGCTTAATTTTTTGCTCCATTATCTTTTTGGGTACTGATGTTAAACTGACTAGTCAATAACCAGTTGTCCTGATTACCCTTTTTTATAGATTGGCTCTATATTTGCCCTTTTCCACCCTTCTGGAATCTGTCCCATCTGTCATGACTTCTTGAAGATAATTGCTACTGCCTCTCAGCTATCTCCGTAGGCAGCTCCTTGAGTATTCAGGGATGTATTTTATCAGGCCCTGGTGACTTGAAGACGTCTATCTTGTCTATGTAATTTTTAACGTTTTCTTTCCTTGTTTTAGCCTCAGATGCTCTCATTTTCACTGGCGTTCACTATATTGGACATCGAATCGCTACTAAACTTTTGGGTGAAAAAAGGGATAAGCCAGGTCTCCCAGAATAACTGGACCAACCTCCACACTACTAGTGTCCACAGTACTTCTGAGGGCAAACAGTTTTTTCTATTTATTTAAATAGGATTGAGTTAAAGATCCAGGCATCGTGGACCCTCCCAGACCATATTATATATAATATAGGACAATCTTGCTCATTGATTATTCTAGGAATTCTGAATGAGTCCTTTGGCCCACACAACTCCATAGAGCGCTATTTTAATACATAGGTGAATTTTCATATCTCTCTGCTTCATATTTCTGGGTCATACAATGTGGGAGGGTTTTGTGTATATACTCTAACTGCAATCATATAAATATGGATTGGAGCAGCCAGAGATGGAAATGATCTATTTTAGAGGGTAGTCTCTTTCTTTCTGCTATTTGTCTGGATGGAAATTAGATTTCTCTTAATTTTAATACATTTTATTAAAAATTGAGATTTTTTTCCCAGTGTGTTGACCAGCATTCTCCTCTGTCTGAGTTTGCAAGCTATTTACTTTGTATGGGCTTACATGTTGTGATAAAGTGGTGGGGTAGCTCCCTTTGATGGACAGCCAGTTAGCTGTAAAATCCCTCGTGGTAGCTGTTCTCTGCTTGCTTTACCTGTATGGGTTAACAAGTGCACAGGTAAAAGAAAAGGAGTGGGCGCCTGACCAAAAAAGCCAATGGGAAGGCTAGAAATTTTAAAAATGGGAAAAACTTTCCCTTTGTCTGTGGTGTTCTCTGGGCTGCAGGGACACGGAACAGCAATGCTATAAGCAGAAATGCTGTGTGAAAAACTATTTTTCATACCTAGAAAAAATAATTGGATAGAGAATGTTTAGTTAGACGCTATCAGGTTTATTTCTTCTTTTGGCTCATGGATCTCCTCTCTTCTAACCCCAGATGCTTTTGTTTGCTTGTAACCTCTAAGCTGAACCCCCCCAAGAAAGCTATTATGGGTGCCTACATTTTGTAATTGTTTCTTTTAAGATCTAGCAAAAAGCCTAAGTTCCACATGTATTTTTTTTGTTTTTTAATAAAATTTACCTTTTTTTAAGAACAGGATTGGATTTTTGGTGTCCAAACAATATGCACAAACCTCTTAGATTAGCTGATAGCCACAGCTAATTTCCTTTTCTTTCTCAGCTCTTCCCCAGAGCAGGAGTAAAAGGGCTTGAGGGTACCCCACAGGGAGGAATTACCAAGTGCTCCTTCCTGGGTTCAGAGGGGGTTTTTTGCATTTGGGTGGTGGCAACATTTACCAAGCCAAGCTCAGAGAAGCTGTAACTTTGAGAGTTTAATACAAGCCTGGAGTAGCAAGTATTAATTTCTTTAAAATCCTTGCAGGCCCCCACTTCCTGCACTCGAGGTGCCAGAGTGGGGATTCAGCTGTGACACATGTCTACACTGGAATAATTTCATTAGAAAACGTTTCAACTAAGATGTTATACATAATCTGCACATAGTGTATGTAGTGTTCTCTAAGAATATCCCATGGTCTGTTTTGCTGCTGAGCAGTATGCATCCTGAGATTGGTTTTTTGCTGTGAATTGTGGAAAGTCAGGTGGGTACAAATTTAAAAAAACCCAAAACCCATGTTTCCACTGACTCCACCTCATATTTCCTTTCTGGGCTGGCTCATGCCATTTTTGTTTGTTGTCAGCCTGGACCTAACTTGCTCTGTATCACTATGGTAACAACTGTGAATATGCTCAGGCTGCTTCAGTTGTATTACAGCACATGGAGCTAGATGAATTCCATATTGGACTTTGTGTGTCACACTACCAAGCTGATGTGGGAGCAGGAAAATATTCTATGGTAGCAATAACCACTCCTCTAGCAGCAGGAAGATATTCTGCAGTGGTGGCAGCAGGACAAGGTAGAAGAACTGGAGAACGCCATGATGTTTGAATACGAGGACCAGTTCATTGGGTAATCTACCTAGCATTTTGTGTCATTTTTGGGCCAGGAAAACCAGCGTTGCTTGGAGGAAGAAGATCGCTCTGCAGAGCGAATGACCAACAGTGGCAAGAAGACTTCAGAGCAGCAAGGATTACCTTTTCTGAGACCAGTATAGAACTGACCCAGGAGCTTCAGGGACAGCATACCAGTGTGCATTGCCCCATATCTGTGGAGAAACAGGTTGGCATTACCATCTGGAAGCTGGCCACTCCAGAACATTACCAGTCTGTAGCCAACCAATTCAGTGTGGAGAAATCCAACTGTTGGAACCATTCTCATGCAGGTCTGCTATGCCATTAAGGTGCTGTCTAACCAGTTCAGAAAGCTTAGTAATGCTCAGAGATTGATGCTTTGCATGCATGAAGTTCCTAAACTGAATTGGGCACATGGATTCCATCAGTTGCCCCATCATTTCTCCCAATCCCTTCCCTCCCGCCTGCCATGGTGCAGCATTTATAAACTGAGAGAAAAGATTGTTTCTTTGTGGCGCTGCAGGAACTGGTGGACCGCCGTGGCAGGTTTACAGACATAAATGCAGGGTGGTCTAAATGGATCCATGATGCTTGGATCTTTCAGAACTCAGTCCTATTTAAATTAATGGAGGAAGAACTTTTTGCCCCCCAAGAGTAATGTGGACATTAATGGTATGGAGGTTGGTCCGGTTATTCTGGGAGACCTGGCTTATCCCCAGATGCCTTTGCCAATGAAGCTATATGTAAGCTGCTTGGACAGAAGGAAGGAACATTTTAATTATCACCTGAGTAGTTGCTGGTTGGTAGTCAAGTGTGCATTTGGCCATTTGAAAGGAAGATGTCGCTGTTTGTGGAATAGGTTGGAAGCACCAGAAAAAGATGTTCCAACCATTATAATTGCATGTTTTGTTTTTGGACAATAGTTGAGAGAGACAGAGGAAAGCCTTACTGATGGATGGGAGACTGAGGTGTGGAGACTTGCTCTGAGGTCTGAGTAGACAGTAAGTATTCCACAGAGAACATAAACACTCATAGGAATGCTGTCAGGGATGCCCACTGTTTTTGTATTTTGAGTCACATGCCTGAACATGTTAGCCTGGGATGGGTGGTGAGATGCAGATGTGAACATTGGGGAACATAATGTGTATGTCTTGAAATTTAAGGTTCCTTATGTGCTTTTGTAAAATGCTGTGAATTATTTCAGCTTTATTTCAAGGATTCTTTGTTTTAAATGCAGTGATGATTTGGGCTGTATTGTAAATGGTTATTATGAAATTATAAAATTTTAATGAAACCAAAGGAAAAATCTTAACCAACTATACACAAATGTTTAATTTCTGCAACAGTGCAAACAGAACTCAAAGTGCAACAGTAAGAACGTTTCAGATGCCACAATTTGGTCAGGTTGATAAGTGACTATAAGCCTTGGCTCTGGCTCTTATTGGCTTGGATTTTGGGGTTGAGTGCCTCTGCTCAAACTTATCAGGGTTGTTGCAAGGCTTAAACGAGCTGGACTCCCAAGTGCTAGTGTTCTTTGTGCCCAGAAGTTAGATGTGTAGTGAATGATCACAGCTGCTGGGAGCACTGCTGTGGGGATGAAGAGGTTAGGAGTTGCTGCTGGTCCCAATGGACAGCAGTGTGCAAGGGCTGAAGGACATGGCTGGGTACCAAATTATGGGAATGCAGGGCCTGTTGGCCTATCAGGAGCATGTTTTGCAGGAGGGCATTCTGGCTTAGAATGTCCATGAGTTGCCTCTGCATCTGCTTGTTCCGTGCTTTCTTTGAGCATGGTGATTCTGTCCTTGGCCTCTGCCATGATCTCTGAAACAAGTGCATTTCTTTGTCCTTTTGATTATTCGTGTAAAGCCTCCATCTCTCGGCCAGCCTGGGTTTCCTCTGTGACTCTGGAATGAATTCTGAAAACATGTTGTCCTTAGTCGTTGTCTTTCTCCCCCTCAGATTGGCCAGCCTGTGAGTAGTATATATAGAAACTTTGTCCTTGACTGTCTGTCTGGCTGTTGCAGGTGCTGTGGGGGTGGGGGGAAGCTTAGCTTATTTTGTTTGGGCTATGAACAATAAGCATCAAGATTTAGGCATGTCTGTGATCTTGCCTTGACTCTTCCCATTCTTGGAAGAAATTCAGAGATCTAAGTGGTCAGAGTGTATTTGGATTTCAGTGTACTGTCTGCTTCTATGCTGTTAGGGGCGAGGGTGGCTCCAGGTTTGTTTGCAGTTTTGTTTGCATGCTGGAAGTGCTGTTATGGTGTCATAGGTATAAAGAGTGGGGTTATGGGGTTCTTGGGAGGTGAGCTGGATTATAATTCCCTCTACATCTAGGCTGTCCTCCTCCTTTTCAATGACATCATGCTGAGGTGAATGACTAGGAGGTAGAAAATGGCCTTATTCAAAAAGGCAAAGGGCAGACCAGCAAGATATGCTGTGAAGTTATTTACCAGGATGGTTTCTTCCCAACCCCATGGATGCGCTGTAGGAGTGGAAGGGGCTTGCAAGCTATACTGGGTGGCATGGGCATATGGCTATTCTTAATGTGAAACAAAATAGAGCTATTTTTCCATGTCTGCAGAGGAGATCTAGCAGAATTTAGGACAGTGTACAGAGAAGAATAGATAGGGTCCTACAATGTCTGTCCGCTACAGTGTGTGTTACAGGGCATTGAA
This sequence comes from Dermochelys coriacea, assembly GCF_009764565.3. NCBI lineage: Eukaryota > Metazoa > Chordata > Testudines > Dermochelyidae > Dermochelys > Dermochelys coriacea. The sequence continues at coordinate 329,751,289 of NC_050068.2, forward strand.
CTTCAGAGTGGAGCAGTATTGTTTGTGCCTTGACCAGGCATGCAGCGTGCACTTGTGCATCAGGTAAACCTAAGAAAACTAAACAGATTTCTTTTCCTGTGAGCACTGTCTCAATAAACTGTTGAATTTTGCACAAAATGCTTTCATTATTCAAATTTGTTGTGGGAGAGGTGTCAGGGGCAGACTGCGACTATGCCATGCTAGTGGGTGCCATTTTGAAGCATGTAAAAGGGGGTAGAGCAAGGGAGAGGTTCTTAGCTCACATCCACCACCAATAATAATGAATTATAAAGATAGGTACTTAAATGCTGAATTTCCCTCCAGAGGATGTGATTCTTTGTCCCCTGCCTGGGTTTCTGGTTGGAACTCGGGATCATCCAGTGTAGGGCAGGAATTGTTGCAGTGCAGGACGGGGAATGTCTTTCCAGATGGTCCTGAGTCTCAAAAGATCCTGGCTGTCAGGGGGCAGTTCCTCTTCAGTATCATCCTGCTCATTCTCTGATAGGTCTAGCTGGTCATCCTTCGTGTTGAAGGGAGAATGTCTGTCTCTTTTTATCCCTCATTTAATATACTTTCTTTTCAGCTGCTTGCTCTTTATCTGGCACTGGTTGGTGTCCTAGTCTTGACCCCTCAAAGATATGCTTTGCAGTGTCCCTGAGAAGATCCTTAGTCTTGTGGCAGGCCACAAGTTTCATGAACTGATGCTTCTTCCCGAATGTCAGTGAGATCCAGAGACTCGGCAGAGGTCCAAGCAACTGTGCAAAGCATGTTGTGGGACTGTTGCAGATGTATCACCAGAATAATGATATACCAGGATCAAGGAGCAAATGGGCAAAATCTGTCTTTACACCATCTTTTAAAGGGAGGGAAGGGTCATCCTGGAAACTCGACACCAGAGCAGGGAAGGGAAACAAGTAAATGGACAGATCAGTAATGGTCGACCTGCAAAGCACTGTGGGATAGCCAATGGAAGCATGCAAAAAAGTGGTGCACAGCAATTCATGCACATGAACAAAAGACTGAACTAATTCAGTTCTAAGTAAACCTAGTCCACTTTGCCAAGGGACTCCAGAGTTCCTGATAAATGAAGAGTAAGTGTAGAGTGATGGGTTGTCATGTGTATGCAAGCATTTTCAAACTGGACTAACTCTGTTTGGATCCAGTTTAAAATCCCTGGGTAGAGAAGCCTGTAGAAACTTATTTGTACAGTGGTTTACATGATTAAAGCATAAAATTATTTTTAGTCAGAAGGCCTATCCTTCTAGACAGGAGAAGATTGACGGTAATTTTCTCCTTCCTTCTTTCAGCCCTTCCAGACCATACAAATCCTCTTGGGTTGCTTTAGGCCTGTTTCTCCCTGTAAGCATGCGGGACTTACCTGCTGGTGTCCTGGGAATTAGTTCTACTTCCAGCCTTGGAGTGCCTTCTGCTTACGCCGGTGCCCCTTGTATGCTGGGGTGCTGCCCCCTGGCAGTAAGATGCTTTCATTATTCAAATCTGTTGTGGGAGAGGTGTTAGGGGCAGGGGCCCCCTATCCTTACCTCACCTCAGTCGTAGACTGCTGCTAGCCCCACGCCCTGGGACAGACTGCGGTATAAGCCACTCATCACCGGCAAAGTTGGGTTTGGACCTGCTGCCTCTGTCTAACCTTGGGCTGTCCCCTGCAACCCCAGTACCTGTTGGACCTAATACTAGGCCGCGGCCTGGGGTTTTCCTGGCTGAAGCTCTCCTGCTCCTCAGGGCCTTCCCCAGCCCTGCTCCAGTCTAGATACTCTGCTTAGGTCCCTGCAGCCAGGTCCTTCCCTCTCAGAAGCTAGAGAGTCTCTTGAGCTTCAGCCCAGCAGCCCCTTTATAGGGTCAGCTGACTCTGGGGCGTGGCCACAGCTGAGGCTGCCTCCCAATCAGCCCAGCCTAAGGCTCCCTGCCCTGGCCCTCTCCAAGGGCTGGCTTTTAACCCCTTTGGGCTATGAGCGGGTGACCACCCCACTACATTCCCCCATCCCATCTTTTTACCAAAGCAGCTTTAACACAAATGGCACTGTCCTTTGGTCTGATTGGATATGTCTCGACTATGCAGTTAACTCTGTAGCTCACGAAAGCTTATGCCCAAATAAATTTTAGTCTCTAAGGTGCCACAAGTACTCCTTTTCTTTTTGCAAATACAGTCTAATACGGCTGCTACTGTGAAACAGTTAACTCAGTAAGTCAGGTGTCTTTTCTAACCCCCATTCTGTTCTCCCACTCAAACCTCACCCAACTTTAGAGGTGCTTTCAGCCCAGGATAGCTGGCCTAGCTGGGGATGTAGGCTAGAGCTCAGTGCTGCTTTCACTCTGGTAATTTGTAGCTTGTGTCCTCACAACAGAAGGGGCATCACTTGTGTCCTGATAATCCTCCAAAACCTTTCAACAATTCCCCCCTCTCCTTGATGTGTGCCAGGAGGGAAATACAGATTTTACCACAACTCACTGGGAAGGAAGCATAGAGTGGCTGAGTTTTCTACAGTGTAAAGAACAATGAGAGATGCCCTCGGGTGTCCTAGCAACACACATGGGTGAGTGCAGCACCAGTGAGGACACTAACTTGGCAATGGTTTGCAGTGTGTCTGCTCATACCTGAGCTAAACTAACCTGGGTGCTGGTCATCCAAGTTGACTCTGCAGTGAGCACATACCTTTAGCTTTTTGATGTGTGTTCAAGGCAGCGAATGCCAGTGGAATATCCTTGAGTGGACCCTATTTTCTCCATGTTTGAAATTTTGAATTTTTTAAGTAAAAATCAAGTTTAACTTGGAATTTAAGCCTTTTATAGTTTCACTGTTTATCTTGCTTTGATTCAGAATAGTAAAACAGAATTGATATGGGAATGTAATTGGCTTTAGGTTGCTGTGTAATCTCTTCATCAAACTGCTCATTCACTATTCCCTAGAGGCACTCTTACTTGCTCTCTTGGGGAAGTAAAAATCAACTTAAAGAACACTTAAGTTGAAAAGTTAAGAAATGTCTGATTTAAGATTGTCTGTGCAACATTGATTTGCCCCCATTGTGCATAATATGCATTATGATGCAGTGTTCAGTTACATGATCATACGCTATTTTTTACCACAGGATCCCTGTCTCATTCAGTGCATTGTAAGGGCATACAAGAAGGCCAGGATTAATCCTGAACACAATCTTAAATTCGGCATTTTTAAATTTCAACAGTTTGGTTTTGCAACCTAAATAATTTTCTTTTTAATGTTGCTTTTTTATATGTAGTAAGATAGTGACCCATATGATTATAGTGGGGTTGAATGATCTTCCATACAGGAACTTGGGCTGCTAAGTAAAGTACAAGGCTTTCTTTCAGGATAAAAGCGAAGCACAATGCTTGATTTAAAACTAACATCAGTCCTGTGTATGTAGTGTAAAAAAACTTGTTCTGCATTGTTAAGCTGTTTCTAATGGTAACTTTAGTGAAGAATAAGACCAGTGTAGAATGCTTTAAAATTTTTTTCCTTAAAGGGAGGCTATCAATTTGAAAGATTAAAGAAAACTAAGTACCCAGTTTTCTAATAGTGCAGCCTCTTAGTAGCATGCCCAGCAACTTTAATTCCTTTAAAAAAACAAAACAAAAACAAAACAAAAAAATCCCTACTTCTGCACTCTAGTTGGTGTATTTTAAGGGTCTTTCAAGCAGGGGAATAGGAGCTGTTTTCTGTCTCCCTTCCTGTCTGTGCTACTTCCTCTTTGCTCAGCTCATATTCTCTGTGTGGGGAGGTGTTCCCACCCTCCTTGCCCCAGTGAGAGGTCAAGGGATGCCTCTGATCTCCAGGCCCGCTGCTTCTCTTTGCTATGTTCTGTAGATGGGAGATGGGATGTGGGGATCTCCACTGCTTTCCATTCAAGATCTGGTGAGGGATTTCATCCAGCACTTTGCTTCTCTTTTTTCTGTCCCTCTCCTGCCCCCAGGTGTGGAGGTCCGAGAAAGTAGACTAATTCCTACACTGCTTGGTTGTTCCAATACTTTATTTAGTCTCTTTAAGATGAGAGGACCTCTCTGGTCCTGTTGAGGGTCATGCTGCCAGCAAGTGCTTCTCTGACCCCAAACCTTGCATAGCAACAGTAGCCCTATGTCTTCTCGTAAGGCCTGGGAGAAAATATAAAGTTGCAGTTATCTCAGAACTGTGCATAAATGGTGTAATCACTCCAGCACATGATTAAAACTGTATACGGTCACTTTCACTTCTTGTCATGCTTATATTAGTATGGAAAGAAATAGGGATTGTTGCTAATATTTCAGTTTTAGTAATCTTGGGGGTTATATATATATTATTGTGTGTGTGTGTGTGTGTGTGTGTGTGTATATGTATATATATATATATATATATATATATGCTGCCTCCGACACTGAACAGACAGTTCTTTCTAGTGACTGGTGAAGGTTTAACTAATCCAGGGTTCTCAAACTGGGGGTTGGGACCCCTTGGGGTCGTGAGGTTATTACATGGGGGGTTCGCAAGCTGTCAACCTCCACCGCTTTACCTCCAGCATTTATAATGGTGTTAAAGTGTTTTCAATTGATAAGGGAGGTCGCACTCAGAGACTTGCTGTGTGAAAGGGGTCACCAGTAAAAAAAAAAAAAAAAAATTTGAGCCACTGAACTAACCTGATGAGACGGTTCTGTACCGAGGGGGGGAAAAAGGTGTATATTTTAACGCTTGTTAGCCAATGTGTTAAATACACCATTTTTTTTCCTAGTGAAGATAAGATCATGGACTTCATGGGGACAACGGGACTGGGAAAGCATTATGAGACATGTCTTTGATTTTTTTAGAGGTCTTCAATATAATAGTGCCCTACCAAGGCTGGCCTACATACACTTAAGTTTCACCAGTTTAATTAAAATCTCCTGTTTAAAATTTAAACAAGTGAGGACGCACTTAGGTTGATTTAGCTTAATTTGGTGATTTAAACTTGTGTGATTAAACTGATTTAAGTATGTTCACACATGGGTTTGCACTGATTTAACTAAAATCTATTTCAAAATCAGTTTCTTGTGTAGACAAGACCTTAGATCATGGGTAGTCAATTATTTTTTGTCAAGGTCCAAATTTCTTGGTCAAGGTATAGTCAAGGTCCAGACTCCAGAGAGACATTTTTCACACTGCAATAACAGTAATGATGATAAGTAAATAAAAAAGATTTCATGGTCCATTCAAAACCATGTGGCAGTCTGGATTTGGCCTTCTGTCCACTTACTGAGTACCCCTGCCTTAAGGCATGTGGGGAAGATGCTTTATGCCAACAGGTGAGAGCTCTCATGTCTGCATAAAAAACCACCCCGTTAGTGGCATAAGCTATGTCAGTGGGAGAAGCTCTCCTGCTGACGTAGCGCTAATTATGTCAGCATAATTTGTGTCGCTCAGGGAGTGGAATATTCCACACCCCTGAGCGACATAAATTTTGTCAACATAGATGGTAGTGTAAACATAGCTTTAAACTACAAGCTCATTGAGGGGTCTGTTAGTATTGTACACTGTACAATTAAGCACATCCAAGTGTAGTTAAGAATCATCTGTGACAGTTTTAAAACTGCATGTAAGAGAAATGACTTCTCTTTCTCACCACTATCTCTACAAAGCATGTACAGCAGAAGTGGAAGATTGCACAAGTGTGTTGCCACTCTTGCATCTTCCTTAGCAGGAAAGGTAGAGTGAAATATATTGATAGCATCTGCTGTTTGGGCTTCACTGAGCAGCCAAAGCTCCCCCATAGAAGACCAATCAAACAAACTTTCTTTTATCTTCCCTGCCTCTATTGTGAAGTATCTGATAGTTTCTGAGATGCTGTCTTGCACAAATAGATTAGATTGTGATACAGTAATGGGGGCCATTATACAAAGTATCCAAGATAGACAGTGAAACATTCAGTACTCTTCTGTGTGTCATTTTTGGTTAAGGGGAAACAAGTATCTGTTTAAAAATAAAGTGTAGGAACCTACTAGAACTTCATGGTATGTTTAAACTATCAAAAATCAGATGCAATTCCATACCTGTGTTAATGGGTTTAGCTGCCATTCTCAATATTACTGATAATACCCCCCCCCCTCAAATAAACCAACCTCCATTCCCTTCTTTGCCACCTTGAAAGTGGAGGGAAGGTTGTCCCTACCCTGACAGATAAATGAATGCCTTAATCGCCATCATAATTGCTAAAGTAGCTTTCAGCATAGGGCAGTCTGGAAATATATAGTAGTGTTTAAAATTGTACCTGCAGGGACACCAACATTAAATCTAGACAATTTAAAGAGCTAAGTGGTTTCAGGTATTACACCTGCCTTCAAGCTCCCTGCTAATCTCTAATTTGTATTTTCTTAGTTAAATAAAACTAAACCCATTCTCTCTTCTGTCGCTACGATTCACATGTGGATGTTTAAGACGTATACCTACTTCCCTGTACCATATTTGTGTTTTTTACTTCCTCTGTCTGAAGTCTGGGTCCATTGTGGTATAGGAAGCATGACAGTAGCTGGTTTTCTAACTTGTATTTTGTCTGGTTGCATGCTGTTCCTGATTCTTAAAGCCTTTCTCTTTGGCTTCCAACTTCCATTCTGGAATGTATGAGGCACTGCTAAGAAGCCTTAACACCCCTTTAACAAAGCTTTTTATTAGTGAATTTCTCTTGTTTTTAATAAGGCTGTCAGTTAATCACAGTTAACTCACATGATTAACTCAAAAAATTAATCATGATTAATTGCACTTATAACAATAGAATGCCAATTGAAATTTATTAAATATTTTTGCATGTTTTTCTACATTTTCAATATTGATTTCAATTGCAACACAATACAAAATGCAGTGCTTACTTTATATTTTGATTACAAATATATGCACTGTAAAAATGATGAACAAAAATAGTATTTTTCATTTCACCTTATAAAAGTACTGAAGTGCAATCTCTTCATTGTGAAAGAAACTTACAAATGCAGATTTTTTTTTAGTTTACATAACTACACTCAAAAACAAAACATTGTAAAACTTTGGAGCCTACAAGTCGTCTCAGTCCTACTTCCTATTCTGTGAATCGTTAAAGACAAACAAGTTTGTTTACATTGACCGGAGATACTGCTGCCTGCTTCTTATTTACAATGTCACCTGAAAGTTAGAATAGGTGTTGCATGGTACTTTTATAGCTGGCGTTGCAAGATATTTACATGCCAGATATTCTAAACATTCGTATGCCCCTTCATGCTTTGGCCACCATTCCAGAGGACATACTTCCATGCTGCTGATGTGTGTTTAAAAAAAAAAAAAGTGTCAATTAAATTTGTGACTGTACTCCCTTGAGGGGAGAACTGTATGTCTCCTGCTCTGTTTTACCCGCATTCTGCATATATTTCACATTATAGCAGTCTCGGACAATGACCCAACACATGTTCGTTTAAGAACACTTTCACAGCAGATTTAACAAAACGCAAAGAAGGTACTGTTGTGAGATTTCTAAAAATAGCTACAGCAGTCATCCCAAAATGAACATATGTCAGTCCCCACTGCTTTGGATTGTTCTCAAGCAGAACACATCATCAGCATGGAAGTATGTCCTCTGGAATGGTGGTTGAAGCATGAAGGGACATATGAATCTTTATTGCATCTGGCACGTAAATACCTTGCAACGGTAGCTACAACGGTGCCATGCAAATGCCTGTTCTCACTTTTGGATGACATTGTAAACAAGAAGCAGGCAGCATTATCTCCTGCAAATAGTAACCAATCGTGTTTGTCTGAGTGATTGGCTGACCAAGAAGTAGGACTGAGTGGACTTGTAGCCTCTAAAGTTTTACATTGTTTTATTTTTGAATGCAGTTATTTTGTACATAATTCTACATTTGTAAATTCAATTTTCATGACAGAGATTGCACTATGGTCCTTGTATGAGGTGAATTGAAAAATACACTTGGTTTTTTACAGTGCAAATATTTGTAATTAAATATAAAGTGAGCACTGTACACTTTGTAGTCTTAATTTAATATATTTGAAAATGTAGTAAACATCCAAAAGAATTTAAAATAAATGGTATTCTATTGTTTAACAGCATGATTAATCACGCTGTTAAACTTGTTTAATCGCTTGACAGCCCTATTTTTTAAGAAACTGGGGGCGGGGTGTCCTTTAAGGGTGGGTGATGGGGAATCCCAAAGCCCATTTCCTTGTTTGAGTGGGAAAGGAGTTCCTCTTCCCCCCACAAAAGCAGGGGAATGTTGTTGTTTTCCCCCTTTAGATATACCAGGAGCTTTACAGTGGCAGCTTCACACCTCAATATCCTGGCAGAGGTGTGACCTACCTCATTCATCAACTTGTGGTTCTTTCTCCCCTGCTAATCTCAGCACTATATGCTTGTCATACCCCAAACCTCCTAGTTCTCAGCTTGATGTGGACAGTGCTATTTACCAAGCCAGCATTTTTAAAACATGTCACTTTTGGGAAACTGAATCCTTGGAACATCTTGGCTCCAGGGCCCCAAATTTGTACTGCAATGCCTACATCCAACCCCTGGTGTGTGGCATACCAGTTTTCAGAATTTGAGGATTTTTAGAGCACTTAGAGGTTATATGTGGCACAGTGATGGTACTCCAAGCCTTTCTTGTGTTTAAGGGGAGCATCTGGCTAATTTTTAGCTTGAATCAGTCATGTGCACCATTCTGTACCCAATAAGAGCCTAATTCTCAAGTTGGATTGTGGAGCCAGACTCTAAATAAAGCTCAGGGCAGTCCTGTGATTTTTTTTTTGGGGGGATATGTTTTTGCCTATATGTGGCCCTGCCCCAAAAAAAAAGTTGGAAGAAAAGTGCTGTAAGAAATAAAAAAAAAAAAAAAAATCATCTGGAGAGAGTTACGCTTGGGAGCCTGTCAAGGTTCCTTCCCCACTCTGAACTCTAGGGTACAGATGTGGGGACCTGCATGAAAACCTCCTAAGCTTACTTTTACCAGCTTAGGTTAAAACTTCCCCAAGGTACAAACTATTTTAACGTTTGCCCTTGTACTTTATTGCTGCCACCACCAAACGTCTAATTGGTATATTACTGGGAAAGAGTGCATTTGGAAACGTCTTTCCCCCTAAAATCTTCCCAACCTTTACACCTCCTTTCCCAGGGAAGGCTTGATAAAAATCCTCACCAATTTGCATAGGTGAACACAGATGCAAACCCTTGGATCTTAAGAACAATGAAAAAGCATTCAGATTCTTAAAAAGAACTTTAATAGAAGAAAAAGTAAAAAGAATCACCTCTCTAAAATCAGGATGGTAAATACTTTACAGGCTAATTAGATTCAAAACATAGAGAATCCCTCTAGGTAAAACCTTAAGTTACAAAAAGACACAAAAACAGGAATCTACATTCCATTCAGCACAGTTTATTTTCTCAGCCATTTAAAGAAATCATAATCTAACGCATATCTAGCTAGATTACTTACTAAGTTCTAAGACTCCATTCCTGTTCTGTCCCCGGCAAAATCATCACACAGAGAGAGAGGGGCTTTGTTTTTCCCTTCCCCCAGCTTTTGAAAATATCTTGTCTCCTCATTGGTCATTGTGGTCAGGTGCCAGCAAGGTTATCCTAGCTTCTTAACCCTTTACAAGTGAAAGGGTTTTTCCTCTGGCCAGGAGGGATTTTAAAGGTGTTTACCCTTCCCTTTATGTTTATGACAGAGCCCCTTCACCAAATGCTCCCAAACTTGCACCATTAACTCTACTCTGGTCCATTTAGTTGTTTAGCAGTTTTCAGGCCAACTTCAATATGCATGTAGATTTTAAGGCACTTTGGAAAACTAGCTCTATATGAAAAGTCCTGCTCAACTTTATGCGGTGCTGGCACGACCATTCCATAATTTACATGACAAGAGAGGAGAGGACTCTGGCAGTAGCATGAGCTCAGGTAGTTAGGTGGATGGATGCTCAATGGCAATTTTGCTAAACAAAAGATTGGAATCGGTTGACACTCAGCATTTAAAGAGGCAAGGCGGGCTAGGTAATATCTTTTATTGCAGAAACTTCTGTTAGTGAAAGAAATGAGCTGTTGAGCTATGGCTGGTCTGCACCAAAAACTTGCATAGCTATATGTTTTTGGATGTGAAAAATCCATCCCTGCAAGACCTAGTCCTGTCTACACTACACAATTAAGTCATAACCACCACAGTAATTACTGCAGATTTTCATGTCCACCCTACCCTAATTCTGCCGGCGGTGTGGGTCCTCACCAGGAGAGCTTGAACTGAATTCAGTGGGGCAGGCTGAGAGCTCAGGCTGCTGGCTTTGCACCAAGCTCCCAGCTGGGAGTTGGGTGCAGGGCTCCCTGTTGGGGCGATGTAAGTAGTGCAGTGTCTACACAAAAAGAAAAGGAGTACTTGTGGCACCTTAGAGACTAACAAATTTATTAGAGCATAAGCTTTCAGATACTGTATCACCCTAACTACATCAACCTAAGCACTATACTTCTTGTGGAGGTGGAGTTATTAGGTCAGTGTAGTGGGGCACTTAAGTGGCAGTAGCAGCGTTGTAGCATTTTAAGTGTAGACATAGCCCTAGAGCAGGGGTTCTTAGGACATATTTTTTGGTGGCCTCGGAGTGCAACCACCAACTCTTGCTCGTGGTTGCTCTCGCGCTTTTTCCTAAAACACTTAATTAGCTTTAGGAAAAACAAATGAATATGCACATATACACATCCAAATCATTGTAATTTATTTATTGCTAGCTAATAAATCTGTTACTTGTATGTTTATTAATATCATTTATCACTTTTCACAGAAGACTTACTAAGCCCTGCCAAGCCTGGGGCCAAATTAAGCCCTTGAGGGAGGCAGCGGAGGCCAGGACCAATGGGGGTTGGTGGGTGGGAGGGGGGTTGGGGAGGCAGCGGGGGGGTGGAGCCCAAAGCCCATTGGCTGGAACCTGCTATCCTACCAGCACCCCAGGACTGAAGGCCTAAGTCTGAGCTCCCCACTGTCCTTGGGAAGATTGAAAAATTCATTGTCTGCCTGCTCCTCCAGCTTTGTGGCCCAGGTGTCTTCAAAGGGGGGTAGGGCCTAACCCCTGCGGGCAGCCCCAGCAATCAATACCAACATGGTGCATTCAGGAGTGATTGTGGGCTGTGCCCCCTCTTCTTCCTCCCTTCTCCCCCTTCCTCCCCCCCCCCCCCCCCAAAGCACAGCCCCAGAGGCTGTGGCCACAAGAAAAGCCCCTGCAGTCATGGTGGCCGCATTTGAGAAACACTGCCCTAGAGAAAAAAGAAAAGGAGTACTTGTGGCACCTTAGAGACTAACAAATGTATTTGAGCATAAGCTTTCGTGAGCTACAGCTCACTTCATCAGCTGCATTCAGCGTAAAATACAGTGGGGAGGTACACTGCCCTAGAGAACTTTTCAGAGCTGGGAATGGTACTCAGAAGTGGAACAGCTTGTTAGTATAAGTAGTAAACACACATTCCACTTATAGATTCATAGACAGTAAGGTCAGAAGGGACCATTCTGATCATCTAGTCTGACCTCCTGCACAGTGCAGGCCAGAGAATCTCACCCACCCACTCCTATGAAAAACCTCACCCATGTCTGAGCTATTGAAGTCCTTAAATCATGGTTTAAAGACTTCAAGGAGCAGAGAAGCCTCCCTCAAGTCAACCATGCCCCATGCTACAGAGGAAGGCGAAAAACCTCCAGGGCAGATTGGAGAGGCCCTGGAGGAAAATTCCTTCCCGACCCCAAATATGGCAATCGGCTAAACCCTGAGCATATGGGCAAGATTCACCAGCCACATACTACAGAAAATTCTTTCCTGGGTAACTCAGTTCCCATCCATCTAATATCCCATCTCAGGGGATTTGGCCTATTTACCCTGAATATTTAAAGATCAATTACTTACCAAAATCCCATTATCCCATCATACCATCTCCTCCATAAACTTATCAAGTAGAATTTTAAAACCAGATAGATCTTTTGCCCCCACTGCTTCCCTTGGAAGGCTATTCCAAAACTTCACTCCTCTGATGGTTAAAAACCTTCGTCTGATTTCAAGTCTAAACTTCCTGGTGGCCAGTTTATACCCATTTGTTCTTGTGTCCACATTGGTGCTGAGCTGAAATAATTCCTCTCCCTCTCCTGTATTTATCCCTCTGATATATTTAGAGAGAGCAATCATATCTCCCCTCAACCTTCTTTTAGTTAGGCTAAACAAACCAAGCTCCTTAAGTCTCCTTTCATAAGACAAGTTTTCCATTCCTCGGATCATCCTAGTAGCCCTTCTCTGTACCTGCTTCAGTTTGAATTCATCCTTTTTAAACATGGGAGACCAGAACTGCACACAGTATTCTAGGTGAGGTCTCACCAGTGCCTTGTATAACGGTACTAAAACCTCCTTATCCCTACTGGAAATGCCTCTCCTAATGCATCCCAAAATCGCATTAGCTTTTTTCACAGCCATATCACATTGGCAGCTCATAGTCATCCTATGATCAACCAATACTCCAAGGTCCTTCTCCTCTTCCGTTACTTCTAATTGATGCGTCCCTAACTTATAAATAAAATTCTTGTTGTTAATCCCTAAATGCATAACCTTACACTTCTCACTATTAAATTTCATCCTATTACTATTACTCCAGTTTACAAGGTCATCCAGATCCTCCTGTATAATATCCCGATCCTTCTCCGAATTGGCAATACCTCCCAGCTTTGTATCATCTGCAAACTTTATTAGCACATTCCCACTTTTTGTGCCAAGGTCAGTAATAAAAAGATTAAATAAGATCGGTCCCAAAACCGATCCCTAAGGAACTCCACTGGTAACCTCCCTCCAACCTGACAGTTCGCCTTTCAGTAGGACACGTTGCAGTCTCCCCTTTAACCAAGTCCTTATCCACCTTTTGATGTTCATATTGATCCCCATCTTCTCCAATTTAACTAATAATTCCCCATGTGGCACGGTATCAAATGCCTTACTGAAATCTAGGTAAATTAGATCCACTGCATTTCCTTTATCTAAAAAATCTGTTACCTTTTCAAAAAAGATTAGGTTGGTTTGGCACGATCTACCTTTTGTAAAACCATGTTGTATTTTGTCCCGTTTACTATTGACTTCAATGTCCTTAACTAATTTCTCCTTCAAAATTTTTTCCAGGACCTTGCATACTACAGATGTCAAACTAACTGGCCTGTAGTTACCCGGATCACTTTTTTTTCCTTTCTTAAAAATAGGAACTATATTAGCAATTCTCCAATCATTCGGTACTACTCCTGAGTTTACAGATTCATTAAAAATTCTTGCTAATGGGCTTGCAATTTCAGGTGCCAATTCCTTTAATATTCTTGGATGAAGATTATCTGGGCCCCCCGATTTAGTCCCATTAAGCTGTTTGAGTTTCGCTTAACTGGAACTGTGTATAGAGTATCATTAAACAGTTACAATCCATACTCAGTGGGGACCACATCCTGAAAGAAATCTTTCCTGAACTCCCTTTTCTGGCCTTCAAACAATCTCCCAGTCTTGCCAAGCTCGTAATCTGAAGCAAGCTCCCCACAGTCCAGGACACATCAACACAAAGCAGCACCATAACCAGCCATAACCAGAAATTAAAAATCTACAGACATATCTCAGGTCCCCCCTGCCCCCCCATAATGCACCTTTCAAGATCCATTACTATATTTCAAGTTCCCAAAAAGAGGACACTGCTAGAGGTGGGGAGTTGGGGGAGCTAGAGGGGGTGGCTGTGGCAGGAGACTCGCTAGAGCTGGGGGAGTAGTGTTGCTCCCTGTCAGGGTGACAGCATGGCTGGTGCAAGCCTAGGGCACAGCAACAGCCATTAGTCAGTGCCTTCCTGCAGGACCTTCTCCCCAGGGCTGGGATCCAGGGCCTGGGTGGGTGGGATTGGGCTGCAGGGGAATGGACTAGTCAGACCAATGGGGGAGTGGACCAATCGGGACTCTTTCTGAGCTGCAGTGTCTGCTATGCAGAAATCCAGGACATTTCCTGTTTGGAAAAACCACCCAGACAGAGGATGGAATCTCAAAAAAGAGGCAGTCTGGGAAAGCCTGGACATATTGTAACCCTACCTATATATGTCTATCATAACGTGCTGTATCTCATCCACTGCATTGTTAGTCTCTAAGATGCCACAAGTACTCCTTTTCTTTTTGCGAATACAGACTAACGCAGCTGCTACTCTAAAAATTACTATGTGGATGAAACCAGACAATCACAACTCTCTTGAATGAACTCTCACAGAAACCTGATAAAAGACAAAAACATTCATATAAGCTGTGGTGACCTTTTTTTACAATATGATAACTCCATATCTGACCTATCAGTCCTCATTGTCAGAGGAAACCTATGCAACACCTTCAAAAGACAAGCTTAAATTCATAATGTTGCTGGACATGAAAAATCATGGTTTTAATAAAGACATTGGATTTATGGCTTATTACAACAATCTGTAATGCACTACCCTCCTTTTTTAGTCTATGACTGGAGAGGTGTTAATGGGCCATTTCATCTTGAATAATCTCCTAGAATATGTGTTAACTACTTATTCTAAACCCGGGGTCTCAAACTCAATTTGCCTTAGGGCCAGTGCCAGTCCTCAGATCCTCCCAGGGGACAAAACAGAAGATGGTGTTCAGAAAAGAAAACGTTTATATTGTATTTTTTTATTTTGAATTTCTTAGAAATAATAAAGCTGTCGTACAAGTTTATACAATTTTTCACCTGCCAGAAAATGTTTAGTGTTTGCCCAACACCTGCAACGCTTCAGTTCTGTCAGTTTGTTGATGTTTGGCCTCCGTGACTGAGCAGTTGAAACCTTCAGGATTGCAGCAAGGTGGACATCAGATAGTTGTGTTCGGTATTTTGACTTGTTTATATTCATTGTGGAAAAAAGTGATACTGCCTCCATGGCTGACTCTGCCCGGCAACTAATGATGCTGCCTCCACCTGGCAACTAATGATGATATCTCTGTCCCTCTCCCCCAGTCAGTGGGAGTTACGGGGGGGTGGAGCCTCTAGTGACATTGCCGGCAGCGTCTGCTTGCGTCTCTCCTCCGTGGGCTGCAGTGGGGAGCTTCTTGGGCTGCAGATGGGAATTTGAGACCTCTGTTCTAAACAATCTGTTCTGTTCCACCTTGTATTTAGCTGTGACACTTCTTAGTACCTTTCCTAGACCTCAAGAAGAGCTCAATGTAGCTCAAAAGCTTATCTTTTTCACCAATAGAAGTTGGTCCAATAAATATTCCTGGGGGAATTCTCTACCAAAAAATTAAAAATTCTGTGCACGATATTTTAAAATTCTGCAATTTTATTTGTCAAAATAACACTATATAATCACACCAGATACAATTTATTTTGGTACTTTTATTTCAAAATATCTGTCAGCAACTCTGTCTGTAACAGTACAGCTGACAAAAAAAAATTCCTGCAGGAATAGAGAGTTAAAGAAACCACACCAAACACCCACACATTCCTTCCCCAGGGCCTAGCTGCAAGCTGCCCCTTCCTGGTGCAGACACCAACACTCCCTTCCTCCTCAGAACCCAGCCTTGGGGTGCTCACCCAGCCCCCATAGAGCCCAGGCATGGGGCCCCGCAGCCCAGATACCTGCAACCTCTTCCCTACAGAGCCTAGCTTCAGGGTGCCCTTTAGAGCCTAGGGATCTAGAGAGAGAACAGCCTGATGCTGGGTCCCAGGCTTGTATGGAGTTTCCTGCGCACTGCCTCCTTCCTTCAGGGTGTGCCGGGAACTGCAGCTGTCAGGAACTCTCCAGCTCTCCTCCCCCTCTCCCCCAGCAGTCTTCTATTTGTGAGCTGGGGTGCTGGGTTCTGCTGGGTCCAGTGGCTACTAGGGGTGACTAGCAGCTGTGCAGTGCCAATTCTATGGGGGAAAAAGGAAATTCTGCACAGAACATTAATTTTGTGCAAATTCTGCATTGCGCAGTGACACAGAATTCCTCCAGGAGTAAATAAAATATATTACCTCACCCATCTTGTTCCTCTAATATCCTGGGATGAACATGGCTACAACACTGCAGTCTGCATTTAAATCATTTAACCTACTGGCATAATTGCTGATGAGGTTGCCCCACTGATTAAACAGCACAGGTAAGATTGTGATTGTTACAAAATTTTCCTTTCATGGTCAGTGTGGGTTTTTTTGGTGTGCCTTTCTTTGCTGTCTCCTGCATCCACACACGTCTTATCTAATTCAGTAGTATAAGCAAAAGAACAATATTCAGAGTAGGGTTATTAACTTTTTCAGAGTGCACGAGTCTGTTTAAATTAAAAAAAAAAAAACTGAAAAAATCCTGCTTTTTAACAATTGGGTCATGTTTCTAATCATAAATAGTAATTGTATCTACAGTATTTAAGAGTACTTATTTCATAATGCATAATATGAAGATAAAATACGTTTGATAGAATTATAGCTAATGGTAAATTTTGGGGTTCTGGAGAGGACTGGTGGTGTGGTCAATATCCTGCTAGAAAAAGTGGTCAGACATAACATGACTGTATAACATTGCTCTAGTTTCTATTTGGCTTCAGTAAAATACCTCTAAAGTTGTTTGATACTTTAAATGTAGTGTTAAGTCTCTCTCAGCATGCCTCTTATGGGGGTATGTATGGGTAACTTTTAATGCTATTATTTAAATGGGGAAATAAAGATGTTTCAGAAATCTCTTTCCTCTTTACAGGTGGGAAGGAGAAACCAAAAACCAATGCAGAAGAATTACTTATTAAAAAGGTAAAGAAGAAAAAGAAAAAGAAACACAAAGAATGTGAGAAAAGGAAGCGTCCAAAAATGTACAGCAAATCTATTCAGACCATCTGCTCAGGATTGGTTTCTGATGTTGAGGATCAAGAAGCCAAAGGCATCATAGATGATCATCTTAAGGATTGCAGTGAGATGAATATGGATCCCAAGAAGGACTGTGGGTCCAAGATACCCAAGAACAGTGAGTTTCCATTTGTCTCGTTAAAGGAGCCACGGGTTCAGAGTAAACTCAAAAGGTTGGACATATTGGAGTTCAAACAGCTCATTCATATTGAGCACCAGCCTAATGGAGGTGCATCAGTTATCCATGCCTACAGTAATGAACTCTCTCACTTGTCTCCTGTGGAGATGGAGAGGTTTGCAGAAGAGTTTGTGGGTCTGGTTTTTAGTGAAAATGAAAACTGTGCAGCTTACTATGTAATGGGTATTGTTCATGGGGCAGCTACTTATTTACCTGACTTTTTAGACTACTTTTCATTTAATTTCCCCAATTCACCAGTGAAAATGGAGATTTTGGGAAAGAAGGATATAGAGACAACTACTATGTCAAATTTCCATGCTCAGGTAAGAGGTTACACATTTTATTTTCTAAAAACATCTAATGGTTTCAGATAAACTGTAAATGATTTTTTAAATGCAGTTGCTATCAGCTAGAGTGTATAGAGAAAACAGAAGATTAGAGACAGAAGAATATTTGAGTAACCAACTATTTATTCTTAAAATATAGACAATGATGAAGCTTTGTTTGCATTCAAACATTACATTGCATTTTTTAAGATCAGTTGAATTGTGTGCACATGTATGCACTTCTGGAGATTTGTTTTCCTTGTCTGAAAAATAGCATGAGAATGAATTTTCTGCCTGGTGCTGGCTTCATTTAGATATTTAGATATGAACCATTCATAACTTCCTGAATTAGGTTTTATCTGAGGAAAATTGTTGTATAATCTCTAACAATAGCTGCTGTTGGCTAGATATTTCTTAACTCTCGTTAAGAGCTATAAAGGGATTATTATTTCTTAAGGGAACAAAAATCATTTCAGTTTGTATACCTTCAGGAGATTAATTATTTTTAGTTTCATTAGATTACCATGATAAGTGCAGTGTAAACACTTATATAGATGTTCATGAAAGAACTAGTGAAGAAGCTGAAGAATCTACTTTTGACCACATCAAATTTGGATAATATTTACGTTTAACGCTGTTTACCAGAAGAAACAAGTTACTATGTAGTTTTTAAAGAATTTTCATATACCATTTAAAAAACATCACATATAACTTTCTCCTATATAAATGTAATCATAAAAAATTGTATTCAAATGTGGATAGTGTATCATACATCTTACTTTGTGTGTAAAGCTTTCCAAAATAACCTTTTGCTAAAATGTGCCTAGTATACAGAAAAGAACTGCTCACAAGGAGTACCCAGAATTAAGACATGTTGCTGTGAAACCTCTGATGATTAACAGACTAAGCATCCTCTTTTGCTACAGAACACCTATATTCAGTACTGCCACAAATATCTGTACCAAAGCCTTATTCCCCTTTTTAAATAAGACTTCTAGAATTATGGAATAACCACCAAAACTGTTCTTACTTCATGAGACAACTTCAAGTAGTCAAGATGGATCCAGCTGTGGTCTTTAATTCTGTATGTGGTAGCTAGATACTGCGGCGATGTATGCATTAGAAGTGAGTTTTTAGATAGATAAATTACCATGAAGCTATGGGTTGATTATCTGTATAGTTATGGCAAGAAAAGTATGTGGTTATGGCAAGAAAAGTATGGCGCTTCTAACCGAACTTTTCCCTGTGCATATTCTGGATCTTATCTGCCTGTTTCAAGAGACACGTAAAAGCTTCTGCTTTTTTTTAGCACCACTGAGACATACACCGCTCTGGGAGAGTGAACTAGATTTCTTTTCTGTCTTGTGAATCAGTATAGCAAAATTTCAGTTGCAGTAGCTGCTGTTGTACCATAAGTCAGACCACAACTTGATTTTAGGTTTCAGTTCAGTTTGTAGTATTCTCAGTTAAATAAAATATCTTGTAAATTGAGCAAATTGGATCTGGAAATTTGAGACACATGGACCACCTCCGTGCTATGTTAGTTGCATTTTACAATAGAATCATATGTTTAAATAAGAAATCATAATAAGAGAGCTTTAAATACAACTGATTTTCTTGTATTTATTGTAGAATCATAGAAATGTAGGAGTAGAAGGGACCATGAGAAATCATCAAGTCCAGTCCCGTGTACTGTACCAGGACAAAGTAAATTTAGACGATGCTGACAGGTGTTTGTCCAGTCTGTTCTTTGAAAAATCCAATAATGGGGATGCCAGAACCTCCTCTGAAGCCTATTCCTGAGCTTAACTATCCTTATAGTTAGATTAGATATTAGGAAAACTAATTATGTTTAGTTATGTTCCTAGAGATTCTGCAGCAGTTTCAAGTGAAGACCTTCACAGATTCTCTCAAGTGGAGAGATTCTTCCAGTTTCTTTAATATAATTCTATCATATACTGAACTTGTGGCCAAAATATTCCAATTCAATCGTTTCCTCCTTCCCATACCATTTTTCTGCCATTCCGTCCTTTTGTTTTTTCACTTTGGCTATTGTCTCTTCAATAGGTGTCATCTGTGAGCTACTCTTAAGCCATCACAAAAGCCTTGCATTTCAGCAGACTTTTTGGATAAAGAAAGATTAATATAGCTCCTGTGTGGACTGTCATTAGGTCTGAAATTGTTAGGGAGAACACATGCTATAATTCTTCCTTCCAGTGCAGTATAAGTAGAGTTGAATGACCCAGAGTCACTTAGTTTGATAACTCTTTGAATCTAAATCACAGTATCATGTTCGATTAACTGCATCAGTACTCGTAGTATTGCCCTCTGAACAAAATTACCATTCTCCAGAACATCTAGTGGTCTCAGACTTTTTTTTCTCTCTGATAAATTATGTTGGGTAGCTTGTCTCTTATACTGATGCAGTTCAGGCAATAATAAACTCTTTGCATTCTCTTAGTACAGTTAGGCGCACATCTCATTTATCTGTGTTCTCTCTCTGTATGATTATGTTGGCTCTTCTCACTCCAGCCTCCTTATTTTCAACTCACTCACCTCCCTTACGCTATTTCTCTCGCTTTACACTGATTCCTATGAACTTTTCAGCCTTTCTTTCTCAAAGGGAACTTGTTACTGTCCCTATATTTGCATTGACTTTATTTATTTATTTATGGTAGCCAACAGCTATGGAATGTTTAATTCAATATTCCATCTTTTCTCTTAAAGAGCCATGGTGTTGATGGCTGTTTGACTAGCAGTACGGAGGGAAAGAATATTACTCTGTGTACCCTTTTACATTCCCCAGCTTTTTGTTGTTCTATCTCAAATTACAGAGAAGACCTGTTACTTTTTGTTCTGTTTTGTAACTATACCGACATGTGTTCATATAAATGGTAAATCGAATATCCTATTAAAGCTACTAATTAATACCACATTATAACAGTCTCCATTCCCGTTCATAATTACACCAGCTCTGTGACTGTTGGTTGTAAGAACTCCCCTTTTAAAATTTTCTGTGCTATAGCTGGAGACATGCAAAAAGACTAAGAGTGATAGGGGTTGAGGAGGCAAAAGATCTATGCATTGATGCATCCAAGATTCTCTCTTCTTTCTTTTTCGTTATCTACATTTTATTTGGAATCAAGGCTTTGTATCCTGTGTTTTTTCTTCTCTGTGCTTTGTCGGGTTTTCAGAAGATTTGGTGTGCATTCTCTGTTGTCTGATCACAGGCCTCTCTACATATCCTGGCTTGTCAGAGTTTGACTGCGTGACAGCTAGTGCTTTGCTTCTTGTGTATTTAATAATTTTATAGGCACACTATATATATTGGAAAAATTCTGGTCTCGTTACCATCTTCTTCTGTTTAATGTCTCCAGAAAACAGTGGAGTCAAGATCTTGGATGGCTGGTCATAAAGGGCTAATGCTGCTACGCCTCCCCAATCTGTCTGCTTGCTTGTAATTCATATCCATCTTCTCATGTTTCTCATTTTGCCACTTAAGCAAATTTTAGGACTACAAAGTTAAACTAAGATTCCAGCAGCTCTTGGATATGGGTCTCATAGCTCCTTCATCCAAGCTGCAACATTTTTCTGAATGTTCCCTGGTTACTTAAGGGATTCTTACACCTTCCGCTTCTGTTGCAGTACGTCTTGAAGAATTTTCACTTTTCAAATTTGCCTTTAGCTCTGCATTATAGAAGTCCTAGGTTTCTACCTCCAGCATAGCTCCCGTCTGTGAGCGCTCTGCGTGCATATAGTCCGGTGGATAGGATGCAATAGTATGAGTTGGGAGACTTAGATACTGTTTCTAGCTCTGCTAGTGACTAATTGTGTAGTCATGAAAAACTACTTAATTGTAGTTAATCCCATCTATCAAGAACAGCAAATATTCCTATTTTATAAACCACTTTAAGATCCTCTGATGACCACTGTATATAAAGTATAATGTATTATTATTATTATCATCATCACTGCATCTTACTCTTTTGGTGAATCAGACTCGTGCTGTGTGAGGGAAGCAGTTGTATCCTCTTCCTGATCTCCACAAACTTGCAGCCGCCTTATTAGCTCTTCCAATTCAACCTTAAAAAGACTTTCACCTTGCTGTTGTATGCAGAGTAGTTGTAATTTAAGTCTTCATTGGGCCAGACAACAGTTGGTTTTGGATGTCCTTCACAGTCTTGCAGAGGCTTGCTTCAGAGCCTCAGCTGTCATCCTGTTAATTTTGATGAGCTGAAATGCACACTTGAGGTTCCCTTCAGTATGTTTTTTTTCATTCTCAAGGCCTCGTCTTATTACCTGGATTCAGTCTTCAGCAAAATCTGAGAGAAGATTCTACTATGTTTTTTTGTTGTTACCCCTTTCCTTGTCATATTGGTTGTTTCTGTATTAGAACTTCTGTATTTCTCAGGTTTAGTTTTTTTCAATACCTGGTAATAAGACCTGCCCTTCTCCATTTGGCAGATGAATCCTTCATTAATAGTAGTGTATACCCTCAGATCTATGAGGTTGATAATTCAGTCTTGGATATATAGTTGAGCTATATATGCATTCCCAAATGCTCATTTTCTCCTTAAAATGATTTCTAGACATTTGTTTCTCACTTACTTGTTACTGCTTTGTGCTTCCTCAGGATGCTGGGTCAGGATCCAGATATTCTTCTTTAATTCTCATTGGAAGACACCCGTAACGGAATTTAAGATATGTGAGTTCATGTGGCAGTGTAATTCTGTTGACAGGTGACTTAGGTAAAATCTGTGGTGTTCTCCCTTAGAAGACCATCTGCCTTAGTGTTGTAGGAGTCCATTGTTGTTAAGTATGTTGCTTAAGAATGTTGTTACTGTTGTCAGGTTGTTACGGATGCTCAGTGCTTCTATTCTCGGAGCTCCAGTGTTATCAGCACTCGAACTTTGTTCCCTCTAATTTTTGCCATTCATGTGTGGGATCAGTTTTATGTGTACCAATATCAAGGTAATGTGTGGATGTGCACCGCCAGTAGAAACAAAAAACCTAGATTTACTACATTTATTTTCATGCGAATTTTAAGTTATTTTACAGACATAACTAAAAATACAGTGTGAAAATAAGCAGCCTTCATCTGCACAGTGTCTAAAGTTATGTGTTTAGTTAAAGTTTTTTAAACTGGCACTACTAAGGTTAGATGCTAAAGTTACATTCTAGAAGGGTACTATTATTTGATTGTACCACTTTAAATAATGAATGAGAAAGCACAATACTGTAATAAAAGTAATAATGATAATTTCTCCAGCCAAGACAGGTCAGGCATTTTAGAACTCACTACTCAAAAAATTAAATTTAAGCATGAGAGAAATAAAATTTTGAAATGCATAGATCAGTCAAAAAACTAAAATAACAGCACTTTGAAAGAATAAAATTACAGAGAATATGTGTGTATTGAAGGAAGTACCAAGAAGTAACAACACCAACAATAAAAGTATCTGTTGGGAGGTGTGTGAAAGAGACTGTGTGTGTGTGTGTGTGTGTGTAAGAGAGAGACTGTGTGTGAGACCGACAGTGTGAGACTGTGTGTGAGAGAGAGAGAGATGGAGACCGTGTGTGTGTTTGAGAGATGGAGACTCTGATAGACGGAGACTGTATGTTTGTGTGTGACATTGTGTGCTGGGGAAGTGTATGAGAGACAGTCTGCTGTCACTTTAAGCAGAGCAGCACTCACCAGTCTGAAGACTTGTTCAGACACAGCAGCATCCACCAGCAGCTCTGTCTCACTCCCAGGCCGTGACCCTCTTCTCCCCCCCCACCACTCTGCGGGGATGGGGTATGTTAAAGAGCTTATTCCTTCACTCTCCCACTTCCCTGGTCCTTCTTGCATGAACAGAGAGCAACAATACCCGAAGTCCGAAGGTGCAAACAATTCGATGTTTATTGGGTGAACTTCCAGCAAATTTAAATTCAAGTTTCTTTTTCCTTATTTTCGAATCCCAACTTACTTCCTGTTTGCCCCTAATTTATATAGTAATATTCTTAGCTATACCTTAACCAATCATTCTACTGAAATTTACCTAACCAGTCCTAACATATTGTAACATGATTAGTTAACCAATTATATCCCACCACCTTAATTAGTTTACACCCAGCAAAATTAATTATACAGCAGACAGAAACAATCACAGAACCAGACAGAGACCATGCAAATAAACAATAGCAAAGTGGGAACTATAATGAAAAAACAATACAGAAGTGAGGATTTCATAACTACATCTATAAAGACATAAGGGTTTCCCAGCTGTGTCTATTGATAAGTGAGTTCTTACCAGACAGAAAACTATCAACCTAAATTTCCTTTTACATCTTCTAGGCTCTTCCCTTTCTCTGGAGGTGATAGATCGGACCACCTTCCTAACAGCCCCCTATTGACTAGTTTGGAATGTGAGGAGGTGACCGTATGCTTCCCAGCTTATGGCTGCCTCTGCTGCTTAGCCAAAGGCATTGGCTTAAGAACAGGGCCTCAGACTGTTACAGTGAGAGAAGGCCCTTACACAGATTCTTTCTTGTATACCTCTATTACTAGCTAAATGATAAACATATACCTACATTCTTAAAGTATAGGCCTTTACAGGCAGGACTGAATATCTATATCCTAACAAGGTACATGGGTGGGAAGGAGGGGGACACCCTGACATCAGCACCCCCCTCCTTCCCGCTCTGCACATACACACAAGCAGAATACAGACTAACAAGGCTGCTACTCTGACACAAGCAGGAGGCTCCAGGGTACAGCTGGCCAGGGGCGGCTCCAAGGCAGAGGGTAGGAGCAGCGTGGCAGCAGAGCAGTAGTGGTGGGGCACTGAACACAAGTCGCTGAGGATGTGCATGGCTGTAATAATCAAGTGCGTGGCATTTGATGGACTGTTGTATGGCTGCGCAGGTGCACAGCTTAGAGGGAACACTGTAGAAGAGAATGCAGCCTGCTAATTCAGCAGACCTTGACGTTACTCATAAAAAAAGACCACAGGAGTGGTTTGCTGACAAAAGGCACTCAGCCAAGTTTATTGCCCTCAAGGCTCAGTACTAGCATCCCATAGTAGCTACGGGTACACTGACATGAGTGCCCGGGAATGATTCAGTCAGCAGCAGGAATTTCTGCTGTCCGCCTTGCCCACACAAAAGGATAAGGAGAGGCACCCTGACATTTATAGACTGAGACAAATAACTTGTGTACCACCTTATGTGTTTCATGACATCTGCTTGTTATCTCCCCTTTTACCTTGCTCCAGATGTCTTGAGCAAAACATCCCTATTCATCACTTCTATTAAACCCTTTTTTCTTGTGTTAGGTCAGGATGCACCTATGTTAATCATTTGGAATGTGTTCACATACAGACATACATACAACAACCCAGCATCTATTGCTTCTTAGGTGTGCTTGTGTTTTAGCAATGCTAGCGGTACTCTTGCCAAGTTCATGTATCGGTCAGCGAACTTGTAAGCATCTGCTTTAATACGTGGCCTGACTTTGATTCATGGCATGGTCAGACTTTGCTGACTATGATTCAGACCTCAGGTCTTACATGAGGCCCAGTGCTCCATGCTCACGCTCTCTTCTACAGCCATATATGTTTCAGTTGTCTGCAGTTTGTGTTTCTAAATTGGTCATTCCCAAGGAAGGCAATTCCAGAACAGAACCTTTTTCTTTCTTGTACACTCTTTCCTTGTATAGCCCCATCATTGAAACATCTGAGCACCACATATTACTCATGGGGGAATTCTGCACCAAAACATTAACAATTCTGCAAAATTCTACATATTGTATTTGTCAAAATAATGCAATATAATCACATCAGTTTCACTTATTTTGGTAATTTATTTAAACTACTATACAGAAAAAAATATCACAATAACTGTTCAGCATTTCCTAAATACATGAAAGTTAAGTTACAAATACTTGGTAACCAATACCCTGCGTTCCAGTTATAATCCTGGATTTTCATTTAAATTACATTGCAGAATACCAAACTTCACTATAAAAGTAAAGTAGAATGTCACTTTAAATTGCTCAAACTTTCACATATGAAAGTCGTACAGTTTTGTTAATCATAAATGGGTAAATAGAATAGATCCTGAACTGTAATCTAATTCCATTGTGCCACAGGAAAAAAGCGAGAAAATACATAGATCTTCCTGTCATTTACAGTAAGACTCCTTTACACCACTCTAGCAACGTAAAGGAGTCTTAAAACTGTGTTTTTTTTCCACCAAATGCATTTGATGAAGTGAGCTGTAGCTCACGAAAGCTTATGCTCTAATAAATTTGTTAGTCTCTAAGGTGCCACAAGTTCTCCTTTTCTTTTTGCGAATACAGACTAACATGGCTGCTACTCTGAAACCTGTTAAAACTTTTACACGTTTTAGGCTCCTGGGGGAATTGACTAAGAATGAGAACAGTTAACTGACAATAGGAACATTAGCAGCCTGCCTGTTTAGTTGTTACATTTCTTTTCTGCTTCGGGGCAGAACATGCTTTACAAAGCCCTACCCCTCCAAGCTGGGGGCACTGCAACAGGGACAGAGAGGGACAGAGTGAGTCTTTCTTGCTCATTCGCAGGCAGGCAGGCACTCGCCCAGCCCTGTCCCCTTAATGTCTCTCTATGTATGCACACACGCCCAGCCTCCCTCCCACACCCTCCCATTGTTCTGCAGGGAAGCAAAGAAATCTGCGGACAGAGGCGCAGAATTCCCTCAGGAGTAACCTGTGCCTTGCAGCCATCCCATTTTGTCTGAGCTATTCATTAACTCAAGGTAAATGCCTCAAACATTCCCTTCCTGTTGATTACAGCCAGTTGCCCCTAGCATTGGATGACAGTTAATCCCTGGTTGTGGCCCCCGATCCTCACAGAGCACAACAAATCCTTCACTAATAATAATTTTACTTCCTGAATCAATTTGCCATGCTTTACTCCTGTTCTAGAGATGTAAATTGGTGATAAGCATAGTTCTGTTTTTTAAGCAAATCTGGCCAGGCAGTGATTCTGGTTTTTCACATACTCATGCCCCTGGTTCTCCCTGTATCACTTTTCAGGTCATTCTTTCTGACACGTTTGGCTGTGGCTTTTTGTTTCTCCAGCCATTTTCTCTTGCTCATCTCATTTTTAACTAGTTTATGCTGTTCTCTCTTCATTGTCCCCTGCCTCCAATTAATACTACTCTCCTTGGTGGGTTTGTACTAGTTCCATTTGTACAGGAGCTGCTTACTCTTCAGTCTACACCTTCTCTAGTTTGTCAAATTCAGCTGCCATGCAACGTTCTATTTCTTTGGATGTGTGAAGAAGAATATTGCAGCATACTTGGGAATGAATACTTATCTCCTGCCTATCTTGTTTCCTCATCTCTTGGCCTTTACACAAATACCTAGTTCTTTTTTCATTTGCTCATTTCATAGATTTTAAGGCCATAAGGTATCTTATTATCAGGGCCTTGGGTAGTCTGTGATGTAGCAAAATTCTGCAGAATTTAGCTCATGCTACAGTCTTACTCTAGAATTTGACCTTTTACTTTAAAAATCAATGGATTACCTTCATGGCAGCAGAATAAATTAGGACTGCCATGGAATTTAAGGGCTCTGTTCTCATTGTGCTGTGGGGTATCTCAGGGCCCTGATCATGGCCATTTTAGGTTGCCTGCTTACATAACACTGGCCATAGAATTTTTACTCAGTAATTCCTAGATCAAACACAATGACTTGTGGTTAGGATTGCCAATTATGGTTGGACATATTCCTAGAGGTGACATAATCTTTAATTCCTGGAGACTACAGTGCAATCCTGGAAAGTTGGCAAGCCTGCTTGTGATTGAACTAAAATATATAGAGAGAGCAACATCCAATCTTGATTTGAAAGATTCCATGTGATGGAAATTCTAACTGCATCCCTTGGGAGGCTTTTCCAATAATTAATCTCATGAAAGATTTGTCTTATTTCTAAAGAATGTTTTGAGTTTCTACCTGCAACCATTGGTTCTCGTTATGCATTTGTTTACTATATTGAAGAAGCTTCTAAAATTTAATGGTCTCATAGACCGTGATCAAATTGCCTCTTAACCCTCTCTTTGCTAAGCTAATAGTTCCTAAAATTTCTCATGGTCAGGCATATTTTCTATACTGTGAATCAGTGTTTTTGAACACCCTCTCCAGTTTTTCAACTATCCTTTTTTTTTTTTTTTTTTTTTTTTTTTAGTAGTGGTCTTACTAATGCCATATACAGAGGTATTAATTGCCTTCCTACTCCTACTTTATATTCCCTAGTTTATACATCCAAGGGTCATGTTAGTTGTTTTAGCCAGTGTTGCATTGGAGGCTCATGTTAACTTGGTTGTAGACTATAACCCTGAAATCTTTAGGAGTTTCTGCTTTCTGTTGTACAGATTCCCCATTCTGTAAGTATGGCCTGTACTTTTTGTTCCATGATTTATGATTGCACTTAGCTGAACCAAAACAAACTTTGCTCATTTACATCCTATCTTACCAAGCAATCTAGATGATACTGTATGACAATCTCATTATTTACTATCCCACCAATCTGTCATCTGCAACTCAAAGCAGTGGTTTTGGTTCCCAGATTATTGATACAAATATTGAATAGCACTGGGCAGAGAATCGGTCTACATGAAACTGTACTAGAAGCAACCACTGTTGATTTCCTCAGTGGCAATTATATTTTGAGATCTCTTGAGCTAGTTTTAATCCATTTAATATATGCCATGTTGATTTTTGTATAATGCTAATTTTTAGTAATATCAATTCAAATGCCTTCTAGAAGTCTAAATATATTATGTCAACACAGCTGGCTACATTTCTCAACCAGACTCCATAAACTTGTGAAGTTGATTTGACAAGATATATTTTCCATGCAAGCATGTTGATTGGCATTAAAGACTGGAAATCTTTTTTTTTTTTTTTTTTTTTTTTTTTTTTTTTTTTTTATTGCTGAGTCCCTTAGTAGTACATTATTTTTTAAAATCCATCCCAGATAAAATAACAGGCATATAATTATCTGGATCATCTTGTTCATCCACTGGCTTTCTTTCCCCTTCTCTTCTTGCCATTCCTAATTCACATGTAGCCTTGCAGGATAGCAGGCTTTAGAAAGTCTGATGCATTCATGGTCTGTCTTCCCCCGCAGCAGCTAGCCAGGCAGTGCTCTTACACAGAGGTAAGCAGCAATGGTAGAGGGAGCTGTGCTACATAGTAGAGCTGGTCGGATATTTTTTGACAAAATAATGTTTATCAGAAAATGCAAAATTGTCGAAACCAAAACTTTTCACAGGAAAGAGTTGGTTTCAATCAATTTTCTGTGTCTGAAACATTTTCCAATTGTCAAAAATTCTATTTGGACATATTTTTGAAATAAAAAAAATATTTTGTTGGTTTGAAATTACTTTTCCACTTGAAATGTAATTTAATTTATAATGAAAAAGTAAAACAAAATTAAAAAACTGAAATAAAAGTAAACACTTTTAAAATTATAAAACAAAATGTTTTGATTGTTAATCTGAATTTTTTTTTTTTGATTTGCAAAACTCTCAGCTTTCTCTTCCCCCCCCCCCATCCTGATACAGGATGGGAAAATTTTTCAAAATCTTAAAATCTTATGGGTTGGGTAAACCATTAACTGTGTGGCATATTGACCAGCTATCAAATGAAGCGAAAGGGTGCAGTAGGAAGGCTACCCTGTAAAGTATACGAGCTAGATAAGGGTAAGAGCTAAGATCTCTGTGAAGACTAAGGGAGATGAGTTGTTACTGAGTCAGCTCTGCAGAGCTTAGAAGAGGTGGCAGCGAAGACCTGATGCCTGCTGCACTCCTTATCCCACCACTTCCTGAACAGGGCCATTACAGCAGCCAGTTGTAAGTTTTAGGTGAGGAGACAGGAAGTCCAGAAGATAGGCAGTGACAAGTGTAAGTGCATGGATTATGCCATTTTGCACTGAAGTTCAAAGCTACTATTCCTGCAACTCTTTGGTCTTTTAACACATTTTATACAAGTGCAACTGGAGTACAAACAGTGGTCTGGATTTTCCAGGTTTCAGAGTAGCAGCCGTATTAGTCTGTATTCGCAAAAGTACTCCTTTTCTTTTTGTGAATACAGACTAACACAGCTGCTACTCTGAAACCTGTCATTATACAAGGCACTGAATTTAGCCGTATGGAGTGGAAATCTATCAACTTCATGAAAAAACTTGTACAGATACAAACAGACATAATCTTCCTTTCCAAATGCAAACAGGTGGACATCATACCAAAAGGACTGGAAAGGTGCCACAAGTACTCCTTTTCTTTTTGGATTTTCCAGAAGTACTTAATTCCAGTTCAGCTTTTGCATTAAATTGTGTCTGCAGCCTAAAGTAGTCTGACTGCATCACTTTCCTCTTCCTTTTGTATTTTGACTTCCTGGTTTTAAAGTTGAAATCTTAAAACAGAAAAATCAAGGATTTCAAAATATAAAGTTCTCACAGCAACCTATGGGGTTGGGTGTGATTTGTAAAGTACACTAACGTGCTGTTTGCTGACTGCCCTGTGTAGACCCAGCTGGCATGCTCTAAAAGGTACCTAGTTTGTGTTAATATAGTCTTGTTTCACACAGACTGTTAATGCAAAGTGGTACCCTTTTAAAGCGCACCAGCAGGATTTCCGGTGTGGCAGTCTCGGGTGCTTTACAAATCACACCCTTCTAGTGCTCTGCTGGCATCATGTAGAAGCCCACTGTAGTTTAGGGCTTGAAAAATGTATCAAATGAATGCCAGAGGACTGAACCTGCTAAACTAAACCCAAAGTATGGTTGTGACTTGCCCTAATCCAAAATTAGCTTCTATCGCCCATCCACCCCCAATTTGGAAAAGAAAAGCACAAAAGTATTTAGTTTATTAAAATATACACTATGTGATTCACTTTAAAAATGCTTACAAATAAAGTCCACACATTGTCCAAAATGAACCTTGTAATTCTGTATTGAGCCCCCAGAATAACTCTTTAGTGTTTTCCTTTTAGATACCAATACAGTTTTACCAAATTAATTTGCTTTTTAAAGCCTTGGATTGTTCTGACGTCTTTATTAAACTAATCAGACTGTGCCAAATACACACTTGATCGGTGCTATGTTGCCTATAGAAATGGATGTTACTAAAAAACTGACAATTTTGATTTTAACTATCCTGTCTGATGATTTTACTTCCACAGTTTTACACCACTTCCATGCAGTAAACTCTGACACAACTTCCTTTACAGACAGATTTGGGGTAGACATTTGTATCTTCAATTTTAAATAGCAGACATTATGTTCTGTCTGTCACCTCTTCTTCTGCTGGACTCTGCCTATGGGGTTGGCTATACTTGCGAGTTACAGCGCAGTAAAGGAGCCCCGGGGGCACTAGCTCACTACCCGTCCACATTGGCAAGGCACGTAGAGCGCTCTGATTCCACGGCTACAACATTGCTGATATTCCACCTTGGCGAGTGGAATAATGTTAGCTGTGCCCATGCTGAAGCGCCACAGCACCATTGTGAACGAGGTGTTGCTTTACTGCGCTCTGATCAGCCTCCAGAAATGTCCCATAATCCCCTTAAGTCAAGTGGCCACTCTTGCCATTTTTTTGAATCCGCTGTAGGAATGCGGAAATGCCCGTTGAAAGCTCCGTTTCTGACAGCCACCTGCTTATCTTCTCTGAGACAAAGCAACCATTAGGGTGGAATGCTGTGTGTGAGAGAGAGAGGTGGGGGATCTGCTGCTGTCTGAACTTACAAGACAGCATGCTGCCATGCTCTCAGCCCTCGAAAAACCCACTCTCTCTCCCCCCACATACACATAACACACTCCCTGTCACACTCCACCCCACCCCCCATTTGAAAAGCATATTGGAGCCACTTGTAATCTGGGATAGCTGTCCATAATGCACCGCTCCCAATGCCACTGCAGGTACTGCAAATGTGGCCCCACCAGTGCGCTTGAAGCTGTCAGTGTGGACAGACTGCAGCGCTTTCCCTACTGCGCTCTGCGAAGGCTGGTTTAACTCAAAGCGCTCTACATCTGCAAGTGTAGCCATGCCCTATGTCTTGTGAATTTGGATTCAGTCATGCAGACTACATAATGGAAAGATTCCATAGCTGCTTTGAATATTTTCTTGATTTTTGTGCTTGTATGGTTCCAGTTCTCTGTTTAATTTTAACAAGGAAGATTTTCCCTGGCACTGTGACAATGGAGCTAGTCAAGTCTCTCAGAAACTTCCTTTCATTGTTTTTGTAAGCTTATTAACTTTGTTTATAGTCCCTTAAATGGCATGCTATATTTTGATCAGTTACCGTACATATACTCTGTGCAGATTTGAAATATAGGGTAATTTATAGCAAATGTAGAGACATAATTTTGTTTAGGTTCTTGAGATTGCATTCATCGTTATGGTATCTGGGAGCTCACAATATCGTCATAAATTTAGGCATTAATCCTTCTTTTTCAATATCAACCATAATATTAAATGAGGGAGATAGTGAAAATAATTTTTCAAAGTTGCACAGTGTGTTTGAAGACTGTTGGCTATCACTACCTTCTCAATAAGGTTTCACTTTATTTTGTTGTCTGAGCAAATAACAAAGATCTTGTCATACTTTTATCTGCATTCTTGAATGACATCTTCAGCAACTTTGATCAGGACAAAATATGTTGCTGTTTTCCTTTCCGACTAGCGTAAATAAAATTAGGGAGGAATTCATTCTTCCCTTATATGGATGCTTATAGCTATTATCCAGTCATTTATCTTGTTTGACCAACTGTCTTGTATTAATGTTGTTGATTCTTTTTAGTTTTGTTTATTTTAAGTTTTTCTCCACTACTTCACTTGCAATGACTAATAGTGGACCTACATATTTTTAAATCTGTCTGGAGGAATATATCCAGGTTTGAGTGGTGCAGTCATTCCTTTAAATTTCTCCTCTTGTACTACACTGAAAGTGTAAAAATTCATGGTTTTTATGGCATAATTACCAATTGATCTTTGCACAAACTTATGAACAGAGCTGGTTGAAGAGCTTTTCTGGAAGATGTGAAATAGGGCCTTCAATTATCAGTTTCATTTTGATGCCATACTATTACAGAAAATGTCTCACTCATGTTCTCTTCCATTTCACTAGACAACACTTTACTCAGTGGCACATGTGATCTTAAAAAAGAATCCAGATAAGCTGATTTTCTTCATTTCTCGGTAAACATGAATCCTTTTTCTTGCTGCTTAACAACTCCTGACAATATTTTATATTTTACCTTGGAATGGCTATTGGTTTTCATTCCTTAAGTCTAGTCACTTGTTTTTTCAACTTTTGGGTATATTGAGTTAGAAATTCATGCTGGTATTTGGTAATCACTCATTTGCAATATTCATCGATGTTGGGGCAACCTCAGAGAGCTCTTCCACTCAAGAATTCAGTTAGGCTCTGGTCTCGTCACTCATGTTCTTGTATTTGGCATACAGCAAAGCAATTCTGAATTGATCAGACTCAAATGTGCATGTGTGGTAGACCTGTACCACCCTCTAAAGTTACACAGCAAACCTCTTCCTTCATATACATTTTACACATGACATTGCATGTACTACTCGTTGCATCACACATTTTGGGGTTGGCTTGGTCGCTCTGTAGAGCATGCAATGTTCATATACTGTGCATGCACAACTTACTCTTTACCTCATCTTACATTTCAGGCTTATTTTGTCCATTGTAAATCGTTCCCTGTGTTATCTCTTACTTGGGGTATGCCTTCACTTAAAACATCCCAACAGCACGGCTTCACTGCTGGCAAATACGCTGCTGTAGCCTGTCAGGGTAGATGCTACCTTTACCGACTGGGGAATGCGTAGTAGGGGGGTTCTCCTGTTGGCATAGGTAATCCATTTCGCCAAGAGGCGATAGCTAGGTTGATAGAAGAGTTCTTCCATCAATTTGGTGCTGTCTATACTAGAAAATTGGGTCGGCTTAACTATGCCGTTCAGGGGTGTGGATTTTTCACATCACTGAGCCACATAGTTCTGCTGACCTAATTATCTGGTGTAGACCAGGCCTTAGCTAGTAAAGACATTCTGTTTCCATCCTGCTGATCCATTTACTTCCCTAATCCTGTCTCCCAAGAAAAGAGGCCTCACCCATGTCCAGTAACTCATGTCAAGCCAGGGTTACATTCCACTGCTTTTGTTTTTCTTTTTAATATTAGCATTTGTTTTATTTGTATTTTTGTTTTTTGTTCTTTTTTAAAGTATACTATATAGCAACACATTTTGAAGATTATAGTGTAGATTATAGTTGAAGATTATTAGTTGCAATTATTTGAATTACTATTAATAGTGGTCTTAAAGTACTATCCGGGGGTGTAAGCTAATCTCCTCTGATATAGCCTACTTGGGTGTAATTTTACATTACAAGCTTGCTTCGTCTTCAAAGCATTTTTTTATTTTAATTTGGCTTTTATTACATTATAAAATTGGTATAACTATTTTAAAATATGCATTACCATAGGAATGGTGGTGTGAAACAGAACATAGGCTAAATAAAATAACATTCCCTGGGGTCGTGCCAGAAATGGTCTTTTTTAGCCACCACACAATACTTGTTAATAGCATAGGCGGTTTTTACTTTACCAGCATCCCAGTGTCTCAACTGTACTGTGCAGTTTAGAGACTGTTCCCCCAGAGTAAACCCACATGCTGGCTGCTCCTGTCTGTAAGACATTACACCTGCGCTGATGAACAGCTCCACATGTGAACATCAGGACAAGTCTGAGGCTTTCCAGACTTTGTATTGCCTTTGAACAGTATTCGAGGAGAAAAAACAAAGTGTTTTTTAAGCTGTTTTAAAGCTGTATGGGCCTCAGTGGTTTTACGTTTAACTTTATGGTGTTGGACTTTAAAATAATTATTCTGTACCAACTAGTGTTGTTTTTTTTGTATTACATTTTTAACTTTTTTTGTGGTGATAAGAGGTCAAGGTGTTTTTGCTCGCTATTAAGGCAGCTTTTACTTTGTGTAGTGTGTATTCTACACATGTTATTAGGACACATTGTCTTAATTCCATACTTCCTGAAAAGCAGTTATAACACTATGTATTTTATAAGAATAACAAAGCTTTATTAATGAGTTCTTGGTTTTATTTATGGATGCAGTACTTTTGCTGCTATTTTTTGTTGAAATGCTTGGTTATGTTTTCACAGCATATTTTTTAGCTTGGTTTCAGGATAACATACTAATTTCATAAAAAGAAAAGGAGGATTTTGTGGCACCTTAGAGACTAACAAATTTATTTGAGCATAAGCTTTCGTGAGCTACAGCTCACTTCATCGGACGTATTCAGTGGAAAATACAGTGGGGAGATTTATATACACAGAGAACATGAAACAATGGGTGTTACCAAACACACTATAACGAGAGTGATCAGGTAAGATGAGCTATTACCAGCAGGAGACACTGCTGAATTGGAATTAATTTGCAAACTGGATGCAATTAATTTAGGCTTGAATAAAGACTGGGAGTGGATGGGTCATTACACAAAGTAAAACTATTTCCCTATGTTTATTTCCCCCCCCCCCCCAGCTATTCCTCAGATGATCTTGTCAACTACTGGAAATGGCCCATCTTGATTATCACTACAAGAGGTTTTTTCCCCCCTGCTCTCCTGCTGGTAATAGCTCATCTTTTTTGTATTCTTTTTTGCGAATACAGACTAACACGGCTGCTACACTGAAATCTCTTTACAGTGTGTATGGTAACACCCATTGTTTCATGTTCTCTGTGTATATAAATCTCCCCACTGTATTTTCCACTGAATGCATCCGATGAAGTGAGCTGTAGCTCACGAAAGCTTATGCTCAAATAAATGTGTTAGTCTCTGAGGTGCCACAAGTCCTTCTTTTCTTTTTGCGGATACAGACTAACACGGCTGCTACTCTGATACTAATTTCAAACAGTCCAGTTCCGTGCCTGTTTTGTTAAGTTTATTTTGGTGTACTTGCTCCCTATCTTGGCAGTCTTTCATTCTGTACATATCTGTGTAGAAAGTTTTTTAATGATTTTTAACTGTTACCAAATCTTAGTGGGCACAGTTTTTTTAGGTAACCTCACATTGCTGAAATTTAGTAACAATGACACAAATAGAACATTTTTGTTCAATATTTTTAATAGGTCTTAACTCTAAACTATTTGGACCTGTTTCCAATTTCAGGCATTTTAGTCTCTTTTATTTACAAAACTCCATCATACAGTTTGTTTTACTCCCTTAGTAATATTTATTTTATGCCACAGTTAAGTAAACGTTCTGGATAGGATTTTTAATGGTTGGAGGTTTTATGTTTTGAATGGCCACTGCACCATTTAAAGTAGTTTTATTATTCATAATTAATAACCTGTTAAAGGAAAACAGAATTTGGATGGCACTGGTTGGGCTTCATTTCTTTATTTAAGAAGTAGAAGCAGTGAGACCATATAGAAATCCCTATTTTCTTTCTAGTGACTTCGACAAAAACGTCCATAGTCTAGTAATTCAAATCAAATCGTCACTGTGTGCTTGCAGTGTCATTTACAATTGATTATTTATAGACACATTGATCAGGAAGGGCCCATTTCCTGCAGAATGGCTATGAACCCTTCTAATGGGGAAAAAACATAGTGGTGCTAATTGTCAACTCTCCTTTACACAATTTGTTTTATTACTAAGGAGGGGGGCTGCGCGCTCCAGTGGGTCAAAGCAAGTTCGATATAACACAGTTTCACCTATAACGTGGTAAGATTTTTTGGCTCCCGAGGACAGCGTTATATTGGGGTAGAGGTGTACTATAACTGGGTTTCATTATTAAACCAAGAATTCTCCTCTTTAACAATTTAATGTCCTCTTTAGTGCTTTTACTTTAACATTTTCACATTCCTCTACTGTTTAATTCCCTCTGAACTTTGCAGTGTTTATTTGTGCAAAAACTTTTTTGAAGTGATACATTTTTAGCTAATTTTTTGGTGGCTTTAAGTTGGGGTTTTCTTGCATTTATTTTTTAATGTAGTACATTTTGCAAGTGTATTTACTAAATATAGTCCTTGAAGGGTGGAATATTTTTGCTTTGGATTTGTACAAAGAGGTAACAGACCTGGCTTTTTTGACCTTTTAGGAATTTTTTTTATTTAATTTGTCCAGTTAGTCATGTCAAGCCAGACCTACAGGCTGCTTTCACGTTTATGCAGGCGTAACCACTCAGTTAATACAACACTGGGTGAAGACTGAAGAATATGATGAGTTAGCCATCAACTATCATTGGGTCCCCTTCCCACCTTCCAGAAATTTCTAGTTTCTGGCAACTAAGTCCATTTATACTTCACAACTTCACTTGTTCCCTTCAGTATCCAGGGACAGCTGATTCTGTCCTCCAGTTAACCTCTCCATTTATTCTCCCTATCATCCAGGCTTCTATCAGTAACAACTTAGCTCACGAAAGCTTATGCTCAAATAAATTGGTTAGTCTCTAAGGTGCCACAAGTACTCCTTTTCTTTTTGCGAACTTCCTTGTTTCCTAAGACTTTCTGATTGTTTTCCCTTTGTAGATTAAATCTTTCATTTTAATACTTGAATTAAAAGTTGAATGTATTGGGTATTAAACTTTCAAATGTTATGTTTCTGTAGCTATTTAATGGCATAAATTCACGATAAAGAAACGTTTGCCAGATTATTTTTTTAAAACTTGACAAACTCTCCCATATCATCTGTGCTGTCCACCGTGTCCATTTACCCCTCTTTCAACCCAGTGCTTGAATAATCTAATCTCCCTGATGTGTGAGACTGTACCATTTAGTTAAAGCTGTGGATTACTTTGGGTACATCATAAAAAAAAATTTGAGTCCGCCTCCTTCTAACTTTACTAGCATACATTTTTGGTTTATATAAATATTTAGTGATTTGAAGGTCTCATTTAAGCCTCCACTCATTTGTCACTTAGTGATCAGCAGATGTTCTGAAGACTAGGTTCTTCCTACCGGTCTGGAACACACTTGTTAGGCAAGTCTAATGTCTAGGAAGGACAAGATATTCAACTCTGCAGTATGGCTTATTTAGTTATATTTTGTGGGATTGCTTCTGCTGGTTCTCTTCTGTCCTTGTTCTTATAAATCGAATAGTCTGTTTAGATGCGAGTGAGTTGTGTATAATTAACTATTTTCTACTCTGTTTTTCCTTTTTTCCTTTTACTCTGAATGTAGGATCATGGTAGATGATGCGCCATGAGATGTCCCTCTTTGGCTACTCTGTGTTCTATCCATCTGCTTTCTCATTTGCTTTGATGTGATCAAGTTTTGTTTAACACCAATAGGTATTTCACTCCAAGATTTGGTTCCTCTTTAAGTTTGTGGTTCTGGTTCCCTACTTAACAGTGCTCCTCAGTCTTTGTCTTGTTCTATGCCTAAATATTGTTTGTTTATATAACATGCAGCAACATTGTGTGTGAGCTTGCGCATATATGCAGTAAAATTAAGCGTTCATGAAGCAATGAATGCTATGTTTTTTTTTCCGGTTTCATAGTAGTAGCAGTGTTAGTCTGTATTCGCAAAAAGAAAAGGAGTACTTGTGGCACCTTAGAGACTAACAAATTTATTTGAGCATTAAGCATAAGCTGCTACAGCTCACTTCATCAGATGCATTCAGTGGAAAATACAGTGGGAAGACGATTTATATACACAGAGAACATGAAACAATGGGTGTTATCATACACACTGTAAGGAGAGTGATCACTTAAGATGAGCTATTACCAGCAGGAGCAGGGAGAGGGGGAGGAAGAAAACCTTTTGTAGTGATAATCAATGTGGGCCATTTCCAGCAGTTGACAAGATCATCTGAGGAATAGCTGGCCGGGGGGGGGGGGGGAATAAACATGGGGAAATAGTTTTACTTTGTGTAATGACCCATCCACTCCCAGTCTCTTTTCAAGCCTAAGTTCCTTGTAAGTGTCATGCTAACCCTTTATGCCCCTTTGAATACTGTTCTTTCTGGTTAGTCTGCTTTCATTATGAGTTTCTTTCTTTATTTATTGTTTAATTGTTGAGCAGCGTGTCCGCCAATGAAGACTTTTTTTCTCTTAGTGTTGATTCTTTAAATTATCTCCCCTTCAAAGTCCAGTACGTGCTATTTCCTTTCCTATTGCATAACTTCTATAAAAGTATAGTCTGTCAACGCTTGTTTATAAAGTAAAAACTGGAAACCTCATTAATACCTTCTGAATGTTAGTTGGAATTTGAGTAAGTTTTATGCTTTTATGATAGAGAGCAGAGAGGAAAAGGGGAAAAGAGAAATACTGAAAACCATTGACTGAAATGTAAATCTTTAAAATATAAAAGTATAAATCTCTTTGGGAAGATCATTTACTGCAGTCATTGCTTCTAACTGGGTGTTTTTGATTGATAGGAAATGCATGAGTAAAAAAAACAACTTGTAACAAATAAATAAACTGCCACCAATCAGTCACCCAAAAGTTCTGGATCCGAAAGTTTCTCTCTACCTGGGGTGGAATCTCATGTTCTGGTTTCTATCTGCCCCCAGGAGTGGGGTTTGTCTATATGGGGACACTCAGGAAGTTAATATAAATTAACTAAAGGTGTGACATTAATGCACATTGTTCAAAGTGTGTTAAATCCCCTTTTTATGCTGTCATTCAAGAGTAAAGTGGCCTTGGTGGAGGATTAAGCTACAGTGAACTAAGGGCTTGTCTGTGCTTGAAATTTGTTGTGGATTAATTTATTTTTTTGTTAAATGCCTTGCATCCACAAGCGTTTCTTACTGTTATTGCAAATCATCTGGCATTTTAATGTGTATTGTTAAACCCACTTTGAAGATGGATTCACTGAGATGCAGGAGGAGTTTACTTTCAGCAAAGTAGGTATGGGTGCATCTTCATCCCAAAACAATGGTGGTACAATTGCTAAGTCACCCTCCTGGTATACCACACTTTGCTGGCTATCTGCTCATCCTCTCTGTTTACTTGTGTGCCCGCCACTGCTCAAGGGACATCCTGACCAAATGTCACCTCCCTGTTTTAAATGCTGGTACATAACCAGGTTCTGTCTTTCGTAATTCCAGCTGTTGTGGAGTTCACAAACCTTTGTCATGCTCCTGATTATTGATCAGTCATCCTCATTCTGTACTGTGGTCCTGTGCTGAGATTGCGGACTTCATTGCCTTCTAGGGAGAGATGTGTGATCAGGCACATCTGAACAGCAGTTGTTCAGCACAGGTGTAAAGAGAGCTATCCTGACAAATGCAAGATGGGGGCACAACTGTGACACTCTCCAGTGTTGCAGTAAGGCACAAGTTCACCTATAGTGTTTGGTGACTCTTCATATGTTATCATTGATGTGAGACTCCATTATCATCAAGGCAAAGGACTCCAGCTGGAGTATAGAACTGCTAAGTACTATGGGACCTCAGGGAAAGCTAGCACAGTGTACTGGTACTATGAGGAGCTGGACCATATGTTTGCTAGAGATTGCACTACTCAGCCATAGCATAGACTTTCTGACTGATCCTCCAAACCAGGATCTCATCTATCTAGTGAACTCTAGGGCAGACACAGTTGCAGAGATTCAGGAGCATCCCAAATCACAACTGGAGGATCAATCTAAACCACAGGCACAGATCCAAACTGTGGAGGGGACCAATTCCAGTGAGTGTGGAATGACGTATTACAATAACACTTTAAGGCAGGAACCTGAGGGGTTTGAACAATTTATTTCCAGGTACAGTAAAGGGTACCACAATGTTGGTCTAACTTCTCTCTGCCTCCTCTGTCTCACCCACACCTGCTACTCAGTGACGGCCATACCAGAGACTGTACAAACTCTCCATGCCTTTTTTCTATAAGCAAAAACACAAATGCCGCTTAAGCTTGCCATGTACTGTCCCACACCTCCTTATGATGGTGCTTATTGGTTTTTCTCCTGCCTCCCCAATCCCTTTTCTCTTACATAATGGCAGGACTGCCTGGTTAACCCACGAGACTATTTGAAGAAAGGCATCAAATACAAAGAAGAAACAAAATCATGGTCCACAGTTTCATGAAGTCCTCATTGTTGAGTGAATGCGAGTTATGTTACCTTGCCCAAATCATGCTACAGACATTTTCATAGAGAGATTTTAAAACATTTAACTAAATTATTATTAACATGAATTATTTTCAGAGTAGCAGCCGTGTTAGTCTGTATTCGCAAAAAAGAAAAGGAGTACTTGTGGCACCTTAGAGACTAACAAATTTATTTGAGCATAAGCTTTCGTGAGCTACAGCTCACTTCATCGAATGCATTAAGTGAGTTGTAGCTCACGAAAACTTATGCTCAAATAAATTTGTTAGCCTCTAAGGTGCCACAAGTACTCCTTTTTTATGAATTATTTTGTTTCAGAATTCTGTTAATTTTGCAGTGCACTTTATGCTGATTGGGGATGTTAAACATCAATTTAAGGCACAAACAGTGCTCTAATTTGGCAGGGAGATTGCAGAGCAATGCAGCTATCTCAGCACTGCCCATAGAGCTTGTTTCCCTTCCACTTCTGCAGCAACTCTAGGGGAATTATCCTAGCAAACACCAGCACAGCATATCTTTCAGATTTGTTCAATATCTTCTCAACAATCCTTTTCTCTCTTTTGGGGATGTGCATCAGGGTAACTTCCTCCAAAGTAAGAACAGCCTGCAGAAGTACATGTGCAATTACTAGTCTGCCACTGCTCCCCTCACTCCCAAACCTACTGCTATTCTATCAGCAAGCTGCAGAGGAACACATTCAGTTATTAGCAAGTACCCCCTTTACTAGCCACTTCCCCATCACTCATAGTCCACCTAGAATATACTATCCTGAATCCCAAACTGGCAGAACAGACACCTCCCCTCGCTATCCCCTCACACCACAGGCTCAAGGGACCCTATACAAAGGGGGAAGACTGCAAACATCTTACCATCTCCAACCTCACTGAGGACTGGGAAGAGCCTATGGGAATGGAATTTCAAAATCAATTAAAAAGCAACATTTTATCTATGTTGACATGGAGACTACAGTTTGGACAATAATTTGTCCATTGTCCTCTCTTTCCCCATAGCACCTACGGGGAGGGGGAGTGAGTGGGTGGAAAGGTCAGAGAAATGGGTAGCACATCAGACACAGGTGATGGAGAGGTAAAGAAACCTCCTGGAGCACATGGTCTTCAAACCTGAATTTGCACAGCTTTATGAATTTGAATATATTATTTTTACTGCTCACAATGTTCAATTTGGTGTATTCATTCCTGTTGAAAATGTGTTTGATGCAAGACTCAATCATCATGAATGTATTCATTCAAATGTGCAGCATCATGGTCACAATATCCACACAGGCACAATAAATACATATATCCCCATTTACATTTCAAACATTATCAT
Organism: Dermochelys coriacea; assembly: GCF_009764565.3. Taxonomy (NCBI): domain Eukaryota; kingdom Metazoa; phylum Chordata; order Testudines; family Dermochelyidae; genus Dermochelys; species Dermochelys coriacea. Next base: position 329,793,070 of record NC_050068.2, read on the forward strand.
GCAGCAGTTCTCACAATATCTTAAAAAATCAACAAGAAATATGGTAATATACACACCAAGTATGATTAAGTCTTTGCACCAGTGGACATATTCAAGAAGACATATTCAGTAATGCTGATCAGTGCCTTATGCAAAAGTACATGCATTTTTTTACAAATGGCATCTAAACTCGAAGTATGAACACACTGCCTCTCTTGCTCTGTGCCCTAGAGTAGTTACATCTTTTTGTAGAGGCCTCCAGTCTGGCTGTTCAAAACATTTGCCAAGTCTGGCCACCTGTTGCTAAGCCAGGCAAGCAAAGGGTAAGCCAAGTCTCCCAGAATGAGTGGTGGAATGGCATTGCCAACAAGGTCCATTGATACTATTGATGCAAAAGCTCCACTGGTCAATGGAGAAAACATTCTAGACTTTCTGAAGATCCTGGTGTCATGGACCTTTGTAGACCACCCCACATAAACACTGGTGAACTTTCCATGGTGATGAAACATGTCTTGCAGCACCATGAGGGTGTGTGGGGGGGGGAGAGGGACCTTTTCTGTTGATAGCCTTTGAGGCCTGATACGGAGGGTTAAGAATTGGCATGTGGGACCCATCAGTGGCTCCAGTATAAGTTGGGAACTCCAACAATACAAACCAATTAATTTCCTGTGCATTGTCCAGTCTTAAGATACAGTGGGATAGAACCTTCTGGATAATATTGCACACCTCTATTTCAACAGCCCAGATAGCTGATCTACCAACAATGAACTGGCTAACTACTGACAGGTTGTAGGTAGTAAAGTTGGCAAGCTTTCAGATGGTGATGGCCACACTCCTCTCTATGCTGAGGTATTCTTCTGAGTTCCTGTGCTAACTCTACACAGCTTTCTAAGAAAGTGGCTTCTGACATCCTGAAATTCTGCTGCCACTCATGCTCGTACCCAGTCTGCAGTGCTATACTTTCCCACCAGTCAGTACTTGTTGGCCACGCTCCAAAGTGGTGCTCCACCAAGGGAAGCTGCTTCAGGAAAAGTTGTGGAAGTATCTGTTTGATTTCAGCCTTCTCCTCCTCTGGTGGCCTTATCATCCCAGTTCTGAAGTCACTGCCCAACTTTAGATGTTAAAGCAGCTTGTTTATGTTCATCACAGTGTGGATTGTAGTGATCGCAATGTGTGCTGCATGTTGCGTGACAGTCCTTTGAAAATGGCATTGGATGGCTCTGAAAACCCTAATGCATTACAGAATGAAATGAGGAATCATGGGAATTTAATTTGACAGTAAACTCCAGAATTCCATTGCCTTCCAATAAGTATCTGAGTACTCAGCATGAAAAATCCCAGAATGCACAGAACACAGTGGCAGAGCAGTGCACCCTGGGATGTCTGCCCAGAATGCTGGTTGCTGATTTCAAAACATCACAGTGCCGTATGGGTGCAATGATATGAGGCAAAAGTACCTTAATCACAGGATAACAATGTGATGTGTGTGCACTGCTTGTGAAACACTTGTTGCAGATCACATAATGCAGATACACAAAACTCATGGTAAGTTTCAGGTGTAGACATGCCTTAGACCACTTTACTCCTGAATGAGAAAATCCACCTGGGGATTTAATGTGCTTTAACTTCCACACATTTGGTTGATTTGCCTTAACTTTCTTGACAGTATCCATGTAGACATGGCTTTGGTCTCATTTCTTTGCCCTTTTTCAGGTTTTAAGATGGTTTGTTTCATCTTCTTACTTTCAGTAAGTTCACCTCCTTTATACTGTTACACTCTCTCTAGCTTTCCCCTGCTTCATATTGATTTTATCTCTATTACCTGTTTCTGTCTGCCTGTTCTTCTTTTTTGCAGGCCTCTTTCTAGCCAGCTGTCATGAAATCGTAACTTTAACTTTCCATCCCCTTTTTGTAAAAGGAACATCACTCAAAACATCTTGCTGCTTGTTTGGATGTGCATAGTAATGAATATTTAACACTGTGTTAAATTCCGCCTTAACTTTACATAACTGTGAATCTTGCAACTTGCCAGAAATATCTTCTCTCTTTTTTATTTAAATACATGTTTTCAAATATAGTAAATGAGTTTTACATTCGAGCTACGTGCTACTTCAGCCAGTTGTTTTTTTCAAAATAATGGTTTCTCTTTTAATAGTTGATAGTGTATAATACAGTTGTTAATACGGTTTAATAAGGACTGTATACGGTATTAATGTTAGTTGCATGTTTTAGAGAAGACAGAAAGACAGGATATGCACATGGCATTGATTTGTAAACTTTTGTTGAGTCCTAATGAACTCAATGTAACTCGTAATTGACTTTCATATTCTTCTTTTAGGTAAAAAGAACATACTCCCATGGTACATATAGAGCTGGCCCAATGAGACAGATCAGCTTGGTTGGAGCAGTGGATGAGGAAGTGGGGGATTACTTTCCAGAGTTCCTTGATATGTTGGAAGATTCACCTTTCTTAAAAGTAAGGGGAAGACGGGAAAGGGGAGATATTCTTCCAAATACTCTATATCAGTGGTTTTCAACCTGTGGTCCACAGACCCCTGGGGATCTGCAGACTATGTCTAAAATTTTCAAAGGGGTCTGTACCTTTGTACCATATTAAAAAAAAGGTTGAAAACCACTGCTCTATATTAAAGTGAAAGAACTGTAATACTTATTGTCTCACAGGTCTGGTTGAACACCCATGTTGGCCATTCACCAGGCTCCTGTGAAGGCATCCAGCCATTGAGTCTCCAGGGTTTTTAAGCCTCGAGATCTGAACAGAGTCCAGTTGCTGTCCTTGGCACATACTCAGGTTGCAGATCTTCTCCCTGGCACCCACTCCTGAGAACTTTGACCATGTGGACCACTGCCCGGTCTCTGGAACTAGTGCTGGCTCCTGAGGCTTCCTCAGAACTTAAACACACCCTTTCCCTCAACTCCACCTGAAGGTTTGGCCTTCTGGTTTATCTCTTCAGGAGGGCACATGCTTAATACACGCAGACAAGATTGCACAAGATTCTGAACTACCACTGTTCTTTCTTTAATAACACAAGAAATATACATATCTATACAAAAAATAACAAACCCTACATGCATTCCTTGCCTCGGTTACCTGCCCCTTCCAGAGCATTCTTTGGGCTAGGGTCAGGGTTGTTTGGGGCCATCCAGAGTCCTTCTGTTTGCAGTGCATGGCTTGGGTTCTGAACCTTGGAGCTCTCTTGTGTGCCTGCCCCTCCCAGCTTGCTTCCTATGACCTTGGCCAGACTGTCCCCTTTTCCAACCAAACTTCCTGTGGGTCTCCCTCAGTCTTCCCCTTGTGAATCCTTTTATCACCTTTAAGTCCCTTAATCAGGTGACTTCTGGATTGACCTCAACAGGTGATCATGGACCTCTTTGCCAAGTGACTTCATTGCCAGGCAGTCTGTTTGCTGAGAAACCAGTTCTTCTAAGTGGAAGCCCCAAACTGTTATCTAGGATGTTTGTATTAGACTAGAGGACCATTTCGAGTTAACGACCCTCTATTGTCAGTCCTGTGCTACTGCCCGTTGGAACTTCAGTCTAACATGGAGGTAGAGGGGCAACAGAGAAGACTGCTTAGTCCCTGTATTCAGGATGGAGTTTTCATCTTGATAAAGATAGATCCAGAGAGTTTGTAATCTCCTGAATTGTTTAGAATTCATAACAGAGTGTTTCCCCAAGTCATCACACTTGCCTACATTCATTTATTTACCAGATCTGTTAACTTTTTTTATTTTACCAAATAACCCTCTTTTTTAAATGTATTTGAAAATAACTCTCATCAAAATGTGGATTGTTATATTTCCCATTAGTGTACATTGCCATGGGGGACGCTCTCTAGTCTAAAATTAGAAAGTCGTAAAGATAGCGATGATGGTCCCATCATGTGGGTACGTCCAGGAGAACAGATGATCCCTGTGGCTGACATGCCAAAGTCACCTTTCAAAAGGAAAAGGTATGTTGAGATTCTTAGCTTGGTGAATTATCTGGTTAGTTGTTTTAACCTATCCCTTATTTCACTTATCCCAATGGCTGTTGCTCTATTATAGCATAAATCTTATGTTTTATATAGCCTTTTACCCCCAAAGAAGAAACAAAATCACTTCTTAGTTTTAAGTTCTTCAAGGAAGGAAATGTGTTTTTTGTAAGCATTTGTACACCACCTAGCATAATGATGTGCCAATCCTGATTGGAGCTTCTGGGCTTTTGTAATAAATACTAAAATAGTAATTTTACAAACCAGACCATCTTTTCTTCACTCTCCCTAAAATGCAGCTACCTTGAGGTAACAGCATAAAGCAAAATTAAATGTGTTTTGGGGAAAAAGTGAAGAATGCTATATCCATATGAATGCTGTAGGTCAAATTTTAAGTAGGCACCACATGGTTACTCAAATTTAAATTTGGCCAGGATACTGGTATTAACTCCCCTATTCTTAAGTGCTTATGGACCTTTAAGTGCCATCGGACCTTTAAAAACTACAAGTGACAAAGACTTCTGTCTCATCTGAAAGATGGGACCTCTAACAGTACAAAGTCACCATAACATCATATTGGAGTACTGATTTAGATAATGACTCAAAATGAAGAGTGCTACCTACAGAATCAAACATAACTTCTTTTAGCATGTAGATTTTCCTTGTGGATTTCCCATCCAAATATTTTCCAGGTGGGACCCCTAGTTTGTAGAATCAGAATGTCCACCTAATGTGATATGATCTCTCACTATCAGCCTTAGACTAGCCATAGAATGATCATAGAGGATCTGTTCCACCTCATTGGTGTTGTCTCCTTTTACTCTAGCATCTCTAACAAGTAGTCTTGCAAATGTTTTCCTACCCAGTGCTGAAATGCGGAACAGAGCTATAATACACAACACTCAAATTGTTCAGTAGAATTTTAAACAAATGAATTTGAATGCACATATTACTTTTAGCATTTCATGAATGTTCTCTAAATGACTTTTGTACTGTTAATCATCCTGTAATCTGGCCAAGATGTTCTTATTCTAATATATGTGCATGCTGAAGGAAGACATGGATCCTGTTGAATGTAGAAAACTATAAACTTGAGCGTGGGGGAGTGTTAGATTTTCAGTTTTGTTTTGTTTTTTTAAACAGAACTACCAATGAAATAAAAAACCTGCAATACCTACCTCGAACTAGTGAGCCCCGTGAAATGCTCTTTGAAGACAGGACACGAGCCCATGCAGATCACATAGGACAAGGTTTTGAACGACAGACTACAGCTGCTGTAGGAGTGTTAAAGGCTGTGCACTGTGGAGAGTGGTAGGTGTCAACTGCTTTAGTCTTGTTAGACCTTTGAAAAATACTTGCATGAATTTCCATTTATAGTTGCTAGAAGGATCATCAGCTAATATGTTAATCCAGTTACTAGTATGTTTTGGAAATAAGTCATAACTATTGAATAAACTACATTTTTTCTTTTGTCTTAAGGAGCTAGGTATGCTGGGTACATTCTAATGTAGATACAACTTTGCAGTCTGGTGGAAACTAGAAAGAGGCCTCCCCTGTCTCAGTAACAGCTTCAAAAATACAGTTGTAAATTGTAGCATTCAGACTTGTCTTGATGTTTGTGAACCAGTATAGTAGTGGCTTGCCTACATTTTTGTCTGAACTGCACATAGAATCTTCTGGGAACATTTTTCTCTGTCTGTTTGGATAAAAACAAACATCACAATTCTGGTTCGAGGGAATGGTGGTGGAGGAAGTTTCATGGCATTTCTTTAGTGCCCCAAACAGTCTGAAACTCTCATATGTGATCCAGGGGATCAGCCCAGTTCAGCAGAAGCCATTTTTGCTTGGTTTATCCAAAAGAAAGTGCATTTTAGCTGGGTTCTCTCATTGAGCTGGAAAAGTGATAATTTGAGGGATTTTTTGGTCCTCTTAACTTCTGTCTCTGAGACTGGCATGTCGTGCTGTAGTACATTACCTTCTGTAATTCCTACTCAGTTACATAGGTGCTGGAACTAGGGATTCTGGGGGTGCTGCCGCACTGCCTGGCTTGAAGTGGTTTCCATTATATACAGGGTTTACAGTTTGGTTCAGTGGCTCTCAGCACCCCCACTATAAAAATTGTTCCAGCACCCCATCTCAGTTATTGAGAACACCCTTTTTATAGTTTGATTGGCATGGTTACTGAGACAAGAAATCTGATATTGCATCAGAGCCCAGACTTAATCCTTCTTTGGGTGAAATGGTGCAAATCTGTGTAACAGTGCATGAACCAGAACTTGTCTGTAGGTCTGTAATAAAGAAATTTCCCATGGGAGGGAACTGGGTCATTCAATTGTGAACCTTTTTTTTAAGCTTCAAGATCTGTAGTCTAGTTCCTGCAAATTCATGACCGTTCCACGTTTGACTTGGAAATATTGGCACCGTTCTATTAACTCATTCATAGTTGTGGTATTCTCCTTTATTGGTCACTTACAAGTTGTCATTTAGTGAAGCTGGATTTCTGTTGTCAAAAGATTGGATTTCACTTATGGCAGACTTTTTTATATCAGGCAGAATATGTGTACTTTCATATTCGAAGTTGAATGAAAATGTTTTCGATCTTTCATTTTTTAGTCATTGATCACTCTATAAACTCTGAGTATTGTTCTATACATATTGTCAAAGGCAAACAGATCGAAAATTACATTGATCCATAATTTATTCTATAGTTAGTCATGGACCAATTCCAAAAAAGCACTGCTTGGTTCAGGGACCAGTGATGATTGTTAAATGAAATAGGTTTCAGAGTAGCAGCCGTGTTAGTCTGTATTCGCAAAAAGAAAAGGAGTACTTGTGGCACCTTAGAGACTAACAAATTTATTAGAGCATAAGCTTTCGTGAGCTACATCGGATGCCGATGAAGTGAGCTGTAGCTCACGAAAGCTTATGCTCTAATAAATTTGTTAGTCTCTAAGGTGCCACAAGTACTCCTTTTCTTTTTTTAAATGAAATAGTATCTGCACAATGAGGACTGATCATGAATATACTGTTGAAAAGATTGGCATCTCCACATTCCATTGGAATAAAGCATGGAAAGCATTATAACCCTAGAACAGGGGCGGGCAAACTTTTTGGCCTGAGGGTTGCATCGGAAATTGTATGGAGGGCCGGTTAGGGGAGACTATGCCTCCCCAAACAGCCAGGCGTGACCCGGTCCCTGCCTGGATTTTCCCCCCCCCCCCCACACACACACACACACTTCTTGCCTCCTGACCCTCCCCCTCCCCCCAGACTCCTGTCCCCTGACCGCCCCTGGAATCTCCACCCCGACTGCCCCTTGCCACCCCATCCAACCCCTCCTCTCATTCCTGATTGCCCCCCCGGACCACTGCCCCATCTAACCACTCCTCCCTGTCCCCTGACTGCCTCCCTGGGATCTCGTCCCCATTCAACACCCCTGTTCCCCGCCCTCTGACTGCCCTCCCTCCCCCAACTCCCCTGCCTTTTATCCAACCCCCCCGCTCCCTGCCCCCTTACCGCGCTGCCTGGAGCCAGCCACGCACAGCTCAGCTCAGAGCACCGGGTCAGGCCAGGCTCTGCAGCTGCGCTGCCCCAGGAGCTCACTGCCCTGAGCATTGCGCCAGCGGCGCAGCGAGGTGAGGCTGTGGGGGACGGGGAACAGCAGGGGAGGTGCTGGGGAGTAGCCTCCAGGGCCAGGAGCTCAAGGGTCTGGCAGGAGGGTCCCGCGGGCCGGATGTGGCCCGCAGGCTGTAGTTTGCCCACCTCTGCCCAAGAAAGGGAAGAGATTGGACCATAAAATGTCATTCTGTTATTTTTATTTATTTTGTTCAGTTTAAACATTTTAGTGGTAGATTGTTTGTAGCTCTGGCAGATGACTAACTTTTTATACTGTCTGAACATTTTTAATATCAACATTAGCTTCCTGGTGTATGTGGTAGCCAACTTTGATGTGCTTGCTGATGATTAGATATCACAGCTGAAGTGAAATGCCTAGAAATAAGTGATTTTTAAAGCATGGTATCTTGTGGGCTGTGAAGTCTTAGGAACACTTTAGAATGACAGAACTTTCTGTTTTAATAAGAGTTGTTGGCCAGCTTCAATCTGTTCAAAAACTGCAACTGATGCAGAATTCAGCAGTGCCCTTATTAAGCAATGTTTCCTTCCTTGAGCCTATTAAACCTGTGCTCTGCACTGTGCATCTGGTTTCTGAATTAATTTTAAGATGTTGATTTTTTTACCTATAAGCTCTAAAAGGCCTAGGGTTTACCTGTGTAAGACCTTGCCTCTTTCCCTATAACATAATGCTTCAATGGCAGGATTACTGGAGGTACCTGAGCTGGAGCCCTTTGGGTTGATCTACATAGCATTTTGGAGTGAGTCTCTCAGACCAGGTCAATAAACTTGAGCTGGCAGGATTTGCTGGATAGACAGTGCTTTGAGTTGCAGCTCTGTCTGGAACTTGGGCTCTGAAGCCCTCCTCCTCCCTACGCTTCAGAGCCCGAATTGCAACTTCAAAGCACTATCTATACAGCGATTTTTAGCACTAGTGTCAGTCCCGCTAATCCAAATCTGTCTGGGCTGGAGGCTTGCTCCAACAGTATGTGCAGACCATACTCTTAGATAGTAGGGAGAGGGGTTGCTGGCAGAGCATTTTGGAATTTGCTTCCTTCCTGAAGGAAGGCTGAGTTTGTTAGCCTTCAGGGTGTGCTGAAAGGCCCACGTTTTCTCCTTTGCCTACGAAGCATTGAGTGTGGGGCAGAGCTAGGCAGTGGTGATGGGGATTGTGTGTGGTGAGTGATTAATTTTAGTTATATTTGTTGTCACTATGTCTGAGTTGATTTGGGAATTTAGAATATGTATTTTAGTGTATTTTTAAAAAACTGTCGAGCACCTAGAGCAAAAGATGGATGCTCTTTTTTTGTTGTAGTTAGAACATATTTATCTTGATTTATACAAATCATGGGTAGTTAGTGATTGTGGAAGCAAAGAAGGTTTTAAAGGCATAGGATTAATGTTTGTTCTTACAATGACCTTTTGCCACCCTTTATTCAAACTCTCAAAAATACATATTTGGTGAAATTCAACAAATCTACTTCATATAGTCCAGGAAAACCACTCTGAGGTCATGGGATCACGAGATTTGGAATGTCGTGATGACAGCTTCTGCCATCTCTTTACTGTGCGTTTAAAAAATTGTGTCCCAAAGGGCAAAAATCTATGTGCACAGAAATCTCAACTTGCATCTATATGGCAAGGACAGGGGAATATGAACAGTAAAATACATAGTTATGCTATTCCAAAGTACAAAATGATATGTAAATTGCATGATTTTTTCTTTTTTTATTTAAATGTATTGCAGTTTGTTTCTACCGTTTGGATGCATTATAATGCTATCTACAGCCATTTTTAGTAGAAGTTTTAAGGTGTACATGCTTGTCCTCTGTTCTGTAGTACAGCCAAGCTGGAATGTGATTGGAGAGAGGAAGAGCTCCTGCCCTGTAGAATACCTTTCAACTCAAGGGAAGGTACGCAGGGCAGGATGCTAAGAGACCATGGGATCTAAAGTCACCCTTTCCTCACTGACTACTATGGTACTCCTAAGGGCTTTCTGCACCAAAAAATTAAAAATTCTTTGCACAATATTTTAAAATTCTGCAAGTTTTATTTGTCAATAAATAAATGCAGAGGCTCCAGCATGGCAGTGGGGAGCACAGACCACTGGCCACACGAAGGTAGGAGATCACCCTGAAGCTCCCCCACGCCCAGGACGTGGACTCCGCGGTGAAGCTACACCCGACCCTGACACAGCACAAGGAAACACCCTTGGGCTCTTCCCTCTGCACCAGGTGTGGGGCAGGCAGGCTCAACCTGGCAGGATCAAAGTGTGGAGGTGCTCAGTGTGGTGAGATCCAGGTGTGGGGTGAGAGGATTCTGTGTGGGACAATCTGGGTGCAGGCAGCTCAGTGGGGGGTCTAGGTATGGAGGGATCTGGATAAACAGAGGCCCGTTGAAGGGGGACGGTGTTCCAGGTGCAGGGGCAATGGGACTCTGCAGGGGCTTCCAGGTGAAGGTGGTTGGGGCTCAGCAGGGGGTGGGGAGGGTCTGGATGCTGCGGGGAGTGGGGCCGTGGGGGCGGCTCTGGGTGCAGCTAGTTGGGGATCTGGATCCGGGGGCTCAGGGTGATGCAGGGGGTGGGGCATTAGGGTCGTGATTTGAGTGCATGGATCTCAATGGGGGTGCAGGGGTGGGGGTCCAGAGGTAGGGGATCTGAGTGCAGGGCAGCTTCAGATGCAGGGGCTGAGATTCAGTGGGGTGGGGTTCAGGTATGGAGGACTAGGGGGGTTCTGGATGTACCGGGTGAGGTTTGGCAGCATTGTCTGGATATGGGAGGTCCAGATGTACAGGGGTTGGAGGAGCAGTTCCCCATACAGTGACCCCTCCCACCACAGCTGAGGAGCAAGGAGGGGGGGCAGGAAGCAGGGGAGAATGCTGAGCTTCCTGCAATGGGGGGGTAGGTTTTTGGGGGTGCTCCTTGCAGGGGAAGAAAGAGTCCCATTCTCTCCTGCCTCCAGCCCAGCTAGGACTAGTAGCTGATCCTGGCTCAGGGTAGGAGCCACTGGCTGGGGTGTCCCCAGCCCCATGGTGATTTACCTCTCCGCTGGGTGCCTGAAACAATGTATCTGAGCTGCTAAGGAGTAGTGCTTGACTGCTCTTGCAGCTTCCCTTTGTTTCCCTATCAGTCATTTTTCTGCAGGGAAGGAAAAAATCTACGGGGGACATGAATTCTGTGCATGCGCAGTCGTGCAGAATTCCCCCAAGAGTAACTATTGTTTTATTTCAGAGTAGCAGCCGTGTTAGTCTGTATTCGCAAAAAGAAAAGGAGTACTTGTGGCACCTTAGAGACTAACAAATTTATTTGAGCATAAGCTTTCGTGAGCTACAGCTCACTTCATCGGATGCATTTGGTGGAAAATACAGTGGGGAGATTTATATACACACACAGAGAACATGAAACAATGGGTTTTACAAAAACTAGACAAGCCATTTACAACACACACTTTGCTTCTCTACAAAAGAAAAAGGACACTAAGGTATCTAAACTACTACATGCCACAAGGGGCCACAACAGTGGTTCCCGTAACCCACCCAGCAATATTCTATCCAACTATACTCTTAACCCAGCAGAAGAATCTGTCCTATCTCGGGGCCTCTCCTTTTGCCCCTCCACCCCCACGAACATGATACAGTTCTGTGGTGACCTAGAATCCTATTTTCGACGTCTCCGACTCAAGGAATATTTCCAGCACACGTCTGACCAACATATTAACCCACAGAGACCTTCCTACCAACACTACAAAAAGAAGGATTCTGGGTGGACCTCCTCCTGAAGGTCTAAACAGCAGACGGGACTTCTATATAGAGTGCTTCCGCCGACATGCACAAGCTGAAATTGTGGAAAAGCAGCATCACTTGCCCCATAACCTCAGCCGTGCAGAACACAATGCCATCCACAGCCTCAGAAACAACTCTGACATCATAATCAAAAAGGCTGACAAAGGAGGTGCTGTCGTCATCATGAATAGGTCGGAGTACGAACAAGAGGCTACTAGGCAGTTCTCCAACACCACTTTCTACAAGCCATTACCCTCTGATCCCACTGAGAGTTACCAAAGAAACTACAGCATTTGCTCAAGAAACTCCCTGAAAAAGCACAAGAACAAATCCGCACAGACACACCCCCTAGAACCCCGACATGGGGTATTCTATCTGCTACCCAAGATCCATAAACCTGGAAATCCTGGACGCCCCATCATCTCAGGCATTGGCACCCTGACAGCAGGATTGTCTGGCTGTGTAGACTCCCTCCTCAGGCCCTACGTTACCAGCACTCCCAGCTATCTTCGAGACACCACTGACTTCCTGAGGAAACTGCAATCCATTGGTGATCTTCCTAAAAACACCATCCTAGCCACTATGGATGTAGAAGCCCTCTACACCAAAGATGGACTACAAACCGTCAGGAACAGTATCACCGATACTGTCACGGCTAACCTGGTGGCTGAACTTCGTGACTTTGTCTTCACCCATAACTATTTCACATTTGGGGACAATGAATACCTTCAAATCAGCGGCACTGCGATGGGTACCCGCATGGCCCCACAGTATGCCAACATTTTTATGGCTGACTTAGAACAACGCTTCCTCAGCTCTCGTCTCCTAATGCCCCTACTCTGCTTGCGCTACATTGATGACATCTTCATCATCTGGACCCATGGAAAAGAAGCCCTTGAGGAATTCCACCATGATTTCAACAATTTCCATCCCGCCATCAACCTCAGTCTGGACCAGTCCACACAAGAGATCCACTTCCTGGACACTATGGTGCTAATAAGTGATGGTCACATAAACACCACCCTATATCGGAAACCTTTCATCCAGATCATACCACACGATCCATTGTCTACAGCCAAGCTCTATGATATAACCGCATTTGCTCCAACCCCTCAGACAGAGACAGACACCTACAAGATCTCTATCATGCATTCCTACAACTACAATACCCACCTGCTGAAGTGAAAAAACAGATTGACAGAGCCAGAAGAATACCCAGAAGTCACCTACTACAGGACAGGCCCAACAAAGAAAATAACCGAACGCCACTAGCCATCACCTTCAGCCCCCAGCTAAAACCTCTCCAACGCATCATCAAGGATCTACAACCTATCCTAAAGGACAACCCATCACTCTCACAGATCTAGGGAGACAGGCCAGTCCCTGCTTACAGACAGCCCCCCAAACCTGAAGCAAATACTCGCCAGCAACCACACGCCACACAACAGAACCACTAACCCAGGAACCTGTCCTTGCAACAAAGCCCGTTGCCAATTGTGTCCACATATCTATTCAGGGGACACCATCATAGGGCCTAATCACATCAGCCACACTATCAGAGACTCGTTCACCTGCTCATCTACCAATGTGATATATGCCATCATGTGCCAGCAATGCCCCTCTGCCATGTACATTGGTCAAACTGGACAGTCTCTACGTAAAAGAATAAATGGACACAAATCAGATGTCAAGAATTATAACATTCAAAAACCAGTTGGAGAACACTTCAGTCTCTCCGTTCACTCAATGACAGACCTGAGGGTGGCTATCCTTCAACAAAAAAACTTCAAAAACAGACTCCAACGAGAGACTGCTGAATTGGAATTAATTTGCAAACTGGATATAATTAACTTCGGCTTGAATAGAGACTGGGAATGGATGAGTCATTACACAAAGTAAAACTATTTCCCCATGTTATTTCTCTCCCCCACCCCCCACTATTCCTCAGATGTTCTTGTTAACTGCTGGAAATGGCCTACCTTGCTTGTCACCATGAAAGGTTTTCCCCCTTTCCCTCCCCTGCTGCTGGTGATGGCTCATCTTAAGTGATCACTCTCCTTACAGTGTGTATGATAAAACCCATTGTTTCATGTTCTCTGTGTGTGTATATAAATCTCCCCACTGTATTTTCCACCAAATGCATCCGATGAAGTGAGCTGTAGCTCACGAAAGCTTATGCTCAAATAAATGTGTTAGTCTCTAAGGTGCCAGAAGTACTCCTTTTTTTTTTTTTTTTTTTTTACTGTTTTATGTTTCCATGTTCGTGCTATTTGAGCATTGTCTCATATCCCATCCCTCTGCGGGAGGCAAGTATCATTCCCCTCACATTAACTGAGAGGTTGCACAATGTCACTTGAGGCAGAATTGGGAATTAAACCTTTATGTATACCAAGTCTTTCATCCTTTCAACCACATTACCTCAGAATATGCTAAATCTATGTACTCAAAGCCATTGCTCTTACCACTAAATAAACTTTTCTCTCCTAGGGGCAGAAATAAAACCTAGAAATCCTGATCCCCACTTTTCTACGCTGTGTACCATATAGTTATGTAACTGAAAAAATGTGCTGCACACCCCAACTAGTGGTCAACGTAGAGTAGAGGTGGGCAAACTGCTGCCCGCGGGACCATCCTGCCTGGCCCTTGAGCTCCCGGACGGGGAGTCTAGCCCCTGGCCCCTCTGCTGCTGTTCCCCCCTCCCCCGCAGCCTCAGCTCGCCATGCTGCCAGCGTTCTGGGGCGACTGGGTGCGAGCTCCTGCTGGGCTGTGCGGCTGCAAGAGCCGCCGGCCTGCCCCCAGTGCTGTAGACTGCGCGGTGGTGTGGCTGGCTCCGGCTGGGCAGCATGGCTACCAGTCCTGGTGCTCTGAGCAGCATGGTAAGGGGGTGGGGAGAAGGGGGGTTGGATAAGGGGCAGGGTGTCCTAGGGGACAGGGAGCAGGGGAGGTTGGATAGGGGGTGGGGTCCCAGGGGGGTGGTTAGGGCGAGAGGTCCCAGGAGGGGGTGGTCAGAGGACTAGGAACAGGGAAGGTTGGATGGGCTGGAGGTTCTGAGGGGGACAGTCAGGGGGTAGGAAGTGGGAGGGGGCAGATGGGGGCAGGGGCCAGGCTGTTTGGGGAGGCATAGCCTTCCCTACCTGGCCCTCCATAGAGTTTTGGAACCCTGATGTGACCCTCAGGCTAAAAAGTTTGCCCACCCCGATGTAGAGGATCACAGCGTTTTCTCTAGCTCAATTGTTAGTCCGTACTCTGAATCTTAAGGACAAGAATTTGAACTCTTATGCTGACGCATGTGGCGGGGGGTCATTATCAAAGCTGGCTGAAAAAGTCTTTTTTCTCTTGAAAAATTTAAAGTAAAAAAAATAGTCATTAATTGGAAGGAAAAAATCAAAGATTTTGGATTTTTTTTTTTAGGAGGGAAAAAAAACATTAATTTTGCGAGAACCAAAATGGAAACTTTTTGTTTGCTCACTGGGCTACTGGCTCTTCTGGGCTGCCTAAGCAAGCGCACTATCCAGAGTTGCTGGAGAGTCATGCCATGCTGGAGGAGTTCAGTGTGCTAAGCTACAAGACAGAGTGGACTGATTTAAATTACCATTTTTCGTGATAATTTAAATCCTTAAACCTTGATTTAAATTATTTATTTTAATCTTGTTTTGCATTTGTAGTTTAAAGACAAGTTCATTTTCTTTGGTATAATCATTAAACGTGATGATTTGCAGCCTTTACAATAATTCTTTTTGCTAAACAGAGGATACACTGTGTCTATTTACATTTATTTAAGCAATTATATATCTCAACATTTATTAAGATTTTTAACTTTACATTTTTTGTTAGAAAATGGTGAATGATACAGTTCTTGTTTATTAGGTGATAATTTTTTACTCATGATTGTGTCAAGCTGCATCTGGATGGAAATTGTAATTCAGTTAAATGCACAGCATTTTAAAATAGTCTTTATTGGTTAAGTAAAATTGCCTTAAATGAATTGGATACATAAGAAAAAAATTAAGTTCATTTTAGAGAGGTTAGCCAGGGCTCATCTCTCTCCAGGGTGGCAGGGAACCACACTGCCTTACTACCTTTGGGAATAGTTCTTGCAGGGAATTAGTCCGGCCATGGGAGTCTTCCTCTACGGCCTCAGTGAAGGTAGAAATAAACACAGTGAGCCTAGGTCGGGGGAGGGGGGGTACTGGTGAGTCAGGTGCTCAGGCCCTCAGGCAGGGGCTGAGCAATAACACTTTATAATGGCAAGCCCAGGCCCTTGGTCAGGGCGAGGCAATGGTGAATCAGGCATTCAGGCATTGGCTGAGCATTAACAGTATATAATGGCCAAACCCAGGCCCTAGGTCAGGGCAAGGCAATGGTGAGTCAGGCCCTCAGGCAGGGGCTGAGCAACAACAGTATTAGTCCCACTCCACTGCATCCCAGCCTGGGGCCCTAGCAGCGGCAGAAGACCCACTGCTGCATCTGTCCGCAACACACTGACATGGGTTCTGGCAGTGCTGCATCCAGACTAGGGTCAGCGGCTTCCGGGCTACTTCCAGACTCCCCCTCTTGAGTACGTGGGTCGGGGGGTGTCCTCGGAGGACCAGCACCATGGGTTCCTTGGGATAGCTGGTGAGGGACAGACTCAGCACCACCTCCTGGTAGCTGGCGCAGGCAAGCTCGGCACCTCCTTCGGGTAGCTGGCGCAGGGAAGGTCGGGCCAGTCCTTGTATTTACTGCGGGCTGGTGGGGTTTCCCAATCGCGAGCTAGGCCGGAGGCGTCTGGCCTCCCCTGCAGCCGCTCTCCCTGTGAGCTCTGAGGACGGGCCTTTATACATCCAGGGCAACACCTGACCATCTGGAGGGCGGGCTCAGAGCTCCCTGGCTCCGCCAACTCTGGCGTCCGGCAGGACTTGTCTCTCTCCGGGGCGGCAGGGAACCACACCGCCTCACTACATTCATCAAAACATTTTGCATTTAAAACTGATTAATTAAATAAAGGAAATTTAATTCTAGCTAGTGAATTGACTTTTTTTTTTTTTTCTTGGATAGCATGTGCCAAATTTTCAAAGGTATATAGATGCCTAAAGTTGCAAAGAGATGCAATTTTCAAAAGAGCCTAAGCTGGTTAGGAACCTAACTCCCAGTGGGAGTTTGAAAATCACTCTAAGCACCTATTTATATCTATAGGCATCTATATACCTTTTAAAGTCTGACCCTGGATCTTTCATGTTTTAAGAATTAGTAGGTATCCTCTTCTTCTTCATGTGTCTGCAGACATCTATTCCACTTAGGTGTGCACATGCCCAGCAAACCAAAGCCAGAGAACTTTGCTTAGCAGTACTCTTTGGGGTAGTGCTTGTACCCTTTGGCCCTTGTAGCCCTTCCCAAGGCTATTTAAGTCCAATGCCATATCGACCCCACTCAGTTCCTTCCTGGCTTGAGTTGGAGCATTCTGTGTGGTATTTACTCTCACTTGTGGTGTTAACTCAGAGTTTTCTGGGGGGGTTTGTATATAGTTAGTAGTAATACCCTTAGTGTTCAATTAGTTAGATTAATAGTTTTGTTTTTGCCTGGTGCAGTGCCTTCTCCAAATTGCAAGAAGCATGTCTCATGTGAGGTACCCATACCCAATAACGATCCCCATACTCATTGCTTTTTGTGCCCGAGGAAGGGGCATATTTAAATACTCCATATGCAAGTTGTTCACAAAGAGGACATGATACCTAAAGACTTGCGCCTAAAGCAGCCCCTGATAGAGCAAGCCATGAGGCCCATTATGGTTCCAGGACCAGATCATCTGGCCTCTCAGAGGCCTTTGGTGCTGCTGAGACTCTTCTCCAAGGAAAAGAAGAGACTGTTGTTCTTCCTCTCATCCCCTGAGAAAGAAGACTCATAAAACTGACCATAGTCACTCTAAGGTTGGGGGAGATTCTTCATCCTTTTCTAAGTGGAGTGCTGGCCGCAACCAGGTTTCCTTGAGTACACAGGATAGAGCAGGGCACTTTACCCACTCTCCAGTGTCATGGTGAAATCGTTTACAGCACCGTATTGTCAACTTGGTACCATTAGTAGAGCGGCTGATGAATCTGGTACCAACAACATGGGTCTCAACACTGACCATACTGACTCCACAGGCTTTTCAAACACCTGCAGATTTACTCTGCCTCTCTGTGCTAGACTCACCTGTGATACAGGAGTCTTCAGCTGTGGCGGTATCTTCTGTGATCTTTGGACAATCTGGGTTGGTTGCCTCAGAATACAGGCTGTTGCAAGTGTTGTCTCTGGCACCATTTAAGAATCAGGCTGCAGAGACAAGACCACTCTCCTTGTTGGCACTGAGGGAACTCTTGTATACTGATTCCATCTTCAGCCCTCAGGGACAATGTTGGCTTCTACAGGTCTGATACAGGCTGGAGCTACGAATGCAGTACGTGCCTCTACTTTGATACCAATGTCTATTCCAGTATTGAGTGTTAGTGCTGCCTTAATGACACTGCCAATATTCAAGGCACTGACTGCTCTGCCTTCATCTGTGCCCATATACTGTGCCGATGAGTCAGTCAGGACATGTGATGGTTCCACCATGCATGGCTTTTCCATCCCCTTTGGATTGTTTGGAGGGTTCCTTGCGTTCAAGTTCAGAGTCAGCTTCCACTTTTTCTTCATCCATGTACCAAGCTCGAAAGTCTTCAAGATCTTTGGGGGATCATGATTAGTACCAGGATTGGTACCATTTTTGCAATAGAGATAGGGGTTCATAGCCTAGTTCCTACTGGCCCCCAATGCCATGTCTGTTTTCTCCATGGCATTCATGCACTCATTCCAGGGCATGATCATCAAACCCTCTTCCTGTCTCACCTCCTGACCCAACTAGGCTGCAGATGCATACTGACATTGCACTCTCTGAACTGATTCATCTGAGCAGGAGTAAGCAGGATTGCAGCAGAGCCCATTGGCCCCACTGTCCTTTTCATCTTGTTCATAGGACAGTTCTGCTCTACCAGGTTCCTCCCCTCTTGTGCCTGAGGATTTTAAATCGTATCAAGATCTTCTAAGGTGAATGAATACAACTTTGGGCATTCAGGCACAGTTTTTTCAGGACAATACCCATACATGAGTAGATATTCTCCAGTGTTCAGTTCCAGAGAGTAGGTCTTCTTGTAAATGAAGCACGTTGGCATACCCCAGTTTTCTTAATGCCCACAGCAAAGTGCACTGACAAATGGTATTATGTCCCTATGCAGGGTTTTGAGTGCTGCTTCTCACATCCAGCCCTTAACTCTGGTTGTAATGGCCGTAAAGGACAGATCGTGAAGGGAGATTTAAGTCAGTGCTGAAAGACATAGTCTAAAACAGGGGTGGGCAAACTTTTTGGCGCAAGGGCCACATTGGGTGCGAAACTGTATGGAGGACCAGGTAGGGAAGGCTATGCCCCCAAAACAGCCTGGCACCCGCCCCTGCCCCCTATTCGCCCCCTCCCACTTCCCATCCTCTGACTGCCCCCCCGGGATCCCCCTCTCCAAACTACCCCCTGGGATCCTACCGCCTACCCAACCCCCCCTGCTCCCTGTACCCTGACTGTCCCAACCTATCCACACCCCCGCCCCCTGACAGGCCCCCCAGGACTCCCATGCCCTATCCAACCTCTCCTGTTCCCTGACCCCTAACTGCCCCAGAACCTCCGCCCCATTCAATCGCCCCCTGCTCCCTGACTGCCCCTGCCCCTAACTGCCTCCTGTCCCCTGACTGCCCTCCAGGACCCGCGACCCAACCGCTGCTCCGCTGCCGCCCCCTTACCATGCCGCTCAGAGCAGCAGGAGCTCACAGTCCTGCCGCCCACAAGGCGGCGTGGCTGTGGGGAGGGGGAACAGTTGAGGAGGGGCCAGGGTGAACCTCCTGGACCAGGAGCTCAGGGGCCGGGCAGGCTGGTCCCATGAGCAGGATGTGGCCCGCAGGCCATAATTTGCCCACCTCTCATCTAAAAGGTTGGATTTAATGGGAAGAAAAATTTATTCAAGCTAACTTTATGAACGTTCAGCAACAATTGGCAGGCACTATCAAAGTATGATTTATAAATTGGGAGACTATGTACAAATAAATTACCAGAATCCTCCAGAGAAGAGCTTAATGTTTTCATCGACAAAGGCCGTCTAATCACTAAGACATCTCTACAGTCAGCACTAGATAGGCGGATGCCTCCAGTATTATGGCCTCAGCTGATACGAGAATAATAATGAGAAGAGCTTTGTGGTTATGGAACTCTGGCATAGCGCCTGAGGCCCAACAAAGCATGGAGGATTTACCAATTGATGGTTTAGTTTTTGTTTTCAGAGAAATCTGGAGAGACATTACACTCTTTTTAAGAAAAGACTCTCAAACTACTTTAGGTTCATTGGGAGTGTATACTTCAGCGATAGAGATGTCACTCGGGGAGTCAGCAACAATAGTAGCAACATTACCGACTACATTTCCAGTGATATTTCCAGCACTCGGCTTATCGAGATAGAGAGCAGGACTTCTCCAGGAAAAGACATCAGTCGCAAAGGAGAAGGCACTGTCATTCTAATGTCAACCAACCAGATCTTCCTCCATCAGCTTTGGGCAAGCAGTTAATTTGACTCTCCTATTGAAGATAGCATTCTAGGTGAGATCTTCTTGACTGTATCTCCTCTGTTTGGGACAGTCTCTCCTGTTTTTTCAGTGATTGGGAAGCAACAGCCAATCACAAGTTGGTCCTAAGTGCTGTGAGTTCAGGTTATACCATCCAATTCCTGTCCATACCTCTTTCCCACCCACCTATCTCCTTTCTTTTCAGGGACAACTCTTGTGAGTTGCTGTTCGTTCAGCAGATCAAGACTCTCTGTGCTTAGGAAGCCATAGAGGAAGTTTCCCGTCAGCACTGAGGAAAGGGGAGCACTGCTACTTTTGATGCCCAAACCCATATCTTCCTGTACCTAGATGATTGGCTAATGAGGGGCAAATCAGAAGATCAAGTCCTCCATCATGTCCAGCTCACGTTTGATCTGGGGCTGATTTTGATCAAAGAAAAGTCAACATTTAATTCCAAAACAAAAAATCAAGTTCATTGGACCCTACTAGACTCTACGAGTGTGAGGGCCTTTCTCCCTCAAGAGCAATTCAGAACAATTAATCACCTATCTGTACCTTCAATCTCATGCTTCAGCTACAGTCCATGTGTGCCTGAGCTTACTAGATAGGGTTACCAACTTTGGTTGGATGAATTCCTGGAGATATTCGTCATATGACATAATCTTTAATTCCTGGAGACTTCAGAACAATCATGGAGGGTTGGCAACCCTGTTGCTATGCCATGTGGCTCCATGCACTTGCGTACTCCAGCATGCAAGATTGTGCCTTCATCCTCTTCAGTTGTGGTTGAAGTTGCCTATCACCTGAATTGTCAGTCTTTGGACAGCCTTGTGTGAGTGTCACCGGCAAATCTGGAGACCCTGCAGTGGTGGACAAATCAGATCAGTGTTTGTGAAGGTGTTCCCTTTGACCATCATCACAATAGGTTGGCGAGAACATCCGGAAACATTGGAAGTTTGAGGTTTGTGGACAGAACAGGAAGCGTCTCTTCATATAAACATCCTGGAGCTTCAAGCCATTTGCAATGTGTGCCATGCCTTTTGGACATAGATCAAGGGCACAGTGGTTCATATCCTCACCGACAATACCACCGCAATGTATTATGTGAACAAGTATGGAGAAGCCCACAACAGCCAACTTTGTCAGGAAACAATGAAGTTTTGGCAATTGTGTATCAGGGAAGACATCATTCTCACAGCTGCTCGCTTGCCAGGTGCTCAGTGTCACTTGGCTGATCACCTCAGCAGGAACTTTTCCCAGTATCTCTGAAGAGTGGCGTGCTGAGGTCTGTTTTGAAGGAATGGGGCATTCCAATGATCAACCTATTTGCAATGAAAAACAAGTGCAGTCAATTTTTGCTCCTGAGCAGGTTTCAGTCCAGCCTTATTAACTGACCCCTTCCCTTTGAATTGGAGATTGGCACTGATGTATGACTTCTTCCCCACTCATTCCCTAGATGATTCTCATGCTGAAGCTGGATCATGCCAAGATGATGCTCATTGTACCAGCTTGACCGAGACAGTGCTAGTTTTCCAACCTTCACAAATCTATTTTCCTCATTCCTGACCTGCTGACACAATGCCAGGGTCAGATATGGTATCCATTGCTGAGCAGTCTGTACCTGATGGCATGTATGCTGCATGGTTAGATGAGCAGGAAGAACAACATTTGCAAGCAGTGCGGCAAGTCCTGCTTAATAGTAGAAAACTTTCTACTAGGGCTATCTATTTGGCTAAGTGGGAAGGGTGTTTTGGTTTGGTCAGAATTCAGCCAATGCTAGTATGTATTCAAGACATTTTGGATTACTTGTTGCATTTTAAGTTCTCAAGTCTGTCTCAGCTTGTTGAGGGTCCACTTAGCAATGATCTTAACATTTTATCCTCTGATCCAAGGGAAGTTGGTATTTTTCAATTGCATTATAGTTAGATTTCTGAAAGGTCCACCTCTTTCCACTTGTAAAAGAATAGATTCCTTTGCGGGACCTCGATACTGTAAGGCTGCCCTTGTGGGTCCTCTGTTTGAGCCCCTAGCCACTTGCTGTGTCTCTACTGTGCCAAAAAACCGCTTTTCTTGTTGCCATAACTTCTACAAGGAGAGTTACTGATTTGCAGGGCTTCATGGCACAGCCTCTGTATCTGATCAGTTTTTCGAAGACCAGGTATCCTAAATTTTTGTCTGAAGTGGTGTCACGCTTTCACCTTAACCAAACCATATAGTTACCTGTATTTTTTCCTAAGCCTGTCTCAAATGCAGATGAACAGTGACTTCATTCCTTGGTGGTTTCTGCATACGCTGTTTCCAGATGAATTACCACAGCATATGGGGTAACTCAGGCCAGATCTCCATGGCCACAGAGACTGGTGGCTCATTTGACAAGGGATCAAGCGCCTTTTGTTGTCCTTCTTAGTGACTTTTCTATATTGGACTTTTGCAGGGCCATTACCTGGTCTTCCACACGCATTTTTACGAAGCATTATGCTATTATGACAGCATATAGATCAGACACAGAATTTGGATAGGCAGTTCTAGCAAGTGTTTAAGAAGACTCTGAGCTACACTTCCATTCATTACTTGAGTCACCTGAGTGGAATACACATCTGCAACTGCTTGAAAAAGGAAAAAATGGTTTACCTGTGCTGTAATAATTGTTCAAGATATGGGGCAGAGGTTTATTCCAGGACCCATCCTCTCTGCTCGGAGTCTCCCATTTTAAGATTCTGGTGCAAAGAAACTCAGGCGAGTCAGGGTGGTGCCACCCTTAAATAGCCATGGGAGGGGCTATTAGGACCAGTAGGTGCGAGTGCAGTTCCCAGTGGTACAGTTAAGCAAAGTTCTCCAAAGCTTCAGTGTGCTGGGCATGCACATACCAGAATGCAATACATGTCTGCACCCACATCTCGGAGAACAACAGTTACCCTACACCTGTTTTTATTCATAGATGAAAGAGTAAAACTAGCTTTTTTGCTTTTTCAACTTCCATTGGTTTCTCAGTTTTGAATAACTAGTCCAAATAAAGAAAATATAAAGCACTCAAAGATTAGGAAATGCCAGAATTGAGGTTGTCTATGGGATTTTCAAAGTTTATAACTTCGTGGCCTTGGGTGGATTTTTCACGGGGACAGTAAGGGTATGTCTACACTGCAATGTAAGCCCAGGATTAGTGGAACTCAAGTCAACTGACCTGTGTAAGGGAACCGTGGTCTTAGGGTTAAAATACAATATAGACACTCATGTTAAGAGTTTTCTAACCCTTGCTCAAACCTAGAGCTCTAGCGTCCACGCTGCAGTGCACAGACCTCAGTCAAAGTAACCACATCTGAATCCCTAGTGTTTCCCTCCCACATCACTCCCCAAATGTGACTGCTCTAGCTTTAGGATTGTGGTACATTGTGGGAAAACGTTACTCCGCACCCTGCATGTTACAAGGAAGAAGCTTGCTTTGCAAAAGGCTTGATCAGTTTGTGCTCCATTGCAAACCCAAGAGGCTCTCTGATAGTGTTTGCAGATCAGTGATCAGAAGAGAATGGATTAACGCTGACCTGAGCTGCTGACATTTGGAAATCGGGGGAGGGACTTCCATTGTCAGTAGTTTGTTTGGATAGAAAGGACTAAGGAAGTTGTCCCATGGAATTGTGGGATTCTTCCGACTGATTCCTGGGATCTAAGTCAAGCGGGGCTGCATCTACACTGCAAAGCAACAGGACTCGGACTCTGGGTCCTGGCTTAACTTGAGCTCAGAACTTCCAGCTCTGCAGGATCCGAGTCCTGGGTTAGCACAATTGCAGTATAGACGCAAGTGGGTTAGGCTTGAGCCTGAGCTGAACCATTGGTTTACGTTGCAGTGTAGATAGACTCCAAAAAATACCTCTCTGACTCTAGAGCAGTGATTTTCAACCTTTTATCATTTTTGGACCCCCAAAAAATTCCAAATGGAGGTATGGATCTCTTTTGGAAATTCAACTCGTGTCTGCAGACCTCTCCTATAGAAGAATAACTAACTGAACAGAATTCAGCTATAAATGTTGCACATGCTCAGCACGGCATTTGACACAGTGTGAGAAAGGGGGCTAAATTGTGGGCTTCTATGGTAACGACAACACTTCCAGGTTTTGACCTGTAGGTCAAAGTGTTCACATACTTTTGATCAGAAAAATGGAATGCCTTTTCTGGGATCTGAAATCATAGTCACCTTTCGTGGACACTTAGACATAGTCTGCAGACACCCAAGTGTCTGCAGACCCCAGGTTGAAAACAGGGTCTTAAAATGGGAAATGTTGGGCAACCTTAACTACAGGTGTCATAGGCTATAGAAATTACAGCATTGTTAGAAAATTGATTAGACTGAAATGAGCTTCCAATGAAGCATTCTCTTCTTTTAAATCTTTTTGTACTTTTCTCTAATGAAATTACTTAGGTATTTGTTTTTATAATTTTTGTACTTTGTAAAAGAAAACATCAATCTTTTTGATGAAACATGAAAGTTGAGCTAAACCGAAAGTGAGAAAAATGAATTAAAATTAATTCTGCCCTGTTGCACATGTAGGGGTGTGTGTACACATCCATATTGTGACAGATGTCTCATTACATGAACACAAAGCTTATTTAGTAATACATAAATCTACTGAACATTTTGAAAGGCTTTAGAAAGAGAAACAGTTGATGCTTTGAATTGCAGATTGTCCAGATTGAGTAGTTGTATAATGAGATCATGTAAATGCATAAAGTAACAAGATAAAGTTAAGGCCACTATGGGAACTTTAGCATTGAGTTGTCTGAATTTTTAAATTGTGCAAAAATATTGTGTCTCTTTTTCATTTCACTCTGAAGTTTATGATGCTTAGGATTGAGGTATAAAAATGTGGCTTCATTTGTATCTGAAAATGGAGATGACACTTCTTCATTTTGACTTACTAACTTGTAACAATTAGAGGTGTCCAAAGAGTCAGAACATAACTCAGTTCTAAATATTAATGGATTAGTTATTGTAGTTGGGCTATTTTGATTGAAAGATGCTTGTAGGTGCTTTTCACATCTTGTGTATTTAAAAAGTTGGCTAAAGTGTCAGAGCCACAGGCAGTTGCTCTTTTTATTTTTAACGCATGTATATGATCACACTTCTTTCAAATTCAAATCGTAGAACCATAGGGTTAGAAGGGGCCACAATGGTCATCTAGTCTAATTCCCTACCAAGATTCAGGATTTGTTGTGTCTAAACCATCGAAGACGGATGGCTATCCAGCCTCTTTTTGAAAACCTCCAGTGACGGAGATTCCATGACTTCCCTAGGCAGTTTGTTCCATAGGAAGTTTTTCCTGAGATTTACTCTAAATCTGCTATGCTGTAGTTTGAACCTATTGCCCCTTTAGTCCTGCCCTCTGTGGCAAGAGAGGATAGTTTTTCTCCATCTTTCTTATGGAAGCTTTTCAGGTTATCTGAAGACCGCTATCATGTTCCCACTCAATCTCCTCTTTCCAAACTAAACAAATCAATTTTTTCAGCCTGTGCTCATATGGCTTGCATTCCATCCCTTTGATCATTTTTGTCACTCACCTCTGAATACTTTTCAGTTTCTCTACATCCTTTCTTATACATTGATGACACTACTCCAGCTGAGGCCTAACTAGCGCTGAGTGGTACTATCGCCTCCTGTGACTTGCATGCTATACCTCTGTTACTGCAACCCAAAATTGCATTTGCTTTTTTTGCAACAGCATCGTATTGTTGATTCATGTTGAGGTTGTGATCCACCACAACTCCCAGATCCTGCTCAGCTCTGCTGATGCCAAGCCCTTTATCCCCCATTCTGTATTTGTGCATTTGGTTTTTCTTCCCTAAGCGTAGCACTTTACATTTGCTTTTGTTGAAGTTCATTCTGGTGTCTATAGACGAATTCTCCAATTTATCAAGATCCCTTTGAATTTTAGTTTGCTTCCCAAAACCCTTCCCCCACCATCTACAAATTGGATCAGTATACTCGCTTTTCCTACATCCAGATCATTAATAAAGATGTTAAATAACATCGGACCCAGAACAGATCCCCATAGAACCCCACTTCAGACCTCTTTCTAATCTGACATCATTCCATTAATAGCTACTCTTTGTTGTTGTTTAACCAATTATGTATCCCCTTAATGGTAATTCTACAAAGCTTACTTATGAGAATGTGATGTGGGACTGTGTCAGAAGCCTTGCTAAAATCCAGGCATCTTATAGCCACCGCATTCCACCTGTCCACCAAACCACTAACCTTGTCAAAGATGGAAATCAGTCTAGTTTGGCATGATTTGTTCTTGGTAAATCCATCCTGGCTGCTAGAGATGACCCCTTCATCCTCCAGGTATTTGCAAATGGAATATTTTATACAAGTAGCTTCCCAGGTATCAATGTCAGGCTGACTGGTCTTTAGTTGCCTGGCTCCTCCTTTTCAAAGATGGACACTACATTAGCCCTTCTCCAGTCATCTGGAATCTCTCCTGTCATCCAATTTGTGTTGTAAACTTTGGAAATTCTCATTAGAGTATTGCAAAAAGAAAAGGAGTACTTGTGGCACCTTAGAGACTAACAAATTTATTAGAGCATAAGCTTTCGTGAGCTACAGCTCACTTCATCGGATGCATCCGATGAAGTGAGCTGTAGCTCACGAAAGCTTATGCTCTAATAAATTTGTTAGTCTCTAAGGTGCCACAAGTACTCCTTTTCTTTTTGCGAATACAGACTAACACGGCTGCTACTATGAAACCTGTCATTAGAGTACTGTCAGTGTCTAAATTTCATAAGGGAACATCATAGTTTAGCACGGAATTTATAATTTGGTGTCTTAATGTAATGATGGAGGTTACATACCCGACTAACTCACAATTCTGTTAAAACAAACAAACAAAACCAACTTGATGTTCAGATTCTTTAGTTTCATCGCTGAGATTGTAAGTTATTGAAGAAAAACAGCACATGGCCTAAACATTTATCTCCGTTTTAAATTAACTGTAAATTTTAGTCTGCCAACTCTTTAGAACTTAGAGTAGCCCCATGTGTTAGTCACCAAGTAATTAGAAACAAAGATGAATTAAAGGGACACAATCAGCTTGTGTTGGTTTTTTTTTTTAAATAAATGACTTTTTTGAAGTCCAAGGTGTTTCAGCACCTATTAAATATATCTTGAATAAAAAACAAAAACTTTTTTTATATAAGGTGTTTTCGCCTCCCCTATTCTTCAGTAGTCTTTACAGAAGAGAGAAACAATTAAAATAACTGTTAGGTTGGTGTTTCTTAGACTTTTGAAAGTTGAGCCCTCCTTCAGAAACCAGTTATGCCCCTCTTCAACTATGCCATGTTAGCAGGGCCTTAGGGGGAAACTTGAACTTACACTTTTCCATATCTTCGTCTGCCCCCTTCCACAGCAAGTGCCTTGCAACCCTGCAAGGGAGATGCACTTTGTGTATTTGATAATACTTAATGCAGCATTTCCCATCGCACAGGGAAGATGTTTTCAATAATTTACAGTTATCCTGTTAATTGCAACTCCAATATGCACAACATTTTACACCAGAAATGATTTTCAGGTAGGCATTGTTCCTATACATATTTCCGCAACCAGTCACTTCATATTATTACAGAATAGAACAGACACTTTAACAATTACGTTTGTCATCAATATATGCCTAAAAACCTCTATTAAATCCCTCCTCCCATCAGTGTAATATTTGAATATCATCTAATTCCTCTCATCCTTTCTACCCTATAGGAGAAATAGCATGAGTAGCGTGCGTGTGTGTGTGTGTGTGTGTGTGTGTGTGTGTGTGTGTGTGTGCGCTCTGTTGAAGGAGAGCTGAGTTTTGGATTCAGATGTGAAAGTAATAAGGAACATGGTAAGTCTTGCTTTTTGTGAGAGTGGGTTCCATTATCTGGGGTCCAGCATCTGTGAAAATTCTCTCCTGTGTTCTTGAGCCTCTTCCCTATGGTTGACAGTTTCATGGTTCTAATTGAATGATGCAGCTATTGTGGGAAGTCATGGTTGTGGGATGAAAGGTGAACTTTCTTGGAGGGTTTTGAATATTGGGAGAAAAATGAGGAACTGAACTCTGAATTCAACAGGGAGCAGAGCAAGGCACTCACAGCAACTTGAGTTGCTAATCAGACAGGCTGCTGTATTCATTGTGTGGCTTCATTCTATTTATGAGTTACAGTAATCAAATCCTAGAGGTCACAAATGCATGGATCACTGTGGCCAGGTCTGTGCTTGATGTACAATCTTCTGGCCAGTTGCCAATAGAAATGAGCGGATTTTTGCAGGCTTGGCTCTTTGGACACTGCTACTGTGTGACCAAAGGACGCTACAGCTGCAGAAACAATGAGGAGTCCTTGTGGCACCTTATAGACTAACAAATTTATTTGGGCATACGCTTTCATGGGTTAGAACCCACTTTATCAGATGTATGGAGTGGAAATGCCCAAATAAATTTGTTAGTCTGTAAGTTGCCACAAGTATTCCTTGTTGTTTTTGCTGATACAGACTAACATGGCTACCACTCTGAAATTTACACCTGCAGACTGAATTAATCGGAGGTTATCTTCCCCCACTAGGGGGGGAATGTTATAAAGAAGTCTTTATATAAGTTCTTCCCTCTTTCGAGCATTACCTCAGTCTTGCATAGATTCAGTTTTGTCCTGCTACTTTCATCCAGGTGATGATTTCAGCTGGGCTTTGAGAAAGCTGGGAGACGATGCTGGTCACATTTGGCATAATGGAAATGTGGAGCTAGATGTTGACCATCAACTTTTAGTATCTCAGCCCGTGTTAGCTCTCCAGTTCTCCCAGAGGTTAAACAATATAGGGAAGATGATTGAACCTTGTAGGATTCCATAGGGGACAGCTTTTGAGATGAATAGTTGCCCATAAATAAGTGTCTCTGTTTGTTTGGCTAGAGGCATGTCAGAATATTTCTCTCCATCCCTAGGGCAACTTTAAAGGTAGGACACAAGTATTTGGTGATCTTCCTTTGTCATTGTACGGAAGGAAGTTATTTATCAGAGCAACAAGTGCTCTGTCTGTACCATTCTCTAGCCTGACAGATGTTTTAGTATGTTCTACTAATAGACTAACCTCTGCCTTTCTTCATGATGAAAGACCATCACTGTTGGTGGCACTGGTAGAAACTGGTTAACTGAATTATATTCCTGAGAGTGGTTAGTGTGTTGTAGCTGAAGAGCTAGTCACTAACAGGCTTTTTCAGATTTCTTTTCAAACTTGAGTTGTAAAATTTATTTTTAGACTATGTTTGCTTTGTCCTTGCTACAGAGACTAACAAAGTCTGTAGCAATTTAAATTGTGGCCCTGACTCTGCTTTTTTTTTTTTTTTTTTGGTAGGCCTGAGCAACCTCGTATAACCAAAGATGTAATTTGTTTTCATGCTGAAGATTTCTTAGAGGTAGTTCAGCGAATGCAATTAGATTTGCATGAGCCTCCACTCTCACAGGTAAGCTTATTGTGAATTATTAATCATGAATATTTCTCACGTTTTAGAATAGATTTTTCATCTTTATTCTCATTTTTCCTCCTCCAGTGTGTCCAGTGGGTTGATGATGCAAAACTTAACCAACTGCGAAGGGAAGGCATTCGATATGCTAGGATTCAATTATATGATAATGACATTTATTTTATTCCAAGGAATGTTGTGCACCAGTTCAAGACGGTTTCAGCTGTATGCAGTTTGGCTTGGCACATTCGGCTCAAGCTATATCACTCAGAGGGGGAAGTTTCTCAAAATGCAAGCACCTATGAAGCAGGCACATCTGCAGACCCCATGTCTTCGGTTATTGGACTTCAGACTGACAATGTAATCTGTACAATAAGCAAAAATACCTCCGAAGACACCAAATTTTCAGATACTCTGCAAACTAAATATGTACAGCAGGAGTTCACACAGATAAAACATGAACTTATTGCATCTCACCGAATTAAAGAGGAATCTATGAATGTTAATCTTCCTGAGAAGACAATGGCACCTAATGATATGGAATGTCAGAATGTTAAAGGAAAATTGGATAATGTTGAATTGACAGGATTTAAGTGTGAAGTGGACTCTAAATTTGAACCTGGCAATGACTTGCAGGATAAGTTGTGCTCTGGAAGTCACATAAGTCTATATGATACAAGACAACAGGGTTCAACATATCCAAATCTGCATGGACAAAGAGAAGATGACTTTTTGTGCTAAATTTGTACATATCGTTTTAAATTCCTTTTTAAACTGAATGACGTAATAATGTAAAGATTCATAAATTCTGTGAGGCAAGCTTGTGACTTGCCCTCGCATCTGTTACAGAAAATAGTTTATGTAGCTTTGTAACATTCCTCAGTGCCTGTCCATAACTGTGAAGTATCAAAGCACTTAGGGCCAGATGCACTGTAAACACTGCAGGTTTAACATAAAGAAGTCTTTAAATAATTTGAGTTGTAGGTTTTAGAGTAGAGCTGACATTTAACATATATATTTTTTGTAAGATGAGCCAGAATTCTTTTTGACAATTCCAGGCTTTTCCATAGAGCTTATTTATACCAATTTTTTTCATTTTAAATGTGTCAGCACTGTAGTGTAAATAGCTTTTTTAAAAAATCTTTTTAGTGTGATTTATACTGAAATGTGAGCCGCTTAATAAAGGTTCAGAATAACAAATTGGTTTTATTTTTGGGTCTGCAGAAAAGAACAACTCAGTTAAACTGCCTCTTTAAACTGTTATGTTTCTACTTGTGCTGTGCTTGTTGAAAGACCCAGTTGTACCCTTGCTTGTTTCTGGAGTGAGGAGCTGCAGCAGACAAACAGCCTGGGGCATTCTGTATTTGTAAAGAAAGATCAGTCTTTCAGAGTAGCAGCCGTGTTAGTCTGTATTCGCAAAAAGAAAAGGAGTACTTGTGGCACCTTGGAGACTAACAAATTTATTAGAGCATAGCTGTAGCTCACGAAAGCTTATGCTCTAATAAATTTGTTAGTCTCTAAGGTGCCACAAGTACTCCTTTTCTTTTGCGAAAGATCAGTCTGAATGCCCTCTACAGGACTACTTGCAGCTGCTTGTTAAAAGTGTACCATTTACTCCTTCCTGCCTGCTGGCAGTTGAACAGGAGAGGCACAGCTTTATACACAGTCCTTTTGTGTCTGCAATTCAACGGGGTCTCCTGTGTGCTCCAGGAGTACTGTCTGCAACATTCTTTATCTCTGCAGGTGTGCTGGGAATAGGGAGTTTTAAGGCTTCCTTCTGCCCTCATTTTCTTTCCCCACACATCTCACGTGATTAGCCAGAACTTAGCCCTTTATCTTAACATGTAGACTGGAACTTTTCCTACATCCAGTTTCTGACTACAATAGAGCAGAAGTATTTTACAAAGATTAAGTTTATTTTTACATCATTTAAGACAGGCTTTCTCAAACTTTATTGCACCATGATCCCCTTCTGACAACAAACATTACTACACAACCCCAGGAGTGGGGACCAAAGCCTGAGTCCCCCTAAGCACAACTGCCCTTGGTGGGGGGCAGCGTTCCCTCTAATTTTTCCCACCCATGTGCAGAATGAATTTCGTTATGTGCACCAATATGGAGGTGATGTGTGACACATCACCTTCATATCAGTGCACCTAACAAAATATATGTGGTGGGGTGGGTCTGAGAGGTTCGGAATGTGGGAGGGGGCTTAGGGCTGGGGCAGAGAGTTGGGGGGTGAGGACTGCGGCTGGGGGTGCAGACTCTGGGGTGGGGCTGAGGATGAGGGGATCAGGGCTGGGGCAGAGGGTTGGGCGCAGGGGATGCGGGCTTTGGGGGGAATTTGGGATGCAGGAGGGTGCTCCAGGTCTACAGCGGAGAGAGAGGACTCCCCCCCACAGCATCACCTGGGCTGGGGCCATGGGGTGCCTCTCCCCACTACGACAGCTCTGGGCTGGGGCCGCAGGATAGGTACCTCTCCCCCAGCCCCTGCAGGTCCGGCTGGGTTCAGGGAGGGGCACCCTGACCGTGACAGGTCCTGGGCTGGGGCTGAGCCACGGCTGGGTCCAGGCCGCAAAGCACCGGACCGCACCACACCAGCAGGTCCAGGCTACAGCATAGTTGGGGCCAGGGGGCCACCCCAGCCATGGTAGGTCCGGGCTGCAGTATAGTTGGGGCCAGGAGTCCTCTGCCATGTCAGGTTGGAGCCAGGCTAGATTGGGGCCAGGGGAAGGGTGC
Organism: Dermochelys coriacea; assembly: GCF_009764565.3. NCBI lineage: Eukaryota > Metazoa > Chordata > Testudines > Dermochelyidae > Dermochelys > Dermochelys coriacea. The sequence goes on from NC_050068.2 coordinate 329,825,242, forward strand.
CCTTCCCCCAGCCGCAGCAAGTACCCAGGCAGGTTCCCTGAGCACCTGCACGGTGCTAAATAGGTTGCTGTGCGGCCACACAGCTTACAGGGAACTTAGGTGGGGAGGCCAAAGCCCAAGCTGAACCACTCCAGGTTGAGGGGCTAAAGCTGAAACCCAAGGGCTTCAGCCCTAGGCAAGGGACCTGTAATCTAAGGCCCGCCACCCAGAGCTGAAACCCTTGAGCTTCAGTTTCAACCCTGGGTGGTGGGGCTCAGGCTTCAGCCCCAGACCCCAGCAAATCTAAGCGAGCCCACTTTGGGGTCCTGCCCCACAGTTTGAGAACCGCTGATTTAAGACAATTATTAATTAGGGTATTAAGACCTGGGAATCTTTGGCACTGATGCAAAATAATTCATTGATGCACAAATTTTGACTTGAAGGGTTTTGTAAATTGATAGAAACAGATATTCCATGCTCTAGGGTAAAGTAGGAAAAAGGTACCTGCTGGTCTATCCTGAAGAGAATTCCTTACCAACCCCAATTTGGATATGAACAAGAATAATTGTTTACAGGGTAATATCGGTGTCCAGGTTAACTATCCACTTCTTTTCCTTCCAATACTGAGTTGCTGAATAGTTGTAAGGTGTATTGTGTCAATGCCTCAGAGAAGAGAATTCTAAACACGGATTACTATTTGATGAGGTAATGGTAAACTGTGTAATTTAAACTAATTTTTAAAAAATTGTGTGGGCAAGTGTTGCTGTTTAGTCCCAACAGGTCCAAACTCCTCACTCCCCTTTCAGCTACTTATATAAAGCAGTAAATTTCTCAGCTTTCTATTCTACCAAATGCATAAAAGATCCCAATTCTGTCACAATTTCTAAGACTCCTCCATACCTTTTGATTAAGTTTAAGTGTGTTTTTCCCCTAGACTTTGCAAAATTTGTACATCCCTACAGATACCCAAAACTGGATGTAATACAACAGGTAGCCTCACCAAGGCCTTGGTCTGTTGACCATGTCTGACTTACAGGCTTCTTTGAAATATTTTAGGAGCACACTGGCCACATTTGTTGCAATAGAACAATGTGTTCCTTCCCACCCCTACCCCCCAGTTCTGCTAATCCTACTTAAGGCCCTTTTATTGTCATTACATTTCCATTTCTTTACTCAAACTTATAGTTTGCTTTTATTATTTATTCAAAATATATTACTTGACACTTGCATACATTAAAATCCATTAACCATTTCATAGAGCAGTGTGCTAAGTGGTTTAATCTTTCTGAAATAGGTTTGTCAAAGTATTAATCATTCAAATGCTTGGTGTTATCATAAATTTTATCCTTAGATGGTTGTATTTCTTTATTAAGTCATTAAACATGACCTTAAAAAACAAAAACAAAAAAAAAAGCCACCATATGAATCTCTCATGTGGAGTCATTAGTGATTTCTGTAGGATCTATTGCTATTTCCATTAAAGGTGGTTCAGATGGTGCTACCAAACATGCAGGCTCGGGATCCACCATACCAGAAGAGAGATTCAAGCGGCCGTATGATATTAGCAATTCATACTCCAAACTACATTGTGCTGGACTATCGTCTGGCTCATATGATAATTGAAGACCTCGGAATTCTTGACTGAAATAAAATCCAAGCTTACCTCCCTGTTTTTTGCATTTATCAGGAAACCCACACACAATTCTTTTAATTTCATTAACATGTTCCATTATAGTCCCTTACTATACACCTACTGGAAGGGAATATGAATTTGGGGCAGGATGAAGAAAGTTATTTGAAGAACGATGAATGGTATTTTAGGCCAAGGATGAAGAATGGTATTTTAGGCCAAAGAACCAATAAAACTCTTTCCAAATGGCTTAGCAGGAGGCTCTAGGTTTACTTAAACCCGACTTGATTTCCTCTGCCTTTTTGCTGATGCTGTTTAACCATATTTCTAGCTCTTTTCTATGCCCATGATCCATATGTGGATCAGTTAGGTGTTTTTGGTTTGTTGTCAAAAGTTTTACTAAAAAGAAATCCATTCCCCTTGACAATAAAGAACCTGCCTGATTTTAGTCCTGGTCTAGACTAGGAGAATAGGTCCTCTTTGAAAATGTTTAACATCTTATTCACTAAACCATGACTTTGCAACTAGTGTAGACACAGTTTAACACCATTAAAAGCATTCACTGGTCATGATTGACTCATAAGACTTCAGTCTGTTGATTGGTATATTTTTGTTAAATAATTTTGGGGTTCTCATTTAAACTCCTGAATCTTCAACCCAATCTTTCCATTTTAACATTTTCAGACTTTTTTAAAGTTAGAAGTCTTCTGGTTCCTGCTTTTTAATATATCCTTTGTTTAAAAGATTATTGTAGCCAGCCACCCTCCAAACAGCTGACACAATTTGACACAGATTGAATATGAATGATAGTGAGATTACCAACCACTATCAGAGCTTCCTTCATATTCTGAAGCGTAAACAATCTGACTTGAGTGACTTATTAATATATACACTTTTTAGTTTTGCAAGCAAACTAATAGCTTGTCCCCTGCCTATGGTATATTTATTTAGACACAATGGTAGTTCTTTGATAGTACCTTTTCTAAGAATTTTATTTAGCTCTCCAGCTGTTTGTCCTCTGACAAGCATCTGCTGACATTGGTTTTCAGTAATCCCACACTAGTAACCTTTTACTCCTGCTACTCTGTTTCATATTTAGACTTTAATAAATCTTTTCATGCCTTCCAACTTACTGAAACTAGTCTTTGCTTTCTTGCTTTTTCTTCCCATGTGCCTCTTTTTGGCACTTCAATTTTGTATAAAGCTACTTTTTCTGTTAACTTTTGTTCTTGTTGGAAACTTGAGTATTGCCCTTGTTTTCTATTTTGGCCCCATGTGCTCTCTTGAAAGCTGGGATATATCTATTCTTGATGCATATATAAACCTGTTAAATATATTACTGTTCCATTTACACCCGTGCCTTTAAATTGATGTCCCAGTCAATTGCTTGGCATGCAAAGTTTTAGAAATTTGCTTTCCCAGGCTCTCGCATCATGTTTCTGGCTAGCAAAAAATTGCCTTGCTATTGTTACTGTTACTGCCAAGGGCTTTTCATTTTTAAATTAAGTTCAATAACTTCCTTATTTCAGTAGTACCTTCCTCTTCTTTGGAACCCTCAGTTAAATGCAATTGAAACATCTCTTCTATTAATACTTCAGGCAGTGGCTTCATGAGTTATCATGCTTGCTGCAAGTTGATTCCTGAAGTATTCTCATTACATTTATCTTCTGACTTAGCTCCCCTTTTCCATAATTCACATTATTTTAATTTTTGAATACATTTTCCCTGGAAGATACTAGTTCCATCTAGTACTAAAAGTAAAGTGTAACTTCAAAAAGTACTGATTATTCAGCTGCGTAGGACACAATCAAATTGATCTACATTTCATATATTTCTACACACACGAGTAAACTTCTATACAGATAGTTGATGTTCTAAAAATAGGAAACTGATACACACAGAGAGACAATAAATGGACAGAGTGTACCACCCACTAGACAAGGGTCAACAGTCCATTACAATTTCAAAAGATGCTTGAATGAATGAATGAATTTTACAAGAAATGTCAGACAAGTATCTCAAAAATTTACGGTGACTTTTTTCTGGTATGCAGTGTTGTAAATGTGTCGAGACAAGTGGTAAGGTAATATCTTTTATTATTTTGCGAGGCACTAAGGCTATGTCTGCACTAGCACTTTTGTTGATAAAGATTATGTCGGTCAGGGTTTGAAAAAAAAAAAAACACACCCTTGACCAACAAAAGTGTCTCTGACAAAAGCGCCGGTATGGACAGCGCTATGTCGGTGGGAGATGCTCTCCTGCCAACATAGCTACCGCTGCTTGTTAGGGGTGATTTAATTATGCTGGCAGGAGCGCTCTCTCTTGCCAGCATAGTGTGGCTACACGGGAGATCTTACAGTGGCACAGCTGCAGCAGTACAGCTGTGCTGCTGTAAGGTCTGTAGTGTAGACATAGCCTAAAAATCATGGACTGAATAGACACTGGATTTATAGCTTATTACAACAATCTATAATCCACTAAACCCCTCCAGCTGCCTCCCACCTTGCCCCCCCATCTACCCCCAGTGACTGGAGGGGTATTAACAGGCCATTTCACCTTGGGTGGTCCCTTGATATGTGTTAACTGCTTATGGTAAACCATCTGTTCCATCTTGTATTTAGCTATGACACTGAGTACATTTCCCAGACATGAAGAAAAGTGTGTCTCTCTCTCACCTACAGAAGTTGGTCCAGTAAATGATATTACCTTGCCTACCTCGTCCCTCTATTTCTTAGTACTCATGCAAATAAGGATGTTGAATCTGTCTGAAACTGGAATGAGCAATTGAAAAAATGGGCCTATAATTAGTCCTGTAAATAAATTTAACATATACTGTGACTTAGGAAGAGAGCTGTACTTATTTGCTCCAATTACATGGTGGGAGAGCATCTACAAACTTTGCAGTCTTCTAAATTCCCACACTTTTACTAATTTGCAAGTAGTCCTACTATTTACAGGTTTCATAGTAGCAGCCGTGTTAGTCTGTATTCGCAAAAAGAAAAGGAGTACTTGTGGCACCTTAGAGACTAACAAATTTATTTGAGCATAAGCTTTTGTGAGCTACAGCTCACTTCATCGGATGCATTTGGTGGAAAAAACAGAGGAGAGATTTATATACACACACACAGAGAACATGAAACAATGGGTTTATCATACACACTGTAAGGAGAGTGATCACTTAAGATAAGCCATCACCAGCAGCAGGGGGGGGGTAACCTTTCATGGTGACAAGCAAGGTAGGCTAATTCCAGCCGTTAACAAGAATATCAGAGGAACAGTGGGGGGTGGGGTGGGAGGGAGAAATACCATGGGGAAATAGTTTTACTTTGTGTAATGACTCATCCATTCCCAGTCTCTATTCAAGCCTAAGTTAATTGTATCCAGTTTGCAAATTAATTCCTATATAATTCCTAAATAATTAAAGCCTACCTTGCTTGTCACCATGAAAGGTTTTCCTCCTCCCCCCCCCCCCCCCCCCGCTGCTGGTGATGGCTTATCTTAAGTGATCACTCTCCTTACAGTGTGTATGATAAACCCATTGTTTCATGTTCTCTCTGTGTGTGTGTGTATGTAAATCTCTCCTCTGTTTTTTCCACCAAATGCATCCGATGAAGTGAGCTGTAGCTCACAAAAGCTTATGCTCTAATAAATTTGTTAGTCTCTAAGGTGCCACAAGTACTCCTTTTCTTTCTACTATTTACAGAAGACTTGTATATAGGCCGATCTGTGCCCTTGCCCTGGGTGAGAGTATGCATGTATTCATACTTCAAGTTCTATGAATTTTTGTTGGAAAAACAAGTTGGCAATTGAAAGGGCAAACTTGTATTATCTATCTAGATTCTTCTGTGGACCCCACTATAGAATGTTTTGGGGGGTTTTTTCTTGGAAATGAGTCTCCATTGCCAGTGCAGATTACTATAGGTAAATGCAGGTATTTTGTAGGTTTATATTTTCAAAAAAATTGGAGGAAATGCATCTTGAGAGCCACAACAGGTGCAGTTGGCACTTTGTGCAGATTCCACTGGGTATACAACAGGCTTTACGGGAAAGGAAGGAAAGCTTTGTAAAATCCTTCATTGTGCTGATTCCTGCTGGCCACACATTTTCTTTACTTCAGGAATTGAATTAATTTATTCTGTGCACTCACATATGCCAATCCAGAAGTGAAGGTTGACTTTCATTCTAGCCAGCAGTAAACTACAACTGTTTAGGTATTTATATTGTGCCTATCTCCAGGATATGCATTGATTCTGAGGCCAGAAGGGACCATTGTGATCATCCAGTTTGATCTTCTATATACCACAAGCCACAGAACTTCCTCAAAAATAATTCCTAGAAAATACCTTTTTAGAAAAAACATCCAATATTGATTTAATAATTATCAGTGATGGAGAATCCATCTATGACCCTTGGTAAATTGTTCCAGTGGTTAATTTCTCTCACCATTACAAATGTTCGCCTTATTTCCAATCTGCATTTGTCTAGCTTCAGCATCCAGCCATTGGATTGTGTTATACCTTTCTTTGCTACATTGAAAAGCCCATTGTTCAATATTTGTTACCAGAGTAGGTACTTGGAGACTGTTACCAAGTCACCCCTTAACCTTCTCTTTAAGTTACATAGATTCCACTCCTTGAGGCTATCACTGTAAGACATGTTTTTGAATCCTTTAAACATTCTCATGACTCTTCTCTGAATCCTCTCCAATTGATCAACATCCTTCTTGAATTGTGTGCACCCCAGAACTGCACACTATTCCAGCAGTAGACACACCACTGCCAAATACAAAAGTAAAATAACCTCTCTACTTCTACTTGAGACTCCCATATGTATGCATCCCAGGATTGCATTAGCTCTTTTGGCCACTGTCATACTGGATGCTCAAGTTCAGCTGATTATCCACCACCATCCCTAAATCTTTTTCAAAGTCACTGCTTCCCAGGATAGAGTCCCCCTACTTGTAAGAATGGAAGAACATCTGGATTGTGAGGGATCAGCTGTTGTGACCTGCACAGGAGGTGCCATGTTTGTCTTTCTCCCAGAGGATAGAAATGACTTCGTCTATATGAAGAGGAAGCTGGTCTCCCTACTGGAAGAAAAGTTTAAAGGAGTGGAGCCCAAAGTATCAACACTGCACTGTATCAGAGAAAATGAAGACTTTCTGGAAAGAAGTCAGGATTTGATACTGTGGGCACAGCATGCTGAAGAATCTGAAAGGGCAGTGCAGGAGGGACTGAAGAACAGGGAAGAAAACTGGCAGTGTGTGACCTCCAAGAGGAGAGGAGAACCAGTATCCTCCAATACAGATAGAGGTAAGCAACTGCTTTCAGGCTCTCAGCACAGATACTACTTCTGAGAATGCCTTGGAGGAGTCATCTGACAATGAGGTGATGTTCCAGGAAAGAAGATTACTATGCTTGGATGGGCTCCATCTATCAAATATTGGGAAAAGCATGTTTGGTCATTGTCTGGCTAACCTGATAAGGAGAGCTTGAAACTAGTCTTATGGGATGGATGGTGACAAAAATCCGGATGCTGTGCATCTAGGCTCAAGTAATGAAGACAAGGAGAAGGGGCTACATTCTGGAAAAGAGATTAGAAGACACAACTGTATTAAAAAGTAAAAAAGGAAAACAATAGGGCAGTATGAAAAATATCTTTGATGCTGTATCCCAATGCAAGAAACATGGGGAACAAGCAAGGTGCCTTGGAAGTCATGGTATATGAAGAAAATTGATTTAACTGGCATTACTGAGACTTGGCAGGACTGCTCCCAGAATTGGAGTGCCAGCATTGAGGGATATAGCTGGTTCTGGATAGATAGGTATGGGGGAAAAGGAGGAAGCATTGTGCTGTAGATCGGGAATGTATACACTTGCTCCAAAGTCCAAGAGGCAGTGAGCAGCAGACCGACTGAGAATATCTGGGTGAGGCTAAAAAGGGAAAAGAACAGTAGCGATATTATGGTGGTGGTCTGTTATAGATCACCAAATCAAGACAACGAAGTGGATGAGGCATTCTTCAAGCAGGTAACAAGAGTAGCTAACATATGAGCTAGTATTAATGGGGGATTTTAATTTCTCTGATAATTGTTGGAAAACTATTACAACAAAACATATGTCCTGCAAGTTCTTAGTATGTGGAAGGGACAAGTTTCCGATTCAGAAAGTTGAGGAAACAACTAAGGGGTCATCCATTTTGGATTGAATTTTGACCAACAGGGATGAATTAGTTGTAAACGTAAAGGTGGTCAGGAACTTGGGAGGAAGTCATGATCTGATAAAATTCACGATCCTATGAAAAGGAGGACATGAAAACAACAAAACAAGAACACTGGACTTCAAAAAGGCAGATTTAAACCAACTCAGCGAAATAGTGGGCAAGGTCCCATGGAGAGGCCAATTAGGAAGAAAAGGAGTCGAAGGGGGCTGACAGTTCCTAAAAGATGTAATATTAGAGGCTCAACATCAAGCTATTCCTATGCAGAGGAAAGATAAGAAGAGTCACAGGAGACCAATATGGTTGCACAAGGAGCTTTTTAGATATCTAAACACCAAAAGGGATACATACAAGAAAAGGAAGGAGGGACATGTCATTAGGGATGTATTTACGAGAATAGCACAAGTGTGTAGGGACAAAATCAGGAAAGCTGAGGCAAGGAATGTGATATAACTTGCAGCAAATATTAGTGACAAGAAGAAGAAGGGGTTCTACAAATATGTCAGACCAAAAAGATCAGGGATGGTGTGAGCCCGCTGCTCAGTGGAAGAGATGAGCAGGTAATGGAAGATAAGACAGTGTAGCGGCTCAATGCCTATTTTGCTTCAGTCTTCTCAAAATGTGTGACTGGACGACTAGCAAAGTAATCATAGACAATAAGGGAAAGGGATGCAGATCATTTAAAGAACACGTCGAGATCTTCTGGCTAATCTGAATGAATTCAAGTCAGGGGCCTGATGCTATTCTCCCTAAGGTGCTGAAGGAATCAGCTGAAGAAATCTTGGAGCTACTGCCAAAAATATTTGCACACTCATGGATGACAGGAGAATGGCTAACGTAGTGCCCATCTTTAAAATGCGGAAAAAAGAGGAACTGGGGAACTATAGGGGAACTACCAGTCAGCCTTACCTCGATACCAGGGAAGCTACTAGAGCAATATATAAAATATTCCATTTGCAAATACCTAGAGGATGAAGGGATTGTCACTATCAGCCAGGATTGATTTACCAAGAACAAATCATGCCAAATCAAGGTAACTGGTTTGGTGGATATGGGGAATGCGGTGGCCATAAGATACTTGGACTTTAGCAAGGCTTTTGACAGTCCCACATGACATTCGCATAAGTAAGCTGGAGAGATGTGGGCTCGACACAACTACTATTAAGTGGATACATATTTGGATAAACAACCACAAACAAAGGATAACTATTAATGGAATGATGTCAGATTAGAGGGCGGTCTCAAGTGGGATTCCACAGGGATCTGTTCTGGGTCCAGTGTTATTTAACATCTTTATTAATTACCTGAATGTAGGAATAGAGAGCATATTGATCAAATTTGTAGATGACCCACAGCAGAGGAGATGGGGGATTGCACGCTTTGGAGGATAGAACTAAAATTCAAAGGGATCTTGATAAATTGGAGAATTGGGCTACACAAAAACAACAACAAAACAAATGTAAGGTGCTACACTTAGGGAAGAAAAACCAAATGAACAAATACAGAATGGGGGATAACGGGCTTGACATCAGCACTTCTGAGCAGGATCTGGGAGTTGTAGGGGATCACAACCTCAACATGAGTCAACAATACAATGCTGTTGAGAGAAAAAAAAAAGGCAAATGCAATTTTGGGTTGCATTAACAGAGGTATATAGGATGTAAGTCATGGGAGGTGGTAGTACCACTCTACTCAGCGCTGGTTAGGCCTCAGCTGGAGCACTGTGTCCAATTTGGTCACCACTATATAGAAAGGATGTAGAGAAACTGGAAAAGATCCAGAGGTGAGTGACAAAAATGATCAAAGGGGTAGAATGCAAGCCATATGAGCAAACGCTGAATGAACAGGTTATGTTTAATTTGGAAAAGAGGAGATTAAGGGGAGACACGATAGTGGTCTTTGGATACTTGAAATGCTTCCATCAGAAAGATGGAGAAAACTTGGTCTCTCTTGCCTCAGAGAATAGCACAAGAGGCAGTGGGTTCAAATTACAGCATATTTAGATTTATAGATCTATAGCAAATTTAGATTAAATCTCAGGAAAAACTTCCTGAAAAAAACTTCCTATAAGAACAGTAAGACAATGGAACAAACTGCCTTAGAAAGTCATGGAATCTCCTTCACTGGAGGTTTCCAAAAAGATGCTGGATAGCCATCTGTCTTGAATGGTTTAGAGTAGACGCAACAAATCCTGCATCTTGGCGAGGGTTAGACTAGATGACCCTTCCAGTTCCTTCTGACTCAGTTCTATGATTCTATGGCCTATATTCTTTGTTCCCAGAGGTATACATTTAGTTTGCCATATTAAAATGCATGTGTCCAATTTACCAAGCAATCTAAATTGCTCTGAATCAGTGACCTTTCCTCTTCATTATTTTCCACTCCCCCAATTTTTGTGTCATCTGCAAATTTTCAGTGATGATTTTGTTTTCTTCCCAATCATTGATAAAAATGTTAAATATAGTAAGGCCAAGAACCAATCCCTGCGGGACCCCACTGGAAACAGACCCATTCAATGACAATTCATCATTTGCAGATACATTTTGAGACCAATCAGCCAGTTTTTATTTAATGTGTGCCAGGTTAATTTTATATCATTCTAATTTTTTAATCAAAATGCCATGCAGTACCAAGTCAAACGCTTAAAGAAGTCTAAATATATTACGTCAACACTATTACCTTTATTGACCAAACTTGTAAGCTCATTTAAAAAAAAAATCAAGTTAGATTGACAGGATCTATTTTCCATAAACACATGTTGATTTGCATTAATTACATTATCCTCTTTTAGTTTATTAATCGAGGCCTATATCAGCTGCTCCATTATCTTGCCCAGGATTGATGTCAGGCCTATAATTACTCAGGTCATTCCATTTACCGCTTTTTAAAATTTGGCACAACATTAGATTTCTTTCAGTTTTATGAAACTTCCCCAGTGCTCCAAGACCTATTGAAAATCAACATTAACAGAACACCAAGCACCTCAGCCAGCTGTCTTGAAACTCTTGTATGCAAATTATCTGGATTTGCTGATTTTAAAATATCTGAGTTTTAGTAGCTTCTGTTTAACTTGCTCCAGAGATATCTGGGATCTGGATTTCAAAAACTTGGCATCTAGCTTTTGCTCTATTCCTCTTTGCTCTTCCCTGCTACTCGCTCTGCTTTGGAGTGTATTGTACTTGAATGTCAATTAAAGACTGATCTTCTCACATTCTGGTCACACAATTACGGGAGTCCACTGATGAGCTCATTAGTCCAAATAGATTAATTTAAATATTTGCTAGGTATGCACATCTAGCCTAAAAGGACAAGCATTTATGAAAACAAAGGACTGTACATGCATGTTTCACAAAATATGAGATTACATTTTATATTTTTGTTTTCCAATTAGCTTTCAATATCTAAAATTGAGTAGTGTCCTACTTCCTTTCTTGCCAGGAATAACATGAGAAGAGTTCAGTTTTAATATTCTGAACTCTCTTGGTGGTGGTGTAAGACCCTTGCTAGTTATTTTATTTCATTAAAATTAGCTGATTAATTTATCAGCCTAATTCTGTCATAGAATCATAGAAGATTAGGGTTGGACGAGACCTCTGGACATCATCTAGTCCAACCCCCTGCTCAAAGCACCACCAACTAAATCATCCTAGCCAGGGCTTTGTCAAGCCAGGCCTTAAAATCCTCTACGGATGGAGATTCCACCACCGCCCTAGGTAACATATTCCAGTGCGTCACCACCCTCCTAGTGAAATAGTGTTTCCTAACATCCAACCTAGACCTCCCCCACTGCAACTTGAGACCATTGCTCCTTATTCTGTCATCTGCCACCACTGAGAACAGCTGAGCTCCATCCTCTTTGGAACTCCCTTTCAGTTAGTTGAAGGCTGCTATCAAATCCCCCCTCATTCTTCTCTTCTGCAGACTAAACAAGCCCAGTTCCCCCAGCCTCTCTGCGTAAGGCATGTGCCCCAGCCCCCTGATCATTTTCATTGCCCTCCGCTGGACTCTCTCCAGTTTGTCCACATCCTTTCTACAGTGGAGGCCCCAAACTGGATGCAATACTCCAGATGTGTTCTCACCAGTGCCGAATAGAGGGGAATAATCACTTCCCTCAATCTGCTGGCAATGCTCCTTCTAATTCAGCCCAATATGCCATAAGCCTTCTTGGCAACAAGGGCACACTGCTGACTCATATCCAGCTTCTTGTCCACTGTAATCCCCAGGTCCTTTTCTGCAGAACTGCTGCTTAGCCAGTCGGTCCCCAGCCTGTAGCGGTGCATGGGATTCTTCCATCCTAAATGCAGGACTCTGCACTTGTCCATGTTGAACCTCATCAGATTTCTTTTGGCCCAATCCTCCAATTTGTCTATGTCACTCTGGACCCTATCCCTACCCTCCAGCATATCTACCTCTGCCCCCAGGTTAGTGTCATCTGCAAACTTGCTGAGGGTGCAATCCATCCCATCATCCAGATCTAGCCAGCTTTCTAGCCACTTTATAGTCATTATAGTTGGATAATGTAATCTCTCATTTTAAATGCAAGTATTCTAATGTATTTGTTCTAACACTTTAGGGATTTTGAAGGAAATCATTTAAGTACTTAATGGTTTGATGGATTACAATCCATGTGGATGAAAATGTCAGCGTCTGGAGTTGGGGGGAAGGAGGGGTGGCCTGTCTGTTTTCTAGAGGCCATGCATTTTAAGGAAAGTATTGCTTTTCTCAGGTAGCATTATGACAAAGTGGAGTGACTTTTACTAGCTGAGGAACCTGCCCTGAAATTATTTGGTCAATCCTAGGAAACAAAATATATAAATCAGCTGTTAGACTTGGGCATTAGACACTGACAAGAATATTTGGGTCAAGATTCCTAAAGTCATGTCCGTAAGCAATAATGCTTATAAAATACATGCCTGTGCTGTAATAACATGCAGCTGAGTGCTTCCATCACCTAAGAATGTTATGTTAGACTAATATACATCCTGTAGTAACCGTTTCTTTCTAAAATGCATTGTTCATTTTTATATTTAGTTATGCTGTAGCACTCATTTCCTTCCTCTGGTAGAAATGTGTTTCTTGCTCTTTTATGACACTGTCTCAATTCTGCCCCACCCTACACACACACAGATACTACTTTACATTTAAGATGATCTGCACTTGACTTCTGTTTTTGCTGGAGGTGGACAGTGACATCACAATAGGCTGAACAATGAGCTGCAGTTTTCTCAGCCCTGAACTCAGGGTGGGTGTTGATTTAGATAATTTGTGTTGTAGTTATTCTAATGGTCACACAGTGGTAGCTGCTTAGACTGCCTGAGACTTGGAAAGATGTAGCTCAGGTTTCTGATACTATGACTATTCTTCTCCAGCAAAATTGGAATTTCAAACGTAAGATGGGCTCAGTTTTAAAAAATGTCGTACATCACAAAGATGCCATGAAGAGAACACACATTTTGTATGTAGTTCAACTGTAAAACAGCTTAATGATTTCCACCTCTGGATACATGTACACAGCAAAAAAACTCCCGTGATAGCAAATCTTATAGCCTGAGCCAGCTGACTCTGACTTGAGCTATAGGGCTAAAAATAGCAGTGTAGCTGTTCGGGCTCAGGCTGGAACCTAAGCTCTGAGTCCTGGCAAGGAGCAAGGGTCTCAGAGTCCAGGCTCCAGCCCAAGCATATACACCGCTATTTTTAGCCCTGTAGCACAAGCCCCATGAGCCCAAGTCAGTTGCCCTGGGCTCTGAGCCTTGCTGCAGTGTTTGGGTTGTTTTTTGTTGGGTTTTTTTTTCCTGCATAGATGTACCCCTAGTCTCAACACAACCAAGCTGATGGTCATGATGTGACAAGATGTGCAGCCATTTGGATGATTTGATTTCCTCCAGTCTATTATGACAGTATTTGGGAACGAGGGGGCTCCAGTCTGAAATGATCTCAGAAGGTAAAATGTTTTCATAATGTAACTATTAGCTTATTTTCAGCAACTCTAAAACCGACAGTTTTCTCTAACTGGAAAATTATTGCTTTCTTTTGGACTCGAGTGCAGTGATTATTAAAAGGGTTGCCTGATAGCAGTTAAATTTATGGGAATATAATCATAAATCCCCATTTTCATATGCTCATTCTAACTTTGAATTGAAGTTTCTCATGTTTTTAATCCAAAAATGATAATTTTTGGACATTTTGAGAAAATATGTATGACCACTTGAGATATGAGTGTAAAAATAGTTGCACTAAAAAATTAAGGTATTTATTCCATACATTTAAAAACAACAACAACTCCATTTGAAAATTCTGGGGATAATTTCTTTCCATTTTCCAAACAGGTTCAGAGTTACATTTAGAAAACAATTCTGTAGATGAAAGTTTAAGCCACATAATCTTTTTGAGCCTTAGTTGGCAGTAAGGCAATGCATGCAATTCCCTTAAACACTACTTTCTACAGATTGACTTCTGTTCTCCCCTCTCTTTCCACCAGTTTGAGCTGTCACAGAACTAACCTCTCCTCTTCTGTGATAATCAAATATACCTGTAAATATTTGTAAAAGTGGTTTACATTGTTAGCATATTATGATTATTTGTATTAGCATGGTGCATCCGATGAAGTGAGCTGTAGCTCACGAAAGCTTATGCTCTAATAAATTTGTTAGTCTCTAAGGTGCCACGGGTACTCCTTTTCTTCCTGGTGCTTAGGAACCCTAGCCATGGGGTACCTCATTGTGCTAGGTACGGTACAGACAAAGAACAAAAATCTAAGTGTAAAACAAGAGGCAATGGATGGTTACAAACAGATGGGGGAATGCAAGTAATCAGATAATATTGGTAAGCATGGTGTAGGCAGTGGTCTCTGCACACCAGCAGCCTAACCATTGTGAAGTTTTATATAGGCATCATGGCAGGGAGTTTTCAGGAGGGATCTGAAAGTGGATGAGAGCTTTATGGATGTTTATGAGGAGCACCTCCCAAGCATGTGGGGCAGCATGGGAGAAAGCATGAAGGTGTTTGAAAATTTAGTAAGTGGACAGGGAAGACTGATCAGAAGCAAGCACCAGGGTCTTGATAGAGAATAAGATGATAGGTAGGGACTGACTGTGCAGAGCCTTGAAAACGAAAGCAGCTTATGTTTGATCAGATAGAGAATGGGAAGCCAGTGATGGGATTCAAAGAGAGGAGAGTGACATAGTCAAAGTCATGGGCTAGGAAAATGATCTCTGCAATCTGAATGGATATGTGCAAGGCCAGAGAGAATCACTGGACTAATCAAAGTGAGATGAGAGCTTGGATGAGAGTTTTAGCTGTTTGGATGGACAGTGAAAGGTCTTATCTTAGAGATGTTACACAGAAATAATCTGCAAAACTCCAGACAAAGTTTGGATTTGAGGCTCTAGAAAGAAGTCTGAAGATGACACCCAGTTTAAGGGTCTAAGTGACAGGCAGTATGGGGGGGCATAGTGATTGAGAGGAGGTAGTGGGGAGGATTGAGGGTAAAATTAAGAGCTCTGGGTTAGTTATATTGATTTTGAGCTAATGATTCGACCTCCAAGAAGATTTCTCTAGGACAGAAGGAGACCGGTCTGGAATAGAGGGGGTAGATCTGACAGTCATCAGCAGAGAGATTGTGATTGAATTTGCATTTGCAGATGAGATTACCCAGATATGAGGTGCAGAAGGAAGAAGAGAAAGGCACCAAGGACAGAGCCCTATGAAATCCTGACAAAAAGTTGGAGGGTGGATGAGGATGATCCTCCAAAGGACACAATAAAGGACAGATTGCAGAGGTAGGAGAAGAACCAGGAGATGAGAGTCACAGAAACCATGGGTGGACAAGATTTCAAGAAGAGGAGCATACTTGACTGTCAAAGCCAGCTGACAGGTGGGTGAGGATGGATTTCTAGTTCTGAGCTTGCTAGAGGAAGAGGTCATCAGAGACTTTGGTGAGATTAGTTTCAGTGGAGTGCAAGGGATGGAAGCCAGATCGGAGAAGGTCTAGGATGGAATTGGAGGACAGGAACTCTAGAGAGCAATTCTAAACAGTGTGTTCAATGAACTTAGTGAAAAAAAGGAGATGGGGTGGTAGCTGGAGAAGCAAGTGAATCAAGTGTGTTTGGTTTTTTTTAAATGGGAGAGACTAAAGCATATTTATATTGTGAAGGGAAAAAGTCAGAGGGGAGTGAGAGATTAAGGAGAAGAGTAAGGGATGGAATAGGAGTGGGTGCAAGGGAGATCAGGAGATGTGATGGAATGCGGTCACTGGGGCAATGCAAGGCATAAGGGGAAGAGC
The DNA here is from genome assembly GCF_009764565.3 of Dermochelys coriacea. NCBI lineage: Eukaryota > Metazoa > Chordata > Testudines > Dermochelyidae > Dermochelys > Dermochelys coriacea. Next base: position 329,841,351 of record NC_050068.2, read on the forward strand.
AGATGAGAAACTTCTCTGGAAAATCAGGGAGAAAGGAGAGAGAGTTGTTGGGGGAAGAAGGAAGGGAGGTAAGTCGATGGGAGGGTAAAGACAGGTCATGTCATATTCGTCAGATCTGCACAGTGTAAGCTCATGAAATTGCCCCCTCCCTCAAGTGGAGAGAGAATATACAACAGCTTTTTGCCCCAAATTATAACTCCCACACACTGGTTTGTGATAAAGCAAAAATAAAAGTATTACCTACAAAAGATAGATTTTAAGTGATTATAAGGGATAGCAAACAGATCAAAGCAGATTACCTAGCAAATAAACAAAAACACAGTCTAAGCTTAATATACTGAAGAGATCAGATATGAGTAGCAAATTCTCACCCTAATTGTTGATTCAAGCAGGCTGCAGGCTTTTAAGAGGCATGATGCACTTGCTTGTAGCTTAAAACCTCCAGCTGTTCCTTTCACAGGCTAAAAATCCCTTTGGCCTGGGTCCAGCACTCCCCCCCCCCCCAGTTCAGTCATTGTTCCTTAGGTGTTTCCAAGAGTCTCTTTGGGCGAGGAGTCAGTGAAGAACCACGATGATGTCACTCCTCTGCCTTAAATAGCTTTTTCATATGGCGGGAACCCTTTGTCTCCAAGCTTGGTTCCCACGCCTTTCAGTGGAAAAATAATGGTATTCCAAGATGGAGTCCAGTACCAGGTGATCTGGTCACATGCCCTGTAATGTCATAGCAGCCATGACTCAGAGGCTGTTTGTAGCATCCTCAGGAAGGCTCCCTGGTGGGAGATTAGCTTCTTTTAAGAACTATTCTCCTAATGGTCCATTGACTTGAATGGGCCAGCCATCTAGACTGACAGTCTTTTGCCTAGTGGGCATTCTCCAGGTGTAAACATATTTGTAATAGATACATAGAACTTCAGATACCAAAATAATTCATGCATACAAAAAGGAGAATCATATTCAGTAAATCATAACCTTTTCAATGATATCTTGCATGACCTATCTTGCATAAAATAAATCATAATTATGCCATACTCATATAATAATAATATTACTATAAAGGATATGGGGTGTAGTGTCACAGTGAGAGCAAGGAAACATGCAGTTAAGGGGCTGGATGGGTCATCAACATTCAAGTTGAAGGCACAGAGGATGAGTAGGAGATTGAGAGTGTGACAGGATCTCTAGGGTGCAGCCTGGGACTGTGGGACCGCTGTGCCCCCTTCACTCTCTCTATCTGGTCTGTCTCTCACGCTGCCTTGCTAGTGACAAGCAGCAAACCCCTCCAGATGCTGTTATCCTTCAGCACAACCACATGTGGAATCCCACACCCACCTAGATTGCATGAATGCTCCTAGAGCCACTCATGAACCACACAGAGAAAGGCACCACCTAAATCCCCCCAGTTCCCAGCCTTGCACCTCAGAAATATACCATCTTGCACTGCTCAAGATGAGCAGTGAAAATTTATTGGGTCACCACTTCATCAATGGAAAGTGGATATACACTAGCCTTTGCAAACATGAGCAGATTTACCAAACACTTCAGGCAAAGTCACCAGTAAAGATAAACAGTAAAACAAATTTATTGACTACAAAAGATAGATTTTAAGTCATTATAAGTGATAGACTGTGTGGTTATATTTTATTTTGGTAACTAACTCTGACTTTTTGCCTATTAGACTGGGCAACATCTACATTAAGCAGTTTTTCTCACTCCACTGAATATTGCAGTCCTTAATATACAGGTTTGTTCCTTAAACCTGGGCCATTCTCCTCTGTTGGAGTCTTCAGTCTTCTCAGTGTCTTTGTTGCTTGCAGCATAGGTGGGGGCTGGAGAAAGGCCCAACATGTGGCCCCTGTGTTCTGTTTTATACCCTCAGTTCCAAGTGCTTGGAGAACCCAAGTCCAAGCACATCTGGTGGGCATTGCTGAGTCCCCAGGCAAGGTTGAGCAATTCCCCGGTGTGGCCTTATGCAGGTGAGTCATTGAATTGTAACTCCTCTGCTGGACAATGATTGGTGATGTCTGCTGTTCAGCATCCACCCAGGCATTGGTTACCTCCCTTGTCATTGTCTCTGGAGAGCTAGTATCTGGGTGCTTCCTAAACTCACAGCATATTTTAGTGACAACCATACAACACAATCTCATAACTCCATATGCACTAATGATATACATATTTAGATAGAACAGTGACTTTCACCAGACCATAACCTTTCCCCTGATACCTTACATGGCATGCTTTATATGCAAGATCACAATTATATATAAATGAGTATGGGGGTTACTGGGTGCTCCCCCCAAGGTATAGAATGTCATAGTGAGGAGAGGAACAGAAAAAGTCAGGAGTCAAAATCAGAGAGAAAAGCTGACAGAGAGGAGTTGGGCAGACGGTAGATAAGTTATAAAAAGAAAACCAGGAATACACCTTCCTCTCAGCACAGAGAAAATCACAAGCCAAAACAAAAATAAGCTAACACATTCCCTTGCTAGTACTTATTGATTCTAATGGAGTTGGATTGCTTGCTTCCTTGATCTGTGTCCCCTTATTGGTCCTTTTGGTCAGGTGCCAGCCAGGTTACCTGAGCTGCTTAACCCTTCACAGGTAAAAAGATTTTGTGCCTCTGGCCAGGAGGGATTTTATAGTACTGTATACAGGAAGGTTGTTACCTTTCCCTTTATATTTGACATCTTGGGGAATGGTATCCTTGTAACATCAATTCCCGCAAAGCCTTCACAAAAAGGGTCCCAAAAGGACAATAGCAACCTTTGCTCAAGAGGATCAAGTAGCACATGAGAATGGGAGATCTGGAAAGGTGTCTCTATACACAAGTAGCGCGACTGCTAAGGCTCCCTCAATGCTTAAGCCTGATATGAAATACCAGGCTGAAAGGGGTCATCCTCTTGTTAAAATATTCCCTAAGGAACCACAAGGACCAGGAATCCATAAAGTTTTGCAGATGAAAACAAGGAAAGTACCTCTTAAGTGCTAGTGATTCCAAGAGTATGCATGGTAATAGACCTCTGACAAGGGTCTCACCAAATGTACCTAGTTTCCTTGGATCCCAGAAAGAGCTTCTTCAGATGTGGGATGGTTACATTGGTTATCTGCACTGAGGTGCCCACATAGCCCATCTTGCCTAACACACCAGGAGCCTTCAAAGGTTCTGGTGGAAGAGATGTTGGAGGACAAAGAACTGTCATCTGTCATGCTGAACTTAATCCTGGGGGAATTCTGCGCACAATATATTAAAATTCTGCAAATTTTATTTGTCAAAATAACACTACATAATCAAGCCAGTTTTAATTATTTTGGTAGTTTATTTCAAAATAAATGTCACAGGTCTATTTGTAACAATACAGACACAAAAATAATTCCCCCAGGAGTAGAGAGTTAAAGAAACCCCTATGACAACCCAGTTTCTTTTTCTCTGACTCCTCCTCCCCCCAGAGCCTAGCTGCAGGGCCCCCCAGCTCAGATACCTGCACATTCCCTCCCCACAGAGCCTAGCTGCGGAGGCCCCCTGGCCAGATAGCCACCCATACGCCTCCCAGAGCCCAGCCATGCACCCCCTTGTCCAGATACCCACATTCCCTCCCCACCAAAGCTCAGTCATGGGCTCCCCCAGCCAACCCCCCAACCCAGACACCACCACCCCCTCCAGAGCCCAGGGATCCAGAGGAAGAAACAGCCTGATGCTGGGTCCCAGACTCGTGTGGAGTTTCCTGCACACCTCTGTCTCCTTCCCTCAGGGCATGCAGGGAATTGCAGCTGCCAGGAAACCTCTAGCTCCCTCCCCCTCCCCCAGACAGTATCTTCTATATGCAAGCTGGGCTCTGCTGGGTCCAGCAGACCCCAGCAGCATTGCAGCCAATTTCTGTGGAGGAAGGAAATTCTGCATGCCCATTACTTTCTGCAAAATTCTGGATTGTGCAGTGGCGCAGAATTCCCCCAGGAATATGAACCCTAAGTACAACCTGTTGGAATCCATCAGACTGCTTCATATAAGATTTTTCTCCTGACCAGTCTTTCCCTCCTTGGCACCAGGTGAATGAGACCTCTCCTTGGTGAGAATCTGTTGCGAGTCATTCATCCAGATCTGGCTACACCTGTACACCTGGGTGATGCAAATGAATCAAAGAACATTTGAGCACTTAGTGAATATTATGAGGTTTGCCAGGCTTGCAAGGGTGTTTGTCTACTATGAACTGGAGGAACTCTGTCTTGTACTTACAACACTATGGAAGTAGCCCTCTCAAGAATCTGTGGCAAACCAGTCCTAAAGGCTGAAAGAAGATATTGTGCATGGTTTCTCCAATGAGCAGAATTTTTGCATAGGCATTTTTTCAATTTGCAGAGATGCAGTAGAATGTGTAAGATCGTTTCTATTAGAAATAAGACATTGCTATAAAGGAAGAATAAAACCATTCTCCTTTCTCCCCTCCAAGATCTTATACTACTTCTGTTTCCAGATTTCAATTTTCAGTAAGGTCAAGACCACTTTTCGCATAATTTTTTCATGAAAAGATCCTTGGGGGTGAGGAAGGACTGGATGTTGGTATGATCTTGAAGTCTGTTCTGTTTGATTTCTAGTACAGAGCAGTTTAACTAAATAGCTTGTCATACCTGAAACAATTGGGGACAAATTGTCTCCAAAAAGGAGGAAAAGAAAGAGAGGATTTAAATCTTACAATTGGTTTGGGATCCTCTGAGGCAGCAGAGTCTAGGGAAAAAACAAACTTTGCCTTTTTTGATATGGCAAAAAATTTTACTAGACTATCTGGGTCTCCGTACGTAGACAGATACAGAAGATTTCTACTGAAATCACACCTGCTGACTTCAGAAAGATAATTTTGTGAGGAACTGATTGACTCAACCTGAGATCTGGTGGCCTTTAGTTTCTCCAAGACCTCATCTGTTTTAAAACTAAAGATCACCTACCTTTGTAAGTTCATCTGTTGACTTGATATTTTATAGAAATACCTGAATTCTGGAGCCATGTACATTGATTAAGAGAGAAAGCTGAAGTCAAAGAACCTGTCAGATCTAGGTTCAAAAAATCCTAAAGTACCCATACAGAGGAAAAATTTGGTAAGATTTAACCTCTGGAACTGCCAAAGATCATGTGTGAGATTCCAAAGATGTTCTTGTACCTGAACCAGAATCACTTTAAAGGTGAGATTGCAGCAGAATGGCAAGAGATTTGCTTTTCCCAGTTCTGAGAATATTTTGGCACCAAACTTGAAATTATTAGCAGTTGTGGACTCTACAGATCTGAATATTGCACCATATTGGGTCACTTGCTCTCTGTTCAGATCTCTATAAGAGTATACTAAAGGTTTCCAAACCTTTATAAAGTTCATTATAGATTCTATAAGAGTTCTAACTTGCCTACCACAGGACATATTCTGAGAACATATCCAGGCAGTGGAACTAGCCAGTGTGTGTTTAATCTTGGGTCTGATAAAGGGACCTGCTCCTGGGACTCCTTTTGCAAGGCTAGCTGCATTTGGTATACAAATCAACATAAACCTGTGAATTTTCCAACTCCAGTATTATTTCCCACAGACTGGAAGCAATCCTGTGTTGCAGGCTTCCAGAGTGCATTTCCCATTCACTTCTCCACTATCAATGCTGATCTCATTCTGGTGTCTCTGTGCTGCAGCGAGCTTGGCACACAGCTCTAGGAATGTGGCCTTTTGCATCCAAAAATTCTGCAGCCACTGCTCATAATGCTAAACCTGCATTATGATCCCACCAGTCAGTGCTGTTTCGGGACCTAGACGCAGCATTCCACTGTCTGCAGCTGCTCCATGAATGCCACCAAACAACCTTGAAATGTTTTCCGTTATGTACCTCAGCAAATGGCCCTCAAAGAAATTGTCATATCCCTGATTGTTGTGGTACTTTCTAGAGTCTGCAGATACAGGAGAATCATGGCATGTATTTGCAACATGCATGAGAATGGTGCAAAGCTCTGGGCGCTCCATGCTTCCTTCAGAGTGGCAGAAACTAAAAAGTTCTGCGTGAGTTTGTGAGATTTTTAAAACAAGCTGAAAAAAGTATGGGATGGAGACAGTTGCATGCTGGGAACCTGAACCCTAGCTCCTGGAGATACCTGGGTGAGTCATTACTATCCCATAAACACTGCAAAAATAACTCAAAAGGCATTCACTGGCCAGCAATGCATGGCACACTGGAATATCTACCCATGGTGCACCACCCTTTACACTAACACAAGTGCTCCTGGTAAGCACAAAGCTGATACAAGCAGCCAAATATGCCCAAATGATATAAACTTCAATGGTTATATGCCAATGTAACTTGCCTTAACCGAAGTCTGTAGTATAGAAAGTATGCTACAGGTGTCATCTGCCCTTTGAAGAGGTAAATGAGAAAGCTCACACCTTCAGGTGGAGTTATGTCAAGGCGAGTTTGGGGCCTTAGCCCTGCTTCCTGGGAGGGTGCAGCAGGCTGTATGGTTGCACCTCTCTGGATACATCAGAAACCCAAGTGTGTTGAGTGATCCTAAGACAGGGCTGTGCCTAAAGTCACTGGTTCAGATGCCAGAGGCTTAAAACACATGGAACTAGTGGCTTTATCTTCTCAACTGGACCTGACACACATGCAAAAAGGGGCTGAAATAAGGTTTCACAGGCAATCTTAATTCCAGCCCTTCCTAATTTGAGTGCTTGACTTTGTACCTTTGCATGTTTTTAATGTATTTTGTATGTAATATTCTAAATAGCTAAAAAAGTAAACAGAGAAAAAAAAATTCCATCATGAGGCATAATAGTGAAAACTACATGGCTCAGCATCAGGGACCGAGATCTTTACATCCACCATACAAACCTCTGCTATTAGAGCTAAGTAACTGATAGCAGTAGTAGGAAATCATTCTTTAAGGTGACCACCTCTAGAAGAGGATGGACATTTACCAGTGGTGGTCTCAAATGTTTGCTGACAAAGAATGGTGAAATTTAGATCTTGGGATCCATTTCAGGAACTGGAGCAGTGTGTAATCTACTAGGAATAAAATATACTACCCATTTCCCTAAGCTTGATTTCTTTTGCCTATCTCCCCATACCTGCCCCTGTCTACCACACCACTGGCCTTTTTCCCCAGTTTTCTAATCTAGTCAGTCTTCTTTTCCACTCTTTAGGATTCTTATCTATCTCCTTTCCCATTCCCAGTTCTCTCTCCCACTCCTTGATCTTTTTCTTCCCTCTCATAGCCTCTGGCTATACACTCCCTTAACCACTGGACACGCACGTTCTGATCCCCACTAGTTCCCGGTCAGTCTCCCTCCCTGGGTGTCTCATCTAATTTCAGCATCCTCATCTCCCCTAGCTTGTCAGATGTCTCTCCTTCCCCCAGGCCCACTAGGTGCCTGCTAGGTTACAGACCTAGTCTCCTTAACAGGCCCAGTTCCCACCCCCCAGGCTCTTTCTACTAATCTATTCCACAATTTCCTAGGTCTGGGTCTTGTCCTCTCTCTATTTGCATCACTAAGCTTACTCTATGCTGCTTTGGTGCCAGGAGGGAGGTCGCTGTCAGCACAGGAGCGATATGCTCCCAGGTCTTATTTCCAGTCATTAACCCCAGAGCAGCTATTACTGGGAGAGTTTGACTTCACCTTTATTGCCCTGGGCTTTGTGGGGATGGTGCATGAACACTCTGGTCAGCACTAGAAGCTGAGAGAGGTCTGAGTGGGAACTGAATCTTTTGAGATTTTTAGCTCAAGCCTCTACTGACCATGTGCAAACTTTTTTGCCCAAAGGCTTATAACTTGCCCAAATTTGTGCAGATGGTCACAGAGAATGACAAAAGGCACATCCCTGACACAAAGTGACTTCCTTCCTCATTTCAAATTCCTTGCTCCAAAACCGAGGAGTGCTAGAGTTTTTGAAAGAGAACCTGTCTCAGAAATGGCTGAACCCTATTAGCCAAAATTAATTAACTAAAAAAAAAAAAAAAAAATCATTCTGAGGCAGAAACCCCTTGGAAAATTTCAACCTGAACTATTAGTCTGGCATAGTTGTAAAATTACAGAAAAACAGCATCTTATGTGACATGTAAGGCAATGGTAATAGGCAGGGGTATTAGCCCTACTGTAAATACTTTCAGCTGTTATCAATGCTCCACAGAAAATTTAGTACATTATAGAAAATTGTATTAGAACTATTATAAGTAGCTCCTTGGAACTGATAGTATAATATGTAGTGGAAAACTAAATCCTACTCCCAGAATTTAAACAGGTTGCACTCTTTGGAATGGAAGGTGTAGTAGTTTTATGAGGCGGTGAAGATGTGTGTCACAAAAATGCATGAATACTGTTTTAACAAATTACATCATGTTTAGAAATACAGCTGAAGTCAAACATACTTTATTTACATGAGGATATTTGTGACAGTTCTAAAATAAAAACTGAACAAATCCACTTTAATACCAGCCTGTCTTAAATAAAATTTTCAGATTGACATTTATTATTTGTAGTTGCTGTGTGAAGTTTAAGCTTGTACCAAGATAGGATGATCCAGTAATTTGATATTGGTCAACTTGAAAAAGTTGTGTTACAACTTAGTCTCTTCGTACATAGAAGATGTTGTATCCAAGCTCAATCATTCCCCCCATGAGCAAGGCCCATAAGGGAATAAAGACATACACTAGTTTCATTTCAGTAAATTGTTCCAGTTTAGCACAAAGGGCAAGGCAGAAAGCTAATTTAAGCAGCATTGCGATGAGGTACCAGGCCTTTTTCTTTACATTTTGAGAACCATTGCGAGGGTCATAGCCAGACTTACATCGCCCAGCCATTTTTACAATTAGCATAACGAGAAGGATAGTATCAAATATCCAGACTGGAATAAAGATAAGAAACCAGTTCCATGGTGCTTTCTCGTCCAATTTTAACACCAACATAATCAGGAAGAGTAATGTGAAAAGCCATGTGAGCAGCACTCTCTGTGCCAGGGACATTCTCATTTAAACAGCTTTGATAGGGAGTTTTCCCCCCCCAACTGTCAGCAACAACCTAAGACAAGGAAAAAAAAAACCAACCAGTCAAAAATGGCATATCAAAAACATATGGAATATATCTTGAAGATTCACATGCAAAAGTTTCATTTCTTGTTCTTGCTTTCAGAACCCACCACAATCCCACCTCACCTAGATAGACCATATTTCACATTTCCCTTTTATGACTCTATTCTTCCAATGATACAAGTCTTAACACTGAGCATTTTAATTCTGGTCCTCTTCCCAAAAGAATTCACCACTCATAAACCTGAATGCTTTTTGTAAGCCAGTTAGCCAAGCCCTCATCATCTCATGTCCCTAACAAAACACATTCTGCAGAGCAAATACAGCAATTTACAGTTAAACTATAGAGGCCTTAATCCTAAATTATCCTTAACTTCGGACTTCTCTGTGCAGGCTGTCATCTTTGTGACTCTCTCTAGATTGTGGTCTCCAAAGCAGAAATTGTATTTGTTGGTTTGTACAAGGCTGAACGCTTTTTCCAGGACTATGCCATACACAGAGGTGTTATGTTACTTAGTTGCTGTCAAAGCACAAAGAGTGTGCAAACTTCTCTAAAATGGATGCTGCTCTTGTAGAGATGCTTTTCTCATCAAAGGAGTAAAATGCAGAGTAAGCACAAGGTAGCAAAGACACTAACTGAAATGTCCTGGAAACTGCTGCTCAGACTGAATGATCTAAGGGAAAATAATAAAGGTTAAGGACAATTTTTGTGATAACTTAGCCAATAGGCACCCTTTGCACAGTTAGTGTTGGCTCTGACATCAGTTGTATTACAGTAGTGCTTAGAGGGCAATCAGGGATCAATGCCCCACTGAACTGGATATGGTGTGTATGAACAAACAGGCCTCATTACAATCTAAATTTATTTTGTTCCCTATTTACAGTTCCAGTTGCTCATGATTTAGCTTGGTGTCACAAGAACTGGAGTTCTGAGGGCTCCTGCATACAGCCCTATATTTGACCTGCTACTACAATATGAGAGACCAAATTTCAAAGCAGGAAAGACAGACAAGTGATTTCAGGAATACCAAACCCCTCCTACCCACACCTTCAGAAATGTATTTTAGATCCATGGTCATACAGCTTTTTCTGCTTCCACTATTTCTCTCCCACTCTGTCAGGCGGTGTTTTCAGAAAGTCAAACCCTATAGACATTTTTCCAAAGAGGATCTCAGCTGCCTAACAGCACATATTCAGATTTGCACAACTTTCTTCCTATTTAGTCTTTAAGAGGCAAGGATCATTGCCCAGGAGACAGAAAAAGCTATTCCTATCCGCTTGAGTGCAGAGACCCATTGTTTACTGAAAGTACTTCTCCCACATGCTCTGACTCCAAATTCCCATAGAAAGGGATAAACACCACAAGCTGCTGTCAAGGGATAAAACAAGAATGCTGCCTGGCTGGTGGGGGTACAATCAAGGAGATGTGGTCTGGAAATGCTAGTTACATAAATGCACATCATCCAAGAAGGCAACTACTTCTTGGATAACCATGTTCAGCAATTGTTGCCACAGACACCACAAGGGGAAGGACTGGCAATAAGGGAACTAGAAAGAGTAGAAAGCCAACAAACAAACTGACCACTTGTGACACAGAGCTAGGAAGCATTCAGCCTGGCTAAAATTATCAAATAGTCATCAGATAACCAGTAAGTTAACTATCGAGGAACTCGGTTTCTGGAGAAATGGAACAGAAAGCCATTGGGGACATAGCTGATGGGCATCCTTGCAGTTTGGTAGCTGTTTGCCTTGTGACAGATTATTCAATCATCCTGAAAATGCAAACAATTATCATTAGCGATTCCATATTAAGAAGAGTGGAGAGAGAACTCAGCAAGGGACTGAAGGATAACAGGATGGTGTGTTGTCTCCGTGGAGCAAAAATATGACATGTAATTGCATGATTGGACAGGATTATGAAGTAATCTGTTGAAACATTAGTACCAATGACTTGGCATCACATGGAACTACACAGACTACAAGAGACTTAGATCTTGAAGAGGAGCTGAAGACCAAGTGATATTCTCATAGATCTTTCTGGTCCCATCAATAGAAGGCTGAAGGAGATGAATTGCTGGCTGCACTACTAGTAACACACTGGAATTTTTGTGGAACAGTAGGCCACATTCCAATGGAAGAGGGGGCACAATGAACGAGATGGCCTACATCTTGCAGGCTTGGGGTAACGGGCTGAATTTCTCAGCTGGAGATGAGCAGAAGCAGCCTGGAGAGTATTAACCCAACAAAGAAAGGTGAGAGTGGAGGAGGCAAATGTTGTATCAACTCAAATTCAACATGTTCCAAAAACATTGAATAGATGTGAGAAAACATGTGAAGAGAAAAAATTAACTGTTTAACAATGCTAGGAGTATGGGTAACAAGCAAGAGGAACTGAAAATTCTCAATTAATAGAAAATAGATATTGACCTTAATGAAATGGGTGGGACAAGTCACAGGTCTGGAATGTTAAATATCATTGGTTATAACCTGTTTAGGAAGGATAGTGACACCTTTACCTGTTTTAGCGTTCTGCTTAATGCAAAACTATAGGATCTTGACTGCATATAGATCACTGTGCTAACTACTGGGGAGATCTGTTACAGACCACCAAATCAAACCAGGGTGTTCTTAAATTGTCCTCTAAGTTACTCCTTTTGTAATTGTTTAATATATGGGGGGGGGGGATGGTTGTTATGGAGAACCTCAATTTGAGAAGCATGAAATGGAGGTTTTGTGCAGCTGGTAGTAAAACACTGGAGTTTAGAAAATAATCATTTATAAGTTTATAACACAAAAAGATACTGCACCCAACACAAGAACTATTTTGGACCACATTATGATGGATAAAGATGAGTTAATCACTGGACTGGAAATTGCCCGTTGACCAATGAGCTTGATCTGATTATATTCAATGTAGACAATTAGGACAGTCCCAACTAATACATTTATATATTTTGTACTAAAAGAGCTAAATTTCCCAGTTGAGAAAAATTATGCAAGAAACTTATTGGAAAGAAAAATTAGATGGAAAAATGTGACTAAAAACCAGCAGTTTAAATATGTTCTTCAGAGAAAGAATACTTAACAAGAGATGTATAGCCAAAACACTTATATACCAAACAGCCAGCTTCCTTCCATAAAAATGGTGATCTAACAACAAGTGATTAGATCATCCATCTCTTCCCCCTCTCCCCCCCAACATGTTACATTATGGAACAGGGGCTTTTTGTATGGAAATCTCTACTACAATTCCTTAGAGGTTTCCTCATTGTATCCTGTAAAAGGGGGATTGGTGTCGATCCTTTATCTCAGTGAAACAAATCTGTCAGACCCCAGGAGATTTTATAGAAGACTTTATCCCTGCACCACAACTGGCCCCCAGCACTCAGGCAGGATGGCTCCAATGGAACCGTGCTCTGAGGAAATGTGCTCTTGCAGGGAATGCGCCATAGAAAAAGGCAACACAGGCTGAATGGGGAGTTGAAAACCCAGAATGGAGGCACCTCTCCACATAGGGATGTGGGGAGCATGATGTGGTCCAAGGAACGCAGAAAATTTTGTCTGTTCTTTTAGATTTCTTGAAGTCAAAATTTTGCTCTTGGAGGATGTGTGCACACAACTCACATTTATTTTAGTGGAAATATTGATGCATGGAACAAGGGTAGAACCTGAACGTAGAGCTTGGCAGGTAAGAAAAGGTTAATGTATTGCTCATCCTTAAACTGTGTAGTATATTAATGATTTGGACTTTTAAACAGTTTTTTTTAAACTGTTCTACTCACCTTTAAAAGATAAGGTATCCTAAAACAATGTTTCAGTTCAAGGAACAACCTCATCCCTGTAACGCTGAATATTCAGAGTGATTGTCCTAACGAATTTTCTTCAACTAATCCATGGGCATTTTACCTTATGAACGGCTTTAGCCACATATATATTTTACTATGCTAAGGCATTTTACTTCTCAAGTTAAAAAATTTTTAGGGAAAGAAAACTACTGACATTCACCAACTCCAACTAATTATCCAGATGGAAAGAAATGCCATCTTCTGTTGTGTTTTTGGCACATAGTATACAGTTGTTATTCTCTGCTCCTGGGTAACAAGTTATTGTCAGTTGCCTCATTATTTGGGACACTTCATATTCACAGCCTCCTTTTGCTGGCCTGAAGGCACTGATAGCAAGAATCATGGACACCCCTTTTATTTTGGGATATTAGGGCTTGTCTGTCCCTGGACACTGATCTGGAATAAATAGGGTATTAATTTAAAGCAGATTAACTGTTTTAGTGGATGCTCTTACTCCCCCATAAATGCCATATTCTAAATTTGTTTAATCCAGAATAACTCCCTAGGTCAATAAACCCTTACTCTATGTCTATACACTGGAGACTGGAGCGTAGACATAGCCTACACCAGTGATTTCCAAACCATGGGTCGCAACCCAGAACTGGATCACAGAACGGAAAGGACTTGGTCGCAGCGACTGTGGTCAGCACCGCTGACCGAGCCATTAAAGTCCCATCTGCAGTGCTGCCCAGCTAAGGCAGGCTAGTCCCTTCCTGTTCCGACACCGTGCTACGCCCCGGAAGTGGCCAGCAGCAGGACTGGCTCCTGAGGGGGGCCCATAGGGCTCCGCACGCTGCCCCTGCCCTGAGCACCAGCTCTGCACTCCCATTGGCCTACTGCCTCTGCATCCCAGCTGTGCTGCTGACTGGGAGCTGCCAGAGGTAAGCCCACACTCTAACCCCATGCCCCAGTCCTGAGCCCCCCCAAACCCAGAGCCCCTTCCTGTACCCCAAACCCCTCTTGCACCCCCAAACCCCTCATCCCTGCCCAAGAGCCTGCCCTCACCTGGCCCAGAGCCCTGATCTCCTCCCACACCCCAACCCCTTGCCCCAGCCTTGAGCACCCTCCTGCACCTCAAATCCCTCATCCCCAGCTCCCCCCCCAGAGCCTGCACCCCCAGGTCAGGGACCCCCTCCATCCCAACCCTCAGCCCAGAGCCCCCTCTCACACTCATTTCCAGTCCCACCCCACAGCCCTCACCCCCAAACCCCTGCTCCAGCCCAGAGCCCCCTCCCACCTCTGAACCCCTCATTCCCAGTCCCACCCCACAGCCTTCACCCCCCCACTCCAACCCTCTGCCCGAGCCTTAAGACCCTCCTACACACCAAACCCCTCATCCCCAGCTCCATTGGTCACAGGCATCAACAATTTTCTTCAACTGGGTCACCAGAAAAAAAAAGTTTGAGAACTATTGCCCTACACTGATAGGAGTAGTTTTTCTGTCAAGGTAGGAATACTACCTCCCTGAATGATGTTAGCTATGTTGATGGACAAATACTTCTGCTGCTGAATACATCAACAGTAAGGGTTACATCAGTGTTTTCCCCCACACCCCTGTGACACAGCTATGCAGCTATAAGTATCATGTGTAGGCCAACCAAGCCTTAGTCTAGAAGAGCATTTCCTGCGATTATGCCTGGCCAATTAGGAGTAGCAGGGTTCTGGAATTCATAGTTGATTTCTGAAATCATGAACTCCTCAGGGCCCTGCACTATTGTGGTCTGTTCCCCACCCAGAGTGATTACTTGGAGCATTACTTTTTTGCGAATACAGACTAACACGGCTGCTACTCTGGAGCAAGCAGCTGTATTCCTGTCCTCCATGTCAGCAGGGTTCCGCCGTGGCGGAAGGTGCTTGTGAGTCAGTGATGTTCCCCGAAGTGCATGAGTCTTCACCCCTGGCCCAGGGGTGCCATTTGGGGACTTCCCTAGGGGAGGTCTTCTCACTCTAGCCCCAGACAGAGCTCTTAACTGCAACAGCTTGAGTGTGATATGTAATAACTTCTGAAGCTGGGAGCAGCACAGCCTTTGGTGCAGGGAGTTTGTTTATAACCAGAGACAGGGTGATTAAGATAACAAAAGGCTTATCATTGAAGTAAATGATCCTAAAAGCACTTCAGTTAAAAGATAGGAAACAAAGGGTAGGAATAAGAGGTGAGAATGGAGAGAGGTAAATAGTGGTTTCCCTCAGGGGTCTGTACTCTGAGAAGTCCTATTCAACATATTCATAAATGGTCTGGAAAAAGGGGTACGCAGTGATGTGGTAAAATATGTAGATAGTACAAAATTACTCTAGATAGTTCAGTCCAAATCAGACTGCGAAGGGTTACAAAGGGATCTCACAAAACTAGGTGACTGAGCAACACAATGGCAGAAGAAATTCAATGTTGATAAATGCAGTTGGCAAAATATAATCCCAACTATACATACAAAATGATGGGGTCTAAATTAGCTGAACTCGTCAATAAAGAAATCTTGGAGTCATTGTGAATAATTCTCTGAAAATATCTGCTCTGGCAATTAAAAAAGCTAACAGAATATTGGGAATCATTAGGAAAGTAATAGATAATACGAGAAAAATATCATATTGCCTCTACATACATCCATGGTATGCCAACATAGTGAATAGTGTGTGCAGATTTGGTCATCCCATCTCAAAAAAGGTATAGTGGATTTGGACAAGGTACAGAAGAGGGCAACAGAAACGATTAGGGGTATGGAATGGGTTCTGTATGAGGAGAGATTAATAGGACTGGGACTTTCCAGCTTGGAAAAGACATGGCTAAGGAAGGATATGACAGAGGGCTATACAATCATGCATGGTGTGGAAAAATTTAATAAGGAATTATTTCCTCCTCCTAACACACGAGCCAGGAGTCACCAAATGACATTAATAGGCAGTAGCTTTAAAACAAACAAAAAGTATTTCTTCACCGTCAACATGTGGAACTCTTTGCTAGGGGATGTTGCGAAGGCCAAACCCGTAACAGGGTCCAGTAAGAACGAGAGAAGTTCACGGAGGATATTAGCCAGGGATCCAACACCATGTTCTGCGTGGCCCTCGCCGTTTGCCAGAAGCTGGGAGTGGGCAACTCGATGATGGCCTGGTGCCTGTTCCGTTCAGTGCCCCGGGGCACCTGGCAGCGGCCGCCGCTGGAAGAATCAACCTCTACCAAAATCTGAACCGGCGCCCCCGCCCTGGCCCTTCGCCTCCGCCGCGAAAGGACTCGCAGCTCCCCTGGGCCGACGGGGAGGCTCCTCTGCGCCTCACTCGCCCCGCCGCTCCGGTTCCCCGCCCAGCGGGACGCCTCAGCCAACCGGCAGCTCTGAAAGGCTCGGGGGCGGGGTCCCCTGCGTGCCCACGGGAGGGGCGCCCGCTCCCGCCCGCAGGGCTGAGTCCGGCTCGCCCTCGCTGCAGCCCGTTCGGCCCGTGCTGGGCCCGCACTAGGCACGGACAGAGGGTTCCCTCCCCCCCCCCCGTTGGGAACCCGTCTCCGGCATCAGGAGACGAGAGGCCCCCCCCCCCTCCGTGTACCTACCAGGCAAGCCCGGGCCCCCCTGCGCAGCAGCCGCCGCCGCCGCCGCCGTCTCACCCCGAGGCCAGAGCTTTCCCCCTCCCTTCGCAGGGCCTCGGCTCATCACGTTACAGCCCCCGGGCCCGACACGCGTTGTAAGGGCCCCAGCCAACAAGCGGGTTGCAGGTGGAGAGGAGGGGCCCCCTCATTAGGGAAAAGAGAGCGCGAGAGACGCTCAGACCACCTCTGCAGCGCGCCCATTGGCTAGCCCATCTCGCCGTGAACAGACTCTGACCCACTCCCATTGGGCGGCAGAGAAGCCGATCAAAGTGATGCCGTCTTTGCTGCACGTCTTTAGGTGGGCCAGATGCCCATCAAACTGAGCCCTGCCTTCGCACCAGAGCCATTGGTTATAAGGGAAGCTGAATTCACACTCAGCCCGCCCACTTTTTTCCTTCTTCCAATTCAGGGACAGGGACGTCAATCAAACAAAGGGCTGCATCCAGTCAGCGACTCTTCTTGCGATAGAGACTTGCCCATCTAACGGAATCCCGCCTCACCTCCTTTCCCATTGGATAAAGTAGCCATTCATCAAATATAGCGCCCGCCCCTCTTCATGTAGTCGAATGGGCGGGAGCCCCCTTAAGTTCTTACGGAAGACGGTAACTGATGTGATGTGATGACGTATCTCCATATGTCTTTCCTCGGGTTAGGGTAGAGCATCGTTTAAAGCACGGCCCCTTTTCCCACCTCTGTCTCCTAGCAGCGCATTGTTCCCTCCCCTGTATCCCGGCCGCGCGCTGTTGCTGCCGCCG
Source organism: Dermochelys coriacea (assembly GCF_009764565.3). Lineage (NCBI taxonomy): Eukaryota > Metazoa > Chordata > Testudines > Dermochelyidae > Dermochelys > Dermochelys coriacea. The sequence goes on from NC_050068.2 coordinate 329,858,562, forward strand.
CGGCTCTGCCTCCTCTCGAGCTCGCGCTTCCTCACAGCTGTTGCCTTTCGTTACCGCCGCGCAGCTGCTGTTGTCTGCGGTGCGCGCTCTCCCCGCTGCCGCCTCATTGCGGCGCCGGGTAACCGGTAAGGTTCGAACCCCCAACGGTTACCGGGGTCGGGGGCAGAGGAAAAACCTCCTTACGCACGGGAGGAGAGGGAGCCGAGGAGCCTACGCACCCCGCGTGGGTGGGGGGAGCCAGGCGGGCTCTGGCTGCTCCGTATACTGGGGAAGTGATAAGGCGACAGTGTGTGGGGAGGGGGTTTCAGCTTTATGGAACAGGCAGGGGAAGGGAAGAGGGTTGGGGGGTAAGGCAGCTTCCACACACGAGGAAGGCGTGGCAGTCGGGGGGGGGCGAAGAGGGGGGGAACTGAGGGGCTGGAGCTGTTGTCACTGGAGCTCACTGGTGTGTTTTATTGGGCTATGGGTGGTGGGTTTAGCCTTCAGGCGAATAGGTGTACTCTTACATTGTTCAAGCCCTGAACTAATGTTCCCTTTTTCATGGGTGCTGTGTGAAAAGCCTAATTTTGGGGTTGCTGTGAACAACCCTCATTTTCTTGGGAGAGGGTGAATTTGGTTCAGTAGGTTGAGCAGATGATAGGAATCACGTTGACTTTTTTTCCCCCCTTGCCTTAAAGGCCCCCTATCAAACAATCCCTACTTTCAGCTCTGACCTGGTCACCTTTCATATTCTCGCTTTCATACAATGCATCCCTTCCACTCGTTTGCCTTTTTTTTTTTCATCCCCACTTTTGCATCTTCCTCACCCCAACGCTGACAGCCCCTCTATTCCAAGCTGCCCTTATCGTTGGATCTCCTCTCAGAAACTGTTTGTTTACCAGGCCACCTCCTTCCCCAAATTAGAAGTTCTCTCTAAAACTCCTTCTGACCTCTCTTCTATGAGAAATGGAGAGGAAAGAGTGAACAGCTAAAATGAGAAAAATAATAAAACTGTCAAGTTGTGTAGCTGCCTTTTGTTGTCCCTCTTCCCCCTTTGTCTATGACCCTCACTTATTACATTTTACAGGTTTCAGAGTAGCAGCCGTGTTAGTCTGTATTCGCAAAAAGAGAAGGAGTACTTGTGGCACCTTAGAGACTAACAAATTTATTAGAGCATAAGCTTTCGTGAGCTACAGCTCACTTCATCGGATGCATTTCGATGCAGCTCACGAAAGCTTATGCTCTAATAAATTTGTTAGTCTCTAAGGTGCCACAAGTACTCCTTTTCTTATTACATTTTAGTCTCTATGCTCTTTAGACTAAAGACTATGGTTTTTTTTTTTTTTTCATGTTTTATCAGGTGCCTAGTATACTTTTGGGTGTTTGAAAAATAATGGGGAGTTGAGAATGCTGGTTTTTATTCCAGGCTCTGCCAGCATCTTGCTATGTGACCTTGAGTAAGTCGCTTAACCTCTCTGATCATTTGATACCCATCTGATATATGATTTATCTCCAAAGAGCATTGTGAAGTTTAATTAATGTTTGTAAAGTGTTTTGAGGTCCTTTTGATAAAAAATGGTTGAAGATAATGTTAAGTATTCGTATTATTATTTTGACATGGCATAGCTTTTTTTTTTTTTTTTTTGGGGTCTCCACTCTCCAAAGAGTGATACAACTTGGCAGTTTGGAATGTGTCCTCAGTAATCTTCCCAATTTACTTCTTTATTCTGATTCTAGAAACCAGATGGCTGGGCATCTCCTACAGATATAATCTGTTAATCCCAGTATGTGAAAAGCCACCATTTTTAGCTAAATGTAGTGCAATTACTAAATGCCAAGTTATAGTCTCATTATGTATTACAATTCATTAATGCTCTGTATTTCCTGTTTTTGGTTTCCAGTATATGTCTGTCTTTGTGAGGAGCTGTATGCATTTGACTTTTTCTGCTGCTTTGGTGGGCTCTAGTGAACTGCCATGTTTTGCTGCTTAATTTGTAGCTCCCTGGAAAGGATTATCCTTTTCTCAACAAATTTATTTTTGTTTCTGTAGAGTGTTCAGGAACTGATGTGTGTAAGATATAAAACATTTATTTTAGTTTTAAGTTTTGCTTTGTTTCTATGGCTCCTATACAGTCTTTGCAAACTACTTCAGTGCTAAAAGGGAAAACAAAGGATACTGTTTGGAAATGTATCATTTCAAGATCCTGATTCATATTTGAAATGGAATTTCCATGTAAGTAGGGTTTTTGTTGCAGTGTGTTTTTGGTACCAACATATTTATTACTCTAAATTATAAACGTTACTACTAATAAAATGAGAGCTTGAGACATCTGATTGACAACTTTGAATTCATGAAAGACTCAATATGGATTTGTAGGAAAAAAATGAATTATACTGTACATAACTTTAAAAAAAAAGTTATTCCAGTAACGTAACATTATAAGCTATTTCTACTCTAGAAAAAGGCCCAGTGCTAGAATAATTGAAGTGTTTCAGTAAGTTCACAAATGCATGGGGAAACAAGGAAATGCTAATGATATTGGGCATGGACATATAGTGTAATTGAATTAAGAGACCTCATTCATTTTGATGGAGCAAGAAAGCTTATTCCTACACACCCAGCAGGGTGGAGCAGCTCTTGGAGCCAAACAATGCTGTTCCTGTACTGACTGGAAGGGGTCACTGGAAAGTCCTCATTCCTGAGACTAAATAGGTTTAGAAGAATTAGATTTTATCAGTAAATGTTTGTAAACTATGATTTCACCTCACACACAAACCAACTAAAAATGTATTCATCTATAATAATTAAAATTTGCAGGTAGGCAGACTAAGAAAAATGCTACTTGAGAACTTACTAGAGTTTGATTTAAGGATATTTACTTTGTATATTTTGACATGTGATGTTGACAGTTTGTGTTTTAATAGTTCTCCTTCAAGTGATTGTGCACATTAGATTCCACTTTAGGTCTGTGCGAGTCGAGTGCACTGAAATGGGAGATTTTTGCCAGCAGTATGTCTAGGTGGTGCATGAGCCCAGCTGTAAAGTGGGCCTGTCCACCGCTATCCTCTCATTTCCTTCTCATGGCCTGTGACAAGAGTCTGAGCTCCCCATAGCTTTGCAGTTCACCCAGCTTTCTAAAAATCTTTTTGCAAATAGTTGTTTATACTTGGGTTAGTTTAATTAGTGTTAGGTTAACTAGTTTAGTTTTAAAGTAAATCCTGCTGGCTAATTATGAAGAAATCCCTGGGTTTCAAACAATGTGCTACATGCAGAGCTGTATTCCCTGTCCTGAATAGACAAGAAAGATGTTTGTTCTGCTTAGGGGAAGGGCATGTGAAGGACAGATGCCCAATTTGTACCTCCTTGCCCACTACGATGAAAAAGCAGACAGACTGTTGTTCAGTCGTCCATCTAATGGACATGATCAGACCTGTGTATCCAGTATCAGAACTGGAGCCTAACTTTGAATCACTAGATTCTGTATCAGGAGTGCCTCTCCTCTAGCGCAAGACTTTAAGCACAAGTTGGATGAGAAACATTGTTCTTCGTATTCTTCCGCTGTCTCATCTAAGTGCTCTAAGTGTTCTTATGCTGAGAAGCATTCAAAAGTCTACATCATCACCAAAGAAATTGTACAGTAAGTCTTCTGGAACTAGTTCAGCATATCAAAAGCACAAGAGCACGTTGGCTCTCTCTGAGGCAGTGCTGTTGACTCTGGGACCGTGAAGTCCAGTGTTTTCACCTATCTCAATCTGAAGTGATGAAAAAGGCCCTATTTTGGCATTACTGGTGTACCAAGCTCTTTCACTACAGTCCCCACCTCTCTTGGTGCCTTTAACTCCTCAGGTGTTTGTCTTGGAAGAGATTTGATGTCTCCCTCTACTGGACTCTTCAGGACTATTGGCTATGTCAGTACATCCAAAGCTAACAGCATTACTGTTTGTTCTGTGCAATCAGAACACTTAGCACCTCCGTGCAGTCATGTTGCTCAGCACTGCTGTAACAACCAGCAACATCAACATGGTCTGCACTGTCAGTGCAAGAGAGGGTTACTTACCTTGTGCAGTAACTGAGGTTCTTCAAGATGTGTGTCCTGGTGAGTGCTCCACTTCAGGTGATAGTGCATCCCGGCGCTGTTTAATTGGAGATTTTCGGCAGCAGTGCTTGGTGAGGCCATGCATGTGCAATAGCTGTCTTGCGGTGCCATTGGAGTCTTGCTCAGCACGCACACTGCCCGACCCCCTAGTTCCTCCTCAACCATCCTCGACTGAAGATGGAGCTCGGGGTAGTGCATCAGCTTCTACCCCTAGAGATAGCAAAATAGTGAATTGTTCACTTCAGTTTAACTTTCCTTAGATAAGCAGTTAGTGTTATATATAAAAATTTTACTTCGTTTTTTCTGTGTTCCCCTGTTTCCTGTGGAGCACAAACCTCAAAGTTCTTGGTCCACCTGGGACTTTACTTTGATCATGCCAGGCTCCCCTGGTTTTAAAAAATGCGGCTCTTGCAAAGAAGCTATGCTGTGCTCTGATGGACACACTCTCTCTTTGTGAGATGCCTCGGAGACGCACATACCATCCAAGTGTGTCCGCTGTAGCAACTTGAAGGTGAGAGTGACTGGGATCTCCACCTCAAAAAATGATCCTAATGGAAAAATCACTTCAACCTGAATCAGAGAGGGACACCCCGAAACCTTTTCCTTAGTGCTCTCCAGCTAGGTCTAAACCAACCACGAAGGAGATAGCCGAGGAACCAGAGGAAGAAACTGCTCCTAAGGAAATATCCCTTGAACATAATTCTTTTTTTTTTCTCTTGATGAAGCCATCATGCCACCTCCACCCATCCTGGCTGATGACTCCTTGCTCCAGGCATGAGGAATTCCAAAAGAGCTGCAAAACTCAATTGAAAATATGCCATTTGAGGGCTCTAGGCTATTCTCTGAATTTTTTACCCTCTCCTTTTTGCTATTGGTTTAATGTTCTCCTGACTACTCAGGCCAGACTGTCCCTGAGGAGCTTGTTTCCCCTTCTACTGAGGTGGAGGCCATCCAAATTATACAGCTCTTTGCCTATAGAAGGAGGACCAATGTTTCATCAAACCAAAATCCTCTTCCACTTATTTAGCCAGCAGTTCATTTCCAGAATCTCTTGCCTTCTGTCTTCCTATGCTTGTGGGAAAGGAAGGATCTCTGAGAAGATCATTGGACATTCTTCTTTAATATGTTTCCAAGTTCCTTGAAGTCATCTATTATCTGTAAGGTATCCCGCAATGAAATATCTATAGTGCTGATATGAACCATCACCAATGGATCCTTGCTCGTCGCCGTTAGAAGCTTTTCCAATCTTAGAGTGAGGTCTCGTATCTTGGGTCCAGGAAGGCAGCACGCTGTCCTTTTGTCTGCCTGTCCCTTGCAGAATGTTCTTTTGCGTACATGCACAAATGCTTATATCCCAAGACTGGTGGTTACAACCCTATTTCAGTGGGGATTCCTTTTCTAGACCCAGAACTGACAATGACATTTGTAACACGTGTCCAGGACAGATTGGGGTGCCCATTTTAGTACACTGAAGGCATAAGTTCATTGGTAATGCTAAGAAGTCTCTCTTCACACAAACATGCTGGAGCTGCAGGTCATTTGCTGAGCAAGTGAGATGTTTATGCCCACCCTCAGGAATTGGGTAGTGCCATGTGTGTGAGATCCAATTGGTTATGTCAGGAAGCTCTCCATCTTTGGAACATATGGATTAGGCATTGCGTGTCTGTTTAAAAGCCTTCCATCTCCTGGGAGAGAGAAACACCATTGTTAAAACCTGCTGAGGGAGTCATGTGGACCATCATGAGTGGTCCATCGGAAAAGGACATACTCTTTCCGATCTTTCAGTAGTGGGGAACCCCATTAATAGATTGACTAACTGTGATAGATCTCAACAACAAATGCAAGAAGTTTTGCTCATGGGCAAATCCACAGGCTAGTTCGGTCACAGTCCCCATTTTCTCTCATGGTCTGGTTGGCTACTTATATACATTCTCTCCACTTCCTCTCAACCCCAGGGTAATCGGGAAGCTAAGACAAGATAAAGCAACATGGATTTTAATAGCTTCATCTTGGCCAAGACAATTCTGCATCGAGTCTCCATCAGCCCTCCAGTAATGTTACCTCTCATCAAGGATCTCCTATTTCAGAACCAGAGTCAGTCACTGCACCCAAACCTTCAATCTCTCCTTCAGGTTCTTGCTGCATGGATGATGATTGGCTACATGATCATGAGAAACTGTGCTCTACAGATGTTCAGGAAAGATTCCACTAGGACCACCTATGCTGCAAAATGGAAACTACTTTTCTCTTTGGGAGCCATCTTATCTAGTCTAATATAAGACTAATGTGCTACTGCATGGACATTAGCCATATACTAGATTACTTATTGCATGTGGAATCATTTGGCCTTTTGATTAGCTCTCTAAGGGTTCATCTAGGGTCTGTATCTGTGGCTCTCCCACTGTTAGGGTTTTTCTGTTTTTTCTCACCCTCTGGTGTTCAGTTTTCTGAAAGACTTAGTCTCTATCATCCAGTACTAGTGTGGGATCTTAACCTGTCCTGTCCAGATTAATGGTCTCTTTTAGAACCCCTGGAGACTATGCCCTTGTCTCAGCTATCTATGAAAACTGAGTTTCTGGTGGCAGTTGCTTCTGCCAGAACAGTTTCAGAGCTCCAGGCTCTACTAATTGACCCTTCCTATATGGCCTTTTATAAGGACAACCTTTCTCTCAGTTCGCATCCTAAATTCATACCAAAGGTGGTGTGAGCTTTCCACATGAACTCATCTTTTTCAGCTTCCAGCCTTCTTTCCAAAACCATACTCATCTAAAGCAGAGGGAAAACTTAACACCTTACATGTGTATTGTGCTTTGACATTCTATATTAACTGTACTAAGTTGTTCAAAGTCTCTACCGGGCTGTTTGCATCTTATGCTGGGAGAATTAAAGGAGAACCAATAGCAGCTCGGTGTATTTCAACTGTCTCTCTAATTTCATCAAACTTTTTGTTTTGAACTTGTGAAAGTCACTCCTTCACTGAGAATAATGGCTCATTCTACCAGGGCTCAGTCTGCTTCTTCAACCTTTCTGAGTAACCATCCTTTTATGGACATTTGAAAGCAGCAATGTGGTCTTTTGTGCATACATTTTCAAGATGTTTTGCTATCACTCAGACCTCTTGAGACAATGCCAGTTTCAGCAAATTGGTGCTTCAGATGATCTGAAGTTCTACCACCTGTTTGGGAACTGCTACTGAGTCATCTAAAGTGGAATGCAAGGTTTACAATCCACTCAGAGAAAGTTTCTCTCTTGCAGTAACTGTTATTTGAGATATGTTGTGCACATATACGTTCCACAACCCTCCCCCCCTTCCACACTATTTCAGACAATGTTTCAGAAGTGGTGAGATGGGACACAGAGAGGCGGCAGATATGTCCCCCACTTATTCCCTCAGCTGGGCACACAAAGAGAGATGAGGGGCGTCCCCTGCCTAGTGGTACGGCTGGCAAGAGTCTCCTACTTGAGTCCCCTGGGCGTGCACACATCTAAAGTGGAGTGTATCTGTGCACAGCACATCTCGAATAACATTATTGCAGGTGAATAATCATTTTATAAAGTTTGAATGTTTTTAATCTCAATTCTAGTGTCATGAAACAGTTGTCTGACCCCCTATCATTTGACCCCCTTCATAATTTCCTGCAATTGTAAAACTTCAAAAAATCTGAGAAAAATAAGTGTTTTCAAAATTATAGAAAATAAAAATCATTGTGCCAAACCTAATTTTAAGCACCAACATGTTTTTAGCATCATTCTCTGTTCTTCTGTAAACTTCTGAAATTTAAAAGAACATGGATTCTTGTGCTTATCTCTGGTGTTCCCATTTGAGTGAGAATACTGCAATTCACAAATGCTATGGGGAAGCTCAGAGCACACGTGCATGGCGTACAGATTCACTCCTGAGATTGATAACATAACTGATAATTTCATTTTAACCTTGTAGCAGTTAGTTAAAAGAAAACAGTCCTTTTGAGATTCTTTTATCATTCACCAAGATCTCATCTTATTGTGAACATCTGCCCCATAGAGGACAGCTGAACATAACTTCAAAGGATGAAAACTTCCTGAAGCATTGTTAAGAGGAGATGGTTTAAATTTAACAGAGGGTGCTTTCTCTCATAGGTACACTGTGCTGATCCAGTATTCTTCTGGTCTGTAGGGGTCTAGAATGAAGTCTATGAATAGAGAACAGAGATGACTTTGACAGTAGATACCTTTGAATTAAAAGAATAAAACCGCAATAATAAATGTTTATTGAATTGAACGATCTGTGGGGAAACAAAATGTTCAAAGTAGTATGTGTTGGGATGTTGCATATGCCTTATTGCTGTGTAACGTTTGTATGACAAATATTTTTTTAAATATAATCATTAGACTTCTTTGTTTTGCATATGCAGATATCCATTAAATTGTCAGTGGATCTACAAAAATAGGTTTTGTTTGAATGTTAAGGGGGGATGTCAGTCAGCATTAATAGAGGCTTTTTTTTTTTTCCCTCGCCCCTTCACATGCAGATACTTGTAAGGGGATTTTTGGCAATTATCTTCAAAGATGATATGCAGTACCCAACCTTTCTTTGTAATTGGGGTCATTTGAGACACTGACAATGGAAATGTGCCCAAAAGGGTAGATAACACATTTATGGAATGATTGATGAACTGTGAATTCTGTGCAGCCTCATTATGTCAGATAAAAAGATTTTGAACAAGAAAGTAATTGTAAGATAAAACATAGGAACTAGAAATTCCGTTACTGAAAGGGATCTTAAGTCCATCTAGTCCAGTATTGTATTTTGAATAGTGGCCAGCACCAGTTGCTTCACAGATGGAGTAAAAAAAACCCCTAATAGGCAGATATGGGATAATCTGGCCCCTCACATTAGGTTTCATCCTGATTTCTAATAGAGATTGTCTTAAACTTTGAAGAATAAGGTTTAATATTCCTTCCAAAATTTAATTTTTGTTATCCATATAAATATCCAATCCCTTTTTGAGTCTTTTGTTTTTGACCTCAATGACTTGTGGTGGTGGTGACTGATGATTATAGAAATGTAGGGCTGGAGGGGACCTCAGGAGGTCTAGTGTGGCCCTCTGCATTGAGGCAGGATCAAGTATACTTAGACTCCCTGACAGATATTTCAATAACCTGTTCTTGAAAACCTCTAATGATGGTGATTCCACACCCTCCCTTGAAAGCGTTTTTTTAGTGCTTAATTATCCTTATGGTTAGAAAGTTTTTCTTACTATCTAACCTAAATCTCCCTTCCTGTAGACTAAGCTGATTACTTCTTGTTCAACTCTCCCTGATCATTGAGAACAATTGATCATTGTCCTTTCTTATAGCAGCCCTTAACATATTTGAAGACTTATCAGATTCCTCCTCAGTCTTTTTCTCAAGACTAAACAGGCCCATTTGCCCTTTTTTTTAAACCTTTCCTCACCGGTCAGGTTTTCTAACCCTGACCTTCCCCCACCCCCAAGCCTTTTCAGCGTCCTACTGCCTAGCCAGTTATTCTCCATTTTGTATTTGTGTGTTCCACGGTCTAATTGTCCATTGTGTGAAAGGATTTCCTTTTAATCAGTTTTGAATTTGCTACCGTTTGAATTTCACTCACTGACCATTCATTCTGGTTTATTTTCTTTATGCCATTCAATATTTTATATACTTTTATTATGATCCTTTTATTTGTTGTCTTTCTAAGGTAAACAGTCCTGTTTTTTCAGTTTCATGAAGAGTTTTCCATGTCCCATATCATCCTCAGAGACGTTCTCTGAATGCCTATTAATTATGCAATATCCTTTTTGAGGTGATGTGACCAATAATGAACACAGTATGCAAGAACAGGATGCATCATTGATTAATATAATGGCATTATAATATTTTTACGAGTTATTCTCTGTTCCATTCCTTATGCATCCAGACGTCTTGTTTTGCTTTTTAGACCGCATCTGCACATTGAGCAGAAGTCTTCACTGAGTTGTCTATGAAGAAGCCAGAGTTCCTTTCCTAGGTTGATAGTAATTAAGTAAAAAGAAAAGGAGTACTTGTGGCACCTTAGAGACTAACAAATTTATTAGAGCATAAGCTTTCGTGAGCTACAGTAACTGAAGTGAGCTGTAGCTCACGAAAGCTTATGCTCTAATAAATTAGTTAGTCTCTAAGGTGCCACAAGTACTCCTTTTCTTTTTGCAAATACAGACTAACACGGCTGCTACTCTGAAACCAGTAATTAAGTAAGAACCTTGTAAGGTATATGTGTAGTTTGTTTCCCTCTTGCGTGAATTGAACTCTATTGGCCTTCATATTGCCCATTCATTTATTTTGGTTAGTTCTCTGAAGTTGATCCCCAGTTCTTTCTAGTCTTGACTAACGAACATACATAGCTTTGTCATCTATACGTTTTGCTACTTTGCTACTTGCTTCCTTTTCCAGATCATTAATAAATATAGTAAACAACACTGGATGTAGTACAGAATCTTGAGGCACCCTGCTGTTAACCTTTTGTTATGATGAATAAATCAATCGTATATAATCCTACCTCTTGTTTTTAGTTTTTGACCCATGGCAATACTCTGCCTCTCACTCATACCAAGTTATTTTCTTCAGTAGCCTCTTGTGAGGAACCTAATCCAAAACCTTTTGAAAGTGTAAAGTTTTATCAGCCATTTCTTCTCTATCAGGTACTTCACTGATGTGTTCAAAGAACATTGATAGATTAGTGAGATACAAGTTTCCTGTGGAGAAACTGCTGGTTTGACCTGTCATATATTCTGATCTTTCAGATAGTTTTAAAAAAAACAGAATAGTAAAATATCATTTAAACCAGTTGTCCAATACAGATGTAAGGCTTGATGCTCTGCACTTCCTCAGATTCTCCCCCCCCCCCCCCACGCAAGAACTTTTTAAAAATATAGGCACAGTATTTAGAGATTGCATGTTTTTGTTAGCAGCTCATTCACTTGGTACCTAAGTTCCTTCACAAGCTCAGTTGATTGCTGTGTATAGAATGTGCTGAAAACTTTAATCTGGGAGTGGTTTTCTGCTTCCTGCATGCACTCATTAACATACCACAGCTTTGTCATACCAATTTCTTGCTACAGATCCACACTTAAAAATTTGTGGTATTATCTGTAGACAGATGGCCAAGAAGATAATCACTCGGGGTGGGGGGAAAGGGGAACAATACAGCATACGTCAAGACAACCACTGTGTCTGGCTTTTGTTTTTGACCATTTATTAGGTGTACAGCTACCTGACTTGTATGCACAGTTTTGGTCACTTTATCAGTTGTGGGGAAATAATTAACATACTTTTAATATATGCCTTTCAAGATGTAGTAGTTGATGTATTTGCCCTGCAGTAGCTGTACTTTTATATTTTAGGGATTTTTTTAAAAATCACACTGATAGAATGTATTTCGGGAAAAGAATAAGTGTAACTTATTTTTTTCATAGTTTTTATCTGAGCAACTTTCTTTTCTGCAGTATCATAGTATCAATAGCAAACATACAGGGCTGAACATTGGTGAGAAGGCAGAATTGGAGGTCAGCCATATGTGGTGTATGTTTAAAATGGAATATGATATTAATGATGACTTGCTTTATTGTAGACTACCTAGCAATGGAAACCAGGGTAGTTGGACTAACAGGAGTGATTTAATACAAAGGGTAAAAAGCACAGTTAAATGGAAATATAAAACAAGTCTTTGCTTTAAGAAACTGGTCTTGCGCTACTGAGTTCAGTGGGAATATTGCCATTGTTGTAATAGGAGTGAGATCACACCCTAACAGCATGCGGCTAAATAATATATCTTGTAGCATGTCAAAGACATAAAGGCTCTATAGAGATGTAGAAAACTCTCAACTTTTAAGTGCAGAATTGACTGAGAAGATGACAAACTGCCACCCTAAATTAGGTGCGAAATAATGCAGGTTATTTGCATGGGTGTTTTCATTGGGGCAATGCATGCAATATCGCCATATTTTAAAATATCTAAGAATGTTCAGTGATTTAGTTGATTGGATTAGCTAAATTTCCTAATGCATTTTAAGTCCTGTATAATGCATAGTGATAACTTTCACAGTATAAATAATTATGGTTAAGGTTGCATACAACCTTTCATTAAACCTCTGCCTTCACTCACAATTTTTTAAAGAAAGTCATTTGTTTACGTTAATGTTCCTACTTAATCTCAACCCAGAGAGAATGTGTTTTTGTGACCTCTTGCCAAAGTCTCTGACAACTTTTTAGCCAGTTCTCAGAACCAGTACTGTCCTCGTCCTCCTTTACCTGTCAGCTGCCTTTGACACGAGTCAACCATACTTCCCTTCTTAATCTTGTCCTTTCTTAGATTCTGTGACTGTCTTTTCCTGTTTCTCTAACTGCTCTTTCAGTTGTCCTTTAAAGGATCCTCCTCCTCCTCTTCTTCCCGCCCCCCCTTCAGCTTTCTGTGGGGGTTTCCCAGGACTCTGTCCCTGGTCCTTCTGTTCTGCCTCTACCCCTTATCTCTGGGTAATCTTACCTGCAAACACAAATTCAACCACCATCTGTATGTGGATGATTCACAGATCTATCTTTACTCCAGATCTGTCTACTTCTGTCTAAATTACAATCTTGGTCTGTGTCTGACGCCCCCGCATGGATGTATCCATCAGCTCCAGCTCAACATGGCTAAAACAGAGCTCTTAATCTTACCCCCAACCCTCCTCTCCTTTCTTGATCATTGAACATCATCACCATTCTGTCTGTCACTCAGGCCCATAACCTGGGTGTCATCTTTGACTCGTACTGGATGTGAAGAACTAGAGAGACAGTCTACGTCAGGGCCTTTGTTTAAAATGCTGCAACCAAACGGTTACCTTTTGTGTTTGCTAATTTAAAGATGCAGACAGCTTTACTGTTTAACCATTTAAAGACAGATGGTGAACCCACAGCATGGGCCGTTCTGCTCCAGGTGGGCTGCCCCAACCCCATGTGTGTAATATCACATTATTTGAGCTAGCACGGTCCATTGGAGCTGCACCTGTTCCCTAGATGTCCTTGCAGCTCACCCACCCAAGGACAAAGGGTGAAGTGGGCTAGTACAGAATCTCGACAAAGGACTCCCACATGGACAGCCTTTCACAGAACCACAGTTAATGTAAGATAGTAAACTAGTTTTCTCTTTAAGTGACTGTCTACACATATTCCTCTCTTGGTGACTGACAAGCAGTTACTTGTTTGGAGGTGTTTCAGAGCTTTCCCCTTGCACTTCTATAGTGCCCTAGGGTTAATAGGTGCTGGCTTCTTGCTCCTGTGAACCGTGTGCTTTATGACTTGTGTGGCTATTTATGGGCTGCAGCTGCCATATCCCTAATGATCTAGGACCGTTTAAGAAATCCCTAGAGAAGCTTGCACCTCGTTTTTCCTTGCCAAAATAATGATGTAGAAAGACTGTATCAATCTCTTTAACCTGACCTGGTCTGTCCTATCTCCACCTTTTTCCTCCTTAAAGTGTCTCTATATAGGGGACAGTTTGTCAGGGCATGTCTTGAGGGGGGAAATGTATGCATCTGGATTATGGTCATATAGTTGCTTTCTGTCACAATGTCTTCTACATTACTTCCTACAATTTATTTATAATTTGTAAACATTGAGCCATCTGTCATAGGCTTGGTAACTGTAAGCATATACTGTGCAGGTGAACTTGAACAAATTAATTCAGATCCTGCTAGAAGATCTTTTCAAACCAGCTCAGCATTTGTGTATCAACCTAGCCTCAATCTTTGTATCTTGCCTTGTAGATAAAACAACTGATCAATTGTACCAAATGCAGAGAGAGGTTTGAACGTTTTCAGCCACCTTGTATCCTGTAGCTGTTAAGGATATAGCTATTATGGGGAAAAAATGCATATATCTCTGTAGAAAGAATGGCAAATCTGCTTGCTCAGTGCCCCAGGAGGGGTCAAAAGATTGACTCTTCCACGTTACCCCACTGTTCTTTGCAAACTTGGGCTGTCACATATCCGTTCTCTCCTCTTCAAAGTATAAAACTGTTTATATAGGTTGAAAAAAAAAATCACCTCTCCCCACAAAAAGCTAGAAGAAAATGTTTGTGGATGAAGGAATTAATCTTTCAACCTGGGAGCAAATTGTGGGGTTACAGTGTAGTACCAAAGCAACTGCTATTTCAACCCTTTTCAACTTTTTTGATCCTAGTGTATGGGGTATCTGCCCACTAGATTCATCTAAGTACAGTTCCAACGATCTTAACTGGCCAGACTCCAGGGGCCAGCTAAACATCAGCCTATCTGGGCCTGTGTGGATGCCCCAAAGTGTGGCTTCTCTGTCTGCCATAAAAGCCTAGAGGCCCTAGACAGAGGAAATAAATGGCTTACAAATATCGCAAGCTTGTCTGGAAGAGTCTCAAACAGCTAAAAATAACTAAATTGAAATAGTTCAGTGCTTAATTTTAAGAATGCAGCTATCCCAGATTTCTTGATTTCTAAACCTTAACTATTTAACATTTTATGAAGTGCCCTTGCAGCAGTTTGTCTTAATGGACAATTTGTCTTAATTATTCCTTCGATTTTCATAGTTAATTAAATAACTTGAATATTATCTCAAAACACTTCATTAAAAACATGGAACATCTAATGAGAACTTAATTCTCAGTTCATCTGTCCTTTGTTACGCTGCATTTTATGGACTCTGAATAGGTAAGAGGACAGTTAATATAGACATCTAATTATTTTGTTCTTTCAATTTTATATATACAAAAATCTAGATGAAAGTGTTTTTTGTAGGACTATAGATGCATTACATAACTTATGCAAATTCCACCAACTCTTGAGGCAGTGCTTAGACTTTTGGGACTCTCTATACAATAAAATAGAAAAAAATCTCTCTTCTAAAAATAAGGTTCTTTATTTCAGTAAAATCTTCTTTGTGCTGAATTTTCATTTTTTAAATTAAATTTACAATGCAATTAATTAGTTAAGTGGAGCAAAGAATTTTTTAACTTGTTTTTTTAGGGGAAACCTCTTATGCACTCTAGAATTCCTGAGATCAACATTTAATAAATTTCAGTTTTAATGTTAAAATTAGCTACACATTAGCAAAAGGGCATCCTTTTAAAAAATGGAAGTTAAATCCTAGTGAAGAAAATAGGAGCATAAACTCTGGCAAATGAAGTGTAAAAAATTATAATTAGGAAGGCCAAAAAATTTGAAGAACAGCTAGCCAGAGACTCAAAAATATTAGCAAACTTTTTTTTTAAGTACGTCCAAAGCCAGAAGCCTGCTAAACAACCAGTGGGACTACTGGATGATCAAGATGCTAAAGGAGCGGAGCACTTAAGGATAAGGCCACTGCAGAGAAACTAAATCAATTCTTTGCATTGGTCTTCACGGTTCAGGATGTGAGGGAGATTCCCAAACCCGAGCCATTCCTTTTAGGTGACAAATCTGAGGAACTGTCCCAGATTGAGGTGTCATTAGAAGAGGTTTTAGAACAAATTGATACACTAAACAGTTATTCACCATGACCAGATGGTATTCACCTAAGAGTTCTGAAGGAACTCAAATGTGAAATTGCAGAACTACTAACTGTGATCTGTAACCTATCATTTAAATTGGCTTCTGTACCAAATGACTAGAGGATAGCTAATGTGACACCAATTTTTAAAAAGGGCTCCGGAGGTGATCCTGGCAATTACAGGCCCGTTTGCCCGATACTGAAGTCAGGCTAACTGGTTGAAACTATAGTAAAGAACAAAATTATCTGACATGTAGATGAACATAAGTTGTTGGGGAATAGTCAACATGTTTTTTGTAAAGGGAAATTATGCGTCCTCAATCTACTAGAATTCTTTGAGGGGTTCAACAAGCATATGGACAAGGGGAACCAGTGGATATAGTGTATTTAGATTTTCAGAAAGCCTTTGACAAGGTCCCTCACCAAAGGCTCTAAAGCAAAGTAAGCTGTCATGGGATAAGAGGGAAAGTCCTTTCATGGATTGGTAATTTAAGATAGGAATAAATGGTCAGTTTCAGAATGAAGAGAGGTAAATAGTGTTGTGCCCCAGGGGTCTGTATTGGGGCCACTTCTATTCAACGTATTCATAAATGATCTGGAAAAAGGGGTGAACACTGAGGTTGCAAAATTTGTAGATGATACAAAACTATTCAAGGTAGTTATGTCCCATGCAGACTGCGAAGAGCTACAAAAGGATCTTTCAAAACTAGGTGACTGGGGAACAAAATAGCGGATGAAATTCAGTGTTGATAAATGCACAGTAATGCACATATAAAATGATGGGGTCTAAATTAGCTGTTACCACTCAAGAAGGAGATCTTGGAGTCATTGTGGATAGTTCTCTGAAAACATTCATTCAATGTGCAGCAGCAGTCAAAAAAATGAACAGAATGTTGGACATCATTAAGAAAGGGATAGATAATAGGATAGAAAATATATTGCCTCTATATAAATCCATGGTACGCCCACTGTGTGCATATGTGGTTGCCCCATCTCCCAAAAAAAAAAAAAATTGGAAAAGGGTCAGAAAAGGGCAAAAAAAATGATTAGGGATATGGAACGGCTTCCGTATGAGGAGAGATTAATAAGGCTGGGACTTTTCAGCTTGGAAAACAGTTGACTAAGGGGGGATATGATAGAGCTGTATAAAATCCTGACTGGTGTGGAAAAAAGTAAAATAAGGAGTGTTGTTTACTCTTTCTCATAACACACGTACTAGAGGTCATCAAATTAAATTAATAGGCAGCAGGTTTGGAACAAACAAAAGGAAGTATTTCTTCACACAACACACAGTCAACCAGTAGAACAATTTGCCAGAGGATGTGAAGGTCAAGACTATAAGAGGGTTCAAAAAAGAACTAATCAATTCATGGAGGATAGGTCCATCAATGGCCATTAGCCAGGATGGATAGGGATGGTGTCCCACACCTCTGTTTGTCAGAAGCTGGGAATGAATCACTTGATTACCTTTTCTGTTCATTCCCTCTGGTGCACCTGACATTGGCTACTGTCAGAAGACAGGATACTGGGCTAGATGGACCTTTGGACTTACCCAGTATGGCCATTCTTATGTAAACATAATGCTGAATTTTTTTAAAAAATTCAATGGATGTAGTAAATACTACCATTTGATAGTTTTTTTTTTTTTTAAAATGCCTTTGCTTATCCCTTTAATACAGTGTTAGTTTACCCTTTTAGTGAGAAAATTGGCAGACTTTAAAATCATAATTAGCATGGTCCCAACAGTAATTTTGTTAAAATACCCGGCTGCAAGTCTGAAATGGTCCTCCTTTGCATTTATAATGTTATGGTTCACTTTCTCGAATATACTGTTGACTTAACTAAATGCCACTATTTCCATGAAAAAGTACTTGTTGACAAATTCTAACAAGGCAATAGTATAAAGCAATGGGTACAACTTCCCATTGTTTAAAAAAATATAAAAGATGATTTTGCATGCAATGTGAATCTTAAGAATTTAAATACTAAGAAATGCTGTGATTTTCTTTGGGAAGATAACCAGCTTTCTAGATAAAGGAAATGCAGTAGACCCTAATCTATGTGGATTTCAGTAAAGCATTTGATACAGTTACAAGTGGGAAGTTAAGTTAAATTGTAGAAGATGGGGATTAATATTAGAACTGAAAGTTGAGTGAGAAACTAGTTAAAGGGGAGACTATAACTAAGGCTATGTTTGTGTCACGGAGGTCATGGAAGTTACAGAATCCGACTTCCAGAAACCTCTGTGATATTCTCAGGACTCTGGAGCTGACAGCAATGTGGCCCTGGGAGGGTTCCAGCGACAATCGACGGGGGCACCCCTGCAAAGTTCCAGCACAGGTCATAGACTCCTGAGGGGGCCCCTTCTCAGGGTTCCAGTTACAGGCGACAGCTTGCTCGGGGGGAGTGGGTTGCCTTGGGCGAGTGGCTGGGGTGTCCTGTTTTTCCTTTGGGAAATAAGGTCATCCTGCAGCTCCCATGATTTCCCCCACAGCTCCCAGCCACCATGATGGTGGGGGAAATCCATGGAGCCTCAGCAGCAAAAGTCACAAACAGATCACACTTCTGTGAATTTTTTTTTTGTTGTTGTTGACGGTGACCTGTCCATGACTTTTACTAAAAATAACCATGACAAAAACTTAGCCTTAACTATAACAGGTTATGCTGAAAGGTGAACTGCCAATCCGGAGAGAGGTTATTAGGGGAGTTCCTTAAGGATTGGTCTTGGGACCAATCTTATTTAACATTTTCATCCATGACCTTGGCACAAAAAGTGTGTGCTAATAAAATTTGTGGATGACACATAATTAGTAGGTATTGTTAATATAGGAGGAGGACTGGCATGTTCTAAGAAGATTTGCATGACCTTGAACACTGGAGAAAGAGACATGGGATGAAATTTAATAGTGCTAAGTGCAAGGGAATAACAAGAATTTTTGCTTTAAGCTGGGGATTTATAAGTTGGAATCAACAGAGTAGGAGAAAGACCTGGGTGTATTAGTAGATGACAGGGTGACAGTGAGTCTGTGAAAAAGGGTAATGCAATCCTAGGATGCACCAGGTGAGGTATTCCAGTAGGGAAAGGGGAGGTTATTACAGTTGTACAAAGCATTGGTGAGACCTCATCTGGAATACTATGTGCAATTTTGGTCTCCCATGTTTAAGAAACAGGTGCAGAGAATGGCTACTAAGATACTCTGAGGAATGGAGAATCTACCTTATGAGAGGAGGCTTACAGAACTTGGCTTACTGAGTCTAACAGATGCTGAGGAGAGAGATGATTGCTCTCTGTGTAAATATATCGGAGGGATAACCACCCAGGGAGGGAGAGGAATTATTTAAGTCAGGGCCAATGTTGGCACAAGAACAAATGGATAAAAGCTGGCGATCAACCAGTATAGGGTTGAAATTAGATCAAGGTTTTTGATCATCAGAGGAATGAACTTCAGGAACAGCCTCCCAAGGGGAGAAGAGAGGGCAGAAAACCAGACTAGTTTCAAGACTGAGCTTGATAAGTTTATGAAGGGAATTGTGTGATGAGATTGTGTACAATGGCATGAGGCCCATTGTTGATCGCTATTGGCAAATATCTCCAGTGGCAGGACACGGGATGCTAGATGGGGAGGGTTCCAAGTTACTACAGAGAATTCTTTCCCAGCTGTCTGGCAGTGGGCATCATTGACCTTCTCAGGGTTTAACCGATTGCCATATTTGGGATTGAGAGGGAATTTCCACCCGGTCAGGTTGGCAGAGACCCTGAGGGCTTTTTGCCTTCCTCTACAATGTGGGGCATGGATCACTTGCTAGTTTGAACTAGAGTAAATAGTGGATTCTCTAACTTTGAGTCTTTAAATCAAGATTTGAGGACTTTAGTAACTCGGCCACAGGTTATGGGTCTATTTCAGGAGTGGGTAGATGAGTTTCTGTGGCCTGCAATGTGCAGGTCAGACTAGATGATAATGATTGTCCCTTCTGGCTTTAACGGTCTATGCTTCCACACTGCAATAAAAGACCTATGGCATGGCTGCGGCTGGCCCAAGTCAGCTGACTTTTGCTTGCAGGGCTAAAAATTCCAATGTAGATATTTGAGCTCAGGCTGGAGCCTAGGCTCTGAAACCCTGGCTCTGAAACCCCATGACGGGGGTGGGTCTCAGAGCCTGAGCTCCAGCCTGAACCCATCTGTCTGTTGCAAATTTTAGCCCTGCAGCCCAAGCCCTGTGAGCCTATGAACCAGTTGATCCAGACTGAGACTTGGTATCATGGGTTTTTTTTTATTGCAGTGTAGATGTATCCTATGAAACTTACCAGGGCAGTAAAGCTTACTTTGTTTGCCAGGTATGCATTACTTTACAGAGTGGAGAAAGCTCTTGAAATAGAAACTTCTGTCTCCTTACTATGGCAGAAGATTTTTGTTTAGATGGGGAAAACTTAGTACTAAAATAATGAGGCAAATGTAATGTAAGTATACCTGTAGACCACTTTCCTCTGCAGGTAACTAGAGTAGTTTACTTGCCTGTTGATCAGTCTTTTCTTGGAAGGTGGAAGTAAAAATTGTCTGTCTTTCAACAGCCTAAAATGACTACCGTGCGAATGCAGTAGAATAAATGGCGTCAAAAGTAACGGATGCAATAGTCTGGTACCAGAAAAAGGTAAGCTTTTCAGTTAAAATGTGGTGTTGATGGTAGTGGTAAAAGAAAGGAAGGGGGGTTTTGGTGGTGGTTGGGTTTTTGTTTTGTCTTTTTATATGAAGTTTGTTTTTTTTTCTCTTGAAGTGTTGATTTGTGTAGTGTCTGGAAATGAGTAGCTCAAACTATTTTTCCAAAAATGCTTGATTAAACATATATTAAGAGTACTTATGGCAATGAAACTTCTATTGAAAAGTGTGTGTTGATTCGTTTTGGGCTGCTTGTTTTTTGTTTTTGTTTTTGTTTTTTTTTTTTTTTTCCTTAAAAGGAAAAATGTGGTTTTGAAGGAAAGTTTTCATTTATTGGTTGAAGACTAAAACATTGGTGTATAGGAGAATTTACAGTTTATGTAGTACTTAAGTCATTTTCTCATACTTTAGAAAGTATTGAAATAACACTATTTGAAGGAAAAGCAAACTGCAAGGCTGAAAGTAAAGATTTCATTTATCTTTTCACTCATCGGTTAATGGCTCTGCTTTCCAGAATATTCAAATTTAAAAATTTTTTTATTTGTACTGATAGTGTGTGGTGTAGGTTTTTTTTTTTTTTTTTTTTAAAATTATCCATTATATATCCACAATTGTTTCTAGGATTTGTTAAGGTATTCCATTAATGTACATGAAAACTGCTAAATGTTGCTCCATATTTTGTTTTTAAAATCTCAGCAATTTCAAACTGTATCATTCATGACTTAGTCTGCCACAGTTTTTTAATATACTTTATAAATTGAACTGCTTTTCAGTTATAAAGCAGCACAGAGCTAGAATTCATGATTTCAGTGCTCTGATACTAGGATTTAAACCAGGAAGGTCTGTCTTCTATAATGCATATTAGTTTAAACATGTACTATATTTAGGCTCTAATGAAAAGTAAGGGTTTTTTTTGTTTGTGTGTATGATGGTGGTGGTTTTTTTGTTTCGTTTTTGTTTTTTTTGTTTTTGGATTTAAAAAAACCCCTCATTTGTTTGTAAATAAGCAACTCTTAATAATTTTTGTTCACTTGGGATAAGCTAATGCTACTATGAAACCTGCAATAATTATTGTTTTCATTGCACTATTGTGTTGAACCTTTACAATTGTGGATAACGTGACATTGAAAAGGCAGATCTAAAACCTTGATAACTAAATGAGATGCTATTTATAATGTAGTTTTGATTATATTAAAACACATTTAATTGTAAAATGTTTTCAAAGCATACTAATGAATGAAGACTACTTCAGTTATCCCTGTCCCCCATTATTTAGGTCTTTGCTAGAAGAAATAAAATATTTTAAATTAAAGTGCAGGAACCTTTTGTTGTAAGGAAAACTAATGGAAGAATTACTGACAAATAGATTGAAGCATTAGGTTTGTTTTCTCCCCTCTGGTACTAGTTGCAAGTCTTTTTACAAGTCTGGTGTAAACCTTCGAGTCTGAACATTCTAAGATAAAATTACATACCAAACACCCCCCTATTTAAAATATTATTTAAGTTGTGAAGTAATTGACTTGAATGTTTAGATAATTAATTCAGTCCTCTTATGGTATGCTTTTTGATAGGGCGTGATCATGGAATTAAAGACCTTTTTTTTTTTTTTTTCCCTCCCCACTGCACCCTGGCCATTCAGAGATCAGGATGGATGGTGTTAAGGGAATGATTCAGAATTGTGTTGTGAAATTAGGCTATTTGTAGGATCCCTGCCTCATTTGCTCTAGAAGTTGGAAGATATATAAGGAATGAGGTAAGGAACTGTTGAAAGAGAGGATGGTCTTGTGGTTAAGACAGGTGAATGGCACACAGGGATACTTTATTTTCATGTTGTGTTCCTGGGCCCGCTGTGAGAAAGTGGTGAGTCCTCGCAACTGCAACTAAAGTCAATGGAAGTGGTGCACGCTCAGCTTCTCTGGCAGTAGAATAGCTGATCAAATGAGAACGGGTGGAAATCAGGAAGAGGCCCTGAGATTGCCAAATTGAGAGGTTTGCCTGAGGCCATCTGTAAAATGGGGAGAATAATACTTTTATCTCATTGGGGAGATAAATTCATTAATATGTGAATGCCTTAGAAAGGACAACAAGGAAATAATTCTGTATTCAGTCCAAAATCTGGATAATTTGCATTAAATAAAGTAGGGACCGCACACGGAATGATGAAGATAAAAACAACCATTGAATAGATGCCTCATTCCCTATGTTGAATATTTTCAAGTGCTTGACTTTGCAACATAAAATATATTAAATAACAATCTTTACTGTAGTTTATTTCCTAGCCTCTACTTAAAAAGGGAAAAATTATATTCTGTGCAACAATAACATCTTCCCCTCCCACCCCCATGCATCATCTTCAAGCTTTAAACCCTGGAGCTTCCTTCAGCATGGAATTCTGCCAATTGAAATACAGGACCTGCTGCAGAAAGCTGTTATCCCCGGGGGACGGGGGGGGCGGAATGGGCTGCTGGGGCCATGAGCTTTGCTTGTTCTGGGGAGTGGTGTCAGGGAGTTTGCCTGCCTGTTTTTCTTCTTCCCCAGAAGATGGGGGGGAACTCTAGAGAGGAGAGGGGATCAGTAGGGCCATGCCTTGGGTCTTGTGCCTTGTTTAGGGGCACGTGGCTTACCTTCCTTTTTCCTCTATACTGAGATGCAGGGGTAAGCTTCTTCCTCATATGGTGGTCCTAGAAGGAGAGGGGCAGGGGTTAATTTGTGCCAAGGCTGAGCCCTGACACCTCTAGGTTTGGCAATTCATAGCACTGGCACCACTTGCCACATCGGTTATGAAAGTACAAAAATGCTTGAGCCCTGGCACCTCTTTCATTACAAATTAAGCCGCTGGAGAGATGAGCTTGTGGCTCTGGGTAGGGATAAGAGTTGTTGGGGGGGGGGGGGAACATGAACCAGCTCTTTCTTCCCTACCCCTGGAAACACTGTTTGATCTTGGTGTTCCCAATGTAGCGTGTGTTGTGCTGTTGTTACTTTAGTAATGGCATGGTACCATGTTCATGTTCAGTTGTTTTGGCATGCTGCCAAATTGTGCTAATGTCATAAAAGATAGAAGGGAAGTGGCAATTTTAACAGTTTAAAACTTAATACTTGAATGGAATTTCATGGATGAAGACAAGGCCCTTTTTTGATCCCCCCAGGATTCTTCTCCCAGGTGAATTTCAAAGGCCTTCTGTAGAGAACAGAGGTGTTTAGAGCTTTGCAAAAATGAAATATTTTGTGACCTTTTTTTAAATGGAAAGAATTAGGCAACCTAAATATGAAGGGTATGGTTTATTAATTTAAACCAAAAAGCTTTCAAAGTAATACAAAACTATTCAGATGCCTAGTGTAGACTGCAGGGGCCCAGAGGCTTGTCACTCTGGACATCTCTCTCTGCTCCAGGACCAGTCACAGGAGTTAGTCTCCTTCCTGCAGCTCTTCCTCCAGCTTATCTTTTTCAGCCCTCTGCCCACCCCTGCTATAAACTTTTTGGCCCGAGGGCCACATCAGGTCTGCGAAACTCTATATGGAGGGCTGGGTAGGGAAGGCTGTGCCTCCCCAAACAGCCTGGCCCCTCCCACTTCCCACCCCCCCTGCTCCTTGTCACCTGACCGCCTCCTCTGGGACCCCAACCCCTATCCACACCCCTGCCCCCTGTTCCCCGTCCCCCTGAACCTCCACCCCATCCAACTGCCCCCTGCTCTGGGGGAGGAAGGACAGTGGGGGGGGGGGCACGGGCTAGCCTCCCTGGCCAGGAGCTCAAGGACTGAGCAGGATGGTCCCACGGGCCAGATGTGGCCTGCAGGCTGTACTTTGCCCACCTCTGGTTTATAGGCCCTGTTCAATTATCAGACCCACTTCAGAAGGGGTCAGTGATACCTATAAACCAGGCCTCCAAATAAACGCACAAAAATCAATGTTAACACCAGTGCAAGAACTAGAATTCATCAGAGCCTACCTCAGTTCTCCTGAGGTGATGGCCTCTCTACCATGGCAATGATTTCTAATCTTAACTAATCTGATCACCATGGCATGAAACAGTCCACAAGTAACCGCCAGGACTTGCTTGCAACTATTGGACCCCATGGTGTTATGACTTTTGTCATCAAGCATGCGAGACTACATGTGAGATGGCCCACACAGGCACAATATAAACAAATGCTTCACAGTGCCAAACAAGAAAAAAAACTCCATACTCTGGTGGACACAGCCAGACAACATCTGCATGGAGGTGGGTGTCTTTTTCTACAGAATCCCCCAATGATGACCATCACGACACACATCACTTTTGGGTTGAGGAGCACATCTGAACTCACATTCTATCCAGGGCTGTTGGTTCCCAGCAGAATCCCTTCTGCACATTAATCTTTTAGAACTATGAGCCATTTGCAATGCTTGCTCCTACTTCTTACCCATCAAAAAAGACAAGACCATACAAGATCTCACAGAGAAGGTGGCATGCATGTTTTACATAAACAGACAAGGGGGAGCATGCTCACGCTCCCTATGCATAGACACCATGTGGCTCTGGCACTGATGCATCACGCACAATATTGACATCACAGCATCATACTTATCTGGATGCCAAAACACCACAGCAGATACATTAAGCAGGAACTTCTCTCAGGCCATGAGTGGGAGCTGGACACATGTGCTTCACAATGTATTTAGGCATTGGTGCTATGTAACTGCACTAAATGCCAGGGCTGAGTCTTCACTCCTTAGGTGATGCCTTTCTTATCAAATGGGATGCTCCCCTCCTATACACCTTTCCTACCTCCCCCCTCCTAGCATGGGTTCTTTACAGGATCAGACTGGAAAAGTCCAAAGTAATCCTTATATAGCCCCCACATGGCCTCTGCAAACCTGATTCCCTTACCTTCTCAAAATGGCAGAGTGTTCATCACGCACATGTCCACGTCTGCCTCTCCTCCTGTCCCAGGATGCAGATCAAATCCTTCCCCCCTGGATCTAGAAATACTCAATCTCAAAGCGTGGTTGCGCCAAGGATCTGAAATTATGTGCTTGAAGGAAGTACAAAACATTTTGTTAAATAGCTGCAGAACAGCCACCCCACCCATACATACCTACACAAATGGAAGTGATTAGATACCTGGTGCCGACGAAAGATTGTATCCATCTCAGCCTCTTTACCTCTAATATTAGAACTTAAAAAATCAGGCATCTCCATGAGCTCAATCAAGGTACATCTCTGAGCTATCAGCATTCCACCACAAAGTAGATGATTTATTGATTTTTTTTTTTTCACCTGCCCACTTACCAAGCAGTTCTGCAAAGGCCTCAACAACATTCACCCTGAAGTGTGAAATCCTGCCCCAGCATAGGATCTCAGCTTAGTCCTTCAAGTCCTCACCGGCCCACCATTTGAGCCAATGGCAACATGCTCTCTCCTTCACCTTTTGATGAAGGTAGCGCTTCTTGTAGCTATTACATCCGCCAGATAGGCAGAGAGCTGGGAGCTCTCATTGCAGACCCAACATACATAATCTTTTTCAAAGAGAGTTTCCCTGAGGCTGCATCCCAAGTTTTTTGCCTAAGGTTTCCCCATCATTCCACCTCAATCAACCCATCCATCTACTGACATTCTATCCAAAATCCCACAGATAGATGGGAGTAAACACTCCATACCCTGGACATATGCAGGATGTCCACAATTTTACATAGAACGAAGTCATTCTGCAAGTCTCTGAAATTTATTTGTCTCAATAATTGAACGATCCAAAGGGGACACCATATCTAAACAGAGGCTTTTCAAATTGATTTCAGAGAAATGTGCAGGTTATAGGGGATGGCTTTGCTGCAATGGGATTCCCTAACTGTGGTGGGGTGGTAGACGGAACGCATATCCCTACCTTGGGACCAGAGCACCAAGGCAGCCAGTACATAAACTGAAGAGTACTTTTTCAGTGGTGCTGCAAGCACTGGTGGATCACAAGGGACATTTCACAGACATCAATGTGGGATGGCCGGGAAAGGTACATGACGCTTGCATCTTCAGGAACTCTGGTCTGTATGAACTGCTGCAGCAAGGGACTGACTTACCGGACCAGAAAATAACCGTTGGGAATGTTGAAATGCCTATAGTTATCCTTGGGGACTCAGCCTACCCGTTTAATGCCATGGCTCATGAAGCCATACGCAGGCACACTGAACAGTAGTCAGGAGCTGTTCAACTATAGGCTGAGCAAGTGCAGAATGGTGGTAGAATGTGCATTTGGATGTTTAAAAGCGCACTGGTGCAGTTTACTGACTCGGTTAGACCTCAGCGAAACCAATATTCCCATTGTTATTACTACTTGCTTTGTGTTCCACAATATCTGAGAATAAAGGGGAGTTGTTTATGGCTGGGTGGGAAGTTGAGGCAAATCGCCTAGCTGCTGATTACGTGCAGCCAGACACCAGCATGATTAGAAGAGCACAGCAGAAAGGGGTGCGAATCAGAGAAGCTTTGAAAACCAGTTTCATGGCTGACCAGGCTATGGTGTGTCAGTTCTGTTTGTTTCTTCTTGATGAAAACCCGCCCCCTTGGTTCACTCTACTTCCTTTTAAGCCAGCCGTCCTCCCCTCCCACCTTCAATCACTGCTTGCAGAGGCAATAAAGTCATTTCAAATTCATGCATTCTTTATTAATTAGTCACACAAATAGGGGGATAACCGCCAAGGTAGCCCGGGAGGGGTGGGAGAAGAGGAAAGCACTGGGTGGGGTGGCGGAGGAGAAGGCCATATTGCACTTCAAAACTTATTGAATGCTAGTCTTCTGTTGCTTGGGCAGTCCTCTGGGGTGGAGTGGTTCGGTGCCTGGAGCGCCCCCCTCTCCCCTCATGTTCTTGGGCTTTCAGGTGAGGAGGCTATGGAACTTCGGCAGGAGGGCGGTTGATTACACGGGGCGGCAGTGGCGGTCTGTGCGTTTTCTGCACCTCAACCATACACCGGAGCATATCAGTTTGATCCTCCAGTAGCCTCAGCATTGCATCCTGCTTCCTCTCCTCACACTGCCACCACCTCTCCTGTTGCTCTAGCCATCTATCCTCTCGTACGTCCCTCCTGTCCTCGCGTTCATTTTGTGCTTTCCTGGACTCTGACATTGTCTACCTCCACGCATTTTGCTGGGCTCTTTCAGTGTGGGAGGACTGCATGAGCTCAGAGAACATTTTATCACGAGTGCGGTTTTTTTCACCTTCTTATCTGCACTAGCCTCTGGGATGGTGATGCTAAGGGCAGCATTGAAACATTTGCAGCTGCGGGAGGAAAGAAAGGGAGAGTAAAACTGAAAAACATTGTCTATTTAAAAGGAGGGGCTGATGATTTCGGGTTAACATGCTGCACAAACCCAACTAATCCTCTGCCCCCACCACCACCAATTCTCTGGGATGATTGCTTAATTCCCCTCCCCCCCCCACACCATGTGGCTAACAGCGGGGATGATTTCTTTTCAGCCACAGGCAAACAGTCCAGCAGGAACCACCACCTCTGAATGTCCCCTTAATAAAATTCCCCTATTTCAACTAGGTGGCCATGAATGATATCACTCTCCTGAGGATAACACAGAGAGAGAAAGAACGGATGTTGCTTGAATGCCAGCAAACACCGGGACCACATGCTGCTATGCTTTCTTATGCAGTAATTCCAGACTACGTGCTACTGGCCTGGTGTGGTAAAGTGTCCTACCATGGAGGACGCAATAAGGCTGCCCTCCCCAGAAATCTTTTGCAAAGGCTTTGGGAGTACCTCCAGGAGAGCTTCATTGAGATGTCCCTGGAGGATTTCTGCTCCATCCCCAGACATGTAAACAGACTTTTCCAGTAGCTGTACTGGCCGCGAACGCATCCCAAGTGTTCAGGGCAAATTAATCATTAAACATGCTTGCTTTTAAACCGTGTATTATATTTACAAAGGTACACTCACCAGAGGGGTCTTCTACACCTTCAAGGTCTGGGAGCCTGAGTTGGGAGGATATTGGCTCCAGGGTGATTAAAAAGTTCCTGGCTGTCGGGGAGAATGGTTTCTCCACTTGCCTGGTGTGCACTATCTTCAGTCTTCCCCTCCTCATCATCTACCTCGTCCCCAAAGTCCTCATCCCTGTTGCGTGAGACTCCCTTGCAGGAGGCCACATACAGGTGTGGTGTAGTTGTAGGGGCATCCCGTAAAATTGCATGCAGCTCATCATAGAAGCGGCATGTCTGAGGCTCTGATCCCAAGCAGGCATTTGTCTCTTGGATTTTTTGATAGGCTTGCCTGAGCTTCTTAAGTTTCACGCGGCACTGCTGTGGGTCTCTGTTATAGCCTCTGTCCTTCATGCCCTTGGAGATTTTTTTCAAATATTTTGGCATTTTGTCTTTTGGAACAGAGTTCTGATAGCACAGATTCGTCTCCCCATACAGCTATCAGACCCAGTATCTCCCGTTTGGTCCATGCTGGAGCTCTTTTGTGATTCTGGGACTCCGTGCAGAACTCATCAGCAGAGGAGACCATGGTGGCCAAACAGGAAATGAAATTCAAAAGTTTGTGGGGCTTTTCCTGTCTACCTAGCCAGTGCATCTGAGTTGAGAGTGCTGCCCAGAGCAGTCACAATGGAGCACTCTGGGATAGCTCCCGGAGGCCAATACCGTTGAATTGCGTCCACACTACCCCAAATTTGACCCGGTGATGTCAATTTCAGCGCTAATCCTCTTGGGGAGGAGAACAGAAGTCTATTTTAAGAGCCTATTAAGTCGTCAAAATGGTTTCGTTGTGTGGATGGGTGCAGGGTTAAATCGATCCAACACTGCTAAATTTGACCTAAACTTGTAGTGTAGACCAGGGCTAAGTGCTCTGCAGTAGAGAAGGAAAGGGGGGGGGATGGTCGCACAACACCAAATAACCACCCGTAGTGGCGCGAAATGGGGACCATGCATGTATGACCCAACCGGGCAGTGTTATCACAAATCTCCAATTATGAGCAGAGGGGCACATGAACACCTAAAGTGGAGCACCCTCATGGACACACATCTCAAAGAACCTCAGTTATTTCATAGGGTGAATAACCTTCTCTTCTTTAGTCATTGGTGGTTAACTGTTCATGTACTGGGAGTCAGGACTCACATCAGGAAGCTGAAAGGTTAGAAGTCCTGAACAGCGTGGTGGGCAACTTGTACAGTCTTCTTCCATTTCTCTGTCCCATTTGAATAGTGAAAAATTAGTCACTACTTCACTTCCTAGTATCAGCTAATGTTGTTACCTTTCTTATAAAGTATTTTTAATCAGTAGATCTCAGAGTGCTTCACAATTTGTAGTGTATTTATCCTCACAGTACCCCTGTGAGGTAGGGAAAGTATTATACTGTACCTGTTTTTATAGATGGGGAGCTGAGACACACGGGCGAAGTGACTTGCCAAGGTTACACAAAGTTTTGTGGCAAAGCAGGGAATTGAACCGAGGTTTTCCTATTCTTAGGCTATCATCCTAACCCCTGGAGCATTCTTCCCATCCTCAGTATGACCACTTATTTTTCCTGCACATGTGCTCCATTTCCCTACTCCATTCTCTTGTCTCCTTTCACACAGTCCATACCTAGGAACAAGCTCTGCCCATCTCCAAACAAAGAGAGACTTATCCATAGTGAACAGAAGTAAACTACAGCAAAGTTGGTGGTACTGCTGTATTACTGACTTGCTACCACTTCTTCCCTGTAGATCACTAAGGAAAGAATAAAATTACTTCTCAAGGATGTTAGTAAATGCAGTTATGCTAGGCACTCGTAATAAAATATTCAGTTTTATTTTTTATTTCTGGAACAGAAGGTCCATAGAAATTACCGGTAATTTAAAAATGAATTTGCTCTTGGGATTGTATTTAGTATCTTTTGGAATTCTGGTACTAAATATGATGTTGCATCATTCTTCAGAACTTCTAAGCAGAAAAATTATAATATGGTTAGGGTTTTTTTTCCCCCTTATGTATTAACTTTTTTTTGTGCTAAGCCTTTAAAACATACATATATATATAATGAAAGAGCAAGTATGTATTCTCAGAAATATAATCTTGGAGAATGGTTGTTTACCCTGGACATAAATTATGAATGACTCTTGAAATATTAATTGATTCCGTTAGAATCACAAGGTGCTGTGAGTATTGGACTACATGTTGATACCATAACTATGTTAGTTTAAAGTGAATATCAGTGTCCTTCACAAAGCTCAAATTCAGTCTTGGCGCACATATGGCTTATTTCTTTTGTCTATTCATGAGCAAGATGCTGGGAAGAAATAATTTATAATGCAAACACAGCTAGCATGAGGCATTACTTAAATCACAGGTTAGCTGTCTTTGAAATAACTAAATTGATACATTGATCAAAGAGAACTTATTTCATATCAATTGCTATAAAAATTAATTTTTTTAAAACCAAATAGTAGTATTGTTTGAGCTGTATTAGAGGCACCATCCATATATAAATTATATTCTCTGAATGATTTTGTCTGGGAAGTTATAAACAAAATCACTTACGGTTAAGGCTACGTTTTAGTCACTGGTATTTTTAGTGAAAGTCATGGACAGGTCACGGGCAGTAAACAAAAATTCACGACCCATGACCTGTCCATGACTTTTACTATATACCCCTAATTAAAACTTAGGCGGGGGGTCAGGGGTGGTGGACAGGGAGTGCTGGGAGAGGTGGCCCGGGACTCCCCCTGGTGCTGGGAGAGGTGGCCCGGGACTCCCCCTGGTGCTGGGGAGATGTGCGGGCATGGCCTGGGACCCCTCCTGGTACGGGGAGGGAGAGGGTTGGCGGGGCTGGTATGGGGTCCCTACCTGGCTCCGTGTGTCCCTGCAGCTCTTGGGTTGAGTGAGGTTTAGACATATTTTAAAGTTTATATTCTTGAGGAAAAATGTAGCTATCCAGTTGCTCAAGTGGATTAGTGGTTAGAAATTTTGAATAGTAGACAAGAAATGGTGGTGGGTGTTTTTTTTTTTTTTTTAACCTTTCAGGAGCTTGGCAGTTTTTTACTATCTCCTGGGAAATCATACTCATTGCTTAGTAAAGTACATTGCTTTGTGAATCAGTTGTAAGGCACTGAGTGCATAAACTAGCAAAAAAAAATTAAATATATTTTTAGAGTATCAATATATTAAGTTTACTGTCAGTTAACTGATCGCTGTTATTTGTAACTTATAAAAGATCTATTAAGCCATATTCTGCTCAGTTAAACTAGTGCAACTCTTAAGTTTTGGTCCACTGTATCCTCATTCAAACAAATTTTATTTTTTTAGAAGTATACTTGTATTTGGTTTTGGCAAAATTCTGAATGTATGTGAAGTGAATGATAGACAAAAATGAAAATTGAGCCTCTTTGACAGGATTAGATGTGATGGTGAGGTAAAGTTGAGGAAAAAGCTTTGGAGGAAAAATTAAGCTTTTGTGTGCATTTGAGATGGCATTCAAAAATCCAGGGTGAATAATGAGATAGACATGGATGAAAGATTGACCAGACAGGGGGGTTCGAACAATTTTTATAGTGGGGGTGCTGAGAGCTATTGAACCAAACTGTAAACCCTGTATATAATGGAAACTACTTCAAGCCAGTGGGTGTGACAGCACCCCCAGGACCCTTAATTTCAGCACCTATGTTACCAGAGAAATTAAGGGAAGTGAGGGGATTAAAAATCATTAACATCGGTTTCTGAGTGGTAACTGTGTTAGTCTGTAATAGCAAAAATAACGAGGAGTCCTTGTGGCACCTTAGAGACTAACAAATTTATTTGGGCATAAGCTTTCATGGTTTAGAACCCACTTCATCAGATGCATGGAGTGAAAGTACAGGAACAGGTATAAATACGTGGACGGATGGGGCTTGCTTTACCAAGTGTGAGGTCAGTCTAACGAGATAAATCAATTAACAGCAGGATACCAAAGGAGGAAAAATAACTTTTTGAAGTGGTAAGCAAGTGGCCCATTACAGACACACCTTCTTGTCAACTGTCTGTAATGGGTCACTCGCTTACCACTTCAAAAGTGTTGGTTGCTGAGAGCACTGGCTTCTGCATAATGTTAAGACACAAATGGCTACCATCCTCCCCTCTGATCTGTCTGCAGAGACACATGCACACTCAGACTCTGGACCTCTGGATCTTATATATACAAATATTTAACATTGTGTTTTCAGAGCTCCTATTCCGTTGAGATGAGCGGAGCAGTTTATTCTTTGTAGGACTATTGTTTCAGGCAGCCTGCAAACTCAGGAAGATAATATTTCTTCTATTTACAGTCATTTACAGAGAGGGAGGTGGGTAGTGGTGGTCGGGGACCCTCTCCTCAGAGGGACCGAGTCATCTATCTGCCGCCCCGACCAGGAAAACTGGGAAGTCTGCTGCTTGCCAGGAACTAGGATTCACAATGTGACGGAGAGACTGCAGAAACTCATGAAGCCCTCGGATTGCTACCCCTTCCTGCTTCTCCATGTGGACACCAATGATACTGCCAAGAATGACCTTGAGCGGATCACTGCAGACTACGTGGCTCTGGGAAGAAGGATAAAGGAGTTCAAGGCGCAAGTGGTGGTCTCGTCCATCCTCCCCGTGGAAGGAAAAGGCCTGGGTAGAGACCGTTGAATCGTGGAAGTCAACGAATAGCTACGCAGGTGCTGTCGGAGAGAAGGCTTAGGATTCTTTGGCCATGGGATGGTGCTCCAAGGAGTGCTAGGCAGAGATGGGCTCCACCTCATGAAGAGAGGGAAGAGCATCTTCGCAAGCAGGCTGGCTAACCTTGCGAGGAGGGCTTTAAACTAGGTTTGCCGGGAGAAGGAGACCAAAGTTCTGAGGTAAGTGTGGACATGGGATACCGGAAGGAAGCATGAGCAGGAGAGCACGAGAAGGGAGGGCTCCTGCCTCATACTAAGAAAGCAGGACAAACAGCAAGTTATCTCAAGTGCCTATACACAAATGCAGGAAGCCTGGGAAACAAGCAGGGAGAACTGGAAGTCCTGGCACAGTCAAGGAATTATGATGTGATTGGAATAACAGAGACTTGGTGGGATAACTCACATGTCTGGAGTACTGTCATGGATGGATATAAACTGTTCAGGAAGTACAGGCAGGGCAGAAAAGGTGGGGGAGTTGCATTGTATGTAAGAGAGCAGTATGATTGCTCAGAGCTACGGTATGAAACTGCAGAAAAACCTGAGTGTCTCTGGATTAAGTTTAGAAGCGTCAGCAACAAGGGTGATGTCGTGGTTGGAGTCTGCTATAGACCACCAGACCAGGAGGATGAGGTGGACGAGGCTTTCTTCCAGCAACTCACGGAAGTTACTAGATCGCAGGCCCTGGTTCTCATGGGAGACTTCAATCACCCTGATATCTGCTGAGAGAGCAATACAGCAGCGCACAGACAATCCAGGAAGTTTTTGGGAAGTGTAGGGGACAATTTCCTGGTGCAAGTGCTGGAGGAAGCAATTAGGGGCAGAGGTCTTCTTGACCTGCTGCTCACAAACTGGGAAGAATTAGTAGGGGAAGCAAAAGTGGATGGGAACCTGGGAGGCAGTGACCATGAGATGGTCGAGTTCAGGATCCTGACACAGGGAAGAAAGGAGAGCAGCAGAATACAGGCCCTGGACTTCAGAAAAGCAGACTTTGACAACCTCAGGGAACGGATGGGCAGGATCCCCTGGGAGAATAACATGAGGGGGAAAGGAGTCTAGGAGAGCTGGCTGTATTTAAAGAAACCTTATTGAGGTTACAGGGACAAACCATCCTGATGTGTAAAAAGAATAGTAAATATGGCAGGTGACCAGCTTGGCTTAACAGTGAAATCCTTGCTGATCTTAAACATAAAAAAGAAGCTTACAAGAAGTGGAAGATTGGACAAATGACCAGGGAAGAGTATAAAAATATTGCTCGGGCATGCAGGAGTGAAATCAGGAAGGCCAAATCACACCTGGAGTTGCAGGTAGCAAGAGATGTTAAGAGTAACAAGAAGGGTTTCTTCAGGTATGTTAGCAACAAGAAGAAAGGAAAGGAAAGTGTGGGCCCCTTACTGAATGAGGGAGGTAACCTAATGACAGAGGATGTGGAAAAAGCTAATGTACTCAATGCTGCTTTTGCCTCTGTCTTCACGAACAAGGTCAGCTCCCAGACTGCTGTACTGGGCACAGCATGGGGAGGAGGTGACCAGCCCTCTGTGAAGAAAGAAGTGGTTCGGGGCTATTTTAGAAAAGCTGGATGAGCACAAATCCATGGGGCTGGATGCACTGCATCCGAGAGTGCTAAAGGAGTTGGTGGATGGGATTGCAGAGCCATTGGCCATTATCTTTGAAAACTCATGGCGGTCGGGGGAGGTTCCGGACGTCTGGAAAAAGGCTAATTAGTACTCATCTTTAAAAAAGGGAAGAAGGAGGATCCGGGGAACTACAGGCCAGTCAGCCTCACCTCAGTCCCTGGAAAAATCCTGGAGCAGGTCCTCAAGGAATCAATTCTGAAGCACTTACAGGAGAGGCAAGTGATCAGGAACAGTCAGCATGGATTCACCAAGGGCAAGTCATGCCTGACTAATCTAATTGCCTTCTATGATGAGATAACTGGCCCAGTGGATGAGGGGAAAGCAGTGGACGTGGTGTTCCTTGACTTTAGCAAAGCTTTTGACATGGTCTCCCACAGTATTCTTGCCAGCAAGTTAAAGTAGTATGGGCTGGATGAATGGATTATAAGGTGGATAGAAAGCTGGCTAGACTGTCGGGCTCAACAGGTAATGATCAGTGGCTCTTATGAGGTTCAACAAGCACAAGTGCAGAGTCCTGCACTTAGGACAGAAGAATCCCATGCACCGCTACAGACTAGGGACTGAATGGCTTGGCAGCAGTTCTGCAGAAAAGGACCTAGGGGTTACAGTGGACGAGAAGCTGGATATGAGTCAACAGTGTGCCCTTGTTACCAAGAAGGCCGATGGCATTTTGGGATGTATAAGTAGGGGCATTGCCAGCAGATCGAGGGACGTGATCATTCCCCTCTATTCGACATTGGTGAGGCCTCATCTGGAGTACTGTGTCGAGTTTTGGACCCCACGCTACAAGAAAGATGTGGAAAAATTGGAAAGCGTCCAGCGGAGTGCAGCAAAAATGATTTAGTTTCAGGGTAGCAGCCGTGTTAGTCTGTATTTGCAAAAAGAAAAAGGAGTACTTGTGGCACCTTAGAGACTAACAAATTTATTTGAGCATAAACTTTTGTGAGCTACAGCTCACTTCATTGAATGCATCCGATGAAGTGAGCTGTAGCTCACGAAAGCGTATGCTCAAATAAATTTGTTAGTCTCTAAGATGCCACAAGTACTCCTTTTTTCTTTTTGAAAAATGATTAGGGGATTGGAACACATGACTTACGGGGAGAGGCTGAGGGAACTTGGATTGTTTAGTCTGCGGAAGTGGAAAAATGAGGGGGGATTTGATATCTGCTTTCAACTACCTGAAAGGGAGTTCCAAAGAGGATGGATCTAGACTGTTCAGTGGTAGCAGATGACAGAACGAGGAGTAATGGTCTCAAGTTGCAGTGGTGGAGGTTTAGGTTGGATATTAGGAAAAGCTTTTCCACTAGGATAGTGGTGAAACACTGGAATGCGTTACCTAGGGAGGTGGTGGAATCTCCTTCCTTAGAAGTTTTTAAGGTCAAGCTTGACAAAGCCCTGGCTGGGATGATTTAGTTGGGGATTGGTCCCGCTTTGAGCAGGGGGTTGGACTAGATGACCTCCTGAGGTTCCTTCCAACCCTGATATTCTATGATTCTATGATTTATTTAAAAGGGTATCTTCCAAATCCTGAGGGACATAATGGTTGCCTATTATGAAGATTTTTAGTTTTTCTGATTTTTTTTTTTTTCCTTAAAGTCCCCAGCTGCTGGAAACAGTGTACTTGAGAATCTCCACTTTCATTTAAAAATTATAATTAAAAAAAAAAAAAAAAAGAGGTTTTAATCCTGATAGTTCTGGAGAAGAACCTGAAAATGTTGATCCCTATATGCTTCAACACTAAAAGGCAAATAAACTCTCTCCTAAAAAGTTACTTTTCAAAAGTCATTATTATTATAATTTATTATTAATTATTTTATTTTTTTGGAGGGCCTGACTCATGATTTTTTGAGTGCTCAGGATTGGCAATATTAGTGCTAGAAATATTGTTGTTAAAAACATAAAGTGGAATCTTAAATTTTGGAGCACAGTTTTGCACCGGCAGTAAGTAAATGGTGGATTCCAAAGCAAAGTCGGTGGTGTAATTAGGGCTCCATTATATTCCCTCACAACTTGCTGAAATGTTTCATGCTCTTAACTAGCTGCACAGTGCAAGCAAGTTTAAATATATCCCTAGTTGACTCAGACAACTTAAACCATTGATGGCAATTGTCAATAATGGTTGTAAGTTGTGCAAGCAATTAACTCATTTTTAAAGTTGGGGGAGGGGATACAGCATTCCATGGAAGAAAGCACATATGGTGTATTAAGGCTGGCATTTTTGTTGGACCTGTGAATATACTGAAAAGATTTACCAGTGGATAAGAGATACAAGTGGATAGGCAGAGAGAGGCAGAATTATGCAGGTCTTAAGGGAAAGGACAAGAAGTTTGTATTTTAATAAAGTGGCAGTGTTAAAAGGGGTGGGTGGGTGAGAGAGAGAGATAGTGGGCAAGGAAGTTGAAGTGGAAGCATTTTTTATTGAGGAGAAGACAGTGATGTAGATATCAGGGAAGCCAAAGAGGGATGAAATTACAGTAATCAAGATGGGAGATAGAGCATGAATAGGAATTTTAGCTGTAACAACTGAAAGAAAAGGATGATGTAAGAAACGTTGGAGGAAGAAATAGTGAAATTTGAACATGGCCCAGAAGAGGGAGGAGTAAAAGATCTCCAGATTATAGGCCTGAATATGGAGGAGGAGGGTAGTGGTCAGAGAATGGGGAAAGCAGGGATGGTTTGTGGGGAAAAGATAGTTTTGGCTGCCTTTTAAGGCATCGAGCTAGTGCAAGTATAAAGGGCAGATTTTTAGCCACAGTAGCACTGGTAGCAGCAGCACAGCTGAGCCATGCCGCATACAAAACCACCTGAAACTGGTGAGAATGTTCTTGGCATGGTTTAGCTGTCCCTTTGCTGCTGGAAACCGTGCTACTGCAGCTGTTTATACTTGCATTACCTCAGTGAGAGCTAACGTGAATACATGTACATAAACAGGGGAATCGCATCTCTAGCTCTTAGTGTAGACACAGCCTAAGAAAGAAGTCTGGAATACTGATAAAATCCTCACTTAAAATAAATTTATTTATTTTAAGCAAGGGTAAATAATTCCTCTTCAAGAAGGCAATGGTACTCTGCCAAGGGAAATGTTGAGATTCTCCAGTAATGAACTCAGTGCTTCTCCACAGAGCTTTACAAACCAGGAAGAATATGGACTTAACTGTCAGGTGGCAGACTAAATCTCTGAGGATTTCTAGAACCTCAGAGGCTAATACTGACCTAAACTCAGAAGAATCTACATTTGTACTGCTTGGTCTCACATAAAAGCTGACAATCATATGCATGTCCCCAAACATGGAGATAATCAGAATCCACCAAGCTGTTAATTGCCAGAGTAAATTAATGGAAGGATAGCCAAATAACCCTTGACTGTTGATATACAATACATGATCAGTTCCTCAGCTCTAACAATACCAATAAAATCTTCAATTCATTTTTAAAATTGATTTGTTTCTACAATTAATCATTTACTTTGGCCTAGCCACACATAATTTTCTGGTATTGGGTTTATTTTGTTCCACAGTAACACGTTGTACTTATTAGATAGTATTGTATTTTCCCTGGCAATAGCTCATCTGAATGTAGAGAGGATTGCTTACACAATATAACAAAGCATATTCATTTCAGGACTTTGGCTGAACCTAACTGAATCAGTTCAGTCTGCATATAGAGTAATAGTGTTTTATAAACTCTGAAAAATGTTTTTCATTTAAAAGGTAGCCAAATGTTTTTCCTTTTCTTTTGAATAATCTTTCTCTTTGGTTAATCAACACTTAACAAAACAGAAGCAACCATACTTTTCAGCTACTTTGATTTGACTAGTACTCACAACTAATGTTGGTGTATATATGGTTGTATATGGAGAAATATTAACAAGCATATAGATTATGCTAACTTGTTACTATGTTTATAATTCTAAGATGATTGCAGAAGCCTGGAAAAAGGTTAATGTACCTGTCTTTTCAGTGCAGGGTCTAAATCACAATTATACAATTTCTCCTAAGAAAGGCTGTATTATAATGATATCCACTATTTCTGGTACTTCCATGTTTATATGAACATCTAATTGAGGCAACGTCACACTTGTCAGTAATGATTTGAGACATTCCTTTTGTACCTTAATTAAATGGCAGAGTGTATATTGATTAGTTTCTTTTATTTAATTATAAATCTGAATCTACTGGTGTCAGCTTGAATTTTCTTATATACTCTTTCCAATATACGTTGTTAATCAGACCTTTTTGTCCATAATGATATGCTTCATTATTAATATTGCTGTAAATTAATAGCTCTTGATTGAAACTTAGCCTAAAGAATCTGAAACCAAGAATTTATGCTGCTTTGATTTGTACCTTTGCTTTGTATTGAGTTCAATCTTTGGGACTTGTAAGTACGGCATCTGTTGTTAAATGAAAAAAAATGGAAAAGCCTTCTCTTCTTTCTTTGATGTGTTGGTCTTCCACACCTTAAGGTTAAATTTATAAAGTTTGTTTATACATGTTCAGGTATGCACACTTAGTTTTTCCAGGACCCATATAAAAATACTTTGAGTATTTTTCTGACCTCTGTGTCCCATCAAATAGACAGTAAATGAGCTAATGGCTAAAATGTAAATTTCCCTTTCACAGTCGAGGGGTTATTTTCAGTTACAGAAATAGTGATTTTTGTCTTGTATGTAATGTTTCAAGAAACCTCCATTCAGGTTTGATTGGTTTAGTAATGCATCTAAATTATTTTGTTGTTTATAGAACATTATATTATTCTGAATGCCTTTTCTCTTTAAGTTCATTGTTCATGGTCAAAGCTTCAATAGATCGTAACTGATCGGCATAAAATGCCCCATTGGACAGAAAACAAGCTGTCACTGAGTATTACCTAGGAACACTACTACATGTGGAAGTAATGGAAAATCTGACTCGTCAAGTGACTGCACGTGTCCATTGCACTTCAGGTGTTGTGTGCCAAGTGCATCAGAGTCAGATTTTTCCTAAGTGGTGACAGTTGGGGAAGTGGGGACACATGCACCTTCTGCTGCCTCTTGCTACTGCAGAATGGCATAAAGGGAGAAGCTGCCCCAGACCCCACTGAATTCGTTCTTACCAACCATGATTGGTAGTCAGAATGTGTTGGCTCACATTTTGCAAGTTTTTTCCCTCACGGGGAATTTATCTTTTATTTCTATAAATAGGTGGTATGGTTCAATAGTAGTTTAGATTAGTATAGGTTTAATTTTTTTCTTTATTTTCTTGGAACATCTGTTCCCTCTGGTTTTGGGGTGATAACGGCTAGTACTGGGGCATGCCTTGTTCTCTGGGGTTTCAGCATTGTGCTGGCTACAAAAGATGTATGTTGGCAAGGGATCTTCGTTCCACCTGCCTAAAATGCTTTGGTAAAGGTCACATAAGGTTGACTGCTGCCAAATTTGTAAAGACTTTAAGCGCTGAATGAAGAAAACCTGAGAGGCGAGATTGCGCCACATCCTTTTGAAGGCTGTCATGCAGTCTCCTTCTGAGCCTTCCTGCTTAAGGAGAACACAGAATGCTTGGTCATTGGTGAAGATTGTCCTCTGGACGTTGCCTCGAATCATTGGCATGGATTTGCTTCCTTGGTGCCGAGGAAGAAACATGACTGGTTGAAATCATCCAAGGAGCCAAGACTTAGCTCTGCTAGATCATCAAGGTCCCCGGTGCATCCACTAGTAAGCACTTAAGAGGACGGGGAATGGGTCCTCTTGCAAAAGACACTTGCTGGTACCAACCCTTTCACATAAGGGGTGTTGACTCCAGCACTAATATTTGGTCCGTCTAGACCATCCCCTGCCACAGTACTGACCTTCTGTGCAACAAAATCAGCAACAAGAAAAATATCTCAGTACTGCTACGTATGCCTCAGGCATTGTTGGTATGAGACCTACTCTGCCTTTTGGTGCCGGAATCCTTAATGGTACAGGAAACAGCTCACCCTGTACTGATGCATCCTCAGGTCCTGGCTACAGACTTACCTTAGGTTTCTGATCAGCTGTCAGTCCAGCATGGGGCATAAAGCATTGGAATATCTATCATTTTTTCAACTAATTTAGTCTAGGGGTCAACCTACCACGATATCCCTGGTACCAATATCCCTAGGGCTGTGACCCGGACATCAGCACCATCGTGGTGGGCTGAGGGTCCTCCACAGAGTCTGAGGTAGGTTCTTATGCCCCTCTCTCTTGACATAGATGATGGCATTCCCTTTCTCCTTCATCAAGGGAATTTTGTTACTGATACTCACCAGATGTCCAGAGGCAGTCAGAGAGAAACTTGGAGCATGGATGGTTGTGGTCCTGTGCTGTACCCATGACCCATCTGGAACCCAGGGGAATGCCCCCTGTTTCTAGATCCTAGTTGGTTCCTCAGTCTTTTAGATCTCCTACCAGGCGTTGCTACCAATGTCAATACCGAGCAAAACCATCAAGGCCTGCAGGCTAACACCTCCACCCACTACAGCACAAGAGGATCAGCCTCAGCCTCCTTTTATATTTGTTGTCCTCACAACATGCTCAGACTGTAGCTCCTCAAGATACTTCACTAGTCCAAGATGACTAGAGGGCTTACCAAGATCTTTTAAGGAGAGTTGCTACCTCTCTTGAAATACCTGTTGAGGTGGTCCATAGTCTTGTGGACATTCTGGGTTCAGCAGGGCGTTTGAATGGCTTTCCTTATCAACGAAGCCCTCCTGGAACCGAAAAGATCCTTGTGGCCAATGCCATCCTCTCTGCCTCTAACAGCCAAGATAACCAAGAGAAGGTACCATGTCCCTTCTCAGAGCTACGAATGCTTTTCCTGCCCATTCCTTGTCAGGTTCCTTTGTTGTCTCAGCATTAAATGAAAGAGCATGTCAGGGATGGCCTTCTACCCCAAAAGGACAAAGATACAAAGAGACTTTTGGTGACCTTTATGGTTGAAAGATTTATTTCACAGCTGGCCAACAATTTAATATTTAGCCAGCAAATCTTTTACTGGCTGGGTATGACTTCTCTCTGAGACAATATACTGAAGTCCTTGGACAAGTTGCCAGATTATTCCAGACAGGAATTTTTAGGCCATCATAGAAAGTGTGCAAATTGGAGATTAGGATCTCGCTGGTAGTTGCCTTAGATGGGGCAGTTTTGACATCCAGAGTCATGTCATCTTCAGTAACTATGCACATATATTCATGCCTTCAACCATCCGGTCTCCCACAGGATGTCCAGCAGACTATTCAAGATCTCCCCTTTTGAAGACCTACTCGCTTTTCGCAGAAGATGAATGAGGAGCTCCACACTCTGAAGGGTTCAAGGGCTATGGTGAAATCATTGGGAATTTATACTTTTTTTTTTTTTTTTTTTCCCCCTCCCCACCGCCAAAGAAAGCAGTTCTGTCCTCTGTCTCTGTGGAGATATTTCCTCTTCCCACTTTGGCAGCCTGGCCATTCCAGAAACAGGAGGAAACCACAGAAGACCTCACCCTCCTCAGTTTTCTTCTGCAGCAGGTTCTTAGTCTGGAAATCCGAAGCATCTGTTTGACTGCCTTGTTGAGGACAGGATACCAAATCACTTTGTTTGAGTTCCTTCCTCTCCTATTTACTTCTTATTTGTGTGGTCCTATTTTACCACAGACCAATTGTGTCCTAAGTGTTGTGGATCAGGGATATACCCTGCAGTTTTTTTCCCGCTTCCCATCAGTCTTCCGTGACCACTCTTAGGAGCCTGTGCTCTTCCAGAAGGTCCAGTCTCGCCTCCATTTGGGGGTTAAAAAAGAGGGTTCTTCCCATTCTCCAAGGGAAGGGTTTCCATCCATGTTACTTGATTCCAGAGGCAAAAGGAGGCCTCAGGCCCATTTTTTGACCTGCAAAATCTGACCAAATATATAAAGAAACGAAGGTTTTGCACAGTGACTCTGGTCTTCATCGTCCCTTCCCTGTATCCTGGAGACTGGTATGTTGCTCTTACCGTGAAGGATACATGTTTCCAAGTGGTTATCCATCAAAGCCGCAGAAGATTCCTTTAAGTTTCTGGTCACCAGCACCCATTATCAGTTTAGTCTTTCCCTTTGGTCTGTCCACTGCCCCATGAGTGTTTACAAAGTGCATGGTGGCAGTGGCTGCATACCTAAGGAAAACTGGGGGGCAAGAATTTTATTACCTAGACAGGAGATTGGCTGGTATGAGGTTGATCTGAGCTCCAAATAAGTCAGTCTCTCCAAGATCTGATCACTCTTCAGGGTCTGTTGATAAACAATATTCTCCCTGATTCAGAGTAGAATTTACTGGGGAAGTTTTGGATTCTACAGTAACAAGAGTGTTCCTATCTCAAGCCAGATTCCAGGCAATGTTAAAAATTACCATAGAGCTCAAAGCCCATCTGCTTTCAACATTGAGCAAGTACCTGACTACTTGGTATGTGTATGTATGTGATTCGGTATGCCAGATTTCATCTTGGAAAGTTGCAGGGCTGGTTAAAATCAGTGTACTCCCTAGCTCGTCACCCATTAGACATGCTGGGTTGAATGCCCACAAGAGTACTAGCCTTCTTGGACTGGTGGATGGATCTGGGCAATGTATGTATGGGTGTTTCCTTTGCCCCTCCCTTACCCACGATGACTCTGGTTATGGACTCTTCATTCAATTTGAATTAATACCAGTGGGGCTGGATACTATTCATCTGAGGATACTGAAGGAATTAGCTGAAGATTTCTCGGAGCCACTGGCAATAATATTTATAAACTCATGGCTGACAGGAGAGTTCCCAGAAGACTGGAGAAGGCCTAGTGCACTGCTGATCTTTAAAAAGCCAGGAAAGGAGGCCCTAGCAAGCTATAGACCAGTCAGACTGACTGATAGTTAGAAAGCTACTAGAGCAACGTATAAAACATTCAATTTGCGAATACCTGGAAGATGAAGGGGTAATTGCTAGCAGCCAGTGTGGATTCACCAAGAACAAATCATGCAAAACCAGCTTGGTTTACTTCGACAGGGTAACTGATTTGGTGGATAGAGGGGGAATGTGGTGGCCATAATGTACCTGGACTTCAGCAAGGCTTTTGACACAGTCCAACATAACGTTCTGATAAGTAAGCTGGAGAAATGCAGGCTTGATAGAACTACCATTAAGTGGATACGTAATTGGTTAAACAACTGCAAATGAAGAGTAACTATTAATGGAATGTTTCAGAGTAGTTATTAATGGAATGATGTCAGATTGGAAGGAGGTCTCAAATGGGGTTCCACAGGGATCTGTTCCAGGTCTTATGTTATTTAACATCTTTATTAATTACCTGGATGTAGAAATAGCTAGCATAATGATCAAGTTTGTAGATAACACAAAGCTGGGGATAGGTGGCTAATATTTTGGAGGATCGCACTAAAACACAGAGATCTTGATAAATTGAAGAACTAGACATCAAAATGAAATTCTTCAAAGACAAATATAAGGTGCTATACTTAGAGAAGAAAAAACAAATGGACAAATACAGAATGGGGGAAAACTGGGTTGACAACAGCACTGCTGAGAAGGATCTGGGATTTGTGGTGGATCATAGCCACAACATAAGTCAACAATATGATTCTGTTGCAAAAAAAGCAAATGTAATTTTAGGTTGCATTAACAGAGCTGTATAGCATGCAAGTCCTGGGAGGTGATAGTATCGCTCTATTCGATACTGGTTAGGCCTCAGCGGGAGTGCTGTGTCCAGTGTTGGTCACCAATGTGTAGAAAGAATATAGAGAACCTGGAAAAGATTCAGAGGTGAGTGACAA
This sequence comes from Dermochelys coriacea, assembly GCF_009764565.3. NCBI lineage: Eukaryota > Metazoa > Chordata > Testudines > Dermochelyidae > Dermochelys > Dermochelys coriacea. The sequence goes on from NC_050068.2 coordinate 329,902,831, forward strand.
AGATAAGAGGAATGGGATACAAGCCATACGAGAAAAGCCTGAAGGAACTGGGTATGTTTAGTTTGGAAAAGGGGGGATTAAGGTGGGATATGATAGCAGTTTTCAGATACTTGAAAGGCTGCCACAAATAAGATGGAGAAAAGTTGTTCTCTCGTCACAGAGGGTAGGACAGGAGGCAATGGGTTAAAACTACAGCATAGCAGGTTTAGATTAAATCTCAGGAAAAACTTCCTAATTGTAAGAACAGTAGGACAATGGAATAGACTGCTTTGGGAGGTTGTAGAAGCTTTTTCACTGGAGGAGGTTTTCAGAAGGAGACTGGATAGCCATCTGTCTTGGATGGCTTGGACGCAACAGGTCCTGCATCTTGGAGAGAGGTTGGACTGGATGGCCCTTATGGACCCTTGTAACCCTATGATTCTCTAGGTTGGGGAGCTCATCTAGGAAATGTACAGACTCTGTCTGTGGTCTCCTCAAGATTTGGGCTTTCCACATAAACATGTGAGTTATGAGTTATTCATCTGGCACTTCTCATATCAAGGGAGAGACCCTACAAGTCCTCATGGACAACACTGTAACAGTTTTCTACTTGAACAGGCAGGGAGTGGCCAGATCAGATAGTCCCTGTTTAGAAGTGATACATCTTTGAGTTTTGTTATCACCAGAACAATACATCTCAAAGCCTTCTGCCTTCCTGGTGTTCAGTACAACTTTGCAGATGGCCTGAGCAGAATAATAAGTGAGAATCCTGACGGGTCTCTCAGCCAGGATATAGTGCGATTCATTTTTCAAATCTGGGAGTCAGTGTGTCTCCTGGACATGTTGACTACTTGTCTCAACAGAATATGCCAGCTCTTTTTTGTTCCAGGAAGGTCTTAGTCAAGGATCTTTGACCAGACTCTTTCCTACTGTCTTGGAAAGAGAAACTACTGTTTGCCTACCACTCCTGTACCTCCCCAGATGTTGCTCAAGCTCAAGCAGGATCATGCTCACATGATCCCCATAGCATCATCGTGGCCTCACCAGCATTGGTTCACCAGTCTGTTTGCTGAGGCTCCTTTGATACTACCTTCAGAAGCTAATCTGGACTCCCAGGACCATGGCTGCCTGCCTCATCTGATGGCCTGAATGTTCCATGGTTAATGTCTCAGGAGGCAGAGTGTTCAGGGAATGTGCAAAACATACTGATGAATACCAGAAAGTCACCTACTAAATATGCTTACTGGTTGAAGTGGAAATGATTATCCTTATGGTCAAAGCAAAAGGATGTTTTACCAGTCCTGGCATCTATACTATGTTTTGGACTATTTGTTCCACCTAAAACAACAAGGCCTATCAGTTAGGTCCATCAGAGTTTATCTGGCAGCTGTTTCTGCTTTCGACCCTCCAACTGTGGGCTGTTTGGAATTTTCTAATCCTGTGTCAATCAGATCTGGACAGAGTCTGGACAGTTTAAATTCCCATGTCATAGCACCATGGAGTCCAAGCAAGGAATGGGATCTAATTCAGGTGATGGTTCCACACTTTGAACGAATGGCTACTTGCTCTTTACTACATCTCTCTATGGAAGTAGTATTTTTGGTAGCTGTTAACTCCACAAGAAGAGTGACAGAATAACAAGCTTTGGTAGTTGATTCTCCTTAATGCAGTTTTTTTAATAAGGAAAAGGTATACATATGTCTGCATCCAAAATTCCTGACTAAAGTATAGAAGATTAGGGTTGGAAGAGACCTCAGGAGATCATCTAGTCCAATCCTCTGCTCAAAACAGGACCAACCCCAACTAAATCATCCCAGCCAGGGTTTTGTCAAGCTGGGCCTTAAAAACCTCTAAAGATGGAGATTCCATTATCTCCCTAGGTAACCCATTCCAGTGCTTCACCACCCTCCTAGTGAAATGGTGTTTTCTAATATCCAACCTGACCGTCCCCACTGCAACTTGAGACCATTGCTTCTTGTTCTGTCATCTGCCACCACTGAAAACAGCTGAGCTCCATCCTCTTTGGAACCCCCCTTCAGGTAGTTGAAGGCTGCTATTGAATCCCCCCTCATTCTTCTTTTCTGCAGACTAAATAAGCCCAGTTCCCTCAGCCACTCCTTACAAGTCATGTGCCCCAGCCCCCTAATCCTTTTTGTTGCCCTCTGCTGGGTTCTCTCCAATTTGTCCACATCCTTTCTGTAGCAGGGGCCCCAAAACTGGATGCAGTACTCCAGATGTGTTCTCACCAGTACCAAATAGAGGGGAATAATCACTTTCCTTGATCTGCTGGCAATGCTCCTACTAATGCAGCCCAATATGTCATTAACCTTTTTGGCAACAAAGGCACACTGTTGACTCATATCCAGTTTCTCGTCCACTGTAATCCCCAGGTCCTTTTCTGCAGAACTGCTGCTTAGCCAGTTGGTCCCCAGCCTGTAGCAGTGCATGGAATTTTTCCATCCTAAGTGCAGGACACTCTGCACTTGTTGAACCTCATCAGATTTCTTTTGGCCCAATCCTCCAATTTGTCTAGGTCACTCTGGACCTCAGCCCTACCCTCCAGCGTAGCTACCTCTCCCCCCAGCTTAGTGTCATCCGCAAACTTGCCGAGGGTACAGTCCATCCAGATCATTTTGAAGACGTTGAACTAAACCGACCCCTGGGGCACTCAGCTTGATAACAGCTTCCAACTAGACATCAAGCTGTTGATCGCTATCCGTTGAGCCCAATGATCTAGCCAGTTCTCTATCCAAGTTATAGTCCATTCATCCAATCCATATTTTTTTAACTTGCTGGCAAAAATACTGTGGGAGACTGTATCAAAATCTTTGCTAAAGTCAAGGTATATCATGTTCACTGCTTTCCCCATATCCACAGAGCCAGTTATCTCATCATAGAAGACAATCAGATTGGTCAGGTATGACTTGTCCTTGGTGAATCCATGTTGACTGTTCCTGATCACCACCTTCTCCTCCAAGTGCTTCAAAAAAGTTTCCTTAAAGACCTGCTCCATGATTTTTCCAGGGACTGAGGTGAGGCTTACTGGTCTGTAGTTCCCCAGATTTTTTTTTTTTTAAATGGGCACTATATTTACCTTTTTCCAATTGTCTGTGACCTCCCCCAATCCCCACTAGTTTGCAGTCATTGCCATTATCTCTGAAATCATATTAGCGAATTCCCTCAGCACCCTTGAATGCATTAGATCCAGACCATTGGACTTGTGCATGTCCAGCTTTTCTAGATAGTCCTTAACCTGTTCTTTCACCATGAGGGCTGCTCACCTACTCCCCCTACTGTGTCCAGTGCAGCAATCTGGGAGCTCACCTTTTCTGTGAAGACTGAAGCAAAAAAAGCATTGACTACTTCAGCTTTTTACAAATCTGTCACGAGGTTGCCTTCCCCATTCAGTAAGGGTCCCACACTTTTCTTGACTACCTTCTTGTTGCTAACATACTTGTAGAAACCCTTCTTGCTACCCTTCACATATCTTGCTAGCTGCAACTTCCATTGTGCTTTGGCCTTTCTGATTACACCCCTGCATGCTCGAGCAATATTTTTATACTTCTTCCTAGTCATCTGTCCAAGTTTCCATTCTTGTTAGCTTCCTTTTTGTGTTTAAGCTCACCGAAGATTTCTCTGTTAAGCCGAGCTGGTCTCCTGCCATGTTTACTATTCTTTCTACACATCAGGATGACCTGTTCCTGCGCCCTCAGTAAGGCTTCTTTAAAATGCAGCCAGCTCTCCTGGACTCCTTTTCCCCTCATATAGCCTCCCAAGGGATTCTGCCCATCAGTTCCCTGAGGCAGTCAAGTCTGCTTTTCTGAAGTCCAAGGTCTGTATTCTGCTGCTCTCTTCTTCCTTTTGTCAGGATCCTGAACTCTACCATCTCATGGTCACTGCTGCCCAGGTTGCCACCTACTTCTACTTCCCCCTACCAGTTCTTCCCTGTTGATTCCTCCAGCACTTGTGCCAGGAAATTGTTCCTAATACTCTCCAAAAACTTCCTGGATTGTCTGTGCACTGCTGTATTGCTCTCCCAGCAGATGTCAGGGTGATTGAAGTCCTCCATGAGAACCAGGGCCTGTGATCTGGAAACTTCTGTTAGTTGTCCGAAGAAAGCCTCATCCTCCTGGTCTGGTGGTCTATAGCAGATGCCCACCTCGACATCACCTTTGTTGTTCTCGCCTCTAAAATTAACCCAAAGATTCTCAACAGACTTTTCTCCTGTTTCATACTGTAGCTCTGAGCAGTCATACTGCTCTCCTACATACAGTGCAATTCCTCTACCTTTTCTCCCTCGCTTGTCCTTCCTGAACAGTTCATACCCAGTTATGTGAGTTATCTCACCAAGTCTCTGTTGTTCCAGTCACATCATAGTTCTTTGACTGTGCCAGGACTTCCAATTCTTTCTGCTTGTTTCCCAGGCTTCTTTTGTTCATGTACAGGCACTTAAAATAACTAGTCGATTGCCATACTTTCTCAGTATGGACCAGGAGTTCTTCCCATTGCACCCTCCTCCTTGTGTTTCCTCCTGGTATCCCACTTACCGCTGGGCTTAGGTCACCATCCCCTAGTGTACCTAGTTTAATGCCCTCCTTGATGTGAGGTTAGCAAGCCTGCCTGTGAGGATGCTTTTCCCTCTTTTAGTTAGGTGGATCCTATCTCGTCCTAGCTATCCTCCTTCCTGGAACAACATCCCATTGTTGAAGAATCCAGAGCCCCCTCTCTGACACCACCTGCGCAACCATACATTTACCTCCACTATTTGATGGTCCCTACCTGGGCCTTTTCTTTCAACAGGAAGGATGGATGAGAACACAAATTGCACCTCAAACTCCTCTATCCTTCTTCCCAGAGCTACGTAGGCTGCAGTGACCTGCTCAAGGTCATTCTTGGCAATATAATGGGTGCCCACATGAAGTAGGTAGTGGTACGAGGGTTTGATCAGCCTCGGCAGACACTCGGTCACATCCTGAATTCTAGCTCCAGCCAAGCAGCACACTTAGAGTCTCCCAGTCTGGACGGCAGATGGATGACTCAGTCCCCCTTAGGAGGGAGTCCCCGACCACCACCTGTCTCCTCCCCTTATGAGTGGTGGTCGTGGAACCCCCATCCCTTCTGTTCAGTGGAGTCTCCTTCTGATCCCTTCCCTCAGATGACTCTTCCAAACCATTCTCCGCCGTAGTACCTGTGCAGAGAACCTGAAAACAGTTTCTTACCTCTGTCTGCATTGGGGATACATTGGTTCTCTTCTTTCTTCTGAAGGTCACATGCTACCAATTTTCTTTCCCGTTCTGCATCGCATGTTCTGATTCTTCAGCATGTTGTGCCTGCAGTACCAAACGCTGACTTCTGCCCAGAAAGTCTTCATTTTCTTTGATGCAATGCCGAGTTGATAGTTGGGTCTCTAGTCCTTTAACCTTCTCTTCCAATATGGAGACCAGCTTGAACTTCATACAGACTAAGTCTCTTCTATCTTCCTGAGAGAAAGACAAACATGGCACATCCTGTGCAGGTCACAATATCTGATGGCTCACTATCCGTGATATCTTCCTTTTAAGAGCCTCTGCAGATGTTGTATTTACTGCTCACAGAAGCCTGATAAGCGTGCCAAAAAAAAAAAAAAAACTCCTCTGTGTGGGAAATCCCCCTCCCCTCCCGGGCAAACACCCTCTGTTTGCCTGTCCTCTGTTCGCTGCTCACTTGGTTCTGAACTGGCTGGATTTTTAATAAGGCTGCTGGCTTGAAGCAGTTGGCCTGGCTCAAAGTCTTCCCTCCAGTCAACCACTCAGGGCCCACCTAGAACAAAGTACTCCCAATTCACACTTTTCAAACAAATAACCACATGGTCATACAGTCCCGGCAACTAGCTCCAGTCAAACAAATATTCACAGGAGACAGACACTCGTATATTCACTTCAGTAGCTCACAACACAGCCCCCCCAATGCTCCTCTCAGATGGTTCCCAGGCAAACTCCCTCTGTTCACCTGTCCTCTGTTTGCTGCTCCAGAATTAAAGTAGTACCAGAATTCCACCTTAATGAAGTCATATACTTGTCAACTTTCTTTCCTAATTCTCATAAGGATGAGGAGAGACTGCGCACCTTCAGTGTTAGATGGATGTTGGCTTTCTACTTGGACAGAACCAGATCTTTTAGATCTTCACCACAGCTATTTGTGACTGTTGCAGACTGGTTTAAAGGCCTTCCAGTCTTGACACAGAGGATTTAATTCTGCATATGTTTGTGCTATGACATTGCCAGTGTGCCCCCTCCCAGCAGCATAGTAGCACACTCTCTACAAGACCTCAGACAGTTTCTATAGCTTTTTTTTGGGCTTAGGTATTTATACCAGACATTTGTAAAGCTGTAACTTGTACTCCTGGGAGAATTCTGCACCACTACGCAATGCAGAATTTTGCAGAAATGAAAGTGCATGCAGAATTTCCTTTCTCCCCCAGAAATGGACTGCAGTGCTTCTGGCCATCACTAGGGGCCACTGGACCTGGCAAAACCCAACTCGCACATAGAAGACACTGTCGGGGAGGAGAAGGAAGCTGCCGTTCCCCGCACGCTCTGAGGGAAGGAGAGGGCAGCGCTCAAGAAACTCCGTGCAAGCCTGGGACCCAGCATCAGGCTATTTCTCCCTTTGGATATCCCTGGGCTCTGAGGGGTAGGAGGGCAGCTGTCTGGGCTGAAGGGGGCCGTGGCTGGACTCTGGAGGGAGAGGGGGTGCAGGTATCAGGGCAAAGGGAGCTCCGTGGCTGGACCCCGGTCAGGAGGGGTTGTGGGTGTATGGCCCCCTGGCTTGGGTGGGGGGGGGGAAGGGAAAGGGGCAGAGAAACAAGAATTGGGTTGTCATAGGGGTTTCTTTAACTCTCTACTCCTGTGGGAATTTTTGTGTGTGTGTATAGTGTGGCAGAGCTCCGACCTTGTCCCCCTGGGTCCCACGCTTCCACATGGTTTATGCTAGCCTCAGAGGTTCACTGCGACCCACCATGTAGCCCTTCTTTCTCCAGGGCAAGGGTACGGTCTATTGAGCCCTTTTTATCATAAGCCAGCAAGGAGGCTGGTGAAAGAACTCCCAGTCTCTGTTGTCCCTATGGGCTTATTCCGGAACAGTTTAGCCTCCTGTCCTGACAGGGGCCTGTCTTCCTCTCCCAGGAGGTGTTTCTGTAGTGGCGGGTTGGGGGGAACCCGGGCCCTCCCTCTACTCTGGGTTCTGGCCCAGGGACACTAATGGCAGCAGCTGTTGGCAGCTGACCTTTCACTGCCAGAGTTGCTACACTTTCCTGGGCCACTTCCTCACAGTTCCCCCACTTCTCTCTCTTAACGCCGCCTTCACCCTTACCTTAGGGCTCCCTTTCCAGCGGCTTGAGGGTGTCTTCATTACCCAGTCCTTCAGCCGCACTTGCTCTCCTCGGCCTGACTGAAGTGAGCCCTTTTATAGTATCAGAGAGGTCTTGATTAGAATCAGGTGTTCTCATTAGCTTGACAGCCTCACCTGACTTGTTGCAGGCTAATTGGAGTCGTGTCCACCCTAGCCTGGAGCAGCCCCTGCTCTGGTCAGTCAGGGAACAGAAAACTCCTTATCCAGTGGCCAGCATATCTGCCTTCTACTACTCTGCTGTACCCAGGCCCGCCGGACCTTTTAATTGGACCCCTGCCCTGTGGACCCAACCGACCCCTTCACTAGAAGCCAACTGCACAAGATGCAGCCGGTCTGCTTTCAAACCACGCCAAGAAAACATCTCTACATGCTCGTGCTCCACACCCTTCACACCCGCACCCTTGTGTCCCGCCCCGATACAAAATGGCGGGACCTCCTGCCACCTTTGGAGGGTGAGGATCCCCGGTGGGCCAGCCTATATTCCACCTTAGTCCCAAGGCCCGCCGGGGATGTCAGTTGGCGGCTCCTTCACGGAGCTGTGAGCACGGGCGTGTACTTGGCGCCGTTCACTTCAATCCCAGACACTTGCCCCTTTTGCGGCGTGAGGGATACCCTGGCACATGTATACCTGGAGTGTGCCAGGCTGCAGCCCCTATTCCGGCTCCTCACCAATATTTCATTACGATTTTGGTTGCACTTTTCCCCTCACCTTCTCATTTATGCACTCCCTATCCGTGGCCCCACAAAGTCATGGGATCTCCTGGTCAGCCTCCTCCTGACCCTAGCTAAAATGGCCATCTACAAGACCAGAGTGAGGAGGTTGGTCGATGGAGTCTCCTGTGACTGTGGGGCCTATTTCCGATCCTCGGTCCGTTCATGTATCCGGGCAGAGTTCCTCTGGGCGGCATCCTCTGACTCTCTTGACACCTTTGAGGAGCAGTGGGCGCTGTCCAGGGTTCTCTGCTCAGTGTCCCCGTCCGGTTCCCTTTGTTTGACCCTTTGACCGCACTCCTATCCCTGTTATTTTATTAGTTGTCCCCTGAATTTTTTGGGCATCTAGGTCCTGTGGATCCCCTTTTAGGCTGAGGGGGATCCTTTAGCAGTGGACGGGCTTCGCCCGCCCACTTCCCGGATCCCAATAAGACTACTCTGCTGTACCCAACTGGTCTGGGTCTATCACAATAGTTAGACATATTGGCTGACAGCTATTTTGAAATAAATACCTAAATAATTGAAATTGGTGTGATTATGTAGTTTTATTTTGAGAAATAAAATTTGCAGAATTTTAAAATATTGTGCACAGAATTTTTAATTTTTGGCACAGATTTCCCCCAGGAATAAACTTGGTCATTGGTACATAATTTTTTACAACTCATTGTGCTATATCTCAGTATTCCAGAGATGATGCTAAATTTGGATGAGTAATCCTTCATTCATTGTTCAGTTAGTCTCCAAAATCACCTCTGGATTGAATTGCTTGTGAGTCACCTGAAGTGGAATGGATGTGCAATCTCTTGAAGGAAAAAATGGTTACTAACCTGATCTGTATCTGTGATGCTTTGAGATGTTGCACGTGCCCATTGCATGACCCACTCTCCTTTCCCTGTATAGTGGAGTCCCTCAAGAAGGAATGAGGAAGGTCTGGGGGTGGGTCTGCCCTCTGTGGGATTGTGCAACAGCATAAGGTGCAGGCTCAAGGAAACGATGGTCTATTGTTTGTGTGTTCATGCTGCACCTTACCTCTGTGAAGACAGATTTGTGTTTTTTGTTGCATAATGTTTCATTAAACGTAATTTAATTCAGATATTTTTGTTCTCTTTTTAGATTGGGGCATATGATCAACAAATATGGGAAAAATCTGTTGAACAAAGAGAAATCAAGGTAATATTTTAACATTTTAATAATTCTTTCTGTTCATAGTGGAGGTTATGGCTAACTTAATCTTAAATTTCAAATTACATAACTATGGTGATTTACACTCATAAAATTCTTATTACAATGAAAAAGTAATGTTCTGAATTCCAGTGTAAGTAGTTTGTATGTTTATTGTATATTATTTCCTAATTACTGAAAAAACGCTAGCAATCCACATTTCATGGCAAGAACTTTCAATTTTCTTTGTATGAATTCTAATGTCAGTTGTTTGAGCTGTTTTTTACTTTTCAATTAGTTACTCTATACCACCTTATAGCCTCCTTTTTGATGCTGTCATTGTTTTGTACAGTTTATTAGACTGGTAAGTACTTCGGGTTGGTGATTTTCTGTTACTATGCATAAGCTACTATGCTTAACTGATTCTGCGTTTTGGGGTGACTAACAGAATGTCATCAGTGTTTGATGCTGCCGACTTGTTATGCAAAAATAACAATTGGTAGGAGTCTTTTGTAATAGATTATGATTTTATGGAATTCATGCATAATTATATTACATGATTATAGAAATGAAGTAGTTCTAATTTTTCCTTACAAATTAATTTATTATACAACTTTTTTTTTCTTAAATTCTGCATATGGTAAATATGCTACTATTGCCTGGGCTAAAAGCTGTTACTGATTTTAGCACAAATAATTCGGATAACATATAAATTGTTTAAGATTTCACTGGGTTTTAGTGCTTGGACAGTAAAATGAATAGGATGAACATGAATAGGGGATTTTGATGCACTTCAGGCATGTTTTATTAAGTGGAAATTCAGCTGCATTAACACATCTGAGACTGACCTGGACTGTGTATTGTGACCCTGACTTCACTATAGACGGTTCTTTTTTTGTTTCTTGGTTTTTCCCCTTTCATTCTGCAAAATAATTGCTTTCTACTGAAAGTTTCCTATCTTTATATCTGTTTAATGAGAAGCATGCTTGAAAATATAAATATATTTTAGGTGGCACATTACTGTATACTAATCAGATAGCAGTGCTTCAGTTAAATTGTTGCATCATATAGGTGTTTTTAAATTATGAACTAAATGGTTTAGCCATTGAGAGTAAGAATGTAATACTTTATAGCAGTGGCTCTCAACCTTTCCAGACTACTTTACCCCATTCAGGAGTCTAATTTGTCTTGTGTACTCCCAGGTTTCACCTCACTTAAACTACTTGCTTGGGTATAGTATATAGAGCAGTATAAACAAATCACTCTATGAAATTTTAGTTTGTACTGACTCCGCTAGTGCTTTTTAAATAGCCTGTTGTAAAACTAGGCAAATATCTAGGTGAGTTGATGTACCCCCTGGAGCACACATACCCATAGTTTAGAACCACTGCTTTATAGCACCTTTCACATGGGAACTTCTCTTGATTTGGCAACATATATAGTGTAACCATATGTTACAGATATATGGCTCTGAAAAACCTCTTTCAACCAGGGCTCTACAGTTAATATCACTAGTTGACCTCAGAAAGGTAGCAAAATAATAATAACTTGTATACTAATGTCTTCTTTCAAGTTTGTCCTTCTGAGTTACAGTGGGGAGGATGTCTGGGTGTTATACAGACATTGTCTAATGCAGACTGATGAGTGTTCAAATTAAAAGGGTGGGTGGAGTGGTGGGACATCAGAAGCATTCAACACAATAACTACCTATAATCTCAAATCTAGACATTGGGCACAGTATTTATTAATTGAAGTGTTATTTCAATGAAAACCAACAATTACCTCTGCAGTAGTATAACGCTCATATAAATAAGAAATTGAAATAATCTGTTTCATATGCATTATGTTCTTTTGAAAACATTCTGCATGCATATCAGGGATAGCTCTTGTTTGGGCAGTCCTATTTTACAATAATTAAGCAATTATACATGAGTGGTTAAAATAATGCTGTTCACTATCACATTTATATTGTGAGAGTTTAGTATAGTTACACTTCAGGTAACATGCTTTTATTACAATAGGTAGCTGGGGCTTTACACAACCTCAGACCTACCCTCCTACATTGTTTTATTGCTCTTATAAAAGAACATACGTACACATGCAAATGCAGTAATTTATGTAGGAAAATAAAATATCTCCTTAGCTGGAAAATTTTCATTATTGATCAATTATTTTTCAGGTGTCCGTGTTAAAACTAAGTTCTAGTTTACAGTAAATGTTAACTGAAAATGTGCAACTAAGTTCTTTAGTATGCATTTGCATTCTTGCTTAATTGCTTAATTCTGTTCACACTCTTTTTTCTTTTCTGTTGCATTTTATTTCTAAAGTTAAACCTTATGAAAAGAAATTTAAGGCCAAGGCTTTCTAAAATAACTAGTAGTTTTGGATGCTTTGATGTTTGGCCTAGTCCCTTTCTGGAAACTTGGCCAGGCTAACTGTGGTGTCATGACTGGGCATTCACTAATGTTAGTTTCCAGGTTAATGTTGCCAAGTATTTTATTTCTCAAATATTTGAGTTGTTGCATTTTGTCATTTTCAATATAACAAGTTCTAACTCTGTGCTATTAAAAATATTAATTAAAATATATTTGCAACATTAATGGGATTATACAGGCTTATTTTGCAGCTAGGAATCTGCTCTACCTATTTGTGTGGATCTCCTCCTTCTTGCAAGAACTTGCGTTCTCAAGATTTCCTTTAGTGCAGCATCAGTGCTCATCCCAATGCCGGCAGCGATACTGGCTTCAGTACCCTCAACTCTCATGGTGCTGCATAGACTTTGTAGATTGCCTGGAGCCCCTACCAGCACTGCATCACCTCTACCTAAAGAATACTCCTATTCTTCTGACTCCAGAGCAGTGAGAGGCTTCTCTGGGTAGATTGCAAAGGTCAAGATCTCTGTGTTCTTCAGCTTGGGAAAGCTGTATTATGGTAGTTCTTAGGAGCCCATGTCATGGACCGGGACCCCATTGTGCTAGGTGTCATACAAACATAGAAAGATAAGACCCCGGGACAAGGACCGTAATCTGAGTAAGATAAGACAACAGATGGATGGACAGAGGGGAAGAGTCCCAAGTAAACAATGAGACAATATTTGTTCAGTGATAGCCAGTAGTCTCTAAAAAGAAAGAGCACTTGTGGCACCTTAGAGACTAACAAAACACCCTTAGGAGTTGGAGCCTTAGCCGAGTCTGGTGCCACAAGTACTCCTTTTCTTTTTATGGATACAGACTAACACGGCTGCTACTCTGAAACCTGTAGTCTCTGCACACTAGCAGCCTAACCATTGAAGAGGGATTTGAAGGTGGATAAATGAGGTAGCTTTACGTATATTTACAGAGAGTGTACTCCAAAGGTGCAGAACAGGATGGGAGAAAGCATGAAGATATTTATTTGAAAATTTAACAAGTGGGCAGTGGAGGGTGGCTTTGTTGGCCAATTGGAGGAGAGAATTGACAGCTTGATAACTAACAAGATGATATGTAGGGTGAGGATTGACTGTGAAGGGCCTTAAAAGTGAATACATGCTACATTATTTTTAATAGAGAAGTGAAGAGACAGTGGAGGGGTTCAAAGAGAAGGGTGGCATGGGCAAAGTGACAGTCTCTGAAAATGATCTTTTTAGCAGCATTCTGAATGGATGTGAGTGGGGCAAGACTGCATTTGTTGGGTCAGAGAAAAGGAGGTTGAAGTAATCAAATTGTGAGGTGATGAACCTAGATGAGGGTTTTAATTGTGTGGATGGATAGGAAAGTCTCTGTGTTAAAGATAAGGAGTACTTGTGGCACCTTAGAGACTAACAAATTTATTAGAGCATAAGCTTTCGTGAGCTACAGCTCACTTCATCGGATGCATTTGGTGGAAAAAACAGAGAGTGTCTCTTAGGATGGATTAGGTAAGGGTTTATCTGAGGTATCAGAGATGGTTCTGAATTTGAATGAAACCCAGAAGGAATTCATTATGGCCCAGCAGAGTGATGTATTTTTAGTAATACATCACTCTGCTGGGCCATAATGAATTCCTTCTGGGTTTCATTCAAATTCAGAACCATCTCTGATACCTCAGATAAACCCTTACCTAATCCATCCTAAGAGACACTCTCTGTTTTTTCCACCAAATGCATCCGATGAAGTGAGCTGTAGCTCACGAAAGCTTATGCTCTAATAAATTTGTTAGTCTCTAAGGTGCCACAAGTACTCCTTTTCTTTTTGAGAATACAGACTAACACGGCTGCTACTCTGAAACCTGTGTTAAAGATGTTATGCAGAAAAAATATCAGCAAGATTTAGATAAAGCCTGAATGTGAGGACCTAAAGAGGGGTCAAAGTTGATGGTGGTACCCAGGCTATAGTCCTAAGTACAGCAGGATGGTGGTATTGTCCAGTGATCAAAAAAGGAGGTAGTGGGGACGGTGTGGGAGGGAAGATTAGGAGTTCTGATAGCTGATTAGCTATCAGCTCAAGCTAAACGTTGGTAGACATCCATATGGAGATGACAGAGATATGGGCTGAGATTTTAGGTTGGACAGGAGGAGAGCGGTCTGGAGTAGAGAGGTATATCTGTGAGTTGTGAGCATAGTGTTAGAATTTGAATTTGTTTGCAGAAGAGATTACCTGAAGAGAAGATGTAGAGGGAGAAGAGAAGAGGACCAAGGATAAGCCTTTGGGACTGGATCATCAGTTTCTTAGAGGTAGCAGAAAGGAACTACTTCAAGTGCTCACTCATGTCGATTCCATTCTAGGTGTGTGTGTATGTGCACAGTGAGCAGAGATTTTTGCCTTATTGGTATCTGTAGAGTCGGCTGTAGTGCCCACTTGAGTGCTGCACTCATGCCTTGGCATATGAGACGCTGCCAACTCTAAACACTCAGTTCCTTCTTACCGCCCATGGCAGTTGATCGGAGTGCCTTGTCTTGCATCGCAAGAGCGTTAGCAGTTCTTCACAGCCCATTGTCTGTTGTCTTTGTATATAGTTTGTAGGTTCCTAGTTAGCCGTTAAGTTAGTTGGTAGTTAGAGTACCAGCTGGGATTTTGCCATAGGGTGGGACATGCCCCGCTCTCCCGGCTTCAAACCATGCTTGTCCTGCAACAGGCTGATGCCTATTAGTGACCCCCCATGACAGTTGTTTAGGGGAATCCCATAGAAAGGACAAGCGCAGAATCTGTAAGAACTTTCGCCCCAGAACCTCAAAGAAGTGGGATAGTCGCTTGAGGGTCCTCTTCATGGAGCCTGAGCTTCTTCCTGTGTTGGGGCCCTCCTGCTCAGATCCCACACCGAGTACCTTGGCATCGGTGTGTAGCGCACCGCCAGCACCAGGCTCTGCCCGGCACCGTGCCCCCTCGCCTGCGCTGAAGAAGCAGCAAAAGAAGAGCAGCCCCCTGGCACTGGAAGGTAAAGGGGCCTTGGGCAAAGGACCTATGTCAGGACATATGCCCGCCTCAAGGTATCATGGGGGTACCACTGAGGTTGAACCCCTGCCAGCCTGGCCAGGGATCCGCCTCCAACCCTGGCTTCTCCTTGGGCCCTAGTTGCCCGAAGTGGCCCCAGTGGTTAAAGAGAAAGCTGTCAGATAGGCGCCACAGACGCTGCACCAGGCGCCAGACTCGGCTAAAGCCCTAACTCCTAAGGGCAAGCTGATCATGGGACTGTCCCATAGGGCAGTGGAGCACCCTTCGTCCCCGGACCACAGGCATAGATCCTCATCTCTGGGGCCTAGGATTCTGGCACTGCATCTCTGGTCAGAAGACCCAGGTCCCCAGCGCTGTGCTCTCCCCCTACAAGACATGGGACACCAGAGTAGAGGCATCAGTCCCTGTACTACCAGTACTGGTGAGCTTCCTGTCAAAGATTGCCGTAGCACAGCTCACCCTCACACAGTCGGTCTCCCAGACGTCAGTCCCCACTGGGGCGGGATCGCACCCTGTCGCAGCACCAGTCTCCATCCCCCCGGTACCGTTCATCGGGCAGGCACCGATCATCACCAGGGTCAGTCGGCAGACTCGAGTCTTGAGAACTTTGCCCCGGTCGCTGGAAAGGCAATAGTTGGACTTGGACTGGGAGTTCAGCTCCTTGTCAAGGAGGAGTGATTCACCGCCGGCGTGGCATCTGCAGTGATGGCATGGAAGCAGGGACAGTGGCCCACTTAGTGGTCATACTGGAACCTTTGCGGCGTTCCCATTATGCCGGTCCCATATTACCACCAGTTCTCCCTGGCTGCCTCGGACAAACTATCGCCGGCACCGGAGTTGGAACATGGTACCAAATCCAATGTGGGGGCAGTGTATCAGACTCCAGCACCTAAAGAGCCGTCCCCGGAGACGGAAGGGGAACCCATCCCTCTCTGGTGGTACTCACTCGTCATTTGTAGACAAAGCAGTGATGGGTCCCTCCCAAATGGGCAGCTCCCCCCGATGACTTCAAGGAGTATCAGGACCCCCTTAAAAGGGTGGCTACCAACTTGAACTTAAAAATTGAGGAGGTTGCAGAGGAGTCCAATGACCTCTTCAACATTATACCGTCCTCCACCCCAGCCCACGTCATGCTGCCCATCCAACCGAGGGTCCTTAAGATTGCCAAATCGCTGTGGCAGACCTCCTCTTCAATTCTGCCTACTTCTCAAAAGGTGGAAAAGTAGTAGGATGTCCCTGCGAAAGGGTTCGAATATCTGTATACACTTCCTCCAGCGACGTCACTGATTGCGTCCGCTGTTAATGAAAGGCACAGGCAGAGTCTAGTCAGTGGCATGTCAAAAAATAAAGACACCAAGAGACTGGATTTATTTGGCAGAAAGATTTATTCGACAGCAAGCCTGCAATTTTGGGTGTATAACCACCAGGCCCTGTTAGGCAGGTAGAATTTTAACCTGTGGGACTCCCTTAACAAATTCAAGGAGGCCCTCTTGCAGGACCGAGCCCAGGACGCTTTAGTGTACGAAGACACAGCAGTGGCAAGGGGGGCCCTTCAAATGACCTGAGATGCTACTGACTCAGCAGCCAGGGTGGTCACCTGCGGTGGCCATGAGGTGCAGCTCCTGTTGCGGTCCTCTGGGTTATCCCAGAAGATGCAGTCCACTATACAGGACCTCCTGTTAGAGGGTGTAGGGCTCTTCTCTGAGCTCACGGACTTAAGACTCCGTGACCTTAAAGACTCCTGTGCCACTCTCCGCTCCTTGGGCCTCCATACTCCTCAGCAGGCCAGGAAGCCATTCCACTCTCCATCTCCTCTGATTCCACAGTCTAGGTCCTGGGGGGACTGTCTAGCTGGGCACCTATAGGAGAAAGGGTCTAAGCAGCGACACCCATCATCTTCCCATGCAGCTGCTCAGCCTGACCTTTCCAGGAATCAAGGAGGCCAGAAGCAGTCATTTGAGGGTGTGCTTGAAGACGATGCCCCAGTCACCTCCCAGGATCCATCCTCCTACTCTTTTTTTTTTTTTTTTTTTTTTTTTTTTTCCCCCCCCTCCACTGCCTTCACCCCTTTCAGTTGGCCTGGTCATGGTTGACCTCAGACTGTTAGATGCCCAAAGTAATATCCTCAGGTTACACCCTGCAGTTCCTGGCTGACCCTCCCTTCCACCCCACTTCTTCAGGGACCCTTCTTATGAGCAACTCCTCATCCAAAAGGTTGAGAACCTCCTGCGCCTGGAGGCGGTGGAGGAGGTCCCTCGAGACGTGAAAGGAAAGGGGTTCTAATCCCACTATTTCCTAATCCCGAAAGCAAAAGGGGGCTTCAGACCCATTTTGGACCTGCGCCATCTCAACAAGTCTCACAAAAAGTTGAAGTTGCGCATGGTCTTCCTGGCCTCCATCATCCCCTCCCTAGATCTGGGAGACTGGTATGCCGCCCTTGACCTGAAGGACACACATTTCCATTTTCCCAGGGCACAGGCATTTCCTTCATTTTATGCTGGGCCAGCGCCATTTCCAATTCATGGCATTGCCTTTCGGTCTCTTGTCAGCCCCAAGAGTGTTCACGAAGTGCATAAACCCAGTGGCCGCTTACCTGAGATGCCAAGGTGTTCAAATTTACCGGTACCTTGATGACTGGCTAATAAAAGGTCAGTCCCGGGATCAGGTGCAGCAGCATCTTGATCTGGCTTGTTCCACCTGTCGCAACCTGGGGCTGTTAATGAACTAGAAAAAGTCTACCTTAATCCTTGTACAACGCATAGAGTTCATTGGTGCGGTCCTTGAGGCTCAGTTCCAAGCCATGATGGAACTCTCTTGTGCATGTAAGTCACCCTCTTACCAATGCTCACACATGCCTGCACTTGCTAGATCACATGGCAGCCTGCACCTATGTGGTCTGGCACACGTGGCTCCGCTTCAGGCCCCTACAGGTGTGGCTGGCATCGGTCTACATCCCCAACAGATACAGCATGGGCCAGGTGGTCAGGATCCCGAACCACGTACTGTCATCATTCACCTGGTATCCTGCATCTGTGTTGGAGGCAGGTCCCTTTGCAGCTCCATCCCTGCAGGTGACCCTCATCTATGATGCCTCAGATCTGGGGTAAGGAGCGCGCCTTGGCAATCTCAGCACGCCATGTTGTTGGTTGAGTTATGATCACTCACTACACGTCAACGTTAGGGAGCTCAGAGTGGTTTGCCTACCTGCCAAGCCTTCCTGCCTCATTAAAAAGCTGGGTAGTCCATGTCCTGATGGACAATACAGTGGTTGTGTTCTATATCAACAAGCAGGGCGGAGCCACATAATCTGCTCTTTGCCAGGAAGCCCTCAGGCTATGGAACTACTGGGTACAACACGGTATCCATCTTGTAGCCACACACCTCCTCGGGGCCAGGAACACTTTGGCAGATTGCCTCAGGAGGCCCTTCTTGTCTCGCCATGAGTGGTTCCCTCCTCCCGGAAGTGGTCAGTTCCAAACACCACATTTTCTGCTCGATTGGGGGAATCGAGGCTCCCTCTTAGATGCTTTTGTGCTCCCGTGGTCAGGGGCTCTGTTATGCCTTCCCTCTAGTGCCGCTGATTCACAGAGCTCTCATGAAAATCAAGCAAGACAGAGTGAAGGTGATCCTCATAGCGCCAGCTTGGCCGCTCTGGCACTGGTTCAGCATGCTGCTGGACCTCTTGGTGGCTGCTCTGTTACAACTGCCACTCAGGCTAGACCTGCTGTCCCAGAACCACGGAAGTCTTCTGCATCAGACCTTGGCAGTGTTGCACCTGACAGCTTGGCTGCCGCATGGTTAAATGCGGAGGAGCAGGAGTGTTTGGCCAATGTCCAGCAGGTTCTCTTTGGCAGCAGAAAGCCCTCCACCAGAACGACCTTCCTGGCCAAGTAGAAGCTGTTCGCTTGTTGGACCTTGGATAAAGGTATTTGGTCTGAACAGGCCTCGCTTCAGTTAATCCTGGGCTACCTTCTGCATCTCAAGCTCCAAGACCTGTCCCTTTAATCTGCCCCTTGCCAGGAAGCCCTCAGACTATGGAACTACTGGGTACAACACGGTATCCATCTTGTAGCCACTTGGCCACTATTTTGGCCTTCCATCCACTGCTTGAGGGTAGATCAGTTTTTGCCTAGGATATGACTGTTCCTCAAGGACCTCAAGTGCCTCTACCTGCACATCAGGGACCCTGAATCTTGTGCTGTCATGGCTCACGGGATCCCCCTTTGAGTCACTGGCTTTCTCCTCTCTCTTCTGTCCTGTCCTGTCCTGTCCTGTCAGGTCACGTTCCTAGTTGTGATAACATCCGTCCACCGGGCCTCTAAGATTAGGGCCCTTACCTTGGAACCTCCCTTCATGGGCTTCTACAAAGACAAGGTCCACCTGTGGCCCCACCCACCTTTCCTGCCCAAGGTGGTCTCACAATTTCATACCGGCCAGGACATTTACTTGCCTGTCTTTTTTTTCCAAAGCCACATAAATTGGAGGAGTGTCGATGGAATTCCCTAGATGCCAGGAGGATGCTAGCCTTCTACATTGAAAGGACCAAGCCATTCCACAAATCAGTGTAGTTGTTCGTCACAGTGGCCAACAGGTTGGAAGGTCGTCCAGTGTCTGCTCAAAAAATTGCTTTTTGGATCACTGCCTGCATTCACTGCTGCCATGATCAGGCAAAGGTGCCACATCTGGCGATTATAACTGCCCATTCAACCAGGGTGCAAGCCTCCTCGGTAGCTTTCCTCGCCCAAGTGTCTATCAAAGACATCTGTAGGGCGGCCACCTGGTTGTCCGTCCACACGTTCTCCTCCAGGATAATGCTGGCTAGAGCAGAGTTACAAGTCGCAAAGCCGTGAACTCTAAGCCCACCTTCAAAGATACTACTCGTGAGTCACCTAGAATGGAATCGACGTGAACAAGCAGAAGAAGAAGAAAAAACAGTTACCTACCAGTTTTTTGAGCTATGAAGAGCAACAGTTACAAAAAGGTAGATAATCGTTTTTTTCCTCCCTAGCGTCCCCCTGCTTGGCCCTTTTCAACTATACACCTTGGAAGTATTGGGCACACTATGGGTGACAAGGTCAGTGTCAGTTGCTCACTTCAGGCCTAGATTATCAGCTCCCACCACCACCCAGAAAAGATACTTCGCCACCTCAAGTGGCTGAACATGTTTCTAATCTGACCCTATCAGTTGAGGATATTCAAGACCAAGGGCAGCAGATGCCCACTCGTATCCCCTAATGAAATGATCATGCCTGAATCATCCTCCCCAATCATGGATGATTATGGGTGTAGATATAGATGTCTACATATCTGTACCAATAATCTTCCAGGATTGGGGACCCAGCAGGGAGAGCTTGGTCTTGACACGTTCAGAACATTCTCATGAATAGCAGAAAGGGTTTCACCAGGACAATTTATCTTGTGAAAAGGAAGAGATTTTCTGTTTGGTCTTCTAGGCAACATTTGTACCCATTTGAAATGCAAATTAATCATATCTTGGAGTACCTACTTCATTTGAAGGAATTGGGCCTCTGAGTGAGCTCACTAAAAGTTCATTTGGCAGCCATCTTCAGCAATCCACCCACCCATTCATGATTCCTTGTATTGCTTGGTAGGCTCATGAAGAGAGTAGTGGGAGGTTATCCTCCTATTTATTAATCCATCAGATCCTGGGACTTGGTGTTGACAATGCTCATGGGGCCATTGTTTGAACCACTAGCCTCCTGCTTTTTTTCTCATTTGTCTGCAAAGACTGTACTTTGTGGTAACAACATCTACTTGAAGAGTGGGAGAGTTGCAGGATCTGTTGATGGGACCTTCATATGTAGACTTTATTAATAGTTTCTTCAAGATTTCGCATCAAATTCCTGGTTTAAAGTGATATTGGATTTGTGCCTGAATCAAATGATTCATCTACCAATATTTTTTCAAAAGCCTCAAAACCATTAAGATGAAGACAGACTTCTCATTCTAGATGTGCACAGGCTACTCTTTCTATATTGATAGGAATAAACAATTTTTATATTCTCCAAGACTATGTGTATAATTTACAGAAAGAACACTAAATCAGGTAGTTTCTGTGCTGAGGATTTTTAAATGGATAACTTTTTGGATCAGGATTTATGATGATCTTGCAAATGTAACCCCTCCAGACAGGTTTCTAGCCCATTCATTAGAATCCAGGATACCTGTGTTTATTTTTAGCAACATCCTGATCGTGGACATTTGCAGAGCAGCCACATGGTCCAATGAAAGTGTGAACTGAAGACATTATGCCATTATAGCATCTTCCAGAGCTGATGCTGACTTTGGGAAATCTGTCCTTCAGTCATTATTCAAGTAGGCTCTGAATTCCCACCACCAAAAGGAGTAGTTCTTGGGTTGGGAATCACCTGAAATGGAATATGCATGTGCAAAATCTCTCTCTCTCTCTCTCTCTCTCTCTCTCTCTTGCACGCGCATACGCACCAGGATCCATTCTCCATCCCTGCTATGTTGGAGTTTGACATTGCCAGGATTCCAGTTTGAAGGAACTGAGGGGGTTGGAGCAACTGTACCCTTTCTGTCTTCAGCTGGAGGCAGGCACGGGGGACACACAGGACATCTTTGCTGACCCAAAAGCGCTCTAGAAATGCGAAGGAGGAAATGAATATATTTTTTTAATTTTATACAGAGTTTGAATGGTATGTGGTAAATAAGGCCAGGGCTCCATATTGAATGAGGATAAAAATATTGCAGAAATGGCTAACCAGTTATTCGAAAACTAATTATTAATGCTTTTTCTAATCCTCTGACTCTCCCTTTGTAGCATAGTATTTTCCTGTCTTCCGGCCAGTATCTTATCTGATCTTTGGTATCCAGATCTCGTCTCCCCTCCTGCTCCAAACACAGTTTTTTGGGGGAGGGAGGAGGAGGGAAATAGCTGTAGAGAAATTCACCATCTGTGATGGGTCGAAAACTGGTGTCCATTTTTTATTAGTTTGATCATTATGTCTTGGTTGAAATGGCATGCAAACACTTATCTGAAGGAAAACTTTGGAGAATAGTGGATGTCTTTGTCCTAGTGGTAGGTAGGACAGGCTAACATTTCTCTAAATCATTGGAAGCTTTCACCTAGAGAACGGCAGAGCAAAGGTAGAGTGAAGAAAATGGGTAGCAGAATTTCTTCTTTGTGCTTTGTCTGCTTGTATATCCATTAAGGAGGCAAACCTAGTAGTCCGATTTATATGGCATGATCAAGATGGCAGGATATAAAAATTCATTTATTTTAAACCTGAAAATGTAACATTTCATGTTAGTATAACTTAGTGTGGTTCTGTTCTAGAAAGTGACTCCATTAAAAATGACATGTTTAGGTTCCATATATGTTGTGTCTGAATGGTTCACATGTCAAATGTGCTGTATTTACAGGTAAAATGATTTTTTAAAAAAGAAATAAGCGCTAGCCATGCAAACTCTATTTTTAAGTCATTCTGGGTTCTTATGTTGTCTTTCATCATGTTGAATAAAATGTCTGCAGCCCAACTCACCTTAAATGACACCTGTGCATCCCCTTTACCTATGAAAGCTGCTTGGAACTTAGGGCATCTCTACACTACAAAATTATGCCACCGCAGTTATTTCATTGCTTGTGCTTATGTGTGCTACGCTTCTTGTGTTGGTGGTGTGCATCTCACAGGAATGCTTGTATTGATGCACATTCCAGTGCACCGTTGATAAGTCTCTTGTGCAACTCTGCACCATCCAGTGCAGAGTGTTTTGGGAAGCTTTTGCAGTGCCTCATGAGGCTGAAATGAATTGTGCAGGGGTGACTGGAAGCATGGGGTCAACTTCCCATAATGCAGTGTTCTCCATCCCATAATTTCATCTGCATTCCATAATATTTAGTGCATCTTTTCAAAATCTCCACAAACCTGTGCATGTCCCTCCTTGCTGTCCACCCTCTGACAGAAGCATGGAGCTTGCACAGCTCTGCAGCTTGTCATGAGCATTGCTAGCATGGGGCGCCCGATTCTGCAGTACAGACGCTCCCTGGGTTACACACGACCCAACTTATGCAAATTCGCACTTATGGAAAAAGTCAGAAGCCAGAAATAGGATTTTTGAGTTGCGGAAATTTTTGCGTAATGTCTGGGTATACGTTTTCGACTTACGGAAAATTCGAGTTACGCAAGGCTTTCTGGAATGGAACAATTGTGTAAGTTGGGGGGGGCATTTGAATTGCAGAGCTGCAAGAGGAGTTGTGGGGAATGTGATGATTCTTTGGAGGCTAGATTGTTTTGGGACATAGAAACAATTCAAGGTTATTGATGGTGTTCACAGAGCAGCTGGAGATGGTGGAGTGCCGATTCTGGGCTCGAGAAACAAGCACTGACTGGTGGGATGGCATTGTCATGCAGGTTTGGGATGATGAGCAGTGACTGCAGGACTTTTGGATGCATAAAGCCACATTTCTGGATCTGTGTGCCAAACTCATCTCAGCCGTCCAGTGCAGGGACACCAAAATGAGAGTTGCACTGACAGTTGAGAAGCAAGTGGTGATTGTACTGTGGAAACTTGCAATGCCAGATTGATTCCTGATTGACCAGAAGAAATTTGGAGCCAGGAAATCTACCGGAGGGACTGTTATCATGTAAGTGTGCAGGCTATTAATCGCCTCCTGCTACGCAGGACTGCGAGTCTAGGCAACATGCAGAACATCATGCGTATCCCTATTTTAGCATCAGACCACTTTGCCACAGACTACATCAACAGAAAGGACTATTTTTCCTATAGTAATGACAGGTTCTAATGGATACCGGGGGCACTTTACCAACGTCAGTGTGGGCTGGTTAGGGAAAGTGCATGATGCATGCATCTCTAAAATTACAGGACTGTTCAGAAAGCTGCAAGCAGGGACTTTCTTTCTCAACCAGAGAATTACCATTGGGAATGTTGAAATGCCAATAGTGATCCTGGGAGACCCAGCCTACCCCTTGCTCCCGTGGCTCATGAAGCTGTACACCGGCCATCTTGGCAACACCAAGGAACACTTCAGCTACTAGCTCAGCAAGTACAGAATGATAGTTGAATATGCTTTTGGTCATTTGAAGGAACACCTGGCATTGTTTATCCACAAATATTTTCTGTGTGAAAAATATCCCATTGGTTATAGCTGTCTGCTGTTTCCTGCATAATATCTGTGAAGTGAGGAGGGAAGTTTTCTGCTGGGGTAGAGGGGGGTGGTGGTGGAACAGGTCTCTGATGAATCTGAGCAGCTAGATACAAGGGCTATTAGAAGAACTCAATATGGAGCTGTAAGTCTCAGGGAGGCTTTGAAAGACCATTTTAATAGTGAGCCAGAGTAGTGTGTTGTTGTAGTGTGTGCTATCTGGCCTTGCTCTTTTGTAGCCCCGTATGAATCTTGTAGGGATTGCTGTGTCTGTAGGAATATAACGTCAATGCACCTATTAATATTGTCTGTGAATATTATAGATTCTGTGACAAAATGAAGTAATAGTAAATCGGTA
Organism: Dermochelys coriacea; assembly: GCF_009764565.3. Taxonomy (NCBI): domain Eukaryota; kingdom Metazoa; phylum Chordata; order Testudines; family Dermochelyidae; genus Dermochelys; species Dermochelys coriacea. The sequence goes on from NC_050068.2 coordinate 329,926,985, forward strand.
CATGTCAGACCTGCTTGGTACCAGACAGCATATTTTTTGAACTAATAAAGATGAAACTTGATTTAAAAAATATAATTTTATTCAGTAGCATGAACCAGGCAATTTAAAAAAAAACATTTAATACTTCATAAGTTTTGTTCCCTTAATTTATTAAGGGGAAAGAACACTGCATTTTAAAAACAAATACACCAACTGTGGCTTTCACAGATCAGTGTATGTGCAGTTATGATTGTCTTTAATGTCCTGTGGAGAGGTAGAGAGAGTGCAGTGACCAGTCAAGCCATGTGGAATGTTGGAGGGGGAGAAAGAGAGGTCCCGATATTGAGTTCTCTGTGGATTGCAGTGGGAGTTGAGTACAAGATTGTTGAACCTGCAAGCCTACCGGAGTCCACAACAGCTCTGTTTGCTGTCTGAGAAGCATAAGCATTTCCTGCTGCATGTCCTTTTCCTTTTTTTTGCGTCTTTTTCCTCTCCAGTCAGTTCTTAATGATCCTTCATGCTGTCTGCAAGGGTGATCCCAGACCCTGTGCTCATTCTCTAATGTAGCGCTGGCTTGCAGGATCTCCTGGAACATGTTTTCCTTAGTCCTCTTCTTTCTTCTTATCTGGATCAAGCATTCTGTGAATGTGGAGGGGGAGACCCTGAAGGCCACAATGGCAGCAACTGCAGATACAACACACAGAGGTACCATTTTCAGTGTATTCACCATTGAAATAAAAACTTCCCTTGATCCCTAAATGTTGTAAGCAATATATTCTCCCTTCTCTTTGGCATTGATACAGCACAGCACCAGCCATGGAGCATATGGCCCTCAGGGAGGGAGTGGGGGGAGAAATGAGTGGGGAATAGCTCACAGGCATGAGTATAGTTGTGTAGGACAATGGAACTGAATACTGGTACCATTTTCCATGGGTGGTGGTGATTTAGCTGATTTCTCATTCCTGAGAGTAACAGGCAGAGACAGCACAGCTACAGCTGGCGTCCTGTTGCCACCTGCTGCTAGCCTGTGTACTGCAGCGATGCTTGCTGATGTAATTGCTGAGTAGCATGCAGAAGGTGTCCTATTGCAGTGGAAGAAATAAGGCAGCCATCCCCAGAAACCTTTGGTAATGGATTGCAGAGTACCTCCATGAAAATTTCATCAAGATCCCCAGGGAGGATTCACAGGACACCTTGGTGCACATAAACAAGCAGCTGTGCATGGCTCACTCTGCCTAACTCCAGAGGAGAATGAAAAGCAGATAGCAACTCTACCTCTCTTGATTGTTTCAGTACCTCTTCTAGCACAAGTTTTCTTTTGATTTGCCTTTTTAAAAAAAAAAAAAGTGTCCTGCTACTTTGTGGGTTACCAGAGGTTCCTTCCCTTGCATCAGGCTTGCCCATGCTGGACTGTGGTGAAGTCAAAAACATGGCTGGCTGGCTTGCTGAGTAGTTGGATCCCCCAGTTGCCGGTTTTCTATACTACTGTAACTCTTCCTTGTCCATCTCCTCCTTGTTCATGGGGGGGTCTGTCACTCGGGCTCCTCTGAAGTTGCTGAGGATGGCATGCAGATCTTTGTAAAAGGAAGGTATGCAGCTCCACACCGGATCAAGTGTTGGGCTCCCTGGCCTTCTGGTATGCCTACCGCAGCTCCTTGGCTTTCATGTGGCATTGCTGCTGGTTCCTGTTGTAGCCCTTGTCCTGCATCCCCTGAGCAATCTGTTCATAGATGTCCACATTTCTGTGGCTGGATTGGAGCTGTGTCTGCACAGCCTCTTCTCCCCACAGGCACAGGAGATCCAACACTTCCCGTGTATTCCAGGCAGGAGCGTGTCTGCAGTGTGCAGCCAGCATGGTCAGCTGGACAGTTACACTCCACAGTGGAGAGCTGCTAGATGTGCTCAGAAAGCTGGGCAATCAGGAAAAGGCATTTTAAAAAATTTGCAGTGCTTTAAAGGGGAGTGGTGGGTTCCTCTCCACCTGACCCCTGGGCAACTGAGTTCACAACTGTGACCAGAGCAGTTGGTGTGAGACATTGTGGGACAGCTCCTGAAGGCCAGTAATAGTCAACATAAGTCATACAGTGTCTGCACTGACATTGCGTTGATTTAACTACATTGATCCTCAGTCTAAAATGCTTGGGGAGATGGAGTAATTAAGTCGGCATAGCGAGGGACTTAAGTTAGTGGGAGCAAAATTTAAGCGTAGACACATCCCACAGCTAGGTTGTCATATGCTGCCTTGTGTTGACCTAATTGTGTGGTTGTATACCAGGCTTTAGTAAACAGTTGTGATGATGCACAAGAAGAAATAGTCAGGTTTCTCACTCCTACCTGTGGAAGCTTTGCAGGGTTAATAGAAGTAAAAAGAAAACAGAATTAATTGATTGTAAAATAACGAATAAACCTCAAAAGATTTAGTTGAATTCATTGACTACTGGCTTACAGTTTATAGAGAAGAAAATACTTGCAACTTTACATTTAACAAATTTAATGGCTGCTTTATGTGTTAAAATTCTTTTTTTATAAGTATGGTAACTTAGCCTGTGTATTCATCTCATAGCCATTTTACATAAGATAATTGAACAGCAGAGATAGAACCAGCAGAAAACACTCAAACAATTTAACTATCAAACTCTATTCCATCTAGGGCAGAGGTGTGCTAACTATGGACCACATCCGATCCTGCCCAGCCCTTGAACTCCCGGATGGGGAGGCTAGTCCCCGGCCCCTCCCCTGCTGTCCCCCCTTCCCCCACAGCCTCAGCCTCCCGTGCTCTGGCCTGCCTCCTGCTGGGCAGTGCGGCGGCGTGGCTGGCTGCAGTTGGGCGGCTGCTCTGAGTGGCATGGTAAGGGGGCGGGGAGCGAGGGGCATTTGGATAGGTGTGGGGGTCCCGTCAGGGGACAGGGGTGTGGATGGGGGCGGGGCAGTCAGGGGACAGGGAGCAGGGAGGGGGGGTTGGATAGGGGGTGAGGTCCAGGGGGGCAATTAGGGGCAGGAGTCCTGGGAGGGAGAGGTCAGGGGACAAGGAGCGGGGGGGGGGGTTCGATGGGTTGGGGGTTCTGGTGGTGGTGGTCGGGGACTAGAACGGGGGGAGGGTTGGATAGGCATGAGAGTCCTTGGGGACCTGTCGGGGGAGTGGATAGGGGTTGGTGCAGTCAGGGGACAGGGAGTTAGGGGGTTGGATAGGGGGTGGGGTTCCGGAGGGACGACAAGGAGTGGGGGTGGGGTTGGATAGGTCAGGAGTTCTGAGGGGGGCAGTCAAGGGGTGGAAAGTGGGAGGGGACAGATAGGGAGTGGGTAGGGGGCGCACAGCCTTCCCTACCTGGCCCTCCATACAGTTTCGCAACCCCAGTGTGGCCCTCGGGCCAAAAAGTTTGCCCACCCCTGATCTAGGGAATTCTAGCTAATTTGCTAAGCATGTTATGAGAAAGTGTTTTCACTACTTATATTCTCATAAGCAGTGAACAATTAGTAATAAAATGAAAATGCTGTTGAAAGTTGCAGATTTTGTGCCATAGAAATGAAAATATAATGTAGCTTATTCTTTATAAACTGTATCTAAGATTCCTATTAGAATGTTTAATTATGAAGATGGTGCTATATTTTGAGAGACCTCACAGTATAAACTTAAAATAATCTAGGGACATAACCCAGGAGATCCCTTCCAGTCCTATCAGGTCCAGTACACTGTTATTGCAAACAACCCCATCATATAATTCTGTAAATAAATATATCAAGCTCCAATTTAAAAGTAGTTAGGTTTCTCCCCTGTCGTGTGTCTCCCCCCTGCCCCCCCCCACAGTCCTACTGGACTTCTGGTCAGAAACCTGCTAAATTGCAGCCTTACTTTATTTATAGCCTGTTTTTATATATATATAATTTGTTCATGTGCCAACATTGTCCTCAAGCTTAAATAGCTCTTCTCCCTCTCTCTGATGTTTACCCCCTGACATATTTATAGAGAGCAATCATATCCCCTCTCAGCCTTCTTTTTGCTAGACTAAACAAGCCAAGCCCTTAAGTTTCCTCTTGTAAAGTAGGCTCTCCAAGTCTTCATTTTCTTGCTCATTTTAGTAGCCCTTCTCTGCACTTGCTCCAATATGAATTCTTTCTTGAACGTGAGTGACTAGAATTGTATACAGGATATCAAATGAGGTCTTACCAGTACCTTGTAAAATAATATTAATACTAACCTATCTCTACTGGAAATACCTTGCTTCATACATGCTAGGAATACACTTTCCTTTTTCACAGCTGCATCATTTTGGTAGCTGTCATCCTGTGATTGACTAATGCATCCAGATCTTTCTATCCCTCTGTCATTCTACTCGCTCCCATTAGCATCCTGCCTTTGCCCCCATGGTCTGCATTATCACTCTGATTGAAAACAGGCAACGTATTCATTCAGTTTGTGAGCCATACCTAGATTGTTTAATCTCTGAAAACCCACTGGTTTTCAACTTGTGGTCCATGGACCCCTGGGAGTCAGTAGACGGTCTAAGATTTCCAAAGGGGTCTGCACTTCCATTTGAAATATTTTAGGGGTTCACAAATGAAAAAAGCTTGACAACCACTGCTCTACCCCATAGCAGCCCTACTTCTTTTCTTGTTCTCCTTTTATTATATTGGTAAAAAACCTTTTACTATTTATTTTAACTTATTTTGCAAGGCCTTAAGCTCATTAAACTACTATGAAGCTTAAACAGGATTTTCTGTTGATAAATTTCAGAGTGGTAGCCGTGTTAGACTGTATCAGCAAAAACAATGAGGAGTCCTTGTGGCACCTTAGAGAGAGCCCACAAAAGCGTATGCCCAAATAAATTGGTTAGTCTCTAAGGTGCCACAAGGACTCCTCATTGTTTTTCCCGTTGATAAAGTTACATACCACGCCCTTGTAAGATACCAGTTTTGGAAGGATTCACACCATGATACAAAACTCTTCCCCACCCCCAAAAGTTATACATGTTTAAAATAGTTTTTTTGTGATAGCTGAACTTCCTTTTACATTTGGAGCTTTCTTCAGAATTCACAATGATCTACAGCTAATTTTGTAACTATTAAGATTCCCATTTCTCATTTATGGAAGCTTATTTTCTTGCTCAGCATAACATATCTCAATAATCAGATTGATGTGCAGACTGAAGGAAGACTTTTACACATCATGTTCTTTACAAGACTTTTCTGACTGTTTTAACTTTTACATGCAGCTAGTTTTTCCATATTTGCTGTCTTGTAATATATTTAACTTGCTATAACCATGTTTAGTTGTGCTTTATGGTATGTTGCTTTGTTTTGATTAATTTCTCCTGTTTGTCTCTCCAGCATTCTACACCTTTGATTTATCTGATCTAAATCTGTAGCAACGCATAGTCTTGTTCAACATTACCAGCATCACATCTGTTTGAGCATGCCAAACTGAAATTACCCGTCTAAATTAAATGGAGAAAATTGCATGCATTCATGCATCTACTTTTCATAAGATGAATTTGCCAGTTCTGGCATTACAGTAATATGACTAATTATCACTGACATTTGTTTGCTTCTGCTATAAGTATAGTGTGACTTTGGGTAAGTCTACACTGCAACAAAAGACCATTGACACTGTTGTAACTGGCCTGAGCAAGTTGACTGAGGCTCACAGGGCTAAAAATTGCAATGCAGATGTTCAAGGTTTGGGTTGGAGCCTGATCTCTGAGACCCCATTAGGGAGAAGAGGTCTCAGAGCTTGGGCTCCAGCCTAAGCCCAGATGTGTGTGCTGCAATTTTTTGCCCCTCAGCCCAAGTCCTGTGAACCTGAGTCAATTGACCTGGGCGCCAAAACTGAGTGTTGCATTTTTTTTTATTGCAGTGTAGATGTACCCTTTAACTCTTACGTAAAATAGTAGGGTTGTGTACCTAATTTTATGAGTGAAATTGACATTCTTGAAAATAAATACTTAAATGTTTTACAAAGGCAACTGCAGTTTATTCATCAGTTTAAAAAGAATTGCAGAAGGATAAGGTTCAACCATCCCTGATCATAATTCCACATCAATACACTGCTATCTTTTGAGAACAACATATTAACTCTCAATCTTTAAAAACTGTACTCCATAGAGTCCATATCCACGTAATATGGCCAGTGTAATTGACCTCAAATTTCAGAAAACAAATGAACCATAATTAAGGCTATGTTTTAGTCACGGGTATTTTTAGTAAAAGTCATGGACAGAAATTCACGGACTGTGACCTGTCCATGACTTTTACTATATACCCCTGACTAAAACTTGGCTGGGGGGAGGGAGTCGTGGCCTGGGAAGTGCAGAGCGGGGTTGGTGGGGCTGGGGCAGGCTCCCTACCCAGCCCCAAGTTACATGTGCTGCCTTTGCTCCACCCCAAGCCCCAGTCCTGCAGCTCCCATTGGTTGGGAACCACGACAATGGTAGCTGTGGGGACAGTGCCCGAGGGCAGAGCATGTGGAGCTAGGAGCTGAGGAAAGGGAGTTCCCTCCTGATAAGCACTGCCCCGCACCCCAATCTCCAGCCCTGAGGTTCCCCCCCCAACTCCTGCTGCTGGGGGTGGGGAGGCCAAAGATTGTCCCAGCAGCAGCCAGTGCGACCGGCCCAGGGGCTGCCCCAGCTGCTTGGGCGACTTCCAGCTGCACTGGACTGCTGCAGAAGTCATGGAAAGTCATGGAATCTGTGACCTCTGTGACTAACACGGAGCCTTAACCATAATACATGCATAGTTTTCTAAGGCTTGAAAAAGCAAGTGTTGAACTGAACAATCTCCTGTGGGACAGCCACTTAAAAATCGGTATGTGTGTTCCACTGGTGGAGCAAAAAGAACACCTTCCTTTGCCTAGCTCTGCCTTTTTATGGCAGATCCTTGTTGCCTGTCAGGAAAATTTATTGCCCCTTTCTGGCACTGGGATTTAGCAATCTTAAAAGGAGGCTGCCGTTGACCTGCAGATTGCCGAGCACAACGTTGTTTGCCATCAGTTGGTTTAGCTGGTACTCCTTTGAGAATTAAAAGCTACATAGTATATATAGGTTTCAGAGTAGCAGCCGTGTTAGTCTGTATTCGCAAAAAGAAAAGGAGTACTTGTAGCACCTTAGAGACTAACAAATTTATTAGAGCATAAGCTGTAGCTCACGAAAGCTTATGCTCTAATAAATTTGTTAGTCTCTAAGGTGCCACAAGTACTCCTCTTCTTTTTAAGGAAGATCACCAATGGACTGTAGTTTCCTCAGGAAGTCAGTGGTGTCTCGAAGATAGCTGGGAGTGCTGGTAACGTAGGGCCTGAAGTGAGCTGTAGCTCACGAAAGCTTATGCTCTAATAAATTTGTTAGTCTCTAAGGTGCCACAAGTACTCCTTTTCTTTTTATAGTATATATAGATTGCAATTAAAGAGAAGAACGGTGTAGTGTTTTAAATAAGGAAATTCATAGTAAACCACAATCCAAGTACATTACTAACTCTCTGGCAAATGTGTGTATAGTATGTTGCATTATCATAGTCAATAAGAATTTTTAGGCACTTCTGAAAATCTCACCCTAAGGGGGCAGTAATTGATTAATTTTCATTACATTATCCTATTAGTTGTAAAATGTTTTTATACCCCATCGTGGCTTTACTTTAACACATTGTTTTTATTTAATACCAGGTACATTGTTCTTTGGAACACTTGTTACTTTAGATTTCAAATTGTGAATTTGGCATTTTCTTCAGTTTTTTCAAAAAAAGTGAAAGACAATTACTGATCCCATTCCTATTTTTAGCTAATGTACATCTTTTCTCTTTTTTGGTGTTTGTTCTAATATTTTTTTGCATATTACAGGGTCTGAGGAACAAGCCAAAGAAAACAGGACACGTGAAGCCAGACCTCATAGATGTTGATCTTGTAAGAGGTAGGGCTTGAGTTAGTAAATGCTGAATTTGTCAGTAATTTGACCTTATGGGGACAGTTATAAAAATAATTGCCTTTATCCTGATAGCCTTGCAGCAGAAGAGTGGAATATAACTATAAAAATGAGAAGAAACCCTGTGGCTAAAAGAACAGGAGTACTTGTGGCATCTTAGAGACTAACAAATTTATTAGAGCATAAGCTTTCATGGTCTACAGCCCACTTTATCGGATGCATAGAATGGAACATATAGTAAGAAGATAGATATAGATATATGGATACAGAGAAGGTGGAAGTTGCCATACAAACGGTAAGAGGCTAATTAATTAAGATGAGCTATTATCAGCAGGAGAAAAAAAACTTTTGTAGTGATAATCAGAATGGCCCATTTAGACAATTGACAAGAAGGTGTGAGGATACTTAACATGGGGAAATAGATTTAATATGTGTAATGACCCAGCCACTCCCAGTCCCTATTCAAACACAAGTTAATGGTATCTAGTTTGCATATTAATTCAAACTCAGCAGTTTCTTGTTGGAGTCTGTTTTTGAAGCTTTTCTGTTGCAGAATTGCCATCCTTAAGTCTTTCACTGAGTGGCCAGAGAGGCTGAAGTGTTGTCCTGCTGGTTTTTAAATGTTATGATTCCTGATGTCAGATTTGTGTCCATTTATTCTTTTGCGTAGAGACTGTCAGGTTTGGCCAATGTACAGGGCAGAGGGGCATTGCTGGCACATGATAGCATATATCACCCAGAAAACAGTTGTCTCCTATTTACATCAAAATTAAAATTAAATCAGTTTAGTTTCCTTAAATTGTAGCTGTAGTTGATCATGTAGATTTATTATAGCCACAGGCTTAAGAAAAGAGGAAACAATTACTAATTGTTTTCTATCTGATAGTGTCCATTTTAAGAAACTTCAGAGGAAAGTTCAAGAAATCCTGATAAGGACACTTCTAAGACTATGCTCAAGCTTACTCCTTGAAGGTGTTTGCAGATGCTGTACAGTTGTTTCTTGCCTGTAAAACAGGTGTATCTGATCATACTTATTGGCTAATAACTCTTTAGCCTCAGAGTACAAATCCTTGTCCTGACTGGCTGCTGCCTTTGGAACTCCTAATCTAAATGCATATACAGACATGTGCATATCGCCCTGTCACTTACCAGCCTCACTCTGATTTCAGGTTTCAGAGTAGCAGCCGTGTTAGTCTGTATTCGCAAAAAGAAAAGGAGTACTTGTGGCACCTTAGAGACTATAGTCTCTAAGGTGCCACAAGTACTCCTACTCTGATTTCAGAATCTCTGTTTCTCCTTGACCCTGGGAAGGTTTACACTCCACCCCAATAAGTAACTTTTACTATATTTTTAGCTTCCCTTCTCCCCTCTTTTCACACCAGCGCCTCTTTTCATCTTCCTCTCTTTCAACTCCCTTTTAAATACTAAATTTTGAGTAATCCAGTGAGGCTCTGTGAGGGCTCAGTCAGAATCAGGAGGTGGCAGCAAAATGAGGCCAGTCCCTATGTGACACAACAGGAGCTCTGAGGAGTTTTGAAATCTGAGCTGTGCCCCTGAGAAGTGTCTGTGTTCCCATTTCAGACTAGCTCAATTGATGGAAGGCTGCTCCCATTCACTTTTTAAAAGGATAAAATGTACAAAGTACAAAGTAAAGGAGCAACAAAAAATAAACACAAGTCAGTTTTAAAAAAGACTAATGGTTTTGGGAACAAAGAAAGGGAGAGAAGGTGGAGACCATTTCAGTATAGCATGAGTATTTTCTACTACCTCAATAATAACCATATCCTTGGGTGAATAAACTCAGAGACCTAAGGATTGTTCAAATAAATTTGTTAATCTTTAAGGTGCCACAAGTACTCCTTTTCTTCTTTCTAAGGATTGTTGTTAACTTGTAATACCCTGTAGTTATTTTAAGTGAAACATGAAATGCAATGTTTATTTGGCAATATAAAGCTGAAGGACCAGATTTTTTTAAGTATTTGAAAGTGAAATCTACAGAGGAGTAGTTCTTCCCAGGAATATGAGTGGCTAGCACTGCAGAGCTATTTATTTATTTTATTTGTATTATTGTTCCATCTAGGAGCTCTAGTCTTGGACCAGGACCCCGTTGTGTTAGGCACTGTGGAAATATCCATAGATTATGATCAGAATGGAAACAATTCAAGGTCATAGTGTTGTATAAAGCCCTTCATAGGTTACTCCCTAAGTACTGACGTAATCACCTGTGACCCTTATGCCTCTGCTCCACAGTTAAAATCAGGCAGGGCATGCTCGCTCTCCAACTGGGTCAGGGACAGGAATGTCTCAGTTGAGGCTGTGGAGCTCTCTTTGAAACAAGTCTTCCTGAGACCGTCTTTGACACAGTGTAGGTCCCATTTATTTTTGGCAGGCCTATCCTTTTAGAACCATCATCCCTCTCTTCTGTTCTCTTGCATGTTGTTACCTCCTTTTCATCCCTAGGGGTTGTCATAACTGGGAATTGATCTCTCTCATTTGTTAGTGACTTGCCTGAATGGTGGTGGGTTTTGCCCTGTACCAGATCCTTTGGTTGGAACAGACAATATATAGTCCTATATATGTGTCAGTGTTTTTATTTTTGTTTTATATTTTTACTGTACAGCTCTTCATGCTTTTCAATACATGTCTTTTAAATAGGTTTGCATTAAATTAATTTATATTTGAGAACAAGAATCAGTTAAATTTTCACCTTTCCGTTCTATGTTTATATAGCAACTAGTATAATAGGATCCCGGTCTAGGACTAGGGGTCATATGTGTTACAGTAACAGTTTATACATAATATTATATGAACAAAAATATTATATGAACTGTTTAAAAGCACTAACTATAAGACGATATGGGATTTGTGGTCATATCGTAAATGTCCATTGCGACAGAAGTTTGAAGTATAAGCTATATTTAAAACATCTAAAATGTATTACTCCGTTATGCTTGGGAAGCTTTATCATCTGTAGACCTATGAAACAAGGCAGGACTTCTCCCCAGCTTGTTACAGACTAACAGTTATGCTCTTTTGGGCAGGTTTATTGTCCAAACTTAAAACAAACAAAAAAGTTCTTCAGCTCACTCTTTAGATATTGGGCTCTTGCTGTTTCTTCTCCCAAACTCTGGCAGTCCTGCAGCTTCCTAGCTTTCTCTCAGTCAGTTCTGCCTCACTGGGTCTTTCTCTTACTCTTTTATAGCCCAAAACAGTGGGCTTCACCTAGGGCTATTTGAGAGCTTCCCTGGGACTATTTTGTGATCCTGCTGGGTCACTCTTACTCTGCCATATCATTCAGGCTGCTCATCTCCTTCAGCCACAGAGAAGGCTTCTGCCCATTTGACTGCCTCCCACACTGAGGTATGCTGGCATTGCCTAAATCAGCTCCCTTGAGTAGGACCTTTTTAAAAATTTGTTCCAGGATGATTTGGTCCATGATTTTCTCAATTGAACTGGCCTCTGGACATAGCCAGCAAGCCATGAGGTCTTGTAATCTTTGACCGCTACCTGTGGTCATGGCCCCCATGGAAATGGTTCAGCCCCAAACCATTGCTATACACCTCTGAAGTCCGTCCTAGTCTATCTAAGATGGCAGCCTTCACCCCAGGATAGGAGGCCTATCTGCTTGTCACTTACTGCTTGGTATGCTGCCTGTGCCTTATGTAGAACTGATCAGTGAAATTGTTTTTATTTGTTCACTTTATTAATATAACTTCATAGGCAAAGTTTTATGAATGAAACAGCATTAATTCATAAAACCAGTTACCCCAATAACTGGCTAATTGAGTTTCATTTTCAATCCAATTGCTGCTTAAATCACTGAAACTTACACTGTTTCAACATTGTAACTTCTGTTCACTGTTTGCCATTCCTTACACTTGTCCATATTGTAACTCAAACTCCATTTTAACTTGTCCCAAACTCTGTTTTAAAGTGCTCACTCCATTTTGTAAAAGCTTGCTGCAACCTTCATTTTTGCAAAACCTTGATGTAATCTTATTAGTGTAGTTTAGATGTGTGAGTGAGGTATGTATGGATGATGGAATCAACCTTCAGCCCCAGCCTGTTCTGATGAAATAAGGTGTAAACACCAACAGCTGAAGATGTAGACAACAGCCTTGACAAAGCAAGAAGAGTCCACCCTAAAAAGAAAAGAACAAAATACAATTGAAGAAACATCAAAGCCAGGTCCTAGGCTGAAAGTCATATCTGCAATTGACGGGTGATCAATCACACTGAACCCAGAGGCAGTGTGACACAGCAAGACCTATAGACTCTGGATTCAAACTAAAGCCTACAAAAAGGATGGGTGAGATGGAAGACTTTGGAGGGTAACATTCTGCTGCCAACATGGAAGAGCGTTGGTGCATGCCCAATAGAGACCCAGCTCTTCCTTGTGCCTGGCTTTCCTGGCCAGTTAGCTGCCACAAGCTACGAACCCAAGCCACGAACTCTAGCTACATTCAGAACTGATAACTGTCTAGCAGCTGCAGAGTATTTGGGGGGGGTGTGTGTGTGTGTATATATACATAGGTATTAGTTATTGGTCATAAATCAAATTTTGGTGTTATAATAAACGTGACATCTTGTCTTGTCCCCTGAAACGATCCTGTGCAGTTTTATCTGTATAATACTTGCCTATCAGGAACAGTGCTATGTAGGCTATCCAAATTGACTCCTTCCTGCCCATTGCACTTGCCACTGTCTCCAAGGAATGGAGGAAGGCCTGTGGGTTATCCTCTGGCCCGGCTTCACCGGCAAGGGACTAGGTGACTTGAGCTTCCCTCTCCATCACCAAGCAGGTTCCCCTGGGTCTCTTGACCCAACTTCTGCTTCTGTAGCCATTCCTGTTGCTGGAAAGGGGGCCTCTAGCCAATGCTGTTGAGCAGCAAGTTGTGCCTCTGTTGCTTTTCTAGCCTGTTTATCAACTGTAGGAGCATAGCTTGGTTCTTTGCTGTTCCTGTTGCTGCTGTAGTACAGCTGTCTGGTGCTGCTGTGCTATCACCAATAGATGTATCATCTCCTCCATCTTCCTAATCAGCCAAACTAGGTGGGCTCAGTCAATGCTGGGGCTTCAGTTTCCCTTTTTTCTTGGCACCAGTAATCCTCTTCGCTCTCCCCGTACCGGGGCCAATTTCAGTGCTAGCCTTCTCTTCCATGTATCAGAAGGATGGCTTCTCCCCAACTTGCTATGGACTCATTACCACACCCACAGTATCTTTCAGGCAGGTTTATTATCCAAACTTACACAAACAGTTTTGCAGTGGACCATTTACATTTTAGGTTCTCACTTCTTCCCTTCCCAGGCAGTTCTGCTTCCTGCATCTTCCTAGCTCTCCCTCAGCCATTTCTGCCTCACTGGCTCTCTATCTGACCTTTGTAACTGCAGGTGCAGCCCTGCCCCCTTAATTAGCCCAACTGGGAGCACCTGTTCTGGCATAGGGAAGATGGACCTACTTCAGTTATAGGGGTCAGCCACCCTGAGAAATTCTACAATTAATTCACAGGGTTAGGCTTTGCAGCAGACTGCCAATAATAATACTACTAAGTTCTTATATAGCGCTTTTCATCAATAGATCTCTGTGTTTTATAAAAGGAATTATAATTATCCCCCTCTTACACATACATTTATTATTAAGCCCTTCAGTAAAGCACATGTATCATGATGGAAACTGGCTTTTGTTTTAGTTAACCAAAATGTAGATCTATATATCAAGGTACAGTGCTTTTTAAGCAAGATTTTGTGGATCTTTGGAAAAAACCTCTTTATTTCTGATGATTTTTTTTAAAAATGCTATTTTTTTTAGGAAAAAATATTCTACATGTATACGAACAAATGCATAAAATGTACAATGAATTATGACCATGGTTGAACTAAGTACAATAAACATACTACCTGCTAAAATAATGTAACACATAGTTGCTTCTGAGGTCTTAATCTAGTGCAGAGACTTCCAAACCTTTCCCATTGGTGTAAGGTAGAAACAGATTTATCATTTATGGATGTGGGGAAGGATATTTTATTGTTCCTGATTTTTTCATATAGAAGATGTGGATCCTATGTATGCTCACATTTTTATCTCCTCACCAGCATATTTTTTAATAGGATTATGTCTATTAAAGTATCTGTTTAGTCTTGAAACACTAACCAGACATCTGCTATCCAGTTTTAAATATTGGCCAGATGTAGACATGAAAAATAAGAATGGGGTTTCCACCAACAAGGTCCAGGGGCATCACACTGGTGGGAAACCCATCCCCTGTCACATCAATTTTCTGGGAAAAGAGAAGGTGTTGGGATTTCCACTAGGGTGTTGTCCCTGGACCCTGCTTAGTGGCTTCAAGTATCAGCCTCTGCCTAGCTAGCAGATAACTGGTAAACTTGAACTTTCACCCTTCTCAATTTGTTGTTGGGGTGCTTTGTTTCTGTTTCTTTGCAACCCCCACAGAACTTCTTGGGAAGAGTTAAGGGGAGGAGGAAAGAGATCTTTGATGCTCTACCCTATCATAATGCATAGCGTTTCTTGACTGCTGTGATTCTGCAGAAACTGATGGCTTAGAAACCACATTCATTAGGAAAAGCTTCTCTCTCACCACTAGCAAGTGGATTTTTCAAGCCCTGATTATTTTATTACGTTATTTGCTTTTCGGTATCTTAGTGAAAGATTCTTTGGTTTCAAAATGCTGACCGTGGGAGACACTGTGATGGTCCACAGAATCGAGGAATGTTATATGGAAATACAGAGTTTTAGCATGTGAGAAAATTGCATTCCTATGTTGCCCGTACAGTCTAGCATATTTACTACCAGAAGTCTCTAAATGTTGTGTGTTTGCCAGTTGGTTGCTAGTGTATTTAACAGTTGTGTCCATAAAATGTATCTTTAGCCAAGTCTATGTACATTTTAAATTCCTGGTCATTTGACTATTTGTAACATGTTTTAGGTAATTCAGGTAGAAAAACTAAGTTATGCATAACACATAGGAGTAACTTTATTCTAATATAGCAAAATAAAATCATGCAGTTGAAAATAAACTTTCACTTTTCAACAAAAATCCTTAATGATTGCTTTATTCTACGCAGTACTGGAGGTGGATTTGAAATTTCGAATCCAGCAGTAGGTGTGTGTGTATGTGTGTGTGTATGTGTATGAATGTACCATATGGATGCATTTATACTCAAGACAGCTTTGTGATTATATTGTACTAAAATGATAACCAAAACTTTATTAGATAAGTGATTTAAGAATAACATTTTTTTTTTTTTTTTTTTTTTTTTAAATTTTAGGATCTGCCTTTGCTAAAGCAAAACCTGAAAGTCCTTGGACCTCTCTGACCCGAAAAGGAATTGTTCGAGTAGTTTTCTTTCCATTCTTCTATAGGTGGTGGTTACAAGTGACATCAAATGTCATATTTTTCTGGCTGCTTGTTCTTTACCTTCTACAAGGTATAATTGGATAATAAGATAATATAACAGCAAACATTTGTTTTTAACAATCTTGAAAATACTGTATCTTGTCAAGTTCACTCAGTACTGACAAGATACAGTATTTTCAAAATGCTGAGCAGTCCTAATAATGCACCTTTAATTTACACAGCTTACTCAGCTAAAGGCTGCTTTCCAAAGACCCCCTCGTAAGTCCTGACAAATGTGGGGAAGAGAACATTGATGGCAGCACACAGCATTGTGGCCAGTGGGCATCAGGGAGAGGCTTCAGATTACACAGGGGGGCATGGAACAACCCAGGATTGGGAGGGCATAATGGTGGCTTAAAGCCATTCTAGCTCCCCTTCCACTTGAACAGTGAAATCTGTGCTGTGCTTCCATCCTCTCAATGATGAGTATGAATATTAAGAGTTTTCTGAACATCCAGGGAATGCCAGAACTCTGAGCCCTGAGGAATAGCTCCTCTTCACCATTTTTCACTGCTGCCCAAATTTCTAGCTCCGCTTCCCAGTACTATTTCCTTTTGCTTGTCTTTATGTATACCCTGTTTCTAAGTGTATTTAAAATTAATAATTCATGTTGCATTTAGATCTATAATTAGCTGTGCATTCTGGGTACATTTTAAATCACTGAAGAGATTTTACTCTGGGTAGATGCAGCCTGGGGATAGTTGGGTGTATTTTTTTATGTAATATGTTCACTAACCTAAAATCAGATTAAAAGTATTTTAACATGCTGTAAAATCATTCAAATATGTGTCCCAACAAATATCCACAAATGGACCTTCCTTTTTTAAACTATTGAATAAATGTATATACACTTCATTTAGAAGAATTTACTACAGTATCATGCATGTTACATTAAAATTAATCTTTGAAACAAGGTCAAAAATTGAAGACCTTACACTTGAAGGGGATGGACCTTTTAGTTCTAAAACAAATGGAGTCTTAGAGAAAATGAAAGAGACGAGATCAACAGCTATACATCAGGGTTTCTTGCAACCTTTTAAGAGGGAAATTCCTATATCTGCCTTCAAATAGCAAAGGCAACATTGTCCACCTTATTCTTCATCTTTGTATTTCAACAAAGGCAGACAACACTACCAGCAGCAACAATGGCAGTCGCTGCTTCTCAGTAGCAATATAAAAGATATCCCTTTAAATCCATGATGAGACAGAGGAATTTGTCCTCCATTACTCCAGTTAAAGTGCAGGTGTGACATGAAGTTCAAGAACAACAAAACAACCTTGAATTCAGTTCTCTGAACGATTGGAGACTTTATCATGTTTACAGCAAGTGGCAAAAGATACTGTAGACAAATGGGCTTTAGATATTATAAAAGGACAGTTTGAAATCTTCCCTCCAGATCAACCTCTCCTCCCTCTCTTTTCATGGATCCTTCTCTCAAACTGGTGTTAAGAATAGAAATCCTACATTCTCTTAATGGATGGAGCAGTAGAGGAGGTTCAGGAAAATCTCAAAAACTGGGGTTCCTACTCCCACTATTTCCTAATTCCAACGGAAGATGGAGGTCTTCATCCCATCCTGGATCCAAGGCTGAACAGATGCATCCAAAAGTTCTTCTTCGAGTAGTGTCCCTATGTATGCTCCACTGTAGGTGTATCTGTGCCCGTGTGCCTCTAATTGGAGATTTTTAACAAGAGGTCTCTGGAATCACCAGCAGTCTTGCCTTCATATTCGTGTTCTGGAGTTAAGAGCAATTTGTTGGCACTCAGATCATTCAGTACTCCAGTGCAAAGATCAGTGGTTCAAGCGGCCACAGCCAGTATAACAATAGATTAGAGGGGGCAGGGTCTCTCAATGATTCAGTGGACCAACTACACAGAGACTTTGCCCAGATCCACAAATGGTACTTCGGGGCTTCATAGCTACTTTGGGAGACTTCAGATAAATATCTGTTTACAGAAGATTTAACACTAAGTACCCTTCTTTTTGTTCAAGAGCAGCAGCAGATGCTCACTCTCGAACAGATACATTCCTCCTACATTGGGGTACAGAGCTGTTGTATGCTTTTCCACCAATGTGGATAGGGTGACCAGATAGCAACTGTGAAATATTGGGACGGGGGTGGGTGGTAATAGGACCCTATATGTGAAAAAGTCCCCAAAAACAGGACTGTGCCTATAAAAACGGGACATCTGGTCACCTAAATATGGAAGATTGTGAAGATGATCAGCCAGGATGATACTTATTGCCCAAGCACGGCCAAGATAGCAGTGGTACATGGACTTGTGCCTTCTTTCCAAAGGGAATTACAGACACTTACTTGTGTCACCATATCTTTTGTCATAGCAGCAAGGGAAGGTATACTATACAGATCTGCTTTCGTTGCATCTGACAATGTGGGTGATAGGACTCCGACAGAATTAGAGAAATCTTTCTCTGTAGATGTACAATGTGAAAAGGAGTACTTGTGGCACCTTAGAGACTAACAAATTTATTAGAGCATAAGCTTTCGTGAGCTACAGCTCACTTCATCGGATGCATCGGATGTACAATGTGTTTTACTTAACTCTAGAAGACGAGCAACTGGGAAATGTAAAATGAAAAAAATATTCACTGTGGCTGTATGATCAGGGTTGATCCTGTGTCCTCTCCTATTCAGTCGATATTTGCTGTTTCTAAAGAAATGGGTTTGTTCATAACTTTCAGCACAGAGGCCAGTTTTAGTAAATTGTATATGAGCTTTGTTCTGACTGTTGGATTCCATGAGCTCATGCACCTCAAGAATTTTCTTGGAAGCATGAACACTTTCTAGTTTAAATGTTTTCACAGGTGACACATTTCTTCATACATGAGTATTCAGTTTATATAGGTTTCTTCTGACCAACTGTAAGAAATAGTTGCACCAAGACATTTTCCATGAAACAAGCTGACATTCTAGTTCAGAGGGCTCATGTGGTGGTTGTGAGATATAATCAAAAATGTCCCATAAAATCAAATACATTGATCCATTTTATTACAATTCCAAAACGTGTAAACATGCCATGCTGTGGTCTACCTACAGATGAAGATAAATTTGTAATAGATGTGACAGTATGAATAAGTGATACTGTCCTATAGTTGTAAGTAATTTTTAATTCTTATAGTAATCCTATTTAAAGATTTCTTCCAATTAACCTCTGAGATCACCAGACCTGGAAATTGTTTCCATGTGTCTGGGTCAGAAATGACATCTATATTTACAGCATATAATTAAGATATCAGAATGGGTGTGGTTCTACTTCTAAGATTAGAGTAGAATCTGCAACCTGTCATTTAGCAATGCAAGTTGTATGAGAGGATATATTTGGCTTGAGTGAGTTAGGTGAAGAGCAGTTAGGATGTGTAAAAAGATCTCTACAGATGTGAACAGTTTTTTAATTTTGTGAAATATCCATGTTAGTTGATCAATAGAGTATTTCAAGACAATTCAGACTTTGAATGGAAAATTTTTTTTCCCTTTTTGCAGTTGCCGCAATAGTATTATTCTATACAGCAGCAAGCCCACATAATATACCTTTGACTGAAGTAATTGGGCCAATATGGCTAATGTTGCTACTTGGAACTGTGCATTGCCAGATTGTTTCAACACGAACTCCTAAACCACCACCTAGCACAGGGGGTAAAAGAAGAAGGTACAGTCTATACTAAAATGTTTTCTATCAGTTAGGATCATGAGTACATGAAATTATTTTGGAATATACAGTCTCTGAACCATTTTGCAAGGTTTTGTCTACAATAGAGTATGATGTTATGCATTGTCTTGTAAGAAATTTGAGTACTGTTTATATGTTTACTAAACTTTAAAAGTGGCTGTTAAAAACTTTAGTCTTGTGATTTTTACCTTTATTTGGCTATGTATTGAACCTTACCTTTTTCCTTCAAATTGTTTGTTACTAAATATTGGTAGAGACTGTTCTGTAAATATGACTGTAAACTTTGTATTATTCAGTATTCAATACTGATCAATAATCTTCCTGTTGGAGGCACAAATTAAAAGAATAACAGTGCAACCACAAATATAGGCCCCATCCTGCCAACACTTAAGTGAATTGGTTTACTATTGTGAGTAATCCTGTTGAAATTGGTGGGAATACTCAAAACAGTAATTTTTGCAGGTTTGAGCCTTTAGTTTAGTGAAATTACATTTTTGTTTAGAAGAAATTATATAATGGACAGTTCTAATGTGCTAAATGTTTTAAAATATTTATTAAAGCAAAATGGTAAATTACTAGATTAAAATATATTTTGAAAAGTCTCATTTTGCATGCTTACAAAAATTGCTGAACACATTATAGAGCTAATGGATTAAATTTATAAAGATGCCTTCCAATTTTAATCTCTTCTGATGAAGGAAATTAAGGAAAGCAGCACATTTGGAAGTACATAGGGAAGGAGATGGCTCTAGTACCACAGATAACACACAGGAGGGAACAGTGCAGAGCTACGGTACAAGCACCTCTTACAGTATTGGCGCCGTCTTCAGAGATATCTGGCATGCTGCTTTCCTTTTATCAGGGTTTGTATTTATTTAAGGCTATGTATGTTAGATATGCACTATCCCTTTTCTGAAAAAGTAAAATTTGATCTATATTTTTATGAAATGTTTTTCTGTTGAACAGAATATTTTTCTGTTTCTAACATACTCTGAATTATTTGAGTTTGTGTAGACATTAGTCTTTAATTTTGTATTTCACATGGATTATTTCACTGGAATTTGCCAAAATAATGTCTTAATTTTACAAATGTGTTTGATGCTTGAGGGAGAAGTAGTATATAAGGACCATCAAAGATAAGACACTTCAGTTTCTCTATTTTAAAATCCTGTCAGAGAATAACTTAGTGGTGGCAATGAAATTCCATGACATGACACATTTAAATGTATGTATTTATTTGCTCTAACTCTGTGCGCCCAAAAAAAAAAAAGGCAAGGTGTCAAATACCCATAAGCTTTTATTGTTCAGCAAGGACCACAGAACACTTAAGGTAATGAAATATGCAAGTGGCAGTTTTTTTTTTTTTAAATTAAGGCTTTAGATGATTGGAGGTAAAATATAGTTATTGTGCCTTTCAGTAGCCTATTTCTTTTGCAAACAATCTATCCAAACAATGGTCCTCGGAAGATTTACGTAAAAACATTTAATAGCTCTCTGGAATCCAAATGCAAGTGCACTATACATCTTCATTAGAAATTGGGAGGCATTTAGAAACTGTTCAAAATACAGTAACTCCTCTCTTAACGTTGTAGTTATGTTCCTGAAAAAAGCGACTTTAAGCGAAAGGATGTTAAGTGAATCCAGTTACCCTATAAGAATTAATATTAATGGGGGGGAGGGGTTAGGTTCCAGGGACATTTTTTTCACCAGACAAACTATATATTTTTTATATATAATACGTACACACACAGTATAAGTTTTTTAAACAAACAATTTAATACTGTACACAGCAATGATGATTGTGAAGCTTAGTTGAGGTGGTGAAGTCAGAGGGTAGGATATTTCCCAGGGGATGCCTTACTGGTAAATGATGAAGTAACCGTAGAGGCCTCCGCCGAATGCTAACACGTTGTTAATGTAGCCTCACACTCTGCAAGGCAGCACGTACGCAGGGAGGGGAGACACACACCATGTGTATGAGGGAGAGAGAGAGATGCTCTCATTGCCCCTTTAAGTACACTGACCCCATTCTAAGTACACTGCCTTTTTAAGTATGTCAGGAAGTTGAGACAGCAGCTGCGGCCAGCAAGCTCCCTCTGTCCTGAGCCCTGTTGTGTCCCCACCCTGCTCTATAAGGAGAAGGGATAAGTGGGGGGCAGAAGCAGGGGGGAGGGGGATACCCTGACATTAGCTCCCCTTCTTCTCCCCCCCCCCACAACTCCAAGGCAGAGGGCAGGAGCACTCATGGCAGTAAGGGGGAGGGACAGCTGAACTGCCGGCAATTGATAGCCTGCTGGGTGGCTGCTGCATAGGGAACTTAGGGGAGCAGGGAGCTGGTAGGGGGGCTGCCAATCCACCCTGATTCCAAGCCCCACAAGTTAGCTGCAATGAACTGCTCTTCCTGCAAGCAATGGGACAAAGCAGGCAGCTGCCAAACAGCGTTATAAGGGAGCATTGCACAACTTTATGTTCCCTAATTCATCAGCAACGTAACAATGAACAACGTTAATCGGGACGACTTTCAGTGAGGAGTTACAGTACAGTATGTAATGTAAGATGGTCTAAAATTGAGAAAAGGGATACTGCACTTGTATGTTTTATTGTGCAAGTGCAGTCTTAATATTACTACACTACGTCTTTCATATTTGTGATTATGTGCTCTTTAACTCTGATAAAGTTTATTCTGTTGTTCTAAAGTTAATTACCAGGAGCATCAAATTGAGCTGCAATCCTTTATATATTTTAAAGCACTGACAATTTTATCCCATTTTAATTTCATATAAAATTTTATTTACATTTTTTCATTATGTAAATTAAACTGGCTTTGAAAAGTACAAGTAACATCAAACTGGTGATCTTTTTGAGTAAGCCCACATATAAATGAATTGTCCTTTGTGCAGTCCATTCCAGTGCATTTGGAGTAGATTGTATAAAGTGCTGAATCTTTTACTTTCATAGAAGGCAACTGCACTTATGACCACACAGGATCAGGCCTGTAGCACCCCAGAATTTCCCCTCATTTTCTCAAGGGTCAACATCACATACACAGTCTTTCTAGTTAAGCAGGACTGTCTGTCTCTCACTTTAGAACCTATTTACATCATTTAATCAAATCTCAGGGTTATAAGCAATGAGAAGAACTTGCTGCACCCCACCTTGAAAGGCTAAAGCTTCTTTGACAGCCCATCTCAGGAAACAGATTAGATTTGAGTTTGCAATGTCTCCTATGGCACATTACATAGCATTACTACTAGGTCATTAGGAAGGCTCAAGTTGTCTTTGTCTACACTGTGAGTTAGGGGTGTGTGATTCCCTTGCTTGTGTACACATTAGCATTTGCTTTCATCAACCTAGCATGAGTGTAAACAGCAGTATAGTTACGGTTGTATGGGTAGCAGTAGCGAGGCAGGGCTGACCTGTGCAGAGGGCATACTCACTGGTTTCAGGTGGGTTTGTACTCAGTTTAGTTGAATTCACTAAGTGAATTAAACCATATTAAGGCCACTTTAATTCTCAGTAACAGTATCCACCCAGGGATTTAATGCAGTTTAACAAAGTCGCTTCAAATTCACACAGTTAGTTCGGATTCACTTCCCTGGATGTTCTCATGTAGACAAGCACTTAACACTGTAGTTGAAGGCATGTTCAACATTTAAATGTACCTGATTACTTCCATTTTCCTTAGTCAGAAAGGTCTAATTTCAGTCAACACAGAGAATCATGGACACTGGCTGTGGGAAATTTCATGCTATTTATTGCTCTACTGCTGCTTCTGAGCTACCATTGTAGAAAATACTGCTGCTAGCATAGCCTTTGGTATGGAACAAATTGAACTGAATTTGATTTGTGACTTTTTTCTATACCAAAGGAATTGTTAACATCAGTGCCCAGATATTCACCTGCATGATTCATTGTGTATGAGCTGTTCAGTCAATCCCTTGCATTTTTTCATCTATAGAGGAAATGATTTGCATGTGGTTTTTCCCCACAAACACCTAAAATATTGAATACAATAATGAGTTGTGTGTGTGATGGTGTAACCCACACACCTACTGGCTGTGGTGTTCTGTCCCATCTACTGGCATGGAGACCACTTTGAGAGAGAGTGAGTGTCTGCTCTACAGCCTTAGTTAACAGCCATATGGCTTTTGGCTCATGCACTAAGCTCCAGAGATCCCAGGTTCAATCCTGCCTGCCGACAACTGGGGTCTGTCAGCATTACAATGGCACCTAGGAGATGGGACTTTTCAAAGCTTTTTTTCATTTTAAAACCTTAATTTCTTTGTTAGTATTTTGACAGAAAAAAATTAAGCAGTTTAACATATATTGCCCAAAAGTCTTGTCTTCCATCAGAGCTTAATTTCCAAAGGTGACAACTCTACTTTTTTTGGAACAAAGTATCAGAAACATTGTTAAATGTATACAGTTTGGTCTAGAAATGGGGCTGGCCACCAATCTAGTAGTTGTGCAATGTATGTATACCAGGGGCTGAGAACATTGAAGAGACAGAATACACACCTCTTGGAGGGATGGAGTGCCTCTCATTGATTTTCTAGCAATGTCGCTCTTCTCTGGCAAAAAAAAGCAGGTCAGAATTTAAAGGCTCTAGAAGTCCAGCATTCTCAAGCAGGAAGCTCACAATGCAGAATCTTTGAGAGATGAGTGTGGAGGAAGTGCACCCCAATGATTCTTCCAAGAAAGACTGAAATTTACATAGTAACAACAGATTTCATGGTTGTAAACCCCCATCCAGCACTCTCCCCACTTGCTAGTTCATTATGTACTTTTATTATAATGCTGGCTGAACCAGTGGATTGTATATACAGAAGTGGGTGTATTGTTCTTGGAGTATATTGTAAATTGAAATACATGATAGAGTAAAAACCGTTTTTATCAAATATATACATACATACATTCAAACCTAAATAATTTGGAAATGTTTGAAATACATCCTTTCTGAATAGCAGAGTCCAATATCATTAATAGCTTGTAGAACATTCAATACTTGATTTTCATCCAGCACAAGAAGGAATCTATGAAATTCTGACCCAGTCTTGAATATCATTTTGGTGAGGGAAGCCTTGCACAAACTGTATAATTTATTATTTATATTTTGATATTACCTAGAAATCTCAACCAGGTTGGGGTCCCATTGAGCTAAGCTCTATACACATAATAAATAAGTCACATTTTTTGTGTTTGAAACAGATACTAACACCTCATTTCTGAATTTTGAACAACTCTAGGATTGGGTCATGAGAGAATCTTTAAGATCAGCACAAAATGAAAGTAAAGGGAGCAGAATATTTCTCCATTTACAGAAAGAAGATTTGCTCTCTTTCTCTTCTTCCTTCCTTCCCCCAATTTATGATAATGAAAATCTGTCTTCCAGAAACCTTATTTAAGCCTTCCTTAACACTTTCCTCTAGCTAATCCTGAGAGAAGACCATGTCAAAGTACTGCTTGGCCTGTCCTGTCTTTTGGTATGTCTATAAATCGCAAAATACCTTCATATTCCTACAAGTGTTCATGTTATCCCCCTATATATTTCCTTTAGATTTTTCACACATCATATAGTAATCTGTAATAGACGTGTATTAACATTCTAATAGAGAGTTACACATGTTCCCCACCTCAGGTGAAATTTTTAAAGCAGAGTGCAGTGGGGAAAAAAATGAAATAATGTGGTTTTTGGGGAGTACTTTGGGATTGCTCTTTCCCAGTACTTTTCAAGTTCAAACAATGTTTTTTCTGGGAAAGATCACGTGAAGCAAGTGTATAATATTTTCCAGTGTGACCATTTAATCCCAATTCCAGTTCCTGTAAATGTGTGCAGAGATGTTCAAACCTGTCTAACCTGATCTTTGCAGTGAAAGTTGATCATGGGGAAAACCAGGTTTAGTTGAACCAGAACCTTTATGAACTTTACAGGCCTATGAATGCATTTCAAATCAAAGTTGGAAGAATTATCACAACTGTACCTCATATCAGTTCAATAAGTCATGGAATAGCAGAATCTCACTGGTTAGGCTTTTGCATTTTTTTATCTGTGCGCTGTCTAAAAGAACTGGATTGAATTTTCATATTTCATTACTACTAATTTCATTTAATACTTTTGATGCTCTGTCTGCCAGAAGACATTTAATGAGCTTTGTTTCTTTATTAATATACTGTACTCAGTAAAAAGCTCTAAGGAATTGAATTACCTGATTATCATTTAATGTTTAATTGTAGCAAAGTGTTTGTGGTAGACTTGATCAGAATTGAGCACTTAATTGTCTTGTATTATTCTGAATTTCTGCTAACTGTGTATCCCATGAGATTTGCATTTCTTTTCAATCACAGTAGCTATGAAGAAGAAAATACACCAAAAATATTGTTTTAGTGCATTAAAATGAGCTGCTTCTGCCTCCCTCTTATTGTGACTATTTTGTCACTATTGCTTGTTTTATCTTATATAGCATCTTCATTGTTGGAAGTTGGGACTTCTTGTACTCTTGCAAACAGGGCCAGCTAGCACCCGAGGGTTGATTTGCTTTCTTTCATAGGCTTAGTAATCCATTTTCCATAAACATAAATGCTAGGTTTCATATGCACCTCCTTTTCTATCTCTCAAGCCTACTCTTCATCTATTAAGTAAATAATTTCAACACTGTAGAACTGTACCAAAGCAAAATTTTAATGTACCTATTTTGGGTAGTTTGACGTGTTTTTTTTCTAAACCCTCAATAGTGTGTTCAAGTGGACTTTATCAGGCTAATCTGTATTTAGAACGTTTAAAATAAATATTGTGACAAAGTTCCTCCTCTGCCTTAGTGGGTCCTGTGCTTATTGGCGGATTTGCTCACCATAGAGGTTCATGGCAGCCCTCAGTTTGGCCGCTTTCGCGGCTCAAATCTGCTGTTCGCTCAGTTAACCTCATCACTGGCCAGCATGGGGGAAAGGAAGAAGAACAATCTCCACAGTCTCTGCTGATCCACCTAGTGGATCGGGGAACAGGTCAGAGACCTTCCCTTCTGGTGGAACCCACAGTCCAGATCAACTCCTCCAATATTAAGTAGAGAGGGGGATGGGGGAAACCCGGGCCCACTCTCTACTCTGGGTTCCAGCCCAGGGCCCTGTGGATTGCAGCTGTCTACAGTGGCTCCTGTAATAGCTGCATGACAGCTATAACTCCCTGGGCTACTTCCCATGGCCTCCTCCCAACACCTTCATTATTCTCACCACAGGACTTTCCTCCTGATGTCTGATAATGCTTGTACTTCTCACTCTTAGCTTCTTGCGCCTCTTGCTCCCAGCTCCTTGCACGCACCACAGACTGAAGTGAGCTCCTTTTTAAACCCAGGTGCCCTGATTAGCCTGCTTTAATTGATTTTAGCAGCTTCTTGATTGGCTGCAGGTATTCTAATCAGCCTGTCTGCCTTAATTGTTTCCAGAAAGTTCCTGATTGTTCTGGAACCTTCCCTGTTACCTTACCCAGGGAAAAGGGACCTACTTAACCTGGGGCTAATCTATCTGCCTTCTGTCACTCTCCTGTAGCCATCTGGCCCAACCCTGTTACAATATGTATACAGGCTAAAGCATTGGTCATATGAAAAAAGCAGAAGGCCTACAAGTGAGTCTTCAGAGGGTTTTTTTTTTTTAAGGTGTTTACTGCAAGAGTAGAAAATTTTGCCATCTTTTCTTCTCTTTAAGCTTTTAGTAAGAAGTTATCCTTTAGAAGTATTCATATATTCTACATCAGAAACAATGATTTTCACACTTTTGTGCTCTCATATTACCCAGTAGTAAACCTGACTATCAGCTTTATGGTTCTATTTGTCAGGCAGTAAGTAGGAGGCAAGTTCTGTCATTCAGTTGCATAATTTTAATTCTCACAATTTTAATAATTTTAGTTTTTCCTCATTTGTCTGCTTTTTGCATACTGGAGGCATGGAGTGGCACTTATATTAAACCACTTACTCATCTAGTTCTTTCTTATTTCCTTATGGAAAAAAATTTAAGTGAAGGAAACAGAAGAAGGGCAACTTGAATAAAGACCCTACTTTGTCACACCCCCAGTCTCTCATATGATTCCAACTTTGTCCCTTTTTGTACCCAGTTCTCCACAACCATCTTTCTGTCCTCTACACGTCACACTATACATGGAATGCCCTTCCATGAGCTGTTCTGCCAATCGACTGTCCTTATTTTAAATCCATCCTGTAGATCAACATCATAGACAACACAACAAAACGACTAGCGAAGTCAACTTGCATATCTGTTTAATGTATCTCATGAATAAATTGTTCATCAAATGTGGAGAGAGGGACATAAAAACAGTGGAATTGAAACTGGGAATTGGTGAAGGAGAAATATGGTCAAAAGGGCTTAATTGTGATTTGGGATAATTTTACTATTTTTTACTGAAACAAAATACATCCTTCCCCTTAAAACAAAAAAAGTGTCATCACCCCATCACTTTGTGTGCATATTACACCTTTTCCCCCCTCACTCTTCAGCTGCCTGTATCTTTTTAGATTGTACATCTGTTGGAGTAGTGAGGGCTAAAGTAGGCAATCCCAAGACTACATGCATTCTGTGCTGAAGCATTTTGTGGAGGGAAAAAAAAAAGTCAGACCATGCAAAAATACAATAGACCTTCAAAAAATATTACAGCATGATTCCTCTTCTAATGTTGGGGGGGGGGGGAACTTCTGGGGAATACCTCTTGAGGCAAAATGCCCTGTGAAGGAAAATGCTTTTGCGGAATGCCTTTCTTGAAAAAATCTTGCTGAACTCCTGAACTGAGGCCTTATAATTGTAAGCAGAGCCCAAAACAGACACAAGTGAACCAAACTTTTCTGTTTCTCCAACCCAATTAGACTCCCATAGATCCCTTTGATAAAATTCTACCTAGCTACTCTAGTTCATCTGGTTCATAAGTGGCTATTCTGCTCAGCCTCTACTATGCTAGGGGCAGTTCTGCAGTTCAAATAAGAGGAAAGAGCCTTAAGAAACTGTAGATATGAAAAATTATCAAGAAGAGCAGAAGTATGAAAATATATTCCTCTGTCACAGCTCCATTTCTTGCCACAGCTGTCTCCTTCATGGGTTTCTGTCAGAAGCTATTCAGGAAAATAACGAGGGATGTAGTGTTCTTGGTGGTCTTGAGACCTACTTTCCTCTCCAGTTCACTCTATTGCATTGGTCCCAATAAACTTCTAGGGCAACTGGATGGTAAGATTCAGTTTAGATGGTTCCTCTCCAGACAGCACTGGCAAGTTTCCCTGACTTCCTGCTGACCATGTTCTCTCTTCCTCCCTTAAGTAAAGTTATGAAGGCCTTGGGCACATTGTCCAGTTCTACTCAAGGTGCTCTGTCTTTTTAGGAATCCTTTAATGGCAATAGAATAGCTGCTACATCCCTGGGTCTATCTACAGTGTGTTGCTGGTGTATTTGGCTGAGGAACTGACGTACTCCTAGGTAGAAGTTAGGACTAATCATGTCTACATACTCCCAAAGGGTTAAAACTCTTTGAAGGAGAAAACATTTGAACAGAACAACTTAATGTTGCTTCTGCCATTCCTGTTCTAGGTGTAGTTCCTCCACTGGCAGCTCCTTTTTTTTATTTTTTTAAAGCTTTGCCTATCCCTCCCAACCTCCAAAGCAGCATCACTGAAAGATTAGCTAACCCAATCCCCTTTATCAGCTTTTTCCTATTGGGGGTCATCTTCATTTCTTTGCAGGCTCTTGTCGAGCAGTTGGTTACAGGGTGGTCAAAGTCAGATTTACAGAGCCCTGGGATTTCTGGGGCTTTTGACTATGGCCTGAACTTGACGTGACATTGCCCTATTTGGGAGCAAAAATCAAAGATTTCCTTCATCAGCAGGCCACTTGTTCAGATCCTTCTCTGTCTCTCCCTCTTCCTTCCTCCTGGCGCCCCGCCCCCTCCAATGCACAGAGGGGCTGGAGATTCTACTATCAATACATGTTAGTTTATAAGGGGCTGAAGGCTTCAATCTGATCCTAGATCTTCATTTTCTCAACCATCAGATCTTTCAGAAGAAGCTTTTCATAGAAATTCTCATATCTCATTCTGTGTTGTTGCAGAATGATTTTTATCATTGGTCATCCTGAAAGATGGACTTTCATATCTCCATTTTTTCAGCCCAATACTGTTACCTGTGTTTTGCCCTGGATATTCATTCCAAATTCTGTGCTCTGTCTTTTCATTCATCCTTACTCCCTGTCTTTATCTAGAGACTCTTCATCCTCATAGCCAGTTTGCACCAGGAGGGGTGTCATGTATACCTCTACCTGGATGACTTCTTGCTCTAGGCACTGAAATCTTATCTCTGCTGGGAAAGAGAAGGGCAATGACATTTATTCCTGCATCCTTCAACGCCTCTTGATAAGCCTTATGGTAAATTCCCTACAAGTGCCCTCTTCAGCAAGTTCTACAATACATGGATATGCCTTGGGTAGCAGGATAAAGCATCCCAAACCCTTCCTGAAACAACATGCATTCTTTTCTTTACAACAGCCAAAACATAATCTATTATTTAGTTTTGAATGTGTTTGAGTCCCCATTTGAACCTATGAGGATTATTTTTAAAAAGTGTTTTTAGTTGTCATAACTTTGGCTTGTAGATGGGAGAGCTCAGTTTCCTTGTTTCTCCATTCTAACTTCACATTTTCCAGGTCAAGGAGTGTGCTGCCTCCTCATGTGGCCCCTCAAATTTATTTCATGCTGTGACAGGGTCAGGCCAGATGGCTACAGGAGAGTGATAGAAGGCAGATATCTTAGCCCCAAGTTAGGTAGGTCCTTTTCCCTGGGTAAGGTAACTGGGAAGGTTCCATAACAATCAGGAACTTTCTGGAAACAATTAAGGCAGACAGGCTGATTAGGACACCTGCAGCCAATCAAGAAGCTGCCAGAATCAATTAAGACAAGCAGGCGAATCCGGGCACCTGGGTTTAAAAAGGAGCTCACTTCAGTTTGTGGTATGCGTGTGAGGAGCTGAGAGCAAGAGGTGCAAGAAGCTGAGATTGAGAAGGAGAAGACGTACTACTGGAAGCCTGAGAAGTACAAGCATTATCAGACATCAGGAGGAAGGTCCTGAGGTGAGAATGAAGAAGGTGTTGGGAGGAGGCCATGGTGAAGTAGTCCAGGGAGTTGTAGCTGTCACGACTGCAATCCACAGGGCCTGGGCTGGAACCCGGCATAGAGGGCGGGCCCCAGTTCCCCTCACCCCTCCATTCTCCCAACTCCCTACTTGATACCGGAGGAGTTGACCTGGACTGTGGGTTCCACCAGAGGGGAAAGTCTCCAGCCTGTTCCCCGATCCATGAGGTGGATCAGCAGAGACTGCAGGGATCATTCTTCCTTTCCTCATGCTGGCCAGTGATGAGGTTAACTGAGTGAACGGCAGATTTGAGCCACGAAAGTGGCCAAACTAAGGGCTGCTGTGAACCTCTGAGGCGAGCAAATCCGCCAATAAGCGCAGGACCCACCAAGGCAGAGGAGGAAGTACTTTGTCACAATACTTTTAAAGTTCAGATGAAGGTTACTTGCCAACAGCGGGAGTTCTTCAAGAGGAGCCTTAGTATGATTCAAATACTGTGAGATATAGCGGTGGTTCAGTTGCACCACAAGTTATTCTCAATAGGGAGGATATACAGAAGAAAGAACTCAAATAACTTAGTTTTACCTACCTTGTGTTCAGACATGGTCTGGACATACATTAGTAATCCAGAAATCTAAAATGTAGCCATTTATCTGCTTCATGTAGCTGTGTGCCACATTGTCCTGTTACAAGATCTCCATTGCTCAAAGATAAAGGTAAAGATTTTGATCCAACAGTGCCACCCGTGCCTATAAGCTGTGTCCAAAGTGTGTCAACCTCAAGGGTTTGCAGGTCTGAGCTATCTGCCTCATCATTTGGTAGATTAGTCATCTGCTCTTTCCTGTACACATTCACCACTACCATCCATTGGAAGCCACCGTAGATACCAAGTTGTAATTTGGAACTGCAGTCATCCACTGTAGTAAGCCTTTCTTTAGAGTTTCTGCTTGTTACTATGCTGCTTACTCAAAGAT
The DNA here is from genome assembly GCF_009764565.3 of Dermochelys coriacea. Classification (NCBI taxonomy): domain Eukaryota; kingdom Metazoa; phylum Chordata; order Testudines; family Dermochelyidae; genus Dermochelys; species Dermochelys coriacea. The sequence goes on from NC_050068.2 coordinate 329,958,053, forward strand.
GTTGACGTGTAGGATGGGAAGAGATGGACACAGGACAGGGAACAGATTTCAGAGTAGCAGCCGTGTTAGTCTGTATTCGCAAAAAGAAAAGGAGTACTTGTGGCACCTTAGAGACTAACAAATTTATTTGACAGGGAAGATTATTCTAATTTGTAGTACTAGAATTGCTCTAGTTTCTCTCTCTATTTCTGTCCTACTTCCTTCCTTCCTTCCTCCACTTAGTGTGTCATTTGAAATAGGCTGTATATACTTGCTCTACTCTTTTGTGCTTTGGAAGGGGAGGACTTAGGCCAGGAACTTTAACGCTAATAGTCATACTGTTGCCAGGTAATATGGGAGACTGCAACAACCTGGATTACTCATCTGAAAATCTCTTAATTAGCATAAACTTTTAGATTGCTGATGAAGCAAAGTGAAGTTAGGTTAAAAAGTTTAACTTTTGGATAGCGGTTTTCATTTTAATTCAATATATGATTAATTCACGCTTCATGCATGAATGTGCAAGGAATATGAAATTTGTTTTAATAATTATCAGTAAAAAATTCCTGAGCATAAACAGATATTTGGTCATACCTTTACATTTGTGTTTGATACAAAAATGTTAACAAGGAAATCTGTTCCCTTCAGAACTTGCAGTTGGCTTTGTCAAATTGCTGTTATAAAGCCTTATGTGGTTACATACAGGTTTTCTTGGTCTTTGTCTTTTCTTTCAGTAGTATTCTATATAATATTCTTTCATGTGCTGGTTATTTCATTTGGTATTCTATATTCCTACAGTTGTAACGGATCAGCTTTAAATGATGAAAAGTAGCACAGATACTACTGCATCAGATGCTTGATTTAGATTACTAGTTTTCATCCATCTCAACAATTAAGTCAAAAATAGTTGGGGGAGAAAGGTGAGAAAGGTAAGAGGACATAGACAATAACAGTCATATAGTAATTTTATGTGCATGTTTGTTTTTGTTTTGTTTTAAATCTAGATCAAAGAAAGCAAAGAATTCAATAGATAAATCAACAGAGACTGATAATGGCTATGTCTCCCTTGATGGGAAAAAGACAGGTAAAAGCAGTGAAGATGGAGTACAGACCCATGAGCCTCACTGTGATGTGATTAGGCCAGAAGAGGCAGTTTGGAGCACAGGAACTGTGAGAAACGCATACAACAATCATAGTCCTCACAAAGTAAGCATGGTTCATTGTTTCATAACTAAACAGTAGTGTGTCCAGTTACATGGGCACTGTATTCCCACAGCAGTTTGGATAGGTTCCCATTTATATCTTGACTCTGTGTTTTTTAAAGTTTAAAAAACAAACAAACAAAAAAAGGACTTGTGTTAGGCTACTCAGAGTCTAAGTGCAAGATCTAGTTCTGAGTTTCTTGCTCTTAAATTTTTCCTTATGTTTTCTCTTCACTGTCCCATCAATATTTTCTTCCTTCAAGAAGAAATCTCCATCAAAATCTCAGGGCAATATTTTAATAAAAAGAAATAAAAGAAAAATATCTGCAGATAGACAAAATGCACTGCAAGCAACTGAATTTTGCATAAATGGCTTGAAACCTTTTCATAGTGATGTCTGCAGTCATCCTTCCCTGGCAAAATGTGTTGGGAAATTACATACCATATTGTACAACCTAGGCCATCCCAAAGGCAAAAATATTGCTTTTCAGAAATATTTTATTGTGGTAATTTATGTGAATGCTACTTCATAAATGTTTTGCCATAGACACAATAGGAGAACCCCAGCAGCACTGGTCACCCAGGATTCGGAAAGTGCATATCTACAGCTCAACTCCTACCACAGGAACCTCATTTTACTGACTTTTAGGTTCTCTAATTTTCTTTAACTTGACTCACTATGTATCCTTGTATTTCTTATTTGTTTTAGCCTTCATGAGAAGGCTTTGCTTCTACCTCACCTCTGCTGTTAGGTTTTTCTCTGGGATAGGTCTGCTTCTCTGTTACAGTTGGGGATACTCACAGTAATGATGACTTCCAAAATTCAAACAACCCCCCACACCTTCCCTGCCAATCCTCTGTGTTCATAGTTTCTCCTTCCCCTTCTCCTCTGGATAAGTGCAGGGATCTGCAAGTGTTTTCTTTCCTTCCCTTCCCCATGGAGGTGAAAAAGCTCTCTGAAATGCAGAGCTCAGAGGGGATTGATAAGAAGGATAGTCTTCAGAAAGTAGAGCATAATGAGGAGGAAGGATGTGTTGCTCAACATGGAGCTTGACTGGTTAGGTCTGATAGCTCTCAGTTCTCCTATTTTACCTTACTTCATTCTCCTCCAAAACAACTCTACCATTATTACTACATGAAGATTTGGAAGTGCAGCATTTAAGGAAAGCGAAGGGAAGCAAATGAGGAGCAGCCTATTATTCTACCTCCTAGAAGGTGATGATGATGGTAAAACAGGAATTTTTGCCTAAGGAAAGTTTCAGTGAGACACTGGCTTCATTCAGTGAGATTAATTTTTAATGGAAGGACCCATTTTGGGATCTTCCATAGATAAGCTCCATAGCTAGTGTAACGTATGCACTTTTTCTGTACACCTAGTTCAGATACACTTGGGCAGGTGAGATTTAGAATATTTGTATACGGTAGTTTGTTTCAGGCTTATCCTTGATCGTGTCCCTTGCTGTGCATTCTACTGATTGGCAAAAATACAAAATACTAATTTGTATTTACTGAGAAATTTTAGGATGCTTTCACTGATTTATCACTATCTATTCTAGCATCATCATTTTCAGTATGTTGAAGACAAAATAAAACCTGTGAAAATGTTTCTATAAAAAATGAGTTTCCTCAGTGTGCTTTATCTCACTCAAATGGTGAACATATTTTTAAAGTTCCAGGCTCTCAACGCTTTTTATGCATGCATAAACAGTTTTCTGGATAATTTATATATGTATATAATCTATTTATTGGAAAAACAAAGACCTCTCTATATTGGGAATAAACTATGAAAAAAGTTGACTTAAACTATATTTCCATAGAAATTAAACTTCTTATTTGGCATTTCCCTTTATACCTGTTAACATCAGCAAAAAGGAAAAGTATTTTTCATTATTTATGAAATAAATCAGAAAATATGATTATTGCTTAATCTTGCTAATTCAGCATTTTGAAGTCTGACTATTTTAAAAGCTTTTATGAACAAACAATTGTAAGAGCAGATAATAGCCATTACTATAATTTTAATGGATGAGTTATCTGTTTAATAACTAATTTTAAATTAAGTTGCCTTTTATCCTTTAAATAACTTTGTTAAAAGAAACTTTGGCAGAGTTCAGTGAGGATGCACAGAAGCATTAACTGTTTGTCCAAATGCCTGCAACTTTATTGTAATTGGGAACAACAAACACAGTATCTAAAAGGACAACCAGTATTGGCAGTATATTAAGGTGACAAGCAACACTCACCTCATGCTGTGTCAGACCTGTCCAGTTTTCAGTAATCAAATGCTAAACAGCTCAACTGTTGAAGACCTAATCAGACTATAAGCCCAATGCATTTAATAAAGCTGTTTAATTCTCAGGCCTAGTCAAAGTCTTCTGTGCATTGCAGGTGATGGAGAAACAACCTGAACCAATCCCCTTCAGTACAAACAATGGCCTGATGCCTGATTTGCAGGGAAAAAAGGCATTACTGCAAATCCTAATTTTTGCAGCTTTGCGAGTCCCAGTCATTGCCACACTATTATTCTAAACCCTGCTTTTAGAACCACCCACCCAAAGTTGCAACTCAGTGGACAAAATAAACAATAAGTTTAGCATGCCACCCATGCTCATCCAATGTAATTGTACCCTGTGCAATGCTACCATGTCATTGATTCAAAGTCCAAAAGGTACATGCACAACCAGAGAAACCGCAATTATCCAGTGAGCAACTTGTAACCCCATACAAAGAAATGCAATAGTTGTACTTGACATTACTTATGCAACCATTACTCTGTAAGAGAGTAGGTGAATTTTGTAAAGGTGGAAGTGCAGAGCAAGAACAAACCTGCTTCTGCCTGATGTTTGGCAGCTACTAGTAACCCCCCAACGCTTCTTAGCCCTGGTCTACACTGGGGGGGGATTGATCTAAGTTATGAAACTTCAGCTACGTTAGTAACGTAGCTGAAGTCGACATACTTAGATCGACTTACCATGGTGTCTTCACCGCGGTGAGTCGACTGCTGCCGCTCCCCCGTCGACTCTGCCTGCGCCTCTCACGGCTCTGGAGTACAGGAGTTGATGGGAGAGTGCTCGGGGGTCGATTTATCATGTCTAGATTAGACGTGATAAATTGATCCCCGCTGGATCGATCAGTGCCTGTCGATCTGGCGGGTAGTGAAGACATACTCTTAGAGGTACTAAGGATAAGTTTGACCAGTGTCTGCCCTTCCAAAAAGAGAGAGCTTTCAGGAGTAAAAATATAGAGCTTTGTATTGAAGGAGTAATGTAAAATTAGGGAAAAAATGAGCCTGAAGACTGCATACCAGTGTTGTTAATTCCTGTTGTCATTGCTAATTACCATACTAATACAGTTTAGGAAAAATTTGTGAAACATAGTAACTTCTGAGTAGTATACTGATTCTTACAGTTCAGTTTGCAAGAGTCCGCTGACCATCAGAAGCATAAAAAATCAATACACTATTCTGGTTGATTTAGAACAGCTTAGCCACTCAGAATCTCCTCTGGGATAATGCTTTTGTTCATTCCCATACCTGTTGGAGCCACTTTTTTAAAGAAAAAAACAGAAAAGAAGAGGTGGAATGAAATACTGTAATGGATATTTTTGTGATAATGGTCTTTATGACAAAACAATCAGCTGTGGAATGCTTCTATCCCTGGCAGCGCACTGAAGTAAAAATCACCCTTGGAAATTTAGAAATGGGAGGGCAGAAGCCAAAGAGACTTTCATTGTTGTCCTCTATGAAACTAGTATATTTTTCTAAAAAAGAAACCCTTTAGAATGAAAACTGAAAGTTTCTTGGTGGTCCCTCCTACCATTCGCCTTTTGTGGGGGCAGCTTCTATGTTAGCATGAAACCAGGGAATGATGTATGCTCACAGTCCAAGCATTCCATAGTTGATTATGGGCTTACACTTCTTTGGATTTGGTGGAAGAGGAGGTAGAAATAAATTAAATTTTAAGATTGGAAAAAGCTGTTAATAATATAAATTACTACGTTTGAGAGGACAAAACCAAGAATAGAATGTCACTTTTTTTTTCTTTTGAGATCACAGTCATACACCATTTGGGGTGCTGTGATTGCACCTAAAACATCACTTGGAACATAAATATCTTGAATCCATTCTGTAGTATAGTATAAATTAGCCTGACACAAGACTGCTGTGCAATGATTAATCACCCACTTTAGTATGTTATAATCTTCTATTGTATATCACTTCCTGTACCACCTTTCCATGCAGTCAACAACCTAAAAGAGGGAAACTGTTTTCTATGCCCTACTCAGCAAAAGGGGATTATTAAATATTTTTAATTAAAAGAATTGATGAGAGAAAATTGATTGCAGTACTTAAAATGAATTAAAAGACCATTATGAAAAAATAGTGTGATTTACTAATAGTAAATTTGTTAATTGGTCTAGGATACACAGAGGACAGTAACAAATGTATCTGATGAAGTTTCAAGTGAGGAGGGACCTGAATCTGGATATCCCTTACGCCGTAATGTAGAACGTGCTTCTAGTGACTGTGCTCTTCGAAGCAGGAAATCCCACCATTATAAGAAACACTACCCTGTGGAGGTATGTTCTTTTCCCAAAAAGTCCTTTTTGTAACTGGTTTGTCAACATCTCCATTGAGCTTATTTCTTCTGAACACATTCTGGATCACTGGAATTTAATGGTTAGGTTGTCCATATTAATAATTCCTGACGCTTGTTAAAAATATTCCCATGAAGTAATTGTCTTTGGGAATCATTGCCATTTGGTGTCCAGTTTGCACAAGGGTCACTTTGAATTTAGCATGTTTTTCATGTCTTTGGATGGGGATGGTTGTCCACAATACGGATAATTGGTCTGTTGTTATGTCTTACACCCCATCACATCAGAGCTTTGCTGCTTTCTATTTTGCCTTCCAGAAGCAGCCCCATTATGCAGCAACCATCTCCTTTGGAGGCGCATTCATCTAGGAAATTAGTTTCCTCTTATGTGAGAGAGAAAACTTTCTTGCCAGAGATTTAGCAGACTTCCCTAATCTGTTTTAGTCATTACTGTGTTGATACTAGTGCTTTCTCCATGTCATAGTTCAGACTGCACCCTAGTTTCTTTTACCATCATCTCCAATAAATCCATTAGTCCATATGAGGAGAACTCTGAGCAGACAAGAGAATTTGATTCTACCTACAAGTTCTTTTGTGAGAGGATCCACCAATGTGGAGGTTCCCCTAGATATGAGTATGTACATTCTTTAAAAAGGTTAACTTTTCAATTACTCAGAATATGGGGTATGCTATGGAAGCCACAACTGTTGCTGTTGCATGGCAACAAAAGAAGTTCCAATGTTTTGATTTAAAGAGCTAGTGAAGTCAAAGAGCAGTGAAGTCAAAGAGCAGAGCAGCAACCCAGCACTCCCTTATTGGTGGAGTCCTTCATAGAAATGAAATTCAGATGTGGGGAATCAAACGGAAATAGAATTCTTAGATAACAACTTGTATCCTTTTGTTAAAGGCATGCAGGCTTTAAAGCAAACCAGTGAATACTTAGTATTCCAGCTAGGGCTGTTAAAGTTAAAAAAAAAATAATTGTGATTAATCGCAGTTTTAATAACACTGTCAAACAATAATAGAATACCATTTATTTAAATATTTTTGGATCTTTTCTACATTTTTCAAATATATTTATTTCAATTACAACACAATACAAAGTATACAGTTCTCACTTTATTTTTATTACACATATTTGCACTGTAAAAAATAAACAGAAGAGATGGTATTTTTCAAGTCACCTCACACGAGTACTGTAGTGCAAGCTCTTTATCATGAAAGTGTAATTTACAAATATAGATTTTTATTTATTTTTTACATAACTGCACTCAAAAATAAAACCAATGTAAAACTTTAGAGCCTAGAAGTCCACTGAATCCTATTTCTTGTTCAGCCAATTGCTATGACAAACAAGTTTGTTTACATTTACAGGAGGTAATGCTGTCTGCTTCTTATCTACAATGTCACCTGAAAGGGAGAACAGGGGTTTGCATGGCACTGTTGTAGCTGGCATTGCAAGTTATTTACATGCCAGATATGTTAAACATGTATGCCCCTTCATGCTTCAATCACCGTTCCAGAGGACATGCTTCCATGCTGATGATGGATTCTGCTCGATAATTGTCCAAAGCAGTATGGACTGACACATGTTCATATTCCTCTTCTGAGTCCTACAACAGAAGGTTGATTTTCTTTTTTGGTGGTTTGGGTTCTGTAGTATCAAATTGTAGTGTTGCTCTTTTAAAATTTCTGACACCATGTTTCACACCTTGTCCCTCTCAGATTTTGGGAAGCACTTCAGATTCTTAAATGTTGGGCTGAGTGCTGTAGCTATCTCTAGAAATCTTATATTGGTACCTTCTTTGCATTTTGTCAAATCTGCAATTAAAGTGTTCTTAAATCGAACAACATATGCTGGGTCATCATCCGAGATTGCCATAACTCGAAATATATGGCAGAATGGGGGTAAAACCATGGAATGGGAGACATACGATTCTCCCCCAAGGAATTCAGTTACAAATTTAATAAACATATTTTTTTAAGGAGCACCATCAGCATGGAAGCATGTCCTTTAGAAGGTGTCCGAAGCATGAATGGACATATTAATGTTTAGCATATCTGGCATGTAAATAACTTGCAATGCCAGCCACAGAAGTGCCGTGGGAGCTCCTGTTTTCACTGTCAGGTGACATTGTAAATAAGAAGCAGGCAGCATTATCTCCTGTAAATGTAAACAAACTTGTTTGTTTTAGCGATAGACTGAACAAAAAGTAGTACTGAGTGGACTTCTAGGCTCTAAAGTTTTACATTGTTTTGTTTTTGAGTGCAGTTAGATTAAAAAAAAATCTACATTTATAAATGGCACTTTCATGATAAAGAGCTTGCACTGCAGTACTTGTATGAGGTGAATTCAAAAATACTATTTCTTTTATCATTTTTACAGTGCAAATGTTTGCAAGAAAAATGATATAAAGTGAGCACTGTACACTTTGTATTCTAGTGTTTAACAATGCTATTCAAACAGCGATTAATCCCGATAATATTTTTTAATCAAGTTAATTTGTTTTGAGTTAATCACTTGAGTTAACTGTGATTAGTTGACAGCTATAATTTCAGCTGATTCTTTCCAATCTCATTTATCACCACAGGATGGATTTATAGGAGCAGTGGTTCTTCAAGTAGACGCAGCCATGTATTCCACTAACTGGATCTGGAGAAGTTTGCCTAGCTGCACATGTAGAGGGGTGATGCTCATGCCTCATGGCCATTGCTCCTCCCCATGCTACATGAGGCAGCACCACCTGGACACCCCTCAGTTCCTTCTTACCACCTGTGGCTGGAGTCAGAGCTCAGTATGGTTTTAATCTCAGAACCTATCAACTAGTTTAGTTTTTCCCTTGTTTTTGATACTTAGTAGTACCCTGAGGACAGGTCTACACTTAAAATGCTGTAGATGTGCAACTGTACTGGTGTTGCTGTGCTGCTTCAGTGAAAACATTGCTATGCCATTGGGAAAGCGTTTCCTGTCAGCGTAGTCAATCCACCTCCGCAAGAGGTGGTAGCTATGTCAACGGGAGAAGGCCTCCTGTTGGCGGTGCTGTCTACACCAGAGGTTAGGTTGGTATAACTGCATCGCTCAGGGATGTGGATTTTGCACAGCTCTAAGCAACGTAGTTATACCATTGTAAGTTTATAGTGTAAATGTGGCCCTACTGTTAGATTAGTATTCGTCATATTAGTTTGTTTTCCTTGGTGATTCCCTCACCAGGTTTAAACATTGTCCTTCATGTGAGACAGTGATCTCCAACAATGATTCCCACCACTCTATCTTGGCAAGGCCCATGTTAAAGAGCATTGTGCGATCTGCAGATTGTTCAAAAAATGGACTCAAGTGGCTTGGGACCTTTGCCTGAAACAGCACATGCTTGAATAGGCCATGTTGAGGGCCTGAAGCGGGCATCTGGTTGAAGATCACCCTCTGCTTCTGAGAGTGCTGCTGCTTCATGTTCCAGAGAAGGCACTTCTCTGAAGAAATGGGTAGCAAGATTGACGCTCATCTCATGATTGGGATTGAGGCCCCTGGCCCCACATCTACTGACCATCAGTGCCTTATCCATGCCAGTAACCTCCATGGAATCGCTGAGAGGCTCCTTGGTTGCAGAGATCCTGCTCTTCATCTCGCTTGAAGGCCCAGGCATTGGCAGTCCTCCTTGTGAAGCCTCCAGAGTCATCAGCCCTGGAACAGGATCCAGCTTTGGCTCAGTGAAGGGCCTCTCCTTCATCTCTGGATGATTCTGTGCTGCTTTTCCATACTGAAGGATTTTAAGGTATAGCAAGACCTTTTGCAGTGTAACTGCTTCCCTCAGTATCCAAGTGGAGCTCTTCCAACAGAACACCCATAAATTAGTGGATGTCTTGCAGCCATCTGACCTGGGACAGACGCTCTCCTTATCAATTATGCGCTCCTTAAACCAGCTAAGGCCCTCTGGATCACATTGGCTTCAGTGTTGCCTGCAGCTAAGAGCATGGAAAAGAGCTATTTCATTCCCGTGCCAGGATTTGAGGGGTTTTACTCCCATTTGGCCCCAAATTTCCTAGTTCTAACTGTGGTGAATAATAGACCTCAGCAGGGCAGGTTTAGGTCCATGCCCAAGGATAGGGATTCTAAATGACTGGACCTCCTGGGCAGGACACCTCCTCTTCATTACAGATGCGAATTGCTAACCAGCAAGCCTTGCTGTCCGTGTACAGTTGTGTTGACTGGACCGCTATATCAAAATTTGCAGACTAGCTGCCCGAAGCCTCATGAGAGGAATTTTGGGTATTTGTCACTGAAGGCTGCTTGGTGACTAAGACGTCCTTGTAATCTGTGTTGAATGTTGCAGTCACCTATGCCAGGGTGGTAGCCTCCATGGTCACGATGAGGAGGACTTACTGATTGGAGCAATGCCTGAATTCTGCAATGTCCTGCAAGCCATTAAGAATTTGCCCTTTGGCAGCCAAATGCTGTTTTTAGACAAAGCTGATGAGCTGGTAGAGGGCTATGCTGCAGTCTTTAGGGGTGTATACACCAGTGGTGGGGAGGCATCGCTATGGCATTCAACAGCAGCAGCAGACTTCTTTGTCCAGACCACTGTTCCAATCGTTGCTTCTCTCTCCTCATCTTCCTGCTTTTGGGGACAGGCTGGCCTGCTTTCACAATGCTTGAGGCTCAATTATCACTGACAGCTAGGTGCTAAGCACTATCAGACTGGGTTATGCCATCTAGTTCCTCTCCACAACCTCCCTTCCTGCCTCTCTTCAAGGACCTCACTCATGAGATACTGCTCCTCAAGCCGGTCTGCGCTCTGCTGGCTTTGGGAGTGAAGGAGGAGGTTCCACCAGGATCACAGCTTCTATTTCTGGTATTTCCTAATACCCAAATCCAAGGAAGGAATAAAAGCCATCTTCTACCTTTGCAGCCTCCAACAAATATATCAGGTACATGAGGTTCCAAATGGTCACTCTATGAACTATTCTCCATCAGTGTCTCAGAACAACTGGCTTGCTGCTCTAAACCTTCAGGATGCCTACTTTCATGCAGTGATTTAGAAAGCTCCTTCAATTCACCTTGATGGAATGCCTCTTTCAATACACAGTGTTTCCATTCAACTCTTTTGTCCCCCTGTTTTTTTTTTTACCAGATGCATCATCATTGTTGCAACAAATATTAGGAAGAAGGAAATTTACATCTTCCCATATCTGGATGACTGTTCATTGAGGGGCAAATCCAGAGATGAAGTTCTTGCTCACATCTGTGCCACATTGTGCTTGCTTGACCATCTAAGGCTCATCCTAAACACTGGAAAGTCAACTTTGACTCCCACTCAAAAAATCCCACTTATTAGGGCTATATTAGATTCCTTGATGTCAAAAGCATTTCTGCCGACAGACCATTTTCAGATAATTCACCCTCTTTACCTCGGTCTTCTGTCTCAGCCTTCCATGACAGTTTGGACATGTCTGAGGCTCTTGGACTACATATTCTCTTGCATGCAGGTGGTCTGGTTTCCAAGGCTGTGCCTTCACTCCTTTCAAATGTAGCTCAAGATGATCTACCATTCTACTTTTCATCCTCTAGACAGACTGGTTTGTGTTCCTTTGGTGGTTTTGGGGTCTTTGCAATGGTGGATTCATCCAGAGCATGTTTGCCAAGGCATTCCTTTTGTTTGGCCTTCACCAACAAAGTTGGTTGTTACTGATGCCTACCTGGTGGTCTGGCTGGCAGAGCTGGGGTCGTTGAAGGTACAGGGACTGTTCTCCGAGCAGGAGACCTCATTCCATATCAATGTGCTGAAGCTTCAGGCCATCAACAATACATGTCATGCTTTTGGGGACAGTATCAGAGACTCAGTGATTCACGTACTTACTGATGATACCACTATGATGTGCTATGTGAACAAATAAGGTGGAGGACGTGCTCTAGGTTGCTCTGCCTAGATGCAATTAGACTGTGGCAGTTCTGCATTGTGGAGAACATTACTCCAATAGCCATTGGCTTACCTGGGGGTTCAAAATCATATCACAGACCATCTCAGCAGGTATTTCCTGAGTCATGAGTGGTCCCTGAAAACAAGTGTGCTCTTGGTCCTCTTCATAGCTTAGATCATCCCAACAATCAACCCGTTCGTTGCAAGGGAAAACAGGAAATATCGTCTGTTCTGTTTTCAAGGGGTCCTCAGTCCAAGCTGGTGGTCAGCTCTCTTGTACGTCTTTCCCTCAGTGCCAATCATCCCTCAGCTCATCCTTAAACTCAAGCTGGATCGGACCAAGCTTATTCTCATTACCCCAGTGTGGCTGAAATAGTGCCGGCTCTCTGACCTTCTTTCGCTGTGTATTCAACTTTCCATACTGCTGCTTCCCTGTCCCAACCTACTCACTCAGAAGCAGGGATTCTAGTTTTCCGTGATAAAAATCCAAAATTTGCTGATTTAAAAATAAATCTGCTTTTTTAATGCAGTTAAAATGGAACACTGTGGCTTTCATAGCCACAATATATATAGCTATCAGTTGAACACAATGTTTTATTGATATACAGTAGAATCCCGTTTATACAGGCCTCCATTATGTGGCTCTCTGTGTTAACCGAACCACCAGCCACCCAGAGTAGACCACCCAAGCCCCGCTGCTGTTAGCCTGAGGCAGCTGCTGGTTCACTTAACACGGAGAGCCGAATAACAGAGGCTCAGATAAATGGGGTTCTACTGTAAGTAAATGAGGAAGGAGAGCAGTGTTTGGCTGTTCAACAAGTCCTCCTTAACAGTGGAAAAGCATCCACCAAGATGGCCTGTTCAGTGAAATGGAAGTGATTTTCAGTGTGGTCATTAGCCTGTGGAATCCAACCAACACTGGCTTCTACCCGGGACATTTTGGAGTACCTGCTGCACCTTCAGTCGTCGGGGCTTGTGTTCAGTTTATTGAAAGTGCATCTGGCAACATTTTCAACATTTCGTTCTCCCATTCAGGGAAGATCAGTCTTCTTCAATACCATGGTAGCAAGATTCATTTTTTTAGGTGACAAATCTGAGGAACTGTCCCAGATTGAGGTGTCATTGAGGTGGTTTTGGAACAAATTGATACACTAAACAGTAATAAGTCACCAGGACCAGATGGTATTGACCCAAGAGCTCTGAAGGAACTCGGATGTGAAATTGCAGAACTATTAACTGTAGTCTGTAACCTATCATTTAAATCAACTTCTGTACCAAATGACTGGAGGATAGCTAACGTGATGCCTGTTTTTCAAAAGGGCTCCAGAGGTGATCCTGGCAATTTATAGGCCCATTTGCCCGGTACTAAAGTCAGGCTAACTGGCTGAAACTATAGTAAAGAACAAAATTATCCGATGTGTAGATGAACATAATTTGTTGGGGAATAGTCAACATGGTTTTTGTAAAGGGAAATTGTGCCTCACCAATCTAATAGAATTCTTTGAGGGGTCAACAAGCATGTGGACAAGGGGGATCCAATGGATATAGTGTACTTAAATCTTCAGAAAGATTTGACAAGGTCCCTCACCAAAGGCTGTTAAGCAAAGTAAGCTGTCATGGGATAAGAGGGAAGGTCTTCTCATGGATTGGTAACTTTGTTAAAAGATAGGAAACAAAGGATAGGAATAAATGGTCAGTTTTCAAACTGGAAAGAGGTGAATAGTGGTGTCCCAAAGGGGTCTGTCCTGGGACCAGTCGTATTCAACATATTCATAAATGATCTGGAAAAAGGGGTAAACAGTGCAGTGGCAAAATGCACAGATGATACAAAACTACTCGAGATAGTTAAGTCCCAGGCAGACTGCAAAGAGCTACAAAAGGATGTCTCAAGAATAGGGACTGGGGAACAAAATAGCAGATGAAATTCAATATTGATAAATCCAAAGTAATCCGCATTGGAAAACATAATCCTAATTATACATATCAAATGAAGGGATCTAAATTAGCTGTTGCCACTCAAGAAGGAGATCTTGGAGTCATTGTGGATAGTTCTCTTAAAACATCCACTCAATGTGTGGCCTTCATCTACAACCCCTGGTTTCAGGGGAAATTTCGTCAAAATTGACATGGTACCCTGGAATGTTTTGATTTCGATGAATCAGCAAATGCTGACAAAGTCCATCTAAATTTTTTCTTTTTTCTGTTAAAATATTGTTATGAATGAAGGTTTCTTGATTCTCAGACATATTTCTATGTTAATTCTATGTACATGACTCAAGCCTCAATTTCCAGTTAGCGGAATACATGGCTGCATCTACTTGAAGAACCACTGATCCTATAAATCCATCCTGTGGTGGTAAAGGACATTTGAAAGAATCAGCTGGAATTATAGCTGTCAACTAATCACAGTTAACTCAAGCGATTTAACTCAAAATATATTTTCTCTTTCACATTTAGAATACTTATGTGGAAGAGGTAGATTGGAATATTTAAACTATAGTGTGTAATAATTATTTGTAGCCTACAAAGGCAATAGTGAAATTGGAACTGATTAACTTCAGTTCTTAATAATACTTGTACTGTTTATAGCTGACTTAGAACAGCGCTTCCTTAGCTCTTGTCCCCTAATGCCCCTACTCTACTTGCGCTACATTGATGACATCTTCATTGTCTGGATGCCTAGAAAAGAAGCCCTTGAGGGTGGACTAGATGATCATAATGGTCCCTTCTGACCTTCATATCTCTGAATTCCACCCTGATCTCAACAATTTCCATTCCACCATCAACCTCAGCCTAGACCAATCCACACAAGCGGTCCATTTCCTGGACACTACTGTGCTAATAAGTGATGATCACATAACCATCACCGTATACCAGAAACCTACTGACCGCTATACTTACCTACATGCCTCCAGCTTCCATCCAGGACATACCACACGATCCATTGTCTACAGCCAAGCTCTAAGATACAACCGCATTTGCTCCAATCCCTCAGATGCCAACTCTGTCCACATATTTATTCAAGTGATACCATCATAGAACCTAATCACATTAGCCACGACATCGGGGCTCGTTCACCTGCACATCTACCAATGTGATATATGCCTATATGGCTATAATAAATCTACATGATCAACTACAGCTACAATTTAAGGAAACTAAACTGATTTAATTTTAATTTCGATGTAAATAGGAGACAACTGTTTTCTGGTGATATATGCTATCATGTGCAAGCAACGCCTCTCTGCCATGTACATTGGCCAAACCAGATGTTCTCTATGCAAAAGAATAAATGGATACAAATCTGGCATCAGGAATCATAACATTCAAAAACCAGTAGGAGAACACTTCAGCCTCTCTGGCCACTCAGTAACAGATTTAAAGGTGGCAATTTTGCAACAGAAAAGCTTCAAAACCAGACTCCAACGAGAAACTGCTGAGCTTGAATTAATATGCAAACTAGATACCATTAACTTGGGTTTGAATAGGGAGTGGGAGTGGCTGGGTCATTACACATATTAAATCTATTTCCCCATGTTAAGTATCTTCACACCTTCTTGTCAACTGTCTAAATGAGCCATCTTGATTATTACTACAAAAGTTTTATTTTCTCCTGTTGATAATAGCTCATCTTAATTAATTAGCCTCTTACTCTACCTTTTCACGTTCTCTTTATGTATGTGTATATATCTATCTATCTTTTTATTATATGTTCCATTCTATGCATCCGATGAAGTGGGCTGTAGCCCATGAAAGCTTATGCTCAAATAAATTTGTTAATCTCTCTAAGGTGCCACAAGTACTCCTGTTATTTTTATGGATACAGACTAACATGGCTGCTACTCTGAAACCTGTACTGTTTGTTGTTCTATTTCCAGTGAAACTGGAAAATTAAAATGAGTGGATTTATTATAGTTAACTTTAGTAATTGGCATTTTAAATAAAGAGGATGGAGTATTTAAACTGAATTAATGCCAGTGTATCTCTTAATTGCAGGATACCCCTAAATCAGGTACTAGTTGCAGTTCACGATGTTCAAGTTCCAGACAGGATTCTGAGAGCACAAGGCCTGAATCGGAAACAGAAGATGTGCTATGGGAAGATCTGTTGCACTGTGCAGAATGCCGGTCTTCCTGTACCAGTGAGACAGATGTAGAAAACCCTCAGGTTAATCCTTGTGTGAAAAAAGAATATAGAGATGACCCATTTCATCAGGTTGGTGTCCTGTAATTATTTTTATTTTCTAATGGAGTACTCGCTACCTGCAGTCCTAACAGCTTTATGAAGTGTTCAGGAGTTAGAACTGGGGAGAGAAACTTACATTAAATGAAAATAACAGAAATTAAATGCTGAATTAGTAGCAACGTTCTGATTTAAATCCTTTAAAACATGGAAAATTTTATCATGGGAGATGTAGTCCAGCTAGGGAGCCTCGCCCATAGAGGGAATATGGGGGTCATGAAGCACCAAAACTACAACTCCTATAAGGCACCACAGCTTTTAACTTGCTTCTAACTCAGCATAACATTAACATATTTTATTTTAGGTTAATTTTTTGTTTTAAGGGCAATATCTATTAATAGATAAGTGTAAGACAGTCATACAATTCATGAATGCATGATGATCAGAGCAATTATACTTCATTACTGCAGTGCAGATTTACAAAACTAATCTTTGAATTAGACACAGATCAAACAGGACTTCTTAGAGACATTCTTAGTTTACGTATGGGGCTGTAAATGAAAATTGTATACATTCACATGCATATTTAGAAAATACGGGTATTAAAAGTGTTTAAAATTCATCAGTTTCTCTAAAATATATATTCTGTTATGTAATGATTAATATTGTAATTTTGGTTCTTGTATGATTTGCGTATACTTCCTAAACAGTTATTTTTAAACAAATACAGCAGCTGTGTTAGAACTTAAAAAAAGAAAAAAGAAAAAATAATTTTCCAATATAAACTGAATATTTTAATTTGCATATTTGACAAAAATGGAGATTGCAGTTTAGCTTTTAGTTTTACTATTTACTATCTTTTGTTCTATTTAGAGTTACACTTTACTTAAATTTCAGATCAAGAATAAAATAAGTAAACTTACAATAGAATGGTATTATACCAGATGTGTTATCTTTACTTTTCTGCAGATGTTTGTTTTTGCACAGAAAATGTTCATTTGTGCATTTTTTAAAAAAAGGGAGAATGCTCCCAGTGGTTTTTACTCCATGAAAGGAAAATCCTTTATCGTTTTTAAATTCCACTCCACTCTGTCCCTACAACTAACCAGATTTAAAGGTCATTTTAGTAATGTGGTTGGGGAAGGGATTGGAATGGGGGCAGGGAAGGGGTGGTAAGAGGTGGGGCGGGGCCTCATGGACTAGATGAGCAGTCTGAGGTATGAAGTTTAGCATGCATGATTCTTCGTTGTGAGTAGTTGGAAAGAATGTTTGTTAAAAGTGGCAACATATTTTGTATGAATAGTTACTTTAAAAAGTTCCAGCCATTACAGCTATGTTGATAGACTGTTAGTGTAGATCATCATCAGTGTTACTGACCACATAAGGAATAGTTACAGGTGTTTATATTATGTTAAAACTCCTCTTCACATTAGTTTTTAAAAAGTTAATACATTGACTTTTAATAGCATACTATATTATTCTTCCTTTTTTTTTCATTTTTGACTATACTTTTGTATCATTGTATGAAAAGGTTTCAGTGATGCGGCCCTCGAGCCAATGTACTAGTCCTCATGTGGCCATTGTGGTGATTTGAGTTTGAGATCCCTGGTTTAGGCTATGTCTATGCTTATGATGGTGTGTAGCGTACATATGCAGCACACACCCCTAGCAGAGGTGTGTATATATAGCAGTGAAGACAATGAGGCAGTACTTACGTGTGTAAAGGCACACCACAACTTCAGAGTATATATCCTACACAGCTCTCTACACACCCAAACAGTGCTTCCCTTGTCTACACTGATATTTTTAGCAGTCTAACATCCTGCTGCTAGAGCCTTTCCATTGTCCATTGTCTATCGTCCTGCTGCTGGAGCTTTTCCCCCGCTGCAGAGAGCTGCCAGAGCTTTTTCCTGTCACAGTGGGTAGCAACAGGGAAAGTATCTGGCAACTTCCCTCTGCCTCCTCCCTGCCACTGCTTTTTGTTGCTGCGTGTAGCTACATGCTGCAGTGTGGACACAGCCTGCGTTTTTACTACAGCATGTACCTTCACACACCCTACATACCACTGCCAGTATAGATAGGGCCATAAAGTACACCGATGTCAGTGTCTTTGAGGGCGTTGTTCTGAAAGAACCAGGTTCTTCAAGATCACCAGCACTTCCAGACATTTTGTTACTCTGTAGCCTTCCCAAGTTGCATTTTGGGGTAAGGCATTTTCAGAGATAAAGCATAGCTGTGCTAGCAAAATCCCCAAATATAGACTGTTTTGCTAGTATAGCTGCATTCCCAATAGGAGCATTTGCCAGTATTCCTACACCAGTAAAGCACTCCAAGTGTAGATATAACATAGACATAGCCTTAGATTTCTAAAAAGCTCCAGATAGCGCAAATATATTAATGATGACATCTCAACCTACAAACCAAAAAATGAAATCATAATGGGTGATTTCAACGATATTCATATTGCCTGTGTAAATGTCATCTTAAGGCATGATACAGAGAAAATTTCTAGACACCGTAAATGACTGCTTCTGTAAATGACTGTAGAAGCGAGTCCTGGAACTCACAAAGGCAGAGGAAATTCTTTATTTAGTCGTAAATGGAGCACAGCATCTAGTCCAAGAAATAACTATAGCTGAACAGCTCAGTAATAGTGACCATAATGTAATTAAATTTAACATGCTTGTAGGAAGGGAAAATTTAAAAAAAAAACAAAAACAAAACACCACTTCAGTAACATTTAACTTCACTTATGGAAATTAAAAAGAGTAGTCACAAGGGTAAAAGGCCTGCAAGCAGCACAGAGACTATTTTTAAATACGTCATATTAAAGGCTCAGATTAAATGTATATCCCAAATTAAAAAAGACAGTAGTAGAATGAAAAGAATGCCACCATGGTTTAATAGCAGAGTAATGGGGACCATTAGAGGCAAAATGACTTCCTTTAAAATTTGGAATTCAAATCCTCATGAGGAAAATAGGAAGGAGAACAAACTCTGGCAAGTAACTTGTAAAAATGTAAGGCAGACCAAAAAAGAATTGGAGAAGCAACTTGCTAAAGATGCAAAAACTAACAGTAATTTTTTTAAGTACATCAGAAGCCTGCCACATAGTCAGTGGGGCCTCTATATGACAAAGGTGTTAAAGAAACCTTAAGGGAAGACAAGGCCGTTGCAGAGTAGCTAAATAAATTCTTTGCATTGGTCTTCACTGCAGAGGATGTGGGGGAGATATCCACATTGGAGCTATTCTTTTTGGGTGAAAAATCTGAAGTATTGTCCCAAATTGATGCATCAATTGAAGATTTTTTAAAATAAATTGACAAATTAAGTGCCGGATGACACTTAAGGACCAGATGCTATCCACCCAATAGTTCTGAAGGAACTCAAATATGAAATTGCAGAACTACTGACTGTAGTATGTAACCTATCACTGAAATCAGCCTCTGCGCCGGATGACTGGAAGGTAGATAATGTAACACTGATTTAAAAAAAAAAAAAAAAAAAAAAGGCTCCAGCAGAGATCCTGGGTGAGCTGAACTTCAGTACTGGGCAAACTTGTTAAAAACTATAGTACAGAATAGAATTATCAGACACCTACATAAACACAATATGTTGGGGAAGAGTCAACACAGCTTTTGTAAAGGGAAATCATGCCTTACCAATATACAGTAAAAGCTGTGTTAGCTGGCACTTTACCAATTGGAAAGCTCTGTAATCCAGCATTTCGGGAGGGGGCTCTAGGAGGGATTTGGGGTGCGGGAAGGGGTTCAGGGCAAGGGATTGGGGAGCAGGAGGGGTTTTGGGGTGCCAGATCTGGGCGGCACTCACCTCAGGCGGCTCCCCCCAAACGGTGACATGTTGCTGCTGCTGCTATCTGGAGGCATGGCCAGGTGGTTCTGCGCGCTGTCTTTTCCTTCAGGCGCCACTCCTGCAGCTCCCACTGGACAAAGTCAATACTCCTAGGCAGAGGAATGGTGCGGGGGTTCCGTGAGCCAGAGCCCATATAGGAGCAGCAGGGACATGTCACCATTTGCATGGAGCCGCCCAAGGTGAATGCTGAATCCAGCATCCCAAAAATCCTCCTGTGCCCCAACCCTCTGCTCCGAGCCCCCTCCCGCACCCAAACTCCCTCCCAGAACCCACTCCTCCTCCCTCACCTCAGCCCTGAGCCCTCTACTATACCTCCCTTTTAGTTAACCACAATTTTTGATTTACTGGCACCCCCCCATTTCCCTGAATATGCCGGCTAACAAAGCTTTTACTGTATTAAAATTCTTTGAGGGAGTCAACAAGCATGCGGATAGGAGTGATCCAGTAGATTCAGTATACTTGGATTTTCAGAAAGCCTTTGACAGGGTCCTTCACCAAAAGCTTTTAAGCAAAGTAAGCAAACATGGACTAAGAGGGAAGGTCCTCTCATGAATCAGTAACTGCTTGAAAGTTTGGAAACAGTCAGTTTGCACAATGGAGAGAGATGAACAGATTCTTCTTTGAGTGCTTGCTCATGTCAATTCCATTCTAGATGTGTGCATGACCTTGTGCACAATTGTCAGAATTTTTGCCTTAGCAGTATCCGTTGGGCCAGCTTTGGGGCCATCTGGAGTGCTGTGCTCATGCACTGGTATATGAGGCACTGCTGGCACTAAAACCGCTTAGTTCCTTCTTGCCGTGTAGGTTGGAGCTCCTTCCCCTTGCCTCCCAAGTGGATAGTGTTTTTTCTAGTACCCGTTGTCTCTTCTCTTTGTATATAGCTGTTAGTTAGTAATTAGGTGTTAAGTTGTAAGAGTTAGTAAGTTAGAGTCCTTGCAGGCACTTTACCCCGGGGCGGGGCGTGTCCCAGTCTCCAGGTTTCAAGCCCTGTTCAGACTGCAATAGGCCTGTGCCTCTTAGCGACCCCTATGGCAGCTTCCTAAAGTGCTTGGGAGAGTCGCACACAAAGGACAAGTGTTAAATTTGCAAAAACTTTCGTCCCAGGACTCAAAAGGAGTGGGACATTTATCTGAGGGCCCTCCTCATGGAGTCCATGCTTTGTCCAGCCTTGGAGCCTTCCTCCTCTAACTCCACGCCAAGCACCTTGGCGTCGGTGAGGAGCATACCACTGGCACCGGGCTCCGCCCGGCACCGCTCCCCTTTGCTGGTGCCCAAGAAGCGCCTGAGAAAGGGAGGCTCCCTGGCACCAAGCAAGAAAGGACAATGGGCGCTGGGCAAAGGACCAGTTCAGGCTGCCTGCTCATTCCAGAGCCTCAAGGGAGTGCCTCTCCATCTGGATCCCCCAGCCCCTCTTTCCCTTCCCCCCTAGGGGACTCTAGGGAGCATTAGGGGACCCAGGTACTTGGTAGTGCCTTTGACGTCTGAGGCCCTCCTGGTGGCTAGGGACCAGAGAGCCTTTCCAGTGCCGCCTGCGCCATGTATGGTGTTGGATGTACCTAAGGTTCCCCACGCTAAGGGCAAATCAGTCATGGGACCACCTCAGAGGGCAATCAAATGCTGTCAGTCCCCAGAGCAGAGGCAGCGCTCCCCAACTCCATGACCGAGGTCTCTGGGCAGACAGTCCAGGTTGCCGGCACCGCGGTCCTGGTCTCCACCAGCACAGTGCAGATCACCTGCAGTGAGGCACCGATCATCCTCCCACCAGCTGACGTCCCAGCGCAGATCTCCATCCGTGCATCATTCTCCACTGGTGTGGTACCACTCACCTTTGCAGCACCAATATCTATGTCCCTGGCACCAGTCCTCAGAGAGGTGCCAATCACCTTATTCGAGGCACTGCTTTGCCGATCCTAGTATCAGCTGCCAGACCAAGGCATCTACAGTTCCGCCTTGGTCACCGGAAGGGGACTCGTCTGGGTCGGAATGGGACTTTAGCTCCTTGCCACGGCAGCAGCGACCCGTGTGGGCACAGGAGACCGTCTTGGCTCCTACAGTGCCAGCATGGCAGCAGAGGTCAGTGGCCAGTCCAATGGCCTTATTGAAACATGTGGGGCATGCCAGCGATGCTGATGCCTTTCTCACACCAGTTCGCCCTTGTGGCTTCGGAGAAGCAACTCCCTCCACCGACGGTACCAAGTTGGGTGCGCAGCGTGGACTCTGATGCTGGGGTAGAGGAGTCCAAGGGAGCCCTCCCCTACGGGGGACAGTGCCCCAGGCCCTTCCACAGTGGTGCAATCATCATCCTCATCACCAGATGAGGCAGTAGCAGGGCCTTCACATGCTAGTTTTCCCGATGCCTAGAGAGCACCACGCCCTGTTTAGAAGGGTGGCTTTGAATTTTGGCTCAGAATTGGAGGAACTGGCAGAACAATCAGACAACTTTTTTGATGTTCTAATGGTGGCAGCCCCATCTTGGGTTGCACTGCTGGTACGTGAAGGGGTTCTAAAGATCGCTAAGGCCCTGTGGCTAATCCCATCTTCTATCCCACCCACCTCCAAGGGGGTAGAAAAGAAATATTTCATCCTCACTAAAGGGTTCGAGTATTTGTATACCCACCCACGCATCCTCAGGGTTGTTTGTTGTATCTGCGGCCAACGAAAAGGACAGGCAAGGGCAAGTGAGTTCCAGCCCCCAAAACAAAGACGCCAGGAGGGGACCTTTTTTGGGGAGAAAAGCTTATTCAACAGCCAGCCTTCAGTTTAGAGTGTTGAACCACCAAGCTTTGTTGGGGACATATGGTTTTAACTTGTGGGACTCCCTCAAGAAGTTCAGAGACTCCCCCGCCTCAGGACTTGGGCCAGGAATTTGCTACCCTCCTGGAAGAGGGTACTGCAGTGGCAAGGCGCCCTCTCTAGAGGGCCTGGGACACAGCCAATTTGACGGCCAGGGTCGTCGCCTCGGACATAGTGATGAGGCACAGTTCCTGGCTTCAGTCCTCAAGTTGTCCCAGGAAATGCAGTCCTCCATCCATAACCTTCCCATTGAAGGAAACGGGCTCTTTTCAGGGAAAACGGATGCGAAGCTGCATGGACACAACAATTCTTGAGCCACCCTCTGCTCGCTTGGTCTGCACATGCGGCAGACGGCAAGAAAGCAGTTCCGGCTATCCCCTGCCTCCCCGGTAGGGTTTCTGGAGACAGAAGGTAAAGTCATCATGGCCCCTCCAGCTCCCGTCTGCCCACTCAGCCTGGCCTTGCGAAACACCAGGGAGGCCAGAAGCACTCCTTTTGAGGATGCGCTCGAGGAATTGCAGGGTGTAGCCCAGATATATTATACTGAACACCCAATGATCTGAGGTTACTTGTGACCATGCCAACTAGAAGGGATGTAGGCGATTGAGGAAAGAGTAGGAAAGTAGATTCTGAAAACTGACTGGCACCCTATGAGGAAAGGTTATAAAACAAACAAAAAACTGGGCATGTTGAGTCTTAAGAAAAGAAAACTGATGGGGTGGGGGGTACTGATAATCTTCTTATGTGTTATGGGCTGTTATAAAGAGGATTGTGAACAGTTGCTCTCCATGTCCACTGAAGATGATAAAACAAGAAATAATGGGCTTAATCTGCAGCAAGAGAGAATTAGGTGTTATGAAAAGCTTTCTAACGGTAAGAATAGTGAAGTACTGGTCTAGTCTTACAAGTAAAGTTGTAGAATTCCTGTCATTGAAGGTTTTTAAGAACAGGTTTGACAAATACCTGTCAGGGATCGTCTAGATGTACTTAGTCCTGCCTCAGTGTAGGTGGATGGACTAGATACTTCTCAAGGTCCCTTCCAATCTTGCATTTTTATGATTCTATGATGATCTGATACATATGAAAGCTCTTTACAACAATATTCAAGACAGAATCTGATGTAATTTCTTTTGTCAGCAGAAGTATTGACACTGAAGTAAATTTTTTTGGTGAACTATACAATGCTTATTATATACAAATGAATATCCTTGCTTTTTATAGAGTCATTTGCCCTGGCTCCATAGTTCCAATCCAGGACTAGAAAAAGTAAGCGCTATTGTATGGGAGGGTAATGATTGCAAGAAAGCTGATATGTCAGTACTTGAAATCAGCGGCATGATAATGAACAGAGTGAGTATTCTTTTCTTTTTACTCCATGCAAACTATAATTAGCACAGAATTTATCATGTTTTGGACAGATTTTCTCTCTGATAATCTCCAGGAAATATCTTTAGAAGTCTTGCTCTATGAGATCTCATTCTGATTTCATTTTGTCACCATCGGTGGTTACTAGAGTTATTGAATCTCAGATCTTAAAACCATGCATTTTAGATTCAAATTACCATATATCCATGCCGTGAGCTTAATTGTTAGTCTTTATTTGGTTTGTTTTCAGGCACTTTAAACATTCTGTGAATGTTGGTCCCCCAGCTCTTAGGAACAACTAATTTCATTTCTGGGTTTTATGTGAATATCAAAAATTAGAAATATATTAGAGATACAGCTATAGATATAAATATCTGAAAACTAGAGTTAAGGTTGGAAAAATATTGCTTACTTTATGAAATAAATCTTTAAGAAAATGGATGCTATGTCTGATTGCACCGAAATGTTCCCAAATAAAATTCTCCTCTTAAAGAAGACCAATATGACCCCATGTGTCAGGGGTAGTCAGTTATTTTTTGTCAAGGTCCAAATTTCTTGGTCAACATCCAGACTCCAGAATAGTTATTAAAAAAACTATAATGATAATAAGTAAATAAAAAGATTTTGGGTCCGTTCAAAAGCATCTGATGGTCTGGATTTGGCCTGTGGTCTACCTATTGACTACCCCTTCATATGCTGTACCAATACGGACACCAGCAGAGATAGAACAGACTTCAATTACAAATCCAGACATACACAACTTTAGCTAAAGAGACCCTTAGTTTGTTTTAGCAGTATTGAGAACGTTTTTCTCCGTGGGCAAACCATTAGAAGGCAATACAGTTACACGCTTAGGTGAACCACATGTGCCTTATCCATATAGACAATATAGCCCTCTATTATTTATTTATATTGTGATAACACCAACACACCCAGGTAGGATTCGGGTTTCATGGTGCTAGGTGGGGTACAAACATTTAGGAAGACATTGTGCCTGCAGAGAACTTACAATCTAAAAAGACAAAGATGCAGGGAAGGACAAGATACAACATGTAAACAAAGCAATTAGGTTGATTGGCGCATATGTTACTTCACTGTTGTCTTTATTTTTAATAAAATTACTCAGCTGCCCCTGAGTCTATCATCTGTTTTAGTTACTTATAAAAACTAATAATTTATAGGTTAAATTTATTTACTTACTTAATTTTCAGTGTGCATTACCTATTTTCATAGCTACCTATCCATCCTCAACCTCAGTTTCATTGTCATTTTGTGTATTTAAGGTGCATGCTGTTTCTATAACAGTATATTTTGAAGGTGTTTAATAAATATTTTACATCTTGTATGGCTTTTTTTGGAACTATCATTGCTAAGCTGAAGTAATAACTAAGTTGTGACACTAATAGGCGTGAGCTTAATTCTTATAATTAATGGATAACTTTATTTCTCCCATTTTTAGGTGAACAGCCACATGCCAGGAATAGGATACCAGATTTTTGGAAATGTAATCTCTTTAATCCTGGGTTTAACTCCATTTATATTTAGACTTTCCCAAGCTAAGGATTTGGAACAGCTAGCTACACATTCTGCTACTGAACTTTATATTATTGCATTTGGGTCAAATGGAGACCTACTGATTCTTTCTATGGTTATAATAAGTTTTGTAGTACGTGTGTCCCTTGTATGGATTTTCTTTTTTCTGCTATGTGTAGCAGAGAGAACATACAAACAGGTAAGTATACTATCAAACCTCTCTTTATTACACTCCTTTATGGAAGAAAAAGAAAACTAAGTATTATGCTTGATGAGTTTTGTTGGGCATAAACAATTTATACTGTTTCTTCTAAGGTCCACAGATCCATTATAGTGGACACTTCAGACTACTTCTCTTGGGGGCAGAACCAGACCTGTCAGTCACTAGCAGAAGGGGAACACCTTGCCCTTTGAAGTTCCCTCTAGTTTTATCAGCCTCCTTTACAACCAGTGGCTCATTAAGATACCCCTGCTACAGAGTTTTTTCTGAGTAAAACTTTCATCTTTTTATTTCAAATTTCTGATTAACACTTTAGCTCAATAATTCTCCAACTAATTCTCAGCAATGTCCCAGAGCTGAATTTCCCTCAGTCCCCCTGTACCCTGTACAGGAAAGGAGTCAGCCAGGTTTAGAATAGCCATCTCCAGAGGCAAGCAGCTTATTTGCACAACAGGAGTGATGCCAGAGGGGCCGTGCTCCAGATGGAAAATAGTGTCTAAATCGTTGACTGAGGAGCTCAGGTGTCTTCTTCTCTTCTGCCTCCCCTCAGGCAGTGTATGGAGGGCATTGGCTATAGCATGTACATTGCCAACACTGGATAGTCAGGCCCGGCTTCATCTCCCTGCTGCCGTCTCAATAACAGGCCTCCCAGGAGATCCCTACTGACATCCCAGGCTGGGGCCATCCAGGGAATGTAGAACCATCTGTTTTTTATAGATTCCGTACACTAGATAGGATTAGAGCCTCTGGGGAGTCCATTCTTGAATCCCCTGGTACCTTACCTGAGAGATCCAGAAGGGATCTGTACTGGGGAGACAAGGCAATGAGCCCTGCCTGCTTGAGGGCAGAGAGATTGCAACCACTTGGAAATCTTTTTGGAAGAGTGTCTTAGCTTAATTGTGTTCCTCTCTCTGAAGTGAGATCATAGGGACAAATTCCCAAAGGGGATGTAAATAATTGAAATCCGCTCTGGTTCCCTGTTCATCTTCATAGAGCATGGGTTGGCACATAAAGATAGAAAAGACCATACCAAAGACTTGGGGGCGGGTGGGGGGGGATTTTTCCGGAAGGAAGGAAGGCCAGTTGTCCACATCAGAGTTAAGGGATTAAATAATATAATTATATATTTTAAAAAGACAGATAATCTTTTAGGCAGAAAACTGAGTTCTGTGAAACTATAATTAGGAGGTCTGTGGCTGCTGTACATAAGCTATAACTACTTATCCTTCCCCGTCTTCCCTAGGAAAATACTGGGATGGAGATTTCCTACCACACGTAAGAAACTAGCTATAGGTCACTTACTCCTTACCAGGCTGTTTTGCTCAGCTCTCACTCTGGGTTGCCTTGCTTAAATGTGCAGATTCTTCTTCGAGTATCTGCGCATGTGGATCCTAGTACATATGTGCCCTATACACAGGAATGGAAATCTTTTAACTAGCAGTGTCTATTAGAGCTGCAAATGAACTCTGCATGCCGTTCTGCTCTCTGCCTCCAATAGCATAAAGGGTGGAGCTGACCCTGAACCACTACTCAGTTTTTTTCATACAGCTTGTGACAGTGAGATAGACTAACTTCAGTGTCTTTTTAGTTACTGTAGTGTCTGTGTGGCTACATAGCTAGTGTAGTTACTATACTTAGTTTTTCTTTATTTTTCATATATATATATTGTTAGCCCATTGACAAAAATAAATATATGTCTGTGTATATATATCTTTGTGTTTGTGTTTATGCGAGAGAGATGGAGTTGGGTTGTTTTTATTTAGCTGTCCCAATGCCAGGTCTATCAGCCCTATGGCTGACTCAGAATTTCCAGGTTTTGAAACCTGTCTGTTGTGCATCATTCCAATAAGTGAAGGATACAATAAATACCTTTCTTCCCCACTGGGAAAAGGCCATAAGCCCAGAAAGTATGTGATTTTATAAGTCTTTTTCAGAATGCATCCCAAAAGCCAGAGAGCCGTGTTTAAAATTCTTCCTGATGGAAAAATCAATGAGAGGTGCATTATACTCTGTAGTCCTCTCAAAGGAAGAATCCCCTGCTTCTTTGGAATCTCACTCAGCATGTGTTCTGGGTTTTATTTGTTTTGTGTGTGTATGGTCGAAACTATTTGGTAAATGTGACATGAATTAGTGAATGCTTTTGGTTGACCCAAAACTGCATTTTTCTGCAAATAAAGTTTTGCCCAGCTCTACTTGTAATGGATCTGTGTAAAATGCAAATTTTCAGGCAAGCACAGTTAAATTTTCCTATTTTGTAACATTAATGGATTCATATAATTTATTGATGTATTCTTTTTAGTATAGCACTACCTCTATTTGTGCTCTTTAAAGTAGCATGTTTAATATATGAAAGTAAATTGATAAGCCATGTTGAGCTCAGCTTTGTTTCACGGCATTTTTTTTAATGAATTTATAATCACTTTAACTGTAAAATTTTGTTCCTCTCTCTTAGAGGCTTCTTTTTGCCAAACTCTTTGGTCATTTAACATCTGCTAGAAGGGCAAGAAAATCAGAGATTCCTCACTTCCGGCTGAAGAAAGTGGAAAATATAAAAATGTGGCTCTCTCTCCGGTCCTATTTGAAGGTAGAATGACCATATTTTTTCCTAACACTCTTACACAGTTAATATAAATCCATGTCCCATTGTTGGAAAGCTGCTGATATTGTTGCACTGAGGTCTGCCCTCCTGTGAATTGCTAATTTCTTTTCAATATCCTCACTTCTCTCCTAGACCAAGACATTTGGGCTATACCTGTTGCAATAAACAAAGCTAGCTCAGACTTTTCCAACAGGCTCCTGGTCCTGACCAAGCCCTTTGTACCCTTCTTTCACTCCAGTGGTGTTGGTTTAGTCTCCTTCCTTATCATGAACTCCCTTATGACAGAAAAATTCCCCCAGGAATATGATTTATTGCCACTGCGCAACAGAGAATTTTGTGGAAATTAACGTTGTGCATGCAGAATTTCCTTTCCCCCACAGAAATGGGTTGCAGTGCTGCTAGCTACCACTAAGGGCCACTGGACTCAGCAGAGCCCCAGCTTGCACATAGAAGACACTGCTGGGAGGAGAGAGAGGGAACTAGAAGGTTCCTGGCAGCTGCTGTTCCCAGCATGCCCTGAGGGAAGGGAGAGGGTGGCACGCAGGAAACTGTGCAAGCCTGGGACCAAGCATTAAGCTGTTTCTCCCTGTGGATCCCTGGGCTCTGGGGGGGAGTGGGATGGTTGTATGGGCAAAGGGGGGCTCTGCAGCTGCGCTCTGGGGGAGGACCAGGTGCAGGTATCTGGGCTGAGGGGTGGGGGAGAGCCTGCGGTTGGGCTTTGGGGAAGAGGGTGTGTGGGTGTATTGGCTGGGGGGGGGGCCTGCTGGAGGGCTCTGGGTGGGGGAGGGGTTGTGGGTGTCTGGCCCCCTGCTGGACTCTGGGAGAAGGGAGGGACGGGTCAGAGAAACAGGAACTGGGTTGTGATGGGGGGTTTCTTTAACTCTCTACTCCTGGGGGAATTTTTGTGTGTCTGTTTTGTTAGACATACTTGCTGACAGGTATTTTGAAATAAATTACCAAAATAATTGAAACTGGCATGATTATATAGTGTTATTTTGACAAATAAAATATGCAGAGTTTTGCAGAATTTTAAAATATCAAGTGCAGAATTTTCAATGTTTTGATGCAGAATGCCCTCAAGAGTAAAATCAGATGGAACAATCAGAAGATAAGGAGGAGCTCCATCTACAAGGAGACTCTCTCAAGAGTCATAAAAAGACAGCATTGCTATGATTACTCCCAGTTTGCAAACCCTTCTTCTTCCACGGAATGGCTTGTTAGGGTTTCTGCTTCCCATCATACCAATGAAGGCTTTTCCAGAAACTTCTCCATAAGGGCAGATCAATCCTCTTCTTCACTCCTTAGGACTCCACAAAGTGAATCATCCTTCCTTATCATCAGTTCTTCAGGATAAAGCCCAAAACTTCACCCCCTGTCCCCCACCCAAGTCCAAGGTCCAGTCCACCTCCAAAAAAAAAAATTCAAGGTATCATCCCAGGTTCTTAAGTAACTGAGCTGCTTAGCAAATAATTTTCAGTTTTCTTTCCAAATGGAAGTTCTGGACTCAGGAGTGTTCTCTAACAACTTATTCACAGCATGTTTATAAAGATGTTGGTTCTGCTAACAGTTCAGCTAAGGTTTCTACAGACTCATTTAAACCTGCTCTTAGATGACATATTTACCAGAATACTATCTTCAAGGATCTTGCAGGAAGTGACCCCAGAGGACCCCTTCTATACGCCAAGTACATAGGTTCATCGTAAACTTGAAAGAGCATTCCCTGATCCTCTTTCAAGAATAATCCACCTAATAGTTGAGGTGAACATAGAATTAGTTTTCCTATCTAGTCTATCTAATCTTACAGTATAAGAACCCACAATAGATATCCAGTACTACTGCATCTGAGTGTTTTGCAATCTTTAATGTATTTATGTCTAGAAAACATCTCAGATAGGGAAGTACTATTATTGCCATTTATAGGTGGAAAGCTGAGACATGGAGACTGTGACTTGACCAGAGTCACACAGAAGTCTGTGGCACAGCATGGAATCAAATCCAATACTTCAGCATCCCAGGCTAGTGCCCTGATCACTGGAACTTCTTTTCTCTGTAGAAAACAGAGATCATCTTCTTCTTTCATATGACTGGGGGAGAGCAGCAGCTACAATTTCACCTGAAGTTGATTGAGCCAGGTGGTTACATCAGAAATAGCAGAATTTATTGCTGTGATGCCTCCTTCATATTTATAAGATTTGATAAGATGCAGGTAGTGATTTCTAGGGAATCTGGTGTCTTCCACCCATCTTTATCTGCAGCTTCAGTTTCCAGCACAGAGATTCTCCAGGGGTTAGCTGAGCCCTAGAGCCCTATGGAAAAGACAACTGCCTCCAGCCTTTGCAGGAAGTGAGGTGTAGTGTGACTATCGGGGAAAGAGATTAGTCCCAGAAAGAAAATGTCAAGTAATAAATTTTCTATTTGGACTTTTTAATGAAATAAGCTTCCTTTTCTAAGATTAAATATAAAAAAGCTACAATGTCTAGACTTCTCAATTTAGTTATATCTTTGAATGCTAACTTTATCCAGAGTATACCATTGTTAAAAATGCATTTTTTTTTTCTGGGAGGCAAGGAGGTCTTCCGCTTTCCTTTGTGATCTGAAATGGTCTGTTCCCCTTTGCTTCCACCAAGCTTCCATTTCAGAAAGGTCAGGACATGACTTCATTTTGAACCCTTTCAATACCACTTTCTTAAAGGGAACTGTCAACTTTAAAATGTTGTAAACAAGTTTGTTTACTCATATTACTAATATTATTAATATTGTATGATAGTTTTGAAATACAGCTCACTTGTTACTACTTATGCTCTTTATTTCTCACCTCTCCGACAATGGAAAACAGTTTCACTTTATGTAGTCGCTTACTTAGTACTGCAGTATTTGTTTTTCAACGCTGCAATTAAAAAAAAAAGAGAACCATACCTACTAGGACCATCTGTCCATTGCTTCAGGCTCTCCTTTCATTATATGTAACAATCAGTGGTTTGGTAAATTGGTGGAAATTCATTACCATCTTGTATAATTATACTTTGTTCTCACCATGTAACTATTATAGTATAATTCACAAATTCTCCTCACCTCATCCTGTTCCCTCTCCACATATCCTTCAAAATAGGAGA
Organism: Dermochelys coriacea; assembly: GCF_009764565.3. NCBI lineage: Eukaryota > Metazoa > Chordata > Testudines > Dermochelyidae > Dermochelys > Dermochelys coriacea. The sequence goes on from NC_050068.2 coordinate 329,989,419, forward strand.
GTCTTGCAACATGTCTGGAAGGTTAACCAGTTTGGACTCCGGAAGACCAAAGAAGGAAGCATTATTCCGTAGTTGAGTGACTGTCACAGAGAGTGCCCTTCTGGCAGCTCCTTCTCATCTCTGTCAAGGGAGCTCCATTTCAAGCAAATCTACTGATCACAACTGTTACAATATGGAATAATGAAAGAGGCAATCTCTAAAAAACATCAGACCAAAACCATATAGGAATGCTTTAAAGGTCAAAATAAAAACTTTGAATTCTACCTATAAGCCCAGAGCCACTGGTGTATCAGACAAGATGTTATCAGACACTCTGCACAAACTTTAGCTTCAAATGGTCACAAGGTATTTTCCTAAGCAGAGCGCATTATGATCATCCAAAGAAATTTTTTAAATAAAAGAAAAAAGCACAGAACTATTTTTAGTAGAACTTTAGACTGTTTATATAACTGTGTTCAACCTATCAAGAGCCAAAATTTTGTTTCACTGTATATGCAGTTCGTTTGGTCACTGTAACATATTAAATCGACTAATAAACTGTAGACTACATTGTAGTCCAAAAAAAAAATTTGTCAGTTCTCCCATGCATTTTTTGTGGATGAATGTATTGCTTTATGAAAACGCTGCCAAAAGCCATCCAGAATGCAGATGTGTTCTATTGTAAAGATTTCCTGGATAGTTTTGCCAAAGCACTTCATTTTTGATTTGTACAATTCTGCTGTTCCAGAGCCTGTTTGGAGCCAACTGTGCCAGCTTGTGCAAACTGTGGGTTATATAATGTGGGGAGTTATGAAGCAAAGAGAGACACTGCCTTGACGCAGCTTGTATGTTCTGTTGTGATTCAAGACAATGAGATTTTTGAATGACATTTGCATGTGGTATTTTCATTTCCCCTTTTTTGTTTTTTCCACAGTTGTCACACATGCACTAATATACCCTGCTTTGTGCTAGGACAAGCTGTTCTCAATACTTTGATCATTATCCAGAAAAAAAATGGAGTCACTAGATTCAGGAGAAATTATATGTTGTTTGCTCGGGTTCTAAGCGTGTCCCAAATAAGTAAATATGCCTCATAATCAAAAACTCCTACATTTCTCATCTTCATGCAACAGAGAAGTAAAATTTTCACAGGGGAAAAGAAAGATGGGAAGTAAAAATGAATGTATGTTCATAACGTACATATTTTTCAATCCAGCAGAGGGCACTCAATTCGTAAAAGGAGGGAAAAAAACCAGTTTTACAGGATCATCTTGCTGTACATATAAGTAGGAGTGAGATTATTGAAAATAATAAAAACACGCCTTTCCTGTCATATTATCCTGTCCCAGACCTTTCTTTTTTTCCATCCCTTCCTCATGAGAATTTTCACATGTAGAAACATAGTATGGCTATGTGGGATAATCTTTTGGTATCCCAGTGCAGTATCCTTATACTGAAAGAGATTGTTGCACTGATACGTGTAGATGGTATGTTGGTAGCAGTGGTCTGTATCTCAACTCTGCTGTCAACCCAAGTTTAGTTCTTTGATATGGCCTGAGGCAGAATATCTTTTCCATTTATAGGAAAACCAGTGTACTAGTGGTTTCATAGTCTATTATAGTTTCCCTGAGCCACCCGCTTCCCCTTTTTTCTTCATTGGTGATGCATTGTCTCAGGAAATATTAATGTGCAGTTACACTATAAAATTAAAATGCAACATTTTGTATTTAAAGTTCTAGATTACGCCACTGTGAGGCATAATCAGCCTATGCTGGGGGTGTAAACCTGACTAGATTTACAAAGTTTCTTCATCAATTACTACAGAGACTTTCACTCAATATGTTTCCCTTATTTTCAGCGGCGAGGTCCTCAGCGGTCAGTCGATGTAATAGTTTCATCTGCCTTCTTATTGACTATTTCAGTTGTATTTACCTGCTGTGCTCAGGTGAGGATACCTCATTTATGCAAAGGCAGCCAAGATTTTAGACTGCTTCTTTAAAAATGTTTCACTTTATAAGTAAGCCTTCCAGGCTGGAAGATATACAATGATAATAACTATCATGGTTCGTGCCTTTTCAGAAGATTAATTTCTACTGTATATTACTTAATGTATTTATTTTAGAAGTTTAACTTTTTAACCACCAGTGTATGGCTAAATGTATTCTACTAAGAGTATAGATTAAAAGTAAATATCTCTGTCATAATTTTTTTCATCCAGTTTTTTCCTGTCCCCCATGAATTTTGGATCTTAGTGATTTCAGAACACAACCTGTCAAAAACCTGATTTTTGCAGGCATTTTGTGTAATAAGATTAATCTGGGGGGATTAATTGGGGATTTTAAAAGTATAATATAGTAGTATTCAGTGAGATATTTTAATAGCATCTGAATTATTTGCATTCCCGGTGGTTGTATACTGTCTCCTATTCTTTTCATTTTGTTGCTATAAATTGCCATCCTGATTTCTGTGAGACAGGAAATGCAGTGGTATTGTAGCCATATTTGTCCCAGTATATTAGAGAGACAAGATATGTGGTAATATCTTTTATTGGTCCAGCTTGTGTTGGTGAGAGAGCTTACACAGAACTCTTCAGGAAAGATTGCATTGTTTAGTGTGCTAGTATTAGCCTGCCCTCTAGTGGAATTAGCAAACCTATGTTTATATAGCCTGATATTTACTGAAAATACTTGCTTGGATGTCTGCAGATAACCACCAGGAGCCCTGTCATTTGAATCGACTAGTAATCATTTTTCCATTTCCTTTTTAGCCAAAAATAATTTCACTGCCTTTTCCTGGTATATAATGTACATAAGGCTATAATTTTGGAATGGAAACTTATAGTAAATTTCATGGCAGAGGTGCAAAGGTCATTCGAGGGAGCCCTGCTCCACTAGCCCGACCCTCCACTTTGCCCACTCCTTATCTTGCTCTCCCTGCTGGACATATTTGTCCCTCTTCCTGGATTCAGATGGTCCACAGCACCTAGAGAGAGGTACTGCCATGGTTTCGGCAACTGGCAGTTGAGAGCCCAGTTATCAGCACATGGAACAACATATAATGGGACCTAGCTGCTGGACAGATGGATTAGGCCACAGCACTTTTCCTTGCAGTCTAGTTTTAAAAATGAGGTGGAGGAGAGTGGCTCTTGGCTTTCCACTCCCCTTGTCTCTGGCACCTGTGGAGCTGGGTTCAGCCCCATGGGATAGGCTTATCCCAGTTTTTATTTAGATGTATGATTATTGTGAACACCATGGCCTCCATACCAAAATCGTAGTGTTAATCATACATATTTTAATATGAACATAATTTTAAGTTTAACAACTTAATATGGATTCAATTTTGTTTTTAATCCAAGTGATAAGTATGTTGCAGTTTTAAAGCAAATGCGATATTTCAGGAGTTCAAACCTCTTCATTTTGTATTAAAATTTTTTTTGCTTTACTTACATGCTAAAGAGGCCAAAGCTTTCTAAATTACTCTTAGAAAGTAAGAGTAATTTAGAATTTACTCTGCTCAGCCCTTATATGAAAACCTATCTTGGTTAATAGAATGTTGGTTTTGAAATATACATTAATTTAAAAAGTCCATTACAAAGTAAAAACCAGATCCATACTTTTTACAAGAAAAAAAAATTAGGAACTAAAGTTTTTATCTTACTGTAGCATTAACCTTTATTTTGAAGTTCAATAACTCTTAATTTTGCTTTTTCTCTTTGCTTTCAGTTGCTTCATGTACATGAGATCTTCCTTGATTGTCACTACAATTGGGAACTAGTGATTTGGTGCATTTCATTAACTCTCTTTCTCCTAAGATTTGTTACACTTGGATCTGAAACAAATAAAAAATACAGCAATACCTCAATATTACTTACTGAGCAGGTGAGAATGTACATAGACCTGCATATTTCTCTCTCCGCATGTCTTTAGTCTGGGAGTCCATGAAACATGGACTTTAAACAGCCCCGAATTCAGTGAAATCATGGTATTAAAGACATATACAACATGTAGCTCAGTTCCCATATTTTTCCCTACTGCCAAATCTAGAGTAATGCTCAGTAAAAAGTGCTTTAAGGTTCACATAGCTGCTTCACAAATCTTACAGTAGTCTTTTGCAGGTGAGCTGCAGAAGCTGCTGGAAAAGTTCCTGTTGCCCTAGTAGAAAGGGCTTCCTATAAGAGAAAGCGTTTTTTAAAATTTAGAGACCAAGTGGATAAGGTAATTCATATTATTGGACCAACTTCTGTTGGTGAGAGAAGCAAGTTTTTGATCTTACGCACTGCTCTTCGGGTCTGGGAAATGTACTCAGTGTCATAGCTAAATACAAGGTGAAACAGATTGTTTAGCATATTTAGTCAACACATATTTCAAGGGACCATTCAAGGTGAAGTCATAGGTCGGGAAAGTGGGGAAAAAATGCTGGGGATGGGATTTAAGTGGGTTATAGATTGGATTTATGAGTGAGAGGTCAGTTATGGAGTGATTGCTATGTGGAAAGTGTTCACCCATAGGTGATAGGATGTTCTTGTCTTCTGTCATTTTTCTCTGAGAGTTCATTTGAGAGCTTAGTGATTGTTTGGTTTCACCCACACAGTTTTTATTGGGGCATTTAGTGCATTAGACTAAGTCCCCCACATATTGTGATAGGCATGTGTAGGACTAATGGATCTTGCAAGGTGTGTTGTGAGAGGTGTTGATCATCGTAGCAGTTGAAATATGTCTACAGGTTTTGCATCAGTTGTTCTGGCAGGGTCTGGTGCCGTTTTGAATTGGTTTGTCCTGATCTCTGGGGAGCTTCTGATGATGAGGTTGGGGGATTGTACGAAGGCCAGAAGAGAGCTGAAAGAAATCTTTCTTGAAGATGGGTCCCCATCAAATATGGGTTGTAATTGTTTGATTCCCTGTATGGGTTCCAGTGTGGTATGGTAGGAGACAATTAGAGGTGTGTGGTAGAAGGGGGTTTTATTTCTGTATTGAAGCAGGTTATCTCAGGATATCTGGATGGTCTGTTCCCTGATGTGATCTACTTCTCTGGTGGAATGTCCTTGTTTGGTGAAGGCGGTTTTATGTGCGTTAAAGTGTATATCCTGGACTTTTTTCTCAGAGTGTATTTTGTGGTATGTGAATGCCTGCCTAGGGATAGATAACAGATTTCTTGGTGTGTTTGGGATAGCTTGATGTATTTGGGGTGGTGAAGGTAGGGATGATGATCTGTAGGTTTCTTGTACGTAGTTATCTGTGGGTCCATTGTTGACTCATGAACCTGATCATGATATTCAGGAAGTTGTTGGTATTGTGGGAATGCTCTCTAGAGAGTGTTGAAGTTGTAGTGGAAATCTCTGAGGGAGTTTAGGTCATCTGTCCAGAGGATGAAAATATTGACGCATCTTGGGTGCATTTGTTCAGAAATTGTTCTTCAAGGTGGCCCAGCAAGAGGTAGGTATAATGGGGAGAGAAGTTTTCTTTTAACTGTTTTTCTCTTACTGTTGGTGCTCCAAAAGCTAATGGGACATTATGGCTGAAAGCAACAAGAATTCTGTTTTTAAAACGTATATGTTATATTTACATAAGGAGTCTAAACAAGTACAGCTTACATGCAACTTCTCTCAGGGAAGGCCCATCTTACAGATGGGCTCCCACTGGCCGTGGTTCGCCCCTTCAGAAAGCGGAGCGGGCCGATGAACATGCTGGCCGCCCTTCCTGCAGCCCCCATTGGCCTGGAGCGACGAACCACGGCCAGTGGGAGCCGCAATCGGCCGAACCTGTGGACGCGGCAGGTAGACAAACTGGCCCGGCCTGCCAGGGGCTTTCCCTGAACAAGCGGTGGACCAGAGTTGAGAACCACTGCCCTAGACCCACAAAATTGGTTTACAGCTCTGTAACTCCATGATGCATATTTCCAACCATCCTGCACACAGGAAATTATTTCTATTTCATAGTTGGGTACACAGCATTTCCAATACAGAGTTCTTCTGTTCGGCCTGTCAGCAGCCCTGGGGTGTTTATAAAATTTCTGGCAGCAATGGCGGCATTTCTCAGGGTATGTCTACATTACAAACCTACGTCAGCCTATATTAGGTTGATTTTCAGCCACCACAGTAATTACTGCAGTGGTGCATGTCCACACTACCCTCGGATCACTGGTGCAGATCCTCACCAGGAGCGCTTCCACTGTCCTCAGAGTGGCAGTGTGGGGAGCTGAGAGCCTGGTCTCTCAGCTCCAGTGGCAGCTTCCTGCCAGAACCCTGGCTGCTCCACAGGCTCCCGGCAGGCTGCCCTCCCTCTTCCACTCCCTGTTCCCCACCGGGAGCTGGGGGAAGTCACCTGAGCTTGTCCCTCCAATCCCTGCCCGGAGCCAGAGCCCTGCCAGGTGCTTCTCCCCTCCCCCGTTCCCTGCCAGGAGCTGGGTAAGACACCCTGGGGGATTCTTGCCACCAGGGAACAGGCTCCAGCTGCACTGGCTTCACACCCTCCCGCCTGCTCCCTACTGGGAGCTGGGCAGCCTTGTCAATTTTACAGCTGTGAAATTGACAGGGCTGCCTGGCTCCTGGTAAGGAGTGGGGTCCTAAGCCGTGTGGGCTCCAGACAGGAGCAGGGTTCAAAGCCACCTAGCTTTCCAGGTAGCGGGGGCTTGCTTGTCAATTTCACGGCTCCTGTAAAGGATGCAGTGTCTACACAAACAGTGCATCACCCTAACTACACCGACCTAAGCCATATGCCTTTCCTGGACTTATGTTGGTGTATTAAAGCACTAACATCTGTGGGAGGACAGGTGTAGTGTAGACACCAACATAATTAAGTCGATATAAGCTGCCTTATGTGACCTAACTGTGTAGTGTAGACCAGCCCTCAGAAAGCAGAACATTTCAAGTTTATCCTTGCATTGATGATTGGCTGATTCAAGATACCTCTCCTCAGCAAGTTTCATTTAACATTTGGTACATTCTCCATCTGTGCACCAGTTTGGGGCTTGCAGTAAACAAGGAAAATCTGACTCCATCACAACAAAATAAAATTCCAGGGGATCTTCTGAATTCCACTTCGGTATCAATCCAGATTTGAGACCACAATATGAATCATTACCCAGTTGCAGAACAACCCTTGCACAACAGTAAGATCATGACTAAGAGTTCTGAGGCACAATGCATCATGCATATTCATCACTCTTCATGCCAGACTTAACCTTCATTGTATGCAGGACTGGCTGAAATCAGTTTACTCTACAATATAACCTCATAGAGATATACTGGAAGGGGTTATTCAGTTTGTACGTACTTCGCTTCCGTGATGGAAAGATCTGATTGATGTATGCAAGGGTGTCCCTCTTGCACCTCTTCTCCCCTTCTTAACACTGATGATGGATGCTTCCAGTCTAGGTTGGGAAGCACATTTAAGTCATCAGACTCAAGGTCTGTGGTCAAAAGTTGAATCTCTTCTATATATAAATATTTTGGAGCTCAGAGCAGTTTGTCTGACATGTAGTGTTCTTGCCTCTAATCCAAGGCAAGTCAATTCCAGCCATGACAGACAATTCTGAAATGTTTTATTTAAACAGGCAGGAACGGGCCTCTTCTGTGTCAGGAAGTAATCCAGCTATGGGAGTGATGCATCAGGCATCTAGTATATGTCACTGCTATCCATCTAACAAAACTAATAAACACCCATGTGTTTCAGCTGGGCAGGCATTTTTGATCTGACCAGGCATGGTCCATAAAGAACTCAGCACATTTTCCAAAACTGAATGTAAGAGATCGTAGACTTATTAGCCACAGAAGTGAACAAAAATGCAACATCTTTTGCTTGAGATGAGGTCAGAGTTGGATCTCTATCAGGTGCCTTCCTAATATCATGATCTTGATTCCTAATGTCCACCTATCCCCCTTAATTTTGCATACTCTGAGAAGGCCCAAGGATGCCACAGCAATGATGATGTTAACTGCACCATTCTGGCCCAGGCAATGTTTGTTCCCAGACCTGCTGACACCGTCAGTTTGGATTGCAGTAACATTGCCTTTACTGTCAAATTAGATGTTTCAAGATTACAGGAAGACACTGCACCTTACAGCTTGGATGTTTATTGCTTAACCAGATGTAGAGAAGTCTTGCTCCAGGGATATACCAAATATTTTAATAGTAGAAAGGACCTGTGATGAGTTTCCCCTGGGGTGCTGTCTGGAACTGGGGTACCGCTGAGCCCTCTGACCCATCAGCCTGGGCTACCTCTCACTCTGTGCTGCTGTGACAAGCTGCAGACATGCTCCTGGCCTTACGCTTCCACCAGCATACTCACAGGTAGGGACACGCACATCTGCAGTTATATGCAGGTTCTCTGAGCAGCCACTGCATGTGAACCAACACTAGAGAGGCTACAGCCAAAATAATCGCCAGCTTTCCAGCCTAGGACCCCAAAGCGGTACCGTCCTGCCCTGGTCCAAACCCCGACCTGTATGAATTTATTATCCAGTTTGCCTCCCCCTCAATGTGAAGAGGAATATGCAACACCCTCTCCAAGCTAAGATTCCCAAGCACATCACTCCAAACTCACTGGTTTAGATTAAAATGTAAATTAACTACAAAAGATAGATTTTAAGTGATGGCAAACAGATCAAAGCAGATGACTTAGTACATAAAGAAAAACGTGATTTAAATTTAATATGCTTGAAAGACAGGATTTGAATTAAGAATCCCTCACCCTGATGGATGATACAAGCAGGCTGCAGATTCTTAAAGCACAAACCACACTTGCTTTGGAGCTTAGAATCCCCAGGTCTTTCATACACAGGCTAGAAATCCCTTTAGCCTAAGTCCAGCAGTTCCCCCAGTTCAGTCTTTATTCCTCAGGTGTTTTCAGGAATCTTGTGTGAGGGGTAAAGAACAACAGGTGGTATCACTCCCTGCCTTATATAGCTTTAGCATATGGCAGGAACCCTATGTTTCAAAACTTGGTTCCCAGAGCAGTTTGTGGAAAAATACTGACATCCCAAGATGGAGTGCAGTATCATGTGGCCTGTTCACATATCCTTTCAAAGTCATAGCAGCCATTACTTACAGGCTGTTTGGAGCGTTCTCAGGAAGGCTCACCAGGTGAGAGATAAGCTTCTCCTAAGGCCCATTGTTTTCCGTAATGGCTCGTTGTCCTGAATAAGCCTTTTCCAATCAACTATCTAGACTGAAAGCATCTTGTCTAGTGAGTATTACCCAGGTGTAATTACACTTGAAGTACAGATACATAATCAATATTTATAAATTCAGATACAAAAATGATACATGTATACAAATAGGATAATCATATTCAGCAAATCATAACTTTTCCAATGACACCTTACGTGACCCGTCCTGCAGAAAATAAATCATAATTATGCTGTAATCATATCATAATATCACTGAAAATATGGGGTGCAGTATCACAGGACCCTAAGATCTACTTAAAATGACAAATGAAAAAATGTACTGTTTGGGCACAACAATGTTTCACCTTTTCTATAGATCTTCCATTCATTTTGGACTACTTGCTTTCACTAAATCATCTGGACTTTCACTTTTATAGAACTAACAGATTCTAGCAGCTGTATCTTCTTATAATTCACAAATTCAAAATCAAAAAATATTCTCACACCTTATGGTTTTTAGATTTTTAAGGCTCTTAGTGTATGTAGTCCGACCCTCCCTCTCACCCTGATTAGGGAAACGCCCTCCAACATGGGACTTCAATGTAGTATTAGTAGGGCTGTTGAGTTCATTACATCATCTTTCAGTGAAAACATTGGTTTTAGTGGCTATTCCCTCCGGCCTGTCTGGTTGGCAAAATTAAAGTTTTAATGGCATGATCCTCATACATTATTTTTCATCAAAATTAGGTTTCTTTTAGGCCTAATCAGAGATTCCTTCTTAAAGTGGTTTCTGACTTTCATATTAATCAGACTATTCATTTACTGGTTTTCTTTCCCAAATCTGATGCTAGCAGTTCTGAAGGAAAATTACACACTTTTGTTATTTTGAGAACATTGTATTTTTATTATCATATAACCAAACCATTTAGAGTCTCTTCTATATTATTTATAGCCTATATTGAAAGAGTAAAAGGGAAAGCAATTTCTTCCTAGAGGTTATCCAGATGGATTTCAGAATGTATTAGACTATGTTATTAAATAACTACGCTTGATCTCCTTGCTTAGATAAAAGCTCATTCTGCTAGAACTCAGGTAGCATCTGTGGCTTCCTTTAAAAATGTTCCCATCTCCAAAACTTGTAAATCTGCCTCCTGGAGTTTAATTCATACACTCATGAAACACTATGCTATTGGGGAGGCTTCTTGAGCAGGTGCTTGCTTTGGCAAGGCAGTTTTTCAATCCCTATTTGGTTAAGATTGTTGACCCACCTTCTAGTAGGAGGTCATTGTTTGGGAATCGTCAGGAGTCTAATACACATAAACAATCACGCAAAGAAAAGCAGCTACTTACTTTACAGTAACTGATGTTCTTTGATATGTGTTACCTAGTTGTAATCCATGCCATCCTTCCTCACTATGAGATTCTGTAGCAAAGGAACTGAGATGCCATTGGCCCTGCTGCACGCTTTTATGCCTTCTGGGGTAGCTAGGGCACGGGCCTGGGCCAACAAGCACTGCTGGCCAAAATGTTCTGATCTCGCTACTGAGGGCTCACATGCACCAAGAGTGAAATATTTAGACAGCACATCTCAAAGAATACCAGTTACTGTAAGGTAAGTAACCATCTTACACAATTAATCAACTTATGAGCATTTTGCATATTATGTAGCTTTGACTGAACCAATTCATATGTGCTAAAAACAAACTTAGTTGATACTGAACTGTCTGGACAGAGTACACATCTTTCAAAAATTAACAAAATTTTGAATTCAGCCATCTTGTGTTTCATGTTTTGTGTTCCCCAGTTTTCTGTCTATTGATACAACAAACTCACATTTGGAGAAATCTTCCATTTTAAATGCTACATGAATAGATGGAGCTTAAGTTTGCCTTCCATAAACTAAGTTTTCCACTGCTTCCTCCTATTCTGGGTTCAGCATATGGACTTCGTTTTTGGTATCGGTCATGCTGGAAAAATAAAGGAGAGATTCCATAGTTTCTTTTTTTAGTTAGGTCAAATCAGATTTCCATTGACACTTTGACATTAGTGTTATCAGCTTGTCAAGTCCTTCTGAAACCTCCTTCAATTGCTTTTGTAAGTAAAGTGCCTCTGTCTAGTGCCTTGATGTATAAAATATGTGCTATGTTTTGATCAAAGTTCTCTGTGCTCAGGGCATACTTTTCCATACTTATGAAAATATGGAGACTCTGTGCCCCTGAGAGTTCCACAGACTTAGGAATCAGCCCTTTTTTTTGTGTAAACTGGCCATGAGGTTGGTTATTGCCAAAGGATCTTTGTATAGCCACGGTGTCCTTTAGTTCTTACTTTCTTAATACGATTAAGTATGCTAAATATGGTTAGCTCACTTCATTCCTGTTTTAGAGATGGTTTTGGTTTCAGCACTATTCCCACTTTAAGTATAAGGAATATTGCTTGAATCAGTCTTAAGTCTAAAACCAGAATGCACATTTTAAGTGGTCTGACTGTAAATTAGAAGTTTAATATGATTGTACCTGAAAAGTCCTCTCCTCTTTTTTGTTTTATTTTCAGAAGTAAAATCAGTAGCATTGAGTAGGAATACATTTTTCCCTGTCTGGATGTTAGTAGCCATTATTGGGTCATTCCTCATGTTTGACCCTCAGTTTACGTTAATGCCAGATTAGATTCTTTCGGTTCTTTATTTTTTCCTCTGCTACTTGGTATCTGTGAGTTTGTCTGTGTGGAGTCTATCTTTAAATTGCTCATTTTATTCTACACTGAAGCTGATTTTTTTTTAAGTATAAAAGTTTTTATTAATTATTCTTTGCCATGTTTCGGGTGTTGAAGACAAACAAAAGTTGCTTGTGTTCCAGAGTTTCTAGAAGGCCTGGAACAGGGAGTTAAATTATAATTTTTAGCTACGCTTTCAGGACAATGATGTCATCAAAAATGTGTTGCAAGATCATTAAATTTGTCAGTGTTCTGTGTTTCTGCTTCAGTAAGGAGTTTCATTCATTGGCATATTTGATAATCACCTGGAGAATTTTGTCAGAGTACTAAGACTCCAGAGAGAACAGAGAATCTTGTCCTTTCAGCAGCTTTTATTGTTCTTTCTTTCCAATCAGATTTGTGGATGTGTCAAATTACAGATTCAGTTATTGTCTTGAGAGAGTCACAATTATTTTGTTAAATCATAAACTGTGTTTTATTGTAGTATTAATCATACAAACATTTGTTCTTTTAAAAAAAACACACACCCTGGATTTCCACAATAGTTACGCATTTACCATATTATTACTGACAAATCACTTATCCCGTTAACAGTTGTTTTTTAAAATAGATTCTTGCTAACTCAGTTGAGGTATTAAATCAATATTTTATTTGAATAGATAAATCTATATTTGAAAATGGAGAAGAAGCCTAATAAGAAGGAGGAGCTGACACTAGTAAACAATGTTTTAAAACTTGCTACTAAACTCCTGAAGGTAAGAATGAAAATGGAATACTACAATATTATACATGATCAAGAAAGAGAACATCTTGCTTAATAAGTCACCTTTCTAGCATTTCTGTAGTATGCATTAGAAACCCTTCCCCTTTAAACCTACTTTCCCTAATAGTTTGTGTTGTCATCAGGACACTTTCTCTAATATGCTTCAGTCTGTTGTGTTCTGTCATCACTGTGGATTGCAAATAGAAATTTATTAAAATCATTAAGTTTCACTTTGTAACCAACAGTACATGGGGAGTATAGTGAGGGGAGCCTTTGTGATAGGCAATAGACTGGACCAAAGAAGGAGTCTTTAAGCTTGCTTTGTTTTTGATCTCTGCTCTATATAAGCTACTAAGTAGTCAATTATTGTAACATTAATACTCTTCTGTAAGGCTAATCCTCCTAAATGCTGCAACAGTTGTTGGTTAGTTACTGTTTAAAATTAAAATAAACTCATTTTTACATATTTAAGAATCCTGTCATAGAAGTGAGAGAAGCGTTTTAAAAAAAATAATTTTGTAGTCATGGTCATTTCTATGCTGGTTTCAGAGTATTTCATCCAGTCTAAATTTTAAATGATCTATTTGTAAATGATACTTAAGTAAATGAGACTATGCCTGTGCATAAAGTTAGTCACATTTTTACAGGTGAACTCATTGTATAGGTTGTGACAGGGTCAGACCAGATGACTACAGGAGAGTGATAGAAGGCAGATAGATTAGCTCCAGGTTAAGTAGGTCTGTATTCCTTGGGTAAGGTAACAGGGAAGGTTCCAGAACAATCAGGAGCCTTCTGGAAACAATTAAGATAGATGGGCTGATTAGAACACCTGCAGCCAATCAAGAAGCTGCTAGAATCAATTAAGGCAGGCTAATCGCGACACCTGGGTTTAAAAAGGAGCTCACTTCAGTTTGTGGTGCATGTGTGAGGAGCTTGGAGCAAGAGGCACTAGGAGCTGAGAGTGAGTGTACTGTTGGAGGACTGAGGAGTACAATCATTATCAGACACCAGGAAGAAGGTCCTATGGTGACAATAAAGGTGGTATTGAGAGGAGGTCATGGGGAAGTAGCCCAGGGAGTTGTAGCTGTCGCACAGCTGTTCTAGGAGGCACTCTAGACAGCTGCATTCCAAAGGCTGGAACCCGGAATAGAGGGCGGGCCCGGGTTCCCCCCAAACCTCCCAACTCTTGGTCAGACACAGGAGGAGTTGACCTGGACTGTGGGTCATGAAAACGGTCAAACTGAGGGCTGCCGTGAAGCTCTGAGGCGAGCAAATCTGCCAATAAGCGCAAGACCCACCAAGGTACAGGAGGAACTTTGTCATAAGGTATAGAATAGATATAGTAAATCATCATGGGGAGTGTTTTGGAAATATTATACTTCCTTTTGTCAACTGATTAATGGATTATGATCGAATGGATGGAAGTGGTCACGTGTCAGATTGATTGTGATTTAGGAAGTCATTCACCAGAACCTTCTGAATCCCTTGTATTCTAACGCACCGGACTCATTATTCTTAGGGACTTGTTCTCTGCGAATATGGAGACAACTACTAGAGTAACTCTTCCCACTTGCTTCTGGAGGAAGGACTATGCAATTTTTTTTCTTTTCTGATGAGATCTTAGAAGTCCTGGTGTATCAGACTGGCTTTGACAACTCACCAGTGATTTGAACCTCTACAGCTGTAACTGTACAGCACAGCCTGGCTGTATTGGAATGCAGATACCAAATCTAGATCCATACACTATTCAGTGGCAAGAAACTGTTTGGTGAGGTACTGGTCACTACAGTGAAGAACCACTGAACTAAACCTACTACAGTGGGTGGTGTTAAGAAGTTTCTACCTGCTTGAGAGAGAAAAGTGATTCTACCTGTATTTCCTATTTTAAGATAAGTAATTTCTGTCATACCAATAAAATCTTTCAAGCCTGAAGAAAGTTTTTAAGATTACTCGCTCTGAAGAAGGGAAAAAAAACAAAACCCTCTTGCTTTCCTTCTCTCCTAGGTATATCTTGGAAAGAGGTTACAGATATCCCTTTCACTCCACTAGAGGAAAGGACTAGTTCAATATCTCCAGTGAAAGAGCCAGGAGAATGCCATCAGGTTACAATGAGGCTGTGCTAGCCTAGGCCAACCTTGACTGCCTAAAGAGAGTGAGGTATTTCAGAATCTTAGCTGGGGTTGACCAATGGCAAATGAGTCTTGTAGATAATTAGGCCAGGTTTTCATCAACATCACATTCTGCCATATAATTTTGACTTGGTCTGTGCATCTGGCAAAAACAAGGACACAGATTGCATCCTGTTGCGCACTAGAGTAATTGTTCATAACCTAGTGGCAGACTAGAACACAGTATACTTTTTGTTTTCTGAGAAGGATGGAATTTTTGTCACAATTTGGATCTCTTCTGCTCATATCTCCATGCCCAGAAATCCATATTCAGGATGGAAATCCTAGTGTTCCTCATCCAAAAGATCATCTCTCAGGACTTTATGTTCAGTGGATCTCAGAGTATGCAAGGTCCTGGAAAAAATTTTGAAGGAGAAATTAGTTAAGGACATTGAAGTCAATGGTAAATGGGACAAAATACAACATGGTTTTACGAAAGGTAGATCGTGCCAAACCAATCTAATCTCCTTTTTTGAAAAAGTAACAGATTTTTTAGATAAAGGAAATGCAGTGGATCTAATTTACCTAGATTTCAGTAAGGCATTTGATACCGTGCCACATGGGGAATTATTAGTTAAATTGGAGAAGATGGGGATCAATATGAACATCAGAAGGTGGATAAGGAATTGGTTAAAGGGGAGACTGCAACAGGTCCTACTGAAAGGCGAACTGTCAGGTTGGAGGGAGGTTACCAGTGGAGTTCCTCAGGGATCGGTTTTGGGACCAATCTTATTTAATCTTTTTGTTACTGACCTTGGCACAAAAAGTGGGAGTGTGCTAATAAAGTTTGCAGATGATACAAAGCTGGGAGGTATTGCCAATTCGGAGAAGGATCGGGATATTATACAGGAGGATCTGGATGACCTTGTAAACTGGAGTCATAGTAATAGGATGAAATTTAATAGTGAGAAGTGTAAGGTTATGGATTTAGGGATTAATAACAAGAATTTTAGTTATAAGTTGTGGACGCATCAATTAGAAGTAACGGAAGAGGAGAAGGACCTTGGAGTATTGGTTGATCATAGGATGACTATGAGCTGCCAATGTGATATGGCTGTGAAAAAAGCTAATGCGGTTTTGGGATGCATCAGGAGAGGCATTTCCAGTAGGGATAAGGAGGTTTTAGTACCGTTATACAAGGCACTGGTGAGACCTCACCTAGAATACTGTGTGCAGTTCTGGTCTCCCATGTTTAAAAAGGATGAATTCAAACTGGAGCAGGTACAGAGAAGGGCTACTAGGATGATCCGAGGAATGGAAAACTTGTCTTATGAAAGGAGACTTAAGGAGCTTGGTTTGTTTAGCCTAACTAAAAGAAGGTTGAGGGGAGATATGATTGCTCTCTATAAATATATCAGAGGGATAAATATAGGAGAGGGAGAGGAATTATTTAAGCTCAGCACCAATGTGGACACAAGAACAAATGGGTATAAACTGGCCACCAGGAAGTTTAGACTTGAAATCAGACGAAGGTTTTTAACCATCAGAGGAGTGAAGTTTTGGAATAACCTTCCAAGGGAAGCAGTGGGGGCAAAAGATCTATCTGGTTTTAAGATTCTACTCGATAAGTTTATGGAGGAGATGGTATGATGGGATAATGGGATTTTGGTAAGTAATTGATCTTTAAATATTCAGGGTAAATAGGCCAAATCCCCTGAGATGGGATATTAGATGGATGGGATCTGATTTACTGTAGAAAACTCTTTCCTGGGTATCTGGCTGGTGAATCTTGCCCATGTGCTCAGGGTTTGGCTGATTGCCATGTTTGGGGTCGGGAGGGAGTTTTCCTCCAGGGCAGATTGGAGAGGCCCTGGAGGTTTTTTTGCCTTCCTTTGTAGCATGGGGCATGGTTGACTGGAGGGAGGCTTCTCTGCTCCCTCGAAGTTTTGAACCATGATTTGAGGACTTCAATAGCTCAGACATGGGTGAGGTTTTTCATAGGAGTGGGTGGGTGACGTTCTGTGGCCTGCGCTGTGCAGGAGGTCGGACTAGATGATCAGAGTGGTCCCTTCTGACCTTAGTATCTATGAATCTATGAGGCATATCTCTATATGTACATTCACCTGGTTAACCACTGGTTAGAATACCTTTGTTATGAACAGGAACTCCTAATATGTGGCCATTCCTTTTATTTTTTTATTAGCCCCTGAGAGATTTTTTCCAGCTGGTAACTGTGGTTGCTGCCCTTAGGATGGGAAGTATCCTTGATCACCTTGATCGATCAGTCCTTCAGCCCTCATATAGATTGCGCCGATCACAACACATCCTCCATTTCCTCATATTCTGGCCTTCGTTCTTCATGTGCGGCCGAGTCTTTTCACAATAAAATTTTCCCATCTCTTTGGAAGTCGGCAGAGTGGTTGTTTCAGTGGGTACTATTCGGCGACAGCTGCAGTACATCAATTGTTGAGTGTCAGTATATGCCTAGCCTATCGCATTTTACTATGCCTGCTCTCAACAACATCATCCTTCACTCCATTCTGCTGGCTGATCACTTCACTGGGGACTCAATCGTGGATTGAAGTTCCCAGAATTCTTTCCATCGCCCTCTCCATGAAAGACAAATTGCTGCTCCTGTCTTCATCAGAGCCCATGTTTCGCTGTCATACAGCATTGCTGGCTGTACTGTTGAGTTGAAGAGGCTGGCACGTGTTGCCTTGTTGATATATCCATATTTTTAATTTCTTGGGTGATTTCCTGACCAAAACTTCTTTGTTCTAACCTACCCAGATTTACCTACATGGATTGTCTTCATTCTCCAAACTCACAGATCCACCATCAGCTGGAAGATAAGCTCTCTTTTCTTAGTTCAGGCTCTGATACATCTACAGGATCTGATTCTTGACTCAGCATTCGGACAGAGTCTCTTAAATCCAACACATGCTCCAGGCCTACATTTCAAGTCCACAGCTCACCAACTGTTTCTAATGTTCTAAACAGGTACACAAAGTGAGTGAAGTGATATCTTTCATTGGACCAACTTCTGTTGGTGAGAGAGACAAGCTTTCAAGCTTACACAGAGCTCTTCTGCAGGTCTAAACACATACAGACAGTGAGCTGTTCTGTACAGACTGGAGGCTGATCTACACTGCAAAGTTAGGTTGTCTTAATTACATCACTTGGAGCTGTGTATACACCACTAGGATGAGAGAAGAACTCTTTAGTAGACCTAGCTACTACCTCTTGGAGAGCTGGATTTACTACAGAGACAGACAAACCCTTTCCGTCACTGTAGTAAGTGTCTACACTTAAGCATTGCAGATGTGCTGCAGTAGTATTTCTATGTAGACATACCCATAAACTCCTGGGCCTTCCTCTTATTAGTTTGAGATCACAAGAAACGGTCCCTGACCACACTGACCACTGAAATCCAGAGATCTTTGGGCTCATGGCTATTATGGAAAAAAATCGATGTCAAGAAAACTGTCAGATCCTCTACCCCTCAATTGCAGCAGATTCCAGCCTGGTTGGGTGGAACATTCATGCGGGCACAATGTCCTTTCAGATCCTGTAATCCAGGTGAAAATCCAGTGTGAATACCAACTTCAAACTAAAGACTGCTGAGCTTTTGTCAGTTTCTATTAAATTCAAGAAGGGACAATTAGATCCTCTAGTCCAGGGGTCTCAAACTCAAATGACCACAAGGGCCATATGAGGACTAGTGCATTGGCCCAAGGGCCGCATTACTGACACCACCCTTGCTATCCCTGGTCCTGTCCCCACTCCACCCCTTCCCTGCCCCCATTCCAAACCCTTCCCCGAAATCCCCACCCCAACTCCTCCCCCTCCCCTGCCCCCAGGGGGTGCAGGAGGGGTGCAGTGGGGGCTTAGGGCAGGGAGACGAGGTGCAGGGTACGGCAGGGGGCTCAGGGCAGGGAGTTGGGGTGTGGGGTGCAGGAGAGGTACGGCAGGGAGTCGGGGTGCAGAATGCGGCAGGGGGCTCAGGGCAGGGAGTGGCAGGAGGTGTACAGGTGCAGCAGGGGTTTCAGGGCAGGGAGTTGGGTTGTGGGGTGCAGGAGGGTGAGGGGTGCAGCAGGGGTTGGGGTACAGGGTATGGCGGGGGCTCTGGGCAGGGGGTTGGGGTGCGTGTGGGGTGTGGAGGGCGCTCAGGGCAGGGAGTTGGGGTGTGGGGTGCAGAAGAGGGTTGGGGTGCAGGCTCTGGCTCAGCGCTGCTTACCTAGAGCGGCTCTGGGATGGCAGCGGTGCACACTGGGGCCAGGGCAGGCTCGCTGCCTGCCTGCTCTGGCTCTGCGCCGCTCTGCTCTGCTCCAGGAAGCAGCCGGAACCACGTCTCTGGGGTAGTCGGGGCACAGGGCTCTGTGTGCTGCTCTTGCCATTCCTCTAGGTACCTCCCCCGAAGCTCCCATTGGCAGCAGTTCCCCCTTCCTGGCCAATGGGAGCATTGGGGGGCGATGCCTGGAAGGAAGAGCAACACATGGAGCCCTCTGCTGCTGCCACCTTCTTCCTCCCCCCCTCCCCCCCCCGGGACATGGTTCTGGCCGCTTCAGGGAGCAGTATGGGGCTCGCAGCAGGCAGAGGGGCAGGGGAGGGGAGGGCGCACGGGAGCTTGGCGGGCCACATGTTTGAGACCCCTGCTCTAGTCTAATTGCCTGTATATACCAGACCACTAAATTTCACCCAGTTACTCCTGTATAGAACCCAGTAATGTGTGTTTAACCAAAACATACCTTTCAAAAAGGCATCCAATCTTGATTTGAAGGAAGCGAGATAGAGAATCTAGCACTTCCCTTGATAGTTTGTTCCAATGGTTAACTACCCTCTCCGTTAAAAATCTCCATCAAGCAAACCTGCTTGCCTGCCTGCTCAACAAGCAGTTATTCCATCCAGATTGATCCCCAGGTGTGGAGAATGGGCACATTTTCGCTCAACATCTCTGAATGACATCTTCCTTGCCTTTACTCCCCTGCTCCTCCTCTTTAGTCAGGAAAATCCAGAGTGAAGATAATTTTATTGTCCTCTTGTGAAGATAATTTTATTGTCCACCCCCAGAAACCCTTGTTCCTCGTTCTTTCAGATGAGTCTTTGAGCTATGGCTTCCTCACCTCTCTCAGGTACTTTTGCATTAGAGATTAGTGCTTCATCAGAACCAGAGTCATACATTTAATAGCTTTGAGGTTGTCTGGTTGATACTCCAGTCTTTTCCCCTTGAGCAATAGAGATTCTCATTCCTTCCAGAAAGCCCTCAACCTGCCCGGGCTTACCAACATAGTTGGGGGTCATCTTTCATCCTCATCAGGTCTCCACTGGATTTTTGTTAGAGTTTCTCCTAAAGGGAGAAGGAACTTTACTAGTGGTTCATCATTTGACTTGACTATACATCGTTAGCATTTGACTGGCAGTTCATCCTTATGTCTCGCATTTCCTCAAGGCAGTCACATATCTCAGAACGAGAAGATAAACGGAGTTTTAATTTGGTACTTTATACTCTCATTGAAGGTTTCCTATGAACCACTTGTTAAACTTTTTGGTTTAAATGCAGTGAAGCTTTTTCATTTTTTTTTTCTTCCTTTCATAATAAACCACTTCACTTGAACAAAATAGTTCTCCTAACATGGCCAGAGCTCTCAGATTCTCCTTTAGTCAAAAGAGCCTATTCCAAAAGTCTGGTAACTATGCTTACTACATAAAGGGCCAAAAATCTCTAAAGCTACAATCTTTTGATGTGCCAAGATGGCTATCAAAGAGTTCTGCAGTACTAAGTTTAAAAAATGCATCCTTCTGAAAGGAAGGATTTCATTTACGAAGCATTACCAAGCTGATGTGAAAATCTCCTTAGGCACCTTCTTTGGGTGCAGAATATTTCTGGTTGAACTTTGTTAAATGGCAGAATCTAAAAACGAAGTTCAGAATATTGGTTATTAAATAGTTACGTATTATTTTGAGGTTTCTTTTCCTGTCTTCCTTCTCTCTAACTTGACTGTTTGCTATTTCCCCAGTAGTTGTACCTAGATTTAGGGGGAGGCCACTCTAAGAGAACAGACCAATTTAGTCTCATCCGTTAATTGGTTTTCTTATGGAGTGACCCTCTGCCAGTGTGGAACATCCTTCCCTCTTTGTGGTTATCCTAGGTTCCTTGCCTGTGTTTTCTAGCATTGGAGGCATTCTCTAGGTGTTTGGGTGCCAAAGTGACTCTGAAAGGCCAGGATCTGATACGTGGAAAAATAAATTTGCATATTCCTGCCTCCAGAAGCAAGTGGATAGATCTTCCACAGTAACTGAAGAGGGCTACTCAGAGAATATCAATTAACAGGTGAGACACCATGTGGTCTAGTCTCTTAGATATTTCCCTCGTATACATTAGTATAGTAGAACCTTTAATCGGCACTCACTTTAGTACTTATTACATATTACTGAATTGTTTAGTTTAGCAAGTTTGTGAAGGGAAAAGCGATCAGAAACAAATATGAGCATGCAGGAGACAAGTAACTTTATTTTTATGAGCTTCTCAACTTCACAACCCCTGAAAGTTGATGACATTTTTTGCTACTTATGCCTTTGTGAGAATTGCACACTGGGGAACAGTAATTTTTCCTGTCTCCCACCCTTTGCCTCTCTGTTTAGATTTTAAACCCATCATCGTTCTTACTCTTTACACCCTTACAATATGTATGTATAGTTTCTACTAGAATGGGCCCACAGTCTTAGCTGTGCCTCTAGGAACTATTGTAATACAAGTAATAAATAACAAATGAGCCATAATAATTATTAACATGGGATGCCATTTGTAAAACGTGATTTTATAATTACCAACAGGTATTTTGGACAAATGTAAACAACTGTTTATTACAGAAAGTTAGGAGTCACAGATAAAACAATAATATTTTAAAATAATTTAATAACTTTGGCATTATGCAAAGTGTCAGATAACACCATTTCACATAAAACCATTGTTCAATAGCGAACAAGGTAATTGCTGTAGCATTATGAATATTTGCTATGCATTTGTTTGTGTTGTCTTGATTTTTTTAAGTGATTTCTTAAATTTGGTTTCTTTTCATACTAAGAAAATAAATGTTTTCACCTGGAGACATTCCCTTTGCATAACAAACTGAATTAATGTTTTTGTAGTACTAATTTCTCTCCTATACTACTAAGAATAAGATGAGAACTGTCATATTAACCCTTTGACGCTATAGATAGCGCTCCTTCTGCTAAGAGCTAATGTGTTGTGTATTATTGCTCAGCATCAGTATATTTCAACTCTTGTCATGAAAAGTTGTAGGTTTCTTTTTGTTTTTGCAGCAGAAGTTAGGAAGCAGCAGAGCATGAGGTGGTTTGTTTTTTTTTTAAAAAACCCTCTTTGACGTTATTTTGCAGTACAGCAGCCAGTCTGAAATGACTGCGCTCTTTAACTTTCCCTAGTATTCTGCTCAGCCCTTGAATTCTTTCCCTTTTCGCTGCATAGCATCCTCTTTCTTTTGGAAGGCTAGTTTTCCCAGTATTTGTTGGATCCAGAGCTGGAACTTCAAGATGCTTCTCAAGCACATGCAAACGGGCAGTTAAATCAGCTGCTTGGCTGTCCTGGTGCAGTAATTGGAGTTGTAAGCAGGTTTTTTCCTTAAAATATTTTGTCTTTATTTGTCAATACTGTGACCCCTTTAGAGCCTCCGAAGCATTCAAAATTACATATCACAAATCTTGTTAATGTGATCATAGAGGTATTAGTTCCATATTTCCTGACATTAAAATTGCTTTTGTATAATTTCTGTGTTTTAATTATGTAAATATATTTCTATTGGTAGGAATTGGACAGCCCCTTCAGGTTATATGGGCTTACAATGAACCCACTGCTTTATAACATCACCCAAGTTGTCATCCTGTCTGCTGTTTCTGGTGTTATCAGTGACTTGCTTGGATTTAATCTAAAGGTGACCACTTCCAGTACCATGTATTGATCCAGAACACACACAATGTCACAATTATATGTGCATAGTGACCTCAGTAAAAATACATAGTAAAGTTATGAATATTGTTTGAAAATAATTTCATCAAATTTAATGTACATAACGTTTATTCTATTCTTAGAACACAACGACCAGAAAGCTTTTCACATTTATTTCTTCCAACCTTGGGCCTTCATTTAGCAGATATACTTCTGTACAGGCTCAGTTAATTTATTTAACTAATCTTACAAGACCTACATCTAATTTAGGAAATTATCTCTGCCTCTTAGACATTATTTCTTACTGATAGCTTTTTTGCAGTTCTTGGAGTGCTGCAGAAAATGCAGATATCACCTCTTGCCCCACAATATACATGACATCACAACACGATGTAGGATCACCTTGTCATACTATACATCATGTCACTCCATCATGACTAGAGAAATGAACTGATAATTTAACACTCTGAAATCTGAATTGCATGAGATGTCATAATTTCCAGACTCAGGAGATAGGGGAATATCAGTTACAAAAGCTTTCAGTAGTAT
Organism: Dermochelys coriacea; assembly: GCF_009764565.3. Classification (NCBI taxonomy): domain Eukaryota; kingdom Metazoa; phylum Chordata; order Testudines; family Dermochelyidae; genus Dermochelys; species Dermochelys coriacea. The sequence goes on from NC_050068.2 coordinate 330,012,596, forward strand.
CAGGGCTCTAGTCCTGATGCTTAGCCATTCATCTTTCTAAATAGATTACAAAAATATCTGTGTTCTTTCACAAGTAAAGGAATGTAACAATGATTCTGTACACTTTAGACACAGCGGTATGTTTTAAATGTAAACACAGGGATGTACTGTAACTTTAATATTTAACTGAAAATTCATGCAAGACTTAAAATGTTCATTGCTGCTTTCACTTTTTCAGCTCTGGAAGATCAAATCATGACAATACACAAAGAGAAGATGTAGCACAGTATTCTGGCAAAATCCACTGATGGACTAAACTGCCTCAGAGCAGTCACTAAATCTGTGCTTCAGAAGCTATGGCCTCTTCAAGGATGTAGTTGGAAAACTGAAGTGTTTACATCTGATTGTCTTGTGCAATCTTTATATTTATTTTATCATCTCACTATTTTTTATGTTTTCGCTGACATTTGTATTTTATTTTCAAGCATTGGTATGCTTAGTTATTGAAAGGGTTAGAAAACTGATATCCAGATACTTGAGATCCTGGTAATTGGTCACACTGAATTATTGTATCTATGGTGAAAGCTAAATACCAATGCTAAGCTTTTATACTTCATAATTTATGGGTAAAAACTTTATATTTGTAGATTGTTTGTTGCAGTAGAAATGAGACATATTTACAAATAACTTGAAGTACTGACAATACAGTATGACAGGTAATAGAAATATTTTATGTTAACCCTAGAAGCAAGCTGGTTTCTTACTTTTTTGGTGAGTCCAGGACCTAATCTGATTAAGCTGCAGTTTAAACACCTTTGGATATTAATAAGATATTGCATCACAGGTCAACAAGTGCTCTTTAATAACACTTTTATTAGAGCAATAACTGTACATGGTTAACATGCTGTAAGATATTTTGATAAAATTAACTATTGTATTTATTTGAAACACTGGGCTATTTGCACAGATCCGACTGTGCATGCTCAGTATGTGCACTTTTTATTGTTACATTTAATTAGGACCTTTATATATAGTAAAGGGAATATATTATGGTGGACTGTGGAGCAATATATTATTTTTGCAACCTGAGTATTTGGACTTCACCTAAGAGTCAAAAAGTTGTTAATGGAAGATGGTAAATTATATACGCTCAAGAATAGGACAAATACTCTCCCATAGTACACTATAGTATATGCTGTTTATACCACACTTAACTTTAAGAACAGTTGTTACATTATATAGAAACATTTCTTTTTTAAGTCTTATTTGTTTGCATGCCCATATCTCCTGCAATTATAAAAATGTAGCTTGCAAAATCTATCAACTAAAGTTAGTATGCAGTGTTGCTGTAGTTAAGGCAATTTTAAAAAAAATGCTGCTAATGTTAGCATCACCAAGCTCCTCCTCAGTGTTTTTATTTAGGTTGCCAAGTCTCCAGTCTAAACCCTGATGCTACTTAAGGACCATGATTTTGATGACAGATTTGCTTTGGGGTTTACATTCTAGATTAGCTCAATTATTTCCTTAGAATATTCATCCCTTACTAGTTAGTTTGTGCTTAAACATAACATCCAACTTACAAAATTGTATTAGGAGGGCCAATATAATGTTTAAGTATCCTTAAACATTTTACTTTTAGGGGAATATATTTATGATTAGAATTCAAAAAATCATCTGCTTCAGATTGGGAAAGAGTAGAAAATGTAATAGGCTATGTGATACATACATACGTGTGTGTGTGTATTTATACACGCATACACTAACAAAAATCCATCATACATGACATATTACTAATCCTCAATCATTAAATAGTGGAGGCAATGTATCTTAAACTTGTGTGGTATAAAAAATTTTATATACAAAGCAACGCAAACAAGCATTTTGTATTTTATTTGCCTATGTACTAATGTTTAATAATGACCAAAGTGCATTCTGGTTTTTGAAGGAATGTATTACTAGAGCTTTAAGAACATGTTATACTTAGTTTCTCATGTGATAAATTTGGCTGCATCTGATCTGTTTCTTCTTCCTCTGTTATCTGATGTTGGGATTGTTTTTAGGAATTAAGTATATTTTATAAATAGGTTCCCCTCCCCACCCCCAAAATATGGTACAGACCTACACAAAACTTAATTTTGCACAGAATATATTTTAAAGGGAGGGGGAGGGAGAGTACAGTAAGAATTGTGTAGGGGTAAAAGATGAGGCTGTTGGTTTTCACAATCTGTCATTATAAAAACTAATTTATTCCAGAATGGAAATATTTTTGAGAAACTTGTGTTGAATATACTGCTTTCAGTTTTTAAAAAAAAACAAACGTTTGGGTTGAAAATGGAAATTAGTTTGTGACTACATATACCTCAGCAACTGGTGATGTGCTGGATTGTTGCACTAACAGTAGGAGAGTGGGGAGAATAAAATGAGGGTTTGTAAAAGGAAGTGAAGGGTACTTCAGAGTAAATGTAGACACATGTAAATTGCTGTCATTAGGTATATCAATAATGTAAGAAATAAATGAGAGAAATGTTCTACATCACTTAATATGAAAAATCCAGTACAAAAATAGAGGTAAGTAGAAATATGGCAGATCTTGTGTGTTGTTTTTTGCCACATTTTGTAACTGAAAGTGTGATGGGGCTTGGAATAAAGCGTTCTGTGGCCGATGGTCTAAAACTGTGCAATGATCTGTTTCTTGTAATTCCACCATATTTCTATTGAATTTATTTGCTTACTTTGACCTAAATCCAGTTTTGTGATGCTGTAAAGGGTCAGAAAACGCTTATTCTATTGGAATTAGGAGTGTCCTCCTTAGGAAAAGGGAGCTAAAGCAAGAATTCAAGTTAAAAATTTGAGGTGTCTTGTGAAATGCAATTGTCAATAATACACCTCTTAACCATGGAAAAGGAACAGAAAAATGTACTCAGGATAGTTTTTGTTCATGCAGAGTGGCTTATTTTACCAGCAAAGAGCTTTGCAATTGGAAGTATAGATTTCAGGCATAAGGGTTACCTCTTATTTGATTCATTTCACTAACGGGCAGCATTGAGCACCCAAAACCTTAATTCTTCTTTGAGTTATTTGTCCACATGGATCCCACTTCTAGTGCACATGCACCCATTGTGTGTGAAATTTGATGCTTCAGGTCAGCAGTGTCCACTGGGGCTGCATCTACGCACTGTACATCATAGAATCATAGAATGTCAGGATTGGAAGGGACCTCAGGAGGTCATCTAGTCCAACCCCGTGCTCAGAGCAGGACCAATCCCCAACTAAATTATCCCAGCCAGGGCTTTGTCAAGCCTGACCTTAAAAACCTCTAAGGAAGGAGATTCCATCACCTCCCAAGGTAACGCATTCCAGTGTTTCTCTACCATCCTAGTGAAAAAGTGTTTTCCTAATATCCAACCTAAACCTCCCCCACTGCAACTCGAGACCGTCATCTGCTACCACTGAGAACAGTCTAGATCCATCCTCTTTGGAACCCCCTTTCAGGTAGTTGAAAGCAGCTATCAAATCATAGAATCATAGAATCATAGAATATCAGGGTTGGAAGGGACCCCAGAAGGTCATCTAGTCCAACCCCCTGCTCAAAGCAGGACCAAGTCCCAGTTAAATCATCCTAGCCAGGGCTTTGTCAAGCCTGACCTTAAAAACCTCTAAGGAAGGAGATTCTACCACCTCCCTAGGTAACGCATTCCAGTGTTTCACCACCCTCTTAGTGAAAAAGTTTTTCCTAATATCCAATCTAAACCTCCCCCATTGCAACTTGAGACCATTACTCCTCGTTCTGTCATCTGCTACCATTGAGAACAGTCTAGAGCCATCCTCTTTGAAACCCCCTTTCAGGTAGTTGAAAGCAGCTATCAAATCCCCCCTCATTCTTCTCTTCTGCAGACTAAACAATCCCAGCTCCCTCAGCCTCTCCTCATAAGTCATGTGCTCTAGACCCCTAATCATTTTTGTTGCCCTTCGCTGTACTCTTTCCAATTTATCCACATCCTTCCTGTAGTGTGGGGCCCAAAACTGGACACAGTACTCCAGATGAGGCCTCACCAGTGTCGAATAGAGGGGAACGATCACGTCCCTCGATCTGCTCGCTATGCCCCTACTTATACATCCCAAAATGCCATTGGCCTTCTTGGCAACAAGGGCACACTGCTGACTCATATCCAGCTTCTCGTCCACTGTCACCCCTAGGTCCTTTTCCGCAGAACTGCTGCCGAGCCATTCGGTCCCTAGTCTGTAGCGGTGCATTGGATTCTTCCATCCTAAGTGCAGGACCCTGCACTTATCCTTATTGAACCTCATTAGATTTCTTTTGGCCCAATCTTCCAATTTGTCTAGGTCCTTCTGTATCCTATCCCTCCCCTCCAGCGTATCTACCACTCCTCCCAGTTTAGTATCATCCGCAAATTTGCTGAGAGTGCAATCCACACCATCCTCCAGATCATTTATGAAGATATTGAACAAAACGGGCCCCAGGACCGACCCCTGGGGCACTCCACTTGACACCGGCTGCCAACTAGACATGGAGCCATTGATCACTACCCGTTGAGCCCGACAATCTAGCCAGCTTTCTACCCACCTTATAGTGCATTCATCCAGCCCATACTTCCTTAACTTGCTGACAAGAATGCTGTGGGAGACCGTGTCAAAAGCTTTGCTAAAGTCAAGAAACAATACATCCACTGCTTTCCCTTCATCCACAGAACCAGTAATCTCATCATAAAAGGCGATTAGATTAGTCAGGCATGACCTTCCCTTGGTGAATCCATGCTGACTGTTCCTGATCACTTTCCTCTCCTCTAAGTGCTTCAGGATTGATTCTTTGAGGACCTGCTCCATGATTTTTCCAGGGACTGAGGTGAGGCTGACTGGCCTGTAGTTCCCAGGATCTTCCTTCTTCCCTTTTTTAAAGATGGGCACTACATTAGCCTTTTTCCAGTCATCCGGGACTTCCCCCGTTCGCCACGAGTTTTCAAAGATAATGGCCAAGGGCTCTGCAATCACAGCCGCCAATTCCTTCAGCACTCTCGGATGCAATTCGTCCGGCCCCATGGACTTGTGCACGTCCAGCTTTTCTAAATAGTCCCTAACCACCTCTATCTCTACAGAGGGCTGGCCATCTCTTCCCCATTTTGTGATGCCCAGCACAGCAGTCTGGGAGCTGACCTTGTTAGTGAAAACCGAGGCAAAAAAAGCATTGAGTACATTAGCTTTTTCCACATCCTCTGTCACTAGCTTGCCTCCCTCATTCAGTAAGGGGCCCACACTTTCCTTGGCTTTCTTCTTGTTGCCAACATACCTGAAGAAACCCTTCTTGTTACTCTTGACATCTCTTGCTAGCTGCAGCTCCAGGTGCGATTTGGCCCTCCTGATATCTTTCCTACATGCCCGAGCAATATTTTTATACTCTTCCCTGGTCATATGTCCAACCTTCCACTTCTTGTAAGCTTCTTTTTTATGTTTAAGATCCGCTAGGATTTCACCATTAAGCCAAGCTGGTCGCCTGCCATATTTACTATTCTTTCGACTCATCGGGATGGTTTGTCCCTGTAACCTCAACAGGGATTCCTTGAAATACAGCCAGCTCTCCTGGACTCCCTTCCCTTTCATGTTAGTCCCCCAGGGGATCCTGGCCATCTGTTCCCTGAGGGAGTCAAAGTCTGCTTTCCTGAAGTCCAGGGTCCGTATCCTGCTGCTTACCTTTCTTCCCTGCATCAGGATCCTGAACTCAACCAACTCATGGTCACTGCCTCCCAGATTCCCATCCACTTTTGCTTCCCCCACTAATTCTACCCGGTTTGTGAGCAGCAGGTCAAGAAAAGCGCTCCCCCTAGTTGGCTCCCCTAGCACTTGCACCAGGAAATTGTCCCCTACGCTTTCCAAAAACTTCCTGGATTGTCTATGCACCGCTGTATTGCTCTCCCAGCAGATATCAGGAAAATTAAAGTCACCCATGAGAATCAGGGCATGCGATCTAGTAGCTTCCGTGAGTTGCCGGAAGAAAGCCTCATCCACCTCATCCCCCTGGTCCGGTGGTCTATAGCAGACTCCCACCATGACATCACTCTTGTTGCACACACTTCTAAACTTAATCCAGAGACACTCAGGTTTTTCCACAGTTTTGTACCGGAGCTCTGAGCAGTCATACTGCTCCCTTACATACAGTGCTACTCCCCCACCTTTTCTGCCCTGCCTGTCCTTCCTGAACAGTTTATAACCATCCATGACTGTACTCCAGTCATGTGAGTTATCCCACCAAGTCTCTGTTATTCCAATGACGTCATAATTCCTTGACATCACCAGGACCTCCAGTTCTCCCTGCTTGTTTCCAAGGCTTTGTGCATTTGTATATAAGCACTTGAGATAACCTGTTGATCGCCCCTCATTCCCAGTATGAGGCAGGAGCCCTCCCCTCACAGACATTCCTGCCTGTGCTTCCTCCTGGTATCCCGCTTTCCCACTTACCTCAGGGCTTTGGTCTCCTTCCCCCGGTGAACCTAGTTTAAAGCCCTCCTCACTAGGTTAGCCAGCCTGCTGGCAAAGATGTTCTTCCCTCTCTTCGTAAGATGGAGCCCGTCTCTGCCCAGCACTCCTCCTTCATGGAACACCATCCCATGGTCAAAGAATCCAAAGCCTTCTCTCCGACACCACCTGCGTAGCCATTCGTTGACCTCCACGATTCGACGGTCCCTACCCAGGCCTTTTCCTTCCACGGGGAGGATGGACGAGAACACCACTTGCGCCTCCAACTCCTTTATCCTTCTTCCCAGAGCCACGTAGTCCGCAGTGATCCGCTCAAGGTCATTCTTGGCAGTATCATTGGTGCCCACGTGGAGAAGCAGGAAGGGGTAGCGATCCGAGGGCTTGATGAGTCTCGGCAGTCTCTCCGTCACATCACGAATCTTAGCCCCTGGCAAGCAGCAGACTTCTCGGTTTTCCCGGTCAGGGCGGCAGATAGATGACTCAGTCCCCCGGAGGAGAGAGTCCCCGACCACCACCACCCGCCTTCTCCTCTTGGGAGTGGTGGTCGTGGAACCCCCAACCTCAGGACATCGCATCTCATGCCTCCCAACCAGCGGAGTCTCCTTCCGCTTTCTCCCCCCAGACATATCATCTGGTCCACTCTCCGCATTGGTACCTGTGGAGAGAACATGAAAGCGGTTAGTTACCTGTGTCTGTGTTACTGGAACCCGGACATTCCGCTTACCTCTTCTGGAGGTCACATGTTGCCAAGCTTCTTCACTGGCCTCTTGGCTCCTCTGTGCAACCTGCTCTATATCTTTAGAGCTTTGTGCCCCTAGAAGGCTATCCTGAGTTTGGTCCAGAAAATCCTCAGTCTCTCGTATACAACGCAGGGTCGTTACCTGTTGCTCCAGACCTTCAATCTTCTCTTCCAATATGGAGACCAGCTTGCACTTTGTACAGACAAAGTCGCTTCTGTCCTGTGGAAGAAAGACAAACATGGCACATCCAGTGCAGGTCACAACAGCTGAATCCCCCCCTTCCATATCACCTACCTACTATGAGCTTCCTCAGAGACGTTGGCAAGATGTAAGCCTCACTGGGCTCACTCCAGGCGAGTCCCCCCTCATTCTTCTCTTCTGCAGACTAAATAATCCCAGTTCCCTCAACCTTTCCTCATAAGTAATGTGCTCCAGCCCCTTAATCATTTTTGTTGCCCTCTGCTGGACTCTTTCCAATTTTTCCACATCCTTCTTGTAGTGTGGGGCCCAAAACTGGACACAGTACCCCAGATGAGACCTTACCAATGCCGAATAGAGGGGAATGATTATGTTCCGCGATCTGTTGGCAATGCTCCTACTTATACAGCCCAAAATGCTGTTAGCCTTCTTGGCAACAAGGGCACACTGTTGACTCATACCAGCTTCTTGTCCACTGTAACCCCTAGGTCCTTTACTGTGGAACTGCTGCCTAGCTGCTCGGTCCCTAGTCTGTAGCAGTGCATGGGATTCTTCTGTCCTAAGTGCAGGACTCTGCATTTGTCCTTGTTGAACCTAATCAGATTTTTTTTGGCCCAGTCCTCTAATTTGTCTAGGTCCCTCTGTATCCTATCCCTTCCCTCCAGCATATCTACCATTCGTCCCAGTTTAGTGTCATCTGAAAACTTGCTGAGGGTGCAATCGATACTATCCTCCAGATCGTTAGTGAAGATATTGGACAAAACCGACCCCAGGACCAACCCTTGGGGCACTCCGCTTGATACCGGCTGCCAAGTAGTCATGGAGCCATTGATCACTACCCATTGAGCCCGATGATCTAGCCAGCTTTCTATCCATCGTGTAGTTCATCCAGCCCATACTACTTTAACTTGCTCGCAAGAATACTGTGGGAGACCATATCAAATTCAAAAGTGATCTTGTACGTAAAAAGGTTGGAAACCACTGCCGTTGAGCGTGGTCAAAATTTGGAATTTCCATTCCACTAGAAGTTCAGACATTTCAGTGTTTCCTTTTGTCCCAAATGGAATGAAAAGATGAAATTTCCAACAAAACAAAAATCCCAGAAAATTTCATTTTGGAAATATTGAAATGCCCTTTTCCAAACATTTTGTTTTGATATGGTTGAAACACTACATTTTGACTTCTATATTACACTGCAATATAACATAATGTAATAGATATTTTGTAACGTAAAAGTAAAAAAATGGTAGTCAACAACCAGTTCAAACTCATTAAAATGAAGAACTTAGATAATTTTGAATAAAAAAATTTGATTAGATCAATATGTTTCCATGGAATATTTCAGGTTAATCAAATCAGCACTTTCTGATGAGAAAATTGTTCTGTTGGAAAATTTCCAACCAGTTATATGAAAAAACAATGTTAATGTCAACACAGAGATGTTTACAAAAGCAAAATCCTTAGGCTTTAAATTTTTTCCTTTTTGTGAAGTTTACATACCCCTTAATAAAAGGCACTCTGAGTGCCTTTTAATCAGGGAGAAGAGTAGATTCCAGATGGCTGTTCTATTGGTTGCTCATTTTCTAAAGTGTACACAGAAGGCGAGAGATGTGCAGTTAAAATGATTGTTGCAGAGCTTCATAAGGACTATTCCTCTAAACAGCCACACTTCAGCAGTGCCCCAGTGAGACGTAATTCTACCCCACGTGTTAGAACTGCTTTCTCTACTAAACTAACCCCAGTTGTCAGCAGCTGGGGGCAAAGAAGGTCTCCATGATCCAGACTCCATCTATGTCTGAGAGGAGTAGGAGCATCATTCCAAGGAGGAGATTAAGCACATTCCCTCTGTAGTCGTCATAGCTCTGTCTTGTATCATGCTCCATAATTGGAAGGCCAGTTACCAGCCAGAATTGGGTTCCACTGATGCCCCAGCACTGACTGTGCATCACACATGGCATCTTGACTTATTGGTATCAAATTTCTCATTATTATACTTTGGATTATCATAGTGCCACGGAGCTCCAGTGATAAACCCAGAACCCTGTGGAACTAGGTGCTGTACAAACACAAAACAAAAGCTGGTCCCTGAAACAATCAGAAGTTCAATTTTTCTCTTCCTTTTCAACCTTCGGGCAAGGTTGAAACTGCTGCAGAACAATCTTCAGAACAGACACCTGAGTTCACTGAATGATTACAATACCATCAAATTTTCATCACGCTTTTCTTCCATTATGAATTATCAATTTGTTAGCATCATAAAGGAGATTAATATAAAGAGCGTTCATGTTACAGGAAGGATTTTTTAGATAAAGTACATGTTTACTCACAGGATCTGCTAATAAACAAGGACTGGACTGTTCCCTTAGTGAAGCTCGTTTGACCTACTACATTTGACTTATTTTTTTATTTAGAAGGGATAACTGTAATTCCTTCCCCTGCACTCCCCCCCCTTTTTTTTGTTTGTTCAGTCTTTAGAAATTATTTACAAGCATCTCCCACTTGAGTTTAATCTTTTTGGTAATGAAAGTAAATTTTATCAGGGATTAGCTTCCTCCCAACCAAATAAAAACCCAAAACAAAGCCACTGGAGGTGTAGTAGTAAATTAAATGAATATTTTGCTTACCCTTTATTCTATAAGCACAACTGAATGGAGCATAAGTCACTTCACTATTTGACAAATGCAGTTAATCTGACTAAACCTAAATGGTTTCTCATCATTCAAACACAGAATATAAATCTCAAATTAAATAGCCAACAAAATTTGACATGGGTGTACATTTACTCTCTCGTTTTGATTAAGTCAAAAGATCTCTGCAACAGTGCTAGTCGTAGCAGAAGTTGGGTATACCATCTGGGAGGGGAGAGTTCTGGAATTCTAACTCCGATAGTAACTCTCTCTCTGAACTAGAGCGAGGAGTTGTCAGTTGGCTTGCGTTTGTGTCCTGTCAGTTTGCTGTCCAGCTTTGCGCAGATAGTTAGCTTAGCAGACATCGATAGTATTACCCAGTGTTATGTGCTAAGGCTGGAGTGTCATTGCCTGAATAATGTTGTTCAGGTTGCCCACTACTTCTATCCTTGGAGCAGATAAGTACTCGTAAAGAAAGACTACAAGCACAGTTCAGTGACAAAGGCACTCAGCCAGTTTTATTGCCATCAAAAGACAGTCCCAGTGCCCTGGCTCCTTGGTTACAGTACACTAACACATGAATGCCCTGTGACAAGGAATGGCTCGGTCAGCAGCAGGAATTTCTGCTATCCCCCTGCTGAACAAACAATTAAGACAAAGTATTGACATTTATAGGATAAAATAGACAACTAATATACACAACTTACACACTTACATATTTCATGACATCTGCTTGTTAGATCCCTTGTTCCTGATAATTGGAACAAAACATCCCTATTCATTATTTTGTCAAACCATCTTATCTTGTACTAGATTGGGGTGCATCTGTACTAGATTAAATATATTTACGTAGCTATCTGGTGCCTAGAGTACTAGCAACAACTTTGCCACGTTCATGTACTGGACAGTGAACTTGTAAACATCTGCTTTAATACATGGCCTGACTTTGGTTCACAGCCTCTGGTTCAGGCCTCAAATCTTACACCAGGCCCAGTGCACCAGGCTCTTTCTATCTCTGCTCCATAAGTCACCTGGGGCCACTTTGCATATAGCCACAACCATGATTCTGTAAGAACAACAGTAATCTTAACTGGTCACAAGAAAAAATGTTTTGAGCTCACAGCACAGCTCTTCTGCCATCATGAAGGTTTTTGCATCCACATCTTGTATGCTGCCCTTTTATTTGTTTTGTTTGTTTATGAGTGCATTCAGGGCAGTTAACCCTAAGTGCTCCCTGAGTAACTTTTTAGGATTATAGCAGCTAATTTCCATTGCGGAAACCTACTTATCAGTACAGTTGCTGCATCCTCCCACTTCTGTAACTTGCTGCTTAACAGCTTGGGAACATAATAGGGTAGAAATGGTAACAGCACAGAGCACTTAGAGCTAGTACCAGAAAAGCAGGTTGAGGCAAATAAAGAAATTTTGCCTGAATTACTGAACTTAAGAACATAAGAATGGCCATACTGGGTCAGACCAAAGGTCCATCTAGCCCAGTATCCTGTCTACCATTAGTGGCCAATGCCAGGTGCCCCAGAGGGAGTGAACCTAACAGGTAATGATCAAGTGATCTCTCTCCTGCCATCCATCTCCACCCTCTGACAGAGGCTAGGGACACCATTCCTGTCCATCCTGGCTAATAGCCATTGATGGACCTATCCTCTATGAACTTACCTACTTCTTTTTGAGCCACATGTTCAAGTACTCAGCACCCATGACTTCAGCCTGATTTTCAGGAGAGCTCTGCTTCCTTATGGGTACCTAAACATAGACCAGATTTTCAAGCTTGCTCAGTAGCCAGCTGCACCCAATATGCTGAGCTCTTCTGAAAACCTGTCCCTTTATTCTGGTGCTTAAATGGGAGCTGAGCTCCTTTGAAAATCTGGCCCCAATTGTGTGAGCAGAATTCTGTTGGAAATGTCTGGTAAAGCATTAGGGCCAGCATCAGCTAACCTTCACAGGCTTGTGAGGCTGGTATTCTCATTTTACAGATGGGCAGATAGAGACGCAGAGCAGCTAAGTCAGAGGAAGTCACTGTCTGAACTGAGCGAGGCAGAGTCTGAATACACTCTATCCACACCTAGCCTTGTGATGCTGGCCTCTAGCTCACCACACATACCCAAATGACTGGAGATGTGCTTTGTCCCATACAGAGAAGGAAAAAAAGCTGGTCTCAGGAGGGGGAGGATCTTGGGTGGTATGGTATTCTTGAAAACAGGATGAGAGTCAGGTTGGAGGGTGAGGCAGGGTTGCCAATGGGAACACAACATTGCAAAATCTTGCTATTTTTCTAGTAATATCCACCCTGTTCTGGGATGAATAGAGGCCTTCATACTGGGGGAAGAGGAACTGGAATAAATTCCCATTGTACATAATGTACCTCTGATGGTAGACAGAGCTTGAATGTATAATTGGTTCCACTTGTGGTCTGGGAACAAATTATGCTATTATCTCTCTCATTGCATGATACAGGTCTATGTTTCAAACTGCTGACTTCAGTCCCCATATGGAATCTTTATTCGTTTTCCTCTTCTATCTCAGATTTGCCAGGACAACTCAAGGCTTTATGGGCCTTTTCCTTGAGACAGCTATGGTCTCTGGGATAGGGTATTATCAGTCTTTTCCAGGAGATTGGCTTTCTGTAGGAGGAATCAAATATATTTTGAGAACAGTATCTCAAGAACATGAAAATATTGGGTGACTCACTTTTTCTATAGACCATTGTTTACAATCTTGGCTCTATGTATAAAAAAACCCCACAACCCTTCTTCTTTAGGACAAGTCTTGGGAATGGTTATCATTTCCATGCTTGCTACCAAAGTCTGGTAGTGAAACTCTGTTCAGCAGTCATTACTTCATTCAAGACAGCAGGCAAATGACAAATTATTTTTCATTTTATGGTCGTTATAATTTTCAATGTAATTAAGACCAGTGAACGGATGGCAAATAGTTTACTTATTTTGTAAACCGACGGTGCTGGTACACATTGTTGCACTTTGGCTGCCTATATTACTTGAATGTTTGTTTTTCCAGAATCCCCTGAGCTAATCTACCATCAGACTGCTAAAACACTGGATCATGTGCTGTCAAACAGTTCAATGTTAGTATCTAGTGTGCTTGGAGGAATTAGGTATCATGTGCGGGCTCAACAGAGAAACAAGCACTGCATAAGCTCGAAAATAGCTGTAAGAAAGTTCTCCATGCATTCTTTTAATAAAAGATACATTTTTATGCTGACTAGATACTAGCAATTACTGGACCTCCTAAACTGGTTCGCTGATTGATTGTATCTACTCTGGCCAGCATTAACCTTTCAAACATGCTGGTTCATTAAGACTTCAAAAAAGCAGGAGAAGCAATACAGTATTCACTAACCCATATTGTCATTAGACAAATTTAAAATGGTTACGATTTTTTTTTTAAATCCCTTTACAATTTTCCCCCTGGATTTGTGCTAGCGGCCTCTCCTGCAAGAGATAGGCGACTTAGTTTAAGCCAATGCACTGGTTTAGCATGCACACTCAGGCCTTCTGTTTGGGGTGGGGCTATAAAATAAGGAAAACTGCTTCCTCTTTACTACTCACACATGCACACTCTAAAAATATATGCTGCAAGTTGTGCAAGAAGTGATTTCCACTGTAATACTGCTTAGTGCAGCTCAGTAGCGCAGTTCAGAGAAGTTCCTTCTTGGATCACTTGGTAGAGATGCTACTTGGGGTGCAAAAGAAGCCTGGATTGTGTCTCTTTCTCAGTTTCTACCGTGCTTGCCCATCCATGTACAGTAAACCACAGAAATCTTTGCTAAATGATCATCTGCTCCATTGAGTGTCTGGCTACTAGTGAACAGAGTGCTTGGAACTTCCACACAGAAAATTAAAAGTTGTCTAATGGTTAAAACTGGTGTTCAATTTGCCATGTAGCAACACGCACAAGATTCAGAGGTTCCAACATAACCGCTCTACTGGGTCAGACCAATGGCCCATCTAGCCCAGTATCCTGCCTCTGACAGTGGTCAGTGCCAGGTGCTTCAAAGGCTAGAAGGGACTATTGTCCTCTAATTTGACCTCTTGAATAACATAGGCCACAGAACTTCCCAAAAATATTACCCTGAGCAGATCTTTTAGAAAAACATCCAATCTTGATTTTAAAATGGTTAGTGATGGAAACTCCACTACAACCTCTCGTAAGTTGTTCCAATGGTTAATTACTCTCTCAGTTAAATTTTTTCACCTTTTTTCCAGAATGGAAAATCCTAATACTTTGCCCTGTACCTTTCAAGGCCCTGCATATGCTTCATAAGCTTGGGTTACTTTCCCAAAGGAGAAGACTATCAGGGCAATTTTCCTGCCCTTAACCTTCTGATTGTCAGCCACATGTTGGTGCAATACTATGTGCATACGTTCCATACACTAGCAGAAGATGTTTTCTCTCATTGTCGTAATGGACTGTGGAAGTATCTGTTTTACATATGTATGGAGAACAGTCTACTAGTGTAACACTGTCTTCAGTGTATCAACTTGGTATTAGTCCCCAAAATATTGCTTGCTTGAGCCTAACAGTTTTTTTGGATGCGACTTTCACTCACGGAAGGTATCAAACCCAGCCCTGAAAAAGTAGCAAAAAATAACTGAGATGAGGTCACGAGAAACGCATAGTAAACTAGGTAGAAAAAGAGATCAAGGTTAGTGATTTACTTTGCAGAAACTTTGGTACCACTAAGATCCCCTGAAGAAAGAGTTGGAGTGAAATTCTGGCTTCACCAAGATCAGTGACAAAACTTCCATTGGCTTCAATGGGTTCAGGATTTCACCCCTTGGAGTTTCAATCTGATGCACAGAGAGATTCTGCTTTCTCCAAAACAAAGCAGTTACATGCGGTGTGGTTAGTCATGTGACTATCTAGTTATTCATGGAATTACCCAGTTTATGGGTGAAGTCATGTCAACATTTCATGTCCTTTAGCAACTGTAACTGAACATTCCTAATTTTGAAAACTCAGCCCTATAATTTCATTTTCAGTGTATCCTTCCAAAATTTAATGTAACGCACAGAACATATCACTTTGAATGGCAATTTTTATGTTTTTTTTTTAAGACCTGTGGTGCAACAGAAATACAAAGTAAACCAGGAGATATGCAGAACATAAATCAATAAGAAGGTCAGTCTGATGATCTCCTGATATACTCCTTATCTGATTTAATTATTACTTGAGAATCACTTCCAGATTCTTTGGGAGTATGTATGAGTAAAATTGAAAGAGATGTTTATGCAGTACATTGCTGATGGCTGTTTTGCCAGAAGCTGGGAATGGGTGACAGGATGGATCACTTGATGATTACCTGTTCTGTTCATTCCCTCTGGGGCACCTGGCATTGGCCACTGTCAGAAGACAGGATACTGGACTAGATGGACCTTTGGTCTGACCCACTATGCTTGTTTTTATGTTATGCAGAACATACTCGGAGCAGGCTGGGATGGCATTAGACTGCTGTGGGAACACCATTCCTTCCTTAAATCCAGTCTCAAACGTATTTAAATTTCAATTGTCTTAACAAAAGCAAAGTAACAAAGAAATTAAGCAACAGAAGCAGATGAAGTCATCTAGCAAGGAGTGGAAGGAAAATAGAAGGCCAAGGATTGGGCACTCTGGAAAAGTTTGAAGGGAGGAGGCTGACCCACTGAAAGAGCCCACCAAAGAGGTAAGAGGGGAATGTGTAGACAATAGCTACAGACCTAAAAGAAGGACAAAATGTTGAATAGTAGGATATGATTGACAGTACCAAAAGCAGCTGAGAAGTCAAGGAGGATGGATGGAATAGGGGCCCTGAAGTTTGGCCACAAAAAGGCCATTGCATTAGTGCTGTTTCAGTGAGTGAGCAGGACAGAAGCAAGTGAGGCAGAGTTGGAGGAGAGAAACTCCAGGCAATGGTTGTGAGCAGCACACTCTTATTTTAGAGATGGGTGATGAGTTAGTTGTTAGCAAGGTGGGTGTGGTTTTCTGAGGAGTGAGAAGATGGCACAAGAGTGAGAGGATAAAGACACAAGGACAAATGTGGTTGAGTAGTCATGAGGCATAAAGGGAGGCATGATTGGGGCTTGTGGAGGGATTTAGAGAATGAGAGCAAATGAGAAGAAAAGGAAGGTGTTGGGATTGAGGAAAGTCCCTTCATATTTTGATGTGGTTTAAGAGGGAGGGCAGTTTTTATAATTCTGGTTAATGTATTAGAAATAGATGGCTGGTTTGGGGTCGGCGGGTGGGGGGTTGTATAAATGGTGGTACATTTCAGTGTGCTCATTCAGTGTACTAGAACATATGGCAAATTACTTGACCATACAGATTCAAAGAGTGATTTATGTTCTGCACATTAAACTCACAGAACAAACAAATGATAAGAGATCTTAACATTTTATACTGGAAAACATGGCAATCATCTGACATGGTCTAGACTCTGCATCTGTGTCATTCTTACATATTTTTGCAATTATTACATTCATTTCCTTTAACTTCTTTTCTGCCAAGCCCCATCTGCAACTTACGTTCAGACAAAATAGCTTTTCATATTCATGATGTTAGTCACCGTGAACACTTTTGATGCTGCCATCAATTTCAGCCATAGTAAATTAATTCCATTCCAGCAGTGAGATGAAAGCTGTTTTTGACTTATCTACTGCAGATATTGTGAATCAAATGGAAAAATTCAAAAGAAGATATTTTATAATAATATTTAAGTTCCTTATTCATCCTCAAAAATCATATTATTGGGGAGATAGGATAGAGAAAAGTCACTAGTAAAATTTTATAGCAGAAGTAATTAAAGTATTGTATCACAACAATAATAAACACAAGCACCCTAAGGCAAACTCTTTATTACATACTCATTTTCATTAAGAAGTCCTAGTAAAACTGGAGTCCTTGACTAAGTGGAATTTTGGGGAAATATGTTCTTTTAGGTTTTCAATTTTGATAGGATTTTAAATTACTTTTGACATGGTTGAATAATATTGAATATATTAGTGAATTGCCTGTCCGTAAGCAAAGGAATGTGCCTAGATAATGTAGAAACCTCCAAACATAAGGAAAGGGCAGAAAGGCAAACTTCAAATAAAATTTCCAAATTCCCTGTGCTTCAACAGCTAAAGGGAATAGTCTGTGTCACCTAAAAGCAGTGATTGAGAACCACTTTTATTTTTGCCCTGGGCGGAGACTAAAATGTTGCCTCCAATCCACTGCTTCTAAAGGTAGGAAGTAAGAAAAATTATTATAAGCTGCCCTGGGGTATTGACACCAAATTTAGTAAACACAGAACAAAAAGAAAAAGAAGGAAGTCCCTGTCCCAAGAAACTAACAATCCAAGTATAAGGCAAAAAACAACAGATGGTTACACTCGGATTGTGGAATACAAGGAAGCAATGGCAGTTTGGGCAGCATGATTGGATATAGTCTTAGCACATCAGCAGCTTAACTAGTGTCACTTTTTTTTGTAGGCATTTCAGCCAAAAGAGATTTGAGGAGGGATCTGAAGGTGGATAATGAGGTAATTTTGCAGATGCTTTTGGGGAGCAACTCCCAAGCATGCAGCACAGCATGGGAGACAACACAAAAGTGCTTGTTTGAAACATTAACAAATGGGAGGTGGAGGCTGGCATCATGGGCCAATCAGAGACGGGACTCGACCTTTCGATACTGAATAAGAGAAAATAAGTGGGATGGGGGTAAACTGTGAAGGTCCTTGAAAGTGAAGTCTAGTTGGCAGCCGGTGTCAAGTGGAGTGCCCCAGGGGTCGGTCCTGGGGCCCGTTTTGTTCAATATCTTCATAAATGATCTGGAGGATGGTGTGGATTGCACTCTCAGCAAATTTGCGGATGATACTAAACTGGGAGGAGTGGTAGATACGCTGGAGGGGAGGGATAGGATACAGAAGGACCTAGACAAATTGGAAGATTGGGCCAAAAGAAATCTAATGAGGTTCAATAAGGATAAGTGCAGGGTCCTGCACTTAGGATGGAAGAATCCAATGCACCGCTACAGACTAGGGACCGAATGGCTCGGCAGCAGTTCTGCGGAAAAGGACCTAGGGGTGACAGTGGACGAGAAGCTGGATATGAGTCAGCAGTGTGCCCTTGTTGCCAAGAAGGCCAATGGCATTTTGGGATGTATAAGTAGGGGCATAGCGAGCAGATCGAGGGACGTGATCGTTCCCCTCTATTCGACACTGGTGAGGCCTCATCTGGAGTACTGTGTCCAGTTTTGGGCCCCACACTACAAGAAGGATGTGGATAAATTGGAAAGAGTACAGCGAAGGGCAACAAAAATGATTAGGGGTCTAGAGCACATGACTTATGAGGAGAGGCTGAGGGAGCTGGGATTGTTTAGTCTGCAGAAGAGAAGAATGAGGGGGGATTTGATAGCTGCTTTCAACTACCTGAAAGGGGGTTTCAAAGAGGATGGCTCTAGACTGTTCTCAATGGTAGCAGATGACAGAACGAGGAGTAATGGTCTCAAGTTGCAATGGGGGAGGTTTAGATTGGATATTAGGAAAAACTTTTTCACTAAGAGGGTGGTGAAACACTGGAATGCGTTACCTAGGGAGGTGGTAGAATCTCCTTCCTTAGAGGTTTTTAAGGTCAGGCTTGACAAAGCCCTGGCTAGGATGATTTAACTGGGACTTGGTCCTGCTTTGAGCAGGGGGTTGGACTAGATGACCTTCTGGGGTCCCTTCCAACCCTGATATTCTATGATTCTATGATTCTATGAAGAAAAGCAGCTTATGATACAATAGAGAAGGGGGAAGCCTGTGAAGGGATGCAAAGAGAGGGGTGGCATGGTCAAAGCGACCTTTGTAGCAGCAATCTGAATGGATATGAATGGGGCAAGATTGCATTTGTCTAGGCCACAAAGAAGACTGTGGTAGTAATTCAGACATGAGATGAGAGCTCAGATGACAGTTTTAGATGTGTGGATGGATAAAAAGGCTGGATTTGTCTCTTTCTGTGATACCACAGCTACTGTGTGGAATGTCACCAAAACAAGGAGCCAGACTATGTTAGTTTAGGACTGATGCTCTTTTAAAAACTACTTGGCACAGATATTTTCCCTTCATATCAACAATAATTACTTTTTGTCCTTTTATATGTATAAATTCTACATAAATTCACGTGTGTGTATGTGTGCGCGCATGTGTCTTTTTTTAAAATCTGCATCTATCTCCCAGCTCCACGCTCCAGCAGAGTTCTAGGACTGCCATCATTTTGTACCAACTTAAGAGGACCTGACCACAAAAACGTTAGTAAGTGGTAATATGATGAATAGTCCTTCTAACCAGGGTACTAGGGACACATTTCTGCATTAGGTGGATTTTTAAGATTTTATTTTCAGTTCACCTTCATGATTAGTTCAATATAGGACATTCTCTATCTTATAACTGTAATAGCAATTTTCCCCTCTCATACCATTGGCCCAGTTCAGATGGTGGGGTGCACTGTTCTGCTCTGCCTGAAGATGGAGATTGAAAGCTGCATTTTGAATAATGCACAAGTTGAGCTTCCTACAGCTAAGAGCTGCAGCTTGTTTCCTGAAAGCAGCAACTGATCCCTTGCAAGCTAGACTGCGCCTTTTCCTGAGACAGCTGGAAGCCTCAATTTCTTGAAGACAATAGTGCAGTAATTAACAAATAGCACTCCTTCCACTTGCAGAGACCTCACAAAACTTTTCCAAAACCCTCCAGTGAAATAGGATAAACATAAGGAGTGCTAATAACATATCAACATAAACTACTATAACAAAAGGACCAGCCTTTCTGAAACATATATAAACAGAGTTTAATAAGTAAATTTAAATACTGCTCCAAAAATATGTGTATTTGGCAGTGGCCAGCAATGGATTTACTGAGCAGTAGGAAAAAATAAATCAAATGCTATTAATTTTGCTTAGTGCTTATATTTTTAAGCTTCTTTCTCAGAGACAACACATTCCGGATCCTCAGTATTTACCTTATTTTTATTTCCTGTTGATTATTCCTATTACAGAGCTTTTGGCCACACAGATTTTCATTTGGGGAAATCAGAAAGCACAGGCCTTGTACACACTTAAGAACATTTGCACAAGTGTTACTAAACTGACATAATGACATCACTGCATTGAGATGAAGACACTCTCTGAATGAGTGCAAAGCAAGACTGACGCGTGCACCTTAAACTGGTAACATACCCAAGTCAACTACCCTGGTGTAAGCACCTCTTTGCACTCAGGCAGCAAGTCTGCATGAGGGGTTTGCACTGGTGTAACAGTATTAAGCTAGTTATATTAGTGCATGTTTCTTTAATGTAGACAGCGTCTAGAGTAGTGAGAAATGAGCAGCTGATAAGAAAACAAAAAGACCTCTTGCGGTCCCTTCTAGTCCTAATATTCTATGATTTTATAAACAAGACACCAACTAGAGATCCTCTGTAAGATGTAAAAAGGAAAGGATGCATCCGATGAAGTGAGCTGTAGCTCACGAAAGCTTATGCTCAAATAAATTTGTTAGTCTCTAAGGTGCCACAAGTACTCCTTTCCTTTTTGCAAATATAGACTAACACGACTGCTACTCTGAAATCTGTAAGATGTGCCTTCCTTAAGAGAAGTTGCATGTAAGCAGTGCTTGATTAGATACCTTCTGTAAATATAACATATTCTTGCACCTCAGATTAACTTTTTTGCTGAAACATAGGCAAGGGGGTTGTCTTTTCAGAAAACATTACATTGTTGACTGTAGCTGTTAACAATAGTTCCCAGTCAGCTTCAAAGACACGGTAGGATTCAATTTCTTAGTAAACAAACATTTAATATAAACATTTGTAACTTGTATTTGGAGTACTTCTGAATAATGCTAAACCAAAAGATAACAGGTGGTAAATCTACTTACACAGACCTTTGTTGCTGTTACATATATTTAAGTGGAATGTTTCAGTGCAACATTGACACTTCTATCGGTTAGTACACGCACTCTGATCTTCTTTCAGAGATGATTTCTCAGTCTTTATAGTTCAGCTCTAATATACAGTGTGTGTCATCTGGATTCTTCAGACCTAGAGAACAATGGCAGCATCTCGGTTCTTTTCCGAACACTGTAGTCTTTGTCAGCAAACAAGTCTTACAGTTAGCAGCATTCTAGCGCTTGGATCAAATAGTTGACTGATCTCCTCAGAAATCTGTAGCCAGTATCCAAAATTGTACAGATAGTGGGATTATCATATAAAATATACATTATTTGGATTTCTATAGGGCACTGTCTTTTTTTCTTCAAATACCCAGTAAATTCAGGTAAGAATTTAAAAATCTTCACCTCACTGGGCTGTCCCATTCTCTCTCCAGCTGGGACAAAATCCCAGTTTAAACCAGTTAGCTAATAGCTAAATGTTAAGTTCCATAAACAATGTAGCCCGTACAGGTAACAATTGCTCTCCCTCCCCCCAGCTCTCCTTCCAGGTCCATAAAGAACATAACAATGGGCCAAATGTTATTCTAATGGAGGGATTCCCTAGTAAGCAAAGCTGAATTAGCACACACCTCTATCCAAAGTGGTACAGCCGTCACAGCAGATGTATCTCTTAACCCTACATTGATCACTCACTGAGTCCACAGGGCTGTCTTTAACTACTATATTTATAATCTTGCGCCCTTTCTTCCCCCACACTCTGATTGGCTCATCCTCCAACTAGTGAATATGTGTGGGACTTGCAAGACTCCTTGCTCACAATGAAAACTTCCCATACAGTTGCAGTAACAGCTACTGAGCATGTCCAGTAACTGCCAAACCATAGTTCTGTATATTTGTGGCCCTCTGAGCTGAGTATATGCCCTGCTGACAGAGTAGTATAATTAAAATCCACATCTTCTCCCCCTTGCTCTCTCCCTTTCTTTTATAGAATTGTAGTACTGGAAGGGACCTCAAGAGGTCTTTCAGTCCAGTCCCCTGCACTCATGGCAGGACTAAGTACCATCTAGACCATTCCCTACGGGTGTTTGTCTAATCTGCCCCAATGACAGAGATTCTACAAAAAGAAAAGGAGTACTTGTGGCACCTTAGAGACTAACAAATTTATTAGAGCATAAGCTTTCGTGAGCTACAGCTCACTTCATCGGATGCATTTGGTGGAAAAAACAGAGGGGAGATTGATATACACACACAGAGAACATGAAACAATGGGTTTATCATACACACTGTGAGGAGAGTGATCACTTAAGATAAGCCATCACCAGCAGCGGGGGGAGGGGGGGAAGGAGGAAAACCTTTCATGGTGACAAGCAAGGTAGGCTATTTCCAGCAGTTAACAAGAATATCTGAGGAACAGTGGGGGGTGGGGTGGGGGGTGGGGGAGAAATAACATGGGGAAATAGGTTTACTTTGTGTAATGACTCATCCTTTCCCAGTCTCTATTCAAGCCTAAGTTAATTGTATCCAGTTTGCAAATTAATTCCAATTCAGCAGTCTCTCGTTGGAGTCTGTTTTTGAAGCTTTTTTGTTGAAGGATAGCCACTCTTAGGTCTGTAATCGAGTGACCAGAGAGATTGAAGTGTTCTCCAACTGGTTTTTGAATGTTATAATTCTTGACGTCTGATTTGTGTCCATTCATTCTTTTACGTAGAGACTGTCCAGTTTGACCAATGTACATGGCAGAGGGGCATTGCTGGCACATGATGGCATATATCACATTGGTAGATGCGCAGGTGAACGAGCCTCTGATAGTGTGGCTGATGTGATTAGGCCCTATGATGGTGTCCCCTGAATAGATATGTGGACAGAGTTGGCAACTGGCTTTGTTGCAACGATAGGTTCCTGGGTTGGTGGTTCTGTTGTGTGGTGTGTGGTTGCTGGTGAGTATTTTCAGACTGGGGGGCTGTCTGTAAGCAAGGACTGGCCTGTCTCCCAAGATCTGTGAGAGTGATGGGTCGTCCTTCAGGATAGGTTGTAGATTCTACAACCTTCCTAGGCAATTTATTCCAGTGTTTAACTACCCTGACAGGAAGTTTTTCTTAATGGCCAATCTAAACTACCCTTGCTGCAATTTAAGACCATTGTTCCTTGTCCTAGCCTCAGAGATTAAGGAGAACAATTTTTCTCCCTTCTGCTTGTAACAACCTTTTATGTACTTGAAAACTGGTGTCCTGTCCCCCCTCAGTTTTTTCTTCTCCAGATTAAACAAGCCCCATTTTTTCAATCTTCCCTCATAGGTCAAAATCTTGTTTTGGGCCAAAACAATCAAATACTGCAGTACAAAACATATGGATTACATAAATACCAAGTGCAATGATGTTCCAAAGCAAACCCAAAATGGATTGGTAGGATAAATATCATAGTGTCTGTCATAAATATAAAGGGAAGGGTAAACACCTTTTAAAATCCCTCCTGGCCAGAGGTAAAATCCTTTCACCTGTAAAGGGTTAAGAAGCTAGGATAACCTCGCTGGCACCTGACCACAATGACCAATGAGAAGACAAGATACTTTCAGAGCTGGAGGGAGGGAAAAACAAAGGATCTGTCTGTGTGATGCTTTTGCTGGGGACAGAACAGGAATGGAATCTTAGAATTTAGTAAGTAATCTAGCTAGATATGCGTTAGATTATGATTTCTTCAAATGGCTGAAAAATTAGACTGTGCTGAATAGAATGAATATTCTTGTCTGTGCCTTTCTTGTAACTTAAGGTTTTGCCTAGAGGGATTCTCTATATTTTGAATCTAATTACCTTGTAAGGTATTTACCATCCTGATTTTAGAGAGGTGATTCTTTTTACCTTTTCTTATATTAAAATTCTTCTTATAAGAAATTGAATGCTTTTTTCATTGTTCTTAAGATCCAAGGGTTTGGGTCTGTGGTCACCTATGCAAATTGGTGAGGATTTTTATCAAGCCTTTCCCAGGCAGGGGGGTGCAAGATTTTGGTGAGGATTTTGGGGGGAAAGACGTTTCCAAACAACTCTTTCTCAAAAAATAAACCCAGGCGTTTGGTGGTGGCAGTGGAAGTCCAAGGGTAAAATAGTTTGTATCTGGGGGAAGTTTTAACCTAAGCTGGTAAAAGTAAGCTTAGGAGGTTTTCATGCAGGTCCCCACATCTGTACCCTAGAGTTCAGAGTGGGGAAGGAACCTTGACAGTATCATAGAAGTTAGAGATGAAAAAGCACTCTGAAATGATCCTGTCCATCTCCCAGTCAGTGCTGGGTTGGTCCCTATAATACATATTCTAGCGCTGTGTTCAGTCTAGTCTTAAACACCCAAGTGATAGAATATCCAGTCCCTCACAATACTTTGCACACATATAACAAGTTTAATTATCGATTGCAGTGAAATCTTCAGAGGTGTGCCAGTATTAGCATCATTTTACAGCGAGGAAAACTGAGGCAGAGGAAGGTTTAAATGACTTGTCCCAAAATCACACATGCTGTTACTGTGAAAGACTGGACATAACATTTGACTTACTTTTAAAACTATTGAGTGAAATCTTGTCCCCATTCAAGTCAATGGGAATTTTGCCATTAACTTCAATGAGGCCAGGATTTCATCTAGTATCTGGTGTGAAATTTGCACTGACTTATGTTTTTGTTAAGAATTTTATAAAATCCACCCTTTTGAGAGTATAATTTTAAAAATTTGTATTTATCACTTGTCAGACTCATTTGAAAGAATGATGTCAAGTATCAGGGGGTAGCCATGTTAGTCTGAATCTGAAAAGCGGCAAAGAGTCCTGTGACACCTTATAGACTAACAGATGTATTGGAACACAAGCTTTCGTGGGTGAATACCCACTTCGTCACTGCTGGCAAAAGAGTTCACGCAGAGCTAGTATGGGACAATATTCTTAGAAGGTCGATAGTGCAGCTTCCTTAACAGGATCTTCAAAGATTCATTTCTTTGTCTTCTCCAAACTTTGTGAGCCTGGACTTTGCCTTCAGGACTCACTTGCAGCTTCAATCCTTTATGTGTAAAGGATTCTGGGACCAGGAGCTCCAAAGTCTCAAGCTCAATGGATCTCTTCCAAAGATAGTGAATTTATACTATAGACTAAAACAGTCATTGCAATAGGCTGATATAAATATGTTCTATACTATTCTTTAACCTGTGATCATGAATGGCCCAATGTTTGACTTCATGCATCTTTACAAAGTCCCTGACTCCTTCCTGTCCCATTGGCATCTTGGTGTCAGCTATACTGAGGCTTTATAAGCCATCTTGCCTTTTGTTAAATATTGAAATCTTCTCCATCTCTTTGTTAGGCTTTATAGTTTTCGGAGAGATGGAATTTCAAACTTAAAAAAAATAGTCCAAACTTTAAGTCTCTTACCAAGTTGCAGTTCCACTCTGCAGTATTGCGAGCAGCCAAGGCTCAACACTTAAAAGTCAAGATCCCCCCCCCATCAAGTGATTTTAAAAAAAATGTCATGTTGGTCTGTGTGTTGATTTTTTTATCTTTACCTGCCCCACCCTTGGGGTGTGTTTGGGGTGAGAGGGAGTGTTACCAGTCCACCTAAATTTCTCAAGGTGATTTTGGTCCTTGCTGAAAGAGTTCTTATCTTCACAGCTGCCCATCCCTCTGCCCAGCAATAATTTTTCCCCTTTGGCCCCCCTATCAACACCTTACCTCCCCATTAATTCTGTGTCTCCATCAATTCTGTCCTCAGATGCCAATTAATTCTGGTCCCGCAGTGTCCCCATCAGTGCTGCTTCTCCTCAGCCCCATCTTTGCTCCTCCTGCAGCTTTTGGAGTTCTTCACTCACACACTTAGGTGGGTGGGTGCAGGGCATATGTGTCTCTCTTCATTCTCAGGCCACACCCCATGCTGCAAGGAGGGAGAGGAAAGGGGGGAGCAACAGAGGAACTGTGCTTGCTCCATGGCTCACAAGAGGGGAGGGAAGCCAGTCCCATCTGATGGGAACGGTGTCCATTCCTGACAAGAGAGCGATAGAGCTCTGCCTGATTTTTTCAGCAGCCCTGATTGGCTGATCCTCTCCAGGAGGTGGGGCAGTGGGGAAAACAGCCAATCAGCTGGAGCTTTCCCCCAGCTAAGGCTGAAATTCTCAAGAAGGTGAGAAGAAATCATGAGAGTTGGCAACACTGAAGCAGTTAGATCCTTTGATCAAAATTTCTATGATGTTCCAAGATTAAGGGTATTCAGACCTCAAGGTGAGAGCAGACTGAGATTTGCATTTGAAGTGATTTATTAACCTTCTGTAATGTAGGTCAGGCTAGTTTCCGAATATTGTTAGAGTCCTTAATAGCTGCCTCCCTTAGTGTTCATCAACTAAACATTAGTTAAATTCAAAGGCTTTGTTCTTCTATGGAAGGAATATTCAAAGTGGATACAAATTCTGTGCTAATACTCAGGATTAAGGTATAAAATGTCACCTTTAAATGACAATTCTCAAAAAAATCCCTACTCTACAAACACACCTCACTAAGGCAGCAAGTAGATATGTTTAAGGAGAAAATTACCTCTGGTTTTTATTAAATTGCACAGCATCCTTTATGATATTGCATATGCCCCCCCATCCCCAGTAGTAGCAATCAACATAAAACCCAGCTGGTTCTCCTTACCTACAGTGACTATTCATTACGTTACTTGGTAACAGTAACAGTTTGTGAGACAATAGCTGAAAATATTAGTGCTCAAATCAGTCTGAAAATATAAATTGCAGCTGATTATGCAGGTGGAGCATGTACTATACAGTCCACCTATGTGGGGTGAATGGGGACTACTCTCAGACTCGACAGCAGTTCAATCCCTTCTGCCATCTTTTGGTTGAGGAAAATAAATCCTCTTTTAACCCCACTAAGGACATTCACCACGTCATGAAACATTATTATTATTATTATTATATTGTTCTGAGAATGGATATATTGCAATGTGATAACAGTTGTCACCAATGTTCATCCTAATTGTTCTTTGTACTGAGCAGGCTACGAATTCCACTGACCATTACTTTTTTGTCCTTGGGCAATCAATCTTACCTGTGTGTGTTGGGGGTGTGTGTGAAGGGATTGTGTGTATGGGACGTGTTTGTAAACCCTCCCCCCACAGACCAGTTGCTTGTGTGTGTGAGGGGTTGGGGTGGGGTAGCAAGGGGTGTGTGTGTGTGTGTGTGTGTGTGTGTGTGTGTGTAGAGTATGTGTATGGAGGTCAGGGGATGTATGTACGGAGTGGGGGTGGGGAGGGAGTAAGGAGCATGTAGGAGTATATGTTTGTGCGGAGGTGAGTAGGGATGTGTGTGTAGAGGGGCTGGTGTGGGTTGGGGGTATAGGGTGTGTGTATGTGTCAAGTAAGAGGTGTGGGAAGGTATTGGTCAGAGGTGTGAAGGGGGTGTGTGTGGGGGGGAGGTCAGGAATGTGCAAGGGGAGGCATGCTGCCCCAGGGTTGCTCCTCACTAGTATCAGACACTAGTCCCTGTAGACTCTGTCCCTGCCATTTGCAGAGTGAGGAGCCTGGCCAGGAGTCTGGGCAGGGATGGGGGTGGGTGTCAGATCACACCTCTGCCAGACTGCTGAAGGGGCCGTGGCTGCAGCTCCCCCCTGCATTGCCTCTCAGCAGCAGCAATCGCCATGTCCTTGGAAAGCAATTGTCAGGGGGTGGGCTGTTGGTGCTTTGGCCCCATCAGGCTGCAGCTCTGCAGCTTCTGCTGACCCAGCCAGCACTGCAGTGTCCAGCCGGGCCCTTTCCCTGAGCTCCTGCACACGGGGCAATCCAGAGCCACCACCTCCTCGTGCTGACCCCAGCATGGGAAGTGTTTCCACTCGCCGCAGCGAGGAGATCGGGTCACACATGCCCTGTCATAGGATGGAGCGAGCAGAGCATGGTTTTAAGTGGCCCAGGGCTGCAGAGAGGAGATTTGAGCAGCATAGTTTCTGACCTGCATCGTATATAGACAATTGCAGCGCAGCCATTTTCAGGGAACACTGGCTGTCACCTATGCCTGTGACCCTAACAGGTCTTTTTGAACTCATAACATCAAGGCACTAGAGAGATTCAGCTGTGGTGTAGCTATCCAGGCATTGCTCTTGCTTGCCAGAAAAGGTTTAAAGAGTTTCTCATTGTTTTTATGAAGGGTTATAGATTTAATTAGTTACTTGTGTTCCCTTCTGAATGGAGAACATCTTTGTGATGTGCCAAAGCATATTGTTAACCCATGACAAATGCGATCATATATTAGTATTCATGGTAGACAACCAATAAGATTTCCATCTGGCAGTATTTCAGGCTTGATTCTGCTCATATAGAAGTCAGTGACAAAACACCTGTTGACTTTAGTGGGGGCAGAACTGGCCTGTTTGTGCCTATTGTCATGGTTTCTTACACTTGTGCAGCAGTTTATCTATTGGTTCTGTTAATGGTGGCTGGGTGTATATGGATCCTCTTCTTCATGTCTTGGGAAGGCCAGCCAAGCGCCTTCTTATTACCCCTATGTGTAACTCTGATGCCAGGTGGGCAATGGAGTATAAGTGCAGTTGCACCTACATCTCCCAGGGAGTAAAGGAGAGCCTCTCAACCGGTGTTCCCCATAATCTCTGGGATGTGAATGGAAAGGTCACTGCCCCATCTTCCTTGAGAAACTTGGACTTAGTTTTAAAAATAATCAGAATAATCTTTTTAGAAAAGCTTTTCTAAATAAAATAATGATGCTAATAAAAACAAAAGGACACAAATATTTAGAACCTGCAGCATTCATTAAAAAATGAAGGAAATTAACAACCCAAAAGCTTTGAAATGATTAAAGTTTGCAAGATACTCCATCTATTAAAGCCAGAGAGCAAGTGCTTGGGCTCATGGGATCCACACAAAAAATAATGTAAGGAAAAAAATCTGTAATGATCCAGGGCCAGGATATTTTTTCTAGGAGAGGCCACATGTGGTCTAGTAGAAATAAACATTTTATAACATACCCATAGTGGCATACTGCTGAAATGTTGTCAGGAGGCCATTTTAACATACATCACAGTGAAAAGCAGAGGTGCCTGAAGAGGGGAAGAACACAGGTACATATTATGCAAATATAATATTCTGAGGATGGAGAGTATTTTCCAATACAATATATAAATATATGGCACCATCACAAACTATCTGTCAGCATATTAGTACCTATTTGCTGCTTTGGTGCATTGTGACATATTTGTGTTCCTAAAGTTCACATTCTTCTTCGAGTTTCAGAGTAGCAGCCGTGTTAGTCTGTATTCACAAAAAGAAAAGGAGTACTTGTGGCACCTTAGAGACTAACACATTTATTTGAGCATAAGCTTTCGTGAGCTACAGCTCACTTCATCAGATGCATTTGGTGGAAAATACAGAGGGGAGATTTATATACACACACAGAGAACATGAAACAATGGGTTTTATCATACACACTGTCAGGAGAGTGATCACTTAAGATGAGCCATCACCAGCAGCAGGGGGGAAAAGAGGAAAACCTTTCATGGTGACAAGCAAGGTAGGCTATTTCCAGCAGTTAACAAGAACATCTGAGGAACAGTGGGGGTAGGGTGGGGGGGGAGAAATACCATGGGGAAATAGTTTTACTTTGTGTAATGACTCATCCACTCCCAGTCTCTATTCAAGCCTAAGTTAATTGTATCCAGTTTGCAAATTAATTCCAATTCAGCAGTCTCTCGTTGGAGTCTGTTTTTGAAGCTTTTTTGTTGAAGGATAGCTACCCTCAGGTCTGTAATCGAGTGACCGGAGAGATTGAAGTGTTCTCCGACTGGTTTTTGAATGTTATAATTCTTGACGTCTGATTTGTGTCCATTTATTCTTTTACATAGAGACTGTCCAGTTTGACCAATGCACCCTGACAGCAGGATTGTCTGGCTATGTAGACTTCCTCCTCAGGCCCTACGTTACCAGCACTCCCAGCTATCTTCGAGACACCACTGACTTCCTGAGGAAACTACAATCCATTGGTGATCTTCCTAAAAACACCATCCTAGCCACTATGGATGTAGAAGCCCTCTACACCAACATTCCATACAAAGATGGACTACAAGCCGTCAGGAACAGTATCCCCGATAATGTCACGGCTAACCTGGTGGCTGAACTTTGTTACTTTGTCCTCACTCATAACTATTTCACATTTGGGGACAATGTATACCTTCAAATCAGCGGCACTGCGATGGGTACCCGCATGGCCCCACAGTATGCCAATATTTTTATGGCTGACTTAGAACAACGCTTCCTCAGCTCTCGTCCCCTAATGCCCCTACTCTACTTGTGCTACATTGATTACATCTTCATCATCTGGACCCATGAAAAAGAAGCCCTTGAGGAATTCTACCATGATTTCAACAATTTTCATCCCACCATCAACCTCAGCCTGGACCAGTCCACACAAGAGATCCACTTCCTGGACACTACGGTGCTAATACGTGATAGTCACATAAACACCACCCTATATCGGAAACCTACTGACCGCTATTCCTGCCTACATGCCTCTAGCTTTCATCCAGATCATACCACACGATCCATTGTCTACAGCCAAGCTCTACGATATAACCGCATTTGCTCCAACCCCTCAGACAGAGACAAACACCTACAAGATCTCTATCATGCATTCTTACAACTACAATACCCACCTACTGAAGTGAAGAAACAGATTGACAGAGCCAGAAGAGTACCCAGAAGTCACCTACTACAGGACAGGCCCAACAAAGAAAATAAGATATTCATGCGCCATGCAAGTCCAAGATTTGCACAGGACTCAAGAGCTGTTCTAGGAGAGACAGAGAGGTAAAGCTTTGTCTCCTTATGTTGGAGCATTCTCTCTGACCTGCATCAGATTCACACCTTGAGACCCTTCCGTGCAGATGTCTTCAAGTGACCACAGTATCTCCTTGACTTCTACAACTCAATTACCTTCTAGACCATCGTGAGAGAGATCTGTGGGTGATGCACCCAATCTTTTGCCAAATGGAGCTCTAAATCTCCTCTGAATGAACTCGGCCACAAGAAACATACCATACTGGAGCCCTCATGCCAATGTGGAGTGCTGCTGAAGGCCCAAGTGGTCTCACTATAAAGGTTTCAGAGTAGCAGCCGTGTTAGTCTGTATTCGCAAAAAGAAAAGGAGTATTTGTGTCACCTTAGAGACTAACAAATTTATTTAGTAGTAAATATGGCAGGCGACCAGCTTGGCTTAATGGTGAAATCCTAGCGGATCTTAAACATAAAAAAGAAGCTTACAAGAAGTGGAAGGTTGGACATATGACCAGGGAAGAGTATAAAAATATTGCTCGGGCATGTAGGAAAGATATCAGGAGGGCCAAATCGCACCTGGAGCTGCAGCTAGCAAGAGATGTCAAGAGTAACAAGAAGGGTTTCTTCAGGTATGTTGGCAACAAGAAGAAAGCCAAGGAAAGTGTGGGCCCCTTACTGAATGAGGGAGGCAAGCTAGTGACAGAGGATGTGGAAAAAGCTAATGTACTCAATGCTTTTTTTGCCTCTGTTTTCACTAACAAGGTCAGCTCCCAGACTGCTGTGCTGGGCATCACAAAATGGGGAAGAGATGGCCAGCCCTCTGTAGAGATAGAGGTGGTTAGGGACTATTTAGAAAAGCTGGACGTGCACAAGTCCATGGGGCCGGACGAATTGCATCCGAGAGTGCTGAAGGAATTGGCGGCTGTGATTGCAGAGACCTTGGCCATTATCTTTGAAAACTCGTGGCGAACGGGGGAAGTCCCGGATGACTGGAAAAAGGCTAATGTAGTGCCCATCTTTAAAAAAGGGAAGAAGGAGGATCCTGGGAACTACAGGCCAGTCAGCCTCACCTCAGTCCCTGGAAAAATCATGGAGCAGGTCCTCAAAGAATCAATCCTGAAGCACTTAGAGGAGAGGAAAGTGATCAGGAACAGTCAGCATGGATTCACCAAGGGAAGGTCATGCCTGACTAATCTAATCGCCTTTTATGATGAGATTACTGGTTCTGTGGATGAAGGGAAAGCAGTGGATGTATTGTTTCTTGACTTTAGCAAAGCTTTTGACACGGTCTCCCACAGCATTCTTGTCAGCAAGTTAAGGAAGTATGGGCCGGATGAATGCACTATAAGGTGGGTAGAAAGCTGGCTAGATTGTCGGGCTCAACGGGTAGTGATCAATGGCTCCATGTCTAGTTGGCAGCCGGTGTCAAGTGGAGTGCCCCAGGGGTCGGTCCTGGGGCCCGTTTTGTTCAATATCTTCATAAATGATCTGGAGGATGGTGTGGATTGCACTCTCAGCAAATTTGCGGATGATACTAAACTGGGAGGAGTGGTAGATACGCTGGAGGGGAGGGATAGGATACAGAAGGAACTAGACAAATTGGAGGATTGGGCCAAAAGAAATCTAATGAGGTTCAATAAGGATAAGTGCAGGGTCCTGCACTTAGGATGGAAGAATCCAATGCACCGCTACAGACTAGGGACCGAATGGCTCGGCAGCAGTTCTGCGGAAAAGGACCTAGGGGTGACAGTGGACGAGAAGCTGGATATGAGTCAGCAGTGTGCCCTTGTTGCCAAGAAGGCCAATGGCATTTTGGGATGTATAAGTAGGGGCATAGCGAGCAGATCGAGGGACGTGATCGTTCCCCTCTATTCGACACTGGTGAGGCCTCATCTGGAGTACTGTGTCCAGTTTTGGGCCCCACACTACAAGAAGGATGTGGATAAATTGGAAAGAGTACAGCGAAGGGCAACAAAAATGATTAGGGGTCTAGAGCACATGACTTATGAGGAGAGGCTGAGGGAGCTGGGATTGTTTAGTCTGCAGAAGAGAAGAATGAGGGGGGATTTGATAGCTGCTTTCAACTACCTGAAAGGGGGTTTCAAAAAGGATGGCTCTAGACTGTTCTCAATGGTAGCAGATGACAGAACGAGGA
Organism: Dermochelys coriacea; assembly: GCF_009764565.3. Taxonomy (NCBI): domain Eukaryota; kingdom Metazoa; phylum Chordata; order Testudines; family Dermochelyidae; genus Dermochelys; species Dermochelys coriacea. Next base: position 330,045,493 of record NC_050068.2, read on the forward strand.
GTAATGGTCTCAAGTTGCAATGGGGGAGGTTTAGATTGGATATTAGGAAAAACTTTTTCACTAAGAGGGTGGTGAAACACTGGAATGCGTTACCTAGGGAGGTGGTAGAATCTCCTTCCTTAGAGGTTTTTAAGGTCAGGCTTGACAAAGCCCTGGCTAGGATGATTTAACTGGGACTTGGTCCTGCTTTGAGCAGGGGGTTGGACTAGATGACCTTCTGGGGTCCCTTCCAACCCTGATATTCTATGATTCTATGATTCTATGATTTGAGCATAAGCTTTCATGAGCTACAGCTCACTTCCACACAAACTTCCTCATGGCTGGACTTTACAAAAACTAGACAAGCCATTTACAACACACACTTTGCTTCTCTACAAAAGAAAAAGGACACTAAACTATCTAAACTACTACATGCCACAAGGGGCCACAACAGTGGTTCCCTTAATCCACACAGCAATATTGTTAATCTATCCAATTATACTCTTAGCCCAGCAGAAGAATCTGTCCTATCTCAGGACCTCTCCTTCTGCCCCTCCACCCCTACCAACATGATACAGTTCTGTGGTGACCTAGAATCCTGTTTTCAACATCTCCGACTCGAGGAATATTTCCAACACACCTCTGAACAACATACTAACCCACAGAGATCTTCCTACCAAGACTACAAAAAGAAGGATTCTGGATGGATTTCTCCTGAAGGTCGAAACAACAGACTGGACTTCTACATAGTGCTTCCGCTGATGTGCACGGGCTGAAATTGTGGAAAAGCAGCATCACTTGCCCCATAACCTCAGCCATCCAGAACACAATGCCATCCACAGCCTCAAACAGCTCTGACATCATAACCAAAAAGGGTGACAAAGGAAGTGCTGTCATCATCATGAATAGGTCGGAATATGAACAAGAAGCTGCTAGGCAGCTCTCCAACACCACTTCTACAAGCCCTTAGGAATGCATCCGATGAAGTGAGCTGTAGCTCATGAAAGCTTATGCTCAAATAAATTTTAGTTTCTAGGGTGCCACAAGTACTCCTTTCTTTTCACTGTAAAGGGCATGTCTGCATCGAAACCCATAAGTACAGCCAAACCCTTTAGTACCCGTTGCTCAGTAGCAAAGCATTCCTCAGTACCATCTGAGGATGATCGAGGTGCTAAGGACTCCAGAGATGCTGAAAATACTACTGACGGTGACCTTCAGAGATATCTACAGTAGCCAGTCTACCAGACAATCTGTACCAATGCACTCTGCACTGGCCTCAGTACCCCAGGCTCCTACTGCTCAGACTCCTCAGGCTTCTCTGCAGGTCCACTCAGTCCTGCAGGAATACAGATGCTCCAAAGACCTGCTTGTCTACGGTGATGAACTTGAGTCTCCTTTACTGAGTGTGAGAAGATTCTCAGCACCACATCACTCGCTTGTAGCAAATGGTTTCCCGATACCCACAGGACATATCAGACAATCTTCTACTCGACCTTTGTCTGTCTCTCCTTTAGTCTATGGAAACGACAGCTCTTCGGAGTCCAACATTTCTAGTCAAGATTGTTTTGATCAACCTTGCCCTGAGTGCCCTGGAGCTTTCGCTTCAAGGGACATTTTGGATGTCCTGCAGGAGCCAGCCTCTCAGCCTGGGTTGGGTTAGTGGCGCTCATGCTGGAGCACTAGAGAGTGCTTTGAAGTTGCAGCTTAGCCTGGATCTTGGGATGAAGCTGGCAGCTTGGGATGAAGCCCACCCCCCTCTCTAGGGTTCATCTAGAGGTTCAGTGCCTAATCTCTGGTTGTGGAAACAGTGAACGAACACAATAGGCAACATCATTCAAAAACTGCCCCACACGATAAGGACCAGAATGCATAGACCTCTTCAGTTGAATCTGTCATTCTGCAATTCAGAATGGCTAGTTACCATGCACTTCTTGCTAAAACAAATTTAACTCTTTTGTTGAACATCAGCCCCAGAAGCAGAGGGAACAGACTCAGGCCATCATTGTTGAAGATTAGCTCCTGGCGAGAACAGCAGTGCAAGCTTTCCTTGGCACAACTGGTAGGGCAGCTTGCTCCATTTCTATGTCTTTTGTAATGCACAGAGCCTCTTGGTTTCAGTACTTGGGAATCGCAAGAGAGATTCAGAGCATGGTCAAGGACCTTTCATTTGATGGACTCAAGCTGTTTAGTAAATCCACAGATGAGTCCTAGCACACTCTCAAAGATTTAAGGACAACCCTTCACTGACTTGGAATGTATACATCAGCAAACAAGAGGAGATTTAGTAGATCACAAATGACACAAAGACCCCCCCATCTCAATTATTTACTTACTATAGATCATTGGACCCTCATAAAAAGAAAAGCAGGGTGCAAAAGTGGAAAACTTCAGCTGCTCCACCTGTGTCAATGCAACTGTCCTCATCAGCCCAGTGTTCATTTTGATATTTTGGTTGGAGATCATGAACATGCCCACCTTTTGGATTTCAACCTGCATTATTATCCTGCCCACAGCTTTCCATCTTTTGGAGATCATCTCTCCCATTTTCATACCTCATGGGAATAATTACTTCTGACAAGGGGTTCTGGAGGTTATAACATTGTGCTATTCCATCCATTTCCATTCCATGCACTCCTCCCACGTTCCTGCCCATCCCTTTTCAGGGACACGCCTCACAAATCTCTACTGAGGCAAGAAGCTCTGTCCCTTCTCTGAATAGAAGCTATGGAACCAGGTCCCCCCCACTATAGAGGGAAAGGTTCCGAAAAAGAAGCGTGGATGGAGACCCAGCCCTAGATCTCAGGATGCTGAATACATTTGTCAGAAATTCAGGATGATAACATTTGAAGCTATTATACCATATCTCGATCTGGTATATCAGATTGGTTTGCAACCCTTGATGTATTCTCACAAGTTGTTTCTTGATGATTTGTCACTGGTCAAGTCCACTTTCAATACAAATGTTTCTCTTCAGCTTTCTACTGCACCCATGGTGTTTCCAAAGGTTCTGGCAGTAGTTGCTGCCCAGTTTTGTCTTCCCCTACCTCAATAATTGGCTACTGAAGGGACATTTTTACATTGAGGTCCAAGTTGCCATCAAGAGAGCTACAACCCCATTCAGCTTGCTAGGACTTCAGCTCAACACCAAGAGGTCCTCTCTCTCTTATCTGGTCAGCAAATAAAGTTATTGGGGCCATCCTGGATGCTAGAACAGCTAGAGCTTACCTAGCAGAAGACCATTTTCTTACTCTGACAATTCAATTACTTAAGTCCAAATTACTTAAATCTAAACCACTGCCAGGTTTTTTTATTGTTTAAAAAACATCTCCAGTTCTTACCCAAAGGCATCTCAGGTTTTCATATTTCAGACTAGTCATCACTGTGATGTCATCACAGACTAGTTTTTCACTGTAAATCTCAGTGGTCTAAGGGAGATGCTGTCCTTCACACCTTGGACATTAGGAGAGCCTTTGCCTTCTATTTGGACAGACCTAGACCCTTGGAGGCTTTTTCTCAATGAGTTGTTCCCATTGTGGACAAAGTTAAATTCACACCTGTGCCCATCCGGAGACTTTCCAAATGGGTTTCCAGTTGTACCCTCTCCTGCTACAAAGCTGCTGATGTCCCATGAAATGCAAAAGTTAATAGATTATTCCACCAGCTTTCAGTGCACCACTGTTGCCCTACTGACGGGCACCTAAATCACAGAAATCTGCAACACCCTCGCATTGGCTTCCAGCCACACATTCTCAAGGCACTATGCTTTGGTGCATGCATTCCGAGTGAATGCTGCATTTGGGTCTACTGTTCTGCAGTCAGTTTCAGATCCTACCCTGAATCCCTCTCCTCCTGTGAAGAATACTGATTGGGAGTCCCCTGGAGAACCCATAGGGATATTACTTGAAAAAGAAGAGGTTATTTACCTTGTATAGTAACTGGAGTTCTTTGAGATGTTTGTTCTTATGGGATCTCCAGCAGCACCTGCCATTCCGCTGCTTCAGAGGCTCATGTGCGTGGTGTAGAAGGAACCAAGGGTGCTTTGTCTGTTGAAGCCCTATATACTCTCAGTAAGGGCATGAGGATAGCTAGGGCACATGTGTGGACCAAATGGGCACTGCTGAAAATCTCTGATTGGAGGCACAAGGGCACATGCAGACCTGAAGTGACGCACCCAGAGGAGTCGAGCATCTCAAAGAACTCCAATTACTGTACAAGGTAAGTAACCCCTCTTCCCCCCCACCCTTCCCAATTCAAAGCATTGCACATTTAGATCTGACTGACCTTTCAGGAAACTGGAGCAGGCACTATGATGCCAATGAATCGTGGCTATGGCTCCTAGAAAGAAGTGATGATAAACTATCAGGAGTTGTGGCCATTCTAAAAGCCTGACCCTGCAAGCCTTCCATGCACAGAACTCCCAATGGAATCCATGGGACTTCTGTGCTTGGAGTGGTTGTGGGAGCAGGCCACAGGAAAAATCCTTGACCTGTGCTACTGTTTGACATCAGTCCAGTATCTGGAGTGCAGTCCAAACCTTGGGAGTAGCAATTAATTGTCCAGCTGGCTCACTGTATTTAGTTCATTGTACAGAGTAGAGGGTAATGGGGCAGAGAAGATAGGTGGCCACAGTCGCACATGAGACGGTCCTAAATAAGGAATGGCAACATCTTAGCGGGAGCTATGGTTTGCGCTCAGGATTGAAAACCACAAAATTACGAGTTCTGATCCTGACACTGCCACAGACGCACTCTGGCCCTTTGCAACTTTAACCTCCCAGCCTCAGTTTCATCTGTAAAATGGGGATCATAATGCCAACTTAACTCAGCAGAATCTTGTTGGAGTTAATTGCATTGAAGATTAAAAGTTCTATGAGCACAATGTGGTGTTACTGGTAGCATGAAGAACTATTATATTGGTTGCTACTTCCAACTGAAATGTAACCTGGAAAGGGCTAGCTGTAGAAGACAAAGGTCTCAACCTTCAAAGACTTGGTCTCAACCTTCATAAAACATATAGTACATGATACTTATTAAAACAAATGTAGATGCAGTATTTAATGATACTATTCAGGGGACTGGATCAAATTCCAATCTCCTGCACTGGTGTAAATCCAGAATAACTACTAACTTCCAAGAAGTCCTTGGTAATAGTGCATTTACTTTGGCAAACTAGCACTACTTGTGTGGTGGTGATAGCTCTGTGTAAGTACTATAGTCCTACCTATGATATGTATAGCAGGGAACAATGGACAAAAAAGCATGGCTGCCGAATACATAACTACAGGAGCGTCACCTTCTCAGCTGGTGCATGACAATGGAAGAGCCAGTAGGCCTCAAAAAACTGACTAAGTCAGAAGAACACTTCTAAGTAAATCATGAATAAATGAGCCAGACACAAGAGTGTTGACAATGGCCATCGGTATACAAAAAAACCTGGACTCTATAGCTGTGTTAATGATAAAGGTAACTGAGCATTTAATCTCAGCCCTATGAATACATAATGGTTCCATTATTGAGAAGTCAAATAACGCTACTAGGCTGTGAGTACTTGGGGCAGCTTCCGATGCAAAGTTCTTAACTTTCACAGTGGAATGGAGATGATGAGACCAGACTAGGCTTCAGGCTGGAGCTGAAAGAGAGGAACTCAGGACAATGGTGTAGATGGCACATACAATTGGTTTAGTGGTGAATGCGAGACGAGAAAAGGGGCCATGGTTAGACCTATGTATTATGAACTGGGTAGTGTCAGGCCAATTCCAATTGGACAAATATTTACATTGCCCAATCATTTCTACCGTCAGCACTAAAGGGACTCGCACCTCTACAGGTGGCCCCTCCTGTTCAGGATTGAAACATATGGGGTGGACATTGTGGGAAAACCTGCAGTGCCTTTGCCCATATGTATTTGTCCTGTAAATAACAGAGACTGTCAGTCTCCATGGCCATCTGTTGCGCACCATTCACAAGCACTAAAAGAAAAGGCATGAGCTGAAAAGATTGTGCAGCTTGAGGGATTTTTCTGGGTTTCTATCAAGCTTGTTTGACTGTAAATGCCTCCAGCCAAGACTTTTCCTTATTTGTCCGTGTGACACCCAACCTGTAATGCCCCATGCAGGGCACACCCAGCAAGAGCCCAGGCTCTAACTTCCATTGTCCCTGTCAGATCTGTGTTGGGTGGAACCAGGCAGAGAAATGGTGTGTGACTGGTGAGCAGAAGCAGCTGTTACCTTACCAAGCCCAGCTGATCTGTGTAAAAGGTCTGCCTGTCCACAGCTCATTACATCAAACCTTGTACAGCACAAACACTGAGTGCTGCATAAACAATAGTTAAATCTGCTCCCAGGTCAGTTCTCCTTAATAACCTAGTTAGCATTTTAATAAGACTTCCTCTGTCCATCCAAATATCAGCCATTGATCAAGTGAAGAGACAAACAGAATATGCCTCATGCGGCTCAGCTCCTCACAGCAATGCTATAGTTGTAGGGGAAAAGTGCTAATTTGGCCTGCTACATGGCTATAACAATAGGCTGTGCTGTGAAGGACCGGTTTCTCAGTGTACAGCCAGTTATGTTACATGCTGCAAGTGGAAAATCTGTGTAATTATTCAATCTCCTGTGTTACTAGATTGGTATCAAACGATGTGTAAGCGAAAACAACACTAAGGGCAATATACTTCTGAGTGAGAACATGATGATGCTGGTGGTATTATAAGAGGAGTCCAAAAACCAGGTGCATTTTAATTTCTCCGGAAGTAAAACAACCCCTTGGGAAACTCATCTTGCTGTGTATCATTACTAACAGGAAATGCAATGAGTATGTAAAAGTGAGGGAAACACTCAGTCCGGGAAATTTAGAATCTGTTCCAAACTGCTTTGAAGTCGATGGAAGAATTCTCATTGACTTCAGTAGGATTTGAATCACACCCTTATTCACCAATCTAGACATGGGAATGATAGAGTTCCACTTACGTTCAGAGTTCTACAGCCATGGTGTATTTGTTTTGCTAGGTATTGTAACAGTAAGAAACAACAAAGTTATTAGTACAACTGGTGGGAAATTTTCATGTGGAAAATTTTCCTTTTGACAAATGAGGTTTAATTGAAAAGATTTTTTTTTCCGGGCAAACTGTAATTTAAATGAAAAATGTTGATTTTTCCTTCAGGAAATTTCAAAACAAAATAGTTTTGTTTAATTTTGACTGGCCATTTGAAACAAACAAAATTTTTGTTTTGCTTCAACTTAAAATGCTGATTTTTTTTAACCCCCCCCCCCCCCCGAAAAAAAATCAGGTTTTCATTTTTGGTTTCTGTATTCCCCCTCCTTTATTGGACCTCCCCCTTTTCTCCCCCCAACCCTTCCATGGAACAGGTAAGAAAAACTTTTTAAAAGTGGGGAGCGTGAAAAAAAGCCCAATTGTTCTCATTTGTTTGCTTGTTTTTCAGTTAGACAAAGTTGGGAAACAGTTGCTAAACAGTGACTTCCTCTGTCTTTTACCAATGGAAAAAAGGGTTCAAAAGCAAAAAGGAAAGGGAGGGGAGTTCTGCCCCTGCCAAAAATCCAGATACTGAAAATGGAAAACTGAAATTTTCCAGATTCCAAACATCTACATGAAAGAACATTTTAAGATAAAATGGAACAAAAATTTTCACCTTGTTTCAAAATGTCGTATCTGTAGGAATCAACTCAGTTTCCCCATCAACTCTAGTTATTAGTGTCCATGATTCTAAGGTGTCACGAATTAGCAAATTACATAATAATCCTGGCCGAATCTTGCACCCATGGAATTTAACAGGAGTTTTTCCATTCAGCTCAATGGGAGCAGGAGAAGGCCCCCATAAGGTATGTTTTTGTGTCCTAAATCCATTCAGTACAACAAAAATACTCTCTGACGTTTCTTGATATATTCTGATAGACTGTTTCTATCAGGTAACTTGGTACTTAAATCATGCTCCACAATCCACTCTGGTGAGCAAACCTTTAGAGTGCTCAGACTGCCAAATTCCAATTGTCCACATTAGATAAGCACAAACGATGACTTCCAGTGCTGTGAGGCTGACCATCTCTATATTTTATCTCATATGATTGTGGGAGGGCGGAAGTAGGGAGAGTTCAGGTTTTTTTTTTAAGGGGTGGGGCGTTTGCTGAGCTTTTGCTGTTTCTAAATATAGACATACAAAATAAATTTTCTTTATGGTATCTGTACTTGCTGCCTGTATTTTAATTCAGAAATTGTATTCTTCCTCTGAATCAGAAATCAACATGGCAATATCTTTTGCATAATGAAACTGTGTTATTTCCAGTCCAGTGCATGCAAACGTTTATTTCTTGGTAGCCTACTTAAAAACCACTCAAAATTAATACACAATATGTACAGCTGAAAAAAGATTTTTTGGATATATATATTTTATTTGACAGTGGTTTAGATTATCATACAGTAAACAAGATTTCTGTAAAAGTTAATTTATCCATAGTGGTGCATTTCATAAAAATAGTTGCTCACTTACAGCCTTTCTGTGACTATTAATACATGGAATTATATTTATAGAGATCGAGCTGTACAGGGTAAATTCACAGCTAATACTACACAGAAATATTATTTGGAATGGGGTTTAGATGATGTGCTGTCTTCACAGGTTATTAATTACAGCCGCATAAAGCAATTACTGCACAAGGAGTAGCTGTGAACTGTGCAAATTAGAGTTTATGCAAGCATAATCTCAATTGTTTTTCATGTTTTATGATTTGTTTCTTTACACATAGAAAATAAGATACCGGGGTGTGCATCTACGCTACTGAAGCATTGTCCAAAATCCAATTCAATAAATTAATGGCAAATTATATTGGATTTCTAGTTCAGGAGATAAAGATTTTCTTTTAATTAAATAAAAATTGTCAACAGCTACATGGATTTGTGCTTTTTAAAATATGATAAATGGAGTTTTTCTTTAAAAAAAAAAAGTTTTAAAAGCTGCAAAATCCTTTGTTTGAGACTTTTAAAATAATCTGATAGGAAGAAACATGCCTACACACTTCTAAGGGGAGAATGAGTCTAGTGCAATGTTTGAGAGATGTATTATGTGCTGACCTGTTTGGCTAATGATGATCTCAATGTGACTCTTGAGCCGAGCACATGAATATCAGAGTTTGATAGCATACTGATGTCTATTTCTGAAAATAGCATCAAAATTTTTTAAACAGCCAGTGTATTATTATCCAGAGCTTTTTGGCAAAACAAGAAACCTACTGGGGACAGAATGGAATTCGGAATCCTTCCCCAGGAAGGTGGACTTGAGACAGAGAAACAAGTAAAATGGAAATAAAAGAGAGAGAAAATTCCTTTGATGAAAATATGACGAACTAAGAACTTTTATCTTGGAAGTCTCATTTGTGTTAGTGTGTGCATTAAAAGCATCTGATCTGCCAAAACTTAAAGATGCCTTAACTAAAGTCTGTATAGATATATGAAATATAGCACTGTTGATAAGCAAAGTTGTTGTTTTCTGTGGGAAAGAAAGGCCTTTCTTTAAGGAAACTGCAGCTTTTTTTCTTTTAAGAATCATCCTGTCATTATAAAGGTCTTGTAACTGTAAGTCTCAGTTTTGAGCTTGACCAACTGAGGTTTCTGTGCTACTTGTAATATTGGGGAACCTGTGGTAAATCGTTTTCGAGGATAATTTGCAACTACAACTGCACCCTAACTCCTTTCCAATGTACAGAAATATGATTTGTTCACAAAATGGCAGTAGAAATGCTATCACACCAACAAATCCATTAGATTCCCCAACTCATCCAACTCAACACATGAAGTAAACTATGCTGCTGGGGATCATGTGGACTATTCCAAATTGTTAACAGTAGAGACATGTCCTGGGTGTATAGTTTCAAAGAAACCCTTCAACCCTTGTCTAGATATGTTGAGAACAATATATTTACAACCTCTTAGCTCAGTTAAAATATTCTTTCTCAGTTTCAGCTTGCTTCGTGCAGTGTTATTTAAGGCGATGTTCCCGTCTGTGATTGCTCTAACTTGCTCCAGTTCCTTGATATAAAGTTTGAACTAAATCCAAGTCCTTCATGCAGTGGAATAAAAATACTAAAGCTACGCTGCACTGTCCTTATCTGATGCATTGTCCTTCATTTTGTTTTGGTTTCTTCCATAGCTGCCAAAGTCCCTAAAATGGAACTGGGGACTTCAGGGTCAGTTTTAAATCTCCATGTTGACTATATGCTGCTTGAATTTATTAGGCATTGTGCATATTGTCATGAAATTACACATTAATGTTTCCATTCCTCAGTGTTTTGTGTATATGTGTGATAGTTAAAATAAATTAAAATCAATGTGAGACAGAAGCTAAGAAGTATGTTCTGCATCAGTGTGAAACAGTTAGAAGGCAACAGTTCACTTATTTATCTGCTCATGGCAGAAGTGCCAGACTTCAGTACATTAGGTAGCTTATCAGAGCCAGGAATTTTCCATGGGCCTGGTGAGACTGTTGCCTTCCGAACTGTATTGTTGATGCTGCGTGTGTTAATGGAACGGAGATGTCCCTTCCTGGGGAACTCACTGGGTTTCCCATCAGGGTCCCTCTTGTTCTGGTCCATATCACTTCCATGTGAGCTGCAGCTATTGCTACTGTACGTCTTTGTAGCACCAACTAAATCAAGCTTGACATGTTCAGAAGCTGCAGCTGATTTCTTCTCAGTGGTATTTCCAGATCTGTGATCTTCTTTCATACTGAGAGATCCATCTTTCTTGCCTTCTGGCTTCTTGGATCTCCCAAGATGTTCATCATTGATTCTGGCACATACATGCTCTCTTGCTCCTGCCTCGATCGTAACACTCTGTCCCACTGCCTTACTTTCAGAGGTGGGCCTGCCGCCACCAGTGGTCTTTGTTTTGCCTTCTGAGTATCCTTTCCTAGAAGCCTCTTCATGCTTTGTCCTGTCTACCTTTTTAGGACTTGCTGACCTTTCCCTTTGCTCTCCTAACCTTTTCTTTTTGTGGCCATTTGACGAAAGCTCCTTTGGTTTTCTTACATCATGTTCCCTCTTGATATCCCATCTTGGTTCTGGGTTTATCTGGTGAGAAGGGTCAGAGAGTGGGGCTAGATGTGATGAAGATAATGGTGAGATTATGTCATCGAGGGAAATAGCTATTTCCGGCAGACCTGGGGAGGTGGCAGAGAGAGAACTCCAGGAGTTTGGTTCGTCTGTTATAACAACAAAGAGAAGGGAGTTAAGGAATTATTCACATAACTTGGACCTTATATTTCAAACATCAGTTACAATACCCAAAACCCATACTGGACCTAAACCCTGCAGCCCTTAGTTGGGTAAAACTCCCATTGAAATCAATGGATGTGGGAGGTAGAAATGCCATCAGATTTGCCTGAGTAAGAACTAGGGTGACCAGATGTCCTGATTTTATAGGGACAATCCCGATTTTTGGGTCTTTTCTCACACAGGCACCTATTACCCCCCCAATCTCTTGTCCCGATTTTTGACACTTGCTATCTGGTCAGTCTACTAAGAACTGTGGGATTTGGTACTGAAAATACCAAGTCTGTTGATATAGGTTTAACTTTTCTTTGCATATATTAAAAGTATAATAATAATGACATATGCTGGTGAAATCAAAATGCATTTTTGTGCCATTATAGTGGATTTCTTAGTTAGCCATATAATTTCTCTCTCAAAGGACAAATGAAGAGGCCTTTCTGCTATCTATTATACACGTCCCTACAAGCATACAACAATCAGCAGAAATTTGTGGTCCAGACCACGTCATCCATCAAATCCAATTTTTTCTAAACAACTATATTATTGCAATGTTTAAGGCCCTATTATTCTGAAAGCATATCTACAGTGTTCTGCCTTATGTAAAGACATGCAGGCTCTGAAAAGTCTTGGCTATCACCCTTGACATTCTCAGTTACTCTGCCTCAATAGAACTTGGTTATATTCTGTAGTTCCCATTTTCTTAAGATAGATGGTGCTGAGGATATGCTGAGCCATAAAGGAAGCCAGAGGCATCATGTTCTTCTCTGTTTCAGAAATACTTTGGTCCAATCATGTAAGCCTCTACTCCCATGAGTTGCCCCACTAAGCTCTTTGGAACAACTCACGTGAACAGGGTGGTGCAGGATGTGGCCCTTCACATGTGATTCAGAAGAGCTGAAAGTTGAGTTAATTAGACTTCAGCACCTACATCCCAAACCACTGGCAAAATATAAAGTGTCTTATCTTGGTCAGGCCAGTGTTTCTTTCTCTTTGAGTGAGTGATCAACATTTCTTTTGATTCATCTTAAGGCAGGCAGCCAGTCTCAGACCCATCGGAGCTGCTTGGCAGCCTGGCTCCCACCCCTTCCACTGTGAGGCCAGAGAAGTCTCTGAGCTTGGTTAATGTGGTCCCATAATTGCCACCATTTCAGTAAGATCAAAATGCTGCTACAGATGAACAAATCCATGCAATGATGGGACCCAATGAGAGGAGACAGCATGTTTATTAAGGAGAAAATGTTATCTGCTGACTGAGGATTAAGTCTGGGCTTCAGAAAGGTAGCACTTACAGATCTGAACCATTCCTAAAAATCTACACCATTTCTTTTTCCTAAGTAACATTGTGGCCAGTTTCAAATCATCACAAAGATGCACATTACTGTGAAGAGTGAAATGTGCTTTATGCTTCAGTCTGGGATGGAGACCATATATTGGGATGGAGACCATAAGTTTAACAGAAGCAGCCTGCTTAATTATTTCTTTTGTAGATAAAAACAGAAGAGACGATACTGAGGTGGGTGATGTGGTGAGAGCAGCATGGCCAGCTGAGGAGATATTTATTTTCCCATCTGGTGCCAGTCATGTGCTTTTGTACCATGAGCATATCTGGGGGGAAATAGCATTTGAAAGGTCAAAAGTGAAATCTGTGTAAGGAAAACACATTTGGGTTTGGATTCTAATTGGGTTAAGGTTTCCACTGAATTTTAAAACCCCTCACACTAAGAAACAGAGGGCTCAACTTTTCAGGCCTCTCAGCTCTCATGAATTTGCCTATGAAAAGCTAGTGCTGCACTGTCACAGGGGCCTCTTCCAGACATCTATGAGTTAATTTGTTGTTTGCTGCTGCTCTATAGCTCCCAGTAGAGTTAATGGGAGTCATGTTGGTGAACAAGGAGCAGGGCATCACCGCTTGACTCTTTTTAAAAAAAAAAAAAAAAAAAAAAAAAAAAAGCCAACCAAACCAAAAAAAAAAAAAACCCCTGCAGCCTATTAGTTCGTGTTCGCTAACTAAATTTCACTTAAGTCCAAGTAATTTTTTGAAATATTTTAGTGCAAAAACTATGGCTCAAAATGGTAACCCTCTGATTTTTCCCCCTCCTGCTTACACCATAGATCTATCTGAACCAATATTTTTCTCCCGAGGAATTAGTGGGGAAAAAACTTTTCAAGTAAAGAGCCCATGTGGCAAGTTCACATCAAAATTAAAAAGCTCTGGAAAAATGTCAAATTTTGCCCTCTTTTAATATCCATGCAACACCACGGAAGTCAGCTGTGGGGCAGTATGTAAAAAGGAAACAGAGAAACAACTATAATTGTGCTCTTGCCAACGGTAAGGCATATCCACACTGCCCCACAAATTAACGACATTGTTGAACTTCACTGACTGATAGCAGAGCGTATTGGGCTATTCTGAAATCCCTAATCTCATGTGACCGTAAACCACATCCTTGGGGACAATCACTTCCAGAGCAGTAAAAATAGAAAGGGCCAGTGGCAATATGATTGAATGGAATGATCTAGAAGCCAAGGTACAAGACTCTGTCAGCCCCCTGAAAATCACCAGTCCCTTATGAGGACTGAGCCAGTTTGCTACCTGCCAAAAACAGGGTGGATGGGCTAATCACTAGTCCCCCATAATACAGCGCAGTGGCCACAGGCCTATCACCTGTTCCAAAACACCCAGAGGGAAAAGGATCAAGGGGTGAGTGGGCCTGCTCGGTAGCACTCTGAAAATAGAGTGGACTCGGTGTTGGGGGGAGGGGGGGGGGAATTAGTCTCTGGCTGTTCCCCAAGAAGATTTTCAACCAGTTAGGAATTCTTCAGAGAGAGCCCCAAAACACACCCTGCTGCTCCCGGTCATTCCCCAAGATCTCTTACCCAGACATGTCAGACCCGTGTAAAGGGTTGAATGTAGTTCAGTTTGAGTTTTGGGTGACGCGTTGGTATCTGGTATATGCATGGATTTCTTATTACTCTGAGCCCGTTCATCCATTCTTAGTAGTTACCCAAATCAGACTCTGGCCAGGGATATAATCAGTCATGTTCCTAACTCTTGCTAAAAATGTCGTAGGATTTTAATGACCGCAAATGGGCAGGACCTCAATTTTCTCTTTTTGTAAAGGCTGCAGTTGCAGCAGTACATTGCTCCCAGTTCCATCCTTGGCAATGTATCAAATACTGACGTAGACAAGGGCTGCCCCCTGTAGGGTGACCAGATGTCCCGATATTTAGGTTTGTCCCGCGTCCTGACCGATGTATGGTCCAGACACCATTTGTCCTGATATTTTGCTTCGGCAGCACTTTTTTTTTTTTTTTAAAAGAGCCAGCCCTGGTGGTGGTGGTGGGGGTGAGGGGGTTGAGCCTATGGCTGCCCCTGCCCATGTGTCCTGATATTTTGTTCTAGTCATCTGGTCACCCTCGCCTCCTGAAACACCAACAATAGCGCTAGAAAGTCTCCGCTCCAATCCCTGGCTTTGTTCAACTGATGAGAGCGGCTGGTGTGCGGTAGGGTAGCCATGGATAACTATATTACATGCTGAAGTAACTTTTGCTTGCAAGACTCATGTTAAGACTGAAACCTTGACAGTTCTCTCTTTAGCTCACATGGGATTTTTGCAGACAAGTAAAGATTTTGTACAGTCAATAACCAAAATGGAAGCTTACACTGAAGTTTAATTTCTTTAATCCATGATTGCACCATGGAAGACTAATGGAAATGTTATGCCTAGAGTGACAGATTTTATAACTTGCCAATTTTTTCAATAGTTTGGATCCACCACAGCTAAAAGTGCATACAGGCAAATTATACGAACAATTACATTAGCTGCCAAGTTAGAATGTATAACATCCTGGTATTTCCCATTTCCTGGGCTAAGAAGTACTACTGGCAGGCAGACCTCAATGGACATTTTGCCTGTGTAAGAACTGCATGATTGGGCCCTTTGCTTGACATTTATTTATATTGTTTTTTTTCCACAATGAAATGTGTGCATCCGTTTTTGAAGACAACCACTATAAGAGGAATTTGAAATGACCTAAGAAAATAATTTCCAGTATGACTACATCACAAAAGATCCCTATACAGAGTAAAGCCCCCAGTTTATATTTTGGGGAAATGTATTATGTTTGAGGAAGAACGTGAGACCAATAACTTTTTGTATCTCTAAACATCGTCAGTTTGAGACAGAACCTGCCCCCCCTCTTTCTTTTTTAAATGAGAAGAAATTGTGCAGAAAAAGCACCCTTCAGTCTCTGTAAATGTTAATGTCTGCAAACCATTGTTGTTGCAACATGGAACTGACTAATAAAGAGCATACTGATGCAGTGGTATTTAAATCTCCCCTCCTGTTTATGAGAAAATATCAAAATTCTAGAGTAGATCAAAGGGCAGCAATGTAAAGTAATTTGCCGCTCAAAAGAAAAAACTTTTAACAGCTGTGTGCAAACATAATGGTTTGTTTGAGCTTGTTCAACTGTTGCTAAGATGATTGCTTTTCCATAACAAACATAAATATGAAAAAATGCAAAATTTTATGCTCTTGAGCTACCAAATTAATTATTTTACTCTCTCTTCTCTCCACTCCCATCTCCTTTCTGAGATCTGGTTAGATTCTAGAGGAATTTGGTAATGTGCCTGAAGCATCAAGTATTTGCTTTAACTTCAAGCCATTTTACAGACACAAATAAAGCCTGTGGTAGTAATAATAAATATAGCCTATTCTTTAGTACCTTTCATTACAAAGGATCTGAAAGCATATTACAAACGTTTCAAACTATATACAAAGGTATGCTTTCATTCCCTTCCACATGCCACTGAAATGTAGCCACATCTGTGGTAGAAAACGGTGGCTGTTTAACAATGCATGAAATACTACTGCACAAGTTTATGAAAAGAACAAAAGAATACCATGTTCAGTTGAAACTATAGGCGGTGGTTGGGGTGGGGATTTAGGCATGATTATAACTACCCATATTACAATGTGACTAGAATACGAAGGCTGTCACTCTTACTATGGCCAGGAAAGAAAAGAAAGTGCCATGAGATTTTTAACACTGTGACAAAAAGGAGGAAATGAGTTCATCGGGAGCTTTCCAACAATACAAAGGACAGTCAGTGGCCAACTCCCATTGAAGGTTAATGGTGCCTCTCTCATCTGTGTTTTGAAAAACCTCCTTTGAACTAATACTGTAAATAGAGTGGATGAACTGGGAATGTCAAGAGTTACTGCACTTGCATCCCAGTTGGTATGATTAGCAGGTGCTTTTTGGTGGAGTGCCAGTCTTCACCACCTCCACCATATGAGCAGAGGTCCTTTCATATGGAGGAACTGAGCATGTCTAACTAGCAACA
The DNA here is from genome assembly GCF_009764565.3 of Dermochelys coriacea. Taxonomy (NCBI): domain Eukaryota; kingdom Metazoa; phylum Chordata; order Testudines; family Dermochelyidae; genus Dermochelys; species Dermochelys coriacea. The sequence goes on from NC_050068.2 coordinate 330,062,101, forward strand.
TTCACTTATGTAACAAATTGCAGTCACCTGAACGTAGGAGTAGAGTGGTGACTGAGTCCCAGATCCTCAAAGGTATTTAGGTGCCTAACTCCCATTGAAATCAAAGGACAGTTTACGTATATGGGGGAACAGATAATAGACAGACAGTCGTTTTGGGGAACAGTGACTTGGGAGATATAGCAGGAAGGAAAATTTCTGGCTAAAGATGTTTTGATGACATTTTGGCAGTGGAGTCAAAGTTATGAAGTGTTTGTGTTGCTGCTTTTGTCATCATAACCTCTGTTCAGGAGGGTAAATACATGTTAATGTAATAGACTGGCAATCCAGTATTTTGAGGTGTGTGTGTGTGTGTGTGTGTTCCTCTCCTAATTAAGGTCTAATTCCACACTTGGAGCCCATTCTTTTCTGACCACTCTGTAATCATGACAACAATTAGAGGTCGGGACTGCAATTTTCCAGCTAAACGAAAAGATGGTACCTTCTACAGAACAGTGCCCTTGCATAATTTGCTGGGGGCACTGGCTTAGTACTAAATCAGAGAGAAGAGGGTCATCTACGGATTAATCAATATCACTTTTCTAACACCTCAGGTTTTCATTAGAAGTTGCCTATCCAAGTCCTGATTAGCTCTAAACTTGCTCAGTTTATAATCTCTGCCAAACTTGCGGCCCAGGATAGTATAAGGCTACAGGCATACTGTCACATACGCCCACTTGTTTTAAATAAAGACTCAATGGTTTACCAACAACCTGGATTTTTAATCAGTTGAATTTAACTTTAAAGTGCTAGTGTTAAGTCCTTTTAATGTTCAATAATAGCACTAATAATAATAATAATAATAAAAACCTGCCTGATGAAATATAAAAAAATAATTATTTTTATTTTATTACAGAAGTAAAATAAAATCACAGTGCCTCTAATATCCAAATTTCATGGATAATTAATAGTATTTGTAAGCTTTGGGTAGTTTCAGAAATAGGAACTAAACAGTTCCCAAAATGTCTTTGCATCTGCTTTTACATCTCGGTGACAAAGTGCTAGTGAATCAAAGAACTGGTTGATAAAATCAAAATGTGGTACGTTATATTTTACTCTTTTACATCTGAAATTACATATTGCCACAAGGTGACAAACTTAATTCTTACAAATGCAGTTAATAAAGAAAATAGGGAAGACTTATCCCTGGTGTATATCTCAATAGAAGTCAGTGGAATTACATCTGGCCCTTTATTCTTATATCTTGGAATGCCTGTTATGTTCTTGATTGCTTTGGTTTCCTGCAGCTTGTGTTTCATATTCTTTAGGGTAGATCTTTCAACTCACTTTAATGCTTTGTCTTGGAATTTCCACAGCTACTGAAATAACAGCTTTTTTTAGTTACTGAAGTAAATGACTCAAAGGTTCCCCACTTTGATTTTTGGATGGTTGGAAGCCTTTGGTAGTTTCTGTTAAATTTTAAAACCAATGTGAATATCATATTATAGTCTATCCCCTCCTTTCACCTTCTTGTACACTTCCAAAGAGAGTGTGTTTCAATGGGATTCAGCATAACCTTCCCCCAAAATTACACTTTTTAACAGAATGGTGGGGGCAAGGCAGTCTACCTCTTTAGAAAAGTCCCCAACATCAATAATACTGGAAATAGTTAAAGGATCCAGCCATTTACTCCTGCCATATAATCCTCTGTTGTTTGCTGTGGTGTTGAAGCCTTGTTGGTCCCAGGATCTGAGAGAGACAGGGTGGGTGAGGTAATATCTTTTATTGGACCAACTTCTCTTACTGGCAGCAACAAGCTTTTGAGCTCCACAGAGCTCTTTCTTCTGGTCTGGAGGCGGTAACCAGAGCATCTAAGCTAAATACAAGATATGAGAGATTGTTACGCATAAAGAGTTCACACATGCTGCAGGAGACCGCTTAAAATGAAGTGGCTGATTAAGGTTTAGTAGGCAGTAGGGTGTGTAACAAATTGTTGTAATGAGCCATAAAACAAATGTCGCTGTTAAGTCCATGGTTTTTAGTGTCCACAGAGTTATGAATGTAAGTTTCCAGGCTCCTCTTTTGAAGGTGTGGAGTTTCCTTTGAGGCTGAGGCCTGAGAGGTCAGATAAGGTGTGCTAACGGTATGAAAAGTGTTCCCTCACACTGATAGGGTGTTTTGTTTTTTAGCCTTTTTTATCTGCGAGTTCATTTGTGAGTGTAGTGATTGTCTGGTTTCATCCATAGGTGGTGTTAGGGCATTGAATGCACTGGATGAGGTACACTGCATGTTCCGATGGGCCTATGTAGGACCCATGGAACTTGAAAAGGGTGTTGTGTGGTGTGAGCATTATATCAGTGGAGATGTATCTGCAGGTTTTACATCTGTTGTGCTGGCAGGATCTAGTGACACTTTGCTTTGGTATATTTGGTCTGTGGGGAATTTGCTCCTTTATATATTCTCTACTCTTACACCATCATCTCACCCAGTTTATAGTACCCCCTCAACCTTATCTTTGCCCTCTTGCTTTAGTCTGTATATGTAAATATGATACTGGATGCATGCTTTGCCATTGGTAGTAAAGATTATGAGAGGAATGTAGTCCCAAGCCACATTGTTTTGTCAGAGCACAATAAGTCTTATGTTATGAAGTGCTGTTGGATAGAAGAATGTTTTTATGAGCAGAAATAAAATAATTGGTCTGTTTGGTGTTATGAAGTGTGTGGCAAATATCATGGTGCAAGCTTGTCTAATTTTATAGACCTTATCAGTGATCATTATAATAACTATCCCGTGTTGCCTTTTTTGTATTGATTAATGGTGCAGTATTCTTGTATATTGTAAACAGATCCCTTATATAGGCATAAGATTTTTATATTCTCCTAGTAATTTTGACTTGTGCATATATTATTGCATATTTTCAGGGGCAATGCTAAGCCTAGATGGAAAGTGTAAGTCAAGTAGGATGATGGCAAGAGAGGAAGGATTATATGACAATGGGGACGTGGCTGGATCTCTTTATTTTTCATTTACAGACTTGGTAGTGTTTGGAATGTTTATTGCCTGTAATTTTTTGGTGGGTGAAACCATTCAATCTTAATTCTTTTGAACAAAGTGATGTCGGGAGAACTCTCTTTGTTTTAATAAGTGACAAAGATCTGAATTGGGTTTGGTCAATAATTTCTGTATGAGGCTCCTTAAAGAAGGGCTCCTGCAGGTGTCAGCAAATCTGTAAGAGGCATGTGAGTGTGGAGTTATACCTGGGTGGGAAAAGGGGACTGATAAAGGAGACTTATCTGCATTGAAAGCCTGGAGCACTTAGTTTGTAGAAAATCTGCAGAGTCTCCCTCTATGCCTCATTTATGTGCATCCCAGTTCCCTTCGTACTCTATTGGCATTGCTCCTTTCAGACTCATTATTATTGAATGGCCAGATGTTGCTTCCTTTTGGATTCACTTCATGCCACTTTTAATTTTGTCCTGTATTCAGATACAAAATGGTATGTGTCCTAAAATAGATCAGGCAGGAATTCTCCCACACAACCTTGCTGAGGACCCTCTTGTGTGCCCATAGGCAAAATTCCCATTGATTTCCTTATCCTCATATACTGTCTGAGAGTTTTGCAGAACTAGGAATCTAACTTGAAAATCACTGACGTGTACATTAAACCTAGAGATTGCTAGTCCCTCTTGAAAGGAATAAGGAGAAGCGTTCTTTTCAAGTCCAGGAGAGGATATTATCTGTATTTTGGACTCCAGAGGATTGTACAATGAAAGAGAGAAGAGACCACTCTCCTAGCCCCTGGTCTGGTAAAGGCAATGAGTTAACCGTGACCGGTTACGAGCTATTCAAGTGATAATACTTTATTCACTTTAATAAGTAAAGCATTTTTTTCCAATGTGGCCAGACTATGGATGAAGAGCTATTGGAAGCCAGAGCAGATCTCATCCAGAGCTGAGGCAAAGCAAGGAGAGCTATAATATAAATGACTCTATAATTTAAAAAGATAATGACTTTTAAATTAGTTTTTATTAATAGCATTGACACACTGCTATAAAAGGTTTTATAAATATGTTAATAAAATAGTGGCATTAATGAAAAAAACATTCTATATAGAGTGAATAATTTAAGAGGTTGCTACTACACCATTAATTATATTTAAATATTAAAATTATTAATTATTGCAGCTAAAGTAGGCATTAGGAAATCTCACATTTTGACTGGTCAATAAGTAGCTGTCATTCTTAGAACTACTTGGTTAATATTGGGGGCATGGTTTGCTGAATAAAAGTAGCCTCAACTTACAGTGTTTGGACAGTGTACGAGTTGCTGAATAAATGAACTTCCATAGGAAGCTGATCTTGCTAGGTGCTGAGTGCCTTCTGTGAGGTGCTGATCATCCTTAACTTCCATTTAAGGATTCAGTTCAGCAAAGCAAGGTGTTTAAGCCCATCCCTACTGAACAAAGCACTTAAGTCTGTGCCTAAGTGCTTTGCTGAATAGGCTAGACTGCTGAACCGGGAGAACACCTTTCAAGAACTAGGATACTGGGAATTGAAGGTTCACAGCAGCACCTGAGATCAGGTTAGTTATTATGACTATCGGCTAATCAGGGTGTCTCATTTTCTAATTCTTCTTTAGAATGTCGGACAGAGTCTCCGGCAAAAAAAGACCAGTATAATGAGAGAGAAGTCAGCGAATGATTGATCTTAACATTTTCATATTCAGTGCTTAGTTTATAAGTACAATCCAAATATTGATGGAAAGCCCAGACACTTAGAAAGCTGGGTGTGTACACAATTCCACTTGCAAAACTGTTCCAGTATGTAAAATGTTCTGTAGTCATCTTTGTTTAAACAATATGTTCCAGTAAGTTTTTCAAAATTACTAGATAGTACTGAAAAAGTGTCAGTGACCTCATGCTGCTGAGTTTTTAAAAAAATATAGTTATATTTGTTTGAAAGGTTTTCAAGCTAAGAATTACAATTTCAGTGGAATTTGGATCCAGGACAGATGTCAAGAACTCAACTATCCTCCCATTGCTGTTGGCTCAGGAGCCAGCAGTTGAGAAAAAGATCACAAATAAATTGGGAGAGTTTCAAAAGTGGGGAGACAGGATCACTTGGGACTCCTGAAAACAGGCCTGCCTTTCCTTTCCAGTTGACTGGACTTGCACTTCCTACATGGCTCTGCAAAGCTCTTGGAAGCTGTTGGTTTCTAGGTGCTAAAGACTATTTTACTAAGGGGTTATTTTTGAAATTCATTATTATGTTTAATAGCTCTCAGAAGCACCAGATCTATATCTGTTCTTTATTGAATGTGTGCTTCTGTGTTTGCACATCTGGTTGCTTATGGTACTGCATCGATTACTAAGAGAGGTGGTGTTTTTTTATTTTCTCATGTATATCATTGAGCAAGCTGAAAAGCCAATATTTTTATACTATTATGAAATGAGAATGTGGAGCAGATGAGTGGATCCAAGGCACTGCATCCCAACCTGTGAACACTCTTTAGCTGTATGACACAAACAGTAAGTTGTCTCATTGGGGTTGTCTACATAGTATGGCAGTGCACATCAGTGGGATGTAAATTCCAATGCACATCAATGTGTTACGCACTAACTGGCGCCTGTGGACCCTGCTACTGCATGCTAAAAGTTTCCTAGTGCACATTAATGTCGTCCTATTTCAAACAATACTATGTTAACACGCACTAGGGAACTTTTAGTGCTTGCCAGCAGGGTCTACACAGGCCAGTTAGTGCATAACACACTGGTGTGCATTAGAATTCACACCCCACTTATACACAGTACTACACTGCATAGACAAGCCCATTGTCTTTCCAGGGACGTAGCCTCCATTTTTATGCACAAAGGTGTGAAGTGTCACACCTGAGACACCTGAAAGGGGTCTGTTCTATAGAGGTGGGTGCTCAGCACTTTCTGAGAATCAAGTCCCTTTAAAGTGACTCAAGTTGGGCACCCCAAATCACTAGTCACTTTTGAAAATTCAGACCACTGAACCCCAGTCTGCCAGGTGCTACACACCTTAAGTGCCTCCCAGAAAACTTGCATCCAGCTGAGACAGCATGAGGTGGAAGTTAGATGCCCCCTATAGTTGGCTAATTCAATTACCTACAGAGACATGGTCTGCAGAGCCTCCATTATAGGAGCTGTGCTGGGGCTTTCTGGGGAGGAGGAGTTCATGGCCTGCATGTTTACACAATATGCTCCTGGATCACCAATGGCCCTTACACATGGCTATCTATATACAAAGGGCCCCAGTACACATGGTCCTAACAAGAATAACTTCACAGAGGTGAGGAGGAATGAGCTGTGGGTGGAGGGGGGAGGGAAAGCATGTTTGGGCACTCCAGCACATAAAGGGTTACTGGATTCCTTCCTGTCACCATGGCTGAGCTGGTTGAGGTTATAAAAGGAAAGAGGAAGTTAGTGCCAAAGAGGTTATTGTAGGGGAAGGATGTGAACTCTCTCCTTCCAGTCGATTAGGCCTTGGGTGGTGGTTACCCAGTAACTGGAGTTGAGTTGTTCTGGCTTTGAGTTTGTGTTTTGGAAATACAGCAAGCAAATACAATGAGAAAAGGGCTAGGAAGAGACCTTTAGTTGGGACTTTGTTTTTCCTTACAGGATGGGTGAGTCTGGATGCCAGTTCGTGACCCAACCACGGATAAAAACTCAAGGGTAAGGTTTGTCATGTATTTTATTCACTGTAATTTAGCTGTGTAGGGTAGGGTAGGTAGGGTACTAGCAAATCTACTGTAGCATATTTATATAAAAATAATTAAGGCTTAGTAACGAGAACTCACTGTACAGCACTCTTATTAAATCTCTGCTCAGATGTGGAGATGGACTGCCAATTTTTATATGAATTATAATGTGTGTGGATTAGTGAGGTTCTACTTTAATAATAATAATTAATAATACTTAGTCTTTAACTAGGATTTTTCATCTTTAAGGTATTTTTAAGCATTAATTAATCTTTACAACACACCCACAAAGTATGTAAATAAATATTATCATTCCCATTTTACAGATGGGTGAGGCGGGTTAGAGTGTTTTAAGTGATTTGGTCAAGGTCATAGAGGCAGTCAGAGCTGCTCTTTTTACTTTGGAATTTATCTTCCAGGAGTTGTACATTCAAAAAATAAAGGCTCTATAGCAGTTCTCTGGAAGATCAGACATACTGCAACAAAACCCATGAAAATGTTCCCCATCTTTCCGTCTCTCCAAATGGCATTTTATACTTTCAGTTCTACAGTGAAAGATACAAAATTCCGATATAAAAAGGGCAATTAATCTTTTAAAATATAAAATTTGCTGTTACATAAGCCAGACAATAGATACCTTTCATTTTTCCAACTGAAGAATGTTCTCCTCTCTCGTCAGCTGCTACATATTTGTTAAATGCCATGGATTTGTTTGTAAAACACATTTTAATACTGAATTTTGTCCTTGAATAGTTTTTATCCATAGGTCTAAAAGCTGATAGAACCTTTTGGAGCTCGTATTCAAATAGCCTGATGGTTTTAGGCCTATTTTATTAACCAGTATTTTGATTCATTTAGTTGGTCCTTCTTTTTTCCACACCACAGGTTCCTGAAATTAAGTCGTTGTTGCTAGAAATAAGAGAATGACTATTGGGAATGCAGCATGAATACGAATGAATGTTCTCAACTCAGTTAAGGTGGTCACATAAGGAAAGGGCACTGTTTCAAAACAACCCTATTGATTTTTGCTTCTCCCATCGTTGTCTGATATATGGGACAGTTCAAGTTCCCAATACCATTCAACACTGAGCTCTAGAGATTTATAAAACGGGCATTTCAAAAGAATGAACTGGATTATCTGATTAGTACTCTCAACCAGCATGAGTATCTGATGTAACAGTAAAAAGAAAAGGAGTACTTGTGGCACCTTAGAGACTAACAGATTTATTTGAGTATAAGCTTTTGTGAGCTCCAGCTCACTTCATCGGATGCATTCAGTGAATGCATTCCACTGAGTGCATCCAATGAAGTGAGCTGTAGCTCACGAAAGCTTATGCTCAGATAAATTTATTAGTCTCTAAGGTGCCACAAGTACTCCTTTTCTTTTTGCGAATACAGACTAACACGGCTGCTACTCTGAAACTGGAAACCTGTAACAGTACAAGTCAAGACTTGTTAGCCAATTACTGTGCAAATGTAACAACTTCTAAACATGTAAAGAACTAGACACATGTGGTGTTTACTTTGTGCTCACAGTCAATACCAGGCAGGCAAACACACAGCATAGCTTCCTAATTTTGTCATATATTACACAATGGATAATACAGGGCTCACCACTTTTATAAAAAATAAGTAAATAAAAAAAAAGGCACTGAGGATCAGAAGCCCCCCTCCCCCCAACATATCTATTTGGGTATGTGTAACTTGACTTTGATGTGCTTTCCATATCAAATTCAAGCTCGTGGGCAACCCCTTCAAGGCCCATTACTATTCAATCCTGCCCACGTCTCTGATCTTGTCTCCTGCCATTCCTCCTCCTGCGCCTTTGCTCCGTCTTTGTCTCTCTTCTGTCTACTGCATTTATCTCCTTCTTCCATGCTTGTCCTCTTGCCTGCTTTTTGTGCCACCCTGCCTTCCTAGAACGGCCTCCCTGCAACCACTTTCTCATTGCAAGTCCTTCTTAAAACTCACCACCTATGCCGTAGGTGTCAGGTTTCTGTGTATGTTACTTGGGTCTATACACTGCTCAGTGCTGCTTATTTGGTTATCCAAATGCACAATGTTTTTTAAAAGGGATGCTGGTCAGCAAAATCCAGGAGAAAAAAAGCATATCAAGCCATTTTCCCTCCTAAGGTTCAAAATACTTTGAGGTGATAGGCATACACTTTATCATTACAGTATTCACTAGAGCAGTTTTTAATCACTTGGACATTTACTTACTTGACTGTTGGTATTTGTAGGGCAGAGGTCACCAGCCGGTTGATTGCGATCGACTGGTCGATCCTGGAGCTTCTGCCAGTCGATCGTGATCTCCGGCCACTAAAAGTCCAGTGGTGCAGCGAGGCTAAGGCAGGCACCCTGCCTGCCCTGGCCATGTGCCACTCCTGGAAGCGGCCAGCACGCCCCTGAGGCCCTGGGGGAGAGAGGGAGGCAGGGGTCTCCGTGCGCTGCTCCTGTCTGAAAGCACTGTCCCCGCAGCTCCGATTGGCTGGGAACAGGGAACTGTGGCCACCGGGAGTTGCAGGGGCGGTGCCTGTAGAGAGAGGCAGCATATGGAGCCATGTGCTGCCCCCCCACCCAGGGGCTGCAGGGGCGTGATGACCAATTCCAAGAGTGGCATGGGACCAGAGCAAGCAGGGAGCCTGCATTAGCCCCGCTGTGCCACTGACCAGGAGCCACCCGAGGTAAGTCCGCCTGGAGAGAGCCCTCACCCCTCCTGCACCCCAACCCCCTGTTCCAGCCCTGAGCCCTCTCCCACAGCCAGCACCCCAAACCCTCTCCTGCACCCAACCTCCCTGCCCCAGCCCAGTAAAAGTGAGTGAGGGTGGGGGAGAGTGAGCGACGGAGGGAGAGGAGAGGGAGTGAGCAGGGTGGAGCCTTCGGGACGGGGCAGGGCCTCAGGAATCGGTGGGGTAGATCCTGAGTTGCACTTAAATTCAAAAAGTGATATTGTGTGTAAAAAGTTGGAGACCACTGTTGTAGGGCATCAGAACAGCTGATCTTATAATTACACATGCAATAAGAAAAGTCCAGGAAATTCATTCACTTTTGTTATGAGCTTTAGATTTCACTGTTAAAGCAAGTCAGTGATTCAGCTCAATTTTACTAAGCAAGCAATTTTTGATGAGCCCCAAAAATACTGTATTCAATAAGAGAAGATTTTTTTCAAGTAAACATAAAGCTATTATCTTGGCTATTAATATTGAATTATTCATTAAGCTGTTACAGAAGGTGCAAGCTGAAATGTCCTGAATATAGATACTGAAGAGATGGGTAGATTTTAAGAAATACTCTAAGTGAAATACTAATTACATTAAAATAAATGGCAGTACAACAGTACTTTCTTAGTTAATTTTCATAGTATGCTTTTTGCTTCTCAGACGGTCAGCTGATATCACACCTTGTCGCTTTTTGAAGGGACTGAGTAAATGAAGGACTAGGCAACGGAACCCTGTCCCTTGTCTGAATATAGGGCAAGACAGAAGTGATTGGAAGTTGTTACCATCTGATGGCTATTCATGGACTATGTGAACTGTGCTGGTACCTTCAGTTCATTTTCATTTTTATAGACTTACAGATTCTAAGAGCAGACGGGACCACTGTGATCATCCAGACTAGCCTACTGTATAGCAGATGCCGTAGAACTTCCCCAAAATTATTTCTAGAGCAGATCTTTTATAAATTATTTTGGGGAAGTTTTAAAAACATATGTTTTATAGAAGCTGAAAATTCCATGCAACAAAGGGTTTTTATTTTGATGACTGACACCCTGTCTCTGTCAAGTTTTGGCTCCAAGAAAAGTTCTAATAGGGCCAAATAATAACTAGAACATCAGCAGCCACTCATCCATAGCTGAGTTATTGAGTACTACTAAATTAAGATACATTGATAGAAGATACCAACATCTACCAGTTTTAGGAGGGACAACTTTCCTTCCCATGTTTTTTATCCTAAAGCGACAAAAAGTAATTTGAACATGTACGTGTGTGTGTATGTACACTACAAAGTCATGGTTATATTAGAAGATGGAGCCAAGGTCACCTAACTTGCTCTATTTGTGAATATAGACTTACAAGATGAATCTGATATAGCTATGTAGTGCAGCTCTCTGTCTGCATGACCTCGCCTCTCAGTATCTTGAAAGATGACCTGTAGTGTCTTTGCCAATGAACATGAAGCAGAAGTGAGGTGTAAAACGGTACAGTTCTGATTTCCACGCTACTCAAAAATTAATTCCCTTACTGAGACCCCTCAGTACTGTCTCGGATGTTCAAACAAATCTGAGTACTGTATAAAAGTGTAAAATCTGTTAGTGCAATGGTTTTCAAAAAGCCTCTAAAACTGTGCCAGCAAAATATATGGGTATATCAGTTTGTAGATGCAAAGTCACATTTGGTTACACAAACTGGATAACTGCATTTGCAAAGGACAATCAGATGGGTAACTAACTGATCTGCATGCGCAATAAGAGACTGCTGCACTCCACCCTCTCCCAAATGAGACTGCATATTTTGTGAGAACATTGTTAGAGGATCTGAAACGTTGGCCTTGTACAGTATTTGGAGGAGATTTTCAAAGGCCCAAATGGCAATTAGGCACCTTTGGAAATCTCTCTCTCTGTTCTCAACCTTTCTGCTTTAAGTGTTTTAGATTGTTCTCCTAGTAGGCCACAGTTTTAATGAAAATATTATGTTGTACAAAGTTATTATGTGAGAGACTTCCATAACTGTTAAATGTACCAGCAGAGATTACTTTTGAGATTTCTCTGATGACCACAATCAATATGAACCAGGAAAAATAAATGTTTCCTTTCAGGTATCATTTCTGGGCTGTGACTATATATTATGCATTTGGTAAGTTTGAACAAACTATGCAGTAAGACCGGATTTATGAAGGAAATAACTTGAAACTGAGTGCAAAACTGTGCCATCTGAATCAGCTTCTTTTTGTTTGAAATTGTTTTACAGAATGTTCCAACAAAAGCACAGGAACATTATTTTAGGTCAAGATATAACTTTCAGCTTCACATTAACAGTATTTTGGGGAGCCAAGTACCGTCAGAAAGGGGTAAAACTATTGCATCGGCTTCTAAGTACTTTGGTTACTCTTCTAGGAAAGTTGTCTTTATAGCATAAATCTTTGTTATAAATACAAGAAGATACCTTCTCAGAGGGACATAGCTGGGCTTCTCCCACTTACTTGCAGCAGTGGAAGTTACAGGGCTATGCTCCCATCTAGGAAATTAAAATACATTCTTAAGGGTCTAAAATAGATAGGTATTCTCTTTAGGTGATTAGGTTCTCAGCTATTAAGAACAGTCCAATATAGTAGGAGCCTCTGAACAAGCTAGTGTGTAACAAAAAGTAGGAAAAGCCTCAGTTAAAACAGTTGCGTGAAACAAAAGCATATTAGAGAGTGATAATATACATGCAGAGTTTACAAACCGTGTCTTTAGGGTGGCCCAATAAGTAGAAATATGGGGACCCATGCTTGTCACTTTTCATGCACATGGAGAGACTGGAAGGTACCATTCCTAAAGGAAGGGGAGGAACAGCCTAGGACCAATCATTAGAATTAACAGAACCAGTGACAAAGATACATTACTATTGTTAGAACAAAGAATCCTTAGTAAGTTTAGAACAGCTGAGTAAAAAGCTTATAAATACAGGAAAAAGACTTTCTGTAAAGCCAAAGACTAACAAGCATGCAGTAAGTCATCATATTAGTGAAAGATTGAGGTACTATACATATATATTTGAGAAGCAGATTCTGCTGAACTGTGGAAGACATCTTGAGGTGCTTTTTAAAGGAGCTGTAACTCATAAAATTGAAGGGTTTTATTAAATTCCAAAATCATAAAGAAAATTCCTTCATATCAAAAGTCTTTGTATTGGTATCAGCTCTGTCATTTTCAGTGTTAGTCACTGTGGCTGTGCTGAAACTCAAACAGTTGAGCTTCCCCAGGGCTTCTTGAAAAATGAGTCACTGCTAATTACAGCATTTGTGTATACTGAAACTTTACATTGTACTAAATTACAAAAACCTCTCTCCCTTAAATAACTAGCAATGCACTAAGGTCCCAATTCTGAAAGATTAGGCATGTGGGTTCCACTTCCAAGCATTTATTATGTCATGTTTGTCAAGCCAGATGCCTAAAAATGCAGCCTACTTTTCATAAGACTGCTGAACTGTTTTTTAAGCAAAGTCATATCAGGAAAAAATCTTTTGTGTGAATTCATAAATTACAGCTTGTATGAAGCCCTTGAAATGACCAGTAAATTAAAACACACATGAAAAACATAGAGTGTCAATGAAGGTTGCTTTAAGAAGTGGATTGGACCCGCTAGGAATTTGTCCCATTAAATATTTCCACTACTCTCAGAATGATTAATGGCTAGGAATGAGGTGCCTAGGTAGCACTTCCAGGACATGCATATGGTGGTGTATGCTGGGAGTAACTGGGAGGCAGGAAAGGGATTAGAAGTTCTCGTCAGAGAAACAATTCTGTTGGAAGCTGGAAAAACAGGATCTCTAAAGCTGGAGGAAATAGCTGGCCACATGAGAGAAGAATAAAATCTGAATTTGAGTAACAGTCATGCCTCATTTATTAGTTTGTATAAATAATTTATGTTCATAACTCTAACTGCAGAAAAGAATGGGCAACTGACTGCCTGCAGCCCTGAAGGAAAAAGGACTGTTGATTGAAAGAAATCTGAGAGAGGATTCAGCTAACTCTCAGTATGGAAGGGATGGCGATCTCCTTGGCATGGAAATATCATGCTACTACATGGGCCATAGATAAATAATGAGACATCGCTGGGGCTGTAGTGTCAATAGAAAGCAGATAAGTCACTAAGAGATGTGATTCAGCTTTGCCTATAAAGCTGAGCTTTGTAGGGGAGGATGGATCCATGGGAAGAAATAACTTAAACTAAAATGGTGGGTAGCACTTACTCCTATCAGTAGGGCCCTACAAGTTCATGGTCCACTTTGGTCAAATTCACTGTCATAGGATTTTAAAAATTGTAAATTTCATGATTTTAGCTATTTAATTCTGAAATTTCATGGTGCTGTAACTGTAGGGATCCTGACCGAAAAAGGAATTATAGGGGTCGCAGTTATTTTAGGGGGGATTGCGGTACTGATACCCTTACTTCTGCGCTGCTGGTGGTGGTGGGACTGCCTTCAGAGCAGCGCAGCAGTGGCTGCTGACAGGGAGCCTAGCTCTGAAGGCAGAGCCACCGCCAGCAGCGGCACAGAAGTAAGGATGGCATGGTATGGAATTTACACCTTTACTTCTGTGTTGCTGCCTCAATCAGCGGCTGCCCAGCTCTGAAGGCAGCAGCGCAGAAGTAAGGGTGGCATGGTACGGTATTGGCAACCTTACATCTGTGCTGCTGCTGGTGGGGTGTGGCTTTCAGAGCTGGGCATCTGACCAATAGCTGCCGCTCTCCAGCCACCCAGCTCTGAAGGAAGAACAGAAGTAAGGGTGGGAATACCGCGATCCCTCTGCAACTCAATTTGAGAAATGCTGGTCTCCCCTGAAATCTGTACAGTATGGGGTAAAAGCACACAAAAGACCAGATTTCATTGCGTGGGAAGGGAGACAGATTTCATGGTCCATGATTCATTTTTCACGGCCGTGAATTTGGTAGGGCCCTACTCCTGAGTGAGAAGATGAGGTAAAGATTTCTCACTGTGAACTTCTTAGTGTCTGTCTGACTTCAATTGAGATCAGCTAACTCTAATGTTTTCAGAAGAGGAATGGGCAGTAGCTGGGAGACTTACACTGATATTAATGGGAGTGACACCACAAAATATTAACTTTTAATATAAAAATGTAATATTTATTTTGATTTATCTACACCCCTAAGTGGTTATATATTATTTATAAGAACACATAAAAATGATCAATGTAATTCATCATCCTAACCCATCACAAATGGAACCCTGCCTCCCCCAAGACATCCCCAAAATCTATTTTTTTTATATAATTGCATGTATTGAAGCAGAAACTTTTTAAAAGTTTATTCTTTAGTCTACCCTATATTTTTAATGTAATCCTCCAGAACAAGGAGTATCATTTTAGCATTGCATTTCAGTAATAATCTTTTTTTGTTGTAAATAAGGGCATCTTTGTTTTGGAGGTAGGCACCCAACTCCAGTTCCTGATTAACCCCAACTTCAGATGCCTAGGGTATGCTGCACAATGCATCCAAAACATGATGATTAGATGAAAAACTGAACTACTTTGCAGAAAAACATGAAATAATGGAACTCAGAAACTGAAATTAAAGTTCAGGAGGTAGAAATTGTTTAAACTGTATACTTCTTGTTGCAAATTCTAGGATAGTCATTTTTAAGTCATTCAGGACCTGATTCATCTTCCAGGAAAAACAACAGAAAGACTCCCATAGACTTCAATGGAAACTGTATGGGGTTGGTAGAACTTACAACAGAGTTTTGCCTGTGCATGGAAGTTGTATGTGTAACCCACAATTAGAGTTTGGCAGCTCGTGGAAGTCCAGACTGAACTTCTAGGGGGACATACCCTATGCACTACAACAGTAATGGCTACCAGAGCCTGCTTACACCATTTCCCAGCATGCTTTGAGTGAGGAGTGGGGACAGAATAGAGTGTGGGACTCCATAGGGCAATATAGACAAGTAGTTTTCTGGGCCAATGATGATGAGCAGGGGCTGCTCAGCCCCTCGATGGGAGGGGTGAGCCTGATTCAGAGACAGAGACTAGTTTTAGGCCTTGTCTACACTACAGAGTTTTGGTGACAAAAATTACGACGCTTTAATTAAACTGCCTTTGCATATCCACACTATCTATGCTCCTTGTGTTGGCAGAGCACATCCATACTAGCAGCTGTTGCATTGACACAGAGAGCAGTGCACATGGGTAGCTATCCCACTGTGCAACTGGCAGCAGGGTGCTTTGGGAAAGATTTGCAATGACTTATGGGGCGGGTACAGCATCACATGATACAGATTTCTTAATCATATCATTCCATGGGCATTTTACTAGATAGCCAGCCACTTTTCAATTACAGTGTATGTGGGAGTGGGACAGGAAAAGTGTGTGTGTTGGGGGAAGTATGTGAGAGATGCTGTGTGGGTGGTGGCTATATGTGAGAGATCAGCAGCTCTGTGAGCTCTCCATGCTGAGGAATGTCAAAGCTTAATCTGGGAGCTTTGAAAGAGAGGGCACATGCCTGAGTAGCTAGATGCAGGGCAGCGGCGTTCAAAACAGTGAGCAGAGTGGTCCCGGCGGCCATTGTGGGATACTGGGAGAGGCCAGTTATGGCGATACAATGAATGGCAGCATCTATACCAGGGGTGGGCAAACTTTTTGGCCCGAGGGCCACATCGGGGTTCTGAAATTGTATGGAGGGCTGAGTAGGGAAGGCTGTGCCTCCCCAAACAGCCTGTTCCCCCCCTTCCCGCCCCCTGACTGCCCCCCTCAGAACCCCTGACCCATCCAACCTCCCCTGCTCCTTGTCCCCTGACCACCCCCTCCTGGGATCTCCTGCCCCTAACTGCACCCCTGGGACCCCACCCTCTATCCAACCCCCCCTGTGCCCTGACCCCCTCCCCCCACCCAGAACCTCCACCCCATCCAACCGCCCCCTGTCCCCTGACTGCCCCTCTAGAACCCTCTGTCCCTTATCCAACCTGCCCATTCCTCGCCCCCTTACCATGCCACTCAGAGCAGTAGGACCGGCAGCTGTACCCCCTCCCCCAGAGTGCTGACAGCACAGCGAGCTGAGGCTGCGGGGGAGGAGGGACTGCAGGAGAGGGGCTGGGGGCTCAAGTTTGCCCACCTCTGGTCTACACTGTCAGTATGTTGCTTTAACTTTGCCGCAAAAAGCTGTATGCCTCTCGTCGAGGTGGTTTTATTTTGTTGGCAAAGCAGCAGTTTTGCTGCTAAAAGTAGCTTTGTAGCATGTACACCTCCACTGTTTTGTTGGCAAAAGCTGCCTTTTGCTGACAAAACTGTGTAGTGTAGACAAGGCCTTAGTTTTAATACTGAGGTTTGAGTTAGCTGGGAGCTGAAAAAGAAGCAGAACAGCTCAGAGACTCTCTGATTAACTTCCATTTCCCCAAAAGAGAGTCTTTGAACTGCTGTGGGATCCTAGTGCCTGGGTCAGACAGTTCAAGCTCTGCAGAGATCTACATCCAGAGTGGCAGTGATCCAGTTTGGCCCTGACTACTGACAGCCAGCCAAGACCTCTACGGGACACCAGACCAAGAAGCCATGATAGGATTCTGTCCCACCAAGGGGTGAAGACACCGTAAGAGGAAGTTTTTCCATGTGTTTCAACTGGCCAATTTTCACAGTGCTACAGTACTCATCTCTGGACTCACCCTCAGCATGCTATGTGCCTGAAAAGGTGCAAGGGAGGGTGATGGGGGATGGACACATGGTGAATGTTGGGGTGTGGGCAATTTATTGAGGGTTAGTTCTTATTAGTTAACCTTAACCCTTTCCTTTCTCAGATCCTATTTTCCTGCTCCCAGTAAAGTCTCCCTTTGTTATACTGTTATTTTTGGGTGTGTCATTTCTTTGCTGTGAGTTGATGTACTTTATTGTTTCTTGTGTACTGGGCTTTATAGTCCTTGCCAGCAGCGGTAACATTATTCCTTTCCCCAAGCGACAGCAGGAGGCACCTTGGGTGGAGGCACCAGGCACCACAAAAAAAGAACCCAGTACCCAACCAATGTGAGGAGATGAGAGAAACCACCCCAAGTAGCAAGCACTGACGAGGAGGGAGAGGCTACATGTGTCTTTAGCAAATCACAGGAATGAAGTATCCACATTAAAAAATGCAAAATCAATAGAAAGTAAAATATTAAAGCTTGGCTTGAAACCAGGAAACAAAACAAATTAGCATTCTTCTAAATCCCAGGTGTAACTAGCCATAACCTCTTCAAATACAACATTTTATACTAGTAAGCCCTGCTCCTTAAGGATGAAATTCACTGCCCCCACCCTCCATGCAAGAAGCTTTAATAGGTGGGCTTTGGGAAGGGAATTTTGCACTTGTTGGAGGGATGTAATCCACTCTCAAACAATGGGCAGGCAGAAGGACAGTTCAACAGTCTCCTCCAGCAGCTACTCCAGCTCCTTGGCTGGTACAGCACATCCTTGTTCACTACAACTGTGCCTCATCGAGGCAATAGTCATGCCCCGCTCAGGTGTCAAACTCTGCCTACGTGGGATGCAGTGAATACTGACATCACAGCTGTTTTCTCCCAATCAGCAGAATCATGGTGGTTTCTTTGCCATGGGAACTTCTGACCCTGCACATGTATGTGAATTTTTGCTCTAAATACTGAACTGAAGGGTGGGTGACTATATTTCTAGCATCCTGCAATTTTTGCACATAGCTATGCTCACTGTTAGAATTCAGCAGAGTGAAGGTTTAAAAACATGCAACAACCTTGCAGCTTCTGGGCTGGACTGCGCGGGGGAACCTGTTACTAGTCTTCAAATACATTAAGGGTTGTTATAACGAGGACAGTTATCAATTGATCTCCATGTCCACTGAAGGCAGGACAGGAAATAATGGGCTTAATCTGCAGCAAGGGAAACTTGGGTTAGATAGCAGAAAAACTTTAAAACCTCCTCATTAAAATCTATGAAAATGAACTCATTGCAATATATGATTGTGATTTAAACCCCAGTCCCACAATGACATCAAGGTGGGCCAACTCCCACTGGCTTCAGTGGAGCTCTGTGCTAGCCATAGGGCTGGCTGTGGCCATAGAGAGGTACAAAACTGCAGGTTACATTACAATTACATTACTGGAGTGTGTGTGCAAGAATTTGAGTAGACAATATAAAAGACAAAAAAGCAGTGTAAAATCCCATTGTCTGTTTGCTGTGCAACTGCTCAGAAAGAAGAAAACAAACAGTTGAATGGTCCATAATTAACTGGCAATATAATCCAATTATTGGAGCAGTGTCATTGATAGGTATATTTCAGATTATTCTGTTTACTGTAAATCACCATTTTGCCATGTTGGTAATATTCAGCTATAAAAAGTCAACAGTTTGAAATACTTGTTTATGCTCATCTATTTTAAAGTAGTTTTGTATAAAGGAAAACCCCAATCAGAAGAGACTGCAGATAGGATATAGATGGAATACTGGCAATTCCTGTGTTCTATGGTAGTGCTGTGGGGATTCGGTGAGACCTTCTTACGTGGATTTCTAAAAACAAACACTAGTTGGTCCCCACAAAGAAACATAACAGCGGTGATAAATGGCATTGTTCTCTTTCGTGCCTCCCCACCTCTTTTCCCAGAGGGCTCTATCATAAGAGGTCATTCACCACTCCCAGAGCTTATTACTGAGTGGTGGGATTGTGATTTGTTACTGGTTTATCTGCTACTTTACCATTTTTATACAATTTTAATACATTTTGCCCCAGATTTTTAAAGGTATTTAGGGGCTTCAGCACTCAGCATCACAATGCTTAAGTGATTTAGGAATCTAAATCTCATTTTCATAAGGAATTTAGGTACGTAGAAGTCTAAATCCCATTGACTGTTGATGGAATTTAGCCTCCTAAGTGCCAGCAACACCTAAATAGCTTTAAAAATCTGGGCCTTTGTCTTTAAGGCTCTCTCCCTACCTCTACATTTGAGAGCCTTCTGCACAGCACAGATGCGGCTCTTATGGGTGTTTTGAACATACAGCCAAGTCTTTAATGATATGGGTGTCAAGATTTAGGTTCCTAAACTAAGAGGGCCAGATTTTTAAAGGTATCTAAGTGCCTAGTGGGATTTTTTCAAAAGCAACTATGTGCTGAACACCCATTGACATGGCCAGATTTTTAGAAGTGTTGGGCTCCCAGCTGCTCCCATTACAACTGGGCCTGTATTTTAGGGGCTTAAACATGGATTTACAAGCATAACTTTAGACATCCATTTTTAAAAGAAATCTTGGCCTATAATTTTAACCTGGGGGAATTAATGAAATGTTATGCATAAATGATTGAGAAATGCGCGGTCCTGTAGCGATGGCAGTTTGTGTAATGAAGACCTAGTTACAACTGGCTGTTCTTGGTTCTGTGAAGTGCTGAATGCCCTGCATTCCTAGGGAAGGCAATATAGCAGAGCGTTGAGCATCCTCTGGAGTCCATGCGGTGTTGAGCGTGCTCAACACATGAGAGGATTAGGCCCCTTGACAGTAATTGTAGTGTTTCTTGTTCTTGAAAAATGGCCTTGCTGGGAATTTGGAGGACTTTGCTGACAAACTATTTGTTGTAAAGTATGACACTGATGTTTTTCAGACTTGGAAGAGGGTGATGATACGTCTCTCTTTGTGGAGGCTCAGTCCCTTTGGCTGTCCCTAGCCTCAGCAAACATGTTCTGAGGTCTGGAGTGGAGATGTAACATCTACTTTTTTAAGCTTCTTGTGGCACACCCTGCTGTGAAAGCAGCTACCATTTTAGAGCATTAATTGTGTCCCTGCCCCTTTCATAGGTATTCTGATAGAACTCTTTGTGTGACCATAGGTTTTATGGCTACATTTAGGGATTTTTTTCTCTCTGAAATGGCAATTCAGATTTTGGTTTAAAGCAAATTCAGCATCCTCTGAGATGAGATAGAAGATTTACTTCCTCACTTGGTTTTACCTAGCATCACATCTCAGACAGTATTTTCCGAGATGCACTTTTAGGACCAGATCCTCAGCTGATGTAAATTGGCATAGTTCAGTTGACTTTAGCAGAGCTATACTGAGTTACATCAGTTGATCATCTGACCCTTAATTTTTTCACTTATTGCTCTCGTCTTTTTATTTGATGTTCTATTCTTTCACAGATAACTCTCTTATCATTGTTAATTTTTATTTTGTCTGGACTGAAAGCTGCTTTGATTGGTATCACTTAAGTTCTTGGTATGCCTTGGTTTCAAATTTTTTTTGGTCTTTTGTACATAGCACCTCTCTAGTTCTGATAAAGGCACAATCATCCTGTAAATCGAAAAGGATCTTTTGCATGTAAGGCAAACCCAGAATTTTCAAGACTAAGTCAAGAGACTTGAATGTAATTGATTCACAGACTGGGATACCCACCAGTCTTCCTAGAAGAGGCAGGTTTCTTGACACTATGATGACTTTAGGCTATTAACAAACATTTCTTTTCTCAATATCTACTGGCAAAAACAGAGTTGATGTTTTATTTTAATGAAATAAGTCTCTTTAGTCTTGTTACTATGCAACAACACATTCTTGGTTCAAAAACAATAACATTTTTACTGGTTAGTTTGATGTCCTCAGGAGCACTTTGTCCTCAAGCTTCCAACGTCCAAGTTTTCTTTGGGGTCATTTTTACCATCATTTGGAAAAAAATATTTCTTTTTCTGAGGTTTTCCTAACTACTTCTGAGGTTGCACAATGGCTAGACAGATATTCTTCACAACTGGCTGACTTTGAGTGTTTAATAGTGCCCACTGCGATGCTTGGTATGGGGATGACAAACCAGTACGGAAAATGTAGAAATTGATCTGAGCCTTTAATCAAACCTAAACCTAACAATTTTGGGAGCTCAAATAGATTTTTTTTTTTACATTTAAAAATACTTTACATTTTCCTATCTGGTTCTGTCTGGAAATGACACTGTAAATGCCAAAATACCACTAGAAAGGGTGAGGGTTATGGTATTTTTGGACCAACTTGGTGTCAGGAGGTAATGTAAGTCTCATGAAAAAGCCTTTTCTTTTGAAATTTCAGGTCCTATTCTATATATCTTAGTGTATCTGAAGTATCTGAAATTCTGATTGTTTAGCCAAATCCCCTAACCTCATGTTTTACTTATTTTATAATTACAAAGGCCTTTGGTTATTTTAAATTCTTGTTGCTTCAGGTTAAGGTTCATTCTGAACTTTCTACTATTTATTTTACAGAATTTATCATAATGTATCATCAGTCCTTACCCGCACCTTAGATGTTGCTGATGCTATTCAGTTATATATTTCTAGAGTGCTAGGGCTTTTAGCTATCATGTTCCTTGTCTTGGAATTGCTATATTTTACTTGTAGATACTATAGTCTTTAAACAGATCTTTAAAACTGATTGTTAGACTAAACTTTGCTTATCAAAGCTATAATCTTATTATTTATTTTCTTAAAGCTCTGGGATTTTATTAAGGGGTCTATATAAGTCTGCAGTTCTTATGTTTTTCTGCATTATATGTAATAATTTGTACCATACATACATATTGGTGGTAATGACTTCAGAGGAATCACTATGGACCAGAGGGAAATAAAATTAATTTGTGAAGCTCTGTAAGGACCTAAATCCTGCAAATACTTATGAACAGGCTTAACTTTACCACTCTGAGTAGACCCATAGATTTCTTATGATGGTAAATTTAAGCATGAGTAAATGTTTTCAGGATTTGAGGCTAAATGTGCATTGATATATTCGTATACATTTCAAGATATCACTAAATACATACTTATATAACATACACCATTGCAGTCTGTCAGGTAACTAATATGTTTTAATATTTCCTAAAATTATACACACTTTTTAGAAGCCTTTTAAAAAGTTGGAACAAAAAAATTCCAAGGAAATACAAACACAAAACAAAATTTAAAAATAATATTAAAGCAGCCTATTACAACTTCCAAAAGAGCAAATGCTGTCTCTTTATTCAGAATTGACTTTCGTTACGTCATCCATGTAAATTTTCAGTTGTCTGATAAATGAGAAAGCTTAAGAAATAAATTGTAAAATGAACATTATGGGCTCACTCTTGCACAACTGAAGTCAGTGGAAGTTTTGCCATTGAACTGATGGGAGCGGGGTCAGCCCTTATGGCTCCAAATGTACAGAGAAATACCAATAGAAGTGTATTAGAAGGGACTGTTTTATCAAACAAGATTATAAGAATGCATCAGTAACTCCTAGCACACTCAGAGATGTCGCTAAAGAGTTCAAAGTGCTCCTACCAGTAAATATATTTTAAGCATTGCCTGTACAGGGCTGGCATAGTTGAAAATGATGTGTGCATATGTTCCGCACCAGTACAAGAAAGCACTTAAGCATGTGCATAAGTCCATCCATATTCAGGAAAGTGCTTAAGTATGTGCTTAAGTGCTGGGACCTAAATGTGTAATTGATACTTAGTATACAATAAATGTAATTTAAATACACACACACACACACACACACACACACACACACACAGAGAAAGAAAAATAATGAAAACCCACCATATTCCGGAACCTGGCCTGTTCCACGCTTTAATAAGAGCCGCACTCTCCTGCCACCAGACTTGATTAGCTCTATTGCTCTGGCATGTGTCATGTCCCTTGTACTTTCCCCATTGATTTCAATTATTTGATCCCCTACCTGTCAGGTAAGAAAAATATCAAGTCAGGCAAAAATTGCAACAAAATGAATATTTAAAAAAATAGGCATATTCAGTGGATCACAGGTTAGCTGAATGAAAGCCAGACATCAGGGTACATTTGTTCCTACCTAGCTGAAGGATATTATCACCAGACTTAATAACTCACAGAATGGATTCTGAGTATGGAATAGGATGTTGCTCATCTTTTGCTAAAATTAATGTATTGTGATAGTAACGTCACATGCCTTCTATACAAAAATGTTTTTTTTGAACTGCTTGAAGTGCTGGAGTCACTGGGAACTTTTAAATCTTTTCTGTGCTTTACTGGATTGATTATCACTGAAAGCAGTACTGTATTGGCTTGTCACACAGGCCTCTGAAGTTCATGGTATAGGTACACTGGCCTCTCAGTGCTGATATCCAAATCATGTTCAGTGAGCATCATCCCATTTTAAAGTACCATTTGAAGTGCTAATGTTAAGTAAATTAGGAAAGTTTGGTGTCCCAAGCTAATTATTTTGTAGGTTAAACAGAAACATCATGGTACTTGTGAGATCATATATTGAATTATTCATTCATAAAAACCTGCCCTGCTCTTTCTAAATGATGAGCTAGTATAGCCTAATGAACGGAGAACTATACTGGGACCAATGAGTTCTAATTCTAGCTCTGTTGCCACTAATTTGCCATTTGACTGATGTCCACAGTCAGGTTCATTATTATTTCTGTCAGCCTTTGTGTCCTTTTCCATAAAGTGGGGCGATTTACTTACCAGCCGCACAAGAAGTGTTGTGGGGATTAATTTGTTCATGTTTCATGTTCTTTTGAAGCAGTTGGGTTATTTAATAATTAGTTTTATTAAAGGAATCTGTCACTACTCAAAATTGAAATGTGGATGCAAATTGGCATACATTTCACAGCTGTTTCTAAGACATTAATTTTTCTCTTGCATGTGGTATATTAATCTTAGCAGTAATGGGGAAACTATAAGAGATTTGTATCTTGGGTTTAATTCAGGTAAGTGGATACTTATCTAACTTCTGAAGATCTTGAGGCTCCTAATTGGTGTAGGGCTTTGTGTTTTGGCCCTGGCCTGGTGCTCTCTGGCTGGCTACCAGCAGCTCAGTTTTTTAGCTTCAGCTGCCTTGAATGGATCTAGTATCAAGTCCTGCCTGTTCTGATGTTTGGTGCCTTAGCCCTGGTCTACACTAGGAGTTGAGGTTGAATTTAGGAGTGTTAAATCGATTTAACTCTGCACCCATTCAAACGACGAAGCCCTTTTTTTTTGACTTAAAGGACTCTTAAAATCGATTTCCTTACTCCACACCGACAAGGAGATTAGCGCTGAAATTGACCTTGCTGGGTCGAATTTGGGGTACTGTGGATGCAATTAGAGGGTATTGGCCTTCAGGAGCTTCCCAGAGTGCTCCATTGTGACCGCTCTGGACAGCTGTCTCAACTCAGATGCACTGGCCAGGTAGACAGGAAAAGGCCCGCAAACTTTTGAATTTCAATTTCCTGTTTGGCCAGCATGGCAAGCTGCAGGTGAGTGCAGAGCTCATCAGCAGAGGTGACCATGTAGAGCTCATCAGCAGAGGTGACCATGATGGAGTCCCAGAATTGCAAAAGAGCTCCAGCATGGACCAAACGGGAGGTATGGGATCTGATCACTGTATGGGGAGAGGAATCCGTGCTATCAGAACTCCGTTCCAGTTTTCGAAATGCCAAAACATTTGTCAAAATCTCCCAGGGCATGAAGGACAGAGGCCATAATAGGGACCCGAAGCAGTGCCACATGAAACTTAAAGAGCTGAGGCAAGCCTACCAGAAAACCAGAGAGGCAAATGGCCACTCTGGGTCAGAGCCCCAAATATGCCGCTTCTATGATGAGCTGCATGCTGTGTTGTTTGACTCCTTCAATGGAGATGGAGGCAACACGGAAGCAGGTTTTGGGGACGAGGAAGATGATAGCTCACAGCAAGCAAGTAGAGAAACCGGTTTTCCCGACAGCCAGGAACTGTTTCTTACCCTGGACCTGGAGCCAGTACCCCCGGAACCCACCCACGGCTGCCTCCTGGACCTGCCAGGCAGAGAAGGGTCCTCTGGTGAGTGTACCTTTTAAAATACTATACATGGTTTAAAAGCAAGCATGTTTAATGATTAATTTGCCCTGGCATTCGCGGCTCTCCTGGATGTACTCCCAAAGCCTTTGCAAAAGGTTTCTGGGGAGGGCAGCCTTATTCCGTCCACCATGGTAGGACACTTTACCACTCCAGGCCAGTAGCATGTACTTGGGAAACAAAGCATTACAGTGTATGTGTGCTGGCATTCAAATAACATCCGTTCTTTATCTCTCTGTGTTATCCTCAGGAGAGTGATATCATTCATGGTCACCTGGTTGAAATAGGGTGCTTTTCTTAAGTGGACATTCAGAATTGCCCGTTCCTGCTGGGCCGTTTGCCTGTAGCTGAACAGAAATGTTCCCCGCTGTTAGCCATGGGGAGGGATGAGGAGCTAGCCATGTGGTGGAGGGAGGCAAAATGCGACCTTGGAACGAAAGCACATGTGCTATGTATGTAATGTTAACAGCAAGGTTTACTGTGAAAGAGTTTACCCATTGTTCTATAAAATGTGTCTTTTTAAATACTACTATCCCTTTTTTTTTTCTCCACCAGCTGCATGTGTTTCAAGGATCACAGGATCTTCTCCTTCCCAGAGGCTAGTGAGGATTAGAAGGCGAAAAAAATGCACTCGCGATGCAATGTTCTCTGAGCTCATGCTGTCCTCCCACACTGACAGAGCACAGACGAATGCGTGGAGGCAGACAATATCAGAGCGCACGAAACCACAAAATGACTGGGAGGAGAGTGGCAGACTGAAGAGAGTAAGTGGCGGGCTGAAGAGAGGGCTGAAGCTGAAAGGTGGCGGCAGCATGATGAGAGGAGGCAGGATTCAATGCTGAGGCTGCTGGAGGATCAAACGAATATGCTCCAGCATATGGTTGAGCTGCAGGAAAGGCAACTGAAGCACAGACCACCGCTACAGCCCTTGTGTAACCAACCACCCTCCTCCCCAAGTTCCATAGCCTCCTGAGCCAGACGCCCAAGAACGCGGTGGGGGGGCCTCCGGCCACCCAGCCACTCCACCCCAGAGGATTGCCCAAGCAACAGAAGGCTGGCATTCAATAAGTTTTAAAGTTTTAAATGTTTAAACTGCTGTGTGGCCTTGTCCTTCCCTCCTCCATCACCCCTCCTGGGCTACCTTGGCAGTTATCCCCCGGTTTGTGTGATTAATTAATAAAGAATGCATGAATGTGAAGCAACAATGACTTTATTGCCTCTGCACGTGGTGATCGAAGGGAGGAGAGGAAGGTGATTAGCTTACAGGGAAGTAGTGTGAACCAAAGGGCGGGGGGTTTCATTAAGGAGAAACAAACAGAACTTTCACACTGTAGCCTGGCCAGTCATGAAACTGGTTTTCAAAGCTTCTTTGATGCGCCCTCCTGTGCTCTTCTAACTGCCCTGGTGTCTGGCTGCACGTAACCAGTGGCTGGTCGATTTTCCTCAACCTCCCACCCCGCCATAAACGTCTCCCCCCTACTCTCACAGATATTGTGGAGCACACAGCAAGCAGCAATAACAATGGGAATATTGGTTTCGCTGAGGTCTAACCGAGTTAGTAAACTGCGCCAGCGCGCGTTTAAATGTCCAAATGCACATTCTACCACCATTCTGCCTTGCTCAGCCTGTAGTTGAACAGCTCCTGACTATTGTCCAGGCTGCCTGTGTATGGCTTCCTGAGCCATGGCATTAAGGGGTAGGCTGGGTCCCCAAGGCATTTCAACATCCCCAACAGTTATTTTCTGGTCTGGGAATAAAGTCCCTTCCTGCAGCTTTTGAAACAGACCAGAGTTCCTGAAGATGCGAGTGTCATGTACCTTTCCCGGCCATCCCACGCTGATGTTGGTGAAACGTCCCTTGTGATCCACCAGTGCTTGCAGCACTATTGAAAAGTACCTCTTGCAGTTTATGTACTCGCCGGCTTGGTGCACCGGTGCCAAGATAGGGATATGGGTTCCATCTATGGCCCCACCACAGTTAGGGAATCCCATTGCAGCAAAGCCATCCACTATGACCTGCAGATTTCCCAAGGTCACTACCCTTGATATCAGCAGATCTTTGATTGTGTTGGCTACTTGCATCACAGCAGCCCACACAGTAGATTTGCCCACTCCAAATTGATTCCCGACTGACCAGTAGCTGTCTAGCATTGCAAGCTTCCACAGGGCTATTGCCACTCGCTTCTTAACTGTGAGGGCTGCTCTCATCATGCGCTTCAGGGCGGGAAAGCAAGTCACAAAGTTCCATGAAAGTGCCCTTACGCATGCGAAAGTTTCGCAGCCACTGGGAATCGTCCCAGACCTGCAACACTATGCGGTCCCACCAGTCTGTGCTTGTTTCCCGAGCCCAGAATCGGTGTTCCACTGCATGAACCTGCCCCATTAGCACCATGATGCCCACATTGCCAGGGCCC
The DNA here is from genome assembly GCF_009764565.3 of Dermochelys coriacea. Classification (NCBI taxonomy): domain Eukaryota; kingdom Metazoa; phylum Chordata; order Testudines; family Dermochelyidae; genus Dermochelys; species Dermochelys coriacea. The sequence continues at coordinate 330,089,712 of NC_050068.2, forward strand.
AGGCTTTGAGAGAAGTCTGTGTCCATGTCCTCATCACTCTCGTCACCGTGCTGATGTCGCCTACTTGCCCGGTTTCGCTTTGCCAGGTTCTGATACTGCATATACTGCTGGATAATGCGTGTGGTGTTTAATGTGCTCCTAATTGCCAAAGTGATCTGAGCAGGCTCCATACTTGCCGTGGTATGGTGTCTGCACAGAAAAAAGGCGCGGAACGATTGTCTGCCGTTGCTCTGACAGAGGGAGGGGCGACTGATGACATGACTTACAGGGAATTATAATCAACAAAGGGAGTGGCTTTACATCAAGGAGAAACAAAAGCAACTATCACGCAGAATGGCCCCTTCAAGGACTGAACTCAAAACCCTGGGTTTAGTAGGCCAATGCTCAACCCACTAAGCTATTCCTCCCTCTGTTATGTCAGGCAGGACTGAATCTCCATTAAAGTTTTCAAAGTGCCCCTGACAGACCTCACCAAAACAATTGTTGGCCATTGATTTCACAAAGGGAGCAAATAAATACAAAACAAATCTGGTCTATTTCTTGTTTTGATCAACTCCATCTAGCTTTTACATCTTTGGCTGGCAGAAGATGGTGCAGTATGACTGCTAGCTATCCTCATCTTCTGCTTGCCCGGCAGCAGATGGTGCAATAGGACTGCCTGCAGGACTAAAGAGAATGACTTGGTCGAGTCACTCCTAATTTAGTCCCTGTGCCCATGTCTGCCTGGGCGCTCCTGACCAATCTTACTGAGGCGGCCAGGAGCACCTCAGACACAATGACAATGGTTTTCAGGCCTATTGCACCATCTGCTGCCACAAGGCAATGGGTTGCTGCTGTTAGTGTAGCAATGCAGTACCATGTCTGCCATTGGTGACATACGGTGACAGTGAGCTGAGCAGGCTCCATGCTTGCCGTGGTATGGTGCCTGCACAGGTAACTCAGGAAAAAAGGTGCGAAACAATTGTCTGCCGTTGCTTTCACGGCGGGAGGGAGGGCCTGACGACATGCACCCAGAACCACCCGCGACAATGTTTTTTGCCCCATCGGGCATCTCAACCCAGAATTCCAATGGGTGGTGGAGACTTCGGGACCTGTGGGAGAGAGACCCACAGTGCAACACTCCGGAAGTCGATGCTAACCCTGTACTGTGAAACTACTCCACTGAGTTAATGCACTTTGATAGTGTGTCCCCCCACACAAAATGCTCTACTATATAAAAATGATTTCTAAAAAATCGACTTCTATAAATTCGACCTAATTTTGTAGTGTAGACATACCCTTAAAGTGGTACAGATACAGGACCTGCAGGCTTGTGCTGCTCCTCTTCCCTTTTGTTTGTCACTGTTCCCACAATGGGGTAGTGGGACTGAGGAAAGCCAGAGACAGTGAGGGAGCGACCAGAGGGCTAAGCAAACTGACCAAATGCTAGAGAATAAGCAGGTCTGATGGCTATGCAGCAGCACACTCATTAATGCAGGATCAGGTTCCCAAAGGTATCTGCTTATCACTTTTATCTTGTGCTCATATGAGTAACACTCTGCACCAGCTCTCAGGAGTATCAAATCTTTTCCGCATTTTACAGCCTAAAGTACATCACATGTAAAAATAAGTATTTGCATATTCTATATGTACAGTGCACACCCTTTTGTGATATGTCTGATCCATAGCCACTAACACTCCCCACACTCCTATCACCCTCCCAATTTTGGAACCTATTTGACTCTGCTACCACTGTCTTACTGAGAAGAGCTGACCTTCGCAGAGACTTCACATCTTCTCAGCGATTAGGGTACAGATTACTTTCAGCCATATCTGGTCAGCATGGCAGAAATTGGTAGAGAAAGAGTATATAAAAGCAAATCTGATGCAGTTCATGCAATGCTGGAATTACACAGCCTCCCCCTCATTTTGCAGTACAGTTATATCAGCAATGTGGCCAAGCGACAGGTCGGTGAGCATGCTATCAGCAGCACATCAGCCATTTCATTAATATTTTGCAGCTGTGCTGAAGAAACTACCAGTTCATTTTGCCTGTAACCAAACTCCAAAATACAACATAGGATGACATCTGAAGGAGCAGTGGCAATATAAACAAGATGCAGTTGCTGAAGATCAGCAACTCAGGAAGAATCACTAGGAAAACAGCCGTATAAGGTTAAATAATAGTATTTATCAGTGCTAGGACAGCTTTTGTCTGCTTTGTTATAGCTCAACAGGATCAGAACTCCATTTGCCTGCATCTAGAGCCTTCTCACAGTGGGAGGTACTTGACTGCTAGTCATGTGTATCTAATTTTAAAGTGACTGTACTAAATCTATTGTAGGGAGGAATACAGAGAGACTATGAAGACTATATGATGTCATGAGAAGTGTCAGTGTAGATAAAACGGAGGAGATGTTTTTAAAACTCCTTGATTAAAACCCTTCGTAGATGGGCACTCAGGAAAATTATGGTTCAGAGTACAGTCCTTCTTGTAAAGCCCATAGCAACTCCTCTGCACTCCTGAGTGGACAGAGATTTTAATCCATTTTAATATGGAAAAAGGTTAAGTTAATAACACATTCCACCGCTGCCCCCGCTGGTTGCCTTTGTTTTGGTCTCATTGGCCATACTGAAGAAAATAACTTGCTATTAAAATAACCTTTTGTATATTTAATGGATTAAAATATTAATTTCAACACAGACAACAGGAAATTGGTCCCCTACAAAAATGTGGTTGGAGCACTTGGTCCAGATTTTCAAGAGAGCTCAGTTCTCATTTAGGCACCTAAATGAAGTGGCCAGATTTTAAAGCGTGCTCATTGCCCAGCAGTTCCTATTGAGAGCAATGGAAAGTGCTGCTGGCCCAATGCCTTTGAACATCTGGCCACTTCATATGGGAGCTGTTTAAAAATCTGACTGTTACTGTAAAGTGGCATTTCTGCAAAACTCAGCTGTCTCTCAGGAAGGTATACATCTGTCCTGCCTATTGCATGAGACCTCAGCCACAGACAGAGGTGAAAATAACTTAAAGTACGCCGGAGTCCTGAGTGGGGGCGTGGCCTCAACCGGAAGAGGCAATTTAAAGGCCCCGGGGCTCTGGCTGGGAGCCCTGGGGCCTTTAAATCACCCCTCTGCAGAGGCAGCTGGGAGCTCTGGGGCTCGGGGTGAATTAAAGGGCCCAGGGCTCCCGGCTGCCACAGAGCTCCAAGCATTTAAATCCCTGCTGGAGCCCAGCTGCCAGAGCCCCGGGGCTCCGGCAGCTGGGCTCAGGCAGGGATTTAAAGGACTTGGTGCTCCGGCCACTGCGGGGAGCCCCCGCCTGAGCCCCAGTGCCAGAGCTCTGGTGGCGCTTTAAAGTTTAAATTCCCGCCTGAGCCTGGCTCCGGCAGCCAGGCTCCGGCAGTGCTTTAAAGGGCTCAGGGGTCCTGCCACTGTGGGGAGCCCTGGGCCCTTTAAAGTGCTGCCCAAGCCCCACTGCTGGAGCTGCGGAGGTAATTTAATGGGTCTGGGGCTCCTCACAATGGCAGGAGCACTGGGCACTTTAAATCACCGCCGGGGAAGCCGGTCCATCTGGTCTGGCATGGCGTACTGGCTCTTGCTGGAACGCCAGACCAGACCAGCTTACTTTCACCTCTGGCCACAGAGCAACCCTTTTCCACTTGGATGTCTTAAAAACATATACAAAGTTTATAGGTTAATGTACCAACACTGCCATTGTACATTTAGTCACTGGCCCAGATCCACAAAGGTATTTAAGCATCTAACTCCCAGGCTTAGGTGCCTATGTCCAAGTTTTAGCCTCCACTTTGAGTCACAAAACTCCCGCTTGGCTGCCGCCTAACACTGAAAACACCTAAGCTCACTCAGTGCCTAAGTTTTTGCAGTAGAAATTTCCTAGCTGCCAGAGTTTCTGCCTCTGGGCATGTGCACTGATGTCTCATTCAAGGCTCTATTTCCTGCCTAAATCCAGAGTGATCCATGAACCAGGGAACGTCCATTTCACCCATGGGGCCCAATTAGGTAGCCTGCCTCTTAGCATGCCTATTGGATTTTCTAGCCGCCTACAAGTTAGGCATTGTGACAATCAGCATTGCTATGCCTAAGGCCTGGTCTGCACTCAGTGGTGCGCTGGAGCCAGTTCTCACCAATTTGCTAGAACCGGTTGTTAAATTTAGAAGCCCTTTAAGAACTGGTTGTTCCGCGAGGGACTATTGGTTCTAAAAGGGCTTCTAAATTTAACCGGCCAAAAGTGGCGCCTTAGGCACCGACTCCATGGGTACTCCAGCCCTGGAGCACCCAAGGGAAAATTTGGTGGGTGCAAAGCACCCACCGGCAGCTCCCTGCCACACCCCCGGCCCCAGCTCATCTCCGCTCTGCCATCCCCTTCTCCCCTGAATGTGCCGTCCCGCTGTACTTCTCCGCCCCCTCCCCCCCGCAGGCTTCCCATAAATCAGCTGTTTGCGTGGGAAGCTGGGGCAGGCTGAGAAGCAAGCGGTGGCTTCCCGCTCCGGCCCAGGGAGACAGAGTGGAGGTGAGCTCGGGCGCAGGGGGGGGCGTGAGGAGGGCCGCCCGCGCTGCAGTAGGTAGCCTGGGGGTGGGTGGGGGGGTGCGCAGGGGAACCGCTCCCCGCCCTAGCTCACCTCCGCCACCCTCGGCCTGAGTGTGAAGCCGTCGCCTGCTTCTCAGCCCTCCCCGGCTTCCTGCTGAACAGCTGACTCATGGGAAGCTGCGGGGGGGGGGGGGGGCGGAGAAGCAGAGCGGGGCGGCGCGTTCAGGGGAGGAGGTGGAGCAGAGGTGAGGTGAGCTGGGGCTGGAAGCTGCCGGCGGGTGCTCTGCACCCACCAATTTTCCCCAGAGCACCCAGGGAATCATTGCCTAAGGTGCCACTTTGGATGTGAACAGTGAGAGGAGCGGCCGCTCCCTCTGCTCTCCCCTAGCTATGCTCCCCTGCCCCTAGGAGCCAGAGGGACCTGCCAGATGCTTCCTGGGAGCTGCCCCAGGTAAGCACACCGGGACTCCCCACCTTGCCCCCCAGCAGGTCCCTCTAGCTCTTAGGGGTGGGGTGGGCACCCACTACAGTAGCCCACAAGACCCTCTTGCCCAGTTCTTGGGGCAGTCAAGGGACAGGGGAGGGGGCTGGATGGGGCAGGGGGGGCGTCAAGGAACACGGGGGTTGGATGGGGCAGGGGTGGGCAACGACCCCCTTGTGGGGTGAGGAGGGAACCCGTTGTTAAGATTTTGGCAGCTCATCACTGTCTGCACTATACCGTGAGGTCGATGTAAGGCCGCTTATGTCAGTGTACACACGACTGCCTCACTCCTGCCGATGAAAGAGCCCTACTACACGGACATAATAACTCCAAATCCACCAGAGGCATAGGGCTTGTGTCAGTGCAGTTAGGACAACATAATGTCCATGTAGACATTGCGTTCCTTACATCAGTTGTTGTCTGGCTTGTCAATTTCAGGGCTCCGCTGGGTCTCCACTCCAAGCTGGGCTGCCACCCAGGCTCCAGGCTTGAGCTACTGTGTGGCCTCCACACTGGAGTCTGGCTGGACTGAATCTTCCAGCTCCTGGCTGGGAGCTCAGCTGCTCCTCCCTGGGAGCATGGCAGCTGACCGGCCTTCAGGCGCGGATCTCCCCGCTGGAGGTGAGAAGCCCTGCCTTGGGGGCAGCTGGGTTCCCGGTGGGGAGCTGTGTGGAGCTTTGGTCTCAGCCCCTCACACTGCCCCTCTTCAGTCAGGGGAAGTGGTCCTCGTGAGGATGTGCACCACAAACAGAACGAGGGTAGTGTGGCTATCAGCCACTGCTGAAATTACTGTGGTGGCTGTAAGTCGACCTAACCTAGGGCATGTCTACACTACAATCTTAAGTTGAGCTAAGTCCCTTTGTGGGTCTGGGCCCCTGTGCTTTTACACTAGACGGCATTCTTTCTTTGTCCGCAAATTAAATTATATTGTGAGAATGGCTTGTTTAACACACCAGCCTCGTATAGCCTGGGCATCTCCAACCCAGCCTGCGAACATACTAGTGTGCAGTGACACAAGATGGGACTGGAAGAACCTGGTGTTGTCCTGTTGCAGAGGTAAGGAGGCAGTGGGCTGGTTGGCTGCCCCCAGAAGTTGATGTTACCTGGGGGAAATGGAGTGCTGCAGGCTGGTCCCTCCCTACCAACAAGCAGCAGGAGCAGGGTTGGGCCAGTTTGGTACCCACAGATGATGTGCATAGAGGGTGGAATCTCATGTCAGAAGACTTCTCAAGGTCATGGGAGAGACAGGGCCTGCAGGAGGAAGGGTTATTTTCTGTGTTTGTCATATGAGGCCTGTGAAGAAAGGAGGGGAGTTAAGTGAGGAGGGTATAAAATGATCTGGATAGTTCCTAAAAGGTTTAGATAAGCATCCAATGAGGTGGGGATGTTTATCTGAACTGAACCTCAAATGCCTGGAGAATTAATGTCTGGTACTAACATGTCATGTGGTGTAATTTTTGTATGGCAGCCCACAAGAGCACTTGCACCCCAATCCCCAGTTTTCAAAGGCACAGATAGCATGCAGGGTTTGGAGAATGTAGCCCTTGGAATTCAATACTTTAGCATCATAAAGCCATAGATTGTGGCTTCCAGTCTTTTACGTCAATTTTTTTTCTTTAAAAAAACAGCTTTACAAGGGAGCTGCATGCACAGTTATAATGAAAGCAGCCCATCTGATGGCTGTTTGATGGCCTATGTGAAATGAGTTAGTGGGCTCATTCCAGTTCCCAGCAGGCAAGCACTGCAGCACAATAACCACCCCCACAATTGGCACTAACAGTGATTTGTAACCTTCTTGGCAGTCTCATCTAAAAGGACAAGGCATGAATGACTTATTTTCCCCTTCCTCAAAATATTCCCACCCACTTAAGGATGAAGCCCGTTGGCAGGTCACTATGGGAAGCTTGCATGGCTGCTGTCTGTGCTGTACTTGTTCTGTGGAAATGCAGTCTCCAGGGCTAAGAATCTGGAAACTTTCACAAGCATTAATTTGATGTGATGTTTCTTTTTTAAAAGAATGTAGCTCTGATGGAATTTTTAGTACTAGTCGAGATAAATACCTATCAGAATCCACTAATTTATCTACTGCCATGATTAAATTAATGAATAAAATGCTACTGTATTTTATTCCTATAATGTGTAAGCATAAAAATAAACATTATTCATTTTTTCCATGGCATATTAATTTATTGAATGTACTTATGAAACTAGTGTGAGCGGGGGAGAGTTGTCCCTAAAAAAAAAGTTTGTTTCAGTTCAAGTTAATTCAGATTCTCCACCCATGCATAAAAACAACTGAGCTATGAAATTGGGCAGCATGTTTTCTGGCAATAATGAGAAGATAATATTCCTAAGGAGTATTTAGGCGAGATCACTATTGATAGGTTAATTAGAAATAAAAATGTAACGCTTTCTTAAGTCATTATAATAAAGAGCCTCCAGCATGTGACTTTTGTTACACACTTTTTGAACTATCCTTATTTTATACTTAAGTAATTAATAATTGTCTTGTGAACAGAAGCCAACCAGCACATACAATCAGAATTTTAAACATGTTCAACACAAGGAGACAATGTATATAGCTGCTATGTGGCAAAAAAGGATGTTTGTGTTTTTATATATTTTGAAACTACTCACACCAGCCTACCTTAAACTTGCCTCAGCTACTATGCACTTCTTGAATAAATATGTCTGTGTCATTAAAGAGGTGCAGAGTTTCCCTGCTGCACAAAAATGAATATAATTGCATGTGCAGGCTTTCAATCTATGTTAAATAGGGAAATCTAATGGTAAAAGCAGCCCCTGATGAGTTTTTGCAGCGGGCATTACTGTCTGCCATCTTATTAATGGATTTTATAATTAAAACCTCTTGAAAGAGACTAATTATCCTCAGAAAAATAACAGCCCCCACTTATATGGGCATTATATTTTACAATTGAAACATGTTTTTTACATTATGTATTATTGCATACATTTGTTCTCAGTGAAACTGAAAGACTAAGGGCTTGTCTACATTTGGAAATTTACTGGAATAACTATTCTGGAATAGATTTTTTTCAGTAAGTGTAGACAAGAAAGCCTTTATTTTACTCCCTGGAGATAGACACGGAATAGTCAGACACTGTGCAAGCTTGCTCACAGCAAGGTGCTGTTGCTGCATCAAAAACATTTGAGCAAAGTTATCAGATATACCTAGTTACAGTGTAAGTTATTATTTGGACTGGACTGAGACCCTCAGAATAATTTCACACATAAGTATGAATGTCCTTTTTTGGGAGGAATGGATGACATATGTGTCCTCCGCATCTGTCTTTCAGCAGACACTTGAGAGGGAGGGAAAGAGGAAGGCAGCAAAGTGGAGTGTCTGAGGCTGCTGCCTTGAGAAGCAGTAATTCCGTCTTCCTTCTGCTGACAATCAGCTACTCAAGTGGGCAGAGAAAAAGCTGTAACAGTGGGCACTAGGTATTGCTCTACCTCATGGGCAGGCATGAAGCTGCTCTGTGCTTGGTCACAACAAGTTAATATGCACAGATAACAGGGAGTCCTGTGGGGCAGGGAGGGATCTGAGCTAGCTGCAAAAAGAGAAATGGAGCTTCAGCCCCCTACCCAGTGACAGCTCCAACTTTTACTCTCTTCTCACCTTCCATAGAGGTTCAGGTACAGGGGAAGGGAGCTATTGAGGACCACAAACTAGTGTGAGCGGAGGGAAAATCTTGGGGAAAGGGAGTTTGGGGAAAACAAGCTTGGGGTGAAGGCTGAGGGGAGAATTGGAGGGGGGTGTATGGGGGGGAGGGACATTGTTGGGACAAGGAGAATTTTGTAAAGAGAAACTGGAAATTGGAAGGAGGAATGAGTGAGTGAATGTCTGGGAAGATAGAGGTGTTCGTGGATTGTGGTGGTGGGGTTAGGAGATGAGGCTCATGCTGTTGAAGGGCCTTGGGAGGGGACCAGGGCAGCTCAGGGTACGCTGACGGTCTATATGCGCTCTCCAACTTTGCTGGCAAAATTGCACTGCTGCCCATAAACTAAGCTGAATTTGGCTTTCGAAGTTGAAAGGCTAGTTCATTCTCTAACTGTGCTTAATGGACACACTTTTAAAATTATTTTCATGGAGTAACATGATATAATGTTAGTAGGATGTACTAGAGCCTTTCACCTCCATGTCATGTAGCCAAACCTGAAGAGTCTTTTAGGCCATGACTACATTAGAGACCTTACAGTATCACAGCTGTACCAATGCAGCAGCACCACTGTAAGCTCTCCCATGTGCATATCAGAGTGTCTCCTGCCAAGATAGCACTGTCCATGCGGGCACTTCTGTTGGTGTAACTTATGTCACTCAGAAGGATGGGTTTTTTACACCCCTGAGCAACATAAGTTATACCAATAAAAGTGCTAGTAAATGAAAGTTTTCTGATAACTGTCTGGTGATCTCAATCCTGTTTTCAATGGACAAGTCATCTCATTCTAGTTCCCTCTAGATAATCATCGGAACCATGGTTAGAAAGACTACATAGAGGCCAAACACTGAATGTGTATGGAGACAGAGCCCTCTGGTCACGCCTATAGGTTATCCCTCCAACTCAGTGACTGTGTGAGAAATTTCTCACACTGAGGCAGTGTGAGAAATTTTGTAGAGGTGCTGCTTATGCTGTACCTGTTCTAGGGCAGAGGACTTCAGTCATCAGGCCTGCTATTTGGCATCTTTCCTGAGCACTATTTTTAAAAATGCTCTGCATGTTATGCATAATTTCCTAAAGTTTATACTAATTCACATCATGGAGCAGGAAAGCTTTATAATTCTCCTAGAAATGCAGGTTTAAGTACAAAGTACAAAGGAGTACTTGTGGCACCTTAGAGACTAACAAATTTATTAGAGCATAAGCTTTCGTGAGCTACAGCTCACTTCATCGGATGCATTTGGTGGACAGTATCTGACATTTTATTTGTAAAATTGTACATTAAACCATATTAAGCAGATATTATTAACTCAACATTCTTTTCCTTATCTGGTTACAAGGATTTTGTTGTTAGCCACAGAGTTATAAAGATGTTTGTAATGAGTGAAGCTGAACACATTTTTGAGAGAAACAAGTTAATCACATTTGTGAAAGAAGTATTTTTTCTCTTTACTTTTCCAGAAATGATCTCTATAAAATGTATTCAGCTTTTGAGAATAATGCTGTCTTATCACTCACTTGTGGTTAAATCTCACAATTTATTAAGCCTTCATACTGCTGAAATATATTTACTATCCTAAAGAAACTCATTTTACATTTCTTCGCTGAATATACACAATACAGTTCTTAACATTTTTGTCTATGTGTCAAAACAAACTTCCTTGGGTATTGTCATTTGTACTAAAATAGCATGCTGGCTCACTATGCTCTGGGCTGGCATGCAGCTAATATGCTTGAATATACCAACTTAATTCCCAGAATTCTGATCAATCACACCCCAACCTCTCTACAAGTATGGGTGGATAGTGATGGATGAAGTAAGGAATTGGCATTTGAATGAAAGTGCCCCATGAGGACTGACAATTCAGAGGGAAAGGGCAGCTAAATGTTGGTTTGTACCACTAGGGTGGATTGCAAATCGCTAGATAATGGCAGCAACTAAAGAATGTGCTGTCTTAGTGTATTTCTTTGTCATGATGGTTCTGAAAATCATTAAAAACTGTTTTCTATGTGGGTAATTTATAAAGAGAAACAGACGATGCACATCAAGGTATAATGTAAGCCATGTAGCACAGTATAATACAGAATTTAAAAAACAGCAAGTGAAACACAGATAGAAACAAATAATAACTAGTTCTTATGTAGCATCTCCAAGTGCTATATAAAGCAGGAAAGTATTATCCCCGTTTTCAGATGGGGAAATTGAGCGGTGAAGGGACTTGTCCAAGGATGCTGGTGACAACATCATGCATAAAACCCAGGTCTCCTGAGTCCCAGTCTACTGCACTATCCACTAGGCCATGTGGTCTATTGCTGTGCACAAGGAACATTCTTGCTGTAACAAAGACTAAGTCACTTCCACGAAACTGCAGATTTCAGTAATCCAAAATCAAATCCAGACATTCATAAAATGGGAGAGAGGGGAATGAGAGGGGAGAATTACTATTTCAAACATTTTAATAGCAGCAACACAGCTGTTGAAGAGCACTGGCAAACTTTCAGCTGCTTTCCTCACACAATTTTTGCTTATATTATAAAATTTGGTTTTCTATAGTATCTTTCATACTAAATGTATGTCAAAAGGATGTACAAAGCAATGGGTCAGATACATGACATCATTTTCTGCTTTCAGTTACATTGCCATAAATCTGGAGTAAATTTATTGTGTTTTATAGATTTTGGCACACGTAATTCAATGTATGTCTAAGCAAATACAGCAGCTGTTATAAACAACAATCGCAGGCAAGTGAAAAGCAAAAAGGCGTTTTCTACTATGGCTGGTTGAAAATTTTCTGTTGAAACAGTTTTTTTCAATAGAAAATTGAGCTTTCAATTAAATTAATATTTTTGCAAAAAGTGTCCACTTTCTATGGAGAGCTTTGAATCTTCATCAAAAAGCAGAACGTCCCAAACACAAACATTTCAATTCAGAAATGATGAACAGGTGCTCATGGGAGTTGCAGTTTGTGTGCCTCATGCCTCTGTTTTCCAACCTGGGTTGCATTCCCAAGCCAGATTAATCTTTTATAATGCACTGTAGGAGGGGAGACTAGGTTGCATCTTGGCAAATGTAATCCGGTCTGGAATTCTGTTCCCTAGAGGGGAATAGGGGCATAAGGTACCATAGCAGCAATTTTTAATTGAAATTTTCTGTTTTAGACTTTCTTTGCAAAAAAGTTGCAATTTTCTGCAGGGAAATAAACGCCATTTTTTGACCAGCTCTGCACTTCAGTCTTGTAAAGTGCTGAGTGCTGCAAAAGTACATAGCATGGTGCAGGACTGGGCACAAAGACTATGAGACTGAATATATTTTATAGACAACACAGAGCCTTTGATATCTTGCCACTTGTTGAGTTCAGTTACATTACTTTCCCCCTCTTCCAGACAGTACTTTAAATTGTTTAATCTCCTCCTCTATGTGTTCTTAGTGTATCTTTCATAAGTGAATGTCTCACATCTCATTGCTCATGCTTTCAGGTCCATCAGCCTTGTACACTCATCTTTTTCAGTTTATTTATTGCCATTGAGTCAATTGACCCAGCCACTGACCTTACCTGTGTAGGATTTTCACATCCTCCTAAACTTTGTAGTGCTTTTCACCTTCTTCACTCTGTTTTCTTTTTTTATGTATTTGCTGAATAGATTCCAACGCAGGTCCTGCAGCTTGTTGCACTTTTCATGCTTTGCAAGCCCTCAACTTTGACAATGTTTTTCCCGTTCTTTTTTCCATTTCCCACACCGCTTTTCCTTGCTTTGATTTCAGAGACACAGGGCCAAATTGTTCCCTACCCAGGAAATATCTGCACAGCTGAGAGGAAGCGCCTGGAGGTTCACCTTGTGAAGATTTTGTCCTATTGTTCCTATTTATGTGGTTTTTTTTCTGCGCTTGCATTCTGAGTGAGCAGGGGATGAGACCCACCCGTAGGATAGTTGCTGAATAGTGTGGAGGTTCGGTTCACTACACTTGCTCATGACAGCACAGTTCACTTGCCGCAGCCTTGCTCATGATTGCACAGCTGAGCTCCCAGCAGCTTCCCCAGCAGCTACGCAAGAAACGTGACATCTAAAGTAAAGGTTATTCTGAACATGAAGGGATAACTTGCTTGAAATATGGATATTTTCTACCAGAAAATCCCCGCATATCTGCAGGGGGATGATAGCAAAGAGTGCCCATCCTCTTTTCACATGTCCCTTGCTTTTCCCCTCTACAAGCAAGAAGTCCACTTCCTACGGGGGCAGGGGTTGGGACTGACTTTGGCAGGATTGGCAGAAAGAGGAGCAAGCTGACAGGGTAAGTCTCCTTGTCATCATTCAGAACATTAAATATTGTAGTGCAGCTGTTAGGGAGGTTTAGTAACCTCAGAATCAGCATTTGTCTGACTATAAAAAAGGTGAGTCTATATCACCTAAGACTGCAGAATACACCAGTTAAAATGCAACCCCAGTGGATCACCATTTTCCCTCCAATGATTTATGGGTTGATGGATACTGGTAGTGCAGTTGGAAAGTATCTTTAATTTTGTATAGTTAAAATCACTTCTGTTTATAATTCAAAAAAGTGTCATATGCCTACCTTTCTTTTTTGAGTCTCCCCTTACTATCTTTTCTCCATTCTTTTCTATTGTCTCCTCTCTCAAAATCTAGGCATCTGTAATTAATTTACATTTTTTGCTTCAACTATATTCCCTGGTAAGCTATTCTTTTGTGTTTATTACCCTTTGCAGTAGATGGTTATACCCACATTCTTTATTTAGATTGATTTTCCTAATTTCTTAGATTTTCTTTCAAAGATTTTGGGTTCTGCAGATATAATATTCCAGGAAAGAGGATTACTGTGCTGGGATGGGCTCCATCTATCAAATACCGGGAAGATCATCTTTGTACATCATCCAGCTAATGTGATAAGGAGAGCTTTAAACTAGGTCTTATGGGGCATGGTGACAAAAATCTGGCCAATGCGCATCTAGCCTCAAGTAAGGAAGTCAAGGGGAAGGGTCTAAATTCTTGAGAAGGGATCGGAAATCACAAATGCATTAAAGAGGCAAGAAGAAAAGCAACAGGGCAGTCTGCAAAATATCTTTGATGCCTGCATACCAATGCAAGGAGTTTGGGGAGCAAGCAGGATGAACTGGAAGTCACGGTATATGAAGAAAGTCATGACTTAATTTGTATTGCAGACTTGGTGAGACAACTCCCATGATGGAAATACCAGCACTGAGGGATATAGTTTGTTCCAGAAGGACAGGTATGGGAAAAAAAGAAGAGGCATTGTGCTGTACATCAAGAATGTATACACTTGCTCCAAAGTCCAAAAGGAAGTAAGCAGAAACCTATTGAGAGTTTCTGGGTGAGGATACTAAGGGAAAAGAACAGTAGCAATGCTATGGTGGGGGTCTATTATAGATCACCAAATCATGACAAGAAAGTGGATGAGGCATTCTACAAGCAGGTAACAAGATTAGCTAACACATATGAGCTAGTATTAATGGAGGATTATCACTTCCCTAATAGCTGTTGGAACACTATTACAGAAAAACATATTATGTCCTGCAAGTTCTTAGTATGTAGGGGGGACAACTTTTTAATTTAGAAAGTTTTGGAAATAATTAGGGGGGTCATCCATTTTGGAATTGGTGTTGTCAATAGTGATGAATTAGTTGCAAACGTGAATGTGGTTGGGAACTTGGGAGGAAGTGATCATGATCTGACAGAATTCAAGATCCCTAGGAAAGGAGGACATGAGAATAGCAAAACAAGGACACTGGACTTCAGATTTAAACCAATGCAGAGGAATAGTAGGAAAGGTCCCATGCAAAGATCAGTTAGGGAGAAAAAGATTTGAAGAAGGCTGGAAGTTCCTAAAAGATGTAATACAGTATTAGAGACTCAACAGCAAACTATTCCAATGCAGAGGGAAGTTAAGAAGAGCCACAGGAGCTTTTTAGCAATCTACTACCCAAAAGGGATACATCCAGGGAATGAAAGGAGGGACATGTCACCAAGGAAGTATATATGGAAATAGCATGAGCATGTAGAGACAAATCAGAAAAGCCAAGGTAAATAATGAGTTACAGCTGGCAAGAAATGTTAGAGACAACAAGAAGGGGTTCTACAAATATGTCAGACAAAAAAAAAAAGATCAGGGATGGTGTGGGCCCGCTGGAGAAGGTGAGCTGGTAATGGGAGACAGAGCTGCTCAATGCCTACTTTGCTTCAGTCTTCTCACAAAAAGTAACATGTGACCGGACGACTAGCGAAGTTACCACAGACAATAAGGGGAAGAGATGAAGATCATGATAAGTAAAGAACATGTCAGATATCTTCTGACTAATGAGAATGAATTCAAGTCAGCGGGGCCTGATGCTATTCACCCCAGAGTGCTAAAGGAATTGGCTGAAGAAATCTCAGAGCCATTGGCAATAATATTCGCAAACTCCTGGATGACAGGAGAGGTCTCATAAGACTTGAGAAGGGCTAGCATAGTGCCCATTTAAAAAATGATAAAAAGGAAAAGCTGAGGAACTGTAGACCTGTGAGCCTGACCTCAGTACCTGGGAAGCTGTTAGAGCAATATATAAAACATTCAATTTGCAAATACCTGGAGGATGAAGAGGTAATCACTAGCAACCAGCATGAATTTACTAAGAACAAATCATGCCAAACCAGCCTGATTTCTTTCTTTGTCAGGGTAACTGGTTTGGTGGACAGAGGGGGAATGTGGTAGACATAATATACCTGGAGTTTAGCAGAGCTTTTGGTACAGTACCACATGACATTCTGTTAAGTAAGCTGGAGAAATGCTGGTTTGGCAGAACTACCATTAAATGGATACATAATTGATTTAACAACCACAAACAATGAGTAATTATTAATGAAATGATGTCAGATAGGAAGGAAGTCTTGAGTGGGGTTCTACAGGGATCTGTTCTGGAGCCAGTATTAATTAATATCTTTATTAATGACCTGGATGTAGGTCTAGAGAGCATATTGATCAAATATGCAGATGACACAAAACTGGGGGGTGGATGGGGAGGGTTGCCAACCCTTGGAGGATAGAGCTAAAATTCAAAGGTATTTTGATACATTGGAGAACTGGGCTGTAGACAACAAAATGAAATTCAACAAAGACAAATGTAAGGTGCTACACTTAGGGAAGAAAGCCCAAATGAACAAATAGAGAATGGGGGATAACTGTCTTGGCAGCAGCATTGCTGAGAAGGATCTGGGCAGAAGCAACTGGTAACTGCTGATAGTGGTAGGGGCACAATTTAAAGGTTCTGGTGGTATGCAGTGGGGTTCATGGCAGGTACTCAAGAGACAAAGCAGTTTTGATTTCTAGAGCTACTTTTGATGTCATGTTTTACAATACTATGTAATAGCACATGGAGACTGTTCTAAAAGACAGCTATACATGAAGAAGCTCTGTATTGCATGAGTGTATTATATCAATTTGAAGCAGTGGTTCTCAACCAGGGGCACAGGTACCCTTGGGGATATGCAGAGGTCTTCCAGGGGATACATCAACTTATCTAGATATTTGCCTAAACAGGTTCCATAAAAAGCACTAGCGAAGTCAGTACAAATTAAAATTTCATATAGATAATAACTAACTTATACTGCTCTATATACTATATCAGCGTTTCTCAATCTGGAGTGGTGGCCCCCAGGGGGAGGTCATGGGATGAATTTAGGGGGGTTGCATATGCAGGGCCAGCATTAGGAGGTGGCAAGCAGGGGACCTGCGAAGCTAAGATACATGCTGAAGCTGAAGCTGAAGCCGAAGCCGAAGCCCCGCCTCCAGGGGCTGAAATCAGACTCCTGAAAGGGGTACAGCAGTCTGGAAAGGTTGAGAATCACTGATTTGAAGAACAGAAATATTTGCAAACCAGTCCTTTGATATGATCTTTTAGAGCTCTTGTGATAATATCAGCACCCAATAATTATATCAGGAATCAGTTCTAATTTAACCGTATAAAATTATTTTTCCTGTCCATTTGAATCCACTTTCTCTTCTGGGTTTATAGGGAGACACTGGCTCTCTTAGGCATCACAAGTACCAGAAATCTCTTGCTAACCCCTGTAGTGGCTATGATGTCTCTTCTGGCATCTGACTCCTCTGGTATCTATAATACCACAGAATGATGACTATGGGGCATTGTTAGCAAACCTGTAAAAACAGATTTCATGGCAGGAGGATAGTGGTTTGAAAGAATTTTTGGAAAGTAAATTAAAACAGATTTCTGTGCTCAATCTCCTGTGCCCAACCCAGTTAACAGGGATGTTCAAGTCATGTTTCTGATCTTACCTACAATTCCATTTTCTCTTTACAATTCAATTTTAACTAGACATGGACCCAAGACTAGGACACAGAATCCAGACTACTCAGAAACATGAGGATGATGAACTTCACAGCTCAGGTTTATTTTTATGATGGGCCAGTTCAGAACTCCAACTTTCTTATAATATATAAGAAATATACTCTCCAATATATACTCCAATATACTCTTGTGAAGTGGCTTGGGTTTGGATCTGAAGTTTAGGAACTTGAATTGGGATTGAAGTTTTACAACTGCCCCTCTTTTTCCATTAAGATTACAAAGTTTAATAGTTCTTTCCAGTTCTTATTATTTATCAAAATATATTCTGACGTTAAGGTCCCAATTCAGCAAACTCTTAAGCAAATGCTCAGTTATAAGCATGTGAGTAGTCCCATTGAAATCCATGGAACTGCTCAAGTGCTTGGACTTAAGCATGTGTAAGTATTCTGCTGGATTAGAACCTTTAGAAAAAATAAAGAAAATATCATTGACACAATTTCAGGGGATCTGCATTTCTATTCCCCCCCATCCCCAAAGCCCCTGTGCCCCGCTGCCTCCCCTGGCCCCCCTTCCCATTGCTCTTGGCCCCCCACTGCCTCCCTGGGCTTGTAAATTCAGACAGCAGCAGACTCCTCTCCCCGCCCCCCCCACTCACAGCAAGCAGCATTCCACAGTAATGGTTTGCTTTTTCTCGGAGCAGATAAGCATGCTGGCTGTCAGAAACGGAGCTTTGAAAGGGATATCCCCATGCCTGCAGCCAAGTTCAAAACAATGACAAGAGTGGCCACTTGACTTCAGGGGATTATGGGACATTTCCGGAAGCCAATCACAGCGCAGTAATGCAACACGTTGTCCACACTGACACCCAGGCATTTCAGCTGGGGCGCAGCAAGCGTTATGCTTTTCATGGAGATGGATTACCAGGAGCGCTCCAGCTGCAGAGTCCAGGCACTCTACGTGCCTTGCCAATGGGGACATCTCAGGAGTTAGGGTGCCTGGGGCTGATTTAATGAACTCTAACTTGCAAGTGTAGCCAAGCCCTAAGTCACTGTTATACCAGTATAACTGCACCCACCCCGGGACTTTTGTATAAATATAATGATAAAAATCTCACTCCTATCTGACACAGTTATACTGATAAAATTTTTAAGTGTAGAGCAGGCCTTAATCCCTAACATGGTCAATTGTATCTTAACATATTCTTCACAATGGCATATCCAGCCTTAACTTCTCCTTTCTTGATTTAATTGGTGTGGCGAATGACACAGTTATGCATATTATTTTTTTAAAAGTATCGTATGAACGTCAATTTATCTTTGCTATTATCCTGCCTTACTGCCAGGAGTTAAACCCAAGGAGGTTGTTAAAGAGGAAGCAAAGAGGAAAATGACAGATAAAGCTCTTTATCCGTGGATAATAGCTCTGTGGAGCTATTAATTGGTAAATGCCCCTGCCTGGATTTCAGCAGGCTGGCATGGTTTACTCTTCTCAAGACTGAAAGCGTAGGACCAAAGGGAATCCTAAACCATAAAGATGCTGGCATAGGGAAGAAGTGGAAGCTAAGTGGGCTGTCAGTAGCAGCAGCTAGAGAGAAGGCGCTGGCAGATAGAGAAATGCAGGTCCTGCAGCAAGAAGGCTGATGCCCACAACCCAGAGATGGGAATAAATTGTCCTTAGCTGAGCTCTGAATAGAGAGGTTAAGCTTAGGTAAGGATAGGTGTACAGGACTCTTTGTATACAGCGTAGTAGCTGTGTTGATCTCGGGATATTAGCGAGACAAGGTGGATGAGGTAATATCTTTTATTGGACCAACTTCTGTTGGTGAGAGAGACAAGCTTTTAAACTTCCTGAAGAAGAGCTCTGTGTAAGCTCAAAAGCTTGTTTATCTCACCAACAGAAGGTTGGTCCAATAAAAGACATTTCCTTACCCCCCCCGTCTCTCTATAGGACTCTTTGTTGTTTAAACCCATTTTCCTGGATGCTATGTTCCTTTTGGCAAACAAATGCTACTTTGTTTTGAAGAAGCTGTTTTTGAGTCAGTTTAATCAGCTGGTCACTGGTCCCCAGAGAAAAAGGGCTTACAGATGCCAAACTCAATTGAGCCTGTTGGGTTAACATGATTGGTAAGTGGAGGGTGGTGGTGGTGGAATGTAGTCCAGAGATCTGGTCTAGCATGGTTCCATGCAAAGAGGTCCCCAAATGAGTGCACTTGCAAAGGACAAAAAGGGGTCTAAGGCATGGCATGCCCGGTAACCATGACAGTTGGCTTTGTATAACAACTAAAAAAATTAGATACATTTCAAAATTTATTTTAGAAAAGAAATTAGTATTTTTCATGGAATATTATAAAATATTTCCCAATGAGACTGAAAAGAGCCATGAGCTGGCTTACTGTCCTTACTTGTTTAAAATGGATATAGTAGTATTCACTCAGTGACTATAAGGTCTATTTTATACTCACAATATTATTCTATTCAAATTATGCATATAATTTTACTGGTCAGATCTTTGGCTAAATAAAGGAAATTACCTGTAATGATACTTCTCTAAAGGCACTATCCTTCATGGTTCTGTAATCTCTGTCATATGCCCTAAACTATATGAATTCCAGAAAGAAAAGGAGTACTTGTGGCACCTTAGAGACTAACAAATTTATTAGAGCATAAGCTTTCGTGAGCTACAGCTCACTTCATTGGATGCATTTGGTGGAAAAAACAGAGGAGAGATTTATATACACACACACAGAGAACATGAAACAATGGGTTTATCATACACACTGTAAGGAGAGTGATCACTTAAGATAAGCCATCACCAACAGCAGGGGGGGGAAAGGAGGAAAATCTTTCATGGTGACAAGCAGGTAGGCTAATTCCAGCAGTTAACAAGAATATCAGAGGAACAGTGGGGGGTGGGGTGGGAGGGAGAAATACCATGGGGAAATAGTTTTACTTTGTGTAATGACTCATCCATTCCCAGTCTCTATTCAAGCCTAAGTTAATTGTATCCAGTTTGCAAATTAATTCCAATTCAGCAGTCTCTCGTTGGAGTCTGTTTTTGAAGCTTTTTTGTTGAAGTATAGCCACTCTTAGGTCTGTGATCGAGTGACCAGAGAGATTGAAGTGTTCTCCAACTGGTTTTTGAATGTTATAATTCTTGACGTCTGATTTGTGTCCATTCATTCTTTTACGTAGAGACTGTCCAGTTTGGCCAATGTACATGGCAGAGGGGCATTGCTGGCACATGATGGCATATATCACATTGGTAGATGCGCAGGTGAACGAGCCTCTGATAGTGTGGCTGATGTGATTAGGCCCTATGATGGTATCCCCTGAATAGATATGTGGACAGAGTTGGCAACGGGCTTTGTTGCAAGGATAGGTTCCTGGGTTAGTGGTTCTGTTGTGTGGTGTGTGGTTGCTGGTGAGTATTTGCTTCAGATTGGGGGGCTGTCTGTAAGCAAGGACTGGTCTGTCTCCCAAGATCTGAGAGAGCGATGGCTCATCCTTCAGGATAGGTTGTAGATCCTTGATGATGCGTTGGAGGGGTTTTAGTTGGGGGCTGAAGGTGATGGCTAGTGGCGTTCTGTTGTTTTCTTTTTGTTTGTTGTTATAACCGCATTTGCTCCAACCCCTCAGAGACAAACACCTACAAGATCTCTATCATGCATTCCTACAACTACAGTACCCACCTGCTGAAGTGAAGAAACAGATTGACAGAGCCAGAAGAGTACCCAGAAGTCACCTACTACAGGACAGGCCCAACAAAGAAAACAACAGAACGCCACTAGCCATCACTAAATTTGTTAGTCTCTAAGGTGCCACAAGTACTCCTTTTCTTTTTGCGAATACAGACTAACACGGCTGCTACTCTGAAACCTATGAATTCCAGAGTTGACTGTAAAGGAAGAGCTCTACTGCTTTCCTCACCATTAGTTACACCTTGGCTAATATCATATATCCTGGTTATGACTTTTTATTAAGTACAATAAACTATGATAATACAGCAATAAAGGAAAAAATTGAAAACACAAGTAAAAACATTAAAATCTACGATTCTAAAGTCAGTGTTAACTCACACCTACATTATATACTCTATATTACATACATTACATATTCTATATATAGTTAGGCAGTGGTTCTCATTTATTGGGCAGTGCTGGCTAGCTCTAGGTTCCTAGTGGAAGGGAAGTTGTTGAGTGGCCTGTGTTTCCGTAGCTCCTCTTCAGGAAAGCTCACAATGCCAAGGGGCTTGTTGGCTTATGCATACTCTAGGACCAAATTGAGTCTTACAAACTGTATGTACAAAGTGTGCTAGCTAACAGTGACACATGGACCATAACAAAATTTCTGAAAATCCTGACTTGTGTGATGAAATTTTTCACCTTTAACTTTGTATTAGCATGGTTAGACCTCTGTACTCTTTAAAGACAGAAAGTAGACTTGTTGCAGTTGCATGGGATGCAAGTGAGGGCAGAATTTCATTCAGAACTGCAACATTACAACAAGCCATTCTCTTTCTAGCATAGCACTATTTTTCCATTTCCCATCTTTATAATTAAATATTGGAGCAACAAGGAGGCATTTGTTTTATATTTTAAGGAAAAGTTTGTGTGCTGATTCTTGGTCTAACTGTACTATCATGGTTGTCTTTCCCCACACTTTTTTGTGCACTCAATGAATTGTTATATATTAAAGTGCAAGTGTAGATGAGTTTATACCTACTCTTCAGATAAACTCTTCACTACAACAGCTGGACAGACCCAAAGCACATATCTTGATCCACTTATTTTTCTTATATATAACACATTTTTAAAGTAATGTGGAATTTCCTAAATTAACTTTGCAATTTTGTCACACTCAGTGCACTGCTGTGGTTTTTATTATTATTTATATTATAACAACACCTAGAAGCTCCAACTGAGTTTGGAGCTCCATTGTACTAGGTGATATACAAACAAATAGTGAAAGTTAGTCCCTGACAAAAAGATATTAGAATTTAAGTGGGCGAAGCAATTTGAGGTGAGACAGAAGTGAAGTGACTTCCTCAAGTCATAAGCGCACAGTGGAAGAGCCAGGATTAAAACCCAGGTATTTTGATACCCAATCCATTGTCCAATATACTAAATCAGCTTGTCTTTGTATTTGGACTACTAATAAATAATTACTCTGCTATTATTTTTATTAAGAAAGCAACAAACTCTTCATTCCTTGGAGTTTCTAAGATGTCTAGATATGAATGAAAGAATATGGAGAAAAATGCAAAACAAAGCTGTCATAAACATACAGCTACGGGTAGCATAAAATCCCTCCTTTACCTTTGAGGTATCTTAAATTAGAGATTACTTTTGAAAATTTAATGTAATTTCTTCAGCTCTTGTTAGACCATTTAACAATATAAAAGTGTTTGTCCTTCTCTGGACAAGTATTATATGATTTCTATCTGATCTTGTCACAAAATATAACTGTTTCTTGCATGCAGTGCACAAAATCTTCTGAAAAAAAATATCCCTTAGAATTTATGTTATGGAGCTCTTTCAGAAGAGTTAAATTACTCACCCTCATCCTTCCATTTCTTATTGCTGGCCCATCTTCTGCTAACCTCAGCACATACAAATCCATTTTGTACTCCCTTCCTCCTCGAATACTAAATCCAAACCCTTTGGCTCCCTTCTCCATGTCAACAGTGAAATAATCAAAATCCTGTATAGACACAGAGAGTAAAAACAAATTAACTATGTGAATGGATTTGTGCACATTAAGGAAAAAAACACAACCAATCCCTTTGAATATATGTTTGAATGTGAAATTATCCAATATGCTTGTACAAAGAAGTCATTTGAAATATATATTTTTACACAGGCAACAGGTATGTGCATATTTACATGGAAATGGCATGTGTGCCTGCTTTGAAAATATGGCCCTAGAAGTGAACTGTATAGGGGGTTGACCTAGGAATGTGGTCTTCACAAGGACTTTTTGAAACTTAGACCACGTGCCTCTTGATTTAATCAACTTTCTGACATCTGCTTTTTCATCCCTTATGCAAGGAAAGGGGGAGATTTTTTAACCCAAATTTGCATCAGATCCTTCAATACTGACACCCATTAGTAAACACCACTCATGAGAACATTCCCATTCAAATCAAACATAAGGCTTATTTCTGGGAATAAGC
This sequence comes from Dermochelys coriacea, assembly GCF_009764565.3. Taxonomy (NCBI): domain Eukaryota; kingdom Metazoa; phylum Chordata; order Testudines; family Dermochelyidae; genus Dermochelys; species Dermochelys coriacea. Next base: position 330,112,893 of record NC_050068.2, read on the forward strand.
ATTGCAAGGTTGGGCTCTGTGTAAAAGAAGACATCTGGCTAATTTGTGTATAGATCGTTTCTGCTTACATAGATTATTTCACATCAAGTCCAAACACATACAAGATTGATCTTCTGAAAAAGGAGAATCTTCCTTTTCAGACACAAAGACATAAAGATATTTGTAATTTTTCTGATTATAAATAAGGTATGTCTTCTACGGTGGCAGAAAGATGATAATTTATGTAGAAATCCCATGTGAACTGGATACAGCCAGAGTTTATTGATTTAGGGCTGGATTGTGCCTTTAAAGCACAGCCCGTGGTCAGAGATTATTTATGCTGCTAGTATACAGTGGTTTGAGAAGAATAATGTTCTGTAAAGTGCATTTTCTCATCATTGTTTGAACTCTCCAAAAAATAGTCTACTTGCAGCTGTAACAAAAGTATTATAAATAGTGTTATTTTAGTGTAAAAATAACAGCACTTTACAAGAATTAATGAAGTTGGAATTAATTTCTTCTTCAAAAAAATTGAAATCAGAATACAAATGTTCAGGTCAGTATAAAGACCCTGGTTTCAGAGCTGTGATTATTTCACTTTGTACCTGGGGCTGCCTGTAATCTGACAGAGGATATTGCCTGGTGTCAGGAGAATGTTGTCTGTAATCTATTAAAGGTGGCTGCCTGTAGTCCAGAGGTGGTGGCTGCTGGTAATCCACTACTGGAGGATGCCTGTAGTCTAACGGAGGCTGTCTATAGTCCGCTGAAGGCTGCCTGTAGTCAGTAAATGGAGGTTGTCGGATGTCGGGTTTCACATCCTGTCTAGCTTTTACTTCTGACCTATAACTGAGCAAGTTAGAATGATTATTTTAGTTCTTTAAAATTTCAGAAAGCTGCACAATGATAAAAGAATTTGCAGAAAGGCATTAAATGCAATACTGAGAGATAAAAAGCAACTGAACAGCTGTAAAATTGTGTCAAACTGGGCTTCACTGAGAGGCAAATGGTGCAGTTGAGATGAGCTTTCCAAGGCAAAAATTGAGGTATCTTAAATTAGAGATTACTTTTGAAAATTTGGCCCTAAGTGACTTTTCGAAGGCAGTACAGTATAATTTCCCCATAGACCTCAGTGGGATCAGGATTGGGCCCTAAATGGCAGCGACAGGAACAGACTCCAGGAGTCTTGACTCTGATGTACCTTGCTTAACCCAAAGACCAAATTTCACACAAGAAAATATAATACAAAGCAAAAGACTGAATTTGTTTATTTCTTTTCCAGAACTCAGAGTGCAGTAGACTAAATAAAGATTTAAAATATTGAAGAGATTCAGAGGTTTACAGCCTCTATATTTTACTAATGTAAAAGCTTTTTTTTTGGGTGAGTTCTCAATTCAGAAATGGACATTTTCTTTGTACCAGCTGTTATCTGGCTAATAGAAAGAAATTGTTGATGTAGTATCCTGCAAGATTTAATAGTAGCAATTCTGAGTAAGCCATTCTATGATTTAAATACAGATCTAGAATGTGCTGCACATTTATGAATGAAGGAAACAGAATTTGCTTAATAAGGACTTAATACTATATAAATATTGTTTTACTTGCTAACCAATTGAAAGAAGATCCTAACAGTCTTTTTTGTCTGATGTGTATTTCAGGCTCTGGTCTAATAAAGCTTCAGTGTACCTAGTGATAATACTCACACCATGAAAAGGGAACCTGTACTGAGTTTTCAAGGAAAATGCTTAATTATGCAAATTAATGTGAGCATTGTTTTCTGTCTTTGTTCATTTCTCCCTGGAAATAACTTGCATAATGTGTTAGATGGCTTTGTCTTAGGCTGCAACGTATACACTTTATTGCTACAGTATACATTTCTGTAAACTAGCCATTCCTAGCTATATTTCCAAACAGAGATAAGAGGGAAAATGATTTGAAACTTGAATTATTTTCATAGAGATTGCAAACATAGACCTGACACATATACTATTAAAACTTGTACAAAGTATTCATAATGGAATCTACTTTTTTATATCAAAGCTTCTTTTATTCTTTGCTTCTTTAGTATAGTGATTCCATGTTACAAGGACATAGAGAATCTAGGCTTATTGTAATATTGAGTCTGTTTAATAAGAAAAGTAAATTTATTGTTTGTCTTTTTAAAATATTAAATATGACTTAGTATTTTGACTGACTGATACAGAACAACAACTTTTTTCTGATGAATGACTATATAAACAAATTGTAATATTAAAAATGGGTAAAATACTACCCAATGTCAGCTAATAATAACAGAATTATTTCTGGAACACTGGACATCTTAACACAAATTCACAATATACTAGCATATCAGTATCCCAGAGGATGATGCTATGCTATACACAAGTTATAACAATAATATTTCTTGTTGAATATGTAAATAGGTGTGTTAATGCATATATCTTACTGGATATTCAGTAACATAGTGGACACACCATCCTTTAAGAACTTTATAGTTTATATGTCACAAACTAAGGTCCCAATCCTGCAAACATTTATTATCGAGTATTGTGCTGGTCAATGGGACTTCTGACGTGGCTTGAAAAGCATTTTTAGGATTGGGTTCTACAGTTATTACTTTAAGAGAAGCATGTATCTTTCTGGAGCTGGCACTGTCAGGCAAGTGTCTAATGAAATGTAAGGAAAAGGAACTTGAAAAACTGTATAAGTCAGTGCGCGACTGTGGGAGTGCAATCATCGCTGCTTACTCCATGTTTTTGCACTTGCTCAAAATGGCCATGGAGCTGGGAGGGGGGCATGGCTTGATCGCTTTTTAAACAGTGGCCCTGTATTAAATCAGTATGGCAGGTCACTCAAACAGAACGGTCTGGAGCGCCACTCCCGCTGCATAGTTGCAATGCCACTGAATGTAGGGGTATCAGGGCCAAAATTCACAGACTGCCCTTGCGATCTGGCACATGGGGTGTCTGTTCCTATGTGGTGGAGCATAGGGCAGTCTGCTGAGAACTCAACTCAGGGGCTGGGTGGAGGGATAGCTCAATGGTTTGAGCATTGGCTTGCTAAATCCAGGGTTGTGAGTTCAATCCTTGAGGGGGCCATTTAGGGATCTGGGGCAAAAATTGGGGATTGGTCCTGCTTTGAGCAGGGTGTTGGACTAGATAACCTCCTGAGGTCCCTTCCAACCCTGATATTCTATGAACTCTTGGCAGCACCATCTCATGCACTGTGTGCATAAGAGAGAGGAAAGACTCCCCAGCTGAGTGAAACCCAGTGTCCCTGCAGTGCAATAGATGACTGGGGACCAGAATTTAAAACCCATCCATTACTCCCAAGAAATATCTATATTGGTGACACTGGTAGAAATGGAGGAGAAAGACATTTTGGATAAGTAAATATTAGGGCTGTCAATTAATCACAGTTAACTCAAGCAATTAACTCAAAACAAATTGACTAGATTAAAAAATTAATCATGATTAATTGTAGTTTTAATCACATTGTTAAACAATAATAGAATACCAATTTAAATTTATTAAAAATATTTTTGACTGTTTTTCTACATTTTCAGATGTATTGATTTCAATTACAACACAGAATACAAAGTGTACAGGGCTCACTTTATATTATTATTTTTGATTACAAATATTTGCATTGTAAAAAAGAGAAATAAAAGAAATAGTTTTTTTCAATTCACCTCATATAAGAACTACAGTACAATCTCTTTAGTGAAAGTGCAACTTACAAATGTAGATTTTTTTGTGACATAACTACAAACATAAACAAAACATTGTAAAACTTTAGCACCTACAAGTCCACTCAGTCCTACTTCATGTTCAGCCAATCGTTAAGACAAACAAGTTTGTTTATATTTACAGGAGATAATGCTGCCCACTTCTTATTTACAATGTCACCTGAAGTGAGAACAGGTGTTCGCATGGCACTTTTGTAGTCAGCATTGCAAGGTATTTACGTGCCAGATATGCTAAACATTCATATGCCCCTTCATGCTTCGATCACCATTGCAGAGGACTTCCATGCGTCTGTCATCAGCATGGAAGTAGGACTGAGTGGACTTGCAGGCTCTAAAGTTTTACATTGCTTTATTTTTCAGTGCAGTTATGTAAAAAAAATCTACATCTTTAAACTGCACTTTCACAAAAAAGAGATTGCACTACAGTACTTGTATGAGTTGAATTGAAAAATACTATTTATATTTGTAATAAAAATAATAATATAAAGTGAACACTGTACACTGTATTCTGTGCTGTAATTGAAATCAATATATTTAAAATTTAGCAAACATCTAAAAATCTTTAAATTAATGGTATTCTATTATTGTTTAACAGTGCAATTAAAATGGCCATTAATCACAATTTTTTTTAATCTCGTGATTAATCACTATTAATTTTTTAAATTGTTTGACAGCCCTAGTAAATATGATTTGTGTATTAAGCATAGGTGACTTACAGCGCATAGCACCTGATCTACAATAAAATGTAGAAACTCTGGCACTGGCATTTATTATTTATGGGTCATGGTCTGGCTGAGATACATTACTCGGTCAAATTTAGTATAAAGACTGACAGTATAATCAGTTTTATTTGACAAGCCCAAAATTAATCCAGTGACAAAATAATGTTGATGGAAAATCACATAATGTAAGAACTATTGTATTATTCCACAACCTAAATGTATTTCAAATACATTTTGGTCTTAATGTAGCTGGTCACAACACTCTAGATTCCCTCTCAGCCCACTAAGTAATACACTGTATCATTTAATTCACAGATAAACTATGTTGTATACACAAAAAATATACATGTATTGAGAGAAATCAGCTGGGGAAAAATTAATTTGCTGTAGATAAAATCTGTTGTTGAACTGAAAAATATTGTATTGACAACAGTGCTTTACCATGCAGAAGACATGGAGGTAGGTGGGAGGGTTAAAAAGAAAGCCATTTCACCAAGAGCATACTAGACATAAATGTGTTTCGTAAATGTCAGGAACATAAAAATGAAGTATATTAGCAATGAAGTTATGAGCAAGAGATACTAGAACATAATTTAGTTCTCTGGCAAAAAATATCATGCCAGTAAATAGTTCTGAGAATCTGAAGTTTTAACACAGCGCTCCCTGTTTTGGGAAAGTTTTGATCCTTGTGTAGACCGACATCTCTCACACATGTAGGTGAATGACACTTTTCAGTTTAATCTGACCCACAATTTATGTTTTATTAATGTTGCCACTTGAATGTTGGCAACAGGTAACATGATAGGTCACAGTAGTTAGAAACAGAGAGAAGCTTGATTGGATCAGGTCTCACACTGTACTTAAAGGAAGCAGAATGGGAAGCAGCTGCTCTTACCTGTTTTCATGTCCTTGTAACTGGAGAGGTTGTGGAGGTGGTGGTTGTGCTACGGGACTGTGATGTGCTAGAGGGCTCTGCTGTGCTACTGGACTCTGCTGAGCCATCGGGCTGTGTTGCTGTGCCATGGGGCTCTGTTTCTCTGAGCTTGGTGCTGAAGCTGGACTGTTCAGCTCTGCATAATGGGAAGCTGGAGATTAAAGAGCTGTCACAGTGTGGCATTTAATAAAGGGCAAAGGTAGACAATAATAATTTTTGTAACACTCTACCTCCAACTATTTATGTTTTGTTGCTTTTATTATCTTGGCTCATAATTAGATTTTAAGACATCTAAAGCTACTGGACTTCATTTGATCTCTGAGATCTGTAATCTTGGTCACTTTTACAACTCTGGCTGACACATCTGTTATTTAAAACTCAATTGAACTGGGCAAAGAGCTGCTATGGTTCGTAGTTTCTTTTAAAAGCTTATAAATATTGATATTTGGAAACTTTTCATGTGGGGAGAATGGAGAATCTTCCTGCTTTCATTACAGTGATGGGATGACAAACTTTGCAACAAGATGTAAAATGCCTTTGTTTGCTCCTGCTGCTTTTGAAGTCAAATGGAGTTTTGAGCTGTCAGGTTGGGTAACAGACAGTGAACCAACCTTTATAAATACATATCAACCATTTCTCATTATCATTTGTATCACAACAGCATGCAAAATGTCCTAGGAGTTCTACAACTGTACACTGTAGAAACCCAGTCCTTTCCCCAAAACCCAATATCTAAAAAGATGAAGGGTAGGGAAAGGCATACAGCATACAAATAAAGTGTTAGGCTTGTTAGGCTTCGCCACAAGCAAGGGAGACCAATCTGCCTCCAGGTTTCCCCTTGCTCCGGGTTGTGGGAAGAAGCAATATCCTGCACTAGGCTTATATATGGTACAGATTATTTCCCCTAATGTCTGGGATGTACATTTATATGTGTGTGCGGGCTGAATGGGAGGGAGAGAGTGCCTGGGCTCTGCTCACAAGCACAAGAGGGGATACAGCAGCTCTGCGGAAGATACTTATTCTTAGATACTACTACACACAATGTGCATAGCTGGTGTAGGGACATGAGTGGACCCTTCCTCCTATTTGCTGCTGGACAAGTGGGGCCACGATCTGACTCAAACTGATCAGCGAAAAAATCATCACATGTTTTAAAAGGGTTGCTGTGTGTGTAATATGTATATACACACATACGTACTTCTAGACTCATATACACACACACAAACTGTCCTCAACAGCTGTCTATTGAGCCACTGTTTGTTCCTTTTGAAAGGTTAAGTGGCATTACTATTAACTAGTTAATTTGATCTAGGGCTTTTTTGTTAATTTAATAATTTCCTATTGCCTATTTATTCAACTTTCCATAACAATTGAATATTTTATACCTGTGACTATTTTCAAAGTTTGATATTTTTAGGATCATTTAATTTTTTAATTTTTTTGGTCTAATTTAGGACAAATTGTCAAAAATACCCCTAAATTTGCATCCAAAAAGTTTGAGGCTGAAGGCACAAACAGCACTGGTGTGTGTACATTGCATATTATCATGTCTAACAGCACAGTTTGCATGTGCAAGTGTGATTTGTGCTTCAAAATTTCAGAAGCTGGTTTGAAAATATGATCCCTCATGCCTTCGCTAGACACTCATAGACACCAGTCAAATCATACATTAATACTAGTGCTTTGCATTTCTACAGCACTTTTCACCTGAGTGCACTTCACAAAGCTTTTAGATACTGTTACCCCTTTTTATTAATGGGGAAACTGACATTTGAGGTTAAGTACGTGCCCAGTGTCAGTAAGTCAGTAGCAGAACCAGGAACAGAACTCAAGTCTCTTGATACCTGTGCTGTAACCTCTAGAACCAGCAGCTCCAGAGTCTGACCCGTGGTGCAGCACTCAACATTTCAGATGTGCCTCTGCTTTCTATGTAAATTAACCAGTGTCACCGGGATGGACCTATTTGCTAGTATACATTTTTGTTAGCTAAATGCCTATACAAAGCTGTTTTAAATGGCACAGCATGGATTATACACTATATAACCCATGCCTGAAGAGGTTTACAAAACAGATCTCTGGTTAATGTATGACACTAACTTTAAATCTCTTTCTGAACAAAAGAAAGAGGCTGAACAAATTTGAACTGGACGTATGGATCTAATTGCTATTTGGAATGGTGAATGCTTTACGGAGTATCTGCTAAGAGGAGCTGACCTGTGCTCTTCCTGTATATTTAGGTGTTTCTTCACATTGAAGTAGGGGCAGTGTTATCCAGGGCAGTTCCTGTCAATTTCCTCGATATACCAGTAGAAGAGCATTATACTCAGTATGAGTTAAGCTGAGAGCACCGACAAAGCTGAAGATCATCTAAATAGCACACAGATCAGCAAGTAATCTCATTGCTTTCTGTATTTGACATTCCTATCCACACTAGAATCCTACTCCTGGGACTTAAAATCACAGTTTCATTAATGCAGTGGAATTCATATACTAGCACTGCAGCTCTTTCAACTTAAATTACACGAAGCTCACATCAAAGAAACTGCACTGATTGGTTTGTAGGGTGATGCCCACAATAATGAGTCTGTTACCTTGTCTGCATCTGATAAACTGAGCCCTTTGGAGCTTGGTTCTCCCCTACTTGCATAGTCACATATATATGTGCAAAGCAGTATCAAATCAAATTTCTCCCTTCACTCCAGTGGTGGCATTTTACATCCATTTTTGCAGTCACTCACTACAGTTATAAATAGGTTTCAGAGTAGCAGCCGTGTTAGTCTGTATTCGCAAAAAGAAAAGGAGTACCGGTGGCACCTTAGAGACTAACAAATTTATTAGAGCATAAGCTTTCGTGAGCTACAGCTCACTTAAATGCATCTGATGAAGTGAGCTGTAGCTCACGAAAGCTTATGCTCTAATAAATTTGTTAGTCTCTAAGGTGCCACCGGTACTCCTTTTCTTTTTACAGGTATAAATGAATACACAAGATGGCAGTTTGTGAGTCACTTATTTCCCACTGGCTAAGGACTTGATTTTGTTCTCTTACACTTGTGAAAATAATGAATAACTCAATTGAAGTCAGTGGAGTTCAATAATATAAAAAGGAGTGAGCTCAAAATCAGGCCTTTTAGTGAGTACTTTACACCCATGGCAGAAGGCAATTCTTCCACAAGTCTATAGCACACACACTGCAGTACTCCCTATGCCATCAGGTTTCTTGAAGTTCTTTGAAACATACATCCACAATTAGATTGTTTTAAAGAATTCAGATAATATTCTAGCTAGTTCTAGGGTTGCAGCTATAACCTTTATGTACTACGTATACAAGCTTCAAAACAAAAACGCTTCTAACTAACTGGAGGTAACATAACTTTCTTCCTGGGCTTTAAGGCTCAATTACTTACCCTCCTGAGGAATGATGCGAAGTGTTACACTAAGACCTGCATCTTTAATTAGCTTCACAATATCTGCATGAGGCATGTTAATAATAGACTGGCCATTCACAGCTAAGATCCGGTCTCCGACTTTTAGTTTCGTACAGCGATCAGCAGGACTTCCATCAATTATCCTCCCTATTTTATGGGGTACAGCTATATAGGGAAAAATATTTATAGTTAACAAATGTTGCAGTAGGCAGTGGTATCCACAGACAAACAGATGGCCACATTTTCAAGAATTTCCCAGGTAAACTTGGCAGATGACAAGATGCTACAAGCGGGCAAACAAACAGATGTGGGGAATGGCAGGAGAAAGCAACAGTGAAAGGTTTAACTTTTGCACAATAAATAGTAATCACACCTGGCCACATACCTCTCAATGTACAGAATTTATTTTATTTTTAGATTTTATTATAAAAGTACAACCTAGAGATTATGTTCTTTATAGTCAAACATATTTTTTACTGTGGAAAATAATTTGAATAGATTCATTCAAGATACTGCAAATCATACCAGGGATTTACTGTGTTTCCATATTCACATGTCAGGACGAACGTACGGTTACAGCGTAACATGTATGTGCAGTATGCATAGACACAAATGTAAAGTGTAGTCTTATAACATTTTCAGCTCAAACTTGCTTCTCTCTTTGCTGCCTTCCCCTTCATTTGCTCATTCTTTCTGTGTTCCGTCTCATTCTCCCCCTCACATTTTCTTGTTCTGTCTTTTCCCTATTTCCCAATGTTCTTCCCAGCTCTTTCTCTTCCCATCTTTTCTTGCTACATAATCTCTGCTCCTTATCTCAGATCACTTTGCTTATTCGCTAGATCTCGTCTACAGCTATTTCTTTCTCTTCTTGTCCCTCAGCCCACACTCACCAATCTCATTTCTTTCTCCCTTTCCATTACACACACACTCATTCCAAAGTAATTTAATTGTCTAACCTGTTTCTATCCCTATGCTGAGTGTCTCCCAGACACTCGATACCTACATCTTAGCACCCTTAGCACAGCATTCCTCAGTCTCACCACCTTCCTCCCTCTTCAGCAGTGGTGGAAAGCTCCCCTTTTCAAGCCCATCTGCATAGTATCTGAGCCTTTGGGGCTTTCTCCTCCTGCCCACTTGCTGCTTGCCCACCTTTCAGCTACATCAAGAGTGGATGCGACTTTCAGGCCTGCTGAGGAGGCCAGCCAAGATGTGGAATACAGAAATGATGATCCATGGACATGGCACAACAGCAATGCAACCCGCTCTCATTGTTACAGGGTTTGTATTTTGTGGGGGAATAATTTGTTGCCCCTAGAAATCAGGTGCACTATGCAGTTCCAAATCCCACTTTCCAACATGCAAAAGGACTCCTTGACTGGGCTGTAATCCATAATTTTACGTTTTTCTTTATTCCAGAGCTGTACCTGGAACAGTTTGGTAAAGAGCTACTCAGTCGTATCATGTTATTCATATGCAAAGGGCAGGTAACTACTAATAACAAGCATCTCTACATCTCTGGACAGCTGGATTTCTATTCAAAATCTGTGTGGCTAAGGAACAATGTTTCTTACACTATACTTATATGACACTCACTATCACATATCTGGGCACGTTACATGCTTTTATCCTTATAACACCACTGTAAGGTAGGGAAGTACTGTTAGCCCCATTTTACACATGGGGAACTGAGGCTAAGCGACTTCCCCAGGGTCATACAGGAAGTCTGTGATGGAGGAATGACTTGAACGTATGGCTTCCCAAGTTCATGGCCTAACCACTGGACCATCCTTCCTCCCACCGAAGAGTAAGGCAGCCAGTAGTTCCTGAGGAGAACTAAGTGGTTTATTATTAATGGTTCCAGGTTTAGGATTAAACTGGCAGGATTTCTTTTCTGGAACCCAAATTTTAAAAGTAGGGTTAAACACAAAATCTCCTCCTGTTTTTTTAAAAAAGATGTCCTTTGATGGCGAGTCACAATTCACAATCTTATCTGAGTCATTTGCTGATTATATTGCACCACCAACCGATAAGAAGGTTTAAATATTTTCAAGGCTGGCTATCATCCAGTCTGCTAATAAAAGGCCTCCTACTGGCCACTGAACATCAGCCAGGACCACAGAAATAAAGGAGCGGCGTGAATTCCTACGGCCAATTCTCAAGAGATGCCCCAGTCTCCAAAACATTGAAAGAGACCATTGAATTTCTGCCATTGTCAACAGTGTAGTTTGAAGTTTAGCGTCAAATCTGAATGGAGCAACCTGTATGGAAGAGGTCATTAGTGGTGCATATGAGTACTATAATTATCTAGTCTTTTAGAGAAATTATCTGCTTTGATTTAAAACCTAATAACTCCTGAAAATGACACTTGCAAAATAAAAAGGTTTTAAACTTGGAAACAAACCAAACCCCAGAATTTACTATTCGTTATGTGCCTTGTTTTTTCACTCAAATTTAACCAACAATGATTCCTAAAATTCAGATGGTCTAGTTATTATTGGGCCTCCCTAAACTACTTTTTAAAGAACTGGACTAGATTACAAAATTAAAGAAGCTATGTTTATTTATATCAGTTAAGGATCTGGCCCATTATTTGGATATTAAAAGACTGGGACAGAAGAACAATTGCTTTATTGCTGTTTTCTTTACTAAAATCTATATTTTTTATCCTAGCAACTAAAGAGAACTGTACAGAGAAAAAGATACATTTACAAACATTTTTACAAATATCTTAGCATTCACTGCTAGTATAAAATGAATCGTTAACAGGTGATGTGTTCAGAATACACAGTGTCCACAGAACAAAGTTAAAATTCCCTTTCCTTTTATAAAGGTTCACTGAGGTGATTGTACAATCACCTTGCACATCTCTTATGCAATCACAATTCACAAACCCCCAATGCAACTTTTGTTTCTATTATTGAGGAAAACACTATTCATGCCATTCGAGCCCTTTCTGAAATGCAGCAAATCATTACTTTTCTGAATTGAAGATACAGGTAACTACTCTGAAACTCAATCCACAGTCAGACTGTGTGCTTCTTTAACATTATGCTTCAGTCAAGAATACAAATTTAGCTATAGCTTTAGTAATACTGACACAATTAGAAGAAGAAGGCTAATGGCATATTGGGCTGCATTAGTAGGAGCATTTCCAGCAGATCGAGGGAAGTGATTATTCCCCTCTATTTGGCACTGGTGAGGCCACATTTGGAGTATTGCGTCCAGTTTTGGGCCCCCCACTACAGAAAGGATGTGGACAAATTGGAGAGAGTCCAGTGGAGGGCAACAAAAATGATTAGGGGGCTGGGGCACATGACTTATGGGGAGAGGATGAGGGAACTGGGCTTATTTAGTCTGCAGAAGAGAAGAGTGTGTATGTGGGGGGGATTTGATAGCAGCCTTCAACTTCCTGAAGGTGGGTTCCAGAGGCCGATGTTCAGCTGTTCTCAGTGGTGGCAGATGACAGAACAAGGAGCCATGGTCTCAAGTTGCAGTGGGGACGGTCTAGGCTGGATATTAAGAAACACTATTTCACTAGGAGGGTGGTGAAGCACTGAAATGGGTTACCTAGGGAGGTAGTGGCATCTCCAATCTTAGAGGTTTTTAAGGCCTGGCTTGACAAAGCCCTGGCTGGGATGATTTAGTTGGGGTTGGTCCTGCTTTGAGCAGGGGGTTGGTCTAGATGACCTCCTGAGGTCTCTTCCAACCCTAATCGTCTGATTCTATGAACTCGGGTACTTGCAGAATGTACTGTTGCTTGGGAAATAAGTACCCACAGGGTGGCACTTTATTTGAAACCTTTCTTTACATTAAAAATCTAATAAATTATGAGTAATCACATTTTGTACAAAAATACAGAGTCTATTCTGCATACCTTCATAACTTTCACATGTGAATACTGATGGAAGACTAGATACCCAAAAGGAATAAAACAGCAACTTGACAGTGAAATAATTTACATTTATAAAGTACCTTTTGCATCAAATCAATTCATAAACTATATACTGCATCTACAATAATAATTTAACTTGTGAGTGAAATGCGGCCACCTCTGGCCTGGAATGCCACAGCTGTATCAAATTACCAGAGCAATAGTATGCAACAGTTAAGATCAGAAAGCGGAGCAGCCCCCTTTGGGGAATTTAAGTAGGAAGAAAGTACTCGGACTATCTAGGCTGGAATTTGGCTAGAACACCCTGGCTAAAATTCCTGTGCTTGCCATTGCTAATCTAGAGGTGATACTGTCAATAGCATAGGGTCCCATAAAGCTATGCAGGGTCACTGGTTTGGTACTGATTCAGAGGAAAGAGTGCCTCTTATTGAATAACTAACACAACTTCACTAAGCTACTCCATGGAAGTCTCCCATCCAAACAGTAACCAGGCTTGATGCTGCTCAGTTGATGAGACCATTGCTGGAGATTACTGGACATGAGAAATAAGTCTAATTTAATTGTAAATTGGGAGGCAGAGGTGAGTTTGGTTTTTCGCTTAAAGGTTTACACACCATTGAAAAACTTTTACACTTAAGTGCTATGTGTTAAATAGGAAAAAGTGACTTTCGGCCGCTGTTAGAAACAGTATCCTGCCTAACAAGGTAGAAAAAAGGCAATGAGAGTTCTGTTCTGATGATGTAATGCTTCTATCTTGATGCTTCTTTGGTACATTGTATTGTCATCTGATATCCAGCTGGGGAGGTTTTGGTTGGGGAAGGGGGATTCTCTGTAAGATTCTCTCCAATATGTACCATTTAATTAAGCTTTTGTTAAACTGCTATTTTTTTTCTTAATTCACTTCTTGACAGTTACTTTTGTCCAAACAAAACAATTTGGAACCTATGGCTGAAAAAAAATGCACAGAACACTTTAGCAGGGGAATGTTTCCACTGTTCTTTGAAGTTCTTTACTAGTCTGTTCACACCTTTGTATAAGGAATTAAGTGGAAGCAACTCTCCAAATATTTTTCTTTTGAACAACAGTGACTCTATAGTCTGAGACACATTCTGCAAAGAGAATTCTATCTTCTTATCTCTCATCACTGCGGCAGCCAGATTGTAATTCATATTTTGCAGATGTCAAAGTCTGCAGCAGTCATGGGGGAATATTGTGACATATGGTTTTAAGAGCCCCACTTTATTTTCATTCCCTTTGGATGTGAATGAATACATGCTCATCCCATTGTAAAGAGTTATAAAAGATCCTATGTAGCTTTCTTTTGAGGGTAAGTAACTTTCTTTGTGTTATCAGATCCCACAGTGTATAACCTACATGGGTGAAAATTCATGATGAAATATATACTTTATATAGGTCAGTGTATGATTAATATTTAGGAATATATGAAATTAATGTAACAATAATATATGAAATACGCTTTCTCTCTTCAGGTGGGTATATTTCCCCACCCCCCCCCCCCCATTAATCTGAAGTCCTCTCAAAATGTGACAGTTGTTTTGACATGATAGTCGTATTTAAGCTCTTCAGGTCCCGTTAATATGTTTATTTATTTTTCAGACCATGCTGTTCCTCTGCCTTCACTCAGTGGTGTTGAGCGTCCAGGGCTCAATCCTGCAAGGTGCTGAGTTTTTTGGCTCTGATCCAGTGACATACTTCAGAATGTGCTTCACTGCGTGAGTAGTTCCATAGACTTCAATGGGACTACTCACATGACTGAAGCTGTGTTGGACTGAATTGTGCTAGAGTGCTAATCAGTACCTTGCAGGAACTAGCCCTTACTGCAGTTTGTAAAGTCTGATACTTCATTTTATTCCCTGAGTGAGGTGCTGACACCTTAGCACTGCAAAAGGATCCTAAACCATAGGCTCTTAACCACCCCACAGTGTCCCATTGATTTGGTCAGGGAATAGGGCTTGTGCTTGTCAACCTCTTTGTAGGGTAGCAGCTTTATGCTGTTTTGCAGTGTTGCTCTATGCTGTTAAGCAACTGCCATGTTCTGTCCTAGAGGTGGCTGCAATTATCCTAACTTGCCAAGCACTTTAAAATGAAAAGAATTATTAAAAGTAAGATGATGTATTTTATCATATCATAAAATGAATAATCTTTTTATAGTTAGTAAGGATTATTTGCTGAGTTTGATAGTTGTCCTTTCATTTTGGCTATTGCCATTTCTCTCTCTTAACTTTCTTTGCTCTAACTACCTTGCTAGTTTGCTGTAGGTAACCCTCAGCAAAACAGGCTAATACAACCAGACTTGGATTAGAGAAAAAAATCAGTTTTCAGTTTACAAATCTGTTATGTCAGAAAATTATTGCTTGTGGTGACATTTGCAGAAAATTGGCATTGTGAGATGCAGTTGCTAAAAGTCTGTAAAAGTTTAAGAAAATTGTAGAAACATAGGAAACTTACGTAACCGAACAGGCAAACAATAAAACAAAGCTGGTACTTTAGATGTGGTACCATGCCAGCAACGAGGTTCCTATAAAACAAATCTTTAAAAATGAAGTCGCATACTGTAGTTAAGTGAACCATTACAAAATAGAACTAGTTCGGTGAACAAGACAAACTATAATTAGCAACTGCATGCCCAGAGCAACCTACAATTTTTAATGTATTTACATTGAAATGTTCTATTTAGTGTCTGTGATAGAGGGTCTGTCAAAAAGGGTTCTGAATAAATACTGAATATCAAATACATTTGTAACCAGTAAAATATTAATAGTGCCACCTTAGCAGCTTTGCACAATTACTGTGAAAATTCACTACCCTGGGCACAAAATCCACACACATGCCCTTTAGCATGCTGATTGGGGCTAGTGAAAAAAATTAAATTAAAATTAAAAAAATTATCCACCCAGTGAGTGAAGCCATAACCCCAGATCCCAAAGTAGGCTGGGAAGCTTGCACTGAAGCATAGCAATCTTACAGACGTGGATGCTGGCAAACATGCTCACAGGGGACCTGATGTTTTTACTGCCCCTTTTGTAAAAGTGTGCCTGCTTGAAGACTTGACTTCTGGGAACCTGCAGCGGGCCCATCCCCCCTCTTTGTGCCCCTTACTCCCACCCCCAAACAGGGAGAAAGGGAGGAACTGCCCTAGGAAAGTTGCCCTCCTATGCTGCTTAGGCCTTTAATTACCTTGGCCAGTCCTGGAGCTGGACCTCCTTCTTGGGATAATCCCACCCCCCCTCAATTGCATACCTTCTCTCCTCCGCCTCCACCAAGGCCTCCTCCTGCCCCTCCAGCTTCTCTCCCCCCAGACTGCGCAGTAAGAGCCTGATAAGCAGCAAGCTGCGGCTAATGTCAGCAGGGTTTTGCGGTGCTGGATTCATAGCACAAGCCACAGGTTGTGTGTTGCGCTCCAACTGCCCCCTATGGACTGTGCTGGACCAGCAGGTAGTTAGAATGCAACATGCAGCCTATGGCTTGGGCAGTGAATCCAAAAGCATTTCAACCCCATTCAAATTTTCCATGGCTTGCCTACTATCAGACCCACACTTTGCAGTCTGTGCATGTGCCACAGGTGCAGTGGAGAAGAATGCCGCAGCGACCATTCTGTTTGCTGTGTTTGTTGGACCCGAGTGATGGTGCGTGACATACACATATTTTTTTACATGCTTCAGCTTGCAAAATTAGTAGATTTAAACCCGAGTTACTAATTTCATAATTATATTAAGATCAGGATGATTATGAAAAAATTAGAGAGGGTGGCATCTCTGCAATGTTTGCAGAATTTTTGAAGTTGGCCAACGAAGTCACTGAAGGGGCCAACCTGAAGCATTTGCGTTAGGAGTACAAATTGGCCTAGGACCACTGCTATACCAGTGCTTGATGTCTGTCCTGGCACAGTGTGATGACTAGCACCAACCAAATTTAAGGAAAATCAAGAGAGGTCTTGAATTCTGAATTTAGGAGTCAAAGGGATAGGACATATTTTTAACATAATACTGATTAAAAAATTGTGGAAGATCTGATTTAGTTAACTGATTTATTTACAGTCATCTGTAAACTATTTTATTTTTAAAGATATTTAGTAATATTTCTATGTTTTAAAGATAAAACTAGTCCAAAACCATGTTTTTGTACCTCTGCCACAAAAGTTTTTTTTATTTAATGTTTTAGAAAGGGCAATAAAAATCCAGGAGTTGGTTATATGCTATGATCCATATGCTTGCTTCAGCTCGATGCACATATACAAGGCCAGAATAGACCCTAGGTGATAAATAAAATTCTGCCTTTCTCTTTTCTCTTTCCATATCTTGCTCTCTTTATAAACAAAAATAATTTCTACTGACTCAGATTCACAAGAGCCATACTGCACTCCAAGCATGCCTGCTAGAAACAGCTGAACATTACAAGCAGGTGTTACCAACAAGTAATGTTTCTCACATCTATACATACAATGTTCTCTCATTTCCTCTCTACTCCCCCCCCCAACAGTTGAAATAGCATTGTATAAAAAGTTGCTGGGCTATTTTCTCACATTTATTCATGTACAATAGTTAAATATCAGAAGTGATTACATGAAGGGGGAAAAAAATCAAACCTCTACTGTATCTATTAAATCCTCTGGCAGATAATAACTTCTTGCCATATTTTCTTAATGTAAATGGAAACAGAAACTAAACCAAGCAAATGAGCCCTCCTGAGCCAGCTGTCCTTTCTAATATGCTTATACAGTTGATCACATGAATATTTATTGTGTCCTCAATTCGCTATAGGTACAAGAGTTTTCATTCAACCAACAGGCCCCAGCACATCAGATTTTAATTTGGAGAATATAATAAATGTAAAAAATCTGTAGTGTTATTTTTACTGAATTAACTTAAATTCAGTACAACCCCATCATGCTTGCTGAACCTGTGCACAGAAGGCCTTGGCCTCCAACTGATCTGTGGGAATTGGCAGGGTAGGGTGGGACCAACCTAGTGATCTGTTCGGGGGGAGGAGGGAAGGAGGTAAGCTTGCCTAGTGTTAATAAACACTTACTAGCAGTGTTTTCTCACATTTATAAAAATATAAAGTCTAATCACTTCATTCTGGCAGTGCAAGCAGTTGCATTTCATTGTTTTCCTTGTTACTGCAAGTCAGGCTTCTTCATAAGTTTTCTTCAAATAAAAAAAGATCAGTGTGACTGATGTTTGGTTCTGTCGATCCCCTGAAATCCTGTGATAAGCATGCTAAAAGGAGAGTGTAGCTATTGCAGAGTGATTTCCTCACAATAAACCCCTTCCAAAAGGCCTATAGCTCTTAATTCTCCCTACTGTAAAGTGTGGGTAAAATTCTACACAAAAAATTGTGGAACCAACACATGCTGAATGTAATCAGTTATCCACTCCATTTTTTGTCCTGGGCACTCCTGTCTTTCTGTGTATGTGTGTATTTGGGCTGCAAATTCTTCCAAGAACAGAGCTTGTTCATTATCTGTTAAGCACCTAACATACTGATTTCTTTAGCAAGAGTTTCCAGTAAACTATGTGTGGAGAATAAGTATTATTAACTATTTCCACAGAAATCGGAGAAATGATGATGCTCGAGTCAATGCCAGGCACAAGTTTGTGAGAATCAGCATAATTATAAAATGTAAATAATGTTTCAGTACAGAAGTTACCAAAACATTTTTGTAAAGAAAATAATACGTCAAAAAGTCCCCAAGTGGGTTTTGTGAACATTTGTGATGGTTTTCTTATTCCAGTATAGCATCAAAGGAGGTGCTGGTGAAACATGATGACATATAACCTAGGGAGGTGGTGGAAATCTCCTTCCTTAGAGGTTTTTAAGGCCCGGCTTGACAAAGCCCTGGCTGGGATGATTTAGTTGGGGATTGATCCTGCTTTGAGCAGGGGGTTGGACTAGATGACCTCCTGAGATCCCTTCCATCCCTGATATTCTATGATTCTATGATCATTATGCGCCCATGACTATTAGATTTATAAAACGTCTTAAAACAGATCTAAATAAGAGACAGCCAGACAGAGGTTTCTCACAAAATGCAGGCTTAACTGACACCTATAAAATCCAAGATAAGCGTCTGAATGACTACAGAAAATAGTATTATAAAAAAGTTAACTTCAGACTTAGAGTTTCTTTGAACTCCTTGGGGTTTTGAGATAAAGAATAGCTTTATTGACTGACTGATGAACCTGTGTGTATGAGATCTGAGACTATTATTTGTGCCCACACTTCACCTGTACTTCTTAGTGGGTAACAAGGTGCCTCAGGATCCAAACCTAGGAGAAAGATTCACCTCTGACAAATCTCCAAGCTTTTAAGAGCTGAAAATCTGAAATGTAAGATGTCCATCTATCCCTGCCTGAATATCTTTGAAAACAGCAATGAAAAACCACCTGCAATGTGATTACACAGTGGAACATACTTGTGATTTATGAGCAAAGAATCTAGCTTTCCATTTCGATTTTTACTTATTTTAAGAGTTTATTTTTTGGCTGGTTGTTTGCCTTTTAATCTGCAAAACTAGGTTTCTCTACATAGCTTGAAGCTAAAATTGGTTGTTCAAGGCAAATGACAAACCTACAAATTAAAAAAAAATGAAACAATTTTAAATGCTTAAGTGAGACAAAAGAGATTGCTAATGTTACTGAAAATTCTTCACTGTTATTCTCAGGCTTCAGTTGCTCACCTGGCCATTCAATATCTTTGGAGCACAGAGCATGCAGAATGCTTCCCACACCACTTTCTTTAATATATGTGGGCCCAGTCCTGCAAACATACAGATGACTAGTCCATTTGGAATGAGTGGGACTGCTCATGTGTGTGATTTTGCAGGATCAGGATCTGTCAAGGAAACATTACCGTGTTTTTGGTGAACTCCTGGGGAGTCAATGGGAGTTCTTCTATAGACTTCAGTGGAGCCAGGATTCCACCCTCTGTTTTTATCAGTATTTCTTTTTGGAAGTTGTTCATAATAAAATTAGAATCAGTGTTTGTTAGTTGGTGGCTTTCAGTCTAAAATGAAAATGAGAAACCATATTTATGGTCTCCAAACACTCAACTGACAGGAAAAATGACACAGAATCTTTTGAAAAACTATTACTTTGGTTCACAGATTTTTGATTAATTACATTGGTTATCTTCCTAAGAATAAACCAAAATTATACTCTTTTTCTCCAAAGAGACTCGATTTTACAACTGAATAGAACTGATCAAAGATTTTCCACTGAAACTTTTTTTTATAGAAAATGCTTTTTCAATTTAATGAAAATTTTCACCAAAAAGTTAAGATTTTGTAAAAAATGAGTTTTTTGATCAAAAACCAAAATCTTTTCAGTTTTAAAAAGATGTTCATTTTTCAGATGCAGAAAACTGAAAAATATTAAGGTTTTGGGTTTTCAGGTTCTTGACCAAAATCAGAAAAAAATGTCAACAAAAAGACATTTTGTTTAATTTTCATCTAAATTTTTCATGGGGTGGGGGAAGTATTTCCCACCCAGCTCCACGTGTAATGAACTTCACTTTAGATTTTGTAGACCCGAGACATTGACTTGTTTGCATTCAGGTCTTTTTTCGCCAAACAATGCTTTCAAGCTTCAGAAATTTCTAATTAAAGGGTAAATCCTGCTCATAGCTTATGTGGCTAGGTACGTCTCCCTAAGGAGCAGTGCACCTGTATGGTTCCGCTGCTCTCAAGAGGAGAGAGAGAAGATTCTGGGGTGCTATGCAGGCAATGCACACTCCCTGCATAATGCTGAGCTAAATGCCAAGGGGGCTCTCTGTATAACAGCAGGAAGGGTGAAGAGAAGGTTAGGTATAAGCAGAGTGACTGGTGGAGAGGCAGAATTGCTCCTAAGACTGCTCCTAGGCGGTCTTTTACCTGCCCTATGTACATCTGCCCAGAGTCCAGAATGGTCCTTTGAGCTCAGCATTGGGTAAAGAATTTTCTCCTGGATGTATAGGTCAAACAGTGTTATTAATTTATACATTTTCATTTATCTGAATTTAAAGCATGGCTGACTTTGTGTATTACTCTGCTTTGCCCCAGTGTAATCTCTTTCACTCTACCCTTGACATCCTGCCTGCAGTCCCGCTCTGTCCCCATCTAAGAATAGTGATTTAGTGAAAGATAATCCTGCTCTGAATTAAAGAACATTCCAAGCAATGATTTGCCAAAGAAGAGAGAGAGAGAGAGAGAGAGAAAATGTCTATGATTTTCACGGCATAGAAGAAATGTGCCATGAATGTTGGGTGTTTTAGCAAGTACCAACTTCTCCAAGAATATACTCAGGTCTAAAGATTGCCTGGAAACTATATAATAACAATTCTGTTTCTGAATTAAGGCTATATCCTGCCCATTCTGTGCAGAGATCAAGAGTAGAAAATAGTTCTTAGAGCATTTGATTAATTTCTACAAAACAAAGATACATCTGGTAAACAAACAGCACCAAAGATAACTCTTATAAAGATTTTATGAGAAAATGCAACTCAGATTGGAACAAGAACCATGGGTCTGATTCTGGGGTACACTGGTCCCTTCATGCCACCTTGCTGAGGCAAAGGGACTGTAACATAGGCCTAACTGGCTATACAGGAACAGTATAATGGGAATCCTCCATTGAGCCCTCATCATAAGGGATGTGACTGGGGAAAAGAGATTTGTCTGGAGCAGCTCTGGCTATTCCTGGTGCTAGAATGGTCCTTTAGGGCGCTGGGGCAGCTAGATATATATTACAAAAGCCTTCATATTTTTCTAACTTACGCTGGTCCCAGAATTAGAGAGTACCAAAGGTGCCCTAAAGCCATCTTTCTCTCACTGTCCTTAGGTCCTGTGCCAAATGCTAAGACCTGAGAATTAGACCTGAGAATCAGGGCCCATAAGCCCAACACCTGTGGCATTGGAATAATAATAATAATAACCATCATCACAAACAATTAAAAATATGTGCTGCATTGTTACAGATAAGGATACAATCTATTTGATCAATTTACAATAGAATGGCACTTAAAACTCACACTACTACATATGACCAAGTAATTGTTCCTCCAGGATTTACAGTAATTTATTTGTCGTAGAACAGAATTTTCACTGGGAATTAAGACTAAGGAGAATGTTATCATTGCACTATTAATGTTACATTTCCAAACTGTCAAACCTTACAGTCCGGTCTGGCAGAGTGAAGAAAAAATAAAGTAGGTGCCAGAAAACCATAATTAAATGTAGAAAATATTCAGTCCCTCTATCACCCTGACGGTTATGCCCAATGAGACTATTCCTTGGATTGTTCTTTTTCTAGGCACTGACTCTCCCAATTGATCATAAAACACAACACTTTATTTGAAAGAATAAAACTAGAGACAATGACTATTTGATACTACAGACTATTCCCTTCCAGACCTATTTCACTGAAGGGTTTTAATTCTATCATGGTTGGCTTAAAATGAATACATTAACATTTTTACTGCATACATTTAAATATTGATCGAAGCCATGCTTTGTGTTTTACTGTGGTATATCATCTAGTTAATACTTTCATGCTGTTAGTACGCTTTGCACTCTTGCTCAAACATGTTAATCACTTTGTCCAAATAAATATGTGGTGTAAAAAATAGATGGTTGCTAATGTTTCCCTATTAAAATTTTAGTGGAGCTAAATGACTGGTAACCTGCTTCCATTACTGTCTGGAGTGTTATCTTGTATCCTTTTCAGTTTGTTTATTTCACCACAGTTTCAAGATCCTTTACTTAATCTAAGCATTGAAAGGGAATGTTTCTCTTCATTTTATCACTATCTATGACAAATTTGTGACACTTTTTTTTAAATGGACATGATCTAGGAACTGCTCAAGTTCATAGAGGTTTGATACAATTACTATTTTAATGAGTTAATTTCACATCTCAACATCTGACCCTCCTCTTCATCTACTCTTGAAGCGCTTCAATTAATGCTAAATTTCCAGTAGCTACACATTTTTGTTCTAGGGAATTTGATCACTTTGACTCCGCTCTTTATTGTCTCCTGAAGGGTTGCATTTGAAATATTTCTCACTGCACTTCTGAGACTACCTTTCAATTAATTCTTTATAATTAAAAATGTATTGTAATTAACTGTGTAATATATATGCATATCAGTGCCCTCCACTTGATAGAATCATGACCACTCTACTGTGGGTCATACACCCTATTACCTACAGGAAATTCTCCATTAACTCCAGTAACTAGTGACCTGGGTTTTGGAACAGGAGTATTGTTTTTTTCCTATCTGCCACCACGAAGTTCCTGTTAGCCATGATGTACAGCAAAGCGATAACTATGGAGTCATACCTGGCTGACTGGCTATGGTTTTGTTACAGTATTAATTTTGAGGAGCCTACTGAATTTAACAAAAAAGTTGATTTGAGATAGTATGAAGAATGTTATAAATGCTTGACCATGAAATGTTGTGAATATACTTTGCATGATCACTTTCCATTGTGAAATTATAGGACTCTTCCAGTACCTCTTTAACTTGCATTTATTTTATCAGATTGAAACAGATAAATACATTGGAGGGGCTCAGAAGGGGGGAACTGTCATTAATTTCCTCCAAAAACAGTTTTGGCAAGTCGGGGGGGGGAAGGGGGGAAGCAGTTCAAATGGGCCTTTTGGCCACAGGGGAAGGGCTCAGTTTAGTCTGCAACCCACAAACTAGGTAGCAAATAGTTTCATGTGGCTTGATTTTTAGAATTATTGAGAATCCACAACTTCACTTGAACTCCATGGAAGCTACAGGTACTGATCACCTAGGAAAGTGAGACCCTGCCAGGGGCTTCTGGCATACAAGGGCACAATGTTAAGTCACCATTACACTATAGCTCTGGAGGCAGAAGTTGAGCTATGATCACTAATTGTCTCATTCTGCCACACTTTTCACACTGAGTAGTCCCACTGAAATTGTCCCACTGATTACAGAAATCAGCCCCTCTTTATCTCTCTCTACCACAAAGCATTCCAGTAGCTTGAGCAATGTCCTATAGGTAGGTTCAGTAAAGCGTATGTGAAGAGTCCATTTTTATTGCATGTGTCCTATGCTTTGTATCTAGCATTAATAAATGTTGTCATTATAACGCTATGACGCTATGTTGTATTAATAACAATAGGGCCAGATTCTCAGCTGGAGTGAATTGGTATAACTCTGGAACTATGGTAATTGACATTTGATAAGAATCTGTCCCATAATAGTTAGCTTTTATATTAATAAGAGGTATCCTTGCAGGGTGGCCCTGAGAGGCATAGAGCTCTTTGAATCCTATTAGTTGGGCAGATAAGTGTTTGAGACAAAGTTGTTCTCCATGTCCACTGAAGGCAGGACAGGAAGTAATGGGCTTAATCTGCAGCAAGGGAGATTTAGGTTTAAGTTCTGGAATAGGCTTCCAAGGGAGGGTGAGGAATCACCATCATTGGAGGTTTTTAAGAACAGGTTGGCAAACACCTGTCAGGGATGGTCTAGGTATGCTAGGTCCTGCCTCAGCGCAGGGGGCTGGACTTGATGTCTTCTCAAGGTCCCTTCCATCCCTACATTTCTATGACTCTTAACCCCAAAGGACAGAATAACCTTTCTGCCTATGCATACCATGGCAGGGATACTGTTCCCCAGCGAAGCAACTTTCAGTGTGTCTTAGGGCTTGTCTACGCTACCACTTAAGTCGATGTAATTTACGTAGTTTAGGGGTGTGAGAAAACCAGCCCCAGAGTGACATAAGTTACGTGGACTTAAAGCGATGTCTACACCATGCTATGTCAGCAGGAGACGCTCTCCCGTTGATGTAGCTTCTGCCTCTTGCTGAGGTGGAGTAATTACATTGATGGGACAGAACTGGTGCATCTTCACCAGACGTGCTACATTGGTGCAGCTCCATTGATGCAGCTGCGCCGAGATAGCGTGGTAGTTAAGACAAGCCCTAGAACTACAGACTGTTCTGCCAGATAAGTGACGAACACATACGGTATTAGGTGTCAGATTTTTTCCCTCCATTCAAACTTAAAGAAACAACAGGTGGTAGGTAGGCCTTTACTTACTTATTGTAGATCCAGATTCAGGCCTGTTCAAAGAGCTGATGATAACAAAGCCAAACCCTTCATTCTCTTTCCGGTGGATGACAACGTCACTGGTTTGTAAGCTGTGTGAAGTAAAGCCCTCTGGTGGTGTAGCATTACTACTAGATGCAGCATGATTACTGTTAGCATAAGCAGCATAGTCACTTCTAGGAGAACTGTGGTGTGTAGACACTGAACCTGGGCTTCTGCCATTTTCTGGGCAAGGGTCTCCTAAAATATAAATCATATAAGTATTACAGTTTAACTTGTTCAGTGACTTTATCAATTACTGTACCTTTGCTAATGCAACATGAATACAACTGACTGTTTATATTAAAGAAAGGAAACATAACAGATGTGAAAGAACTGAAATCTACCTGATTGTGCAAGCATTCAAGGGAAACCAGATAAAGCAAACATAAACTCAAACTCCTATTCTGCTCCACAGAGAAGAAAGGAATCTGTTGTAGGAAACAATACAAAGCTGTAGAGCAAAGAAAGTTAACACGAGCTATTCAATTAGCTGATCTGTCATCTAGGGGAAAAATTGGATGTCTAAGACAATACTAAATTATTTTGTCTTTGGATTAAAAGAATTTAAGCAGGCAGCTAATACAGAATAATTTGGATTAGCTTTATAATTTTCCTCTTATAAACT
The DNA here is from genome assembly GCF_009764565.3 of Dermochelys coriacea. Classification (NCBI taxonomy): domain Eukaryota; kingdom Metazoa; phylum Chordata; order Testudines; family Dermochelyidae; genus Dermochelys; species Dermochelys coriacea. Next base: position 330,138,336 of record NC_050068.2, read on the forward strand.
GATTAGCATACTCAAAAAATGTTTATGGAATGGAGGAGCAATACAATGAAAAATAATCACAACTAATTATTCTGTTGCTGCCTCCATAGTTACAATGCTCATTTAGAAGTTTTAAAGATGCTCTTACATGCAGAGTTAAAATGATCAAAGGTGCAAATGAACTCCATTAACCTTTTAGCTATGGCTTTATAGTTTATAAAAGCAGAGAGGATGAGAAATTTTGCACGATTAAGCACTTCCTCATACAAACATTGCTGGCTGTCAGTAACTGTAAATAATTAAGTGATGCTTGTACATGGAAAAAATGTACTTATATTCATTGCAGACCTTTTGTTTCAGATGAATCATACCTATCACAGTTTAAATATAGTAGTTTCAGATAAATATACAATGGATGTTTTCTGTCCCTAGTAGTAACAGTGGTGCAGTCATACTACAAAATATCTGACAAGCTTCACATTCTGCCCCTCAGAGCCCTCAAAAGAATTTACAAGTTAAAAGTTTCAAGTCTGAAATCTATTTTCTGAATACAATAAGCAGGATCCAAGGACAAACTATTATTTTCTCAGGCAGGTAAGTGTGTTCTTTAACAGTCCTTGTGCAACTTTGAAATAGAGTGATTAGGGAGAGTAACAAGGAGGAAAACCAAACAATTATTGTGCCAGTACATTAGAATACCAAATCTCCGAGAGTTATTGGACCCCATCTGCAACTAAATGCCATAGTCAAAGACAAGAGAGATCACATTTTCTAGCTGTCGTGTTTTAGAAGGTTGACTCTGTATATGTTTACTGTGTATGTCAGTTTGGCTGCAACAAAAAGAAAATGATCTTACCGCCCTGCATTATCAGGAGCAGACTTTGTTATAAATGAATGCCAGAGATTCTCATTAACTACACAAAAGGAATGAAAACGGAGGAAGAGCAAATTTTAGATGGCTATTAGATTTTCTTCTCTTTTTCTGAAAGATATTCATCAAAAATTTTTTTTTGCTGCTCTGCCTGCAAAGAAATGGCAGTTTAATTTCTATGTCCTCTGAAACATCACTTTTTTCTAACCAAGCAGGTTTCAGGACCTCAAGTTTGGTAATTCTTTACCTCAGTTCTTGAGAAAGAGGACATCTAAGATTCTGAGGCAGAGCTGTGCAAAATAGTCACATCAAATCTCAAGCCCATTTGGAAGACATTTTCTAACCCCAGCCTGCGCTAGCAAATGGTTTGGTCTGAGGTTGTCTGTCCAGATCAGAAGCTGGTTAACCTCATTTCTATCCCACCTCCTAGCAAAATCCTTGAAAACATAGAAGGAAGCAAGGGTCTGGTGGCCTTGAAACTTAGAGGTAAGGGCTTCCCCTTGGAGATTAATGTTTTTCTAAAACCTGTGAACCAAACTGCTGGGCTCTGTTTGAAACCTGAACTCAGCGAGATTTGCACAGTCCTAGTCTTGACTCTGTAGTTTGAGAGTGTATTGGGACCATCTGAGGATGTCTTTTCTTCCTAAGGCCTTTCCTCTATGCCCGATCTCTTTATTCACCCAATATTGCCTAAGGCTTGTACTTTTCTTTTCTTTTCTTTGTAGAGGAAGGCAAGCTTTCTTATCACTCCTATGCCTGATTTCCACAACCCCAAAGTCATTCACAGCCAGGACATGAATAGATCAACCCAAGAAAGTACAAACATATGTGTAAATGTCAATTTTTTAAAACACCACATTCCAAATTAACCTTTCCTTTGTTATGTAAGGGTCTACCTTTTTTTTAAAAAGAATGATTTCTTTCTATGGTTTTCTTTTGCAAATTCTAGTTTTCTTTACATTTTACCTGCATATTTCTGACTGTTGCTTATATTAAGAGTATTTTCACTATGGAAAGTTAGGGCATATTCTCCTCTCAGTCAAGCTGGTGTACCACCCTTGACCACAATGAAATTGCACTGGTTTAATTTAGATGAGAATCTGATCCATTGCATAGAAAAAAGAATAGAAAAATCATATTAACTTGTAATTGGATATGAATTAGGTTCTAATTCTGCAAGTTACATGAGGGTAGACTATTATTCCTGCATGATATAAATTTCAGGATCAGGACCTTAATGTTGTGCATCAATATGAAAATAAAGAATAACAAAACTGCAAGACTAGTAAAAATTGTAGGACAAATGTTTCTGCAAATCTAGTATTTGTTGTACAATTTTTTTAACAGCAATATAAGGAAAGCACAAGTTCTCCATATTGCACATACTCAGAACCAAGAACTTCATTTTAACCCTATCAGCCTTAGGTGAGGATGAATGCCAGTACCTTTGTACTGATTTTGCATTTTCACTTCATGTAAATAATGCTACATTTTTGTTTAAAGATAACATTCAATACATCACATCAATCTAAAAACTTGTACAGCTTCATAAGCAGTTAAACAATGAGTCATACACTATATTTCAGAGTTTGTCACTATCAAGGCTGAAGAATAATCTAGGATGTTTTACTAGCTTGATTCAATTTCTGTGTCAGGAGTCCTATGTGATTAATAGAAACTCTTAAAAAGTTCCTTACATAATGTAAGTCAAACAACCACCAAAGGATGATAACTACACTGTCTGTACTAACTCTTGTAATTATTATTCTTGTCTACAGTCCAGTTTCCATAGAGGCTGATAAAATCTACTAACCCTTAGGAAACTAACAAATCCCCACGTGTTCAGTATTTTACCTTGGTAACTGGCCATTTTCCTAGTGTTTGGGGAGCTCCTAGGGGGCGTTGAGCCAGGTTGGAGGGAGGATTTCTGGCTGCAGGATTCTAGAGTTAACAGAAGAAAGTCAGTCCCGAGATAGGGAAGATGGACAATGACCTGACAGCGTGCCAGAGATGGGAAATGGGGACTATGAACAACAATAAGTGGGTTAGGAGCATGAGGTTGCTGGACTGCTGGGGTGGGCAGGAAGGGGAAGGCAAAGGCTAAGGAGATGGAGCAGGGAAAGAGAAAGGGCTCCTTGGTGGATGGAGAGGGAGAAGACAGAAGGGGCCGATGACATGTTTACTAATTTCTGATCCCTCATTAAAGTGCCCTAATGATGAGCTTGTTCTAAGGGTTATATTAGATTATTAAACTTCATTCACATAAGCAAAGAGTTTAACTGAATGAGAACAGATTCGCTCATTAAAAACTCTTGTTAAACAGATGCTGCCAGGATATATTTAGAAAAAGTCTCCTCTGTGTTACCAATAACACCTTAGATGGTCAAGACTTAAAGAATTTAAAATGTCTCATTTGTTTTATGCAGTGTTGTTGTAGCCGTGTGCAGTGTCAGTCCCAAGATATTACAAAAACAAAGTGGATGAGGTAATATCTTTTATTGGACTAACTTCTGTTGGTGAGAGAGACAAGCTTTTGAGCTACTCTCTTAGTACCTTTCCCAGACCGGAAGACAAGCTCTGGGTAGCTCGAAAGCTCATCTCTCTTACCAACAGATATTACCTCACCCATCTTGTCTCTCTAATTTGCTTTACATTATTAATCCTGTTTGTTTATCTTCTGCACTTTCTGCTTGGAAAGGGAAACCAGACTGCCCTGTTTCTAGTTATTATTTATATAGCACTAAAAGACTTGAGATGGCTTCCTTTGAAGTCAGTGGCAAAACTCCCATTAACTTCAATGGCAGCAGGACTGGGCTCAGAACATCAAAGCAACGGAAGGAATTCCTGCCCTAAAGAGCTTACAATCTGCAAGCCTTTTCCTACTTGCTTTACTCACACCAATGACTTCAATAAGACCACTCAAATGAGTAATACGAGCACCCTTTGGTCCTAACATGGCACAAGTAGGAACAATACAGGAGAACATAGTATGGAACAAACACAGAGTCACTCATGATCATTACAGCAGGATTGTCACTCTTACTTCCTGGTTCTCTAGGAAACAGGCACAACGCTGCAATGTTTGCTTCACAAACACTGCCAGGGAATGTTGAAGGACAAAGGTTTTCCAAGACTTAATTCTTTAAATAATAAAAAAAATGATTATAAAGTTAGTTTTTGTTAAAACTTTTTCTTTTTTAAAAAAGCATTACCTAAATTACTGCCCCCTTTATTGACAACTCTTGGTTAGTTTTTCTGCATTTCCCTTTTTATTAACATACCTATAGATAGCACCTTTCTTCTCACAGTGAGATTCACTTGCCCATTTCGGGCTGCATTATGCATGAGATCAATCACATATCGGTGGGTTTTGCCAGCCACTGGGATCCCATCTACATACAACAACTCATCACCAGGATGTAGACGACCATCTCTGTCTGCAGAGCCCATTGCAATTACTGCTCCAATCAGAATCTAGATAGTGAAACAAATGGGAATGTTAAATATATTCAGGATGGTGCTGGTGGTTCACTGGGTAGCATTTTTCCCTTTCAGTTAAAATTTAATTAATGTTCCCAAAAGGCATTCGGTGGCATTGTGCTACTGCTCTTTAAATAAGAACAAAACCCTGATCACTCAGGATCATTTAAAGATGCCATTCTGTTTTCCACAAGAGATGGAGTGATAAACCTGAGAATTCTAGCGTTACTGCAACATTGGCTAGCTATACTTTAAGTCTTTAAAACAAGATTGTATGTCTAAGGGCTTGTCTATACTTACGGCTATATCGGCATTGCTGTGATTGATGCAGCAGTGTCAATTTAGCAGGTTTGGTGAAGACCTGTTAAGTCAATGGCAGAGCACTCTCCTGTCGACTCCTGTATTCCACCTCCCCGATAAGAGTAAGGGAAGTCAGCGGGAGAGCATCTCCTGTCGACACGGTACAGTGTAGACACTGCAGTAAGTGGATCTAGCTACGTCTATTTCAGTTACGTTATTCACATAACTGAAGTAGCGTAACTTAGATCAATTTACCATGGTAGCTAAGAGAGCTACTCTAGTTTGACAACATGCTGTTGGGTTTGATGCAGGAATTACTAGGTGAAGTTCTATGGTCAGTGTTATGCAGGAAGTCAGACTAGATGAACATAATGGTTGCGTTTGGCCATCAAATCTGTGAATCTATATATTGTCCACCTATGTTCCCTGACCGCTATAGTCTATAAAATAGTTTGATATATTTAATCTCAAAGGTGTTTACCTGAATTTCAGTAGTGAGTTGAATTGATCCCTAGTTAGCAAACTACTTTGGGATCCTTTGGTAAGAAAGTTGCTGTATCAGGCATTTCTGCTGATAAAAAATAGTTAAGGAGTAACTGACTGGCAAAAAGAGAAGAAGAGGAGAAATGTCAACTTTTTCCGTGCAGATGGAGTTTTTAAATGGAGGACATGCTCAAATGCACATTTAAAATCAACTTGTTTTAGACAGATAAACCCAGTAAATAGGAACATTCAAAGATTTCTAATGAATTTTTCCAGACATATATTTTTTTCCATGACATATTTGGAATAAAAATCAAGATTAAATCACACAAAACCTGAATTCCCTGAAAATATTTGTATGTTTAAATTATTCACAAAGTTATTTCCTGATTTTTCTCTCTTTCGTTCAGGTTTTTGGTAAACAAAGAATGATGGCTTCAGATGGAAAAGTAGCCAGTGGGGTAAATCTGCTTAAGAGTGAGCACAGCCTGAGGCTGTTAACTCTTGAACAGTGCCCTCTTTAGGTAACAAGGGAGAGAAGCCATCAAGGGAACTTGTAAACATGAGGAACAGCTGCAAGGGCCAGAAGGTGGTGCAGAGGCATAGGATGAGGGTTTCTATATGGGTGGTCTTGGCCTCTGCAAACCTAATGGAAGAGCTTTCAGAGGAAACTTCATGTGGGGAACTTTGCAGAATTTCCCCCTCTCTCTCTGGCCCTCCCCTTGCTTCCAAAATGTACTGGGGGATGGGGGAAAGCCACAGCATTCTCCTTCTTCCTGATGTTCTTAGATACCCGTTAAGTTGTGCCAAGCAGAGTTACCAGAGATTTTCTTTTGAAATACTCCATTCTGTGCTTCAAAAGGCTGAAAGAATGTATCTCAAAGTTTGGATACTACTTTGTATAAAACCCAGCGATAAAATATACATTTATGCTCCTTTACTGTATATAAATATACATTTATGATCCTTTATGCTCCTTTACAACAAAAAGGCTGCACTGAGATAGATTCCACAAAGTATTCTCAAAACATTTTGATTTTGTGCCTCTACCAAGTAAGGATTTGTAGCTAGTTATCTAAAACAGAAATGTCTATGAACTCACTGTAGCTTGGCAGCTTTTTATGGGGGAAAACTTGCTCCTTGGTTTGTGTACTAAATATATTTCATTTGCTTTAAATCTGATTCTAAGCAGATAAAGCACTGAACAGTATCTTCACGGCAGCTGCACAGTAAGCAGAGATTTTCACTGAGCTGTCCACAATGATACCACCATTAGTTTATAATTAGAAGTACTGAAAAGGATTTCTTCCAGTGTACATTTCCTTGCTTTTGTCAATGTGGTATTTCATCTGCCATTGCAATGACCACCCACCTAGCTTTTTAAAGTTCCTCTCATGCTCCTAGCAGTCTTTTCTAGTCTTGACTATGCTAAATAATGTTGTCTCCTCTGAAAATTTTGCTACTTTTTGTTCACTCCCTTTCAGATAATTAATACATTTAAGCGCCAATCCTACAATTCACTGTGCCCATCTAATCCACCACTCAGTGTACAGTCCTCTGCCATGAATGATCCAAAGAAGGATATGATTCTTTTACTGGCTACAGCTATGGGGGGAAGGGGAAAAGAGAGGTGTCTTTAGCTCAAGCTGTGGCAACTCAGGCTTTTAGCTCTAGAAAGCCCTATTTCAGTCCATGGGGCTCTGCACAGGCGTGCTGCTTCACCTGTGTGCAGTGAATGCTGGGACGGGGTTGTTTAAAAAAAGTCACATTCTGACATAATGGGAGCCATATGCAATAACATGGATCCTAGTTTAGAACCTGGAGATGACCCACTGTTAACCTTCTTCTATGTTGAAAATCAATAATTTATTCCTACTCTTTGTTTTGCATGTTTTATCTAGTGTCTCTCACCTCATGACTATTTAATTTCCTTAATAGTTATAAACTCTGCAAACAGAAAACAAACTGAAAAATATCAAGCATTTAATGACATTTGTGTCATCCTTTCAAAATGAGACTGACTGGAATGTCTGTGGGGGCAGTCTGACAAAATTATCAGAGATAAGGGATGGATCGCAGAGAAAACCATTAATTTCAGCTATTGCTTGATGGTAATAAAATTTACTTTAAAAATCTCCCAAATGTTGACCTGTTGAGATTAACAGTATTTGTGAGAGAGTGTTTTGGCCTAGTGGCCTGAGAATGAAATTAGGAGCCAGCAACTCCTATCTGTTAACCTCTGCTTTGCCACTAAATCCCATTGTGATTTTTTTTGTCACATCATTTCGTTTCTCTCTCATTTTCCCCCTCTGTAATTGGCTACTTCATAGGTTCCTTGTACAGTTTAATTAAATAATATATGTAAAGTGAAGAGGAAGAGGAAAAGTGCTTAGTATTATCCACTTCACTAATGGGTTCATGATGTTGAGTTCAAGTTGCATGAATGCATCCAAAATATTTTCCCTGTCTGGAACAGTACTAAATATCTTAGTGCCTTCAGCAGGGTTCTGAATGCGGTGGTCAATTTCAGAATATCTGGCCACATTCATTGATGGTTCACCAGAGTAAGTTAGGCAAAATTTGAGGTATGTATCTCTGAAGGGTGTAACTGTTACAGTTCACTGGCAGTACAAGCATATCTTAAACTCCTCACTAGTCACTGGCAGATGTGGTAGATGCATATAGGGGTATGGTCTTGGATACTGACATTTGGGAGTTGCCTGGAGTTGATACTGATTGGAATTGGCATAGCCACACCTAGTGGTATCTAGCAGAGGTGTCTAAATGTAACTCATCCTCTCTACTTTAAAGAGTCTTTGTGCTCATGAGCAAGCAAAGTGGAGTACTCCCATCCTATCTGTTAAATGAATTATACACCCTGAAGCAAACTCTGTTATGGTCCTACTAAACTGTTTGCATCATCACTTTTTAAAACTTTATATGGAATTTGCTTTTTACAGAAACTTATTCCCTTATGCTGACGAATCCAATATTCCTTTTTAAAAACAAAACCACGAAGACAAAAGGTAATTAAAGCTTCTTTTTGTTCTAGGTTACCTGAGCGCACAGCAGGAAAGCTGAAAAAAAAACATTTCAAAGTATCTCACTGCTTGCTTCATGGGAAGTGGGGGGGTTTGCAGGATACACATAAGCTGTGCCTCTCTTTGTTTAGAGGCGAGAGGCATGGGTGGGTGCAGCTCAGCTGTGAATGGGGGAGAAGGGAACAGCAAAGGAGAGAAAAATTAGATCTGACATATGTTTTATTATGAATGCAAATTATGCAGAAACAGAGTGTCTTCTTCACAAACGCTGAGTTTGTATGACGAAAAACAAAACCAAACATCCTAGACAGCATGGATTTTGAGTGTTGTTTGAGTGATGACACTTTCTCTAGGTAATAGATAAAAATTTTAAAAGCTCCTAAGCCTTGTTTTCAAAAATGACTTTGGCATTGAGAAGACTAAGTACCAATGACTTTCAATGAGACTTAGACTCCTAAACTGCTTTTGAAAATGGAATCTAGGTTTCCAATTCACTAGGATGCTTTTTGAAAATTTCTCCCTAATGTATTTACGCCAAAATATGGTCTGTGTTTTTGTCAGTATATGGTGTGTTGCTTTTAGAATATGAAGCATATATTTCAGTATACAGAAGGCACCCTTAAAATGTCAATATTTCTCACATTTATCAATATTTCATTTCTTCACACAAAGTGCAGTCACCCTGTGAAACTTGTTGCCAGGGGATGTTGTGAAAGCCCAAACTATAACTGGGTTCAGAAAAGAATTAGATAAGTTCCTGGAGGATAGGTCCATCAATGGCTATTAGCCAAGATGGTCAGGGACACAACTCCATTCTCTGGATGTCCCTAAGCCTCTGACTGCCAGAAGCTGGAACTGGATGACAGGGGATCTATCTGTCAGTAACTGCCCTATTCTGTTCATTCCCTCTGAAGTATTTGGCAGCAGGCACTACTGGAACACAGGATAATGGGCTGGATGGATCATTGGTCTGACCCAGTATGGCCATTCTTATGTTCTTATTAATACTTGCCCCATAGTGGTAAATGCAATAATACACTTATTTCTTATTTGAAATATAGTAAATAATTTTGGTTTCTCAGATACCACCATTGGACAAGTGTTAACATTTTAATGGCTATCATTTTATTTTGTACAGATTTGAATAAATGACATGTAAATCTATCAAACTATATTTAGGTTTTTCTAAGAAGGATGTCACTGTTGTATATAAGCAACATAGAATAAATAGTTGGTTATGGTATATTGTTTTATCAGTATAGGTTTGGGATGGCTACATCAGTCCTGAGTGGCAAAGCTATGACTGAGTCATGCAGGTCACTCCAAATAAGTTCCATTAAAAATAAATCATATGCTCCACCACATAATCATATATTGAATATATGCCACATATTTTACAAAAAAAGATATTAAAAGGTTTTAGAGAATTTTTAAAATTGTATGTGTGTTCTATTTTGTGTATTGAGTGCAGGGGACTAGACCAGTAGACCTCTTGAGGTCACTTTCAGTCCTATAATACTTCCACCTGTAAAGCCAATGAGTCCAATAATTATGTCATTATTTAAGGTTTCAAGGCCTTGCAAGGCTAGAAGTACATGCAGGATACCCCTTTGGAAAGGTGGGGATGTCCCCTTCCTAGTGGCATAAATCTCCCATTTCCATGCCTGATGCATCACAAGTTATTGTTTCTTAAACCTGTCAATGGTGCAGAATAAAATTGCCTGGGCCGTAGACCAGGTTACATTTGGGGGAAATTCCATATTGGGGTAGAAAAAAGGAAACTGTTCTCTAGAAAAGGCATCTATTTGCAGCTGCTCAGAAATTCTGAATTTAGAAAAAATCAAGGTGGAAGTGGATTAGTGCACAGAGAGTAAGTGAAGTGGTCAAAGGAATGAGATAAAGGCATTTATCATGTAGGCAGCAATTCTATGTCAATGATACATATTTTAATATACTCGTCAGTGTTTTTTCAGTATATGACATGCTGTGATGTTTTCTACTAGATAATTAATGCACTTAATTTACAGTGGATTTATTTTTAAAGACTTTAAGGCCAGAAGGGACCACTGTTATCATCCAGTCTGCCCTCCTTTATATCCCAGGCCACAGAACTTCACCCATGTGCTCCTGTAAAAGACCAATAACCTCTGGCTAATGTTACTGAAGTCCTCAAATCATGATTTAAATATGAAGTCATGACTCAATTAAGTAAATGGTAAAACTCCCACTGGCTTTAGAGTCCAGATTTCACCAGTAGTGCATGTGTTCCCAAAGATGAATAAGGTCATTAACAGTACTCCCTAATCCCACACATTCCATATGTGTACAGTTTGTATCTACATTGACTTACTATAGTACAGCATGGTATTCATTCACACATGCTCATACAAAATTTGAATGCAAATCTACTGGTTAAACTCAGTACTTTATCTTTCAGGGAAGCCAATAGTTCTCTGTAAGTCAATAATTAAAAGGGCCAAATAGCAGTCAGTTCTCTAAAAAAGGTTGGCGAGTGCACTCTTCCTAACTTAATACAAAGTGATTCACAATGACATATTTTAAGTGGAGGTGCTGACAATTTGAGAGACCTGTCTTTTTCAATGGATGAACAGGAAAAAGTCCTTTTTACTTGGAGTTCTAAAATTCCATTCCTTTATGACCACTGTATGAAGTGATATTTTTCAGACATTTACAAAGATACTGAAACTATAAAATAAAAAATCATGAAGAAACTACTTACAGGCTGTCCAGGTTCATCTCCTCCAAGGATTCTGAAGCCAAATCCAGACTCCATCCTCCGAAGATGAACATCCAGCTCCTTGTAATCTGGACCTGGTTTAAAAGGAGTTCTCATTGAGTAATGTATTTTCATTTTTCCTTGAGAAACTGAATATCCCAGTGGTTAGTTCATTGGAAATGATTAATGATGGTCCTGTTAGAGCATGTGGAAACTGTATTGAAAACAGTGTGTTGTACACAGACAAACAGACACAGATACCTGAATATGAAGATATCTCTAAAGATGATGGAGTGCAGTAAAGTATACTCAATCCAAACTAGAAAGTGGGTAGTCTGAGGCAAATTCATAATGTCCTGCCTTCTTCCAATGACTGTCTTTGTATTATATTTTGTTGCTCCACCATCAGCAATGGTATTTACTTTGTAACTTTAGTTTAGTTCTTCAAAACTTTAAAAGAGTAATTTGACATGGGAGATGGAGATACTGGAAAAATGATCAGATCTAATTACAAGTCAGTAGAACTAAATAACCATTAATGAAAAGACCATTTTAGTCCACACAGGTATAAACAGTGTCCCAACTTGTGTAGAGTAGCTTTACAATATTTCTGTCTGAGATAATACACTGGATGAAGAATTTTGGTGCTAGTTGGCATTCGAAGCCTCTAAAATGAAGGGTTTGAAATGGACAGATAACACAACATTAAACTGAACAACCTTCTACTCAATTAACATTTCAGGAACTTTATAAATAATTAAAATTCATTTTTTTTCAGATCACTGTAACTTGATTGTAAAAGTATGTTCTGTGCTGAAACTCATCATACAACCTTTCAGCTCAGGAACACTGTGTATTTTTAAAATGAAATTACTGGAAAATCTATTCAGTTCATTTAAAAGCTACTATTGTATAAAAAGTAATATTCAAAATTTTAGGCTTTTATCCACTCATCACAAAAAGAGAGAGGAAATGAATTTTTAAAGAAAATACAGTGAACCAGTGAGCATTCAAGAGACTGACAAGAACTGGCTGCTTAATAAAGATGGGCTTTTAGTAATGGCAGGCCAGTATTTTACTCAGTACATTTGGGCTTACTTTGGGATGGTCTCCGAAAATAGGACAGTGAATAATTAGGGTGGTCTCTTACAGATTTCATTATAATCCATAAGTTAGGATAATGTTTTTCAAGATTTTCAACCCCATCACACCATCTAGCCTAAAACTAAAACGACAAGGGTTTAAAAAAGAAGATGCAGCCCAGTGGGCGGATGATCAAAGGTGGCTGATCTGTGAGGCCCTAATTATTACAGCACCCCATCCTGGGCTAGCTACGGACTGCAGCTCAGCCTAGCACCTTCATAGCACCACATGCTATGGGCTTTCCACCTCCAGTCCCACCATTGGAAGACTCTCTGCGCTGGAGCTTGGGGGTGGGGAGAAGCATAAAACTACACATTGTGGTTCTGCACTATGCTTGCGCTGACAGAATTCGCCACAGCCCTCTATGGCATATTAATGACCCCTCTATGCTGCTGGAGTGGTGTTCAGGGGCTTTAGCATGCAACAGAATCTATCTCAAGGTATTTTAACATGAAAAATTGATACAAAAGAGAAGGTGCATTGCATTATGTGGAGTCAATAAGCAGCTATTGCTATTAGGTCTTCTTGTACTGGGTCAGGTCCAAAATCCCTTGAAGTCAATGAGAATCTTTCTATTGACTTCAGCATGCTTTGGATCAGGCCCTAGGTGCCACACTCAGGGATCACTGTACTTGTGAGAATCCCCACAATTGGCAGGATGAGGATTTAAGAAATCAGGCCTTGACACCATAAGCTGCAATAGTTGCCAAAGTGCTTTTATGGTCAATCATGTCAATGATTTGTGCGAAAGTAACAAAGTTCTTATATACAAATTAGGGCTGTCGATTAGTCATGGTTAACTCATGTGATTAACTCCAAAAAATTAATTGTGATTAAAAAATGTAATTGAGATTAATCGCAGTTTTAATCACACTGTTAAACAATGGAATACCAATTAAAAGTTATTAAATATGTTGGTTGTTTTTATACATTTTCATATATATTATATTCTGTGTTGTAATTGAAATCAAAGTGTATATGATTTTTTATTACAAATATCTGCACTGTAAAATGATAAACAAAAGAAATAGTATTTTTCAATTCACCTGATATTAATACTGTAGTGCAATCTCTGCACGTGAAAGTGCAATTTACAAATGAAGATTCTTTTTGTTACGTAACTGCACTCAAAAACAAAACAATGTAAAATTTCAGAGCCTACAAATCCACTCAGACCTACTTCTTGTTCAGCCAATCGCTAAGACAAACAAGTTTGTTTATATTTAAAGGAGATAATGCTGCCCTCTTCTTATTTGCAATGTCACCAGAAAGTGAGAACAGGCATTTGCATGGCACTTTTGTAACTGGCATTGCAAAGTATGTGCCAGATATGCTAAACATTCATATGCCTTTTCATGCTTCAGCCACCATTCCAGAGGACATGCTTCCATGCTGATGATGCTCGTTAAAAAAAGAATGCATTAATTAAATTTGTGACTGAACTCCTTGGGGGAGAATTGTATGTCCCCTGCTCTGTTTTACCTGCATTCTGCCATATATTTCATGTTATAGCAGTCTCAGATGATGACCCAGCACATGTTGTTCATTTTAAGAACACTTTCACTGCAGATTTCCTAAAACGCAAAGAAGGTACCAATGTGGGATTTCTAAAGATAGCTACAGCACTCGACCCAAGGTTTAAGAATCTGAAGTGCTTAATCTGAGAGGGACGAGGTGTGGAGCATGCTTTCAGATGTCTTAAAAGAGCAACACTCCGATGCAGAAACAACAGAACCCGAACTACCAAAAAAGAAAATCAACCTTCTGCTGGTGGCATCTGACTCAGATAATGAAAATGAACGGTCCTCACTGCTTTGGATGGTTATTGAGCAGAACCTATCTTCAGAATGGATGCATGTACCCTGTAATGAAGGCATGAAGGGACATATGAATCTCTAGTGCATCTGGCACATAAATATTTTGTGACACCGGCTACAACACTGCCATGAGAACGCCTTTTCTAACTTTCAGGTGACATAGTAAACAAGAAGCACTATCTCCTGCAAATGTAAACAAAATTGTTTGTCTGAGCGATTGGCTGAATAAGAAGTAGGACTGAGTGGACTTGCAGGCTCTAAAATTTTATACTGTTTTATTTTTTCATGCAGTTTTTTGTACATAAGTCTATGTCTGTAAGTTCAACTTTCATGAAAATGAGATTGCACTACAGTACATGTATTAGGTGAATTGAAAAATACCATTTCTTTTGTGTTTTTACCGTGCAAATACTTGTAATCAAAAATAAAGTGAGACTGTACACTTTGTATTCTGTATTGCAATTGAAATCAATATATTTGAAAATGTAGAAAACATCCAAAAATATTTAAATAAATGGCATTCTATTATTGTTAACAGTGCAATTAATTGCACAATTAATCACAATTAATTTTTTTAATCACCTGACAGCCCTAATACAAATATTTATAATGGATGGTAACAGGGTGTGTGATAGCTCTGCAGTGCTACTTTCTATTCAAAAGGAGCAATGAGCTTCAGTGATCTTGTGATGCACCACAAACTTTTCCCAAAGCCTCCACTTCATTCATACAGACAGCAAATGGTCAATAGCCCTCGCATTGAAGGACAATGTACACACTGAGGGCTGGACACAAAAAGTTAGGTGTGATGCTTAGCATCATAATGCCTAACATTTAGGTGCCTAGAAAATCACTAAAAGAAAAGGAGTACTTGTGGCACCTTAGAGACTAACAAATTTATTAGAGCATAAGCTTTCGTGAGCTACAGCTCACTTCATCTCACGAAAGCTTATGCTCTAATAAATTTGTTAGTCTCTAAGGTGCCACAAGTACTCCTTTTCTTTTTGCGAATACAGACTAACACGGCTGCTACTCTGAAACCTGTCATTATGCAAGGTAGAAAATCACTGCAATTCACAAAGCCTGAATGCTAAGCACCATACTTCTCACATATATAGGTGCCTACATCCATACTGTAGGGAAGTGGCTGTTTTTGCTTGTGAATCTCAGCTGTGAACCCTCTCCTGGAGTTAGGTACCTATGCCATTTTAGAAAAGGAGGAAATGGTGGTGCCCACCTTATAGCTTTTAGCAAGTTGTTACTTGGGATGTGAGAGACCCAGGTTTAATTCCCCTGTCTATGCCAGAGGGTGAGGAGGACTTTAACAGGGGATCTCCAAACTCTCAATAAAGTGGTCTAACCACTGAACTATGGGATATTCTGATATGGGGCTCTGTCAGTCTGTCCCAATGAAGCTGTTCCACAGTAAATAAAAAATTAAAGAGTGACTGGGCCAGAAAGAGTGTGAGAGTGACTCTGTTGTTCAGGGGTTAGGGCACTCATCTGGGAGGTATGAGATACTGGATCCAGTCTCCCTTCTCCAACCTGTCTTTAATTTCCAAAGTAGAACAGCTTCAACAGGAGAGTTTGAGCGAATGAACCATAGTTCAGGGTTTGAGTACTCTCCCAAGAGGTGGGAAACCTCCTTTCTCTCCCGGGGGTAAAGAGGGGGAATTGAACTTGGGTTTCCCATCCAGGGAAGTGCTCTAATCAGTGGACTAAAAGTTATAAGGTCGGCACCACCATCTGCTCCTCCAGCTTGATTCTGAATGGGAGTTGATCTGGTAGGCAGCTTCTGAGCATACCTGCTGGATCAGGCCCTGGGCATGACTTAAGTGACTGAATGCCTACTTACTCCTGGCTCATCAACCACTCTGGAGTTTTGCGAAGAGATAGACATCTGGACACCTAGAATGAGGCAGCAGTGTGCATGCCCAGAGGCAAAACCAGAAGCTGCTAGGGAACTTTAACCCTGAAAGCTAATGTGCTCAGTGAGTTTAGGCACCCAGAAGGGTCAGTGGCATTTGGTGCATTGCAGTGGTCCTGAAAGTAGGACTTAGGGATCTAACTTCTTTTGAGCATCCAGCCCTTACAGGCTTGTGGCTCTACTTAACCTATATATTTACATGACAAGTCATAACAGCTTCAAAATAGCTTATCATATCAACTCACTAAATTTCTCTGACAAGTGTCCATGTGCACAAAAATTGTTAAATTAATGAGAAGGTTGTTTCACAAGTGGACACAGACAGAGGAATTTTAAGCTAGGAACTATACTCTTGCCTTTCCTTGTCTTGTGTCTAAGTTTATTGTGGAGGCGTCTTACAGACAGAACTGCAGTCATGAGAAACAAGGGGATCAGTTTTAAAATCTCAGCCTTAACTTTGAATGGCATTGGTGTGAATGGGTTTGTGACAACCTGAACACTAGCTTCTTGTATTGATGTCAATTTATTATGTGCTCCTGACTGGAGGTATTGAGAACCTGACTGCCAGCTTGTGAGTAATATGGTTCTGGCACAAACACTGAGACTTAAACGACACAATAAATAAATAAAAGAAAATAAAGAAAATCACATTGATAATATTTTTTAAAAAAAGATCACTAAAAACAAACATTTGGTATTTTCATGCTGGCTTTTTTTTTATTATGATGAAAAAGGGATTATTGTGGGAGTCAAATACTATGATGGGCATCAGTACAAAAACTGCTGACATATTTATTTTCTGAAGTCCCCTCTCTGAGCACACAGATTTAATTAGGTATGGTCCAGACCTTTAGGTTTAGGCCAAAAATATTTATGTAGGGATCTTGCAGCTTCTCACAGGGTGCTAACATGTCATTTTGGAAGCTCTTTGACTAATTAGCGGTTTTGTGTGCCAGTCACCCCTGACAAAAGACATGTATCTTGGCAATCTACATTAGCCATTAGCTACTATTATTTTGTCACTAGTGTAGAGCCAATAGTGTTCCTGAAACACTGACAAATTTGCTTTAAAAGTAGGATTTTGTTCCATCCAGGAGAACACTACTGGACAGTCTATTTTCCCATCAAGCAATACAAAGCTTCTAAAAGTAAACAAACTACTAAGGGGAGGTGAAACATGGATGAATGAGGTCCTTTTAAAAGCTATTTTGGTATATCCTTGGTGTCTGGCCCTGTAAGATTCAGGCCATGAGTATCTTTTTCTCTGTCGGGTATTGTGGTATATTCCAAATTTTGCCATTTTTCCTGATGGAGATAGTGAAATTTCTCAGTGGCTCAGATTCACAAAAGAAAAATGGCTTTACTGAGAACAGAACAACACTCATGCCGTAAGACAGGGATCGGCAACCTTTGGCTCGTGGCCCATCAGGGAAATCTGCTGGTGGGTCGGGATGGTTTGTTTATCTGCAGCGTCCACAGGTTCGGCCAATCACAGCTCCCACTGGCCGCGGTTCATCGTTCCAGGCCAATGGGGGCTGCGGGAAGCGGCGGCCAGCACATCCCTCAGCCCACACCACTTCCCGCAGCCCCCATTGGCCTGGAACGGCGAACCGTGGCCAGTGAGAGCTGCGATGGGCCGAACCTGTGGACACAGCAGGTAAACAAACTGTCCCGGCTCGCCAGCAGATTTCCCTGACTGGCCACATGCCAAAGATTGCCGATCCCTGCCCTAAGATGAACTGTACCCTGATGATAAGTATTAATTCACTATAGAATATTTTTTCTCTCAATGGGCTAGATTGGCACCTTGCATTCCACCTGAAGTAATGGGAAATGAATAGTGTTGCAGCCCTAGGAGTAAAGCAGGGATTGAATTGTGGCAGAATAACAATTTGGGCTCTGCTTCCTCTTTGTTCCACTTGGGCTGTAGCACCCTTTTCCTGGCACAGCTTACTTTCCCCTCCAAACCAGCTCAGCTTTGCTGGCTGGTGCACTACTCACTCTCAATAAGGAATGGTGAGTAGCAGTTCAGTGGTAGCTGCTCTTCTCCTGTGCACGAGCCATGATATAGGTAACCTGCACAGGAGAATCAGAATGTGCCTTAGACTCCCTCACTTCCATGCACTAGGTAGTTAACAGGTGAGCCCACTGGAGTTCATGAAGAATAGTTGGAATACCTCTTATTCCGTTTATGTTTAAAGTGAGATTTTTCTAATAGAGCATTTGGTCAAGGAGAGACAACATTAACCAAAGTGCCAACTTATAAAACAATCTGGGATCCCCATTGTTTTGTGAACTCCAAGAGACAAACAATGATCTGATCACAACACAGTAGGGGTGCTACACAACACTGGGGAATTCCAACTGCTGAGTCCTGATGAAGAGGAAATGTGGTTTATAATATGAAAATTACTCTTTGGGGTATTGTTAATGAACAGTGAGATCTCATGCATGCTTTGAATAGGAAAATCTCCCAATTTGATTTCTGTACTGTATTCATCCAAGTCCCTAGATGCATTTCACATTGATAAATGGACACAGAGTTGTTTCTTTAAGGCATAAAACTAGAGGAGAAGATATGTCATTGAAAATGATTGATTCCATTTATGAATGATTTCAATCCTCACAAATGCAAAGAGTGATACTTTGTATGAATTAATTTGGCACATGGGATGATGCTGTAATTAAATATTTCTTCTTAAATGTCTCCGACATTTTAATTAAAACAAGAAAACAGAGCTTTATTAGAAAAATTTGGCAGTCTTGCTGTGCTTGTTCACTTTTCCTGCTAAAAATAAACATTTGTTTGGACTTTCTCAGTCAAGGTGAATACTAAGAGAGAGAGAGAAAAGGAAGAGATCAAGAATCAGGAATTTGCAAATTACTATTATGAATTGTGGTTAATGTGAAAATGCAATATCTTCATATCAGAGTTTCCAATGCTCTTGAAAAGTATGAAAAGTTTTAAGAACAATTATGGACCTGGTAATCTCCAACATTGGTAGTATTTTAATTTGCACAATTTTGATTTATAAGTATGCAAAGGAAGTAAATGAAGGTTGCATGATAGAAAATAAGAAAGCTTAATAATGAAATCTGTACCCTAATGGAGAATTATGCTACGTTTCTATCCAGACGGAATTTTGTAGCCAACCTATAAGCCTTCGAGGGTATGCAAAAATGACCATAAATCTCTATTTCTGGAAACATTTAGACAAGGCAAGGTACTTATGTGCATAAGTGTTTGCCCGATATAGGCCTTAGAGAGGGCTTTAATGGCAATGGCAAAACAACCTTCACTGTACCAGCAGCACATGGTGCAGCTGTTTATTTAACAGTATGCAATTTCAGGAAATGGAATGAATTCTTTTTAAATTAATATACTGTTGATATTTCAAAAGAATGAAGGTGATTCAAACATCCATAAAGTTATTATTTTAAAATATTTTTTTAACAGTCAGACTGAAGATGTGTATGGATAAAATAAACTTGTGGTCTGCATAACCCATCCTTTCTGCTCTTTAGCATGTGAATCTTCTGGTATCAGATATAGTGGAATATTTTTATGGTACTAGCATTATGTGAATGAATACTAAGAACACCAAAGAGCATATAAAACATTGTTATATGAACACACAAGCTGGCTGAGGAAAAGGGAAGACTTCACTCTGGTCCAAATAACACTCCACACTAGGGAGAGCTTTAATGCTTATCATTCTTTAATTGTGTCTAATTGAATACCAAAATTAAAAAAAGCTGTACTATATAGAATGGTCATTGAGCACTCATGATTGGCTAAAACCCAGAGCAATGATTAAAGGAAGAACAGTTACTTAAACATAAAATGGAGGACAGTTATTTTACAAAACAAGGAAGGCTGAAGAATACTTGCCAGAGGAATCCACTCGAAAACCAGTCCTGGGCAGCACTTGCTCTGAATAGGAAAATGGGGAATTAAAGATGAAATACGTTTCTCCAGACATTTAAAGATGCCACTTTCTCTGTCATGATCTGAATTGTTAAAGTGCAGTTGCTACTTTTTGTTAGATATTTTTCCTCCTACTTTTTAGTAGACTGATGTAGTTTAGCTAGATATAAATATTTGTGTACCATCCAGTTCATTTCTTTGTAAAGTGTAACTGATAGTAAACTGGAAGCATCCCTTCAATGGAAGTGTCACTTGCCTTACACAGATTGTAATAGGAAAGGAGGACTTGTGGCACCTTAGAGACTAACAAATGTATTTGAGTATAAGCTACAGCTCACTTCATCGGATGCATACTCCTTTTCTTTTTGCGGATACAGAATAACATGGCTGCTACTCTGAAACTGATGTTAATGTAATTGACATTGTAAATGTTAGTGGAAATGGCTATGTTTATTCATCAGCAAGCAAAAGTAAAAGAGAAAGTTAAATGGCTGAAGTTAAAGGACTTAACCCTGCATTCACTTAAGTCAATTGCAAATCCCCTATTATCATCAATGGGAGCAGGTGTTTGCAAAAGAGATTTGTATAACAACCAACAACAGGTGAACCTGGAACAAACAGAAAGCTGAATTCACATTCACAGCTCTTTTGCTTGTCACAAACTATGTTAACTGTGAACTCATTCTTTACAATCTCAGCTGAGCCCTGTAAGTGAATTGCAAGCAGTTCTCATTCACTGGCCAACAATGGCTGGGTAAATCAGGTTCTTTTATATTCAATCTACCTTTTCTATAAAAGCATGGTTTGTATTTGATGATAAGTGAAGTACCTTCTATCATATCAGTATCTGTAGGGAAACCATTAAATGGAGAAGCATATGTTACTTTCCTGAGTTAAAAGCATCTCAGCATGGAAATATCTGAGACCTCACACAAAGGATGAACTGGCTTTCTTGGAACAGCTCCAGTCTATTGTGTATAATTAAAAATCTCTCACGGGAAAATACAGTATGATGATGTTCACTTGAAAGTTGCTGATCAATATTACCGATACTCATTTAGAAAGCATTTCCACATGACTGGTGGCATAGTATTAACTAGCAGCCACTGAATGTGTTGAGAGATCAAGGCACAGCTGAGTGACACACGAAAGAAATATGTATATTGATGAAAGAAAGATTAATCTGGAATACTGTTTAGTTCATGTAATGATTATTACTGAAACAAAAAGAGTAAGAATTTTTAAGGAAACACATGCCTACAGTTTAAAAAGCTAGCTATTTAATATTCGTACTTTACATCTGAATTTTATACTGTATTTTTTTTAGGTTGGGATTTTCAAGATCAGCTAAGTGACCTAGGAACATCACTCCCATTGACTTTCAATGGGATTCATGCTCCTAAGTCACTTAGCGCTGGGGTGACCAGACAGCAAATGTGAAAAATCGGGACGGGGGTGGGGGGTAATAGGAGCCTATATAAGAAAAAGACCCAAAAATCAGGACTGTCCCTATAAAATTGGGACATCTGGTCGCCCTACTTAGCGCTAGATTCACAAGAGGAACACTGGTGCCTAACTGCCACCGAAGGTCTTTAAGTCTAACATTTAGATGACACTGGCACTCACAAACCCTCCACACAGCTGTCACCTAATCCTGTAGGTGCCTAAGTTTCTGCCAGTGGACATGAGCACAGCCATGTAAGCCTAGACATTCAGTACCTAGCTCACACTTGAGCCTTGGTGGGATCCACAAATTAGATGTTTGCTCATCTGTTTCACCTTTCGAGCCTGACACAGTAGGCCTGGTCTGAGGCTGTCTTTGAGCATGCCTACAGGATCGGGTCCCACAGAAAAGAGAGACTGAGGTGGTGCTGCCACTTCCACTCACGTACCCCAGTGGTTAGAACACTTACCCAGGATGTAGGAGCTGCAGGCTCTAGTTCCTACTCTGTTTGCTTCAGAGAAGGGACTTGAACCTCTGTTCCCCCCTTCCCAAGTGAATGCCCTAACACCTTTTTTGTTTGCAGTGTTGTGGTAGCCATGCTGGCCCCAGGATATTAGAGATATAAGGTGGGTGAGATAAAATCTTTTATTGAACCTGTTGGTGAAGGAGACAAGCTTTCAAGCTACACAGACCTGAAGAAGCTCAAAAGCTTGTCTCTTTTATCAACAGAAGTCGCTCCATTAAATGATATTACCTTTATACAAGTCCTTTTTGTGAACATAGTTCTGAGGCCCCTTTGAAAATCCCACCATCAATGCACAATGAAACCTGTCTTAACATACAAGCAGCTGATGAAAAATCTCAGCTACGAAAGCAGAGTTATCAACCACTGAAATGACTGTCAAAACTTGTTCTTAGTGGAGGTGGTCTTCTAATGAATTCAGAGCTCACGACTGGGAACAGGTGCATTTGAAACTAATGCTACTCCACTGCACCCTCAGAGAAATGCTCTTTTCTATTTATTGCTTTTCTAGATTTTAATGGTATTTTTAAAAGAAACAGCTTTTTAATGCATGGAAAGCAATTTCGTCTTGATAGCCCCAATAATATTTTATGCTTGGAGGTACCTACGTTTTTTCTGTTGATGATACGTCTAGAATTACTCTCTCAAATGGTTCTAAGATTGGATCATTTTGCATCGCTCATTTGTGCTTGTCAATTATCTTAGTACCATTCTATACTGGCCTCAAGCAGCATTCTAAATAAAGCATTTAATTGTAACAAATTAGGCAGGAATTCACTTAGATAGGTTAACAGGGCCATGAATCTTAGTAAGGTCTCCTTGTTTTGAGGTCTTTCCATTTGTACAAGAGCCACCTCCTACTTTGGATCCAATTGCACACGTTTCTGCTGTAGTTTGCGTCCTTCAGAGTTAGTCTCTTTCAGTCTCATCTGGCATTTGTTCCCGATCAATGAAGGTTCTTTTCTCTGGCTCTCTGTGGAACACTACACAATCTCACATTGCACTATTCATTTTTGCCCCAAATCAGCAATGCATTATTTTCAACTCATTCAGATCCTCACAGATTTGGAATACAGTGCTTTGCTACTTCTCAGGTGCTGAAGCAATCCTAAAGGGAAGTTGCTTAAATATATGCCTACCAAAAAAAGAAGTGTAAGATGCAGACGTTAGCACCTCTCTGACCACATGAAAGAGTAATGTCCCTTTAGGAGGACTCTCCTCCCTGCACTAACCAATTCCTTTCACACATTAGAGGATTTGTAATCATGTTACTGCCTCTTTGAAAAGGAAAGTGCTACCATTAGGACAGATGGTCAGCTTGGAGCGTGGGCTCACACAGTCTGCAAAGTGCCAGCAACCAGCAGAGAGTATCTAATGAGGGAAGATCTTTAAGGACAGCAACCTGAAGAATTAATTTAAAAGGAACTCCCCTTTCATCAGCAGCCCTCACCCCCCATTATTGGTTGCAGAGATATAAATTGCTCTTTTCAAACTCACATAGCTCTGTGCTTAAACAGCCTAAGAAAACCTGAAGAACAGCAGATTCTAAGTGAAGGGAAAGATATGATCTGAAGATCTTGCCCTTTTCTCCCCTCTATTTTCCCTCTCCCCTTCTCCAAATAATAAAATCTGTCAAAAATCACAGAAGAAAAAATTGTAATTTAGAAATATGCTAACTGATATAGTAATCTGACTGATGAAGCTGTCTGCTCCCGACATGTGTCCCTGCACTACAAGATTACTAGATGGGTTTGGAATAGTCCTCACCCAATCAGATTGTACGTTGATCATGTGCACATCAGCACTATAAAATTCCTTATGTATTTTTTTGAAAACAGTTTACTGGAAATGTTAAATTTCACCAAAATATTCAGAGACCCTGGGCCATTCTGAACACTAACAAGCTGTGAAATGTCCTTTTATAAAAAGCAAGACATTTTTAGATATAGGAGAATAACTTATTCATATGGCAGCTTTTAACCTTCCCTCTACTTACCATTATATTCTGTTTGGTCTCCTTCCACCCTATCTTGGATTTCTCACACTACGACTTATACTTCTGTCTACCAGGAAGTAAGGAAGCAGAGGAATTATTGGTAAAGGCCAGTATAAAGAGACCAGACTGCCCACTTCCACCACAGTCAAAAGACTTCCAGAGTACAGAAATAGGTAACAACAAATGTGGGATCTTTTTCACTGCATTCTACAGTGTAAGAAAAGAAAACCTGCAAACAAACGAGAGGGAAGTTGGATGTGGCATGAAGAAGACCATAAACAATTTACTGATAAGGTCATTTTCCCTTATCATGTGTCTTTCCTTTCCCCATCCTACAGTGTATTTATGGCATTAAGCTAATGTAGCAATACGAAGGAAGACACATAATCTTAATAATAAGCCATGAGACCTCAGGAAGAGGGCTTCTTTATTTTTTGAGCTTTAAACTCTTTTCGTTTTTGTGGCTCCCAATGCATACACCTCAGTAAATATATAATAGTAGAAAAAATGACAAGAAGAATGCTCAAGCTGAGACACTGATTATAGCAATTACTTAAAAGACATCCTGGTGTCTTCATCTTCCAAATAATGAGAGAGTTCAAGATAAATGAATGAAAAAGTTGGATGAAAAGTTAGCCATTCTCTTGGGTCTGTTTGGTCTTTTTTTCTCTTTTGGCAGATTCCGAAATAATACCCAAATGGTTTAATAACAGGTTAAATGAGACCACTTGACAGTTTGTCACTTTTGCCATAGCCAGAAAATCCCACACTTTTGTGATCCGTTTGTTCACAGATGGAGAATCTGATGTTGCCAATCTGCTGTAAGGTCTTATTTTTAACCACGGTAATGTGAAGTGAGATTTCCACAAATGTCTGGAAATTCAGAATTGGGGAATAGAGCAGCCACAATATATATGTTCCTTATGACAAACTCCAGCTCACATGAACATGTCTAGAGTACATAACCAATACTCACTCTCTTTTAATGGCAAGGCTTTGGTATGTTTGAACACTATTAATGCACATTATTTCAAATATACAATATTAATATATATCTTTAAAGTGACCTGTTGCACTCTCGTCTCCCAGGGGAAACTCACATTCATTGGTCTCCTTGATGGTTGTTAATATAGATTCTAATTCTTTTTTATTTATTTATTTTTAAGCATTGATATTTCCAAGAATGCTTTGAGATCTGCTTTCTTTTGAGCAAGTGTACACAGCAAACAGCCTGAGAATTCCCCACTGCAGAGCAATTGGCTTTTTTAGCTCCACTTGCAACCAGACATCTAGCTGAATGTCTTAACAGAAAGTGGAGGAGAGAGATCCATTCTTAGCCAAATGCTCCACCTGCTTTAAAGTTCTACCTTATACATGCATAAACAGTAAGAGCTAAGCAATTTGGTATTGCCTAAATGCCCAAGAGGGGATTTTATGATTGGAGGTATCTAAAACAGGAAAAAAACAAGAATGGCTGAAAACAGCAGGTTCACATGGAAGTTCAAGTATACTTGGAGATAAAACATCTAATTTAAACAGTTGTATCTAGAGGAGGGGGAACATAACTGAAGGCTGTATCCTTCCAGTCAAAGTGCACATAGCCTGAAGGGGCAACAGCTGAAGATTGAATCTTTTAGCTGCTCAAGAGAAAACACAATAAGCCTTGTTGAACTTAAATCCAAAATCATTTTGAAAAAAGAGTTAGTCTGCTCCTGTCTCTGCAAAGACTGGAGAGATTGTATATAGTCCACTATGCAAAAACATTTGAGAGCAACACAGAAATCTCATGAAGCTATTCATCGGGTCAGGATAGCAGAGAGAAAAGAACGTATGTCTATGGTAAGCCTACCAGGCAGGTGAAAACAGGTTTGGGAACATGCAAGTATGGGTCTCTCAGGGCTACGGGGCACAGGAAAAATGCCCATTTACAAGACCACCTTGAAAAAGTCAGTTCCTGCACCCAAAGGCAAGACAGAGAACACTAGAGACAGTATGCTTTCTTCAGGCCTGCTTATTATTGAGAAAATTGCAGGGCTTGACCATTTCCCTGATGTATGTTGTAACTCTGCTCAAGTAGTCCATGTGAAGAAATTGCTTTCTGCAGCGAAAAAGAAAATGGGGAAGCTGTGAGTGAGAGGATCAAGAAGAATTAGAGATTTAGTAATATGGTGATTGGTGCTGTATAAATATGATTATAGAGACAAACGTCCTGATGGATTCTTATGACGACTTCCAATGTTTAGAGATGTGAAGGCAAGGAGGTTTTGATCATGGTGGGGCAGCAGAGGAGTAAGAGAGAAGGCACTGCTGTTGGTTTGAGATAGGCCATGCAGAAGTGAAGGAAGAGGAATGACTATGCCCCCAAATATCTTTGGGCCAGAGAGCAATGAGCTAACAATAGTGATAGCTCCAAAGAGAAGATAGTTGTACTGATATTAGTAAAGTAAGAACACAGATAAAATCTCCCTCTGTTATGAACAGACTGAGACAGGGAGTCAATAGAAAGAGTATGTTAGTGTCAGAATCCCACACCCAAGATGAATGGAAACCTTCACAATGTTTGGAAGGGAAGAACAGTTGGAAGCTCTGCTGTAATGAAGTTCTTGCTCCTCTGAAAAGATCCATAACAGGTGCCCTCTGCCGCATACAGTGGTAGGAGCTCAAGGGCTATTTTGTCCAGTGGGGAAGTATGGAGTGATGGGACAAAGCCATCATTACCCTGGAGGCCAGTTTATGGGCCAATCGGTACCTTCAGAGAAACTAAGAAAAACACCATAGTTTAATTGAACTCTTCTCTCATGTATTGACCAAGGGGAGGGCTCCAGAACAAAGGTTGAAAATGCCAGGATCAATCTGACAAGGGGCAATTCTGATAGAAATTAACCTAACCACAAGGGGGACTTATGGAATTTTGTGAGGAGTAGCAGGATTCTGTGTCCCATCTCTGTGGTTTCTCTCATAACCTGCCAGGTGGAGGAAGTGTGGGGTGCTGGAATGGAGCTAGTCAGGCTCAAATGCTCATTTCTGATGCTTCTAATGGGCCCTTTGTGTGGAATTAGCACTGTGGGGAAGCAGGTTTCAATGTGAGAACATGAACATGGGGAAGGGCTGACTACAGGCAGCCTGGCATCAGAGTCCTGAGACAAAGACAGTGAAGGAAGCAATTGTCTGGATGCTCTCTGCCCATTTATGGACTTAAAGCAGAGCTAATTTTTATTTGTCTTAAATTTTTTTTCTTGTGGACAGGAGCTAAAAAAGGAAAGCGAGAGAGAGAAACAAATAAAAGTTAAAGGAGAAAGAAAGAGAGATGATCTTCACCTTCTAGGACAAAGAAAGTCAATCAGACTGAAGTGGAAGCAGACAATCTGGTCCCTCTACACTGGCCCATGCCTCCTTGCTTCCTGGTGGATGGAGACATAACAGTGTAAGGGTATTGCACTGGCTAAGTTTCTCATGTCCAACTCTGCTCGTTGGTCCAAATACTGCAGAGGAACCTATTACTGCGACCAGTTAAATGTAACTCCTTTAGCACAGGTGGGCGAGACCTATGCCTTCTTGTTGAAGGGTCAGGATTTTACACTGCTGATCATCAGTGCTGAAGGTTGATACATACGTTATCCACTGTAGGTTTGGGGAAGAGGAGATATTTGGCAATCACTCAAAAGGGGCATTCTAGCAGGCGTGGCATGCCAGAGTGCAGGGGTTGTGGCTATATACGTGCACTAGGGGATTTTCCTACATTAGGGGAATTCTAAGCCAAATTTAAATTTGCTATTTGCTGCCAGAGTGGTGAGAAACAGAATTGGTGGGGCTGAATATCTCTGTATATTTTATGCTTTTCATTTAAAAGCAGATTATCTGTAGACTATTAGGTTCATTTTGGTTGTTTTGAATTGAAGTTTGCAAGATATGTGTCAGAGAGACAAGCTGTCAGTGAAAGAGACATGCTTTAGAGTTTACACAGAACTCTTCTTCAGGTCAGATATGTATAAGAACAATTAGACATTAACCCCAAAATAAAAATATAAGGGGTGGAATCCTGACCCCACTGAGGTCAATAGCAAAACTCCCATTGATTTCATTGGAGCCAGGAACATGATAACATACTTCCCATTGACACCGCTGGGAATTACTTCTATCTTGTGGGGAAAGAACTAGCACCACCTTGGATCCAGATCTGGGCATACTAGGATCCCTCCCGCTCCCTCACAGTCTCATCACCTCAACTTCATTCCACACCATCCCCTCCTTCCCCTCTTCTCCCCTGCTCTGTCCTCCTCATCCTCCCTTCTCTTCCCTTTTGTTTCCATTCATCTGATGCCCTTCTGATTACCGCCCACCCCCCTCCACACACACAATTGTGGCGTTAACCTGATGTTTGCTGCCATCACATTGTTCACTCTGCTGGTGTTTCTACCCCTTCATCCAGCCTGTGTCTGTCTTGTCTCTTTAGAGTGCAAGCTCATTGTGGGCTGGGACTATCTATTATCCTGTGTTTGCATAGTGCTTTGCACAATGGAGCCCTGGTGCATGACTGAGACCCCTAGACCATATGATGATTATAAAATAGCAATAATAATATTTAATATGTATATTGCCATAGCACCTGGTTCACATTGTGCTGAGAACTGAATAAACACATAGTAAGAAATTAATACTAACAAATATATTTTACATCAAGAGCTCCACCCCTGCTCTGTCTTAAAGTCAAGGGAAGGTTTTCCAATGGTAGTAATGGGATTAGGATCACACCCCAGTGCCCTTTCCAAACTTATTCAGAAGGATCTGTTTGCCTAATGTTTCATGCATGCAATTCCCATTAGACTTATATCCACATCAAAAGGAGATTATAACCTATGACCTATTGCTTCAGTGATTACATTTAAATTATATTCATTATATTGTTAAATTACCATTTATAAAAGCATTCCATTTCCTGGTCTGCTATTGTAGGAGAAAATGTATTTGTACAGTGTGAATTGTTTGAGAGAAAGGGATTGCTGCATCTTTAACACTGCCATTAGTGGTAACACTGACACTTCATATTAATATAAATCCTTTGGGAACTACTTTACAATTTGGCAATCAAAATCACTTTTCATCCAGATACCGGAGTGTTGATACTCTCTTAATCCTATTTGAAAATGCTTTTGGTTATATTGTCAGCTCACATAACCAACAAAAATGAGTAACTCTTTCTGAAAAAATGCACAGTACAGGAATGATTTAATATGTGTCTCTTAAATTGGCCTCTCCATTTAATATTTCTCTCTGATTCCAGAGGGATTAATTCTATTTTGTATCCGCAAAATATCAGAATTTTTCTATATCATAGATTGGTGTGGAAAAGGATGTGGAACGAATTTGTATGGTATAGGGGAGATATTTCACTGTAACTTAGTCACTTTAACTATATTTTAGAGAATAGTTTGATAACAGTAAGTAATAC
Source organism: Dermochelys coriacea (assembly GCF_009764565.3). Classification (NCBI taxonomy): domain Eukaryota; kingdom Metazoa; phylum Chordata; order Testudines; family Dermochelyidae; genus Dermochelys; species Dermochelys coriacea. Next base: position 330,167,454 of record NC_050068.2, read on the forward strand.
TTTACACTTGTACAGAATCTTAATGATTTATCTCAAAGCACTTTACAAAGGTTGTAAAGCATTCTCTCTATTACAGAAGGAGCGACTGATGAACAAAGAGGCTAAAAGACTTGCCAAACAGCACTTAGTAGTAGATCTGAAACTAGGACCCAGATCTCCTGACTTGTAGCCTCATGTTCAGTCCACTAAACCATAGCTGCCTTATTAAGCTGAGCTGACTGAATAAATACAGATTAATTGTGAATATGACAAAAATATTGAGTACGATCTCTTTCTTCCCAAATGATTCCACAGCAGGATTAGTTGGTTTTTTTGGAGAAAAATAAAACTTTTTTCTCTTGTGTCATGCCATGAGATTGAGGAAATAAGCCTATTTTGGGATGAGTGCTTTTTCTATAAATGTAATTAAAATTTTCTTTTAAAGTTTAAGTGTAAGCATGATGAAGAGTATCAAACTGACACAACCATCTGCTATGAGGCTTGGTGTGTTTTATTTTGAAACCCTTCCCCCCGCAAACTCCACTTTAGCTGACAATTCTTTGACTGGTTAACAGGTTCCCTGCTCTTTGTTTCTCACATTGCCAGTTTGTTGATCTACGGGTATGAGTCACGTTTGGGTATGAGAGGTCCTGGATTCAAATCCCAGATAACCCCTTGCAGGGGCCTGAGTTGGTTCTATACCTTTAAATTAAAAGTGAGCATGGCTTAGTTGGCTAAATGTACCTGTCTAGCAGGGCTTAAATTCAGCCAGAGATGTCTGGATCAGAGCTCTGGTAAATGTTTTCAAACCTGCGGGAGTCCTGACGCTTCCCCTTGGGCAGAAGCCCCGAGCCCCAGTGCCTCCAGCAGGGCTGAAGCCTTGAGCCTCAGGGCTCCATGAAGTACTCTGTGAGAATTTAAGCCGTGCTGCCTAGTAACTATGAGATCCTAGGCACATATTTCAGCAGGGCCTGGAGTTGGGTTTCTATGGATTATTAATTGGATGTTTTTCTAAAAGATCTGCTCTTGGAATTATTCTAGGAATTCTATGGCCTGTGTTATACAGGAGGTCAGCCTAGATTATCACAGTGGTCCTGCCTGGCCTTGGAATCTATGAATCAATTACATAATACATTAATAAGGGGGAAAGAATAATCTGCTTGATGAATTCAAAGTGCTAAAGAGCTGAGTCCATGACATCCATAGAACTAAAATGGCTGGAAGAATGGAGACACTGCTGGGCTCAGAAGAATGATTTAAGGTTGTGGGGGTAAGACTGTGGGAGGAAGAAATTTTCCATTATTAGGATTGGGGAATATGCACATGCTTTCAGCTCTCAAGCGTTAAATAAAAAAATGTGAAGGATGACATAAGCCAAGAAGAATCAATTAAAACTTGGGAAAACACTGGTTTCAATATATCTTGTTCCAGGGGTGCATGAAACACCAGGATGCCTCCAGCAAACTGAGAAGTACAGTTATCGTAGCCTTGCTCTGCTTGCCTCATCTTGGGTTCAGTTTTGGTTCATGACTTCTATGTCTCTATCTACAATTATCTATAATTTCCAATTGCCATTAGGCAGAATTCAAGTGAAACCAAACATTTAAACAAATATGTTCAAGAAAGTCTACCCAGGATTGTTATCCCTTTCTCAGATAAGAACAACACTGGCATGGCATGTGCTACTGAACATGGTAGATTAGAATCACTTGCAGAGCAGAAGGAGTAGTGAGCAATGAGAGCTAGAAATCTAGTCTAAGGACTGTCACCCATGAATGTATGTGGGTCAGAAGATTTTTTTGTGATGGATGAGAAAAGCTTGTTCTTGGTATAAAATCATCTATTTGGGGACAAATGCCCTACCCCGATGTTTATACTTGACTTTGGATTGTATTCATATTTGAGTCATGTTCAGGGCTGAATATGAATTGATCCTGATATTTGCCTCCACTATTATTTAGCTCCAAAAATATGGAGCTCTTCATATTGGAACCTAAGATGAAAGCAGATCTCATACTGTCCATTTACGTATTTCCTGATTTTCACTGTATTTTTTTCAGTGTTGCCAAGTAATCAGTTTATAGTCTGCACTTTTCAGCTTTTGTCATGATGGCTTCACCTCAAGAGGCTGCTCGGGCTCTGCTGAATTGAAAGTGCAGGGCTCTGCTAAAATACTTCATTTATTATAGAAACTACACATATGGGGAGCAATTATTTGCAAATGGCTGCTCTCTCCTTAAAATGGAACTTCAAGTCAAATATATTTTGAGCAGCAATGCGGAGTTACCAAAAATACTTGGTAATGATGGGCACTCCCTTTTTACTTTCACATCTCTTTAGAGTCTTCCTCAGAAGACAGCACTTTGGAGAATAACATATCAGAACTGACATTCTTTTTCTTTTCTTTTTTCCCACTAAAGCCCCGAGAGAGAGTCATGTTTAAAAACTGTTTGCAAACTTTGTTCAAATATGGCGCCACTAACTCTTTCTCAAATCTCCTTAGCTTAGTCCACACTGCAATCAAACTGATCCACATTTTCAAACAGTTTTCAAATACAGTATGTATTACTCACGAGTGTAGGTAGAAGCTCAAGTGCAATTTCAACAAGTACTCCTGCCAGGAGGTTCAATCGAGAATAACTTTTCAGAACAGCGAAAGAGATTGGATTATTAATTAATATTTATTATCAGTATTGAAGTAACAGCCACAAGAGGGTAGGCTCTGACCACATATGCACAGGAACACACAGTTCCTGCCCTAAAGAGTTTATAATCTAAAGACAAAAGTTTCAAAAATGAATGCCTAAAATTAAATTAAATTCTCAAATCCATATAACGCTGGATATTCGGCACTTCTGAAATCCAGGCAAGTTATTTAGGTGCCTATATATGAACTTGAGAGCCCAACCTTAGGCACCCATTTTTGAAACTGGCCTACGAAGACAAGCAAAATACAAAGGGTGAGATTCTGTGCTGCTTCTCTTGCAATGCTGGGGAAGTGGGGACAAAAGTGGCTTCAAACTCCCAGGTTACTGATGGGTTACTAAGAATGCACAAAGTGCTACAGGCCTATATGCCAGGGCTTGCATGAGAAAGTGCACAGGATATCCAAATATGGTCCTATGCAAGGCCTGTACTTGAGAAATTCTTCACCGGCTGTAGAATCACAAAAAGGGCCATAGCTGGGTGAAAAATCTCACTCAAAGAGTGGAGAGGAGAAAGACACAATCAAACTATGTATAATTTTCTATACACTGAGGCAACTCACCACTCCATTACATGTTTATCATGCCCACTGTTTGTCATTTTGTGTAATAAATACTCAACTCAACTATACCCAACTATCCATAAACTATCCATTACTAATTGGCCAGTTTTTTGGATGTGGCACAGAAGAAACAGATTACACAGAGGAAGAATTTGGTGGAAGAGAGAGTAGTGGCTTTATGGATCACTTCAGAAATTTGTACTGAGCATATGGAGCTATGTGGAAGAAAGTGCAATGATGGTACTGGGAGGAGTAGGGTAGGGAGCAGTCAAAGCTAACATCCTTGGCTGAGTGAAGGGGATGGTGGGTGGTGTGGTAAGAGACAAGAACAGAGGATAAGGGAAGGGCAGAGATGTGAAACGCCTTGAAGGGTTGAACCTGATACATTGGAAAAGGGGTAGCCAGAGAAGGCATCTGGATAAAACATACAGAATGATTGGTGAGGGAAATGATTTTGGCAGCAGCATTTTGAATGGAGTGTACGGGTGTGATGTGGGCATAAGAAAGGCCAGAGAGGAGACGGTTTCAGTAATCAAGGGTCTATACAAGAGTTTCAGCTCTGTGGACAGAAAGATGAAGTTGGCTCTTAGAGAAGTTATTATGCAAGAGGTAGCAAGATTTGAGCACAGCCTGGGTGTGTACATCAGTGAAGAGAGAATTGTCAAAGATAACTCCCAGGTCATGGGCCTGGATGATGGAAGAATGGTGACAAAGTAACACAGTGCCAAAGAATGGAGAGAGTCGGTCATTGAATTTGGGGAGGAAGGGTAAGGAATTTAGTGCAGATTATCCTTGTGTATAATTATGCTGCACGATTGAAAAATGCACATCTTATTTCCAGATCACTGATTTTAGATGGAGACAGGGCTACTTCAGGGTACTTTGACACAATCATTAGATAATGACATAATTTAAATTCTCTCTTTCTCTTTCTGCTCCTTCAGATATTTATATGTAATGTTCTGAACTCAGATTTCATGAGTATTTACTAAGTTATCACATTTCACTTCAGAGTGGCTTTATATCAATAGTGATTGAAACAATTCCCTTATTTTAGTGATATATAGTAGAGGTGGTTCTGAAAGTAAACTAAATCAGGGACTCCCAAACTTTGTAAAAGTTTGTTCCTGAATCTGAACTTTGTTGCTTAGGACCATCTCCAATACACAGGGCCAAACTGATGGCAAGGGAGTTAATCTGGATCTATGCCAGTGTAATTTAGTGCAATATTTTGCACATAATTTATACATTAGTTTGAGAGCCTTCAAAGTGAAAGGTGCTATATACAAGCATAAGATATGACTATAAGAACAAAAAACGTGAAGAATAGCATATAATATTTAAATTTTTTTCTTAATTTAAGAGCTCTTTTTTACATACAGTATACAATTTTTATCTAAAAGGTTATGGGAGCAAATATAGATGGGATAAAAACATCTTTTGCTTGATGTGGAATACATGCAATATATTCCTTAAGAACATGAAAAAAGAAAATAAGGATGAGAATCTTGGAGATAGTTTTGTTTTCCATAAGTCTTCAGGTATTACTGGTTAGTGGATTTTTAGCAGCAAGTATAGTATAAAGCAGAAAGTTACTATATGTAAAACCAACCAATCAAAAGTTTTCTTTTTAAACTTCAATGTTAAAGGTAAGAATAAGCAGAACAATTTAATGATAAACATGCATCACCTTGTCAAATAACGACAAAGAAGATACTTTGATGTATACTGTTCTTCTTTGAGGACTTACAATTCAGAACAGGGGAGGGGTAATAGCAAGAAAACAAACTTGTGTGAAAGCCAAAGCGTAAATGTGTAAAATTTAGACAATTTTAGGATAAATGTATCAAGGTAGAGTTTGAATAATAATATGCAATAATTGGTTTCATATGTGGGTTGCTTTAAACTACAATAGATATAATTATGTAAAATATGTCAGCCTTGACACATTCATAGGCAAATGCTTAAAATTATTAAATGCTCAGCAGGGTGAACAGGGCTTTCACTTACGCCTACTTTCATAAATAGCTCTTGACTTCTCATATAGCTCATATGGGTCGGGTTTTCTTGGATCAAAGGCCTCTGTTGAATCAGGAAATGAACTCCTGTGAAGGGTGGGTGGAAAGGGAATACTCTGTGGTATAGCTGGAGCAGATAAACTGGTCTGAGGGCTGCCTTGATTCTCCCATCGCTCCATCATCTGTAATAAATATATACAGAAAATAAAAGATTAAATATTTTTTCACAAACCATAACTACTTCAAACACTCGAGAGAAAGTGGCTTCAGTTACAAGTCTGATAGATATACATATATTTTGTAAAGTTAGAAAGTCTTCTGGGTATCTTTGGGGATGAAAGGAGCTCTAAATATTATTTTAAAGTTACTTAAATTAAATTAAAAGTTCTTATTCCAAGATTTTGGTGTGTATAGATATATCACAATACACAACAAATGAAGAAACAGCTACAATTTAAAAAAACAACAACACGTCTTTCCTGACTATTTAATATACCCATCACATATGTACAAAGCCTTCCATGTCTGATTGTGCCTCATTCCCACCCTGCTAGGAAATCCCAGGGAAACAGATGAGCTTTTCAGTATTCCCTGAAGGCTAATTGAGTCTGTCCAACCAAAATAGGAATGCAGTAATTTCAAAATCAGAGGATTTCACACCAAAGGCTCCTTACTACCAAATCCCTCTATTTTAAACCAGAGGCCCTTAACCCAATGACAGCTGCATCTTTGTCACACAAAGAGAATGGTGATCTCTCAGGCAGCTGAGTCCCTCACTATTTGGGACACCATTCTGCAATATTACTCAGGTTGAGTGACACTTACTCAGAGACCCATTTGCTTCAGTGAGGCTACTCATGTAGATAACTGCCACTCAGTGTGACTAAGAATTTTTGAATTAGGCCCACCAAGATTTATAAGTTAAAACCAACATCTTAAGCAATGCCTTAAGCATGAAGCACTTCTTAACAGGCAAGCAGACACATTCTCCATGAACCTAATTATCTGATTGATCCCAATGTGAAACTTATGTAGAGTGCATGACAGTAGACATGAGAAAGGCTTGGATTACTGTAAGGAGAGCTGCACTGTCAAAAAGGGTTGCATCTTTTTAGACAAAGACCAATGAAAAAGAGTAGTCTGGGCACATCTATTACTTGAACATCCAGTTGCAGTGAAAGCTTTAATAACACCTTCAAATTTCAAAGATGAATAATGAAAAGTGAGGATTCTCCCTCAATCCAGGGGTTTGATATAATCCTTGTCATTTCTTCTGGTTTCTTCCTTCCACCTAAAACATATCCAGTCTTATTTAGATAGAGTTTGAGAGAGTTAGTTCTCATCCAAGTACCACACTGGGTAGGTTATTCAGTTCCTCCAAACAGTTTAGACAAGATGGAGATACACAACAGTGTGTCATATGTTGAAGGCACTGAGTCCAGGGCTCCTCACTGACACTTCCTAGTGGCAAGGCCTCAAATACACAATGAACAAGAGTGGGGATAATATATGATGAAATGGATTTGGATTTTACCTTCTGATATCTCTAAGGATATGTCTGCACTAGAGTTTTTATTTGAAACAACTGATTACTAGTAAAGTTTAGGCTTGGAAGGATTAAATTTTTATTGGCAAATGTCGATTTCATCATACACACAAACTAATGAAAAAATATTTCCATCAGTGATAAGTGAAATTTAAAGATAGGCCAACTAAGAAAAATGCTGATGGAAAATTTTGAGTTTGGTTTAAAGCTATTTACTTTGTATATTTTGACATGTGATTTTGACAATTTGTGTTTTAACAATTATAAAGCTTTAACATTTTTATACTCAGCATCTATTGTCAATAAATAACTATTGTCTGATACCCCCCATAATTCCCTCAACTGTGAAAATGTAAATCAACAATATTTAAAAATGCTAAAAAAATAAAGATTGATATTATCCATTGAAATTATAAAGAACCAAAAATTTAATTCTGCGATGCCCGATGAAGTTGTTAGGTAACACATTTGTATGTGCTAGTCTAGATACACCACAAGCATGGAGCGAGCATTTGTTAAGTGCCCAGGCTAGCATGTACAAACATGTGAGCTGACTTAAGTTAACTGACAATCAATTAATACAAGTAAAAAAATGTCTAATGAAGACAAATCCTGAAAAGGAACCATCAAAGTAGTGCCACTCCATGTACTCTGCTAGGGACTGAAGCTGTGCCAGCAATCCCTTACTGCAAATGGCAATAAAGGCAGATTACTAGAGTTATACAATGAGTCTAATCTACGAACACTGACTCCACCCCTTCTTTCAACCTCCACCCTCAACCTACACCCTGGTTTAGCAGGTACGCTTTGCAATATATCCTGAAGATCGACAAAATCAGACTCTTTCTTAGCAACAGTGTGCGGAGTAAAGTTTCAGAGTCAAGAGCACTCTCCAAATAAATACATATAGTGATCATCAGCTGGAGTGTATCAGCTGATATCAAACTCCTGAGCTAGTATTTCCACAGAAATGTGGTCTTCAAAATAGACAGGACATAAATCTTGGGCCAGATGGAGCTACAATGTTTTATACCTTTTGAGGACCTGATCCCTTATATGTAGTGGCTACATAGTTAAATTTGTACTGAAAGTCATGAGTCAACATACTGTTACGAACTCTCTAAATTCCATAATACTATGTTTCAGCAAGGCATATTATTTCAAGCAGCAATTCAAGAAATTTCATGTATTCCTAACTTGGATACTCAGTTCTATGTCTCTCTTCTGTTCCATCTAGAAAGGAGTCAGTCTCTCCTTTTGCAAAGGTGGGTTCAACAAATATGAAGGCAGCTGGCTCCTATCCAGAAGCTAGCCAGCCAAAATATCAGAGATAATTTGTGCTGGTCAGAAAAGGGCATTTTTCCCCTGTGAAAAATGTTGATGAAAACGACAACGACAAAAAAAAAGATTTTGAATTTTTTTCCCCAAAAACTGAAATTGTTTGATTGGAAATACTACTGGTGTGTCTCATGACAGTTGTCATTTGGATGCCTCATGCTTCCATTCTCTTCTATAAACTGGGCTGGATTTCATCTCTCATGAGGCACCATGGTGTACTATTTTAGTGAACGGAGGTGGTGCATTATGGGAATGTCTGGCAATCGTGTATCATGGTAGATGTAATCCAATTGGAGAGCTGAGCCCATGAGTAAAATGGGGAAACTAAGCAACAAAAACTACAAATTCCATGAGGCACAACAGTGTTATATCTAAATTGAAATATTTCAGTTTTCATTTGACAACTGAAAATGTTTTGGGTTTTGAGCATTCTTTTTTTGACAAAAAAAAACAAAAATTTCTGTGGAAAGCAGACTCTTTTCACTAAAAAATATGTTTAGTCAAAACCCACTGTTTTCTGTAATAAAACAGTTTCAATGGAAAATTTACCACCAACACTAAAGATAACGCACCTAAGTGCTTTGTGAAGAGGCCCATATGAGGCTCACTGTAGGAAACTGATTAAAAACTTCATTAAGCTGAAAGGAAGCTGTTTGAAATGACTACCATGCCCAGTCATTCAGGTCAAGGAAGAGCTGTCCACAGCATTTCAGCTTTCTGAATCACAGAGAAATGCAGCTGCCTTTTGTCAAGAATGTCCAACTTCAAAGATTAGTAAAGACAAAACCTGAAAATTGTAGGAAAAATGACGAAAGAGACAAAGCCAGTGTAGAAAAGATGACAGACAGGTACCTCAGTTAATACAAGTGCTTTGTGATCAGGCAAAATAATGGTCTGAATCCTGATCAATGGAGCACTAAATTCAGTTCTGCCCTCACTGAGGAAAGAAACTAGTGAAATGAAACAACTTATCATTATGAAACAGAAAGATACTTAGGAATTTATCTAGCTAGGTATCTAACTAGCTAGCTAAAAAAATATTAAACCTAATTGCATTCTTATTTTTATAATCTCTTTGAAAGAACCAGAGAAACAAAGAACTATCTTTCAAAATGAGAAAATGAATAGAAATAAAATTGATCTAAAAGCAGGGTATAAAAAAGGCCCCCTATAAGCCCAACTCCTTGTGGTGGAATTGTGGAAACAGATTGAGTAAGGGATTGCTTTTCAGCTCAAAGTATGGTTGGTGAGCTATTCTCTCTGCACTCCTATAGTAGCCATGAAGGTCTACAGGATTTATTGTGAAACACCCTGGCTAACAGAGCTCTGGCTGGGCAGATCAAATTCATTAGCCTGGCAACTGGTCACTCTGAAAGCAAATCTGCAGCCAGCAAGTCCTTCAGTTGTCTCAGCTTTACCCTGAAATGGTCTTGCTGGCCGAGAGAGTGTGCGTAATTGCTTGTTCACTTTAAATGAATTCCCATGCAACCTTTGACAATCTAATCCAATAAATCCTGTAGCAATGGGGGAACAGTGAAAGTGACAAGTGATGGACATTGATGGAAGACATAGTCATGAACCTAAACGTGAATGGGTTAAGATTTTGGTCATGCTGCGTTGATTTAGGGTGACACTGTAGTTCAGCAATATCCTGATTGGCTCAGATGCTCTATTCACTGACAGTACAACCCACTTCAATCTAGAAAAGATGCCCTAAAAAATGTTCCAGAACAGCCCTGACCAACCTACTGCGGCTGGAGTTTGTCCCATCAGATGGTTGAAATGTAAACTATGCAGAACTATGTGGAGACACTTGCACTTCATATTCCTGCACTACACCAAGTTCAAGATGCTGCAACTAGTCTCTCACTTCCCAACAGCTCTTTCTAAATATAGCTTTAATTCACTTTTAAGCACACTGTACACTTATGAATTCTGAAAACATTGAAATGTTTTTTTTTAATTTTTAAAATTTCCTGCCTCCTACAACATTTACTCCTAAAAGAACTTGTGTAATATGTTTTAATCCAGACTATATTTGTCACTTATGTTATTTAGATCAATGGACAAACTCATGTCACAACATAGTGTGATTCAGGCCAGCACATTGCATCCAATTTTTATCACAATACATTGAAATCATCACAAATTGAAACAATCTGATGGAGTAGCATCAAATCTTCACCTCACTCCTAATGATGTTTCACAGACTCCAGAGGTTATTTCAGGAGCTGTTCAATGTGCCATGATCTAGCCTCACAGGTCATCAGATGAACAGTGACAAAAATGAAAAACAGAACAGATGACCAACCTACCAATGCTTGAAAGTATATTAAAATTATTATTTTATTATTTGTATTGCAATAGCACTTAGAGGCCCCAAACCAGGGATCAAGGGCCCAGTTTGCTATGCAATATTACACATTGTGACAAAGTTCCTCCTCTGCCTTGGTGGGTCCTATGCTTATCGGAGGATTTGCTCACCTCAGAGGTTCATGGCAGTCCTCAGTTTGGCCACTTTCGTGGCTCAGATCTGCCATTCACTCAGTTAGCCTCATCACTGGCCAACATGGGGAAAAGGAAGAACAATTCCCACAGTCTCTGCTGATCCACCTAGTGGATCGGGGAACAGGCCAGAGACCTTCCCCTCTGGTGGAACCCACAGTCCAGATCAACTCCTCTGGTATCTAGTAGGGAGTTGGGGAGATGGGGAGAAGGAGGTTTGGGGGGAACCCGGGCCCGCCCTCTACTCTGGGTTCCAGCCCAGGACCCTATGGATTGCAGCTGTGCATCTACAGTGGCTCCTGGAACAGCTGTGCGACAGCTGCAACTCCCTGGGCTACTTCCCCATGGCCTCCTCCCAACACCTTCTTTATTCTCACCACAGGACCTTCCTCCTGATGCCAGATAGCGTTTGTACTCCTCAGTCCTCCAGCAGCATGTCCTCTCACTCTCAGCTCCTTGCACGTACCTCACTAACTGGAGTGAGAGCCTTTTTAAACCAGGTGTCCTGATTAGCCTTAATTAATTCTAGCAGCTTCCCAATTGGCTACAGGTGTCCTAATTAGTCTGCCTGCCTTAATTAGTTCTAGAAAGTTCCTGAGTGTTCTGGAATAGTCCCTGTTATTTTACCCAGGAAAAAGGGACCTGCTTAACCTGGAACTAATGTATCTACCTTCGACCACTCTTTTGTAGCCATCTGGCCTGACCCTGTCACAACACACAGTGAGAAACAGTCACTGCCCTGAAGACCTTATGGTCTAAATAGACAAGCTAGACAGACTACAGAAATAGGCAAAAATAGTGGTTTAAAATATTTTGATATTGGGAATGCTGACACAGCTATAACAAAATTATATAGTAGGAAAACTGGGGATCAATATAATAAATACAATGTTTGCAATCTTTTTTCATAGTTTCACAGTAATCCCATTACATAAATGCTGGCACTGGAAGACAAATTCACTCTCGCACATATTCTCAAAACATCCTTAGATGTTCATTAGAAGGATGAATTTTTATTGCCTATATGATGCCTTAAGTAACCTCATATCTTATAATCCTAATAATTAGTATTACTCATGTACAAATTCATAAGATTCTGCTTTTCTTAAAAATGTGTGTGTGTGGGGGGGAAAGAGGTTTTTGAAGGGGAAAACTGATGCAGATCTGTTAATGAAATGTGTTTGGTACTGACATTTTCATTTGAAAGAATTCATTTAAAAATAAAAATAGAATATGGTATATAATGAGGGGTTAAATTTCATGATCTATTAGTTATTTATTTATTTTACAGGGCATTAAAGTCAACCATATAGTGGAGAAATGTAAATGTAATGTTATTTATGGCATATAAGTCAGATAAAATCCTGAAGAAATTTGCTTTATAATGATAGTAATCATATGAATTCAAACAAATGTAATTTTGAAAGAGAACTTACAGGCTTTGGAGTTTTCCATGGAGAAAAGAAACCTGAAATAAAGAAAAAAATATTAGTGAATCTTTCTGTCATATCACTTTACTATGAAATATATAATGGTACAGGCACTTTGGGGTCTATTCTTCCCTTTTGATGTAGGCCTGCAATTTATAGTAGCATTCATGAGGATTACATACACATGGTCAGAGGAGATGCATCCTGAAGGATCTAATTTCTATCTAAATAAAGGCAAGTGAAGTCTAAAGGAGTCCAGCCATTGTCTTCAAAGGTAGCAGGCTGAAATGGATAAAACTTCTATCCAGTGCCCATTTAAGGGAACGGAAAGACTCCTAATGGCTTCAGTCAGCGTCAGATAAAGCTCCAAATCATCTATTTCAAAGAATCAAACATAGTAAAGTAGCAATTCAAAATTTTTGTTAAAATAAAGCCTAATAAGCAAAGACTGGTTTCAATTTGCAAGTATAAAGAAACATTGAAGAAAAAGTACTATTTAATCAATATGGGTCACAAAAATACAACTCCACAAGTTAATTATTGTTTTTTTTGTTTTATTTTGTTCCTCCCCCTACAGAAATAAAAGCTGCTGGTCAGATACTACAGCTTCTTTTAATCAAATTATTTATTTTCCTGGTTATTGGTGTCTGACTCAACTTAATGAGTCATTATGACTTCTGCTTACCAATATTTAAAACCTGACATGTCCTTGTCAGAAAACTAGATCACCTAAAATGTATGTTGAAAACATTGATAATTGCTTTGTATGCAGCACCATGTGCAAAAGAATTTTAGCTACAAAATGAATACATAAATCAGGTAAAAAAACAGAATTTAAAAGAATAGATGGACACATTTTCAAAAGGGTAACCTTCCTTTTGCAGGCTCAATTTTCATCCAAAAAAATTGTACCTGTAATTTGCTTGTGGTTGTAAATCTGAGTACATACATCTCTAACTCCATGCTTACGAACTAAAATCAGGTAGTAAGAGGCACAATTCATTTTGTGGCGGGAAAAATACAGGCTCAAACTGAGGTCACTCAAAGAGAGACTGGGCCTTTGCCCTTCAGAAAATGTTCTCCAAATAATGAATTATGATGATGATATTATGATTAAATATTTCTCTCTCTCTAAAGAGCACCAAGGAAACAGCTAAACTGAATTAAAATAATAGACCCTCAGGGAAATGTATCCATAAACAAAATACAATAGGAGTTACATCTGAACATGATAGTCAAGGCCCCTAGGATTCTGTGGTCATTGAGTCATTTCAACAGCCCATAGATGTGATAAAATTTGGAGCGAAGAAATTCTTGAATTTGGGGCAGAAAGCCATTGACTGTATGGCAACTGTTATTTGTAAAGTAAGATTCCGAAAAGATGGGGTGTGTGTGTGTCATGTTTACTGGTTGTCTATAGCTTTCATATAAAAGATGCTGAGTTTACAAACAAAAAAGCTCCCCCCACCCCGTAAACTGAAGCTGAGATACGAAAGACAAATTGTATAGTTCTGGTTCCCACATCAGCTCCAGTATTAAAGATGCTGTAACTGAAGTTTAGCAATTCTTTAGATGATGTATATGCCAGAACAGAATCCAGCTCACTCTTTCTTGCTTGTTGCTGCTCTGCATGGCAGACAGGAGCCAAAGGTAGTAAATTTTCATCAGAAAGCTAAGATGAGACTTGGAATACACAAGAAGATCTGTTGAGCAAGATGTGCCAGGTATCTTATACCTAGTTACTGGTGATTAGATGTTCTGGAAATATCTAGAAAGGTAACATTCTACCATCATTTGCACTAGTGCAATACCCATGAATTGTCTTCAATGAAAATTACAGCTATTCAAAAAAAGGCAAAACTCACCTCATAGAAATTTACTGTCCATAGTCAATTTTCTGACCAAAAGTGCATTTGAGCTGCCCTCCCTCAAGTAAACATATAATAAAAATACATACAAGTATTTATTGACAAAAATAAATGACAAATACAACAAACAGAGGTGTTTTTTTTAAAAAAACCAAACATTCAATCAAAACTAAAAACATTTGCACTTAAACTTAGCATGGAGACTTGTTGCATAGACTGCAACGTACAAATCATAGAATCATAGAATATCAGGGTTGGAAGGGACCTCAGGAGGTCATCTAGTCCAACCTCCTGCTCAAAGCAGGACCAATCCCCAATTAAATCATCCCAGCCAGGGCTTTGTCAAGCCAGACCTTAAAAACCTCAAAGGAAGAAGATTCTACCACCTCCCTAGGTAACCCATTCCACCCTCCTAGTGAAAAAGATTTTCCTAATATCCAACCTAAACCTCCTTGTTCTGTCATCTGCTACCACTGAGAACAGTCTAGATCCATCCTCTTTGGAACCCCCTATCAGGTAGTTGAAAGCAGCTATCAACCCCACCCCTCATTCTTCTCTTCTGCAGACTAAACAATCCCAGTTCCCTCAGCCTCTCCTCATAAGTCATGTGTTCCAGTTCCCTAATCATTTTTGTTGCCCTCCACTGGACACTTTCCAATTTTTCCACATCCCTCTTGTAGTTTGGGGCCCAAAACTGGACACAGTACTCCAGATGAGGCCTCACCAATGTCGAATAGAGAGGAACGATCACGTCCCTCGATCGCTGGCAATGCCCCTACTTATACAGCCCAAAATGCCGTTAGCCTTCACAAATGCCAAGGTCCTCATTCAAAACCAATAAAAGGAAATACTTATTCACACAATACCTAATTAAGTGATGGAATGCATTGCCATAGGATGTCATTGAGGCAAAAAACCTAGCAAAAGTCAAAAAGTGACTGAGCATTTATATAGATAATAAGCAGTATTGTAACAGTTAATGCTAATAGACGTTGGATGAGATATTAAACCTCATGCTTCACAGTGTAAACCAGTCTCTAACTATTGAGAATTAGGAGACCTAATGTGGGGGGCGGATCATCCCACATATCCTAATCAGATTTTTCTTGTACCTTCTTCTGAAGCATCTGGTGTTGGCCACTATTGGAGACAGGACATTTGACTAGGTGGACCCTGAGTCTGGTCCAGGATTGAAATTCCCACATTCTTCTTTTCCACGTACCTTTTGGCAATTCTAATTTTTCCCTTGTCTTAAACAAAGAAAACATAAAAGATGCCTTTTATGTGTTGTCTCTTTGTTGACACCTGTGGATGCTAAATGTGGACTGAGCATCAGCCGAATTTGCAACTGGTGTTTAAATACACATGAGCAATGCTTCCAGTTCAAATATGTGGGCACTTGCAGATTTTTGAATGGCCTGCGTAACTGCTTATAGAATATGTATGAAAAGCTTCACAGAGTGGTATAAAAAATGTAATGACTCATGGTCCAGTCTGTATGATACAGTTTCACTGCTGTGTTTCTGTAGAATTTTAAGACCCTACCCTGACGTCAGTGCAGCCATTATGTGCCACAAAGCCAGTAAAGTCTGATACAGCTAGAAAATCCAGGCCCAGGAATCTCACCTCAATATAAAGTGGATCCTGTGGTGGCATAGAATCCGCATACCAGCTCTAGCAACATAGCTTCCCTGCTGCTGGAACAGGTGGTGTGGCCATAGCTCTTTACAATCCACAGATCTTTGGCTGTTGTCTTGATCCCTGGAGACCATTGGTAGCAGACCTTTGCTTTTGTGCTCATGAAATATATCTGAGGATCTGACCCATAGATTACTTTTTTAAGTGTGCTCTGCAGAATAATTATCTGCAAATTGTATGAGTTTGCCACATGAGTTTACCTGATGGCATAGGACACGTCACATTAATCTGAAGGAATGCTGCTGTACCCAATGTATAATCTTCTACATACTCAGCAAGGTTGGAGTCCAGCAGCCAGAACTATTGTTGGGGTGGAGGGACCTGTGCGCTCTCATTTAGCTTGATCTCCCATCATAGTACTACACTCCTTCTTGAATTACCTGTGCTGTTTCATTTAATGTTGTGAACTTTCATCACAAGAGATATTGGGACCCTTTCTTGAACAAGCAGGGCTTAGCCCTAGCAGACCCTGGCATAAGTCCAACAGTGATCTAGAGACAGGAATGAAACTTTTCTCAGATCAAAGATCCTTGCAGCCTTCAGGAACTGCAGTCTGGTTTGACCTTCTAACAAACTTATGTCTAACTAGACGCCAATTTTGGGTGAGAGTTCATAAAACTAATGTGCAGCCACTCCCACCTAAGGTGGGAAAACCATTGACAACTGGGAATATAAGTGCTTTTGGAAGATGAGACTATAAAAGCCAACGGAAAATCAGGGCTGTCTGAAAAAAGCAAAACATTTGGGTAGGCCTGTGTGTTCTCATTGGTGGCTTTTCCTGCTCCACACCCACTGACTTGATTATCTTTCTACTGACCTGACATCTAGGGTCAGGATGGCTTGATAACTATTCCCACTAGTAACAGGCTCCCAGTGCAAGATTATGGATTCATTTCCAGAAGAATCCCATTTCTCTTGCATTCAATTATTGACACTTTTGTTAAAAGCAGTCCCAAAACCTGAATTACAATTGTCATGATGGAGACCAGGATCAGATACCTCTGATAAAGAATAGCCAGAACTACTAGATCACAAACTAATTGGAAAGAAAATCAAATAACATGTTCACCAAGTACAGTGATTATGATATTCTAAGCTCAGGGAAATAAATGTGCTATCTTTTGCCATTCAATGGTAACTTTGGGAAAATGATGATATTTTAAAACAGTGATCAATGCAAGTTGGGTTAAACTATTAACAACTGACATTCAAAACCATTGTAAAGTTCTCCCCTTTTTGGTTTTATCTAGACAAGCCACAACATATTAATAAATAAGATGAGTGATTTTAGAACGTGTGCAAAAACGCTTTAAAAATTCAGAGAGAATTATCTCATAATGCATTGACAAAAAGTTGGAATTTTACAGATTTTTGACAGGTCTCCTTTTGTGTCTCCCACTATCCCTTTCAAAATAGGCCTTCTCTAAACATGTCTAAAAATCAGATCTGAACCACTTCTGAGATTTAACTGCAGTGGAGAATCCCAATAATACAATAGAAACTTGAGACTAAAAATCTATCTGGGAAACTGTACACCTTTATGGATATTTTTTCTTTTTGGAGACAAAGGCAAATTCCAGCTTCAGTCTCTTATGTTTCTCCTTTTTTGATGGAGATATCCTATAACAAAAATCAAATCATGTTACACTTATTTTTATTTTACTGTATTGTTTAATGTACATTTTAATTAGGTCATTCATAAGAAAATTTGCTTATGGATTGTACGTTTTACACATTGGTCTGTAATGACTGAGAACAATTTAATTTCTTAGAAGTAATCTCACCAATAGGCTTCGCAGTGTTTGCAAGATTGCATCCTATTTCAGTTTCTTTTTCAGTGAAGGTCCTCTCACACTGTACATAATCCCAGTAATATGCTGCTGTCCATGTAACTTGCTGCCAGTTCTGCCATGAAATTGGACATCAACTTTGTTGGTTATGGATATGGTTATGAGTATGATGCTATGGTACCCATTCTGGTTCCTTTCGGTCTCCATTATTCTTTTTTAAACACGAGAGAAAACAATTTCTAAAAAAAACCTTTATTCATTCCTCAGAAAGTCTAATCTACTACTGTGTCAAGGAGCAAGGTCTTTTCGACACTGGTGTGGCTTTCATTGGTCTTTGTGAAAGACCTATTCATATAATTAAACTGGAGGACATAAATAGTTAATAAATTTCCACAACTGACTGGGTAACAGTAGGCTGAAGGAAAGAACTTTAATGTCTCAAAGACAAGACCCTCCCAAATAAAGCAGGGAATGTTTAAGTTACATCATCTTCATTCCACAGCACTCGACACATTGATGATAATAGCATTGTTTTTGTCCATTAGCTTGTGCTGGGTTTCTTGCCTTTTTGTCATATAAATGCCTCTCTGCATATGGCTTCCTGTGCCAATCTGTCCCAAGCACTACACAGACCTTTTCACATGAATGTTTGGTAGCAGATGAACAGATGGTTGATCAGCGCTTTCCAGAGTATCAGTTGACTCCATATACATCTCTTCAAAGTTCATGTGATGTTAGTTCACTTAACTCAAACAAAAGTTTTCTTTTCCAGACAAGTCACCATTTTTATTTACTTTTGCATTAGATTTTTTGACATTTCCCTCCCTGATTGAAAATATGGATACTTCAGATATTTGGTAATTGACTATTCTGGGCCTGATTTTCAGAGGGCTGAGTACTTACAGCTCCCACTGACTTCAAGTGGAATCATGGGTGTTTAGCTTCTCTTAAAATCAGGCTCTTCATACACTTGAATTAGCAGCATGCGGGAACAGTTTCCTACCATGCACATGCAACTGGACTCCAAATTCTATGCAATTATCTTTTGTTAATTTGGACTAGGCAACTATGGATTGGATGCACAGATTTTAATCTATTGTTGTTTTATACAAAGAGTAGCAAAAATGTCCTTCAGCTAAAGTTACAAAAATATTGCAGAGAGAGAGAGAGAAAGTATTGCATCATATAAAAAGAATAAACATTAACTCAATTAACCTTCAAATATCTTTTCCTTTCAGAAAAACAAAAACCCAGCAAGGAGAATAAGCAAATTTGATTAATTCATATACTGTAATAAATAAATGTTTAAATGGAGACAAAGAAAGTAGATAGAAGTAACTATTTGAACATAAAATTATGAGAGGGAGTTTGAAATTACCAAGAGATGTTTAAAATGTAAGATGACTATACTGAATGGTATTCACTAGTAGTTTCTACAGTTCTAACAAAATATATTATTATACATGGAAAATGACAAAATTCAAAGGCCCTTCCCTTCCAAATAGCTTTAAAGAATAATCAAAATCTCATACTAGCAACAACAATAAAGTTATTTACCTGGGAATTAAGAGTAGCTGGAAGAAGACTGGTAGCTCTTCAAGCCTAGCCAGTCTTCCTTTAGAATGATGGTGCTATGCCGTGGAGGATCCCTTTTGGTAGGAATGCAAAGGCAATCTGGAATGTCTTTGCTTGTTGACCATGAGTGGTCTTTGGTGAGGATATCACCTGAGATGGTGGGTTGAAGTCAATGAAGCTCAAATGTGGGATGATTTGAATGGGGAATTATGTTTGACTGGACCCAATGTGTTTTGACTAGAGATAACTCCACTGGCAGTATGCCAGACATCAGTGGCACAGTGAGTAGTAGGTGTGATGCCTGATGTGTTTTGCCTGATGGAATATCAAGACTGTGGCTCGTTGCAGTGCACCATTTATATCATATGCAGGGTCAGATTAATAACAAAGATTTTCCTCCTCTTTTTTCAAAAAACTCCTTCAACACACACCAAAGTTACTAATTACAGTATTCCCAGCAAGTGACTTGCAGCAATACAAACATGATCAATAGCTGCTTCTCCTGATGGTCTTGTGGTGGTCTTTGTCTCATGCTTCATTACTGGTCCATTGTTCATCAGTGTCAGCAGGGTTCAGAGAATGCTATGGAAATAGCACTCGGGTCAGATTCTCCACTGCTTTTTGCCTGTAAAGCCATTCACACCTGTGTAAAGTGAGTGTGAAATACAACTCTGTACTTTTACATCCACATAGCACTCACTTTATGTCGGTGTAAATGAATGAGCAAGGTGGAAAATCAGTCAGGTGTTTAGCTCCAATAGTAAGGGAGTATTTCCTGTTGCTCACCTCTCCCACGACTGATTCAGGAGTGGCCTGAGCTCTGCCTGAAGTCCCATCCAGTATTTCTTGGTTTCAAGTTTGATGGCTCCTAAATTATTAGAGTGGAGTGCAAAGCTGTTAAAATGGAGGATTCTCAGAGATGATTTGGAGGCCAAGGAATAACTTGGTAAATTTAGCATCTGATTCTCCCCCCAGGGAAGCTTTACCATTGTTCTAAATGAGTGCATGATTGAGCCTTAAATCAGTGATCATTTTCTTAGCATAGGAGTATGGTTTGTGCAAGTCCTGAAGTCCTGTTGACCAACTGTTTTCAGGCAACATTTTTATCAATAATTTCCAGGCACTGAAAATATTTAAAGATAAAGGAGGAGCTGTTCCGAGACATAAATGGCATTAATGTGCCACATTCCCATTGACCTTCAGCGTAAGTTAGATGCATCTGAAAATCTCCAAATGCAAGCAAGAATCTGTAGTTACAGCCCTACTCATTTACAAGGTCTCACTTTTGCTGAAGGCAGTCTGATTGGCTTATGTTTGCCAGCAAGAATTCAGCCATTGGTAATTAAGTCAGAAGCTGGCATGGTAATGAGTTCATTGACATTCAAATGAACACACTACCATTCATTTTATTTGGATCTCATTGTTTTGTGAACTGCTTATCAATGAGTGGTTTAAAGGAGTTTATGAAATTTGTTAAAAATAATCACTAAAGACCAGCTCCCTCTGAATATGAAGCAGTATATTTTCTGAGCAAATATGGTGTAGAGCAATTAGAATGAGCATTCAATAGCATTTAGTATGACAGTGTCCCATGATTCAATGGAGCAGAAACTGAGAAAAAAAGATTAAAAATATTCCCTACTGCAAAACAAATACATTTTTTGTGCTAAAAGTCAACAGCTGCTTACCAAGTCACCAGGAATGGATTAGTGGCCCTCTGTACAGCACTGATGTTATAGAACAATTTTTGGTTCATTTTTGACAGAGTATTGTTCTCTTCTTCTCTTTTCTCAGATGAAAATTAAAGAAAATATTTAGCAAAATGTTTCTTATGCAGATGCAAATTTCTCTCCAGATTGTAGAAGTAGCCAGGTAGGTATATTTTTAGTGAGATATGTTGCCCAAAAATTTAAAAAGACATAAAGAAATAGGACTTAGGCTTTTGTCTTTGATTATAGAAGATAGCAATGCAGCTATATAGGGTCAAATCCTGAGGTCCTTACTCAGTTTTAATTTAGGGTCTAATTCTGCAAATACTACAGGGTTTAGTTTCATCTTCTCAACTGGTTACATCTTATGTTAGTAAGCACTATGCCAAGTAGTAATAATTTGCAGGATCAGGCCCTTATTCATAAAAAGCTCAGGCCTCAGAATTTGGCCCATGCATTGTAAACTCTATTGTCCTTTAAAAAAGGTCAGAAGCTTTTTTCTGGGCATGATAGAAGAAAACAGTCCAAATTTACGCTGTTGCAGAAAGGAATTTATCCAGCAGAATTCCTTGCTGCTTTGTTCCCTTCTGTTATCAAAAGAGAAATTAATGCTGCAACATCTCTGTTGCTAATGCTGGTTCACATGCTCAGGCAAAGGATTACTCTCTGGATCTTTGGCATCTGGGGCCTTGCAATCTTTTGATCATAACATCCCAAGAGATAGAAATGGAAATGATGGCGTTTCTTGGACTGATCTTATAAGATTCTCTGAGGCAACAAACACCCCCCAAGAGATCTTGCAAAACACCTCGAGCAATCAGCCAATCAATCAACACCACATTCTTTGCATTGAACAAAAAAATACACTTAACCAATGAAAATAGAGAAATAAATGAGAAGGCACCAGCCATTTCTTACTTATGGTTAGTGTGTAGGGAAAGAAGGGAAACAAAAATATTCCAATGTTGTAAAAATATTTCACTATTATTAGTAATGGTATTACAGGCGCGCTTTTATACAAGGCACTATATGAACACATAATGAGAGATAATCCCTGCCCCAAAGAGTTTACTTGCTGTGTAGACAAGGCCTAAGAGAGCCCCACTCCATAGTCCAGTGGTTAAGACTTGGGTTCAAGTCACTCCTCTGAATTAGGCAGAGTGGGGCTCTGAGACCTGCTCTTCCACATCCCAGGTGAGTGACCTAACCAATAGGCTCTAAGGCATACGGGGGTGCTGCTGCATCCTCGTTGACATTTCCTACTAGCTAGCTTAGGCAGCTCCAAACTCAGGATGTTGGCTTTTGTGAATCCCATTCTTCGACACCTAACTTTCCTCATGCATTGTATCGGGAGCCTGACTGCTGACTTCGGGGCTGTGACTTATACTAGGCAGCAAGCCACCTGAAGCTACACATTGCAATGCTGAGCCCAAGTCCCATTTGTGGATTTAGCCTCAGTCTCCTCAGTCCCAGTTCGCTGACTTAACTAGCTGGCAATGCTGCCACTTTAGAATGCCCATGAACTTTACCACTTTAAGGAAAAGCTTTATGTATCTGCTGTGGAAGTGTCTGACTCTTTCGATTAGACCTGCTAATGGCTGATTTTACTTTTCAGAAATGCTCCACTCTGTTTTCAGCTTTGCCCAATGCTCAGAAACTGTGCATGACTATGTTTGTGTACTTGCTCTTTCACGTGTTTAGAATCTAATTCCCTTTCAGCTTCCTCAGTTTCTACACACATTAGAGAAATCTCACTTTATATGCTGGGCATGTTGCTTTGACAAATATCAAGGCATATTCCAAATATTTTATATTTAAAATAAGGCCCAGATAGGGCATAAACTGTTCATACATGGGGCCCTAAAATTCTTCCACATCTTCCACACAAACCCACATCTTATGAAACTGTGGGGAAAAACAAGAGGGCACCATTCAGTGATCTGTTCACTCATTTGCCCTCGTTTGTGAGCTCTACATTGAAGATGCAGGTGGGGATGAGTGCAAAGGGAGAGTCATAGTGTACAGGGCTAGGTAGTGACATGTAAATCCCAGCCCATTCTTCTCTCACTACCTCAATTACATACACACACACACACAACTTGTATCCCTCCTACCTGTCAAAATCGCTCTCCAGTCACCTCTCTCCAGTCTGCCCAAACATTCCCTTTCCCACCCAAGTCAAGCCTCTAGTCCTATGCTGTCCCCATGCTTTTATGTTCCTGGTTCTGATTTTAAACAATCAGCTCATCATAGTAATATAAATAAATAAATAGTCAACAATAATAATTAATTAATAATAAATACAACAATATATTTCCATTGCAAAACACCATTGGTCGTCACTTCATATGCCTCTAATTTCAAGATACTCCTTTTCTTCACCTCTTGGAGGGCCAGGAGTGCATTTATTTGATACAATCACCTGTTGACTTTTAGCAGCCCTGTATTATTATATACCTGTCTCTGTCACAGCCCAATCTTGTCAGGAACTAAGTGCCTACAACTCCTAATGAAGTCCACAGTGGATGAGCGAGCTCAGTCAGCACCTTGCAGGACTGGACCTAAATCATCCATGCTTTTCATAGACACATGGGTATGTGCAGGTTATGTATCTTGCAGGGACATTAGAAATGGCAGCCACAGCAGGGGCTGTGTGGTGCTTTTTTGTTGAAGGATAGCCACTCTTAGGTCTGTAATCGAGTGACCAGAGAGATTGAAGTGTTCTCCAACTGGTTTTTGAATGTTATAATTCTTGACGTCTGATTTGTGTCCATTCATTCTTTTACGTAGAGACTGTCCAGTTTGGCCAATGTACATGGCAGAGGGGCATTGCTGGCACATGATGGCATATATCACATTGGTAGATGCGCAGGTGAACGAGCCTGTGATAGTGTGGCTGATGTGATTAGGCCCGATGATGGTATCCCCTGAATAGATATGTGGACAGAGTTGGCAACGGGCTTTGTTGCAAGGATAGGTTTCTGGGTTAGTGGTTCTGTTGTGTGGTGTGTGGTTGCTGGTGAGTATTAGCTTCAGATTGGGGGGCTGTCTGTAAGCAAGGACTGGCCTGTCTCCCAAGATCTGTGAGAGTGATGGGTCGTCCTTCAGGATAGGTTGAAAATCCTTGATGATGCATTGGAGAGGTTTTAGTTGGGGGCTGAAGGTGATGGCTAGTGGCGTTCTGTTATTTTCTTTGTTGGGCCTGTCCTGTAGTAGGTGACTTCTGGGTACACTTCTGGCTCTGTCAATCTGTTTCTTCACTTCAGCAGGTGGGTATTGTAGTTGTAGGAATGCATGATAGAGATCTTGTAGGTGTTTGTCTCTAGTTTCCTCAGATATTCTTGTTAACTGCTGGAAATAGCCTACCTTGCTTGTCACCATAGAAGGTGACTAACACGGCTGCTACTCTGAAACCAGTATTAGTCATATTATTCATTTGAATATTTAATTTAGTAACAATGTTGTGAATATTTTTCCATGTATATCAGGTTACTGTCTAATTTCCAGTTTGGCACAAGATCCAGTACTGATATGCTGGAAAAATCTGAGCCCTTCCTGCAGAGGTTAGAGTGTTATATTGGCTCTGAGGATCGATAGGAGGAGGGCTATCCACTCTTGAGAGAATGTAGGTTAATTTTCCACTCATATAATTTACAAATATGAACAGATTTCAGTTTTCTTGAATGTCTATTTGAAATCATTTGAGAACTTTTTCTAGATTTTTATAGATTTATTGTTACGGTTTTTCTTGGCTCCAGCCAATCAGTAGTGAGTAGCCTGCTCACACATATATAGGCTGCAGGTCTGCAAAACATTTAAGTGTGTACTTTATTTTAAAGCTATGAGTAGTCTCATTGGCTTCAATGGACTTTTCACATGCTGAAAGTTAAGCTAAAGACATACGTCATTCCTTTTCTGGATCAGGTCCATGATGCCCAGTCCAGCTCCCACTGAAATCAGTGCTGTTGACATCAATGGGAACAGAAAATGCTAAAAACTATTCACAACAAAAATTATTAATAACTTTGCTGAAATACAGCCTGCTTTCTTCAAATATGAAGAAAGCTTATGAGCTTTTTAAGGTGAAAAATTAAAAGGATAGTAACAAGCTGGTTTTGAACTAGAGAAAGAAACCAACATTACTTAACTTCAAAATCAAATCAGAATAATTTATTAATTTGACTCCCTTTTATATATTTTCCTTCATTGAATTTAATGAGGTACTATTGACAAAGTATTTTGCAGTAATTTTCCTTAATATTTACACAAATTGATGAGGTTTTGGCCCTCTTCTAGATGTCTTTCCTTTCTTCCAAAGTTTATATCTATTGAAGGTCCTTCTATTTTCCCAGGCAGTTAGTCTTGTATTTAAAATTAATCAGTAATAATTCATCATACCATGCACAAATCAGGCCCTTTGAAGTGCTCTTACCTTTAACTAGTGTTTCTATATTTGTTAATGATCTTCTGAAACTTGGGACCTCCTCTATGGTTCTCCATACAATGCTTCAACAACAAATTGGCTGGCTGATTTAATTGTCTTTGTGGAAGCAGTCTAGCAAAAAGTCTGGGGAACCAGAGCGTCCAGCCCATATAAAATACGTTATTTCCAGCATCAATACTCAAGGATGCAAGTGGAAAAATTTCCGTGACCATTCATGCAAGTGGCTGTTCGTGGAAAATCAGTGGAAGCCCAGCTGCTGTCTTTCTCATGACTCATGTGGTAAATATTAGGGCTGTCAAGTGATTCAAAAAATGAATTGAGATTAATCTAACAATTTAAAAAAGTAATCGTGATTAATCACGTAATTAAAAAAATGAATCATGATTAATCGTGCGATTAATTGCACTGTTAAACAATAATAGATATTTAGATATAGATAATAGAACAATATTTATTTAAATATTTTGGATGTTTTCTAAATTTTCAAAAAAAATTTCAGTTTCAACACAGAAGACAAAGTGCACAGTGCTCACTTGACATTTATTTTATTACAAATGTTTGTATTGTAAAAAACAAAGGAAATAGTATTTTTCAATTCACCCATACAAGTACTGTAGTGCAATCTCTTTATCGTGAAAATTGAACTTACAAATGTACAATTATGTACAAAAAAACTGCATTCAAAAATAAAACAATGTAATACTTTAGAGCCTAGGAAGACCACTGAGTCCTACTTCTTGTTCAGCCAATCGCTCAGACAAACAAGTTTGTTTACATTTGAAGGAGATAATGCTGCCCACTTCTTGTTTACAATGTCATCTGAAAGTGAGAATGGGCATTTGTATGGCACTGTTATAGCCAGCTTTGTAAGATATTTATGTGCCAGATATGCTAAAGATTCATATGTCCCTTCATGGTTCACCCACTGTTCCAGAGGACATGCGTTCATGCTGATAGGTTCTGCCAGATAACAATCCAAAGCAGTGTGGACCGACTCATGTTCATTTTCATCACCTGAGTCAGATGCCACCAGTAGAAGGTTGATTTTCCTTTTTCATGGTACTGTAGTTTCCACATCAGAGTGTTCTGCTTTTAAGACTTCTGAAAGTATGCTCCACACTTCGTCCCTCTCAGATTTTGGAAGGCACTTCAGATTCTTAAAGCTTGGGTCGAGTGCTGTAGCTATCTTTAGAAATTTCACACTGGTACCTTCTTTGTATTTTGTCATATCTGCAGTGAAAGTGTACTTAAAATGAACATCATGTGAGACAGCTGTAACATGAAATATATGTTAGAATGCGGATAAAACAGCAGGAAACATACAATTCTCCCCAAAGGAGTTCAGTCATAAATTTAATTAATGCATTATTTTTTAACAAGCATCATCAGCATGGAAGCACATCCTCTGGAATGGTGGTGGAAGCATAAAGAGGCATATGAATGTTTAGCATATCTGGCACATAAATACCTTGCAACACTGGCTACAAAAGTGCCATGCCAATGCTGTTCTCACTTTCAAGTGACATTATAAATAAGAAGCGGACAGCATTATCTCCCATAAATGTAAACAAACTTATTTCTCTTAGCGATTGGCTGAACAAGAAGTAGGTCTGAGTGGACTTGTAGGCTCTAAAGTTTTACATTGTTTTGCTTTTGAATGTAATTACATAACAAAAAAAATCCACATTGCAAATTGTAAGTTGCACTTTCATGATAAAGAGATTTTGATAGACTACTTGTATGAGGTGAATTAAAAAATACTATTTCTTTTGTTTATCATTTTTACAAAGCAAATATTTGTAATAAAAATAATAATATAAAGTGAGCACCGTACACTTTGTATTCTCTGTTGTAATTGAAATCAATATATTTGAAAATGTAGGAAAACATCCAAAAAATATTTAATAAATTTCAATTGGTATTCTAGTGTTTAACAGTGTGATTAAAACAGTGATTAATCACAATTAATTTTTTAATCACAACTAATTTTTTTAAGTTAAACATGTGAGTTAAGTCTGATTAATCGACAGCCCTAGTAAATATACATAGCTATGGAGCACGATAACTGAAAACAGCTAGACCTGCCCTCCCTGTGGGATAGGGAGTCGCAGGAAGGAAGCTCACAAAGGCAACCAATTGCAACAAAATCAGCTACGCTATCATACAAAAAAAGGGATTTCTTCATCAGCTGCCCCAAATGGCAAATTCTGCACCTGTAGAATCACAGAAGCTGCAGGCTCTGCTTGTAGAATACTGTGTATAAAAGGACTGATTATCTCTTTTCCTCAGAAATAACACTGAGATGAGATTTTTGTTAGTTTGTAAAAAGAGAGTTTCTCCTTTTTAGTAGTAATCAGGAAGCTTTGTAATTACGTAGCACTTTGAAAGATCTCAAAGAACTTTTATCATTATCCCAGTTTTACAGCTTAGGAAGCTAAGACACAAAGAGGTTATGTGACTTTAAAGTCACACATGTTAGGAATATGACCCAGGACTCCTTATTTCCAGACTTTGTGTTCTAACCACTTTTTCACTGGCTCGCTTTTGTCCCTTTAAATCTACAAATAATATATTTTACATTATATAGAGATGCCAAACTATAGCACAGTAAGAAAGTAAGTAAGAAATAACTAACAGTAATTTGGAGTGTAATACAGTACATAGGAGGAAAATGTGGACTTTAAAAATCTATATAGCAATGATTTCACAAGTTAAACCCAGTAAATCTAATTACAGAATTGGAAGTTTCAGAGTAGTAGCCGTGTTAGTCTGTATTCGCAAAAAGAAAAGGAGTACTTGTGGCACCTTAGAGACTAACAAATTTATTTGTTAGAATTGGAAGTAACTGCCTGTGTATTTGATTTACTTCAGCAGGAGCAGAAGCAGTCCCATAATCAGTAGGTTTATGAAGACTAAAGAATCCCTATTAATTCAGAAGTTTTCTAATGTTTACGCATTCATCCTGAGCACCTATCGACTACAAATGAAGGTGTGCGTACTCAGTACCTATAATAATCAGACCACTGTGCATAGCAACATGTAACTTTAAATCAAAATATAAAGTGCAAAACGATTTTAAGGGCAGATTTTCAAAGACTTTGCGCACAGAGTTGTGCAGGTAAATTTCACATGCAATTGTGCACCTGTCTTGGTCACACAATTACCAAACTCTTGCACCTGCCTGTGGCCAGTTGCGGTTTTTGGCTCATGCGGTTACCCAATTTGCACATGAAAACTGCTTGCATGCTGTAGTTTCTGTTCTAACCCAAATATTAAGATTGCCTCCATTTGGATCTAGGGCTTTCTAGATGCTCAGTATCTCTCAGAATTAGGCTCTTAGGGCAGTACAATATCCAACCTCTTTTTTCCGTATATGGAGTTCTTTAAAGATGATTTGAAAGTAGTTTTTGGGTTTGTGTTTACATTTTTGAATTGCAAAGTTAAATGATAAGTAGCAAGAGCTGAGCACATAACTGAATTTAAATTAACCCTTTTTTCCCAAAAAATGCAAATTACTTGTTGCCACTCCTGATGACATGCCCTACACTATTTGCAAGCCCAATCATTCTGGGAAAATAAGAAAACACTTTCCACTGTCAATCCCAGTTGGCTAGCACCAGCAGAGTTATTTGGTGGTAGTGTTACAGAGCTGAGTGAATCATTGCTTTTTCAATTCTCTGGCAGTTGTGAAAAATTGGAAAAAGTTTCAGGTCACATTAAACAGAAATTGAAAATTCTGAAAAATTGTGGTGAATTGCAAAAGTCGACAAAAATTTGTTGAACAACCCTGGCTAGATAACCTCTTGGAGGAAGTGGTGGTGATGTTTCTTCTTCCCTTATTTAGAGATTCTAAAGCCAAAAGGGACCATTGTGATTATCCAGTCTGACCGCTTGTGTAGCGCAAGACATAGAACTTCCCCAAAATAATTCCTATAGTATGTCTTTGAGAAGAACATCCAATCTTGATTTTAAAGTTGTCAGTGATGGAGAACCCACTGTGACACCTGGTGCCAATGGTTAATTACTTTCACTGATAAAAATTTATACCTGATTTCCAGCCTGAATTTGCCTAGCTTCAACTTCCAGCCATTAGATCATATTATACATTTCTCTGCTAGACGTTTAGGTTGGTGGCTGGTCACTCATCTGGGTTATGGGAGATCAAGGTTCAATTCTCACCTCTCTCTCATTTGTAGCAGAGATTTGACCTTGTCACTTCAGAGGGCTTTCTGGGCATCTAATGATACAGGCTTCAACCACCTATTATTTGGGGATCATGAAGACATTTTGTGCTGAATGCCCCTTTCACTGGCTATTTGGAGTACTTGACCTATAAACTTGCAGTTAGTTTCTTTAATATGAGTTCACATGTTTAATGATGCAATCACACAGTCCACGATTTGGTTACATTTCAAAGAGCAAAGAGAACTGTCTCATGGTGCACCCCAAAAGGCTACGTCCAAGTCTGCTTTCCTATGCACAACATTCACAAATGAAAGGAAGGGGGGGAAATCTTTGATAGGTACTGTATACCTCTATATCACAGTGGTAATTTGTAAGCAGAGAAGCTAGGCTAGTTGTGAGGTCCACAAAGCGCTCATATTCTTTGTTTAACTTGTCATGTTTATGCACTGTTTCCAATTTTCTCAGTATTGAGGAGTTATTTCTATTTTGTTAAGCATGCCTTTTAAATCTCAACAGTTCGAAATCATTTATATATATATTCCTCTGAGAGACAGAGCATAGTCGCAGAAAAATCACTGGTTTCAGAGTAGCAGCTGTGTTAGTCTGTATTCGCAAAAACAAAAGGAGTACTTGTGGCACCTTAGAGACTAACGAATTTATAAATTTGTTAGTCTCTAAGGTGCCACAAGTACTCCTTTTGTTTTTAGAAAAATCACTCATTCACAATTTGATTTACTTTCATTTCCTTATAATATGTTCATTTAACATTAATACTAATCACATCTCAAGTATCTTGTCAGGATCCTTTATTAACACAATTTTTTTAATGTTCTGCTCATTAGTTTTTTGAAGCACTGTGCAAGATTACAAAGGAGCAGCACATAAACTAAACAGCACAAAATCCAAAATTGTTCCCCCCTCATTAGCCTTAAGGATAAAGCCCTTTTCCTTAATGTAAATAGCCTGTCTCTGTGCCTTCAGGAATACTGAACTACCTGACATTTTTAAATCAGGTCATCGGTATCAATTCATCATGCTTTACATTATTTACTGTTCTCTGCTACATTGGCTTCTTATCCATCAGTTGCTATTTCTGTCTCTCCAATTTTCCTTTCAGCCTCCTGAAGTCTTAAACTAAATCTTGTGAACTTCATATCATTGCACATTATAGCCTAGCTCTATGCAAAGCCTTTACTAAACTCCATTGTGTTCTTCTCACTAAGTAAATCTGACACTGAGAAGCTGTAGTCCTGTGTGACCATGGGATCAGACAGTTCCATCTCTGGGCCAGCAGACTATTAGGGACAAAATGTCAAATATTTTAGTAACCCCTGGCAGGGAGATTATCTAGCAGTTAGGTCAAGGGAACCAGGGACTTGGGAGCTCAGGGTTCTCTTTCCAGTTTTGTTATGAACTCACTGAGTGACCTTGGGCAAGTCACTGCATTAGCCTTCCAGTGGCCACCATCTTGTCAGACATCACTCCCTCATACATTTAATATTATATATCAGCAACTTTAAAATGAACATCAACAACAACAAAACTCACAATGCGTACACAACAAAATGTATCTCAAGATGTTTATTATTACCATTTTCCTTCCTATCCTCTCTTCTCTTTATCCACCCTTGCTGTCCTTTCTCTAGCTTAAGACCTTATCATGCAAATGGGTCTCCTAGATGATAATCACTTTGGCTCACAGTCCCTTCCTCTTAATTTGTCTTTGAAGTTTCATGCACTTCGGGTTATAGAAATAATAAACAATTTTATGCCATTGATCCCCCACTTTATCCATATATAAATCGGGGATAATACCCACCTCCAAAAGGGTGTTTTAAAGGTTAACAAATTGAATGTTTGGAAAGTACTTCGAGAGCGTTCCTGGAAAAGTGTTGTGTATTTGCAAAGAATCATTGCTATATTATTTTAAGACAGTGTGTGATATTTAATTCCTTAACTAATATATTTTTAAAAACTAGTAACATGAAATTACCAAGTTACAATTAAAGCTGTTAAAATGTTTCTCCATCTACCCTCACCTCCACCCCATTATCCTCTGCAGTTAGTACTCACATCAGTCAAATCAGCAGGAACAATAGCAAGAGATTGTGCTTGGCTTGTGTTCATAACAGATGGAGCAAACTGCATCAGGACTTTACTATATTAACTTTCATCTCTCATTACAGACTTCTCCTTCCCCCTCTCATCATGGCAATTATACCTCTTATTTAACAATTGATTTGTGATTAAAAGGAAGTGGGACTAGTATGTGGTGTGCTGCTGCTAAACAGCAATAGGCTGTATTTGTGCTGAATGATTATTCGGCTTTGGAGAACAGTGTTGCACTGAGGGCCCCAGAGGCTGACATTTTCTGGTTAGCCATTGAGCAGGTAGAGCGTGATCCCTGCTGGAGCAAGGTTCCTCACTCTGCCCAATCAATTTGTTCAGAAGTGTCTTCTCTCTAGGAACAGTTTCAGAGTAGCAGCTGTGTTAGTCTGTATTCACAAAAAGAAAAGGAGTACTTGTGGCACCTTAGAGACTAACAAATTTATTACAGCATAAGCTTTCGTGGGCTACAGCTCACTTCATCGGATGCATTTGGTGGAAAAAACAGAGGGGAGATTTATATACACACACAGAGAACATGAAACAATGGGTTTATCATACACACTGTAAGGAGAGTGATCACTTAAGATAAGCCATCACCAGCAGCGGGGGGGGGGGGGGGAAGGAGGAAAACCTTCTATGGTGACAAGCAAGGTAGGCTATTTCCAGCAGTTAACAAGAATATCTGAGGAACAGTGGGAGGTGGGGTGGGGGGGAAATAACATGGGGAAATAGTTTTACTTTGTGTAATGACTCATCCTTTCCCAGTCTCTATTCAAGCCTAAGTTAATTGTATCCAGTTTGCAAATTAATTCCAATTCAGCAGTCTCTCGTTGGAGTCTGTTTTTGAAGCTTTTTTGTTGAAGGATAGCCACTCTTAGGTCTGTAATCGAGTGACCAGAGAGATTGAAGTGTTCTCCAACTGGTTTTTGAATGTTATAATTCTTGACGTCTGATTTCTGTCCATTCATTCTTTTACGTAGAGACTGTCCAGTTTGGCCAATGTACATGGCAGAGGGGCATTGCTGGCACATGATGGCATATATCACATTGGTAGATGCGCAGGTGAACGAGCCTCTGATAGTGTGGCTGATGTGATTAGGCCCTATGATGGTATCCCCTGAATAGATATGTGGACAGAGTTGGCAACGGGCTTTGTTGCAAGGATAGGTTCCTGGGTTAGTGGTTCTGTTGTGTGGTATGTGGTTGCTGGTGAGTATTTGCTTCAGACTGAGGGGCTGTCTGTAAGCAAGGACTGGCCTGTCTCCCAAGATCTGTGAGAGTGATGGCTTGTTCTTCAGGATAGGTTGCAGATCCTTGATGATGCGTTGGAGAGGTTTTAGTTGGGGGCTGAAGGTGATGGCTAGTGGCGTTCTGTTATTTTCTTTGTTGGGCCTGTCCTGTAGTAGGTGACTTCTGGGTACTCTTCTGGCTCTGTCAATCTGTTTCTTCACTTCAGCAGGTGGGTATTGTAGTTGTAGAAATGCATGATAGAGATCTTGTAGGTGTTTGTCTCTGTCTGAGGGGTTGGAGCAAATGCGGTTATATCGTAGAGCTTGGCTGTAGACAATGGATCGTGTGGTATGATCTGGATGAAAACTAGAGGCATGTAGGTAGGAATAGCGGTCAGTAGGTTTCCGATATAGGGTGGTGTTTATGTGACCATCGCTTATTAGCACCGTAGTGTCCAGGAAGTGGATCTCTTGTGTGGACTGGTCCAGGCTGAGGTTGATGGTGGGATGGAAATTGTTGAAATCATGGTGGAATTCCTCAAGGGCTTCTTTTCCATGGGTCCAGATGATGAAGATGTCATCAATGTAGCGCAAGTAGAGTAGGGGCATTAGGGGACGAGAGCTGAGGAAGCGTTGTTCTAAGTCAGCCATAAAAATGTTGGCATACTGTGGGGCCATGCGGGTACCCATCACAGTGCCGCTGATTTGAAGGTATACATTGCCCCCAAATGTGAAATAGTTATGGGTGAGGACAAAGTCACAAAGTTCAGCCACCAGGTTAGCCGTGACATTATCGGGGATACTGTTCCTGACGGCTTGTAGTCCATCTTTGTGTGGAATGTTGGTGTAGAGGGCTTCTACATCCATAGTGGCCAGGATGGTGTTTTTAGGAAGATCACCAATGGACTGTAGTTTCCTCAGGAAGTCAGTGGTGTCTCAAAGATAGCTGGGAGTGCTGGTAACGTAGGGCCTGAGGAGGGAGTCTACATAGCCAGACAATCGTGCTGTCAGGGTGCCAATGCCTGAGATGATGGGGCGTCCAGGATTTCCAGGTTTATGGATCTTGAGTAGCAGATAGAATACCCCAGGTCGGAGTTCTAGGGGTGTGTCTGTGCGGATTTGTTCTTGTGCTTTTTCAGGGAGTTTCTTGAGCAAATGCTGTAGTTTCTTTTGGTAACTCTCAGTGGGATCAGAGGGTAATGGCTTGTAGAAAGTGGTGTTGGAGAGCTGCCTAGTAGCCTCTTGTTCATACTCCGACCTATTCATGATGACGACAGCACCAGCCTTTTTAATTATGATGTCAGAGTTGTTTCTGAGGCTGTGGATGGCACTGTGTTCTGCATGGCTGAGGTTATGGGGTAAGTGATGCTGCTTTTCCACAATTTCAGCTCGTGCACGTCGGCGGAAGCACTCTATGTAGAAGCCCAGGCTGCTGTTTCGACCTTCAGGAGGAGTCCACCCAGAATCCTTCTTTTTGTAGTGTTGGTAGGAAGGTCTCTGTGGGTTAATATGTTGGTCAGAGGTGTGTTGGAAATGTTCCTTGAGTCGGAGACGTCGAAAATAGGATTCTAGGTCACCACAGAACTGTATCATGTTCGTGGGGGTGGAGGGGCAAAAGGAGAGGCCCCGAGATAGGACAGATTCTTCTGCTGGGCTAAGAGTATAGTTGGATAGATTAACAATATTGCTGGGTGGGTTACGGGAACCATTGTTCTGGCCCCTTGTGGCATGTAGTAGTTTAGATAGCTTAATGTCCTTTTTCTTTTGTAGAGAAGCAAAGTGTGTGTTGTAAATGGCTTGTCTAGTTTTTGTAAAGTCCAGCCATGAGGAAGTTTGTGTGGAAGGTTGGTTCTTTATGAGAGTATCCAGTTTTGAGAGCTCATTCTTAATCTTTCCCTGTTTGCTGTAGAGGATGTTGATCAGGTGGTTCCGCAGTTTCTTTGAGAGCGTGTGGCACAAGCTGTCAGCATAGTCTGTGTGGTATGTAGATTGTAATGGATTTTTTACCTTCAGTCCTTTCGGTATGATGTCCATCTGTTTGCATTTGGAGAGGAAGATGATGTCTGTCTGTATCTGTACGAGTTTTTTCATGAAGTTGACAGATTTCCACTCTATAGGGGTAAATTCAGTGCCTTGCATAATGACAGGTTTCAGAGTAGCAGCCGTGTTAGTCTGTATTCGCAAAAAGAAAAGGAGTACTTGTGGCACCTTAGAGACTAACAAATTTATTAAAGCATAAGCTTTCGTGAGCTACAGCTCACTTCATCGGATGCATTTGGTGGAAAAAACAGAGGGGAGATTTATATACACACACAGAGAACATGAAACAATGGGTTTATCATACACACTGTAAGGAGAGTGATCACTTAAACTACAGCATTTGCTCAAGAAACTCCCTGAAAAAGCACAAGAACAAATCCGCACAGACACACCCCTAGAACTCCGACCTGGGGTATTCTATCTGCTACTCAAGATCCATAAACCTGGAAATCCTGGACGCCCCATCATCTCAGGCATTGGCACCCTGACAGCACGATTGTCTGGCTATGTAGACTCCCTCCTCAGGCCCTACGTTACCAGCACTCCCAGCTATCTTTGAGACACCACTGACTTCCTGAGGAAACTACAGTCCATTGGTGATCTTCCTAAAAACACCATCCTGGCCACTATGGATGTAGAAGCCCTCTACACCAACATTCCACACAAAGATGGACTACAAGCCGTCAGGAACAGTATCCCCGATAATGTCACGGCTAACCTGGTGGCTGAACTTTGTGACTTTGTCCTCACCCATAACTATTTCACATTTGGGGACAATGTATACCTTCAAATCAGCGGCACTGTGATGGGTACCCACATGGCCCCACAGTATGCCAACATTTTTATGGCTGACTTAGAACAACGCTTCCTCAGCTCTCCTCCCCTAATGCCCCTACTCTACTTGCACTACATTGATGACATCTTCATCATCTGGACCCATGGAAAAGAAGCCCTTGAGGAATTCCACCATGATTTCAACAATTTCCATCCCACCATCAACCTCAGCCTGGACCAGTCCACACAAGAGATCCACTTCCTGGACACTATGGTGCTAATAAGCGATGGTCACATAAACACCACCCTATATCGGAAACCTACTGACCGCTATTCCTACCTACATGCCTCTAGTTTTCATCCAGATCATACCACAAGATCCATTGTCTACAGCCAAGCTCTACGATATAACCACATTTGCTCCAACCCCTCAGACAGAGACAAACACCTACAAGATCTCTATCATGCATTCCTACAACTACAATACCCACCTGCTGAAGTGAAGAAACAGATTGACAGAGCCAGAAGAGTACCCAGAAGTCACCTACTACAGGACAGGCCCAACAAAGAAAATAACAGAACGCCACTAGCCATCACCTTCAGCCCCCAACTAAAACCTCTCCAACGCATCATCAAGGATCTACAATCTATCCTGAAGGACGAGCCATCACTCTCACAGATCTTGGGAGACAGGCCAGTCCTTGCTTACAGACAGCCCCTCAGTCTGAAGCAAATACTCACCAGCAACCACACACCACACAACAGAACCACTAACCCAGGAACCTATCCTTGCAACAAAGCCCGTTGCCAACTCTGTCCACATATCTATTCAGGGGATACCATCATAGGGCCTAATCTCATCAGCCATACTATCAGAGGCTCGTTCACCTGCGCATCTACCAATGTGATATATGCCATCATGTACCAGCAATGCCCCTCTGCCATGTACATTGGTCAAACTTGACAGTCTCTACGTAAAAGAATGAATGGACACAAATCAGACATCAAGAATTATAACATTCAAAAACCAGTTGGAGAACACTTCAATCTCTCTGGTCACTCGATTACAGACCTAAGAGTGGCTATCCTTCAACAAAAAAGCTTCAAAAACAGACTCCAATGAGAGACTGCTGAATTGGAATTAATTTGCAAACTGGATACAATTAATTTAGGCTTAAATAGAGATTGGGAATGGATGAGTCATTACACAAAGTAAAACTATTTCCCCATGTTATTTCTCCCCCCCACCCCACCCCCCACTGTTCCTCAGATATTCTTGTTAACTGCTGGAAATAGCCTACCTTGCTTGTCACCATGAAAGGTTTTCCTCCCCCCCCCCGCTGCTGGTGATGGCTTATCTTAAGTGATCACTCTCCTTACAGTGTGTATGATAAACCCATTGTTTCATGTTCTCTGTGTGTATATTAATCTCCCCTCTGTTTTTTCCACCAAATGCATCCGATGAAGTGAGCTGTAGCTCACGAAAGCTTATGCTCTAATAAATTTGTTAGTCTCTAAGGTGCCACAAGTACTCCTTTTCTTTATGACTAATACTGTTACATAATTTAATTAACTGACTTTGTTTTTTGAATGTTTTTCTGTGCAATTCATTCTGCCACAGAACTTCCAGATTGCTGCTGCATTGTGCCAGGGGGCACAATTTCTGCAGAAGTTAGGCGCAGTGTGCTGCAGATAGCTCAGGGCTCATAATTGAAAATCATAACTCCACTTTATGGAAGTTTTCCTCTCTGCCCTAGCAACTCAGTGCCTTCCATTCCTACAGTGGCATACTCAACTCCCAATCAGCTTTTTAAAGTAACAGAAAGTTCTCCTTTCACCTCTCAATTTTCAGTTCAGTTATGTTTGTTTAAGCACCTGAAAGTCATCCCAATGCCATCTCATTAAGTTCAAGTGACAGCAGATCTTTGGTCCTAGATAGTTGTCTGAACATTATTCAAACTATTCAAATCACGTGGGTCTTTAAAGTGGGGCATCTTTCAAGAACATGCTCTCATGCAATTTTTTTTAATACTTTCTACTTCAGACCAGGTCAGAAATGCCATGAGAACCATTTTCCTTATAATGTTTCATTGCTTCTCATTCAAACTGAACTTCAAGTACTCAAGTTTGAAAATTCTGGCCTTTTATATTTATGATGATGAGCTATTAGGGTCTGATTCTGCCAGGTGCTTGAACAACCCTGCAAGGTGGTGAGTGCTCTGAATTCCTGTTGAAGTCAATGGAAATCCATCACCTCACACTGCAGGATCAGGTAAAGGAAAGGCTACTGTGGTGGAAGAAGAGAGAAGGCAACTTTTTATTCATATAACAAATATATAGATTTTAACATACTGAGCTGAAAGAAAATGGAAACTGAAGACAGAAGCTGCAATGCTACCATCACGGTCTTACTGATGACAGCAATATTATTACACACAGTGTTATAGGTGCATGAGGTGCTTTACAGACAAATAAACACATACACCTGCCCTGAAGATCTTAAAAGCTAACTTAGATACAACTTGGCCAGGAATAACAATGTGCCTGGGGGGATGAAAATGGAAGTAAGTGCCGAGTTCAAAGAGTGGGGTGACAAGACAAGAGTAGAAGGCAAGGAAGATTAGTTTATTTGCAGTATTCTGCATGGCCTTGCGGGTAAAATGTGAGATTCAGGGGAAAAGGAAAAGAGGCAGTTGCAGGAGTCAAGGCAAAAGATGACTAGGGCATACACCAGGGTTTTATCACTAGAGATAGAAAAAATCATGTGAATTGAAAGGTACCACCTTTGAGAATGACACTAAAGATCATTGTCCTGGACAACTGTGGTTATTAAGGAGCCCAGAGCACTTTCTATAATAGGGGAATTGTTAACCCTAGTATCCTGGACAAATGCCTATATATGTAATTATTTTCCTAAAATTCCCTGTATAGTTCATCTATAGATGAATGCATTTCAGACACAGAGAGAGAGAGCGCGTTGGAGGGCAAGTCAGTAAAGAGAGCTTGATATATACAGATTGTAAAGTGCTTTGAGAGTCTTTGGAATTCAATGTCCTCTATGTATATATCTTTTATATTATTAGAGGATCCTTTTAAATAAGAATATTCTGATGGGAATTCTGTATTATGGATGGATCTTCTTGTAAAGGAATACATCTAATGTAAATCATAATGGATTTGATAGATAAATATAAAAACCTGCAGAGAATTATTTTTGCCATATACTGTGGCACCAAAATGAACAGCAGCAGGTAAAAAATCAATCCCTTATGCGCCCTAGATATCTGCAAATTATTTCAAGAACTTTAAAACAAAGCTTTCAGAAATACT
Organism: Dermochelys coriacea; assembly: GCF_009764565.3. Taxonomy (NCBI): domain Eukaryota; kingdom Metazoa; phylum Chordata; order Testudines; family Dermochelyidae; genus Dermochelys; species Dermochelys coriacea. The sequence continues at coordinate 330,206,289 of NC_050068.2, forward strand.
GTGTAATAACATAAGAATAGGTTTCAGAGTAGCAGCCGTGTTAGTCTGTATTCGCAAAAAGATGCATTCGCAAATGCATCCGATGAAGTGAGCTGTAGCTCACGAAAGCTTATGCTCTAATAAATTTGTTAGTCTTTAAGGTGCCACAAGTACTCCTTTTCTTTTAACATAAGAATAGGAGTCTTAAATCATTTCTTTCTCTCTCTACACTGACTTATTTATAACTATGGACTGATCCTGCATATATTTACTAATGAACATAGGGATTACTATTGTGAATGTTAGTTGATGCTCAGGCCAGCTAAACATCCAGGAGTTGAGAGCTCTCTCATGGTTCCCTGCAACCTAGCTCTTGAGTTATGTTTCGGGCTGGGCTGTTGTTCTGCCTTTGGCCTTACGGACCACTGTGGAGGCAGATTTCAAGCAGCTGGCTGGTCTCTGCTTCCCATGCTGGGCCTGACCAGCATGGGAGCCTCAGCACCACGAGGAAGAGATGGTGTGGCAGCTGCTCTGAATTGCTGGTAGGAAGGGGGACGGAGACCAGAATGTGTCTTAAAAGTAAGGCAAGGGCTGAAAGGAGACAGAATTGAGGCCTGGACTGAAAAAGGACAGGGGAAGAATGGGTGAGGCTGGTGAGGAAAGGTAGAGGTTGAATGGGGATGGCTGTCCTCGGTTCCCCTACATCTGCAACAGCCCTCAGGCTTTCACTGCCTTTGCAACAAATCCCTCTCTTCACATCCATCACAAAATAAATCTTTCTGGAATGTAACAGGACATCACACTGCTCCCACCACTCTCCAGGTTCTCTCCCCGCCACAACACAATCCTTCTTCCAGACTCCCTCAACCCTTGGTGGTTCCTGATACCATCCAGTATTCTGTTCTCTACTGGTTTCCCCAGTGCCCTGAGGCTGCCCCGGTGCCATACTATCCTGCCCTTCTGAGATTTGCACGAAAGAGATGCCTGTCTCCTACGCCTACTCTCACAAATTTGATGGGGGAGGCCAAAAAGAAAATAATTTCAGGAATTATTTATTACTGCTGAGAAACGCTACATGGGAATGCAATTTAGTAGCAATGTGTAGCAGTAGATAGCACGTCAGCAAAGGCATTTTTGGAAATTAAAAGGAAGTTTTCCTCCTCTGTTTCTAGTTTCGCCTCCTTCCTTATGGGACAGATTCTGACACCCTAACTCACAGTGAATTCAGAGTAGCAGCCGTGTTAGTCTGTATTCGCAAAAAGAAAAGGAGTACTTGTGGCACCTTAGAGACTAACAAATTTATTAGAGCATAAGCTTTCGTGAGCTACAGCTCACTTCATCGGATGCATCCGATGAAGTGAGCTGTAGCTCACGAAAGCTTATGCTCTAATAAATTTGTTAGTCTCTAAGGTGCCACAAGTACTCCTTTTCTTTTCACAGTGAATTGCGTCTTACCCTGTAAGCACCTTCCCTCTAAAATCAGTGAGACTATTCAAGTGGTATGGTGGTATTTATTTTGAGTAAGGGTGGCACAATCTGGCTTCAACTTCCTAATACTAATCTATTTTTTAATGAGAACAAGTTACCACAAAGAAACAATTTCACAAGGACACTAAGAACAAGTAGGTGTTGACCTTGTTTCAAGCAATATATTTATAATGCTAAATATTAAAATATATGCAGATAATATTATGTTAACTAAAACTATCAGCAAAACTTCTGAGATACTAACTAATCACTGATGTATTATTTAACATAAGCTACTTTCACTCTTTAGAAAAACTGTATGGATTTTTTTTTCTCCCTAGACATTAATAAACTAGTCTATTAGGAGAAGAAAAATCTCACTGCAGAAATGTATGTTATTTCTACCTTTTAATAAAATGACATGCTACATTTTAAAGTCACTCTTAGAACCTTTTCATATGTGGACGATTTTTGAATCTTTGATTTCTTTTCTATTTTTTTTATCAATGGATCTTTAAACATTCTCAATTTAACTTAAACTTTCTTGCTTAAGAGATGATTATTTCACAGTACCCATTAAATAGAAACTGATATGTAAACTAGAAAGAAATCCCCTTACGTTTATGAACAAAGGCTTGTATTCTGCAAGCCCAAGGCAATGAAAGCTACAAAATAAATTCAAGTGAGGATCTCTCTCAAACACCAAACAATAAAGCAGCACTCAGTATATGTTTTCCTAACCTTTTACATACAGTAGCACTCCTATTTTATAAACTAGTTGGAGATTGAGACATTCATGAAATGGAAAAGTTGACCATCTCAAAATTACAGTAGATTACAATGCATAAATTACAGTATGTTGCACTGCCCTGCTTTCTTCTTGCCCTTCAAATCACTGCAACATGATTCACTGATCACTAAAGGCATCGGCCTGTGAAAGGATGTTGAGATCGCCTTCATCGATATCACTTTTGTTACCTGCTTTTTTTCCTTCAGGAAAATACGTTTGTATAACTGGTCATTTGTAAGATTAGTGTTCATAAAATCAAGGGTCTGCTGTATTGAAATACTGTTTCAAATGATGAGAAATCTTGCACCAGACAGCAATTCATTTCTTTTCAGAAATAGGTTTAAAAAATAATTGAGACAAACTTGATATTCCAACTTTCAGTATCTGTGCCTGACAATTATGGAATTGATGTCTTTTTTATTTTGTAATTGAAAGGGTGATGCCGAAAAGATGTAGGTTTGGTGTTGTTTTTTATTGCATTTGAACTGTAAGTCACTTTGGGGCTTTCTGTGAAGAGCACTGTTTAACAAAGGCATGCTACTGTTTTTAATATAAGTGTTATGTATTGTCAGAGGGTGAGCATGCCCACTGTTACTGCCAGTCGTCATTTTTAAGAACGTAAACCTTTTTCCCACAAGGAAAGCAACTGTATGGTGAGTTGGTAAAAGTTAGATGTTAGATCTGAAAAGCTAATGTTGCCAGTGCAGCTGGGCAGAACAACACACAATTAGTCTGATCTAAGAGTTTGAGGCTGTTCTGTCTAGAAGTGCCTTAAGCAAATAATTAGAACATACATCAATTTCTCATTCCCCAATACTGTATCTTACACCTGTGTCATAATAATGTACTCACTTGTTTCATAGTGTATTAGCTTACTTTATTTCTACATTTCTACAAAATATTGCTCTGTATTACAAAACACTGCCACAATGTACTTTAACAACATATTTTCAAACCCAACAACTGAAGTTTAATAAAATATTACACAATACCATGCAGAATGACAGAAAAATTGTTCAACATATTTAGATTAATCTTAGACACACCATGGTACACTGGCATAAATTGTTTTACTGTTGTATTTTTAATGAATCAGCTCTTTCTGCAGACATTCCACCTGGCATCCTGTTAGATGTCATAAACTAAGGAGGTATGGGTTAGATTGGTGCTTAGATTGGACACCTCCCGGGAAAAATTACTTGCTTCAGGAAGCAGCATTGGTGATTCAGTAGTAGCACTCTTACCTCTGAGTAAGGTCCTGGAGGCACATGGCTAGAGAAGGTGCCATTTTTCAGATGAGACATAACAGAGGCCCCAACCATGGCCTTACAACACTTTTTGCAAGGACTGTTGCGTTCTGACCAAATTTCAATGTAGGTAAATGTGTTCTGCCCACCTAAATACCTCTGCTACTTCAAATGGATAAGGTATTCTTCAGTTGCTATCCTAAAACGGTTGTGTAGTGCTGTGGGTAGTGCTATATGGACTCTTATATTCCACAGGAGAGGTGGCTACATTTTGTTTGCAGATAAAGTGAAGTGATTCTATATAGTGCAAGTATTGACTGTAATTCTGTAATGAAACTTGATGATTTGTGAAAATTACTATGAAGGCATATTAATAATAATAAAGTAAAATTGTATACTGTATTCTCATCTTGGGCACAAGGATTTAATGGCATCCTTAATTCTTTTAATATAAAAGTGCCAAGATGAGAATGTACTTATGTAAACCTGTATTTGTTTTTACTAGAAGGTATTCTAAAGGGACCTGTTTCTCCACACAATGAGCAAATGTAACTCCCATTAATGTTAACAAGAATTAAGCACACAAATCCCTATGATAACTGTTCCCTTAAGTTTTTAATGAAAGAACCATCACATTTAATACAGATCTTTCAAGTCTGTGTTAGAAAGGAGTTCCACCAATAATAAAAGTACTTTTGAAATGAAATGCCTGAAAATACTCATTAAAATCTTCTATGCATATATGTAAAAAAGATTTATCTAATGCACTGTAAAAGTATACATAACTGTGCCACACAGTGAAAGAACATTATTAAGGAGAATGAGGTAAACCCATAATACTATTACTTTGAGATGTAACACAGTTAACATCACTTCCATTAATACTGCTAATTATTACGGACATCTACTTTTTTAGGGCTTTATATTCATTTAAAAAGTCCATGGTTTCTCATTCAGAAATATGAAGGCAAATGCACACTGTTTTATTGCTACTTGAGCTGTAGGATAAAAGACATAAAAGTCTCAGTGTGAATTTTAGGTGATTGTGTCCCTGCCATGTCTCTCTCTCTCTCTCACGGTTTTACCATACAATGTTAGTAATGAATAACATTTAACCACACTCTAGGCTGTTGAGATTGTTGCCCAAGGAGAATTTACCATTTGTCTTCTTGATAAGATTCAGCTATTTCCTGTAAAAAATCCAGCCCAGAGATAGAATCCATTTTTGACTTTACCTGCTATAATTTGTAAAATATTTATTAAACTGGGTTGATAGGCCAAATAACAAGATGTTTAACACTTATTTCAAGTTAATCCAAAGCATTCACAAACTACCTCAATTTGTAGTATTAAAAAGATGAAAACACTCTGAAGGTTAGGAGGAAAGCTGTCTGCATATTTAATACCCAATAGCCTTATCCCTCTGCAGGTAACACAATAGTACTTTCTGAGATATGAGGTGCCTTACTGGAAATACTGAATCTAGAATGCAGTGCTTCCAGGAATAATATGCACTTGTCAGCAAGTCAGTATTTTTAGCATGGTATCTTTATTTCCTAAAAGCCTTTCAGAAGTTTTACTTCTGGAAATATTACTGGAAATATGGATGGGCCCTGAAAGGGATGGCATGAAAATACCATGGTTAGAGATGTCTGTTTCTTTGCCTGGAGATAAAGAGGGGTAAGTGGGCTAATAACAAAGTGAATGAAGCTGATGGTGCAGTATATCTAGAGCAATCCTTTGAGAAAACGTTTGCTCGTGCAATCTCTGTCATTAGTGACTAAAATTTATTTACGAAGAACAATCATAATCTTCCCTCCCTCAAACAAAGAAACAAAAACCAATGAAAGAGTGATTGTTAGTGCATAGAATTAATGAGGGTGAAATTGTTGATGTTCAGGTGCTACATAAAAGCTCATAACTTTGAGATGGGAAATTTAAAAATGTCTGTTCATATATACAACCTTAATTTTTTTTAAGGGTAGATTTAAGGACGAGGGCCCAGAGAGCAAATGAACTGAGGGGTAATAATAGAGCATTGCGTGGAACTGGAGGGGTGGGACGCAGAAGTAGAATGGAGCTGGAAAACAGGAACAGTGAGATAAAAAATGGAGAGTGTTTCATGTTCCACTTGCTGGGTAATAACATGAAAGGACTCCATACTGGTAAAAATAAACTGACATTTATTAAGAGAAACATTTACAGAGATGTTTCAACTGCAGTTTGTATTCTATCCATGTGTACACGGACATCCTGTTGCCTCCTCCAAGTGGTCTTCCCTCCTGTGTTTTCCCTGCAACTTCTGTGAAGGTTTTAACAATTTCTGTTTTTGTTATTGTATCTTTTGTACATGCACTTGCTGACTTGCTGGAGTCATAGGTTATGGGTAACATATCCTACCTTAGAAACATAGATAGTCTTTTCTGTCATCCCACTGTAGATTGTTAGGCCTCATAGTTCTTCAAGTATGCTGGTCTTTGAATCAGTTTTCCACTTCTTGTTTGTGTTACTGATGTTGGTAGGAGACTTGCTTCCACACTACTGCTGCCTTCATTTTGTTAGGTGCTGTCTTGATGGTCTTCTGTTTATAAGCAATATACCATATTTCTTCTATGTCAGGCCAACTGATGGCTGAGGTTCTATGTTCTCCTGGTCCTGGCTTTGTCCCTGTCCCTCTGTCAGGATTCTCTGTCTGCCATTACTCTACAACTGGCTTTGGTTTTGTCTCCACTGCTGTCCTGAGTCTGTAGCTATCTCATATGACTTGTGTTGCACTGCAGGCTGGACGACTGCCTTTTGCCATAGCTTTGTGTGACTATTTGGCGACTGGACCCAGACTCGCTCACTTGTGCAGAAGTGGCTACAGGTATGTGGCTCCTTTGTTGTAGTGGGTTGCCTGATTAGCTGGGTGCTTTCTTAATTGCTTCTGTGCACTCTCAGTTGTTCCTTTGATGGGCTACAGCAGATTACCTCTCATGGGAAGCAGAGTATTAGTTCTCTGCCCCATCAGTCTTTGTGCTGGGCTACTCTCTAGTTTCTGGCAGGGTGAATTACGATGGTCCAACATTGCCAGATAGGGATCCTTTCCTGTCTGTTTTGCCTTTGCCATCAGTCTCTTGGCTGTCTCTATCACAGACTCTACATTCCCATTGCTTTGTGGGTAACCAAAGGAAGATAGGCTTGTATGTAAATACTCATTTGATACTGAATTGTTTGAGGTCTCCTGCAGCATACTGTAGCTCATTGTCAGAGCATAAAATCTCAGGTATGACATGTCTTGCAAAATGCACTTGGTTTCTTGATCATGGTTCTTACCTGAGGGTTGTCCAGATAGCCTCTTTCTCTGACAGAATATACCTGTGTTCACACCCTACATACTATTGTAATAATTTCAGTAAAAGGCATGTCTTATGAGATATCATTTAAAAACTCATAATTTGTTGATCAATAATATCATGGCAAAATGGACAAAGCAGAATAATATGTGAAGTTATAAATGTAAGTTGAAATAATGACTAAAAGTATGTTTTCCAGATAAATCTGGGAGTGGGCAAATCAGTTCCTCAGACACAAAGGGCAAGCTGATGAACCAGCCAGGTGTAAACAAGGCTGATGGACCATTATGTGATAAGTGGCCATTCTTTGGCAGGAAAGGGGTAGAGGCAAAAATCTATATTTTAGCAGAGAAACAGCATGGAGTTCTGTCCACACAGACTGCTTGTCACCTTGCTCCAACCTGGAAATGCTTCTAAAGGGGAGAAAGGACTTTAATAAGAAGGGGCAGATGCCCCACGTCACCCCCTCCCCCAATCCTTGGCTGTTGCATTCATTGTGCCTGAAGAGACAAAGGAAGTAGCTGTTGGACTCTGGGGGAAGGGTACTTACCTAAAGAGTTTGGTCAGTAAGACTTCTGAAAGCATGTGGTAAGAAAACTTTGCTTTGAATCTAATAGAGTTTGTTAAGTTAGATACCAGTAAGCATTTTACCATTATTTTTCTTGTAACCGCTTTTGACTTTATGCCTCATACTTGTATTCACTTAAAATCTCTCTCTTTGTAATTAATACACTTTTTTGTATCTGATCCAGTATGCTTAAATTGAAGTGTCTGGGTAGCTCCATTTGGGGTAACAAGTTATGGCATATTATTCCCTTAAAGAACTAATGGACTCAGTATATTCGTACTGTCCAGGAGAGGGCTGGGTAGTACAGGACATAGGTTTCTGGGTGAAAATTTGGGACTGAGAGTGTGTTGGGGTCACCCTGTAATAATCATTAAGGCTGATAAGAGCCAAGGTATGGCTGCAGCATATACAGGCATAACTAGGAATGATTTACAAGCTAGAGGCTGTGAGCAGTCCAGGTTGGAAGCTACAGCAGCAAGACATTATAAAGGGCACCCCAGGTTACAGGGCAGGGGTAACACAGCTACTCATTGGTCTGGATTGTACCCTGGTATGTTGTAAACTCCCAGAAACTGGTGCAGTAATCTACTCCCAGCATGTAGTTCCTGCCATTAAAAGTGAATTTGTCTGTTACAACATTTTTGCAGGGTTTGATTGGGATTTCTTGAGGTGGTATATAATCTCCTTCTGTTGTTGATCATTATACTCTTTGCATACATCTCACTAGGTTTCATATATGCTCTTAATTAGGCACTCATGTCGGGCCCGTAGATACACCCCCAGGCTTGTCTCAGGCATGCTTCTATCTCCAAGTGTGAAGTGTGTATCTGTCTCATGATATCATCTCTTAAATCTATCGGGATTACTGCTCAGTCCCCTTTAAATAGAACCCAATTTACACACACAGTTTATCCCTCACCTAGTAGTAAAGAGATGACTCCTTTGGCGCTTGCTCCTTGTGATCCAGCCAACCCTCAAGTATGAAATGTTTACTGCTTGTATCACCCTTCCCATTGAGTGCTGTATTAGATTGCCTGGAGCCTCCCATCAGAGATGAGAAGGTATTGTAGCATGTTGACAGATGGCTTGGTGGAACAGCAGACAGAGTCTGTGGTATACTCTACAAGGTAAGCCATGCTCAGAGTATCTGCCACCAGCAGTGACTATCCTGGGCAGTACCTTATCTTCACCCCATAGTGCTGGAGTCTGCTTGTGATCAGACTACACATCCACCTAGAGCCCCAAGGCAAGCTGAAGGAATAGTTCCATTCCAAAAAGCACAGCCAGTAGCTCCCTTTCTGTATCTATCAGGGCTCATCCAGACAATGCTATGGGCTTCTGGCTTTGCATCAGTGTGTCAGGGCAGTCAGGACCAAGGGTGAGAATCCACATCTGGTTTCAGGATCTGGGTCAGAAGGCAAAGTCCAAATCAAACTGAGGTCAAAGCCAGGAGTTCAGGAGCAGGAATGGCCAAGGCAGCTACAGAAGATCCACACCGTTGCCTGGAAACTTTCTGGAATGCCACTTAGGTTTATATAGGGCAAGGAGCCAATCAGGAGCCATGAGGCTGCTGCCTGTCAGACCCCTTGAGGGGGGACTTCCCATGGTCTGTGTCCACAGTGGATTGTGAGTAAGGGAGTGGAAGCTGGTTAAGTTGCTGTATTATGATCAAATCCATGGCTTTGCACTGCCCTGCTGCCCATGGTGGTTGAAACTCCTGCGTATGAACTACTATCAATTCTAAGTGATAACATTTCTTGTACAATAAAGCCATTCTGAGGTCAGTGGCAAATGCAGACTGTTAATAAGAAACCCATGATATATCACCAGCACTGGGTCACATTTCTCCAGTCTAATATTAATGCTTATCAGTGTTGCTGGGACTACATTTCAGCTGACTCCACAATCCAGCTAGAATTGAATTGGTCGTTGATCTAATAGCAGTTGCAAATAAGCAGTTGAATGGCTGGGTACCTTCTTCTGCAGTACATGTTCAATGAGAGTCTCTGGATCTGCTAAAGTCACACTGCAGTTACCCTCCTCTTCATTGGACATCTCTAGTTACCTGAGTTACCGTATGTACTGCTGGAATTTCCTTCCTGACATAGCTGCAGCACTGGGACATAAAGTGGTTCTATTTCTAATGCTTTTTGCATCATTGCCCAGAGGGTGGGCATTTTCCTTTACACCTTTCATGTTGTTTTCCACAGTATGTACACTGCAACATTGCCTGCATTCTTAGTCAGTCTCTCTCTATCCTGCTTCCTGGGTTCCTTTAGCTTGAGCCTGTGTACTTGTTTTGCACTAGTGGCTGTTATTGTTATGAGCCTTTCCTTGGACTGTTGAGCAGCCATTGTTGTCTGGGAGACATTTCTCTAGGTTAGAGCTCTCTCTTGTAACAACCTCTCCTGTAAGTTGGATTCATGTGTCCCACAAATGATCCTGTCTTTAATTAGGGAATCTTCAATATCTCCAAAGTTACACATAGATGCCTGAATTCTCAGTTCTGCAATGTAAGTATCTATTCTCTCTTCTACTTCTTGGTTTCAGGTAAAAACAGAGTATCTCTGTACAGGTTTATTCTGTCTGAGGTCACAGTACCCATCAAACACTCTTATCAACTGTTCCAGTGTTTTCAGCATTATTCCTGGCACCCAATTCTTATCCTTCCCCTCAATTATATATCTAGACAGGAACGCCTCACTTAACGTTGTAGTTATGTTCTTGAAAAATGCGACTTTAAGCAAAACGATGTTAAGCGAATCAAATTTCCACATAAGACTTAATGTAAATGAGGGGGTTAGGTTCCAGGGAAATTTTTTTCACCAAACAAAAGACATATATATATATATATATATATATATATATATATATATATATATATATATATATAGAGAGAGAGAGAGAGAGAGAGAGAGAGAGAGAGAGAGAGAGAGCGCGATAAAGCTCTGTCCTTTCCTCCGTGGGTCCCACGTTTCCTGGCGGATTTTGCTAGCCTCAGAGGCTCACTGTGACCCTCCACGTAACCTTCTTTCTCTAGAGACAAGGGTCAGTCTACTGAGCCATTTTCATCATAAGCCAGCGAGGGAGGTGAGGAGAAGTTATCCTTCCTTGCACAGTCTCTGTTGTCTCCCAGTCTCAGTGATTAATCAGGGGGCAAAGGTGGAGGGGGGAGCCTGGGCCCACCCTCTACTCCGGGCTCCAGCCCAGGGAACCTAATAGTATCAGCTATGGTAGCTGACCTTTTAGAAACATGACATGTACAATTCCCTGGGCTACTTCCCCCACAGCAGCCCTCACTTCCTCAAACTCCACTTCACCCTTACCTCAGGGCCTCCTTCCTTGTACCCAATATGGTGTGTACTACTCAGCCTCTCCAACCGCACAACTTCTTCCCACAGCTCCTGACATGCACTCCCACCTGAGTGACTGGGAGGCTTTTAACTAGTTTCAGCCAGACCCTGATTGGCTTCAGGTGTCCCAATCAACCTAGCCTTCTCCCTGCCTTCTGGAAAGTTCTTAATTGGCCCCAGGTGACTTAATTGACCTGGAGCAGTGCCATTTCACTTATCCTGGTACCAGGGATTTGTTTAGCCTGGAGCTAATATATCTATCTCCCACTACTCTTCCATAGCCATCTGGCCTTGCCCCATCACTATACACACACACACACACACACACACACACACACACACAGTATAAGTTTTAAACAAACAATTTAATATTGGTACACAGCAATGATGATTGTGAAGCTTGGTTGAGGTGGAGGAGTAAGAGGGTGGGATATTTCCCAGGGAATGCCTTACTGCTAAATGATGAACTAGCAGTTGACTGAGCCCTCAAGGGTTAACTCTCACACTCTACAAGGAAAGGAGGGAGGGCAGACAGAGACAGAGACAAACACCTTGTGTGTGTTTGAGAGATAGAGATGTGCATTTTCCCTTTAAGTATGAAGAGTGGGGTCAGAAGTATACTGCCTTGTTAAGTAGATCAGCAAGCTGAGACCCGACTGCAACTCCCTCCGTCCGTGTCCCCCCCATTCTATGGAAGATGGGGTAAGCGGGGTGCAGGAGCAGGGGGGAGGGGGACACCCTGACGTTAGACCCCCTCTTCTTTCCCCCTCCCACAGGGACGGTGCAACCACTAGGCGAACTAGGTGGTCGCCTAGGGCGCCAAGTGGTTGGGGGTGGCCAAAAGCGCGCTCCGGGTAGGCAGTGGAGCAGAGGTGAGCTGGGGCAGGGGGCATGGGGAGATAACGGGGGGGTAAGCAATTAAAGGGGGAGGCGGCGCGCAGGGGAAACGCTCCCCATCCCAGCTCACCTCTGCTCCGCCTCCTCCCCTGAGCACACCGCCCCGCTCTGCTTCTCTCCCTCCCAGGCTGGCGACGCCAAACAGCTGATTGGCGCCACGAGCCTGGGAGGCGGGAGAAATGGCGCGGCAGCAGCATGCTCAGAAGGAGGCGGAGCAGAGGTGAGCTGGGGCGGGGAGATGCCGCATGGCTCCCTGGGCCGCGGGGAGGGGGGGCGGCCGCGGGGAGCTGCTGCACAGCTCCCCGGGACGAAGGGAGTGGAGGGCGGTGGCTGGGAGCTGCCGCAGTGGGGGTGCCTCAGGGTGGAGGGGGGGTGGGGAGCTGCCGCAGGGCTCCCGGGGTGGAGGGGCAGGCGCAAAGTGGAAGTTTCACCTAGGGCGTGAAACATCCTTGCACCGGCCCTGCCCACACAGCAAACAGGAGGCTCCTGGGAGCAGTTCCAAGGCAGAGGGCCAGAGCAGCACATGGCAGTGCAGGGAGGGACAGCTGAACTGCTGGCAATCGATAGCCTGCTGGGTGGCTGCTGTACAGGTAATTTAGGGGAGCGGGGAGCTGATAGGGGGGCTGCCTGTCCACCCTGGTTTCAAGCCCCCACCAGCTAGCTGCAACGGGCTGCTCTTCCTTCAAGTGTAAGGGGACTGTTGCCCCCTTACGAACATTCAGTGTGGGTGTTTTATATATACACAAACACCTTGTGTGTGTTTGAGAGATAGAGAAGTGCATTTTCCCTTTAACTAGCTCCCAGTACTAAAAAGGGGAAAGGGTCGATGCGGAATCAGGACCCTGAGACTGACAGCCCCCAGGAACAATGGGGAGAGGCCAATGCTCCAGGTCAGCCTGAATGACAGGGCGGGCAGGCTAATCAGGGAGTCAGAAGGCCAGGGAGGTCCCATCCTCCGTGTGAGCTGGATTTGCCTGGGTCAGACAGAGTGGGGCCAGACTAAGGAGAAAGCAGGGGCCCAAGCTAAGCTGGGGAGCAGAGCTGTGCCAGATCCAGAGGGACCAGAAAAGCAGCCCACGAAGCAGGTCAGTGCTGGGAGCAGAGTCACAGAAGCAGCCTGCAGAGCAGACGTGTCCTGGGAGCAAAACTGCAGGAACCAGAGGCAGAGGGGCCAAAGAAGCAGCCCAGGGAGCTGGAGGCAGAGCAGCAGCAGTGCAGAGACACAGTGGTGGAGCTGGGGCTGGAGCAGTCCGAAGCTGGGTGCGGTGAGCAGCTGGGTAGACCGAGGGGGACCCTGGGCAGCAGGCCCAGCACAGGGAGACGCCTCAGCCAAGAGGCTCTGCAGGCCAGGCTTGGATCGTAACCCCGACAGGGCAGGGGTGACACTGGAAAGAAGGGTCCTACCACTTAGAGCCTGAGAGCGTGTGGCCACCACCAGAGCAAGTGTCCAACCCACAGCATCCCTGCAGCACAGCCAGGGCCTGAGAAGGAGGTCGGGGGCTTACAAGGAACAGACTGTGAACTGCCCTGATGTTCCAGAGACACTGCTTGTGATGTTCCCTGCCACACAGCGGGGTGATGTGTTTCCTTTAACCTTTCCCATTTCCCCTTATTCTTTTTAAAATTAATTGTTGATTAAATAACTTGCATTTGCTGTAACTAGTAGGTAATGGTCAGTGGGTCAGAGAAGTGCCCAGTGCAGAGAGAACCCCAGAGTGGGGACACCCTAGCACCTGTCCTAGGTGACCATAGCAGGGTTGGGGGTTGAGCCCCCCAGGAATCCTGGGCCCAGCCTTGTTGGGGTTATGAGGAGTCTGCCAGACAGGAGAGTGGAAGGGGAGTCCTCAAGGGCAGGGAGGCCGCTGGGTAAAGGAAGTGGGAGCGAGGACTCAGATCATTTCGCTAGCCCACTTCACCGGGGTAGTGCAGAAGCCAGGAAAGTTCCCCACAATAGCGGGACTATTCCCCTGCTTACACAAGCAGTGGACAAAGCAGGCAGCTACCAAACAACATTATCAGGGAGCATTGCACAACTTTAAATGAGCATGTTCTCTAATTGATCAGCAACATAACAATGAAACAATGTTAACCGGGACGACTTTAAGTGAGGAGTTCCGGTACTCTTTACCTTCATTTTCTCATCTTTATCATGCACAGTCAGCTATATATACACAGACAAAGTTCTTGCTTCCTTTGCTTCCATGTTTGTGCAAGGCTTTTCCCCCCTGGAAAATCAGCATTCCTGTTGGTCTCAGTCCCTCATTCCTGCCTGTTTGCTGTTTCCAAATACCGCTTTCTTTGCTTGTTAATCATACTCTCTTCCTTTCTGTAGGTCTCATCAGACTAACCACTGCCACTATATTTCATGTACTGTGTACTGGATAACATCATGAGAAGACTTTGCACTTTTAAAACTAAGCTGGCACTTTATTAAGAACTATTTACACGGATGCTTGAGCTGCAGCTAACATACTATCCATGTGTACATATACTGACTTCTAGGTGCCTCCTCTGAACTCTTCCCTCCTGCATTCTGAGCTTCTCTCTCTCCATGTTCCATGCAGGTTGCTACAGAGGAGAAGCATGAGGTGTGAGCTGAATGCGGAAGGGTAGGTGGCAGAGCAAAACTGGATGGGTGGGTGCAAGCAATCTGGGTAATATTTTTTGTGCAGCCCAAAGAACCTGATTCCTCTCAATTTGCCAGATGGGTGTTTACATAGAGAAAAAGAATCAGGCAAGATTTTCAGTATTTTTGCATTAGAATATCTATGAATGAATAAAATACTTACTCTTTCTTGTTTTTGTTCTTCTCTTCTTTTCCTTTTCTGCTTTTCCTTTTATCTACCCTTTGTTCTCATGTATCTTGCAAAAATCTTTTGCCCTTTTGCCCTTTCACTGTCTTTTCCTTCATTATAACTTTTCTGCAGAGTTAATAGTCCATTCTCTCTCTTTTATTTCTCTGTGTTCTCTCCCTTCTTTGTCATGGTCTCTCAATATTTTTCCTTCTCTCTCCACCACATTCCCTTTACTTCCCTCTGCTCTGTCTTTCCCTCTGTCTGTCATTGCTTTCTCTTTTGTCTCCTTCTCCAGTCCCTCACACACTCCCTCCCCTACTCACTCTATCCTCCATTGTCTCCACTCACTCTGCCATGCTTTCACACATATATATATACACAAACCTTCTGCCTCTCTGTCTCAGAAGAGGGGACGTCCAATTTTCCCTCACCCTCCAACAAGGAGATGGGGGCCATGATTTAATTCTCCAAGTCAAGTTTTGTTTCTTTTTACCTTCAATATTCTCTCCCCCAACCTCAAGTCTTTTTTTATGTCTCATCAAGGGAATGGGCCAGATGAATTTCTCCTCCCTGCTCCAAGACAAGAGAGGGGCTGCACTTTTGAGGTAGGTGTAGGAAGGATTTGGGAGATTGGCCATCCAGAATTAGAGCTGAACTGGTCGGCAAGGAGGTAAGAGTAGAGGAGCTTTAACTGCAGGCAGGAAGGAGCTCAGCTGCACTGCCTACTGTACTCGATAAAAAGTTCTGTGGCCCCTCAGCACCACAACACTTCCTTAGATTAGCTTGTATGGGCATGTGCTGACCTGGCCACCTGTTAGTTACGGGACAAAAGCAGGGGTAGATCTATCTCATTTTCTCTAGAGGTGTAGGAAACCTGTGAAATGACAATATCAGACAAACAGATGAATTCCTAATGCTGGTTTAGAAGTAATAAGGTGAACACACAGGAAAATCAGAAGTTGTTCCTCCTCTTCAGTTGGTCAAACACTGGCTTCTTTTTGACTTGTCTCACACCCCTCACTGTTAGTCCAAAGGAAGTCCCAAAGGCTTCCCAAATTCTTATTTTTGGATACTACCATTTCTCCCCCCACTTTATTATTTTCATTAAATGGCCCATGCTAATGATCTTCTAAGCTCGAGGGCAAAGGGCTTTTGCCAATGCCATAGAATACTCACCAGAAGATGCCTGTAGTGAGCATATCTGCGAAGCAATGTCCACCCTTTTCACATAAGAATAAGGATAAGATTTTTTGACCAGAGAGTGAGAGACAAGACACTTCTGAAACTGCACTTGTCCCATTGCATCAGTCATCAGGCCTTAGGTCAACATGCATGAATAACTGATAAGGCTCCCATAGGTGTATGCATCACACAACCTCTGTCCTCCAGCAAATAACGTAAATAACGTAAATAAGTACATTATGCTTAGTCATAGTAAAAATGAGAAGCTAAAGGCATGATGCATAAAGCAATGAAATAAAAAGAGGCTACATTTCAACTGTCATCATGCACCCAATAAAAAAATAAAGATGGCATAAAAAAGTAATGAAGAGGTGTGCCTTGTTTTCATCAATGTCATAGATGAAATATTTTAGAATCATAGCAGGTTTAGATAAATATTTCTTGGGCTGTGTTTCACATTGAGGTTATCTTATCTGAACTCGTCACAAAATCTGTTTCTCTGTTCATATTGGGACAACAAAGAGGTGGAAAGACAGATTTTTATTCCAGAAACTTTCTCTCTCGTTTCTGTTAGATTATAACATTTTATACTCCTCTTGCTAGAAGATTGTTCCCTAAATTAAATTACTAGATTACTTTGTCCATTTTTGCTTTGGATGACTCAGAACAATAGGGGACACCAAAATTTCCTGTATGAGACATTTTGAGAGTCTAATGAATGTGTACTAGGAAGTATTTCCTGACATTCAACCTAAATTTTAATTTGCTTTATTTTGACCCATGACTCCTGCTTGTATCTCTGGTACTATGCTGAACACTTCTCTCTCTCTTTGGTGTTCATCACTGTTCACTTTCTAATCCTTGTAGGCAGTTGTCCTCTTCTACATCATTGCTTTGACAAGCTCTTGATAGACAGAAGAAAAGATGGATAGCACGAATGCTTGTCAAAGCAATGACTAAGGGCATGTCTTCATTACCATGCTAAATCGCTGCTGCTGCCATTAATGCAGTGACACTGATTTAGTGGGTATGGTGAAGATGCACTAAGTTGATGGGAGAGCACTCTCCCATCGATGTTTATAATCCACCTCAACAAGAGGCAGAAGCCATGTCGACGGGAGAGTGTCTCCCGTTGACATAGCATAGTGTAGATACTCCTGTAAATTGATTTAAGATATGTTGAATTGAATTACATAACTTATCCTGCGTAATTTAGATCGATGTACAGCTTAGTTTAGACCAGGTCTAAGAGTAAGTTTCAGAGAGAGAAAGACTAACATCTTTCTGGGCCACAGTGTATTGCCTTTGAAGATTTTAACCACTATATTGCATTATAAGATGCTGTTCACTAGCACTGAATTCCACTCTCTTCTTCCATTGAAGATGTATATTTTGGATAATTTTCCCCCAGAGAAGTGTTAGCTTGCATTTTTTTCCATGGTAAATCCTTTTTATTGTAATTTTAACCTCTCTAGTTCCCTTTGTACTATTTCTCACTACCCAATACTCCTAATTTATCATCATCTGCCACTTAAAACAATGTGTGGTTTATCCTGACTCTTCCAGTTTATTAATAGTGATGCTCAATAAAACCAGACCTAAACCCAACTACTATAGCACCTTCTGGTCATCACTTGCTCCATTCAAGTTCATATATTGCTATATACCATTACTTTTTGCTCAGTCTTTCAGTTAATTTTCACTCTATGCAATAGATGTCATATTCAATCTAACAGCAATTAATTTTCCATAGATGCTTCTGAGAGGTATACTGTAGCAATTGCTTAGCTGAAGCCTACATATATTAAATCTCCCTAAATTTTCTCCATCCGTTAATTTGGTAATTTGAGAAAAAATAATCAGGTTTCTCTGGCATGATTTGTACTAGGCTTTATAGGCCTTGAAATTCTAATTCTAAGTTTTTTAACTGAGTTCACTTTTGTCCTTTGCGTACATTAATACTTGTTTCACTTCTTATCCTCCTGCTTCTAAAAAAGGAAAATGATAAATATATTTTTCATTAATCTATTTATTTTGCAGCACAGAGCAATGTACATCTAATGACATGTGAATATGGATTACTAATTTAGAGTAAGTGCTATCATTTCCAGTGGTGTACTTTAATTAAAGGGACCAGTCCTAGTCTTCAGTTTATGTTTTTATAAATAGCCATTGGATGTTTATCATTAGGATTAACAAATCAGGAAAAAAAATCTGTTATACTAAAATGTTAAAAGTAAAGAAATTAAAGATTGCCATACAGGTATTAAAAATAATTGGTTCTTACTATTGTTTCCTTACAAACTATTCTACCCTCTCTCCTCCAATACAACATACACAGGTTTATTATTATTATATGCTCATGAACATGGAGCTGCTATTTTTTTAAATACACAAAAAACACACTGACAGTTTTAGTTTTGGGGCAAAAATAAACAACCATTGTACATCAGTTTTTCAAAGAAGGAAAAATTTAGGTCAAACGGCCTAGCAAACTTGACAATTTACTTTTAAGTTTTGATAAATTCACATTTGTTCTGATTTTGATCTCCTTGATTTAACTAACACATTTGGGTTATACTTAAACCTTGCAGTGCTATGGGTTGGGACTCTTAGGGTATGTCTACACTGTAATAAAACACCCACGGCTAGCCAATGTCAGCTGACTTGGGCTCGCGGGGCTTTGGCTATGGAACTATAAAATTGCAGTGTAGACATTCCAGCCTGAGCCCGAATGTCTACATGCAATTTTAAAACCCTGCAACCTGAGCCCCGTAAGCCCAAGTCAGCTGACATGGGCCCACGGAGGATGTCTTATTGCAGTTAGACATACCCTAAGAACTTGCAGGCAACCATCATGCAAACTATTAAATGCTAAAAGGGCCTGGGATGCCTTGGAGAGTGTGTTATACTTATACAGAGAGGGAGATTTTGACGTATGCTTAGAGTCTCAAAATGCAGAAAAGGATGTACAATAAATGGTTACCTTTTGCCTACAGTACTTATTATATATGCACATTTTTTCCTCCCATAACAAACCATTTCCAATCCAGTACACAAGAATAAGTAGTTCCCATCATTTAGAACTGTTCACATACATTTTTGTAATTGTACAGACTTTCTAGACTTACCTCCTCTATGGATAATCAAAGAAGTTTCACTTCCAACAGGACATTCTTTAAGTATATCCACTACTTCTGCATGGCTCAGGTTCTGTACATTCTGCTGGTTGATCTCAACAATGAGGTCACCTTCACACAAACCAGGACATCCCTGAATGTCTAGAATTTGCTTCACCCTCTGTCCTGTAGGACTGTCTGCTATAGTGAAGCCAAAGCCCTGGGCCCCTTTCACAATGGTTAAGGTCATGAGTTCAGCTTGGGTGGCCCCAGAAGAAGCCATTGATACATTATCATCATGAACAGGTGGTGGGAATGTGCTATCAAGCTGACTATCTGCAGGAATGGAGTGCAAGGGATGTGGTGGTCGATCTGTTACATCTGGAACAGATTGAGAGGTCCTAGAAATGTATTCCAAATAAGTTTCATAGTTATGTCTTCCATTTACCACTACCGGAGGCCTCTCCATTACTGCAAGTGGTGGCACCATGCTGTTGGCAGGATCTTCAGGATCAAAGGGCAAAGGGTATCCACGACATAGCACCAGGTTGACACTCTGACCAATAGGAACTGACTGGAAGAGTTTGACTACATCTGCGTGAGTATGCCCAAGGACACAAACTTCATTAATATAGACAATGACATCACCTAGAAAGAGAAAAAAATAGCAATGATATGAGAAAACTTCAATTCCTATTGACACAAAAGGAATGGAATTTGTTTATGAGATCAGACATAGGAAATCACAATTTTACTAAAAAGTAAAATGGATTAGAGCAGTATTCAGATCAACCAAAGGTGATACCAGGCTGCAATTTGTCTGCCTACAAAAATAAATAAGGTAGTTCAATGCTGAAATAATTATAACAGAGCAACAGCTCTACTATAATTAAGATTCAGACTAAAGGGTTCTGTCTAAATCTCAACTCGTCTGAGTGCTCTGAAATCTACATGGTTACTCAGATTGCCTTAAAAATTAGGTGGTGTAAGGTTCTATTAGTGATCCAAAGTTGGGAACATTTGACCAAAGGAATAGGGAGATACAGTCCCAACCCCCTTTCTTAAAGCTGAGTGATTCTGGCAACCCTTTTTTTGCTCCCAGATGGAAATCAAACAGGGGCTCAGATCACTGCACCAGAGTCACATCACTCAAAGTTAGCCCAACAGAGCTCATGGCATCCACCAGCCCTTTGAAGGAAAATCAAAATGTTATTTCAAAAAGATTGTGCTTCTCTAGTTAGGCTTGTTGTAAATCTCACATTCTTAATATCACACCGAATGAATTATACTGAGCATGTGCAGAGAGTCTGGCCAGCTATCTGGAAAACTATGTTTTCAGCCTAAGACCTGAGGCGTTCTGAGGGCGTGGCACAGTCATTGAATCTGAGCATCACCCCCGGTATTGAGAGTTCAAATCCTACCTAGAGCAGAAATGTGAAGTAAAACAAAACAAAACAAAAAGCAGGGATATTACTCCAATCTGCTTCTGTCAAAGGGGGAAATGTAATATTGGCACAGCTGAAGGTGCTAAAATTATTCTTTTTAAAAGAAAATAAATTACACAAGCAAATGTTTGCTGGGAGGGGAGGGTGATTGGGGAGGAAGAGTAGGTGGGAATAGGAGGAGAAGGGTTGGGGGATCAGGGATGATGAGGGCTAAGAGGTGGGGTAGGACACAGGGAAAGGAGAGGGGAAGGGGTGAATGATGGGAACGGGGGCAGAATATGGGCAGGAGCACCTGTCAGCTCCACATTTCCCTCCTGGGTGTATGTCGTGGCAGTTCACACATCACATAGTTATTGTTTCAGGCTGTATTCATCTCCATCAGGTACTCTTTTTCAGAGATGAATCTTATTTAGATGAATAGGCCACTTAACATCTCTCAAAATCTGCAACCATGAAGTACGAACCAACTCTGGGAAGAAATCTGAGAATGAGCTGTAAACATTTGGGAAAAATCTGCCTCTCTCAAGGTTTTTATATATTTATTATTCATTTTGGCTAAATGTAATCTGAGTACAGCAGAATATTCAGAAGGCGCTGAAACTATTTTTGAAAAGCAAATAAATTACACATGTGAATGCTCACTGGGAGAGGAGGGATGATTGGGGTGCAAGAGTAGCTGGTAATAGGAGAAGAGAGGCTTGGGTCTGCAGCGAGTGATGGAAAATATTATGGAGAGGGGGATAAATGGGAATGGGCGGTAGGGAAGGGGAGAGGGGGATAAATGGGAATGGGCGGTAGGGAAGGGAAGAGGGGCTGAGGGGACTCAAATAAGAAGGAGGGTTTAGGTGGAGTGGCAGAGGAGAAGATGGGAGGGGTTGAAGAGTATATGGGATAGCAGAAAAGTTTAGGGGTCTGCATGCTGGGATCTGTAGGGCTCTCAGCTCCTCTCCTGGTCCACTGTGTGCTCTGGAGGACCCTGCTCCTCAGGCAGTGTCTAAGCCCCACTCCTACCCCTCCATGTGAGCTGGGATCTGAAGGTAATGCAAATTTATACATCTGAAATCCAGAAAATGAATAGTTACATATCACCCTTGTGCAGGGTTGAGATCAGGGGCTGGCCGGGGTGTGTGGGAGAGGCACAGTTTGGAAGAGGGGCAGACTGTGTGGATCTGAGGCATGGCTGGGGAAGCCTGGCTGAAGCAGGGGCAGGAGTCCCAGCTGGAGGTTAGTTAGTGTTGGGAGTGAAAGTCTGTGCTCAGTGTGCAGGCGTCCGATAAACTGCTGCATGGATATGTGTATGCAGCTGCATGGGGCAGGAGACAACAAGGAACAACTTACATGTTAATGGCTCTTACAGTGCCAACTAATGGCTTAATGGGCAGTGAGGGGGAGCTGGAAATGTTGGTGGGGAAGGGACTGTGGTGCTACATGTGGCAGAGAATGGAGAAGGAGAGAGACATACCAGTCTTCTCTCATCTGCTGAAAGTTACTATAACTGTCGTACTATAAAACTGCCAAGAGTTTGGGACACAGACCATGGATGAAATTTCTCTCACCAGCCCTGTAAGCAACTATACAATGCAAACATTTCAAAGGACAACCATGATCTCTACTCCACTATAACAAAATGTACAGGAGGAGGGAGGGGCACAGAGGAAATTCTATAAGCCACCATGTGGCTTAGTGGAAAGACCACTGGACTGGGATTATTCCTAGCTGTGCCATTGGCATCCTGGGTGGCCTTGAGGAAGTCATTTAACCTCTCTGCCTCAGTTTCCCCTTTGTACAGTGGGGATGATGATGTAAAGTTCTTTGAGATCTAACTAATAAAAACACTATATAAAAGCTAGCTCTTTTAATTATTAGCTAACCATGGCAGCACATCAGCTGAAAACCTGAGTGAGGATTACAACTGTCTAAATGAACACCAACTGCTAACAACAAACATTTCCCTGCTTAAGTAATTAGGAAATTAAATGGCATAAAACTTGTTATCACAGAGTTAAGGTTGCTGGTGATAGCTTGTGCCCTTTCAGAATGTCACAGTTATAAAACTCAAACTTCTGAAAACCAGGAAATACATAGTTTAAGGTAAATGCCCACACAATCTTAACTCTGCCCTCTTTGAATGATGCCCCAGTACACTCAGAACAATCCCACTCTGCCTTTTGACTAAAATGATCAAGTGTCACCTACGCTTCCCCTATGCTCTAACACTGAACCTACTTCACCAACAGAATACCACACTTACTTCAGACCTATTTACAAGCTCTTTATACTTTCACATAGGACAGGGGTTCTCAAACTTCATTGCGCCGCAACCCGCCTTCTGACAACAAAAATTTCTTCACGACCCCAGGAGGGGGGACTGAAGCCTGAGTCTGACCAAGCCCCACTGCCTGTGCGGGGGAATAAAGCCTGAACACCACTGCTCCCGGCAGGGGGGCCAAAGCTGAAGTTCAAGAACTTCAGTCTCTAATCACGGGGCCTGGAACCTGAGCTGTGCTGCCCAGGGCTGAAGCCCTCGGGTTTGGCTTCGGCCCTGGGCAGTGGAGCTCGGGCTTCAGCCCCGGGCCCCAGCAAGTCTAAGCCTGCCCTGGCAACCCCATTCAAAGGTGGTAACAACCCACCTTGGGGTCTGGACCCACAGTTTGAGAACCCCTGACACACGATACCACCTAAAATTGTACTTTCCTCTAGCCAACATTAAATCCACAGACTGCACTCATATCCAGGGGTGCTGGCCCTATTTTTATAATGGGGATGCTGACTGCCATTGAACCAAACTGTAAACTCTGTATGTAATGGAAAGTGCTTCAAGCCAGGAGTGTGGCAGCACCCCCAGCACCTTTGCTTAGATCCCCCCTCACTATTTATAATACCCCTGGCAATAAAACCCCAGTGCACTGCTACTTGCACATGCTACACAATTCGGTAGCGAAATTATGCACTCTGGAAACTCAAGGTACGTAAAAATATCTTTCCTTTGATCATACACATGGGGATGGGGGGAGAGGAAATGGGACTCAGCCCCAGATCGTCTCATAGCACAAATCACAGCTCTATGGTGCTTCTCAAACTAATCACCAGATTTCCTCATATCACAATCACAGCTTTTCCAAACTGCTCCTGCCACAGGTGCTGGCTTTCTCCTTGCCCCAGGGGTGTTCAACCCCCACTCCGCCCCAGTCCCTGCCCCCACTCTACTCCTTCCTCATACCCCGCCCCGCCTCTTCCTGCCCAGTTACCCTCCTCTCCCCCTTCCCCCAACTCCTCCTGCATGCTGCGGAACAGCTGAGGGGGAGGAGTTGATAGGTGGGGCCACTGGCAGGCACTGGGGTAGAGGGGAGAAGGTTCCTGCTGGTGGGTGCTAAACACCCACTAAGTTTTTTCCTTGGATGCGCCATTCAGTTGTGCTGTTCATGTAATTCTTTACTGGAGTCTCTATCTACTCTTTTGTATCTAACATATACTATTTTGGTATCAGATTTGACAGAGACAGAATGGGATTAATAGATAGATAAAATTAGGAAAAGGACGAATATGTCAGGATCATTTTAATCTAAACAATATCAGATTTTGTGGAGCCTGTGTCTGCAGGAGGGGTGGAGTGGATGCCGATGGGCTAAAAGTTCACAGGGCATGTACGTTTGTGTGTGAGAAATAATCATCCTGCATTGAATGGGACCTCTACCATTGGCTTTAAAGGTCACCATTTGCTACCACATATCACATGGTTACTCTGGTTATTTCCTATTCTAAGTATAGGCAAAAGTTTATCTAATATCACTGTGTGCCACCTATTGCCAAATGATAACTTTTTATGGTTAATCACTGTGCCTCAGTACTTTCAGTCAACATTGGGTTCATGGGTCTCCACTCTGCTCATGTAGCAGCCCTTTTCTACTGAAGAATAGTTCAAAATAAGTTTCAGTTGACTTAGGTGTCTTCCCATGACCAGGACTGGTCAATATATTGATGATTATCAATAAATATTCATATTATGGTAGAACCTACAGGCCAGAGCCTGGATTAAAATAAATAGCAACTTATTTGTCCACACAATAGCCAAAGTACTTACTAGCCGATTTTTGTTTCCACTTTCAATAAAACTAAAATGGCATGCATCTTTTATGCCTTTTAACACAGAAAATGGCTATGTGGTCAGAATAATCATCAAGCTACAGTAGTGTTGTAAGTAACAATATTTTTATTTTTCTGCAAATAAGTTATGTACCAATAAACTATGATAGCTCTAGGTTCGCTGCCAGATACATAGCTTAATTATTTGACCTAAAATAATATGCACTATCAATTTTATGTTTTAATGGTATCTCAAGATTCAGTAATTAAATTAGAAATTTTTTTGCTACTGGAATTGCTTTCAATTAATATATGAAATTGTTTCCTGGAAGCACCCTAATCA
The DNA here is from genome assembly GCF_009764565.3 of Dermochelys coriacea. Taxonomy (NCBI): domain Eukaryota; kingdom Metazoa; phylum Chordata; order Testudines; family Dermochelyidae; genus Dermochelys; species Dermochelys coriacea. The sequence goes on from NC_050068.2 coordinate 330,230,892, forward strand.
CAAATCTAATCAATTGAGTAGAGGGAAAAGAACGAGATGCCACTATAGGGAAAGGAAAGAATATTGTGTATGTAAAAATGAATTGGTTAGTTCACACATGATCAGACTGTCTAACAACCTGACAGCAGTTAATTGCATACTTTTAAAATTCACATGCATAAGTGGTAATTCATGTAGAGATTTCTTCAAAGGTGGGCCAAGCACACAAATGCTGACAGATTTTGTTTAAATGCTTGAGAATAATATGCACAGAATGACACATACTGCATAAACGTGCATCTTAAAATACAGGTTGAAAGAGGAAGTTTAGTTATACAGAAATGCATAGGAAGCTCTGCGAGAACAGAGATAATGCTCACTTACACAGATGCTGCAGACAATTTATAGTTTTAAATCTGATCTTTTAGAAATTAAGTAAACAAAATACTGTACTGAATAAAAGTGACAATTGCTGTATTTCATCTTTATTTGTGATCTAGTTCTTGCTTTAATCTTTATTTGCAACCTGCTTTATAAAAGAGATCAGAATTTGACTGTCACGTATCTAACACATGATTAAAGAGACAGTTAACTTGAAAGTCACCATTCTGTCAGGTATGTTTGTACCTATTGTTACAAGTAACACCTAACATTGTTATTAGTGAAAGTAACTAGAAAAACAAATATTCTTTGGGGTTTTTTCCAGTTTGTTGACTCTGTGCATTTGACAGCACATTGTGTAGAGTCAGTTTCATAGTTTTGTTGATTCTCAACTGCACTTTCTGTTTCATGAACTAGCATGATGGTATCATGCTCATGCACTGGTCCTGAGTTTGTTCCATGTTTGGTCTAATGGACAAGGAACTGAATTAGAAGTCAGAAGACCTCGGTCTATTCCTTGCCTCTACCACTGGCCTGCTGCATAACAATGGGAAAATCATGTTGTCTTTCTGTGTCTATTTCCCATCCCACCCTTTGGCTGTCTTGCCTCTAGACTTCAAGTTGAGGCAGAGACTGCCTCTCTGTTTTTCTGTCCTACCACAATGGTGCTCTGATCTTAGTTGTGGACCTCTTAAGCCACCATAATACAAATAATATCAGAATGTATATTTTTAATTAGTCAGTTCAAAAAAATGCAAGTTGACATGTTCAAGTGTCCCTTTAAGCACCACTTAGATACTAGGTGCTGGCCCAGTGCATCCCCATTATTAGCTAATATTGTCCCAATTAATCCTGAATCATTACAATTTATTATCAATTACTAAGATGATTTCCAAGTATATGTATTGTTAAAGCAGCTCTCCTAAAAGAGCACATTCCAATTAAGAGAAGCATTGTATAAAAATAATTTACAAACAAAAAAGGACACTGTTCTTTCATATGGACACATCTTTTCAAAGCCTGTTAGAATTGTTCTGGAAATAATTCCATATCACCCATTCCATCCACCTTATTTGCGAAAATTTACAAAATTCTCGTGAATAGAATTTTCTATTCTAATATCTGGCCCTGCAACTATTGCACACAGTACCGTTCAGGTGAGAACTTCCCTCTTCAAGGTTCCAGAGTCAGGCAAAATGCTTCCAAGTAGTGAGGGCCAGAGCAGCCCCCTTGTAACTGTTGTATCAATGCATCTTTTTCTTCCTTTCCAGAATGCTGACCAGTGCACAGAGATGTGGTGGTAATGGCCCTGTTTTCATTCCTCCTCTCTTGCTATCCTCCTGCTCAGGCAGTGAAGGGCTTTGGATTAAGGCTATTTATTCCACAGGAGCAAGGAAATCATCTTGTGCCATCTTCTTCTTCCCCTTATGCATGCATGCACAATCTAATCCTCAAAATAATATTGTCTTCATAAACTAGGAAACCACACCAGCTAATTCAGTAGTGGGCAAAACTGCCAGGGAAAAGAACAACCTGAGAAAAATTCAACTAAAATTCAGAACCAAATCTGAAAGGTTTGGATAAGAATCCCCATTTCCAGAATCTATCCCCTCTCTTCCCCCCAGCAAAAAAACCCGGACCAAAACCAATTACCACAAGATTGCACAAGACTGTGTGGTCTTTGCTGGGTAAGCTGCCCTTTTCAGGTTTTTTGGGCTTCTATGGGATGTAAGGTGAACATTGTATTCTGGATTGCCTTTGAGATGTGAAAGTCATGGAGCTAATGCAATCTGAAGATAACATTTGATGCAGCAGTGACTTCTAAACCTTCTGAGACGCACGGTGTCCACGTTACAAGATCATATGGAGAAGGGAATGTTGAAGCTGAGAAAGTGGAGATGTAAAGCAAGGGCTGTGGGAGAAACATTGGATGGAGGAATGAATTATTGAGTCAAATCCAGAAAAATTAGCTGAATGTGACTGTACCCAGAGGAACAGGAGAAGAGGTTCAGGCTGTGGAAGGTGAAGGAGGATAATATCTCAAGTAATTTAGATAAGCCTCTGAGCTTTAGGAGCTTCTCCAAACCAAACCCAGTTTCCAGACCTTTTGAGGTTTGCTCATCATAAATCTCAAATTCATGCCTCCTGGGTCCCTGTGACATGACAAAACTAACACACAATGAGCAATGTTTGCTCAGTGGAGAAGCCTAGCATTTGGCAGCAAGAGGCATTGTTTGCATTAAAGAGCCAATGTCATAATCAGGCAAAGTTTAAAAATATATTTTAGAAAGACTACTGATGTGTCATTTATCTTTCCTGCATTTCCTCTCCTACTGCTAGTAATAATAACTAGTACATTTGGACAACAATAGCAGCTTTCTCCTTTTTAGTTAGCTTATTCTACCACAATGATTCATTCAGTGAGCCACAGTCTGGTTCCTGATATCACAATCATTCCCATGGTGAGGAGTTCTCATTAGGGCTCTGCAAAACATTTGCACCAAGCCTCAACATTTGCCTGGCTTTGAGGCTTGATATGTGAAAATGGGTGGAGGTTGTTTACATATACACCTATAGAATTCATTAGTCTCACTTCCCCATTTAGCTCCCCCCGCCCTTGCCATTCCTCCCTCTCTAACAAGCTGCAGGACCTGCCCATGTCTCCTTAAATTTCTTGTTGAAGGGGAAGTAGGAGTATGAAGAAGATTCTCTAGAAGGGGAAGGGTCATTTCTTTTTCTAGGCTGGAGTTCATTATTCCAACTCCATCACTGATTCCACATGTCCATCACTATAAGAACAGATTCCTGCATCTGGTTGAAAATACAAGGGCCAAATTCAGAAGTGAGTCTAAGGAAGTCTGAGTTTAACTTGCACTTTCTTCCAGTCCCCTCTGTTACTGCTATGCCAATTTAGATATTCTAGACTGACTTACGTATTCAGAGTCCCTTAGACTTAAAGGTCTGAATTCAGAGATAATATTTAAGTTAACTTAGTCTCCCTTTACACAGCCTGAGGCTTGGTCTACACTAGAAAATAAAGTTGGCTTAACTACATCGCTCAGTGGTGTGAAAAATCCACATCTCTCAGCTTTGATCCATCAACCTAGCTACTGCCTGTTGGGGAAATGGATTACCTTTGCCAAAAGGAGAATCCCTCCTGTCAGTGTTGGCAGTGCTGCTACAGCATTTCAAATGTTGACAAGCCCTTAGAGTTACTTATAGCAATCTCTAAGGGAGTTAAAAGTGATGCTATTTTCTCACAAATTAATATGGTTTCTACTCTAATTTAACGTACGCCTCATTATGGTTCCTCAGTCTGTATGTTACCCTAATTTAGCCTCCTTCCGAGTTTGGTAGCACATGTGTAAATACTAGCTATAAGGAACTGAGTGAGTGAGATGGAGTCAAAGGGTATTTCTACACTGGAGCTGAAGATATAATTTCCAGCTCAGGTAGACATACCCATGCTAGCTTTGATTGAAGCTAAGGATTCAGAAGGGATTGTACTCAGGACAGCTAACCTGTCCCACTGCCCATGCAGCCATGGCTACACTGCTATTTTTAGTACGCTGGCCCAATCAGAGCTAGTGCAGGTATGTGGACCCGAGTTGGAAATGATACCTCCAGCTCCCGTGTAGACTACACTACACTACAGACTTAAGTCAATCTATGTTAGGTCAACTTACAGCCACCAGAGTAATTACTTCAGTGGCTGATGTCTACACTTCCTCCTTCTGTCTGTGGTGCATGTCCTCCCCAGGAGTGCTTCCACCGACTGAAGAGGGGCAATGTGGGGCGCTGAGAGCCAGACAGTCAACAGCCAATGTAAATAACACAATGTCTACAGAGACATTGTGTGGCCCTAACTACATCGACATAAATCCTACACCTCTTGCGGAGGTGGAGTTATTATGTTGGTGTAGTAGGGCACTTATGTCGGCGAGATAAGGCAGTAGTGTGTACACTGATATAATTAGATTGAAGTAAGCTGCCTTATGTCGACCTAAATGTGTAGCGTAAACCAGGCCTAAGTCAATGCACATCACCTCTGAATTTGGCTCTGTAACTCTGTACCACTCTGCTCCTGCCTACCTCTTAGATTTCCTTTGCTCTTAATCCTAGCTTTTATACTTGAGTGTCTACTCATTTGTCTTGATACTCCCTTTCTTTTTCTCCAGTTAACATCTCTGTTGCTTCTTCCACCCTGACCATCCCCACAATGCCTGGGACAGCCTCCCTCTTCCTGTGTACCAAGCAGAGGTGCTCTCCTCCTTCAGATATATTTCCAATTCACTTCTTCTGGTCAGCCTTCCCTCTAACTGTTTATCTGTTCCTACTCTCGTGCCCAAACTGTATATTTAAAATAATTTTTAAAAAATGATCTACACACACTATATATGCTTTGGAACTAACAAAATAAAAACAAAGGAGAAGCAGATTTACTCAAAAAGTGTGCTTAGCCACACACTCAGTTGCCATGTACTTATCCTTTCCCAACATTGCTGGGCCAGATTCTGCTCTATTTTATAGTTGTGACTACAGATTTTAGTTCATTGGCTTTAGAGGAGTTACTGTGACTTTACACTGGTGTCACAGAGCAGAAGTTAGCCCTACATTTAAATAATTCTTTAAGTTTGCCTGAACAGATATAGCTTTTTAAGATGCTGTGGAAGATCAAAGTATGAGGAAATTTAGACACGGTCTGCTCACATTGGGTGTTGCACCTGGCAGTCATTTACACTCAAGCAAACAACTGTAAATAATCATGTGGTTATAGAGCTTGTCCCATGTCTCTATGATAAGTTTTTAAAAAGTAATTACAGCTAGACTCCTATATCCTTATTTAGGCTCATAAATCAGTGGCCTGATTTTCCTTTTTCAAAACCTCAGCCCTTTTTCCTACTACTACTACTACTACTAATCACTTTTTAAAAGGCAATGATACGCCTCAGTTGTAATCAAATGTTCAGGGAGATTTTAGAGTAAGATGGATGCCTTCTATTTGTTTCTACTGGCCTATTAAAAGTACCTGCTACAACAAGGCATAACTTACTTCTTTTACAAATGAATGTTGAATCAATTGCTAAAATGTGCAGCCCATAATCTCCCAGGAGTGCATATCTATAAAAGCAACAGATATCGATTGGAAGAGAGCTGTATACTTAAAACTTTAGACCCTCCTATTAGCTTTAAAACAGATCCATCTAATAGACAATATTATTGCAGTCACCCATCAAATTAAACAGGCACAGTGAAATGGAAAGAGCTATTGAGAGATCCATAAATCCATGGCTGCTTCTATGAAGAAGCTCTGTGCTATTAGCTCTGCTTGATGCTATAATAGAACACTGAGCGGCTCATCAGAATATGTGAATAGTTCTCTGCGACTGGTCATGGAAGTCCTGTGCTCTAGGCCTCCGTCACATGAGAAAGCTACCTATCTCCTGGACATCAAATTCTATGTAGCTGCGAAGTTGCTACTAATTGTGGATGCAGGTGTCCCAGTACTACATCAAGTTTCATGCAGGCCTCAAAGATGCACCTATAGTCGGATCACTATAGTCATGTTTCATTTGCAACTGTGGACCCACCCTTTTCCACAGACTGTTGGCAAACATTATTTTCCTAGTTGGATTCAAAGAGCAAAGTACCTTTTGTTGCACTAATATTTGCCTCTGGCTGAAAACCTTGTGACACATGCAATCTAGACCCATGAGAGGTTGTGTCACCACCTGCCCTGTAACCTTGGGTGCTTCACAGTGCTTTGCTGTTGTAGCTCTTAACCTGGGCAGTTTGCATACAGCTTAACAGCAATGCAGGACACACCCTGAGTGTCTGTGTATAGCTACAGCCTTGACCCAGCAGTTCTGACCCCGGCAACTTGTCAGCAGTACTTGCAGGGTGGTTACTACTTTCAGGGTGGACCAAACACACTCCCAGTCCTGAATTTTCCCCAAAACAGGGGTTTTACAAGCACAAGGCATTACAGTCAGAAATAGATTCTTCTGAGGGTTATCCCTCAAAGCAAAGTTTATTCAAACAGAAAAGAAGGCAACATGGACTATGGTGATATAGGATGCTCCATGTTCTTTCTTCTCACTCATGTTTGCTGAAATGCAAATTTGCTTTATGTCCTGCCATCTCCTCTTCCTGCTATCTTGAGGACCCAGTTTACTACTTATATGTAAGGCTAGGTTTTACTCACGGGTATTTTTAGTAAAAGTCACGAACAGGTCATGGGCAGTAAACAAAAATTCATGGCCCGTGACCTGTCCATGACTTTTACTAAAAATATCTGTGACTAAAACGGGATGGGGGTGGGTGCTCTGTGGAAGGGCAGTCCATGGGTGCCTTGGGTGCTAGGGGAGGTGGTGATGGTAGTTGAGGGGGCAGGCAGCGCAGCCCGGGACCCCCACTGTTGCTGAGGGGAGGAGGAGGGTTGGCAGTGCTGGCAGGGGCTTCCTATCTGGATCAATGTCCCTGCAACTTCTAGATGGTGGAGGGGATGGGGGCTCCATGCGCTGCTCCCACCACAAACACCGGCTGCTGCAGCTCCAATTGGCAGGGAATCACAGCTGGTGGGAGCTTCGTGGGTGGGGCCTGTGGGCACAAGCAGCAGTGCGGAGTCCCCCCTGACCCATTTGCCACCTAGGAGCTGCAGGGCCTTGGGAGCTGGGAAGCTCCCCATCTTGAGGTAAGCCCCCCCCAACCCCTTGCTCCCTCCCAAACACCCAAACTGCTGCTGTGCTGGCCCAGGGGCTGCGAGGCTTGTGCAGCCCCTGAGCCAGCAACTGCGGCTGCAGAAGTCACGGAGGTCATGGAATCCATGACTTCCATTACCTCTGTGACAGACTCGCAGACTTACCTATATGTAAAATGAGGTAAACACACATTTCTTTGTTCAGGATACTTCTGCCTGGAGAGAGCTGTGTGGTTTTGAACACGTGCTAAGAACACCACACGGGGATTTCATTACTTTACACAGAACGTTGCTACCTACAATTCACCACAATACTATTGACCAGCGAGTTATGAGTTTTCAAATGATACTTCACCAGGTGGATTATTACAATCGTATGTAGCATGTGAATACAGGGATGCTTTTGGTCACACCTGCCCATCGAGAGAGCCTCACAAAGCTTCAATTTAGACACTACCTATGCTGACAGAAGGGGTTCTCCTGTCAGTACAGGTAATCCACCTCCCTGAGAGGCGGTTAACTAGGTTGATGGAAGAATTCTTCCATCAACCTAATAGTGTCTACATGGGAGTTAGGTTGGCTTAACTATGTCGCTCAGGACTGTGGATTTTTCACACCCCTGAGTGATGTATCTGGGTTGACCTAACTTTTTTGTGTAGACCAAGCATTATATTAAAGATTGCACAGGACTAATTCTGCTCTTAATTATAGTTGCGCAACCCCCCTAAAGCCAATAAGGTTACAAAAGTTTATAGCATACATATATAACTGAGGATAAAATTTGGCCCTGCAACTGGAACTCTTGATGTGCGAGGCAGGACAGAATCTAGTTCACTCTCCCAGTTTGCTTGCTCTGGGGGGCTAACAGGAGTAAAAGAAAAAAAAAAGTAAAACCTTTCGAGCCCTCCTCCCCCCTCAGGTAAGTAGAAGTGATTTTAAATACATGCTAAAATCAGATCTGTTAAATAAGCATGTGCCATTTTACACAGTCAATTTTTTTAGTAGAACTCCATTTTAATTTTACTCTGACCCAATGCATGCGCCTAATTAAAAAACTGGCTTTTCAAAAATTTTGTGCTTAACCAGCATGCATCTGGTAATTACAGTCAGGCAGATGTGGATTAGTCCCCGAAACTATTTACATTTCTTTTGTATGTTGCATATAATGGTAAGAGCTATTTAAATAGATGTATTTAATTTTTTTTTGGAAAGGAAGAATAAAATACATTCAGAGAGAATTCTGATTATTTGCTGATCTGATAAACATGAAAAATTGCAGATTAAGGCTAAGTAAAGCAATAAAAAAAAGAAGATATATTGCAAAGCTCAAATGAACAGGCATACAGTCTGCCTAGTTAGCCAGTTTTTTCACTTCAAGAATCTGATACCATAAAATGGATGGTAAAGATGACACCTTGCAAAAATATAATGAATTTTAAACAAAAAGTGATGTATAATTTGCAGGAGAGACCTGATAAAATGGAAAATAGGCCCTGTTTCTAAGGAAGCTTTTTATTTACTGGCTAACTAAGCCTATTTTGTCTAGGCTTTCCTTACAGGAAGTACTTTATCATCATAAAAATCCTGGCACAAGTGAACTGCATGACAGGACATCAGTAGATCTGAAGAGCAAGGCAAAAATGTATACCACGTTTATGTAGCTCACGAAAGCTTATGCTCAAATAAATTTGTTAGTCTCTAAGGTGCCACAAGTACTCCTTTTCTTTTTGCGGATACAGACTAACACACTGCTACTCTGAAACAGCTATTCAGGATCACTTTGAAATGCATTACTGCATGTGGAGGCTATTGTAAAAATAATACTGTTTTTGCTTTATAAAAAAGGTCAAAACTTACAACACATTTGTTTCTGAACGTATAGTATTTTATTTCTGAACATGCAGCATCACATTTATCAAGGTAATGGCTCCCAGGAGGGAAAAGTAGCCCAGACAGTCTCCCAGCAGCCTAAAGGCTTAACTGTATGACAGAGCATGAGGTAACTACAAAGAAGTCATTGTAACTGCCTGTGAAGCCTGGCAAGGAGCCAGATGTCACCAATGGAAGAATATCTTCAGCAGTCTTGCTAACTGTGCTTCATTGCAACTGCTAATTCTCAGCAGAAACGGCTGGGAAGGAAGGGAAACAAAAAGATGAGAGAAAGTATATTGATCCTTTAAAAAGAGGCTATGGTACCATGGCAGATGTCCTTGGATTTATCAGGAATATATATTTAGCCTGTAAATACAGACCATTTTTAGCAAGTAATTTTTTTTTCTGGTGGCCTGAAATGATTAATTGACTGATTCTGCCTATGTTACTTACACTGAATAGTTACTTTACTCCAGGAGGAGTACCTACTCACTACCTAGTCACTCCTCACAAAATAAACTACTATTCAGCATAGGTAATAGTGGTTGAATCTAGTCCTAAATTATTACTGAGCAAACCAAATGACATTTAAAAAGAACCTGTACATTTCATTGTTATGAAAAATTTAGATTGAAATAATTGTAGTTATTTCATATTATTAATCTACAGTTAAAAAGTCCATCCCAATTCTAATAGTATTACCCATTTTAAATATTAGAAATATCCCTGGAAAATAAATGAACTAAACTGTACATTTTGCAATAATTTATTAAAGCCAAATGGTTGAATGAAGTTCTACCTATCTATACAGTTTCTTATACAATGCCCATCACCTTGACATCACAGTGTTTAAATTAAAAGCCCACTGAAGGCAATGGAATTCCTTCCATTGACTTCGGTGGGCTTTGGATCAGCCCATTAGTTTACTTAATTATCTAAGTAAAAGTCCCCTGGTTTTTGGTAGCATTGTGTACTCACAGCAACTCTCACGGACTTCAAAGTCTGCCAGTTGAATTCAATGGGAGTGGACAGTACTTGGCACCTCCAGAAGTCAGACCATTTATTTCACAGGCAAAACATGGCTTTGGAGCCCAACTCTAGGCAACCAAGTTTGAAAATGTTGGCCTCATTGTACACCTTAGTGTGCTCAGTATACCATATACAGGATGTCCAAAATGTGCCCCATGTGGGATGTCTGCAATTCGGATTGTCCCAGCCTTTGTCCTTAAGATGTCAACTATTAAGTCTCTCCCAGAAATAATGTTGTAACTCCACTGCTCAGCTGGAGTCTCTGAATCTGGCCAGACATCATATGTTCTTAATTCTAGCAGTTTTAATTAACTGAGCATGCTTGTCCATCTCTTCATCCCAGACACTAACAAGTCCCTGCTGTCTTGCTGAGACCAGAATTATCTGAGAGAATGCCTCTCATACATAGCTGGCACTGCATTATGCTGCTGTTGAGACACTGTGTTGCACAAAATGGTGCAGACAGTTTTATAAGAAAACTGCAAAATGTATCCTGGTACGTATATCATTTCAATATCCATGAAAATTCCACGAGAAGATTGACAGTCCTCAATGTAAGATATTGACGCCAAACACTGACAACAGGAAGTTGTGTTTTCAGGAACTCTGAAATGCTGCTTCTGCCTTGCTTGTCTCAAAGATTAATTTTTAGAAAAATAAGTTTTTTTGAAAAACAAAACAAAAATAATGAGGAACTCTGAGTCAGATACATCATAGTTTGTTCTTAAAAAACAACAACCCCTTCTGTAAGGGCTAAGAAATTAGCTTTCTGAATTACTAGAAGTTTTTAAAAATAGAACAGAGCTTGTTACAGACCTCAATCTGCAGATGTCAATCTACCCAAATACCTTATAGCTGGCATATCATACATTTATTCTTCTTTAAGGATACAGCTCCCTTACAAGGATCCTAATCTAAAAGAATTTGATTTATCTGAAATAAAACATCTAACATGTACTGTACTTTACAAACATGAATCTAGACATATTACCTCCCCCTGAATGGATTACTATACAAGACAGACAAGAAAAACAAAGATTAGATATAGAATAATCATTTCGGAAAGGGAAGGAGTAGGGAGTTAATGGGGAGGAGAAATTGTACAGTGGGACAAACTCCTGGAAGAAGTGGATTTTATAGGAGGGATTTGAAGGAGCAGAAAGAGCATGTTTGGAAAGTTTTCTGTACATATTTCCTATTCATAGACGTTTTAATAGCCTAGGAGAATGTTCCCCATATAAGGTCAAGCCTAGGAATTAGCAAGAAGAGCAGCACCTCTTCTATACAGGGAATGAGCTATTCCAGCATGCCATTATTATTTCATTTATTGCATTTTTAGTTATCTATAAAATGGGTCTGATTTTCCTCTTATTTACACTGGGGTAAATCAGAAATAACTCCATTAAAGAAAATGGATTTACACAAACATAAAATCAGTATACTGAAATCAGAATAAGGCCCAATGTCTTATTTCCACTATAGTATCCAACTTCATTATTTTCTCCATCTGAAATATGTATTAAAAGTCCAGGGAGCTAATTTAAATCCTGTCTCTGATTCTCTGTCTAATTGTTGAGTACATAGTTCAGCGGGGGGCCAGACAATCAGTAATAAATGCAGTACGAGTGTGGAGTTTGTAAGTATTTATCTATCAAATGAAAAACTACAAAAAAGCTGGTATAGCTGAGTGTGTGTTCCAGTAGTGTCCATCTGATGCTCTCTAAAAAGATTCCCCCCCCTTTTTTTTAAACACAAAATCCACAAAACATATTCCTCCATCACCCAACATGGGTGTTAGGCAATTGTCCAAAAAGGGCCATATTTCTGGAGTTTAATGTACCCACCCTACACACCAACATCTACCATATATAATTTGAAAGCTTATTTTATGTATGTTTAGATGAGATATAATATAGAGCTGTCAAGTGGTGCCATAAGCCTGTAGGCAAAGTGAATAAATGGTACCCAATTTTTTTTTGCAAAGTTCAAAAAAACATTGTAAGACACCTATGACTGCAATTTTACTGTGTAAGTAAATTTCATAGAATCATAGAATATCAGGGTTGGAAGGGACCCCAGAAGGTCATCTAGTCCAACCCCCTGCTCAAAGCAGGACCAAGTCCCAGTTAAATCATCCTAGCCAGGGCTTTGTCAAGCCTGACCTTAAAAACCTCTAAGGAAGGAGATTCTACCACCTCCCTAGGTAACGCATTCCAGTGTTTCACCACCCTCTTAGTGAAAAGTTTTTCCTAATATCCAATCTAAACCTCCCCCATTGCAACTTGAGACCATTACTCCTCGTTCTGTCATCTGCTACCATTGAGAACAGTCTAGAGCCATCCTCTTTGAAACCCCCTTTCAGGTAGTTGAAAGCAGCTATCAAATCCCCCCTCATTCTTCTCTTCTGCAGACTAAACAATCCCAGCTCCCTCAGCCTCTCCTCATAAGTCATGTGCTCTAGACCCCTAATCATTTTTGTTGCCCTTCGCTGTACTCTTTCCAATTTATCCACATCCTTCTTGTAGTGTGGGGCCCAAAACTGGACACAGTACTCCAGATGAGGCCTCACCAGTGTCGAATAGAGGGGAACGATCACGTCCCTCGATCTGCTCGCTATGCCCCTACTTATACATCCCAAAATGCCATTGGCCTTCTTGGCAACAAGGGCACACTGCTGACTCATATCCAGCTTCTCGTCCACTGTCACCCCTAGGTCCTTTTCCGCAGAACTGCTGCCGAGCCATTCGGTCCCTAGTCTGTAGCGGTGCATTGGATTCTTCCATCCTAAGTGCAGGACCCTGCACTTATCCTTATTGAACCTCATTAGATTTCTTTTGGCCCAATCTTCCAATTTGTCTAGGTCCTTCTGTATCCTATCCCTCCCCTCCAGCGTATCTACCACTCCTCCCAGTTTAGTATCATCCGCAAATTTGCTGAGAGTGCAATCCACACCATCCTCCAGATCATTTATGAAGATATTGAACAAAACGGGCCCCAGGACCGACCCCTGGGACACTCCACTTGACACCGGCTGCCAACTAGACATGGAGCCATTGATCACTACCCGTTGAGCCCGACAATCTAGCCAGCTTTCTACCCACCTTATAGTGCATTCATCCAGCCCATACTTCCTTAACTTGCTGACAAGAATGCTGTGGGAGACCGTGTCAAAAGCTTTGCTAAAGTCAAGAAACAATACATCCACTGCTTTCCCTTCATCCACAGAACCAGTAATCTCATCATAAAAGGCGATTAGATTAGTCAGGCATGACCTTCCCTTGGTGAATCCATGCTGACTGTTCCTGATCACTTTCCTCTCCTCTAAGTGCTTCAGGATTGATTCTTTGAGGACCTGCTCCATGATTTTTCCAGGGACTGAGGTGAGGCTGACCGGCCTGTAGTTCCCAGGATCCTCCTTCTTCCCTTTTTTAAAGATGGGCACTACATTAGCCTTTTTCCAGTCATCCGGGACTTCCCCCGTTTGCCACGAGTTTTCAAAGATAATGGCCAAGGGCTCTGCAATCACAGCCGCCAATTCCCTCAGCACTCTCGGATGCAATTCGTCCGGCCCCATGGACTTGTGCACGTCCAGCTTTTCTAAATAGTCCCTAACCACCTCTATCTCTACAGAGGGCTGGCCATCTCTTCCCCATTTTGTGATGCCCAGCACAGCAGTCTGGGAGCTGACCTTGTTAGTGAAAACAGAGGCAAAAAAAGCATTGAGTACATTAGCTTTTTCCACATCCTCTGTCACTAGCTTGCCTCCCTCATTCAGTAAGGGGCCCACACTTTCCTTGGCTTTCTTCTTGTTGCCAACATACCTGAAGAAACCCTTCTTGTTACTCTTGACATCTCTTGCTAGCTGCAGCTCCAGGTGCGATTTGGCCCTCCTGATATCTTTCCTACATGCCCGAGCAATATTTTTATACTCTTCCCTGGTCATATGTCCAACCTTCCACTTCTTGTAAGCTTCTTTTTTATGTTTAAGATCCGCTAGGATTTCACCATTAAGCCAAGCTGGTCGCCTGCCATATTTACTATTCTTTCGACTCATCGGGATGGTTTGTCCCTGTAACCTCAACAGGGATTCCTTGAAATACAGCCAGCTCTCCTGGACTCCCTTCCCTTTCATGTTAGTCCCCCAGGGGATCCTGGCCATCTGTTCCCTGAGGGAGTCAAAGTCTGCTTTCCTGAAGTCCAGGGTCCGTATCCTGCTGCTTACCTTTCTTCCCTGCGTCAGGATCCTGAACTCAACCAACTCATGGTCACTGCCTCCCAGATTCCCATCCACTTTTGCTTCCCCCACTAATTCTACCCGGTTTGTGAGCAGCAGGTCAAGAAAAGCGCTCCCCCTAGTTGGCTCCCCTAGCACTTGCACCAGGAAATTGTCCCCTACGCTTTCCAAAAACTTCCTGGATTGTCTATGCACCGCTGTATTGCTCTCCCAGCAGATATCAGGAAAATTAAAGTCACCCATGAGAATCAGGGCATGCGATCTAGTAGCTTCCGTGAGTTGCCGGAAGAAAGCCTCATCCACCTCATCCCCCTTATTTCAACTCCTTAATGTTGTATACAGGTCAAAGCTACCAAATAACAATGTATTAAAATATTTATATTGGTTTTGCATGGGCAAGTACTCCCCCCACCCCGCCAGAAATGATGAAGCATTTAGTGAGTGGCAAAAACAAGGTAGGTAGATAAATGTACATGAATTCCTAATGTAATGCTTTTCCATTTGTAAGGTTTTGTACATACAATGTAGCATCTAGTATGCCTGGTAGAAGGTTTTAATTTGTAATTGTCTATGCATGCTGTTCTAGAATCTAGCTTTTTAATTCAGTGATGCACACAGATCAGTATGAGTGTTAGAGATGATAACACAAAGCTTCATATTTTGAATATGCAAAAGCTATGAGAGAAAGAAATGGCCAACAAGAAGCAGTGAAGACAAAGTCTATAAACAAGTTCTTGCCTCTACAATGAAGAGGGATGCCATTAACTATTGTCATTAACAAACTCATTTGATCCTGAATCACATCCAGAGGTGCTTATCAACCTGTTTACAGGACTGTATGTAACACCATATGTACAAGAGTCTCTACTGAAAATAGCAGGTGTTGGTGAGGAACAAGTGGAGAGATTTGAGAGAGGTGCTGTCAAGGCTGAATCCCAACTCTGTCACTCTGAGTGCAGAAGTGGGACCTGCAAGGATTTTAAAAATTAATACTTGCCACTCCAGGCTTGTATTAAACTCCCAGGGTTACAGCTTTTTTCTGACCTTGGCTTGGTAAGCCACCCAAATGTAAAAAAACAAAAACAAAAAAAAACCCCTTTGAACCCAGGAAGAAGCACTGTGGAGTACCCTCAAGCCCTTTCACCCCCTCCCCCCCCCCACCCCCGCCCCAGGAAAGAGCTGAGAAAGAAAACAAAGGAAATTAGCTGTGGCTGTCAGCTAATCAAACAACATGCAAACATCTCTTAGGACACCAAAAATCCAATCCTGTTCTTAAAAAAGGTAAAATTGTTATTAAAAACAAACAAAAAAAGAAAATACATCTGGAACTTAGGCTTTTCCTATATTTTAGAAGAGCAATTCCAAAAATCAAGCACCCAAAATAGCTTTCTTGGGTGTTCAGCTTAAAGGTTACAAGCAAACAAAAGCATCTGGGGTTAGCACAGAGGAGTTCACAAGCCAATAAGAAATAAAATAAATAACCCTAATTGGGTCTAGCTAAACATTCTGATCTATTTACACATTTGGAGTTCAGATAAGTAGTTCTAAGTATCAGAGTAGCAGCCGTGTTAGTCTGTATTCATAAAAAGTAAAGGAGTACTTGTGGCACCTTAGAGACTAACAAATGTATTTGAGCATAAGCTTTCGTGAGCTACAGCTCACTTCATCGGATGCATTCGGTGGAAAATACAGTGGGAAGATTTATATACACAGAGAGAACATGAAACAATGGGTTTTATCATACACACTGTAAGGAGAGTGATCACTTAAGATGAGCCATCACCAGCAGCGGGGGGGGGGGGGAGGAGAAGGGGGAAAACCTTTCATGGTGACAAGCAAGGTGGGCCATTTCCAGCAGTTAACAAGAACGTCTGAGGAACAGTGAGGGGTGGGGGGGGGGGAGAAATAACATGGGGAAATAGTTTTACTTTGTGTAATGACTCATCCACTCCCAGTCTCTATCCAAGCCTAAGTTAATTGTATCCAATTTGCAAATTAATTCCAATTCAGCAGTCTCTCGTTGGAGTCTGTTTTTGAAGTTTTTTTGTTGAAGGATTGCCACTCTCAGGTCTGTAATCGAGTGACCGGAGAGATTGAAGTGTTCTCCGACTGGTTTTTGAATGTTATAATTCTTGACGTCTGATTTGTGTCCATTCATTCTTTTACGTAGAGACTGTCCAGTTTGACCAATGTACATGGCAGAGGGGCATTGCTGGCACATGATGCATATATCACATTGGTAGATGCGCAGGTGAACGAGCCTCTGATAGTGTGGCTGATGTGATTAGGCCCTATGATGGTGTCCCCTGAATAGATATGTGGACAGAGTTGGCAACGGGCTTTGTTGCAAGGATAGGTTCCTGGGTTACAGAGTAGCAGCCGTGTTAGTCTGTATTCGCAAAAAGAAAAGGAGTACTTGTGGCACCTTAGAGACTAACAAATTTATTAGAGCATAAGCATCCGATGAAGTGAGCTGTAGCTCACGAAAGCTTATGCTCTAATAAATTTGTTAGTCTCTAAGGTGCCACAAGTACTCCTTTTCTTGTTCCTGGGTTAGTGGTTCTGTTGTGTGGTTGCTGGTGAGTATTTGCTTCAGGTTGGGGGGCTGTCTGTAAGCAAGGACTGGTCTGTCTCCCAAGATCTGTGAGAGTGATGGGTCGTCCTTCAGGATAGGTTGTAGATCCTTCATGATGCGTTGGAGAGGTTTTAGTTGGGGGCTGAAGGTGATGGCTAGTGGCGTTCTGTTATTTTCTTTGTTGGGCCTGTCCTGTAGTAGGTGACTTCTGGGTACTCTTCTGGCTCTGTCAATCTGTTTCTTCACTTCAGCAGGTGGGTATTGTAGTTGTAAGAATGCATGATAGAGATCTTGTAGGTGTTTGTCTCTGTCTGAGGGGTTGGAGCAAATGCAGTTATATCGTAGAGCTTGGCTGTAGACAATGGATCGTGTGGTGTGATCTGGATGAAAGCTAGAGGCATGTAGGTAGGAATAGCGGTCAGTAGGTTTCCGATATAGGGTGGTGTTTATGTGACCATCGCTTATTAGCACCGTCGTGTCCAGGAAGTGGATCTCTTGTGTGGACTGGTCCAGGCTGAGGTTGATGGTGGGATGGAAATTGTTGAAATCCTGGTGGAATTCCTCAAGGGCTTCTTTTCCATGGGTCCAGATGATGAAGATGTCATCAATGTAGCGCAAGTAGAGTAGGGGCATTAGGGGACGAGAGCTGAGGAAGCGTTGTTCTAAGTCAGCCATAAAAATGTTGGCATACTGTGGGGCCATGCAGGTACCCATCGCAGTGCCGCTGATTTGAAGGTATACATTGTCACCAAATGTGAAATAGTTATGGGTGAGGACAAAGTCACAAAGTTCAGCCACCAGGTTAGCCGTGACATTATGGGGATACTATTCCTGATGGTTTGTAGTCCATCTTTGTGTGGAATGTTGGTGTAGAGGGCTTCTGCATCCATAGTGGCTAGGATGGTGTTTTTAGGAAGATCACTGACAGATTGTAGTTTCCTCAGGAAGTCAGTGGTGTCTCGAAGATAGCTGGGAGTGCTGGTAATGTAGGGCCTGAGAAGGGAGTCTACATATCCAGACAATCCTGCTGTCAGGGTGCCAATGCCTGAGATGATGGGGCGTCCAGGATTTCCAGGTTTATGGACCTTGGGTAGCAGATAGAATACCCCAGGTCAGGGTTCCAGGGGTGTGTCTGTGCGGATTTGTTCTTGTGCTTTTTCAGGGAGTTTCTTGAGCAAATGCTGTAGTTTCTTTTGGTAACCCACAGTGGGATCAGAGGGTAATGGCTTGTAGAAAGTGTTGTTGGAGAGCTGCCTAGTAGCCTCTTGTTCATATTCTGACCTATTCATGATAACGATAGCACCTCCTTTGTCAGCCTTTTTGATTATGATGTCAGAGTTGTTTCTGAAGCTGTGGATGGCATTGTGTTCTGCACGGCTGAGGTTATGGGGCAAGTGATGCTGCTTTTCCACAATTTCAGCCAGTGCACGTCGGTGGAAGCACTCTATGTAGAAGTCCAGTCTGCTGTTTTGACCTTGAGGAGGAGTCCACCCAGAATCCTTCTTTTTGTAGTGTTGGTAGGAAGATCTCTGTGGGTTAATATGTTGGTCACACGTGTGCTGGAAATATTCCTTGAGTTGGAGACGTCAAAAATAGGATTCTAGGTCACCACAAAACTATATCATGTTCGTGGGGGTGGAGGGGCAAAAGGAGAGGCCCCGAGATAGGACAGATTCTTCTGCTGGGCTAAGAGTATAGTTGGATAGATTAACAATTTTGCTGGGTGGGTTACGGGAACCACTGTTGTGGCCCCTTGTGGCATGTAGTAGTTTAGATAGTTTAGTGTCCTTTTTCTTCTGTAGAGAAGCAAAGTGTTTGTTGTAAATGGCTTGTTTAGTTTCGTCTTGTCTTGTCAATGCCCCTCTGCCATGTACTTTGGACAAACTGGACAGTCTCTATGTAAAAGAATAAATGGACACAAATCAGACGTCAAGAATTATAACATTCAAAAACCAGTTGGAGAACACTTCAATCTCTCCGGTCACTTGGTTACAGACCTGAGAGTGGCTATCCTTCAACAAAAAAACTTCAGAAACAGACTCCAGTGAGAGACTGCTGAATTGGAATTAATTTGCAAACTGGATACAATTAATTTAGGCTTGAATTGAGATTGGGAGTGGATGAGTCATTACACAAAGTAAAACTATTTCCCCATGTTATTTCCCTCCCCCACCCCACCCCCCACTGTTCCTCAGACGTTCTTGTTAACTGCTGGAAATGGCCCACCTTGCTTGTCTCCATGAAAGGTTTTTCTCCTCCTCCTCCCCCGCCCCACTGGTGATGGCTCATCTTAAGTGATCACTCTCCTTACAGTGTGTATGATAAAACCCATTGTTTCATGTTCTGTGTGTATATAAATCTCCCCATTGTATTTTCCACCGAATGCATCCGATGAAATGAGCTGCAGCTCACAAAAGCTTATGCTCAAATAAATTTGTTAGTCTCTAAGGTGCCACAAGTACTCCTTTTCTTTTTGTAGTTCTAGGTATGATCTGATGATTTATGATCATACCTGGCTTAAGTTGCTTATAGCATGGCTGCTCTGTCCCTCCAGCCCGAGAACAACAGACAAAGGGAAAGTTTCTTTCCCCATTTAAAAAAATTCTAGCCTTCCAATTGCCTCTTTTGGTCAGGTGCCCACTTTTTTTTTTCTTTACCTGGGGGACTTTTTAACCTTTTACAGATAACGCAAGTAGAGAACAGCTACCAAGAGGAATTTTACAGCTAACTGCCCGGCTGGGTGTTCATCAAAGGGAGCTATTCCCCCCTTTATTTACCACAGGTGCACTTGACTCTAATGGGACACATAGATTCTTCAGCTCAGTCAAGAAATCCAGCATCAAAACATTTGATGACATGACCGGGAAGACCAAATTTAAGTCTGTCAAGGGAGGGACAATCACGGCAACTATCAGTCCGGAAATTGTTTTTTGCAGAGGTCTACCCTTAGGAAGAGATGATGTTTCAATAGTAACTGTTCTTAATCACCCAATCGGACCTGTGCCTATGTCTGTTATGTAAAGCCTCCGCTCAATCCAGTAGAATGCAATTGTAAGATTTGTAATTTTTCAGTCATTGCTAGTATGATCATTAAGTTCTGTAACTTTTTGCAAACTTTGTAACTTTTAGTCATTGTTAACATAGCCTTTCAAATTTTGTATCTTTTGCAAGCTTTGTAACCTTTTCAGTTACCACTTGTATAACCTCCAAGCTTTGCAATATTCCATCACGTGATCAGGGAGAGTGTGAACAAGGGAGTGTATGTGTGACTAGGCATAGAGGAACTACAAGGAGAAAAGAGCTTGAAGCCAGGTGTGTCTGATGTAATCTGCCCTGAGAAGGCAATCACAGGGTGCTGTAAAGAAAAGAAGAACCTGGTATGCATGAAAAAGAATGAGATCTGGGAATGCTTCTTGGTGATGGACACAGAAGGAAAACTCAGTGTACCTGACAGTTCCAATAAAAGGAAGAAAGCACGCTCACATGCTGCTCTTCTTGACCTGCTTGCCGGCCCAGACCCATGATCGCAGGCGGACACACCAGGTCTACTATGCTTTGGCTTCTCGGCTTCCTATGCTGTCTCTGCTAACTCTCCGCCTGCATGAGTGTGTGGGTGCATGAGGGTATGAATGTGTTGAATGTGTGTGTGCATGAATAAACTACATCCCCTTTGTGTTTGATCCAATAGCGGCATTTAATAAAAGCAATACAAGTGTAACCTTGAGTTGGTTTCTAGTGAAATCTAGGTAACTACATCTGTCTGTCTGGAACAATGAGAACAACAGACAAAGCTGAATTAGGACATCAGCTGGAAGCTCAAGATGAAAGAATCCATGAACTAAGAGTATGCAACAAAGAAACCACAGTATTCCTCAGAGATGCCAATGCTGTTATACAAATGATGGCTGGAGATAAACTGCACACATTTCGATGAATTGGCTGCTGAGTACTTGAGGCAGGTCCTAAAAGGATTTGACAAAGCTAATTCTCTAATCAAAATCTTTGACAGATAAGACAACAGTAACATTCTGAAAACTGCAAAAAGACAGCGCTGGATAGGATAAGGCTGGATGCAAGAAATGCCAGGTGATTAGTGGTCACCTTGTGCCTTCATGGAAAAAGTTCTAAATGTTGCAACCAAAAAGCAGTCATTTGTAAAATTCCTCTGTGAATATATGATTCAAAATGCACCTGTGAGTGTAGGAGCACACCCAACACAAACACTCCTTGCTAGAGGCTTTTCCAGTGGTGAAGTCCATCATCATAAGAGGTGTTGAAGAAACTCAAGATTTGTACAATACTCAGAAGGAAGCGCACACAAGGATGTTTCTGCATGCTGTATGTGCCAATATGGCTTTTGGGTCTTTTAGCATCAAAGGAGCCATCGTAATTAGGTCACTTGTTACAGCTATTTTTGTCCTTGCTGTTCACTGCTTTCCTAAAACAAGACACCATTTCCAGAACAATGGACAGGCATCACTTCATACATGTGCATGTAATTTGTGATCCACTCACTCCTGACTTCTGCACCGCACTTCCTGCTGTACATGTAATAACAGGATGTGACTCTGTATCATCCCTATTCAGTATTGGGGGGAAAATTGTGTTTTATGTTATCAAAACAATGGGTGCTTACACTTAAGAGATCTTCCCAAATTGGGAGAGTGTGATGGACAAGCCACAATTTCTGCAACAAGGAATTTGGCAGCAGTGCTATATGGCCAGAGCGAGAAAGAAAAGATCCACACAGAGCCCTGAACTGATTGTGCCTCAATCTATTAATCAAAAAGGACATGTCACTGGACACACTCCCATCATGTGATGAGAATGTCAAAAGAGCATCTTGGCAAACAAAGATTTGGATGCCTTTGCACATAGGTGAATCAAGTATTGGCTCATCATTGTAACATGCATGGAAAAATTTGGATGATGAAGTCCCTCCTGTATTTTTAAGGGCCTAATGGCATCCACAAGATCTTATTTGTGCCTGTACCAGTAGGAGTCACAGCACAATCAACTATGTCTGTAATCAGAACAATCTTCCCTGCACGGAACTGTGTATATGCCAAGGAAATGAAGACAGTGATAACCTACATACTCTCAACAAAGATCAAACTGATAAATAAAATGATGATGATGTTGACAAGAAATGTCACTAGAACTATTACATTTCAATGAAACTTGTACAGTTTTATTATAAGATTTTGTGTTAGCCTTTAGATTGTTGTTGTAATGCGTCGAGGCTGCAAAGAAAAATTTTATGTCTTGAACTAATACATAGTCATTTACTAACAGAAACAAATACAAATATTTCAGTGGTCATTTTAACGTTTTGATAGTGTCACAGTTTATCCCCTTTTTGATGGCAACATAACTACTTGACCACTCCACATCATACCTCATCTTACAGTAGACAGAAGCTTTCAAATGTTGTACGATGCGCACGTGTATAGGGAAGGTACAGTGGTGTTTGCCTCTTGCCTAACATCACCCTCATCCCTCCATGCAGTCAGTAACTGACATCAGAATAAGGTTCTACAACTAAAACCAGTCAAACTGAACTGCAAGATCAGGTCCTTAAAGCCTATATGGGCCATCAGCTTTTTAGTTAATGATTCCAAAGGCTTCTAGGTTATGACACTCAAACAATTTCATAATTTTATACCCAATTACATACAGTAAGCACAATATTTATCACACACAAGTTAAATTTACCAAAGCCCTGAGATATTTTCCATTGTAAGTATGTTGAATATTTTAACTGCTGTGGTAAAAGTGAATAA
The DNA here is from genome assembly GCF_009764565.3 of Dermochelys coriacea. Taxonomy (NCBI): domain Eukaryota; kingdom Metazoa; phylum Chordata; order Testudines; family Dermochelyidae; genus Dermochelys; species Dermochelys coriacea. The sequence goes on from NC_050068.2 coordinate 330,253,445, forward strand.
AGCAGTGTACTGTGAACTCTGTAGTAGTCACCTTTGATTACCTGTTCATTCTTACAGATCTTATGCAAATGCACAGTCTGTAACAGAAATACACCTTGAGTTGTTTTGAACTTAGGGTGTTTTTTTTTTATACTGTTTAGCCTTTCCGTCATATATGTGTCTATGATATTATTTCTTTATCACTTCTAATGGGATAGTAAATCACCTACTTAAGAAGATACCTGTCCTTACTTCACAACGTCTTTTCCATCATTTCCATTCCTGAAGAGCTAATCAATTTCATATAAATGTGCACCTCTTTGCTTTATTTTAAAACTGATTAGGTTGCAAAGACAAATAGTACAGCTCCATGCAGTTCATACAGGTTTTATTGTATTTATCCAGTTTAATAGGGGGTGATCTATTATCAAACTGACCTTGTTTCCCAGCAAGAACCATCTTAATAGCTCTAGAGCCCATTTCACTGCCAAGCATTCATTTTCAAGGGCAACATATTTTTATTCTCCCTGAAGTGATTTAATGCCTTCTCTCCTGAATAAGGTGTCCTTCCTCTTCAAACCCTTTCCTGAGTACAGCACTGACTCCAAACTCTTAAGTATCAGTTTGCATTATAATTGTTATTGGTCAAACATGAGAAAAGCTCCAAGCCAAAATCTGTAAAGCCACCCCCTTTTCCCAATTCTAGCCCCACCTCAAAACTCATTTTTATCATAATGCATATAGAGAACTGCAACCTCATAATGGATAGGCAGGTGGTGATTTGGGATCACTACTACTGAATGGCTGAGAACTGCTTCCATGCTATTATATTTGTTATCCTGTCTCCCCCTTCACCATCCCATCTATTGTTTGTCTCATCCACTTCTTGTAAACTCTTTGGGGGCAGGGGCTGTCATTTATTATATGTCTGTACCATGCCCAGCACTATGGGGCCCAGCCTAGTTGTAGCCATTAGATACTACCACAATATAAGTGTCAAATCATAATAATCCCTGTCTAAGATAATTATGCTATCACTTTCCCAATGGCATAGAGGTGTTGCTTCCAGTGCTTGGATCCTAATCCCACATCAAAATAAACTGCATTATGGAGATGCCAGGTGCAGCTCTGTACTTAAGGTTGAGGTTTTACATTTAAAGCAGAAACTAAAACATATTGTTCTGTATGAAAAATACAGTTTATTCTCCCAGACATCACAGTACTTACTGTTTGAGTATAGAATGAATTTTCTGAAAATGTAAACATAAAACTCAATTAGTTTATGAGTTAAAATTAATTAAAAGTGGGTTCTTCAAAAAACATTACCCTGTCAGATCTGTTTTTGTCCTGAATGATCTTGGAAATTCAAGAACACACTCTTCAAACTTCACACACACACACAGAAATCTTGTGCTATAAGCTCTATAGAACATTTTTCCTTAATATTAATGCTCACTTTTTGCCATTATTCTTCAAAACTGAAAGCGTGTCTTGTAGCTGAGGCTGAAGAATAATCTTCTTCAAACAATTCCATGACAAATTTCCCTCTTTAAAAATGGCTGCCACATTCTACTATTCTCAAAGGTTATGTCTACATAGCAGCTGGAAGGTTACTTCCCATTGCGGGTAGACAGATGTGTTAGCTCTACTTGAGCTACCATGAACAAATAGCAGTGTGGCCATGGCAGCATTTTAAGCACCAGCTTCTGCTAACAGATAAGTATTCAGTTTGAAAAATAATGACAAAATGTCCAATTTATGCAAAAATCTATTTTTAAAAACCTATCCTTTTAATCAGATCTACTCAACTTGTGTGTGTGTGGTGAGGGATGGCACCAGGGAAGGGTAAACTAGGGGTGTGTGTATATGTGCATATGTAGAGCAATGTTGGGGAAGGAAGGAGGGGACTGGGGGAGGAGTGTGTGTGTGTGTTGAGGAATGTAGGGGTGCAGAAAGAAGTGGGAATGTGGTCTGTGTGTGCCTGCAGGGGAATGTGGAAGGAGGGAGGGAGAAGACTGGGGTGTACTCTCTGGTTGGTTTGTGCTGCTCTGGCAATAACAAGCTGCCATAAACCTGGTTTAACTGGTCAGTATGTCCTGAAAGCGCTGCACTGCTCAAGGGGGGGGGGAAGCCCTTTCTCCATGTGCATTCAGATCCCAAAGAAGTTTGCCAATACCTTTTCATTTGATTTAATATATTACAGTTGATATCTATTTGAACTGATCAATCTGTTCATCAGTGCTAGTTAAGGATAACCCAGATTTTGGTACAATAGTAACCTTTTCAGAATGTATATAAAACATTTAAGTTGGCTTTGGGGACAATGTACAATCTCAAATAGTTAATTCCAAATGATACAACATGGTTCTGATTCACAAGTTTACCATTTGCTTCCTTTACAAGCCTCTCATTGATCCATGTTCACTGTATCAACAGAATAACTAACTGCCTTCTTAGTTTATCCTAATTGCAGCCAATCACCATATAACCAGGCAGTGCACAGTACTTTAGACCCAATATTACAATCATCATCTAAGAATTGATCCAGAGAAAGAGTGAGACAGTGTGCAAGTGAGAACAAGAGAGAAAAACAATGGGGAGTATTGGAATAAGCATTAAATGAAAACTGACCAATTTGTACTTTATGTATAAAAAGTTCACAAGGTGAAAAAATATTTGCAACAATGAATAAACAGTGAAAGGTGGTGTATTTATTTATATTGCTAGTGATATTTCTGTGTCTATTGTCAGAGGCAGCCATCTTGCTCAAAATAATGTCATTTGTGACTCCAGTAATTTGACAACTGAAGAGACTAAGTCAATTTGAAATATAGCTCATGAAATACAGCTAAGCTTTTAAAATAATTATTAAACATTTTCAAGATAGATTTGATATCTATTTTGTAAAAGAAACTATAAGTTTTCAAACTTGAAGCCTTCCAGCTTTACTCAGAAAGGAAGAAAAAGTTACTCACCTTATGCAATAACTGTGGTTCTTTGAGATGTGTGCCCCAAGAGTGCTCCACTCCAGGTGAGGATGTGACTCTCAAGCCCTTTGTCAGAGATTTTCTGTTAGCAGTATCTGTTCAGCACATCTATGCACTCTGTACAACTTTGTGTCACACTCCTAGGGGATATAGGGCTGTACGGGTGAACCTCCTTCAGTTCTTTATCCAAACATTGTAACAAGAACAGTGAGAAGCAGAGGGGAAGGAGGGTGGGTAGTGGAGGCACCCAGAGGGACACATATCTCGAAGAACAAGATGAGTAACCTTTTCTTCTTCCAGTAGAGTCCCTATAGGTGCTCCACTTCAGATGGCTCCCAAGCCCTACACTCACAAGAAGGAGAGAGCTTCACAACCAAGTCTAATTTTGAAGACAGTACAGGAGAACCAACTGCTGCATCGGATCTGATGGCATAGACCAAGGCATAAGTGTTTAGAAAAGGTATGCACAGAAGCCCACGTAGCAGTTCTGTGTATCTCAGACACTGGAAAGTTTTTGAGTAATGCTCAAAAAGTTGCTTATCATCCGGTAGAGTGTGCTATAATCCTTTGGGGAGGCAAAGTGCCAGCTGCATCATAGCAAACAATAATACACCCAGAGATTCATCTCAACAGTCTCCATGGAGAGATTGGTTTCAGAGTAGCAGCCGTGTTAGTCTGTATTCGCCACAAGTACTCCTTTTCTTTTCATGGAGAGAGAGTGTGGACCCCTTCGCTCTTTCTATGATGGAGACAAAATCTAGGTGATTTCCAAAATTGCTTGGTCCTATCTAGTTAAAGGACAATACTCGTCACACTTCTACCATATGAAGGGAAGTCTCCCACTGAGGGTGGGAAGTGCTTTTCCTTTGGAATCTATTGTTTCTAACTGGTTTGGTGGTTCTGTGAAAACCAGAGAACTGTGCTGGGCATGATCTCTGGGCAGTTTGAGATCTGCTAAATTTCCTTTTGTTTGTAGGGGTGAATATACTTAGAGATCTCAGTGTGGCCCTGTAGTCCCTCAGCATATACAGGGATTCGTTCGTAGTTCCTGAGAAGAGCTTCTGACTATCAAACAGGAGGTCCTCAACCATATTCCGAACCTCTCAGGAATTCCAGCAATCGAGCCAAAACACCCTGCACATGGCAGCTTCTGTGGAAATGGATCTAGCAGCAGTGTCTGTGACATTCAAGTTTGAGATCTGCTAAATTTCCTTTTGTTTGTAGGGGTGAATATACTTAGAGATCTCAGTGTGGCCCTGTAGTCCCTCAGCATATACAGGGATTCGTTCGTAGTTCCTGAGAAGAGCTTCTGACTATCAAACAGGAGGTCCTCAACCATATTCCGAACCTCTCAGGAATTCCAGCAATCGAGCCAAAACACCCTGCACATGGCAACTTCTGTGGAAATGGATCTAGCAGCAGTGTCTGTGACATTCAAGGATATTTGGAAAGAGGTTCTGCCTAATAACTGACACTCCTTAATGACAGCCTGGATGTGTTCTCTATCTTCCTGTGGAAGATCTTCAACAAAGGATGAGCTTATGCTCTAATAAATTTGTTAGTAACAAAGGATGAGAATTTCTTGTAATTCCTGTAGTCATACCTGGCCACTATCACCTGATAGGTTGTGAACTGAAATTGGAGAGTTGCGGATGAGTAGGCCTTCCATCAAAACAGGTTTATCCTTTTCTGGTTCTTGCCAGAGTAATGCTAGCCACCCCACCTATTTAAAGCATCCAACACCAGGGAATTATGCGGTGGTTTGTAAAATAAAACTCCTGAATCCCTGGCAGTGAACATAATATTTCTTATCTGTCCATTTACAAGTTGGTGGTAGAGTGGCAGGAGTTTGCTATACAATCTTTGATAGATCCAAGAGCGCTTCATTAATGGGTAGTGCAACCTGGGTGGGTGTCACTGACTGCAAAATGTTCTGGAGCTTGTGATGTGAATCCTTATCTCAAGAGGTGAGGGTGTCCGCTACCTTCTTCACAAGTTCCTGGAATTGACAAAAATTGTCAGTCATCCATGGTGGTGGAGGCATGACTGCCTCATTTGAAGACGAAGATGAAATAGTGATAGCCTCTTTCTCTGCCCTAGCCTCCTGTTCCTCAAAGCTCTCCTTGTGTTGGGGGTTTGGTTGAGAAGACTGTGTGACCCTCATTTTTAGGGCAGTGGAGCTGGAGGTCTGGCAAACTGCTGACAATATCTGCCAAGGAACCTAGTCTGGCCATTGGGAAGGCCCATATGGGAGAGGGAGTGGTACCCAGGATTGATCACCCTATCCCTGATGTGGATGAGGGTGTTTGTCAAAGTTTGGGTTCCTGTGATGATGTGGAAGGGAGCCCTGCATGGATAAGGAGGAGACTGATTGAATGTCTCCTTCATCCTCCTCAATATCCTCCAATGAGAGGGACCCAATAGAAAAGAGTGGAGAATCCTGCAGAAACCAGGGAGCACTGGTAATTCAGAGACTGGGGTCTCAATACTAAGAGTCATTCGTTACCTATACTCAGTGGGGATGCCAGTTTGCCTAACACTGACAAGTCCCTGGAGAAACGAAATTCCTGCAGTACCAAGTGGGTTGGTACTGATGCAGCAGTTGACTTGGGTGGTACCATAGGTTTGGAGTGCATAGGTGCCAGGGCTGAAGGTGTGTGCTTTGATTTTGTCAGTAATGACGGAATCAAGTGGGAAGGCACCATTAGTAAATCTCAATTAGACAGTGCCAAGCTGAAGGCAGATGGTACCAGGGTCCTGACAGCGCTGTGTTTCTCTGAAATCTCCCCACTCAGCCGGTACCAAAGGAAGAGTCTTTTGCCTCCACAATAACAAGTCAAGACATCAAAGCCTCTGACACTGTAAACCTAGCAGGATATTGGAACTTCTTGGGAGCTGGTTCCTTGTGGTGGGAGACCAAGCTTCTCTTCTTCAGAGCATTCCCTGAGTTTTCCAAGATCTTCCCCTTCTCAGGCAAGAGCTTAGTCAAAGTCAAAGGGACACGGATCAGTCTGCAGACAGATATACTGGAGGGGGCAGGGGAATCTTTTGACCTGACTCAGAAGCATGTCAAATGGAGCACTCTATTAGCAGCAACTTCAGTTTGGTCTCCCAGTTCTTCTGAGCTCTAGATTTTAAAGCCAGACAAAAGTTACGCTTTGGGGAGATACCGGACTTTTCCAAGCAAAGGATACAATTAGAGTGGCCATCACTGATCGGGATAGTCTCTCAGCAAGAGAGGAGGCAGCATCTGAAACCTGGCATGCCAAGCATGCCCAGCCAGGCCAAATAAGCTCCCCAGAAAAAGTGGGGGATAAAAAAGGGGGAGAGGAAAAAGTGAAACCTCTCACCACTATCTAATTAATTGTATACTAACAATAACTAACATTAACTAAAAAGAAAAGGAGTACTTGTGGCACCTTAGAGACTAACAAGTTTATAAGAGCATAAGCTTTCGTGAGCTACAGCTCACTTCATCGGATGCATTTGGTGGAAAAAACAGAGGAGAGATTTATATCCACACACACAGAGAACATGAAACAATGGGTTTATCATACACACTGTAAGGAGAGTTTCAGAGTAGCAGCCGTGTTAGTCTGTATTCGCAAAAAGAAAAGGAGTACTTGTGGCACCTTAGAGACTAACAAATTTATTAGAGCATAAGCTTTCGTGAGCTGCAGTTCACTTCATCCGATGAAGTGAGCTGTAGCTCACGAAAGCTTATGCTCTAATAAATTTGTTAGTCTCTAAGGTGCCACAAGTACTCCTTTTCTTTTTACTGTAAGGAGAGTGATCACTTAAGATAAGCCATCACCAACAGCAGGGGGAGGGGGGGAAAGGAGGAAAACCTTTCATGGTGACAAGCAAGGTAGGCTATTTCCAGCAGTTAACAAGAATATCTGAGGAACAGTGGGGGGTACAGTGTGTATGATAAACCCATTGTTTCATGTTCTCTGTGTGTGTATATCTCCCCTCTGTATTTTCCACCAAATGCATCCGATGAAGTGAGCTGTAGCTCACGAAAGCTTATGCTCTAATAAATTTGTTAGTCTCTAAGGTGCCACAAGTATTCCTTTTCTTTTTGCGAATACAGACTAACACGGCTGCTACTCTGAAACCTAACATTAACTAGAAACACTAAACTAATTAAACAACAACTGCAAAACATGCTGAGGCACACATGAGGCAGACACACCAGAGCTCCATCTCAGGCTGAGGCGGTAGAGAGGGAATTGAGGGTGGTTCGCTCTCAGAGCACATGTGCCAGACAAATGGACACTACTAAGGGAAAATCTCCGATCAAGGGCTTGAGAGACACATGCACACCTGAATGGAGCATCCATAGGGACACTATTCAAAGAAGAATGGGAAATGCTACTCTAAGAATAAGTATTCTTGATAGATTTTACATATTAAAAGAAGAACCTGATGTATTTAATGGCTACTGAAGTTGAGAAAGTCTCTAAAGTGTCTTTACAATACTGTCAATTAATCAGGATGAGCTCTAGACTTAAAAAATGCAAGAAAATTACCATTTAAAGAGGAGAAAGTATTTCACAGAATTTTGTGCTATCATTTTTTTTCCTTTCTCTGAAAGTGACAGACATAAGTACTATATCTACATGTATAGACTGCATTCCATAGATTCCTAGTATGCAAAATTAGCAGGCTTTTGGCACAGTCATCACAGAATGGCTGAAAAAAGGCTTGTATATTAGGACCTCATATTTGAGAAAAGTGGTTAACATGTTGCCATCAATGTCTTGGCATGGCTTCTTGTTCTAAACTACGTATGTGGAATTGTAGTCAACAGTGGAAGAGATTTACATAGCTGATAATTGCTCCTGATAGTTTTTATGTCCATCATACTCTTCCTAAGAATATTCCAACCAACAACTCAAGTTAGTAGACCAAATTAATATCTAGTGACCCACAGACATTTTAAGACCATAAAAGGAAAGGGACTCTGACTTTAGTGATTGGAATAGCTATATAGTTTTCCTTCTTGTATAGAATTTGCAACCCACATGGGTCAAGAGAGACTTGGAGCAATGGAAGACCACAATAGGGGAAAAGTGTCTCTCATTTCAGGGGTCAGTGTCCCGTGCTATGACATTGGGAAGTTCAGAAATATATTTGCAGCAGCTGTTGTCCTTCACTGCAATGTCACTGCAGAATCTTACATATTTGAACAAAGAACATGTTCACCAAACTTAAACATCTCCATGAATAGAATGCCGGCACTAATAAGATCTATGTCATGTCAGTCTGTGCTTAGGACTAACTGTACGTCTATACTTACGAAATAGGGATTGTTTGCATTGTAAAGATGTGCTCCTTCATCAGAATCAGCATTGTTTTTATTTTGGATTCTTAATTAAATACCCCAATTTGGTTCTCACTCAAACTTTAAATTCCTCTGTTATAAAGACACCTATTTATAAAGAGAAAATTAGAACAAATGTATTTCCTCTGTGTGGTTATTTCCTTGGAATTAAAGGATGCAAAGGTAAAGCAGTTCACGATGATAAGTAAAATATTTTTTCCATTTCTACTGAACAAACGATCTCCCTATTTATTTGGTATGGCTGCTCAAGAGGCATAACACAGAATTATAACACCTAAGTTTAATTTATATGTGCTCAGATACCAGCAAAACATGCAAGAGATTAAAAGCTGGCTCCATTAAAAGATGAAATTAGTTATGTGATCATTCTGCAATTTTCTCAAATCCCCCATCCTCCTAAATTAAGAAACAGAAGGGTTGCCTAATTCAAACACAAAAATATATGAGGTGTGCATTCGTCTAATGGCAAGAAAATGAAGTTGAGTCAAATGTGACTGAAATGTAGAGATGTGAATGCAAAAAAAAAAGGAATATAAATTAGATGTGCTTAATGTAATTTACTTCAATCCTCTTTTCCCCCTTAAATCTGGAATAAAAGGAATGCTTAATTCTGTAACTGTTAGCTGAAATAAGCAGTCATCTATTGCCACCTGAGTGAAGTCTGAGTAAATCTGAAGGAGTGGATACAAAATGTATCAGGTCCATGAAGAAACAACTATTATCAGATTATCATGAGCCACAAACAAATTCTTCTTGAGGTCTCAAAAAATCCCACAGTGGCCTGGAATGATTTATGTTCAACAACAGTTGGCACTAAGCATCTCTGACGATTCTAGGAAGTGAGCATTTCTGTGAACAAATCATATTCATTTTAATTGTGGAAATCAGAACTGTTTCCCTATAAAAATGAATATAAGATTAGGGATTGGATCCTGTTCCTACTTAAGGGAAGAGTAAAAGTCCCTCTGACTTCTGTGGGAGCAAACAGAATTCTCAAGTGTACCACGTTGTTGAACCAAGCTGCCTGTTCTGCTATACAACAATGAAGCAAGCCAAAAATAAGAAGCCAAAAATTAAGACATGTTGGGATTTTGGCACTGATTTAATTTGGGTGGGATCATGCCTGAAGTCCTTTGTATAATATCTATTACATACAAAAAACATTAATATTGCAAGTCAAGCACCCCCCCCCCCAATAGGAAATGCCACAATTAAGGTTGCCCTCACAACCTTAATTTGTCCCGTGTATGTAGGCATTATGATACAGTCATTAATTATATGATCACATATTATGTTTACCCATCCCCTCTGGCCCCATGTCCTAGTCTCCTGTCTTGCTGGCCCTGTCCCGCCCATCCTGTCTCCTCACTCCTCTGCATTCCAGTCAGGCTGTTTTCTTCTACTCCTCGCTGCCTGGGCACCAGCAGGGGAAGCACTAAGAGCACAAAAGAGACAGTCGCCTTGCACTTGATTTCTGAGCCCAGAGTAATACCAGCTCCCGTATGCTAAGAGGACCAACTGTAGGAAAAGTTCAGTTCAGCGCCTGCAGTACCAGGATGAAGGATTCTTAGTACACACATAGTCTTCAAAGAATCCACTACCAAAATAAGAAATCTCCAAACCTGTGCAAACTGAGATTTTCGGAGGCATATGATTTGTGTGGGTTTTCATGGGAATGTCAAAAGGCACATCTCTGATTGTAGAGGTGACCCTCCCTGTCAAATTTCATAGAACTATAGAAATGTAGGGCTGGAAAGGAACTTCTAGGCACCCTCTGTGCTGAGGCAGGATCAAGTAAACCTAGTTCATCCTTGACAGGTTCAACCTGTTCTCAAAAACCTCCAATGATGGAGATTACACAACTTCCTTTGGAAGCTTTTGCCTGATCTTAACTACCCTTCCAGTTAGAAAATTAGAAAATATCTAACCTAAATCTCCCTTGCTGCAGGCTAAGCTGATTACTTCTTGTTTTATTTTCAGTGGACATGGAGAACAATTGGTCATAATTCTCTTTATAACACCCTTTAACATATTTAAAGACTGTTATCAAATGCCCCCTCAGTCTTCTTTTCTCAAAACTAAACATGGCCAGTTTTTTTAACCTTTCCTTATAGATCAGGTTTTCTACACCTTTTATCTTTTTTTGTTGCTCTCCTCTGAACTCTCTCCAATTTTTCCATATCTTTCCTAAAGTGCAGTGCCCAGAGTACTCCAACTAAGGACTCACCCAGTGCTGAGTAGAATGGGACAATTACCTCCTGTGTCTTACATACAACACTGTATTAACACTACTGTTAATACAACCCAGAATGATATTAGCCTTTTTCACCACTGCATCACATTGCTGACTCACATTCAATTTGTGATCCATTATAGCCCCCATATCTTTTTCAGCAGTACTACCACCTAGCCCGTGAATTCCCATTTTGTAGTTGTACATTTGATTTTTCCTTCCTAAGTGAAGTTCTTTGGACTTATCTTTATTGAATTTCATCTTGTTGATTTCAAACCAATTCTCCAATTTATTACAGTTGTTTTGAATTCTAATTCTGTCCTCCAAAGCACTCCTTCCAGCTTCGTGTCACTCACAAATTTTATAAGCGTATCCTCCACTCCAGTGGTGGGCAACCTGCAGCCCGCAGCTCCCAGTGCCCATGCCACTTCCCGCAGCTCCCATTGGCTGGGAATGGTGAATTGCAGCCACTGGGAGCTGCGGGCAACCATGCCTGTGGATGGTCAATGTAAACAAACTGTCTTGCGGCCCGCCAGCGGATTACCCTGATGGGCTGCATGTGGCCTGCGAGCCACAGGTTGCTCACCACTGCTCCGCTCTGTTATCCAAGTCTTTAATGAAAACACTGAATAGCACCGGACTCAGGACAGGCCCCTGGAGGACACTTCTAGAATGCCCTCCCAGTTTGACAGCAAAACACTGATAACTGATCTTTGAGAACAGTATTTCAACGAGTTGAAATTTTATCTAGACCATATTTCCCTAGTTTGCTTATGAAAATATCCTGTGGGCCTGTCAAAAGCCTTACTAAAAATCAAGATATAATATGTGCATTGCTTCCTCTCTATTCCTGAAGCCAGCAACCCCACAAGAAAGGAAATTAGGTTGGTTTGACCCGTTCTTGCCAAATCCATGCTGGCTATTCCTTATAATGCTTTTCCAAGTCTCTGCTCAAAACCATGGAGATGCCAGCACTTCAATTAAAAACTTCTAAGAGTTTATTAATATGGGAAAAACAACACATTTTACCCTAATCTTGTTCTGAAAAACAGTTGAATTTTCATACTGAATTTTTGTAATGGATTAACTCCAACAAAAGGCATTATTATGATGAGAAAGCATTTATATAGTATTATGTTATACATAGGGGCCCTGTTACAGGGCTCCCATCTCCACCTTTTGGACCACCACAAACAGGATGGACATATGTTATTTATTAGGTCCCCTCCCCCAGTTCATCAGAACAGCCTTGTGTAGCAACATACAAGTAGACACAAACTTCCTTCTTAGCCCACTCTCTGGGGAAGGTGAGGGAAAGATATCCTCCTCCTGAGATCCTGTATCCCCTAGCCCCTGCAAACTACCTCTTCTTGCACTTCCTTTCTCTCCTTTAATTGTTCCCATCTGAGGGGTTGGTTGTTCTCATGAGCTCATCAGCCTCCTGCCCAATTAAGCCACTGAGCACCCATCTCTCAAGTTCACTCGGGGGGCGGGGGGGGGGGGAGGAGAGGCGGGAAATAGCCTGTACCTTAGCGCTGGGTCAGCTCTAGGCTCCTAGCTCTGTTGCATACCTCTCCCCCTTCTCAGACGACAGGGCTCTTCTTTCCCCTTCATGCTCCTTTTTTTCTAACTTGTGCTCCTCTTGGTTTGTTCTCTGTTGTCTAGGGATCATTGACTCATCTATAACAAGCCCCTTTTTGTTCCATCTGGTGGTTTCGTCCCTTGCTGCTATAGACTCCAGGTGCCCCTTTTCTTCCCCTATGGGAAGGGGATTCTGTCTGTCCCTGTTATTACCAGGTGGAGTAAAGCACTAGCTACCCAGCCATTGGAACTCTCCCTACACCTCTAATGGTATTCTGGGTATAGGGTAGGATCTCTGTTCTCTGTGGATACACTTTAGCTTGAGTTGATTTCACTAGGTCCTTTCGAATGAATGAATACCCTGCAGTAGTGTCCACCAGGCCCTTTTCCTGTCTTCTCCCCACCTTCACTGCAACAGCTGTTATTCTTCCTCTTTTGCGACCCCGAGTCTCCTAGTGCAACTGCAAAACTTTGCCAGGCCACAGTCCATATGAGGACAGTCTCTATTGATATGCTTCCAACCCCCGCACTGATAGCACAACATCTCTCTTCGCCTGAAGAAGGGGTCCCGCTTACTTCATCCTGCTTCTTCTCAACTGAATTCACTGCCAGGGTGTCCACTCTTTTTCCCTGGCTCCTGCCCTCAGAACTGATGGGTTCCTCTTTTGGTAAATCTGCTTCTACGAAGCCACTGGTGAGTATTCTAAGGAAGGCTTTGCAAAAATGGATCCAAAATTATGGAATCCATCAGCTCTCCCACATCTTAGCGATCAGGTCTCAGCCAGAAGGTGGCCCAATCTGTTAACTTTTGGACAAACGCCCTGGGCCATACCCCTTCAGTCCATCTAGCAGCTCTGAATGTCCGTCTATACTTCTCTGTGGATAGGACTACTCAGTCTAAAATGGCTGCCTTCAACATATCATCACTCAGGGCCAGGTATGCTGTTTGAGCCTCCCCTGATAGGTAGAGAGCTAACCGGAGAGCCCACTGTCTCTTAATCCAATCAGCTTGTATACCTACCCTTTCAAATGTTAACAAGTATGCATCTGGGTCATTGGCCAGGTCCCTCTTGCACAGCCCAACACCCAGTGCCTGATTGCCATTCCCCACAGTGAGACTTACCATGTTCTGCACCTGACACTGTTCCCTTATGAACTCTTGAGTTTTTGTACAGCTCCGCCTGCCACGCTAGTAAAGATAGCTGCTCCAAGTGATTACTCTGTTGAAATGACTGTGGAGTTTTTTGCATTTCTTTCTGTTGTTCAACCAACCAAATCCTTTGACCAGCTCCTTCCCCCCGTCAGGTTCTCCACCCCTGCAGATGTGGGATCTCTCAGACAAGTTCCCCAATGTCACAGGGCTACCTTCCCTGCACTTCGGACCACCACAAACAGCTTGGACTCTTCCACATTTGTAAGCACCACTTTGTTATTTATTGGGTCCCCTCCACCAGTTAATCAGTACAGCCTTGTGCAGCAAGTGTACATACAAGTGGAGAGGAACTTCCCCCTCAGCCCACTCTTTGGGGAGAGAGGGAAAGATCTCTTCTCCTAAGATCCTGTATCCTCTAGCCAGCCTCCCCCCTTGCACTTCCTTCCTCTCCTTTAACTGTTTCCAGCCAAGGGGTTGATTGTAATCATCAGCTTGTCAACCTCCTGCCTAATTAAGACATTGAGCACCTATCTCCCAATTAAATCTAATTCAGGAGACGGGGGGGAATAGGAAGTACTTTAGTGACCATAATGCTGAGTCAGCTCTAGAATCCCAGCACTCTGTCACAGGGCCAGACAAGCTAATTTGTACACAGGCCCGTGTTGTGGTGGCATTGAACTGCATCACACCAGGGTGAACTCAGAATTGTGCCCTCTGTATCCTAGTACACCTAGGGAGTGTACCCAGGCTGAAGGCGAGTGAAAAAGGAGAACATAGTCTTACCTTCTTCCCTCTCCCTTTGGTCAATGTGCATTCATAGGCATGCACTTAGGGAAGAGTTCTTTGTGCTCCCATGAATGCAGGGATTGAAGCAGTCCTGGGGGAAGAGAAAGGCCTCTCTTCCCATGTTCCTGCATAAGGGCCAGTCACAAATTCAACTACCATCTCTATGGTGATGACTCACAGATCTACCGCTCTGCTCCAGACCAGTCTCCTTCTGGAGAAACTAAAATCTCAGCTGTTCTCTCTGGCATTTCCTCATGGATGTGTAGTTATCAGCTCAAGCTCAACATGGCTAAAATAGAGTTTTTAAATTGTTCTGACCAAGCCCTTCCCTGCAGCTCCTCTCTCAATCACTGGGGACAACATCACCCTCAACAAAAGAGTGAAATTAGGGTTTCCTACCTTATACTTGTACAAAACCGAACACCTTTGCTCTGCACCCTGCCCCGCTCCTCCTCTGAGACCCCACCCCTTCTCCAAGGCCCCGCCCCCTTCATCCCCCATCCCTCTGTCACTTGCTCTCCCCACCTTCACTCACTTGCTCATTTTCACCGGGCTGGGTCAGTGGGTTGGAGCATGGGGGGTGTGGCTCTGGCTGGGGGGGGTGGGCCTGGGGATGAGGGGTTTGGGTTAAAGGAGGGTGCTCTGAACTGGGACTGAAAGGTTCAGAGGGTGGAAGGGGGATCAGGGCTGAGGCAGGAAGTTCGGTTGCGGGAGTGAGATCAGGACTGGAACAGGGGGTTGGGTTACGGGAGGGGGTTGGGGTGCCAGCTGTGGGCAGCACTTACCTCATACAGCTCTTGGAAGCAGGAGCATGTCCCCCTTTTGGCTCCTACACAGTGGTGCAGCCAGGTGGTTCTACACACTGCCCCATCCGCAGGTGCTGCCCCCGCAGTTCCCATTGGCAGCAGTTTCCGGCCAATGGGAGCTGGTGCTTGGGGCGGGGGTAGTGCACGGAGCTCCCTGGCTGTCCATATGCTTAGGAGCCAGAGCGGGGACATGCTGCTGCCCCTTTTAACTTTTAATGACCGGAGCTGCCAAGTCAAAAACCGGACACCTGGCAACCCTAAGTGAAGTGGATGTGTAGTGCAAATCAAGAAGTGATTCAATGTTGGATTTTGGCAAAATTTGAAGACAGAGGCTGGAGGAAATGAATACTACAACACTGGAAAGAGACAAACAAGAACACAGAGAAAGAAGTGACTGAGCACAGACTTGCTGTACAACTAACCATTTTATTCTAAAGAGGAGAATTTACACAAATGGAAATTGAAAGCCTGAAAAGGGAGTTTAGTAGTGTTGAACCACGTACAGGATAAACAGAAGCAACAAATGGAAGAAATATCGAGGACAAATAAGAGTGAACAGTGTCTGAAGAAAATTTGGAAAATATGAATGATTTGTTGACTGAGATAATGCAGAGTGTAAGTGACATTGAGCACTGACCAGTTCTACCAAGTATGATGTTTGTAGACCCGCAAAGATTGAACATAGTGCATGCATTGAACAAAATGCTCAAGGAAGCTGTAAGACTGATGAGTATTAGCCAGTTGAATCATACAATTTATGCTACAGCAATAGTAGCAGCTCATTGACATAGCATCAAGCCAGCTGAGGATATCAAAAACTGGAAAGTTCCCTATATTCAAGAACATCCATGGAAATGCAGGTTAAACCAGAAATTTACACTTTTATGTTGAGATATCAGCCTATTGAATGAATTTGAGAAAAACCATTTGAAGAAGCAAACGGCCCTGGAGATGAAATATTAGCTGAATGAAAGGGATATGAAAGTTGTGAAGGAACAATGTAAACAGAAGCTGATTGCACGGAGTCACAGGCTTGAAAGATATTCAGCATGAACCTCTCAGTATCAGAGAACAGATCTTTCACAAGAGACCCTAAGAGATTCTTTGATCAGACTGATGTTAAAAGGAGAATAGGAAAAATAGGAGCCAATATAAATGATGTGAAAGAGTTTCAATGCTACTACAAGGAAATATTGTCTGATGATGTACGGACAGAAGATTGGATTAAAAATGTGAGAGAAAAATTTGAAAGTCACACAATAGAGGAATACACAGGTATAGATCTAAGAATTAGATGAGGTACTGAAAGGAATGAAAAATTGGAAAGCACAAGGATCAGATGGGGTGAAAGGATTCTGGCTGAAATGCCTAACAACTCTCCATGACTGTTTACTTCAACAACTTTATAAATGTTTGAAGAACGGATAGATGGTGACAGGGAGAATTGAAGAAGAAGAAGAAAAAAGGTCATAGTTCTCCTATGAATTATAGACCGAACACAAGTTTATCAACTATCTGGAAACTTCTGGCCACGATGATCTGGATAATACAGCTCACAAAGGATTGCTGTCTCCTGAACAAAAAGACTGCAAAATAAACACAAAAGGGACAAAAGACCATCTCAGGCTATTCAGGAGGATCACAGGAGACATGAAAAAAATGTATAGATGGTGTGGATAGACTACCAAAAAGCACATGACAGCATTTCATATTTGTGGACTGAGATACTGAAAACGTACCAGGTTCCTCTAAAGGGCATTTCCTTTCTGCAGCAATCCATGGTTAACTGGAGCACTTGACTCTACCAGGAAGAAAAGGAATACTTGTGGCACCTTAGAGACAAACAAATTTATTTGAGCATAAGCTTTCGTGAGCTACAGCTCACTTCATCGGATTGAGCTGTAGCTCACGAAAGCTTATGCTCAAATAAATTTGTTAGTCTCTAAGGTGCCACAAGTACTCCTTTTCTTTTTGCGAATACAGACTAACACGGCTGCTACTCTGAAACCTACCAGGAAGAGACTCTCACTGATGAGGTCCAAATTAAAAGAGGAATCTCTCAAGGGTATCACCAATAAGGTTCATGGGCAATGCTGCTACTGACATGGATGCTTTGTGAGATAACGACAATTTATCATATTGGCAAAGAAGAATAACCAATTAACCATTTTTATACATGGATAATCTAAAATTATAGGGACAGTCACAGAAAGAGACACAGAGGTTTATGAAGTGTAGAAAAGTCTGGTGAAGATACAAAGCTATGGGTTTGTTTGGCTAAATGTGCATTGGCATCTGTAAAGAGGGCAAACCAGTACAATCAGGTGGCATACAAGTTAATGAAGGTACTATCTGAAATCTCTCTCAGCATGGCCCCTACAAATACTTTGGAATCAGGGGACTGTTAGAATTACAACATAAGCAAATCAAAAAAGAAGTGAAGAAAGATTAATATGAATTACTCCAAGGACAAAACTCAACTTGAAGAATTTGTTCTGAGTTGTTAATATATGGATGATACTAGTAGCACGGTACACTGCTGAAGAGATCAAGTAGAATCAAGAGGAGAAGAAAAAAATCTGACATCCAAACAAGAAAGAGTAATGAATATCAGTCAAGTCATGGGCAGGACGTACATCCCACAATGCAATAGAGGAAAATATTTGCTATCTGTGGAAGAGGCAATTGACAATGAAAAATATAACATCGAAATATGGCGAGTTAGCTAGAGTAAAAGATCATCTGGTCATGATAACAAGCAATGGTCAAGTTTGCATCCCAGACCAAGAAAGCACAAGAAGAAAAGAAATAGCAAATAGCTAAAGAAATGCACAGACATTAGTGGAGAGAGATTAAACCCATTAGCGATTGAAGATTAACAAACTCATAGCTTGTAGAAAGATACCTCAAAAGAGAGACAGAGAGCCTCATTATGAGTACACAAGAGCACTCCTTATGGCTTGATTACATTCAAAACAAAATTAATTGGACAGAACTGCTCCCCAAACTGCAGAATGTGTTCCGAAAAGGAAGAGATGATAGAGCATGTCTTGAGTGCCTGCAGGAGCCTGGCTGGGAAAGAATATATGAACAGACACAATGAGGTCGCCAAGTGTCTGCATTGGAGCTTCGTGGCAAGTATGGATTTAAACCAACCATGCAGTATTACAACTACTGAATCGAAAGCGCTCTACGGAATGAAGAGGCTAAGATTTTATGGGATCTGGCAATATTCACAGATCGAACGGTGCAGGCAAACAGGCTGGACACAGTTGCTGTAGTAAAGACAACAAAAGACTATGTTAATTGATATTGCCATCCCAGCAGATAAACATAAAAAAGAAACAAGAGGAGATGATAGCAAAGTATGAAGAAGACAGCAAAGTATGCAATGAAATGGAACAATCATGGAAAACTAGAACAAAGATGATCCCCAGTACTTTACTAGACCAACAAATAAAATACATTACCGCACCTTGTCTCTGTAAAAGTCTCTGTCTTTGTAAATGTCTGTTACTTTACAAACATCAAGAACATTCCCTGTCGCTAAGATCTCTAGGAAACAGAAATCTTAGATAAAAATCTCTGGTAAATAGAGCTTATTGAAAGTAAATGTTTCTCAAGAAAGTAAGGCTTAGGAGGCCAGGAAGTGTTGAGCACTACTGAGAAGAGCTGAGGCCAAGATCCTTAAAGTTACTTAGGAATCTATCTGCCTCTTGAAGCACTGATGTCCACCATTTAGGTGCCACTGAAATTTTCCAAGCAATTACTCATTTGCAGCTTAACCTTGCAGGTACCTAAGTCCCCATAATACCTAAGTTTCTGCTGGTTGGCATTTATAAAGCCCCCTACACATTGACATCACCCAACAAGCTGCTTGGAGCCCCAGCTCAAGCCAAAGCCCTGGAGGCCCAAAGCTGGATTCTCACTCAGTGGGTGAATGCCTATCTTGCCAGCAGTGTCCGATCCTGTAGGCATGCTCAGATCATGTCCAATACCAGTTATCTGCCAGGCCCCACATCAGCAGAGGCAGCAGAGTGCCAATATAAAAGACAGCTGGTGGGCACAGGGATAAGTATGAGCAGACTGCATCAGAGAGACTGCATTGGCTGCTTGGGCATAGACTGCTTAAGGGGCTGACCTGACTTAGGTGCCTAACTCCAGGAGAGGGTACGCAGTTGGGGATTCCAAGCATAGATTCATAGATTTTAAAGTCAGGATGGACCCCTATGGTTACCTATTCTGACCTCCTGCATGACGCAGGCCATTAAACTTCCCCCAAATAATTCTTGTTTGAACTACAGCATATCTTTTATTATAAAATTGCTAGTGATGGAGAATCCACCACAACTCTTGGTAAATTGTTCCAATGGTTAATTACCCTCACTGTTAAAAAATTATGTCCTATTTGCAGTCTGAATTTGTTTTGCTTCAAATTCCCTCCATTAGATATTGTTATACCTTTGTATGCTAGAACAAAGAGTTCATTATCAAATTTTCCCCCATGTAAGTACTTATAAACTGTAATTAAGTCACCAGTTCATCTTTTCTTTGTTAAGCTAAATAGACTCAAGGAGCTCAGTCTATCACTACAAGGCATGTTTTCTAATCCCTTAATCATTCTCATGGCTCTTCTCTGAACCCTCTCCAATTTATCAAAATTCTTCTTGAATGTTGGCACCAGAACTAGACACAGGATTCCAGCAGCAGTTGCACCAGTGCCAAATACAGAGGTCAAATCCTCCTACTCGAGATTCCCGTTTCTGCATCCAATGATTGCATTAACCCTTTTGGCCACAGTATTGCACTGGGAGCTCATGTTCAGTAGATTATCCACCATGGCTCTCAAGTCCTTTTCACAGTCATGGCTTCCCAGGATAAAGGGAGATTCCTATCTCTGGCCCATCAGCGAGGTGCACCAGGGCAGCCACTGAGGCCCTCTCCTAAGCATTTCGCCCCGGCTAGATTAGGCAGCTCCCCACTCCAGCTGGCCAGCTTGTGAAAATCCTGTCCTTAGGTGCCTAATTCTCCCCATGCACTGTATGGGGAGCCAGGGCACTTGGATCAAGGCAGAAAATTCCACTAGGTAGCAGGGCCCTTAGGGGTTAGGTGGTGCAACACTGAACAGGGCATTGGCTAAGTACCTTAAGAGCACTCCTGCTCAGATCTTTAAACTCCTTTGAAAGTCAATGGGATTGGAGGGTCTTCAGTGCCTCTCAGAAGCACTGAGCACCTTCCTACATAGTCCCATGCACTAAGACCCACCCCTGTTCATCAAGAAACTTACTTTAAACAAGAGTAGTCCCACTGTCTTGAATGGCTGTACTTCTGTGCTTAAAGTTAACCACAGGCTTAAATATATTGCTGAACTGGGACCTAAATACTGACTTATACATTACCCCATGATATCATTGGAATTAATACTGTACTTGGTGCTAATTTATACTCTAGGAATTAACATGACAATTCTTCTGGTAATTTTTTGGGGGTGTATGTCTCAAAATTGCAAAATTTAGACTGATACAGAGAAAACTTTTTGTATTAAAATTTGGTTGCATATAAAGTTGATGGAAAACACAGAAATCAAAAAGTTTAATAATGTATTAATCTCTATTTTCTTTATGCTAACCAAACAATGCTACTTTAATATGGTCTACACATTGACTGGTCAAAACCATATAAAGGCCGAGTAGCATAAGTTACAACTTAGAAACAGTAACTGAACTTTTTCTTTTTTAATTAAAAAAAGAGCAACTTGGACTAGCTTTTGTAAAATCAATTTTATAATAAATGCTAAAGCAGAATGCATCATGGTTACAGCAAGTGTTTGAAATATCACACTTTTGGACTCTGATGCTGAGTAGTCCAGTGAAAAACTGCTGTTTAAAATATACTGCAAAGTTTCAAACAGATTGTGTCAGATCAGCATCTTGAATGATTAAACCAAACTTCTATGAATAGCAATCTAATAGACGCAAAGAGAACCTAATTATCAATTATCATAAATAATGCAGAATCCAGTGATTATGTCTGAAAGTTAGTTTGATTCAGACCTATTATTTAAATAAAGGTAGAAATAACAGTATAAACAATTGCATCTCTTATATAATAGACAGCTACACTTCTTTATGCAGAGACCATAGATAATATTGAGCATGATCTAGAAAATATCCTCAGCCTGATACACAGAAGACAGCTGGAATGAAACATGATACAAATAACTTTACCAAAGAAAGAGAAATCCTTTTTGAAAGTGTCATCGCTATTCTAAACTAGATTCAAAACTATTATACAAAAAGTAGGAATTTTTAATTTGTTTTTTCCCCTCTGCCCCACATTTTAATATTAAAATGAACAGAAAAACATAAATAGGTTATCCTCGAGAATGAATCAGGCAAATATTGTTGTGTAAAATGTGTGAAAGTAAAACACTGTACAAATTTTTTATTGAATTTAACAAAAGAGTGCCAAGAAAGTCTCTGGTAAACTAAAGTACATAAGGTCAAATATAGGGCCAAATCCTGGTCCCATTGAGTCAATGAAAAAAGCTCCATTAGCTTCAATAGGAACAAGATTTGGGGCCTGTTCCAAAGCCAGTTAAAGTCAATAGGAGTCTTTACACTGACTCCAGTGTGCTTTGGCTCAGGCCCTTGGCCCATAGTGAAGAAAAGCCATGTGCATTGTGCATCAGGCCAACACTCAAGTGAAAAACCATGTGTACTCTAGCTGCAATGTAAGCTGTGTTAAAAAATACCTAAGCAGGAAGGTGTTCTTGGTATGTTTTTTCAGTGAACACGATCCAGTGAAGTGGTTTAGATAGAATTAGATTTCAATGCTTGGGCATTGTGGTATTAGGAGATTTATGTTCTGTTAAGTCTCGACCATGGCTGGTTTTCCCATTGTGACCCACAATACAACTGGTAGTAAAATTTGAATCATTTTGGCATATGTATGATCCTTAGGGCATCTTCTGTTTGCCAGTATCATTGATTCAGAAATGAAGACCCGTATAAAGCAAAGCTACTATGTTCATAATGGGGTCTTTCCACATGGACTTTCTGGGAGGAGATTATGTTTATTAGGAATATGAATAGATTATTAAAAACTGTAGCCACAATTGGGAAGCCAGTTCAGAGACTTTGAAATATATATTTCTGATCATATTGGGTGGAATCCTGTGCCTACTGAAGTTAATGGCAAAACTCTCAATGACTTCTATCAAATTTATTTGAGCATAAGCTTTCGTGAGCTACAGTTCACTTCATCGGATGCATTTGGTGGAAAATTTTCCACCAAATGCATCCGATGAAGTGAGCTGTAGCTCACGAAAGCTTATGCTCAAATAAATTTGATAGTCTCTAAGGTGCCACAAATACTCCTTTTCTTTTTGCGAATACAGACTAACACGGCTGCTACTCTGAAAAATGACTTCTATGAGGCTACAATTTCACCCACTGGCTATTAAGATTGCTTAGCAAACTACTGTGTCAATGGACATAATCATTCTCAATGGAATACTGAGCTAGATGGTCCTTGGTCTGACCCAATATGGGCATTCTTATGTTCTTATGAATTTAGCCAGGACACAGGGGAATCAAAAACTGATAAAGATTGCTTAACAAAGAAATCATAGAAATGTAGGGCTATCAGAGACCTCGAGAGGTCATCTCCTCCCGCCATCTGTGCTGAGGCAGGACAAAGTATACCTAGGCCATCCCCGACAGGTGTTTTTCTAGCCTACTGTTAACCAATGACAGGGATTCCACAACCTCCTTTAGTAATCTACTCCAGTGCTCAACTATCCTTACAGTTAGAAAGATTTTCTAATATCTAACTTAAATCTCTTCTGCTGCAGATTGAGCCAGTTACTTCTTGTCCTACCTTCAGTAGACATGGAGAACAATTGATCATTGTCTTCTTAACATATTTGAAAACTGTTATCAGGTCCCCCCTAAGTCTTAGTAATGCAAAACATACCCATTTTTTTTAATATATAGTCAAGACCTCAGTTTTATCGCTTTCTGAAGATGGCATCAAGAGCCCCTACCATGAACTGGTCTATTATTGACTCACCAACCTCACTTCCAGTACCACTTAAGAGTTCTTTGGAGGTCTCATGTACAAGCATAGACCCAGCCAGATCCTGCTTGGCATCTGAGAACTGATTGGTTTGCAGCACACAATGGAATGACTTCATGCCAATAACTTCCAGCTACTGTTATCTTTTACTCAATGAAATAAACTATTTTGCTTTTGTGCGGATTGACTATTTGTCCGCCAGGTTACACATAATAGTATAGCACAAGGTTCCTACCAGCACTATTAATGAATTCTCAGAGAATTCACCTAAAAAAAAAAAAAGGAAGGCAATTTAGTTTTCTTACTGTCTGTGTCTTTACTTCTGCAGGTACTGTCAGTTAAGCTAAATAAAGCTACAGTAGATGTGAGGTACACTGATGCTGATTGCAATCCAAGAGGGATTTATCTGAGACCAAAAGAATTTTAAAATTCCTTCCATTAGGGGCTCAGATAGAATCAACTACATTCTCAGGAGTAAATGGCTGCTGCTTAATCTCACAAAATACATCTGTGTTTAAAGATCCTACACTTTACTTTTTAAATGTACTAGTCATTTTTTTTATAATATCAGAATTATCAGTTATAATGGAATCTAGAAGGCAATTTATGTAACTGCTGCATAAAGTTTAATACTACTATCAAGTCTGTGTGAACACTGAAACTGTTATGTTGGATCAGATCTGTGGACCATCTAGGCCAGTATTCTGACTCTGACAGTGGACAATGCAAGATGCTTTAGAAGAAGGGGACTTTTCTTTATAATCTCTATCAGATAGTGGCTTGCTTATTCCCTGGAGCATGAGGATTTATATCCCTAATAATGTTTCTTCTTATTTAATATAACCATGGATGTTTCCACTGTATACCATGTGTAAAACATCAGAGTATCAAGATTAACACAATTTAGAGAGCTGGTTTAGCATATGATCTAGTACAGGGGTTCTCAAATTTCATTGCATCGTGATCCCCTTCTGACAACAAAAATTACCACAAGACCCCAGGAGGGGGGACCGAAACCTGAGCCTGAGCCCCATTGCACCAGGTGATTTTTGGCCCTGGACTGTGGGGCTTGGGCTTTGGCTCTGGGTGGTGGGGCTCAGGCTTTGTCTCTAGGCAGTTCCCTGGGCCCCAGCAAGTCTAACACAGCCCTGCAACCCCATTAAAACAGGGTTCCAACTCACTTTGTGGTCCCGGCCCACAGTTTGAGAACTGCTGATCTAGTACGTCTGCTTTCTAATGTTTGCCTGTCATGAGCATATATGAACAGGAAATCTGTCCTGATATCTTGTTAGGCTAAACGACTTTAGGCTTTCACTGAGTAATAATAAACACTAATTATTAATTATAATAAGAATTAATTATGATAATTTTTTAAATCTCAAAGTGTTTTACAAAACTCT
This sequence comes from Dermochelys coriacea, assembly GCF_009764565.3. NCBI lineage: Eukaryota > Metazoa > Chordata > Testudines > Dermochelyidae > Dermochelys > Dermochelys coriacea. The sequence continues at coordinate 330,277,796 of NC_050068.2, forward strand.
GAAATAATTATTCTTGTCCCTTCAGAGATGGGGAAGCTGAGGCGCAGAGATGTTAAGTTACTAGCTCAGTAAAACATTTGCTAACAGTTACCACATAGTTACTGAAGAAATCACCCATTCTAAATATAAGGGGGAAATTGTCTTGAAATAGCAATTTGCATCTTAAGTTCCAAATTAGCAAAGGGACTTTAGCTCAGCCTTTACATTTACATTCATAAACAACAATTTTGCTTGCAAATGGGTAATCTGATATTAAAACACTAACATCAAACTACTTGATTTAAATACAAAATTTCTATTTGGTTACACAAATTCAGAGGTTTTGCATACAGGTGATCACACACACAATTGCTTCAAAATGAAAAACAGCTTTGAAAGCCTCAAGCTGGACATTTCGGGTTAGTTCGTAAATGTAAATGTCAAAAAATTGTTACATGCTAGCAGAACAAGGTTATTAAAAATATCAAATACTTAAAATGCAAAATGTAATATGTGCTACTAAAGCGAAAACAAAGGAAGAATGAATGCAGAGAAACACAGAAGTTCAGAACTGAAAGGGACCTCAATAGGTCATCTAGTCCAGTCTCCTGCACTGAAGGCAGGACCATGTAATAACTAGACCCCCATTCCTGACAGGTGTTTGTCTAACCTGTTCTTAAAAACCTCCAATGACTGAGAACACATAACCTTCCTACTCATTTGTTCCAGTGCTTAACTACCCAGACAGTTAAGAAGTTTTTCCTAATGTCCAACCTAAACCTCCCTTGCTGCAATTTAAGCCCTTTGCTCAGACGCAATGCATAGAGGGGATATATGGGGTCAAGTGCCCCCCTCCCCGCCTGATTTCTGAGAGTGCTGAGCTGCCCTTGCAGGGCTTTCTCTGCTCAGCCTGCCAGTGGAGGAGGGAGGCTCTATCCTTCTCCTGCTGTGCCTCCCCTCTGGAACTTCCAGCTTGCTTGGCCTCTACCAGAGGTGAAGGAGCCAGAGCCCCCAGGTAAAAGAGGCGGCTGGGAACCCCGGGGGTCGGGCAGTGATTTAAAGGGCCCGGGGTTCCCGCCGGGCCCTTTAAATCCCCACCGGAGCCCCCAGCTGCTGCCACTACCCCAGGGCTCTGGCAGTGGGGCTCAGCCAGTGATCTAAAGGGCCTGGGGGCTCCGGCAGCAGGGTTTGGGCAGTGATTTAAAGGGCCCAGGGCTCCGGCCACTGCGGGGGGCCCCAGGCCCTTTATATTGCTGCTGGAGCACCGCTGCCAGAGCCCCGGGGTAGCGGCGGTGGCTGGGAGCTCTGGCGAGGATTTAAAGGGCCTGGGACATCACTGCAGTAGTGGCGGCCAGAGCCCCGGGCCCTTTAAATTGTCCCCAAGCCCTGGGGCTCCCAGCTGGTATCTCCGGTGGTGATTTAAAGGGCCTGGGGATTTAAAGACCCCGCCTCTTTCAGTTGAGGACCCACCCTCCTGCTCAGGATCCCGCGTAACAGTAAATCCTTTAAGTTTCTTTCACCCTTGCCCCTCCCCCAGGAGCTGGGCCCGGGCGGGGAGCTGAGGGGATGGCTCTTCTCATACCCGCTAATTCCACTCAGGATCACTGTCTATGAGAGAGCCCAGCTGGGGAGTTGGTGATGGCCCACCCACTCCGCTCCCCGCCTAGGACTGGCTGCTGGGGACAGGTGCCAAGAAAGCTGGAAACGTGCTGAGGATTGGGGGACTCTGGCTTGCACAGCCCCTCTCCCTATCAAATTCTCAACCAATTCCTACTTATTTGTCAAAATCAAATGTAGGGCAGTCTCTCCCACAGTTGCTTTCTCCACCTTCTGAAATAAAAAATTGTCTTCAATGCACTCCCAAGAATCTGTTGGATAATCAGTGCCATGCTGAATTATTTTCCTAACAGATGTCTGGATAGAGGAAGCCCCCCATTACCAAAAATCCTGTGCTTTGGATGATTTTGTTAGTTGTTTATAAAAACCTCATCCACCTCTTCTTCCTGGTTAGGTAGTTTGTTTTAATCTCACCCAGAGACTTTCAGCAAGTCTGTGTCCTATTTCCAGCTCAACCTCAGTCAAGTGTATACATCTTTGATATACATGGCAACACCTCCCCTTCTCATAGAATCATAGGACTGGAAGGGACCTTGAGAGGTCAACTAGTCCAGTCCCCTGCACTTGTGGCAGGACTAAGTATTATCTAGACCATTCCTGACAGGGGTTTGCCTAACCTACTCTTAAAAATTCCCAGTGATGGAAATTCTACAACCTCCCCAGGCAAATTATTCCAGTGCTTAACCACCCTGACAGGTAGGAAGTTTTTCCTAATATCCAATCTAAACCGCCCATTGCTTCTTGTCCTATCCTCAGAGGTTAATGAGAACAATTTTTCTCCCTTCTCCTTGTAACAACCTTTTATATACTTGAAAACTGTTATGTCCCCTCTCAGTCTTCTCTTCTCCAGACTAAACAAACCCAATTTTTTCAATCTTCCCTCATAGGTCAAGTTTTCTAGATCTTTAAACATTTTTGTTGCTCTTCTCTGGACTTTCTCCAATTTGTCCACATCTTTCCTGAAATGTGGCACCCAGACCTGTACACAGTACTCCAGCAGAGGACTAATCAGCACAGAGTAGAGCGGAAAAATCCATTCTTGTATCTTGCTTACAACACACCCGCTAATACATCCTAGAATGATGTTTGCTTTTTTTGAAAGAATGTTACACTGTAGACTCATATTAAGCTTGTGGTCCATTATGACTGCCAGATTCCTTTCCGCACTACTCCTTCCTAGGCAGTCATTTCCCATTTTATATGTGTGCAACTGATTGTTCCTTCCTAAGTGGAGTACTTTTCATTTGTCCTTCTTGAATTTCATCCTATTTACTTCAGACCACTTCTCCAGATCATCCAGATTATTTTGAATTTTAATCCTATCCTCCAAAACACTTGCAACCCCTCCCAGCTTGGTATCGTCTGCAAACTTTATAAGTGTATTCTCTATGCCATTATCTAAATCATTGCCTGTCTTTCCTGAGCGAGTTGTACCCTTCTATACCAATATTCCAGTCATGTGTATTATCCCATCAAGTCTCTGTGATGCCAAATATGTCACAGTTGTGAGTATTCACTAGTATTTCTAGTTTTCTGTTTATTGCTCATAATTCATACATTAGTATACAGACATCTAAGATACTGATTTGATTTCCCCTCTATGTTCCCTCGTCTCTCCTTTGTCATTGCTATAATTGACCATGGTCCCTCCAGATTCTGACCCTTCTCCCGGGTCTCCATGTTTTTGACTTACCTGTGGGCTTTTGTCTCTTGCCCCCCTGTTGAACCTACTTGAAAGTCCTCCTCACTAGGCATTAGTGATGATATTGAAAAAGATAGGTTAGATTATTAAATTTGATATTACATTATAAAGTTCTCCTTTTCCCTGGTATCACACTGCACAGAAACCAGCTTCTTTCCCACTTCTTGATAGTTCTTGTTGTTAAGCAATAACACATTCTTTGTCAATATTCTTGAATGAAAGAGTAGATTAGATGATGATGACTACTACTATTTTCACCAGACATTTTTGCTCGTTCAGACAAATAAAGCCAGATAACAGACATCAATGACATTTCATACAAGAAAATTCGTTCCGCAAATGGAGCACTTTTGGTAAATACAGAGTTCAATGAGCTCTGCTTATAATGGAACTGGCAACTTGCAAAACTTGCTAAACTTGACCTGATAAAGGCGAGGTTGTACAATAATGTATTTATCTTCCGTTGAGCTAAGTTAAATCTCTTGACCTAGGAGTCTGCAGATATATTATCATGATTTTAGATGGAGGAGTTAAGCTAATGGATTTATGAGAGTTGTATTTCTTCATGCACTGGCATTCTATATGACAATATGAACAGCCAAATGGGACAAAATTGTCTTAATATAACTTGCTAGAAAAAGGAACACACTGCTATCCTCTAAAAAAAGCCTAATAATTCCAAGAGCTCTAATTTTGCTTTGTAAAATGTGTAACAAAAATAGCATATCACATGTTTTTCATTTATGCTTTTGGCACTTATGGACATTTTTTTCATGATGCCTGACCTTTAGTTATGCCTAAGAATTTATGGCTACATATTGCCCTTTATGAGAACTTATGCTGACATTGGAAATAAGAGAATGGAAGTTAAAACTCTCACTAATGTAGCTAAGTGTAAATTACTACCCACCTGTGAAAGGTTATTTTAAGGAAATTAAGCACAGAAAAATATGTATGAAAGAGAGGATGCATATTATATAATAGTCCATATTTCAAATCCTATCTGTGCTTTATCACATTTGCCATTTTAATTCTTAATTTATCATATTTTACAGTGTAATGGCTCTAAATATGCAATTATCTTGTACTTTGGTGAGGATAAGGGACCTATGATCAATAACAGTACATCTCTATTAGCTTTGATGGTAGAGGCCTGTGTTCTTGATACTGAAGGACCAGTGTTGTTGAACAAGCTCCGTTATCTCTGTAATTTATGTAACAGTGTCAATTATTCACAGCAAATGAATCATTTCAGTTTGATGTGTCCTCCTCCTGGGATTTCTGTCCTGGATCTTTTTGTTTGTACTATGGTCTCTGTTCCCAGTCAAGAAAGGTTCACTGATTTACTTGCAAACACCTTTGGTTTCTAAGCTTCATGAAAACATCTCATCATAACAGAATGAAGGGGGCCAGAGGTGAAGCGGCCAGAAACACAGATAGTAAATGCATTACACTAGTGGGCAATCATGGGTACACATATTCATACAACATAGTCAGCAGACCGTATATGCAACTTCTCAGTCTCTGTAAACCAAGTTTCCATAGAGAGAGCTGAAAGAGTAGCTCTAATAGATTAGCTAGTAGATGTAACATATATTATACACATGTACCATATATTATACACATGAACACACACCTGCTCATGTGTATAATATATGTTACATCCGGTGGAGGGCAGTGCTATATATATTCTCATAAACCAGTGCATTACACATTCAGTGAATTTTACACCCCTAAAATGTGAATGTCCCAAGTCACAGTTTGCCAACCCTAGGGCCAACTGTGCAGCATTATCTGTGCAGCACCTGTTTCAGAACAAAAATACTTGCCACAAACTATGCCTACTATGAGCTATCTCATATTTCTAATCATATCTTTTATCATATGAAATGAAGGAAGAACGTTCTGCCTCTCCAGAGCCCCATGACATTTCTACATGTTAACATGGCAATGGAAGAAAACACAATTAAAATGTTGGGTTTAATGTTCATGTTGCTTGCAATACAGGGCAGAAATTGAATCACTTTTGCTATTAAATCTTGAATTCAGTGGCTATTTCATGTGACCCAGAGTTCAGTCATATAAAGATGGCTCTTAAAATAGCTACATTAGAAAAAGGCTAGTAGCTATTTAAATGGTCCATTTAAATTAGGTCTTGTTTTGCTGTTTCTCCGATGGTTTACAAATCCACATATGGGAGTATTTAGCTGGGCAAATAGCTTGCAAAATACTTAGGATCAGACAGTCTTTTGATGCTTTATAAAGATGGTAAGAATGAATCAATGTACAGCTGCTTTGATGGATTAAAGTGAATGAATACACTATAGCATCTTGAATTATGGGGTTAAATTAGGATTAAAGCCAGAGTCAGAGTCCATTCAATTCCATTTGTGCTGGTAAAGAAAAAATAAAATCATCCAAATGAAGTCAGACAGTGTGTGTGAGGTACAGACATTGAGCTCCTGGGTAAAATTTTCTACAGCGCATTAGTGACTTAAAAATCCAACTCCTGTTTCCAAAAGTGACTTAGATACTTAGGCGTTTAAATTTAATTGAAATTCAATAGAAATTAGGCCCCTAAGTGTCTGAGTCACTTTTTTAAAATGGGAGTTAGACACCTAAATACCTTTGAGGATCTTGGCATGAGGCAAATGTTTTTTTGACAAACTACCTTTATGCAAGACATTAATAAAAAACAGACTTAATTCCAAATGACTGAGAGCATTAAGGAAACTAAGTTAACAGCTCTCTTGCTGTTTTTACTGGTGATCAGACAGGAAAGGAGGGGAATCAGGGAGGACTGGGAGTCTGGAACTAAATGCATAGGTGACTCAGATAAGAGCAGCACTGGGAGAGTCTGGAATGGATTAGGAGAAGGGCAGAGATGGGAGGAGGATGCATCAGAGAAGAGAGCAGGGAGGAGATCCATGCCTAAAGAAAAAGAATGGAGAGAGAAAGGAGAGACACACATGGAGAGTTGAGAGGAGAAACTGGGTAAATTTCTGGCTCCACTGAAGTCCATGGCAAAACTCTGGTTGATCAACAGGGAGAAAGTCAGAGACACAGAAGAGAGAAAGAAAGCATGTAGATATAAGAACACAAACAGATTGTCACGGCCAGGTGGTTGGCAGTCAGACCTAGTAGTCAGAGACAGAGTCCACAGTCATGAGACAACAGTCAAGAGTTGGCTGGGTCAGGATTCCAAGGGGTCAGAGGCAACAAACAAACGGGAGATCAGAACCACGAGTCCGATTTCAGGAGTCATGCTGGGTAGGAATGCCAAGAAATTAAGCCATGGCAAGAAGCACAAGGCAATCCAGAAGCACACAATCCAGAGCAGGGTGGAGCCCAGTTGTTCAGACAGCTTCCTGTTCCTGCTGCTGGTTTAAGTAGGGCCAGCAAGCCAAACAACCACTCTACTACTCCACCAATCGGCCCTCAGGGCAGAGCCTCACAATGGGTCGGGGCTTTGTAGGTCCCAGGTAAGCAATTCTCAGCTTGCTGCTGGAGGAGGGTTGGAGTGTTGCTGTTCCCATGAATCCTGTGGACCCAAGATTGAGACCCATGGATCATGACACAAATTTACTTTTGGTAACGTTTGGGGATTTAGTCACAGGGGGCTGAATACTCAAAACCAATAGAAGTTAGGAGCCTAACTCCTTTTGAGTATTCAGCCCAGGGTCGGCTACCTGTACCTTCAATAGGTTGCTCCCCCCGCCCACTAGTAACTTAAATATTGTCACTAGAAATGGGCCCAAAACAAAACCCTAGGGAATGGTGTTTAGATGCTAATCTAGACCCAAACAACACAACTGGCCCATATCTCTGTAACACACTGGTCCAAAACCTCACATCTGGACAATCACAAACTGTGTGATGTTTGAAATCCAGATCCAAGTTTTGCAACTCAGGTCTATATCTGGCCTAGTTTTCACAAAATGCACAGGCTGTAGCAATCTTCTTGGTATTGAGAAAATAAAAAAGTATGAAGAAAATGTAATAAAAACAGAAACCACATGAGGATTTGAATTCAATAATTTTGAAATAAAAGCAGACACTATATCCAGAGTCTTGGTTAACTCATTGGGAATTTACAGGTATTATTTTCGCCACTGGAGAGAGCTCACATTGTAAAAAGGCAATAGAAACATTGAGAAGTATAAAGAAAAATTAATTTTAGAGAGATGAACACAAAGACTATAAAGTTCAAACAAAGTGCATCTTCTCCCTCAGTTCATATTACTAATATCTGGTCACATGCAAAGTTTAATGAACAGCATACTTTAAAAAATGAAAGTGAACAAGATAAGATCTCCATAGTGTACAGGGCTTTATTAACATTATTTTATATGTAATTATTTATCACATAACTTTTTGCAGGATTGCCAATCTCAAGCATTCAAAGTCATGAGGCAGGCCCTGAAAAATGAAGATTGGCTTAAAAAAAAAAAAAAGATTTTTAAAACTAAATTTGGTAGTGTCTTTGTTTACTTTCTGGTTATTGAGCCTTTAGGGTGCAATCTGGTCACATTTTCAAGCAGTTCTCTGCAAACAAGAGGGCTAGAAACTCCCTTCTTTAAGGGGAAAGCTGAGATTCTCAAGTAATCACTTGACTCCAGGAGCTATATCTTGAAGAATGCCAAATATCTAGAGATTCATAATAAAATTGTGAGAGTTGGCAACAGTATGTATCAAAGGTAGTAAGTCAGGTAAAATCATAATATTTATGTTTCCTTTTATCTCATAAATCCTGAGCTTTTGGCTTTAGTCACATGGTAGGCAGGGTTTTTGTGGGGAAGGACAGGCATGTCTCAATGGCCACTAATCCAATGAGTGGCCTGACATAACATTCCTAGTCCCTAGTTTTACTTATTCAAAGTGGTAGGTGCACTGAATTTGCATAATTGTCCATCTTCCACTGTCAGCCTATTTGCAGTGAGGAGCTGACAGATGTCATCATGGAGGGCAAATGTCAAGCTTCAGTAGCAGGGAGGCCTTACATGGGCTTCCTTGCTAGGGCATATTTCATCCCAAAACAATAGCAATCCAGCACCTATTTATTGCTGCAGCAATTGCAAATCTTCGATTTCGCAAGAATCTTGATTTTGTATGGACAGTAATAACAATGGTCCCCTTGAGATAGGCACAGTTATTACTGTGGCACAAGAGGCAAGAAAAGCGTATCATGGGAGGTGCTATTTTTTAGAAACACACGAGAGAAGTACATTTGTATAAAACGCCTTATTCTTCATCCAACAATACTTATTTAACTTACAAAGTAGATTTGTGTCTCTAATGGTTTAGAAACACAGGATGATTTAAAATAATAGGTAAGTGAACAATCTATTTTCTGAAATGGCTCCAAGAAGGACTATTTGGCATACCGTGAAGTGCAACATATCTGAAGGTGAGCAGACTGTGAAAAGGGTATCTGAGGAACAGGAAGCACAGTTTAGGAAACATGCAAAGGAGTGGGAATGAAGAAATTGGGTTATTTGCTACAGACCTGTTTTATAAACCTTATGTTTTTAAATATTCCTGTTTCTCAGTTTACCCATTTATAATATGAAAATAACAACACATGCCTACCTCACAGGGATGTTGTGTGAGGCAAAATTCATTAACCTGAAACTCTTGGTTTATTTTACACACGTGATAACTTGATATTCAGGGAGCTGCGGGGAGTCTACTAAGGACAGAATTTAGCTCAATATGTACTTTAATACATACACATATCTGGTTTATTGGAATAATAATTCTGTGTTTTGAAATTCTCTCTCACCTTTAATTCTTACTTTCCTTGTATTTGTGGTTTTCAATAAAATCTTCAGTATTATTTTAATGTAAGTTTTAAAAAAATATATTTCTTCATAAATACCCATCTGAATAAATGTGTTAACTACTTATGCTAGACAATCCGTTTCATCTTGTATTTAGCAGTGACATTCTAAGTACGTTTCCCAGACTTGAAGACGAGTTCTGTGTAAGCTTTAAAAGCTCGTATCTTTCACCCATCGAAGTTTATACACTGAAATATATTACCTCACCCACCCTGCCTCTCAATGAATGACCACAATAACAACCATCAATGTTGCAACAGCCCAATCATGCAGTTTCAGTATCAGGCTCTAGAAAAGACACTCAACCATTCCACTCAGATTATTTCAAAGGAATCCTGCTTTGAGTTCTTAATCAAAGTATGCTGGGCCATAACAATCTGGGAAGCCCTCTGCTGCAACATGAAGATCAAGGCACAGTTCAAGAGCAATTGATTGGTTTTACTGTTAACAGGATTCATTAGTCTCTTCTGAGCATGTCTCTGTTGCACCATTTCTTCTACTAATTAGTTTCTTGAATTTTAACCTTGTGTACCAAATTGCACTTTGAGGTTGACATCAACAATGCAACTAAAGTTCAAGCTGATAGAACACTTACAAGATTTTACAAAAAAGAAATCTATATTTTTTTTGTTATATCTGCCACTCTTTACTTGGCACCAGAAACCTTCCACCATTTTAATGGCATGTTTTGTGGAAGAAGGGCATTTTAAAAACAGTAAAATTCAGAACCTCCACAATTCCTACTTGCATGGTCTTACAGAAGTTTATTTGGCCTTACAGCACCAGCAGTAGTTCTAGGTGGTGTATCCTGACATGTTATGGTCCTGGTTATTCCCTCCCCCCACAAAAATCTGCAGAAATGAGGATTGAGGGAGTAAATCTGCAAGGATCCCCCACACGTTGTTCTCTATGAGTGTCCATATGGGGCTTTTCCCTACCATAGATTAGGCTACCCCTATGACTGGTTTCAGTTGGGGGCCCCCCACAAAGATAACATAGCCCCAGATTTTATTATCTTTTCTCTAAAAATCTCTGTCAGGATGGAGGGAGAAAGACGTATGTGTCCATCAGCCTGACCAGTCTCCACCCCATCTCAAAACAGATCCTAGGGCTAGGGAACACCCTCTGCAGGGCATAGAGGTAGGGTGACAGCTGATCCCACCATCCATGGATGATGAGGAAAGGCACATAGGAGGATTCTCTCCATATATGGATCTGAGATGATCTTGTAAGCCTTTACTAAAAGTAGATGTAAGCAGGGTCTGCTGAATTCTTCCCTGACAGCTAGCTAGGAGGGGGAGAGACTTCTAGAGCAAACTATATTTACATGAACACACCTACTCTGCTTAGATATCCAGCAGATAGAGTGGTGTGTTGCTCAAATAATTAACTTTGGCTGGTGTTCTGTTACAAATCACTTTAGTACTGAATGCAGGGGCAGTGAAATGCTGTTACCAATGTTGTTGGCATTATTGTATGAATACAGGAAAGCAGGACCCTCATCTGAAAGGACTTCATTAAGTCGGGTGCTTGAATGCCGGAGTCCTGTGAAAGTAAGAGGGGTGGGGACAAGTGTCCCAGCCGGGATGTGTAGACCCTCCCACAAGGGTCCTCCCTGGACTGGTTTAACCTGTTCCCCCGCACTGTTCAGGGAAAGAGCTAAATAGGCTTCCTTAGGAGCCTCTTTGTTATTTTAAATGCTCAATCAGAGCTGAGATCAGTTGTAGTTGGATTGTGTTTCTGCCAAGCCTGCTAAGAGCTAAACATCACTGAGAGCTGAAATCATGTTGAGATGGGGCTTTGTTTCTGTCCAGCCTCCAAAGAGCTGAAAATTACTAAAAGACTGATGTGCAGAGGTCACAGCAGAGAGGCAGGTGGCAGCAGACGGTGACTGACAGTCAGCTGGCAAATGAGTGGCTGGTGAGGTAGTTGGTGTGAGTAGCTGGTGAGGGGCTGAGGGGATGGCCAGGCAAAGAGGAGCGTAACAGCTGGCAGGGTGGCCAGGTGGGACAGCGAATGGCCAGCAGGGTGGCCGATGGAGAGGGGTGGCAAATGAGTGTCTGAGCAGTGGAGCAAGTTAGGTGCCTCCTTACCCCTCACTCCACCTAGGGTGGGAGATGAACTCTTCAAATGCACCTCTGAACTCTTTGCTTGTACTGACCAAAGACAGCAACTGTGAGTGGGGTGCAGAGAAGGGACGGACACGTTAAAGGGACTTTTGGGTTCCTGGGCTTAAGAACCCGAGGGGAAAAGGACACTGCCCAACTTACTTGGAGGGTGGGTCTTTGGCTCATGGTTTATATTTATGAACCCTGTTTGCGGTGTTTTCCCAAATTAACGCTGAGTTACTTCCCTCCTTTTATTAAAAGTTGATTTTCTACACTCAGACTCTGTGCTTGCAGGTAAGGAAGTATTGCCTCTCTGAGGCAACCAGGTGTGGTGTGTAATTTCCCCAGGTTACTGGGTGGGAACTCGACCTGGTTCTGTGTTGTATCGATGGAAAGGAACCCCTTGATATTGAACCCAGCCCTGTTGCTGCTGGCTCCACCTGGCAGAAGGGTTACATAATCTTTACCCAGATAAGCAGAATCAAACTTAATTTGACTATTTTAAAATATAGTCCTTCCTCCAGAAAAGTCTGAGTCTGTCTCTGTGGCCTCTGTCTCTACAGGCACGGAATCTTCACAGGTAATCTGAGCATGTGTTGAGAAGAGCATCACATCTGAGATCTGCTCTGCATATGTGAGAGAATTTTACCCTAAATAAGTAAAAGTTTGCTTCAGAGATCTTCATCATAGGAAAATATTGTGAGGAAAAAATAAAAGTTTTCCTTCCATTTCTAGAAAGAAATACTCCAGGGAAATACTTCCCTTGGGAAATATTCTCTGAAGCAGAAATATTCTTCTTGTCCCAGAGGTGGAAGAAGTTTTTGTCTAAAAATCTTTTTTGGAGTAAAAAAATGTAGCTTTGGTGAGTCCAAAACATTTTGCAAATGTGTGTCAGTTTTGCCAAATTGTTTGTGTCAAAACAAAACAATTTTTTTTTGAAAAAAAAAAAAATCGAAATATTTTGTTTTTTCTATTTCAAATGACTTTTCATTTTGAAACTTCCTTCAATTTTATTAAAAGAAACAGTAAAACCTTTTAAAAACCTCTCAACATTTAAATGAAATGTTTCATTTGATCAAAACTAATGTTTTCTAACTTTTTGATTTACCAACATTTTAAAAACCTTTGTTTTAGGTTGACCTAAAGTGATTATTATTTTTCAGAATGGCCAGCAACCCATAAAACTAGTTATTCACACAGCTCTACTTGCACCATTCAGAATGACAGCACGAACACACCTGCTTATTTCTGCACTTAAGAAAAATGCTGCTCAAAAATCTAAGGCTGAAGTCTGATAATTATATCAAGGAACCAACTTAATCACCTGTTTCCATTTTGCCATCCTGTGCTGCAGGCCCATCAGGAATTACACTCTTCACCTGTAGAAACTCATCTGGCTCATCCCCACCAATGATGGTAAATCCAAAGCCCATGTTGCTCTTCTTGAGAGTTGTGCTGAGGAAAATTCCCTTCAGTTGTGATGCATCACGGGTGAAGAGTGGTTTTTCTACATCAGTCAACACAAACAAAAAGAAAATAGTTCCAGTCAAGTCATAATATAACATAGACTCACAAACAAAAAAGAAGAGAAGCAGCAGCAATAGTAGGTGGCAGTGTGGCATTTTGATATTAAAGGAAATAAAGAGTGTAAGCATTCCAGTAGAAATAAACACATTAGTGAGTCCTTATTTTATATTAATACAAAACCAACTAAGGAGAACTTTTCCACCTATGGCAGATCAGTCTTGGGGGTGGAAGAGCTAGGAAAGCTCTTTGATAAGCACTGAAGCAAATGCTCTTGGAAATAAGTTTTGAGATAGATTGTTGTGTAACTAAAATATTTACACAGTGATAAAAATAATATGCAAGGTAACTTTGAACTCTTAAAAATTATTCCTAGCCTATCAATTCAGCTTTGTACACCAAATAATTTATCATTAGTTTCCCCTCAGGCCCCCAATAACAAAAAATATCCATTTATATCAGTGATTCAGACAAAAGGGTAAATTCAAGATAATCTTCTCACCCCAGACAAATGGAATTTCAGTTTCTAACAAATGACATTTACAATCGGTGTGACAGTTCAGTGACCTTTACATCTGTTTTCAATGTGCGTCAGTGTAAACTGTGAAAATTACCATCAGGCAAGAATAAGCCTCACCTGGCTTCCAGTGCCTCTCTTCTGTGCTTTATTTTGCGAAAAAAGGTATGAGAAAGGTGAAAAGGTTTGTGACTTAACTTATCTCACTACTTTTACAACAGTGCAGCTTGGCTAACAAGCAGCACTTGGACATACCATACAGACTGTACATTCCAGCATTGTCCCGCCGACACTGAGACAGATCATTCACACTGCGAGACCTCTGAGGAGCAGGATACGGGTGAACGTTTTTAGGCCTAGGTAATGTTGATGAGGCGTTTTCTACTGTTACAAAGGAGAACAAGCCTCATTCTTTGGCTATAACCTTATGTCAAAACTTACTCATCTATCAATATTGACTTTTGCTAATACATTTCTTTCTACACGCAATCATTTTCACATTATCAAGATTCAGTGTTCTTGTAAACTCCTATAGTAATAGTGTCTGAGGCTTCAATTTAAATGATGTTTGCTAGATAGGTTATCTTAGGAACATACTGAACACCAATTAATGCTAATTCATAGAAGATACAATTAATTAATAATTAATTGTATTTTAACAAGGCTATGTTATCATTGTCGTAAAACCAGGTAAGTATTACAATTATTTTCTTCTTAAATCTGACATGGTACTGTACCTCGGAAACCTGGGGCCTGCATAGGCTTTATTCCAAGTTCTGCGTTGGGCATGTTATGCTGCTGTAGCTTCCTTTTTGCTTCTAGGACAGGATTTTCAAATTGTGTTCTTCTATTTATGTGGCTGAAAAAAATTGGTAAGGATTAAAAATTGAGTCCATTTCGTGAAAAATTATCATTTACTTCATGGGATCATCATCATGTGGGTTACCTGCATGTGGCTGGATTGTGTAACCCTTACGCCAGCTTAAAAAACTCACACAAGTAGTCCTGTTGTAGTGAATGAGAATATACGAGTTTGTGCTCATCAGTGCAAGTAAGGGATGCACAATCTAGCTCATAGCAGAAATAACTGGGAAATAGAACAGATCAGGAATTTTTCAACAAAACTCTTTCTTTGGAAAATGCCAATTGGTTACAACTGAAACTGTTCTGACAATTTCTCAGTTCAAACATTTTTGGAGAAAAGTTTTGAAATGATCAAAATGTCCTGTTTCAACATTTTCAAAATGATTTTTTAAAATAATTATAGTAAAACAAATTGAAACAATAAAAAAGGCCAAAAGTAAAACAAAAATTTCAATAATGTGAAAAACAATGTCGCAAATTAACCTAAATTAAAAAAAGATATTGTTCATCTTTGAAAAATTTGAGATTCCACCTCTTCCTCTCAAGTTATGATAGGGAAATTTTTCATAAACTTGACATTTTTCTCTGATTGGTAAAACTGTTTCCTTCCCAGATCCATTTGGAAGTTCTCTGTCCTTTCAAATTGTTGCACACTGCTGTAAATGTAAAGTGTCAATTAGGGCTGTCAATTAATAGCAGTTAACTCATGTGATTAACTGAAAAAAATTAATCGCAATTAAAAAAATTAATCACTATTAATCGTGGTTTTAATTGCACTGTTAAACAATAGAATACCAATTGGAATTTATTAAATATTTTGGATGATTTTCTACATTTTCATATACATTGTATTCTGTGTTGTAATTGTGTATATTATTTATATTACAATATTTGCATTGTAAAAACGATAAAAGAAATAGTATTTTTCAATTCACCTCATACAAGTACTGTAGTACAAACTCTTTGTCATGAAAGTGCTATTTACAAATGTAGATTTTTTTTGTTACATAACTGCACTCAAACAAATCAATGTAAAACTTCATCGCCTACAAGTCCACTCAGTCCTACTTCTTGTTCAGCCAATCATTAAGACAAACAAGTTGGTTTACATTTACAGGAGACAATGCTGCTCTCTTCTTATTTACAATGTCACCAGAAAGTGAGAACAAGCATTTGCATGTCACTTTTGTAGCTGGCATTGCAAGGTATTTACATGCCAGATATGCTAAACAATCGTATGGCCCTTCATGCTTCGGCCACCATTCCAGAGGACATGCTTCCATGCTGATGATGCTCATTAAAAAAGAATGTGTTAATTAAATTTGTGACTGAACTCCTTGGGGAAGAATTGTATGTCCCCTACTCTGTTTTATCCGCATTCTGCCATATATTTCATGTTATAGCCGTCTAGGATGATGACGCAACACATGTTCATTTTAAGAACACTGTCACTGTAGATTTCATGAAACGTTAAGAAGCTACCAATGAGAAATTTCTAACCGACCCAAGGCTTAAGAATCCGAAGTGCCTTCCAAAATCTGAGAGGGACGAGGTGTCGAGCATGCTTTCAGAAGTCTTCAAAAAGCAACACTGATGAGGAAACCTCAAAACCCGAACTACCAAAAAAGAAAATCAACCCTTTTGCTGGTGGGATCTGACTCAGATGATGAAAATGAACATGCATTATTTTGCACTGCTTTGGATTGTTATTGAGCAGAATCTGTCATCAGCATGGAAGCATGTCCACTGGAATGGTGGTTGAAGCATGAAGGGACATATGACTCTTTAGCACATCTGGCAAGTAAATATCTTGCAACGCCAGCTACAACAACGTCATGCAAACGCCTGTTCTCACTTTCAGATGACACTGTAAACAAGAAGCAGGCAGCATTATCTCCTGCAAATGTTAATAAACTTGTTTGTCTTAGCGATTGGCTGAATAAGAAGTAGTACTGAGCGGACTTACAGGCTCTACAATTTTACATTGCTTTATTTTTGAATGCAGTTTTTTGTACATAATTCTACATTTGTAAGTTCATCTTTTATGATAAAGAGATTGCACTACAGTACTTGTATTAAGTGAATTGAAAAATACTATTTCTTTGGGGGTTTTTTATTGGGCAAATACTTGTAATCAAAAATAAATAAATAAAGTGAGCACTGTACACTTTTTATTCTGTGTTGTAATTGAAATCAACATATTTGAAAATGTAGAAAACATCCAAAAAAATACTTAAATAAATGGAATTTTATTATTGTTTAATTGTGTGATTAATCACGTGATTAATTGTGATTTTAATCACATGATTAATCACGATTAATTTTTTTAATTGCTTGACAGCCCTAGTTTCAATCTATGTGGCTATATGCTATTCTGCAGTATCACTGAAAAATACTCCAGCAACACGTTTTTTCAAGTTTTCACTACATGTGATTTCTATGCAAGAGAGAAACAGGATGGTGTTTGTGCATAGTGGGTCCTTGATAAGCTGAAAACAAAATTAGCTGTTTATAATGAAATAGAAATCTTAACCCCAATAGTGACTGTTTAGGCAAATTGCTTAACAAAATAACGAATCCATTATGTGCTGGATAGCAGCAAACAAAATTATATTGAAGATGAAATTTTAAGACTCTACTATATTTCTGTTGTATTTTATAAAAGAAAACAGGGGGGAAAGTGCAGAAACTAATTCATGTAGAGCACTGAAACGTGAAAAAATCTCATTGTAATGCCAGAACTTTCTCCCAATATGTAACATTTCCAATGGCTCCTATTAGCATGTGTTTTTCTCTGATACTGTGCCTTTGATATCCCATATCTCATACATAACTTTCTCCCATACATTATGTTGCAGAGCGTGTTATCAGGAGGATAATTTTTTTTTACTGACTAGGGAACAAATCCAGCAGGGTGGGGATCATCTCCTGTGTCATGTGACATGCTTCTCCTGATGAAGCCAAAGGATTTGAGAGCACTCAGCATCATGCAGGTTTGGGCGATTGGCTAGATATGCATGTGAAGTTGTTGGATGTGTTGTAAATTACTGTTGCTCCAGAGAGGTAAATATTTATGCACACAGGACCAGCCTTTCAAAACAGTTCTCAGAAAGAGCTGCAGGGAATATCTGGTTCTGATTGTGGATGCTAAACACTTGAAGATCTGACCCTGAGCTCTCTTAGAATCAGGGATTGTAAAAGGTGCTGAGTACATGTGACTTCCACTGAAGTCACCTGCATGATCCCATGTGAAGCAATTCTCTGGATCAAGGCCCTACCCTTTAGACAGTGTTATTTTAAAAAAATGAAAATATTCCAGTGTTCATTAAACCCAGGGGATAGAGGGGAAACAGCAATGTATCTTTAGGTGACATAATTTACCTGGTAATCCAAAAGGTGATGTCAGATGTTCATCACCCAGAAAAGATTTCTATTGAATTCAACAGGGACATTTGTTTTAAAGAGTGAAAGTGAAAGAAATTTGCCAAACTTTAAAGCTGCTATGTATGTAACAAAGTCATCACTTGTAAATGTGGCTGTTAATAATAGGTAGAGCTGCAAATTTGTATAGTGGCACTCACCTCTTGTGAGTGCCTCCTAGAGTCTGGGTGTGGTACTGCAGGCCTTTCCTGGCATCCCCTGTATGTTGTAAGCCTTGCTTGGTGGGTCTTCAGTGGCTCAGCCATCTGGCCAAGTCACACAATCAAGGACCCCTTCCGGGAGTATTGAAGTCCAAAACAAACACAAAAGCCTTCAAATCCCAGGCTCAAGCTGGACTCAGCCCCTCCTTCCTCAGGTGCCTTTGCTCTTCAGACCCTCCTAGGCTCCTTGGAGTCTCTCTCTGCTCAAACTCTCTGCTCTCTACAGGTTATCAGCCCCATCTCTGGGTCCTTTAAATCCAGCCCTTTGCTTGTGCTTCTAAAGACGACTTGTGGCTTAGGCCATTTTGCTAGTGGGGATGCCCACTACTCTGGGGACCCTATAAACAGTAGCCATGTACTGCTGCCTCCATTTCGCTGTGGCTATTCCCTGGGATTTTTCCCACGTAGCTCCATTCTCTTCACCCTTAACTCAGGGCTGAATTTCTCAGATCCTCTCTCTCTCAGGTCCAGTAAATGCAGCCAGAACTGAGCACCCTTTCTTGCCCTTCTGGTCCCAGCCAGGAACTGACCTGCTAAGGCCCTGCAGCTCCTTTTATATGAGCTTGCTGGGCTCTGATTGGCCACTTCCATGCAACTTTTCTAGGCAGGACTAAAGGATGCACCTTTGCTGCTCCTTTCCTGAGGTCCAGTGTGGAAGAACCATGGGGCCTGCAGCAGGGAGCTTCAAAGGGCCAGTTGCCCGCCATCACAGTTTGGCATTAGATGGGGATGGCTCTGAGTTACTACAGAGAATTCTTTCCCAGGTATCTGGCTGGTGGATCTTGCCAATATGCTCAGGGTTCAACTGATCACCATATTTGACACTGGGAAGGAATTTCCCCCCAGGTCAGATTGGCAGAGATCCTGGAGTTTTTTCGCCTTCCTCTGCAGCCTTGGGTATGGGTCACTTGCTGGGAAAAGCTAGAGTAAATGATGGATTATCTGTACCTTGAAGTCTTTAAATCATTATTTGAGGATTTCAGTAACTCAGCCAGAGGTTCAGGGTCTATTACAGGAGAGGGTGGGTGAGGTTCTGTGGCCTGCAACGTGTAGGAGGTCAGACTAGAGATCACAATGATCTCTTCTGGCCTTAAAGTCTATGAGTCGCAGTGGTAAAAAAGCCACAGATATCATGGTTTCTCTGTTGTCCGTGGCTTTCCTTTGTGTCCATGACTTCAATAAAGCCCAGTGCAGAGCGGAGGCCCAGTGCAGAGGGGAGGCCAGGGGCTGGAGAGCAAGCCCATCCTGTCCCGGTGAGGAAGGGCTGGCAAGCGAGCCCATCCTGTATTCATCGCACTGCAGTGGCTTTTGTCCCACAGGGTTGGGCCTGGCTCCCTGCTTTGGACAATGCAACCTGGTGCATGGTGTCACAGTGCTGCACCTGTGCTGATGATGTTAGTATGGAAGTCAGCTGGGAAGTGGAACTGGTAAAGGCTGATTTAACTAATGTGGCCTCTATTGCTGTTTTATTTTTCCTTAAAAAGACATCCAAATCTTTCATTTAGATACTGAAATTGTGTTTAAAACAAGTATTAATGGACATATTTGTTGAAATGAGCATCAAAATGTAAGATTTAGCTACTTTTTAAAATGAAAGACAAACAGAATTGCTGAGAGAACATGTTATTTTCTTACATAAGCAGTAACAGTGTGTCAGATAGAAAAGATAAAGAAATGTTGCACAGTTGAGGCAGAATGCACGGTTTACAATAAGTACCCATCTGGTTAGTTTAGCTGTCCTATTAAGGAGACCATGTTTGCAAATTGAGTTTCATGTTGTAGTTAATCAACCATAAAGGTAGAGATGCTCTTTTTGCGATTAGACAGCTGAAAAGGCCAGCACAGCACCATAATTCTGTGCGGGGCTGTGGAAGGAAGAAGGCTAGCGTTTAGTCTTTAAATCACAGGCACTGTTAGAAGGTTGCACAAAAGTTGACCCAGTCACAGTAGAAAGTTTCACCTACTAGAGTTAGTGCAAATGTCCATCCCTTGCAGATAAGTTTGGATCTGCAATAGTAAGGTGAATTAAGAGCATATCCATCCATTGAACCTTAGTTATGTACAACTGAGAGGAGAAGCAGCATCTGGGCCTTCACATTCTAGAGAAAATTGCAAATATTTTGTGCTTAACTGAGTGCTAGGAATCTAAATACTCCTTATGGCTGACCACTGCAAGGTGTTACACTGAATCTGATTACTTCAGTGGTTTATCCCCACAAACTGCCTCTCTTTATTTTTAGAGAGATACAGATGTTCTAATAAGTGGAGGGTAGGATATTCTTTCCTTGTCAGTTTTAAAGTGATTCCTATAAAGTTGGATTGGATTTGAATATGCAAAGGTTCATAACCTAACTTTTCATGATTTATCCATTTAATGACATAATTAAAAGAGTTTATTGTAATGTGATTTTATGTAGTTAAAAATTAAATCATCTATTAAATGCTAGTAATAAAGGAAGGTGTAACACTGTCACTTTTTATAATGAAAAATGGAAAACAATTTTCACTACCAAATTATTGAATTTAGAAAGCAGATTAAAATACAGTTCCTTATATTGACTATAAAAGCCTTTATAAAGCTAGTGCTGCTGCACTTTTAATGCTGATCTATGAACATCCATTCTTACTATTCCAGATCTCTGCTAGATCCCATTAAAGCTTTTCTATTACAGTAAGTACAATATGCCTTTAAGGTATCCTTTCCATCCTTTATATTTTGTCTGTGGGATGAGTGAGTTTGGCAACAACAGCCTAGAAACACAACTGCATTGCAGCACTTGGGGCAAGGAATTGCACAACACCTGTTAGTCTGTAAAGTACATAGCCACTTCTGTGGAAGATCATTAGTCACTACCAGAGGCTGTATAAATATATATTTGGGAGCTATGAAGAGGATTACTATAAAGAGATATGTGAACACCATCATTTACTACCCAGGAATATTATAAAAACCCAAGCATAAGGACAGAGGAGTAATTCCTTGGCATTATTCATTATATACAGGGGTTAAAAAATCCACTCACCTGTTTGCTTGGGGTAGGTAGGAATTTGGACAGGGTGAGTGAGTTGGGTCAGGGGGCAGAGCTGATGGCTCCTTCATCTGAGGGAAGAGGACAAGCTGGGGAACACAGAGACCCAGGGCAGCTTTACAAAGGAGTCAGCAGGACTGTGGCCCAAGCAAAGCTTTTGTTTTTGTGATGGGGTATACAAACCCCACACTGGACCAGAAGGGGTTAAAGGACAGTACTGGGCCCAGATATCCCCACCCCTGACCCCTGCAGAGCACGTTCCAACTGGAGAATGGGTTGAAAAGGGAGCAACCCAGCTCAGAAGGGGGAAGGCTGGGGAGAAAGACAGACTTATCCAGAAAGCTCCTGACAAGGGGGCTGGAGAAGCCTTCCTGAGGGAAGTGAGGCTGTACACTGAGCCCAGTTAGGGCTGACGGTTTGGTTACCTTTCCTTATTCTTTACACCTTTCCTGGGACTAAAAGCTGGGAGAGAAAAGCAGCGGTAGGAAGTGACCCAGGGAGGGTAACTCAGCGGCACCTTGGGTGGCCAGATATTGTTGACCCTCTTAGGGCCTTGGCTTGGAGCCTGGTGGAGTGGGTGGGCCTGGGCTCCCCTACCACTGCCTTCATTACAGGAGAGACTCAAACCACCAGTATTCCTCACCACATTTCTGAGTAAAGGAGGACCAGGACTGTAAGACTGGCCCACCAGGGTGTGTGCGTATGTAGGGGGGACTACCTGCACTAACCACTAGGCAACCCAAGCCACCAAGGACTCTATTACAGTTTTGTTTTTATTTTGGGAGGTCTGGAGGAGCAGGAGAGGAGGCCCAGGTGCTGTAGCTCTTTTATCAGCTCTGGAAGGAAAGCCCTAAAAACTTGGCTCCTAAATTCTCAGGGATCTCAGAGGCACTCTGCCATCTTCCTGCCCAAACTGATGGCAACACGGCTCTGCACTGCAGTTTGGAACTAGGAAAGCATGAGAGCTGGTATATCTCCAAAATGAGCCAGCATAGATGTAGTGTTAGTATGGAATCAAGAGACAACAGGGTATCAGAGAACTATGGGTTAAGCAAACTATAAAACACTGTAATTTGTCCTGGGTAACTGGGGAAACAAAGTGAGGCTCTCAGTGTAAGGATCTGAGTTTGGGTTTTTCTTTTCAAAATCTTCTTCTGCAAGTTCTTCCCTCTAAAATAAATGGATCTGTTATTTGTTTCATAGATTTTTATCTGGTGTGTTTGCCTCTTTCCTCAATTGGATGGGCTCTCAATTCACCATCTGTGGGCTGTGACCAGGGGAAAGTGAGTGAATAGTTTCTCAAAAAGAAAAGGAGTACTTGTGGCACCTTAGAGACTAACAAATTTATTTGAGCATAAGCTTTCATGAGCTACAGCTCACTTCAGACTGAATGCATCTGATGAAGTGAGCTGTAGCTCATGAAAGCTTATGCTCAAATAAATTTGTTAGTCTCTAAGGTGCCACAAGTACTCCTTTTCTTTTTGCGAATACAGACTAACATGGCTGCTACTCTAAAACCTGTCATTAATAGTTTCTGGGATTGATTCTCCATGGCCTTATAACTTGGGTAGTCTATGACACCTGTGCAGAGAGAGAATATAATGCTATCATTTTGATTAGGTATCATTTTATTGCCACTTTAGACTCACTTTGCACAAGTGTCAATGGCTGCACAAGATAAAAGGCAGAGGAGAAGCAAGCCCTGTTTTCATCTCTTTCAATTCTTGGGTATTTTATGTAGGCTCAAGTTAAATAAACTAATAAATTACACCTATTCTTTTGGGTAGTAATCCACTTTACCCCACTGCACAAAGACCTATACTAAATGGAAGGGAGAAAGGATCTTTTCTTTATTTTGTACACACACCCCATGTTCTCCTGGAAAAATGCAGGCAGGGATTGTGCCATTAAAATAATAGAAAATTACATTCTCCTTTTCTAGCTGTGCCTTTAGGTGCAAAATTACAATGCCATGAGTTTCAGAGTAACAGCCATGTTAGTCTATATCCGCAAAAAGAACAGAAGTACTTGTGGCACCTTAGAGACTAACAAATCTATTTGAGCATAAGCTTTCATAAGCTACAGAATTAATTGCATAGTCGAGACATATCCAATCAGGCCAAAGGATAGTGCCATTTGTGTTAAAGCTGCTTTGGTAAAAAGATGGGATGGGGGAATGTAGTGGGGTGTAGTGAGCTTATGCTCAGATAAATTTGTTAGTCTCTAAGGTGCCACAAGTACTCCTGTTCTTAATGCCATGAGTGAGCATAGAAAAATTTCACATAAGATACAACCTGCACTCATATAAAATAATGTGACTCTCAGACTTACCGCAAAGTAAGACTATTCAGAAAAGTATCATTATGAAGCAAAAATGATTAAGTTTTATTCTGTTCCTGGATTGGCAAGAATCTGCACCTTGTTTGATGCGTGTCTAAAACTTGTTAAATAGAAAATAAAACACATTTGATTTAAGTGCTCCCCTCAACCTCCCCCCCAAAATATTTCTGGAATACACAGGATGAGATCGGGGCTCAAGAAGAAGTGACAGAGTAACCAGTTTGAAATATACAGAAACCGTTCATTTACTGCAACTATATTGGAGCCTGATAATTCCTGCATAACCTGAAGTCAAAGGGGAAAATAATTATGCCCATACTTTTCCAAGTCAAACACTGAACAGGATATTAATATCAGGTTATGAAATATTAACAGCAAATTAATATTGAAGTTGGGAACTTACTCAACATAATAAGTGCCATAAATGGGATCATCAATTTTCTCCCAGCCATATGGAAGCTCTGAAAAACAAAGAGTTATCTCTTTCAGTAAATATAGCACAAAAGGCCAAGATTTCTAGTAACGAAAGAGTAGAGTTCTATTGGATGCTGAGTGTAGCAACTGGATAGCAAAGTTGGATTTAGTGCTCAAAATCAATGCCAAATTTTAGGCACGTGCCTTGGCAGCAGCAAGTAGTAGTGACCTGAAAATTGGCATGCCAATCTAGAATTCTCATTCTTTAGAACAGGGATTCCGAAACTGGGGGTCGTGACCCCTCGGGGTCGCGAGGTTATTACCTGGGGGGTCGCAAGCTGTCAGCCTCCACACCAAACCCCGCTTCACCTCCAGCATTCATAATAGTGTTAAATATTTTAAAAACTGTTTTTTAATTTATAAGGGGGGTTGCACTCAGAGGCTTGCTGTGTGAAAGGGGTCACCACTACAAAATACAATACATTTTAGTTGAGCTACTTTTTTATTCTGCAGACAGCTATGCCAACCGGCAATAGCAGCATATCATGTATAATCTCATTCCCTAGTGATATGCTGGGATTCTTCTTCCAAAGGTACATAGAGCATACAGTTGTATTTATTTAAAGGGAAGCTGCCAAGATAAAAATCATATTAAAAATTCCCAACATTGTACATATTACTAGCCAGGACTTAGAATATTACAACAGTAGTTGGGAGTGCAAAAAATCAAACTAAAAATAAACAACTCCATGAAGTGAATAATCATTAATGCTAAGGCAACATAATTTTGATGGAGGCACTGACTCACAAATCTATGGGTATTCCTAACCTATTCCTGTTTGAAGTGAGAGGAGATGAGGGAAGGGTATGCAATCATGTAATTAAAGAATGAGGTTGCATGGACAACCTAAAGTTTGGCATTTCTTAGCTTTGGAGTGCTTGACTTTGCAACCTTATCACACTTTTAATATAGTTATTTTGGATGTAGTAAGTCTATAAACCTAGGTTAGATAGAATCATCATAGTTCATATGCAATGTAAACCACTGGCCTTGCATGAGGTCCACCTGCATGACTTGAACTTAGCCCTTTGTTTCACAGATATACTGTGGCTATTCACCCCTTGATGTGCTATAAAAGACTGACAGAAAAGAAAGATTTAAATGACAAAGAGTGAGCTTGAAAGAGCTGCAGATAGGAACAGCTTTTAAAAATATTCTCTGCTGGATACCTCTCAAACAATCATATCTGAAATAGTAAACATTGGTTCTGCTCTGACTGAACTTGTTTAGACTGCTGTGGCATCTTAATGGGTAGGCACAATTTCTGGCAGCAGTACTTCATGGGCAGTTCTTCCTGTCACACTGTCCTGTGCAGGAGTTTCTGCTTTGACTGTCCCTGAAGCTATAAAGAATGAATAATCCTCCTGTGAAGACTGGCAGATGGTATTTAACTCAAAGAGAAACTCCACAGATGAGTAATTTAAAGCTCAAAAGCCTGTGCCTTAAGTTTCTTAGTCTAAGTTTTTCTACTATGACCATAAGCAAGTCTTTCTAAAGTAAATTGAACCTTTATTTGGCAATCTGAATTTGAACAAAGTTTGTGTCTCTTTTCTGAGGTTATTTTAAAACTGCAATAGCAAATGCACAAATGCAAAATAATTTATTTCAATAGTAAGGTGATCTATAGTGAAAGTCCTGGGGTTGTCCCCTCCAAACACCTCACCAGAACTTTAAAACAAGAAGAGACTGATCCTAGAAAATCCTTTACAGGTTTTACAGAACCCTGTGCATCTTGGCACTGGAATTAGGGAGCCTGGTCCAGGCCCCATGAATATTCACACAGGCAAGTAGTGCATAGGTCTTGTGCTGACTGTCCGTACAGAAGTAAATTTTACCCTCAGTGCATATATGATCAATACAGTTCATAGTTAGGTCTTGCTGTGAAGGCTCAGTGCTTTGCTTTGCTTTAAAAAGCTCCTGCCCACCTGGGACACAACAATACAAGGAATTTGTTTTACAAACATAGACACACACTTTATTTTATCTGCATCCTGTGAGGCTTTTCCATTCCAATTTATTCTGTTAACTTAATTATAATAAAGATACTCTTCATGAGAGAGCAAATTAAACAGGTAGCTAGTAAGTATTTATGTCTATATAAATATATATAGTGTGTAAGTATAAGTGTAAATATATATAGTGTATAATATATATAAGCAATGCTCTAACTGTCATTTAGTTTCTTCCATTTGCGGAATCTTTTCAAAGTTTATTGCAGTGTACGTTTTGCTGGAATTGGAAGTACCCCGTTTCTCTTTAGAATTATACACTCTTAAGATTATACCTAAAGAACTTAGATACAGTGGTTGTATTTTCCGTGAATATACACAAATAATGTGATGATTTATTATTAGCCTATCAGTCTATGTTTTTCTAATGTAATGATACATAACAGTATTTGTGAACTAGCCCAACTATTGATATTTCAGATGGACAATCCCATTTTCTAGTGTAAAAATCTGTAAAAATTTAATGAATTGGGCATATTATGGAGAACCCATTTTATTTTTTGAAATGGATGGATTAAACCACTAATTATCTAATATCATAATATAAAAAGAAAAGGAGTACTTGTGGCACCTTAGAGACTAACAAATTTATTAGAGCATAAGCTTTCGTGAGCTACAGCTCACTTCATCGGATGCATTTGGTGGAAAAAACAGAGGAGAGATTTATATACACACACACAGAGAACATGAAACAATGGGTTTATCATACACACTGTAAGGAGAGTGATCACTTAAGATAAGCCATCACCAGCAGCAGGGGGGGGGGAAGGAGGAAAACCTTTCATGGTGACAAGCAAGGTAGGCTAATTCCAGCAGTTAACAAGAATATCAGAGGAACAGTGGGGGGTGGGGTGGGAGGGAGAAATACCATGGGGAAATAGTTTTACTTTGTGTAATGACTCATCCATTCCCAGTCTCTATTCAAGCCTAAGTTAATTGTATCCAGTTCATCATGTGCCAGCAATGCCCCTCTGCCATGTACATTGGCCAAACTGGACAGTCTCTACGTAAAAGAACGAATGGACACAAATCAGACGTCAAGAATTATAACATTCAAAAACCAGTTGGAGAACACTTCAATCTCTCTGGTCACTCGATCACAGACCTAAGAGTGGCTATCCTTCAACAAAAAAGCTTCAAAAACAGACTCCAACGAGAGACTGCTGAATTGGAATTAATTTGCAAACTGGATACAATTAACTTAGGCTTGAGGAGCTGTAGCTCACGAAAGCTTATGCTCTAATAAATTTGTTAGTCTCTAAGGTGCCACGGGTACTCCTTTTCTTTTTGCGAATACAGACTAACACGGCTGCTACTCTGAAACCAGGCTTATCTTAAGTGATCACTCTCCTTACAATGTGTATGATAAACCCATTGTTTCATGTTCTCTGTGTGTGTGTATATAAATCTCTCCTCTGTTTTTTCCACCAAATGCACCCGATGAAGTGAGCTGTAGCTCACGAAAGCTTATGCTCTAATAAATTTGTTAGTCTCTAAGGTGCCACAAGTACTCCTTTTCTTTTTGCGAATACAGACTAACACGGCTGCTAGTCTGAAACCTATCATAATATAGTCATTGGTTTGGAAAAAATGAAATTTAAAATTACCTTTGTGCACCATAACGATAGATATAAACTCTACATAAGGGTATGCCCTAATTTCATTCTTCCATTTGAGATGCAGCCTGAGAGCTATGTTTAATTAAAATTCTATGCAGACCAGTGAAATGGAATTGCCAGAGCGCAAATGCTGGGCTGCTAGCTGAAGTTTGCAAGATAAGATTAGCAGAGCATAGTTTAGTGCATAGCTGTTGTTAGAAGAATCTTCTGCTACATTCGGTTTAAGCAGCCTCGTGATTTTTTTTTCCCTGTCATTAAATAGTGGCATCTATTCTGTTTTCACTGGGGAACTGAAAGACTACATGAGGGCAATACTTTCATGTTTCATAAAATAGCCAAGATAGACATTTGAACAATACTGGATATGTGCATTGCAGTTAATCTTTATCATTTGATCCACTGTGCCTGGTACTGATTGTCAGGGATGAAAAGCAAGCAGTATACATTTATAAAAGGACATTATTATAAACACAAAATGGAAGAGGCTACTTCTCGCAACAGTAATTTGAGTTGGGAAGATGACGAACTTACATTGTGCTTTCCAATTTTCCTTTTGTGACAATGGGATATGGAGTTTTATAAACTTTACATAATTTCTGCACCCAGCAGCATCACAGAAAGAACATTGTGTCAAAGATCTTTGCATTAATGAAACAAACTCTACTCTTTTTTATACTTCTGAAACACCATTGACTTCAGTGGGGTTACCCTCAGTAACAGAGGGGAAATTTTAGTTCCATGTTTACTTGGACTTTTTAAAATCAATATAATATTTTACCTTAAAGTTAGATCAGCATTCTAATGGGATTTCTTCATATGATCTAGCGAATGCTTCAAGAAAATTTTTAAAAAGCGTAAAGGTGAAAACCAGCAAGAATCTTTTGCACGGTTTGGACAATACAGATATCAAGTTTGGACATAGAAATTCCTCTTTTTGTGACCATATATGTGCTGGGTATACAGCATATGCACAGTGTAAATTGTACATTTTACATTTCATCCATTGCCAGAAAAGTAGAATCCAGTTAGAAGCACAGTGATCATTGTCAGTTACAAAAAAAAAATACAAAAAAGAAAAAAATCCAAACTACATGGCAACATTCAGGTACCTTGCTCACGATGCACATGAGCCAGGTTTTAAATACAGAATGAGTCACCTACTTTCAAATGTGTTAAACACTCAAGTATTAACAAAAAGTCCTAGGTTTTCCACCAGATCCACCAAAAAAGGTTTTAAAAAAAGATAAAACAGCTTTAATTTGCATGCAAGCACATCATTTTAATAATTGATGGCAGAACCACCTCATTGCAGCCTGCTTATACAAACAATCCAGAAGCTACGTCTGCTATCTGAAAAGGTGCTGCCTTTCACATCCATTCTTATTGGTTTCACTGTACATTCCCAGGGAATGGAAAGAAGGGAAGCATTATGGATCTTCATATACTGAGATGAAGAAAATCAATTACCATCACCAACAGGAAGGACTCATATTGTTGTAGTTCATGTGGTACTTGCTGTTTGCCACATTGGGAAGACACACACAAGCCCTCCGAAGGTTTTGGAACAACAGCCTACATTGCATCACTGCCCTATTACATATATGTCAAGAGATTAATAAGAGAACATCTGAACAAAAGGACAGTGGGATTTTCCTTGCATCAGTCACAGTAAAAAGAGGTTGAAAAAGAAAAATATGCCTGCTGCTCCTGAAAGTGATTTTAGTGTCTAATACATGGAAGGTTTCAGAGTAGCAGCTGCGTTAGTCTGTATTCGCAAAAAGAAAAGGAGTACTTGTGGCACCTTAGAGACTAACAAATTTATTTGAGCATAAGCTTTCGTGAGCTACAGCTCATGGCATCCAATGAAGTGAGCTGTAGCTCACGAAAGCTTATGCTCAAATAAATTTGTTAGTCTCTAAGGTGCCACAAGTACTCCTTTTCTTTTTGCTAATACATGGAAGAAATTGTTCAAGAAGAATACACCCTGATGAAAAATATTATCCCTATAAAACTATCAAAGTCAAGATGTCAAAAAGTCAGCTTGAGCCACTTGCCATGGAAAAAGCCAGTCACACAAATTAGGACTCCTTGTGGAACCCGTACAACAGACCTTCCTGATAATACTGAGTTTTTCCATTCACCAATCTGTGTTCTTTGCTCATTTTGTGTTGATTTGACTTCTCTCTTCTCTTTCCCCATTCCTTATTCAGCTTGTGTCTTCATAATCTAACTACATCCTGGACAAGTGTCTCATTAATGTTGTGTTAAAAAAATAGTACAAGAAACATGTACTGTAGTCCAATTTGAACTATGAACAGTTAAGTTTCTATTAAATAATACCTTTCTGAATACTAGTTAATCATCTAAGTTGGATGTTTGTAGTATCAATTGAACACCTAAAGAGAATGTTGACATTGACTACACAAGAGGTTATATGAAACAAATACAATAGTGATGTGGTTGCCATTTGGAAAGGGTTACAGATCACCTTACAAAAAACTCAGGAAAAATGTATCAGATATTGTATATTCATTCAGACAATTGTTCAACCCGAGTCAGAGAAGTCCTTATAGGGCAGTCATCCATGTAGCTTTTGAAAGCCTCATGTTGAAACCCATCTTCAGTATGCTATAATGCTCTAAACTAACAGTTTGAGAAACCTGTCCAGGTTTGCGAATACTGACCGTATTTAAAATTGGAAAATGCAGATCACTGATCCCAACTACACTATACTAACTTACAAAACAAAGGATATGAAAAAAAAATGAACTGGATCAAAAATTGAAGGCTAAATCTCTCACTGTCTTAACAACTCTTATCACACAGATAGATATTAGGACAAACAACCCTGCAATCACAAAGAAAGCAGCTTCATTCTTCAAATTCTTACAGACTCTTACAAACCACTCATTTAGAAAACCCACCAGCTCTCAGTCAAAACCACGTTTACCCAATTCAAACCAAACACCAAAATAACGCTGTTCTCCAACTGCCATCTACATGTCGGCAAATCCCACAAACACATTGTCATTGCATTCCACAACCTGTCTGTAACTACAAACTATTTCACTCAGTATTTATTCTCATGGATATGAGGTTGTATACAATTACTTCCCTGTTCAATGGAAACACTGAATGCCTGAGTGGTGGTATACTTGTACTATAAATATATTTCAGATCTATTAAATACACTGGCTGTAGGGCGTTGACTTGACAACCATTTATTTCCTTGTGTACTAATCACTGCAATACATAATGTCTTTAATCATCTGCATCTTGTGTCAATCAGTTTCAGAAATTAGTAATATTTAGTCTACTCTATCTCCCAGAGTTGCTAAAAAAAGACAGTTACTTACCTGTATGGTGACTGTTGATCTTTGAGATATGGTTGCAGACATGTATTCCACTCAGGTATGCGTGTGTGCCTATTGCACTAAAGCCAGTGAACTTTACCTAGCAGTATCCGTAGGGGAGGTACTTGCAATCTTCTGGCTCCCGTTCCTTTATTATTTAAGGGCAGTACCATCCTGACCCCTCTCAGTTCCTTCACATCAAATGCCAATAGTTGAGATCCAATGTAGAGGGGTGGAGGATGGATTTTGGAATACATGTCTGCACCTACATCTCAAAAAACTAGTTACTCTACAGATAGGTAAGTATCTTTTCTTCTATGAGTGGTTGCAGATGTATATTCCACTCAGGTGATTCACAAGCTGTAGCAGGTGAGCTTGGACTCTGCTTAAAGAATACTGCAGAACTGCCTTCTGAAGTTCGCATCCAATCTTGATGCAGCCATAATTGCATAATGTTTGGTAAAAGTATGTGTGGAAAACCTGGTAGCAGCCCTGCAAATGTTCAATATTGAAACATAGTTGAGAAGTGCCACTGACATCACTTGGGGCCCAGTTGAATGAGTCCCTTTGTGAGGTGTGGCCTGAGTTATTCCAAATACCATTGCAAAAAAAGGAAGTTATCCAACTGGAAATATTCCATGAGGAGATCACCGAACCTTTCATGTGATCCGCACAGGAGACAAAAACATGATATAATGAACAAAATGGTTTAGTTCTCTCCAAATAAAATGCCAAACAGTCTCACATCCAATACATGAAGGAGTTGCTCAACTGTGTTTGAGTGTGGCTTAGGAAAGAATATAGGTAAGTATTTTATCTGGTTCAGGTGAAACTGTGAAACTACTTCAGACAGAAGTTTTGTATGTGGTCTTAGGAACACTTTGTTTTTGAAAATTAGGTATATGGGGGTTTTGCCAAGTTGCCATGGCTCAAACAAACAGAGTACTCAGAAGGGCAGCCAGCACAGTATTAAGGAACTGCTTCTTTCACCAGTGGAAAAAATATGAATGATTCCTCTTAGAACTCCCTGAACCATGGAGTTTGAGGAAAATTGACTTCCCCTGGATCAGAGGATGGAATATCAAGTTTGCCACTAAGTGGACCCTTCCTCCCGCCCCCATCCCCACCCCCCCCGCCAATAAATGAATGCAATGTAGCTTGAGAATTCTTTAAAGAATGTAACTTTTTGTCAGTTTTCTCTGAAAATAAAGATTGACTGTCAAAGGGTAAGTCCTCAATTGTCTGTTGGGCCTCCAGAGCCATACCAGAATTGTGCCACAAAGAAGCCCTTCTCAGAGTTACAGCACAGGCCATAACTCTAAAGGAAGGAATCACCATGTCCAAAGTAGACAGTAGTGACTTACAGATGGCCACTCAATGGCCTTCTACAATGAAAGCCTTAAACTCTTGCCTGGAGGATTTTGGCAACTTATCTGTAAATTGTGCCACAACTTCCCAATTTATAAAATTGTACTTTGATAAAAACATTTGCTGATTGGCAACATGTATTTGTAAGGTGTGGGAGGAAAATTTGTTCTACTTCATCAAGCTTTTAAAGTCCTTGTCTTTTGACTTGTATCTCCCCTGTCTTAACCTCTCACTAGCTGCCATTACAACAAATGAGAGTTAGGCATCAGATGTGTGTAGAAGCACTCAAAACCAGAAAGAGGCACATACTATCTCTTATCAATATGCGTCACTGTAGGTGAAAGGATGCTGGAGTGTTCCCTAGGGTCTTAGCAGATCCAAGATAATTCATTTATGAGGAAAGATACCCTCCATAAGGGGAGAGTATCTTGAACAAACTCAGCCTGAATACCCAAAGCTGAAGCCACATATCTCAGGAGGTCCAATATGTTTTAAATTCATCAGGCACAGGGGAGGAAGAATCTGGCATTGCAGAGTCATCTGGTGGTAAAGAGGATAATAGAAGCAGAGCCAATGGAATCTCCTGTGGTGTCTGTACAGGCGTGCTGGAACAATTTGTATAGTGGGGGGGCTGAGAGCCATTGAACCAATCTGTGAACCCTGTATATGATGGAAACCACTTCAAGCCAGGGGGTGCAGCAGCACCCCCAGCATCCCTAGTTCCAGAATCTATGCACCTGTAACAATGGCTCAGGTTGAACTAGTTCAATAGGAGCAACCTTTGTCTGTGGCTGCAGCATCGGAGTTCATGAGGAGAGGTTACCGTGGGACTAGATGACCTTACTCTGGCTTGAGCCAAAGATTGGAATCTCACCAACTGTGGAATATCCCAGCTGTTCCAAGGAGGCTGTGAGCTTCAAAACAAGGTTTGAAATCTAGAAGCCTCTGTTCACTGGCTGAGCCTTAGGCAGGGGGCGGGGCTATCAAGGAGGCCAGGGCTTTATAAACCAGTGAGTAAGCGACCAGGGAGCTTTGCAAACAGGGGCTGCTGAGAGGGAGTTGGGAAGGGGAGTGGGAAGGGGGCAAGGTACACTTGCCGTTCTTTAAAACCTTAAACTAAACTATAATCAAAACTTCTTGATTTAAACAAAACCCCTATCATTTACATAGGTAACTGCAGGAGAAAATGCAGGCAGAAGCCCAGCAGCAGAGTGGGGGCTATCCTGTTTATTGCACTTGGTGTAGCATGTATGATTACCTTCTCTGTGAGCGGGTGGTGTATGTGTGCATTCGGTGCAAGGAGCTCCTGGCTCTCAGAGACCGTGTACGAGCTTTGGAGGCCAGGGTGGCGGAACTGGAGGAGCTAAGGGAGGCAGAGAGATATGTTGATGAGGCTTTCCGGATACTGTAGATTTGTCCCATCTCCGGTCAGACAGCCCCTGCATTGTTAAGGAGGATGAAAGGCCCAGAGAAGGAGAGCAGTCAACGGGAACAGAGTGAAACCTTCCCATAATTGGGACCCTCCTTCCAGATGATGTTGGGGTATCCTCTTGCACTAAGGTTACCTCTCTGGAGGAGGGACCTCCAGTCATTAGGAAAAGGCCGGTGTTAGTAATCGGAGATTCACTCAATAGAAACATAGATAGCTGGGTTTGTGATGAGCAGAAGCACCATATGGTGACTTGCCTGCCTGGTGCAAAGGTTGTGGATCTCTCAAGGCATCTAGATAGACTTATGTGCAGTGCTGGGGAGGAGCCAGTGGTCGTGGTACATGTAGGTACCAATGACATAGGGACGGGTAGGAGAGACATCCTGGAGGCCAAATTTAGGCTATTAGAAAAGAGACTGAAATCTAGGACCTCTATGGTGGCATTCTCAGAAATGCTTCCAGTTCCATGCGCAGGGCCAGGTAGGCAGGCAGAGCTTCAGAGTCTCAATGCATGGATGAGACGATGGTGTAAAGAGGATGGGTTTAGATTTATTAGGAACTGGGGAAACTTTGGGGATAGGGGGAGCCTATACAGGAAGGATGGGCTCCACCTAAACCAAAGTAAATCCAGACTGCTGGCACTTAACATTGAAAAGGTTTCAGAGCAGTTTTTAAACTCAGAGATGGGGGGGGGGGAGGGAGGCCAATTGCTGCAGAGGCGCACATGGATAGGACAGAGACTTCTCTTAGAGGAGAGTCTATTGATAGAGATTCTCTAGGTTTTAGTCAGGAGGAGGGGATGAAAGAGGACAAAGTATGGGCCAGATCAGACAAGAAACATTCATATGAAGAATCAGACATATCGGAAAAGGGCAGACAAATAAACAGTGACAAGTTTTTAAAGTGCTTGTACACAAATGTTAGAAATCTAAATAATAAAATGGGTGAACTAGAGTACCTTGTGTTAAAGGAGAATATTGATATAATAGGCATCACAGAAACCTGGTGGAGTGAGGACAATCAATGGGACACAATCATTCCGGGGTACAAAATATACCGGAAAGACAGAACAGGTCAGGGGGGAGGGAGTGGCACTATATGTGAAAGAAAATGTAGAATCAAATGAAATAAAAATCTTAAATGAATCCATATATTCCACAGAATCTCTATGGATAGTAATTCCATGCTCTAATAAGAATATAACAGTAGGGATCTATTATCGACCACCGGACCAGGACAGTGATAGTGAGGATGAAATGCTAAGGGAGACTAGAGAAGCTATCAAAATAAAAAACTCAATAATAGTGGGGGATTTAAATTATCCTCATATTGACTGGGTACATGTCACGTCAGGACGAAATGCAGAAACAAAATTTCTCAATACTTTAAATATCTTCTTGGAGCAGCTGGTACAGGAACCCACAAGAGGAGAGGCAACTTTCGATCTAGTCCTGAGTGGAATGCAGGATCTGGTCCAAGAGGTAACTATAACAGGACCGCTTGGAAATAGTGACCATAATATAACAACATTTAACATTCCTGTGGTGGGAAGAACACCTCAACAACCCAACACTGTGGCATTTAATTTCAGAAAGGGGAACTATGCAAAAATGAGGAGGTTCATTAAACAGAAATTAAAAGATAGAGTGACTAGAGTTTCAGAGTAGCAGCCATGTTAGTCTGTATTCACAAAAAGAAAAGGAGTACTTGTGGCACCTTAGAGACTAACAAATTTATTTGAGCATAAGCTTTCGTGAGCTACAGCTCTCTTCATCGGATGCATTCAGTCTGAAGTGAGCTGTAGTTCATGAAAGCTTATGCTCAAATAAATTTGTTAGTCTCTAAGGTGCCACAAGTACTCCTTTTCTTTTTAGTGACTAGAGTGAAATCCCTGCAAGCTGCATGGACACTTTTCAAAGACATCATAATATAGGCTCAACTTAACTGTATACCCCAAATTAAAAAACACAGTAAAAGAACTAAAAAAGAGCCACCATGGCTTAACAACCATGTAAAAGAAGCAGTGAGAGATAAAAAGGCATCTTTTAAAAAATGGAAGTCAAATCCTAGTGAGGTAAATAGAAAGGAGCATAAACACTGCCAAATTAAAGGTAAAAATGTAATATGAAAAGCTAAAAAGGAGTTTGAAGAACAGCTAGCCAAAAACAAAAGGTAATAACAAAATGTTAAGTAAAGTATATCAGAAGCAGGAAACCTACTAAACAACCAGCGGGGCCCCTGGACGATTGAGATACAAAAGGAACACTTAAAGACGATAAAGTCATCGCGGAGAAACTAAATGAATTCTTTGTTTCAGTTTTCACAGCTGAGGATATTAGGGAGCTTCCCAAACCTGAGCCATTTTTTGTAGGTGACAAATTTGAGGAATTGTCACAGATTGAAGTGACACTAGAGGAGGTTTTGGAATTAATTGAGAATCGTAACAGTAACAAGTCACCGGGACCAGATGGCATTCACCCAAGAGTTCTGAAAGAACTCAAATGTAAAATTGCAGAACTATTAACTATGGTTTGTAACCTGTCCTTTAAATCAGCTTCTATACCCAGTGACTGGAAGACAGCTAATGTAATGCCAATATCTAAGAAGGGCTCTAGAGGTGATCCTAGCAATTACAGACCAGTAAGTCTAACATCAGTACCGGGCAAATTAGTTGAAACTAATTAATAAAAGAAACTAATCAGTGAAATTAGTAAAAAATAAAATTGTCAGACACATAGAAGAACATAAATATTTGCGCAAAAGTCAACATGGTTTCTGTAAAGGGAGATCATATCTTACTAATCTATTAGAGTTCTTTGGGGGGGGGGGGAGTCAAGAAACATGTGGACAAGGGGGATCCAGTGGACAGAGTGTACTTAGATTTCCAGAAAACCTTTGACAAGGTCCCTCACCAAAGGCTCTTATGTAAATTAACTTGTCATGGGATAAGAGGGAAGATCCTTTCATGGATTGAGAACTGGTTAAAAGACAGGGAACAACGGGTAGGAATACATGGTAAATTTTCAGAGTGGAGAGGGGTAACTAGTGGTGTTCCCCAAGGGTCAGTCCTAAGACCAATCCTATTCAACCTATTCATAAATGATCTGGAGAAAAGGGTAAACAGTGAGGTGGCAAAGTTTGCAGATTATACTAAACTGCTCAAGATAGTTAAGACCAAAGCAGACTGTGAAGAACTTCAAAAAGATCTCAAAAAACAAAGTGATTGGGCAACAAAATGGCAAATGAAATGTAATGTGGATAAATCTAAAATAATACACACTGGAAAAAATAACCCCAACTATACATACAATATGATGAGGGCTAATTTAGCTACAACGTATCAGGAGAAAGATCTTGGCGTCATCGTAGCTAGTTCTCTGAAGACATCCACGCAGTGTGCAGCAGCAGTCAAAAAAGCAAATGGGATGTTCAGAATCATCAAAAAAGGGATAGAGAATAAGATGGAGAATATCTTATTGCCCTTATATAAATCCATGGTACACCTACATCTTGAATACTGCATACAGATGTGGTCCCCTCATCTCAAAAAAGATATACTGGCATTAGAAAAGGTTCAGAAAAGGGCAACTAAAATGATTAGGGGTTTGGAATGGGTCCCATATGAGGAGAGATTAAAGAGGCTACGACTTTTCAGCTTGGAAAAGAGGAGACTAAGGAGGGATATGATAGAGTTATATAAAATCATGAGTGATGTGGAGAAAGTGAACAAGGAAAAGTTATTTACTTATTCCCATAATATAAGAACTAGGGGCCACCAAATGAAATTAATAGGTAGCAGGTTTAAAACAAATAAAAGGAAGTTCTTCTTCATACAGCACACAGTCAACCTGTGGAACTCCTTGCCTGAGGAGGTTGTGAAGGCTAGGACTTTAACAGGGTTTAAAAGAGAACTGGATAAATTCATGGAGGTTAAGTCCATTAATGGCTATTAGCCAGGATGGGTAAGGAATGGTGTGCCTAGCCTCTGTTTGTCAGATGGTGGAGATGGATGGCAGGAGAGAGATCACTTGATCATTACCTGTTAGGTTCACTCCCTCTGGGTCACCTGGCATTGGCCACTGTCAGTAGACAGGATACTGGGCTGGACGGACCTTTGGTTGGACCCAGTATGGCCATTCTTATGGTCTTATGAGGCTACTGTGGCTAGAGGTGCGGCACTGGTGGCCAGGAAGACCTGAGATAAGGACCTCATTCTTGCTATGGGAGCGGTCCTGATATCAGTACCAATGGTGATTCCTAGGAGGTCTCAACAACTTTTGAGAGTGATACTAAGAAGGCAAGGGAGAGGAGGAAGATATCTCTGAGCATGACCCCACGGAACCTTCCAAACAGTCCACAGACAGAGGAGGGGCAAATAAATGTCTAGCCTCATCCAAAGTCCAGAATGCAGGGTGCACTGGTACTGACAAAGGTAAAGCAGTTGATGCTTTAAGTACTGATAGGAGCCTTGCACTCATGCTCAGTGCTGGAGCCAGCATCGGTCTCATAGATGCAGTGTGCATGGACTAATCATTGGCACCAAATATAATACCTGACCCTCAGTACCAAAAAGGTGGGTGATCTCAACTCCGCACCCTGAAGTGGAAGAGGTGCAGAAAACAGTGCCGACAATAATGGCAGGTCTGCAACCACTCCAGATGGTGCTGAGGATGCCAAAGTAGTCACTGCAGTGGAACCTTCCTGAACTAATGGAGAGCCACGAACAGACAGACAAAGCAATTCTGATACTGCCTGATCTGCCACTGGTGTGGAAACAGTCAGGGCTGACACCATCATCTGTACTGAACTCAACAGATGCTCTCCAGACTGTACCAAAGCCAATGATATGGAGTCCACTTGCTCTTGCCATGGTACCAAGGAGTGCATAGACGGTCCTGCTCTCTCTCACATACTGGGTGAAATCACAACGCTGGTCTGCACTTCTCTTAGAAAGGGAGGAAGAATCTCTCCTAACTCTGGAATGGTCTCCATCAGTTTTATCAGACCTTCTTCCTAGAACTGTCTCTCTTCTTCCTGCAAAAGGAATCTAAATCTGTCTGAACTACAGCCTTGCTAGTTTAGATGCCCTCTGGCAGCCTGATGACCTGTGAAGGTCCCGGGTGCTGAAACAGGCCTCATGACCTGCTCCAGAAGGTGCTGATTCAAGAGCAAGTCTCTGACCACCTGTGTTCTCTTCTTGAATGACTTGCAGATGGAGGACTTTTCTTTAATGTGCATTTCCCCAGAGCTCAGTAAACATCAACATGCAAAAACTTTCTGGCAA
Source organism: Dermochelys coriacea (assembly GCF_009764565.3). NCBI lineage: Eukaryota > Metazoa > Chordata > Testudines > Dermochelyidae > Dermochelys > Dermochelys coriacea. Next base: position 330,316,494 of record NC_050068.2, read on the forward strand.
AACCTCAACATTTTGGAGGAAAGCAGACACTGAGAAAATTTTTTAGTCCAAAACCCAATTTTCCATTGAAAAAAATATTGTGCTTTTGTATTTCCTAGTCCTTCATCTTTACTACTACAGTATTTCTCACCCACACTTGTTGCATGGTATCTAATGTTTTAGATGGTGTTTTCAAAATGATTCAGTATTGGCCTAAATCAGTTCCCATTGAAGTCGGAGAGCATTATACCAATGATTGTCAATAGGAAGGGTTTGGCCAATGCTGAACGCTTTGAAAATCCCACCCTTAAATTGCAAGCCCTTTGTGGCTGTTTTGGTATGTATCTGCAGCATCCAGTATGATCATTATAATAGTTACTTGTTACATACATAGTTCCCAAGAATAGTTCAGGAGTACTGTATTTTGTTGATACTGTGGTTATGACATTAACTCATATGGTATTGCACTCTCCATGTAACTAACTCATTTTGCCCCTGGAAAAGGAGACTACAGTATTTTTAAACTCTATTCAATGTTATCCATTAGTATTACTCAGTTCAGTAGAAAGAAAAGGAGTACTTGTGGCACCTTAGAGACTAAGAAATTTATTAGAGCATAAGCTTTTGTGAGCTACAGCTCACTTCATCGGATGCATTTGGTGGAAAAAACAGAGGGGAGATTAATATACACACACAGAGAACATGAAACAATGGGTTATCAGACACACTGAGTGATCACTTAAGATAAGCCATCACCAGCAGCGGGGGCGGGGGGAAGGAAGATAACCTTTTATGGTGACAAGCAAGGTAGGCTATTTCCAGCTGTTAACAAAAATATCTGATAGGTTTCAGAGTAGCATCCGATGAAGTGAGCTGTAGCTCACGAAAGCTTATGCTCTAATAAATTTGTTAGTCTCTAAGGTGCCACAAGTACTCCTTTTCTTTTTGCGATGCTACTCTGAAACCCATCAGATATTAATTGTTTCATGTTCTCTGTGTGTGTATATCAATCTCCCCTCTGTTTTTTCCACCAAATGCATCCGATGAAGTAAGGTGCCATAAGTACTCCTTTTCTTTTTGCGAATACAGACTAACACGGCTGCTACTCTGAAACCTGTCAGTTCAGTAGGATTGCTATACTCCACTTAAGGTTCTGACCTGGAACACTGTCCCTCTGAAAGTGATTTTATTAAAACAGCTTTACAATGGTAACTATTTTGGACTTCGAAGACAACATATTGGAAAATGATATTCTTTTTGATCTTTTGAGTGTTTGAGTTTTTCAACCTTTGATACCTGATTATTGACTTTATAAATTCAGCTTTTTTTTTTTTTTTTTTTTTTTTTTTTTTACACACTGATGTTTGCTGCCTAATAAGGGACTGATCTTATTAAATTGGAATTTCTTTTCTCACATTTGCTTTTCAACCTCTTTTTTATTTCCCTTACTATGTCCTTTAATATTTAATAATCTACACCAAGAGCATATGGAGTTTCTGACCACTGTGAACTATTATTATAACTTAGAAAGTTTAAATTTGGTTACTGACCCAGCAAGCCACATGAAAAATTACAGTTTCTAGACCCCTTTGGGACACAATAATCTGCTGTTCTGCATACAAGCATCCCAAGCCTGCAGCCAAAGGCTAATGCCCATCTTTAATGTAAAGATAGTTAGCTGCCCACATTCTTGCTCTTCGTACAAGTGAGGAAAAAAGACGATCAATCAGGTAAAAACAGAATATTTTTATCTTTCATTTCACTGCAGATATTTACCCCAAATACACCAGGAATATACAGATTCCATGCACACATGTTGCAACCATTCTGGAGGAGTGTAACTGTATGATGATTCTTCTGCAATTGCTTGGTATAATTTAATACATTATATATTCAATTTGATTATAGTTCCAACCAATTAAAAATCCATTTCACATGGTTATCTGTGATCTAAAATTCCCCAAACCTCCCCAACTGCAATATATTAATATCAAAATGTACATGAGCAATGTCAACTCAAGATATAATGAAATAAGGGAACTTGACCTGCCTTCACTCTCATACATTCAGAGTATGTGAAAGGTGCAATGGAGGCTGTCATGAAGGTTGCAAAAAAGCAAATATCTTAAGGGCAAAAAGGTCTGAAGCGTTCACAAGGTATTCCAACACCCTAAATCTGCTCAGCCAAGGACATTCCACACAGACAGTACAGGTGTCAGAGCAAATCCTTGCTGTAATCACTCTAATCTCCAGTTAAGTTAAGACAAGTAACACCAATTTGGAATCCATTAATCGGAGCTAAGAACAGAATGTACACATAGGGTGGGATTTTCAACAGTGAGGAGCACTCAGTCCTACCTCAGCCAATTGCTCAGACAAACAAGTTTGGTTACAATTTGCAGGAGATAATGCTGCCCCCTTCTTGTTTACAATGTCACCTGAAAGTGAAAACAGGCATTCGCATACCACTGTTATAGCCGGCATTGCAAGATATTTATGTGGCAGATGCAGTAAAGACTCTTATGTCCCTTCATGCTTGTAAGGGACTGCGGAAGACTTTGTTACGACCTAGCTAGGGAACTTTCGCTTTCTCGAGCCAAGAAGTTACTGTGGAACATAGATAGCTGCTTTGTTATTGTAGGAGATAGTTCTTGAAGGACATAGCTGCTGTGTTATTGCAGGATATAGATAATTCTTGAAGGACATAGCTGCTTTGCATGGCCCTTCGCCAGGTAGTAGAAAGTCCCCCCTTTCAGAAGCACCTAACTTTATATTCATGAGCTGTTTTTGTGTAATGCTTATTAATGCTGACTGTCTGCCTCTCCGTTGGACACTGTCTCAGGCAGAGCTCTGGTGTGCTGGGTTCCCCGCCTTTGTGACTGCAACGCTTGGAGTCCCCGTTGCAGGTGGGTCACTAACCTTCAGTAAAGCAAATAACTCACAGCTGTGTGTAAGCCTCGTTTTTTCTCAGAGTACTAATGCCAGGCCTGTTGTGCTTCGAGCACCTTGGTCCAGAACAATGTTTCAACCACCATTCTGGAGCACATGTGTCCATGCTGATGACGGGTTCTGCTTGATAACAATCCAAAGCAGAGGGGACCGACGCATGGTAATTTTCATCATCTGAGTCATATGACACCAGCAGAAAGTTGATTTTTTTTTGGTAGTACAGGTTCTGTAGTTTCTGCATCTGAGTGTTGTTCTTTGAAGACTTCTGAAAGCATGCTCCACACCTTGTTCCTCTCAGATTTTGGACGGCACTTCAGATTCTTAAACCTTGGGTCAAGTGCTATAACTATTTTCAGAAATCTCATATTGGTACCTTCTTTGCATTTTGTCATATTGGCAGTGAAAGTTTCCTTAAATTGAACAACATGTGCTGGGTTGTCATCCAAGACTGCTATAACATGAAATATATGGCAGAATGCAGGTAAAACAGAACAGGAGACATACAATTCTCCCTCACAGAGTTCAGTCACAAATTTAACTAAAACATTATTGTTTTAATGAGAATTATCCGCATGGAAGTATGTCCTCTGGAATGGTGGCCGAAGCATGAAGAGGCATATGAATGTTTAGCATATCTGACATATAAATACTTTGCAATGCCGGCTATAAAAGTGCCATGAGAACGCCTGTTCTCACTTTCAGGTGACATTGTAAATAAGAAGCAGGCAGCAGTATCTCCCATCAATGTAAACAAACTTGTTTGCCTTCACGATTGGCTGAATAAGAAGTAAGACTGAGTGGACTTGTAGGCTTTAAAGTTTTACATTGTTTTGTTTTTGAGTGCAGTTATGTAACAAGAAAATCTACATTTGTAAATTACAGTTTAACCATAAAGAGATTGCACTACAGTACTTGAATGAGGTGAATTGAAAAATATATTTCTTTTGTTTATCATTTTTACAGTGGAAATATTTGTAATAAAAATAATAATACAAAGTGAGAACTGTACACTTTGTATTCTTTGTTATAATAGAAATCAGTATATTTGAAAATGTAGAAAACATCCAAAATATTTAATAAATTTCAATTGGTATGCTATTGTTTAACAGTGTGATTAATCACGGTTCATTTTTTTAATCATGATTAATTTTTTTAGTTAATTGCGTGAGTTAACTGCGATTAATTGACAGCCCTACAAATAACTATATATATAAAATAAGCCCTTCTAAATGTAGCCCCCGTTCTCAACCACACTAATCAAACTAAGAGGCAGGATAAATAGTGTGCTACCGCTGCCCCACCATTCTTCTAGTATAAACCCTTTCAACATAATCTGTTCAATTCATCAATGCTATGCAAATATTATTAGGCAAATAATCCAGTATTGCCAAACCCAAGCATTACATAATCATGAGTAAGACCCCCAAATACCATGAGATTAGTTTAAAAATCATGAGATTTAAAAAATAATAATTCTTGGCTCTTTTTATTTGCCTTCTGTTTGTCTGAGCCTTTGGTGTCTATATTTTCAAACTTTTCTTCACAACCATGAGAGATAAAAGCTTATATTTTAAAACTTGAAAGCTAAGATTCTGATGTTGTTTTCTGATTGTAGGAGCTGGGGCTTTAACTGAAATGCCAAACATCATGAAACTCATGTTTTGTTTGATATTATTGTTGATTTTTTTAATTCCAAGATTTGTCAGCAATCCTACTACAACTTTTCCATTGCAACAAAGAAACCTATAACAGTAAGAAACTGTTAAGGGACTGCTAAACTGGTAATTCCCGTGCACTTATTGTCTTTCTCAAGCAAAGTTATGCATTTATTTAAATTTTATCAAACCACAAAATATATTAAAGCCTTACAGAGATTATTACTTCTGCCGCACAGTAACATCCACAAAGATGCAGGCACTGTAGAAACAACCAAAGGCCTGGGGCAAAGTGTTCAAAAGTGCTTAAGCCCTAAAATTTCAAAAGGAGCTAGTGATTTTGCATGCCTCAATTTTGTATGCCCAATTTAAGACATGTTAAACTATCCTGACTTTCAGAGGACAGATGTTCATACTTTCTGTAAATCAGGCCTCCTTAAGATGTTTCAACTTGGGCTACAATAATCGAGGCACCCAAAATCACTGGACACTTTTGATAATTTAGGCTTAAGTGACTTAGAAGCCTAGATTACTGCATCACCTGTTGTCTACCCCAAACACCTTTTCCAGATCTGAAGATAATATCCATTTCCTCTGAAACATATAGAGGGAGAACATTAATGAGCACTCTCACTTTGCTAGCAGCTTGTTTCCCCTCAATAAATTGTATTTGATCTTTGTGCACAGCTGAACTTATCATTTGTTCTATTCAGAGGCAGAAAATTTCATTGGTATTTTCATATAGCAGATAACAAGAAATATTGGCTTAAAGCTTAAGATCACTTAAGATTCAGACTTTCCCCTCTTTGGTAATAAACTATTACACCCTCCATCACAGGAAGGAGAAAGTCCTCCATATTATAGTGCCCCTTGATATATATTAGCTAAAACTAGGGCCACATGATTTTTTGTGCATTGTAATATTCAGTAGGTAGCCCCCTTTGGGGCCTGCTGATATATAGAGTCCTGCAAATCTATGGATATCCATGGACTATGTTTGTGGATCACAGATCGGATGCGGATATAAATTTTGTATCCATACAGGGCTCTACTGTTATATATTCAAATTAATCTGATTTTTTTAATATAGCCTTCCAAATAATTCTTCAGAAAAAGTGGCTATTCTATATTTCAGGTCAGTGAACCAAATACTATGGCCTTATTATTAAAAAGGGATAGAGAAATGTATAACCAATAGTAGCATCCAAATAAGGCTAAGACTAATCAAATCTCATGCTTTGAGGGAAAAACTGATTGTCTGTAAGTGGTCAGGAAAGAATGCTTTCTTCGTCTCCCATATCCATATGTGTAAAATTGGATAGGTGCATTTATCAGGGACGGGGCAGGGGTATTACATTCCTCAGAAGCATCAGGTATTGGCCACTATTGGAGACAGGACCTAAGTGGAATTGGATCAATAGTCAGATCCAATATGGCAAATTTTACATTTCTTTTCTTTTCTGTACCTTGTGACCAATACAATGGTATGCAACCAAACTGCAGTGCCTTGCACTAGGCACCTCATAAATTATTTACTACCATCCCTGGAGTGTTATAGTTTTTAGTAACATGTTCAACAGTTTTGGACAGCCATAATTCTGGATTAGGTGTTCAGATACTATGATGAAGGGCATGGTATAAGAATACTAGATAGTTATGACAAATAAAACAGATTTGACAATGATTAAGATATTAAATAAACTAGATTTACACTACTAGATTAGAATCTGTATGTTATTCCTCAGTGGCTTCATTGTTTTTCTGTAGAAGTCTAAACAGAAGATGTAAAAATCACTTTTATTTGTTTTGGTTTGTTGCATAATAGATAATACTCTGTTTTAGTTATGTATAATCACCTTCTGAAATTTATAGTAATAACTTATTCATCATTATACAATAGCATTATTTATATTTATGGGGACACTCAAATTGCACCATTCCAAACTTTAAATATGTTAGAAATCCCTTGGCATTCTAATGACAAGGAAATATGTATGAATTTGGAAGATTATTTTCCTTTTATTTCAATTATAATACCATCTGCCAAAATGCACTCAGTCTCAAAATGTTTCTTTTCTGACAGCTTCAGAAAGGAACTTTGCATGAGAAACAGGCATCTGTTCTTTACTTAATCTAGAAATGACAGATTTTGTTTGCATTCACAAGGGCATTTTGCAAATTTAGTGTCAATTAATATGCCAATTGGTGACACTGACAAAATCAGATTCTTAACTAAGTGACATTTCCTTCAACTGATTTAACTCTATGGAATAAAAATGCAGTGTAGGTAAAAAGGTCTAATCACATTTTGAGTATTCATTTATTAATATTCTCTACCTGTTATAATGTTTGAACATACCAGCACTTATATTACTTATGGAAAGGCAAAATAATATTTGCATATTAACATTCTAATAGTTTGCATCAATTCCATTTTTTGTTTTGTTTTGTGAGATGTCATGAAACTGAAAATTGGCAGCAATTTGCATCACGTACATTCCCTTTCCCTCCAATGTAGAAAGCTGCAGGAGGCTAAAGTTGTGTAAACCTTTTGTTAGTGAGACCTAAACCACACAAACATCAGCTGTAGTTCATGGGAACCTTTCATCCCCACTAACTTATTTTATAAACTTAATGCACTAGGTCAGGCCACCTGCCCCACAGAAGAGGCCTCTTGAATATTTGGAAGAAATGTTTGAAATCCACTTTTCCAGTCTCCTGAAAACTAAAGCTACTCTCAGAAGACACTGAGGTGCAGGCAGTTTGGTAAACCACTGCTCTCTCCCACCCAAAGATACACAAAGGAAGAGAGGTGCCCAGCCTTGTTGGAAGGCAAGGAGGACTTGTTTGTGGGGCATGGTGTGTGTGTATCTCAGCTGGTCATTTATGGCAGAACCCAGGCAAAACTCAGCAGTGGGAAACAAGAAAAAATTGCCAGGAACCAAACCCATTTTTTTTTTTGTTGATCCTGCTGTGAATCACAACCACCAAGTTTCACACAGAACAGGTCATAGGCAACCAGGAACTTAAATCCTGAAGATTGTTTAAATATAGGCCTCCTCAGAGCGAGATAACTTATTTCAGCCCAGGTTCTCCCATGACCATGTTTTAGTTTTCCAGTTCCCTCGTGGGCTTGGTGAAAGTCTCCAGACTTAGAGATACAAAGGATAAAGTGGACTGTAGCCTACAAAAGCTTATGCTCAAATAAATTTGTTAGTCTCTAAGGTGCCACAAGTCCTCCTGTTCTTTTTGCAGATACAGACTAACACGGCTGCTACTCTGAAACCTTCCAACAAACTGTCTTCCTAGGGTGAAGCCATGTAATGCAACTTACATGAATTTACTGCATTGGTTGTAAGTATTATTATTCCTATTATAACTTTTAGAAAACCACCTGTGCGACAGCCTCCATGACACGTGTGAAACAAAGGAGCTCTTGTTGTCACTGGCTCAGTCAAATTCAAAGGGTAAGGGAAAAGGAGAGAAAAATAAAGAAGGAAAAATGGAGCGGAGCATGGGAAAGAACTGACAGGAGAGTGACAATGAAAGACGGGAGACACACATCTGTGAACTGAGCAAGGGATCTGGACAACTCACAGCCATGTTGAAACAGGGGCTTCTTCAGGAAGACATCCAACCCCATATGTTGTTGTTTGACATTATCCCCCTAAATTAGAATGAGATTCTCTCTTCCCTCACCTCCTCTGTTCATTTCCTCTCTTCAACATCCCTTTTGAAAATGGCCCAGTCACCTCTAACTAAAGAGAAAAAGAGAGTAGCAGTATGAAAAAAACCCAACCTTTACTCTCTCCACTTATGTTCCTTTATTGCTAAACAGCAGAGTTTTTCCTGCAGCAGCAGCTGCATCGTTAAATTAATTCAGACTGTAACTACAAAGAGAAAAACAAATATATTTTTATAAGTTTATAGTTTGTTAACAGACTGTCAAAGGTGCTGTAGGTGCACAGTGCCAACTTTGTTTTACAAATATGACATCTTCACAAGCCAGGGAGGGCTGACTTTTACTAATATCCGCGGAAGGGAGAAAAAATAAGCCCCTAAAATGCATATAGCGTACAGTTCTCCACATTTATAAGGATTTTTATGGAAGATTGGGGGCTTAGTTTGTTCTCATTGTACAATTATAATCTTTTTGTGGGAAAACAGACCAGTGAACCAGATGTGAAGCTAGTCTGTGAAATACAAGGACCTAATTACATATCAAAGAAGAAAACAGGGACCAGACTAAATCCACAAATCCTGTCTGTAATTCAGTACAAAAGGCAGGTCTAGGAACTGATCATATATATATATATGTATATATATTCTGCAAGCATGCAGAATTTTCTTCAAAGAAATTAAGTACTGCAGGCAAAAGCATACCCAGTTATTGATCAGAAAAGTAAAGAACGAACACATGGAGAGTTACACACTAACAAATACCAAGGGAAATATCTTTGCTGAGGCATAGGAATAAACTAGTCTTGTTGCTACTTCTGGGTTGAAGGTCATGAGATATAATGATAATAATCCGACACTAGGATTGGGTTTTAAAGAAGCATAGACAATGCAGTACAGCACTAAGCAGCACTAAATCATAAGAGGTGTCAGCCTTTCGATGAAATGCAAAATTAAGGTCCTTTCTGCCTTGCTATGTCTGCTCTCCACATAAAAATTGAAGACCCCCCTGGTGCTTCTCAGTAAGAATAGGGGAAAACCCTAGAGTAACACCCAACATTGCATCTCAATCAAAACACAATCTAATGATCAAGGCTGAGTAGGGACTATTGCCAGGTGCATACTGGCTGCTCCATTCAGCTACAAGTACAATGTGATACAAAAGTCTTTAACTCACATGGGATAAAGTTCTTTAAAAGATCTTGAGTGTGACAGGGATTATATAAAACCAGAATTCCATTTGTTTTCTTTGTCCATCTAAGGCTCTCCAGAGAATTCTTGAAGTTCCATTTCTTCTTTTACCAAGAATAATTAAAACCATTTACTTATTTTAGGGCCATGGTCTCAAACATTACAAAGATGGCATTAATTTTCCTATATTCATGATCATCATACTTTAAATGCTCAGAGGCTGAAGTTCAATGACTAATTATTCTTTGCACACATTTCTAGAGGCCAGACCCTCTGATTGATAAATACTACATTTCCTGCTTACCTCAGACAACTGGGAACCTTGTATCCAACTCCATTCTTAGATCCATCAAGGCAATTTTCACTTCCCCTCAGAGTACAGATGTAAAAAATGTTTTGTCAGACAATATTTCTGATCTAAACTCCATCTGCTGTTTGATTTGAAGTTCTGACTTCTGACTTGCAGTTATCAGAATTCTGAAATTATTCAGTAAAGTGAACTCAGATAGCTACTGCATTTATTAATCACCAACATCCCCATCCTCATATGTTAGGGCAGGAAACTAAATGAAACACTGAAGGAGACAATGAAGTTCACGTAGAATACCTGATTAAGCTACTGTGTAACTATCAAAAACCTTGTGGCCCATATCTAGTCATGAGAGCTCCTTTACTGATTCTAAATCTGGTCTATTCAGACAACCACATCTGACTCCAGCAGGCCATTTTTGAACTAAAAATAACATGCAACAGCACCTTCCTTGCACTAGTAAAGATAATCTGTTGCAGATAAATAGAATAATTAACAGCACTTTATAGCTTCAACTATCCTTCCAGACTTGTGGGATCAGGGAAGCATGATATAGTCTGACAGATGAACAGTGAGAAGAGTGTTTGACTTTCTGCGCAATATGCCTTCGTAAATATTAGGAGGGACCCAGTGTCATCTTCTTTTAGGATCTCATCTTTACCACCACCAAAACTGGGAGAATTTATTACTTTTTATTTTTTAAAAAGTGTTTTCTCACAAGCGTGGAAGTTCTGGCCTACCTAACCTTACTCTAGGTGAGGTATGGCATTTCCGTTGGTTCCTCACATGTTGCTAGGCTGTTTGTGAGAGGCTCAGGTTGGGAGCTACAACAGCAAAGCACTGTGAGGCACCCATGTTTGTGGGGCAAGTGGTGACAACCCCTCACTGGTCTGGACTGCACCTCAGAATGTGACAGTCAAACTTCCACAGTGCTCAAAAGCCACTGGTCCTAAGTAAATCAGGGCCAAGCACTGAGGGAGTAGGACAGACAATTTGAGATGAGGGAGTTTGGGTTTGGGAAGATGGTGCTTTGACCTGACTGGCCCATCAAAACAACTGCTTTGGATTTCTGGGGTGTCTGGAAGGGACCAGAGCTGGAGTCGAAGCAGTAGGAGAGGGAAGCCAACACCTATAACCCTAGGACCTCTTTTTGACAGATCACGTCAAGGAGGAATGAAATAGTGCATCTGCTGGGGCCAATAGTGCTTCCTGACCAGGGCAGGTGTAATAGACCAAAGGACTTAAAGGTGACTCTAGAGTCCTTGAATCCATGGAGCTTGCTCCGTCTGGTTCGAGAATAGAGAAGGACCCTCAAATGTCAGTTCTGGAGAGTATTCTGGACTTCATAGGGATGTGATCTATGCATGGCAACTATGGAAACCATGGTTCTAGCTGCCAAGTCATAGAATCATAGAATATCACGGTTGGAAGGGACCTCAGGAGGTCATCTAGTCCAACGCCCTGCTCAAAGCAGGACCAATCATCAACTAAATCATCCCAGCCAGGGCTTTGTCAAGCCTGATCATAAAAACCTCTAAGGAAGGAGATTCCACCACCTCCCTAGGTAACTCATTCCACTGCTTCACCACCCTCCTAGTGAAATAGTGTTTCCTAACATCCAACCTAAACATCCCCCACTGAAACTTGAGACCATTACTCCTTGTTCTGTCATCTGCTACCACTGAGAACAGTCTAGATCCATCCTCTTTGGAACTCCCTTTCAGGTAGTTGAAAGCAGCTGTCAAATCCCTCCTCATTCTTCTCTTCTGCAGACTAAATAATCCCAGTTCCCTCAGCTTCTCCTCATAAATCATGTGCCCCAGCCCCCTAATAATTTTTGTTGCCCTCCGCTGGACCCTTTCTAATTTTTCTACATCCTTCTGTAGTGTGGGGCCCAAAACTGGACACAGTACTCCAGATGAGGTCTCACCAGTGCTGAATAGAGGGGAAAGATCACGTCCCTCGATCTGCTGGCAATGCTCCTACTTATACAGCCCAAAATGCTATTAGCCTTCTTGGCAACAAGGGCACACTGTTGACTCATATCCAGCTTTTCGTCCACGGTAACCCCTAGGTCCTTGTCAAGGTTCCTTCCCCACTCTGAACTCTAGGGTACAGATGTGGGGACCTGCATGAAAAAAACCCTAAGCTTATTTTTACCAGTTTAGGTTAAAACTTCTTCAAGGTACAGACTATTTTACCTTTTGTCCCTGGACTTTATTGCTGCCACCACCAAGCATCTAAAAAATATAACAGAGAAAGAGCCCACTTGGAAACATCTTTCCCCCAAAAATTCCCCCAAGCCCTACACCCCCTTTCCTGGGGAAGGCTTGATAAAAATCCTCACCAATTTGCATAGGGGAACATAGACCCAAACCCTTGGATCTTAAGAACAATGAAAAAGAAATCAGTTCTTAAAAGAAGAATTTTAATTAAGGAAAAAGTAAAAGAATCACCTCTGTAAAATCAGGATGGTAAATACCTTACAGGGGAATCAGATTCAAAACATAGAGAACCGCTCTAGGCAAAACCTTAAGTTACAAAAAGATACAAAAACTGGAATATACATTCCATTCAGCACAACTTATTTTATCAGCCATTTAAACAAAACGGAATCCAACGCATATCTAACTAGATTGCTTACTGACTTTTTACAGGAGTTCTGACCTGCATTCCTGCTCTGGTCCCGGCAAAAGCAACCCACAGACAGACAGAACCCTTTGTCCCTGCCCCCGCCCCCCCCAGCTTTGAAAGTATCTAGTCTCTTCATTGGTCATTTTGGTCAGGTGCCAGCGAGGTTGTCTTAGCTTCTTAACCCTCTAAAGGTGAAAGGTTTTTTTTTTCCTCTGGCCAGGAGGGATTTAAAGGTGTTTACCCTTCCCTTTATATTTATGACAGTTCTTTTCTGCAGAACTGCTGCCTAACACTTGGTCCATAGTCTGTAGCAGTGCATGGGATTCTTCCGTCCTAAGTGCAGGACTTTGCACTTGTCCTTGTTAAACCTCATCAGATTTCTTTTGGCCCAATCCTCTAATTTGTCTAGGGCCCTCTGTATCCTATTCCTACCCTCCAGCATATCTTCCTCTCCTCCCAGTTTAGTGTCATCTGCAAACTTGCTGAGGGTGCAATCCACACCATCTTCCAGATCCTAATGAAGATATTGAACAAAACGGGCCCCAGGACCGAACCTTGGGGCACTCCGCTTGATACCGGCTGCCAACTAGACATGGAGCCATTGATCACTATCCATTGAGCCCGATGATCTAGCCAGCTTTCTGTCCACCTTATAGTCCATTCATCCAGCCCATACTTTTTTAGCTTGCTGGCAAGAATACTGTGGGAGACCGTATCAAAAGCTTTGCTAAAGTCAAGGAATAATACGTCCATTGCTTTCCCCTCATCCACAGAGCTAGTTATCTCATCGTAGGCAATTAGGTTAGTCAAGCATGACTTGCCCTTGGTGAATCCATGCTGACTGTTCCTGATTGCTTTCCTCTCCTCTAAGTGCTTCAAAATTGACTCTTTGAGGACCTGCTCCATGATCTTTCCAGGGACTGAGTCAGCTGCATCCAGTCCTGCCTGCAATGAAGTTCCTGTAACTAGTCTATCCTCATTGACCAGAGAAGAGAACTCCTGTCTAGTGTTCTCTGGGAGCAGCTCTCTGAACTTTTCCATGAAGCCCCACAAATTAAAATTGTACCACCCCAACAGGGCCTGTTTGTTAGCAATAAACATCTGCAAACCCCTTGCCAACATATCTTTCTGCTGAATAAATCTAGCCTCTTAGCGTCTTTTGATTGGGGGTGGTAGCCTTGTGACTCTGTTGCTCTCTCTCATTAGCCACTGTGATGACTAATGAGCCCGGAGATGGGCGAATATAAAAATTCTCAAAAGCCTGGGAGGGTATACAGTACTTTCCGCTCTCTTAGAGGTGGGAAGCAAAGAGGATGAAGTCTGCCATAAAGCCTTCATAGGTTCTAATATTGCCTCATTAATTGGCAGAGCCACCCTGGAGGGACCTGTGGTGGGTTCCCCCCAGTGTGTCACCTGGAATTGGGGTACCACTGAGCCCTCTGACCCACCAGCCTAGGCTCCCTCTCACACTGTGATGCTGTGACAAGCTGCAAAGCCCTCCAAGCTTGCACTTTCACCAGCATTCACACAGGTAGGGACACACCCAGCTGCAGTGACATGCAAGCTCTCTGACCACCAGCCTCCCAGCCTAGGACCCCAGAGCAGTACCATCCTGCCGTGGTCAAATCTGCCCAGCATGAGTTTAATACCCAGTCCACCTCTCCCTCAATGTGAAGAGGACCATGCACACGTATAGTAAGCAAGCTGAAATTTTCCTCAGGCACCTTAGTCAAACGCACACTGGCTTGGATTAAAACATAAAATAAGTTTATTAACCACAAAAGGATAGATTCTAAGCGATTATAAGTGATAGCAAACAGACCAAAGCAGATTACTTAGTAAATAACAAAACCACAAACTGATCTGAACATACTAGATAGGTAGGATATAAATTAGCAAATTCTCACCCTAAGTGATAAACAGGCTGGCAGTATTTTAAAGCACAAGCTGTCCTTGCTTTGCAGCTTGGGTTTCCCAGGTTTTCATAGACAAGCTAGAAATTCCTTTAGCCTGGGATCACCTCCCCCAGTTCAGTCTTTGTTCCTCAGGTGTTTCCAAGAGTGTTGTTGTAAGGAGAGTGAGGTACTCTCATGATGTCATTTCCTGCTTTTATATCTTTTTCCCACTTTCTGGAAAGCTTCCTGTGACCTGGGTCAAAGAGTTCCCATTGTGTAGTGCTATTTCTGAGAGGTTTCTATTGTACAGAATTCCTGAGGTAATTCTGTGCTTGTATGTCCTCAATAAGCCATTAACATAGTTTGGCCTTTTTACTGTTGTACCTGAAAGGCTGCTTGTGGATATTTTCAACTTCACAACATGTTTCAGTAACACATACATAGCCAAATTTCATAACTTCACATACGATGATAGTATATACAGTCCAATGAGATATTAATGTCTAGCAGATCAAGATTTTTAGAATGATACCTCACAAGGCATACTTAACATATCCTAATTATATGACAGTGGTGAATAAGAGGGTGCCAGCGTGTCACAGGACCCACATTTGATAAAATGTCCACCAGGTGATGTGAGCACTCCATAATCAACTTGTATACTAAAGTCTGCAGCTGCTCTCTTTAACAGCTCCTGACAAACTGTAAAATCATCAGGAGAAGGTGAAGTTGTCTGGGATGAAATGGCCATGTCTGGAGAGGATGAAGAAGAAGCCAAGACTGGAAGGGGTAGAATCTTTTCTATTGGCTGTTCATCTGGTTCTGGAACCTTTTCTTGATGCTTGGTACCAGGCCCAATACTGGACTTTGGGGACAGAGCCACTTGGTGCACAGACTCTACCCTGAGGGCACTGAGTACACATGGTATGGGGAAGATCTGGAAGCTGGGGGGAACCCACAGGGTTCCAAATGGCCACTGGTCTGGGCCACATTCCCATGGCAAGTTCCATTGAATGGTCATGGTGGTAGGAGTGAAGAGAGGATCTTTGAGGAGACCAACAGGTCCTGCTTTGGGGTTGTGAGGTATAAGATCTCACCTTTGAGTCCGATGAAGAAGATTCCTCTTCCTCTAACCATTGTGGGTCTGATCCAATTGGTGCCGGGGACTCGTGCTGAAAGCCTGTCAATAGGTAGAGTGACATCATCATTGCAGGCTTCCCCTTGCATGGTATCGAGAGTCCACCTGTCTGGGAAGCAGGGATCTGTAGTACTGGAGGTTAAATCACTGGCAGACAGGGCAGCGTTGCCAAAGGATTGGCCTCTTGTAAGGAAGGAGACACCCGCACAGAGAGGCAGAGCAGATTTCTTGCTGCCACAAACATCTCTGGGGTAGTTGGCACTGAGTCGATCCCTTGCTGCAGTGCTGAAGAAGTTGACAGTGCCACTTCTGGCACTAGGCTTGATGGTGCTCCTTGCCATGCTGGAGCCAATTTGGCACCTATTTGAAGGAGCAATGCTTGGGTTTCAGGTGCACTCTACTTGACTCCTTCTTGCCTCTCTACTAGACTTAGTGGGTGGAGACCCTTCCCTGGCCAGGATTCTAACCATCAGATGGGTGAGCTTCCAGAACAGCCTCCCAATAGGAGTTCTGGGGCAAACAATTAATTTTAAGAGAGAGCTAGACATTTATGAGTGCAATTGTACAACAGGGCTGCTTGTGCTCAGCATGTAGGGGATCACTTCCAGTTTATGTCTGATGTTCCTAAAAGCTCATGCTTCAGGGTTTCAACCAGCCACCTACAGGGGTCAAGAAGGGATTCCTTCCTACCCCATCATTTATTTTTTTTATCTCCTTCCTCTGAAGCATTAGGGATGGCCACAGCTGGAGATGTGACATTGGATGTGGAGGGCCAGGGCTCTGAGATGGTATTTAGCAGTCTCTTGCTCAGTTATTTGGCTAGTAGGTACTTGCTCACATGCTCAGGTTGTAACTGTGATATATATGGGGGTCGAGAAAGCATTTTCCCCCAGATCAGACTGACAGTCACCTTGGGCTTTTTTTTTTTGCCATCCTCTGCAGCATGTAGGTGTGGGTCTCTTGCCAAAACTATCTGGGTATATCTCTCTCAATTATTTTCCTGCCATTGCAGGGGCCTCAGGCGCTGGTGCAGTTCAGTCCCTCCTGTTCTCTGCCTGTGGCATATGTCTAGTGTCCTGTGGTCTGTAATCTTAGGTGTAATTTCTTTTGTTGGGTTTAGTGTGCTGGGTGCTAGGTGCTGCTGATGGCCTGCAATGTGCATGAGGTCAGACTGGATGATCTGGTAGTCCCGTCTGGTCTTGAAGTTTATGATCTTTCATCTCTTAGTGATCTCATTGGTCATTTATGAAGCTCTTTGGGTTATTTGGACTCCAGAGTGTTTTACTGGTGTAAGACACCATTTTCATTACTACTATTGCAGGTACCCTCTTGAAAATAGGTAATCAATTGAACTGGACAATGGAAAGCAAATGATTGTGCATCTACAAACCATGAAACCATGAAAGTAAACTTTGAATTACAGTATGCTCCTTTCAAACAACCATCTCAGAACATATTGCAGACTGATAGTATCACCAGATTGTCTTTCACCTCTAACAAAGGAGAACACCTTACCTACATGGGTGTAGTTTGGGGGAGTGCAAAGTGTGTGAGGGGTTATGCGAGGGCCTGTGCCACTTCCTCCCCCACCTCCACCCCTGATTTCTGTGAGCACTGAGCTGCCCCGCAGGGCTTGCTCTGCTCAGCCTGCAGGGGGAAGGAGACTGGGGGGGGGGGTAAAGGAGGCTCTGTTCTTCCCAGTCTGTGCCTCCCCCTCTGGCATATTTCAGCTTGCTGGGAGCAGAAGGGGTGGGACGGAGCAGCTGTTCTTCTGTGCTCCTGGACACTGCCAGGGCAGCTGGATGCTACCTCTTGGGTACTGTTTCCAATACAATGGTAAGTGCCCGCGGTGGTGGGGAGGGCAGGGCAAGGGGTGTGGTGGGGTGGAGGGAAGAGACAGTGTGCAGCGGGAGGAGGATGTGGCAGGGGACACTGGGGAGATGAAGGGGGAGGCCATGGGGAAGAGAAGGTAGGGTGACCAAATGTCCCGATTTTATAGGGACAGTCCCAATTTTTGGATCTTTTTCTCACATAGGCACGTATTACCCCCCACCTTCTGTCCCGATTTTTTACACTTGCTATCTGGTCAGCTTAAGGGAAGGGGATATGGGAATGTGGGGGGAGGGGGAGAGCAGGGACCTGGCATGTCGCATCTGTCAGCAGCAACAGAAGGGAGGTGGCAACAGCAGCATCAGAGCAGTGACATCACTGCGGCAGCCGGTGCTGGAGTGGCTGCCAGCAGCAGTTGGGTTTCCCCTGGTAAGCCAGTCTGTCCCCCCTTGCACCAGCAGCCCATGTACCACTCCAGGTGGGGGAAGAGAGGCAGTGACCCCAGGGAACTGGGTTCAGTGTGCACGTGTGTGCATGCATGGGCCTCCCCTGCTCTGCCCCTGCAAATATAAGACTCAAACTATGCCTATGCTTACATAACGCCATTTGCATGCACTGGATGTAAATGATCAGTGACAAAAACAGACACCATGGCCATATGTTCTGGTACAGTAGCATGTTAAAGTCCATTAAAATCCTATCACCACAACACAAAAAAAGCTGCAAAGATAATGTTATCTAAAACATCCTGCTGAAGGGGTGAAATAAGGATGAGAGAATGACTGTAAAATAAATATGACCAAAATAGCTATTCTTTTCCCCTCATGATGCCCAACTCCTCTGCACTTCTGCTGCCCACTCATCACCACTGAAGATTCTCCACCATTTCTTTTGCTACTGCAAGGTATCTTGATGTTATCTGTGACCAGTAGCTCCATTGATATTTCACATGCTGTTAAATCTTGCAGAAGTTGCCTTCTAAATAGCTCAAGTAGCCATATGCTCTTAATCCTGGTCCCCATACTGGCAGTCTCATGACTCAATTTCTGCAATGCTCTCTATACTCATGTACCAAAATTCCCTCTTCTGTCAGCCTAAAACCGTACAGCACATCTAATGTAGGTTTCTTTCTTGAGTCTAGGTTTGCTGACCACAGATGAGCTGGATCCCTTCCTATATCAGTGTCAGAGGCAGATAGAGCTTGCACTGAACATAGTGAAGAGACTGTCCCATTAGGTTCTTGCCTATGAATATACTGCCTCCAAGATAGCATGCTGCAAAATATGGCTCTCTTTCTCCCGCTTTTCCTTTAGAAAGAAATAGTTACTTACCCCATACAGTAACAATGGTTCTTCAAAATAGATGCTGCACTCTAGGTTTGCTTGTGCCCCCTGTGTCTTTGATGGAGATTTCCCATGGCAGTGTCCATTTGGCCTGCACAAGTATGTTATTCAGTCTTGTGCTTCATGCTGTTAGATAGCACTGCACAGGCAAATTGTGCTCCGTTCATTCTCTACCACAAAGCTCCATAGCAGAGAACTCTAAAGCTGAGGTGAAGGAGAGCAGGTAGGGGAGCACCCATCGGGACACACATCTTGAAGAACCAGTTACTACATGGTGTGAGTAACCATTTTTTTTTCTTCTTCTTCTTCTAGTAGTGTCCTGATGGGTGCTTCACTCTAGGTGACTATTGAGCAGTTCCCTTTAAGGAGGACAGGGCTTCAGAGTCAAGTCCTGTATTGAAGAAAGTATAGCCGAGACAAACGCAGCACAGGAAGCTGAGTCATGACTTATTGTAGAGTGCTCAGCAAAGGTATGTACAGAGGTCCAAGATGCAGCTCTACATATTTCAATGATGGGAACATTTTTGAGAAAGGCTGTAGAAGTGGAAATACATCTTGTAGGGTGAGTTTGTATGTCCGAAGGTGCTTGGAGATTACAAGATTGGTAGCAACAGCTAATGCAGTCAGATATCCATTTGGAGCGTCTTTCTTTAGAGACTGAAGACACTTTTCATGTCTCTGATTGAGACAAATAATTTGGGAGTCTTTCTGAAAGGTTGAGTTCTGTCAAGATAGAAGGCCAGGGCTCTCCTGACATCAAGTATGTGCAACAATGCCTAATCTTTGTGTAGGTGAGGTTTAGAGTGGAAGATCGGGAGGCAAATGGGTTGGCTAATATGCAACGTGGAAGATATTTTTGGTAAAAACTTGGGGTGTGGTCATAATGTGACCTTGTCTTTGAAAAATATTGTGAAAGGCGGGTATGACATAAGGGCACTTATTTCCCCAACTCATCGAGCCAACATGATGGCTATCAGAAATTCTGCTTTCATCGACAAATGGAAGAGTGAGCAGATAGCCATCAGTTCAAATGGAAATCTTTAAAGATGTTTAAGAACCAAGCTGAGGTCCCAAACTGGAGCAGGATGTTTGATGAGTGGAAAGAGATTTCTGAGGCCCCTAAGTAATTGCATCATCATTGCGTGAGCGAATACGGAATAACCTTCTATGGGAAAATGAAAAGCTGTGAGGGCTGCCAGATGGACTCTAATGTAACTCTCCGACAGCCCAGTTTTAGGATGTAGTGCAGTATATCTGATAGCGATGAGGTTGTCAATGGAACGTGTTGAGGTCACACCAGCAGGCAAATCTTGTCCATTTTTGTAAGTAAGTGTACCATGTAAATGGTTTTCTGCTGTGTAATAGCAAAACTCCTCTGGTACCGAGAATGTTGTCAGTACCATGTCCATGGCCTACACTGAAGTGATAATGGCTGAGGGAGTTGACAGTAGCAGAGGCATTGACTTTCTAATTTCCTGGAGAGCACTTGATCCCCGCTCTGCCCCAGGTCCCACCCCCATTTCACCCCTTCCCCACAAGGCCTCACCCTACCCTGCCTCTTTCTGTCCCCACCCCACCTCTTCCTGCCCTGCTCCACTCCCATCCTGCCTTTTCCTGCCCCATTCTGCCCCCTTCTCCACATGCCCTGCCCTCACTCCACCTCCCTCCCCTCCAGCACGCCACTGAACAGCTGATCCATGGTGGGCCGGAGGTGCTGGGACAGAGGGAGAGGAGCTGATTGGCAGGGCTGCCGGTGGGTGCTGAGTACCCACTATTTTTTTCCCCGTGGATGCTCCATACTTGGAGCACCCACAAAGTTGGCGCCTATGGACAGTACTGTAAATCTTGACCACTCCAAGGGGAGTATAGATGGAGCCAAGTGAGAAGAGGTAGCACTCTTCTTGCCACCTCACTCTGATGACTTTTGGAGTCCAGAATTTTATAGTCTTTAGGCTTAACCATGCCCTCAATACCTGAGGAACCAGCAGCCTCATGGGTACCAGATCGAAAAGCAATGGGTGCTGAAGTGGTTGAAGTTATTGGAGACCACAATTTCTTTGAGATAGAGAAGATACCTGGAGAAGTCGAGGGATGGCCTTTTGGAGTCTTATGAAAGGTTTCTTGGGTCTTCTTCTTAGATACCTTTGAGGAGTATGGGTCGGAGACAGTGGAGTCAGTAGACTTACTCAGAGACCGGCATACAGGGTGGTGGGTCCCCTGGCCAAGATCAGATGCTGGGCATAATGAGCACTCCATCATGAGGATCTGAAGTTTGATCTCCCTGTTTTTTCTGGCTCTAGATTTTAATGAAAGACAGAATTTGCACTTTTGGGAAATATGAAATTCCCCTAGACAACGGATGCACTGGGAGTATCTGTCACTCACCAGGATTACCTTTCAGCATGACAGGCAGTGTTTGAAACCAGGAGAAGTGGGCTTGCCCTCTGAGTAAAGTAAAAACTCCCAGGAGAGAAGAAACACTATCTAAAAGCCATATACTTTTTTTTTAAATTACAAAAGCTAAAATTACTACTAAGAACAACTATAATTACCAAAACTACAACTAATTACCAAAAAGGTAAAACTCAACTTGGAAAACTAAGGCTCCATCTCAGGCCAAGGCAGCTGAGAAGGAATTAAGCGTACTTCGCCTAAGCAGTGCTATGTAACAACACGAAACACAAGACTCAGTAACAGGCACGTGTGGGCCGAATGGAGACTGCTATGAGAAATCTCTGATCAAAGGTGCAGGTGGCACAAGCGCACCTATAGTGGAGCACTCATAGGGGCACTACTCAAAGAACACTATTTTCATCTAGATTTTAGAGATAGATCAGCACCACAGGTCTAAGATCCCCCCCCCCCCCGCAAAAGACTAACTGATAAAGAAAAAATGTCTTTGTCTCCCTATTTATGTCACTTGTCTTCGCTTCATTTGCTTTCTGTCCAGATGAACTTTTGCCTTAACATTCTCATTCCAATATTTACAGTGTAGGTGCTTCAAGGGCAGGATGTCCAGTGTCTTATGAGAGGAGTCTTGGGTCGTTTTTGGTGGCTCAACAGCTTTTTTTAAAAAAAAAAAAAAAAAAAAAAAAAGACTTATTTGGCTAGATCCTGATTTTCTTCTAAGCATTTTAAAATTGCAATTTGTTGAAGTAAAGAGAAAATTAGTTTGCTTTTCTACTTCCCAAAAACCTTTATCAGCACGTACCATCTCATTCAGGTCTAAACTATAGGACTGTTAATCACACTCAAGGTCCAATTCCAATCATGCAAATAACATTTTATTGAACTACCGGAGTTCCAGCTCATTAAACACAGATGTTCTCAATGATTTGGAAAAAATAGGCTAAAAACCTGCAACATGAACACAGTGAAGGCAAGTGGAATGGATTTAAGTTTTCCTGTCCAGACTGATGTGGACACAGCAGCAAAATGAGGACAGACGCATACATGGAATTAAGTGGCAGGCCATAACTTTTATTAATCTTTAACACAGGGGAGGGGTGCTACCTGCCCATTACCCATACTCTCTTATACCAGACATTTAACTGATTCCAGTGCAAGAGTTAGAGAGCTCTTTACCGTATAATCTGT
Organism: Dermochelys coriacea; assembly: GCF_009764565.3. Lineage (NCBI taxonomy): Eukaryota > Metazoa > Chordata > Testudines > Dermochelyidae > Dermochelys > Dermochelys coriacea. Next base: position 330,338,693 of record NC_050068.2, read on the forward strand.
ACCTGGCGCAAGGGTTACAGGGTTCCTTACTATACAACCCATAATGTGGGATAGGCTCTTCTCAACGTACACTCAGCTTTCTCTGAGTCCCAGCACCCACCCCCCTCTCCCATGAGGGGGACAGAGGATGCAGCAGGTTGGGGACTTAGTCCCATGAGAGCCACAAAGTCTGATCTTGGCCCATGAAAGCTACCAGGTTGCACTCTATCAAATGAGACCAAGGCTCATCACCAAAATCCCAGGTCTTTTACTTCTAGGAATCATTCATTTAATTTTATTAACTGCACTGGAAAGTGGCCACAAGTGGTGATGAATAAACAACATCATCACAATAACTCACTTACATACTAAGTAAAAAGAAAAGGAGTACTTATGGCACCTTAGAGACTAACAAATTTATTAGAGCATAAGCTTTCGTGAGCTACAGCTCACTTCATCGGATGCATTTAAATGCATCCGATGAAGTGAGCTGTAGCTCACGAAAGCTTATGCTCTAATAAATTTGTTAGTCTCTAAGGTGCCACAAGTACTCCTTTTCTTTTTGCGAATACAGACTAACACGGCTGCTACTCTGAAACCTGTTACATACTAAGTGTGTTCCTGCTTAACCCATTGTGGCTTGAAGGTACTCTGAGGAAGGCAAAAAACTCCCTGGTCCTCTCCAATTGGCCCATGAGAGAAAAAAATTCCTTCCTGATCCCCAAATGGACAATTGGCTAGATCCACAACATCTGTCAAGCCGAGTTCCCGTTCCTAGTTCGGGTGGACTGCTGGGTCAGAACCAAAAGAAGCTCCACTCCTCTTCCCCAGCTGGCCAATGGGAACCAGAGACTACCAGGGGGAGAAGCTACCTATTGTCCTTTGGATAGTATCTTCCTCCTTTTCTACCTAGACTGTCCCTCTTTCTCCGCTGGCCCCACCAAGTTCCTCCCCCGCCGCCCCCCCCATTGATGCAGGTGTGTGGCATTTCTGCTCTCAACTACTCTGAAGTTTCCCATTGCATCACAATGTAACTTCAGATGCGCATGCCCCACTTCCACTTAACTAAAAGTACTAAACACCACCCTCCTTTACACTGAAAGAATATTTGTATCTGAGAGAAGAATTTATCCTACTGACTGCATAGGGGCTGCCCAGGAGTTTACTTAGCTTGTAAGCTCTTTGTGGCAGAGATTGTTTCATTGTTATACATTTCTACAGCACCTACACAATGGGGCTCTTGCTGCAAGGTGTTATTGCCATGCTAATTAATAACGATAATAATAACAATAACAAAGGTAACCAAAGACAGAATTAGGACCAATGTATATTATTTTGTTCTATACCGAAAAAAGGTTTATTTTTGACATCTGCAAAGCAAACATATTAAGAAAAAGATAGTGAAAGGAGTTAAAGCTTTAACTCCAGTAAACAGCGAATAGGAGAACAATCCTATTTTCTTATCAGCAGGTGAGGGTAGGAGCATACTGAGATAATTTAACTGTGTGTGTTCAATGTTATTTTATCTTCTAAAACACACCGCTAAGCATTTGTTGCTTTTTCGGTTTTCCAAGGAGGGCGGATATATTTTTCCTCAGGTAAGGCCAAATTTTGCCTTTGCTCACAATGAAGCTTCCAATGAATTTCAAAGCTCCTTGGAAAACACATAAAAGGTTAATAATAAGCCACAATTATCTATGGGAACAGTTTTTCAGTGCTTGTGAGGAGTTTTACATTGGTCTTTAAACTGCTTGCCAAATGCAATACATGTAAAAAAGGTCTGATTATAAACCTATCTTTTCCACATAGCACGGTAGAATATTTTACATACAAGTTGGCAAACTTGGCTACTTTTCTCAGCTTCCTCCTCCACATCACTACTGTTGGATGTTTACAGATTACTCAAAATATCTACAAATTACCTTACTATCATGTTAAGAAAGCATTTATGTATTCTAGCCTAAAACATACAGTTGATTTATGATATTACAGGCAACAGAAGAGTTTAATCAGTAAAATAAAACTAACAACTGCATCTTTTTTTTAAAAAAAAAAAAAAAAAAAAAAGAACATGGAGCTGTTATAAATGGCTCCATAGTTAAGGTTGCTTTGAGAGCTGTAGTTATAGCTGGTATTAAATCCCTTTGGGCCTGGTCCTATTCCCATTACAGTCAATGGAAGCCATGTTTATGTGTACTGTAATTCATTTAAAATTAATCCTGATACAGATATAGCATGTGTTGGCGATCATATAATGTAGCACTGACCATTATAACAACTGTGGACAATTACTAAGGGGGAAATTTCAAAGGCACAAATGGCAGGAGGTGCTTACCTGCTATTGAAAGTCATTTGTGTCTTTGAGATTCTCCCCCTTATTAATACTTTCCATTCTGACAGGGTGGTTGATAGTCTATTGCAGCGATCGGCAACCTTTGGCACGTGGCCCACCAGGGTAAGCCCCCTGGTGTGCCGGGCTGGTTTGTTTACCTGGTGCGTCCACAGGTACGGCTGATCGCAGCTCCCACTGGCCATGATTCGCCATGGTTACCGATCCCTGGTCTATTGAAAACAGTAAAAGTTTTGCCATTGTATTCAGTGGCAACATGAGCAGGCTCATGATGTCTTTTCTCCAAGGATCTCACAGTGTTTGACAAATATTGATTAAAGGTGTGTCTACACTGCACACTCATTGGTGGTGGCATGTAGCGTAAGTGACGCTACATGCTGCAGTGAAAAGCAGGCTGTGTCCATACTGTGGTATGTAGCTACTCGCAGCAAAGAAAGGCTCTAGAAGCAGGGAGGCCGTGAGAAAAGGCTCCAGTAGCTCTCTGCAAAGAAAGACCCCTGTCAGAGCCTTTCCCCACTGCCAGAGTGTTTCTCCATGGTTGGAAAAGACTCTAGCAGCAGGACTCTACACTGCTAAAAATAGCAGTGTAGACAGGGGAGGAACTACTTAGGTATTTAGATAGCCATGTTCAGTATATACCCCAAGGTGCTGTTGCATCTTTACTCTACTCACCTAAGCAGTGCCTCACCATCTACCCTGCTATTTATACCCATACTAGGAAGGCATGTAGTTTATGTACTCTTCATGTCACTGTAAGGAGCGTGCAAGTAGACCCACCCAAATCTCCTGTTGACAGGCAAATACTACTATTGTAATTTTACAAATGGGAAACTGAAGCACAAAATGATTGAGTTTCTCAAAGTCACACTGTAAATCAATGCCTGGAACATAATCCAGGACTGCTGATTCTTTAACTACCAGACACTATTACCTCCTAGCAGCATTAGTCAAAGAGCTCCCCAGAATCCCAACAGCTAGGCCTATAGACTATTACTCAGCAAAGTAATTACTCAGCAAGGAATGTGGGCAAGATTGATTCTACAATCAATTCTTTTTTTTTTTTTTTTACCTTTTTTTTATTTTCCAAGATTTTCCATTGAGTAATAGTCTTTGAGATTAGCAATTTTTGCCTTTCAGACAAAGATGGATTATGAACCAGGTAATGCTATTCACAAGTAATAAAATGGTCAGTTCTATTGTAGGTTGAGAAGTTACTTGGGAACTCGTTTTGCAACTGAAAGTCGGAATGATGCACACATTAGAAATACAAGTTTCAGAGTAGCAGCCGTGTTAGTCTGTATTCGCAAAAAGAAAAGGAGTACTTGTGGCACCTTAGAGACTAACAAATTTATTTGGTGCTCAAATAAATTTGTTAGTCTCTAAGGTGCCACAAGTACTCCTTTTCTTATTAGAAATACAAAAATACAGAAGTAAAGAATCAAAATAGGAGAAAAGCAGATTTTAAAAACGTTTGGCCAGAGTGACAAAATAAGCTGAGTTAGAAATTCTGCCACAGGAAATCATTATGCTGTACTTCCTTCTGCCCTTATGATCAGGACAGCAGGAAGATCATGTAAGACCTGTGTCAGCAAAGCACTTAGACATACGATTAAGTCCCACTGACTTTCAGGCGATTGAAGCATGTGCATAAATGCTTTACTTAATCAAAGATATAGTTAGGGCTTCTGATCGTTTCTGACCAATAAACATGGATCTAACACCCTTGATAAGGAAAGAAAAAGAAAAAAAATTGGTGCTTATCCAATATGTATCAGAAAAGACACTGGAAATAGTTACATGTATCTAATGGCTTCTCTACACGGAGAATGTTGGCTATGGGGGTGTGATAAATAAAGTGCACAAACGTGTTGTGCATTAATTGGTCTGTGTAGACCCTGCTGATGCACACTAAAGTATCCCTAATATGCTTTAATGTAGTCCTATTTGAAACAGTACTATGTTAAAATGCACTAGGGAACACTTCAATGAAATCAGTCATTACAGTATATACCAATATAATATTATTATTAAATTACAGTATACACAAAGAGAAAGCCCCCCCCCACCCAGCCTGATTTTTGGACTTCTACATGTAACTTAAAAATGACTAAAAATAAGCTTCAAAAATGAAATTAATAAATCCTAAAAAACAAGCTCTACACATTGTGTATACAGCAGGACTTTGATTTACCATGTTATATTTTAAAATGGTGACTGTTGTGCCTGAGTGAATACTTCAAAATGTTTACTCATGTATTGGCAGAAGTGAATAACTGAATGCCTCACCTGTTTTCACACCCAGTTTGTGTTTGCTTTCTGTGTATACTACAATGAAGGAGTTGACTGGAAAGAATGTCCATAGAAATGGATAATTTTAAATAAGACAATATTCATGGAGAGGTAATGAAACTATAATGGCAATTATATGCACCACGGCCTTCCAGCTTCTAGAGACTCCTTGCTTCTAGAGCCAAAGGTCTGTTCCTAAGAGTGATGCTCTTTCAATCAAGGAATAGAAAAAATACTTTGTGATTAGTGTTTTGTGAAAACTGGCCATTGAAGCTGAATTTTGGAAAAAGCATTTTCTTAAAAAACATGTTAATCAGCAATTGATAGACCACAATATATTCACAAAGATTTACTGGTGAATAATTTTGAATAATTAAAAATTTAAAGAAAAGTTATAAACGGCTTATAGGCAATTTGCAAACAGAAAAATAGGCTACATTTGTCTATTAAATTATTTTCTGAATTATTTGCTCAGCTTTTAGACCTTTATACATCTGCTGATTATAATGTAATATTTGCTCAGCTCCAGTTGATGTATGTGTATACGATTAATATATGATAATTGCATTTGGACTGAGTATCTGTTTGTTCAAAATGAAAATCAAAACCGAAGTGTGAAAGCAAAAAACTATGAAAGTGATGTTCTTCAATGTGGAGATTCTAAAAGCAAGAGCTATGTCCAAGTTACTTGTGTCATGCTGTGCAGATATCTGAAAACTTCACACATACATGAACAAATGCTCCAAAAAGAAAAAAACTTTGGTCCTGTGTGTTTTACTGTCCTTAAAACAACAGACTGTACCAAGAGCAGTGTTTCTCAAATGTGGCCACCATGACCACATGCGGCCATCAGGGGCTTTTCTTGTGGCCACAGCCTTCTGGGCTGTGATGGGATGGTGTGGGTGGCAAAATAGTGGGCCCCTCCTCCTCCCTGTTGCTCCTGATGCACCGCCTTGGTGTTGATTGCTGGGGCTGGCAGCAGGGGTTGGGCTCTGCCCCTTATGGAGACAGCTGGGGCACAATGCTGGAGGAACAGGCAGCCAGTGAATTCCCACCTTCCCAGGCAGTAGGGCTTAGGCTTTGAGCCTCAGCTCTGGAGTGTGGGGTGGCAGGTTCTGGCCGAGGGGCTTTGGGCTCCAGCTCCAGCCCTCCGCTGCCTATTCCAGTCCACCACCCACCAACCCCCATTTCCCCAGGCCCCCGCTGTCTCCCCTTAACCCCCATCCAGGGCTTAATTTGTCCCCAGGCTTGGCAGGGCTGAGTAAGTATGCTGTGAAAAGTGATACTTGTATGTTTGTTAATATTACTTTTCACAACAGACTTACTAGCTAACAATAAATAAATTGCAATGATTTGGCCGTGTAAATGTGCATATTTATTTGTTTTTCCTACAGCTAATTAAGTATGTTAGGGAAGAGTACGAGAGCGGGCCGCCGGCAAGAATTGGTGGCCTCACTCTGAATCCATCAAAAAATTTGTCCTGAGAACCCCTGACTTAGAGCCAACTGCTGTGCTCATGTTTCTAGAAAGATTTTACTCTATTCCCATCCCTTTGTGTTTCTATCTCCTTTCCTTCTCTCGCACTTTGTAGTAAATATATTGTATTTTAAAAATATCAGTAATATATAACGTACAAGTTCAGTTTTTATTAGTGCTGTCAATTAATTGCAGTTAACTCACGTAATTAACTAAAAAAATTAATTGCAATGAATCGCACTTATAACAGTAGAATATCAAATTAAATGTATTAAATATTTTTGGATGTTTTTCTATATTTTCAATATTGATTTCAATTACAACACAGAATACAAAGTGCACAGTGCTCACTTTATATTATTTTTGATTACAAATATATGCACTGTAAAAATGATAAGCAAAAGAAATAGTATTTTTCAATTCACCTCATACAAGTACTGTAGTGCAATCTCTTTATTGTGAAAGTGTAATTTACAAATGCAGATTTATTTTGGTTACATAAATTCACTCAAAAACAAAATACTGTAAAACTTTAGAGCCTACAAATCCACTCAGTCCTACTTCTTAATCTGCTAATCACTAAGACAAACAAGTTTGTTTACTTTTATGGGAGATACTGCTGCCTACTTCTTATTTATAATGTCACCTGAAAGTGAGAACAGGCATTTGCATGACACTTTTGTAGCCGGCGTTGCAAGGTATTTATATGCCTGATATGCTAACCATTTGTATGCCTCTTCATGCTTCAGCCACCATTCCAGAGGACATGCTTCCATGCTGATGACACTTGCTAAAAAAATAACGCATCAATTAAATGTTACTATACTCTTGGGGGGGGGGAATTGTATGTCTCCTGCTGTGTTTTACCTGCATACATTTCACGTTATAGCAGTCTTGGATGATGACCCAGCACATGTTCGTTTTAAGAACACTTTCACAGCAGATTTGACAAAACACAAAGAAGGTACTAATGTGAGATTTCTAAAAATAGCTATAGCACTCAACCCAAAATTTAAGAATCTGAAGTACTGTCCAAAATCTGAGAGGGATGAAGTGTGGAGCATGCTTTTAGAAGTCTTAAAAGAGCAACATTCTGATGTGGAAATTACAGAACCCAAATCACCAAAAAAGAAAATCAACCTTCTGCTGGTGTCATCTTACTCAGATGGTAAAATGAACATGCATCAGTCTGCACTGCTTTGGATCATTATCAAGCAGAACCCATCATCAGCATGGAAGCATGTCCTCTGGAATGGTGGCTGAAGCATGAAGGGACATATGAATATTTAGCGCATCTAGCACGTAAATATCTTGCAACACCAGCTACAACAGTGCCATGCGATTGCATGTTCTCACTTTCAGGTGACATTGTAAACAAGAAGCAGGCAGCATTATCTCCTGTAATTGTAACCATCTTGTTTGTCTGAGTGTTGGCTGACCAAGAAGTAGGACTGAGTGGCCTTGTAGGCTCTAAAGTTTACATTGTTTTATTTTGAATGCAGGTTTTTTTTTAAACATAATTCTACATTCGTAAGTTCACCTTTTCAGGATGAAGAGATTTCACTACAGTACTTGTATGAGGTGAATTGAAAAATAATTTTTTTTGTTTTTTACAGTGAAAATACTTGTAATCAAAATATAGTGTGAGCACTGTACACTTTGTATTGTGTTGTAATTGACATGAATATATTTGAAAATGTAGTAAACATCCAAAATATTTAAAATAAATAGTATTCTATTGTTGTTTTACAGCACGATTAATTGCACAATTATCATGATTAATTTTTTTAATTGTGTGATTATCATGATTTTTTTAAATTTTTTTAATTGCTTGACAGCCCTAGTTTTTATAATTCAAAATGAAACATTAACTTGCATGTAAATCCTGTATGTAAACTGCTGTGTATTTACTGCATCAACACGAGGCTATTTGGCGGAGGATAAAAATCAGTGTGTGCCTCCCTAATAAGACATTAAAAATTTTAACACAGCCATTCAGCATCCTTCACAAACTATTCCACAGCAACATTCACAACTACTATGTGATGCAATGCTCTTCAGTGCCTCTACAGCAAGTGCTTTGGTTATAACTTTATTTGAAATTCCTAACCATGTACATCCAAGAGCCAGTGCCATGTTGCTATTACACAGGCCCCTGCAGATAGCCCCATGGAACATTTAGGAATGACACTCAGTGATGATGATATTAACAAAACTGCTTGTTATAATACACTAAAATGTCACTTATTTCAATGGCAAAGTGACAAAATGAACAAAACGGACAAGTTAAAACATTGACGATTTTGGAGAATGTCATGCAATCCCACAAAGTTATGAGAATATTCTCTTAAATCCAGCTCAAAATTTTGTCTCTTAAAAGGCTCTTGAAACTGGAAGTACAAAATATTTTAAATGTTAGTATAAAATACAGCAGAAAAATTGGTAAACATCCAATAACTTAGGTCAACATTTTCAAACCCTGTGTGCCTAGACTTAGGCTCTCATATCCATATTTAGGCACCCATCTGCCTGGTATTCAGAGGTGCTGAGCAATGTCAATTCCTATTAACTTCAGTGATAGAAGGACATGACCCAAAGGTATACGGTACTTCCCAACCAAGTCTCATTGTTTCTTCACTGGACATATGTGGCATAGTTTCAATTAGGTGACAAAAGGTATAGAATGGAGCAGTGTTTGGCTCAGAGGGTTTAAACATTTAATGATTTTCCTTACAGTTTTCAAAGTCATCAAGCAGTGGCTTTCAAATGGAGAGTCATGGATGACTAGCAAGTGCTGCATTGGGGTAGGAGAAAAGGAAGGTGACATTCTTAGAGATCCTGTGAAGCAAGCTATCTCATAATACATGCAAAGTGTCTATACTACAAGAAGAATTGCAGTCACAAGGCTCTCTGCTATGCTTTGAGGTATCTCTGTTCTATCAAGGTTTTTAATTGTGAGAATGAACAGAAAGACATGGTCTATAACTGTATTATGGAACAATGCTATAGATTACATCCTGACCTTAACTGCAGCAGAATATCATGCTAGTGCACAGTTTCAATGGGACTCTACACAATAGCCTAGCATCCAACACACCACAAGAGCCTAATACTATATATCATTACCATTTTACACATACCATTTATGCCCCTCCCCTTTCCTTGCATGAGGAATAAATTAGCAGGAAACTGATCTTAAAAAACCAAGAACAACCTTGTTGGGACTCTGCCTATGAAATTTGTTTTTAATTAGAAAATGTATAATATTGGGGAGAGCAGCAAAACTGGATATTTCCAATCTGACCCGAAGAAAGTGGTTATCTGCAACCACTGGGCTATTCAGATGCATACTGTGTGTTGTTATTATTTGAATGGAATTTGCAAAAATAAACTGTGACAACTCAGCAGCAGTTAAATCACACACTGCGGGCACATGAAACAATGGGGAAAGAAGAAAAATACATTTTTAAAATGTATTTTTAATCCTATTAGTAATAAGAAACTTGTCCCAAGTCATTTCCCGAGGAATTAATGACAGCCTGAAGGTAAGAGTCCTTGGTGAACTCTCCAAGTTAGACATTACTCCCCAGAAAATTCCCAGAACTTGACTGTTACTGCTTGAACGCTGAATATGTTAAAATAAAAGTTACAAATGGGCATAATCACCTTTACAACCAATTGTGATCAGTGCTGGGCTTATTGGTGGTACCATCCACTGGTTAGTTCACTGGGTCTGAGCTCTCCTCCATCTCTGGCATCTCTTACCAGCAATCACTCCAACACTGTGGCAGTGCACCTTTTGGTAGGTAGAGACTAAGTTTGTTGGCCAGGTCACAAATTAAGTTTGCTCTCTTCTGGGGTAACGGAATCAAACAAAATGTATGCAGTCCAAGTTCAGCCTGTCCCTGGGCCCCTGGAGGTGGTGCACCCTTGACTCAGGGACTTATAATGTCTCTATCCTCTCCAAAGGGAAAAGGGCATATGGCCTCTTCCACAAAAGGGGTGGTTGGTAGGGGAGCCTGGGCCCTCCCTCTCCACCAGGTTCTGACCCAGAGCCCTAAAAAAGGCAGTGATAGCAAAGTCCCAGTTGCTTAGAGGCTGACGCACTGGGCCACTTTCTACCACTTGCTTCCCCACAAGATGTCAAGGTCCTTCACTGAAATACCAGCAGAAAACATCAAAAACAATTGAATCTTCAGCCTAGCTGGGCTCAGCTGGTGGACTTCTTCTTTGCAGGCTAGCCCCAGTTTCAAACTGGGATATGTTCCTGGGTTTCATGCCTGCCACCTGGGGTCTTTCACGCTCTCCTTCTACTCAGGGACTCTCCTATCAGTCTGCCAGCTCAGGGTTCAGCCTCCCAGGCTTCTCTCAGTCCTCAGCCAAAGGGAGAAAGCTCCCAGCTACCTGTCACTGGGGTCACCTCCATGGCCCCTCCCCTGGGGTCTGAGGTAGCTGCTGCGTGTAGGCCTCTCCCTTGTAGTAAAGACATCCTCTGTGCCCTTCCTCAGGCAATCTAAAGATAGGTGTGTGTCCTCTTTTTCTGTCTGTCCCCCTTCTGAGCTATGTGGCTCCCTTTTAAGCTCCTTCTCCATCTGGAATAGGCTCTGAAGGTGCAGTGGGGTGGAGTCACCTGGGTCCAGAACAGCTCCTTAACCTCTTCTGTTCCAGTGTGGAGTTTATACACCTCATCACAGCCCATAAAGTAGATCACTAAAGCCAAGTCAGGAAAAAAAACCCAGGACTAACAGCACTACATTTTATGCAATTTACCAAGCTAGTTTTGCATGTAAAAGGAAGCTGCACTGGAAAAGAACCTTGTTAACCTTTCTTAAAATTGTGTCCAAATTGGTGGTGATGGTTGTCTCTGATACAACTACATTTGACTAGCTGGTCAGAGCATGAAAACAGCTGGAGTTAACATCTTCACAATATGCTTTACTGTAAAACAGAAAAGGATATACAAAAAACATTCTGCCTCTTTAAGGGCCAAACCTTAATACAGCAGGGTTTCCCTCAGACACAGTCAAAGCCTAGACTGTGGTTCACCTCAGATAAATTCTAGAGAGATACAGGAAATAGCTTCCTTTGTAAGGGAGATGGTGGGTGCAGTGGGGAAAACTGGGACTGTATCAGTGATGAACAGACACACAACTCAGACAACTACATCCTAGAGCAGAGTGCATTCTAGGTACTGAGAGGCACAGTGAAGTTCCAGATCACATCAGAGATCCATGCCATTATCCATCCATTATCATTGCAGCTAATGGCAAAGAAGCCTACATAAGAAACCAATAGAGGTCACCAACTTTGAACTCACAGTCTGTGACACTGAAACCATATGCATGAGTGGCCATATAAGTCACACCAGAGGGGGCCACTTTATTCATTTGCCCCACCCAGTAGTGAAGTTCACTCTATTCCACCTGAATTCTAAAAGACAAAATAGGGTAAGCACTACTACACAAGGTCTGGAAAGTAAAGACAGATTTCCTAGCTTCCTGACAACTACAGAACAACCTAAAAGGGTCGAACAAACTTCTAATGCATCATTCTCTGACTGACTGCTTCAAAATTGAGCTGTTGGCTGAGAAAGAAAACCAAGCCATTGGGAATAAAGAACATCTACCCAGAAAGCTGGTGGCATGAAGAGACACTTACCCCCCATAACGTCCATCCCCACACCCAAACAGATGGTAACTTTGTTTTAAAAGTAGAAGGACCTCAATTCCATGCAGCAACTGAAGGGATGTAATTACAGTCCTGGGGCTGAGTGATTCTGCTGACCCTTCTTGGGGAAAAGGGAGGTTGGAGATTTGGCTTTTGCCATCCCTGTGAAAATCCACCCAAATCTGGCTAAGCTACAGGCCTTTGAAAAAATGCAGTTTGCACATGATCAGTAGAGACTTCCTAGAGCTTAATGGCTAAAATCTCTGGAGTCCATCCTCACTGAGCCTCTCACAGCTCCTAGTGCTCACCAGTCTGTGCATGCACCAACCCTTCACAGCTCTTATGTGTGACCACTGTGAATGAGCCATACCCACAGGATGATTGAGCATGCTCCATCTAAAGCCATGAGGCTGATAAAGATTTTCCTTGAGGTGGTTGCTCACAGCTGCTCCTGGCTGGGATGTGGCTAGGCTCTGGAAATGAGTTGGGCTAGAACTAGTTGGGCAAGGAAACTGGGACAGGAAGCCATGGCAGCGAGACTGGGATTGGGAGCTGGTGAGGGAAATTGTGGATGGCCGCAGGACACATTGAAATGGGATGAGGAGCTGAGGAGAGTGTAGAAGACTGGACTGACTGGGCAAAGAAACTAGGCCAAGGAGCCAGGAAGGGAGTGGGGGGATTGATTGGATGAGGGTTCCACACAGGGAGACTGGGAACAGAAGCCACTGGAGTAGAAGGGTGAAAAAATCCAATGAGGAGTCAAGAGAAGTGGGATTGGTTGGGGGCAAGGAAACTGGGGATAAGGAGTTGGGGCAGGAAGGTGGAACTGGGACTGGCTGGGCAAAGATACTAGGCCTGGGTGTGGGATGGGAGAGAAACTGGGGCTTAGAGAGTGACCTTGGAGGGGGAGACTAGGACTGGCTGAGCCAGGAAATTCGGGCTGAAATGAGAAGTATGAGGTGTGGAGATTGGGACTAGCTCAATGAGGAGAATGGGACTGAGACAAGGAGTGAGAGTGGGGAAGAGGCAGGACTAAGACAGGGATAGAGGCAGGGACAAGAACAGGCTGGAGGTGATGGGGAAGGAAGGAATCAAGCTTGGGGGAACAGACAGAAGAGTCTATACCTACAAGTGGAGTAGCCTGAAAGAAACCCAAGATTCCCGAATCTTACCATTCCTCAGCAAGTATCTGTGATACACATTGGCCAAGTGTTCCATCCTCTTCTACAGCTGGGCCACATAGAGGATGATAATCTCCTTCTGCTATCAGTTACGCTGTTAGCTCAAGTGGCAGAGGTTTGTGTGGTGGATCTAGGGGTTCCAATACTACTGTGCTGATGAACCATGAGGGTGTCCCACATGATGGAATTTCTGGGGTTTTTTTTTGCTAGTTTTAAAAACCTAGGCAATTTCACAGAAAAATAACTATGTTAAGAAAACATTATTGAGGTAGCAAAGTCGAATCAGGCCCAAGGCTTCAAGTTGGCACCCAGAAAATGAGGAATACACAATTAGTGACCATTTCTGAAAACTTTGTTTTTAAATAACTTGCTTAGCATCACATAGGAATTCTGTGGCTTAAGCAAGGATAGAATCCTGTTCTCCAGGACAGCCTTCAACCATCCCTTTACCTCATTCACTTGCATAGCAAATGAAGCAGGGGCCCTACAGAGAACAGCCTTTATTATTATAGCATCCGGATTCATCCCCAGAACAGGTGCACTGAAACAGGTTTATCCTGTGCACTGAATGAGGCAGGGTTCCTGTGGAAAAATAGCATGTGATCATGTAATAAAGGCTGTAATATGGGGAAGAGGGAACATCCTTAATGCAGGCATTTCCTAACTGTTGAGAGCTTGACTTTACAACTTCAATAATGTTCTTTTAACAGAGGTTTTTTTGGTGTATAAATATCATGTAAACTGGGCCAAGATCTTGCTCTATCTGTAGGTGTCTGATACTGAAACACTAGAAGGAAGTTATCAGATGGCAATTTCTTCATCTTAGATATCTTTCAATAAACTCTTAACACACATACACAACACACACAGAGAAACAAAATGCCCCTATTTCTCCTGCAGGCTAGAAAGGGGTGCAGGGAGAAAGATATTTTGTTTTTTAATTACTTGGGAGATAGTCAGATACTACAGAGATGGGGTTGGTATAACAGCTATAATGCTGAATTGAGCTTTTGTTAATATCAGCCTGGTGGGGAGGGAAATTTTCAAGTCTAGAAGCTCTCTTCAAATGCTTAATTAATAGAACTGATAATATTTAACAAGTATTCAGCTGAATCTTGTTTTCCATTTCCTTCTGGCATCATCTTGAGAGATTTATTTTGCAGACTTGAAGCCAGGAAGCAGTGAAATCAACTTCAGTGTTTGACACTTTTTCAGCGAATATGATTTCCTTGTGCTATTTAAAGGGAAAGAGAATGAAAAAAAAATAGACATGCAACTATGCTTAATATATTTATATTTTGTACTCATCGCTGGGAGAAATTGTAGGTAACCTGAATAGGGAAATGTGGACCTGAAAGTGACACAAAACATCCATCAGTAAAGCAGGCTATTAACTGAAACCTACATTAAAATGAGAGAAAAATCACTAGCCACATTAGAAAAAATCCAGGAAAAACCAGGGCAATTACCTTTAAATAAACAAAAAAGGGAGGGGGGGAGACAACATTTAAAGACGTTTTGGCTAGATATAAAAATGGTTGTTTCTAGAGAATGTGAATTCTTTATGTTACAGTTAAATTAAAAATACTTTTCTGATTAACTGTTGCCTGGAATCCTTTGGTGCTTTTGTAATACCGACAGATCCTGGTTGTCATCGAACCTGGGGCCTTTGGAGCTTAGTGCATAAGCCTCTACTGCATGATCTAAAAGCCATACTGCCCTTAGCTAAGGCTGCAGAGTAGACTCATTAATCTCTTTAAGTGGTCTCGGTGTCCCTAGGTGGGACAGAGCACCAAACCCAGAAGGTGTGTGGGTTACACTTCTCGCTCTCTCAAGTCAGAAGTCAAATAAAAGTGCACTGTAGATTTAAAACTGGAATTGGACAAGGACAAACTGCAGCTTGGCTTTAAGAAGTATGATGGTATCAAATACCCTAGTCAGGTGGCAAAGAAAAAACATGGCTGTCTCACGTGACAGAAAGTTGTTGGTACTGATTCAAAACTACATAGCTCTAAACTGCAAAATAATTATCAACATGCAGTATTTATTTGGCCACTTGAGCTACTGCAAGTCAACCCTGATGGGATTCAAACGTGTGGTTCCAGAAATTTTAGGTATTTGAAACCATTGGTTTAGATCAGTGGTTTTCAAACTGTGGGTCGTGAGCCAGTACTGGGTCGCGGAATGTAAGGCACTGGGTCGTGGTGGCTCTAGTGGCACCGCCGACGGGCTGTTAAAAGTCCCGTCGGTGGTGCTGCCTGGCTAAGGCAGGCTAGTTCCTACCTGTTCTGACACCGCACTTTGCCCAGGAAGGCGCCAGCAGCTGATCTGGCTCCTAGGTGGGGAGCCACAGGGCTCTGTGTGCTACTCCTGCCCCGAGCACCGGCGCTGCACTTGGCCAATGGGAGCTGGGAGGGGTGTGTGTGCCTGAGGGTAAGAGCGACGTGGAGCCACTTGCATGCCTCCATCTAGGAGCTGGACCTGCTACTGGCCGCTTCCGGGATGCAGTATGGTCTGCGGTGCCAAGATAGGCAGGAAGCCTGCCTTAGGACCTCCACTGCACCACTGACCGGGAGCTGCCCAAGGTAAGCCCATGCCCCAATCCTCTGCCCCAGCCTTGAGCCCCCCCCAAATCCAGACCTCCCTCCTGCACCTCAAATCCCTCATCCCCAGCCCCACCCCAGAACCTGAAACCCCAGTCCAGAGCCCTGACCCTCTCCCTCACCCCAACCCTGTGCCCATCCTGCAGCCCTCACCCCCTCTGCTCTAGCCCTGAGCCCCTCCCACACCCCAACCTCTCATCCCCAGCTCTGTTAGGTCATGGGCATCAACAATTTTCTTCAACTGGGTCACCAGAAACAAAGTTTGAAAATCACTGGTATAGATCACTTTCAGAGCCCTTCAGCAATACCAGACTAAGTGCACTTATCTCTGAAGGGACTGAACATGCAGTCTCTGAAGTTGCTAGCCAGCAGAGAAAGGCAATTACTGTATGTTTATACATGCACTGACAGAAAGGCAAATTAAGTTGATCTGTGTTTAAACCTGTTCTAAAATTAGCTAATGGGTTTTAAATAGTTTTAAAAAATCTCAGTGCTACAAAATAGCCAAAACAGGTAAATACAAGGGAGAACTGGTTGGTAGGATAATATCTCTTCAGAGATTCCAACTGATTATTAAATTAGACATCCAAATAATAAGGTTTTACTAATTCTATTATCTGAGGTTTACATTAGGTAATGTGACCTATGTAGAAAGGCTGGAATTAGATAGTAATGAATTTAATTCAGTAACATACTACTTTACAGGAATATAGTACCAAACAACCCAAATACAAATATAGCTAGCATATTTCTTACCTAAGTATTCCCAGATGTTAATTATTTTTAATGCTTGGTATCATTCCAACTTTTTTAAAATAATAAACATACATTTGCCTAAACCGTGATTTTACAGCACAGTTAGCTAATCACCTTTTATCTTGATATGGGATATTTACTTCTGTTTTCAAAACATTTCAAAACAGCTTTCACTAGGTCTAGAGAGAGTTGTATATTTAAGTCTCCATGAACTACATTGATAGCAGTGGGGTTATTTAGTTTCAGAATTTTACCTGCAAATAGCACTTACAGTTTGTGAGTTCTCCAAAATTTCAGACATAATATGAAATTAAAAACATAACATAAACCCCAGGAATATGACCAGGGATTCTAGAAATCCATTTATCAAAGAAAAAGGCAGAATTTGCATTTTTACAGGGAATCTTTAGTTTTTACATTTTGTGAAAAATAAAAACATGTATCAACTGTTAAATTTTACTGAAAGAGCCAGTGTCACTTATTCAATGTGTGCAGCCTCCCTCTCTTCTGTTGATTTCTGAATGCGCTTTAAATTATAGTGAACCCTGTTTATCCAATCTAATTGGATAATCAAAAATTGGTATAATCACGAGAACTGACAAAGAGCTTTCTATCCCTTATTTTAAGATGGGTGGCAGGGCCTCAGGCTGTTCCCTGTGTGGCTGGTGGTTCAGCTAATATGGAGAGCCAGATACGGAGGCTCAGATAATGGGGTTCAAATGTACATCAGGAAAACATTGTGTTCAACTGATACCTATATACATTGTGGCTAGGGAAACTAAAGTTCAGTGTTTCATTTTAATCATGGAAAAACATGGATTTTTTTTATGTTTTTATTAGAGAATTTTGTTTTTTTATCACAGAAAACTGGGATCCCTGTATACAACTGAGTCCAACCATCACCTGGCATCCTCTTGTGGCCAAGCACAATTTTCTATCCAGACTTGCCCCCCTTCCAGTGATCACTCCTAAGGTGTGTTGTTTTTTCTGCCAGAAACTCAGCCTCCTGGCCCACTCACCATCTTACATAAGAACAATCATATTGGGTTAGACCAATAGTCCATCTAGCCCAGTATCCTGTCTTTTGACAGTGAACAGTGCTAGATGCTTCAGAGCGAATGAACATAACAGGGCAATTTATCAAGTGATCCATCCCCTGTCATCCACTTCCAGCTTCTGGCAGTCAGAGGTTAAGGGACATTCAGAGCTTGGGGTTGTGTCCCTGACCATCTTAGCTAAAAGCCATTGATGGATCTATCCTCCATAAACTTATCTAATTCTTTTTTTAACCCAGTTATACTTTTGGCCTTCACAACTTCACCTGGCAACAAGTTCTACAGGTGACTGTGTTGTGTGAAGAAATACTTCCTTTTGTTTGTTCTAAACCTAGTGCCTAGTAATTTCATTGGTGACATCTGGTTCATGTGCTTATGTGAAGTGGTAAATAACACTTCCTTATTCACTTTTTCCACACCATTCATGATTTTATAGAACTCTTTCATATCCTCCCTTAATTGTCTCTTTTGTAAGATGAACAGTCCCACTCTTTACTCTCTCCTCATATGGAAGTTGCTCCATACCCCTAATCATTCTCATTGCTCTTCTCTGTACTTTTTTCAAGTCTAATATATCTTTTTTCAGATGGGCAACCCAAAACTGTACACAGTATCTAAGGTGTGGGCATACCATGGTTTTTGATAGTGGCATTATGATATTTTCTGTCTTATTAGTTATTCCTTTTCTAATGGTTCCTAACATTCTGTTAGCTTTTTTGACTGCCATTGCACATTGAGCAGATGTTTTTTGAGAACTATTCACGACTCCAAGATCGGTTTCTTGAGTAGTAACAGCTAATTTAGACCCAATTATTTTGTATGTATAGTTGGGATTATGTTTCCCAGTGTGCACTACTTTGCATTTATCAACATTGAATTTCATCTGCCATTTGTTGCCCAGTCACTTAGTTTTGTTAGATCCCTTTGTAACTCTTTGCACTCCGTATCTTGCGTGATTTAGTATCGTCTCCAACTTTGCCACCTCACTCTTTATTTCTTTTTTCCAGATAATTTATGAATATGTTGAACAGTACTGGTCCCAGTACAGATCCGTGGGGCACATTAACTTGGTATCCATTACTTGGGTTTGAATAGAGACTGAGTGGCTGGGTCATTACACATATTGAATCTATTTTCCCCTAAGTTAAGTATATCACACCTTCTTATCAACTGTCTCAAATGGGCCAACTTTATTATCACTACAAAGTTTTTTTCTCTGCTGATAATAGCACATCTTAACTAATTAGCCTCTCACAGTTGTATGGCAACTTCCAACTTATCTGTATGTGTATATAATATCTTCTTACTATATGTTCCATTCTATGCATCCGATGAAGTGGGCTGTAGCCCATGAAAGCTTATGTGCTAATAAATTTGTTAGTCTCTAAGGTGCCACAAATACTCCTGTTCTTTTTATTTTGAAGTCACCTTTGATTATGGAAATGTATACACTTCAATCCACTTGAGAGTAAAGGTCGCAGTTTTGAAAACTGAACAAACCATAAGCTAATGGTTAAAAAAAGAGCACAAATTTTAAATTGAGAGGAAAGGAAGGTCTCCTTTACTAACAGAAACTGAGACCCACACACACACCATAATAAACCAGTTGTAATTTGAAATAATAGGACAGAAACGAATGCTGAACACTTTCTTTTGACTCATGCTAAGGTGATTGTTGTTGTTAGGATCCATTTAATTAAACAACTGGCCTACAATGCAAAATCCTGTGAGTGCAAATTACTACATTTTAGCCTGATATATGGGGCTTGCCATAAAACTCCTGAGGCAACTGCTAGAATTATTAAAAATATATATTTCTATACAAATAGGCCAAACTGTAAATTTGGCACTGTTAAATAAAAGCATTGATTTTTTGACAACACAAATCTTGTGTTAATTTTCTTATCATTACTGTGTATTATATGGGTCAACCTCATTATTTCCTATCTACCTAGATAATTCCAGCTTTTCTGTTCATAAAAGCTGAATGCTGCAACCTAAAGAATAAAAAAAAAAATCTGCCTAGTACTCTAGCTATTACACAGCTTCTGCCAGAAATAGGACTTTTTGTACTTCACCTACAATTCAAAGCCCAGTTGAAATTTTCCACTAAAAATTATATGTGATTAAACTGGATCTGGCAAAGACATAAACCTAACACTGTTATTGCTCAATCTCGGGTGGCTGAACGCCACTTGTCCCTCTAAGAAGTTCTTGTTCATGGGGAATAATTGCAATCCCCCGATCCCCATCACGAATGGGGTTCAACGGGTTACCCGCACCTGTCGGCGTAGGGTAGACACACGCTGAGCCAGTCAGTGTAGCGTGCGTGCAGCCCCGGACATCCAAGGGCATCACAGACCTGCTATTGCTCAATCTCGGGTGGCTGAACTCCACTTGTCCCCTCTAAGAAGTTCTCGTTCATGGGGAATAATTGCAATCCCCGATCCCCATCACGAATGGGGTTCAACGGGTTACCCGCACCTGTCGGCGTAGGGTAGACACACGCTGAGCCAGTCAGTGTAGCGCGCGTGCAGCCCCGGACATCTAAGGGCATCACAGATCTGTTATTGCTCAATCTCGGGTGGCTGAACGCCACTTGTACCTAACACTAAAAGTTCAATTATTTTTAAAAAAATCACTTAGGCAGGTATTCTGCAATTCAGCTGTGCATATGTCACACAAAACAAAGGGGTGAATTCTGAGGACAGATGCTCAGCTGGTGTAAATTGTCAGAATTTATGAAAATATACACCAACTGAGATCTGTCCTTGAATGCCTTTTACAAAAAGTAACCAGCTACATATGTTACTTGGCAGCAAGAATGGTTGACACAATATTACTGAACCTCATGACATTCCACTTTGAAAATTCCAGTATTTCAGCAGCAACTTGCAAGCCCAAATTCCAACCTTCACTGTTAACCCGGTTTTTCAATGTTTTTTGTTTGTTTGTTTGAAAAACAGAATTTACTTAAAATCTCTATATCACTGGCTGAATTTAAAAGTTTACACTAAGCACGTTTATAAAAATAACAAACAATATTAATATCATTAATAATAACGAAAACAAGGATATATACTACAGAAAGAGAAAGATACCTTGTACTGTGCCTTTAGAATACTAAATAAATATTTAAAGAGTTTTATCTTGCAATTTTAGGGCCAGAGCCTCAGCTTCATTGGTTTTAATAGAGTTCCACCAATTAATTTACACCACCTGAGAATATGTACCTCTGGTCTGATGATCCTGTCCCTTTGAAACCCTGACAGCAACATGTTCATAAAGGGGGCAAAGTGAATACACCCTGAAAAATTGGAAACACTGTAGCAACTGAATAGTCAATGGGTAAACAGCTAGAATGGGTAGAATAGTCAATGGGTAAACAAACAGCTGCTGGTGGTACTTTATTCTGAAACGGGCATCATTCAATTGAAAAATCATGTAATTAGGTAAGATTTTCTGCAATGCACCATGTCGAATGTCATGCTCTGGGCAGCCAGTCAATTCTATGAATATGTTGATGTTTCATCGCTACACGATGCAAACTGGTGGTGTTGCTCTTGATCACAACATGCAAGGGTGCTATGGTCAACTCTGTCTGACTGCACAGAAAGGTTGGAGATCACATAATAAACCAAAGGCTGCCTTTGGAAGGCAAAAGCCATTTGCATTTTTTAAATGAATCACAGGGTGTAATCCAGCAAGCCCTTGATCATGCAAATAGTTCCATCAACTTCAGCAGAACTACTCACATGAGCAAAGATGAACTGCAGTCGAAATCATGTCCCTCTTGAGGAGAGAGTTTGCAGGACTGGAATTGTTTCCGTAAAGGATTTGCAAGATTGGGCCTACAGTTTGCTCTAAGAGCACCTCTTCATGCTGACTCAATAAATATGATCATCAAGGTGAAGCTCTTCATTTAGGGAAGAAGCTTAATGAGTAGTCTGCTGAGCAGTTCAGAAATAATTGTGGGCACTTAAAAACACAAAAGTACTTAACAGAAGTTACCTGTCTGCTTCTACATGACTTGGATACTAATGTTTTCTTGCAGGAACAGACATTTATTTACAAAGTAATGCCTTCAACAGCAAAAAGACAGGAAGGCAATTTGAGATTTCAGATATATTTGGAATATTTAAAGGACTGAAGGGGCCTAATTCTATAATCCCATTGAAGTTAACAGGAGTATTGCTTGCATTTGGACCGAGAGGTGGTATACCTTGACTTTAGTAAAGCTTTTGATACTGTCTTGCATGACCTTCTCATAAATAAACTAGGGAAATGCAACCTAGATGGAGGAACTATAAGGTGGGTGCAAAACTGGTTGGAAAACCATTCCCAGAGAGTAGTAATCAGTGGTTCACAGTCATGCTGGAAGAGCATAATGAGTGGGGTCCCGCAGGGATCAGTTCTGGATCTGATTCTGTTCAATATCTTCATCAATGATTTAGATAATGGTATACAGTGTACACTTATAAAGTTTGCCAACGATACCAAGCTGGGAAGGATTGCAAGTGCTTTCAAGGATAGGATTAAAATTCAAAATGATCTAGACAAACTGGAGAAATGGTCTGAAGTAAATAGGATGAAATTAATTAAGGACAAATGCAAAGTACTCCACTTAGGAAGGAACAATCAATTGCACACATACAAAATGGGAAATGGCTGCCTGGGAAGGAGTACTGCAGAAAGGGATCTGGGGGTCATAGTGTACCAAAAGCTAAATATGAATCAACAGTGTAACACTGTTTCAAAAAAAAAAAAAAGGAACATCATTCTGGGAGGTATTAGCTCTGATTAGGCCTCTGCTGGAGTATTGTGTCCTGTTCTGGGCACCACATTTCAGGAAGGATGTGGACAAATTGGAGAGAGTCCAGAGAATAGAAACAAAAATGATTAAAGATCTAGAACACATGACCTATGAGGGAAGATTGAAAAATTGAGTGTTTAGTCTGGAGAAGAGAAGACTGGGAGGGTACATGATAACAGTTTTCAAGTATGTAAAAGGTTGTTACAAAGAGGAAGAAGAAAAATTGCTGTTCTTAACCTCTGAGGACAGGACAAGAAGCAATGGGCTTAAATTGCAGCAAGGGAGGTTTAGGTTGGACATTAGGAAAAACTTCCCAACTATCAGGGTGGTTAAGCACTGGAATAAATTGCCTATGGAGGTTGTGGAATCTCCATCATTGGAAACTTTTAAAAGCAGGTTAGACAAACACCTGTTAGGAATGGTCTAGATAATTAACCCTGCCACGAGTGCAGGGGACTGGACTAGATGACCTCTCGAGGTCCCTTCCAGTTCTATGATTCTATGACCTTCTATGTCAACATCTCCAATTCACTTCCCCAACTTTTCCAGCCATTTTATCCAGGATGAAGACTGGGTCCTTGGACATTTTGTAAACTTAAATTGAAATCTTGGTCCAATTGAAATTGATGGCAAAACTCTAACTGACCTCAATTTTACTTTAATTGCTTATGGACATCTGTTTTAAAAAACCCAACAACTCTAAATGTAACACTTTTTCTGCATGCAGACATACCCAGAAGAGCTTAATCCTTGGAGATACTGAGCACCTACAATTCCCACAGACTTGATGCTTAGCACCTCTCTGGATCAAATCTGTTTTTTCTGTCTTGACGTATACACCACACTATGAAGTGTGGATTTTTTTAAAACCATTTACAATCACAAACAAAAACCCAAACTATTTTGCTATTCATGGGTTCTGGGATACAGTGTGTGCCTGCCTTGAAAGAGATACAAATTTAATCTGGGTCTGACAGTGTTTATCCCCAAGGGAACACAAGGGTCTCATACGAAGGGGACACGGCCCTGTATAGTTTGAAATTACCCTAAATTTGGACCTAAACACCCCTTTTAGCTAACGATAATTCTATGACCCAGATATACACAAATTTGACAATCTTCTCTAAGGTGCCACAAAGGTACTCCTTTTCTTTTTACTATTTAAATATAGGCTGGACTAAGATGGCAAATATGTTTTATGTAATGATTCATTTTATTTTTTTCAGCATGATAATCCTGGTGATAATACTAATGCAAATTTTATTTCAACTATTTTGCCCGTTTTACAATCAGTGCATATTGAATACCAGTTTTCCTTCCCTTTGAAGGTTTATTATCTCCAGAATATCTTGATTTATGGCCGCTGAACTAATTTACTCTTACTCCCTTCCTGCTCACTAAATTTGACAATCCCAGAACTCAGTAATAAAGGTATTCTGAAAAACAAAGGGCGTATATCAGATACGAGCAATCTGATTATTACAAAAATCATTTGGAATTGGCATTTTGAAATATTCAAATTACTTCTATGCTTTTACACAAATAGTCATTTTAAAGATTAGCTTGTGGGAAACTCCCAGTATGCAGAATGAGTCCAAGAACAGTCGCCTACACTCCTACTAGCTGCAACCCAAAAAATGGCCAAAAGAAATGGTGTTAACTTTTGTAAACCATCAAAAAAACCCAACAACAAAAAACCCATCCCCTGTAAAAATCCCACAAGCTCTACCGCAAACATCAATACAGATTTAATTTCAAAACTGACCAATCTTGTAGAATCATTTACACTGTTTGGATTCATGTACTAATTCAGAACACTTCAAATCTGAATTGCAAAAGCGTCTCCTATCCCTATAACTTGTGGCACTGCTGCAGATACACAAGTTGCTATGCAGCCATGGAAGTGTCTACATATTAAAGGCTGTGAGACAGTTTCCCTTCTAAGCTTTTGAATGATATTTTTTGTCCGCATGTTTGCAGGTTGGAGGCATGGATGCCAGGCTGTACCAGAGCACTTTCACAGGATCAAGAAGAGCCTAGCTGGCAGGTAGGGCAATTTTGGGGGAAGATGATGTGTTCCTTTGGGGGAAGACTTATGTTGCTGATCTTTCACTTCCTCCAAAGGAATCTGGAGAGAGTCTACAATCCTGCGAAATAACTCCTGAAAGTGCCTGAAGTCATCAGCAGCTGTAGGAGGTGGAGACAAGTTAGCCTCATTGGGGCAGAAAAAGAGAAATAGCATTGGTGGAGCTTCGTCCTCCTGTTATTCCTCCTTACCTTGTACCGGGGTAGGTTCAGTCTCTGGTGGGCAAGAGACCAACGGAGAAGAGAGAGGTCTCCAGCTTTGCTCCCTGGGAGCCTTCCTGAATTATGTCCTCAACATGACCAAAGGGTCCCAATATGGTCAATGTGGAGGGAGTGGAATGTGTGGTTGCATCCACTGTGGTCCATACCAGGATTGTGATCTGGATATAGACTTCAAATAATGAGGATGTGTAGATGAAGTCATTGGAGCCAGATTCGAACAAGAAGGCACGATGGAGCACTCCTCCTCCTTGTCGCTGGGGAAGGGGGGTGCAATACTCAAGGAGGAAGGGGAGGAGTATTGTGAGTCCAGAGAGGCGGGTAGAAGTGGTGTGAGGTCGTGTTTGAGCAGAGGTGACTCAGCCATATAGGTACAAGCAGATATTTAGGATATGTGAATTCCTGGGGAGGAGGAAGGAGCATCATTGGTACCGGTGCATGACTCGGTGCTGAGGGAGAGATGCATTCTCCTGAACAGCCAGCAGGTGGAGCTAAAGACTTGGTTGGTGCCAAGGAATTGTTCCGGGCCGAGGACTTGGTCAGTGCTGGCAGTTTCGGTGGTGCCGAGGACTTGCTCTGTGTCAATGGCTTTGGCGGTGCTGAAAAAGATGCTGGTGCCAGCAGTTTTGTCAGTGCCATAGCTGCCAAAGTTGGTCTGTCTCAGTCTCTGGAGCTGAGAGAAGGTACAGGAAAGAGTGCCCCTGTGTATTTCAACTACCCGTATAGGGGACTACCAAAGACACTACTCAATTCTAGACACTGTGTACTCCATGGTGGAGCCAGAAGCAGAACTGAAAAGTCTTCCTGGTCAGGCCCAGAAACTAGTTATAACTCAAGGTAGGTAGCCCAGAGCCCTATGATGTTCTAATTAAACTTCCTCCTATAAGCGATCAGACACATGGATCCATCAGCATGATGTCAGATTCAAGGCCTATCAGAATGGTTCTCGTAACCCCTTATATAGTGCTCTAAATCCAAAATAAAACCTACAACACTCTGCAGAACCTTGGCAATGCACCTTTATTTCCTCAGAGTTACAAAGAGGCTCTGAAGACACAGGCAGTCCTTTCTGGATCATCAGATGGATCCTGCGACACCGTACCCTGTGTCTCCTACAGAGACTGTGAAGCAAAGACATCTTCAGAAATATGCATCTCAGAATCAATAGAACTGAGAGTATCCTCAAATCCTAAGGGAGCCTCCACTCCTGGAATCAGTTTTTAGCCTGTCAGATTCTCATGAACCCAGTCCAGGGCAGCTGAATTAGCCCTTAGGAATGGGATGGGAGTCCAAGAGAACTTCAATGATTTCTACACAGAACTAAGGAAACTGGCAGTTCCAGGACCAAGTAAACTAGTGTTTACAACTTCTGGCAAGAGATGTTAAGAGTAACAAGAAGGGTTTCTTCAGGTATGTTAGCAACAAGAGGAAAGTCAAGAAAAGTGTGGGCCCCTTACTGAATGAAGGAGGCAACCTAGTGACAGAGGATGTGGAAAAAGCTAATGTACTCAATGCTTTTTTTGCCTCTTTATTTACAAACAAGGTCAGCTCCCAGACTGCTGCAGTGGGCAGCATGGGGAGGAGGTGACCAGCCTTCTGTGAAGAAAGAAGTGGTTCGTGATTATTTAGAAAAGCTGGATGAGCACAAGTCCATGGGGCCGGATGCGCTGCATCCGAGAGTGCTAAAGGAGTTGGCGGATGTGATTGCAAAGCCATTGGCTATTATCTTTGAAAACTCATGGCGATCGGGGGAGGTCCCAGATGACTGGAAAAAGGCTTTAAAAAAGGGAAGAAGGAGGATCCTGGAAACTACAGGCCAGTCAGCTCATCTCAGTCCCTGGAAAAATCATGGAGCAGGTCCTCAAGGAATCAATTCTGAAGCACTTAGAGGAGAGGAAAGTGATCAGGAACAGTCAGCATGGATTCACCAAAGGCAAGTCATGCCTGACTAATCTAATTGCCTTCTATGATGAGATAACTGGCTCAGTGGATGAGGGAAAAGCAGTGGATGTGTTGTTTCTTGACTTTAGCAAAGCTTTTGACACGGTCTCCCACAGTATTCTTGCCAGCAAGTTAAAGAAGTATGGGCTGGATGAATGGATATAAGGTGGATAGAAAGCTGGCTAGATTGTCGGGCTCAACGGGTAGTGATCAATGGCTCCATGTCTAGTTGGCAGCCGGTGTCAAGTGGAGTGCCCCAGGGGTCGGTCCTGGGGCCGGTTTTGTTCAATATCTTCATTAATGATCTGGAGGACGGTGTAGATTGCACCCTCAGCAAGTTTGCAGATGGTAGATACGCTGGAGGGTAGGGATAGGATACAGAGGGACCTAGACAAATTAGAGGATTGGGCCAAAAGAAATCTGATGAGGTTCAACAAGGACAAGTGCAGAGTCCTGCACTTAGGACGGAAGAATCCCATGCACCGCTACAGACTAGGGACCGAATGGCTAGGCAGCAGTTCTGCAGAAAAGGACCTAGGGGTTACAGTGAACGAGAAGCTGGATACGAGTCAACACTGTGCCGTTGTTGCCAAGAAGGCCAATGGCATTTTGGGATGTATAAGTAGGGGCATTGACAGCAGATTGAAGGATGTGATCGTTCCTCTCTATTCGAAATTGGTGAGGCCTCATCTGGAGTACTGTGTCCAGTTTTGGGCCCCACACTACAAGAAGAATGTGGAAAAATTGGAAAGAGTCCAGCAAAGGGCAACAAAAATGATTAGGGGAGTGGAACACATGACTTATGAGGCGAGGCTGAGGGAACTGGGATTGTTTAGTCTGCAGAAGAGAAGAATGAGGGGGGATTTGATAGCTGCTTTCAACTACCTGATAGGGGGTTCCAAAGAGGATGGATCTAGACTGTTCTCAGTGGTAGCAGATGACAGAACGAGGAGTAATAGTCCCAAGTTGCAGTGGGAGTGGTTTAGGTTGGATATTAGGAAAAACTTTTTCACTAAGAGGGTGGTGAAACACTGGAATGTATTACCTAGGGAGGTGGTAGAATCTCCTTCCTTAGAGGTTTTTAAGGTCAGGCTTGACAAAGCCCTGACTGGGATGCTTTAGTTGGGGATTGATCCTGCTTTGAGCAGGGGGTTGGACTAGATGACCCCCTGAGGTCCCTTCCAACCCTGATATTCTATGATTCTATGGTAGTAAAAGAGTCGAAGAGTGTATCAGTCTCTCACTTCTCACCTACAGGTGAGGGTTCTTATAGATGGGACATTGGAAGCACGAAACCTTTTTCCGGACCATCAGGATATTAAGGGCACGCACCCAAATAACCCCAAAACCACCCACCATGAAAACACTATCCTTAACTCAGATTTCTTCCATTCCAGATCTGATAGACGCTTGTAATGCATTTCTCCTTCCCAGTGTTGCAAGGATGTCTACACTGATCTGCTTGCTTACACCACTATGTTGGCAAACAGTAGGGCAAGCAGTTCTGCCTAGATCATAGTGTTGTAAATGTAATACTGGATTCCACTGAACTAGGGGAGTCCAGGGCCTCAGTGGTACAGAGCCACTAGACAAGTGACTCTCCACAGTCAGAAATTTCAGTCAAACTGGCTGGATCCCTGGGTAATTGGATCCCTTCCTGGTAATTGCAAGACTTGGGAGTCTTTCATGTCTGATTGGATTCAGTCTGTGACCCTGGTGCATTTGGCTCCAAAGCCCCACTTATCAGCCATGGAGCTGTACACAGCTTTTTTTTTTTTGGGTAGGTTTTCATCCACCCTAGGCTGCTGGATCCAGATCTGGGTTTTTCAGCCCTGGATCCATGCTTGGAAGCAGAATCTGAGCTCTGCAGATCCAGATCCTTTGGAAATATGATACAAACAGCTGGAGAGCCACTTTAGGCACATAGATTGGTCTCCTATGTCAACCTGGAGAGAGCCAAGGAACTTGAGAGTGAGAGGGAAGGCAAGTGTCCCCTATGGACACTGCTTTCCAGAAGATTCCAGAGCCTTATGGTGCAGGTACCTTGATCTCACAGTGTGAATATGCAGAGGCCACTTGAAGGACTGGGTGAAATTGTATGCCATGTGTAACACAGGACTTCGGACTAGATGCTCTAATGGTCCCTTCTGCCTCAAAATATATCTATTACTCTATATTTATTCGGTGTGGCTCTCGCCTTCCTGGGAAATTACTGATGCATTCAACAGCTGGGAAAAGGATGAGACAGAGCAAGGGGGAAAAGCCCTTCATCTACAAATATCTATAATAATTAGTATGACTGTCGATTAATTGCAGTTAACTCACGAGATTAACTAAAAAAAAGTAATCATGATTAACCGCAGTTTTAATTGCACAGTTAAACAATAGAATACCAGTTGAAATGTATTAAATATTTTGGATATTTTTCTACATTTTAACATATATTGTATTCTGTGTTGTAATTGAAATCAAAGTGTATATTATTTTTTATTACAAATATTTGCAGTGTAAAATGATAAACAAAAGAAATAGTATTTTTCAATTCACCTTTTAGAAGTACTGTAGTGCAATGTCTGTCATGAAAGTGCAATTTACAAATGTAGATTATTTTTGTTACGTAACTGCACTCAAAAACAAAATAATGTAAAACTTCAGAGCCTACATGTCTACTCAGTCCTAGTTCTTGATCAGCCAATTGCTAAGACAAACAACAGTTTACATTTACAGGAGATAATGCTGCCCGCTTCTTATTTACAATATCAACAGAAAGTGAGAACAGGTATTTGCATGGCACTTTTGTAGCTGGCATTGCAAGATATTTATGTGCCAGATATGCTAAACATTCATATGCCCCTTCATGCTTCAGCCATCATTCCAGAGGACATGCTTCCATGCTGATGATGCTCGTTAAAAAAATAATGCATTAACTAAATTTGTGACTCAACTCCTTGTGGGGAGAATTGTATGTCCTCTGCTCTGTTTCTGCCATATATGTAATCACTGTCAGAT
This sequence comes from Dermochelys coriacea, assembly GCF_009764565.3. Lineage (NCBI taxonomy): Eukaryota > Metazoa > Chordata > Testudines > Dermochelyidae > Dermochelys > Dermochelys coriacea. Next base: position 330,368,116 of record NC_050068.2, read on the forward strand.
GATGACCCAGCATATGTTGTTCATTTTAAGAACACTTTCACAGCAGATTTGACAAAACACAAAGAAGGTACCGATGTGCGATTTCTAAAGATAGCTACAGCACTTGACCCAAAGTTTAAGAATCTGAAGTGCCTTCCAAAATCTGAGAGGGATGAGGTGTAGAGCATACTTTCAGAAGTCTTAAAAGAGCAACATTTCAGTATGGAAACTACACAACCCGAACCACCAAAAAAGAAAATCAACCTTCTGCTGGTAGTATCTGACTTAAATAATGAAAATGAACATGCACCAGTCCACACTGGTTTAGACTGTTATCGAGCAGAACCTATCATCAGCATGGACGCATGTCCCCTGGAATGGTGGTTGAAGCATGAAGGGACATATGAATCTGGCACGTAAATATCTTGCAACGTTGGCTACAAGAGTGCCATGCAAATGCCTGTTCTCACTTTCTGGTGACACTGTAAACAAGAAGCGAGCGGCATTATCTTCTTCAGATGTAAACAAACTTGTTTGTCTGAGCAATTGGCTGAACAAGAAATAGGACTAAGTGGACTTGCAGGCTCTACAATTTTACATTGTTTTATTTTTGACTGCGGGGTTTTTTTGTACATAATTCTACATTTGTAAGTTCAACTTTCATGATAAATAGATTGCACGACAGTACTTGTAGTAGGTGAATTGAAAAATACTATTTCTTTTGTTTTTTTACAGTGCAAATACTTGTAATCAAAAATAAATGTAAAGTGAGCACTGTACACCTTGTATTCTGTGTTGTAATTGAAATCAATATATTTGAAAATGTAGAAAACATCCAAAATATTTAAATAAATAGTATTCTATTATTGTTAAACATGTGATTAATCATGCAATTAATCATGAGTAATTTTTTTAATCATGCAATTAATCATGAATAATTTTTTTAATCGCTTGACAGCCCTAGTAATTAGAAAACATGCACGAAGAGTTAGTAAAAGTGAAAGTAAAGTGGTGGATGCCCAAAAGTATTAGACATTATTCTGAAATGCTCTCTCTCAAGGCTTGAGCCAATGCTCAATGAAAGATTTTTAGTAACTTCAATCGGTAGTGGGACAAACCTTATAAATATACAGCACTTTATTAAAATATTGAATTCATTGTAAAAGCTCACATTTTAAGTATCGCACCAAAACAAAACATGCCCCTCAAATGCAAAACAACATAACACTCGCTTTTTTATGTACCTGTACTTTGCAGAAAGTTGGTATTTATGCACACAGATTTGACTTGTCTTATATGTGTGGCTGGCAAACAATCCAAGGTGACACTGTCATTGGCATGGCAATGATTCAGAGCTAGTATTTTCACTAAAATAATCTGTCACTGAATAATTTCTCCAATGATTACAAACATACTTTAGTATCAGGCAATAGTGTTTTGATTTTCCCCTCACATTGACAGTCCTATTTATTGTGCCCAGTGCAATGAAAATCCTGTTCACCTTATAGTATCGCTGATGTTAAGGATTGTTTCAATACTGCTAAAAAAAAATCTGTTTCAAGAGCTCCATGCTACAGAGCATCTGGTAACATGTACTAACTTTCTGCATCTGTAGCTCTATCTTTTGTAGGGTGGAAATAGATTTTCCTTCTTTAAGTATGTGAAGAACCAGCTTGCTCCATCACTTGTGGGTTTACGAGAGCAAAAGCTATGGGTGCATCAGCCAAATGTTAAGGCAGTTCTCCCTCAGCAGACTAGGAAATCAATCTGTTCCTGTTCATTACACACTGATGGAAGCCTCCCCTATTGTGGATGAACTGCAAACTAGAGTGTTCAAGCACTACTATAAATCTTATGTAGTTGGCTAGTCAGATTCAGGTGCCCACTGAGCACTCAAGCACCTTGCCATGGGAACAGAATTGAATCAATAATCTCTAAGCCTGAAGAGTAGGGATTGGATATATGGAACAGGCAACTGGGACAGGAATACAAACAGAGTCTAGGTCAGTGGTGGACAACCTGTGGCCCATGGGCCGCACGGGGCCTGTCAGTGTAATCCACTGGTGGGCCACAAGACAGTGTTTACGTTGACCGGCCGCAAGCACGGCCGCCCGCAGCTCCCAGTGGCCGGACCAGCGAACTGTGGCTACTGGGAGCTGTGGGCGGCCATGCCTATGGATGGTCAATGTAAACGCTATCTTGCAGGCCGCAGGTTTCCCACCACTGGTCTAGGTTGTTGAAGTACAGCATAGGCTCAGCATTTTCACACTCATTCCTCTTAGGCTGTGGTGGAAGAGGAAGGAAGAGCAAGCATGGGCAGAACACTAACTCCCATGCAATCAGAAGTTCTACAGTTTGTCAGAGTGAGCCCGGCCAAAAATCCTGATTTTGGATGGGAACTGCAGCACCTGTGGTGGTAATGGAGGAGGAGCTCATAGTCCACATTGATGTGGACACAGTACAAAATAAGGACAGCCGGCTGCAGCAGGCTGCAACTTTTACTAAACTTTAACACCGGGAGGGCATTACCCACCTTATCACACCCATACTCTCTTATAGCAGCATTAATGGGTTCCAGTGCAGGGGTTACAGGGATCCTTGCCATAACTGGTGCCAGGATTCCTTATCATATAACCCATAATGTGGGGTAGGCTCTCCTCAGCCTACCCCCAGGACTCAGCTTCTTCTGAGTCCTAGCACCCTCTCCATCATGATGGGGGTCAGAGGGTACAGGAGGGTGGGACCTGGCGCCACAGGGTCCTGACCTCAGCTGAAGGCCACAGGGTCTCACTCAAGGCCCCAAACCCCAGGTCTTTTACCTCTGGGAACCATTCATTTTATTCTTTTAACCACAGAGGAAACCAACCACCAGTTGTGATGATTAAACAACTCCATACCTGTACCTCAGTTAGGTACTAAGCACATTCCTGTTTAACTCACTGTGGCTTGAAGGTGTTGCAAGGAAGGCAAGAAACTCCCTGGTCGTCTGCCAATTGGCCCATGAGAGAAAAAAATCCTTTCTGGCCCCCTAAACAGGTGATTGGCTAGATTCACAGCATCTCTCTGGCACAGTTCCCATTCCTAGTTGGGTGCGTAGGGTGGGCTGCTGGAACAGAGCTGAAAGAGGCTCCACATGGCCTCTGCACTGGGCTAAATCCTGGGAGCTGGGGAATGCTGGCCAATCAGCACCCCTCTCTCCCCCAGCTGGCTATGGATGCCAGAGACTCCTAGGGGAAGAGAGCTACCTATTGTTCCTTTCCTTGGCAAGTGTTTCCCTCCCTTGCTCCTGGACTGTCCCCCTTTCACTACTGGCCCCATCAAGTCCTCCTACCTACTGATGCAGGTGGGTGACATTGCGTGGAGTGATGGAACACAGCACAGAGCAACACAATAACTCCTTTGTACACAAAGTGAATAGTACTACTGACTAAAGCTGAAGAGGAAATTTAAACAGGCAGGACATAGTTCGCAAACAGGATACAAGAAATAACACCCCTACTTTTGTGAAAATTTCTATGGGAAATTCAATGGTCAATTTTAAATCTTATCTGAGAGCCAGCATCACCTGTAGAACAGTACCCCAGCACCAAACTGGGATGGTTCAGTACCGTCTAAGGGAAACGAGCCACCTACTGATTCATCAGCACCACTTCCTCTACACCGGTGTTGGAGATCTCACATCTGAACTTATTTATATTCCAAGAACTGAGATCAGAGCCTGAGCTATAGTGGATCCAGGAGATTATACATACCGTACAGAATGTCCAAGCCAGGCTGAATTCAGTTAAGTGATTATAATGTAGTTTGTGTTATTTTTCATTGATTCATAATACTATGAAAAAGTAAATAGTTTGTTTTTCCTTGTTTTTAGTTTCTTCACCCATAAGAGCACCAACTAAATTGACATTGTTTAGAAATAAAAGTTTTATAATAATGTTTCCTTAATAGCCTCTAATATTCTGTCCCTGCCTCTTCCCTCCCATACCCTGTGCCCTTGTTATGTAGTATGTGTGGATTTATGATTTATATGAGAAACAGACTAGATTCTACTGTTGCATTTACCCACTGGTTTTACAATAGTTTAGAAAGTTTGGCAAATATGATTCAGCGTAACTTGTAATATTTATTTGCTCTCTTTCAGCTGTCATTTTAATCCGCTAAATAACAAGCTTAGACAACATATTATTATAATGCTCTGTGAAGCTTATTAATATTTACTTAGATTTATTTTGGGAAAAAAAGTATCCAAATGGGGCTATTTAACATAATTGAGGCATTAGAGTTATTTGATTTGCTGCCTCATTGTTTAGAATACTAATTTTAAAAAGAGAAGTGTATTAATGCAGACTACAAGAGATTAGAGAGCCATTTTACCAATGCAGAAAAGCAAGTTGCTTGCAATGCAATTTAACTTGCTTTTTCTGTATTGGCAGTGTGGCACACTGTCTATCATTTAAAGTGGCAGTGAAGAATGGCATGCAATTTGTATTCAGATTCTAGTTACAGACCACTCAAATAAGAATTTCCTTCAATTTTCATAACAAATGCTTCACCGCTCTCTCACTTCAAGTAGATTATTAACAGCACTAAATAGGAGAATATGTTTTTTTGATAAATCACTTGGATTCTGTATGTTGTACATACACACAAGCTTTGGAAAAACATTTATTTTTGCTTCGTGAAGCCACCCATTTGATTAGTACTCAGTGGAGTAATAATGGTGACACAAATGGTTTGAACGACCTTCATTCTAAATTGGGGGCAGATCCTCAGCTGGTATAAACTGTCACAGACAGATTGTCATTGACTCAATGGAGCTATGAAAATTGACACTAGCCAAGGATCTGCTCCTTGAAGCATTTTGAGGAAGAAATGACTGGCATTCCTTTACAGTATGTCCACACTGCAGCAGCTGGGGCACGTTTCCCAATGTGGGTAGACAGACACATGCTAGCTATTCTTAAACTAGTGCATGAAAAATAGCAGTATAGCTGGGGCGGTAGCTTGGCCTATCTATCTGAGTACAAATCCACCCATAACCCTGGGTATATTCTTGGGAAGATAGCCCAAGGCACTGCCCATGCTACCACAGGCTACATTGCTATTTTTAGTTCACTGGAGCAGACCTAGTTGGTATCTGTCTACCCACGCTGGGAAGCATACTTCCAGCTGCAGCATAGACATACTCATACAGTGGTCACTTTGAAAAAGTCACCATTTGTCAGCTGTTACTGTACCGTTGTTTCTGAGATCTCAATTAAATCTCAATCCTGCAAATTCAATCACACCAATGTAAATGGTGCTACTCACCTATATAAAGTTTCATGCAGGCTCAAGTATTTCAAGGCTTATGGTTTTATTTACTATTGTAAACATAGGAGAATATTGTGGTATACTGGACACCACTGTGTGATAAGTGTATATTGTCTTTTTAATGGTGACCACTATTCAGCACATTGTATAAGTAAGTAGGAAGAGGAAGGGACCTGAGGGAACGTCTGTCAGCTGTTCTTGTTTCTGTTTGCAGCACAGTGTTAAAATGAGAAAACCGAATAAAAAAAGTACAAGTAAATGCTAGGTTTAACTTCAGTGAGCAAAAAGATCCTGCTGCCTATCTCTCTCTCTTATATACGACACTTGTAAAACAAAGAATACATATTTCAGAGTTGATTTTTCCCCAGTCACATACATAACTCTAGTAAATTTTAGGTCTAAATGATTGAAAGTCATCCTCTGCCACCTCTCATTTGCACTGTGGAGAAAGCAAACTCATATTTTATTGCATTTCTAGTCAAGAATATGAAAGTAGCTGTTGGAGCAAGATTTAGATTTACAGAGCGCTTGACTAATAGCACAGAGGAGATAGAAGGTTCTTAAAGCCTCCTCTGACTGAGTAAAAATATACACTCTCTCTTCCCTGAAATATAATAGACATATACACACATGATGGTGTAATGGGGGATAAAGGTTTTATTGGCAAGGGGTTGAGATGGTTGCATTACTTATAAGTGATGAAGTACTGAGTGAGAGATCTAGGTCATCCAGAGTGATTGCCAATAAAGCCTTCATCACCCCGCCCCCTCAAATATATTGTAGATGCCACACATTATACAGAAAAGCTATTTTAGAAATGTTTCAGGAGGATTAACAACAAATTTAATTTAAGGGCTTACTAGTTTTGTAACTCTCCACCACTAAAGCCAGACAACTTAGTTACCATGAGTCCAACCGAACAGGGTCAGAAGTAGCTATACAAAACAACCTAAAAAGCCCCAAAATAGCTTTTAAATTGATAAAAATATTATTAATTTAAAGTCTACTAACTTAGGCCTTACTGGAAATAGAACCCAGACCTAGGAAATTTTTTCTATTTTTTAGCCCCTCAAGACAGGAAGATATTGGACTTCAAGCTGTGACATTTACTTACAGAAAAGCTATCACTAGTGAGAGGTTGCAATGTCAGCCAGTATTTTTTTATAGTGGTGGTCAGTAAATTCCACATTTGGGGGTGGAGAAAACATTTCACTGGCAGATTGATCTAGAAACCATTATGTTTCTATAGTATATCTGGGCATGAAGCCTTTAGCGCTTAGGAATTTCCAGCTGGCACAAAACACTGAAGCATGTGTCCCCAGCAACACTGCCTACCATGAAGACATCAAAGCTGTCCCCTCTCCCTATGCTGGTTCAGATACAATATCAAATCAATTTCAAGATCTCTGTGTTTATCTTCAAAGTGCTCCATGGCCTCGCTCCAGGGTATGTAAACATTCGACTAAAGCTTTGGGATGAAGACAGTCGTTGATTACTTCAGTCCTCTGGCACAACAGAACTTTCTACAATAAGAGTAAAGCTTGTCTGTGTTGGAGACAGAGCTTTCTTGTGGGTCATCCTCAGACTGTAGAATGAACTCCCCCAGGAACTAGGAACCATCACAAACCTCCCTTCCTTCCTCTCTAAATGCAAGTGCGTTTCTTTGACCTTGCCTTCGCTGACATAGATACACAGCCTGAGTTTTTTATTTTTTATATAATTCCCAAACAAAACATTCCACTGCAAACATTTCTCCACCTGAGAAGAAGATGGGAGAACAAATACTTGACAGATGTGTAGTCATGTTGCTTAATGCACTATAGGAAGGTGCTCAAATGATCATGGTATAAGAACCTGAATAGAATAGAATAGAATAGAATAGAATAGAAAGCTACTTGAGGGATTGGGACATTACAGTAGGTTCTGGGGGGAAGAAGTCTATGAGGATAAGGGCCCAAATGCCTAGAGAACATCTAGACCGACCAAGATAATGTGCTGTTTTGCAAGTTCTGGAGGCAGCACCCTGGAACACTATTAAACTGTGGAAAATGAATCTGCTATTTAGTTACAAGTAAATTGGTGCAAAGAGCAATGATTCCTTAGCCTTTCAAACTTATTGCCAGTTCTGACACTATTAGAATCAGTTCTATTAATTCAGCCTATTTAAATATACTCTTTTCCACATTTCATACCATCCCTCAGCATATCCTGTAAGCAAATACCAAAATCTCTTCCTCTTAATGTGTTTATAAGCAGTTGTAGCTACCTCCCTGTTTGACACTGACTGCAGCTGCCATATGACCAAGCCACTTAAATGCTCCAGAAAGACAGTCCAAATGGCAAGACTACTGTTGCATGCATTGTTACCCAAATTAAATTATGTGATTTTGCATTCCCAGCCATTGACGATAGGAGGAAAATAATGGAATCCAACAAAATGAACTTGCAGGCAAAACTCAGCTAGTTCACCAATGACAGAATTTGTTCTCCCTTTTTCACTCCAGCAAAAAAATGTCAAGAGTGCTATGACCCTCTATATTTACCCATTGAAAATAAAGGTAAAAATGTTAATACTTTCTGAATAAAAATAATAGAGCTAGCTACAAAAGTAAGGCTGTACTTTTTCTTCTAATCTATGTGTGCAGGCCTAAAATATTTCTACTTTTTTATGTTACAAAGTATTGTGTTTGAAATGGCAGAAAGAAGAAGTAGGAATCTTGCCTTGTTCCTTTACCAAATATATAACCTTTCAACAAACAACCATGTACAGTTATATTTGCCTTGTGCTAATTATACATGTGTTTAAACCATTTGGGATATTTGTTTCCAAATCCATTTTTTTCCAACCAAAGTATTCCTCCACTTCTCCCAGTTAAAGGCCCTTTCGTATCTAGAGTTTAAAAAAAATAAAATAAAAGTGGATTTGTTTGATCAGGTAAGCTGGATAAGACCAAGGCCTTGATGTTTATCCATAATGTACACTTTTAAAAAAACAACACCAACTTGGTCTTCAGGTTGTTGCTAGATTCCTACTCAGAGGTCTGACTGCCATAATTTTGGCAACAATCTAACAATACAATTTTTCTACTAACCAATCCAAATTTAAGAAAATTGGTTCTATTATGAATGTTTCAAATTGGCGAAAACACTCTGAACACAGAAACAGAGGTTCAGATTTACAGTTCAACCCTCAAAGACAAATGCTTCCTAGACCCATAATGTTCCAAATTCCTCTAGCTTTAGAATGATCTACATAAAAAATGGACAAGAAAGTTTCAACTTGGTAATTTTAAATATAACTGCTATCGTGATTTTTTCTTCCCCTTGAACTGTTTGAAGATATCACTGACACTTAAAAAAACTTGAATGAAGAATCTGGGCTTGATTCTCCACTTTGCTACACTCATTTTTCATCTAGGCAATTCCATGGACACCTTTGCATTTAATTTTATTTTAGAAAGCATGAACATTAAAATTAATCGTTACCAGCAGACAAGAACTGCGTAAAGAATTGCAGGTTGTATAAAGTCAATTATTGCAATAAAATGCCCAATCATTTTCCTTATGAAAAGAACCTTCAGCATGGATCTTGCCATTTGCCCATAGGAGGAGTTCAGTTGGCCTCTCTGATCATCTCCACCCAACCCTGTGGAGCATCAACTCTGAAGTCAATAAATACAATCCATTGCCACAATATGTGCACTGTTTCTTTAAATTTGTAGCAAGAAATTTAGACTTATTAGAAATAAGTATTAGGAAACGAAGTGGTGTTTCTCTAGGAAAAAACATAAATACACATTAGACATGAGGAATATAATTTCCCCTAAATTCTAACTTGTTGCAAAGGGCTATACTTACTGTATGTGATTATTATCCTAATGTCTGGGTTATTATTAGTTTTAAACTTTAGTACAAATTACTGGGTACGTTTTAAATCTGAAACCAAAATAGTTCTAATGATCATGCACCTAATCTGAAGGAAGGGCACACTGCTATAATGTTACAATCCAACTTTTAAAAAATCAAAATAAAAATGTTCTTTCACTAAAGTTTGTGTGCAATTCCTGAATTTTGAGTACATTCATTCACCTGTGGAGGATAAGTTGAAAGCAGAGGGAAGTGTTTTTTTTCTTAAAATTATGGAAAAGTAATTTAAATGTAACCCAAATAAATATCCAGTGTCATTTGCTGTAGCCCAGGTGAAAGGTTTGATGTCTGCAGGTATCCCAAACAAAGTACAAGTAACCTACAATCCTGGTAGTAAAGATCTAAGGCCTGAACTCACTCCTACTGCAGTAAATTGCAGTTTTGCCTTTCAGTTTAATGAGAGCAAGAGCACATCCCTACTTTGGTAGTCTGACAGTCTCTGAAAAATCCCTCGTGTATGCCCTGAAAAGAGCATAATAAGCAGAAGGGAGTCAATGTAAGGAGCACACAGTTACAGAATCACAAGCTGGCAGAAGCATTCACCTCTCTGTGTCAGTGAAAGGAATAGTCACATTTCACAGGGGAAAACTTCCTTGCTGGGTTTTATTCAAACATCAGCATTACTGCATTCCATAGAGAAACATCTGACAGATAAGTGACAGAGTAGACATATAGCTACTGTAACTCCTGAAGACACTTACCTCTATTTCAGTGTAAAAACTACAGTTTTTAAAAAAAGTTATAGAATCTTGTAAACTGATGATGAGAAAGACCTAGAAACCCATCTAGTGTACCTTCCTGCCCAATGCAGGATTGCTGCTTACAGAATACATTAAAAAGAAAAGGAGTACTTGTGGCACCTTAGAGACTAACAAATTTATTAGAGCATAAGCTTTCGTGAGCTACAGCTCACTTCATCGGATGCATTTGGTGGGGAAAAAAAAACAGCTTATTGAAGTGAGCTGTAGCTCACGAAAGCTTATGCTCTAATAAATTTGTTAGTCTCTAAGGTGCCACAAGTACTCCTTTTCTTTTTGCGAATACAGACTAACACGGCTGCTACTCTGAAACCTGTGAGAATACATTAAGAGTGTTACCCACTTTACTGTTGAGTGAACTTGTAATATAAGGCTAAATTTTTGCAAATGCACACTGCCTTTTCCATATCTCAAATTTTGGGAGGTATGTCATCCTCTAGTGGCTGCAGCTTGCAGAGGATCTTAATCCTAAAGCTACTGTATATGGGAGAGAGGGGCTGGGTTTTAATTGCAGAGGATCCCAAATTCTATCTTAATTGCAGACTTTTTATCGACAGTGTGGGGACTAGTAGATGACTGTCAAGTCTATGCAGACACGGAATTGTTACAAACTCCAGTCATCGCACACTTTCCTTGGGAGAAGGCGCTATAGTTTATATAGTTTACAGTGTTTAAAATGAATAAAGGAAAATAATGCAATATGAAAAAAGCATAATTTCTATTTTAAAAAATCCTTGTTGCTTTACTGGGAAAGTTCTCTAACTCCTCTTAAAAGATGGTAAATATTCCCCAGGTTTAAATTTTATATTGGTGAACATTTGTCTTTAGGGAAATACATGTAGTGTGTGTAAGAGAGGGAAAGCACATTGCCATTTTTGCTGACTTCCTTCTATGTCTGACTCAAATTTGGAGGTGGGGAGAACTGTCTTTAAGAAGTTTTTTTAAGAGAGGTCTTTAGAAAGAGTTTGGGAGTTGGGCAAGAGTCTGCACTGAAGATGGATGTGGAACCAACACGGGGGGTACAGGGAGGGGTTTATTTAGGAGTGTTTTTGTCCCTTTGTAGGATCTGATGTGGTCCAAGCAGTAAACCAACAGAGATGTTTTGTACACTGCTTTCACCTTTAATCATTTCTCAGAAGGATAGGGGTGGTAGCAGGTAAGGAAAGAAAAAAAGAAAGACAATTCTTTGCCTCCATTGTCACATTCCCTAAATCTCAATACATGGATTTGTTTCAAATAATGGACAGCCTGATTAAGTTGAGTCATCTTTGATTTGTGGCTGATAGAAGTTCTGCCCATTGTGAGGAAATTCCGTGTCATTTTGCAAATAATATCAAGGGATATTTCAATGAGCGGTGTTATCCTAGTGGTCCCTATCTCCTCTCTGAGACCTGTTACAGCTGGGTAATTGACGCACTGAGAGGCTAAGTGACTTGCCCAAGGTCACACAGGAAGTCCATGGTGGAACAGAGAATTAAATCTGGTTTGCCAGGCCTGTGCCCCAATCACTGGATCATGTTTCCTTCCCATAGACAATGTTAGTTAATTTTTTAAAATTCTGAGTTACAACCATACAGTGAAAAGAAAAGGAGTACTTGTGGCACCTTAGAGACTAACAAATTTATTTGAGCATATGCTTTCATGAGCTACAGCTCACTTCATCGGATATATTCTTTTTGCGAATACAGACTAACACATCTGCTACGCTGAAACCAACCATACAGTGGTTCCTTAATAGAAGATGGCAACCTTCCCTCCCTAAAGGAGGCATTGACAATCTTCTACAGCCATGGATCCAGATCTCAACCACTGATCTTTACTAGTTAGGAGTAACACGAGTCCAAAGGCAGGATGTGGCAGAAAGTATTTCCAATACTTCTAGAATCTCAATGAGCTACACTGACCTATCCTCAAAAAGAACAGACTATCCCCCTTAAGATATTCCGTCTGATCCACAGAATGAGAAAAACCCAATTTCTTTATGAAACCCCTTTACATACCTATAAAATGTGATCAATTGTTTCTTCCACTTTGCAGAGCGCACATAGTCTATCTTTGTGTGCTTTTACTTTAAAAAGATTTTTGTTTAAACCACAACAGCCAGTTAGTACTATGAACAAAAGCACTCATTACTCCTATACAGGACCTAAAGTATGTCATAATCCTCAATTCTAGGGCACAATTCAAAAAATCTTTATCTATACTCATTAATCCATTTTTTTTGTGATTCCTCTTTTGAATTTTTCTGTACCAGGCATTTGAATTCCTGTTTACTCAAGGGTATCTTCTAAGTCAATCTTCCATTTCTTACAGCATTTCTACCTGCTTTGTCTGCCATTTCATTCTGTTTTATCCCAATATGTGCTGAGATCCAAGTGACTGCTACATGGCTCCCCACCTGTACTAACTCTATTATTAGAAATATAACTTCATTGATTAAATCACTTCGACATACTGAGATCCTTTTTTTATTGCCATAAGGCCTGAGATTGAATCCGGAAAAATGACCACTGCTGTTGCTGGGCACATCCCAGACCCAATTTAATGTAAGCATTGTTGCTATTAGTTCGGCTGTCATAATGGCTACATAGTCAGACATTCTGTTAGATGTGCTAATTCTCAATTTTGATGTACAATATGCTGTCCCTACTCTTCCTGTTTTTTTCTTTTTTGGACCCATCTGTATATATTTGACAAAACCAGCTCCACTATTCATCTACATACTGGTATATTTCATTTTTAATACTTACTGTCTCTTTTTTACTCTTAAGTTTACAAAACAAATCTAATTCCACGTTTGGACATGCCACTTTCCATCCATAACTAATTTTCCCATGACTGAAAGTTTTTACTTCATTCAGCTTTTCCTTGTCTTTCAACTCCAGCATCCACACTTTAACTCAAATAGCATTTGTTTGGTACTTTCATCATTGCAAAAAGAAAAGGAGTACTTGTGGCACCTTAGAAACTAACAAATTTATTAGAGCATAAGCTTTCGTGAGCTACAGCTCACTTCATCGGATGCATTTGGTGGAAAAAACAGAGGAGAGATTTATATACACACACACAGAGAACATGAAACAATGGGTTTATCATACACACTGTAAGGAGAGTGATCACTTAAGATAAGCCATCACCAGCAGCAGGGGGGGGAAGGAGGAAAACCTTTCATGGTGACAAGCAAGGTAGGCTAATTCCAGCAGTTAACAAGAATATCAGAGGAACAGTGGAGGGTGGGGTGGGAGGGAGAAATACCATGGGGAAATAGTTTTACTTTGTGTAATGACTCATCCATTCCCAGTCTCTATTCAAGCTTAAGTTAATTGTATCCAGTTTGCAAATTAATTCCAATTCAGCAGTCTCTCGTTGGAGTCTGCTTTGAAGCTTTTTTGTTGAAGTATAGCCACTCTACAGTATCCCTGATACTGTCACGGCTAACCTGGTGGCTGAACTTTGTGACTTTGTCCTGACCCATAACTATTTCACATTTGGTGACAATGTATACCTTCAAATCAGCGGCACTGCGATGGGTACCTGCATGGCCCCACAGTATGCCAACATTTTTATGGCTGACTTAGAACAACGCTTCCTCAGCTCTCGTCCCCTAATGCCCCTACTCTACTTGCGCTACATTGATGACATCTTCATCATCTGGACCCATGGAAAAGAAGCTCTTGAGGAATTCCACCATGATTTCAACAATTTCCATCCCACCATCAACCTCAGCCTGGACCAGTCCACACAAGAGATCCACTTCCTGGACACTACCGTGCTAATAAGCGATGGTCACATAAACACCACCCTATATCGGAAACCTACTGACCGCTATTCCTACCTACATGCCTCTAGCTTTCATCCAGATCATACCACGCGATCCATTGTCTACAGCCAAGCGCTACGATATAACCGCATTTGCTCCAACCCCTCAGACAGAGACAAACACCTACAACATCTCTATCATGCATTCCTACAACCACAATACCCACCTGCTGAAGTGAAGAAACAGATTGACAGAGCCAGAAGAGTACCCAGAAGTCACCTACTACAGGACAGGCCCAACAAAGAAAACAACAGAACGCCACTAGCCATCACCTTCAGCCCCCAACTAAAACCTATCCAATGCATCATCAAGGATCTACAACCTATCCTGAAGGACGAGCCATCACTCTCACAGATCTTGGGAGACAGACCAGTCCTTGCTTACAGACAGCCCCCCAATCTGAAGCAAATACTCACCAGCAACCACACACCACACAACAGAACCACTAACCCAGGAACCTATCCTTGCAACAAAGCCCGTTGCCAACTCTGTCCACATATCTATTCAGGGGATACCATCATAGGGCCTAATCACATCAGCCACACAATCAGAGGCTCGTTCACCTGCGCATCTACCAATGTGATATATGCCATCATGTGCCAGCAATGCCCCTCTGCCATGTACATTGGCCAAACTGGACAGTCTCTACGCAAAAGAATGAATGGACACAAATCAGACGTCAAGAATTATAACATTCAAAAACCAGTTGGAGAACACTTCAATCTCTCTGGTCACTCGATCACAGACCTAAGAGTGGCTATACTTCAACAAAAAAGCTTCAAAAACAGACTCCAACGAGAGACTGCTGAATTGGAATTAATTTGCAAACTGGATACAATTAACTTAGGCTTGAATAGAGACTGGGAATGGATGAGTCATTACACAAAGTAAAACTATTTCCCCATGGTATTTCTCCCTCCCACCCCACCCCCCACTGTTCCTCTGATATTCTTGTTAACTGCTGGAATTAGCCTACCTTGCTTGTCACCATGAAAGGTTTTCCTCCTTTCCCCCCCCTGCTGCTGGTGATGGCTTATCTTAAGTGATCACTCTCCTTACAGTGTGTATGATAAACCCATTGTTTCATGTTCTCTGTGTGTGTGTGTGTGTATATAAATCTCTCCTCTGTTTTTTCCACCAAATGCATCCGATGAAGTGAGCTGTAGCTCACGAAAGCTTATGCTCTAATAAATTTGTTAGTCTCTAAGGTGCCACAAGTACTCCTTTTCTTTTTGCGAATACAGACTAACACGGCTGCTACTCTGAAACGGTTCATCAATGCAGTTCACATTAACTTTGACCAAGAAAGTTAGGTCCAGTAGTTTCATTCATAGTGTAACTGGCATTTCACGAGAAGCTATCTGTAGTGTGCATACAGGTGTTGTAATAAATAAATTGTATCACACACAATTCCAAATGCCTGGGCTTGTATTAAATCTAATTTTTTAAAGTTCTGATTTGGATGCTGACCCAAAAGCTTGGCAGCCATAGTCAATAACTGGTCTGATTAAGGGTCTGTATCCCACCAGCAGTGTTTTCTTATTTGCACCCTACTTAGTTCCAGCAAGACTTTTAAACTGGTTAATCCTTCCTGTACATTTATCTTGAACATAATTTATGTGATCTTTCCAAAGTAATTTAGTATCAAATATTACCTCTAAGAATTTGATCCTTTTAACTATATCTAGTTGTGCTCCATTCCTAAGTAACTTTCTTTTCAATACAGATCAATCCTTTGATTTTACAAATAGAAAACTTGAAACCCCATGGATTTCCTTAGTCAGAGGTCTCTCGTAATGCTTTGTTGATTCTCTTTTCTGCCACCTCAGTATTCCTGCTCCTAACCCATGGAGCACAATCTTTTGTGAATAGTGACACCTACCCCAGCACTTTTTTGTTTTAGGAGATCATTTATCTTAATATTAAATAAGGCTGGGTTGACAACACTTCCCTGTGGTATACCATTTTAAATATTATATATATTCGACATAACTTTCCCAACTCTGACCTACATGGTCCTTTTGCTCAAAAAAGTCTCTAATCCACTCATACATTCTTTCCCTTATCCATAGTGAACTTATTTCATACACTAAGTCTTCCCTTTGTAGCTTGTCATACGCCTTTTCAATATCTAGACAGACTGCTATCATGAAACCCTTGTACCTCATACTTAATTTGTATTTCAGTTTCTGAATTAGCACTGTGATCACACTCCTAAAACCACTCTGGACCTTATCTATAATGCCATTATTTTTCAAATAGGCAACCACTCTTTCATTCACCATTCTCTCCATAATTTTACACAGACAGGACATGCGGCAATTGGTCAATAGACATCCACTTTGTGGATAGTTTGCCTGTTTTTCATATTGGAATTACTACTGCATGTTTCCACCCTATTAGTATAAATCCTTTTCTCCATATGGTGTTAAATAATTCCAAGAGAACCCTCAAGTTGCTTTCAGAGAGCTATTTAAACATTGTTACATATATTATCTTTGCCTGGGGATGTATTTTTCCTGGTATCAACAGCTTTCTCCAGTTCTCACATACAAAACCATTCATTTCGCATAGCACCTTTATGTTTTTCCCAAATACATAATAGATCATGATTCTCTTTAATGAATTGTCTTTTAAGGTGGTGGAAAACTTTATTTTGGTTTTCACCATTACTCACCCCTTGGAAAGTTTCTGCCAAAACTTCTGGGTTCTCATTATCAGAACATCTAACTATGTTGGCAGCCCCAATAAGACCTGGAACGTGGCTCTCACTATGAATTCCATTCATTCTTCCAGTTTGAGTGTATATTTCTAATGTCTTGGTATCTTTGCTTATTCGCCCACAGTACTTCCTCCAATGCTCTTTCTTTGCTTTTTAAAAAAAAATTCTTTGTGCTATTGCCTTACTTCTTTTATACTTCATTAGATCTTCACTATTCACTGTATTTTTTACTTTTGTATAGGTATTGTTCCAGTTTGACCAATGTACATGGCAGAGGGGCATTGCTGGCACATGATGGCGTATATCACATTGGTAGATGCGCAGATGAACGAGCCTCTGATAGTGTGGCTGATGTGATTAGGCCCTATGATGGTGTCCCCTAATAGATATGTGGACACAGTTGGCAACGGGCTTTGTTGCAAGGATAGGTTCTTGGGTTAGTGGTTGTGTTGTGTGGTTGCTGATAAGTATTTGTTTCAGGTTGGGGGGCTGTCTGTAAGCAAGGACTGGCCTGTCTCCCAAGATCTGTGAGAGTGATGGCTCGTCCTTCAGGATAGGTTGTAGATCCTTGATGATGTATTGGAGAGGTTTTAGTTGGGGGCTGAAGGTGATGGCTAGTGGTCGTTCTGTTATTTTCTTTGTTGGGCCTGTCCTGTAGTAGGTGACTTCTGGGTACTCTTCTGGCTCTGTCAATCTGTTTCTTCACTTCAGTAGGTGGGTATTGTAGTTGTAAGAATGCTTGATAGAGATCTTGTAAGTGTTTGTCTCTGTCTGAGGGGTTGGAGCAAATGCGGTTGTATCGTAGAGGTTGGCTGTAGACAATGGATCGTGTGGTGTGATCTGGGTGAAAGCTAGAGGCATGTAGGTAGGAATAGCGATCCGTAGGTTTCCGGTATAGGGTGATATTTATGTGACCATCGCTTATTAGCACGGTAGTGTCCAGGAAGTGGATCTCTTGTGTGGACTGGTCCAGGCTGAAGTTGAGGGTGGGATGGAAATTGTTGAAATCATGGAGGAATTCCTCAAGAGCTTCTTTTCCATGGGTCCAGATGATGAAGATGTCATCAATGTAGCGCAAGTAGAGTAGGGCCATTAGGGGACGAGAGCTGAGGAAGAGTTGTTCTAAATCAGCCATAAAAATGTTGGCATACTGTGGGGCCATGCGGGTACCCATCACAATGCCACTGATTTGAAGGTATACATGTTCTCTGTATGTGTATATAAATCTCCTCACTGTATTTTCCACTGAATGCATCCGATGAAGTGAGCTATAGCTCACGAAATCTTATGCTCAAATAAATTTGTTAGTCTCTACGGTGCCACAAGTACTCCTTTTCTTTTTGCAAATACAGACTAATACGGCTGCTACTCTGAAACCTGTCATTATGCAAGGCACTGAATTTAGCCGTATGGAGTGGAAATCTATCAACTTCATGAAAAAAACTCATACAGATACAGACAGACATCATCTTCCTTTCCAAATGCAAACAGATGGACATCATACCAAAAGGACTGAAGGTAAAAAATCCATTACAATCTACATACCACACAGACTATGCTGACAGCTTGTGCCACACGCTCTCAAAGAAACTGTGGAACCACCTGATCAACATCCTCTACAGCAAACAGAGAAAGATTAAGAATGAGCTCTCAAAACTGGATACTCTCATAAAAAAACAACCTTCCACACAAACTTCCTTATGCTCAAATAAATTTGTTAGTCTCTACGGTGCCACAAGTACTCCTTTTCTTCTGCACTGGGAATCTCACTAGCATTATATTCTAGGCTTACTTCTTCATTCTCTACTGTTATGAAGTTTAATCTTTCCCTTATGAAAGTACAAACACCTCTTCCTCATTTTTAGTCTTGCCTAAAAAGGCAATATACCCTGGAATTTTAAATAGAAGCTTTTCAACCAAGCATGTTTCCCTGACACAAATGACATCTGGTTTAGCTTTAATTTCCAGGATATTTTATTTGAACTCTTGATCATGTTTTATCAGACTGTGTGCATTCTAACAAAACAAACAATGAGATTCCAATACTAGTCATATTTCACCATTAACTTCATTGAAAATTGCATGAATACAGTCCATTGAGATTTACTAATATACAAGTATTTTTCTGCTGCTCTTATATTTTTTTCTGATTTTTTCTGTTTGTGATCTACAATTTGCCACTTTTATCATAAATGCAATAAACCTTTCTTTTTTCATTGTTAGTATATCATCACCTATTCCTTCCACAGTATTTATCATATTCTTTATAGAATGAACCTCTGTCTGCAGTTCTCCTTTTCCTGTGCTCATTGTCTCTTCCTTCTCCACCTGATGGTTTGACAGTCTCCTTACAGCTTCCACACAAGATGTTAACAATTTTTGTCTTTTGTATCCCTTTAGCTTGCCTTGCAGCAATGCACACTCTATATGCCAGATGTGATCATCACCACAGTTACTACATTTGACCTCTGTCTCTATGCAATTTTCATAGGAATGCTCTCCCCCACATTTACCATATCTTATTTTCCCTTAACAGACACCTACGACATACCTATACCGTTGGCACATACAACACCTTAAAGGAGGGGGGATATGTGGCATGATTCTGAATATCTGAAACCCTATTTTTACTTTCTTAGATAGAGCCCTTTCCTTAAATGTAATAAGTACAGCTGCTGATGGCTTGCTTCCTCCTCCTTGTTTACTAATTAATCGCTTACTTACTAACACTTTTATCTTCTGCTATGATTTTGGTTCTCATCACTGGACAGCTCTAATGGCATTCCATATATTTCCCGCCTTATTTCAGTCAAATGGTAGTTGGCAACTTATTTTATCTTTCCCAAGCATTTTAGTTTTTTGCAGTTTATCAGCTTGCTCATTGTTTTTACAATCAACTAAAAGATCACCATCTCTCATCAGCCTCCTTGCTCTTACAATATCCCCTGTGCTTTTTTAAATTCAGTCAGCTACTTTCACAGGGTTTTTAACATCACCTAATCTTATTTCTTTGGTTAGGGATTTTACAACAACAACATTTTGGTTTATTTCCTTCCTCAGCTTAGCTTTTTTGCCGATATCATCATTACCATCTGATTCTGGTTCCCCTCCCCTCCCCACCTTTGTATCCATTTTCCCTTTCTAATAGACTCTTCTTCAGTTTCCAGAGTGACTTCAATTGGGGTCAGAGAATCCTCCATCTCCCTGCAGCTCAGCCAGCCCCCCAGCCCTTACCATCAACTGTGCTGATTTTAGCCCTTTCAGGCTCCTCCCTTCAAGTCTAACATCTGTCATGTGTGTGGGGTGGGGCGGGGCGACCTGAGCCCATATTAGCTCA
The DNA here is from genome assembly GCF_009764565.3 of Dermochelys coriacea. Classification (NCBI taxonomy): domain Eukaryota; kingdom Metazoa; phylum Chordata; order Testudines; family Dermochelyidae; genus Dermochelys; species Dermochelys coriacea. The sequence continues at coordinate 330,387,972 of NC_050068.2, forward strand.
TAACCCTATATTGCCCAGAGTGGGTTTGCCTATTTGCTTCTTGGTGAAGTGCAAGGTGCTGGTTTGGATCACCTCTGTCCTTGTGCCATACTGCTAATGTTTATGATCAGCAGTGACACTTTAGCTGGAACTTCCTTGGTATAAAACAGATAATGCTGCAAGCAGTGCATTTTCAATAAGGGATGTTCATTTTTGAAATTTACTTTCCCACCTTAGTATGAAGGGTAACATTTGCAGAAGCATCTAAATGACCTAGGAGCCTAAATTCCATTTTCAAAAAAGTGACTTGGGTACTTGTGGCCAGATTTTCAAAGGTATTTAGGCACTTGAAGATGCAGGTAGGTGCCTAGTGGGATTTTCAGAGGTACCTAAGCTGTTTAGCTGCCTAACTCTCATTAACTTTAAGACTAAGGCACCTAATATTTTAGGCGCCTTTAAAAATCACACTAAAAGCCTATTTGCTTCTTTAGGGGCCTAAATACCTTTGAATGCTTGGCCCTTGGGAGCTTAAGTCTCAATGAAAGTCAATGGAACTTAGTCACATTTGAAAGTTGGACTTGGGCTCTAAAGTCATTTAGCCATATTTGAAAATTTGATCCCAAACAGCTCAAAAGGGCACATTGGAAGGGTTTTCTCTTTACACAGGATTTTGGGAGGGAGGGCCATGAGATTGGTTGATAAGTGTGGGTGAGGTCTAGTGTTCTGCTTGTCATCGCTATTGTTTCATTTTCTGGTTTTGATTTTCTGGTGAGCAAAACTCCTGGATTCATCTTTTATGACACTGTGCTTTTAACTATGTTAAAGACACCTAGCACTTGAGATAGGTGCTTTGCTTTTACTCGTTATAAACTGAACTAGACAGATAGAATGAACAGTCACACCTCTACTTATTCCTAAAGTTGAAAAGCAATGGTCCCGCTGCTTTCCAACTGAATTAAGTGGGAAGCCATGACATTCTGTCATGCTGATGACCCTGGATTATTGAACTCTGATTAGTATTATGTGAGCAATGTTTTGTGGGATGTATAAGTACTGATTATTAGGATTGTCAATTAATTGCAGTTAACTCAAGCAATTTAACTCAAATTAAATTAACCCAATTAAAAAAATTAAACGTGATTAATTGCAGTTTTGTTTGCACTATTAAACAATAATAGAATACCAATTGAAATTTATTATAAGTATTTTTGGATGTTTTTCTACATTTTCAAAATATACTGATTTCAATTACAACACAGAATACGAAGTGTACAGTGCTCACTTTATATCATTTTTATTACAAATATTTGCACTGTAAAAGAGATAGGTCTTCATGCTTTGACCACTAGTCCACAGGACATGCTTCAGTGTGGATGACAGGTTCTGCTTGATAACAACCCAAAGTAGCATGGACTTACACATGTTCATTTTCATCATCTGAATCAGATTCCACCAACAGAAAGGTGGTTTTCTTTTTTGATGGTTCAGGTTTTATAGTTTCTGTATCAGAGTGTAGCTCTTTTAAGACATCGGACAGCATGTTCCATACCTCATCCCTCTCAGATTTTGGAAGGCACTTCAGATTCTTAAACCTTCGGTCAAGTGCTATAACTATCTTCAGAAATCTCATATTGGTACCTTCTTTGCATTTTGTCAAATCGGCAGTGAAAGTGTTCTTAAATTGAACAACATGTGTTGGGTTGTCATCCAAGACTGCCATAACACAGAATAAATGGTAGAATGCAGGTAGAAACATGGAGCAGGAGAAATACAATTCTCCCCCAAAGAGTTCAGTCACAAATTTAATTAATGCATTATTTTTTAATGAGTGTCATCAGCAGGGAAGCATGTCCTCTGGAATTGTGGTTAAAGCATGAAGGGGCATATAAATGTTTAGCATAAATGAAACAAATACCTTGCAAACTCAGCTAAAAAAGTTGAAAGTGCCATGTGAACGCCTGTTCTTATTTTCAGGTGACATGGTAAATAAGCAGTAGACAACATTATCTCCCACAAATGTAAACAAACTTGTTTGTCTTAGCAATTGGCTGAACAAGAAGTTGGACTGAGTGGACTTGTAGGCTTGAAAGCTTTAGATTGTTTTATTTTTGAGTGACATTATATAAAAATAATTCTACATTAGTAAATTGCACTTTCACACTAAAGAGATTGCACTACGGTACTTGCATGAGGTGACTTGAAAAATACTTTTTTAAAATCTTGTTTTACAGTGCAAATATTTGTAATAAAAATACAAAATGAGCACTGTACACTTTGTACTCTGTATTGTAATTTAAATATATTTTCAATATCTTTGAAAATGTAGAAAACATCCAAAAATATTTAAATAAATGGTATTCTATTATTCTTTAACAGTGCGATTAAAACTATGTGATTTTTTTTAATCTCATGATTAATCACAATTTTTTTTAAATTGTTTTACAGCCCTACTGATTATTACTAAATAGAAGTATTATTACTTCACTTTTTACCCAAGTAATGAAGGCATGGTTTTTCCATCAATAATATTTGGTGTGAATATTTAATCAATTGGAATTTTAACTACCACTACTACAGGCACTATCAAAGAGTTTCTTGGAAACATATTTTCATTAGCATGTTTTAATATAAAAATAAAATGAATGGATAAACAACTACCCAGCTGTTCTATTTATTGATTTGCTGAAAGAAGTCTGAAAATTAAATTTTACTGCAAAACTGCTAGCTGCAAGTGTCAAAATGAAAAAAAATACATGGAATTGACACACGTTAAAATACTGAGTAACAAATGATCAGTACATAATAATGCTGTCACATGCATTCAGAAGCAACATTTACTAAAATATATAAATTCTGATGAAGCAAGTTAATAGAGCTAAGCAAAAGGCCAAATCTTCAAGACTCTTTGTGTCTCCTGTGTGGCACTGAACACCCTCCATCCCTATTTACTTGAACAAAGTCAATGTTAAAAAAAAAAAAAAAAAAAAAAGGATGCTCAACAACTCAGGGGTCAGCCCCAATGAAGACATTAATGGAACAAACAAAAAATAATTACCTACATAGATCTTATTTCACCAACCCACACAGCTAATTTCTGATGAGATTATTATATTCATTAATTATGACCATGACAGAAAACATCGCAATGAACATGTTTAGAAGAGTTTCTGGACATGTCGTAAGACAGTGTGGCAGAAGGAAACAAAGTATCCATCACATATAGAGGATGATCTCCTGTGCCAATGGCTATGTAATAATGTCTTCTCCATAGTTGTATGTTAAATTTTCCTAAAGCCCAGGAAACTGTCAACCTCTATTTTGGTAATTTCTGTCTGAACTATACATTCCAAAATGCTGGCATATTCCTGAGTTGACATTTAATATAAATTTACTGATAAACATCTAACAAATTGATGTATGCACGTTTTTATTTGACAGCAACGAATTTGAATAAGAAAATACATCTATGTGTTGAGGACTAAAAAGAAAAGGAGTACTTGTGGCACCTTAGAGACTAACAAATTTATTAGAGCATAAGCTTTCGTGAGCTACAGCTCACTTCATCGGATGCATCAGATGCAGCTGTAGCTCACAAAAGCTTATGCTCTAATAAATTTGTTAGTCTCTAAGGTGCCACAAGTACTCCTTTTCTTTTTGCGAATACAGACTAACACGGCTGCTACTCTGAAACCGTGTTGAGGACTGTATATGATGTATTGTCCATACATGAACATATTTTCATAAATACATTTGAAATTCCTTTGAATTGTAAGAACATACACTGGAATTTAGGGGTTTGAAACAAACAAGTCACTTATGAAACTGGTAAACCCAGTGATATAATAAGGCTTGTAACAGCAGCAACACCAGGAGAAAGAAAGATGGTATTTAATTGAGAGCTGAGGGTAGGACTTTTAAAAGTGCTCAACATCAGCCTAAATCTGCTTCCATTTAAGTCAATGGTGAAACTCCAATTGCCCTCAATGGAAGAAGAATTAGATGAACACTGAGCACTTTTATAAATCTCACTCCAAATCTTCTGTAAAATAACAGGATTGTCTGACATAGTGGTTTCCAAACTGTAGTCTGGGGACCTTCACTGATTGGACTCTCTGACTCCTTCCAAGTGGTCAGCAGAATGCAAGTGCTGGAGAACCACCAATCTAACATAATTTAGGACACAGATTTCTAAGTTAGATATGTGCCAGACTCAACACACTGTTACGCCAGCTATACATTTGTGAAATCAATGGTGTCACATGAGCATAAAACAAGTATAATACAGTGGTGAATCAGGCCCAATTATCTATGTTTTACCTGGATAACAAGGAAAATAAATGACATACAGGAACAAAGAATAAAGAAATCTCAATGAACTAAGCATGAAACAAAAACAAAAAGCCAAGCAAAAATGCCCCAAATATAACTAGCTGACATGGGCCATTTACTGCCTTTGTATGGCAACCCCATGTAAGGAAAACTTGAAGGACACTATAAGGAAACTGCGTGAAATGAACCACAGAAAACCAGGCAAGGGAAGAGGCAACAATAAGAAGGTGTAATCAGAAGAAATAGGGTATCTAGTGTTGGATTCAATTTTTTGTTTCTTCCACATACTATTAATATGGGCAAAAGGATTCATACTTTTAAAATTTTTATAAATATAAAAGACCAGATTTTCAAAAAGAGCTCAGCCTCCACAGCTGTACCCACATTTTTAAAAGAGATTGACTTCATTTGGGCACCAAAATAGGTGCCAGATATTCAAAATAGCTCAGTATATTGAGTGCTGAACTCTTGAAAAACTGATCTTAAGTGTCTAAAAGAGAATTGAACACCACTGAAAATCCAACCCATAATGCTTACATTCTGTAATTTTGTTTATATATTTTCATTATCAAGAAAAGACTTTTACACACAAAAATATGTCCCATGAATAAACATTGTTGCAGTGATTGATTTTAAGCCCTAATCCTGCCAGTTTGCTACTTTGTTGAATTAATAGATCTATTGGTTGCTTTTAGAACTTTAATGAACTGCATTAATATGTTGAATTGTAAAAGCTGGATCTAGTAGTCTAAAACAAACAAGAAAAATAAACCATGTAGTATATCTACCTTAGAGAGTGCCGTTACTGACCTTTTGGGATAACTTCTGAATAAATAAATATTATTTTAACATGCAAAACTATAATACTTCCTGACTTCATACTAAAAACCATGTTCCCTTTACAATCAATGGGTAGTTATGCCATTGACTTCAATGGGACCAGAATTTCAACCCATTTCTTCAACACAATATGGTGTTGTATGCTATAAGAAAGAGAGATACTCCAATGCGCTGAGGAAAACAAATAATATGATCTCTGATGCTGCTGAAAATTAATTAAAAACTCAGAATTCACTAATCACAGTGTAAAAGCGAATCCAGGAATTCAAAATGCATTAAAAAAGACATCTGGGAAAATTCAACATTTAAACAACCTTTCAATGTCATTTCTAAAGCTGCACAAATAAATCTGGCTAAAAACCCTTGAAAGGCTTTTATCTTTGGCTTTAACATTAGAGTGGAATAAAGCATCTGACACTTATTTAAATCAAATAGACATTAGCCACTATATGTTTGTAGGATGTATTTATTTACTGAGTAATGTTTCAGAATTATGGATTGAAGGCAGATAAAATTTAAGTTATCATGTATCATTTTTAATTGTACTGAATTAACTTTCCTTTGCAGAAATAACAAAAAAAATAGATTAAAGTTTAACAACATTTTCAATTTATTTTCTTTCTGGAGGCACACTTATATTAGAACACCTGCCTTTGTAAGAAATATTAATGTTTTAATAATTTTCAATCCAAGGAACATCATACACAAACAGACATGTTTTCTTAAAGTGATACAGTCAGACTAAGTGGAATTATATAGCAAGAACTCTTTTGGAATTCTCCCCTCAATTCTGTTAAAAGGAAATCAGTTTTTTAACAATGTGACTAACTACTCTGGAACCTCAGGGAACTAAACTCTGTCTTTGCCACAAATCTGCTTCCATGGTTACAAAGGACACCTTTATGCAGACATTTCCAAAATCTATTCCTTCCTGTGAGGCAAACCCACTGCCAAACCAGGGCTGCTTGATCAACTGCCCCTCCAACAAAGCTGCATTGAATTATCACTCAGGCATATGGCAACAGCCTATTCCTGAGTAGAGACATGCACACCCTATGCATGGCCCCACGAAGTCACAAGACCTCCTTGTCAACCTCCTAGTGTTGGCCACGGTGGCTGCCCGTCATACGAGGAGGAGGAGGATGCTGGATGGTGAGGTGCTCTGCTGTGGGGCCTGTTTCCAATCCTCCCTGAAGTCATGTCTCGGGGCAGAGTTCCTTTGGGCCATGTCCACTGGCTCCTTGGATGCCTTGGAGGAGTGATGGGCACTATCTGGGGCTCTCTTCTCGGTGTCCCCCTCTGGCTTCCTGCTTTTGACCCTGTGACCCTCACTCCCATCCCTGTTTTTTTCATTTGTTGTCTCCTGACTTTACTTGAGCCCTGGTTCAGCAGTTCCTCCCCCTTAGGCTGGGGGAAGGGCCATCCCCTAGGAACTCAATATGTGCCCCTCCAACAAAGCCCAGCAAGTCATCACTCGGGCATATGGGCAGTGACCTATCCATGAGCACAGCCTGGATCAGATGACCCCCCAGGCTCAGGTATTTCCCGAACCCTGCCAGAGTTGCAAGTCAGTCTGTTCAACAGTACTACCTGGCCAGGAACCCTCCTGCTGCCTCACAGTGTAACAGACTCTCTTGACTCCCAGCCTGCTCTTGATCCAGGTCAAGTTCCTGCCCCAGCCTTGCCTGAGCTCTGCTCCATACTGCTCTAGCCTTGCCCATGTACTGCTCTGACCTTGCTCCAGCCCTGTTACTGAGCTGCTCCGGACTCTGACTATTCATCTTTGCCCTTTGGCCTGCACCTGGACTCTGGCTATGGTACCAATTTGGCTTGTCTACAGACTCTGATCTTGGTTCTGACCCTGGCCTGTCCTTGGACCCCAGTTCCAGTGCAGCCCTTGGCCCAGTTCTGACCCTAAATCTGGCATCAACCTCCGCTGCAACCACTAGGCCTGATTACCAGGAGCTGGTGCCTGACACTTCCCTCACAGAGGGGGGTGATTAGCCACCTTTACGGTAATACTCCTCTTCCCCCCAACAACACACCCTCCCACTTCCGAGGAGCTTGCAAAGGACTACCACAGAATCTACTGTGGGGGAGGAAAAGGGGAGAGTCAGATACAACACCTGCATCATCCACCTGAGCAACAAAAGGGCAAGCCTCACAAAAGGCTATTTAGTCCTCTGGCTCCCTTTGGCACTGTGTAATCCTCTTTTTCAAGTACAGCCAAGTCTGTGGCAGCATGACTTCAAAGGAACCACAGTCCCATAAACAACGAGGAGTCCTTGGGGCACCTTAGAGACTAACAAATTTATTTGGGCATAAGCTTTCATGGGCTAGAACCCACTCAGATGCATGGAGTGGAAAATACAGGAGCAGGTATAAATACATGAAAAGATGTTGCCTTACAAAGTGTAAGGTCAGTCTAACGAGACAATTCAATTGACAGCAGGATACCAAGAGAGGAAAAATAACTTTTGAAGTGGTAATGAGAGTGGCCCATTTCAGACAGTTGAAAAGAAGGTGTGTGTAACAGTAGGGGGAAATTAGGTTTAGGTTTTGTAATGACCCAACCACTCCCAGTCTTTATTCAGGCCTAATCTGTTGGTGTCCAGTTTGCAAATTAATTCCAGTTCTGCAATTTTACGTTGGAGTCTGGTTTTGAAGTTTTTTTGTTGAAGAATTGCCACTTTTAGGCCTGTTATTGAGTGACTAGGGAGACTGAAGTGGTCTCCTACTGGTTTTTGAATGTTATGATTCCTGATGTCAGATTTGTGTCCATTTATTCTTTTGCGCAGAGACTGTCTGGTTTGGACAATGTATATGGCAGAGGGGCATTGCTGGCACAAGATGGCATATCATATTGGTAGATGTGCAGGTGATAGAGCCCCTGATGGTGTGGCTGATGTAGTTAGGTCTTATGATGGTGTCCCTTGAATAGATATGTGGACAGAGTTGGCACTGGTGTTTGTTGCAGGGTTTGGTTCCTGGGTTTTTGTCGTGTGGTGTGTAGTTGCTGGTTAGTATTTGCTTCAGGTTGGGGGGCTGTCTGTAAGCAAGGACTGGCCTGTCCCACAAGGTCTGTGAGAGTGAGGGATCATCCTTCAGGATAGGTTGTAGATACTTGATGATGCGCTGGAGAGGTTTTAGTTGGGGGCTGTAGGTGATAGCTAGTGGTGTTCTATTACTTTCTCTGTTGGGCCTGTCCTGTAGTAGGTGACTTCTGGGTACTCTTCTGGCTCTGTCAATCTGTTTCTTCTCTTCACCAGGTGGGTATTGTAATTTTAAGAACTCTTGATAGAGATCCTGTAGGTGTTTATCTCTGTCTGAGGGATCAGAGCAAATGCGGTTGTATTTTAGAACTTGGCTGTAGACAATGGATTGTGTGATGTGATCTGGATGAAAGCTGGAGGCATGTAGGTAAGTATAGTGGTCAGTAGGTTTCTGGTGTAGGGTGGTGTTTATGTGACCATCACTTATTAGTACTGTAGTGTCTAGGAAGTAGACCTCTTATGTGGACTGGTCCAGGCTGAGGTTGATGGTAGGGTGGAAATTGTTGAAATCTTGGTGGAATTCGTCAAGGGCCTCCTTCCCACAGGTCCAATGATGAAGGGTCTCTAAGGTGCCACAAGGACTCCTCGTTGTTTTTGCTGATACAGACTAACGCAGCTACCACTCTGAAACAGTCTCATAGATGGTGGGAAGGGAGCCAAAGAGTCAAGATGCATAACACATTAGCCTGGAAGTCATTCCTCTTCATTTACATTGAATATGATCCTTTCGATGGAAGGGGAGAAGAAGTGAACTTGATATCTCTGGAAAGAGAGCTAGTAAAAAGGTCAAGGTGTCACTATATAAGAAAGATTAGGTCACAGAGCCTGATCCAACACCCACTTAAGTCAGTAGAAAGGCTTCCTTTGTCTTCAATGGATGATGGATCAGCCCCAGAATTAGGAGAAGGCAGTGTTGGGTTAATAGATTAGGTCCCAATCCTACAATCTGATCTGTGCAGGTGGACTCCTATTCCCATGAAGAGCCCCATTGATTTTAACTCCACCAGGGCTCTATAAGAGCATAGGAGTTTGCCTGCAGAGAACAGGTGGAGTAGTTTTTATGATCAGGGCTGTAGAGTTAAGATAACATAAGAAAGGGTCTAAAAAGGCAAAAGCCTCACTAAAATAGAACAGTTAAAAACAGAAAGGAAAATATAGAACAGATGTAATAAATAAAAAGAGAAAATAGGCAGAGGTTGTAAAAAAAGGAAAATATCTGAGGGAAAAGAAAATAGACGTTATGAAACACAAAGAAAGAGAAACCAGGTAGAGTTTGAAACACAAAACGAGGGAGTTAGGTGTGGAGTTTAATAAATTTTGTGGAAAATATTTCATTGTGTCCCTTTTCTCTTTTGTTTGTGATTTGTCTAATTAGACTGTCTACTTTTCATGCCTGTATTCTTGCATGTCAGTGAATCATAAAATATTTGGGTTGGAAGAGACCTCAGGAGGACATCTAGTCCAACCCCCTGCTCAAAGCAGGGCCAACAGCAACTAAATCATCCCAGCCAGGACTTTGTCAAGCTGGGCCTTAAACACCTCTAAGAATGGAGATTCCACCATCTCCCCAGGTAACCCATTCCAGTGCTTCACCACCCTCCTAGTAAAATAGTGTTTCCTAATATCCAACCTAGACCTCCCAAACTTCAACTTGAGACCACTGCTGCTTGTTCTGTCATCTGCCACCACTGAAAACAGCCTGGCTCCATCCTCTTTGGAACCCCCCTTCAGGTAGTTGAAAGCTGCTATCAAATCCCCCCCCCCGCCACTCTTCTCTTCTGCAGACTAAATAAGCCCAGTTCCCTCAGCCTCTTCTCATTAGTCAGGTTCCCCAGGCCCCTAATCATTTTCATTTCCCTCTGCTGGACTGTCTCCAACTTGTCTACATCCTTTCTTGGGGTGGGGGGAGAGGGGTAAAACTGGACACAATACTCCAAATGTGGCCTCACCAATGCCGAATAGAGGGGAATAATCAGTTCCCTCGATCTGCAGGCAATGCTCCTACCAATGCAGCCCAATATGCCGTTAGCCTTCTTGGCAACAAGGGCACACTGTTGACTCATATCCAGCTTCTCATCCACTGTAATCCACAGGTCCTTTTCTGCAGAAATGCCACATAGCCAGTAGGTCCCCCACCTGTAGCAGTGCATGGGATTCTTCCTTCCTAAGTGCAGGATCCTGCACTTGTCCTTGTTGAACCTCATCAGATTTATTTTGGCCCAATCCTCCAATTTGTCTAGGTCACTCTGGACTCTATCCCTGACCCTCCAGCATATTTACCTGTCCCCCCAGCTTAGTGTCATTCGTGAACTTGCTGAGGGTGCAATTCATCCCATCATCCAGATCCTTAATAAAGATGTTGAACAAAACCGACCCCAGGACCTACCCTCTCTAGACATGGAGCCATTGATCACTACCCATTGAGCCCAACAATCTAGCCAGCTTTCTATCCACCTTATAGTCCATTCATCCAATTCATACTACTTTAACTTGCTGGCAAGAATACTGTGGGAGACTGTATCAAAATCTTTGCTAAAGTCAACATATATCACGTCCACCGCTTTCCCCATATCCACAGAGGCAGTTATCTCATCGTAGAAGGCAATCAGGTTGGTCAGGCATGACTTGCCCTTCCTGAATCCATGTTGACTGTTTCTGATCACCTTCCTCACCTCCAAGTGCTTCAAAATGGATTCCTTGAGGACCTGCTTCACCATGGTGAAGCACCCACCATGCTTTTGTTGCACAGATACTAAATAATATAAACTATATAAACTAAGCTATAAACTAGTTATTACTGAAATGCCAACGAACGTAGGATATACATTCTCTTACACAATAATATCCAAGGATGCATATACATATTCATTGCTAATGCATCATCCCTAGGTGACATGTCAAAGACTTCAGCAGCTTTCAAATTTCCATTTTAGAATATGAAGAACCTGCCATGCATATTTTTCTTCTCCACCCTCCAAATGGGGCTCAGAGAAAAGCCTGTGATTAAAAATGACAATGGACTGAAATCCAGGACTGACACTGTTCAGTCCTGAATTAACAACATCTGTAAAAGCCGATAAGCACATCACCTGACTCTTGATATCCACCTGATACATTTAACATTTAAAAAATAATGAGAAGAAAAAAGGGGATGGATAAGCAATGAGAAAAAGGTGAATTATGAAGCTGGTAGACAAGGTCTAACATCTCTTGGAGGAGCCCTTTTAGCCAAGAGGAAGGAAAGGATTTAAAGAAGGCAAAGATGCTAATTTTATAAAAATTAAGCTACTTCAAGAAAGCCTGTTTTAAACCCCATTTCATTAATTCATAGATTATAAGGCCAGAAGGGACCATTGTGATCATCTAGTCTGACCTCCTGCATTACACAGGCCACAGAATGTCCCCCCAAAAACTGATGATATATCTAGTGATTCTTAAAGAGCAGAATAGTCTTAGCACATCCATGACCAATAACATTCTGTAGGCCTGTAAAATCACTAAGGCGGGAAAATCCTTTTAAAATAGATCCAAAATATTACAACATTACATATTGGCCTCATTGTTCCTATATTCCTATGATTTCAGGGGCATTGGAAGAGCGTAAGAGTGTAACTCAGGGCAGAATTTGGGCCCAAACCTTCTCCATCATTAAATCACTCCAATATGCTTAGTTACCACAGAGGTTTACTGTGTTCTTTTATATACCCTGGCCCAGATTCTGAAGGGTGCGGAAGACACTCATTAAAAGATGGCAGGACCAATCCTGAGGTCTGTCCATCATTCTGTGGTCAACTACCACAGTCAGACATGGTCTTCCTACTCCCTTCTCTGGCCAGCTATGGATCTGGGCTCCTCTGTTTTCCTCTCTCTTGCCCAATGAAGAGTACTAAATTGAAGGCTACAGTAATTCCTCTGGAAGGACTTGCACGGGGAAGATGTGAGGATGTGAGGAACGTGAAGATGGAGCTGGGTTAAACTAAATGGGTGACATGCTTCTAAAAAGGCAGCTAAATGGGAAAGGGTGGGAGAGGATTAGAGTGGTCCTTGTGGGGCCCATGTGTGACCAATGTACACGAGTATCTGGAAGGAGGAGGTATCTTCAGGCTAATGGGACTCTGTTCCTGGTTACAAAAACAGCTGCGTGCATAGGTGCATGCACTATACAATATCTAAATTCTAGAAAAATATATTACTTATTGATTGATACTGTATTAACTAGCCCCCCACAACACCCCTCTACAATTTGGATCAGTACCAGTACCTTGTTTGCTAAGTTTCAGTCTGATATGAATTTAAGGATGGAAATATAAATCTCTGGGAAACTGATTTTATAATAGAAATGGCAGCTCAGTGCTAACTGTAGCTGCACTGCCGAGTGCTGTTCTAATTGATAATAAATAGCTGGATTTTCAACCCACTGATGATAGAGTATTTTATGTAAATGTTTTCACTACTCAGTAATGACAGGTTTCAGAGTAGCAGCCGTGTTAGTCTGTATTCGCAAAAAGAAAAGGAGTACTTGTGGCACCTTAGAGACTAACAAATTTATTAGAGCATAAGCTTTCGACCGATGAAGTGAGCTGTAGCTCACGAAAGCTTATGCTCTAATAAATTTGTTAGTCTCTAAGGTGCCACAAGTACTCCTTTTCTTTTTACTACTCAGTAAGGGTTAGATTGTGCCTCTGCCTTGCATGGCTGTATAGGGGAATGGGATGGAGTAAAGACTTGCCACCTTTGTTAGGGCAATGTTATGCCTCCCCAGAATCCACCCTGGCACTCAAGAAGGGCAGCAGCTGCACTCCAGATATTTCCCTCAGGATCAAATGGGTGGGAAGGGGAAGACAGCTGGCAAAGCCATGGTCTCCTACTTCCATCCTCAGATGCCAACTATAGGAGCTGATAGGCCACACGGGTGAGCTGCATCCTGAAAGGGGTGTTGCATGTTAACCCACCAATTCCACCCACTGTAAACAGGAAGCTCTGTGAGGGATTGAACCTGTCTGAGGCAGAATATCTCTGGAGCTCCCCATAGTGTGATCTGGCCTGAAGCCTCATTCTGCCATGTACAGTCATGTTGAACAGTAGCTTGCAACATAAATATGCCTCTCTGACATCAATGGAGCTATTTGCGTAGTAAGGTACTACTCTGCAAGTGTAAGGCTGACAGGCCCTACAGGCTTGAACTGTGAGGTTCATAGTGTTGGGCAGAGGGGTGATTTTTTCATCACAGCATCCTGAATTTCAGTATAACCATTTAAAAAACAGTGTTCTACGAAAATGAAGATGTTAGGTGCCAGTCTCAATAATCCTTACTATTGCAATGGTCACAAAAATATGTTTTACAAATTCAATTCTTTAAGAGAGAGAGATGGGGTTTTTTTTTTGTCCTTTTCTTCCTGGCTCAATTGCCTTTATGAGACACAAAGGTAAAAAAGACAAAGAAAAGAATCAAATGCTTCCTTCAGCCCTGATTTACTGTAAAATGTTTATATTAATTGATTTTGACCTCTGTATTTATTGGGCAACAACTAAAAAGAGGGACCATTATTTTGGAAAGGACAAAAAGGAACTGCTTTGTCAAGGACTCACAATGCAGCTGTTGTACAGAAAAGGACCATTGAATGTTTTAGCTTTAACAGCAGGCAAATTACTAACAAACGTCCTTCCATTTGGAAGCCATTGTTTGGCTGCAGGAATTCAGTAGAATCACAGGAGCATATCAAGACGCTTTTCAGAATTATCCTTATAAAATTCTTAATAGAATGGAAATTAAATAACAACAGCATAAGAAATGGGGAGTTTTCACTAACTCATGGATTTTAAAGGAGCACTGTCTGCTTAAAAATTACATTTGAAAAAGTGACCAAGCAAAACAGATTATTGAAATTGGTGGTTATTTCTAAAATCTAATATACTTTTCATTATTTATTCTCTTTGCTTTTTACAGGTCTCTGTGTTGGACAAGCATTTTACATTAGTTACTCTACTTACTTCCACTTTTGCCAGTTTCTGGTCAATTTCACCTTCAAGTTCTCATGCATCAGAACAGTGCTGGAACCTGTATCTCGCAAATGGTTTAAATCTTTGGAATTTTAGTAAATAATGTCAAAGACGCATTTCTGCGGGCCAGAGGTTTTGTAAAAGTCTTTTATTTTTACAAAACCTACAATTTTTGACCAAATTTGACCGGACACTGGCTCTCTGTGTCTGTTACTGAAATTCAAAAAGCCTTCTGTTCCAATGCTATGAAAGAATAAAACAGTGTCAGTCTAGATTTAAGGGCAACGTAAAAAGAAAAGACGCCCTTTTGGGAGTTCCCCATGGCAGTGTAGGGTTTTGCTATGATTGGACAGGCTGTGTCCTTGTCCTTTTGGAATCTCCAACTGGTAATTTTGATAACAAGCTATTCTATTCATGCCTTTAGTCAATAGCTCTTTTTTCCCAGGTTAATGGAAATCTTATGAAGCTGTACTTCCTTCATGTCCGCAAGAAATAAATAATTAGTTTAAGTTACATTAGTTAAGCTATTGACACAAATATAGGGGCAAAATGATTTTTTTGCTATTAACTGCTGGATCCAAAAGATATTTTTCAATGATTTTTTACGTAGACCTTTATATGGCAGAGATTCTAAAACGTATAGTTACAAGGTGTGCAGACAGGACTTGCTCTGGAAAAATGCTGAAGAGCCACAGCTTCAATTGATTTCAATGGGAATTGTGGGTGCTCAATATCTCACAGGATCAAATCCTCAAGTCAGTACTATCATGAGTAGAGACAAATGTTATTTGAATGAAATACACAGGCTTCACAACAAACTTCACTTGACTGCTTCACAGTTGTATGCATTTTCTCCTACTCAGTGTGTTCCATCAGCTCTTTCTGGATCCTGTTCTTGTAACCTCTAGTTTTACTGAAAATAAATTAAGCTTTCGGGAAAATTCAAACCAAAAAGCTTCCCTGAGGCATTAAATGAGTGACTTTTAGATAGTGAACAAATGAATATACTGTTACTATTTCATAAAGCTGACATAATAAAAATATAAGTATGCCTACAATTCATACTCTACATCACTTCTAAATGTTTGTGTGTGAACACATCTGTAAAATATATATAATAGAGCACTTCTTAAATAACTCTGGCAATCTTTGTGAATGCAGAAATAATGAACTTACACAGATCTCACACTAATCAAATTACTTTTTGCTAATGGGTATCCATGGAGGCTGCTCCCCGGGTTTTCTAATTTTGCTCATTATGTTGTCTAATTTTTCCAGAGAGACAACCCAAGCAGCTATTTTATATACAACTGCTGTACCCAACTGGCTTTCACTTGAGCAGTTGCTTTGATACAGCATCACATGATGATACTCATTACTTTAAATAAATTATTCAGAAACTCCCAGATGCAGAGTCCTGCAGTTCACTAAGCTATGGCCAGATTTTACTAAAATGTGATGTTTTCACATCACAAAAGAAATGTGAGTTTGTGAATATTGTATACTCCCAATTAGCAGAAAGATCTCATACTAAATAGGGGGTCACTGAGTTGCATTGAAACAGATTAGCATTTTTTATTTCAGAGCCTTATAGCTGCAAAGTTTTGTTTTGTTTCTTTTCTTAAAAGCTAAGATCTGCGCTTTCCTCGAGATGTACTGCACTCAGCTTAAGAATTCAGAATTTCTGAAGCTAAATCTTTTATTTCTTACATAAGTGTTTTCAGCCATTTCAGTTCTCTAACTTCCAATTTTTCCTTAAAACATGATGTATAAAACTGTATACAAGAACAAACAAATACAAAACTCCACATTACATGGCACTTTAAAGGGACACCAACAACTTAAATTTGGCCCAAATTTTCAACTTTGTAATAACAAATGTTCATAAAACCAAAGACCAACAGAAATTTTATTTAAAAAAGTGCAATTAAGACAGTTGGTTTTAAACAAATGCACATTCCTTAAGAGTGTCTGAAAGCCAACCACTGAGACACTGAAAGTGAAACCTATGCAACTGCATATCCTGTTTCTAAAGAAAGAAAAGTTTTCTAATGAATCCCAGAAAATATTCCCTGGGTTAATTTGCCAGTGAAGTTAAAGTGGTAGTTTAGCCTAAGAGCTATATCCCGCAAATTACCTGTGTGTTGCTAAACTCTTAAAGAGCTCGTTAATGGAACAGCAGCAGCAAGAGAGCCCAGGACAGCCAGCTGGGGATTGCAGATACAGGGCAAAGAGAAAGATATAATGGGTCCTAAGCAGGAAGGGGGATAGAAGCAGCTCAGACTATTCTATGCTGTGCACAAGGTGAAGCCCAGACTTCTTCTCAGTGGACCTGGGCCCAAGGTCTTAATTCAAAAACCTAGGCACCCCAGCTACCTATGGAGGCAAAAGAAGCTTCTGGCTCCATTAGTGGTAGGGCCTCCATCCAGCCTTCCACACTGAGCATGGAACTTAGGTTTCAGCCTTAAACTAAATAAAGGCTGAAACTCGTGTGGCCAACATTTGTGATATTTAATGTTTTTCCAAAAGTCTCAGTTCCTAGAGTGAGATAATTACATGAGAAGCTCAGCTTTCCTTTTTTAAAAATAAGTTTCTAGGCCTTTTGGTTGTGAAGAAAGCTTGAAAACATTAACCAGAAGTCAAATAAAAAATACTTCCAAATTTATTTGTTGAACTGTCATGATTTTAAGTCACTCATGATTCCGGGGAACTGACTCAGGATTGTTGAATGTTTACGTTTGCCAAGTCTGCTAAAACAAAGAGAAAATTAAGAGCTGACTTGATTGCAGTTTATAAATATCTACATGAGAAGATGATTTCTGATAGCAGTGGGGTCTTAGCCTAGGAGACAAAGGAATAACAAAAGCCAACGGCTGGAGACTGAAACTAGACAAATTTAGATTAGAGAAAAAGGTGCACATTTTGGCGGAGAGGAGAGGGCAATTAACTATTGGAACAATTTGAGATATTGCAAATTTTCCATCACTTGAAGTCTTTAAATCAAGATTGGATGCCTTTCTGAAAGGTATGCTCTAGCTCAACCTGAAGCTATAAGCTTGATGCAAAAACCGCTTGGTGAAATACTACGGCTTGTGTTACGCAGGCGGTAATATTAGATAATCATAATATTGGTCCCATCTGGCCTTAGAATCTATTAATCTAAAAGTCCCTGTGCTGCTCCTAAACTTCAGAGGCAGGAGCTGCTGAAGCTCTGCAAAGCAGAAGCTCCTTGTTATAGGAACCCCTGATTAGCCAAAGGTTTCCGATTTCCTATAAGATCTCTGGTTAACTGAGGTATATCTGTATATTTCTTTTCAATTTGTGGTGGAAAACTATTATTTTTGAGAAAATTACTTTTTAATTGGGCAATGGCAAAAGGGTAATACTGGAGCATTTTCTTTCTTGTCTTCATCTAAAAGCCATATTTTCCAAAATAATCCTATGGAACCCCACTGTCTTCAAATTATGGTCTCACAGATATCTGAAGTTACATTAGTATAGAATCAATGTAAGTGAAAGGAGAAATAGGTCCTTACTGAATAATTCAGTTGGTACCATAGACACAAGAATAGAAGCTAGCTAAGTCTCTCTTATTTGTGTTAGTTTCTGAACAGTGCTGTGCTGAACAGCAGTCAAACCCAGTAAAAGTCTATGCCCCATTCCTGCAGTATACAATGCATGGGTGGACTGCTGCATCCACATGGAGCTCTGCTGAAGTTCAGTAGGGCTTTTTGCCAGAGCAGCAGTCTGTCTATGCACTGAACTTTGCAGCACTGTTTTTACTCACAAACAGGTGAGACTCCGAATATACACATTGAGGAGTTTTAGTAAAAAGATGCCATTTCAACACGTAAAAGTCACTCTTTAGAATAGAACTACAGTTTAATATTCACAATATAATCTCTTCTGACTAGTTAGCTAAGCAAAGCTCTAAAAACAATGTAATCTTTAATGTGTTTGGGATGAAGTTTCCCACAATTATGGAAAAAACACACATAGGCCATACCCAGTTATCATTTGGTGCATGTACCTTCCATTGAAGTCAATGGAAGTTTTGCACAAGGTTGATGGTAGGACATAGTCCTGTGAGCTTTGGGTTGAGAGGCAAACTTTTTTGACAGAGAAACCTAAGAAAATGAGATATAGAGAGCAGCATTGTGAACTGCACTGGGAGAAGGGATATGGAAAACAGTGCAGGAAGACCTGCTGAGAATTAGGCCTTGAAAAGAATGGATTTTAAGAATCAACCAGCTGACCCTCAGGAACTGTAACTAAAAACAGTACATTCATCCTGTTTCTTCTTCATTTATCTTCTCACTAAAAACAAACACAAAACAAAACAAACGAAACCACTTCCCAGTGCTAATCTGGTTTGTCTATTTGTATATTTTTAATATTAGTGAACAACATCAAACATCTTCATTATTTCTAGAATTGACCTTCTGAGGAAAAGCATCTGGAGTACAGCCCCATAGCTGTGCCTGCTCAGTCTGACAGCATAACGAGTCATCTAGACTGCCTGATGGAGCACTGTGCCCGATTGGCTGAGGAAGTTAGCAGGCTGATTCTTAAGCCCAGCAGTAGCATGCTGGCTGCTCAATGCACATGCCTGAGGATTCTCTGTCTCCCTGTGCTCGCTTTGCTCCAAGCCCTGCTTGTGCCTTGCTTCTGTGTTGCTCCAGCCTTGACTCTGCCCTGCACCTGGCCTTGTTCCAGTCCTTTCCCAACCTCACTCCTCTCTCAGGAGCAACTCTGCTTCTGACTCCCAAGTATTTTGGTTCTGACCCTCAGCTCTGATTCCTGGCTCTGACTCTGTCTTGACCCTTGGCTCTGACATTCAGTTCTGACCCTTGCTCTGGCTAATTTGCCTGACTTATGTTCTGACCACTTGGCAAGATTGCCCATGGCCCTGTCTCCTGACAGAAAGGATAGATTTTCCTCCATTCATAAAGCAGAAGCTGAACAAAGTAGATATCATATCTGAACTTTTCATAAACATAGGCCCTTTAAATTTAATTCACATAAATAACTGCTCCAGATACTACAGTGTTACATAGACACTTGAGAGAGAGAAAATATGTTTGCTGACAAGTTAATACAGAGTGCTGTACATGTTGTATAACATATTGGGAGAAATATTAAGAGATGAAGGTTACATATACACATCTTGTTTTCATTTGAGCTTGTCCCCTTTATTCCAGTTTAATCTCTTAACTGACCCTAGAGGATCTTAAACTCCTGGTACTGACTCAAATGTTTATCTTCATTCTTCAAATCTCTTTATAACTGAAAAGCGGGTTAGGGATAGAAAAATTGCTGCTGTACCTCCTTGCTGGAATATACCTTCATGTTTAAAGATATTTTGATGGACTGTGGCAAACAAGCAGGCTCTACTATGGCCTGTTTCTGGTTTTCTGATAAAGATGAAGTTAAAAAAGCAGAGGTATTTTGAGCTTAAAAGTAGCAGAGAAGGGGCGGGTGGAGCTGCAACGTTCAGTGTTAGGATCAAAACTGCCTATATTTTGGCTTTCATCAGATTTAGGATTTTGGCTAATTCATTACTAAAATAAAGGTCAGCTTCAAAGATCAGATCCGTTTCCAAAGTTCCCCAAAGTTTAGATATGTTCAGATACAGGATTGGCCCTCTCTAAAATTAGGAATCTATGAGCTGAACTTTCATAGAATTTCCATAAGGATTTTTTACTACATATGGTATTCATATTCTTCTTACATAAAGCAGGGATTCATCCTTTTTAAGTGCAAAATTCAATTCAGTGTCAACTATGGAATCCTGACTAGCAACTCCATCACTCTAATACAACATATATTTTGATGATTCTAGCAATGTATTCACAAAGAAAAATGCTTTTTTAAAAAAACAAACTAAGTACTGAAGACATACTATGGTAAATCACTGGTAAAGAAACTGTTCCAATCTGCCAAATATAAAAAAAGTCTTTAAAATCGGATCTTTCTAGATCCTGTGGTCAACATTTTATACACTGGCTTAAAAGGATTAGATTTTTATTGATAAACATCCATAAATATAGATTACACTCCACACACATTGACAAAAAATATTTCCATTGATGATAATAGAAATGAACAGATAGGCAAAGTAGGAAAACTGTTGCTTGAGATGTATTAAACGTTTGATTTAAAGATATTTACTTTGTATATTTTGACATGTGATGTTGAGAAATTGTGTTTTAACAGTTATAAAGTTTAACTGTTTGAAATCAATGTCCACTCTTATTAAATAACTATTGTTTGATCTGCCTTCTTGTCTGACATGCCCCCATAATTTCCTGCAACTGTGAACATTTCAATAGCTAACATTTTTTAAAAAGCGTAATAACAAACAACTATAATATCTATTGAAATTATATACAAAAATTGAAATCTGCCAAGCCTACGTATTTAGGCTACACATTTAGGATAAAATATTTCCATATTTAGGCACTACACTAAGTTGCACAGTTTTCAGAGGGACTGGGTATCCACAGTTTCCCCAGCAGTCAATGAGCACTGTGGAGATTCAGCACCTCTGAAAATAATGTATCTTGTATCTGTTTCTTAATATGGATTTAGGTGCCTAACCTGGGCAGCTGAGTTGGAGCATGTTTGTCTTAGTGACTTATTATGAAAAAGAAGTTTGTATAAAATGGAAAAAGCCTAGAACAATAAAGTGCAATTTCAAAGTGTGTTACGGTCAGATTATGCCAACAGCATTCAGCATTTAATACAAGTATAGCTAGAGACTCTGCATTTGAATTCAGTATTGGTCTATACATTATTGTCTTTTTAACAGCAGTATAAAATTGGCATTCCTTATCAGGGAATCTCATAACTGTGAGGCAGAAACCCATGTTGTATGTACTGCACAATCCCAGAACATATCACATCTGCCATCTCAGATTGGCTCCTTGGAAGAGCTAGTCCCAGCAGTAACATTTAAAACCTGTAGAGAAAATACAATTTTGGAATTCAAATCAAAGATTCGAATGCTTTTTAAATGCGGTGATGGGAACATGTTGTGTGAAGGGAACAAATCCAAGATGAAAGCAGTAAGCAAGTTCCTACCATCAGTTTTAAAGCTTTTAACACTTTCTTTGGACTAGAAATCTGTGTATTTGAAATAGCGTGTGTATTTGTACGTGATGTTGAAATACTTTCTGGCAAAAATAATGTTTAAACGTAGCAGCTAACTCACTCCTTAGAAGGACCAAATCCATTGTGGCAGTATTTCAACCTGAGATTCTGCAAAATCCTGTGCAAAAGCTCAGCTGATGGCACCTTGTCGTATGAAAGGCAGAGCACAACAGCAAAAGCTGAAAAGCAATATTCCCAATTCAAAATTGTCTTCTCAGTTCCCCATGACAGTAATGAACTTGGTTATTTTGCTGTCTCTATATATCTTTTGACAGCAACAGTACTGGGAGTTCTGCACACATGGGGAGAGTAG
Organism: Dermochelys coriacea; assembly: GCF_009764565.3. Lineage (NCBI taxonomy): Eukaryota > Metazoa > Chordata > Testudines > Dermochelyidae > Dermochelys > Dermochelys coriacea. The sequence continues at coordinate 330,409,638 of NC_050068.2, forward strand.
AAGAGCAAAACGGAATACTAGGAAATCAGAGGCCATGGTGATGAGATTCGAAGAAACGTCTAGGTTAGGTGGATAGATTTACCATGTGGGCAGGAAAAGAGAATTTTGCCTGAAATGTCAGTATTAACCAGTATTGACCAAAGTGAAAATTTTTTAAAGACTCTAAATCATGTTTGTTTAACTGTAAATCTTCAGAACGCAATACTTTATATACGATATGAATGCATAGCATAATTAATTTTATTTATATCAGAATTCTCTTTAGCAACACTTACACTTGTGTTGCAAGGCAGGATATCATCTAAATATCCCCACATGGAACATTTAAAAAAAATCTTGTTATTGCTTTTTCAAATGGCAGATCCAAAAAACAAAGCCTGTTTTACATTTATAGTAACAATTCCTAACCATAATTACTTCAGTGACAGCTATGCATGTTCATTTTCCCAGGAAAGGAATACATTCCAGGCATTATGTTTCTCTCTCAAATGAAGATCTAAAAAGAATAAATGAACAGCTAATGCACTTTAAGTATCCTAGCCAGCCTCTCTACCAACATGGGCATTAGAATAAATATCCCAAGGAGAGAAAACAAGCTATTATGTTATTTTCCAGCTTCTGGTTAGTTCAAGCAGACTGAATGTCAGGAAAAAGCAAAGTAAACATGAACAGAATATCTCAGTGATGATAATTGGCAGAGAAGTAGTTTATTTTTAAATGTCCACTGTAATCAAGGGAGGAGAGCCAACACAGGTGCAACACTCCCGCAAGCCATCAATTAGCAGCAACCACTGCCACAGTCATTCAGAAACCATTAAACAGGATGGGGGGGGGACTTATTATCATAAATGTATAAGCAATGCAACATAAGCACTACTTGCATACAAGTTTTAAACATAGACTATTCCTATCAGCTGCTCTGTTTGAAGGAAAAAAAATTACATAAATATTATTAGCAATATTTTTTGTTGGAGAAATAAAATCCCAAACAGCTTATTCCTCATCTAAACAGAGCTCTCTTCATGTCACTATCTGAAGCAGGGAATATATCCTTCCAACAAATCAAATATCTTTGTGCCTGATCCAAAGTCCACTGAAGTCAATAGAAACTGTTTAATGGGCTTTGGATCAGTTCCCTTTGTCCTTTCACTACTGGCAAACCCATTTAAATAGGGTTGTTTTTTTTAATTAAAATGTTATTGTTGCATGGCTACTTCACTTAGAAGTCATCTTAGGCAACCTCTGTACTATAATTATAATTCTTAATATGTATTATGAACACTATAATTGAAGTGCCAGCAGACCACCCCATCTTGTCTTCTTTCCTTGGACTGGTGGGTGTGCATATCCTACCGAGGAAGTGTGATGTAGCTATGCTTGGGAGAGTTCCACTCAACCTCTGTCTATCTGCTTCTCTTACCTGCAATATTAACCACCTGTCTATTTGTACTCTTACCTTCATGGTGATCTTCCACATTGCTGTAAATAGGATGGAAACCTCAATCTCTATTAGCAAAAGATTCCTTAAACCAGGAAAATTCCTTCTGGTTGGGCTAATAGTAGGGTAAAACAAATATCTTTGCTTCTGCTGCACACTGGGCTAAATTCTACACTGACTTAAATCCCTGTACAATTCCACTGAAATCAATGAGACAGTATGAAGTGCAAACCAGTGCAAGAATTGGCCCAGCTGAGCTCAACACAAAGTTCTTTTTCCCATTCATTGGAAGGGGTGAGTAGGATTGTGCTTCCTATCCAAATGCAGTTGTTGCTCTGGGAACCTGGTACATCTATTCACTTTAAAATGCACTTAGACAATCAGCTATAAATCCAAGAGCATTAAATCTTTCATCAAAGATATAGAACTAAGTGGGAACATTCCATTAAGAAACTGAAACGGAGACTGTAAAGAATTCTCCACTGGAATAATGACAAACAAACATACATACTTAATATAATGAGCAGTTCTCATAATGCTGGGGAGTAATATCAGTCTGTACTTTTAAAGTAAATAGGAAGATTTTGAAACAGAACATCTACACAGGAACCTTAATCAATGAATTTTCGTATCTGATCTACAGACAACTAGCAATATTCATTTTGCATTGTACTAGGGTGTGTGGATTATACTTGTTCCTTAATAAACAAGTCAAATAGCATTATTATAGACTGAGATTGTTTTATCTGGTACTAGAGTTGAAGAGCCATGGTTTAAATTATCTGCATAATCAATAACAGCTTAAACAATTGGAACAAGATCGTTAACTTGCTAATCAGGGTAAGACTTGATTTTTCACAGAAATACCAAAATGTACAAAATCCTTGGGGAAAAAAGCTACTTCCTCGTGTTAACAGAGAAGTCTAGATACTGGCAAAAATATAAGAAGGAAAAATAATACTGCTTAAATCCCAGCAAACAGAATGAACACATTACCGTTCTGTTTAAAATGAAAATTATACTAGCTAGACAGAAGCATAAATAAATTCTTTATTTCTCAAAATCTAAGGCTTTGATCCTGCAAACACTCACAAATGTGGCAATATCAAAAGACAATAATGTCATTTGTAACTGTACAACAAAAGCAAATGATGGATAATATAGGAATATAGTGCTTGGTAATTCAAACATAATTTGGTTTATACTGTGGACCCTGAAGAAATGAATCCTGGGTCTGCTGCAACTACATGAAGAGCAGAGAACTGCACATTAGCTGTCAGATACAATACTACTAGTCTGTATGACAAAGCAAGAGGCAACAGGGGAAGAAAGGGGCCGACCTGTCACAAGAAGAAATTTAAGTTTGTAAAGTTCCCAAAGCCTTTGAAAAACAAAAAACAATCTCACCAAAAACTACTGTTCTATGAAAACACAAAACATTCACAAAATTTAAAAAGAAAATGCAATTAAAATGTTATTTTAATGAAACATTAAATTACATCCTCTAGCATGAAAAATATGATAATCTCACATTTAAAAGAAAGCATCTCAGATTCATAGTCCCGGAGTGTGAGTGCATCTCCAAGGGCTAGATCTTTCTGAGTTGCCCTTTGGGTGCTCTCACTCTAATTCCAAGACTCTACCCCTTTGCTTCCCAAGCCAATTTCCCCGTCTTTATTTTCAAGACCTTCTTATGCCAACAATGATTTTTTCCCCTGTGCCTTTTCATGCCCAAATATTCTCCTATGTGACTTTAACAAATCACAAACTCAATTCTTTTATTATTTATACTCTCTGTCTTACCAATAGTCTCAGCATCTCTAGGTTCACATGCTCTCAGTCTCTTACAGCCATCTGATTCTACTACAAAGCCTCCACTATTAATTCTGAACATATAGCTCATTACCCCACCTCTGAAAATGTTCTTCAGCATTCTGGATCCTGCAGTAAATACTTGTGCCAGGGGTTCTCAACCTTCTTTGAATCACACTCCACCTTAGCATTTATTTAATTGGGTCAATGGGAGCTGGGAGAGACAGTACCTGAGGGTGAGAGCAGTGCGCAGAGCCTCCTGGACCCGCGGCCTAGGACTCAAACTTGCTGGTCGCTTCTGGAACGCAGTACGGTGCCAGGACAGGCAGGGAGCCTGCCTTAGCCCCACTGTGCCATTGACTGGAAGCCACACGAGATAAGCCCGTGCCCCAAACCCAAGCCCCAACCCCTGCCCCACCCCAAAGCCAGCACCCCCAGCCCAGAGCCCTCAACCCCTACCACATCCCAATCCCCTGCCTCAACCTGCAGCCCCTTCCCACACTCCGAGTCCCTCAGCCCCAATCCACAGCCTGGAGCCCCTTCCCGCACCCCAAACCCCTCATCCCCAACCCCACCCCAGAGCCTGCACCCCCAGCCAGAGCCCTCACCGCCTCCTGCACCCTAACTCCCTGCCCCATCCCGGAGCCCCCTCTCCCTCATTTTTGGCCCCACCCTGGAGCCCACACTCCCAGTTAGAGCCCTCACCTCCTCCTGCATCCCAACCCCAACCCCCAGCCCCAGCCCAGTGAAAGTGAGTGAGGGTTGGGGAGAGTGAGCCACCGAGGGAGGGGAAATGTAGTGAGTGGGGGGCAGGGCCCTGGGGAAGGGGCAGGGCTAGGGTGTTCAGTTTTGTGCACTTAGAAAGTTGGCAACCCTATTTACAGGTAGGACCAAAAAGGGCTTAAAGAGCACTCCTCAGAGGAGTTTAAATGACACAAAAGGGAACATGGGCTTGTTTGTTTTGGGGTTTAGTTATTGTGGGAGGTAGAACATGTTTGTAAGGGGCGTTATGTTGTACAATGTACCCTCTGCTCTCCCAGGAGGAGGTCTAAGCACTGACTGAGCTGGGAGCATGTAGCAGGCAAGCAGAGAGGAGGCTGCTGGACTGTAATCCCTGTTCTATGTTCTTTACAGAATAAAGCCTTGTTCCTGATAGTTTGTGTCAGTGGGACTGGTCTGAGGTGAACACACAGACACACAACACAGAGCACACAAAGAAGCCCCAGGCCCAGTTTCCCAAAGTTGTGTAAAAAGTCACAAGACGGGCTTCCCCTATCTTGTACAACCTCATACTGAGCCGGTGAGCGGGGTTGGGGGTTACACTCAGAAAACACTTAGCCCATTATCTGACAGTAAAAAGCCATTATTTCTGAAAGATTGCATCTTTCAAAAGGGCTGCTTCATTTATTAAATCTTAAATCCATGATATTTTGAGATCAAAATGTACTCAGATATGTTCTTCCATCCCTGGCAAAGCTTTAACTTACAGGGATAGTCTATGACCCCAGAACAACAAGGGCATGGCATCATGCAAAAATAAAAAGTAAATAAAAGCCACAAAGTAACAGAAAATGTTACATCTCAGTGTAACAGCCCAGATGCTAAGAGGCAGAAGCTCACAATAATACAGAAGGATCTGAACCAAAGCCCAGATCCCAACACCCCTGAACTATGTTTCGATTCTGTATCTGAGCTCTGCAGCACAGGGTCTTTCAGTATTCAAATATATAAACACAAAACATTAAACATATTGGCAAAATAGTAGAAAAAAACAACCAACCAACCAACCAAACTGCATTAAAGAAGCGTCAGATAAAATATGATTTAAGCGGCTGCTACAAACATTAGCAAATTACGTATCCAGTAGGAAAACATAATTTTTAATGACTTGCAGGAAATACATAATAGGACTGTAGACGCAGGCAAATTTACTGCCAAAGGACAGAAAATTGTTTTTCCTTCTAAGCTCACTAACCCCACTGATGAATCAGATTCCTGATATTCTGGATCAAATCTAAAATGAGTCTATAATGAAGATTAATTTTTAAAAAGAATAAACTGTTTCATTCCTTTTTCTTTAATGATCTCTGCTAAAAGTAAGGGCTTTCATGAACAACTCCAAGGGAAGGAGAAATAATAAAAATGGGGGTGCCTGAAAACATTGTCATGAATATAATCCCACAAGACTCCTATGTTAAACCTATCATGTTTCATTGCCGTTTAGAAGTCAAGATTGAACCATTAAGGACATTGAGAGAATAGGAAAAGGAGTACTTGTGGCACCTTAGAAACTAAATAAATTTTAGTCTGCTGCTACTCTGAAACCAGAGAGAATAGGATTAGCGATCACCTATTATGATTTCTATTTATGATTGAAAGAATATTTCTGAAGGGAATTCAATATTTTATTCTATCTTTATTTATATACGGTTCTGTAGTATGCATATCTATTGCGAAAAGGCCATGTTGCAAATTCTTCATGTGAGAACAATTTTCTTGAGAGGAATTTTCCTTTAAACAAGAAAGTCCTTGGAGGAACATTTTAAGGTTCCTTTTTCCCCCACCCCACATAGTACATAAACATTAAGTGTGAAATCCTGGCCTCACTGAAGTCCATCAGAGTTTTGCCATTCACTTCATTGGGGCCAGGATTTCAACTTAAACCTGGTCAAAAAATAGGTAAAACTATCATGAACATTTGTCACAAAAAATCGTCCCTTTTTTTCTGTCAAAAAGTTTCAAAAATTTTTCAACTATCTCTAATGAATATATTAGCACAAATCAGGGTGATCAGCCATCCTGAATTGGGCTGGACAGTCTTGAAAAGCAGAGTTCAAGTCCCGGTCCTGGGTTATGACTCTGGGGCTGCATTTGTTCTGGATTTCCTGCGGCACTGCTCTATGCCTGCCTCAGGCTCAGCGGTGGCACCTTCTTCCTGGTGTGGGGAATGAGGTAGGCATTAGCCCCCCCTCCCAACACAAGACCCTGCCCCATGCTTCTCCTCTCCCCCCAGAGGCCCTGCCCCCTGGCCAGGCCAAAAACTGGAGCTGGGCAGTAGTAAGCAGGGCCGTCCTTAGGATTTATGGGGCCCTATGCAGTATTATTAAACTGGTGCCCCTATGCTCCACTGAAGGTGGTCCCCAGCCAGCATCGCTGACCCCGGTGTGTCGAGGTGGCACAGCCACCACCCCTGCCCACAGACCCCAGAAACCCCCCACATTACTGACACACACTGGGCTTCGTATGCAGCAGATGCTGAGGCAGTGACTCAAGGCAGGCTTCGCACCGTCACATGGGGGTTGCATCTTGCCAGAGCCCACAGCCCTCCTGCAGCCCCTCGACACTACTGGCTCACCACGAGCATTTTGACAGGCAATACCAAGCAGTAATAACAACAAACACCACGTGCGTGTGAGAGAGAGCACGAGCCAGTGTGTGTGTGAGAGAGACAGCCTGTGTGTGAGACTGTGTGTTGGGGGCCTGTGTGACAGAGTGAGACTGTACGTGTGCGTGACAATCTGTATTGGGGGACTGTGACTCGTGAGAGGCAGAGTGTATGTGGGTGTGAGAGCCAGTCTTTGTGTGAGAGTGACTGTGTGTGTGTCAGGGAAGTGTGAGAGACAGTGAGGGCGCTGCCCCTTTAACCCCCCCCACCCCACTCCGACTCACGTGGAAGTTTCGCTCCTCCTGTCCTGGCCCCAGCCCGGCCTGGCCCCCGCTGGAGACCGAGTGGCGCAGAGCAGGCAGGGTCCAGGGAGAGACGGCAGTGGTGGGCCAGGCTGCTGGGCCGCTCTGGGCTCCCCGGGGCTGGGGCGGCAGAGCCGGAGGCTGGAGCCCTCAGCAGCCCTGCTGAGGGAGGGAAGGAGGGGCGGGGAGAAGCCCACCGGCCCAGCATGGGGGAAGGGCCGGAGGAGAGAGGATTCCGGCCATGGCCAGCGAGGGGAACGGTGCCCCAAATTTTCCAGTGCCCTACACAGCCACATATGCCTAGGGATGGCCCTGGTAGTAAGCAACGCCCAGGGAGCCCCAGTGTCCTGAACCCTTTACCTGCCCCGGGCGGCACGCCCCACAGGGTGGAGACACAGGCCTGGGGCTGCTCTCAGGCACCCCAGCTCCTTCCCCAGGGCAGGTGGACGGTCCAGGGTTCCCAACAGTGGCCCGTGCTCCCGGGCCGCTCTTACCACAGCCTGGCTGTGGCTTCTGGCCTGGCCAGGAGGTGGAGTCTCAAGGGCGGGGTTGGGGTCTTGGGGGTAAGAGAGGAGAGACTGGCCATGGAGCAGGATCAGGGCTCCTGCATGTGTCCCGCTTTTGCCTTTTGAAAAGGTGTCGCCCGAGCACAAATAGAGATGGGATGATGAAGCCACATTTTTTTTCCTGTAATCTTTTTGGTCACATTTTGAATGTCCAGAACCCAAAACAGGGGTTTTTTGAATCTGGGTTTCTTTTTATCTGAGCCACCAAAGTTCAAATGGGAAAGACAGGCAAGTTTTGGATAAAAACCTCCCCATTTTCATTCAGCTCAAAGGCTTACAATGCTTCAGAAATATGTAAACTGGCTAGTCACACTTTTTAGATTTCAAGTTTCAACAAGATCTACACTACCATGTTCACTCCAACTTCACTGTGTATCCTGCCCCTCTGGTTTTGTGTTAACATCAGTCCTCTACTGATAAGTTTCTCTTATTTTGAAATTAAAATACAACGCCAAAATAAAGCTTACAATAATCACCCTTAAAAAGTTACTGTTTAACATTTTGCACAGCACTGATGATATATGTAGTATTCCTCATCCTTAGAATGGAGATTAGTGCATCAGGGTAACCACTGAAATGGTTAAATGTAATACAAGTTTACAAGTTAATACAAGTTTGTTAAAAGGTGGACATTTTTCAACTGAGAATCTCAGAGCTTTTTAAAAACAATTAAACTTCACAACACCTATGTGAGAAGTGTGTATGTTATGCACACAATGAGACAGAGTGATTTGCCTTAGGTCACATAATGAACCAATGGCAGCACCAGGATTAAAACCAATGAATCCTGACTCCTAGCTGCCTAGCTCTAGCCACTATTTTATACTTCCTCCTCTTGAGTTTAGCACCTTCAAAATATTAAGACATTTCTATTAGTGTCTTCAGTGACAAGTGTGGGCTAATATCAGGTGCAATAACAAATACTTATATGAGCAGTACTCCAAGGTAGTCAAGTGATTTCTTGCACAGACAAGAAAAAATGGAAACAGTTTCCTTACTTGTGTGCACTTTTGTCTTTGCAATTATCTACATTTAAGATTAGTACTGTAGGTAGACCTGTAAAGAGTTCTGTATGGCTGAGAGGGCATGTAGTAATAAAGGAGCTGATAATAAGGGGAATACTTCATTTAATGGTATGCTTGGAGGAGAGGAAGGTGATCAGGAACAGTCATCATGGATTTACCAAGGGCAGACCAACTTGATTACCTTCTCTGATGAGATAACTGGCTCTGTGGATATGGGGAAAGTGGTGGATGTGATATATCTTGACTTTAGCAAAGCTTTTGATACAGTCTCCCACAGTATTCTTGCCAGCAAGTTAAAGAAGTATGGATTGGATGAATGGTCTACAAGATAGATAGAAAGCTGACTAGATTGTTGGGCTCAACGGGTAGTTATCAATGGCTCAATGTCTAGTTGGCAGCCGGTATCAAGCAGAGTACCCCAGGGGTCGGTCTTCATTAATGATCTGGATGATGGGATGGATTTCACTCTCAGCAAGTTCGTGGATGACACTAAGCTGGGGGGAGAGGTAGATATGCTGGAGAGTAGTGAGAGTCCAGAGTAACCAAGGTAAATTGGAGGATTGGGCCAAAAGAAATCTGATGAGATTCAACAAGGACAAGTGCAGAGTCCTGCACTTAGGATGGAAGAATCCCATGCACTGCTACAGGCTGGGGTCCGACTGGCTAAGCGGCATTTCTACAGAAAAGGTCCTGTGGATTACAGTGGACAAGAAGCTGGATATGAGTCAGCAGTGTTCTCTTGTTGCCAAGAAGGCTAATGGCATATTGGGCTGCATTAGTAGGAGCAATGCTGGCAGATTGAGGGAACTGATTATTCCCCTCTATTCGGTGCTGGTGAGGCCACATCTGGAGTACTGTGTCCAGTTTTGGGCACCCCCACTACAGAAAGGATGTGGACAAATTGGAGAAAGTCCAGTGGAGGGCAATGAAAATGATTAGCTGGCTGGGGCACATGACTTATGAGGAGAGGCTGTGAGAACTTGGCTTATTTAGTCAGCAGAAGAGAAAAATGAGGGTGGGATTTGATAGAAGTTTTCAACTACCTGAAAGGGGGGGGTTCCAAAGAGGATGGAGCCAGGCAGTTCTCAGTGGTGGCAGATGACAGAACAAGGAGCAATGGTCCCAAGTTGCAGTGGGGGAGGTCTAGGTTGGATATTAGGAAACACTATTTCACTAGGAGGGTGGTGAAGCACTGGAATGGGTCACCTAGGGAGGTGGTGGAATATCCATCCTTAGAGGTTTTTAAGGTCCAGCTTGACAAAGCCCTGACTGGGATGATTTAGTTGGGGTTGGTCCTGCTTTGAGCAGAGGGTTGGACTAGATGACCTCCTGAGGTCTCTTCTAACCCTGATATTCTATGATTATAAACTCAGTGAAATGTTAGAGAGGATTCTAACCATCAGAGAAGCTAACATACAGGTTTTTCATTCTCTAGAATATGTCCTCTGTTCCCCTGGGATAATACTAGGAACAAAATCCTCTGGGGGTTTGTAGCTTTCATGTTTTAATAGTAATGACAAATTTGGTACAGAGTTTTTCTTAGTTCATTAATGACCAGATTCAGTTGCTGACTCTTTCAGCTGGTCATTATTCTTCAAGAGACACCCTGTTATTGCTTAATTAATATTGAATTGAAATGACAAGCCCATGGAAACATATTTGACATCCTCTTAAATCCCAAATAAATTCCTTGTGATCTGACTTGTTACACTGACTGCTAGCTTGCATAATGGTAGTCCCTTGCAAAACAGAGGGTGTTAAATACTATTTAAAAAAATCAGATTAGTAAACTGTAAAAAGAAAACTATTAACAAAAAAACTGTGTTTAGTGGGTGCAATAAGCTTATTGTCTGTAAATACTTGGATCTAGATCACAAGTGAAAATGAAGCTGGTGGTCTCTCAACCTTCTAAATCTTAGTCATTAGTTCATAACACAAAGCCACCAAGCAAAAGTATATGAAGGGCAGTCCCTGTTCAGAAGTGACACAGCCTGGAATAGGATGGGCTTTGATGTCTGACTAGAAAAAGTATTTGAAGAGCTGTATGGAGAAGTTTGCCTCAAAACTGCCCACATTTTGTCTGGCTCCCTTCATTGCACTCTGAACCTAATTCTATAGGAGCTGCCTGCTTGTGGTCCCATTGAATAAACAGAATTTTCAGTGTCAGGCAGTATAATTCATCAAGAATAATTCAAAATTTAAACAAACAAATCCCTCCAAAAACACACACTCAGCCACTATGATGGGGATTCTCAGTCTTTTTTTAAAATTTATTTGAAGTGTGGACTTTTCTCCTAAAAGAGAAAATGTCTCATGTGTAACTTCCCATCCTATTCATTGTACATTCCATCTACCCTCCCATGTGCAATCACATAACATCCTTGTGTTAACTACAAAGACTATATATATATTGGACAATATTAGCAAAGCATTTACAGTCCAGTTTCCATTGACTTCAACAGGAACAGAGTTAGGCCAACACTGCAAGTTTCTGAAAATCCCACCAGTAACATATTTTTAATGTGATGTAGATGTTGGAACTTTTGGTAATATTTATCAAACTTTTACTGGTAATTCATAGTAGACGCTGGTGAAAAGAGTTTTATATTATTTATTTTCTTATACTGAAATACAAAACAATGGTCACAGGCAGATACTCAGAGACCTGGGTGGAAGAGAAAAGCTTCATGACATCAGATGCTGAAAGTCTGAGTTCCAAACACACAAGCTCCTATCACTTGAGTTAAAAGAGAATCAATTAGTAGACAGGATTTTATCCTGTGTATGTCCTCCACGAGGGGGCACTGGTACCCATAAATAATACCAGTATATTACAGAAGCATACAAGAACGCTCACTACTTGTGTCCAGTGGGAACATGCATTTAATAACTCAAGGAAATCAGAAAGCCAATATTTCATACCTTTTGGTCCAAAAGCCCTTTTGAAAAACAGCAGAGGACATAATGATGGAAATGTATTTCTTTTTACAGAATTGTAAAGAAAGTAAATAAAGACAGGATATTTTCTCTTAATGTGTTTGTGATTTAGCCTTTTTCTAAGCCCCAATCCTGAACAGATTTAAACGCATGCTTAACTTTACTACACTGGACGCATTGTGTAAAGTTAAGCATGTGCATAGGTCTATGCATGATCAGAGTGGATTCCAAATTGTGATTTCTGACAGAGCTACTCAAACATTCTGGTATTGGGCAAAGCAGAGGGGAAAAACAGGAGTGTGGTTATATGTAGGAAATACCTACTGAAAAATGAAATTAACTCTGTCACGTTTAATTTTTGTTATAAATAATATTTTGAAGGTGTTCCAGCTGCATTAGAACAGCAAGTTAGACATTGCAGATTTCAAACCATTTACTACCTACTACATATTGAAATCACCTGCAAGACTGGTACCTTTAACTACAAGAGTACAGGGCTTTTTCAGTTGCTTATTTTTAAATAAAGCAAACTTCAACAAAAATTCTGAGATTAAAAAAAGCCACTCACCCAAATAAACAAATTGGAATCATGAAAATTATGGTTTTCCATTGGTGGATTCATTTGTTTAATCATTTACATTTTATTTTTCTTTGTTTTTCCATCATCTTTTTTCTTAAAAGAAAAAATTAAGCACCAGCTAGTGAACCATATGCAGAAAAAAGCAGCTAAACTGAAGACTAATTTTAGTATAAGTTCTTTAAAGTATGTACAGAAAAATTGAATATGATTTAAAATGCTGTAATATCACTTGCCAAGTTGCCAGGATCTCTTTGTATATATCTTATGCAACTGAATATATCAACCAATTGAAGTTAAAATGGAAAAATAAACCAATCTATTGGTTTGGTACCATTAACTCATCATATAATTCAAAACTCACTGATTGTATGTGATAAGATCCATACCTATTTAGTGGGCTAGCCTGTTAAAAGATCATATGTCTTCATGTGCAGACAGAATCTGTTAGCTGAATGCATTTATTAAACATAAATTATACCCTTTCAAGGAATTCTTGTGATATTTAAGTAAATGTTTGCTTGTTTACATTCACAGTAGTGTTTTCAAGAACAATAAAATTGATCATGGCATGTAATAAAATGGCTGTCCCTTCCCCTTCATCACTTGGCAGTTGATTAGTAACTCTTGTTGGAACAAGAAATGAGTAAGAAAGGTAGTGACTCTTGCTTGGAGATCAATAAAGGGGCCACTAGCCAGTAGCTAACTGAGCTTTAGTTACCTCTAATTTTAGCTATGTGGGAGCATTTAAGAAGGGGCGTTTAAAGGGTAAAACAGCAGATTGGGACAGATACATGAAGGCCTATTTGTATGCGTCAAGGTTCCTTCCCCACTCTGAACTCTAGGGTACAGATGTGGGGACCCGCATGAAAGACCCCTAAGTTTATTCTTTCCAGCTTAGGTTAAAACTTCCCCAAGGTACAAACTTTGCCTTGTTCTTGAACAGTATGCTGTAACCACCAAGCGGTTTAAATAAAGAACAGAGAAAGAGACCACTTGGAGACGTCTTCCCGCAAAATATTCCCCCAAGCCCTACATCCCCTTTCCTCGGGAAGGCTTGATAATAATATCCTCACCAATTGGTACAGGTGAACACAGACCCAAACTCTTGGATCTTAAGAACAATGAAAAAATCAATCAGGTTCTTAAAAGAAGAATTTTATTTAAAGAAAAGGTAAAACAATCACCTCTGTAAAATCAGGTTGGTAAATACTTTACAGGGTAATCAGATTCAAAAACATAGAGAATCCATCTAGGCAAAACCTTAAGTTACAAAAAGACACAAAAACAGGACTATACATTCCAGCACAGCTTATTTTACAAGCCTTTAAATAAAAGAAAATCTAATGCATTTTCTAGCTAGATTACTTACTAACTTTACAGGAGTTGTAAGGCTTGCATTCCTGATCTGTGCCCGGCAAAAGCATCACACAGACAGACCAAACCCTTTGTTCCCTTGGCTCCAGATTTGAAAGAATCTTGTCCCCTCATTGGCCAGTTTGGGTCAGGTGCCAGCCGGATTACCTTAGCTTCTTAACCCTTTACAGGTGAAAGAGTTTTGCCTCTGGCCAGGAGGGATTTTATAGCACTGTATACAGAAAGGTGGTTACCCTTCCCTTTATATTTACGACAGTATGACACAGGTGAAGTGATACAAAAACAACAGTCACCGTGCAATGAGGATGTTCAAAGATATCAGTAAGAGGAATGCATTCAGAGATTGAGACTACAAAACATCCAGTGATTTTAGAACTTTATCTTAAATCTTCCCAGTACCACATGATGTAAAATTTCCAAAACTGAGCATATGCCGAACATGGGATGACCTTGTGTTCCATGGAAGTAATGACCTGCCAGGAAATAAGTTACACAAAGGTGGGAAGAAAGTAAGAAGGACTGAGCCTATTTAACGATCTGAGGGGTTATTGTTTTCCCAGCATACTGATAAGTCTGGGGCTCCAGATAGCCTATAGAAACACTAAGCTGGTATCTTCCTGTATGGAATTTCTAGAATGGTGGTTCAGAGTTTTTTTATTGGAAAGGACCATACTGTTGAATTTGTATTGTTTTAAAAACAAGTCTATATTAATAACATTACTGCTTTCCATTATTGTGGGAGGAGGAGTATGTGGTACTGGTGGTCCAATAGGATGATGAATGCATGTATGGCTGCACAGATGGTATAGCTTCATCTTCCTTGACTTTGGGATGCTGTTCCAGGAACGATGATTTCTGGGAAGAGATGGGGTCCACCTGATGAAGAAGGGAAGAGTAGCACCAGGCACCAACTCAACAACCTAATAACGAGAGCTATAAACTAGATTCAAAGGGAGCAGGTGACAAAAGTCTACAGGTCAGCATAAAAAAGGGTAACCTTAATAGAAGTCTAGATGTTGGGGGATGGAAAACTACAATAGGGTGATAGGAGCAACCAGAAGGAAATCACTGGGGGAATCTGCTCAATATCAGACATGTCTATACATAAATGCAAGAGTATGGGGAACAAACAGGAAGAACTGGAAGAATTAATACATAAGCTAAAATATGACTTAATTGGTATCACAGAGACTTGGTGGGATAAATCTCATGACTGGAATATTGGAAGCTTGTTCAGGAAGGGGAAAAGGGATGAGGTAGGGCATTATACATCAAGAATATAGACCCTTGTTCTAAGGTCCAGAAGGAGGTAAGAGGCAGACCAGTTGTAAATCTCTGATCAAAAATAAAAGTGGGAAAAGAGAGGTGATGTCACGGTATGTGGGGGAGGGGGTTTATTTTCGACTACCAAATCAGAAAGAAGAGGTAGAGAAGGCATTTCTAGAACAAATAGAAATATCCAAAACACAAGACCTGGTAGTAATTGGGGACTTCAGTTTCACAGATGTTTGTTGAAAAATACTCTGGCAAAGCACAAAATTTCCAATAAATTCTTGGAATGTATTGGGGACAACTTCTTGTTTCAAAAGGTGGAGAAAGTAACCAGGAGACAACCATTTTAGACTTGATTGTGACCAACAGGGAGGAACTAGCTACATTTTGGAAGACAATTTGGGTGAAAGTTATCATGAAATGACAGATTTCATAAATGTAAGGAAAGAAAGGAGTGGGAGCAAAAGAATAAGGCAACAGACTAAAAAAAGCAGACTTTAACAAACTCAGAGACTTGGTAGGTAAGGTCCCATGGGAAGAAAATGTAGGGGACAAAGGAGTTCAGGAGAGGTGGCAGTTTCTCAGGGAGACAATATTAAAAAGGCATAACTGCAAACTACCCTGATGAGAAGGAAAGATCAGAAGAATAGTAAGAGGCCAATTTGGGTGCATCAAGAGCTCTTTAATGACTTGCAAATCAAAAAGGAATCCTACAAAAAGTGGAAACATGGACAAATTGCTGAGGAGGACTATTAGGGACAAAAAAAAAGGCTAAGTCGCAAAATGTATCACACCTAGCCAGGGACATAGAAGAAGAGATTCTTTAAATACATTGGGAGCAAGAGAAAGATAAAGGAAAGTGTATGTCTTCTACTAAGCGGGAAAGGAGAGCTAATAACTGATGACATCAAGAAGGCTGAGGTGTTTAATGCCTATTTTGCTTCAGTCTTCAGCTGGACTACTGTGTCCAAATCTGGATGCCACATTTTAGGAAAGACGTAAATAAACTGGAGAGAGTCCAAAGGAGAGCAACAAAAATGATAAAAGGTTTAGAAAACCTAACCCATGAGGAAAAGTTAAAAAAAAAACTTGGCATGTTTAGCCTTAAGAAAAGAAGACTGATGGACCTGAGAACAATCTTCAAATATGTTAAGGGCTCTTATAAAGAGGATGGGGATCAACTGTTTTCCACGTCCACTGAAGGTAGGACAAGAAGTAGGGGGCTTAATCTTCAGCAAGGGAGCTTTAGCTTAGATATTAGGACATGTTCTAACTATAAGGGTAGTTAAATTCTGGCGTAGGCTTCCAAGGGAGGTTGTGAAATCCCGTCATTGGAGGCTTTTAAGAATAGGTTTGACAAATACATGTCGGGCATGGTCTAGGTTTACTTGGTCCTGTCTCACTGGAGGGCTCTGGACTTGCTGACCTCTCAAAATCCCTTACAGCCTTACATTTCTATGATTCTAAGATACTCACTGATGGGGACCAGTAATCAGGGCAGAATTGTTACTGAGCTAAGCAAAATTCAGAATTTCCTTTCCATGAGAAATTTCGACATTTCAACATTTGTTTTCATCCTGAAACTGGCCAAAAAAGTTGAAATGCCAACATTCCAAAAAAATTTGATTGGAAACGTCAAAACATTCTGCCCCCATCCATTCTCTCAAGACTTCATGGCCATATTCTCTCTTCCAGGAAGCACTAAAAATCATACGACTCCCATGATGCACTCTAGAGGAAATATAAGTCACTTTTCCCCCTGTGCCTCAGTTTCCCCATCTGTAAAATGGAAATTATGATACTGAAATAAATGACCTCCTTTGTCAAGTGCTTTGTGATGTACTGATGAAAAGCATTATAAAAGAGGTTATGAAGTATTAATTATTAATTAATTATTATTATTATTAGTTAGTTTGTTATTATGGTAGATGTAGTCATTCAGGGAGTCTAGTCAACAGGAGGGAATGGGGGCCAGAACTACAACTCTCAATGCATCATAAATAAATGCAGTATAATGCTTTTTTGAACTGATTTAACACTAAGTGTTTTGGGTCCTTTTTAAAAATGAAAGGAAGTATTCCAATTCAGGTCAGACTGAGCCAAATGAAATATATTATTTCAATTTTCCCAACAGAAAAATCAATCTTTTTGGCAAAATGAAAATTTTCGCTAGAAAACTGAAATTCTGCAAAAACTACCTTTTCCATCAGAATGATCTGTGATGGAAAATTCCTGACCATCTTTATTTAGTAGTATTATGGTAGCACCTGGAGAACACCCAACAGAGATCAGGCCCCCACTGTGTGAGGCAGTGTATATACACATAGTAACAGACAGTCCCTGCCTCAGAGAATTTACTGTCAAAATAGATATGATAGACAAGGGGAAACAGAGGCACAGATAAGTGAAGTGACTTGCCCAAGGTCACACAGGCAGGTCAGGGCAAAGAAGAATAGACGTCCGGTCTCCACACTGCCTCTCTGATGGGCAGTGAGTGGCAGGTGGGATTATAGGAGAAGAGTGAGCAGGAAGCCATGGCTTCTGACAGGGGAGGAGGAAGAGGAAAGATTGTCTTGGTGGATCTTGTCATTTTCACTGAAAAGGTTAGTGAGAACCTGTGCAGAGAGGGAGAAAGTGTCTGTGTGAAAAGGTTTAGAGCAGTGGTCGGCAACCTTTCAGAAGTGGTGTGCCGAGTCTTCATTTATTCACTCTAATTTAAGGTTTTGTGTGCCAATACATTCTAACGTTTTTAGAATGTCTCTTTCTATAAGTCTACAATATACAACTAAACTGTTGTTGTATGTAAAGTAAGTAAGATTTTAAAAATGTTTAAGAAGCTTCATCTCAAATTAAATTAAAATGCAGAACCCCCCGGACCGGTGGCCAGGACCCGGGCAGTGTGAGTGCCACGGAAAATCAGCTTGCGTGCTGCCTTTGGCACGCGTGCCATAGGTTGCCTACCCCTGGTTTAGAGGATGCCAAAGGTAATAAATAAGCAGCTGGGACTGGAGGCTTGGGAGTCAATGAGAGTGGAGAATTAGTATTGTTTGTCAAGGAACACAGAACAGCTGAAAGCACAGACTTTGTCTGTAGTGGAGGAAACCCTAGTGGTCAGTGGCCCAAAAATGTAGCAATTATATGTTATGGGTGCATAGACTCTGAGGTATAAAAGGGGTAGAAAAGGAATCCAGGGTGGCAGAGAGAGTGGAGGGATTCAGCAGCAAAAGAACAGGAAGGAAGGGGCTGAGTGTGGCAGAAGTGGCTGGCCTGGAGAATTGCTTACAGAACTGATTATACGGTGTGGCCAGCCACATACATCCCATTTAGCCAATGCAAATTCTAACTGCAATAAAATAAAGCACAAACCATGAGTGACAATGAAACTAACTTGCAGAAACATGAACCCTAAAAACAACAACAATATAGGAAACAAAGTACATATCATTTCCTATTTAAGCACCACTGACTTTCTAGAAGTCTGAATCTCCACGTAGAAGTGAACTTTAGTAGATCATAAACTGTAAAGAGCAAATAATTTCTATGGCATAAAACAAATTTACGCAGCTTTAGCTGAAAAGTTAAAGTATAAAGTCAGTACTTTAATTGGCATTAAATCTAAAAAAACCTTGTGTGGTAAATTAAACTCCCCAATGTCAGATGTTAATGGCAAGCTGGTAACACTTCTCACAAGCATCTGCCATTTTGAGGGGCCTGTATCTCTGTGGAGATGCACAACATTAAAGAAACCAAGCAATTTCTATCTTGAGCAACCAAAGAACTACAGAAAAATTGTGTATGTTACATCAGAGAGCTTTACTTTGAGGAAAAAAGCATAAAATCTCTCCCTAAAATCTTTTATGCTTCACTTCAAGTACTTTACATTAACGAGTTGAGCAACTCTTGAAAGCGAGAGGCGACCTAGAGTGCTATGCAGTAACACCCTAGTCAAATAACTGCAAAATAATCCTATAAATAATCTGAAATTATTTCAGTTTTTGACATTTAAATAGTTGTTGCGGTTTCGGTGAACTGCAACTGCTGGGAAAAGGAGCAATATATATTTGTTTTCAACAGTGTTTGATGTATCACTGTCTAGTTTTGTTTTGTTTTTTAAACTCAAGACAATGCACCACTAAGCACTGGATAATGATATGTCATACAAGTATCACGTGCGAGACACATTTCTAATGCAAAACTCAAGTCCCCTTGTTTTGTGTCAGTAATAATTCTACTGTATGCATTGTAGCATTTAAGACATGGGGAACTAGCATTATTAGTGCTGGAAAAAATGTATCACAAAATTATTCAGATGTGATATTTTTCATGTCAGACGAGGAAGTCAGGATTACTGCTGAAATGGGGAGAGATTCTTGGAATGAATGGGTACTTAAAAACTGCACAGGTTTATATAAAATAAAAGAACATTTTGTATCATACCTCTGACATTACATTTTATACACCCAAATATTCATCAATGATTCTCTGTCTTTTACCAGCACAAAAGGCATAAAATTATACCCTTCAACTGATAATGTTTACATTAATCAATATTAGGTATAATGGCAGTTTCACATAAATCAAATGAGGTGTATGAAAACAGCTAGTATTTTATGTTAATACATTAAACACATTCACAAAATAAGTTTTAAACTAATGCATATATAATGCAGGTGTAAAATACCCTCTATCTTTTTCTATGGCTCAAAATACATAATAATAATTTATAATAATCACTCCCTTCCCACCTTATGATACTTGGTGAGCTTAACCAACACTGAAATATAGGACAATTTAAATATACCATCTAGGAAAAAAATTCATTAGAATGCATTTAACAACATAATTTGTATTAAATTGTTTTAATGACAAACTTTACTAGAGAAAATCTGAAAAGCACAGAGTGTACATAAAGATATACAGTTTGATCAGAGCTATATCTTGCAGTTGATATATTTTTTAACCAAAATACACTTTTATCTGTTTTTCATAATGAATATATTTCTTTTAAATGTCTCCAATCTTATTTTTGTTTTTATTTGTTAAACTATTTTCATTGCAACACCAAATATCTGGCCTGGAACTGTAATAGTGACTATTTGCCCCCCCCCACCCCAGTTCTATCAGTTCTATCATGTTTTGTTTAAATACTAAGTAGCAAGCACTTTGGATTTAAAATCAAATCAAATAATATCCATTTCTCATGGTGCTGTTGGTTTCCCTTATGAACCGCATTTCTTGTAGACTGAAAGCTCAGAATCTTAAAAGAGATTCTGTTCTGCAGACCAAAGTTCTCAGTGGGAGACAAGGGAGAGGGGGTCAGTCAAGGAGTCAAAAAACAAAACAGACATAAAACACACATGCAAGCCTCAGCTTTGGATATCATCAGAAAGTGGGAACAAAAAGCAGAATCACATGGCACACTGAGAATACTGTATCACTTATGGCTTATAACCAAAGCAGCAATTAAACACCTTTCATCAGTCCGTAAAATGCCTTCCTTTTTCAAGAATTCAGAGGGACACACACACACACAAAGACAAATCCTTTCTGAGCAGCAATGAAAACTTAATAACCTACCATTTTCTTTGCACTCTTCAGGAGGTTTAGCCTTTTTCGCAAGTCGTGGATCCAGCCATGATGTTGTCTTTGTGTTATGGCTGAAAAGAAAAGAGATCACTCTGAGCAGACACATACTGAAAGGAATCAAGTTTATTCCTTAAGAAAAAAAGGGTTAGTCCAACAAAATTGCAATCGATACACTTAATTTGCTTACTGGTTCTAAGTAGCCCTGAAGGAGGTGTAAGAGTAATTGTGCAAGGCAGCTGCAAATTTGGCAACCTCAGCTCCCTGTCCTCAAAGCAGCTATTTTTATTAAAATCAACTAGAATGTTGCCAAGTTAACCTCATTGAAAATGCAGAACTCATTCAGAGCAAAAGGAATTTATTACAAATACAGTGTTCTCTAGTTGAATGAGTGCAGTCGACAGGATTCCACAGCATCCTCAGAGTTTTTGGATAGAATTATTTTCATCTTAAATCTGTCCTTTTCATACATACGTGTTTGTTATTTCTTAACAGCCATGCTGGCAAGGCATCGCTAAAATGATGCAAATTACAGCGTGCTCCTGAAAAGTCTACATTTTCTAACAGAGTGATTAATGACACTTTGTTTAACCAACCTTAATCTATTCCATATCTAATTCTTCTACCATGATAAGATGCATTTTGCACAAGCTGAATGAGTCATGTGGCTATTTTGCTATACTCAGAATAGATCATTCAGGAATCAGCAGTGAAATAGTCTCTGAATTGGTACAAATTGTTTTCCAGGAGAGTATTTTGCCAAATGAACTGACACACAGAGCAGCTAATCAGAGTTAAAACAAGCTTTTTTATGTATACCCTTTCCACATCCTTTTGAATTTGGAGCCAAATAAAAAAAACAATGCCAAGAAAGGAAGGTATAAGATGGGAAGGAGATATAACAATTATTCTCATATTTGCACAGGTGCCTGTCTTCTAACACTGACATCCCTTTCAAAGGCATGTTTTATTTATTTAACACATTCTAGGAGGCTGCTCACTTTGTACAGTTTATATATTACTGAATTATTTAGATTATTAATATAACATTTGCTGTCTAATTTAAAATTTATTTAAAGCATTTGTTGTAAACATTAGTGAAAAGTAGACAGAACCAGGCAGCCAGTCAAAAATTGATTTGGATACATTTTGTCATTTATCAATTACTCATATTGATTAATACACATAGTGAGATCTGGTCCAGAGATGTGATCCTTCCATTAAGGATAAGAAAATCCTGCATTCTAATCCCTGCTCCTATCCTGACTACCTGTGTGCTCGTGGGTATGTCAATTCTCCGCTTTGCCTTGATTTTACCAATAATAATAAGGCCAATTTTCAAATTTGGATGCCTGAAGTAGCCACTTAAATTTGTATTTAGGCATTTAAATACCCATTTTAGGCATTGGGAGCAGGTGGCTTTCCCACCGTACACCAAAACACAGTCTACTAATGTTGAATAAAGTAAAATCCCACCCTCCTCTAGGTTGTGGCTTTATTTATATAGAAATTAATAAGAAATAATAATAATAATAAAATAACTTCCAACCCAAGCCTTTGGCCCATATTTTAAATCAGCTGTGGCTAGGGTTCTTACCTGAGGACTGTTCTGCCTAGAGCCTCTCTAGAGCCACTCCCACCTGCCTGTAATCTAGGGTAGGGATAGTGGGTCCCACTTGCTACAGTGAGTCAGCAGGAATCCACCAGCACTTTCCTTCAGGGTTCCTTGAATAATAATACATAGCTTTTATATAATGCTTTCATCAGCAGATTAAAGCACTTTGCAAAGAAAGTCAGTATCATCACCCCCACTTTACAGATAGGAAAAATTGAGGCACATAGCTGTGAAGTGACTCCCCTAAAGTCACCCAGCAGCAGAGCCAGATATAGAACTAAGGACTCCAGAGTCCCTGGTGAGTGGCCTATCCACTAAGTCACTTTGCCTCAGCCTAGAGCAAGTTAAGAACTCTCCAACATGTTATCAATTCTATATGATGAGTTAATGCGTCATTTAAATACACATTTAAGTTAATTCTCATAGGTGTCTAAAATGGGTATTTAGTTAGGCACCAAAAAGGACATTTAGGTGCCAAATTTAGGCACCTGAGTTTGAAAACTAAGAGCAATATTACTATTTAAAGTGTGAACTAGTGACTTGCATTTTCCAAGGCTTTTGCTGAATCTAAGAAATTAACCAGCAAACAGTTAAGTAGTGTTCCAACACAGGTGTGACTTTCCTAAAGACTCAAGTTCGCCTTGTTTTGTAAGCTGTGGCCAGGATAACAGTTAATATTCTAATTAAAACACCAAAACCTAACAAGTAAGCATAGCAAACAACTGGAAGGCAGAACAAGGACACTATAGTAATATACATAATAACACCAATATCACACTGTTACACCAAATATGCACACACATTAATGTTGATCAACCATTAAAAACCTTTTAAAATTATTCTTAATATCAGCTATCCACACTGCCACTCATACTAACCATCAGTGGTCAGCTGGCTTCTTGCAGGTGTTGTAAGAGATGCGAGTCCCACAGACAGATTTGAAAGAGAAGGTAGTGGTTTTACAGATTAGTTCAGATTAGTCCATTTATGCAGGGTAGCTTGAGAGGAAATGCAAAGGCAATTGAGAAAGTGTACAAACAGGCATTCAAGGCTGGTATCACTAACTGAGTGAAAGAGGTGAGGTGATGCAGTAAAAGCATCTAGAAAAAAATATAGCTGCAGTGCAATTAACATTTTTCCCTGGCTTTTCTTTGGTTATTCAGTAAAGAATCCTACTTCATCACTGGAAGGCATGCTCAGAAAGTCTCTCCTACATCATTTCCATGAGCCTGATTACTGTATGTGGTAACTGAACTGAAAGGTAGGTGTAGAATTCCTGAACAAATATTACCTCTCTGCTGAGGGCAAACTTCCCCCTTGAAATCAAAAGCAGCTTCTTAAAGCCAGAAGCTATGGAAAGAGTTTTGATGTTGAAGTTCCTATAGGCTTTTACACTATGCTCCCAGAACATGGTAGTAATGAAAGATTTTAATTCATCCTAATTTGTTTACCAGTGTACAGGGGAGAAATTGTGCAGAAGCCTAGAGTCTACTGTGAATTTGCTGAATAATGTCTAAAATACAAAATGAAAGTAGCTAAAAATCAATTAAATAATTATTGCTGTTTTAACTGAAATTGCCAATACTACGTACTAGTGGGCTATAGAAACATTTTATTATAACCCAAGTATGATATTAACACAAGAAAATTACGGAGTTTCATGCAAAAATGATTCTCCATCTGGCTTATGTGGAATGAAAGGAAGGATTGACCACTGGTTAGGGTGCCAGCCTGGAACTTAGAAGACCTTGGTTCAATTCCCCACTCTGCTGCAGACTTCTTGTATGACCTTAGACTCTTTGGGTTCCTGTTCCCCCGTTGTAAAATGGGGATAATAGCACTTTCCTACCTCACCAGGGTATTGTAAGGATAAATGCATTACAGAGTATGAGGTGCTCAGATACTATAGTAATGGGGCCATATATGTGCCTACGATAGAGTGACATAAATAGATGGTAGATCTCTGTCTATTTTCAGGAGTGTGGGGGGCACAACACAAAATCTACTACCACAGTTGGCACCACCAAACCTAGGGCTGGTCTATACCTAAAACTTAGGTTGACCTAGCTATGTTGCTATATGGTAAAGCTGACCTAAGCCCCAGTGTAGACTTAATAGTACCTGTTGAAGAGGTGGATTTACTAGAGTGATAGAAGAAGCCCTTCTGTGGCTGGAGAAAGTGTCTACACTACATTACAGTGTCACAGCTATACTGTAGTGTTTCTAGTGTAGATATACGATATCCCTAGATATCAAAGGTTAATGGTGTCATAAAATATACATACACAGGAATACTAAGAGTGCTCTCTCGCCAGAAGGGGAATGGAGATTGAAGTATCCTGTTACCGCTAGGGTGTTGTCCTTCTTGAGCGGGCAGGAATGCAATACAGCAGTGCGAACGTTACTGCTGCTCATGCTGGTGATGAGCTAGGCTATCCATTTTCATAGAACCTGAGTCCACTTAAAAACAAAATTTACTGCAGCTGAAAATGTACGTAGAAATTTGCAGGTTGGGACCAAGTTACAACATTTGAGAAAACCTGCTCTGCACAGGGGTTGAGGTTCACCTCTCAGTGCAGCAGGAAAATGCACATAGAAGCATTAGGTGCCCATTACTGAGGCACAACAGGCTGCCTAGCTAATGTTACTATGTGTGCCAGTGTCCTCAGATATTGGACACTGAGAGCCAGATTTCTGAAGATGTGCAGTCACCTAAAGATTCAGATAGGCAGCTTGTGGGATTTTCAAAAGTACCTAAGCCCTTAACTCCCATAGGAGTTAGGCATCTACGTGCTTTTGAAAATCCCACTGGGTGCCTATGTGCATCTTTAGGAGCCTAAATACCTTCAAAAATCTGGCCTCAACAATGCATTTCCTTATTTTTGTGGATATGTGCAAGACACTGCACTATTTGAGTGTAAAAAGAAAAGGAGTACTTATGGCACCTTAGAGACTAACAAATTTATTAGAGCATAAGCTTTCGTGAGCTACAGCTCACTTCATCGGATGCATCGAAAGCTTATGCTCTAATAAATTTGTTAGTCTCTAAGGTGCCACAAGTACTCCTTTTCTTTTTGCGAATACAGACTAACACGGCTGCTACTCTGAAACCTGTGATTATTTGAGTGTAGTTTTTGTTTGATGAAGTAGCATTAGAAATCTGACAATTTCAAACACTTTTTGACAGATTAAATCTTTTGTATTAAGAGAGACTTCAAACAATCTTCTGAAATATTTCTGGAAGGAATATGGGCCGTAGTTTCCAACAGTAATTGTCTTTAATGTCTCTTGAAAACACCATAAATTAATTGAAAATGGTGGCTCTCTCCAGCTATGTAATTTGCATGTTATTGTGAAATGCCTTATGAAAGGGATATTTGCCAGTATATAGTTCAAGTCAGGTGAGAGACAGATCACATATGGGTTTTTCAATGTACTGCATAGCATTCAAGAGGGTCCACAATGTAAAAGTTCAGGCAAACGAGAATATATGAGACAGACAGAGATCTAATACCCCACTGTTGTTCTCCTGCCTTTTTCATTTTTTGTTCTAAATGCTTAGCCTTTTACTCATATCTCAGGCAGAGCTCTGGATGTGTAACATTCTTCAGCTGGCTTAATACTGATTTCAGGCAGTTTAGTTAAGGTGTATAGGTACAGTGACAGGCAAATAGGGCACTAGAATTGCAATCTTGTAGTCCCTCTTCTATTGGCTGTAACTCAGACTTACTGCAGACACTTAGTTCTCTACCTTATGGTGGTTCTAGTTCATTAAATCCAAAGTAGGGTATTTGATTGTAAGTGTGAAAGTAGTAAGAACAGGTTCCAAGAAAAACAGAACTGACACTCATATTTTGGGGCATGAAATTTCATAATATAAACCCCAAACTTGGTGGGTTGGGCTAAAATAGAAATCTGAAACGTGGGGAAAGGAGGGATCTTGGAAGAGAGAAGGGCTGTGAATGAGAAAGTGAAGAAACAGAACTTGAGGTCTGACTGTAGCCTGGTTTGGGGATTGAGAAGAGTTGGTGTAGAGGTAAAAGAATGATAGTGATTGGGAGAAAGGAGGAGAAAAATACAGAAAGTCTTTTAAAAACAATTTTGCATAAAATGTTTCCTCAATTTTAGTAAATTCACCAGTGGCAGGACAGTCTGTCATTTTGTTGCAAGGAAATGGCCTTGGAGAAAATAAGTCAAGGGTGGCTTGTCTTGGTGTCCCAAGATCAGAACTGGCATATGATCATACTATGCTTGATAGGAAACTCATCAATTCAATGTGGCATGTAAATATTGTACAAGAATAATGGGAGCCTAGGAATGAACCTCAGAAGAGCCTGATGATTCCGAACTCTCTAGGAGATGATGGTGATATTGGTACAGACAGGCCTCATTCACAGATAGAAGGGGAGCCCTCTCTCCTGATGTGCACCTTTAGAGAAGCACTGAAAAAAAGAGCTACAAGGAAAGATTCTGAGGAGGTTTGTATCATTATTTGTGGTGGCAGAAAGAACCTAATCACCTCAGTTTTCCAGGTCCCACTTCAGCAAAGCACTTTCATTTAAACATGCATGCTTAGGTGTTTACTGAATAGTGGTAGACTTATGCATTTACTTAAAGTTAAGAATGAGATTAAATGCTTTGCTGAATTGGGGCTTTATAGAGCTTTTAATATTGTTGTATTTATTTTAATAAGGTACTAGTGGGCATTGTTTACAAATAATCCAAAGAAGCCAGTGCCTATTGACCTTTATAATACAGTGCAAGGTTCATCTCTTCTCTTAAACATTTGCTTCAGGTGTGGGGCTAAGACCAGAGGGCTAAAGGAATTTTTTGTAACAGCTTTTTGGAAGAGGGAGAAAAATTGAAAAAACATAATGATTATGACTTGTGCATGCAAACTGAGACAGGTCACACTCATCAGTTCTGTTTAAAGTGGGGGAGAAGAGGCAGAACTGGAGAGTTTTTGGCATGTGCAATTTACAAATAGCCATTTTAATTATTGCATGTTCTCATTATGATATATTCTAAATAAAAAATAAATGTAGGAGATTGACTCCTGTCTAGATGCCTATGTTTGAATATTTGAATCTATATGTATAAAAGGGAGGCTGTAAGGGAGCACCAAGAACTGTGTGCAAATTGCTCCTCAGAACAAACATTGATGAGCATCACATGGAGGTATGTGCTTCCTGTTTTTTCTCTTAAGTCTATCAATGTTAACTCACCTACGCAAACACACAGTCACACACCTATTTCAAAAACGGAAACAAACCAACCAACCTATGTATGCCCATACAGACAGTTATCATTCTTGTTATCAAATTGCTTTCTCTTCCATTTTAAGTCTGCCACATTCATTCTAATGGGAGTGTTTTGATATACAGACTTGCTTAAAAATTTAGTTAGGTTAGTTTGAGGAGAATTTAAGAAAATATAAATCCTCTGGGTATACCTGGGAAAGCTAAAGAATTTGAGATCACTTACTGCTTGGAGTCTAAATGAACAATTCACAAAAGCCTCAAATGTAGCAAGAATAGAAACTGCACAGTAATAACATTTTTTCGCCTAGGGTGATTTACATTTTAAAATGTATGTTTTTATCTATAACTTAATAATCATGATATGGTGTTTATCACTCTTTCGGGAGATGGTGTTAACAAAAACCTATTTGTTTATCTTTTTATCTTTCTGTTTTTCACTAAAGCAAACGGAGCCTCCTTTAACCAAACTGACTCATAAACAAAGAAGCAATTTAACGGCATCCCCACAGCATGGCATCCTAGCTTAACCCTGTGAAAACTGAACAATATGAAGAACCAAATGATCAAAGAGATAACATTTAGTTCAGGACCTAGGAAATAATCTTACATTTTGGAGGCTGAGAAATTTTGTATTCTAACACTTACATTATTCAAAAATATATCTTAAATTTTTGCACATATTTATTGCACTCTTTTTATCCAGTCTGTACCTCTGATTTCTCTGCTTAATGTAACATAGACTGATGCAAGTGAAAGGTGGTGATTGCTACAATTGTTGTATAAACCATCACATTTTCAGTGAAGAAAGGAAGCTGCACCATCAAAAGAATTTATGGGTGGGCTTTGCTTTTTAAACAGCAGAGTTATTTGCATTCACTTTATTTCTTGTGAAATATATGTTTCCTGTAGTTCTTATCACTATAGTAACTTGGTGTTTTAGTTACAAAAAATAACATACATAAATCATACAGCTTTTCTTACACAGGGTTAAAAATGTTTCACATTATACAGTTCCACTGTGGCCTCTAACAAAGCGTGCAAAAATGTGCAAAAAAAATTACATATGTGCATGGGGAAAGAATCAGAAGCATGTTTAAGCTACCCCTCAGGAAAGCTCACATATAATTTGTCTATTGGAAGGAAGTTACTATGTTTATTTTTTCTCAAATAAGCATATTTTGCCCTTTTCAGCAAAGATCACTTGTGTTTCAACAATTTCTGCTCTTTTCAGACTTGCATACTCTTGAGGCTATCTAGAGTGTTTAGTCCTGTTATTAGCACATACAGAAGTGTAAGAAGAGCAAGCTTTATTTACTTTGGTGATTTTATACATTTTTTTGAAAACATCACTGCACAATTGTCTCTTAAAATAAGAATCTGAAAAGAGTGTTAAACCATCCTAGGAGCCACAGTAAGAGAGGGAATAACTAATAATAATAATATAAAGTGAAGTTTTATTATATTGCTTGTAAAGTTATATTGCTTGTGAAGTCCTCTTAAAACAAGGCTATATGTTACCATTTCTTTTCTGAGTGGTGTTGTCATTTGGAGACATAGTGATTTTTTTTCCTCTCTGTTTTTTGTGAACTGCAGCGGCAGTCAAAAAAAGTGTTAGGAACCAGCAGGAAAGGGATAGATAATAAAACAGAATATATCATAGTGCCACTATATAAATCCACAGTACCCCCACACCTTTAATACCGCACATAGCTATGGTCACCCCATCTGACAAAGAGATGTTAGAATTGGAAAAGGTACAGAGAAGGGCAAAGAAAATGAACAGGGATATGGAACAGCTTCCACATGAGGAGATATTAAAAAGACTGAGACTGTTCAGCTTGGAAAAGAGATAATTAAGGGGGAGATATGATAGCGGTCTATAAAATCATGAATTACTTGGAGAAAGGGAATCGGGAAGTGTTATTTACCTCTGCACATAACTCAAGAACTAGGAGTCACGTGAAATTAATAGGCAGTAGGCTTAAAACAAACATAAGGAAGTACTACTTCACACAACACACAGACAAGCTGTGGAATTTGTTGCCATAGGATGTGACGATCCAAAGTATTATTAGACTGTGACCCGCTCTTGAACAAAAAAGCTGACACTTCCTGTTGGGATGAGTTGCAAACAGGATTGTCTGGCTATGTAGACTCCTTCCTCAGGCCCTACGCTACCAGCACTTCCAGCTATCTTCGAGACACCACTGACTTCCTGAGGAAACTACAATCCATTGGTGATCTTCCTGAAAACACCATCCTAGCCACTATGGATGTAGAAGCCCTCTACATCAACATTCCACACAAAGATGGACTATAAGCCTTCAGGAACAGTATCCCTGATAATGTCACGGCTAACCTGGTGGCTGAACTTTGAGACTTTGTCCTCACCCATAACCATTTCACATTTTGGGGACAATATATACCTTCAAATCAGAGGCACTGCTATGGGTACCCGCATGGCCCCACAATATGCCAACATTTTTATGGCTGACTTAGAACAACGCTTCCTCAGCTCTCGTCCCCTAATGCCCCTACTCTACTTGCGCTACATTGATGACATCTTCATCATCTGGACCCATGGAAAAGAAGCCCTTGAGGAATTCCACCAGGATTTCAGCAATTTCCATCCCACCATCAACCTCAGCCTGGACCAGTCCACACAAGAGATCCACTTCCTGGACACTATCGTGCTAATAAGCAATGGTCACATAAACACCACCCTATACCGGAAACCTACTGACTGCTATTCCTATCTACATGCCTCCACCTTTCATCCAGACCACACCACAGGATCCATTGTCTACAGCCAAGCTCTACGATACAACCACATTTTCTCCAACCCCTCAGACAGAGACAAACACTTACAAGATCTCTATCAAGCATTCTTACAACTACAATACCCACCTACTGAAGTGAAGAAACAGATTGACAGAGCCAGAAGAGTACCCAGAAGTCGCCTACTACAGGACAGGCCCAACAAAGAAAATAACAGAACGCCACTAGCCTTCACCTTCAGCCCCCAACTTAAAACCTCTCCAGCACAACATCAAGGATCTACAACCTATCCTGAAGGACGACCCATCACTTTCACAGATCTTGGGAGACAGTCCAATCCTTGCTTACAGATAGAAATACTCACCAGCAACCACACAACAGAACCACTAACCCAAGAACCTATCCTTGCAACAAAGCCCGTTGCCAACTGTGTCCCCTGAATAGATATGTGGACACCATCATAGGGCCTAATCATATCAGCCACACCATCAGAGGCTCGTTCACCTGCACATCTACCAATGTGATACGTCATCTTGTGCCAGCAATGCCCCTCTGCCATGTACATTGGTCAAATTGGATAGTCTCTACGTAAAAGAATAAATGGACACAGATCAGACGTCAAGAATTATAACATTCAAAAACCAGTTGGCGAACACTTCAATCTCTCTGGTCACTCAATTACAGACCTAAAAGTGGCAATACTTCAACAAAAAAACTTCAAATACAGACTCCAAGGAGAGACTGCTGAATTGGAATGAATTTTCAAACTGGATACAATTAACTTAGGCTTGACTAGAGACTGGGAGTGGATGGGTCATTACACAAAGTAAAACTATTTCCCCATGTTTATCCCCGCTCCCCCCCCCCACTGTTCCTCAGACGTTCTTGTCAACTGCTGGAAATGGCCCACCTTGATTATCACTACAAAAGTTTTCCCCCCCCCCCCGCTCTCCTGCTGGTAATAGCTCACCTTAAGTGATCACTCTGGTTACAGTGTGTATGGTAACACCCATTGTTTCATGTTCTCTGTGCATATAAACCTCCCCACTGTATTTTCCACTGAATGCATCTGATGAAGTGAGCTGTAGCTCACGAAAGCTTATGCTCAAATAAATTTGTTAGTCTCTAAGGTGCCACAAGTACTCCTTTTCTTTTTGCGAATTCAGACTAACACGGCTGCTACTCTGAAACAGGTCTATGTGAGGAACACCAGGTTTGAAAAATGAGGCTTAATATGTCTGGCCAGAGAGACCACTTGTCGTCTCTGCTAAAAGATCTGCTCAAGTGGTCTGCCAGACTCTTCTGGACACCTGGAAGGTGGGACCTTTAAGGTGAATCATGCTCGTTATACAAAACTGCCAAAGCTGCATCATCTCCTGACGGAGATGATTCAATCTGTCTCTCCCTGTCTGTTCACATAGAGCATTGCTGCTGTGTTGGCCATAAGAACAAGTAGAGTTTTTCCCTTGATGAGGGGGAGGAAAGCCCAATAGGCTAGATGAATGGCTCTCAAATCTCTTATGTTTATGTAGAGAGCTAAATCTTTGCCAGATAAGAGACTTTAGGTCCACAGATTTCCCCAGAAGGGCTTCCTAGCCCACAGAAGAAACATCTGTAACCAGTCAATATCAGGGCTAAGGGGGGGGGGGGGTCAAAGGGAACTCCCTTTAGTATGTTGGTTGGGTTATTCCACCAATTCAAAGACTCCTGTAGATACGTGAACCAGCATGTCCAGTGGGTTGACTAATCAGGGAATACACTGAGTTCACCCAGCTCTGCAACTTCCTGAGATGAAGTCTGGCATGCTGAACCACGTCCTTGAGGCCATGTGCCCTAGAAGCCTGAGACAGTTCCTTACAGTCATGGCTGGATGAGCCTTCAGGTCTAACAAAATGGCTAACATAGTCTGGAATCTGACTTGCAGGAGGAAAACCTGGCTACTGTAGAAGCCAAGACTAGTCTTATAAACTTTATCCTCTGAACACTGGAGAAGACTAACTTTTGTCTTAATTGATCAGCAGACCCAGAACTCTGAAGAGGGACTGGATCTTGGTCACACTGAAGTCTACCTGGCTTTCGGACCAAACTCTCGCCAACCAATTGTCCAGGTGTGGAAATACGTGTCCTCTTGTTTTTTCTTAGGAAAATGCAGCCACCACTGCCATGCATTTTGTAAATACTGGTGGGGCCACAGATAAGCCAAAGGGCCGGACTGTAAACTGATATTGGGACTCATTGACCATAAACCTGAGGAATTTCCTGGGGCTTTTATGGATAGTCACATGGAAATATACCTCCCGCAAGTCAAGGGCAGTGTACCAGTCACTGGGATCCAGGAAGGGATAATGGATGCCAGAGTGATCATCCAAATTACATTTTCTTTATATATTTGTTCAGTTCTCACATGTCTAATGTGTGTCTGAGACCTCCTTTTTGCCTTTGGCATTAGGAAGTAGCATGAATAAAACCCTTTTCTGTGGAGAGGAGGGAACTCCTCTGTGGCTCCCAACAGGAGGAAAGCCTGGACATCCCAAATGAGGCCCTCCTTGTGGAGTATGGTCCCTGAAGAGGAATGGGGAAAGTAGGTGGGGAAGGGAGGATAGAAATGTCAAATAGTGTATACCAATTTCATGGTGCTTAAGAACCACTGATCTGATAATATGGGTCCAAGCACATTGGGATAATCTGTTGGAAAAAACAAGAATAGAAGAAACAGGCATAAGCCAAGTTGGCAAGCTGTCCTCAACAAGGCAATGAAATGGACTGCTTGGCATTTCCAGGCAGTCTAGAAGAGCTTAATGAAGACAAATAATGAGGAGGTGGTAGGTTCCTCCTATTACTTTTCCCTTTCTTCCCAGACTGATTCAGTTTCCTAGGCATAAAGGATGGTAATGGTGGAATGAGTGAGTGTGGAATTGCTTCTCTTTAAAGAGTAAATGTGAGTAAAGAGAGTAAATCCCCAATGACTTTAACATAGCCCTGGAGTCTTTGAGACTGTGAAACTAGTCATCAGTCTGCTGAGAAAAGAGGGTTGGTCCCTCAAAAGGGAGATCCTGGATAGTCTGTTGGATCGCCTGTGGAAGACCCCAGAACAGAAGCCATGAAAAAATGGTTATTAACCTTTCATGACTGTTGTTCTTTGAGATGTGTTGCATATGTTCATTCCACTCTTGGTATGCATGCACCCTTCACATATTTGACAGAAAATTTTCCATCCGTAGTACCCATTGAGGCAGGTTGAGTGCCCTCTGCAACAGCGACACTGCTATAAAGGGTCCAGATGACCCCAAACCTCCTCAGTTCCTTCTTTCTGGATAACTCAGATGTAAGGAGTAGGAGGATGGGTTTTGGAATGGACACATGCAACACATCTCGAACAACAACAGTTATGAAAGATTAGTAACCATTTTTTCTTCAAGTGTTTGCACGTGTGCATTCCGCTCTTAGTGATGCTCAAGTAGCAATATAAGCAGTGGGATCAG
This sequence comes from Dermochelys coriacea, assembly GCF_009764565.3. Taxonomy (NCBI): domain Eukaryota; kingdom Metazoa; phylum Chordata; order Testudines; family Dermochelyidae; genus Dermochelys; species Dermochelys coriacea. The sequence goes on from NC_050068.2 coordinate 330,443,048, forward strand.
AGTTTATGTACTGTGACAGGGTCGGGCTAGATGGCTATAGGAGAGTAATAGAAGGCAGATATATTAGCCCCAGGCTAAGTAGGTCCCTTTTCCCTGGGTAAGGTAACAGGGAAGGTTCCAGAACAATCAGGAACCTTCTGGCGACAATTAAGACAGGTTGATTAGAACACCTGCAGCCAATCAAGAAGCTGCTAGAATCAATTAAGGCAGGCTAATCAGGGCACCTGGGTTTTAAAAAGGAGCTCACTTCAGTTTGTGGTGTGTTTGAGGAGCTGGGAGCAAGAGGCACTAGGAGCTGAGAGTGAGAACGTGGACTGTTGGAGGATTGAGGTGTACAAGCATTATCAGACACCAGGAGAAAGGTCCTATGGTGAGGATAAAGAAGGTGTTGGGAGGAGGCCATGGGGAAGTAACCCAGGGAGTTGTAGCTGTTGCACAGCTGTTCCAGGAGGCACTCTAGACAGCTGCATTCCACAGGGCCCTGGGCTGGAACCCGGAGTAGAGGGCGGGCCCGGGTTCGCCCCAAATCCTCCCAACTCCTGGTCAGACACAGGAGTCGTCGACCTGGACTGTGAATTCAGAAAAACGGCCAAGCTGAGGGCTGCCGTGAAGCTCCAAGGCGAGCAAATCTGCCAATAAGTGCAAGACCCACCAAGGTAGAGCAGAAACTTTGTCACAGTACACACAGACTGTAGTACAGCTTGGCCAAATTTGTTGTCATCCCTAGAGTATGGGGTGATGGCATAACAGGAGGCAAAAGTGTGACCCAATGACCAGGTTGCTGCTTTACAAATACCCTGGATAGGGGCCTGCATGAGGAATGCCACTGAGGTTGCTTGTGATCTTGTGGAGTGATCAGTCAGCTTGTCAGTTGGAGAAATGCCTGCCAGATCATAACAAACACTGATAAAGGAAGGTATCCAAGATTGAGTTCTTTCAAAAGAGTCTGAAAGACCTTTCATTCTGTCTACTATGGCTCTGGACAGCTGGGTGGATCGCCAAAAGAGTTTGGTACAGTGCATGTAGAATGCCAGTGCTCTTCTAATGTCCCATGTGTGTAGCAGAAGCCTGTCCCTATTTGTGTACAATTTTGGGTAAAATACACGTAACTATATTGATTGGTTTATTTTAAAATGTTGTACACTTAGAGAGAAAATTCAGATGAGGGCATAAGTATACCTTATTTTCAAAGAAGACTGTATTCGATGGTTCGGATGTCAGGGCACACAGTTCAGTGACCCTTCTGGCAGAGGTGATAGCTATTAGGGAAACCACTTTCCACAAAAGGTGTAGTAAGTAGCACATTGCTAAAGGCTCAAATGGTGGCCCCATAAGTTTCAACAACACCAAGTTCAAGTCCCATAGGGAAACAGGTTCCCTTATTTGCAGGTACAACTGTTTGAGGCTCTAAAGGAATATGATTGTCATATCATTATAAAATATTGAACAGTTTTCCATGTGAGTATAGAAAGCCAATATTGCTGCCAGGTGAACCTTTATAGAGGAAATTGTTAAGCCTTGTTGCTTCAGATGCAACAGATAGTCTAGTGGGTGTTGAATTGAGGACTGCATCAGTGAGACTCTGGTTTGACAACCCCAAATAAAGAACCATTTCATTTTTGACAGGTAGGCAGCCCTGGTTGAGGGCTTTCTACTACTTAGTAAGACATCACAAACTTGCTCTGAGCAAGCCTGCTCCCTGGGATTTAGCCATGTAGCTTCCAGGCTGTTAAATGGAGGGTCTGCAGGTTTGGGTGGAGCAGCCAGTTGTAGCCTTGGGAGACCAAATCCAGGTGCAACTGGAGTGAGACTGGAGTTGCCAATGGGAGGTCCAGTACAGTAGAAAACAAATGTTGGTGAAGTCACACTTGGGCTATTAGTATAACCGGGATGTGAGCCTGCTTGATCTTTAGTAGCACTCTGTGTCAGAGTGGGATTTGGGGGAAAGCATATTAGAGCTGTTCTGTCCAGGGTAGCAGGAAGGCATCTGTAATGAAGCCTGGACTGAGGCTATGCAGGGAGTAGAATTTATGTCATTTTCTGATGGACTTTCAAATAGATCTATCTGGGGAGTCTACCACCACTGCATCTGGATACATCCGAACAGAGAGAACACTCGTGGTGACTTGAAAATGACCTCCTCAGGCAGTCTGTTAACTCATCTGCCTATCTGGAAGGTAAGAGGCCTCAAGATTGATTCCTGACAAAAGAGTGATGAGCGAGCTCCTCCCTGATTGTTGAGGTAAAACATTGCTGAGGTGTTGTCTGTGACAGCAAGCAGGTTTTTCCCCGTGATATGATGTAGGAAGGCCTGGCAGGTAAGACAAACTGTCCTGACTCTCTGTGGCTCATATGAAGAATGAGATCCCATGAGGACCATAGACCCTGAGTTCAGAGGGGCCCCAGGTGAGCTCCCCACTCTAGAGCCAATGCATCTGAGACCAGAGTCATCAAAGATTGAGGGTGGAGGAAAGAAATGTCCACACAAACTTTGAGAGGGTTCAGTAAAATTAGAACCCACAAAGGTACTGTGTATCCAGATGATGGCGGCTTGGGGAGTAAACGGAGGCCAGCCACGTCTAGAGGAGCCTAAGGTGTAACCTCACATGTTGTACTACATATGTGCATGAAGCCATCCGCCCCAGGCGCGTCATAAGCTTTGGGCTGTTGTGATTGGATGAATCTTGAGGTCTGACATGAGAAATTGAATAGACTGAAATCTTGACTCTGGAAGGAACGCTCCGGCCTAGGTTGACTCTATCCTCTGCACCAGGCAAAGGGTAAATTTTTTGTTTACACTAATCAGTAGGCTTAGTGCTTTGAAGTTTGACTGGATGAGTTGAATGCTGGACATAACCTGAGCTTTGAACCAGCCCTTGACTAGCCAATCATGCAGGTAAGGCTAGATCTGCACTCCTAGTCTCCTCAGAAATGCTGCTAGCATGGCCATACATACTGTGAATGGCCTATCTGCAGCTTCTGAGGTAATCATTAGTACAGTGAATTGGTAATGCGAGTGCTTCCATATGATCCTGAGAAACTTTCTTTGCACTTGGTATATTGACACATGAAAGTGGGCATCTCTTAAATCAAAGGTGGTGTACCAGTCTCCAGGATCCAGTGATGGAATGATGGATGCCAGGGTGACCGTAAGAACTTTGTTTTTGAGATAGTTGTTGAGCTGACAAGGTCTAAAATAGGTCTGAGACCTCCCTTTGCTTTTGGGATCAGGAAATTATGGGAGTAGAAGCCTTTCACTCTTAAACTCTGTGGAATCTCCTCTATGGCTCCCACCTGAAGGAGAGTTTGAACCTCCTGGACAAGAAGCTCCTTGTGAAAATGGTCTCTGAAAAGGGATAGAGATGGAGGGTAGAAATAAAACTGAAGTGTGTATCCCATCTCTACAGTGCTCAACACCCAACAGTCCATGGTGCTATGGGATCAAGCACTGAGGAAATGGGAAAGGCAGTTTGCAAACAGAAGAAAAATGGAGTCTGACATTCTGGAAACTGGTACAGCATCCTCGTAAATCCCATCAAAGTGCCTGGTTAGTAACCTCTGGATGTCTAGGTGGTGCAGCGTTGAGGCCCCAGGCCTCTGTCTATAATCCCTACTCCTTTCTCTGCAGTCCTGTTTAGGAGCTGGGCCAGAGTACTGCTGGACTTGTGCTCTGAAGTGCTTCCTGGTAGGGTTGCAGTGTGCAACCTGAGGGACTTTAGAATTGCCCCATCAGTACTTTAACCCATGGAGCTTAGCATCAGTCTGCTAATAAGGTAATTGAGACTGGCATGGTACTGAGCACTGTAACGATGTTGCTGGTTCCCCTGCATCTGCTAGCACCGATAGCACCAACTCTTGAACTGCCAGTTATACCAGAACCAACAGACTTAGGAGATCTCCGGCTGCTGCAAATGCTTCCAGTGTGGTTGGTATCAAGATGGGGTTGGTAAGGTGCGCTGTTGCAGATATGGAAGCTGCTCCTTTTGGCTCTGGATTTGACAGTACCTGCCTAGGTGCCAGAGTCAATAGTGCTGTCTTCTGCAGTGCCGAAACAGATGAGTGCTTAGACTCAAACAGCACTCTACTCTTAACCCCATGCCTACCAGACTTTGGTACGAGAGATCTTCCCCTCTTGGCAATCTGCTTAGAAATCTTATGCCTCTTCTTAGGCACAGGGGATGGTGAGTGGTGTAAGGACTCAGGCACGGTAGAAAACGTACTCCTGACTGATACTGAGGCACTATGTGCTGAGTCTGACCATCTTGGCTCAGATGGATGTCTCAAGGCCACCTCCATAAGTAGAAACTTTAGCCTGGCTTCATGGTCTTTCTTTGTGCAAACGTAAAGTTCTTACAAATTTGACAATACTCCCTGATACGAGTTTCCCTGAGGCACTTCAAGCAACTTGAGTGTGGGTTGCTTAGAAACATAGCCTTATTGCAGGAAATGCAGGGCTTGAATCCTGGTGACCGAGGCATTCACCGGTACCGGGAATTGACTGAAACCCTTAGGTGTTGTAAAACCTAACTAACTATACTAAAACGATAATAATAGTAATAAAAATAAACTATTTATAAGAAAATAGAAGAATACACAGTACAACGAGTTCACTGAAAGCAATTGCAAAAGCAAGATGAGCATAATAGTGAGAAGGAACTGAGGGGGTTCGGGATTGGCTGGGCCCTTTATACCTGTGTCACCAGTATGTTGCAGTTGAGGGTGCCACTGAGGGGAAAAAAATTCCCATGACTGTGCACAGGGTGTGCACCATCAAGAATGGAATGGACACGTGCAATCACTCGAAGAACACGTATGCATCAGTATCATAAATGCTGTGGCTCTGGCTACAGAGCCTGCCCCATCCAGTGAAGCCTGGAAGGAGGTCCTAGCCACCAGCTTACCTGCTTTGATTGCTGCTGGAAACTCTTACCTGGAATCCTTTGGAAACTTGTCCACAAACTTGAGAACTTTGTCCCAGAGGGAGAAATCTGGCTTGCTGGTCTGAGATCCAAAACTGGAGGCCAGCAGTAAAATAAATTTTTCTTCTGAAAAGATCAAGTTTCTTTGTCTTTTTTTGTCTTTGGAGTAGAAGATGGCTATCCCTCGTTCACTGTCGAGCCCACCAAGGAACTCAAGGTGGTGGTAGTAAAAGTGTGCATATCCCCGTGAAGGCTCATGGTACTTTCACTCAGTCTTTTTGTGTGTTGGTGGCAGAGAAGAGGCATTTGCAACAATATTCTTGTGGGCTCCAGAATTGCTTCATTTATAGGGGGAGTTACTTGGGACATCCCTGCTGATCCCAAAATGTCCACTAACCTATAAGAGCTCTCTCTTGAACTACCTCCACTCGTGTGTCCAGGGAAGAATCAACACTCTTTAACAGGTCCTTATTGGTCCTGTAATTGTCCCTAAAGAGGTGAGGACATTTCAGATGCCACTGTCTCACTGCGTAATGAGGAGGAGGAACACAAATGCTGAGGTGCTGCCTCCTGTAACTCTTCCGATGGAGGTTCTATTGGGGAATGGGGAGGATCTGGTGGTAGGAGGAAACCCCCCGGGTTCCAGTATGGCCATTGGTAGGGCACTGGGCCCAATCAAGGATCTGTGCCCCTCAACCAATGCAGAATCTCTGTCAGATGCCCAGGGTGAAAACCCCTCGAGTGATGCCTCGATCTCTGGCCTGAGATATGTATGAACCAATCTCTGATCCCAAAGAAGAGTCCGAGTCACCTGAAGAGGGGAGCGTGATACCGTTTGGTGTCGAGGACCATTCTTGAGTCTCTGGAGACAACAGTACCAAGAGGAGCATACTGGGCTTGCTTCTGCATGGCACTGAGAAAGGAGACACAGGAGGGACTAAAGTTGGCCATAGTATTGGAAGTTTATCTCTACCTGCAAGTAAGTCCAGTGCAGTCTGAAGATTTATTGGTACCGGGTGAGATATCTCCTGTACCGCTGGAGAGGCCAGTATTGAGAGGCAAAGGAAATCCTGTAATAGGCTTCTGGTGTTTGGTTCTGAGAGGGTCCCCTGATGCAGCTGTTGTTGCATCGAAAGGGGTCAGTACTGCAAAATGGGTTGGCCTCAGTGACATAGCCAGTGTGCTGGAGCTGATGACCCCACTTACTGAGATGCAGTCAGCATTAGAGAATGCGTCTCCTCTGAGGACACTCTTTCCCCCACTTTCCAGACTGTTTGCTGGTTGACAGTATTGGAGACCTTGGCCTCTTGAAGGATGAGACCTTAGAAGCACCATGTTGATGCTTCTTTCTCAGTACTGGGGAAGGAGAATGATGCCAAAACTCAGCAATGTCCCAAGTGGCACTTCTGACTGAAGTAAATGTACTTGGTGGCTGCACCAAGTGGGAATGTTCTGAGGATGGATGCCGGGCTGCCTCCGAGAAAAGGTTGCAGAATCTCATCTCCCTATTCTACTTAGTCTGGGGCTTAAAATCCGTACAGATCTAACTCTTGTTCCGGAAGTGACACTTGCCGAGGCACTTCAGACACCTAGAATGAGGGTCAGCCACCAACATGGATTTCCTGCGGCCAATGCAAGGTTTAAATCTCAGAGACTGAGGCATTCCCCAGTACCAGGCACCAGCACCCAGAAGAAATGGGAACTGACACTCCACTAAATTATAAAAAAACAATTAATAAATGAAACTAACACTAAATTACCACTTCACTATATACAAGAGAAAAAATAAATTCCCTGAAAGAGAGAAATTCCCAGAAGCAAGCCAACATACTCTGACTAACAGTCATGGGTGGTAAGAAGGAACCGAGGAGGGGTCAGGATACCATCATGCAGCACAAGTCAGCAGAGGGAGCATGTGGTGCCCTGACATATACTGCTAAGGGGAAAATCTCTAACTCTGGTGAACTGAGCACCCGTATTCCCGAAATGGATGGACATCTGCAATCACTTACATTTTTTTCCCCTGAGGAGACACAATAGAAGCAATGGCAATTCAATCTTCCCTTCACTTTTTCCTCTCTAAAATGCATTAACCCAGAGAGAATTGTGACCTTAAGAACCCCTCAATGCCAACTGACAGTGGGTTCAATGTTCTATAACAGCAACTCTTATGAGGCCTGATAAACTCACTACACCTAACACACTGCTGTCATAGTATATATCTATAATTTCATGAGAGGTATCAAACGAAAGCTTAGATCATACTGGTCATCATAAGCATTGTGAGATGTATGTATATTTGGTACACAAGGAATTGTGTGTACCTCCTAAAAATAACTTTTAAACTTTGTAACCAGGAAGAGTTCACAAACTGTTTTTTTTCCAGACAGGAGGTAAGGTATATATATCTCTCTGTCACATACAAATTAAGCCAACACAATGGAAGCCCTATTTGCATGTGAAGTCAACAGGAAAAACAAGTTGCTAGGAGGGATGTGACATCAACAGGGAGAACAGTGGAGAACATTCAATGGGAGAGAAGAATCTTATCTGAGGGTGCACTTCAAAAGGGGCATTTCAAAGGGTTACTGGACTATATGAGGAAGGGAAAAGGACCCCTTTCTTATCCTTTCACTGAGGAGGCAAAAAGAACAGCGCTTTTTCCATTCATGAAAGTTGGATCCTAGCCATGTGGGGGCTAGTGATTCTGGGAGGCTACTTTAGGTGAGAAATAAGACAAGGACTTTAGTCAAAGTTAAGATATACCTTTCGCTTTACATGTAACCTGTTCTTGATATCCTTGCTCACTAGCTCTTAAATCTTAATCTAGTGAACTTATTTGCTTTCACAATCAGTAGATTCCAGTGCTGTGTTGTCATAAAGGATCTCATCTGAGTTGTACCAGTCAAACTGTGTATACTCTGTCTCTTTTGGAAACAGCGTACCTGATTATTTCTGAGAGTGTCCAGTGGCAGGGGCTGAATACCTCAGAGGGCCTTGAGGATTGGTGTGTGTCTGTCACTAGCTGCACAGAGGGTAAGGTTTGTGGACATCTGGAAATAAGTGCTATGTCTGTGGCCAGAGACTGTTGGTTTTAGGGAGCTGAGCTACAGCAGGCATCAGGCAAAACTACTTCATGTGAAGGGCAGGTAGTGGCAAGGTACCTCATAACAATTAGTACCCCGGGGAGCATTACAGGGCTGCACTGGGAAGCGAAAAAATAGTTGTCCATTCAATTACCTGTCCCTGTCTTAGTGTGGTTGCCATTTAGTGACTGCCATAATAGTAGTGTAAAGTCTACCAGTTCATTTCTCAATTGCCACTGAACAGCCATCAGAAAATAATTACTTTTGATTACTATATGGACTGGATTTGATCCACTGACCTAGAGAAAAAAGATTCCATATTTCATTATCCATCCCCGAGTCATTCAGGAGTCTTATTTTTAAATATTATTTGATCTGTTTTCTTAGATTTTATTTATAAGTTTATCATCTATCTTTTTTCTTTAAATTTAATCCTTTTTTTAGAAAACACATTATATATGACAAGGACATAAGCATCTAGCAATTGTAATACAACATATATGAGCATCAAAGGCTGTCCTTCTACTGAGGCCAAAGCATATGGCTGAGTTGTTCTTTTCTTTAAATACAGATGAGTGTTTTGCATCTTTAACTATTGCCAGCAGAGCTCCATGTTCATTAGCTACCTCCCTTGAAAGCAAATGCTGCTTCTGAACATCAGCCAGTAATCTGGAAAATGTTAAAAAATTCCTTGCACCAGGTACTAAATGCTGTGTCCTTCTATGACATGCATGATCTTTCTGCTGGTTCAGAGTGGAGGATCTTGGATTGTGTGTTATGTAACATTCCAGTACAAAAGAGTTTTCCCCTACACAGTTAGACATACTCTTTTTAATGGAAAGAGACAAAAAATATGCAAGACTCACTCAATAAAGTAGACTTCCCCTTTTTCTGTGTAAGCCATTTCCCAATTATCAGGTAATGGGCCCAACTCATCATTCTCTTCAGGTTTTGTTTGCTTTGTTACATCCATGTTCTCCTTTGCTTCTTCAGGCTGACTGTATACTGGCGCAGGATAAGGCTGGGAAGAAATCTCACCTGAGGCACCTGTACTCTTCTCTTCATGTTCACTCGATTCTACAAGAGGGGAAAAAAAAAGACTTTCTTATCCCTGTGTTTGTAACTCATTTACATTATGTGGAGGATTTACTGCATGAAAGTCTGTGAGTAACATTCCAGAAACTTCAAGTCTCCAGACATAGACACAGGTTTTATTGGGTTTCCCTCCAAGAAGTTTTTTTTCTTTTTTTCTTTTTTTAACCTAAAACTAGAACAGCAACAAAAAAAAACAACAACAAACCAAAACAAGAAAATAAAGAATCAGACATACAAGGGCAAACAAGCTTTTCATCACACTGCAGGGCTCGTGGGGTTCTGTGGAATGTTTACCGTATCTGCACATCATTGGTTCTACTCCTTAATGGTTCTTGCTTGCTCTCGCTCATGGGTTCTTCCAAATCAACTGTTAGCAGTGATTCAAACGCTGTCAGAGGATCAGTACTACACCCCCAGCTTTGGAACTGTCCCTTGCAGGAACCTCTTTGATGTGCCTGTCATAAATAACCACTTTTAAATCCCTCCTGGTCAGAGGGAAAAACCCTTTCATCTGTAAAGGGTTAAGAAGCTAAAGATAACCTCACTGGCACTTGACCAAACTGACCAATGAGACAAGATACTTTCAAAGCTGGGGGGGGGGGAACAAAGGTTTTCTCTGTCTGTGTGATGCTTTTGCCAGGACCAGAGTCAGAATGCAGGTTAGAATTCCTGTAAAGAGCTAATAAGCAATCTAGTTAGATATGCGTTAGATTCTGTTTTGTTTAAGAGTAGCAGCCGTGTTAGTCTGTATTCGCAAAAAGAAAAGGAGTACTTGTGGCACCTTAGAGACTAACAAATTTATTAGAGCATAAGCTTTCGTGAGCTACAGCTCACTTCATCGGATGCATTTGGTGGAAAGAAAAAAAAAAAAAAAACCTCAAATGCATCCGATGAAGTGAGCTGTAGCTCACGAAAGCTTATGCTCTAATAAATTTGTTAGTCTCTAAGGTGCCACAAGTACTCCTTTTCTTTTTGTTTTGTTTAAATGGCTGATTAAATAAGTTGTGCTGAATGGAATGTAGATTCCTGTTTGTGTCTTTTTGTAACTTAAGGTTTTGCCTAGAGGGATTCTCTATGTTTTGAATCTGATTACCCTATAAGGTATTTACCATCCTGATTTTACAGAGGTGATTTTTACTTTTTCTTCAATTAAAATTCTTCTTTTAAGAACCTGATTGCTTTTTCATTGTTCTTAAGATCCAAGGGTTTGGGTCTGTGTTCACCTATGCAAATTGGTGAGGATTTTTATCAAGCCTTCCCCAGGAAAGGGGGTGTAGGGTTTGGGAGGATTTTTTTTTGGGGGGGGGAGATGTTTCCAAATGGGCTCTCTCCCTGTTATATATTTGTTAGACGCTTGGTGGTAGCAATAAAGTCCAAGGGAAAAAGGTAAAATAGTTTGTACCTTGGGGAAGTTTTAACCTAAGCTGGTAAAAATAAGCTTAGGGTTTTTTTTCAAGCAGGTCCCCACATCTGTAACCTAGAGTTCAGAGTGGGGAAGGAACCTTGACAGTGCCAGATCCCAAGGGACCTCACTTTTTCTTCAGGGTAGGCCACATGGCCTCACCCACTCCTCAGACTGAACCGCCGGGCTTTAGCACTCCTGCTTCACACTGTGAGCTCTGTCCAATGACAGAGAGACTCCTGGTGTAGAGTTGTCCACTTTTCAGGGACTAATGCGCTTCACCAAGTATTTATAAGAACACTCAAGCAGTGTTTTCAAAACAGTACAATTTATTAGTCAACTGGAACACAGCATAAGAAGTCTTTAGGTCAGAGGTTCTCAAACTGTGGTCTGCGGACCACCAGTGGTCTGTGAGCTCCATTCAGGTGGTCCGCGCATAGTTCCCTCTAAGGTGCACACCTGGGCGGCTGCACATGAGAGAATGAAGGGCTACCCAGCTAATTAGTGGAGGCGTGGCTCCACTAATTAGATGCCTGGACCCTGGAGAAGACCCACATGTAAGGAGAGGTGGTGGCCTTGGGAAGAATAGGAGGTAGGTGGGAGGGAGCAGTGGAGTGAGAAGAGGGAGTGGGGGGAATTTGGGATGTGGTGCTGCGGTGGCCAGATAAAGAGGCGATTTTTCCCCAGCTCCAGGGCTGCAACTGCCCTGCCTCAGCTCTGTGGCTGCTGTGATGAGGAAGAGACCCCGCTCCTTCCAAGTCCAGCTCGGGGACTGCTGCGGCGGGGGAGAGAGGGAAAGACCCCACTCCTTCCCAGTCTAGCTCGGGGGCTGCTGTGCGTGGGAGAGACCCCCCTCATTCTCAATCCAGCTCGGGGCTGCCACGGCGGGGGAGAGAGGGCACATCCAGCACATTAGAAAGGTAAGACTACTGATATTAAAATACGAGTTGTGTGCTTTTATTTGTAGAACAAAACATGTTTATTATTATTATTATTAAGGTTTTTTTTAAATAGCGCTTTTATCCAAAGCGATTTACAATAGGTAGCTAACAGTACAGACAACAACTGGAAAGATCATTAAGTGATTCACCAAGACCCTCAGCAATTTTCAAGTGGTCCATGGGGGGGGGGAAAGCTTGAGAACCACTGCCTTAGGTTAAATCATAGTCCATTGTCGTCAGCTGAGAGCCCCAGCCAAGCTGTAGTGAACTCCATTTTCTGGCTCTGTGTCTCTCTGTCTGACCTACTTAGTCAGTCCCCAAGTGAGAGAGCTTGAGTTTCTTCCAGAGCTCACTCTTATTCTCAAACCTCTAAATCTTTTGTTCTCAAGAGGGGTCTTTGCTCTGCTTACTTTCTGAGATGTGCAGAAATCCATGAGTCACTGGAGCTTGCACTGTCTCTCTGACCCTCTTGCTGATCTGGGCTGGTTTCAACCTGTTCTTAATGACTCTTCATTCCAGCTAGACAAAGAGGTGACACACATGCAAATCTTTTTTTTTTTTTTTTTTTTTTTTTTCCTCTGAGAGCAAATTTAATCCTTCACCCCACACCACTGGGTAGCCAGTATAGTCTGATCGATAGAGTATATTTTTATTATATTGATTACTTAAGAATCCCCAGTTACCATTTTGAGGGTTGACGGGTTCTTATCTGCCCTTTTTTGTAATACTTTTGTGCTAGTAAGCTTTTGGAGCTACATTATCATCACCTTGGAGGAATACTATCCTCTCTCTTGATCAGATGTGAGGTACAGCTAAAGTGTCTGCCAAGGGAAGGAGGTACTATGGAGGAAAAAATATGACAACATGGGCACCACTCCCTAAAGTGCCCCTCTACTCAGAAGAGTGACTATTTAAAAATGACACCTTCTTACTCAGCAAATCTGCTCCCTGTGTATTCAAAATTATACCTGCTTACTTTAATGACTAACATAAGCTCCTGTGGTTTTTTTTCTCTTATCTCTGTAGAATCAACTCAGCTGTGAAAGGGATCTGCTTTCTTTTCTGTTTCATACTTTATCAACAAAACTGTTCATTAATTTCCAAAGGCTACCCCATTGTCTTGAGATTATTCTAACTGTAGGAATGAGGCCCAGTTCTGCATCTACAGTGTGTTTCTGGAAGTGAAACAATGAGCCTGTGAAAAAGAAGAGGGGCACGTATGGAGTCCTATTCCATATTTTAGGGTTAGCTTCCTCATTTTAAAACCCTAGCAGCCAGTTTTTTTCTTCACCCGAAAGGGCAGCACCATGGTAAGAGTGTACAGAGCAGAAGTGGAAGCATATAGAGGAGTCAACCCGGAACAGTGCACTGTCATAGAATCATAGAATATCAGGGTTGGAAGGAACCTCAGGAGGTCATCTAGTCCAAGCCCCTGCTCAAAGCGGGACCAATCCCCAACTAAATCATCCCAGCCAGGGCTTTGTCAAGCCTGACCTTGAAAACCTCTAAGGAAGGAGATTCCACCACCTCCCTAGGTGACGCATTCCAGTGCTTCACCACCCTCCTAGTGGAAAAAGTTTTTCCTAATATCCAATCTAAACTCCCCCACTGCAACTTGCGACCATTAACAAATTGTTCTGTCATCTGCTAACACTGAGAACAGTCTAGAGCCATCCAACCCAATTCCCAGTTAGGGAATCCCATTGCAGCAAAGCCATCTAGTATGACCTACGCATTTTCCAGAGTCACTACCTTTCATAGCAGCAGCTCAATGATTGCGCTGGCTACTTGCATCACAGCAACCCCTGCAGTAGATTTGTCCGCTCCAAATTGATTACCGACTGACCGGTAGCTGTCTGGTCTTGCAAGCTTCCCCAGGACTATTGCCACTTGCTTCTCAACTGTGAGGGCTGCTCTCATCTTGATATTCTTGTGCTTCAGGGCAGGGGAAAGCAAGTCACAAAGTTCCATGAAAGTGCCCTTACACGTGCAAAAGTTTCAGAGCCACTGGGAATCATCCCAAACCTGCAACACTACGTGGTCCCACCACTCTGTGCTTGTTTCCCAGGCCCAGAATCGGTGTTCCACAGCATGAGCCTGCCCCAGTAACACCATGATCTCCAAATTGCTGGGGTTTTAGAGAAATTTGTGTTCATGTCCTCATCACCATGCTGCTGTCGCCTCCTCACCTGGTTTTTCACGTGCTGGTTCCGCACAAACTGCACGATAATGCGTGAGGTGTTTACAATGGTCATAATTGCTGTGGAGAGCTGAACAGGCTCCATGCTTGCCATGCTCTGGCATCTGCTCAGGCAATCCAGGGAAAAGGGTGTGAAATGATTGTCTGCTGTTGCTTTCACGGAGGGAGGGAGGATTGACTGCCTACATTTACCCATAACCACCTGCGACAAATTTTTGGCCCCATCAGGCATTGGGAGCTCAACCCAGAATTCCAATGGGCAGTGGGGATTGTGGGATAGCTACCCACAGTGCACCGCTTGGAATGCCGACACTTGCCATGGTACTGTGGACACGCATCGCCGAATTAACATGCTTAGTGTGGACGCATGCACTCGACTTTATGCAATCTGTTCCCAAAAATCGACTTCTGTAAAATCAGAGTACTTTCGTAGTGTAGACATAGCCTATGACTGAAAGGATTGAAATATGTAGTACTTGATTTTGCTCAAGCAGAGGTTTCTGGTGTGCTCAGTGAGAAGGGGACACCCATCAGGAAGTCTCTTGAAACTGACATGCTTCTCAGCTTACTCCTAATGTTGACTCTTAAAGCCGAATACCAAAACTCAATTAAAAATTACGAAACAGTTAGCCAGGCATGTCTGCTTAGAACTTACAGACCACCTCACTGGGTGCACCTTAAAGAGCCTCCCCTGTAATGCAGCATCAGGTCAGACTCCCCTAGGATAATGAGGGCAGTCAAGCTACATGGAATTCCAGTTGAGAGGGAGAAAGGCACCAGTGAGTGGGTTTCAGCATGCCAAGGCAAACAGGGCAGCAGGGCTGATTCACTGGGGAAATGCAGAGAAAGTGGGGGAGGAATGCATCTGTTCATTGCCCTTCCTGGTTCCTTTGCCACTCCCCACCCCAGAGAGAAGGCAATAAACATCCCACCTAAAACTGGAATGGAATTGGAACTAGAATTAGCCCTGCTACCCCTGGGAAAGGTAAGGATGGAACTGGCTGGCTCCCCTCTCCTCCTTCCAGCTGATGGTTGGCTGACTGTTGTGTGGGGAGGTTTGTTCTACCTTCCTGCCCCCATCCTCCTCTCCAGAACCGCAGCCCCAACAGTGGCACCTGCTGAGTGAGGCATGTGCTAATGCAAAGCAGAGACTAACTGAACCTTGGTACAGCCACGCCCCTGGTCTTTGCCCAGAAGAAACCCAAGCCACCTCACTCCTCTTTTATTACATCTCCCCCAGTCACTCACACAGCAGTTTCTCCCATGGTCGGCTCATTTCGTTCATGGGCATAGGATGAAAGCAGAGCCATATTGAGCAGTCATTGGCTCCAAAGAGCCATGGAAGCGGGTTGTGGAAAGGGGTGTGCTAGAGTCTAGGAACTGCTCCCGAAACCTGGCTCCACATGGCCACACGTAGAGTGTACTTATCCAGCAGGGGTGGGAGAGCGAGCAAGGTCCCTGGGATGCAAGCTGCTGAGTAAGGTAATGAATAACCCTTCTACGCAAGAGATCAAAGGAATTTGCTACTGCGAAATGCAGAAGCTGATTGGAAAGCACATGGGCCCTTCGCTTCCCCTCCCCTCTACTGGAGAAGCATTTGGTTCTAGTAAAAAAAAAAAAACGTTTAAATACATCAGGCGCAGGAAGGCTCCTGAACAATCAAGATGCTAAAGGAGCAGTTACTTAAGGATGATAAGGTCATTGCGAAGAAACTAAATGAATTCTTTGCATCCGTCTTCACAACTAAGGATGTGAGGGAGATTCCCAAACCTGAGCCATTCTTCTTATGTGACAAATCTAAGGAACTGTCCCAGATTGAGGTGTCATTAGAGGAGGTTTTGGAACAAATTGGTAAACTAAACAGTAATAAATCACCAGGGCTATATGGTATTCACCCAAGAGTTCTGAAGTAACTCAAATGTGAAATTGCAGAACTGCTAACTGGTATGTAACCTATCATTTAAATCAGCTTCTCTACCAGAAGACTGGAGGTTAGCTAATGTGACGCCAATTTTTTAAAAAGGCTCCAGAGGTGATCCTGGCAATTATAGGCCAGTAAGACTAACTAAAGTACCGGGGAAACTGGCTGAAACTATAGTAAAGACCAGAATTGTCAGACACATAGATGAACATGATTTGTTGGGGAAGAGTTAACATTGTTTTTGTAAAGGGAAATCATGCCTCACTAATCTACCAGAATTCTTTGAGGGGGTCAACAAGCATGTGGACAAGGGTGATCTAGTGGATATAGTGTACTTAGATTTTCAGAAAGCCTTTGACAAGGTCCTGCACCAAAGGCTCTTAAAAACAAAGTAAGCTGTCATGGGATAAGAGGGAAGGTCCTATCATGGATTGGTAACTGGTTACATGGTAGGAATAAATAAGGATGTTTTCAGAATGGAGAGAGGTAAATAGTTGTGTCCACCAGGGGTCTGTACTGGGACCAGTACTATTCAACATATTCATAAATTATCTGGAAAAAGGAGTAAACAATGAGGTAGAAAAATTTTCAGATGATACAAAACTACTCAAGCTAGTTAATTCCAAAGCAGACTGCAAACAGCTACAAAGGGATCTCACAAAACTGGGTGACTGGGCAACAAAAATGGCAGATGAAATTCAATGTTGAGAAATGCAAAGTAATGCACATTGGAAAACATAATGCTAACTATACATATAAAATGACGGGGTCTAAATTAGCTGTTATCACTCAAGAAAGAGATCTTGGAGTCACTGGGGATAATTCTCTGAAAACATCCACTCAATGTGCAGCAGCGGTCAAAAAAGCTAACAGAATGTTGGGAATCATTAAGAAAGGGATAGATAATAAGACAGAAAATATCATATTGCCTCTATATAAGTCCATGCTATACTCACATACTGAATAGTGTGTGCAGATGTGGTCACCCCATCTCAAAAAAAGGTATATTGGAATTGGAAAAGGTTCAGAAAAAGGCAACAAAAACAATTAGGGGTATGAACAGCTTTTGTATGAGGAGTGATTAATAAGACTGAGACTTTTCAGCTTGGAATAGAGATGACTAAGGGGGGAATATGATAGAGGTCTATAAAATCATGATGGGTGTGGAGAAATTACATAAGGAAGTGTTATTTACTCCCCTTAACACAAGAACTAGGGGTCACAAAATGAAATTAATAGACAGCAGGTTTAAAACAAACAAAAGGAAGTATTTCACACAATGCAACCTGTGGAACGCCTTGCCAGAAGATGCTGTGAAGGCCAAGACTATAACAGGGTTAAAAAAATAACTAGATAAATTCATGGAGGATAGATCTATCAATGACTATTAGCCAGGATGGGCAGGGATGGTGTCCCTAGCTTCTTCCAGAAGCTGGGAATGAGTGACAGTGGATGGATCACTTGATGATGACCTGTTCTTTTCACTCCCTCTGAAGCACCTGGCATTGGCCACTGTCAGAAGACAGGCTAGATGGACCTTTGGTCTGATCCAGTACAGCTGTTCCTATGTTCTTATGAAGCCAAATAGAGAAACTAAGGGCAAACCGTAAGGACTGGGGGGTAACTGAGGCTGTAATTGCCTTCAGAAACTTTAGTGTCAGTGATTATGTGTGAGCCAGATAGATCATAGCTGGATTCTCAGATCACAAGTCTGGCAGTTAGGAAAGCAGTATTGCCAACTCTTGTGATTTTATCTCAAGTATTGTGATATATCGTGTTTTTCTTAAAGGCCAAGCTTCTGCAGTCATATGATTAGGTGAGAATCTCAACTGTCATTAAACAACAACAAAGTTTCCCAGATCTCATCATTGCAGAGAAGTACTTGAAAATACGAACCCTGAGGAGCAGAGGGTAGACTCTCACTTGCTATAAATTATCATATCTCCATTCTAGTCAACGGTGCTATGGTCATTTTACATAATCTGGAGGTCTGCCTCATAAAAACAGAAGACAAATAAAAAGTACTCAATGTGTATTTAATTATTTTTTTAAAAAATCTCATGATTTATAATCTGATCTCAATATTTATTGGGGACTGATTGATGAACACATGATTTTGGGAAACTCCTCTTGATAAGTGTAAAAATGAGCAATAAAGGTGCTATAAGGACATTTTAACAATGCATTAAATTGTTATTAAATTAATTAATGCATTAAATGCATTTCCAAATAGAACTACAGAATGGACTACAGAATGGACATTCCACTCATCTTTGATTTAGAGTCCAGCATTGTATTGCCATTTAATATTACATATTTTGTTGTATGTATGTATGTTTCAAATGTTTCAGGTAAGCTATATATCACCTTTTCTGATTCTCTTCCTATTGATAAATAATGTTTGACTTAAAAATATAGTTCTGGTGAAAAATGTTTAAATTCAATAAAATCCAAAACATTACAGCAACTCACTAACAAGGAGGAAAACCCCCCAAAGACATCTTATAATATCTGCCTTCAATAATATCTCTGATTTAAAGATTTTAAAAGATTGTTCCATAATATGTGCCCCCAAATATATTTGTCACTAAATAAAAAAATTAATTGACTTGATATCAGGTGAAACAGCCTACTGGAGATACTATCTCCAGACAGAAAAGATTATATGGTCCAGTTTTCAAAATATATTCAAAAGCAACTTAGTGCAGTACATCAACAGTGAGTGAGTGCCCTGAGAAGTGGCAGTGGAGGCAATGGGAAAACATCAGCCTCTTATTCCATATGTTAAACATAGCACATTCAAGGGAAAGAAGGAACATTGAGACAGTCTGCATTAAAAATACATTTAAAACCACTGTAAATGGCTATAGTGGATAAATGGAACTAAGTTAGATAATTTTGTTTCATCTACATAATAATAAACCAAAACAAAGTTTAGCAATAGGCAAATTACTAAATCGATGAATTACCCTCTGGAAATGTGAAGTGCTAGATTAGTGATACATTTTCTTATGTTTCAAAAATACTCCTAAAATGTCTTATTTGATTATTCCAGAGCTTGATCCTTAACCCAGAGTTGCTACTGGCAGTTCAGATTGTGGTGTTGTTGTTTTACTTATAACCTAACACTTGGAAGTTTCTACCTAACTATGTGAAATGAGCATGCCAGGTTGGGTTTTTATTTTAATGCTGCAGATTATTCATGCAGTAAAGTAAAAAACCTTGTACTTTTGGAAGAAAATAAACAACCCAGCTGCTCAAAGCAATAAGATGGAGAATAAACTAAATGAAATAATATAAAATATTGGTTTTTGAATTGGTTTGTACACCTCTGAAGAATAAACAGTTATAGCTCTTTTTATGTAGTATTGGTGTCGTCATATCTGAGTCAACAATTCCTAGTCCTGCATAAGAACTAATACATCTCATTTTAAATCATTCCTATGTAATAAGAAGACAGTGCAGCCAGTGCACTCCCGTGGGATTCTTGCACCTTTTGGCATGGTTGATGACATTTGGACCTTGGCCTCTTGCTTTGCAATGCAGCCGAGGGCATGCAATAATCCTTCTGAAACACTTTTCTTGTCATGTTTTATTACTTAATTAATTTGAGCCTGAAAAAAATCCTTTTTGGGGTGAAACTTGTAATTGTTGCAATAACTTCCAATTATCTGGAGGGGAAGATGAATAATACACATAGCATCACAGAAATGAAGACCTGGAAGGGAGCTCAAGAAGTCATCAAGTCCAGCCCCCTGCACTGTGGCAGGACCAAGTAACCCTAGACCAGGGGTCGGCAACCTGCGGCACGCATGCCAAAGGCGGCACACGAGCTGATTTTTATTGGCACGCTGCTGCCAGGCAGGGTCCCGGCCGCCGCCCCCGTTCAGCCCACTGCCGGCCTGGGTGAACAGAACCCCGGGCTGGCAACAAGCTGAGCGGGGCCGGCAGCCGGGACCCCGGCTGGCAGGAGCCGGTGGCTGGAACCCCAAACTGGTGGCGGGCTGAGCTGCTCAGCCCACTGCCGGTCTAGGGTTCTGTCTGCTGGTGTAGTGTATTAAATTTCTCCCCGTAGGAATGTGCTACTTGCAGAGCATCAGGACTGTCAGCCATGAGTAGTACACCATAAGTAGCACATTCCTATGGGGAGAAATTTAATACACTACACCCAGGTAGGGAAGGTTGTGCTTCCCCAAACAGCCTGCCCCCTATAAATTTTATATTATTCCCTTCCACTTCCTGCCTCCTGACTGCCCCCCTCAGAACCACTGACCCATCCAACAACCCCTCCACTCCTTGTCTCCTGATTGCCGCCTCCTGGGACCCTCCCACCCTTATCCGCCTCCCCATCCAAGTCCCCCTGCTCCCTGTCCCCGACTCCTATCCACAACCCCGACCCCTGACAGGCCCCCTAGGACTCCCATGCCTATCCAACCTCCCCACCCCCGTTCCCTGTCCTGTTACCATGCCGCTCAGAGCACCAGGACTGGCAGCCAGAAGTAGTACGCCATAAGTAGCATATTCTTATGGGGAGCAATTTAATACACTACACCTGGCCCCGCTCAGCCCGCTGATGGTCTAAAGTTCTCAAAATATGTGCTCGCACCCCTTATCAAAAATTACACTACAATTAGCTTAAAAACTTGAAAACTTAAAATCTTTGTTTGTATATTACAGTAATGATGAAACAAAATAGTTGTACTTACGTGCCTGTGCTTAATTTGTGTTTTCGATGATTTACCTTCTAAAAAATATCTCACGTCTCTCACTCTAGAAAGGGCATTTCGCACTCCCAGGGGGTGCGTGCACCCCAGGTTAAGAACCACTGCCCTAAACTGATAAGATCTGCATTTTAATTTAATTTTAAATGAAGCTTCTTAAACATTTTAAAAACCTTGTTTATTTTACATACAACAATAGTTTAGTTATATAATATAGACTTATAGAGAGAGACCTTCTAAAAACGTTAAAATGTATTACTGGCACGTGAAACCTTAAATTAGAGTGAATAAATGAAGACTCAGCACACTACTTCTGAAACACCAGTTGCCGACCCCTGCCCTAGACTATTCCTGAAGGTATTTGTCCAACTTGATTTGAAAAGCTTCCAATGATGCAGACTCCAGGACATCCCTTGGAATCCTATTCCAGAGTTTAACTACCCTTATAGTTTAAAAGTTTTTCCTCATAATGAACCTCTACCTCCCTTGCTTCAGATTAAGCCCATTATTTCTTGTCCTGCCCTTCAGTGGACACAGAGAAACAATTGGTCACTGTCCTCTTTATAACAGCCCTTAACTGTACATACTGGAAGACTTTTCAGGTTAACCCTCAGTCTTCTTCTCTCAAAACTAAATGCTCCCAGTTTTTTCAACATTTCCTCATAGGTTAGGTTTTCTAAACCTTTCACCATTTTTGTAGCTCTCCTCTGGACTCTTTCCAATTTGTCCCCATCCTTCCTAAATTGTGGTGCCTAGAATTTGGCACATTACTCCAGCTGGGAACCTCACCAGTGCTGAGTACAGTGGGACAATTACCTTCTGTGTCTTACATACAACATCCTGTTAATACACCCCAAAATCATATTAACCTTTTTTGCAGCTGCATCACATTGATGGCTCATATTCAGTTTGTGGTCCACTATAACCCCCAGATCCTTTTCAGCAGTATCACCACTGACAGGTCTTCCCCATTTTGTATGTTCCATGACGTTATAAAGGCATGTTTCATATGGAATTTAGAAAAGGGTAAAAACAGCTTTGGTAAAAAGTGTGGAACCAGAGGTGGTGGCTAGTAAAGTAATGAATCCTGATGCTGGTTGCTAAGGAGACTGCCTTAACTTTTTGTTGATAGGAGTGCGAATTTCCCAACAGTATGCATAAATGCATGCTTTATGAGCACTACCCACACATACTTTGGATACCCTAAATCCAAATTATAAATTAATATGGTGAATAATAACAACAATAATAATTAATATTATGGTAGAGGCTAAGAGTTCCAATCAGGATTAAGGCCTCACTATGATAGGTGTTATGCAAACACATGCCCCCAAAGAACTTATCCCCTAAAAGTAACAGAAACAGATGATAGAAGGGAGAAGAGCTACAGTATTCCAGTAAATGATTATGGTGCCATTGATACATGTCCTGTCACTTCTTCTTGGTTCTGTTCACTGAGTCTTCCTGTTCCCCTCTCCCTTTTTCAGGGTGGGTCACTCAGAACTCTGTCACATCCCCCTTCTCTTCTCCCTCTACACCCTATCTCTTGATGACATCCTGGCCACATAGAAGTCAATAGCAAAATCCCCACTGACTTCAACTGGGCCAGGATTTCACCCCTCATTCCCAAACATGGCTTTGCCTCCCATTTTTATGCTGATGAGTCACTTATCATCCCCCTTACTCTGGGTCCATCTCCCTCCATCCAAACGAAAATCTTTACCTGTTCTTCTGGCATCTCATCTTGGATGTGTAACCATCAGCTGAAACTTAACATGTCCAAAATCAATCTCCTGATCTTTTCCACTAAACCCACCCCTCTTTCACCCAACCTCTGTCACAGTGGACAACAAAACTGTCCTTCCTGTGAAAGACCTTGAAGATGCCTCTATTAGATTATTGCAGTGTTGTTGTAGCCATGTTGGTTACAAGATATTAGAGAGAAAAGATGGGTGAGGAGATATCTTTTTTAGACCAACTTCTGATGGTGAAAGAAACAAGCTTTCAAGCTACATAAAGCTCATCTTTTTCACCAACAGAAGCTGGTCCAATAAAAATATCAGCTCACCCATCTTGTCCCTGCAATAGTGGATTACTCCTGTATATTGTCTTTGTTTGCTTGTTGTGGTGCTGACTGCTATAGGACTTTAAGGGTATAATTGAGACATGGGTTATTCAGACCAGGCAGGGAGATGACCAATCACCCATATTTAAAAGAACAGGTTTCAGAGTAGCAGCCGTGTTAGTCTGTATTCGCAAAAAGAACAGGAGTACTTGTGGCACCTTAGAGACTAACAAATTTATTTGAGCATAAGCTTTCGTGAGCTACAGCTCACTTCATCGGATGCATCACTACATAAGGTTTTATTCCTCCCTCTCCCCCCCACCCCACTCTCCTGCTGGTAATAGCTCATCTTAAGTAATCACTCTCCTTACAGTGTATATGGTAACACCCATTGTTTCATGTTCTCTGTGGATATAAATCTCCCCACTGTATTTTCCACTGAATGCATCCGATGAAGTGAGCTGTAGCTCACAAAAGCTTATGCTCAAATAAATTTGTTAGTCTCTAAGGTGCCTCAAGTATTCCTGTTCTTTTTATTTAAAAGAACATTACAGTTTTCAATCCCTTTCAAGTTTCCCTCTGACCATGCAGATTTCAACTTCCCTGGCTTGGTACAGGGAAGGAGGAAATTCAGGCAGCAACACTGAAACAAAAAATTTGGAGTAGATTAAAAACCTGAGCTCCTGAGCTCAGGGGAAAGACACAAGGACTGCAGGGTATCACCCGATACGAGAAGTGGGGCATCTGGATAGGCTAAGCCTACTGAGCTTTAGGTAAAACAGAAGCATGTAGATTGCTGAGTTCAAAAAATCTTTTCTTGTTAGGCTTTGATTCCTTCTGTTGAGATTAAACAATGCTCTGTTTGGAAGAGGCTGTTTTATGTCCCTATATTCTCACACTGGCCACCACTCCCTGAGGGAAGAACTGCAGGGTTTGAATCCAGGCAGACTTGCTGAGGAATCACAGCTGGCATATACGGGGATGTAGCCTAGCACCCCGGTCTGAGAGGGAAAGAATCATAGGATATCACCCCAGGAAGGTAAAGGCCTAATAACTCTCCTTGAGTACACAAATCCAGCTCAAGTCTAATCTTGCCATTTCTTCCTGCACAGTGTCTCGAAGATCAGAGCTTTTATCTCTGCCTATACTGCCAAAACACTGTGACAAGGCCTGAACATTTTGCACCTTGATTACTGTCATCTCCTCCTCTCTGTTCTTGATGCCTGCCACCTCACTCTCTCAAATCATCTTGACTCATCATTCTGACGACATCATCCCTTTGTTAAGTCACTCCATTGACTTCCCGTCTTCTAATGCATAAACACAAAGTTCTTGTTCTCATTTCTATAGCCTTTGACAATATATAATTCCACCCTATCTTCTGACTTCCCATCTCTCTGCAAGGTCGACTCCCACCTTCCCTTCATCAATGATGCCTGCCTCAATTGCCTGATTCTCTGGTTGCCTGACAAGCACGTTCACACTTTCTTTCAAGTCCTTTCCTATAAGCTCCCATTCAACATCTGTAAAGCTACCACATACAGCTGGTTGGGAATTTTCTGTCAAAATGATTTTTAAAAGAAAGTTTCTGCAAATTAAAAAATTTCTGCATTTCAATTTTGCTGAAATTTTCATAGAAATGAAACGTTTTGTTTCCACTTGGTTTGATATATTGAAATATTTCAATTTGTTGTACAGATCCCAAACATTTTGTTTCAAGTCTCTTCAGCATTAAACTGCATTTCCCCATTGTGGCATATGGTTTTATGGGCGTTACTATTTTGGTTCCCATTCTCATCTGTGATTGGGCTGAAGGGACTACAGCTTTCATGATGCAAAACTGACTCCCTCTGACCTAGCTGTGTGGTGCATAATAGCAGTCATATGACTGCAGGTGCTTCATGGGAGATGTAGTCTAGCCAGAGAGTCTAGAGTACTCATGATAGAGGGAGCATCAGGTACCCAATCTGCAACTTGCATGAGGCAACGTGCCACAATAAATACAGTATATGCAATTTAATGTTGAACTGACTTGAAACAAAACCTTTCAGGCCAGTTCAACAAACTGAAATAGAACATTTTAATCTGGGAATGTCAAAATGGTTCATTTAAATAAAAAACATCAAAATGAGTTGTTTTCCCATTTCCAAATAGAGATATTTTGAATATTTCATTCTGTGAAAAATTATGATATTTTAATTTTTTTTATCTTGATTTGGGACTGTGATGATGTGCCACCCCTTGTGGCATGGTGTGGCTTTGCAGGCACCCTGTCCTCAGTTCCCTCCCAGTTCTCCCAATAAATTACTTACAGCCTGGAGTACTTAAATCTTCTTGGGTTCTACTTTTAAAGACCTTATAGAATACTGTCTCCTTTGGCCTTTCATGCCCAAACCTTTCCCTCTTGGTGCTTCCAATTCACCCTTGTTCCAAGGCTTCAGGTTTCTGCTTCCACTCCAGTTCCCTCAGAGCCATGGAGCTCTGCCAGTCCCCCTGCAGCCCCGGCCTCTCGAGAGCATCTAGTGTAAAGTATAAGGCAGGTGGAGAGCTGTGTCACTATTACATAGCTAAGAACTACACATCTCCTGTTATATTTATTAGTTACCTCATCCTACCATGTCCCACTTGTTTGTCTCATCCACCATTTACATCTTGTCTTTTACACTGTAAGTTCTTTGGGGGCAGAGACTGTCATGTATTATGTTTGCATAGTGCTCAACACAATGGGGCCAGACTGAGTTCCCATTACTCCTTAAAGAGGACAGACCACCCTGTTACAAGGATGAAAACAAAACTCTACTTTGGCAAAGGGATTCCACAGCCCTCCTTCATGGGACTGTGCCTTGATTCACACTGGCCTCTCCAGCTGACCCAGGTTCCAGTTCTGCTCCAGGTAGCCTCTCTAGGTCCTTGCCCTCTCATACTTCTTCCCTTGGTTCAGGGGCCCCACATCTCTCCTTCTTCATGTGCTGTGGTTCAGACAAGATTCCCCAACCCACAAGTCTCTCTTCTGCTTCTAAATCCCATCTCAAACAGCCTCTCTCCTGACTCAGCACTCCCATGCCATTCTCCTTACCCTCTACTGTCTACCCTCTCTCTCCTCCTGGGAGTTACCTAACAGGTAAGTTTTATCATGTTCAGGAAGTAGCTACCTGATTAATACTTGTCTCCCATTCTCCAGCTTGTCTATGGCTCCCTTGAACACCTGTTTCCTGAAAGGGGCTATATCATGGAACAGGGGTTGACTGGCCCCAGTTCCCACCACTCCTTAGAGAACAGACCACCCTGTTACAGTGATTAAGACTAATGTTGAAATATCAGTTTCCCGTGGGATGGAAACTCTGATTTTTGCTCAATTCTATTACCTTTTTGTCCTCCTTCAAGTCCCTCCTTAAAACTCACTTCTTCTGTAGTGCAGTAAAGTACAACCTGATAATGACTAGAGGGGGCAGAGCTGTGATCATTAGTACAGGATCGCTAAGAACTATATGGCTCCTATTATATTTATTTGTTGCTTCACCTCCCCCACTCTACTATGGCCCACTTGTTTGTCTCATCCAACTTTTACATCCTGTCTTTTAAACTCTTAGTGGAAGGGATTGTCAAGCACAATGGGGTCTGACCTAGTTGTGGCCATTGTGTGCTACCACAATATCAGAGTTAAATAAATAATATTAATAATAATAGTAATTAGTTAGCT
The DNA here is from genome assembly GCF_009764565.3 of Dermochelys coriacea. Lineage (NCBI taxonomy): Eukaryota > Metazoa > Chordata > Testudines > Dermochelyidae > Dermochelys > Dermochelys coriacea. Next base: position 330,469,098 of record NC_050068.2, read on the forward strand.
ACATGGGTTCTGGTTGGTTTGTTTGATAATGGAGCACATTGGGTGGAGTGGGGATGAAAGGAGAGGGGAGCAAGGGAGTAGTAAGCAGTCTGAAAGGAGAGGGGAGCAAGGGAGTAGTAAGCAGTCTGGAAGGAGAGAAGGAACATTAGGGAGGGATGGATGAAAAGGTGAAGGCTGTAGGGAGACAAAGTGGCATCAGAGGGAATGTGAAGGACCCTTCCCTGTGACATCCTTATTTTTTAATCTTTGCCAACTTGTTGTTGTTTATTTCCATTTTATAATGACCTGGTCTTATTCCTCAAAACCATTGAGTCCCCCCCATTTACCACTGACATACCCCCACCCTACATCCTCCCAATGGGTATCACTTCCCAGCAGAGAATGAAAGGCCAGATGACATCACTAGGTCACTGACTTTATGAAGGCCATTCTGTATTGCTGCTGCACTGTTCCCAGCTCTCTTCCTACAGGGGTGGCCTTTTACAAAATGGTGCCTGGTGGTGACAGGAGAGCAGCATCTCCAATCCTAACTATGCTTGGGGTTGGGTGAGGCTCCCTCACCCATTCTGCACACAGAAGACACTAGCCATAGCTTTGGAGTGGTTCAGAAAGAGCTTTCATCAGCTTTGTCTGGACCACTTTTATAATCCATGAGTGCTTTTTTAATGGGAGGTTTCAAAAATGTTAAACTTCTTATGAACCTGATAACAAGCAGCTGCAGAGACAGTAGTCAACCTTTGACTAGTTCATGCAGGCTGAAATAGCTGCCACATATATCTGGCTGGAATTAGACTTCTAACTGGACAAAGACAAAGCAAGAAGGTAGTCTAGCAGCTTTTGTGGGGATAAACAAAGCCGTCAGCTTCGCCTTGATTGCAAAATGTTTCCACTTCAGTTGTAGGTACTTCTGGTAGATGGTTTTTAAGATGCCAGGAGGACGTGGGTCACTTGCTCAGAAATGTCACTCTTACTGTTATAGCCTATTACTTATATTACAGTAGTGTCTAGGTGCCTTGGTAAGGGGCCAGAGACACATTATGCTAGAGATTATACCCATAAATAACAAAAAGACTTTGCCCTGAAGGGTTTGCAATCTAAGTATAGAACGAGAGACAAAAAAGGGGGCTACGACAAACAGATGGGGAAAGTACAAAGTAAAAATAAGAAAATGATGAGCCATCACTAGCCTGGCAGGTGCCTGGCTGTCTGAAGGAGAGCTCCCTCGCTGGCATGGGGCAAGATACCTGGAGAAACTATAGTGACTGGATCCCTATTCACAGAGGCTGACAAGTTCAAGGGAAGACATTATGAACGCACAAGAGTCTCTCACGAAAGAAGCACAACAAATGGTATAACAAATTTAAAAAAATCAGATTACAGTCATACAGATCTCCACAAATATCATTGTCATTTACCAGTCTAATAAAGACAGGTTATTTAAGTTCTCTTGGATTCACTTCAGATCTTTAACTCCTCCTGCTGGTGCTAGCTGTTACATCAGCCCTTAGTTTCACACTATAGTCCTTTGCCCTGCTCACACTCTGACAACACTAATAGTTTGTAAGACTTTAGGCTGTGCAGCATGTATAAACATCTTAAAGGACTGTACAGATCTTTTACAAATCCTTAAAGCTGTGTATTAAATGGAATGTTGCCTTTAAAGGAAAGAGAAACTCTTATGAAAAACGGCCGGCACTTTCCAAAAGTGCAATTACAAGTGCCAAGGCATTGGTTCCTTCCATCTGGAGTGACCCACTCATTAGTGTATTTTGTTTTTCCTGCCTGTATGAAGACAAAGTACAAATGCATTTTAGGGGCAGCTAATACTCTTTTTTAGCACACAGATACATTGTCTCCTTTACAGAGTTCCTGAGACCTACATTGTCAAAATAAGGCAACACTGTGTGCATACATAGAGCCGCATTGGTACAATCCCCCAAGTCCTCAGTCAGTATAGCTGAACAACAAAATGGTGCCACAAGTACTCCTTTTCTTTTTGCGAATACAGACTAACACGGCTGCTACTCTGAAAACTGCTTGTTCAGAGACCCACACCTAAAGGAATTACTTTGCAGGGGTCCTTTTACATACAGTGCTCAAATACTGCATTCTTTTAACATAGCACCTACCAGTGGATATTTCTTGAGTATGGCCTAACTACCACTGATGTAGAATTTGCATGGGACACGTTATATATTGACAATGCAAAGGGAAAAGCAGATATTGTATTTATTCTTGATCAGATTTGGATTATGAACTGAAATATATTGCCCTGAAATTGCTTCCTTGAAACTTGCATGTGGGCATATATTTCATAGAACAACATGGAAGGATATTAGGAAGACTATCCAACAGGGACCAAATCCTGTCCTTGCCCAGGCTCTTTAGTTCCCTGGCAGCAGATCCAATGCTATTCTTGTTCATAAGGATTTGAGGGGGTGCACTCTTCTTGTATGGTGTACAATTTAGCTCTATCGAGGGTTTCTGTATGCAGGGAATGGGGCAGGGCTGTATGAAAGCAGGATGCACTGATGTATGAATCCTCCCGTGGAAGGGCTGAGTAAGGGCTCCGGGGCATGCTGCAGCCTCAACACTGCCCTTAGGGTCAAAGAATGGTTCCACAGCTGTTTTGGAGACTGAAGGGGGAGGATTTTCTACTCATTCCCCTGTGTTTCTTCAGTGCCCAGCTCAGCTACCTAGGCTCAGGAATTGCCCTTAAATGCATAACATACATACCGAAAAAGCATGCAACCAGACCTATCCATAACAGGGAAAGTTATTCAATTTGATGTGCTTTCCAACCAAGTATGAGAAAAAAAGCTTACATATAATGAAATGTGAAAATCAATTTTACAGCACTTAGAGATTAGATAATGCATTTATTGTTTCATAAGAACCTGTACATTCAGAAATCTTGTAATCTTATCATTCTATTGACATGGATTGTCACTAAAGAGACTTCTACTTCAATCATTTTCTTCTGTACTTCTAATTTCCCTAGGATTAAAGGGCTTTATTATCCAGGTTTTTCACATTGCTTCTAGACCTATACAGGCCAAATGAGAAAAATACATATATTTAACCCAGCACTTATTATTGCTAACTCGATAGTTTTCAGATTCTTTATAAAATATAAACTTCTGAGCTCTTCAGTTTCTTACTTGAAGAAAAAATAATCAGTTATGTCTCAAATGGTGTTTCAGGATAAAAAATGGTGATACTTGCTCAAACTCTGAAGGAGAATTGATCACGCGCTTTGGGACCTGATGGAATTTTTCTATGCAGGATACCAGCACATATTTTAGGTTCACTGTCATCTGGAGCAGTGAGATCCTTAGGATGTAAGGGTAGGTACCTTTTAGTAATACCTGCCTATGGTCTGTATGACTGTCATCCAATTGCAGGTGTTGGAACATTGACAGACCTTGGTCCTTCCCATTTGCTTTTTCTGGAGGCTTCAAGAGTTTTCCCCATGTCCGTCTGACTCTCAAGTGACAGTACTACCAAGTCAGCCACACTGATACTGTCTCAGGTTCATAAAGATTCTATTGAATTAATGCACTAAAAAGACTTTGCTGTTACACAATGTCTCATTTGAAAAGTTCAAAGCATTTTACAAAATGCTAATCATTTTACAGCAGGGGTTCCCAAACTTGGTTCACGGCTTGTTCAGGGTAAGCCCCTGGCGGGCCGCGAGATGCTTTATTTACCCTGAGCATCCACAGGTATGGCTGCTCGCAGCTCCCAGTGGCCATGGTTCACTGTGCTCAGCCAATGGGAGCTTTGGGAAATGGCGTGGGCGGGGCCACCACTTCCTGCAGTTCCCATTGGCCGGGAATGGCAAACTGTGGCCACAGGGAGCTGTGAGCAGCCATTTCTGTGGACGCTCAAGTAAACAAAGCATCTCCCGGCCCGCCAGGGGCTTACCCTGAACAAGCTGTGAACCAAGTTTGGGAACCCCTGTTTTACAGAAAGGAAAACTGAGGTACACACTCCATGTGATTTGTTCTAGGTTATACTGGAAGCCAGTTTCTCAGGCGTCCTGGCTATCAGTCTTGTGCTCTTCAGCACAAGATAAACACTCCCTCCCCAAAGTGAGCATCCTCGTAACTGCAGAAGGAAATAACTGAAATAAAATTCAGAAGTAGATAAACGGACTAACCTGGTGTTACTACCATGCCATTTCCATTGACCACGGGTCTTTCTTCCTCTTCCTCTTCTGGTGGTTCAATACCTGTCTTCTCCATATTGCTCACTGATTTATTCCTTTTACGTTTGCCTTCAGCACTAGGTGTGGCACCTGGAAGGATCTGGTCTGTCACATTTAACAATAATGGAGCTGGTTCTGCTGGAGGCTTTGGAGTGCCGTAGTAGTTGTCTGCAAATAAAATCAGTAGGACAATAGTTAAATTCTTAGGAACATCTTTTGCACCATAAGAAACTATTGATACTGTATGACACAGGGTTAATTTCACTGTCCCTTTTCAAAGTCAATGCAAAACAGTCTGTGAAGTTAAAATTTCATTTTTTATGAAATAGTAAATTTTGTTTAGAGATAGGCCAAACCAATTTCACAACATTGTATGCCATAAAATAGGAGGGCTTGGAGGTTTGAAGGGACCAAAAATTGAGTAATTGGCTATCCATCATGGCAAACACATTCTGTACTATGTCACATCATGCTTGTAACAAAGAAGTTCTATATATACCTATAGGTTGGTAGGTAGATAATCCATGCTTATAAATCTTTAATAATGCCTCAAGTCCATTTCCATATCTCCTACATTATTCAACATTTCTACTGCTCATGAACATGCATCCAGGTTTACAATAGTTAATACTAATATATTTTGGAAGATATATGAAACCTCATGCTTCGTGGTTTAAGCCAATCTCTAACTATTAGGGATTTGAAGAACTAATGTGGTGGAGGAGAAATTATCTCACATCTGCCTAACATGAAATTACTGGCACCTCCCTCTGAATCATCTGAAGCTAGCCATTGTCAGAGACAGGTTGTTGGACTAGATGCACCACAGATATCACCTGGTAATTGCAATTCCTTTGTTCTTATATTCCTATGCACCTTGGGGCTAGCAGAATCCTTTAACAGCATCCCCAGTTTGTTTAAAAAAACCTGTGTATGAATTTAATTCAAGAAGAAAACAGCAAACAGTGACTCCATTAGCTACATGATGGACAAGGATTAAATTTACATACACCATCTATACCAGGGGTTCCCAAACTTGGTTCGTGGTTTGTTCAGGGTAAGCCCCTGGCGGACTGTGAGATGCTTTGTTTACCTAAGCATCTGCAGGTACGGCTGCTTGCAGCTCGCAGTGGCCATGGTTTGCCTTTCCCAGCCCACGGGAGCTGCAGGAAGTGGTGGCCTGGCCCGCGCCACTTCCTGCAGCTCCTGTGGGAAGTATATACAGTATTATTATCACCAATACACTTATGGCTTGCTTAAGAAATTAAAAGGACAAGTCATATAACCTTTTTACAGTTTTTCTCCCAATATTTTTTATTGCTTCTGCATGAACTAATACCAGTAGCACCTTCAAAACCTATTCTCACCTTTAAATGTGCCACATACAGGTAAAGTACCTTGATCAGTAAAGCATTATCAGGTGCATTTTTCAGGCAGTATAGAGATAGTTCTGGGACCTGTATTCCTGTGTGTTTTGTAACTCAGTACAATGTTTGCTCATGAGACCACCTCACTATAGATAAGTAATTAAGTATTCTAACAACTAGTGAAAGCTTTATGAATTTTCACAGTGAATTAGCACCACATTATTTAGAACAGATATTACTGTAATTGTGATATAGTAGGAAAATTTACTGTGTTTAATGGCCCTCAGACGCACACTGGACTAGAATCATGGAAGTGTAAGACTGGAAGGGACCTTAAGAGGTCATCAAGTCCCAGTCCCCTGCACTCAAGGCACGACTACATAATAACTACTCCATTTCTGACAGGTGTTTGTCTAACCTGTTCTTAAAAACCTTCAGTGATGGAAATTCCACAACTTCCCTGGCAATTTGTTCTAGTATTTAACTACCCTGACAGTTAGGTAGTTTTTCCTAATGTCCAACCTAAACCTCTCTTGCTGCAATTGAAAACCATTGCTTCTTGTCCTATCCTCAGAGGTTAACGAGAACAACTATTGCCAACATTTGCTAATTATTTAAGCAAATTTTAAAAAATATCAATATTAGAGAGGGTCTCAATCCATTTGCAAAGCTCTGATGGAGCAGTTACTTATTTACCGACAGATAATTTGATATTTGCTGACAATAATTGGATTTGAAGCTAATAGACATTAAACAAGACTTTCTAATTTGCATAGAGACTCCAGATCCAGATCCATTTCTGTATTTCCATAGCTGCATATTATTCATAATAGTGGCATTCATGCCTTGAATGTATTGTAAATTTTGAAAGGAATTTATTTCTCCTTTTTTAAAACTCCTCCCCAACCTAAAACACTTCACCAACTGAAAAGCATTACTCTTCCATGATTGTGCAGCATCATAAAGCATTGTTTTTATGAATTGCAGCACACAACCTCAACCAATAACAGGTCAATTCTGATTCCAGCTGTGAAGTTAAAAGTACAGTGCAGTGCCTTGATGGTAACCTAGCTTTTATGGCTCCTTCCTTGTTTTATCATTTTCATACATAGCCAAGTGCTGTCGTTCAATTATACTTTTAAAGATTATTGATTTATGTGAAAAAATCTGTAATGACATAACTAGTACACTTGTAAATCAATCAAATTGTCTTGAACACTAGGTAATAGAAAACACACCATAAAGATTTTCTAAATACAGGAGATGTTCATTCTATTTTAGGAAGTTAAATACCCATCTCTGTTAGACCCACGTATATGTTGGCAAATCTCTAGAGAGCCATATACATAATGACTAGTGAAAAGATTTCATATGAATGTAACAGGTTTCAAAACACAAGAGACAACATTGTGCATTTGAGATTAGAAGTCAGAGAAGATTTCATTCTTTTTGTTTCAAACCGAAAACTCAATATAAATTTCCATGTTCCTGTGTTCCAAAATAAGAGAGCAAGAGAGTACTCCACTGACTTCAAAGTGGGATTTGGTGTATTGTCCAATTCATAAAAATAGCAGCGCCATCTAATTTAGCAAGCTTTGTTATGAATTTATTCTATAAAGGCTGTGGATTACTGTGTTCTATATGGGGCGACCCGCTGATATAGGCAAGCTAGGCAGTCACCTAGGGTGCCAAGTTAAATGGAGCACCAAATTTGAGGAAAAAAATTAAATTAAAAAAAATGAAAAAGATGAAAAAAATACAAATAAAAGAATGAAGATGTCATTATTTCAATTCCCGTGTGCACACAGAGGGAATATGAATTATAATTCATTTCTCTACATTTCTGAGAATTTATTAATATGTCAAATCTTTTATTTACTGCAAAAATAACAGTAATTGCATTGTAGCAATTTTTTTTTCAATTTGCAAGATGACCCACTTTGCAATTTTGATAAGCAATAACTTAGCCACAGGAGAAACATGTCCATCAGCGGCAAGAGCTGCAATGCTAGTGACACCTACCTCGAATATATATCAAGGTTGCATAGCCAGAAATTCAGGTAGAGCGGAGATATCGTGAGCTGATACATGCTAAACGGTCATTTTACACAAGTCGCAGGTAGATGGTTAAGAATCAGGAGAATACTGTGGAAAATTGTGTTTCTTGGTGCCAAATAATAAAGAATAATGTCTTTCACCATTATAAGTCCAAAGTGTGAGTATCTTTAAGCGTTATTAAACCTTAGCGTTATTATCGGGCTGTATAATTATGAACTTTTCTTTGTTATAACTGGTTCACATGTAATAAATAAGGTCCATAAAAGAAAAGTAACAGCGTTAATGCTTAATAGAAAGTAATGACATCACACTCCAAATGGGTAACCCCGTAGAAGGGGATTACTTTCCAAACAACTGGTGTTGGGTTATAACATTGAAAAAGGTCATTTTGTTTCCGTGTAAACGCTGTAACTAACTGTTGTAATAGGTAAGTGAGTGTATGTTACTAATCACTGAACCTTTAAGCTGTGAAAAGACATGTTGGGATGGCTGCAGTATGGTGGGTGTGTCAGCCATCCTTAACGCTATATTGCTTGCAGTCGGGAGCACAGTACATAACAATACTCAAATGTCCCATGGCAGAAAGAGGAAAAAGAAAACCCACAGGAGCTGAGTGTCGTAAACAAAAGGCTAAGAAGGAAAAGGACCAAGCAAAACAGCAGGGATCCTTCCTGAAATATCTTCTCTTTAATCCAAATAAAGATGGAAGCAGTTCATAGCATCCAGATGAAGGAATTTTACTTGGAGAGAAGGTTAGCTCACATCCGCATGGAAGCAGTTTGCAACATCAAGATGAAGGTATATTACTTCGAGATGAGGGTAGCTCACATCCACAAAAAAGCAGTTTGGAAACTCAAGATGAGGGAAACTTAATTCTAGATGAAGGCAGCTCAGACTGATATGGAAGTGGAGAAAATTTATTCACCTTCAGAGACACATGAAGAAATTGAAGTAAATGAAGTAGAAGGAAGAAAGGATGAGGAAGTTAAAAACAAGTTACAGTATGGGGACCCAGCTTCATGGCCCAGATGTGATTACAGTGTGAGGCAAATTCTCATGGAACATGTCCGAACAAGTTCATGAATTTCCCTTCCCTAAGGATAGAAATAAAAGAAAATTCTCTGCTCAGCATTACAAGAGAAAACTCATTAATGGGGAAGAAATTCACCGAAACTGGTTACAATATTCGGTGTCGAAGGACTCTGTATTTTGCTTTTCCTGCAAGTTGTTTAGAAATCAAGCAATTGGTACATCATTTACTGAAAATGGTTCAAAGGACTGGAAAAACATATCTTCAATTTTCTCTTCACATGAAAGAAGTACAGCACATTTGGAATGTTTTCAGAATTGGAAAGAACTTGAATTACGATTGAAAAAAGGAAAAACTATTGATGAAAAAAATGTATATGTGATCAAGGAAAAAGAAGAATATTGGCAACAAATATTAGAGCATCTGGTTGCGTTAGTGAGAGTTCTCGGTGGGCAAAATTTAGCACTCCATGGCCATGATAGAAATGAAAAATTATACACTCCAGGTAATGGAAACTTTTTAAAATTTGTTGAATACCTAGCTTTGTTTGATCCAGCAATTAAGGAGCATCTACATAAAATAACTGATCATGAAACACAGGTTCATTACTTAGGAAAATATATGCAGAATTCAAATCCTAGCAAATGCCATTAAAAAGAAAATTTTAGAAGCTGCCAATTCTGCAAAATACTTTTCAATAATACTGGACTGTACACCAGATGTGAGTCATGTTACACAAATGACAATCATTTGTTTTGTGGACATGGAAAAGTCTGCAGATGAAGATAATGTTGAAGTGCACTGAAGGACACGACTGGAGCATATATGACTGAAACTATTCTAAGAGCTTGAAACAATGTAATTATCTCTTGAAAACTTACCTGGCCAATGCTATGATAATGGGAATAATATGAAGGGTAAAGACAATGGTGTGCAAAGGAGAATGATGGAAATCAATCCTAGGGTCTTTTTCGTTTCTTGCAGTGCGCATTCTTTGAATTTGGTTGTCAATGATGCTGCTAGATGCTGTTTGGAGGTGTCAAGGTTCCTTCCCCACTCTGAACTCTAGGGTACGGATGTGGGGACCTGCATGAAAAACCCCCTAAGCTTATTTCTACCAGCTTAGGTTAAAACTTCCCTAAGGCACAAGTCTTGCCCTTGGATTAGGTAAATGCTGCCACCACCAAGTGTTTTAGATAAAGAACAGGGAAAGGACCACGGGGAGTCCTATTCCCCAAAAATATTCCCCTAAGCTCTACACCCCCTTCCTGGGGAAGGCTTGATAATAATACCCCACCAATTGGTACAGGTGAACACGGACCCAAACTCCTTTGATTTTTCATAGTTCTTAAGATCCATCAGGTTCTTAAAAGAAGAATTTATTTAAAAAGAAAAGGTAAAACGATCACTCTGTAAAATCAGGATGGTAAATACTTACAAGGTAATCAGATTCAAAACAGAGAATCCATCTAGGCAAAACCTTAAGTTACAAAAAGACACAAAAACAGAAATACACATTCTCTCCAGCACAGCGAATTTACAAGCCAAAGCAAAGAAAAACCTAATACATTTTCTAGCTAGATTCCTTACTAACTTTACAGGAGTTGAAGGGCTTGCATCCTTGATCTGTTCCCAGCAAAGGTATCACACAGACAGACAAAAAACTTCCCCCGCCCTCCAGATTTGAAAGTATCTTGTCCCCTCATTGGTCATTTTGGGTCAGATGCCAGCGAGGTTACCTTAGCTTCTTAATCCTTTACAGGTGAAAGGATTTTGCCTCTGGCCAGGAGGGATTTTATAGCACTGTATACAGAAATACGGTGACCCTTCCCTTTATATTATGACAGGCGGCAAGCAGTTTCTTTGACCTGGTGCAATGTGTTTATGTGTTTTTCTCAGGCTCAACACACCGTTGAGAGATTCTGACTCACCATGTGAATTCTCTAACTGTGAAACCACTTAGTCAGACAAGATGGGAGAGTCACACTGATGCTTTAAAGCCTCTTCGCTATGAACTTGGAAACATTTATGATGACCTAATTGAAATTTCTGATGATACTACCTTTACTGGATCATCTGGCAATATGGCACATTCAGATGCAGAAGCTCTTGCAAATGGCCTTTCCAAGTTCAAATTTGTGACTTCACTCATTTTGTGGTAAAATATCCTTTTCGAGATTAACCTCATTAGTAAGCTGCTTCAGGAAAAGAACTTGAACATACATTCTGGTATTCAAAACTGCAGCAAACTAAAAATATTCTGCAGGAATTCAGATGTGATGAGGGTTCAAGAGAAACACTGGTAGATTTTCTCGAGCTTGCTGAAGAAATAGACTTTCCGACAGAATTTGAACCAGAGCCAGTTCGCATTCGGCAAAAGAAACAGCAGTTTTTGTATGCAGGACAAGACACACCCATTCAGAACCCAAAACAAAGGTTCAAAGTGAATTTCTACTTCGTTGTCCTTGATACTGCTATTCACTTGGTTGATGAAAGATTTCAACAGATGCAGCAGCTAGAGTCAATACTTGGCCTTCTATATGATATCCACAGCTTGCAAAAGAAAACAGCAAAACAAATAAGAGAATTTTGTATAAAACTGGAGTCAGCATTGACTCATAAAAATTCAAAAGACATTGATGCTACAGATTTGTGTAGTGAGCTTCAGGCTTTTTCAAGGCGACTTAAGAAACATTCCATTCCTGAAGAAGTCCTAAAGTTTGTTTGTGAAAATAAACTCACAGACAGTTTTCCAAACGTTTTTATAGCTCTACACATTCTTTTAACTTTGCCAGTTTCTGTAGCTAATGGGGAACGTAGCTTCCCAAAATTAAAATTGATAAAAACATATCTGCATTCTACAATGGTGCAAGAGAGACTTTGTTGGACTTGCCACAATGTCAATAGAGCATGAAGTAGCTGGAAAACTGGCTCTAAAAGAACTAGTGACTACATTTTCAAAACTTAAAGCAACAAAAGTCATGTTTTAACAGCACAGAGTCTTTTATATTCAGAGTGTTTTCTTATTTCTTTCTTTCTATATTGGATGTGGTGGTAACGGCAGTTAAAGCAGGAAAGCATAATGAATGATGTTGGATTTGTAATAATAAAAATTATAATTAACATTTTAATGCATTTTATTTGAAATCGGACTGAAATATTATCTAGCTGTTGTGTACAAATCTATTCTGAAAATTTTGTGTGTGTATTTTATCTGATCTCAGAAACATTGGTTGGACAGAGGGATGGACAAATTTAATAATTAAGCCTCTGTTTAAAAAAAAAAAACGCTTTAAAAAACATTAAAAAGAAAAAAGGGGCAAAATGTTTCCCAGTTTACCAAAAACCTCAGCCTAGATCTGCCCTTGGGGTTTGGGGATGCCGATTGCATGGTTCGTCTAGGGCGCCAGTTGCTGGCAGCTAATCTAGGGCCGCACCTGGTTCTATATTTTGTAGAATAGTAATACACTTACATAGCATTTTACACTTGCAAAGCTCTATACGAACATTAACTAATTAATCCCAATAATAGCCCTATATCATGGTCCCCATTTTGCAGACCAAGAAGCTGAGACACATGACTGGATTTTTAAAGGTATTTAGGTGCCTAAAGAAAGAGGTTTCAATGGGAGTTAGGCACCTACGCACTTTCAAAAATCCCATCAGGCACCTATCTTCTTCTTTAGGCACCAAAATACCTTGAAAAATCTCACCTACAGAGACTAAGGATAGTTATGGTTTTTGGAAGCCCAAGAATACTGGAAGGAAAAGCAGGGAGCACACTGCCCAGGAAAAGCTACTGACATTGGGAAGCCTCTTGCTAATTCTGTACAACCAGGGCAAACAGCTCTGTAGGTGTGGGAGATGAGGTGACTGTCTGGCCCAGTCCTCACCATAGTCCAAAACTTTCCCCTGAGGCCACTAGATCTGCTGGTATTACGTACCAACTTCCCTTTCTACCTGGCCCCTGTGCAGCTGTCTCTCATCTATCCTGTGTTGGTGTTAAATGATCAAATTTTAACTGCTGGCTTGGCTAGTTTGCCACAAGTAATCTGATCGAATCAAAGCATGCCAAATACCAAGACTAAATTCTCTGAGAAACAAGACTTCAAGCCAAGGGCATCCTCCTGTCAGCTGACACCAAAAGCCCTATATGCAGTGGTGAGCTGGAGCCGGTTTGCACTGGTTTGCTGGATCCGGTTGTTCCTCGCGGGACAACCGGTTCCAAAAAGATTTCTAAATTTAACAACTGGCCAAAAGTGGCGCCTTAGGCTGGAGTACCTCCGGGGAAAATTTGGTGGGTGCAAAGCACCCATGGCAGCTTCCCGCCCCACCCCGTGCCCAGCCCCAGCTCATCTCCACTCTGCCTCCGCCTCCTTCCCTGAATGCACTGCCCCGCTCTGCCTCTGTGTGTTCCCAACTATCTGAGCTATTCTGAGAGACAAGGTGGATGAGGTAATATATTTTATTGGACCAACTTCTGTTGGTGAGAGAGAGACAAGCTTTCAGGCTACCCAGAGCTCTTTCTCAAATCACGGAAAGGTACTCCCAGAGTCACAACTAAATTCAAGATGGCACAGATTGTTTAATATAAATAGATAACACATATTGTAAAGGACCATTCAAGATAGAGAGGCCTGTTAGCATCTCTTCAGTTATAGGACAAAATGGAGTGGGCTAGTGGGTTACGGATTGTGGTAATAAACCATAATTCCAGGGTCTCTGTTCAGTTCATGATTTTTAGTGTCTAGCAGAGTTATGAATTTAAGCTCCCAGGTTCATCTTTTGAAAGTGTTGTGAAGGTTTCCTTTGAGGATAAGGACTGAGAGGTCAGATACAGAGTGATTGCTTTGTGAACAGTGAAGTGTGATATGGTGTTTTTGTCTTTTATCATTTTCCTGTGTGAGTTTATTTGAGAGCATAGTGATTGTCTGGATTCACCCACACAGTTGTTATTGGTGCATTTACATTGTACATTTACATGTACATTGCATGAGGTATACCACATGTTGTGAATATCCCAGGACCCACATGGCTACAACTGCACTACATACAAAATGTCCTGTTCTGAAAAGGCATGAATGATAATACTAAATCAGAGAGATGCTCAGAATATTTAGAGAGCCAGACACAATATAAAAACATTAGAATTCAGTGGCTAGTGAAAAATAAAAGTTCCTGCTTTCTTGGATCATCGCTCCTACTCCGTCTGACTTCACCCTAAGGAGGATCCACTATAATATACATTCAGCAAGTATCCTTAGAGGGGAGCCTGGACCAAAAAAAAACCAGGAAGGCTTAATCCTGTTCACCCTAATGATAGAGTTCCGGATCAGAATCTTCAGGTGATACATACCAAGGAAGAAATAAGGACAAAGAAATTTGGGGGTTTTCCCCTGATTTTAGTTTAGCAATTTGAGCTAGGCTTAAAAAAATCCATATCATAAAGAAAACATTCAGGAATGGATGCCTATCTTGTTTCCTGCCAAGGTAGGAGTCATGATTAAGAATAATAGATCTATTTCTGGGAACTGGGAAGAAGAAAAATTGTTACCACAAAATATAAGAGAAAGCCACAAACAGAGAAATTAGGAGACTATAACAAGACTAAACAATTGTGGAGAAAAGTAGGGCCGAGCCCAAGTCAAAAGCCCAGATACAAAGGTCCCCATGCTTTGGGATAATACAGAATCCCATCCCTTGATCTGATCCAAATTTCTCACCAGAGCCTCATTTTTAGAGTGGGATGAACCAAAACCTGAGCAACAAATGCTTCCAAGGTTCTGTTTATTCAGAATCCCAATTTGTACTTGTTTATAGAGCACTGAATTGCCGAAATATTTAAACCAGATAATGTGAGTCTTGGGCACATCTCTAGGAAAAAGGAAAGTAGATTTTGGAAAGTAGTTTGTTTCCACTAATCTAGGAATACATTCATTATAAATGCTACCGTAAAATGTTTAGTTGAACTATCCTCCCATGTCCCTTTGGAGTCACTGACAAATTATAATTTACAAACTAAAGGTAAAAGTATTCCAAGATCCATTTACTGTTTGGATGTATACCATGTAGATCTGATGTCATACTGGCTCATTTCTTCCGCTGAAAACAAATTATGTTTCAGAAACTCATTTTATTGCAATGGCACACAGAGTTCTGGGTGTACATCAGTCAGTATTATTTTTAAATTGAAATAATAAATATACATATTTTGTCATCTGTATTAAACTGAATACTTACACATTGCCCATCTCTGGAGGCCTACCACATACCACTGGAAGCATCAGTTTAATTATAAACTATAATCTAAGAGCCCAGACTTTATATGGATGGTGGGAATATGGGGACAACAAACGAGAAATCAGGTTTTGGAATGGATTAAAAATAATTGTATCAAGACCATTCTAAGGACATCTAACAAAATGTTTATTCTTAGGTTCATAGACTTTAGGTTCATAAGGTCAGGAGGGACGATTATGATTGTCTAGTCTGACATTCTACACAACACAAGGCCATTCCTATAATATAAAGAGAATAGAATTGGTAGTGACCCCTATATTCATGCTGCCTAACATCTTCCATTATAAAAGATTCTTGAAAGCATTTTTGAGAAACTCTAACACCTTCATAGGTGCAGCAGGCCATTGAAATTCAGCAAGGAGAAATACCCGGGGCCAGAGAAGAAATTCCATAAAATTCCACTAATTTTTAGCTAAATTATAAACTGTTAAAAATCTCCATTTTCCTTCTCTGACTTGTACTCCTGAGAAAAAATTTGGCAGCATGTCACAATAATAACAGAACATGAACATTCTAATCAACCCAATAACAGCTGCCACTACTGGGAATCAGAGACGTAACTAGGGCATTTTAGCACCCAGGGCAAGAAAGCATATTTGAGCCCCCTATAGGGTGACCAGATAGCAAGTGTGAAAAATCGGGACAAGGGGGTGGGGAGTAGTAGGTTGCCTATATAAGACAAAGCCCCTAATATTGGGATGGTCCCGATAATATTGGGATGTCTGGTCACCCTAGTCCCCTACTGTTTTTTCCTTCATTTCTCCACCCCATTTTCCCACTCCTGTGGCTTTGAGCCCTGAGCGACTACCCTGCTTGCCTAGCCTGGGTTATGGCCCTGCTGGGAATGTCTGGGAGTTGCCAGAGCAGATGTAATGGTGGAAACAGACGAAAAAGCCAGGCAAGGTTCCCTCACAACTGGCATGTAGCCCAAGCATCCCATCCCATTCTAAGAGAGGTATCATATGGGTCTGCAGCTTCCTCAATGTCTAGTGAGTAGGGACAGGGAGGTCTGGGTTGGACTCCCACTGTAAAGCTCCAAGACCATATAGTGCCAGTGGCCTAGTCCCTCCTTGGGAGGGTCAGCACATGAGGCAGGAGCCCCCCACCTTGAGGGATAGGAAGGTGTGACAAAGTGCCAAGAGCCAGCAGTTGACACAGCACTCTGGTCACTTAGGCACTAACTAGTTCCCCCAGAGAGGCTCAGATTGAGGGGCAGAAGACTTAATTACCTAATCAAACTATAGGCTGATGATCTGAGGGGCTAATTATCTTATCAGATAAGAAGGTAGTGAAGGAAGTGAAAAGAAAAGAAAAGAAAAGAAAAGAAAAGAAAAGAAAAGAAAAGAAAAGAAAAGAAAAGGAGAGGAGAGGAGAGGAGAGGAGAGGAGAGAGGGGCTAACAGAGCTCAGGGAAAACCAGATCTCCAGCTGGAGACATTGTTTGTGCTTCCTCTCCCTCTCCCTGCAGAAAAGGCTCAGGATTGAAGGTCACTGTAGGTGGAAGTACTACATGGAGAGGAGAGGAGAGGAAAGAGCCTGCCCTATTGCAGGAGGAAAAGAGAGCTGGACTGGGTCAGACGCAAACAACTATGGCCTGAATCCAACACATGGTACCAGTGACCCCATCCTCCATTCAGGAAAACAGTCTTCTCCTGCAGGCAGCTAACATAGTCAGTCCTGTAACCCAAGCAGTAGCAGTCTGTACTACAGTGCTGAAGGTTCCAGATGCTGATGAACTGAGGGGATGGGGGGGTTGTTGTTATAGTTGCACATAATATATTTCATTTTTATCTTTCTTTCTAACAAAACAAAACACACTTAGAAATTACAGGAAGCAAACCCTATTTTGAAATATTATTATTTAGGTTGAAAAGTGAAGTATTTGAAAGTTAAGAAATGCCAGATTCACTGTTATCCATGGAACCCTAAATTCAGCCGTCTTGTGCCTACATGAATTATAATGTGGATGCATGAGGACTGAACTAATGTTGTATGGGCAACATCAAATCTGGCATTTCTAGCTTTTGAATGCATCACTTTGCAACCTTAATAATATTCTTTTAATGCAGATTTGTTATATGTAATAAGATACACTGTTCTCAAAGGCGCAGAAATCAGAATGTTACAGAACTGCAGAAGTTTCCTTTCTTTATAAAGTTCTGATAACTTGCTTATAGGATTCTAAAAGAGGGAAACAGTACATAGACATTCAAATATAATTAGTGTTGTATTTTAACAATGTTCAAGACAATTACAACCTCCTCGAGGAAGTCTCACAAACTTCTGCTCTCCCACTCACCCTGGCTGAGTAATTTATTTTGATGGCTGTCTATACTATAATTAGTTTTTTAATCACTATAGTGAGGGTGGGTTGGGCTCATAAATCATGAATCATAATCATGCTTGGGCTCATAAATTTTCATGACAGTTTTTCAATGCTGCCTGTTGAATCGGTGCTGCAGTTTTTTAGTTTCTCATGAGTGACATCCACAAACAAGAGTTTGAAAAACTCTCATTTTTGTTGTGGCACTTGTGATGTCACAAGTCAGAAAAAGCTGCAGGCCAGGAGTGTCTAAGGGAAGTAATTTTGTTAAAATATGGTGATTACATTGCTCACTAACAGTGCTAAGCTTCCTTCTAATTCTTCAGGAATATTACAAATACGTTTTTAAACTTCTCGCAAGACCTTTGCAGTTCACCTTCGAAAAAGAATCTCTACTTTCAGAAAGAGACTGAAGAATCTAGTCCCTTTTTCTTTCTTAACTAAGCCTTTGAATCAGATTGTTTAGCAGTTTGAGCCCAGTTGTTAAATCAATGTCTGAAAATAAGGTACAAATTAAAAGGCATTTAGTCTGGCAGAGCTGTAGAAATGGCGTATTTCCTTATTTAAATATAGGCAGATGACATCAAATCCACTGGATGGGGCAAGTGGATGTGCAGATTCCTGGGGCAACTTCTTATAAAAAATGTTTTTCAAAATTATCTTCTACACCAGTGGTTCTCAAAGCCAGTCTGCTGCTTGTTCAGGGTAAGGGCCTGGCGGGCCAAGACGGTTTGTTTACCTGCTGCATCCACAGGTTCGGCCGATTGCAGCTTCCATTGGCTACAGTTTGCTTCTCCAGGCCAATGGGCGCTGCAGGAAGGGCGGCCAGCGCATCCCTCAGCCCGCACTGCTTCCCGCAGCCCCCAATGGTCTGAAGCGGTGAACCGCGGCCAGTGGGAACTGCGATCGGCTGGCAGATCAGCAGATGTGACAGGTAAACAAACCAACCAGGCCCGTCATGGGCTTTCCCTGAACAAGCGGCAGACCAGCTTTGAGAACCACTGTTCTACACCATCTACTGAGTAACCCATATACACTGGGCTTGAGTCTGCCCCAGTAGCAGCAAGGCAGCAGCACCAGGGGAGGGATTATTTCCAGGGACGTTGGGGTTCTCTCATACTAGAGGACTTTAGAGTTCTGGCTGGTAGAGGCCTTAGTGCTTCTCCGGGTGCAAACACTCTCCCCTATTGGCTCCTGCCCACTTACTCCCAGTGGAGTGGAGGTTTTGTTTGCCTTGAACTGCTGGACTCTTCTTCAGGAAAACTGCTCATACTGCCTGGTTTCTCACAGCTTCTCCCCAGCAGACACCAGCCAGTGAATCAAGTACTGTAGAACCTCAGAGTTACGAATACCAGAGTCATGAACTGACTGATTAACCACACGACTTATTTGGAACCGTAAGAATGCAATCGAGCAGCAGCAGGGAAAAAAAAGGCAAATACAGCACAGTACTATGTTAAATGTAGGTTACTAGAAATGAAGGGAAAGTTTTAAAAAAACTTACAAGGTAAGGAAACTGTTTCTGTGCTTGTTTCATTTAAACTGAGATGGTTAAAAGCAGCATTTTTCTTCTGCATTGTAAAGTTTCAAAGCTGTATTACATCAATGTTCGGTTGTAAACTTTTGAAAGAACAACCATAACTTTTTGTTCAGAGTTACAAACAACCTCCATTCCTGAGGTGTTCGTAACTCTAAGGCTCTACTGTATGCTGACTTCAGAGTCAATTAATGACATTACATGGCTCTGGGATTGTCTAGTCATCCATATTTAAATTAAATTATCAAATATGGCTATAGATTTCTTTACTTGGTAGTGTTTTTGGCCCCAATGCACTGGCACAAGAAGTTTTTAAATTTAAACATATATGGAATAGAGATGGCAGAGCTGTCAAACAGTTCCAGATCCAGGATAGGCCTGCTTCCAGTCCTTCACTACTATAGTGATCCAACTTTACATAATAAGATTCTTGCCTTTCCAGGCCACAGTCTGACTGTATCAGCTACCAGTAAGGAAGATCTGAGTTTGCCCCATTTTAAATGGATATTTACCAAAGTAAAAATAAATATTTTATGATTGCTTTCATCTTTAACACATGGAAAGATTAAGTAAGATCAGCACAAGGAGAAGTCAAAGGATGATAAAGAAATGGACACAAGGCAAGATTTTAAAAAATGATTATTGATTTTGGGTGTCTCAGTTTTTGGGTATCCAACCTCAGACACCTAAAAAGGCTCTGATTTTCAGAAAGTGTGGAAAATTCACTCTTTTATTCTTCACTGTATGCCAGTGAAGATTCACACTATTCAGTTATCTCAATAAGCATTCTCAGCTTTATTTCCTCTTTTAAATATCTCCTTTTTCTTTGACATAAAATACTGATTTCTGCTTTTTGAGTTGCTAGAAAGTTTTCCATTGTTAACAATGTACAGAAAGCTCAAACTGAAATAATCATAAAATCATAGGACTGGAAGGGACCTCAGGAGGTCATCTAGTCCAATCCCCTGCATTCATGGCAGGACTAAGGATCTACACCATCCCTGACACGTGTTTGTTTAACCTGCTCTTTAAAATCTCCAAGGATTGAGATTCCACAACCTCCCTAGGCAATTTATTCCAGTTTATATTTATACACTCCACACTTGGATAGAAGGGGTTAGGGAGCAGTTCTGGGACAAGCTGGTTCTACCCTGCCACACCTGCGGTGCCTCCTCCAGCTGATGGAGGAACTTAAAAAGAGAGCTACAGAGCTCAGAAGTGGGGCACACCAGATAGGAGGCGAAACCTATCATAGGAACACCTCAGTAAGGGTACTGCTGGACTCCTGTCTGCAATGGAGAGGTCTGCAAGCGGCAGCTACCAGAGCCCCAAGAGTAAGGAACTAGCCTTTCCCTAGGACTAAGGAACCCTTCATTCTTCTGATGGATCATTTTCAATGCTTTGGACCACGCCCTGGAATGGTAGCGTAAGTGGTAGGAAGTGGTCCGGGGGAGTAGCCCTGAAGCACTCTTGGGTGGTTGATATCACTGCTTCTTGTAGGTCCGTAGGCCAGACCCCGGTAGAAAGGGAGGGCCCAGGCTCCCCTACCATGTCCCTTCCCACAAAGGGGGCACCAACTCCTTCCCTCTGGAGATAAGAGATATTGTAAACCCTGAGGCAAGGACAGAGGCATGAACATGGGCTGAAGACACTTTTCTTAGTGGGACACTGTGCCCTCAAAGCACCCCAATACCAGATAGCAAAGGGCTTCCTGTTATGTAACAGTAAAATTCAGCTGGCCTGACCAGCTCATTACACTTCACAAACTGTTGCCAGGATATTTACTCCAAAGATATCATGTAATATACCACTTGAAAACTAATACCACATTGGTCATTAATATCACTATGACATGTTTGTAACAATATTTACTGTTAGTGAAATTATGGATACTTTCCAATGCTATATTTTGGAGACTGTAAGGGGAAGGGACAAAGGGGAAGGCAAAGTGGCAAACAGAAACAGGTGTGACCAGAGACATGGACAATGGACTATTCATTTGCATATGAGATTGCAGGAAGGGCATTTGCATTGTAAAATCAAAGAAGACTGAAAAATCAACATGGCATTGGCTCCCTGGGGGCCATAGCAAGCATAACCAAGCTGAGCCCCCAAGATGTCTTCTTGACTTTGAAGTCAAAAACGAACTTTGGAAAATATAAGGAACCGTTGAAAGACTTTGGGGTATCTGTGACATTCCAGGGTACAATCTAGACCAGTGAGGGGCTGTGTCACCACTTGCCCTGCCCTCACAAAGCTTTGCTGCTATAGGTCCCAACCTGGGCTCCTCAGAAACAGCCAAAGACCTTGCTGGTCATACCCTGAGTGTCTGTGTATAAACACAGCCTTGGTCCAGCAGCTCTGACCCAGTAGCCTGTCATCAAACTCCGGCCACACTCTGGCTTCCAGCAATATTGGTTACTAGTTGCAGGGTGACCCCAACACATTTCCAGTTTGAGATTCCCCCGCCCCCAAAAGTGTGTTCTGCACTTCCCAACCCTCTCCTGGACAGTCCAGATATATTAGGTCCGTTGCCCCTCTGTGGAGATCAACATGCAACGGTCTGCTGCTTTAAATGGAGTTACCCAAACAATTCACAACACTGGATTAGTTTTAACAGCAAAGACTGTCTTGTCACCAGCAAACTCCTTGAGACTCCACCAGTCTTAATCTTGCCTATCAGATAACAACCAGTGAACTCCAGCCCCCGAGCTCTTCAGAGATCTCTTCAGAGATGTCTCTATGCAGTGCACAGCCCTATCACGGTACATTTACAGAAGATATTAAATTCATTTCTCCTTTAAAAAGTCAACATACTGCAGTTTATTAATTTAACTGGTGTAGGATGGATTCTGGCTGGAACAGCTAGTCGTGCTGAGGAAGTTTCTGTAAGTAGGGAAACCATCTTGAACTATAGCTGACTAAGTTAAGTTTTAGCCTCAGAACCCCATGTTTTATTTTTGTTAGTTTGAAAGTATTTCTAACTTTATTCCTTCTACCTGGTATCACTTAAACATACAACTTTTTGTTTAATAAACTTGTTTTACTTTTAATATAAACCAGTTCAGTGTTGTGATTGAAATAAGAGTGTCAAACACCAGTTAAATTAATAAACTGCAGTATGTTGACTGTTTAAAGAAGAAATGAACTTAATATCTTCTGTAAATGTACCGTGATAGGGCTGTGCACTGCAGGGAGACATCTCTGAAGAGATCTCTGAAGAGCTCGGGGGCTGGAGTTCACTGATTGTTATCTGCTAGGCAAGATTAAGACGGGTAGAATCTCAAGGAGTTTGCTGGTGAGGAAGATAGTCTTTGCTGTAATCTCCAGCAAAGCTTACTCTTTCCTTTTGGTACACAGAATAAATCAATTTTGGAGAATGTCTTAGAACAGAGATGACTGCTTATTGGAAGCTGGAGGGAGGGACATACACTCAAAACTTCTAACAAAACATTTCCTTTCTGCAGAAACAGTGTGTTAGGAAATAAAGGCAATTGAAAATTATTTAATATATTTTGGATGGCTTTAGAAATGGAATAGATGCACAGTAAAAACAGGCATTATTAAACCCAGATGAGAGTTTCAAGACTAATCCCACAAGACCAGATTGTAAGTAATGTAGCAGGGAATGTGCCAGACTAGAAGTACACAGTCATTTCCATCTGAGTCAAAGGTTAAAACTTCCATTAATAGCTCTGTGACACATCATGAAATAATTCCAAATTCAAAGTTGCAGCAAACTGTTGTAGATGTGTTTCAGAGTAGCAGCCGTGTTAGTCTGTATTCGCAAAAAGAAAAGGAGTACTTGTGGCACCTTAGAGACTAACAAATTTATTTGAGCATAAGCTTTCGTGAGCTACAGCTCACTTCATCGGATGCATTTGGTGGAAAAAAACAGAGGGGAGATTTATATACACACACAGAGAACATGAAACAATGGGTTTATCATACACACTGTAAGGAGAGTGATCACTTAAAATAAGCCATCACCAGCAGCGGGGGGGGGAAAGGAGGAAAACCTTTCATGGTGACAAGCAAAGTAGGCTAATTCCAGCAGTTAACAAGAATATCTGAAGAACAGTGGGGGTGGGGTGGGGGGGAGAAATAACATGGGGAAATAGTTTTATTTTGTGTAATGACTCATCCATTCCCAGTCTCTATTCAAGCCTAAGTTAATTGTATCCAGTTTGCAAATTAATTCCAATTCAGCAGTCTCTCATTGGAGTCTGTTTTTGAAGCTTTTTTGTTGAAGGATAGCCACTCTTAGGTCTGTAATCGAGTGACCAGAGAGATTGAAGTGTTCTCCAACTGGTTTTTGAATGTTATAATTCTTGATGTCCGATTTGTTGTAGATGTGAATAGTGTAGGCTAGATGCAGGACCCTGCTATGGCAGTTTTCTCTTGCTCCAGTGCCACAAAGCTATTGGATCTGGCTTCCTTAGAATTTCTTTGTCTAAGGAAATCCCTGGGCAGTACAGAGATGTTATACAGTATGTCTACACTGCAATTAAAAACCTGGGGCTGGCTCATGCCAGCTGACTTGGGCTTGCAGGGCTCAGGTTAAGGGGTCTGTTTAATTGTGGTTGTAGATGTTCAGGCTCAGGCTACAGCCTAGGCTCTAAGACACAACAAGAATAGGCTCTTAGGGCCCTGCTCAGCCAGGTATAAGTTACAGAAGATTTATGGCCTTGGGACTGGTGGAACATAAAGGGCACCTTTGCCTTCCACCTTCTGGTCTTTTACTGAGCACAGCTTGGCCTGACCAGGGAATCTAGACCTGTATCTTTAGAAGGAGTACTTTGATCCATTCATGTTAATTATGGAGTGAGAGAAGGAAATTACTAGTTCAAACGAAAGGATGGACAACTAGGGTTGCCAGGCATCTATTTTTCGACCAGACACACTGTTGAAAAGGGACCCCGGTGGCTCCGGTCAGCGCTGTTGGCTCTGCGTGGTACCTGCCTGGCTCTACGTTGCTTCCAGGAAGCTGCTGGCATCTCCCTCTGGCTCCTAGGCGAAGGGGTGGCCCCTCTCTGCAGCTGAGGAGCAATGGGTGGAGGAAGCACAGGAGGTGGAGGGGAGTTTGCAGAGCTTCCTACAGGTAGGGGAGAAATCTGAGGTTGGGTCTGACCCAGCCCCGGATGCCATGCAGGGGAAGGGCAAGGGAAGGGGAGGTGGAAGTCCTGTCAGCCCAGCCCTGTCAGGACTAGCAGCTGAGCCTGGCACAGGGTAGGAGCCACCAGTCGTGTCTTCCCAAGTCCCGCCCCACCCCACAGTGATTTACTTCTCTGCCATCTGCCCTGGGAAACCAAAACATACTGCTGGGGAGGGTCACATGACCACTTTTGTGGCTTCCCTTTGCTTCCCCATCAGAAAGTCATTTTTCTGCAGGGAAACAAAGAAATCTGCGGGGGACATAAATTGTGCACATGCACCGTGGTGCAGAATTTCCCCAGGAGTATCTTATGAGCTATGGTCCCAGAAAATAAAAGTGTTGTGTATCAATATTACTATAATGACCAGGCTGTGGGCAGTCTTGCCTAATAGTTAGGATGGAAGGCTGCCTTAATGGTTGGAACAGAGGTAGCCAGGCCTAGTGGTCAAGTCAAGAGCTGAATTATTGAGTCTGGGGAACAAGCCAGAACCAAGAGATAGTGACCAGGAGACAGGGGTCAGAGCAGTGGTCAGAAGTCAAATTCCAGGAGCAAGCCAGAGCTGAGAGTCAGAAACCACAAGCCAAGGGTCAGAGTCCTGGTCAGAATATGAATACGAAGTTCAGGCAGCAAGCCAGAACCAGGAATCAGGGATTAGAGCCAGAATATCAGCCAGAGAGTAGGCAGGAGCCAGAACCACGAGGAGGGAACCAGGGGGCGGGGGAAGAGAGGGTCTGGAGTGAAAGCTAGGAGCAAAAAAGGAGTTGAGAGCAGGAACAGAAAGCAGGACTACAAACACAGCTGTGGGTATAGAACACTACTGAACACCTGGGGACCCAGACCTGCTGCTGGGTTTAAGACAGTGCCCACTGGAGTCTTCAACCAGTCAGGAGGCTGGATTCATTAGCTGAACCATCTGAGGGCAATTAGAAGGGTCTGGTCTTAGCTGTGAGTCCCCGATAGTTACAGCTAATCCCTGATTCTGACTTTTCCCCAGGTAACTTGGGAGCAGATATTTGGTCCCATTCCCAAAAGGTAATCTTTTGGCCTCAACATGTCATCTGCAGTTTAGCAGAGATGCTGAGATATATTGTCCTCCAAAGCATATACTCTTCTTTTCTTCTTGATGTAGACCAAATCCAATCTTTGTTAACTAGATCAGAAAGGGCAATTAAAATTGTGCCTCATCCCTAAACATTCAATAAGTGTTCCATCTAGACTGAGTCATGTGATTATTTTGTGTCCTTATGCAAAGGTTGAAGTTTAATTGACAAACTAAGAGATTTGTCTTCCTCTGTCCTACTCTGAATTGTAGGACCCGTACATTTTTGAACTGGGACCTTTAGGACTAAATGATCAATTTTCATAATGAAAAACAATTAACAGCAGGGTTCCTCAAGGTTCTGCATAGTTTAATATATGTATTAATGATCTGGAAAGGAGGGTGAGTAGTGGGTTAGCAAAATTTGCTAAGGATGCAAAGTTATTCAGGTTTGTGAGGACCAGAGAAACCTGTAACAAACTTCAGAGAGGTTTAGTGGTAAAGGAAATTCAGTGTTGCTACAGGCAAATTAAGGAAGGAAAATTTGAACCACTATTACACCTTACAAGGTTACAGTAACTGTGTGAAATCGAAAAAGGGACCTTGGCATCAGTGTACACAGTTCAGTGAAAACCTGTGCTAATGTGCAGCTGCAGTCAGAAACTCAAACAAGATGTTAGATTGCATAACGAATAGGATAAGCGACTAATATAGAGAATATTCAAATGCATTTATATAAATCAATGATGTAGCCTCACGTGGAATATTGTGTACAGTACTGGTCACATTGTCTCATAAAGGATATTGCAGAATAAGAGGTAATTTAGAGAAGGGCAAAGAGAACGATCAAGGGCATGGAAAAATCTCTCATGTGAAGAAAGATTGAAAAGATTGGGATTGTTTATCTTAGAAAGGTGATGAAGAAGAGGAGACATGATTAAAGTATATAAAATAATGAATGGTCTAGAGAAGGTAGATAGGGAACTTCAGTTCTCCCTGTCTCATAACACAATAACAGGGGACATTCAATGAAATTAAAGGAAGGAAACTGAAGATTGATCAAAGAAAATACTTATTCACATAACATAATTAAACTGTGGAACTCGCTGCCACAGGAAATTATTGAATCCAAGAAGTTAATAAAAGATTCAAAAAAGGTATTGGACATTTTATATGGATATCAAGAATATTCAGTGTTATCATAACTAATGATAAAATGTTTGTTGAAGAGATACTAAATCTCATATTTCAGGTCTTTAAGCCAATCTATCAGAGATCAAGATGAGATCTAATGGGGGGGACAGAGTACCCCACACCTCTCTACTGCTTGGCTCTTACACCTTCCTGAGAAGCATCTGGTGCTGGCTACTATCACAGACAGGATGTTGGATTAGATGGACCTTGGGGCTAATCTAGCATGGCAATTCCTATGTTCCTTTTTTCATAGGAAGTCAGAGTTATTTTCAAAGGATACATTTATAGATACTTTTTTATAATTTCATACTGGCATTTTTTGTGGATTGTAGCTTGAATTCTGTTGTCTCCAGCTGGCCTTTGACAACATCAAAGAAGCCCTCTATATTGTTTATTTTGGCTGACATTTTCCTTCAATTTATTTGCAAATAAGACATGATTCCCTGTAGTCTATCAGTTTTAGATTCATTTATTCAAGCTGCTCCCAAGCAAGGTTTCTTGCCAACTTGGAGAGGTATGTAAGGAATCCTTGCCTATGTGCTTACAAAAAAAGGTATCTGCAGATTGAGTAGTCAGCATGAACACCTTGAAGAAGTCAAATTTCCCCGTTGGTTCTTCCCTTTAGGAGTTGTCAAAATGAATCAAAATAATTCTCTCAGGCTCCAAATATGCGTGTTAAAAAAATAAACTTCATGAAGAATAGGGAAAAATCATTGTAATCATTAAAAAGAAAAGGAGTACTTGTGGCACCTTAGAGACTAACAAATTTATTAGAGCATAAGCTTTCGTGAGCTACAGCTCACTTCATCGGATGCATTTGGTGGAAAAAACAGAGGAGAGATTTATATACACACACAGAGAACATGAAACAATGGGTTTATCATACACACTGTAAGGAGAGTGATCACTTAAGATAAGCCATCACCAGCAGCAGGGGGGGGGAAAGGAGGAAAACCTTTCATGGTGACAAGCAAGGTAGACTAATTCCAGCAGTTAACAAGAATATCAGAGGAACAGTGGGGGGTGGGGTGGGGGGGGGGAGAAATACGACATAACCGCATTTGCTCCAACCCCTCAGACAGAGACAAACATCTACAAGATCTCTATCATGAATTCCTACCACATAAACACCACCCTATATCGGAAACCTACTGACCGCTATTCCTACCTACATGCCTGTAGCTTTCATCCAGATTATACCACTCGATCCATTGTCTACAGCCAACCTCTACGATATAACCGCATTTGCTCCAACCCCTCAGACAGAGACAAACACCTACAAGATCTCTATCATGCATTCCTACAACTACAATACCCACCTGCTGAAGTGAAGAAACAGATTGACAGAGCCAGAAGAGTACCCAGAAGTCACCTACTACAGGACAGGCCCAACAAAGAAAATAACAGATGCCACTAGCCATCACCTTCAGCCCCCAACTAAAACCTCTCCAACGCATCATCAAGGATCTACAACCTATCCTGAAGGACGACCCATCACTCTCACAGATCTTGGGAGACAGGCCAGTCCTTGCTTACAGACAGCCCCCCAATCTGAAGCAAATACTCACCAGCAACCACACACCACACAACAGAACCACTAACCCAGGAACCTATCCTTGCAACAAAGCCCGTTGCCAAATCTGTCCACATATCTATTCAGGGGATACCATCATAGGGCCTAATCACATCAGCCACACTATCAGAGACTCGTTCACCTGCACATCTACCAATGTGATATATGCCATCATGTGCCAGCAATGCCCCTCTGCCATGTACATTGGCCAAACTGGACAGTCTCTACGTAAAGAATGAATGGACACAAATCAGACGTCAAGAATTATAACATTCAAAAACCAGTTGGAGAACACTTCAATCTCTCTGGTCACTCGATTACAGACCTAAGAGTGGCTATCCTTCAACAAAAAAGCTTCAAAAACAGCCTCCAACGAGAGACTGCTGAATTGGAATTAATTTGCAAACTGGATACAATTAACTTAGGCTTGAATAGAGACTGGGAATGGATGAGTCATTACACAAAGTAAAACTATTTCCCCATGTTATTTCTCCCCCCCACCCCACCCCCCACTGTTCCTCAGATATTCTTGTTAACTGCTGGAATTAGCCTACCTTGCTTGTCACCATGAAAGGTTTTCCTCCTCTCCCCCCCCCCCCCCGCTGGTGATGGCTTATCTTAAGTGATCACTCTCCTTACAGTGTGTATGATAAACCCATTGTTTCATGTTCTCTGTGTGTGTATATAAATCTCTCCTCTGTTTTTTCCACCAAATGCATCCGATGAAGTGAGCTGTAGCTCACGAAAGCTTATGCTCTAATAAATTTGTTAGTCTCTAAGGTGCCACAAGTACTCCTTTTCTTTTTGCGAATACAGACTAACAAGGCTGCTACTCTGAAATTGTAATCATTGTAACTTTCATCAGACCAATAGATGGACTGTCCCCTCCCCGCCCCCCAAGAAACAGTCATTAAACGAACTCCTCAGTTCTAAATGGTATAGGAATGTAGAACTGGTATTTCCACATTCTCTTTAAGCTTTATAAAGCACTTTCTTTTAACAATATTATCCTTGCTCAATTTACTCACTACCACTGTGAACTACAGCAGAACCTCAGCGTTATGAACACCTCAGGAATGGAGATTGCTTGCAACTCTGAAATGTTCATAACTCTGAACAAAATATTATGGTTGTTCTTTCAAAAGTTTTCAACTGAACACTGACTAAAAATACAGCTTTGAAATTTTACAAAGCAGAAGAAAAATGCTGCTTTCCTTTTTTTTTTTTAGTAGTTTATGTTTAACACAGTACTGTATTGTATTTGCATTTTTTCTTTTTGTCTCTGCTGCTGCCTGATTGTGTACTTCTGATTCCAAATGAAGTCTGTGGTGACTGGTCAGTTTGTAACTGGTGTTCATAACTCTGAGATTCTTCTGTAGATAAGACAACGAAGATAAAAATCTGAGCTTGCTCCAATGGATCACTGGTGTTTTATTCAATGCCTTTGACCAATCAATTTATATTCTGGACACTGGAATAATTTCAGCACCTCCGGATATCAGAGTGGGTTATGAGACAATTCACAGAATTCGGAGGAGCCGAAAAACTTCCATCAGTGGTGGTCTGACAGTTTTCCAACCAGGTGAGAAAGCAATTTTTTTTTATTCATTCAAAATTATTCAGATTTGGGATGAAACAGAAATAAATATTGGGGTATGAAGTCACTCAAGATGCTTGTATTTTGACTGGGAATATAATACTCAGCTTTAGTATGGACATTTTTAGTAGCTAGTTTTATTTCATTTGCTCATTCAGTAAAAAATAAGTAACTAAAGCAAGTTAACAATCATAACTGTCATATACAGTAGTTCCTCTAATTCTATAGAGATGTTACAAGAAGATACCAAAAAAGAGCCTCAAACAAGGAAAAATAAGTGAGTATGGGTCTTTTGGAATTTATTTGGAAGGGTTCAAGAAAATGTCTTATTTATTTTAATTTATTAATTAGTAGAAGAGATGAGCTCTAATCTAAACTCCAACTCCAAGGCCATGTGCTTTGGCAAACTTTAGAATTCTATTCTAAACTTTGTGTCTCAAACCTCAGCTCTGTATTATAATTGTTTGCTTCTGTATCACTGTAGGTGCACATGGCATGTTACAAACACATAGTCACAGCTCTCAGGAATCTACAGTGTGTATTGGAAGGATATTAGACAAACAAGAAGAAAAGGAGTACTTGTGGCACCTTAGAGACTAACACGGCTGCTACTCTGAAACCAGACAAACAAGAGTTAGGGAAGTGAAAACTGGAGTAGGCAGAATCCTAGGTGATCAGCGACAGAAGGCTGATTTGTTAAAGAACTAAGAGGTTGCCAGAAAGTGATTTCCAGATGGCCTTTGTTAACGGACTGAAGAGACTTAGAAAAATATTTCATAACAGAGCCAGAGCAAAAGAAATTGGTGTTCACCAGTTTGCCAATTTACATAATATTAATTAAAGGAACAGAAAGAAACATGGCTAAAAACCAGCCAAACCCTTTTCTTGTTCTCTGTCAAAGGCAGCCAAATGTTTTTGACTCCTGGGCCACACAGTCATTACAGATTGAAGCCAACATCCACAACTGTCCAAGTGCTTCTTATCTCCCTCTCTCACTGACACACTATGCTGCCTGAGGCTATTTTCTTTTGGCTGCCCTTCTTTTCCCTGCCTATTTTCCTTCCCATGCCACACTCCCCTTCTCGGACAAACCACTTTTCTGCTTTGTCATGGATGCCTCTTGACTCTTCCCTATTAACAAGAAGAAACAAAAGGAGGCAACAAAAGCCAGTAACTACACAATCAGCTGCTTCTGTGTGTCTTGACTGCTGTGTTGAGGAGTGTAAAGTTGCAAAAATTTCTGCTGAAGTGAAGAAACAGATTGACAGAGCCAGAAGAGTACCCAGAAGTCACCTTCTACAGGACAGGCCCAACAAAGAAAATAACAGAACGCCACTAGCCATCACCTTCAGCCCCCAACTAAAACCTCTCCAACGCATCATCAAGGATCTACAACCCATCCTGAAGGACGACCCATCACTCTCACAGATGTTGGGAGACAGGCCAGTCCTTGCTTACAGACAGCCCCCCAACCTGAAGCAAATACTCACCAGGAACCACACACCACACAACAGAACCACTAACCCAGGAACCTATCCTTGCAACAAAGCCCATTGCCAACTCTGCCCACATATCTATTCAGGGGACACCATCATAGGGCCTAATCACATCAGCCACACTATCAGAAGCTCGTTCACCTGCGCATCTACCAATGTGATATATGCCATCATGTGCCAGCAATGCCCCTCTGCCATGTACATTGGTCAAACTGGACAGTCTCTACATAAAAGAATAAATGGACACAAATCAGATGTCAAGAATTATAACATTCAAAAACCAATTGGAGAACACTTCAATCTCTCTGGTCATTCGATTACAGACCTTAGGGTGGCTATTCTTCAACAAAAAAACTTCAAAAACAGACTCCAACGAGAGACTGCAGAATTGGAATTAATTTGCAAACTGGATACAATTAACTTAGGCTTGAATAGAGACTGGGAATGAATAAGTCGTTACACAAAGTAAAACTATTTCCCCATGTTATTTCTCCCCCCCCCCCAGCTCCCACTGTTCCTCAGACGTTCTTGTTAACTGCTGGAAATAGCCTACCTTTCTTGTCACCATGAAAGGTTTTCCTCCCTCCCTCCCCTGCTGCTGGTTATGGCTCATCTTAAGTGATCACTCTCCTTACAGTGTGTATGATAAAACCCATTGTTTCATGTTCTCTGTGTGTGTATATAAATCTCCCCTCTGTATTTTCCACCAAATGCATCCGATGAAGTGAGCTGTAGCTCACGAAAGCTTATGCTCAAATAAATTTGTTAGTCTCTAAGGTGCCACAAGTACTCCTTTTCTTTTTGAAAAATTTCTTTTGCACTGCTAAGTACATGTCAGGTCCCAGGGGAAAGCTGGAGGGCCATCCTCGGACCAACCTTGCTCTATATAAAAGAAAAGGCTTTGCAACTCATCAAGTTATCCCATTGTAAAATCATAGGCCAAACATAAATTCCTTAGGTAAAATACACATTTCTGAATCAAGGATGGTTTCAGTCTCTGTAACAATAGTTATCTCCAATTCTGAGAAATGGAACGATCCAAAATAAAACCTGATTGAGCCAAATAGCTTGATGTTTTAATTACAGTAAAAGCTGTACAAAAAGCCATTTTTATAAGGAACCCTCTCCTTTTACCATTAGACCATCCCAAAATATTCACAAATAGGTAGGAACTGATTATTCTCTCACAACAGTATAAATCTGGAAAAAAATCCAGTGAAGTAAATGAAATTACATGAGTATAAAAGTGCTGCAAACTCCAATCCATCATAGCAGAGAAGCAGCTGGTTTTTGCTGATTTTCCAACTGATTACTTGAGACAAGATTCTTTGTAGTTTACTCCAGTAAAGGGTGAATATTTTATCTTTAATTTTTTATTAGGAAAATGGCTGGGAAGAATCACAAAGTAGTAATATTAGACACTTACGTAGCACTTCATATTTCAAATTGCTTCACAAATATTCACTAATTAAATGGTCTTAATGATTTATACAAAAGAAGCACAAGGACCATATAAATGCAGTCGGACAGAGATGCTGCCTCAAAGTTATAGATTTGTAATTATGTAACAAGTTCGGAATTAAACATCATTAAGGCAGCTCAGAAGACTCCTATTCCATGTTAGCACATCCAGAGTGAACTGAGCATGCTTATTGCGAGTCCCCTAATATCTTCCTCACAAATCAGATTCTTATATGTAACACCAACACTCCCGGGTGGGTCTCTTACAACACGGATTGAATTATGGCCTCCGAATCTTAATACTTGAGTCCCACGGAAAGTGGGTGAACCCCTGGCTTGGGGAGGCTAGCCCCCAAACCCTGCCCCTTCTGCCCAGGGCCCCGCCCCTTCTGTGCCCACCACAGCCTCTCCCACACTGTGGCCGCTGGTCCCTGCCCCAGGCTAGCACCCCCAGACCTTACAGGGCCCAGGCCATGCCGCCAGACCAACCTCCAGCTGCTGAAGGCGCCTTCCGGCCAAGCTGCCAGCTCCAGCGCTGGGCAGGCAGGCAGGCAGTTCGGCTGGAATACATCCAGCCCCAGTGCTGAACAGTGCTGGGCAGGCCACATGACCCCAGCCCCAGGACGACGGGTGGCATAACACGGCCGTGGGGCGCACTGCGGCCTCCAGCCTGCCTGCCCCAGCGTCTGGCACAAAAAGGAACAACAGGCAGGATGGGGCCTGGGGGTGGAGCATGGGTGGGGACACATCAGGCTGTTTGGGAAGGCAAAGCCTTCCTGTACCTACGATACCCGCCACCCATGTTGAGTGTCTATTGTAGGAGCTGAAATGCTCCTCTCTCTTAGCCAAGGTGGTAGGAAGCTCATCAAGCCTTAGTTGGCCTAGCTACCACTAGAAGGAGACAGAGTGCCACCCCAAGCTGGTATAGCCTCACATCTATATAGGGATTGGACTCGCTTAATCCTGGAAGTGGTAAAGATGGTTGTGTAATGCTTAATGTAGTATTACATAGTTGCTAGTGAGTGCTCACTTTGTCTTTATAAGTAAAACAGAACTTGAGTACACCACTTGAATACACCATTTGGCTGAATAAACATCATCAGCTGGGTGTTCGTAACTCAAAATATCTATCAGTAAGTAGCTCAGTAATGAATTGCTTGAGATAAATCAGATGCCTCCAGCAATAATGCACTCATATTGTGTATGTGCAGTCGGTCAATTTCATGCTCTCTCTTTTTGTGGATTCTGGAGTGACTCTGAAGTCCAAAGTGTGACATGCATGCTCGTGAGCATATCGGGCAGACTAAGTCATTGGGGAGCATCTTGGTAGCTATATCAGTAGTATGACGCTTTTCCCTGGCAGCTAACAATCAATTATTTCTGTCCTCTTCAAAGGCTTGGAAAGTTCTGAGTGCTGTGTACTTCCATGCTAACCTATTTAACACAGCAAGATCATCTGGTTTTATTGCATCAATGTGTATGCTGTTCTTGATACTGTCCTTGTAGTGCTTTCTGGAGCAGCCTTGATTCCGATGTCCTTGTGCCAATTCTCCACAGAAATTTTTTTCTGGGGAGTCAATGTTCAGGCATCCTAATAATGTCTCCAACCCAGCAAGGAGTATGGCCTCGATACTTATGGCATTTGACTTTTGGAGAACCTCCAGGTTGGTAATTTTGTCCTGCCAGCGGATCCCCATAATGACGGACAGAGACGTATATGGAAGGCTTCTAGCTGTTTGATATGCAATTTGTACGGTGTCCAGGTCTCACAGCCGTAGAGCAGAGATGTGAGCACAAAAGCATTATAAAGTTTAATTTTTGTTATCTCATATTAAATCTGCCTGAACTGATATCCAAAAAGCAATATAAATCCATATCCAGACCACAATCATTAGACGATTTAAACAGAAATATCTTCAATACCATTATTTTTAAAAGTACGTTGCTAACATTGGGAGCATAAATGTAAATTAGAAAAATGGCTTCATTCAGTATCTTCTTTTTTATGAAGCTACTTGGATCAGACTCCAGCTTCTCTGTTCGAAAGGGCAAGTTCTTATTAATTAGGATAGTTACTCCACAGGAATGAATAGTAAATGAAAGAAATAAAGGTCTAACCCACTAGAACGTTTTTTGTTTCGTTAAAGTTTCAGGCATCACTCAGTATTCTAGAAAATCTGTTTTCTGCTGAAAAATGCAAGATTTTCATTCTATTGACATACAAATGACTGGTAGTCCTTTACACACATTTATTTGAATCCCAGATATTCTCAAGCTGAATTCTTTGGGCACTATGGGCTAAATTCTCCTAGTTTGAATCGCAGTGGTGTTTGGGTCACTGCTACTCCATTGCATAATCCCCCTATGGCAGGGGCTTGTGAGGCTGTCAAGCAAAAATTGCAGAGATTAGGATCCATATGGGATAGCCCTCTGAATTTCAACCTTCCCCTGCTTTTGTGCCTCTCCAGGCCTTCACACATGCACTGATCTCCTCTGTGCATGAACAGTGAATTGGGAGAGTTACTCCTGCTTTTGTAATGTATGATGCTTTGCACATTGTAGAGGACCTGCCAGATTCATCTTCAAAAGTACCTTGAGGGGGTTCCAGATCAAGACTGAAGAACACTCAAAATCCACACTCTTGTTTTTTTGCTTTAAGTGGGATCATCTTGTTTGTTC
The DNA here is from genome assembly GCF_009764565.3 of Dermochelys coriacea. NCBI lineage: Eukaryota > Metazoa > Chordata > Testudines > Dermochelyidae > Dermochelys > Dermochelys coriacea. The sequence continues at coordinate 330,504,117 of NC_050068.2, forward strand.
TGCAGTCATTGTCAGGATGGCCTGTGCAGGAAGGTGTTTTGCTGTAAGATATAAGTTTGGATATGCAATACTATCACTAACTCATTGCAGAGATTGTTAATTTTCCTTCTGGTCACTTACACTGCACCAATACTAGTAAGAGTTTAATGATCTTGAAAGCAGAGTGCTGGACTGGGACTCAGGCAATCTCGGTTCTATTCCCAGCTCTGCCACTAATCTGCTGGGTGACCTTAAGCAAGTCACTTCATATCTCTGTGCCTCAGTTACCCATTCTATAAAGTGGGGATAGTGTTACTGACCTCCTTTATAAAGTGCCTTGAGCTCTATGGATGGAAAGCACTGTACAAGAGCGAGGTGATGGTATTTGTACCAGTCCATCAAAATGCTTCTAGCCCTGACAAGGAGCAACCTGTTAGACATTAAATTCTGATCATTCTAATTATTATCTTGGTATTTTTCTACCAACTTTGATTCTGGGTTAATAATAAAATCTGATATTTCAACAATCATGAGAGTTGGAGATGATTACTTTATATAATTTGAAAGCTGGTGTTTCAATCTGCTTCCACGTTATATTAAAACAATATTGGTTTCCAGCTATACTGGTTCTTTACAGTGGTTGCTAAATTCATTTAGGAAAAAGCAAATGATTAATCAAACTGTCATTGATACAATATGATATCTTACTGCTGCCAGAGCTAGAAAAGAATGCTGTGTATCATTTAAAAACTTGGAATCCCATTATTTTAAGGCATTCCTTTCTATTCTTTTCAGAGTAGCAGCCGCTGTTAGTCTGTATTCGCAAAAAGAAAAGGAGTACTTGTGGCACCTTAGAGACTAACAAATTTATTAGAGCATAAGCTAATGCATCCGATGAAGTGAGCTGTAGCTCACGAAAGCTTATGCTCTAATAAATTTGTTAGTCTCTAAGGTGCCACAAGTACTCCTTTTCTTTTTTCTATTCTTTGTAAGTGCACAACCCAGGCAATTCCTGCATGCCACCAGGGTGTGTATTGGACCCCTCAGCTTCCTGCATATTCTAATATTTCATGTTTTCAAAAAATGTTTCCAACACATCTTAGTGAGAAGGGAGTCTTCCAAATGTGAGCCAATGCACGGTTGGCTTCTTAAGCCTGCAGCCAGCCAGCCTGAAATGCAAGTTCTGAGACACTGTGATGTGCCTCACTTTTCTCATTGGCTGTATTGACTCTGAAACATAATGGCACCAGTGTAACTATCACCATTGTTAGCTATTTTATTCTTGATCATTTCAACAAAACTATCCACCTAATGTGCAGAAGTCCACAGCTGGTACATATATTACCCATAAAAACTTTGTTAAAAGAACATTCAGGTTGCAAAATCAAGCACTCAAAATATGACATACCCAAATTAAGATTGGCCCCCTGTTGTGTATGCATTATTATACAGCAGGGATCGGCAACCTTTGGCACGTGGCCTATCAGGGAAATCCCCTGGCAGGCCGGGATGGTTTGTTTACCTGCAGTGTCTGCAGGTTTGGCCGATCACAGCTCCCACTGGCTGCGGTTCGCCATTCCAGGCCAAAGGGGGCTGCGGGATGCGGAGTGGGCTGAGGGATGTGCCAAAGGTTGCTGATCCCTGTTATGCAGTTTTCAACTACAGTTACACAATCACTTAGTTTTTCCACAGGACTCCTGCCTTCCAAATCCAGCTTCCTTCTCACAAGGCCTACTCCCCCTCAATTCCCAGTCACAGTTTTACTCTTCTTTCCCATGCCCCCAGTCTCGCTAGACTCTTTGCCCCAATCTACAACTCTCCCTCCCCCAAATCCAGCTCTTCTCCCCTATGCATTTGAGTCAGGTGTCTTCTTCCTCCATGCTGTCTGCTCACCAGTAGGGGGTTGTTGAAAGCACAATAGAGACATGCTTCCTACTTTCAGTTTGGAGTCCAGTACCACCCCAGCTCACAGCCACCAAGAGAAGCAATTATAGAGGAAATCTGATTACACATTGTATCCCTGGACACAGTATACTCAGCCCCACTTGGTGATGATATATGCAATGGGGTGGCTCAAAGTGACATATTATTGGCATTGTACCTCAGCAACATGCATGTACTGTGAGTTTGAGTCATATTCTTGGCAGCTTTGAGAGAGATGGTATATGTAGTTGTCTGCCTGCATTCTAAAGGAAGGATAGTCTAGAGACTAGGACACTAATTTAGGATTTACAAGCTCATTTCTTTCCCTGATTCACCCGAGACTTCCTATGTAATTTTTTGCTAAACTGTGTCTCAGTTTCTCATCTGCAAAATGGGAGTACTTCCCTACTTCAAATGGGTGTGAAAGAATAAATACATTAAAAAGATTGTGATATACTAAGATACTACCAGGCCATATAAGAACCACAAATAGATAGAGAGATAGAGGCATACACTGGTCACAAGTAGAAGCTGTGAGGGGATGGGCATGCTGAGTGAGGACAGAATCTTGGGAGATTTTAGCTGCTAAACTCTAAGAAGTCTCCTTTGAGTATGTGCAATCTGAGATAATTCAAAGATTTATAACTTAGACAAATTTGGGTGGATTTTCACAGGAACAACAAAAGGCACATCCCTAACACAAAGGCCACCCACCCTGCCAAATGTCAAGTCCCTGCTTGGCTGAACTGTTTTGTCTGAAATTTTCCACAGAAATTCATCTGAGGCAGAAACTTGGCACAGAAACTTTTGGCCCAAAGAGTTAAAAGTTTGGCAAAGTTATAAGCAACTGGAAACATAATGGAGGTATCAAGGAACCTTAATAATAGGCCGTGCTACTGGTGCCACTTTTAAAATATTATTGGTATACATAATTATAACTGGATGATTGCTATTTTACCTGGAACCCAAAGGCCCATCCAAATATACAAATTATTTTAACTGGATATTATATCTATCTATACACACAATTATTATATCCAACTATATATATAACTATATATATAATATATATAGTTGGATATAATAATTGTGTGTATAGATAATTTAGAAGTTTGAATCATTTGTTACAAATGATTCAGACTGGATGAATGTATATGTCTGTCTGTCTCTCTCTCTATATATATCATCCAGTCTGAATCATTTGTATATTTAGATATGACCCTTGGGCTCCTGGTATATTGTCAGTGGGGCCCTCATGACTGCAACAGTTGTGTGCTGTTGGTGCCTTGTAATACCATCAAGGCTTCAGCTGGACCTTCAGCAGCAGAGAGATGTTGTGCTCTGACATTTCAGCTCCAACCCTCTTGTGTAACTTTTTAAATTAGCTGCTGTACTTGTGCTTAAGGCAAAGGTGCAAGTTGTCTTCACCCATCCCTCCACTGACTGCCAGTCCTTCCCCTCCTGTACAAAAGAGTTAGATGGGGAAGAGGTACAAGCACCAATATTGAGCTTTCAGCTGCAGACCATGGAGGTGTTCTGTGTGGTGCCACAGTTCCCATCCTAGTGGGCTACACACCTGTTCCCTGAAGGCAACCCGACTGGATAATGTAGCCTGCAAAAAAATGGCGATGCATTTAACTCTAGGATCATGCTACCTCTCTGTAGGAACAAGATGATCTTGGCTCTGTGCCCAAAAATCCTAACATGATGCTTTCATCCTAGAACACTTGCATTAACAGGGCTCTCCGAGGAGATAGTATTTAACATGTATTCTAGTAGTGCCTGGAGACCCCAACTGTAATTTGGGCCACATTGTGTTATGAACTATACAAACACTAAATAAGAGGCAATAATAGCCTTGAAGTGCTCACATTTGAAATACATAATGCAGACAAAGGGTGGGAGGAGAAACACCCAGGTGAAGTGACTAGCCCAAGATCACACAGTAAGTTATAAGCAGAACTGGAACCAGAACCCAAGTTTTCTGAATCTTAGTCCAGTGCCTTCCTCACTAGACCATTCTGCCTCCTGAGAAGAGATTAGATTGAGGCAGATTGGCTGCTGGATAGGGGTTGCCAAAGGCAATTTACACATAAACATGTATAAGTACATGCAATGCCCCCATCCATAACCAAACTAAACATAGACTTTAAGATCAAAAGAGACCATCATGATAATCTAGTCTGACCTCTTGCACATTGCAAGCCACAGATCCCCACCCACCCATTCCTGTACTAGACCCATAACTCTGGCTAAATTACTGAAGTCCTCAAATCATGATTTAAAGACTTCAAGTTACGGAGAATCTATCATTTATTATAGTTTAAATAAGCAAGTGACCTGTGCTCCATGCTACAGAAGAAGGAAAAAAACTCCCAGGGTCTCTGCCAATCTCACTGGGGGGGGGAGGAATTCCTTCCTGACCCCAAATATGGCAATCAGTTGAACCCTGAACATGTCAGAAAGATCAGAAAGCCAGACAACTGGGAAAGAACCATCTGTAGTAACTCAGAGCCCTTCCCATCTAATGCCCCATCTCTGGCCACTGGGGATTTTTGTGACTAGCAGTCTCAGATGGGCCACATGCCATTTTAGGCAATCTCATTCTACCATCCCCTCCATAAACTTATCAAGATCAGTCTTGAAGCCAGTTAGGCTTTTTGCCTCCACTGCTTCCCTTAGAATCATAGAATATCAGGGTTGGAAGGGACCTCAGGAGCTCATCTAGTCCAACCCCCTGTCAAAGCAGGACCAATCCGCAATTTTTGCCCCAGATCCCTAAATGGCCCCCTCAAGGATTGAACTCAAAACCCTGGGTTTAGCAGGCCAAACCTCAAACCACTGAGCTATCCCTCCCCCCCAAGCTATTTCAGAACTTCACTCTTCTGATGATGAGAAACCTTGTTAATTGACAGTTTATATCAATTTGCAGCACAATTTAAATAACTCCTCTCCCTCACTGGCATTTATCTCTCTGATGTATTTATAGAGAGCAATCATATCTCCCTTTAGCCTTCTTTTTAGTAGACTAAACAAGCCAAGCTCTTTTCCATTCCTCTGATCATTCCAGTAGCTCTTCTCTGCATCTTTTTCCATTCAAATTCATCTTTCTTAAACATGAGAGACCAGAATTGCACACAGTATTCCAGATGAGGTCTCATAAGTGCCTTGTATAATGACAATAAAACTTCCCTATCTCTACTGGAAACACTTCACCTGATGCATAGCTGCATCACATTGGTGGCTTATAGTCACCCTGTGACCAGCCAATACACCCAGGTCTTTCTCCACCTTTGTCACTTCCAACTGATAAGTCCCCAGATTATAGCTAAAAGAAAGATCAGGTTGGTCTAGCATGACCTACTCTTTGTAAAAGCATTGCATTTTATCCCAATTAGCACTTATCTCTATGTCCTTAACTACTTTCTCTTTCAAAATTTGTTCCAAGATCTTGCATACAATTGAGGTCAAGCTAATAGGCCTGCAGTTTCCCGGATCACCTTTTATCCATTTCTTAAAGATAGGCATTCTATTAGCAATTTTCCAGTCATAGGGCAGTATCCCTGAGTTTACAGATTCATTAAAAATCCTTGCTATTGAGCTTGCAATTTCATGTGCCAGTTCCTTTAATTTTCTTGGATGGAGATCATCCAGACTCCCCCATTTTGGTCCCATTAGGCTATTTTAGTTTGACTTCTACCTTAGATATGCTTATTTCTACTTCCATACCCTAATTTCCACTACCCACCCTGCCACTACTCCTAAGTTCATTACCTTTATTAAAAATGGAAGCAAAGTATTCATTCACGTGTTGGGTCATGTCTAGATTATCTTTAATCTCCAACCCATCCTCAGTGCTTAGCGTTCCCACTGGTTTTCTTTTTAATTATATGGCTATAGAACCTTTTACTATTGGTTTTAATTTTCTTTGCATGGTCCATCTCCGCTTGGCTTTTGTCAGTTCTGACTTTTCCCCTTCAATTTAACCTCCAAGAGGTAGCTCTTCTTGCTGATCCATCCCACCTTCTATTCCTTGTAGGCTTTCTACTTTCTCTTAATAACCTGTTTGAGATGCTTGCTCATCCAGTTTGGTCCTCCACCCTTCCCTACAATTTTTCCCCCCTTGCTTGGGATGAAGGCTTCAGATAACTTCTGCAACTTTGACTTAAAGTAATTCCAAGCGTCCTCCACATTCAGATCCCAGAGTTCTTCAGTACAATCCACTTCCCTAAATAATTCCTTTAATTTTTTTTACAGTTTGCCCTTTTGAAATCAAGGGCCCGAGTTACTGACCAATTTTTGTTTATCCTTCCATTTAGTTTAAGTTTAGATTCACTCGTGATCACCTGAACTAAGGCTGTCCTCTATAACCAGTTCTTCTATGAGGCCCTCACTACTTACTAATACTAAATCTAAAATGGCACCCTCACAATTTGCAACAGATGGGGCTGTTTGAACAGTTTGGGCATTCTCAGCATGCCGATGCTAATGTGACACTTTTTTGTATTTGCAGAGCAAATCTTCATGTGTTAATGAGCTATTACCATATGCTAATATGACAGGTGTGGATGTGGCCCAAAGCCTTGAGCCCAAATGCTTAAAGTGTTACAGTTTGTCAGGAGGCTGCACAGGTGTATGTGCACCCTTATATGAGGTATACTCAACTCAGCCATCATATGGAAAATGGAGCCTACATCCATGAAAGAGCTTGGCTACATAGTCGCCATATAACAGAAGCATCCCAGAAGCGACAAGCTGTCTGTTTCATCTATAAATGTAAAATGTCCATTTAAAATCTGCCTATCACAGTCTGAGAGAACATTACAGCACCATCTGCTTTTATAATGCCAAGGGTAGTAATGTAATGACCATCAACCACAGTAATACCATCTTACACGTTCAGTATAACTATGCACTCAATTCCTCCCTCCTTTTCAAAAACTCTGCCTCATCGCTCTTCCTTCCCACCTTCACCTCAATAGGGGCCACAGCCAGCTGGCACTACATTCTGGTTTAATTTTTGCTTGACCTATACATGCATCTAAATCTTTAAAAAAAAAAACAGCATTCAGGGTGCATGTATAGAAAAGTACTTACAAGTTCAGTGCACGTATGGGTAAGTAGGTTCTTTGAAAATATTATCCTTAATCTCAAGGTAACTTCAGTTTCTTCATTTGTAATGTTTTTATTATAATACTTACTACATAGGGCTGTTGTGAGACTAAATTTATTCATGCCTGTAAACTACTTTGAAAGCCTCAGATTGAAAGTGTTATGCAACAGAAAAGTATTATTATTATTAATAATATAATGAGTATCTTTAAAAAAATACATATTTTAATCTTGCCAAAAACTCTGGGAAGTTAACTCACAATTCAAATAATTTAGAGTAACCAAGTACATCAGGCTAGAAAAATTAAGAAGTAGTAGTCTTTTCATTTAAGCAAACAAAGTGACAGTCAAGATCTTCAACTGTCTGCAGTCAGTTTTTCAATAACTAAACTAAAATATAACATGACTAACAATAATATATTAATCTATTAATTTTGCAGTTTAAAATAATTCTGTATATTAATTTCTGGAGAGTTACAATTTCAGAAACTAATATAAATGTTGGCTATCAAAGGCTTTAACCGCTATTCTACATAATTAACTTACTGTCTTTGGTGCCCAAGACTCATCTTGATAGCTGTTAAATTATCTCAGCTCAGTTATTCTGATCTCAATACCTTCTACAAGAGTTGTCTTTTTTCTTAAAGTAAAAGCATAATATATACAAAAAGAGGAATAACTAATCCTCATTTTTCCTCTAAAATGTAATCAGGTGACTAATCACCATAGCAACCATAAAACATGTTAGGTGATTCAAAAGCAATCCATACTCATGACCATCATCTGCACATTCTTCAAGCAATAAAAATGCTTTGCACTTTATCCAAGGATCTCTAAGCAACTATTCAAGCCTTACAGCTCCTGTACCATAGGTATTACTCCTATTTCACAAATGGGTAAGGTGAACTAAAGCACCAATATGGGAAGTTACTTACCCAAAAACGTGTTTCAAGTTCTGAAGTACTGGTAATAGAACCAAGCAGTCCTGACTTTCTGTTTTAGCTCATATATGATTCCCCTGGTCATGATCCCCACTCTTGCATTCCATCCCCATTCTTGTATTTATACTTACAGTTGTATTATTTAAAATTCTCAACTATTTTTCCACCTGATGCAACCAGTGTAGGACATGGTTTGTTTTACAGATTTGCTAGCATGGAAAGGCCACTTAGCTGTGGATCTGGAGAGGCCTTTGGAGTTTGAGAATTATTTGGACACTGGAGAGCAGGACAACTAAGTTGGTATTTTTATATTTAATCCAGGCTCACAAGAGGCTGAACTTTCTGAAAAGATGGAGGCACCATGCAAAAGAGGATAGAATGTAAATCATTTTGATATTGAGGTTATGACAAAAATGGACAGGATAGAAGAAATTCAAAGATAATCAGACACTTGTGTCTTTTCTTTCACAGTGAACTGATGGTATTGGTGTCAGTTAATTAGTTAATTAATTCCATGGTATTGGTGTTAAGAATCTGAATATCCTGGCTTTTTTGGCTTGAATTACAAATTTACTATTCTGCAGGTATTTAAATACTGCTTTGTAACTTATTATAGAAATAACTCCTAGTGAGTGGTATCTGGTGAGTGGGACACAATTGCCTTTTGTAAAAGCAGTAAATATAGTTTGTTCGAAAGTTTATATACAAAATAAATATTTTTCAAGTCTCTTCACAAAATTTCAGGAAAATAATGGTCCAGTACACACTAAAATATCACTTTACTTTAGATAAAGGGACTTCAGTTTATATCCTACAGATTTCCAGTGAGGTAAGGCACAGAGTATTAACTTTTAAGGTAATTCTGGGCAAAAAAATTAAACACATAAATTTAAGTTCTTAGAAAGTGCATTTAGTGTTAGGAAAAAGTGTTGAAGTTCCAGCCCTATAAAGTGAAGCCATTTCTATAGCCACAGAACAGATACAGTACATGCAGTAGTAGCAGCAGTGCAAGTTTTCCCATGTAACCTGCCTAACTAGTCCCTGACCTGGAACTACCTAAGGGGTTGAAATCTCAAGTTCAATCACCACGTCTATGCCATCCTTGACTGCTTCATGACACTGCAAAAACAAGTATATTGAACAGTATCAATTGTGTTGTGTTTTTGTGTCATGGACATTTGTCCACTAATAACTAGACTTAAAATACTCACTTATTTTACAATGGCAGCTGGCAACTTCTTTTTCACTACTACTAATATATATTTTATCCAGGGCATTGGAGGTGAAAGGCTCTTTACCTCCTTAGCCCATTAGTGCCCTAATCCTAGGAATTTTGTATTTTTTGCATTTTAGACATAGTGGTTGAAATCTAGCTGTGGTGTGGGTAGTATATTCTTCTTCATGTTGTACATGGTATCTGTATAACAGCCCCCTAAGATGATTATTTGTAGGGACAGAACCCAGGCCTTTCAGCATCAAAAGACTGGAGATTAAATTCTGATTTCATTGCAGTTGATAACAAAATTTCTCACTGCCTTCAGTAGAGTTGGGATTTCACCCAAGATATTCACTACATGAGCTAAAAAAGTAACTCTATTAGCTGGTGGTAGTAGTAGGCCATTACCCTCTCTAGCCATGCATACACTAAGAAGAATGTATATTTTTAACAGATGCTAATTAACATGTGCTAAGATCTTAGGGCTTGTCTACATGGCCCCACAGTAGTGTGAGTTGCAGCATGCACTAGTGTTGCACTGTAGCTGCCCTATGTAGACCCTGCTGGCACAAATTAAAGGTGTCTAATGTTCAGTAACCAGGTCCTGTTTCAAACAGTGCTACGTTAACACTAACTAGGTAGTTCCTAGTTCACACTAGCAGGGTCTATATGTGACAGTTACAGCTCATCACTTGAGTGGATGTTGTAATTCACACCCCGTAGTCCACACTGTGGGGAAGCTCTCCGTGTGAACAAGGAAGTTGTAGGTTTGATTTGCATTGAGTGGTTGAGATAAACCTTAGCATGAAGTCTCTGTTATACCTTAGCCAGGTAACATAAATTACAACTACAACTTGCCTTGTCTACACTAGGAGCTTAACACATTTAAATCACACCTTTTCCTTAGTAAATACAAGGTGTCTGGGCCAGCCCGCAAAGGAAATACAATCACATATATTTAGGCACCGTTCTATCCCTATTGATGATCTGCAGTAGTGAGGGGCAGAGAAGAGATTAGTTATACCTAGGAATGGCAATGAATGTTACAATTCATGGCAACTGCACCTGGTACACAAAAGGCATCCATTCTAGACTCCCGACTCTTCAGCCATCACTTCTCTTGGCCAGTGACCTGCACCTCTCTCTTTCCTGAATGGGAGTTTTCCAAGGTACACAATACTCGGCCTATGCAGTGTTATTCCCAGCAAGCCAGACTACCTAAATAGGCCAGCATCCATGCTTTGCTCTCTCTTTAGAAGCTGTAAACAGTGTAATTGCCACACAGCCCTTTCTAAGAAAAACATTTATTCTTAAGCATTACAGAGAAAACATATTAAAAACAATAAAATAACCTGCAAGCATGCAAAAAAGCTTATCAGAATCATCCACTGCAACTCCAGCAGGAACTCTGGCAGGCAACAGTTCTTCAAACCCTACACAGGCGTGTTCAACAGTTTTAGCTCAGACCAAGGACATCAACTGGGCAGAGCAGCCTGTTTCTTTATGCAGCTTGGGCCTTTGATCTGCAGATTCTGGGAACAGGTGATCAGCTGACAATGCACTCCTCCCCAATGCACTACTTCAAAAGGCTGTGTTTTTGCATAGCCGGGTGGGGAGAGGAGGAATTTGCATTCATTTCCCCCTAGATATTTTCTAAGAAATCCACTTCACACATATTGATCCAAAAGACCATTCTTGTCTGCCTCATTGTTCAATATAGTCCTTTGATCCACCAGGCCCACAATAATATATAACCTCTGCATTTCATACTATGGACTCCAACAGACTGTAACTAAATTCAAGAATAAATGGTTTGTAACATCTTGAATTCATCACCGGTTATTGCAATACTGTAGCCTCTGTCCAAGAAAAGACAGAATAGAAAAATTTCAACTTATTCAGCTATACCTTTGCTTTGGTTGATTTAAGTATAGTTCTTGACATTCACTTTAATCTGATTTCAAGAGGTCATAAGTGCATTCTTCTCAGGCTTTTATCAACTTTCCACCTTATAATTCCCTAGGTATTTTGGGCCCTAATTAGGGTGCCAAGTTAATTAGCTATTTAACATTTGTGATTCATTTAAACAAATCATAAGAGCCATAGCACAAGATTTTATCTGAAAAATTAGTTATAGTTGTTAACATACAGTATACTGTAAAACATTAGAATCAGCTTTTAAAATCCTCTTGCGCTGGCCAAGTATTATCAGACTGATATAGTGTACCCATTTGCGGAATGTGATATGCTGATGCAGCTTCTTTGCCTTATTATCCCAAGAACCCAGTAAGCCATGAAATTTAAATAGACACAGTTTTAAAAAATGCACCTAAAAAGTAAAGATTTTTGTACAACGATTTCCAATAAATTTTCCAATAAATTGCCATTTATTTTTTCCTCAAAATTTAAATAAAACTTTGGGTATTTGTTCATGAACAGGTGGCTTCCATCTCTCTAGGTTATTCTGGTATTATCAGAAAGGGGAAATAGAAAAAGAGGAGGGGAAATACAGTAAGACAATAATGAACAGATGAGGATTTAAGTTTAGGGTCTATTTGATCTTATTTAGAAAAATCTATGATCATTACTCACTTTAAAAGATTTACATTCACTAAGATTTTGTCACCTCTTACTGTTCAGAAGGATTATTTTTATTATTTATTCAGTGGTATATGTGCATAAGCTGCTTTAAAGACCTATAAGATCATAGGTTACAGATAGAAAAGAGCTATAAGATTATAGTCCAATCCCTGCCAATGCAGAGATTTTTCCTGCGTTTTGTTTTCTAGTGCTGTGTCCAGTCTAGTTTTAAAATAATTGATCTGCACAATCAATCTCTATTAACACTATTTTACATCTAATCCTCTAAAAACAAACAAAGCAGTTCATAAAGATTAATTCAGTTGAGGAAGAAAGAAATTAAAGTCTACCCAGCAGTGCATTTTAGGGAGACCTTTTATTGTATTTTTCAGCCAGTCTTGTCCCCCTCTGTATTCATAGAATATCAGGGTTGGAAGGGACCTCAGGAGGTCATCTAGTCCAACCCCCTGCTCAAAGTAGGACGAATCCCCAATTTTTGCTCCAGATCCCTAAACGGCCCCCTCAAGGATTAAACTCACAACCCTGGGTTTAGCAGGCCAATGCTCAAACAATTGGGCTATCCCTCACCCCTATAGTTCTCTCCCCTCCCCCTTATAGTTCTCAAGAGGCAGGAGGCATATTAAAACTTAGAGAACTTTTCTTGAAGGCAGCAGAATCATTGCAGGCTGTTTTATCATTCCTGAAGCACAATACTCAGTAACCATCATTACTTTTGTCTTGTCCCAGGATAATCATATCTGGCCATGGAGTTTTGAGAATGAATTCAGCAACTCTTACAGGGTCCTTTGTAAGGGCTTGATTCAAGGTGTCAAATCTGAGTTTCCTTACAATATTACATTGAAAAGTGTGGGCAGGTGTTAAAGCCTGCTCTTGACACAACTTGCAGAATGGATGTATCTTGGTCCCATATCTATTCATTTTCATTCCTAGAGTATGCCCTGTTGACAATCTCATGATAGTGGATGTTATTTTTTGAGATGCTTTGCTATCGATCAGAGGATCTTTAATCTTTTGGCAATTTACTTTAGCTAATATTTTTCTTAATTGGACATGTTTCATGGGTAGTGTTTCTGGGCCAATCAGGGAACACAGTATGGACATCTGTGGTGAGACATCCAATGGTATTTGAACCCATAGGGCTCATAGGCTACTGTTCCCCGGTTCTCCAGAAGTGCTGGATGGCAGTGTGGACATGGCAGCTGTCCAGGAGCCAGCAGACCTGAGCACTAGACCTGCGGTTCCTCACACCATCTTTATGACTTGTGGTTAAAATCTTAGTTCTGTGTCCAAGGTTACTCCAAGGAGTACTGGGTTCCTCCCAACAGCAATATCTTCTCCATCCAGTGTCAAGTTCAAGCTGTATGGTTTGTGCTAAAGTAGGTGGATTTGTTTTTTGCTGGATTCATCTGGATATTCTCTCAGCATTTTTGCTTCTTTAAAGAGTGGAGTAAAATTATTACCCTTAGAAGGTTTTTACTGACACAACTGTCAGAACAAGGTTTCCATCTGAATAGTTACAATTCAAATAGATACAATGCTCATTTAGAGGATGGGAAATGGGCTTTAATGTAAAAACAAAGTAGTCCAATGGTGACGTCTTTTATGCATCATATAAGTTCCATGGTTTGGGGTTGAATTTTTTTTCATGTTGTTATTATTCTTCATGGGGATGTCCAGGGCAAAGGGGCTTCTTGGAAGAAGTGTGTTTGAAGGAAGAACTTGCTGGAGGAGATGGTTCAGGAATGATTGGCTGGGTTATGGAGGAGGTTCCAGGCATAGTGGGACACATGCTACGAGGCACAGGACAAGAATGGGAAAAGGAAACAAAGGCACAAAGTGGGAATATGTAGTAGTTCTTATTCTCCAGTTCAATCTAAATTAAATGATTAAAAATCAGAATGATGAATGTGTGAAAGTGGGAAAGGGGGATTCTCTGAGGTGTATTTGGAAAGATACAAAAGCCTCTAATTCTTTAATCTGATGTGAGGACACACACGTACATCTCAGAAATCTGCTCAATGTTAAAAAAGGACCTAAAGTCACAGGTTACTAAAACTGCTTTTGAAATACAAACCATTTTCTATTTACAAAGGGGTCTGAGATTTCATTAACTTTGCTTTTCACCCCTTATATCCTGCTGTGAAGTTGTCTTTCTCCAAGCTGGACTCAAAGTGACACAGATGTCCCATGCCCTGAAATAAAAAAGGAAGTGGTTTCCCTAGCAACAAATAGTGGCACAAAAGCTCAGAGTTTTCTTCACACTCGTGACTTTTTAGTGGTTTGATTAATCCACATAGCAGAGAAGGATAACAACCATCTGATCTGAATGCACAGCAAAGGATTGAGGCCCAGCATGAGAGAAAGAAAAGGTATTGGTTCTATTTATAAACTGGAGGATAGGATGCCTGAAGTCCACCCATACTTGGGACAATTATTTTTCTCAATGAGTCATTTAAGAAGGTACTTTTATCAAGTCAGGTTGTGTGAAAAATATTTCTCCCATGCATGTCTACCAGCAGCTTGCTTTGACAATGATAATGAATAGGTGGTGAAGCAAGTGAGGAATATTACCTTGAGAAATATTGGGATCAGTGTTGTTGGAATGAAAGGGAGAGAGGGAGGAAGCAGTGGTGGTTAAGGGGACGAAAGAACAGACTGGCCAATTTGGATTCCATTATTTGATGAGGGCTGCTACCATTTTGTGGCTTTTTGGCCCTTATCAGTACCCCTCCCTGTCACCTTCCACACACAGAGACCAGTTTTCATCTATAGGGATTTCACCTAAACCCATCTAACTATGTCCTAGAGGAGAGGAGGGGAAATTAAATATTTTTTACAAAAGCCAACAACAGCAGAGAAAGCTTTTTCTTAGCATCTTTTACAGCATTCTGGTGGTGGGATTTTTGCCATAGCCACCTGTAGTGTAGGGAAGTAGCATAATAAAGAATAAAAGAAACAAATTGTAATTGTCCAGATGAAAAGTTATTAGTACAGCTAGACTAGTGCCAGAACCTCAATGAAGTAGCATTGGTTACCCTGGCAAGGTCATTCAGATTGTCCCACAGTCTCTGATGTAACCTTTTTAAAAAAAATGGAAAAAAAAGAAAACAAAAAAAAAAAGGCAGCTCTTTCTGGAGGAACAGCCACCAGAAGAACAGAAAGGAACTGTTAGTTGTGTACCGGATGCACTCTCAAAGACCTGCCACAACTTTAACTTCTTAAGTTTGCTTCAGTGCCCAGTTACTAGATGTCAGATAAAACGACAACTTCAGGTTATAAACCACAGAAATTGTAAGATCAGAACTACAGTCAAAGGTAACTGGAAAAACAGAACAATCTCCAACAGCTTTATTTGGTTAGCTGTGAGTTCAAGACATTTGACAGGCGGCCAAACACTCATCTGAGATTTTGTGCAATTGGCAATATGTGTGTGTGATAAATGAAAGGGGAGTAGCTCCCTTTTATGGACACCCAGTCAGCCTGTTAGCTACAAAATCCCATTTAGTAGCTGTTCTCTACTTGCTTTACCTGTAAAGGGTTAAAAAGTCTGACTGCATGTGTAGATAAAAGGAAGTGAGTGGGCACTTGGCCAAAGGAGCCAATGGGAAGGCTAGAACTTTTTAAAATTGAAATAAGACTCCCCTTTTGTCTGTCTTTGTTTGTTCTCTCAGAGAGGAGACACAGAACAGCAATGCTGTAAGAAGCTTTGAGCCAGGTATGAAAAATCATCAGATCATACCTGGAAACTACTCATTTGAAACCCCAGATATGTAAGTAGATCAGGAAATGTCTAGGAAAATGCAATTAGGTTTATCTCTTTTATTTCTTTATGGCTTCTTTCTGTGCTAACTACAGGTGCTTTTGTTTTGCTTGTAACCATTAAGCTGGACCTCAAGAAAACCATTCATGCTTAATTATTATATTCACTCTTTTTAAATCTAGCAGTAGCCTAAGTTTCAGATGTATTTTCTTTCTTTTTGTTTTTAATAAAATTTACCATTTTTAAGAACAGGATTGGATTGTTGTATCCTAAGAGGTTTGTTCACATGTTGTTTAATTAGCTGGTGGCAACAGTGGATTTCCTTTGTTTTTCTTTCTCAGCTCTTCCCCATAGGGGGGTGAAAGGGCTTGAGGATACCTCACATGAAGGAATTCCCAATTGCACCTTCCTCGGTTCTAAAAGTTTTTTTTTTGAAGTTGGGTGATGGTAGCATCTACCCATCCAAGATCAGAGAAAAGCTGTAACCTTGGGAATTTCCGGGCTACATAGCTCCCTGCCTATGCTGTGAGTTCCCCAGCAAACCAGACTGCCTAAAGAGGCCAGACAGTGTCTGTGCTTTGCTTTTTCTCCAGAACCTACAAACAGGTTGGTTGCCTATAGTTATAAGTTACCACATAGCTCTTTCTAAGCAAGCACTTTTATTCTTAGAATGAAAGCATTACAGAGAAAATATTAAAACAATAAAAGAACCTACATGCATGCTATAAAGCTTACTGGGAGGTCACCCCAACTTCAACCTACGGCTCTAGCAGGTGTCCATCCTTTCAACCCTTCCCTAAGGATTGAAGACCCCTTGCACAGAAAGTTCTGTCTGTTTGTTGGATCAGAAAGAAGGCCCCAAATCTGTTTAAACTCAGGTTATTTATCCAAAAGCCCTTTCTGTGTGTGTTGGTCTCTGAAGAATCCAGCTTGAACCAGCATAAACAAGCCTCTCCAGGTGGTGGTACCTTTCTATAGATGTTATAATCTGAATTTGCCTAATCACCCCCTACTGTTCTTAGTTCCTGGAGGGCAATAGTCATCCTTTTTCCCATGGAATTGCATACAATCCCTGGCCTACAGTGATTCCCAAAGCTATGGCAGGAAATTGCCATATCTGTCATAAGCACTAGTTTTGTTGCCAGTCTCAGCAAAGAAGCCTAGAATTACGTGGCAATGGGTTTCCTAGTGATACTCCCTTTTAGTTATGGTTGAGACAACACAGGGGTGCTTGTATCACCTGCTAGCCTACTGGTAGCTAACCAGAGCACTTTAGTGGCTTCAGCTGTTAATTCAATCCAACACCTTTCACGAGCTCTACATTGAGATACAAAAGGAAACTACTAAAAATAATATCAAGTGTCACAGAAAGATTCAACAGCAAGGAAACAAAATATGGCAAACATATAAGCAAGGCATATATATGGGCAGACTTGGTTTTATGAACAGCACAATTTCTTCCACTGTTTGTAAAAAATTATTGACATGAGGTACTCCACAAAGTTTTGCTGAAATTACCGCTTTTGATTTAAATTAAAATTTTCAGAAAGTGAGATAACAAATGACCAGATCATCTGTCAAAAAGAACAGATCTTATATAAATATTAAATAAAAAGCAGGCAGGCAAACTCCCACTATGTGAAGTTAATATGATGATCATAAAATATCAAATAAAGAAATAAATACCATTAATAGAATCACAGGTTACAGATGGAAAGGATCTCTTTAGTCATCTAGTCCAGTCGCCTGTGAGAGATAGGTTGCTTCTGACAATAGATTTCCCAGTTCTTTATTCCCTTTACTTTTAAATATTCCACATGATGAGGCTTCTATTTCTATTCCCTTGCAACATAATATGCTACTTTCTAAGGAAACTCTCTATCATTAAGTTATTCCTGATGGCCATCTTAAGTTTTCCTTTCTAAATTTCTTCCTGTTACTCCTAGTTATACTGTTTGTCAGAACCTAAATAAATACTATTCCTTGTTGGCATTTATATACTTCATTTATATACTCATATATCTACCCTTATCTACAAAAATAGGTCAGATCACTGTTTCAGTGGAAGTTCCCATTGAAGGAAATGATCCCCATTAAATAATCTTTGAAGAAAATTGGGAGTTCCTCTTAAACATTGATGGCAAGATTTAGTCCTTTAACAATTCCTTTAGTGCTAGGTGAATAATTTGTAGAAACTAATATATTAAACCATTTTTGCCACTTTTTTATTTGCAGGAGTCTGCAAACAGTTTTTGATTTCTCAAATTAATTCATTTTTGTAAATTTATTCTGTGAATACTTTATATGAGTCATTTGTATACTGTGGATAGTGCATGGGAAATTCTTTGCAAGCATTTGTATTCAAGTTCTGAGCTGTGTTTAATAATCTGATTTGGATAGACAGGTCACATGGCATGTTTCTGTTATGTTGAGCATAACTCACAGAATTCTAAATGTGGTGTGATCACAAGAACAGTCAAAATAAGTTCATTTAAATATTTGAATGAATATTCACAAGATTGTTATGCAAATCTAGCAAATTATTAGAATACAGAGCAGAATGGAACCTGGGAAGAATCAGTAGAATAAAAGTACAAGACTGGCAGATGCCAGAAGTAGTGTTACCATTCCCATAACAGTAATCACTAACATATACAATGAGACAACTTACTTAATATGTTTTTATTTCAAATGTATTTCTTGGCAGCTCTGATTTCAAATTTGCAGATTGAACAGGCTGCATTAAGACCACATTTGATAATTAATACTAAAGAATCTTTCCCAACCTCACCTCATTGATTTCAAGGTAACTGAGAGATTGCAAATAAAGATCTTCAAACTGGATCCGGCTAGCTCCATTAGCTGACTTGAGTACACTATAACTATAAATTCAGATAGCACGAAAGTTTTGTTGACAGCTTTATGATATGGAGAGGAGAGGATGTAATATCCTGCCCCCAAACACCTAAATCTGCCTAATCAATAATCCTCAGGCCTGACTATTTTTCTCACATTTCTTTACAATCTCCATTTCATAATGGCAATAGCACATTCCTAGCTGCACATTTTTCAGGTGATTATAAACTCACTCTTCCTTTGTCCTTGTGTCTTAAAACCCCACCCAAATTAAGTTAGGCTGTTTAGATATGACTGAATAAATGCCAGGGGTGGCCAAATTTACTGACCTTCTGAGCTGCATACCACAATCTTCAGAAGTTCAAGAGCTGGGGCGCATCTGCCAGGGCTCGGGGCTTCAGCCTCACGGGAGGCACCAATAGGTGCACCTCAAAATCCCCCTCCCCTCTGGGAAGAAGCCAGAGGTGACGCATGGGGGGCATGCCACATGCTCCCTCCCCGCGTATTTTTGCTAGGTTTGCTGGCCCCACTTGGTCACTTGGTACTGCAGGGCCCCCTCCTTGCACAGCAGCTGCTGAAGCCAGTAAGCTGGAGGCTGTTGGCCTGGGGAGAGTCAGCAGCAAACAGCTGGGAGCTGCAGGGAGAGCTGCTGCTTTTGCTGCTGCCGCTCCCTGAAGCTCCCAGCTGTTTGCCACTACCTCTCCACATGGAGCTAACATCTGGGAGCTGCTAGGAGGGGTCGCTGAGGGCAAAAAGGGAGCATTGAGGGTGTGACTCAGGCTTTGGGGGGGGAATTTTTAAATTGTGCCCACCCCCCACTCTCAGCAGGCACCAGTTGTCTCTGGCAGAACCCCTAGACCAACCACCCTGCCGTAGGGCAGAAGCCCCAAGCTCCCTCCTCCCAGTCTGGTAGGTGGAGAATGGCAGGGCTCTGCAAGCTGTACTTTAACAGTAAAAAAGCTGCATGTAGCTCACAAGCTGGGATTTGGCCACCCCTGATATATGCTCTGAAACTTACTTTCGATTGAACTTCTTAAAAAAGAGATCAAGCTATATTTTTCATTTGGTGTGTGTATCTTGTTAAACGTAGGTCTTTGCGGGGGGTTAAATATTTGGTTTTCGAACTAACATTATAAATCTACCTATTTCAAACCTACCTATCTCATAGTTCTTTTAACATCTTTTCAAGAACTTATTTGCTAAACAATGTGTATTAAAATTGCACAATTAATAAGATGAGTGCGGAAAAACATTTGCCATTAATAAAATATTGATGGTTTCCATATTTAGACTCATATGGAAAGTCTTACAATACTATATGGGGTAATTACTCCTTAAGACTCATCCATTTTACTATGGGAATATCCACATCAATCTTCTGAGAATCAAAAACCAACTCCTCTCTATAGCTTCATGACAACTGATCACTTTTTCTTACGTAGCTATGGAATGCATGTTTACGAGAATAAGCCAGTTGTTCTCACACTGTGGTATATGTAACTTTTCCAGTTATATGACATGTGGTTATTGGAATAAGAAAGTATTGTAACTACACTGATTAAAATTACAAAGTTAGTACATCAACACAGATTCTGTACTCAAGGTCTTAAAATTTATGAACCACTGAAATAAGCTGTATAGGAACCATTTCTCCATATAGTTATGCAAATCTCAAAAGGTGCCTCTATACTCTGTTCAGAAGCAGGGAGGAACTTCTCTTATAGTCCTCAGGACTTGTCTACACAGTGAGATAAACACACTAACTGGCCCATGTAGATCTGCTGATGTGCACTAAAAGTTGCCTACTCTGAGAACAGAGAACTTTTAAAGTGCGCCAACAGGGTCTACATGGGCCACTTAGTGCACAATATTTTAGTGTGCAGTAGAATTTACACCCCACTGATGTGCACTACTGCACTGCATAGAAAAGTGCTCAGGTCCCTTCATTGTGAGATGTCTGAGGCCTGGCCTACATTTAAAAAATCACACCCCAACCGACAAAATCGTGCTGGCAGAAGCCCCAATGTAGACACTGTTATAGCTAACTGACATAGCTATTTCGGCAACAGTACTTTTTTTTGCCAGTAGAGATTATTTTGTTCAAGGAACTGGTATAAGTCATGCCAACGAAAGAATTCTGTTGCCAGTATAGGATACATCTCCCCTAGTAAGGTTCGATAATATAGCTACATCGGGAAACACTTTCTAGTTTAGACAAGGCCCAAGTTCAATGTGGGCAACTTGCACAATTGGAGCCTTAACACATAATCTTTTATAAATGAATAGGAATCACACTGTATCTTTATTTTATTTTCTTCTACTGTAAAACTATTCATATTACATCCAGATTCAACAACACTTTATTAGTCAAACTCCAGGCATTTTCCAGAAAGAAAGGTACATATCCAAAAATAAAACATATACTTTTTCCTTAGGTTATGCCTTTTAGCATGTTCTGTCTCCATCTCTTTCATGACAAAGTTTGACACAATAAAAGCCAAAGTCCATCCCAATCCTTTTAGTGTTTTCCAGTCATTTAAATTCTGGTGTAGGTTTTTTGTTTTTATTCCACATTCTGCTGTGCAAGCTCAAAAATTGTTTTGCTTTGAAAAAAAGAATTGCAGGTATCTATTAGGATTTGTCTAGAACTTAAATTATGTGGTTTTAACCTTAGGAGACAAAGTGCTCAAATGCAGTTCCTTTTTCACACATATGTCTGAAATCTAATTTTATTGCTGTACCTCAGAAGCAATATCATTTCAATCTCACTGATGTCTATTTTACTGAACTATGTCAGTTTATAGTAATTGCACTCTCCAATTATAGGTGAAGAACGCTCCATTTCAGTTAGGCTAGTGTACTCAGAGTTCATGGGGGACCCACAATCCAAATGTCTGTTGAGTGATAAATACAACTAAACATAGATCCTCAAAGAGGCTTCTAAATTAGCAAGGGGAAATGATACTAAAGAGATGGGAGCCATATTAGTAGATAGATAGATAGATAGATGAGCAACAATATGGAGGAATTAACTGAACATATGCTGGTAATTGGGAAATTCAGTGAAGGTGATGACAAGCTATTTAAATTCAACTTACTAAGGAATGGGTTCACTGAACAAAAATATATTAAACTTCCAGAAAGCTCCTTTTCAGGATTAAGGAACCTAGACATCCTGGTGCATTATAAGCACACACTAAAATCCATGAATGTGCAAGAAGACTGAGGAATTCTGAAAGTCAACAAGAGATACCTGGTACAAAAGAGCACAGTTCCTCAGGTAGGGAATGGGGGCTATATGGAGAAAAGGAAACAGGCATCATAATTCCATCAGGGATTGCTCAAAGTTATTGTAATGGAAATAAGTATGAGAGAACACCAAACAAGCACTCTGAGTCAGTGGAGCCTTGTAGAAAAAAGATAACTCCAGCAAAAGAGTAAACAGAGTTATTCTAGGCAATGGGGTGAAGGGGAATATGATTTTCCACCAATACAGTATATTGTGGGAGCAAGCAAAAGCATGTATTGTATCATTAATAAATAACGCAATAACCAATATCCCCTTGTGTCAGACATTCAACATCTCTTCACTCAAAACTCTCAGTACTCCCACAAGGGAAGCAGCTCTAGTGCTCCTGTCTTGGCTGGGACACACTGGGCATGCACAGAGATCCCTGACGGTAGCAGATAGGGTGTGGGTGATCTATGGAATACCGGGAAGGGCTGGGAAGGGGGCAGCACACCCTTCCTGTTTAAAGCTGGGAGAATTTCTCAGAATATTATTTTGCCAGAAATAACCACACCACCAATAAGCCAGTATTCAAATACTATATAAGGCAAATTTCCTGTTGTAACAACTTCTGGCTTCTCTTATTCTCTTTTTCTCCTCCTCCTATTTACTCTTCTTTCTAATCATCCTAAATCTTTTCTCCTTTTTTTCACCAGCTATGTTTTCTTTGAAACTAAATTTTCTGTCATTGTCCATCCTTCTTAAATATTTCATTTTATTTTCTTCTCTAACGTCCCTCTTCTTTGTCCCTCTAATTTCACCTGCAATTTTTTTCATATCCCCCCATACCTCTC
Organism: Dermochelys coriacea; assembly: GCF_009764565.3. NCBI lineage: Eukaryota > Metazoa > Chordata > Testudines > Dermochelyidae > Dermochelys > Dermochelys coriacea. The sequence goes on from NC_050068.2 coordinate 330,526,588, forward strand.
CATTTTCTCCCCCAGTTTGGTCTCTTCTGCCCCCTCACCTGATGCTCTTGCAATGGGGTCAAGATACTGTGGGTTCCTCTGAATGCAGGTGATGAGTGAAGGTAAACAGTTGACAGAGTGAACTTGTGAGTGTCAGTCTCCTAATGACGGTGAATATACAGCCTTGATAGGAGCAGTACCAGTAACAGGACATACTGGTGAGTGTACACCTAATATAGTACATTGCACACAATTCTGCTTATCTTACTACTAAAAACAGGGTAATAAACAGGATAGGAAATCAGGAAAAATAAACAAAAATGACTAATGGGCTAGACAGATTGATTTTTTGGAAATAGCTTAAAGATCAAAGTGTGTAAAGCTTGACTCCATGACAGAAGGAGAGGGTATGCAACTGTCATCTATAAATATCTGAAAAGCCAAACAACCAGGAGCAAGAAGTATTGTTTAAGGTGGTCCCAGGAGCTATAAATAGGAGTAATGGGTTGAAACTGAGCAAAGAAAATGTTGGGCCAAACACCAGGAAGCATTTCTTAACTGTCACGCTGTAGAATTGTTTTCCAAGGGAAATGGTGGAAGAAGTCCCACTACATGGGTCACTTGAGATTAGACTGAAACAAAGCACCTGCTGTGATGATTTGGGGAATCTCTTTGTAAAGCAGAAGGCTCACACCTTCAGTGGGATTCTGGGGACTGTGCAAGAGCTGCTGTGGAGGCTTAGGGGAGTTTCAGGGCCTAGGCAATTGGGCCACAGGGTTCCCACTGCCAAGAGGGGTGTCACACACAAAGTCTACATCTGGAGTGTGTGCCTAGAGGCTCAAAGCCAGAGATCATGCCTAAACTCTGCCCAGCCCCAACAAGCTAAAGGCACATGGGATTCAGCATTTGGATCCCCACACAACAGTCTCATGAGTGTCCAACAGGGGGCGTGCAACCAAATATTGTGACACCTGCACATATTGTAGGCAACAGTCCTTCCTTGGCAGCCAGGTAGTGTAAATGACCTAATGCTAACCATTTCTGATTTTGACTATTCCATTTCAATTGAATTCCCTTTATATTAAGGAAGCTGAGAAAAATAATCACACTTTGTGAATAATTCAAATAGTCATCCCCTCAAGTGCCTGATAACAAATGAAAAATACTTTTGCTTATAATAAATATTCATAAATGAGATAGGTAAAAATAATGAACAAACTGAACTATTCTCAGGTTTCTGTCTTTATTTACTAAATTATTCTGAAGTATCAACCAGAAATGACAAATTTCCCCTTTCCACAATATAAATCTGTGTTTGATATGGTAATCACATATTTAAACAGGATTGAATGGATTTATATGAGGGATGAATTAGAAGCATGATATTCATTTCCAAATGCCTGTCTTAAATTCTCTAAGTAACTTACACAGCTGCCCCTTTTAGCAATGTGGAATAAGCAGAATTAGCAACAACAGAAAGATAGGAAGTATTAGAGACAAGTTAAATCTTATGAGAGATTCCTCCAAAATTTGCCCACCTGAGTCCTCATTGGCAGATTTCAGAAGCCCAAGAGCCACACTTAATTTGCTTATAATTCTGGCTGCCCTCATCTTTAATACAGAGCTAGAGCCTATTGAGAGCACAAGTCCTGGATTGATGTGCTTCACCTTGATTTGAGCAGCTTGCAGCAATAGGACACAATGAACAACTCCATGAGCTACACTTTATCCATTTGTGTTGTATGAAGTTTATTCTTCCCGTGCTTGTCTTTTATAATTCTTTTATTGATTGACAATAAAATAATACATCTTCTATTAGATTAATTCATTCTTTTTAAATCAATGAGGCATTTTTATTGCAATATTGTATTCTAAACAAATTCTGACAAAAGCCCACAGATTACAGAGTTTTTTACATCTCTCACACAGACAAATACACAGGAAGTCTGTATTCCTCATGGCTATTCTTGACTGATTCGGTAAAACACACTCCTATGGTTAAATTCCTAAGGATGGTCTCATGGCTAAAACACAGGATTGGAGCCAGGTGATCTGAGAAGAGTTTCACTTCAGAGTCTATACCAAGCTGAGCCAGAGTAGATTTTGGTGCTGGATGTCTATCAGCAAAATGTCTGCCTGGCAGGTTACTCGGTGACCAATAATAAGTCATCACACATCCTGAAGTCGATAGCACTGTCCAACAGTAGGGACAGGCCTGCCAAGTGAAACACTGAATCAGTGCATCCTGGGTGCAGCTTCCACTTGTTGTGCTCCTATTGAGTTCCTGATGGATTTCAGAGTTGCACGCCACTAAAATAACACCCAGCAGAAAACAAAAGTGAAAATATTCCTTGCTGTTCCCATGGGAGACCCCCCCCCAAGTTTGTAGCCACCCTCATTGATTGCACTTTCCTCTGTCAGTGGGGGTGCAGCTGTCCCTGGGGTATAGTCCCAGCTCTGATATAGCCTTCTTGTGAAAATTTGGGTGGGTCTTTAGCCACATGATAACATGCTAGTTTTCCTGGTGGACCCCTGCCTCCATCAGTGCACAGGATGAAAGTGGTCAGTGAAACAAACTGCTGTTCAGTATTTATTTTTACCTCATGCCACAAACACTGCATACTATCCACCTCCTGCACTGAACACTGCGGGGGGTCCTGTGGATCTCTGCTTTATTTACCATCAAGAATGACATAAAACTGCTCTCAAAAGACTACAGAATCTAGCCAGTACTTCTTTTCTTTCTTTAACTACCTGAAAAGTAACTGGAACCTCACAACTCAAAGTAATACTGAGCTCATTTAGAATCTGGTGAAGGAAAGTAATTATTCTGTAAATTACAGGTCAATTGCAACCAGAAGGCTATAAAAATACACTACTTCAGTTACCCAATCTTTTTTGTAAATAAAGATAATATTGACAAACTGGTAGGAGACTGAAATGCTGAAAATAGTGGAAGTTACAACCAGTAATTAAAAAACGCATTTAGGTATGTATGCTAAATACAAACTGGATTTAATTAACATCATCACATGAGAACAATGCTGTATTGAGAAAAAAACGGCTCTTGGAAAATTTATTGTCTATGTAATGTGGATTCCTCACTGAATCTCTCTTATCTAATCAGAGTACCATACTTCAAAAACGGTGTCTCTTGAGCTCTTACTAGCTGTCACACTAGCAAGACACTATATAAAAAATAGGCACTTTACAAGCCCTGTTCTGTTAAGGTAAATACTCCAAACACACATTCTATATACATAAGATGAGGCTCTGAACAGTCAGAAAAATGAATGATTCCCCTAAGACATTATCCTTTAATCTTTTCATGCTGCAAGTCATTTCCCACCCCTCACATCATTCACTGACAAAACCACTTGTGCCAAAGAATTGAAAACACTCTAAGAATAAAATAAATTATTAGAGACTGATCCAACATAAATGTATGCAGAGTTTCAGACTGCATAAATGCCAGGAGATTATGGATGCTGGCTCCACTGGAGACCAATCTATTCAAGATAAACATCAGCGGATATTATAGCACCAACCCAACCCCTTTCCTCCTTACAGAATCCTTCTTGCATACTTCTGTGGCCATTGTGCAGGAGATTAATAGGAGAGGGGTACAGGTCCAGTAAATTGTATCATCCCATGATACAAAGTTCCTTTTCCTGCAAATTCCCTGTAATTGTAAATGGGGAATCATCATCAAGGAGGTGTGTTTCCAATGGGGTCACGCAGGGACCGGTTCTTGGCTCTATGCCATTTAACATTTTTATCAATGGCATGGAAGAAAACATGAAATCATCACTGACAAAGCTGGCAGATGACATAAAAACTGGGGGAGTGGTAAATAATAAAGGCGACAGTTAACTGATTCAGAGCAATCTGGATTGTGTGGTAAACTGGGTGCAAGCAAACAATATGAGTTTTAAGACAACTAAATATAAATATATACATCTAAGAGCAAAGAATGTAGGCCATACTTACAGGATAGGGGACTCTTTCCTGGGAAGCTGTGACTCTAAAAAAGATTTGGAAATCCACAGAACATGAGCTGCCAGGGTGACACTATGGCCAAAAGAACGGATGTGATCTTGGGATGCATAAACAGGGGACTCTAAAGTAGAAGTAGAGAGGTTCTCTCTATATTTGGCACTAGTGCAACCACTGCTGGAATACTGTGTCTAGTTCTGGTGCCCACAATTCAAGAAGGATGTTATTAAATTGGAGAGGGTTCAGAGAAGAGACATTAGAATGAATAAAGAATTAGAAAACATGCCTTATAGTGATAGATTCAAGGAACTCAATCTATTTATCATAAGAAAAAGAAGGTTAAGGGGTGACCTGATTAAAATCTGTAAGTATCTATATGAGGAACAAATATTTAATAATGGGCTCTTCAATCTAGCAGAGAAAGGTATAACATGGTCCACTGACTGGAAGTTAAAGCTAGACAAATTGAGACTGGATATAAGGCAAATATTTTTAATGGTGAGAGTAATTAACCATTGGAACAATTTACCAAGAGGTCATGGTGGATTCTCCATCACTGACTATTTTTAAATCAAGACTGGATTTTTTCAAAAAGATCTGCTCTATGAATTATTTGGGGAAGTTCCATGGCCTATGTCTTACAGGAGGTCAGACTAGATGATCACAATGGTCACTTCTTTGAATCTTTGGACTCTATGAATCTGTTCATCTTCCCATTAGCACCATGCTGCCTAGAACCTAGGACTGTAGCCTAGGACAATGAAAGGTACAAGCACTGGCTGTTCTATATGCAGCATGATAGTATCATCCTTGCATTTGTCCTTGTCCTTACCCAGTCTCTTGTGTTCTCTTCTTCTCTGGTTTCTTATTTTAACTTCTAGATTGCAAGTTCTTCAGGGTGGAAACTCTATCATTATCAGTTTCCATACACATCTATTGTTCCATGAATGCAATCATAATAAAATTATTTAAAACACTACTTAATGTCTGGGAGGTCTCCTACTCATTCTCCTCCTGGTGGATACTCTAGGGGGACTCACTCCCCAGATTCTTGAAGTGGGGCTAGAGCAGTTTACTCTGGTAACTCTTTTGTCCTGATGGGTCTTTCTTTTCTTTTTCTAGCTGAGCTACATCATGGTGATATCTTCATGCCATCTGTTCTATTTAATATTCTTCATGGCTGATTCAGTCAGAGTTTGAATTTGAATTTCTGTCTATCCAGGGATCTTTCATCACTCTCCTTCCCTACGGACAGACAGAGTGATTCCAAAATTACAAGGTTCTTCCAACACTCGAGGAGTGAGGTTTCATTTCTTTTTCTTTCCAAAAGATATTGCTATTATCTGGACTGGTACTCAAAGTATAAGACGATGGGAAAGGTGGTAGTGAAATGTGTGCTAGGGATTACTGATATAACTACTTGATATGAAAATCTCCAGAGAAAGGGTTAAACGTAGAGAACTTTTCTCAAAGGACCCTATGTTATGGACTCATTTTTTATTATCTGGATGGGGACTCATAGAGGAGCCAGCTCAGCTGGACGTTCATTATAGCTGAACCCATCTGAGGAATTCTTTCATCTTGCACTCAACTCTCTACGCTGGTATGGAAGGTACCATAGCCTTTCAAGCACTCTGTTCCCCTGGAGCACACCAAGGGCCTGATCCTGTGCCCATCTGAAGCCAATACAAAGTGCCCACTGATTTCAATAGTGCCGGCTCTAGTCCCAGAAGGACACTGCCTATGTTCTCCTAGGCAGAGGGGCTGCATTTCCAACAAGCCTTTGCATGTGCAGGAAGATTGTTAAACCTCTCTCCCACACCTCTGCATAAGAGCCTGTTATAATCTGACTCCTACCAGTAAAAAAAAAATCTTTAATACCTCACTCCAACAGGACTTCTTGTGGAAATAAACAACATCTGGCCCGTAGGTCTATAATCTTCTTATTTTATTGTAATGAGAATAAGGTAAATGAGCATTCTTTTGGTTGGTCCCTTTAGACTTTACAAAAGAGGTTCCATATATTTCCCCTTAACAGAACCTGTACTAAATCTCTTGATAACAAATAAAATTGTTCCATAGCAGATGTTGTGTTTTAAGTTTCCTCAGATAGAAGTTCTGAGTGGAACTTTCAGCAGTAAAAGTTCTTCAAGAAAGTTACATTCCTCTCTCTCCTGCTCAGTCTTTTTCTGGCCAGTTGTTATACCCAGAAGATTAAATATTTTGTCTTCTCTTCTTGGAAAGTGTCAAGAAGTACAGTACAGTCTTTGAAAAAAGAAAGCCTTTGTGAACATGTTATTTTGTTGTTACACTAGAAATTTCAAAGATCCCAAAAGGCGGAACTCTAAGTATTTTATCTGATATAAAACATTTCAGATGTTAAAAAGCTGTGAGAAAAAGGAGGATTAAGCCATTTGAACTTGTGATACCTAAAAGAAGAAAAATGTTAGGAAAGGTTAAGCTGTTTAAATGGCTAAAATCTAGCATAACACAAATAGAGATAATTTGGCTCCCTGAACCCTATTCAAAGATCTGTATGCATCCTAGGAGAGGGCAAAGTTAGCAGTGCTGCTGTTATGTTTAACTGAGCCCTTTAAAGGGCTACTTTAAAAAAAAACAGCTTTTTTAACTATCATGGGTCAGATTTACACACACAGCTGTGCTCCAGCCGTGATGCACACCCAGTTTCGCAGGTTGATGGACGCTCTGTCTTCTTGGAGCAGCACAAAGCAGCCAGAGCATACCAGTGAAACTTGACCCACCCCTCCATGGGGTTGAACTATTCTATTTTTAAACTAGCTTTACTGTGTGCAATGGTTTTGATCAGAAAGTTGTCCTCTCATCCTCTTCTCTTCACTTTAAAACACTAGTAAGAATTAATCAATCTGCAATAGCACTGATGGAAAAAGCTAATAGTTAACATCTAAAGCCACCTTAACAGGATTTCAACTCTCTATAAATACAAGGTGGATGCTTTGGGCCAAATCCACTCCTCAGAGCACACCCTGTGTAAATGTCTGCAGCTGGAGCACTACTGTGCCCCCATGGTGGGATCTGAATGTGTATGGTAGGGGTCCACATATCCAATCGCCCTCCACCTTCAGATTCAAGCCACTGTAGGACACGGCTGCATGGAGACTATCCATATTTGTGTCCCTTATCTGTATGAACACCATCAGTAACTGAGAAAGGGTGGGGGGAAATGTGGCAGCTGGAGTTGGACCAGACTCTCAGTTCCTGAGTCGTCTTATATTTCTCACTACAGAGCTTAGTGTGAATGACTCATAGAAGATTAGAGTTGGAAGAGATCTCAGGAAGTCATCTAGTCCAAACCCCTGCTCAAAGAAGGACCAACCCCAACTAAATCATCCCAGCCAGGGATTTGTCAAGCCGGGCCTTAAAAACCTGTAAGGATGGAGATTCCATCACTTCCCTAGGTAACCTATCCCACTACTTCACCATTCTCCTAGTGAAATAGTTTTTCCCAATATCCAACCTAGACCTCCCATACTGGAACTTGTGACCATTACTCCTTGTTCTGTCATCTACCACCACTAAGAACAGCCTAGCTCCATCCTCTTTGGAACCCTCTTCAGGTAGTTGAAGACTGCCATCAAATCCCCCCTCACTCTTCTCTTCTGCAGACTAAATAAGCCCAGTTCCCTCAGCCTCTCCTCATAAGTCATGTGCCCCAGCCCCCTAATCATTTTCATTGCCCTCCGCTGGACTCTCAAATTTGTCCACATCCTTTTTTTGGGGGGATGGGGGGCAAAACTGGACACAATACTCCAGATGTGGCCTCACCAGTGCCAAATAGAGGGGAATAATCACTTCCCTCGATCTGATGGCAAAGCTCCTACTAATGTAGCCCAATATGCTTTTAGCCTTCTTGGCAACAAGGGCACACAGTTGACTCATATCCAGTTTCTCATCCACTGTAATCCCCAGGTCCTTTTCTGCAGAACTGCTGTTTAGCCAGTCGGTCCCCAGGCTGAAGCAGTGCATGGGATTCTTCCATCCTAAATGCAGGAGTCTGCACTTGTCCTTGATGAACCTCATCAGATTTCTTTTGGCCCAATTCTGCAATTTATCTAGGTTCCTCTGTATCCTATCTCTACCCTTCAGCATATCTATCTCTCCCCCCCAGCTTAGTGTCATCCGTGAACTTGCTGAGGGTGCAATCCATCCCATCATCCAGATAATTAATTAAATGAACTAAAGGATGCTTTCAGATTGATTATAGACTTTGCCCATGAATCTGGGTTGCAGCTAACCAGGTGTACAGTGCAAGTCAGGGAGTACTAAACTAGCTCTTTGCTACCTTTGCATTCCTCTCATCCTCAGCCAGATATGTGTCCCTCAGTGTAACTTACTACATCCTAAAGGTTGCTCTAAATTTTGCCAGCTATCCATAGCCTCAAAGGGGCATATGGCAAACCTGGATCACTGGGGATGCAAGGGCTCTCTGATGCTACTCACCCTACTTCTGCACTGGTCCGTGTACATAGGAGCCTTTGCACTGGTTCTATGTTACTGGAGTATCCTGATATACTGGCACAACCCTCCTGCACCTAACTATACCATCTTTAGTGTTGTTTTGCTCTGGTAGCATGATGTAGAGTGGCCTTAACACAGGGGAGCATCTGAGTTATTGTATTCTATTAGCGCATTTGTCCTTTCAGTTTTTATTGTAATTCTGTTGCTTTATTGGAAATAAATGGGAGCCCTCAGGTGGTCAAAATAATATTCAAAGGCCTATTTTTGTCTTGTTTACACTAGATTAAATCAAGAGTTAATTTGGATTTAATGGAATTGCATTGGTATGAAACCAGCGTAAGTGCTTGTCTACACAGGAAAGGGTTTTGGCATAAACTGCCTTGAATCCACACACAAAAGGTCTTTTTTTCAGTTTATCTGGAGTCTTGTCCTGCTTAAATTAATCTGCGTTAGAAGTGACATAACCATTTCAGAATTAATGATGTCAGTATAAGGTTATTATAAGGACTGGAACCTTTTTTTTTTTTTTTTTTTTTTGCCAAGGAGGCCTCCACTGAACCCTGATATATGCTGAACTATTTGATCACAGCATTGAAAGGCACTCAAGTGACCCTAGACCCTGACCAGTCAAGATCTCTTCAGCTGAATCCCAAGCTTGAGGACCCAATCCAGCTCCACATAGGAAGGGCAGGAACTGAGAGAATTACCTGAGATCTTGTTTTTGTCCTTCATATTCTTGTGTTTGTGTTGGAGCCCCATCGCACAGCACTGGGTTGTATCCAGGAATACCATTTCTGCATTTCTTCTGCTGGCTGGTTGTAAATCTTTGCATTGCAGTACATTGTACTGCTGTTAAGATGGGACTGGATGTGCTCTTCTCCCCAGAGGGCAAAGAAGTTCAGAACCACTTGGCAGGACCATGTGGAAGTACAGCGCACTAATGTTATGATGGACTCTAGGTATGTGAACAAAGGAGTGCATCTGGCTGTGTGCCAGCATTTAGGCAGGGAGGAGACAGCCAGTCAAGATGATCCCAGACAGTAGAGGTCACACAGGGAAACAGACACACTAGTCCAGGTGTGAAGAGGTAGAAGTGGAAGACTGCCTGAAGCAGCATAGCTAATTTGAAATAGGTATGCATCCACACAGTCTTTTACTGGTATAACTCATTCCAGAAAAAAGTTCCATCCCTTCCAAAGTGGATTAATTAAAGTTAGTGGGATAAACCACCAGATTAACTGAAAAAAGAACTTGTGTGTGTGGATGCAAGAGAGTTTATGTCCCGCCCAAAAAACTAAAGTTATATCAAAAAACCTTATACTGGTTTCACACTAGTGCAATTCCATTAACTTGAAATTTAGTTACTCCTGAGTTAGTTCAGTATAAACAGGAGAAGAAATAGGCCCCAGGTGTTGTTTTGGCCACTGGGGGACTCCCATCTGTTTCCAGTTAAAGCAAAAGAAATACACTCAGAACTGCAAGGACATGATAAAATGACTCTCATGCTCCCCTTTGCTAGGGCCATTTTACATTATGTGGCCAGAGCAAAACAGCCCTAAGGATGGCATAGTCCAGTGCAGAGGATCATGCCAGTCTAGTAGCATCCTCTAGTGACAAAGAACCAGTGAAAAGGCTCCTATACACCATGACCCTCACCCAGTGCTGGTGTAGGGTATGTAGTGTTTTAGATCCCATGCGTCTCCAGTGATTCCTGACTGCAATAGAGATGTTGAAAGGCTGGTGTTTATCTGGCTGGTGAATCTTGCCCATATGCTCAGGGTTTAGCTGATCGCCATATTTGGGGTCGGGAAGGAATTTTCCTCCAGGACAGATTGGAGAGGCCCTGGAGGTTTTTCGCCTTCCTCTGTAGAATGGACCACGGGTCACTTGAGGGAGGCTTCTCTGCTCCTTGAAGTCTTTAAACCACGATTTGAGGACTTCAATAGCTCAGACATAGGTGAGGTTTTTCGTAGGAGTGGGTGGGTGAGATTCTGTGGCCTGAGCTGTGCAGGAGGTCGGACTAGATGATCAGAATGGTCCCTTCTGACCTTAGTATCTATGAATCTATGAATCTATGAAAGCTGGCAAAATGTAGTGTTCTCCGGGCTGCTGTAAGTTACACTGAGGGACACATAGCAGGCTGAGGATCAGGGGAATGGAATGGTAACAAAGAGCTAGCCTAGTAACTCCCCCCAACTCCCGACTTCATTTGTGCACTGCTTAGCTGAAACCAAGGTTCAGGGACAAAGTCTATAACCAGTCAAAAAGCATCCTTTAATTCATATGAAGATTTGTAGCCTGGAAACTGTGATGGAAACTAATCTATCTGGTTGATTATACTTTATTTTTGAATATAAAGTTGTTTAAATATTTTTGTGAATTAGAGAGTATTACTATATGCAAAACATAATTATTTTGAATATATATAGGGATTTGTTTGACACAAAGGGGAAAATTCTGCAGCTTCACTTCAGTCAGCTCATAATTTGGCCCAAGGGACATGAAAAATCTCTCATTAAAAAATGACCTGTCTCTAGGGCAAAATTTGAACTCAATAGCTTTGTGTATTAGACTACACTGTTTTTGGCTGCAGTTCAAGGTAATCTAACTTAGGTTACATTTGCTACAAGAAAGGCATTGTCCCTTGAATACAACAGAAAAATATCGAGTATAACAAATGAAAAATTGAATAATAAATTCAAGGAGATCTAGAGGTGCAAAGGAAGTCTGTTTGATCAGCCCTACTAAGATCTTTAATTTTATACAAACCAGCCCTAGTTTACCAAACATTTTGTTTCTAAAATAAAAAAGTGAGCCAATGAAGAACTTTTCTACTGTACCTTTTAACTACACCGTTCTCCATAACTAGGGCATCTATTATTATGTTTTATAGTCTGGGATGCTAAATCAGGTATATGGAAAAAAACCACAAATATAAATGTGTGTTGTCAGAGCAATATCCCATGTTCCCTATTGGGCTCAATTCTACACAGAGTAAGGGAATGAGTGCTTTTGTTTTGAATTTGGCTTAAATCACTACCATAATTTTGAATTAAAGTGGCAGCATTTACATAATAGTTGAAGTTATGTCAGCATTCACATCTGAATGCCTAGTATTAAAGGTTTATAATCTAGTTGTATAATAATAAATTCTGGTTGTAATTTGTCACTCAGGATTTAAATTTGGGAACAATTAGAGTATAATTTCACACAGAAATTAGAAATAGATAATACTTAGTAGATGCTTTCAGCTAATTCATCTGCCAGTGAAGCAAAGTTCTCTACAATAACTTATTAATGCATTGCCCCATCTACTTTTAAATTTGGGAGTGAACGAACTTTGACCCTTTCCCCTGCGATGTTATTCCACAGTTTAATACAACTCATTGTCAGAAAATATATCCTAATATTAAACCTAAACTTTCCCCTTTGCTAACTTCTTCCCAGTTCTCCTAGTTATATACTTAGGTGACCCTAAATATTTTTTCTCTGTCCTAGGGGTTTGCACACTAATTATATTATACTTCTCAATCATTGCTTAAACAAGCTAAACCAATCCCCATACAAAAAAGAAAAGGAGTACTTGTGGCATCTTAGTGACTAACAAATTTATTTGAGCATAAGCTTTCATGAGCTACAGCTCACTTCATCGAATGCATCCGATGAAGTGAGCTGCAGCTCACGAAAGCTTATGCTCAAATAAATTTGTTAGTCTCTAAGGTGCCACAAGTACTCCTTTTCTTTTTTGCGAATACAGACTAACACGGCTGCTACTCTGAAATCAATCCCTATACCTGACTGATAATTTTTGTTGCCATTCTCAGAACTCCTTCAGTTTGTCAGTATCTTTCTAGAAATGACTGCCCAGGATTTTGGCAATGGGTTAGATCTGGGGCTGAGCTGAGAAATGCTCTGCACAAATCAGAAGAGAGGGCATAACTAGTGGTTTTAAGCCGCTTTTGGATTCCTAGGGATACTGGGATCCTCTGGGTGTTGATCTAATCACTGGCATACATTAAAGCATGCTAATGGCTGTTATAATTTACACTGGCTGCCAACAGCTGAAGGGGCTGTTTGAGCAGCTGGGTATACACAGTACAGCATAGGAAGCCCTGCTGCTGCAGCTCTATACCACTCAAGGACCCCTCCACACTGCAGAATCCAGATGGGCATAGTCAGGGAAAGGGATGAGGGCCAGGGAGTTCTACATCTGGCTGATCTTCTCTGGGGCAATTATCAGCTGCTACAATATAAAGCAGTCCTGAGACTGGTACAAATTGTTCCTTGGACTGGTTTTGGTGTGTGTGTGTCATATAAACGCCAGTCTTCTCAAAAGGAAGATCTTCAACAGTGTGTCTGTGTGTAAGCCCTGCTTTACGTGGAGGTGAGTCTGAATTTCCCTGGTATCATTCATTCCATATGTCAAAAATAACTTTTATTTCTATTACAAACGTATATGGATATTGGGTCATACTCTCCCCACTCTGTATCAATGATCAGCTTCTCACTTCCTTCTCACTGCTACTTGGCCCACATTCTTTGATTGCAGTGGGCCCTTTCACACACAGGTTTCTCCCCAAAGAAGTGCTGCCCTTTTACTCACGTTTTGTATACAAATCCATTGCCCAATCCGCAGTAGCACTTGTGACACTACCTTCTACAAAAAGTACTATTTCAATACCAAACTAATTGCCATCAGCTCTTTTCATGCAGCATAGCTCAAAACAGAGAAATTCATTGTTAAGATGCACACAGACAAAACACCAATTATTAAAATTATCAATATTTATCCCGCAGGTAAAATTCAGATCAGACAGGATGGGGACATCTGTCACACCATCTTTACATTTCAGAAGTTTAAAACTATTCTGTAGAAGTTACTTGTGAAAGTCACATTTTATGTCTGAGTAGCACAACTAAAGAAAAGCCTTGTTTTCTCTTTTCTTTTGGAGGATAAGGAAGCAGGGGGACAGGAATTGTGTTTATTAAACTGTAATTCCTCACCTATTCCTTGCCCTAGTAAACATAAGTGCATTCCAAAAAACAAAACAAGAGCATAGATTGATGCCTTTCAGTTCATTAAATAAGAAGCAGAAGAGAGTCCCTTATAATCTCCAGTACATCCACTGAGATGGACGTGATGTTACATTGTGGAGCATTTCAACACTTCCATTTCTGAAGGTTCTACTTCTTGCTATTTTTTTTAAAACAACAATCCCTAGCACTTCATGTTTAAAGTTCTGCAATATTTAAAGACCAGGGCCTGATTCTGATCTCGCTTCCACTTGTGTAAATCAATAGCAATGCCACTGAAGCCAATAAAACTACACTGGCGTAAAACTAGTGAGAGAGCTCAATCAGGCCACAACTCCCTGGCTACATTTAAGACGTACTCCTTCATCCTTCCAGTAGATATTCATACTTATGAACTGCTGGGTCTGAAAAGTGACCATCACAATTTTGCTTTGTGGGGGGGGCCTTTCAGCATGGACCTCACTCTCTGCTGCAGTCTGTCTCATTTCATTTCCTCCCTGCTTTTAAAAACTCTTCACTTATCATAAAAAGATGGTTTTAGAATGATCATTATTATCACTGTATTAATTGCTATATCCACACCCTTTCAATCCATTTACTCCTCTTTTAAAATTGGGCCCTTTCACTTGCTTCTATATGTTTGTTTTAAGAAGGTGACATTTTATTACACTGTATTTGTTTCATTTCTTTTGTACAGCATTCCCAGTGCTTTGGCCGGAGGCAGCACTATAGAAATACAGGTTTCAGAGTAGCAGCCCTGTTAGTCTGTATTCGCAAATGCATCCGATGAAGTGAGCTGGAGCTCACAAAAGCTTATGCTCAAATAAATTTGTTAGTCTCTAAGATGCCACAAGTCCTCCTTTTCTTTTTATAGAAATACAATCACTAGGCCAAATCTTGCATTTCTAACTCCACTATTTAAAAATTGAGTAAGGGGCTTAGGAGCTTGCTAATTTTTAATATAATGATGATAATCATTACAATTCAATAATAAATAAACTAATACTTATATGGAATTATCCATCATTCAGATTTAAAAATCATGCTAATATTAAATCTGTATGGATGCCGAAAGGCTGAAGATGTAGCGCTGAATGAGGCCTCCGCAGAAGATGAATCACAGCTGGGAACTGGAAGGGGGAGAGACAGCATGACTACCCCATCCTCCCACTTCCCACATCCCCTAGGGTTGAATAATAACAACGTTGCTTCCATAGTATTTACAAATGAAAAGATGCCCAGCCATCACCTTATGTAATCATTTGTAAAACAACTGAAAATTATAGTGTCCTCAAATACAGGAAAAACATGGCAAACCAAGATTTCATCAAAGGATATTGGCACAAAAAACATGTGGAGGAAATACACAGTCATCTTATTTAAAGTATATTCCTTAATTCAAGATTTCTGGGTTAAAAGGGAAATTCTAATGTTTATTCTACTGCCATACATTACCAAAACGGAAGACAAGTAGGGGTGAAATCCTGACCACATTTAAATCAATCAGAGTTTTGCTGCTGACTTCAGTGGGGCCAGGATTTTAACCTATATGTAGGCAGTGTTGGGAATGGTCAAGCAATTTCAGCAAGTCTCTGAATATCTGATTATGTAGGAGAGTTTTGCACAATTTAAAGAACCCACCAAATGAGAGAGTGGATTTCTGTGGCACTGATAGCACAGCAGCTATTAAACTGATTATTCCTCACAGAATTAAATCTGAGACTTTTCCTGTGCATAATGGCAACTAAAGGTTTAATTGGAAAATTGCCTGTCTGCTTAGCTGGAGTTGATTGGTGGCTTCAAAACAGCCGTAAAGAGGAAAGGGCTGCCAGGCACAGGAGTGAGAGGGCTGCCAGGGAGGCCTGAGCAGACTTCCCTTCAGCAGACTGTCAAGGAGCTGCCAGAGAAGTCTGCTGTCCAGAAGGAGAGTCTGGGGAAAGTCTAGAGAGGAAGCGAGGTGGGAAGCAGCTCAAGGAACAGCAAGGGACTGGGAGGAAGTGGTTCTATCTGCTTCACACAGGGGCCTGGAACTGTCCATCCTTCGCCAGGGTCATGGCACTCCTGAATCTTTATTACCCCAAAAGGGCAGAAACTAATAAGGGCCTGGCCAGAGGGCTGGGGTCATAACAAGAAATCGATAGACACAGAACTAAATGATTGATAGCAGGAAGGGGAGAAGCTGTCAGACTTGGTGTAGCACTCCATAGAGCCATAAGAGGGTGCCAGCTGATAAAGGCAGCCTTGGAATGCTGTGTTAATTTAACATACTTGATTTATCAGCATTTTTGTCATGTTTTGCACATCCTTTTATAGCTCTGAACAAGCTTTTCTATGCTTGTATTTACAGTGCTGCTCCACACCATCAACATCTATTTTCTATGTACCCATTTCTTCCATATAGAAAATATTTGTAATGGGTATTTATACCTGTGCATATTCTCTGCAAGCCATATTTAGAGCAAATATCCCTATCTTGACATATATTTGTTCTTTCTAATACTGCTTTTACATATGCTATTTTTTAAAAATGCCACTCTATCCATTATGTACACTGATCTTCAAATCCTTCAATATTCTATAATTAAGTTTTACAAGCAACAACAGTCTAAATGCAATGTGCTAAAATGCATTAGTGTTTTAGAAAAAAGTTATTACATTTCTATTTATGCATATTAACATTTTTCTGAACATACATTTCATAAGGATTTTCATTCTATGGACTTAGTATACGGTCTACAAAGTTGCGTTGACATATGGAGGCAGAAAGGTTTATCAAGTCAGTTATCCCCAAATTAAGTCTCTGAACTGGTCATGACAGGTCAGAGATGAAAGTGTACTGAACCCACCCTTTCCATTTAGAGGGGGTGGGGAGAGAATACACCCAGACATTGTCTTGTTTACCAATCTGCAATGCTTAACACATTGCTTTGTAATTTATTGATATGAAGTCTGTGATCATCTATGAATCCATGGCTGCCATTTTTCAACATACCTTGGCCTGGAACTTCACTCAAAAAGTGCAGCTAGAACTCAGATTTTGCTCAAAAAGCACAGGAGCCTGCCCCCTGAACTGGAAGCTCTCCTTCAGTGTTACAGCAATATGGGGCCTATGACACACAGTTGAATAGTTCAAATTCTATACAATATAAGGCAGTGATACATATACACACACTAGCCATGTGTAATTATAGTAGTATTATTTCCATTGATGCAGAGGGTTATCTTTCCTGATGAGGAAGCCTAAAGTATGGCCACTAACCGATGTGTCTATACCTTTACCTCCTCAATAGGGATGTGGAGGGCCTTGGCATTATTTTTAATGGATCTTGGAAACCTTTATAATAAATTTTGGGGCCATGGGTCAGGGGACAAAGAGGACAGGGTGTTATCATGCTAAAAATAAATCATCCACTTCCAATAGACTTTGCAGCTCAGGCTGGAGATTGGGCTCTGAAACCTTTGGGGGGAGCTTCAAAGCTTGAGCCCCTAGTCTACACAGATATTTTTAGCACTGTAGCGTGAGCTCCATGAGCCCAAGTCTGCTGACCCAGCCTCTGAGACTTACTGCTGCTCGCTGAGTAGATGTACCCACAAATTGTACATTTACTGGGGGAACATGCAATTCTCCTAGCACTATAAGTGTCCACCTGAAGCTTGGCTATCTCCCTCGCATGACCAGAAGTGCCATTTTTCTAATTTCTCCAGGGGTGCTTGACGCCCTCTCCACCCCACCCCTTCCTGCACATTCTGCCCCCTCCCCTGAGCATGCTCCACCCTCGCTCTGCCTCTTCCTACCCCCACTCCTCCCCCTCCCCCCAACGCCTGCTGCATGCCACTGAACAGCTGATTACCAGCAGGCAGGTGGCATTGGGAGGGAGTGGGAGGAGCTGATCAGTGGGGCTGCCGCTGCATGCTGAGCACACACTATTTTTTTTCTGTGGGTGCTCCAGCCCTGGAGACCCCATGCAGTCGGTTCCCATGTCAGAGGGACAATGTCTCAATCCAGGAGAACTGGACAACACCATACCAGTGGTGAACAGAACTCTAAGAAGTAAAGCAACAGACAAACAAACAAAAATAATTTATAACTAACTATGAACTATAAACTAAACTGTAAAACAATTAAGCTATCAACTACAGTAGAAAGGTTGGCAGTCTCTTGACTAGTCGGAGCTCCATCTCTAACTTGTGAAAGAAACTGAATGGGGGCTGGCATACTTTGGCCTTATGTGCCCTTGCTATGGAGCACGAGGAGTGAAAAACGCATGATGCCTTATGAGTACTGTTGGCCAAAAAGACTCCAATCTCGGGGGTCACAAGGTGCATGCACACCATAAGTGGAATGTGCATACGGACAAGCACTCAAAGGAGAATGCAACAATGTCCATCCATAAGCCAGGCGTACTTTTCAGCACATTATCTGCTAAGTTTCCACGACACATGTCTTAATGAGAGGCCTGTGCAACAGGGACAGGATTTG
This sequence comes from Dermochelys coriacea, assembly GCF_009764565.3. Taxonomy (NCBI): domain Eukaryota; kingdom Metazoa; phylum Chordata; order Testudines; family Dermochelyidae; genus Dermochelys; species Dermochelys coriacea. Next base: position 330,544,574 of record NC_050068.2, read on the forward strand.
TAGAGAGATAAGTCTCAAGGGTTTATTTTGACAGGTTTCAGAGTAGCAGCCATGTTAGTCTGTATTCACAAAAAGAAAAGGAGTACTTGTGGCACCTTAGAGACTAACAAATTTATTTGAGCATAAGCTTTCATGAGCTACAGCTCACTTCATTGGATGCATCCGATGAAGTGAGCTGTAGCTCACGAAAGCTTATGCTCAAATAAATTTGTTAGGGTTTATTTTGGTTTGTCTTTGGCAAATGCCAAGATTGCCAAAACCAATCAGGGAGTGAAGTATCAGACATTGTGCTGCCTTGTTTTGGGCTCTTATTCAGCTAGATTCTCAGCAGACCGGTGCATTCATGTAGTGCTTCCCAACCACCAAATTCAGAACATTTCACTTTGGTGTCCACTCAGCTTCTGATAGTTGGTATTAAAAGACAAATCTCTTTATCCCTCAAGGAAAGCAAAAATCTTATGATTTAATTTGAACTTGCTGGTCAACTTCTACAATGTTGCTACAAACTAATGAAATTACATTGTCAAGCAATGACAGACCTGTGCTAAATTTATGTAGCTTTAATGCAAGCTTCAAAACCTAAATTAACATAAAAAGACCAGCAGAGATGGCTCAACATTCAATGAAGGTCTGATGAATGTAACACTGCGGTATTACCTTACCTTTGTGTTATTATTTATGCAGGTTTCTCTCTTAATGTGACGCAGTGAAAAAGAGAGGAGAGGGAAAGAGATTCATTTTTCCAATTATTTGTCTTCCTTTAATGGGAACTCTTCTTTGCTATAATTTGTGTATTGATCTAGAGCTTTATGAAAATTTATTTACTTTTCAATGGGTACTTTATGCTAATTAGGTGAGAAAGTGTTACTTTCCTTCGTGCTCTTTAGAATAGAGCAAATGATTTTCTTTGGTGTGAACAGTTCTTTATTATCTTGAGATGTTTTTCGTGATTGGGACAAAGTCAGGATAAAAGTAATAATTGATATTCTTATTACATGGTACAAATATGGGGCCATATTCTGCAACTGGATCTGCCCACACAGAGCTCCCTGCGGGAGTGGGCTATATTTTCAATCAGAAATATGGTATGTTTTTAATGTTACATTCACTATTGAAGATAGTTGAAATAAAAATATTGATCCTTTCACTTTTATTTTTAAATACTTCTGTTTAAAACAAACATTTATTACTTTTTTAGTGCATATTTTGATTTCATTATTGTTCCGGCAACTGACTGATTCACTAGAGTTTAGCTTTCAGGATGGTTATGTTTTGGAACACGTTTGAAATCAGATGAATCAACCATGCCCCTCTGGGAACATTGCTCTGCATTAAGTTTCTAGCTCTTCTTCCCTTAAACAGACATTTTCTAACACAGCAATCACTGAGAATCCCTACGTATTTGACAGATACACAAATTAATGAATTCTTTTAAGTAACTTTACAAAGCCCAAGAGACATGATATTACAAAGCCTTCCTGCCTTACTTTAAAAGTGCTGTCTCAGAGTCCAGTGAATACTGATATTTATAGGACCATCAGTGTTGTATAAGTAGGGGGGAAGTGTCCAGCCCTACAATTGTTTTCTTATTGAAGACTTTGCTTTGTCCTGTAAACGTACTAAATAGGCAATTATTTGTTTGAACTTCATCTACATTGCCTCAGGTACTTGGTATAAGGAACTACTGTTTCTTTTATACAACCTCAGAGTATTATCCTGTTGGGCTGCATGACAATTTATATGAATACTTAGTGTTAGTTTTGCTCTCCCTGTCTCTCTTAGCTAGAGTGATATATTAAAATTACAATGAACCCATCTGCATTTTAGCTTTTTCATATGAAAATATTTTCACAATTGCCATCTGGCTCTTCATAAGTTTCAAATAAATGTAGCAATGACACATTTGAAATGGGATGTCCTAATGCAATTCTGTTAAATCGGAAAAAACAAAGAAAACATAAAACAGATTTAGCAATAAAAATGTACTTACCTTCATATGTTCCACTTTCTAAGAGAGCACCACTTTTCTCCAATTCCATAAAATCTTCAACAGTGATGAAAATATAGTCCACACCAGGGACCTCCCCCTCCTTATGTGGCCTTGTGGTACCTAATAAGAAGAGAGAAAGCCATCAAATTGATCTTTATCAAGCATATATTAACTTATATTAGATATCTGAAAAGTAGTACAAAACCTTCATTAATACTTGCACTGTGTTAGTCCTAGTGTATGGTTTGAGAAAATTATAGGGTGGTAAATTAAATGTTTGTACTATATAGTGCATCATTCTTTCCCATGTTATTTGCAAAACTGTATAACTCTGACTACCTGGATTTTCAATGTAAATATGGATGCTGGTGGAGGTGTACGAGAGTCATTTGAGATTCTGGGCCAGATTTTCTTAGGTTCCCCAGTTTACATACCTCTAGCTAATAAAAAAGTATAATTCTGCTGTGCTTATTAAGGCCACCACTGAGATCAGGAATTCATTTGTAAAATTAGTCTTTTTTTATTTATAACAACCACATTTTTTGTGGTTTTAGTAAAACTCAAACAGTTATTTTAATGTATCAAAATCTGCCTCTGCATCGTGTTAAGAAACACTTCATGGTGAAGGTGCTGTCTTTTAGATGAGACATAAAAACACAAAAATGTAGTCATTAAAAACTTATGGCACTTTTCCCAAAAGTGAAGGAATGAACACAATGTCCAGGCCAAATTCCAACTAGGGTATTACATTCTGCTTACTTAACTTCCCCCTCAAGTTTGTGTGCCCTAAATTGTTAAGGTGCTGCAATGTTTTATTTTGGAAGTAGCTGCAGTTCATGTCAGATAAGTTATCTCAATGTATAGTATATAATCTGTGTCTCAGTTTGTAAAACTTTTTGTGATTGCACATTTCAAACTATGTTACTTTGCATTGGAAATCCCAATTTGCAAATTGCCAAATTACAGTCTCTTAAGCCTGCATGCCACATGATTGGCCCAGTTTTCCCATACCATTTTTACACTGGTGTAACACCACTGATCTCAATGGATTTCCTCTTTAACTGCACCAGTATAAGAGTATAAGTAAACCCTATAAGCAAACCCAAGAGCATTCCTGGATTAAAATATTATTTATTGTAGTCCTTTATTCTACTGCTTCATTAATATAACAACAAGGGGGTTTACTTTATTACTAGCTACAGAAAGCTCTGTGTGCACATGAACATCTTGCTCATCTCTTTGCAAAAACAGGATAACCTCCTTATGGAGAAGCAAACCTTCAGAGGACATACTTGCTACTGATTGTAATGTTTAGTTTATTACTAATGTAGAAAGAAAATCACAAGAATCATAGAATATCAGGGTTTGAAGGACCTCAGGAGGTCATCTAGTCCAACCCCTTGCTCAAAGCAGGACCAATCCCCAACTAAATCAACCAGAAGAAGGCTAGCTGCCATGTTGTTAGGATGGTAGTTTGAGAAAAAATGTAATCCAGTTCCATAACAAAAAGCCCCGAGCATGTCAAGGACACCAAGAGGAACATGTCTGAGGGATATTTATGACAACTGCAATCTGGGGACACATAATCCACACCCCCACCCTCAGCCCTTTGTTCCTGATAAATCAGATAGAAGTGGAGGATACAGTTTTCTTAGAAACTAAAGATTCAGTCCTGTGAGTACTGAATGCCTTCTACTCTCGTTGAGTTCACTGGCGTGAGTGCACTGAGCATCTCTCAAGATAGGGCTTTTAAGACCTCAGTTCTAGCCTCAAATGTGTGCAGCTACTACTGAAGTTTTGGGGACCAATTATCCTGTCACCATCAGTTTCACACAGGTGTAATTATATTGACTTCAGTGTAGTGACTTCTGATTTCCACTGGTGAGAGAGGAAAATCCAGCTAGGTCAGAACTGTGTACATGCAAGGACAAAATTTGGTCTTAAAACTTTCAGTCAAGACCAACCTTTGGAAGACTTCAATTTACTCTCTAACCCCTTGTTCCCATCCCCAGTGCTGGGCTGGTTATACAATTCTGAAATGTATGGCTCGGTAATTTAGTTATCTGGAAAAACTCAGTTCAGATGTAGTTTGTTTTTGCCCTTCTACTTTTACTCCAGTTTTTAAAAACTATTTTACACTTTGACAGAACTCTACATAAAAGCAAAATGATTTGTATATGGCCAATTAGCTTAATCTGAATGAGATCCCATGTTCTGTTCTCTACTAAGGAAACCAGAAAGATTAGTTGAGTAAGTGAGGTATAGAAAAGCCTAAACCAACTTAACAGGTGATGTTACCCTACGTATAGAGTTCTAAAATCTGACTCAAGAGATACAAAGTAAAGAGAGCTCAATTTTTATACAGTCACCATTTTCTTAGTTTTAATATTGTTTATGACATAATAACCCTGGATGTGTGAAACAAAAAGAAGGTACCAGACTATATTACAATAGTTCATAACTTGTTTTCAATTGTGCATTATAGTAGGTTAGACAGACATCAAGTGGGATTGACAGTTATCTATGTACAACGTCAATGCTCCATGCTCTGCACTGGTTACCTATTTACTCCAAAATGAAAGTCAAGGAATTTTTAAAGCCTCAAAGCATCTGGAGTCCCACTGTCTGGGAGATGTCCTCTTCTGTTTTGTCATAAGGGTTACTGTAAGATCAGATGAGGCAGCTTTGATGTCAGTTAGAAATTTCCAAGGCTGGTGGCAGAGTGTTTTCAGAAGAAAGCATTTGCCTTTTGGAATTTGCTTCTTCTGCTGGCACTACCAGGGTAAGTTTGACTCTTAGGGAGCAGCGTAAGACTCACATACTCAACATACTGACGTTATACCAATATTCAGGTCTCTGGCGAGGCAGCTAGGCAGTGAGACTGCAGTGAGCCATTTACATGAGTGGCCTTTGCAATTTTGTCTATTGTTTTTTAAATTTTTGTAAGGCACCCAGACACCAGGACAGTAGATGCTGAAGAAAACTTAAAATAAATACAAAAGGAAATAAGCTAATATAATGGCAGTAAAGTGTTTTAAAGATAACTTATACATGCACCAGCAAACCAATAAACAACATTAATTTCATGAAATACCAGTCTTATGTCTGCCACCAACAGCTCTAGTTCTCTCTTATACCTGTCCAGATGGCTGAATGGATAAAGCGTAATAGACTAAGGAGTCAAACCAAGTGAACACCGCTTACATTAGAAAAGCTAAAGAGACATAGTCCAATTTGCAAATGAAGGGGTCTTAGCAGAACACCAACATCCTTTATGTGCTCCCTTAGGCCATTTATGTGCCCACATGGTGATCTCAGATGTGGTTATATGAGCAATTTTCTTCACACCAACATTTTAATATTCTAGAACAGCTGTCTTAACATAGTCTGTGCTTGACATCACCATTCCCAATGCCTGAAAAGCTGCCATCATAACATCCTCTGTTACTGGTGCCACTGCTCACTTATACACTATATGAAAAGAGTCAGACTGTAGATTTATATAAATGTCAAGTCAGGAAAATTAATGTTAGTTTGAAAAAGCAGAACCACTGTTGCAGAAGAAGAATAAATACTACAAGTTGTTCTATGCTCAATACAGTAGACATATTTTTCAAGAACACTTCATCCTTGCATGGTAAATAACCCATGTCTTACCGTCTTTGGCAGCATTACAGGGATAGTATCACATCTGTACTCTATATGCAATGCATAAGAATGGAGATGAATCCTGGAGTCCCTGCACGCTCCACTACCTACCCACAAACTTCACATCTTTTTTTTTATGTAGCTGCCTTGCCAATACTCTAGCTTTCTAAGTGTATTCTAGATGTTTCTTATGTGAATACTGTTCAGTGCAATATGTGGCCAAAAAAGGTATTCACCTTCCCCATGCCAAATCTCCATTATTATTATTATTATTATTATTATTTATTTGTTGTATTACAGTTATGCTAGGTGCTTCACAAACACAGAGGGGCAGGCCAGTCTAAATGTGTGGCAAGTCACAGCACTGGGTGCACAATGAAATATTAGATTCATTTTTCCATTAACAGTATTTTATAGAAAGTAGGACCTTAAAATACATTTTTATTTGTTCAAAATATATCAAGACTAATTAAACTATTAAAACAAAAAGCTTCCAAGTATATAATACTATTTGGTTAGCCAGGCACCGAGAGAGAATTTGTTCTGTAATTCTGCATTGTACAACAGCTTGCTATTGAAAGCAGTATGCCAGGCTGTCATACACTAAGATAGCTGGAGGGATCCCACCCATAGAAACAGACTGCTAATCTTTAATAAACTTCAGTTAAGCCCTTGATATGACCTTGTATACATTTTGCCTTAGAAAATTTCAACAATATTTAATTAGCTCTTTCGTTTGTTTAGCAAATTATTCAGGGACAATATTACTGTAAGGAACAGAACTGTATGGGAAATTATACCAATCTCGTCAAATTACTAAATACATAAAGCAGAAAAACACCACATTCATTTTGTTCTGCTGAATTCCCAACTGAAGGGAACATTGAACATCATTTTCAATGAAAGTGAATGTAGGTGTACTACAAGGCAAGAAGCCCCACATGTTTATGATATTTCTCACAGTAACAGCATAAAACACAATGCCATTAAACCCCCTTTTGCCAAGAGTCACAATAGGCAAAAGATTTTTTTCCATTTTTCTGAGTCATTGGTTCATTTGTTTCCACTACCAAAAATTTCTCTGACATATTTTTTAAATAAATAATGTGGGTAGCAGTGAGCTGACACCAAAATCCCTGAAGTATTTTTCAAGGTTAATCATTTCAAACTCCATTAATGAGCAGTGGACTGACACCAATATTCCTGGAGTACAGCTTAGTTTAATCATTCTAAACCCCACTAACAAGCACAGTCTAAATGCTATGGAATGAAACAAAACCAGGCACTTAGCGGTTGCTGAGCTATACCATTAGATTTAACTTATGTGTTCCGTGGTCAGAAAAAACCAGAAATTATATGCAATAGTGTTTCTTTTCCTAGGACAGGTATTGAGCATTTCCTGGCCTAAACTGTTGTAAAATGATGCTGCCACACTCCATCCCAGAGCTGGTGGGTGATGTGATTCCTGTTAATCACATCCTTCATTCCGTATGTACCATACAGTCTCATTGATACCAGTTGGAGTCATAAGTGAGCTATTAGGGCCCCATCCAATGTCTGCTGAAGTCAACAGGTGCCTTTCCATTTACTTCAGTGGGCACTGCATTAAGTTCATAAAGAACAAGTGGTACAATTGTTTGTGAAGCACTTTAAGACAAAAGTCTTAAAGCATGTGTTATAATTTTTTTGGATACTAAAATGTAATATCACCCAAAACAGCTGAAAAACATTTCTCAGTTTTGGTACATCCACATTCTATAATATCTCATCATGCCAATGACAACGTATTCTATATTTCACATGGAAAATAATCTTAAAGACTTCCTGGAGTCAAGACCGCAGCAAGAACACATCGCTGAAGGGACTGAAAAGCAGACAGGACTTCTACAACATGAATTACTTTGTTTTCTCTTCTCCTTCAAACTCCTTCATTGATAATTATACCTAATAGATCCGGACAATTTTTTTAATTTCAATTTTTTAAAAATGGCAACATATTAAGAGATTTTTGTAAAATACTTCTGTTTTTTAATTGTGTCTAATATCTAATCAAAGAACAAAGACCTAACTTTTATTAGAATGTACAATTTTATAAGTTGAAAATACTCTGTTTTGTAAATACTACCAGCATTTTATTCATACATGGCTGATATCCCATTAGAAAAACAGTTTTGGCAATAATTAATACTAGGAAGAATCTTGTGTGTATAGACTATATTAATATTGCTAGAATTTTAATACCCTGCTAAAGGAAAAATTCTAGTCTTACCCATTAGAAGAAAATAAAGAATTGGTGTCCTTTAATATTAAGAATCAGTATCTCTAAGATCAGTAAGGAGTAATAAATTACTCAATATCTGCCACCTGAAATGAGGTGTTGGGGTGAGGGCGAGGTAAAAAGAACACTGGCCTTTTTGAGAGTGTCCGACTACATCTAGATTTAAAAGCCTTGTCTTAAACAGTCCTAGTCTTTTAATCTTCAGTGCACTCCACAAGGCCCATTTGTTTTCCTTAGCTATGAAGGATTGGAAAAACTTTGGTAGAGGATTAAAAACATCTTAAATACATTGTCAGCTGCTGTGTTATTACACATTGTCATTATTGGCTAAAGGAGTGATTACTGGAGTAATCTATTTTTATAATTGTATTTTTAGATCAATACATCCATTCATCCTGGGTTGCTTAGGACATATACAAGTGTGTACCTACATTGTGTTACAACAAGGAAACATCTTCAGTTCTTCAAAACTCAAGGCAAGTTTTCTGCATAAATGATAGTTAAACTAGTGCCAAATAATTTGGATTATTAAACCTCAAATTTATACTACTTTTTAGAGAACTTTTTTTTATTCAAAGTATGTCCACTAGGAACCCTATTTCAGCAAAATCTGGATTTTATTTTTCTCATTTGTTTTTGCACATTGGGGTTGGCACAGCACAATACACACAAATATTAAATAGAGATGGCCTCTACTCCAAAAAGCTTATATTATGAAAAACAGATACATTGGAGCTGAGCAGAATCATAAAATCTGGAGGTGGGAACGACAGTGTGTTGGTTGCTTAGTCACTGTTTTGTTTGTTTGTTTGTTTAAATTACAAACTTGTTGTGGAAGTACCTAGGTCTAAAGAGTGACATTGAAACTGACACCATTGGTGTAACAGAAGGAACACAATGGGAAATGAGGCTCAAGATGCAGGCAGAGGCAGAACTGTGCAAGGTTCTAGTTTCTGCCTTTGTCTAAAATGTAAATATACTGGGCCAGATCTAGAGCTACTCTGATTTACATCCATTGAGGATCTGACCCGCTGTATGATTACGACGACAATGCCCTTTAGGGGCAGGCACTGACAGAAAAAGATTTGGGGGTGGATAATCTGGTGGACAATCTGCTGATTGTGATGCTGAGCCAAAAGGACTAATGTGATCCTTGGATGCATAAACAGGGGAATCTCAAGTAGGGGCAGAGAGGTTATTTTACCTCTGCATTTGGCACTGGTACAATTGCTGCTGGAATACAGTGTCCATTTTTGGTGTCCACAGTTCTAGAAGGATGCTGATAAACAGGAGCAGGTTCAGAGAGAAGTCACAAGAATGATTAAATGATTAGAAAACAGGCCTTATAGTGTCAGACTCAATCTATTTAGCTTAACAAAGAGAAGGTTAAGGGGTGACTTCATTACAGTTGTTAAGTACCCGCATGGGGAACAAATATTTAATAATGGGTTCTTCAATCTAGCAGTGAAAGGTAAACCCCAATCCAATGGCTGAAAATTGAAGCTAGATAAAATTCAGACGGGAAATAAGGTGCACATTTTTAATGGTGAAAATAATTAAGCATTGGAACAATTTACCTGGGGTTGTGGTGGATTGTCCAGCACTGACCATTTTTAAATCAAGATTGGGTGTTTTTCTGAGAGATCTGATCTAGGAATTATTGGGGGAAGTTCTATGGCCTGTGCTACACAGGAGGTCAGAACGGATGATCACAATTGTCCCTTCTGGCCTTGGAATCTATGAATTCTACAAAAATTTCTCCACAAATCAACACAACTCATTGTATAGTAATCATGGTATAAAGTAAATCAGTTTCTTGCTGCTGGTGAACTCCTCGTTCCATTTTCAGAGTTTCTAATTTTAAAGATGACTTTGACCCAATAATAAATCAATCTATAGCAGAATTCACCATCTGTACAGATTCTGAGAAAATGAAATGTCTTTTTGCATTATCATTACCAAGAGAACCTTTTAAGATGTAACAATGACATTCACAGATAAAAGCTAATAACAGAGAAGTGTGAATACCTTGTGTCAAATCAAGCATAGAAGATTGCAGTCATGATTGTAAAATAATAATAGTAATATGGGAAATCACTTGTAGGCACAGATTTTATAGGAATCCACAGCAGCTAAAATGTATTGTACGTAATTCTTGGGAGAACTCAGACTGGAAATTTATGGGCATTCTGGCATTTAAGGATCTAGTTAGTAGATTACCTGTCTGTTATCTGCCAGAGAAAATGTACCTTTCAGTGTTCATGAAGTGAAACAGATGAAAAGAAAATAAATTACTTGCAAATCTTTCTGAACTCCAAATTGTTGTTTGAAATGTTTCTTTAAAGTGTGAATTAGAAGCTTACTGGAAACGGTGGATGATGCTGGAATTTCTTTCATGATATTCATCAGTGCCCTAGATCACACTTCCATAAAATTTCCCATTGCCAGTTTCCTTTTTAGGCTTATGTTTAAACTAAAATACCACACTTGGACCTATAAAGGCAGGCTGGTGAGTAGGCAGTGATGTCACTTCTGAAGAGAAGCTGGATATATGTGATTGGCATTTGGAAAATCTATTCACAGACTTATACTTTCAAGATTTCTTCTGTTTCAAAGATATTTAGTGCATCACCTCCATGGATTTCCATTCTTTGAGATAGAGACATAGAGAGGGAGAGATACTATGGTAAATCCCGATCTCTTTTAGAAGCCTGGTTGCTCAATCGCATTAACCACCCAACCCTTTACTCCCACATGGATATTTAGTCCCAGGTCAGGTCAACATAACATAATTTTGCTGGCATGTCCCTGACTGACACAGCTACACTGGCAACACTCCCCCATCATGTACATACAGCTACACTGGCAAGAATCCTTTTGCTTGTATAGCTTATGTCATTTAGATTTAATTATACTGGCAAATGATCTCCTTGTGCTGGTATAAGCTGCATCTTAACTACGGGGCTCTGCCAGGATGGCTATACCACTACATCTGTATTGGCAAAAGCCTTTCTAGTCTAGACTAGCCACCCCACTGAAGCCAACAGGACTATGCGTGAGTTTAAACACACATAAGAGCAATTATTTTTAGGATCATGCCATAAGTTAGGAAGCCACTATGTGTGGATATTTGTGTGTGTGTGTTTCATTCATGTATTATTGGAGATTTGGGAAAGTCTGCAACTAATGAGATATATACAGATTAGGGTGACCACCTTTTCAAAAGACAAAAGCGGGATACATGCAGGAGCCCTGCCCCACTCCGTGGCCCCGTCTCTGCTCCCTTCCCCACCTGAGGCCCCACCCCCTACTTCTGCTCTTCCTCCTGAGGCCCTGTTCCCTGTCCAGGCTGGAAACTGGAGCCCTGTGTAGTAAGAGCCGCCCAAGGAGCCTGGTCCAGGCTGGGGAGCCCTGAACTCTCCACCTACACTGGGCAGAGGGCGGAGTTGCGCAAGAGCAGCCCCTGGCCCATGTCACCCCCACCCAGGGGGTGGGGAGAGAAGGAGCAGGGGGCAGCGCCTTGTGGAGACGGGAGGCTAAGGCCCACCTCAGCCTCCCACCCTCCCCCATTGGGAACAGGCTGGCACCGCCCTTGAGACTCAGGCAGGTGCGAAGCCCTGCTGCAGGGAATCCGGGGACAGTCCTTCAGTCCAGGACCAGGACTCGAACTCTGCATTTTGGAACTGTCCCACCAAATTTAGGGCAGGTGGTCACCCTAATACAGATGTGGTTAGATGTTACTACTTACATTAAGAGAAATGTGACTCATTATATGTACAATGCTTTCTCTTGTTAGGAGAGCTTAATAGCTTAAGCATCTCCTAGGATTTGTAGCAGAATAAAGATTGTCACATTGGCCCTATCTACACTAGACTTTTTTTTTGGGTGGGAGGGGGGAATCTCTGACTATTGCTGCTCCTCCAGGGGAGGTAACTACAGCAGCAGTAGTTTAGACAGGGCTCAGGCAGCTGCTGGCATGTCTATAACTACTAAGCAGAATTAGATAACATAGTGGCAAAGTACCCTCTGCAGTCTCAAAGGCTGCAGTCTCAAAGTGTCTTTGCTGGACCAGCAGGAAAAAAGGGTAGAGGCTCCTCTAAGGGTCCACCCCTCACTTGGGGGTCTGCATTATCTGAGTAGGTGGGCAGGCTGTTGGGGCTCAAGTAAGCCATTGGACTCTGTATAGCCCTCTAGCCTGAGCCCAGACTTGGTAGAAAGCATCCCCTAAAGAAGCTGAGGAACTGGTCTGGGGCTCCTAATGTGTAGTACAGTGAGGAGATAACCCCCTTCCACCAGCCTGTACAGACTTACGATCCCAGATCGCCTCCTCATGGTGAGACCCAGCACCGCAACAGCTCTGCCTCATTTTCCTCACAATATTCTTCAGCCTACTCCTGTCATAGACATGACTTGGCCAAGCCACTTTAAACTGTTCGACTCCCCCGGGATAACTGAGTTCCTTAAAGTCCAACAAAAGACAGAAAGAAAGGAATCTTCAGTCCCCTTCTTTACAGGGAGGCCCCAGCCACAACAGCCTGCCTTAATAGCCACCAACAGGCACCTGGGCTCTGGTCCACTTAACAATCTGGTCCAGGCTTATTCTCTTACAAAAGGCTCTTGCTGGCCATAGTCCTCAGACAATCTGGACCCCAACCAGATTTTTTGCCCCCAGGGAGGAGCAGTCTGTCCACTCTCCTCCCATGTCAGACTTCAGCTGCTGGACTTTTCTCCTCAGAAGTCCAATACCCAGCACAGGTGTAGCTGGGCAGGGCTAAACAAACAGTGCAGACTGGCCCCAGGCCTCCAGGCCCTTAAAGAGGCAGGCATCCCTGTTACACAGCCCCTTAATACCTATATGAGGGGAGGATTGTGAGGTCCCAGAAATGGTCTTGGGACCAGGTGCGGAGGACTGATGGCAACCCTCTACCAGGAGGAAACAATTAAAAAGGGAATCTGTACTGTATGCGTAATTGTGGGATATTTCACAAATAAATTGATAAAATTGCAGCCTAATTAAATCACATCCCTTGCATTTTGTCTTTTTTCCCCCAGAGTCTGGGACAATGCTGTGCCTTTTACAAGCTAGGACTTCCACTATTCCTACCACCAGTTCATCTGTCCCAGTGCTAATGCAATGATGGGCTGATTTCCCCTGAAATGAGTAGACAAAGACACTGTATTGCAAGGTGTAAATATACTTCAACTGCTTCAGTATTGGTAAGTGAAATATATGGCAGTTTACAAAATACAAGTGATATTATAGTATCCTGCTATTTATATATGTGTGTTCACCTACTTGCAATTTCTAAAAGATGGAGATATAATCACAGCATAACAGGGTGCAACTCCACTGTTTTATGCAGCAATAAATATGATCAATATTTTGATCAACCAGTTGCGTATGATCTTCTCAGATGGCTTGCAGACATTGCTGCAAAGAATTTCTGAACAGATCCAAATCTGACATAGTTCAATGGCAGTACATAGGAAATTCTCAAAGTGGCAGATAAATAACACCATTTACATGGGGCTGAACACTGGTGCCCTCACTCTTCTAAGAGGAGTCTATTTGTGGAGTACAGTCCTGTTCAGTTTCGGTAAGCGCATCAGAATCTGGTCCATAATGCTTTACATTGTTGAAACACTATACACATTATCTACACTCTGATATTTTTAATTTCTTTAACTTTTGTAATTAAACATTTTTAAAAGCAAGAGCTGAAGAGAGGAACATCTGATATACATTATGGTAGCAGCTATTCTACATAAGGATTATTATACGGTATTGCCTAAGCATTGCATAAGGTTGTTAGTAGTTTATACATTGCTTAGAAAGCATGTGTAACTGTATGTTCAACTGACCATACACATGTAATATTTAATATACTCTTTTAAGGCAAGGTTGTTGTGATGATTATCTGGATTTCAACTGCACTGAAATAAAGACAGTAGTTGAGGCTTCATTGGGCTTGTCCATACCTTGAAGGGACAAGTGGAAGCCAAGGCCAAATTTGTTTGAGTTTTATTGGAAGTGTATGTTAAAATACTGCACTTTGGGGAAAAACAATTTGGGAAATCTTAAAAGGATACTACTAGACTAAGATAAATTATGTAGGAGCAGGAATCTCAATAACAAGATTAAAGAATAAAAAGCAGTACTTACTGTGGGGGAATCTTTCTGACACAAAGTCTCAAACCCTCTCTTCATAGTTTTCTTAGGCTACGGCTACACTAGAGAGTTTACAGCGGTGGAGTTGCAGCGATGCAGCTGCGTCGCTCTAAGCCAACAGGAGAAAGCTCACCCGTCAACTTAACTACTCCAGCCCCGCGAACGGCGGTAACTATGTTGGTGGGAGAGCTTCTCCTGTCCACACCGGCACCTAGGGTCAGTGTAACTTATGTCGCTCATGGGGGTGGCTTTTTCACACCCCATAGCAATATAAGTTATACCACAATAAATGCTAGTGTAGACATAGCTTTAGATATTAGTTTGAGGCTAAATAAAATATAAACATCTGATAAGAGATTGGAGTGTGATCTGATCTGTTGCACATCCATCCATCTAAACTAAAAGCACTTGGAAAAATTACACTATCTGGCTTCAGGACACAGAAAAGAACCACAAGTTTGTTGGCCTTTATTTTTTGTCCTCATATTAGATTGTAGATCGGATTGTAGGATCAGGGCCTTGGTTTGATGGTTTAAATTTAAGCATAAAACTCAGTTGGTGCCTAAAAGGCTCAGTATCACAATGGGAGATATATATACAAATAACAAAGATTCAAATAAATGAACAGTAGTGCAAATAAAGTCACTTTACATAACAACACACACCAAAAGATGGACAACCAAAGTCTGTGAGGACCAAATTCTAAGCAGGCACCAACATACCATAAGAGCAAGGATGAACAGAGCCACAGGCAATTGGGGTCTCTCAGCAAGGAAGCCTATCCGTGTAGGATAAGATTTCTCATGGAGGATAACCACCACACACTGCCAGGAGCACTTTGCTGCTCTTCTGAGTAGGAATAAAATGCATACTATATAGTTGCTGGTCAGTGTTTCCAATGGTAGCACACACACTGGTCAGCCGGGAGGTTAGATATGACCATCTTCCAGCAGACCACACTCTTGTGAGAACTGCTGCAGACTTGAGAACAATAGCCATTGTGACTCTGGATGTACACTGGTATGACATGCAGGTGTTTTCTTTGGCTGCTTATGTGACAAGAAGAGTACCTTTCACCCTCTTGTGGCCATTGTCTTTCAGCGCAAAGGGCAGGATTTGTCTATTCCAAAATAATTTGGACTACAGGATATCTAGATATATCTAGTTGTTGAATATCCATGTACCCCATTTTCTGGTGCTTTTCTCCAGCCACTATTTTCTCATATGCAAAATAAACTCTTGATTGGCTAATGTGCTTACACAGTAAAATATACTATTTTGTCTTCTATACTACTTTTCTGTTTTCAAACAGTGATTCATGAAATGTAGCCTCCAACATTATTATGAATAATTAGGTTGCTGGAGCACTTTTACTATATTAGGTTATCTGAGGAGGAAATTTATTGTTTTAAAACCATCATGATTTTTATGTTAAATCATATGTAAAAATAACACCATGTGAAATACAGATTCCTTGGGTCACTTGAGAAAACTATTCTCTGCTTAACTCACATTAATAAAATATCAATAGTGAGATACGTAAATTATTTCTACACTAGTCATTATTTTATAGGATATTCACAAGAATGAGAATGCTGCTGCTGATTTAGGGTTAGGGTGTAACTGAATAAAAATATGGATGATAGAGAAAAGTGTTCCTTCTCCTCCTGCAGATAGAAAAAATAAGCTTAGATTTAATGTCTAATAAATAAGTAAATCAGAGGAGAATATAGGGCTCTCAAGATTAGGAAATGAGTTTTGCATTTAATTCTGAATGCAGTCAGACCCATGGATGCAGGTCATTTTTATCTCCTACCGGAATGAGTTCAACATCTAGGTCCAGCACTTGTCAAAGTACTGTCTCCCACAGTCATCAGTTGTCCCCACTAATAGATAGTTTTATTGTTCCAGCAGAATATAGCTGTCATAGGAGGTCATGACTGCACAATTTAGGATAATCTGGCAGAGAGCTTTTAATGCCAAGACAGAGAACCACTACTGTATTCATATAGTACAGGGAACAGAGCACTTCCAGATGTGCTCATGTGATCTGTGTTGCTAAGCAGGACTACTGACTTTCATACAAGTTATAACATGTGGCTTCATTCTTACATATGAGCTATAATAATCAAGTTTACAATAACCAGTTATGTAATAACTAGGGATGGGCTGATTCCACTTATTTTGGCATCATTCAGATACCAAGAACAAGCTATTATGTCTGTTGGATACTAGCTAATAACATCAGCAAATTAAAAGTAGCTACAAAAATGTTAAATGCATGTAATTACATTAAATTACTTCATGTAACTACATTGAATTACTATTTAAGAATATATAGAGTGAATTACAGTAACTACAGTGAATTACTGTAAGAGTTCTGTAACTCTCAGACATTTCTTTTTTTTTAAGAATAGGTCATTGATCCTATTTCCCAGTATAGTCTGAGATGCTTGATTAGTTTGCAAATGGAATTAGAACCAAGTATTCATTACCATCCAAAGAATAACTTACTGGTATCTGTAGCTTGCCCAAAATACCGGGACAATATATATGTGTTCTTAGGCACCCTATGAATAAGAACAATCCTTATATTAGAATTTAGTCAGGTCTAGTTCCTTCTTTCTAGGCTTTTTTTATTCTTAGTACATTTCCTTCTGAAGTCCTCTATTCATGATTCATGCAGATTAATGCTATCTTTTGCTCAGACTAATCAGCACTATAGTCCAAATTCTAGCGCCAGTATATTTTTCTGACACCGAATGCTGTCAATATCATAGCGGTCCCCTCATCCCACTATGTAACAATTTCACTGCAGTTAAACAGTCGGTGTCTATGGCAACTTTTATAGCATGCCAATTTACATTTGTCCTACCTCTTAATTAACCCATAATGTTAAATTCAATATTTGCTTAGCATTAGGTATGATTATGTCCACAAGCTAAGTTTTTATAACTCTGTGCCATATAAATTGTTGCCCATTGGCCAAGCCGTGATCAGTTTTGGGGCCTTGCAACAGATCAATTTTTGTTGTTGAAGAGAAATTGATCTCATGAAGTCAACTAGGACATAATTTGTTTGTTTACACTATGTACTTGTTCTTACCCACACTATGTATATGAGCGTTGTTATTCTTAAACTCACATAGACTCAACCACATAGAAGTGTTTCTAGAAACTCCAGTTCAGGAACCCTGAGCAGTCTCCAGGAACAGCTTTGTCACTGTCCCTCCAGGCCTCCAGCTGTCCTTCCAACTGTCATGGAACGTGAGACTTACCCTCCTGGCCATCCAATTAGTCTCCAGTCAGGACCAAAAGAGCAATGGCAGATTCTTCTTGCTGCCCCCTCCTGATCTATTACTACTTAGCTGATTCATCACAGCATCAGATAATGAACAGAACATGCATACACATGTTCTGTACACAGAACTGGATTCATAGGACATTTCAAAAACTGGCACAATTTGTACCACTATCTCTATACTATGCAAAGATGTCAAGATTGCTGACAGAGGTCCATTTGGTATCACAGCTTTGTAATTGTCGATGGAAAGTTGTTTAAGCATATGTCCATTATGCTCGGATAAATTAAATTTATGACAAGCGTTGCCCAAGTAATGTTTCATATTCTCTCTGTATCAGAAAATCCTATTGTAACTGTTAAAATGCTTTTGTGCTGTTTGCATTAGAAGGACAGAACTCTTAAAAGGATAAGAAGGAAACATGTAGGCATAGGGCAAATACATATACAACAATACAGTAGCCATGTCAAACCTCAAAAGGGAACAAGGTTAAGATAAATGAATGGTACACAAAGTCTTTTATGTCTCTGAGAAAATGTGAAACACACAGGAGCTTGGTTTATCTGTAATGGGGTATGAATTACTTCAGCTGTAACTTTTCAAATTACAGCCCTGAAAGGGAGGAGTTCAACTCTCACCTCTTCCACCTATAGGTAAAAAGAGGTAGCCAAGTGGAGGGAAAAACCCACTGAAGTCTTTCCCCAGTTCCCCACATTTTCTGCAGCTAGAATAGTGGAAGGGATATTCTGGAATAGGTGGGGCCTGTGATTAGGAGTTGTGTTCAGTGTGTTTAAGAGAAGGTTGTCCTTACCCTGGCTTCCTGGCATTTCAAACAGGATATTCCTGTGTCTGTAATTAGAATCTATAGAGGGTATCTATGTGGGGCTATACCCAGGTCAGACAATATGACTCTTGTAATGCTAGTTTTTGCAACATATGTGCACGTGTGTCTTACTAAAAAAACCAAACCTGAACAGACCATGATTTTGACTCCATATTTGTTTTTCTCGCTCAATTTCCTCTTTCACGGGTTGAAAACCAGTTTAACATTAATTTAATGGTTACCAGAACCCTGATAACCCAAAGTTCTCAGAAGCCAGGTTAAACCTTCACGCATGTGAGGCTGATGGCCCAGCAGTCTCTCCTCACTTGCTGCCCAGTTCCCCCAACTATCCTATTTGAACGGTGGGAGGAGCCTGGCAGCCAACAGCCTGGGAGAGCACTTAGCATTTAGCTGTTTAGCAGAATTGATCTACCATAGCTAAAGCGCTTTAATGCTGGGCCTCAGCTAAGGTGCTTTAGCTAGATAAACCTAGCTAAGACACTTTAGTTAAACTTTCTCCCATCCCAGCTCCCTGGTGTTTCCTCCCAACAGAAATTGGGGAGCCAGCCAAGAGGCTTCCCCAATTATTCAAACATCACTTTTCTGAAAGCCACTTATCTGAAAAGTGGTCCCAGCTAAACAGGGCACAAGTCATTTTTTTGATAACCTACTTGTGGATAAATTATGTAGTTCATTGGCTCAACAATGTCAATTTTAAACCAAGGCTTTTGTTTCAAATGCTATTTGCAGATTGTAGCTGGTGAGACATGCTTCTCAGTGTAATTCTCATGGCTAAACCAAGCATAACAAGTGAGGCTTTCTGATAAATATTAATTTTGCCAAGCTGGCAATTTCCATTCAGGATCCAACCCAACAGGCAACATTCCTATTAATATAGTCAAGACCGATAAATCTAGCTGTACAGAAATTCATTAGGCATTCTGCCTGTGAAAAGAGTACAGGGTTGAGTCTAAATGCTTATAAAGAATGACAAACATCAACTAGCAACTTTTAGGGGAAAGAAGACTAAAAAGCCAATGAAATAGCTGTATGTAAAATCCTAAGAATTGAGATAGGAAGTAACAATTATTCACAAATATCTATTTGCACAGCTTAGTAGAACTTGTGTGCTACTTCTGTCCATTACTTTCACAATAATGAAAATTATATCACTTTCCTTTTCAGGTAAGCAGGCATTTAAGACTTCAGTATGAACATTTTTAACCGTACATGACTTCGTTGCTGTATATATTTTAAAATTATACCTTTCCGCTTTGAGCTCTTGTACCAGTAGTATAATTTATCAAAGAAGCCTTAAATGCCTGCTTACCTGAAAAGGAAAGTGATATAGATTTCATTATTGTGAAAGTAATGGACAGAAGTAGCACCAAGATTCTTCTTAAACAAGGTTGTTGGAATGCATTCAGCTTCCTATTGTGTACTGCCAGATTTCTGAGGCATACAATATTGTTGAAGGATAACAGCATTGAACAATCTCATTTTACTGCATAGATATATCTTCTTACTCTTCCAGATGTTTGACAAACGGGAAAATGATCCACTGGCTTTACCGATTCTTGCCTTCTCTTCTTTAGTGAGCTGGCGATTAGCAGATATTTTACTTCCAAGATATACAAAGTCAACAACCCTTTTGTATTCTTCTCCATCAATCATACATTCACCAGTGTTGACAGCATTATCTCTATGGTCTTGGTCTTCTGAATACTGATAAGAAGTCCCACTTTAGAAGATTCTTCTTTAATGTTTATAGAGAGTCTTTTCAAAGTTGGTACACAATATGACCATGTCATCTGCAAAAACTAACTCCTGCAGCTTCTCTTTTGCCCAGACAACACCATTTTCTTCAGCAGCAGCCATAGCTCTTCTCATCACAAAGTCTATGACAATGCAGAAGAGACGCGGGGTATAGTATACTGTGACAAAGTTCCTCCTCTGCCTTGGTGGGTCCTGCACTTATTGGCGGATTTGCTCACTTCAGAGATTCACAGCAGCCCTCAGTTTGGCCACTTTTGCTAGTGGCTCAAACCTGCTGTTCACTCAGCTAACCTCATCACTGGCCAGCATGGGAAAAAGGAAGGAGAACAATCCCCACAGTCTCTGCTGATCCACCATGTGGGTCGGGGAACAGCCCAGAGACCCTCCTCTCTGATGGAACCAACAGTCCAGGTCAACTCCTCCTGTGTCTGATCAGGAGTTGGGAGGTTTGGGGGGAACCCGGGCCAGCCCTCTACTCTGGGTTCCAGCCCAGGGCCCTGTGGACTGCACCTGTCTAGAGTGCCTCCTGGAACAGCTGCGCGACAGCTACAACTCCCTCAGCTACTTCCCCGTGGCCTCCTCCCAACACCTTCTTTATCCTCACCACAGGATCTTCCTCCTGGTTGTCTGATAATGCTTGTACTCCTCAGTACGCCTTCTCACTCTCAGCTTCTAGTGCCTCTTGCTCCCAGCTCCTTGCATGCACACCACAAACTGAAGTGAGGTCCTTTTTTAAGCTCAGGTGCCCTGATTAGCCAGCCTGCCCTAATTGCTTCTAGCAGCTTCTTAATTGGCTCCAGGTGTCCTAATTAGCCTGCCTGCCTGAATTTGTTCCAGCAAGATCCTTCTTGTTCTGGAACTGCCCCTGTTACCTTACCCAGGGAAAATGGACCTGCTTAATCTGAGACTAATATATCTGCCTTCTAACACTCTTCTGTAGCCATCTGGCCTGACCCTGTCGCAATACAACTTTGCCTTACATCAGCAATAATCATAAACAATTCCATGGCTTCACACTCTGTCCTGACACAGCAAGCACACTCATCATACAAAGTTTTTATCAAATTAACAGTCTTTCCTGAAATTCGGTAACGTGTCAGGATTTTCCAGAGGTCTTCTATCAATTGTTTTCATAAAATCAAAGAACTTAAAACCTTCTTCTATGGCTGTCCTAAGCCTTTCTCACTAAATCTTCTCAAGGTGAAAGCTTGGTCTGAACATGACCTACCAGATCAAAATCAGCCTTTTCTTCCCTGAGTGCTTTGTCAACAACAGTTTTCATCCTATTCAAAATGATAAGGTAAAACATTTTTCCAGCTACACCCCTCTCCAGTTATCACAAATAAGCTGGTCCCCATTTTTAGGGATTTTACAGATGACACATCTTCTCCAATCTTTAGGACAGATCACCTTTATCAACCCATTCTGTGAAAGCTGCATATATAATTCAACATCACTTCCTCTCCAGCTTTTAAATTTCAACATGTGTCTTATCATAGTCTGGTGCTTTATCACTCTTCAGCTGGTTTATAGCCTCAGTTACTGTCTCAAAAGCAATTATTTCTACTGATATAGGTTAAGTCTGCTATTTCTTCACATCTCTCAGTATGTGTTAGTGGTTCCAGGTGGCTGAGCACAGCCTGGAAATGTTCCATCCAACAGGCTTCTCTATCCTTCCTCTGTGGTTAAAATTGTACCACCTTGAACCTTTACAATGCCACAGCAGTTCAATAATTGTGTTATCAATTGTTCAGATGCTAGAAAATGTTTTTTTAAACCTCCTCTCTTGTACACCTCCTCAGCTTCTCTTGCTTTATTTTCCAACAACAGTAGGTCAAAGCACACTAGGGTGACTTAGTGCATGGCAAGCTAGTGTGCTGTAGGTTTACACCCTGGCTTGTCATGCACTAATTATCTGCATGGACAAGTCCTGTGTGTGTGTGTGAGTGTACATGTATATATACGAATGACATTGGTGGGCTGGTTTACACCCACTCAAGCTCCATCCTCTGAACCTAATGTTTTGTCTGTCAGATCATCCAATGTTTAAGGAACCCTGAAATTGAATAATGACAGGTTTCAGAGTAGCAGCCGTGTTAGTCTGTATTCGCAAAAAGAAAAGGAGTACTTGTGGCACCTTAGAGACTAACAAATTTATTAGAGCATAAGCTTTCGTGAGCTACAGCTCAAGTGAGCTGTAGCTCACAAAAGCTTATGCTCTAATAAATTTGTTATTCTCTAAGGTGCCACAAGTACTCCTTTTCTTTTTTCTGAAATTGAATGACACTATAGGATGTTTAAGGATATCGTTTATGGGTTTAAGTTAGGCTAATATTAATTGATTGTAGGGTTTTAATATTTAATGCAGTATTTGAAGAGTTTAGAAATTACCTTTTCATCAAAAGATGAATGAGGATAATATACTTAAATGTTACTTTTTCCGTGTGCAAATATTTGCAGGTAATCTAATTTTGTAACACTGGTAAAGGATTTTTTTGTGATTTGATTAGGTGTTTCAATACACATAACTGATTTTGTAGAGTTCCTACTTGCCTTCACCCCCAACAATAAATGTTTACTGGATTTATTAACAAATATAATTAAAAGAGGACAAAATCCCAAAAGCAACCTTAATGAAACAAAACTTCCACTAGAATCAATAATACTTGACATACAAAGCAGCTAAAGTAGCCAGATTATAAACTAGTGTAAATCAGTACTGCTCCATTGAAGTCAATGACAATTTTTTGCTTTAAACAAGACAAGGAGATGACCATTTCATTTAAAATTATTTTCAATTAATTAGAACATAGTCCATACATTGTACAATATAATCTCATATTAATTTAATTCTAAGATTTATACAATACATATAAAGCACCTGAGCCCACAGTATCAATGCAATCCTCTTTAGCTTGCTACTGCTATAGCTACAGTATAATCCATTAAAGTGAAAGCCTACACTCAGGGTCACACAAACATTCCAGAACACTGTTAAACAAATAATCTGTTAATCTGTCATTGATCCTCTTGTATTTTTTATATTTTGGAGCAAGTTTTGCCCAGCATGACCTGCCAGATTTGACATAAGAAAGCAACTGAAACTGCCCAATCTGCTTCAAATGTAGATGATCCCTGCTGAATCCACAAATACCTGGCAGAAATAACCAGGTTAATAGCCACAATAATAGAGAGATTTAACAAGGAGTATTGATACAGGAATATCTTTTGTGTTACAGTCACCTCAATAATATATGTGCTGAGCAAATTCAAAAGATATTTCTCATAACTGGTGAAAAGCTCAGAGTAAATTCAGAACAACTAAAAAGGAATGGTGCCTACATTCACCCACATGGAGCCTCCAAAACCAGAAATAGGAAACCAAAACAAAAAGATTTTCAGCAAAAAATTCTAATTATTATTATGTATTTGGCAATGCCTAGGAGACCCAGTCATAGCCCGGGCTCTACTGTGGTAGGCTCTATACAAACACATAAAAAGGACTGTCCCTGTCCCAAAAAGTCGCTATCCAAGTATAATGCAACTTACACTAGACCAATCTAAAATTGGGTCAGAACCCCCAATGTCTATTAATTACCCTGAGAATCCTCGTACTTGTGCTACTTGTCAGTGTGTATAATATTTCCCCCACTGTGTCTGAGCCATAGAAGATGTGAATCTATTACACCCCTAGTACAAGTCTTGCCTCCCAGCTTAAGCTGTAGAGACTCATGCTGACAACTCTGGATGTTCCTGGTCCAATCTCATGGTGTTGGCCAAGACAATGGCTGTAACCTAAGCTTATTTGGTGTCCTCGTAGAAGTTCCAAAACCTGTGATTCTATGGTGTAACTGTCAATAACTTATGTGATGGACTTTTTTTTTTGTGCAACTTCTTAAGAAACCACCAAAGTAAAAAGTCAACATATTACAAAGTTTATGAGAACATTAATGCTTTATGTACCCACTGACTGGGTCCATAACAGCAATGACCTACTAGTTGTTATTAGAAGTGCATGTGCTAGGCATCAAAAACCAGTAGAAAAAAATACAGAAAAGTAATAGCCAGACAAAATCCTATTACAAAGAATGAGGTAATTTTTCCTCCAAACGATTCCACAGTCCCTAAAGATATCATGTTATTAAAGGAACACATTTAAACAAACATAAAAGCTAAATGAACTCATAATATGCTGCCTCTGCTAAACCAAGCAAAGTATAAATAGGGAATAAGGAAATATAAGACTCAAGAGCAGAGATGAGTATGAGCCAAATCAGATGCTGGTTCAAAAACCTTGTAAATTCTAGAACTGTACTCTCAGCAATGTATGGACTTTTTAATAAAAATGAACATTTCAATTTTTTGAGTTATATTAGTAGTATAAAGTGTCTTGTTGGATTTTTTTTAAAATAAAATACTTTTAAAACAAACATTGAGTTTAACAATTCACAATCTGTCTTTTTAAAAAAGATCTAATATCAATATTCAGTGGCTGGAAGCTGAAGCTAGATACATTTAGGCTAGAAATAAGGCACGTATTTTTAACTGGGAGGATAATTAACTGTTGGAACTACTTATTAAGGCACGTGGTAAATCTTCCAACACTTGAAATTTTTAAATCAAGATTGGATGCATTTCTATTAAATACATTCTAAACATACTGAATTAAATTCAATGGCCTTTATTGTGCCCGAGGTCAGACTACATAATCATAATGGTCCCTTCTGGCCTTAGAATTCCTGAAGCTATAAAATATAGCCTTGATTTTGTGGTTTATGCAGCTATGCAACAATTAGTATTTTGGTTTCCGTGTATTGCACTAGAAGTCCTAGAAGTCATCTGTCAGCAGAGTCAGCTTCCATTTTGTGATGGAGAGAAGATACAGCATGTTACACAGGAGAGAGACACTGTGCTCTTACAGTGCTTTTACTTTTGTCTTCTTGGTTCTATTTTCACTTAATCTAATATTAAATATATAGTTACTCTTCATTTATGGAAAACATAACAGATTCAAAACCTTAGTTATTTTAAAATGTTTTACTTTATTTTCCTTCCTAGCAGGATATATCACATAGAATGTAAATTAAAGAAAACAAAGAAAAATATAGTAATGGGTTTTATCCATGTGATGCATCATAATTTGGATACAACAAGAAAATCAGCGTAGGAGTGGAAAACAGTAAATGAATTCTATAAAACTTGTTAAAGAATAAATTGGTTACTTTACGAATGAAACTGCCTACTTACTCTGTCAATAAATACAGTGCTGTCATAAAGTCTACAATACATAACATGAAGGTAATGTCAATGAGGTTTAATTTTTTTTAATCAGTGTTCATAGAATAAAGAAACCTAAAAGCCCTGGTATTTCACCTTTTCAAAACCCTGGAGTTACTTATTATGAAAAAAAATTCTTTTCCACAGAGTAGCTTCTTCTAATATCACCGATAACAGTGGAATCATGAAAACAACAAGGAGTCTGGTGGTACCTTAAAGACTAACAGATTTATTTGGGCATAAGCTTTCGTGGGTAAAACACCACTTCTTCAGATGCATGGAGTGAAAATTACAGTTGCAGGCATTATATAATGACACAAGAAGGGAAGGGAGTTACCTCACAAGTGGAGAACGAGTGTTAACAGGGCCAATTTGATCAGGGTGGATGTAGGCCACTCCCAATAATAGACGAGGAGGTGTCAATTCCAGGAGAGGCAAAGCTGCTTTTGTAATGAGCCAGCCACTCCCAGTCCTTATTCAAGCCCAAATTAATCGTGTTAAATTTGCAAATGAACTTTAGTTCTGCTGTTTCTCTTTGAAGTCTGTTTCTGAAGTTTTTTTGTTCAAGTACAGCTACTTTTAAATCTGTTATAGAATATCCAGGAAGACTGAAGTGTTCTCCTACTAGCTTTTGTATGTTACCATTCCTGATGTCTGATTTATGTCCATTTATTCTTTTATATAGGGACTGCTCGGTTTGGCCAATGTACAAGGCAAAGGGCATTGTTTGCACATGATGGCATATATCACATTAGTAGACTTGCAGGTGAATGAGCCTCTGATGGTGTGGCTGATGTGGTTGGGTCCTCTGATGGTGTCGCTAGAATAGATTTGGGGACAGAGTAGGCAAATGAGGTTTGCTACAGGGATTGGTTCTGGGTTAGTGTTTCTGTGGTGTGGTGTGTAGTTGCTGGTGAGTATTTGCTTCAGGTTGCGGGGGCTGTCTGTAAGCGAGGACTGACCTGCCTCCCAGGGTCTGTGAGAGCGAGGGATCGTTTTCCAGGATAGGTTGTAGATCGTTGATAATGTGCTGGAGAGGTTTTAGTTGGAGGCTGTATGTAATGGCCAGTGGTGTTCTGTTATTTTCCTTGTTGGGCCTGTCGTGTAGTAGGTGATTTCTGAGTACCCGTCTCGTTCTGTCAATCTTTTCCTCACTTCCCCAGGTGGGTATTGTAATTTTAAGAATGCTTGATAAATATCTTGTAGGTGTTTGTCTCTGTCTGAGGGATTGGAGCAAATTTGGTTGTATCTGAGAGCTTGGCTGTAGACAATGGATCGTGTGATGTGTCTTGGATGGAAGCTGGAGGCATGTAGGTAAGTATAGAGGTCAGTAGATTTCTGATATAGGGTGGTGTTTATGTGACCATCACTTATTTGCACTGTAGTGCCCAGGAAGTGGATCTCTTGTGTGGACTGGTCCAAGCTGAGGTTGATGGTGGGGTGGAAATTGTTCAAATCCAGGTGGAATTCTTCAAAGGTCTTCCTGTGGGTCCATATGATGACGATGTAATCAATGTAGCGCAAGGAGAGAAGGGGCGCTAGGGGACGAGAGCTGAGGAAGCGTTGTTCTAAGTCAGCCATAAAAATGTTGGCATACTGTGGGGCCATGCGGGTACCCATAGCAGTGCTACTGACTTGAAGATATAAGTCATCCCCAAATCTGAAATGGTTGTGGGTGAGGATAAAGTCAAAAAGCTCAGCCACCAGGTGTGCCATGGCCTCATCAGGGATACTATTCTTGACAGCTTGTAGTCCATCCTCATGTGGAATATTGGTGTAAAGAGCTTCTACATCCATGGTGGCCAGGATGGTGTTTTCAGGAAGATCACCAATACATTGTAGTTTCCTCAGGAAATGAGTGGTGTCATGCTGCTCATGCACTATACACATGGAGACACAATTTGTTTCTTAGCCAGAGGCAGGATACTTGAGTAGGTGCCCCAGATTAGACAGATGAGAGAGATGTGGTTTGATTCTGTATGGAAACCCCTGTCTACTACTGCATACTCTTATGTTTGTATCTACCACATTGTATAGAGCTAGCATAAGCAGCTTTATTATAACATTATTTGTTCTTTTTTCATACATGAAAGTTTGTTATATTAACAAATAAAACACATGAACTGATTCATATTTACACGAAAGCTGCTTTACACCATACTGGTAATGTGAAGGTTCTCTAAAACGGGCATACATTTCCAGCTACAAGGATATTTAAGCACTGGAATAGCCTTCCAATGGAGTTTGTGGCATTCCCATCATAGGAGGTTTTAAAAATAGATTAGACAAACACCTGTCAGGGATTAGGTATTCCTGGTCCTGCCTCAGTGGCTGGACTAGATGACCTCTTGCGGTCTTGTCCAACTCTACATTTCTATTATTCTATTTGAACAAGCCCCTAACTCTCTTGTGGCAACACACTTGTGGGACAATGTTTTTCTTCATTAAGAGGTTTTTAATTAGCCTTTGATTTTCCATGGGTTTCTTCACACTGCATCTTATTTAACAAGAGGCTTTGACGACAAACATTAAGAAAGATAATATATGTAGAAGATTGAAATTCTAGTATAAATGTGTTAAAGGAATAGCCTGTGAGTATGAAAATAGTTGATTGATTAGGTTAAACAAATGTATATACTAAAATATTCCTAATATAGGGGAATGCTTTGGATTATAATTTATCCAATAGATCAGAGATTTTTCTCCCACACAAGTTTTGCTTGTTTTTGAGAAAATACTAACTCTATTTTATATTTATTTGAGATTCTCTTTTAACTTCAAAAATACATCATGTAACTATGGGTCTGATTCTGTAAACCTTATTATCATGAGTATAACCCTTACTTGTGTGATGGTTTCCCCAGCTGGTTCAGTGGCAGGATCAACATTTCTTCCCCACTTGCAGATGGTATCCCCTGGCATTTGTGTGCATGTGTGTGTGTGTGGGAGATGTCTCTCTTTGTATCCTCCCACTCACCACACACATCCACTCTGAACAAAACTGTTTCTGTGAATGCTGTAGGATAGTTTTACTTCACACTATTTTGCTATATGGATATATTAGATGATGTGAAACAGAACCAGACTGAACAGACATTTAAAAAAATAGTTCTAAGTAGACAGTTTGATGCTCCAATGCACAGATTCAGAAAGACATCTACTGACTTCAGTGGGCTCTGAATCAGCCCTACATGAACAAAGTAATGCACTGTTGTGCAATATTTTAAAAATACCAACCAGGACAAAGAAAAATGCAAAAGAAACTGGAGAGCACAGGAACTTAAGCAGAAAAATAAATTATGAGATTCATTTTTGAGCTTTCTGAGGCAGAAAGATGACTGATAATAAAAAAAAGAAAGCAATCTACAATTGCTAGAACTTGTCTAACTGCAGAGCCTCGAATAGTTGACCTGCATGTACAGTATTGCCATGGTGATTGTGTTTTTATGTATGTAGCATTTGATGGGATGCTGCCTGAGTTAAATTTTTTATATAATACAGCTAAATTCTAACATTATGGAAAAGCTGATTAAAATATAAGAAGCTTTTTTAATCTTGAAAGGTGAACAGCAAAATGTCCCTATGTATGTATGAAGCATTATAACAAACATTCCATTTACCCCATCATACTTATCACTACATCAAGTTCACAGATGCCTTTCCTTGACAGTTTGGTCTCCTTTCTTTCAAATGAACTTTTTTTTCTGACTTCCACTACTTTTGAAAGAAAACTATTCTTTGTATCAATTTTCTAATTCATTTGCAATATGATCTTATACTTGACTGACATCACCCAGAGAAATCATTTCACTTTGACGCAATGAAATTTACTATTGTATCATTTATGCTGTGTCTTTCTGAGCAAAAGTATTCTGGATTTGAAACTGGTTAGTGATGTTGTGAAAACTGTAGCAATGAAAACCTCTCACTAACCCACTTTATGTTACAAAATTGATACCACCAGTACAGCTCAATCTACACATCAGTTAGAGCACTAAACTTCTAATATTGCTGTTCCCAACACTAACAGGGAAAGTAGGCCAGCGCCTAAATTGCAAAAGCCTTTGTTCTACTGTTTATAAAACTGCCCATAAAAATTCATCCTGGACTGAAATTTGACATACGAGGTCTCAGTCTGGCAAGGGAAGACACTCACACTTAAAAAAATTGTTGTAAACTCTTTGTGCTCTTGGTTTCTATAATGAAATTCTCTGTTCTTCAGAACATGATAGCGTTCATGGGAAATGCTAGATAGATAGCTCTGGGGATAGAGGTTTTCCACTTAGCCATATCACAGATAAAGCATTGGCAGCAGCCGTAGAAACTTCCTCATATGTGTCTCAAGCCAGTTTTGAAGAGTCCAACTCTCCAGGTAAGAACAGAGTTCCCTCTCCATTCCCATTCAGGTCTTGGTCTCTCTTTTCACACTGTCAGAAAGGATGCCAGTTAAGATGGTTTTGTGGTGTGGATATCTTTCTAATAGAAGGTGGACTGAACCCACCAATATTATTTCATACAGGCCACCAAGTAGCCTATATGGTCACTTTCTCTTATTAACCTAAGTTGGATTTGAAGTGGTGACTTGTAGGTGTAAAAGGCTTTGTATTTCCTAAGCCAGCTAAGTCCCCTTGTCATTCAGCACTGGTGACAGATTTCACACAGAAATCCTGATGATGTCCCCTGTTTATTCACACAGCCAAAATATCATGGATAATGGCTGCAGAAACTTCTCGTCACCATCTTGCCAACGCTGGCCTGCTGGCAGCCTCGTTAGTGGTAAAACTGCAGTTGAATCTCTATGGCCAATTAAGCTTTGGCCTATTTGGTGAATGTTCCATTTAGTGCTAGCAACAGAGTTTTTATGTAATTTTAAGGAACCCAAGAAAAAATATAGGGGAAAATGGTCTGACTTTTGTGCTTCTGTAGTAAAACAAACAGTTTATTTTTAAAAGACAGTCTTCAATCTAATCACTGACTGGAATTACTCAAGTATTGCTCTCACCCCCGCAAGAAGCTTTCAAATTATGATTCCTTAGTGGTACTTAAGCCTTACCCCCACTTTAAAAAAAAAAATTAAGTGGCACATAGTAACTCTGCTGGCGATACCTGAGGCAGATTGTACAAAAGCTGTCAGTCGCCTAACTGCAAATGGTAGGCCCCATGAAAGAGGACTGACAGAGCCCAACATACCTTGCTCCATACCATCCCGACCTTCAAAAAATACACATGGAAGGACTATGGACCCAGGCCCTTCTGAGATCTGACAGTGCAGAATTGGCTGTAGGTTGAAGAAGAGTGGAGGCTGCAACTATGATGCTGATGATTTCCAAATTAAACTCCAAGGAAGACTTAAGTGGGCAAAACATTGTCCAGTGGACTTTTGAGAAAACAATAGGAACAGCCACCCTGACTACTGTGAAGTGTCATGGGATTTTTAATAACCACAAAAGATTATGTCTCCAGCAGTGAATTCTCCACTAATGCCATGATGAGCAATGATGCTTCACTACTAACTCAGAGTGATAAGTGTTAAGACAAACACTTTCTGTGGCATTTAGGTGTCTCTGTAGGAGGGGGAGGGGGGCATCTTTCATCCATTGCTGGCTTAGTCCAACCCTGTTCATCATCAATGATTTGATGAAATCACAGCTTGAGGTGGTATAGTTAATCATCTTACATATCATTGCAATGTGTTACATCATGTTCCTGTAATAGCTGGACACAAAGGCATTTCCTTATTCTTGGTTTGGATCCATTCTTACCATTATTATTTTGCTTTCCCCCTCCCTCCCCATTATACATTTAAAATTGTTCACTTTCATTAGCATCGTTTCTTAAAGAGGGCACTGATCTGAAAATAAATGGAACCTTAAGAATTATCATGTTGTTTGAGAATTCTGTTTAGACTACGAGAAGATTTTCTTATGAGGCTTTAAAAGATGGATCTTATTTTGCCTGTTCTGAAAACTGACATATTTGAACTTGACATATTTGAACTTCATGCTTGGGGCTAGATCCTCAAAGGGTACTTAGTCTTTCAGCTGCATTAGGTGGTTACTGAGAACAATTATTGGATCAGGTGAGACCAGGGGTGCTGGAACAATTTTAATAACGGGGGTGCTGAGAGCCATTGAACCAAACTGTAAACCTGTCTATAATGGATACCACTTCAAGCCAGGGGGTGCTGCGACACCCCCCGCACTCCTAGTTCCAGCACCTATGGGTGAGACAGGAAGGAAAATGCCTTATTTGAGGACCCTGATGGGGCTTAGGCACCAAGCTGCATGGTGGTATCAGGGTGTAGGCAGCTTTGCAGAAATTTAAGTACCTATTGAAATGATTGTCACTATGTCACCTCTGCTCACAATTCAGTGATCACAAAATGAGTAATTATTGTGATCTACAGGAACGTAACATCTGAGGATAGGTGAGTGAGGAATTGTGAGGGTATTTGGAGCAACATTATGCTTTTTTTTCAGGATTCTTACACACTATTGCCATTCATATGAATGTCTGCATCCAACCTGTGATACAGCTTCTTATGTGCAACTTGAGCTTTTGTTTGAAAATTAGAATGACTTACATTGCTCTTCATTCAGGAATATTTGCCTATTTGAATCTCTTGGAAAGTCTGAAAATTCATACACATCATGTCTCTCCTCTGTGTTCCTTTCTAATATAACTAGGTCTCATAACCTTGCTTGATAATTCGTATTTTTCAAATGTTTGTTTAACCATTTTATTTTATAACTCTCTTCTACACAAACCAGTCTCTCTTTCCCTCTCTTTAAAAATAATAAAAGGCCAGATCCTGCATCCACTGTAGTCAATAGTAAAGCTCCCATTGACTTCAATAGTGACGGATCAGGCCATGGCACACAAACTCGGTGGAGTAATTCAACATAATATTAGCCAGTGCTGAGCATATAATAGTTCAATTGTTTTTAATTCATCAAAATCATGGGTTGTGTATCACTGCAGAAACATGACAAAGTTTAACAGTATGATCAGCTTATGTGCACAGTTTCTCTGTATTTCAGATATAATTTTGTCCAAAAACCATAACAATAAATCACAGTTTTGTATGAAATAATTAGCTGTCTCTGTAAGGCAAACTGCAGGAGGTTTCAATTACTGTATTGCATATGCTGGGAAGCCACCAATATCATGTTGTATTACCTGGAAAACAGACAACAGAAAATTGAAGGGGCCAGGAAACAAAGACTTTTCTTTAAGCTTAACTAAAAGTAAATAAATAAATAAAATCCAAACACTACTACGGGGAAAACAATATATGATGAAGTATTATGTTCTTTTAAGCAATTTAAACCTACTATTACATTTTATTTTAATGCTTAACTTCCACCTAAAAATTCTAGGTACAGCCAGTACAACACACCTCTTTGTGTTACTAACAGTATATCAAGTGAGCACACTCAAAAACACTTGGTCAATATAGAGAAACTAATATTAATTAACCAAAAACTGGGCCCAATGCCTGGGGCTGCCAACTTTGTAATATTTAAAAACTGGACACTCCAGGAGGAGTGCCGGAACCTCCTCCACCCTGTTCTTCCTCCCAAGACCCTGCTGTGACCCGCCTCTTCCTCCCCACAACTCTGCCCCCCATTCTCTTCTCTTCCCCCCAGTCTCCTGATGCTCACTGTCAGGGTGGCCAACCTGAGCCTGCAAAGGAGCCAGAATTTACCAATGTCCATTGCCAAAGAGCCACAGTAATATGTCAGCAGCCCCCCATCAGCTTCCCCGCTGCCAGCGCCTCCCCCCCTTTCCCTCCCCGCACCTCCTGATCAGCTGTTTCGAGGCTCTGGTGGGGAAGGGAGGAGTGAGGGCCCTGAAGGCTCTGGGGAGGAGGTGGAAAGGGGTGGAGTGGGGGCAGGGCCTGTGGCAGAACCAGGGGTTGAGCAATGAGCACCCCCTGGCCCATTGGAACGTTGGCGCCTGTAGCTCCAGCCTCGGAGCCGGAGCCGGAGCTTATACAAAGAGCCACATATTAACTTCTGAAGAGCCTCATGTGGCTCTGGAGCCACAGGTTGGCCACCCCTGCTCACTGCTATTCACCTCTCTCCTGCCCAGGTTGGGAGGTACTTGCCTCTGGAGCCACGGTTGGAAATTGCAGCCATCTGATGCAGATAAAAGGCAGCCCCTGCTGAGCAGAAGCTGGCGCAGGTGATGACCCGGTGCCCCCCCCATCCACAGTAACTGGACTTTGTGTGTCTGGTCAGTAGATCTGACTGGAAACTGTCAGAACCCTTTTTGACCGCATTTTCCAGTCGAAAACTGGGCACCTGGCCACCCTATCAATGACACACCTTCAGACCATCAACAGCAAAACCTATCTCCCTCTACACATTAGTAAGGAGAAACAGGTGTGTGTGTTAAACAATCATGAAATAACTAGGCAAAACCAAAAAGACTTGTGGGTTTCAAAAACACCACAGAGGGAAACTGTTGGGTAGATGACCTCAGGGAGGGAGTTCTACAGACAGGGCCTTCCTTCTAAGGCAGTCCAGCCAGTCATGGACAAATGGAGACTCAAACTCAGAAGGAAGCACAAAGACAACCCAGTTGATCTCTTGTGCCATGGCAGGACATTAGGCAATGGATCAGTTCTCAAACCTAAATTATCAAAGCAATCAGACAATATATCAGCCATCCCAAGAAAAGGCTGCAAGAATCTTTTAAAGAAAATGGTTAGGCACTCGACATATAGGGGTTGCTACTAGCTCTCTATATGATAAGACCTTAAAGCAGAGGTTCTCAACCTATTTATCATTGTGGGCCACATATGTGGCTCACAAAGTGTTAGCTGGGCCGCAGGTTGAGAACTACAGTGTCCCCTACCTAACCGCCCCTCAAAACCCCCTCTATGGCTCAGCTCCCTCCGTCCAGAGACCCCTCCACAGAGTGGCATCAAGAGCAGAGAGCTGGGCATGGGGTGGGGGACAGGGACCCCAGACCCCACAGCGTGAGGCCAGGGGGCAGCCAGGACCCCAATCCCAGACCTTGCCACGGAGGGCCAGTGGTAGCCAAGACCCCGACCCCAGAACCTGCTGGGAGCTTGTCATGTGGGGCAGGGCAGATGGAAGCTGGCAACCTGTAGCCCACCCTGCGGCAGGGCAGCTGAGAGCCCGGGGCCTTTAGCACACAGCTGAGCTGGGCTGCAGCTGTGTGCTAATTGGGCTGTGGGCTGAGAACCACTGAAATAAAGGGTCTGGAAATGACTAGCAGGGGATGGGCAGGTGGTTGCTGTAGGCTGCAGGCAGCCCAGGGCACACTGCAGCCTGGAGGATGCTCAACCCCCCCAGAGGCAACATATACCAGTGGCTAGTGGGGAGGGACCTGACCCCCCACTTCTCCGGACAGACACCCAGAACCAAGGAGGCAGCACTCCCCCGGTAACAGCACTCTCAGTCATCCTCTTCTCTGCCCACATCCCATTCCCTCCCTCTCCGTACCCCATTCCCTTTCTTCTCTGCATTGTCCCCTGCCCCATTCCCCCCATCCCTGTCTCTTTCCCCGTCCTATATCATCTCTCTTCTTTACCACTGCCTCTTCCCCCGCCACACGAAACCGAACACCCTTGCCCCGCCCCGCTTCCAAGGTCCTGCCCCTTCTTCTAAGCCCCACCCTTGCTCACTCCACCCCCCCATCGCTTGCCCCACCCTCACTCACTTGCTCATTTTCACCAGGCTGGCTCAGGGAGTTGTGGGCTCTGGCTGTGGGTACAGGCTCCAGAATGGGGCTGGGAATGAAGGATTCGGGGGGTGGAAGGGAGATCAGGGCTGGGGCAGGGGATTGGGGGGAGGAGTGAGGGCTCTGGCTGGGAGTGCGGACTCTGGGGTGGAGATGACTCACAGAAAAAAAATCAACCGGAGGCCACTCATCCATCTGGGGGGGCGCAGAGGTTTGGGACGAGCAGGCACTCGCGGATCCAGCCCTGTGGGGTTGGGAGGCGGAGGCTCGGGGCTTCCCTGTGCAGAGGGGAGAGCTGGCGCTCGTGGCTCCAGACCCATGGGTGGGGGTGGGGTACCATGGGCTGGATGAAATTAACCATGGGGCTGGAGGTTCCCACCTCTGCCCTATGCGTAGGAGCCAGAGTGGGGACATGCCAGTTGCTTGTCATGAGCTGCATGGCGCAGAGGCTAGCAGGAAGCCTGCCAGCCCCGCTGTGCGGTGCCGCCAACCGGACAGTCAATGACCCTGTCACCAGAGCTGGGTGTTCCAGTTGAAAACTGGACACGTGGTCACCCTAAATGCTGGAGAAATGGGGGAGACGGCTTGTGGGGGGCAACGCCTGCTCAAACTACACCTCTGGTGGCATGGGTTCCTGCAGTATGGGGAGACGGAGACTGGAGGGAGCAGAAGGAGCAGGCTGCTGGCTGAGCTCCATCCAAGCCACAGGGGGCTGCTTTGCCTTCGCTGCTGACACGAGCGCTTCAGCAGGGCTGCGTGAGCATGCGCCCCCTCGCCCAGCTCTAGCCCCGGCCCCGCCGCCGGCCTGACGGGAGCGGCACACGTTGAATTATTTTTAGCACACAGCTGCGGCGCTGGGATGCAGCTGTGTGCTAATTGGGCCGCATGGGGCCCACTGGCGGCATGTTGAGAACCGCTGCCTTAAAGTGTATCTGTTACATTACTGGAGGATTAGCATGATAGATCTCCAAGAGGTAAAGGTCAGCTGAAATATTTGCCTGTATTAATTTAAAGAGATGAATTATACTGGTTGTACCCCAGCATGTCTATGAAGTGCTCCTCATTTTATGCTTGTGGAAACACTCTATCAGCCTGTAATGTAAACAGGTGGAGTTCTCACTCTCTTCCAAAGAGAGTACCCACAAACTGTATACTGCCTCCAGAGTTAACAACAGAACATCAACCTCAGCCTAAGCTTTCTCCTGAACTTGGCTGTAGTGACGCAAAGATGATGTCAAGTTTATCAACCAAAAATATTATTATTATTACTATTATTTTATTTTAAAGCAAATGTAGTTGTCATAAAATTCTACTCTTGACATTAAAGTTTTCCTAGGATAAGCCTGCAATTAGTTTTTTAGCTTACCTCATATTGGGATTTTAAATTGAATACAAAACAGCCCTGATAGTTGTTTTAATGAGTATATGGGGAGGACAAACAAATTTAACCTATTGTGGGCGGTAGGCAGTGTCTGCTGCCTAACAGTTAGGGTTCCAGGCAGCCGTTACACCTAATGTTCTCTGCTGACAATCTCACCAAATGGGTGCAATCCACAAGGAGTAGCTTGTGGGTACAGTTCTTGGGGGCAACCTTGGCTTGTAGGTGCAGTCCATGAGTGGCATTTTTTCCTAATGGGTACAGTTCATGGCAGTAATCCCACCTAGTGGATTCAATTCACGAGCAGCAGTTCCACCTAATGGGTGACGTTCTCGGATGGGATAGGGGAACCCGGGCCCTCCCACTCCACCAGTTCCAACCCAAGGCCCTGGGAGGCTGGTTTGTCTTCATCCACCCTGTGATATCTGGCATTAGCCTCACGTTAGCTTATCTGGCTCACTTCCTACCTACCTCCACACCCCAGCTGGACATCTGTTCCTGGAAAGTGCTGCCCTAGTCCCAGTCTTGGGGGACTGCAGCTTCCTTTCTCCCCTCCTCCCTCCCGTTCCTTGGCTGGGTGTGGGATCAGGCCCTATATTTCCCTGGAGCTCCCAAAGCACTTTCTTCGATTGAACCACCTGGCTGCCTTTTAAACCCCGCCTCCAACCTGAGTATGCCCGGCACAGGCAGATGGGTGGGGCCTCCTGAGCCCAGAGTTGCTCCTTAACACCTGCCAGTCCAGTGAGGGGTTAATACACCCCATCACACATATAATATATGTACTCAAGTTTCCAAATCACAGTCTACCCTAATTTGTGTATACAAATTGTATATGTGTGTGTATATATATATATATTGCAAAAATACAGCCCAGTAATAACAATCATGCTTATTTAGAACTTTTCATTCATAGAAGTCAAAGTGTTTTAGAATGTTGGGTTAAGTATTATCATTCTATTTTACAGATGCAAAAAAAAATTGAGGCACAGAGAGATGAAATGACTTGCCTAGTGTTACATAGCAAGTCAGCAGCATAATTAAGAATAGAATCTGTGCTTCCTTACACCCAAACCTGTGATCTAAGTACTAGACCATATAGTACATACTCAAACAGAAAATTCTAAAGCAATACACTAAGGAAGGAAAAACAAGAGATGTTGGTCCCTCTGTTGATGGGCTGTCTCTCTCCAATGTAATTTAGACACTGTGGTCATCCATTGCAACCAAATAAGTTTGAAATATAGTACTGCTCAGCTGTTCTTTTGCTGGAAGTATGTTCTACATCCACAGGACAACACAAGCTCAAATGCATCAGTGAATTCAGCATGATACATAATCCAATTAAAAACACAGCACATACTCCACTTATCTCAAACCAAAGAACATGCAGCTGTAATAAATCTAATTACAAAGTGATGATGTAATAGGCAGATGCTATCTATTGTTTATTCATCAATGAGGTCAAGTTCTCATTTAAAAACATGTTACCAATTTCACTTAGGCTGCTGATAGCTTTGCTATGAAGCAGAACCTCAGTGTTTTGCAGTGCATCCTTTCCTTGTAATATATGTTTAAAAAAAATGAATAAGCCCATCAATTATAAGCAAGGTAGCTCATGTCTCTCTCCACCATGCTTGGCTACAGACAGATTTAGTCTTTTGTTCTCTTTTAATGGCCACAAGATGTTCCTTTATATAAATCCCAAAGGCATGACCAGTTTGCTCAAAATACATCGAGCAACATGTATGCATGCCCTGTCCTGCAGTACCGCAGAGTTTTTCACTTGAGTATTGGAAAATGAAAAAGAAAGTGATTATTGTCCATCTTCAAGTTTTATCTGTGGTACAAGAAAAACGGCAAACAATGTGATTAACAGGCTTCAGATCCTCCGAAGTAAAAAGTGGAACAGAATGTCACCTGCTTTCAGTAATTCCATTTCTCAGAGATCTAGGGAAACTATTATTAGACAAGAAGGATGAGTAAATTCTAATTCAAAATTTTCCAGTTCACAAATTTTTATAGCTCTATCAGCCAGGATATGAATGACAACTTGTTTTACAGTGGATGATAGTAGGACTCAAAGTGAAGATATTGATTCTTGCTGTATGTGTAAACAAAGAAAAACTGTTCAAAGATTTGCTCAGCTTCTGATGATAGTCTGCAATCCAGAAAAGGTTATGAACTTTGTTTCTGAATTGTTACTGTAATACTTATGGAAGGATGACTGTGAGATAAGAACAAACTTTTTTACCAGGGCATATTGGAAAGCAGGCTAACATCATCCAAACAGGTTGATCTCAAGTTAGATTTAAAAGAGATGGTTCTTTTCAAAAAGACGTTAGATATTGTGCAGAGGAGTGAAATGCATCATGAAAATGGAAAATTTGCAGGAATATGCAAGTCTCTAATTTACTTTAACTGGAAAACTAAGCATTCCGACAACTACTCACATGTATGTCTCATGACAACCTTCTATTTTTCAGTAGTCAGCACTGTGACATACCAGCAGTACATGAATTAAGATGAAATGTTATGCTTATTCCCAAGGAAGAGGAAAATAGTTTAATAGTGTGGTAGACTCCCTGCATATTTTGTGCATTGTAAAAACAAGTACGTATTAGAAGTGGTTGAACATTTTTTGACAGAAAATGGAGTTTTGTCAAAATCAAAACGTTCCATGGGAACCTGTCAATTTTGTCAAATTTCCAATCGAATAGTTTAAAAATAAATTGTTCTGACTTTCTCATTTTGACTTTTATTATTATTTTTATTACTGTACACCTTATATTAAATTACATTAATTTTAATATATATTTACATTACATATCATATTTAATATTGTATGTTACAGAACGGGGTAGGCAACCTCTGGCACGCATGCCAAAGGCGGCATGCGAGCTGATTTTCAGTGGTACTGACACTGCCCGGGTCCTGGTCACCGGTCCTGGGGGCTCTGCCGCTGGCCTGGGGTACCAGCCGCCAACCCCCTGCCAGCTGGGGTTTGGTCCACTGGCCCCGCTCAGCCCGGTGCCGGCCCCGGGTCCTGGGGGTTCCACTGCCAGCCTGGGGTACTGGCCACAGTCCCCCTACCAGCCGGGGTTCTGTCTGCCAGTCCTGCTCAGCCCTGGGTCCCAGCCACCTATCTGGGAGGCTCTGCTGCTGGCTCTGCTGCAGCCGCCCCCAGCTGTGGCCCACTGGTCCCAGCCTGGGGCAGTGAGGGGTGCAGACGGGGCAAGCAGGGGTGCAGCTTAGCACCCCCACCTTAAAAATTGTTCCAGCGCCACTGTACTGGGATATTTTTAAGTCTTGATTTGCTGCTTACATCACTATCACACCATGTGGAACAGCGCACTGCGTTTGCCGTTGAGATTAGAATGTACTTGCAAGAACTGGAATCAGAATTTTCTGACAGATTTCAAGATTTCAGGATTGCCAGCAATTTGGCCCAGTGCTTTCTTTTCTAATTAAACCTGAAAAGTTCAATGAAAGCGACTTGGATTTGTCTGTATTTAAGTGGATGGGTATTTAAGATATCGAAATGCAGCTCATTCAGTTAAAAAACTCAGAATTGTAGGCATCAAAGTTTGGAGATCTGCGGAGTGCACTTGAAGCTACCAAGAGAGATCATGGGGCCACTATTCTGACCTGCTGGATTTCCCTGCCAGTGAAGTTTAACTGTTTGAAGAAAATTGTGTTTGCAATGCTCTCAGCATTTGGATCCACATACCTGTGTGAACAGGTATTTTCACACATGAAATCTGTCCTCTGTCCCTTTCGGAGCCAGTTAACAACTGATCACTCAGAAGCCTGTGTGCAGCTTAAATCATCCAAACACAGTCCAGACATTGGAAAACTCAGCAAGGAAAAGCAAGGACAAGGATCACACTAAACCCATAAGGTCTTCATTTTAATTTCATTTTAAATGAAGCTTCTTAAACATTTTAAAAACCTTATTTACTTTACATACAACAATAGTTTAGTTATATATTATAGACTTATAGAAACAGACCTTCTAAAAATGTTAAAATGTATTACTAGCATGCAAAACCTTAAATTAGAATAAATAAATGAAGAGTCGGCACACCACTTCTGAAAGGTTGCCGACCCCTGTTATAGAATAATATTTCCATGTTATCCAAACATGATTCAATATTTCCAAATTGATTTTTTCCAGAATTTCCATATCACAGGAAAGTCCAACATTTTGAACTACTTTTTTTTTTCCCATTCTGAATCCGAATGAAAAGTTGACATTTTGACTTTTTTTTGCAGAATGGAAATTCTGGTGACTCTAGTGGATATTACTGTTGCAAACAATTAATTTCCAACAATAATGGGCAAATTTGATCTGCAACTTAAAAGTGCCATTATAATTCATGACTTCTTTTTAACTAGATTGGCCACTCAGGACAGGATATCGGACTAGCTGGTCCACTGGTCTGATAATGACAACAAACATGTTCCTATCTTGGATATATGAATGAAGTTTATTACAACTCACTTTTCTTCAAGAGTGGTTTCACTTTGAGGTGGGCTTTGGTTCTTTGGAAAATACTGGAAAACATGGGGTTTCCAAAGCACCTCAATGAACTTAACACAAGTCTCTACCATCAACAACAGACCACAACAAGAGACATGGTACAAACAATACAAGTGACAGCAACTGATTTTTCACTGGACAGGCTATGAGTCAAAGGTGTATTCTGTCCCTAAGCCTTTTCTATATGTCCTTGGAAAGTTTTGACAAGGTAGAAGGAGCTGGAATTTCCTTTGTTAACATGTTAAACATGTTCCTATCTTGGATATATGAATGAAGTTTATTACAACTCACTTTTCTTCAAGAGTGGTTTCACTTTGAGGTGGGCTTTGGTTCTTTGGAAAATACTGGAAAACATGGGGTTTCCAAAGCACCTCAATGAACTTAACACAAGTCTCTACCATCAACAACAGACCACAACAAGAGACATGGTACAAACAATACAAGTGACAGCAACTGATTTTTCACTGGACAGGCTATGAGTCAAAGGTGTATTCTGTCCCTAAGCCTTTTCTATATATCCTTGGAAAGTTTTGACAAGGTAGAAGGAGCTGGAATTTCCTTTGTTAACCTCTTAATCAACCTCAGATATGCTGATGACACAATGCTCTTCGCTAAACCTACTGATACAATGCAATGAATGTTGGAATCTGTAAAAAGAAGTTCATGAGTTAGTGACTATCCCTGAACATGGCAAAAATGAAATGTATGCACGTTAACATGATTAACAAAAATAGGATGGAAGCACACAACATGATTAAAAGTCAAACTGTAGAGGCAGTAGATTAATTCAATTATCCGATGTCATACATATTCAACCAACAAAGTTGTTCCAAAGAAATTGAAAGAAAACTAGGAATGGCTCGCTCAGCCATGGCTTCCTTTACAAAAGTTTGGAAAAAACTTGGCATCTCAATATGTATGAAGAGTCACCTGTAAAAAGCATGTGAATTGTAGGAAGTTAATGCTACTCACAAAAAAAATTAAAGCCTATGAGATATAATACTGGCAAAGACTCTTGCATATCTCCTGGGTGGAAAAGAAAATGAATGCTTATGTTTAGAAATATTATTGGAGAGAAACAGACCCTGTTGTTGGAAATCAACAAGTACAAACTTATTTACTTTGGTCACATCGGGTGTAGAGATGGAAATAACCTTGAGAAAGGTATCATGGAAGGAATGGTGTGGGGTCATTGTAGTAGGAGATGACCAGTCAGAAGATGGATAGAAGGGGTGCAGCATACTCCAGCAGATCACTCGGAGGTCACTGCTGATGGCTCAAAGCTAGCAATGGATTGACAAGGCTCTGAAAATTATGCTATGATATTCAGACATGAATAAATTGATTTTATTTACTTAGGGTTTTTAAAGAGTTCTCAATGTGTCATTGAAGCACCTCAAACTAAATCAGCCTGGAATAAAATTAGGGCTTGGCAGAATTCAATTGTTTTTTATGAATCTGACAGATAATATCAAAGTTCATTTTTTAGCTTTTTTAGATTTTTATTGATTTAAATTTTCACACTTGCCAAAATATATAAAGTAAATATACTTAAATCTAACTCTAATAAATTCTTAAGCAGAATTGTTATTACTTTACCTATCTATAAATTTTGATTATTGGCTTGTACATGTGCAGTGAAATTGACATTTACTGATAAAAATCTAATACTTCCACACCTAAATAAAACGGACAGTAGCAAAGTGGAAACAACTAGCCTGGAAAGAAACATACTGTTCATTGAATAAATCAGCTCCCACCTCATTCTCTTAACATTTGATTAGATGTTAAGAGCTGCACTGGGAGAGCTTTTGACTGAGATTAGACAGGATCCAGGTCATTAAGCTTTAATGTTTGAATATAATGCTTTCCTCAATACAATGTTGGTTTTCCTTAGCTTCCAAGAATAGTGTTCTTTCAAGCATAGCATTGCATTCCCCTTTCAGGGTATAAATAAAGAGTCAAATAATGGAGTGGTCTTCAGGATCAACTGAGGAATTCAGGGCTTCCCCCTTGGGCTGGGCCTCATGGTCTGGAGTCTTGTATCTTCAGGGCCTTCCATCACTTAAGTTCCCTGCCGAAGGACAGGCTTTTGTAGTTGGTGATAGGGGAGGTAATTCTAAGACACTTTAATGCCTGATCTGTGGCCTGACTGGATACCAAATTGGCCCTTGGCATAATTTAATGCAATATAAAGGATGCTTTGAGATAAGTGGATTAGAGTGGTCCCTTAGGGACTTCTCCACAGGCCAGGAATCACCAGTGGCGCTGTTCTTTCTCCAGCCCACCCAGGAATCACCCTTATGCCAGGAGTGGACGTGAGGGAGAAATGGGGGGCACAGAGCTCGCTAAGCTAGATTTATCTCTCACACGGATTCACTCTGCATCAGAGGATTTATGCTTGCTGCTGAAGTGCTGCCGGAGAGAGTTAAGGGCAAGGATCTAACCCACTGTACCTAAAAATCAGCTTAATTTTAAATGGTAAAGATTTGCAGGTACTCAGGCCATGTTTGAATATTTAATTTATCAATGATATAAATAATTTTTGAAGTGTTGCTTAATAACTGGTACTTTCCTCAGACCAATACCCTTTGCTGAAAGAAACCAGCATAAATCCTCTCTCAGTACATAGATTCATAGATTCATAGATACTAAGGTCAGAAGGGACCATTCTGATCATCTAGTCCGACCTCCTGCACAGCGCAGGCCACAGAATCTCACCCATCCACTCCTATGAAAAACCTCACCCAGGTCTGAGCTATTGAAGTCCTTAAATCATGTTTCAAAGACTTCAAGGAGCAGAGAAGCCTCCCTCAAGTCAACCATGCCCCATGCTACAGAGGAAGGCGAAAAACCTCCAGGGCCTCTCCGATCTGATAGATCTTTTGCCCCCACTGCTTCCCTTGGAAGGCTATTCCAAAACTTCACTCCTCTGATGGTTAAAAACCTTCGTCTGATTTCAAGTCTAAACTTCCTGGTGGCCAGTTTATACCCATTTGTTCTTGTGTCCACATTGGTGCTGAGCTTAAATAATTCCTCTCCCTCTCCTGTATTTATCCCTCTGATATATTTATAGAGAGCAATCATATCTCCCCTCAACCTTCTTTTAGTTAGGCTAAACAAGCCAAGCTCCTTAAGTCTCCTTTCATAAGACAAGTTTTCCATTCCTCGGATCATCCTAGTAGCCCTTCTCTGTACCTGCTCCAGTTTGAATTCATCCTTTTTAAACATGGGAGACCAGAACTGCACACAGTATTCTAAGTGAGGTCTCACCAGTGCCTTGTATAACGGTACTAAAACCTCCTTATCCCTACTGGAAACACATCACAGTGTGACAATATGGATACTATCTAATGTCTGAACACATCACAGTGTGACAATATGGATACTATCTAATGTCTGAATAATATTTTACATTGTTTTTCCTCTGTCCTGATTTTCTAACTTCATGACTTCTGAGTATGTCCCTGAGTTGTTCCTTTTATGGCACCAAGAGTGAAACTCAAACAACAGACACTTTTTGTCTCCCTCTTCTTAGCTCTGCTGTAGACTTCCTGGGTTCCTCGTTTCTAGTCCAAGCATGCACTCCATGGCAGGACCCAGTAAACTCCCAGCATACTTGAATGCAGCAACCAGAGAATTTTCAAACGTAGGGTGCCCTGGGGAAGTATGGGTAAGGGGAATAAATGAGCCTGGACCCATTATCAGAGTAAAGGGTGTTTGAGAACAAGAGATGAAAGATGGCAGATTGAAGATTCACATAAATAAGGGTATGCAACCATCTTTGGGAGGGGTACTAGAGAGGGCTTTTCAAAATGGCCTTCCCCTTTGATGTTTTCCATCCCCAGGAATTAAATAGGCTTCCTTATATGACAGTGGTACAGAATCTCAGATATAGTCACTTTCTTCCAACACTGAACTACACTATTCCAATAAGGAAAAGCTGTTCTCAATGTTCCCTCTAATTTTTGACAGGCCGTATGCACAAAAAGTTTCTTCTGTGCAAATTGTTGTGCTTCTGTTCACATTTTTGTATGCGTGGTGTTTTTCCGTGTGTGTGTAGTTTAGGATCTGTGTGCGTGCACACACGTGCACA
Source organism: Dermochelys coriacea (assembly GCF_009764565.3). NCBI lineage: Eukaryota > Metazoa > Chordata > Testudines > Dermochelyidae > Dermochelys > Dermochelys coriacea. The sequence continues at coordinate 330,589,564 of NC_050068.2, forward strand.
GCTTGGAGGGAACAGTGGCTGTTCTGTCTCTCTCCCTCTGAGCTTCACTCCATAGAATTAAAGATGGAGGCAAATGTCCACTGATGTCAATGGAATGACTCCCATTGATGTAAACCAGTATCCACATTAATTTAAAAAAAACCCTCAATATTGTATATTTAATGGAGTTTACAGTGAATATATGTAAGCAGGGGAATAGTCCCGCTATTGTGGGGAACTTTCCTGGCTTCTGCACTACCCCGGTGAAGTGGGCTAGTGAAAGGATCTGAGTCCTCGCTTCCACTTCCTTTACCCAGTGGCCTCCCTGCCCTTGAGGACTCCCCTTCCACTCTCCTGTCTGGCAGACTCCTCATAACCCCAACAAGGCTGGGCCCAGGATTCCTGGGGGGCTCAACCCCCAACCCTGCTATGGTCATCTAGGACAGGTGCTAGGGTGTCCCCACTCTGGGGTTCTCTCTGCACTGGGCACTTCTCTGACCCACTGACCATTACATACTAGTTACAGCAAATGCAAGTTATTTAATCAACAATTAATTTTAAAAAGAATAAGGAAAAATGGGAAAGATTAAAGGAAACACATCACCCCGCTGTGTGGCAGGGAACATCACAAACAGCATCTCTGGAATGTCAGGGCAGTTCACAGTCTGTTCCTTGTAAGTCCCAGGCCTTCTTCTCATGCCCTGGCTGTGCTGTAGGGATGCTGCGGGTTGGACACTTGCTCTGGTGGTGGCCACACGCTCTCAGGTTCTAAGTGGCAGGACCCTTCTTCCCAGTGTCTCCCCTGCCCTGTCAGGGTTACAATCCAAGCCTGGCCTGCAGAGCCTCTTGGTTGAGGCGTCTCCCTGTGCTGGGCCTGCTGCCCAGGGTCCCCCTCGCTCTCCCCAGCTGCTCACCGCACCCAGCTCCAGATTGCACCAGCCCCAGCTCCTCCACTCTGTCTCAGCACCGCTGCTGCTGCTCTGCCTCCAGCTCCCTGGGCTGCTTCTTTGGCCCCTCTGCTTCTGGTTCCTGCAGCTTTGCTGCCAGGACATGTCTGCTCTGCAGGCTGCTTCTGTGACTCTGCTCCCAGCACTGACCTGCTTCATGGGCTGCTTTTCTGGCCCCTCTGGCTCTGGCACAGCTCTGCTCCCCAGCTTAGCTTGGGCCCCTGCTTTCTCTTTAGCTCAGCCCCACTCTGTCTGACACAGGCAATTCCAGCTCACACGGAGGACGGACCCTCCCTGGCCTACTGACCCCCTGATTAGCCTGCCTGCCCTGTCATTCAGGCTGACTTGGATCATTGGCCTCTCCCCATTGTTCCTGGGGACTATCAGTCTCAGGGTCCTGATTTCCCATAGACCCTTCCCCTTTTAATATTAGGAGCTAGCCAACCAAAACAACCCCACTGAATGTTAGTAAGGGGACAACAGTCCCCTTACATACATACATATTATATATATATAAAATCTCTGACAAAGATTTTAAAAGTACAATTGTGATTTCACACAAACAGGGTTTGACACCTGCCACTGAATCTTCACACAAAAGATACATATTCATTGATTCTGAATGCAGTCCGAGTTCATCTGCTTAAAAATTATTGTGATGTTGATACAAATACTTTAACAGATTGTATTTTATATATGTGTCTTTTTATGACACAAGGAACTACATTTTAAATGTAGAAAAACTCTGCTCTGGGTAATTTGCATCCTTATGTTCTATTATAGATTTTCCTATTTGGATTTCCATCTGGTCTCCAATATCTTTTTGAGTTTGTTATGACTTTAATGAGATCATCTCGGTTTTACATACCTACAATTTTATTACTATTTGGAATTAGCAGTACCAACTTACCTATCCATAAACTCCATTGTCTTACCCATGGAGTTTAACAATGAACACAGCATGGGTAATGCTGTGACAAAAAGAATAAATGGACTAGAGGTAAAACATTTGAGTTCCAAGAATCAGAAAGTGGAAAAGTACAGCTCATGCTAACCCTTATTTCTTAACTATCAGTACCTCCTATCTGAATGTGTGTAGGGGGGTCTATTAGACTGAACACAGGACACATCACCAGGCATTTCTAATCCTATCTCCACCACTGATGTGCGGTATGACTTTGGGCAGGACCACCTCTGTGTTGGTCTCCCTGTTGGAAAATGAGGCTAATAACTAGCTCCCATGGTTCTGGGGAGGAATAATGAATTACATTTATAGACTGTACTGAAGATTTAAAGCGTTATCTAAGTGTTAAGTATAATTATTTGATAGGAATAGTTTACTGTTTCCAAATAATACAGTTCACAGCATATCCAGATAAATATCATAAGGACAAAGATGACACAAATAATGATTTATCAAGAGAGACTAGTATATAAGATTTGTGACCACTGATATACGGTAGAACCTCAGAGTGAACATAAACACATCGGTAATGGAGGTTGTTTGTAACTCTGAACAAAACATAATACCGGTAGTTTTCTTTCAAAAGTTTACAACTGAACATTGACTTAACACAGCTTTGAAGCTTTACTATGCAGAAGAAAAATGCTGCTTTCCCTTTATTTTTTTTAGTAGTTTACATATAGGACAGTACTGTACTGTATTTTCTTTGTTTTATTTGGTTTTGTTTTTTGTCTCTGCTGCAGCCTGATTGTGTACTTCCAATTCCAAATGAGGTGTGTGTGGTTGACTGGTCAGTTCATAATTCTGGTGTTTGTAACTCTGAGGGTCTACTGTATCATTTAGAAGAGCTAAATAAACACACTAAGATCACCACACTGCTTTCATTATACATTGTTTAAAGTTAATAATTTATTTTTTATTTAACAGTAATTAATATTATCGTCAATCTATGCTAGCTCTCCAATATTTTTCATCACACTGCATGAGTTCACAGAAGGCTCTCTCTAAAAAAAAAAAAAAAATTTACATTGCAGGCAATGCAAAAATCTTTTACCAAACCTGGTTCCTTACCCCAAACAAGAAGTTTAACATACATACACCTATATCCAACTCATTGTTATTCATGAATATGTAAGGTCATATACCTAATACATTATGGGATATAAAGTTAGACAAACAACAGGATAAATGAGCTGGACAATTGTGAAAACTGTAAAGGAACACCAAGCTCTCAATAATAAGAAGGTTGGGCTTGTAGTTAAGTATTGGCCTGTGCACCAGAATATCTGGGTTCAATTCCTGGCTTGGGTTCAAGTTTTCTGAGAATCTATTGTACCTCATCTCCCAGTATATAAAATGGGGATAACATATTATTTTCTCTGGCTTGTCTATTTAGTCTGTGTGAGCTTTTCAGGAAAAGCTTTCTAGTATATTTACAGTTCCCAGTGTAATAGGACTGTGAGCCCAGCCAGGGCCTCTGAATACCACTGTAATTGAGAGAATAAAAAAAAGTCGTAATTATTTTTAAGTAATTTAGGTGGGGTAAGAAAACAGCAACATCAGGAAAACAAGAGGCAATGCCAACTTTGCTTCTTGAGACTACAGTAACATAACCCATTTATAGTAAAACAGCAGAAACTCAGAGTTATGAACAGCGGAGTTACGAACTGTCCGGTCAGCCACACACGCATTTGGAACCGGAAGTACTCAATCAGACCACAACAGAGACGAAAAACAAAACAAAACAAAAAAACCCAAATACAGCCTGTACTCTGCTAAATGTAAACTACTAAAAAAATAAAGGGAATGTTTAAAAGAAGATTTGACAAGGTAAGAAAATTGTTACTGTGCTTTTTTTTTCCATTTACATTAAGATGGTTAAACGCAGCATTTTTCTTCTGCATAGTAAAGCTTCAAAGCTGTATTAAGTCAATGTTCAGTGGTAAATTTTGAAAGAACAACCATAACATTTTGTTCAGAGTTATGATCAACCTCCATTCCTGAGGTGTTTGTAACTCTGAGGTTCTACTATAAAATAACTCTTTTCTCTGTATGTCTTAGTAAGGCTGGCCCTGAAAGTGAAAAGAGTGCTATCTGAGGCTATGTCTACACTACACACAACTGGCGGCTGAGTGTAGTGAATGTGTAACTATATCCTGCAGTGAAGAGCCTGTTATGTCCAACTACAGTGTGTAGTTACACAAATCAATGAAAGGCTCTGGCAAGCAGGAGACAGTGGAGGAAAGCTTCAGCAACTCCTCACTATTGGAGCCTTTCAGTGTGGTGGGGAAGGGCTCCAGGAGCGGGGACATGGCAGAGCCTTTCCTGTCGGCCTTCCTCCTGCCAGAGCCTTTCCCCCTACGGGACTCTTTTCCTGTGGCAGGGAAAGTCTCCAGCAGTGGGAAGGCACTGCTAAAAATAGCAGTGTAGATGTGGATGCTTGGTGTGGGTGAGCAGAGAGAGCATAAGTACTCACACCCTTTGGGCATGTCTTTACATCTCATCTAAGCAATGCCTCACTAGCTGCACTGCTGTTTATACCCAGGCTAGGGGGGCTACGTGGGCATGCATTCTACATGCTGCTGAAAAAAGCTCTGTTACAGTATAAAGGAAAGAGGTAAATTTAGAGCTATTAGCAAAGACATAGCCTATCAGCTACCATGGATTACATATGCGACTCCTGAATGTTTTTGTTACTCTTCTCCCATCAGACCAAAAGTCTGATTCAGTACTGGAGTGCAACTGAAATCAATGAGGGACGCTGTTCTAATAAAGAAAATGTTTCTAACATCTCTTGGATTGAATCGATGGACATTTGACAGGTATGCTCTGTGGGTACTTTTTATTCTGCATTTGACATTCTAGCAGTGTTTTAACCAATTCTTCATATCCAAAATATATAATGATCTGGGCTGGAATATCTATGCATGTCATGTTGCAGTTGAGACACCCAGTCTCACTCAGCCACTTTCACCTGCTCTGCATCCATTTTGGCAATTTTTTAAAACAAACTTGGCAGTCAAGGAAGTCACTCCAATTGTGTTTGGAAAGCTTCACTCCCATAGCAGCAGCAGTCACACTGACCCCGATGTATCACATAATACATCAGTCTGAAAGGGAGATATCTAGCCAACCTGTCTCCAAAGGTCCTTGATCTCCCACAAAAGGAGGTTATGTCTCTCTGCAGATGTCTCTGCAGGGTGTTTCAGAAATAGTTTCTGAGCAAATTGAGGCTTTCTTGTATTGGATAGAAAATATTTATAGCCATTGTGACACTAACAAAATATATTAGATACCCAGCTGCATTTGGCAACAACATTTAATACATGGTGTTCAATCTCATAACACAAGCAGTAGCTGCAGGAAAATTTCCTGCTAGCTTCTCTCCCCTCTCATTTCTGTCTGGAGTCTTAGGTTAAGAGGACTTGATAAAGAAGGACAATGGTAAGTATTACCACTTCAGTTCCAGCAATCAAGATTTCTTTTTGCAAGATGCTTTACAATAGCACAGTCAGAAGGAATGTGAACAAATCATGCCAAATCAGCTTGAATTCCTTCTTTGACACGGTAACTGGTTTGGTGGATAGGGGAAGTACTGTGGACATAATATATCTCGACTTCAGCAAGGCTTTTGACACAGTCCCACATGACATTCTGATAGGTAAGCTGGAGACATGCAGGCTTCGTGAAACTACTGTTTAGAGGATACAAAATTGGTTAAATAACCACGAAGAGTAATTGTTAATAGAGAGATGTCAGATTGGTGGGGGGGTTTCAAGTGAGGTTCCACAGGGATCTGTTCTCAGTCCTGTTTTGTTCAACATCTTTATTAATGGCCTGGATGTAGGAATAAAGAGCATACTGATCAAATCTGCAGATGTGACAAAGCCAACACTTTGGAGGATAGAGCTAAAATTCAGAAGGATCTTGATAAAGTGGAGAATTGGGCTATAGACAACAAAATAAAATTCAGCAAAGATAAATGTAAGTTGCTACACTTGCTCTCCTCCTGCTTTTACCAGAGGAAAAAGAGCTGTATCTCCCTGGCTTCCCCTTACTTTAACTCCTGCTGTTCAGCCTGAAGGCTGGTTGCTGCAGATCAACCACTGAAGAGTATAATGCTGAATAACAGAAGGGCATTCAGGGTGCGGGAAAAGAGGACAGCAAGATTGGGCCTCATGTTTTAATGTACAACTCCAGTTTGCCCATGGCCTCTGTACTTCACAACAACCAGCAGAAGGGCTCATGGTTTGCCTATGCTGAATGAAAATGTCAGGCTCATTTTGGGGAGAATCCTAAAAAGGACCATAATTAAGTGCCTAAAAACCCAGTTTTGAACCAAAAACAACTCCAAACAAACAAACAAAAACATTTCAGGTTTCTCTGTAACAAATACAGAGTTTGCGGTGAGTAGAACTGGATGTTTAAAAGTAGAGGAGAATAGATAAAGCTGATGGATGCCAACCCCAGGTAAGAAGACACACTGTTGAAGACACTCTTTAAAATAAATGTGTCCCATATTGAAAGGGGAAAAAAAGAGATCCCTAAATATTAGAGCTCCTGAGGCATATCTGAGAAATGGAGCAGATTTAAATACATTCCTCTGTATGGACGGAAGACAAGCAAAAAGAAAAGGAGAGACAAAGTAAGAGGAACACAGAAATGTGAGGAAATTACAGCTAGTTCCTTTCTTTCTTACTCCTTGGAGAAACCCCTCCCTCCACCTATCCCTAATCTAAGAGTTTGCTTTGATATTTTAATGTTATATTAGTTATCCTATAATAAGCCATTCTTTATTGTTTGTTTTTTTCTGCTCAAAGCAAGCAAGATTTGTGCCGAGTCTCTAATTGATCTACCCTCTCTGAACATGCCCAGATGGCAAGGAAACGGTTTCTCCGGCAACAGGAACTATGTGAAATCTTTTAGTTTTCCCTCCCCTTTTCCATCAGATTTCTATTTACTTTGAAGCTATTCACATAGAGGCAACAATGAGGCACTGGACCTCTAGTGTACAATTCATATCTATCAGACAAAGTCATGGGGAAAAAACACTGCAAGTGACCAGACCAGCAAGCATACAATGTTTGTTTCCTGCTATTCAAGTTATTAAAGAACCCATTGGTATCCAGAAAGGTAACAAGGTAAAAAGCAAAAGGAAAAGGAGTACTTGTGGCACCTTAGAGACTAACAAATTTATTAGAGCATAAGCTTTCGTGAGCTACAGCTCACTTCATCGGATGCAACACCACCCTATATCGGAAACCTACTGACCGCTATTCCTACCTACATGCCTCTAGCTTTCATCCAGATCATACCACTCGATCCATTGTCTACAGCCAAGCGCTACGATATAACCGCATTTGCTCCAACCCCTCAGACAGAGACAAACACCTACAAGATCTCTATCATGCATTCCTACAACTACAATACCCACCTGCTGAAGTGAAGAAACAGATTGACAGAGCCAGAAGAGTACCCAGAAGTCACCTACTACTGGACAGGCCCAACAAAGAAAACAACAGAACGCCACTAGCCATCACCTTCAGCCCCCAACTAAAACCTCTCCAACGCATCATCAAGGATCTACAACCTATCCTGAAGGACGAGCCATCACTCTCTCAGATCTTGGGAGATAGACCAGTCCTTGCTTACAGACAACCCCCCAATCTGAAGCAAATACTCACCAGCAACCACACACCACACAACAGAACCACTAACCCAGGAACCTATCCTTGCAACAAAGCCCGTTGCCAACTCTGTCCACATATCTATTCAGGGGATACCATCATAGGGCCTAATCACATCAGCCACACTATCAGAGGCTCGTTCACCTGCGCATCTACCAATGTGATATATGCCATCATGTGCCAGCAATGCCCCTCTGCCATGTACATTGGCCAAACTGGACAGTCTCTACGTAAAAGAATGAATGGACACAAATCAGACGTCAAGAATTATAACATTCAAAAACCAGTTGGAGAACACTTCAATCTCTCTGGTCACTCGATTACAGACCTAAGAGTGGCTATCCTTCAACAAAAAAGCTTCAAAAACAGACTCCAACGAGAGACTGCTGAATTGGAATTAATTTGCAAACTGGATACAATTAACTTAGGCTTGAATAGAGACTGGGAATGGATGAGTCATTATACAAAGTAAAACTATTTCCCCATGGTATTTCTCCCTCCCACCCCACCCCCCACTGTTCCTCTGATATTCTTGTTAACTGCTGGAATTAGCCTACCTTGCTTGTCACCATGAAAGGTTTTCCTCCTTTCCCCCCACTGCTGCTGGTGATGGCTTATCTTAAGTGATCACTCTCCTTACAGTGTGTATGATAAACCCATTGTTTCATGTTCTCTGTGTGTGTGTATATAAATCTCTCCTCTGTTTTTTCCACCAAATGCATCCGATGAAGTGAGCTGTAGCTCACGAAAGCTTATGCTCTAATAAATTTGTTAGTCTCTAAGGTGCCACGAGTACTCCTTTTCCTTTTGCGAATACAGACTAACACGGCTGCTACTCTGAAAGGTAAAAAGCATAATTCACATCTAAAATACAAGGCATGTGTGTATAATTTCTTATCAGTCATGCTAATAAATTCAAGCCCAGTGGAAGAGAGGTTCAGGAAGGCTCTCAAAGATGTGCTGATTATAAATCATGGTGGCATACTATAGACCATAACCTTTGAGTCTTCTGAAGATATGGAGGCATTACAGTCACATACACCTAAAACTTGCTTAACATTGCATAGCATCCCAGTGCTCACAGGGATAAGCAAGCTGGTTCAGAATATACAAAGCTATGTGATGTTTGATTCTAATTTCAAACCAAACCTATTTTTAGTTTTTAAGGAATATGGCTAAGTACCCTCTCACTCCCCAGCACACATCAAGTCTCCTGCCTCTCCTGAAATAAATGTCCCTTGAAGTCAAAAACTCCGGCAGACTTGGCTGCCCTTAAATCTTATGATTTCCTGAATTCCCCATGATTTAAAGTGGGGGACAGGGTTTGAGGAACTGAAGGGTGCTTTTGATCCAGAAAAGTCCCGAAGCCTGCCAGATTAAATTAGAACAGCCAGCCAGAGCAGGCAGAGAGAATACCTGATCAGAAGTAGCCTCCCCTGCTCTGTGGAAGAATTCTAAGAAAGGAGTGACATGGTGTGTTTGACAGTGGCCAAGGAAGATCACTTTAGAAGCTGTGTTTTGGACAGACTGTAGGGGAGCAATACAGGAATCAATGAGGACAAAGAGGAAGAGGTTAGGGCAATGCAGATGAGAGATGACCAGGGCATGAACACATGTTTTAAATGTGAAGACAGAATGGAAAGGCTAGATTTTATGTTGTTTAGGAAGAAGTGGAAAGATTGGATAGCAGCTGGGATATGAGGGGGATAAAGAGGGAGTGGGAGAAAAAACAATCAAAAATGATGGCTGTGATTCTAACTGATACAAAGGAGTATCTTATATACAGTGGATTCCTCTTTTTAGAAACCTCACAGTTCCCAGCAAAAAGTTATCATTATCTGGAAGTTGCCAATAAGTGGAAGGCAGGTTCTTAAGGCTGGGCCCCGCCGAGCCTGGACCCCCAGTGCCAAGGCAGGATGCAGTCCAGAAAGCTCAGGGAGAGACACCATGCAGCCCTGGTGCTTCCTTCCCTGGCTACAACCCCAAAAACCTGCCTGTGGCCAACGCCTTTCTTCCAAAAAACACTGTTAGTAAGAGGCATGCCTGTTGCCAATATCCGAATCCCACAACATTAAAATCAATGGGACAGGATCAGATTCCAGTAAAATGTTGCTATTAAGCAAAAGTTAATATCAGGATTGCTATTAAGTAGATTTACTGTTTATTTGTTAAACAAGAGTGATCATAATAAATCCATGTGTTGCAATATACAAATCATACATTCCTGAAGTCAGATCTGGAATCCTGCTTCTCCAAGCTCCAAAATGCCAGGTCTGTACCATTTGAGGAAACGGAAATCTCCTTTAGCTAACAGTAGTGGTAGGTCCTAAATCCTCTCTTTGGGCCAAGCTGCTAGGTAGCAACACCACATGTGCAAAGCCAAGAGACACTGCAAGGTAATAGGATTGAGTAACATGGGGAACTGAAAGTGAGGGCTGTCAGTCAGAAGAATCAACTGCTCACCCCATACCCCAGAATCTATTTGAAAGGAAGGCACAGAGTCAGCTTAATACAATTCTGTCTACTAGATCTTTAGGCAAATTAACAACACCTCCTCTCAATAGTGTTGAATACGGCTGATAAATCAACCCAGGCCCTTAGCCTTTAGAAGATCACCCATCGGTGTAACTAAAGCCAAAACCATATGAGAAAGGTTCTAGGATTTGTAGGAGGCAAAGTGATGTTGCAATAACCTTTCTGGAAAAGAAAAGACTGGAGGCTGGGGGGAGTTGGCAGGATCACCAGTGGTGAGTGATCTTTTCTTGAGCAAGGGCCAGACTATAGTCTGTCTCAGCATTGTTAGCAGATTGCCAACACTGAGGGAGGTGCTAACAATCATTGCCAATAGAAGCCCCAGCCACTTTTCACTATTTTTCCTTAGCCAAGAAAACCAAGTGCTAGCTTGAACTTACCCTCTACTCTGGTACCCTCCAGCTTTCTTTTCTGCTGGAGTGGGCTACCTGGCCAATAGGCTTTTGCATTTAATATATTATACAACATACATATTGCATATAATTGGCATCTAACTACATACATCGTTCTCCACTAGTGATGCTGCCTATCTCCCCTAACTGTCTCAACTCCATTTCTCCATAGGTTTTTAATCCTACCATTATTATTCTATTCACACATTTCTTCCAGCAATCAGAAAGGTTACCCTGTTTCTGAACAATGGTTACTTGACTTTTATAACAAGAAACACTCAAATTGCTTTGTTTCTGAGGGCACTGTGATTTTGCCATTTTGCATTGGGCATTTCCTCAGGTTATGTTCATGGCACTTATTAACCTGCACTCACTTCTTTGTTTAGGGAACATGTGAGCTGAATCCAGTCAGACATTACCCTGAGAAGAAACTAAAACTAAACAAAATCTCAGAACGGCCTAACCAGCATCACTGTGGAATCATAAGGCAAAGCTGCCTGCAGCCTACAAGAATGATTTGTAAAACCATCATTCTCACTGTTCTAGAAATACAATTGTAAGACAGCAGCGGGGGCTGGGAAGATCTGATTCCATTACATTTCTCTGTAAACGCATCCTTAAGTTTGCAACCCCTGGGTGACTTAACAGTAAATCAAACCAATCCAAAGATTCTAGAAGCTAAGGCTCAAGGAGGCAAGGGGTCTTACACAAAGTGGCAGCACTTAAACAATAGGAAGAGCTTATATATAACCTTGGCTATCAAATACTCTATTCCCCTCACCTTTTTTTTTTTACTTTGAGGGAATGAGATGCAATTGGCCAACTAAGACGATAGAAGACCCAGGGAGGTGTGTGGCTATGTGTTAGGATGGGCATTTAGGTTAGAAAGGATGGCGGTGTCATGACCATGATTTGGAAGGGTTAAGACACATCCAAACAAATACAAGGTGGAGCAATGACAACATCACGGCATGTTCTGAAGCAAGTTTTATCCTCGTAGGACAGTATCATTCTGCTTTGTCGAATCATCATACCGCAATTTCATTATGCTCTGATGCTTTGCGAGACCCCACATTTATTCTGGAACCTTTTAAGTATTTCACAAGCCAGGGTCAGAGGATAGCAGGCCGCTCTTGAAATCCAAAAATTCTTGGAAAAAGCAGGGAACCTTATTTTCTTTACTGATTTTTGTTTGTTTGCATTTGGCAAACACAAATTTTGCTTTCATGGGTTTCAAACTAGCTGGAAATGGTATGGCTCACTGAAGTTTACCTCCTTGATTGTGCCCAGAATCTTTGATGCTGCTGCTGCACAACTCTGGGAGAATAGAAAGCTGTATTCCTCCTTCATAGTAATATTTAAGGGAAAGATCAACAGAAGGGGAACTTTCAATTTTGTTTTCATTATTCAATGTACTTTAAAGCAATATCAGTGAATTTCCCACAGAAGGAAACAAACCACCATTTTTTAAAAGCAGTCCTTAACTGACATGGTAAGTAGTTCCTTGAACCAGACATTTATAAGGTCTGCAAGCTTCTCCCACGCAGTAGGCATCCTTAACAAATGTGTCCGTAAAATGTGTTCAATAAAAGCAGATGGAATCTTTCATAAATTGCTCAATTTAAAACTACTACATTGATTTTCATCAAATTTAGCTGATTTAAGTTTTAATGAGCTCTGCAGAACAAACCAAGTCTAATGTTTCCAGCTTTTGTTTTTCTTGGGTTATAAAGAGTGAAATTTCTTAGCAGTGTGTCAGGGGAAACTATACATTTTTACACTAAATAATGATAAACTGTACCAATTTCATTCAACATCCCTACCCCCCAACAAACAAGCAAACAAACACTTTTTCAGCAAAGACCAGGAATGGAAAATTTCATATCCTAAAGCAATTTGCCTGGGAAAGTTGAGTAATTGTTTCTGCTGGGCAGAGGGGTTAAAAATGGAGGTTTGGAATAAACCTTAACTATAGTGGCTACTACCATCCACCTGTTAAATGACCACAGTACATAAGAAACAGAAACTGAGCTTGCTATTAAAAAAGGACTGGAAGATTGTAATGGCTATTGATAACCTTTGTGGTTATACAAGCTACAATGGGTCACCAAATCACATGCTAGAAGGTGTAAATTGATCACACAGAGGGGTCAAAAGAGTATTCAACGCCTCACGTATGCCAATTGTACCTTTGATGAAGTGCATTTTGGTGGTGGTATTCTCCTTTGTCTGAAGTCACAGACAGATTACTCTGTATGGATTCAGTCTGGTCCCCATGGAAAATCCTATTTCTACATTGCTAATTGATATGGACTCTCTCTCATGCATCGCAATAGGAACTTAGATCCTCACTTACACATATGCTTAACTTTGCTTATTGTGAGTCGCCCCATTTATTTCAGTGATGTTGCTCATTGTGCATAAAGTTAAAACACATACACAGATCCTCGTAGGATGGGGGCTTTATTTTCTACTGATATTTCACCCAAAATGACAAGGTGCTGATGACCAGCTTCACAGATCTTCCTTGGTGACCACAGTACAAATGTGTTGTGTATTTCAACATGGATTGTATCTAAGCAAAAAGTGTTACAAAAAGCAATCCCAACAAGGATTCAAAGTCACACTCCTCTGCAGTAAATATTTCAGATTGAACAAATACCTTTTTCTGTTGTACAGAATAAAACCTACATTTATTAAACCTATACAAACAATGAAACTGTCTCTCTCACCTCCTCCCCAGTATAATGTACAGTCTTTGGAATCACTGAAAAGCAAATAATATGACTATGTTAATCAAGGGAGAGGCAATAAAAGAGCCACACACAGTCAGAAAACTGAAATACAATTTCTAGCATGTGAACAAAATGTGTTGTAAAAAATACACACAAATAAAATAGTTTAAGATCCAAAATCAGTGATGATGTAGCCTAAAAATACACTAAAGTCAATATATTTAATTACAAAATAGTTACTAATTTCCTCTTCTACTTACCTGCCTCAGCCTAGGTTTTGTTCACAGCTCTGTGTTGTTACCCAGTTGGCAATTGTAGCAGAGGAATTGCAGAACCCTGAAGTCAAGGCCTTGGTAGGCAAATTGTTCAGTTCGCCTTTAAAGTTTGAGACAAGTACAACTAAACTGCATAAAGCTCAGAGGGTATCCGGGGGCCAGAAAACTAAATACATGCACTGCTAGGTTGATTTTCCATGGGGAAGTTAGCAACATTTCTGTAACGCTCCTCATGACCTCAAGAACCAAATTACTTTGCTTCTATGAAATGAATGAACTTCGAGACTACGCAACCCTTCTTTCTACTCATTCTTAACTTTCCCCTCCACAGTTCTATATTTGGTGTCAAATATTTAATCAGGTTCATTTATCGTCACTGGAACACTGTCTGCCTCACTCCCAGATTATAAACAGAAGAGGATAAAGGGCCTGATCCTGGGAAGTGCTGAGTGTCTCAGCTTCTACTGAAGTCAATGGTACTGAGAGTGTTCAAGCACCTGCTGGATCAGCCCCAAACTGTTGTGCACCTCTAATCATGTCTAGAGTACTGGATGGTTTGGAAAAAATCCAAGACTTAAGAACATGTAAGGCGTGTGGTTAGGAGACAGGGTTCTCTTCCCGGTTCTGCTGCTGACCTATTGTATAACACTGGGCAAATCACTACACCTCTCCATCTCCGCTTCCTGATCTGTAAAATGGGGACTTTCCTTTGTAAATTGATTTAAGATCTAAGAATGAAAAATGCTTTTTAATAGCAAAATTTTGCTTTTTTATTTCTCATTTTTCACCTGTAAAATTTAGAACAAACAAAAAATAATAATCTTGAGCAGCCAAGCACCCTAACACTCTACTCGCAAAACTACAATAGTGACTCTAATACATTTTTTTAAATAATCTCATAGGTCTAAATGTGAATTTAATCAATAAGGGTTTTAAATGTTTCAAGTCATGGAGCTCTTACACTGAAAGCTGTGTCCTGTTAAACGTATGAAAGCTTCCTTCCCTTCTGCAATCTTTGTATTTCCCATTACAATTACGTCACTGTGTTTTGCCCTGTATAATAACCCTGCGCATCGCAAATTGCCTTAACCAGCTCTTCAAAAGGCTAACCATGAATGACTTCCAATTAATATAAGCATTGCACGGTCAGGCCTGACAAGGCCTATTCTACAAATACTTACAATGCAGGGCTCCTCATTAGCCCCTACTGTGAGAACAGGGGAGAGAGAGAGAAGATAAAAGGAAAAGGGGGAAATGGGGAGAAAATAATGAGTGAAATATCATTGCCTTTCTGTATTCTGTCTTAATGAAGATCCGCAGTACAGCTTTAGAAAACAGAATACAGCATTTAAAGCAGGACTGCGTTGCAGCAGTTACTCGTACTAAATGCAAAGGTTATGTCAAATGTTTGGAAATTGCCTGCTGACAATGGCTTCTCCAATTCACTAAGTATCTTTCATTCAGATAGGTGTTTGACATATCAGGGGTCTGCACAATGGTGCTATCAGTAGCTCTGCTAAGAGAGGGATCATTCATTGGAGACTCAGTTCATAACAATATGACTTTACCCAAACCATCTCTCCCCATTTGTGGATATTTATGAAGATATAAAGAGGCTAAGCAAGTCAGTTTTCTCAGGTATGTGCCATTCACTCACTGTATGGTATGTCTAGACTAAAGCAAATTAAATTAAAGTGCAAATGTGTGTACCTTTTTAATACAATAATATTATATGCTCAGTTAAACCTCTTATCCAGTCTAATTTTCAAGGTATTAATAATTGGGTTTGCTATAAATTAATTTAAATTCAGTTCCACATAGTCCCTTTCACTGACTGATGTAACTCCCAGCAGCCCCTGCATTTCTGGGGGATCAGTAAGTCTAGGTGACCCTGGTAATCAATAAATCTAGATGATCCTGCAAATGCTGACACTTCACAGCAAGGAGAACAGCATGTGAAATTTGTACAAACAAACAAACAAAAAAAAGCACTCCCAGCAGCCCTCCCACTTTCTCTGACTGTCACACTGGTGAAGGGGGTGGGGGATGAAAGAAGCAACAAACTACAGGTAAAGCTGTAAAAGCTCTGCCCCTTGCCATAAGCATTTCTAGTGCTGATAAGTAGCTAATGGTTTCTTAAAAACTGCCTTCATGCTCCCACCATTTCTGGCTCCAGTCTTGGCTCCTGACCAGACATATGTGCAAGCAGATGCCCATACATGAGTCAGCTGCTGGTCACCAATGCAGTAAGATCTCTGGAAAACCACCCACCCAGGGATTCTGCTTTGTGACTGATGCCAAAGAACTAATAATTTATCTGTGAAAGGCTGGGAGTGAGGAGGATGGAGCCACCGGGAAAATGTGTGGAGTGAGGATGGATATTTTGGGGGAGTTAGGGCAAAGGGCAGAGAGAGACATTTGTAAATTAGGGGGAGCAGTTTGAATTTGTGTTGTAGGGCACATTATTATTACACGGCTGGAAACAAAACTCTCTTTCCTATTGGCATTGTGGCACTGTTCCCTAATTTACATTTATTAGTCACAGTGTCTAGTCTAGCTGTGTCACAAGAGATGGGATTTCCATCATTTCCCTTGGGAGTTAAGCTCACAGCCTAATCTACCTCGCTGCCAGCAAGTTTGTCCTGATTTTCAGTGTTAAACTTCCCCCGCTACTATGATGCCATAAATACTTCCTCATTGTCCTTGGTAATTACATCCTTCTCATACTGTGTGACAATTATATCCTCTCCCCTAAATTCCTCTGTGACACATCAACATCTGCCCCCTCCTTGTATCACTCCACTGGCTTCTCACTGCATCAAATTGTAGCTTCTTGTCCTCATCTCTAAGGACATGAGACCCCTTTATATTATATATACCCATATATATTACCCATTATATGACCCCTCAGTCTATCTTTTCACTCATTTCCCTCTTCTCCACTCCCACTTAATCCCTTCCATCCTGCTGCCTCTTTCACATGAACCAAGCTCCCTGTCTTCATCTACCAACTGCCATCTCTTTCCTTAAAATCCACCTTAAAAGCAATCTCTTCTTGTTCTCATTAGTAATGCCCAGTCTCTTGTACTATTGTCCTGAGACAAAGAGGTGCAAAACCGAACTCACAGTCCTGAGGGAGCAGGAACTCTGATTTCTTAAAGCCACCTATGTGTTCTCCCAATTCTAGAAGGGCTTAATTGTGGCAGCATGCCACCAGTTTCCTATGGATGGCAGCATTGTCCAGAATTTTCTCATGCTAAATGCTACTGGAGTAATGTGTCCGGTTCTGGTAACCACACTTCAGGAAAGATGTGGACAAATTGGAGAAAGCCCAGAGGAGAGCAACAAAAATGATTAAAGGTCTAGAAAACAAGACCTACAAGGAAAGACTGAAAACATTGGGTTTACTGAGTCTGGAGAAGAGAAGACTGACGGGGGACAATGATAAGAGTCTTCAAGTACATAAAAGGTTGTATGGTCCAGCTTAACATAGGATAAACACAACTTCTCATCTAGTTAATTATTTACTAAGTAAACAAGTTTTGATCAATTGGATCGATTGGTTGAAAATATGAATTGATACCATTTGAAGTACTCTAACAATGAAAAAAATAATTGCACTTTTCTGGCACATTTTTATTTTATTGCTGACTCACTGATTGAGGCCCCTATCAGGATACATTTATGTGCATGATTAACTGTAGACATGAGAGTAGCTCTCCATAGAACTATTCATTTACAGAAGTGTTTTCAGGACCAGGGTCTAAATACTGTATATAATTAGTATGCAACTGACTAACCTAAATGATTCAATTGTTATTATTGAATTCAATATCAATTAATGCTACCATTTTCAAAAGTCACTAATTTCAGGTGCTTCAGTATTTGGGTGCCAAATCAAGACACCTTGGGCCTGATATTTAGAAGTGTTAGCCTCCAAGATTTGCATCAGTATGTGACAATAACACGACTTATACCTAAATATAGACCTACATTTTCAAATATAGGTACCTAAAGCGAAGCATCTAAATGTCTATGCAGGGACTTGTATTAAAGCAGGCTGAGTTTTGAAAGTTGTTTATGTCCCATTGACGTCAGTAGTCTGAAAATTATGGCCATAGTTATTTTAAAAATAATGAAGTTACATTCATTAGAACCAAGAGAAAGAAGCCTTAATATTTTCATTTACATTTCAGCATTTACTCATTTAGCATCAGTACACTTAAGCGAACAGCGCAAAAGCCAATATCAATAATCACATTCATTTTTTTGTTAATTAATAAATGCTCTGTTAAACCCAAATACCTGCAGTCACCCTAGCTGAAGGTGCTAATGCAGATCAGTAGGTTTTCACATTATTATTCGGTATGCTTAGAGAACAGTCGCTAGAGAAAGTAAATGTGCAGACACCTTTCAAGTCCAATTTTTTCTACAGTAATTTGCCTATTTTTGTTTTCAAATGTGTTTTGGATTCAGCAAGGATCACAATGAGATGCTGATACCATTGGATCAGTGTAGGAATGGCCTGACAAATACGCATGTTTCCTCTTCACTGTTCTCAACACCTTATGACATATGGGTCTCTCCTCAGCAGTGGATATGTCTATGCAGCAACTGAGAGTTGTAATTTTTAGTGCACAGACATACATGAACTAGCTGTCTCAAGCTAGCACCTAAAAATAGCAGTGTGGCTGCAATGGCATGGGTAGTGGCTCAGACTACCCACCTGAGTACCATCCCTCTTTACCCTCCTGGGTACATGCTTGGGTGGTTAGCGCGAGCCACCGCCCAGGTTGCTGCAGCCACACCACTATTCTGAGGCACTAGCTTGATCAGAGCTAGCATGTGGCTGTCTCTCAGCTGCTGTGTATAGACATACCCAGTGACGGTTAGTCATGAGAAATTTTGGGTGCATGTGTAAGGGTTGTGTGTGGTGTATGTACATCCATTAGGTAGAGCAGGGGTTCTCAACCTTTTTTGTTTCTGAGGACCCGCCCAACATGCTATAAAAATTCCACGGTCCACCTGTGCCACAATAACTGGTTTTCTGCATATAAAAGCCAGGACTGGCGTTAGGGGGTGGCAAGCAATGCAATTGCCTGGGGCCTCATGCCACAGGTGCCCCCCGTGAAGCTACACTGCTCCGGCTTGGGCTTCAACCCCAGGTAGTGGGGCTCAGGATACAGGCTTCAACCCCATATGGAAGGCTTCGGCTTTCTGCCCTGGGCCCCAGCGAGTCTAATGCTGCCCTCACTAGGCGGCCCCCCAAAGGGCCTGGGACCCCTGATTGGGAACCAGTGAAACAGAGGAATGAGACTATAAGCAAAGCTTTAACTCATGTCTCTAGTGCATTGTAAAAATATTTATTTATGAAACGTGTGGAAGTCCTGTGTCTTCAGACCAGTTACAACCTGGGCAGGAGCAGCAAATGATTCCCAGTACTGCCCAAACAATGTGCTTGAACCCTGACCTGTCCTGGAATGACCACTTCTAATGGCAAGAGAGTAGTTGAGTTCTTACATAACTCCTTGGAAGACCTGTATGAATTTAAACTAGAGCTGTGCCTAACAATGCTTTGCATGATTGCAACTGTGTGTTAAGCCTTATAGGCACGACCTTCTTCTGTAGCTCTGATTTGTACCAGTTGAATGGATAGGCATGGTACAAGACAGACAGAGAGCCAACTGGCACTCTCCAAAGACGCTAAAAGAAGGGGCCACTGATTCTCAATTGCAGTGGGGAGGGGTATTGGATGGGAGATTGTGAGGCTACTGCCCTGTGAGATGGGATGTGGGGAGATATTCTATGATGATTTGCTTTTGAAGAATCCAGACTTCCATGCATCGTGACAGGTTTGCTCCTAGCCCCGCACCCATATTTATGTAACCAATATGAAGTGATCCCAGCAGGGTTAAGCCATGATGACACACTGTCTTCCTCTCACCAAACCTGCTCTTCTTAAACAGGAGTACTTGCAGCAGCACTGTCATGAAACCATCAATCCTCAGAAATTGCAAAACTACTCGAACCTGTATTATAAAATACTCAATGGCAGACAGAGAAGGGGAAAATTGCCCTTTAAGTATGTTTTGAAGATGAAACAATTATCTTCCTTAAATTACACATTGATATTTAGTTTAATGTACCTTGAACATTAAGTTACATTATGTGAAATATTGTCCTTGAAGAAGCTTATAACAGAAGAACTGCAGTATTTTATCATATTATTTTTTAATAATGATACACGTGATTTTCAGCAGTGGTAAAAGCTAGATATCACCGTGGCTCTAAGAATGGCTTTGTGGCCTAATCCAAAGCTCAGTGGAGTGAATAGAAAGGCTCCAATTAACTTTACCGGGCTTTGGATTAGGCCCTTTACTAATTCCACATTCACTATTTTTTATTAATCTGCAGATGTTCTATTCAAATATATCTCTATCTTCCATCTACACCGAGTAAAATAAACAAACCAGGAGATCTATGAATCTTTCATACATCATGTTTATTTGATACAATAATAAATCATAATAATTAAAGTAGATTGCGGAATGAAACCATAAACAATATCTACTTATTCTTACCTTCATTTTTAAATAGAAATCCAATAGAAAAAATAAACAAACCTCTCTTCCACCTTTAGTGTTGGTGTTAGGGAAATATTTATGTCAGTCTTCACATATTGTGTACATTAAATTTTATAAATGGGATAATGAACCAGCCACAAAAGCATCTCTGTGATTGATGCAGCATAATTTGCCAGATCAGCGTAAATAAGTATTTTAATAGAGCTATGAAAATACAGTGGTATATAACGAATCAGAATTATCTGTCTGGAAATGGGAAGTTTAGGATCTTTCAGAGAGGCAGGAGCAATCATAGGCAATATTCTGGACAATGAGCTACAAGGTAAGATAAGCATAATTTTTCTATTTATATTTATGAAGGCTAAATGGCAACTCAGCAAACTCAGGTTCTCTGTTTATCCTCAGAGTGTAAATGTATGATGGGTTCAGCAATAGAGTGATCACCTGTCCAGAAGATTTGGATGGATCTGCCTGGAAGTGGGGCAGAGTCATTTAAAAATTACTGTACGGATGAACTGATTATAACTGTATTGCTTTAGTTCAGTGTAAAGATAAAGGTAATTCATCTCTTGATTTTTGGTCCTGCAAATTCTCATTCACATGAGGCCAAATCCTCATTCTCATGGCCAAATCGTGAGAGATGCATAGCACTTACTGAACATCTGCAACCTCCACTGAAGTCAATGAGAGCTGCAGATGCTTAGACTTCTGCCTGTTCACTTCAGTGGGACTACTTGCACAAGCAGGGTCTATTCCTGGGAGCAAGGATTTGAAGGATAAATCCCTTCATTTGAATCTCATCAGACACCGTACACACTATCATCCTAGATTCCATTTTTTAAAGACTGTATGGATGCAATAAGTGATCCAAGACAAAACAGCAAGTCTGTCATGAGTTCAGATACTTTTTTCTGAGCTCTGTTCCAAAACACCTCTCCTAAAAAGACCAAGGAAGTTAGAGCACAGTATGTTTAGAAATGATCAAAATAAGAATAGTGCCAGTACTAAAGTTTCAACATCAGTTACTCTCTACACAGATGGAGCACTGGCACCCATCTCCATAGCATCTGAGATGCTGCTTGCACACGATAGTCAGGAAAGATGCTGGACTGAAAGGGCCAGAGAACGAAGTCCTCTCCTTTCTCCCCAAGGCTGGTGTTCTGCAACTTATCCCATGCAGACAGAACTCTGCACGTGGGGGGGGGGGTCCCAAGACTTAAACAAGGCACTCAGTTTAGACACAGAGATCTGCTACAGAAAAGCAATTAGAGGACCAGGATCAAAATGGGCAACAAACAGGTGAAACACAGGTGTGACACAGGGCTAGAAAGGGTTACACAACTAGCAGGCTAATTGACCCAATTTCAACATTTAGAGACATATTAGTAGATAATGGTTGTGTTTTTGTGTGTTTACATATATATTGTTAGAGGTTGACAATGTAACCAAATAGTTCCTGTCTATCATTGTATCCTGTTAATTCAGAAATTAGAAGGAAATGTTAACATTTAAATGAACTGTGAATGTAGTGATGATAACTGTCTTAATTTCTCTTGGAAGTAGGTAGCAAACTACCTGTAAATGACGGGACATAGGCAACTGCCTTATGTTAATCCATGTAGCTAATTACCAGTGATGCTTAGGAAATAAGAGGTTACTTCAAAGATACTATTCACCCAAGGAACTCCTGATGTCAGAAGACTGGCAATAGCTTGCCAGGGGTCTATAAAAACTCATGGGCCCTGATCCTTTTTATCTCAGATCTGCTTTAGCTTCGTCAGGGGAAGTTTGAGTTGCAAGACTGAGTTCTCCAGTTCCATTCTAGATCACCCTTATATTGGATATTTGGACATTGGACTGTATCCTGATGAACTGATTCTGGAAAGGACTCTTTGCAACTCTAAAGCTCACCATCTCTACAATGAAACTGACCTAAGAACTGTATTCATACCTGTATGTATAATGATCTGTTAACCAATATGCTCTCTCTTTTTTTTAAATAAATTTTAGTTTAGTTAATAAGAATTGGTGGAAACGTATATTTGGGTAAGATCTGAAATATTCATTAACTTGGTGGGTAATGTGTCTGATCCTTTGGGATTGATAGAACTTTTCATATGATGAACAAGATTTTCAGTAATCCTCATCATATTTGGCTTGGCTGTCCGGGTTGGAGCTCAAGGCTGGGTTGCTTTAAGGGAACTGTGTTTTTGCTTCTGGGTAACCAGTAAGGTATTGTAGAAGCTATGTTGTTGTTGGCTTGGTGAATCTAAGAATTAGAATAACCACCTGTTTTGGGGATTGCCTGCCCCATTATTTGCAGTTTGCCCTAACTGAGCAATCTCAGCATGCCCACCCCGGGATCCTGGTCACAACAGGTATTGCAAGTGCCCCCACATCAGTCTGGCAGTATGTCATATCTTTGTTACTAAGAGATCACCTCTAGAAGCAAGGTTACTTCAGTCTTCATGGTTCATTCAGTCACCAGCCTGTTGTGACTACGACAACATTGTCCAGTAGAAACACTTGTGGTAATAGTTATATGATGTAGATGCTTGTCCACAAAAGGCCTGAACCTACTCCCATTAAATACAATGGAAAGACTCCCATTTAAATCAATGGGAATTGATCTGACCTTAAGAACTGCACAGACAGTTCCCATATGATACTGATCATCTGTGTGGTTACTAGTTGCGTGACTGCACTGTAAGTTGTGACACATTGTGAGTTGGTAACAACTTTGATCACTAGGTTTAGTTAGGTCACGTTTGAAATGGTGACACAGAGATATAAGACTCTAAGAGGCATCTAGTACCTTTATTGGGAAGTGGGTTTTTGTTTTGTAATAATTGTGTAGTGCAGCAAATAGACTTTCCATTTAACAAACGATGTTACTGGAAATTAGACTTTGTTACAATGTTGGGAACCACTGTGTTGCTTTGTTAGGTACTTAATATTATCGTCGTATTTTTGTTTTTAATTAATTAAGAACTCAGTACAGGTACCTTAAGAATTATTAATTTAAATGATAAATAGGAGCATGTTGGAATGCAATAAGCAAAACCTGTAGGATAAGAATCAAGTAATTTAGAGGCTTGCTACTGACAGAAAACTAAAAGGCCCCAGTGGGTCACTTTTAATTATCAAATAACTTAATAATGAATGCTGACCATTTAAAATAATTACATGTAACCTGAAAGAAAGCCATTTTTCATGCCTGCCTCACATTTACTGGAGCAAAGCGAAAGCACTTCACTCTTCTTAATGCCAGAAGAAAAAGTTAAATAAATAAAGTCAAAGACTTTTTAATGCAGTTTTTCCTTTCTGGGCTCCACTGAAGTGTCTTAACAATTCTTTCAAAAATCAACTCAAACACGATACAGCATGAAACCATTAAGCACATCATTCAATAAGAGAAGGAACAAAAGTTTTACTTATGACAACTATGTGGAACCCTTGTTGTGAGACACTGCAGCATTAGAAAGCCACTGATGTCTCAGTACACTGTAGAACGGGGCGGGCAAACTTTTTGGCCTGAGGGCCACATCGGGTTTCCAAAATTGTATGGAGGGCCAGTTAGGGGAGGCTGTGTCTCCCCAAACAGCCAGGCGTGGCCTGGCCCCCGCCTCCTATCTGACCCCCCCGGCTTCTCACCCCCTGACGGCTCCCATCCACCCTCCCGTCCCCTGACGGCCCACTTGGGACTCCTGCCCCATCCACCACCCCCTGCTCCCTGTGCCCTGACCATCCCTGGCATCCCCCACCCTTGACTGCCCCTGCCGCCCCATCCAACCCTCCTCATTCCTGAGTGCCCCCCCCGGAACCCCTGCCCCATCCAACCCCCCTGTTCCCTGCCCTCTGACCGACCAGACCCCAATCCACACCCGCCCCCTGACCACCACCCCCAACTCCCCTGCCCTCTATCCAACCCCCCCTCCCCTCACTGCGCTGCCTGGAGCACCGGTGGCTGGTAGCGCTACAGCTGCACCGGGTCAGGCCACGGCTCTGCAACTGCGCTGCCCGGCTGCCCAGAGCATTGCGCCAGTGGTGCAGCACGCTGAGGCTGCAGGGGAGTGGGGGCAGCGGGGGAGGGGCCGGGGGCTAGCCTCCTGGGCCAGGAGCTCAGGGGGCCGGGCAGGAGGATCCCGCGGGCCATAGTTTGCCCACCTCGGTTGTAGAACATCCTATTTAGAGACAATAGCACTTCCTAGACATACTTTGGTGTTTCTTGTCCCACGTAATTGTCCCCCTTTATTACTAAGGGGCATTTTTATCACTAGGAACATTTGTGTGAAACCAAGTTTTGTTTCTTAAGAGCTCCCCCGATCCCACCCCCTGTCCCTTGTCCTTGCATAGCTCATTTTTCATTTTAAGTAATCTCAATCTTGTTTGTGATGGCCATATAGGATTCTGAGCTAAATGGTTATGATGGCACTGATTATTATTACATTAGGCGAGGCATTAACCTGCAGAAGCTTATATACTCTTAAAGTCAACTCCCTCTCCTGAGCAAAGCCTAAGGTTTGAGCTGCAGTGCTCAGTAAGGAAAAGGATCCTCCTTTCCCTCCCTGCAGGACAGAGAGCTCCCAGAGATTTACTCCATGCTCACATGTGCGGCCTTAGAGGTTGACCACATAGCTGCAGATTCACTAACAACATCTCCATCTCCTTCTTCCTCCAGACATGCTCTGTACAGCTGTGGATGGAGTTCCATGACACTCAGCTCTAGTTCCTGTGAAATATCTCAACGCAGAAGGGTGGGGGAAGATCATCCCAGGATGGGCTCTCTCTTCCTTAAACCCACCCCTTCTAGTACTATGAAACCATACCAAAACTGCCTTTTGAGATGGACATGCCCCTAGCATAATTTTCATCTTAAAAATACCCCCATTTTAATGCAATCCCCAGTAACAATGGCTGAAGGTGAAAGAAAGACAGAGTAACTGAGTAGGAAGCAGAACTGTTTCTAAATAGAGCATTTTCCAATTGTTCCACATGGTGTCAGTAGCTCTCTCTCATTTTTTTAATTTAATTTAATTTTATTTATTTTTTACTTTGAGTTAGATGAATATACATGCAATCAGGCACATCTACCTTTAAGCCATGTTTCAGTTGTACAGTGGTTCCATAAAACTAGTAAATATGATTTTCCTATCATTGCCTACTTGCACTTGTTTTAAAATGGCCAGTGCTACACTTTAAATGAAGACTTCATTGTGACTCTCTCTAAAAAGCAGACTTTAACGGGAAATAGCCAGACTTTTTTTCTCTCCCTCTCCTCCTCTTATCCACTCAAAAGGCAGAAATATAAGCAAAATAAAGACTATGTTTTGATGTAACCAGGAGTGAGCAAGTACAAGGGTAAACAACAAGGGTTTTACAAAGGTAAACAACAGACAAAAGTATTGCTTTTTTCGGACTCTAGGCCCGCCCAAAATAGACCTGTTTTACTTTAATTGCACTAAATCAATAGACTGTATTGCAGCACATTCTTATTGATTTATGGCTGATGACATATGATTACAGCTGCTGCTATTTTTATTGTTTCACTGTTATGGAAGTGCAACTTTCTGTATCTATTAGTTGCTATGCTCTGTCTCTAGACTCCTTGGCTGTGCAATAAAATATGCATCTCAAGGACTTATTTTGAATTGCAGATTGCCTTGTTAATAAAAGAAAATTGCATTATGGTGTAACGTATTAATCAGTTCGATTGCTATTTGTATCTTTTAAACAAAATGTAAGATTCCAATCACTGAATAAATGTAATGGATTTAATGGTTGGTCTTTTAACAGCTTGTTGAATGGAGGAGTAGAAGAATAGGATAATAATGATATTGGTTTCCAGTATTACTGGTACCTCAGATTGCCATTCCACACTTATCCATGCTATTCTTTACCTGTCTTTGACTGCACAGAACAGCAGCACAAGGTCATTAGTCCTACAAACAACAGAGGATGAGACAACATCTTACCCCTCTAAAAGAAACTAGGCTCGGTTACAGAACCTGCAGAGTCTGGCAGCTGAAAACTATGGATGTGGCTGCTAACCTCCTCTTCCCTTTTCCTACCCTGTCTGAGACCGAGCTATGCTCCAGTGAAATATCTCAAAGCAGAAGGGTGGGGAAGACACTTGGGTCGATTTCTTTGAATTGCCTTCCTTCTCCAGCCATAAACCCCCCAGCCACTTGAACTGTGTTCTCTCATCCAGTCAATCTTAATCAATAATACATTTTTTAAATTTCCCCTTTTAATCCCTTCCCCCGAAAATTGCTCTTGGAAGCTTACAAGGGCACAGAAGTTGTGGTCAATTTGCCTTCAGACTCAAAACATGAACTGGCTCCCTGCCAAGTAGCTTGATTATCTCGTTTATGTCATTCATTGTGTTTCCAGGGGCATCCCCAGCAGCCATAATGGGGATGGGACCTGCATTTGTTCATATACTCAAGCCCTCATCTCAGACACCTTCTGGATCCCTTGCGGCAAAAGAACAGCTCCCCAGCCAACCATCAAATATGTGGTCAATCTTTTGCTTCTAGCCGAAAAAACACACACATACCTATGCTCTCTCTGTGAGAGTTCTCCAGCATGCTCAACCAGAATAACCCAAGGGAATATATTTGATCTGCCCCAGCTAGTTCTGAATCAAAATGTGACCCCTACCTTACAAGTCAATGCCACAGCTCAATAGGAGATGCCAGAATCAAACATCTTTGCCTTCCCTGTAAAACTGCTGATTTGATTTTTAAAAAGGCGAACGTGTTATGATCACAGTTTCCTCATGTGCATAATATGCTTCTAACACAAGCTATAACTTTCGGATTTCCACATCCTACCCTGCTGCTAAAACAATAACAAGGTCATCATGATACCAAGTGGAGGGCACAGTAAGTTCTGTTATGTAGTATAATGCAATCACTACTTCTGGCAGATGATTGATTTTGTATACAGTAGAGTACATTGTTTTTACTAGATACTACATTGTACCAGCTTCTTTTGAAGCATTAAAATATGAAAAATTAGAGATGCAATGGCTCTGGGGATTGATAACAGAACCTTTCACCTCTAGGTCAGGGGTATGAAACTGGCCCTGATTGCTAATGATCAGAAATCAGTCCCATCTCACAGACATTCATGGCCTTGTGAAAGGAATTGATCATCTCAGGTGTCCTTATTATCAAACATCAAAAAGCCACCATCACAATAGTCATTATAATTAATATCTGATTGGCTGTCTCTGCAAAGAGGCCAGCACCTGAGTGCCTGATCTCAAGCCAGTGAAGGAACTTAATGCTGCCACTCCCTGTGCTGTAACTGCTCTGTGCCCCAATGGAGGGTTTCAGTCTTCAACAGCCATGATTTTCAAAAATAGGTGCCTAAAGTTAAGCACATAACTAAGTGGCTGGTTTTCACAAGTACAGAGCATGCTCATCTCCAGACAATGGAAGCTGCCCGTGCTCAGGTACTGATTTAGGAGCCTAACTGTAAATGTAGCAGCTTAATTTGAGGTACCCATTTTGAAAATCTTGGCTGTAAATCTGGCACCTTTCATTACCTTTGATTTTTATTTTAAATGAAAGGAAGATTAACAGAGGAATATAAATGCATGCCATCAACAGTATCATATAATGGAGTGTGATTTGTACCCCACTGCTGTATCAGACCCCATCATTGTCTAGTCTGTATCATTGTCTAGTCTGTATATCAACAAAAGATCTCATTCTGTTTGGTTTCTCCCATGCTAGGATGTAGCCTCAGATGATCTTTGAAAGGAAGAGCAAATATTGAAAACAAACAAGAGGTCTTATATATATATATTCCCAAAAGCTCTTGAGGAAAGAAATCCTAGTATGAAATTGAGCTGTGACTGCACAGTGCAGCAATCCTCAAATCCATAATACAGACTGTCTGTTTGGCAGAAGCATAGCTCTGTTGTTAATATAGCTTTTCAGTAACACTATAGTAAGTTACAGATATAAAATTTCACAAAGTTGATGCCCCTCCACAACGTTTCTGTTTTCAGAATTGAAAAATCAAAGTACAGCCTTAAGATAAATCTGGATAAAGTCATAATCATATATGTGGTGGTGATTACCACATCATAGATTGCAAACAGGATCTGGGGAAGACCAGAAAGAGCTGTTGATATAGAATTATGAAGGTTAATATGAGAGAGTGGGGTCAGGTCAAGTGCGCTTATCTTGTGGACAAAAGTAATTGGAAGTATAATAGTGCGGGAGGGGACCAGGGTTCTCTTGTCATTGGGCAAGGGAAGAAGGTCATGGGAGATGTGGTAGCATATATGTGCAACAAGTCAGCATTTTTATCAGGTGGAAGGGAGGATGGATCATGCCACCCACTACGTTAGGGGGAGAGAAAGCAACACACGTCGAACATAGCAATGTTTCCAATATATTTTGTGTAGGGTTGCCCACCTTTGGTTGGACAAATTCCTGGAGATTTCATCACATGACATAATCTTTAATTCCTGGAGACTACAGGACAATCCTGGAGGGTTGGCAAGCTGAAATTCTGTGCAGCAAGAGCAGAACAGCTTTGGAAAAACACTGCCCACAACTGGAAGTGGCTGTGAAGCTACAGCTGGCACCACACCAATCATTCCCTTTAAGCAGAAATCAAATTGAGAGAGAGCAAAAGAAATCACAAGGATTTTAAAAGCCTGGTGAGGTAATGCTAGAACTTTTTTAAAATAAACCATCTCTCTTGTGGGCTATTATATGAAACCTAATGGGGTGAAAGTGTCAAATAACGGGTGTCATTTTCACAAATTGTTATTATTTAAAAATACCCACAAGTATCCTAAGTGCTATAAAGAAAACACACAGGAGCACAGATCCCTGTTGTGGCCAGTACTTGATGGGTACAGCAGGGCAGCCACGAAAAGAAGCCAATTGGGAGACACTGTTTCTGGGGCCAGTTCTAAGATATTCACAAGCAACACATATTGAGTGATTCCTCAGCTGAGACGATCCAGCCAGTTTACAGTCCCTTGTGCTGCCAGAGCAGAGTAAAGGAACCATGTCAGCGAAGAGAATCTGATCTACTAAGGACAGGTAGGGTTGCCAACCCTCCCAGTTTGGCCGGGAGTCTCCCAATCAGGCTCAATCTCCCAGAGGCTACTGAAGCCAGTCTGGGAGATTGTAGGCCTCTAAGTCCAGTGGCACAGCGGGGCTAAGGCTCCCTACCTGTCCCGGCTCTGTGCCAGTCCCAGAAGCAGCAAAATGTCCAGCAGCAGCTCCTAGAAGGATGCGCAGCCTGGAGGGTCTCTGAGTGCTGCCCCCACCTTGAACGCTGACACTGCAGCTTCCATTGGCCAGGAACGGGGAACCACGGCCATTGGGAGCTGCAGGGGCAGTGTTTGCAGGAGGGGGCAGTGCACAGAGCTGCCTGTGAACCTAGGAGCCGCTGCCGGACATGCCACTGCTTCTGGAGCCACCTCAGGTAAGTGCTGCCCTGCTGGAGCCTGCACCCCAAACCCCCTCCTGCACCTCAACCCCCTGCTCTAGTCCCCTCCTGCACTCAAACTCCCTCCCAGAACCCTCACCCCATACCCCCATCCCACACCCCAACCCCTGCCCCAGCCCTGAGCCCCCTCCCACACCCAAACTCCCTCCCAGAGCCTGCACCCCAAGCACCCTCCTGCACCAGCCTGGAGAAAATGAGTAAGGTGGGGGAGAGCATGCGATGGAGGGAGGACGGCTGGAGTGAGCGGGGGATTGGGCCTTGGAAAAGGGGTATGGCCTTGGGGAAGGGGCGGGGAAGGGGGAATGGCGTTTGGGTTTGTGCGATTAGACAGTTGGCAACCCTAAGGACAGATCCTTGCCCTGAAGAGCTCAGAATCCAAATAATAGTCTTCACAGACAGAGAAGGCCTAACATACCCCAGGAATTAGGGAAAAGGAGACAATGAAACCAAGAATTCCAGAAACAAGGTTACTCTGTTTAGGCACACATTTATCTTAGTGATTCAAATGTTGTGGTTAGGCTTTATTTTGTTGAGTTTATATATACATTAATTTTTACAGGCACAGTTCATCCTCAGTGCAGAAAACTTCACAGGAGTTAGAGATCTGAACAGATGATGAAAAATAATTGAGGAACTTAAGAGAAAAAATGTTATGCTATATTTATTGATACTGTTTGACCTATTTCATGACATATGAAAGGTTTTAAAACTGTGGTCTCCCTAGAAGATAAATATATTTTAATGAAATTCAGTTTGTTCATGTCTACGATAGACAAACGCGGCAGCTGTGATGACACACTTACCACTACAGATCTAATGAGATCAGATTGTTACTTCCTTTCTCACATCAGTGAGAAGTTACTCTCATGAGTAGTTCCCACTGGAAGCAGGAAGGGCGACTTGGAAAGATATTGGTCCTGACAGTTATCTTACTCACATCAGGGTAAATCAGGAGTAACTTCACTAAGTCAATGGCATTGCCCCAGTGTCAAACTGGTGTGACAGCAGGATCAGGCCCACTGTATATACTACAGGTTTCAGAGTAGCAGCCGTGTTAGTCTGTATTCGCAAAAATTAAAGGAGTACTTGTGGCACCTTAGAGACTAACAAATTTATTTGAGCATAAGCTTTCATGAGCTACAGCTCACTTCATCGGACCACTGTTTTTTCCACTGATTGCATCCGATGAAGTGAGGAGTAGCTCAGGAAAGCTTACACTCAAATAAATTTGTTAGTCTCTAAGGTGCCACAAGTACTCCTTTTATTTTTGCATATGCAGTACACACATTTATGTTTTGAAGTCAGAGTGTGAATGAACTATGCTCTGTATGGCAAATAAAGATAGCTTAGTAGGTGTGGGATTTTTGTTGTTTTGATTCTCCCAAAGAACATTTTTCCCGTCACCTTACACCCCCCACCCTCCAATCTAATTTAGCATCATTGAAGCTTTGTTAGTTCGTCATCTGCTACTAAGCAACACATTTGTATCTGAGGTGCCCAAAGTCTGGCCTGGGGGCTACATGATTTCCTCCAGCACTCCAGATGTGGCCTAACACAGTACTCAGCAGTGCAGAAAAATGTTCCCATGTCTGGTCTTCCGCACATCAGCAAGGCTGTGAAGTGGCAGCAGAATGTGCAGTCACCTGCATGTGTTTCTCCCTTTTGTTGATGTGGGTTAGTTAATAGGAATCCTGTGAAAGCAAAAAGGAGAAACAATGGGGTGCTGTACATTGACAGGGAATGTGGGAAATAGCAGGAGAGTTATGATACAAACAGGATGAATTTATTTCCTATGCACAATGAGCACTTTCAGGCTCGATTACTTATTTTAGACTATGGAAACCGGCTGAGGGAGAAAGGACAACATTGGCATCCTCCTGTTCTCTAACACAATGGCTCCCAACCTTTCCAGACAACTATACCCATTTCAGGTGTCTGATTTGTCTTGCATACCCCCCAAAGTGACACCTCATTTATAACCTACTTGTTTAAAAAATCAGACATAAAAATACAAGTGTGTCACAGCACACTTTCCTGAAGAATTGCTTACTTTCTCATATTTACCACATAATTATAAAATAAATCAATTGGAATATAAACATTGTACTTACATTTCAGTGTGTAGTATATAGAACAGTATAAACAAGTCACTGTATGTATGAAATTGTAGTTTGTACTGACTTTGCTAGTGCTTTTTGTGTAGCCTATTGTAAAACTAGGCAAATATATAGATGAGTTAATGTAGCCCCTGGAAGATCTCTGCGTACCCCCAGGGGTACACGTACCCCTGCTTGAGAACCCCTGCTCTAAAATTCTGCCCCTCTAGAACAGCCTCACAACACAGCCTCCCAGCACATACACACATACTCTGCACATTTAAAGATTCAGTATGTGGGAGACAGAACCATCACACCTTCTAATACGTACAAAGCGATATACACCAGAAGGTGGTAACTGGTTTGCATGCCTGCCTTAGGGTGACCACCTTTTCAAAAGGCAAAAGCTGAACACATGCAGGAGCCCTGTCCCCCTCTGTGGCCCCTTCTCTTGCCACAAGCCCCCAATCCTTACTTCTCCTTTTTCTCCTGAGGCCGGAGGCTGGAACCAGGCTGTGGTAAGAGATGCCCAGGGACTCCGCACCATTGTGGGGAGCCTCGGACCCTCCACCTGCCCTGGGTGGGGTGCCTGAGAGAAGTCACTGCCCACATGCCCACCACCCCACAGCACCCTGCCCAGGGCAGGTGGAGTGTCCACAGGGCTCTCCACAGCGGCTCTGGCTGGCTCTTACCATGGCCCAGCTCCAGCTTCTGGCCTGGCCAGGGGCGACACCTCAGGGGGAAAAGGATGAGCAGGAGGAAGCCTGATGGCCCGGGGGGGGGGCATAAGGTCCACCTCAGCCCCCTTCTCTTCCCCCCCCACCAGGAAGAGGAGGAGGTGCAGAGCAATGCCACAGGAAATCCAGGACAAATGCTGTTCCGGATTCATTCATCCCAGGAGTGGGACTTGAACTCTGCATTTCAGGACTGTCCTGCCCAATTCTGGACAAGTGATCACCCTGTGCCTACCTGAACCAATGCAAGGGGCTGGTGTAGGGGAACAGGCCTCATCTTTAAATAATCTGTAAATTGAGATGGGAATTTCTAAACAACATGCTCAGGCTCAACCATAAGTTATTGGTCTCAATAGTGTTCACAAATTTAGTAGTGTTCACAAATTCCTTTCACTTCAGGAATTAGTGAGTGAAATTCTATGGCTGGAGTGATGCACTAAGTTGGACTAGATGATCATAATGGTCCATTCTGGCTTTAAAAAAATTGATTAATCTGTTTAGCAAGCTTCTTGGTACCTAATTACTTTGCAGATCACATAACAAAAACGTTTGGTTACTCTGGCTTTGTGTTCATTTAGAAAACCCAACTTTATAAATGTAAAAAAACCCCAAATTTAAATAAAATGGAGAAGCCTGAGGTATTACAATCTGTAGTGCAGAGGATACTCAAGAAGCATTAGGTCTTTTAAAAGCCCTCAATGACAGAGAGAAAAATCTTGAAGCACACTATAGCCTTAAACCATAATTTTTTAGAATAAATTATTTAGCTAGTTCAAACTAAATTATTTAAGTTTTTAAGGTTTGCTTTAGTGTGTTGTTCCTGGCTCTCTTTTTAAAATATTCTATAACATAACTTGGCTTAATGTGCCTCTAGTTTTACATTTGTATTTTCACAAGGTCATGGCACATTTTCTCAGTCAGATTTCAGCCATAATTTTAAAGCAGTAATTGCTACTACAGCATTTCAATGAGAACATATAATACTTATTAGGCATAAGCCAAATCTTGATGTCTTCACCCAGGAGAAGAGGAAGGAAGGCCTTGCAGTTAAGGCAGCGACATGATGCAGGAGTGCTTGGTTCGCTCCCAGCACTGCCACAGTCTTTCAGTGTTGGCTTTGGCAAGTCATGTGGGATCAAGTTTACAAATGGACTGAACTCCCATTTAGGCACCTAAATAAGGGCCAGATTTTCAAAAGGGCTTAGCTCCCACTGTTACACTTATGGCCAGATTTTCAAAAGACCTTTTGGAAAATCTAATCACTTAGTTCAGTGCCTATATGGGAGCTAAGCTCTTTTGAAAATCTGTGAGTTCTGAGGGCTTCTGAAATTCTGGTCCTCAATCTCTCTCTGCCTCACTGCCTGCCTCCT
This sequence comes from Dermochelys coriacea, assembly GCF_009764565.3. Taxonomy (NCBI): domain Eukaryota; kingdom Metazoa; phylum Chordata; order Testudines; family Dermochelyidae; genus Dermochelys; species Dermochelys coriacea. The sequence continues at coordinate 330,623,345 of NC_050068.2, forward strand.
TCCCTTTCCCTGGCTTGTCTATTTAGACTGTAAACTCTCTGGGGGCAGATCCCATTTTAACATATGTATGTACAGCACCTTGCAAAACTGGAAGGACTGGACTATCCACATAGTGCAGTGGAGCTGCTGTATGTGGCCATTCCAGGGTACCCTGTGGACCTAGGTTCTGCAGTGTGCAGACCCCCCGCCTTGGTAGCCTCTCTTCTCCCCATACTGCTGGAACCACACTGGTTCTGTTACGCTGGGTTCCCTTTGGACCTGTATGTATGTGAGTGGGTAAAGTTTGGGGCCCATATTTTAGTCTATATTAAAATCGACTACGTATTCTCTTTTTGGCCCCCATCACTGTAGTATCTGAGCATCTCACACTTATGTATGCAAAACACCTTGTGAGGTATAGAACTATCATCATCCCTATTTTAAAGACCAGGAAGCAGAAACACCATACCCTCTTTAGTGTCAAACAGGAAGTTTGGGGCAGTTCTGGCACAGATTTTTTTGGGGGGGCAGTTCTGGCACACAGCCACAGGCACAGATTTTTTAGAATTACTTTTAAGCCTATTATCTGTATTAGTTATAATGATGAATTTTGTACCAGACTTGAGAGCTCATGAAATTTTCCTTGAGATCTTGTGATAGACTGAGTCATGGGCTTTCTTGAAAGGGGTATGTGAGGTGAGGGGCTTTGTGGAGTATGTCTACAACTGTCTCCTTGCAAATGGAAGAACAATTAAAAAAAAACTCAGCTATATAAAGCAGTGGAGAGGAACAATCCTGCACTGCCCCCGGAGGATGGGCTAGACCAGGGGTCTCAATCATGCAGGACGCGGGCCTCATGTGGTCCACAGGGCTATTTCCTGTGGTCCACACCCCAACCCCCTGGTCTGAGCCCCCTGCAACACCCTGAACCCCTCCTGCACCCCAACCCCCTGCCCTGAGCCCCCTGCCACACCCCACATCCCTCCTGCACCCCAACCCCATGCTCTGAGCCGCCTGCCACACCCTGCACACCGACCCCCTGCTGCACCCCTCACTCCTCCTGCATCCCACACCCTAACTTCCTGCCCTGAGCTCCCTGCCGCACCCTGCACACCTCGGGGCCAGGGGCAACGAGGGGTGGGGGTGTCAGTGATGCGGCCCTCGGGCCAATGCACTAGTCCTCATGTGGACCTCATGGTCATTTGAGTTTGAGACCCTTGACCTAGATGGCATTTTCCATCTCTAATTTCTATGATTCCGTGTACTTTCAAATAAATGCAAGCCCCATGGGTCCCCACTACTGTTCTTCTGAGTAATTGGCTCACCATCACAGGGATTCCTAGTGGTAGGTGTCACCTGTGTTGTATTCTCTCTCCAGAGGCACAAATGACATATGTCACCATTTTAAGTGCTTTTTCACACTAGGTAAAAAGAACATACAGGAGTAGTTCTGAAAAGGCATTTTTGTCTCTTTGATGTGTAGATTACAGGTTCATGGTCAGAAAAGCGACCTGAGAAAAGTGACTACTTGGTACTGGGCACACCTGTCTTTGTGTGCTTTCTGAGACATATCAGCTTAGCTTACTGACAAAACAGGTTTCTACAGCAGGATAAAGCAACATAATTATTTTTGCCTCATCAGCAAAACTACTAGCTAAATTCTTATTCCACTGTTCATGATAATTGTTGATAATTATAGATGCCCCTTAAACCTCAGACATGCATGAAACCAAACCCAACCTTTAAGTGTCAAGTCATTTCAAATTGGCATCCTGTCCTCTTCCTGATGTCCCTCCTCCCCAAACTCTCTTTTCTAATATCCAGCCTGTAACATCCATTCTGGGAGCTCATGAAGTCTGGCAGAGTGTGATGGCTGTTGTCTTTAAAGATTATGCTCTTCATCCCCTCCTCTTTCTCTCAGAAATGAGCAATGAACCATGTGGCACCTAGCCCAGTAAACCCATGTGTATGTAATATGAAGACACTGACAGGCTCACCAGACTGCTATACCTGCTGAGACCTGCAGTGCATTTGAAAGGATAGTACCAAAACAGGTCAGTCTGTTAGAGGTTGTAGAAAGAGATGGGAGTCTGTAAAAGGATAGAACCATTGGTATGACATTGGTGGTGAAAAAAATAAAGAGATTATTCTTCGGAACAAGGGCCCTAGGGTTGGGATTTACGTGGGGCACAAAACCATCTGGTTGTGTTTAGCAAAAAGAGGACACAAGGGAAGAAATGGATTTGAAAATGATCAGCTGGGAACTGAAGAAGCATCTTAACTTGACAGGGCTCATCCAAACCAAACCTAATCAAATCTCAATCTTTTGCAGGTTTGCCCAAAAACAGCTTGAATTAACAATCTTAGTTTTATTTGGAAGCTATGGCATGCCATAGTGTCCTGTTTACAGTCACTGGCTTTTTTTTTCTTAATAATGACCACATATTAACCAAGTGGCTGAATAACGTTTTAGCATGAAACAAAACCCCAGACATGAACAAACCCAGCTTTGGTGATTCTGCATTTAGATTCAGATCTACATCATGGAGCTTGGTTAATAGCTTGGAGCTATTAAGTGTAAATACATAGGACCAAATCCTGTGGTTCCTTACTCCAGCAAAACTCACACTGACACCCATGAGAGAGCATGCAATTTAAAGCATGACATTTAAATGTAAGTTTTGGTGGACTGCAGAGTTTGGCCCATAGTTATACAATCGAGACCTGTTCCTACATATCAGGTAAAAAACTAGAAACATGTTTTTACTCTGCCAAATCCATTCCAATCTACTGGCTACAAACTGTGTTCAAAAATGAATATTGTTACCAGAGAAACGGAGCTGAAGCCACTGCTGTCTCAAAAGATTTGACCTAGCAATTACATTTTAGACTGCGGACTCGTGTGCATAGAACATTTTACGCAGCTGTGTCTGTCTGCTATGTTCTCATATTGTGGCACTGAGGTATAAGGATCCTGCCTTTGTGAGCACTTCAGAGAGCTTGTACATTTCACTTAATCTGCACACAGTAACAGAAAACACAGGCAGAGTGGGAGAAGCACTGTGCATTTGTGATCATGAAGAAAAAGCGCAGCTCAGGTTTGCAACAGTAACCAACAGATATTTTAAAAACCTAAATCAATTTAAGAAAATCAGCCTTGCAACCCTCATGTTCCTTTTTTTCCAGCTGCTTGTTAGACCCCTGAGGATCTCATTTTATCATCTTTTACATTCTCTGTATTGCAGCCACTGTTTGGGGACAAAGAAACTGGAGAAGACCATCTTCATAGCTCATCAGTGTTGCTACCACAGACTGGCCAGATAGATTTCTGTTAAGCAACGTGGAACACTGCCCATTCCAAGATCAATGCCACCTCGACAGCACTCTGACACCACCAGCTCATAGCCTGATCTTCTTCCAGTTGATGTACATGGGAGTGTTACCATTTGATTTAATGGGAGAAGGATTAGATTTCTAAAAGGCAAGCTAGTGGAAGTGTGAATGAATTGCCTCCCCAAACCCTCATTTAAAAAACAACACAAAATGATTAGCACCTGGAAACACTGAACAGTTTAATTTCTAGAGGCGGTTGCATTTTGTGCTTACCGACTTTGATTCTGTTCCTTTATAAGCACACTTTTGCCTTTTTCCAAAGCAGTATCTAAGTGAAAGAATTGGTAAGCCTGAAGTCTGAATGTCTGGTCTTCTGTGTCACTGTTTGCATGTTGACTTTCATCCATTACACAAAATTAAGAAAGGGAACGGGGCAAGCCTTGGGTACGCTGGCTGTGCAGCAGGCAGACTGACTCGCAGGCACGATCAGAAAGCTATGAACATCATACAGCTGCCTGGGGTGGGGAGCACTCATTTAAATTAGCTCCCTGAGACCTGTGTTTTGCTAGTCAGAGATTTTCAGACATTCAGCCTCTCCAGGTGAAGTGTGCAGCCCACAGCAGCTACAACAGGGATGGTGGAACTTCTTTCTATGTGCTCATGGCCCCCCTTCCTCTTCCACCTGGTTGACTTCCTGAACACAGCTGTGGCCCGGGAAAACCCTGAAACTTGAACCATTTAAAATGCCTCCTGATCTGACTAATTTTCAGTGGAAGGACTTGCTCATCATTCCCAACACTTAATGGGCCCCATATGAGATGAAGTGGGAAAAGGTGTGTATAGAAAGTCAAGGATGTAATTTTTGCTGCCTCTAGAGTTTTCCCCTCAAAACACGCTGTTACCTCCTTGGCTGCAGAGCTTACATGGACCCGCAGTTAGAGAGGTTAATTTAGCCTGCATCTATCCCAATGGCTTTCTTCATTAATGGATGTCTATGCCTGGGAATGACTAATGCTTATCAAAGGGGCAATCACAGGCATAGAAACACATTAGAATTTCATACAAATGCCAGTTAGTGCTCCATAAAAAGAACCGCAGCCAACAAATCAGTAATTTATAGCTCTGACTTTTACTCCCTTGGATTTGCATGCTCACCACTCAATTCATCCCATTATCCCCATGCACACCTCTGAACTGCCCCACCCCTTTCAGTTTTGTGGTGATTATAATTTTTAGTGTGCATAGATTTCCTTGAATCTTGATTTTTTTTTCCATCTTAGAGGCAAGGTTTTCTCTGCAGAGCCTCCCCATCCAAATGTATGCATTTCTGTCTAGTGTTTGAGATTTTTTAGTTTGTGAATATTGATTTTCACCCAGTCTTCACATAATTTTTAAGCCAGCCATTTATTTGAGGGTGGGAGAAGGGGGTGATCTTAGATTGTTTTCTGTTCTGTGATTCCTATTACTGTTCACTTGTTTACAGCCTGGAATTTGATGAGTTGAAGTTATATTATGATTACCAGCATTGTACAAAATGTAATAAAAACAATAAATATTATTTCTGTGCTTTTCTGCGCTTAAAAAAAAACCTCATAACAATTTCAGTCCCCTGCCAGCTCACAAAAAAAGGGCTCATAGGGAAAGTGGAAGAAAGAAGCAAGTTTCACATACTGGCTCACACCGAGTGCCCAGGAGAGCAACAGTCTAGAACTGCTCATGAATGGTGCTGGATGGAGAACCGTGAGGCTGCAGTCTTTTGTCTAGCTACTGGATAGTTACAGCACGGGCAGCAGTAGTGCGAGCATCCCCACATTTGAGCACCCAGACCTCTAGCTTGAGTGAGAACATCCACTCTGCACCCATGTGCATACTATACTCAAGTTACTGCACCCCCACGGACACTGAACTGAACCAGGTCAGCTTCTAGGCCTTCTGGGGGCCCTCGGTTCTTAGTACTGCAATAATGTAAGCTGCTCTTTGAAATCTTTCACAAGGTGTTGTGGGAAAAGTTAACTTTCTGGGCATGTGCACAGAAGTGATGTTAACTCAGCGACTCATTACAGTACACCACTTCTGGTTTTGCATTTGTAGTCTGTGTTCTGGTGTGAACGCATGAATCCCAATCAGAATTACAACCTGTACCAAATGACATTAATGGAATTCTCTTTTCAGGAATAGGAGGCAGATGGCAAGGCAAAAGCTTCTGACCCTCAGAAGGTGGGGATGTGCTTTGCTCAGGAGATCATGCAGGCTGCATGCAGACATGCTGGTAGAGTGGAGATAGCTTATGAAGACTTTTCATAGCTGAGGAATCTCCTTTTGCTGACCAGTGCATCTGGAGCAGCAACACCATCACTGAGTGGGGAGATTACATTTTCTTGCAGTTCTGGGATGACCAGCAGCAGGCCCAGAAGTTTCCTAGGAGGAAGGCCACCTTTATGGAGCTATGTGACAAGATTGCCCTGATAATTCAACACAGGATACATAGATGAGGCAGTCTATACCAGTCCAGAAGTGGGTTGCTATTGCCATCTGAAATCTGGAAATCCCATGCTGCTACAAGTCGGTGACTACTTGGTTTTGTGTTGGCAAGTCAACAGCTGGTGCTGTGGTAATGGAGGTTTAGAAAGCAGTTATAGATCTTGTTCATTCATGTGTAATTAAGATTCAAAATGTCCCTGAAATAATAGGAGCTTTGAGTGAATGGGTTTCCCGAACTGTGAGGTTGTCATCCATGGCACACATATGCCCACTAGCTGCCTCTCCTAAGGGGCACATGATTATCTAAACTGGAAAGGATACTACTCCATCATTCTACAAGCCTTAGTGGACCAGAGAGGACAGACCGTGGACAACTCTGTGGGATGCATGTACAGACAGCATGATGCCAGATTTTCCTGGAAATCCAGCTTTTTCCAATTGGGTCCGAAAGAGAATTTGGGGAAGGCATTGGGGACCATCAGCACGCAAGTGGACTCTAGCTCCATCCACACAGCATGCAGTAATTTCAAAATCAGCAGGACTCCAGCTTCAAACCTATGCATCCTGATGGTTCAGCTAGCTCAAGTTTAAAGCACCATCACACACGAGCTAGAGATTGGTGTGTGTGGATGGGTTACGGGCAACAATTGAGTTATAGGCGTTAACTGATCTTAAACTGGCAACCTAAGAGATGAAGGGAGATCATGCCCTATAACTAATACTTGGAGCCATCTTGTCCCTTGCTGCAATTTTAAGACGGCTGCAGCCTTCAGTATGAACAGTATAGTTTAATCATCAGTAGGATATTTTTAAATGGATAAAAGTTGGAGGGTTTATTTGTTTGTTTTTACGGAGGTTCAAATTTCTCATCTTACAGCCTATTAAAGGGTCCCTTTAATAAATTCAAGACTCCATTATCTGCAGAAGCTTTTAGAAAGGTTGAGTAGAAAAGAGGCAGAATATTTCCTGGGATCCTCAAGACCCAATGTCCCTTTAGACTGTAATTACCCTTTTGTTTGGCACCCAATTACCAAATTTCTTGTGAAGAAGCAACTTTTTCCTCCACCAAGATACAAATGGGCTCCTGCCAAAAAACAGTGCTGTGACTTTTGAGAAACGAGAAAGTGGCCAGTATTAATGACATGATGAAATGTTCCTTAATGCTTTCCAACACTTTGTTCCTCGCAGGGTCCTTCTACAAGTTATGAAGTGTGATGCCAAATACAGTTTTTAAAGCAGAAACTGTAACACCACTAGACAGTAGATGGGTGTGAGCGGTCATATACACCAGCACTATAGTGTTAGTGTCATGTATCAGTTAGCAATTGGCTTGAAAGCGGGGGTGGACACAGACATTTTTCCAAGTTTGTGTTGTGGTTCTTGAGCTGCGTAGAAATTAAAAGGAGAGAGTACATTCCATGGTTAGAGCAGGATTCCTGGATTGTACTACAGATCTAAGAAAAGGAGTACTTGTGGCACCTTAGAGACTAACAAATTTATTTGAGCATAAGCTTTCATGAGCTACAGCTCACTTCATCGGATGCATTCAGTGGAAAATACTGTGGGGAGATTTATATACATAGAGAACATGAAACAAGGGGGGTTACCATACACACTGTAACGAGAGTGATCAGGTAAGGTGAGCTAATACCAGCAGGAGAGCAGGGGTGCGGGGGGGGGACCTTTTGTAGTGATAATCAAGGTGGGCCATTTCCAGCAGTTGACAAGAATGTGTGAGGAACAATAGCGGGAGAAATAAACATGGGGAAATAGTTTTACTTTGTGTAATGACACAAGCACTCCCAGTCTCTATTCAAGCCTAAGTTAATTGTATCCAGTTTGCAAATTAATTCCAATTCAGCAGTCTCTCGTTGGAGTCTAGTTTTGAAGTTTTTTTGTTGAAGAATTGCCACTCTGAGGTCTGTAATCGAGTGACCGGAGAGATTGAAGTGTTCTCCGACTGTCATATGCTTGCTGTGTTCCTTAGATATGTCACTATGCCTTAGCTTATCAATGTGAAAAACTGGAACTATTACTACTTAGCTCCCTTACAGAGGCTAAATTCATGCTTCCTTCCCAACTGTAAAATTATCTGAGATTCTCTGGCTGACAGGAATTCGATAAGTGCAGAGTATTGACGACCCGCTATTTTAAAAGGTCATCACTAAACTAATTGATGGTCTTGGGTCTCCAAGGAGACAAACATCATTTGACATGGACATGAAACATCATTTGGGACAAAATTCTGAAATTACTTAAAGATTCCCATGTGAATTTTGAAAAGGCTAAGGGGAACATATGAACTCCCATGTACTGTATTAACCCAAAATTGGAAAGGCTTCTAGGGTACCACTTTTTGGAGGTAACAGAGATGGATAAGAAAACCTCCTTCTTACTGCATGAGTAAACACTGTCTTATTTATTATTGTTGTTATTATCAAACATTTGAATTGCAGTATCATTTGGGGGCCCTGACCAGGGACCCAGGGCACTAGGTACTGTATACATCTATGATTGAAAAACAGTCCTTGTCCCAAAGAGCTTGCTATGTTCACTAAAAGCATTTAACTAATCCTCATTAATCAGTGCAGTTTTATGGGGATGCAGGGAGGTTCATATTCAACAATCTGCTGGGAGAATCAGACTTCACTTCAATATGTGACCGTGACACTTGTACGACGGCAGTGGGGAGATGCCTGAATGCTAGCAGAAATGTGGGAGTACTTTCACCTTTCACAATAATCACATTAGTCCTTGCCAACAGAGCACAGTTGAATGACTTGAATTCCTTGACCTAGAACCACCACCACGTGCCTGCTCCATGTAATATATAAATGCTATCCAGGGCTGACATAGACATGGGCCTGTAAGCCAATGGCAGAGGGATCCACTTATGCCATCCCAGGACAACAGTTGAATGGCTGAATCTAATGGTGCTTCAGACAGAGCTAACAGCAGTCTATTGGCATGAGTAGTGATTCAGAAGTAACATAGGTTTCAGAGTAGCAGCTGTGTTAGTCTGTATTCGCAAAAAGAAAAGGAGTACTTGTGGCATCTTAGAGACTAACAAATTTATTTGAGCATAAGCTTTCGTGAGCTACAGCTCACTTCAGCTTCACATGCATCCAATGAAGTGAGCTATAGCTCACGAAAGCTTATGCTCAAATAAATTTGTTAGTCTCTAAGGTGCCATAAGAAGTACCATAGTGTTTGCCTCCGTGATGGGTGCACACACAGGCTATCACCTGTAGCTTCCTGGGGTCTGCATTCTGCAGCTCTTCAGACAAAACAAAATTAAACTTTAAGGGAAAATAACATTGTTGCTTTCTTCTTGATTTATTCAGTACTTATTTCTCATTGTCTTAGTGTTGCTTATTACAATACTCTACCTCTCCACTCACATAGCATCAAGAAAGCAAATGAGTAGCACCAACAACAGATCCTGGCCTATCTGTTGTAGTTCTGAACCTTCTGTCAGCACTGTAAGATGTTCATCGTTCAACTCTTGAGGAAAGGGAAAACAACTGCTTTCTCATACAAGACGCTTCACAGCACAATGTAAATCCTGCCCTGCCAGTGGAAAATCAAAGTCATTATTCTCTAGCAGGTTCCTCATTACTCGTGTTTGCACTTTTAGACATGTCATTGAAATATTTAACTGTTACCTTGGCCTCTGGTCTACAGAGAACTGTACTAGCAATAGTCAACAAATTTTGTACAAACCAGTTTGCTAATATACAGAAACATCAGACATCAGATTAGAGAACCTGCTCGAAGACTGGAATCACTAAGAATAATACCGCTTCATACTTATACTTCATCTGAGGCTATCAAAGCATTTTACAAACATTAACTTTTGGGAAGTGTCAGAACCCCCACTTCTGCAGATGGGTAAACAGAGATGTGTAATGACTTTTCCTCAAGGTCACCCTGCAAGTTAGTTTCAGAGTCAGAAAGAGGATGCTGGAGACCTGAACCTCAACGTTCTATTCTCACCATGTAAACTGTGATCCTTCTACAGCCAGCTGTAACTTTATTCCAGCAGCAATATTATTGCCTTGTTACATTGCAGATATTCTGTTTTGATTTACTGACATTTGTAAGGCAAATGCCTTGAATGAAGCCAATTACTACAAATGAAGAAAACAATGATACAACACCGTACAAGCATATGTTAGATAATTCCTGGCTTTGAATATGAATGCAAATGCATCAATTAGAGTTTGGGTTTTGTTGGGGTATTTCCATACACTGAGTTTGGACAAAGTTGTATTTTTACCCCATACACATTTAATCAAGCCCAAATCAAAGAAGAACCCATCTCAGAAAAGTCTTGCATAATACACAGAAGATAGCTTTGTATTTACAAAATATTTGCCCTGTGTTCATTAGGTTTACTTGAACCTCAGTCTTTCTTGTTTTTCCTTTATTCAATTAATGCATACTACCACTTTGATTTGTTTATTTCAGGATACTAGATATCTGCAGTTATAAAGTAACAGACACATAGACACCAACCATTCTATCAAACTGAGATGCACTAATTTTGGGGCAGTGGTGGGCAAACTTTTCTAGTCGCACCTCCCCTTACCATTAATGGAATCTGTCCACACACACCCCTCCATTACAACACAGACAAGCCTTCCTCAGCAGCAGAGCTTGAGCTGAAGATGACTTAATGGCACAACTGGGGTTGTGGGAGGAGCTGGGGCTAGAGGCATAGCTGGTCTGAAGGTGGAGAGGGAATGAGCGCGGAACTGAGCTGGGGGTGGAGCAGAACTGGGGGCTGACCAGGGCTGGGGGAGGAGTGAGGCTGGGGGCGGAGCTAGTCTGGGGGTTGCAGGAGCTGGAAGCGTGGCACTCCCTCCCTGCCCGTGGGGGCTGTCCTGGACTCCGCTGCACGCCAACCCTGAATGTTGCACCATGCCCCCTAATGGGGCGCACCACACAGTTGGGGGACCACTGTTTTAGGGTGTTCCTCCAAAAGAGATGTTTTTAAGGTGCTCTTATTATTCTCCAAAGATCAAGGAATCCCTAAATCAGAAACAAAGCTTTCCCTGATAATGTTTGTTGTTCCTCTTTATATAGCAGATAATTATATTAAAGATTTCACATAAAACAAAGAAAGCCTGAACACGATATTAAAAATGCATGGAGAAGCCAAGTCCCAAAAGAGAAGCACATTGGAGCAGCATGGTTCTTCTTCTCAGTCTCACACACTGATTTGATATCTTCCAGTCTGTAAAATCCTAGCATACAAGAAATCTGAAAGGGGTCTTGTCTTATGTTGACTCCCCACTCTCCTTGTTCACACATAGAAATGCTGCTATTTATGGAACCTGTATACACTTGACACAAGAAGCAGGATCCTCATGAGAATTGTAGACAAAAATAATACAACTAAGGTATCCAGCAACAAAGCCAAGAATATAAGATCATTACACACTTCAATAAAACAATCCTCAAATCCCAGCGGTGGAAATTAGCATTCTTCTTCTTCTTATTATTATTATTAAAATTCTGGTCACTATAATAATATTTTGCACTTGCATGATGCTTTTCATCTATAGATGTCAAGTACTTTACAAAGAACTTTTGGAATCATTATTGTTATCTGCACTTTACAGATGGGGTACCCAAGGTACAAAGAGGCAAAGTGACTTACCTATGGTCTTAGAGCAAATTATTGGCAGAATCAGGATTAGAACTCACATCTCCTGTTTCTTTGGCCAGTCTTTTATCCACAGGACCTCATGGTCTCCGATAGGGAATGAAGGATAAGTCTGGCTCATTCTTAGACCAGTGGAGAATAGTTGGGTAAGACCCAAGATGTAGACCATATAAATGACTTTTGTCAACAATAAGGCCTTGTCTACACACAAAAGTTGTGCTGTTTTAACTATATGCTTTAGTTTAGTTTAGTTTAGTTTAGTTTAGTTTAGTTTAGTTATACCTCTCTAGGTATAAAAATCCAGCAGGCTTATGTTCTGGGAATTATTTAGTTACATCTCTCATGTGGACACATTTATCCTAGTACAATTTATTCACATATAGGAAGGGGAATAAGCTATATTGGTATAAGGCACCTTGATACTGGTATAAATATATTGATAAAAAACAATCACACCCCTAAGTAACATAGTTATACAGATACAAAAACTTTGCGTAGACCAGCCTTGATTGTATCACATGTTGGTGTCAGTTACTGTTCCTGTCAGGTGCTACAGCACTAAAGCGACGTCTGCATGGCATCTCCATGGTAACATGTGGATGCAAATTCCAGACATCATTTAATCTGATAGTCAAACTGTTCCTTGAACTGCTGTGCAGCTTGGAACCGAGAAGGATTAGTGCTCTGATTCACTGCACGGTTGAAAAAATGAAATGAGAAAACCTGGACATCCTTAATAGCCCACAAGAGGTTTTAGCCTTCAATAAAACCTCTTGCCAAGGCTATATGAAAGATTCAAGGAGAAACATAGGACATTTCCTAATGAGCCTGTAGAGGAGACATCTCTAGGGTTATAACAGTATCTATGAGAGGCTATTGGTAAGACTCCATTTAGAAACAGGTTGATATGAGAGCTAGTCATCTTTTTTTACGTTAACAAAGATTTCTTTTGAAATATTATCTGTCTATTTAAGATGCAATTCCTTCTCTTGTAAGCTCCTTTGTACACATTCTACCAAATGTGTTTAATTTGAGGGTTTAAAGAATAACTGTGTTTTGTGCATCTCTCTCACCTTGCAACTGGTCTTTCTAACTTTAAATATTAAAAATCCCACATTAACGTTGTAGATATATAGTTGAAGTCAATGTGATGTCTCCTGAAAATCCAAATACAGTATGCCTTTTTAATTAACTACACAGACATTAATTTCAGCAGAATAACAAATAAAATAAAGTAACAACAAAAATGAATTCAGCTACCACATTGAAAAGGATTCTTATTTACAAGGTACACCCAACCCACTCCATTGCTAGGTTTAGGACTCCAGCTGGCAACTGACAAACTCTTTGCCCTTTACCTGCCCAAATATTCCAGGCCTTAAAAAATGCAGTAAGCGCACACAGTCACCACAGTTTAAGATACTAAACATCACAATCCTCCTTGCCCTGTAATTTTTAAATTACAAATTAGTCTTTTGGAAGGTTTATGATTCGATTCCATTTTGCTAGAAATGCTTGTCAGGAAGAGCAGTTGTCACTTGCTCCCTCTTGTTCCTCATTGACCTTCACAGATTCTGTTTTCATAATAATATTTTCATTCCACATTCAGTTTCTACATTAACTGGCACTGGAATCATCATAAAAAAAGAACAATTTCTTGCTGCAGTAATTACTGTCTCCTGCAATAGCAATTTCTTTGCTATTTTCTAAACAACTGCAGGTTTCTTCATTATTCCTCTATTCATTGCAAGGTATGTCATGGATCCTAATGGGGTTTTTTTACACCTTTCTCCTACTTCCTTCCTTTCCTGTCATTTCAAACTAAATACCCCTTAGGCCTAGGTATAAAAATCCAGCAAGCTTATGTTTTGGGTTTGTCACTGCTGTGTTTTCATCTAGTTATTTTGCTACATGTGGTCTGAGCAAGCCAAAACTAATTCTTACTGTGCATTTAAGACCCCAATACTGCTGAAACTTACACATGCTTAGTTTTATACATGTGAGGAATCCCATTGAACAGTAGGGCAGAGACTATCCTGAGCACAAGGTTAGGCATGTGAGGTGTTGCATGATTGGGGCCAAAGATACAACTCCGCTGGAGAGTTCTATATGGTGGTCTGAGGCATTGATTTGTGCAATAAAAGAAACATGATATCCCACTGCTCCTCTCAGTTTAAGTTACTTTGTGTGAATAATACTCAGCAGCTTCTCTTTTAATTTAGATTTCTCAACTCAAATATAAAGCTCTCTCTGAGAACTTCTGTAGGTGATTACCCAAGAGGAAGCTCTCGGAGAGCTTTTTAAGATTAGCCAGGAAATCAGATACTTTCTCCTTCTTTTGGTTTTGTACGTGAAATTTATCTCTCTCAGATAGGAATTTTGCTTGAGGAACATAGTGCTTTTTAAACACTTCATCCATTTCCTCATAGGTCAAGTGGGAAAGATAAGTCTTTCAGTCTGGTAAAAGTCTCTTTCAACCAAAGTTAGGAAAATGTATCTTTTCTTTCAAATGTCTTCAATGACGTTGGCATAAAAATACTACTGCAATCTTTATACATAAACTGTAAACTCCTTACCTTTTTCATTAAAATGGAAACCATCCATTCTCCCAGATGTGGTCATGCCTAACTTTCTTTTAGCTAAAAACCTCTTCCATCACTATTATCACATTCACCCCATTGTTGTTGTAAAAGGATCTTATCAAGGCCTGGGATGTGGCTGTTCCTAAAATACTGTTTCAGAGTTGAGAGAGAACTTTTAGCTATATTTACAAATAAACTTCACTAATGGGTTCAGTGTCTAAATTCAGCTGCAACTGCCAATGTCTGTCAAAAAACTTGTCAGTTGAACTTTGCCAGTCACAATGTTCCAGATCTTAAAGAGAAAGTAATCACACAGAATCACCACAGTCCTTAAGGCTCCATACATTATCATCACATAAAATCAGGTAATAGAAAACTCCAACAACAATGCTAACTAACCCACAGTTGTATACTTCACGATACACAGTTTGCATTTAATTTCCTTTTTTTAAATAGAAAGAAAAATGAGGCATTCTCTAAGTTTGATAATGTCAGCATTTACATAATATCAGAGTCTAGATCGTTCTACACTGAAGAACGACTAGAGCTGCAAGGTGCTAGGTGCTGTATAAACAGTCACTCTGTCTCCAGCTTAATGTTCTAGGCTCCTGAAATATTACTATCACTTATCAATCGCTAACTTTCTGACATATTTAAAGTGAAAACAACAAAGGAATGAGCTTTGTTATTTTCAAAACAAAATGCTTTGTAATGACAGTCTGGACATGCCAGGTTCTCAGGAACTCATAGATTCATAGATTCATAGATACTAAGGTCAGAAGGGACCACTCTGATCATCTAGTCCGACCTCCTGCACAGCGCAGGCCACAGAATGTCACCCACCACTCCTATGAAAAAGGAGACTGAAGAACGACTAGAGCTGCAAGGTGCTAGGTGCTGTATAAACAGTCACTCTGTCTCCAGCTTAATGTTCTAGGCTCCTGAAATATTACTATCACTTATCAATCGCTAACTTTCTGACATATTTAAAGTGAAAACAACAAAGGAATGAGCTTTGTTATTTTCAAAACAAAATGCTTTATAATGAAACTCATGTTTCAGATAACGGTGAAATACTGGAAGGGCAATAATAAAACTCTTAAAAGTGAAGCTCTGTCCACCTTTTGACTCAAATGAAACATTACATGGGAAATCCATTGCCTTTTATGGATTCTGGGCTTAAGTGGCAGTTGCATGATACATAGGCCTTATGGGGTATGTCCACACTGCAGTTAAAAATTCTCAGCTAGCCCATGCCAGCTGACTCAGGCTCATGTGGCTCAGGTTATGAGGCTGTTTAACTGCAGCGTAGATGTTCAGGCTGGCGCTGGAGTGTGGACTTGGGACCCTGTGAGGGGAGAGGGTCCCAGAGCTCAGGCTCCAGTCCAATTCTGAACGTCTACCCCACAATTAAACAGCCCCTTAGTCCAAGCCCCGTAAGCCTGAATCAGCTGGCATGGGCCAGCCGTGGGTATCTTATTGCAGGTAGACACACTCATGCTGGCCCTCAGCACAAGGGTGAATTTCACTCTTGATTATCAGGGAGCTTGGGGATTGCCTTTCTTGTGACACACGACTGCTTTTAATTTCTGAAATCATGCAAGACTAAATAATTAACATACTAGGCAGCACAGCAAAAGCCACTAAATCTAATTAATTTTCATAAATCCAAATTCAGGATCTCAGAATATATAGCAGAATGCTTTGTACACAAGTCCAGTTTTATTGATGCACCCACACCTCTGATATACCTGGACACTAATAGTTTGAAGCAGCATTGGAATAATGAAAGTCTGATCACCAGTATTTTTAACAGCATAATAAATTATTGTGTTCTGTAGTACACGACTTGATTTAAGTGCCAAGGACAATGCCTGTTTGCATCACCAATTTAAACTTGCTTGACACAAACTCAGAGTGCATATGGGCAACCAACCTCTATTGTGAAATTGTCAAATTGGATTTACTGTTTAAATATAAATTAGAAACGATTCTCTCCTATTTTGATTGACCTATCTAAAAAAAATACTAATGACTTAAATCCTTGGGTGTTATGATAACACAATACAGTAAGTAACAAAATACAACATGGTTTTACAAAAGGTAGATCGTGCCAAACCAACCTAATCTCCTTTTTTGAAAAAGTAACAGATTTTTTAGATAAAGAAAATGCAGGAAATAAATCTAATTTACCTAGATTTCAGTGAGGCATTTGATACCGTGCCACATGGGGAATTATTAGTTAAATTGGAGAAGATGGGGATCAATATGAACATCAAAAGGTGGATAAGGAATTGGTTAAAGGGGAGACTGCAACGGGTCCTACTGAAAGGCGAACTGTCAGGTTGGAGGGAGCTTACCAGTGAAGTTCCTCAGGGATCGGTTTTGGGACCAATCTTATTTAATCTTTTTATTACTGACCTTGGCAAAACAGTGGGAGTGTGCTAATAACGTTTGCAGATGATACAAAGCTGGGAGGTATTGCCAATTCGGAGAAGGATCGGGATATTATACAGGAGGATCTGGATTACCTTGTAAACTGGACTAATAGTAATAGGATGAAATTTAATAGTGAGAAGTGTAAGGTTATGCATTTAGGGATTAATAACAAGAATTTTAGCTATAAGTTGGGGACGCATCAATTAGAAGTAACGGAAGAGGAGAAGGACCTTGGAGTATTGGTTGATCATAGGATGATTATGAGCTGCCAATGTGATATGGCTGTGAAAAAAGCTAATGCGGTTTTGGGATGCATCAGGAGAGGCATTTCCAGTAGGGATAAGGAGGTTTTAGTACCATTATACAAGGCACTGGTGAGACCTCACTTAGAATACTGTGTGCAGTTCTGGTCTCCCATGTTTAAAAAGGATGAATTCAAACTGGAGCAGGTACAGAGAAGGGCTACTAGGATGATCCGAGGAATGGAAAACTTGTCTTATGAAAGGAGACTTAAGGAGCTTGGCTTGTTTAGCCTAACTAAAAGAAGGTTGAGGGGAGATATGATTGCTCTCTATAAATATATCAGAGGGATAAATACAGGAGAGGGAGAGGAATTATTTAAGCTCAGCACCAATGTGGACACAAGAACAAATGGGTATAAACTGGCCACCAGGAAGTTTAGACTTGAAATCAGACGAAGGTTTTTAACCATCAGAGGAGTGAAGTTTTGGAATAGCCTTCCAAGGGAAGCAGTGGGGGCAAAAGATCTATCTGGCTTTAAGATTCTACTCGATAAGTTTATGGAGGAGATGGTATGATGGGAGAATGGGATTTTGGTAAGTAATTGATCTTTAAATATTCAGGGTAAATAGGCCAAATCCCCTGAGATGGGATATTAGATGGATGGGATCTGAGTTACTATAGAAAATTCTTTCCTGGGTATCTGGCTGGTGAATCTTGCCCATATGCTCAGGGTTTAGCTGATTGCCATATTTGGGGTCGGGAAGGAATTTTCCTCCAGGGCAGATTGGAGAGGTCCTGGAGGTTTTTCGCCTTCCTCTGTAGCATGGGGCATGGTTGATTTGAGGGAGGCTTCTCTGCTCCTTGAAGTCTTTGAACCATGATTTAAGGACTTCAATAGCTCAGACATGGGTGAGGTTTTTCATAGGAGTGGGTGGGTGAGATTCTGTGGCCTGCGCTGTGCAGGAGGTCAGACTAGATGATCAGAATGGTCCCTTCTGACCTTAGTATCTATGAATCTATGAATATATGATCTAAAAAATAACACTTAAAATTAAAATAATTCAATGAAAATATACATTACAAGGTAGCTAGACAGGTGGAAAAGTATAAAGCAGCAACTCTAACTGCTGGATGAGAGATTGTTTAAAGTGTTTATATTTAGGTCAGTGAAGGTGACATACTTAATAAGTTGGTGAATGGTGCTGGGGAAAAGATCAAAGAGAATCATTGGCAACAGGTCAGAAGGTAGCTGCCATTCTGCACACTAGCTGTATGAATGGTATGAAAATTTCAGTAAATAAGAAAAAAGGAGAATATGTAAGGATTTTATAACATGGGGATTTTGAATGCTTCTATATGTTCGGAATTTGAGTAATATATAATTGGAAAAATCACTTCCCTTTCTTATGTAATATGGATTGGAAGCTCACTTCTCCCCTCAGATACATGTGTGCAATAAAAGACTGGAAAATGAGGATTTTAGATTTTTACATATGATCTTGTTCTTAATATATCCCTTATCCACCTATTCTCCATGAACTTATCTAATACATTTTTAACCCAGTTATATTTTTGAATTTCACAACATCCCCTGCCAACGAGCTCCTTGACTGTGCAAGGTACTTCCTTAAGTTTATTTTTAAACCTGTTGCCTTTAATTTCATTGGGTGACCCCTGGTTCTTGTGTTACATGAAGAAGTATATAACACTTCACTTTCTCAAAACATGCATGATTTTATAGACCTCTTTCATATCCCCCCTCAGTTGTACCTTTTCTAAGATGAACAGTCCCACTCTTTTTAATCTCTCCTCTTATGGAAAATGTTCCATACCTCTAACTATTTTTATGTCCTTCTCTACACCTTTCCCAAATCTAATATGTTTTTAAGATGGGGTGACCAAAATTGCATGCAGTATTCAAGGTGTTGGTGTACCATGGATTTATTGGGCATTATAATAGTTTCTGTTTTAATACCTATCCCCTTCCTAATGGTTGCTAACATCCTAACAGCTTTTTTGACTGCCACTGCACATTGTTTTCAGAGAACTAGCCATGATGACTCCAATATCTTTCTTGGGTGGTAACAGCTAATTTAGACCCCATCTTTTTCATGTATAGTTGGGATTATTTTTTCCAATATGCATTACCTTGAATTTCATCTGCCCTTTTCTTGCCCATTCACCTAGTTTTGTGAGATCCCTTTGTAGCTCTATACAGTCTGCTTTGGACTTAACTTTCTTGAGTAATTTTGTGTCATCTGCAAACTTTGCAACTTTCCCCTTTTCCAGATCATTCATTAACATGTTGAACGGTACTGCTCCCACCACAAATCCTTGGGGGACCTCTTTACCTCTTTCCATTGTGAAAACTAACCATTTATTCCTTCCCATTATTTCAGACATTTTAGCCAGTTAATGATCCATGAGAGGCCCTTCCTTCTTATCCCACGACAGCTTAGTTTTCTTAAGAACCTTTGGTGTGGGACCTTATCAAAGGCTTTTTTGAAAGTCAAAGCACAGTATATCCACTGGATAATCCTTGTCCACAAGCTTGTTGACACCTTGAAAGAATTCTAATAGATTGGTGGGGCGTGATTTCCCTTTACAAAGGCCATGTTGACTCTTCCCCAACATAGATAAACATGATATGTGTCTGATAATTCTGTTCTTTACTGTAGTTTCAACCAATTAGCCTGTTACTGAAGTTAGGCTTACTGGCCTGTAACTGCCAGGATCACCTCTGGAGACTTTTTTGGTTAAATACCACAGTTAATAGTTCTGCAATTCCATATCTGAGTTCCTTCAGAACTCTTGAATGAATACCATCTGCTTCTGGTGACTTATTACTGTTTAATTTAACAATTTTTTCCAGAACCTTCTCTATTAATACCTCAATCAGGGACAGTTTCTCAGATCTGTCACCTAAAAACACTGCTCAGGTGTGGTACTCTCCCTCACATTCTCTGCAGCGAAGACCAATGCAAATAATTCATTTAGCTTCTCTGTAATGGTTTTGTCTTCCTGCACTGCTCATTTAGCACCTCTATTGTCCAGTGGCCCCACTGACTTTTTGGCAGGCTTCCCGCTTCTGATGAACTAAAAAAAAAGTTAGTTTCTGTGTCTTTTGGTATTTGCTTTTCACATTCTTTTTTGGCCTGCCTAATTATACTTTTGTACTTAACTTGCCAGAGTTTATGCTCCTTTCTATTTTCCTCAGTAGGATCCAACTTCCAATTTTTAGAGTATGCCTTTTTGCCTCTAACCACCTATTTTGTTTTGCTGTTTAGCCATGGTGACATTTTTTTTGGTCCTCTTACTTTCTTTATTTGGGGTTATTTACAGTTTAAGCCTCTATTATGATGTGTTTAAATAATTTCCACACAGTTTGCAGGCATTTCACCCTTCTGACTGTTCCATTTAATTTCCATTTAACTAGCTTCCTCATTTTTTGTAGTTCTATGTTTTAAAATTAAATGCTGTGGTGGGTTTCTTTGATGTTCCCGCCCAAAGGATGTTAAATTTAATTAAATTATGGTTCCTATTACTGAGCAGGTCAGTTGTATTCATCCTTTGGAACAGATCATGTGCATCACTTAGGGCTAAATCAAGAATTGCTTCTCCCCTTGTCAATTCCAGGTTTACCTGCCACAAGAAGCAGTCATTAATGGCTCCACATCTCCTGCTTTTAACAAGCCTAATGTCCACACTGTCCTTGAATCATATCAGTAGGCCTTTTTTGTTAAGACGAATTCAATTTTTCTGTCTCCCTTTTGCACCTGTTCCTATCAACATTTGTTCTTGTATGTTATGATTACATTTTATGAACTTTTACATACCTTTTACAGTTAAACTCACAATCCAGGTAAATTTGTAGGCCCAATTACCACAACACAACTTCTATTCTCTCCTCTTTACTAGGATAAAGAGTAACCGCCTTGATAAATCATCCCCTAAACTAAGAGATATCTCTTCCCGAACTGTGTACTCTTCTACATCTGTCAGTTTTCCCCAAAACTTGCACCATTTGCATGCTACTGCCTCAATAACAGCAAAAATGGTGGCACCAATGGAGATCCAAGGAGCTGTGGATATTTTAAATATATCTTTTCATATTTTTGGAAATGATCTTCATATAAAATTCTCAACCAAGTAAAACAAGAGGGTGACTTTTTTTAAAAAAAGTATATTCTCTACAGATAGAATATTACAGTGTAATAGAAGATTTAAAACATAACGACTTTACTCTAGCTTAGTTTACAGTTATTCAAAAGGAAAGTGATTTTTCACTGAAATGACTAATTCTAATCATATAGCTCAAAGTAAGGCCATTTCCATGTCATTAAATGTTCACAATACCAGTAATGTAGAACAAATTCATCCCTCACTTGGAACTAAGGGCTCTAATGTCTGCTCTTTAACTGGTATACTCCTGGAGTAATTCCATTAACTTTAATAGAGTTACAGCAGATTTACACCAAAGTAACTGAGATCAGAATGTGGCTCAGAGAATATCAGAGTTGGAAGAGACCTCAGGAGGTCATCTAGTCCAACCCCTGCTCAAAGCAGGACCAATCCCCAACTAAATCATCCCAACCAGAGCTTTGTGAAGCCTGATCTTAAAAACCTCTAAGGAAGGAGATTCCACCACCTCCCTGTGTAACCCATTCCAGTGCTTCAACACCCTCCTAGTGAAAAAGTTTTTCCTAATATCCAACCTAAACCTCCCCCACTGCAACTTGAGACCATTGCTCCTTGTTCTGTCATCTGCCGTCACTGAGAACAGTCTAGATCCATCCTCTTTGGAACCCCCTTTCAGGTAGCTGAAAGCAGCTATCAAATCCCCCCTCAGTCTTCTCTTCTGCAAACTAAATAATCCCAGTTCCCTCAGCCTCTCTTCATAAGTCATGTGCTCCAGCCCCCTAATCATTTTTGTTGCCCTTTGCTGGACTCTTTCCAATTTTTCCACATCCTTCTTGTAGTGTGGGGCCCAAAACTGGATACACTACTCAAGATGAGGCCTCACCAATGCAGAATAGAGGGGAATGATCACGCCCCTCAATCTGTTGGCAATGCTTCAATTTATACAGCCCAAAATGCCGCTAGCCTTCTTGGCAACAAGGGCACACTGTTGACTCATATCCAGCTTCTCGTCCACTGTAATCCCTAGGTCTTTTTCTGCAGAACTGCTGCCTAACCACTCGGTCCCTAGTTTGTAGCAGTGCATGGGATTCTTCCATCCTAAGTGCAGGACTCTGCACTTGTCCTCATCACATATCTTTTGGCCCAATCCTCTAATTTGTCTAGGTCCCTCTGTATCCTAACCCTACCCTCCAGCGTAACTACCACTCCTCCCAGTTTAGTGTCATCTGCAATCTTGCTGAAGGTGCAATCCACACCATCCTCCAGATCATTAATGAAGATATTGAACAAAACTGGCCCCAGGACCGACCCTTGGGGCACTCCGCTTGATAGCAGGTGCCAGCTAGACATGGAGCCATTGATTACTACCCATAGAGCCTGACAATCTAGCCAGCTTTCTATCCACCTTATAGTCCATTCATCCAGCCCCACTTCTTTAACTTGCTGGCAAGAATACTGTGGGAGACCATATGAAAAACTTTGCTAAAGTCAAGGAATAACACGTCCACTGCTTAATAAGGCTTTAATGTGTTTTCAAAAATGATGATTTCAAATGATTTCAAAAACCCTTAATCTAAGGGTTCTATTCAAACAAGGTTACCTTACTCTGTAAAGCTGATTTCTATAGAATTGGAATGATAGTCTTGGAAGGTAACTTTTCTGTCTAAAGGAACACAGCTAGATAGTACCCCTACATGGTAATACCATCATGGGTAGCCTTCACAATGGGTTCCCCTCAGAGGCAGCTCTAGTTATAGGCAAACTAGGCAGCTGCATATGATGGTAGGGTAGCTATTGGCACAAAACCAAAGACCTTAGCCCCACCCCTTCCCTGAGGCCCCACCCCTTCCTTGAGACCCCACTCCCACACTCACTACATTCCCCCCTCCCTCAGTGGCTCACTCTCCCCCACCTGCATTAAGTTTCACTGGGCTGGGTCAGGGAGTGGGGTACGGGAGAGGGTGAGGGCTCTAAATGGGGGTGTGGGCTCCAGAGTGGGGCCAGAAATGAGGGGTTCCAAGTGTGGGAGGGGGCTCCAGACTGGAGCAGAGAGTTGGGGGGCTCCAGGCTGGGGGCAGGCAGAGGGGCTGAGGGACTCAGAATATGGGAGGAGGCTGCGGATTTAGGTGGGGGTTGGGGTGCAGGAGAGGGTGAGGGCTCCAGCTGGGGGGTGTGGGATTTGGGGTTGGGCTGGATGAGAGGTTTGGCATGCAGGAGGGGGCTCCAGGCTAGGGGCTGGGGCTGAGGGATTCAGAATATGGGAGGGGGCTGTGGGTTGAGGCAGGGAATTGGGGTGTGGGAGTGGGTGAGGGCTCCGGATTGGGGCTGGGGATGAGAGGTTCAGGGTGTGGGAGGGGGGTCTGGGGTGGAGCCATGGATGAGGGGTTTGGGGTGAAGGAGAAGGCTCAAGGTTGGAGGGGGCTTAGGGCTGGGGGAGGGGGTTGGGCATGGGCTTACCTCAGGTGGCTCCCAGTCAGCCGTGCTGCGGAGCTAAGGCAAGCTGCCTGCCTGTCCTGGACCACCACACAGCATCCCAGAAGTAGCCACCAGGTCAGCTTCTAGGCAAGGGAAGGGGGCAGGAGGCTCCGTGCAGCACACTGTTCTCACCCGCAGACCCCGCCCCACCCAGCTCCCATTAGCTGGTTACCGGCCAATGGGAGTGTGGAGCCGATGCTCGGGGCGGGGGCAACGCACAGAGCCGCAGGGCTCCCCCACCTAGGAGCCGGACCTGCTGGCCGCTTCTGGGGTGCAGTGTGTTGCCGCAGGACAGGTAGGGACTAGCCTGCCTGGGCTCCACAGCACCGCCGACCGGACTTTTAGCAGCCTGGTCGGCAGTGCTGACCGGAGCTGCTAGGGTCCTTTTTTGACCAGGTGTTCTGGTTGAAAACCAGACACCTGGTCACCCTAGATGGTGGCAAATTTCTGGGCAGCTGCCTATGCCGGCAGATTTGGCCTGGCTATACCTTTGTCATAACGGAAGGACAGCCAAGCCAAATTTGAATGGTGTTGTGACCCTGCATGCTAGGCTGCAATAGCACTCACTCAAATTTGTCCAGCTGCTTCTCCATCATGACAGAGGGCAGCCGGCTCAAATTTGCCACCATAGTCCTATGAGGAGGCGGGACAGCACTCTGAAATTTTGCCTAGATTATTTTGAGCAGCCTCTGGTTCCCCTCACATAGTTTCCTCTGTATTCTACAATAGGAGAGTGAAAAAAGAGAGAAGGAGGGAAGGGTGGGAGGCTTGTTCTGTTGTGGAAGAAAGTGAGGGTCTGGTTCACAAACTCTACTTCTACTGTAGCCCAAGATAGGTGGAGATTTCAGGGATCTGCAGGAGCCCTGTGTCTGAGAAACAGCTCTGGTTCTGTCATCTCAGTCTGACAAAAAGATTCTGTAGGAGATGCATATCCAGGATCTTTCCTGACAGTGGCTGTCCCAGAGAGGCATCCCCATGACAGTGGTAGTGATGATGGGAGGTGTATGCATGGGGAAAAGGAGAAGAGCAAATGTAGTACTGCTTCTGGACTCTTCACTGGGTGCAAGGGGATTGAACCGTATTCAAACCACTGGATACCACTTTTTAACAACCCTCTTCCAGTTCAGATCCCCAGATATGTAGCGCAGAGAGCTTTGCATGGGGTGCAGGAAAAGGGTTGATGCTGCCATGGCTGCAGCTGACCCCACCTCTTTTGTGCTTGGGGAGGACAGATCTACTCACAGCTGAGACATTACACATGCAGATCAAATGGCACACTCTGGCCCAAGGTTTTTTTTTTTTTTTCCTTTTGGGCTGTTTTTTGACAGTATACAGGGCATCCATCCACCTCCAGTGCACCTATCGCCATAATATCTGGGTGTTCATTTTGTGGGACTGTAGTACTTGGGATAATCAGTAACCAGAAATTGGACTGGGAGATAGACAGAGATTATTACAGATCCCCAGAAGACAGGGGAGCAAAAACTGAGGTGCTTCATGTCTTCACATGATGATGAATTGTTGTTAAACCAAATATGGGTTTGTTTGTTTTTTAAATTTTCCTCTGGACAAGTAAAGGAAGAGTTTTGTGGGCCAGATTCCTGTCTCTGTTGCCTTAAGGCTGCAGCTGAGGAATCCCTTGTCTATTTTACCTTGGTATAATTTCTCCTTCGCACTTTCCACTTAATTTTGTTGTATGCTCCCTCTCTGCCTATTTTCTCTCTTATTCCTTACTCCATTCTCTCTCACCCTTCGGAGCTCCTGCTGTATGCTCTCTCTCTCTCTCTCACACGCACACACACAAAAGAATCAACAGGAACCTGTTCTGTACTCTCTGCAGACAGCAGCCTCTGCTGCCCTCTCTGATACAGTAGCAGCTGCTCACAACACTTCCTCATAATATAAGGCACAATTCTGCTCTCATTTGACTGCAATGAGAGCAGGGCTAGGCACACAGATAGCTATGCTCAGGAGACTGTTGGGCCTCTAGGGAAAAACAGGAGCTACACCTCACTGAAAATTAACATATGTTCAAAGACTAAAATTGGTCATTTGACCTGGCCCCCCATTCACTTTTCTGGGGTGGAAAATGAGGCTGAGCAAAAAATAATAAACAAAATATAACCCAAAACCAAAAAAACTGAACGGACTGGCTGAAATGTATTACTATCAACAACATTTATTTGTAATAAGCAACAATGTGTGTACGACAAAATAAGATGAGAATGTTACTGTAAAAGATGGGCTGTGGCTCTGTAAACGCATTACATGGTTGCAGGAGTTACAGCTGATGAGGCATTTTCAGTTTTAAGAACCTTATAACGTTGTAAAATAATTACCCAAAGGTAATTGCTTTTTGTTCCTTTTTCGTCTAATAATACTTTCTTAATACTGTCCAGGATTTGAGTTATCTTGACATAACAAACAAACTAGTTGTTTTTTTCACAAATGAAGCAAATTTTCAGATTTGTATGCTCCAGTAATCAAAACTTGAAGCTTTTCACTTTTAAAACTTGAGAAAAGCATTAAATATCCCCAAGTGATGATAAGAGCCTTTGACATACTTGAAGAAATCTGGCCCATGAACAATGGAGCTGCAAGCCAACGTGGGTGTACATGACATTGTTACACATACAGTGAGGTAAATCAATATACTGACGTGAAGAGTTCTAGTTATACACACATTGGTGGGCATGTATATCTGTATTTCCACACATTGAAATTAGCATTGACGTGTCTATGTCAATGTGTGATCATTTCTATCTCACACTGTGCTTTGAAATAAACATGTGATCACACTTTTAAAATATATATATATATATATATATATATATATATATATATATATATATATATATATATATATATAACGAAAAACCTGTTATG
The DNA here is from genome assembly GCF_009764565.3 of Dermochelys coriacea. Taxonomy (NCBI): domain Eukaryota; kingdom Metazoa; phylum Chordata; order Testudines; family Dermochelyidae; genus Dermochelys; species Dermochelys coriacea. The sequence continues at coordinate 330,649,574 of NC_050068.2, forward strand.
GCAAGATAGTGTGTTTAAAGTCTCCATCACAAAGCAGAGACTAATGAAAATATATGGTCCCCAAAGCAACTACAGCCATATATATGTGTAGAAGTTAATATGGAATAATTCACACAATACTTTATGTGGAAGGAGAATAGGACAATGCCTTCTATTTGTACGAGTTTGAACTTGCTAACTCTGGTGCATTTGAATTCTTATCCATAACATTGCATCAACAGAATTCTGCACTGAACTCCTCCTAAAAAGGGACAAAATAAGGGTGGCAAGGCGTGTCCACTACTACTTAAGAACCAAGTTCTGGCCAGTCCATGTAGGCATCTAAGAAAGTTTTATGCACATAGGGACTTCCCCCTTGCATAAAGGGAGAGGTAGAAGAGCTGGCCGCAGCCACAATCCTCCATTCTCCAGCTGAAGGAGATAAATGTTGCATTCCCCTGGAGGTGTGTAACTTTGGTCATGCTCTCCCTGCTCTCACAGCAGCTCTAGGAGGCATTCTATCTTTGTGAGGCACAAAGCCTCCCAGTGCTTCCAGTGAGATGATGTGTTCTACTCAAGGTTATGGCAAAGAGCTGTTATAAAGAACTGTGGTAGCAAATATTTGATGAACTACTCTATATGGTGAAACTATTGGATTATTTCAAATGAACTAGAGTTGTGTGTGTCTGTCTCTCCGCTATTGTCCTCTCTATTTATTAATATAAGGTCACTGTACAGGGTTTTCTTTTGGAAAATTAATCTGAATTCAGAAAAGTACCTTTTTTATAGTATGAACAACTGACATATCTCAGTGCCTCTAAATTTCTTCAGGTGCAAAAAAGCCCAACAGCCCTAATTTTATTTCTCTATTTGAAATATAATGAGTCCTAAGAGAGGCAGTGATCCTAATGGCTAGAGAATAGGACTGGGAATTAGGAGACCTGGCTTCTATTTCCTCCTCTGCCATTGAATTGCTGTGCGTGACCTTGGGCTCTTTTTGTGCCTTGATTTCCTAATTTGTAAAATAATTTACCCACTATTGTAAAACACTTTTACAGCTTCTGAAGAAAGGAGCAACATGAGTGAAAAAATATTATTTGTGAAGGTAGACTGATGGTACTGGGAATTGGAGACTTCTGTGTATCAGCAACAAAATGCCTTGATATAGTCCCTTCCACAATAGTGACAGAACATTTTATAATAAGTAAATTAAAATGATCAACATTTTGTTGGGAACACCTGGAAGCAGCAGCAAACATACTTCCTGAAACATTTAAAACCGAATAGGCAGTAACTGCCCCCGTCAGAAAGTATAATTACAGAATGTCCTAGCTTCCAATGTCTCAAGGTTATAACTGTACCTGCTGAATTTACAGAACAGAACAGAATAGTACAGCAGGACACTTCCGACCAGCCTGCCCCAACCTGTTTTAGAGAGTCCAACACTCAGGGTGGCAGGGTGGTTGATTCTCCATTCCCACTACTCCATAACATGTCTGACAACAAAGGCGCCAATTTTTAAGGGTTTAAAACTCCAACAGCCCAGCAGAAGAATCAGCTCAGAAAGCTCAGTGTCAGTGTCAAAACAGATCCCATTTCTATTTTCTGTAGGGCTAGAATAAGGACTGAGCTGTAAAAACAGATGGTTGGAAAAAACAGTTATCCTTAAAGGTTTATAGGGTTAGTTTAGTATAGGTATGGTTTAGTAGGGTATGGAAGCAAGCAAGGCAAAGGTATTATCCCTGACATTTGGTTACTTCTCCCTCCACAACTCTGCTCCTCAAAAGACAGCTCCACTTTGTCTTCCAGATAAGATGCAACAACATAAGAGGGGCTAACAGAGGCAGTCTGGAAGTGTGGGCAATACCTATGAAACTACACACACAGAGACTCTTAGTGGCCTGGGTCTGAATCATGGTGGACACATGTTCATTAGGAAACTGACCAAGATCATGAGCTCACTGGGGCCATAAAATGAGTGGACTTTTTGATCACTCTGGATCTCAATTAGTAACTTATTTAATCTATCCAGATATTTCCAACACATGTACCACCATTGTATTTGGTTCCAACCAAATTAGGTAAAGCCACAATCCACTTGAAGCATTGTATTATCTACTTCTCCCTGTACTACATGGTTACAGCAGTTAAGATATAACATGTTGGACTATTTTCAAATGCTTATCTTTGGGGGAGGGATGCTGAACCATTTGTTATGGCTCCTTTTGTTGGAAAGCTGCTCTTACATTTTGCTCTGAAAATCCATGGAGTGGTACGTTTCTGACAATAGGGAATTTCATATTTGTGAGCCTTACACTGAAGAGGCTCTGCCTCCTTCAAGTTTCACTCTAAACATTCGCAAAAAGAAAAGGCGTACTTGTGGCACCTTAGAGACTAACAAATTTATTAGAGCATAAGCTTTCGTGAGCTACAGCTCACTTCATCGGATGTATTTGGTGGAAAAAACAGAAGGGAGATTGATATACACACACAGAGAACATGAGACAATGGGTTTATCATACACACTGTAAGGAGAGTGATCACTTAAGATAAGCCATCACCAGCAGCGGGGGGGGAGGGGGAAGGAGGAAAACCTTTCATGGTGACAAGCAAGGTAGGCTATTTCCAGCAGTTAACAAGAATATCTGAGGAACAGTGGGGGTGGGGTGGGGAGGAGAAATAACATGGGAAAATAGTTTTACTTTGTGTAATGACTCATCCATTCCCAGTCTCTATTCAAGCCTAAGTTAATTGTATCCAGTTTGCAAATTAATTCCAATTCAGCAGTCTCTCGTTGGAGTCTGTTTTTGAAGCTTTTTTGTTGAAGGATAGCCACTCTTAGGTCTGTAATCGAGTGACCAGAGAGATTGAAGTGTTCTCCAACTGGTTTTTGAATGTTATAATTCTTGACGTCTGATTTGTGTCCATTCATTCTTTTACGTAGAGACTGTCCAGTTTGGCCAATGTACATGGCAGAGGGGCATTGCTGGCACATGATGGCATATATCACATTGGTAGATGCGCAGGTGAACGAGCCTCTGATAGTGTGGCTGATGTGATTAGGCCCTATGATGGTGTCCTCTGAATAGATATGTGGACAGAGTTGGCAACGGGCTTTGTTGCAAGGATAGGTTCCTGGGTTAGTGGTTCTGTTGTGTGGTGTGTGGTTGCTGGTGAGTATTTGCTTCAGATTGGGGGGCTGTCTGTAAGCAAGGACTGGCCTGTCTCCCAAGATCTGTGAGAGTGATGGGTCGTCCTTCAGGATAGGTTGTAGATCCTTGATGATGCATTGGAGAGGTTTTAGTTGGGGGCTGAAGGTGATGGCTAGTGGAGTTCTGTTATTTTCTTTGTTGGGCCTGTCCTGTAGTAGGTGACTTCTGGGTACTCTTCTGGCTCTGTTAATCTGTTTCTTCACTTCAGCAGGTGGGTATTGTAGTTGTAGGAATGCATGATAGAGATCTTGTAGGTGTTTGTCTCTGTCTGAGGGGTTGGAGCAAATGCGGTTATATTGTAGAGCTTGGCTGTAGACAATGGATTGTGTGGTATGATCTGGATGAAAACTAGAGGCATGTAGGTAGGAATAGCGGTCAGTAGGTTTCCGATATAGGGTGGTGTTTATGTGACCATCGCTTAATAGCACCGTAGTGTCCAGGAAGTGGATCTCTTGTGTAGACTGGTCCAGGCTGAGGTTGATGGTGGGATGGAAATTGTTGAAATCATGGTGGAATTCCTCAAGGGCTTCTTTTCCATGGGTCCAGATGATGAAGATGTCATCAATGTAGCGCAAGTAGAGTAGGGGCATTAGGGGACGAGAGCTGAGGAAGCGTTGTTCTAAGTCAGCCATAAAAATGTTGGCATAAATTTGTTAGTCTCTAAGGTGCCACAAGTACTCCTTTTCTTTTTGCGAATACAGACTAACACGGCTGCTACTCTGAAACTCTAAACATTGTCAGCTTCAAGGTTCCTGGGGATCATAGATATCATCCTGATTCACAGACATAGAGGTAGTCCCTTTTACAACCTTGACCTACCTCACGAAGGATTCTGAAGACTTAGGCCAGACACCTGCGGTTTGCTTTTGGAGAGCCAATGTAGTGTTCAAAGCACTGGAACAATGCTCTCTCATATTCCTGGGTTACTTAACAGATGGCCTGCTTCACGATCAAAAGAAAAGAGAAAAGCTCCATATCCCATCACTGTGTTCCAAGCAATCCAGACCCCCAAAATACCTAAATATTTATTAACTAATTTCAAGCATTCTTTGTTTCCTATTATCTAGTACATGTATTTATTCCTTAAATCATCTATTTCTGAACATTCTAGTTACAGTAATTTTTCACACTGAACATCAAGAACCATGTATTTATTTGAATGGAAATCATAGATTGACTAGGAAAGAGAGCTTTTATTAGGCTGTGCTCTCTACCATAATGCTTCTCATGATCATGCCTACTTATATTACACCACCTTTAGGTTATACATAATTCTGTCAGTGATGTTGGCTGCAAAGATTAAACTCATAATTATTGTAGACCAAGGAATTGTTCATGTGAATGGTTTTTATTTATCTTGTAATAATTAGCAAAACCCAGTGAGATGAGGAAGGTTTAAGGCTAAATATGGCTAAAAACAAAAGCTCTCAATCCCACTCCCTTATGTCCTTGGGCCAGGAAAGGTAGCAAAGAGAAGCTTCTCCATTCCCTCCATTAGCTCAGCTCTTCTTTCTAGCCTAAAGTTCAGTCCTGTTCCTGCTGTAGTCAGTGAGAGTTTTGCTCTAAACCCTAACAATCCTACTTTTTCTTTACTGCAGCTCATCCAACGCTAAGTCCAGTCAGGGAGCAATTCTGGATGGTCATAGTGGGCCTGGATAGAGTCATTTAGCCTTCCCACTGCCTCCAGCAGTTTTAAAACTTAAAACACTAGCTAAGGATCTGGAGACAGATCTGAGGAGTGCCACACTAGGGATCAGGGAGATAAGGTAAGCTCAGATTCTCTTCTGAAGTACATCTTGCTCCACACTGCCCCACTTTCAGAAAGCTTCCTGACCTCTCAGACATGCTCTCCACACAACGCACGTAGCTAGTGTCAACTTTGACTTCATCAGGACAAGAACAGTAGGGGGAAGTAGATCTCACAGTAGGAGAAGCATGAACATGAACGTATGCAGTGAGGGAAAGTCATTGACGGCTGATCACAGCAAACCAGAGAGGACTGTGTAGGGTCAGGCTTCTGGGAGTAAGAAGGGTGCATGAGAAGTTGGGTTAGGATAGACAAGAAAAGCTGAGGCCAGCTGAAGATAACCTGACATCCTTTTTTGATCAAAACAGTTTTCATTATACAAACTTTGCTCCTCTTTGATGTGCTGAACTCAGCTCAGCAGAGCTAACCAGCCTGATTTTAAGCTACCGTTGTTGTTGGTGGTGGTCTACTTTTCACTAAATAATGGGAGATTATTAATACTTGAGCATACCCTGTAAATGCCAGACCCAGCTATAGGAAATAACTTACTTTATATCATATGGTACAGTACATTAAGAAAAAGAACTTTTAAAAAGTATAAAGTCCACAATGCGTAACAGAGAGAGATCTGTTTTCCAACTTTCATCTGTTATATTCAGCATCCTTTAAAGCCAAAGGGGATGAAGGCTCATGGGGCTGGAATGAACTGCATGTGAGAGAGCAAAGGCTCACGAATTGTTGAGATGCTCTTATAAAATTTACAGATCCCTGAAAATTCTGCTTATCACATCTGTCTCTTTATTCTAGGGGCCAAACTGTGATTGTTACATTGGCGTAATTTATTCCCAAAAATGTGCACTGGCATAACTGATCGCAGAATTTGGCCCCTAATGTTTGTTTCAACTCATCTTGCAATCGGGGGACATATGATTTTTGCAAGGGCATTTGCTCTGAAGATAGCAGACAAAATGGAAATTAGTGGACTGTTATTGAGTCTACCAGGCAAAACACAGACAATTGCCACTTTGACAGTTTCAATTAAATATAAAATCTTGTAGCCTTTGACAGTATGAAGTTGTCTCTCCTCTCACATTATTGTAACTTCATTGACTTCAGTGGAGTCACTCGTGATTTACACCTGTGTAAATGAGAGGAGAATCAGGACCTGTGTTTAACAACAAAGGATGTGCTAACATAGCTTGTAGAGCGTGACCATCAGAAATTAAATCTCTGTAGCACCACCATCTTATTTCTATGCTATGTCCCAAAAAAATGCATTACAAGAAAAGTTCCTGTCCATTTTTTATTTAATAAGGGAAAAATGTGTCAAAATTCTTGTACCATTTCTGAGATCAGATTTTGATTGTGAATGCCTGCTCAAAACAATTGTTCATTAGAACCACATCAGTGATAACCAGAGTCCTTAATTTGGACTTGTCTATTTCATTTGGACTGTGTTCATTCCCTTTTCCTCCGGAACCTCTTCTTTGCTTTTGCTGAATCTTTTAATGCAGATTCTCTAAATATGGGTAGTTTTGAAAGCTAATCTGTTCCTACTCAGCTTTTGCATTTCACTGTTCAGGGTTATCAACACACACATCTGGAAATGAAACTTGATTGGTCAAGCTTCCAAAACTGCAGCTGAGCTGTCCTGCTTTACAAATATGGTCAGCCTAAACTAGACATCTGGATTCTCTGTATCCCTCAAACCATTTAAACTCTATTTATTTGGTCTATTTCATATTGACATTGCTGTTTCTCTGGTGAGTTTGGAGAAGGCTTTTCAGATATATTGTCTGTTTTCTTTCTACATTTCTACAGTGTAATTGTGTCACTTTCCATGAAGCAGATCATTTACTGTGGTCAAATTATCTACATTTATAAAAGCAATAATCAGTTCTGCAGCAGTCTTAAAATTCCATATACACCAGTCTCTTGAAAAAGCAGATTTAAACAGCATCTCCAAGCTTTTAGTTCTATGATAATTAATCTAAATAGATTGGCAAGTAACAACTGGGGATTTTTATAGCCATTCGACACAACATGGTTTCTAAACACCACCTAAAAGATAATGCCTCTTATACCAAGTAAATGGAACAACATTTGTATTTCTAGGATAGACACTTTTTAAAATTATTGCTTTCTTACTGTCAATCATATTTGTAATAATGTAGAAACTATTACTTTAAAATGTGGATAAAGTGCCAGTGTTTTGTATTTTCTGGAATTTTTTCAGAAGCAGCCTTATCAGGCATTCATAAAAACAACATTGGCTGTGTTTGCTAGAGACTATCCATATTACTCATCATTTCTTCCAGCCATCCTTTCTACCCCACATTTTCCCCACTTTTGTACTGGTAGCTCATGTTAAAACACCTTATCACTGGGCAAACATTTAAAGAAGCAGCTTCTTCACGAGCCAACTCCAGTGCCACTTAATGAATCAGATGGCATAGGTTGTTACAGAGAAACATAGCCAACTCTATCACCCTCTTTCTTACACACGCACAGAGTAACTGGTCTTCTCCAAGATGCCTTGTAGTGACAGACTCAAGGAACTCAATCTATTTAGCTTAACAAAGAGAAGGTGAAGGGGTGACTTGATTACAGTCTATAAGTACCTACATGGGGAACAAATATTTAATAATGGGCTCTTCAATCTAGCAGAGAAAGGTATAACATGATCCAAAGGCTGGAAGTTGAAGCTAGACAAGTTCAGACTGGAAATAAGGTATAAATTTTTACCAGTGAGAGTAATTAATCACTGGAACAATTTCTCAATGGTTGTGGTGAATTCTACATCTCTGACCATTTTTCGAATTAAGATTGGATGCTCTGCTAGGAATTATTTTGGGGAAGTTCTATGGCCTGTGCTATACAGAAGATTTGACTACATGATCACAATGGTCCCTTCTGGCCTTAGAATTGATGGAAGATCACTCTGCCCTGCTCCCAGTGCTTTTATAAACTGAAGCTTGAATACAGATACATCAAGTGCTGTTGCTATGGCATACTCAATAACTATTTGATACAGGAATTTCTTCAATAATCACTCTGGTAGTACAATAAAAGTGGCACATTTCTTTTCTCCCCACCCCCATTGTCAAGTAGTATCTGAATATGGCTTTTCCCTTGAATAAGCACACACTTCTTTCAACAAAAGTAGTTTTATCCTTTCAGAAATGGATTATCTTCCAAGGATTTGTGGTTATACCTGTCAATTTTCACTAGCTACTGGCTGGCATTTTCCTCCTTTATAATGGGTGGTACTCTGTCTGACACACATGCATTTCAGCCCACTTATTAACCTCATTTAAACTGACAGAAGGATCACTATTAACAGTATTTATGCAACCCATTTGTGATAAACATTTTTTGTCTAGGAAGTAGTATTGACTCCAGGTAAGACAATCACTACCAACTACTACTTCTGCCCTTTGAGCCAAGATTTAAAAGCAAGCAAACTGAAATGAACCAGTCAGACACTATCTGCAAGAATGGTGATTAGGACAAACAACAATAGAGGAAAAAATGCACGGCTACTCAGAGACCATCTTCTCAGGACTAGAGACAAGATATGGAGCCATTTTTCACTAGGTTCATGAGGAAAATGTCAGCACACAGCTACTAGTGCACTGTCAGATTGCATCTTAATTTGGCCAAAGGGGACCCAGCCAGTCACCCTTCACAGACACATTTTAAAGGGCCCATTACAAATCTGATTTATTGGTTGCTAAGAATCTCCCTGCTATGGTCTGGACATTTTTCATGACAGGGAACTGAATTCCTGCTAGAGCTAAATATATGCTTCTATGTGTGATTTAAATCATATGAATTCAATATTAAAACAAAGTCAAGCCCCCTCCCCTTTCCTTAATACCTTAAGGCAGTTTTCTTAGGAATGAATCAGAATAAACCTGTGCAAAATGGGTAATTTGTATACAAGTCTCTTGATACCATTAAAAAGCAGGCAATGTTTTTTGTTCTAAAAGAGAGGGGAAAACATATTAAAGAACAAAAGAAAATGCATCTGCACAGCAAGAGAAATGAGAAATTACTAGGACTTGCTTTAGAAATGTAGGCATCTTAACTATTTACTATTATTTAATATCTATTACTATTACTATGACCTAATATCTACAACTATTTATACTAAGGTGAACATGAAAACTCTGAAACATTAATTCCTTTCCCTCCTTATCACTCATTATTCTTTAGGAATTTCTCAGTAAAATCAGTTGCCTTGCTTTTAATGAAATGCAAAAGAGTGTACGAGTAAGATGCATTTGACAGTGCTCAAGAGAAACCAGTCAAACTTGCTCTATTTGAACTGCCTATTGTTAGAATTCAGACAATGTATACCAATAATTGCAGCTCAACTTCTAATCATGCCGGCATCACAAGAAATTCAAAAAGTCAACAGCACAATTTTATTTCTATGCACACAAGAATGATAGCCTCCACTTGCAGTCACCCTGGCCAAAATTTAACGGCATCAAAACAGACATCTCACAATTTGCGAATAAACATGCATTTTCTCTTATGTTATGGCTCTTTCCTACAGGAACTATTCCAAACAAAGACAACATCCAAAGCAACACATAGGAATTCTGTAAGCCAAGTAAGACTCAGCTCAAGTTTCTCTTCAACATCTGGTCGAATTTGGTAGTGCCTTTAATTCTGATTTTGTTTTGTGGGATTTAAAAACCCACCTAAGCTTTTAAACTGTCCACTTGTCAGGTCCCTGCTCATGGATACACTACTCCCTGAATAGGGGGTGGAGGGGCAGAAAAAGCGGCAGAGTGTTATCCCACCTTTCCATGATTCTCAGCCAGTCTGTCTTCTCATAATCTGCAAACCACCTGTATTGATCCAACCCATTCTGAGGGGAGAAAATAATCTTCCTGATAGAAACAGTTTCAGCTGTGATTTGATTTATCAGCACAGATGTCTAGAATTTTCTGTTTAAGCCAGACACAGCAACACAAAACTGCAGCTGAGCTCTTTTGTTTTCCCTCCTCTCAAAAGATGAAGCAAGCAGCACTCCCACTGTGTGCGTGTCTCTCTCTCTCTCTCTCTCTCTCTTCCCCCCCCTCCCCACCCCCACCAGCAGCCTAACTCCACTCTCCTTCAGTCAGGGTCATTTACATTCTTAGCAATGATGCCCTATTCTGTATCCATTCATACCTAGTACTTCAGGATTTCATCGGTAAAAAGGGCATCTCTAGGTGGCAGTCAGGTGACCTTCTGTTAAAAGCAGAAAGGATGCTGATGGAGTGTTTGATCTATGGTTGGGTTTTTTTGTTTTTTGTTGGGTTTTTTTTGTTTTTTTCAAAATATCCATTTACATTACAAAGAAGGAAGAAAATATAGCTCTCAGGAGATCATTAGGCATTTTCTGCTTTTGAATTCCCCCTTACCAATCAACACAAGCTAGTATGGTGTAAAGAAATGTAATTTAAGTTAATCCTGCATGGTTTGCATATCATGTAACTCCATAATACTTAAAAGTACAAGCTCAATCATAAATCAATATAATGAAAGTGTATTTAATATCTAAACAGCAAACATTCTATCATCCAACTGGAAAAAAAATCTGTAATGCTGGTTTGTCCTTGACTCAAATTCTTCTGCAATAATTTCACGTATTTTGACCCAAAAGGGCTTTATAGTATAATCCTGATTTTCCAAACTCTGGTTTAACTACAGTTTATGTCCCCCAGAATGTCACTGAATGCAGGTCCTAGGAACTTAGAATCTCTGCAAGAGAGAAGACCCTGATTATCCAAAGAACCTTTGTAAAGTTAGGGTTCACTTACATACAAGATATTGTCAACAAATCTATAAAATGACAAAGACTTTGTCAACTTCAAGTTAAAGGGTCAAATTTTGCTCCCAATGAAGTCAATGGGAGTTTTGTCATTGACTTCATTGGAGCCAAAATTTCATCCAAGGTTGCTACTATGTATGAATGCCAAGGAATGTGAGAAAACCTAAACATTTAAAAGTATAGAAATACAGAATTAAGAAAAAGTAAATATTCAAACACACTCACCATTCATACAGTGCCTTAAATAAGCATACACATGAATCATATCACACTGCATCTTCCCGAAACATCCTAAGTCTGCTCTCATATCCCAATACAGCATCAGCTTCTAAATTAGAAACCCTCCTGCAGTCATCCACCAAACAGAATATGCACTGATAATATGACATATGAATTTTCACATTAAAATAAACACTTTTCTATCACCTGAGTCCATAGAACATCCCTCTAGTTCTTCCATCCAGTATTACCTAAAGACATCACCTTTTTATTTCTTACTTTCCATACAGCGACTGTTACTGTAATATAAGTACATTCCTATATGATGGATGGTGGGCAACTATATTTTTAAATGGTGAGGTATTTTTAACTGTAAATTGCCTTGGTATAAATTAGCAGCCCTAATTTAAAATTTTTGTATGTTAGTATTCTTACTTTATTTAATTAAAGAAATAGTGCAAATTCAGAGTTTAGGAGATCCATAGGGTAATCTGCTCCCCCCAGCCTTCTGTGATCTAGACTTTAGGAGCTCTGAAATGACCCCATCTCCCTTCTGCCTTGCTCTAGCATTCAGATCTTAAGAGTTCCTATCTTCCAGATGCCTTTCTCTGCAATGTGGAATTAGGAAGTCCACAGGATCATTTCTTCCCCTTGCTTCAAGTGTCTGAGAAAGCTCCTGGGGTGAAATCCTGGCTCAGCTATGAATTCAATGGGGCAGGATTTCACCCATGAATTCTGCATGGCTCCCAACTCCATCCAGAAACTACTGCCTCACAGAATTCAGGAGCTCTACAGGGTCTCTTGGCCCTCCTGTTTCTTCCTGCATTGCAGAACTTTGGAACTCTGCAAACCCCCTGGGTTCCCAGATCCCCCTGCCATTCACTGCCCTAGAGGTCATGTAGGGCACCCATTTCTCCTTCCCCAGCATAGGTTTTACAAAATGCCTACCTGGCCATGTGGACTATATAAAACATATATACAAAATTGCTTTGGATTTTTTAGAAACAAAACATTTGTTTTACAATTTCCCATAAAACCTTCAGTATCATCTAGGTTGTCAAACAAGATTACAAAAGTAAGGAAGGTTTCAGAGTAGCAGCCATGTTAGTCTGTATTCACAAAAAAGAAAAGGAGTACTTGTGGCACCTTAGAGACTAACAAATTTATTTGAGCATAAGCTTTCGTGAGCTACAGCTCACTTCATCGGATGCATTCGGTGGAAATCCACCGTAGCTGTAGCTCACGAAAGCTTATGCTCAAATAAATTTGTTAGTCTCTAAGGTGCCACAAGTTCTCCTTTTCTTTTTTGCAAAAGTAAGGAAGTTTGACTTTCTAATAAATACAAAAGTGTGAGGGTCTTATCTTGCTGCCACTAGAGTCAACTAGATGTTTGCTTCCCATTAAAAAATAACATATAAAAATATACATTAATAGAACCACAAAACCCACAGAAAATCTCTTTCATGGCATATAGGTATTATATTTTGCAAAAATACTGTGTAGTAATGCTAATCAAATTAAGAATCTGTATCCACTAATATTAGCTAATCAAGAAGTGCACACACTATTCCTTTATCATTAGAGCTGTAGATCTGTGATCCCTTAAGCGAAATATGACGACTTTCTGGCAAAAGTAGTACTTTTAAATTATATGGTATTAAAAGTTAGAGCTCTGACTTCAGCAACAATACATAAATATTACCAAATTACTGAGACACTCCACATTAACAATGCTTGATGGGCACCTTTGTTATAGAAATTGTCTCAATATTTGCAATGCTAATTCAAGAATAGTATTATTTTATAAACAATTACACATCAGCCATAAAATTCCTAGAAAGGTCTCTATTTTATTCACAATATACAACAGCCTTATGACTGGATTTATTCTTAAGAAACAGTTATGGAACTTTTTTTTCAATTAAGTTTATATTCAGGTCAAAAAGGTACATGAACATGCTTGAAATTGAAACTATATCCAATGAGTGTGAAAGTGGGAATCTCATGTAAGTATGTTTTTTAAGTCTGTGTGAATTCATGCATCAAACAGACATGAATGTTTTCCTTTTTCATTATTCTTAAAATGAGTGCAATTTATAAGCCTATGAGCCAAATTGAGAAGTGATGTATAAAGAGGTGTTAGAATGCTCTGTTACACTCAGACTTGTTTATACAAACTCTACTGAAGAGGGAGGGAATCTAAGGCCTTGTCTACACTACTGGGGTAGGTCTACCTCAATTATGTTACTCCAGCTATGTGAATAACGTAGCTAAAGTCGACATAGCTTAGGTGGACTTACTGCGGTGTCTACACTGCGCTGCATTGACAGGATATGGTCTCCCGTCAAGTTACCTAACTCCTCTCCTTCCGGTGGAGTACTGGAGTCGACTGGAGCACTCTGCACTCAATTTAGCGGGTCTTCACTAGACCCACTAAATCGACCCCCACTGCATCAATCACAGCAGCGTCGATCCCCAGTAAGTGTAGACATGGCCTAAGTGCATGTAGCTTATACACAGAAGAGCTGGAAAAATATAAGTTAAGTAGCTGTCACCTTACTTTAATTTACACTTCTTGCACCTTTCTTCAGGCTTGTCGCACGTAAGTTACAGTCATTTAGATTAATAACTTTAGATCAAATTTCGGCCAGTTCTTTTAGTGGGTCCACGCACCCTCTATTATGCATCCTTCACAAGACTCCCTAATACTTGCAGGAACTCAGAGACTGTTCTCCCAGAGGACACATATTGCCCAACGGAAACAGGAGAGGGGTATGGTGGTAATCCTACTCCAGGAACATCCTAAACCACTTGTTATGCATGAGCTGTGACCCATTGTACGGACAGCATTCCATAGGGACCTCAGTGCTGAGTGAATTAGTCAGCTGTCAGCTTTGTTGATCTAAGAACAGGAACTAGAAACGGAGAGCTGATCAGCAATTTTAGTATAAAGATATTTTGGAGCTGCTGGCACTCTCCTGTCAAATACAGGAGGCCACAGGAATCATTGAAACCACTACTGAGCAGAAGAGAAAAAAGAGAACCGATGACGCTCCTTCTAGGAGCTGGGTGATATTTAGGATTCCAGCCTACTAAAATGACAGTATTGATTGTATATGATAGCAATGATGTGGACTCCAGATCAATATTTCCATGGAACACTATAAAAGAAAACGCGTGCTGATGGAGATGGAATTGATGAGTCAGTATATGATATATTTACCTCTGCGCTAACACCAAGACCTAATTTGAGGTTACAGGGTGCTGTGCTACAGGAAGTTTTTCAGAAAATATAGAAAAAAGATCTGGGCCATTTTTGGTCATTGAAATATCCCATAGCTCTCTTCCATTGCAAAAGTACTAAAATTAGTGTCCTGGCTAATGTCCAGTGCCAGTAAGTATATTTTGCTGACCTAAACTGAAACCACAGGAAGATCTTATTTGTTTTTCTTTATTTTGGTTTATATAAAAAAACAGCATCCATTCATTGTTCTGTGCAATTTCACATGCACATAAACATAAAAATATCACAAACATCAATCACAAACACAGTAGAACACTTGCATAAACAATTAGCAACACAGTTTATAACACTGCTATCCACTGTTACAGAGTTATCACATGCTACATGTGAAATGGCTGTGTTTCAATGGAGGACAAAGTCATCCCTATATATAGTTTGTATATAACTTTGTTCAGTTTGTAAAGATCTTTGTGATCTTTTGGGATGGAAACCATTATATAAATGTAAGGTTCATTTTTAGAAGTGCTCCTGCCAGCTAATTCACTAAGTGGCATAGGGCATCTGTTTCGGAGGAGACTGGATGTCTTGCTCTAACTGCTAAGTGTATGAAACAGATGGGCCAACAGAGGAAAACTGTTGCCCTGGATAACTACAGATTCACAAATATCTGGTTTATTCTTGGAGGATGTGTGGATGGTTGCAGTTGTCTCTGTAAGGGTGTACATATCTGTGTGCACACACGTGATGTCCAGGAGAAAATAATTTGGCTCCCCGATAGTCTGTTCATTAAGTGTGCTATCTTCAATACATCAAGTTTTTTAATTGGTTTCCAGTGCTTTTGGGAAAGATAGTCTATTGTATCATAACACTGAGGATTCACACCTCTGTGCCTCTCCCCCGCCCTGAAATTCAATGAAGTTTAACAGGATTACAATGGAGGAATCCACAGGAGGCCTATTGTTGGTGCACTCCCATTGTGGAACTCCACTTTGAATGGCACTTGATTGACTCTCACTCCACACTCCTCTTATTATAGCACCACTTCCCCTTCCTTCCAGAGCACAGTAGTGTATAAAAAGTGACTGTACTCTTTATTAAACAACAGCACAATTAGTCTAGCAAAATCACACCATTTATTATTGGTACTGTACTGCAAAAATTAAAGTTCCACCTTGCATAAGCTCACAGTAGGTGACCTACTTTTGAAAAACATTTTCAGTGGATACATAGATTTTATTTGAAGCTAGTGTGGGAATGTCCTTCTCCATCTGTGACTACTCATGTGGTGGGTAGACTCTCTCCAATGCCAGGAAAATAAGGGTTTATGAATTATGCACAACTATCGTTTATGTAGAAAAGCATGTTATTGTATTTTCATGTGCAAGAATGACAGAAGATGGAATTGTTTAAAAATGATCTCCCGCTAGCCATTTATGGTGTGTGAGTGAGAGTTCAAAATTATGATCCCCTCCCCAGAGATACCTGTACCACTTCAGGAACTGACCTCATCTTAGCATATTCAAGATGCCTGGTGTCTGATCCAGCCAGATGCTGAACACATACACTGTGGGCATTCAGAACCTTGCAAAATGAGACCCTTCAGTCTTTGTCTACTTAAGATGGTAAAAAAATTGTCAAACTTTTTTTTAAATGAAAAATAACTTTTTGACTAAGTGAAAATGTTTGGGGGAAAAAGTAAATTTTCAGGTTTTTGACAAAATAAAAATGTCAGAAAAATTTTGACAAAAATTAAATTTCTTTGGTTTTGGTGATGTTTTTCAGAGCAAAAAAATCATTTGTTTCCTGACCTGCTCTATTGTCTAGCCTAGGACAAATGAGATGGGTGATCACTATCATTGCAGGTTTACCTGTAACAACATCAGTAGAGGGTGAACATACATAGATAGGACTTGGGTGTTTATAGTTCCACGTCATCTAATCTTGCTTAGAGAAGAGCTAGATGACATAGTGGTAAAAATACCTTAGTCCTGTCTACACTGCTGACTGCACCAGTTCTACCAGTGGTGAAGCTGCATCGTGGTGAATCACAGACCTTAAATTTGGGGGTGTAGAAGCAGACTTAGATTATAAACTCTTCAGGGCAGAGCATGTTTCTTTCTCTAGAAGACGGATTTTTCCCAGGTTTACACAATTGTAACTCCAGTGGAATTACTTCTGATTTACACCATTGTACCTATGTTTATACAGCTACTAATAACATCTCCCTTTCTAGGTTTGAGAAACATACAACAAAGAGTTTAACCCAAGTCTTTTAAAGAATGTGAAAATTCGGATTTATATTATGCTAATCCAAACAGATACAAAAAAGCAAATTGCAAAAACAAGGAATTAATCTGTTACAGTTTTACTTTACCATATTTTTATTTTAAAAAAATGCTGTTTATTTTCTTCATTGATGCTAAAACAATATTAAGATGAATTATCAAATGGTACAAAATCCATTTAAGCGGAGTATTTTAATTTTATACTCTTTTTAGTGTAATTTGTTTAAAATTAATTCTGTTTATAATGGGATTCTACATCTGCAACAGAAAACAGAAGTGCTATATCAAGTGCACTAAGGAAAAACTCCCACAGTAGGCTAGTTAGTGGAGAAGGTTAGTACCCTAGCTATTGTAGTCTACTGAAGTCAACAGGAATTTGCCTGAGAAAGGGCTGAGTAAAAATGGAGGTACTGATTACCTTGGGGAGATCCTGTGACATCAGGCCTGCTATAAAGGCCTAGTATAAGGCTTAAAGCCTGAACTGAAGTCAGGCCTTGCTGATAAAAAGCAAATTTAGCAAAAGTCAAGCCCTCTTACAAAACATGCCAGCTTGCAGGTTCGCTGTCTGAACTTGGCAAGAACATGTTGCAAGCATTCCTAGGCACTAAGTATTCACGTACACACATTACAGAAGGGTAGTATTAGAACACCTCAATACAAAGATATGGTGGAAACACACTATCCAAAAATGGTACAGGGGCTCAATGACCCCTCTTAAAGATAAGGTCAGGTTGACAGGGTGATGGATAGAGGTGTTTTGATCAAACCAACATGGACAAGGTAAAGGGTGAAAACTTCATCTCAGAGGGGCAAGATGTAACTTGTTTGTATCAATGTATAAACAAAGAGTCACAAAGGAGGTCTTTGTCCAGCCGAGTGGGGGAACAGAAAGTCCTGCCGTTCACTCAGCTAAATCCATTGCAACGAGCATACCTGTGTTAGTGTATCTGTAACCATTGATCCAGGGCACTAGGACTGTGCTTTGTTGACAATAAACCTGCCGGAGCAGCTTCGCTACTGAATGGAGTCTGTAGTCTTGTTAAGCATTTCAATTGGAGCCTGCTATCTATGTGGCCAGAGCCAGTGCAGCATGCAGAGAGAACACACACATGCAGCCAACAACTGATGACACTGGTGACCCTGACTGCTGATCTGGTAAGTAGGCGAGCTGTCCTCTGTAGGAATCAAGATCTAACATGGCAGAAAAGCTACAAGCTAGGGAACCCCCTTATCTTCCTCCCTGCAAATTCCCACAGAGTTTGATAAGGTATGATGTCACGCTGGGGTGCCAGCAAAGGAGGTCCATTTGCATTTTAAAAAGATAGTGGGGAAGAAACATGGAATGGAATCTGTAAGGCTAGGGCAGAGACTGTAGCCTTGGAAAATAAGAGTAAGAAATGCCCCACATGCCACAAAACTGGTGGGGCAACCAACAGGAAAAAAAGAGTAAAAAGAAGTAAGAGAAGCAACAGAGCTCTGGAACTCCCCTGCTCCTCTAGCAGGGCAGCAAGCAGTCCAGAGACAGTATACATTACAGCAAGCACAGGAACAGAAAAAAAAACATTGGAAACAGCTGTAAAGAATCTGCACAAAAGAGAAGTATCATCCCTGTTATAAATATTGATGGTCAACAACTGGCTTCAGGTACCTGTATAGTGCCTGAAGAATGGGACAGAAATGGAAAAAGTCTGTCCAAGCAAAATGAAAAGATGTAACATGGAACAATTGGAATGGGTGCTGCAATTGGGACATTGGGAATGACTCATACCAGCCACCTAACAACCCATGGGCAGGGGCCACTGCATTGCAACTACCACCATACGATAAAAGCAAGGTTTTGGTAAAACCTAAACCACAACTTAGACTGGTGCCTGTAAGAACATGAAAAGTAAGTGCACAGGAGGGAGGAATAGTAAACAATGCTTTCTCTGGATTGGTAAATCAGATAAAGGAAAAAATGGAGTCATTCACAGAGCACATTACAAGACAAGGGCTGTGACTTGATCACAGGGGAGTGGATAGAAAACCAATTTTAAAGTGAAAACCCAAGAGTCAGTGGATTAACACCTAGAAGTGATGCATTAACACATGGAGTTGCCCAGAAACAGTTAACTGTAACAGGCAAGGGCATTCCTGCAATCCATTTGGCATGCAGACAAAAGCAACAGACACTGGGGGAACAAATTCACATTTTGCAAAAGCAGGTAACAATCCCCGCTCTCCTCTCAGAGCCAGGATAAAAACCAGAGGTATGGGTTCCCAACTGCTTTAATCCAGGGAGCCTCACTCAGAGCTAATAATATAACCTTCTTTCTCATATAATTTTACATAAAGGTTAAATTTTACTTTATATCCTCTCTCAGTTTGCTAAACTCACTGCTGCTGCCTGTACGTTAAGATATGCTGATAAAGTTAATTAATCTCTTTGGTTCAAATTTTCCTCCCTTCCGAGATTGCTCTTCTCCCCTCCCTCTCCTCACTTCTGCTCTCTGTTTTAAAAGTTAAAAGTTATGGTTATTACAGAAACCACCATTGCCAAAAAAACAAAAAAAAAAGAAGCAACTGAAAACAGAACAAAACAACAAACAAACAAAGAAAACAAGGTGAAAACTTTACTTTAAATAAATCCGGTAAATTAATCGTTTTAACCCATTAGGAATGCAACAGCTGGAAATACTCCTAACTTTATTGAAGATATGATTGCCAAGCAACAGAAATGCATACTCTGCTTCTAATACTAACCACTGATTAATATTTGAAACATGGGCTTTCCTTATTTCCATAAAGCAGAGTTTTGAAATAAAGTAATATAAAGGAATGGACAAAACCTTAAATTAATACAACAAAGGGGGAAAATACATAACTTAATACGATTTTTTTTCAATTCTTATTAAAGTTTCTAATAAAAAGGTAATAACTTGCTTATTTAAATGCTTAATTTTTGTTTACTTGCCTTTTTTTAAACTAAATTTCTTTAATAATTAAGTTTGAATGCTTTATCTTGTATAATTATGAATATAATTCTGGAGTCATTCATCTTTAATTGTAAGTTTATTTTGTATTTCATGTATGTTGTCCTGTGTTCTATGTTGTATGTATCATATGACTACTTTTTTCTTTTAATTTTGTTGCAACAAAATGAAATTTTATACTTTTTTGAAAATATAAGTCGTACCACACTATTTTAAATTATGGTTTGGATATAACCATCATAATATTATTAATAATCATTTTTTTAAAAAGCTCAAAAAGGCCTCAGTTATAAATACAGATGCATATATTTTTGCCAAAACAAATAATGCAATTGCTCACAAAATTTTTTCCCCTCTGATTAATGACGGGTTTTTTTATTGAAAGGAAAAAATTGAAGTAGAAACTTCAACAGTAATACAAAGGTAATATTAGCAAAATGTCAATTTTTTGTTTGAGTTTTTATAAACTTGTTTGTACCTTTATTATGTATTAAAATATAGTTATAAGAACGTTATAGCAAAATGGTAAAAAATATATATATACTATGTCTCGCTATGTTGCAAAATTTTATAACTAACCAAAAAATTTCAACTACTTTCCACTTTTGTCTCCCAAATACAACTGTGTTATAAAATGTTTTGTTAAAGGGAAGTAGCGGCTGTTATAGTTTGCACTTCTAAACAGTTAACAAAAGCAGAATTGGTATCACAAGCATATTAACTCTAAAAAGCTTGGGTAAAAACTCTAACTAACTCTTGCTAAAACAGTGTACTCAGCAGGGGAAAGCAATATACCCTCTCACAGAAGATTGTGAGCATCTATTTTAGCAGTTATGCATTATATTTAGTATAAAATATTAGTAATGCACCTCAAGTGAAAATGAAAGTCTATACAATAATTGTAAAAGTATAGCTGGTGTTACAAAAGTCTTGGTCCCTATTACACTGTAAACAAACTAAGTTAATCTGTGTATTAAATTTGGGCTACTGAAAACAAGAGAAATGTACAACAAGCAAGCAAAAATTTATTATGTTAACCAACTTATGCTGTTTAAGGTTGCAGTCCACAGACTGAAAACACCATAAGATATCAGTTCACAGTGAAGAAACCCCCAGGCATCAAGGAAAAAAAATGAAGTGCTTTATAAACAACAGACTGGTCAACTACGCCTGAGTCTACCATATATTGACAGTTAAGTAGGCAATCAGCTAAAAACTACTAGCTGCTCCAGGTCTAACTGTCATTTAAATTGTATATTATTAAGTAAAGTGAGTTTGTGTGTCTGTGGCTTTAAATCTTTAGCATCGAAATATGGATGAATTTGGCTACTGTGTAAAAGCAACTGTATTAGTGCTGTATTACAATGTGCATAACATTGCTAAACTGTTTAACCAACACACAGGTAAAAGTTAAACTAATGGCAGCAAACAACAAGGTAAGGAAGACACATATTAGTAAAGAAGTTATTTGTACTGCTTATGGAAGTTACATAGTAAATACCATAACTAACTCATTAGGGAATATTAAAAAAGGAAAACCGATCTTATTAGTAATCTAATCCAAAACTAATCTTATTAGTAATAAACACCTAACTGGCCTTGTCCTCACTGTATAAGAAAAATACAGTGGTAAACTGACAAGATCTCAAATTGTATAAACAAATTCCCTGTTAGTATCAGTCATAATTTGGGGTTAGCGACACTACATCCTAGCTGAGGCACGTGTTATTCAAAACAATCTTGTTCAGTGTTTGGGTACCAATAGTAAATCCTGACACATCAATATTTGATAAATTTGTTACTGTCCATTCAGTAGATTATCTGGAAGACAGCATCTATAAGAATCAACTGGATCTACGTCAGCTACTGGTGTATCCAGAGCAATGCAACCAATGGAACAGGGAAGTTCGCCGTTCCTGTTTCCTCCCCAGTGACGCTTACCAGAGGGTGACAACCAGCAGTAAGGGTAACCTAGAAATGGATGGACAGTACTGTGTAGTAACTAATAACAAGAAATGTATATATGGACGCCTCACTTGTAATGTCACTACTTCAAATTTCTGTTTTACTTCTTATATACATAGCACTGTGGGGCACACTGTAATAAAAACTATTCCAGTATTTTAAAACACACAACCTACTACTAATGATAATACAGGTGGTAACTGTAATTGCCCTAATAGGAGTGTGTTGCTATCTGTGGTACCAAAGTAAAAGGGCCAGACTACAACACCACATTGGAAAAGGATTGTGATGCTTAAATATGAGGCTGTGTCATATGTTCATATATACATTGTGACAAAGTTCCTCCTCTACCTTGGTGGGTCTTGCACTTATTGGTGGATTTGCTCGCCTTGGAGATTCACAGCAGCCCTCAGCTTGGCCGCTTGGCCCGCCCTCTACTGCGGGTTCCAGCCCAGGGCCCTGTGGAATGCAGCTGTCTAGAGTGCCTCCTGGAACAGCTGTGCGACAGCTACAACTCCCTGGGCTACTTCCCCATGGCCTCCTCCCAACATCTGCTTTATTCTCACCATAGGACTTTCCTCCTAGTGTCTGATGATGCTTGTACTTCTCATCCTCTAACAGTCCGCGTTCTCACTCTCAGCTCCTTGTGCCTCTTGCTCCCAGCTCCTCACACACGCACCACAAACTGAAGTGAGCCCTGATTAGCCTGCCTTAATTGATTCTAACAGCTTCTTGATTGGCTGCAGGTGTTCTAATCAGCCTGTCTGTTTAGTTGTCTCCAGAAGGTTCCTGATTGTTCTGGAACCTTCCGTTACCTTATCCAGGGAAAAGGGACCTACGTAACCTGGGGCTAATATATCTGCCTTCTATTACTCTCTTGTAGCCATCTGGCCCGACCCTGTCACAACATATATACTCATATATACTACACACACACACCCATATATATTAATTATTTGGGAGTGCCCCCAAGGCTCAATCATAAAACTATCCTCAAAGTCCTGGATCTAACATTCCCAGGCCCAACATAAAGGACTAAACACAACTGGAACACAAAATCTGTCAACCAGTCAAACGAAGGAATGTGCAGACAAAGGGACAGATGGGGTATGAATGTGTGGATGACAAGGTAAGGTGACCATATAACAGTGTTTAGTCCACAGGGCTATCTTCAGTCCATCCATATGTTTTTATATGTTTTTTCCAGGACGATGGGTAAAAGATCCTCTCCATAAAAAAGACAAAAAGTTGGGGAATGTAGTAGAAAGAGAGAGCCTGAGATATGAGGCCTGGTATAAAGGAGTAGTATAAGGCCTGAAGCCTGAACTAAAGTCAGGCCCTGCTGATATAAAGCAAAGTTAGCAAAAGTCAGGCCCTCTTACAAAACATGCCAGCTTGCAGGTTCACTGTCTGAACTTGGCAAGAACATGGCTATCATTGCAAAAACCCAAGCACTTCTAGGCATGAAGTATTCATGTAAAAACATGCCACAATGTTAGTATCAGAACAGCCCAATACCAAGATACGGTGTAAACACACTCCCCTAAGATGGTACGGGGACACATTGACTCTTCTTAAAGATAAAGTAGGGATGGCAGAATGATGGATAGAGGGGCAATACGTAACTTGTTTGCATCAATGTACAAAAGAGGAGTCCCAAAGGGGAAAAGGGGTGTTTTTGTCTGGCCAAGATGAGAATGAAAAGTCCTGCTGTTTACTCAGCTGAATCCATTGCAACAAGCATACACACATTAGTGTATCTGTAACCACTGAGCCAGCATTAGGACTGTGCTTCATAGACAATAACCTGGCCAAGCGCCTTTGCTTCAGAACAGAGTCTGTGGTCTTACTGGGCAGTTTGATTGGAGCCTGCTGTACAGGCTATCTGGCCAGAGCCAGTGCAGTATGCACAAAGAACATACATGCAGCCAACAACTGATGGCACATGCAAAAGAAGGTCCCCCACGTGCTGTTTTCTTATGTCAGCATTTTCCATAGCATGGTCTCCCCTCTCTAGAATCCCATAGATACATTCAGGAATCAACTTGGGGAACTGGCAGACTAGAACTTTAAATTCAAGTTCCGGCAAACTCAGTAGCTACTACTACAGGTAAGCCAAAACGGCAATCATTTATCACCCAAATCTTCACGGGTTTTCATTTTAAAAAGCAAATCCAACCTATGAAATTTTCAAATTCTAAAATTACTCCAAATTTTACCTAGATCAAGCCACTATGCAAAAAATCAGACTTTTTGAGCACCAAAAACAGGTCTGAACAATTCTTCCTAGACTGAAATATAAGGCAGACATTTTTTGGATCACCACAGTATTTCAAATGTGTTTATATAATCTATATTGTTTTTAATGATTATAAAAATGATTTTAGTAATATTTTCCCATTAATAGTTGCCAATTAATATTGCTAACTTATGGAAATGTAGGATGCTGGCAGTTTTTTCTTTTACATGTTCATCTCTAGAAAAAAATAACTAAAAAAATCATAGCCATGTTATGGACGTTAATATTCTATCCAGCGATGCAGATAGTCAAACACATATACAGCTACATAGCTGACACAGGCAGCTAAGCTGGAACAGAAACCATAATAATAGATTTATTGATCTCACTATGACAAGCAAATGAAACACGCCTCAGTCTGCTTGTCCAGAAGAAGAAGGAATTAACTCAGTCTGAACAGTAGAGTAGAAGTGGATCACAGATTAGATGTAATATATAAGGAATGGAATGGAAAGGTCAGATTAGCAAAACCTAATCTATTTTTTCAGTGCATTATATGTGTGTGCACACATATGTATATTCACAATACCCATGCACCAAGAGTCAATGGAAAAGCACAGGGTGACTGTAGCCAGGAGATGAGCTGTGAAAATTTAAGAGACATAATCTAATCAAAAATATCACCAACAACTGCATATTCTCACTCCCCTGCAGACAATTTTGTCAAATGGGAATGCTGAATTTCTTAAACTATGTTGGTCTGATAAAATTCTCTCATTTAAATGGCTGTCTGATTAATTATAGCCTAACTTATTCCTCTCATATCTGTTTTAACTCATCATTTAAGCCCAAGTTTTATCTGTGTTCAGGACCTAGGAGAGCAACAATACCTGAAGGATTTAACCTTTATCATTTGAAAATCTGATTTAGACAAAAGGAATGAAATCACTTTTCTTTCATTTCATTTTACATGTCCCCTCACTCCTTCCGTTTCTCTGTATGCCACTCCTAACTGTTCCTTTTCTCTCCTTTTTCCGTTCTCCAGATTTTCTTTTATAGTACTACTCCTAGTTGGACCACCTCCCAATCTGTCATAAACCAAATGTGTTCTCATAAACCAAAAAGGAGTGCTCCCTCTCCTTAATCCCATTGTCAACCCACTTGATTTGGTGTGTAATACTAACAATCCTCCCATGCTACTTGCATTGAAAAGAGTTGTCTCATACATCCTATTTTTCCTATGGTAGATTGTATGCACTTTGTGCCACTGACCTTGTCTCATGTACCTTTATGAGTTTCATTAAATAAATAAAATCAGAAAATATTGTAATTCTAACTGTTTAAATTAACTCATTACATACATGATAATAAAATCTGCTCTAATTAAAGACACCTGAGTGATTCAGACTTTGTCCAAAGCTTAAAAGGCCAGTTTAAATTCAAATCAGTAACTCCCTATGCAACTGATTCTGCAAACACTGACATGGGTGAAGTGCTTTCACCAATGTAAATTCAGCCCCACTGAGTTCAATGGTTTACTTATATGTACAAAGTTACTCACGCACATAGTTGCAGAATCTGAGCCTAAATATTGTTGATGAGATTTAAGGGCTGATTCACACTTTTATAAACATGAGTGATACCACCAAAATCAGTGGAACTACACTGAGGAAAGTCAGACCAAAATCAAACATACCATTTTTTTAAAAATGTTTGGGAAAGTCTGATTGTTTATCTAACATTTCTCTTCTTTGATAATGCTGACAGGTTCACCATTTTGTCCCCCTCATATTATGGAGGCTATATGCTATAAAGGCAGGGACCAAAAGGTTCCCACCTCTTCAGTAAGCCAACCAAACTAGTCTGTCCCCAGTCTGCCTCTCCAATAAACCAAACAAAATACTCTCCATACTTTCCTACAAATTTCCCAGTATATTTCCAGATGGTTCAGATGCAAACAAACATTCAGCCTCAGGGTGAAACAAGAGACAATTTGATAGAATGCTACAACCAACTGCTTGCTGAAACCACTCATGCGCTGGCCTGATCCACCCCTGCAGATCACAGTGGTTCATTGACATCAGAGGTCAACTGAAGCACAAAGTTAGAAGGTATAATGTGCAAAACTCACATACTCCCAAAATAAAACAAGATCCATCTTCAAATTTATGCCATTGCCACAATGGAGGCCTAATGAATCTTTTCCCCAACATCATCCCTCAAATCAGACCTATCCAGATAGAAACTAAAGCCAGGAAACTCTGAGCCAGTCATCTACTAAAAAACTTATGCTTCTTATGACTGGGAAAATCAAATGAAGAATAGCTAGGTCCCTTTCTAAATAACCCTTAAAATGCAATAGGCTGGTCAGTAGTAAAGACATCTACTGAGCAACTCACCAGTTACCTTCTCATTGCCAACCTCCTATTCCTGGACAAATCCAGTGAAAAAAAAATGGCATACAAACTTCTTGAACACTTGACCTTCTTCAATAACCAGGATCCCTCAAAAGTCATTCTTCAGACCATGTAAATAGCCTGGAGACAGGTCTGCTAGTTTTGATGAATGATCTGATCTGCTTCTGGCTCTCAAAAGATGACAAACACCCAAGACTGTGCCTCTGGATCTCTCAGTAGCTTTCCAGGCTGGCGCTAAATAATGTTCTCTGACTCATAGATGAGACCAGGATGCAGGAGTGGATGAAGCAATACTTTTTTGTTTCCAGTCATTCCTCATAAACAAATCCCATACAGAGGGATATGGTCTTGACTACCTTAGAGACTGCACACTATTCATCCATAATCCACCAAGACCAGAGTTGATCCAGAGAATAGAAGGGTGTGCTGTCTTCCAGGTGCTAATATACGGGATGTAGACCTGAAGTTGAAAAGGATCCTAAAGGGAGTGGGAAAGAATCCCCTAATTATCCTTCATGTGGGAACAAATGATACCGGTAGATTCTTGCTGGAATGTATCAAGGGAGACGATGCTAGGCTGGGGAAGACGCTTAAGGAAATTGAGGCTCAGGTGATCTTTAGCGGGATCCTTCCTGTTCCTAGAGAAGGGCAACAAAGGTGTGACAAGATTATGACTCTCAATAGATGGCTTAGGCAGTGGTGTATAAGGAAGGCTTTGGGATGTATGGCCACTGGGAGGCATTCATGGACAGAGCACAGTTCTCTTGGGATGGACTTCATCTGAGTAGGGAAGGAAATAGGCTTCTAGGATGGAGGCTGGCACAACTGATTAATTGAGCTTTAAACCAGGAATTTCGGGGAGATGGTTGGAAGATCTCCAAGTAATCTCCACGCCGGATTTTAGCATTGAGAGGGAAGAAAACAAAGTAAGAAAGGATACAGCCGTGGGTAGGAGAATGGACATAAGGAGGAAGGGCAGTGTGGATACCAGTCTAATAGGTCATACTGGTGGTAGAAAGACTGTGCCTAATCAGGTACAGAATGTGAGCGAGGCCAAACAGAAAATATTAAGATGTTTGTACACCAATGCGAGGAGCTTAGGTAACAAAATGGAAGAACTAGACCTACTGGTGCAGGAAGTGAAACCAGATACTATAGGGATAACAGAAATATGGTGAAATAGTTGTCATGACTGGACTACAGGTATTGAAGGGTATGTGCTGTTTACGAAAGACAGAAATAAAGGTAAAGGTGATGGAGTAGCATTGTATATCAATGATGAGGTAGAATGTAAAGAAATAAGGAGTGATGGAATGGATAAGACAGAGTCCGTCTGGGCAAAAATCACACTGGGGAAGAAAACTACTAGAGCCTCCCCTGTGATAGTGCTTGGGGTGTGCTATAGACCGCTGGATCTAATTTGGATATGATAGAGCCCTCTTTAATGTTTTTAATTAAGTAAATACTAATGGAAACTGCATGATCATGGGAGATTTTAACTTCTCAGATATAGACTGGAGGACGAGTGCTAGTAATAATAATAGGGCTCAGATTTTCCTAGATGTGAAAGCTGATGGATTCCTTCATCAAGTAGCTGCTGAACCGACTAGAGGGGATGCCATTTTAGATTTAATTTTGGTGAGTAGTGAGGACCTCATAGAAGAAATGATTGTAGGGGACAATCTTGGCTCAAGTGATCATGAGCTAATTCAGTTCAAACTGAATGGAAGGATAAACAAAAATAAATCTGTGACTAGGGTTTTTGATTTCAAAAGGGCAGACTTTCAAAAATTAAGGAAATTAGTTAGGAAAGTGGATTGGACTGAAGAATTTATGGATCTAAAGGAAAAGGAGGCGTGGGATTACTTTAAGTCAAAGCTGCAGAAGCTATCGGAAGCCTGCATCCCAAGAAAGGGGAAAAAATTCATAGGCAGGAGTTGTAGACCAAACTGGATGAGCAAGCATCTCTCAGAGGTGATTAAGAAAAAGCAGAAAGCATACAGGCAATGGAAGTTGGGAGGGATCAGCAAGAAAAGCTACCTTATTGAGGTCAGAACATGTAGGAATAAAGTGAAGCAGGCTAAAAGTCAAGTAGAGTTGGACCTTGCAAAGGGAATTAAAACCAATAGTAAAAGGTTCTATAGCCATATAAATAAGAAGAAAACAAAGAAAGAAGAAGTGGGACTGCTAAACATTGAGGATGGAGTGGAGGTTAAGAATAATCTAGGCATTGCCCAATATCTAAACAAATACTTTACCTCAGTCTTTAATAAGGCTAATGATAATGGTAGCATGTCAAATGGGAATGAGGATATGGAGGTAGATGTTACCGTATCTGAGGTAGAAGAGAAACTTGAACAGCTTTATGGGACTAAATCAGGGGGCCCAGATAATCTTCATCCAAGAATATTAAAGGAACTGGCACATGAAATTCCAAACTCATTAGCAAGAATTTTTAATGAATCTGTAAACTCAGGTGTTGTACCGTATGATTGGAGAATTGCTAACATAGTTCCTATTTTTAAGAAAGGGGAAAAAAAGTGATCCGGGTAACTACAGGCCTGTTAGTTTGACATGTGTAGTATGCAAGGTCTTGGAAAAAAATTTGAAGGAGAAAGTAGATAAGGACATTGAGGTCAATAGTAAATGGGACAAAATACAACATGGTTTTACAAAAGGTAGATTGTGCCAAACCAACCTGATCTCCTTCTTTGAGAAAGTAACAGATTGTACTTGATCTTTAAATATTCAGGGTAAATAGGACTAATCCCCTGAGATGGGATATTAGATGGATGGGATCTGAGTTACCCAGGAAAGAATTTTCTGTAGTATCTGGCTGGTGAATCTTGCCCATATGTTCAGGGTTTAGCTGATCGCCATATTTGGGGTCAGGAAGTAATTTTCCTCCAGGGCAGATTGGAAGAGGCCCTGGAGGTTTTTTGCCTTCCTCTGTAGCAAGGGGCACGGGTCACTTGAGGGAGGCTTCTCTGCTTCTTGAAGTCTTTAAACCACGATTTGAGGACTTCAATAGCTCAGACATAGGTGAGGTTTTTCATAGGAGTGGGTGGGTGAGATTTTGTGGCCTGAGCTGTGCAGGAGGTCGGACTAGATGATCAGAATGGTCCCTTCTGACCTTAGTATCTATGAATCTATTTTTTAGATAAAGGAAACACAGTGGATCTAATTTACCTAGATTTCAGTAAGGCGTTTGATACTGTGCCACATGGGGAATTATTAGTTAAATTGGAAAAGATGGGGATCAATATGAAAATTGAAATGTGAATAAGGAATTGGTTAACAGGGAGACTACAGTGAGTCATACTGAAAGGTGAACTGTCAGGCTGGAGAGAGGTTACCAGTGGCGTTCCTCAGGGATCAGTTTTGGGACCAAGCTTATTTAATCTTTTTATTACTGACCTCAGCACAAAAAGTGGAAGTGTGCTAATAAAGTCTCTGGATGGTACAAAGCTGGGAGGTATTGCCAATTTAGAGAGAGACCGGGATATCATACAGGTAGATCTGGATGACCTTGTAAACTGGAGTAATAGTAATAGGATGAAATTTAATAGTGAGAAGTGTAAGGTCATGCATTTAGGGATTAATAACAAGAATTTTAGTTATAAGTTGGGGATGCATCAATTAGAAGTAACGAAGGAGAAGGACCTTGGAGTATTGGTTGATCGTAGGATGACTATGAGCTGCCAATGTGATATGGCCGTGAAAAAAGCTAATGCGGTCTTGGGGTGCATTAGGCAAGGTATTTCCTGTAGAGATAAGGAGGTTTTAGTACCATTATACAAGGCACTGGCGAGACCTGACCTTGAATACTGTGTGCAGTTCTGGTCTTCCATGTTTAAGAAGGATGAATTCAAACTGTAACAGGTTCAGAGAAGGGCTACAGGATAATCCGAGGAATGGAAAACCTGTCTTATGAAAGGAGACTCAAGGAGCTTGGCTTGTTTAGCCTAACCAAAAGAAGTTTGAGGGGAGATATGATTATTCTCTGTAAATATATCAGTTATCAGAGGGATAAATACTGGAGAGGGAGAGGAATTATTTAAGCTCAGTACCAATGTGGACACAAGAACTAATGGATATAAACTGGTCATCGGGAAGTTTAGACTTGAAATTAGACGAAGGTTTCTAACCATCAGAGGAATGAAGTTTTGGAATAGCCTTCCAAGGGAAGTAGGGTAAAAGACCTATCTGGCTTTAAGATTAAACTCAATAAGTTTATGGAGGAGATGGTATGATGGGATAATATGATTTTGGCAATTAATTGATCTTTAAATATTCATGGTAAATAGGCCCAATGGCCTGTGATGGGATGTTAGATGGGGTGGGATCTGAGTTACTACAGAGAATTCTTTCCTGGGTATCTGGCTGGTGAATCTTGTCCATATGCTCCTGGTTCAGCTGATCGCCATATTTGGGGTCGGGAAGGAATTTTCCTCCAGGGCAGATTGGAAGAGGCCCTGGAGGTTTTTCGCCTTTCTCTGTAGCATGAAGCATGGATCACTTGCTGGAGGATTCTCTGCTCCCTGAAATCTTTAAACCATGATTCGAGGACTTCAATAGCTCAGACATAGGTGAGAGGTTTATCGCAGGAGAGGGTGGGTGAGATTCTGTGGCCTGCGTTGTGCAGGAAGTCAGACTAGATGATCATAATGGTCCCTTCTGACCTTAATATCTATGAATCTATGAAAAAAACCTGCTTTACATAGAGATACTCCAGCCAAATAGACCCTGGATGTACAATGGCAGAGCAGAAACCTGACTGTAAAACTCTTTAATAGGATATTAGACAATGCCAAACTTCAGTATCTTTAGGTCTAGCTGCAAGATATACCTTTTCCCTAAGCCTTCTCTCAGTAACACCATCCTCTTTTAAGGACAACCGCAAAAAAGGAATATTACTTATTTGTTATTCTGCTTCCCTCATCTAAGAAGGTATGGGTAAGATTCCTGTACAAATTGTATATTTAGAGAAAAAACAAGTTTGGGAATGGAGAGAGATAAAGTTCTCTCCCTCTTAGATACCAGGCTGATAGGGAGTTTATAAATATCTAAAATGATGAACAGATGGAGTGTTCATATGCAGAATACAGAAATATATACAAAGGGCTCAATCTTCAGTCTTCAATGGGATTTGAAAAGGAAACTTTGCTTGATTGAAGGTTACAAGAATAGATCCAAAGCACACAGTGTATATTCTGCATAAGTGAATTTCTGCAAGGATGTAGGCAGTCACTACTGCAGATTTTCCCACAGCATCAGGCTTTATCCAGTAGTCGGACCCAACAGCAAAAGCTCAATATTACCCTTTGTATTTTTCTTCATTCGAAGGAGCAGTAACCCTTTTTTGACATATATGTCAAGATTTCTAAAATCACAGCTTACCTCACTGCAACATTGATCCAAGCGAGAGGACAAACTCCTGGAGAATAGAAGATGCACATATCAAGATCCTACGCATGTTCACTCAACCCTTCAGATATTAAATGTTAAGTCTACCATCACTTTTTAGGTGGATTCTTACAACAGTGGAATTCACCTAATTTATTTTTGAGCACTGACTTTTATCTGACTATTTGTGGTAAAATGTTTCAGCAAACCAGCAAATACAGAATATGTGCAGAGACTTACAATTCAGACTTCCCCTTTCTGCCTTTCCGTCCACTTTAAAAAAGATTTGGAAGGACTGTTCAGCCACAGGGAGAGGGTACAGCACACTCTCCTCCTACCCAAGGCAAGAGAAACTGGTCTGTGGCTTGCTCAAGGCCTGAGTCAGTCACTGCTAAAGCCAGGTTTAGAACACAGGAGGTTTTGGATTCTAGTCCAGTGCTAGCCTAAGGAATTGTAAATGCTCTCTTATGGGTCTATAATATACAGACTACTTGTCCATCTGACATCAAGGAAAGTCCAGGCAGCACATTTCATATAGCATGTTAAATGTGTTGAAACATTATCTGCTAAGATAAAAGAACAGAACTCTACCAATCAGTCACTATTATTGAAGGTATGCATTGCAATCATTGTGTTGTCCCTACAGTCAGCTTGCTGTCAACTTACTTTGTACTGCAACACCTGAGATAAGAAATTTCAAAGCATGAAGATGAATAATCAGTGTAGTCTAATCCATGGGCAGAGTCCATTCATGATGCATGTTTAGAGATATGTTAGAGATATTCTTAGAGAGGAAAGAGTTGACTAATCAATACTGACTGCACTTTTGGCACTTCCTGATAACAGATTACCTAACAAGAATTTGGGGGACTGAAATGCAGGAAATGAGTTATTTAACACTACATTACAAAAGATAAACATATTCCAAATTCAAAATAAGATAATTGCTGTTTAGATTGTTGCTGACCCCAGTCACAGGTGGTCAAGTAGAATACGGTACAAGGAACTTCTTTCTTGAAACCTTTAAATAGTGGCAGAACTACAGCTGCAGTCCTTGTACTGAGATAGTTATTCCAAAAGGAAAGGGAAGGGGCAGAGATTAGTAGGCTGCCCATGACAGGGAGCATCTACTGTACACCAGAAGAAGGTACAATGATACCTACTTCAAAAGTGTTCTAATTTTTTTTAAGTACATCAGAAGCAGGAAGCCTGCTAAACAACCAATGGGGCCACTGGACGATCGAGATGCTGAAGGAGCACTCAAGGACGATAAGGCCATTACCGAGAAACTAAATGAATTCACTGCATCAGTCTTTACGGCTGAAGATGTGAGGGAGATTCCTAAACCTGAGCCATTCCTTTTAGGTGATAAATCTGAGGAACTGTCCCAGATTGAGGTCTCACTAGAGGAGGTTTTGGAACAAATTGATAAATTAAAGTAATAAGTCACCAGGACCAAATGATATTCACCCAAGAGTTCTGAAGGAACTTGAATGTGAAATTGCAGCTACTAACTGTGGTTTGTAACTTATCATTTAAATCAGCTTCTTTACCAAATGACTGGAGGATAGCTAATGTGGCACCAATTTTTAAAAAGGGCTCCAGAGGTGATCCTGGCAATTACAGGCTGCTAAGCCCGACTTCAGTATCGGGAATGCTGGTTGAAACTATAGAAAAGAACAAAACTATCAGACATATAGATGAACATAATTTTTTGGGAAAGAGTCAACATGGTTTTTGTAAAGGGAAATCATGCCTCATCATTCTACTAGAATTTTTTGAGAGGGTCAACAAGCATGTGGACAAGTGAAATCCAATGGATATAGTGTACTTAGATTTTCAGAAAGCCTTTGACAAGGTCTCTCACCAAAGGTGTTTAAGCAAAGTGGGCTGTCCTGTGATTAGAGGGAAGGTCCTCTCGTGGATCAGTAATTGATTAAAAGATAGGAAACAAAGGGTAGGAATAAATGGTCAGTTTTCACAATGGAGAGAGGTAAATGGTGTTGTCCCCCATAAGTCTGTACTGGAACCAGTACTATTCAACATATTCATAAATGATCTGGAAAAGGGGGTAAACAGATGATAACTCAAGATAGCTAAGTCCAAAGCAGATTGTGAAGAGTTACAAAGGGATCTCCCAAAACTGGGTGACTGAGCAACAAAATGGCAGATGAAATTCTATATTGAAAAATGCAAAGTAATGCACACTGGAAAATATAGTCCCAACTATACATATAAAA
This sequence comes from Dermochelys coriacea, assembly GCF_009764565.3. Classification (NCBI taxonomy): domain Eukaryota; kingdom Metazoa; phylum Chordata; order Testudines; family Dermochelyidae; genus Dermochelys; species Dermochelys coriacea. Next base: position 330,683,329 of record NC_050068.2, read on the forward strand.
TTTTGGGATCTAAATTAGCTGTTACAATTCAAGAGAGATCTTGGCGTCATTGTGGATAGTTCTCTGAAAACATCCACTCAATGTGCAGCAGCAGTCAAAAAAGCTAACAGAATGTTGGGAATCATTAAGAAAGGGATAAATAATAAGACAAAAAATACCATATTGCCTCTACATAAATCCATGGTACACCCACATCTTGATGCAGGAATTGGAAAAGGTTCAGAAAAGGGTAACAAAAATGATAAAACGTATGGAACAGATTTCATATGAAGAGAGATTAATAAATCGTGACTGATGTAGAGAAAGTAAATAAGGAAGTGTTGTTTACTCCTTCTCATGACACAGGAACTAGGGGGTCACCAAATGAAATTAATAGGCAGCAGGTTTAAAACAAACAAAAGAAAGTATTTTTTCACACAACACACAGTGAACCTATGGAACTCATTGCTAGAGGATGTTGTGAAGGCCAAGACTATAACAGAGTTCAAAAAAGAACTAGATAAATTTATGGAGGATAGGTCCATCAATGGCTATTAGCCAGGATGGGCAGGGATGGTGTCCCTAGCCTCTGTTTGCCAGAAGTTGGGAATGGGCGACTGGGAATGGATCACTTGATGATTACCTGTTCTGTTCATTCCTCTGAACCACCTTGCATTGGCCACTGTCGGAAGACAGGATACTGGGCTAGATGGCTCTTTGGTCTGACCCAGTATGGCAGTTCTTATAGTCTTATAAAGGTGTGGGCCAGCATCTAAAAAGGACAACTGAGGCCTATCTCCTCAGACTATGGCTGGGATTTTGAATGGAGCCCAAGTGTAGTGCTCAAATCCCACTGAACTTCAATGGAAATTCTCTATGGGACAAATGCATAAAATGGGTTATTCCATTATTCATCACACAAGCACATTATGTAACTTCATATAATTTCTACCTGTGCTATGAAAGTTTTTTCTTCCTTTTATATTCTGTTCATGTTCTTATTCAGCCCTCATCACCATAGTATCTGAGCGTCTGCTTAAACGGCACACTGAAACACCAGCAGCAATGTAATCCCACATGCACATTGAAAAAGGTCAATAATATTTTCTGAATGATAAAAAACTCATTTTGTTAATGATTAAGAGTGAAAGAACAAACTGAAGCATGAACTGATTGAATGAAATCTCCTTACTATTTTAGGACCAGATTGTGTCGGTCGCTCTCCCCAGAGATAGCAATTATTGTTTACAAGGCACATACCCTTCCTGGGTTCCTTATTGCAAGGCGAAGTATGCAATATGCGCTATCCCAGGTTAGCTCTACGACCAATGCAGGGGCAAGGGGTGAAGTCTTGGCTCTGCCCCCTTTGGGGCAATTTGCATCACTGAGGGTTAGGGCTATGATTTTGTCGCACAGGTCATGGGGAAACTGTGAATCTGAATTAAGTCAGTGAAATCTTAGAAATGGCTGTCAAAACACATTAGCCTAGTCCCCCAAACCGAATGGCACTGTGACCCGGTGCATGGCATTGCAGCATAAGTCAGGTTTGGCTGTCTGCCTTTCTGCATACCTGAGTGGTGCTGCAACCCCATGCACCAGGTTGCAAAGCCCAGGGCGAGAAGCTGGGCCCAGCCTTGTGGGATGGCAGCCACCGCTGGATGGTGAATGAGGGGCTGACTCACTCTCCAACACTCCCTGCCCAAGCCTCAACTTTCAGCACCCCAACTATACTCTTGTGTATGTTGATGTAGCAAAAACTACATTATTGGGTGACCTTTCCATGATTTCTCATGTTTTTCCTTCACCGCTGCCATGAAATTCAGTAACAATTGCATGCCAAAATTGTAGTCTTACTGACAGTGCATAAAGGATACAAGTCCTGCAGCTTCCCAAATGCATATGGACAGTGATTTTCTAAGCTGTTGCATGGGGTAAGCACAAGAGTGGTGGGAAGACTTATGTTTTCCCCACTGCACAAGGGCTGTGCATGATCTGACTCTTTCAAAAGTAGTTGCCTAGGATATAACTTTTTTACATGCATGCTGGCATAATATTAGGTACCTTTTAGGATCAACTTCACTTTTTTTTTTTCATTTTTTATCAGTTGTTCCAAACCTCTTTGGGAAATCACATTAAATCCACTTGCAAAAAATTCCAAAATAGCTGGTTGTCAGCAGTGGCTACTTCTATTGTTCTTGACCCACTGCAACTAAACCACAAAACTAGTAAGAGCTTACAATATTAATAAATTTATATACAAGTAAGTTTAGTAACCTGGATAATTATTTTAAAATATGCTATTGCAGGATCAATTTCTGTAATTTTTATAGCTCTGTACAATGTATACAGCAGTCAGACAGTTCAGGAACTTCCCAGGAGTGGTCTCTTTGATCTATGTTAGCTGTAACTATTGTAATGGTAAGGGGTGGAAATGCTCAACCTGAGAAAACATTATTATTTATTTGTATTACAGTAATGCATTTAAGCCTTAGTCACATATCAGTACCCCACAGTGCTAGGTGCTATACAAACACAGAACAAAATTATGTATTTCTCTTATTCCCAAATAAATGGTTTGGCGAAACTGAGGTGTTTTATTGAGAATTGCTTTTAGAATCACAAAATGTCTCCTTTCTTTCTTACCATGACTCCCCAATACTCACAGGTGCTCTGTCTTGTCTCCTCTGTCTGTCTGATGCTGATCTAAATACAATAGCAGTGAGTGGTGTCTTTAAATATAACTATTCAGGGCAAGTTAAATTTGCCAATAGAAATCTATGTTTGGATGACTGAGTTACACAACTAAACAAAGATATTTTTCAGAGCCTGGACTATGGAAAAAATAGAGGACTTCTAGAGTCATTTTACATCTCCAGGTAGACAAATTGTTTCTCTTTAAAAGCCCCAATTTATCCAAACACTTAGTAGTCTGACTGAAGTAATCCAAATGAAGTCATCCTTTTGATGACAGCGCTAAACTGAAAAAAATCACTGAAAAAATTAATGTATTGACCTTATTTGTATTCCATATTTACAGTGTCTCCGTGATTTCTAGGTCCAATTTACTCAATCTAACAGCAACAAAAATGTTTGTACTTGCTTTCATCCTGGGATCTCAATGTTAAGCTGGGTTCTGTCCTGTTTGAGTATCATCAAATGATGACGGATTCTGAAAATCTGTTGAGCTTGTGCCAGTGGTTATGAGAATTTGACCTTCAGGTGGAACATGGAATGTGCCATTTAGTTAGCAGCTCTAGCCAGAATAGAATCCAATTTACTCTCTGTCCTGGGGGTATGGCTACTCTGTAGTGCCCCCTTTTGGCCAAGCGTGCCACAGCTGGAACACCCTGCCTCAATTTCCCTCCCTGACATTGGTCTCCTCAGCTTTCTAGCCACTGGTCTGTACCTGGCCATCCAGACAAGTCACAAGAAACAATCTCTTCTGTGGCACCAAGAGTCCAAACTAAAGAAGTTCCAGCCAAACAAAAAGTTCTCTGTGCCCTGGTGCTTCACTTCAACCCACCATCTGGGCCCTTTTCCCAGACCCTTTATGGTGTTTTTGCCTCATGTCCTTCCTGGCTCTGGTACAGAACCTTGGGTCCTCAGGCTGGGTCCCTGGAGTACCCTTTTCCTTGCAGACCCCGGCTCAGGGCCTTCCACAGGAACCAGCTTGCTTGCTCTATGTGGTTCCAACTACAGATTGCTCTTACTCTCAGTCCTTTTATAAGGCCCAAGTGCCCATAAATCTATCGCCTGACCCCCTTTAGATTCACACTCTCAGACTGGGAAGCAGCTAATTAATAATAGCACAGATGTGGCTGGCCTCAACTCACCTTAAAGGGGCCAGTCACCCTGTGAAAGTCTCCTTCAGCGGTATTGACTCTTCAGTGCGAACAGGAGTAAAAATGTAGCAAAACCTTACTTTTTGTCAAAATAACCCTAAGCGTTAGGATTCTGTACAAACAAAAGGAGCAGAGTCGTTAAGTGAGAAGATCACATTTTTATACAGTCATTTCTTAAAGTAGAACACTTTAAACAGTCACATCATGATAATTCCTCTCCCCTGAAAACAGGGGGAAAAGCCTAAACCCAAAATTCAGACATTCTAACCATGGTCTCTTTTTTAAAAACTAAAGAAATATTAAAGAAGAATTGACATTTACTCAGTTAATAGGAATAGCAGAGTAGAACAGACAACAGAATTAAATGCATCATGCCTAGAGGTAACATAGCTGACATAATTAGGGAAGGAATAAAAATCAAAGAAATAAAAAACTTTGATGTACCATGAAACTTGTGCTTTAGCAAATAGGAGATCGATGGATTATATGGCTTTTCAGTCTTTCATTTGCAGTTAAATCCAAACTGAAACACCAGAGCATTAAAGTCAGAAAAGTCTGGAGGTTGGCATCTTTTTCAATGAACAAGGTATTAAAAGTACTCCCTAAGTGAGCACTTCTTTTGTAATATAAATCCCTGTTCATTGAACCAATTTCCTGTTAGTAGACTCAACCATGGATTAGGTAAATTTGATTTGAAGAATGTCACTAATGAAACAAATCACCAGAAAAGAAAAGAGAAATTTAAAGTGCACACAGTGTAGTGTATGGTCATATTTATGATGTTTTGTGGAGTACCATAGAAATTCAGCACAAAAATAGGTTGTTTTAAATATGAATGTATGTGAGTAGTAACTTACATAGCAGCTTAGAAAAAAGGAAACCTCTGGAACATATACTGGAGTCTGAGGTACCTGGCATAACAAATGCCAACACATGCTATAGCTTAATGGAAATGAAACATAATTTTAGCACAAAATTATACAGGAGTATGGCTCTAGTGGGATGCAATGTCGTTTAGTGGGAGGTAGTGTGATCTAGCATTTAGAGGAAAGAGCTAGTAGTTAGAACTCCTGGGTTCCATTTCCAATGCTGTCGCTATGATTTTGAACAAGTCACAATTTCCGTGCCTCAGTTTAACACTTTGTAAAAAGGGTCTACTACATGCAAGGTTGATATAGGGCTTTAATAGTTGTTTATAAAGGCCTGATGCACAAAAGGAGGTAGGTGTTGGAATGCTGAGCATCACAGCATCTAACTTTTAGGCACCTAGAAAATCATTCTGATTCACAAAGCCTGATTACGTAACTATGCTCCCTATACAATCAGTGGGGAGAGGCAGGCACCTTAGACTGCAATTTGCGAAAGTCAGGACACCAGGAGGTAGCCACCTAAGCTGGCCAGTGGGGATGAAGCGGGTATACTAATCCCCACCTCTCTCACAGAAACGGGCACCTAAGTCCAGGCTGTAGCAAGGTGAATGTTGCTGCTAGCGATCTACAGCCAGGAGCCCTCTTTGGAGTTAGACATCTATGCTGTTTAAGCAGGAAGTGGGGGGGGGATAGGGAGGGGAAAAACTTATCCCATACCTTATCACAGTGAGTAGGATACTCACCTGGGATGTGGGAGACCCCGCAGTTCAAGTCCCCCATTCCACCTGAGGGGAGGAGAAGGGATTTGAAAAGGAATCTACCATTTCTCAGATGAGTGCTCTAATCACTGAGTTAAGGGATCTTCTGATGTGGGGCTTACTCAGTCTCTCCTGTTGAAGCTGTTGCACTGTAGCTAAATAATTGACGAGTCATTGGAGCAGAGAGACTGGATCTTGAGTTTCCCACATCCTGGGTAAATGAGCGAACATCCAGGTCATAGAATCATTCTCATGCTGGAAGCTCTCACTCTCTCTTACTGTCTGGCCCAAAAGACTAAATTATTTATTTAATATCATGTAATTATTTTAATAATTTAGCATACTCCCCCCTCGTCAGCATCTCCCTTTTGGCGAGCTTAGGTGCTCCCTGCGTAGCATGCTGGCTTTTGTGAACTGCAGTCTAGGGTGCCAATCTCCCTCCTTTCATTTATAACAGGTTAGACTCCTAACTCAGACTCTGTGAACCACAGTGATTTTCTTGGCACCTATCTCCTTTTCTGCATCCAGGCCTTAAAAATCATTTGCTGAAACACAGTATATAATGCAAATTATTAAAAGCATAACCATCCATATCAAAGAATCATAGTTCCTTTTATCTGCAGGACTACTATGTTACTATGGGTTTGGTTTGTATTTTGTATAGTTGTACTGTTAAAGCCATATACATTTCTTTTCTCCAGATGTATACCTTATTGCTTGTCTTTTTTTTTCATTGTAAAGTAAATTGCACATCATTAGAACAAAGAATTACATCAGGCCAGACTAGAGTAACACTGAATATCCATTTTATAGTAAACTCCATGTGAATCAAACACTAGTGGTCTCAAGGGTAATCATGTGTAGTGGGCTTTAGGACATTTGTTATGGTCAGACAGTTTGGCTGGCAGAGAGTCAAGGATATGTACCAAAGTCTACAAGCCAGATCAGTGCCCATCTTTCAGACTGTTACAAATCATATTGCTTATCAGTGGGACACAGACAAAAGCCACGGGATTACTTACATTGTTTCAGTTCTAAATGATAATGCAAATATTACAATTAATGTTATCAGTCTGACCAAGTAGATCAGCAAATTATTTTGATATTCAGTATAAAATATGGTGTTATTCAGATCTTATGGAGCACTGTCTGGTTAGAGAAACACTGTAGTGACACATGCCACCTCACCACTGAGTCAAAAGCCTAAGGAAAGCAGTGACTTTGCGCAGTTGCCAACTTTCACACAGTAAATAAGCACCCTGACTTTCACAATAAGTCAAAAATCAAGCTAATCCCATTTCAAAACAAGGCTAAAACAAGCCAATCCCTAAGAACCCCAACACTCTATGTGATTAGATCCCCCTGGCGTACAGTCTGGGACTGTGGTGGGCCCACTGTGCACCCCTGATTCTCTCGCCCCCTTGCCCCTGCTTGCTGGGAGCCGATCAAAAAAAAAAAAAGAAGCAACAAGCTACAAGCAAAAACTAGCCAACAAACAACTCACAAGCCAATTAAGCCAAAAACAAACCCAATTTCTGCATTTTTTTGCGGGTTCTGTTTGAAGCTACATGAATGATCCCTCACAGATCTAATCAGTGTGCTAAGGCCACGCCCTTGGCTCCTCCAGCCTGCTCTTTTTTGGCTGCTAAGGCAATTAATTGTGGTTCTTTTTCAGCCTTCCATGTGGTATTGTGCGTGTGGTTTAGTAAGGCTTTCTAGTTGCAATGAATATTTTTAGTATATATGAATTTATATCTGCCTGTATTTATAAATGATATATACAGACACACACTCCCTCATAGTAAAAATATTTTAGTAGTTAGATCTAGACTACCTACTAGTCAATTCCACCTTCCTTTGGTTATTGTCAATGGCTTTCAACCCCTCAGTGAATGAGTGCCCTCCAATAGCCAGAACCTGCAAGGAGAGCCACTAAGAATTGCTCCTCGTGCCTTGGTGAATGGGGAGTTGAACGAGAATGCGACCATGGCACTATATTCCCTTCTCCATCATTTCTCATGAGGCTCCATGGGGTTTGGGAGGTGAGGCTGGAACAGGGTACTGACCATGTTCTACTGAAATCTCTCCCCTGGCCAGGATTTCTACTAAGAAACCTGGGAGGGAGTTAATGCAACTCAGAGCTGTATCTCTGGGATTTAGGAGGCTTTGGCTTCCCATATTTTCTCTTTACAGAGAAATTAGTGAGCTTCACCACAGAGTATTCCAGGCCCTTTGGTTCCTTTCCGTTGCCTCTTCCACTATTGTTTAGAGATATTGGCACCACAGCCCTGATTTACCAAAGCACATGCTTAAGTGCCCTCTACTTACATGGCAGTAAGGAAATGCTTAGGGTTATTACCTAGTGTTGGACTTGCACTTGTAAATACAACTAAGCATGGCAGATGCTTAAGTTCTTTGCTAATTAGGGACCTAAACTTGCATGTTAAGAGTCACAAGAGTAAATAAAAAATGAATACTCACATAGTATTCCTGGGTGCTCCTCCAGTGGTCATGACTCATTAAGTGCTTTCTAGAAGTGCCTATCTTGATGTTAGTCACATCTACAGAAATTACAAGTATTGCAGCCATTTTTAATTGTAAAAAAAATGAAGCGATCACATAAGTTCAAAAGGGTCTTTTGATCAAAACAATAAAAGGAACAAACAGCAAGTATACCAATTAAGTGGCAGACAATTTATATATTTCTTTTTGGAAGGTTATCTAAAACCACTCCATTCTATGAGCTTTTCTCAAAGACATGGTGTAGAAGTATAGTACTCTTGAAAGGGAAGACAAGAGTTGCTGAAAAATGTAATATGAGGACTACAGCAACAGATATATTCAGCACCAATGATATTGCCAAGAATGACCCTGAGTGGATCACTGCAGACTTTGTGGCTCTGGGAAGAAGGATGTAGGAGTTTGAGGCACAAGTGGTATTCTCATCCATCCTCCCTGTGGAAGAAAAAGGCCAAGGTAGAAACCAACAAATCCATGAAGTCAATGAATGGCTACACAAGTGGTGTTGGCGAGAAGTCTTTGGATTCCTTGATCATGGGATGGTGTTCCAAGAAGGAGGATTGCTAGACAGAGACGGGCTCCACCTAATGAAGAGAGGGAAGAGCATCTTGCAAACAGGCTGGCTACCCTAGTGAGGAGGGCTTTACACTAGGTTCACCAGGGGAAGGAGACCAAAGCCCTGAGGTAAGTGGAGAAGTGGGATAACAGGAGGAAGCACGAGAAGGAGAGCACAGGAGGGGAGGTCTCTTGCCTCATACTGAGAAAGTGGAACGATGAGTGAGTTATCTTACGTGCCTATAACACAAATGCAAGAAGCCTGGGAAACAAGCAGGGAGAACTGGAAGTCCTGGCACAGTCAAGGAATTATAATGTGATTGGAATAACAGAGACTTGGTGGGATAACTCACATGACTGGAGTACTGTCATGGAGGACATAAACTGTTCAGGAAGGACCTGCAGGGAAGAAAAGGTGGGGGAGTTGAACTGTATGTAAGAGAGCAGTATGACTGCTCAGAGTTCTGGTATGAAACTGCAGAAAAACCTGAGAGTCTCTGGATTAAGTTTAGAAGTATGAGCAACAAGGGTGATGTGGTGGTGGGAGTCTGCTATAGACCACCAGACCAGGGGAATGAGATGGACAAGGCTTTCTTCCGGCAACTAACAGAAGTTACTAGATCACAGGCCCTGGTTCTCATGGGAGACTTCAATCACCCTGATATCTTCTGGGAGAGCAAAACAGCGGTGCACAGACAATCCAGGAAGTTTTTGGAAAGTGTAGAGGACAATTTCCTGGTGCAAGTGCTGGAGGAACCAACAAGGAGCAGAGCTCTTCTTGACCCGCTGCTCACAAACTGGGAAAAATTAGTAGGGGAAGCCAAAGTGGATGGGAACCTGGGAGGCAGTGACCATGAGATGGTCGAGTTCAGGATCCAGACACAAGGAAGAAAGGAGAGCAGCAGAATACAGGCCCTGGACTTCAGAAAAGCAGACTTTGACAACCTCAGGGAACTGATGGGCAGGATCCCCTGGGAGAATAATATGATGGGGAAAGGAGTCCTGGAGAGTTGGCTGTAGTTTAAAGAATCCTTATTGAGGTTGCAGGAACAAATCATTCCAATGTGTAGAAAGAATAGTATATATGGCAGGCGACCAGATTGGCTTAATAGTGAAATCCTTGCTGATCTTAAACACAAAAAAGAAGCTTACAAGAAGTGGAAAATTGGACAAATGACCAGGGAGAAGTATAAAAATATTGCTCAGGCATTCAGGAGTGAAATCAGGAAGGCCAAATCACACCTGGAGTTGCAGCTAGCAAGAGATGTTAAGAGTAACGAGAAGGGTTTCTTCAGGTATATTAGCAACACCAAGAAAGACAAGAAAAGTGTGGGCCCCTTACTGAATGAGGGAGGTAACCTAGTGACAGAGGATGTGGAAAAAGCTAATGTACTCAATGCTTTTTTTGCCTCTGTCTTCATGAACAAGGTCAGCTCCCAGACTGCTACACTGGGCAGCACAGCATGGGAAGGAGGTGACCAGCTCTCTGTAGAGAAAGAAGTGGTTCAGATCTATTTAGAAAAGCTGGATGAGCACAAGTCCATGGGACCGGATGCACTGCATCCGAGGGTGATAAAGGAGTTGGCGAATGTGATTGCAGAGCCATTGGCCATTATCTTTGAAAACTCATGGAGATCGGGGGAGGTCCTGGATGACTGGAAAAAGGCTAATGTAGTGCCCATCTTTAAAAAAGGGAAGGAGGAGGATCCGGGGTACTACATGCAAGTCAGCCTCACCTCAGTCCCTGGAAAAATCATGGAGCAGGTCCTCAAGGAATCAATTCTGAAGCACTTAGAGGAGGGGAAAATTATCAGGAACAGTCAGCATGAATTCACCAAGGGAAAGTCATGCCTGACTAATCTAATTTCCTTCTATGATGAGATAACTGGCTCTGTGGATGAAGGGAAAGCAGTTAATGTGTTATTCCTTGACTTTAGCAAAGCTTTTGATACAGTCTCACACAGTATTCTTGCCAGCAAGTTAAAGAAGTATGGGCTGGATGAATGGACTATAAGGTGGATAGAAAGCTGGCTAGATCGGTGGGCTCAACGGGTAGTGATCAATGGCTCCATGTCTAGTTGGCAGCCGGTATCAAGCAGAGTGCCCCAAGGGTCGATCCTTGGGCCGGTTTTGTTCAATATCTTCATTAATGATCTGGAAGATGGTATGGACTGCACCCTCAGCAAGTTTGCAGATAACACTAAACTGGGAGCAGTGGTAGATACGCTGGAGGGTAGGGATAGGATACAGAGGGACCTAGACAAATTAGAGGATTGGGCCAAAAGATATGTGATGAGGTTCAACAAGGACAAGTGCAGAGTTCTGCACTTAGAACGGAAGAATCCCATGCACTGCTACAGACTAGGGACCGAGTGGTTAGGCAGCAGTTCTGCAGAAAAGGACCTAGGGATTACAGTGGACGAAAAGCTGGATATGAGTCAACAGTGTACCCTTGTTGCCGAGAAGGCTAATGGCATTTTGAGCTGTATAAGTTGGGGCACTTCCAGCAGATCGAGGAACCCTCTATTCGACATTGGTGAGGCCTCATCTGGAGTACTGTGTCCAGTTTTGGGCCGCACACTACAAGAAGGATATGGAAAAATTGGAAAGAGTCCAGCGGAGGGTAACAAAAATTATTAGGGGGCTAGAGTATTTGTCTTATGAGGAAAGGCTGAAGGAACTGGAATTGTTTAGTCTGCAGAAGAGAAGAATGAGGGGGGATTTGATAGCTGTTTTCAACTCCCTGAAAGGGGATTCCAAAGAGGATGGATCTAGACTGTTCTCAGTGGTACCAGATGACAGAACAAGGAGTAATGGTCTCAAGTTGCAGTCAGAGAGGTTTAGGTTGGATGTTAGGAAAAAACTTTTTCACTAGGAGGCTGACGAAGCACTAGAATGGGTTACCTAGGAAGGTGGTGGAACCTCCTTCCTTAGGGGTTTTCAAGGTCAGGCTTGACAAAGCCATGGCTGGGATGATTTAGATGGGGATTGGTCCTGCTTTGAGCAGGGGTTGGACTAGATGACCTCCTGAGGTCGCTTCCAACCCTGATATTCTATGATTCTATGACTGTTGCCACATTCTGCCACCTAATTAATGGACATTTGGTGGACATAGGGGGAGATAATTTTGCTAAGAAACAAGACAGACAATTTAGAAAATTGATTTTGTCATAACAACACTGTGCAAAGTGTTAATCTTTTAGAAGGTCAAATTCAGAGTTCATTTTTTCTGATTTCTGCTGGATCTTTGGAAGAGACTATTAAAAGAGTTTACCATCACCATATGAAAACATCGTATCTGGTCTTCAAATTACATTCAGCTTTGGACAGCAAACTAGACACCGTTGTTGGCTTTTTGATGTATTGAAAAATTTACATAAGTCTTTGTTAGAAAAAAATATCCTAGTCCAGAAAGAACTTTAGAGGAAGAAATTGAAGTATTTGCCTTTCTCTAAAGAGGTCTTAAAGAAAAGAATTTGGGATAACATCCTCAGCAAGCTGCAGGTTGATTTGAAATGAAAATATATATTTTAGTCATACAAAGGACATGCAGATGGTTTTTGGTGATTGAAAAACAAAAGGAGTATTGGCACAAAATGAGCACACACTGTTCTTTTTATGAGTCATCATGGAGAGAATTATGAATGAGAGAATATTATGTACTAATGAAGATATACAGTAGCACTAAAAGTAGAACTAATTATACTGTAGCTGCTATACTCCAATATGAACAATTTACTGTGCCTATTTTTTATTCATAATGCCTACACAATATCTTAGGATGTTTGATATAATCAAGTCATTTCTTGGAAAGCAAAACTAATCATCCATCCCATGAAGAAAGAGGTTAGCTGTCTGAATATAAGTAAGCCTTACCTTGCCCTTTTTTAGAAAATTAATTCAATGAAAATAAACATGTCAAATCCAAGAAAAGGTTAGAGAGACAAGAGCATTACATTTAATTTACTTCCAAGGCAGGAGGTTGTTAGATGCATTAATCACTATACTTCTGAACGTAAAGATCTGTAATAGGTGATATAGTATCTTAATGAATGTAAGTGTTGGTAAGAATGATCAAACGGTAATATATATGGAGTTACAATGACTCATTGTTCTATCATGCTCTTGACTGATGGGAATGAAATGACCAAATAAGAACCAAACCTATCTTAAGCCAAATTCTTTCATTTGATAGCTTATCTGATAGAAAGGCAGACAGTGAACATAATACATGTCAGATTGTAGAATATATCATTCTAAGATTTGAGATATCTATGGAAAGGTTAAAGGCAAAAATTTTAAAAATGGTTATCGAATTTTCAAAAGCACCTGTGTGATTTTGGAGCATAAATCCTGTTGAAGGTCAAACACTTAGGTGCCTAAATACCTTTACAAATTTGGCCCTAGCTTTTAGTTACGTAGGGATGGGCTTTCCAAATCAATGTTTTAACTGTCATTGAAATCAATGCGAGTTCAGTACCTAAATACTTTTAAAAGTCTGGCCCCATAATACTTAGGCAAATTCAGCAGACAGCCACTTCACCTCCGCCCCAGCAGAAACTTCTCTCCTTTGCTTCACAGATATTATGCTTGATACAACAGGCAGCTATAAACATTGGGATGTTTTTCTCACGGAGGTCCAATCTCATAAACAAACAACACCAGTGACCCCTCAAATGACCACAGGCACATTCAACTGTCATTATGTACCTGCTGAGCCTGTAGTTGAAGCTCTCCTTGGTGCTGTTGAGCTAGCTGGTGTACAACTTCATGAGCCATCAGAGCAAGGGATAGGCTGGGTCTCCCAATACCACTACTGGCATTTCAACATTACAAATGGTAATCTGCCAGTGAGGAAAGAAAGTCCATGCTTGCAGCTTTCTGAACAGTCCTGTGTTCTTACAGATGCTCATGTCATGAACCTTCCCTGAGCAGCCCACAATGATGTTGGTGAAGTGTCCCCAGTGATTCACCAGTGCTTGTACAAGCATAGGAATTCCAAAGTAGCTCTTTCTGTTCGTGTACTCTGTGGCAAGGCTGTCTGGTGCTAAAAAGGGATGTGTGTGCTGTCTATCACTCCCGTGGAGTTCAGGAACCCCATTGCTGCAAAACCATCCACTATGTTATACACATTTCCAAAAGTCACAGTCCTGCATAGCAGGTGGCAATTAACGGCCCTGCACACATGCATAATAATGGCCCCAGTGGTGGATTTCCTGGCTCCAAATTGATTCCCAACTGACCAGTAGCAATCTGGCATTGCAAGTTTTCACAGTGCGATTGCCACTCGCTTCTCAACTTCTCAGTGAAGCTCTCATTTTAGAGTCTGTCTGCTGGAGGATTATGGCGAGTTTGGCGCACCGATCCAGGAATGTGGCCTTGTGCATCCAGAAGCTCTGCAGTCACTGCTCATCCTCCCAAACCTGCATGGCAAAGTCATAGCTTATTTCTTGGGCCCAGACCTAGCACTCCACCAGCTGCCGCTGCTCCCTGAATGCCACCAACAACCTGGAATTGTTTCTTTCTATGTCCCACCTCAATCTAGCCTCCAAAGAATCATCACATTCCCCACAACTCCTCTTTCAGCTCTGCAAATACTGCATGATCATGCCCCCTATGCTTGCAATGCTTATGACAATAGTGAAGAGTTGTGCAGGCTCAATGCTTCTGTCAGGGATGGTGGACAGTAAGGAGGGAGGTGCAGGTTTGTGGGATTTTGAAAAGAAGGCACCAAAATTATAGGATGCAGATAAAATTATGGGATGGAGAACACTGTATTATGGGAAGTTGACTCCATACTCCCAGTCACCCATGTGACTCATTTTAGCCTCCTCAGGGATTACAAAAACTCTGTTGGATGATGGCAAGTTTCACAGTGGGATACTTACCCATGGTGCACTGCACTCTGCATTGATACAAATGCTTCTGGTAAGGATGTGCACCACTGACACAAGGAGTCAAGCATGCACAAGCAATGTATAATTGCAGTGGCTGTATGCCAGTGTAACTTAGGTTGATTAACTTTGTAGTGTAGACTTTGTAGTGTAGCCTTAATAAAGTTGTGGCCTAGTTAAACCACGCTCCTGGTGTCTTGTCTTGCTGCAGCATCTAGGACAGTAACATTTGAGACTCAGATTCAGCACAGCATTTAAGCACGTTTATCTTTAAGCACATGAGTAGTTCAATTGTCAACAGGACTACTCGTGCTTAACATTAAGCCTATGCGTAAGTGCTTTGCTCAATGTGAGTCTAAACAGGTAGGCTTTGCAGTTTACACCTCATTTGCATGAAAGGGGTAGGAAAGGGTGTGCTCACTCTTCTAGGAGTACTAGAATAGAATTAGGGCTGGGGTAAGAGGGCAGCAGCACTGCAAAATGTATATTGTTGTGTCTGGCTCTTTTCATCAGAAGAAAGGTGGGTTGTTGTTTTTTTAATGAAAGCTTGGAATTTGAAAAACAAAAACAAAAAACCCCCCAAAGATATGTCACAAGCAAAAATTACAGGAATACCCTAACTAATATAAAACATCAAATTCTTTTATATCCACAATTTTCTTCCATTTCACATCTTAATGAACCCATTTATATTAGCAAATAAACTAGTTATGCAGAGTAATTTTACACAGACTGCTCCATCAGATGGCAGTAATTTGCCAGACACATTGATGGAAATACTTAAATAAAAACATCTCATATTTTAATATAGGTTGATCTGGAACTGCCATTAAAAACAGATCAGAATCACAGCTGTGTGGAGTTTTTACACTACCATTTCATGAACTCCAGGACTGATTTAATACACACAGTATTGTTTTAGTTCTGAATAAGGAGAAATGCTTGATTTCCTCCCCATACCCAAGTATCTCCTGAGGCAGTATATTTCTGTAACTAAACTCCACTGAAGTCACATCTATGATAAAATTAAACAAACATTTCTGCCCAGTACTTGACCTTTACTTCATATTTTTGTTGAGCTATTATATTAGAGCTGTAGGTTCAGCCTGTTTGTTTCTTCCTCATACTGAACTACATAAGGTTTTGTTATTTTTTAGTGTTTATGGCAGTAGAGGAGTGATAGATGTTAAAGAGCATCTGTTGCATGCAGACAAACCTGCATGCAGTTAGTCTAGGTTTTTTTCTCACTAGTAAAAAGAAGTCACTGTGCTGAGTTCCCCTCAGGGCACTCCAAAGCTTTGTGGAGAGGTGTGGGGAAGGCCTCACATTCCACATAGGCAGGTAGCAGGAACCAGAAGTGAGTGGTGGTGGTTGGGGAGAGGGGGATGAGATAGTTGAGGAGAGACACAGATAACTGTGGGGATGGGTTGGAACAGCCAAAGTGCTATAAGGAGCCTGGGGATTCATTGTGAGGAAGAAGAAAAGGAGTACTTGTGGCACCTTAGAGACTAACAAATTTATTAGAGCATAAGCTTTCGTGAGCTACAGCTCACTTCATCGGATGCACGAAAGCTTATGCTCTAATAAATTTGTTAGTCTCTAAGGTGCCACAAGTACTCCTTTTCTTTTTGCGAATACAGACTAACACGGCTGCTACTCTGAAACCTGTCATTGTGAGGAAGGTTGCCTAAGCGCCAGGGAGGAGGCAGATGGGGGTTGCCAGGGCACTAAGGTGAAATGGGCAGAGGGGGCTAGTTGGGAGAGGGAGCCCTGGAGAGATAGTGGAGTGAATGCTAAAGGATGCTGAAGTGGGAGAGATAGGGTGGATAAAAAATAGTGATTTTTTAAAAAATAAAAATTATCCAATTTTGTTTTAATTTAAATTCAGTTTTTTTAAAATAATTCTATTTCAAATTAAATTTGAAATTAATAACCTACATTAAGTCTTACATTTATTAGAATCTATTACAATAATTTAAATTAAATACAACAAATAATATTAAGCAGTACATGTTTGCTGCCTAATTAAAGAAAGTCAAACCACTGAACTGGTGGAAGTTACTAGCTAAGCACCGGGAACCAGTTTGCTGAAATGCTAAACCAGCTTTTGAGAGCAGTGGCCTATTCTGAAGGTACAGAAAGAATATTTTCATCATTCAACTCATTAAGATCAATGACTAGTTCAATCAAAGTTCAGAAACCTGTCGGGAGTTGAAAAAACAGGAAAGTTTGTTTTAATTTTCCAAGCTATGAATAAAAAAAGAAATATGACAGGATGAGATCTACTAGTTCTAAAATTCTGAAGAGCATGATCGCCAGAAAAAATCAATTCAATTCACTAACTACAGACAATACTTCCTTTGTTTAATAAATCAGTTAATTCTAAATGCAACTCATTTTGATAAAAAAAATTATGTATCCAGCACATTAAAGGTACTTTTTTTAAAATAAAAATAATTTTTAAAATGTTGATTTTGTGCAGCTTTAATTTATTTTAATTCTCATCCAAATACAGCAGGACACAAATCACAAAGTACAAGATAATAAAATAATCATCTCATCAACAAGAAATGGATCATTCACCATTTTCTAACGCAGTAAAATTATAAAAATTAAGAGAAGACAGTTACTAACCTTTTGTAACTGTTGTTCTTTGAGATGTGTTACTTATGTCCATTCCATTGTAGGTGTGTGTACTCACTACATGCACCAGTGCTGGAAATTTTTCTCTCAGTGGTATCTGTAGGGGACCGGCTCTGGCGCCATCTCAACTGGTGCATGTATGCGCCGGCTCCCCCGCCCCTCCGTTCCTTATTGCCAGAACTCTGACAGAGGAGAAGGAGGGTGAGTCATAGAATGCACATAAACAACATATTTTGAAGAACAACAGTTATGAAAGGTTAATAACGGTCTTTTCTTCTTTGAGTACTTGCTCTTGTCCATTGCATTGTAGGTGACTCCCGAGCAGTACCTCTGGAGGCAGGCACTTCATGGACATGTCGACTGCAACACAACTCTGACAAATCCAGTGTCATATATGGCTTGTTGGGTGATGGCATAATGCTTCATGAACATGTATACCAAAGATTACGTCGCAGCCCTGCAGATGTCCTGGATAGGGACATGCACCAGAAAGGCAGCCAAAGATGCCTGAGCCCTAGTAGAGTGAGCCTTCACTATTGGTTAAGGCACAACTTGCGCCAAATCATAACAAGTATGGATACAGATGATGATCCACTTCGAAATCCTCTGAGAGGACACTGGAAGGCCCTTCATCCTGTCAGCTAAACGCTTTCTCATGGGTGCTAGCGTGTAAAGGCTCAGCAAGTGCAAGGCAGCCTTAGAGTCTTTTAGGCTATGTAACTTGCTGTCTGTCTGTTCCGCAAACGATGCCAGGACGTCAAAGGGGAGGTCCTGGATGGACTAATGAACCTCCACTGACAGGCCCGATGACTGCAACCAGGGTGCACACCTCATGGAAATGGCCAAAGCCATGGTCCGGGCCATGGAGTCTGCCGCATCTGAGGCTGCTTGGACAGCTGCCCTGGCCATACTCTGTCCTCATCCAGAATAGCCAGGAACTCCTTCAGGGCTCCTCTGGCAGCGATTCCACAAACTTGGCCATGGACTGCCAAGTGTTAAAATCATTATGACCAAGTAAGGCCTGATAGTTGGCCACTCTTAACTGGAGGCAGGCCATAGAATACATTTTTCTGTCAAAGAGATCAAGCCTCTTCGCCTCCTTATTTTTAGGGGTCGATCCCGGTTGGCCCTGTTTATCGCGCTCATTGGCCGCTGATACCACCAGTGAGATAGGAGTGGGGTGTGTATATAGTTATTCAAACCCTTAGGAGGGGGGTAATAATTTCTCTCTGCCCACTTGGAAATGGGAGGCAGAGAGGAGGGAGTTTACCACAAAGCCTTGATCAGCTTTACCACTCCCTTGTGGACTAGCAATGCCACCTTTGAAGGGGCTGCTGCACTTAAAATAACTAACAGGGCGTGGGAGGGTTCCACCAACTCCTCAGCCTCCAACCCCAGGTTGGGTGAGCTTTTACATCAACCCTGGGGAATCGTGTGAGAAGGTCCTGCTATCAGCTCATCAGGTGAAGGGGATGAGGAGACAGGTATAGGCGGGTCTGCCAACTCCGTAGCCTCCACCAGGAGAGTGTCAGCCGAGGCGGGCTGACCCTGAGGACCTTGCTCTGACCCCGCTTCCGAATCCAGGGGTGGATGGGAGACTGTCACCGACCCTTTCTCAGATGCCCTGAGATTGATTGCTGCCTCTGTGATTGTTGGGGAAACCCCTAAGAGTTCCATAGCTGCCACGGAGATGGCCATTGGCCCTGAGGCCATGCGGCCATTGGTGGTCCTGATGGGAATGTCGATGCCCGAAGTGGGTGGCCTTGGCCTGCAGGCAGATTTTCCTCCTAACTCTCCGAGCCTGAGGCGGGAGAGACTCATCTGGAGAACCAGGCCAGTACCGATGCCACCTGTCTACCCCATTCCCATCGGCCCTCTCCACAGGTCTCCACTGGTGACCTGTACTGCAAAGACAGCTCTCGATGCCACACCTCTGGTGACCAGCAGTGGAGTTCAGAGGATTGGCAATGGCACCCTGGCAACTGATGCCTCATGCTTTGAGAGCAGTGCCACTCAGTGGACCGGAATCGGGAACAGGAGAAAAAGGATCGACATCTCAGCTCAGGAGATCATCAATTAGCCTGTGGGGATCTGTAGAGGTGATCTGGAGACCGGTGACAGAACTCCAGGGACCAGCATTTCGACTCTCCAGAGTGGTGCTTTGCATTTGGAGATTGACTCGGCCGCTCCCGGTACCGGTGCTGGGATTCCAGGGATTGGCGATGCACCTCCATAGGTCTGCACCAGACAGCCGGTGATCAGTGCCGGGATCCAGGTGAATGCTGCCTAGAGTCCAGGGAATGACGCCAAGCACTCCGACAGGGTAAGCTGACCCATGTCCTGTACAGGCGAGTGCTAGCGGGGCACCGCCTGCATCTGGGAGCGATGCTGCACCAATGGAGACCACTGGAAAGGTCCCAGGGCGGGTTTACCCCTCAAATGAAGCACCTTGCTGACCAGGACGGGGTGGCAATGGAAGGGACAGTATGTCCTCAGTGGCCTGAAAGGCCTCTGGTGTGAACAGGACCACCAGGTGCTGAGTGCCTCTGCTGCTTCCCGTGGTCGTGGGAGGGTCTTAAAGGGGGCTTGACTGCTCAACGGGTGCTGAAGCCTTGCCACTGCCTTGCAGGGAGGAGCTGCCCTGTGTGGGTCTTTGCTTTCCTCTGGCTCTCTCCTTCCCTTTACAAGATATAGGAGAACACCCTCTCCCGGCCTTTCTTTGCTTTTCAGCTGGCCCTGGGGATGGAAATCAGTGCAGGTTGGATGCTAGTGCTGGTGGCGCATTCTGCACCGATGCTGTGGTGCTTGGAGTGGAATCCAATCTAACCAGCTCCAAGGCCGGTGCTAGTGCTTACTCCAGAAGGAGCGCTCTAAGTCAAACGTCCCGCGTCTTTTTGGTATGCAGCTTGAAACTTACAGATGTGACACTTGTCGCTCACATGGGTCTCCCCTAAACACTTCAAACAGCTTTGGTGGAGATTAGTGACTGGCACAGATTTTTGAAGTGGTCACAAGGCTTGAAGCCCTGAGAGCCAGGCATGCCCCATCCCTCAGCTAAGTACCATAGGGGACTAACTAACTATTTCTAACTTATGCACTAAGGCAGAGATGGGCAAACTATGGCCCGTGGGCCAAATCCGGCCCACGGGACCCTCCTGCCCGGCCCTAGAGCTCCTGGCCTGGGAGGTTAGCCCCCGGCCCCTCCCCCCAACCTCAGTGAGCCGTGCCATGCTCTGGGCGGCCAGGCAGTGCAGTTGCAGACCCACGGCCTGACCCGGTGCTCTGGGCGGCACGGCTGTAGTGCTGCCAGCCACCGGTGCTCCAAGCAGAGCAGTAAGGGGGCAAGGGGAGTTGGATGGAGGGCAGGGGAGTTTGGGGGTGTGTTCAGGGGGGTGGATAGTAATCAGGGGTGTCAGAGGGCAGGGAACAGGGGGGTTGGATGGGGCAGGGGTCCCGGGGAGGCAGTCATGAATGAGAGGTGGGGTTGGATGGGGTGACAGGGGGCACTCAGGGATGGGGAGTCCAGGGGTGTTCAGGGGACAAGGAACAAGGGGGTTGGATGGGACAGGAGTCCTGGTGGAGCCGTCCGGGGGCGAGAAATGGGGGGGTCGGATAGGAGGCAGGGCTGGGTCACACCTGGCTGTTTGGGGAGACACAACCTCCCTCCATACAATTTTGGAAACCCGATGTGGCCCTCAGGCCAAAAAGTTTGCCTGCCCCTGCAATAAGGGAACTCATAAACTATACAAACTTTCTAAGAACTATATACAGAGATTCACAACTAGGCAAAGTTAACTAGGTAAGCTTGCTGAGGCAAGGAAATGTTCCAGCACCATCACTGGCAGTAAGAAGGAACAGAGAGAGTCGGGCCCCTTATACCAGCACATACATGTGCCACTCCAGAGGGCACCAGATCTGGTCCCTTACCGATACCACTGAGGGAAAAACTTCTGGCACCAGTGCATGTGGCGAGCACACATGCCTACAATAGAATGGACATGAGCAAGCACTCGAAGGAGAACCTGGGATAAATGTAAACTAAGCTATCTGATTGCCTAAATGTATGTCTATAGACATAATGCATCCTTGGGGCTAATAAAAAGAATTTAGTGTAAAGGTTATATTTACTTGCAAATCAATGTGTTTTAATGGTTACCAACAATGAGAATCAACCTTTCTTTATAAAGTAACTAAAAAGTACATATAGAAAACATGATTAAAATCAATTATTTAAATCCAGCTTTCCATCACTGATGATTTAAAATCAGATTGACATCACTGATTTAAAAGCAGTCCACCCTGGCACAGCCTGAAAGGGTTGCTGGGCAAGCAGCCTCCTGAAATCTGCCCCATTCCCAACTCTGACCCTTATCCTTCCAGCCACTGTCCTGTCTATTCCTCACTCAGTTGCTGTCCTCCCTTTTCAGCCTCTGTCTGACCCCATTTGTAATCCTGTCTCTTTGGCCCTATCCCCCTCTGCCAGATGGTCACCTTTCCAGGACATTGAGAACCTGGATGCCTCCTGCACTCCCCTCCTTGCTTCTTCTTGTCCTGTGCTGGCTGAGATCCAGTAACAGGAATAGAGGGAGAGAGGCAGCCTGAAGATCATACAATACATCTACCAGGAGGAGGAATTGAAGGGAATTCCTGATAAGCACCTGCAGCCTTGCCAGATGCCAGAGACTTCAGTGGGGAGTTATAATGGTGGGAATGGATGCCTGGCCCCAGGCAGCCTTGACTCTCTGCTGGGGATTTTGTTTCCCCATGCCCAATATTAGTGGCCACTTTTGAAAATGTGGCTATTTACTCAGCTATCCACAGAAGAACTATACCATGGGCTACAGCAGCACTGTATATGCATCCTCACAAAACTGTACCGAAGTGCCTCAAGAAGCCTTATCTTTAACAGTGAGAAGGTAGTTCAAATTCCATGCCAGTTCAATTATTAGATGCTCTGCTGAGATTAACAAAGTTACTAATCCGTTGTAATGATAATGATTGCACGGTACTTCATCTTAATCACAATAACTGAGAATCAAGAAAGAATAACTGCTTCATTTTTGCTATAATATCTTTGTTTACACTCCTAGAAATTGTCCTTTAGCAAATCTTTTACTATGAAAATAAATGGGCAAGATTTACTGACATTAGCATTCTCTACAGAAAGAATATTACAAGCATAAATGGTAAATTTTAAACATGATGGCTTTACTTATGTGGGGTTTCATTTTTTTTAAAGGACCAATATTTTATTGGCCTGGCTAATTCTAATTACATAAAACAAAATAAGCGCAATTTTCAATATACTGGTGAATGCATAACAATGTTATTCTGCTACTTAAAACTGGACAGACTATTTCACTGGAGGCATACATTCCTGAGTTCTAATCCTAGCTTTGTCATAGATTCAATGTGTGGCTTTGGGCACGTCAGGTAACTTGTTGGAATCTCAGCTTCCCCATCTGTAAAAACGGGATCGATAATATGCATTTAACTATCTCACAGGGGTAATATTGGGAGTATTAATTAATATTCATAGTTCACTAAATAAATCTGTAATATTATAATAGAGAATGAACTACCTTCCTGCCCCTAAACAAGAGGATGAGATCAATCCTTTTTGTGACACAGCTGAAGATCATCTCATCTCATATTGGCAACTAAACTGCTGTCACAGATCATACATTCTGCTCACAGTTGAGTAGATCCAGATTTGAAATGGTGAACTTCTTTGCACTCACATAACTGTATGCATGTCAAAAGCTTATAATCCTTAACAATGATTATTTATGCCTCATAGCACCCACCTGAGATTTGCATTGTATCCATTTGGCAGTGGATAAATTAAACGTACACAATTAAGTAATTTGCCCAAGGTGACACAATGAGTCAGTATCAGAACCAGAATTAGAATTCAGGCATCCATGCACCCAGTCTCCAGCTGTAATACCTTGTTCACACTAACTACTTCAGTTAGATGTGGGTGGGTATGAGGGGGACAGGGGGGAAACCTGGATCTAAGAATAGGTT
This sequence comes from Dermochelys coriacea, assembly GCF_009764565.3. Classification (NCBI taxonomy): domain Eukaryota; kingdom Metazoa; phylum Chordata; order Testudines; family Dermochelyidae; genus Dermochelys; species Dermochelys coriacea. The sequence continues at coordinate 330,706,419 of NC_050068.2, forward strand.
TTGTTATTGTGACAGTTTTCCTCCCATACTTCTACATATATACCTTTTTTTTACTATAATATTTGAAATCCAACAGGAAAAAAAATATCCAAAATGGTCAAGAAAATGAACACCCTCTCTCTCAAGCACTGAAATGCATTACACTCTATCAAAGCCACATTTCATATTTATTTTCTAAATTAATAACTTTGAGTGTTTTAGCGAACTGCTTTGATACAATTACAGAATGTTTTTCACCCAACTTACCTTCTTCTGTTATAAGATAGGTAAGGAAATAAATTGTCCAGCTCTCCCTGAAAGATAGAGCTACCTGTTTGAAACCAAACATTTCTTCAGTGCTTCAACTGATTTTTTTTCCAAAAGCCTCTCTCCTTATTTTATTCCAAAGCCATTTCATCTATGTGCTTAATACTTCTCAAATAAAATAAAAACATTTCAACTGAACATTAATGTGGAAAGATCTCACTTCCAGTTACCCTTCTAATTAATCACAGGGTCATACAATCAAATATTTCCAAACTTTTGAAGAGATTCTTTTGTACCACAACATAGATCTAGTTGACATATTTCAAAGAGGATGTTTCTCATATTAGAAGAATGTACAACAACTGTGCATAAAGTCAATCTAATGGGAACATTTGAAGTGAATCTGAGAGAAACATAACTTTGCTGTAGTGCTATTACCTTGAAGATCATTGCACATGCTCTAGCGATTTATATAGTGAAAGGTATTCAAGGATATATTTACAGCTGGGCTATGGCCCTGCTTCCTTGTTGTGAGTATAACTTGTATCAACATACTTGTGCCTGCATATCTGACCACTTGTGCTGCTAGCTACCTAATTTTCACCTGCAATCCTGTAGTCAGAGGCACAAGTATTTAATCTGCACCAACTGTGAGCACCAAAGCGTGGGCAATGCTTTTTGAGATTTCACACTGTGTTCTTGTTGCTCACTATCATCTTATTTAACAATAAGGCTTAATGCTAATCTCAGACAGCATAAATCAGCACTATAAATGATCATCTATGTAGTATATGAACAGAAAGGTTGAAAAGAATGTTAACATAGTGGACAGAACAATGGACTGCTGATAGGATTCCTGGGTTCTTTTCCCACTAACTGGTTGTTTTAAACTCAGGCTGACCTTTCTCATACTGAGTTTGCTCATCTGCAAAATAGGTGTAACACTCACCTGCAACAAATGTAGTAAGGCTTAATTGTTGGTAAAGTGTTTTTAAATCCATGCATCAGAGTTGCAGCAAGACTCAATTCTTCAAACAGTTCTTACTACCAAGAGTAGTTCCATTGACTAAATACTATACAGAATGATATTTACATTTAAGAAACATTAATTCAAACTGAAACAGGTGCAGAGAAGTGCTACTAGAATGATCAGAGAATGGAGAACCTATCTTATGAGAGGAGATTTAAGGAGCTTGGCTTGTTTAGCCTAACCAAACGAAGGCTGAGGGGAGATCTTATTGCTCCTTCTAAATACACCAGAGGGATAACTTAAATAACTCCTCTTCACGGTGTTTAAGGGCCAATGTTGGCATAAGAACAAATGAATGTAAACTGGCCATCAACAAATTTAGGCTTGAAATTAGATAAAGGTTTCTAACTATCAGAGGAGTGAAGTTCTGGAACAGCCTCCCAAGGGGAGCGGGCGGTGGGTGGAGAGAACCTAACTGGTTTCAAGACTGAGCTTGATAAGTTTATGGAGGGGATGGTATGAAGTGATTGCCTAAAATGGCATGTGGGCCATATGGGACTGCTAGTAGAAAATATCTCCAATGGTTGGAGATGGGACACAAGATGGGGAGGTTACCTCAGATAATTCCTTCCCAGCTGTCTGGTTGGTGGATCTCAGCAACATACTCAGGGCCTAACTCTTCACCACATTGGGGTCAAGAAGGAATTTTTTTCACCTTCCTCTGCAGCGTGGGGCACAGGTCACTTGCTGGTCTGAACTAGAATAAATGGTGGATTCTCTGAAGCCTGAAGTCTTTAAATCACGATTTGAGGACTTGTATAACTCAGCCAGAGGTTAGGGGGTCTATTTCAGGATGGGGTGGGTGAGGTTCTGTGGCCTGCAATATGCAGGACATCAGAATAAACGATCATGATGGTCCCTTCTGGCCTTAAAATCTGAGTCTATATATGCAGAACTGGGCTTGCAAAGTGTTATTAACATTGTATAATTACCCTATGTTGTATCTTACGCCAGATATAGTTAAAGTTACCTTATGCTAGGCTATACCATTCTTAACTGAGTAAACTATGGCTATATTACACTCAATCATTGTTTTCACAATGGCAGTTAAATACATCCCTAAGGAAATGCACAGGTTCAGAACACCTGAAGCTTTGTCCCTGAAACCGTGAAGTACTTGTGATAAGAAAACCAGACACTGCCTTTAATAAAATGTTGAAACTGTTTATATAGCTCCTTAAATTAGTCCCATGAGATTAGTCAAATGAATCAATGTGTGAATTTTTACAGTTATCTATTATTGTAAATTTTTATAGGAAATACTTAGCATGTGGAGTTTATATGTAGAGTTAAGAGCTCCTTGAAGTATACTTTATACTATGTGACAGGGTCAGGCCAGATGGCTACAGGAGAATGACAGAAGACAGATATATTAGCCCCAGGTTAAGTAGGTCCCTTTTCCCTGGGTAAGGTAACAGGGAAGGTTCCAGAACAATCAGGAACTTTCTGGAAACCATTAAGACAGACAGGCTGATTAGAACACCTGCCGCCAATCAAGAAACTGCTAGAATCAATTAAGGCAGGCTAAACAGGGCACCTGGGTTTAAAAAGGAGCTCACTTCAGTTTGTGGTGTGTGTGTGAGGAGCTGGGAGCAAAAGGCACGAGGAGCTGAGAGTGAGAACATGTACTGTTGGAGGACTGAAGAGTACAAGCATTATCAGACACCAGGAGGAAGGTCCTATGGTGAGGATTGAAAAGGTGTTGGGAGGAGTCCTTGGGGAAGTAGCCCGGGGAGTTGTAGCTGTTGCACAGCTATTCCAGGAGGCACTCTAGACAGCTGCATTCCACAGGGCCCTGGGCTGGAACCCGGAGTAGGCCTCGGTTCCCCCCAAACCTCCCAACTCCTGGTCAGACACAGGAGGAGTTGACCTGGACTGTGGGTTCACGAAAACGGCCAAACTGAGGGCTGCCGTGAATCTCTGAGGTGAGCAAATCCACCAATAAGCGCAAGACCCACCAAGGTAGATGAGGAACTTTGTCACAACTGATGTTAGCAGTGGGATCTGGTGTACACAGCGCAGCGGAAGAAGGAGGGTATTGTTTAAAAAAAAAAAAAGGGAGAGGGTTTAATTTTTATTTTTTTCACCACAATGAAGGATGTAGTGCGGGCACTGATACAAGCCACAGCTGCCCAGCAGGAGGCTACCCGTGTCCAGGCAGCCGCCCAACAGGAGTCAGTGCGGTTGCAGCAAGAGACTAATTGTCTGCTGATGGACCAGGCTGCTCAAGACCGAGCTATGTTGTGGGAACTGGTAAACCAGATAAAGGCCCTTACAGAGCTGAACCACGGCCATGATGGGACGCAGATCATGGGGGCCAGCAATTGGCTGCAGAAAATGATGCAGGAGGATGATGTAGAGGCATACCTCCTGGCCTTTGAGAGGACAGCCCTGCGGGAGGCCTGGGCCCAAGAACAGTGGTCTGACATCCTCGCTCCATTCCTGTATGGGGAGGCCCAGAAGACCTACTATGATTTGCCTGAAAAGGCTGCGGCAGACTACCTCCAGCTGAAAGCAGAGATCCTGGTGTAACGGACGCAGTGCGGGCCAAGTGATATCATGAGTGGGGGTACCAGGAAAATAAAGCCCCATGATCCCAATTATATAACCTCATCCATTTCGCACAAAAGTGGTTACAAACTGAGTCCCGGAGTCCGGAGGAGATACTAAAGGTTCTGGTCATCGACCGGTACATGAGAGGACTACTGCCAGACCTTCGTGCCTGGGTAAGCCAGAACGAACCCTCCACCTATGATGAGGTTGTTGCTCTGGTAGAAAGGCGAAGGACAAGGAGAGACTGACCCGACCAGTTAAGGAAGAAGCACCCTGGGTTAAACTAGCAGCACCAAGCCCTAGATCTCGGGTGGCTGGGCTGCCAGGAGAGCCCAGGTGGAAAAAGAGGGGCTGAAGGCCCACCAGAAGCCACAAAGAGTTGGAGCACTGAGGGGGAAGAGGACTGTGATGTTAGACTGCCCAAACCAAGAGACCAGGGAATGCCTAGGGCTCCACACAGATGTTACGCCTGCGGGGAATGGGGACACATAGCTGCACAGTGTCCCAATGCCAAGGAACCTAGGCAGTGTAAGCTGGGGAACTGGGCAGACCCATGCTCCCTAATTCACCTTGTTGGCGTCTCACTAACCCCACATATGTACACAAGACCAGTGAAGCTAAGTGGCTAGAGACCACAGCACTGGTTGATTTGGGGAGTGCTATCACGCTTGTCTCGGGGAAACTCGTGAAGCGTAGTCAGCTGCTGTGGGCTAAGCGTACGGGGATAACAAGCATTCATGGGACAGGTTTCAGAGTAGCAGCCGTGTTAGTCTGTATTCGCAAAAAGAAAAGGAGTACTTGTGGCACCTTAGAGACTAAAAAATTTATTAGAGCATAAGCTTTCGTGAGCTGTAGCTCACGAAAGCTTATGCTCTAATAAATTTTTTAGTCTCTAAGGTGCCACAAGTACTCCTTTTCTATTCATGGGACAGTTGGTTATTACCCCACCATCCCAGTAAAAATCGAGATTCAAGAGAACACTACTGAGGTAGCAGCAGGTGTAGTCCCTAAACTCCCATACCCAGTGTTCATAGAGAGGGACTTCCCAGGGTTTGGAGACTTACTCCCGGTAGAGGAATTGGAGAAAGGGGGAAGCCCTGAAGTTAGTGAGGCAGAGGTAGACTGTCAACCCCCATTCTTCTCTGAAATATCCCCAGATTTGTTCTCCACTCCCAGATAGGGTAGAAAGATGAAAAGGGAAAGAAGGGCAGCTAAGGCCTTGGGAACCCGAATACTGGCCCAAAGCCAGAGGGGGCTCTCATAAGACAGACAGCTGCAGTGGCACAGGAGCTAGCAAACAGAGCTCTAAACAGGGGAGTTTGAGTGGGAGTTCTGTTGGAGGAGAAGGTAGTTGTACTTGGTTTTGTATTTTTAGTATTTGTGTGTATGTAGGGGCTTTGTGCTGGGAGAGCAGCTGAACCCTGATTAGGTGGTGGGGCTTCTGAGTAGAGGTCCTATAAAGGTAGCCAGCCAGTCAGGCAGCGGCACAGGAGCTAGCAAACAGAGCTCTAAACAGGGGAGTTTGAGTGGGAGTTTGAAAAGGGAGTTTGTATTGTGGTGCTTGTTTGAGGTTTGCTTTTGCTGGGGGGGGGATGGTCTTTTTGGTGTGGTTTGTGTTTCCCAGATTAACAGGATTTAGGTGGAAAGACAGATAAAGAGGCAGCTGTGGGAGTGACTCCTGTAGTGGAAGACACATTGAGGATGACTGGATGTGGAAGCTGTGGTATGAACATGATCCTGGAGGGGGGAACTGGTAAGAGTTTTTTCTGCATGAAATGCCGTCTGATAGAGCTGATGGAGGAAAAGATCCGAGGTTTGGAGATGCAGGTGGAAAGTCTGGTTGAGTTTAGGAAGGGGTTTGAGCAGATGATGGAGCAAAGATATGAGATATCTGAAGGGAAAAGCTCAGACTCACGGATGGAATCAGGGCTGGGGAATTTTGAGGGGAGATTGGGTGAGGAAAGTGGTCAGTGGAAGCATGTGACTAAAAGAACCAGGCAGAGGAAAAGATGGGCTAGTGAAGGAGAAATAGAGCTTAGGAATAGGTTTGCAGAGTTGGAAAATGAGGAAGGGGCTCAGCAGGTACCTGTTGAAGGTGGAAGGGTAAGGAAGAAGAGAAGAGAGGCTAGTCCTATAGGAAAAGCAGAAGAGTCAAGGGAGACTACACCAAATATGAGCCCCAGGAGGATAGAGAATGGGTTGAAGAGGATTATAAGGGAAAATAGGAATGGAAAGAACTTGCAGCCAGAGGGAACAGGGGAGAGACTGGAGAATAGCACCGTCACCAGGAAATGGCAGGTCTATGTGATCGGGGACTCTTTATTGAGAAGAATAGACAGGCCTGTAACTAGAGCTGATCCAGAGAATAGAAAGGTGTGCTGTCTTCCGGGTGCTAAGATACGGGATATAGACCTGAGGTTGAAAAGAATCCTAAAGGGAGCGGGAAAGAATCCCCTAATTATCCTTCATGTGGGAACAAATGAAACGGCTAGATTTTCACTGGAAAGTATTAAAGGTGACTATGCTAGGCTGGGGAAGACGCTTAAGGAATTTGAGGCTCAGGTGATCTTTAGCGGGATCCTTCCTGTTCCTAGAGAAGGGCAACAAAGGTGTGACAAGATTATGACTGTCAACAGATGGCTTAGGCAGTGGTGCTATAAGGAGGGCTTTGGGATGTATGGCCACTGGAAGGCATTCACAGAGAGAGGACAGTTCTCTCGGGAAGGACTTCATCTGAGTAGGGAAGGAAATAGACTTCTAGGATCGAGGCTGGCACAACTGATAAAGAGAGCTTTAAACTAGGAATTAGGGGGAGATGGTTGGGAGATGTCCAGGAAATCTCCACGCCAGATTTTAGCATTGAGAGGGAAGAAGAAGAAGTAAGAAAGGATACAGCCGTGGGTAGGAGAATGTATATAAGGAGCGAGGGCGGTGTGGATACTAGTCTAATAGGTTATACTGGCTGTAGAATGACTGTGCCTAATAGGGTACAAAATGTGAGTGAGGCCAAACAGCAAAAATTAAGATGTTTATACACCAAAGCGAGGAGCCTAGGTAACAAAATGGAGGAACTAGAGCTACTGGTGCAGGAAGTGAAACCAGATATTATAGGGATAACAGAAACATGGTGGAATAGTAGTCATGACTGGACTACAGGTATTGAAGGGTATGTGCTCTTTAGGAAAGACAGAAACAAAGGTAAAGGGGGTGGAGTAGCATTGTATATCAATGATGAGGTAGACTGTAAAGAAATAAGAAGCGATGCAATGGATAAGGCAGAGTCCGTCTGGGCAAAAATTACATTGGGGAAGAAAACTAGTAAAGCCTCTCCTACGATAGTGCTTGGGGTGTGCTATAGACCTCCGGGATCTAATTTGGATATGGATAGAGCCCTTTTTAATGTCTTTAATAAAGTAAATACTAATGGAAACTGCGTGATCATGGGAGACTTTAAACTTCCCAGATATAGACTGGAGGACCAGTGCTAGTAATAATAATAGGGCTCAGATTTTCCTAGATGCGATAGCTGATGTATTCCTTCATCAAGTAGTTGCTGAACCGACTAGAGGGGATGCCATTTTAGATTTAATTTTGGTGAGTAGCGAGGACCTCATAGAAGAAATGGTTGTAGGGGACAATCTTGGCTCAAGTGATCATGAGCTAATTCAGTTCAAACTAAATGGAAGGATTAACAAAAATAAATCTGCAACTAGGGTTTTTGATTTCAAAAGGGCTGACTTTCAAAAATTAAGAAAATTAGTTAGGGAAGTGGATTGGACTGAAGAACTTATGGATCTAAAGGTAGAGGAGGCCTGGGATTACTTTAAATCAAAGCTGCAGAAGCTATCGGAAGCCTGTATCCCAAGAAAGGGGAAAAAATTCATAGGAAGGAGTTGTAGACCAAGCTGGATGAGCAAGAATCTTAGAGAGGTGATTAAGAAAAAGCAGAAAGTACAGGGAGTGGAAGATGGGAGGGATCAGCAAGGAAAGCTACCTAATTGAGGTCAGAACATGTAGGGATTAAGTGAGACAGGCTAAAAGTCGAGTAGAGTTGGACCTTGCAAAGGGAATTAAAACCAATAGTAAAAGGTTCTATAGCCATATAAATAAGAAGAAAACTAAGAAAGAAGAAGTGGGGCCGCTTAACACTGAGGATGGAGTGGAGGTTGAAGATAATCTAGGCATGGCCCAATATCTAAACAAATACTTTGCCTCAGTTTTTAATAAGGCTAAAGAGGATCTTAGGGATAGTGGTAGCATGACAAATGGGAATGAGGATATGGAGGTAGATATTACCATATCTGAGGTAGAAGCGAAACTCAAACAGCTTAATGGGACTAAATCAGGGGGCCCAGATAATCTTCATCCAAGAATATTAAAGGAATTGGCACCTGAAATTGCAAGCCCATTAGCAAGAATTTTTAATGAATCTGTAAACTCAGGAGTAGTACCGAATGATTGGAGAATTGCTAATATAGTTCCTATTTTTAAGAAAGGGGAAAAAAAAGTGATCCGGGTAACTACAGGCCAGTTAGTTTGACATCTGTAGTATGCAAGGTCCTGGAAAAAATTTTGAAGGAGAAATTAGTTAAGGACATTGAAGTCAATGGTAAATGGGACAAAAAACAACATGGTTTTACAAAAGGTAGATCGTGCCAAACCAACCTAATCTCCTTTTTTGAAAAGGTAAAAGATTTTTTTAGATAAAGAAAATGCAGTGGATCTAATTTACCTAGATTTCAGTAAGACATTTGATACCGTGCCACATGGGGAATTATTAGTTAAATTGGAGAAGATGGGGATCAATATGAACATCAAAAGGTGGATAAGGAATTGGTTAAAGGAGAGACTGCAACGGGTCCTACTGAAAGGCGAACTGTCAGGTTGGAGGGAGGTTACCAGTGGCGTTCCTCAGGGATCGGTTTTGGGACCAATCTTATTTAATCTTTTTATTACTGACCTTGGCACAAAAAGTGGGAGTGTGCTAATAAAGTTTGTAGATGATACAAAGCTGGGAGGTATTGCCAATTCGGAGAAGGATCGGGATATTATACAGGAGGATCTGGATGACCTTGTAAACTGGAGTAATAGTAATAGGATGAAATTTAAGAGTGAGAAGTGTAAGGTTATGCATTTAGGGATTAATAACAAGAATTTTAGTTATAAGTTGGGGACGCATCAATTAGAAGTAACGGAAGAGGAGAAGGACCTTGGAGTATTGGTTAATCATAGGATGACTATGAGCTGCCAATGTGATATGGCTGTGAAAAAAGCTAATGCGGTTTTGGGATGCATCAGGAGAGGCATTTCCAGTAGGGATAAGGAGGTTTTAGTACCGTTATACAAGGCACTGGTGAGACCTCACCTAGAATACTGTGTGCAGTTCTGGTCTCCCATGTTTAAAAAGGATGAATTCAAACTGGAGCAGGTACAGAGAAGGGCTACTAGGATGATCCGAGGAATGGAAAACTTGTCTTATGAAAGGAGACTTAAGGAGCTTGGCTTGTTTAGCCTAACTAAAAGAAGGTTGAGGGGAGATATGATTGCTCTCTATAAATATATCAGCAGGATAAATACAGGAGAGGGAGAGGAATTATTTAAGCTCAGCACCAATGTGGACACAAGAACAAATGGGTATAAACTGGCCACCAGGAAGTTTAGACTTGAAATCAGATGAAGGTTTTTAACCATCAGAGGAGTGAAGTTTTGGAATAGCCTTCCAAGGGAAGCAGTGGGGGCAAAAGATCTATCTGGCTTTAAGATTCTACTTGATAAGTTTATGGAGGAGATGGTATGATGGGAGAATGGGATTTTGGTAAGTAATTGATCTTTAAATATTCAGGGTAAATAGGCCAAATCCCCTGAGATGGGATATTAGATGGATGGGATCTGAGTTACCCAGGAAAGAATTTTCTGTAGTATCTGGCTGGTGAATCTTGCCCATATGCTCAGGGTTTAGCTGATTGCCATATTTGGGGTCGGGAAGGAATTTTCCTCCAGGGCAGATTGGAGAGGCCCTGGAGGTTTTTCGCCTTCCTGTGTAGCATGTGGCATGGCTGACTTGAGGGAGGCTTCTCTGCTCCTTGAAGTCTTTAAACCATGATTTAAGGACTTCAATAGCTCAGACATGGGTGAGGTTTTTCATAGGAGTGGGTGGGTGAGATTCTGTGGCCTGCGCTGTGCAGGAGGTCGGACTAGATGATCAGAATGGTCCCTTCTGACCTTAGTATCCTTGAATCTAAGTAGGCAGACCCGAGCAGCTGAAAAGGAGGCCACCCAGGAGGGAGAAGCACCCGAGTCTGACCCACACCCTAATGCCTCTGAACCAGTAGAGGCAACAGAGACTGGCCCCCTAGATCTCAGGCACATTAGCCCTGGGAGAGGAAATTTGGGACCAGGCTGAAGACCCAAGCTACGACAACATTAGGAAGGAGGTTACTGAAATAGACGAGATCCCTGTGGAAGGGAAAACCTAGGGACCAGGACCCTACTTCATAATGAAGAAGAATCTCTTATACCGGGTTGCACCACTACAGGGGAAGAAGGTACAGCAGATCCCAGTACCTCAAAAACACCAGAATGCTGTATTAAGTCTTGCCCATAGTCATCTTTCTGGGGGCATTTGGGGGTAGAGAAGACCCTCGCACGGGTCCTGTGACGATTCTTCTGGCCCTGAGTACATGAAGAAGTGTGGGGTACTGTGCATCCTGCCTGGAGTGTCAGCTGCACAGTCCCCGTCCCTCACTTAAAGGTGAGGGCACCTTTAATACCCCTTCCCATCATAGAGGTCCACTTCGAGTGAATAGCCATGGACCTAGTGGGACCCCTGGAGAAGACAGCCAGGGGCCACCAATATATACTTGTCGTTCTAGATTATGCTACTCGCTACCCAGAAGCTGTCCCCCTGGGGAACACGGCCTCTAAAACGATTGCTAAAGAGTTCGTGGAGATCTTTGCCTGAGTGCACTACCAAAGGAGATATTAACAGACCAAGGTACCCCATTTATGTCAAAGCTAATGAAGGACTTCTGTACGCTGCTCCACATACATACCCTGAGAACGTCAATCTATCATCTGCAGACCAATGGGCCGGTAGAAAGGTTTAACCGAACCCTTGAGGCAATGATAAGGAAAGTGGTAAGTTGGGACGGGAAGGATTGGGACACCCTACTACCCTACCTTACGTTTGCAATCCAGCAGGTACCCCAGGCCTCAACTGGCTTTTTCCCCTTTGAATTATTATACAGACACCACCCCCGTGACATACTAGATATCGCAAAAGAAATGAGGGGAGAAATATAAATGACCATGTGTTGCAGATGTGAGAACGGATAGCCTGGGTCACCCGTATTGTACGGGAACATTTGGAAAAGGCGCAGGAGGACCAGCGAACCCATTACAAAACGCCAGGCAAAAGTCCAACAGTTCCAACCAGGGGATTGGGTGATGGTGTTGGTACCCATGGCAGAAAGCAACCTTTTGGCCCAATGGCAGGGGTCCTATGAGGTGGTTGAACCCATGGGGGAAGTAACCTACAAAATGCATCAGCCAGGACGCTGGAAACAAGAACAAATTTATCACATTTACCTCATAAAGCCTTGGCACCAATGAGAGGCATGTGTAGTGACCCAAGAGACCCCAATCCAGGGAAATAACATGCAGGAGCAGATCAGGATATCCACTGATCTGACACCAAACCAGAAGAAGGAGGTAACTGAGTTGACCAACTGATTCCAGGATGTGTTTTCAACCAAACCAGGTCGGATCACCGAAGCATATCACCACATTATCACAGACCCTGGGGCAAAGGTAACTTTAAGGCCCTATTGGGTCCCAGCGGCAAAAAGGGAGGAGATCAAGGCAGAGGTAAAAAGGATGTTGGAGTTGGGAGTCATCGAAGAGTCTCACAGTCAGTGGTCAAGCCCGATTGTATTGGCGCCCAAACCCGATGGCACCACTAGGTTTTGTAATGACTTTCGCCGGCTGAATGAGAGATCCAAATTCGATGCATACCCCATACCCTATATCGATGAGTTAATTGCCCGATTTTTGACCATCCTTGATTTAACAAAGGGATACTGGCAGATTCCCCTTGCCAAAGATGCGAAAGAAAAGATGGCATTCTCTACACCAGAGGGTCTGTTTCAATATACTGTTCTTCCTTTTGGACTGCATGGGGCACCTGCCATCTTCCAGTGTCTTATGGACAAGCTCCTACGGGCCCCTACCAGTTATGCAGTGGCATACCTGGATGATGTGATTATTCACACCCCCAACTGGGAAACCCACTTAGAAAAGGTGTAAGTGGTTCTGGACATGCTAAGGCAGGCTGGCCTCACAGCCAACCCAGCCAATGTGCTATGGGGCTAGCCGAGGCTAAATACCTTGGCTACATTGTAGGAAGGTGCATAGTCAAGCTCCAACTAAACAAACTAGAGGCTATCCAAAACTGGCCCTGGCCGAATCGGAAAAAGCAAGTCCGGGCATTCCTGGGTGTGGTGGGGTACTACCGACGATTTATTCCCCATTTTGCTACCAGAGCGAGTCCCCTGACAGACCTGATAAAAGCCTGAGGTCCAGACATGGTGAAGTGGACAGATGCTGCAGAGAAAGCATTCATGGATCTACGGACAGCCCTCTGCAGTAACCCCATGCTTATAGCCCCAGACTTCAACAAAGAATTCATTTTACAAACAGATGCATCTGAAGTAGGATTGGGAGCTATCCTATCGCAGATGGTCAGAGATGAAGAACAGTCAATCCTCTACCTCAGCAGGAAACTCCTCCCGAGAGAGCAGAAGTATGCTGTGGCTGAAAGAGAGTGCCTAGCTGTGAAATGGGGCATGGAAACACTATGTTATTACCTTCTGGGATGACAGTTTACCCTTGTGACCGACCATGCACCCCTCCAGTGGATGCAGCAAAATAAAGAGAAGAACACAAGGGTGACCAGATGGTTCCTGTCCCTACAACCTTTCCAATTCACCATACAACACCCAGCTGGAAGCCACCACGGCAATATGGATGGCTTCTCACGAGTACACTGCCTGATGTCCAAAGTTGCCCAACCCCATGGTGTTGAGCTTGGGAGGGGGGAAGGATATGTGACAGGGTCAGGCCAGATGACTACAGGAGAATAATAGAAGGCAGATATATTAGCCCCAGAGTAAGTAGGTCCCTTTTCCCTGGTAAGGTAACAGGGAAGGTTCCAGAACAATCAGGAACTTTCTGGAAACCATTAAGACAGACAGGCTGATTAGAACACCTGCAGCCAATCAAGAAGGTGCTAGAATCAATTAAGGCAGGCTAATCAAGGCACCTGGGTTTAAAAAGGAGCTCACTTCAGTTTGTGGCGCATGTGTGAGGAGCTGGGAGCAAGAGGCACGAGGAGCTGGGAGCGAGAACACGAACTGTTGGAGGACTGAAGAGTACAAGCATTATCAGACACCAGGAGGAAGGTCCTATGGTGAGGATACAAAAGGTGCTGGAGGAGGCCATGGGGAAGTAGCCCGGGGAGTTGTAGCTGTCGCACAGCTGTTCCAGGAGGCACTCTAGACAGCTGCATTCCACAGGGCCCTGGGCTGGAACCCGGAGTAGGCCTCGGTTCCCCCCAAACCTCCCAACTCCTGGTTAGACACAGGAGGAGTTGACCTGGATTGTGGGTTCACGAAAACGGCCAAACTGAATCTCCAAGGCGAGCAAATCCGTCAATAAGCGCAAGACCTCCCAAGGTAGAGGAGGAACTTTGTCACAACCAAATATCATGTAATTTCAGCTTAAATTGTAATTTAGAATTTTACTTCAATTAATTTCATTTTCTGGTGTTGAAAACAAAATCATTTTGGGGTCCATTCTATTGGACAGTTACGTATTTTAAACAAAAAGTAATTTCAGCATACATAACCAGTTTTATTTACCAAGGGTATTCTAACTACAAATCAAAATGTCTCACTGTCAAACCATATGTTTGCCTTCATATAGTATTATCATATTGATTAAACATCCTATTCAGAAATTTCCCTAATGATTTTAGCTTTTCCTCTGGAGAAATGAATTTTTACAGTCTTGTTTTTTTTAGATGAATGCCATAGCTCAAAGAATCACTTTGAGAATTGCTTCTAGCTTATTTGCACATTTTGTTAATAAAATAGGGGGAAAACATCAGGAATGATTTATTACATGTTATCAAGCAGTGATGCAATTCAAGAAGAAAAAATCCTCATCTATTGTGTTAGCTTCTTTTTATTTAAATGAATGTGATAATGCTCACTTTTCCCATCTCTTCTAAAATCATGTTTATTTGTAGCTTATTTCTCAACAATGCTGCATAATGTGAAGCAACAAAAAGGCACCTCACATATAGTGAATGCCACAAATTTAGAGGTATCCACAGCTTGTTTAACTAACCTTAAAAATCTGAATGCTGGGTCTCAGGTCATTGATGATTGTCCTCTGTAGCCACTTTTTGAAATGCAACACACCATTTTAGAGAAAGGGAAATTAGTATAAGATGTTTAGGAGTAATAGCTAGTAATGTTAAGTAACAACATTAGTTACAGTCTGTTGATCAGTACTCATTTAGCTATGCCTTGGAGAGAAAGCTGTCTCCAAATAATGGGCAATTGGGATTCCACCAGGAGGGGGAGATTATCAATGTGTGAGAAATCTAAGAAATTATTCTGTAAAAATGTGGCACTATAGACTTCTACTTTTACTATCTCAATAATTTTCAGAGCAAATGTACTCAAAACTTCCCCTGACTTTAATGGGAAAGGATTTTACATTAGGATTCAAGCTAGCTTCTTTCATTCTTCTGCACAAACTTTCAATGGATTTGCATGGTATCACTGATTTGCACAATCTGGTTGATGGGGCACATAAAAACTGAATCCAGCTCACCCTCTTAGCTGCAATGACTCTGTAGGTCTCAGAAGAATATGAAGTATTAAAAGAAGCTTTTTCTCACTTAAGTCAACTGATATGACACCCGGGGACAGAAAAGTAGACTATGAAAGTGCCATTTTTACATATTCGCTCTTTAGAATAGAACCACACATTAAGAGCTGAATCTAAGTTATTCCATCTCTTCTTGTCTTTTAGTCAAAGACTAAATAATATTGGGTATAGCACATTGCTTTTGATTTTCTTCTAATTTCCCAGGTACAAGATTCCTAGCTTTCCAATCATGGGTAAGATTCTTTTTGTACCCTGGGTTGTTCACAGAACATTGTATAGCCCATGTGCCTAATAGGGAGATGTCTCTTTAAGAGACCCATTGAGGGGGAGGTAGGGGTGAGCTGTGTCTGCCTCATTGTTGCTAGGCAGATTAAGCACTCCACATCCAGAAGCTACTGGAATTGGGTGTGGTAGTTTTGGGTCTGCTCCAGTAGGTTCCCTATTGGTGTGGTCAGACTCCATGAGGGCAAGCAGTCAGGGCAGCTGCTTTGCAGGGGGCCATGGGCCCTGTGTGACTTGGGAGAAGCAGGAGCCCAGAAAGCAGCCTGTTGTCCCTAACTCTGAAGCATTTTGCAGCAGGTCAGTGATATTGTTAACCCTCTAACAGGGAAGCCTGGGCAATGCTAATTATAGCAAAGGGAAATTGGGAGGGAAAAATCTCTATTTAAATTGTATGCTTTGAATGTGGTTTTGATTTTAGCCAAACTCTTCTAGTTAAATTGTCTCAACTAGTCTGAGTCACCAACTTTTCTTTAAATGTAGTAATGGGGAAAGAGTCATTTCTATTTTGCTATTCTCAGTTTTGTATTTTTTGTAAGAGTGGTTTCTTTAAATCTGTACACTTAACTGAGTGGTTGGTTAACCTGTTAGCTGACTGACTAGCAGTGATTTCAGCAGAGGAAGAGTCTGCATGGATTTCAACTGGAGATTCCTACAAGCAAGTGGAGGGAGGATGTTGTTTTAGACTCAGCAGACTGTCTAGCATTGGTTATCAAAGCCTCTGAGACTTAGGTGAACAAAACCTAAGCTTTTGGGAACTTTCAGTTTCTTCTCACTGTATTTCTGTGGGGACTGAACTGTTCAGATTTTAATTTGTTTTCTTTATTTATGTTTATAACTTTATGTATAACTGCGAAGATAAAGTTTGTGGATAAAATAGCCATGTCATGCTGTAAAAATTAGATTATTTGTTTCTTTATCATAAGATTTTTATGAAGTTATTTAATTTAAAATCATTTCTTTAGTTCCTTGTGGGACTTAAATGTGGGGGAGGTTGACCTTGTGCAACCTTCTTGCTGAAAATCCTTAGAGACTGAACTCTGGGTCTCCAGCTACTCTTCTATGGAAATTGTTTTGTTTTTTTTTTAATATGCCTTTATCAACTGCAAAGTACTCTTACTCAATGACCTTCCTTTTTTCTAGTTCTTGTCAAAGTTTTCTCTTTGTTTATCAGAGCGCTCCCTTTCAATGGATCTCACTCATAAGAGTGAGATGGCATAAGAGATGCTCTTTTTTCTACCACTACAATTAATCCCTTTTAATAAGAGTGTATTTAATAAGGATTCATGCCAACAACCATGGAAAAATTGATCTTGTATATAAGAAATCAATCAGTATCTTTTCCCCCACCAGCCCCAAAATTTCTTGGGCAAATGTGTGTAGTCTAGTCAAGTATGTAGAAGGTTCTCAGAAAATTGAGCCATAAGCTCAGATGCCTTCCATATGCCTTCTCTAAAATATCAAAGTATTCTACAGCGGATGCCTTGCTACCCATTCCTAAGGCCACTTTCAATTCTGGGGGTAAAAAACTTTCAGTAATCTTCCTTCTTTTGACTTTGTCAGAAATCTCACTGTCTTCCATCATCTCTTTGTCTTGTGCTTGCCAAGTAGGATAATCTACTTCTTCATTGGGTCTGGGTGAATTACCCAAAAAACATTTCAGTTTAAATTTCACATCAGTCACAATTTCATTGGCAGATTTCAGCACTTTCTCTAACAAAAGATGTTGCATGTCAGGAGGGAGACCCACAGCAGGAGTAGAGGCTTCTACTGGACCACGATCTATAACTGGTGGAGCATCTGTTTTCTAGTCTGTCTGTCATTCCCAGGTGTAACCCCAGCCCGTGCCTCAGTCTTGAATCTCTGTTAGAATACAATTGCATCTTAAAATTGGCACTGATCCCTGAGACCAAGACAAAAAACACAGGATACTTACAAGAGCCATGGTACTTTCAGCATTTGAAGTACCTCAGGCCAGTCACTAGCTGCCCTATCAGTCCATTCCTAAAAGGGAAACGGCAGTCTGTTGCACCCATTTATTTCACTGACCTCTGTCCCATTTGTTGTATGAGAATGAGGTATAGAGCATGAAGCAAGAGAGGTCTTGGCCTCCTGGCTGTCTGAAATTCTATGCCTGAACTGTCACCAGTTAAGTGGCCCAGCAGGAAACCAGGTCAAAGACAAAGCATCCAAATTGTACTTTGCCAGGATGTTATGACATAAGCTACCAAGCGAAGGAATGAGTGCTCTATGTGCCTGAGTGCCTCAGGTGAGGAAAGTAGAGAAGAATGGAAAGTAAGCCCTATTTATAAGCAGCAAGTGTAAGTTCTTCCACCCTTACTATTACTCTGTTCTTTCACACTGATGGATTTAAAAGGGGAAGTTAATATCCCAACAATGAAAAAAATACAGCTTTAATTTTCCAATTTCTATACATCCTTATTACACTTGCTACTAGTCTGAGACATTAATTACACTCTACATGCTAAAGAGCCAATTATTTTTGCCACAATCAAGGTACAGCACCACCTTCTTATGACCTACACAACAGAAGAGATGTATGGCTGAATTTAAAAAGCAGGTATGTAAATCATGGCAGAACCACAACACAGATTTTAAAAGGACATAACCAAACTTTAAGATACTCTCTCTAACCCTTACATTGCAAAGATTATTCAAAGACATTCATACAGAACTGACAAATGCACAGCTCTATGGCATAAAGATGCATTACTTTGAGATCCCTGAAATATGAACAAGTGCAATGTATAATTGGATAGGGCTTGATCCTGCAAGCTCTGAATTCACCAAACGTCCACTGAAGCCAAAGGGAATCTTTATGAAGAGGTCTTGCAGGATTGAGATTACATTTTGGGTTGTTAATCCAATGATTTCAGTAGGAGTTCAAGTTGCTTTGCATCTCTAAAAATTTGGCCTCTTTTCTTCTGATCCCCGAATATGGATTCAGGAGCCTAAATTTAGGCACTCAAGTTTGAAAATGTTGGCCCTAGTTTTTAAAGTTCTGTACCATTGAGTCCCATATGAGGAAGAACAGAGAATTTGAAAGAACATTAAGGGCCAGATTCTGTCACCGCTAATCTCAGTAGTATCTTAGTTGTCCAGTTGAAATCAGCAGGTCTATTTGCAGAGTAGAATGGTACTCAGTATGAGTAAATGTTTGAGACTTTGTAAATGTGATCTCATTTTCTAGTCCTATTGAATATATATAATTTTTTACTATTGAGTAATTGTATTTTTGTAGGCAAGAGTCCCTACATTATAGAGGCGAGAGAGTAAAAGATATAGCAATCCTCCTGTGTATGTATTAATACATTCAGATACCACTGTGATGGGTGTGGCACAGTGATGTACATATGGATATGCCAGATCACATCCACAGGGCAATTTTACTATTCATCACAGAACAGTAATTCTTTGTAGGGTTTCGTTTTGTGTGTGTTTTCTTACAATTTTCTTACAATTTCAGTTCACCCAAAAACACTATGTAGCACTTCTTGCATCTTTGTCCTCTAAGTCATGAACAGTTTTGTTCTTCAGAGCTGCCCAAGCAATACTGTAAAGTTGCACATTCACTATATTTAAGTGTTGCTTTCAGTGTCAAAAAGTGCGTATACACCAGGGGTTGGCAACCGGCAGCACGCTTGCCAAAGGCAGCACATGAGCTGATTTTTAGTGGCACTCTGCTGCCAGCCATGGTCCCGGCCACCGGCCCCACTCAGCCCACTGCCAGCCTGGATGCACGGAACCCCAGGCTGGCAGCGGGATGAACGGCTCAGTCTGCTGCCGGTCTGGGGTTCTGTCTGCCAGCCATGACAGCCAGGGTCCTGGCCCCCAGCCCCTCTCAGTCCGCTGCCAGTCTGGGGTTCCAGCCGCCGGCCCCTGGCACATGAAACCTTAAATTACAGTAAATAAATGAAGACTTGGCACACCACTTCTCAAAGGTTGCTGACCCCCAGTATACACTGAAAGGACACACATTTCTGAATAGGATGCTAACTCTTATATTTTTAGACCTCTAGAGTGAGAGTGGTAGAACTCCCATGGATCTGAAGTGTTGTTTTGTAGTTGTAATTCTTGAGGGTAAGAGTAGCAGGATTAACAAGACAAACAAGGCACCTATTGGCTTTTGTAAGCCATCCCCTACCAAAGCAAAATTAAAGGTAAGAAATATATCCCTTTTTTTTATCTTCCACTGAACTGTGATCTTTAACAAATCAACATCTCTAACGTACTCAGAAGTGCTACATGAGCCATTAAAGCCAGTAACAGAGCCAGAGAAAAGCTAGCACAGCAAAAACATATTAAATTTCAACATTTTCTTGCATCTGTGTGATTCAAAGAAATTACAACTCCATATACTTGCCACTTGATCTTTATAAAAACAAAGTTAATCATTACTAATCAGATGGTATCTGACCCAGAGAAGAAATTTATCAAGAAACATGCAGTGATGCAGTCAAGTACGGGCATTAACAAATGCCAGTTAGGGGGGAAGCAATGTAATAATGTGGCTTTCTTAATTTAACATCCACACAAAAGTTAATAAAACACTGAGACCGCCTGTCATCTTTTTGTGGGTCTTAAAATGTGAATAATTAATCAGTTAGAATTTTTAGTTGATTATAGCACTTTAATTGTAAAGTAATTTTTTCAAAAGGTTATCTGTCAGTTCTAGTGCCCTTATTTTGAACAGACAGGCCTATAACACATAGATTATTGTCCTGTAATTGTGGAATTGGAGCTGGTGCCCTGAAACTGACGATTTAATTGGAACCAAGAGTGATAGATCATTAAGTTAGAACTGAAACAGTTTGCAGAAAAATCCAAATCAACTCCTAATTAGGTGACTGAAGAACCTGCATTTTTTTCCTTCAAAAAGACATAGAAGAGCTCATCACTGACAAGCCTATTCAGGCCCTTTCAGTGTGTTCCCAACATGAAAGCATCATTTGGAAATAACTAAGAACGAAAAGGCATTGTGTGTATTCATATGTAAATGAGCACTACAAATGTCCCCATTTTGCTTTGGAATTGTGTGCACATGCGCACTGCATGGACACAACCTTCTTTAATGGGGATGGTGTGTCTTTCAGCACACACCAGCAATTTTCTGACCCTCACATTACGTGCGATGCAAACCCTAATAAACAAATAATTCCCATTCAGGAAGATTATGTGTTGTTTGTGCTGAGTACACTGGTATACCAGAAGCCAATGACATAATGTGGTACAAATACTGATGCCAAATCTGTGCTATTGAATTTGAGTATCTTGGAACAAAGACATATGAGGGTCGGTGAGCTAATCAGATGTTAATCTTATCCCACCAATAAAACTGCTGTTTTCAATGTTTTCATTCTTGGAAGTGCTGCCCTAAAAACCATTAGTGGTGGGTGTAAAAATCTCAGTCAGCAATTTGGCCCAAACAGTAATTGTTGTTGCCAGAAATATTGTATCTGGAGAGTTAACAGTATAATAATCCTTTAAAAAAATAGTCCAGATTTTTTTCTATGATAAAGGCTGGTTAATATCAATCCATAAACAATGAAATTTATAGGAATTTCCCATAATTGCAGGTTTCCACTACTGAAGTGAAATTGCTAGTAAGGGAACCTCCGCCCTCTACTGGACAGAACTATAACTGTTCACCTGCATGCTAATAGGCCCTGCTGACAACTAAGGCCCTCTTCATACAGCAAAAGACTTTAGCACATACATAAAGTTAACCCAATGAGTTGACTGAGACATAAAGGATCTTCTCAGATTGCTCAAGTGGAAAGAGTCTGTGCTTTTAGACCAGGCCTGGAGTTCTCTGTTGCTATCACAAAATCCATGTGGAACAATCACTGGTGTCAATTAGGGGGGACTGCAAGGGACAACTCCTCTCCCCCACAGGTTTTTACACTTGCTCAAAGTTCTATAGGCTGCAGAGCTGAGATGCGGGGGCATGGACTAACCATTTTTAAGCAGTGATCCCGTAATAAATCAGTATGGTGACTGCTGCTGCAGTGGTCCAGGGCATCGCTCTGGTTGTGTGGCTGCATCTCCACTGAAACTAGACCTGGCTGTCCTCTGTACAGATGGAGGGCTGTTCAAAATACTGGAATCACAACACAGTTTATGCAAACAAACATGGCTGTCACATCATACTTTCTATTTAAACAAGAGATACTACAAATTGGAGGCCAATGTTAAGTGCATTGTCACTTGTTAATCCTGAAGCTGGATACTGGTTCCAACCAAGACCAGCAAATGCTCACTATCTTTCTGCAAGAAACTCAGACTGGTGAGAAGCATGCAGTGCAACAGTGAAGGACTCAGCAGTTGAAAAAGTGAAGAATTCTCTCACCTCATTCAGAAAATGTGCATACATGAATGCACCGATGCAAATGGGTGTCAAGTATTAAATCATTGTTTACATTATCTTGATGTCAGTGGTAGGCCAATAGATGTATTTCTAGATGTTCAGGTTATAGAAGACACATCAGCTGCATCTATGACAACCCACATCTTAGAAGAGTTAAATGATTGTAAAGTGAATCCCAAAAAGATGGCCACTTGTGTGTTTGATTGAGCTGCAAACTTCTCTGAATGACACAGTGGAGTACAGGTTTTGCTCAGAGAAAAATGTAATCTAATCTCTGCTATACACACTGCAGAGGCCATCTACTCCAACTAGTGCAAGTACAAGCTGCAGAATCTTCAAATGCCATTTAAAAAAGCCATAAATTTAATGTCTTCTTTATACTTGGTTTTTAGCAAGACTCCAAGAGGTCTGAATGTCTTAGAAAAAATAGAAAATATCCTGGGAATGAAGTTCACATTAGTACAACTGGGACAATCTGCTGACTTTCTCATGAGCGATCCTTGGCTGTTGTCTTAAAATTGTTGCAACTATTATTATTGGCTTTGGAAAGTATCTACCAAGATGGAACAAATCTTAAGTAGTGAGGCTGGTGGACGACTATTTCTACTATGTTGAGAGAAGGTTTCAGAGTAGCAGCTGTGTTAGTCTGTATTCACAAAAAAGAAAAGGAGTAGTTGTGGCACCTTAGAGAATCCGATGAAGTGAGCTGTAGCTCACGAAAGCTTATGCTCAAATAAATTTGTTAGTCTCTAAGGTGCCACAAGTACTCCTTTTCTTTTTTATGTTGAGAGAAGACTATCACCATTCTCTCTCTTGTAAGTCTATTGTTGAAACCACTTGGGTCATTAGGTCATTAAGCTATGCCATCCAGGCATCTTCTATAATAGTAGTCGATCTTTGTCAAGCAATAGAAGCTACACTTGGATCAATCAGAGATATCCATTGAAAACAACTTTGGCTGGTGTTGGGTTGAAAACATTCTGGGAGAAGAAAGACTTCAGTTCAGAAGTTGACTAATTAAGGCATTATACTGAATTCTTAAGTCAAAAGGACAAGAAGTGTTTGTTAAGCCTGCTGAAAAAAAAAGTACACAGTTGATTCTTACAACTCTGTAACATAAACTTCTGGATTCTACTTAACCTCCACATAGGTTTTATAGATGCCTCACCTGTCTTATAAAACACTGACAGTTGAGTGGAGTGAGGCACTACTAGCAACAGGGCTGTAATGTGATCAGGACAGAATAAAGAATTTGAACACCGAGTGGAATATCATACTACAAATGAATGAAGACTTGACTTCAACTTCTTCTTTATTATCACTAGTGCTTTGTGCTATGTTTCCTGGGATGACACATGTAGGAATTCATTTCTTGCTACTCCCAGTCATAACAGCTACAATTGAGCATTCTTTTTCCTCATTGAATAGAATTTTGTTTTTTGAAAGAAGTCGCCTTCTGCCTGATCATGAGCATATCAAGGAGGACTGAAATTACTGGACATGTCAGAAGCCACCTAAGATGAATGCACTGCATTTGAGAAGTTCATTAACAAAGTTGTGCAAAATTACAACAAGAAACCAAGAAGGAAGCAGATGAAGTGCTTCATAGTAGGCTTGAATAGCCGACTTTAATTTGTGATGATTTTAAAACACGAGTTAAATCTAATAAAATGGTCCTGAAACATTTTTCAGTTTTTACTCTGGTGCCATACAGCCCACCTTCGCCCTCATGGTCTCACCCCTCATCGTTTCTCACCTCCCCCTTATAACTGAAACCTACCACCACCACCAATTTCAATTCCTGGGGATAACACTGATCTTGGCTAAAGCTTCCTGGGATCTCTTGAATTCTTTTGCGTACCACCTGAAGTTAAAGATCTAAGACAGATTTCCAGAGGTATTTAAGTGTCTAAAGATGCACACAAGATGCCTTGTGGGGGTTTCAAAAGCACCCAGGCACCTAACTCCCATTGATTTAATTGGAAGCTATGTGCTTGGGGGTGCTTTAGAAAAGTCCACTAGGTGCCTCTTTAGGTGTCTAAATACCTTTAAAAATCTGGCCCTGAGTGTTTTTGAAAATATCACCTCCCACACAACTCAGAGAGTGCAAACTCATCCAACTGCCCACACACTTAGATGTCTCCCAATCACTGTAGTATCTGAGTGCCTCATCTGAATCAAAAGCCAAAGAAATAATTTCCATGAACCTCTGGGAATTTTAAACTATTCTGTTCAAAACTGCGAGAGACCGGATAAAAGAAAAACAATGAACATCCAGTGAATAGGCCCCCCGAAAAGTCTTTTCACCATCCGATATACTTCTCAGAGCTTGTCTATACATACAGTGCTGCAGCTGCACCACTGCAACATATCTGGTGAAGATGCTCTGTGCTGACAGGACAGAACTCTCCTGTCAGCATAATAAAACCACCTCTGCAAGTGGTGTTAGCTCTGTCGGCGGGAGAAGCTCTCCCACCGACATAGCACTGTGCACACCGGCGCTTATGTTGATGTAACTTACGTTGTTTGGGGGGTGGTTTATTCACATCCCCCTGAGCTACATAAGCTATAGTGTAGACAGAGACTTAGTTAAAAGGCTATAAACTTAAAGTGTAAAGCTCCAGACACACCGGGCAGCGGGGAAGGAGGAAATAACAAAATGGCAAAACGGTAAAAATCTCATCAAATTGCTTCTGTGGTTGTTGTTTGAAAGCTCTTACATACAATGACATTATTTACCCTGTCTTCAATGTTTATGTAAATTTAAGAAATTGTGAAAGGAGAGGAAAAAAAGAGAAATTGTCTTCAAGGTGAAGAAAAGCACTCACAGGTGTCAGCTAGATGGAAATTATATCCCTATTAGTGAAAAGCATTTTTCTTCTTTGCACAGTAAGTCACCCTGACGTAACAGTGTCTCTCAAGTGTAAATCCAGGCTACTTTAAAGTTACAAATTCCCAAAATGTCCCATTATATCTGAAGAAGAACCTTGTCTGTACAAATAAGTCTAAGAACAGTGATGATGTCAAGTTCAGATGCACTAAAACTGGTAGATACCACATGTCTAAATCCTTTTTTTTACATCCACTTCACTGAGTCTACCTTTAAAGAGCACTACATTGCACTATGTGGATGATAGAGTACAGGAAAGGACTCCTCATTCATTTTCACTGAATAAGGCATTTTTAGATACTAAAGAATCACACATGACATGCTATGAAGTGAAATGGCACACTAGTTAAAAGGCCTGATTCTGTGCTTATCTAAGTCAATGGTGAAGCTCTTGCTGACTTCAGTGGGTATAGGAAAAGTGTCTAAATGAACACAATTTCCATCTCTCTGCATGCCTGGGATGAAATAATACAATTAATCATAAGTGATCTATGTGATCGCATTTCCTTCCCAAATACAAACAGGTGTTACTGGCAGCCTCTGGCCGTACAAATCCCAGAACGAGAACAGTGTGAGAGTTACAAGTTTAGAATGAGGTTCAGTTACAAAGCCATGTGGAAAACCTCTCAGTGACTGCAACATTTATATACTCCCCCGCATTTTCATAACCACTTAGTTTCCTCAAAATTAAAAGGAAAAGTCATATTGGAACTCAAGTGCATATAAGAAAAATGATTTTGTATTCGCTTGCTGGCGTATCAAAATAAATCCATCTATTAGCCTGAAAATTCACCTGCATTGGTCATCAAAGTAAATGCCTCCTGGCTTTCATTAGTTATTCAATGCAATGACCTTTTAAAATCAAAGATAATTTGAATTTAAACACCAGTGCATCCCTAAAATTTGTAAATACATTCTTGCCTCAAGGCTGGTCTCCACCACTTGGGAGATGGACACTGCTGCAATTGATGAAGCAGGGATCGATTTAGCGGGTCTAGTGAAGTCCCGCTAAATTGATGGCAGAGCACTCTCCAGGAGACCCTGGTACTCCAGCTCTCTGAGAAGAGTAAGGGAAGACCGAAGAGCGTCTCCTGTTGACTCAGTGCTGTGAAGACACCGGGGAAAGTCCACCTAAGCTATGTCGACTCCAGCTACATTATGCTCTGAAGACAAGCCCACAAATGTTCCTCTCTTTTTGTCAGTGTACTCATTAGGGCATTTGTCAGCACTCCCAAAAGGCAATGGGTCAAATTCCGTTTCTGGTTACAGTAAATCCATGAAACCTCCTGTGATTTCAGTGAAGAGTTACTGGGTTAAATACAAGAGAATATGCTCCCATGAGTTCAAAAAAGTGAAAAAAATCATTGGTCAAATTCCCTTTTAGTGTAACTCCACTGACTTGACTGAGTTACTCCAGCAGGGAATTTTGCAGTATATTCAGTTTAAGATTTTGTACCACTGAATCCCGTATGAGGAGAGATCATGGAACAAAACAGTTTCCAGCTAGACAAGAATGTAAGAACACAATGAAGAAGGTTCATCTTTTCTATCTGCCTTTAAAGTATGAATTCATTATTATACCTAAAATATACAGGAAAAACTCTGATATCATACCAAAATTAACAACACTGTATGTCTTTTCATGACATGAATTCAGATGGACAATGAATACTAGATGAACGAGTTGGTTACACTGTTTAGGTATCAGAGTAAATTAAACGAACATGACTCCATATCTGTCAAGCCACTGAGTTGGAAAGAGACTGCACTACCTGTCTGCAGAAAAGACAAGCTGTGAATAAGAACATCTACTATATGATCTAGCATCCCAAAGCATCAGATACTTAAGTCACAGTATTTGTATATTCATTGGGAATGCATTCAAATGTCCAAATATAGACTCAATATTATTGGTTTAAAAAAAAAAGGAAAAAACAGGATAAAACGTAATGAATCCCATGCCCACAGAATAGCACCAAAAAACCCCATAGGTTAAAATGAAAAAAATCGAGATCAGCTGGCTTTTCCAATTTGTAAATGACACAACTGGAGAACAATATTGGCTGATGGTCACTACAAGGCTTGTTTCACTATTTAAGTAAATTAGATATAAAACATTGTTCATTTTTTCATTTAAAACTTGGGAATGCTTACTAAACTAACAACCACTTTTTAGAGATATTTAATTGTTCTCCAAATGGTCAGATAATTAAGGATTTAATGTTGTAATACAGTTTATTTTCAACTTAAACCATAAACCTATTATCTGTTCACTCACGAAGAAAACAGAATAGACAAAGCATGCCTGCAGTTCTGCTGTACATTAGAAACTACAGTGCATAGACAACTTAGTATCTTAATCACTAGCAATATCATTAGCTTTGTACACTGGGACACTTTTCTTTTATTGCTGCTGTAATTTTATTTCCCAGGCATATACTTTCATTGCAGGATAAACTGCTGTGTACTTTAAAAGTTTGGATAGTGAGATTAGTGACTTGCTTCACTGTCTCTTTCTTTTTTTCTATTTATGAAATTAAAGTAGCTAAGGCTCCCATCAATTCCTGGTTAGATTTTGTTGAGGTCAGTCAGAGCTGTGTCAGAGGAATGTGTCACTTCAGGGGAGAAAGAACAGGAGTACTCGTGGCACCTTAGAGTCTAACAAATTTATTGGAGTATAAGCTTTCATGGGCTACAGCCCACTTCATCGTATGCATGCAGTGGAAAATACAGTAGGATGATTTTATATCACAGAGAACATGAAACAATGGGTGTTACCACACACACTATAATGAGAGTGATCAGTTAAGGTGAGCTACTACCAGCAGGAGAGAAAAAAAACCCTTTTGTAGTGATAATCAAGATGGGCCATTTCCAGCAGTTGACAAGAACGTGTGAGGAACAGCCGGGGGGAAAAATAAACATGGGGAAATAGTTTTACTTTGTGTAATGACACATTCACTCCCAGTCTTTATTCAAGCCTAATTTAATGGTGTCCGGTTTGCAAATTAATTCCAATTCAGCAGTCTCTTATTGGAGTCTGTTTTTGAAGTTTTTTTGTTGTAATATTGCGACTTTTAGGTCTGTAATCGAGTGACCAGAGAGATTGAAGTCTTCTTAGGGAAACATGATGGAGCTTTCTGACGAGACTGACCTGTTTTCTTCTGCTCTATTTTTAGAGCTGTAAGTCTGGAGCTCATGAAGCTGGGTAGGCTAGAGTGACCCTTCCTCTCTTTTGCTGGGAGGAGATCAATTAAGTATAAAGAGACCAGTTACACTGGTGTTTTAGCTGCCTGCAGGAAATGCAGCTGCTTTAACATTTTTTTCCTCTAACAACTTTTAGAAGTCTAAGTAAGGAAAAGAAAGGGGAAAATACTGTTGGGAGCAGGAAGGAGAATGTCATCTATGCCAGAGACGACAGCAGCTATTTTAAAAAGTGCTACTGCCAAGCTACCATTATTTGAGAAAGTAGTTTCCAAGGGCAGGCTGGGTAATGTAGCCTCAGGAGACAATTTGGACAGGTTGCTTCTTTATTCCCCTGGATAGGGCATGAATGAAGCTGTTATAACATGACCTTATTTACATTTGCATCAGAACAGATTACAAGGAAGTTTTAAAACAAATCAACAGCCAACGAGTCCTATTTCTGTAAACAATGTGTAGAAAGAAGCCTGCTTTAAACAAATAAATGATCTGTTCATCCCCACAAGGAGGTCATCCATCAATGCAACTAATGTTTCCATTCCATGCCCTGGGCTGAAATAACAACAGGAAGGACCCATAGTACCTTATTTTGGCTTGTTTTTAAAAGTGAATTTGTCTGTCATCCATCATCCCACATAACAGCTTGTGCTATAAAATGGACCTTTTGGCCAGAATGTTCTTAATACTTATCTATCAATCTTGGGCACTCAAGTGGAGGTTTTTTAGACCAGCTTATTATCTGTGTGCATTTAGTTTCTCTTTTTCCCCTCTAAGGGCAGAGAAAATTTTATTGCTGCCCAGAGGAAAGCAATGAGGTGGTGAAAGCTACCTCAGTTTTCCTGGATAAAAATAGTATAGTGGTCACTAGAAGATCTATAGGTAAGATTCGAAGGCTAAGATTATTAATGATAAATGTTGATTTTAACACACACACCAATGAAAAAATATTTCCATTGATAACATTCAAAATGTACACATAGGCAATGTAAAAAAAATGCTTCTTGAGAACATTTAGAGTTTGATTTAAGGC
Source organism: Dermochelys coriacea (assembly GCF_009764565.3). Lineage (NCBI taxonomy): Eukaryota > Metazoa > Chordata > Testudines > Dermochelyidae > Dermochelys > Dermochelys coriacea. The sequence continues at coordinate 330,734,995 of NC_050068.2, forward strand.
TATTTACTTTGTATATTTTGACATGTGATATTGACAGTTTGTGTTTTAATGGTGTGACAGGCAAGGCCAGATGGCTATAGTAAATGGGAGACAGATATATTAGTCACAGGCTAAACAAACCCCTGTTACCAGAATAAGCAAATGGCAGCTGCTCCAGGTCAGTTAAGACCTTTCCAGAAGGCAGGGAGGACAGCTAGGTTGACTGGGACACCTGACACCAATGAGGGGCTGGCTGAAACTAGTTAAAAGCCTCCCAGTTAATCAGGTGGTCATGCATGTCAGGAGCTGTAGGAGGAAGTTGTGCTGTTGGAGAGACTGAGCAGTACACACCATATCAGGCACAAGGAAAGAGGCCCTGAGGAAAGGGTGAAGTGGCTCTTGAGGAATTAGGGGCTGCTGTGGGGAAGTAGCTCAGGAAATGTCCTGTTTCTAAAAAGTCTGCTACCATAACTTATACTATTAGGGTCCCTGGGCTGGAGCCTGGAGTAGAGGGCGGGTCCGGGCTCCCCCTTTTGCCCCCCTGATTAATCACTGAGACTGTGCAAGGGAGGATAGCTTCTCCTCACCTCCCTCACTGGCTTATGATGAAAATGGCTCAGTAGGCTGTGACCCTTGCCTCTAGAGAGAGAAGGGCTACGTAGAGGGTCACAGTGAGCCTCTGAGGCTAGTGAAATCTGCCAGGAAATGTGGGAGTCATGGAGACAAGGACAGAGCTTTGTCACAATGGTTATAAATATTTAACTTTTTCAATCTCAATGTCTACGGTCATTACCCCATGACATCTGAACCTCCATAATTTCCAACAACTGTGAACACTTAAATCTGTAATAAAAATTTATATTATCCATCAAAACCATAAAAAAAAATTGAATTCTGTCAAGCCTATCTATAGTTTAGGTGTGTTCTGACTTCCACTGGAAACCCAAAGCTTTTAAGTTGCTTATATTTTTCTGGGTTGACATTCTCCTAGCTTAGTCTCAGCTCAAAGGTGATTTTTGGGATGGGGAGTGGCTGGGAAAGTTTAAGGTAAATTGGATGTCTTAATGTGAAACTATGAGATTGAGGGAAAATATATATTTTCCTATATTTTCCAAATGCAATTGTTTCCCTCCCACAACTCATGAACAGCTGAAGCTGGACACTTCCAACTTTGCTTGTTAAAAGTTTAATCCAAGAAAATAACTTCAGTAGTTTAAAAACTACGAACATGTACAGACAGCAATTTCAGATACACATATTAGTATTTTTGGCTCCCTTTTCTCCACCAGACATGTTTTAAGGATGCCTCTATTAAAGACTATCAGCTGTATCTGTTATGAAGGGGCTAATTAAGGAAAACTGCATAAAGACTGCTTTAGATAGATAATACCTCTTGGCTGGGATTTTCAAAGAAGCCTAAGGGAGTTAGTTGCCCACTTCTCATTGACAACCCCAACCTTGGAATTTAGGACTCCTCAGTGGTGCTTCAACCTTGACTCTGCATTAACGCTGCGTTTTGCATTTAATATGGGGATGGGGGGTTTCTTATACATATAAATGGAGCAAAACTGTGGCACATTGTTTACGAATTTATCCTAATATATTTCACTTTCAGGTAAGTTACTAAACATGCACTGCAATTTTCTCCGTTTAGCTTAAAACAAACATATTAAGTGCAAAACCCAGCATCAAGGCAGAAACAAGGTTGAGAAATTCAGCACTCAAAAGTCAGAGAAATCCAAAAATGTAACACTTCAATTACATTATAAACTGGGTCACAATGAACATGCTGAATACCTAACAATATAGATACAATGGATACATTAAGGTTTACATTGAACAAGGAAAAAGACCAATAGAAAATTCTGACTGGGCTCTCCCGCTCCTCAGTCTGTCACTCTCATCTTTGGTGACTTCAACTTCCACAATGACATCCCATCTGTCCCTTTGCTTCCTCCTCCTAGACTGATCTTCAGTCATGGATCAACTCTTCTGCTTCACAATCTAGCCACTTGCTCTGGCCTGTCAACATTGCTTTTTTTTTAAATCTCACAGTAGATGTGTTCACTCTGACCATGACTTCATCTCTTTCAGATTTTCCCATTTGCCCTTCCACTCAGCTCTTCAAAAACCTGCAATTCATCACCGTCCATAACTTCTCTGCATGCCTTAAATTCTCACTGAGTATTTCCCAGTGCTTGGGGCTTCAGCCCCGGGGGGTGGTTCACCAGCATCCCACAAGTTTGAAAGTATTTACCGAAGCTTTACTACAGACAGCTCCGGCTGAATTTAAGCCCTGCTTCTCTGCTACTCTCAGCCCTATTCCTCCCCACTGACAGAGTTTTTGTTGCCCCTCTCTCTCACAGCAAAATCCATTCCATTAACCACAGTTCTGGTTCACTCTCCACATCAGTCTTCTCCTTTCCTATTTCAGTACTGCCAAATACCACTGGAAAAAATCCCATGACCACGTAGATTTCCTCTCTATAAATTTATTGTCTTTTCATTCACTTCCATCATCTTGCCTGGTCAAGGAGAATTGCTTCTCCTATTCTCATATGTTCATAATCTTACCCCCAAAAATCACCTTTTAGTCCAACATGATACATGATTAAAGAATGAAGATTGGCTATTATGCACATGCAGAAGAAAAATATACTGGTAGTTAAGTCTGAATGTTGGCATTTAGAGAGAGGTGCACTGAACATGCACACATTCTACAGTCTCTTATCTCCTCTTTTCTTCTAAAATAGCTGTGAAATTTCAAGCATAAAATTGTGCAGTGCAAAAGTTTGCATTTCTTAGCAGCATGACAACCTGGTGACCCTGCACATATGTAGTATTTCCCATTGCCGTTTTCATTGTTAATTCATTTCCTTAATGTTTATGCCACTAGTCCATTCTGTAAAGCATCCTGAATTTGCAATGTGAGTGAGTTAACACTGCTGTTGAAATTTTAAGTTGGTATTTCATGACCTTTGGTGATGTTAATACTGCAGTTTTAATGATGCATTTACTGTGCATAGTTTTTTTTGCATTCAATATAGTGGAAACTTCACCAGATAAATCAGTAGATATAAAACAGTAGAGGTGGGAAAAGGGCTATTAATCTTCATATAACATTTACCCTGCAAAACTATTTCAGTTAGTGAGTAAGTAGTGCAGGACTAATTTTGACACAAACACTTGACTTTTTCCAATTCATATTAACATTGCATGCTTGAATCCAATCCATTTATTTAGGATAAATCTAAATCCTGGCATTTCCAGGGTTCTTCTCCTCTCAGTACGTTTTGAAGAGTACCCTATTATATGGCAAGTAATCTGTATTTATAAATACTAGGTTTATGCAAGTTTTATAAAGGATTCAACTTGCATGAATTTTCAGCATATTCATAAAAGCCTTATGCAGGAATTGTAATGTGCAGTTTTTATTTTTATTAGGAAACTCTAGCCACTTGCTCTGAGACCTCATGAACTAAGCATGGTAAGCATGAGTCTATAAAACTTCCCAGGAAAATTCAGGTGTTGCATGAAGTATGTCTGGCAAATAAGGAGATACTACATTCTCTGAATTAGCATTAGACTTTTGTCTTATTAAAATATCCCATGGACATTGTGTAAAAGATAATCTAAGTTTCTGACTAAATTAGATTTTCCCTCTGATTTCATATCTGTCTTAAATATTGCTGTGAAGTATTACTGGTGCAGAAGGGATACTGTATTCCTCAACAGTGGTGGCTGTATTATGGTGATGACTAAATATGACCTTGGATCTTTCTACATAAAAGGTGTTGTATAAATATGAACTACTAGTGATAACTACTTACCTATTTGGCCCACGATCAGTAATTCTAAAGACACAATGAACTGTCTTATCTGTCATGTCTACTTTGTGTAAAATGTTTAATTGGTTTAGATGCAGTAATTAAAAAAGAAAAAAACAAAAGCACATACATTCTAGCCAAAAATATTTATATTCTAGGAACTGTTCAGCCAGTTGCAGGATGGCTCAATCAGTTTAGAGACTGTTGGAACCCAATTACTTTTATAATCTCTGTTATGAGTGTTGTGGGAAGCTATATCTTCAGCTGGACAAAGCCTGTTTCCATCTTTGCCTACAGTTTTCTTTATTTATGAAGAAGTGACACCTTTTATGGTATGGTGGTATAGTATTTATACCAGTCTGTTTGTTCAGCTGCAGCAATAGGAAATAACTAATTGAAAAACTAGAATAAATACAAATACCTAACGTTACTGTACCAAAAATCACTGAAAGCTTAAAACAGACATTTATCTACCAATCATGGACATCATAGATCAGTATCATTCACCTCCTGATTCCTAATGTGCTCCTCTTAGCTCAATATTAAAATTTTGTTTTTACATAATAAATCATCATTATTGTCCACATGTCCAAGGCACACAGGTGAAGCACTGATTCAGTACACCCGTTCCCTGACAGAATATGCCAAGGTGTCTCTTACAGAGTCTTAGCTGGAGGTTTAAGATGTCCTTCACTGCTAGGACCTCTGAGGAGAAAAGGGATGTAAAAACCATTTTACAGCTAACGAAATGGACCCAAGAAGTTTGTGAGTTGCCCAGAGTTACACTGGATGTCCAGCATTAGAATGCAGGGCCCAAATACTGCTCTAATTTAAACTTCTGTACATCCAGAGTAATTGAGAACAGAGTTTGGCCTGGTATCTCTAGACTCCCAGTCCTTTGCTTTAACTGCAAGACTAGCATGGTTCTCAAGAAAGCATTGTAACAGCAGGCTGTTTTTAATTGATTTATGCTGGGGTGTAATGGAGTTAGGTGCCCATTAACTCCTGTTGAAAGTTAATGGAATTAGGCTACCTAACTTAATGTAAGTGGGTCCACCATAAAGCAGTCATTTTATAAAGACAGAGTGTGCAAGATGTATTCTGCTGCTGTTGGCAAGTTTGAGCACATCCCTTTTGCTTATCTATTTTTTTTCTCCTTTTCCTATCTGAACACTTAGTCTTTTTTCTTTCTGTCTCTGTAATCTTCTCTTTGTCTTCTGATCAACCTTTTGTCTTTCCAGCGATCACTGCTGTCCAAAACAGTGCAACAATGGACAGAAAAAGCATTAGAAAAAGGAAGAAAAACACAGTTGCTATCACCTTGTTGATGTATTTACTAAGCAGCAGAGATTGCACAGAAGAAAGTTTGTGGGTATTCTCTTAGAAAGACAAAACCAAACCAAGGAGGGAAAGGACTCTTTTCTTCCATGCATCCTTGGACAAACAATCAAAAGCTCTACTGCTGATGTTTCTGGAATGAAATGATGACTTAACCACCATGTAGATACTGGAAGATAATTAAGTCTGTTTTTATCTTCTTTATCAATCAAATGGACAAATAAGCCAAAACTATCCATAATGAATGTTCGCAGTGTAGTTGTGGCCATGTGCGTTCCAGGATATGACACACACAAGATGGGTATGGTAATATCTTTTATTGCAGCAGGTTCTCAACGGGGGATCTAGGGGCCCGTAGGGGCTGTGAGCAGGTTTCAGGGGATCTGCCAAAATGAACCAGACAGCAGGGCTGGCGTTAGACTCTCTGGGGCCCAAGGCAGAAAGCTGAAATCTGAGCCCCACTATGCAGAGCTAAATCCGAGCCCCACTATGCAGAGCTTAAATTCACAACTTGGCTAGACACTAAAAATGATGGACTCAAATAGAGACATTGGTTTTATGGCTCATTACTACAATCTTCTAACTCACTAACCCTCCTTTTCCCTGTGACAGCAGAGGTGTTAATTGCCCACTTCATCTTGAATGATCTCTTGCAATGTGTTAACTCTTTATGCTTAACAATCTGTTCCCCCTTGTGTTTGGCTGTGACACTGATTATCCTTCTCAGACCTGAGGAGGAGCTCTGTGTAGCTCCAAAGCTTGCATCTTTCACCAATTGAAGTTGTCCAATAAAACAGGGGTTCTCTTTTTCTTTCTGATCCCCACCCCCAACATACCATAAAAACTCCACAGCCCACTTGTGCCACAACAACTGTTTTTCTGGATATCCAGTAGATTAAAGTCAGGGCCGGCATTAGGGGGTAGCAAGCAAGGCAATTGCCCGGGGCCCCATGCGAAGCTAAATTACCTTGCTTGCTACCCCCTAATGCTGGCCCTGTCTGTCCTTGTCTCTTCCACACACAGAAGTTGGTCCTGTAAAAGATATTACCTCACCCACCTCATCTCATTCAAAACCAATGTGAGTGTTCAAACAAACAAGCAGTGAATACCTACCCCACAAAGAATCACCATGTGAGGAGATGCTTAGATGCAGCAGCAATTCACCATCTAGACTCAGGAAACTGCACAATTCGTTTAGTCCCCAACAAGAATTTAGGGGCACATTTTTCCTCTCACACAATGTTTACACTGGAACACATGAATTGTCACAATGAATTAGACCAGTTGTCCATCTACACCATTAACATGTCTCTGGCAGAGGCCAGTACCACACAATTCATAAGACAGCACAAGAAATTTTGTAGTTCTCAGTTATGCAATAATCATCCCATTAGTGGTTTGTTTATGACTTGAAAGATGTGGGCTTATATCCCTCCTAGGAAACATGTACCCTGCCAAATGTGACTGTAGATGTTTTTATTACCCACATGAATATCTAAGCCTTTTTAATTTTCCCAGTATTATCTTGGGGCATTGAGTTCCACAGGTCAATTATGCATTGTATAAAAAAAGCATTTCCTTTGATCAATTTTAAATTTGTTGCCTTTTAATATAATTGACTGTTCCTTTGGTCTCATATTACAAGAAAGTGTACATAAGGGCATCTGATTTGCTGCTCTAAACCATGAATTACTTTGTATATCTCTATTATAGTCTCTATTGTTTGGATCCTTTATAAACTAAATTGTCCCAATCTTTTCAATCTGTCTTCATACAGAAGTCTTTTCCTGCTCAGAATTATTTTTGCTGTCTGATTCTGGACCCCTCTATTTTTACTATATCTTCTTTGAGATAAGGTGACTAGAACTAAACCCAGTATTTCAGGAGGCAGCACATTGATTAGTATTACATTTTAAGTATTATTTTCTATTCAGTTTTTTAATACATCTTACCATATTGTTGGATTTGATGATTGCTATGCACTGGGCAGAGTTTTTCCAAAGAGCTGTCAACTGTGATATTCAGATCATTATTAAGAGTAGTTACAATTAATTTAGAGCCCATTAATATGTATGGGTAATTCAAATTATTCTTTCCAATATGCATTACCTTGCATACATCAACCCTGTATTTCATGTGCCATAACTTGGTCCCTCTGAAGTTCTGCATGGTATTCTCCAATCTGGACTAACCTAAACCTAAATAATTTTGTTCAATATGCAAACTTCCCCACTTCATTGTTCTCCAGTTCTCCAATTGTAATCAATTGCAGCACCAATATGGAACCAGTGTAACTTCAGTGGAATTCTCCTGATTCACACCAGTGTAAGTGAGAGGAGAATCTGGCCCTAAAGCTTTCTTTAGTTATAGCTGCAAAAAGAAAAATGGGGTTTGTGTCAGCCAGACTTAAAAGAAAAAATTGGCAGAGTTTCTTTTAGTTCAAAGTCCCAACAGCAAAGAAAATATGATTCTTGCAGCCCAAAGTCCAGGTTGCGGTTTGAAAGTTAAACTATAGTATTTTACACAAAAGTACCAAACATATAAATATATATCATGGTTTCAACAACAGGGGTTTGTCCCAAAGTCCATTTACATCAATGTAAAGCTTCCTATTGATTTTAATGAATCAGGCTCTAGGGGCAAGTTTACACTTGAAGTGCTACATTGGCACAGCGGCACCGATGTGGGTGCACTGGTGTAGCGCCTCTGGTAAAGACGCTCTATACCATTGGGAGAGCACTCTCCCATCAGCATAATTACTTCATCTCCGTGAGAGACAGAAGCTATATCGGTGGGAGAGCGTCTCTTGCAGATGTAGCGCTGGTGTAGATAGCACTCAGGTTGCTATAACTTGTGCCACTCAGGGAGGTGTTGTTTTCACACCCCAGTCATGCAAATTAGATTGACTTAAGCAGTAGCATAGACCTGTCCTTGGTGTGCATGAGAGGAAAAGGGAGATATTTATCTCTGATTGTCTGTACGTGCACTCAGATCTGTATGTTCCTTCGAGGCAGCCTGAGGTACCTCATTTTAATATTCAGATCAGCACAACACAGGCTATAAAAGTAACTTGACCAGCCAATAAAAATAATAAGTTAACTTTTATATTATATAAATAGTTTGCATTAATAAGAATTATTTAAAGTTGCAGACCCCAAAAGATAACAAACAGGTACTTTAAATGCAAAATACCATCTCATCTCTTATCAACTGAAGTCTAATTTATTGTTTGCAAAACATGAGCACTTGGCAATAATGTCATTCCACATACAAAGGCAGAGAAATCATAGGAGAAAGGAACAGATACTTTCTCAAAGAGACAACTGGCAAAAATTGGGAGAGGAGCTGTGAAATGCTGAACAAATATTACTTTCTTAAAATGTCCAAAATTCATCTCAATTTTCACTTCATTTCTTAGGTTTCATACACCATGATTTTTAATCTGCTGTTCATGCGTTCTAATCATGTGAGATGTGTGGGCGTCCTGCAACTCTTTATGAATAATATAGGATGCAAATAGTGATATCTTCACACTCACAGTTGACTGCACTCAGCTGGCTCCCCATCAGCACCCAATTTATCAGCTACTAATTTTCACAGAGATAATGTTTAATGCTAGATGAATAGCTTTTTGTAGATAACATTACATTGCTGAGGGGGAAACATTAGAAGCATCTGACCAATTACATGTGCTCCAAGATATTCTTTCTCGGTGGTGTTAATTATCTACATTTCACTCACCTTATTTATTAAGACTGTTTATTAAATGTCAACTGGAACAAATTATGATTTTTGCAACTCCACAAAATATTCGGTTATCTCTCAGCTAATACAGAAATTCCCTCATGGAAGCAATTACATATTCCACTGCCGATTACAGAGAAATATTGCAAGCTGAAGATTAGAAAAATAAATGCTTAATACAATCTAAAATTATTTTCATTCTATGCATAAATCACATAGGAAAACAAATCATAAAACTATTGGCAGCCAAAGTCATCATTGTGAACATTATTTGATCAAAAAGGAACACTGATATTTATGGCCAACATTTTCTACTTACCTATCTATCATGGGTACTTGTCCGGAGCTATCACCTTATCATCTAAGCTTACTATCTATGACAACTTTCAGAGTAGCAGCCATGTTAGTCTGTATTCGCAAAAAGAAAAGGAGTACTTGTGGCACCTTAGAGACTAACAAATTTATTTGAGCATAAGCTTTCGTGAGCTACAGCTCACTTCATCGGATGCATTTGGTGGAAAATACAGAGGGGAGATTGATATACACACACAGAGAACATGAAACAATGGGTTTTATCATAGACACTGTAAGGAGAGGTTTCAGAGTAGCAGCCGTGTTAGTCTGTATTCGCAAAAAGAAAAGGAGTACTTGTGGCACCTTAGAGACTAACAAATTTATTAGAGCATAAACTTTCGTGAGCTACAGCTCACTTCTGATGTGATTAGGCCCTATGATGGTGTCCCCTGAATAGATATGTGGACAGAGTTGGCAACGGGCTTTGTTGCAAGGATAGGTTCCTGGGTTAGTGGTTCTGTTGTGTGGTTGGTGGTTGCTGGTGAGTATTTGCTTCAGATTGGGGGGCTGTCTGTAAGCAAGGACTGGCCTGTCTCCCAAGATCTGTGAGAGTGATGGGTCGTCCTTCAGGATAGGTTGTAGATCCTTGATGATGCATTGGAGAGGTTTTAGTTGGGGGCTGAAGGTGATGGCTAGTGGCGTTATGTTATTTTCTTTGTTGGGCCTGTCCTGTAGTAGGTGACTTCTGGGTACTCTTCTGGCTCTGTCAATCAGGAACCTATCCTTGCAACAAAGCCCGTTGCCAACTCTGTCCACATATCTATTCAGAGGACACCATCATAGGGCCTAATCACATCAGCCACACTATCAGAAGCTTGTTCACCTGCACATCTACCAATGTGATATATGCCATCATGTGCCAGCAATGCCCCTCTGCCATGTACATTGGTCAAACTGGACAGTCTCTACGTAAAAGAATAAATGGACACAAATCAGACGTCAAGAATTATAACATTCAAAAACCAATTGGAGAACACTTCAATCTCTCCGGTCACTCGATTACAGACCTGAGGGTGGCTATCCTTCAACAAAAAAACGTCAAAAACAGACTCCAATGAGACTGCTGAAGTGGAATTAATTTGCAAACTGGATACAATTAACTTAGTCTTGAATAGAGACTGGGAATGGATGAGTCATTACACAAAGTAAAGCTATTTCCCCATGTTATTTCTCCCCCCTCCCACCCCCCACTGTTCCTCAGATATTCTTGTTAACTGCTGGAAATAGCCTACCTTGCTTGTCACCATGAAAGGTTTTCCTCCTCCCCCCCCGCCCCCGCTGCTGGTGATGGCTTATCTTAAGTGATCACTCTCCTTACAGTGTGTATGATAAAACCCATTGTTTCATGTTCTCTGTGTGTGTATATCAATCTCCCCTCTGTATTTTCCACCAAATGCATCCGATGAAGTGAGCTGTAGCTCACGAAAGCTTATGCTCAAATAAATTTGTTAGTCTCTAAGGTGCCACAAGTACTCCTTTTCTATCTATGACAACATTGAATTAAAACATACGTAGCACAGATGTAATTTTTTTACATTTGAAATTGCTCAGTATTTAGAAGGAATCAGGAATTAAACAATGAAAAATTATGCAAATTTGCCAACCCACTTCTTTACAAGCACACAACTTGAATTTTCTCACAAAAATTGGCATTTGGAAACAACTTGCAGTATATAACCTAACTCCTCTGTTTGCACAAGTGCTATTTTGTGTGTGTAGATACGAGTCCTAAAGAAAATTTGATGAACATGCCAGTTGGAGGTCTGTGAAAACATTGGGCATAAATATCTCATACAAGGCTCAGATGCTCAACTGGTGTAAATCATCATAGCTCCATTGACTTTCCTCTACTGGCTGAAAAATTAAGGGGCAAACCCAGTTGTAAAAGGGGTGTATTCATATCCTGCACATAAAACACACATACTCATCCACAGAAATTAACATTGAAAGAAAAATGGTATGGGAGCTACAGTACCATTTGACTAATAAAGCTGAGCTAACTCTTCACTATATTCATCTGTTGATTCCTCTATTTTGTCTTTTAGATGGTAAACCTTCCCAGTCTCTTATCTATGTTTGCACAGGGCCCAGCACAGCAGGACCCAATCCTGATAGGATCTCTTGGAGCTACCATAATACAAATGTTTGGTATTATTACTAAAATGTGCTATCAAGAGAGATGGATTTTATTTACTACTCTGTTAAACTGTTCCAGTGGCCACTGTTTCAGTAATACAAAACCTTGTCTAAAATTCAGTGTTGTTTTCAATCATTGTCAGAGGCATATACACAGACGATTTTTTTCCGGCTTCTGTGGGGTATGATCTTGTGAGGTTCTAAGCACACTTCTGCAAGCTCCTGACGACCTTCAACTCCCATAGAAGTCAATAGGACCTTTTCCTTAAAATTGGTTTCCCATGAAAATTTTCCCATATACTCCCCATATGTCTCAAAAACATGACAAATGCTAAATCCAATTTATTAAAATTATTTACATTTTTCAATTTGAGGATGAATTAGGTGCTTTTGCAGTTCAGCTCTGGAAGGACACAACCTGATTTATAAGAGAGAGGGGATAAAATGAAGCACAGAGAGACTTGGGTTCTAGTCCCAGCTCCACCACTAACTTGCTTTACTTTAGGAAAATTACTTTGACCTGTTTTTACTTCAGTTTTGCATCGTTAAAATAGGATCCTTTTTCTTAATTTCCTTTGCAATGTGCGTTGAGATCTACAGATGAAGAGTTATTAAAGATTAAGAATTATTACCATTAATAACACAGTAACTAGAGGTCAGAAGAGATGGATTCAAACTATCAGAAGAGGGAAGTTATGGAGCAGCCTTCCAGTAAGAATACTGGGGAGAAGGGGAGGGCAAAAAATCCTAACTAGTTTTTAAGATGGAACTTGCTAAATATATGAACAGGATTATTTGGCAGGGTTGTCTGCAATAGCAGGGGACTGGCATCGATGATCCAGGAGGCCCCTTTCAGTCCTATATCCTATGTTCCAATGGCAACGGCTTTGCTAAAATGAATGTGTATTAGAATAGCAAGATTTGCTTCAAAGTGATGCAAGAACACTCCATCTATTCACGCTAGAACATCAGTTTTCATTAAATGAAATACACTGGAAGAAAATAGGACCTCCAAAATAATTCTGAATATATTGGGTGCACACTATAAGGAGAAACCACTGTAGAAGGATTCTTATCAACAGATAAGAGAAAAACAGTTTAACCAAAATTTGGGGGAGGCAGATGTTGGACAGGGAATATACCATTCCGTATATGAAATATATTTTCCTACTCTTTGCAGTCATTTTGATCTTGTTCTGCACTGTAGCCACAAATTGCTAGCTACTAATATTTTGAGGTATAAAAAACGTTTATCAACTCCAGCTGTTGACCACATGATCTGTCCCATAATGGTCAAAGAGAGGATATTTCTCATGCTTTCTTTGATGTCAATCCTCAATTATACGCTTCTCTGAACCCTGCCTGGATGCTGCCAGTCCATGTACTGTTAATCTTGAGGTTTTCTGCTAGAATCATGTATATAATAAGAAACCTTTCCTCCATGTAACAGATCTGCAGGAAAGTCATGCAATGCCTATAATACTTTTTTCTAATGAATCCAGCCCTAAGCCTTCTTGAGCAAAGAATGACAATTCTGTCTAGTCTGCAATGGTTATTTTTACATGAACCAAACCACTAACAAAATTTTATACACGAACCAAACCACTGACAAAATTTTATGTGAAATTCAGTTCACGGAGACTGTTTATAGCCAAAAAATCAGAATGATTTTGACCAATCTTGTCCTAGCTTCAGTACAATATTTTTTACAAATATTTTTATTGCAAAAGCTATATCACTAAAACGTCTCTTTCAAAAACATAGCAATATGACTGACCTGTTCTTTTCGTTCTGAATTGCACAGAGTGAATGGGTATTTTAGATACAGAATAACCATTATCGCAATATATTTTCTTATATACTCCATTGATACTCTAGGAAATTTTTTAAACTCTGTATTCTGTAATGACACCAGGTTAAGTACCATTTCTGAGAGAACCAAGGCTACAGTTGGACCATGTTGTAACATGACTAATGTAACATTTTATCTTATAGAATTACTTATTATTGTATGTTAACCAATCATCTTCAATGAATGCATTATAAAATAATGACACTGAAGATGAGAAACACTGTTGTGAGTGTCTGTATGCTTCATTTGTGGAACACATTAATTAAACAGAACAGATAATCTAGGGAAATATCATTAATCTCTGAAGAACAGATATAGCTTATTGCTCACTGAGAAATAGGAAGATAATAAAATGTACACAGTAAAAATTCTGCAGTTAGAATGTAATGATGCATACAGATATTTTTAAAACTTCATTGTCTCAGCTTTTCATCTCTACTTTGTTGAGTTTTGCTCCAGTGAGAGAGAGAGAGAGACACACACACACAATAAATCAGTGAAGAATCTCAGACTCAATCTTACAGTGTCAGGACTGAATATATGACCTATAGTTCAACGGAGCAATGTTTTTATTTTTCCAAAGTGTGCTATTTTCAGATATTTTGTAAGACTTGACTCTGTGTATCTAAAAGGTTTTTTTGTTTGCAACATTAGAAGAAAATCTTGGTTTTATTATACAGATCTTGAAAGGTTTTCTGCTTTTTTGGCTTTTCACAGGGGCTTTGGTAAAGTGTCATTCTAATCTGAGAATTGGGTATCTAAGAAAATTTTTCTATTTTACTTGGCAGATTTACTCCATCTGTGTATTAAGAATAATATCTTAATATTAACAAAATATAAATAAATAAATAACAAAATAAAATACGTTTTGACAAAAATAAGTTTTGCTTCCTGTTTACTCATATTAGCATTACAGAACCAATACAATTATGGGAGATCAAGCTGGACGGTACATCATCAAGAGAATCATCTTGTCTAAGTTGACAATGAGTTTGCAGTGCCAGCAACTAGAAAATGGATATTTTTACTGTAAACTGAGACTGTTCTGATCTGAAACACAATAAATATAGCACCCCACAATGCCATTTGTGAGATGAACTGCACATTAATAACAGATACGCTAATATTATTTGTTAAATTACATGGAAACTTGTGATTGAGTTGCTGAGTTGTAGAAAAGTTAAACTAGGGAAACTTTAGAAAGAAGAAAACAGTAAGGGAGTCTGTAATAGAAGAGTTCAATTTAATGCACTGTTTTGACTCTGTTTTCCTAAGACAGTCACTATGGAGTAAATTTTCAAAGGCCAGCATCCACGAGATACAGGCACCTACATTTTGCAGAAATAATACTGCCTTAACTCACATGTGTGTGCACACCTTTAGTAGTTTAATACCTCTGTACCAAATGTCAGAATTTACATTTACAAAGCCCATTGACTCCAGTGGGCTTCTCAAAAGCCCTTCTATTTGGTACAGCAGTCAGGGTAATTAAAGTGCATATGCACCTATTAGGATTTTTAAGGTACACGTTCAGGTGTTTGCACCTGCCAAGTCTGAGCACATGTATGTTATGAATTGCTCTGCAATGTCTTCTCCTCTGGTTGGAATCTCTAATTTCTTGATCACAAATCTGTCTTTTGTATAATTTAGGGATCTCTTTGATAGACGTTTGACCATATGGATTAGCCCAAAGTTATCTCAGTCATTAACATTTCGTTTGAATTGTCTATCCTGATCAGCAGCAGGTGCTTCTAGTTGTTTCTTCTTTGTTTTTCATTTTTATATCCTTTACATGCTCTTTAGCAGCACTTTTGCGATACAGTAACATTTACTACTTCTCTCTGTATGTTCCACTCATCTTTACTGATATTCCAGCATCGTCCCACAAAGTTTTAGTTTTGGCCACTAAAATTTAATCTTGTTTGTGTCCGATACTCTTTGAATTAACATACAGAAACTTGAATGTCTTCTAATTCACATTGAGATGCCCTTATCTAAACAACACAATGCAGATATCTTGGTTCTGTTAACCCTTTGTATTCCTTTTGACACTTATATCCTACTACTGATGTAGTCATATAAACAAATGTCAAATTCACCAAAAATAATCTTAAATACCCTGTTTTTATTAGGTAATGGTTCAGTGGATTACTTGATGGCTTTTCCCTCTGGAAACTTTGTTTATTTTCCTAGCTATAATATTAAATTTATTATTCAAATAATTGCAAAAAGGCATCATATGGTCTTAGGCTGATACTGCTATTGATGTTTTTGAGCAGTGGATGGCAGGTTTTTTTTTTTCAGAAAAAAAACCATTCAGTCACAAATTAACCACAAACTAAGACGAACTGACAATCTGTGCTCAAAATATAACTGGATTCCTCCTGACTCTGAATGACATTTTCTCTCATGAAATTAAACAGTGTTTCTTGTTATTGTTAAAGTTGTTGTTAGTGGTGATGGCAAGAAAGATTCCTGAGAGAGTTCTTCCTCTACTACTCTCAAATCCCGGTAGGCCAATATGGTGGATGGCTCACCGTGGCACATCTTTTAATGTTCTGTATATTTTAACTTTTCATCCATTTCATGTTTTCTGCAGAAATGTCAGAGGCAAGACATCTATCACAATAACATGCCTGGAACTACTGAGACTTCTGTAGTTTAGGTTCTGCTGTTTGGGTGTCATAGTTGTCTTATTTTTGTTTAATATCTGACTTTCAGTGCTGGGTTTGATAAGCTTAAAAAGAAACTTCTACGGACATGAGGTAAACTCTTCCGTTCCTTATATTCTAGAGCTGTCCAAATACAGGCAGAAATCAAAATGTGGAATATTTTGTGGGTCTAGGGTTTTTTTTGGATACCTTTAAGAAAAACTCATTCATCACATTTTGTAAATTAAAGCCCCCCACCAAAACTCAACATTTTCTTTTGTCTATAAACTTATATATCAATTTTTAGTTTGACTTGAACTGGCCTAAATGGGTAAATGTCCAGAACAGATAGCCTGTCTTCAATATGCCCTGGTATTATTGATATAGATATATCATAGAATCATAGAGTTGTAGGACTGGAAGTGACTTCAGGAAGTCTTTTAGTTCCTGTTCCCTGCACTCAAGAAAAGATTAAGTATTATCTAGACCATCTCCGACAAGCGTCTAACCTGCTCTTAAAAATCTTCAATGATGGAGGTTCCACAACCTCCCTAAGCAATTTATTCCAGTGCTTACATCCTGACAGTTATGAAATTTTTCTAATGTCCAGACTAAACCACCCACTGTTTCTTGTCCATCCTGAGAGGTTAAAAAGAACAATTTTTATCACTCCTCCTTGTAACAACCTTTTATGTACTTGAAAGTTGTCATCATGTCCCCACTCAGTCTTCTCTTCTCCAGACTAAATTTTTAAAACCAAATTTTTTCGATCTTTCCTCAAAGGTCACGTTTTCTAGACCAGTGGTTCTCAAAGCTGTTCCGCTGCTTGTTCAGGGAAACACCCTGGCAGGCCGGACCAGTTTGTTTACCTGCTGTGTCCGCAGGTTTGGCCGATCGCGGCTCCTTGGCCTGCATCCTTTGGCCCGCCCCGCTTCCCGCAGCCCCCATTGTCCTGGAGCGGCAAACCGCGTCCAGTGGGAGCTACGATTGGCCGAACCTGCGGAAGCGGCAGGTAAACAAACTGGTCCGGCCCGCCAGGGGCTTTCCCTGAACAAGCAGCTGATCGACTTTGAGAACCACTGGTCTAGACCTTGAATCATTTTTCTTGCTCTTCTCTGTACTTTCTCCGATTTGTCCACATCTTTCATGAAATGTGGCACCGAGAATTGGAAACAGTACTCCAGCTGAGGCCTGTGCAGAGTAGAGCCAAGAGTTACTTCTCGTGTCTTGATTACAACACTTCTGCTAATACATCTCAGAATGATGTTTGGCTTTTCACAACCGTCTTACACTATTGACTCATAAGAACATAAGAATAGCCATACTGGGTTAGACCAAAGGTTCTTCTAGCCCAGTATCCTGTCTTCCAACAGTAGCCAATGCCAGCTGCCCAAGAGGGAACAGGTAATCATCAAGTGATCCACCCCCTGTCGCCCATTCCCAGCTTCTGGCAAACAGAGGATAGGGACACCATTCTTGCCCATCCTGGCTAATAGCCATTGATGAACCTATCGTCCATGAACATATGTAATTCTTTTTTGAACCCAGTTATAATCTTGGCTATTATTCTCCCACACGTTGGGAGATTTTGTACCCACAGTTCTTACCTCTCTGTTATAAATGTTTGCTAAAAATATTTCAAACTTCACTGAAAATCTGGTGAGGATTTATGGAGGCTCAAGCAAACTCCACATTACAGCTGGCCCTTCATATTCATATCAACAATCTCCTCTTTCAGTTTTAAAAATAAATTAGATTCTAGCTCTTTTCCATGTGAAGATACATCAGATACATTTTCCAGGCTAACCTGATTACTTGCACTGAAAGAAGCAACGAGATGAGTTTACTATTTCAGTAGGAGGCTTGGGGACACCTAATGATCCCCCCAAACACACTGCAAAATGACTCTAACGTTTGGGCTGTATACCAAAGAATCACCTTGCTGACTCCCTCCACAATTCTAATGCCACAATTCATGTGCATTATTAATTATATTTACATACTACAGTAGTGCTTTGGTCAACCAGGTTGAGGTGCCCAATTGAGATGGGCACTGTACAAACATATAGAAAATGAACTCCCACCCCTCACCAAAAGCCAGGGAAACCCCTTCTTCCACCACCAAGCAGAGGTGAACCCCGAAACCAGGACCAACCTCCCACCACTCTAAAGAGTCTGCCAAGACCAGCAACTGAAGACTCCTGCTCTCCACCTGACCAACAATGCCAGCAACCTAAGGGTAACCCACCATCACCATTGCCAGCAGAGGCCACTGGGCAAAATTCCTACTACCACCTTCGCTGCCATGATGAACAGCTGTTAAGCAAGTATGTGAGAATTATGAGGAGGAAGCAAAGCATGGGGTAGAAAATATTGGAGGGGAAGAATTAATGGCACTAGGAGACATGGGAGCATAGAATTTGATGGAACTGGGTAGGATATTTTGGACAGGGAACGTTTCATCCATCAAGAGTCAAAACGTTTTAAGGAAATCCTTCTTATAATGTTGAACATTACAAAAGAACATCCATACTGGGTCATACGAAGGTCCATCAAGCCCAGTATCCTGTCTTCCAACAGTGGCTAATGCCAGGTGCCCCAAGGGAATGAAAGGTAATCATCAAGTGATCCATTCTTGTCACTCAATACCAGCCTCTGGCATACTGAGGCTAGGTACACCATCCCTGCCCATCCTGGCTAATAGCCATTGATGGACCTATCCTCCATGAATTTATCTAGTTCTTTTTTTGAACCCTGTATAGTCTTGGCCTTCACAACATCCTCTGGCAAAGAGTTCCACAGGCTGACTGCGTGTTGTGAAAAGAAATACTTCCTTTTGTTTGTTTTAAACCTGTTGCCTATTAATTTCATTTGGTGACCCCTAGTTCTTGTGTTAAGGGGAGTAAATAACACTTTCTTATTTACTTTCTCCACAGCAGTCATGATTTTATAGATATCAATCATATTCCCCCTTAGTTGTCTCTTTTCCAAGCTGAAAAGTCCCAGTCTTATTAATCGCTCCTCGTATGGAAGTCGTTCCGTACCCCTACTCATTTTTGTTGCCCTTTTCTGAACCTTTTCCCAATTCCAATACATCTTTTTTGAGGTGGGGCAATGACATCTGCATACAGTATTCAAGACATGGGCGTACCATTGATTTATATAGAGGCAACATGATATTCTCTGCCTTATTATCTATCCCTTTCTTAATGATGCCCTACATTCTGTTTCCTTTTTTGATTGCCGCTGCACATTGAATGGATGTTTTCAGAAAACTATCCACAATAACTCCAAGATCTCTTTCTTGAGTGGTAACAGCTAATTTAGATCACATCATTTTATATGTATAGTTGGGATTATGTTTTCCAAGGTGCATTACTTTGCATTTATCAATGTTGGCAGCAGATCACTGACTTTCCTCCATATGACTGACATGTATAGTCCAATTGGGTGTCTGAGAAAGAGAGAAAGATTTATTTCTTTGAGAAATAAATAAACTAGCATCCCTAAGAAATCCAAAGGTCCAAGGTTATTCACCTGTTTTCTTTTAAGAGATCTCTTATATGCGATGATCAATTAAGATTTCTTAGTTTGAATGCATATCAAGTTCAAACTTAGACCTCAGAATAAAACAACATTCTAGATCACAGCTCAGACTGAATTAGAGTTTATTACCAAAAAAGAAACTAACAGTCTCAGGTGATTTATCCAAACTGTGTGCGTCTATAATTTGATCCAGTCAATATTGTTATTGTACTGTTCCTGGACCAGTAAAGCTGAATTCCTATTTTAAGAAGTGTTGTTTTTTTAAAATGCTTCACAGACTGGAGAATGCACACTGAATCGTTTTATGGGCTCATCCCGTGTAAAGCAGAACTAGGTGAAGTGGCTTGGCTAAATACAGTCTGAACTTTCATCCATCCTTTGAATTAAACCTTTTAATCTACTTTATCCCTGAATTTAACCATTGTGTCTTATTCTACATGCAGAAATAGAACATGGAACATCATTTGTGAGGCATTAATTCCTTCACCAGTCTTCCTCACTCATTCCTACCTAGGGTTGCCAACACTGTATTTAAAAAATAAGAGACTGTTTTCTCAGTACCCCCACCCCAATCCTCCTGCCAATATTATCATTATTAATAAATAATAATACATAATAATAAATACTCACCTACATTCACAAGGGGTATTTCTTGCTGCTTTTTGCAGCATTCAGCAACTCCTTATCTTGTTGTACAGCGATGAAAAAATAAAGAACATCCCTTTTAATAAAGGACTGTTGGCAACCCTACGCTTACCATTAACACATCTTGCCATTTGGATCATGCCAGGCACATTCTGCAACTCCCTATTTATCCCCATAACCTCTCTGCAACTCCATCTTACTGCATGGCTCACCTCTTCTAGAAGTCTCTCTGGCCTGAAAAGGCCATTTAGCTAAAATCTGGTACTGGGTCTTTCTTATACTGGATCTGCTGGAGGCAGACAGCTACCCAAAGAGGAGTTGAAGATTACTAGGCATTCCCCAAGAAGACAGCCTAGTTTTAAAGGAGGTTTTGTTTTACAAGGGCAAGTGCTGTGCTTGAGGACTCAAATGGTCTAGATAACAAGACTGTTTATCAGACCAGACCCTTCTGAAAACAACCTCTTCCCTAGCTCCGTATGAACAGAATTATACATTACATGACTGGAAGAAAGAGTTACTCTAAATACGGTCTTCGTTTACCAAAAGATATGTAACAGATGAGCTATGGGTTCTTCCGGCATCCAGAATACAAACCATAATCTCAACACCAGGGCAGAGAGCCACTTGTGCTCATTAAATACATTATGATGCCACTTCAGGTCCCTGCTGACTTTAACAGCATATTGATACACTACAGTAGCTTTACTACTAATGGTTAATGTTTGTGGAAAGCACATTACATTAAACAGTGTAAAACAATCCTCGAGGAAAAAAAACTGCATACATATTCCTTTCAGCAAGTATCTTCTATTTCAAACTGCTGAAATATGAGATAAATGTCATATGACAAACCGATGACATTCAAATAAAAACACTTCTTTAAAATCAGTGAATTACATACTGTTGCATGTATTCAGACCACAACTGTAATACACTGCATGCAATGTGTAAGAGAGACAGTTCAGAATGTGACACCAATTTTTAAAAAGGGCTCCAGAGGTGATTCCAGCAAATACAAGCCAGTAAGCCTGACTTCAGTACTGGGCAAATTGGTTAGATTTTCAGAAAGTCTTCAACAAGGTCCCTCACCAAAGGCTCTTAAGCAAAGTAAGTTGTCATGAGATAAGAGGGAAGGTTCTCTCATGGATTGGTAACTGGTTAAAAGATAGGAAACAAAGGGTAGGAATAAATGGTCAGTTTTTGTCATGAAGAAAGTGGTGTCCCCCAGGGGTCTGTACTCGGACCATTACTATTCAACATATTCATAAATGATCTGGAAAAGGGGTAAACAGTGAGGTGGCAAAATTTGCAGACAAAACAAAACTACTCAAGATAGTTAAGTCCAAAGCAGACAGCGAAGAGCTACAAAGGGATCTCACAAAACTCGGTGACTTGACAACAAAATGGCAGATGAAATTCAATGTTGATAAATGCAAAGTAATGCACATTCGTAAACATAACCCCATCTATACATATAAAATGATGGGGTCTAAATTAGCTGTTACCACTCAAGAGAGAGATCTTGGAGTCATTGTGGATAGTTCTCTGAAAACATCCACTCAATGTGCGACAATCAAAAAAAGTGAACAGAATGTTGCGAATCATTAAGAAAGGGATAGATAATAAGACAGAAAATATCATATTGCCTCTATATAAATCAATGGTACACCCATGTCTTGAATACTGTATGCAGATGTCATTGCCCCACCTCAAAAAAGATGTATTGGAATTGGGAAAAGGTTCAGAAAAGGGCAACAAAAATGAGTAGGGGTATGGAATGGCTTTCGTATGAGGAGAGATGAATACGACTGGGACTTTTCAGCTTGGAAAAGAGATGACTAAGGAGGGATATGATAGAGATCTATAAAATCATGACTGCTGTGGAGAAAGTAAATAAGGAAGTGTTATTTACTTCATCTCATAACACAAGAACTAGGGGTCACCAAATGAAATTCTTTTAAACCTGCTGCCTTTTAAACAAAAGGAAGTAATTCTTCACACAACGCATAGTCAATCTGTAGAACTCTTTGCCAGAGGATGTTGTGAAGGCCAAGACTATAACAGGGTTCAAAAAAGAACTAGATAAATTCATGGAGGATAGGTCCATCAATGGCTATTAGCCAGTATGGGCACGGATGGTGTCCCTAGTCTTTGTTTGCCAGAAGCTGGGAATGGGCGACGGGATGGATCGGGGTGATTACCTGTTCTGTTCATGCCTTTGGGGCACCTGGCATTGACCACTGTTGGAAGACAGGATACTGGGCTAGATAGACCTTTGGTCTGACCCATTATAGCCATTCTAGTTTTCTTATGTTTAGTACTGCCAGCCCTTCCATCTCTCACTGAAGATAACAATAGCTGATGATCCAAGGCATTTCACAGCAGTTAAAACCCAAATGTTCACAGGAAACCTTTTTTGGGTTTTTTTTTTTTAATGCATGTTGTATGGAAATTGCATGAACATGACATAGTAAACTGGGCAAATATCCACAAGAGAGTTAACATCAGTACACTGGTATTATGACGAGTACATAACAGGGGTGCCCTAAGAATAGCCTTCGGGATAGCTGCTGGATGAGGATAAAGCATGATATCTTTAAAAGTGATCAGCTGGTGAACACAAAGGATAAGCAATTTCTAGTTATCTAGCAAGGTAGATCTGCAATTACAAACCAGAACATTGTACTGGGTTTGTGCATTCAGTTATTTTAAATATTATTGTAATGTAATTTTCAGATATAACATCAGAGTATTAGATTGTTATACAATGCACACCAGAGGGTATTTTATACTTTACCATGCTGTTCAGAGGTAGAAAATTCAAATGATCACATAAAACACTTGTATAATTTTAAAATAATACCTAGTATTTAACATCTTTAAAATACTTTACAAACAACACAAGATAACTAATCCTCAAAATATCCTTGAGGCATAGAGGAGTATTTTCCACAGATACATGGGGAAACTGAAGCAGAGGAGCTAAATGTGTCACGAATACATAGATTTCCTGGTTTGTAGCCCTGTGCTTAAATCACAAGACCATACTCTCGATTTGTTAAAGTCTTAAAATACTGGGTGGTAATATTGTTGACATAATGACCTCTTACACTCTTGCCTTCCCTCAAATTGTCTGTCCTTCATTTTGGGATTGGCATAATAATCTACCAGAAGAAGAGAACTAGTGAACATCCTAGTTAAGGTGGTGCATTTATTTGTGATTTTGAAAATTATGTAAATTTAAATGCAAATTAGGTGTGACAATCATGCTTCTGGCAAGTTGCCCATCTCTGCATTGCAGTCCTCAATGTTGTAAAATTGTATGTCACTCACTTTCCATTTTGAAAACAAGGTTACACCCACCTTTTTGGCAGCTGTAACTCTAGGATGTACTCCCAAAGAATGCAATCTTGGCACCACTGAAGTCAATAGCAAACCTTCCATTGATTTCAGTAGGGCCAGGACTTCACCCAAGGAGATTAAATATTTCCCTGCCACTGCCGCAAAGGTAGTCAGATAGGTAAATTTACAAATCCCTTCCTGAATGAGGCTGATTTAAAAAACAAAAACACTTATCTCTTCTAGGTCTGCATTAAGGACTCCTATTCCTAGACTTCTATCTAAAAATTGCTGTTTTTTTGCCTACATCTCACAATCTCTCCTATTTGCCATAACTCTGCATATATACCATTTGGGTTCAGGAGGTTTGTTTTTGCTTTCAAGGATATAGGATTATTAGACTGTGAAACATTTTGCCAAAGGAAGAAGCTGAAAGCCCATCATTTGTCTCATTTAAAACTAGACTAGACAATGCACTAGAAAACACTGTAGAGAAGACTCCTTCACAGACAGGGATTGGACTAGATGATCTTATAAGCCTTTTCCACCTCTAACTTCAGTGAATAAATGGTAGTGGTTACACAACACTGGCAATATCAGGCCTGACAGAAATGGCAACAGTGTCAGGAGTATCAGCACAAAAGATAAGAGCCTGTGGTGTTACGGAAGGGGATTTGTTATTGGTTGTTGTTAAGGTCAGTGTACGCAGATGGAATAGACGATATTGATGATTCCAGAAGGCTGATTAAATTATGTGTAAAAAGAAAAGGCATACTTGTGGCACCTTAGAGACTAACAAATTTATTTGAGCATAAGCTTTCATGAGCTACAGCTCACTTCATCAGATGCATTTGGTTGCCTCGATGCATCCGATGAAGTGAGCTGTAGCTCACGAAAGCTTATGCTCAAATAAATTTGTTAGTCTCTAAGGTGCCAAAAGTACTCCTTTTCTTTTTGTGAATACAGACTAACACGGCTGCTACTGTGAAACCTAGATTGTGTGTGTAATGGAATCATCAGGGCCATGTGGCAAGCAATACAAGGTTATTAGACCATCTATGTGTTGCCCTGGGTTATGGCCCAGCCATATCTAAAGTATTGGTGGCAATGAACATCCACTCGTACTCCCAGAATATTTGATATAGAAGCTAGAGGTTATCACCAATTGGTAAATGGAGAGAAATTCCCCAGCACACAACAGAGGAGAGTTCACAGGAGTACTCTTGCAAGCATCATCACATCCTGAGCAAAACCTATTGAAAAATACCGTGAAGTGGGAATGGCCACTATTTGTCAATAAAATGCAGTGTGGGACAATGCCATGTCACCTCCTCACACCAGTGAGTTCTCAGACTGCTCTGCTTCCCCCCCCCCCCATGATGTCTATAACCACAGCTACTGCAGCTCATTTTAACCTTGATCAGTTCCATTCCAACCAGTGTGATCAAGGTTGGATTGAAACCAAGGTTGGATTGAAACCTGTCAAGGACTTTTCACCTCATTGCTTCAGATGGTGGCCTGCAATAGGCTGGTTTTCCAAGTTGGGCCTCAGTGCACTGTTTTCTACAATTTGTGGGTTTCCAGGAAATTTAATAGTGCATGGGACTTCCCATTCCGGGATTTCCTGTCAGAAACACCGGACTCTCTGATGCATAACTAGCCTGAAAGTCTTGAAGTAAAGATAGTGGCATCCCACAATCCATGATGAAGTTTACTAAACTCCTTCATGAGGCCCACTACTATTGTTGGGGCTGAGGAGCAACTGCTGTACCAGATCAGACCTGAGGTCCATCTAGTCTCTGACACTGGCCAGAACGAGATGCTTCAGAGGAAGGAGAAGAATCTTGTAAAAGGCAGATGCAGAGTCATCTTCCTCCCACATCAGGTGTGCTGCTGTCAGGTGACTGGGATGTGGGCAGTCATGCTAGGGGTCGGAGCAGGCATCAGGCCTAGTAGTTAGAGCAAGTGTCAAAAGCCAGGAATAGGAGACCAGGGATCAGACGCCAGAGCCAAAGTCATGAATCAGAGTCAACAGTCAGAACTGGGTTATCTGGAGAGAGATAAGGCAGAGGCAAGGCTGGGTCCAAAGCAGGAGCGGGACTGGAAGGCAGAACAAGGCAGTAGCAAGGCTAGGATCAAGCAAGCTAAGGCTTGCAAACTGCTGCTGCTGGGTTTAAGAGAAAGCCTGCTATCTTTCTCAGCCAATCAGACAGAGCATTCCAACATGAAGTCTAACTGATGCTGTGGTCATCAGCTGTCGTCATCAGACTCAGCTGTGGTCATCAGACTCTTCAGAAGACTGAGCTGCAGGCCCATATTATTCCTGACATGTCCAGTTAGAGATGGCTTAAACCCTGAAGTATGAGGTTTAATATCCCTTCCAGAATTTTTGTTATCATCATGACAACTCAGGATCTTCTGTTTATCCATATGATAACTTCTTCATCTTAGTAACTTTCCTGCAATAAGTATCACAATCTAATTATGTATTGTGTGAAAAAGTGTTTCTTTTTTATCAGTTTTTAATTTCTTATCCTTAAGTTTCATTATATGCCCTCTTGTTTTTGTGTTATGAGGCAAGGAAAACAGAAGTCCCTGATCCACCTTCCCTAGAGTCTAGACTATTTATTATTTTATATACTTTTATCACACCCCCTCTTATTCATCTCTTTTATACTACTAACAATCCCAATCTTTTCAACCTGTCTTTGCATGAGAGATTTTTCATGCCTTTAATCATTCTTGTTCCAAACCCCCTCTATTCCAGAGATATCATTTTTGAAACTGGATGGGTCAGTACTGCATGTAGCATTCTAGAAGAGGCCCCACCATTGATTCATACAAAGACATCAGAATACTCTCTATCATTCAACACTTGCTTCCTTATGTATCCTAACATCTTGTTAGCTTTTTTGACCACAGCTGCACATGTAGAGGTCTTCATTCACACTCAGGTTCTTATTGTCAGTTGATACAGTTAATTTAGAACCGTGGAATGGTGTATTCCTAGTTTAAATGTTTCCTTCCAATGTGCATTACTTTGTATTTACAAATATTTGCTTCCCCTACTTGCTTACCTTTGCGGCCTCCCTACTGCAGATTTGTAGAGAGAAAAGAGGTTGTAAGGCACGCACTTCCTGTAGATATTTGGAATGGGGGCATAGATAGAGAACATAAGAATGGCCATAGTGGATCAGACCAAAGGTCCATCTAGACCAGTATCCTGTCTTCTGACAGTGGACAATGCTAGGTGCCAAAGAGGGAATGAACAGAACAGGTAATCATCAAGTGACCTATCCCATCTCCCATTACCAGCTTCTGGTAAACAAAGACTAGGGACACCATCCCCGCCCATCCTGGCTAATAGCCATTGATGGATCTGTCCTCCATGAATTTATCTAGTGCTTTTTTGTTACAGACTTGCCTTTCACAACATCCTCTGGCAAGTTCCACAGGTTGACTGTGCGTTGTGTGAAGAAATACTTTCTTTTGTTTGTTTTAAACCTGCTGCCTATTAATTTCATTTGGTGACCCCTAGTTCTTGTGTAATGAGAAGGAGTAAATAACACTTCCTTATTTACTTTCTCCACACCAGGCATGATTTTATAGACATCTATCATATCCCCCCTTAGTTGTCTCTTTTCCAAGCTGAAAAGTCCCAGTCTTATTAATCTTTCCTCATACGGAAGCTTTTCCATACCGCTAATAATTTTTGTTGCCCTTTTCTGAACCTTTTCCAATTCCAGTATATCTTTTTGAAATGGGGTGACTACATCTGCACACAGTATTCAAGACATGGGCACACCATGGTTTTATATAGAGGCAATACTGAGGCCCTTTTAAGAAAAAATTATGTCTCCAGAATGCTGAGTATGCCTAGGCTATGGAAAAATGCTCATTTTTGTGAACACCACAAATTCTGTTCTTCAATTACTTTCTCCCTGTCTCTTCTTTTCCTAAGCTCGTTTTATAACTTTCTTAGCATCCTTTCCAGAAGCTTCTATTACTATTCATCTATTACTTGCATCTAACAGAAGGAATCTACAGACTATAAATCACGTCCCTTTCTTTAAGATTCTCAGCTTCCCAACCAACAAAGTCTTAATTCCAGAACATCTTATCTGATCACTACAGCTTCACTGTTCATATCCCACCCATTTCCAAGGGCAAAAAGTTCCTAAAGTCCCTGCTACAGTAGATGACATACTGACAGGACACTTCAATAATGCAATGTAATGTAATGTAACAGAATCTAGGCCAGAAAGTCTGCTCTTACCATTTGTCTTGTTCCTTTCCCTTTTGTATTGGCATTTTACTCCGTTTTTATCTGGCTACATCAGAGGTGGGCAAACTATGGCCCGCGGGCCACATCTGGGCCGCGGGACCATCCTGCCTGGCTCCTGAGCACCCAGCCAGGGAGGCTACCCCCTGGCCCCTCCCCTTCTGTCTCCCCTACCCTGCAGCCTCACCACCGCCAGTGGTCTGGCCTGCCGCTCCTGCCTGGCAGGGTGGCGGCATGGCTGGCTCCAGCCGGGTGGCAGGGCTGTGAGCTCCTGCTGCTCTGAGCAGCATGGTAAGGGGGAGGGAGTGGGGGGGTTGGATAAGGGGCACGGGGGTTCAGGGGGCAGTCAGGGGACAGGGAACAGAGGAGGTTGGAGCAGGCAGAGGTTCTCGGGGGAGTGGTCAGGGGACAAGGAACAGCGGGGGTTGGATAGGCATGGGAGTCCGGGGGGGGGGCTGTCAGGGGGCGGGGGTGTGCATAGGGTTGGGACAGTCAGGGGATAAGGAGCGGGGGGGTTGGATAGGTCAGAGGTTCTGAGGGGAGCAGTCAGGGAGCGGGAAGTGGGAGGGGGAGGATATGGAGCAGGTGCAAGGCTGTTAGGAGAGGCACAGCCTTCCCTACTTGGCCCTCCATACAGTTTTGCAACCCCGATGTGGCCCTAGGGCCAAAATGTTTGCCCACCCCTGGACTACATAGCTGGGTGGCTCTTGCTACACTGCTACACACACACCATAACTATTGAAACTGCATGTTTAAGGCCTGCTCTTGCTCCCACTGTCTTCAGTACAAACAGGAACAGGCCCCTGGCATAGCATATCCTCTGAAGGTCTACTCTGCCAAAATCTTCTTCTACAGCTAGGAGGATTGCTGGAGCAGGGACACAGACCTGGGGACCTCACAGAAGGTTTGGAAGCTTTCCTTAAGGATGAATAGATAAGCATTTAAACCACTCTTCCAAACTCTTTGAGGTAGGCCAGTCATACATTTTTTCCATTCCTGTACACTGTCTCCCACTAATTTAATATTCTTGTTCCTCTATCAACACACACACACACACGCACAAAGTAGGGTTTGTGTGTTTGATTTTAAATTTAATTGATGTAATCGATTGATATCCATATGGGGCTGTCCATAAATTACATAAGGATATGGGTGGGTGAGTGGGACCTTAATTTTGCACGTTTGTTTCAGTATTCTGAAGGTGTACAAGTAGTGGGTGGGACTTGAAAATCATCCAAAAACTGTTATACAACCTATAGACAGCTCCTATGCCATATTCCTCTTCCAACCTCACTCTCTGACAAGGTCTCCCAGCTGTGACATAGAAATTTTAGGTACATTCAGAATGACAGCAAATGAAGCTGCAGGCCGAATTTCAGCTCTTCCCCATGGATAATGCACACCTTGCTGCTTGGGGAGGGAAAAAGCAATTTTCTGATGGTCCAAAATATTTTCACTTACGGTAAAATGAAGAAAACTGCCTCAGGCAAGAATCGAAATTTTTCAGCCTGGCTCCAAAAAAGGGCAACAAGACAAGAATTTGCCAGTTTTGCTGTGGATGCTAATTAGTTTTCTACACAGCTCTGTTGTGGAGAGATAATATTTACCATACTTGTATTAGTCATTTAAAATTCATTGTACACTTAAAATGTACAGTGCTGGCCTAGACTGACATCTAAATGAAAGCGTAGATCACTGGTCTTGCAGAAAAAAGCTTCCTCTGATGAATGGGTTAAATTGCTGCTGTCAGTTTGAATATAATTAGCACAGCTAATGTGCAAAGAATTGCACTGTCAGGAAATGTCACTGTCACTGAGCACTGCTCCCAGTCTGCATTTAATTTTCTGTCTGGCTCAGAAAATTTTAACAACAGGTCAGAATGCACATGTAAAATTTTAACCAATTTTCATATGAAAAAAAGCTCTCCACCTAATGTTTCAATTATCATTTCAGTCTAGTGCTACACATAATTTTTGGTTGTCAATAGAATACTATACTAAGTGCTTCTTATTTCCTTAACTCTGCCTTCCTGGCTTTTATTAGTTGCAACTAGATACTCAACATTAACATCTTTCAGTAGTTTATTGCATTTTTTAATGGCAGTTTAGTAAAATAAAAAGAGAAAGGGAAAAACAAGGAGTTGACACACAGACACAACAACATTTACAAAGGGTTATTAAAATACCCAGTTCTTAATATATAATGAAAGAGGTGCTGGAGCGCAAGCATTTTTTTTACATTCATAACTGATGCAGCAAGCCCAGAGGTGTCGGGTCTATGAACTGCCAAGCCTAGAGGTGTTGGGGCTCTGTCCTGGCACAAATTAAGCCCTGCAAATACCCAACCACCTGTCATCTTTTTTTTCCTCCCGCTACCTCTCAGTTGGAGTTCCCTAGAGTTCTGTTTTTGGCTCCTTCCTTTATTCCCCCTAATGCTTTCCTCTGACTGCCTTTATGCTCCCCAGTCTCTTATTTCTATGCTGAAAACTCTCAAATCTACCTTTCTACCCCATCCTGCCTTGCATCTCTTCATGCCTCTCTGCTCTGTCCTAGATTCTGCCACATTTTATTCAGCCCTGTGTGACATTCTATGCAAATTATTTAATTAGCTAATTAGCATAACTCTAAACTTCAGTTTACGTTTGTTACACCCCAAGCAGTAGTAGATAGAATATGGATGTGCACAAAACTTGGTGGTCCTGGATGTGACTATGGGATGAGTGTTCTCTGATGGGTAGCTGTCTTAGACTGTCTGGGGATAGCTGGGTGCAGTCAGGTGGTGTCTGGAGTCCTGGGTGCTGTCTGGGTGGATGGCTAGGCTCTGTCTGGAGACTGTCTGGGCCGCAGGAGCTTGATAATCTGGAAGATGAGGCTATGGCTGTGGCTAAGGGAAGGGTGCTGTGATAAGTGAATAGGAGCTCTGTGGGAGCTCTCTGTTGCCTGGAGCCTCTTTGAGGGGCTAGTGGTCCTGGAGGACTTACTCTATAGCAGAAAGAAAAGGAGTACTTGTGGCACCTTAGAGACTAACAAATTTATTAGAGCATAAGCTTTCGTGAGCTACAGCTCACTTCATCGGATGCATTTGGTGGAAAAAACAGAGGAGAGATTTATATACACACACACAGAGAACATGAAACAATGGGTTTATCATACACACTGTAAGGAGAGTGATCACTTAAGATAAGCCATCACCAGCAGCGGGGGGGGGAAAGGAGGAAAACCTTTCATGGTGACAAGCAAGGTAGGCTAATTCCAGAAGTTAACAAGAATATCAGGGGTTTCAGAGTAGCAGCCGTGTTAGTCTGTATTTGCAAAAAGAAAAGGAGTACTTGTGGCACCTTAGAGACTAACAAATTTATTAGAGCATAAGCTTTCGTGAGCTACAGCTCACTTCATCGGATGCATTTGGTGGAAAAAAAAAAAAGAAAAAAAGAATATCAGAGGAACAGTGGGGGGTGGGGTGGGAGGGAGAAATACCATGGGGAAATAGTTTTACTTTGTGTAATGACTCATCCATTCCCAGTCTCTATTCAAGCCTAAGTCAATTGTATCCAGTTCATCATGTGCCAGCAATGCCCCTCTGCCATGTACATTGGCCAAACTGGACAGTCTCTACGTAAAAGAATGAATGGACACAAATCAGACGTCAAGAATTATAACATTCAAAAACCAGTTGGAGAACACTTCAATCTCTCTGGTCACTCGATCACAGACCTAAGAGTGGCTGTACTTCAACAAAAAAGCTTCAAAAACAGACTCCAAGGAGAGACTGCTGAATTGGAATTAATTTGCAAACTGGATACAATTAACTTAGGCTTGAATAGAGACTGGGAATGGATGAGTCATTACACAAAGTAAAACGATTTCCCCATGGTATTTCTCCCTCCCACCCCACCCCCCACTGTTCCTCTGATATTCTTAAAAAGAAAAGGAGTACTTGTGGCACCTTAGAGACTAACAAATTTATTAGAGCAAAAGCTTTCGTGAGCTACAGCTCACTTCATCGGATGCATTTGGTGGAAAAAAGGTGCCACAAGTACTCCTTTTCTTTTTGCGAATACAGACTAACACGGCTGCTACTCTGAAACCTCTGATATTCTTGTTAACTGCTGGAATTAGCCTACCTGCTTGTCTCCATGAAAGGTTTTCCTCCTTTCCCCCCCCTGCTGTTGGTGATGGCTTATCTTAAGTGATCACTCTCCTTACAGTGTGTATGATAAACCCATTGTTTCATGTTCTCTGTGTGTGTGTATATAAATCTCTCTTGGTTTTTCCACCAAATGCATCCGATGAAGTGAGCTGTAGCTCACGAAAGCTTATGCTCTAATAAATTTGTTAGTCTCTAAGGTGCCACAAGTACTCCTTTTCTTTTTGCGAATACAGACTAACACCGCTGCTACTCTGAAATCTATAGCAGAAGTGCAACAGAGGTCCCCTGGTGGACAGGAAGAGCAATTACAGCTATTATACCCAGCCCAGCTGGATATACGAGGATATGTCTGCGCTGTGGAAATGTGTGTCACATGAAATGTGGCAGTTGGCAGACTTATTTCTCCTCAGGGCTGCTCTGACACTTTCTTCAATAAACATGCCAAAAACTGAACTTCTCACTTTTCATCTCCTCCCTTTTACCATCACAGGTGATGCCACCACTATCCTCCTGCTGACTCAAGCTTGCAATTTTACCAACATCTCTGACTCCTCTCATGTCAGATTCAGGCTCCAGACAAATATGGTCACTTTTCCTGCCATACTCGGTTGGAAAATACAATGGACATATGTGACATACTCGTGCGCCAAGCATCCTTTACTTCTATGGGAACAGTGGGATTTGGGTGGGCTAGAGCTCAGCAAACTGGCCAATTAGAATAAATGCAGCTAAATGCCTTAGCTTTTTTTATAATTCACCAGAGAAGGGCCACAGAAATCAATGATATCTGAATAAATCAAGACATCTGATCATGCTGGGTAGGAGGGATAAAGATTGCTCATCCACCCTCATATATTATTTCCTTCATCCCATACATTTTTAATATATGCAGCACCATAACACTTGACTTCAGAAGAAGTTCACATCTTCACCCTTCCAGTCCAGATACAGTGCTAAGGAGTTCTCAACAGAGGGAAAAACAATAACCGATATGATTATCTTTTCCCAGATTGGAGAAAGGATTCAGATATGAAGACTGAGAAATATGATGCCCTTCTGTGCACAACACAACCACTGTTAGGCAAGTAAATTAAAAGTGTGGGCAAATCTATAAACTGGTTATCTAAAGAAAATTGTACAAACCTGATGACACTAATATCTCTAGAGTGTGTTGAAGCTGTGAAGTGTAATAAAAGTGCTAAATATTATGACATCAATTATACAGTTTTCCAAACAAGTATTCTTATAGCTATTAAGGCAAGATATTAAAAGACAAGCAAGTGAATGGAATTCAGTCATCTGTAGCTTAAAAATTATTTCACTAACAGAATTAATTCTGCATCTCTCAATGTTATCAAACTATGTTGCCTTATTTTTATATAATTCACATCCAGAGGCTTTTTTAGGATGGACTGCTGTGAATTAAAACATATTATTAATTATATTATTTTATTTGTAGGACAATTATCTAGTACTTTAACCATTTTTTTTTAAAGAATAATGAATAAAATTGTTCTACAAACATATTTTAGCTCCCATTCCAGTCTGTTTGATAGGCATTGACTTTGTATGATAATTCCTTAACAAATTATTTGGATCCTGCAGATCAATTTTAAATGCAACAACCACTCCAACCCAGGAAAAAGAAAATATGATTGCTTAAATCTCATACATGGAGACTCCCATAGGACTGAATACAGATGAGCTTCTAGTGAAACACTTGCATCTCCAGACTGCCCAAAGCAATTTTCCAGTATGCCCCCATCCCTCAGGACATATTTTACTCCACCTTTACTATGTGCATAATAAGATTTACATGTTAATGAGAAGTGACAGGAAATAAGTAATTAGGAAGCAAGGCTCTAGCCTTGCATGCATTTTAAATACTGTATACTGTAACTCTGGAATAAATATTCAGCCCCTTTTCTCATTTTCTTCCTAATTAGCTGAATTAATTCATTATTTATGACGCCAGTATACCTTCCATAAGTAGGTAATTACAAATAAATATATAAATAAAATAAGCAGTGTCTCAGTGGCCAGTCTCGGCTCTGTTATATTTGGTAATTATTTTAATTATTATATATTGTTTATTAAGATTTGACAGGACACTTAGGGCTGTACAAAACACAGAGAAGAAACAGCTCATGTCCTGTCTATGCAAAGCAGCAGTGGCTTCCATTAGTATAAGTACCTGATGCCACCCCTGAATTTCAATTTCAATTTACTGCACCAACATGAAGTGGTCGGCTGTGTGATTCATTCCAATAATTTATCAGATTAAGTGGCATTAGTGTAAACTCTGCTTTATATTGGTGTACCTTCGTTAAGCGTTTTACACTGGTGTAACTTATAGTTACACTGGGTCAAATGTTTCTGGTGTGGACAAACCCTGTGAACCTGATCCTGAAATGTGTCAAGTATCAGAGGGGTAGCTGATGAGGAGGTGTCAATACCAAGAGAGGGAAAATTGCTTTTGTAGTGAGCCAGCCACTCCCAGTCCTTATTCAAGCTCAAATTAATGGTGTTAAGTTTGCAAATGAATTGTAGCTTTGCAGTTTCTCTTTGAAGTTTGTTTTTGAAGTTTTTTTGTTGAAGTATGTTCTTAGGCCACTGGCCGTTATGTCCTTATGCTGCATAACTCTTTGATCTGTATCTATGCATTACAGGCATGGAGACACTGCTGGTGATTACAGAGTATTAGAGGATAATATTACTTCTCTGACTGATGGCCACTGACTACCAAGCTGTCATGTCTTGGAAAGCTTCTCCTTATGGTTCAGGATGGCCTTGTGACCCCAAGTTCATCCCAGAGCACAAAATCCAGGAGTGTTTTGAGAGGCTTAAGCAGTATTGAGAGGTCTCTAAACATTCACTAAGGGGCTTTATGATACATCTGACACAGCTATCAGGACTTCATGGCCATTACCACAAAGGCAATGGTCATGATGTAGAGACTGATGCCCAACCAACCATACTGTTTGTACATGTTAGGCACTATGACATAATGGTGATGAGGGCATCATAAGAAACTAAGGTTTCAGAGTAGCAGCCATGTTAGTCTGTATTCGCAAAAAGAAAAGGAGTACTTGTGGCACCTTAGAGACTAACAAATTTATTAGAGCATAAGCTTTCGTGAGCTACAGCTCACTTCATCGGATGAAGTGAGCTGTAGCTCACGAAAGCTTATGCTCTGATAAATTTGTTAGTCTCTAAGGTGCCACAAGTACTCCTTTTCTTTTTATAAGAAACTAAATAGAACAGAATGGAATTCGAACAGAATAGTGTCTGCCAAAAATCACATTTCACCTTCATCTGTCTCAAAAGAAATGTAATATTTATACTATTTTCTGTCAATGTATTTCTTTATACTGTGCTCATCACCATAGTATCTGAGTCCCTATTATTAGGATTATTTAAGAAGAAAATCAATGGAGACCTAAAGTATATCCAAAGATAATCTCTCAGTGAGTCAGCCAAGCCATTGCCTATCCCAGATTACATACACCAAATGTGTGGGGAAACAGACAGCAGTATTAAAGTCAAAACTAACTTACTGGTATATAGGTTTTCTAGCAGATTCTCTCTTAATTCTGCTAGCCAGACAAACATCAATTGAAATCTGGGTAGTCACCTAAAAAGAAATGGAAGTTAAAACATGAATTCTTCCTTTGAACTCTTGCTTTGACAGGTAGCTTCTTACCTTTTCTTTTTTATTTAAGGCATTTAATAAGTCAACTTGACCACCCCTTCTACATATGAAATGGCTTCTAGAGGACCTACTTAAGAGTCACAAACATACGCTGTAGCTAAATCTGCCTTTTAGGACGTTTACTAAGTTATTTTTCAAGAACAAAGAGTGGCTGCATAACGGGGAGACTGAAATAGGGAAAAATATGATCATTTTAGAAGGAGCTTAAGCCAATAAGTAGACGAAGGAAAGGTGCAGGATTTTCTCAGCATTTCCTCAGCATTTGTGCAGGAGCATTTCTATAAATTAACCAAAAGCTCACATCTCATAATTCACTTGACAGTTTATCAGCCCTGGAAATGAATGCAGGCAAATTAGATGAAGGATGAAGGCAGTGGTTTCAAAGCTCTGCTAGGCAGCTCAAAAAATATTTCTTGTGCTTAAGTTCTCAGTGTTCTAAAGGTTAACGGTCCCCAATTATCTCTTCCACTCGGTTTTATTAGTGTAAAAATCAGTCTGCATGTCTACTCAGGGTGCTGCACAAGAAAGGCAAACAGCGTTAAACATAGCTACTTTCAAATCAAGTTATTTTGTTATGTTTGGATAGGGATGGATAGGTTTATGGGTGTCCTAAAACCACTGTCTGGAATAAAATGGACTTGGGGGTGAATATTTCAAATTTAGAACAGCTTGTATTACTGGTCTGCTAGACACTGTCAACATTTAAATAAAGTAAAATTTTAAAAGTCTTAAAACATAAAATCAATAATACCCTCAGAACTATACTCTAAACTGACATCCAATCAGTTAAAAATAGTTAAAAGTAGTTTTGGGTACTATGCCCATTGCTGGGACTCCCCATGCAGATATCTGTGGTTTTGCAGTCAGAAGTCCAGATTACAAACCTGTTACTTACAATAGTAAGCAGTTACTCATGCAGTGTCCCATTGACTTCAAATGTAATTCTTCATGTGAGTAACGGTTCACAAATGTATGTACTTCAAAATTTGACTCATTTTCCGACACTCTAAGGGAGAGATTCTGCCAACCTTACCCACAGTGACTAGTTCTTTACTCCCATGTAGCTCCAATGATATCATATGAGGCGGGTTCTACTTACAATGGGTACGGGTGGCAGAATGCAGCCCTACATTTTTTTCCTCTCCCTTTTTGCTGTAAGACAGACACCTACATATAAGGAACACTGATAAAGCAACTATATAGGGGAAATCACACTAATCACTGTACACAAAGTGAACTTGGAAGCTGCCTCTTTCAGAGGATACACAAAATGAAGGAATTAACATCACCATGTAGGGATAACAACCTTGTCATTCTGCATAAATTCATTATGGGTAGCTACCTACCTACTACCTAAGTTCCACCTGCAATTTCACATGGATATAATATTCTTCATTTCCTATCCTAAATTGTTGTATAGTGTTGCTATGTCCTCTTAAACTGCTGTTGTTCCTCTCTCAGGTGCTGGGTGAAATGATTCCTGGATATGCTACAGTTTGTAAAACACTTCGTGATTCTTTGGATTAAAAGTTACAATATAAAATGTGAAGTATTGTTATGATGAAAGTCATCAGATGGTGCTATTACACAGTGTCTTCCGAGTTATTACATGTAGTCTAACCATTTATTTTTCTTAGCATGTGAACATTGTTCTGTCTTTGAGGAAATGCTTGTACTGTATTGTTGCTAGTTTTGTGACTTTTTTGGAGGGCGGGGGCTGTTGTAAGCAGAAAGGGAATTTGCTCTCTGTCTTAATCTCTTTACCTAGACAATTCTTGGGGCAGAATTGCTTTCTGGGAAGCGAACATTGGTGTCTTGGCTGAAATTCCTGAAAGAGGGGATTGTCTGCATGAGCTTTGTGAGCACCTCTACTGAAGAACTGGTGTATATATCATAAAGAAAAATTACACTAAGGGATTGGCCATACATTGGGGAAATGCATACTATAGAAATGTGATTTCTAAAGCATGCTAACGTGTTGCACATTAATTGGTCCATGTAGACCCTCCAGGTGTGCACTACATATCCTAATTATATGCATGTCCATATTATCAAACAAGAAATACACTGGATCCTCGCTAGAACGCAGGATTTGGGATCCATGCACGGTACAGTGTTAATGCGAGGACTGCATTATAGCGGGGACCGTGTTAAAATGAATTCCAATTAAAGTAATTAAATTTGGAATTCATGGCCACGACCGCATTATATGCGAATTCGCACTATATAGACGCATGTTCTAGAGAGGGTCCACTGTATGTTCAATTACTGCTGGACCTACTTCGATTTAATTTAAGAGAATTTAAGTAAGAAGATGCACAAATTTTAAGGGTCTGGCACGGTCATCTAGTCTGACCTGCATAATACAGGCCATAGAATTTCACAATAATATTATGAAACAACAAGAAATATGTGCAATTACTACTAGATCTATTTCAAAACAATTTAAGAGAAATTAAACTTATGTATAATTGGCATGGGAAATGATGGTGTGAACATGAAAAATAGGCAAAAATCTATTTGTAGGTACACAATAATGTGTTTTTAGATATGCAATAAATTGATTTTTATATGTAATAGAATGAAAGGTGTGCAACCATTGATTTTTTAGTGGAAAACCTAAAAATGACAGGAAGGATACTCTTGTGGTTAAAATACTGGATGCAAATCAGGAGATCTATGTTTGATTTCAGGTTCTGTCACAGACTTCTTGTGATACCTTTGGTAAGTCACTTAATAGCTCTGTATCACAGTTCCTCATCTGTAAAATGGGGATAATATCTCTTTTTTATTACTGGTCTATTTAGATTGTAAACTTTTCAGGGACTTCTGTTTTCTCTTTATGCACAACACAATGGGGCTCCAATATTGGTTTAGGTCTCTAAGTGCTACCATCACACTTACACTTCTACTAAATTTGTGTACACTATGTGACCAATGAAAACTAGGATAGTAAGAAGGTGCGTAGATTTAAAGGGTCTGGTATGGTCATCAAGCCCATAACCTCTGATTGAGCTAAAACATATACTTTAGAAGGATATATAATTTTGATTAAATAACTTCAAGTGACGGAGAATTCACCACCCTGGGCAAGTTGTTCCAATAGTTACTATTACAAATGGTTACCTTATTTCTAGTCTGAGTTTATCTAGCTTCACTTGCAGCTACTGGATCTTTTTGTGTTTTTGTCTGCAAGAGTAAGGAGCCTACTATTATCAGAAATCTTTCCCTCAGTACATACTTATACACCTTGATCAAGTCACCTCTTCATCTGCTCTTTTGTAAGATAAATGAGATTATTTGGCCTCTCACTGTAAGGCAGTTCTTCCAGATCCGAAATAGTTCTTGCAGCTCTTTTCTGAATACTTTCCAAATATTTAGGTTTTACTGAATAGTTTCCTTCATCATGCAACCTCTTTTCTCTCATTCTAGTAAAAATTCAAGATGACATTTCCAGTTAGTTCCTATTGCTTCCAAGTGCCAACTATAATGGGCTTTGGCAAAGATCAAAGGGTCTATTGGCATGCTGGTTCTCCAGTAGAAAGTAACAAAGAACACTTGAATACAGATGACATCTACTATAATTTCCATTAGAGGTACCAAAGTGCACACATCCACACACTGTTTTTAATTTCCTCATTCAAATGGCACAAGCCTAGTTCTTGCAAAGACATATATATGCTTAATGCAATGCATGTAGTTTTCCCCATTGATTTCAACTAGACCACTCATGCATAACGTTAAACACATGCCTAAGTCTTTCAGGATCACAGAACAGTTTAGATCATTACAGTTTATAGAAGAACAAAAAGCAGAACTCAATTCCATGCTCACTATGTTGTACGGCACATATTTCATTATAGATATTCCTCTTCCTTGTGGTAATCCCATACAATGAGGTCTGCCTCCTCCTTCTCTCCCCACACACACTAAAAGGGAGGTAGGGAGATAGAAAGTTCAAGCCCATTCTGAAGCAATTTAGCATTGGAAGTTCAAGATAAATTTTTTCAGCAAGCTCCTAGTGTATGACACAGGGTACTTAGATAAAAATGGGTGTTAACCTTTCATATGTGTTGTTCTTTAAGATGTGTTGCTCATGTCCATTCACTCTTGGTGTGCACATGCCCTAGGCATAGTTGCTGGAAATTTTTCCCTCAGAAATACTTGTTGTGGCGTCTCAAGCGCCCTCTGCAGCCATGTGCCCAGCCAACCCCGCACCAGCTCAGTTCCTTCTTTCCAGAAACTCTGACATCGAGGGGTAGGAGGGTGGGTCATGGAATGGACATGTGCAGTACATCTTGAAGAACATCAGTTACAAAAGATTAGCAACTGTTTTTTCTTCTTAAACTGCTTGCACATGTGCTTTCCACTGTTGGTGACTCCCAAGCAGTAATAAAGGTGGAAGGATCAGAGTTCACGTACATACAACTCGACCAAATTTGGCATCATCCCTAGAATAATAGGTGATAGCAAAATGGGAAGAGGAAGCACAAACTGATACCATGTTGCTGTTTTACAAATATTCTGGATAGGGATTTGCACTAGGAACACAGCTGAGAATGCTTGCAATCTTGTGGAATGAGCAGTCAGGTTACTCAATGGCAAAATGACTGTTCATAACAAGCGTGGATACATGAAGTTATCCAAGACAAAATTCTTCATGGGGAAACTGGGAAATCTTTCACCCTGTCTGCTATAGCCAAGAACAGTTGGATGGATCACCAAAATGGTTTAGTCCTGTCTAGGTAGAATAATAGAACTCATCTAATATCCAATGTGTGTAATTGTTTATTCCTCTCTGTGTGAGGTTTTGGGTAAAACATAGGTAAGTAAATTGCTTCATTGCTATGAAAATCTGAAACTACTTTATGGAGGAAACTGGGATGAGGGTGTAAGTATACCTTATTTTTAAAGAAGACTGTATGGCTCTGATGTCAGGGCACGGAGTCCAGAGTCTCTTCTGACAGAAGTGATGGCAAGTAGAAAAGCCACCATCCAGGAGAGGTATAATAAGGAGCATTTTGCTAAAGGCTCAAATAGTGGTCCCATACCTTTATTCAAGTCCCAAGATGGGGGGGACAGGCTCTCTTACATGAGGGTACCACTTTCCCAAGCCTTTAATGAATCTGATTGTCATGTCATTTGAAAAAACAGAATGGTTATCTCCACAAGGGTGGAAACTTGATATTGCTGCTAGGTGGACCTTGATAGAGAAAATTGCTTAGCCTTGCTGTTTCAGGTGCAGCAAATAGTTGAGTGTATGTTGGATGGATGAATGCATCAGGTAGACTCTGGTTTGGGAAGCCCAGACTGAGAACCACTTCTATTTTGACAGGTAAGCAGCCCTGGTGGAAGGCTTTCTACTGCTTAGTAAGACCTGATGAACTCTCTCTGAACAAGCCTGTTCTCTGGGATTTAGCCATAGAGCTTTCAGGATATTAAATGAAGGGAATGCAAGTTCGGGTGGAGCAGCCGACCGTGGTCCTGAGTGATCAAATCCAAGTGAAATGGGAGTGAGACTGGAATCGCCACTGAGAGGTCCAGTAGAGCGGAGAACTAACCAGTGTTGGCAGGGTCGTGCTGAGGCTTTTAATATAACCCAAGCATGGTCCCACTTGATCTTTAGAAACACCCCTTATCGGAGTGGGATGAGGGAAAAGCATAATAAAGGTTCCCTTTCCAGGGTAGCAGGAAGGTGTCCATGATGGAAGCCTGACTGTGGCCTTGAAAGGAGCAGAATCGGTGACATTTTCTGTTGTACTTATTTGCAAATAGGTCTATATGGGTAATCCCCCACTTTTGGAAAATGCCTCTCGCTACCTCCGGGTGAAGAGATCACTGGTGGTGACTGGAGAAAAACCTGCTTTAGGTGATCTGCTAACTTGTTCTGCATCCCTGGAAGATAAGAGGTCTTGAGGTTGATTGAATGAGTTATATAAAATTTCCACAAGTGAACCGCTTCCTAACAAAGGAGAGATGAGCAAGTTGAAGTAAAACATGGCTGCAGTGTTGTCTCTCAGAACAAATAGGTTTCTCCCTCTAATATGAGGCAGGAATGCCTGACAGGCAAGACAAACCACCTTGATCTCTCTGATGTTGATAGGAAGAGAGCTCTGTCAGTGACCAAAGGTCTTGAGTTCACAGAGGCCCCAGGAGAGCTCCCAGTTCTAGGGCTGACACATCTGAGACCAGAGTCATTGACAGTTGAGGGCAGATGAAGGGAATGCCCACACAAATGTTGAGAGAATCCAACCACAATTCAGAGAAATGAGAACCTGGGAAGGTAAAATGAGTACAGTGTCCAGAGGACAACTGCTTGGCGAGTACACTGATGCCACCCAAGTCTGGAGGTGTCTGAAGTCCAGTCTCACATATTGTACCACCTATGTGCACAAGGCCATATGGTCTAGGAGCCCCATACAGTTTCAGACTATTGTGATTGGATTACATTTGAGGTGTCTCACAGGGATTGGATCGACTGGAATCGTAACTCTGGGCAGAATGCCCAGGCCTGCCCCGCCCCAATAAACTCTATTCTCTGTACTAGACAAACAGTAAACTTATCTGCATTGATCAGTAGGCACGGGAACTTGAATGTTGACTGGATGAGTCAAACGCTGGATACAACCTGGGCTCTAGATCGGCCCTTGACTAGCCAGTTATCCAGTTATGGATAGACTTGCACTCCTAATCTCAGTAAGGCTGCCACTATGACCATATGTTTTGTGAATACCTGAGGAGCTGCAGACAGGCCGAATGGAAGCACCATGAACTAGTAATGCAAATGCTTCACTAGAAACCTAAGGAACCTTCAGTGTCCTCAATATATTGACACATGGGAGTAGACATCTCTTAAATCAAGGATGGTGTATCAGACCCTGGGATCCAGAGAAAGAATAATGGATCCCAGGATGACCATGCAGAACTTTATATTTCTGAGATACTTTTTGAGTTGATGAAGGTCTAAATTAGGTCTGACACCTCCGTTGTCTTTCAGGATTAGGAAGTAATGGGAGTAGAAACTCTTCCCTCTTAAATTTTGTAGAACCTTTCCTACAGCTCCCACCCGAAGGAGAGATTGAACCTCTGGACCAGAAGTTCTTTCTGAGAGGGATCCCTGAAGAGGAATGGGAAAGGGAATGAGGCAGAAATAAACTGGAGAGTAGAATAAACTTTCCTGCCAAAGAGGTTCAACTTTTTTGAGTCCTTTGAATTTGGAGTTCCATCTTGATGTCCCTGCCTTTCTTTCTCATTAGTAAATACTACTAGGAATCCCGGGTGGCAGGATGGATGGAAAGGAACTCATAATCTTGGACGGATACATAGTACTTTTGCTCAGCACTTTTTGAAATGGGGAGAAGGGATGCAGGGGTCTGCCACAGACTCTTAACTGGGTCATAATGGCCTCATTTAGATGCAGGGCTACTTAAGAAGGATCTGCAGCAGCTAAAATATTGAGCATGCTGGGGTAGGACTCTTATTACTTCCATCTGTACGCACAGATGGACACCCTCTTTAGTAACTCTTGGTGAGCCTTACAGTCATCTGGGGAAGGCAACGTGCCCTCTTACTGAGACTGCCTTGTCAGGGGAGGAGGACAGCACTAGTTGTAGATGCTCTTCATTCCCTTCTTGGTTTATGGGGTCCTCTTGATCCTGCTTCTGAAGTCCAGTACTAGGCTCGATACCAGAATTAGGAATGGGTGCCACCGCGTAGAAAGGTGCAGGACTCTTTTCCTAGGCCATTGAACAGGAGCACCCAGAATATGCCATGGAAATTGAGAGAAAACCCTATGGATTGCATAAGGGCCACTGGATTAGCATAGGATCACAGGCATCTCCTGGACAACCACTCGATGGTATTCCTGTGACATGATCCATCGAAGGGTGAAAATGACTATAAGAGTAACAAGAGTGGCTTCAAGCTTTACCAAGGCCCTTCTAGCAACTTGAGTGTGGGTCGCTCCGGGGCACAGCGCTATTACAGGAAGAGCAGGGCTTGAAGCCAAATGACTGAGGCATTCCTTGGCACCAGGAATTGACAGAAAAGCTAACTAACTAAACATTAGTAATTTTACTACCACTATTTACAATACATAAAGGACAAAGTCCACTGAGAGAACTTGCAAATGCAAGAAAAGCAGTTCCAGCAACCACAATGGGCAGTAAGAAGGAAATGAGGGGGCACAGGGTAATCTGAATGCTTTATGACGGTTCTAGTGGCATGCGGCAGCAGAGAGCACTCAAGCCGCCCAGATGGGTACTACTGAGGGGAAAAATTTCAGTGACTATGCATGGAGTGCGCGCACACCAAGAGTGGAATGCACATGTACAAATCCTCAAAGAAGAGCCATAGATGATCACTGGTCCATTCCAGGTAGATCATTGCTCTGTTTGGATGGACTATAGTAGATGAGTATTGGGCTGCTGACAATTTATATAGATTCATAGAATCATAGATACTAAGGTCAGAAGGGACCACTCTGATCATCTAGTCTGACCTCCTGCAAAACGCAGGCCACAGAATCTCACCCAGCCACTTCTACGAAAAACCTCACCTATGTCTGAGCTGTTGAAGTCCTCAAATCATGGTTTAAAGACTTCAAGGAGCAGAGAAGCCTCCCTCAAGTGACTAGTGCCCCATGCTACAGAGGAAGGCGAAAAACCTCCAGGGCCTCTTCCAATCTGCCTTGGAGGAAAATTCCTTCCCGACCCCAAATATGGCGATCAGCTAAACCCTGAACA
Source organism: Dermochelys coriacea (assembly GCF_009764565.3). Classification (NCBI taxonomy): domain Eukaryota; kingdom Metazoa; phylum Chordata; order Testudines; family Dermochelyidae; genus Dermochelys; species Dermochelys coriacea. Next base: position 330,779,293 of record NC_050068.2, read on the forward strand.
TATGGGCAAGATTCACCAGCCAGATACTACAGCAAATTCTTTCCTGGGTAACTCAGATCCCATCCATCTAATATCCCAACTCAGGGGATTAGGCCTATTTACCCTGAATATTTAAAGATCAATTAATTACCAAAATCACATTATCCCATCATACCATCTCCTCCATAAACTTATGGGGTAGAATCTTAAAGCCAGATAGATCTTTTGCCCCCACTGCTTCCCTTGGAAGGCTATTCCAAAACTTTACTCCTCTGATGGTTAGAAACCTTCATCTAATTTCAAGTCTAAACTTCCTGGTAGCCAGTTTATACCCATTAGTTCTTGTGTTCACATTGGTGCTGAGCTTAAATAATTCCTCTCCCTCTCCTGTATTTATCCCTCTGATATATTTATAGAGAGCAATCATATCTCCCCTCAACCTTCTCTTAGTTAGGCTAAACAAGCCAAGCTCCTTAAGTCTCCTTACATAAGACAAGTTTTCCATTCCTCGGATCATCCTAGTAGCCATTCTCTGTACCTGCTCCAGTTTGAATTCATCCTTTTTAAACATGGGAGACCAGAACTGCACACAGTATTCCAGGTGAGGTCTCACCAGTGCCTTGTATAATGGTACTAAAACCTCCTTCTCCCTACTGGAAATACCTCTCCTGATGCATCCCAAAACCGCATTAGCTTTTTTCACAGCCATATCACATTTGCAGCTCATAGTCATCCTATGATCAACCAATACTCCAAGTTTCAGAGTAGCAGCCGTGTTAGTCTGTATTCGCAAAAAGAAAAGGAGTACTTGTGGCACCTTAGAGACTAACAAATTTATTAGAGCATAAGCTTTCGTGAGCTACAGCTCACTTCATCGGATGCATTTGGTGGAAAAAACAGAGGAGAGATTTATATACACACACACAGAGAACATGAAACAATGGGTTTATCATACACACTGTAAGGAGAGTGATCACTTAAGATAAGCCATCACCAGCAGCGGGGGGGGGGGGAAGGAGGAAAACCTTTCATGGTGACAAGCAAGGTAGGCTAATTCCAGCAGTTAACAAGAATATCAGACAAACAGTGGGGGTGGGGGGGGGAGAGAGAAATACCATGGGGAAATAGTTTTACTTTGTGTAATGACTCATCCATTCCCAGTCTCTATTCAAGCCTAAATTAATTGTATCCAGTTTGCAAATTAATTCCAATTCAGCAGTCTCTCGTTGGAGTCTGTTTTTGAAGCTTTTTTGTTGAAGGATAGCCACTCTTAGGTCTGTGATCGAGTGACCAGAGAGTTTGAAGTGTTCTCCAACTGGTTTTTGAATGTTATAATTCTTGACGTCTGATTTTTGTCCATTCATTCTTTTACGTAGAGACTGTCCAGTTTGGCCAATGTACATGGCAGAGGGGCATTGCTGGCACATGATGGCATATATCACATTGGTAGATGCGCAGGTGAACGAGCCTCTGATAGTGTGGCTGATATGATTAGGCCCTATAATGGTATCCCCTGAATAGATATGTGGACAGAGTTGGCAACGGGCTTTGTTGCAAGGATAGGTTCCTGGGTTAGTGGTTCTGTTGTGTGGTGTGTGATTGCTGGTGAGTATTTGCTTCAGATTGGGGGGCTGTCTGTAAGCAAGGACTGGTCTGTCTCCCAAGATCTGTGAGAGTGATGGGTCGTCCTTCAGGATAGGTTGTAGATCCTTGATGATGCGTTGGAGAGGTTTTAGTTGGGGGCTGAAGGTGATGGCTAGTGGCGTTCTGTTGTTTTCTTTGTTGGGCCTGTCCTGTAGTAGGTGACTTCTGGGTACACTTCTGGCTCTGTCAATCTGTTTCTTCACTTCAGCAGGTGGGTATTGTAGTTATAGGAATGCATGATAGAGATCTTGTAGGTGTTTGTCTCTGTCTGAGGGGTTGGAGCAAATGCGGTTATATCGTAGCGCTTGGCTGTAGACAATGGATCGAGTGGTATGATCTGGATGAAAGCTAGAGGCATGTAGGTAGGAATAGCAGTCAGTAGGTTTCCGATATAGGGTGGTGTTTATGTGACCATCGCTTATTAGCACCGTAGTGTCCAGGAAGTGGATCTCTTGTGTGGACTGGTCCAGGCTGAGGCTGATGGTGGGATGGAAATTGTTGAAATCATGGTGGAATTCCTCAAGAGCTTCTTTTCCATGGGTCCAGATGATGAAGATGTCATCAATGTAGCGCAAGTAGAGTAGGGGCATTAGGGGACGAGAGCTGAGGAAGCGTTGTTCTAAGTCAGCCATAAAAATGTTGGCATACTGTGGGGCCATGCGGGTACCCATCGCAGTGCCGCTGATTTGAAGGTATACATTGTCACCAAATGTGAAATAGTTATGGGTCAGGACAAAGTCACAAAGTTCAGCCACCAGGTTAGTCGTGACAGTATCGGGGATACTGTTCCTGACAGCTTGTAGTCCATCTTTGTGTGGAATGTTGGTGTAGAGGGCTTCTACATCCATAGTGGCTAGGATGGTGTTTTTAGGAAGATCACCAATGGACTGTAGTTTCCTCAGGAAGTCAGTGGTGTCTCGAAGATAGCTGGGAGTGCTGGTAACGAAGGGCCTGAGGAGGGAGTCTCTTAGCCCAGCAGAAAAATCTGTCCTATCTCGGGGCCTCTCCTTTTGCCCCTCCACCCCCACGATCATGATACAGTTCTGTGGTGACCTAGAATCCTATTTTCGACGTCTCAGACTAAAGGAATATTTCCAACACACCTCTGACCAACATATTAACCCACAGAGACCTTCCTGCCAACACTACAAAAAGAAGGATTCTGGGTGGACTCCTCCTGAAGGTCGAAACAGCAGCCTGGATTTCTACATAGACTGCTTCCGCCGACGTGCACGAGCTGAAATTGTGGAAAAGCAGCATCGCTTACCCCATAACCTCAGCCATGCAGAACACAGTGCCATCCACAGCCTCAGAAACAACTCTGACATCATAATCAAAAAGGCTGACAAAGGAGGTGCTGTCGTCATCATGAATAGGTCGGAGTATGAGCAAGAGGCTACTAGGCAGCTCTCCAAAACCACTTTCTACAAGCCATTACCCTCTGATCCCACTGAGAGTTACCAAAAGAAACTACAGCATTTGCTCAAGAAACTCCCTGAAAAAGCACAAGAACAAATCCGCACAGACACACCCCTGGAGCCCCGACCTGGGGTATTCTATCTGCTACCCAAGATCCATAAACCTGGAAATCCTGGACACCCCATCATCTCAGGCATTGGCACCCTGACAGCAGGATTGTCTGGCTATGTAGACTCCCTCCTGAGGCCCTTCGTTACCAGCACTCCCAGCTATCTTCGAGACACCACTGACTTCCTGAGGAAACTACAGTCCATTGGTGATCTTCCTAAAAACACCATCCTAGCCACTATGGATGTAGAAGCCCTCTACACCAACATTCCACACAAAGATGGACTACAAGCTGTCAGGAACAGTATCCCCGATACTGTCACGGCTAACCTGGTGGCTGAACTTTGTGACTTTGTCCTGACCCATAACTATTTCACATTTGGTGACAATGTATACCTTCAAATCAGCGGCACTGCGATGGGTACCCGCATGGCCCCACAGTATGCCAACATTTTTATGGCTGACTTAGAACAACGCTTCCTCAGCTCTCGTCCCCTAATGCCCTTACTCTACTTGCGCTACATTGATGATATCTTCATCATCTGGACCCATGGAAAAGAAGCTCTTGAGGAATTCCACCATGATTTCAACAATTTCCATCCCACCATCAACCTCAGCCTGGACCAGTCCACACAAGAGATTCACTTCCTGGACACTACGGTGCTAATAAGCGATGGTCACATAAACACCACCCTATATCGGAAACCTACTGACCGCTATTCCTACCTACATGCCTCTAGCTTTCATCCAGATCATACCACTCGATCCATTGTCTACAGCCAAGCGCTACGATATAACCGCATTTGCTCCAACCCCTCAGACAGAGACAAACACCTACAAGATCTCTATCATGCATTCCTACAACTACAATACCCACCTGCTGAAGTGAAGAAACAGATTGACAGAGCCAGAAGAGTACCCAGAAGTCACCTACTACAGGACAGGCCCAACAAAGAAATCAACAGAACGCCACTAGCCATCACCTTCAGCCCCCAACTAAAACCTCTCCAACGCATCATCAAGGATCTACAACCTATCCTGAAGGACGACCCCTCACTCTCACAGATCTTGGGAGACAGACCAGTCCTTGCTTACAGACAGTCCCCCAATCTGAAGCAAATACTCACCAGCAACCACACACCACACAACAGAACCACTAACCCAGGAACCTATCCTTGCAACAAAGCCCGTTGCCAACTCTGTCCACATATCTATTCAGGGGATACCATCATAGGGCGTAATCACATCAGCCACACTATCAGAGGCTCGTTCACCTGCGCATCTACCAATGTGATATATGCCATCATGTGCCAGCAATGCCCCTCTGCCATGTACATTGGCCAAACTGGACAGTCTCTACGTAAAAGAATGAATGGACACAAATCAGACGTCAAGAATTATAACATTCAAAAACCAGTTGGAGAACACTTCAATCTCTCTGGTCACTCGATCACAGACCTAAGAGTGGCTATACTTCAACAAAAAAGCTTCAAACAGACTCCAACGAGAGACTGCTGAATTGGAATTAATTTGCAAACTGGATACAATTAGTTTAGGCTTGAATAGAGACTGGGAATGGATGAAGTAAAACTATTTCCTCATGGTATTTCTCCCTCCCCCCCCCCACCCCCACTGTTCCTCTGATATTCTTGTTAACTGCTGGAATTAGCCTACCTTGCTTGTCACCATGAAAGGTTTTCCTCCTTTCCGCCCCCCCTGCTGCTGGTGATGGCTTATCTTAAGTGATCACTCTCCTTACAGTGTGTATGATAAACCCATTGTTTCATGTTCTCGGTGTGTGTGTGTATATAAATCTCTCCTCTGTTTTTTCCACCAAATGCATCCGATGAAGTGAGCTGTAGCTCACGAAAGCTTATGCTCTAATAAATTTGTTAGTCTCTAAGGTGCCACAAGTACTCCTTTTCTTTTTGCCAATACTCCAAGGTCCTTCTCTTCCGTTACTTCTAATTAATGCGTCCCCAACTTATAACTAAAATTCTTGTTATTAATCCCTAAATGCATAACCTTACACTTCTCACTATTAAATTTCATCCTATTACTATTACTCCAGTTTACAAGGTCATCCAGATCCTCCTGTATAATATCCCGATCCTTCTCTGAATTGGCAATACCTTTCAGCTTTGTATCATCTGCAAACTTTATTAGCACACTCCCACTTTTTGTGCCAAGGTCAGTCATAAAAAGATTAAATAAGATTGGTCCCAAAACTGATCCCGGAGGAACTCCACTGGTTACCTCCCTCCAGCCTGACAGTTCACCTTTCAGTAGGAACCACTGCAGTCTCCCCTTTAACCAATTCCTTATCCAACTTTTGATGTTCATATTGATCCCCATCTTTTCCAATTTAACTAATAATTCCCTATGTGGCACGGTATCAAACGCCTTACTGAAATCTAGGTAGATTAGATCCACTGCGTTTCCTTTATCTAAAAAATCTGTTACTTTCTCAAAGAAGGAGATCAGGTTGGTTTGGCACAATCTACCTTTGTAAAACCATATTGTATTCTGTCCCATTTACCATTGAATTCAATGTCCTTAACTAATTTCTCCTTCAAAATTTTTTCCAGGACCTTGCATACTACAGATGTCAAACTAACTGGCCTGTAGTTACCCAGATCACTTTTTTTTCCTTTCTTAAAAATAGGAACTATATTAGCAATTCTCCAATCATTCGGTACAACTCCTGAGTTTACAGATTCATTAAAAATTCTTGCTAATGGGCTTGCAATTTCAGGTGCCAATTCCTTTTATATTCTTGGATGAAGATTATCTGGGCCCCCGATTTAGTCCCATTAAGCTGTTTGAGTTTTGCTTCTACCTGAGATATGGTAATATGTACCTCCATATCCTCATTCCCAGTTGTCATGCTACCATTATCCCTAAGATCCTCTTTAGCCTTATTAAAGACTGAGGCAAAGTATTTGTTTAGCTATTGGGCCATGCCTAGATTATCTTTAACCTCCACTCCATCCTCAGTGTTTAGTGGCCCCACTTCTTCTTTCTTAGTTTTCTTCTTATTTATATGGCTATAAAACCTTTTACTATTGGTTTTAATTCCCTTTGCAAGGTCCTACTCTACTCGACATTTAGCCTGTCTCACTTTATCCCTACATGTTCTGACCTCAATTAGGTAGCTTTCCTTGCTGATCCCTCCCATCTTCCACTCCCTGTATGCTTTCTGCTTCTTCTTAATCACCTGTCTAAGATGCTTGCTCATCCAGCTGGTCTACAACTCCTGCCTATGAATTTTTCTCCTTTCTATTTGTATTAAAGCTACTCAATCTTTATGTGGCATAGAACAGAACCAAAAAAAGGAGAGACCTTTAATGATTTGTCTTAAATGGTAAAAGTTTGGAATTGTTTTCATTGTTCTAGACTGAAGAAGGAAAAAAAGAACCATATTTATTTGAATTATTCTCGCTAGTAAGGAGCAGTATTACTTCTTGCAAGCTGTTCGTTTGGTTTCAAACACAAAGATAATATTTGAAGAAGTTACCAACCATGAAACAATACTGAATCAAGTTAGGTCCACTCTACAGATTTAATAAATTTTGCCCTTTTAAGCTCATTTGTGTTGATTGGTTAAATAATATGTTAGCAGAAGCACTGCAAAATTGAATATTGGTAATAAATATTTCCTCATCCTGGGCTGCATGTCAGCTGTATTTCCTCTGTTTTTCAGTAGTGGAGCTAAGGTTTTCAAATGGGGCAAAAGGTAGAAGGGACAAAAATGCAAACAAGTTTTATTTCACAGATGAACGTTATACAAATTAACAAAGTATCCATTAATGAAAGAACTATTGAATGTCTATAATATTCCTTTATAGGAGTAAGGATATAGTCAGCAAACAGTTCAAGGCACCCCAAAACTGCAGGCCACCACCACTCAGCATTCTAATAAAAAGCTTTTAGAATGCATTCTCACCAGCCTCCTTATAATGCAACTCATCAATAATCGTGTGATTCTGTATTACCACAAATATATCTTATATTGTATTTGGTGATAGCCTTGTCAGCTAAAGTACGTCAGGAAATACTGAAATAAACACTTTAAAAATATTTGTTACCCCTTAATAGATCCAAAGAGCTGTGGAAATTAGAACATTTTAAGATGAGAGTGCAGAAATTATTTCCAAAATGCACTGTATTCACTAGAACAGGGCAAGAAAGCTGAGGAAAAACTGAACATTCAAATGAATATCTGCTGGCTTTCAAGAAATGAAGAATTTTGCTTTAGGCATTTTTATCATCCTCATCCCTCAAATTCACCAAGTATGTCTAATCAGATATCTCTGCTTTCTGATGGCACAGTGACTATATAATGTATGACTAAATATTGTCATTGAAATGTCCTGGCTAGTCCTTTCTTCCAAGTTCAGCTGAGCCATTTTCACATTTTGCTCAGGGACTATATCATCCAGCCACATAAACATACAGTACTACTATCATATTATCCTATGAGATCAGTGAGCACAAGTAATTTGACAGGTCTTAATGAATTATATAGAGTACTGAAAATTCAAATATTCCGTTTCAAAGCATGCAAGGAAAAGGTCAGTTTAAGCACTCTGTTACTTTACTATTTAAGAGAGGTATACTCTGTCATGATTAAGGGCCAGATCCTTCGTGTCTTAGACACACACAACTTTTATTGTAGTGTGGAAAATAAGTTTATGACTATTTCCATATTATTTTCTTTTATCCTTGTACTAGGAACTTGTACTTAGTGGAAGGATACATTGCCTCAAAAATGGCAAACAACTGGCTAATTTTTTCTCTCTCTAAAATACCTTAAATCAGTGGTTCTCAAACTTTTTTTTCGTGGACCACTTGAAAATTGCTGTGGGTCTTGGCGGATCACTTAATGATCTTTCCAAATGTTGTTTGTAGAATTAGCTAACTATTGTAAAGTGCTTTGGATAAAAGCGCTATATAAAAAAAACTTAATAATGAACGTTTTTTGTTATACAAATAAAAGCACACAACTCATATTAAAATATCAGTAGTCTTACATTTCTAATGCGATGGATGTACCCTCTCCCCCTCCTACTCCCGCTGCAGCAGCCCCCGATATTGGGGCTGGGAAGAAGTTGGGGGTCTCTCCCTCTCTCCCCAGCTGCAGCAGCCCCCGAGCTGGGACTGGGAAGGAGGGGGGGTCTCTCCCCTGCCACAGCAGCCACAGAGCTGTTGCTGGGAGGGAGGGCTGTCTCTCCCTGGCAACTGCAGCCCTGGAGCTGGGGAAAGTCGCCTCTTCTCGGCTGCCGCAGCCCTGCACATCCCAAATTTTCCCCACCCCCTCTTCTCACCCGACTACCCCCTCCCACCTATCCCCTATTCCCCCCCAAGGCTACCACCTGACCTTACATGTGCATCTTCTCCAGTGTCCAGGCACCTAATTAGGGGAGCCCTGCCTGCACGGCTCCACTAATTAGGTGAGTGGCCCTTCATTTTCTGTGTGCGGTGCATCTTAGAGGGAAATATCCGCGGACCACCTGAATGGAGCTCGCAGACCACAGTTTGAGAATCTCTGCCTTAAATTTCAAGTTAATAAGCCATACTTTAATGAATGTACAACTTATTGTTACCAGGCTATCACTGCGTATCTTGGGTGATAAAAGGTAAGAAGCTCACAGATACGTAAGGCGTACACTCACCTTACTAATACCAGCACAGCCTTTTATGATTTCTTATCTTATTACAGTAAGTACTGTATACATTTAACAAGAGCAACATTCCTAACAGTTTACTTTCTATTCAAAGAGTTTACTAAAAGACATTTCTGTGCTAGCTATGTCAGAGGGAGAATACACTAGACTTCCCCAATTTAGGTCAAACATGAAAATAAGCTTAGTGACATCTTTTTATCTTAAATGGACTTTTGTCCCCATAACTAAATCATCATTCCACAGCACAGTTCACAGAAGCACCAAAAGTAACAAATTAAATTATTTGTCTTTGGAAACCCCATCACCCAATTTGTCATAACTCTCAGAATCACAGAACAGAAATCAGAGATGTAAAAGACCCAATAGCAATTTGTGGGTAAGAAAGACTCTTTACAGAAATATTCGTAGTGTGGGAGAACAGGAGTAAAGTACTGTACAATATCAGAGCTGCACAGGGAAGCTTTAATGATAACTATCTTATTGTGCTTGGATCTGAATCAGTGATCTTACAATTACTATGCTTTTTTGAGCACCATATTCGGGCATAGAGTAAATAAATCCAGCCATCTAACTGGAGATGCTCTTGCCAAGTTAACTCTGCATGAGAAGGAAAGATATTCACAGTGAGTTAAAGGAGAAGACAGTTTTAGTAATCCTTTGAAGCAGAAGGTTATGATGGCACATTAAAAACAAAATGTGTGAAACAGAGGTGTTCAAAATCCACTGAAAACGGCTTGTCTGTAAATCCACAGTGGGTTATTCTGCAAACCTGTATTCAGTGGCCTTCCACAATTTTCTGAAAAAAGAAAAATGTCACCATAAAGTGACCTTTTGCTGAAACTCTTGTTAAAACTTTACAAATGTCAAAGCAACAGTAAGCAACATTCCAGAATGTAGAAAGCATCATCAAGAAGGGAAGGGAAACTCCATATATCATTCTGAATGTAATTGACTAAATAAATTAGAATGTTGATGACCAAATTCTGCCCTCATCTGTAAAACCTGTTTGAAATCCATGGACCTACCTGGAGGTGAGACTAAAATTTAGCTCTAAATCCAAACAATATATTTGTCAAGCCTGCAACAAAAAGCAGCTATCCCTGGGTTACATATTTATTTTATATTTTAAAAAAATCAACAAGAAATATAAACCAATCAGAGGATTTATTGACAATGCATAATACACAGCAGCAAGTAACAATGACATTTCAAGGCAGCTAGACAACAGCATACTTTGTCTTGTGGTTGTTTATTTTTTCTTCTTCCAGTATAAAGTCTTTTGCCTTTTGCGCAAACAGTCACTATTAATACATTTCTCTGTCACTACAGTAAATGAATCCCCATTGTGTTTTCAAATGGGAATTCACCATGCATCAGGAAGAGATGTCTGCTGAAGTGGAAGGCTGACAGGAATAAAAATGTGTAGAAGTAATTCTTTGACTAAGACCAAAATCTAATCTTGCTTTCTTAAAATGGCATGATCCCAGAACAATAACAAAGATTATAGTCTTCTTCCACTTAAGTAACAAAATGTCAGCTGGTTAGAATGGAGAGTAATATAACTGTACTTGACTAACAAAAATGCCACTGCCTTTGGGATTACTTAGGAAACTAGTCAAAAAAAGAACTGTCATGAGAAATTCTTTCAAATGCCTTTGAATGAGTGAGTCACATAAAAAAACCTCAGTGTTAATCTAAACTTCATTCTTTTGGATTCTTGACCATCCCCCATGTTTTCTGTCAGAGTCACACATGAAGTCTGATCAAACACTGCAACAACGTGTTCCCCTAAGGGTCAAACTGTAGAAAATAAACCCAACCAAGCTCACTCATGAATGATCCTGAATTTACTGGGTTGACCGATTAATTTAGGATGGAGAAATTTAAAAAAAAATCATTTCAATGAATGCCAAGTCACCAGAAAATTCAAAGTGACTGCAGTGCAGAAGTCAGCAGAGCTGTTGATATATCTGTGTGTTCAAAAATAAATGGAATCAAGATCTCAATATGAAATGGAAGTGGATGAGCGGATGTAAGGCTAAAGCAATCATTTTATATTGTATACTCTGTGGGTCAAGGACCAAGTTATTGTATGCATTTGTACAAAACCTAGCACAATGGATCCTTGAGCTGTTTAGGCCTTTCAGCTGAACTGAACTAGAATATTCCAAAGAAAATACATTTCAAAAGGCACTCTTTCTTGTAAATTGTTTGTTTAGTAGAGCTCCCACTATGTGGCATACTCAGTCATATTAAATAGAAGCTCTAAAAAGCACACAAACAATTTACAAGAAACCGTGCCTCTTGAAATAATACCTAGAGCTGGTCATGAAATTCCTGATTAAAATTATGTTTTCATCAGAAAATGCCAATTCAATGAAACAGAAGCCATTTTCAGGAAAAGACAAGTTTCAACAAAACTTATGATTAAAAATGTTTTGAAAAATGTTTTGAAATTTTACATGTTGAAATGCAAAGTCTCATTTCTGGTTTGAAATGCCAATTTAAACATTTTAGTTAACTTATGCTAAAAGAGGTATTTTTTTAAAAAAAAGGTTAAATTCAAAATGACATGTTTCAGTTTATCTGATCCAATTTATGTATTTATTGATTTGATTTTTGGTTTCTGATTTATTTATTTATTTGATATTTTGGCTTTTTGTACCATATCCAGACAGGAACATTTTATTGAAATCTTAACTCTTGCAGGATAGGAAAACTATTTCCAATTTTACTGATCAAGATCAGTTCAAAAGACTTTCTGCCCTTTTGAAATCTTCATTTCCTTTGTATCCATTGCAGAACTTTTGTTTTTCTTGATCAGGGGAAGTTAACTAGATAAATCCTACCTAGGTTCCTCTTTTATTGCATGCGTCTCAAGTCACATCAATTTGCAAAATAATCTGCATAATTATCCGTAAAAATGGTCAGTCTCTTCTCTCAGTATTTTAAGTCTATAATATGGAATGAAGTCAGTAATATTTACAGGAAATATCTTTCATGTGTGAGATAAGTCAGTCCTTCCTGGAAAATGAAATCTAATTACTAAGTCCTTACGGAATAACTAATGGTGTTGGAACTGGGTACTGAGCATTTAGCATTTATTGTAGCAGATTCTCCTCTAACATACATTACACTTTTTCAGAAATTTGATCAGACATAGTTCCTACTGATTTCAAAAGAAGTGGGTGTTTAATGCTTCTGGAAAATAGGCTTATATAGATTATCAGGGTTGCTTCTTTATTTATATGAGTAAAGCTATAAGTAACCTTGTTAGGACCCACACTTGAATTCAGAACGATCTTACATTAATTGGGAATTATGTGACACACGTGGCCTTATGATTTGGTCCAACACAATACTGTACTTAGATCCTGCCTCTCTCTTGACACCATAAAATCTAATTCAGAATGGTATGCATTAGGCCATGTCTTGTGAAACATGAACCAATGGCAACATTAGAAGCAGTCAATTTTTACTGCAGTGTTACTAGTTAGTGGCCCAATGTTAACACAAAGATATTTTATCTTTCAGAATTTTGTAGCAGTGATTAAAGGATGTCAGAGTGGTGTCATCTATCACATTCATTTTAAAATGTTATATCACTATCTAGTCTTCCATCTCTTAGTGGCTCAAAAGAGTAAACTTACCAAAGCCTAGACACAACAGCAAGTTGTATGGCCCTCACCTACAATTTGTTCTTTGTGGGTACAGTGGTACACCTCCAGGAGCAATGCGCAGGACTTGGCCATAATGATCACCTTCTTAATTACCACCACTCTCCTACCTCCGAATACAATGGTATTACAACAGGCACAGTACAATGGTATTGTCTTAGAATTTATATTGTGATGGTGCTGTATTTACTCCTCTTCTAGAATCACTAGTAATCAAACAGTGTGTGACAATGGCAGAACCATGATAATGCACTCATTTGATTGTTTTCGTTCTTGCTTTCTGAAGAATTTCCTAATGGCAAAAAGAAAAGGAGTACTTGTGGCACCTTAGAGATTAACAAATTTATTAGAGCATAAGCTTTTGTGAGCTACAGCATGCAAAAGGTTTTCTTTAGAATTTTCACACTTGCTATATTTTTCTTAGTTTGGCTATTTACCCCTAGACACATTGACCCCTCATTTACGCTCATCCAAACCTACTGTTGTTACTGAGTCAAAAAGTGTAGGAGAGGTCAGATTTTGGTCCTCATAGTCAATAGGAGTCAAGAAATTAACTCACTAAAGCTCCTCACCTTGTTTTGAAAACATAGCGGGTAGTGTGTTGAAATAAAGATGGCTATAGAGATTGATAAACCCCCACAAACATAAAAGACAGGTTTCAATGCTGCTCATTGAAAGCCTCCTACCAGGACTCTCTCTTACCTAACAGGGTGAGACACTGGAAATTTGTATAGAATCAGAGTGACTTGGATTAATAAGAGATGTATTCAATACTATATCCCATGTGAGGAATTATCCTAGCTACATAGTTTTCCTGGTGTCTAGAAACTGTTAAAGTGCATTTATTTGGAAGTAAAATAATATTTTTCAATGTTCATATGTGGCAATTTTGTGTGAGAGACAGGACACAATTTAGGAACCTTTGAAATGCTCTTCCTCCACCCTACCTAAAGCAGGAGTTGATATTTCTCTTTTTCTCCATCATTTAATCAGCAGAGTAAACAGAACAGCTTTTGTTTAATGCTGTTCTTGAAGCAGTAAGTTTATCTGTTTATCCTGCCTAGATCCTTTTGATGCCCACCTACTCCATGTAAAATTGTTTAAATAGTCAGCCCTTTATTCCATGTATTATAAGGCATTTCCTCTGTCTCATAAACAAAATGTGAGTTTGTTACCATAGTAACAATGAAAACCTGGGACTGCTTCTGCTCCCAATGAAGTCAAGGGGAGTTTGCGATGGATTTCATTAAAAAAAGCATCAGGGTCCTATATAGTATCTTAATTTATCATCAGCAAGATTTCTTAGCTTTAGGAATACAAGAGCTTTATGCTTATTTATACCAAGTCTAATTCTTATACATTTAATTGCAATAAGAAGCTGAACTTGTTATTCCTATGACCACTAGGAAGTAAATCCCATCTTATGTCTCACATGGTTATAATACCAATAACAATGTCAGCTGTAAGTCACATTTTATTATCATGATTGATCTTTGCGCTCTTCATTCAAAACTGTAGCCATCCTCACTGTCCTCAGTGTTTAAAAGACAATTTTCTATAGCCTCATGATTAAATTATCCAATTAGATCTACCTAAAGAGATCAAAATTGAGCACAATAAAGAATAGAATTTGTGGGAAGAATAAATTTAAAATAAAACTGGGTTGGTTTTTGATCAAATTACATAGTGCATCACATTAACTAGTGCCTGAATTAAATGAAAGGCACAATAATTTTGTAGTGCGGTTCATTTTTCTTCCCTGTTCCCATGCATATGCACCTGAATGTGTTTTATTTACTCAGAGTGAAGTTTTTTCTTAATTAATTTAATAGGCAGAAAGGAAAAATGGAGAATATCATTATTTACATTAACCAATTATTAGGACTTGGCTTTTTCTTTGTGAATTAGAAATACTGCAGGTATCCTAGTGAACACTGGAGATATTCAGCAGTCAGGAAAAAGGAGGGATGTTAATACAGTGCATACTTATAGTTTATCTAATCCCAGCGTGTTACTGATTAAGGCTTTGATCTAGAGTACAAAACCTCACTGAAGTCAACAGGGCTTCCTATCTTCACATGCAACACATGGAAGGATCAGGGCCTAAAGGTCAGATTATTTCATGAGTGAAGTGAAGACAATGTCATACCACAGGTAGTAGCACTGAAATCAAGTAAAGTGCTACCCAATTTAAGTGAGGTTATCAGGATTTGACAATAAATTGTTTGGAAGATTGTAATTAGAAGAATGATTTTACACTGCTGAAAATATTACCTTGTGTCATTAATGATGAGATGAGTTCATTTGGGGTATTTGGTGATGGATATTTTAACTCCTCCACAACTTCATTGTCTAATCCTGAAATACTCCTGTGAGTGACTTCACTGGGACTACTGAAGTGATTAAGGTTCCTGGTTCAGATCCCTGAGATCCATAATTATATTAAAATATTTTTAAAATATCACACATTTGAACTCTATATGCCCTGCCAATTCTCTTTCCTGGGTAAAGAATGTCAGTGGTTTATATAAGACAAAGTATTTAATAAATGACTGTACATTAAAGCAAGATCCTGCCTGGCCTACCCGTTTTTTTTTTTTTAAATATAAGAACAAATGTACATCCTGTATCACAAAGAATGCTAAAAAGAAATATGTATAGTTATTTTGCTGTTATGTCCATTGGCATCTTGTTAACAGAACCACTGGAGAATGCGTCAGCCAAGAACTGCTGGTGCAGTCAATTTCCTAGCAAGTAAATAAACTGAAAAATGTACACTAAAGGAAGGAGTTTTTTTGTGGGGAGGGGGGAAGAAAAACGGAGTATTCAGCAAATTCACAATTTGTTTGATGTTCATATAATTGCTATTTTTT
Organism: Dermochelys coriacea; assembly: GCF_009764565.3. NCBI lineage: Eukaryota > Metazoa > Chordata > Testudines > Dermochelyidae > Dermochelys > Dermochelys coriacea. The sequence continues at coordinate 330,794,680 of NC_050068.2, forward strand.
CTACTTATCATATTGTTATGCTCATTTCCAAAATGTGCAAATGCAGCAACATTCTTTATCACATGTATTTCAAAGTTAACTCTTTTCTTATTTTTATTTAACTTAATGACACTGTATTCACTCCTTCCGTTTTTCTGTATTTTCCTTGTGCTGATATCCTCTGATTTTTGTTACATTTACTGATATTGTTGCTGCTGCTTAGTTCATTACATTGTCTGTTGTATAATGAAAAATTGAGAATGATCCTGCAGAACTTATATTAAGTAGTAGTTACTCAAGTGAGTAATGCCATTGAACTCAATAGGACTACTTTCAGGAGTAACTACTACTTATCAGAGGTTGAAGAATCAGTTCTTTGTTTAACATTTCCAGTTTTTTCCCCTATCACATCTTCCTGACTCCATTTCTTATTATTTTACAAACTCTCTTTCTTAGGTTCTTTACAGGTTCAAACAGCAGTAGCTCTAGCACTTCACCAAGGTTACACCAGATCCAGGGAGGACAAATCAGGAAGCTAAGAAACCATTTTATTCTTTCTGGTGTCAAATGCAGGAAAGGAGCTTGAATCAAAATCCCTTGAGTGTATCCACTTAATCTGTGAGTCAAGACACAAAATGAACCTGGGCTAAGTCTATAAATCTTCACATACCAGAGACTTACCAGGAATGCAGGTGATATAATGAGGAGGTTTATGAGATTCATCATCTTAGTAGTCTTAAAAAGAAAAGGAGTACTTGTGGCACCTTAGAGACTAACAAATTTATTTGAGCACAAGCTTTCGTGAGCTACAGCTCACTTCATCGGATGCATGCAGTGGAAAATACAGTGGGGAGATTTTATATACACAGAGAATGTGAAACAATGGGTGTTACCATACACACTGTAACAAGAGTGATCAGATAAGGTGAGCTATTACCAGCAGGAGAGTGGGGCGGGTGGAACCTTTTGTACTGATAATCAAGGTTGGCCATTTCCAGCAGTTGACAAGAACATGTGAGTAACAGTAGGGGGGAAATAAACATGGGGAAATAGTTTTACTTTGTGTAATGACACATTCACTCCCAGTCTTTATTCAAGCCTAAGTTAATTGTATCCAGTTTGCAAATTAATTCCAATTCAGCAGTCTCTAGTTGGAGTCCATTTTTGAAGTTTTTTTGTTAAAGATTTGCCACTTTTAGGTCTGTAATCGAGTGAACAAAGAGATTGAAGTGTTCTCCGACTGGTTTTTGAATGTTATAATTCTTGACGTCTGATTTGTGTCCATTCATTCTTTTACATAGAGACTGTCCGGTTTAGCCAATGTACATGGCAAAGGGGCATTGCTGGCACATGATAGCATATATCACATTGGTAGATGTGCAGGTGAACAAGCCTCTGATAGTGTGGCTGATGTAATTAGGCCCTATGATGGTGTCTCCTGAATAGATATGTGGACACAGTTGGCAACTGGCTTTGTTGCAAGGATAGGTTCCTGGGTTAGTGGTTCTGTTGTGTGGTTGCTAGTGAGTATTTGCTTCAGGTCGGTGGGGGCTGTCTGTAAGCAAGGACTGACCTGTCTCCCAAGATCTGTGAGAGTGATGGCTTGTCCTTCAGGATAGGTTGTAGATCCTTGATGATGCGTTGGAGAGGTTTTAGTTGGGGGCTGAAGGTGATGGCTAGTGGCGTTCTGTTATTTTCTTTGTTGGGCCTGTCCTGTAGTAGGTACTTCTGGCTCTGTCAATGTTTCTTTGCTTCAGCAGGTGGGTATTGTAGTTGTAAGAATGCTTGATTGAGATCTTGTAGGTATTTGTCGCTGTCTGAGGGGTTGGAGCAAATGTGGTTGTATCATAGAGCTTGGCTGTAGACAATGGATTGTGTGGTGTGGTCTGGATGAAAGCTGGAGGCATGTAGGTAAGCATAGCGGTCAGTAGGTTTCCAGTATAGGGTGGTGTTTATGTGAACATTGCTTATTAGCACCGTAGTGTCCAGGAAGTGGATCTCTTGTGTGGACTGGTCCAGACTGATGTTGACGTGTGATGGAAATTGTTGAAATCATGGTGGGATTCCTCAAGGGCTTCTTTTCCATAGGTCCAGATGATGAAGATGTCATCAATGTAGCGCAAGTAGAGTAGGGGCATTAGGGGACGAGAGCTGAGGAAGCGTTGTTCTAAATCAACCATAAAAACATTGGCATACTATGGGGCCACGCGGGTACCCATAGCAGTGCCGCTGATTTGAAGGTATGCATTGTCCCCAAATGTGAAATAGTTATGGGTGAGGACAAAGTCACAAAGTTCAGCCACCAGGTTAGCCGTGACATTACCGAGGATACTGTTCCTGAGGGCTTGTAGCCCATCTTTGTGTAGAATGTTGGTGTAGAGGGCTTCCACATCCATAGTGGCTAGGATGGTGTTTTCAGGAAGATCACCGATGGATTGTAGTTTCCTCAGGAAGTCAGTGGTATCTCAAAGATAGCTGGGAGTGTGGGTAGCGTAGGAAAAGTACACCTTTTCTTTTTGCGGATACAGACTAACATGGCTGCTACCCTGAAACCTGTCATTAGTAGTCTTAAACATCCATGCAGATAATGACCTCATAAGACACAGCAAAACCTCCTGATCTTACAGGTCATCTGTAGAATCATACACACGCCCAGCAATAGCCTGGATGGATCCATTGGCTGGATGCAGAAATAAAAAACAAAAGATCCACTTATCTATCTTGATGAGATCACTTCTTCCTTCAAACAGAAATAAAATTCCCCCCCCCTTTTCATGGCAAGCAGAAAACACCACTGATACTGCAAAATCCAGGCAGATATTTGGTTATCCTTTCAAAGAGTACACAGGACCCTATCTATTTTGTGCCAACATTTGTCATAAGGACTGAGGAACATGGTTGATGATTTGGACATAGTTACTTTGTAGATGAAGAACCATATTACACTTTGAGGTTTAATAGATTTACAATAGATACTGTGAAGCTGCTAAGAAAGAGTAGCATATTATCAGCATACATAGTCAAGCTTATGCTCCCTGATGCTAGCTCTTATCCTGTGGCTAAAGAATGTGGCCAAATCAAACAAAGAACATCTCCAATAAAATACTGAAGAGAAGTGGGGACAAGCATCAATCCTGTCTGGTGGCCTTTTTGAACTGAGAAGTGTCAGAGTAGGAACGATTCATCAGAAGAATAGTTTATGATGATAAAATCCCTTTCAAATTCTTATTTCCTTCAGGGCTACAAAAAGAGCTGACCACTCAACGCAATCAAAGTCATTTTCTGTATTGGGAGATAGAATTCAAGCAGGTAGAGAGGAGAACCTTTACCAGTTAGTATTGTGCCTGCCACTGAAAAACACCACCTGATCACAATCAATTAGTTTGGGTACCAGCCTTTCCAATCAAGTAGAGTATTTTAGTTAGGATCATGAGATTTACATTGCCAACAGTCACTAGCATAAAGCTCTAGTAACCAGCAGCCTTCCTTTGGGTATAGAGTGATAATCACCCAACACATATTGCCTGGGAAATGTTCTGAGGCAAGAGCTCTACAGAGCAGAGGAGTGATGTATAAATGACTCAGAATTCCACTGACAGAATATCTGTCTGCAGACTTTCCACTGGCCGTATTTGTAACTACATGCTTTACCTCTTCAAGAAGAATAGTAGCATTAAGGCTTTCTGTCTCTACAGGAGAGAATGGCATGAGATAATCCCATAATAATAAGTGGCAATGGAACTGTTTTTGTTCTCTTCCTCAGAGTGGTAGAGAGATTTATAGAAATGATGCAGCAACTTCATTACTCATTATGTGTCTCATATCTCATCACCTTGATTTAAGTTGTAAACTCAATATTTTTTCCTTTTATTTTACAGAGATTCCAAACCAACATAGTCCACTTTGTGGTATTTATCAAATTCAAAACCACTTTAATTTCCTAGGCTGTGCTGTCATCTCTGCTTCTGCAGGTACTATATGGTAAGGTAGAGGATTTGGAGAAAAGGCAGCGATTCCTTACATCTTTGCTTTCTCCCCTTGTGTCTAATTTAGGGCCTTTTTTCCAACAGGGTGTTGAGATTAGAAGTTGTTGTTCAATACATGTGGGTTGAGTCTAGTATATATTGGGTATCTTTATATGTTTGTACAACAATAGCATTATGTAAATGAATAACAAACTAAAATGAAATAAAACAAAATACATTCCAACAATCGGGATGAAGGATGGTTTAATAGTTAGTGTGTTAACTTGGGAGATCTTGGTTCAATTCACTGCTTTTCTGCAGACATCCTGTGTGACCTGGACAAGTGACTCAGCTTCTCTGAGCCTTAGTTTTACAAATGGGGATCACAACTCATCCCTACCTGACAGGTGTTTTGTGAATATACATATATTTCTCAAAGAATGTGAGGTACTCAGATACTCTGCTGATGGAAGCCATATAAATACCTTAGATAGTACCTTTGAGAACATTATATTTAATTTTGGTGAGTAGCGAGGAACTCATAAAAGAAATGGTTGTAGGGGATAATCTTGGCTCAAGTGATCATGAGCTAATTCAGTTCAAACTGAACAAAAGGATTAACAAAAATAAATCTGCAACTAGAGTTTTTGATTTCAAAAGGGCTGAGTTTCAAAAATTAAGGAAATTAGTTAGGGAAGTGGATTGGACTGAAGAATTGGACTGCAGACAGCTGCAGCGGCACAGGAGCTAGCAAACAGAGCTCTAAACAGGGGAGTTTGAGTGGGAGTTTGTAAGGGGAGTTTGGATTGTGGTGCTTGTTTGGGGTTTGCTTTTGCTGGGGGGGGGTCTTTTTGGTGTGCCTTGTGTTTCCCAGATTAATGGGATTTAGGTGGGAAGGTGATGACAGATATGGAGGCAGCTGTGGGAGTGACTCCTGTAGTGGAAGACACATTGAGGATGACTGGATGTGGAAGCTGTGGTATGTACATGATCCTGGAGGGGGGAACTGGTAAGAGTTTTTTCTGCATGAAATGCCGTCTGATAGAGCTGATGGAGGAAAAGATCCGAGGTTTGGAGATGCAGGTGGAAAGTCTGGTTGAGTTTAGGAAGGGGTTTGAGCAGATGATGGAGCAAAGATATGAGGTATCTGAAAGGAAAAGCCCAGACTCACAGATGGAAGCAGGGCTGGGGAAGTTTGAGGAGAGACTGGATGAGGAAAGTGGTCAGTGGAAACGTGACTCAAAGAACCAGGCAGAGGAAAAGATGGGCTAGTGAAAGAGAAATAGAGCTTAGGAACAGGTTTGCAGAGTTGGAAAATGAAGATGGGGCTCAGCAGGTACTTGTTGAAGGTGGAAGGGTAAGGAAGAAGAGAAGAGAGGCTAGTCCTATAGGAAAAGCGGAAGAGTCAAGGGAGACTACACCAAATATGAGCCCCAGGAGGATACAGGATGGGTTGAAGAAGATTATAAGGGAAAATAGGAATGGAAAGAACTTGCAGCCAGAGGGAACAGGGGAGAGACTGGAGAATAGCACTGTCACCAGGAAAAGGCAGGTCTATGTGATCGGGGACTCTTTATTGAGAAGAATAGACAGGCCTGTAACTAGAGCTGATCCTGAGAATAGAAGGGTGTGCTGTCTTTGGGATGCTAAGATACGGGATGTAGACCTGAGGTTGAAAAGGATCCTAAAGGGAGCGGGAAAGAATCCCCTAATTATCCTTCATGTGGGAACAAATGATACGGCTAGATTCTCGCTGGAAAGTATTAAGGGAGACTATGCTAGGCTGGGGAAGATGCTTAAGGAAATTGAGGCTCAGGTGATCTTTAGCGGGATCCTTCCTGTTCCTAGAGAAGGGCAACAAAGGTGTGACAAGATTATGACTGTCAACAGATGGCTTAGGCAGTGGTGCTATAAGGAGGGCTTTGGGATGTATGGCCACTGGGAGGCATTCACGGACAGAGGACAGTTCTCTCGGGATGGACTTCATCTGAGTAGGGAAGGAAATAGACTTCTAGGATCGAGGCTGGCACAACTGATAAAGAGAGCTTTAAACTAGGAATTAGGGGGAGAAGGATGGGAGATGTCCAGAAAATCTCCACGCCGGATTTTAGCATTGAGAGGGAAGAAGAAGAAGTAAGAAAGGATACAGCCGTGAGTAGGAGAATGTATATAAGGAGCGAGGGCGGTGTGGATACTAGTCTAATAGGTTATACTGGCTGTAGAATGACTGTGCCTAATAGGGTACAAAATATGAGCGAGGCCAAACAGCAAAAATTAAGATGTTTGTACACCAATGCGAGGAGCCTAGGTAACAAAATGGAGGAACTAGAGCTACTGGTGCAGGAAGTGAAACCAGATATTATAGGGATAACAGAAACATGGTGGAATAGTAGTCATGACTGGACTACAGGTATTGAAGGGTATGTGCTCTTTAGGAAAGACAGAAACAAAGGTAAAGGGGGTGGAGTAGCATTGTATATCAATGATGAGGTAGAATGTAAAGAAATAAGAAGCGATGCAATGGATAAGACAGAGTCCGTCTAGGCAAAAATTACATTGGGGAAGAAAACTAGTAAAGCCTCTCCTACGATAGTGCTTGGGGTGTGCTATAGACCTCCGGGATCTAATTTGGATATGGATAGAGCCCTTTTTAATGTCTTTAATAAAGTAAATACTAATGGAAACTGCGTGATCATGGGAGACTTTAACTTCCCAGATATAGACTGGAGGACCAGTGCTAGTAATAATAATAGGGCTCAGATTTTCCTAGATGCGATAGCTGATGGATTCCTTCATCAAGTAGTTGCTGAACTGACTAGAGGGGATGCCATTTTAGATTTAATTTTGGTGAGTAGCGAGGACCTCATAGAAGAAATGGTTGTAGGGGACAATCTTGGCTCAAGTGATCATGAGCTAATTCAGTTCAAACTAAATGGAAGGATTAACAAAAATAAATCTGCAACTAGGGTTTTTGATTTCAAAAGGGCTGACTTTCAAAAATTAAGGAAAATATTTAGGGAAGTGGATTGGACTGAAGAACTTATGGATTTAAAGGTAGAGGAGGCCTGGGATTACTTTAAATCAAAACTGCAGAAGCTATCAGAAGCCTCTATCCCAAGAAAGGGGAAAAAATTCATAGGAAGGAGTTGTAGACCAAGCTGGATGAGCAAGAGTCTTAGAGAGGTGATTAAGAAAAAGCAGAAAGCATACAGGGAGTGGAAGATGGGAGGGATCAGCAAGGAAAGTACCTAATTGAGGTCAGAACATGTAGGGATTAAGTGAGACAGGCTAAAAGTCGCGTACAGTTGGACCTTGCAAAGGGAATTAAAACCAATAGTAAAAGATTCTATAGCCATATAAATAAGAAGAAAACTAAGAAAGAAGAAGTGGGGCCGCTAAACACTGAGGATGGAGTGGAGGTTAAAGATAATCTAGGCATGGCCCAATAGCTAAACAAATACTTTGCCTCAGTCTTCAATGAGGCCAATGAGGATCTTTGGGACAATGGTAGCATGACAAATGGGAATGAGGATATAGAGGTAGATATTACCATATCTGAGGTAGAAGCGAAACTCAAACAGCTTAATGGGACTAAATCGGGGAGCCCAGATAACCTTCATCCAAGAATATTAAAGGAATTGGCACCTGAAATTGCAAGCCCATTAGCAAGAATTTTTAATGTATCTGTAAACTCAGGAGTTGTACTGAATGATTGGAGAATTGCTAATATAGTTCCTATTTTTAAGAAAGGAAAAAAAAGTGATCCGGGTAACTGCAGGCCAATTAGTTTGACATCTGTAGTATGCAAGGTCCTGGAAAAAATTTTGAAGGAGAAATTAGTTAAGGACATTGAAGTCAATGGTAAATGGGACAAAATACAACATGGTTTTACAAAAGGTAGATCGTGCCAAACCAACCTGATCTCCTTCTTTGAAAAAGTAACAGATTTTTTAGATAAAGGAAACACAGTGGATCTAATTTACCTAGATTTCAGTAAGGCGTTTGATACCGTGCCACATGGGGAATTATTGGTTAAATTGGAAAAGGTGGGGATCAATATGAACATCAAAAGTTGGATAAGGAATTGGTTAAAGGGGAGACTGCAGTGGTTCCTACTGAAAGGCGAACTGTCAGGCAGGAGGGAGGTTACCAGTGGAGTTCCTCAGGGATCAGTTTTGGGACCAATCTTATTTAATCTTTTTATGACTGACCTTGGCACAAAAAGTGGGAGTGTGCTAATAAAGTCTGCAGATCATACAAAGCTGGGAGGTATTGCCAATTCAGAGAAGGATCGGGATATTATACAGGAGGATCTGGATGACCTTGTAAACTGGAGTAATAGTAATAGGATGAAATTTAATAGTGAGAAGTGTAAGGTTATGCATTTAGGGATTAATAACAAGAATTTTAGTTATAAGTTGGGGACGCATCAATTAGAAGTAACGGAAGAGGAGAAGGACCTTGGAGTATTGGTTGATCATAGGATGACTATGAGCTGCCAATATGATATGGCTGTGAAAAAAGCTAATGCGGTTTTGGGATGCATCAGGAGAAGTATTTCCAGTAGGGAGAAGGAGGTTTTAGTACCATTATACAAGGCACTGGTGAGACCTCACCTAGAATACTGTGTGCAGTTCTGGTCTCCCATGTTTAAAAAGGATGAATTCAAACTGGAGCAGGTACAGAGAAGGGCTACTAGGATGATCCGAGGAATGGAAAACTTGTCTTATGAAAGGAGACTTAAAGAGCTTGGCTTGTTTAGCCTAACTAAAAGAAGGTTGAGGGGAGCTATGATTGCTCTCTATAAATATATCAGCAGGATAAATACAGGAGAGGGAGAGGAATTATTTAAGCTCAGCACCAATGTGGACACAAGAACAAATGGGTATAAACTGGCTACCAGGAAGTTTAGACTTGAAATTAGATGAAGGTTTCTAACCATCAGAGGAGTGAAGTTTTGGAATAGCCTTCCAAGGGAAGCAGTGGGGGCAAAAGATCTACCTGGCTTTAAGATTCTACTCAATAAGTTTATGGAGGAGATGGTATGATGTGATAAAGTGATTTTGGTAATTAATTGATATTTAAAAATTCAGGGTAAATAGGCCTAATCCCCGAGATGGGATATTAGATGGATGGGATCTGAGTTACCCAGGAAAGAATTTGCTGTAGTATCTGGCTGGTGAATCTTGCCCATATGTTCAGGGATTAGCTGATCGCCATATTTGGGGTCGGGAAGGAATTTTCCTCCAGGGCAGATTGGAGAGGCCCTGGAGGTTTTTCGCCTTCCTCTGTAGCATGGGGCATGGGTCACTTGAGGGAGGCTTCTCTGCTCCTTGAAGTCTTTAAACCATGATTTGAGGACTTCAATAGCTCAGACATAGGTGAGGTTTTTCGTAGGAGTGGGTGGGTGAGATTCTGTGGCCTGCGTTGTGCAGGAGGTCAGACTAGATGATCAGAATGGTCCCTTCTGACCTTAGTATTTATGAATCTATGAATAGCATGGATATAATCTTGTAAGGTTCTGAGTGACCTAAACATTGAGTTAAATAAAGCCCTTACACTTCACCACAGCATCAGGTTCTTTCTCAATTATGATAATAAATACCTTTATATTTTTACATGCTCTCTCTCTCTCCCTTGCTAAAAAATAAAGATCAGTAATGTTTAAACAATACTTTCTATTTCATTTAGGGTATGTCTTCACTACCCGCCGGATCGGCGAGCAGCAATCGATCCAGCAGGGATCGATTTATTGCGTCTACTCCAGATGCAATAAATCGATCCCTGAGCACTCTCCCGTTGACTCCTGTACTCCACCGCAGCGAGAGGTGCAGGCAGAGTCGATGGGGGAGCGGCAGCAGTCGACTCACCGCGGTGAATACGCCACGGTAAGTCGATCTAAGTACGTCAACTTCAGTTATTTTATTCACGTAGCTGAAGTTGTGTAACTTAGATCAATTCCCCCCTCCCCCGTAGTGTAGACCAGGGCTTAGTTCTCCCTGTCAAACCAGAATTGTTCCTAACAGAGAACATGTGTGTTCACAATACATATTTACCAGCATATACATATTATACCACATACACAAATATTCAGCAGGGATTGATCCAGTGTTGGCAGAGAGATCTAACAGTCTCTTTCTTTCTTTCTTTCTTTCATTTCTGACCTCTATTATTCCTTGATTATAAGATGAAGTTCTCCCGCTGCAATTTTACATGTTTTTGCTCATCTGTTCATACAGCTGGACGGAACCAATTAGTGGTCTGCAGGGGTTACAGAATTCTCTTTGCTGTTTTTAATTTAAAATAAATGTCAAAAGCAATCTCATTCCATATGGCAAAAAGTAAAATTTTTGTATGGTTACACAGAAGGTTAAGGAGCTATACTTAACAACATTAGTTTGGACTTTGAAATATCACACTAATATTTTTTACACTAGTGAGACCTGCAAGAGCTCTGGATCCACTTATTCACAGGGCTAAGGTGGCTGTATCAATTTTGTTTATTTAAGTGCTTTGAGGGAAGAGACATCCATTCTGAATTTTCCATTTGAATAGCTAACATAGCTCTGGGCACCATAAGCCCTAAAAAATTACCTTACAGTTTTCAGTACATGTTGTAGGCTCAAATTGTGATTAAGAGAGGGTACAGTGAGAGAAATGAAGATGAAGAATGCCAAGGAATGAATGCCAATGGCCAAGCGTTACTCTGAAATGCTAGTCCACGTATCTACTCTAAATTCCCTACATGAGGTCAACAAGCCACACACCAGACACACTTACACTTAGTCTAATAAATGAACCACATTTATGTATATTAACCATTACTAGTAATATGCCATGCCAGACATGCTCACAGCTCCTGTTTCATTGTGGACTTCAGAAAAGGCATGACTTTTACACTTCCTCTTTGTCTAACATGTCACAGTAATAGAATTCGCAAAAAGAAAAGGAGTAAGGAGTACTTGTGGCATCTTAGAGACTAACAAATTTATTAGAGCATAAGCTTTCGTGAGCTACAGCTGTAGCTCACGAAAGCTTATGCTCTAATAAATTTGTTAGTCTCTAAGGTGCCACAAGTACTCCTTACTCCTTTTCTTTTTGCGAATACAGACTAACACGGCTGCTACTCTGAAACCAGTAATAGAATTATATAACAAAACATCCTATAAACAATGGGTTAAAAATGTGACTTCTAAAATATACTGCAAGATGCATTATTTTCCAAGATCTTTCAATATCCTAAATTACATTTTGTTGATATAACCTTTAAATTCATAACCATATTTCAATATAAAAACATAGTATTGATTAATACATTGGATTTAGTCTGTTTCAGCTGATACCAAATCAACACTCTAATTAAAGATTGTATTGTTAATTTTTAGATTTTTAGAATGGCTGAGTTTTATTTTGCCTCTCTCCGTAAATCAGGATCAGCTACCCAGCAATCTATATGGCTGAGAACAACTCCATATTTAGTATAATACCAGTTAAAAGGGAACTGCTTATTGTTAACAGTCCAAAGAATAAACCAAGTAATAGCTTTAGCAAAACCTGACCTTTTCCTTCAAAAAGGCTGGATTGACATATTGCAGAAAATAAATTCATTAGAGAGGTTTCTGAAATCCAATGATAACACAGTATACTGGCGATATAACAAACAAAAAAGAAATCCATTATTTCAGCATCTGCGGTTTTTGTCACTCCATTTGTATATAGTCACATTAACTGTACAAGCAAACAGTATTATTCCTGATTTCAGCATACAAAATGTAAATATAAGGTACTTAATCCATAAATCAGTGGAAAACCCTCAAGCATGCTCAATGGTAAGTACCCATGTGAAGTCATTAATACAAAACCATAAATCAAATTCACAAAAAGACTCATTCTGGCTCCTCATCATTAAGTTTGGTTAAATGGAAATGTGCTGTAAATAATTTAACACACATCAACATTACCACTTCATGTTTTGTGCATGTGGTGCTTTACACATTTTCTTTAATATTGCATGATGTGCTTTGCGGTTTACTGTAGCAAACAGTTAATTATCACACATTCCATGACATACAGTGATACAGTATAATTCTTAAACCAATTGCTAATATACTGAATGACAAATACTTTTGATGTCACCAGCAGCACACAAAAGCAAGACATTCTGCTGCACCATTTAGTTCTCCTCACACTTTGCACTGCCAACAAAAAATTATTTACCACACACAAAAGAAACCTATTCCGGTGATGGTGGAAAAGTGAATAGAAGGTTAAGTTTGATGGCTGTGCAGAAAATTCAATACTCATTCCACCAGTACTTCCACGGAAAGCAGGTCAGTGTTGAATACTTCATGAAAACAAGTCCTTACACCTTTTCTACTAAATTAGGGCCCAGTCCATTAAGTTGATCATTCTTCTCCACCTCTTCTCTCATGGAAGCCAATCTGAGTCAAGGGTGCTCAGCAATTTGCAGGATCAAGCCCTTTATTTTGGCATTGCTCATGCACAATCCTTCTCTGGATCTTATTATTATTATTAGTGTTATAATAGTGCCTAGGTGCCCCAGTCATGGACCAGGATCCAGTTGTGCGAGGTGCTGAACAAATACAGAACAAAAAGATAGCCCCCAACCCCAAAGAGTTTACAGTCTAAATTAGTTGTCTCAAAAGGTGCAATGAGTGTCTTCCACACCCATTAAAGTGCCTCTGGACACCTCTCTATTGTTGGCAAAACTGGCAAATAAAAAATAAAAGAGAACAATACAGGACCATAATTTCCTGCCAATGGGATCCCCTTTTCATAGTAACAAGAGCCCGTAATCTTGTTCAACATTTTTCAGATTCAGAACTTAAACAAGAACTAAGATGTTTACCTTTATGTCTCCTTTCTGATACAATGCTGACATTGGGCCTCAGTGAACTTGTGCTCCTTCCCCAAACTCTCAAGTAAATATCAGTGAACTCAGTGAGCACGTTTTAATCATGTAGACCAGGGTATCACAAAACTGACTCACCAAGTCACAGGACTGCTGCCAGGCTTCTGGGCTACCTTTCACACCTGGCAAAGACGCACCATGAAGCCTGATGACACATAAAACGTCCGAGAATGGTGATTACACTGATCTTCCTTGACTTTTATACTAAGGTTCAGGCTTCACTGGTGGACTAAGGCAGTCTACCTGAGACAGGGTTATTTCAGGCAAAATTTAGCAACAAATAGTCCTATAATGTTCCCTTCCACTTAAACCTCTTCCCTAAATAGAGTAAAAACCTCTGATAGCTGACATATCTTGGTACACAGTAACTTTATAACTTTGTTCATCATCTACGCAGAAACGACAGGATAGCCATGTACACAAAGCTCTTATGAATTAGCCTTAAAATGATGTAATTGTTAACATTTACTATTTTGTTGACGTTGATTTGTGTACTGTATATCACATGAACGAATACAATCATTGCTCCTCTGTTGGATAGACCATACAATCCAGACACATACGACAATACTAATTGTTCACAGACATTATTTATCGTTTGTATATCAGTAACACCTAGAGTCCCCAACAAAGACTGTTGTCTCATTCACATAGTAAGAGAAAACCCCTTACCTCAACGTGTGGACAATCTAAACAGACAAGACAGATAAGACAAATAGAGCACACTCTCCAAATTGGGAGCTAAGAAACAGAGATTAAGTCTGTAATTTTCAAAAGGATCCTAAGGAAGTCAGTTGTCCAAATCCCAGTATTTAATTTAAAGTCTCAGATTAAGGCCAACATTTTCAAAAACAGGAGTCTAAAGCTAGACTCGTAAGTGCACACTGAAGCACCTACGGGTAGAATTTTCAAAAGCACTTAGGTGGCTTAGGAACCTAAATCATATTGCAGATTTGTGCTCCTAAATCACTTACTTGCTTTTGTGCATCAGTAGGCGCTCAAATAGTTACTTAGGAGCCTAACTTTAGACTTCCCCCTTTATGTTCCTATTTTTTGAAAACTTTGGCCTAAATAAATAAACAAATGGCATAAATAAATCAAGCTACTACTACCCTGGATGGCCAGGTCCAGTTCCAGAGCACAGCATTTCTCAGCTCAGAGTGCACACCGTTTCTGATCTCAGAGGCAAACTGCCATTGTAAAGCTTTGCTAAGGAAGTGTACTTTATAGAGGGATTTGTATGAAGAAATGACAGTAGCTTGGAGCACAAAAAGAAAGAATGTTCCAAACATAAATAGTAGCAATATAGAAGGCATAAAGGTAAGAGTGGGAAAGGCGAGGTGAGCAACTCAAAGGCACAGAGGGCCAGATTCTCAGCAGGGATATAACTGGGAGTAGCTCTAGTGAAGTTAATCAGCTCTGCTAAAGATCTGTCTCAGAGCATGGAAGTAAGAAGAAATAACAGCAGAGATGTAGCCAGTAGCAGAGCTTTGCAGAGCCTTGATATTAAAAGCCAAACAAAAAGAAAAAACCCACTAATCACTAGCCATAGAATCTTTTACTGTGTTTTCTCCTGATGCCTTTGCTTATATGAGATATTACCAATGCCTACATGTTTCCCACTTGCCTATCTACATTATCACCTGTTTACTCAAGCCATCTGCAGCACCTGTACTATGTCCAATGAATATCAATCACATTCCTCAGTATTTAAATCAATTTAAAACAGCCTTTATAAAATTGGCTCCACCCTACAATGGAAAGGGTGTTCCAAGTGTATGAACAGATTAATATGGACACAGCCATTGACTAGCACAGAAAAGAAGCTCAGGTAAGCTAAATGGTCTTATCTTTTTTCTCTGTTACTAGGTTTTAATAATTTGAATCAAAACTATACCTTATGGCAGCTTTCTCCAGTGGTCAGAATAAGGGACAAGAACTCAGGACCCTTGGTTTTGTCACCAATTCACTGTGTAACCCTATGCAAGTGTGAACTCTGAGACTCCGTTTTATTCATCTTTAAAACTACTTCACATTTGTGTCTGGGAGGCTTCAAGTCTGTACATGATTTTGACGCACTCAAATGAAAGGCAGCATTACAGATGCAAAGCATTATAAGGGTCTCATTCTGCTACTCCTACTCTACAAGTCGTCCCAGTGAAATGTGGAGTATACTCTGCCTCATCTTGAGAAGGGTGGAGAATTGGGCCCTTAAAATATTAGTAGTAGTACATAGTAGCCGTCTCTATTTGATTGGTCAAATATAGATCCAAGATACAACAACACAGGTTTTGAATGTCTAATCAACAAAAGGCCTGATGCAGCCCACTCCTCCTCACTTTTGGCAATGGTGGCTGCAGTGCGATCATGATCCTGCTTTTTGCTCTCCATTATTTAGTTCTGTCTCAGAATTTGTGCCATGTCTGAAGAGTTACACACACAAGATCAGAAATGCTCTCGGGCTTCAGAGGAGCACATTGGGAATGTGAGGTCTGACTCATCCAAACCTGAAAAAAGGTTGACGGTTACAGAGAAGGGCTGTTTCAGGTCCAAATGTAATTTGCTTGAATCAGTTCATCCATTGCAAGCACAAAGCTCCCCTCTGTAACATCAAAAAATTATACGTAGAAATACTACAAAATCCCACCCCTCCTTGAACC
Organism: Dermochelys coriacea; assembly: GCF_009764565.3. NCBI lineage: Eukaryota > Metazoa > Chordata > Testudines > Dermochelyidae > Dermochelys > Dermochelys coriacea. The sequence goes on from NC_050068.2 coordinate 330,810,216, forward strand.
CCAATAATGGGCTTGATCCTTTAGACATTGGAATGAAAAGAATCTTTCACAGACTTGAATGGATGGAGGCTCAGATTTAATATACCCTACTCACTGAAACATTCTTTGTTAATAACCAACTGTGAATGATCCATGAATATTTTCTTTAAAAGAAACCACCTACCTGAATTGCAACAGTAAGCTAAGCTAACCAGACTCCTATTGAGACAGAATTTACAGTACAGCAATCCACGAAAAAACTGGATTACCTAGTTAATTCCCCATTCCTTCTACAATCTTAATGCTAGAAATGCTCACAAACAGAGAGAACCTCATTGTTGCTTGGCTCTTCAAAATGCTCCAAATCATGGCACGTTCAACAGCCAAGACTCCCTTAGAATGCTGGGACAGGGTCTGGCTCTGCCTTCACTACTGGTACAAGGGATCTGAAATCCTCCCATTAAAAACAACTTAAAACAAGACAAAGCACAAGCAAGGATACTGTTCCTTCTCCAAGAGAGTAACTATCCTTAAAACTATTTTCAGCACATATTTCAATGACGGGTATAACACACATTCCTGCTTTTATAGAAATCACTTAAAATATTCTTCAGTATCAGAGAAGTTATTTTATGATGCACTCTTTTTTCTGCAGGAAAATCTATGAAATGCCCAAGCCTGAAAACAACCAGCACTACCACCATAAGAGGGTCTTATGCAGCAGTTTGACTTTTTGACAAAGACAGATCTTAGGAAGATCTTTAACTGTAACTAACTACATTCAGGTACTGGCCAGTTCACCAATGAGATGTGATAAGATCTCTCTAGTGGACCTAGGGTAATTGTAACAGTTCTATAAAAACAAAAAGAAAAAACCTCTCCCTTTAAGAATCCTACTTAGAGAATCCAACCTTCTTGGTGATGACACTTCTCCTCAGAGATGAGACAGGAGAAAAGCAAATGCCAGAACAATGAGTGAGTCGATGAACAGGAGGATTTTGGAACAGGAGGAAGCAGGGACCTTTTAAGGAGCAAAGACATTGGTACTCAAAAGAAGAGTGTTTGGGGGCAATCAATGTGTTAAAAGAGACTGTGTCTCTCATGCTCTGTGTGTTTGTAACCTTTACCCTGAGAATAAAACTGTCTTCACAAATCCTTATTTTGTGAACAGTATTCCTTAGCTAGAATTAGCAGTCTGTCCCCCTGTAAGGAGAACCACTGGCTTCCAAAGGATATGTGCCAATCATTCTCAACATGGGCTGCTGTCCCACCACATTGCTATGGTTACTTCCCATACCTGTGACACCACATGGAGTTCAGAAAATGGTGAAAAATCTAATGTTTAAATGTGGTCATATTGCAAATGAATGGCCAATTGGAATCTGAGATGTAATATTTACGATTTCATTGAATCATTATTATATCATTGACAACACAATCTCCACCCTTTAAATAAAGCACACAAACAATTTAAAAAAAAAAATAGAAATTGTTAGCAGACTGAGCAGCTTACCCTTATGCACTAAATCAATAGACAGGAGGCACTGGTTAAATATCACCGTACAAACTATAAATAAAGATGTAGTATTGTACTTTGTACTTGCTTTCATGTACTTGTGCTACTGCTCTATCCTGGAATCACAGACCTTCTGCCATTTATTGTATTACAGTTCCCTCTACTGGCTGAGCTAGTGAAGCTCTTCCTTAAGTTTTCTTTGTGAAGACTAACTCTGCTGATGGAGCTGAAGTTCTGAAGTTCAAATCCTGAAGCCATCTCTGGATGTTGTATTTTGCCAATAAACCAGCACGTGTGTGTGCCAGCAGGAGACTACCAAAGATGCAGAAAAGGGACCTTGTAAATATTGTTGCATTCATTATGACATGTAAATCGAATGCAGTGCGCCATACAAACAATCTGTGGGTACATCTGAAAATGTATTCATTCAACAATAGTACTCTAGGAGGATCAATTTACCTAAAAGTCTAAAATATGTATGTGGACTTCCAACTGAAAATGTTAATAATTTTAAAATAGGTACCTAAATTTATATGTAGAGAGGAACATGTTCTTAATCAGCAGGTTAGCAAAGTATTAGATTATTTCTACTCACTGCATGAAAATCCAGTGAGCTTCACCCAGTTCTAGAGATCTTAAACATTTTGACTTCCTCAGAGAAGTCTACAAATCTAATGAGGCATGTGCTTGCCAAGATCTACACTGGAATTATAACAACAGTAGTTGAACTTGCAGCTATAGATTATATTTTCAGTTCTCCTGTTGTAATTCATTTAATTTATCTACAGTGGCAACTAGCTATACTCAGTACATTCTATCATGGTGATTACTTATATTTCAAAATAAACTCCAAAGAATGAGTTAAATGCTATTGCCACGTTTTACAAGAAATCATCCCATAATGGATAACAATTGTTATACCTCTATGTAGGGTTAAAAATACTCCAAATTTCATCAGATATCTAAATCTTTACAGAGAGGAATTACATGAACATACTTATAATTCTAAAATGCAGATGAGGCCTGTCACCAACCCAGCAGCAAAAAAAAAAAAAAATCTATCTATTGAACTGTGACAAAGAAAATGCCCTTTTTGCATTAATTATTAGAAAATTGGCAAACTATAGAGCTGCTGGGAAACTGCTTCACAGCCACTATTGCAATCTTGAGGCTATACTATTTCCTATTGCCTTAATAAGGAAGGAGAAGATCTACATGCAGCAGACCCATTTGCTTTTCCCCGGCCTGAACCTCCCTTTTAAGTGAAACTCACTCCCCTTGCATAGACTCTACATTAAGGGCTCTTTTCAGGATTAAGTTGTGCACGGGGCTCTCACAGACCTACTGCACTGGGGTGAATTTCACTCTCCTTACATACCAAAGACTCGCATAGTCATGGGAGTTTTAGGTGTACAAACACCACAAATGAAATACACTGGTTTATCGCTTGTAACCATTCCACTCTCAACTAGCTGGCTATATCAAGGATAAGAGCCTGTAACTTAATGACAGCTAACGTAGATACTCTTTTAGCTCAGGTGGCAGTGTCTTGTGCTCCTAAAGTCCCGGGTTCAATCCTTGTTGATGATCATGGTGGCTCTTTAGGTGGCCAGATATCACTACTCATGATAGAACAGTTAGGCCTTAATCCAATAACTCACTTATCTGAATCCTTCCCACATGATCAGACATTGCTTAAGAATAAGTCTCTGCTATCTGTCTATCCTGGGCCACTCTTGGCAAACCCAAGTAAGAAAACTTATTTGAAATTATGAGGAAAACCTTGTTATAATAGCACAGAGCAAACATATTTCAAATGGCATTTTGAAGTACTGTATGAAACTTGATTCATTTTAAAATCTGTCTTGCAAACATGCAGGGATTTATGACTTTCTACAGTATCATTAACAGTTACATTCCACCTTCTAAATGTAGTATTTTACAGTCCTCACAAAGCTGTTCTTTTTAAATAGGCATTTCTGGAGTACCATCCTAACAAATGATATATTGGGTTTCAATTAGATACAGATTTTTTAATAAAGAATTGTCTTATTTAACAGAATAACCAGGTTTTGTTAATTTGTTTCACACTAAGCTGCCTAAGCTTAATTAGCAAGAAGAGAATATCCATACAAGCTGATTGGAGATCCCCAGGTACATTCATGTCCATCTAAGGAGGTTCTTGTGAAGACTGTGATAATGAGTAATTATCTTAGGCTAAAACCTGTTTTCACCACTCCTTTATCTGGAATGCAGAGCTTGAATTGATTCCTCTCTGGAAAAAAAAAACCCAACAAATTGAATAACATATTAATTAAACTGAAAATCTGTTTGGAGGGGGAAATTACCTCTATATTTTGTGGGTTTTTTTTTTACTCTCTTTAATGATGGATGCTCTTACTGTGTGTATAATGGATGGCAGCAACTCTCAGCTGCCTATGATTGACAGTGATTGTCTGAGAGAAAAGTATTCATACAATTCACAGCCGTTTTTCTTCTTCAGAGGCTGCTGACTTCACCTCTTTGATAGATGCTGGCATTTTTCAACCCAGGTGTCAAGGCAAAGAAATGGCAACTTGACCCATAGCTGCTTTGGAAACATGAATACATTTTTCAGATACTAATTTTAGTTGTGCTGAGCTCTCTCATATCAAGCCAGATGCTTGGCTTAAGGGTCCACGCATCTAGAAATAATGACAGAAAACTGAGCTTTCAGGTGACCTAACCTTTTTCTCAAAGATTTTGAGTCCTTCAATATTTAGAATCAAATAATGAAGAATCAGGAATTATGGCTAGCACAATCATGGCTGGATTACCACCACACAACTAGCCTGTGTAAGGGGCAACATACAGCTATGCAACTCCAGGATCTGGGTGGCAGCAAAACTGTGGCTGGAACAATCAGCCTGGTCACTTCTTTCCTCTTTTTTCCAGCTAGAAGTAATCTCTTGCTGTGCTCTGCCAGCCAGCTCCTCCCCTCTACTTGCCCACTCTCCACTCACAGTCAAGTGTAGATGGGTCTATTAAATAACTTTCAGGCATATCTCAATAAATCCAGAAAAACAAACAAGGGCTATATTATTAGTCACTGATACAAAGAATGGATAATTTGTTGCATAAAAGTCCTCAGCATCATCTTCTCTCTGCAAACATTCACATACCACTTGGCCTTTTCTTATGCGAAAACTTTCCCATACTCTAGTCACACAAGACTGATTAATCAAACAGAACAACATGCCAAAAATCACAAATTTGAAGTGAAGGAGCTTTGGAGATGCAGGTGAAAAGTCTCTTGGAGGCTGAAGTAGTTTGCCCAGCTGAGATGGCGGAGAAGAGGGGAGAGTAGAAAAATCAAAGGGAAATGTACCATATGCATATATAACAGTCTCTTGTCTCACTGAAGTGTCCTTCACTTCATTTTGAGACCAAAGTATAACAAAATAGCATCTCCCTAGAAGAACGAACTGGTAATTATCAAGGCAGTAATCTACTTACAGCCTACAAGGTGACTGGCAACACTCTAAGCTTGCTTACAGATGTGGAATGTCTGCAACAGGGGGATTTATTTATAGCTGCTGGATTTTTTAGGATCTTTCAATCCACAGTTCACTTTCTCATCTCAGCAGGTAGAGAATATGCAACAAAATGGCTGTCTGGATAGGAAATGGTGAGTGGGAACTGGTAATATCACAAAGCCAGTTCTTCCCAAACTGAAAGCGATTAGAAATCCTGTAGGGATCAATTAGGTACTTGTTGTCTAACGGGAACCTAATTAAGAAAACCACATATACAATCAGCTGCTGAATTATACCACTGAAATGATGTCAATGGAAAAGTAAAATAAGTAAAGAAAATGGAATCCTAAAATCTTGTGTGTTCTGGCTTCAGCTCAGCCATAGATTTCCCATGTGACTATAGCAAGTAATTTAATCTCTCTGTGTCACAGTTTCCCATATGTAAAATTGAGCAGATAAAGCAGCCATTCTCCCACCTTTGACCACTTTGTTATTTTGACCTTTGTGTGCACTTCTGCATATCACTAAGATCAGAGTTAAATTTTGGTGAGCAATGGTAAGGGATGTAGGATTAATGGGATGCGAGGATCCTTTATCTGTTCATTTCCAGGCATTTAAATATTTGACATTTGTTAAAAGAGTAAACTTTTTGTAAAGGAAGTGTAATATTATTAATGTCTGGATGTCAGCTGGACTCCATTGAAACAGCTTTCAAACATATCCTTTATAAATAAGTCTGTTTTTTCATGAATTTTCCATTTTTTTGATGAGCACTGAAGCCTATCAAAGCAGGCTCACCTGCAGGCTTTAGGAAATGTAGAGAGGGGTGAAGCCAGTAGAGAAGTTGTATCTGGGTGGCTACAGGAATAGTAGATGATGGAGCGGGGAGAGCAGAAGGTCTTATTCACGCAATTGAGAACATTTTGAGCATGTAATGTTTAACATGAAGTTTCTGTATATTTTAAAGCAAACATACCAAATCTCAGAAGACAGACAAAATGGACCTTATTGTCCTTTCAGAGTAGCAGCCGTGTTAGTCTGTATTCGCAAAAAGAAAAGGAGTACTTGTGGCACCTTAGAGTCTAACAAATTTATTTGAGCATAAGCTTTTGTGAGCTACAGCTCACTTCATCGGATGCATTCAGTGGAAAATACAGTGGGGAGATTTATATACATAGAGAACATGAAACAATGGGTGTTACCATACACAGTGTAACCAGAGTGATCACTTAAGGTGAGCTATTACCAGCAGGAGAGCGGAGTGGGGGGCGGAAACCATTTATAGTGATAATCAAGGTGGGCCACACACCTGGAACCCCGACCTGGGGTTTTCTATATGCTACCCAAGATCCATAAACCTGGAAATCCTGGACGCCCTATCATCTCAGGCACCCTGACATCAGGCTTGTCTGGTTATGTAGATTCCCTTCTCAGGCCCTATGCTACCAGCACTCCCAGCTATCTTTGAGACACCACTGACTTCCTGAGGAAACTACAATCCATCGGTGATCTTCCTGAAAACACCATCCTGGCCACTATGGATGTAGAAGCCCTCTACACCAACATTCCACACAAAGATGGACTACAAGCCGTCAGGAACAGTATCCCCGATAATGTCACGGCTAACCTGGTGGCTGAACTTTGTGACTTTGTCCTCATCCATAACTATTTCACATTTGAGGACAATGTATACCTTCAAATCAGCGGCACTGCTATGGGTACTGACATGGCCCCACAGTATGCCAACATTTTTATGGCTGACTTAGAACAACGCTTCCTCAGCTCTCGTCCCCTAATGCCCCTACTCTACTTGTGCTGCATTGATGACATCTTTATCATCTGGACCCATGGCAAAGAAGCCCTTGAGGAATTCCACCATGATTTCAACAATTGCCATCCCACCATCAACCTCAGCCTGGACCAGTCCACACAAGAGATCCACTTCCTGGACACTACGGTGCTAATAAGCAATGGTCACATAACCATCACCCTATACTGGAAACCTACTGACCGCTATTCCTACCTACATGCCTCCAACTTTCATCCAGACCACACCACACAATCCATTGTCTACAGCCAAGTGAAGAAACAGATTGACAGAGCCAGAAGAGTACCCAGAAGTCACCTACTACAGGACAGGTACAACAAAGAAAATAACATAACGCCACTAGCCATCACCTTAAGCCCCCAACTAAAACCTCTCCAACGCATCATCAAGGATCTACAACCTATCCTGAAGGACGACACATCACTCTCACAGATCTTGGGAGACAGGCCAGTCCTTGCTTACAGACAGCCCCCCAACCTGAAGCAAATACTCACCAGCAACCACACACTACACAACAGAACCACTAACCCAGGAACCTATCCTTGCAAAGCCCATTGCCAACTGCGTCCACATATCTATTCAGGGGACACCATCATAGGGCCTAATCATATCAGCCACAATATCAGAGGCTCGTTCACCTGCACATCTACCAATGTGATATGTGCCAGCAACGCCCCTCTGTCATGTACATTGGTCAAACTGGACAGTGTCTATGTAAAAGAATAAATGGACTTGTCAGACATCAAGAATTATAACATTCAAAAACCAGTCGGAGAACACTTCAATCTCTCCGGTCACTCGATTATAGACCTAAAAGTGGCAATACTTCAACAAAACAACTTCAGAAACAGACTCCAACGAGAGACTGCTGAATTGGAATTAATTTGCAAACTGGATACAATTAACTTAGGCTTGAATAGAGACTGGGAGTGGATGGGTCATTACACAAAGTAAAACTATTTCCCCATGTTTATCCCCCTCCAGCCCCCACTGTTCCTCAGACGTCCTTGTCAACTGCTGGAAATGGCCCACCTTGATTATCACTATAAAAGGTCCTCCCCCTGCCCCGCTCTCCTGCTGGGGGTAATAGCTCACCTTAAGTGATCACTTTGGTTACAGTGTGTATGGTAACACCCATTGTTTCATGTTCTCTATGTATATAAATCTCCCCACTGTATTTTCCACTGAATGCATCCGATGAAGTGAGCTGTAGCTCACAAAAGCTTATGCTGAAATAAATTTGTTAGTCTCTAAGGTGCCACAAGTACTCCTTTTCTTATTGTCCTTGGTTGCCGTCGTGTAAATCAAGCGCACGGGTAACTCCACTGACGGTAATGGAGTTAAATTGGTGTCATGCAGAAGCAAAAAAAATCAGGCCTAGAATTTTTAACCAGACCACATTAAAAGATATGTTAAATTTACTGTGATAATTATCAGGAAAATTCTGAACCGGCTTATGTCTGATACAATCCTATGGAAATAACTGACTTCCATGACATTGTGTAGGTAAATCAGCACATATTTTGTTCCACATTATCTTGTATATAAACAGGAAAAACATACAGGCATCAAATGAAGAACTTTTAAGAATGTAGCATTTGATACCATTTACCCTATATAACGAAAGGAGAAAAGAGTAATGATCACTACAGGAAAAATCATGATAGTGAACATGGATCACTGTCCTTAAATATTATTAAATCACTTCATGTACAATGTTCCAAAGAAAATTTCGTCATTTTCTCACCCAACAGACATTCTTCGCTGTCCCCAAACATTTTGCTATATCTTAATCTTTTTTAAATTGCGTTTTTAAAGCATAAATTTACAAGCAGTCTTTGTGCATCAGTTACCAGGAGCTATAGTAAAAGACAAGAAGCAATTTACAACATAGAAAACAAACAGTTTCAAAGGTTCTCTAGCACTGGCTCATTTGGGTGAGCAAAAATTAATCAAAATTAACATCTAGTCCTCAGGCCATTTCCTCTTAAGTAAATATTCTGCATCTGTCAAATGTCCGCATGATCTGTTCTGACAGTTTTGGAAGGGTTTCCCTTTTTAACAGATTGCAGTCTAACCCCAAAGTGAACATTTTGAAAGACAGCATTTTTGTGAAATAGCTCATTTTATGGTCTATGTGTGGCTACTAAGAATCTCCAGGATTTGACAGATTAAAAACAAATAAAATGGACGTGGATAAGTTTGTGACCTTTACTTTAATACTGTATATTTTACAGACATAACAAAATAAATGTTCAACAGCAACAATGGTCATATACTCCCCTGGGGTAACTCCATTCACATCAATGAAGTTACACTAAGGTCTCATTTGTTCCAATATCTAATCTATTTACTGTTTACTCAAAATTGGGATTTTCTCCTCAGTCACTCCATACACAGCTTCTTTCTACCACACTTCTTTCAGTACAATAATTTTGTCAATGCTCTGTCCTAGATTTCCTCAATTTCCATCAAGAACATTAGAGATTGGTCTGCATTCTTTAAATTATTTTGCAAATGAAAGAAAAAAGCCAAAAGCTGCAAATTGTTCGTTGGTTAGATACTCTTATGTTCAATCAAGAAAAAAAAAAGCAAGACAGTGGTACCAGGTTTAGCTACAAAGGAATTATTCATCTCGTACCTTTCTAGCTAGGTCTGACTTTAGGTTAATCAAGGGAACATTTTTGCAACTGAAAACACTTGAAATTTCAGAAGCCTTAGAAAAGGGACATGCAAATGTGTAATTCTACTTTCTAGAAAACAACCACTTGAGTGAAGAATTGCTTCAGAAATTACAATTATCCTAAAAAATACCATTAGCTAGCCATACCATGTATGACAGATTCAGTCACAGAGGTTCCCCTCGAGACTGTCACTCGATGAGCTGGGATACTACTGAGAACAATCCTCCTGTCAGAACAGGTGCCCCTCCACTCCTGTCTTGCTCAGTTAGATACTCCAGTCAGCTCCAGCAGAGATCCAGAGGTTGGGCCACGCCGCTCTGCAGTTCATTGAAACTGAGATTCACTCAGTCCATGAGCTTCTCAGTTAACAAAGATGTTCCCAGCATCCAGTGTTCAGCCTTTCTGGGAGTCTGAACCCTAAATAAATCCGTTTTACTTTGTATAAAGCTTATATAGGGTAAATTCATAAATTGTCTGTCCTCTATAACACTGATAGAGACATATGCACAGCTGTTTACTCCCCCAGGTATTAATCACTTACTCTGGGTTTATTAATAAACAAAAGTGATTTTATTAAGGATAAAAAGTAGGATATAAGTGGTTTCAAATAATAACAGACAGAACAAAGTAAGTCACCAAACAAAATAAAACACGCAAGTCTAAGCCTAATACTTTAATAAACTGATTACAGGTAATATCTCAGCCTCAGAGATGTTCCAATAAGATTCTTTCACAGACTAGACTCCTTCCTAGGCTGGGCCCAATCCTTTCCCAGGTACAATCTTTGTTAGATCCAGCAAACATTTCAGGTGGTAAGCAGGGGTTTTCTCGTGACTGGCAGCCCCTTTTGTCCTGCTCCACACCCTTTTATAGCTTTGGCACAAGATAGGAATATTTTGTCTGTGCTTGTCCCTATCCCCACCTCAGCAATGGAAAAGTACAAGGATTAAAATGGATTCCAGTAGCATGTGACATGGTCACATATCACTGTAAGACCCCTAGTCTCCATTCTTCCTGGGTTGGCCCACATGTACACAGGGAAGCTTGCAGTAAATAAACCATTTAAAACCAAGTGTGCTAGTCAATGGGAGCCATCAAGATTCTAAACCACCATTAATGGCCCACACTTTGCATAATTACAATAGGATCTCAGAGTTATACTTCATATTTCTAGCTTCAGATACAAGAATGATACAGCATACAAAGAGGAGGAATATATTCAGTAGGTTATAACCTTTGTTATGATACCCTACAAGAAACCTTTTGCATAAAGCATATTCCAGTTACATCATATTCACACTCATAAGCATATTTCCATAAAACATATGGAGTGCAATATCACACCATGCATATGGGTTGCTTTTGGTTTTGAATTTTTATGTTAAAGTGATAACAAGCAAAGAGGAAATATATAAAACTTGCTGAACAGTACCCATGCAATAACATCTCTGAATGGGTCTGCACAATGGTAGCTGAGGGGAGAATTTGGCCCATTAAAGTCTACCTAGTAATCTATTAGTCATACAATTAAGGAGCAAAGGCAAAATGTTTTCAAAAAAACATACCATCCACTTCTGAATGAAACATCATGGGACGGTTCAAACTACTTCAAATACAGCATGTACCTACACAGGCAGAAACCCACAGCAATCTTCTCCCTTGGTGGGGTGGGATTAGTGGCAGATTGAAAGGAGTGCCCTTGTATGAATGAGTAGACTAAGGACCCAGAAGACAGCCTGGCCCAAAAACTCACAGGGCATCAATGTCTATTGCTTGTTACAAATCCTTCCCCTCTTGTAACATAGAGTTTCAGTGATCATGCTGCTCTCAGCTCTGAGAGGAGGGGATTGAGGGTATGCAGTTAAAAACTCACAGCTGGCCTGTACCAGCTGACTCGGGCTCACCAGGTTTGGACTAAGTAGCTGTGTGATGCTGTATGATTAAAGATGACCATTTATATCACTGTTGTTACCACGGTTACACAGTTTCCATAAGTCTTGTACAAAGTATGCCATGTAATGTATCAATGGAAAAGTTATGATTCACTACATATGATTATCCTGATTAAATCCATGTATGATCTTTGTATCTAAAGTTATGAATATTGGCTATATGTGTGTGTAAAACATGTGTTGTATGTTGACACCCGCTCAGATAGATTTGCATTAGGGCTAGACAGCTATATGTTGATGACCCATCAAGGATGCTCCACTCTCACAACGGACCATTGAAGAAACTCATCCCATCCAGATAGCTCTTCCTGAGGCTGCCTCAGACATCCAGGAGCCAATGGCCACTCCCTGTGATTCAGCAAACTATGTAGGAGCATGTGATATGCTCATGTGACCCTTGACTCTATCTTGGGCCAGTAACTTTGCACATGCAGGGGCTGTGGGCTTTGTTTGGGACAGTAAATTTCCATGCACATGGCAGAGGATATAAATTGCAGTTGGAACATCTCCATTTTGCCTCTTTCCTGCTTCCATTCTCTGAACTGTGGATTTACAACTAAAAAGAGTATCATGAACTATGCACTGAGGACCACCCAATCCTTTGGAAATTACCAGAGAGACAAGCCAGCAGTCTATTCCATCACTGCAACAAACCTGATTTAAGGATGTTGCAATTATTTGTATGTATATGATCTATTAACCATTTTAACTCCCTTTTCTTTTAGTAAAAAATCTTCAGTTAGTTTACTAAGGATTGGCTGACAGCGTGATATTTGGGTAAGATCTGAGATTCATATTGACCTAGGGGTAAGTGTCTGATCCTTTGGGATTAGAAAGAACCTCACATATGGTGAAATGGGTTTTCAATAACCTTTCACTATATTTGATTGGGTTGTCTGGATGGAAGCCAAGGGCTGGAATGCCAAAAGGGGACTGTGTTTGGCTTTTGGTTAACCAGTGTGGTACTGCAGAAGCTCTTTTGTTACTGGCTTAGTGAATCTAATTATAGAGTAAACCACCAGCTTTAGGGATTGTCTGCCCTATTTCTTGGAGTCTGCCCTGAAGGTGGCACTCTCAGTGTGGTCTATCCCAAACACCAGATCACAGGCTGTGTAATTGAAGTGTATAGATGTTCAGGCTTGACCCTCTGGGACCCTCCCACCATGCAGAGTCCTAGAGCCTGGGATCCAGCCCGAGCTTCAATGTCTACACCACAATTAAACAGTCCCTTAGCCAGAGCCCTGCGAGCTTGAGTCAGCTAGCATAGGCCAGCCGCAGGTTTTTAACTGGCTGGTGTTCCATCTCCAGCTGTGGCCAATCTCTGTTGTTTCACAGGAAAGCGGAAAAAAACCCAGAATATATCTGGCTAATTATGCATGGCGGGGGGGGGAGGGATTCTTTGTGACCCCTGCAGACAATTAGCTGAAATCCTGAAACTCTGAAGATTTGATTATAGCCATCATCTGAATACAGATCTTCAAGTGATGAGCATGTTAAGGGCATGGCAGGCAATTCCATTCTCCCCATAGCCCCTGAACCGGGGGACTCAGAGTCACAGATTCCAAAGCCAGAAAGGACCTCTATGACCATCTAGCATAACTCCTTCCCCGCACAAGCCATAGAATTTCTCTTAGAAACTGGATTAATGCATGTCTTTTAAAAATATACCTAATTTCACTGGAAAGACTCAAGTCATGTTGAGTCCACTATCTCCCCTGAAAAGCTGTTCCAGTATTTAATTACCCTCACAACTAGGAAATTATGTCTTATTTCAAGGTTGAATTTATTTAACTTCAGCTTCCAGCCATTGGACCTTGATATGCCTTTGTCAGCAAGGTTGAAAAGCCCCATTATCAAATCTCTTCTCCATGTGTAAGTACCTAAACATAGTGAGCAAATCACCTCTCAACCTTGGCTTCAATGAGCTGAATTAGTTGAGTTCATTAAGCTTCCCATTGTAAGGGTTGTCTTCACCCCTGAATCATTTTTATGGTTCTACTTTGAACTTTCTCAGATATTTTTCACATCCTTTTTGAAGTGTGGTCACCAAAAGTATTCTAGTAATGGTCTTATCAGTGCAGCGAACATGGGCAAAATCGCTATTCTACTTCGACTTGATATTCTCCTATTTATACATCTGAGGTCAAATAAGCCTCTTCTTGACACATTCAATTGAGGTTTCAAGCTGAGGTGATTAACTATAATGACCCCTAAATCCTTCTCTGAATCACTGCTTTCCAAGGCAGTCTCCCCAATCTTGTAGGTATAACCTGCATTCTTGGTTCCCAGAACTATAACCATGGATTTAGTGGCACTCAAACAAATGTTGTTGGATTGTAATCATTTAATAAGGTGATTCAGTTTACTCTAATAGTAACCTGTCCTCCTCATTATTTGCTATCCCACCAATCTCTGTGACACTGCAATCTTTGCCAGCAAGATTTTACACCATCATTTAAATACTTGCTAAAAATATTAAAAACCGATTCAAGGAGGACCTGCTACAAACCACTCCACTCATTGATATTTCCCCATTAATAGCTAGATTTTGAGATCTGTCAGTGAGCGAGCTTTTAATCTATCTAATGTGTGCCTTGTTAGTTCCATGCAGTAAAAGTTGTTGTTTTTTTAAATCAAAATGTCACATGGTGCTCAGGCAAAAGCTTTGGAGAATCAAATATACAATATATCAGCACAGTTGCCTTTATCAGCCAGATCTGTCAAAAAAGGCAACAGATTTATATGATAGAGTCCAAAATTAACTGTTCCATTGTTTTACCCAGGATCAACATCAGGTTGTAGATCAACAGGTCTGTAGCTCATTTGATCATCTGTTTTACACTTGTAAAATATTGGAACTACATTGGCAGTTCTCCAATCCTTTGGAATTTCTCCAGTTTTCCAAGATTTGTTAAAAGTAAACATTAATGGTTCAGGTTTCAGAGTAGCAGCCATGTTAGTCTGTATCTGCAAAAAGAAAAGGAGTACTTGTGGCACCTTAGAGACTAACAAATTTATTTGAGCATAAGCTTTCATGAGTTACAGTTCACTTCATAAAGCTTATGCTCAAATAAATTTGTTAGTCTCTAAGGTGCCACAAGTACTCCTTTTCTTTTTATTAATGGTTCAGACAACCCTGAAGCTTTAAGACTTTTGGGTGGTATTTACCCAGGCCTGTTGATTTGAAAATGTTTCATTTTAGCAGACACTGCCTCACATCCTTTGTTACAGATGACAAACTTTCTATTCCATCCATAATATCAAATGTAATGGATGCATCCTCCTGCTTCATTCCACTGTGGTCACTATTCCTTAGTTGTTTGGCTACAGTTACTTGCTGTGTAATTTTCAGCTCAAGGAGACATACCCATGCTAGCTCTGATTGAGCTACGGTGTTAAGAATAGAATATAGCTGCAGCAATATGAATGGTGGGAGGGGCTAGCTGGCCTGAGTATTTACCTAGCATCTTGGATCAGGATGGTTAGACCTTCCAACCACTTGTGCTGCCACAGACACACTCTGTTTTTAGTGTGCTAGCTTTGTCAAAACGAACATGGGTATGTCTCCCTGAGCTGGAAATTACACCGCCAGCTCAAACTGTAGACATACCCAATATCCTTTCCCTGGCCAGAATACGTGTGTTCTAATGACATGGTTTTTCTTTTCCACTGAGGTACTACATGGTCTTCTCCACTCAGAAATGTGTCATTAGAGTTGATGGAAACTCTTAACTACAATGCTACTTCCCTACCTCTACAATCTAATCTGTCCCTCCTGTATAGTTTATAGCCAGGTATTAAGCAGCTCATGGATTTTTGTCATTCCATATTTTCAGGAATGCTTATTTTAATCAAGATCTTCTTCTATTGTCAGGCATTTTACTTTACCTGTTTTTGCGCATTTTGGTGAGTTCTGGATGATGTTGTGGTAAAAATGCTACCACTTTTGCCAGTCCAAGTGGAGATATACCAGTGCAGCAACAAAATTTGGAGAACCTCCTAACATGTATAGTGTACACAAGGCTTTAAACATGCTTGTAAGTTTCTTGCATTGTTACTATAGTCACGTACTGATTTTATTTTTGTATGTCTTTCTTTCTTCCCCAACTCCTTTATCTGATACCTTGTTACTTTCCTAGGACATACCTCTGTAGTGTCAATCCATCCCGCTTCCAGTTCCAGTTGTAATTTCTGCCCTCTCTTTTGCTGGAGACACAGTTATCTTTGTATTACTGACATCTCTAGCAGATGTTTTCGTCTAACCTGAGTGTTCCTTAGCACCTGTCAGCTTTCTCCTGCTCCTAGCTTAAATAAGCCCTGACAACCCTGTCAATTTACTATGTGAGCAGTCTGCTTCCACTTTGGATTAGGTAAAATTGTAGACTTATGAAAATACAACTTACATTTCTAGGAACTACCTACATATGTAGTGGGTGCCAATAAATAGTATCTGGAGTAGTTTTGTCCATTTCTTGTTTTACCATTCTAATTTTTTGCCTTTTTATTACAAAACAGTTGGCTAGTGCTTGCTACATGAAAGCTACATGGAAATCACCAACATTTGCTTTCACAGTAAGAAGCTTTGCTTACATACCACTCTTTCAAGAGTCCTGAAAAGAAAATGACAGAGTAGCAAATCTTTTCTTTTTGCCTGATGGATAAATATCATAAATCAGAGCTGACATTAAAAGAAGGAAAATAAAGAAAAATAAAGGGGGTTAACATTGATTAAAATACATTATTTAGTCAGTGAGAACTAATTTAGACCATCTATAAATTCAACTGCTCGACTTGTTGTGTACTCCATAAACATTTTTGCCATTGTTGAAGATTAACACCTCAAGGTCACCTGAGGGTGTCAGCAGGCATTTCACTTACCTCTTATGTCATTCTCTGGGCAGTCACAAATCTGTGGTGTGGTTCAGGAGTATGGGCTGCACTCTCTGGTTGTGCTGTTTAGTCAGTACCCACCTTTTTGGGGGATATGAAGCAGTCATAACAAAAGAAAAATACTTCCCTAAACAGCTTCCTACTGTAAGGGAAAGGGAAGTAGTCTCTCAGACCCTGCAGGCAGTCTCAGTTCCCATTCCTCAGTGTGAGTAAAAGGTCAAGGCTTAATCCTGGGGGAATTTCAACAAAGAAAATCTCCCCAGCCCACCTTCCTCAGAGGGTTTGGGTGGGGGTATGTGCAATCCATAGGCAAGTTAGTGCTATAGGGCCCCCAGTCTGTGAACTTTGAGACTGAGGTCTACTTGCTTCTGAGTGCCTCTCCATTATGCACTGAACCTCACAGGAAGAGCAAGTTGGGGCTGATTGCGACCACAGAAGTTCCTAAACCCTTACTGGTGTATATGGGGGTCATCTGCCACCACAGCGTTGAAATATTTATAAGCTGGGTTGACTTTAGTTCTCCCCCAAACTTCTTACTGTTAAAAGCTAAATCAAAATCACAGCTTCAATTTTTCAAAAGTAGCTTGTGATCTGGGGTGCTTCATACACCATAATGGGACCCAATATTTAGAGAGCAGGTACTCAGCATTTTCTGAAAACCAGGTCCCTTCATGGCAGGAATCCAAACAGGGAGGCACCCAAAATTATTTATCACTTTCAAAAATTAGCCCAGAGATTTTAATGCCACAGGGAACCAGTACGATTATCTTATCTGACCTTCTATGTCATACAGGCTACTGAATTTCACCTGCAGAGGAGGGAATTCTTCTCCCTCTTCTGTAACATAGCACTATAAAGGCAATAACTTGTAATTAACTAGACTGTTTCCTTTCAAAAGGCATCCAATCTTGATTTAAGGACTCCAAGTAAAGACAAGTTTATCACTTCCCTGGTGAGTTGTTCTAATGGTTAATTGCTTTCACTGTTAAATAGTAACATCTTATTTCCAAGCTGAATTTTTCTAACTTCAGCTTCCAGCCACTGGATCTTGAATTGGCTTTTTCACACACCAAAAATGTGCTACTTGGTTACTTTCAGTACAGAGGAGAAAACTAATTAGTGTCATAGCTTGCTTTGGAAAAGCTCACATAATAAACCTGTTCCCTAAACACCGCTGAATGGAGCAGAGAGTCTAGCCACCAAGCTAAACAGTGACCACTTATCTTTTATGTTCTTTCTTGAAAACAGTGAAATATGTGGAGAAATATAAATGTTGTTAGGTTTTTCCAAAGAGGTGATTTTCAAATTACTCCTAAATTGAAATCATTACCATACAGAATTTGAGATTGCTCCAGTTGCTCTGTAAAGTTTCCAAATGGGGCCAATTAGACAGCTTTCAAGTTCAGAAATCTGAAGAACAGGTCTTCATTAATGGTGATATTTAAATGAGGGCTGGGGGTAACAGTGGAGTGATTTCTTCCTCACTGTTATTACAAGGCAACTTGTTGAGCAATTTTCTCTGACAGATGTCCAAAGGAGAAAGATCGTCGTCCTCCAGGTTGCTAATAGGGATGTTACTATGAAGAAGAAAATCTAAAATACATTGGAACACAGAGACAAGATAGAAACAAGGAGGCACCTGTAATTACTCAATGAACAATTTCTAGCAGGGCCTAATTCACAATTTTTAAGGCCCACTAAAACATTATTGTATTAAAAACACAGATTCCTTTGCGATGACAACAATGGGTGGGATTTTTTTTCCCCACAAACAATTTGTACACAGTTTTTATGTTTACCACATTTTCTGCAACTGTAAAAAGTGTGTAAGAAAGAAAAAAATTAAAGTATCCACACCTTTATTTTGTGATGTGCTGCAATAACAATCATCCTCTTTTTCTGGTCTCTGCTGCCTGCAATAATTGACCTTGATTCTGTTGCATACCCTAGACTTTGGTTCCGGATGTATAACTTGCATCCAATCCAACTCAGCCAATCATTGGAAAGGAAAGCTCACAGCAGGTTACACTGTTTAAATGCTATTTTAAAAAAAGGTTCTGTTACAACATGTGTAGGTTTAAGAACAAGTTGATAAAAGGCTCAGGAAAGTTTTATGTATGACAAGTCCAAACTATTTCCTTATGCTGATAATCAGAGGATCCTGATCATGACAGACTATTTTGTTTTCTTTGGATGTATAACAATTTCCATTTGCACATGTCTCTGGAACCATGATCTCATCATTCTAAATACTGGGAAAATAAAGTTTTGTAACCATTTCCTACTTAAATGAGAGTTGAAGGTGCTCAGCACATTTCAGGCGATGCTCTGGAAGACGTCATAGGGCCAAGACCTTTGGATTTTGAGGTGTCCGCTAACTAGGTATCATTTTCACTCATTGCAAACATCAGAGAACAAAGCGTTTCTTCCCTAAAACCAAGTGAATACCTTCACAAAATGCTGCATTTTATTTTCCTCCTTTGTGAAGCCTTCTCTGCAACTATCACATTTGATCAGTGGAATGGCTCAGATGTCAAGCATTATACTGAAAGGCCTGAGAAATGCTTTGCATGCACTTGACATTTCTTACCACTGACTCTACGCATGGCTGTAAATTAACAAATATCTCTATGTCCTACCACCAAGGAAAAAATGGTGTTCCAAGACTTTTTAATATGAGTACATTTAATCAATATTTTATTTATGGGTCCCAGAAAACTAATAGTAACTTACAATATGGGCTTTTTTTAAATTAACAGTAACACCATGAAGTTGTCAAGTGCTGGAGACTTTATTTGAAGGAGGAGTTAAATCATTATTTTAAACTGTAATGTCAGTGTGTGGTTGCTCATGTTGCGCATTGCAAAAAACCAGACTGCCATGGCCTAAAAGAGGCCATAAAACTAAGGCACCAATTTTAGATTGTGCATGAGTGAAGAAATACACCACACATTTGACTGCATGATCACTGCTATCACACATATGATCATGGTAAGAGCACATGCCAAATTATGTGCAAATAACATACACATTTTTGCTTGCACTCCATTTCAAAAATCTGAGTAATAAATTTTGACTCTAGTAGTCAGTAAGATCATGCACAGGTCAACAATCTCCTTACAGACACACCTAAAAGGGTTCCAAACCTGTAAAATTCTGAGCGCCCTTCATACTCAATGTCTTCAGAACAACTAATAGCAGAATTTGAAATACAGATGTTATTTTCCAAAGCTACTATTTCTCATTATGGACAGGCAAGCACACGTCAAAATGTCATATTAATAGGAGCATCAACAAGCATCACACATCTACTTTGCTGCACTGCACTTCCACAGCCAAAGAAATGAACATCAAACTTGATACATTTGTTCTCTCTCATCTGGTACTGTATGTTAAGTTTCAGTCTGTACAGCAAAGTTTTACAGACAAATTGCAAGCCCTGAAATAACTGAAGATCTTTTACAGAAAAGCTGACAGACCTTTAATTACAGATGTCCTGGAGGATACCAGTACAATACCAATTTTGTTTCCTTGGTTACTAACGCATATAATCATAGTGTATACATTCTATGACAGTATTATTATGACATGTCAAATAAGACATATCATTATTCAGGCTGGCAAGCCCTGCCCCCTAAAAAATCAAATGTAAATGACTAAGTAGTTTAGGTTGTACACAGAATTATTAAACTGTAGTGTTAAGTCACACAATGCATCCAGACTACATTAAAATTACTTTTCTTCTTGCCCCTCAGTACATATTATTATTAATAATCATTTATATTACAATAGCACATATGGAGCTCCAATAAAGATTAATGCCCTGTTAATTCTGGGAGCTGTCAGTGGCGGATTAATGATTTTGCCGCCCCTAGGCCCAGAAATAATTGTCGCCCTCCCAGCTCACCTCCGCTCTGACTCAGTCTCCTCCCCTGAGCGCGCCACCGGGTCCTGCTTCTCCTCACTCCCTGCCAGTGTTTGTGCGCGAAACAGCTTCGTGAAGGAGGGAGGGAAGGGGGGGAAATGCGGCGCGCTCAGGAGAAGAGGTGGGACTGGGGTGGGGATTTGGGGAAGGGGACCAATAGGGGCAGGGAGGGGGTGGGGAATGGGGGCGGGGAAGGGGTGGATTTGGGGCAGGAGTGGAGGGCGCGAACCGGCACCAGGGGAAACAGCCTCTGGCTGCTATTATAAATTTGCCACCCCTGCAAATTTGTTGGCCTAGGTGTTAATACACCACTGGGAGCTGTGCAAACACAGATGAAAAGACCATCCCTACCCAAGAGGGTGTATGCACGCTTGACTTCTTTCCTCCTAAACAATATTCCCTTAAAAACACCTCAGTCAGGACTGGCTTTATGCACCAGCAAAGCAAGCACGTGCTTGGGATGGCACATTTCCAGAGGTGGCATTCCGGCCATCCTTTTTTTCCCCCCAGCCCTACTCAGTCAATCAATGAGCCCCTGCATGGGGTGGGGTGGTGGGCTCAGTGCAGGGGTTCCCAGCCCTGGGGAGGTCCTTGCCCTGGCCCCCACTGCCGGGGGAGCGGGGCGATGCGGCTCCTTCCCCCTGCCGCGCGTGTCACAAGCGGTGGAGGGTGAGGCCAGGATGTACAGCCCAGAGCACCTCACTCCAAACACTGCTATAGCATTACGCATTCATTTAACGTTATCAGTGGCTTCTGGTGAGTGCAGTTTCTCAAAACTAAAAAATTATTTGAGGTCCACCATGTCTCAAAATCATTTGGTCAGGACTCAAATTATTTTCAATTGAAAGTACCATTGCAAAAAATTTAGATTTCACTGAATTATTAAAAGACTAAGCAAGTATAAAAACCAGAAGAATTCAGTTCACAAATTCTTTTATGAGAAACTGGGTGCACTGGAAGACACTAATGTTTTTTATTACAGTGTATAGTTGAACCCAAATTGTTTGTAATTGTGATTTTGTTAAAATTAAATGAATACACTAGTAGGAAATTGTTTTATTTCACTAACTACAAATTCTCTGTTTTCATTTTTTTAAAATTTTAAACAGTCAAAAAAACCCCAAAGCCAAAAAAAACCAAACCCCCCCACAAAAACAAAAAACATTGCATAGTGCAAACATGTGTAAAAGCCAAAAAGGGGGGCGGCCAAAAATGTTTTTGCTTGGAGCGGCAAAAAACCTAGAGCCAGCCTTGATCTCAGTTATAAAATAAAGTATTTACAGTTGGGATACTTTTATATCATCAGACTTGAGTCATTTGTACATTCATCTTTTAGTATTTCTTCAACACTCTGTCACAAGGGCATGTGTATTATGGTGGCAGGAATATACTCACATACCTAATGACTTGTGGCAGGTGCGTCTTGTCTACTCTACCCTAGATATCAGATTGTGGAGAGTGCTTTGGGAAACAGGATCCAGGATAAAGTGTCTCTGCTGGGAACTTCTAGGAAAGGCCAAGTTTAGTAAGCACACTTAGGTTGAGGTTTAATTTTTTTTGCTGTTTTTTAAGTTACCAGATTAGTGGGTAAGTATGTACTATAGACAGAGTATATGTGGGTTCGGTTCAGAGCAAGGTGGGCACTCCTTCTGCTTACATTGTGAAACAGGCACCAAGTTTGATGCTTTGAGCATGTGGATCTTGAAACAGCCCTAGAGGCCAAAGACAAAAGAGAAGGTGCCTAGATACCGATTCAATTCTTACCAACAGCAAAACCCCTTGTAAGGGGTTAGTAAGGCACAGGGTGGTTGGATGGATTACTGCTGCTTCATCTGCCTGGATCCAAGGGCAGCATGCTGTGGAACCCACCTGTTTCCCAGCTCTATTCTCTCAGACAAAAGGTGCCCTGATTGCATGCTGTTAAAACAGAGGAGCTTCCACCATACCCTGATATCAAGGAGACAGCATAGAACAGACTTACTGCTTTTGCTATCAACAGGTCCCCCGTGTTGCCATACCCATCGTATTTTCCTACTCTCCATCCCGCATAAAGGTGCACATTCCACATATGTTAGCTGCATTTTATTGTTTAACTAGTGTAAGAAAAATCTATTGATTCGGTCTCATTGAAGAGTTCCCAGTTTCAGGCCATATAAGATACAGTACCATAGACCAAGATCTTGCTCAAATGAAGCCAATAGGAGTTTTGCCACTGATTTCAGTAGGCATGAGATTAAATTCCAAATATCTGAAAGAAATCTGCATACATACACATACATATATATAATAATTACACTACTTTGAATGAAAAATGATTTTAAAACCATTTAACCCTCTTTATTACCAAAATGTAAATTCAGCTAATTAAATACAGTTTTCTGTCTTTACGAATACAAATATTAATTCAAAGCTGATTTCTGCAATTCAATTTTATTTATTCTTTAATAAGGTACTAAGAATATTTTTTTCACAGACAACAGTGTACAAGCATTCTGGCAGAAATAAAAGTTCTCTTTCTATAATTATATTGGAACAAAGTGCATTATCACCCTTAAACATTAGAGTAATCATAAGCTATCCACTGCTAATGGATTTCCATAGTAAAACAATAAAGGCCACATTGTGAGCCTTCCTTCATGATAATAAATCCCTAATGTTCTCAATTTTTAAATCAAGATTGTATTTTTTCTAAAATATACACTCTAATTCAAAGAGAAATTATTTTTGTTAAGTTCTATGGCCCTTATTATACAGGATGTCAGACGACATGATCATAATGTTTCCTTCTGACCTTGACTTCTATGAATCAATGCACAGTAATGACATAGGGAAATGTTTCCATTTCATACCCACAAAGCTGACCTCAAATCTGATATTCTGCTAGCCTTACTTGGGTGGAAGTCTTAGTGACATTCTAGGGTCTCACATATATAGAGTGAAATCCACAGCTCCATGTGTGTTTTAGTGCAGGACAGATGTGAGGGTGAGGAATCTTCATTATCGGCTGCAGAGCTACTCCATGGAGACTACTTCAGCCCATTTCCATCTCATGCATCCTGACATTATTTTCATGTAAAGAAAGGCATGCCATGGTAGAAGGTTTCGTTGTGAATTTAACCCCAAATCTTTTCTAACCAGCTGGGCTGTGTACTGGGGGAATCTCTTCAGAGGATGAGGGGGAAGGTATCCTCCTGCTGCAGGTCAAATAGGATCAAAAGAATTACTCCACACATGTTGCTGCTATCTCAGGGTTAAAGAATTTGCCATAATTCCTACAGCTCTGTTCTCAAGGTGGGAACGGTCCATGGATCCATATAGTAATGAATCACCTGTAAAGTAGCTCATTCTGCTACTGTCACTGCATAAGTGGTATATGTTTATTTCTTAGAGATTTCCAGTTGGAGCCAGTAAAGATTAATTAAATCCAATTTGGAGATAATTTAAACAAAAGACAATTTAAACCATAATTCCACAATACCTTCAGTGTAAGGGTCACTACCAATTTGAAGGCACCACTAGGATTTCATTAATGTAGAAATCAGCAGACCAATTTGATCCTTGATCCATCCAAACTTATTTTAAAGGGAAAGTGGAACAGACTCTCAATGAGCACCTTTTCAGTACTGTTTTTATTCCTACTTACCTCAAAATGGATTAAGATACCCTGATAACTTGATGCAATGGGGAGGAACTGAACCTCCTTGTCAAGGGCATTCATGACACTCTGGACAGCCAAGCAATTTAAAATGTTTTTGCTGGAGTTAAGACCAGGTAGTAGGCTGAACATGTAGTACTGAAATACACCCACATCTACCCAAGACATCTGCAGCTGGCCATGCCCTGATAGGTGTTGATCACCAGTAAATCGCATGGACTTCAGAGGGAGTTGCAGGTGTTCAGCACCACTTAGAATTTAGTCTTTTGTGAAAATGACAAATTTACACCCACACCAAACCAATTTATGGAAAACTGCCCAGAGAAATTTAAAAGTAATTTCTACTATTTTAGAACAGACCCCACAGTAACAGGACAGCCATGCCACCCAGAAAGTTGGTCACTGCTTTGATGGAACACAGACAAATAGAAGTCCTGGTGCTGAGCAAAGCAGTATTGGTGATTCAGTAAGTAGCTCATCTTTCTGAGTTCGAATGGAATCAACAGCCCAGATGGTAACTGGGGACACTACTGCTAGAGGTAGCAACTTTTGGCTAAAATGTAAAACAAATGCCCTGACCACTTGTAGTACTTAAAGCCCAATGGTACATTGTAGAAGAATGCTGGTCTTAGTGCTGGAGCCCTGGCCAAATTCAAACTGAATCATTGTAATATTTTCTGCCTACTTATGTTCCTCATGCAGTGACAGTTACAAACAATAATCTTTATTTTCCTGCCTAAAGCATTGAGGAATATTGTTGTATATTATTAAATAACTGTCACATTCTATCTAAGAGGCAGCTGCACTCTAGTGCTTGTTAAAGTGATCCCTGTGTAGCATTTTAGAATCCTTTCCTATAAAAGACATTCATAAATCAATTAAATAATATTGAGAATATTCTGTAATTCTTTAGTGACTCTGTTTGAAGTCAGACAAACACAGCATGTATAAAAAGCCAATCAACATTAAAGTACAAATGAGGATAACAATGTAAGTCTATGCAATATCACTGATTTTCTAGACTGATTGTCTCTAATAACACCAGTGAGGCAATCTCTTGATTTATTTTATGGTTTAATTACAATTTCTTTTAATTTCTTCAAATGAAATTTACAGCCATTGTTGGTATTGTCCCTCAGGTTTTCCTCTGATGAGCTTCCACAGGAGCATCTATGCAGCTCCACAGAGGTGGTGTTGAATTAGTGCCTTAGCTTCTCTGTTCATGCCCCTTTTCTGGCCATGTCTGCTCAACTGTTGGGCAACAATGTTGCTCCCCACTGGCAGGAGGGTGGTACCATGTGCCACTGCAAATTCTTCCCCTAACGGACTTCCTACCAGTATGCTGAACCACTGTATTTAGTGGCAGAAGCTGACATAAATGTGGTCCGAAGTATGCTACACATAGACATGATTGTTTCATGAACAAAATAAAATACATATTTGATTGCCACTAACCAGAACCTGATACATATAATGAGCAAGGTGCAGCAACAGTCATTCCCTGAAGTCACAGGAAAATGATTGTGTGGGACTATGCCTACTTAATGGGTGATCACTGCTCCAGAGAAACTTAAAAACCCTATAGCTCTTACCAATAACTGATGAGGGAAAACATCTTCTGTGCCTCAAAGCTTGTGATCATTCCAAACTTATGCATCCGAGTATGAATCACCATGGTTAAGCATCTAATTTTACTTGTACACAGATAGTCCTTCAATCCCAACTCCATATTTTTTTTGAATCCTGCATAGAGTGGGTTCTATTAAGACCTCCTGGGGCAGTAAAAGCCATATGTTCATTACTCTGAGGGCAAAACTCTCCCTCTGTATATTTCAGTTAAATGTGGTTGGTTGGTTTGTTTTCCATTTTCAGGGTATCCATGTGTTTTCCTGCTGCAGTTTTGTTCAAATACCATAAAACCTGATAATTTTGTTTTGCTAGGGACATCATTTTTGTGTAGATGATGCTTTTTGGTATCTTGGCATATTCATATTATTAATGTAGTGACTGCCGCTACCTCAAATTTTTGCTGTCTGCAGTATACCGTTATACAGTATATACATTTGATGCCACCTAGCACACAGTAAAATGCCTTTTCTTTCTGAAGAGCTGACATTGTTTGGATCACCATCTTTGCCATCATTTGATAAGACTTTATACCTCATTTTACAATTGAGGTAATAGTTCTCTTTTACTGCATAGAGTTAAGTTTTTGTAAACACTGTTTTCCCCCAGTCTTTTAAGCAATGCATATTGCCAAGTTTGGGATTCACTTTGTGTTTTTGGGGCGGGGGATGCGCTGGAGAGAGTTGTGTTGGAGAATCCATAAATCCATGAGTGTATGCACACCTGCAGGCATGGAGAAAGGCTCTACCACTAACTTTCATGGATAATCAGATTGCTCCCCCATGCCTAGTGCCCCACAAACTAGGGTCAAAACACCTTCTTCTCTTCACTTTAAAGTCTTTCATTATCTCTCACCACCTCACCAAAGCTGCTCTGTTAACTAGGGATGATGGTAAAACAGGTTTTCATCAAGTTTATGTCAGGCTATCCTTGTCTGACCACCCTCTCATCCTGCACCTCTCTCCTCCCACCCTCCTTACTGATTTGTTTTGTTTCCACCTGTTGCAGCCTACACTGGGAGCTCTTTGTGACAGAGACTGTTTTTTCAAGAACAATGCTTAGTGCAAAGGGACCATAATCCCTGGTTGGGGCCCTTTGGTGCTCAAACAAAATAAAATAAAATAAAATAAAATAAAATAAATGAGCAAATAGTGTAATAAAATTAAATATTAATAGTCATTGTGATCTAAAATAATAGTAACTAATTAAGCAATAAAATGGAAGATGAAAATATTAAATTTCACCTAGACTACACACAGGATTTTCCCCCCACTCCTAGTCCCTTCCTCTAACCACTAGATCATATCTGTTTTCCTATGGTACAGGGCCTGATCTTTAAAACATTTAGAAATCAGATGTTTGTTACTACTGAATAAAACTATTGCCATTTTCTTCCTTGCATTCCTTAAAATTCAGCATGAATAAAATCATATCCTCCTCTACTTACATCATCAATGATATCTTGTTTTATTAGCACAGGTCACCAATACGTTCTATATATGATGTCTATCCATCCATCCCTCTTGTTTCATTATATATAAAATCTTGATCAGGAACAGCTGATCCAGAGCAACCTACATCTCTGATCAAATAATGAAAACCTTATTATCATGGGATTTATAACCATTGATGTCTCACTGTCCGGTCTGCGTTGATGACAATGAAAATATTGTAAATGATATCACAGGATGAAAACAGAGTTTCTGTGGAAAAGTGTAGTGATATTCTCCAGAAACTTTAATGTCCTGTGGAATACATACTACCAGGGCATTAATGTACAGTTCTTTAATGGTAATATAAGATCATTAGTCATTTGGTAATGTATTTCTATCCATTCTGCATCATTTTTATTGGTCCATTTCATCTCACACTTCTCACCTGATTGTTTCCTTCAATATTTCACAAAGGATTATATAAATATTGAAAAGTGAAAATCAAATCTGTATTAAAACAAAGCAGGTTTGACTTAAACTTGTGAAGAATATGAACTTCAGATGAAACTGTCTCTTAACTCATCCAACTGCACCTGGATTTTGCAGCACACATTATGGACCATGTTATTTGCCCCTGTGGAAGATCATGTTTCCTAGTGAACACAAAACCATCATTTGTTTGAACAAACTGGGTAATGATTTGCCTATGAGGCTGTTTGACACACACAAATCAGTTTTGGGGAGCACAAAACAGGTAACTATAAATACAAGTACTCTTACAAGGATGGATGTGTCAGGTACAATTTAGGAGCTCACATATGAAAATTTGACCGAGTGTTTGAAGATGCTCAAAATATTTTGGGGGGCTTTGTTTGCTTAATACCTGCCCAAAAACTAATGCAACATTGAATGTGTCTTTACTAATATTCAGGTCAATATGATAATGGAAGAAACTGATAAGAACACAGAATAGTGATAATAGCTATACAAATTATTTTACCAACTGGATCTTCTTAGCCAAATATCTGCCATTAGATACAGTCCATCCCTGTGATGTACAAATTTGAGATAACTGATGGCTTAAGCACGTGCCAAACATTAAACATGTGATTATGTCCATTGACTTTAACAGCCCAGTGGCTTCAATGAAACTTAAGCATATGCTTACATGCAATGTTGAACAGGGTTAGACTAAAGTAATTCTAAAGTGCTTTGCTAAATTGAGGCTCAAATTTCCAACCATAACAAGATGGAGTCTTTCCTTTTCAATTGGAGTTCTGTGAATAAGTGCATCAATTAAAAAGGAACAAAAGATCATTGAATATTTGATAGTTACCTTTTATTTACAGATATTATGCAAAGTGTGTAAAGATTTTACAGTATACTACAAGCTCAGATATGAACCTGCACGTAAAACATGCATGTGCTGATTCTTGGGCTTATTCTGTCAATACATCCTTGTTTGCATACTTGTCTCTGTTTGGTTGCAATCTTTACAAAAGATAAAAGTAAAAAAGTAAAAGGCATAATCTCTCTGTAGGAATGTATTGTATTTGTTTACCACCGAGTTCATAACTATTTCAAGGGGGCTATTATTACTTGAATGGAAGGATGAGAGACACTATCTGTCAAGGAGTGTTTGGGGATTATTTTATACATTCCCTACATCACTGAAATGATACATCAGAACATTTGTTTTAGTAGCTACTTTCTACTGCATCCATGTTTACTATATGAATGTATAATTGAAGGCTCCTCGATATCTGTCTTATTACCATGTTAGCTACAATGGCTATTGAGCCATAGCACAGTTGGAGATTCTTCAGTCTATGGGTGAAGCATGACTAGAAGTTCTCCAGTCTCTAGACTTGGTGCTTAAATGGACATTCATTAGTAAATGGTTTATTGACATAAAGGGCCTTAATGGCCCCACAGGATTTCTGAACACAATAGGACATAAGAATTTCTATATGCATTTCTTTTCAACACATCTATGTAAATAAATAAAATCACAAACAACAAATGAAATAAATAAGGAAAAATCCTCTTAGCTGTGGCAGAAACAGAAAAAACACCAAATGGCAGGGAAAGACTTGCAATGAATCTCTAACTATGTTATTGAAAAGAAAATTGAGCTACTAGATTACAAAAACTCGGTCACAATTACTGCAGAATACCCATTTACTAGAACCCTGGTTAGCTGAAACTCTTATTTAAACCATAGATAGGCACTTATTTAAACACCTGAATAATCAATCTTTGAGCATCAGCTCTGTACATTTTGGCCTAAATCTTGTTTTCTTTTCCTTTTAGTTTATGAAAAGGTTCAGAAACAACAACCGGACAGAATTACCCAGGAGATTAATTCTGATTGATGCAAGTTAATGAATACACATGTGAGTAAAGTCTGCTTTTGGATTTTCTGCTGGAATGGCCCATTCAGATGTTTCATGTGTAGAGAAAATTGGTTTGAAGGCACAAAAGAAGCAGTGTCAGTAATTCAAACACATAAGACCATGCTGACCTCTTCAGGCAAAAACCCATAAAATAGTGTTGCCAACTCTCACAGTTTTCTTGTGAGTCTCACAATATTCAATGTATTAACGGGCCGGCTGCTGCAGTCAGGTGACTGGATCTCTCAGCTTTCACAAAAGAAAGGAAGTTTCTCATCTCCCGGTTGCAGAGAAAAGCTTGAAACAGCCATCCATGTCCATTAAAAAGACTCAAAAAACAGAAGGCAAAAAAACCATAAGCCCACACGTTTTCTTTTATTTTGTTATTTTTAAGTCAATCTCATGAATTTGGGGCACCTGGATCATGATTTTTGAATGGCTGGGGTCAGCAATACTGATAAAATTGTATCTAAAACCACATAACTTTGCAATTGGTATTTCATTGGAGGACTTGAAACCAATTCATAAATCATAATTAAACTCTCCTTGCATAGGTATTTCTCCCATTTAATGGATCGGTCACCTAAAAACACAACAAAATTAAGTCACTTGCCCAAGGTCACATAGCAAGTAAGAGGTAGAGTCTAGAATACAACACAGGATTTTTTTCATTCCAAGTTCCTTCCTCTAATCACTAAATCACATTTGTTTCTCTAAGGATACAGAGCGTGATCCAAAGTCCATTGAACTCAGTGGGAGTTTGATCAGGCCCATAGTTCATAGTTGGCGGTTTTAGTCAGCAAATATAGATCTGAGTTTACACAAGACTTAGTTCCTCTCATTTTTACAAGAACATTATTTTTTTCATCTTGCCCACATCAGAAAACTTCAGATTCATGATCACTGATTATTTTGTGTTTTAAATGTTTTTGAATATAAACTATTTTATTAGCCATATGCTCTATTACTTGGTATGCTAGGATTATTCAGTGCTTGTTAATTCATGCATATCAATGGGCCAGCTACCTCCCCATTGCCCCCTCATGTCCTGAAGTCACTTGGCAGGCAACCTGCCTCAGTTTCCCCATTCAAGGGGCTTCTTAAAAGCTCAAACACTAACTCTTCTTAAGTTCAGCAACACCCATCCCTGGGACTGGGTTTCTTAACATAACAAAATCTCCAAATAAAAAGTCTCAAATCTCCATAAAGTTTCTGCTTCAAGTATTCTTGCTAGGGGCCTTACAGGCCTTTCCTGACTGCAGCTTCTTCCCTGAAAATGCAGGGTTGCCTGCTGGACGCTACTTGCTCCCAGCAGGGACTGACTCTCCGCTTGTCTTTCTGAGCACCCCCTAGTCTCTGCAGCTTCCTGAGGCCCTTTACAGAGGAAACAGGTGATCCTTGTTCAGGTGTGCCTCCTTAGAAATCAGGGTTGGCTAACTGTAGGCCCTAGCCCTTAAGCAACAGGCCAAGCCACCCTGTTACAACATGAAGTGCTTCCTCACTGATGTTGATGCTTAAGAACTTTTGACATCTCACCAATGGGAAAGAATATTCTAGTTCACTTGTGATAGCTTAATAAAAAGAAAAGTTCTAGGAGTATTGTAATAAGAACTCAAGAATCAATAGGCAAATACTGTTCTACAGAGTCTTATTTATTCTACTTAAATGTTAAAATTGAAAAAAATGGAAAGGTGAATGTAGAGTTACAAACAGAGCTGAAGTTCAACGCTGGCTTGGCATAAACATTCAGCTGGGCCAAGTCTCCAAAGATAAAATAAATCAACAGATCTTTCCTATGCACTAGCACTGTGTACTTATCTCCCTTAGTGAGAGTTATCTGGTCAGAAATTCTATGTCCTTTCCTGAATCCACATTAATTTTTCTATCTTCCCTCAAGATGCCTTACCTGCATTCAGTTATGGAGTTGTGTAGTACAAACACTTGCTCGTTCATATCTTCATCTGGAGACTTAGTATTTTGTTGGCTCTGATATTCCTTCTCCGTTTTCTGTGGAGTGGATATACTGCTGTCTGAATTCAATATGGAGGCATCTCATTTCCCCAGACAGTATAAATGACAGTCAAATTCTTTCATCACCTCAGTTCTCCAACTTTTTAAAGCAATTCCTGAAGGCTTCTTTCTTTCTGCTTTTCTTTTTAGCTCAGTCAGCTTTTAGTTAGTATCCTCCCTTTTCGTATCCTTACTCGGATATCTTAAGCAACATCACTTCTTAACAACTTCTATAAACTAATATAATCACAGGTTTCAGAGTAGCAGCCGTGTTAGTCTGTATTCGCAAAAAGAAAAGGAGTACTTGTGGCACCTTAGAGACTAACAAATTTATTAGAGCATAAGCTTCGTGAGCTGTAGCTCACGAAAGCTTATGCTCTAATAAATTTGTTAGTCTCTAAGGTGCCACAAGTACTCCTTTTCTTTTTATAAACTAATATTGACATATGTCTGGGTTGCCTTTCTTCTTAATCTTCATTTTTCAGCTCCACTTCAGTAGTATCTTCACTTTTTCCTCAAGAACCTAAATTTCAATGCCAAACAATTCATTCTACCAGCTCATTATCTGTTCTCTTTTTCCTACCTATAACTACACTATTTGTGTTTGATCTTACAAGAGTAGTGTTAGCCCAAGTCTGTATTTGGATGGGATATCACTGAAGGAATACCTAGGTGCTACTGGAAAAAGTGATTCACTAGTTGATACTCTGGCCTCTGAGTCATTACTGATTTATTATTAGGGGGGATTGGACTGTTTCATGTTCTGAGCACTTGTAGTCATTCGGGATTCCAAGATAATATCACTATTTTTTCCTGAAAATAAGTTATGCTCCTATTCTGAGAAAATTACATTTTAGAAAGCTGTACTCTCAATTCTCACTATAGTTTCAAATGGATAAGACCATCTTGCCTTGTTCTAAACTTGTATAGCTTTCTTGTGTGTTGTTAAGCATCTCCAGTGTCCACTGTGCATGTCTAGAGTGGTGTAAAAAGTGCTTTCTCTATATTTTTTTGCAAGGAGTCTTGAGTTCCTTTCAGATGAAAAGGGCACAATATAAATAACAAATACGGTAATTATTAGTCCTTTCCTAAACCACAGTTGTATTATCTTTGTCTTTTTTGAAAGACATTAACAGTTTCCCCAACCAGCCAAGATATGAATACGTATTTGGTACCAAGACTGGTGACTAATCCTCTCATATTCCATGGCTAACAAAGCCTAAACAGCTATACACAGCGTGGCCTAATGGATAGAACACTGGACTACAATTCAAGAGACTGGGGTCCTATTCCTGGTTCTGCCACTGGCCTGGATTACCTCAGGCAAGTCACATCATTTCTGTGCCTCAGTTTCCCCTTCTGTAAAATGGGGGTAATGATACTGACCTCCTTTGTAAAGTGCTTTGAGATCTACTGATTAAAAGCACTTCCTAAAAGTTAGTTGTTATTACTGTAACTAATAAATCTAAATTTTATGACCATTGGGCTAGGTCTGCCCTTAGCAAGTGAAGTTTTTTCTTTTCAGAATCTTCCCTTATTTCCCCATTTTGGACCACTGCAGAGACCTTTGTTCCAAATAGCTAACCACATATTAATACTGCCCCCTCTTTCCACCTATATGAGAGTGATCTGAGAAAAACCATGATTTCCCAGATCTTGGAAAAAGGCACCTGTAGAGAGGTAAACTGCCTACTAAGACTGTCAAAATTTTCCATCTACATTTTTTTCCAATAGAAAATGGGATTTTCAACTGAACAATCTTTTTTTAACAGAAAATGTCTGCATTCTTTGAGAATTTTGATATTTAATTGGAACTTGAAAACCTAAAACTGGGGTAGTTTTTTTTTTAAATTTTCAGCAGCTGTTCGCCAAACATTTTTGGTTGTCAGTGCTGAAAATTACTGAAAACAAAAAAAATCAGGTTTTTGTTTTGTTTTTTATATATTTTCTGTAGGGGAAAAAGTTTTGGACCATCTCTACTGTACAGATTATGTTAAAAGAATATTATAAAGGTTGCAAATTGGATCACGCAAAAGTTAGGAAACACCAGAATAAAGGTTGCCTTAATTTTGCTCCGTATTATTTTTGCATTATGGCACAGTCTTTACTTATCACATTGGGGGTTTTTTTGCACTGGACAACCTCCTCATTCAGTTTAGTGAAAACCGTATTCAGTTATTTCAGTCTCCTTTTTTGCTTACCACTTGTTAGTCACCTGATAATATTACAAATGTTTAGGTCACTAGCCTAGGATTTGGGAGACCTGGGTCCAATTTCTTCCTCTGCCACAGACTTCCTGTGTGACCACAGAGTATCAGGTAGGTGGGTAGAAAGTTGGCTAGATTGTCGGGCTCAACAGATAGTGATCAATGGCTCCATGTCTAGTTGGCAGCCATTATCAAGTGGAGTGCCCCAAGGATCGGTCCTGGGGCCGGTTTTGTTCAATATCTTCATAAATGATCTGGAGGATGGTATGGATTGCACCCTCAGCAAGTTTGCAGATGACACTAAGCTGGGAGGAGAGGTAGATACGCTGAAGGGTAGGGATAAGATACAGAGGGACCTAGACCAAATTAGAGGATTGGGCCAAAAGAAATCCGATGAGGTTCAACAAGGACAAGTGCGGAGTCCTGTACTTAGGATGGAAGAATCCCATGCACTGCTACAGACTAGGGACCAAATGGCTCGGCAGCAGTTCTGCAGAAAAGGACCTGGGGTTACAGTGGACGAGAAGCTGGATATAATTCAACAGTGTGCCCTTGTTACCAAGAAGGCCAATGGCATTTTGGGATTATTAGTAGAGGTATTGCCAGCAGATCGAGGGACGTGATTGTTCCCCTCTATTCTGCATTGGTGAGGCCTCATCTGGAGTAGAGGTGTGTCTAGTTTTGGGGCCCACACTACAAGAAGGATGTGGAAAAATGGGAAAGAGTCCAGCGGAGGGGCAACAAAAATGATTAGGGGTCAGGAATACATGATTTATGACGAGAGGCTGAGGGAAGTGGGATTGTTTAGTCTGCGGAAGAGAAGAATGAGGGGGGGTTTGATAGCTGCTTTCAACTTCCTGAAAGGGGGTTCCAAAGATGATGGATCTAGACTGTTCTCAGTGGTAGCAGATGACAGAACAAGGAGTAATGGTCTCAAGTTGCAGTGGGGGCGGTTTAGGTTGGATATTAGGAAAACCTTCTTCACTAGGAGTGTGGTGAAACACTGGAATGCGTTACCTAGGGAGGTGGTGGAATCTCCTTCCTTCGAAGTTTTTAAGGTCAGGCTTGACAAAGCCCTGACTGGGATGATTTAATTGGGGATTGGTCCTGCTTTGAGCAGGGGGTTGGACTAGATGACCTCCTGAGGTCCCTTCCAACCCTGATATTCTATGATTCTAAGTCATTTAGCCCCTCTGTGCTTCAGTTTCCCATGTAAAATGGGGATAACAGCACTTCCCTATCTCCCAGCACTTCTCTGTGGTGGTGTATGGATAAATACATTAAAGATTGTGAAGTGCTTTAAGGTCTACTGATAAAAAGAGCTACATAGGAGATATTTATCATTATTACTGGCACATTGGGGATAGTTGGGGTTGAATTAAGTGCGGGGGAGGCAGAAACTCTTCCTATGTGAGTCGCCAATACGAAACACCATTCTCAATAAGTTGTACAGATGTTCAAAATATGACTGTGCGTATTCTGTGTTGCACTGGACTGCTTCAGCTTGGATTCCCCAAGGTGGGGCTTCAGTATACTCATGGGCTTGGTGTTTGTTCTTGATGCGGGGGGGGGGTGGAACATGGGTGATACTCTCCCAAATGACACTCACTTGTGACACCAAAATGAGACAGTGGCCATAGAAAATTGTGAAGATCTATGCCTGTGCCTCTCTTTTCTTACCAGAGGAACGAAAATAATTCATGATAACATTGCAGGGCATCTGATTTAATACTTCACTGAAATGAATGTGGGAGTTCATACCATTCGGAGTTTAGGTGGTTACAAGTACAGTTTCCTAAAGAAACGGATCACCTTTGTTACAAGATATTTCTTTCCCTCTTCTAAACCCTCGTGACTCAAGATAGGCATATTTGTTACTCTACCTCTGCACAGGATTTGGCTCTAAAATATTCACAGTCACAATTACATTTATAAAAGCAGGGAAATACAGAGCTGCAATTTCTCACTCTATCTTCAACTTCTATAGCTGGGCATAGCCGCCAAATTTATGCCAAGAACAATTTTGTAAAAAAGGGTTTTGTTTTAACCCTTCCAAAAGAGGTACATAATGGAAATACTAACAGAACCTTAATTACAGTACCATTCATTTGTGCCACTAAATCAAAGTAATACTCATTACAGGGTTTTAGCTACAACATGGCTTCCCTTTCTAGTGGTAAGATTAAAAAAAAAGTGTAACATAACTGACCTTTGGAAAGGTATTCCTGCCCAGACAGCATTTATAGGAGTAAGCAAGCACTTAGTTGAGCTTCCATGCTGCAAATTTAGCTTGCAAAAGTAAATTTTTAAAATTAAAAACAAACAAGCAAAAACCCAATTTCCTTAATTCTGACTTGGTTGGGTTTCTGTTACTATGGAAATGAAAACAACGATCAATTTATTTGAAGACACTAATAAAGGCTCCAGCCCTTTACATTCACAGCATTTCACAATTTTGCTATTAAAAATGCTCTTGTATGTCTTTTTTTCCTTTTTGTAACTGTGGAGTATAAAGTAGTTTACAAATGGCTACACAGAATTCAGCAAAGCTGCAGATACATATTTAATTTGATATTTCAACAACATATTTAGCTCTGCAGTGATCAAAGCTGATATACGTCAATTTTTATGTGTAAAATAAGAGTTTATAGCACTATATAATGCTTTAGAAATGGAATTTTAGGTTTCCTGGGTTACAATGACAGGGCCAGATCCTGGGCTGGTGTTACTCAGCATAGCTCCACTGAAGTCAATGGAATTATGCTGATTTACACCAGCTGCGAATCTGGCTCATAGTGTCTTCTTAGAATGACTGATACACTTTTAAAAAAAAATATATATATAAAATTAAGTCTGCAGAACAGCTGAAAAGGGTAAGAAATAGTAATTCTGGATCTGATTTAGCCAGGCTTTCAAATTATGCATTTGCCTGAAGGCATTGGCTGAATCACAGTCTCTCAGAATGCTGGGACTTAGGCCCAAATCCTGCAAACACATTTGCATGGTTGGATCCCTGCACCTGCATGGAGGGGGCTCCAACTGGGCATCCACGTGTAGGTGAATGCATTAGAAGGGTCAAATCCACAGCGTGCATGGACAGCCATAAGGAAATGTGGCAACTAAAGTAATACTTATTCATATTAAAATATGAGGGTACAAACTAAAATTTTAAGAGAGCCATGAAATTACTGCTGGTGTAAATTGAAATCTTCATTTTAATAATATAATGGAAAACATAATTGAATGAGACTGTACAGAAAGTCAAGACATTTGAATATGTGGCTCTCATTCAACATTTTCAAAATAAAAAAATTCTGGTTTTCAGGTTCAAAACTACTTTACATTTTGCAAGTTGAGCTAATTATAGCAAAACAATTAAAAAATAAAAATGGTCTAAATCTACAGAAAACTTTTTGATAGATCACACTGCATTTTTTTCAGATTTTTGATTTGCAAAAAATTCCCCCACCCTCAACAATATGCTCATTGTTCTACAAGACCCAAATAAAGGTCAGTCTCTGCCCTGATGCGGTTACAAGAAAAGGCCTGAATCAGACTTGAAGTTATTGGGCCTCCATATGCAGACTTTTTCAGAATCATGGCCAAAAAGATAAGGACAGATGGTGACAGATGCTTTAGGAACATCTAAGGCAGATGTATATTTCTGTAAATTTCTCCAGAAATAAGAAGACTAGGAGTCTACTTACAAGAATTATTCATATTTTTCTTGCTTCTATACAACTTTTGTACTTTTATGAATCCACCTAGCCAGTAGCATGAAGTGCCCTGTGTTTCTAGCTTAGTGGACCTGATTACATTGATCAGTTAGAGTTTTAACTTTGAAAAATTGCTGCTTTTGTGTACAGCACATCCTTAAAGGCACTACAAGGAATTATATAATGAAAGGAAAGTAGGCTGCTGTAAACATTACAGTATTGTCCAGGGGAATGGTGTACTATTTTACAGGACATAGAAACTTATGTAATATTTTAACAGAATACACCCAGAGACATACAAGACCAAATTAATTCCTATTTCAGCTCTATAGAACTTACTGAAGCCATTTAGTTGTATTCAATGAAAGTTCATGATATTTTATTTTATTTTAAATATTGTCCTCCTTGAATTATGATTATTCCATTGTGTGTCTCCTAAGCAACTTGCTAATATTACTGTGTGATCTGTGAATATTACTGCTCAAGCAATATTTTTAGGTCTAACTCAGACCAAGGTGGTTGTGATTTTCCTCCACCTGAAAAAGCTCATTGGGGGGTAAAAAGGCAATAGTGAAAAGCCCAACTACAGCTTTATGAAATGAAACACAAAACACATACTCTGCCATTTACTTCAAAATCATGCCTATTCCTCAAACAAAGCTTGCAAACTCTCTAAGCTAAAGAGCCATAAAAATCAAGTCCCCCATCTGCCACTTTTTGAACCTGCTCTAAGATACAAAAGATCTTTACCAATTTATTTTCCTCTTCATAATCTCAAGTATATGATAACATTTCTTCCAAACCTACACCCCAGTCCTGCAAACACCTATGCACATGCTTAAGTTTATGCATGTGAGTAGTCCCATTGATTTCAATGGGTTTACTTAGGTGCACGAAGTTATACGCAGGCATGAGAGTTTGCATGATTAACACCCAAGGGTTTCTAGTAACAAAAAAACCTTTAATGGTCGTATTAATATTTAGGGGTGGGGGAGAAAAGATGAGATCCTGGCCTCACAGGGGTCAGTGGAAGTTTTGCCATGGATGTTACTTGGGCCAGGATTTAGTGTTGTTTCTTCTGAAGCCCCAACCTCCAAGCTTTCCACAATGTTGGTCATGGCTGAAATACATATCATGCCTAGAACCTAAGTCCTAACTCCAGCAAAAAATTTCCATTGACAGATAAGTATCGAGAACACTAAGATGCTGTCTTTTTGGGAGTATTCTAATAAATTACATAGTCATACTCACGCTGAAAGCTTACATCTACAATTCTGGAAACAAGAGGTAATGTTTGTACTGAGGAAATATGAAGTCAGCAAGGTTTTTGCAGATTTGCAGATTGGAGTGCACAGTGTTCAACTTCCAAATCAGTCTTCATCTTATAAAAAAGCCTCATTTAAACTTGCTTGAACGTGCCTCTGCCTTAACTTAGATTTTGTAGAACTCTATCTGTAAGAAGACTCTCTGTTATTTGACTCTCATTGTGAACAGCTCAGAAGCAGAATGAATTGTTTCTATGGGCGTGTGATTCCCAGCTGAAGGAGACATACTCATGTTAGCTCTCATCAAGCTAGTGTGCAAAAAACAGAATGTACTTGTGGCCGCACAAGCTGCAGGACAGGCTAGGCACCCCGAGTACATGCGTAGGGTCTCTGATGGACACATACTCAGGCACCTAGCCCAGCTCGCGCTGCCACAACTACCTTCTATTCTTAGGCCTGGTCTACATTACGAGTTTATGTTGGATTTAGCAGCGTTAAATCCGAATTAACCCTGCACCCGTCCACACAACGAAGCCATTTTTTCGACATAAAGGGCTCTTAAAACCATTTTCTGTACTCCTCCCCAACGTGAGGATTAGCGTTGAAATCGACATCGCCGTTTCAAATTAGGGTTAGCGTGGACGCAATTCGAAGGTATTGGATCTGGGAGCTATCCCATAGTGCACGATTGTGACCGCTCTGGACAGCACTCTGAACTCTGATGCACTGGCCAGGTGTACAGGAAAAGCCCTGGGAACTTTTGAATCTAATTTTGAGCTCATCAGCACAGGTGACCATACTGTCCCAGAATCGAAAAAGAGCTCCAGCATGGACCAAACGGGAGGTACAGAATCTGATCACTGTATGGGGGAGAGGAATCCATGCTATCAGAACTATGTTCCAAAAGACAAAATGCCAAAACATTTAAAAAAATCTCAGAGACCATGAGGGACAGAGGCTACATCAGGGACGCAACACAGTGCCGCGTGAAACTTAAGGAGCTCAGACAAGCGTACCAGAAAACCAAAGAATCTAAAGGATGCTCTGAGACAGAGCCCCAGACATGCCGCTTCTATGCTGAGCTTCATGCAATTCTGGGGGAGGGGGAGGACGCCACCACTTCCCCACCCCTGTTCGTGGACTCCGATGATGGGGTACTCTCCGCCATGGCTGAGGATTTTGCAGATAGGAAGATGAGGAGGAGGAGGATGAGCTTGGGGACAGCATACAGCGCACCATTCTCCCTGACAGCTACGATCTCTATCACCCTGACTGAAATACACTCCCAACCCAATGAAGCCAGAGAAGGGACCTCTGGTGAGTGTATCTTTTAAAATATAATACATGTTATAATAGTAAGTGTTTTTTAATGATTAAGTACCCGTGAGGACTTGGGATGCATTCGTGGCCAATACTACTACTGGAAAAGTCTGTTAACGTGTCTGGGGATGGAGTGGAAATCCTCCAGGGACATCTCCATGAAGCTCTCCTGGAGGTACTCTAAAAGCCTTTGCAGAAGGTTTCTGGGGAGAGCAGCCTTATTCCGTCCTCCATGGTAGGACACTTTACCACACTATACTAGTAGCAAGTAATCTGGTATCATTGCATGACAAAGACTGGCAGCGTATGGTCCCGGTGTTTGCTGGCATTCAAGCAACATCCGTTCTTTACCTCTCTGTGTTATCCTCAGTAGAGTGATATCATTCATGGTAACCTGGTTGAAATAGGGGAATTTGATTAAGGGAACATTCAGAGGTGCCCGTTCCTACTGGGCTGTTTGCCAGTGGCTGAAAAGAAATCCTCCCTGCAGTTAACCACGTGGTGGGGGGAGGGGGCATTGGCGCTGAGCTGTTCATGTTTGGCTAGCAGGGATCTTCCCTGATACCAGTCAGGCAGTGGGAGGAGGGGAAAAGCAATCATCCCAGAGAATTGGATGGGGGAGGGGGTTAGTTTGGTTTCGGCTGCTGCACGTTAACAGGAAAAATGCAGCACTAAATGGCCAATTCAACGGGCTTTGCTTGGTATGGGAAAAGAGGGGGCTGCTGTTATGAAGGCTGCAGAAGCCGAAAAACTATGGCTTACCATGGCCGCCTGCAACCCGAATTCTGTTGCCCGGCCCTGTATGTGTGATCTCTAACACCAAAGCTGCAGGCACTCAATGTAAGATGCAAAATGTGATCCTGTACCAAAATCACATGTGCTATGTAACGTGAATAGCGTTGTTCACTGTGAAAGAGTATATCCATTGTTCTGTAAATGTATCTTTTTAAATACTTCACTCCCTTTTTTTCCTCCAGCTGCCGCAAATGTTTCAAGTCTCCCTCCTCCATCCCAGAGGCTATCTCAGATAAGGCGGCAAAAAAACCCCACGCGCAATGACATGTTCTCTGAGCTCATGCAGTCATCCAGCACTGACAGAGCTGTGTGGAGGGACACAATAGCAGAGTACAGGACGGTGGACGATGAATGTGAGGAGACGTGGAGGCAGGAAGATCAGAGGAGGCATGAGGAAATGCTGGGGCTACTGCGGGATCAAACAGAGATGCCCCGGCATCTGGTGGAGGTTCATGAATGGCAGGAGGATCACAGACTGCCGCTGCAGCCCATTTAACCGCCCTTCCTCCTCCCAAAGTTCCAAACTGGTTTTCAAAGCTTCTCTGATGCGCACTGCTTCCTGCTGTGCTCTTCTAACTGCCCTGGTGTCTGGCTGCACGTATTCAGCGGACAGGTGATTTGCATCAACCTCCCACCCCGCCATATAGGTCTCCCCCTTACTCTCACAGAGATTGTGGAGCACAGAGGAAGCAGCAATAACAATGGGAATATTGGTTTCGCCGAGGTCTGAGTGAGTCAGTAAACTATGCCAGCGACCCTTTAAATGTCCAAGTGCACACTCTACCACCATTCTGCACTTGCTCAGCCTATAGTTGAACAGCTCCTGACTACTGTCCAGGGTGCCTGGGAATGGCTTCATAAGCCAGGGCATTAAGGGGTAGGCTGGGTCCCCAAGGATAACTATAGGCATTTCTACATCCCCAACAGTTATTTTCTGGTCTGGGAAGTAAATCCCTTCCTGCAGCCATTTAAACAGACCAGAGTTCCTGAAGATGTGAGCGTCATGCACCTTTCCGGGCCATCCCACATTGATGTTGGTGAAACGTCCCTTGTGATCCACCAGTGCTTGCAGCACAATTGAAAAGTACCCCTTGCGGTTTATATACTGGCTGCCCTGGTGGTCCGGTCCCAAGATAGGGATATGGGTTCCATCTATGGCCCCACCACAGTTAGGTAATCCCATTGCAGCAAAGCCATCCACTATGACCTGCACATTTCTCAGGGTCACTACCCTTCATATCAGCAGATCTTTGATTGCGTTGGCTATTTGCATCACAGCAACCCTCACAGTAGATTTGCCCACTCCAAATTGATTACCGACTGACCGGTAGCTATCTGGCATTGCAAGCTTCCACAGGGCTATTGCCACTTGCTTGTGAACTGTGAGGGCTGCTCTCATCTTGGTATTCTTGCGCTTCAGGGCAGGGGAAAGCAAGTCACAAAGTTCCATGAAAGTGCCCTTATGCATGCAAAAGTTTCGGAGCCACTGGGAATCATCCCAAACCTGCAACACTGTGCGGTCCCACCAGTCTGTGCTTGTTTCCTGGGTCCAGAATCGGAGTTCCATGGCATGAGCCTGCCCCATTAACACCATGATCTCCAAATTGTGGGGGAAAACTGTTTTAGAGAAAAGTGTGTTCATGTCCTCATCACTGCGCTGCCGTCGCCTCCTCGCCGGTTTTTTCAGGTGCTGGTTCTGCATACACTGCACGATAATGCGCAAGGTGTTTACAGTGGTCATAACTGCTGTGGTGAGCTGAACAGGCTCCATGCTTGCAGTGCTATGGCGTCTGCTCCTGCTCGGGCAATCCTGGGAAAAGGGTGGAGGGAGTGGGGACTGACAACATGGCTTACAGGGTTGGCTTACAGGGAATTAAAATCAACAAAGGGGGTGGCTTTGCGAGAAACTGAATGGCCCCCTCAAGGATAGAACTCAAAATCTCAAGGATAGAACTCAAAACTGGATTTAGCAAGTCATTGATTTCACAGAAGGAGGGAGGAGAAAATGAATACAAAACAAATCTGGTCTATTTCTTGTTTTGATCCACTTCATCTATCTTTATACATCTTGCTGTAGAAGACTGAGCAGTACAACTGCTAGCCATCGTGATCTCCTGGGTGCTCGGCAGAAGACGGTGCAGCATGACTGCTGGCCATTGTCTTCCGCTAGCTGCTGATTAAAAGACAGTGCACTGCCGGTGGCACTGAATCGACATGAGATGAAACTTAAAAGGGAAATGACCTGGCTGAGTCACTCCCATGTTTGCCCAGGTGCCCCTAACCTCATTGAGGTGGGTTAAAAGAGCACCCTGGACTACGTCGACGACATACTGCACTGTCTGCTGCCAAAAGGCAATAAACTGCTGCTGTGTAGCAATACAGTACCGTGTCTGCCAGCACCCAGGAGACATACGGTGATGGTTAGCTGAGTGGGCTCCATACTTGCCGTGGTATGGCGTCTGCACAGGTAACTCAAGAAAAAAGGTGCAAAACGATTGTCTTTCCTTGCGTTCACGAAGGGAAGGAGGGAAGGGGGGCCTGAAGATAGGTACCCAGAACCACCCATGACAATGTTTTAGCCCCATCGGGCATTGGGATTTCTACCCAGAATTCAAATGGGCGACCGAGACTGCGGGAACTGTGGGATAGCTACTCACAGTGCAACGCTCCGGAAGTCGATGGTTGCCTTGGTACTGTGGACACCCTTCACCGACTACATGCACTTAGAGCATTTGTGTGGACACACACACAATCGACTGTATAAAAACGCTTTCTACAAAACCGACTTCTATAAATTCAACCTAATTTCGGAGTGTAAACAAGGCCTTAGTTCACTAGTTCTGTGATGCCTAGGGTGAGTATGTCTCGTTGAGCCACAAGTCACACCCCCAGCTATAAGGGTAGACATACTGTTTTGCAGTACAGCCCACGCCGCACCATCAATTCTTAATGATAATTGCAACACTTTGAGCCAGCCTCACTGAAGTCAATAAGAGTTTTGCCATTGACTTTAGTGAGTTCTGGATCAGGCCTTTACCCAAAGTGCATTTAGTCAAGTGCCCTCAGCTATTTCTCCATGTTTTAAATTCAGTGAGAAACAACATAAGAAGTTTGCAGTGACTAATACGGTGTTAGGCTGCCTTTTTTTTTTAGGAAGGAAACACAAGGCAACTTTTATTTTTAAAAATAAAAGTGAGCTATATTGTACACCCTTTTTCTGAGCTTTTTGTATGAAGCAGAAGGATTTGTACTTCATATTGCTTTAGCACAAAACATTATCACCTCATTTCCACAATTTCAGGTACAACCATTTAATTTTCATATCACCACTATGATAACTTAACCTAACTGAAAAATGTCATGGTCATATCCAGGATTCATGATGGGCCACCAAAAAAGGATAAAGCTGAACTCGGGTTTCACTCACAATCTATCTGCATTTCAAGCCAGTCCACTGTCACAAAAGGCAAAGATGATAAAGCTCTTGTGACAAATCCCTCAACTATATCTTTTCTCCTTTTAAGGTTCCCTCTTTTTTAGAGGAGAGCATGTAAATCTGTAACCTTTTTAAAAAGAAGCCTTTAATATTAATTCTGAATCCTTTTTTACGATGCTAATGAAAATATAGATCAACTAACATTTTCTCATGTGCATTATTGTTGCTCTAGTCTTTCACATCCAGCAAGAGGAGAAGAGAGAGACAATATAATCACATTGTACAAGAATGTACAATTTTTCCTTTCTTTTTAGGTTTATTGATTTTTTTTTAGTTTTTAAAAAGAACTTTTATAAAATAAACCACCCAATAGAAACAGATTCTTTATAAACATAGGGTACAGATATGTCTTTAAGGCACCAGACAATGAACACTCAAGAAAGTATTGTGCCTCAGGAAGCTAAAATACCTCACAGAGCAAATAGGCTGTACAGGTTATAAGTCCACTGTTGAACCCTTCTGTAGGCCACTGGCTCAGCTGCCAAGGGAGAATGGGGCAGTACCAGGGCCCTCCCACCGCCCAACCCCTTTTGAGACTGGCTAGATCTGCCAACAGCACAAGCCAGGAATAGTCCTGCACCAGATCCTTGTCCCTTGAACATCTGCATTGAACCATACACA
This sequence comes from Dermochelys coriacea, assembly GCF_009764565.3. Lineage (NCBI taxonomy): Eukaryota > Metazoa > Chordata > Testudines > Dermochelyidae > Dermochelys > Dermochelys coriacea. The sequence goes on from NC_050068.2 coordinate 330,855,042, forward strand.
GCTGGGCCACAGAAATCTGCACAGGAGGAGGCTGAAAAATAAACATCTGTGTAAGATTCTATTGGATATATCCTCAGTGATGAAAGTCAGAAGGGAGCCTCAATATGAGACTAATGGACAGGAAAGAGCAGGAGTAACCATGAGCTCTCTTAAGGAAATTTTGATAAAGTAACTGAAAAGAGAAAGTGTTGTCTCATGGAGCAGAGGAATGGGAGTCTGGAATCCATAGTTCTGGCAGCAACTCACTGCGTGCCCGCAAAGTCATTTAACCTCTCTGTGTCATAAAAGAGGTATGAGAATATTTACCTACCTCATCAGGCTACTGCAATACAATAATGCTTTAAAACCACTTCTTATTATTAATTATTTGTATTCCTAAAGTGTCTAGGAGCCCATTGTGCTAAGCACTGTACAAACATAACCAAAGATGGTCCCTGCCCAAACAAGCTTACAATCATTTACTGCAAACACATGAATACTTCATACTTCTGTTTAAGACTGCAGATACAAGCAAGATGATATTATAGCTACAACAATACTGCCAATTTCTTCACAATGGTAGCTTGCCAGTGCTGACCACTAATCTAATATGATGTGCCAATGCAAACTCAAGGCATCTGAATGTTTTCAACCTGTTATTAATTTACTGTGTTAGCTCCCCAGCTTTAATAATATATTCACACCATTTCTTTTAATTAAGATTCCATTTGTAGTCCCTAGTTCAAAAATATTTTTGGAGAGCAATTTCTACATTTTATTTTCTTGTGAAAAAACTATAATTGCAAGCCACAGTCTATGTTATCACATTCGTGCTTTCTGATGAGATAACTGTGAACGGAAATTATTAAACACAGGATAATTTTCTATTTAACACTCTTAAAATTATTTGAAGCTATTCATTACATGAAAATAAAAATGACTAAGTATTGATGTTGGTAATATGTAGGTACATAGATTTAATGAGGATGATAAAACATTCATTCCACACTCTTGTACGACAAACTACAGTCCAATTAGTGCAATTTTATTCCTTTGCCAAAGCCTTAAAATAATTGGAAGAGTCAAAATCTTTCCATAAGTTTTTAAATTATCAGCCACGCTTGAATGTGGAGCGCTTTTGCTACCCTTTTCTTTAAAAAAATATTTTTTTAAAATTTTTTTATGTCTGAATAGATCATAGTCACAAAAGGTGTAAAGCCACATAAGGGTTGGAAATCATGGACAACCTTATCAGCTGCAATTGGGGAATATTTGTTGCAACTAGAAATGGTACACGAAGTCAAAACTGGGGTGCTTTGGGCCAAGCTACTCTAAATTATGCTGGTTGTTAATAAGGCTAAGAGACTGTTTTACCAACCAGATATCAGCTCTTTTCCTCATGTGGGACAATGGTATGGAAACCTCTACATTGCCTAAAACTTGCCTTATGCATGACAGATCCCCCAGGGGCTGGATACAGGTTTAGGGATGATTTGCACAGGCAGATTGACATGCAACAGGGCCCAGTATTGAGGACCAACAATTAAGAACACTGTATAGTTGAGGAGTATGGTAGCATGGTTTCCAACTACATTCAAGATCAGTATAGATGAGACTTCTATAAGAATTATAGTTCAATATATAATACAAAATTCTTTGGATCCCAAGAAACCCTCCAAGAAGGGTTGTGATATGTATGTGCTTGTCATTATCGAAAGAACCCTGAAGATCTTATCTGAAGCTATTAAAGCTTGGCAGAATATGTGTCAGAGACCACATGCTAGAACACCAAAGGGTCAAATGTCTGATAGAATGGCCTCCCTGGTTCTCTGGCTGTTGGTAGAAGTGGAACCCAGGTGCTTGTGATAGGGAATTATCAGTGGCAAACATTCATTCTCTGCATTCAGTTTCCATTCTCAAGGCTATCTTTGCAAGAAAGGGGTTATGGATCTTACAGCCTTCATTAAAAAAGCAACAACATAATTTACTCTGACATATCTACATCCTCCACATCAGGGGTTATTGTACCTCTGGGCTTCATGGACCGCAAACACTGGCTCTAGCACCTATACAACTCTTCTTATGCTTAGAGAGCATTTGAAGAGAAATGTTGACTAGTCAACGAGAAGAAAAAGACAGAAAAAGATAGCTAAATATTGAAATTTGCTGTCCTACGTTTTTTATCCTTAGCAAAATATCATTTAAGAGTTACTGGAAACTATGTAATCAGTAACTGAATGTGGATGGATTTAACTCTTCTTTTCGTATAAATGACTCATTTCTATTAGCGAACATTATGCAAATACACTTTCATATCATAATGGATATCAAGTATTATTCTCCCTACAAAAACACTTGTATCTATGTCTGAATATATATTCTAGCATTAAAAACACTTAATATCACATCTGTGCTGGAACCCCTCTGAAACCTATTAGAAAGGCTGCACATTTTTCAAAACTTTTTGTATATTTGCTACTTTGCCTTCCCACAAAATTCCCAAGATAAGAAGTTTCCCAGAGTTGCCCACACTATCATTGTAATGACATCCTGCATTTGGCACTAATAGAGATCTGAGAAAATGACTGCAACGACTGCTTTTCTTCAAGACTTCAATTAATTTATTTGAAGTGCAGTCTGGGACTTTTGCAATTTTTCCATATACATGTTTCCATCTGCTCCATGTTGAAAATATTTCCCCATTCAGAATATTTTGAACAAATTTGATAAACTGATGTGAATGAAAGCAAACTAAACCAAAAGCAAGTTCGAGAAGCAGATGTGTATCACTATGGCTTGATAATAATGGAGGATTGAAACATGAGAGAAAAGCTCTAAGAAGAAGGATAGAACTGGGAGAAACAGACCTTGGAAACAGAGTTGAACCCAGAAACAACAAACAATCACTGGACAAAAGCCAGAAGAACGTGAAGCTGTCAGGAGAAACAGGGTGAAAGGGGGCACTTAAGGAAGGATTTGCAGAAATGAGGTCTCTTCATAACCACTATGTCAGTCAGAGGCTCCATGTTAAGCCCATTTTCATTAGCTGAACCAAAACTTTACTCAGTGTTCAGGTTTGAGCAAACACTTCTCCTGGGTTGGCACATTCCTTCCTAAAAAAGCTCTACTCAACCTCTGTTTTTCTATTTAAAACTTGGTGCCACTTTAGGGCTTTCTGTAGAATTTGGCTTATGGTTCACAGAGAGAGTTTGAAATCCCTTCTTTCCCTGTGAGACCCATTAATCTCACGAGGAAGGGATATCATGTGCTCGGACATATCCAGATATCTCAGTGGCAAGAGAAAGCTGTAGAGTAGTGCCAGATATACAGTGAACATTATTGGGACGCAGACACCACACGTTTCAAGGAAAGGAATAGTATGGGGTGGGGAGTCTTGAAGGGCAGAAAAGAGGCATGTTTAGGGTGTTGTTGACCTGTGGGCATACTTCAGAGGGAAATGTGAACAAGCTGGGAGCCTGGCAGAATTGAAGATGAGGTCAGTGGTTTGGCTAGGATTTAGAGAGGCTTAGGAACATCTGAATACTTATCAGATTTCTGAACTTCATGACATTCAATCTGACTAGTTTCTAATGGTCAGTTTACTGTATGGTAGGCCACTCTAATTCCAACAACTGAAGTTTGGTTTGCTGCGGTTACAGACAGAAACTTTGACAGATGTTTTCATATCTCATTTCCTAAATCTATTCTGAGTCTTTTTCAGGTACCTAAGTATGGATTCAGTAGCTTAATTTTAGGCAGGAAAATTGACTGTTTGTTTTAAAACCACTCCTATTCGCTCTCTCATTATTTTGAATGTCGAAAATGTGCTTTGAGCACATCTTATCAAGTAAAATCACCAAATAAGCAAAAGACTGTCCACGAATATATCTACCTCAACCCACTCCACATTCAACAGGCTAAGCGGAGAGAGAAAAAAAGATGAGTTTTGCAGCATGCCCAGAATATTAACAAATCTGGGCTCTGGTGGAGGAATTTCCAAAATATAGGACCCCTTATAGGAGATAGCCTCCTAGCACCTACACCTCTTGTTTATATCAGAGAACTTCAGTTCAAGAACCTCTGCCATTCTCAGCTCCGTTCTGCATTGCTAGCTCTTGTGATTTTATAAGAATCTCACAATATTTAGTTTCAGAGTAGCAGCCGTGTTAGTCTGTATCCGCAAAAAGAAAAGGAGGACTTGTGGCACCTTAGAGACTAACAAATTTATTTGCGGATAAGCTTTTGTGAGCTACAGCTCACTTCATTGGATGCATTCAGTGGGCAATATTTAGTAATTTTCTGAAAACACTAGCTCCTGGAGTCATGTAATTACATGAGAATCTCGGCTTTCATTAAAAAAGTACATTCCTGTCCCTCATGGAAGCACATAAAAGCTTGAAAATGTGAACTAAGTGCACCCAAAGGGTTCAAAAACCTAGCAGGTTAACAGGAAGGACCAATAATTTATTTTTAAAAAGTCTCTTGATTTCAAGGCCAATATCATGACTTTCGGGAGTGTGACGTGATGTTTGGCTGCTTTGGGTTTGCAATATTCACTGTGGCTCTGTGTCACAGAGAGAGAGAGAGAATCTCTCAGATAACTAAAACCATTTTGGATTTTATAGGCAAATTCCTTGAATTCCACCTCAGAGCCTTTGCACATGCCCAGCTTGCAATGTAAGTTTGTTGTGACCTCTTCTTTTACCCACAGTTCTGGATCTGTAAATGTTTCTATACAGATCTCAAATAATCAACAACATTAGTGATATCATCAAGATTCATTTAAAACTATCATTGTCTTTGATCCATTTGGTATCATGTTGTAAAACTATATGGACTCCTCAAAGTTAGATCTAAATCACAGATAGCGCTTGTTCTCAGTAGCTCACAAATATAAAAGGATCTATGCAGAAAAGCACAGTACATTAGAGAGAGTTCATGAGAAAGTGGGAGCTGTTGAAAAAAATGGATAAGTGTAAAATAATTGATCTAAGCAAAAAATATTGTCTCCAAAATTCTGAATTGTGACCATAAACATATCATGCAATAGCAAATTTCTGGCTGCATACATTCAGTGGTGTTGTCTGGAAACCTCCAAATGGTTGAAAAAATACAACAACCTACATCACTTAAGCTAGTTATGTGATATATCTTGTTCATGAAAACCCCTAAAGAAAGACAGGGATTACCCACTTTTAGAGCTTGCTCCTGCTCCTATTGAAGTCATTGTTAAAACTCCCATTGATTTCAGGGGTGCAGGGTCAGGTCCTTTGAGGGCAGTGGCACACATTGGCCAGTTTTCAGAGTAGCAGCCGTGTTAGTCTGTATTCGCAAAAAGAAAAGGAGTACTTGTGGCACCTTAGAGACTAACACATTTATTTGAGCATAAGCTTTCGTGAGCTACAGCTCACTTCATCGGATGCATTTGGTGGAAAATACAGAGGGGAAATTGATATACATTGATATACATTGGCCAGTGTGTGAGTTAAATAAATTGGTTCCTGATATTCAAAAGTGACTTGTGATTTCAAGAGTTCTGATTTTTGGGGTAAGGAATGCAAGAAAGCAGTGGCTGTTATAAGCAAAAGCAAATACCATGAAGTCTTCAAGTTACCTTCCTAAGGAAATACAATGTATAAAATCCTACTGCTTTCTTTATTGTATTAAATGATCATACTACAATTCTTAAAACCACATCACATACCATTTTCTTCCCTTGAGTACCATTTGTTTTTCTTTAGTGTCTATAGTTGTAAGAGAAATATTTAACACATAAGCACAAAGCAGAATAAATGACTGAGTAGCTGAGGTTAGCCACCTTCTGGAAATACTCATTACAAGTTACCTGAGAAAGGTTCACAGAAATTCTGTTTCTTTAACCTCCTGAAGACTATCAACTAACTACATGCTTCCACCTAGCCTCTTCCCCATTTGCAGACTCCATTTTGACATATGTTTACCCTTCATATTAATTAAGCCAAAATCTTGATTTATTCAAAAATTAAATCTCCAAATTCATCTTCATCATTATCCACTTTCTCAAACCAACTATATCAAAAAGCTCCTATGCAAAAGCATTCTGAGCCTGAGCCAATACCCCATGAAGTCAATGGGCCTCTGACTATTGACTCTGATGGGCATTGGAGCAGACCCTTATACAATAATAAAAGATTAGGATACATCTTTGCATAACAAAAAAACAAATCCATAAAATTATAATGAAAAATCCATAAAAAAGATACATAAAACCAGTACATTATCATTTTAACATTGATTTATAAACATATTTATACTGGATAACTTTAACAAGTATTGTGGGTATTTCTATTTCCCAGTATCATTTAATATTACCAGATCTTATATTACCTATAATAGGAGAGGCAGAATGGCCCAGTGAATAAGGCACTGGACTAGGAGTCAGGAGACTTGCATTCTGTTCACAGCTGTCACTGATCTGCTGTATAAAACTTGTGCAAGTTACTTCACCTCTCTGTGCCTTGGTTTCACTTTCACACCTTTCTTCTCTGTGATTTTTAATCAGGGATACAGGTACCCCTGGGGCTATGGAGAAGTCTTCCGGGGGTTTACATTGACTTACCTAGATATTTGCAAAAAGAAAAGGAGTACCCGTGGCATGCCTAATTTTACAACAGGCTACATAAAAAGCACTAGCGAAGTCAGTACAAACTACAATTTCATACAGACAATGACTTGTTTATACTGCTCTAGATACGATACACTGAAATGTAAGTACAATATTCCAATTGATTTATTTTATAATTAGATGGTACAAATGAGAAACTAAGCATTTTTTTTCAGTAATATTGTGTTGTAACAGATATGCATTTTTATGTCTGATTTTGTAAGCAAGTAGTGAGGTGTAACTTGAGGGTACATAAGACAAATCAGACTCCTGAAAGTGGTACAGTAGGCTGGAAAGGTTGAGAGCTACTGCATCTTATCTGTTTAGATTGTCAGTTATCTGGGACAGTGACTGCCTCTTACTATGTGTCCAGCACCTCATCCAATGGGGCAATAATCTCAGTGGTGACTTTAGGCATTACCGTAATACAAGTAAAAATAATAATGAAACTCAATCTTACTAACACTTTCACATTATTTGTTTTATTTTTGCTCAAGATGCATCAATATTGAACATAGCTGCCAATGACTCAACTTTAAATAGACTAATTTTTAACTTTGATGTGTGCCCACGTTAGATAAATAACAAGAACATTCCCCAAGGGCCCTGCATTGTTTTATTCTGAGCCATCAAAATCAAGTCAGTGCAATAACTAACACTTCTGTGTGCAAGAACAAAACATTCATTAAAGCTAGTAGCTGTGATTTTCACTGATGTAGACTCTTCTTTGCTGTTTTTTGGGTGCTAAGAACAGGTTATTTTATCCTAAGAATAGTGCCACATGATGAGTAAGTGCAACTCTTAACTGCCAATATCTGGTCTTTTTAATTTGTTTATTTTACAACAGAGTCATGCAGTCATCTTTCACTCATCAAAAATATTTTGGACACTGAGCTAACTCATGAGAAAAATCTGTCTCCTCTATACACTCTCCTTTGAACACTCTTGGAGGTATATTTTTAGACCACACTAATTATAAATCCCAAATACTTTACGATTTCTACAAGCATCATGCAATATGATGTTCACACATGCACATAATCCCTGGATCAGATTAATCTTCTTCCTTGTTGTTCTCACAGAAGGATGAAAATCAACTGCTACTTATTAATTAAAATTCTTAGATCACCCTTCCTTTCCTATCTCAGAAATAAAACCAGCCTCCATCCAGATGTTAGCTTTGATGATAGTCTTATCTCCAGTATTAGCTGTCCTTTCACTTTCATATGCTTATCATAAATAATAAATTATTATTATTAATAATAATAATTATGATTATAAATTATGTGCACCTTACTTGTACCCACAGAGTCTAATCAGGCATTATTGCCCCATGATGATAAAGTATACACAGCACCAGATTTTCTAAAGACCTCGGCTCCGATATGTTCTCAATGGGACTGACTAGGTGCTCAGCACTTTTGAAAATCTGGCCCTTATTTCGTTGCCTACATTGAAATTGAGGCCTTTTGAAAATCTGGCCCTAATATAATAAAACAACAGTCCCTAACCAAAGAATCTAAATATATGATGAGACACAATAGGTGGAGATAAAGGAAGAAAAGATAGCATTATTCCTATATGCCTAGAGATGCCAGATTCAGGTTTCAGTGTGCTAGGCCCTATAGAAACACCTATTAAGAGACAATTCTGGTGACAAATATCTTGCAATCTAAATAGACAAAGTTAGGTGCAAGAAAGCAAGTACGTCAGAACCTTGGGAATGGAGGTTGTTAGTAGACTATTTCTAAGAGTCTCTTTGTCCTTGGCATTGTTCCTTACAGTGCTGCTTAGTCAGTAATTTACAATGTTGTGTGAATATATCCTTTGGGGGAGGAATATATGTAAACCCAAATCTTCAGTCTGTATTTTTTTGAAAACCTGTATAATGGGGCATCTGGAACAGCACCCTTAAGAACGTGCAATGGAGCATTATCACCATCACTAAAAAAGTTTTCTCTACACCAGTGTTCTCCATAATACTTTATCCTGCTAGTTAGGTCTCAGGTAGGGCTATCTCTGCATGAAGAATAAGAAAGAATGGATAGCCACTTCCTCTCTCATGCTCTGTGCATGTGGCATCTGCAATTTGGCTACAAGCATTATGTAGCACAAAATACAGCATGACAAACACTGCCTCTAGCACTTATGGCATCAGAAGAATGTTTATGGTCCCTCCTCCATCCCAGCTAGCACCAGGACAGTTACAGTGGAGCCAATGCTTGCTATAACTTTTCTATGGTTCAGCAACTATCTCGCCACACACCTCCTCCTGAGGATATTGTGCAGCATAACACCTCCTTGGCCATTGCTCCTCACCCCTCAATAAGCCTCTGCCATACAATTATACTAAGGGTGAACTGTACATAATATAAAAAAACAAGAAAAGGGTAGTTCAACTACTAACAACTGGACATTGAGATCTGTGCTCCCACAGGCTCCTCTCCCCTCCAACTACCTTTTTACGGAGTTCCCTGGCTTTCATTTGAGTGTCTGACTGTCCAAAGCCCTGCTTCATCTGTACAGCTGTGGGTAATCTATGCTGGGAGTTAACTCTGTCTGCTGGTCTTCGGGAAGGACCTTTGCATTGCTGTGATGGATGTAGCAGTGTCCCGCACACTACTCAAAGGGCCAACTCTGTTTAAATAGACTTTGTTTTGCTCTCCATTGTTTGTAATAGTTGAAGCATTTAAAAGCTTCAACATGTTGATGTGTTCCTTGCTACTTTTATTTCTTTTCTGATGCAGCTTCACATTAACATGCCTTTTTCTTCATCTCCTTGTTTGTGTATCAGCTTCATTAATGCTGTCAGCATAGCTCTGGGGATAGAGTTAGTTAACTGCTGCTTCACTGCAAAAGCCTTGCAAATATAGTCCCAAAGTCTGCCATTGGATATGTACATGTAATTTCCATCGACAATGTAGTGAAAATCTATTTCATCTGTCTATGACTCCTGCAACACATGTACTGAAGGCAGCATTTGGGCCATTGGGTCATGTGACCAGTTCCCCTTTGGTGAAAACAGATTTGCAAGGCCAAACACATGAAAAAAATGCAAGGAAAGTAAGCCCAAGAGTCCAAATTCTGATCTTAGTCACACCCATGAAACCCACTGAATTATGAGCAAGGAATTTGACCCACTCTTTATTTTTGCGTATCTTTATGAATTTCTGCCTATTCAGTCTCTTTGCTCACAAAAAGGAAAATATAATTTAGTGGGCCAAATTCGTAGCTGGTAAAAGTCTGCCAAACTCCACTGACTTCTAAGTGCCTACCCTGGTTTATAACAGCTGAGAACCTGGCCGTCTGTTTTTTGTTGTGCACAAAGCTCCCAGGCACTCCAACAACAGCTGTGTGCCTGTGTCTTTTAATTTGACCCTCGGTTTGCAGATCTTTTGCTGTGTTGACAGTGGGGGTGTAATTCTCCTTAAAGCACTGCTGCAGCAAAGGATCCTCCTTAAAGTGCTGCTGCTGCAGCTCTTTAACATCGCTGCCCCTTTTGCCCCCCGGTCGGCAGCCCTGAGGATGGGGGAGCCAGGGGGCAAAAAGGGCAGCTGCCCTGAGACCAGTGATTTAAAAGGGCCCGTTTAAATCGCCGCAGGAGCCCTGGGCAGCACAGCGCAGATGGGCTGGCTGGGGGAGGCTGACCCTCAGCCCTGCCCCTTCTGCCCAAGGCCCCGCCCCTTCCAGGGGCCTGGAGCCAGGCCCACGTACCGGTAAGTGTTTCATATTACTTTCACCTCGGCCACTGCTATGTCTTGCGGCAGGATTTGTGGGAAGTACATGCATGAGCTACATTTATCGTCTTTCTTAGATCTTCTGGCAGTGGAATAGTTTATTTGATAATCTAGCTATATACCTGTGAAATCATCTCTTTACTGTTTATAAAAGAAATTATTTTGTATGGTCAACCATGACTTTTACCTTCTAATAAAGAGTTTCAGAAGAAGTGCTAACTGCCTGAAGCACAAATTTAAGTCAATGGGAGCTGTGACTGCTCAGTGTCCCTGAAAAACCAGGCCCTTGATAATTGTAAAAAAAGTAAGTTCATAAGGTATATTAAAAACAGAAAATAGTTTAGGAGTGCATTCTCCTCTAAATGTGCAGTGTATATGTTGTTAACATTGACTGGACTTACGCATGAACACTGGAAGCAGAATAAACCCACATATAAGATATATTGTCGTCTCCTAAATTCTGACAGTTTTAAGAAACCAATGGACAAAGTGGGGCCTATTGTACATGATGATGTCCTTTTAAATATTTATTATTTGGGCATAAGTAAACTTTTCAACAAAAATCAAAGGAAAACTCATTGTGTATTCTGTTAATTGTTTTATTTTAAAATTCCCATATTTTGGAGATGCTATCTATCTTTCCAATGGTTTTAAGATGATTTTGAATAAGATGTCATGATCACCAGACCATGGTTGTTTTTTTCCTGCAAATGGAGTAGGAAAATGGCTTTACACAGTCTCCAAGAACATGCCTGATTACTTAGTAATTCAACAATTGTCATCCATGTCACTATCAAAGTAATTGAAATCTCTTCTGATTGATGTTCTTGGATTTTTCAGGCTTTCTTATCAGTATAAATATTTCCTGGTCAGCTTTCTTATCCTATCCAAGTGGGTCTATAACAGTTTCCCATGATTGTTCTTTACCCTTTTACCTCTAGTTCATTTCAATTCAATTCAAATTCTATCTCCTCTGGAAGCCAACCTGTGAGTGAGTGTACTATCCTTCTGCATGGTCCTACTACGCCCATCTTTTTTTCACTTTTCTTTGCTCCTGCTTGCTAACATACCTCCTTGTATATACTATAGTATGCAATGCAGTATTTTACTGGCCTAGTTAATTTCTCAATTTAGAAAATCTTGAGGTCATATCATGCCCTCAGTGCACACACATAGCTTCCACTGATTTCACTGGAATTTGCATGTGTGGATCGAGGGCATGATACAGATCTAAGTCTAAATTACTCACTACATGAGAAATGGTTGACTACTGAAACTCCTGCTACTCAGATATTCTCCCCCTATCAAACCTAAGCATAGGATGCCAGGTAGCAGGTACTGATATGTTTTCACTCTGGTCACGTTGTCTTTTAAAATCCATATCTCCAGAAGTAAAATATCAGTGGCAATCCATCCATTTTGGTTGATACTCTAAATTGAAGAGGGGTGTTATAAATACCCAACTTAGTGTGTCAATGGCCCTCGATATACCCCTATGTTTAGATAACTTTTAACAATACCATATTGTGCTAGTCCTGGTCTCAAAACATCTTTGCATTTTCACTTGGATCCACTATTCTTCTCCATAATGCATTTAAAGAAAACCCAGTTAGTCACAACTCTCACACAAAAATAATATATAAGCATCCTTTAGTCCTACCAGGGGCAGGTTGTTCTCCTGAAAGTAAGATATTATATTTATTTACCTTCAGCTTCAAAACATAGTAAAAATGACTGTGCCTCTTTTTTAGTGCTTCATATCTACTTTCTTTTATATCACTAAGGATAAAACTCAGATAGGAACACTGACAACATCACAGCTTTCAAAGTGCATTTACCCGTTACCATGTAAATAGTACAGTCACTTACTTTAATCCATCTTCCTTGGACCATCACTCTAATGTCACACATGCAAGTTCAAGGGTGCACATTCCGCACTTCCTGATTTAAATGCAGCAGTTTTGGATTACATGTATACAGCTATTACACTATGCCAGAGGTATGAGTTTTAACAGGCTTATTGTCAGTCACCAAACAGCTCTATTCAGAAACACTTGGTGCCGCTAGTCTGGCATTTCTTATATTACTACTCTTCATATGGCTAGTATACAAATATGTAAATTGATTCACTACTAAAAATATGACCAAAAAGTTTATATAAGGCTCTAGATCTAAATATAGTTGACTTGTATTCCACCAAAAACTTCATGCAGCCGCTAGACAGGTTGAACACTTGAGACCATACTGGCTGCAACTAAACTATGCTGTCTCTTAATTAGTATATTTCCTTCTTCCTCCTCCTATTATATTTCCATCTCTTCCAATATAATACATAAATGATAAAACCCATATGGATTCTTTATGGTACAGATAAAATTCCAACTATCAGACACCAGCTTAACTGTCCTGCAAAATGGTCAAATTATTTTTTATTTTAATTTTTTAGAACCAGGCCAACTACAGAAAAAGCCACTGTACTTAGAAATACTCTCTCTGCCATAGCTGCAGCTTGCAACACAACTAGCAACGCTAGAAATTGCCTCTGAATTATTTGGAGTAGTCTCTAAGCAATAATTCGGTCCACACCAAGCCACAAATCAGAAAGAAGCTGCTCTATCCAAAAAAATCCCCCCCATCTCTTTGTATTTTGATGCTTTTATGATTTTTAACTTGCATCTACGTTCATTCTGGTAACTGGTCACCTCATCCAGAAAAGGGGTATATAATCTTCTCAATACTCACATGGCACTGTGCGGAGGTAGAGGTTGTCTCGTATGATCTGCTGGAGCTCGTGGTCCACCGAACCTTTCTGGAACCGTAAATTGAGGTAGTGACGAAGGTCCTTATCAACGATGCCTCCTGTAAAAGCGACAAGAGGCCACTGAATAAAAGACAAAACAAAGCTAGTCACAGATTTTAACTTCTTTTTTAAAAAAATTAAATAATCTCCTTGTTTGCAATAGAATCAGTCACTTGCAGGCTCTGCTACTGTACAGATCACTTTCCTTTATGCTACTGCCAATTTTTAGCTACAGAAATGCACTCAGCATAATAATGTAATTTCTCATTGATAATTATTTTCAACAACTAAAACACTTAATGACAATTGAGTAGTAAAATCCACAATGTTAAAAAAACCAGACATCTATGAAACAAAAACCACAGACAGAGATGTCAAAGTATTTTACTGCACAGACAGATAACATCTATTATGCTCTGCATGATTCCTTAGCCATTGCCCATCAGCTTATTAAAAGAGAATTCCCTTCTCCAAACTGTCCTTCTATGTCACGTGAAAAGCTCTAACTCCAAAGGCAGTCAGAATAAAATGTAACTAAAACACTCTCAAATGTCCTTAATGCTCACAAAAAAAAAATCAATCAATACCATGTTCACTATAAATGATCCTTGCATGTGGACAATATATAATAGCAATCAAGTGCACTTATTTAATTTCCCTCACTGAAATCAAATCAATAATAGGGTGATAGCATCTGAAAAAAATTTACAAATTTGCAAGTAGATGAAGGGAATCAGGGTGAACATACAGTCTCACCAATTTCACCATTACTTTGGAGCAAACTAGCTTAGACATTGAATCACTGCTCAGCTGGTTATTGTATGCATCATATTCAATTATTAAAAACAGATACATAAATCAAATCTAATTTATTTAATAAACATTTCCAGATATATTTTCCCTCCATCTCAATTAATTAACTCATGGATCATGTTTTGTTACTATAGGCAAAAATCTATAAATAGCTACATTTCTTACTTTCCCAAAATACTATTTAACATGAGGGATAACACAGAAAACCCTTCACATGCCATTCACAGACATATTCCCCAAGATGAAACATCACAATTGGATTGATTTCGAAGTTGTTGCGTCACACATTCAACCTCAAAGCATGCAAAACAAAAAGACAGCTGTAGCTGAACCCTCTCACAAAAGTACTTGGACTCTGTATACAGAAAGATTGTCCTGCAACTATGAGCAAATATCCTCCCCAGCCTGATTATCCCCATCACATCGAATATCAATGGAAACAGCCAATGGTTTTAAAAACAAAATACTTTTCTCCTTACAATTATTCTTACTTCCCTGTCAATAGCAAGTCAGTAGTTTTTTTACCCCCACTGTTTTTCACCAACTTCAAAACATTTTTGTTCCAATTCCACAAAAGCTTATACATAAACTGCAAGCTTTAATTAAAATCAAAAGCAACTGACTTCTACAATAAACATCCCATCAAGACACGCAAAGTACCTATGTGCTGGTTTCCCAGATGGTCAGGTCTTTCATGCAGGTCTCTGCTCTGCAGCTGTCCGAGCTGAGCTACTCAGTCCATTACTTCAGCACTATCAAACCTTGTTTCTAATCACAGGCTTTATGTGTAGGACTAGACCATGCCTACTCCTACTAGATTATTACAAGAATACAGAGAAGTGAGAGCTGGAGGAAAGCTGCAGAGAAACACTCTGCTAGTGATAGGAATTAACCATCCTTTCTGATTGGCTGTAAAGAGTAAAAGGTCCTGCAGTTCTTGCTCTCTCTGTTCTCTCTAATGCATGGAATATACCCACTGATGCAGATGCTTTCTGGCAGCCTGAGAAAATGCCAGCTATAGAACAGCAAATGTAGTCTGCCTACTGACATAAGCTAGAATCAGTCACCTTATGGAAACGGCTCTGATGTAACTACATGTAGTAGTGTACGTGAATTCCTGACCCTAAAAATGCAGTCTTGGTTTACATCCACCTCTTCAAAACAGCCATCAAAAAAATGTCAAAAAAATGCACCACAAATCCTTACAACACTACATGAAAAGAGTCACCTGATACTTCTGTAAAAAATGTAAATTTCAAATGAAAGTATAAATATATATATTAACAATAAATGATATCCATAACCTTCTACTTCTTATGCACAGATTCAATAACTGAATTTAAGATCAGCCTTAATACTTGAACCCTGTGGTTCAGGAAAAGAACTGCCAGCCTCCAAGCACAAGTGCAACATACCAACATTGTACTCTGCACATCGTTATATACTGTAGCATGGAAAAAAATGTTTGTTTTAAAGATCTGATCTAAAGAACAGTCAGACAAATCACAGAAAGAATATGTATAAGCCACAGTATTTCCCTATCAAAAATCATTATGTTCCTAGCGTTAATTGACATTTGGTCATATGATGCTATATTGTGACTCTGATAGAACAATTAGGTTTACATTTCAGAAGGCTGAAACTGTATTATATTCGATTTCATATGCATGACAAATACTCCTATGAGAAGGAATTTTTATTTAAGCAAAAAAATTGACATTTTCCCCTCTATCACTTTAAAATGTTCTGCTGCTCTCATCCATGTTCTTTAAAGTTGTGCACCAATTTTCTCATCTGGTGCCTACTATATCTTTAAAACATTGGCAAACAGGCTTTTAGCAGCCTGATATTGCTCCCACAGAGGTCAAAGGGAGAACACCCAGTGACATGAGTAGAAGAAATACTTTCTGCAGGAAACATTCATGAGTCTTCATGATGAAAAAAGCCTTCATTTAACAGAAATGGGTTACATTTAAATCGTCTGATACAACAAATCAGGAACAACATCGTAAGATGAGAAATACAAAAACAGGAATATGTTCTTTAAAAGGCTGTAATAAGGTTTAGCAAAATTATACATTGAGCTTATTTTAGAAAGAAAAGGAAAGCACCATTGGCACTATCTGTAACAGCTAAGGGTACTAAACCTGAAGGATAAGAACTTGAGTAAAGAACTTTGTATGAGAAGCAGCCTCTGTTTTTGTGGAGAAGTAGAGACATATAACTGACCATATCCAACCGACCTGACATATTTTTCTGGCTTCCATGACAAGTTAACTTTCTGTACAATGCAACTTTCCTTTAAAAAAAATAAATCAGGTAAGTTTATAGGTATTTTGGTTGTGAATAAACATCCCTAGCACAAAGAGGCATAAACCAACCGAACATTTTCTTGAGCCTGCTGGAAGCCTGAAATGATAGCTCTAGAAAGATATAAATTGTAATGTGAATTATAGCTTGTTAGGTATAGGCTGTGTGCCTAACATCTGATATTATTGCAAATGTTTATGCAAAGCAGGTACATTTATGCAGACATGGCCAAATAAACAAAGGGCATAAATAGTTGTGGTCCTAAAATTGCTCCTCCCAGGCAGATGCTGAATGTAACAGTTACTTTACTAAGGACCTCATCTCGCAAATTGCTCAACATGGGTAGGCACACCTGTGCCAAAGTGGAGCCCCACTAAAGCCAAGCTCAACAGCTTGCAGGATGGAGTCCTATAAGTTACTATGCTCTTAAGTTACTATGCACATTCTACCAATCTCCCATTGTAACAAGTGGAAGAGCTACTGTGTGTGAAGGAGACTAGATCGTACTGGGTACCTGGATCAATACAAAAGATCATAATTAAAAAAATAATTTCGTCCTCTCCACAGGCTGAGTCAGACAACTATGCCATAGAGGATCCATGTATTAGCAGCCATGTCTGGTCCTTTTCTTCCTGGCTTGAGGCATATACTGTGTTTCAGTTCCATTATTTCAAGGAATCCCATGGCTTTACTAGCTGGGAAATATAGGATAGCAATTAAATACTTCCAGTAATGATCTCTTTCATATTGTATGCAAAATAAACACAAAAAGCAAAATGCAAAGTCAAATACAAAGTACTACACTTGGGAAGGAAAAATCAAATGCACGGCTACAAAATGGGGGAATAACTGACTAGGTGGTAGTACTCCTGAAACAGATCTGGGGGTTATAGCAGATCACAAATTGAATGTGAATAAAAAATCTGATGCAGTTGCAAAAAAAGTTAATGTTCTAGGGTATATTAACAGGAGTGTTGTAAGACATGGGAGGCAATAGTCCCATTCTACTCAGCACTGGTGAGGCTGGAGAGCTATGTCCAGTTAAAAGGGCATCACACTTTAGGAAAGTAGTGAATAAATTGGAGAGAGTCCAGAGAAGAGCAACAAAAATGATAAAAGGTTTAGAAACCTGACCTATGAGGAAAGGTTAAAAAACTGGGCATCTTTAGTCTTGAGAAAAGACGACTGATGGGGGATCTGATAGCAGTCTTCAAATAATGCTAAAGGGGTGTTCTATATAAAGGGGTGATCTATTATTCTCCATGTCCACTGTATGCCCATATCTCAAATACTCTATGCAGTTCTGGTCACCTCATCTCAAAAAATACATTAGACTTGGAAAAGGTACAGAGAATGGCAACAAAAATGATTATGGGTATGGAACAGCTTCCGTATGATGAAAGATTAAAAGACTGTGTGTTCAACTTAAAAAAAAAAAGAGACAATTAAGGGTCCTAAACAATCATGAATGGTATGGAGAAAGTGAATGGCAAAGTGTTATTTACCCCCTCACATAACACACGAACCAGGGTCAAATGATTAAATTAACAGACAGCAGGTTTAAGACAAACAAAAGGAAGTCATACAACACAGTCAACCTGTGAAACTCACTGCCAGGGAATGCTGTGAAGGCCAAAGATATAACTGAATTTAAAAAAAAAGAGAGACAAGTTTCTAGAGGGTAAGTCCACCAATGGCTATTAGCCTAGATGGTCAGGGATGCAACCCTATGCTCTGGGGGTCCCTAAACTTCTGACTGTCAAAAGCTGGAACTGGATGACAGGGCATGGATCACTCAAAATTTGTTTTGTTCGTTCCCTCTGAAGAATCTGGCACTGGCCACTGAGAGAAGACAGGATATGCTAAATAGACCCATTGATCTGGACCACTATGGCTGTTTTTATGTTCTTAAGAAGCAACAGGTTTAACTTGTAGCAAGGGAGTTTGGGGTTACATATTAGGAAAAACTTTCTAACTATAAGGATAGGTAAGTTCTGAAATGGATTTCTAAGGGAGGTTGTAGAATCCCCACCACTGGAGGTTTTTAAGAATAGGCTGGACAAAACACCTGTCCGGGCTGGTCTAGGTACAGGTATTGCTTCTGCTTCCGCTCAGGACTTTGATGAGCTCTTGTGGTACTTTCCAGCTCTATATATTTATGATTTTATGTCTGGTTTAGATACAGCTACCAATAACGATGGCAAACTCGTAGACTTGACTGAACTTGATCCCATAGATTACAAAATTAAATACACTTAGTCAAACTAAGAACTGCTGTCTTTGCATGTTTCACCCATGAATTTAATGAGCAAAGTATATCCTTTCATAGTGTTTTAATATATATATTTTAAGTCTAGTTTCTTTCTCCTCTCAAAAGCTAGTAGCAAAGCCCATTTTTTAAGAAATGCAATAAAAATACACAAAAGGATATTAAACAGTTTGTAGCTAATTAAAAAAATCAAAACTGGAGAGGATAATTGCTATTTCTGAAAAAATGACAGAGATAAATGTATGGAAGTTTATACTTTCCCCCAGCCTGAATGTTATTGGCTTTTCATATTTTCCCATTTTGTAACCCTGAGATGCTGCAGATGGAACTTTATTGTTTTTATTTTTCAGAGAAGGATTGGTTGCAAAGTGTGAATATTCCTCTTGCTGTTCAAACTACGTTAGGAGTAAGAAATAAAATATATAAAGCTAATATAATTTTTCTGGCTTTAGCTTACTAATAAAGGCTTTACAAAATGTTCATGAATTACTACTTTCTCATCCTGTATCATAACTTTTCAACAAAGTGAATTCCTAGGACCTGGTATGGTAGATGTTATTTGTATTTTAACTGTATAATCAATTGCATCTCAACCATGAACTACTGTCTTGGAGATTTTATTTATTGGGATTTGAATTGAAAAGATTTCTGTTTTCCTGGGTTCTATAAATACCCTTTGTAAGAGAAGTCTATGAGTAAGAGAGTCTCATGTCTAAGTTTCCATCTTTACATGACCTACATGCCTTAGAAAAGTAAAAGGTAAATTCCCTAAGATAGGTACCTACTCAGGGACACCAGGGCTTTAAAAAGCCCGCTCCTAAGCAACCAGAGGAGCTAGCGAACAGAAGCAGCTAACGGGAATTTTGCAAGGGAGTTCTCCAGGTTAAGGAGGAGTGATAATGCGACTCTTGGGGTAAGTTTGTTGTCTCTAGTGTGTGTATCTGTGTTTGTGGTGTGCTTGCTGCTTGACTGAAATATACTGTGTGCTCCGTTTGTTTGTTTGGGGGACCATGTACTGAACGTTTGTGTGCTGAGCGTAGGGGCCTGCTAGGCAAGGCTGAGAACTTCTTAACGAGGCTGTGATCCTTAAGCCTTTTAACACCCATCAACCCTTAACCAGGGGATGGGGCTACTCAGAGCTTCTCAGGGAGACCAGGGCTTTAAAAAGCCCACTCCTAAGTGACCAGAGGAGCTAGCGAACAGGAGTGGCTAACGGGAGTTTTGCGAGGTAGTTTACAGGGGGAGTGTGAGCAGGGGCTAGAACTCAACATTCTTTAAACCTAAAAGCCAAAAACACCCCCTTGATATAAACAACAACAACAACAACAGAACCAGGTGCCGGAGTAAAAAGAGAATGCAGGCAGAAGTCCAGAAACAGAGTGGGGGCTATCCAGTTTATTTCACCCAGTGCAGCATGTATGATTACCTGCCCTATGGGCAGGTGGCGTATGCGTGCATTCCGTGCAAGAAGCTTCTGGCCCTCAGAGAGGGTGTACAGGCTTTGGAGACCAGAGTGGCTGAACTGGAGGAGCTGAGGGAGACGGAGAGGTACATAGATGAGACTTTCCGGGACATAGTAGAACAGTCCCACACCCAGTCTGACAGCCTCTGTGCTGTTGAGGAGGAAGAAAGTCCCACGGAAGGAGAGCATCTAACTGGAGCAGAGGAAAACAACCCCATAGTTGGGACCCTCCTTCCAGATGATGTTGGGGTATCCTCTCACACTGAGGACGCCTCTCCGGGGGGAGGGACCTCCAGCTATTAGAAAGAAACAGGTATTAATAATGGGTGATTTGATCATTAGAAACATAGATAGCTGGGTTTGTGATGAGTGGGAGAACCACATGGTGACTTGACTGCCTAGTGCAAAGGTTGTGGATTTCTCAAGACATCTAGATGGACTTCTGTGTAGTACTGGGGAAGAGCTGGTGGTCGTGCTACACGTAAGTACCAATAACATAGGGAAGGATAGGAGAGAGGTCCTGGAGGGCAAATTTAGGCTGCTAGGTAAAAGATTGAAGTCCAGGACCTCCATGGTAGCATTCTCTGAGATGCTCCCAGTTCCACATGCAGGGCCAGGTAGGCAGGCAGAACTGCAGAGCGTCAATGCGTGGATGAGACGATGGTGTAGGGAGGAGGGGTTTAGATTTATTAGGAACTGGGGAAACTTCTGGGAAAGGGGGAGTCTAGACAGGAAGGATGGGCTCCACCTAAACCAAAAGGGAACCAGATTGCTGGCACTTAACATTAAAAAGGTCATAGAGCAGTTTTAAAATTAAGGGAAAGCCAACAGGTGCGGAGGAGCACATGGTTCAGACATCCCTTAGCGGACGATCTATAAATAGAGAATCTCTGTGTCCTAGTGAGGACAAGAGGATGGAAAATGAGAAAATACAGGCCAGGTCTGATCAGAAACAGTCAAATAAAAGAGTCCCATTCAATTACATCATGTAATGGCAGACAGCTAAAAGGAGACAAGTTTTTAAAATGCTTATATACCAATGCTAGAAGTCTAAATAATAAAATGGGTGAACTAGAGTTTTAAATGAGGATATTCATATAATAGGCATCCCAGAAACTTAGTGGAATGAAGATAATCAATGGGATACAGTAATACCAGGATACAAAATATATTGGAAGGACAGAACAGGTTGTGATGGGGGGGGGAGTGATACTATATGTAAAAGAAAGCGTAGAATCAAATGAAGTAAAAATAGTACAAGAATCAAACTGTACCATAGAATCTCTATGGATAGAAATTCCATGCTCTAATAATAAGAATATAGCAGTAAGGATATATTACCAACCACTTGACCGGGATGGGGAGAGTGACTGTGAAATGTTCAGCGAGATTAGAGAGGCATTAAAATAAAAAACTCAATAATAATAATGGAGGATTTCAATTATCCCCATATTGACTGGGTACATATCACCTCAGGATGGGATGCCGAGATAAAGTTTCTTTACAACTTAAATGACTGCTTCTTGGAGCAGCTGGTGCTGGAACCCACAAGAGGAGAGGCAATTCTTGATTTAGTGCTAAGTGGAGCACAGGATCTGGTCTAAGATGTAAATATAGCTGGACTGCTTGGTAATAGTGACCATAATATCATTAAATTGAATATCCCTGTGGCAGGAAAACCACCACAGCGGCCCAACAATGTAATATTTAATTTCAGAAAGGGGAACTACACAAAAATGAGAAGGTTAGTTAAACAGAAATTAAAGGGTACAGTGTCAAAAGTGAAATCTCTGCAAGCTGTGTGGAAACTTTTTATAGACACGATAATAGAGGCTCAACTTAAATATATACCACAAATTAAAAAAAACATAGTAAGAGAACCCAAAAAGAGCCACCGTGGCAAAACAACAATGTAAAAGAAGCAGTGACAGGCAAAAAGGCATCCTTTAAAAAGTGGAAGTTAAATCCTTGTGAGGAAAATAGAAAGAAACAAACACTGGCAAATGAAGTGTAAAAATACAATTAAGAAGGCCAAAAAAGTATTTGAGGAACAGTTAACCAAAAACTCAAAAAGTAATAGCAATTTTTTTTAAAGTATATCAGAAGGAGGAAGCCTGCTAAGCAACCAGGGGGAACTCTGGACGATCGGGGTGATAAAGGAGCACTCAAGGAGGATAAGGCCATTGCGGAAAAACTAAATGAATTCTTTGCATCGGTCTTCACGGCTGAGGATGTCAGAGAGATTCCCAAACCTGAGCCATTCTTTTTAGGTGACAGATCTGAGGAACTGTCCCAGATTGAGTATCAGAGGAGGTTTTGGAACAAACTGATAAATTAAATAGCAATAAGTCACCAGGACCAAATGGTATTCACCCAAGAGTTCTGAAGGAACTCAAATGTGAAATTGCAGAACTACTAACTGTAGTCTGTCTAATGACAGGTTTCAGAGTAGCAGCCGTGTTAGTCTGTATTCGCAAAAAGAAAAGGAGTACTTGTGGCACCTTGGAGACTAACAAATTTATTAGAGCATAAGCGATGCATCCGATGAAGTGAGCTGTAGCTCACGAAAGCTTATGCTCTAATAAACTTGTTAGTCTCTAAGGTGCCACAAGTACTCCTTTTCTTTTTGTAGTCTGTAGCTTATCATTTAAATCGGCTTCTGTACCAGATGACTGTAGGATAGCTAATGTGATGCCAATTTTTAAAAAGGGCTCCAGAGGTGATCCCGTCAATTACAGGCCTGTAAGCCTGACTTCAGTACCAGGCAAACTGGTTGAAACCATAATAAAGAACAATATTGTTAGACATATAGATGAACATATTTGTTGAGGAAGAGTCAACATGGTTTTAGTAAAGAGAAATCATGCCTCACCAATCTACTAGAATTTTTTGAAGGGGTCAACAAGCATGTGGACCTTGGGGATCCAGTGGATATAGTGTACTTAGATTTTAAGAAAGCCTCACCAAAGGCTCTTACGCAAAGGAAGTTGCCATGGGATAAGAGGAAAGGTGCTCTCATGGATTGGTAACTGGTTAAAAGATAGGATACAAAGGGTGGGTATAAATGGTCAGTTTTCAGAATAGAGAGAGGTAAATAGTGGCGTCCCCCCAAGGGTCTGTTCTGGGACCAGGAAAAAGGGGAAAACAGTGAGGTGGCAAAATTTGCAGATGATACAAAATTATTAAAGATAGTTAAGACCCAGGCAGACTGCTAAGAGCTACAAAAGGATCTCACAAAACTGGGTCACTGGGCAACAAAATGGCAGATGAAATTTAATGTTGATAAATGCAAAGTAATGCACATTGAAAAACATACTCCCAACTATACATATAAAATGATGGGGTCTAAATTAGCTGTTACCACTCAAGAAAGAGATCTTAGAGTCATTGTGGATAGTTCTCTGAAAACATCCACTCAATGTGCAGCAGCAATCAAAAAAGCAAACAGAATGCTGGGAATCATTAAGAAAGGGATAGATAACAGGACAGAAAATATATTGCCTCTATATAAATCCATGGTACGCCCACAGATTAAGTGGTCGCCCCATCTCAAAAAAGATATATTGGAATTAGAAAAAGTTCAGAAAATAGCAACAAAAATGATTAGGGGTATGGAAAAGCTTCCGTATGAGGAGAGAGAAATAAGACTGGGACTTTTCAGCTTGGAAAAGAGACAGCTAAGGGGAGATATGATTGAGGTCTATAAAATCATGACTGGTGTAGAGAAAGTGGATAAGGAAGTGTTGTTTACTACTTCTCATGACACAAGAACTAGTGGTCACCAAATGAAATTAATAGGCAGCAGGTTTAAAACAAATAAAAGGAAGTATTTCTTCACACAATGCATAGTCAACCTGTGGAACTCCTTGCCAGTGGATGTTGTGAAGGCCAGGATATAACAAGGTTGAAAAAAGAACTAGATAAGTTCATGGAGGATAGGTCCATCAATGGCGTCCCTAGCCTCTGTTTACCAGAAGCTGGGAATGAGCAACAGGGGATGAATCATTTGATGATTACCTGTTCTGTTCATTCCCTCTGGAGCACCTGGCATTGGCCACCGTCAGAAGACAGAATACTGGGCTAGATGGTCCTTTGGTCTGACACAGTAGGGCCATTCTTATGTTCTTATGTGAAAACAAATAGATTAAGGCCATACTTGATTTGCAGGATGATTGTCAAAAAATTGCAGCTGACTTGCAGAAAAGCCATGGGAAATCATGGAAAAATAACAATGGACCCTATTATTTGTGGTAATTTGGAAAAGGGTTGACAGCAGGAGCCTGCGGCTGAGAGCAGGAGCCCGGGTGTGAGAGCAGGGGCTCTAGCTATTGGCAGCCTGGTGCTGAGAGAGGGAGCTGAGGGCTGTCAGCAGCAGCAGCCTGGGGCTGAAAGTGGGGATCCCACCATCAAAACCGTGGTGGAAGTCTAATATTGCGGGATCTGCAGTTTCCTCTATATCACTATTTAAGTAGAGCCATACTCATCACCTTATTTTATGTAAACTTTCCATATCACTCCATAACGCCATCTCGCTCTCTGCCATGGCATATTTCTGATTTAGATTATAAAGTCAAAGTCTGGGCAGATGCTTTAAGTCCAGACGCAGTTGATTTAAGATGGCTTCCATTGATGTCAATAAAACAATGCCAATTTACATCAGCTGAAGATCTGCCCCCATAGTTTTAATCAGTGGTGCTATATGAAAATGTTTATAATAACTAATACCACTATAGTGTCATTTTATGGGTCAATGAGAATAGTGCAAATTTATTCTGAAGCCCGTTGATGGAACACTTAAGATTTGGTGGAGGCCACTCATTGTCTTCCCTTTTCTTTATTTAGAGGCTGGATTGGAGATGATCTCAGAGGCCTATCAATCACCAGATTGCATGGGGTTATGCTGACTTCTTGAAACTTCAGAGTTCTGTTTCATTAGCTCCTTTCTCTATGGGTGAGGGGGAGGATGAAAAATCTATTGTCTACACATACAAGTTGCCTGCAGAAATTTTCCCTAAGCTTTTCAACAGACTATTAATAATCAAGGCCCTGTGTACAATCCAAGTATATGGCTCCGTAAATAGTCACATTTCCGAATTACTGGAAATTGTGACAAACAGCAAATTAACACATGACCCCTACCACTATTCCCTTTCACCCTCCATTTGTCCAATTATCCTAGTCTTTAATACATATTTACCCACAATCACCTCTGTAAAACCACCTTCTTCCATGTTGCCTCTTATGCATAGAATGTATGCCCTGAAGTAATCTATAATTCCACTACGTACTCCTCCTTCAAATCTCTAATGAAGATCCATCTGTGGTGGACACCTGCAAGAAATCAGCCGAACTGATTGAACAGCAGTCATGAATAGTTGCTATTTAACATATATGTATATGTATTTTCCCCGGCCTACCTATATTTCACTGCAACAAATTCAAGCTAAAAAAATAAAAAAGTAACTCTACTTAAACATAGGATAAAAACGTAGTTTATGAATGGCACCATCGTTAGTCGATAATGTTAGTTTGTGTCATAAACAATATCTGTTAAACAAACGTTACATTATACCATAGTTTCCATAATAAAGGCTGTAGCATGCAGTTAACATTTTGGAAGCAGTATATGATTATTCTAATCCTTTATTACCTTTCTTAGCTAACAAGAGTACCGACACTTTAGTTTTTAAACAGAATGTAGAAATTCTGAAGTAACATCAGAACTCTCCCTTGCTTTTATAAGGATTTATTATTAAAACACATCCTACAGCAAAGCACATTATTCAAAGAAAATGATTCCCAACAAACATATTTAATACTCAGAGGAGCAGAGAGACATAAATGTTGGCCATTCATTGATCATTTTATATTGGACATATTTGACACTAGAAGTTACTTAAGGATTCTATCTAGAATACATAATCACTATAGGAACTTTCTGGAAGCTGCTTGACAAATCCTTAAAAACTTTGTAACAAACAAACATTTTATAAACTTCCTTGTTTTAAAATGCTTCATTATGCATAGATTTTTCTTCTCTCTCTCTCTCTCTCGATCTTCTTTGCTTATCTACCACTACCAGTCTCAGGCAATTCATAGAATCATAGAACTGGAAGGAATCTGGAGAGGTCATCTATCCAGTCCCCTGCACTCAAGACAGGACTAAGTATTATCTACACCATCTCTGACAGGTGTTTGTCCAACCTTTTCTTAAAAATCCCCAATGATGGAGATTCCACAACCTCCTTAGGCAATTTATTCCAGTGCTTAACCACTCTGACAGTTAGGAATTTTTTCCTAATGTTCAACCTAAACTGCCCTTGCTGCGATTTAAGCCAATTGCTTCTTGTCCTATCCTCAGAGGTTTAGAACAACAATTTTTCGCCCTCTTCCTTGTAAAACCTTTTATGTACTCGAAATTTTTTATCATGTCCTCTCTGTCTTCTCTTCTCTAGACTAAACAAACCCAGTTTTTTCAATCTTCCCTCATAGATCATGTTTTCTAGACCTTTAATCATTTTTGTTGCTCTTCTCTGGACTTTCTTCAATTTGTCCACATCTTTCCTGAAATGTGGCACCCAGAACTGGACACAATACTTCAGTTGAGGCCTAATCAGCTTGGAGTAGAGAAGAAGAATTACTTCTCGTGTCTTGCTTACAATACTCTTGCTAATACATCCTAGAATTATGTTTGCTTTTTTGCAACAGTATTACACTGTTGACTCATATTTAGCTTGTGATCCACTATCACCCCCAAATCCCTTTCTGCAGTACTCCTTCCTAGGCAGGTATTTCCCATTTTGTATGTGTGCAATTGATTGTTCCTTCCTAAGTGGAATATTTTGCATTTGTCCTTCTTGAATTTCATCCTGTTTACTTCAGACCATTTCTCCAGTTTGTCCAGATCATTTTGAATTTTAATTCTATCCTCCAAAGCACTTGCAAACCCTCCCAGCTTGGTATCGTCTGCAAACTTATAAGTGTACTCTCTATGCCATTATCTAAATCATTGATGAAGATATTGAACAGAACCAGAACTGATCCCTGCAGGACCCAACTCGTTATGCCCTTCCACTATAACTGTGAACCCACTGATAACTACTCTCTGGGAATTGTTTTCCAACCAGTTATGCACCCACCTTATAGTAGCTCTATATAGGTTGTATTTACCTAGTTTGTTTATGAGAAGGTCATGCAAGACAGTATCAAAAGCCTTACTAAAGTCAAGACATACCACATCTACTGCTTCCCCCCAATCACAAGGCTTGTTACCCTGTCAAAGAAAGCTTTCAGGTTAGTTTGACATGATTTGTTCTTGACAAATCCATGCTGACTGTTACTTATCACCTCATTATCTTCTAGATGTGTGCAAACTGATTTCTAAATTATTTGCTCCTCCAGGTACAGAAATTAAGCTGACTGGTCTGTAATTCCCCGGGTTGTCCTTATTTCCCCTTTTATAGATGGGCACTATAGTTGCCCCTTTTTCAGTCTTCTGGAATGTCTCCCATCTTCCATTACTTTTCCAAAGATAATTGCCAATGACTCAAATATCTCCTCAGTCAGCTCCTTGAGTATTCTAGGATGCATTTCATCAGGCCCTGGTGATCTGAAAATATCTAACTTGTCTAAGTAATTTTTAACTTGTTTGTTTCCTATTTTAGACACTGATCCTACCTCATTTTCACTGGCATTCACTATGTTAGACATCCAATCGCCGCCAACCTTCTTGGTGAAAACTGAAACAAAGAAGTCATTAAGCACCTCTGCCGTTTCCACATTTTCTATTATTGTCTTTCCCCCATCATTGAATAATGGGTCTACTCTGTCCTTGGTCTTCATTTTTCTTCTAATGTATTTGTAGAATGTTTTCTTGTTACCCTTTATGTCCCTAGCTAGTTTGATCTCATTTTTTGCCTTGGCCTTTATAATTTTGTCCCTACGTACTTGTGTTATTTGTTTATATTCATCCTTTGTAATTTGACTGAGTTCCCACTTTTTGAAGGACTCTTTTTTTGAGTTTTAGATAAATGAAGATCTACTGGTTAAGTCAGGGTGGTCTCTTGCCAGACTTCCTATCTTTCCTACGCAGTGGGATATTTGTTCTTGTGCCCTTAATAATGCCTCTGAAAAACTGCCAACTGTCTTCAATTGTTTTTCCCCTTAAACTTGCTTCCCATGGGATTTTACCTACCAACTACCTGAGTTTGCTAAAGTCTGCCTTCTTGAAATCCATAGTCTTTATTGTGCTGTTCTCCCTCCTACCATTCCTTTGAATCATGAACTCTACCATTTCATGGTCACTTTCACCCAAGGTGCCTTCCACTTTCAAATTCTCAACCAGTTCCTCCCTATTTGTCAAAATCGAATCTAGAACAGCCTCCCCCCAGTAGCTTTCTCCACCTTCTGAAATAAAAAATTGTCTCCAATACATTCCAAGAACTTGTTGGATAATCCATGCCCTGATGTGTTATTTTCCCCAGCAGCCATCTGAGTAGCGGAAGTCCCCCATCACCACCACGTCCTGCGCTTTGGATGGTTTTGTTAGTTGTTTAAAAAAAAAGCCCCATCTACCTCTTTTTCCTGGTTTGGTGGTCTGCAGTAGACCCCCTACCATGGCATCACACTGGGTTTTTACCCCTTTTATCCTTACCCAGAGACTTTCAAGAAATCTGTTTCTTATTTCTATCTCCACCTCAGCCCAAGTGTACACATTTTTAATATATAAGGCAACACCTCCTCCCTCTTTCCCCTGCCTGTCCTTCCTGAGCAAGCTGTACCCTTCTATAACATTCCAGTCATGCGCAAGTCTCTGTGATGCCAACTATGTCATAGTTTTGTTTATTGACTAGCATTTCAAGTTCTTCCTGCTTATTTCCCATACTTCTCACATTAGCGTACAAACATCTAAGATAGTGATTTGATTTTGCTATCATACTTGAAAAGGCCTAAATGTAAGATGTGATCAATCTAACAGGCACTTTTATGGGTCTCCTAAACTCTCTACTATCTGGAACAATTCAAGGTGTGACAAAGAGGTGAAAATATTTATGCAGGAAACTTAAAATGCTGTAGGATGCATTCCTTCAAGGTGAATAAATCTTCCTATAACTTTTACTTCATGATTCTTTATTGATGATGTAAATAATTTTCAACAACAAAGTATTCAGAACATAGGTAACTTTTGGGACTAAGGGCTTGTCTACATTTGAAACACTACAGCAGTGCTGGTATAGCACTTCAATGTAGACACATTATGTCAGGAAGAGGGGTAGAAATGCCACTGAAGCAGCATCTGTAGGAGACATTGTGCCTGAGATAGAAAACAGCCTCTGATACTGCTGGAAGGCTGCGCACAGCAAGGGTGTCAAACATGGGACCCTCAGGCAGATCCAGCCTTGCTTGTTGGATTTACCTGCATGACACGTTCCACTTAGTGGAGTCTCAGCTTTTATTTATTTTAAAAAAGTAAAGTGCACAGCTGTCACGATTATGATGAAAATCCTGCAAATCTGAATCAATGCAGTATCATCATCTTGAGTCTGCAGGCAGCTTCAGACATTGACTCAGACATGCAAACTCTCCTGTTCCTTATTAAATTCATGGGAATGTCAACACTAAGTCCAACAATAACACATACACCTGTGCCACTCTACTGAAGTCAGTGTGATTTAGACGGTCATCTCTTTGGGGCAGGTGCTGTGATTTATTTTGTAGAGTGCCCAGCATAGTGGAGCCCCAGCACCAGTCCCAGTCTCCAAGAACTACTGCAATATCAAACAACATAAAAATTGAGTTGTATCTTATGCAACAAAGGGAAATTTGACTCAATTTCTGTTCAGAAGACTCAGTATTTAATTTTTTGGGGCTCTAGGTAATGGAAGTATAAATCGAGTCCACACAGTATTTTCACTGCACTACTGTTTCTGCTGCTTTCTCTCTACAAAAGTTTTCAAGAAATTGCTTCCTACCCTAGTTTTAAACTTCAATGAAGATGAACTTTCTAATTAGGGATTAGAACTGTTTGCAGTTGTCTCCAGCATACCATCAATGTGACTGATAACTTAAAACATAAACATTAATGATTGTGATGGAGATATTTAAAGGTCTGTAATGGTTTCTACAAGACTTATTTCAAGGGAAATAATTACCTCTGCAGAA
This sequence comes from Dermochelys coriacea, assembly GCF_009764565.3. Classification (NCBI taxonomy): domain Eukaryota; kingdom Metazoa; phylum Chordata; order Testudines; family Dermochelyidae; genus Dermochelys; species Dermochelys coriacea. Next base: position 330,885,216 of record NC_050068.2, read on the forward strand.
TGTTTTTTGACAAATAGTAAAGGCACATAATTGTAGTTATAAAGTATCAATGTTCTCTCTCAGTCTTCAAAGCTAGATGGAAACTAGGAAGAAAAGTCTTTTCTTTTCACCTTGAGCTCTAAAAGGATTTATTGAGGCCCTACTGCAAGTAGGTCATCACTTAAAAAAAAATTAAGCAGTGTGTGATTATAATTCAGTCATTCAGATGATGGATCTTGCTCCCATTTTTGTTTGAGTCACATGTAGCAAAATGGTGTCCCAATCCGGTTGGGGCAACCACTTGCTATGGTACTACATGCAACTCATAATAATAAAAACCCAAAAGAAATAACGGAAAAACCCCGAGTGACTTAAATGGGAGCAATCCCAACTATGGACCAAATGATATTATAGATTTAAGAAATCTTAGCCAGAAGTGTCCAAATGGGTTCATTGACAAGGGAAGATGAAAGAGTCTTGAATATTTAAAAATATTTAGTATTCCATCAAAACAGATTAAAATATCTGTATAGACAGGCAGACTTGTTGGGAAAACAAATACTGCTTCTAATCGTGTGCTGCTGAGTGACAGTCATTAGGAAGATACAGTTAAAGATTTCCATATCTGGTAGGATTCAAAGGTATAACGAATATTAATAGTATGCAGTGTAGCAGCAACCATGTCAGTCCCAACAAACTAGAGAGACAAAGTGGATGAAGTAATATTTTTTTACCATCTTCTTTAGGTGAGACAATTGAAGAGGTCTGTGTGGCACGAAAGTTTGTCTCTCTCACCTACAGAAGTTGGTCCAATAAAAGATATTACCTCACCCACCTTGTTTCTCTAATATTAATGGTGACATTCAGACTAGTCACTGACTAGTACAGAGAGATGGATTCAAATTACTCTTCATTGTGACTGTCTCTGTCTCTAATTTGTTAGTCTCTAAGGTGCCACAAGTACTCCTTTTCTTTCTGCTGTAGGAGTGAGTCACCAGATGGAGACAGATAACTGTCTACCTTCTCCGGGGCACCACAAGGCTTACTGAGAAGAAGTGCTAAACCAGTGCACCCGCTACATTTCATCCTTGCTCGAGCACCTACGTTTTGGGCAGCACTGGGTCCCACAAAGTTCCTTGGTGGCCACTGTGTATTGCCATAATCTTCCCTCAATGGGCTTTCTGCTGGAAGAAATCAGCTTAAATGTAAGAATAAAATATGGGCAAAAATGAGGTTTCCTGAGAATTTGTTAAAGATGTTTCATATGGGGACAAACATTTACTTGTCCTTATTTATTTATTTATTTTTAAACAAAGGATGCAAAACATCTCTTATTTTAGAGGTTGACAGCAATTGCCCCTCTATTTTAACTTTTCAGTCTGATGTGTTCAGTGTTTTAGAGCCTAGCAGCCAGGAAGCTTCTTCAGTCTTACTAAGGACAATACTACTTTTTTCCTCTAGCACATTTATTAGTACTCTTTTCTAAAAAAAAAAAAAAGACAGTTTGCAATAGAACTTGGGTTTGGCCTTAGCAATGTTTTGAATAAAATATGAAAATCCAGAGCTGAATAAAGCAATATAGTTTCCCCAGATTTGAATCATTTGAGAGGAATTAAGTTTGAATCATTGTTGCACAATTTTAACTGCTTGAGTTAGAGGCTTCTTTTTCTCACTTCAGGAAATAATACTGGATGTGTCAATAGGCCTAGATTAGTTTGTTGGCATTAAACAGAAAGAACAAGATTCATCTGGAAGGACAGAAAAAAAGCCATACAATTTATGAAAGAAAATAGACAATTAAATTTAGTTTTTTATGGTGTTAATTTTAACAGCAATTATGAAATTTATGAAAATCAGTCGATGCAACCTATGTCTGCAAAAGGAAAAACACTCTTTTGGAAACTTGGCTCACAAGTTCATTACTAACTTCAGAGACATGGACTACAAATGTGGGTTGTCAGATCCACTCCCTAAAAACAGCAGGGGCATGATTCTCAGTTTTTCTGCACCATGTATAGTTTCATTTACACCAGCTCAGAAAAAGTGTACAACACCACCAAATTAGAACTGGAGGTGCTTTACACACACTTTGCACTGGTGAAAATTATTACACAAGTTGCAGGGCAATGGAAAATCAGGTCCCAGAAAATTAAGACTACACGAGGTGACCAATTAACAATTGGGCAAAAACATAGAATCATAGAATATCAGGGTTGGAAGGGACCTCAGGAGGTCATCTAGTCCAACCCCCTGCTCAAAGCAGGACCAAACCCCAACTAAATTATCCCAGCCAGGGCTTTGTCAAGCCTGACCTTGAAAACTTTTAAGGAAGGAGATTCCACCACCTCCCTAGGTAACACTTTCCAGTGTTTCACCACCCTCCTAGTGAAAAAGTTTTTCCTAATATCCAACCTAAACCTCCCCCACTGCAACTTGAGACCATTACTCCTCATTCTGTGATCTGCTATCACTGAAAACAGTCTAGATCCATCATCTTTGGAACCCCCTTTCAGGTAGTTGAAAGCAGCTATCAAATCCCCCCTCATTCTTCTCTTCTGAAGACTAAACAATCACAGTTTCCTCAGCTTCTCCTTATAAGTAATGTGTTCCAGTCCCCTAATCATTTTTGTTGCCCTCCGTTGGACATTTTCCAATTTTTCCACATCCTTCTTGTAGTGTGGGGCCCAAAACTGGACACTCTCCTCCAGATGAGGCCTCACCAATGCAGAATAGAGGGGAATGATCACGTCCCTCAATCTGCTGGCAATGCTCCTACTAATGAAGCCCAATATGCCGTTAGTCTTCTTGGCACTGTTAAGGGGATTAACAGTGATTAGGGGACTGGAACACATGATTTATAAGGAGAAGCTGAGGGAACTGTGATGGTCTCAAGTTGCAACAAGGGCACACTGTTGACTCATATCCAGCTTCTTGTCCACTAACCCCTAGGACCTTTTCTGCAGAACTGCTGCCTAGCCATTCGGTCCCTAGAGTCTGTAGCAGTGCATGGGATTCTTCCGTCCTAAGTGCAGGACTCTGCACTCGTCCTTGTTGAACAACATCCAATTTCTTTTGGCCTAATCCTCTAATTTGTCTAGGGCCCTTTGTATCCTATCCCTAACCTCCAGCATATCTACCTCTCCTCCCAGTTTAGTGTCATCTGCAAACTTGCTGAGGGTGCAATCCACACCATCTTCCAGATTATTAATGAAGATATTGAACAAAACTGGCCCCAGGATCGACCCTTGGGGCACTTCACTTGATACCAGCTGCCAAATAGACATGGAGCCACTGATCACTGCTCGTTGAGCCGACAATCTAGCCAGCTGTCTATCCACCTACTGTCCATTCATCCAGCCCATACTTCTTTAGCTTGCTGGCAAGAATACTGTGGGAGACTGTGTCAAAAGCTTTGCTAAAGTCAAGGAACAACACGTCCACTGCTTTCCCCTCATCCACAGAGCCAGTTATCTCATCATAGAAGGCAATTAGATTAGTCAGGCATGACTTGTCCTTGGTGAATCCATGCTGACTGTTCCTGATCACTTTCCTCTCCTCTAAGCTTCAGAATTGATTCCTTGAGGACCTGCTCCATGAGTTTTCCAGGGACTGAGGTGAGGCTGACTGGCCTGTAGTTCCCCGGATCCTCCTCCTTCCCTTTTTTAAAGATGGGCACTACATTAGCCTTTTTCCAGTTGTCCGGGACCTCCCCTGATTGCCAGGAGTTTTCAAAGATAATGGCCAATGGCTCTGCAATCACATCCGCCAACTCCTTTAGCACCCTCAGATGCAGCACATCCAGCCCCATGGACTTGTGCTCACCAGCTTTTCTAAATAGTTCCGAACCACTTCTTTCTCCACAGAGGGCTGGTCACCTCCTCCCCATGCTGTGCTGCGCAGTGCAGCAGTCTGGGACTGACCTTATTCATGAAGACAGAGTCAAAAAAAGCATTGAGTACATTAGCTTTTTCCACATCCTCTGTCACTAGGTTGCCTCCCTCATTCAGTAAGGGGCCCACACTTTCCTTGACTTTCTTCTTGTAGCTAACATACCTGAAGAAACCCTTCTCATTACTCTTAACATCTCTTGCTAGTTGCAACTCCAGGTGTGATTTGGCCTTCCTGATTTCACTCCTGCATGCCTGAGCAATATTTTTATACTCTTCCCTGGTCATTTGTCCAATCTTCCACTTTTTGTAAGCTTCTTTTTTATGTTTAAGATCAGCAAGGATTTCACTGTTAAGCCAAGCTGGTCGCCTGCCATATTTACTGTTCTTTCTACACATCAGGATGGTTTGTCCCTGTAAACTCAATAAGGATTCTTTAAAATACAGCCAGCTCTCCTGGACTCCTTTCCCCCTCATGTTATTCTCCCAGGGGATCCTGCCCATCAGTTCCCTGAGGTTGTCAAAGTCGGCTTTTCTGAAGTCCAGGGTCCATATTGGGCTGCTCTCCTTTCTTCCCTGTGTCAGGATCCTGAACTCGACCATCTCATGGTCATTGCCTCCCAGGTTCCCATCCACTTTTGCTTCCCCTACTAATTTTTCCCAGTTTGTGAGCAGCAGGTCAAGAAGAGCTCTGCCCCTAGTTGGTTCCTCCAGCGCTTATAGCTCAACTTTTAGTTTTGTACCCAAATACATTGTCCATAGCACACAGAGTACATTTTAGTAGACTTTCATTTGAGTGTAATGTCACAATAACCTTAAAGTTAATTAGCAATGCTATTTGAAGGTGTCATTTCTAGGCTAAAGGAAACAAAACTGACTCATGGAATAATAGTTGGGCAAGCACTGGCCATAATAGTCAGAGCTCACTCTCTCTCATTACATCTACTTTAACTCTTCTGGTACTGTAGCATGCAACTTTAAAAAGGTAGATGTTACTAAGGTTTTCTTTTGCACTTTTTTTGAAATAATAGTTGGTATCAACAAAGTGTTTTTTTTTTCCTGTGGATGTATACTGCCTAAGAGCCCTGAGACATTTACTTAGCTGGTTTTAAATGATCATCTGAAATGACACGTTTTTACATGTGCGTGCGCACACACACACACACACACACACACGCTTACTTCACTGTAAAAAAAAGAATCTAACACTATATTTACAGTATTTAATAGAGAAAACACCTAGAATTCTAGACATTTCTGTAACACAGAGGTTGCCTTTCTTTATACAAAAAAATTAATTTTCCAAATCAGCAGTTACTGCTTTAAGTTATTTTAAAACATGGCACAGGTAATCCAATTCATTCTTTCTTGAGGACCAGTGAATCCTTACAGGTAGGCTTGGAAAGATTGGATTTTTATCAGTAAATGTCATTAAACATCAACAAAAAATAGTTTTATTGATAATAACTGCAATTTACAGATAAGCAAAGTAAGAAAAATACTGCTTGAGAAATCAGAGTTTGATTTAAGGATATTTACTGTGTATATTTTGACATGTGATGTTGACAATTTGTGTTTTAAGGGTTATTAAAGATACTCTCTACTGTCATTAAATAATTGTCTGACCCCACAATAACTTTCCACAAGTGTGAAAATTTAAAAATTAAAATAAAAAATGCTTAAAACCCATGATTTTGTGCAACTGTGAATATAAAAATCTAAAAACATGCTTGAATAATATTGATACTCATATTTAATCAAAATTTTTAAAAAACTGAATTCTGCCAAGTCTACTTACAACTTGTTGTTTGTTTGAGCATTCTCACTATAGAGCAGCTTGATTGGATGACACCAAAAACAAAGCCAGGATTTTCAGAGGGCAGTCGCGAGTTTAAAAAAAAAAATTTTGTTAATGACTATCTTTTATCATGACAAAGTTATTAGCTATTGTAGCAATACAGCAAGACAGATAGTTTCTGTTACAACAACATAAAACTAATTTAAATTGTTTTCTGGCACAATAAGTCACACTTGTCAAGCTTGAAAGCTGTGCAGTCAAAGTACAATCAAAACAGTGTGAACTTTGGTGAAATGTTGAGTTGTGTTTTAGTATAAAAATGAAATTGAAGCAGCTACAATTCAATACAATTCTACAGAATTGTGCATCATTCTACATCTGGATTTTCTAGGGACTATTTCCAGAAATAACATTATTTTACATGTATTGATTAGTTTCTTTAAACATTTCTCCCATCTATGGTTTAGGTTTTAATTAAATCTAGTTCACTCATACATAAGATCTTTCAAGCAAGGGTATTGGGGCATTTGCAAAGACAAAGCAAGAATCAAAGGATCTTCACTAAGGAAGCCAAAGGGTTCCATTGTTGAGGCAAGGGGCTGGAAGTTGGGCAAACGGGGTCTAATCACAATTGTGTCATTGATTCACTCTATGACCTAGGGGACAAGTAATTTCACCACTTTGTCTTTATATTCCCATACACAAAAGGAAGATTATACTAAGTATCTACCTACTTACTTCAGAATTAAATTGCCAGAAATAATTAGCAATGGAGTGCTATAGAAAAATATGGATTATACATTGTTGAGCACATTGTCAACACTAAACAAATAGTGATCTGTTACCTATACATTCACAGACCCCTTATGCAGGGGTACTGAACGCTATAACTATCCAGTTGCTGGAAGTTGAAGCTAGATAAATTCAGGCTGGAAAGGTGTGCATTTTCAAACAGAGAATAATTAACCATTCAAGCAAACAATTTACCAAGGCTTGCAGTAGATATTCCAGCACTGACCATTTTTAAATCAAGATTGGATTTCTGAAAAAACATCTGCCCTAGCAATTATTTTGGGGGAGTTCTCTGGCCTGTGTTATACAGCAGGTCAGACTAGATGATCACAGTGGTCCCCTTCTGGCCTCGAAATCTATATTTATTATACCGTAAAATATAGCTGGTATATGTAATACAAGTCCTCATTCTCCACTCTTTTGCTGTGTATGACACAATGCAGTGGAAATGGCACATTTCTTTTAGGAGTGTGTTAGGGCTGGCCAGAATCTGCATTAGACGCTGCATCTTCCTGTAATTTGAAGAGCAAATCTTTGTGTATGATATCATGCTAAACGTTTTCAATTTGCATATCGAAGCTTCTCATTGGAGGTTCCAGGAAATGCTAAGAATCCCAATAAAATTATGAAGTTGTATTTCCTGAACCAGAGAAGACTTGGGAGAAATGCATCAGGTTTGCAATATGCAAACTTCTCAGAAAGTGCTGACTAAATAGACATTTAGGAGAACATTGTAGCTAAGGGATTGGAAATAGGAGAGACTTCCAATCGATAGCTATTTGGTAGCCTTGGATTATAGTGGGGTTTTAATTCTAGAGCTTAATGGAGAGCTGTCTATGAGATCAGCCAACAAGAGACTAGACAAGGAAACTGAACTGAAAGGAGGTAGAGGCACATAGGTGGCATGCTGCATGGAAAATTGGATTGCCACTGCTCTTTGCTGTATGTGTTCAGAAGACTAAATGAGGTGAATTACTCTGAGATTTAAATTATATGCACCAAATTCACTCCTCAATTGTAAGCAGTACACAACTCTACTTTTTTTTGCACCATACATATTTTCTCTGCTCTGTGTCCTCTTCCATTTCCTATTTCTCACTATCCTTTCCTTGTTTTCCCTTTTCCTTATCCTATCTTCCCTTCAGTTCTCTTCTTTCCCTTCTACCACCCTCAACCTCAACCTCTCTCCTCTTTTTTTGTTGTTGTTTATCTCTATACTGCTTACCTGCCCAGTTGGGAAGCCTGGACCTGCTGCCACATAATGAAAGCTATATGGTAAGCAACACTCTCACTAACCAGCTACATTGAATCAACACTAGTGGAAGTGATACTTTCTCAAAAGAAAATGCCAAATGATTCAGTGCCAAGAAAAACAGGCAAGGTTACACGAGCATTAGGTTGACCTAAAAAAAACCCTCATGTATCTGCTTCATGCAACAATCTTAATAAGGTTCAGAAAATTCTTGATGACAAGAGGAAAATGCTATGTGTGTCTCCTGAAGAAGGATACATGAGAATAATACAGAGAATTAGTTCACAACTAAGCTTAAAGATCTAAAAACTGAATAATGCTGAGGAGACATTTGCTTTGCTCACAATTAAAGAAGGTCATAAATGACCACTTTAGAGGCTGTTTTATGATCTTTCAGCAGTACTAATGTAAGCTACAATGGTTTTTGTCTGTTTTAATTCAGATCCTGAATTCAATTGTTGCTCAGTATAGGAAAAAGTTCCTCAGAGGGAGTACTTACCAGAGTTTAATGCCTCTCTCATTTTAACTGAGAAGGTGAGAAAATTGAAAGTCACTAGTTCCAGGAAAAAAAAAGTTTCAGGTGAGCTTAATTATATATGACCTTGATGATAGTGGCAAAAGCAAAAGCAATGGCTGAAAGTTTAATTTTAATTAAATTCCAGCAAGCAGATAGGAGGAATTTAGATGATAACGTTTCTATGAATTTGGTTCATCTGTATTGAGAATAAATCCCTATCCATCAGAATGGCTGGCAATTATTTTTAAACTGAGTTGCTATAGCACTGAAATAAAACCGGGTTTCACTGTATGTCATTTTCTCCTTTTGTTACCAATTCTTCCTTTTACGTGCTATGCCAAGATATCCCTCTCTCCTCTTCTTTTGTTTTACAGACAACACAAAGATTATCTGGCACCTTAACAATCACTTGAAGAGATACTCACACTACGGTCTACTTTTTATTCATCCATGTATCAGTTTGAGGTCAGAATAGGATAGTGCTAGGGGAAAAAAGTTGTATTTTGGCATATCGGCCAAATGCTACACACTGTACACTGAAAAATAGTGGGCTGTGTATAGAATTTATTTTGAGTTTAAAATTAAAGTATCTGCACTGCCAAAGGCTATTAAAACTTTGACTAGGTTAGAAAAATGTCACTGAGCAATTTACACTTCTGTAAACAGAGGACTGACCATGCTAAATTAATTTAACATTGTTGAATTGTGGGTTTTTTCTCTTTTTAGTTTTTTTCTTTTTCTTTAAATGGATTAAAGCTTGCATTCTGCTTTTCTATAGTATGAATGCAGGGAGAATAGAAACACTACAGGCAATAGGAGGATTTATCATCATGGGTTTGAAATGATCACACAAAATCACTGCAAATAAATAGAAAAATATACAGTGAGATTTTCAAAAGTCATAATTTAAGTCCAGAAAGAACCACCAGAACATCGAGTCTGACGGTCTGCATATCACAAGCATTAAATTGCATCTAATTACCCCTTATTGAGCCCAACAACATATATGGCTAAAATATCCCCCAGAAATGTATCCACTTTTTATTTGAAGACATCAATAGTTGGAGAATTCACCACTTTCTCTGTGAGTTTGTTCCAGGGGTTAATCATCCTCACTGTTCAAAATGTATACCTAATTTCTAATTTGAATTTGTCTGGCTTCAGCATCCAGCCATTGGTTCACGCTGTTCCTTTTTCTGCCAAGTTAAAGAGCTCTTTATAACCTGTTTTTTTCCTCACTGTGAAGATACTTATACATTGTAAATCAAGTCACCTCAATCTCCTTTTTGATACACTAAGAAGATTGGGCTCAAAGTCTCTCATTGTGATGCATCTTTTCCCTCCAAATAATTTCTTTGGCACCCTCTCCAGTTTTTTAACATCCTTTCAAAGGCGTGGATATCAGAACTGTATGAAGTATTCCAGTACTGGTTTGCCCTAAAGCGTTCAATGCCAGCCTATCTCTGCCATTGAAACCAATGGGAGTTTTACATGATCTGCAATGGGAGTTGAGTTATACCCACCCAGAGTGCTTTCAAAAAAATCGAACTGATGGGTTTTTGTGACACTATTTATATAACTTTGTAAGTTTACAAAAGCGCTTTACAAAACAGAGCAAGAGTAACTCCATGCCCCAGAGGTCTCTTACAGTCTAACAGACACAAGAGAAACAAAGACAAGGCACAAGACAACTGTTTAGGTAAAACAGAATCGGGAGAAATTTTAGATAAAGAGAACATGGTGTGGTGCTGTATAAAAAGGAAGGTGACTAGTTACACAAATTCAGTTACACAGAATACAAAATTGTTACAAAATTGCAACAAATTGTGTACAAAATAAGTCATGTAAAACATCAACAGAAAAGTTTTAGACTGCTATGTATTATTATTCTGTTTAAATCCTGTATGTATAATCTTTGGATATGAAGTTATGAATATTTACTGTGTGTTTGTATCTCAAACACATTGTTTTCTTGAGAGACTCCCCAAGACATATTTGCATTAAGACTAGCCAGCCTGCTAGATGACCCATTAAGGACAATCAGCTCTCCTAGTAAGCCCCTCCTGGAGACATTTCTGAGGGCACTGAGGCTATGGCTGCCCCATGGTTCAGCAACACATGCAAGGACATGTGATCTAAGAATCCATCTTTTGCCAGTAACTTTCCATGCAAGTTGGGCTGAAAGTATAAAAGGTCACTGTGACATCACTTTTGTCTTTATTCCTGTTTCACATCTCTGGACAGGATCTTTAACAAAGAAGAGCTTTGAATAATGGACTGCTGACCCCCAATCTAATGGGTGAACCAAAGAGATTTAATACAAGATACAGATTTAATGTCAGTGCTATTATCCTTACTTGCAAACTCTGAAATCAGTTGTAATGTATATGCTTCCTTTAGCCAGTTAATAACTTTTCTTTTTATATTAATAAACTTTCATTTTTAGTTACTAAAGGATTGGCTACAAGTGTGATTTTGGGGTAAGATCTGAACTGTATATAGACCTGGGGAAGTGGCTGATCCTTTGGGATTAGAAGAACCCTATATGTAACCTCAGGAACCTCTCATCATAAAGACCAGATGTGCAGGTGGTGACAGGGGTTGGATTGTCTAAGGGGACTGTAGTTTGGCTTCATGTTAACCAGTATGGTGATACCAGAGCTCACTTTTGTTACTGGCTTGGTGAAATCTAATTATAGAAAAAGCCACCCCAGTTTTGGGGTGTGTCTGCCCTGAATTTGGCACTCTCAGCAAGGTAGGAACAATTTGTTAACATTCTTTATCTGCAACAGTGTGCTAAGCACTTTCTGCAGAAATGGGTTCCCAGGAGGTATTTGAGGGACAAGAGAAAAGAATTAGGAGGCTGTGGGACTGCATAACAGAAAGCATGAAACCAAGACTGGCATAAGATTAAAGAACTGTAAATAGTAAGAATTAGGAACAGGGTTCTGGGCAACAAGGGAGTAGGAAGAAATGAGAGGAAATAATTAGATAGTGATGAAGTCTGAAAGAGGAAAACAGGAAAGCTGGATTTAACGCTGTAAAAGGCAGGAAGCATGAAAAGGACTCAGAATGGGGCAGCCTGGTGAGATTGACAGAGCAAGAAGATAACTTCAGCAATAGAACAATGCTTCCTCAGCTCTCATCCCCTAATGCACCTACACTACTTACACTACATTGATGACGTCTTCATTATCTGGACCCATGGAAAAGAAGCCCTTGAGGAATTCCACCAAGATTTCAACAATTTCCATCACACCATCAGCCTCAGCCTGGAACAGTCCACACAAGAGATCCACTTCCTGGACACTACAGTGCTAATAAGCGATGGTCACATAAATACCACCTTATACCCAAAACCTACTGACCACTATACTTACCTACTACATGCCTCCAGCTTTCATCCAGACCACACCACACAATCTATTGCCTACAGCCAAGTTCTACGATACAACCGCATTTGCTCCAACTCCTCAGACAGAGACAAACACCTACAAGATCTCTATCAAGCATTCTTACAACTACAATACCCACCTGCTGAAGTGAAAAAAACAGGTTGACAGAGCCAGAAGTGTACCCAGAAGTCATCTACTACAGGACAGGCCCAACAAAGAAAGTAACAGAACACCACTAGCTATCACCTTCAGCCCCCAACTTAAACCTCTCCAGTGCATCATCAAGGATTTACAACCTATCCTGAAGGACGACCCATCACTCTCACAGATCTTGGGAGACAGGTCAGTCCTTGCTTACAGACAGCCCCCAAACCTGAAGCAAATACTCAACAGCAACCACACACCACACAATAAAACCACGAATCCCGGAACCTATCATTGCAACAAAGCCCATTGCCAACTGTGTCCACATATCTATTCAGGGGACACCATCATAGGGCCTAATCACATCAGCCACACTATAAGAAGCTCATTCACCTGCACATCTACCAATGTGATACATGCCATCACGTGTCAACAAGGCCCCTCTGCCATGTACATTGGCCAAACCAGACAGGCTCTATGTAAAAGAATAAATGGACACAAATCAGACGTCAAGAATTATAACTTTCAAAAACCAGTCGGAGAACACTTCAATCTCTCTGGTCACTCAATTACAGACCTAAAAGTCATAATATCAATACAAAAACTTCAAAAACAGACTCCAATGAGAGACTGCTGAATTGAAATTAATTTGCAAACTGGACATCATTAAATTAGGCTTGAATAAAGACTGGGAGAGGATGTGTCACTACACAAAGTAAAAAGAAAAGGAGTACTTGTGGCACCTTAGAGACTAACAAATTTATTAGAGCATAAGCTTTCGTGAGCTACAGCTCACTTCATCAGATAGCTGTAGCTCACGAAAGCTTATGCTCTAATAAATTTGTTAGTCTCTAAGGTGCCACAAGTACTCCTTTTCTTTTTGCGAATACAGACTAACACGGCTGCTACTCTGAAACCTACACAAAGTAAAACTATTTCCCCAGGTTTATTTTCCCCCCCTACTGTTCCTCACATGTTCTTGTCAACTGCTGGAAATGGCCCATCTTGATTATCACTACAAAAGGTTTGTTTTTTCTCTCCTACTGGTAATAGTTCACCTTAACTGATCACTCTTGTTACAGTGTGTATGGTGACACCAATTGTTTCATGTTCTCTGTGTATATAAAATCTTCCTACTATATTTTCCACTGCATGCATCCGATGAAGTGGGCTGTAGTCCACGAAAGCTTATGCTCAAATAAATTTGTTAGTCTCTAAGGTGCCACTAGTACTCCTCCTTTTTGCCTATACAGACTAACACAGCTGCTACTCTGAAATCAGCAATAGCGTTTAACAACAACAAGAGGGAAGATGGTAGGGGAAGCAGGAGAGAAGAAAACAGTAATTAATGTGAGAGATTACCAAAATGTGTGTACTAGCAAGGAAATAAAGGATTTGATCCTGTACCACAGAAGGCAATAGGGGCAGTATGAGGGCTAAAGAGGAAGGGGTAGATTTAAGCAATATTAAATAGGAACAAATGACAGGACTTAGTGAGAGACAGAATATTGTGGAGTAAAAAAATGACTAGAAAAATGGAATCGAAATTGTAAGAGGGGAAAATAGGGATAATAATGGAATAATCAACAGTGCTAAAGAATAAAGAAAGAAGGACAAGAAGGAAAGAGGAGCCCTTTTAGAAGGTATGAGTCTGAAATAGTGATGGAACCTCCAAGAGGAGGAGGTCCAAGTTAGAGAATTGCAGGGTGAACAGGATAGGGAAAACTGATCAAAAGAAAGTGTTTCAGAATAGAAAAGTGTTATGAACTAGTGGACATGAGACACAGATTAGGAAATTTTATATAAATAGGAACTGCAGGTGAACTCTTTCTCCTACATATTAGAAACAATATTTCCTATATGATACCTGAACCTCCAACTCTAATTTGCACAAGTATTTCTGTAACAACTCTGGTTTACAGTTGCTCATATATTTCCACAACTTTCACTTGTTTGGCAAAGTCTTCCGGGTATTGATCTGTGCCCGAGGTGAAGTTGTTTAGAAATGTGAGCCAAAACATCTTAGTCACTTGGAAGTATAACAGGGAGGGGGGGAATTTTCCCTCATTATTTAAAATAAATAGCTTAAAATCTTTTTTTAAACAGCTTTTTCACCAAAAAATCTGACGAAGGGAAGACAGAGTTGAAATTTGGCAGAGAAACTGTCCTTTCACCACTCACTGAACATTTTGAGCCCGATTCTCCACTGCCCTGTACCTTTTATAGTCATTTAAGCCAATTCAAAGCAAATGTGAAATGTTACCCTTCTGGTTTGGCAGCATTTTATATCCACTTCATATTCACTTTGCACTGTGTAAAATAATTATACAATGTACAGGGCAATGGAGAATCTGGAACTTTGTATATAAATGACTTTCATTGGCTCTGTTTGTCAAAATACATTGTAGCAGAAGATGCTAGACATGCATCTAAAGTTGCAGAAATAATGATATTATATTGTACTATGTGAGAAACTGCATGTGATCATGTAATTAGACTGTCGTTATGCATATGCACAAGAGGGCAGATTTAAGACTGCACGTTCAACCTTAACTGGCATGTCCTCACTTCTGCATGCTTCACTGTGCAATGTTAACGTTCTCCTTATATTTATGGAATATATTGTTATGCCACTTTTTTGCTAAGGCAAGTGTCACTGTAGCCAGCTCTTCTTTAAAAAGTATAACTCAGATAGTTCAGTTCATTGTTACAAATCTGGCCATACAAATGTATTTCCATTGAGATGAACCACAAAATAATAAGACTGTCAACCTAAAAAAATACTGCTGATCTTTCTTGAAAATTACAAATCCAGTTAACATACACCATAAGAAGATGATTTCCTCCCCTCCCCCCGGAGTTAACACGATTATATGAGCTACTTAATTCATATCTTCTTTTATTAAGAGCTTGACTTATTTTTTTGTGCATCTATTTTACTGCAGATTTGCAGTACAGCAAGTGGACACTTTGCACTTTGTCCAAAGGGAGGGCACTGGCCATGGCTAGAGGTAGATGCCAAATTAAGCAGGCTGTTGATCTGATCTGATATGTACTTAACCAAAATGCACTTCACTCACCAAGTGAGACTTGGCTGATGGTAGCTCCCCTCCTCTGTTCCTCACAACCCCCAAATAGAAACGTAGAACCTGACCCAGCTCCACTCAAGTTAATGGGAGTTTCACCATAAATTTCAATGAAAGAACTGAACTCATGATCTTGAATTTAAAACTATATTGCATATGGAAACAACAAATCTTATGTTGTTGTATTCACATTACATGGTATTCAGGCACAACCGACCTCTTTCCATAGATAGCAGTTACAAGTGGCTTGGATTCATAAGGAAGGTTGAATTGCCAACACATTCATAGTATTGCAGTGCTCTACTATACTTCTAATGCTCTCACATCACTTTCTTGAAAACAAGGATAAATGCAAACTTTGGGTCTTTCACCTGGCATGACAAAGAACATTTGTGAACACAAAACTACGATACATTTCTGCCCCATGGACCTTGTCAGCTCACCATACTAGGAAGTCACCACTTGAAGGATGTCATGATGACATGAAACAGAGCAGCTTTATGTTCTTATTCTGGGGCAGTCAGGAATATTTCAGGTCATTATTTGGAGGAGGCTCTCTTTCTTCCTGGGTGGAAAAAGACAGTTACCTACCTTTAGTAACAGTTGTTCTTCGAGATGTGTTGTTCATGTCCATTCCAATAGGTGTGTGTGCGCTGCGTGCATGATGGTCGGAGGTTTTTACCCTAGCAGTACCTGTTGGGTTGGCCATGGAGCCCCCTGGAGTGGTGCCTTTAAGGCAATGTATTTAAGTCCCTGCTGCCCCACCACCTGCTCAGTTCCTTCTTGTCGGAATACTCTGACAGAGGGGAGACGGGCGGGATTTGGAATGGACACAAGCAACACACCTTGAAGAACTACAGTTTCAAAAGGTAGGTAACTATCTTGTCTTCAAGTGATTGCTCATGTCCATTCCAATAGGTGACTCCCAAGCAGTTCCGATGAAGGAGGGGTCAGAATTCATCAAGTTGCTGATTACGGTACTGCCCTGCCGAAGGCCATATTGTCCCTCACCTGTTGAATGATGGCACAGTGTGACATGAAGGTGTGGATGGAAGACCACGTTGCCGCCTTGCATAAGTCCTGAATGGGGACTTGTGCAAGGAATGCAGCGGAAGTGGCTTGTGCCCTTGTGGAGTGTGCTGTCAGTGCCAGGGCTGGGATCTTAGCCAGGTCATAGCATGTTCTGATGCAGGATGTGATCCACAATGAGATGCACTGGGACAAGATTGCAATAAAAAGCTGTGGTGACTTATGAAATGGCTTTGTGCATTCAATGTAGAAGACTTGGGCACACATGACATCCAGAGAATGGAATGCTCGCTCTTTGTTGCTGGCATGAGGTTTAGGAAAGAATACTGTTAGAAATATGTCCTGTTAATGTGACATTGCGATATTACCTTGGGTAGGAATGCGGGGTAAGAGTGTAGCTGCACTGTATCCTTGTAACAAACCATGTAGGGGCGCTCTGAGCTCGGAGACCCTTCTGGCCACCAGAAAGGCCACCTTCCAGGAAAGGTAGGATAAGGGGCAGGTTGCAGGGACTTGAAAGGGGAACCCATGAGTCCAGAAAGGACCAGGTTAAGATCCCACTGAGGAACAGGCTGCCTCCCCTGGGGGTAAAGCCTATCCAAGCTCTTAAGAAACCGGCCCAACATGGGATTGCTAAAGACTGACCTGCCCGCCACACTCAGGTGGAAGGCCAAGATGGCCGCCAGGTGCACCTTAATAGATGATATTGTCAACCACTTTTGCTTCAGGTGCAAGAGGTTGTCTAGCACAAGGGGAACTGAGGATTACTGCGGGAAGCTACTTTTCTGTAGGGAACAAATGGAGAAACGCTTCCACTTTGCCAGGTACGTTGTGTGAGTGGAGGGCTTCCTGCTCTCCAACAGAAATTTCCTAACAGAGTCCAAGCACTGCAGTTCAAGCTGGTTCCACCATGGAATTTTCACGCCCTGAGGTGGAGGGAATCCAGGATGGGGTGTTGTAGTTGGCCGTGATCCTGTGTGATGAGGTCTGGGAGCATAGGAAGGGCCACTGGCCTGTCCACTTCCACAATTACCGTCACAAACCACTTCACAATCCCCTTCCACAATCCACTTCACAATCCCCGGTGCCGCACCGATGAGCTGAACGTCCACATAAGGGAACAGTGCTTACACTCCTTATACAAGTCCTTCCTCAGCGCCGAGGTGTCCTGCAGTGAGGCTGGTGAACTCTGCAACGAGGCTGTTGATGCCAGCCCTTGAGCTGGTTAGGGCCGGAAAGCAGACTTCATCAAAAGAAGCTTGAGGTGATAGTCTCTCTCCCTCTTAGTTCTGGGCTTGAAGCCTCTTCAGATGGTGCGCCTGTCTTGCAAATGACCCTCTCTCAAGCACTTCTGACAAGTGGCGTGCAGATCCCCTCTGGGAATAGGCTTACCACACCTATCGCATGGCTTGAACCCCTACGGCTGAGACATACCCCGGCAATGGGGAAAAATAATGGGGGGGAACCCCCCCAATTTAAATGTACTAAGGAACTAACTAGCTATATGACTAACGAATTAAGATAGTGAAGGAAAACAATTACATACAGGGAAAACCACTAGGAAGTACTTGCTAAAGCAAGACACCGGTTGCTCCAATGACCATCACTGGTGGTAAGAAGGAACTGAGCAGGCAGCAGGTCGGCAGGACCCTAAATACACCACCATAAAGGCGCCACTCCAGATGGCTCCACAGCCCACCCGACGGGTATCACTAAGGTAACAACTTCCGACGATCGTACATGTGGCATGTGCGCACACCTATTGGAATGGACCTGAGCAATCACTCGAAGAAGAACCCGCAGTTCTTAGATAAGCAAAATTCATATTGACTTCCATGTACTCCCATTGAATCCCAGGGTTTACAGGCTTGACATTCCCCAGTTTGTGCAGACAAGTTCACATGTGTACATCCAATTGAAAAGTTTGGTGGATGCAAATGGTGTGCATGCATTCTTACAACAGCACCAGTTGTGTCCACCTTTGAAAATCTGGCACTTAGGGTTCACCGTTTTCAGAACCTCTCTCTCCCACATTTTGAAAGATGTTGGCCATCCCCCTGCAACACACAATTTAAAAGCTGCTAAAGTGCCTAATAATGAATGAATTCCCTTATGAATGCCAACTTTCCTATTCAATACGCACTCATCCCCACATTCTGAACTACACCCAATAAGCATTGACTGGGAAGGCAGGGAGTGCAAAACCAATAGATTATATCATCTATGTCATCTACCAATAGATTTATGTCATTAAAGATCGGTACTCCTGGTGGGATCACCACTGGTGACACCCCTTCCCTCTGGCTATGACTCCTACACTGGATAACTGAGGAGCCAGCGGTTTCCAAGGGGGCTTGGTCATGGATTGGTCTCCATAAACACAAACATCTATTTTTGGCCCCACGTGTTACATTTAACTCTACATCCCTGAGCCGGATACTCCACACAAGGTATCTGGCTCCAAATAATTTCATCCACCTTAGAGAAAAAAATATGGTTCTTGGCTAGTCATTTCTTCTAGAACTATAAACAGTAATCCTCTTGGAAAAAACTAACATAGGGTCTAAAAGTCCTCCTAATTCTCATTCAAGAAGATTTTTCTGCTTCTTGACACTATTGGTATTAAGAAAGCAAACACCGTACATCATTCCTGACATTTTATTCAAAATTCCCCAAGAAAGAATTGTAGCTATCTATCGAGCAACAGTGCTTGCCGAATTTTTAATTCTCTAAAAAGACCCTGCTATGCAGTGGAAGTTATTTTGAAGTCTTAAATATAACCTAAATATGGCATAATAAGACATTGTGATTTATTAAGGATCTTCCATTACCACATGTTCCTTCTAGAGCAGCTTTAAGTGTATATGCACAGAAGTCAGAAGGATCATTCTCTATTCCATACTTTCTGATTAAAAGATAAAATTTAACAATGGACTATTTGCCCATTAGCTAGTTTCTTGCAAATAACCAGTGTTTCACATATGGCAGTGCTGATATTGGGTGTTGAAAACAACAGTCTAAATAAAGCATTTTGTGGACACAGCCCGATCTGTTATAGGAGGTAGCCCCACCTGTTCTGCTGGTGAGTGCATTAGCAGTAAGTACAAGATGCCAGGAAAATCAATGGAACTTTCTTCATCTTGCAGTGGTATCAATGACTTTTCTCTGCAAGAGTGAACAACTAACAATTGGTAGAAGCTATAAAAAGACCAATACTTCATTTTAGACTAACCTAAAAATGTTAGGGTGTAGTGAGTAAAATAAAAATATACAGTCTCCAGTTTGCCCTCCTCTGGCTCTGCAAATAGAACAGGTGGTCAAGAAGCATGTCTATATTTTATACACTAAAGGTCAACAAAGAAAGCTATCCCTCTTTCTATATACAATGAAAATAACTTAAGTATGCATCTCCTGTGCTGTCTAATGTATTCCTGCTGAGGTGCTATACGACTAGATCATTCACCAACCTCTGAATCTAAAACTACCATTTAAAAGCAATTTGTAAAAGTAGCATTTTTATGAAATTACAGCTCAGACCATGCAAGTATTAGATTTAGTTAGCTTAGAAATTGTACTGTTACCCACTGACCCAAAATGATCAAAGGAATGTCTTTGTGGCAGTGAATACATGGATGGTGTCTTTACATTCCTAGGTTTCAGCTGTAGCATCTTATCTTCTAACAAAGGGAAAATTATTCTGTTGCGGCAGAAAGATCTTTTTAGATGTTATCAAATTTCTAAGCAAAACCTCATACTTCTTTGCAACAGGATTTTACAATATTTATAATCTCTGATTTTCTTCAAAGCAATCATTTTACAATCTCAGACAACTCCATAAAAAGAGAGGGATTAAGCTTTAGCACAATTCTTCTCAATGGGTTAAGTGTGTTTATCTTCTTTCTTACTCTTTCCTCCTGACATAGCAAGGTACGACAGCTCTCATTCTACTCAAGCCCTGACTGAAACTATCACATCCATAAAACAAGGGAATGCAAGTTTTGGGGGAAATGCAACATCTCACCATCTCTTTTTATTTTAATTTATATTCATTTTCCTCTGCCCCCCACTCACTCTCTCTTTCACATTCCTCATTTCTCCAGTAATAATAAATAAGGACTTTACACTCCAAAAAAAAGAACAGGAGTACTTGTGGCACCTTAGAGACTAACAAATTTATTTGAGCATAAGCTTTCTTGGCTACAGCCCACTTTATCGGACGTATGCAGTGGAAAATACAGTAGGACGATTTTATATATACAGAGAACAAAAACAATGGGTGTTACCATGCACACTATAACGCAAGTGATCAGTTAAGGTGAGCTGTTCAGTCTGTATCACTCGCGTTATAGTGTGCATGGTAACACCCATTGTTTTTGTTCTCTGTGTATATAAAATCGTCCTACTGTATTTTCCACTGCATGTGTCCGATGAAGTGGGCTGTAGCCCACAAAAGCTTATGCTCAAATAAATTTGTTAGTCTCTAAGGTGCCACAAGTACTCCTGTTCTTTTTGCGGATACAGACTAACACGGTTGCTAGTCTGAAATTTTACACTCCGGGAGTGTCACCAAGGCCACAAAATCTCCAAGTGCCCCACAATGTCAATGTGATGCACAGAAGTGTGATTATACTAATCTTACAGACTGTGAAACTGAGGCGTGCATTTCTGGGTGCTCAACTTTCAATACCCGGGGTCTGATTTTCAGTGGTGCTGAGAACTCTCAACTACAATTGAGGCACATGGAATATTATGAGTGAGAACTGGCTCCTCTCTTTTCCACACTCCCAGCCCCCAGAGGGTCCCATCTGCTCATGATCCCTCAGAGACTCATTTCCCCTTCAACACTCACTCTGCATATAGGGCCACATCTCCCCTTCATTGTCCTCCCACTTTCACTCCACTTGGGGGTCCTCATCCCTCTATTGCCCTGCTGTTTTTACTCACTCTGAGTTCAGTGGGAGAAGCACTGGGCCAGAAAATGGGTAAATGGATGGTTGAGGGGATTGAAGTGATCAAACACCTGAAGGGTTCCTGGCTTCCCCAGCCCCTAGCACATTAGTTTCAATAGAAGTTGGAAGGTAATACAGACAGGAGTAAAACAGAAATGGAACTCAGAAAGGAAGGTAAAAAGAAAGAGAAAAAGGCTTTACTGCTAGCACATTTCAAGAAGGAATCACACTTGCTGTGCAGGGGATCAATCTCTCACTGGAAAAATGCTTGCACTGAAGGCCCCTGGTTCTCTATCCCTCTGTCATTACCACTTCCACTCTCTTCAGCGTTAACATCTTTCCCCGCCATCCATTTTGAATTGTCACCCTGCCCTAGGCTGCCAAAATCCCTTCTTCCCTCCCTCCCTTTCACATAATGGATCAGCTTCTTATATAATATATAATTTATAATTGGATCAGCTGGAACAGCTATCTTTGTGCCAAAACACTCACTGGTCCCCACCCAAAGTTTCCCTTTAGCATAACTGATGTGTCGTATGTAAGCACCCTGAAATGTGAGGATGCACCCTTACTTTGTATTTGTACATTGCCTAGCACAATGGTTTGGCCTTCTGGACTCTACAGTGATGTAATCGCATAAGAAGTTAGCCCATCAGGTACATACAGTGGGGGTAGTAGTTTTAGGGTGAATCCCTAAACGGATTCCTCACCAGAGTCATCTGAAATTCTAAACCTGACTGACTGAACAAAGTAGATGGTCATAGTGAGTTAAAGATCTGAATCAAGCTCTAAATCTGTATGGATTGAAATGAAATACTCTTTGGAATATTTTAATTGAAGAATTGAAAGTTAAAAAAATATTGGATGTTAACACAAGTGCAGCTTTCCAGCAAGCATTAAGAACATTCAATAAATGTAATAAGCAGACATATATATGGATGCACTTTACCCTATGAAAAATAATATTAGAAATGGCCTGTAGAGAGAACAAAGACTCAGGGATCATTCAAGAATCCATTAGAGGCTATTTTGGGGAAAATGATTAAAGGAAATAAAATATGTATAAGCTTTGGGAAGGCATCTTTCTAATTCTTTAACTTCTAACCTTTTCAGCAAATCCTAGATTCTATTACTTTTCTACTGTAGTATCTGACACAGAAAATGACTTTCAAATCTAGGTGTTCTTCTGCACAATAACCAGCAATTGGAATGACTTCTTTAAAATCTCTCGGTAGCGACCCATTAACAACTCAACGATCACTCTTAATTTTTGACTGAAAAACTATTTTCTCACTGTGCTTCTGGCAGGAAAATGGTGGCTTAGATGACAGAGTACAAATTAATATGCTGGAGTGTAAGAATTGCCAAAAGAGATTGAAGTGTTCTCTGACAGAACATTCAAAACCCAGTCGGAGAACACTTCAATCTCTCTGGTCACTCGATTATAGACCTAAGAGTGGCTATTCTTCAACAAAAAAAAACTTCAAAAACAGACTCCAACGAGAGACTGCTGAATTGGAATTAATTTGCAAACTGGATACAATTAATTTAGGCTTGAGTAAAGACTGGGAGTGGATGGGTCATTACACAAAGTAAAACTATTTCCCCATATCTCTGAACTTTGTGACTTTGTCCTCACCCATAACTATTTCACATTTGGGGACAATGTATACCTTCAAATCAGCGGCACTGCAATGGGTACCCGCATGGCCTCACAGAATGCAAACATTTTTATGGCTGACTTAGAACAACGCTTCCTCAGCTCTCGTCTCCTAATGCCCCTACTCTACTTGTGCTACATTGATGACATCTTCATCATCTGGACCCATGGAAAAGAAGCCCTTGAGGAATTCCACCATGATTTCAACAATTTCCATACCACAATCAACCTCAGCCTGGACCAGTCCACACAAGAGATCCACTTCCTGGACACTACGGTGCTAATAAGCGATGGTCAAATAAACACCACTCTATACTGGAAACCTACTGACCGCTATTCCTACCTACATGCCTCCAGCTTTCACCCAGATCACACTACATGATCCATTGTCTACAGCCA
The DNA here is from genome assembly GCF_009764565.3 of Dermochelys coriacea. Lineage (NCBI taxonomy): Eukaryota > Metazoa > Chordata > Testudines > Dermochelyidae > Dermochelys > Dermochelys coriacea. Next base: position 330,908,103 of record NC_050068.2, read on the forward strand.
AGGGTCTACAATACAACCGCATTTGCTCCAACCCCTCAGACAGAGACAAACACCTACAAGATCTCTATCAAGCGTTCTTACAACTACAATACCCACCTGCGGAAGTGAAGTGAAGAAACAGACTGACAGAGCCAGAAGAGTACCCAGAAGTCACCTACTACAGGACAGGCCCAACAAAGAAAATAACAGAACGCCACTAGCCATCACCTTCAACCCCCGACTAAAACCTCTCCAACCCATCATCAAGGATCTACAACCTATCCTGAAGGACAAGCCATCACTCTCACAGATCTTGGGAGACAGGTCAGTCCTTGCTTACAGAGAGCCCCCACCGACCTGAAGCAAATACTCACTAGCAACCACACAACAGAACCACTAACCCAGGAACCTATCCTTGCAACAAAGCCCGTTGCCAACTCTGTCCACATATCTATTCAGGGAACACCATCATAGGGCCTAATCACATCAGCCACACTATCAGAGGCTCGTTCACCTGCGCATCTACCAATGTGATATATGCCATCATGTGCCAGCAATGCCCCTCTGCCATGTACATTGGCCAAACTGGACAGTCTCTACGTAAAAGAATGAATGGACACAAATCAGACGTCAAGAATTATAACATTCAAAAACCAGTTGGAGAACACTTCAATCTCTCTGGTCACTCGATTACAGACCTAAGAGTGGCTATCCTTCAACAAAAAAGCTTCAAAAACAGACTCCAACGAGAGACTGCTGAATTGGAATTAATTTGCAAACTGGATACAATTAATTTAGGCTTGAATAGAGACTGGGAATGGATGAGTCATTACACAAAGTAAAACTATTTCCCCTTATTCCCCCCCCCCACTGTTCCTCAGATATTCTTGCTAACTGCTGGAAATAGCCTGCCTTGCTTGTCACCATGAAAGGTTTTCCTCCTTTCCCCCCCCCCTGCTGCTGGTAATGGCTTATCTTAAGTGATCACTCTCCTTACAGTGTGTATGATAAAACCCATTGTTTCATGTTCTCTGTGTGTGTATATCAATCTCCCCTCTGTATTTTCCACCAAATGTATCCGATGAAGTGAGCTGTAGCTCACGAAAGCTTATGCTCTAATAAATTTGTTAGTCTCTAAGGTGCCACAAGTACTCCTTTTCTTTTTGTGAATACAGACTAACACGGCTGCTACTCTGGAACCTGTCAATATGTGAGAAAGTGAAAAAAAAAAAACAGAAAAAAAACAGAACAACAAGACAAAATTAAAAGCTGGCACTTTAAGTCTTCACTTCTCCTGCTGGTCCTAAATCTTGCAAGGTTCCCAAATCAGCAAGAGACAAGAATAAGGGCATTATCCCAGTGTCCTGGACAAATTATAATTTTGGGTATGGGATTCTTACTCACTTCCTGTTCTGTTGTGTGGTATTACTGTGCACTGTTCCAACAGCTGATGTATTTCACTGGTGGATCAGTTAATCTTTTTTCTAGAATACTCTGGGATCCTTAAGGATGAAAGTATCTAAATAAATATATGCTGTTTAATTTTAAAGCCTATGCAAACTGAACTGAATAAAGTAATAATTTCATTACATCAAGCTACTTAGATGTGAAACAGATTCTACATAAGGCAATACAATAGGTAATGAAAAGAATGCAAAAAATCAGACAGGCAGATGCTGAGAATCTGTCTTTTGCTCCTTGGAAAAGTAATTTGCACATGTATATTTTCTATTTATTTTTATAGCGTTCAAACTTTCAACTGAGATTGAAATGTCTCTTGTTTAGCTGTCTGGATTATCTACCCTTTATGGTCTGAAAATCCCTGCAATGTATGGATAAGATTGGAAAAGATGCATGCAGTGATTACAAAAAATAAAATGGCAATTTCAAAATGTTGAGCGCTAAAATGTCTTTTGAAGGTCAACAACCCATTATTATTATTTCCTATTGCATCCACAAGTGCTGGCTGCCCCACCATACAAATTCAAGTAAAAACATGATCCCTTTCCTGAGGAGCTTACACATTACAGCAGTGGAGTCTTAAAAGTGCACCCCCCTAGTATGGTCATTTCCACTGAATTACATTGTGTTCTTAAATAAAAAAAAAGGACACTCACTTTCTGTGGGGCCAGGTGGAATTTTAAGGACCCATAACAGTAATTTCAGACACGACATAAGGGAATATCAAATAGAACAGGGTGGGAAACACTTTCCCCATCCCACAAGAGTTTGAATTTTCCCCGCCCTGTCCTTGAATTGGGAAGAATGTCAAAATCTTGAAAACTTTTGCAAACCAATAGTTTGACCAAAAAAATAAAATAAAATAAATAAAATAAAAATCAGATAGGGTCTCCTGAAACATTTATATTTCAACTTTTTCCTTATACACATACTCTCTCTCTCTCTCTCTCTCTCTCTCTCTCACCATTTAGTATAAATGAAACTAAAATTCCAAAACAAAAACTTGTTTCAAGCTGGAAAATGACAACACCATTTTCAAACGGGAAATTTTGTCAAAACCAACCCTTCCCCACAAATACTATTGGTTTCAATGAATTGGCATTTTCTGACAAAAGCAATTCTAGTAGCAAGACAGTTAGAAAGGAAGTTAGGGGATGAAGAACTAACAGCTATGAGATTATACAATTACTCAACTATGGGAAGCACACACCATGATGGAGTAAAGGCTTTAAAAAATTAGGATAATTGTTTTATGAGAAAGGGAAATAAAGCTGCACAAACTATAATTTTGTACATAGATTGATTGCTTTGGTTAGACAGAGACAGGGGGCCGGGCTGGCTTATTAAGAACAAAGCAATTTCCATACTGGTTCAGACCATAGGCCCATTTTATCCCCTATGCTGTCTTTGACAGTGGCCAGTAGCAGATGCTGCAGAGGAAGATGCAAGAACTTGCAGCAGGCCAGTGTGAGGTAATCTGCCCCCACTACCTGCATTATGTCTCACCCTGATCTCCAACAGAGATTTGATTAAGATCTGAAAGATAAAATTTAATATTACTCCATACAATTTTAGCGTAAATTAATAAAAACTCTGGGTTTTCTTGATATCCATACAAATGTTCAATCCCTTCTTGAATCTTCTTAAATTGTTGGCTTAAATGACTTCCTGTGACAGTGAGTGCCACACTTTAATCACAGGATGTGTAAAAGTATTTCCTTTTATTGATTTTGAATTTCACCAGCTTCTAATTTCACTAACCATCCTCTTGTTCTTTCAATATGAACAGAGAACAAGGATTCCTGATTACCCTCCCTAGACCATGTATTACTTTATATACATGCGTCATTAACATAGGGGTAGCCTAAATTCCTCCTTACCTGTAAGGGGTTAAGAAGCTCAAGTAACCTGGTTGGCACCTGATCAAGGGAACTAATGGGAACAAAAGATACTTTCAAATCTGGTGGGGGAGAGGTTTTGTTTTGGGTTCATTTGTTTCTGTGGCCGTTTGCTCTTGGGACTAAGAGGGACAGGACATCATTCCATGTTCTCTAAATCTTTCTGAACAAGTCTCTCATATTTCAAACTTGTAAGTAACATCCAGGCAAGGCGTATTAGTTTATCTTTGTTTCCTCAACTTGTGAATTTTCCCTTTGCTAGAGGGAAGTTTATCCCTGTTTTGTTGGAACTCTGAAACTAAGGCTAGAGGGGGTTCCTCTGTGCTCTTTGAATTTTCTGATACTCTATAAGGCTAACTACCAGCCTAAGTTTACAGAGGTGATTCTTTTACCTTTTTCTCTTTAAATAAAATCCTTCTTTTTAAGAACCTGACTGATTTTTCCATTGTTCTAAAACCCAGGGGTTTGGGTCTGTAGTCCCTCTGTAACCAATTGGTAACCAACCAGGAAAGGGGGTGTAGGCTTGGGGGAATAGGACTCCAAGTGGTCCTTTCCCTGATTATTTGTTAAATCACTTGGTGGTGGCAGGTTTCAGAGTAGCAGCCGTGTTAGTCTGTATTCGCAAAAAGAAAAGGAGTACTTGTGGCACCTTAGAGACTAACAAATTTATTAGAGCATAAGCTTTCGTGAGCTACAGCTCACTTCATCGGATGCATTTGGTGGAAAAAACAGAGGAGAGATTTATATACACACACACAGAGAACATGAAACAATGGGTTTATCATACACACTGTAAGGAGAGGTTTCAGAGTAGCAGCCGTGTTAGTCTGTATTCGCAAAAAGAAAAGGAGTACTTGTGGCACCTTAGAGACTAACAAATTTATTAGAGCATAAGCTTTCGTGAGCTACAGCATCCGATGAAGTGAGCTGTAGCTCACGAAAGCTTATGCTCTAATAAATTTGTTAGTCTCTAAGGTGCCACAAGTACTCCTTTTCTTACTGTAAGGAGAGTGATCACTTAAGATAAGCCATCACCAGCAGCAGGGGGGGGGAAAGGAGGAAAACCTTTCATGGTGACAAGCAAGGTAAGCTAATTCCAGCAGTTAACAAGAATATCAGAGGAACAGTGGGGGGTGGGGTGGGAGGGAGAAATACCATGGGGAAATAGTTTTACTTTGTGTAATGACTCATCCATTCCCAGTCTCTATTCAAGCCTAAATTAATTGTATCCAGTTTGCAAATTAATTCCAATTCAGCAGTCTCTCGTTGGAGTCTGTTTTTGAAGCTTTTTTGTTGAAGTATAGCCTCAGAAACAACTCTGACATCATAATCAAAAAGGCTGACAAAGGAGGTGCTGTCGTCATCATGAATAGGTCGGAGTATGAACAAGAGGCTACTAGGCAGCTCTCCAACACCACTTTCTACAAGCCATTACCCTCTGATCCCACTGAGAGTTACCAAAAGAAACTACAGCATTTGCTCAAGAAACTCCCTGAAAAAGCACAAGAACAAATCCGCACAGACACACCCCTGGAGCCCCGACCTGGGGTATTCTATCTGCTACCCAAGATCCATAAACCTGGAAATCCTGGACGCCCCATCATCTCAGGCATTGGCACCCTGACAGCAGGATTGTCTGGCTATGTAGACTCCCTCCTCAGGCCCTTCGTTACCAGCACTCCCAGCTATCTTTGAGACACCACTGACTTCCTGAGGAAACTACAGTCCATTGGTGATCTTCCTAAAAACACCATCCTAGCCACTATGGATGTAGAAGCCCTCTACACCAACATTCCACACAAAGATGGACTACAAGCCGTCAGGAACAGTATCCCCGATACTGTCACGGCTAACCTGGTGGCTGAACTTTGTGACTTTGTCCTGACCCATAACTATTTCACATTTGGTGACAATGTATACCTTCAAATCAGTGGCACTGCGATGGGTACCCGCATGGCCCCACAGTATGCCAACATTTTTATGGCTGACTTAGAACAACGCTTCCTCAGCTCTCGTCCCCTAATGCCCCTACTCTACTTGGGCTACATTGATGACATCTTCATCATCTGGACCCATGGAAAAGAAGCTCTTGAGGAATTCCACCATGATTTCAACAATTTCCATCCCACCATCAACCTCAGCCTGGACCAGTCCACACAAGAGATCCACTTCCTGGACACTATGGTGCTAATAAGCGATGGTCACATAAACACCACCCTGTATCGGAAACCTACTGACCGCTATTCCTACCTACATGCCTCTAGCTTTCATCCAGATCATACCACTCGATCTATTGTCTACAGCCAAGCGCTACGATATAACCGCATTTGCTCCAACCCCTCAGACAGAGACAAACACCTACAAGATCTCTATCATGCATTCCTACAACTACAATACCCACCTGCTGAAGTGAAGAAACAGATTGACAGAGCCAGAAGAGTACCCAGAAGTCACCTACTACAGGACAGGCCCAACAAAGAAAACAACAGAACGCCACTAGCCATCACCTTCAGCCCCCAACTAAAACCTCTCCAACGCATCATCAAGGATCTACAACCTATCCTGAAGGACGACCCATCACTCTCACAGATCTTGGGAGACAGACCAGTCCTTGCTTACAGACAGCCCCCCAATCTGAAGCAAATACTCACCAGCAACCACACACCACACAACAGAACCACTAACCCAGGAACCTATCCTTGCAACAAAGCCCGTTGCCAACTCTGTCCACATATCTATTCAGGGGATACCATCATAGAGCCTAATCACATCAGCCACATTATCAGAGGCTCGTTCACCTGCGCATCTACCAATGTGATATATGCCATCATGTGCCAGCAATGCCCCTCTGCCATGTACATTGGCCAAACTGGACAGTCTCTACGTAAAAGAATGAATGGACACAAATCAGACGTCAAGAATTATAACATTCAAAAACCAGTTGGAGAACACTTCAATCTCTCTGGTCACTCGATTACAGACCTAAGAGTGGCTATCCTTCAACAAAAAAGCTTCAAAAACAGACTCCAACGAGAGACTGCTGAATTGGAATTAATTTGCAAACTGGATACAATTAACTTAGGCTTGAATAGAGACTGGGAATGGATGAGTCATTACACAAAGTAAAACTATTTCCCCATGGTATTTCTCCCTCCCACCCCACCCCCCACTGTTCCTGTGATATTCTTGTTAACTGCTGGAATTAGCCTACCTGCTTGTCACCATGAAAGGTTTTCCTCCTTTCCCCCCCCTGCTGTTGGTGATGGCTTATCTTAAGTGATCACTCTCCTTACAGTGTGTATGATAAACCCATTGTTTCATGTTCTGTGTGTGTGTGTATATAAATCTCTCCTCTGTTTTTTCCACCAAATGCACCCGATGAAGTGAGCTGTAGCTCACGAAAGCTTATGCTCTAATAAATTTGTTAGTCACTAAGGTGCCACAAGTACTCCTTTTCTTTTTGGTGGTGGCAGTGATCCCACGGCAAGAAAGAAATCTGTGCCTTGGGGAAGTTTTAAGCTAAGCTGGTAAAAATAAGCTTAGGGGGTCTTTAATGTGGGTCCCCATATCTGTACCCCAGAGTTCAGAGTGGGGAAGGAACCTTGACAACATGTTATGTCTGTCTCACCCATCTCCTTTCTAAGTCTCTAACAATCCTGTTGACCAACATATGCTGGCTATTGCATACATTGTAATAATATGTATTATCCACAACATATTATGTATATTAGTCTACATTAAGCATAAATAGCAGTTGTAAGTTGTGTGTATTATATGACTAATTTTTGTTTACAATTTATCACAACAAAAATCAGTTTTACATTCAATTATAAAAACATTTTAATATAAGTGCTATTCTAATATTATGGTTGGAATATAACCACGATAATATATATTTTTTGCAAAGTTCAAAAGGCCTCAGTTTTAAATACATATACATACATTTCTGCCTCAATAAAGGTCTTTTTTTTTATTAATCAAAGGTTTTTTGTTCAAAGGAAAAAAGCAAAGGGGAAAAACTTCAATATAAAAAGTTAATGGTAATAAAATAACTTTAGTTTTTTTTATAAACTTGTTTGCACATGTAATATTAAAAATTAAAATATAGTTATAAATGTATTATAGCCCAAATGCTTAAAACAATGTATATTATGTCTTGTTATGCTGCAAAATGTTAAAGCCAACGAAACAAATCTCAACAGGTTTCTATGTCTCCCAAGCACAAACAGATGTCATGAAAATTTATTACCCTCAAAGAGGGTTTGCATAAACCTGCATTTTTTATATTATTTTCTCTTCTGCTGTGTTAAAGGAAAATTGTATACATTAAATTAAAGTTTGTGCTTCCAAATCATAGAATATCAGGTTTAGAAGGGACCTCAGGAGGTTATCTAGTCCAACCCCCTGCTCAACACAGGACCAAGCCCCAATTTTTGCCCCAATCCCTAAATGGCCCCTTCAAGGATTGAACTCACAACCCTCGGTTTAGGAGGCCAATGCTCAAACCACTGAGCTATCCCTCCTGAGCTTACTTGAATTTCTTAACCCCTTACAGGTAAGGAGGAATTTAGGCTATCCCTATGGCTATGACACATGTTAAAAATGTTTAACAAAAGTTTAATTTCTATCACAAGTAGATTAACTCTAAAAAGCTTGGGTAAAAAAATCTGTTGCTAACTCTCTTGTTAACACGGAGTGCTTAGCAGGGGAGAGCAACACAACTCCTCTCAGAATTGACGGAGATCAACTATTTTAGCAGTCAAGTGCTATATTATGGAAAACTACTAATGTATATGTTAAGAGAGTAAAATTAATGTCTGTATGCAAAAACTACGAAAGCATCTAAAACTTATATTAGTGCTAAAGAATTGGAAAAATGAGAACAAAAAGCAAAATGTATTTTAATGGGGGGGGGGGGGGGTTAAGAGTAAATATCCAAGTCATTCTTCTATCATGTGCTGTACCATAACATAGCTTGTGTAACAAACAACTTGGTCCCTATTACACTGTAAATAAACTAAGTTCATCTATGTATAAATGTGGGTTAGTGAAAACACAAGAAATGTAAAACAAAAACAAAGTTTATCATGTTAACTGACAAACTTTAATGGCACATCCCACAGGCTGGAGACACCAGAAGATATCAGCACACAGTGAAGAAATCCCCAGGCATTGGAAAAAGAAAAGATAAAGTGTTTTTATAAACAACAAACTGTTCCACTTCATTTCAACCTACCACAGATGGACAACTGAGTGTGCAATTGCAACCAAGTAAGAATTTTTTGCAATATTTTGTAATATTTTGATGAGACCTGTTGTGCCTGTTTCCTCTACATGATGCATTTTTACCTCATGGCTGAAAAGGGGCTTTTCTCTTTCAGGCAGGCAAAAAGACACAGATATGGGTGTTGCCTAGTTGTCTGGGCTTTAATCCCCATATCAATGGAACTCTTGAGAATACAATGGCAGATCCAATTGCCTGGATATTGACACCTAGGAAGCAATAACCCAGAGGGATATGGATGGTCTCGCATCTCAGTAGGGAGGGTGAACAGCATTTCCCCAGCTGGCTAGCATATAATATTAATATGTATAATCCTCACCTTTTATATATATATATATATATATATATATATACACACACACACACACACACACACACACACACACACACAAGTACTATTAAGCACAAATATGATAGCAGTTATATAGCCTAAATCAGCCTATGCTTTTTTATAACCCTGCCCACTCTTACTAAGTTTCCCATAACCACTTGCATTTGCAGTCAGTTATTGACTTAAGCAAATAGGAAGTTGTCAAGACCAGGACCGATGAATAAGGCTATGATTTTGTCATGGATATCTTTAGTAAAAGTCATGGATGGATCACAGGTATAAACAAAAAATCAAGGAAGCCGTGACCCGTCCCTGACTTTTATTAAAAACATCCCTAACAAAATGGGGAGAGGAGGGTCCAGCACCCTGCCCCCCACCTGCAGCATCTGGGAGCTGCAGGGTCCCCATTGCCCTCTGAGGCTGGAGTGGAGGGAGGGGGGTATCTCCCCATCACCACCAGCTGGAGAGCTGTGGGGAGGGGGTGGGGCTTCCAGCAACTGCTGAGCAGCTCTGGGATCCCTCTGCCACCACCAGAGGTGGCTGGGAGCTGCGGGAGGAAGGCGGCTACTCACGGTGGCTGGACAGCTCAGGGGTCCCTGCCAGCGGCCAATCAGTTGCGGGGGGCCCCCAATGTCATGGAGGTTGCTGTAAGTCATGGGTTCCGTGACTTCCGCGACCTCTGTGACATAATCGTAGTCTTACCAATGAGTGCTTTACCGTAGCAACAGAAAGGGAATTATTTCTCGTAGGCCAGTACTGGAATGTCCCAAAGGAAGAGGACAAGACATAATTGTTCTATCCTAGTACAAACCTATGAGGTGCTTTCATGCCCCTTGGTACCTGGAATGCATGTGTTCAGAACAAAGAGATAAGGGTACACCGTGGTACCAGAGAAACAAGGTGAAAAGCTGATTGGTTAAATCTAGTTTCAGTTGATGTACACAGTATCTTTTACGTGTAAAAGGATAAGGTATAAAAAGATGGCTTTAGCTGTGTAACTTTGGAAGCATACATTCTCTGTAAAGTGAATATAATAATGCTTCATAGAATGGCTCCTTAGAGACTGATATCACATAGAATCTACACTATATTTTTATTGGCTTATAGCAATAAACCTGACTGATAACAACTATTTGGTCTCTTGAATATATTTCATAATGAACCAAAGTGTGGCCAAGCAATTGACTATAGAATGTATCAACAAATCCCAGTCTTTTCAAATCTGTCTTCATATGAAAATTTGTCCATGCCCCTAACCATTCTCTTGCCCTTCTTTAAACCCCCTCTAATTCTGCAATATTCTTTTTGAGATCAGATGACCAATAAGACAAAGAATTCCAGATAAGGTAGTACCACTGATTGTAGAAAGGCATTACAATGTTCTCCATATTATTAACATCCTATTCCTTATGCAATCTAAGCTTGTTAGCTTTTTTAACAGCAACTGCACACTGAGGAAAGGTCTTTCCTGAGCTGTCTACAATGACACCCATGCCCCTGTCTTGAGTTGATACAGATCCCTGTAAGGTGTACTAGAATTCCTGCAATGAGATTGGTGAAGGTTCTGAACGCAAGAACATTTTTCTACTGTTTTCCTCACTGTGAATCCAATATTGCCATCTCTCCCTCACCTTTGTTCAGAAGCATATCTAATTCTTCTACGATCTAATTCAGGGATCGGCAACCTTTGGCCCATGGCCCAACAGGGTAAGTCCCTCAGCCCCCATTGGCCGGGAGCGGCGAAACACAGCCAGTGGGAGCTGCGATCGGCCGAACCTGCGGACGCGGCAGGAAAACAAACCGGCCCAGCCTGCCAGGGGCTTACCCTGGCGAGCTGCATGGAAAGGTTGACAATCCCTGATCTAATTACTTACTCCGAACACGCTTTCAGGCATTGTAATTCTGGCAAAATGTTTCAATTTTCGATGTGGCTTGGTTTCAGCATTTTTTTTGTTGGTTTTTTTTTTTTTTTTAAGAACTACTGTTTTTTAAAATCATAATATTATGGGAGGTTTCTTTTATTGTAATTTATTCCAACTATTTTGTATCATTAAAAAAAAGGTTCCTCCCTTCTCCTTTCCCCAGTGGGAATAAGCCCAATACAGTCTCTGCATTTTTAATTAGCCATTAGTTTAGATATTTGCAAATCCTGTCTGCTTTATAATGTACCACGTGTTGGTCAAATTCAATTAAAAATTATATATATGGTTTGGGTCCATGACAACCCATGGAGGGCCTGACCTGCTTTCCATATGTTTGGGCAATCGTGAAGAGAGACTGACTAACTTTTATATGTTCTTGTGGCCTAATTCACTTCCATTATTTGTTTACTTTACATTTTCAGTTTAGCGTTAATCTGGACCCCATGCGGACTATATATTTAAAAATAATAATCCAAAACATGAGCTGGCCTTCCTGATATAAAACCACTAACATCTACAGGGAAATCACAAGCCGATATACTACCCCAATAAGCAAGCAGTCTGACAACATTTTCTTCAGCATTTTCAGAAATGATAGCTGGCTTCAGGCTGAGCTTCCCTGAGACTATCTCGGTTTCATCCAGCTCACTGTAAAATTGTTTCCCCCGCCCTTGTTGCTTTAGCCGTCTGGTTAGAAAGGAGCTGCAAGTCCTCTCAAGCAGGTGCCCACAGAGAAGAGATACGGCTACATTTACAAACAAGATGACATCCTTGTTGACCTTTGTTGAAGCTGTTGACAATCTGCTCCAGTTAAAAAGTTTTCTAGTCTCATACAAGAGAGACTAAACAGCTATTATCGGCTCTTGTTGCGCTAAGTAGTACTACAAAGAAAGTTGGTACATCCAGTGCCAATTATACGTAAGCACCAGTAGCACTTATTCTACAGTGCATTCACTCACAACTAATAGAGAGGCTTCCCACATGCATCAGGGTATCCAAATTTGAACAAAAGGTTGCACAAGCCAGATCTACCCACCATATCAAACCAATAGTGAGAACATATTCGGATAAAGTATTATACAGTAGGTTAGGTATAATCCTTCATAATAGCAATAATAACTTTTGATAAATAAATATATATTTTACTATTCCACCAACACTACATCTCAGCAACCAGTTTGTCGTCTTCATTGCAGCTCCACAGTGGGATTAAGATTTAAGCATTTTCCCCTACTATACTCTTAAATCTTTCTTTTTCCTTACCCTGCAGCACCTCATGGTTTAGCAAATCTTTTTATTATTTCTCTCAAGATTAGTATTCTACATTTGTCTGCACTAAACTACATTTGGGATGGATATCAGCACAGGTGCTTAAAAGAAAGTCTTTTCTATCTGACTAACCCATTCCTTATGTTTTTCATACTTGAAGAATTCTGATTTTTTTATGTTAGACAAGGAAAAACAAAACAAATCCAGCCATGGATTTTTACTTCTTGAACATAAACAAACATGAACTGAAAGGTACAATTAATCATGTCATCAAAACAAAAAAACATTCCTTTTCTCTCTCTCTTTTTTTTTTAAACTTTTAAACAAATCACTTTGTAAAGAGGAGTTTGACACTTTAATAATTGATTGGAGACTTAGTGTCATCCAGGAAACAATAGAATGAAAGCTTTGCTATTTTTTCTTCAAAGACAATACAGATGATTCAAATCATGTTATGGCATTCTTAACTCTTTAGTGCTGCAGAATGTACATTTTACATCTATCAAAGCAGCACTTTATGACCTTGTATATGTTAAATCCCTTGTTTGGAAAAGGACAGGATGGTATGACACTCTGTTAACATTATGCATTAATATCAGTATGTATGTTGTGAGTGAAAAATAAAAAAGGATGGCCAAACATTATATGAAGCAACACAGGAAGGATTTTGTGAGGCTCTACTACTCGATCAAGTTTTCCAACACCAGGATTTCCTCAAACCAGTACATACACTACTATCAGAACCAGTGCACTTGTCTAGGTGGGAATTCCAAAGAAGCTAGATCCTTCAAATACTCGTCAAGGCCTGCTAGACATTCAGAGAGTATTCAAAGTGACATGAGGCTAAATGCAACCCATATGACCCTGGTAGAAAAAAAATATTTTTTGAGTGGCTTAGCAACACTCAGGTGGAATCCTGGCCTCCCTGAAGTCAATAGGAATTTTGACATTGACTTCAATAGATCCAGAATTCCAACCAAAGTTTTTAGTCAATATTGTCTGTGTATTAAGAAATAAATGTGTGTCTTAAGTCACTACTGAGGTACAAAGGTAGTAAGTGCCTTATAAATTATGACAGGTAATTAAAAGTACACTATAGTAATAGACAGTATAACAAAAAAGTTTGACAAATTTAACTATAATGTTAATTTTTTTCTTTAACACTCATTTAGTTTGCAATGAAAGATGTAGCCTAGTTAGTCAACATGGGAAAAGTCCTGAATATAGTTTCTGAACAGGAGGCTAACTATTAACAACATATTAGTAATATCTGTGTTATTCTTACAGGTTCTCAGAAGAGACGTTCCCAGTGCAAGCATCGGAAGTAACCCTTAAGGAAATGGATATCCATCCACCCTCGTTTTAGTCTACTATAATATAAATTCTGGAATCAGGAAGGTAAAGTTATTACCAGAATCTGATTATTCTGAATGTATCCACTGTTGGATGTCAACTTCTCCTAGACTATTAAGAATTGAAGGTTGTGGGTTATATGCAATTTTAAAAGTAATTTCTCAGTTATGCAATAATGTCTAGGATTTGACCTATGCCCTCAATGTAATAATTTGGACATTCATAATGCACCTGTTCCTGGAACTGTAATCTCCATTAGTTTATCTAGGAGAATAAATGTAATAAAAATACCAGAAATTCATAGAATTTCCATCTCAGCTAAAACTGCATAAAAAATAAATGCAACAAAGAAAAATAATCATAATTCTTTACACATGATTATGTATATACTGGAAACATTCTGACTTTAAAGTAATACTAACAGTATTCTAATAGATAGAAACATTAATTTTACCATGTTTCAAAGCTGAAGTAATCACTTGCTTATTATGTTTTGCCTTATCAGACTATTCTAACAGTCTCAATCTCAGAAGACAGTGGTTATGGTATTTGGTATGTATGAGGCACTGAATATATTTCTTTGTAGAGCACACTGCAAAAAAGCAACTACGGCTGGTTTATTCAACAGTTTGTGATTCAAAATACACTCCAGACTAAATAAACGTGAAGCATAAAAAACACCCTATGTCCCTCACTTAGCACCAGCTACTTTATGGTAAGACTGCAGCAGTGGAAGAATAGTTATATCATTGCAGATGCAATGCTGGATGAGTTCAATATCTAGGGCTCTTTATTCCTCTATGTCTGAAGCAGAAAAATAATTCAAAGACGTTCAGGTTTCACTTGTGACCATTGTCTCAGAAGAGCTCAAAGTTCACTTGGTATGAAACAGAATGTCCATGTCATTTTTTATAGATTGTACTGACAACAGGAAAGTTCAAATGGCTAAGAGCAAGAGAAGAACCAAATTCCATGAGACAGCTTTAAATGTTAGTCAAGTATAAAAGATTGCTTATGTACTTTAAGAACAGATTGCTGCCCCTTCTATGAAAATAGTTTCTCTGCTAATCTTTGACATCCTAAAGAAATAAAAACCTCAAGCTGTATTGCTAGCCTGTCTGAAGGTGAGCAAAGTTTTATTTGCATAAACGTGATACTCTTACTCACCTTTGCTGGATGATAAAAAGGAAAAAACATGTTCCCATCACATTAGTATTTTACACAGCTGTCTGACAAGTTGCAAAGTAATATACTTTATTTCATTATACCTTATTGAGCACTTCAAATGCTGTTCAGTAATACAAGCTAGGTTGCATTATAGTAATACGCACAGCCTTTTAGTCACTGTTGTGTTTATGATACTTGTGACAGATATGGCAATTTCCTGTAATATCCTGGACAAACCTTATTGAATTAAGTTTAAGTATCTTAGGAGTCAATTACATTAAAATGAATGTTTTTTCTATATTATTGTGGGATTGTAGCATCTTCAAGGTGGAGACCTGACTAATTTAAACCCTGCAAAATGTTATTAGCTTAAAAAGATTATATGAAACAATGTGAACTTTTAAAGTTAAATGAGAATCCTATAAAATACTGGGGGGTGGGGAAGAGGGGAGGAAGGGAATGAAAATTCTCCACCTCCAGACACAATGTTTTGAAACTATGTTTTGAGGAGAAACCCACTGTCTGTCTGATTAGGTAATCATGGTATCTAAGGATCAAAGATCCAAACTGTATAAAGGAGGAAAAAAATCACAGATCCATGGGTGTGCTTGTTCTGAGTTAACAGCTGTTAATGAACTTGTGACCACAGAGAACCCCTTTGGCAGGTCATGAAGTGGTCAAGAGCCCTTTCTAGAGTTGGGGTGATCTCTGATAAGCTTATTAGAACGCAAGTAGGTTCTTTTTTCATTTTCAGTGTTTTCTCTGTAAAGCTTTTACCTTAAGAATACATGTGCTTGCTCAGAAATGTGTGGTAACTAAACTTAGAGCAATTATGCTGTTGATAGCCTGTGAGTAGAAAAGCAGAACAGGCCTGCTTAGGCAGTCTGATTTTCTGGGAAATTCACAGTGTAGGCAGATAATAGTTCATCCAGGAAATACCCCAGTCAAGATCAAGAGAGGCATGTCTCCACCCAAGAGATGTGATGGCTGGGAAGCCAAAAGCCTAAATGTGGTGCCCTAGATGGTGGACCATAATGGGGGAATACAGGTGCAGTTGCCCTGAAACGTGACAATACTTAAATGGCAGCAGTACATACAATCTACCACTTTCTATTTAAGTTACTACTCTAATTGCAATAATAGCATACATCACTAACAAGTAATTAGTTTGCGTTAAAAGTAACTTCATTATTGTTCTATTTGTCCCACTAAAAACCCAAGTGGAATTGCGTGCGACTACTCCTCATCCAACAGGTCAGTAGTCTCCAGGGTCTTGTTTTGACTAGCAAACGTAGCAGCCACAATGGCTCATCTGCGCAGTTCCAATACCAGCAGTAACAGGGAAAGCTTTAACACAGAGGGGAACCAGGCACTTTTATTACTCTGGCACCTAATGTCAGAAACTAAGAAGTGGATGCTCAGACGTAAAGGTTGGACTAGTGGCAGTCGTGCCCAGTGGTCAGGTTGGGGACCAGAGCAGAAATCAAGAACGGGGCTGGAGCAAGGCTGGAGCAGAAGCAGGAACGGGAACAGCTTGGGGATGGAACAGAGCAGGAGGCAGCACAGGCTGGTGCTGGAAAAGGAACAGTGTTAGAACCACCAAGCAGCAGGGCAGATACCCAGCGTGGTAGTGATGTTAAGCAGACAGGAGCTGTTCTCATTGGGAGACTCCATCCCTGGCCTTGGGATCACCTGGTTAGAATGGCACCTGTGCACCGGCAGAGCCCTCAGGTCATCAGCCTCATCAGCAGTTAGGCGTAGGGTATGTCTACACTGCAATTAAACTCCCACTGCAGGCATTTGTCAGCTGACTTGGGCTCATGGGGCTCAGCCTGTTGACGTGCAGTGCAGATGTTCGGGCTTGAGCTGAAGCCTGAGCTCTAGAACCCTCACGTTGTCGTAGAGCCTGGGCTCCAGCCCAACCCAAACGTCTACACTGCAATTCTACAGCCCTGCGTGCCTGAAGTCAACTGGCATGGGTCAGCCACGAGGTTTTAACAGCAGTGTAGACATACCGTTAGGGGAAAAGAGTTAAAAAATTAGAATGGCTCAGATCCTGCAAGGCACTAAGCCCCTTGAGTGGTGCAGGAGAGCCCAGTAAGAGTTTCAGTTGGTTAGGGAGGGAGTGGCTATCTCCACAGACCAATCAAATGCAAGAGCAAATGGCTTTCTTCTCTATTTATATTGATGAGTGCAGGCTCAGTTGTTCCTTAATGCACACAGTGTCTGCCAGACTTTTCTAGCAAGCAAGGGGAGCATGTCTGGTTCCTCAACCCTGAAGAGGCAGCATGTGCTCCCCTGCACAACCTTTGCCATGGAGGTGGACAGCTCAGGCTGACCCCTGCCCCTTTTGGCATGGCTAGCTGCTTTGTAGCATTTTTGCTCTGGTGAATTGAAGAGCTGCGATTGAAAGAGGCTCTTTATGACCTTTCCTCTCAGTACCCACAATGGAGCCAGGCACCATTTTGTTGATGCCTAAAGACCAACACCCTCTTTCTAGAATCCTAACTGCGACTTGCCATGCAGAGGGTGCACTCCCTTGAATCACTGACAGTTCTTACACCAGCTGCTAGGGCACATACTATCAAGTACTACAGCAGGGGATAAGAGAGTCTTTCAACTGACATTTATTCAAGAGATGTTATGAATAATGCAGTTTTGCCTTCCACCTGAGGCTCTTAGCATGTTACACACACTAAAACAACACCCTGAAGTAGGGAAGAACTGAATTATTATCCAGTTTGCAGACGAAGAAACTGAAGAGTCTTAGTGACTTGTCCAAGGTCACACAGGAAGCCCAGCAGATGAACAACAAGGAACAGAACCGGAATCTGACTTTAACCACACAAGCATCCTGTCTTTCTTAATAAAAGAATGTCCCACACAAAATCAGACCCTCATGTTTACAGATCACTGAAGTTTTTGGTTATTTAAATGAAGTACTATACTATGAAAAACTCAAGAACACAAAGAACAGAGACTCTGATACCCATACGGCAGAAGAACCACAAAGAAAAATGAATCTTTACTGCCAATGATTCTACTTTCCATAACATTTATAAAGATCATAGGAGCACAGGAATGATTTTAATAGTTTGGATCTCTGGACCATTCGATCTGCTGCTCCACCTCTGGAAGCGTCCAATACCCAACAATTCAGAGGAAGGCAAAAAAAACCCAGCCAAACCATAATGCTTGGTTGTTATTCAAAATAAAGGCTGAAATGAATACTAGTTACTTTGTTCTTCAAGCCTCTGTGAAAAGGTCAGTCTAATAATCAGAGAAAAAGAAAGAAAAACATTTGCCTGATGTTTGAAGAAGTGATTCTCTAGCTAGCAGAGAAAACATGAGAGAACAAACTAACTGGGTTTCAGGTTGGTAACTCCAGAATCTTCAGATTGCATGCTTCCTAGAGGCAACAGCATGTGGGCCTCAGAGCCAGGGTATGGGAGGTGTGACCTAGTGGTCAGAGCAGAAGCCAGGCCAGGTCAGACACGAGGAGATCAGAGGCTGAGACAAGCCAGAGAGCATACCTGGAGGTGGGCAGGGTCAGGTTACCAGGATGCCAACAGCAGGAGCAAGTATTGCAAGGGAAACAGACTGAAGTGGGGAGAACCAGTTACATGGACAACTTCCTGAGCCTGTGCTGGGTTTATATAGAAGCTGAGAACCAATCAGAATGCCCAGCCTTCTGCCAATTGGAGTCCAGTACTGGAGTCTGCTGTCATGGTTCAGTTTCTATTCTGGCAACTGTGAGTAGGTCCCTGGGTGGCAGAGCTCTATAGACCAACTTTCAAGACCTGTGGTACCTGACATTGGGCTCCATCCTGAAATTCTTAACGAAGATTTGCAGAACTGACCCTGAGGAGGTGACTCACCTCTTCCATGAAACATCCCTGCTGCAATGCTCTCATGTTATTCTGTAGCTGTCCTTCTCATAGCTGTTGTATGTTAGACTGGTGCCTGTTACTCTGTTTGGCATATTGCACTTATTGTATAGCACCAGTGTAACTTTATACATATGAATAAAAGTGTTAGTGTTTTGCTCTTGGATGCTTAATGAAGAAAGGTCATTATGAGCCCATGGCACATAACAGTCTAGTCTCCTGTGGGCTGTAATACATTAGTCTCATTTCAGTTATTGGATTTAGTGGGTGTTGGTGGCCTGTGAAATACAGGAGGTCAGACTAGACGAGATAGTGGTCCCTTCTGGCCTTAACCTCTATGACTAAGAGTCACAAACAGGGCTGTCCTTAAAGAGTTACTCCTGTCTCCTGGAAAACATTTTGCTAAAGCACATGTCCACTCCTAAATTACACAACTGACTATGCTGCCTTGCCCCCTCAATCAGATCATTCACTAACAGTGTCATCTTTTCTGATGTTTATTTAATAAACCTAGTTCACTGCTGTACCTGGTCTCACATTCTCTCATATACTGTTGTCTCATTAACAATGTTCCTGTCTGGATACAGGTGACTACAGAATTCCCATTAGGACACTTTTCCTCATACAATGCTCCTCTAAAGAAGATGAAAGATTTTAACATATTTGTGCTATAGGGATTTTAAGCGAAGCGTTTACCAAGATCTGCATTAGTCCTATACATTTTGCACTACAAGTGGAAATGATCTATGACAGCATTCAGAATCAGAACCCTGTGGCTTAACAGTTGTATGTTGTTGAGAACTTTGCCTTTGGCTGTTCAAGCTTAAAAATCAATTCACTGCTTTAAACTTTATGCCATTAATGTCAATTTTTGAGCTCATGTTGAACTCAACAAACTAAGGACTTCAGAGAACAAGATGATGAAAAATTGCTTCTCACTTGGCACAATTTAAAACAAAAGGTGACTGTTTTAAGCCTTCAAAAAGAAAAGAAGTACATGTGGCACCTTAGAGACTAACAAATTTATTTGAGCATAAGCTTTCATAAGCTACAGCTCACTTCATTGGATGCATTCAGTTTGTCTCTGGGCTTGTACAGCTCCAGTCTGCAATAAAGATATTAAATTGTTGCTTACTAACTCTATACAGTTCCCTCTTCTTGCTCCGCATATATTAAACTCAAACAGCAGAGCTGCATCTCCTAAGAAAGGATTTGTTTCCAATGTCCCTTCCATATCTGTTCCATTTAAACAAACTACTAATACCGCCCTTCACTTTGAGTTTTATTTTTGAAGCTTATCAATTAATTTCTGATCTGTTATGTTCATGCAAATGCACTGAAGTGAGTGGGGCTAAAGGGATGAAACAGAGTAGAATTTACCTCTATGCTTATAAAATACTCTTTCACAGGAACAACTTCCTGCTCCCTAAAGAATTCTGGGAAATTTCTTGGTACTGTGTCTGATCCCATGAATTCTCACTCTCCTTTGCACATCAGAGGTAAGATACAGTTCACATTCAACCACCTGAGACATAAGTTATGACCTTAAAAGAAAGTATTTATCCTGTTAATACCCACTAGATGCTAGAATGAAATGCTTACATGTTAATAACAGTTACATCTTATGATCCTTTTCATTCGCCAATTTCTTATTGAAGTTTTTTGTAGGTGATTATATTTTCCATTAATGGGCTTTTTTTATTCTGAATTTATGAGTATGCAGTAAGTGATTCTGTTTTTATCTACATGGTTTCTGCCATCTTAAATTGATTACCTCTACATCTGTGCCATTTGTAGCTTGGAATTAAAGCTCTGAAAATGTCGAGGTGTAATCTACAACAGTAGTTCTCAAAGTCAGTCTGCCACTTGTTCAGGGAAAGCCCCTGGAGCGCTGGACTGGTTTGTTTACCTGCCGCGTCCGCAGATTTGGCCGATCGGGGCTTCCATTGGCCGCGGTTCGCCGTTCCAGGCCAGTAGGGGCTGCGGGAAGGGTGGCCAGCAAGTCCCTTGGCCCGTGCCGCTTCCCGTAGCCTCCATTGGCCTGGAGCGGCGAACTGCGGCCAGTGGGAGCCGCGATCGGCAGAACCTGCGGACGCGGCAGGTAAACAAACTGGTCCAGTGCGCCAGGGGCTTTCCCCCTGAACAAGCGGCAGACCGGCTTTGAGAACCACTGACCTACAGTGTTTTAGCCTTAATTGTATCAGGTAGTAGAATCTCTCCCCAACTTCTTGTTTCCTTATTTGAATACTGCCTGCATAGCACTACAAAATACAAGTTTCCCTGAAAGGATTTGGTAGGTGATTGAGTGGTTACTTCTTCACTGGGAACAATCATACAAAATTACAGAGCATGTCAGCTGAACAATGCAAATTTCTTGGTGTTTGGCTGATAATTACAGAGTATGGGAAGCTCCCTCTCTTAACCTAAAGGCAGAATTAGAAAGGGCAGTAACTTTAAAAAAAAAAAAAAAAAAGACATACTATGATAGCCACTCACTGGTACTCTGAATAAGCCAGAAATGAGACCAGTATTGCTAAGAGTCAGTGCTTGCCAGCAGTTACCAAACTGTCTGGTGAGACAATGCAATTTTTTAAAAATAAGGAATATGTATTCACGCACATATGATGGGAAAGGGTTAATATGGGCCTAAGAGGCCAGTTAACCTGCTGCTCACACCCGGAAGGCAGGCCAGGCCGAATCAGAACTGCAGCCCAGCTGGGAAATGGCAGAGCTTGATGCCATCAAGAGGTGGGTGAATCCAACTGCAATGAGATCACCTGGGAGTGGGAAGGTTAGAGAGTTTGTTCTCTCTATTAACCCACCTGAATGGTGGCCGAGAAGTAAGGCTGGCTAGATGAGCTGGAAGAATGACAGGAGGCAGCAGCCCTGTGGAACTGTAGGCTGCCTGTACCTGAGTGAGGGGAGTAGCATGTTGGGCTGTGGGGCTAATTCAGGCCTGTGGTAGACAGGAGGACCATATAAAGAAGCAGTGGCACACCTGTGCTGTGATGGCTGCCAGCTGAGCCCAGCAAGGCTGAACATTTGGTTTTGTTTATGTTTCTTTTGGACTCTGGTAAAGAGCACCATGGCTCTAGAAGGAGCAAAGTGGTTCGGCTGGAGGCCAGAGTCAGGCAAAAGAAAGTGGGGGAAACAGACGTGAGAAATGCTACAATGCCACACGCAGCCAGGAGCGGGGTGTCAGGGTGGCAAATTTACCACTGGACAGTTACAGCAGTATAGTATCAAAGAAAAACTGTTACATGTTGACTCTTTAATGACAACCATTGTGTGACATCCAGCATACATGGATACATACATACGTACATACATGGGGGAGGGATAGCTCAGTGGTTTGAGCATTGGCCTGCTAAACCCAGGGTTCTGAGTTCAATCCTTGAGGGGTCCATTTAGGGATGTGGAGCAAAAATTTGGGATTGGTCCTGCTTTGACCAGGGGGTTGACTAGATGACCTCCTGAGGTCCCTTCCAATCCTGATATTCTATGATACATTTGTCCTGTCTCACAGGCACACACAATACTTCTTACTTTGTCAGAGCCGGGGAGAGACAAGCTTAAATAGCAATGGCCATTAGGGCTCCACTTGAGCTCTACAAGTTGTGGGTTAAAACCCAGCTACAGGCAGCTTTATAATTGTATGTAAATTCCTCTATCACTGCAATACTACTTATAGCTGGAGAAGAGGGAAAATCAGACTCTCAAATTCTAGAGATGGAAAAGTGCACAAGTGGCTTGTTTCCAGAGGATAGAATTCTCACACACCTCCAGCCACCATCTGCCTCCTGTTTCCAGTGCAAGCCTCAGAAAACTGGCTATTAATTCTACTCCTGCAATGGTTTCAATATGGAAGTGAAAGGAGAATAGGTGAGGGAATGGGGTCAGGTGCGCAAGCCAACCAGAACAGCAGCAGTGCTAGCTCTATAGCTGGCGCATGCCAAACACTTTCAGGTCAAAGTACAGACTCCAGCAGACTTTGGACAGGCTCAGAATGTGCACACCACATACTCTTGCAGCAGAGATAAGTATTATTATCCTGGTTTTATCATAACATATACATGCGTTTGGAGAAAAGGAGGGTGTCCATGCTACTCTTCCATGGTACAAACATGAGCATTTTAGTAGGGAGCTCACTTTTGCTGAACAGCTATGGCTGGTTTTCAGAACTGTCTAATTCTATATGCTGCATTTAAAGCAAAAGTGAGCCAAGTTAGAAGCTGTTACGAATGACAAATAATTGTAGCGTCACATACAACAAAGTTAATTGTAAGGCCACCACATTTCTGACAGTGCTGAAAAGGGCATTATTTTAATCTAAATTTACAGAAAACAAGGCTCCTCGCTGTACTACCAATTGTAATTGACAAACTTCTGAACCATGTTGAAAATAAAAACTTCCACAGAGTATGAATTCCTCTCTAAAGCATCGCTGAACTTGTTTCACAGGGCAGTGGTGGGAGAGACAGAAGGCTGGTCTTGTGGTTGAGGCACTAGACTGAAACTCAAGAGACCTATAACAGGGTTCAAAAAAGAACAAGATAAGATCATAGAGGAGAAGTCCATCAATGGCTATTAGCCAGGATGGGCAGGGATAGTGTCCCTAGCCTCTGTTTGCCACAAACTGGGAATGGGCTCCAGGGGATGGATCACTTCATTACCTATTCTGTTCATTCCTTCTGCAGCACCTGGCATTGGCCACTGTCAGACGACAGGATACTGAGCTAGATGGACCTTTGGTCTGACCCAGTACAGCCGTTATGTTATCCAGGGTCAACTCCGGACCTTGCCATGGACTTTCTGAGGAATCCTGAACAAGACACTTAGGCTGGAATTTTAAGAGGGCTCAGCACTCACATTTGAGGCCAGATTTTCAGAAACACTCAGCCTCCCATTTTATGGATCAAAATAAAGTTATCAGATTTTCAGAAGACTCAGCACTTTCAGCACTTGACCTTCAAAATTTAAAATAGAAACAGCTGGCCTAACACTGACATAAAGAGCTCTTGAACTGTAAGCCTCTAGTTCAGAGTGGACCAAGATTAGCAGTAATCAGAGATCATCAGATCATTGCTGTTCAGTGGTCTATGTTAAATGTGTTACTGGCCTCAACTTATTTTCTAGATGATAAATTTCTACATCACAAGCTCCACAACTAGCACCCTTGCTAGGAATCTGAGCTTTTCAGTCTTCACATCCATTCAGTCCTTAATCTTCTGATTTCTAGTGTTGGTATCTTCAGGTCACTACTGAGGCATTTAGGAAGAATAGTGTGCAGAAGCTTCCATTGGTGTTGCCTGTCTTGTGGTTAAATAGGAACTTGGTGAAATTCAGATTAGAACGTTATGACATTGTTGCCTCTTTTTTCACCACTGGTTTCCTGTTTCTGACGCGATTGCTACCCTTCTGCCAAGTGTAATTCTGGGGCCTTGTAAGTTAGTTTCACAATAAAGAAGAAATCAGTGATTTGGAGTCTGGATATATTTTAGTATAAATGGCTTTATTTATGCATACGGAACAGGAGTGATCGCAAACAGCATGCAGAGCAACCCCTTCTTTCAAGGGTTGCATCCCTGATTCCCAAGTAGCAAATCTGCCTCAAGAATTATCTCCAGTTAGAGACCAAAGAGAGAGGAAAAACTCTCCCCTGCTGTTTGTCACAGCTTCTCTCTACACAAAATCTTGTATAATAAAATTATTAACATCACAGCATTTCCTCCAGGGCTAAAAACTTGCTTGCATTGCTAAGAAAAAACTTGGAAGGCCATGTAACAGAGCAAACTGATGAGACCTATAATTACTATAATTTGGACAGGCAATTTCAAATATTTATTGCTGTCTTTAATACTCTCAGCATATTGTAATACCATGAGCTAATAGAGTTAACAAGGGACAAGAAGTTTAGAACTCATGAGTTCTGGTCAATAATCTGCAACTAACTTGCATTGTGACCATGCGCCTAATTTGGCTGATGCACCATTTAAAGATTCTGTAAATTGTGGAGTGTGAAAGAATGAACTGCAGCTGCACATGCTTCAGAATTAGTAAACATTTTGCTAGGAGCAAACCGATTCAAGAGACCTTAGGCAAATTTGCAGATAATATTTAATATTGTCTGTTACATAGCATGTAAGAGGTAATGTGGTCTAGTGGATAGAGTATTGGAGTGGAAGTCAGGACATGTGGGTTCTGTTCTCAGCTCTGTTGTATGACCTTGGGCAAAACATTTCACTCCTGTTTCTCTGTCTGGTCTATACAGATTGGAAGCTCTTCAGAGAAAGAGTAAGTATTATGTATCTTATTATGTATTTGTATAGTACCTCATATAACTGAAATAATTATATCCAAAATAATTACATCAAATGAATATTAATGTTGCAAAGTCAAGCACATAAAAGTTAAGAAATGTCCTTTGTGCTTATATTTTATGATACAGTCTTTAGTGTAGATGATCTCATACTATTTTTTTCCCCTCAGAACTTCCCAGTCAGTGCACAGATGTAATGTGGTCTCGGAATAAATCAGAGTAATCTAGTGAATGAGACTAATCTCTTGGACCCTGACCCATTTGTTGCAGAAGTTGGAATGTATATAGTGAATGAGGCAGGGAACTACATGAGGAGAAAGGACACTCTTGTTAAGGCAACTTAATACCTAACTGGCCAATTGGTTTCTCTCCCTGACTCTACCAAATGCTGGGCAAGTAAAAAAAAACAGTTGTCACAACGTGCCACATTGTATTCCTCATTTCCTGGATACCCTGATCTGCAGAAGTGCATCTGGGGCCTGGTCCGCAAGAGTGCAGAGCACTCGCTACTTCAACTAAGGTGAATAGGAGCTCTATACTCAACATTCCATAGCCCTTTATTTGTTAAATACTCTAAAAAATCAGGTTCTAGGCTTCTCAAAGAATGCACTGAAAATTAGTGAACATTTTTAACCATATTTCACTGTGCCCTCAGTTCCCCGCTCTGTAAAATGGGGATAGTAGCATTCCCTCACTTCACATGGGTGTTGTGAAGATAAATTCATTAAATGTTTGTAAAGAAAAAAATACCACAATGAAAACACCACAGAAAAATTCATCAGGAAATTAATAATTCTGCATTCAGTGCAGGGTTTCAGTGGTATGCAATGAGAGGACACACATGGACGAGGATAAAAAAGTCTGAATAGCTGATCCATTCAGAGATTACCACCCATCTCCTGCCCTGAATAAGGCAGGGCTCCCAAGGAAAAAATAGTATGATCATTTAATGTATGTTTTTTAATGTAATTTTCTACATGTAAAAAAAATTTTTGAAAAAAAATCATCCAGTGGAACCACACTGACCATCCCAAATGGATACACGGCTGGGATCCACAGCACAATCTTTTACCACTTGAGCTAAACCAGAGTAACTGGTATTAGCAGAAGGCCTGTTGACCCACCACTAGAGAAGGGGGAAGACATACTTTGCTGGTGGATTTCAAAATCAGCTGTTCCAACACTGTACTCCTTTGTTCTTTCAGTATCATCCTATAAATTGAGCAGGTACAAAATATATACAGTACTAACTCAGAATTATGGACACCTCGGGAATGGAGGTTGTCTGTAACTCTGAAATGTTCGTAACTCTGAACAAAGCACAGTTCAGGCTCCAGATCCAGCCCCTGATACTCCAGGCCAGGTTTCAGCAGCAGCTGAACTCCCTACTTAGTACCTGCATGAGTTTGCAACCTTGTCCCCCTTCTGGAGGAGGGCTGGGTGCGCATGCATGTAAACAGCATGTCCCTCTCCTGGGAGGTTCAAAAACAGGATGTCCCCCTCTCAGAGGTGTGTGTGTGAGATTATATATTACATTACACACACACACACACACACACACACACCAGCACTCCTCCTGCTCTGATGGCTCTGGCTGCCTTAGGCAGGCAGCCCCAGCATCTTGCTGTAAGTGGCTGACCTGTGTGTAGGGATGGGGGTTGGGTGGGGATAGGCAGCCCAGATGTGCCTACCTTTCAGATGCAATACAGGCACAAAAAGAAAAGGAGTACTTGTGGCACCTTAGAGACTAACAAATTTATTAGAGCATAAGCTTTCGTGAGCTACAGCTCACTTCATCGGATGCATCCGATGAAGTAAGCTGTAGCTCACGAAAGCTTATGCTCTAATAAATTTGTTAGTCTCTAAGGTGCCACAAGTACTCCTTTTCTTTTTGCGAATACAGACTAACACGGCTGCTACTCTGAAACCTGTGATAATACAGGCACAGTACAGTATTTGCTTTTCTTTTTGGTCTCTGCTTCTGCCTGATGTGAAACCAGAAGTAACCAATGGTGTCCGGTTGACCAATCGGTCCGTAACTCTGGTGTTCATATCTTTGAAGTTCTACTGCATAGTAAAGTGCCATCAAGCCATGTCATTAGAACAATGAAGTTATATCATTGAACAAATGGTATGAATGGCGTAATCTATTTTGTTGATAGTATTAGCCAATTATCTAGTACAGACAACTTAAACGCACTGTAAAGTCTCATATTGTACATTAATGTTACAATAATAGTCTGTAATACTACGCTAAATACCGTACAAACACATCATAAGAGACTGGCACTGCCCCCAAAGAGTTTACAATTCGAGACAGTCAGAACAAATCATATCAAACAGAATAGGGAGGAGGGAGGGCAAAGGTCAGAGTGACAGGAACATGACACTGACTGTCTAGGTGCACAATTAGATGATGGCAAGTGAAACATGGGAATTGTGTTTGGTTGAGATATAAATAAGAAACACTATTGATATCAGGTTTCAGAGTAGCAGCCATGTTAGTCTGTATTCGCAAAAAGAAAAGAAGTACTTGTGGCACCTTAGAGACTAACAAATTTATTTGAGCATAAGCTTTTGTGAGCTACATTCACTTCATCGGATGCATTTGCAAATGCATCCGATGCAGTGAGCTGTAGCTCACGAAAGCTTATGCTCAAATAAATTTGTTAGTCTCTAAGGTGCCACAAGTACTCCTTTACTATTGATATCAGTACTCTTTACTGGGCATCCACTTTGCCATCATCACTTACATTAGCTTTAAATGTTTTTAAAATGGATTGTGGAAATAGGAAGAGAGAAAGAAACGGATTGTTATATCTCCTTTCTATAAATTATATTGGTACTGACAGTTTGCAGCTCTTAAAGAGCAAGATAAAAGGATGAGGTGCACTGCTGTTAAACATAATTGAAGAAAAATAGGATGTCTGATTAAGAATAGATTTAAAATAAGTCATCTTTTCCGACTATGTTTACATTCAAATTATTTTAAGGTAGGCAGAACAGAGCTATCTATTCCTAAATGTAGCTCCTCACTGCTGGCCTGATCCAGAATCCATTAAAGGCATAGGAATCTTTCCATTGACTTCAGTGGGCCTTGGCTCAGATCCTACTTTGGATTGACCGTGGTATTCTCACTGTTAAGAAGCACAGAATAGATGAAGACACCTAATTACAGATGTGAAATTATACAGACATGTTTGTCTAATATTTACCTTGTACTTTTCACAGAGTACCTAGATTGCCTTTTTGTTAAGTCTGATTATAAATAAAGACTCATTTTGCAAGAAGTCTTCAGAAGAGCATGCTCATTGAAAAGGTATTATGAATGGAATAATTTGTGGGTGAGGACTCCCAAGAATGCAGGTCTAGTCACACAATAGACGGCAAAGGCTATTTCATAAGAAAGGAAAAGAATAGATTGTACGGCTTTATTCACATACAATGGTTTTGGAGAAGCAGTGATTTCAACCATTTAAAAGGATTGCAAAAAGTATGTCATTTGCTATTTCAAAACAGTAACACAGTAATCCTGAAAAATAATCCATCAAGAGCAATACAGCATGCATAAATCTTGGTCTTTCACTTCTACAATGCAACAGTGTTCTCATTCAACACATCAATCCGAAACATCTACAACTTATTTAATAAAAATGAACATGAGAGTTTCTTCTAGCAGTAATATTAATGCTATTATAATTTTTCTATTTTAAAAATTAGAAGGAATATGTGAAACTGGATCTGCTTTTCACTACGTAATTACTGTCCCCAACTAGTGCTTAATTCATGCACTTTGTTTTCCAAGTTTTCCTGGAAAACAAATTCACCATATATATTTGTGCATTCATATGCCAGTTCTTTTATAGTTATAGTTCTGTCAAAATCCAGGTGAAAGGAAAGTAGTATTCTTGACTAGCACCTACAGGTCAGGTAATCTAAACCCTGGATTCAATTGTTTACAATACAAACTTAGGTTACTTAACATTCATGGATACCCAAATCAGAGGAAAAAGCAGAAAGCTTAAACAAAAATACTTCATGTCTTAATGCCAGTAAGTACTACTTTATGACTTAGAGGCACAAAGGCTTATTGTGCTCCTTTATCCTGTCCTCACTAACACCATACACTTCCTGAACACTTTCCTCCCACCCCTGCCCCTGAATGTCAAACCACAAAGGACAGAGGGAGATGAAGTGGGGTTTGAGGAGTCAGTATGACAGGTAAAAACTCAGTTACTGCTAACCTGTTAAGTAACCTAGTTTCCGCCTTATGAAGTTTACCTTCACAGCTTTTGGAGCCTAGGTAGCTATACAAAATGTCTCAATGGAGGAGGGTGGACCGTTAAAGCCAACTAAAGGTGAATGAAAGCCATTTTACCAAAGCGGCTGTCAGATCTAATTTAGGCATCTAAACAATAATGCTGAGAGAACATTTACCAGGCACATAGAAGCTTTATTTTTTCCCCCACTCCTTTTCTCTTGTGAATACTTCAATGGTCACATCCCTTACTGCTCATAGATTTCTCAAGCGGCAGCAGGGGAAAATTGACACAATTCTGAACAATATTACTGATGCCCTCAGAGTTCCGAGTAGCAGTAGTGAAACTGGCTAGAGTTGTGTTAAATTCACCCTGCTGCTGCTTGAGAAAGTAACATACAGCAACAGAGGCTCAGAACACAGTGCCATATCGGTTCAAACTCGGAAGGTCATTGTCACAGCCATAAGTTGTAGAAACTTACAAAAAAAAAAACTAAAGAAGCTTACATTTTACAGAAATTGAGAGCACAGGATTTGATAATGTAGAAATCACTCAGGAAAAGCTTTACATGTGAAAGGAAAAGTAAACCTGAGAAGCTCTGAAGGCACACACACATGAGATATCAGCATTAGAAACCTTGAATAGGGACACATTGCAAGCCTCTATAGTGATCTTACTTTTCATCTATTATATTTGTATACTTCACTTGTCTAGTTAGACATTCTTCAATAGAAACAGACTGGCAAAAGACTTGGCTTTTCTCCCAAAACTAACAATATAATAAAAAATAGCCTAGTAAACATAATTTCTGTGAAGGATGGCTAATTAATTCTGGAAAGTGGATGGCTCACAAATGCTAAGTGATTCAGAAAGTGGTATTTGTCCTAAATCAGAACTGAACCCGAACGGTGCTATAGCCGCTTTGACACTAGAGTTGTATTTCAAAGAAACTGGAAAGCCTGCTGACCATCTGTGGTTGTTACACCCCTTGCTTGCACTTTATGCATAATTACTACCTATACAGCACCTTCAGTACACAGCACTTCACAGACATATTAATGGACAGATCTGTGCCTGAGGATCCTGAATTTACAACCTAAAAGATCAGTCATGCAGCCTCTTCTCATGCAAATAGCCCCACTGACTGCTTCTGAATTATAATAAGGACTGCAGGATCAGGCTCTCATTAAGAGCTTGGTTTGTTAATCCTAAAGTTCACTTTGAATCAATATTTTTCTGCCTAAGATACCGCAGTAGCTTCAGACAATTAGGAAATTTACTCCTCTATCCCATAGGAGGATGTTGCTCCAGTGGTCCGTGTGGTGATTTACGTTCAGCTGGGACCATGGCAATCAGTGTACGTGGGGCTGAACCTCATGGTGACTCCAGTATATATTGAATGCAGGTACCCAGTCTTCAATGAGCTGAGCCACCAATCAGGAGCACAGTGATTTAGCCCACTGTTCACTCCACTGGCTCAGCCCATCTGCTTTCAGTGTCACTTCAATCATGATCTTCAGGGACAAATCGTTAAAACCCAACTACACGTAGAATCACATCTCCATCTGTGACCTGTCAGTACAGTTGCACTCTTGGGACAATGCAGGTCACACAACCCAGGACAAAATGCTTGAGAGCCACAGTTAAAGGGCCAGGTTCTTTGGTCTGCTAAGGCCATGTAGCACTGCATAACAGCCACTCCCCATCCCTTGGAATAAAGGGAGGAAGGAG
The DNA here is from genome assembly GCF_009764565.3 of Dermochelys coriacea. Taxonomy (NCBI): domain Eukaryota; kingdom Metazoa; phylum Chordata; order Testudines; family Dermochelyidae; genus Dermochelys; species Dermochelys coriacea. Next base: position 330,938,963 of record NC_050068.2, read on the forward strand.
TATGTATGTCAGGGCTATTCCAGGAGTAAGGCTGGAGCTAGAGCTCAATACAACTGAGATCCATTGATGTAAGGTCTCTGAAGGACATGTATATGATTAGGGCCCTACCAAATTTACGGTGCATTTTGGTTAATTTCATGGTCATAGGATTTTAAGAATGACATTTAATAAGTGTCATGATTTCAGATATATAAATCTGAAATTTCACGGTGTTATAACTGTAGGGATTCTGACCGAAAATGGAGTTGTAGGGGAAGTCACAAGGTTCTTGTAGGGAGGTCGCAGTACTGCCACCCTTACTTCTGTGCTGCTGCTGGCTGAGGTGCTGCCTTCAGAGCTGAGCTCCCAGTCAGCAGCTGCTACTCTCCAGCTGCCCAGCTCTGATGGCAGTGCTGCTGCCAGCAGTAGCACAGAAGTAAGGATGAAGTCCCTACAGTCTGCTACTTCCCAAAGCTCCCATTGCCTGGGAACAGCGAACTGCAGCCACTGGGAGCCGCGGGGGGCCATGCCTGCAGATGGTCAACATCAAAAGTGTCTCCTGGCCTGTAATCAGATTACCCTGATGGGCCACATGTGGCCTGCGGGCTGCAGGTTGCCCACCACTGGTATAGAGTCAGTGTTTCAGTGTTGGGACAAAGGTCACAATGTAAGATATTTTTATAATAAAAATTAGCATCAGACAATTGTATTGAAACTCTTTCTGCTTGCTGGTGATGCACAAGATTTTCTCCAACTCAAAGAGTTGTTAAGCAAGCAAATGGCCTTTTTCTTGTTCCATGGGAACATTGCGAACTGCCAGTGTAATAGATTTACATAATTTACCAAAATTAAAAAAAAATCCAAATACAGAACCTTGCTTTACTAACACACAATTAAAAGCCTGCATTAAAAAACCCTACACATTTGTTTTAAAATGTAATTTTTATTCTTTCCTCACTCCACTCTTATTTTAACAAACCCCTCGTGTGTTTGCTGGGAGGGCAGGGAGAGAGCCTGAGTGAGTGTCTGATTGGCCGCTAGCCTGCAGGGGGCGGGCATTAGGGTGTCTGTGTGTTTGAGTCAGGGAAGCCTGGCTGTTTAAAAATAGCCAGAGCCTCGCGAACCAGCTGAGCGGCAGCGAACCAGCGGAGCAGCGGGGACAGCAGAGCAGCTCACAGCAGGAGTTTGCCTGGGACTGGTAAGTATCCGAGTGTGTGTGTTTGCTTGCTGAGGAAGTATCCGAGCGTGTGTTTGCTGGGAGGGCAGGGAGAGAGCCTGAGTGAGTGTCTGATTGGCTGCTAGTCTGCAGGGGGCGGGCATTAGGGTGTCTGTGTGTTTGCGTCAGGGAAGCCTGGCTGTTTAAAAATAGCCAGAGCCTCGCGAACCAGCTGAGCAGCGGGGACAGCAGAGCAGCTCACAGCAGGAGTTTGCCTGGGAGTTCGCCTGGAGTGAGCCCAGTGAGGCTTACATCTTGCCAACGTCTCTGAGGAAGCTCATAGTAGGTAGGTGATATGGAAGGGGGGGATTCAGCTGTTGTGACCTGCACTGGATGTGCCATGTTTGTCTTTCTTCCACAGGACAGAAGCGACTTTGTCTGTACAAAGTGCAAGCTGGTCTCCATATTGGAAGAGAAGATTGAAGGTCTGGAGCAACAGGTAACGACCCTGCGTTGTATACAAGAGACTGAGGATTTTCTGGACCAAACTCAGGATAGGCTTCTAGGGGCACAAAGCTCTAAAGATATAGAGCAGGTTGCACAGAGGAGCCAAGAGGCCAGTGAAGAAGCTTGGCAACATGTGACCTCCAGAAGAGGTAAGCGGAATGTCCGGGTTCCAGTAACACAGACACAGGTAACTAACCGCTTTCATGTTCTCTCCACAGGTACCATTGCGGAGAGTGGACCAGATGATAGGTCTGGGGGGAGAAAGCAGAAGGAGACTCCGCTGGTTGGGAGGCATGAGATGCGATGTCCTGAGGTTGGGGGTTCCACGACCACCACTCCCAAGAGGAGAAGGCGGGTGGTGGTGGTCGGGGACTCTCTCCTCCGGGGGACTGAGTCATCTATCTGCCGCCCTGACCGGGAAAACCGAGAAGTCTGCTGCTTGCCAGGGGCTAAGATTCGTGATGTGACGGAGAGACTGCCGAGACTCATCAAGCCCTCGGATCGCTACCCCTTCCTGCTTCTCCACGTGGGCACCAATGATACTGCCAAGAATGACCTTGAGCGGATCACTGCGGACTACGTGGCTCTGGGAAGAAGGATAAAGGAGTTGGAGGCGCAAGTGGTGTTCTCGTCCATCCTCCCCGTGGAAGGAAAAGGCCTGGGTAGGGACCGTCGAATCGTGGAGGTCAACGAATGGCTACGCAGGTGGTGTCGGAGAGAAGGCTTTGGATTCTTTGACCATGGGATGGTGTTCCATGAAGGAGGAGTGCTGGGCAGAGACGGGCTCCATCTTACGAAGAGAGGGAAGAACATCTTTGCCAGCAGGCTGGCTAACCTAGTGAGGAGGGCTTTAAACTAGGTTCACCGGGGGAAGGAGACCAAAGCCCTGAGGTAAGTGGGAAAGCGGGATACCAGGAGGAAGCACAGGCAGGAATGTCTGTGAGGGGAGGGCTCCTGCCTCATACTGGGAATGAGGGGCGATCAACAGGTTATCTCAAGTGCTTATATACAAATGCACAAAGCCTTGGAAACAAGCAGGGAGAACTGGAGGTCCTGGTGATGTCAAGGAATTATGACGTGATTGGAATAACAGAGACTTGGTGGGATAACTCACATGACTGGAGTACAGTCATGGATGGTTATAAACTGTTCAGGAAGGACAGGCAGGGCAGAAAAGGTGGGGGAGTAGCACTGTATGTAAGGGAGCAGTATGACTGCTCAGAGCTCCGGTACGAAACTGTGGAAAAACCTGAGTGTCTCTGGATTAAGTTTAGAAGTGTGTGCAACAAGAGTGATGTCATGGTGGGAGTCTGCTATAGACCACCGGACCAGGGGGATGAGGTGGATGAGGCTTTCTTCCGGCAACTCACGGAAGCTACTAGATCGCATGCCCTGATTCTCATGGGTGACTTTAATTTTCCTGATATCTGCTGGGAGAGCAATACAGCGGTGCATAGACAATCCAGGAAGTTTTTGGAAAGCGTAGGGGACAATTTCCTGGTGCAAGTGCTAGGGGAGCCAACTAGGGGGAGCGCTTTTCTTGACCTGCTGCTCACAAACCGGGTAGAATTAGTGGGGGAAGCAAAAGTGGATGGGAATCTGGGAGGCAGTGACCATGAGTTGGTTGAGTTCAGGATCCTGACGCAGGGAAGAAAGGTAAGCAGCAGGATACGGACCCTGGACCTCAGGAAAGCAGACTTTGACTCCCTCAGGGAACAGATGGCCAGGATCCCCTGGGGGACTAACATGAAAGGGAAGGGAGTCCAGGAGAGCTGGCTGTATTTCAAGGAATCCCTGTTGAGGTTACAGGGACAAACCATCCCGATGAGTCGAAAGAATAGTAAATATGGCAGGCGACCAGCTTGGCTTAATGGTGAAATCCTAGCGGATCTTAAACATAAAAAAGAAGCTTACAAGAAGTGGAAGGTTGGACATATGACCAGGGAAGAGTATAAAAATATTGCTCGGGCATGTAGGAAAGATATCAGGAGGGCCAAATCGCACCTGGAGCTGCAGCTAGCAAGAGATGTCAAGAGTAACAAGAAGGGTTTCTTCAGGTATGTTGGCAACAAGAAGAAAGCCAAGGAAAGTGTGGGCCCCTTACTGAATGAGGGAGGCAAGCTAGTGACAGAGGATGTGGAAAAAGCTAATGTACTCAATGCTTTTTTTGCCTCTGTTTTCACTAACAAGGTCAGCTCCCAGACTGCTGTGCTGGGCATCACAAAATGGGGAAGAGATGGCCAGCCCTCTGTAGAGATAGAGGTGGTTAGGGACTATTTAGAAAAGCTGGACGTGCAAAAGCCATGGGGCCGGACGAATTGCATCCGAGAGTGCTGAGGGAATTGGCGGCTGTGATTGCAGAGCCCTTGGCCATTATCTTTGAAAACTCGTGGCGAACGGGGGAAGTCCCGGATGACTGGAAAAAGGCTAATGTAGTGCCCATCTTTAAAAAAGGGAAGGAGGAGGATCCTGGGAACTACAGGCCGGTCAGCCTCACCTCAGTCCCTGGAAAAATCATGGAGCAGGTCCTCAAAGAATCAATCCTGAAGCACTTAGAGGAGAGGAAAGTGATCAGGAACAGTCAGCATGGATTCACCAAGGGAAGGTCATGCCTGACTAATCTAATCGCCTTTTATGATGAGATTACTGGTTCTGTGGATGAAGGGAAAGCAGTGGATGTATTGTTTCTTGACTTTAGCAAAGCTTTTGACACGGTCTCCCACAGCATTCTTGTCAGCAAGTTAAGGAAGTATGGGCTGGATGAATGCACTATAAGGTGGGTAGAAAGCTGGCTAGATTGTCGGGCTCAACGGGTAGTGATCAATGGCTCCATGTCTAGTTGGCAGCCGGTGTCAAGTGGAGTGCCCCAGGGGTCGGTCCTGGGGCCCGTTTTGTTCAATATCTTCATAAATGATCTGGAGGATGGTGTGGATTGCACTCTCAGCAAATTTGCGGATGATACTAAACTGGGAGGAGTGGTAGATACGCTGGAGGGGAGGGATAGGATACAGAAGGACCTAGACAAATTGGAAGATTGGGCCAAAAGAAATCTAATGAGGTTCAATAAGGATAAGTGCAGGGTCCTGCACTTAGGATGGAAGAATCCAATGCACCGCTACAGACTAGGGACCGAATGGCTCGGCAGCAGTTCTGCGGAAAAGGACCTAGGGGTGACAGTGGACGAGAAGCTGGATATGAGTCAGCAGTGTGCCCTTGTTGCCAAGAAGGCCAATGGCATTTTGGGATGTATAAGTAGGGGCATAGCGAGCAGATCGAGGGACGTGATCGTTCCCCTCTATTCGACACTGGTGAGGCCTCATCTGGAGTACTGTGTCCAGTTTTGGGCCCCACACTACAAGAAGGATGTGGATAAATTGGAAAGAGTACAGCGAAGGGCAACAAAAATGATTAGGGGTCTAGAGCACATGACTTATGAGGAGAGGCTGAGGGAGCTGGGATTGTTTAGTCTGCAGAAGAGAAGAATGAGGGGGGATTTGATAGCTGCTTTCAACTACCTGAAAGGGGGTTTCAAAGAGGATGGCTCTAGACTGTTCTCAATGGTAGCAGATGACAGAACGAGGAGTAATGGTCTCAAGTTGCAATGGGGGAGGTTTAGATTGGATATTAGGAAAAACTTTTTCACTAAGAGGGTGGTGAAACACTGGAATGCGTTACCTAGGGAGGTGGTAGAATCTCCTTCCTTAGAGGTTTTTAAGGTCAGGCTTGACAAAGCCCTGGCTAGGATGATTTAACTGGGACTTGGTCCTGCTTTGAGCAGGGGGTTGGACTAGATGACCTTCTGGGGTCCCTTCCAACCCTGATATTCTATGATTCTATGATTCTATGATTCTATCATTTTATTTCACAATCTAAATGGAATCAGTTATGCTTCTGCTGATTTCCCCTCCATCCCCCCTGCAAATAATGGGACTGACCTGAAATACTAGATTTGTTTTAGTAATTTACAATCCCTGCTTATCCTTTTAAGTATTGGAGCATGTTCTATACAGTTTAGATCTACAATCTCCTAAATATGCTCTCTTCTAAACACTTACTCAAAAGAGAAATAGTATAATTTAATTTCAAATAGCATTTAAAGTTAACTGTCTTGTCACTGCATTCATTTACAATGTCAGGTATAATACTTCTGATCTGAGCAACAAGCCATGCCATCAGCACTCCTTTTAGATGTTTTAATATAACTTCTTTTCTTATTAACTCTAACTGTATTTGCTCTCAAACCCAGTCCACGCTCCGGAGTCCCCTCACATTAAACAAAATAGTTCTTTCGAATTATCCTTAGGAAGAAGCGACTCCAATTTACTTTGTAATGACAAGAGTTGGTGACAATCCAACAGTCTTGTGTGAGTTTAGCAGTGACTGACTTAACAGATTTCAGAGTAGCAGCCGTGTTAGTCTGTATTCGCAAAAAGACAAGGAGAACTTGTGGCACCTTAGAGACTAACAAATTTATTTGAGCATAAGCTTTCGTGAGCTACAACTCACTTCATCGAATGCATCCGATGAAATGAGCTGTAGCTCACGAAAGCTTATGCTCAAATAAATTTGTTAGTCTCTAAGGTGCCACAAGTACTCCTTTTCTTTTGACTTAACAGATAAAGTGCAATATTATGCTTGATGTAAGGAAGTCTGTAGATTTAACCGTGTGGGGATAGACCTTTAATCAGGATGAATACAGAATAAAAATAAAGGATGAGACCCACTAATGAAAAGATGTGGACAGTGGTGTTAATGTGAATGAACTGAAAAGAAAAAGTGGAAACAAAAAACTATTATGAAGGAAATGGACCTTATTGTGTTGTGAAGCCACATACAATAGAAAGTTGACATCCATACATGATCAGTAATGTCTATAAGCATGAGACATGCAAGATCTGCAGATTAAATATAGACATTTGAAATCATGCATTTGTGCCATCAGAGATGCATCTAACAATGATGCTGGATTGTTATTATGCAAGTAGTGGACAAGAACATGTGCAGCACTGCAGGGGCAGTGGATAATTACTCACATGGACAAGTGGTGTCAGAGCATGATACAGTGGAACTACCCAGCATATCTTAGTTCAGAATGTAAGTGGCCTCTGAGTCTCTGAAAAGGGGTGTGGCTGTCAGCACAGTGGCATGCCCTGAGGGAGGAAGAGTTATGCATATGCTGAGAGCCCTTACAAAGCCTGCCTTCCCTTCAGGCATAAAATAAAGCTATTTATAGCACCAGCAAACAACTATTCACAGTGTAAACTATGGGCATTCTGGGCTGGATGCTCAGTCAAAGTACATCAGCGTCTATAGAATTCAGACTTAGGAAAACTCATTGATTTTTTAACGAGCACAGGGTCTATCACACATCAGTTAAAAACTGCTGGTGCCCCATGAAAGTACAGTCCGAGAGATAGCCTGCTCGTAAAGACAGAAAAATAAGAGGCCAGCAGAGACCAGCAGGGCTATAAAATGCTGCACATGCTGCTAACACAGCTATTATTGTACATCAAGATATAGGCCATCTCTTGTAACCTAACTTGTAGCATCATTTACATAAAGACAAATATTTGTGTAAAACTAAAGCTGGGTATTGGAGCCTAATGTGAAGTGTTTTGAGGTTTTCATGATGCCTCTAAGCACCTCACACACTTCTGGATACTGTAAAACAAATAATAATGTTGGCAAGTGCAGATGAGGTATTGCTCCTTTCCCAATGCCACTAACTTCTCTGCTGCACAGATCTGTGTTTACAAATTAATTAAATTAAAATTAGCATTGAGTACATGTGGGTGAACTCTGTGAAAGACCCTGGATGAACCTTTTGGGATGAAATTAGTCCAGTAACTAATTTTTCAGCTGACATGGATAATGTTTGTTCTCCCTTATTCCATCCAGTGCTCATATGCATGTGTACTCTCTCATTAGCATGCATATTACCATCTTGTAAACCAGGGACCAACAATCTTTGGCACGTGGCCCGTCAGGGAAATCCGCTGATGGTCCGGGACAGTTTGTTTAACTGCAGAGTCCACAGCTTTGGCTGATTGCAGCTCCCACTGGCCGCGGTTTGCTGTTCCAGGCCAATGGGGGCTGCGGGTAGTGGCGGCCAGCATGTCCCTTGTCAATCACAGAGCTTACTGGGACGCTGTGTGTATATCACAGTATATATAAATATATACAACATTTTAGTATATAGTGATATACTCTAAATCACAGAGCTTACTGGGACACTGTAACGTTGCTAGTGCAGACACGCTAAGGTGACAGGAGAGAGCTGTGGTAGCTATGTCAGTGGGAGCAATTCTCCTGCTGACATAGCACTGTCCACACCGGCACTTAGGTCAGTGTAACTTACATCACTCAGGGGGGTGGCTTATTCACATCCTTGAGCGACATAACTTAAAATCGGCATAGGCTGCAGTGTGTACTGACCCTAAGTTAGAGAGTTACAGAACAGAACAGAACCAACTTACATTCTCCTAGTAAGACCTGCAACTTTTGGTGTGACTATGGGACAAAACCTGCTTCTCTGTCTAAACTGCTGTTGCCTAGGAGAGCAGGCTACAGTCATTAAGGCTACTTGCTCTTGCATTGTCTCTTAATGAGTATTAAGGGTAAGACTTTGTTGACTGTTCCTCCTTGCTCTTAGTTCTGCTACCCAGACAGCATCAATAATTATTAACGAACACCCCCACATTTGTGTCAGGTACATAAGAAAACCATTGTTAACTGTGGCGTTTCGATTAACTGGAATGCTGTAAATTGTGGTTGTATTGTATTTGTTTTGTCCTATGACCTGAACAACTTGACAGGCTTTTGTGCGTTAGCCAGTGTCCCTTTCCACCTGCTAAGTTTTTAAACTTGGACATATTTTTATATTGTAAACCTAATGTGCGTTGACATAACCTTAACAGTGCATGTTTGCTAAGTCCACTATTCGATCTCTTTTCAGAGTAGCAGCCGTGTTAGTCTGTATTCGCAAAAAGAAAAGGAGTACTTGTGGCATCTTAGAGACTAACAAATTTATTTGAGCATAAGCTTTCGTGAGCTACAGCTCACTTCATCAGATGCATTAAGTGGAAAATACAGTGGGGAGATAAATCTATACTATATATAGTGTATATAAATCTCCCCACTGTATTTTCCACCGAATACATCCAATGAAGTGAGCTGTAGCTCACGAAAGCTTATGCTCAAATAAATTTGTTAGTCTCTAAGGTGCCACAAGTACTCCTTTTCTTTATTCTATCTCTGGAAGAAGATCTTTCAAAACATCAGCACATCTAAATGGTAGCAGGACCACAGAAATCAGTCAGAATCTCTCTGCCCTTCAAGTTCATCTCTGCGCATAGACAGGTTTAATACCACCACACACACTAGGTGCCATGTCACATCTATGTGATATGCTTTTCAATTCACTCGTATAAATATGCCAGAGACGGCATATTTATACTCTCTCGCTTTGGGAGAGCAAACTCTCTGCTGTTTGAGCCTCACACACACACATTGAAACTAGTTAAAGGGAAACTGCAGATAATTTGCTCATTGCAGTAATATGAAGTTTCAAAAGATGATAGCAACTAATTTTCTGTATACCATCAGCGGCATTTTCATGTTGATAGGTGCCTCATATAGTCTAGTTCCACAGTATTATCCTGGAGAATATGTATGTACAGCATAGAGTATATGGGAACAAGATTATATGTCACAGGAACTGAAACCCTTATAAAATGTCCAGTGGGGACTATAGATCAACTGAAGTGGAGAACTGTAACCACCCTTAGCTGCTCATTATGGTCCTGATCTTTCTAAGCCAAATGGAGTTTTACTATTATTTCAATGGAGTTAGGAGCAGGACCTAACTGAGGGCACTTTTGAAAGTGCCATCTGTCCTCTGTTGTGGCTGCCAGGCTTGCCAATTAAGTGTGGGTGCCCTCTTTGTACACCTGCTGCTGTACAGCCCCTAATGGAACCGATGCTATCAAATCTAGGATTCTGGAGAAGTTGTCCTGCATAGATAATTATCTGAAAATTGCAAGTGCTATACTGTTTACACTAATAGCTATGGATGGATTAAAGAAGAGATGAAGATAAAATGTATTTACATTTCCAGTATTCAGGTATCAGGAACAAAGCCACTGCCTGAAAGCTCCCAAAGCCACAGATCATTCTTGGATGATAACATTTACATTAAGGAAAATAATTTAGACCATCTTCCATTGACAGACTTAAGAAAAAGGATCAGAAATTCTCCTCCCTCTAGTTCATTCAAGAACAAAAGTGTGTGTGTGAATTTCTCATGAGATTCATTTTCAGGATAATTTAGTACTAAATGCAACACTTTACCCTGCTCCAGGTCTGTTAAGTGGGTAACTATCTGGTAATACAAATATATTTTGTTGCATGGGCTTCCTCTATGCACATGGGCAGTGAGTCTGTTCCTCCTAAAGTTGTCTGCAGTATTCTCACTGGCTCTAATGGGAGCTGGGCGGGGGGTGGGGGGGATCCCTAGTGAATATATCATATCAGACGGGAGATATCCTAACTTCATGCTTTGTGCCATAAAGCATACATTTGTATATGTCTTGCGTTACTGTTGTCTATGTGAATGCAGCCTGAAGTGACTTAGCAGCTCCCTAGACAGAGATACGATTTGATGCTTAAGGATTAAAGCACATACCTTTATACCTCATGTGCTATCATTCTTTGAAATAAACCATTATAAAGGAATCTATTGATTGAAAATATGGAGTTTACGTTGCTTTCGCATCTACAGCTAATCTTTCATAAAAATGTTCCGTTTGCTTAGTTACTACTTTTGAAAAGACATTTAGATTTTAATGAATAATATCAGAAGTGCTCTAACTTCAGGTCTAACATACAAAATTAGTTTTGTGCTTCACATCTCAAGACGTTGTAGGTAGGATGGAAAAAACAATGCAAGCATTTGAATCCTTCCGTGCAGCTAGACTTTTTACTTGTGTATGGGTTGACTGGGAGAATACAAGTGTGAGAGTAGAAATGTAGGTAAGCTTTGTCCTCTGGATCTATGATGAAAACAGGATCATATAAAATGGTTCTGTCTTATATTTAAAAATACAGTACAATTCCATCTTTCCCAGAGACATCCCAAACCTTCTAAGTTTTTGGCTAAATGGGTGAAGAAATGCATGGTGCAGATTTTTGCCCAGTATGATGAGTGCCATTCAGTTAAAGGGGTATTTTAGTTAATCAGGAACAGAATATAGAGATTATTATTATAGGGTTATTGCAATAAATAGCTGATCTTCTATCATTAAATGTATACTCCTATTAGAGAAAGAAAACAAGTATTTTTCAAGGAAAAATTTCAGGTTCATGGAGGAGCAGGAGCCAAAGCTGTGGCACCTACAAGAGGCATTAACTCACACATGTCCTGATGCAAATGCAATACAAAAGCACTTCAAAAGACTGGTCTTGTTAAATCTGCAATTTAAATCATGGACTCTGTTCTGCTTCCACTTAAATCAATGGCAAAATTTTCAGTGGCTTAATAGGAGCAGATTGAGCCCCCATGATTAAACTTCTTTTCATACAGCTCCAGATAAGTGACAAGAACCACAGGTCTCAGTAAATCTACATATATAGCACTCAGGCTTTAAACCTGGAGCTCTCCATATTTCTAAGGCAAGGAAGTATGAACAAGCTGTTTTGCCAGTTAGCTATTGTATTTACAAAATACTGTTGTTGAGCCTTAAAATGAAGCCTCCACTACAGCTACGGAAATAAAATGTCATTTAATGGACTTCACCCTGCAAGATGGGAAGGTTTCTGCAATATGGCTGGAATTTTAAAGCTCTATTTCATCCCAGCTCAAAAGCACCTTGGCAAAGGCAATACCAAAATCCTCTTTATAATCAGCAGGACAAAAGTGGCATGAAAAAGACAGAACACTCACAAAACACAGAATCATACCGCACCTAAATGTTTGTTTCATATCTACAGAGCACTGACACCACATCAATAGCTAATTGTATGGAAAGAAGGTTCTTAATGGTTGGCAAGGTGCTTTGAGATTAAAGCAACATGCCAGTTGTTATTAACACTTCAAATGAGACAAACCAAAGACTCATCCCATTTTTCACAGAACATAAAACCAGCAAGATAATTTACATTTAGTCCTGACACCCCAGATCAGGGGTGGCCAACCTGTGGCTCCGGAGCTGCATGCGGCTCTTCAGAAGTTAATATGTGGCTCCTTGTACAGGCACCAACATTCCAGCCAGAGGGTGCTCACTGCTCAACCCCTGGCTCTGCCACAGGCCCTGCCCCCCTTCCTCCCCCCCCCAAGCCTACCATGCCCTCGCTCCTTCTCCTCTCCCCCAGAGCCTCCTGCACACCACGAAACAGCTGATTGAGAGATGCGGGGAAGGAGGGGGAGGCGCTGATTGGCGGGGCTGCTGGTAGGTGGGAGACGCTGGGAGTGGGTGGTGGGAGCTGTTGGGAGGCTGCTGATGTATTACTGTTCCTCAGAAGTTCTTGTCAACTGCTGGAAATGGCCCACCTTGATTATCACTATTAAAGGTTTTCTTCCTCCCCCACAACCCTCTCCTGCTGGTAATAGCTCATCTTAAGTGATCACTCTTCTTACAGTGTGTATGATAACACCCATTGTTTCATGTTCTCTGGGTATATAAATCTCCCCACTGTATTTTCCACTGAATGCATCCAATGAAGTGAGCTGTAGCTCATGAAAGCTTATGCTCAAATAAATTTTAGTGTCTAAGGTGCCACAAGTACTCCTTTTGTTTTTGCAAATACAGACTAACACGGCTGCTAAACAGAATTATCTAAATTATCCCCACCCTCTGCTTTTCCCAACATGTTCTGTGCTTTAGGTATCTAATTTAGTCTAAGACCATTGGGGACACGGACTTCATTTTGGTGAATCACCAAATACATTGTCAATACCAAGTTCATAAAGTAACTGATGCTTTCTTGCAGTATTTTCATTATTTTAAAATAATCAATTAAAGTGATTTGCCCTGCAATATCAGCAACCCAAACACAAACAATACACTAGTCAGAAGAACCAGAAAGGGAAACTAACTAGAAATAAAAGGTAACATATCTCACGCTGTTCATTAGACTGCCACAGCTCCTACTGCTTTGGAAGGGATCCCCCAAAGAGAACACATCTCTAAAGGGCACAATTCTACCAGGGATATCAGAGTTCAGGAACAAAATGAGTGTCTGGCTTTCTACAGGGAATGCCTGCAATCCACAGACTTGAGCACATGATTAGCCATGTAGTGCAAGGTGATGCATGGCAGTATCCATTCCCCTTCCAACCCCTGTACTCCAAGAAGGGCCTTCCTCAGAAGCTGCATGCCTGCATGCTCTTGGTAGCTTCGAAATACTCTTCCCTCTCCCATGGGAAAGGCACCACTAGCCCATCATTTATACTGTAATTCACAGGCTTATTCCAACTGTAACCTTTCAACATGTACTAAGGACTGATTGGATGACCCTTTGGGGACCTTTCAGTCTCAGCTGGTCATTTTAAATTATTTCATCATACGAAGCATCTGTTTGTTGGATTATATTGAAGAAGCTCTGTATTAAAATCAGAAATGAGTTTGATTCCCCATAGTTTAAATTCCAGGGTATTACTAATTAAGAGGGAGGTCTCTTGGTTTTTGGCTGCTAATTGTGTTAGTACATCCTAAGACAGAGTCTGTTCTCAAAGCAATACTTTGTAACGGAAACAGCACACACAGACTCCCTGCCCTTTTGTTGTATTTATCTCACTCTCTTAACAATTGTGATTAAAATAGAGATAGAGGATGTATGTGGATGGATGTTTGGTGTGGATAATAAATGAATGATCAGGGAGGTGCCAGCCTAAGAATTCAGTGTGGATCGGCCGAAGAAGACGTCAAGTGGAAACAACCAGAGGACCCCCTGAGGGCAGGCTGGAATCCACCCAAGAGCCTCAAGGATGGGAGAACCAAAGAATAAGATAACATCTGGCAGCAGGGAGCCCTCAGGAATGTGCCATCTGCTGATTGATTCAGCAACAGCATGATGAAGCAATTCCCATAGACTGGCATAGGAATAAATTCCTATAAAAATGGACTCTAGAAACTGAGAACTTTGGGGTCTGATTCTGCAAACCAACTTCCAGGAGCATCAGAGATGAGCATCTGACAAGGCCCTGCTCCCTCCTCGTGTCCAGGCCACCTGGCCAATGGCTTGGCTCGAGCAAAGCTGGCAACCATGATAACAACCTTGCAGAACTTGTGTGTCTGTGTATGAATGAATGTGTGAATAAATATGAAATTGAATGGAATGTTTTTGCTATAACTGCTTACTATGATTCTTTCTGTATTCACAATAAATGTGGCATTTTGCCTTTTCCCCTTTAATAAGATCCTGCTGGTTTTTATTTTATTGGTATAACATTTCTGTTTACAGGAACTTGATAAGAGTCCACAGGCATTTTTGCTTACTGACAAATATGCAAACTTGGTTTTAGCTTATCCCAATCTGATAAAATTCCTAGCATATCTTTTCAAAAGCAGTCCGGCAAAGCTTTCAGTGAAACAGCCACTGAATCTCAATGATCCCCAAACCTCTTCAATTTCAGCTTTTGACAAAAGAGCAAAGGAGACCTCACCGTGTGATTTTTTCACATCATGCCTACTCTGTTCTGTACTAAAAAAAAAAAATTCCTTTGTAAAACTGATTAAATGCAATGCAGTCCTGACTCTTTGTGAGGGATCTTGCATATTCTTATAAATCTAATTACTTGTTTTGATCTCTTAGAATTTCATTAGCATCAAGATTCACAAATGTAAAAATATTTTCCCTCATTTATGACCAGAGTATTATACTGAGATGATAACTGGTGGTTGGTAGTCACCAAAAGGAACAAGAACTCAGCATATTTTATTGATTACTACAAATAGCAAAGAGCTTACACTGTATTTATAGTGTTCTTCATCCTGCACCACCCATAAGTGTTTTACACACTGATAAAACTGTAGATCACTACCGCCATCACTGAAATATAGACCCCCATGCTGAAATACAACAAACGTTTAATAGTGCACATCAGCACGTTAGGAAAGGAAGAGAGGAATGCAAAATACATTTTAAAACATCCTTCAACACAAGAGCTCATAACTGTTCCTGTAGGGCCTTTCCACTGAATTCAGTGGGCTTTGGATAAGGCTCATGAAAAGTGACCTGGGATCTTTAATGAACACAAGTCATTTTCAACATATCGTCTATACGACTCATCTCCAACATCACATTACTTCCTACCATAATCCTAGTAAAATGGTTCACCAATGAACTTAGAAGTGGCTGGCTCACCAACATCTGCAACCTCTTCCTGCAATACCCATAACACTCTCCAATCCATGGTGATCACCCAGGGAGATGCAACTTAGCCAGTGACATCTAATGGAAAAGCAGATTTGGGTGGAAAGAGGTAGAGAGCTCAGCCCTTTGCTTATACTAATAGCATTTGCTCCTTGCTCCATCCTTCACTCTGTGTCAGAATATGGGACAGGATTTGTTCTGATGTACAAATCCTGCCACTGTCCAATGTTTTAAGATTTTCAAAAAACAAGCTGGAGATTGATGTACAACTCAGTCTCAGTAATTGCCTGGCATACAGTCCTCTAGGCTACATCAACTGAAATTTTCTGAGATTCTCCACTGTTGCTCTAGAACCAGTAAAACTCTACTCAATGGATGCTCCAGTATAGAATGGCTACCAGTGTTAACAACCATGTCATCTAACCCTGCTCTGATTCATGATTCAACATCTCCTGTTAATTCAATAAAAAAAATTCAAGAAAAAATTTAAGTCCAATAAGTCCTCCTGCAAAACCAGGGAAGATCAACTGGACATTCCTCAGATTTATAAGGTAAAAATTAAGCAAATTACAGAAACCAAACAGGTCTCTTTTACACAACAATAAAAAGGCAAAAACAGACTCTAGCCTAGATTTCTTCACGTCCTTGCAGGTCACATTTAATAATCACGCTCTGTTTTTTTTTCTAGTCTACTGCTATACTATATCCTGTAGCTGTAACCCATATTAGTACAGTCTGTATTTCAAACCTCATTTAATCTATTGGCCAGTAGGGTTGCCAGGTGTCCAGTTTTTGGACTAGAACATGCAGTTGAAAAGGGACCTTGGCAGCTCTGGTCAGCACTGCTGACTGGGCTGTTAAAAGTCCAGTTGGTTGGGAGGAGACGAGGAGGAGGACTGCAGCAGCTCTCTCTGTGGAGCTTGGGGATGGTGTGAGCTCTGGTGGGCAGGGGGCAGATCCCAGCGGAGGGGCTGGGAAAGGCTGCAGGCTAGAGCCGGCAGGATTAACCTTGGGTAGCAGCCGCTGCAGTGGCTGGGGGCACCATGCAGAAGGGGCATTGTGGCCTTTAGGGGCTTTCAGCCCCCGCTCTGCCTGGCCCACTGCTCCCCAGCCAGCAGGGACAGAAAGAGGAGGCGGCCTGGCTCCCCACAGGCTGCATGCAACTGGCAGCAAGAAGGTGCATGCAACCCTGTTCCCCAGGGGCTGCTGCACTGGACTGGTCTTGGGACCACACGACTAGCAGGTAAGGGGCTGTGGGCTTGTCAATGTCCTCCCTGGGATGAATGGGCTGCACAGAAGCATGGGGCTAAAGTTGGGCTGCTCTCTCCAGGAAGAGGTCCAAGCATAGTTGGGCAGCAGCTGGATGCGGAGGCCAAAACCAGCAGCTGGGCTGGGGGTGGGGCAATGAAAGAGAGCGGCTAGGGGTCATTTCAAACGGCGGGGGAAATGAGGAAGGGGACTGGAGCAGCTGTGATTTGGGCTACATTGGGGGTGCAGTGAGCCAGGGCAGCAATGGTGTGTGTGTGTGTGTGTGTGTGTGTGTGTGTGTGTGAGAGACAGAGAGAGTCACTTGCCAGGACTTCCCCCCGCATTCCAGAGAACAGGAAGAACGTTAGTCCTCGGTGCGCTGACTGAGCCACGTGTCCAGGATTCGTGGCAGGTAGAACAGCCTCTGAGCCCCAGGGAATGCCAGGGCACCGCTGATGTGGTTGTTATTTAAGGCGCTGATGACATAAGGGCCTGCTGGAGCCTCTGCAAACTGCACCAGACGGAACCTCCTGGAGCCTGCACCCCAAACCTCCTCCTGTGCCCCAACACCCTACTTCAGCTTGGAACCCCCCCACCACACCTGAATTCCCTCATGGAGTCTGCACCCCCTCCCACACCCCATCCCCCTGCCCCAGCCTTAAGCCCTCTCACACTCTTCAAACCCCTTACCCTCCCATTGCACTCCAACCCTCTGCATCAGCCTCGTGAAAATGAGCAAGTGAGCCAGGGGTGGGGGAGCTAGCGAGCGATGGAGGGAGGGGAGATGGAGTGAGCAGAGGTGGGGCCTTGGACAATGGGCGGGGCCTGATGGCAGGGGGTGGAGCTAGGGTATTCGGTTTTCTGCAATTAGAAAGTTAGCAACCCTCTGGTTCACTAGGGTATAACAATTTACTACTGCTATAGTACCAACTGATGGAACTACTCCTTGAGCTCAGGTGGTAGAAGTCTGCACTGCACCGCTGAAGGTCTGGTATCCACCTACATGGGAGTTCACTACACCACCACGTGTGGAATTACAGTACAATACATAACCATCACTTCTGGGGAGTATTCATAACTAGATTTTCAATGGGGCCTATGGGAGTTAGGCACCCAACTGCCACTGAAGGTCAATGGGAGTGGAGCACTCAATCCCCTTCCTTTGAAAATTCCAACTTTAAGTGTTAATATGTAAGAAGCGTTAAGTGTGTACCTATTCAGGGCCTGCTCGAACTCCCATTATGAAGTCAATGAGAGTCTTTTCGTTGACTTCAATGGGATTGCATGCAGGTTTAAAATAGCACTGCTGCAGACTTTTGCAACAAGCATTATAACAAGTCTCTGTTCAGCTCCCTGTAGTGATTCACAATGCATTTTAGTTTGACTGATGAAACATTTACTGCTAGCTAATGAAATAAATTAACACCCCTTAGTATCAAAAAACCAGTTTTCAGATTATCAGATATCAGATTAATGGTTATTAAGACTGACTGTTCAAGACTCCCTGGCTGGCTCTGCCATGCAAGGCAGAGGCCTACAGCAAGTGATGAAGGGAGCAAAGGGGATAAGAATGTAGTCTGGAAGATGGCTTGGGGAGATTTTCAGAATCTGACTTAGGAGATGGAAAGAGTAAAGAACACATGGACAAGTGCCAAGTAGGAAGAGGGGGATTGAGAGTCTGAATGGGGGAAAAAGGCATTTGATATTCTGAACTGGGGGGCAGGGAACAGGAAGCATGTCTGTCGGATATAGGGGGTAAGTCAGTATAAGTGAAGGGATTAGGAGTCAAGGATAGGTAGAACTGTGTAGTTTGAGGAGGAGAAAATAAGAAACGGGACTCAGGCAGGAATTGATTGGGCCAGCGAGGAATGTAAGGAGCAAGTGGCATGGGGCTTTTGCTGCCCAGGGGATCTGAAGTTCAGCTGGATGGAAAGTCACTGATTGCAAGAAGGGAGAAATGTGCAGTTCAGACCTCTGTGGATCAATACCCTTGAATACCACTAGGTTGATTTACAGGCATTTACTCTGTTTCCTGGAGAGCTCTACATGGCTGGGTACTGAAGGTCCTAAAACCTTGATAATCTCAGCATTTTATGGAAAATAACCTTTCATTATTTTTACTCCTGGGATGTACCGTCTCCAGTATTTGATACTTACAGATGCCAGATTATACCCGTCAATGCCTGATGGCCTCTGCTATTTTGTGATTTGTCTGCTTTTTACCCATCCCAAAGAGCAGTTGCTGAAACCTTTGTTAAGCTGTAGAGGATGACCTGCCTAAGATAAAATAATATACTTTAAATTTTGGTACATCTAATACCTGCTGCATGCAACCTGGATTTTACCCAAGATTTATACATGGTTGCTAGTTTATATCTGGAAGGGAACACGTAGATAGGATTGCTATGTATGTGACCAAAATCAACAACACTGGGACAGTCTCAGTTTGAATTCTATCCGATAGCTGACAATTCCAACCTTTAAATGTCTCTGTATCCAGAATTCAAACTAACAAGTTTTTACACCCTGGAACATCAGCAGAGTGGGAGAAGTAGGCCTGAGTCAATGATTCATGTGTGCATTGTTGTAGCCATGTTGTTGTAGCCATGTTTGTCGCAGAATATTAGACACACAAGATGGGTGAAATATCTTTTATTGGACCAGCTTCTGTTGCTGAAAGAAAGACAAGCTTCTGAGCTACACAGAGTTCTTCTGGACTTGAAGTCCATTGTAAAACCTTCTTTGCGACCTGAAGCGTTCTTCATAGCTTGAAAGCTTGCCTCTTTCACCAACAGAAGCTGATCCAATAAAAGATATTACCTCACCCACCTTGTATCTCGGCCTAATTCATATGAGATCGTTTATTCAATGAATTTAGCTTCTTTCTGGGCATGATTTGTTCACATGCAGCATGTCACTTTCGCAAACACATTTATTATTCAACATTATTGCAGAATAAATATCTATGATTAAGGTTTGGTCTTTAGATTCTTCACAAGCAGTTTGCATCTGATATTTCAAATTGAAGCTGTGGTGGAGATTTGTTTTGTTTTAATATAAAAACCACAATGTGATCTGTGTATTTGCTGGCTGGACAAATATATTTTAGGATCAGTTGCTTATATGAATATTCATGATTAGGGTTCAAAACTAGCTTTCTGCAAAAAAAAGTGCATGTTTTAAATGTAATGTTTAGTCCAACTCATTCACGAGAATATTTATATGAAGTGAACACAAAAGGGCTGTGATTACAGCAAAAGTACATTCAATTTTTTATTTGAGCAAATAGCTGTGGACCCGTTCGATGCATTTGTCCAGCACTAGCAAGACAAGGAAATTTAACTACCAAATATCTATTACTGCCAGAATCAGTTCTGTCAATACTTGTTCCTGTAAGCATATTAACATTACTTCCCAGTCCAAATATAAATCATATAACAGTATTCAAGACATTTTAAAAGGAACCTGATGAATATATTGAATTTCCCACATAGACTTACATTGGAGAATAAAGTTGTCAAAGCTAAGACAGACATTTTGACCTTGATACTAACACTACACTTATTAACCTTTTATGCAGAATAGTCCATGAACAAAATTTAATCATTCAAAAAGCTACTGTTATCTCTTAAACCTGCTGAGAGAGACTGAATAATGGCCTGTTTACACTAAAATTACAGCCAAGTCACAGGAAAATCTTCTAGACTACATGGCCTAATTCTGATCCCATTTACACAACTGAAAGTACATTGGCTTCACTGCTGTAACTCCCAGTTCTCACTATTGTGGGAGCAGAATCAGGTCTATAATGCTGAGAGAATAACTCCGTTCTGTACTCAGATAACAGTCAGGGAATTTATTTTACAACCCTAAATAGTCTAAATAGTGCTTTAGACAGGCACTATTCTTGGTAATAGACAAAGGGCTTATTTTTCTTTTTGACTAAGTGATATTTGTTAAGTTCCTCTGTATCCATTGTAAAATTTTAGATGCGTCACAGGTCCAGTGTTTTGTGGAGGAAGGACCCTTTTAGTGTGCCAGACTCCCTTAGGGTCTCACTCTTTTACTAGGGTAAACCACTCTGCTACACCACCTTCTTGGACCAAACCTCTACACTTTCAGCACTCCGCTTCATACCACAAGCTCCCTTCAGCAAATCCCCCCGAGATGGGCACCTGAGAGAGATTTGTGCCCCAAAAGGGAACAATGCACTCCCATCTTCAGCATCTGCAGTTTTTCCTCATGTAAATAGTGGTCTCTTCAGTTGTCAAGAGGATGGAAGGTTTTGTGGTCAAGGAGCTAGTTTGGTAATCATCTCCAGCTTTGACACAAACTTCCCATGTGACCTTGTGTCAATTACTACTTCTCTCTATGACTTAGTTCCCACTCTATAAAATGGAGAGGACAATACTTCTCCCCCCGCCCAATCAGGTTTTTCTGTTTAGGAATGTAAGCTCTTTGTAGCAGGGATTGTCTCTATGCGCTTGTACAACGCCTAGCACAATGGGGCCCTGATATCAGTTGGGACCTCTAAGCCAGTGGTTCTCAAACTTATTTGATCATGCCCACCTTCTTCACGTCTGTGCGGCAAAGGGGGGCTAGTACAGATACTGATCAAAAAATATTAAAACAGTAATGCTTTGATTCAAACAGAGCCATTTAAGTATACAGAAATGTAATTTTTTTAGTGAGATACTGCTTACTGGTATCACACTGTTACTAGTGTGATGGGTGCGTCTGTTTTTTGGAGCAGAGCAATTCCATCCTGGGTTGGATGCCTGAGACATCTATCTGGAGATCCCCTTCTACCTTCAATTAAATGTGCACACCATGACGTAGCCAACTGATTAATGTACAGATGGCAGCAACTTTGTATAATGCTAGGCAAGTGTAACGCCGACAGACCTCAGTCGGCAGCTGGTAGGATCGAACTGGGGAGCTTAGTGCATAAGCATCTACTGCAGGGATTGGCAACCTTTGGCATGCATCCCATCAGGGAAATCCTCTGGCAGGCAGGGATGGTTTGTTTACCTGCAGCATCCACAGTTTCAGCCAATCACAGCTCCCACTGGCCGTGGTTCACCATCCCCAGCCTGCGGGAAGCGACACGTTCCGAGGGTTGTTCTGGCTGACACCTCTCTCAGCCCCCATTGGCTGGGGACGGCAAACCATGGACAGTGGGAGCTGCGATTGGCCAAACCTGTGGACACTAGAGGTAAATAAAACGACCAGGCCCACCAACGGCTTTCCCTGATGGGTCGTGTGCCAAAGGTTGCTGATCCCTGCTCTATCGCATGAGCTAAAAACCAACTAGCTGTTTGCTAAGGCTGTAGAGCAGACTCATTTAACGCTCTCTAAGTAGTCTGGGTGCCACTAGATGGGACCCAACACCACACCCAGAAGGTGTGTCGGTTACACAAGCTTAACAGAAATCTGTCAAAATGCACAGGGCCATCTAGAGTCAAATGCACTGCACCATCTAGGCCCTGGGTATGTCTCATCTTTGCTAGTTGTTCATTGCCATGGGTAAAATGTGCACAGTACGTTTTTCCCCCCCTAAAGTTTCTCATGCCCTACGCCCACGATACATTCCAAGCCCCACCCCACCCTGGGGAGTGCACCTCCCCATTTGAGAACTCTTCTTTATGCAACAACCTCCTCTTGGTGCCTCAGTTCCCCATCTGTAAAATGGTAATATTAATACTTCCTTATCTTTCAGGGGTGTGCAGAATCTAAATCCACCAATGGTTGTGAGGCTCAGGCACTGTAGTGATGAGAATTATAGAGAAGTCTATGAATAATGAAAAATAAATAAAACATACATGTAATTTTTAACTTTCTCTGAACTTGTTGCTATTAAACTATTGTCTAAACATATTAACATCTTTATACCTAACATTTGTAACAGCTGTATCACTAGCCTCTAACAGTATGAAACCCTTAGAGCTGTACAGAGAGCATCAGCCTGTGCAACATTCCCTGTCATACAAGCCTCAGGAACCTTTGTAAACCTGGACTGACAGCATAACTTAAAAATGCACTGCTCAAACCTATTTGTCTTCTCTTTGTATTCTGACCTCTCACTGTCTATTTTGAATGGCTCTGCCACCTTGAAACTGTTTAATGGTTTTAGACTGAAGACCAGTTAAAAGCCCCCAAATGGCTTCTTCCTAGTGCCAACACTGAACAGAGCCATCCTACAGCTTGGGATCTTGAACCTAGCACATCTAGAGCCTGTGATTCTAGACTCTGACATTTCTTCTTCCAAACCTTTGAAGTTTATATATTTCAGACCATTTGAGGAGATGTCTTATGAAACAAAGTTAGAGGCCAAGGCTATATTTCACTCAAAGTACAGATAGGGCCAAATTAACAGTCAGAATTCAACAAATAACAATAAAGGTGAATTTGGCTCTCCAAATGCAACTTTACCTACCAACACTGGAGCACACTCCTGGGACTGGTGCTGTATTTGGCTTCTTAATTGGGAGTGGTAATGTTCATAGCTCTGTAGGGATTGATAAGAGTTTGAAATGCTGTGGCCAAACTTTCCTTACTTAGGCCATATTTAGGTTCTTAAATCCACACATGGGCACTTAGCCTGAGTTTCACGGGTGCTGAGAACACTGACTTGTCAATGGGACCTACAGGTGGTTGCACCCCTGAAAATCGAGCCACTTGATTAAGCTAAATTATGGTCATTGCAACAGGATGTGCTTGAGGGGGTAGTGGAGATATGACAGTGCCATCTTCCCACATGCCAGCTGGATTATGCTATGCAAATGCTGCTATACATGGAGTAGAGGGGTGGCAACTCCTACTGCCCGGTACTTTCCTCCTGGGGCCGGGGTTATCCAGTTCCTCCCTCTCCTCCCCAGTACAGCTCAATATTGGCATAATTGAGCCCAGCATGTCATTTCCTACAAACAGAATTAGCTATTCTTATAATTGTAGCAAGCTGTCTCCATTCTGCAAAAAGCAAGCAGTCATCTTGACTTTGACACGTCTGACTTTGACATCTTTGACACGGTCTCCCACAGTATTCTTGCCAGCAAGTTAAAGAAGTATGGGCTGGATGAATGGACTATAAGGTGGATAGAAAGTTGGCTAGATTGTCAGGCTCAACGGGTAGTGATCAATAGCTCCATGTCTAGTTCGCAGCCGGTATCAAGTGGAGTGCCTCAAGGGTTGGTTTTGTTCAATATCTTCATAAATGATAGATGGAGGATGGTGTGGATTGCACCCTCAGCAAGTTTGCAGATGACACTAAACTGGAAGAGAGGTAGATACGCTGGAGAGTAGGGATAGGATACAGAGGGACCTAGACAAATTAGAGGATTGGGCCAAAGGAAATCTGATGAGTCCTGCACTTAGGACGGAAGAATCCCAAGCACTGCTATAGATTAGGGACCAAATGGCTAGGCAGCAGTTCTGCAGAAAAGGACCTAGGGATTACAGTGGACGAGAAGCTGGATATGAGTCAACAGTGTGCCCTTGTTGCCAAGAAGGCCAATGGCATTTTGGGGATGTATAAATAGGGGCATTGCCAGCAGATCGAGGGACGTGATCGTTCCCCTCTATTAGACATTGGTGAGGCCTCAGCTGGAGTACTGTGTCGGGCCCTACACTACAAGAAGGATGTGGAAAAATTGGAAAACATCCAGCGGAGGGCAACAAAAATGATTAGGGGACTGGAGCGCATGACTTATAAGGAGAGGCTCAGGGAACTGGGATTGTTTAGTCTGTGGAAGAGAAGAATCCCCCATTTGATAGCTGCTTTCAACTACCTGAAAGGGGGTTCCAGAGAGGATGGCTCTAGATTGTTCTCAGTGGTAGCAGATGACAGAACAAGGAGTAATGGTCTCAAGTTGCAGTGGGGGAGGTTTAGATTGGATATTAAGAAAAACTTTTTCACTAGGAGGGTGGTGAAACACTGGAATGAGTTACCTAGGGAGGTGGTGGAATCTCCTTCCTTAGAAGTTTTTAAAGGTCAGGCTTGACAAAGCCCTGGCTGGGATGATTTAGTTGGGGTTTGGTCCTGCTTTGAGCAGGGGGTTGGACTAGATGACCTCCTGAGGTCCCTTCCAACCCTGATATTCTATGATTCTACGATCTACATTTATCTTAGCACAAAGCTATGTGCAGAAAGTAGTAAGATAGAACAGTGGATTTAGAACAGAGTGCAATATTCTAAGTTTAATAGAGAACGGAGAAAACAATAGACCCCCTATGCAGCGTACCTTGCTTTTTTTTTTTAAATGCATTTTGAAGTTGACCTATTTATTCCCACTTTCTGTTTACAAATATTTCAGTACATGTAAAAAAAAACCCCTCTAAACCAACACCATAGGGGAAAAAATGAGATCTCATTGAATCTCATTCTGACCTTCTTGATGTTAATCAGGAATAACTTCATCAAAGCAAATGTCAGGCTGACATAAGCAAAATATAATTGAAATAAGAATCAGGCCCAATGAGAGCGATATCCCTGCAAAAGCTGTTTGGCTGCAACCAGCCAAATACTTATCAAAATAGGAAGAGCAGGAGGTACAACGGCTCCTAATGGAAGAGCATGATTAATCTGCAAAATGTATAGTTGAGTTATTTACTGCACCACAGGGATCTGCCCTAGTATTCAATGGGACTGCAGCACTGATTACATTTCTGCTGCTTGAGAACTAGAAAGGCAAAAATAAGCTCAAACAATACTTTGTCTGCATTATAACTAGCTCCAAGCCAAGCCCTTTGTTATTTCCTTGTTATGCTAAAATGAGCAATGGACAGGCTATCACTGCACTCTGATAACACTTCCCCAGGCTGGTCTAATAATTAAAAAGAAATCCAACACCGCCATGACACCATTTACACGTTAGTCACTGCAAAAGCTCCGAAGACCTTATTCTCGCCTTTAATATTAATTTGAAAAGATTCCCCTTTTTTCCAGTACACAAGTCTCATCGCTGATTCTCGGGAACCTTGCAGAAGGGGAACAAAGTAATCAAGACCCACAGGAGGCATAGTCTCCCAACCCTCACTCTGCATACAGTACTGGCAAGGGAACAGGACTAGAAAGATCTGTAGAGGCCAGAGATCCCCACCAGAGACACATGGGGGTGGGGGTACTTTTCCTTCATGCTCTTCTCAGCATGCATTTCCCTCCCTTCCCTCTCCCATAGGCCATGCCACTGCCTATTACCAGGGCTGGCCCCAGGCCCCAGCGTTCCAAGTAGGTGCTTGGGGCGGCAGTCGGAAAGGGGCGGCAGTTCCTTCAGCCACGGCGGCAATTTGGCGGCAGCTTCTCTGTTCCGCCCGCCATGGCGGCAAATCTGCAGCAGCTTCTTCCTTTTGCCGTCCGCGGCAGCAGTTTTTTTCACTGCGGCAAAAACTGTAGAGCCAGCCCTGCCTATTACAGACCAGTTCCTGTGCTGTGACCATTAGAATGGAGCTCACAGCACATGCAGCAGGAGTTAATGCTACTTTTGCTGACCCATACAGGTCTTTAACATGGACATTGATCAGCACTAGAAGTGAAACCTGATTACTCAATGTGTGTTTCCAGAGGCTTCCCTACTACTCCCTGACTACGTCCTCTCTTGCCCACACAGCCCAAGAGCCTCGATGATTTGCTGAAGAGTCTAGAAGCCACCATGAGATCTCCCACTCCTTTAGAGAGAGACAGAGCACTGCACTCTCTCCGTGTTCAGGACCCCAAGGCTTTCATGCAATTTTTGCTCTCTTGCACAATGAAGAGGAACAAGGAAGATGCTTTTTTTATATGTAAGCACAGTATATTACTTCTCAAAGCTTTCATTTACAAGTATTTCAAGTGTTAATACACTGAAAAAAAGACTAGAATTGAAATAAAATACATGCATGGGATTGTGATTAGCTGGAGTCCATACTCTGTCTTCAGCACAAACACACAGCTATTCTCCAAAATTCACTCCTGTTTGCCTTTTGTTCTTAAGTTAAAAAGGTATCAGAATACTTAGTCTGAACTTCCTTCCCAGCTAGCTGTTAGCATTTTTCCTTCTTGTTTCATCGCTTAGTTCTTCCTATGTCAGACACAAATCCTTTTACCCTGTTTGATCGGAGCTCATGAGACCCACCTGGTCTGGTTGCCAGGATGAGTCCTCAGAAGTACTCTCTCTCTACCTTCAGAGTTCTAGAATCTGACATCCTGTCAAAAAGTAATGGAAGATTGCTTATTGGAAGTTCCATTTATCACAGTTCTCCTTCCTCCATTCTACCCAGCAACAGCAATTACAGACAACTTTATAGATATGTGTACCAAGAAGCAAGCATGCAAGATCATAAGAACAAAAGACCCATACTGGGTTAGACCAAAGGTCCATCTAGCCTAGTATCCTGTCTTCTGACAGTGGCCAATGCCAGGTGCCCCAGAGGGAATGAATAGAACAGGTAATCATCAAGTGACCCATCCCGTCACCCATTCCCAGCTTCTGGCAGAGACTAGGGACACCATCCCTGCCCATGCTGGCTAATAGCCATTGATGGACCTATCCTCCATGAACTTATCTAGTTCTTTTTTTGAAGCCTGTTACAGTCCTGGCCTTCACAACATCTTCTGGAAAATTGTTCCACAGGTTGACTGTGCATTATGTGAAAAAATACTTCCTTTTGCTTGTTTTAAACATGCTGCCTATTAATTTCATTTGGTGGCCCCTAGTTCTTGTGTTATGAGAAGGAGTAAATAACACTTCCTTATTTACTTTCTCCACACCAGGCATGATTTTATAGATCTCTCTCATACCTTAGTCTTCTCTTTTCCAAGCTGAAAAGACTATTTTTATTAATCTCTCCTCATACAACGGCAGTTCCATACCCCTAATAATTTTTGTTGCCCTTTTCTGAACCTTTTCCATGTCCAATGTATCTTTTTTGAGATGGGGCGACCACATCTTCATGCAGTATTCAAGATGTGGGTGTACCATGGATTTATACAGAGGGAATATGATATTTTCTGTCTTATTATCTTTCCCTTTCTTAATGATTTCCAACATTCTGTTTGCTTTTTTGACTGCCACTGCACACTGAGTGGATGTTTTCAGAGAACTATCCACAATGACTCCAAGATCTCTTTCTTGAGTGGTAACAGCTAATTTAGACCCCTTCATTTTATGTGTATAGTTGACAATATGTTTTCCAATGTGCATTACTTTGCATTTATCAACACTGAATTTCATCTGCCATTTTGTTGGCCAGTCACCCAGTATTGCGAGGTCCCTTTGTAACTCTTCGCAGTCTGCTGGGGACTTAACTATCTTGAGTAGTTTTGTATCATCTGCAAATTTTGCCACCTCACTCTTTACCCTTTTTTCCAGATCATTTATGATTATCTTAAATAGGACTGGGCACAAGACAGACCCCTGGGGGATACCACTATTTACCTCTCTCCATTCTGAAAACTGACCATTTATTCCCACCCTTTGTTTCCTATCTTTTAACCAGTAACCAGTCCATGAGAGAACCTTCCCTCTTATCCCATTACAGCTTACTTTGCTTAAGAGCCTTTGGTAAGGGACCTTGTTAAAGGCTTTCTGAAAATCTAAATACACTGGATCCCCCTTGTCCACATGCTTGTTGACCCCCTCAAAGAATTCTAGTGGATTGGTGAGGCACAATTTCCCTTTACTAAAACCATGTTGACTCTTCCTCAACAAATTATGTTCATCTACGTGTCTGACAATTTTGTTCTTTACTATAGATTCAACCAGTTTGCTGGGTATTGAAGTCAGGCTTACAGGCCTGTAATTGCCAGAGTCTCCTCTGGAGCCCTTTTTAAAAATTGGCATCATATTAGCTATCCTCCAGTCATTTGGTACAGAAGCTGATTTAAATTATAGGTTACAAACCACAGTTAGCTGCAATTTCACATTTGAGTTCCTTCAGAACTCTTGAGTGAATATCATCTGGTCCTGGTGACTTATTACTGTTTAGTTTATCAATTTGTTCCAAAACCACCTCTAATGACACCTCAATCTGGGACAGTTCCTCAGATTTGTCACCTAAAAAGAATGGCTCAGGTTTGGGAATCTCCCTCACATCCTCAACTGTGAAGACTAATTAAATGTATTCTTTGTGTTTCTCTACAATGGCCTAATGGTCTTTGAGCGCTCCTTTATCATCTTGATTGTCCAGTGGCCCCACTACTTGTTTAGCAGGCTTCCTGCTTCTGATGTACTTTTAAAAAAATTGCTATTACTTTGAGTCTTTAGCTAGCTGTTCTTCAAATTCTTTTTTGGCCTTCCTAATAATATTTTTACATTTCATTTGCCAAAGTTTATGCTCCTTTCTATTTTTTTCATTAGGATTTAACTTCCACTTTTTAAAAGGATGCCTTTTTGCCTCTCACTGCTTCTTTTACTTCGTTGTTTAGCCGTGGTGGCTTCCCCCCCCCCTTACTCTTTTTTTAATTGGGGTACACATTTAAGTTGAGCCTCTATTATCGTGCCTCTAAAAAGTTTCTATGCAACTTACAAGGATTTTACTTTTGGTGCTATACCTTTTAATTTCTGTTTAACTAACTTCCTCATTTTTGTACAGTTCCCCTTTCTGAAATTAAATGCTACACTGTTGGGCTGCTGTGGTGATTTTCCCGCCGCAGGGATGTTAAATTTAATTATATTATGGTCACTTTTACCAAGTAGTCCAGCTGTACTCACCTCTTGGACCTGATCCTGTGCTCCACTTAGGACTAAATCAAGAATTGCCTCTCTTCTTGTGGGTTCCAGGACCAGCTGCTCCAAGAAGCAGTCATTTAAGGTGTCAAGAAACTATCTCGGCATCCCATCCTGAGGTGACATGTACCCAGTCAATATGGGGATAATTGAAATCCTCCATTATTACTATTATTATTATTATTATTATTGAGTTTTTTATTTTAATGCCTCTCTAATCTCCCTGAGCATTTCATAGTCACTATCCCCATCCTGGTTAGGTGGTCGGTAATATATCCCTACTGCTATATTCTTATTATTAGAGCATGGAATTACTATCCATAGAGATTCTATGGTACAGTTTGGTTCATTTAAGATTTTTATTTCATTTGATTCTACTCTTTCACATATAGTGCCACTCCTGTACCAGCACGACCTGTTCTGTCCTTCCGATATATTTTATACCCTGGTATTACTGTGTCCCATTGATTATCCTCATTCCACCAAGTTTCTGTGATGCATATTATATCAATATCCTCATTTAATACGAGACACTAGTTCACCCATCTTATTATTTAGACTTCTAGCATTGGTATACAAGCACTTTAAAAACCATGTCACATTTTAGCTGCCTGCCATTACAAGATGCAACTGAATGGGACTTTTTTTTCATTTTACTGTTTCACATCAGATCCTACTCGTGTTTTATCTATCAAAACTATTATATAATCAGTAATCCACCCACCTCCTTTCAAATTAGAGATTTCCAGAATGCGTAATAGATAAAGCAGAGAGAAGACTCCAAGTGATATTCCTTGATGTGAGCAGATGAGATGCAGAATGGCAGAACACAGGACAACTATCTAGGTAGTAAGAAAAAGAGCACCTGAGAGATTAACAAATTTATTTGAGCATAAGCTTTTGTGAGCTACAGCTCACTTCATCGGATGCATCTCTAAGGTGCCACAAGTTCTCCTTTTCTTTTTGCAGATACAGACTAACACGGCTGCTACTCTGAAACCTATCTAGGTAGTATATGGCTCCCAACACCGTAGTATCTCTATGCCCGATGAGGACAAAAAGTTACCAACAGTGAGTAGTTTTTCTCTATCATGCATTATTTTTCCCATCCTATCCAGCAACAGTAGTTGTCAGAAGGAATGATCCAAAGACTTAACTTACAGTGGCACTCAGGGTATCTTCAGTCTGACAATCAGCAACAGCACAAGATAGATCCTGATTAAGGTAGAGATGACGAAATAGCTGCCTCACAAATTCTAGCATCAGATCCTTCTGCCCTGTGAGCACAAGTTTCAATGCCTCTTATAGAAAGGTTTACAAGCTGAAAGACAACTCTTATCCACAAATGTGCAATGAAGAGGTGGTCACAAATCCAGCCATTTTAGTTTTGCTCTTAATGGAAATGCCACTACTATGAAAAACCAAAATGTCTGATACCCAAGAACCTTGCACCCATTTTCTTTATATCAGTGAAAGATTTGTTCAACTTTATACTTGTACTCAAGATTCCCAAATGGCATTTTAAACAATAAGGGTCATAGGTGTTAGAGGATTTTAATAGATGTTTACCATCTGTTGTATGCAAGTGGGAAGGCAGGACATAATACCACAATAAGGGATATCATCAACTATTAAACAGCCTACATTAATAATTATCTGGTCGAGACTAATGTGAGAAAAATGGATTTTAAATGGTTGCCCGAGTGTTAATTTTGATCTTCCAATAAAATTTCATGGAGATCTTCCCAAATTTACATACTTGAAAAATAAATGGTTGCAGTGTAGCTAGAACTAACTCCAACACATGGGAGAGGAAAGTTGGCAGGAAACAAAAGCAAACACTTCCATGTCCTGATCACAGTGAAGAATCAAAATATTCAAGTGAGACTGCGGGACAATAATGACAAATAAAATTCTTCTAAGTACTTAAAAAAGGAGGATCATATAACAATTAGCAATAACCTTTGGCTTCAATTCCTGGCAACCATACAAATCTCATGGACTCTGACCCTAGGCTGGTATAAACACAATACATTGCAAAAAGGTCAGACCTGAATCAACAGTAGCAAGGGAAAAGGAGTACTTGTGGCACCTTAGAGACTAACAAATTTATTAGAGCATAAGCTTTCGTGAGCTACAGCTCACTAATAAATTTGTTAGTCTCTAAGGTGCCACAAGTACTCCTTTTCTTTTTGCAAATACAGACTAACACGGCTACTACTGTGAAACCTGTCAGTAGCAAGGGAGTTACTCATGCCTATAAACTCCCAAACCAAATGTTGCATCAGATGGCTAGGCTTACTATGAAATTTAATGCCCCTTGTTTTATTCCAGAAAAATGTCACCAAAAGGTAGAGAGTAGTTAAATTAGCAGATCACACATGACTACACTATAGGAACTACAGTAAAGATGATGTATGTAATCTCAAATGCTAGTCTTAAAGAAATCAGTGGCAAAATTCCCATTAATTTCATTGGGACTAGGATTTGCCTTAAAACAAGCAGCTGGGAATGAGGGAGGGGATAGCTACTGCCATGAGGCGGGAAAGAATCCCAGATCTATTACAGTCATGAGCAGGAATTCCCTGCTTTTATTGCACCTCTGATCTATGGGGAACAACTTCCATTCAATTCATTTAGACAAGGATACTGGACTGCTATTCTCCATCACTTCCCTCCCAGACCTGCTGTGAGGATGTAGAGCGAGATTACAGCTGAGTTGGATCCATGACAGAAAGGGGTTACATCCTGCCACAGGCTCCAGAATTAATTTTGTCCCACTTCCTCCTTCCCCAACAGGTTCCATACCTGTTCCAATGCATCTGAAGCCTTCAGCAGCTTTGCAGGAGTGGGCAGGGTTTTCCTTAAAGGAATAATGCAGCAGTTCTCAAACTGTGGGTTAGGACCTCAAAGTGGGTCACAACCGCAATTTAATAGGGTCGCCAGGGCTGGCGTTAGACTTGCTGGGGCTCAGGGCTGAAGCCCAAGCCCCATCGCCTGGGGCTGAAGCGGAAGCCCAAGGACTTCAGCCCTGGGTGGTGGGGCACAGATTACAGGCCCCCCCTTGGGGTTCAGCTTTGGGCCCCCCTGCCAGGGGACTCTGGCTTTGGCCTCCCCACCTGGGGTGGTGGGACTCGGGGAGCGCTTAGGCTTTGGTGCCCCTCCTGGGGTCATGTAGTAATTTTTGTTGTCAGAAGGGGGTCACGGTGCAAGAACCTTGGAATAATGAGATCAAGTGAAGTATAAGTTTAATGTCTGCTACACCTCTATGGGGTATCCAATCATCCTGCCCTTTCAGGGGGATGGATCTGATGACCCAACAGTAAGTTTTAATACAAAACCTGTTTCCAATATCCTAAGTTAGCTAGAGGCAATGAGCCTCAAACCAAGTTTAACTGATTACCAGAGTCTGTATAGATTCATTATCTTTCTTTGCCTGTAGTCAGGTTGTTAACTCTGATCCTCTCATCTCATAATTTTAATGTACCAAAAGCAAAACAACAATCGAGATGCTTAGGCACAGAAAACAGCAATACTCTGAAAGGGTTTTCACAATGATTTAAATTCCCACTATTTTAAAAAAAAACAAAACAAAACAAAACAAAAACCACAAGGATCAGAGACAAACCAACCAGTCATTGAAAGTTATCTGCTACACATTTTAACTGGAAGCTCTTTGCTGACCTCTATAGATCTAAGCAATAACTGCACACTATTAGGTAACTGACAGATTTTATTCCATTTCTTTTTCTCACCTTTACACCCATGTCTAGTCTTTAATCAGCAATACAGGTCACTCAAAACTGTAGAATTTTCAGCAAATGAAAGTAATCTTGAGGGTCGAGTTCCATGTTCCCCTCCCAAAACTGAAACCCTCATCGAAGTCTGGTCCCCTGAGGCTTGATCCTGCTCCATTAAAATCAGCACAAATTTTGATATTGATTTCAGAAGGAACAGGATCTGACCCATACGTCTAATAAATAATGTTATAGAGTGCAAGATCCCTAAACATACATACACCCCAAATCTCAGCTTTCTATTTAGGTACGTCTAATGCTCCCATCACTGTAATATCGAAATAACAGGCCTCTATTTTCAAAAAGCAGCATAAAAGGGAGCGTGTGCGGAATAAAGGAAGATTGTAACAATTTCCCCAGAATAATCTACTCCCCCACTCAATACACACCCCCTTCCTTTTTACTTCAGTCCTGCCTCCGACACAGACTCCCTCGGTGACCTTGGTCAAAATAAATTATCTACTATACCTCACTGGGTGCGGAGATTAACATTTGTAAAGCACTTTGAGGTTGAAAAGTGCTAAGTATTATTATCACACCTGAAACACTTAGTGGAGTAGGTATTCAAAACACACCTGATCTCAAACTTAAATAAGAGTTCAAGGACCTGTACGAATAATCTGCTTTACATAAAGGCCTCGTCTTACAAAAATAAAAATAAAAATAAAAAAGTGTTTTAGGATAGCCTTGACTGCACACCTCTCCTTGCCTTTGAGAAGGCTGCCAAGGCAACAGTCACAGTCTGCGACAGAACTTATCCACGTTGTTTTTAAAGGATCAAATGGAGGTTCCAAAAGCGTTTTTTTCCCCCATTACCACAAAGTCCTAGGATAGAAAAGCTTCCTTTTGCTCTTAAGAAACTGTCATAAATATAAAGGGAAGGGTAAACACCTTTAAAATCCCTCCTGGCCAGAGGAAAAATCTTTTCACCTGTAAAGGGTTAAGAAGCTAGGATAACCTCACTGGCACCTGACCACAAAGATACTTTCAAAGCTGGAGGGAGGGAGAAACAAAGGGTCTGTCTGTGTGGGGGACAGAACAGGAATGGAGTCTCAGAATTTAGTAAGTAATCTAGCTAGATATGCATTAGATTATGACTTCTTTAAATGGCTGAGAAATTAGACTGCTGAATAGAATGAATATTCTTGTCTTTGTGTTTTTCTTGTAACTTAAGGTTTTGCCTAGAGGAATTCTCTATGTTTTGAATCTAATTACCCTGTAAGGTATTTACCATCCTGATTTTACAGAAGTGATTCTTTTTACCTTTTCTTATATTAAAATTCTTCTTGTAAGAAATTGAATGCTTTTTTCATTGTTGTTAAGATCCCAGGGTTTGGGTCTGTGGTCACCTATGCAAATTGGTGAGGATTTTTATCAAGCCTTCCCCAGGCAGGGTGGTGCAAGGTTTTGGTGAGGATTTTGGGGGGAAAGACGTTTCCAAACAACTTTCTCAAAAAGGAAACCCGGACGTTTGGTGGTGGCAGTGGAAGTCCAAGGGCAAAGGGTAAAATAGTTTGTACCTTAGGGAAGTTTTAACCTAAGCTGGTAAAAGTAAGCTTAGGAGGTTTTCATGTACCCTAGAGTTCAGAGTGGGGAAGGAACCTTGACAGAAACATTTGCCAAAGTAAGCACTAATTTGTAAAGTGTATTGCTGCACATAGATGCTTCAGGGACAGGAGTTGTCAAAATAATACAGTGAGGGGGTGAGACTGGAGGTGCGTAGCTGGAAGTAAGAGTAACTTGTGGTTTTATGATATTTGTTTGCTAAGCTGAATATTGTGTATGTTGAGAATTAGACTCTGTTCCCAACTCTGCTTCTGGCTTGTTCTGTAACCTTGATTTTAATTATTTTAAAATTTTAGTGTCAGTACCTTGGTTTCCCCATTGGTAAAACGTGAAAATACTTAGAAATTGTAAAGTGTTTTGAGATTTTCAAGTGACAGGCAGTGTTTAGTACAAAGTATATTTACTTACAGATTCAGTAATTTAAGATGTATCCTTTTCTTGTAGGCATGGTGGTAAAGTTTAATTTTGGGGAGCGATGCTTCTGGCTAATGCTGTCTGCATACACTTTTCCCTTTTGTCAATTTTTAGGCTTACTAGATATTGTAGTGTTTCCAAAATGTACATACAAATATCCTACAGTAATATGAGTGTCTCAAACCAAATCTCCTAAGGATGCTGCATGTCTTTTACTTCCTGCTACAAAAAAAAACAACCCCCCCCCCCCCAAAATATACCTTAAAGACATTTTCCTGTAGTTTAGTCATACAATCAGAGATGTAAGGAGAATTTTTTAAATCAAATTGAATCTCTCTAGAAAAGCTTTCATTAGTTTTAATTTCAGTTAAACAAACATCTTTTTTGGATTTAAACATCCTCCTGCAATTCAAACACTGCAGAATGGTGCTAATACGTAACCTGAATGTCAAACTGACCAGAAAGAAGACCATGAGCCTGATTCATTCCATTGTCGGTTACCACTTTCTTGGGAAATTCTTCTAAGGCAAAGACCACTGGTGACCTGAACTTAATCACTATTTCAGAGATAATCTTTCCAATGAATGTAACTTCCAGCCACTTTGAATGGCAGTCTAGCATTAGTACGGCAAACCTTTGCATAACAGGCTGATCTTCAAAATGATCCCATTATGTCAAGATCCTGTTTCTCTCATAGACAGTTTGGATAATCAACTGGTGAGAGAGATGCTGAAGGTTTTCTGTGACTTATCACTACTAAAATAAACCATGCAATTCTTCATTATTTCCTCATCCTATTTGCAGTCCTCTTTTGATTAGATTCATCCCTGGGGTGACCAGACAGCAAATGTGAAAAATCGGGATGGGAGTGTGTGTGTGTGTGTGTGTGTGTGTGTGTGTGTGTGTGTGTGTGTGTGTGTGTGTGTGGAGGGGGGCGGGGAGGGGGGGTAATAGGAGCCTATATAAGAAAGACCTAAAAATCGGGACTGTCCCTATAAAAACCGGGACATCTGGTCAACCCATTCATCCCCAATTAGTCTTAATGTGTGAGATGAATCAATCATTCTCTCAGAAGTGCAAGCACAACAGGATGGTCAGTTCTCAAAATCCATTAATTTACAAGGGATACCTCATGTGATACATGTTGCAAGGTGTTCTGGTTTCATCGTCTTGTAAGACCATCCATTAACTATGTATGTCTTTTGGTCCTGAAGTACTCTGTCTTCTCTCATGGCTGTTGCCCACTCAGACTGATCACTGTGATGCTGACAGACTAGCTTAAATCAAAGCCATAGGCACCCCATTGCCTACCCAAGTAAAAAACAACCTCATTGGACCAAAATTATGCAGTCACTGAGAAAAGGTGCCATTGTCTAGGTTAGTGGATCTCAAACTTTACTGCCCCACGACCCCTTTCTGACAACAATAATAACTACATGATCCTAGAAGGGGGGGACCGAAGCCTGAGCCCGCCCCAGCTCCTCCAACCTGGGCAGTGGGGGGGCCAAAGCCAAAGGGTGTCAGCCCCAGATGGGGCAGAGGGAGATGTCTGTAAACTGAGCCTTGCCACCCAGGGCTGAAGCCAAAGCCTGTGCCCCACCACTCATAGCTGAAGCCCTTGGGCTTTGGCCCTGGGCCCTAGCAAGTCTAATACCAGTCCTGGCAACCCCATTAAAACAGGGTCCCGAATCCACTTTGGGGTCCCGACCCACAGTTTTAGAACCCCTGGTCTAGGCTATTAGAGACAAGGTTTAAGCTGTGTAATAATTTTTACACTGTTCTAAATGATAATACCCCATTGACATGGTTGCACCAAGCAAAGGAAACCAATCTGAGATTTCTTTGTTGGAATTTGACCCTACAAGAATTTGATACGGAAATAATTTATATAAAGAAAAAGGAAAATGTAATTGCAGATGCCTTATCATGAATGGGGGACCCCTGAGGTGTATTCAGGTGCATCAGCGACTTCCCTTCATGCACTAGTTTTGCACTGGGGCTGTGATGCTGACCAACCAGCTCAAATCAAAGCCATAGGCCAGATGTTGTCAATAGGTAGACTGTGGGCCAAATCTGGCCTCCAGATGCTTTTGAACAGACCCTGAAATCTTTTAATTTCCTTACTTTTTTTTTTTTGCTCTCATTATTTTCTCTGGAGTCTGGACCTTGACTAGACCATGACCAAGAAATTTGGACCTTGACAAAAAAGAATTTACTATCCCTGCCATAGACCATTTCACTTGTGTGTGAATATCGAAGAAATGTTAATTTATTGTCTTCACTTACTTATAACTTGTTTACTATTGCATACCCTCTACTTAATTAACCCTAAATCAAAAGTGTATGTTAGTGAGAATTTACTTGATGTATAAACTACATGAAATCTAATGAAAAATTGTTTGAATTGCTGTAACTAAATGCACTGCATCTCTATCTGTAACTGGATTTCCCATCAAAACTAGATTGGACCCTTGGAACTGTAAATGAAGGATGCTAACATCAAAGCATGGGTTGTTGTGTTCAAAAATGGGAAATGCACAAATCCAGTCTGTGTTTAGTTAACAGAGGAAAAACCCATGCTGTGATGGAAACACTTGCCAGATTGCTTTCTGGGGAAGGCAGCTATAAGGATGGATGCAGGGAACAATCCTGTATCTCTGAACTATTTTAGATTATAACAGGATGGAATACTGAACTAGTGGACAGAGATCCCCAAAATTTCTCTGGGTAACCCTGAGGAACTTTAGGAAATTTAGCTGATTACTACAACTCTGTTAACATTTTGGACTTACAAACTTGGACTCACCTGTTAATGTATTTAACCTGCTTTAACCTCTCAATAACTCATTTCTTTTCTTAGCTAATAAATCTTTAGTTAAATTTACTAAAGAAATTGGCTTCCAATGTAGTTTTTGGTGTAAGATTAAGAGTATCCATTGATTTGGGGTAAGTGACCAATCCTTTGGGATTGGGAATAACCTAATGTGATTTGATATGTGATATAAGGAACCATTATCACAAAGTCTGGTTTATCTGGGTGGTAACATGCACTGGAGAGCCCAAGGGGACTGTCTGTGCTCTTGGATTACTATATTAGTTTTACAGTGGAGTCACACATTTGTTACTGGCTTGGTGAAATCTAATTCTAGAACCAATTTGGGGTGACTTCTCTGTTTTCTGACCATCTGATCTGAGAATGGCACACTCAATTGTGAGCCACTTCAGACAGCATGACAATCACTTTTTCAGTTGTAGCAGTACTTGTGCAATGACAATCTCTTAATCATTTTTCTCTACTGTACCCTCAATAATAAGGTATGAACAGATACCACATAATCTGCAGTGGTATTCTTGGCATCTGGAAGATGCACTGTCTGGAAATCCAAGTCCATTAGTTTGGTGGCCCATTTGGCAATACTTTCTCTTGCTTATCCAGAACGTTATGTAGTGCATGCATAAAGCTGAAAGAGGTTTGTGATCAGATCTTAAGATAAACCTCCTACCTCACAGGTATGTTCTGTGGTATCTTACTGGAGAAAGATGTCAGAGCTTCTTTCTCAATGACGGAATAGGATTTTTCTGGAATAGTCAGGGCTCTGGAGACAAAATGCAATGAGGACTTCTCATCCATTTTTTCAGCTGAGTCAAAACAGCACTAATGCCATACTCAAACATCTGTCATTGGTGGAAATTGCATGTTTTATCTCATTAAAGCTGGTTTTGCACACTTCATCCCATTCAAACTTCACACCCTTTTTAAGGAGATGATACAAAGAAACTACTTTCATAACAAATTGCTTCACACAATCCCAAGAAGGATTGAAGTTTGTCCTTGTTACCAGGCTCTGGTGTGTCACCAATGGCTTTCATTAAGTCTGGTTTTTGGTTGCATCTGTGAGAACTCCAGATAGAAACACTAATGGCAGACTTACAGACTTGAGCAAAATATCCTTTTTCATTGCACTTATTGTTGCATACTGATTTCTTGGCATGACATCCTTGAAAGTCTGCCTTGTGACCTGGGTCACCACATCTGTAGTACTGGTAGCAATGTGGTGTGCAGGAAGGTAAAAGCACCGCAGATGTAGATGTAAATTCCTACTGTAGACCAAGCCAAAAACTCCTCTTTCACCACAAAATCAGTCAGTAGATCAACAAGCAGCAGAATTTTTACAAGGAATGAGAAGTGGAAAAGAGAATCAAGACTAGAAGATGTGGTCAATACCACGTCTATTCTTCTCACAGTGGGGGACGACTATGCATAGTTCTGTGAGGGTTCTTTGCTTCATGTCTCAGATTTTGACCAGAATTTTATATGAGGTAGCCATGATGAAATTCTAAGTTAACACTTTCCTCTGGCTTTACCAGTGGGTCAAGTTTCAGTCTCTTTTCTTACTTGTAATTGCTTTCAGGCAGGGGCTGTATGTGAGAGCTCCTCAGTACCAAGCACATTGCCAGCTAGTTAGTAGTTAGATCCATTTATTTTAACTGTATCTAAGGTACAATGATTTATTTTTAATTGTGAATTCCTTCCTCAGTACAGCTGTTCCCCACCCCTTTACAAAATCCTGTCAGTCAATCTAGTTTCAAGGTTTAGTGGTACTATAGCAGCCACCAGCTCTGGGCCCCCCTTGTGGCAAGTGCTATACAAACCCATTCCCTGCCTCATTTAACATGTTACACTCACTTATGTGTTGTCCTAAGTAAATAAAGGAAGTAATGGAGGAAGGGAGGATGTTAACAGTGACAGAGAATCATGGTTACCCAGACTGGCTGTGCACACAATTACTATTAAAAAATGAATATCTATGAGATACCAAGACATAGTCAGAGGACCCCTCAGGGATTCACAGACCACCGGTGAAAACCACTGTTCTAAGACCTTAAAACCACTGTTAACACCTCAGCTCCACCCATGTTATCAAGATCACGAGTCCTAGAATAAATGAACCAGCTGCCCCCAGGTGTTTTAAACACAAGCTTTCCTAATTCTGCTCTGAGCAGGTCTAATCACCTGTGTTGAAATTGCCTCTGACTGCTGATATCTTGTCTCCATTAGGGCTCCATTAGGGCTCCCAGTATTGATAACTTAAAGGAGCTGAAGCAACATTAGCCACAATGAAAAACTGTTAGCTTTCTTAATGTAGACAAGGCCACTGGGGCCAGCTGTTATGTATCAACTACTTCACTTCGACAAATTTCATCTGATACGACTGACAAATGCGATAATGAATGCCCTTGGTGCAAATGAATATCAGATATGCACTTACCCAGGCAGCTGTGATGTCCTTTTGACAACAGAGCTTTTAATGACAATTAACTGCTTTCTGCACATTGTCACTTACTGCTCCCCTGTCATTACTTAATAGCCCATGACCAGATGAAGCAGAAAGAAGAAGGAACTGCTGGAATGTAAAGGGCATATGCATGGTGAAGGTGGTGAGAAAAGAGTAGCTTGTAAGTCTATTTATGGAATCATGCTTCTTTTTAAAAGGAAAATATTACACTCCTGTATCTTTTGTGGAGCACTAAGGAAAAAAATCCATTCAGTAACTTCAAATTGCGAAGTTTTTAAAAGAGCAAATTGGAAATTTTTAAAAGAGCACGTGATAGACAAGCTGACACAAAACCTTTCAAAGTGAATAGGAATCCATAAGGAGAAAATGTGCCGTTTTACACATTATGTACCTCTCCATAATTGCTAGAACAAGCTATCCTGTATCAAATGGCATGGGCCACATGGGGAAATGGTCAGATATATTATCTGACACCTGCTTTTGGTGGACAAAATGTTTTCTTTAGCAACTGGCTGATAATTATAACTCCTAAATGTTTAAAATCATACTATTTTTGCCCGATTCTATAGCTCAGACTTGTTAATTTTACAGTCCAGTCCAAAGCCCATTGGCTTCAGAAGGCTCTGGATCAGGTCGTTAGGCCTACATTTTCTGGGGTCATTGTGCAGAGAGCACAGAGAGCATTCTGCCCCACCTCCTTCCAGCCCCTCTCCTTCCCCCCTCCACTGGTCTAAGTCCCTGCACACACACACACACACACACACAGGTGACTGCTCCCTCCCTTCACCCAACTGTGTGCAACCCTTCACAAAAGAGGAATGGCTACACCCCTCCTCACTCAGTACTTAGACTTTGGACCTCACTGCAAATGGAGAGAAGAGCATATGGTGCCATCCTAACTGACAGTGAATCAAGTGATGCCAGAAATACCATGGAAGGGTTGTGCTTCTTGAGAGACACTCTCTTCTGGTGCTCCCTCTAAGGCAGTGCAGCTCTAGTGCCTACATGGTATAATCTGATTCTTGGTCTTTGCAAGTTCAAAATGTAAGATAATTCCAGTAGAAGTCAGAACAGAATCAGTGCACATTGGTTTTAATACAAGTGTGACAGGGCACACTCCTCTACACTTGACAGGAAGGGGTTAACCCTACATTGTGGGCTGAAGAGGGCTTATGTCCTTAAGCAAGGACTGGCCTGTCTCCCACAACCCCCCCTAACCTGAAGCAAATACTCACCAGCAACTACACACCTCATAACAAAAACACTGACCCAGGAACCAATCCCTGCAACAAACCCCATTGCCAACTCTGTCTGCATATCTATTCAAGGGACATCATAGGACCTAACCACATCAGCCACACCATCGGGGCTCATTCACGTGCACATCTACCAATGTGATATATCCCATCATGTGCCAGCAATGCCCCTCTGCCATGTACATTGGCCAAACCAGACAGTCTCTACGCAAAAGAATAAATGGACACAAATCAGACATCAAGAATTGTAACATTCAAAAACCAGTAGGAGAACACTTCAACCTCCCTGGATACTCAGACTTAAAAGTGGCAATTCTTCAATAAAAAAAAGCTTCAAAACCAGACTTCAACGAGAAACTGCAGACCTGGAGTTAATTTGCAAACTGGACACCATCACATTAGGCCTGAATAAAGTCTGGAAGTGGATGGGTAACAAAAAGTAATTTTCCCTCTGCTGATATTCACACCTTCCTTGTCAACTGTTGGAAATGACCGACATCCACCTTGATTGCATTGGACTCATTAGCACTACAAAAGCAAATTTTCCCTCTCTTGATATTCACCCCTTCTTGTCAACTGTTGAGATTAGGCCCCTTCCACCTTAATTGAATTTGCCTCTTTAGCACTGACCCCCTCACTTGGTAAGACAACTCCCATCTTTTCATGTTTATATATAGAGAGAGATAGAGATAGAGATAGAGACACACACACAGTGCTTACTGTATTTTTCACTCCATGCATCTGATGAAGCGGGTTTTAGCCCACAAAAGCTTATGCACAAATACATTTATTAGTTTCTAAGGTGCCAAAAGGACTCCTCATTGTTTTTGCTGATACAGACTAACACGGATACCACTCTGAAACGTGCAGCCCAGGCAGACACCAAGGCAACCCCGGAGGCCTCGGAGAAAGGGCAGACTGGAGAACCTAGAGGTATCAGGGATGCCCTGACCACAACAGCAGGGACAATGGCAGGAAGCAGCCCAGGGAAACCAGACGGCACACGGTGAATGAGCCAGAACCTTGAGTCAGTGTGTTTTGGTCAGAGCCTTCCCCGCTGACTCATTGGCCCGTGCTATGACTACTAACAGGGCCTTGGGCTGGGGTCCAGTAGAGAGGGCCCAGACTCCTCTGCTGGGGGTGCAACTCCTCCCTCCATACCTGGCAGTGGTTGCTAGACAATACGGCCATGCTGACAAAGATTAATATATTGACTCTGGCTGCTAGGCCTTACTGCCTGGTGGATAGGGGTATTGACTTGGGCCACTAGGCCTTACTGCCCTGCGAGAAGGAGCAGATTCCCTGACTCTGGCCATTGGGCCTTATTGCCCTGCGAAAAGGGGCAGATTGACGGACACTAGCCCCTAGGCCCTATTGCTCAGTGACAAGGGCGAATTTCTAGATTCCAGCCACTAAGCCTCACTGCCCTCCTGATAAGGGTAAGCATGTGGACTTGGGCTGGGAAGGACATAGACGAAAGATACATATGTCCCACCCCGGCCATTCCCTAAGAGAAGCGAGCGCTCTTGCCTCGCACAGAATGGGGTTTTTCCCAACCTTGTCA
Organism: Dermochelys coriacea; assembly: GCF_009764565.3. NCBI lineage: Eukaryota > Metazoa > Chordata > Testudines > Dermochelyidae > Dermochelys > Dermochelys coriacea. The sequence goes on from NC_050068.2 coordinate 330,981,819, forward strand.
CACCAGGTTACCATTAAAACCTTAAAAGTTTCCATGCTTATTCACAAAAAGAGACCTGGAAGAAAACGTTAAATTATAACTGATCAAGTTTGCAAACACCACAAAAATTTGGGGGAGTGGTAAATAAAGAGGACAGGTCACTGACACAAAGCAATCTGGATCGTTTAGTAAGCTGGAGGGCAAGCAAACAATGTATGTTTTAATATGTTAAATGAAATTTATACATCTAGGAACAAAGTATGTAGGCCCCATACTTAAGATAGGGGACTCTATCCTGGGAAGCAGTGACTACAAAAAAAGATTTGGGGGTCAAGGGGAATAATCAGTTGAATATTGGCTCCCCAGTGTAATACTGTGACCAAAAGTACTAATGCTACCTTGGGATACATAAACAGGAGATTTTCAAGTAGGAGTAAAGAAGTGATTTTACTCCTGTATTTGTAGTATGCATTTTCAGTTTTTACTGATTTTCACCAATACATTGCCAGGTTTTTTATTAAAGGAGCTCAGTTATTACTGATTTATACCCATTTATGAATCCACTCAGTATTTTTAAGGGTACTTATTTTTGTGAAACACTTGCACTTTACGCAATTGTTGTGTCCTGTAGCTTTGATACTGAAGCAGTTCTGCAGTGTAAAGCACAGAACACACACACAATAGAGGTCAGAAAAATTAAACAATGTTAATGTCGTGCTTTGATTGGCTCACAAGGAGATGCTGCTCATCTGTTTCTTTGCATCCGTTTAGTGCGGCACTGAATTTAAACAATCAATCCTCCACATATAAAGATAAGGTAAAAAGGTAAACATGGGGTGAAAATGCAAATCTATGCCCAAATACCAAACAAAAAAAATTAGTTGCTTAGAAATATTCAAGAAAAGTAACAGGAGTAAAGAGGATGCCTTGCACTGCAAGTACTGCAGCAGGGAGGTCAGAGCTTTCACCTACAGAATCAAGTAACATGTCAAAAGCAAGCTATACAAGAAGTTTAAAGAAGAAAGTGAACTTTGAGATAAACAGTCAATATCAGTTGCTTTCACCATGGCTTTAATGAGAGGACACAGCACGATTGTGTCAATGAATTTCTGCACACTCTTTGTTTCACCGGACAACCACTATTAATTGCAGAGAGGCCTATGGGTGACTTTGTATGACAGTACTGTCCAGCAGCAAAAAAACCCTTCCTAATGCAGACAACCTCACTTGTAAGTATCTGAAAGAAAATGATGATGCTTTTGTATCTAAACTGATGGAATGAATTGATGGAAATGTGGCGTCTACTCTGATTTTTGACAAGTCTCCTAAAGTGTTGGACTGTCCGATTCTTGGTCTTTTGTTTATGTTTTTTTATTTCAAAGTGAATAAACCCACATTGTTTTGTGCTGATGTGATATTCATCTCCTCTGCTGACACCAGTTTTGTCAATGAAGCAACAACTGACATGTTTGAGATGTACCAACTAACTTGCAAAAATGTGTCCACAACGAACAGATTCTGCTTCTCTATATGAATTCTCCATCACTGGCAATTTTTAAATCAAGACTGGATTTTTTTTTCCAAAAAAAGATATGCTCTAGGAATTATTTTGGGGACATTCTATGGCCTCTATCGGGTGAGACTAGATCACCACAATGGTCCCTTCTGGCCTTGGAATCTAGGAAAGTGAACCATTTTCTTTTTAAAGTTATATGCTAAGAATACCAGTGTTTAAGGTGTTTAGGGTTTGCTGCACTTCAGGTAAAAGCAACAACAAGAAACAATTACAATCTTTGTTGCGGGCTTTTTCCCCTGCCTGCAAGTGTAGTTAACACAGGCCATCTAATGTTCTTCGGTAATGGCTTTTTATCTGATTTTGCAAGCCAACATAAGGATAATTGTAGAATTATAAAATTATATACACATGCAGGAACCTAATTTGTAACATTTCTGTGGGAATCAGATGAACTGGTCTGAGCTGAAGATGTCTTTCAGACTTTCATTTTCCATTAATTTCAAGCTTTAAGGCTGATTACTCAGACAGTAATTTCATAACATCTTCAAGGAAAGAGATCCACATTTTCTCCTGCAAACGTTTATCAGAATAAAGAATAGTTTCTTTAAAGAATAAAATAAAGCTCTCTTGACAAATAGATACTGACTCTTCAGAGTGCACTCTTGATAGCACTGGAATATATTGTCACGTTTAGACTAACAGGAAATTTTTATAATCATGTTTAGCAATAAGTAAAAATGGAGTAGATGTGCCTGTAGTTGGTGTGGTGCATGTGCAGCAATAGCCATTAATGAACTAGTTTTAATAGGCCAACTCAGATACCATGCAACATTAATGGTTACCATCCACCAAGAAGCCAGTTAGCTGGGGATATTAAAAGAAGGAGCACTAGAATTATTTTAAGATGTATACAGAAGTTTGTGCTTCAGATTAAGTTATGTGTTCATGGGGCCAGATCCTTCATTAACCCCAATAGAGCTACACCAATTTATACCAGCTGAGGATCTGGCCTATTACCATTTCCTATTTCAAAAGATTTACCGAGATCCCCAGGAAGCCAGACATGGCAAAGGCAGATTTAGAGGAGTCACAATTCTCATAATCAAATCACAGCCTCAGAAACAATGCTAAGGAAGTTTCCAACATTACAAGTCCACACCATGCAAGTTTTTCTCTCTCCTTTTTCCTCCCCAAATCATTTAGTTTCCCTATACAGTGATGACTGTGCAGGGATCCTTGAGGCAACGAGTATCAGGACAGTGAAGACATGCTCTCTTTCAAGTAAAAATGAAACCGTTGACAAGGAGACAGCTAAAGTCTTGGCCAAAATTTTAGAATCTGGATGGCTAAATCCTTATTGATATATTTTTTCAAGAGTGCTGAGCACCTTCAGCTCCCTCTGGTTTTAGTAGGATGGTGGCTGCTCAGAACTTCTGAACATCAGATCATTTTTACTCACTAGGTGTCTAAGTAATGATATAGGCAGCTGGGTTTGAAAATACTGGCCCTTTTGTTTCATTGTTGGCCACCAATCTTCCAAAAATCTGTCCCTATCAGGAGGGCAGTCTGAGAGTCCACCAGATCTCCAACAGTTCATCTGATGACAACTTCCAATGGTCATTCCTTCAAAAGTTCCCTACAGTCAGTTGGTGGCAAGAAGTCATGCAGCATTTCCCCAGAACTGGAGCTGTTTTAACAAATACTGGCTTCACATCAGCTCCTATTTTAAAGATTTTCTTCCCCAGCACATTTGATGTTTGCTGTTGGTCTCTTATTTGCAGAGATTTCAAGAGGAAAATTCCAGAATAGCAGATATCTCCCATATCCGAGTCTGCCTTACCCACATGCCAGCAACTAACACAGACCCATCACTGCCCTTAACTAGAATAAGAAAGGGAAGCTATAACCTTCCTCTTCTGTATTTGTCATGCAATCCACCCAAAGGGATGAGAAGTCACCAATCAACACATGCACGGCTGAGCCTCCTCCCCCATGTTTCTCCAAAGAGAAGACAGGAAAAAAAATCCCCAAATTCCCAACACTGCCTTGGACCTTCTGTAGTCATTTGCACCTGCATAGAGTGAGCTAAAAATTATTTTTTATTTAGCTGAATTTCACATCCACTTTGTACAGATATAAATAGTTACAAAAGGTGCAAGACAGTGAAGCATTATGACCATATGGACTGATATTATGCTCCCATGGAAGCTGCCATAGCGAGATAAAATCCATGGCTCAAACAGTCTTGTTCTGCCTATTTTGCAATTTTAAATGCAGTCTGAAGTTGCTAAAAGCCAGAATTCCCACACAATACTTTTACTAATAAAGTCTTACAGACAGTGCTTAATTTGTAAAGAAAACTGCCAGGGCTCAAGCAATAATGATAATGCCATTCCTAAGAACAGCACATTCAAAATTATAACAAGTTTATTTGAAAGTGCGCTTAGCAGGTTTAACAGGGTTGTACTTTACTTCTCCATAGCCCATAAAAATCTCCTTGGGACATCATCATGACCAGTGGTGTAGCCAAGCCAGAACACACCAGAATGACCTTCTGGTACTTTTCCATTCACCATTTTAATGACTGGTGCAGCTTTTTACCTTGTTGTGGCTCAGACACACTTCAGCTTGGGGTTTTTTGCAGAGCACACTGCAAGGAGGACACCATATTAAAGAACATGCTGCTCCGCTTCCACTGGCATGACATCGCAGGCATGGTGCATGAAGATGCCATAACAGAATGGGTGCCAGGGCTGTGGCAGGAAAAGTGATGGCAGGGCTAAGTCCCAGCAAAAATTAAGTGCTGCATCCACACTTTTACAGGACATTAAAGCAACTGATTTAGTACAACATAAGGCTCCAGTGCCCAATTATGACCCCTATCCTTCAAAGGCTTAAGCATTCACTGTTGCCAAGTCTCATAATTTTATTTTATGCCTCATAGGGAAAGAACATTTATAGCACTCATGGTTGTTGAGAAAAAGCTGAAAATATGAATCTAGTGTACACTAAAAGCTCAGGAACCAGAATGTTTAAAAAAGAACCCAAAATGTACCATTTTTAAAAATCTCAATATTTTGGAGGGGCTCACTCAATTGTGGAATGCTCAGTTTGGCAATACTGGTGACTTGACACTGATAACCCGTTTGACTTCAACACTACTACATATGTCCATAGTTACTCACTTGCCTAAATGACTGCAGAACCAGGGCCTAGAAGAAACTATAAGAACTTAATTTCACACAGAGTAATTTTCAGAAAATTAATATGATCATTACAGCAGCATGGAATTGTACTAGGGAATCAAATTTAGACAAAAAATTTCCAGACAAAGCATATATGTCAAATTTCAGACTATACTGGAAACTAGCCAATAGAGGTCAGCATTACATAACAAAATAGTCTTAACACTAGTGATGTGAGCTACAATTAAACCCAATAAAATATTTTCAACTGAAAATTTTAATGGCAATTTTGCTACAAAAATGGAAAAATTGTTCAGATTTGTAGAATTTGGACTCTGCACTTTGAAAAATGATCCATATTTAGTTTTAATTATTTACGCAATTCTGCATCCCATTCTAGCTACGTGTATGTATTGTAGCATCACCATGGCGTGACCACCTTGGGAACAAACTCCCAGATATACACAGGGGAATCTCTCTTTGGGTCAGCTTATATGGTGTTATACCAGTATAAATCAGAAACAAGAGAGAAGAATCATTCCCTAAATTTTTTTGCTTAAGATATCTGAACTTTAGTAAGGATTTTGAGAAGACTACTTTCACCAATGAAGATTATCCTAAAGATATGTCTAACTAGGACTGCTCCAGGGTTCCAATCTATACCAGTTTTACAGGATGATGTGAGTGTTTTTACTAAAATTCAGTAGATCTGCACCTTATAAGACTCTTGCTTACAAAAGACATCATTTGCTTCTTATAGATGGTGTCTTATGTATTTTCTTCAGCTGCACAGATTTTCCAGAGTAAGGAAATCCTACATTGTTAGAAATAGAGCTCTCTCTCTTCTATCCAACTGAAATACCTGTTCACTTTCTATAATGAGAAAGAGAACAGTCCAGATAACCAGATAATTTTTACAAATTATATTACCTGTCGAGAGATCTAGTTTAGCATATAGTAATAGCTCTTCCAATGGCTGCTTACACTCTAGGTAATTAAGGATAAAACATTAACTGGAGGAGAACTAAAGTTAGAAAAGACCAACAGTATTAAGAATAGGTAAAAGTCTTTGAAAGAAGCACATAGCTGTAGTTATCTTTTCAGTAGGCAACACTGTCAAAAACTAATTTGCCACCTGCTGTCAGAGTGCAAGTCTTGATCATCCAGCTAATGAAGTACTCAGATATTTCATCCTGCAAGTTATATCATTCTATAACATGCAGAATAAAATGCAAATGAAAATTTGCTGCTTAAAATCTCCTATATTCACACTTATTAATGGTCTAGTATTCTAATTAAGTATGATATGTTTATTTAACTAGTAGGACCTTAGCAGGACTATAAAAGTTTTTATACTGCATTTTTGCTTTAAAACAATGAATTTTGTTAATATTTCATTCTGTATGTCAAGATTAAAGTATTTTAGAACCCTATAGGCCCAGTAAAGGTCCACTTACACCATTCCAACCTAGTGCCTATTGACATAGCATGGGTCTCCTACATGAAACATTGTTTTTGTTTGATATTTTCAAAGCAGTCTAGAGCATAAGACATGAACATTCGTTTTAAGCGAAGATGGGTCTGACACCCCCTAGATTGCTTTGAAACTCTCAATCTTTCTATTTAAAATTTCAGACTGTCAAGATGTGGTAAAAAAAAGTCATTCTGTATGTTGTATGAGAATCTAATCACAGTTTGTCTCCAACATCTTTATTCAGTAATAATACAATCACATAAACTGTTGGCTTGAGGTAATCTGTGGATGTGGCACCTGAATGAGATTCATGATCAAAAGCATTGATCATTAATGTTTTCCACAAGACTTCCTGCCTCAACTGATATATAGGACATCACGGAATGACTTTTCTTAGACTGACCATCCCTAGCTGACAGAGTAGGCTGAATTCCAATATCTCATCTGCCAGTTTAATTCTGTTGACTTCATGCCTGATTTTTCTTGGTTTCGGGTTAGAATGATTGAGTGCAGCATTAAGTAATTGAGTGCAGCATTTTAACAATGAAATTGTAATATCAGCTAGTTTGTAACAAATTAATAACAATGAGCCCAATTCTGTAGCTCTTACCCAGGTTAAAATTCCCATTGGTTATAACAAGACACAGCTTCATGGGCAGTTTTGCCTACACCAAAGTGGACCTTATGTTCCTATACAGCTTTTTATTTCAAAATTTGACAGAGCCAAGAGCGATCAGGCTGTAAATTTAAAAATCCACTATTTCGTAAATACAGAAACATTTTTCTCCTATTAACCAATTTGTCAGCTCTCTGCCTTTTAATTATTTTATTGTGGCGAGTACCAGACTGGTTTAATCAACACTCAACTTCAAATAGTTGATAAAACATTTTTAAATTAACTTACATCATTGTATCTGTATTGGACAGTTATTTTCATTTTTTAAAATGGGCTTCCAACATTTAAAATATATTGCTCATAATCCCTTATTACGTGCAGAACTTGCAACGACTTCATTTGGTGAAAGAAAATTAGCCTGCAACTTTTTACCCCACTAACCAGTGCAATGGAGTCCCTTTTTAAAGAAACTCTCTCACCACTTAAGTTTTATCAGATCATGATCAGAGACAAGCTCTTTTTTATGTTTGATGAATAATACATTAAATTGGTTACAAAGGGAATAGATTATCTGAAGTCATGGAATATATCCACCCAATGAGGAATCTAACTAGTGCATTATACTTACAAAAGCAGTGTTAATATTGTAAATTGTACTTTGCCAAATTTTTAAATGATGTCACACACACTGAGAAAATTGAACTGCCATATGTTAAGTTTAGCTCGTAATTTTATCAGATATGAAATAAGAGTTTGGTCACAAAGGATAGGCTCCAGCCCCTTCAAGACAGGCAGCAATAATATGACCATCAGAATATCATCTAGTCTACTTTCTACAAATTAAACTCTGAACCCACAACCCACCCAATCCTGCTTAGTTTGAAATCACATGATTCTAGGAGTTCTGATGGTCAGTGAATTTTGAATGTTTCGAGCATTCTTTTATCAGTGACAGTAGCACTTGGGACACTAACACCTTTGTTTATAATATTATTTTATCAAGAACTATTGTAGGCTGCATACTTCTTGCTTCACTATAAAAAGGTAAAACAAGAGATTCCAAATCAGTATGAAAGTTACAGAGACCATTTAATTACAGAGACCATTTAATGGAAAGAAAATTCTGTGTCTCATTGCTTGGGTTTTCCAAAGTGCTGCAGTACTTGCTAAGAAGGCAGAACAGTATGATATTCAAGGGGGGGAAATCAGTTTTTCTTTTAAAAACTGAAAAGATAGGAATTTTTATAACTTGACACCAATACTACTAGTAGGTCACTCAGGAAAGTTTCTATTCCCAGTTTAGCATTTGTGACAAGATGTAAATTCATTTTGTGGAAGTGGAGGTTTTTTTTGTTTTTTTTTTTTACCTTTTCTTCATATTCTAAAAACATATTTAAAAAAACATTAAAAGAGAAGCACACCATTAACCACCTCCACACCCCACTTTGTGAAATATTTGCTCTATTCCACTGAAGAAATTTTAACTAGACTTTGATGTTTTATCAGACAAACTTAGCTATCATACATGACACACATAGACACACACAAATCCATCCAGGCTACGGACCGACTGCCTAAGTGGCAGTTCTGTAGAAAAGGACCTGAGGATTACAGTGGATGAGAAGCTGTATACGAGTCAACAGTGTGCCCTTGTTGCCAAGAAGGCTAATGGCATATTGGGCTGCATTAGTAGGAGCATTGACAGCAGATCAAGGAAAGTGATTATTTCCCTCTATTCAGCACTGGTGAGGCCACATCTGGAGCTTTGGGCCTCCACTACAGAAAGGATGTGGACAAATTGGAGAGAGAGTTCAGCAGAGGGCAACAAAATTGATTAGGAGGCTGGAGCACATGACTTATGAGGAGAGGCTGTGGGAACTCGGCTTATTTAGTCTGCAGAAGAGAAAAGTGAGGGGGGATTTGATAGCACCCTTCAACTATCTAAAGGGGGGTTCCAAAGAGGATGGAGCTAGGCTGTTCTCAGTGGTGGCAGATGACAGAACAAGGAGCAATGGTCTCAAGTTGCAGTGCGGGAGGTCTAGGTTGGATATTCAAAAAAACTATTTCACTAGGAGAGTAGTGAAGCACTGGAATGGGTTACTTAGGGAGGTGGTGGAATCTCCATCCTTAGAGGTTTTTAAGGTCTGGCTTGACAAAGTCCTGGCTGGGATGATTTAGTTGGGGTTGGTCCTTCTTTGAGCAGGGAGTTGGACTAGATGACCTCCTGAGGTCTCTTCCAACCCTAATCTTCTATGATTCTATGATCTCTTATTTCAAGGTTTAAGTGCAAAAAAACCACCAAAAAACACACACAAAAACAAAACAAAACAAAAACACCTCTCCTTAGAGTCAGTAACCAAAACCAAATGAAACATTGGGAAGATCTCAGGGAAACTGGATTGATTTTGGCAAATAACTTATTTCTAGCTAGTTGAGATGGATGTTGTGATTTACTTCAGAAATACTTGAATTATTTTGGCATGATGAATGTCATTTTACAATGACAGGTCTTAAAATTCATAGGGGTCTTCTCTCATCTCAATACATTCAGCTAATGCCAAAATTTTCAAGAACAGGGACCTAAAAAGTTAGGCTTCTAAGTACATAGTGAAGCATCCAAATAAGAAAGGGAGTACTTGTGGCACCTTAGAGACTAACAAATTTATTTGAGCATAAGCTTTTGTAAGCTACAGCTCACTTCATCAGATGAAATGAGTACACAAGTACACAAGCCACAAGTACTCCTTTTCTTTTTGTGAATACAGACTAACACGGCTACTACTCTGAAACCCATCCAAATAAGTGACCTGGTTTTCAAAAGTGCCAAGAACCCAAACGTTTCCAATGATAATAGGAATTGCTAGGTGCTCAGCACTTCTAAAAGTCAGGCTCTAAAATAAGTGATCTAACTTTAGGCACCTAATTTTCAACATTTTAGCCGTAATTCCTATGATATTAACTTAAGTTATGCAGAAAGACAAAGGTATTCTATAATGGACAAGTGCTTTTAAATATATGAATAAAAACATCCTAGGGAAAAGCAATTATACTTATTTAAGTATGAATTGTCCCAGACTTCATTCCCTTTCTGAGTTTAGCCCAAACTTTCATGTCCAAGCAAGGTCAGATAATTCATTCTTCCTAATATCTCACCACATTCTATAACCACAAATAGCAGCTTGCACCACTATAATATCCACTAATCCTTACTTATAAGCCTGTCCGTTTTCTTCCAGAAACAACCCATTCATCTTGAATAGGCTTTCCTGGTCTCTTCCATAGTCATTCTATTTTCAATCCTATTCAAGGTTCCCTCACAGGATCCAGCATCTGAGAGCATGGCAATTGGATCCCATACTGCTGCTGCATTCAAATACAATATGCTCTACGGTTTTCCCAGACAGATATAACCCTGAACACACTGTACATCTGGGACTGGGAAAGCCCCAGGCCATGAAGACACATTGTTGAGGCCCATCACTATTCAATTTGTCAGGGAGTACATTTTTATACTGTTTTGCTCTACAGTTCAGAAGACTTAATTCAGGTGGCTGGCTAGACCTAGTAGAGGAGGGTTGTTATCTAGCTATTATCTGGCAAAGCATATCTGACGACATGTCACAGAAAGCTGTTCACACAAGGTAATGGACCTGCACAACTGAATTTTAGTTCAGGCATCAACATCCCATTGTTTACTCCATAACAAATTCACAAAAAATGGGGGGGGGGGAAGAGAAGAGTCTGTTTAAAGGGATAGGATATCTTCTCTTCAGTTACACACCAGAAACAGATACAGCTTTCTTCACGTTCTTGTCAAACTGCTGGAAATTGCCCATCTTGATTATCACTACAAAAGTTTTTTTTCCCCCTCTCCTGCTGGTAATAGCTCATCTTAACTGATCACTCTCATTATAGTGCGTATGGTAATACCCATTGTTTCATGTTCTCTGTGTATACAAAATCGTCCTACTGTATTTTCCACTGGATGCATCCAATTAAGTGGGCTATAGCCCACGAAAGCTTATGCTCAAATAAATTACAGGTTTCAGAGTAGCAGCCGTGTTAGTCTGTATTCGCAAAAAGAAAAGGAGTACTTGTGGCATCTTAGAGACTAAAATTTATTTGAGCATAAGCTTTCAAATAAATGTTAGTCTCTAAGGTGCCACAAGTACACCTGTTCTTTTTGTGGATACAGACTAACATGGCTGCTACTCTGAAAGCTTTCTTCTAAAGTCCCAATGGTGAAGAAAAAGAAAAAGGTTAAAGCCCCATTCAAATTAAGCCCACTAGGTGGATACTTTAACCTTTTACATCCCTCCCACCGCAGCTCATTTCCTGTTGATTCATATCCCCTGATCTTAGGGAACCAAGCAAAGGCTTGTTAGATTTGGGAACATCGCCCAAGAAACTCCTGTTGTCTCAGTCAAGAACAGCTGGCAGGCAGGCATGGAATGAGCATGGGACTGACATCCAAGAACCACAGAGCTCTAAATCACAGCTCTACCAATGACTCACCATATGGCTTTAATCACTTAACCATACAGTGCCACTATCTCTCATCTGTAAAGAGGAGCAAAAGTTACCTACCTCACTGGAGCATTGTGAAGATTAGGTAACATTTGTACAGTGCTTTGAAAATAAACTGCTAGGTTTATGCAAAATTTATTATTTATTGTTCAGATGCTCTTTCCCCTTGGCAATCCAAGCAGCAGCTGAAGGTGACAGGTTTTAAAACTTTGTTTGCAAGGCATTAGCAATGTTTCTCACTTCATCAGGCAGGTGTGCTCTGTGCTACATACTGCCACAGTCAAGAACACAGTATCAGCATTGTAGAAAGATGCACACAGGGACAAGGAGGCATTTCTCAGGCTAAATCTGAGAGACTATTTTGCCTAGAATACCATAATGGCTTCATATCCACCGTCTGGTTAAAATTTGGGCATCCTCTTTAAATTAGAGCTAAGATGAGTCCATGCACCATCCACAGAAGGCTGTTTTGAGTTTCAGACTGTTCTGAGAGAATTCCCCAAATAAGGAACTGATACAGCAGAGAAAGAAGATTCTAGAGCATCTAATGCAGAAGTATAATCCAGATTATGTAAAAACCAACAAGGAGTCTGGTGGCACCTTAAAGACTAACAGATTTATTTGGGCATATGGGAATTATGTACAATCACTTTATGAAAAGCTTTGTACTTCCAAGACTGGGCTTTGCCCAGATCTTTAATCTTCTTGCTAGATTAAAATGAAAAGATGCAGCTCATACTCTGCACTTTCCATTAAATAGGTGCTTTAAAAAGGTCCCCTTCACTTTATCTCCAATATGAAAAAATTTAGAAAGAACAAGCACAAGGTTTTAAAAGCCTCTACTCAATGCATTTGTGATGTACGTCCTGTCCAGTAAGCAAGTGGTGTGAAGAAATTTCCTCGCTTTTTCATTTTATTTTAAACCTACTGAATAAGTCCCCCCCACCCCCACCCCCCGCCAAGCTATAAATCTTCAGCTGTATCTTTGTTGGAGAGTTTAAGTATTTTCCTCTAATCCCCCAGGTTTCCCCTTCATCAAGACTTGATCATCATCTTTGGTTACAGGAAAAAGGACAATTGCCGGCTTTTGGGCCTGGCAGGGATAAATTCCTGCCTGTCTAGCCCACCGTGCAATACCCAGCTTCCTGTAGAGCAGCTACCTGCCTGGTAGCAAAACCAGGCTAGATAGCATGATACTGAAAGTGAGGGTGGGGGGTAACTGCAGGGAAAGAACCACCATGTATGGCCAGAGAGTTGGAAATAAAATCCTTCTCACAGACACACATGGGTAGGTGAACTAGTGGGGTAAAAACAGGTTTCAGAGTAGCAGCCGTGTTAGTCTGTATTCGCAAAAAAGAAAAGGAGTACTTGTGGCAACTTAGAAACTAACACATTTATTTGAGCATAAGCTTTCGTGAGCTACAGCATCCGATGAAGTGAGTCTCACACAAATAAATTTGTGAGTCTCTACGGTGCCACAAGTACTTTTTTTTTTTTTTTAGTGTAGTAAAAGTCACCAAACTGCTTGTGAAAAGCTGGGCAGAGGCAGAGATGAATCCTGCTCTCCCCTCACTTGTATTTTGCCCTTCTCTCCTGCTTCACATTGAGCTGCCAGAGTGGCGGAGCATGAGTCCCTTACCAGGGAGGGAAGTCCAACCCAGGCCCCCAGATCTGCAACAATCAAGGAACAAGCTGAAAGCCTGAACCTAGCCAAATCCCATCCCACTGATCTTAAAATTGGCAAGCCTTCTAGTGCTTTTTCATTTTAGATGGGATACAAGAATAGCCTGCTATGATGTTGTGATATTTATGCCTCAGTTCATGACTCCGAAGAGAGTTTTGCTTAAATCTCGGGATGGCTCATATTTGAATTGATTGGCCAGACCCCAAGAAATAAAAGTAAGGAGATTTGCACTTAAAGCATCTTCCCTCTAACGATCTCAAACGCTGTCAAAATATCAATTGAATTGAATCCTCAACACCCGTAAGTAGTATTATCTCCATTTTACTTACTTACAGAGATGTTGGAGCAGCCTTTGGCTGGTGTAAATTGTCATACCTTCATTGGACTTCTGCCCTGGAAAAGTTAAGTCACTTCAAAAGGGCACAGGGGGAAGTCTAACACATGTAGAGACTAGGGACAGAATGCACAGACACTGTGCTGATAAGCATTATCCAAATGCCTTGGATCAGAGGTTCCCAAACAAGGGGTCATGACCTGTAGGGGATCACAAACTAGAGGGTTGTGATTTCTCAGCCCTTCCCATATGGCTAAATCATAAGTGGATTTTGGGAGGGGAGAAGAGGGCATTGCCCCTCTAAACCATAGGTATAGTTTGCGAGGGCACAATGGTGCCCTCCCTTCCCAACTGCAAGCCTCAAGCAAGCATGTGCAATCTAAGGAGCTCTGCAGAGGATACAGAAGACCGCTTCCAGCTTGTGCCCCTGAGGCAGGGAGTCAGAATTTTGTTTTTAAAACAGGGTGATTAACAGGTTATTAAGATAAGAAAGGGCTGTTAGGATGTGTCCTAAAGTTAACAGGTTTCAGAGTGGTAGCTCTGTTAGTCTGTATCAGCAAAAACAAGGAGTCCTTGTGGCACTTTATAGACTAACTAATTTATTTGGCATAAGCTTCCATGGGCTAAAACCCAATTCTGTTGAGCCAATTCTCAACAGTTGACAAGGAGTGGAAATCACTTTTGTAGTGTTAATGAGGCCAATGTAAACTGGGGCAGGGAGTTATATACACTCCTGGTGCCTGGGCTCCAGCAATATTCAGGGCCCGGGGACCCGGCTCCACCTATGTTTGGGGCCGGGTATCTCCCCTGACCCTGCCTGCCACCCCTCCGCACCTCCCCCGAGTGTCCCCCGGCCCCCACTTGCTGCCCCCACTCACCTCCTCCTGCCCTGGAGCCTGCAGCTCAGGCTGACTCTGCTCTGCCGGCTCCCTGCATCAACTATTGCCACAGGGTCCTAGTGCCCCCCATTCACAAATGGCGGGGCAGGCTGCCCTTACCCTGCCCTTCCGCCCTAGTCCTGAGCCTCTCCAACGCCCCAACCCCCTCAACCCCAACCCCAGACAGACCCCCTCATCCCCCCCACACCCCAACTCCATTGTCAATTGCCTACTTCCAACTTAAATTGAATTGGCTTGTTAGCACTGACCCCCCACTTGGTAAGGCAACTCCCATCTTTTCATATTCTGTGTATTTATACCTCCCTACTGTATGTTCCACTCCATGCATCTGATGAAGTGGGTTTTAGCCCATGAAAGCTTATGCCCACATAAATTTGTTAGTCTCTAAAATGCCACAAGGACTCCTCATTGTTTTTCCTAAAGTTAAATGATCTGTTCCAAGCTTAGTGAACTGCAAAAAGTAAGTAGCCTAAATGATAGGCTAAATTGTTTCAATTGTATTCAAGAGACTGTAACAAGTTACTAATATCTTTGAGAAGGTAACTGATTTTTTTAGGCAAAGGAAATGCAGTAAATCTAATCTACCTGGATGTCAGTAAGGCATTTGAGACAGTTCCACATGTGAAATTAGTTATATTAATCCACATATTCTCCAATTTAACTGAGAACTGAAAGGTGGATACAGAACTGGCAGTCTTCCCTTGAATAACAGGTCATACTGAAAGGTAAACTGTCAGGCTGGAGAGAAGTTACTAGTGGAGCTCCTCAGGGTTTTGTTTTGGGACCAATATTATTTAACATTTTTATTGCTGACCTTGGCACAAAAAGTGGGAGTGTGCTAATAAAAATTTGCAGATGACACGAAATTGGGAGGTATTACCAATACCAAAGAGGACTGGAATACCATATAAGACGACTTGAGTGACCTTGTAAACTGGAAGAATTGAAATAAGATGATATTTAAATAGTGCAAAGTCATACATTTAGGGACTAAACCAGAATTTTTGCTATAAGGTAGGGACTTAGCAGTTGGAAGTGGCAGTGGAGGAGAAAGACCTGGGTGTATTGGTTGATCACAGGATGACTATGAGCCATCAATGTGATGCAACTATGAAAAAGGCTAAACGCAGTCCTAGGATGCATTAGGCGAGGTATTTCCAGTAGAGATAGGGAAGCATTAGGGCCATTATACAAGGCATTCATCCTTGTATAAGGATGAATAAGACCTAGGAGACCTCATCTGGAGTAGTGTGCACAATTCTGGTTTCCCATGTTTAAGAAAGATGAATTCAAAACAAGATCAGGTGCAGAAAAGGGCTACTAGGATGATCTGAGGAACAGAAAACCTATCTTGTAAGAGGAGAATCAAGGAGCTTGGCTTGATTAGTCAAACCAATAGAAGGCTGAGGGGAGATGTGATTACTCTGTCTAAATGCATCACAGGGATAAACACTAGGGAGGGAGAGGAGTTATTTAAGTTAAGCATCAATGTGAACCCCAGAACAAATACATATAAACTGGCCATCAACAAGTTTAAGCTTGAAATTAAGCAAAGGTTTCTAACCATTAGAGGAGTGAAGTTCTGGAGCAGCCTCCCAAGGAGAGCACTGTGGGTAAAAAACCTAATTGGCTTCAAGACTGAGCTTGATAAGTTTATGGAGGGGATGGTATGACAGGACTGCCTACAGTGGTGTGTGGCCCACTGCCTGTAGCAAAAATCCTCAACAGCTGGAGATGGGATGCTAGATGGGGAGGGCTCTGAGTTACTACAGAGAATTCTTTCCCAGGCATCTATCTGGTGGGTCTTGCCCACATGCTCAGGGTCGGGGATCACCATATTTGGGGTCAGGAAGGATTTTTCCCCCCCGAGGTGAGATTGGCAGCAACAATGGGGATTTTTCACTTCTGCAGCATGGGTCACAGGTCACTTGCAGGTTTAAACTAGTGTAAATGGTGAATTCTCTGTAACATGAAGTCATGATTTGAGGACTTCAGTAACTCAGCCAGAGGTTAGGGACCTATTACAGGAGCTGGTGGGTGAGGTTCTGTGACCTGCACTGTGCAGCAGGTCAGAATAGATGATCACGTTGGTCCCTTCTGACTTTAGTAAGAGTACCTAATTAAGAATATACATTACAATTTTAAACCAGTGTCCCATAAGTGACTTGCCATAAGATGTCAGAACATGTTAGTATTACTCCCACAGTAGCATCAACTTCCTGGACACAACAATCAGCTTCAACAATGGAACCCCACAGACTATACTCAAGAAAACCATAGATCCAGTAGGTGATCCACCTTTAGAGACGCAGTAACCACTCCCAAATACAACAAGAAATCTTATCTACAGCCAGGCACTCAGATGCCACAGAACATGCTCTGCAAAGAAAGTCTGGGAAATGCACCTTAATACACTCAATACCTCCTTCACCAAACAAGGACATTCCCCAGAGAAGATCGCAGCATGGAATGGGCCACTCAAATACCCTGAGAAAACCTACTTCAATACAGAAAAAAAAATACCCCTCTGACTACACATCCCTAGTTGTCACCTACCACCCCACACTGTAACCCATACATGATATCAAATAACTACAACCCATACTCAATGGGGACTCCACTCAAACATCTTTCCTGAACCCCTCTCTTCTGGCCTTCAAACAACTCTCCAACATCTTCAAGCTCAACATCAGAAGCAAGCTCCCCACAGATCAGGACACACCAACTCAAAAGTGGCACCAGACGCAAAGCCTGCAGACTTATCTCCACTGCTACAATGATCAACACCCCCACAACACCTTTCAAGATCCATCCTCAACATGTGGTGTACCTCTTCCAGTGCACTAAATGCCCCACCATCACTACATTAAAATAAGACAAAAACCGCCCACAATCTGTCAGGGAGCACTTTTCACTGAGCGATTACTCCTTATCTGACCTCTCAGTCCTCATCCTCAAAGGAAACTGTACAACACTTTCAAAAGATGAGCCTGGAAGCTTAAATTCATAACTTTGCTGGACACTAAAAATCATGGTCTTAATAAAGACACTGGATTTATGGGTAATTACAACGAACTGTAATCTACTAACTATGAGGTTGCATTGTTCAGCAAGGAACTAGGCAATACAAGATACACATCTCTGGGGGAAAGTTGGACTAGAGCAGGGGTTCTCAAACTGGAGGTCGGGACCCTTTAGGGGGTCGCAAGCTGTCAGCCTCCACCGCAAACTCTGCTTTGCCTCCAGCATTTATAATAGTGTTAAATATATATTTAAAAAGTGTTTTTAGTTTATAAGGGGGGGTCACACTCAGAGACTCGCTTTGTGAAAGGGGTTACCAGTATAAAAGTTTGAGAATCACTGGACTAGAGAATCTGCTGGCATGCTTCTGCAGTGTAACTTATGAGTGACTAGGTAGTAGCTAGAGGCTGCTGGAGGCTGTGTGTTAACTGGCCAGGAGTGACTGTTCATGAGTAAAGCAGTGTAAAAGGCATCCCAGGTTCGAGAACTGAGGAGACAGTTATTTAACTGTCCAGATTGTACCCTGAATAATGTCACATTATTCAAAACAATTTTTTTTGTGGGAGGGAAACCGATTGAAAGTTAGTTGTGAATATTTGTATTGCACATGGTTGGTTTGCAATTTTCAACATTTCACTATCAGAGTTTGCAGCTATAGAGGGATGCACTGATCAAACCTAATGTTTAAGTACAATGAAAAATGTGCAAATGAATAGATACTCTTCAATCTGAATATTTGAAGAATCTTAAGCAGGTATACTGCCTTAAGAATTTAGGATCAAAGCAGGCAGTCCCCTGTGTGGGAGCACAAAGAATCAATAAAGCACTATCACCGCTAATGTAGAAAAATTCTCATTTGTCTCTGATTTAACTGTTGTACTTTTCCTGTGGGCATGTTGTAATACAGCTACTTGAACGTAAGACTATACAGCTATTTCATGACTGGACTTCTTTGCGCAAAAATCTTTTAGGCTATAACTACTCATTTTAACTTTGGCTAATTTTTACTTAATATTTACTTCAATAGGTCATGTTCTGTTTGAGAGGAGTATTTGCTCCAGGGGAACAGAAGACACAGGAAAATGCAAAATGTGCATGTTACATGGCCATACATTTTGCTGCTAAGTAAAAACAGAAATTCTTGACACAGATTAAACATTGGAGCTACGATGCCTTTGATCTTGTTTATGATAATTGTTTTACATCTATGGCCTTATTGTAGCAGGGTTTACAAACACTAGCCAACTGAGGAAGAAAGCTTAGCTCCGTACAGTACAAGTAAATAACATCAACTATTGGAGTATGGTCTTTTGGTTAAATCACTGAACTGGGATTCAAGAGATCTGGGTTCAATTTTTGACTTTGCCACAGATTCGCTGTGAGACCTGGAGCAAGACAGACAATCTCTCTGTGCCATCGATGCCTGCAGCTGTACCATGGGGATAAGCCAGACAAAGGAAGTACTGTAGACGACTTGGAGCAGGGACTGTCGTACTGTGTGTCTGTACAGCACTTAACCAAAATTAGATCCTCATTGTGTTAAGGCGTCTAGGCCCTACTAGAATACAGATTATAAATAATCATAGTTGTGTGGATCTTAAGTTCTTTTCTGAATAAAGATGTATGGAGAGGAATCAAAAGTCTCCATGGCACTGTCAGAGCAGCAGAGTTGGGGCACTGTCTTGCCCACAGAAACTGATGGGAATGGGCAGCCGGTGACCCAGCTGTTAGGGGAGGTTAGCCACCGGCCCCATCCCTTTCCCCCCCAAGGCCCCGCCCCCCCATTCACCCTTCCTTCCCCCGCAGGAGCCCATAGCATCCCCACTGTAGGCCCCAGCCCGGCGCTGGGCAGTCAGGCCCAGTCCTGGTGCACCGAGCAGTATGGCCAGCCCCAGTGTGCCAGGCAATGTGGCCCCAGCACCAGCCACCCTGTCTCCCTGTGGGAGGCAGGCCAGCCAGCCCCAGTTAGACTGGACTAGCCAAGACAGAGCATTGGAATGCAGGGGGGGGATCTGTCTGGGGGCAGAGCGTGGGTGGGGTCACGCTAGGCTGTTTGGGAAGGCACAGCCTACCCCTGCCTACGGTACCCACCGCCCATGCTAGTGGGCATGAACAACAGCCAAGGAGTCAGAACATGAAGAGGTCAGGGATCTCTAATGCAAATCCTAAGGATTCAAGCCATGTCATGGAGAGTCGCTCTGAAACCTCTCCAGTTACTACCTGAAAGGGGGTTACTACCTGAAAGGGGGTTTCAAAGAGGATGGCTCTAGACTGTTCTCAATGGTAGCAGATGACAGAACGAGGAGTAATGGTCTCAAGTTGCAATGGGGGAGGTTTAGATTGGATATTAGGAAAAACTTTTTCACTAAGAGGGTGGTGAAACACTGGAATGCGTTACCTAGGGAGGTGGTAGAATCTCCTTCCTTAGAGGTTTTTAAGGTCAGGCTTGACAAAGCCCTGGCTGGGATGATTTAACTGGGACTTGGTCCTGCTTTGAGCAGGGGGTTGGACTAGATGACCTTCTGGGGTCCCTTCCAACCCTGATATTCTATGATTCTATGATTCAGTTGCAACACAGCCAAGCTGCAGCTCTGCTACCCAGCAGCTGCACTTTATGAGCCCTTGAGTTCCAGTCCCACCTCTGCCACTGACTTGCTGTCGTGCAAGTTCCTTAGGACATTTTCAAGAGTGCCCACTGATTTTGGATGCCTTAACTTCTGGGTGATCAGCTAGAGAGCTCCAGGCTGGATTTTCAGAGGCATTGAACACTAGCTACTATAGCTGAAGTCTATGGGAGATGTGGGTGCTCAGCACCTCTAGGTCCTAGGAATATTAAGCTGGGCATCCAAAACCAAAGCACAGAAAATTAGTGGACACTTTTGAAAATGCTGTCCTTAACCTTTCTGCACTTCTGCCCCCCCCATCTGTAAAATGGGGGCAAAACCCTTCTTTGTAAAGCACTGTGCAAGTGCTTAGTCTTATTAACTAATTATGTACTTTATATGGATTTAAACTTACATGGGAGGTGGGAACACTATGTACAGTACTGGTTCCCCAACCGCTGCCACACAGAGACACTAGCGGGCTCTGCTTCTAGACCTTTCAGAAAGCAAACGGGGGGTGGGGGTGGGGAAGATATATGTATATCTCCATCTATATCTATATCTATAGAGAGAGCCACATTTCACCTCCACATGTCCTGCCCTGTGGGTTTTGCTCCCATTCATGTTTCTGAACAACCTCCAAGGAGTGTCCTGTTACTTATTAGGTTATGAAACACAATGCTGCAACCACATTCAAAATGCTGCAATTTGAGGACTGTTTCCTTAGGAAAAAAGCAAGAGAATCCAGCCATGGAATTTGATTAATGGCTGTGCTCTTCTTTACTGTTCCTTTCAGAACAGTCTCGCCAACATTTGCAGTGGTTTTAATAGTGATAAAAAGATGCGTTATCCTAGATCCACACCATCATCCCGCATGCCTTTTAAGTGATGATCTGATCTGGCATCCTAAATCTTAAATTTAACAAAATTTCCATAAAAAGAAATCCAATGAAAATTATGATTTTAAGCTATGCAATATATTTTCCAAGACCACAAACAAACACTGTCAAATCCCAAGACCCATATTCAAGATTTTACTCACAAGTTTTCCTGAGTAAGACAGACTAAAAACTGAGTAAGAATCTATGGTTTGGCCTGCAGGTATTTACTGCATTTTTTCTAAGTATATTAGTCTCCCCCTACTATGTGAAGTCCATGCACATGTATCATACATGGCAGAAGTGTCCAGTGACTCATTTTGGGAAAAGACTGAAAACAAAAACATATCGCAAGGCAACCCTATGACATATCTATGACATAGGTCTGCATTTTATTATGTCAGAAATACCAGTATCTGCAAAGGGCTCCATCCTGGTCGTAGGTGGCTGAGGCCAGCAGCATGAGGTCTCCAGGAACAGAATTATGTTCCTATTTCTATCAACAACAAAAAGGAAGTAGGTGGCTGATGAGACACAATTAAAAAGGTTAACCAATAGGGATGCATGCAAGTATTCAATAAAATAGGATACCATGTAAATAAAAATATAAATACTAGGGAAGCACAGATATTATGGTGATGTGCACTTTCAAATGCCCACTATTCGACAGGCAGGCCCTTCCTTATTTGCACTTAATGAACCGCAAATGACTGAAATTTTCCACAGTAGTAAGTGAAAAAACAAAAAAAGAATGGTGCATCACAAAACACACATTATTCATTTATTTCGACAACAGTAAATGTTTTCTTTATCATATATCGAACAACGTAATGAAGATTCAGTAGCATATTCTGTAAAATGTACTCTTATCAAAATGAGACTTCATGTAAGCTCTGAGGATAAGCAAAATGCAGTTCAGTGAGACATAAGTATTTAAATGCAGTAATTAGAAACAGTGAAGTAAGAGGTGAGCTTTGCGATTTTTAAATAGCTTCTATAGGATGCTCTAGATTTGTTATTTTCCTCACGTTCAAGTATCCATTTATGACTGGATGAGAATATGAATAAATTAATCCCACATTATGCAAAACCACCCTGAAATATCAAAAGGTTAAAATCATTTTGAGTCTTACGTTTGATGCCAGAAACAATTTATCAATAAAGCTTAATTTAAAAAAAACAAAAAAACCAAAACAAAAACACACACACACACCTAGGAGCCTGATTGTTCAACTCTTACTCACGTAACTTCAGTGGGACTATTTGCCATAGCAGCAACTACTCATGCAAGTAAAGGTTACAATATCAGGCTAGTTCACTTTGGAACCAGTTGCCAAGGGATGTTGTGCAGGCCAAAACTATAACAGGGGTAAAAAAGAATTTGATTGGTTCATGGAGAATAGGTCCATCATTGGCTATTAGCGAATATGGTCAAGTATGCAACCCCATGGTTGGGGTGTTTCTAGCTTCACACTGCCAGAAGCTGAGAGTGGATGACAGGGAATCGCTCATGGTCTGTTCTGTTCATTCCCTCTGAAGCACCTGGCACTGGCCACTGTTGGCTAGATGGAGCATTGGTCTGATCCAGTATGCCTGTTTTTCTGTTATGTTCTTAAATTCTTTGTCTGACTCTGTGATAAGGTGTATGCATTGCTAAAAATTGTAACAGTGAGGGTTTTTTAAAACCTAAATATTTCACAAAGATCTTGCATTTATTTTGTTTTTTTAAAATCTCATTCATTTCAAAAATGGACCATCAGTTCATTGATGTACAATAAACTTCAGAATTGTGTGCATGTGTTTCTCTTTTAGTATTATACACACAAGCATTACCGTCTTCCCCATTGCCCTGTTTCCTCCCATCATTTCAATACAACTAAAAACCAAACAAAAAACCCAAACACCTTCTTCTGTCTTTCATTGTCTACCCAGTGAGCATCTTTGTAATCTGCACAGTATCATCAAAGCTAAAAAAAATTTAAAAAGTGTAATAATAATTATGTTCTGTTAGCAAAAATTACAAGTTATCCTTGCTAAAGCAAATTTTGAGATTACCTTTTTCCAACTTATGGTAAGGGCCTTGGTGAAGAGAGAAGAGGGAACTGCTGGCTTTGTTAATGATTAAATAAGACATTGTACATGTGCCTTTTTATTACACCATGTTGATTAAATGTTAATAAAAAAGTTTCAGACACCATAATATGCAAGTTGTAGGGAAAAGGTTATGAATGTAAGCAAAGTTAAGGGCAAAGAATGGATCTGTATAGCTATTAGAATTAACACAATGCTGTTAAGGAGCGATCTGGGATATTATAGTGATATACATTCTTATTTACACAGAATAGTGTGTATCATTTATATTGCAATAGAGCCTGGACACTCCAGTTAGGATCCTGGTCCTATTGCGGTAGGTAGATAAATATGTAGGGAAAGAATCTTGGCCCGGAAGAGCATGAATTCTAAAGTAAGACAAGTCTGTCTGAGACAGACAAGAGGAAGAGAAGAAGGAGGAAGACAACAAAGATAAGACACTATGTTTATGTAGATGGCTCTTTCACAGTTGTTTGTTTCATATCAGCTTAAATAATTTATTATTAAATGTGATCAGGTATCCCTGAGTGACACAACCAAACTGTGGCTGATTTCTGGTCAGTGTCACGGCAGAGGTGGATAATATGGGTGGTGGAGCAAAGTAGTAGGCAGGGTTGATGTAATAGGATGCTAAAGGAAAAGTAAGGAGAATTTGCTTTTAAATTGTTATTTAAATAATAAAAGTTGAGAAAAATAAGATCATGCCCAGTTTTGTTTGGGATCCCAGAGAAGACTCTGGAAGGCTGTTTGGCTGCATTGTGACAGAATATTTATAAATCTGCCCCTCCCTGTCTCTTTCTTAAATTATAAAGCGCTCTCCCTTGCTGCCTGGCACATACCAGGATCTGCAGTTTGTGGTCCATGGTTTAACGCAACATCCAACTTTACAGGTGCAATAATATAAATCAAAGCACACCTATTCTCTATATTATGAAAGCATCTCTCTGCTGTGAGTCTTGTAACAACTCAAAACAAGTTTTAGACAACTGTAAGAAAGCTTTGAGGAGATAAATTTGTTAGTCTGTATTAGCAAAAACAATGAGGAGTCCTTGTGGTACCTTAGAGACTAACATGGTTACCACTCTGAAACCTGTAAGAAAGCTAACACATTTCAGTAATGGAGCATGCAGTACATGGCAGTTTATAAAGGGATTAATCTAAAGGACTACACCGCAACATCACCTTCTGCCTAGTGTACTTACCAAGTCACAATCTCCCTGCTGACTCCTCTGGAAAGACTTGACTGCCACCAGGTCTATGTCCAGCACAGCGTATGTTACCCACAACACATAAATAGCTATCTTGGCTAGTGCATTGGGGAAGGTGGAGCCTTAGTTCCACCCACTCCCTGCACTGTTCTGTCCGCACCCACCCACCCGCATGAGGTGGAGATATAGCAACTCTGAGGAGTTGCCTCTCCTCTTATACTCCCTGTGATGAAGATAGCTGGTGGAGGGGCAGAGGAAGCCATTTCTGGGCCTTGTTCTGCAGAAGTGTCAAGACAGTATATGCCGACCTGTACTATAATCACACCTTTATTTATTTGCAGACACACTAAGACTATGTCTACACTATGAGCCAAGGATTTGATTCCACGGCTCCTGCAGGCGCACACACGCTAACTCTCATCAAGCCAGCATGAGTACAAATAGCAGCACAGCCAGGGTAGTGCAGGTAGTGGCAGAGGGGGCACGGCTGAGCCGTGATGAGAACATACCCACTTGAAACCAACGTGTACATACCCAGCATGGCTCAGCCATGCCTCCACAGCTGCTCCTACCTGTACTACCAAGACAACACGAGCTAGTGCAAGTACATGTACACAATCAGGGAATCATACCCCTAGCCCATAGTGTAGGCATAGCCTAAGAGCCATATCCCTATGACCTATCACTCTCACAGATCTTGGGAGACAGGCCAGTCCTTGCTTACAGACAGCCCCCCAACCTGAAGTAAATACTCACCAGCAACCACACACCACACAACAGAACCACTAACCCAGGAACCTATCCTTGCAACAAAGCCCGTTGCCAACTCTGTCCACATATCTATTCATGGGACACCATCATAGGGCCTAATCACATCAGCCACACTATCAGAGGCTCGTTCACTTGCACATCTACCAATGTGATATATGCCATCATGTGCCAGCAATGCCCCTCTGCCCTGTACATTGGTCAAACTGGACAGTCTCAACATAAAAGAATAAATGGACACAAATCAGATGTCAAGAATTATAACATTCAAAAACCAGATGGAGAACACTTAAATCTCTTTGGTCACTCGATTACCGACCTAAAAGTTGCAATTCTTCAACAAAAAAATCTTCAAAAACAGACTTCAATGAGAGATGGCTGAATTGGAATTAATTTGCAAACTGGATACAATTAACTTAGGCTTGAATAAAGACTGGGAGTGGATGGGTTATTGCACAAAGTAAAACTATTTCCCCATGTTTATCCCCCTCCACCCCCCACTGTTCCTCAGACGTTCTTGTCAACTGCTGGAAATGGCCCATCTTGATTATCACTACAAAAGGTCCTCCCCCCATCCCGCTCTCCTGCTGGGGGTAATAGCTCACCTTAAGTGATCACTTTGGTTACAGTGTGTATGGTAACACCCATTGTTTCATATTCTCTATGTATATAAATCTCCCCACTGTATTTTCCACTGAATGCATCCGATGAAGCGAGCTGTAGTTCATGAAAGCTTATGCTCAAATAAATTTGTTAGTCTCTAAGGTGCCACAAGTATTCCTTTTCTTTTTGTGAATACAGACTAACACGGCTGCTACTCTGATACCGCTCCTCGTGCATCTCCATAAGGACAGGTACTACCTTGCTCCTTGAGCTCCTGTCACACATGGACCAAGGGAGTCCAGCGCTGACAGTGTTAATGGACTTCCCACAGGGGAAAGTGGAAAAGAGGGGCAGGACAGCCTTCACCCAATCTGGCCAGCAGAACCGGGGTGACGTGCGGGAGAACGTGCATTATACACCATCACAGAATTGCCTGGCATTGCTCAGTGCATTGTTATTACCAGGAGCGTAAATGTGGTAGGATCTGAGGCTAAAATAAGGAAAGAATAAGTTAAGAATTACTATGACAAGTTATATGTCTTCAGGTCAGCGCAGCCTGATGAAAATCCTAGAATACTTAAGGAACTGGCTGAAGAGATCTCTAAGCCATTAGCAATTATCTGAGAATTATCATAGAATCATAGAATCATAGAATATCAGGTTTGGAAGGGACCCCAGAAGGTCATCTAGTCCAACCCCCTGCTCAAAGCAGGACCAAGTCCCAGTTAAATCATCCCAGCTAGGGCTTTGTCAAGCCTGACCTTAAAAACCTCTAAGGAAGGAGATTCTACCACCTCCCTAGGTAACGCATTCCAGTGTTTCACCACCCTCTTAGTGAAAAAGTTTTTCCTAATATCCAATCTAAACCTCCCCCATTGCAACTTGAGACCATTACTCCTCGTTCTGTCATCTGCTACCATTGAGAACAGTCTAGAGCCATCCTCTTTGAAACCCCCTTTCAGGTAGTTGAAAGC
Source organism: Dermochelys coriacea (assembly GCF_009764565.3). Classification (NCBI taxonomy): domain Eukaryota; kingdom Metazoa; phylum Chordata; order Testudines; family Dermochelyidae; genus Dermochelys; species Dermochelys coriacea. The sequence continues at coordinate 331,008,179 of NC_050068.2, forward strand.
AGCTATCAAATCCCCCCTCATTCTTCTCTTCTCCAGACTAAACAATCCCAGCTCCCTCAGCCTCTCCTCATAAGTCATGTGCTCTAGACCCCTAATCATTTTCGTTGCCCTTCGTTGTACTCTTTCCAATTTATCCACATCCTTCCTGTAGTGTGGGGCCCAAAACTGGACACAGTACTCCAGATGAGGCCTCACCAGTGTCGAATAGAGGGGAACGATCACGTCCCTCGATCTGCTCGCTATGCCCCTACTTATACAACCCAAAATGCCATTGGCCTTCTTGGCAACAAGGGCACACTGCTGACTCATATCCAGCTTCTCGTCCACTGTCACCCCTAGGTCCTTTTCCGCAGAACTGCTGCCGAGCCATTCGGTCCCTAGTCTGTAGCGGTGCATTGGATTCTTCCATCCTAAGTGCAGGACCCTGCATTTATCCTTATTGAACCTCATTAGATTTCTTTTGGCCCAATCCTCCAATTTGTCTAGGTCCTTCTGTATCCTATCCCTCCCCTCCAGCGTATCTACCACTCCTCCCAGTTTAGTATCATCCGCAAATTTGCTGAGAGTGCAATCCACACCATCCTCCAGATCATTTATGAAGATATTGAACAAAACGGGCCCCAGGACCGACCCCTGGGGCACTCCACTTGACACCGGCTGCCAACTAGACATGGAGCCATTGATCACTACCCGTTGAGCCCGACAATCTAGCCAGCTTTCTACCCACCTTATAGTGCATTCATCCAGCCCATACTTCCTTAACTTGCTGACAAGAATGCTGTGGGAGACCGTGTCAAAAGCTTTGCTAAAGTCAAGAAACAATACATCCACTGCTTTCCCTTCATCCACAGAACCAGTAATCTCATCATAAAAGGCGATTAGATTAGTCAGGCATGACCTTCCCTTGGTGAATCCATGCTGACTGTTCCTGATCACTTTCCTCTCCTCTAAGTGCTTCAGGATTGATTCTTTGAGGACCTGCTCCATGATTTTTCCAGGGACTGAGGTGAGGCTGACCGGCCTGTAGTTCCCAGGATCCTCCTTCTTCCCTTTTTTAAAGATGGGCACTACATTAGCCTTTTTCCAGTCATCCGGGACTTCCCCCGTTCGCCACGAGTTTTCAAAGATAATGGCTAAGGGCTCTGCAATCACAGCCGCCAATTCCTTCAGCACTCTCGGATGCAATTCGTCCGGCCCCATGGACTTGTGCACGTCCAGCTTTTCTAAATAGTCCCTAACCACCTCTATCTCTACAGAGGGCTGGCCATCTCTTCCCCATTTTGTGTTGCCCAGCACAGCAGTCTGGGAGCTGACCTTGTTAGTGAAAACAGAGGCAAAAAAAGCATTGAGTACATTAGCTTTTTCCACATCCTCTGTCACTAGCTTGCCTCCCTCATTCAGTAAGGGGCCCACACTTTCCTTGGCTTTCTTCTTGTTGCCAACATACCTGAAGAAACCCTTCTTGTTACTCTTGACATCTCTTGCTAGCTGCAGCTCCAGGTGCGATTTGGCCCTCCTGATATCTTTCCTACATGCCCGAGCAATATTTTTATACTCTTCCCTGGTCATATGTCCAAGCTTCCACTTCTTGTAAGCTTCTTTTTTATGTTTAAGATCCGCTAGGATTTCACCATTAAGCCAAGCTGGTCGCCTGCCATATTTACTATTCTTTCGACTCATCGGGATGGTTTGTCCCTGTAACCTCAACAGGGATTCCTTGAAATACAGCCAGCTCTCCTGGACTCCCTTCCCTTTCATGTTAGTCCCCCAGGGGATCCTGGCCATCTGTTCCCTGAGGGAGTCAAAGTCTGCTTTCCTGAAGTCCAGGGTCCGTATCCTGCTGCTTACCTTTCTTCCCTGCGTCAGGATCCTGAACTCAACCAACTCATGGTCACTGCCTCCCAGATTCCCATCCACTTTTGCTTCCCCCACTAATTCTACCCGGTTTGTGAGCAGCAGGTCAAGAAAAGCGCTCCCCCTAGTTGGCTCCCCTAGCACTTGCACCAGGAAATTGTCCCCTACGCTTTCCAAAAACTTCCTGGATTGTCTATGCACCGCTGTATTGCTCTCCCAGCAGATATCAGGAAAATTAAAGTCACCCATGAGAATCAGGGCATGCGATCTAGTAGCTTCCGTGAGTTGCCGGAAGAAAGCCTCATCCACCTCATCCCCCTGGTCCGGTGGTCTATAGCAGACTCCCACCATGACATCACTCTTGTTGCACACACTTCTAAACTTAATCCAGAGACACTCAGGTTTTTCCACAGTTTCGTACCGGAGCTCTGAGCAGTCATACTGCTCCCTTACATACAGTGCTACTCCCCCACCTTTTCTGCCCTGCCTGTCCTTCCTGAACAGTTTATAACCATCCATGACTGTACTCCAGTCATGTGAGTTATCCCACCAAGTCTCTGTTATTCCAATCACGTCATAATTCCTTGACATCACCAGGACCTCCAGTTCTCCCTGCTTGTTTCCAAGGCTTTGTGCATTTGTATATAAGCACTTGAGATAACCTGTTGATCGCCCCTCATTCCCAGTATGAGGCAGGAGCCCTCCCCTCACAGACCTTCCTGCCTGTGCTTCCTCCCGGTATCCCGCTTTCCCACTTACCTCAGGGCTTTGGTCTCCTTCCCCCGGTGAACCTAGTTTAAAGCCCTCCTCACTAGGTTAGCCAGCCTGCTGGCAAAGATGTTCTTCCCTCTCTTCGTAAGATGGAGCCCGTCTCTGCCCAGCACTCCTCCTTCATGGAACACCATCCCATGGTCAAAGAATCCAAAGCCTTCTCTCCGACACCACCTGCGTAGCCATTCGTTGACCTCCACGATTCGAATTTGTGGAGGATAGGAGAGATCTCAGAGGATTAGAAAAGGGCAAGTATTTGTTTATAAAAAGGGGAATAAGGACAACCCAGGGAATTATAGACCAGTCAGCTTAACCTTAGTACCTGGAAAGATAATGGAGCAAATAAAACTATCAATTTGTAAGAACCTAGAAGAAAATAAGGTGCTAAGTAACACTCAACATGGATTTGTCAAGAACAAATCACGTCAAACAAGACAAATATCCTTCTTTGACAGGATAAGCAGCCTCATAGACAGCACGTAAGCAGTATATATGACATATTTTGACTTTAGTAAGGCTTTTGATACTGTGTCACAGGACCGTCTCATAAGCAAACTAGGAAAATAGAGCCTGGATGAACCTACTATAAAGCAGGTGCACAAGTGGTTGGAAAAAACTGTACTCTGAGTACTTATCAATGATTCACAGTCAAGCAGGAAAATCCACACCCTGAGCAATGCAGTTATACCGACATATATCTGTAGCGTTGACCAAGCCTGATTGGCTCCCAGAAGCATAGCCAGGATTTTATGCGGACTACAGGTCTCAGTCCCTGAAGGAGAGCTTACCTGATAAGGTGTTGGGCCTATCCTGCCTTCTTCCATCTCACATCAAACCATCACCGATCTGGGGTTTTCACAATACCATGCCTCTTCTAGGTCTTGTGGATTACCCTAAGATGAACACTCAAAACCTTCCAGCCCTCATCTCCATACTTAGTGAATTTTCATTTTATAAACAGGCTACAGCATCCCTAAAGTCCTCCTCTAGGTTCAAACAATTTCCAGCCCCTTATCAGTGCTTTCCCTTCATTATAGCTCTCCCTTTAGGGGGACAGCCCTTCACCACTATCTTAGCTATGGTTTCTCCCCAAATAGCTGCAGGGAGCAGGAGGCTCTCCCCCCCCCAGGTTTACTGCCTGGAGAGCTGCCCTCTTCCCAGAAAGCCCCACAAGCTCTCAGGCCCAGATCTACAAAAGGGACATAGGCACCTAAATCCCACAACTACAGTTTCCAGATCCCTTATAGAGCTACATTTTTCTGCATGCCTTCTCACAGAAATGGCAGGCCCTGGAACAGGGCTAGCTGGCCCTCACACCTCACTGCCCTGAGCAGGAAAAGACTACCCTATTACAGTCCTACGAGGTACAAAACTATGAGAGGTGCTTAATGGCTGACAGAATGGAAGTTTCATTTTTGTGCTGTTCTCCCTTTTACCAATGAAAAACGATAACTGATGTAACAGGTTCCCCTTTAGTATTTTAAGCCTTTTAAAATATCTTTTGAAGATAGAAGTTATCATAATCATAGCAAATGGTAGTTTAGGTACAAGTGATCATGACTTGATCACATTTATAATAAAGTCCATACCAGAGTGTGAAGAGAGGGGCATGTTGGGGGGGAGGGGAGCACCCCTCCCCACACACCTTTTGATAATGCCCATTTCACAAAGCTAAAAACAATTATGAGCCAAATCATCTGGGAAGAAGAATTTAATTAAAAAATGTGAATGAAAATCAGGAATCACTTAACAACTTAGTACATGCCCCAAAAGCCACAATCAAGAAAGAAAACCAACTTGGTTTAGAGGAGAAGAGAATGCAACTATGTAAAAAAAAAATGGAAGAAAGGGATTAATAGTAATGAATATAAAAGTCAGAAGTTAGGCATTATAGAAAATTAATAAGGCAAGCCAAGGGACACAAGTTGAAATCTATTGTCTGCAGAGTTAAGAACAAAAATTATTTTTTCAAAAAAACATGAGGAAGAAAAAGAATTGACAGTGTTATTGGTACATTACTACATGGAAAAGGTAGAATAATAAATAATGCAAGAAAAGCAGAAGTGTTCAATAAATTGTTCTGAATTTGGGGAAAAACAGATGATATAGTCTCAATGAGAACACTCTTTCCATTCCATTAGTATCACTGGATGATATTAACAGAAGATACTAAAGTTGGACATTTTCAGATCAGCAGGCCCAGTTAACTTGCATTCAACACTTTTACAAGAGCTGGATGAGGAGCTCACTGGACCGCTAATGTTAATTTCAATAAGTATTGGAGCATAGGGGAAGTTCCAGAAGACTGGAAGAAAGGTAATGGTGTGCCACTTTTGAAAAAGGGTAAACAAGATGACCCAGGTAGTTACAGGCCCGGCAGCCTGACATTGATCCCAGTCAAAAATAATGGAACGTGTTATATGAGATTTGATTAATAAAAAAAAAAAAAAAAAAAAAAACAGGGAGGGTAATGTAGTTAATACAAATCAACATGGGTTTATGGAAAATAGATCCTGTCACACTAACTTGATATCTTTTTTAGATGAGAGTACAAGCCTGGTTGATAAAAGGTAGTATTGTTGATATAATACAGTTAGACTTCTGTAAGGCATTTGACTTAGAATCATATGACATTTTGATTAAAAAGTAGAATATATGATTAAAGTGGCAAACACTAAACATATCTCAAAATGTAAATGCAAAACAGGGAATTGTCATCAAGTGGGTGTGTTTCCAGTGGGGATTTGTTTTTGGCCCTACACTATATAACATTTTTGATCAATGACCTGGCAGAAAACAAGGTCAGCACTGACACAGTTTTCAGAGGACACAAAAACTGGAAAAGTGGTAAAGAAAGAGGACAGGTTGCTGATTCAGAGCATTCTAGATTACATTGCTAACAATGTGTGTTTTAAATATGGCTAAATGTAAAAGTATACATCTAGGAACAAAGAATGTAGGCCATACTTACAGGATGGGGGATTATACTGGGAAGCAGCGACTCTGAAAAAAGATTTGGGGGTAGAGGTGCACGGTGGATAATCAGCTGAACACGAGGGCTGCAGGGACGTGCTGGCCACTGCTTCCCGCAGCTCCTGTTGGCCGGGAACAGTGAACCGCAGTCACTAGGAGCTGTGGGGGGCCATGCCTGCAGACGGGCATGTAAACAAAAAGTCTGGCAGCCTGTCAGCAGATTACCCGGATGGGCCAACACCTGGAACAGGGACTAGTGTTAAATTATACCAGGAATTAGTATTGATTTATTTATTTCTCCTGAAGAAAAGAAGTGTATGAAGTTGTCAAAAAAAAAAAGTGTCCATGATAAAAATCAAGAGCTAGTGTGGTTTACTAGAGACATCTTTAAACACCACGTCTGTCTTCCGATCTGTAATTGATTTCCCTTATACATTCCTGGACGTTACCCATGTCTCTGTAGAATGGCAGCTCCACTTCTTACCATCAGAACTTGACTGATGAGATTCTGTTTTTAAATCAAGGCTTCATCAAGTACTTGGGATGAAATGCTGAGGTCTAAATCTTCTGCTATTGACTTTAATGGGAATTCTGAATCAGTGAGAAATGCAGGATCTGGCCCCACATTTGTAAAATTGTGACTATTCCCAGGGCACACAGGGTTGTGAGGCTCTTCACTACCACCAATGAGGAAGCCTTGTCTGTGCCTGCCATGTTCTACTCCACGACCATAGGCAACACAACTACCTCACCTGTACACCTATGCTACGATGACCAGACAGCAAATGTGATGGGGGATGGCGGGGTAATAGGAGCCTATATAAGAAAAAAAAAAAAAAACCTCAAAACCAGGACTGTTCCTATAAAATCAGGACATCTGGTCACTCTAACCTTTGCAGGCCCCACACTCTCTCTACAGGTCAGCAACAGGCACACTCCAACCCCTCAAGCCCTCCTAGCATCTCCCTGTTCCATTGGGGACATACAAACAAACAGGCATCCATTGCAAGACATACAATGCCCAATACACAGATGATCAGACAAATAGATAAGCACCTCTTTCCTCTTACTTGAAAGTAACCTAAGACATGTCACCTCCTGGTTATACAACTGCTTAAAATATCATTTTGCTATTCAGTGGGCTATTGGTTCCTGTAGAGGCTTCACATGCCATCCTTTAGTGACGTGTTATGCATATATCCAACCCAAGGATATATGTGATCCCTTAAAACTCTAAGCACTCTCTGCGCCCTCTGCCAGTTGGCATTAAAGATCCTTGGGTCACAAACATTCAGTTTTTATTTGTCCTACAAGAAAAAAGGAACAGACAGCTGATCCAACTGCCAACCATTGGATCATGCTATACCTTTTGCTGCAAGACTGAAGAACTCATTACCAAATATTTGTTATAGGTTGTGACCAAGTCACCCCTTAATCTTCTCTTTGTTAAACTAAAAGGACTGAGCTTCTTGAGTCTGTTACTGTAAGGAGAACCAGCCAGACACTCCACTTGGTAGGAGCAGCCAACGCAGGGACCTTGGGACATTCCAAAAAAAAAAAAAAACAAAAAAACAAAACAAAAAAAAAAACCAAACCACCACCATAGTCTAACCAAAACTGTAGTTTCTCTTTTTTGCTCATTGGATAATTGCTCCAACACTCTCCCTCACAGTTTCTTCACTCCTCACCGTCCCTTATCATCTCCTTCCTTCCTATTTATCTGATTCCCTCCTAACTAAACACACACACACACCCTAGATGATCACTGGGATCCCTCGGCCTTGGAATCTATGAAAATGAACATGGCATTTGCTACCATCACATTGTTCACTCCACTTGAATGTTACAGCCTCTCTTCCACATTGCATTGGTCCTGTCTATTTAGATTGTAAACTCTTTGAGGCAGGGATGATCTATTATTCTGCATTTGTACAGCACTAAGCACATGGGACCCCACTTTTGGTTGGTCCTTTGGCACTACTGTAATAGATACGATTAACAATAACCTTTGACACAATCGCTGCTAACACTATTTATGAATCACCTGCTATTATGTTTAAGTGTTTCTAGGTGTTAATCAATGGGAATTTGCTCTACAGTTCTGAAGAATTACTGCTTCCACACCATACCACACCAGATTCTCTATCAAATGCATATTCAGAACTTCAACTTCAGTCTTGTAGCATAACTCGCTGTTTCAGGAATTTGAAAAGATCACAGCAAACCATACAGTGGAGTAAACAATCGTTTAATTGCTGCTTTAGTTTTATAATTCCATTGTTTTTATGCAGTAATCAGGCTAGAGAGAAACATTTTTATCTGTGTATCTAAATATGATTGTACAAGATTATAAACATGCGAGTTAAAAAAAATGGGAGACTAATCTATACAAATTAAGATGCTTAATTGAGCCTGGTTTGTAACACTCTAAATTGCTTACTCCATCTTCTTCAGATACACAAAACACACATTTTATGCCCCAATCATGTAGCAGCGCTGTTAGGAATTGGTTATTATGAGATAGATAATTATACCCCTGCAGAATCTCAGGTACTGAGGTACTCAGCTGAAATGTGCAATACAGATGAGGTGAGAGATTTCATAAATGCTGTAGCATAATAGATGTCTGCAATAGTTACTTTTTGGTCATTGTCAATCATCTTACCAAACAGACTACAAAGAATTGATTGATAAAACTGATAAAAATAACTATTTGGAAAATTCAACTTCTGTTCCTGTAAGTGAAGAGAACCTTCATTTTGGGTCCAGCATAAAGCACTTGCTTAAAACAAAATTCTCAGTGAAGTAAGTACAGAATTAAAACTATTAAGATTTGAGCTCTTAGTAAGTGAAGAATTAATTTCCTACACAATTGACGTGAACATTTTTCAAAAAGGGCTGTCTTGGACAACATTTTCTTTCTATAAATAGAGACAAACTATGGATAAATTCTTCCTGTATTCTTTTAGAACTGCTGGATAGCAAACAACTGAAAACAGGCAGTAATTTAAGACAACACCCTGTTAAAACATTTTGCGGTGAAAACTTAACTACCATCATAGTTAAGGGACTCAAATACCACTCTGATGAGTGGGATATAAATTCCTAGGAAGACAGAAATGAAGCAGATTAACCAATGTAAGAAGAATTTTGCTAGCTTTATTTAGGTCATTATCTTCTTGCAACTTACTTCTATGGTATGCTGTGCAGGTCACAATCTGGATTTTCCCATTTATTGTAATGCAGTCAGAAATAATACCAACAAATAGTACTGCAATCAGATTAATTAGTTTCTTATCAAAACAAGAGAAGGGGATGGTAATGTTTAAACTGGATATATTAAATTGGACACAAAAAATGATTTGAGTAGTGAGAGACGTGCAGGATCCTGAACTTTAATCATTAAAGATTCATGAAACACGGTATAAGGAGTAGGGATGATTTGGTCATATTGCAATGCAGAAAATTCACTTGTTTTACCTAAACTCCCTCTGCAGTTTCAACAGGATAAATAAATTCATCTTCAAGGACCTAACCCAAAACCATTACAGTAAAATAAAGAATTCCATTGAGATTAGACTTTAAGAACGATTTTTACAATGTTTTACTGTGTTGCTGTGTGCTGTTTAACCAGCCACTGTACTTCATACCAGAATTGGCTGCACTTCAGTGGTGGGTTAAATGATCCCTTTGTATTCTGTATATTAGGTTAACTTTATAGAGCACAATGGTCTCTTTTGGGATGAAAGACACTGTAGGTGTCAATTATTGGTTTATGAATCAGGTTTTCATTAACACTAGAAACTTTACAGTTAACCAAAATCGTACAGACCACTATTAGCACAGTGTGCACTAGATTTATGGCAACGGAAGAAGACACATGATAGACTTTTGGAAGCAGCAGGACTGTGTCTGACCCCTGAAATTGGATACTTGACCTGCAGATTAAATATTGAACATTTAAGTGTCAAAATAAGTGGTTCTTTAAATGTTTTCCTTACATCACTAGATGTCACTTTCTCACAGCTCCTTTAGGGATTGAAAAATCATACTTTAAGCATATTTAAAAGGACGGACGATCTAAGAAAATGCCTCAGTTTAAATGCTAGCCATATTAGGAGCTAAACCATGTCCCAGCTGCTGCAGCTGGAGGAAGTGGACTGCTTACACAGCACATCCTCTGTCAAATGACTCCTGCAGGGCCAGGGCACGATTCCTCATGACAAGACCTGAGCAAGTGTACGGTGTACATCTACCCGCTGCCAACTGCTGATTGAAGGTGCATAGTGGTATTTTCAAAAGTATCTAGGCACCTACCTCCCACTGATTTCAATGGGAGTGTTCAGTAAATCCCCCTTTAGGTGCCTAAATACCTTTAACAATCTGGCCCTAAGTGACTTGCCTACAATCATGCAGGAAAACTGGGAACTCAGAATACCCGAGTGCCAGTCCCATGTCCTACCCACAAGACTGTCTTGCAAAACTTCCTCTTGCAGTCCACAAAACACAATGCCCCTACCCACATTTTGGATAAACATTCTCCATTTTTTGGAAGACAGTCTGTCTAAAACACCTGAAAACTGCCAACCTTTGACCAACATCCAAACTTCACTGCTGGCCCCCACTATTAGCCCTATAATATACTGAACCAAACCCCAGATCCAGAATCTCTCTAAAACTGTTATGGAACTCAACTCTGCTAATTCAAAATCTAATGCAGCTATGTTTTCCTTACACAATGTTCTGAAGCAATCAAAAGAAACCTCTGCCCATTTTGCTCTCTGAATTTTCAAATTATTCAAAGAATGCCAAATTAAATTTTCTAATATTTTACATTATTCTTGCAGAGATGCACCTCTTCTCTTTGGAAGTATATATTGTACACGCAGTTATGTAATGTGTGTTTCTTATGCCCTGTTCCTTTAACTTTCTGCTGTGACAGCTGCCATTCTGTGAGGTACAGCTGATACAGTGTGTTAAAAAATACACATGCAGTGGTTTCATTCACGGAAATTGTACATTACTCTATTTTCCTGGTTTCTCTGAATTTAACAAAGTAATTCAAACTAGGCAGACAGGTCAGACAGATTACATTAAATGAAAAAGAACTGGATAAACCAAGAGATATGGTATCTCACTGAGGAAAGAAAAACGCTGAAAGGACAACTCCTGAATGCTAAGACCAATTAAATGTTGTAGGGGGAAAAGGCGGAATATAAAAAAAAGCAGACAGAGCATTGCAAAGCAATGCAAGGGAAAAACATATACAAGACCTAACAAGTGAACCTGCTGCTATGATGGGAAAAAGCCATTTACCAGGTGACTAAAATCCTGTGTGGAAATGACAGAACTGGAAGATGGAAAAATGCTTACAACTGAGATAGAATAGAAAAATAGATGAGCAGAATATTTCAAAGTTGTCCTCAATAGACCTTCAGCACCAGATTTTGATAAAACATGCAAATCTCATCAATTTGACATTAACATTTGTTTAGTAGAGATACCAGAAGTACAGACTATAATCAAGAAGCTAAAAACAAAGCAGCGGGAGATGATCAAATCACAGCAGAAATGCTAAAACCACTTAAATTACTACCTCCCTAATGAAACTGACAGAACTGTTTCTGTGTAAATCATATTCACATTAAGGATCATAGAAGAATGTATAGAATCGCAGATTCCCCTTATCATCTATTCCATTGGTTTTCAAAAGGCATTTCAGAGTCTGCACAGATATGAACTGTGGAATATTCTCCAGTCCTCTGGAGTCCTAGCTTAAGTTCTCAGCCTCATTAAGACCATACATAGAGATGAAAAGATGAGCCATCAGACAGACTGGTTCAAAGTGGACATTCATGTGAAAACAAGGCCACATTCTTTCTCCACCTTTTGGCATTATCATAGATTGGATAATGAAGAAGTGTATTAGCAACACAAGACACTGACAGCCTGGGTAGATGACAAGTGCCTTGAAGATCAAGACTTCGCTGATGATATCATGCTATTGATTGACAGTCCAGAAAAGCTACAAAGACAGAAAACGTGGCAAAAACTGGCCAAGCACAGCTGAAAACCAGTTATACAAAAACAAATATCCTTGAAACCCAGACATCAAGCACCAGTATCAAATCAGAAGGCAAAACCATCAGTAAAACAATTCATCTACTCCAGGCAGTACCAAACTAGCCAGCAAATACCTCAAAAAGGAAGTGACATCAAGGATAAGGCAGGCATCCACAGCATGCACTAAACTCAACACATAGAAATCAATGATATATAGCATCAGAACAAAATTGAGAATTTTCAACTCAAACAATCTCAGCGTTAACATATGGTTGTGAAAGCCAGAGATGTACTAAAATGTTAGACAGAAAACTAGGCACTTATTTTCCAAAGGTGTCTGAAAGATTCTGGGCACTGGATGGAAAGACTTCATCACCAGCAAAGAGATCCAAGAAATCACCAACCAGCAGCTCATCTCCTCCAGCATCAGAAGGAAACACTGGACATATTTGGAGCATGTGCTCCAAAATGCCAACACACAGACACCCACTGGCAGTCAGCAAGTGGAAACCAACTGACATGAGAAAATAAGGGCACTCAAGAGAAATCTTAAGAACCATCCTTAGTAGGGAAGGCAGAACAGTTCATCTCAATACTATGAAGCAGGAACAAATGACAGAGGAATGGAATTGACTAGTTTCCTCCCCGAGAGACAAAATTGGGGCAGGAAGCATGTAATGCAATTCAGATTGGAAGTATTTTTGTTTGCTCTTTGTGAGTGGAAAAAACAATAATTTCAAATTACTGGTCTGAGGAAAATGGATTGTTTCTTTTTTTTAATACTCCTACTGGTACATACTATTTATTTATTACTCAAACTTTATTCAGTGAATCTCCCCATATGGTTTCTGTGAGAAAAAAATTTTATTTTTTTTAAAATAGCACAGAACACACACTTTAGGACCAGAATTACGTATGCTCATTTACTGTACTTGGAGTTATAAAATATGAAGTGGGGCTAAGGCAGTAGGTATCCTGAACCTCAACGTGCCTGGAGTTCGCAAGCATTAACAAACAAACAAAAAAAATACCCACTATGTAAAGTAAAAGGATGCTTTACCACTATTGCTCCTTTCGGGTGGTTTGTCAGTTATCTTAAGCCTGAATTTGTAACGCTATCGGTGATTGAAATACTATCACTGCCCACCCCCCCCTCGACCACCCCCAAAAGTCACAGGGGCTGGGCCTGAATGACTCAGACACTGATCTGCAACACCACTACAAGGAAACAGAAATAAATGGTAAAAAAATGTCATCTTTTAACACAACCACAAATACTGCAAACTAGCAGGAGGGGCCACAGCATTAGTTTACAATTTACAATTGTCCTGTAAAGAGGTACTGTAGAAGCAATAGCTGATGTTAATCTGTGGCTCTCAGTGGGAAGTGAAGAAGCAACCACAGTGGCTGAGAGCAGCTGTTACATTGGCTCCCATTTCAGCATCTGCTCCAGCTGCTATAACTGCAGTGCCTCTACAAGTGCCTCTACCACTGCTGCTAATGGCAAAGCCTCCCTTGCTTGTTGTCACTGCAGCATCTTCCACTGTCTTTTGCTTCATTTAACTGAAGATTTCTCTTTGAGGACATGTGAAATGCTTTGTTACTGCTAGTAAGAAGGCAACATTTGTATCGTCAAAGCTGTCAAGTTTTAATCACAGGCTTGAGCGGCATAAGACAGTTTGTACAAGACTGGAGACACATCTTGATTCTGCTTTGACCTCTTGAACTTGCCCATCTTCCCTGAACCTGCTTGTGGCATGGGAATGCTGCCAACCTACACAAAACTGGCTTGGTTTTCTCCCTCATTCAGTACAAGCAACATTCCTGGCTCCTGCAGCACCAGGCAAGAGATGGAGCTGAGTGAGCACAACAGAAAATGGTCCTGTGATTGGCATTAGTCTGCAAGGCCTAAAAAGGGAATAGGCTGAACAGGAGGTGGATTAAAGGAGAATTGCAGAGGAGCATGAGAAGACTCCAAAAGGATGTGGAAGTGCTGCACAATTGTCTATCAAGGGTAAGGTTGTTGGGATAGTCCCAAATCTAGCTGCAAGTCTCAACACTCATTTCATAACTTTAACTCTAGCTATGGAGATTTGTTTGTATCCTGTTACTTTACTAGAATAAGTAATATAGCTTAAACCATGAAATGTAGCAATTGCAGACAATTTAAATGTGCATAATGGCCATGTTGCCTAGTGGTTACAGCACTGGACTGAGACCTGGGTTCTATTCCCAGTTCTGCCTGTTGGTCTAGTGGGTATCCCGGTCAACTTACTTCATCTCCCTTTGCTTCAGTTTTCCCATTTGACGGATGAGGATCTACTAACAAAAAGCTAGATAAGTGTTATTCTAGAATAGATAAGGTGGTAATGGTCACCTATAGAAAACATTATGAATTACTGACAAATCAGAGTTAAAAGAACATGATTAAATTTGCAAAGAGCTCAAAAGTTCGAAAATGCCCAAACGAAAAGGTACCTGTAAGTCTTTGCTCAGTCAGTCCCATTTCTTCAGCCCAGCTGTTCATCAGATCCGTCTCCCATCCCAATCTTGTTTCTTCTACCCCACAGGTTCTCAGCCCTAGTCCCTTTCCTCAGCTAGTATTTGAGTAAAGTGACTTCCTGCTCCATGCTGTCTGGGCCCATCAAGGGTATGCGTCATTGACAGCACCAGAGAGACAGGCTCCTTGATCTCAGTTCCAGTGCCCAGACCCATCCCAGCCTGCAGCACGCCCAGTGCAGGCAGGATCTTTGAGGAAATGTAGCTATGAAACTCAAGCAAGTCTCTACTGAGCAGGTACAAAAACAGATTTTTTTTCCAAAGCTGGTAACTTGGACAAATGCAGGCAGATTTTTTCATAAAGAGAATAAGGCACATACCTAATGCAAAGCATATCTTTTTGCCAAATTTCAAGTCCCTTCTCCAAAGCATAGCATAAAGCTTTAGGAAAAAAAAAATAATTTTGCCCGAATTTTGAAACAGAAGCATAACCTCCAAGAAACAGCTGTGCTGTTTCAGCTGATATTTAAAAAATTGGCCTGAGGCAGACAACCAGCACAAAAAATATTTGGCCTAAGCACTTTAAGTTTGGCAAAGTTATAAGCAACTGAAAACATCTTATAGTTAACAGGTAGTGCTGCCAGCCCCATCTGTACAAACAGAATTAAAAGGTTTGAGTTTAAGACTATTACAAAAGTTAAAAACAAGTCTCCAAGTACTCTATCAAAAATAGAGTGCAAAACACTTAATTTCCCAATATAGTGCGCATGGAGATCTTGGTGGACCAGCAAAATGCCTGGACCATTACTGATAATTGGAATACAGATCATCATGCTTATGCCAAAAGCAGGCAAAATCAGTAAGCCTGTACAGCAGCCTTAGCAAGAAGCTGGGGGGGGGGGCGGGGGAAGGGGTTGAGCTGGGACCTGACCCTGTGTCCTTCCTGATAAGATCTCTGTTGAAATTGCTGAGGTATGTATTTTAGAAAAACAGGAAGCTTATTTATTTGCCCTTTGGGATGTTTCAGGACCCTCAAGACATGCGGACTCTGCAAAAACACGTCTAATTAATGGTTTGAGGAAACCTCTTGCTTAAACTTCAAAATTGTTTGCTTAAGTCTTTTTTATTGACATGTTATTGTTACACTAACCCAAACAAATATAGAAAGAAGTATGTGATAGGTGAATTCTTCAGGGACACTTCATGGACACAAAAGTTAGGGTTCCCAATGGAAGCTGAAAGACTGGCCAATCAAACTGTTGTCATTGTACCACTCAAAGACCGCTGCAAACTTCAGTAATTGATTTTGGGGAGGTTTTACTAACCTATAGTCGATGTGTACAAGTGCTTAGACTAAAATAAAGTGCAGATTTAAGTGAAAACTCTTATTGTACTGTTTGTGCCAGCCACCTAGCAGTTGGAAGGCTGTGTCTCCATTGATTTATTTCCTGCCAGCACCTCACCAAGAGTAATAGTTATCAAGAGCTTTGGGTTTTAAAAACCACAGTAACAATAGGACATGCACACAAAACAAAACAAACAAAAAATACACACACACACACACACACACACACACACACACACACACAATATCAATATCAAGTCCCAGGAAATGTTTGCTTCCCAGGACCGCAAGTTACAGCTATATTGACAGATAGTTGAATCAAAGCCTGTTTACATGCTCCCTCATATGAGGATAACAGAATTCTCCTTTGATGAACAGGCTGGATATTTTTACAATTAGATTCTCTTCAAGAAAGAGAGTGAGAGAGAGAGACGGGGGGCGGGGTCTGAATTTTAATGAGGGCCATATTTAAACTAAGAGTAGACCAGATTCCCTCCCAATCACCAGCACACATAGCACCTGGCAGCCTCCTGATCTCTCCCCAGTGATGGTTCTTTGGGCTCGTCTCCCTTCATTCCCCTCCCACACGTCTGATGCCTCCAATTCTTCATATTCAAAGAGCACCTCAGCATAGCTGCTCTACTGCAGAGAGTTCTGCCAGTTCTACTCCCGAGAATGCCACCACGACGCTCTTGCTAAATCAACAGATACATAACTGCTGGAACTAGGGGTGCTGGCAGTGTGGCAGCACCCCCTGGTATGAGGTGGTTTCCATCATACACAGGGTTGACCATTTTGTTAAATGACTTTCAGCACACCCACTATTTCAAGGTGTTCTCAAAGAATGGGTCACGACCTCATTTTGATGGGGTTGCCAGGGCAGAAAGCCCCAGCCTGCCCACATCCCCAGAGGCAGCTGAAGCCCCAGCCCACAGTTCTGTGGTGGCCTGGGGGCTGAAGCCTGTGCCTAAGGCCTTCTGGGCAGGGCTTCAAGCCCAAGCAGTTTAGTTTGGCTTTGCCCCGTTTCTGTGGTCTTGCAATTGCCCTGCTTTCCACCTCCTGAAGGTATCAATTCCTATACTGAGTACTTCCTGTACTCAGGAACCTGTGTTTACTTGGCAGTCCACTCAACACGTGTTGAAACCAGTTTGAAAAATAATTTTAACAATGGACTGTTTTCTGAAAAGTGAAGGAAATCGGGGTACTGAAGAGGAGTCAATTGCTGCTTGCAGCAAAAGAAGGGTAGACAAGGATCCAAACAGCAGTAAAGAGCCAAGAAACCACAAATATGATCCAAAATATGTGGAATATGGATTTACATGGACTGTTTTCAGGAGGATCCATGGCCACAGTGTATGGTGAAGTTCTGGCAAAGGAGAGCTTAAAACCGTCTAAAATGTTGTGGCTTTTGCAGACACAGTGCAGTCCTCTTCAAGCAAAAACCCATAGGATTTTTTTCAGTGAAAGCTGGGAGAGCTAACGGGCCAGAAAACAGGACTGACAACCGCAGCCAGCACAAATGAGAAAGCTCTTGAGGCATCCTTTTGCGGTGTCATACTGGATAGCTAAAACTAGAATACCACACACGATTGGAGAAACTTTTTCTACCATGTGCCAAGAAAGCGTTTTTGATTATGGTGGGGCAAGGTGCAACGACTCAACTTGATTTGATTCCCATTTCTAACTATACTATTGCCATGCACATTCACAGTATAGCAAATGACGTAATTGAACAAGTGATCACCAAAAATCAAGCAAAGTCCCTTTTATTTTTTCATTCAACTTGACGAAAGAGATGTGTCGAGTGCTCTTAGATGCTGACATACGTAAAATTTGAGAATGACAAAAAACTCCAAGAGGAATTTCTGTTCTGCAGGCCATTACCACAGCATGCTACAGGAGAACAGCTCTTCACACTTTTGGATGCTTTTGTCTTGGATTCTAGCTTGGAATGGCAGCGTTGTATAGGAATTTGCAGTGATGGTGCTCGTGCAATGAAGGGAAGAAAAAGGGAGCTTGTCACCCAAGTGCAGGCTGTTGCACTGCAAGCAGTTTGGACTCATTGCACTATACACAGGCAAGCCCTAGTTGGAAAAAGAAAAGAAAAGAAAAAGAAGTGTTCACATAGTCAGTTTCATCAAGAGTAGTGCAACAATTGAATATCTGTTTGGAGTTTTGTGTTATGAGATGGGAGCTGAGCAATGTCCGTTACAGTCATCAAACTTCTGTGTGGTAAAGTATCAGGAAAGGTTCTCAATGGTTGGTTTGAGCTCAAAGAGGAAGTGACAATTTTTCCTTCAGACAAAGATTCCTCACTGTCCGAAAAGTTTGCTTGCTTTGCTCTCTGGCAGAGATTTTTGAACACCTAAATGTGTTGAATACCTCACTTCAAGTATAAGGGGCTTCTATCTTTTCTCTCACTGAAAAAAAATCATAAATTGGATCAACAAACTTTCCTTGTGGTATGCTTATGCTGACAGCGGCAGTTTTGAAACTCTGTTTGCTGGATGACTTTTTGGATGAAAATGCTTTGCCAAAATATAGCCTGCAACCCATTATCATCAGCCACCTGAAAAGCCTTAAACTGCAGTTTCAAGAGCACTTCCCTGAAAAGGAACAGAAAACAGAGTCATGGATTAGAAACCCCTTTAATGCAGAAGTGTCTGCAAGTACTGTCACTTATAGTAAAAGTAACATTAATGGACCTCTCTGGTGATGAGATATTGATGCTGAGATTTTCATCTACTTGTGTGAAGCCGGCTTTTCAGCACTGACTTTACTGAAAAACAAATACACCACTGTTGAAGATGACCTCCGTCTTTACCTTAGCAACACAGAGCCCTGCTCCAAGGATTTATGTTAAATCAATGCAAGCTCACCCCTCCCATTAGGTGCATATTTTTTATAAGGATATCAGGATTGTCTTGTGAATTAAAATATTTAGGGGCTAATTTTTGTTGTCAAAAATTTATGTCCTTGTAATGCATTTTAAAAATTTAAAATACTAACTATTCTGAGTAACACAGGGCACTGGGGTCATGTAGCAATTTTTCTTGTCAGAAGAGAGTCGTGGTGCAATGAAGTGCGAGAACCACTGCACTGTATAAATTGCTCCAGCACCTATGAACATACATCGAGTAGTGAACACTCCTATTCCTGTTCTCGTTGAAACAGTAATATATTGAGAGCTGCTCACTCAAATCTCCTAGCAGCACTAGATTTGCCACAGATATACAAAGAGACCTGGAGTTTGCAGCCATCTCTGCTACAGCAGCATGCTTCAAAGCATATTACAAGTACAGGACTAGCGTTGCAAATTTTCACTGGCAGCCTGTGAGCCAGCAGCTATTTGAATATGGCTAACTGAGGTACCGAAGCAGCGCAAGGAGTGCAAACTCCTGCCAGCTTGCCCACCTGATTGCAAGCATTAGAGACCCATTTCAATCCATCTCAGGGGCCCATACTTTCTATTTAGGCAGCACTATGCAGGGTATGTCCAAACCCTTACCTCTCCTTGGTGTTTGCCTTCATTGTTAATCGAAGAACCAAGAGTCCTAAAGCAAGACAACAGCTGTGACCACACCTGAAATATCAGTTAGAGGCTGTTCAGAGAATCATCGTGTATTTGTTACGGTAGCACACAGCAGCCTCAAAATAGATTATGGCTACACTAGAGAGTTTACAGCAGCACAGCATCTAAGCTGATGGGAGAGCGCTCTCCTTTCAGCTTAACTACTCCAGCCCCCAAGAGCAGCAGTAGCTATGTCAGCAGGAGAAGCTCTCTTACCAACATCGCACTGTCCACACCAGGGCATATGGTCAGCATCACATACGTCACTCCAGGGGGTGGTTTATTCACACCTATGAGTGATATAACTTATGCCCGGGGTCCTCAACACGGCAGTTGTGTGCGCCCACAGGACACTGCGGCACCGAAATGCTGCCGAGAAGCGTTGCCGTTTCTCGGCAGCATGTCGGCGGCGATGCTTCTTGCTGCTGCTGCTTTTCAGCGCCACACAGTCTTCTGGGAATAGGAATATCCTATTCCCACAGAAAGGTTGGGGACCACTGACTTATGCTGATATAAGCAGTAGCATAGACTCAGGCCCACACAGTTCTATAAAGCGACATAATAGTCCAGAAAAGAGCACTGAAAAGGTTTTGGGATGTAGAGGAATTAACTTCCAAGGATAGATTAAAAGAAGTTAAATACACATGATTTAGCTAAGTGATAGGTGGGGAGTGGAGGGGAGAAGGATGGCCATGAAAACATACTAATATTTAAACAATAAGAATACCAAGAGTTAAATCTCCATGTGTTATCCAAGATACAAAGAGGAAAATGAATGTTAACCTAACGAGAAAAGTCTTCCTGGCAGATTTATATAGACTCATTCCTCATCACTTTGGGATGTTTTAAAAACCTAAACTGGACATAACCCTAGAAACAGTATTGTGGGTAGCAATCCTCTATTAGCGAGCACCTAATTGGGCTTTTCCATTTATTACTTCTATGATCCTACTCGTTAAACCCTAATAATGCTGCGGTTGTCCATGAACTTGGAGTTTTTTGGATGGTTTTCCTCAACAGCAAGAAATTCTTGCAGCATCACTGTCTAAGCCAGTGATATCAGTCCAACCAATTTCACCCTTTGCCCAAGAAAAGAAAAAAAGTACAAAGCTCAACATTTCTTCGGATTCAACGGCCAATGACAGTGGCTTACCTTAACACTGGAATTTATATTCTTATTGCCTTATTTCCATATCTAGCCTCTTTTCTATTCCATAGCCCTCTTGAGTTTTAATCTTCTCTTCACTGCAGTTTTATTCCAATTTTTCCATTATTCTTTGAACTCTTTTCTCTTACACTCCTACCTTCCTGCACTTATCGATCTCTGGTCCACTCATCAGCATCAGAGTCCATCGCTTCAAATTGTCTATTTTTTTTTCTTCCTCTCATCTTTCTGTTTAACTGCCTTTAGCTTTAATCTCCTTTTATATTCCCTGTGTTTTTCTTTAAGCAAAGCAGTATTCATATCCCAAATACAACATAATGCAAGCCCAACTTTCCTTGCAGCTGCCCTTTAGAACAGTGGTTCCCAAACTAGGGGTGCTGCTTGTTTAGGGAAAGCCCCTGGAGGGCCGGGCCAGTTTGTTTATCTGACGCATCCACAGGTTTAGCCAGTTGCAGCTCCCAGTGGCTGCAGTTCGCTGCTCCAGGCCAATGGGGGCTGCAGGAAGGGCGGCCAGCACGTCCCTCGGCCGGCGCCGCTTCCTGCAGATCCCATTGGCAGAGAATGGCGAACTGTAGCCACTGGGAGCTGCGATCGGCCGAACCCAAGGACGCAGCAGATAAACAAACTGGCCCAGCCTGCCAAGGGCTTTTCCTGAACAAGCGGCACCCCTAGTTTGGGAACCACTGCTTTAGAATAACTTCTATAGAGAAAATACACAACATTCCATTATTTTTGTTCAAATGCTATCATAACAGAACTAGAAAAACAGACTTGGAAGACCACCTTAAAAGACAAGTTTACTTATATTATTGCTTAATGAAACTGTTTTTTGCTTGACTTGCTTTTCTCTCAGAAAGAAAAAAAATGGATATATAGCTATATCTATCTTACAACCTACAAAATGTTGGCTAGATTGTGGCTTTAAAGATCAAAAAAAATTGTGCTGATTATCTTTGTTTCTTTATGATGGATGAAGGGCAGAAAAGGTATAAAACTTCCCCCCCTCTGCTATTGGGGGTGGGAGGGGAGCTGGATGCCTTGAGGGTTTCCAGGAAAATATAAATATATATATATATTAGGAGTTTTCACGCCTTAATTGAAGGGATGAGAGTAGTGAATCTTTAAATACTGCCACTTTCTCCAAAAATGTTTTTAGTCTAAATAATTTAGAACTAAATAGTGATAAGTAACTAGCCAAAGTATCTGCCTAAGATTATTTTCCCCCCTCGATTGCTCAACTTTGTCTTTTGACTTTTTGAGGTCACAACCTGACAGCCTTCCAGCCATCACAGGGAGCTGAATCTCTAACCAAGACGATGACAAGAAGAAAACATGTGCTCACACCCAGTGTATCAGAAAATCTTAATGTTTCAGGCTGTCTTTGTACAAATAAAGAGACAAAACAAAAGGAGGGGGCATAGGGGCCCAAGCATTATCTGACATCCTGTTAAGCTTCCTCCCACCCTGGCACAGGGAACACTTTCCCTTTTCATCCTCTTTAGGACATCTAGTCCTGTTCTTGCTGCTAACGCCTCACCCCCCACCCCAAGTCTTGTGGGCTCGGAGCACAAGGGCCAAGATAATCCTCAACTTCCCCTCAGAGGTACAGGTGGTGGGGCAGAAGGCTCTTTGCACTCTTCTGCTGACATATCTAGCCAGACCTAGTCCACCATCCCTCTTCTATTCATACAGTAGAACCATCATAAAAAGCAGAAGTGGATACATTCAAACCTTTATTTTCTAAACTATTTAGTTTACTTAAGTAACTATTCCAACATGCATTCCCCAAAAAAAAAAAAAAAAAAAAAAAAAAGAAGAAGAGGTGGATGCAAGAACAGCAATTAAAACAAAAGGAGAACATAAAAAACACATTGTCCCACTATGCCGAAGGAAAGACAGGAGGCACTGGGGAGGTGGCTTTCATTAGGCCACAACTTTATTCTTAAATATCTGAGAGTACTCAGCAGATAAATTGTACAAGATAGGTAATTTCATCATCATTTCTGTATACACTTGGGGGCTACTGTCAGCCCCCCAATTTCCCATTCAGATCCCAGCCAACCCACTGCTGGAACCCTGACCCCCCAACCATAAGTGCCGACTCCATGGGTGCTGCGGGGCTGGAGCACCACACAGGGAAGCTACAAAAGAGGGGGGCTCACTTTACACCATACCAGCCATCAGAGTCCCAAACCCCTCTCATCTCCCTTAAATCCTTTACCAATCCATTCTACCTGAACACTGTATCTATTACACTGGACATCTGCCACAAACTTACATAATGAGTTTGACATTTTGTCCTAATCCCCCTTTCCTATCCTACTAGGCCCCTAACCTGCTATGGGGAAAAAGAAAAACCTATCTCGCCTTAGCCATTCTGTTAGTGAGGGGAAAAAATTCCCTCCCAGCCCCCTGAGAAAGGAGCAAAGATGCATAATTCCCATAGCAGATCATGGCAAAACCTGTATTTTACCTTCTTCCATGGGTGGAGGGTGAGCTCTGCTTGCCTGTTCTGGATAAAAGAGGGCTTTTGCCAACACTGCCCTAGACAGACACACACACACACACACACACACACACACACACACACACACACAGTCACCTGTGCGGGGGGGAGGGGCAAGTCCCCCTGCCAACCCGGCCAGTAACAGCTTCCTGTGTCTTACGTGAAGCAGGTACCCTCTCTGTGCAGGGGGACCCTTAAAAGGGCAACAACCCCTTTTCTTCCAGCCTGCTGGCCAAGCCACCCTTGCAATTTAGGATCAACTGCATTTTCCATTTAGCTGGACAAATCGTCCCCATCTCTTAATATGTGGTAAAGGCATTAGCACCATTGAGAAGATGACAAAAGTCTACAACTTTATTTTGACGTGCATACTATTTTCCAACCCAACTTCTGACACAGCTCCCATGATAGTAACAAACAGGGGTTATGGATCTTTAGTTATTCTGAAGTGGTGTAATGGGCCTTAGCGTAAGTAAGTATCAGCTCCAGGGCAAATGTTTAATCATAAAATACTTTCTAAAGCATGCACTGCTATCTGCGCAAGAACGATAAGATAGATCCCCATACGCTCTTCCCGTGTACAGAAGTGGATGCTCAGTATCCATTTTGTGAATAAAATTAATTATCTTGTCCACACAGATTAACAGACTGTCAAGCAGACAGGACATCTGTATACAGGGACTTTGTGAAGACAAATTACTAAACAAATTCTAAGCCTAGATAATAAATAATGAAGTTAAAAATTGAATTAAGTCTGGTGCTTCAATTTAATGATCACTGCCAGCTGCTACTTTGTTAATATGAAGTATTAATAATAAATGAAAACATCTTAAACAAAACTAACTCCTACAGAAAAGTCAAAAGTAACAGACACTGAAAGGCTAAGTCACAGAGAACTACAATGTGAACGTTTCCATGCCCTGTTAGTTTTAAAAAATTACCACCACCAAAAACAGTGCTACCACAGATTATTTAAAATCTTTGTAAGTTAGCCAAGCAATTTTCATAGCTCTGAACTAGTACTAGTATCCTTGCATACTGTGCCCACCAAGCAGTGCTGGCTATAGTAATGGTAGCAAGACATTTTTCATTATAACCCCCTGTGCAAAGGCACCATTGGCTTTTGAAATACTTTTAGTTTGATCTTCTCATGTGAGTGGTGAATTTGATCCACCCTTTTTCACATATTCACAACTTCCTGTGATGGACACATCCTGCATTTAAGTTTTTTAAGCATGATTCAGCCCTCAAGTGAGATGGGATTATTTTGTTTGAAAGAGTGAGAGTGAGTAAAATCCCTTTCCACCAGTTGTATTCAGTGAAGAGGAGGGGAAAATACCATGTTCTAAAATGTAGCTATACCTTTATAGACAGAACTAGTGCAAACCTGGCTGAAATCAGAAATTTAATTTTGGAATGAGGCTTTAGTTTGTTCTGAAAAAAAAAAAAGTTTAAAAAAATGCAACTGCTTTGAAATTACATACTAACCATGTGCAGTGAAGTCTGAACACAGGAAACAATCTCACCAAGTGCTGAGTGCCTTCAGCTGAATATTACTCATCCTGGACTTTGGGCAGTTGTAGTTTTATTCAGGTGTAGGTCGGGGAAATTCCATACTTGGGGAGAAGAAACAAAAAAACATTTCCACAGCAGTTTTATTTTGTTTTGAATGGTGGCTGTTTGAAGCTGCTAATGAGTTTAGTATATTAGAAGTAGCCCAGAGATAAGATTAGTGGGAAAGAGGCACATTCGATAGTCCAAAAAGTGCATGATACATTCCTTTATGACATGGCCGTCTTCTCTGCATATTTTAGTTTTCAGAGTAGCAGCCATGTTAGTCTGCATTTGCAAAAAAGAAAAGGAGTACTAAATATGTATATAAATCTCCCCAGTGTATTTTCCACCGAATGCATCCAATGAAGTGAGCTGTAGCTCACGAAAGCTTATGCTCAAATAAATTTGTTAGTCTCTAAGGTGCCGCAAGTATTCCTTTTCTTTTTTGCATATTTTAGTGTTAGCTCACAAAAACATCCAGCTGAATAGCAATTTTGAACCAGTCCTATTCGTGGGTGATGGGACCATGAAGAGGGGTATTCAGGAGAGCTATCAGACTGAGGCAGTTCAAAATGTGCAGTGAGTACAGATTGACGATTTAAGTTAGACCACCACCTAACCATGTTCTGAATCTATCTGGAGCTCCACCTCCATGCTGCACAGCTCCTGAACAACAACCTAATAAGAGTCTCTGAACTTAGAACCAGAGCATGCAAGAGTAAAGGAGCCTGCTCACTGAACAAAATACACGATCCTTAGTGCTGTCTCGTCACATTCTCCGTCAGTTAATGAGGTCCTATTCTTCATTGTGAGTAGGTAGTTTTTGCATGAAAATTTACCCATTTCTTCTAGTCATAAAGTAATGTGTCTAAGGGCAAGAGCAGTTGGATTGTATTTAAACAAACTATATCTCGTCCCACCAATGAGTACTCTACAGCCTTCTATACCTGGATGCCCCATAATAACCTTGTCTTTTGGCTAGAGATCTGCTCAGGAAATGAACTGAAAGGATAACACCATGCTAGGCAGCAACCAGCCTAAAGGTAAAATGTTCAAAAGCACCACAGTGATTTAGGAGTCTTAATCCTGTTGAAAGTTAATGGGACTTTAGCACCTATGTCACTTAGATGCTTTTGAAAATTGTACCCCCTACACTTTTGTCCAGGTATGCAACTAGAAATATAAATCGGTCCGAGATGTTTGTACATGTTCTTGCTACAGAACATTATTTTACTGGATGAGAAGCTCAGCGAGATGCAAAGACCCCAAAAGCAAAGAGTGTTGTGTCTTTGTTCGACTCAAATCAACCTCAAGAACAGTTGACACTGAATTTCCTTGACAGCTAGGAAGAGCAGAAATAGATTCTCTCAATATATCATGTCACATTAAGTGGAAAAGAATCTGTTTGAGCACTGGTGATAAAGCTTTCACAGACACAACGTCTTTGGCTTTGGAACTTGCAGGAAACTAACCCAACAAGCAGGATCAGCAAAGGGCTCAGCATTTCACTACATTGATTAGGATTTGTCAAATGTCCGCCCAAGTGATTACAAAACAGCACATTTTTGCATTAGATCTATTACTATGGCTTACGAGGATTTAAATTTAAAAGAACGGAGCAGTAATGAACCTCTGCTTTTAATTATGCTTAAGAAAGATTCACTCTAGTCTGTCTGCAAAGAATCACTGTTGTAGAGCGACTTCTTTTTACTACAGAAGATTAGGTCTTTAAGCAGTATGCATTTTAATCTGGAAAAAAAAACTGACAATACAGATTTTGGTAAACACTGAATCTCCATTTCTGTGGTTTTCATATACTTTCTGTGAACACGTCAAATAACAAGCATCAGTTTTAAAATGAAATGAAGATCACACTTCAAGGATATATTTACAATGAAAGGTTTGCGTGCTTAATTTTTATAAGAGAATTTCCCCCTACTTTTCATAGGGGAAGGAGGATCTGTGTGCGTACTCTAATCCTCAACTAACAGTACACTCTCCTCTGTGTACTTATATATCCTCCAAGCACTTAGATACTACAACCATGGAAGCCATGAAAGTAGTTAAAAGGACATGAGCATCTTTGATTGTCAGCTCCTTGGGGCAGGGACATCTGCTTTGTCTGCAAAGCACCATAAAATAAAAGGTAGATGAACTTCTGTCAGTTTGGTGACAACAGGTAATGTGACACACTTGGGAGAGTAGATTGAGTATAACAAAGGATTCTATGCAGAATGCTTCCCCTCCCTTGTTCCAATTTGGGGCAAGGAGATAGTCTTCCTGGAGCCATTGTTAAAATGCTTGTTCGAGCAGACATCCTCTATTAAAAAAACTCCCACTTTTCATACATGGTTTATCTCTTGGGCAGAATGAGGAGGTGCCACTAAGTATTAGAAGTGGGGAAAAAGAAAAAAAAAACAATTTAAGAAAGCAAAGTGACTTTGACATTCAATCATATGGTTCATCTTTGCCACTATTCCCTAGGGTTACTGTCACTAAAGAATGTTCCCTGTTCTAATCAGAATGTTAAATATTTTCAGACATAGATTTCCCTTTGGAAAATGGAATTTAATTAAAGTCAAAAATATCCTAACAAGAAAATGTTAATTTCAAATAAAATTTTCAATGGGGAAATTTAAGCATTGTTGAAATGAAGCTTTACGATTGTGTTTCATTTAAATTTCTGAACATTAAAAAAAAATCAGTTTTCCAGTTTGTATTTGGGATTTTTCAAGGCAAAAAGTATGATAAAATAAGGAAAAAAGGACCACACCACACCACACCCCCGGCCTTGCCTGCGTACTCTTATGCACAGATCTCAGACCCAAGAGGCAGCTGTCACCCAGTTCTGTGTAGTTCCACCCAAAGAAAGTCCCTTCAACATGAAGCTCTGGAGAAGATTCAGGCCTTTAACTATCTTATGTCAAATTTTGTTGACTAAATATTGCAGCAAAATTTGCTTGTTTAATAGCGTTGGCATGTTTCTCTAGAGTCCAGTGAATGGCGATGAAAATATACTTTCAGGTCCATTGCTGCCATTAGTCCCAACAGAATATGAGAATTATTGTTGCCAACTGTAAAACTCAGATTAATGAAGTGGAAAATGCACTAGGTCTGATAAAGGATTGTAGGTAACCATTTATGAATCCCATCATGTTTGGATGGGAGTGTATTTATCTGTACAGTTGAACTAAATCTAGATTTAAGAAAAGGGCCAACACTTGGGAATTCTTTGTGTGCGCATTCTGCTAAATTCGTAAAACCACCCAAAGTTAATACAATTAGATCATGGATAAAAGTTCATGATGAATGAGGCTGCACTGACACTGAGATTTCCGACAGAGATTTCTGCATCCACAGCAATTAAGGAAGGCATAGATGTGAATATGGTATCCGCTACTACTAGAAAAAAAAAGTTTCACAACAACATTTGTAAGATACTAGAAGAGACACTGGAATCAAGAGAAGTATTTGCAACCTGACCATCTCCTGTCTGATCAGATAAGCAAGGTCAGGATCATTTGGAAGAGAGCTCTGGCCTCTGCCCAACATGTAGAGAAACTCGGCATACTGCATGAAGTGGTAGTGGCAATTCTATAGATGGTGCTCATAACTCAGTACAAAATCAATATCCCAGCCTGGTGCTGAGTAGTCTTTGCTGGTGGATGCATCATTAAAGAGTCTGTCACCTTAAAAAGGAAAAAAAAAAAAGCAGCTTAGAAGTAAAAAGATATTTCTAACTGCCAGGCCTGCATGTATAACTTGGGCTCTTCCCTGCCAATACATCATGAAAAATAGGGGTTCAGCAGACCAGATAGCAGATTTTATAAAAAACAATCTTTTACAAAACTCACATGCTATAGAAATAAGTGATTCTTTCGGAACATATTTAAACACAAAATTTTTTCCTTCCAGTGTATGCAACCCAACTATTGCCTCCTTGCACAATGTTTGAGTGTGAAATTCACTAGAAAGAGAAGTATGAAGTGTTGTTATAGCAGCGTTGGTCCCAGGATCCTAGAGACAAGGTGAGTGAGATAATATCTTTTATTGGACCAACTTCAGTTGTTCAGAGGCAAGCTCTTGAGCTTATACAGAGCCTGAAGAAGAGCTTTGTGAAGCTCAAAAGGTGAGCAAGACAAGCTTTAATTGGACCAATTTCTGTTGGTATTACCTCACCCACCTTGTTTCTAGAAAGAGAAGTGAAATTAACCCATCTATCTTCCCTGAGCAAGCTGAAAGGATTTAAAAACAAAAACTACCTACAATTATTTCAATTTCAGTAATTTAAGTGGTCAGTAACAAATTCAGAACTTTAAAAAAATATTTAAAAAAAGCAAAAAAGAAAAAAGAAGGTCTATCAACATTTTGCACAAAAAAGGGCCACATTTCAGAGCACTCTAAAGCATGAGTGGCGGAGATCATGCTTATCCTCATGTGAATGATGTCATTAATTCCATAACTCTAAATACTTTCTACCCTGAAATCCCTGTGTGAATGATGGGGGTTAGACAAATAGCAGGTTAGGATTACCAGGCCACCACCACAACAAAATGTAGCTGCACTTAGAAAATTTTCAGTTCAGTTTTCTTCTGATACAAGGTTCACAGATCCACTACAATTGGCATTTCAGCCTGCTTGTAGCTAAAAATCTGATCTGTCAGTCACCAGCAGCAGGGGAATGCCCTATCCCCTGAAATTCCATCCAGTTGAGACAGCTTTCACAGACAGGATAATTTCATCCTGTTTCCTAAAATTACAGATTGTGTTGGCTATAATCTGAAGAAAAATCACAACACTTGCTCCTACTAAAACCAGGGAATAAGTTTCCTCCCAAAAGAAATAACATCCAAAGATTCAGGTTTATTTCCGTTTCTGTTGTGGAGGAGCTGATTGTTTCCAGGGTGGACTGCCTCAGTGGACCTTTATTATTCAAAGAAAGGAAGATCTCAGGTAAAGACAGATAACACACCAGCATAATACAACCACCAGGAAAACTGGATCCAGAACTAAACAGGTCCCAGGGAAGGACAAATCACAGCAGGATGCCTAAAGTACTTTAGACAACAATGGATATCAGGATATAATGAAGTACATTGAGAGAGACAGCTTTAAAGCAATGCAAGTATCTGTGTGGGACATATAGTAAAAGAAAAAATTTAGTTTAATGAAAGCCCATCAGTAATGCCAAATGGTCCTACAGTAATAGAAAAACAAAGCCCTGATCTACAGATTAAGCAGGTCACTACATAGTGTACTGAACACCTGAGATGATAAAAAACAAAAAAAACCCAACCCCAGACTAAAATCTATTCAATAACTAACTCACTCAAGAAGGGTTTCAGAGTAGCAGCTGTGTTAGTCTGTATTCGCAGAAAGAAAAGGAGTACTTGTGGCACCTTAGAGACTAACAAATTTATTTGAGCATAAGCTTTCGTGAGCTACAGCTCACTTCATCAGATGCATTCAGTGAAAAATACTGAGGGGAGATTTATATACATAGAGAACATGAAACAATGGGGGTTATCATACACACTGTAATGAGAGTGATCACTTAAGATGAGCTATTACCAGCAGGAGAGCGGGGGGCGGGGGGAGGAAGAAAATCTTTTGTAGTGATAATCAAGGTGGGCCATTTCAAGCAGTTGACAAGAACATCTGAGGAACAGTGTGTGTGTGTGTGGGGGGATAAACATGGGGAAATAGTTTTACTTTGTGTAATGACCCATCCACTCCCAGACTCTATTCAAGCCTAAGTTAATTGTATCCAGTTTGCAAATTAATTCCAATTCAGCAGTCTCTCCTTGGAGTCTGTTTTTGAAGTTATTTTGTTGAAGAATTGCCACTTTTAGGTCTGTAAAAATTGAGTGACCAGAGAGATTGAAGTGTTCTCCATCTGGTTTTTGAATGTTATAATTCTTGACGTCTGATTTGTGTCCATGTATTCTTTTACGTTGAGACTGTCCAGTTTGACCAATATACTGGCAGAGGAGCATTCCTGGCACATGATGGCATATATCACATTGGTAGATGGTGTGTGGTTGCTGGTATTTGCTTTAGGTTGGGGGGCTGTCTGTAAGCAAGGACTGGCCTGTCTCCCAAGACATGCCTACATGCCTCCAGCTTTCACCCAGATCACACCACACGATCCATTGTCTACAGTCAAGCTCTATGATACAACCGCATTTGCTCCAACCCCTCAGACAGAGACAAACACCTACAAGATCTCTATCATGCATTCCTACAACTACAATACCCACCTGCTGAAGTGAAGAAACAGATTGACAGAGCCAGAAGAGTACCCAGAAGTCACCTACTACAGGACAGGCCCAACAAAGAAAATAACAGAAAGCCACTAGCCATCACCTTCAGCCCCCAACTAAAACCTCTCCAATGCATCATCAAGGATCTACAACCTATCCTGAAGGACAACCCCTCACTCTCACAGATCTTGGGAGACAGGCCAATCCTTGCTCACAGACAGCGCCCCAACTTGAAGCAAATACTCACCAGCAACCACACAACAGAACCACTAACCCAGGAACCTATCCTTGCAACAAAGCCCGTTGCCAACTCTGTCCACATATCTATTCGGGGGACACCATCATAAGGCCTAATCACATCAGCCACACTATCAGAGGCTTGTTCACCTGCACCATCTACCAATGTGATATATGCCATCATGTGCCAGCAATGCCCCTCTGCCATGTACATTGGTCAAACTGGACAGTCTCAACGTAAAAGAATAAGTGGACACAAATCGGATGTCAAGAATTATAACATTCAAAAACCAGTCGGAGAACACTTCAATCTCTCCGGTCACTCGATCACAGACCTAAGAGTGGCTATCCTTCAACAAAACAACTTCAAAAACAGACTCCAATGAGAGACTGCTGAATTGGAATTAATTTGCAAACTGGATACAATTAACTTAGGCTTGAATAAAGACTGGGAATGGATGAGTCATTACACAAAGTAAAACTATTTCCCCATGTTTATTTCCCCCCCCCCACACACACACACACACTGTTCCTCAGATGTTCTTGTCAACTGCTGGAAATGGCCCACCTTGATTATCACTATAAAAGGCTTTCTTTCCCCACCCCTGCTCTCCTGATGGTAATAGCTCACCTTAAGTGATCACTCTGGTTACAGTGTGTATGGCAACACTCATTGTTTCATGTTCTCTGTGTATATCAATCTCCCCACTGTATTTTCCACTGAATGCATCTGATGAAGTAAGCTGGAGCTCACGAAAGCTTATGCTCAAATAAATTTGTTAGTCTCTAAGGTGCCACTCCTTTTTTTTTCACTCAAGGAAAATGCTCTTGCTGTTGCACTACAACCACCATCCAGATGAGCAGTTGATATAGGAAATGAAGGTACAAGGATATTTGAATGATATTTAACAGAAATTTTTCTTAAAGAGACATTTCAGACAATGGAAGCCTAGAACACTTTGGGAAAGTTTAATATCGACTGAATTAACCTAAAACTAAGCAAACAAAAAGGAAGATACTTAGAGCTATGTGACTTCTTGAACAGACCGAGTTCGCTTTAATAAAGAGATGTTGATGACATTTCAGGGCTGAAAACTGCTTTCATTTCTCCTACATCCTTCCATACTCATAGATATTAAGGTCAGAAGGGACCATTATGGTCATCTAGTCTGTCCTCCTGCACAATGTAGGCCACAGAATCTCACCCACCCACTCCTGCAATAAACCTCTCACCTATGTCTGAGCTATTGAAGTCCTCAAATCATGGTTTAAAGACTTCAAGGTGCAGAGAATCCTCCAGCAAGTGGCCCGTGCCCCATGCTAGAGAGGAAGGCAAAAAAACCCCAGGGTCTCTTCTAATCTCCCCTGAAGGAAAATTTCTTCCAGACCCCAAATATTGCAATCAGCTGAACCCTGAGCCTGTGGGAAAGATTCACCAACCAGATACCCAGGAAAGAATTCTCTGTAGTAACTCAGATCCCAACCCATCTAACATCCCATCGGGCTTATTTACCATGAATAGTTAAAGATCAATTAATTGCCAAAATCATGTTATTTCATCATACCATCTCCTCCATAAACTTATTGAGTTTAGTCTTGAAGCCAGATAGGTCTTTTGCCCCCACTTCCCTGCCCAACCAAAAGCTATGCATGCCCAGGCACAATGAGGAAAAAATTGGGGCTCTGGTACTTCATGTTCACTGGGGCTCCACGCTTTCCCATTTCGCTTTATTTACACAAATTTTGGGAAGGCTGCCCCTGAGTTCAGGTAACATTGTTCCCACTTATCAGCTGTGCACATGACCCAGACCTGAAGGATTTTAAAAATATATAAAACGCTTCTCTTCCCTCAAGTGTGTCATTCTATCACATGACAGGTTCTTCCCCAGGTACATTCTGAACCTGTGGGGCATCCTTTGATCCACTTTCAGCTAGTGGTTTACCACCATCTGTATGTGTAGGGCCATTTATTGCCTCTGCCAGCAGTCACCTCAGATGCCTGTATCCTCAGTAACAACATGCAATCTGCTGGGTGCAGGTTCAGCCCATTAACAGGCAGTCTATATCTCAGGCCTCCTAAGGCGGGAGCTGAGCAGTCTCTGGCTCCGGCCTCCTGGCTGGAGTCATCAACTAGATTTTTGGCTCAGGCCTATTAAGATGAGGACTAAGCAAACAGTCAGTATTTCCGGCTTTCTGGCCTGAAGGTTAGCAAGCAACCAGCTCCACCTAAGGGGCCGGGGTAGGGGGAGCCAGGCCTACCCTGCTCCACCAGGTCCCCGCTCAGGGCCCTGGAAGTGATGGGCAGTCCTACCACACGATCAGTGGGAAAACATGCAGTCTCTGCCTCAAGTCTCAGCAATACAATGGGACCAGAGACGTGTTTCCCTGGACTACATCCTACCAGCTCCTGCTGGTGCTGCCCCGTTTCCACTGGTACCTAGCTTTCAGTTGGCTTTTCCTTCAGTCTCCTGTCTACAGGCTGCTGGGTTGCCTTTTCTCTATGTTGCCAGTCACAGGCTCTACTGAGGGCTCAGCTCCCTGGGAGGGATTTCTGCCTCCTTCCCGCTCCAGCCCCATCAGAGCAGCAGGGCCCTGCTCTTATACTGCTTGCCCCACCCCTGCACTTCCGGGGAAGGGGATAGGGCAAGGCTAGCTGCACTCTTCAGGGGGCATTAACCCCCTCTGTACTGGAGGGAGGCCACTCTGCCTAACTCCTAACCCTACACAATGGGTGTGAGTTATTTAGAAGCACATCTATGGACCAACAAACTCCATCAGAAGCATGAAGGAGGGTCCTGTTGATGACACTGGGATTCCTGTGTACAGAAAGTAGAATTTGATCCTGGGTGTTTAGCTAGAGCAGACTTTTTCTTGTATACCTTAGTGGCCAATTGATTGTTTCCTGGATTAACTTTCCAGCACTCCCACTTTATTCCCAATCTAATATAGGAAAAATATGGAACATCTGAACTTTAGTTCTATAGAATATGATTCACAAGAAAAATTTATAGAATCTTTTCAAAATATCAGCTATTTGGATCTATGAAATGGAGGCTGCAGTGCCTATGAGGAGGAACATGTGACATTTTGTCCTCAATAGTTCTATATCTTAGAAATTTAGGACACCATAAGGAGCTGATAGTATAAGTAAGTCCTAATTCTAGAAGGCCTGGTTCACAAATTGTCATAGTTCTATTACCCAGAGTATGAATGACTTCATTTATAAGATATTGATCCACGTGTAGGTTTTTTATTAGCAAGCTGTTAAAATTCTCTATTAGCAACAGGAGTTAGGTTACAGAGCTGGAAAGGCAGTACACATACCAGTCTGGTGCACTGTTTTGGAAAGTCTGTAACTGGAAGCTAAGAGGAACTGGGAAACGTTCTAGGAGACATTCAGTACAGCTGAGAATCCAGCCCTGTAGCTGCAACTCTCTACCAGCATGAGAGGACTCAGGAATTCGGTGGGACAAGAGGGTGATTAAAAACTCAATTCCTGTCAAATACTACAGTTTCCACCCAGGCTTCTGAAGGACCTACACTGGTGGGGTTAATATAGCTACAAAAGTTTGCTAGCAGACTTGAATTATGGCCTGTGTCTGAATGTGTTGGTCAACAATGTCAGTGGAACAGCTGGCCACTAAATTGTATTGAGCCTTAGGTCAGCTAACTCACATTTAATGAAAACCATTTTCAGACTTCATGAAGCATCAAGGTGTTGACTAGGCTTAGGAGTATAAAGGCTATCAAAGCTCTGTGTAGTTGCGGTGTGTGAGCATGGGGAATGCTTTCTTGTATGAGAGAGCTGAAAAATTATTTTTTCCTCTGACTTGTAAATGTTTGTTATAGCCTTTTAATGTTGTCCTTCCAGATTTACTCTCTCTCATTCATCTCTCAATAGAAGTACAAGAGGAGTAATACCTTAACGATTCCAAACAGAGGGACGTAAAACCTCATAGTATCATCCTAAAGACCCAGCTCCACCCCGCCATGAGATGAGGTTTCTTAATATTGTTTACAATAAATGCCACAGCACCCACATAATACATTCTAAAACAGAAACTCAGGCCAACAAAGTGCACACAATTCAAATCTCTACAAAGACATTGTTTCGTTGTTACAAGCTCCTTAATTCTGCAGGCCATGGACTTTTCTTAGTTTCTCTCAGCTTCCCTTATACACTTTCTATAATTCCTGACTTCAGATTTATATTCATTACTATCAACTTCCCCTTTCTTCCATTCGTTTTTATTTATATTTTTACAGCTGCCTTCACTTCCCCTCTAAGCCAGTCCAGCCTTCTTCCTCAACGGCAGCTTTCTGGACATCTAGCAAGTTCTTAGAGGATTCCAATTATCATTCACATTTTTCTGATTAAATTCTCTCTCCCATTTAATTTGACTCAGTTGTTTTCACCTTTGTAAAATTGGCCCTATTAAAACAGCGAGAGAGAGGGAGAGGATAGATGACTGGTCTGACCTTTATTCTCCTTGCACATTATAAATGTGATCAAGTCATGATCACTTGTACCTAAGCTACCATTAACTTTCAGTTCTGTGATCAGTTTTTCTTTGTTAAGACAAGGTCTAATATAGGATTCCCCTCTGATGGCTGCAACACTTTTGGCATTAGGAAATGGTCATCTATAAGGTTTAGAAATTCCAAGGATGTTTTGGTACTGGCAGCATGAGACCTTCCAGCATATGTGACTCACACTGAACTTCCCCCTTGATCACACATGGTTTCCCCCCCTACACATTATAGAGAGCTGCATAAAGAAGTGGTCATCCTATTCCCTAGTGTGATTTGGTGATCCATAGCTGACACCAAGTAATATCCCATTTTGTGCTTTATCTATTAGTGTCATTTAGTCAGCGTATTAAATTTCCATTGTGGAAATGCAGGTTCAAATTCACACTGATCACAAACAAAGTGTGCCCAGTGGTCCATTCTGTAAACGTTTCTTCTGGTTAGAAAATGCTATCAGGCATGTATGGAAGCCTGCACTCAGTCTCAGGAATGGAACAACAATGACATTGGATTTAGGGCCATTTCAGGAGAGGAATAGGAGCATTCTTGCACAAATCCTTGCACTATGACAATGCTCACTTTCATTCCTCCTTCAGAAGCTTAAAATCTCTCTTTAAAAGAAAATATATAAACAAAGAGTTTAGATACCACAGTATATCTTTGGGGCTCTTTATGTATATCTTGGATTAGCACTAAAGCTAAAATTAAGCTTGGCGATTCACTCCTAGTTCCATGGGTCCCATTTGTAATCTATGGGATCTTTGCCATGGACTTCCATGGGAATCAAATTTGGTCCACCTTGTTTGTCATTCTCTGTTAACTTGAAAAAAAAAAATCTTTGGTCTGGAAAACTTTGTATTTAATTTTACATTGAACACACACAAAAAAGTATAAAGGTAACCAGATGCTTAATGTAATTAATATTAACCAAAAAGGGGAAGGAACTCAAGCCAAAAATTTAAAAAGAATAATTGATATATATTTAAGCCAACAGAGCCTCATGAAATTCATCCTAGGATATTTTAGGAACTAGTTGAAGCAGTCTTGGAATCATTAACAATTACCTTTGAGAACTCATGGAGAACGGGTGAGATCCCAGACAATGGTGCTGGAACCAGGGGGTCAGAAGGACATCCCCCCCTTTTTAATAGGGAGCGGGGGCAGCATTGTCCACCCAAACTGCAAGCCTTGGGCAGGTGCAGAGCAGCACCTCCAACATGAAGAACAGCACCTGTAGGCACTGCTCTGCACTTGCCTGAGGCTTGCATTATGGGGGAGGGGTGACAATGCCCATGCTAAGAAGTGGGGGGCATGGCTTCCTGGCCCCCCCATATCCGGCAGCCCCCCCCCACAAATGTTCTAGCACCCTTGGTCCCAGTAGAATGGGGAAGGGCAAACGTAGTACCTGTATTTAGAAAGGGGAACCAAAGGACCTAGGGAATAATAGACGAGTCAACGTAACTTCAGTACTTGGAAAGATACTAGCACAAAATCAATTAATTTGTAAGCACCTGGAAGATAATAGGATTATAGGGAATAGCCAGTATGGATTTGTCAAAAGGAAATCATGCCAAACCAATTTTAACAGGGTTACTGGCCTAGGGTAAGCAATAGGTGTGATGTGGGAAGTCTTATTAAAAATCAAAATGTGACAGTCTCATAAACAGACTAGGGAATTGTGTTCTAGATTAATTATAAGATCAGTGCACAACTGGTTCTTTTCGTATGGCTTGTAGCAACGACTACAAATTTATATCTAGATTTGATAACCAGCAGATTTCCACAGCAAGTGAGCTGATGAATGTCCTTCAGGCCCCAGACAAAAGAAAGAAGGGGACACTGAGATATGATATGCTCCATCATTTGTGCATGGTTACCATACAGATGTTTGCCTTATTTTCCACTTAAAGAGTGTGTGTCCACATCTCCCATGAGATTCAATCTGCACCAATCTTTCCAATATAAATCAAGACCTGGTGGTTCCCTGGCAGGGTCAATGACGAGCTATTTATTTTGAGCAGTCGAAATGCTCCACATGACTCTCCATTGAGTCTCTGCACTGAAGTTGAGTGTAAGGGTCTTGATGCGGTTCCATGGAGGGTTGTGGGATTTTAATTTTGTCTTTGGCAGGTTCTGCAGGTCATCGTGCAGTGGGATCCTTGTGTTTGCATTGACATGGTTAAGAAAGTCCGAGCAGCTCTTCTAATCTGTGGAGGCTGGATGCGTGATAGGACTGCGAGCCAGTCGACTGGAATCGATTTGAGCATCCCTGACATTTTGTGCACAGCGTTATTGAGTTGAGTGTCAGGGAGTTTAGTGTAACTGCTATGAGACCACACTGGCCCACAATACTCAGCTGCAGAATATACCAAGGCAATTGTTGTAGTGCATAAGGTCCAGGGACTGAAGGCCCATGATGTTCTGGCCAAGATAACAACCTTCACATGGTGCTTCTTTTAAGTGTTGGTGTTTTTCATGCTCCGTGCAAATTCACTAACATATTAATGTTGCCAATTGGCCACTGGACATCATATTACCAACCTCCCAGTGAAAATAGCACAACAGGTTGAAAGACCATACTCAAAGAGTAGTTATTATTAATGGTTTGTTGTCAAACTGGGAAGGTGTATATAATGGGGTTCCATAGGGGTCAGTCCTTGAAACAGTACTATTCAATATTCTCACTAATTACTTGAATAATGGAGTGGGGAGTATGCTGAACAGTTGTCAATGACATCAAGGCTTGCATCAAGGTTGCAAGCACTTTGAATTCTAATTCTGTCTTTCAAGAAGCCTTGTCAAATTATAGGACTGGTCTGAAATCAACAAGACAAAATTCAATAAAGACAAGTGCAACGTACTACACTTAGGAAGGAAAAAAAAATCAAATGTACAACTAGAATACATTCTCTTGTTCCTCCCACCCACCAACTCCTCCAGCTTTTTCCATATGAATTCAATGCTCATGGGGGGGGGAGAGAGGGAGGGAGGAATGAAAGTTAGAGGACTTCAGTCTCAAGTTATCTGGAAAACAAAGAAACAGCTTCCCCTACCCTGCTCCAATTAACGCGCCCCAGCCCTGATTTGCGGTGACCACTTTTCAAAAGTGAAAGGACAGTGTACTTTCCAGGCCTATTCATTCCTTGGCTTTTTTGTGAAGCCTGTCCCCAAAGTGCTAATTATTGACAACTATGACAGTTGTTTGTGGGGCATGGACACCTTTCCACTAGGAAATACACTGAGACCAAGTCATAGCAAACAGGTCAGCAAAGGTAAGAGCCATCAGATGTCTGAGTCATTAATGAGACATGGTTTGAATATAAAATCAGCAAAAAGGTAATATATCACATTACTAACCTCTGCATTGCTTAAGTTTTTAATGTTGCTAAAATCATTTTAATTAAAAACAAAAATCAGAGCTTTGGTTTGATCTTTTCCCATTTCTCATGTCATGGCAATGGATTTCTACAACAAATCGAGAAAAAAACAAAAATCACAGGTTAAAATTCCAGTAACATTTTGTTGAGTTTCATCCCCAGCTGGGATCTGAACTTACAATATAGAGCAGCAGAAGGTAAATATACTGAAGTGAGACAACACAAGCCATTCAACTGGCTTTTTCAAAACCAATTTCACTGCAGTCTCACTGGGACCAAAACCATCATTTAAGCAAGCCACAACTAAACATTCAATAGCTCAGGATTTGGATTATCAGGAGTCAAACAGAAGTACTTTTTATTTTTAAAACTAAGTACAACTTTCGGATATCACAGGAAAATAAAATCTGATATTGCTATGGATTTCTTTTGCTTCAAATAAATGCCCATTATTCAGAAGCAGTGTACTGAAATGCACAACAAGGATTGCAGAGAAACAGGTTCTGCAGCAAAATGACACTTCCCACAGATTACCTTTTAACTAGGGGTTGCCTGTATCAGGAAAAATTGTATCATTGTAACTACATGAATGTAGATACACCAATGCAACCCCCTAAATTAGATGCACTCACTAGCACAAAGAAAGGGTTTATACCAGTGCAATTTACCTGGTTAACTTATCACTTGGCAAGGTTATCAGTGCAGTTGCACATGGGCACATTTTCCTAATCTAAATGTGGCTTTAACTTTTGTAATGCACCTAGACACTTGATTGATGCAACTGGAAATTTAAATACACAGGCATGAGTGGAAATACGTCAGACACAAAGTGAAAAGGGCTGATCGTGCATCAATCTGTCACCAGTAACAGCAATGGTATCACACAGAGTGAGACAGTCTTTCATAGTTAGGACATGAACCATTTAGGGTTTTACAGGACCAAAAAACACCATCTTAAACTTCTCCCATCACTCAGTAGCTATTGCAGTAGAATGCAGATTGTGCGGTCGTAGTTCTCACAGAAACCCCAGTATGAATATTTCACGTTTTTCAACAGAGGCAGTGCTCCCTTCCCAAAACCAGGAGCAGCAAGTTTGTCTTCAATGCAAGACAGATGTGAGTAGACTATTTAAATTATCTTCCCCCCTGCACCTGCTTTATTCCTACTGTTAAAATAAACAAAAAATTGATTTTATGAAGGCTGCCGGTTACTATATTCAGCGATCAGAGACTGCCAAAAGAGAAGAACTGTAGGTACCAAACCCAGTCAGGCCTGAGTAAGCACAGTCGATACACAAGGTACTGCAGCCCAAAGCTCAGTTCAATAGTGAGAGAATTTTCTCCACCATGGGAGAGGTAAAGGCTGCAGGACTGACATCTGAAAGGGTGCACTCAGATCAGAAGGAGAACAGATATGCAGCAAGCCTCACAGCCATGATGGAAGGTAGGTGATGTTGCTATCTTTAAAATGGGAATGCTGATTTGGAGATGTTAAATTGCACAGTCATTAGGACAAATAATGCCAACATTGGTTTAGACTAGGTTTGAGGAGATAAGGGTTCAATTCCCAGCTCTGCTAGACTTTGTCTTTGGAAAAATGACTGAAATCTCTGTTTCCCTCAGATCTTCATCTCCTTCCCCACCAGGCTGGAAACATTTGAAACTGAAAAGTTTTAACACTACCCCCTCACACTCCTGCAAATCTGCCACACTGTAGTTGTACTACCCAAATGCAAAGCCCAGACAACCCATTAGTCACAACAGGCAGAGTTTCGTTTTAACCAAACAGAAAAAACCTCCAATATTTGTTTCACTTAATACATGTATTAGTGGAGTCCTGAATGCAAGTTAATACAATCTGTAATGAACCTTGAAAAGTAACAAGATAGTCCAGTGCCATGATTCAAATCTTGCACATAGGTAGAAATACATTTAGTACTCAGCATTTTAAGTAGTACAGACCTTGGATGTGATGAGCAATTTCACACTTGAGAGAAGCCTGTGTAATGATTTAGACTGCTGCCAGGGATTCAAACTATCTTTGATCATCAATTACTTTGCTAAGGAAAAAAAAATACATTTTGAATAAAAAAATTTTCAAAAAGTTTACCTTGAATCATTTTAAACCCCAATTTCACAGACTACATACACTGATAATGGACTTGTTCATGGTGGAATTATCTATCAGTTGAACAGCAGTGGTGACTAGATGTTTCTGGGTTACTAGTGGAGCTGAAAAAAATAAAGCCATGCATACAGGAGTCTAAAACTGTCACCATATGGAATGCGTCCTGTCTGTGGAAATTCAGGCAATCATAAACAGCTTGCTGAACAGTCTAACTTACAGCTACTTCAGCGACTGCTGTAATTACACTACACTACAGGTTAAAAGAACATTAAGGTTGCAAGTCAAGCATTCAGAAGCATATATGTAGGAGCCGGAGGGGGGGATATGCTGCTGCTTCCAGAATCCGTGCAGAGCAGGGCAAGCCCCTGACCCTGCTCCAGCAGAAGCTTGAGGGCTGGATTAAAATGTCTGAAGGGCTGTATGTGGCCCCCGGGCCATAGTTTGCCACTCGTGGCATACAGGCTCCTTCCTGGCACTCTAAGCACAGTCCTGAGATGACCATAACTTACACTTGACACCAAAAACTCCCTGGGTAGCAGGGCTATTGGAAGTAAACTTTCAAAAAGGCACAGCAGATGTATAGGATTCTACATAGGGGCCCGCTGGGTCAAATATATGCATATTGAGATAAAAAGGGATGGCATGTAAGGTCTCTGAAGAGCCAGTAGCAAACTGGTTATCACAATCATTTCAAAATGTCTGTAAGGAAACTATTTAGGGAGTGATGCATCTTAATTCCAAGACTAAGTCAGATAAGCAACAGATGACATGTCTTAAACAGGTTCCTTTCAAGCAGCATGTAGTAGACACTTATCTCCCTGTCTGACCATTATGTGTGTCATACTGTAAGCTTATTATATATGAAGCCAGATGTGAATTAAAAGATTTCAAAAAAAATTGACATGAGAGGGAGGCCACGGGGGTGGGGAGGGAGAGGGGAAAAATCAGCAGAGAGGGTGCCCTGTTTAAGAAGAACAAAAAGTACAAACTTGATATATCTAATGGTATCAAGAGATACCCTGTGTCTTTCACCGGGATGCAAGCTGCCAGTGTGACTTGTTTCATGAATGGATGATCACAACCAAGCCTGGCTGTAAAATGCTGGAAGGGCTACTTTGAGTGAGCATTGCTCTATAAGACACACACACACACACACAAAAAAAAAATCTAGTTAAGTAAGTCTAGGTTAGGGTGTCTCGATTATACAGGGGAAGTTGCAATATTTGGAGCACCTTTTACTCTCCACCCTCATTTTGATTTTTCATTCTTGCTCTCTAGCCACCCTAGTCTAGGTTCTAGAATGCACATTATGATTTTATATGCAATTGTTTGTTGCCAATACTTCTACATGCTTTCATTCAAATCTCTATACTTCCTCACAAGTATAGAGGACAAGGCTTGTTCACACTAAGGGCAACTGATAGCAAGCTCCTTCACAGTCCTGCGTGCCCCCAGGAAGTATCACAAGCCCCCTGTTGGGAAATGGAGGAAAGCTGAGGTGCAGTACGTTCCAGCCAGAGCTACAGCACACTCCCAATCTACAACCTAGGCTAAGGGCTCGGAACAGTGGTTGGGTAAAGTCCTGCATAGGAGGTAGTTTAAGCCCATTTAAGCATCTTTATGGGAATCTGGAAGTGTAAAGAAGCCTTAGCGTAACTGGAAATCAGCCACTTAATAATTAGTCTCTGGTCACTTGTAGCCATAAACAGTGATGTGAAAAGGAGTAAAATGGTATCATGCCTTTTTTTAATTTTTGTGATGCATAAAGAAAGCCTGAAGTATGCGTTGTCTTTCTACCCCATCCTCACATAGTCACGAGTATTAAATGCTTACTTTTGTTTTTTGGATGACTTCAGTGATTCAAAGTTACAAATATTTCTTTGGCCCTTACTTGAAGGTGGGGGTGGGGGGGGTCACCCCAAACAGGGTGGAAAGCTCTCATCATGGATCTTCATGCTATGTGGTACTGTGCCATCTTATGAGGACAGGATGCACCAGGAGAGCAAAGATGGAGACCACGAAGAAACGTATCCAAATGCAGTCCTATAGCTAAACAAAAATGTGTGCATGTGTGGAGATGCTGCTGTTCCAACTATTGCTAATAAGGCTTGGAGACCCAGAAAAACCACTGCAAAACACCAGATCCCTTTGCTGTTCCTGCTTCAGATTCATTTGCTCAACAGGTTTTCACTTTCCTTTTTTGCTGACTGTGAGCACTTTCCATCTCCTTTTAAATGGAGTCTGTTTCAATGGGACATGCGAGTAAGTGTTTTCTTGAATCAGGGCCTAAGCCCTCTAAGGGTCTTCTAGAACAAAGTAAGCATGTTAGCTAGGTTTTCCTGTTGAAATCAGTGGTGAAATAGAGGACATTTAAATGTCCATCACTATGCTAAATTGGTAAGTGTCCACTGGGATAAGTCAAGAGAATGTCACATTTTTGAGTTAATGTTTCAGTGTTGTCTGCAGACTGACTGAGTCTAAATATCAATTTATAGCCTGTTCATTTTTGAAGTGTTATCTTTACAGCCATAAAGTCCACACATTTCAGTTTTCAAAAATGTGAACTTAGATTCCAGTGCACAATTCTACTCAAGGGATGGAATCAGCAACAAATTCTATGTCTGTAGAATTTCAGGCTATACCAGGGTGAAACAGGAGTTTTGCCATTGACTTCAGTGGAGGCAGGATTTCACTCCAGGCCATTATTATAGAGGTAGACCTTAAATCTAAGTTAAGATAGCATTCCTCGCAAAATTCCTTGAATATAAACAGAAATATCTTATGCAAGTCACCATCAGTGCTTGAAGTTCAGGTGGACAAAAGCAATGTTTAAGGGTGACTTGATCA
Source organism: Dermochelys coriacea (assembly GCF_009764565.3). Classification (NCBI taxonomy): domain Eukaryota; kingdom Metazoa; phylum Chordata; order Testudines; family Dermochelyidae; genus Dermochelys; species Dermochelys coriacea. The sequence continues at coordinate 331,051,862 of NC_050068.2, forward strand.
CAGTCTATGAATATCTACTTGGGGAACAAATATTTGATAAGAGGCTCTTCAATCTAGGAGACAAAGGTACAAGATCCAATGGCTGTGTCCAGCTGCAGCTGGACAAATTCAGACAGGAAATAAGGGGGTTTGTGTTTGTTTTTTTTTGTTTTTTTAAACAGGGAGGGTAATTAGCCACTGGAACGACTTTCCAAGAGTTGGAGGATTCTCCATCACCAGCGAATTTTTAAAACAAGATTTGCTCTAGTTCAAACGGAAATTATCTGGGGGCTGTTTTATGGCCTATATTGCACAGGGATCACAATGGTCCCTTCTGGCCTCAGAATCTATGAGTTTAAAGGAGTACTAAGTTGTTTTTTTATGCTTAAAATATGCTCTGTTTATTACTCTTAAAAGCTTGAAGATCATTCTTCTTGCTATAGCAGTTGTTTCATTCTCTTTCTAGGCTGCTGATCCCGTTGCTGTGCTTTAGCTCTCCAATTGCTAATCACTTATCAGGAGCTGAAGAAGGACAACTGTCCCTGCCTTGCAGGAACAGAGTCATGTTTCTGTTGTGGGCTCCCTCCCTCCATAAGAAACATCTCCCTGTCTTCGCTTGTATTTTGAGATCTACTATTTAAAAAAAAAATAATAATAAAGTCCACACAAGCCCTTGGTGGGATTCAAAATAGTTATCTAAACTTGGAAGAAAAAAAAGGGGGTTACCTTTTAATTTTGGGCCATATCATAAGCATAAATTGACAGTTCTATTGGAAGCAACAAGCATTTGCCCCATCTGAAAAACCGGTCCATTATGTTTAAGTTACAGGGATAAAACCTGGGGGAAAAATACAGATAATCCAGCCACCCTGGGGTGGAGTTTTATACATAGAATCATAGAATATCAGGGTTGGAAGGGACCCCAGAAGGTCATCTAGTCCAACCCCCTGCTCAAAGCAGGACCAAGTCCCAGTTAAATCATCCTAGCCAGGGCTTTGTCAAGCCTGACCTTAAAAACCTCTAAGGAAGGAGATTCTACCATGTTTCCATTTTAACCTCCCTCCCCCTTCCCTGAACTTTTCACATAATGGTGACAGTTTAAAATTAAACAAGGTCCCTAAAATAGTCCACATAGGTTTCAAACTAAAAATCTCATTTATATACTTCTTCACTTGGAAGAACTGACACATGGAATATGAATAATGTTCTCACTTTTCCTTTGGTATTATGCAAAGGAAAAACAAACATTTGCAGTTCCCTTTTCACACAATTGGGAGTCACTAATGATTTGCTTTGATAACTAAATTTAGCTCTATTTTTCACCATTAGGTGGCACTTGCAATGTCTGTATTCATTTTATTAAAAAACAAAACACAAAATAGTATGTTATAATGTCCATAGTTCTTTTTATGGAGCATATTTTATTGGCATCACAGAATTCAGCTTGTGAAATGCACTCAGTTTATCAGCATGTGTTTCATTTAAGTGCCCTATAATTATTAAAGTGCTTGGGATAATATTTTCTAGAACTATAGATTGATTTAATGCCACAATAAAAGATTTTCTGCTTTAATCTTTAATTATTTCACTGAACAGCAGGGACTAGAATTTTGCTAGCAATAGTCTCATCTTCCATGATGGAGCAAGCCAGCCTTTGGAACTCATTGAGTTCACATCTATTCAAGTTCAGAATATATATTTAACATTAATAAAATGTACTGTGTTTAAGGCTATAGTCCTGAAAACACTTAAGCACATGTGCTACATTACCCACACCACCATTGTCGTGAGTAGCTCCATTGAACATACAAGTAAAACTATGAACAACCTTAAGTGTTATTCAGGACTACTTTATTCAAATGTAGTTCCATGATTCATGTATAAATACACATCAAAGTAAAGCACAAATTAAATTACAGCCAAAAATCAGACCCTGATTGCAATACATGGCATATATTATTTTGCATCTCATTCAGAAGTTCCACGTATAGAACCTTAATGTCTTAATCCTAACATTAATTTATAATAAAATATACAGTGATTGAGATTAGTGTTACAATTCTGGTTCATAAAGCTATATAACAGGTGTTGGAAATGCTCCATGTGGTGACCTCTAAATAGAAGGCCACAAGAAAGGAGGTATATTATAGGGGAAATTATTTCAAAATCCATTCTCCCTCCCCCACAGTATGGAGATTAATTGGATCTAAGCTTGTGTCCTACTGGTCAAGCTATATAAATCAATCTTTAGAAGTGTACATGTATAGAACCTTCCTCTATCCCCAAAACATGGATTTTTATGAAGAGACCAACCCCATTATACTTGGGGCTCCTAGCAGCAACTTCTTCCTTCCCATTCCAATTATCAGGGAGACCATGCAGTGGTAATCTTCCTGGACGACCTTAAACGAAACAAAGCCAGTCAGGCTGGCTTTGGGTTTCATTCAAGATCTAGTTCAGCTAGGAACCTATGCACATGTGTATTTTTAAGCATATGAAATCACTGGGACTACTTAAAATGCTTAAAGTTAGGCATGTGTTTAAGTAACTTTCTAAACTGAGGCCTCAGACAGGAGAGTGCTAGCCACATTGTGAGACTCACTGAAGGTCATACAATATCATTTGAGCCTACTTAAAGTCTACTTCCAAAGAAATACCTTTTCTTTGCAATAGAAAAAACAAACTACAGCCCTACTAACTGGAAGGAAAAGATAAATATACTTAGGTAACTAGATTTTCAGAGACTATAAGCAATGGGCATTGCATAAAAATATAGATGAATGGATGACAGGAAGTAGGCTCCACAACTGTGGCCCTCATGACGTTTGAAGAGTTCACATGGGCCAGCAGCTACAGTGAATATTTTGTTTGACAACGGCTGAGACCCTCTTTTGTGTTTTACTTTTAAACAGTATAAGCTAAGAGTATGGTGTGATACATCAGGCCTAGGGAGCAGTGGGAGAGGGGAGATATACAAGTCCTAGGCTAATGAAGGTGGGGATCCCTGTAGACCAAGGAAGGTTACTACAGGTTAATTGGAGCACCTGTAGCCAATTAAGCCCATCAGTAACCTAATAAAAAACCCTGCTTCAGGCAGACCGGGTGCAGGTGTGGAATAGGGAGGAAGGAGCAGGACTGGAGTTTAGAGGTGTGTTGCTGAGAACTGAAAGACCAGAGAAAGGGAGACCCTGCCTGAGCAGGGAGACTCCATCCCCCAGTGTCAAGGACCAAGGGTAACCCTACCCAAGGGGCAAGAGGTTAAGAAACCCGCAGGGGTTGAGAGGGGCTGGGGCTCAGAGTGAGGAGCAAACCCAGACCCCTTCCCCGTTTTCCTCCTCTATCACCTTCCCGGGTCACTAGCAGGGCCCTTGGTACCCCAAGAGCAGGGGCAAAGGTTGGCATCCTAACCCCCCCCCCCCCCGCCAAGAAATGCATGGGACCCACCATACCAATCGGCCATTCTGTCACAAGGGTAACATTATTGGATCTCACTGATAGGACTCAAAGTTGTCATATTAATCTCTGAAATTGTATTTTCAACCCACTACCACATGTGGCCTTTAATATCAGGGCCTATAATGCACTGAAGTCACTTATGACTACAGTACTCAGAACTAAATTAAAATAATTCTATTTTAGATTATATTTAAGACTATAGTAGACACTGAGTGATCTCCCATTTCATGTAAGAATGAACTAAAAGTATGTGTATCTATAATCTGACATTTGAAGGATCATAAATAGGTTGGCATTTTTACATTTTCAATTTGGAATGGTTGGTGATTTTCCATGTAATTGGACAAATCAAGATGTTTCATGGAAAATTCTGTAAAACAATATACTTAGTGTTAATTTGGGAGGAGAAATAGACTGAGATCTTTCTGCTTCCATTTTACACTATCGCTATTTTGGATCCTTCTACTTTTATTCTCAGACCATAAAACAAAAACTTGTATTATGGTACAGATTTACAGTCTTATATCCAATAACTTGAGAAAAAACTCAAAGTTGTCTTTTAAAACAACAACTGAATTTCCCAGCTTTCAGGTATTTAATGAAGTACAGAAATGAAGTTAAGGTCCACAAAAGCCAAATAGAATTCTAAGGTTTAAGAAGCTCTAATCTGGTTGATTCAGACTTACACTAGCTGCCCTGTGAATTGCCTAACACACAAATAGCTTATAGCAACTCTAAATATAGTGCAAACCACCACAGAATCACAACACAAGTAATTGACCAGCAATCATCGGCCACCTTCATATGCCCTGAAACACACATCATACCACATCCCATCCAGCCACCCACATCATCAAACCACACTTGCCCTGGCAAGCCATGCCCCCATCCCTGGCACCAGTCCCTGCAAAACTGGCTTTGGCAGTCTTCCTCCATGTGTCCAACGCATATGTCCCACAAACTCAAATTCCCCTGGATTGTGTTGAAAATACCAGTGATCACTCTGGTTATGCTGTAAATTTGAGTGACTACCTCCTTGTTAGTCATGTGCAAAGTAGAGTTAACATATAGGAATTGCCTGTACCATTTCAATTCATGCAATTTGAAGACTAAGGAAACAGCATTAAGAGGCTTTGAGTCCATGTCTCATATGCATTTTGTAAGACAACTAAGACAAGACACTGCAGCAATTTCATTTTATACTTCATAGGAATAAACTTTGCTTTTCCAGATCGAGCCGCTAGAAGTCCAGTTGGCTGCGGCAGGGCGGGCAGGCTCTGTGCCCGGCTCCATGTAGCTCCTGGGAAGCAGCTGGCATGTCCCTCCAGCTCCTAGACAAGATAGTTGAAGAGTCCAATACAGTCCAAGGCTTCATCAAATTTGGAAAGGAATATCTTCACATTTTCAATAGATTTGGAGGTTGCTGTTGTCTTTGTTTGTGTGATATCTTTAGACATAACTTCCCTACATCCACTGCTACTCAATACTTAGACTCCGAACCAGCCAAAGATACCAGTCCTTACCAAGACAAACAAATACAAAAAAAAAATTGGAGATTGAGCCAACCAATGGCTATGGGGTTATGTTAACTTTTTCTGGGTTAAGAACACATTCAAGTGTTTAAGTTCTCATATATCCCAAACTCAATGCCAGTTTTCACCCAGAAGTTTCAAGACAGTTTTACCCTGGAATAAATAGAATTTCAGGTGCATTGCTTAAAGTTGTGTGAACTTTAAAAAAATCAAGTTTATAATGGAAAAATAGCTTTAACCTTAATGGTGATTAAAATCTCATTTTAGTGCTCTGATTGTGGGCCAATATTTATAGTTTGTTATCATAGTCCTCACAATTAACTGCTAGAATGATGAGAATCAAACAATTACAGTGATAAAGTTACCAAATCTAAATCAATTTGCCTTCAAGTGTAGAATTATTCTCTACAATATATTTTCTACAGTTTAGTATTCTACAGGTGACAGAGTTACAGTTATTAGTTCAGATAAGGAACAGCAGTAGCCAACCCACTCCTAAGAAACAAAGATCCCAGTTTTTTTAAAATATCCCTATATAGTAAAATCTCACCAATCCCCAAACTGTCTAATTTGAACAAAAAACTGTCCATTTCTCAGCAAAGATTTAAAGAGGACACTAAACTTGCATTTAGCCTTGAATTTATAAAGCTTTGAAGACCAAAAGAAATATTTCCACCATTAATTCTCCCCCACAATTTAAAAAAAAATTTTTTAGTAAAACATTCTTTCACAATGTCTGAAGCCTAAACACTGCAGCACTTAGAACCTGAAAGTGAAATTATAAAACAAAAAGGATTTCTCTGTCCAGGTTGAGAGAAATGCAAAAAAAAAAAAAAAAAAATAGATGCAAGAACATTAGATGGCCTTACTAACACAGGAAAATTAAAAAAAATATTTAAGATGATAGCGGATGTGGATTTTGTAAATTTGGGCTCTTCCCAACACTTGCTTTTGCATTCTGTTGAATTCAAGCAGCTATTTTAAAAATGGGAAACTTACTCCCTTTATATCCAAAAACAGAAGTTCCAGAGAACACTGAACTATTTATCTTTGGGAGGGCACCTCTCAAGGAAGAGGCAGCAGTCTACAGAAGGAGCCAAAACCACAGTGAGATTTTAACAAAGGAAATATTTTTTAAATTTAAATTCACAAGGGAAAGCATTTAACTCAGAATCACTACTGAGTCAGGTATGGGTTATGGTTAGTCCCCAAAACTGCCTACTCTAACCTTAAAGAACCGTAGTCAGAGAGTCTCCCACTCACCCAGCAGACTACTTGGAGAAACCAAAACCCAAGGACAGCTTGCCCTTAGTTTTTCCCTCTTTCCTCAGGAAACCAGGACATTTCTCTTCCCCACACCAAGTCGACAAAAGTTTGAAGTGGTCATCTGACTGCCATGGCAGAGTGAGGAAGCAGCATTGATGAGCTCCCACTCACCCCTTCCCTAATTTTCCAGTAAAGCCCTCCATTTTGACCCTACACCTCTGATTAGAGCTGGGGGTGTCCAGAAGAGCAGGGGACAGGTGAGACTAGAGGTGGTCAAGGCAGTCTCCAAGCCTCTCTCAACATATCCCCACCAGAGCTACACTGGCAGCATGGCCAGAGAGGCACATCTGCTTCACCTCTGGGACATATAGACTTATAGATATTAAAGGTCAGAAGGGACCATTATGGTCATCTAGTCTGTCCTCCTGCACAATGCAGGCCACAGAATCTCACCCACCCACTCCTGCAATAAACCTCTCACCTATGTCTGAGCTACTGAAGTCCTCAAATCATGGTTTAAAGACTTGAAGGTGCAGAGAATCCTCCAACAAGTGGCCCGTACCCCATGCTACAGAGCAAGGCGAAAAACCCCCAGGACCTTTTCCAATCTGCCCTGGAGGAAAATTCCTTCCCGACCCCAAATATGGCAATCAGCTGAACCCTGAGTGTATGGGCAAGATTCACCAGCCAGATACCCAGGAAAGAATTCTCTGTAGTAACTCAGATCCCACCCCATCTAACATTTCATCACAGGCCATTGGGCTTATTTACCAAGATCAATTAATTGCCAAAATCATGTTATCCCATCATACCATCTCCTCCATAAACTTATCAAGTTTAATCTTGAAACCAAATAGATCTTTTTCCCCCCCACTTCTTCCCTTGAAAGGCTATTCCAGAACTTCACTCCTCTGATGGTTAGATACCTTCATCGAATTTCAAGTCTAAGCTTCCCAATGGCCAGTTTATACCCATTTGTTCTTGTGTTCACATTGGTACTGAGCTTAAATAATTCTTCTCCCTCTCCGGTTTTTATCCCTCTGATATTTTTAGAGAGAGCAATCATATCTCCCCTCAACCTTCTTTTGGTTAGGCTAAACAAGCCAAGCTCCTTGAGTCTCCTTCCATAAGACAGGGTTTTCCATTCCTCGGATCATCCTAGTAGCCCTTCTCTGTACCTGTTCAAGTTTGAATTCATCCTTCTTGAACATGGGAGACCAGAACTGCACACAGTATTCCAGTGAAAGGCTGTGGCTTCACACACACCCCACCTCCCAAGACGTGATAGCAGGAGACAAGCTCTCCCTATTTGCTGAGAAACTGACAAGAAGTGAATGGCTGGCCCACTCCCCCTCACCATTCCTTCAGAGGACTGCAAGAAGCTGCAGCTGCCTGAGGGATGTCTCTCGCCCTCCTTCTGCCAGGACTCATTGGTTCTGCAGCAACAGAAGTCATTGTTCTCCTGCCAGAAAGCTGAGAGGTGGAGTGCCTGGGCAGTTCATCTCCCCAGGAGGGTCACAGAGAGCAACAGAACAGGACAGATTGGTCCTGCAGCTGATCTTATAGTTACTAGGTCACTCCCAGAAGTGTGGGCAATGGTTGGCAACTCTGGTCAAAAGCCACAGCAAAGGGGGAAGGAAAGGCAAAAAAAAAAAAGTATAATATGAAACCTAAGGAGTCAGAAGACGACTCAGCAATCAAATAATTGACCAGTAGTAGCCATTACCGACACAGACTCTAGAAATACCAGCATTGAAGAGTATAGTTAGGATTGGAAGGACAGACTTGTGGCCCTGGAGTCTTAAGTCAAAACAATGACTGAAAAAAAGCCAGAAGACTTTGAAAATAGGGGCCATAGCTAAAATATTAGGCTGCTAGAGCTGCCAGAGGGACCAAAAGGCAAAAAGGCCTCATAAAATACTTTGCAACATGGAATCCAAAGAGCTCTGAATCTGTTGGTCAAATCAGACAACATTCAGACAAAGGGCACAGTGGATTAGGGTACCAGTCAAATTTCTGTTGTGCACTATGTACTGTGACATTATGGCTTTACAACTTCAGAGTAATAATCTCATAATAGTTATATGGGGGGGGCAAAGGACAAGCAAAACCAAGTGGATTTAGAGGAGCAGATTTACAGTTTGCAGAAGCAATATTATTTGACTAATAATGCAGACTCGCTTCAAGAGATTAAGAATGCAAAAATAAGAGAGCATTGTAAGCACTAAACAAAACAAAAAACCCACACCACACAGCTCTCTTACTGTACCAAACAAAGATTTTATGGCTTTTACTAGCCAGACTGATTTAATGATTTCCAACAGAAGACCAATACCATATTGTGACAGGGTACTCTCACCACTCATGAGTACCTCCTGTTAGCTGGGTGTGGTGCTGTAATTTTCTTTTTTTCCAGCAGGCAGGTTTTCAGCACTCCAGCTAAGTCACATGGTCAACAATGGATGAACCTCTTCAAGGGCAACAAAAGGTCCAAGAGAGCCTATGGCTGTGCCCTTGTTAGTGTCTTCTAGTCCAGTCTCTGGGCCCAGTTCTCAGCCCCTTCTAGGCTAGCTTTAAGTCCTTCCCTGCCTTGTTGTAGAGCACTGTCCCCAGGGCTCTCTCCCTGGGGACTCTGTCTTCACCACTTCCCAACTCTCCAGCCAGGTCACCTCTTAAGTTCAGTTCCCTTCCAGGGGAAGGAAATTTAACAAGTGGTTGGCCCATCTCTGGGCCTGGTTAAATTCCAGCCCCTTTCTCAGTCTTGTAGTACAGTCTTATCCCCTTCTTGGGGCTAAGGCCACTTCCCCAGTGGGGAGACCACAGCCTGCCCACTACTTCAGGTCCCAATCCAAGGACCCAGAGTAGTCCCTGCAGTCCCAAACAGCAGTCATGCACTGCTCCCTTTAATTCTATTAGCTGCTTTAACTCTACTAGCTTCTTCCCATCAAGTCTCTTCCCTGCCACCCAGTCCTTTGAAGTTACCATTCTCAGGTATGCTTACTCCTCGCAGAAAGCAAAATGCAGCCAGAACTTCTGATTCTCTCACAGGGTCCTGTGACCAGAGCTAAGCACCCTTCCTTACCCCTCTGGACCAAGGCAGGAACTAATCTGCTGACCCCCTGCAGCTCCTTTTATCTGAGCCTGCTGCACTCTGATTGGCTGCTTCCCTGCAGCCTCTCTAGACAGGCTGGAGGACCCATCTTCACGTCTACTTTCCTGGGGTGAAGTGTGGTAGGATCACAAGGCCTCCAGCAGGGGCCCTCAAGGGGCCTAGTAACCCCCTGCCGAACACACACACACACACACACACACACACACACTAAAGGTCAAAAACAGAATACTCAAAAGGATGAATAAAATACTAGCCAAGTATTTCCAAGCAATAGAAACTAGCAAATATGTAAACATGGGAGAACTGGGAGGTAGCAAATTGCAGAATCTGAAAATGCCCAGAGTTACTATAATGTCCTTTTAGGTTTTTCTCCCAGACAGTGCAAGACCCTGGCCACACTCAGTTATCTACACTGGGGTGGCTTATGTTCAGGACCCAGTTTTTTAGTCCTTGCAAGGGACCCTGACAAAAGGAGAAAAGGCCAGCATTACCTTCTTACTTCATGGCTATGTAGCAGTTTTCTAGGAGTCCTTCTGGCTGGGTAACTGAATTGGCTCATTCTATCAGGCTTACCGTGGGAGTGCCCTGCATTCCCCATAGGGTTGGGGATGGAGATCTCCTGACTGAGAGTTCCTCCTTGAGGCTTCAGGACTCCAGCTGTCTCCTGATCATGATGATTCTCACCCTAGATGATTAGTTTCTCCTTTTGAAAGGCCTCCTCCCTACCATACATGATTGAAAGGGATGGAGTGGCAGGGCTAGCCTCCCACACAGAGCCTCTCCGGAACCTTCCTCTACATCGTGAGGTCTACACCTCATCCCCCCACCCCACCCTTCTGTCACACTGACATACAATGAATAGGACCCTACCAAATTCACAGCCATGAAAAAACATGTTGTGGACCATGAACTCTGGAATCCCCCTGTGAAATCTAGTCTTTGGTGTGCTTTTACTCTATACTATACACATTTCACGGGGAAATCAGCATTTCTCAAGTTGGCGGTCCTGACCCAAAAGATAGTTGTGGGCGGGGGGAAGGGGTGTCACAAGAGGGGTCATGGTATTGTGACCCTTACTTCTGTGCTGCCTTCAGAGCTGGGTGACCAGAAAGTGGTGGCTATTGGCCAGGCACCCAGCTCTGAAGGCAGCACCGCCAGCAGCAGTGTAGAAGTAAGGGTAGCAATACCATACCTTGCCATCTTACTCCGGTGCTGCTGCCTTCAGAGCTGGGAGGCCAGAGAGTGGCGGCTGCTGACTTAGGGCCCAGCTCTGAAGACAGCAGCACAGAAGTAGGGGTGGCAATACCATACCATGCCATCCTTACTTCTGTGCTGCTGCTGGCAGCGGCGCTGCCTTCAGAGCTGGGCTCCTGGCCAGCAGCTGCTGCTCTCCAGCTGCCCAGCTCTTGAGGCAGAGTCGCCACCAGCAGCAGCACAGAAGTACCACAATCCCCCTACAATAATGTTGAGACACCCCCCGCCCAAATCCTTTTTGGGTCAGGACCTCTACAATTACAAAACCCTGAAATTTCTGATTTAAATAGCTGAAATCATGAAGTTTATGATTTTTAAAATCCTATGGCTGCGAACTCGACCAAAATGGACTGTAAATTTGGTAGGGCCCTAACAATGAAATAGTTCTAGGCTTTGTCTACCCTTGTGCTACAGTGTGGACTATGGGGACGTAAACTGCAGAACATGCCGAAGACGATGGATACTCCTCCAAATTCTATAAAACATTTAAAAACCCACATAATTCCCTTATTAGAAAATGTATTTCAATCTTCTTGGGTACTTGTGCTTACCAAACACTATCTATCAAGCAGATGTCGTTTGAAAACCTAAACCAAACAAGGATTAAATCTAACACCTTTTAGGCCCATCTTGTTAATAAATATAGAGAGTAAAATCTGGCATTCAGATTAGAGACAATAATGCCCAAATTAGTGCATCAAAAACTGGAAGGAAGAAGCCCCTTAAAACACCACAAGAAAAAAACTACTGGCACAGCATTCCAAGAGCACTAATAAAGAGGCTTGCCTTCTAACAATGGATTCAGAAAAGGCTTTTGACTCAGTAAAATGTGGGAGGAATATGGCTTTGGGGAGCACTTTCAGAAGTGGATTAAAATAATCCACAAAAATCTGGGAAATGTCACAAAGACTGAGCCATTATAAAAAGAGGAACAAGACAAAAGGTATCCTTTATCACCCTTATTAAACTGATTTAATTATCAAACCATTAGTACAAAAGATCAGGGATACTGAAGAAATTCAAGGAATACATATATCAGGAATAGAAAACAAAGTTGCATTATATGCTAATGATCTTATGCTTTTTATAAAAGGTACATAAAACTCACCAGTATTGCAGGAAATAATGGACGATTTTGCTCAGGAATCAGTATACAGATCAAGTCACACTAAATCAGATACTATGCCTAGGCTCCTAAAGAGAGATTAGATCAATAAATACATACAAAACCACTGAAAGTAATGGATAATAAAATTAGATATTTAGGCATTAAGGTATCACCTAAAGCAGGGAAGCTGTTTAAATTAGATCGGGGTCTCAAACACATGGCCTGCAGGGTTATTTTCTGCGGTTCCCCGTTCCCGGCCAATGGAAGCTGCAGGGGGCGGTGCCTGGAGGCATGGCTAGGGCAACACACAGACCCCTGTGCCCCCCATCCCCCAGGTCCCAGCTGCTTCCCGGAGCAGCGCAGGAGCAGGGTAGGCAGGCGGGGAGCCTGCCCCGCCCGCCTGGTGTGTGCCAGGCCGGAGCCCGCCCCCTGAGCCACTCCTGCAGCCGAGCCCCCTAACATACCCCACACCCCTCCTGCACTCAACCCCCTGACTTGAGCCCCCACCACACCCCTCCTGCACCCCAACCCCCTGCCCTGAGCCCCCACCGCACCCTGCTCCCCCTGGAGGCAGGAGGGGCAGAGTGGGGTGGGGATTTTGGGGAAGGGATTGGAATGGGGGCAGGGAAGAGGTGGGGCAGGGGCGGGACCTCATGGAAGGGGTGGAGTGGGGGCAGGGCCAGGGTAGTGGTGGGGGGTCAGTGATGCAGCCCTCGGGCCAATGTACTAGTCCTCATGTGGCCCTCGTAGTCATTTGAGCTTGAGACCCCTGAATTAGATATTGAGCCACTAATGAAAATTATTTACAATGACCTGAAAACTCAGATATTATAGCCATTGACTTTGATAGGTAGAATTCATGTACTTAAATGCACGTGCCCTTCTCCATGATTCCCTTTACACCTCCCAAAGATTTGTTCAGCAAATGTTAAATTATTCAAAGATTCCTATTGTCAAATGGGATACCAAAATAAAAACAGAATGGCTAGAAAGTCCAATTGAGATGGGAGGCCTGGTGCTACCAGAATTCTAGAGATATAGGATAGCACAAATTAGACTGGTATTGGAATGGATCTCTCTGAAAATCCATCATGGATATAGATTGAACAGAAACTGGTAAACCTAATCTCATTATATAATTGTGTGCTAGATTTATATCCCAAAATTCTGGCATCCATGAAACATCACCCATTACTTAAAAATGTACTTACTAATTGGGCATATGTGATGCCCTTGATAAAACAAAAAGAGCAGATCTTGGCAATATCAAAACCAAAACAAAACAGTGCTTTCAAACTCAGCTTGAATAAGGAAGTTTTTAGATGTTGGGGGGAAATATCACCATAATAAGTGGAAGGATTTCTTTAAGCATGGAGAACACTTAAAACAAACAGATGCAGCAGATATATTAAAAAGAGAAAAGCATAATATGAGTTTATACAGATTGCTTACCTATTAAAATGCTTTCAGAGAAAATAGGAACCAGCAAAATTATCGTACTAGAATATTTTATACATGGCTTGAAGTTTCAGCAATCGAGATTAGGTCTGGAACATATAATCTCAAGACTATGTTTTTAAAGGACAAACCACAAAAAGCTATTAAGTCATGAAGTGCAGATTAAGTGTGAAATAACAGCAGATAATGAAGACAAATATTGGCTCTAATACTAACCAAACAGTGGAAGTTCAGTTCTTTTTAGTTTTACAGAATGTATGTTTCTCCGTCTCTACGTATGGGGACTGTTGGCCCCTTACTAAAACTCAGTGGGTTTTTTTTGGTTGGCTAGCTCCCGGTACCAAAATAATTGGGAAATCAGGACCGTGACAACGACAGTCCCCAGGAACCATGAGGACAAGTCAATGTTCCAGGTCAGCCGGATTGACAGGTAGGGTTGCCAACCCTGCAGGATAGCCCTAGAGTCTCCAGGAATTAAAGATTAATCTTTAATTAAATAATATGGCATGTGATGAAACCTCCAGGAATACGTCCAACCAAGAATTGGCAACCCTATTGCCAGGGCAGGTAGGCTAATGAGGGAGTCAGATCCTGTCCTCTGTGTGAGCTTGAATTGCCTGGCTCAGAGAGAGTCAAGAGCTAAGGAGAGAGCAGGAGCCCAAGCTAAACTGGGGAGAGGGCTGCGCTGGCCAGAGAGAACCAGAGAGGCAACCCAGGAAGCAGATCCGTGTTGGGAGCAGGGCCACAGCAAAAAAAGCCAAGAAGCAGCCCAGGGAGCAGGTCAGTGATGGGAGCAGAGCCACAAAAGCAGCCCAGAGAGCAGACCTGTGCTGGGAGAACTGCAGCAACCAGTTGCAGGGGGCTGGAGCAGCAGCAGTGTTTAGGGTTCAGGGTTTAGCTGATCACCATATTTGGGGTCGGGAAGGAATTTTCCTCCAGGGCAGATTGGAGAGGCCCTGGAGGTTTTTCGCCTTCCTCTGTAGCATGGGGCACGGTCACTTGAGGGAAGCTTCTCTGCTCCTTGAAGTCTTTAAACCACAATTTGAGGACTCCAATAGCTCAGACATAGGTGAGGTTTTTTGTAGGAGTGGGTGGGTGAGATTCTGTGGCCTGCGCTGTGCAGGAGGTCAGACTAGATGATCAGAATGGTCCCTTCTGACCTTAGTATCTATGAATCAGTGCTGGGGCTGGAGCTGGAGCAGATGTGGTAAGCAGCTGGGAAGAGCAAAGGGGGATCCTGGGCAGCAGGCCCAGCGCAGATAGACGCCCCAGCCGAGAGACCTTGTAGGCCAGACTTGGAGGCAGATCGTAACCGTGATGGGGTGGGGGTGACGCTGGGCAGAAGAGTCCTGCCAGCTAAAACCTGAGGGTGTGTGGTCACCGCCAGAGCAAGTGTCAGACTCGCAACATCCCTGCAGTGCAGCCAGGGCCTGGGACTTGTGAGAAACAGACTGAACTTCCCTTACATTCCAGAGACCATTGGTTGGGACTTCCCCATGCCACAGCATGGGGTGACATGTTTTCCTTTAACCTTTCCCCTTTTTTCCCTTTTTTTAAAAATTAGTTGCTGTTTAATAAATTGTATTTGCTTTGAACTGTATGTAATGATCAGTGGGTCAGGGAAGCGTCCAGTGCAGACAGAGAACCCCGGAGTGGGGACATCCTAGCCCCTGCCCTAAGCGACCACAACAAGGATGGGGGTCGAGCCCTCCAGGAATCCTGGATCCAGCTTTGTTGGGGTTGTGAGAACTCTGCCACACAGGAGAGTGGAAGGGGAGCCCTCAAGGTCAGGCAGGCCTCTGGATAAAGGAAGTGGGAGTAAGGACTCAGATCCTTTCGCTAGCCCATTTCACCGGGGTAGTGTATAAGCCAGGAAAGTTCCCCACAATAGTGGGACGATTCCCTCATCCACATCTATATAATTAAATATAATATTGCCCCAAAGATCTATATGAAATGAAAGTCAGGCCCTCTTTCATACACATGATATGGGACTGCTGGCTGGTAAAAACAAATTGTGAAACAATCCTCAGGCTACATAGATATCAAACAGGATTTAAAGACACAGGTATAGGGAGTCAGTCTGTTTAAAAAAAATTTCAAAGCTGGAATAAGGAAGCTACCTCCTATTCTTGCTCTTTATAGCAATCTAAAATCTGTGGACCCAGGCAACAATTCCTACTATAGGGAACAAAAAACCCTATTAATCCAATTTCTTATAATGGAAGACAAATGGTGAGAACAGTGCCAGACAAATTCACAAAAATGGATAAAAGTAGTAGTATAATGACATTTTGGGGATCACACCGACCCCAAAGGAGAGAACAGGGGGGTTGAACCCCAAAGAACATGTAGTTAACATTGAATACAATCATCCTGATTTTTTAATTGTGCTATAAAAAGTGAGATCTTTTACAAAAGCTTGTAATGTTCTAAATTTAATTATGAGTAGGGCTGTCGATTAAAAAAAGTAATTTGTGATTAATCGCGCGATTAATCGCACTGTTAAACAATAGAATACCATTTATTTAAATATTTTTGATGTTTTCTACATTTTCAAATATATTTATTTCAATTACAACACAGAATATAAAATATGCAGTGCTCACTTTATAATTTATTTTTGATTACAAGTATTTGCACTGTAAAAAAACAAAGGAAATAGTATTTTTCAATTCACCTAATACAAGTACTATAGTGCAATCTCTTTATCATGAAAATTGAACTTAAAAATGTAGAATTATGTACAAAAAATAACTGCATTCAAAAACAAAACAATGTAAAACTTTAGAGCCTACAAGCCCACTAAACTCTAATTCAGCCAATTGCTCAAAGTGCAAATATTTATAATCAAAAATAAATATAAAGTGAGCACTGTACAATTTGTATTCTATGTTGTAATTAAAATAAATATATTTGAAAATGTAGAAAACATCCAAAAATATTTAATAAATTTCAATTGGTATTCTATTGTTTAACAGTACAATTAATCACAATTAATCATCAGCCCTAATTATGAGATATGCATACAGGCTATGGTTATGAAGTTGTCTTTCTGTACACAGAGAATTGTGCTCAAACTTTGGCTACTCCTCAAAGTATGATAGTGAACAGACAGGGAGAGGCACTTCAGGGCTCCAGCCGTGTGGGTGGGGGTTGGGGGGCTCTGTCTGCGGAGGGGGCGGGAGACTTGGAAAGGGCAGAGCCAGGGGCTAGCCTCCCCAAAGTGGGGCTCCATCTACCGCCCATGGCACAGAGGAACCTTTGGGTGGGGAGCCTGGCAGGGCCTGGGCCAGCCTCCACGGTGGGGCGGGGAGGGACTGCCACACCCAGCCCTGCTCCACTCCCATCTCTGCTCTGGCCCCACCTCCAGTCCTGGCTCCACACCACGCCCCGTCCTGAGCCTCAGCATGGCTCTGCTCCTGACCCAGCCTCGGTGGCTGGCTCCAGCTCAGTTCCTGGCCCGGGGCTCAGGCTGGAGTAGGAGTGGAGCCGCACCTGGCTATGGGCCCAGCTGCCAGCCCAGCTGCAGTTCTGCTTCTGCTCCCAGCCTCAGGCTCTGGTTGCAGCTCTGTCCCGGGCCCCACTCCTGGCCCCAGACCTATCTCCAGCTGTGGCCCCAGCATCAGTGCCCTTACTCCTGGCCATGCTCCCTACCCCCAGCTGCAGCCAGGCTCCCAGTGGGCATCAATAGAGATAAGGGGGGTATGACCCTCCAAAGTGTGGGAACCACTGAGCTGGAGCATATGCTGGGCAACTGCTCGAAGGCAATAGATAACTTGTATTAAAAAGGGATTTTATCTAAAATGGAAATGTGAAGCTTGAAGTTGGGTTTTTGTATAACTTGCATGTTGTTTGCTTTCCCTTACTGTTTCTTTAAATCCATGGTTCTTCCTATCATATAAACCGTTCATTTTTACCTCAAGCAGGTCCCTGGTGCACAAACTGTGTTGAGTATCTTTCTCCCAAAGTGAACTGATAACGGGGGGGCTGGTTTTATGCCTTCGGGGTGATGAACCAGAGAAGAATGGGCCAAGTGTCTGGTAATTAAGAATTTGGAGAATATGAATTTGGGGAGACTTGGGACTGGAAGGGCTGTTGGTATCACTCTGCAAACAGTAACTAGGCTGCTGAGAGCCAAGATGAGCCAATTTTGATGAGCTTGTGGGTAGGCTCCTGGCGTCAGGGATTTGAGCCATAGCAGCGCAGAATTAAGTCACCCCAAAGCTAGAGGGGAGGCAGTGCCAAAACCACTTACTGGTCTGGGTGGTTCCTACAATATCACATATACACTGCACTGAAAAACAATACAATAGAAATATTGAAATCACTGAGATGCAGGTAATCCTGTACTTACAGTTGAATGACATCCCCCCCCTTAGCTTTCTTTACTTCCTATTCCACACACCCACCCACCCCCCAAAAAAGGTTGTGAATGGTTAACAGAAAAGGGGAACGATTAGTGATAGAACATCCATGAACAATATTTTGCTTAATATTGTTAATTCTGTATTAAGATGTGTACAGATACTTATCAAGACAATATAGATGTAATGTCTTATTGTAAGTGACCCAACGTATCAATAAACAACACACACACACAAAGAATATTTAAAGCAAGCTCTCCTCTCACAGACTAGTTGCAGTCCTCAGGATTTGCAGAGCCAGTAACCTGTAATTCTCGAAGGGCTGCCCCTTTTCTGGAGTCTTTTTCATCCCCTTTGTATTCTATTACCTTCCTAATTATTTAGGACAGCTTAAGGGTTCTCCTGCCAGACATAACACTTTCAGCAGGTGTTTGAGGGTCAGCCCCTGGCTCCAGGACAGTCCAATAATTAACTCCCTCCTGCCCTAGGCCAGGTGGGGTCTGTGTACCCCATCACAACCTTTCTTTGCCTGAAAGAAAACTTCTGAAAATCCAGCAGCAGCAACACCCCCCTTTATTTCCTTTGCATCATTTTATAACTACTGAATTTGTATTAATCATTTTCCTGAAGAATTCATTCAATCTTAGAACATTGGGAAAAGTAGGAATTAAATCAAATAAATCCATTATGCATCTTCACCACCATCACCTACTCCGAGAAATAAACCTCCTGTGGAATTCCTTTTTCCAGTGCAATCAGATCCTCCCAGCAAGACCTTTGGTAGGTCATAGTAGTACATGAGTAACCTAGTCTAGCAGTACTCAGGTTCCTTTTACAGCAATGGCATGAAATGGATAAATGAAAGAAGTCAGTTTATTGATCAACAACATCTAGTGACAAAGTCTGTGCCCTTCTTTCAAAAATTAGCCATAATTAGCCAGGTTGATTCCTGGTTTATTTGCTAATAATTAAGTCTGTATGCCTGTCACAGAGGTCATGGATTCCGTGACTTTCTGTGACTTTTGCAGCAGGGGCCCTTGAGCTAGCAGCAGCAGTTTGGTGTGGGAGGGAACTCAGGGCTGGGGCAGGGGGTTGGAGTGCAGGATGGTGCTTACATTGTGGGGGCTCCCCAGAAGCGGATGGCATGTTCCTGCAGCTCCTAGGTGGAGGGGCCAGGGGACTCTGTGTGCTGCCCCTGCCTGCAGGTACCATCCCCGCAGCTCCCATTGTCTGCGGTTTCAGGCCAACAGAAACAGTGGAGCCAGTGTTCGTGGTGTGGGCAGCTCACAGATCCCCCCTCACCTTCCCTTCCCCTAGGAGCTGCAGGGACATGCCCGCCGCTTCTGGGGAGCTATGCAGAGCTGGGTAGGGAGCCTGCCATCCCCACCAGCCCTCCCCCACCAGCACCAGTACCAGCGGGGTCACAGGCTGCGTGCTGCCACACGCCTCCTCCCCAGCACCAGCAAGGGTCTCGGGCCTCCCTTCCCTCTCTCCCCAGAGCATACTGTATATAAAACACAGGCTTTACTCAGCACCAGTGAGGCCTCAGCTGGAGTACTGTGTCCAGTTCTGGGAGCTACACTTTAGGAAAGATGTGGAGAATCTGGAGTCAGTCTAGAGCAGAGCAACAAAAATGAGAAAAGGTTTTGGAAACCTGATCTATCAGAAAAGGTTAAAAAATACAAAAAACCTAGACATCTTTAGTTTTAAGAAAAGTAGTCTCAGGGGCTTCTGATAACACTCTTCAGATATGTTAATGGCTGTTTCAAAGAGGATTGTGATCAATTCTCCATGCCTCTGAAGGTAGGAGAAGTAGTAGTGGGCTTAATATGTAGCAAGGGAGATTTAAGTTAGAAATAATATTAGGAAAAAATTTCCAACTCCAAGGGTAGTTAAACTCTGGAATAGATTTCCAAGGACGATTGTAGAACTCACTCCCCCACCCCATCACTGGAGGCTTTTAAGAACAGGTTGTACAAACCCCTATCAGGTTTACTTAGTCCTGCCTCAGCACAGGGGGATGGACTTAATGACCTCTCCAAGTCCCTTCCAGCCTTACATTTCTATAATTCTATGTTTATCCATTTTTTTGCAATTAAGATCCATTGATATGTAACCCTAAGGTGTTTTAAAATAACTCAACATTTAAATGTAGGATTGAGTTAATTTTAAATTAAAAAGATATCCCTATAGCTTATGTATAAAGGGAATGTTGCATTAAAAAAAGTTTCCATTACAAACAATTTAGGTTATTAGATCTGTAAAATTCTTTATTTTTTAACTAACTTTTAAAAAGTTATGCTGTTGGTTTACTTTGTGTGTTTTGATCACCTGGGAGAGTGAAAATAGATGTTATACTTAATTTCTAATAAAGTTCTGCTTCTCATGGATTGGCAAATGCTTTATTGTGTGAGTATCTAGCATTGCAGAGGAATGTTTTTAAATCCAAATCTCTGTTTTTCATTGAAATTTTGAATGTCATAGAATATCAGGGTTGGAAGGGACCTCAGGAGGTTATCTAGTCCAACCCCCTGCTCAAAGCAGGACCAATCCCTAATTTTTTCCCCAGATCCCTAAATGGCCCCCTCAAGGATTGAGCTCACAACCCTAGGTTTAACAAACCAGTGAGCTATCCCTCCCCCCATATTGGAGAACTATGTTTACTTACTCCTGTTATTCCACTAACGAGCCCACTAAGTACAATATTACCTGAATGATATTAGCCTTTTTTGCAACTGCATCACTTTGTTGAGTCATTCAATCTGTGATCAGCTATAACCCCCAGATCCTTTTCAGCAATCCATCTCGCCAGTTATTCCCTGTTTTGTAGTTGTGCATTCAATTTTTCTTTTCATGTGAAGTACTTTGAACCTATGTGTCTCCCGGTCCAGAAGGACGACTTTCCATATGGGGCTACCCTTCAAATCTTGGCACAGTTAATTGCATCTTAATAATTAAGACCCCAAACAGCAAACACTTAAACATGTCCACAACTTTACATATGCAAATAGGCCCACTGATTTCAACTGAGACTGCTTGCTTGCATAAAGTTAGGCATATGCACACTTGCAGGATTGGGGTCCAAGATATTGATAACCTCAGGGATCAGACAAGCGTGGAAAAATGAAAGAGGCAAAGCTTGTCTTTCTGTGCTGTAGCAGCTGGAAGTGTCATATGTAGAGTTCAATCAACAACCTGCACTCTTGTGGTCCTGCCTGCTAGGGGAAAGAACCAAACAAAGGGCATGACAGATTGGAACTGGGTGACAGATCTGACAAAAAGAAAAGGAGTACTTGTGGCACCTTAGAGACTAACAAATTTATTAGAGCATAAGCTTTCGTGAGCTACAGCTCGAAGTGAGCTGTAGCTCACGAAAGCTTATGCTCTAATAAATTTGTTAGTCTCTAAGGTGCCACAAGTACTCCTTTTCTTTTTGCGAATACAGACTAACACGGCTGCTACTCTGAGATCTGACAAAATGAATGTCTCTTCACAGCAGGTGTTCTGATAAGAACTCCCTGGTGAGCTCAAGATCCATGGATCAAGTGAAGTACTGAAGAAAAGCTGATGCCACAAAAGGATCAACAGCTTAGGGAAGAAGTACAGAATGCATATTGGAAAAGCCCAAACACGTAGGCTATCTAAGGCCCAGCCTCACACCACACGGGTCCAGAAGACACTTCTGCACAGATCGAAAGGGATGTACAAATTTGTTAATGGAATTCTTGTTTATGATCCAGTCCCTAATGAAGAAAGCTTTAGTACAATCTTGTGTATTGGTGTATGTATTTGGTTTATAACTATTTGAAAGGGCAAAAAAAAAGAGAACGCTATTATTTATTTGTCCCTCTCTCGTTCACATGATTTCCTAGATACCTTTACAGGATTTTCTGGGTATTTCCCTAACAGCATTTTACTAAAAGCAAAGAAATAATATTTTGATGAAGTCTTAAGAGGTTTTTGCCTCTCTTTCCCCTTCATTCATTTGATCAGCAAGACTATTAAAGCTTCATAGTCAGCTACTCTAACTTCATGGTAAAGAGGTGCAGAGATTGGCCTTATAATCAATCCACCCTTTATAGGCACAGCTGCAGTGCAAGAACTTCTTCTCAGGAATTGGGTATGTCCCCAGTACTGTATGGACACTGGGACTGTTCAGTTTTACATCCACCTTCAGTGGACACAAGTTAGTTCCACCCTTTTTGGATAGTGGTTCTGATATCATCTACCATGGCACTGGAATCACATGCAGTGGAAAATGTATCAGTTCTGTAATATTTTGGAGTTTAAGCCATTTTAGAGGGCAGTAAGATTTGCCCTTATATACCTGACCATTGCCCCGGCAAAGACTGATAGAATAGTAATAATGAGAAACTGTCATCTATCTAATTTTATGAAAATTATGTATACATTTGCAGTATATTTGGCCCAAGATAAAAAATTGCACAACAGAAATGCAGGGAATCTTCACTGCTATTTAGTATGTAATAGGGAGGAGGAGAGGGACAGAAAAAGACCCTCTATTAAAAGGACAGAGTTATAGGGATCTGCCTCAGACTCTGAAGTCAATACTTGTCCTAGATTATATCCAGAGTTACTTTTCAAAAACATATCTTTTGCCTCTGTATTCCTCCAAGCTGTCTCCATAAGGGAAAGCAAATGGTCCTCTTTAGAATTTCTGTCTCTCTCTCTCACAACATAAGTTGGTCCAATAAAAGATATTACCTCACCCACCTCGTCTCTCTAATATCCTGAGACTGACATGGCTACAACACTGAACAGGGCCACTCCAACATTCAGACCCCAGAGGGAACTGGAATTGTAAGACACCAGGCACATTTCAGTCACAGAATGGATGTCTTATAACCATTTCATTGCAGCAATAGAATACTGCAGTGTCATTTCTGTGCCAGTGGAAGATCTTGAAGAAAGAAGGTGAAGAGAGTAATCGGGATGGAGCTATTACAATATTCAGATTAAATCTAATCTGCATGTGAAGATTATATAGTGGTTTATGTGTTGGGGCCAGGGGTAGGAAAAGTAGCTCAGAATGTTGGGGCAGCCATAGCTGTGCTCAGTTAACACAGTCTTCAAATTAACGCAAGTGAGACCCACAGAAATCTATTGTACTGAATTAGCGGTATAAAGTTATTACGGGATGTCATACTCAGCTGACTGAGAAACCTCAATCCGGTGGCAAGATGTATACATTTGCATGTCTTCCTAACACTGTAAAACATTCACTAAGCCCCAATCTTGAAATGAGATCTCTATAGGCACAAAGATCTGCCTGCATGCATCTCACTACAGGTCTGAGGCCTTCAGTCTCTATAGCAGTGGTTCTCAAACTGGGGGTTGGGACCACTCAGGAGGTCGCAAGGTTATTACATCGTGAGCTGTCAGCCTCCACCCCAAACCCCGCTTTGTCTCCAGCATTTATAATGGTGTTAAATATAGTAAAAAGTGTTTTTGATTTATGGGGGGGAGTCACACTCAGAGGCTTGTTATGTGAAAGGGGTCACCAGTACAAAAGTTTGAGAATCACTGCTCTAAAGGTAGTTTTGTACTTAGTGGACTTGTTGGTAGAACAACAACAAAAGAACGTGACATTGAAAGTCTTGGCGAGAAACCATTTAAAAGGTAAAATGTGCAATACTTTGGGGAATCCAGGGAGGTAAAAAATATATTTTAATAGGTTAAATAATTGGTTACAGTAAGTACTCCCATTCTAAATCTTGCAAACTAGTTTTCAAGGATGTATCTCTAAAAATATGATGGCTCCGACCTTCCGCAGAAAGGCCTGACCGAAGAGGTTTGTCATCTACCATGTGCTGGAACATGAATGCAGGCCACACCTGAATGCACTTGCCCACACAACCACTGATTTTATCTGCAGATTAGCTGTGTTTCAGATCCACATAGGAGAGAAGGGGAAAAAAGTATCTGCTGCTCCTGTTCAGGCCCTGAAGCCTGCCTGGGTGGACATGTAAGAGGACTGTTACCCCCTTACTAACATTTAGTGGGGGTGTTTCAGTTGTTAGCTCCCAGTACTAAAAGGGGAAGGATCTATGGGAAATCAGGACCCTGAGACTGATAGTCCCCAGGAACAATGAGGAGAGGCCAATGATCCAGGTCAGCCTGAATGACAGGACGGGCAAGCTAATCAGGGAGTCAGGAGGCCAGGGAGGTCACATCCT
This sequence comes from Dermochelys coriacea, assembly GCF_009764565.3. Taxonomy (NCBI): domain Eukaryota; kingdom Metazoa; phylum Chordata; order Testudines; family Dermochelyidae; genus Dermochelys; species Dermochelys coriacea. The sequence goes on from NC_050068.2 coordinate 331,075,591, forward strand.
CTGTGTGAGCTGGAATTGCCTGGGTCAGACAGGGTGGGGCTGAGCTAAGGAGAAAGCAGGGGCCCAAGCTGAGCTGGGGAGCAAGGCTGTGCCAGATCCAGAGGGACCAGAAAAGCAGCCCAGAGAGAGCAGACCTGTCCTGGGAGCAGAGCTGCAGCCCCAAAGCCAGAGGCACAGACTTGCCCTGGGAGAAGAGCTGCAGCAACCAGAGCCAGAGGGGCCAGAAAAGCAGCCCACGAAGCAGGTCAGTGCTAGGAACAGAGTCACAGAAGCAGCCTACAGAGCAGACTTGTCCTGGGAAGAGAGCTGCAGCAACCAGAGCCAGAGGGGCCAGAGAAGCAGCCCAGGGAGCTGGAGGCAGAGCAGAGCTGAAGCTGGAGCTGGAGCTGAGGCTGGAGCAGTCTTGAGCTGGGTTTCATGAGCAGCTGGGAAGAGCGAGGGGGGACACTGGGCAGTGGGCCCAGCATAGGGAGATGCCTCAGCCAGGAGGCTCTGCAGGCCAGACTCGAAGGGGGATTGGTAACCCCTACAGGGCAGGGGCAATGATGGGAAGAAGGGCCCTGCCACCTAGAGCCTGAGAGTGTGTGGCCACCACCAGAGCGAGTGTCCGACCCACAGCATCCCTGCAGCACAGCCAGGGCGTGAGAAGGCGGCCTGGGACTTACAAGGAACAGACTGTGAACTGCCCTGACATTCCAGAGACATTGTTTGTGATGTTCCCTGCCACAGAGCAGGGTGATGTGTTTTCTTTAACCTTTCCCATTTCCCCTTATTCTTTTTAAAATTAATTGTTGATTAAATAATTTGCATTTGCTTTTAATTGTATGTAATGGTCAGTGGGTCAGAGAAGTGCCCAGGGCAGAGAGAGCACCCCAGAGTGGGGACACCTTAGCCCCTGTCCTAGGTGACCACAACATGGTTGGGGATCGAGCCCCCCAGGAATCCTGGGCCCAGCCTTGTTGGGGATACGAGGACTCTGCCAGACAGGAGAGTGGAAGGGGAGTCCTCCAGGGCAGGGAGGCCATTGGATAAAGGAAATGGGAGCGAGGACTCAGATCCTTTTGCTAGCCCACTTCACCGGGGTAGTGCAGAAGCCAGGAAAGTTCCCCACAGTAGCGGGACTATTCCCCTGCTTATAGACAGCCTGGACCCCACTTGCAAATTCCACAAGATCTTTTTGCTTATTTTGTCCCATTAACTCAGCTTTGCCTCAAATGCACATGTTGTGCAGCATGTAGTCATCATGGGCCACATTCTACTCTCAGTTAAACCAAAGTAATTTCAAACCAACTCCATTACAACCAATGGATTTTCACCAGTGTAAACGAAAGGAGCATCTGGGTCTGTTTAACTTAGGGGAGAATTAAATAGGAAAAAAATGCAAAGACCTGAACTGAAGTTCATCCCCATCCCCTTTTATTGCTAAAATAAATGTTCTTCCAGACCAGAACTCTGCAAGAAAAAAGTTTACAGTCTTCTCCTGGGTATGTACCAAAATCACAGCTACCAAGGAATACTCTCCAGCTAGGAACTTTGTATAATACAGACAGCAACATCCCCCAAAAGAACCTTTGATTAACATCTTTTTACCAAACTACTATGCTTGGTAAATAACACAGTTTATACTATCTCTATTTTGCATCATGCAGCCAAACAAAATTACAGACTGCCTATTTCAGTTCCTGTGGTAGTTATCAAAAATCCTTGTTCAAGGGATCTCTTTAAACTAATTCCATTCGTCTTCAGCTATTACATGAGTGCTCCAAATCCATAGTCTTTCATCTGGCTCCAATGTGCCTTTGGAAGACAGACTATCTTCCTTCTCTTTGTCTGATGTTTACCTCCAGTTTAAAATTGCCTTCAAACAGCTAGTCAGATTCAGCCATGTATCGCTGCAGGGACTGAGTGCATAACAAAGCCCCAAATGTTACAGCGGAATCTGGTGTATCTAATGCACCATGTCTCTTCTATATAGGCTTTTAGTAATGGAGGGCAGCAAGGGTATGTCTTTACTAGCAATGTTAAATCACTGCCGCAGCAGCGTGTAGTCGCGGCACCAGTGCTTGGAGAGAACTCTCCCAACACCTTAATAAAAAAAACCACAACACCCTCACAAAGGGAGTAGCTACCAGTGCTGTAGCACTGTCTACACCGCCACTTTCCAGCGCTCAAACTTGCATCGCTCGGGGGGTGTTTTTTAACACCCCTGAGCGAGAAAGTTGTAGTGCTGTAAAGTGGCAGTGTAGACAAGGCCTAAGACTCCTCCTCATCCCTCACAGTCTCGAAGCTTTGCATCCATCTGTCAAAACAGCTGAAGCATAGGGTAGTTTATAGACCTTGTTTTATAAAAATCTGTTGGGGACACCGGGCATGGCCACTAGGTAACTCAAAAAGAAAAGGAGTACTTGTGGTACCTTAGAGACTAAGGTGCCACAAGTACTCCTTTTCTTTTTGCGAATACAGACTAACATGGCTGCTGAACCTGTCATTAGGTAACTCATGGGGATGGAAGACTACGAGTGTTGATGAAGCCCCCTTGCTCTAGGCCCAGATGGCTCCCCCTTCCCTTTTCTGCCTGGAGACACTCACAGCAGTCACGCTGAGAAGTTTGCAAGAGTGTATTGCAGGCGCAGACTGGCTGGAGCAAGATTAGGTCAAGCAGGACAGGAATGTTAGATAATGCTGAACAAACAACTCCATATATGGGGGAATAGATGATAAGAGGAAAAAGGGGAACTGGCTGGTATACCGGATTGCCTATATGGATACTCAGGGCAGCTTGCTATTGGATAAGTATGCTAAAGAATGAATGTATAAAATATGTGTAACTGCTTGCACTGGTGTGCAGGATTTGAGATTATCTCCCTGTACCGCTTGAAGCTTCAAATAAACATTTCTACTTCTCCACCCCGTTGTGATTATTGGGGGACGCACACTGGGCAACGAATCCAGCTTTTGCCTGCCTCGGGCTTTTGTGCCAGCAACAAATCCATTTTAAGTATCATGAATTATTAGAGCTCTGACATCAAGGTCAGCACAGCTATGGGTGCCCCAACATTCTGAGCTCCTTTTCCTACCCCCAGCCCCAACACATAAGCACCTGCCACTATATAATCTTCACATGCAGACTAGATTTAATCTAAATATTGTAATAGCTTCCATCTTGATCGCTCCCCTCACCTTTTTTCCCCAACATCTCTCACTTAATATACACTATGCCCCTTCCTACATCTGTGTATCACTTGTTTTGTACCATTCTGGTTTTTCTTGTGCCAAGCTCTTTGTTCAGATCACTCACAATACAGCAATGAGTGCCCTTATGGTGCTATATAAACAACCACAACAGAAATGGCACTGAAGAGAGAGATGGGGTCATGCACTGTAGCTCAGCTCATGGGCTTGGAAGCATTTGAGGATGGTCTTCTCACTAACAGAGAGTGTCTACACAAGGAGGTTTTTTTGAATAGCTACTATTCCTGAGTAACTCCCTGTATGGGTGCTCTTGTTCCAGAATAAGAGGGATCATAAAGGCAGCTAATCAAGAATAGCTACTCTGCTTTAAATTCCACACCAGACCTTAATCCAAATGAACTTCCCTGTGTAGGTAAGGCCTCCTGCTGTTTCATAGTACAATATGTCAAACAGCACTATGGAACTTTTAGTGTGCAGTGGCAGGGGCTGTGTGGCCAGTTAGTGCATGGCAGAATGCAACACTTTACAGCTTAATTTGCTGTGCACTAGCTCTGCATATTGAAAAGCCCCCTAGACTAAGATTTGAAGGTGTGATGTTAGTTAGATTGAGCTAGGTATCTCGATTTAACACATTCTAAAATGCATCAAGGCAAAGCAATTGTAGTTTAGCACGTGCTAAACTTAGTGAGTTTTACAACGAAGGGGTAAGCCTGGGTTATAACTCAACCTGTTAAACAAATGTTTACTTTGGCATTAAATAATGTTTTCAATTGAGTTAAGATAGGTGAGGGTTTCCCCCGCCCCCATGAAGTTAGCCTTTTTCTCCATCGCCCTTGAATTATCTTTTGATGGTCAGTAACAGGAGGTGCCTCCATCTTGTTTCTGTGGTGAAGCTATACAGATGGCCTCAAAATACTGACCTCTGAATTTCCTGAAATAGCAAAAAAGAGATTCAGGGGCTTTCACTTTTCCCTTGATGGAAGTATTTTCAGGAAGAGGCTCAGTGTATCCCCAGTCCAGTAACTGAGCTCCCATAAATCAAGCCTTTCGGGATAGGTTGAGCGGAATAAGTTACGCAGGCCTTGAACAAAATTCTTCAGGCCATTCAATATTTGGAAGCAAAATAGATTCTCACAGATTGAAATCTCTGACTGGAAAGACTGCAGGGTGGAATGTCTGATAAGTCCAAAAGACTCAGTTTTAGAGCCCTTATAGGGTGTTTTTATTCCAAGAAAAATAATTGTTTTACCAAAAGATTGAGAAAAACCTCAAATATTTTTCATTTGAGATATCTGGGTCCCTTTGAGGGGCCTAAAAGGAATGAGAGCAACAGCACAGGAACGAATCACCTCATCTGAATCAACTGGGGGCAGGAGGTGAAATTTGATCCTCCCCGATCCCTTAGCATATTCTTAATACCTTCCTATTATTCAAAATGATGATTCTCAAACTGCCCTCTGAAGTGCAACACATAAAAAACTTCAACATGTCTGTTTGACTAGAGACTCCTGGTTTTTACTTTGGGCAAGGAAATGTGTCAGCACTGCAGCCCAGACACTGTGCCACCTTGCACAGCCATTTACATCTATGTCCAGTGACGGTAAGATGTCAATATTCTGGTTTGGTCATGTCTTACCCCCAATTTGTACAGATATAAATGGCTGTGCAAGGTATAACTGGGGAGAATCAGCTCTGTCCCTATTATTTTAGGATCAAAAGATTCACATGAGCCCAGATGTTGCAGGCCATGGGGGTCACCAACAAGACTCAATCTCTCTAATGGCTGGTTTCATTTAAATGGGAACAGATGTTGCTGTGATAATTAAGGTGCCTTGGAAATTAAAAAAAAAATCTGATCTTTTATGAAATGGACAATGCCAGACCTTTCCTTTCACGTCAGAATTACGAGGCTGCAAAATGGGTGGTAGTGAAACCCTTATATGGATCTCTTGGTCTTCTTCCTTCTTCACAACTTTTAAAAGCTACACTGACTTGAAATTAAGGTTTCATAGGGAAGAGATAGGAAAACTGAGTTATATATTTTCTCATTTGCTTGTGTTTATCTGTTGCCTGATGTTAATGGCAAAGGATTTGTCCTTGAGCTTACTTTTAAAAGCTAAAGTTTTAAAAGGAAGAGAGCGGAGAGAGGAAAGATCATTTGAAATACCCAGTGTATCAGTAATGCAGAGAAGAGGGTTAATGTACTACCCCTCCTCCCCTTCACTGTTGCCAAGTCCCTCCATTCACCTCCATCCATTAACCCTTTGCCCACAACACAATTCATCTACTACCCCTCAAATTGGCTCACTCACACTATCCCTCTCCTCTGCCCCTGTGCATTATGCCATTAAATGGCTCTGGGAAAGGTGGTCTCGTTGCATCATTTTCCTACCTTCTTCAATTTTGCCAGTACATATCTCTGCTCCTTTTTTAATGCAGTATTCTATGCATGGAACAGCCTCCTGCTCTGGTCTGCCATATGATCACCTGCTCATAAAAATTCCTCCTGAAAACTAAACTACTTTCACAATATCCAAAATAGCCATTCTCGTACCTTTATGTGCACCATACCCTTAACTGAACCATCATGATGCACACCCAACCAACCTGAGTATCAATGTGACTGTACTGCTATAGCCCTTTTCCTTCCTCCCCATCCCACCCTTTTATGTCACCCTCACATGGGTCATGTGTAAAATTCAGACTATGCTCTTTGCATATACTCTCTCTCTTGTTTGATGCACCTAGCACATATTTTACGGCCTCTCCCCCTTAGTAGTATTCATGAAGTAATAAGTTTAACAGTGATAACAGCCAGCTCTTACACAGAACTTTTCATTGGTAAATCTCAAAGCACTTATAAGGTGGTCAGTATCATTATCTCCTTTTACAGATGAGGAAATGGAGACACATGGAAGTGAAGTAATTTACCCAACTATCCATCAGCAAGCTAACAGCAGAGCAGGGAATAAAATCCAGGTCTTTCAAGTCCCAGCCCAGTGCCTTATCCACCCAGGCTACAATCCACTCAGGCAAGTAGGCTGCTGTAGTAAATAGGGCTACACAGATATGGACTATTTGCCTAATTAGTAATTTTTAAAAATAGTTGAGGCATGTCTACTTTATGTCAGAATTACATAGAAATTGCCATTCTAGAACATACCTGTGATCTGTATAATGTAGTATCTGTCTGACAAATGTCTGACAACTGCAGATACCAGAGTCTTCAAAGGAAGGTGTAAACTTTCCCAAAATGAACAATGATATAACCTTCTCACAGAAACTTTTTCCTCGATTCAGGCAGTTGTTAGTTTGTGGCCTGAACCATGAGATCTTGAATCCCTTATTTTAAAACATATGTTTTAAACTTGCTATTTTGTAGCTAATTATTTTAGAAGAAGTCACAACTTGAGGTATAAAAATCACTCAAGCTGTGATATTATTGAAATGACAGACTGGTCATACATGTAACTATCTTTTTGTGGAATGCAACAGAACTGACATAGTTCAGGAGAAAAAAAAAAGATTTTCAACCAGGCATGTAATTTGTCTTATTTTACCAGAGACAGAATTGCATAAGCATTATCCACAGTGGGTTAGTGCAAATCCTGTATCCATAAAGAGTCTCATAAAAATGAGAGCATTGAGCTATCAGTAAAGTTGAACTAAGGTAGAGATTCATAGAGCAAGTTCTCAACATAATCCTTCTCAGAGAAATACCTTAAAGTCAGACTCACCCACAACTGGGGTCACAAACAAAGCACAAAGATTGTCAGCGTGTATTAGCTGTAAATACCACATTTAAACAGCCAGTTCCTAGACAACTGATATTTGTTTTGGATATGAACAAAAAGGAACAGCAATAATGCACTTCAAATCCGTGTTTTCTTTAAGGTGAATTGCAAGATTTACTATTATGCAAGAATGAAATATGTTTCACTCCTCACGAGATAAAATAATCTCTAGCAACACTTTACAAAAATGTTTGTTCTTCCAAAGGGCATGTTTATCAAGTCTGCAAGGTAAGACTATTAAAAACTGGGGAACTATTTGAATTCACGCACAGATTGGCCCATTATCCCTGAAAACACAAGACATTTGCTGTTGTCTGGCAGACCAACAAAACAAACACATCTGGCAGAATTTCTCCCCCTGGGGAACATATAAGAATTAAACTATGACTGCTCATTCTGGGGAAGTTTATTATCCCATGTGAATTTTGGAACTCACATATGAAACTGGTTAAAAATTAAAACATGTGGAGACATGAATTGAAACATTAAAACACATATGGAGAATGAAGTGAAATACTCATCTGATTTTGCAGTCTACTAAATAGAAATGAGAAAAGTTAATCTTATTTGGTCAGAAGATGGAAAATATTCTATGTATTTAAGACATATAGTTCAAAATGCAATGATTTAGGAATATACATGCTATTGTACCTAAATATATAATCAAAGCAAAGGACTATTTAAAAGGGAAGATGAGAGAAAGCCATCTGCAGTACAGTAACTGAAACATAATCCCTGATCTATCTAAATTGGTTTTGTAACCTGAGAAACACCCACATTCAGCTAAGACTTTTAAAAACATATGAATTGTTGTCCATGAAACAGATTATGCCCAGGATAATCTACATAGGACATTCCATAAACAGCACTGCCTACATTATACTGTACCTGGGTCATTTCAAGGGCAGAAAAGAGAAAGGGACAAACGTCAGATCAGCAAGGTATATAAACTGTCAGCATGATTTGTCCTGATGACGTCAAAGTTAGGCATATGTTTAAGTACCTTGCAGAATCAAGACCTACATTATGATAGCATGTTTTCATGGGAAGAGGAATATCTTTATCTTTCTGGAGGCAGGAAGAGTGTAGAATCTTATCTGCAGAGAGAGCATCCTGTATGTATCCTAAGAGCAAATTTTCAAAGTTTCCCCACTGGCCTATTGACTGCTTATTTGTTCCTATCAAGTAGCATCTCCTTAAGCCCCAGTCAGGACCTCAGCTAGTGACTATGGGCAATATTAATTATAATAGGTTTCAGAGTAGCAGCCGTGTTAGTCTGTATTCGCAAAAAAGAAAAGGAGTACTTGTGGCACCTTAGAGACTAACAAATTTATTTGAGCATAAGCTTTCGTGCGATGAAGTGAGCTGTAGCTCACGAAAGCTTATGCTCAAATAAATTTGTTAGTCTCTAAGGTGCCACAAGTACTCCTTTTCTTTTTTATTAATTATAATGCTACTTGGTTTTAGTTTTCTACATTACAAACAGGGTAACAAAATTACTATTAATGGCCTCAATTCAGGAAAGCACTAAAAACAGGTGTTTAATTTGAAATATGTGCTGAAGTCCTATTCAGTGGGATTTAAACATGTGCTTTTGATCACTTTTCTGCATCAGAGCCCAAAGGCAGAAAGGTAGTTATTAGGAAATACTTTAAATGTAATGGAAGGCAGGGGATTACAGAAACTCCTATAAAATGTAATAGAGGCTTCTTTAGGGCTAGGAGATTTGCCAGATCCTGCAACAGATAGCTCTCTAGTACAAATTACTAAAGCTCTATCTTTCCACAAGTCATCTGTTTTACACACAAACTAAATCTCTCTGTATAAATGAAAACTGCTATCTGAATTTAAAATTGAGCTCTAAAGAAAAATGCATATTTTTAGCAACAGGAAGCAAATCACTGGAAAATGAGAGCATATAAAACAATTTCAGTGGCCGTTTATCTCAATAATAGTTTTTTTTCTTTCTGTCCTTAAGAGGTGAGCTCAGAGTCTACTTAAATTACTTTCCAAGCATAAATCCTAACTGCTGAGTTGAGACGTATATTTGAATACCATGTCTCAAATGTTTTTACATCTTTACGGAGTACATATTCTTCACTTTTTATGTGCTAGCTACTTCTGTTTATTGGCCATTTTACACCTGAGAAAATGGGATAAAGATCCAAAGAAAAGCTTTTATTTGTTGGTGTGAAATCTGGCCCCTGAAGGAAGCACATATGAGAAAGAGAGGGATTTAAAACAAAAAAACTAATCACCAGTGATATTTAACAGGTGCCATGGTCACAGAGGTGCACGTGGATACTTTAATCAATGGCACAAAGCGGTTGTTTTTAATTTTGAAAAACCAACAAGTTAAAGAGAGACAACTCTGGATACAGAAAATGCAAAAAAGTAAACCACTAAGCAAGATACAATGGAGTGTCAGGGAAGCTATTGAAGAGAAGGCAAGTGATTCTGTGACCATCCAGAAAAAAAAAAAAAAAAGCTATTGGGCCATCCGCTGCTGCTGTTGGAACAAACAGCAAATAATCCTGACTGTCTGGCACTCCTTAGTATGAAAGGCTGCCAACCTAGACAGATGAAGCTAGTAATATGACGACTAAAGAAAAAACTGATTATCCGTCCCTGGTCTCTTACATGCCTTGTTTTGTCATAGAAATGGCAAGGGTATTATAATGGCTGTTTGGTCCAATTACTGCTAAATAGATAAGACCATGTTCTTTCTACCCCCCACTGAGGACAGGGAAAATAACAGACTTTCAGACATTACATGAACAAAGCCCTGAGAAAAGTCTATTTTTTAGAAGTCTTCAATTCTTACTGACATTTCAATCAATCTCCTATTAGAAGACTAACTTCCATTTTTTTCCGATCTACAGCCTCAATGCCCATACCAATCAGTTTCTTTTCTCTTTTTCTTTTTTAAATAAAAGCCCATGTATGTTGCTAGTGAGGTGATCTATCATTGCGCTAATTTGATATTCTGTCTCCTGAAGACAGTTCTCATTTCTGTAACTCAGAGTCAATATTTCAGTTAGCCACTTCACCTCCTTTTCTAACAGACATTCATAGAGGACAAAGTGACTCACTGGACCCAAACATTAATATCTCCAGGGAAGAGAGCTAAGTTCAAATTTCTCCAAGGAAAATAAAACACATGTTCAGTTCAGAACCTAGTGCATGTTTGTTTATATGGAATGCTACAGTATTACAGTTAGGCATACAGCAATAAAACTTTGTTCATGAGTAAGGCTGCAATTTAGTCAGGGAAGTCACAGAATACATGACTTCCAAAGACTTCCGTAACTTCAGCCAGCGGACAGCCAGGGGACCCCCGGAGCTCCCGGCCACCGTTTCATGTGGCGTATATAAAATTACAAGATTTGGTGTAAAAAAAAAGATTTTATTAGCACTTGTTTGGGATCTCCTGCAAAACTCACTTATGGCTTCATCAACCCCAAAATCACTGACCCATTCTTTATACCATATCACATCTCTCTCTCTCTCTCTCTCACACACACACACACACCCCTCTTTTCCCTTATACTGACAACACTAATATTTGCACACAGTATACAGCAGAGTTCACTAAAACAATGTACTGAGAGAAGCTGCATATAACTTTTGTATTTCTAGCTGCATATTCATGAGCATTTCAATAGCACAACAAACATTCTGACCTGCCTATACATTAATGCATCCGATGAAGTGAGCTGTAGCTTACGAAAGCTTATGCTCAAATAAATTTGTTAGTCTTTAAGGTGCCACAAGTACTCCTTTTCTTTTTGCGAATATAGACTAACATGGCTGCTACTCTGAAACCTGCCTCTACATTGTTACCCTTAGTAGTAATCTGTCCAAGACATTGCAAACCAGTACTAAAGTCTTAAATAGCAGTTCATGTATAATAAGGCAGTTATGCCCATAAACAGCTCAATTTAAAAAACAAAAAAACAAAAAAAACCCATCTTTTTGAGGCAATACTATACTAATGCTACTAATAAAAGGACTGAACCCAATGCCCATTGAAATCAACGGGCTTTTTACACTGACTTCAATGGGCCTCATTCAAAGCCCACTCTACTTACTAACTTTAAAAACAAAACAAAACCAGAACCCAAACACATGCTAGGTCAACTTTGATTATGTTGTCTCTGAAATGAATAAGGTAAATTCTAAGAATTCTTTCCTGCCTTTTTTTCATATTGGACATTTAGTGATTTTATATTCCATTTATCTCATCAGCAAAGAAACTGTTTTCCTAAGAAAATAAGGGATGTTGTCAGGAAAAAATTCCTAGTAACCATTTAATACTGATTATTTTTGCACATTTATTCTGGACAATGGACCAACAACTTCTTTCAAATTCAGCATTTTATGGTTCTTTTCACTTTGCCTTGAACTGAAAATAACTCCTTCAGCTGGGAAAGAAAAAGTATACATTCAATATCAAAAGTTTTGTTAAAAGTGTTGCAATGTCACTTCATTTTCCTGTCCTTTAGAAATGTATTCTCAAAAGCTAAAAAAATCAGCACAAATGAGACTTCTGCATGTTTTGGCTGTTCTGCATCTCCATAATTTCATGGCATAATTGATATACAGGATGAGTAAAATTCAAGAACCAAAAATCTCTGCACTGCACTGCTTGGATTCACTCTTGGTTAACATCTGTGCAAAACAGTAGATTAAAGGCAGTTATACCTCCAACCTTGACTTCATATAGCACTTGGCCAGCACTGATGACCCATTGAACAGATTTTGTGTCAAAAGCATGGCACTTTTGCTTCGCAATGGAAAGAATGCACTCCCTGAAGCCAGTCAATAGCTCCTTCTTTCCCAAGCTAACAGATCATACAAAGGAATGATTAATTATCTGCCTACCAGGCTTTTCCATGCCTTGGTTCAAGTGATCACACTGAGCTGTGCCAATCTGCTTCCCACCACAGGATCATTGTGAAAAAAGGTGTTTATAACAGGTTTAGACTCTTACCAACAAGCTGCATAATACACATCTGCTTATTTTTCCACATATTCCAAATTCCTCGCTTCACAAACTATATGAGAAAAAAACTCCATACGCTGATCCAGCTCTATCGATATAGGTGCTTATGCAGTGGAGGAAAGCCAGTATGACATGGATATGAAATAAACTGAAGGTGAGTTGACCAAGCATCCTGGTACTCTTTACACCCCCGACACAAAGGCCACCCCCCACAAATTTCAAGTCCCTGTTCCAAAGCCTGAGGGCGCGTGGCCTTTCCAAATAAAAGGTCATCAGAAATTAACATGGGCAAACAATGTATTTTTCTCTAGCCTCATTATCCAAAAAGGATGAATCATTTTAGCTCAAAATTTTCCAAAAAAACCAATTTGGTCTGAAGCAGACACCTAGCAAGGATACTTTCAGATTGAATATCTATGGTTTGCCACACAGTTAGAAAAGGAACTGAAAACAGGTTGTAATAATGGGAAGTTTTGAGAAACTTTATTAGTAATAAGGTCAAATAAGATTTTCAAAAATATTCACTAGAAATGTGCTAATTCTAACCAAAAACTGAATTGAAAGTGTCTCCTATGATTAAACATTTAAAATTATTTTAATGAAATCAATAATGAAATATGAAGCCTTTACAAATTTAAATCATGATGGGGGGAAGGGAGAACAAAAAACAAACAAAAAAACTTATGTACATACTTAAAATTAAGCATGTGCTTAAACCTTCACAGATTTGGGGTTTTGAGAATTACATTTGTTTAATTTTAAACAAAATATTTAAAGGGCATTTCTTTTCACACAAATTTCATGTATATAACACCTTTCTACCTATAATTGCAAAGGACTTTACAAACAAAATTTCAGAAATGTTTTCAGTTTGCAAATGCTGTTGGGGAATGTTTATTTTAAAACAAGACAAAAAACATAGCAAGATTTTTATTCAAAAATCCATAGAACTAGTCTAGATTTACACGAGTCTAACTCAACATGGATTTTTGCTGTTGTTTGTTTTGATTTAACTTTTGTTATTTCTGATATGTATATCGCTTTATAAGATTATAAAAGTGTTGTTTGAAAATATGCATTGTTTATATATGATGAAGAACTTTTTTTTGGATACTGTACTCCAAAAATTTACCAGCACTTTTCTCCAGCTCCTGAATCAGATTAAGGTACTTGGCAAATGTTTTTACATCAATTGCAAATATTTTCCCTAAAAAAAAAAGTGTGTAACACTAATCCAGTCAGAAGTGACTCTGCTGATTAAAGTGCAGTCCTGTGAAATACTGAAGGAGTGTGGAGCTCAGCCTGAACAACATCCAAGACAGTTACACCATTTATATGTAACAATGATAATTTGTTTCATACAGTTGTGTCTTTCATTCAATTTATCACAACAGGCTGTTCAATCTTTTATGAAAGGTAAGATTGGGAAAGGTGCCAAGAAAAAAAAAGCGTTACTTATTTGGTATTACCACCCTCAAACATTAAAAAAAAAACCCCACACAACAACCCCACCCATGAGTCAGCCATCCTCTCAAAAATAATTAAATTGAATTTAATTAAATTCTCATTGAACTTTGATAATTTCACACACACACACACACACACACACACACACACACACTTCCATCCACTCTTTAAAAACTAAGTCAAATCCTAGTGGGGAATATAAAAAGGAATATAAAACTCTGTCAACTCAAGTGTAAAAAAGGATAATTAGGCACTCCAAAAAAGAATTTGAAGAGCAACTACCAAAAGCTAACAACTTTCCAGAATTTTTTTTAAGTACTCAGAAACAGGAAGCTGGCTGAACAGTCAGTGGGGCCATGGGAAAATCAAGGTGCTAAAGAAGCATTCAAGGAAGACAAGCACATTGCAGAGAAGCTAAAATGAGTTCTTTGCATCAGTCTTCACTGAAGAGGATGTAAGGGAGTTTCCCATACCTGAGCTATTCTTCTCAGGTGACAGATCTGACTGTCCCAGACTGAGGTGTCAAGAGATGAAGTTTTTGAACAAATTGATAAATTAAAACAATAAATCCTTAGGAGCAGATAGTTCTTGCCCAAGTGTTCTGAAGGAACTCAAATATGAAATTGCAGAACTACCAACTGTGAAAGGTTGTCTATTGCTTAAATAAGCTGCTGTACCAGATGACTGGTGGAAAGCTAATGCAATGCTGATTTAAAAAAAAAAGTTCCAGAGACAATCCTGGCAATTAAAAGCCATTAAAACCTAAATTCAGTACCAAGCAAATTGGTTGACTGTACTGTAGAGAACCGAATTATCAGACAGACAGATGAACACGGCATTTTGGGAAAGAGTCAACACGGCTTTTGTAAAGAGAAATCATGACTCACCAAATCTATTAGAATTCTTTGAGGGAGTCAAACATGTGGACAACGGTGGTCCGGTGAATATAGTGCACTTGGACTTTCAGAAAGCCTTTGACGAGGTCCCTCACGTAAGCAAAGTAAGCAGGCATGGGATAAGAAGAAAAGTTCTCTCATTGATCAGTAACTGATTAAGAGATAAGAATCAAAAGGTAGGAATAAATGGCTAGTTTTCATAGTGGAGAGAAGTAAATAGTAGGGTCCCCTAATGATCTATACTGGACGAGTGCTGTTCAACATTCATAAATGATCCAGAAAAAGGGGTACATAGTGATATGGGAAAATTTGCAGATGATAGAAAATTACTCAAGATTGTAGTCAGCTTTGGACTTAACTAAGAGCTACAAAAGGATCTCACTAAACTGGGTGACTGGGCAACAAAATGGCAAATGAAATTTAATGTTGATAAATGCAAAGTAATTAATATTGGAAAACATAATCCCAACTATACATACAAAATGGAGATTAAATTATGTTACCACTCAAGAAAAATCTTGGAATTGCCATGGATAGTTGTATGAAAATATCCTCTCAATATGCGGCAGCAGCTGAAAAAGCTGACATAATGTTAGGAACCATTAGGAAATAGATAAGAAGATGGAAAATATAATGCCACTATGCAATCCATGAGCAGAGATTATAAAAACGACTGGAATAGTTCATCTTGGAAAACGGATGACTAGGGGGGCGGGATAGGAGAGAGGTCTATGAAATAATGAATGGTATGGAGAAAGTGAAAGTGTTATTTATCCCTTCACATAATACAAAAACCAGGAGTCACTCATTGTAAGTAATAGGCAGCAGGTTTAAAAAACAAACAAAGTTGTACTTTGCATAGTCAGTCAACCTGTGGAACTAATTGCCAGGGGACAGTGTGAAGGCCAAAAGTATAATTGGGTTCAAAAAATGAATTAGATATATTCATGGAGGATAGGTCCATCAGTAGCTATTAGCCAAGACAGTCAGGGACGCAACCCCATGCTCTGACTTCTAAAACTTGTGACTGGATGACTCACACAATAAATTGCCCTGTTCTGTTCATTTCCTCTGAAGCATCTGGCACCGGCCACTGTCGGAAGATAGGATACTAGGTTAGATGGACCATTGGTATGACCTAGCATGGCCATTCCTAGATTCTCATGTTTTTATTTGCCTTCTGGGTTTGGGCCTTTTAGGGTACACTAGGGTCACATTTTCAAGCTTTTTTCTGACACCTTGAGGGATAGAAACTATTCTTACATGAAAGCTGAGATTTTCACATACCCACTTGTCTTCAGGGGCTGAGGCTGAAAGTAATACATCAATAGGATAAAAGTCTCAAGAGTTGGCAACTCTGCATATTATTGTAGCATGCTTATGATATATGAAAGAGGGAGGTTGAGCATTCACTTACAGAGAGACTATTCTAATGCCCGCACATGACGCTCCCCTCAGGGCAGTCCAGAACTGCAAGTCACTGTGTTACCTCTCTGCCTCAGAAAGAGTCAGCTTTGCTGAAGATTAGACTGTGTCTCAGCACTAGTCTGTCCACCTCATTAGCCAACTCTGAGACTCTGTCACTCTAAACCTTGTCTTGCAGATATAAATCTGTGAACTCCAGTTTGCCAAAGACGGCTCTCTGCAGTGTTCAGTCCCTCTCACTGGGACACTCACTGAAATTAAGTTTGTGGCCTCTAGAGACAGTGTACACACCAGTCTGGTTAGCTGAAGACTCACACTTCAGTACCTGGCACTGAGAAGGTTTTGTAATAAAACAAAAATAAGTTTATTAATAAACAAATTTAAGTAATACTAAGAACTACAAAGAAAGACAGGTCAAGTTATGAAACAAGATATGCTTTTTAGTGTTTAAAGCTTAACAGCTTACAATCTTGGTCTCAGGCAATTTCTCACCTATAGTCAAAAAAAAGAAAAGGAGTACTTGTGGCACCTTAGAGACTAACAAATTTATTTGAGCATAAGCTTTTGTGAGCTACAGCTCACTTCATCGGCCACGAGGAAGTTTGTGTGGAAGGTTGGTTCTTTATGAGAGTATCCAGTTTTGAGAGCTCTTTCTTAATCTTTCCCTGTTTGGTGTAGAGGATGTTGATCAGGTGGTTCCACGGTTTCTGTGAGAGTGTGTGGCACAAGCTGTCAGCATAGTCTGTGTGGTACGTAGATTGTAATGGATTTTTTACCTTCAGTCCTTTTGGTATGATGTCCATCTGTTTGCATTTGGAGAGGAAGATGATGTCTGTCTGTATCTGTATGAGTTTTTTCATGAAGTTGATAGATTTCCACTTCATACGGCTAAATTCAGTGCCTTGCATAATAACAGGTTTCAGAGTAGCAGCCGTGTTAGTCTGTATTTGCAAAAAAGAAAAGGTGCCACAAGTACTCCTTTTCTTTTTGCGAATACAGACTAACACGGCTGCTACTCTGTCACCTATAGTGAGTTCCCAAAGACTTCAACCCCCATGGTTGAAGGACCACCTTTCATAGATTCCAAGAGCTCTGGCCTCTTTTGTGCCTTTAGTGATGAATAACTAGAATGTCTGTTTGTTCCCCTTAAATTTTCACTGTCTTTGCCTCAAGAGCCAGGAAGGCTTCCTGAGGGTGCAGACTGTCCACCAGTGTGCTCTCATCTGTTTTCCACCTGTTAGGTTGATTGCTTTGTTTACCATATATGTAAATGTACTTTCACTGTCCTATGCCCATAACCAAACTGATCAAAATATAAATCCATTTTCTTCTATGTAGTGTTGTTTTGATTTATGCACTACCTCCAAAACATAACATATGTCCAGCACACATACATAATTCTTTAGCCACAAGCCATATATACATCATGCAATATTCATTGCCCGCATTTCACCAGTTTACAAGACACTGTTGTCATAATATGTATCCAAAAGGTGTTGGCGGTGGTGAGTGTGTGAGGCCTACTATGAGGTACAGTATAGTGGGCCCTCTATCAGAGAGAACTCTTAGGGTCACACCCATACAGTGACTGATAAAATTTGGGGAGATGCTGACAAACTGGGGACCAGCTAGTTTTCTAGGAAAGAAATGATTTGATCATGAAGAGGCCATTGGGGCAGGTTATAGTAGTTTAATGGTGGTTAAAGAATTAGAATGACATAAGGATGGCATGAAACAGAGCAAAGAACTGAGTTTAAAGAGGCTGAAACTATCTGTACGGCGGAACTTATGGGACAGCTTATTCCAGAGGGAAGAGGCAGATTGCCACTGAGGGTGGCAAACCAAAGCAGGTGGGAAAAGATGGAGGTTGAAAAGACGAGATGAGGCCATAATATTCATTGTAAACCTGAAACAGCGAGGTTAGTGAACAGTGGGACAAAATACCTGATCTTAGCTACAAGAAAAGCTATTGTTAATAACTTGTTTTTCTAGACTACATTTTTAGTTCAATTTTTTATTAAGGCAAAGTTACAATAAAACATTAACATACTACATCAGACATTACTTATTTATTCAGGATCAGGTTAATATTCAAAGAACCTGGCTAAAGATTATGGCTCACTGGGGACCCTTCCTCCTCCTAGTACACTAGAAATTTGGTCACGCTTTTTAAATACTGATCCTTTTTTTGACATTTCTCTTGTGTATGTACTTTGTGTGAAAGCTTTTCCGTTACAAGGACAGCCCGAAAACGTACACAGCATCCTCAATATACTGTTCTTATTCACACTTGAATACCATCCTCTCACCCTTTCCTTCCCAAAGTAGTTAGAGTCCAAGTAGCAGTATCTCTCTCCAGTGTTGCAAAAGTGGAAGACGGACACTCTATGGTTGTTGTTGGGAGAGGACACTTCAGGATTACAGAGAAAACATGAGCAAGTTCAATTCTTAAGAGATTAATGGCAGTTGCTGAGGAAATTTGAGCACAGCCAGGTGCTGAAGAGGGAAGGGGAGCAGTGGGAATGTTGCTTGGGAATAGTTGGGGAGATTGAACAGGGCACTTGAGGTCATGAGAATATTAATTACATGCAAGTAATGGGTAGTGAAGAACTGCATAAGAAAACCCAACAGACATATGCACAGAGGTTTGGTACCAGACTAGCAGCCACCTAGAGAAGAGGCAAAACACAGTTGGGAACAGGCCCAGGATAAGGATAATGTGAGTAGGAATTACATTTGATAGCTGGGCAGCTGTGAGAAACTGTAGAAACTATATGGTCTTAATTAGTATGCAAATATTTTTTCTAATGTTGTCCTTACATAAGTGTTAAATGAACCCTTTGGCAACAGTTTTCAAGTGCACACCTGACTTATCTGTTCATAAATCAATACTGTGCTTTCATAGCCTTTTAGTCTATCTGCTTCTGAACTTATGCACTTCCATTAGTAAGTACAGCCTGTGCCAAACGATCTCCAGTTGCATTAGAAGTAATTCATGTTGATGAATACTAATTTTGGAGGAGAATTAAAATTTGTGGACTGTAGGGTTTATGATCAGCATTTATGAGAAGGGGGTCTTTAAAGTAATGATATATCACTAAGGTTGTTTAAGCAAGTTCATCCACGGAGGCAGACATGAATGACATGTCTATTACACTGCAGTAGCTGTAACAAGTTCATTTTAAGCAGCCTTGCCATATGCCCCTTTTTGTGTATGGGGCACAAAATCAGTTTTACCAGTATATCAGTCTTTAATGTTGGGGCAATGTATCTTCTCCAGAGTGCATTCACTTTCCGTATGTGATTGTATGCAATTCGATAGCTGTGTCATACAGGAGGTCAGACTAGATGATCTGATGGGCCCTCCTGGCCTTATTATCTCTGAGTGTATTCCTTTTCCTAATATTTTAAAGTTATTAAGGTAGGAAGATCAAATTCAGGGCATACTTGAACTAGGTAGAGCCACCCAAAATTGGAAATTTTAATTAGAATGGACTCATCCTGCAAGTAAATCCTACAGATGGAATCTTGAATTTCATTAGTCAAGGGTGCCTGAAGCATTGCTAAATTTGTGGCCAGATATTCAGTGCATTTCCAGTTCCCACTGATGCCAGTGGAATCTGAGTGCTCAAGATTTCTGAAAATTCAAGCCACTTATATTTGAAGTTGTTCTACTAAGAGTAAGTCTAGACAACATGGCATTAAAAGATACCCATTCCACATCCATGCTAGCATTTTCACTGTTTTTGCCACCAGTGGGGCTGCACTGACGGTGGTATTACTGCAGATTTTCCTAAAATGGAAAATAAGGTGAACAGTTTATGCACTCCAACAAAATTACCAGCAGCGCTAGGATTCTCTGCATACAATATGGTTGCCCTAAAAGGGGCATATCATTTTAATGATGGCGCCAAACAGGCAAGGACGGAAGCTTCAACCGGTAAACAACTACTGGAGCCAATCTCACATATAAGAACAGCACATACTATTCTGTAAGGAAGCAAAGATGATGCGATCATAAATCTAGGCGAGGTTAGTGATCAAACCCTGCCAAAAAGCTACTTGTCTTTATAGTGTATTAGACATATAATACCAAACCATCAGAAAGTAGAGGGACACAGGACATACTCCTATTCCTTTTCCATGGGAAAGGAATTTTCAGTTCACTACACAATACTTGTTATCTGACACAAATAGTCATACATCAGTAAACTAGTACAATAGAAATAAAGGAAGATAACTGAAGTATATTCAGAAATATGCAAGCTACAGTAATAAATAATAGCATCTTGTCATCTGTACCAAATGTAACTTGAAGAGGTAAATGCAAAGAATAATAAAAAAAGTCAGTTTAAACTACTCTGTTACATGTACCATACAAGCTCTTATAAAGGATAAGAGGGACATTCATTACACCAAAGAAATAAGATAGGGTAAGGGAACATCTCTTATTGGACCCACTTCTGAGCTTACACAGAGCTCTTCAGGTCTGGCATGGTCTGAAGAACTGTGCAAGCTTGTCTCTCTCACCTACAGACGTTGGTCCTGTAAAAGATGTGACCTCACCCACCTTGTCTCTAGTATCCTGGGACTGACAAGGCTACAACACAATATTCCTTACACTAGTAAGTTAAAAGAAATTACCATTCTCCCAAGGCGCCCCAAGTTAAGAACCCTGGAGCAGCAGTTCCTTTCAGAAACTTTAATTTGCCAGTGTGCTGTATTAGAATCATAGGACTGGAAGGGTCCTTGAGAGGTCATCTAGTCCAGTCCCCTGCACTCACGGCAGGACTAGGTATTATTAGATCAGGGATTAGCAACCTTCGGCATGTGGCATGTCAGGGAAATCTGCTGGTGGGCCGGGACGGTTTGTTTACCTGCAGCGTCTGCAGTTTCAGCCGAATGCAGCTCCCTCTGGCTGCGGTTCGCCTTTCCAGGCCAATGGGGGCTGCTATAAGCAGCGGCCAGAATCTCCCTCATCCCGCGCCACTTCCTATAGCCCCCATTAGCCTGGAACGGCGAACCACGGCCAGAAGTAACTTCGATCGGCTGAACCTGTGGACGTTGCAGGTAAACAAACAGTCCCGGCCCGCCAGCGGATTTCCCGGATGGGCTGTGTGCCAAAGGTTGTTGATCCCTGATCTAGACCATCCCTGACAGGTGCTTGTCTAACCTGCTCTTAAAAACCTCCAATGATGGAGATTCCACAACCTCCCTAGGCAATTTATCACCCTGACAGTTAGGAAGTTTTTCCTGATGTCCAATTTAAACTACCTTTGCTTCAATTTAATCCCATTGCTTCTTGTCCTATCCTCAGTGGTTAAGAACAATAATTTTCCCTCCTCCTTGTAACAACCTGTTATGTACTTGAAAACTGTTATGTCCACCATCAGTCTCCTCTTTTCCAATCTTCCCTCACAAGTCATGTTTTCTAGACGTTTAATCATTTTTATAGCTCTTCCCTGGACTTTCTCCAATTTGTCCACATCTTTCCTGAAACGTGGTGCCCAGAACTGGACACAATACTCCAGTTGTGGCCTAATCAGCACAGAGCAGAGTGGAAGAACTACTTCTTGCGTCTTGCTTACAACACTCCTGCTAAAACATCCCAGAATGATGTTTTTGCAACAGTGTTACAGAGTTGATTCATATTTAGCTTGTGGTCCACTATGACCCCCAGATCCTTTTCTGCAGTACTCCTTCCTAGGCAATCATTTCCCATTTTGTATGTGTGCAACTGATTGTTCCTTCATAAGTGGAGTACTTTGTATTTGTCCTTATTGAATTTCATCCTATTTACTTCAAACTATTTCTCCAGTTTGTCCAGATCATTTTGAATGATCTTATCCTCCAAAGCACTTGCAACCCCTCCCAGTTAAGTACCATCCATAAACTTTATAAGTATACTCTCTATACCATTATCAATCATTTATGAAGATATTGAACAGAACCAGACCCAGAACTGATCTCTGCAGGCATTTGTTATGCCTTTCCAGCATGACTGTTCTACTGATAACTACTCTCCGGGAACGGTTTTCGAACCAGATTTTCACCCACCTTAGAGTAGCTCCATCTACGTTGCATTTCCCTAGTTTATTTATGAGAAGGTCATGCAAGACAGTATCAAAAGCTTTACTAAAGTCAAGCTATACCATGTCTACCGCTTCCCCACTATCCACAAGGCTTGTTACCCTGTTAAAGAAAGCTATCAGGTTGATTTGACATGATTTGTTCTTGACAAATCCATGCTTTTACTTATCACATTATCATCTAGATGTTTGCAAATTGATTGCTTAATTATTTGCTCCATTATCTTTCCAGGTACAGAGGTTAAGCTGACTGGTTTGTAATTCTCAGGGTTGTCCTCATTTCCCTTTTTATAGATGCGCACTATATTTGCCCTTTTCCAGTCTTCTGGAATCTCTCCCGTCTTCCATGACTTTTCAAAGATGATCGCAAATGGCTCAGGTATCTTCTCAGTCAGCTCCTTGAGTAGTCTAGAATTTCATCAGGCCCTGGTGATTTGAAGACATCTAACTTGCCTAAATAATTTTTGACTTGTTCTTTTCCTACTTTATCCTCTGATCCAACCTCGTTTTCACTGGCATTCACTAAGTCAAACATCCAATCACCACTCAACTTCTACATTCCAAGAACTTGTTGGATCATCTGTGCCCTGCGGTGTTATTTTTCCCAACAGACGTCTGAGTAGCGGAAGTCCCCCATCACCACCCTGTCCTGCGCTTTAGATGATTTTGTTAGTTGTTTAAAAAAAAAAAAAGCAACCTCATCCACCTCTCCCTCTGGGTTAGGTGGTCTGTTGTAGACTCCCTACCACGACATCCCCCTTCTTTTTTTTTTACCCCTTTTATCCTTACCCAGAAACTTTCAACAAATCTGTCTCCTATTTCCATCTCAACCTCAGTCCAAGGGTACACATTTTTATCATATAAGGCAACATCTTCGCCATTTTTTCCTTGCCCGTTTTTCCTGAGCAAGCTGTACCCTTCTATACCAATAATCCAGTCATACGTATTATCCCACTGTGTGTCATAGTTGTGTTTATTTATTAGCATTTCGAGTTCTTCTAGCTTATTCCCCTTTCTTCTCACATTAGTATATAGACATCTAAAATATTGATTAGATTCCCGCCCCAGTTCTTTCTTGTCTCTCTCTTATGCTTGCTATAATAGCCCATGCTCCTCCCCAAATTCTGACCTTTCTCACAGGTCTCTGACTTACCTGTGGGCTTTGGTCACCTGCCCCCTTTGAACCTAGTTTAAAGCCCTCCTCACTGGGTTAGCCAGTCTGTATCCAAATATGCTCTTCCCCTTCCTCCATAGGTGGACCCCATCTCTGCTTAGCAGCCCTTCCTTACTGGAACGGCATCCCGTGGTCAAGGAAGCCAAAGCCCTCCTGGTGACACCATCCTTGCAGTGAAACATTCACCTCCAGGATGCGTCTGCCAGGGCCCCTACCCTTAACCAGAAGGATCGAAGAGAACACCTCCTGCGCTCCCAACTCCTTCACCCGTACTCCCAGAGCGTGACTGTAGTCACTTCTGATCTGCTAAGGGTCATACCTCACAGTATCATTAGGGTCCACACGGATGTAGCATGGGATAGTAGTCAGAGGGCCGGATGATCCTCAACAATCTCTCCGTAACATCTCAGATACAGGCCCCTGCCAGTCAGCATACCTCCTGGGATGCCATGTTAGGGTGACAGATGGGTGCCTCCGTCCCCCTTAGAAAAGAGTATAGTATGGGCTCTTGTATTGTATGTGTGTACGTAATATGGACAGACCCTGGTCGTGAGCGGGCAGGATCAAACCAAGGACCTCTGGAGCTTAGTGCATGAGCCTCTACCACATGAGCTAAAAGCCAACTGGCTGCTAGCTAAAGCTGTAGAGCAGACTCGTTTTCTCTCTCTCGCTCGCTCTAAGTGGTCTTGGTGCCACTAGATGGGACAGAACACCACAACCAGAAGGTTACATGTGGGTTACATGTACATTAAGCCACATCAGGTATACAGATCACCTGTCAGATCAGTCAATAGCCAGGGTTATATCCTGCCACAGCACAGACTGAACTACTTTGGATGATAGGAGCACATTCAAATGTTAGCAGTAGAACACCCACACTCTGACGGAGTCAGCAGCGGATCTGGGAGAAAAGGAGCGAAATCTTGCCTCACTGATATCAATGGAAATTTTCATCTGTGTCTCTCTTGTTGTAATCCTGACTCTGAGTCAATGCATGGCTTTGGAAAGTCACATTCCCCCTCTATGGCCCCAGCAAAAGCAGTTAAGCACTTGCTTAGGTATATTCCTATTCAGGATGGTACTTAAGCAATTTCACTGAACTCAGTGGGACTAAAAGTATGTTTGGGATGTGCTGAAATACTACCCAGAAAAGGGACTCTTGCCTGAATTGGGGCCTGTGTCTCACTTGCCCAGTGGTGTAACAGTACTTATTTACTGAATCCTAACAGTTGTTGTGAGGATTAAATTAAATTAGGGCCAGATTTCCCCTCAGATGTCTGCAGACAAATCCCATTGGTTTGCATGTACTTCAGGACAGAATTTGGTGTTCAGTACTTTGATACATAAATCATTATGAGATTACCATTAATTTGTGCTTATTGTTTTCCATGTTGATATTATCACATTCTGGAGTGCAATCCAGGCCAGTGGGGGGCTGTGTCACCACCTGCCCTGCAATCTTGGGAGCCTAAAAATGCTTTGCTGCTATAGCTCCCAACCTGGGCCGCTCACAAACAGCCAAACAACATGCAGGTCACACCCCAAGTGTCTGTGTATAGCTGCAGCCTGCTAGCACCATTCCCGTCTAGAGCCTGTGTGGGACTACTTTTTTAATCCCACTCCCATCCCACCCTGCAATACTCACTCCCACATCGTTTCTTGCATTTTTATCATGCTCCCACCCGCAAAAACCTTAGATCCCACAAATCCCATGAGACACAGTCTGTCATGCTACTTAAAACAAGAAGTTGGTTAATATATTATATAAATACACACAGGGAATTCAGACAATTTCTACCACTAAAACAACAAAACAAATCTTGCTTAAACCACATGAAAAAAATACTTTTAACTCCTGCTATAAAAGACATCAAATCTCTTGCTATCCTTTGCTTAAATTTAAGTATTAAAAGTTTTAAAGTGTTTTCCTACAAATCAATGCAGTCTGTGTTTTTTGGCCAGCCAATCCTGCCCACAACAAAGTACATTTTACCTGCTCCTGCTACTATGGCAGCAGGTCCTGCGGGACCTGCATGATCCCAGACCTGCTGCAGAGGTCTTCTCCAGTCACACACTGCCAGCCTTGGCTATTACTTGCAGGGTGACCTCAAACACACTCCCAGTCTCTCCTTTTTTTGTGTGAAGAAAATCCAAGTGTGTTCTGCACTGTTCAGCCCTCTCCTGGACAGTCCAGATATTGGAGGTCAGTTGTTCAAGTAAGGGCTCAAATGTACAACAGTTTACTACTTTAAATGGACTTATCCACACAGTTCAGTTTAAAGACAACAATGAATTAGTTTTCATTAAAGCACAAAGAAAATTTATTTAATTACAAAGATAAGTTTTAAGAGAGTACAAATACAAGGCACTAGAGTCAGAAATGTTTACAAAAGAAAAAGATAAAACTCAACAAGATAGCTTTGACTCAAGATAAAATTCTTGCAAGAGAGCTGACCAAATTTCAGGTCTGGATCTCTCCCAAAGTCAAATGTCTGCTTCTTTTGCCTTCTAAGGTAAAAGAGAAAGAGATGAATAGGGAGACATGCCTTGGGGTGTTTTGCCCCTCACTTTTATAGTTCAGTCACCCTTTGAAATGCATTTTCCTGGGCATTTATCCCTAGATAAAGTTCATGCCCTCTGTGAAGTTGGAGTCATGGATTCTTATGGTGAAAGGGGTTCAATGCTGTTCTTTGGTGAAATGCAGATTGATCTGTTCCTGCTCCCCTTCTTTGCCAAGAGAATGGCCATTTGACAGGTGATTGCCAATCAACTTTGATGACACCTGGCTAGAAGCATCAGCTTGTCCTTTGTCTTTGAGAAACAGGTTTATCCACTCCCCACATTTGTCTGATAGCCACATTTCAGTCATGATTTCATTTTATGTTCATAATGTTGCTACATACATTTCACTGTGAAATTACTGACCAGCATGTTACTCATTTTCAAATGATACCTCAACAAGGCATATTTTGTACAAAAGATTACTACAGTAGTGTATAGGATGTGAATACAGAGGTGCATTCAGCCACAGTATTCAATACCTCTGACTATTTATTACCACATTACCTTTAAGATGTATTCTAGATATCCAGCCACCTCATTCCTATAATATTTCCAGAGAATTTTATAACATTTGCCTTTGGGAAAAAGACTTCACACACCTGATAGATTGTACATGCACCTCCTTCCTGCCCTGGCACAGATCTGGATTGGTTTCAGTAATTCTCATCCACTTTTTATTACATCCCTTTTGCAAACTTATAGGTAAAATGAGAGAAATGTGTACGCTGGTTGAGCAGCTGTCACAGCCATGACCTTGAACAGGACTTCTCTTCAGTGAGGCTGGCTATTACATTTAATATTCTATTTTTTTAAAATGCCATCATCTACTTTTTTAAATAAAGAGGAAAAACAAGAGTCAAGAACATCTTGCTGCAGTTAACAGTTACAGCCATAATCTGCCATAACATTGCCAGGCAGCAGGGTCAAGCAATCCTGACTATCAAATAAATTCACAGTTTATGCCATGCAAAGTATGGGTGGTTGTAAGAGGCCTCCTTGATCCTGCTTCTGTCTCTGTCTACAAACCACACAGAGACTCTTGTGATGATTCAGCACACTGTGCAGTTTATTTATAACGGAGTCCCACCAGCTTCACAGCATACCTAGCACCTTTACAAGCAGTGGCAGAGTAATCTCTCTCTATCTCTGCCTAATTCCTCCCTTTTTACTTCCTTCCTGTGCCAATTTGTGGGATCTGGCTAATGATTTAATTAGCATTTCTGCTCTGCCCCACCCACAAATGAGGCACAGGTCTGCCTTGTCAGTCTGATTGGAGCTGCTGTGAACAGAGTGCTGACTCAGAGTTTCATACCTAGCCCTCTGTCACAGTGGTATTATAGTGTCCTGCATCTAAGGATCTCAAAGCACGTCACAGGCATTAATAAATATAACTTCACAACACTTCAGAGATAAAGTAACAGTCCCATTTCCCTAGAAAGAAAACTTGGGAATGGATAATGCTCCTATTGAAATCAATGGCAAATCTAGCACTGGCTTCAACTGACCCAAAAAGAGATAAAGAGCACAGCCCTGAAATACAATTAGCATCCCATGAAAGCTTTGAGAGTGCCCTCAACTCCCATTGTCTTAATGAAAATTAGAGGTGCTTGGCACCTCTCTGAATGAGACCCTACTGCAAGCACTTTGTATAGGGTCACACAAGAAATCTGTGACAGTCAGTGCCTGAATCCAGGTGTCCTGGTTCCCAGTCTTGGCTTTAGCTAGAAAACCACACTATCAGCTATAAACAAAATGAAGATAAGGATGAACTGTATACAAATGACTCATGATAACAAATACTGTAGAGGAAGTGCTTACAAGTTTTCCGGTTATATTACGACCTTTAAAAGTGTCAGTAGGTCTTGCTGCATGTTATCTTGTGCCTGTGTATTCATCTTCAGAGTACTGACACTCTGTTTCAGTACATATGGCTATTTAACTTTGTTCTTGCCCTTTTTCTTATCAAGTTATATTGAGAGCAGAGAAGAAAGTAGACGACACCCCAGGCCTTAACATACAGATATTTTACCACTTTGGGGCTAGTTGAAATCATTTGGCCTTTGTGTCTCAATGCACCAGAAGCCGAGTG
The DNA here is from genome assembly GCF_009764565.3 of Dermochelys coriacea. Lineage (NCBI taxonomy): Eukaryota > Metazoa > Chordata > Testudines > Dermochelyidae > Dermochelys > Dermochelys coriacea. Next base: position 331,103,284 of record NC_050068.2, read on the forward strand.
AGAACACCTTAAAAGATGTGTCCTATTGTGCCTTTCAGCGTAGTCATTAAACACAAAATTCACACAGCGGAAAAATCTACATCAGATACATGCTTCTGGCAACAACAAATGCCTCAGGCACATGATCCATTGTCAGACATGGAAAAGAACTGTGCCACCATTGAGTAAGTTGTAGAGAAAACAAATGTCAAAAGTAACAGAGAATCTATTTCAGCAAGTTTCAGAGTAGCAGCTGTGTTAGTCTGTATTCGCAAAAAGAAAAGGAGTACTTGTGGCACCTTAGAGACTAACAAATTTATTTGAGCATAAGCTTTCGTGAGCTACAGCTCATTTCATCGGATGCATTCAGTGGAAAATACAGTGGGGAGATTTATGTACATAGATACAAAGAGAACATGAAACAATGGGTGCTACCATACACACTGTAAGGAGAACGATCACTTAAGATGAGCTATTACCAGCAGGAGTGGGAGGGGAGGGAAGAAAAGAGGCTGTCACTCTGTTATCAGCACCAGTCTTGGTGGTATACATTTCAAGATCCCAAATAACTCCCTTGACTTACATGGGAATTGGATCAGGCCATTACTCTGTAGCATTTTTGTGCTGTTACGAAGCTTGGTTCTGTCTTGAGGTTTCTTGGACTCTTGTCTATAATAGTCATTTCTTCTGTATCTTCCACATTCAAAACACAAAGGTATATGAAGATCGCAGGGTTTTTTTGAACCGCATACAAGGCTCTGTGTATGTGACAGTAAAGGAGGAGGTAGCTTCTGCTACTTATGTTTGGTCTACAACCATCCAAATGACCTAATATGGTAAGGAGTCTCTTCAAGCAGATACACCCAACCTTCTCCCCAGCTGATGACTCAGTTTAGAGCCATCAGGAGAGAGAGATGAATTACAGGATTGTAGCCCCTTTAAACTGTTCCCTGCCTCAGGCCATTTCTGTCACTCTAGAGTCTCTACCCTTATCAGGTATGTACCTCTCTGTTCCCAGAAGGTCATTGGGAAAGAACTTGTTTCCCATCCCTCCCCCAATTTGTTTTCTTGGCCAAAGACATATGAAAGACTTGATTCTGTAAAACACAAGGGCAGCATGTATAAAAGCAATGTAAAAATAAATATTACTAATGAGAAAGCCAGGAAGCACAGGGGAACTGGATCATGCATTAATCAGAATGCCACTATGGGGCTACATTATTCATACCTAATGGCAGGGATAAGGTTTAAGTGTCAAACACCAAGCTCCATGTTCCCTTTTCATGCCAAGGATCACACTTTAGCCCACGTCTCCCCATCTCCTCAGACAAGCCCATTTTCTGCCCCATCCTGCCGCACAGATAAGTACATTGACCCCTTACAGGTGCAGCAGACAACAGTTTGCTACTTTAATTGGAGTTAGCAAACAATTCAATTTAAACACAACACTGGGTTAGTTTTGATTAAAAATAAAACAAGTTTATTTAACTACAAAGAAATAAGTTTTTAAGTGAGTACAAGTACAAGGTATTAAACTCAAAAATGAGTACAAGAGAAATAAAGGTAAAACACTATCTAGTACTAAATCTTAAACTAGACTTGGTTCAAGGTAAACTCCTTACCCCATGTTCCCAGCAACACTGCTGACCAAATTTTAGATCAGGAGAAGCTCTCCTCAAAGTCAAATGGCTGGTTCCATTGTCTTCTTAGGGAAACACAGATGGATAGGAAGAGATAACCTGGGGTGTTTTGCCCCTCACTTTTATAGTTGTCACCCTTCAAAGTGGGTTCTGCTGAGGATTACCCCTCAAAGCAAAGATTATTCAAACAGTAATTAAGGAAACGTGGAGTCTGGGGGTGAAGGTGGCCCCATGCTCTCCCCTCCCCTGTGTATGCTGAAATGCAGATTTAACTTGTCTCCCTTTTTCTGTCTCAATGACCTTGTTTACTACTTGTATGTAAATTGAGATAAACACGCATTCTTTTGTTTAACCACTCCTGCCTAGACAAAGCTGCATGGGTTTGACTATGTGCCATCAACAACTTACAGGGAGAATTCATAACTTTACATATGATAGCAAAATGTATGTAGCAACATTGTATTGTTGACAAGTGAGTTATTAGTTTTCAAAATGATAACGCTCAAAGCATATTTTATGCAAAGATTTCAGTAGTGTGTTAAGTGTGAATACTGGGGCACATTCGGTCACAATCCCCCACTAGACATTTTACTCAGAATCTAGTTTCCCTTGAGAGACCTGAGAGGCATTTGCTTCCAGAGCTTAACAGCCATACAAGTTCCTTAAAAGGTCACAGGATACCAAAAACCCTGAAACAAAAAACAACACCTACCACACCTCCCCACTGCAGGCTATTATTTACCACATTATTTATCAACATCTATTTGAAAAGATTAAAAGCCCAGGCCACTCTACTGAGCTCCACTCCAATCAGGGCCAAATTAACCCATCACTGCGCCCTAGGCAAATATATAATTCTGGGCCCCTCTACTGATCAGCTAAACTACAGGCTCCCGTGGTATGGGATGCTTGTATATTAACCTTTTCCTAGTAAGCATTACTGTGCTAGCAATTGTTAACCCAAGCACCTCCTACTCGTACTGCACTGGTGTTGCTTAGTTAACCCTCTCCTATCCAGGTCAGTCAGACTCCTGCTGTAGACACCAACCTATTAACCCTTGCATACCTCCCCAGGGCTCCCCCAACTCCTTCTCCCATCTGGCCCTGCCATCTGGGCACACACTGCAGCTCCTCATACTTGTAACGGGTCTCAAGGCCATTGGTGAGCTAGTCCTGCAGGCGGAGCAGAGAGGACATGGGCTGCTGGAAGTAGGGTAAGGCCAGGCAGGCACCGGGGCGGGGGGGGGGGAACAGCAGCCCTGGTTCAGGAGCTAGCACCACAGCAGTGGCGTGAAGGAGCAGCACTGGCTGCCTCACGGCCCATTCAGGTTTGGCCCAGCCACCCTCTCAACATGACAGAAGTGTGGCCAGACCAAATCCTTGCAACACAGACCCCATGAGTCAGGTCTATCATGACAAGTGAATGGCTGGGCCAAATTTGAGTGAGTGACATTGCGACCTGGTGCATGGGATTGCAATGCTGCTCAGGTTTGGCTCCCATGAATTTGGGACCTAAGCACATGCCTTGTTTGGCTATCCATTAATCCACCCCAACTACAATGTCAATTTAAGGCTTGAGCCAAAGCCCACGGAAACCAATGGAGACTCCTAGGGTCTCTGTAGCTGGAGTGGGTTCTAGCAGTTGAGTGTTGCAGCTAGGGCAGCAGGTTGAGCTGTTAAGTCCACATGACGCCCCTGGGTCCAACTCAGGTGGCTAGGCCAAGTCTCTGCTAGAACGACAACATCCACATGGAACTTTTTAGTGCACTAGTTTGAGCCCTGTTCGTGCGAATCTTGTCCACACATGCTGGAAGGCTCATTCCCAGGTGCAGTATAGACATACAGTGGTTTTCAACCAGTGGTCCGCAGACCCTTGGGATCCACAGACTATGTCTAATATTTCCAAAAGGGTCTGCACCTCCATTCTAATTTTTTTAGAGGTCCGTCAATGAAAAAAACATTGAAAACCTCTGCCCTAGGAGTCTCCATTGATTACAGTAGGCTTTGGCTCAAGACTTAAATCAATGTGGCAATCAGGGTGGATTAACACAGACAATGTGCAGATATGTGGATTAACATATATTGAACATGGGGCAAGACAGAGTCACTTTTGTAAGTATTTATGGAGCTTTCTTGCTTAGTAGCCGGTTGGCCAGGATTAGGGATAATAAGTCCATCTCTGTAAGAGTCACAGCGTTTATTATATGAAAATTCTGGCAGTGAAAAACAAACAAACAAGGCAATAAAAGGTGAAAAAGAAAAATGGGGCCCAATCTTGAGAGCTACTAAAATCAATGGGCTTTGTAGGCGCTCAGAATTATACAGAATTGGGCCCACAGATGCCAGCCTTTTATATTTAAATCTAGGAAGCATTACCACAAATGCCAAGGAATGAAAACTGCAAAATAAAGAGACCAAGGTTATCTCAGGATTAAAAAACCCAAATGACCCTAAGAATCATGTCATCTGTGGTTACGTGCAGGCTCACCTGCTTGTTGTGGGGTCATGGCTTCAACAGACATACTAATCCCTATCATTACAGGCAGCACACGCCACCCTTCCCAAACCCTGCACCTGCAGCCCAGTGATAGTTGCTTTCTATATGCATGTAGAGAGGGGCTCCTTGTGGCGTTCTTCCCCTCTCCCTCAATAATCTATCACATTCATGCAGTGGCAAGTGTAATTTACCCTTTTCATCAAAAAATAGAAATGAAGCATTTTTCGTCAGACAAATACTTGTTACAAGTTGTAAGGTCCCTGGTGTTAATATACCAGTAGCATTGACCAAAGCGTAGTAAAATTCACCCTATATAGCGATGAGGGGTTTGCAACAGACGAAAAAGGATAACTGCATGCAAAAAAATTTAAATTGTGACCCCCAAGATTACTTGCAAAGTGACAAACTAATGTTATGTTAATACTATCAGAATTTTAAATGTTTCAGAGTAGCAGCCGTGTTAGTCTGTATTCGCAAAAAAGAAAAGGGGTACTTGTGGCATCTTAGAGACTAACAAATTTATTTGAGCATAAGCTTTCGTGAGCTACCGTGAGCTATTTCTTTTTTGAGAATATTAAATGAAGTTCCAAATTCTGTGATACAAAGGAATGAAAAAATGCTGGAGAGTAGAGAGTTATGCACCTTCATAAACAGGGGGACTTTTTTTAAAAAAATGACAATGCAATTTCTATAACACTAATGACCAATTTGTCCACAAGTCTGAATTTGTGTGTTCTATGCCACCTTAAGCAAAAAGGCATTTAAAATATTACACAAAAGTTTAAAGTTTCAATGACACCAGTGTTTTACAGCAGAACTTAGTGCCCCTTTTCATATCACCTAACCCCTCCACCCCCACGCCCAGGTAAGATACATTCCTGTGTTTGAATAAAGACAGCTCCATTATCTCTAAGGTGAAAGTGAATCACAGAATAGTGCCCTGACCAATTCCATAAGGCAGAGTCAGACATAACAGCATTTACAGAGAGAGGACTAACAAAGTTATGCTTATAGATCATGCTTTCTAACGTAAGTAAATGCCAAAATGCAATAAGAGAAAAAGTTAGGCCCCAAGCCCAGGCACAGGGGTCTACAAACCAATAAGCTTAAGGCAGGATTAAAAACCTAATAAGAAATAGCATTACTTTTTTTAAAAAAAATCCTTTTAAATACATTACATATTAATTTTGTACCTTTAATACTGAATAATAAAAGCTTTATGAATAATTCCTGTAACAATGAAAGCAAGTTGCTTCTATGATATTCATAATGTGAGATACTAGCATGTGATGGGGTGTCATAAGACTGGAAGGGGTTAAGATGGCCAGGCAGGCCAGTTAACTCCACAGACTGCACCTGGAGGAGCAGGGAATTCACTGGGAGCAGGCTCAGCTGGACAGGAACAGGAGTGGCCGGTATAAAGCCCCGAAGCTGGTAACAGAAAGGGGCTGCAGGGAAATAAGATGCAATCACTTCCTGAGAGGAGGGAGTTGGAAGGCTGGCACACCCAGGGAGTGGGGAAGCTGAGAAGGCTCAGGGGAAAGCAGCAAGGTGGGATAGTGCAGGCCGTGGCTGCTGACCGGGAGCCTCTGAGCTGGAACCTGGAGTAGAGGCTGGGCCTCAGTTCCTCTACCAGCCACCAGGGACATAGTGCAGGCCAGGCAGAGTGGGCTGCCTGGGATGGTTTGTCCGAGAAATACTTTGTTATATCCCTCCCAGAAGGGGAAATTACGCAGTGACCTGGCCAGAGGGATGAGTCATGAAGAGAAGGCTGCGGTTCCTGGTGTGAGAGGAGCCACAGGGCAAGACAGGACATGTGAAGACACCACCAGAGGAGGATGCAACACCTGGTAGAGCTAATCCCCAAGATGGCCAGGAGGAGGCACCACTAGCAGTGAAAGCAGCCCCCTGTCACATAGCATCATTAGCTAAACCCAGCATGCAGTGACTGACAAAGGCAACACAAGATTCTAACTCTAAAAAACAAAGACCTCTACATAATTGAGCAACAGGAGAATGTTAGCTAACACCAGTATAATAGCCTATTAGTATGCTATGTGCTAGAGGCCAACATAATCAGCCACCTGAGCAAATCTGGAGCCAAGTTAATAAAGACATTTCTCTCTCTTCATTCTGTTCTGAACTTGGGAGGGAAATTCCTTTATTATGTGGAACAATAACGAATTAATCTTGGAAAGATGCTCAGGAGAGTTTCAGAGGACAACTGTGTCAGGGAAAATTAGAGAGAAAAATGTTTCACACAGTGTAGGATACCTAACATATGTACCATCAAGCTAAGGAGATACCTAACCATGAAGGTTACCTTCCTCATGGCTAACGAAAGGGAATATCCCCAAAAGATTTGAAGGGAGGATTGGGGAGAGGCCAGAGAACCAGGTTCAGATTCCATTTGGCAACTGGCTTCTTGGTAACTACTGCTTTGAGATGTCAGACTGCCTGTAGGAACAGAGAACTGCAAGGAAAGTGGAAATCTACCATTAAAGCCCCAAGGAAAACCACTTGCCAGTGGAGAGAACAGTACCTGAAGCTCAAGCTATATCTCTATCAGGCAGAGAACAGAGTGCAAGGAAAGGACTGCAGCTGTTGCCACCAAATGGAGCACTGGGTGTCTCTTATAAGACCATCATTTAGGGGCCAAATATTAGTGCAAGTACTGCCACTGAATTACAATGCTCAGCAACTACAGGACTGGTGGATATCCTTTTCTGGAGACAAAAGGACTAAGGCCTGGATCCACACAGGGACTTCAAGACGTAGGAAGTCCAAAGCCTGAGTTATATATCTAGGTTCCCTATACAATGCAGAGGGAGAGATGTGGCAAACTGTGCTTCCCCCAGACCAATTCAGTCAAGTTTGAGAGAGACCAGATGGAATAGAATCCAAATATGTGATCCCAGGCTACAATAGAGCAAGCAAATAATCTCACTCTCTGCTGGGTGGTCCGGCAAGGTGTACCAGCTGCGGTCAGACTAACCTTTCTCTTTGTTAAGAGTCTTTCACCACTCCACCATACACACCCTCACATAAAGAAGCTCTTAACACACTGTGACATCCAGTACCCCATGTTCACCCATTTATATGGTTATGATATATTTTGTATAAAATATATCCCTTGTAAGGTACCATTTGAAAACCCATAATCTGCTGAATGTCATTGTCCTGTTAAATGTGTATAACACTGTGTATAAAAATTATGAGATTTTGCTATATGATTGTTATTGAAACATGGTGTAGTTCTGGGTAATGCCCACAGACCCATTTCTCAGAGACAAAGAAACCCTAGCACAAAGTGCTAAAGAGCTATTAACTACTTAATTGGGCATTCTCCAGTGGGGGAGAGGAGTAGTAGTAAACAAGAAATTTAAAATTCATCTGAAGAACAGTTTGGGACTCACGTATGCAATAGAACTGCCTGCCCCCATCAGCCAGCAAGGATTTTTCTAGCACAAAAGAGTTGGAGTATAAGAAGGAGGGTCAAATGCCCCTAGACACACCACTCCTCTCCACCTTATATCTCTCTGATCATCACATCAATGAATACTTGAAGAACATTGAACTAAAGGAAGTGGTCCCAGGCTGAAATGAAATCCAGCCTGAGAACTGAGAACTGCAGCATCTAGTGGAGTCAGAAGGATGTTTGCTTCAAATCTTATTTAACGTGGTAAAGTTTAGGAATTTGCTTCTTGTGATTTCTTTTGTAACCAAATTCTGACTTCTATGCCTTACCACTTATAAACATTTAAAAATCTATCTTTCTCTAGTTAATAAAAACTTGTTTTATTGCTTTATCTAAACCAGGATGTACTGGGGAGGGTGCATGCTAGGGTGCCTTTGTCTTTGAGAAATGTATCTGTGGGCATTACCCAGAACTACACCATGTTTCAGTAACAATCATATAGCAAAATCTAAAAAAAATTATATATATTTTACAAACACAGTGAGGTTATACACATCTTAACAAAACAGTGATGTTCAGCATATTATGGTTTTAAAATGACACCTCACAAAGCATATACTTTGTACAAAATATATCAACCATATAAAGGGATTAACATGGCCAGTAGTTCTCAAACAGGGTTCCGGGGCCCTGCAAATAGGTTTCAGGGGGGCTACCTAGCAGGGCCAGCATTAGACTTGCTAAGGTCCATGGTAAAAAGCTGAAGCCCACTGCATGGGGCTGAAGCCCAGGGCCCTGAATCCTGCTACCTGGGGCTGAAGCGAAAGCCAGAGCAATGTAGCTTTGTGAGGGCCACTGTGGCATGGGGTCCAAGGCAATTGCCCAAATTGCTTCCCCCTAATGCTGGCCCTGACTTTTATATGCAGAAAAACAATTATTGTGGCACAGGTGGGCCATGGAGTTTTTATAGCATGTTTGGGGGGCCTCAGAAAGAAAAAGGTTGAGAAACCCTATCCTAGGCTATGCATGCACCTTGTGACATGCACATACACAGCATGTCCAGACATGCCCAACCACGGCTCCTCCAACTGCTGGAAAATGTGAAACACATACTAAAAAGACAAACATTAAAAACAAGAAGGGTAAAGGTGCCTCGTCCCAGGGACACAGGAACATCTAAGGAGTACTCTCCAGTCCCCTAAGTGAGATAGTCACCTAAGAAAGTGATCCACAAAAGCTAAGACGCTAGGCGGGGAGCTGCTGAAGCTAGCCAATAGGAGATACCAACAAGAGCGATGTGTCCTAACCCCCACCCATCCCATGGAGTTAGGCATCCAAGTCCAGGCTGCAGAGAGGCGTCTGTTTCTGCTTTTTCTGAGCACACCTACCAGATCAAGTCTTGCAGGTAAGATTGGTAGGTAAGCACTACCAAGTTCGTGGATCACAGCAGGACTTTGGCAGAAGACAGGCATCCAGACGCCTAGAACGGGGCAGCAATGCACATGCTCAGAGGCAGAAAGAGAGGTGCCTAGAGATCTTTTATCATGGAAGTTTAGGTATCTATGGGGATAGGCAGCAGCTAAGCGTGAGTTTTGTGGATCATCAGGGAGCCTAAAACTGGGAGTTAAACCTAGATCCACAAAAGGTACTGAAGTGCTGAAGTGTCATTAGTATTATCAGAACATTTTTCATGAGTTAACAGGAAGGACAGGTGCTTTACATTGGCCATGGCCATTCTAATACAAAGTAGAGTCCAAATTTTAAAAAGTCTACATGCGTAATAAATGCATACTTACAGATTATTTTGAACAGACACTTTGAAAGTATTTGGACGCTTAAAAAAACGAATTGTGGAAGACTCAAGGAATATTTCCAACACACCTCTGACCAACATATTAACCCACAGAGACCTTCCTGCCAACACTACAAAAAGAAGGATTCTGGGTGGACTCCTCCTGAAGGTCGAAACAGCAGCCTGGATTTCTCCATAGACTGCTTCCGCCGACGTGCACGAGCTGAAATTGTGGAAAAGCAGCATCGCTTACCCCATAACCTCAGCCATGCAGAACACAGTGCCATCCACAGCCTCAGAAACAACTCTGACATCATAATCAAAAAGGCTGACAAAGGAGGTGCTGTCGTCATCATGAATAGGTCGGAGTATGAACAAGAGGCTACTAGGCAGCTCTCCAACACCACTTTCTACAAGCCATTACCCTCTGATCCCACTGAGAGTTACCAAAAGAAACTACAGCATTTGCTCAAGAAACTCCCTGAAAAGCACAAGAACAAATCCGCACAGACACACCCCTGGAGCCCCGACCTGGGGTATTCTATCTGCTACCCAAGATCCATAAACCTGGAAATCCTGGACGCCCCATCATCTCAGGCATTGGCACCCTGACAGCAGGATTGTCTGGCTATGTAGACTCCCTCCTCAGGCCCTTCGTTACCAGCACTCCCAGCTATCTTCGAGACACCACTGACTTCCTGAGGAAACTAGAGTCCTTTGGTGATCTTCCTAAAAACACCATCCTAGCCACTATGGATGTAGAAGCCCTCTACACCAACATTCCACACAAAGATGGACTACAAGCCGTCAGGAACAGTATCCCCGATACTGTCACGGCTAACCTGGTGGCTGAACTTTGTGACTTTGTCCTCACCCATAACTATTTCACATTTGGTGACAATGTATACCTTCAAATCAGCGGCACTGCGATGGGTACCCGCATGGCCCCCACAGTATGCCAACATTTTTATGGCTGACTTAGAACAACGCTTCCTCAGCTCTCATCCCCTAATGCCCCTACTCTACTTGCGCTACATTGATGACATCTTCATCATCTGGACCCATGGAAAAGAAGCTCTTGAGGAATTCCACCATGATTTCAACAATTTCCATCCCACCATCAACCTCAGCCTGGACCAGTCCACACAAGAGATTCACTTCCTGGACACTACGGTGCTAATAAGCGATGGTCACATAAACACCACCCTATATCGGAAACCTACTGACCGCTATTCCTACCTACATGCCTCTAGCTTTCATCCAGATCATACCACTCGATCCATTGTCTACAGCCAAGCGCTACGATATAACCGCATTTGCTCCAACCCCTCAGACAGAGACAAACACCTACAAGATCTCTATCATGCATTCCTACAACTACAATTTCCACCTGCTGAAGTGAAGAAACAGATTGACAGAGCCAGAAGAGTACCCAGAAGTCACCTACTACAGGACAGGCCCAACAAAGAAAACAACAGAACGCCACTAGCCATCACCTTCAGCCCCAACTAAAACCTCTCCAACGCATCATCAAGGATCTACAACCTATCCTGAAGGACGACCCATCACTCTCACAGATCTTGGGAGACAGACCAGTCCTTGCTTACAGACAGCCCCCCAATCTGAAGCAAATACTCACCAGCAACCACACACCACACAACAGAACCACTAACCCAGGAACCTATCCTTGCAACAAAGCCCGTTGCCAACTCTGTCCACATATCTATTCAGGGGATACCATCATAGGGCCTAATCACATCAGCCACACTATCAGAGGCTCGTTCACCTGCGCATCTACCAATGTGATATATGCCATCATGTGCCAGCAATGCCCCTCTGCCATGTACATTGGCCAAACTGGACAGTCTCTACATAAAAGAATGAATGGACACAAATCAGACGTCAAGAATTATAACATTCAAAAACCAGTTGGAGAACACTTCAATCTCTCTGGTCACTCGATCACAGACATAAGAGTGGCTATCCTTCAACAAAAAAGCTTCAAAAACAGACTCCAAGGAGAGACTGCTGAATTGGAATTAATTTGCAAACTGGATACAATTAACTTAGGCTTGAATAGAGACTGGGAATGGATGAGTCATTACACAAAGTAAAACTATTTCCCCATGGTATTTCTCCCTCCCACCCCACCCCCCACTGTTCCTCTGATATTCTTGTTAACTGCTGGAATTAGCCTACCTTGCTTGTCACCATGAAAGGTTTTCCTCCTTTCCCCCCCCTGCTGCTGGTGATGGCTTATCTTAAGTGATCACTCTCCTTACAGTGTGTATGATAAACCCATTGTTTCATGTTCTCTGTGTGCGTGTATATAAATCTCTCCTCTGTTTTTTCCACCAAATGCATCCGATGAAGTGAGCTGTAGCTCACGAAAGCTTATGCTCTAATAAATGTGTTAGTCTCTAAGGTGCCACAAGTACTCCTTTTCTTTTTGCGAATACAGACTAACACGGCTGCTACTCTGAAATTTATCACAGATCGTTATTCAGGGATTTGATATATATGAATTACTGGCCTGATGGATCCATATGGTTTCTTATGAGAGTTAATCTGTTGCTTACATAGCTTGGAAGGAATTTTAAAAATCTGACCTGATTATTACAATTAATAAGTCACTTACAGTGCTGTAAATTTGCACAGTGCTCTACAAACAGAATAAGGTGTGTTCATAGTCTGTAATGGCACTGTCATGTACTTTATGATGCATCATGCAAATATTTAAGGACTTTTTTAAAAAGCAGATTGACTAGACATGCAGTAGGGATTGTTCAGAGGATTCAGTAAATCCTTCTTTATCAGATCATTGCCACTGTACCTACAATGCTTTCAAAGTCCCTTGTGTCCATGTATCTATTGCACACAGGCTTAAAATACTGTATATCTGTTTAACATTTCTATCAAATATTTGAGGAGTGAAAAACCTAAAGCTTCTGTATTTGTACTAGATGATTTGTGAGAAAATAATGTAACAGCTTTCTCCCTTAATAAACATTCTGTTAATATTTCATTTATTCTCCCATTTGTTATTTAAGAGGATGTTTTCATCAAAACCAGGTTTGTTCCTTAAGGAGTTGGAGTAAATTCTGTGTGACATGCTTCTACAGCAGCTTTTTATTATCTTTAGATTTTTACTTGTGACTGTGTTCTGAGTACTATACAGTAATTGCGGTATAATTTGTCCATGTTTAGCACGCTGAAACAGGAAAATGCAGTATTGATTTATTGCTGCTGGGAACACACTTGTTTCCTTTACATTTGTATAGTTACTAATTGTATATAAGATCATTCTTGGTTTTATCTCACCTTAATTCTTGCCCATCTTGTCTCAGTGTATGCTTTATTACACAATCACAACTTTCCAATGTGCCTGGAACTCTGCCCCAGGCCCTACTCCCACTCCACCCCTTCCCCAAGTCCCCACCGCCTTTTCCCATTCATGCCCCACCCCCCTCCCACCTCTTCCTGCTCCATTCCACTCCTTTTCCCAAATGTGCCATGTCCTCACTCCTTCCCCTCACCACCACAGAGCCTCCTGCATGCTGCGGAACAGCTGATCACGGCAGGTGGAAGGCTTGACTAGGCCACCAATGTTCTTAGAATTACAAGTAAGCTTTATAGTTATCCCAGAAATAAAGCCAAAGCAACAATGTAACAAAATTCATAAGTTCATTTCAGTATCTAGAATGCATGCTTTTCTGGTCTCTTGGGGAGATTATTTGCCTTCCTGAGAAGAATATCTACATTTGAAATGAATACTTATGAGTCTAAAGCCAAACTAAGGTTTGACACTTATACATAAACACTATAGAATCATAGGACTAGAAGTAACCTCGAGAGGTCTTCTAGTCCAGTACCCTACACTCATGACAGACCGCCCCAACAGGTGTTTGTCTAACCTGCTCTTAAAAACTTCCAATGATAGAGATTGCACGGCCTTCCTAAGCAATTAATTCCAGGGTTTAACCTGATAGTTAAGAAGTTTTTCCTAATGTCCAACCTAACCCTTGCAGCAATTTAAACCCATTGCTTCTTGTCCTATCCTATCCTCAGAGATTAAAGAGAACCATTTTCTCCCTCCTTGTAACAACCTTTTATGTATTTGAAAACTAATTTCCCCTCTCAGTCTTCTTCTGTAGACTAAACAAACCCAGTGTTTTCAATCTTCCCTCACAAGTCATGTTTTCTAGACCTTTAATCCTTTTTGTTACTTTCCTCTGGACTGTCTTCAATTTGTCCACATCTTTCCTGGAATGTGGCGACCAGAACTGGCCACAATACTCCAGTTGAGGCCTAATCAGCGGAGTAGAGCGGAAGAATTACTTCTCGTGTTTTGCTTACAACGCCTTTGCTAATACAGCCCAGAATAATGTTTGCTTTTTATTTTTGGCAACAGTGTTACATTGTTGGCTCATATTTACCTTGCGATCAACTATGGACACCCAGATCCCTTTCTGCAGTACTCCTTCCTAAGCAGTCATTTCCTATTTTGTATGTGTGCAACTGATTGTTCCTTCCTAAGAGGGGTACTTTGTATTTGTTCTTATTGAAATTCATTCTATTTACTTCAGACCATTTCTCCAGATCATTTTGAATTTTAATCCCATTCTCCAAAGCACTTGCAACCCCTCCCAGCTTGGTATCGTCCACAAACTTTATAAGTGTATTCTCTATACCATTATCTAAATCATTGATGAAGATACTGAACAGAACTAGACCCAGAAGTGATCACTGTGGAATCCACTCGTTATGCTCTTCCATCATTACTATGAACCACTGATAACTACTCTCTGGGAACAGGTTTCAGAGTAGCAGCCGTGTTAGTCTGTATTTGCAAAAGAAAAGGAGTACTTGTGGCACCTTAGAGACTAACAAATTTATTAGAGCATAAGCTTTCGTGAGCTACAGCTCACTTCATCGTCGCTGTAGCTCACGAAAGCTTATGCTCTAATAAATTTGTTAGTCTCTAAGGTGCCACAAGTACTCCTTTTCTCTGGGAACAGTTTTCCAACCAGTTTTGCACCCACCTTATAGTAGATCTGTATAAATTGCATTTTCCTAGTTTATTTATGAGAAGGTCATGCAAGACTGTATCAAAAGCTTTACTACAGTCAAGATATACCATGTCTACCACTTCCCCCCATCCACAAGGCTTGTTATCCTGTTAAAGAAAGCTATCAGGTTGGTTTGACACTATTTGTTCTTGACAAATCCATGCTGACTGTTACTTATCACATTATTATCTTCTACATGATTGCAAATTGATTGCTTAATTATTTGCGCCATTATCTTTCTGGGTAGGTTAAGCTGACTGGTCTGTAATTCCCAGGTTATCCTCATTTCCCTCTCTAGAGATTGGCGCTATATTTACTCTTTCCAGTCATCTGGAAACTCTTCTGTCTTCCATGACTTTTCAAAGATAATCACTAATGGCTCAGATATCTTCAGTCAGATCCTTGAGTATTCTAGGATGTATTTCATCAGGCTCTGCTGACTTAAAGGCATCTAACTTGTCTAAAAAAGAAAGGAGTATTTGTGGCACCTTAGAGACTAACAATTTATTAGAGCATAATATTTCGTGAGCTCACGAAAGGTTATGCTCTAATAAATTTGTTAGTCTCTAAGGTGCCACAAGTACTCCTTTTCTTTTTGCGAATACAGACTAACACGGCTGCTACTCTGAAACCAACTTGTCTAAGTAACTTTTAACTTGTTCTATCCCTATTTTAGCCTCTGATCCTATCTCATTTTCACTGGCATTCACTATATTAGACACTCAATTGCTACTCAACTTTTTTGTGAAAATAAACAAAAAGTCATTTAGTACTTCTGCCATTTCCACATGATCTGTATAGTATCCATACAGTAACTAACAAAACATTTTGTCTTCTATGTTTACTAATAACTTGGATAAAATCACTTGTTATATTTTGATTATTTTAAAGTGTGATACAGCAAGGGCAGAGCCTTATTCCCTGTAGAGGGAAGAAAGTTTGCTATAGATTAATTAAAGCACCTGAAGCCAATTAAAACGCCTGAAGCCAGTCACATGATTAAAACCCCCCTGCTTCACTCAGACCACAGGAGGAGTTGAAGCAGAGTGGATTGGTGCAAAGAGCAGTTTGGAATGAAGCAGTGGAGAGTTTGGAGAAGTGCTGTGGTGGGTTAAGACTACCAAGATCCTAGGTAAACGGACACCTAGTTTGTGCAGAGGGAGGGTAGGAAGCCCCACAAGCTGAAGGACAGGAGAGGGAAGAAGCCCAGGGGAAGGAACTGCTAGTTCTAGTGGTTTACTGCTATCCCAAGGGCCCCTGGGCTGGGACCCGGAGTAGAGGGTGGGCCTGGGTCCCTCCCTCTCCACTCCCCTCCTCTAGGACACTAGTGGGGCAGTTAATACCCCAGTTCAGGGGCAAGAAATGGTGCTTTAACCCCCCCCCCCAGAAGAGAAAGCGTGACACCAATCATAGTAGTGCTGGCAATTTGCCATGAAAGTATTGACACTATACATCAGCTGTGTATTGCCACCAGAGAAGCAGCCTAGTGCCAGTGAGATCTAGTTTAGGCAGTTTTCTACTTAAGTTTAGGAATAACATCAAAAGTCCTTCAGAAGCTCTACCTTCCATCTCTGTCTCCAGTCTAACCATGGTCATACTACCAGGTGTGTTCATTATGACTCTTATTTTAGGGTTACCATATGTTGGGGGTTTCTCAGAGATTGCTTCTTATTGGAAACTTCCACCCAGATGGAGGGTGGAGGATCAAAAACGAGACAATGTCTGGGACCTTTGCGGAGCAGATGTTGCAGCTCAGAAAGAGTCCTGATTGATCTGTTTCACAATTGGTCCCACTCCTGTATCTGATTTCTGCAGCTGCTGAATCCTTCCCACCAGGCCCTGGCTCCCAGCATACACATCCCAGTTGTACCCCCACCTCTAGTTCCTTCTCCCCTCACCCACCAGCAATGTCCTCTTTTTGGAAGCCTGAATCATCTTATCTGATTCTGCTGCTACACACTCTAACTCCACACTTCATCTGCCACTGGAACATCCTCCACTCAAGAGCTGGAGGAGACTCCTTTCAAAACCTACTGATGACTTCGGTCAGACTACTCACAAAAGTAAAGCAGAGTTGTTGTAGCCACATCAGTCCCAGGGTATTAGAGAGAAAAAAGGTGGGTGTGGTAATATCTTTTATTGGACCAGCTGTTAGAGGGCTTTCCCTCAATCCTCTTACTTCCCTGGTTCTTGTCACACAGACAGCAAGCAACAAAAGACCAGAAGTCTGAAGTGCAGACAATGCAATGTTTATTGGGGTTTGTTTCCAAGCGAGCATATTCTGAAGCCCTTCATACCAGTCGGACTTATCTCTATTCGCCGATAGGTCTGTTCCCCAGTGTACCCTTCCCAGCTCTGACGCCGCAGAGTGTTTACCCCCTGTTCCCCGTTCCCTGTTCCACCACCCTTAGCAAATATGATTGCAATTTCCCTTTCCCCCACTTCCTGTTTGACCCGTTTATATAGCAATATTCTCAGCTATACCTTAATCAATCGTTTTACTGAAATTTAACTAAACAATCCTAACATATTGTCACATAATTCTCTAACCAATTACATCCCACTACCCTAATTAACTTACACGTAGCAAAATTAATTATACAGCAGACAGAAACAACTGGAGAACCAGACAGATTAACAATAGAAAACTGGGGGCCATGAAGATAAAACAATACAGAAATGCAGGTTTCACAACCATTGATGAGTGATTTCTTGCCAGACAGGATGCTATCAAACTAAGTTTTCTTTAACTATCTTAAGATCTGTTTCTTTATCTGGTGGTGATGGGCATTATCAGGACAGGATCGTCTTCTTAAGAGCCCAATATCATCTTATTTCAATGTGACTGATTAGGAATGTGAGGACATGACTGTACACTTCCCAGCTTACGGCTGTTCCTGCTGCTTCGCCAAAGGCCTTAGCCAAAGAACAAGGCCTCAGACTATCCTAGTGAGAGAAGGCTGCCCATACACAGGGGCTTCAGGCTACATATAGGTAAGTGATGTGACCGTACACTTCCCAGTTTATGGCTGCCCCTGCTGCTTAGCCAAAGGCCATTGATATGTTTATGAAAGAGGATGGAAGGACTTCAGAATGGAAATGAAGCACTAAACATGCACACTCAAAGATAACATTTAAGAGATCTTTTCATTTGCTGTAGCATACCGATTTCCTGAATATGTTTGCATGAAGCAGAAACTCAAAAATGATGGTTTTTCATCTCTATTATAAGAGCACAGTCATTTGATATGCACAAATGTCCACTAAAAGACTCAATTAACAAAACATTACCAATTTAAATTTTAAGGTTTTCAGTGATAGTTAATTTTATCTTGCTGCTAACATTAAATTACTGTATGTATTTATTACATTCTCTGTGCTTTTCAATGGCAATAATTCCAGCATGGATTTTATATTATCATGTGGCAAATTAAACTGTAAACCTGTAATTCAATTTACTTGAAGTAGTTGCTGAGCATACTTGAGAGTTTAGCTTTTTTCTCAATGTAACTGATTAGTGACCATCACACAGTAAACTTGAAGTCTAAAAAGAATGTAGGTAAACACTGAGGACACCAAAACATTTGCATTTATAGATATTAGTTTGCAAATGCAGGTAGAACAGATATAAATTTCAACACAGTATGTTTATATATG
Organism: Dermochelys coriacea; assembly: GCF_009764565.3. Taxonomy (NCBI): domain Eukaryota; kingdom Metazoa; phylum Chordata; order Testudines; family Dermochelyidae; genus Dermochelys; species Dermochelys coriacea. The sequence goes on from NC_050068.2 coordinate 331,121,336, forward strand.
CACACTGGGCCACATTCACTGCTGGTTTAAACTCCACTGAGATCTGTGAAATTACACCAGAGATTAATCTGCCACATGATATTCGCAAAAAGAAAAGGAGTACTTGTGGCACCTTAGAGACTAATAAATTTATTTGAGCATAAGTTTTCGTGAGCTACAGCTCACTTCATCGGATGCATTTGGTGGAAAATACAGTGGGGAGATTTATATACACACACAGAGAACATGAAACAATGAGTTTTATCATACACACTATAAGGAGAGTGATCACTTAAGATGAGCCATCACTAGCAGCAGGATGGGGAAAGGAGGAAAACCTTTCATGGTGCCAGCACTGCGAGCTATCTTCAAGACACCACTGACTTCCTGAAGAAACTACAATCCATTAGTGATCTTCCTAAAAACACCATCCTAGCCAGTATGGATGTAAAGCCCTCTACACCAACATTCCACACAAAGATGGACTACAAGCCGTCCGGAACAGTATCCCCGATAATGTCACGGTTAACCTGGTGGCTGAACTTTGTGACTTTGTCCTCACTCATAACTATTTCACATTTGGGGACAATGTATACCTTCAAATCAGCGGCACCGCAATGAGTACCCGCATGGCCCCACAGTATGCCAACATTTTTATGGCTGATTTAGAACAACGCTTCCTCAGCTCTCATCCCCTAATGCCCCTACTCTACTTGTGCTACATTGATGACATCTTCATCATCTGGACCCAGGGAAAAGAAGCCCTTGAGGAATTCCACCATGATTTCAACAATTTCCATCCCACCATCAACCTCAGCCTGGACCAGTCCACACAAGAGATCCCTTCCTGGACACTACGGTGCTATACGCGATGGTCACATAAACACCACCCTATATCAGAAACCTACTGACCGCTATTCCTACCTACATGCCTCTAGCTTTCATCCAGATCATACTACACGATCCATTGTCTACAGCCAAGCTCTACGAAACAATCTCATTTGCTCCAACCCCTCTGACAGAGACAAACACCTACAAGATCTCTATCATGCATTCTTACAACAATACCCACCTGCTGAAGTGAAGAAACAGATTGACAGAGCCAGAAGAGTACCCAGAAGTCACCTACTATAGGACAGGCCCAACAAAGAAAATAACCGAACGCCACTAGCCATCACCTTCAGCCCCCGACTAAAACCTCTCCAACACATCATCAAGGATCTACAACCTATCCTGAAGGACGATCCCTCACTCTCACAGATCTTGGGAGACAGACCAGTCCTTGCTTTCAGACAGCCCCCCCAACCTGAAGCAAATACTCACCAGCAACCACACACCACACAACAGAACCAGTAACCCAGGAACCTATCCTTGCAACAAAGCCCGTTGCCAACTCTGTCCACATATCTATTCAGGGGACACCATCATAGGGCCTAATCACATCAGCCACACTATCAGAGGCTCATTCACCTGCGCATCTACCAATGTGATATGTGCCAGCAATGCCCCTCTGCCATGTACATTGGTCAAACTGGATAGTCTCGACGTAAAAGAATAAATGGACACAAATCAGACGTCAAGAATTATAACATTCAAAAACCAGTCGGAGAACACTTCAATCTCTCTGGTCATTCGATTACAGACCTGAGGGTGGCTATCCTTCAACAAAAAAACTTCAAAAACAGACTCCAATGAGAGACTGCTGAATTGGAATTAATTTGCAAACTGGATACAATTAACTTAGGCTTGAATAGAGACTGGGAATGGATGAGTCATTACACAAAGTAAAACTATTCCCAAGTTATTTCTCCTCCCCACCCCACCCCCAATGTTCCTCTGATGTCTTGTTAACTGCTGGAAATGGCCTACCTTGCTTGTCACCATGAAAGGTTTTCCTCCTTCCCCCCCGCCCCGCTGCTGGTGATGGCTCATCTTAAGTGATCTCTCTCCTTACAGTGTATATGATAAACCCATTGTTTCATGTTCTCTGAGTGTGTATATAAATCTCCCCACTGTATTTTCCATCAAATGCATCTGATGAAGTAAGCTGTAGCTCACGGAAGCTTATGCTCAAATAAATTTGTTAGTCTCTAAGGTGCCACAAGTACTCCTTTTCTTTTTGCGAATACAGACTAACATGGCTGCTACTCTGAAACACATGATATTCAACACATTTGGTGTTCATACTGTTTTTCAGGTGCTGATATATCTTGTGAAGGAAATAAACAGTAGTTTATATGTAAGTTTCTCAGCTGAGGAATATTACGCATTCAGGAAGGACAGCAAAAATACATAAAACGTACCCAAAAACGCACTGCATTCGCTCTGAAGTGTCACACAATAACGGATGTGAGAGACAGTAGATACCTAACCTGGACAGTAGACAGCTGTGCATGAAGGTGAATGCAGTTAAGAATATTTATTTTACTGTTTATAATACAGTGGTGCCTAGAGGCCCTAAGTAAAATAAGGGCTCCATTTTGCGAGGCTATGTACATGTATGTAGTAAGAGGCAGTCCCAGCTCCAAATAGAGCAGACAGAGAATGGGACAACAGGAGGGAGGATTGTTTCCCCATTTTAGAATCAGGGATCTGAGACACACAGATTTTAAGTGGTTTGCCCTAGATTACAAGGAAGTCCTGTGGCAGAGCCAAATTTCCCCAAGTTCCAGTTAAGTGTCTTAACCACAAGGCCATCCTTCCTCTGCATAAACAAGGAATGAAGTTATCCTGGGTACAGTTAAAGAGACAAATGCTCTGAATAAAACCTAGTAGCATCTAAGTTAAACAACTTAGGATAACTACTACAATCTAAAAATCAAGGCTGATCTTGAGGCCACTGACTTCAAAAGCAATCTCACATAAAGAGTTCTGGTAAGGGAACATGGAATTCATGTACATAGAAATTTAAGTACAGTAATCAATCTAAAAATTAGTATCAGAGCACATATTTAAAAATTCATGCACTTTCCATGATCACAGGGTTATAGCTATTCACATGGTTTGGATGTGACCTGAGATTTCATTAGCTTCAGACATTTTCTAATCCATGTACTTCCCTCTTAACAAAAAACTCATGTCAGGACTATAAAGCCTCTTCACAAGCCTTTACAACACATCAAAATGCTTATGAAAAAAATCAATGCAAAAAAGATTACACTCAAGTCCTCTGAAATTTAAATCCTGTGAGTTTGGGGTTTTAGCTACCTTCCAGTTCCAGATCCACAAGATAGGCAAGAGGATGGGAAAAAAAATCCTTAAACCAAAGTAGGTCTAACTAATCTTTCCTTCAGCAGAAGATCATGTTCAGGATTTAAAAACTAAAAAAAACCTACCCTGTTCTCTTTTTAGCTAATGGGAACAACACTCTGAATGGAGAGTCCAAGGAAAAACCATGGAGGCTTCTCCTGCCTTCTCTAGTCTACTCCGCAAATCAATAGGTGCAAATTTATCTGAAGGCCCATGTGACATCAATAGGGCTACTAAGCTGAGTAAACACTGTATGATCTGGAGCCTAAGTTTTTACTTACTGGAGTCGGAACAAGGGCAGAGGCCCAGCTGCTTCTCTTTTGAGGTCTTGTTTAGGCTACTGCAAATTAACTGCACAGTCGATAAGTGCCTGCAGGATGGAACCCTTAATTGGCAGAACTGCTTTAAGCGCTAGGCTCAATTTCACTTTCACTGAGCATATCCATAAATCAAAATTCCCCACTAGTAATACAGGAGAAATTCCTAGAACAAATGTAAAAAGCGAAAGATGAAAATAGCCCCTCAGTCTCAGTACTGATTTTTGTGGCTGGAGGACAGGAAATCTAGATAGACTGTTGAGAACAGATGATGATTTTATTTGCAACTATTTCCCCCAAATAAACAAACTCAGATTTATTCCAGGTTTCAGAGTAGCAGCCACGTTAGTCCACAAAAAGAAAAGGAATACTTGTGGCACCTTAGAGACTAACAAATTTCTTTGAGCATAAGCCTTCATGAGCTACAGCTCACTTCATCAGATTCATAATTCAATTAGGAATTCCTGGATTATGAACCATCCACTAAGATTTGATTTCTTTCACTGCAGGCAGTGTACATCTGAATAACACCAAATGCCCTGGCAGCTCAAGTGTTCTGTCAATCAGTGATAACAAAGAAAAGAGAACAAAATCTTCCAATCACTGATCTCTTCCATGACAGCTAACCATAAAAGATGGGAGATAGTCTTTTTTTTTTTAACATATCCAGAATTTTGTGATGGAAACAGATATACTATTTCTCTCTTAGTTTACTAGCCAAGTGAATCGTTTATTTATTCACCAATTCAAGTTAACTTTACACTAAACAAAGCAAACACTGGACTGACACCCTTAACAAACGCTTAAACACATCTCACTAAATAAACAGACTCAAGCAGTTGCTCCCATACAGCTCTATCCCATCAGTGACATGGAGATACCCACAGTGTGGTAAGTCTATATCTGCCAATGTCTTGTGACAAAAATAGTAGATTTTTAATTTGCATAAAAATACTCAAATATGCATAAAGTTCTGCCTTATGGCACAGCTTCCAGCTTCTCTAAAAAATAAATAAATGGAGTACAAATTAATTAATTCTGTGCCCTCCAGCCCCACATCTGGCTTTGTCCTCCAGTCCCACATTAATTACCTCTGTTCCTGCCAGCATCCAAATCTTACATAAACTAATTCTATGCCACCAGAATCTCACATGAAGTAACGCTGCATCCCTTGCAACAGCCCCACATGAACTATCTCTGAGCACCCTGCTGTCTCCCATGCTGACATCAGTTACATGCTCTCCATACCCACATCCTCCCTGTCCCCTAGCACACCTCTGTTCTTCCTGCAGCTCTTGAAGTTCTTTTTTTTTCTCCTTACAGGCAGGTCCAAGGGTTTTTTCAACTCTCTTGCCTCTAGGTCTGGGAAGATGAGGTGGAGGGCCTCAGGGGAGGGGAAAGTACACATCAGATTCAGTGCTAACAAAAAGCAGCAGGTCCCAGCCAGCTCCAAAACACAGGTTAAGCATTTCAGTAGTGCCCCAGCCCTCTGCATACATAGGGAGAGGAGAATAGAAATCTGCTGAGAGAGCAAACAGCCCTTCAGCAGGAAAAGTGATTGGCTGTCTTTTCCAGGGGGCAGAATTAAGGGGAAGGGCAGCCAATCAGCAGGGGATTTCTCTGTAAACTGATACCTAGGAACAGCATTACCTCAAGGGTCATAGAATCATAGAATATTAGGGTTGGAAGAGACCCTCAGGAGGTCATCTAGTCCAATCTCCTGCTCAAAGCAGGACCAACCCCAACTAAATCATCCCAGCCAGGGCTTTGTCAAGCCGGGCCTTAAAAACCTCTATGGATGGAGAATCCACTGCCTCCCTAGTTCAGTCTCTAACCACCCCTTGACCTCCTTATGGGCCAAATAGAAGAGATGGTCTTTGCAGCATGCACTGCAGCTTAGCAAACCTCTATGTTTGTGAGACAAAAAACTAAATTAATAAATGATATGCTGCACCAGTGAACCAAAGCAAAACACCCAACTTCAAAAAGAAAGCACAGATGTGATGACTTTGAATAGGTACATAAGCATAGACTCCTAGAGCCATAGCGTGAGAAGGGACCTCAAGGGTCTTCTAGTCTAACCCCCTGCCAAGATGCAGGATTTGTTGTGTCTAGACCATCCAAGACAGATGGCTATCCAGCCTCCTTTAGAAAACCTCCATGAAGGAGATTCCACAACTTCCCTAGGCAGTTTGTTCCATTGTCCTACTGTTCTTACGTTTAGGAAATTTTCCCTGAGATTTAATCTAAATCTGCTATACTGTAGTTTGAACCCATTGTCCTGCTCTCTGTGGAAGAAAGAACAATTTTTCTCAATCTTTCATGTGGAAGCCTTTTAAGTATTTGAAGACCCCTATCATGTATCTCCTTAATCTTCTGTTTTCCAAACGAAACATACCCACTTCCTTCAGCCTTTGCTCACATGGCTTGCATTCCATCCCTTTGATCATTTTTGTTGCTTGCTTCTGGATCTTTTGCAGTTTCTCTACATCCTTTCTATACAGCAGTGACCAAAACTGGAGACAGTACTCCAGCTGAGGTGTAACCAGCACTGAGTGGTACTATAGATTCATAGATACTAAGGTCAGAAAGGACCATTCTGATCATCTAGTCCAACTTCCTGCACAGCGCAGGCCACAGAATCTCACCCACCCACTCCTATGAAAAACCTCACCCATGTCTGAGCTATTGAAGTCCTTAAATCATGGTTCAAAGACTTCAAGGAGCAGAGAAGCCTCCCTCAAGTCAACCATGCCCCCAGGCTACAGAGGAAGGCGAAAAAACCTTCCAGGGCCTCTCCAATCTGCCCTGGAGGAAAATTCCTTCCTGACCCCAAATATGGCAATCAGCTAAACCCTGAGCATATGGGCAAGATTCACCAGCCAGATACTACAGAAAATTCTTTCCTGAGTAACTCAGATCCCATCCATCTAATATCCCATCTCAGGGGATTTGGCCTATTTACCCTGAATTATCACCTCCCATGTTATGCCTCTGTTAATGCAACCCTAAAATTGCATTTGCTTTTTTTGCAACAACAATTAACCTGAAAATGCTGTGATTGAATGTAATGAAAATAATATTAGAGAACAAAGATGTCAAGTGCTTTGGGTGAGCGGGATATTTAAAACTGGAATCATACAAGGTAAATATAATCACCATTGTTTTTGCAAAAGAAAAGGAGTACTTGTGACACCTTAGAGACTAACAAATTTATTTGAGCATAAGCTTTCGTGAGCTACAGCTCACTTCCGATGAAGTGAGCTGTAGCTCATGAAAGCTTATGCTCAAATAAATTTGTTAGTCTCTAAGGTGCCACAAGTACTCCTTTTCTTCTTGCGAATACAGACTAACACGGCTGCTACTCTGAAACCTGTCATTGTTTTTGCTAACTGATGAAAATAATTAAAATATTACTTAAGCTAATCATCATTTCATTGATATATAAACTTCTTCTGCAGTATCTTGGTGCTTAATTACGGGAGAAGAACCAAAACAATTCTGGCCTGAAAAGAATAAAGATCTGGAAAATTTGAAGAAACTTTTGTCAAGATCTCTACGCTAACAGAACAGGATTACCAGTTTATATGAATAATAAGAGTTATGTCACCAAGGATGAAAAAATTACAAGGTAAAATTTATGAGCTAGCATGAATGGGTTTAGGTTTCTCCTATAAGCATGTTTGTCAGGGTTCCTTCCCCACTCTGAACTCTAGGGTACAGATGTGGGGACCCGCATGAAGGACCCCCTAAGCTTACTCTTACCAGCTTAGGTTAAAACTTCCCCAAGGTACAAACTTTGCCTTGACTTTGAACAGTATGCTGCCACCACCAAGCGTTTTTAAACAAAAAACCAGGGAAAGAGCCCACTTGGAGATGTCTTTCCCCAAAATATCCCCCCAAGCCCTACACCCCATTTCCTGGGGAAGGCTTGATAATAATCCTCACCAATTAGTACAAAGTGAACACAGACCCCAACCCTTGGATCTTAAGAACAATGAAAAATCATCAGGTTCTTAAAATAATTTTAATTAAAGAAAGGTAACAGAATCACCTCTGTAAAATGAAGATGGAAAATACTTTACAGGATATTCAGATTCAAAACACAGAGGATCCCCCTCTGGGCAAACCTTAAAGTTACAGAAAACAGGAATAAACCTCCCCTCTTAACATAGGGAAAATTCACATAAAACAAAAGATAAACTAATCCGCCTTGCCTGGCTTACCTATACTGGTTGCAATATTGGAGACTTGGATTAGAATGGGTGGGAGAAGATGGATTTCTGTCTGGCCTCGTTCAGTCCCAAGAGAGAACAACCACGGTAAACAAAGAGCACAAACAAAAGCCTTCCCCCCTCAAGATTTGAAAGTATCTTGTTCCCTTATTGGTCCTTTGGGTCAGATGCCAGCCAGGTTAGCTGAGCTTCTTAACTCTTTACAGGTAACAGGATGTTGCCTCTGGCCAGGAGGATTTTATAGCACTGTATACAGAAAGGTGGTTACCCTTCCCTTTACAGAGTTATGTCACCTAGGATGAGAATTACAAGGTAAAATTTATAAGCGAGCATGAATGGGTTTAGGTAGAACATTTCTCCTAAAGCATGTTATTGCATAATTTGTACATTAAGGGAGTTTTTAACTTCTTTTTGAAGTTTTGTATTAGCTGCTGCTTGAAAGATGCAAAATGTCAAACTAGATGCACCATTGGTCTGATGAAAGTATGCAGGATTGTAACTTGGAGCTGTAAACATGTATCAGATGGTCATTGCAACCATCTGCATCTTACTGCTAAATGGGAAGGAAGTCCCTGCTATATAAGGGATTAGAGAGGGGTCTGGTATGGAAGAGATTTAAAACCACTGCAGTAAGGAAATCCCTTTTTTACTAGCTATCTAGCCTATCCGCAACTCCTCTCAAACCATAGCATGATTAATTGTCTAATTTACCGTAGGCATCACAGAATAAGCAGGTCTTAAGAAGGAATTTGAATGGAGAGAAGGTAGTTGCAGTGGCCTTGCAGACCAGCTTCGGAAGCACATTCCACGTGTAAGCAACAGGGTGGAAGTAAGCACAAAGTCAGTTGTTGGAGAAGGGTGACATCACTGGCAGAGTGAAGCAGGTGGTGAGCAAATCAGAAGATAGCAACTGGCAGCTTTGTGTATACTGAAAATAGCAATTTTCCATCTTATGCTTTCACATTCACAAATTTGTTAGCATCTGTGGAAGATGATATATTCAGGAGTATCGAACACATTCATATGCGTTATAACTGCATTTTTTAATCATGAAAAGGCATATCAACTCATATTTCTGAATTCCCCCCCCCACCCCCAGTTTTTGTTTTTGTGCATTTATAGCCCTTTGGGTATGATCAGTTGCTTAGCTTCTTTGTACAGTCAATTTCTTCTTTTGTTTCTGGGGGTCTCTCAGAGTCCTGCATCCAGTGAAGTCAATGGCAACACTTTCCTTTGATAGCCACGAATGCAGAATTAAGTTCTTGCAGAGAAAAAAATAATTCTTAAAAAGAATAGGAAACTGTGATTGTGCAACACCACAAACATTGGACAGGGGGCTCATCAGCTGTTGACTTTTTAATTCAGCTTCTGAAATGGATTAGATTTTGAATTGATGGTGTTTCTTTAAACAAAATGGCAATTAGATCACCAGTTGTGGAAAACAGAAGACAGAAGCAGAAAACATCTAAATATTTATAATGTTTATATTAAGAAGCAACAAAACAATATGTATAATTTGTAAGCAGTGAATGAATATATTAATATAAATCATTTCAGTTTTTTGCAACAACTTTAAAATACTAGGTTTAAATAAGGCACTATATTCTACTGGCTAAATTTACATCAACAAAGATCTTTATTATATTGTGCTATCATCTACCTGTAGAAACCACTGACTGACACTACAATTTGACTAAATATATTCAGTGATCCCTTTAATGATTAATAATCTTTTTGTCAAACTGTTTTAATGCAACTACACCCATCATGTTAATTGAAATGTTTTGCTGTTTCTTTCCTCTGCAGAGCAAATTAGTTTTTGTAACATCTTATTACAACATCTGTTCAGCAGAGTAAGATCCAACACAGTTCTGAGATCAATTTCTGTGGCAGAAAATGGAAAATATTGTTAAATTAATGTAACTGCGATAATGTGCTGTGATCCAGCACTTCACAATCACAATTTCCTGACATGTCCCCAAATTCCTGAATTTTTATAGTTCCATGGCCAAGAAACAATGTCATTTAATAGCAAGGGAATTCATATAGGGTGAAATTCATATCAATAGAGAACCCATGCCCAGATTAAGGATTTAAGTGTAGTTTAAATTGTATGATGTCCTTGACACAGGCACTCTGCAAAAGAATGAATTCACCCACAACCTTTTAATGCTTTTAGACCCCTGACTTGATAAGCACCTGAGAAACTGCGTATTGTCTATATCTCTGTGACACATAATGATAAAGCAACTGTTTCATAATGAATAATTCAAAAAAACAAGGAAAAATTATGGTGCATAGGCAGTCTGATCAGCAACACTTGAGAGATTCAGTACCGAATTTCAATATATATAGTGACTCTGCTGGAGAGGCAGTGATATATTAAGAAAGCAATGTAGCACTACATTCTACTATATTTTTAACACATGGACAGTATCAAAAGTGAAACTGACCTAGGGTGAAATCCTGGCCTCACTGAAGTCTATGGCAACATACCCCAGATATACCCATGATTAGGGCACATATTAAGGGCTTAAGTGGTACCAAGGGCTAATGTGTCCCATTTAACTGGCATGAATTTCATCCAGAGTGCATCATTCCTTGGTGTATATATATTAGGTCCCATTACACTGAAACGTTTATTGAACATGCATTGGTATAATTGTCCAAACAACTGCACTGTGGATCAAATGCTGCTTTCCATTCATTGTAAATTAGAGTAACTCCACTGATTTCATAAATTACTCTGAATTTGTAACAGAGTAGAACTTAGTTGTGTGGATTTATCTAGCTGTTCAAATATTTCTCTCTCATGTTTACAACAATAACAAAATGTACAGTAACTAAATTTCCTTCCTTTTGTATGCATAATCTTTCAAAGTTTAGGGTTCCTACATACCTATAACTTTGCCACAGTGCATATACAAGAATATCTTAAGACACAAACCTACATGTCTTGTTTTCCCAACCTCCCACTGATTTTAATGGGAGTTTCATGATGAGTGCTTAGTCCAATACATGTTGTTTTAGATACATCCTCATTTGCTTCTGTATTGAAATGTTGATGTTAAGTCAGCTATTTTTCATATACAATTATGACTGAGAAATTAATTCAGGGTAAGTGGCTAATATAATTGCAATTGGTTTGCAATGCCCTTCAAGCTCATCATTCTGTACATATGTACAAATGTGACCAAAGTTATCACCAGACAAAGATGTCCAGTGTAAAACCAATTAGTCATCTCCCGAAGTCATCAGACCTACACCTAGTTTTCTGAAGAATCGCATATTTAGTGCACTGTGTTAAATACAATATAGAAAAAGAAAGCCAAGAAATAATCTCACTGAATGAATATATATGGTCGAACATTCTCCCAAGCTGTGAGAACAGTTCATGAAAAGATGTATTATCCCTTTTCTGAAACTGGCTGTTAGTTTGCCCAAAGCTAAAATGTTAATTTAAAGTAACATATTTGCCAGTTTAATGTAAGATTATAATGGCTTCTTACAAGTCAAGATGCAGGCTATATTGGTGCTATTTGTGTAATAAGCGCACAAGAAGTTTTTTTTATAAGTAAGCAAAATCTCTTTTGACAAAGTTTCTGATGCAGATTTTAAAATATCTGAGTAAAAATGACTCATTTTATGATTTTCCTCACTAAAACAATGCATCTGCAACTGATATTTCCCAGTATGTACCATGAAGGTAGATAAGGCATCCTTTCACCCTGATCATGAGTCATATAAACAGGGGTGACACTGAAAAATTAATAGTGACAACGTTTTATGGTTCTCTTCCCTAGCAAGTCCAGAAACTGAACAAAGATTAACTGTCCGGGGAGAGCACCATTCATCATTTGCAGCTTTGACTCCTCTATTCATACAGTTCATTGTTTTTCACAAGAAGCAAAATGCTCGTGTTCTGTAGCTGAATCAAGCTTTTATCACTTTTGAGAGTTTAGCAGCATATGTATCAATCATTGCATTCTCTTCGTTTTTAAAAGAGAATATGTAATACAGAAGAAGACAACACCTTTAATTCTCCAGGAAAGAGCAACACAGCTCAGCTCCACAACATTAACTTTGACAAATATTCATGAGTCCTTAACTCACTGGGTCCATAAGGAAATATTTCCTATTTCAATGAAATCATTTTCACCACAATTTCTCATTACTCTCTTCCCACATAGTTTCATATTTTAAACATAACAGGATTCCTTGCTTGCATTTTCCATACCATTTTACTTGTGTGTTTTCCTAGAACAGCTGTGCCCAATTTTATATTCATGCAAACATTTTCTACACACTTTTTCCAAATTAACGTTTTGTCAGTACTGGGCATGGGGGAAGAGTGAAAAGATATTGTGCAGTAGTTAAATATAGAGACTGCAATTTTCAAAAGCAATCACTGAAGTTAGGGTTCCTACTCTCATTGACTTTCATGGGACCACCACTCCTTACACCCCTAGGGACCTTTGAAAATCCCAAGTATAAATCTTTACATCCAAAGCACTCTATTACATCAGTGCCACTTAAAAATGCCACTTAAAAATCTTTTATTATGCAGAAAATATACTTGTACTATGCAGTGGCCTCTGGTATTGAGGGTAGCATGAGATTTCAAGATAAGAAGGCATTTTGATGGTGCTGCAAAATAAAACTAAAACACCTGAAAATTAAATAAGAGATCAACAACTATGGCATTCTAAAAGCATTTTGTACAGTTGGGACCCACTGTAGAATACATTGAAGACCTGTACAAAGAAGACAGCTCTATAACCAAGGATTGCCAAATGACACAAATCCAACTGGCAGGACTTCTGACTTTCAAATTTTTGGTAGCTACACAGCCATAGTATCAAGGCCGAAAATACAAATAGCACTGAAATAAGCATAATACTAACGCATAACACAATGTTAACATAATACATAATACTTGGGTTTGGCTGCTTAGACTTGATTATATTTTACTCCTTCCAGTTTTTGAGATTAATGAGGTAACAGGCTATGAAAACAGATCTCTTTCAATAGGGTGTTCCTCAGTGCCACTTTAAAATCTTATCTTAATAACCTTGTATGATAATCAGAACTGGTCCTAGCTAGGGCATTGATTTGCTGCCTCACACTTAATTTCTCTGTCCCTCAATTCACCCATCTGTAAAAGGAATATCAAAATCACTATTATAATAATTCCTTACCTCACAGACTTTAGTTAATTATTTGCAAGGGTCTTTGAGAGCCTCAAAAAAAACCCCACATGAATCCATGTTATTATTTTATATTTAGCCCAAATATTTGACCTGGACTATTATCACACGTCTTCTTTCAGAAACTCTTTTGTCCTTCATGATAACCCTTCATTCCCCTCTTCCCTTACAACAATATATTTTCTTCCATAAACATCTTCATGGTCCTCTGCAGCCAATCATGTGACTGAAAAGTACTGGAAAAGCAAGGCAGAACATAGCTTTCTCCCCATAAACCACTGTATCCCATCTGCATTATCGCTATCTAAGAAAGCCATTGGTCCAGACCCAAGCCTGACTCATGGCACTATTTCCAAGTGTGAAATCTCTAAGATTGAATATACCCTGTATAAAAAGAAGAGAACTGAAGCTCCAATGGACACCCTGTGGCAGGGAGAACCCTAGTTCCAATGTAAGAATAACTGAGTTGTTACAGGTTTCAGAGTAGCAGCCATGTTAGTCTGTATCCGCCAAAAAGATATGCTCAAATAAATTTGTTAGTCTCTAAGGTGCCACAAGTACTCCTTTTCTTTTGAGTTGTTACAGAAATACAACTTTTCTTACATGATTTGAAACAAGGTGTTTAGACTGTCATTCATCCTCTTGAAGTCAATTTTCACTAAAAGCCATATCTTTTACCAAGCTTTCACATACAAAATACATTGCAAAAATCAATGAGTCTTTAGGGTGTGGATCAATGGCATAATTATGGCACTTGGTCTTTACATGAGAACAAACATTTCTAATTGGTGGCTCATTTAGTCTTAGGATCTTTTTCTCACAGATTTGTTTAATGAGGTTTTTCTCTCCCCAGCATTTGTAGATTATATTTTTCGATTCCTTATAGAGATATCTCTCTTGCTGCATGTTCATTGCTTCTAACTTAATTACAATTCATGGGCAATGGTGAGGAATATTATTGTAGATTAGGCTTTAGCACTGTATCTTGTAATTAGTCTGCATGAAGAACCTAGATTATGTCACTGGGAGTTCTGGGGTCAGACTTATGGCAGGGTATTTATCACTACTATAGAAAAACTCCACTGATTTGACTAGGGTAGGGCTTAGTTAAGAGGGAAAGTGTGAACAAAATCAAATGCTATACAGTACTAGGGGAAAAAATCAAGGCCCAACAATGGAAGATAAGATCACAAATCCCAACTGGAATATATGCGGGACCTTATTCAATTTTAGCTAACATTATATGCTATGTATTTGCAAAGAGATGGTGGCACCAAAAATAATTAACTAATAAATATTCCCCTATTTTCTGGCATGCAGAAAAACCCAACCCTCTTTTAAAAAAACTCCACTTTTGTGCCATTTTTTAAAATAAAAATGTTTGCTTTAAAAGTGACATGGAAAATGATAAGAACAGCTTCTGTTTTCTCCACAGTATTTTAGGAAATGCATTTTAAAAAAACCCAAACCAGTATTAGTTAAAAATAAAAGGCCAGATTCTTTTTTGCAGAAGGGAGGAAAGGGGCAGAAAAACTGACAGAAAGCCCTGAATGAAGATGGGAGAAGAAACATTATGTAATGCTCCCCCATTCAGTGAGTTCATGGAAACCCCTTGTGTGATTGGATGGTGGAGGTCTGTGTGACACCTGGAGGACAGCTGACCAGAGGTGACAAGTATTGGAAAGAAGCTTCTCTCCTTATTTCAACACTAAATACAGATGAACAAGGTTTATGGGCAAGTATTTCATTTTGATGGATGCTGAGGGTCTAGAAGCCTTCCATTTTCATCTGATTTATTAAATCTCCATGTAGTAACCTGAGAAGTTATCATTACTTATATATAACATGGTCGCTCCTATCAGTCCCAACTGGAAATTGGGGCAGCATTGTACCAAGCACTGTATATATACATAATGAAAAGATGGGCCTTGACCCAAAGAGCTTAGGCCCAGTGTAAATTAGGCACCTAAATACCTCTGACACTGTGGGTCTTCCAGTGTAAGTATGTGATGTGAGACAATAAATGGGCACAGGCAGCACAAGGTAACAGGCAGACAATGAGGATTAGCATTGGAAACAGTGAGTACACTATACCAGCTGCCTGCTCATTGTCAAGTGTATTGGAGGCATCAGGGCAGAGGTGAGTTTTAAGGAAGGATTTGAAGGAAGACAATATAGTGGTGTTGTGGATCTTTATCAGGAGATTATTTAATGCATGGGACAAAGCACACAGGTACTTGCAAGGAAGGTTGTTCAATTTGTTTCTTTTCTTCTATCAGGCTCTGGGGCCCTTGGCTGTATAACAAAGGGATTCTTACTAGAAGATGAAAGGTGTCTGATGGAATTAGTAGTACATGCTTTAACTGAGAACAGGTGCTGCACATTTCTTTCTGAGGCGAGCATGCCCAAATTATTGGATAAACAGTGCTTAAATGTTTCATGAACTGAACCCCTGGAGTTTTATTATGCAATTAATGAGTTTTAGTGAATAAAATATGGTTTTATTATGCAGAAAATATACTTGTACTATGCAGTGGCCCTCTGGTATTGAGGGTAGCATGAGATTTCAAGATAAGAAAGCGATTTGATGGTGCTGCAAAATAAAACTAAAACACCTGAAAATTAAATAAGAGATCAACAACTATGACATTCTAAAAGCATTTTGTACAGTTGGGACCCACTGTAGAATACATTGAAGACCTGTACAAAGAAGACAGCTCTATAACCAAGGATTGCCAAATGACACAAATCCACTGGCAGGACTGCTGACTTTCAAATTTTTGGTAGCTACACAGCCATAGTATCAAGACCGAAAATACAAATAGCACTGAATAAGCATAATACTAACGCATAACACAGTGTTAAAATAATACATAATACTTGGGTTTGGCTGCTTAGACTTGATTATTTTTTACTCCTTCCTGTTTTTGAGATTAAGGAGGGTAACAGGCTATGAAAAACAGATCTCTTCCAATAGGGTGTTCCACAACTCAGTATTCAGCATCAAGAATCCCCTTGTTCTGGCTTTTGAAACACACTGATAAAAACAACAGCAAGAAATGCATGTCTCCCTTCCGTTGCCCAGGAATAATTATGATTGGAGCAGATCTAGACATTGTAATCTGGTTTTTTTTTCACCTTCAATTTATATTACTGCAAATCACACCACCTGGGAAACAGTGGTGAAAGTCATACAAAAAAAATTGAGCAATATGCTGAATTCCACCTTTTAAGCAAGACAGATCACAGAAAGTGCATCTCACCAATTCTCCACACACTCTGCTAGGCTCTGCGTTCATTTCTGAGTCTGATTCCAAATCCTGGTCCTAATTGTTAAGGTTTTAAAAGGACTAGGATCTAGCGATTTAGAGACTAGGGCCAGATTTTCAGATGGTGCCAATCAGTGTACTCCATGAACTTTAATGGAGCTATACCAGATTACACCAGCTGAGCGTATGACTCAGCCCCAGCAGCAGACTTCATTACTGCAGATCATACTGACCAGTTCTGGAATACGATGCAGACCCCACCTTTTCATGCAAGCTTTCTCTCATTAACAATTGTTCAGAACAATAAGTAATACCTGCCAAAATCAAGAGTAGAGAACAGTAAGTTTAATTAAAGACAAACGCAGAGCACCCTTCATTTTGAATTTGGCACCTAATAATAAGGTCAATACCTTGTTAAAAAATCAGTAGATAGCTGAGATGAGAAGAGAAGCCAGGTATCTTGACTCTAGTATTGTCCATTAGCCAATCTGCCAGCACATGCCTAGAATGCTAGCTGCAGTGGCAGCATCTTGGTAAATAATTCTCTTAATGGAGATCTTTCATATTATTACGAAACATGCATTATATGAAACACTCATAATCACACCATAATTTTTCCCAGTAAAATAACTTCCAAAAACCTCAACAGCACAGTTGTACATAGTTAGGGTTGCCAACTTTGTAATATTTAACAACCCGACACTCCAGCAGGACACTCTCCTTCCCCACCCCTTCCCTGAAGACCTCACCCCTACACTGCAGGTCTCACCCTGCCCTGCCCCTTCCCCTGAGGCCCAGCTCCTATCCTGCCCCTTCCCCATGAGTCCCCATCTCCGTTCACTCCTGTTCCCCGTCCCCCCTGTCACTCACTACTTTTTCCCCCTCCCACCCCCCTACTCAGATCAGGATGGACTTGCCTGCGGAGCCAGGGCTGGGAGCCACAACTGCATGACACATGGTAGGAGGCGGTCCCAGCTAAGTAGGGTTTGGCACAGATGATGAATCAGCATCTCCCCATCCGCAAAACCACAGTTTGGGTATTTGGTCGTAGATCTGACCGGACCACTATCAGGTCCCCTTTTTGACTAGACTTTCCGGTCGAAAACCGGGCACCTGGCCATTTGTACCTGCTAAACTGTGCATTTGAAAAGCAGATCAAAATGCTAATATTTGGATATTAGAGAAAATGCTGTACATTCCTTTTACACCTCAAATGTGTGAGTTTAGGGTGAAAAAATACTTTTAATTAAAACAATTAAAATATCAAATCAGGGTTATGGTGTTGCATAAATGAACACGTGGATTAGAGTTACCTGGAAGATTTCCAATTTTTTAAAAGCAATTCAGTTTTGAAGATTGATGCTCTATTTAAAGAAAAAATAGGGGCAGGGGATTAGTCCACACTGCACAGAACTACAGTCTAAAGAATTTATGGTGTGACATGCACATTAAATCATGGTACAATATGTTTTAATATTTAAAATCGCTGTGTAAAGTAATAAAAACTGTCATACATTTTTATTTTAGTGTTCAGTGAGTCAAAAGAACACTGCCATAAGACACTGTATCAGCCAATATTAATGCAATACCATCATATGAGTTCTGGGTGAAATCCTGGCTCCATTGAAGTCAATGACAAAACTTCCATTGCCTTCAAGTGGACCAGGATTTCGCAGGAAGTTTCTAGAGGGCTTTTGGTTTATGCCATTTTTGTGGAAAACATCTGGAAACACATCTGGATCAAGTGGATAAAACCCTCCTACACAAGCTAATGAACAGCAATGCTATTTTGCTATACCGTACGTCTTAGGAGCCATTAATAATAATGTTGATGTATTACTTTACATTCTCCAAATGCTGCATTAACTAATTAATCCTCACAACACCACTGTGAGGTGGGGAGTTACCCCTGGTCATTTTACAGCTGGACAAAGCTGTCATACAGAGGGGTGTTAGTCATTTCCCCCAAAGCCACACAGCAAACAATGGACTAATCCGGCACTAGAGTTCAGGAATTCCTACCTCACACTCATATGCTCCATTCCAAGACCATGCCTCCTCTCACTGGATCACACATCCTAACACAGATGATTGATGTATGATGCTCACCAGAAATTCTTTGCTCATGGAAAAGACCAATACAACCTGGAACCCCTCTACTACCTTTCACTATACAACCCATATGGAAGAAAAGCAGTGGGAATTAGGGATTTGAATAAGGAGAGGGTGGAGGGCTCGGTTACTGGGGTTGGGAGGTTATTCAGTAGGAGTCAGCATGTCAAAAGGCATGAAGATGAGAATGCTAAAAGGGAGGGGAGGTTGAGACTGGCAAGCTGGGGACTGGGAACAAGGTAAGAAACATGATCCAAGATGTGGGAGGGAAGGGAGGAGCTGAAGATGAGTAGAGGCATTTAAACCTGATGTAGTGGACAAAGGAAAACAGCAGAGGGCTTCAAAGAGAAGGCTGAGAGGTCAGAATCTGAAGGATATGACCTGACTCACGAGTAAGATATGCTAAATTCTGATATCTGCAAATGTAATAATCTTCCTTTCAGTACTAAACCTGATAAACATTTTTCGTAAAGACAACAATGTGAACAACAATCTCAGGTCAGGTAAAAATTATCCTGATGGAAATATGGTTTTAGTGATACCTCAGATTCAAGATGAAGGGAGGTTGCTGAACTGTCTCATTATTGTAAGTATCTCAAGAACAAAACAGCTACTGTAGGAGTTATGGAACTATAAATTAAAACAACTGGAAAGACCAAATGAAAAAGGTGGACATTATTAGCAAATTCCATAAAAGGTTATATGAGCTCACTAGTGCTATTTATCAGATTTTAGTCAAGAAATTTTCAAAAAAGAAGTTTACCAGGTTGGCAAGCATTAAAATGACATTTTGAATTTCCCTGGTACATGCTGCTGCCTATGACACAACATAGTTGCCAATAGACAATTGTATGTTGCACTAAGATGTCTAGGATTATGAACTGGCATTAGAGTATTAGAAAATAATGCACTGTGTAACTATTTCCTCACTGAGTAAAAACTCGCTGGATATAAAAACTTGAACCTCTACTGCCTGAGCTAAAGAACAATTTAATTAGCTCAGCTGCCATAACAGTGTCATAAAGCTCTACTCATTAATCGGTAACAAAAACCTATGTTGTATCAGTGGGGGTTACAACTGGTACAATGACAGTGACTTGATCCCACATGTGTGGCCATTTTCACAACTTCCAAAAAGACAGAAGCAACAATAACACAAATTCTTGGTTGTGGTATAATTCCACTCGTCCTGAAAAAGTTATGGCAGCAGAGAATTTAGTCCGGAATATTCTTGTGATAGTTAATATAACTTGGCTACCCGTTTTACAGTGTTTCTAAGGTCTAGTGACCTTCATTCCATTTTTACTATTCTATATTTATACATCTAAAAAATATTAAGTCATGGTACTATGAGGCTGCAAATTCTGATTATTGATGAATAAGAGGACAACAATAAGTGTAAAACCCTCCTATTATTGATAAAAAGCAATGCTTCCTTTAAAAGAAAAAAAGAACAAGAGCGGGAGCCCTACAAAAGTTAGCCAAAGGTGCTAGCCTGTCATCAAACAGTTAATTAAATAAGTCTCACAAATGACATAGTTTCTTCAGAGATGCTTTCCTTATTGCTCCAGGTTTTGCGATTCTATTTATGTTTGTTACTATAAAATAAGTTATTATGGAACTTTTTCTTACCAAGATATGGAAAAAACACACTCAGTATCTCACCTACGTTAGTGAAAATCACTCACTCAAGAGGTGGCCCCCCTATTTGGCTCTGTTTCCAAATGCCCAGCCTCAATCTGGGAAACTTCCCAGTTTTTAAAAAACTATTAATCTGATTTTCTGTCATGTTGTAAATAGCAGAAGTGAGGAGTGAGAGGAAAAAGAAGCAAGATCTAAATTTGGACCCTCTGATATGAGAAATAACCAATGGAGTAGATGTCATGTAAATGTGGAAGTATTTAAAAGATTTAGTTCTCATACTGAAAAATAATCTACAAGAGCAATATCATTCTTCTCTAGAGTGAAAAATTCCAGCCTTCATTTTATTTCAGCTTCTTTTTGACCAAGAATGCTATTGCTTGATTAAGTGCTGACATCATACTCAGTCCTTATATAAAACAAATGCCAGACTCTCAGTCATGGTGATGGGTGCATTATAAATACACAGACTGCCCATCCATAAGGACTTCATAGTCTGAAAGATAGGCAAACAACACAGAAAAATGCTGTGGTTTACTCAGAGGATGATGGCAACTTGTTTATATAAAACAAAAGTGATAATGGTGTTCTTGCCAGGATTCCAAGTTTGAAAGCTTTTGACAAGAAGTGGATTTTCAGCAGCAGTTTAAAAGATCAAAGAGAGGGTGGAAGTCTGAATCACAGAAATAGGAAGGCTGTTCCACGATTAGGAAGAACGCACAAAGATGAGAGGCACTTGGATACTATGCTGGTAATAGAAGAACTGAGGGAGTGTGAGAGAAGGACATGAAGGGAGTGGTGAGAGTGTCATAAGTGGAGCTTAGGGAGTGAGATGCAAATGAAATGAGCATAGACCTCAGCAGAAGAAGTAGTTAGATACTTTTGTGAGAGTAGTAGGGATAGTTGGAAAATGGGAGGTGAGGGAGGCTCCCCACAGAAAATTTGTACAAAAACATTTTTTTCATTTTCAGCAAATGTTTGTGAAAAAAATCTTTACTTAAAAAAACAAAACAACCAACCAACCAAACAAACTAAAAAGCTGAAAATCACAGATTTCTCAGTATTTTGTTTTACAACAAAAAAAGAAAGCGAACTCTTTCCCACAAATTTCATGTTCAGTTGAAAAAAAAAAAAAAGTTTTACTGGAAAATTTTCAACCCGCCCTAAGAGGTAGTTTCAAGACAATGGGGAGAGTGGAAGCCAGCACAGAGTTGAAGGAGAGGAAGATATATCCTATAGAGGTACAGCTAATGAATAACCTCCCGCGCAACTCAGTCCCAGTAACCTATATCAGCAATCTTCTTCTTTCTTGCCTTCTTCCCTATTCGTGGTCAGTGATTTTTATAGCCTTCTTCCAAAACTCATGATTGAATGCAAATTGGTCTTTCTAATGGCCACTGATGTCTTGCATCCACAATCATTGCAAGGGCCATCCTACCAATATAACTCTCAGATCTCTGCTGGACATGTCCATACCAATGTAGCCTAGCCTTCCTCAAGTTGTCTTCAATTGGGGCAACCTGCATTAGGCCCCTCACCATATCAACATCTTCATTTCAGAAGGGGAGAGCATTCTGATTTTTTTTCTTGTGGCAGGCCATGTCTCTGTTCTGTACACTAAGATGGGTCGAACTACAGTTTTATATACTCTATCTGTTAACTTTATTGGTATCTTGTTATCACAGAGAACTGGGGACAGCTCCTGCCATTTTCACCAGGCAGTTTTGTTACAGTGCTGGACATCACTGAGGAAGGCACCATTGTCAGCAACCATGGATCCCAGGTGTTTAAATTCTTTACTCTTCTAATCTCTCCGCCTGGAATATCCTTTTTTGTGGGTCCTCCTCCCTCAGTTATCAAAGCCTCAGTCTTAACAATGTTTCATCAAAGTCCCACCTGGTCAAAATTGTGTTGCCACTTTTCTAAGTTGGTTTGCTGCATCTCACAATCCTCCGCCCATATCACTAAGTCATCAGTGAACAACACATTCCAAGGCGGCTCCCTTTGTAATATTCTCACTTAACACATCCATGACAACTGCAGACAAAAAGGGGTTCAATGCTGACCCCTGAGGAAGGCTTGAGGAAGGCCAATTTGTACTGGAAATTTTCTGCTGTAGTCCCATTTGGTTTTGACTATGGTAGTCACTTCTACATCAGTTTTGACTATGGTAGTCACTCCGACTAATAAAGACAGCTGAAGAACTTCTACTTGCAAGGAAGCTTAGCAATGAAAGGCAGATAGTGGGATTGAGTGAAGGGTTAAGAATAGGGAAAACAGCATCATCCCTGAAGGCACAGTGAAAGGTGCCAGAAGATAGAGAGTTGTTGGAAATAAGAGACTAGGAAGGAATGAGGGTGGTATAAAGGGAAGTCAGCAGGCAAGATGGGACAGTCAGAGATAGGAGGCTTCAGATCGGACAAAGGGATACAGGAAGCCAGAAATAAAGAGGGCGAGAGCAGTAGATGAAGGGTTCCTTCCAGATATTGTACCAGACACCTTTAAAGAAGTTGCTCAAAGAATTACTCATAAAATATATTCAGTGAAAGTAGGAATTTATTTGAATCATTAAATTCATTTTACTTAGAACATAAAACAATTTGTTTATTGGAATGATTTTCTGTCATGTCCCTATAGTAGAAAAGCTAATGAATAACCCATTGTGTTACAAATCTCTCATCCCCCACAATCTACATCAGCAATCACTGCTAATAAAGTACGTCGGGGAAACATCTATTTTCAGGGAAACTATTATCATGACAATGGGAGGAGGGATAGCTCAATGGTTTGAGCATTAGCCTGCTAAATCCGGGTTGTGAGGGGGCCTTGAGGGGGCCATTTAGGGATCTGGGGCAAAAATTGGGGATTGGTCCTGCTTTGAGCAGGGGATTGGACTAGATGACCTCCTGAGGTCCCTTCCAACCCTGATAATCTATGATTCAAAGTTACTCAGTACAATTTAAATATTAAAACAAAACCAGAAAAGGAATTTTAAAACAAATAAATTGCACATTGCTCAGAGCCAAATGTTTCCAAATCAAGGCAACTATTAATGTTATGAGGAGATATACTGTTCATCTCTTGAATTATTCCAGCCTATTTGCATTTGAGCTTGCAAATGCTCTGCACTGGGGTCCACAAATCAAAAAAGAAAGAAAATTTTCTGTTCTGATGTGAACAGATTCTGAATAAAACTGTTTGACTCCTGAAGCATTACATATCTCCATTATTAAACAAACACATGCATAAAATAAAAGCACTAAAAGAGCTAAAACAACTAACCAGTACAGGAAGCAGAGGGCTCAGTCCTCAATCTTGGGTTCAGGATTCTTTGAGCTGCTGCAAAGCAAATAGAAAGCTGACCTGCCAACTGGGTATTTCTCCTTACAGATAGGAATTCTTTGAGTGGCAGAGATTATTAGTTATTATTTGTATTATGGTAACACCTAAAGACCCCAGTTGAGATCAGGACCTCATTTTGCTAAACACTGTACAAACACAGAGCAAGAGACAGTACTTGCTGTGACTGTAAACATCATTCGCTCCCCCACTCTGCATAGTGGGTGTATATTGGTAGCAAGGTGATATGACATAATAAATAATAATACCTAGTTCTTATATAGTGCTTTTCATCAGGAGGTCTCAAAGCACTTTACACAGAAGGAAGTATCATTATCATCAGTTCATTGACAGGAAAACTGAGGCACACAAAGATGAAGTGACACATCCAAGCAGGGTAGTGGCAGTGCTGGGATTAGCACCCAAGTCTCCTGCGACCCAGTCCAGTGCTCTAGACAGTAGGCCACAAAAGTGGGGGCAGGTAGGACAAATTGTACAGTGATACTCAAACACCACAGCAGCTTCTGTACAATCACAACAGACAGCATAATTTAAAACAAGCCTTAATTCCAGTCCCTAGCTAGTCCAAGCTCAAGAAAGTGGAAAGGTGGTTTAGAGCTATATTTCCCCCACCACAACCTTTTCAGCTGTGCCAACTGTGACCCTCGAGCAACTGAGGTTCCAGCCCAGAAATTTAAAAAAATTCCACTGTGATTTTCTGCTTCCAAGGACATTGTTACGATAAGAATGTGTAACACTGGCTACACCTCTAGCATCTAAATCTAGAGAATATGATCAGGTATCAAAATAGTGCCCGAGATCATTCATACTGCTCTGAGAACTCCTTCAGAATTGGAAACCTAGCAGTCAGGCTTGTTTAACAATTCAAACAGTGTGAAATAGCCAGAAGGTGTGATTTCTTTAGATTAATAAAGAATACCCAAAGGACTCTAGAGTCAAAGCTAAAGAAACAGTCAAAGCTTCAGTGCTCCATCTCATCAGACTTTTGACAGTACATCTTGAGAGAGACTATTTTATCTTCAAAGTGACAGAATTTTGTTCACTGAATCAGAAATGTTGTGCAGAGCCAACACTGTGGTTATGTTAGCAGTGCTGAAATACATTTTAACTACTGGAGGGTGATACTAGAAGATTAGTCTTCTATCAAAAGAGACATCTTTATGAATAATTAAAACCTGTACGTGCCAACGTCATCCCTGGCGAAACTCCACTGATTTCCGTGGACTTGCATCAGGAATGGAACGGGCCCAATGTATCTACTTACATCTAGTACTCCAGGACCCCCAATGTGATTTATACACAGTTACAGGTAGAACAAAGTCAAGAGAGCTTTTTAACTAGACTATTAAATGTGGAAGTCAAATCACAAGGCATCTACCATTCTGTTTACTCTTTTAACCCATGTGCAGATTTTGCATCCATCCTTTTTTCTCTCCCAACAGTTTCTGAATGTTTTTGCCTCCATTCTAAAGTTCATTTCCCGTTTTTTGTCTTTTTCATTATTCTTCTTCAGAAATCCCCCTTTTGGGCAAGTTTCAGAGTAGCAGCCGTGTTAGTCTGTATTCGCAAAAAGAAAAGGAGTACTTGTGGCACCTTAGAGACTAACAAATTTATTTGAGCATAAGCTTTCCTGAGCTACAGCTCACTTCCCCATGGTATTTCTCCCTCCCACCCCACCCCCCACTGTTCCTCTGATATTCTTGTTAACTGCTGGAATTAGCCTACCTTGCTTGTCACCATGAAAGGTTTTCCTCCTTTCCCCCCCCCTGCCGCTGGTGATGGCTTATCTTAAGTGATCACTCTCCTTACAGTGTGTATGATAAACCCATTGTTTCATGTTCTGTGTGTGTGTGTGTGTATATAAATCTCTCCTCTGTTTTTTCCACCAAATGCATCCGATGAAGTGAGCTGTAGCTCACGAAAGCTTATGCTCTAATAAATTTGTTAGTCTCTAAGGTGCCACAAGTACTCCTTTTCCTTTTGGGTGAGTACAGCATCCTGCTGGCAGTTCAGCATGCTGCCACATGGGAGAGCTGTGTACAGGCCCTAAAAGTTATTATGTGCTCCTAGGTTGGTAGATGATAGAATCATTGCGAAACACAGTATATTACATTCATGGTATTATTCAGGCACTTTTAAACTACATTTGTCAGTAAAAAAATAATATAAAATAAACAATGGTTACTGACTGGAGCTCATTAGAAGTAATTTGGAAAGGAATTTTTAGCTGAATTTTATAACATAATTACAGCTCAGTTCATAGATGCCTATACAGTTCATGAGACTGTTTTAAGAACTTTGGCCCCTTTTCAGTCAGGCAATTAAAGCAAATGCCTAATTTAAAGATAAAAGCAATGGGAATAGAGAGTACTCCAGGCTTAAACTTAGTCATGTACTTAACTACCTTGATGAATTAAGGCCTTAGCAAGGGAAAATACAGACATTCTCTAAAAATTCCACTTCTAATTCTCTGGCCTACTCTTTGAAAAAGAGCAATTTCTAATGATCGGAATTTAACAATCAAGAGCATCACTCAGCCCCAGTGCAATATAAATCCTAAGTGTGCCCATTCTTCTGCTATATGTTACTGATCATAATTATGCTGGAGAGGCCATATTAAGATGTTGATTTTAATCCCCCCAAAGACTGGGAAAGTAGAGAAAGTTTGGAAGGTCTCGTTCCCAAAGGTCCCTACACTCACCAAGTTTGGGTGAAGATGCTTCCTAGTTAGATCCTATATAGTTAGGCATTTCTAGAGTGTCCATCACAGAATAACCCCACTGCCAAATACAGACTTAATTGTACAACTGATTGTCCACAACGCATTGTCTCTTTCACCCCATGATTTAGCTGATGATTTAGCTGCAGACCTTCTCTTCCTCCTCAAGTCAGCTTTTGTTATCGTGGGAAGACTTGTGAGAAAAGGCATGTACTCTGTAGATGGCCAAGTCCAGGCTCAACCTGATTTCTTCCCATGGAGCTTTACAACTGGCAATTGTCTTCGACTAAGAAGAGGTCAAAAGTTCCACTCTGGTCTCCACCATTGGGTGGGTCTCCACTGAGTACAGGGCCTCTAAGGTTGTTAGGTCCTAAACCACTAGCAGTCTGACAGATGTGGATAGGACCATGAATTTGACCCAGTGTCAAATACAAGAATTGGTGAGATGTGCTATATAATTTGTCTTTCTTGCTTTACGAGGCAGGTTGCTGTGTATGTGATTTTTCACATAGATGTCACCTTACTGCCCAGGTTCAATGACCAGCAGTAATTTGAACCGGGGGGTGATGAAAGCACTGTTCAAAGTGTTTGGGTTCTGTTCTGGCTCATTACTATACTATTTTTAATCACAATTTTTGCATTTGTCAAAATAATATGCTTACCTTCTGTTTTATGCAAGTTGCTGTCAACACACTTCTAGGTTTATAACCAATAGAACACAGCACCAGTTATCAGAGGTAAATAGACACTATGATATACTATCCTAAACTGCTATATAGGTTGTCTCATTTAATGAATAATGGATCACAAGTACAAGTCTATTTGGAAATTCTCCAACAGGTCATTCTCTTGCTCTCAATGACAATACTACTGGGATATCGAGTTACAGCCAACAATGTCACTAAGATCAAAACAGTCTTAAATAATGTTGACTTCTGTATGTTCAGTCAGAACATCAGCTTCCAGAAACAATGAACTGTCACTTAACAAGAAATTGACCTATTTCAAGGTATCAGATCTTTCTCAAGCAAACAACCCAGCGTCTCAATGAAAGCTATCAAATATAGATACGGACACATTGCAGGTGAAGATTTCTGTAAAAAATACAGAAATGTAATGAAAAACATAGCCTCAGTATTGAATATCCCTTGCTATTGTTATTTAAGTGGCAAGAATGTACTCTGCATTGTACAGGACACAGAACAAGCCTTGCCATGAGGCAGTAGCAATGGAAAAGGAATGTTATAGTTTATTTAGAAATGCCACATGTCCAACAGAACTTACTCCTCATCACCCTGGCTTATCAGTGATGCCTCCCTCATTCACCTGCTCCCATAAGGCTATGTCTAAACTACAGACTTCTCCCAGCTATGTGAGTCACAGATGTGAAGAGGTAGGATCTCTGACTGACGTTGCTGGCTGGCAGAAGCCCCTAGTGTAGATTCAGCTATATTAACAGAACTGCACTGTTTCTATATATATATTGTCTGGTTCGGGTGTGGTGGAATAAGCTAATCCAACAACACTGCAGTTTCACCAGTTGAAGCTGCATCCATACTAGTAGCACTTTACTGATGTAGTGTGCCAATAAATCTATGCCAGCAAAGCACTCTGAATGTAGGGATGGCCTAAAGACTCTTAATACTATCTTCCCCAACCCTACCAACCCTCCCTGGCTTGGATAAGCAATACTCCCCCTACAACTCCCTCTCCTTCTTGGCTGGCACATAGAGCGTTTCCCCATCCTATTTCAGTCTACTTTAACCATTGGCTCATCATTCTATGGGATTAATTGTGCAGTTAAGTGCAACCCAATGTGAATAAGGATGTCAATATCTGGCCACTGGTAATGAGAGTATGAGTTCACATACGCTAACATGAAGGTTCTAAATCCATTAACAATGTTTATTTATATAGAGAGAGCAATGTAGAGAAGGCAAAATCATGGTCACAGGTTGCAAGGATCAGATGAGGACTTAACTCGTGATCTGTCTTTTTTTGGCTTTATTGGTTGTATATGCACTTGAGTAGCAACCTCACCTGCTTTTTCACAATGCTTTTTGTTTAGGAAATGCATCTTTGCCTTTTTTTTCCCCTCTAACCTGGAAGTCTCTCTTTGGCTTCGCTAGATTTTTGACAAAGATAACAGCTTACTGCCAAGTAAAAAAACTGGAAATGTAATATATATTAAAAGAGACTATGGAAGTTGCAAAAGGTGCTAGTTCAGTAATAATGGAAGAAGTTTAAATTACAAGATTACTTGCTTGGTCCTAGAGAATAGGCAAACCATCACCCAAAAAGATATCTCACCCCTCTGACCCTTGCAAGTATATACTATATCATATACCAATGGCCACTGATGAGTTTCTCAAGCCTCAATAAGTATTTTAAAATATCTTCCTTCCATATAATGAGCTGTAAAGTCTTTTTTATTATTATTCTTTGGGAAATTAGATAAGAAACCCAGATCCAAATAATGCTATTTCAACTATCCTAGTTTTCAAACCAGCATTTGCTTGCTAAGGTTTATGTGGCACGGAGAGCAATGGCAATAGAACTGTATATTAACTTCTCCAACCAACCACATATAGAATATATTTGAGGATAATTAAATCTATCTTGGGTTTCTGCAGGATAATTCTTTTTTTTCACATTCTTTTCTATCTAAACAAATCTTCCCATGTCATCAAAATAAATAAATGTATTCACACACATAAATTATGTATTAAATTCTTTAGACTTATTTACACAAGAAATTATAGTTGAAGCCCACAATATAAATAACCTGTTCTGAGGTTTTGTGCTAAATTCCATATCCTACACTTGAGAGGTGTAGGGTACTTTTTGTCATACTTATTGGCACTAAGCTAGGAACGTTAATTTCTGACCACAGGAGAGTTTTCCTTCTCAATCACTAGAGCAGACACCTCAAATGGCAAATTATCTCCTTCTCATCTCATACCAAATATTTTCATCTTACATCACAGTAACATCAGGGAAAAGCTCAGGTTATGCCTCACTGAATGTAAGTTCAGACCTCTAGTGGCAGAAATTTACTAGTGTCCACATTGATAATACATATATTTTAAAATTGGCACACAAAATGTGAGTGGGTGTATAGTGGGGAGGAAACAATCTCCCCAGATTCTGAGTGTGGACACGATTCTCCATGTGTGGAATTCTCCAGTCTTTGAATAGTATTGGGACAGCAGCTGCCTCTGTGGTACTTGTGGCCCTATCTCCAGACCATATGGATAGCCCTCTGTGGTCTAGGGATTCACATGTGGGCATGGGGCAGGTAAGGGAGGACTGGAGGCTTGGACTGAAGGATGAACATCGAGCTGCACAAAACCTCACAGGGAAATTAAAAATTCATGATGCTTAAGGCAACCCACTGCTCTCACATTCTGAACTGTGTATGTGTGAAAGCGGGAGAAGGGGCCTTCAAAATCAATTCAGAGGCACAGGTGAGCCTCCACATAGATGACCTTGTGTATGCTGGGTGGATCCATGACTTCTGGGGTCTGAGTAACCTACCGTACTCATTCTATGGGAGGTGGGAGAGTAATCCAGACCCACTGGAACAATTTGGGGAGAACTCACTGAGGAGAATGTTTTCTCCCTTTTCCCTTGTCACAGGGTGACTGGCTATTAAGCGGGAACGGGGGCCAGTACATCTGAACTAATTACCTGACTGATTAAAAGGAAGGCAACCTTTGGCATGTGATCCATCAGGGAAATCCGCTGGCAGGCCGGGACGGTTTGTTTACCTGCTGCAGCCACAGATTCGGCCAATTGCAGCTCCCACTGACCTAGGTTCGCCATTGGCCTGGAACGGCGAACTGCGGCCAGTGGAAGCTGCGATCGGCCGAACCTGTGGACACTGCAGGTAAACAAACTGTCCTGGCCCAGCAGTGGATTTCCCTGATGGGCCATGTACTAAAGGTTGCTGATCCCTGGCCTATGCGTTGCTAAAGTCCTGTGTTAAGAATTCAAGTGGGACTTAAAAGGCCCTGAGCTGGCCTTCTGCCCTGGGTGAAATTTACAAAAAATTCAATATTTCACAACATATCACAGTCATTTATCCAAACTCATGAGTGCAAGTTGGAATTTTCTAAATTTTGATTCATCAATAAAAAATAGGATACATTTTTCACAAAATTATGATTTTTTTTCTGTTTCTTGACCAGCTAATGTCACGAGGTTTTACTTCATACGACAATTGTATTACCATGCATTCTGATACCTGCAAAGAGTGCCGCCAGTTCCCCATTCCTTAAATAGAATATGTTGCAAAGATTTTCATTAGTCATCATCTTTAACATCTAACTCTTTTCTACTTATATCCATGAGAAGTGTTACCCTAAACTAGAGGTGGGCAAACTACGGCCTGCGGGACCCTCCTGCCCGGCCCCTGAGCTCCTGGCCTGGGAGGCTAGCCCCTGGCTCCTCCCCTGCTGTTTCCCCTCCACCGCAGACTCAGCTCACTGCACCGCCGGTGCAATGCTCTGGGAGGCAGGGCTGCAAGCTCTTGCCAGGCAGTGCAGCTGCAGAGCCGCGGCCTGACCCAGTGCTCTGTGCTGCGCAGTGGTGTGGCTGGCTCCAACTGGGCAGCACCGCTGCCTGTCTGGTGCTCTGGGTGGCGGGACTGAAGCACCGCCAGCCACCGGTGCTCCAGGCAGCATGGTAAGGGGGCAGGAAGCAGGAGGGGTTGTATAGAGGGCAGGGTAGTTTGGGGTGGTGGTCAGGGGGTGGCGGTATGGATAGGGGTCAAGGCGGTCAGAGGGTGGGGAACAGGAGGTTGAATGGGGGTAAAATTCCTGGGGGGGAAGTCAGGAATGAGAGGAGGGGTTGGATGGGGCGGCGGGGGGAAGTCAGGGGCTGGGGTTCCAGGAGCAGCCATCAGGGGACAGGGAACATGGGAGGGTGGAATGGGCAGGAGTCCTGGGGGAGCCGTCAGGGGGTGAGAAGCAGGGGGGATCGGATAGAAGGTGGGGGCTGGGCCACGCCTGGCTGTTTGAGGAGACACAGCCTCCCCTGACTAGCCCTCCATACAATTTCGGAAACCCGATGTGGCCCTCAGGCCGAAAAGTTTGCCCACTCCTGACCTAAACAGTTTCTGGACAGTGGACCAAGGATCGGATTAGATTAGTGTTTTTCACCCCTCTGGGATCACTCTAGGCAACAAAGAGGGTTATGAGGTGTTGAAAATTGTATTACAGTTGTAACCTTTCTGCCAAGTGGAACCAGCAGCAACAAGGGCCGGGTTCAGTACCTAGGGGTTCCTTTTCAATAGTACAACACAAAACTGGCTCGAGCCCCCACCCAGTGACCTGGGACAATTACACACCACCCACTGGGTGCCTCTAAGAGGCAATACTTCCCCTCTCACAAGCACAGAGTCTGAGTGTAGCAAAAACTTTTAATAAACTTTTAATAAAAGGAGGGAATTAATTTGGGAAAACATCAAAACTAGGGTTCAGAAACACAAACCATGAGCAAAAGACCCACCCTCAAGTAAATTGGGCAGTGTCCTTTTCCCCTCAGGGTCTTATGTCCAGCAATCCAAAAGTCCCTTTAAAGTGCCCGTCCCTTCTCTATACCCCACACACAGTTGCAGTCCTTCGCCAGTGCAGCTCCAGAGTTCAGAGGGTCATTTATAGAGTTCACCTCCCAACCTGTGTGGAAGGCCAGCAGGGATTAGGAGGCACCTTACACGCTGCACTGCTCCGGCACTTGTCTGTTGCCCCAGTGGCTGATTGCCACTCCTCTGCGGGGCTCTTCTCTGGCCCTCTCCACCAGCTTCTCCACTGGCCACTTGCCACACCGCTCCGCCAGCCTCCCTGCTAGCCGCGCCTCTCCGCCAGCTGCCCACTTGCCAAGATGTCTTCAGGGCCTCCCCCCACACTTAACACAGCTCTCAGTCATTTCAGCTGCTAGTGGGGGAGCCTCACTGCTGATGCACACTGGGCAGTCTCTTGCAATAGAGATGCTGTCCCAAAGTAGGTCTAATATTGGATGATTTCAGCTCTGTGGCATGTAACAAGACTCTCAACTGAGTTTAAATTAGCTCTTTTATTATACAATGGAGAGAGGAGGGGTCAACTGGCGTCTAGGCCCCTAAACAGAAACAGAAACAGAAACAGAAACAGAAACAGAAACAGAAACAGAAACAGAAACAGAAACAGAAACAGAAACAGAAACAGGACCCGGACCCGGACCCGGACCCGGACCCGGACCCGGACCCGGACCCGGACCCGGACCCGGACCCGGACCCCACCTTCTCTCAACTCATTGGGCTTTGGAACCCATGTCCCCTGCCTAGCAAGTGCTGTTCAGTTGAGGGTGAGTCCATCCTTTGGGGTATGCCAGGTATAGTTCTGCTGCCCTCAGTCCACACAACAAGCATAGCAACCCTTTATTACTCCTGCCCCAATAACAAGGAGACTGGGGATCTAACACCAGCCACAAATGATCATTTGGCCAAGCAGTCCCATCATACTGAGCACCTAGGCAGGGTGGGTGTGCCCATGCAAACGAGATCAGCTTCTGAAGTCTTTTTCCACAGCTCACCACTAGATGTCAGGGGAGAGCTCATCCAGTCTCCCCTTACACCATCTAAAGCAAAGAAAATCTCACTCCCACAACAGAATTCTCTGTTAACCTCTCAAAACACACATGCAAATAAATTGTATAGGCTTATCATTGTTATCATTCATGCATTTTTTACTCTTACCTTTATAGTAAATGTAAAGGGGGTGATGAAAATTTTGATTTTGAATAAGGGGTCATCAACCTCAAAAGGTTGAGGAACACTGGACTAGCTGATCTGGGAGATGGATAAGATCTTCTAATAGGAGTTTTCCATCACTAAGTTATGATGATGCTGTAATTCCCCTCATACACTACAAAGATATTTAAATGATGTGTGAAATTACTGATGACAGATTCATAAAGGACCTGATCCAAAGCCCATTGAAGTGAATGAGAGTCTTTCCATTGACCCCAATGGTCTCTGGATCAGTTTCAGAATGTTTTGAATCATTTTTATCAGAATTTTGGATGTGTCAGAACTGATCTATAATACAAAGGAAAATGATTTGGAACAAATGTGATGAAACACACAAAGCCTAACTTTAATAAGCATAGATGTATGAAGAGTACCACTGTTTTTACACATGTAATCAACACTTAATGAACCACACATAATTCTACATTGAGATTCAAAACTTTTTGTCTGAAAAAGAATAAAATATTAACCTTACATATTGAGGCAGCCTTTGGAAAATATTTTCCTTTTCAGGGTAAAAAGAATGTTTTCACTCTTGTGATCCATAAAATTAAATATATCTAGCTTTTGGAAATAGAGTTTTGATTTATGTAAGACACTAAGAACTGCCATGTTGGTCAGGGATACCCAACCCTACTTTATTATTAAATTTCATATGCAATATAAAAATCATAGTAGTTACACAAGCTGCGATAAAGTGCTCTGGTTTTCATTATGGATGTCAGATCAAACATTCTCATGTAACAAAATATTACATCAGAGCAAGTTAGAGCCAAGAATGTAGGGCTAGGAATCAGAAAAAGAAAAAGAAGTATAGTCTCATACTGGGCTACCTATGCTTATGTTCTGTACCTGGTGTTTCATTTTCTGAGTAATCCAAATATAATACTCTTCACTGTAGCAAGAATTAGAAGTAAATTCACATCTCCTTGCACAAACTGAAGGGAGGTTTTACCACTTCATCGATCAAGTATGTAAAGCATAACTAGACAAAACATAGAATAAAACACTCCAGAAAGGAAGAATAATATTCTGATTCTTCAATGTTATAAGAGAATGAATGCCATTGCGTCCATCAGCTGTAAGTCACAGGGGCCAGGATATCAAACAGAACTGCAAGGACTTAAGATACGGTACCTTAAATACACAGGGTCAGATTGATGTAAATCAGTGTAGCTCTACTGAGAATTGGGCCCATCTTAAAAACCAGAACTGTAAATCATAGATTACTGAACAATAGCATAACAGCTGTTGATACTAAATACAGTGAGAGTCAAACTCTGGTAACTTAAGGCAAATCTAGAATTAGCGGTATTGAAGCTGGGAAATTTCTGAGTAGGGACAGAGATAAAAGCACAAGAGCAGGGGGGCTAAGATGAGGAAAGTGGCCACAGAAAGTGATTGAAATGTTTCTTCCAGTCTAGTACTACCACTGTTATATTACAGAAAAGGACAAGAGGTAAAGTGAGCCCCAGAGAATTTAATGTATGGGGGCCTGGAGTGGTGAAAGAAGGCTCTTTCAGATGAGAGCTTGAAAACTAAGAACCTGTTTTTTCTGCATGGAAATTAAAGATCCAGGGGAATTTTTTAGAAGAAGAATAAGAGTTTGTTCCAGTTTCCCTGGCCACAAAATTCTCCCCATTGCTGTGCAATGTACTGTGCCTTTCATCCCAGAGATGGCTGCATTTCACTGGTGGTAAATGTATGCAGCTTATGCAATACTTAGGAACGAAAAGTTCTATTATTAATAAAATGATCACGCTTATAATGATGAGAAGAGAATATGTGAGTTTGGGGTTTGCTCCAGTGTATCTAGCTCAATATGGTATGCCAGCCTTTTTCACTCATTGGTGCTTTTGTTAGCTGGCAGGTGATACCAGTTCAGCGCTCAGCAATGAGAAAGCCTAAACTGTAGGTTGCATAAAACGTTGCATACCTACCCTTGTGCTGTAAAATCATCAGGAAGGTGAGCAAAGGGACTATGTTCACCTGGGAAGATTTTCTTGCAGTATTCCCTCAGGGAACCACAAAGGATGCCTTAAAATCCTGTGACTTTGGGGGATTAACTAGAAAACAAAGCTGCAGTTCTGTAGTATGCCAGCCCCTCTGCTTCCTCCTGCTCCATCCTTCCCTTAGCCAATGCAACCATGCAGATCCAAGGGGAGCAGGCTGACAAGAATAGAATCTCCTTTAGAAACACTCCTTGCTTTGTCATACATTCTCCCGAATTAGAGGGCCACAACTCCAGAGATTCGGGTCAGAGGGAATGCCAGTATTGACAAGCTCAGAGAGGAGTTGGGAGCTTGAAACCAAGTGGTCTCCCACATCCCCAAATTGATTGCATCAGCTTCGGCTCCCCTCTGTTTGTGTTAATGAAAGGGAGCATACAGGTGGCTACTGTCAATAACTAAACTGGCTCTGATATGGTGACTTCGCAACCCAATGAGTTCAGCTGGGCCCAATAAACCCTCCCTGATTGGACAGAAGGGTGAACAGTTCCCCATTTAAGCTTGGCAGCAACAGCAGCATAGAGGCTGCTCATTGCATTCCACACCCACAGCTGTGCCAGACCTGCTTCCTGTTCTGGCCCTTTTCCGGCTTATGCCTGCTCCAGCTCCAGCCCTAGTCCTGACCTTCTTCAGAACTCCCGACTCCTGTCTCCAAACATTGGCTTGTCTCCGGACAATG
The DNA here is from genome assembly GCF_009764565.3 of Dermochelys coriacea. Taxonomy (NCBI): domain Eukaryota; kingdom Metazoa; phylum Chordata; order Testudines; family Dermochelyidae; genus Dermochelys; species Dermochelys coriacea. The sequence goes on from NC_050068.2 coordinate 331,156,902, forward strand.
ACTCCAGCTCTGTCCTTTAGTTCTGTTCTGGCTCCCGACTCCTGGCTCTGACCACTGGCTTGTCTCCTGACCACAACTCTGGCTGTGCCCTCTGATTCTGCTCCAACTACACTAGACTACACTAGACTCCTGTTCCAATCACTAAGTCACACCCACTACTCCCCGGTGTGTTACCAGTACAAAATTTAATGGATGTGGAGTACGTCTCAGAATCTCAAGGATGGATGAACAAAGAAAGTGTTGGTTCCCTTCCCTCATTTGGAATTATCTTTCCAGTTTAACTAGCATAAATGCCTGAGCCGTATTAAAAACAAAGATCTCAGGCTCTGTGGCAATTGGCCATGCACGGTGGTACTATATATTTGACCTCCATATTGCTCCCTTTCCTGATGGGATGATGACCAGAGTGGTAGAAAATGGCAAGATATCAGACTCCTTTCTGGTTACCAATGGTACCGAACAAGGTTGCATGATGGTTCCCAAGCTCTTTTTCCATCTTTTTGGGGGGTTATGCTTATGGATGTATTTCATGATATTGACAGTGGAGTATTTATCCAATTCCACACAGATAGGAAGCTGTCCTATCTGCAATGCTTCTGTGCCAACATGAAAGGTGACAGATTTACTCATTAAGGAGCTTTCATTTGCTGATGATTGTGTATTTATTGCTCACTCAATTAATGACAATCAATTTATAACTGATAACACTTAACTTGTGCAATCATTTTGGTTTCACAATCAGCCTAAAGAAAACTGAAGTACTATACCAACTTGTGCCAAAGGTTGCTTATGTCTACCCAATATTAAGATCAACAATGCTGCTGTCAAGTCCATGAAGAAGTTTTGCTACCTAGGGAGTACGCTGTTACAAAAAGCCACAACTGATGATTATACATTGCATAGCCAAGACCAGCTCTGCATACAGAATGCTGTCACAACACCTATGGAAAAATAAGCACTAAGCTACTTGTGTTTCAGGCAGTTGTGCTTACATCGTTTCTATATGAGACATGAGCAACATATCGCCATCACATTAGGAAACTTGCTTAGTTCCATATACATTGCTTTCAGTCAGTTTTCAGGGTCAAATGGTAGGACAGGATTCCCAGTATTAACTCCCTTCATTGTTGTCAGATGTCTGACATTCCAGGCATGCTCATGAAAACTCAGAAGTATTGGTCTGGGTATCTTGTTTGTATGGCCTACTAGAAGAGAGAAAATGGTCAGATATTTTGTATGGCCTACAAGAAGATATTTTACTGTCAGATAAACTAAGGCATCTGTTTCACAGTGGCCAGTACAAAAAATATAAAGACACTCTGAAGACAAAATTGAACACGCCCAGTTGACCCAGCAACTTGAAAGCACCAGTCCATGACACAGCAAGGTGAAAGTAGATTTTTTCATATCGCCATTAACCACTTTGAAGCAAGGTGTATTAACATCTTATCTGAAAAATGTGAACAGCACAAAGTAAAGATACAACTACCTGCAATAGTCATTGTCTGTCTCACATGTAACTGGATTTGCAATTCTCACATTGCTCTGACCTCATATATTTGTGTTCATCAGTAGTCTATGCGGAATCCTTGTACATCAACATCAATAGGAAATTCCACCCTCATCATTACTTGACTGAACATATATGCCTTGTATACGGCCCCACTTCTTCTTTCTTAGTTTTCTTCTTATTTATATGGCTATAGAACCTTTTACTATTGGTTTTAATTCCCTTTGCAAGGTCCAACTCTACTCGACTTTTAGCCTGTCTCACTTTATCCCTACATGTTCTGACCTCAATTAGGTAGCTTTCCTTGCTGATCCCTCCCATCTTCCACTCCCTGTATGCTTTCTGCTTCTTCTTAATCACCTCTCTAAGATGCTTGCTCATCCAGCTTGGTCTACAACTCCTGCCTATGAATTTTTTCCCCTTTCTTGGGATACAGGCTTCCGATAGCTTCTGCAGCTTTGATTTAAAGTAATCCCAGGCCTCCTCTGCCTTTAGATCCATAAGTTCTTCAGTCCAATCCACTTCCCTAACTAATTTCTTAATTTTTGAAAGTCTGCCCTTTTGAAATCAAAAACCCTAGTTGCAGATTTATTTTTGTTAATTCTCCCATTTAGTTTGAACTGAATTAGCTCATGATCACTTGAGCCAAGATTGTCCCCTACAACCATTTCTTCTATGAGGTCCTCGCTAATCACCAAAATTAAATCTAAAATGGCATCCCCTCTAGTCGGTTCAGCAATACTTGATGAAGGAATCCATCAGCTATCGCATCTAGGAAAATCTGAGCCCTATTATCATTACTAGCACTGGTCCTCCAGTCTATATCTGGGAAGTTAAAGTCTCCCATGATCATGCAGTTTCCATTAGTATTTACTTTATTAAAGACATTAAAAAGGGCTCTATCCATATCCAAATTAGATCCCGGAGGTCTATAGCACACCCCAAGCATTATCGTAGGAGAGGCTTTACTAGTTTTCTTCCCCAATGTAATTTTTGCCCAGACGGACTCTGTCTTATCCATTGCATCGCTTCTTATTTCTTTACATTCTACCTCATCATTGATATATAATGCTACTCCACCCCCTTTACCTTTGTTTCTGTCTTTCCTAAAGAGCACATACCCTTCAATACCGGTAGTCCAGTCATGACTGCTATTCCACCATGTTTCTGTTATCCCTTAACAATCTTAGCTCTCAATCTACTAAGGCCCATATGTGGGATACAAGGAATGACAAGAACCCAAAATGAGGGGCACAAAAGAATTATTTGTAAGGGAAACTTAAAATGCCTTGGGATTCATGTGTAAATAATTCTTGTTCATAATCACAACTTTATTATTCTTTATTTCTGCTGTAAGTAATTTTCAACAATGAAAGTGAGGGATACCAAATTTGTGTGGAATGTAGGTAACTCAGGAACTAACATGGGGGACATTTGATAGGTATGAGCACAATACATGGATAGCCTTTATCTGACTGGTGGGTATGTTAAGCATCTTCTGTGTCTTCACCCTTCCTTAGTAAGGTACATCGGTCAATATCGTGTACAGATATATTTAATCATGACACATTTCTGGAGAAGAACCACATCAGGAGAAAGAGAGAAGCACCATTCCTCAAACAGGCCCAATTCACATAGACTTTTTTCTTTGGTGATGACTTTACCTTGTAATTAGCTTCCATACAAACAGGGTGTATGTAAATCCTGACCCAATATTACTTAAGGGCTTAACAAGTAAATGGACACATTCATTTCAATGGGAGTGCTGCCTGAGTAATTAAGTAGGTTGAAAAACTTTGAAATGTTCGAATTGCTGATGAAAATTTTTTCAACCCATTCCACTGAGGGCTACTGAATTGATCATTTACTTCATCTACCAACTGAAGTCAGTTTACACCAGATGAGGACTCGCTCATTATTTCTTTAGAAGGCTGTTCCTGTTCATCTGCTAGTTATAACTAAACCACCTGCACTTTGCTAATGATTGGGGAGCTGGGAGAGCAGCGGAAGAGAAGGGAAACAAAATCTTCCAACCTGGAAGAGAAACTCTTGACCTAGAGAGAATCTAGTAGAGACCCTGCATTATGTACAGAAGTAACATGTCTAAGCCCCAAATTTAGGAAAATATTCCTATTCAGGAAAGCATTTACATGTGTTTTTGTCCTGAACTGGCCCTTAAAAAGCAAATCAATACTCAGGAGAACACCCTACAGATTCTATTCTAAAATTAACCAAACAAATCTGATCTGCTAGTAACAGAAAGGGGAGAAAGCAGATATAATTCTAACCTACTAACTATGGATGAGTCCCAGGTAGTAACTGCTAGGTTAGATTAAAGATAAGGAGAAAGATTTCATTGCAGGAAAAATTGTGGAGAGGCATTTAAAAGCTTTTATGGAAAAAAATATTCATGTCAACTTGAAGTTAATGTACTTTAGATTAAAGTCTAAAAATGTCTGAGAACTGCTTTCTTTGTCTGTAATGGGAAAACCTCCTTAGAGATGGGTGACAATTGGTGAGGACATGGAAATTGTAAAAACCTACCAATAACACTTACTCAAAAACCTTTTTGTTTCTGAGAAACTCACCAGTGAAGCAGCTTTAGTTGTCACTGGCCTCTACTAGCCATTTATTTTTATTTTTAAACTGGAACATAAAGTCTGTATTTTCAATTTCAGTCTGTCAGGTTCTGATCCCAATATACAGGGACTTCTTGCCCACCTTAAGAAGTTAACTCTCTTTTTAAATAGTTCTCAGGTACAGCACAGAAGGGCAATTCCTGCGGACTACTATGTTTCCAAATCTGCCTTACAAGGAGCAGGTGGCTGCTCTGATACCCAGAGCTTTCATAAAAACTCAATGAACTCTGGAGATGCATGAGGAGTTAGGAAGTCTGATTTCATTCTTTTCTGGTTCTAGTTCTCTAATTCCATTCATTTAAATTCAGTGGATAGTCTTATTTTCATGGGGGCGGTTTTCCCTTTAGCAGCTGAACTTCGACTTTCCTTCTCTCTTGTGTTTCCTTCTACATCTAGAGATAGAAGTAATCCAGGCCAAGGAAAGCATCCCTTGTGACCCAGCCAGATCCCACCATCCCTCATTCTCCACATAATGAAGTTGGTGCCTTGGTGAAGTACCCCCACACACACCACCACTACCACTGCAAGGGAGGGAGACCCAGGGGACCAACAGCAGGTGATAAGTGGCTTTTAGGGGAGGTATGCGGTTTTCCTGGGGTAACTGGCCTTGCTGTATATATGGTAACTAATGTCCTTCAGCTGGGTTCTGTTTTTCACATCTCAGGAGCGTGGGAGATGTTGCTGAGGCAGTAGCTGGGCTGCTATGACAACCCTCAGTACCATACATACATGGGGGGGGCACTGGATGGGCTGTGCATGTGTGTATGTGAGAGACAGCATCAATGTGCCTCCTAACTAACCTTTGAATCTTCCAGGTGGATCCCCATGGGGCAAGAAAAGCTAATGACTTCTTTTTAACAGTTGTATTTGTCCATCTGTTTCTGGGTCTTTCTTTCCTGCTCCAGGACTGGGAAGTGCCACTCATAGGTGAAAGTCAGAGCTGAAACCAGTTACCTGCTCCCAAACCTGAGCTCTCAGGCTGGTGGGAGGGGGGCAAGATCAGTCAAGTGCTACCTCTGCTGCCCTGGGGCAAAGGTGTCACTGAAAGGTTGGCCCAAGTAGCGTGTGATTGCCCCAGGAGGATTCACTGCTATGCCCATGCTCCCTGCTTATACTTTCACTGCAAAGGTGATAATAGGGAAGGATATGGTGGCTGGTCTTGCTCAGAGCAAGTGAAATCCCAGTCATGGTGTGAATATCTATTGGTAGCAATTGTGCATGTGGATGTATAGTTTGTTGAAATGTCAAAATTCTTTGCTGTGGACAAAGCCTCAGAGGCCAGAAGCCAGCTTGCCTGCTCAGAGTGAGTGTTATCCCTCTAACAACACCAGGCAGTACTTCTGCCAAAGGCCCCATGAGCTCACGTGTCAAAGAGGCAACAAATCCGGGAAGTGATGAGCCTGTGCGTGAACACAGCAATAACAGCTTCCTCCCGTCATTTACGCTAGGTGGGAGAAAGAGGACAGATACAATGTTAGAATGGAGCTAGGCTCAGCAAGGGTATTCTTATGTGCACTGTGTCTTTCTTGTCCTCTCAAGGCATCCACTCACAGAGGTGAATATGGCTATCAAATATGAATTGTAGCGATATCTAAAAATCAGACTGTTCCCCTGATCATTCACAAAGCTGTTTATCTCCTGGACCTAGAGAAAGGTATGAAATGTGCACATAAAAAACCCTAGCTCCCCTTTTGTTTAAAATAGGTTTCTTTTTACACTAGGTTATTCATTTTGATAGCTTCAGCTTCTACTCAGTTTCATTAATATACAGAACTTCCTAATACTCTATGCTCCCTTGAAATATTGCTTCAATGATAGCTGATATGCTAAGTGGTATAATTTATCACTGTCAGGCATGTGGAATTTTGGACACACTATGACTCCTCTTACTTGTATAAGAGAATTTATGATCTCTTTGCCCATAAAAATGTCTCCATGTTTATTCCTCTACATGGCAGGGCAATCTCCTTGCTGCTGCTGGCCCCCAGGTGCAGAGTGCCTTGCCTGCACCTGTCCAGCTGCAGTTCTGACTCTCAAGGGTTGGGTTCAGCATTCAGGGAACCCAGGCAGGGGATGAGCACCACTCTTTAAAGTCACAGGGACTGTTTCAGAAAGGGGCTCCCTGCACACAAGGATTGAAGGGACTGGTATACTCTGAAGTAATCGCTTTCAGATCTAGGGTCCTGATTCTGCAAAAAAATTATGAAGGCATCGAATTTAAGCACGTGAGTATTCCCTTTGAGGTGAAGGGGGCTACTCACATGATTAAAGCTAAGTATACGTTTACATGACAAACAATAAAAAAAAGCAGCATGAGATTCTCAAACAAATAGTGGTTTCTTCCTCAGTTTATCTGGACTATAGGACTGAATGTATATGAGCAAGGTGTGTGGTTGGGGTTACTTATATTGTTCCATTGAAAAAATGCATCCTGTTTCCACATACAGTCAGGCTTGGAGGTCAGTCTGATATCTCCTGGGAAGGAGATCCACAGCCACACTCTGTTTCTGAGAACGTCCTGCCTCCAGTCTGTGGCTTTATGGATGGATTCCCTCCCTTAGCCACTAAAGAACTCCAACGACTCTCCAGGTATTTATAGTACACTAATCACGGTGGTATCTAGACATGTGATCTCCATATCAAGGCCTTTTCCATAAGTAATTCATCCAATCGCCCTGTTATAGATTTCTGCCACAGTAATAGCTCCAGATGCAACAGCTGCAGTTTTTGTTCCCCCTCCCGCAAAAAAAAAAAAAAAAAAGAAAGAGAGAGTGCAGCTAATATTTCCTCTCATCCTCTCAGGCTGCACCTCACACGGGTAATGCTGAACAGCAGGATATATATTGCTTTTTCAACACCCGTTGGAAACTACTTTAATTAGTATCCATAAAAAGGACTAAAGTAGCAATTTAACTAAATAATACATGTCACTCAAAAAATATGAATTGTCTAAAGATGATTCAAATGAAAGCTTTTCCCTTCTTTGTCACCAGGAAGATTACTTAGCTGTCTGTAAGGAATCTTCACATACAGGCTATAGGCACCACATTTCCACAGAGCGTTAGAGAAGCCAGAAAGGTGCTCTACACATCTCATATTGCTCCACTTTACGCTGCTGAATGATTTAAAGGCAATCTTGATTAATTCATGTCCTGCCAGTCCTGCAAGGTGCTCAACCCCCGTTAAAGTTAATGGCAACTGAGGGCACGCAGTACCTTGTAAGCATCGCTATGCACTTCGCAGGACCAGCCCCCTCTTTTCAGCCCCCACCCTATCAAATAACCCAAAAATAATGGTCCCAGGATCGCTGCTATTTCTTATTTTTATATACATTCCAGTTGATCCAACTCTCTGGGTGCAACGAAACACATTTGGCAGCAAACTGAAAAAAACTCTTCTTCCTCTGATTTAATCCATTTCCTTACAGCGACTAACACTTTTCTAATAGTATCTGAATTGAAAAATGCTCAAACAAAGGGGTTGTCTCCTGCCATTTTGTTTTTCTATTAAAAAACACCCCCATCCACACACCCACCATAGGCCCATATCCTCAGCTTTTGTAAATCATCAAAGCCTAGGGCTGCCAGGCAAATGGTTTTCAACCAGAATGCCCAGTCGAAAAGGGACCCTGGTGATTCTGGTCGGTACTGCCAACCAGGCTGTTAGAAGTCTGGTCAGCGGCGCAGCAGGGGCCCAGGGCTAAGGCAGACTTCCTACCTGCCCTGGCTCTGCAGTACTCCCAGAAGTGGTCGCCAGGTCCCTGCGGCCCCTAGGCACAGGGAGGCTCCACATGCTGCCCTCGCCCTTAGTGCTGGCTCTGCAGCTCACATTGGCCAGGAACCACAACCAATGTGAGCTGTGGGGGCGGCGCCTGTGGGTGTGAGGGCAGCACATGGAGCTGCCCTGCTGCCCAAGCACCTAGGGGCTGCAGAGACCTGGCAGCCACTTCCTGGGAGCCCTGGTAAGCACCACCGGAACCCCAACTCCCTGTCCCAGCCTGGAGTCCTCTCCCGCATCCAAACTCCCTCCCAGAGCCCACTCCCTGCACCCTCCCACCCCAACCCTGAGGCCCCTCCTATACCGCAAACCCCTCATCCCTGGCCCCACCCCAAAGCTCACACCCACAGCCAGAGCCCTCAGGGCAGGGGCGGGACAGGGGTGTTTAGTTTTGTGCGATTAGAAAGTTGGCAACCCTATCAAAGCCCCACTGATTTCACTGGCACTTCACCAATGGGGAACTGAACTGCAAATAAATAATTCCATGGACAGATCCTGGTGACATCATAATTCATGATGTGGATCATATACAAAAAATGCTAGGAACTCAGACAGGAGGGGTCTATTAATCCTAAAGTGTTCCATTTTGCAGCCAGACAATCCCCTCCTACTTCCGTGAGCAAAGGGTACTGTGAATTATGCTTTGGGGGAAGCAGATCACATCCCCAGCTTCACTGTCATGATCACCTCACACAAATTCTGTGGGATTCCACTGCACAGGACAGGACTGAGATGATGCCTGTTCTCCCCACTCAAACCGGTGGGACTTGTGGGTAAGTGAATACTCATCTTGAAGCTTTTAACTTATTTGGGTTGACCCTCTGCAAATTGGAAACCTCCTATACAAGCAGATGGAAAAAACAGTGAGGAATTCATGGATGGGTGGCAAAGTTCCATCAGCAGTTTCACTATTGGGGGCCCAAAGGGAGCTGGGATCTTATCTGGAGTCCCACAGCCTTGACTCAGGGGGCCCTGTGCAGACATGTCACAGAAGCTTAACGTTTAGCAATTTGAACCCATAGCAAGTTCTGCATGGTTGAGGGGAAAAAAAACCAATTGCCCAGTGAAAGAATTCTAGGGAACATGTGAAATCAAGTTAATTAAGATAAATTAAATGTGAGATTAAACTGCAGACAGATACACTGATGTTTATGGTTTTTTAACTCTGAACTGGTAGAGCCTAGCTACTTTAATCCAGGACCTAGAAAGAAGCAATTTCTAATAAACATTCTTCTAGTATCATTATTATACCCTATATCCTCTAATTATTATACTATTATTCCATTCTTTTCTTTATGATGATGATTATAAATCAAAAAAGGTCTTCTAGCAATCTTCTCAACTTTCATATAGAAATCTGTTCTTTTCCTGCCAAAAATTGATATTTGCAATCACAGATAGTGGGTCTTCCACCAGTGAACTAGAAAATATATTACAAAGATGTTGACTTCAGTCGTGTACTCTTATATCAGTGGGAGTTTTACCTGAGTGTGACTTAAAGGACTGTATCCATTATATAAGTATAAAATTAAACATGTGCATATAAAGAAATATAAACAAGCGAGATGAGAAAGTTTCATAATATCAAAACAAATCAAATGTTAAAATCACATATTACTGTACCATCTTAGCTATGACCCACCACTTTGAAAAGGCATTATTTTAGTGACAAGACTTGGTTGAGGTTTTCTGCAAGAGTAGTTTTTTCAATTTAATTCTGAGGGTCTATAAAATATGAAAGCTAAAACCCGTAAAGTTGTTTGTTAGAAATCAGTGAATCTGGAATCAGTGTATATGGACTTAACTTCATACTTACCCCGTGCTGCTGTTTACAAGCCAAATATAAGTTTTGGTTTCTGACAATAATATCGGTCATAGACTTCATAAACCTGTAACATTATACAACTACATGGCACAGACTCTCTGAGTGATAAATAAGCTTGCAAATTTGTATAGAGAAAAAGGCAACAAAGAGAAAATTGGTAAACACTCTGACTTGTTTCCCTTGTGAAAGCACTCAGCAGTTACATGCTGTTTATTTGTAATCACTGTATTAGTAGTAGGACTTGACATACCGTACTTAATATTCAGCCTTTGGAAAAGAAAAAGATAGTACAAGCATCTTCAGCAGAGTTAATGCTGAAAATACTAATTCAAACACAATGACCCAACTCCTGAATTCTCCTCTGTGGGGGCAGTGAATTCCTCAAAACAGCAGAACCCCTGCATCATCGGAGAGGAGAAGCAGGATCCTGTGGGCCAGCAGAGAGGGTGCACACCTCCAGAGAGCTGCACAGTCATTGCTATGCCCTGGGGTAGGTGGGAATGGGGCACCATCAGAGGAATCTGGACAAGGGCTACAGAATGTAAGCTGAAGTAGCAGTTACAGAGCGATTCCACCCCGACCACTCCTATAGAGACACCTATAGGAAAAGAAAGTTTTGTTATTGTGGTAGATACCACAGTAACAAATAATAGAGAGTCTTTAAAGCTAATCCCATACCGTGCGCTGAACATTCATTAACACTCCCTTAGCATCTGTCTAGGGTATTTCTAGTGCAGCTATCCCTTTAGTATCTTAGCACCAGCATAACTACCCATCTCACTGTAGGATAGCACATATGGTACAAAACATTATACACTTATCCCAACACTTAGGATCTGGTCCTGAGAGGTCAATTTCCACTGAAGTCAATGGAAGAAAAAGGGTGCTCAACATCTCTCGGCAGATCTCAGCACCTGACAGAATTAGGCTCCTTGCAACAAAGACACTGATGTCAATAGGAGTTTTGCCATGGACTTAACTGGAGGCTGGATTTCACCCAGAGTGTTAGGTTTAACTTTGGATTGCTTTGCTTTTCAATTGCAATTTTTGGTGGATTTACTGTGTTTGCATTTTTGTGAAGTGACACAAGACTTACCCCCTTCAGCGCCTCCTGCTGGTCATCCAGGGAATTAACTCAGCAGCCTCCAGAGCACGCTCTGTCAGCTGGTGTCTCACGTCTCACTAGCCCCCTGTGTCCCTCCTGGACCCCAGTGCCCCTTTCCCTGGGAGGCTGCCCCCTGGCAGTACCCCCACAGTCTCCACTTCCCCTTCCCGGGGAACCCCCAACGCCCTCCTCAGTATATGGCTACTGCCAGTCACCACCTAGCCCTCATTCACTGGGGTAGACTGTAGTGTACAAGCCACTCATCACAGGCAAGACAGGTTTAGACCTGCTGCACTGCCTACTCTTGGGCTGCCCTGTTGCAACCCCAGTACCCTGTCTTAGGCCACCTGCCAGGCCTGCAGCCTGGGGCTTTTCCAGCCTGGAGCCTCCCAGCTCCTCTAGCCTTCCCCAGCCCTGCTTCAACCTCAGGTGCACTCCCCCAGCAGCCAGGCCCATCCCTCTCCACAACTAGAAGAGACTCTGTCTGAGCATCTGGCTCACAGCCCTTTTGTAAGGGCCAGCTGTGGTCCATTTGGGGCATGGCCCCAGCTGTGCCTACTTCCCCAATCAGCCTGGGAGATACTTGCCCCCCAGCCACAGCCCTCTCCTAGGCCGTTTTAAGCTCCTCCAGGCAGGAGCTGGTGACCATCCTGCTACAAGCTGCATTTAAAAAAAGTGCAACTCTATATCCCGGACAGCTCCCATTTCATACCAGACCTAAAGGATGCTTTAAGGTAGGCTGGGTTAGTGCATCTCAATACAAGGAAGAAAAATCCCCTTTTCTTTAAGAAAGGTGATTATGCAAATAGATTGTATAGTATTTTTCAAACAGAAATTATTTACACAACAGGCTATATTTGAGCTGTTATGGTCAGTTATATTAATCCATATTTAGCTAATTTCCAAAGAATGTTTATAAACCCATTGGCCCATAATGGTTCCAGTCTATTGTGTCACTGAGTACAATAGAATCGGTAGGGACTTTGACCTACAAGCCATTTTATGTGTCCACGGATGTTTTCTGGTCTGCTTTTTTTTCCCCCCTCTTAAACTGGATTTGGATTAGAAAAATTAGCCATTTAAGTAGCATTAAACTCTGCTGTATAATATCACCATCCCTGCAACAGGGTTCAGAATTTTTCCCCAGCCTGCTTCTGTGACTGGGATGTACTAAATGAGTCAAAGATATTTTTTCTTTCTGTTCTGAAAACACGTTGATCTGATCCCGCAAGCATGCTGCCTACAGAACCAGGAGTTCCACTTGCAGAGCACCACAGGACTGTGCCCTAACTAAACATGCCAGTGTTTCCTAAATGTAACTGTCAGTATTTTATCACTAAAAGAAAAGGAGTACTAACAAATTTATTTGAACATAAGCTTTCGTGAGCTACAGCTCACTTCATCAGAGTGAGCTGTAGCTCACGAAAGCTTATGCTCAAATAAATTTGTTAGTCTCTAAGGTGCCACAAGTACTCCTTTTCTTTTTGCAAATACATACTAACACGGCTGCTACTCTGAAACCTATTTTATCACTGAACATCAAATAGCATTTGGAACCATCCTTCTTCTCTATGTAAGATACTATGTAAGATACTTCTTCTCTATGTAAGCCACTCATTACCAGAGCACCTCACAAGGTTTAATGTCTCTCCTCACAGGACCCAATCAGGTAGGCAAATGCTATTATTCCCATTTTGCAGAGGGGGAACTGAGACACTGAAGGACTAAGTGATTTGCCCAAGGTTACAAAGGAAGTCTGTGGCAGAGCAGGAAATCAAACTCAGGGCACCCAAATCCCAGGCAAGGGATCCACCTCTAGACTGTCCTTCCTCCTTCCTAAACCTACATAACTATAGCAAACAATAGGGGCCAGAGGTTCAATAAGGACTGGGGCCTGAACACAGGAACAAGACTCATGTGATACTGTATTAGTGAACTTCTGCTTCCATCCGTGTCATTTTTAAAATGCCTAAATGCTGAGATTTTTCATGCCAAGTCATAAACCCTTAGAAATAGATTTACCGTGGAAATACTAGCAGAATCTAAAGTAGCTCTGAAATAATGGATAGTACTGTAACCGTGTTCCCTAATTGCTCTTCTGTGATAGTTGGTCACAACAGACCAAAAATAGAATTACTGTTATCAGTAGCACCACCCAATACTCATTACTCAAATCTCTCATCACAAGGGACAGTTCTACACTGTTCTGCTCGATGACACATTTAGCTAATACAATTTTTAAACACCATATTTGTATTTCTATTATTGTTTCTCCCCTTCGGGCAGTTTCCCCTATTTACACTACCATTTATATTCTTCAGAGAATAAAAGATTTACCATACCAGCTTACATCACCCTCTGTATTGACTGGGCTCCAACTTCGAGAAGTGACCAGCAGGAGATTTTTCAGAGGAAACCATAATACACCCAGGTGGTACTGCAATCCACCTTCAGGTGTAGTGGTGGGGATCGTAGGCTCGTACTCTATGGGTGCTCCGGGGCTCAAGCACACACCGAAAAAAATAGGAGTGCTCAGCACCCACGAGCTACAGCATGGGTAGTGGGTATAAAAGGCTTGGGGAGGCTTAGCCTCCTCAAATGGGATAAGAAATGCCGTATATGATGCACCTCCCTTTAGAAGCCTGCCGCCTTTGGAGTGCTGCTGCCAGAAGCTCCTGAGAAGTAGGGGAGCTGCCAGTGCCTGGTCTGTGGCCCCCTCTGCCCTGAGGCCCCGCTCCCACTCCGCCTCTTCCCTTGTGGCCCCACCAGCACTGCGCCTCTTCCCACCCCTGTTCTGCCTCTTCCCCCAAGGCCCTTCCTTCGGTCTACCTCTTTCCGACCCCCGTCTGCCTCTTCCCTCGGAGGCCCCATCCCCGTTCCGCCTCTTCTCACCCCCACTCCAAAAGCAACCACCAGCAAAAACAAATGTCAGCGCCTGTGGTGGGGATTCCTTCCTTACCTAATTTACCTAACAATTTAATTATTATTAACTGGCATGGCTATATATTTTATTAAAACAGTCCTAAAACTATCTTTTAAAAATTCAGCCTCAGTACTTCCCCTGATAATCTCCTGCTGCACCAGTTCCACATGCTCATTTTGTAGGACCTAATCCTGCAAGCTGCTCAGCACCTTCACTTCCTGCAGAGCCAAGGGTGCTCAGGACCTTTGAGGATTAAGAACATGAGGTTTATTTCTTTTTATGTGTTCAGTGCACTTTCATCTGACTGAGTATCAGGTTATTCACATATTGTGCAAAAGGGAAAAAGGAGAAACTAGAGAATCAAAGTTCTGAGTAGTTCACTGAGGTCTCCTCTAACTTTTCAGCTTTCCAGGTTAAAGGGGAAAGCTTTTGCTAACAGAAGGATTATACTACACCACATTATGCCTCATTAGTACCGGTGCATCCTCACAGGAGTCAGTAAAGTGGCACATATGCAAGCCATAAATACATTTTTAGTTTGCATTCTGTCCTCTTTGAACGTATCTGCAAGTGTAACTCCTGTGTCTAACTACATACTTCAGAATTTTCATTCAGCAGATGGAGAAATGCAGCACTGCTCTTAGAAGAATTAAAAGTATAAGGTGTTAAACAATACCAAATTTATTTGCTGGCCTCCAAGCTGCCGGTTTGATTAAGTAAGACAATTTGTCACTTTTTAAAAATTAGAACTGGGGAACTGCAGATGGGGAAAAGAAAGTAACAAATAGATTACAGATGCAGCCCAACTCTTACTGAAATTAATGGAAAGATTCCCATCGACTTTAATGGGAGTTGGAGCAGACCACTACTGGCATGTCCAAACTCACGCATAGCAAGTCAGAAGCAGAGTTAGAACTAGAACGCAGACCTGATTCCCAGTTTGCAGTTCTTCCCACTAAGCCACACTTGAAAGCAATTCAGTTGGGAATTCAATTCAACTGCTACAGAGGCACCAGTATCTGGGCATTTTGCTCTACATACGTCTATGCTAGGCAATCGGCAGCACATAAACCCTGATAACATAATGTCACACTCACTGATTTTAAAAAGAAACTTAGAGGGTATTAAGATTAATTTAATTTCATTCAACTTCATCTACTTCATTCATCTCTTTCTATAACTAAAACAGCATCAACACAACAGGCTTAAATGTAGGCCAACAAACGTTACGCAATCCTTTTTATTTTGAAATTATTGTAAATCTACAAAGCAATATAACGTTTTGATATGAATAAATAAGTTGCAGTAAACTAAAAAGCACGTTACAGGTGCCCAGCAATGTGTATTGGTATTTCACTGAAATGCTGCCTATCCCCAGCAAAAACCAAACCAATAACACAGAACACAGAAAAGGGATTAATTTGGGTGTAATATTCAATGAGCTGAGCACTCTTAACTCCCATCTATTTCCCTGCAATGAAGGGTGCTTAGATCATGAGCAGATTATTTTGATTCACTGATACATCTGTCCTAAACTGGATTTATTCTAGGGCTGTCAATTAATTGCAGTTAACTCATGCAATTAACTCAAAGAAGTTAATCGTGATTTAAAAAATCAATCACGATTAATCACACTTTTAATTGCACTGTTAAACAATAGATTACCAATTTAAATTTATTAAATATTTTTGATGTTTTTCTACATTTTCAAATATATTGATTTCAATTACAATACAGAATACAAAATGTACAGTGCTCACTTTACATTATTTTTATTACAAATATATGCACTGTAAAAATGATAAACAAAATAAATAGCTTTTTCAGTTCACCTCATACAAGTACTATAGTGCAATCTCTTTATTGTGAAAGTGCAATTTACAAATGTAGATTTTTTTTGTTACATAACTGCACTCAGAAAACCAAAACAATTTAAAACTTTAGAGCCTACAACTCCACTCAGTCCTACTTCTTGTTCAGCTAATCGCTAATTTCCATGGCACTGTTGTAACCGGTGTCACAAGATATTTACGTGCCAGATGCGCTAAAGACTCATATGTCTCTTCATGCTTCAACCACCATTCCAGAGTACGTGTCCATGCCGATGACGGGTTCTGCTCGATAATGATCCAAAGCAATGTGGACCAATGTAAATTCATTTTCATCATCTGAGTCAGATGCCACCAGCAGAAGGTTGATTTTTTTTTTTGGTGGTTCAGTTCTATAGTTTCCACATCAGAGTGTTGCTCTTTTAAGACTTCTGAAAGCATGCTCCACACCTCGTCCCTCTCAGATTTTGGAAGGCACTTCAGATTCTTAAACCTTGGGTCAAGTGCTGTAGCTATCTTTAATAATCTCACATTGGTACCTTCTTTGCGTTTTGTCAAATCTGCTGTGGAAGTGTTCTTAAAATGAACAACGTGCTGGGTCATCATCTGAGACTGCCATAACATGAAATATATGGCAGAATGTGGGTAAAACTAAGCAGGGGACATACAATTCTCCCCCCAGGAGTTCAGTCACAAATTTAATTAACGCATTTTTTTAACGAGCGTCATCAGCATGGAAGCATGTCCTCTGGAATGGTGGCCAAAGCAAGAAGGGGCATACTAATATTTAGCATATCTGGCACATAAATACCTTGCAGTAGTGGCTACAAAAGTGCCATGCAAACGCCTGTTCTCACTTTCAAGTGACATTGTAAACAAGAAGCAGGCAGCACTACCTCCTGCGAATGTAAACAAACTTGTTTGTCTGAGAGATTGGCTGAACAAGAAGTAGGACTGAGTGGATTTGTAGGCTCTAAAGTTTTACATTGATTTTATTTTTAGTGCAGTTTTTTAAATAATTCTACATTTGTAAGTTCAACTTTCATGATAAAGAGATTGCACAACATTATTTGTATTAGGTGAATTGAATAGTGCTATTTATTTTGTTTTTTACAGTGCAAATATTTGTAATAAAAATAATAATATAAAGTGAGCATTGTACACTATGTATTCTGTGTGGTAATTTAAATCAATATATTTGAAAATGTAGAAAACATCCAAAAATATTTAAATAAATTGTATTCTATTATTCTTTAACAGTGGGATTAACCGCGCAATTAATCTTTTTAATCGCTTGACAGCCCTAATTTATACATTGTTTAGGATGGGCTTTTTAGTTTAGGGTAATCATCTGTAAGGGAGAATGTAAATTTTTTGGAAGAATTGCTTTTAATGATATCTAATAAATTAACTATTTAGCAGCTGTCTGGCACATTAGAAATAGGACAGATGAAAATATGGAACAGTTTGACTTTTCTATCACTGTTATCACCATCATAACATCTAACATCAGACCAAACATAAATCACTCCACTGAAAGTTACACGTTAGAAAAGCATGAGCCTCCCAAACTGAAAATATTTGAAACATTTCAGAAGAAAAGCAGATCCAGCCAAAATAAACCCCATATCTTGATCCTAGTAAACAGATCCCTGCCAGACTTTAATGCTCAATCCATCAAGGAACACTGCTATTGAAACCAATATAAATGGAGAGTGCTCGGCACCACACTGGATTGGTCCTATGCTCATTTTTTAAATTCTTCAATAGACAGATGGTAATTAATGAAGAAGTAGCTCTACAGTCTTATGCAGGGAATATCGTAGCTCTAACTGAATGGTCACACTATACAAATGATTAGTATTGCATATATTTCAGTAGCTCCTAGAGGCCCTAGCTGAGATCCGAGCTCCATCATGTGAGGTGCTGTACAAAGAGACAGTCCCTGATCTACAGAGTTTTACAATCTAAGTAGAAAGGAAGTATCATGCCAATATGCACTCTACACACCATCTTTTAAAACATACCAATTTTTGAAGCTGAGTTACCCACAGCCCACCATCAGCCAAGGGAACTGTGGCATGCAAAGGACAGAGAGAGAACGGCAGCTAAAATTCATCAGTGGTTTCCAGTCAAGCTTCCAGGCTTTCATATTTGTATGGAAATCTGTATGTAGCCTAAAACAATATTTTGCCCTAGTAACATGCTAAACATAAAAGTTCCTGAAATTGTAACAGTCTCAACTCCTGCTATCCCACATACTTTCCTGCAACAGAAGAGAACTACATTCCAGAGGCATGACACACTACAAACCTCTGCATTGGGCAATACAGAGTAAACATGCAGGAGAACTCACAGTTGCAGAAAATGAGAAAATTCAGAACTGCTCATATCCATAATTCTTTGTGCTACATGGGAATAATTTATTGCATAAACAGTAATTACAAGTTTGAAGTAAGAACCTAATTACTAGCTATAGCTTTATTATTTGCACAATGTGGTGTGCCTGCGAAACTGTGCATCAATGCATTGAAATATGACAGTGATCTCTTCCACCACCTCAAAGTTGCACAAAGCAGCTGTGCCAGTGTCTGTCCCTCTGCAGAGAATATCCTTTGTGCAATTTGGAACAACTTTGTTTACATCATAAAAATCCAACTGTGGCAAATGTGCAGTACATTGAATGAGTTTATTGTAATCCTTTTTCCAGTGATGTACTGCTATCAGGAGTCAGGTTTTGGCCCTGAACTATTTATTTACAAAATTTGAATGATTATACCGGTCATGGATCAAGGCTAATTCAGCATGCTGGCCAGTTCCCCAGTGTTCCTGCAGGACCGCATTAGACAACAAAGATTATGAATTGTCTAAAGCATCATTCAGTAGTGACTATTTTCATAAATGATCTGAAGGGTTTGAAAAGATTAATAATACATTTAGATGCCAGTAACAAAGACTCTGGCTAATTGTACGTCTGACTTTAAAAAAACACAGAACAAATCTCAATGGTAACTGAAGGCACAGTCTCATATCATGTAGCAGCCACAGAATGAGGAAGATGAAGCTGATTAGAACTCTGCCATTTCTCAGTGGGAAAATTATTGTTGCATGTTTGCATCCTTCCAATCAATAGTAAAATGCAAAAATGTTCACAAATCACCATGCAATCTCCATTAATATTTTCAAAACAAATTCTGCACCTTAAACCACATAAACCTGCCTTATAAGGACTATGCTGCTGAAATGAAGGCCCCAACATTGGATTCCGTTTGACTGTTATGCTGCTTCTACCTAGTATATGACAAATTAGGTTTAGTGCCTTCTAGTTCATCCCTGAGCCTCAAGAGAACAACCACCTAGCATGGAAAATTTAGCAGAGAAATCTTTGTCTCTGTGTGTATATTTAAAACAGTGGGATGGATGGTCCCAAGCATATAAATTTAGCCTCTTCATCAATCCATATATCAAAATATCAACTGCCGGAGGAAGCGATTCAGAATTTGGCCAGTCCCAATTAATATTATTATTGACATAATTGCAGCAGCACCCAAAGGCCTCAAATAGAATCAGGGCCTCACTTTGCTAAGCAATGCACAGCCACAATGGACAGTCCCAGCTCTGAAGAGCTTAAAATCTTTAAAGGCAACAATCAAAAGGCAAGGCAAAAGCACACAATATACAAGTGGAATGATCCAGGTCTTAGTGGGCCTGTGACTTGTTAGCCCCATTTTTTCTTGTATGTGTTCATGGAAGGAAGTGCTGGGTCAACAGGGTGGAAAAGAGGAAGGAAGAGTAAGCATGATATTGGCAGGCGGGGAGAAAGTAGAGGTGGGAGGGAAAGGAGCCCTGGGGGTAGGGAGCATCAACAAGAGAGAAGAGCAGGAAGTGGAGGGGATTGGACCAAACAACCAGCATGAACATGTATGTGAAGGGTGTGGTATGGATGGTGCTGACTGGACCTCACATTCCTTGCACCGTTATTGCTGCTTGTGGGGGCTGGAAGCTCTAGTTCTGCTTCCTGCAGAACATGCAACTGTGACCAGGGATTGGGGAGAGATCCACTGGGGCCTGATGTCCTTGAAGGAGTGTTTCTACTACTAGTCTCTTCTGTGTGAATTAATTCCCCGTTTTGCCCCCTGTTCATAGGAGGCACTCATGTCATGGCTAGGAGGGTCAGCAGGATCTCCCAAGCAGCAATGTCACTCTGGGAGTACGGCACTGCTGGCCCAGTCCAGACTGGGGCTGAGTGTCCTCAGCTTCCAGAACTTCACTGGGAGTCTAAGGTGGCTCAGCACATCCCAGAATGCTTGCAATCCCTTGTGAGACCTGGCCATAAAGAAGCAGAGCCTGATTTACGGGTATGCTGAGCACATACAACAACCAGTCAATGGATGCTGAGGAGTGCTCATCACCTCTAAAAATCTGGCCCACCAGCTATACAGTTTTAAACCTTATCACAACCATCCTAGTTAATTCTTCCAGCACAGTGAGCTCTGCACATGGACCCAGCAGGGACTGTGTCAGGGGAATACACTTTATTTGTTCCTAAACAGAACAAAGTGTACTCATTTGAATAATCCTTAATACCAAGACGCGTGGCAGTACCAGCTACAGAAAGCTCTGTAAATGCTGCTGTTCAAGAGGATATAGCCTTTTTCTTGTTCTACAGTAGTCTGGCAATATGTATGTGGAAACCAGTGTTTATAGTGAAAGCTTTTATACTTGTTACTGATTGGTAAGCAGACTATGCAGTCAGTAGCAGTGACACAGAAAACAATTATATTTCTATGGACATTGGAAAGCATCTTGAAATTTAAATGTACGCAAAGCAGAATTATAAATACAGAGAATAATATACAGATATTGCCACCGTATACTTTCAAAAATAGAGAGAAATGGGGCAATAAGAACAGTCAGCCACATTTCTACTGGGACTCCTTTAAAAAAAAATACTACCGGGTTGATTTTGCAATTTTATTTTGAGTCAGAAAAGCCATCTCAAAGTACTTGTTATTTATAGTTTACATTTAGGCTCTGCTCAGCAAGATAAATGTGCACAATATTAGAGTGATAAGATAAAAGAACATTACTTTTTACACTGAGATGCTCTGTAATAAAAATTTCACTAACTAGAATAATGTTCCTTGAGTTCTATTCATATTTATGCTTCTAAACCACTATATTTCCCTCTGCCATGCCACTATAATTCTCTCTGCCCTAAGCACCCTCTTGATATTCTGCTTCCTACATTGATTTTTTTAAAATTAAATAACTTTTCCCAGAAAACCATACCCTTTGCACACATTTAATTTTTAGCAATAACTTCTAGAGATCCTGTTGAAAATTAAAGTTCTGTTTTGAAATACACAATGAGGTGGAAGCAAGTGGTTAGAGCCAGGGACAAGGAATCAGGACTTGTATAGTATCCTCTCAGCTTTAACACAGACTTGTATGGCCATGTGTAAATCCTTTAGCTCTTTGTGCTTTAGTTTACCCATCTGTAAAATGGGTATAATAATGGTGGATAACCACCTAAATGTGCATTCCCAGTGTGATGCAGAGGCTAAAAGTGTAAATATGATCCTTGCACGAATAAGAAGGGCAGTATTGAATAGATGTAGGAAGATGTTATCACTATCGTACATGGCTTTTGTGAAACCACTCCTGGAATACTTTGTCCAGTTTTGGTGTCCACACTTTAAAAAGATGTTGACAAATTGGCAATGGTTCAGAAAAGAGCTACAAGAAGGATATGAGGTCTGGAAAAACTTGCATCACAGATTAAAGAAGTTAATGTATTTAGTTTCTTAAAAAAGAAGTTTACAGGATGATGATCTATCTGTAAGTACATATATAAGAAGAAGATTTCTGATAGTAGAGGGCTCTTTAACTTGCAGACAAAGGCATTACAAGATGCAATGGCTGGAGGCCAAAGCTAGACAAATTCAGATGAGAAATAACGTGGAACTTTTTAACAAGGAGGGTAAGTAACCATTGGAACAACTTACCTAGGCATGTGGTGGACTCTTTGCCACTTGAAATTCCTGTGAGTCTTGCTAAAAAATACGTTCTAGCTCATACAGAAGGCATCGCCTTGATGAAGGAAACACTGAGTGAAATTCTCTGGCCTGTGTTATGCAGGTCAGACTAGATGATCACAATAGTCCCTTCTGGCCTTAGAATCTATGAATACTTAACTCACAGAGGTATTATGAAGCATAATTAACCAAGGGTGACGCCCTACCAGCCCTCCATGTACAGACCTCCTACAGGTTTCAGAAGGAGGTGCAGAAACAATGTTTATGCAGGACTGGGCCCTAATATTTTCTAAGCACTGTTGAGATCCTTGGGGAAAAAAGCACCTTTACATAAAAGTACAAACTGTTACTTATACAATATATACTATACAATTTGGGGGAAAAATAAAAAAGGAGATAACATTAAAATTTACAACTGTTATATGAGCTAGCCCTAAAAACACTTTTACTACCAGAGATAAAACATAGATTTTCATTTAGCTGTAAATCATCATTAGAGGCAAGAGCAAAAATTGTCCAGTTCTATACTTCCTTTACATCAGATGCATACAGCACCATCTCTCCCTTTCACAACACCTAATAAAGAGCAATTGGATGAAGGTGAATTGAGAGAAGTCAGAGGGAAGTACTTCATGGAATTTGCCTCCTTGCTGACATTCCCCTCTGTCAATGGCATCTCTCCACCAACTATTAAGTCACAATTCACTGCCTCAGGGACCCCTAACTGCTACTGGATGCCCCTATAACCAACATTGTAAGAACATTTGCTTCTATCTATCGCTGTTGACCTGCGGTCTCCATTTTTACAATGCACACTTGGGAATGAAGGTAGACACCTTAAAGTAGCACTCACTACTATGCAGCCTGTCTTGTAAGCAATACAGGGTGGCATGAAAATCATCTCAGGGTATGTCTACACTGCAATTAGACACCCATGGCTGGCCTGTGCCAGCTGAGTCAGGCTCACGGGACTCGGGCTAAGGGGCTGTTTAATTGCAGTGTAGACGTTGAAGCTCAGGCAGCAGCCCGGGATCTAGGACCCAGCGAGATGGGAGGGTCCCAGAACTTGGGCCCGAACATCTACAACACAGTTAAACAGTCCCTTAAGCCGAGCCCCGTGAGCCTGAGTCAGCTGACCCGGGCCAGCCACAGGAGTGTAACTGCAGTGTAGACATACCTTAAGTCACTGGTTCTCAAACTAGGGGTTGCAACATGGATACATGGGATTTGCAAGCTGTGAGCCCCAACCCCAACCAGATGTGGGACCCCGACCAGGAGACGGGCAGTGAGCCCAGAGCACTGCCACCAAGGGGGTTCGAGCCCCAACCTTGGCCAGGCACGGGGCTGTGAACCCGGAGTGTTGCCAAGTGCAGAGCTGCGAGCCTCCTTGCTTCCTCCCAGCAGAGGAACATGGAAGTGGGGAGCAGTGAGATACAAATACTGCTTGTCCCCCCCATGTTCCTCCACACCAGGTCACTTCCCTCACCAGGGCTGTGGCGAGCATCAGGAGCTGCTGCTCCTCTGCTCTCCCCTTATGCAGCCCAGGTGGAGAAAATGATCTGGATGCAGGGAGCCCTGATATTGCTCCTCACTCTCCCACTTCACAGCCCCCTAGGGGTGCCTGGAGGAGCAGCATTGGAGAAGGGAGTGAGCAGCAATACCAGCCCCTTTGTGCGTGCAGGTCAGTTTCCCCATGTGGGCACAGGAAGGGGGTGCAGGGGTTAGGGGCGAAGGGGGAGTGAGGAGCCCATGGGAGCCAGGGGCAATGGGGGGCATCCACTTGAGCCAGGAGCAATGGGGAGGGATGCCGAGCCCATGGTTAAATATCAAAAATGTGGTTTTAATTTCTCCCCAGCAGGGTCACACTCAGAGGCTTGCTGTGTGAAAGGGTCACCAATACAAAAAGTTTGAGAACCACTGCCCTACCTGCTCTAGTCACTTCAATGACTCCCTGTTGAAAACTATTCAAGATCTCACTAGTGCTTTTCAAAGGACTCCATGGGACTGGCTATGCGCTACCTGAGAGATCACTTCTCTATTCGTGACCATAATCTCGAATAACAGTTACATTTTACTGGAACCATAATAGTGGATGATGCTCATGAGTTTGGGAGAAGAAGTTTCACAGGAGTTGGACCTCCACTCTGGGACTCACTCCCACAAGTGATCAGAATGACTGTGGACATTCAGACCTGAATGCTCAACTCAGTTCTTTATTTTAGATTTCCCACAATAATCTCTTCACATAGATACAACCCAGCCACACAGCAAGGGTGTGCACAGGCTGAGAAGGGAAACAGCAAGTGACCAATTATTATTGTCCTTTTTAAAAATTAGTTGGGAGGCACTCGATGCTAAATCAAAACATTCACAAACCTCATCACCTTCTGCTCCAAGTGCAAGGACCTTGCTTTCTCTAACATATCAGTATGTACTTAGATCAAAGAAATCCAAACAACAACAAGAACTCCTACCAAAACAAAACACTACACTGCACACACAATTCTCCCCCGGGGAGAGGATGAAAGAGAGCACAAACCATACAGGAAAGATGTTATTTGCCTCTCCTTATGCACTACGAGAAGGTGCCTGAAATACTTTAGTGATGAGGGTAGTATAAAACCTATACAGACTAAAATAGAATACTCTGAGGATGGGGCCATATAAGAAAGAACTGCATTTACAAAGGTTTGCTTACTTTTTATAAAACTCTAAGAGAAAAAAAAATCTCTTGTTAAGGCTCTGTCTATCTGAAAATCTGTCTCCATATCTGCTGACTCAGAGGCTTCAAAAAAGACACTCTGGCAAGGGTACAACAGGAACTCCTATCTCATCCTCCACAATGAGGTATTTATGTTTCACTGAAGAAATTTTCAGTATCATGACATGTAGCATTCTCTAAACTGCACGGCCTCCAGCCACCATCTTGCCCTCCAGGGTTTTCACCTGCCCCTCCCCACCTCGCGCCTCAATCTTTTTCTTCTTTGTAAAATTCTTTTCCATGCAAGTTTTACAAACAACAAAATAAAAAGGTAAAATAAATAATCCTTGAGGGAAGTGGTTGAGCAAGGAGATGTCAGAGTAATTGCTCCCTGTAAGCATAAATTTAAACCATTTTTTAAAGTGTGAAGAAATGCCAGACACTCTAATCATTCATTCACTCATGTAAATATATATCTAGGCAACTTTAAAAAAAGCCAGATCATTCACTCCATTTTGGTAACACACATTTTGGTATGTGAACTGCTGCACATGGCGTACACACAACAGCCACAGAGAGAAAGCTTTACTGGTGCTTTGATTTGGCAGATTGTCATTGCTCGCTTGAACAAGATAGAATAAGCAAGCGGTCCTCCATGGTCTGCACTGGCTGTTGCTATATCTTTGTAGACCTAAGAAGATAAGACCATTTCCCACCATGCACAGTTAAAATCAGAGGTGAGCTCACCAATTCTGGTGGATGTCAGAGGTGGGTGAATTTGAGTGTGTGGTATTAAATGAGGATAAAGTAGAACCTCAGAGTTACAAACACCTTGGGAATGGAGATTGTAACTCTGAAATGTTTGTAACTCTGTACAAAACATTATAGTTGTTCTTTTAAAAGTTTACAACTGAACATTGACTTAATACAGCTTTGAAACTTTACTATGCAGAAGAAAAATCCTGCTTTTAACCATCTTAATTTAAATGAAACAAGCTCAGGAACAGTTTCCTTACCTTGTTAAATCTTTTTTTTTTAACTGTTTAATGTTTAACACAGTACTTTACTGTATTTGCTTTTTTTTTTTTGTCTCTGCTGCTGCCTGATTGCGTACTTCCGGTTCCAAATGAGGTGTGTGGTTGACTGGTCAGTTCATAACTCTGGTGTTCATAACTCTTAGGTTCTACTGTATTGATATAATAGGCATCACAGAAACTGGGTGGAACAATGATACTTAATGGGACACAGATAAAAAATATATAGGAATGACAGAGTAGATCGCATTGGTGGAGGAGTGGCCCTACGTATAAAAGAAAGCATAAAGTCAAATATAGTAAAAAACTTAAATGAATCAAACAGAACCACTGAATCTCTATGGATAGAAATTCCATGCTTGAATAAGTATATAAGTATAGCAGTAGGAATATACTACCGACCACGTCACCAGGATGGTGATCATGACTGTGAAAAGCTCAGGGAGATCAGAGAAGCTACAAAAACAGAAAACTCAATAATAATGGGGGATTTTGTTCATCCCCATATTGATGGGGTCCATGTGACCACACGACATAATACAGAGATAAAATTTCTACACACCATAAATGACTTCTTCTTGGACCAGGTTATCCTGGAACCCACAAGAGGAGAGGCAATTCTTGATGTAGTCCTAAATTAAGAGCACAATCTGGTCCAAGAGGAGAACATAGCTGAACTGCTTAGTAACAGCAATTTTAATGTAATTCAATTTAACATCCTTGAATGGGGGGGAAAGAAACTCACCACAATACCATTTATCTTCAAAAAGGGGGAAAATGAGGAAACAAGTTAATGGAAATTAAAAGGAACAGTCACAAGAGTGAAATGCCTGCAAGTGGCATGGAAACTATTTAAAAACACCATAATTGAGGCTCAAAATAAATGTATAGCTCCAAATAAAAAAAACAATAAGAGGACCAAAACGAAAATTCCAGCATGGATAAACAACACAGTAAAAGAGGCAATTAGAGGCCAAAGGATATCTTATAGAAATTGGAAGTGAAATCCTACTGAGGAAAACAGAAAGGAGCATCAACTCTGGCAACTCAAATGTAAGGGTATAATTAGGCAGGCCAAAAAAGAATTTGAAGAGCAACTAGTAAAAGATATAAAAATTAACAGCATTTTTTTTTAAGTACATCAGAAACAGGAAGCCTGCTAAAGAGTCAGTGGGGCCACTGGGCGATCAAAGTGCTAAAGGAGCACTCAATGACGACAAGACTGTTGCAGAAAAGCTAAATGAATTCTTTGCATTGCTCTTCATTGCAGAGGATGTGAGGAAGATTTTAACACCTGAGCCATTCTTTTTCAGTGAAAAATCATCCCAAATTAAGGTGTCAAGAGAGGATATTTTGGAACAAGCTGATTAAACAGTAATCAGACCCCAGGATCTGATGGTATTCACCCAAGAGTTCTGAAGGAACTGAAACACAAAACTGCAGAACCACTAACTATGGTATGTAACCTATTGCTTAAATCAGCCTCTCTACCAGATGACTGGTGGATAGCTAATGTAACACCGATTTTTATAGAGGCTCCAGGGGCAATCCCAGCAGTTACAGGCCGGTAAGCCTAATGTCAGTACAGGCAAAGTGATTGAAACTATAGTAAAGATCAGAATTATCAGACACATTGATGAACATGATATGTTGGGGATGAGTCAACAGGCTTTTGTAAGGGAAAATAGCGCTTCCCCAATCAATTAGAACTCTTCAAGGGTGTCAGCAAACATGTGGACAAGGGAGATTGTAATTGAGTCAGCAGGCGAGGTGGCTTAGTGGGTAGCGTGCCTAGTGACGTCTCCCACTGAGAAGATCTTTCAGTCTAGTCCCCAGAGGTCTGGGTGTGAGAGGGGTCTAGATGTTGGGGGAGAGGGACTCAGTGGGGTAGGGATCCAGGTGTAGCTGGTTGGGGCTTGGTGGAGTGGGGATCTGGGTGCAGATGGCTCGTTATGGTAGTTCAGGTGCAGGAGGAGTAGGGCTCGTCAGGGGGGTTTTGAGTGGGGGGGACTCGTGGGAGAATCTGAATCTGAGGGGGTTGGGCAGATTTGGGTGCAGTTCCCTGTACAGTGATCCCTCCCCATGCAGCTGAGGAGCAATGGGTGCAGGAAGCAAAGGGTGGGGGGGAGTTTGCAGAGTTTCCTGCAGCTAGAGATCTGGAGGGGTGTCTGCCCCGACCCTGGATGCTGTGCAGGGGAAGAGGAAGTCCTGTCCTCCCCAGCCCAGCTGGGACTAGCAACTGAGTCCAATACAGGGTAGGATTAGGGTAGGAATCATCAGCCAGGTCTTCCCCAGTCCTGCCTCCTGCCCCACAGTGATTTATCTCTCTGCTGGCTGCCCTGGGCACCCAAAACATACCGCTGGGGAGGGTCACATGACTGCTCTTTCGACTTCCCTTTGCTTCCCCATCAGAAAGTCATTTTTCTGCAGGGAAGCAAAGAAATCTGCGGGGGGATTTCAATTCAGCTCATGTGCAGTGGTGCAGAATACCCCCACGAGTAACCCTAGCGTGTCCTCTGGGTCTCTGCCTGCCATCTGCTTCTCTCCCCCAGCTCTAAATCCAGCACAAGGTAAAAAGAAAAACAAAAGATAACTTAAACCTTCAGCCCCAATTATGCTCAGCATATATTCTTATTCTTCTCAGGGAGGCTTCTCCGGTGCTCCTGTCCAAGAGCCATTGAGGTAGGTCTGTCTTCTTCCTCTGATTCCTCCTTCTGAGCTGGATTGCTCCCTTTTCAACTCCTTCACCCATTAGAGCACCAGTTAGGTCTGTAAAGGCAGCGCTACATGGGCCCAGTATTGCCCTTTAACTCCTTCAGGCCAGGGTGGGGTTTGTTCACCCCATCATAGGGTAATCCAGTGGATATAGTGTATTTGGACTTTCAGAAAGCCTTTGACAAGGTCCCACACCACAGGCTCTTAAACAAAATAGGCTATCATGGGATAAGAAGGAAGGACCTCTCATGGATCAGTAACTGGTTAAATGATAGGAAACAAAGGGTAGAAATAAATAGTCAGTTTTCAGAGTGGAGAGAGGTAAATAGTGGTGCTCCCCAAGGATTTGTAATGGGACCTGTGCTGTTCAACATATTCCTTAAAAGTTCTGGAAAAAAGGGATAAACGGTGAAGTGCAAAGTTTTCAGATGATAAAAAATTACTCAAGATAGTTAAATTCAAAGCTGACTGCGAAGAGCTACAAAGGGATCTCATAAAACTGGGTGACTAGGCAACAAAATGGCAGATGAAAGTCAATGTTGATAAGTGCAAAGTTATGCACATTGGAAAATATAATCCAAACTATACACACAAAATGATGGGGTTTAAATAAGTTGTTACCACTTAAGAAAGAGATGCTGGAGTCATCATGGCTAGTTCTCTGAAAATATCTGCTCAGTTTTCAGCAGCAGTCCAAAAAGCTAACAGAATGTTAGCAACCATTAGGAAAAGGATATGATAATAAGATAGAAAATATCATAATGTCACTCCTCAAATCCATGGTATGCCCACATGCTGAATATTGCATGCAGTTGTCGTTGCCCCATCTCAAAAAAGATATATTAGAATTGGAAAAAGTGAAGAGAAGGGCAACAAAAATGATTGGGGATATGGAACTGCTTCAACATAAGGAGAGATTATAAAGACTGGGATTGTTCATTTTAGAAAAGAGACAACTAAGGACACATATGATAGAGGTCTATAATAGTATGAATGGTGTGGCGAAAGTAAACAAGGACGTGTTATTTTCCCCTTCACATAATTCAAGAACCAGGGGTCATGCAATGAAATTTAATAGGCAGCAGGTTTAAAACAAACATAAGGAGGTAGTTCTTCACATAACACACAGTCAACCTGTGGAACTCATTGCCAGGGGATGCTGTGAAGGCCATAAGTATAACTGGGTTCAAAACCAAATTAGATAAATGCATGACTATTAGCCAAGATGGTCAGAGACACAACTCCACACTCTGGGTGTCTCTAAACCTCCAACTACTAGGAGCTGGGACTGGACTATCACTCAGTAATCACCCTGTTCTGTTCATTCCCTCTGAAGCATCTGGCAATGGCCACTGTGGGAAGACATGGACCATTGGTCTGACCCAGTTTGGCGATTCTTATGTCACCATGGATTTTTTATTGTATTCATTTATCTGGATTTCTACAGTACAAAAGGAGGCACCTATCCAAGGTTCTAAGCCAGCGTTTCTCAAATGCGGCCACTGTGGTCGCATGCGGCCACCAAGGGGTTTTCCTTTGGCCATGACAGCCTCCTGGGTAGAGATGGGGGAGGGGGCAAAGCAGTGGCCCTTCCTTGCAGCGCTCTGCCCCCAGCTTCAGCTGCGGGACTCCGGTGGCTGGCTTCAGCCCAGGGCAGCGGCCCGCAGGGCTTCAGGAGGGCTGGCCTTACTGGGTGCTGTGGTCAAGAGGCAAGGAGCGGGATGAGCCTGGGGTGTGAGGCTGCAGAAGGGAGCTTAGAGCAATGGTGATGATACAGCACGGTCTGGGGCAATAGGGAGCCCGGGGACGGTGGGGGGCTGGGGAAGGCCGCAGGGGCTAGAGATGATGGCTGGGGGATGGGGGAGGCAGCAGGGGCCAGATGCACCAAAATAGAGCTGTACATGATTTTTATTATTGCATCTGCAAAAGGTGCCCTACATAAATCAATTACAATGATTTGGATGTGTGTATGTGCATATTTATTTTTTCTTAAAGTTAGTTAAGTATTTTAGGAAAATTTGTCAAAGTGGCCACCAATTCTTGCCACTCTGAGGATACCCAAATTTTTGTTATAAGAACCTCTATTCTAGGCACCCCTGCCACAGATTACAAGAACATAAGTCATATCACACAGTAAATTACCCAGGACAGCCAGCAAAACTCCTACCTCACAAAACTCCTCTTCCTCACACAGATTTAATCCCTCTCTGCAGCAGCACCCCACTTTTCTGTGTGATCTAAAGACCAGCAGATCACAAATGTTGAGGGCCAGGAGGAGGGGAGCTTGTCCCAGAGCAGAAGAAAACTCTTCCACCAACCCCCATCTCTTCTGAATTGAGGAATGGAGAGTTAAGAAGCTAGGCACTTTCAAAAATCCCACTACACACTTATCTGCATCTTTAGGTGCCTTAAGTACCTTGGAAAATTGGGCCTTGTCCTTACACACATGAATGAGGATTTGCAGGATCAAACCCTAATTTTGCACAGATGTTAAAACTTTTTAAAATCAAGTTCTAAGTGGATTATTTGTTTCAGCAACTATTGAAAGTAATTAAACTTCATCTGGTTCTGACTGCATTACAAACAAAACCCATTTCTCAGATACACTAGAGCTTCACAATTTACCAACTAAATGAATCTTCACAACACCTATGGGAGATAGGTTTTATCCTCAATTTGCATGTGGGAAAATAGAGGCAAGTAGGTTAACAGACCTACTCCTAGGCCACAGGGGGAATAAGTGTCAGAGCCCCATATGGCTCATCTTTAGACCTCACCTTTAAGTAAAGCATGTCTAAAAAAATATTCCCTCCTCTACAAAATATACTGTCTCAAACTTGTACACATCTGGATTTTTTTAACTCATGTAATTTCAAGATAGTCAAACCATTTAAACAGAATTCTCTTGGGCAGAAACTCGGTGAAATATTAGCCTGGAGCAAATTTTCACTGTAAAGTTATAAATGGAGTTTATAATGCACATTGTGAGGTCACACAGATACTGACACTGCCTAGCAATACTTCCCTGATTTATTCTTGTGTGTAAGAGCCTGACCATTTCTCGAATGTAGTTAACAAGACCATTTCCCTTTTCCTCCTGCACTCTTTTTAAATTAACAGTGATTTTCTATGTTTGTGAG
Source organism: Dermochelys coriacea (assembly GCF_009764565.3). NCBI lineage: Eukaryota > Metazoa > Chordata > Testudines > Dermochelyidae > Dermochelys > Dermochelys coriacea. The sequence continues at coordinate 331,188,138 of NC_050068.2, forward strand.
ATATGAGACAATCAAGAGTCAGACATGGAGAGAAACCCAGACCCTTGAATTTTAAGGCCTCAATCTGCTCTCACTGACGTCAGTGGAAGTAAAATCAATCAATTATTTTTCATTGTGAGTGAAAGATTCATCTCAGTCATCCCTGGGCCTCCCTTTTTGTGTCTGCTGTTACTGCCACTTAAATGTCTAAGTCTCAGACTGAAGCCACAAATCATCTAGGTTACAGGATCCGGTTACCTATGGAACAGCAGACACATCACAAAAGCCACCAAGTGACCCTTCCTGGTCAGAACTGAGCTATCTTTGCTGCCGTGTAAGAAAGGCCATACTGCTGCTGCATATACTGGACGTGATCTGTAGATGGAGAACTACAGTCACCAGGACTGTCCAATCAGCAATTTTCGCAAGCATTTCAAATGGCAAAAATCAAATAATTTTACTGAGAACCACCAGAGCTGAATATGGCATATATTTATTTAAATTATTTATTGGGATATTTATAAGACTCCTTCCTGCATAATCTGAGCCCTTTCCAGATTATTGATGTAGACAGAAGTTGAGGCCAACATTTTCAAGAGCGTCCACTAATTTGGGGCACTCAACCTGACACGCCTTGGGTATTGATTTTCAGAGATATTGAACACTCACAACTCCAATTTGAACAAGTATTGATGGTCAGCATCTATGAAAATCTGGTCCAATGTATTGCCAGTTGGGGCACCCAAAATTAGTGGACGCTTCTGAAACTTTAGTCTACAGAGCCTAATGTTCAGGCCAGCTGAGTGCCCACAACTCCAGCTGAAGTCAGTAAGAGCTACAAGTGCAGATGGGAAATCAAACTGAAATATCTAAAATTACAATACTTACTACTGAGCAACTATGCTGAATATTTTGGGAGGACAGAAGGAAGCCTACATCATGAATCTACCTTTCACCTGGATAGGTCTGTCTGATATGGAATTAGCATTCATGGCCTAGAAAGGCCTTGGATAATTTTGGAGATACAAGCCTCAATTATTATAGTATACTATTCTGCCTTTTATTTATTGTCTTTGATCGTAAGTTAATTTGATCTTAATTCTAACTAATCAGTGAGTTAGCTGACAGTGGAGCTCTCTCTGACCATGAAATGTGAGGGTCTGCGCACATTTGTATTAGAAATCCCTAATCAAGAGTTTATAACTCAACCATAAAAATCTGTTCAAGGCTGAGACATCTGGCATGCAAGACCTACCTACCTAAGTGTATTTCTGAAGTCCTATCACTCCAGTATCTGTGCTATCTCAGTAAGGAAGGTTTTTTAAACTAAATCTGACGAAAGAGTTTGAATTCTGTTTGGAGTACAAAATAATTACATGTTACTGCCTTGTTCCCAGATAATGTTATTAAAAACACCAGCCTCAGGCAAATGCTTCTCATACACAACTGCTTTTTTTCAACTGCTAGCATACAACTACTCAACTCTGAGCTCAATTCCTGTATCAGTCTTGATGCTACACTGTTCCTTTCAGAGTGCAGATTTGCTACATTCATTAACATTCGGTCATTTAAAAAAAATTAATTGCTCTTGTAATTCAAATATTGGCTATGAATTTGAACTGGAACAATGCAACTCTGAAGTCCATAATTTTATCTGTTTTGGTGCTTTTGTGGAAAGGTGAATAAAAATAAAAATGAGTTATTACGGTTAGGAACCTGGTTACCCTCTTGTCCCCATGGCTGGATGACAGAAAGCATTTGACAGGATGAAATAGATTGTTTCTTTGCAGTGGTTTAGGAATATACATCCAAAGATCAATTCAACTCTAGTGTATGGTTTATTCAGAACCTTTTCCTCTCCAAAAGAGAAATGGACAAGAATGCCCTTTCTTGCCCACTACTCTTCACCCTGGACATTGTGTTACATAATAAGTCAGAAATATATGGCATAAATATAGAGTGGGCAGAAAACAAAATTGTTTTTCTTGCAGGTAACATTCTGCTATACATCAAAGCCAAATATCTCAGTGCTTTCAGTGCCTTTACCCAGTACAGGAATTCAGCCTAACCTCTAGCTGAAAAATAAACACACTGAAGACAGAAGCCACAATAAGACAATCTCCATCTTCAGCAATCCAGGACCTCCAGTCTTGTAAATGGAGTTAACGGGGCTTTTGGTAGCTTAAAAAACAATTGTACAAATTGGGCTGAAATCTGTTCTCAGTCACATCTGTAAATCCAGAGCAATTCCACTTATGCCACTGGATGTATTCTAAATTTACACTAGCTTAACTGAAAGCCGATTTTTGTATAAGACAAAAACCTACTTCAGTTTGTTCACCTCTTTTATTTCTTTGAACAGGTGACCAATTCTCCTTCTAATCCTACCACACAGAACAGGGTTCTTTGAAATGAATGTCCTGCCAAGATTCCTGTTCCTTTTCTGGAATCATCCCAATACTCCCAATAAGAATAGTGTTTCAAATTCTGCTCCAGGAGAGATAAAGAATAGAATCCCATATGAGCTCCCGAATGACAGCAAAGAAAACAAGGGACTGGCATGTCCCAATTTCAAACCGCTCACCTAAAATATCCAATAAACAAAATATCAGATACCACACAACTTGTATATGTATAGAGGAAAAAACCAACTAATCCAGCTTCATTACGGGAGTCAATATCCTTCATATATAACTGAAAGATCAAAGCAGTAATCTAGACACTCATGTAGTACAAAACACAGAAAAGAACAAATCTGGAAACACAGAAAAGAACAAATGTGTTATGAAAAATTTCCGGCCCCATCCATGACACCACAGCAAGATGGGAACAAAATTAAATGACGCACCTACATCAGCTCTTTCAGGTTCAGACTTGAAAGTGTTTGAGCAACTCAGCGAATAACAAAGATCAGGAGAGAACTCCGGGCACACTGAAATGAATGGCAAAATTCCTATTGACTTCAACGGGCAGAGGATTTCAGCTGTGCTTTTTATAATTATTTTCATCCACAACGTTGCCTGTGTACCAGAATGCACTGGACAGAAACACACAGACAAGTATGAAAATGAAGTGCAAAAACTCAGAAAGGAAGGCAGGTATAACAGAGAAACAGAGACCTGAAATAGATAAGTCACACCACAAAGGAAAATAGGAAGCAGAATTTCAAGGTCATGTAGAAGTGGTAGGTGGTCAGATACCTTCCAAAATTGCCCCCCATCCCCGCCCTCGCCTCCGCCATCAAGAGAAAGTTCCAATGCAAAGTCAACACATGTTAAAAGAAAAGGAGTACTTGTGGCACCTTAGAGACTAACAAATTTATTAGAGCATAAGCTTTCGTGAGCTACAGCTAAGTTTTTTCCACCAAATGCATCCGATGAAGTGAGCTGTAGCTCACAAAAGCTTATGCTCTAATAAATTCGTTAGTCTCTAAGGTGCCACAAGTACTCCTTTTCTTTTTGCGAATACAGACTAACACGGCTGCTACTCTGAAATCAACACATGTTGTTTCACTATCATCATAATCACCAACAAAATTAATTCAAGCAGCCCTAACTGGTGCTGTAAGGGAGGCAGCTAAATTTTCAAGGAGTATCCCAGATCTAAATATCTGGTCACACATATTTTATAACATTTTACAGAAAACGTTCAACATATGCTGTACTTTGATGAAAGGACAAGAATCATATGTTCTGAGATACACTCCCTCATCTCTACCAAACAGCAAAGAGAGAGAGAGATTCTGAAAATTAACAACAGCAAGAAACAAATCACCACACTATGGCTTATAAGAGAAAAACCTACAATTACAATGTAGCTAAAGAAAACAAGAGAAAGACATAGAAAAGATCACAGCTTTGATTAGAATATTGTCACAAGACTGATAAGAGCCAGTGAGTTACTTATAATACACAAAGAGACAATAATAACCTTGAGCTAAATCCACACTGTGGGGTATCTCTTATAGAGCCTGATTCAGTATCACTGAAATTAATTGATTGATTAAATTAATGAAATGCATCCGATGAAGTGAGCTGTAGCTCACAAAAGCTTATGCTCTAATAAATTTGTTAGTCTCTAAGGTGCCACAAGTACTCCTTTTCTTTTTGCGAATACAGACTAACACGGCTGCTACTCTGAAACCTGAAATTAATGAGAGTTTGACCACTGAATTCAGTATTGAAGTATCAGACCCATACTCAATTATTAAGTACATCTCTCTAAGTACTGACATGGCACTCATCACTGTGGCACCGGAATGTATTTCATTCTTTAATGAATTTACTCTCACAACCCTTTTGGAAACTGTTATTTGTACAATGTGTTATATTTATATTAATGTTGCTGACAGGGAACTGAGTCAGAGAGATTAAGGCCAGATCTTTAATGGTATTTGGTACCTAAAGATGCAGAAAGGTGCCTACTGAGATTTGGCACCCAGTTTGGCACCTAGGTGCTTCAGAACGTCTCACTGGGCACCAATGAGCCAACAGTGTAACACAGTTGCAAAAAAAGCTAACATCATTCTGGGATGTATTATCAGGAGTGTTGTAAGCAAGAAACGAGCAGTAATTCTTCCACTCTACTCTGTGCTGATTAGGCCTCAACTGGAGTATTGTGTCCAGTTCTGGGTGCCACATTTCAGGAAAGATGTGGACAAATTGGAGAAAGTCCAGAGAAGAGCAACAAAAATTATTAAAGGTCTAGAAAACATGACCTAAGAGGAAAGATTGAAAAAAAATGGGTTTGTTTAGTCTGGAGAAGAGAAGACTGACGGGGGTCATGATAACAGTTTTCAAGTACATTCTCAAGACTGTTACAAGGAGGAGGGAGGTAAATTGTTCTCGTTAACCTCTGAGGATAGGACAAAAATCCATGGGCTTAAATTGCAGCAAGGGCGGTTTTTAGGCTGGACATTAGGAAAAATTTCCTGTCAGGATACTTAAGCACTGGAATAAATTGCTTAATGAGGTTGTGGAAATCTCCATCATTGGAGATTTTTAAGAGCAGGTTAGACAAACACCTGTGAGGGATTCTCTAGATCAGGGGTTCTTAAACTGGAGGTTGGGACCCCTCAGAGGGTCCTGAAGTTATTACATGGAGGGTCACGAGCTGTCAGCCTCCACCCCAAACCCCGCTTTGCATCTGGCATATATAGTGGTGTTTAATATATAAAAAAGTGTTTTTTAATTTATCAGGGGAGGTCACAGTCAGAGTTGCTATGTGAAAGGGGTCACCAGTACAAAAGTTTGAGAACCACTGCTCTAGGTAATACTTACTCCTCGCATGAGTGCAGGAAACTGGACTAGATGACCTCTTGAGGTCCCTTCCAGTCCTACGAATCTTTGGGTGCCTAAATATCTTTAAAATCTGGCCCAAGTGACCTGCCTAAGGTCTTTGCAGAAATTAATTGAGTACAGATCTCCTGGGTCTTAGTCTGGTGCCTCAACCACAAGTCCATCCTTCACTTCCTTTCACAAGTATCAGAAATCTACAAAATAACCAACAATCAGTGTTTAAAAACTACTGACAACTATCTGTGGACCTATCAGTGTAAAACAACAACTGTGCCAAACAGCTATGTATATAACACTACTGCATCAACTCTCTGGATATACATTTAAAAGTAACAATATTGCACTATATACATCTTTGTTCTAACATTTACATAACCAACCACACCCAAAATATATAGACCTGTGTACTTTACATTAACATTTACCTATAAATACCCCAGTTAAAAATAGCGTTTTAAAAAATAGAAAGTTATAAATGAAAAAAACAGTTGCACACTGGATGCACATTATTTCAAGGGAAAAGATCATAAGCAGTATATTAATAAATGATTTGAAGGAAGACAAGAAATCCGGCGTTTTAAAGTCCCTTTACAGTCAATGACGTAAAGGACTGTAACAATTTCTGTTAAATTAATAATCTGTTTATAAAGTCTTTAAATATATTGTATTGGATTAAACACCTTTCTACTACCAAATCACAAGAAACTCTCTCCTGAGAATGTTAACATTTTCTATCCTTGTTAATCATGATTTGATATCTTCACTTCTTATGACACCTTATTAACATTAGACTGTAAGCTTGTACAAACACAGAACAGAAAGATGGTCCCAAGGATCTCATAAATTCTCACAGGACAGATTTATTTCACATTAAAATAAATCAATTAACTTGGTGTGGGGGGGGGAACGTTAAAACAACATCAAGGCACAAATTCTGCCCTTTCTTAAATCTGGCACCACTCCATCAACCTAAACAAGAAATTCAGAGTCTTCCCTCACTGAAGTGACCTTTTCACAGATAATCCACTAACGAGACTACACCAAGGTAAATTAAAAACACCTTTTGGAAAGGTACTTTTTTGGATTCTCCACTGTGTGTTAGATGAGCCTGGCTGTATTTTTCTAATTTGAGGCCCCTATGTGGAACTTGATGTCTTAGGCTAGGATCTTTAAAGGCCCAGATCTCTTTGAAATTCATTGAGATTGGGTGCCTAACTCCCTCAGTCTCCTTTGAAAATCCCAGTCTTAAGGTATTTGATGTATGGAGTTGTGACAGGATCAGGCTTTTGGACTGTATGCTGCATGAGACAGGAACTGTTTCTTTATATCGGTATGGTGCTAAGCACAATGTCAGCTCATTGTAATATATAATACTAGTCTGAATTACACTGGAACTCCACACTGATGTAACAGAGCAGAATTTTAGTGTATTGTGCCACTGTACTGACATAGCATTGCCTTCTGTCAGAGAGCAATTACAGCAGCAAATGATTTTAGATAAGATATGAGATACGTGAAAAGACAGATTTTCAGTCTTCTCTCACAAACTCCTGGCTTCTATCAGTTTAAATCAGAGCCCCAAAGTTACTATAACTTATCTGCGTGTACTAAAGCATATAGCCTTGACAAAGCCCTTTGCTTCTACAGATTCACAACACCAGGGAGGTACGTACAGTCTTCTTCTAAACCTTAGTATGTTTATTTCCTCTAAATGGCTAAGCCAGCTGTGCTTGAATATAGTGTAAGAGGCATGACAACAAAACAGCTTTAACAGGCTGGTAGGATGTGTAGTCTGAAAAGAAGTAATGTTAGGCAAAGTATTGATATACAGTGCTAGATGAGTCTGGGCTGTATTTTTCTAATTTGAGGCCCCTATCTGGAACTTAATGTCTTAGGCTAGGATTTTTAAAGGTGCCCAGATCTCTTTGAAATTCATTGAGATTGGGTGCCTAACTCCCTCAGTCTCCTTTGAAAATCCCAGTCTTAAGGTGTTTGATGTATGGAAATGCATGTATACTAGTCCACTGTGATAGATATACTACATATCCCTTTAGGCAATTCAGTAGAATTATTCATTCCATGTTCCACTCTTAGTTCCGCATTCCCCTTTCCTACCTAAATCAGCTCCACTCTCCTTCCTCACTTATATTTGCTAGCCAAGGCAGCTCCTTGTGTTTATAATGAATTATTTAAGGGAACAGCTTAAAGCCTTTCCTTAAAACCAAGTTCATCCAAAATTTTCTGCAATTTACAAAGACAGTATTAAGTTACAGGCATTGCTTGTAGATGGCTCAAGTGAGTATGAATTTTCAGCTATATTTAATATTCAAAACAAGCTCCAACTTTATGGGGTCTCAGTGCTACCATGCTGATGCAAGAATGAAAACAATCAACAACTACCTGCTATGGAAACATAAATTACATTGAGTACTTGATAATACTTGTATGAAACTGCACTGAGTAGTTGATATTGGCACAGCAGAACAAAGAAAGACTCAATGAGACATGTGAAATTATGTCTTTCCAACATAAATCAGGCATGGATTTGTAATTCGTGGCTGCTTTGCTTGATGTGTGTGAAACAGAAATGCCATGTTGTTGCAGGTGCTTTGCAAGCAAATACAAGGCCTAGTCAACTGTTCAAAAAGCCAAACTATGGCGTTTCAAAGAAACATCAGTTAAAAGAAAATTGCACATCACCACAACCAAAGAATAAAAAATCCAGGTATGGCTACCCCTAGGAATGGAGCACTCATAAGCAATTGCAAAACGCTAACATGGCACTACAAAGCTACTATGAAAAAGGCTGTCCACAAAACCAGGAGTAGCCTTCAGACAGCTTATGAAGCACTTCTGCTGATGACAGGCACTTGCAATAAGCACTTGCAATTTTGCGTGGGAACACCACTGGGCTAATGCTTGTTAACAAATTACTTAGTATGAGCCTGATCCTGAAAGGTACGGAACACCGGCCATGTATATTTCTTAAGTGGAAGTTTAGCATGAATAGCACCTCTCAGGACCAAGCCCTATATTTGGAGTTGGGATTAGCAGCAGAGATGATGAGCAAGGCAGTGAAGCAGAGAGAGTTTATGTGAACAAGAGAAGCCAAGGTGGTAAGTTATTTTGGAAGAAGATTATTAAAAATATGAATGGTCTTCATCAAATTGATTATTCAGTTTTAGAATAATAAGGGTATTTGTTAATTACACAGAGCCCAAAAATAAACTTAGTGATTTACAAGCAGATAAAAAGAAAGAGACCTTGTCCCAAAGAGCTTTCAAGCTACATTTTAGACACGATGCAACATGTGAGAGCAAAAAGCTTTTTAGGTCAGCACCTTAAAGCATCTGGGAAGAAAAAGACAAGAGGCAAATTTGGCATGTGTAAAATAATCTATCATCCTCTACAGATTTTTTTTTAAAAGGTTATTGTAAATTCACAAGATCTACATGTAAGAGGGAAACATAGTAACAGGAAAATAAAAAATAAGAAACAATTTTTGGATTGAAGGCTTGAGTGAAATATTTTTTTTTAACTTTGTTTTGCTTTTTCTGAGCAAATGCCTTGTGTAAATCATGGTCTATAAGTCCACACTCCCTGCCTCTGGGCTGCATGAGACAGCATTCTCTGTAGCTGGAAGCCCGCAAAACCTCTTGGGCTATATAACCACAGAGGTTGTTCCTGTGTCTGAGTAGACATCACCTCTCAGCAGTGACCACACAGCATTGATTTAAGGCAAATCATGAGTAAACATGGGCATACATTTTTGAGTCACAGCAATGCCATGCACATTCGGTGATCCATCATCTCCCAGAAGATAAACAGAATGAGAAGGGGTCACCTCTTGGTGAGAACATCTTCAAGCAGCAGCTGAGTGCAGGAAAGAGCTGGTGTTGGTGATTAAGTAGGTGGCACTCATCCTTCTGAGTCATGCTTATCCAGTGCCCAGTAGTGTGGTAGGGGGCACTGTACTGCTTTCATAGGAGATATAAAGCTATGATACTACTATTCTCTTCAGAGGAATAGAGTGGTAGCTTTGATGCCCTAGCCATGGTCCATCTCAGGTAACTACTTCCTGCCTAACTAAATTCCCCTCTAATATTGAGGGAACAAAGTATGATACGTTTCCTGTTCTAAACTGTCATGTAGTAGATCCCTGTGCATTTCTGCCAATGACTGAGAGCCCTACTGAAGTCAACGAGGCTGCATGAAGGCACAGTGGTGCACCCATGCACAATCAACTTCAGGAGCAGGACCTCAGTTTCTTAACTATGTAACATGTTCCAGGTTAAAAGGCACTATGCAAATGTAAAGTTTCCATTATCATTTGCAAAAAGAAAAGGAGTACTTGTGGCACCTTAGAGACTAACAAATTTATTAGAGCATAAGCTTTCGTGAGCTACAGCTCACTTCATCGGATGCATTTGGTGGAAAAAACAGAGGAGAGATTTATATACACACACACAGAGAACATGAAACAATGGGTTTATCATACACACTGTAAGGAGAGTGATCACTTAAGATAAGCCATCACCAACAGCTGGGGGGGGAAAGGAGGAAAACCTTCCATGGTGACAAGCAGGTAGGCTAATTCCAGCAGTTAACAAGAATATCAGAGGAACAGTGGGGGGTGGGGTGGGGGGGAGAAATACCAGGGGGAAATAGTTTTACTTTGTGTAATGACTCATCCATTCCCAGTCTCTATTCAAGCCTAAGTTAATTGTATCTAGTTTGCAAATTAATTCCAATTCAGCAGTCTCTCGTTGGAGTCTGTTTTTGAAGCTTTTTTGTTGAAGTATAGCCACTCTTAGGTCTGTGATCGAGTGACCAGAGAGATTGAAGTGTTCTCCAACTGGTTTTTGAATGTTATAATTCTTGACGTCTGATTTGTGTCCATTCATTCTTTTACGTAGAGACTGTCCAGTTTGGCCAATGTACATGGCAGAGGGGCATTGCTGGCACATGATGGCATATATCACATTGGTAGATGCGCAGGTGAACGAGCCTCTGATAGTGTGGCTGATGTGATTAGGCCCTATGATGGTATCCCCTGAATAGATATGTGGACAGAGTTGGCAACGGGCTTTGTTGCAAGGATAGGTTCCTGGGTTAAGTGGTTCTGTTGTGTGGTGTGTGGTTGCTGGTGAGTATTTGCTTCAGATTGGGGGGCTGTCTGTAAGCAAGGACTGGTCTATCTCCCAAGATCTGAGAGAGCGATGGCTCGTCCTTCAGGATAGGTTGTAGATCCTTGATGATGCGTTGGAGAGGTTTTAGTTGGGGGCTGAAGGTGATGGCTAGTGGCGTTCTGTTGTTTTCTTTGTTGGGCCTGTCCTGTAGTAGGTGACTTCTGGGTACTCTTCTGGCTCTGTCAATCTGTTTCTTCACTTCAGCAGGTGGGTATTGTAGTTGTAGGAATGCATGATAGAGATCTTGTAGGTGTTTGTCTCTGTCTGAGGGGTTGGAGCAAATGCGGTTATATCGTAGCGCTTGGCTGTAGACAATGGATCGAGTGGTATGATCTGGATGAAAGCTAGAGGCATGTAGGTAGGAATAGCGGTCAGTAGGTTTCCGATATAGGGTGGTGTTTATGTGACCATCGCTTATTAGCACCGTAGTGTCCAGGAAGTGGATCTCTTGTGTGGACTGGTCCAGGCTGAGGTTGATGGTGGGATGGAAATTGTTGAATGGTGGAATCATGATTTCAACAATTTCCATCCCACCATCAACCTCAGCCTGGACCAGTTTTTGGTTTACAAGAAATGTAAATTGTACCTGGGATTTGTCATTGAATGAAAATGATTAAAATTAACCACCTATAAAAATCTTTTACTCTGGCAGCCAGCAGGATTCCTGGTGACCAATGCACAAGAGTCTTTTCTTTAGAGATTCAAGACCAGGGCAACCTTTGGTATAAGTGTATGTTTACTTCAATGGAGAGGTGCCTATTGTGATACAGCATGGCCAGAGGGCAGCAGGAGAGTGTTAGAAGGGAGCCTTATTTCCTGGAGAGGGAAGAAAGTTTGCTATAAATTAATTAAAGCACCTGAAGCCAATTAGAGCACCTGAAGCCAGTCACATGATAAAAAACCCCTGCTTCAATCAGACAAGAGGAGGAGTTGAAGCAGGGTGGATTGATGTGGGAGCAAAGAGCAGTTTGGAGGAGTTGAAGCAGAGCGGATTGGTATTGGAGCAAAGAGCAGTTTGGAGGGAAGCAGAGGAGAGTTTGGAGAAGTGCTGCAGTGAGCTAAGAAGACCAAGGGACACCTGGTTTGTGCAGAGGGAGGGTAGGAAGTCCCACAAGCTGGGCCTTGGGCTGGGACCCAGTGTAGAGGGTGGGCCCGGGTCCCTCCCTCTCCACTCCCCTTCTCTAGGACACTAAGGGGGCAGTTAATACCCCAGTTCAGGGGCAAGAAACAGTGCCCTGAATGCCCCCCAAGAAGAGAAAGTGTGAGACCATCATAGTAATGCTGGCAATTTGCCACATGTGGTGTCAGCAGTGGGATCTACACGCTGGAGACTTAAACCAGGGTTGCCAAAACCTTCCTGTCCCTAAGATGGACGACATGGTCAAGGCTCAAATACAAGCCACCGCAGCCCAGCAGGAGGCTACCCGGGGCCAAGCAACCGCCCAACATGAGGTGACTTGGATGCAGCAGGAGACTAATCATCTGTTGATGAGTCAGGCTGCCCAGGACCGAGCCCTGCTGCAACCTGGTGAACCAGATGAAGGCCCTTATAGAGCTGAACCGCAACTGCGACGAGACCCGGACCATACGGGCCAGCCACTGCCTACAGAAAATGACATGGGAGGATGATGCCCTGATTCTCATGGGTGACTTTAATTTTCCTGATATCTGCTGGGAGAGCAATACAGTGGTGCATAGACAATCCAGGAAGTTTTTGGAAAGCGTAGGGGACAATTTCCTGGTGCAAGTGCTAGGGGAACCAACTAGGGGGAGCGCTTTTCTTGACCTGCTGCTCACAAACCGGGTAGAATTAGTGGGGGAAGCAAAAGTGGATGGGAATCTGGGAGGCAGTGACCATGAGTTGGTTGAGTTCAGGATCCTGACGCAGGGAAGAAAGGTAAGCAGCAGGATACGGACCCTGGACTTCAGGAAAGCAGACTTTGACTCCCTCAGGGAACAGATGGCCAGGATCCCCTGGGGGACTAACATGAAAGGGAAGGGAGTCCAGGAGAGCTGGCTGTATTTCAAGGAATCCCTGTTGAGGTTACAGGGACAAACCATCCCGATGAGTCGAAAGAATAGTAAATATGGCAGGCGACCAGCTTGGCTTAATGGTGAAATCCTAGCGGATCTTAAACATAAAAAAGAAGCTTACAAGAAGTGGAAGGTTGGACATATGACCAGGGAAGAGTATAAAAATATTGCTCGGGCATGTAGGAAAGATATCAGGAGGGCCAAATCGCACCTGGAGCTGCAGCTAGCAAGAGATGTCAAGAGTAACAAGAAGGGTTTCTTCAGGTATGTTGGCAACAAGAAGAAAGCCAAGGAAAGTGTGGGCCCCTTACTGAATGAGGGAGGCAAGCTAGTGACAGAGGATGTGGAAAAAGCTAATGTACTCAATGCTTTTTTTGCCTCTGTTTTCACTAACAAGGTCAGCTCCCAGACTGCTGTGCTGGGCATCACAAAATGGGGAAGAGATGGCCAGCCCTCTGTAGAGATAGAGGTGGTTAGGGACTATTTAGAAAAGCTGGACGTGCACAAGTCCATGGGGCCGGACGAATTGCATCCGAGAGTGCTGAAGGAATTGGCGGCTGTGATTGCAGAGCCCTTGGCCATTATCTTTGAAAACTCGTGGCGAACGGGGGAAGTCCCGGATGACTGGAAAAAGGCTAATGTAGTGCCCATCTTTAAAAAAGGGAAGAAGGAAGATCCTGGGAACTACAGGCCAGTCAGCCTCACCTCAGTCCCTGGAAAAATCATGGAGCAGGTCCTCAAAGAATCAATCCTGAAGCACTTAGAGGAGAGGAAAGTGATCAGGAACAGTCAGCATGGATTCACCAAGGGAAGGTCATGCCTGACTAATCTAATCGCCTTTTATGATGAGATTACTGGTTCTGTGGATGAAGGGAAAGCAGTGGATGTATTGTTTCTTGACTTTAGCAAAGCTTTTGACACGGTCTCCCACAGCATTCTTGTCAGCAAGTTAAGGAAGTATGGGCTGGATGAATGCACTATAAGGTGGGTAGAAAGCTGGCTAGATTGTCGGGCTCAACGGGTAGTGATCAATGGCTCCATGTCTAGTTGGCAGCCGGTGTCAAGTGGAGTGCCCCAGGGGTCGGTCCTGGGGCCCGTTTTGTTCAACATCTTCATAAATGATCTGGAGGATGGTGTGGATTGCACTCTCAGCAAATTTGCGGATGATACTAAACTGGGAGGAGTGGTAGATACGCTGGAGGGGAGGGATAGGATACAGAAGGACCTAGACAAATTGGAGGATTGGGCCAAAAGAAATCTAATGAGGTTCAATAAGGATAAGTGCAGGGTCCTGCACTTAGGATGGAAGAATCCAATGCACCGCTACAGACTAGGGACCGAATGGCTCGGCAGCAGTTCTGCGGAAAAGGACCTAGGGGTGACAGTGGACGAGAAGCTGGATATGAGTCAGCAGTGTGCCCTTGTTGCCAAGAAGGCCAATGGCATTTTGGGATGTATAAGTAGGGGCATAGCGAGCAGATCGAGGGACGTGATCGTTCCCCTCTATTCGACACTGGTGAGGCCTCATCTGGAGTACTGTGTCCAGTTTTGGGCCCCACACTACAAGAAGGATGTGGATAAATTGGAAAGAGTACAGCGAAGGGCAACAAAAATGATTGGGGGTCTAGAGCACATGACTTATGAGGAGAGGCTGAGGGAGCTGGGATTGTTTAGTCTGCAGAAGAGAAGAATGAGGGGGGATTTGATAGCTGCTTTCAACTACCTGAAAGGGGGTTTCAAAGAGGATGGCTCTAGACTGTTCTCAATGGTAGCAGATGACAGAACGAGGAGTAATGGTCTCAAGTTGCAATGGGGGAGGTTTAGATTGGATATTAGGAAAAACTTTTTCACTAAGAGGGTGGTGAAACACTGGAATGCGTTACCTAGGGAGGTGGTAGAATCTCCTTCCTTAGAGGTTTTTAAGGTCAGGCTTGACAAAGCCCTGGCTAGGATGATTTAACTGGGACTTGGTCCTGCTTTGAGCAGGGGGTTGGACTAGATGACCTTCTGGGGTCCCTTCCAACCCTGATATTCTATGATTCTATGATTCTATTCTATGATGTGGAGCCATAGCTTTTGAAAGAGCAGCTCTGCGGGAGGCCTGGCCCCGAGATCAGTGGTCTGGTATCCTCGCCTCGTTCCTGTGTGGGGAGGCTCAGAAGGTCTACTACGATATGGCAGCAGAAACTGCAGCAGATTACCCCCAGCTGAAGGCAGAGATCCTGGCCAGATCCGGAGTAATGACAGCTTTGCGAGCCCAGAGGTTCCATGAATGGCAGTATACAGAGGACAAGACACCCGATTGCAATTGTTTGACCTGATCCACCTGACCCGGAAATGGCTGCGCCCTGAGGCCCTCAGCTCTGAGAAGATGATGGTACTGGACTGGTATATGAGGGGGGCTACCACCAGGCCTCCAGGCTTGGGTTGGCCAGAATGACCCCTCCACCTATGATGAGTTGGTCTCCCTCGTGGAAAGACAGCTGGCAGCCCGCGAACTGTTCCAGACCCCAGGGGGTGAGACATGGCAAACCAGGAGCCAATCCAAAACCCAAGGCCCCGGACTGACAAGAATTCCAGGAGAATCATAACTGGGAGGAAAGAGGCCGAGGAATGGCCTGAGGCCAAGAAGGGACCTGGGAGTTTGGGAAGAGAGGACTGGGGGGGCCAGCCAAATAGCCCCAGACAGAGGACGGCAACTGGAATAAGGGGACAGTGTTATGAGTATGGGGAATTGGGGCATATAGCAGCCGAATGCCCCAACAGGGAAGAGCCTATGCAATGTAATCTGGGGGATCACAGGGAGCAATGTGGCCTAATCAGCCTGGTAGGGGTCGCAATGACCTCGCATGGATATACAAGATCAGTAGAAATGAATGGTACTGAGACCATAGCATTAATAGATTCTGGGAGTGCTGTCACACTGGTCTCGGGGAAGTTGGCGAGGCAAGACCAACTAATCCGGGCCAAAAACACAGGGGTAACATGCGTTCAAGACACCATAAATTTCTACCCCACAATCCCGGTACGGATTGAGATCCAGGGAAATACTACCAGGGTGATTTCAGGGGTGGTCCCCAGGCTCCCTTACCCTGTCTTAATTGATAGGGACTTCCCTGGGTTTGAGAACTTACTCCCCCCAATAGAGCCAGGGGAGGGTAGCAACCCCCGGGTTGAGACGGAGGCACCTACAGATAGCCTCACCCCAATGTTTGCTGAATTTTCCCCAGAGTTATTCTCATCCCCCGGAAAACCCCGAAAGTCTAGGCGGTAAAGGAGGGCAGATAAAAGATTGGGATCAGGATTCTAGCAGAGAACCAGAAAACCTCCCTTGTTGGTAAGCGAATCTGTTCAGGAGGCCAGGAGATAATTCAGGCTAGTGAGGACTCGGAGGCGGTTCCTAGCCCAAGTAGGGGCAACCCAGGGGGTGGAGTAGAAACAGGCCCCCTGGAATTATGTCAGATTGGTACCGCACATGAGAATTTCGGGCAGGACCAAGCCAATGACCCCCTATATGCAAATGTAAGGGAGGTAGTGGAAATAAATGGCGTACGTGTGGAAGGAAAGACCAAAGGCCCAAGGCCATATTATGTGCTCAAACGTGATCTGTTGTACAGGATACCACAAATACAAGGGGAAGAAGTAGAGTAACTCTTAATCCCACGGAAACATACAAGGGCAGTACTAGAGTTAGCTCACAGTCAGCTATTTGGGAGTCACAGTCAGCTATATCTAGGAGTAGATAAGACACTGGATAGAGTCCTAAGAAGGTTTTATTGGCCAAGAATACGTGCAGAGGTCCAATGCTATTGTGCCTCCTGCCCTGAATGCCAGTTGCATAGCCCCCGACCTCACTTGTGGGACCCATTAGTACCTTTGCCTATTATTGAAGTCCCTTTCAAGACGATAGCCATGGACATAGTGGGCCCACTGGAAAGATCGGCACAGGGCCACCAAAATGTACTAGTCATCCTTGACTATGCCACGCGGTATCCAGAAGCCATTCCTTTAAGAAACCCCACATCCAAGGCAATAGCAAAAGAACTACTCCACGTTTTTGCCAGAGTGGGCATCCCTAAGGAAATCCTGACAGACCAAGGAACCCCTTTCATGTCAAAATTAATGAAAGTCTTATGTATCCTACTCTGCATCCAGGCCATATGGACCTCAGTCTACCATCCACAAACAGATGGACTGGTCAAGTGGTTTAACAATACCCTTAAAAGTATGATCCAGAAGGTGGTAGTTCAGGACGGAAAAGACTGGGATACTCTTCTACCGTATCTAATGTTTGCTATATGGGAAGTCCCCCAGGCGTCCACTGGTTTCTCTCCCTTTGAACTATAATACCGATGCCACCCACACAGAATATTAGATATTGCCAAGGAAGATTGGGAAGAACAACCCAACCCAGGAAAGAATGTCATTGAGCACATGACACAGATGAGAGAGCAAATAACTCAAGTAACTCCTATAGTACAAGAACACTTGGAAAAAGCACAAGAGGCCCAGCGGACATATTACAACCGTCAGGCGAAAGTATGGAGATTTCAGCTGGGGGAACAGGTGATGCTATGCTGACAGCAGAAAGCAAACTCCTAGTCAGCTGGCATGGACCATATGAGATAGTGGAAGCCATTGGTGAGGTGGACTGTAAGGTCAGACAACCAGACCGCCGAAGGCCAGAGCAAATCTACCACATCAACTTACTGAAGCCCTGGTGTGACCAAGAGACGTGCCTGATCATTCGGGGAGCTCCACCCGACAGACAACCCATAGGGGCAGGTGAAGATATCTCCTGAGTTAACTCCAGAACAATGAACAGAGGTCACTGATATGATATGTCACAGCCAGCCCGTACGACACTGGTCCAACATCATATTGTCACCAGGCCCGGAGTAAGGGTGTCGATAAGACCATACTGGAAGCTAAAAGGAAAGAAATTAGGACAGAAGTGAAGAAGATGCTGGAACTCAGGGTTATTGAAGAATCCCACAGCCAGTGGTACAGCCCTATCGTCCTAGTCCCCAAGTCTGACGGCAACCTGAGGTTTTGCAGTGACTTCCAGAAGTTGAATGAAGTATCCCAATTCGATGCCTATCCAATACAACACATTGACAAGCTAATTGATCAGTTAGGCAAGGCCCGATACCTAATCACTCTGGACCTGACCAAAGGATATTGGCAAATTCTCCTGGCTGAGAATGCCAAGGAAAAGACTGCCTTCTCTACACCCGATGGCCTGTTCCAATACACTGTCCTCCCTTTTGGACTCCATGGGGCCCCTGCAACATTCCAATGACTTATGGACAAATTGCTGCAACCCCATGCCAAGTATGCCACTGCCTATCTAGACGACATAGTCATCCATAGCCCTGACTGGGAAACGCACCTAGGAAAAGTAGAAGCGGTGCTAGACGCCCTGTGGAAGACCGGCCTCACTGCCAACCCTCTCAAGTGCATAATAGGCCTAGCTGAGGCCAGATACCTCAGATATGTAGTAGGGAGAGTTTTGGTGAAACCCCAATGGAATAAAGTAGAGGCAATACAAGGTTGGCCTCAACCAGTCCACAAAAAGCAGGTCAGAGCATTTCTAGGGATAGTAGGATATTATCGGAGATTCATCCCTCATTTTGCCACAAGAGCAGGGCCATTGACGGATTTGATAAAGGCTCGGGGCCTCGAGATAGTAAAGTGGACTGATGCACAGAAGGAGCATTTGCAGATTTAAGTACAGCCCTTTGCTGCCACCCAGTACTCATAGCCCCAGACTTCGAGAAGGAATTCATCCTACAAACAGATGCCTTGGAGGTAGGGCTAGGAGCCGTCCTTTCACAGATGGTAGGGAAGGAGGAACACCCGATTTTGTACCTCAGCCGGAAACTCCTCCCCAGGAAACAAAAGTACACCATCGTTGAAAAGGAATGTCTGGCGGTACTGGGGCAGTGGTTTACCCTCGTGACAGACCATGCCCCACTCCAGTGGATGCACAGAAACAAGGAGAAGAATGTAAGAGTGACTAGGTGGTTCCTGTCCCTGCAGCCCTTCCATTTCCGGGTACAGCATAGGGCCGGAAGCCAACACAGCAACGCTGATGGCCTATCAGAACAGCACTGCCTCTCGTCCCAAGTAGCCCAACCCCATAGTGTTGAGCGGAGGGTGGAGAGGATATGTGATACAGCATGGCCAGAGGGCAGCAGGAGAGTGTTAGAAGGGAGCCTTATTCCCTGGAGAGGGAAGAAAATTTGCTATAAATTAATTAAAGCACCTGAAGCCAATTAGAGCACCTGAAGCCAGTCACATGATTAAAAAAAAACCCTACTTCAATCAGACAAGAGGAGGAGTTGAAGCAGAGTGGATTGGCATTGGAGCAAAGAGCAGTTTGGAGGGAAGGAGAGGAGAGTTTGGAGAAGTGCTGTGGTGGGCTAAGAAGACCAAGACCCTAGGTAAAGGGACAACTGGTTTGTGCAGAGGGAGGGCAGGAAGCCCCACAAGCTGAAGGGCAGGAGACGGAAGTAGCCGCTAGTTCTAGTGGTTTACCGCTATCCCTAGGGCCCCTGGGCTGGGACCCGGAATACAGGGCAGGCCCGGGTCCCTCCCTCTCCACTCCCCTTCTCTAGGACGCTAGTGGGGCAGTTAATACCCCAGTTCAGGGGCAAGAAACGGTGCCATGAACCCCGCCCCCAAGAAGAGAAAGCGCGAGACCCATCATAGTAGTGCTGGCAATTTGCCACACTATTTAGAACAAAGGCTCAATTTGACCCCTGCATCCTTAAAAAGACACCATCTGAAGATGAGAATAGATTTAACAGATTTAACGGAAAGTACTATCAAAACTATAATCTAATTACATTTATATAGGGGAAGCAGTGGGTTCAGGTGCAGGGGTGGCCAACCTCTGGCTCCAGAACCACATGTGGCTCTTCAGACGTTAATATGCAACTCCTTGTATAGGCACCGACTCTGGGGCTGGAGCTACAGGTGCCAACTTTCCAATGTGTCGGGGGGTGCTCACTGCTCAACCCCTGGCTCTGCCCCAGGTCCTGCCCCCACTCCACCCCTTCCCGCCCCCTCCCCTGAGCCTGCCATGCTCTCGCTTCTCCCCCCATCCCCCTAGAGCCTTCTGCACACCATGAAACAACTTATATGGAAGTGCGGGGAGAGAGGGGGATGCACTGATCGGTGGGGCTTTCGGTGGGTGGGAGGCACTGTGAGCCGGCGGTGGGGGTGGGGAAGGTGATGGGGGGGCTGCTGACATATTACTGTGGCTCTTTGGTAAATTCTGGCTCCTTCTCAGGCTCAGATTGGCCACCCCTGTTGTAGTACATAGGGCACTGGACTGAGAGTCAGGAGATCTGGTCTATTCTTGGCAGTGTCACTGACTTGGTGTGGCACTTTGGGCAAGTCACTTCACCTCGCCATGCCTCTGTATCCCTCCCACCATTTATTTAGACTGTAATATCTTTGGGGCAGGGACTGTTTCTCATTGGGTGTTCATACAGTGCTAGCACAATGGGACCCAATCTCAACTAGGGTTAGTAGACACCACTATAATACACTAATAATATAGTGAATGCCCTCAAAGATGGCTTAATTTCTTTTCAAGACTAAAAAAAGTACACTAAACAATTGTATTGGAGAAGCCTAATGATAACTCACTTTTAGAGAGTTCCTCTCATCCCAGAAAGTTTAACAGATTTAAGATGTGATACAAACTATAACCTTGTCCATGGCCAAAATGAAGTCTTTTGTGGGGAAACACGGCAATTTATTAGCACCTCTTAGAAACAATATATATCAGTTTACATTAGGAAGTGAAGAATGATCATATGAGTGAGACTCCAGAAAGAATGAGGGCAGGGAAAACATAATTTCTTGGATTGAAATTTATTGGAATTTGGCCACGACACCAACCTTAACAAGCTATAAGAAGTATCATGGAATCTTCAGTTATATCGTCTTGTGTAGGTTTTTTAGAATATGGAAGCTCTTCAGATATCACTATAATAAGCACAATATACATGCCTGGAGAGACAGATGTAAAAACCGCTGTTTTCATATCTCATCTGCAACTCAGCTTCCCCAGTAGCACATTCCTGAGCACCCTAGTGGCAATAACCATATATAGGCTTGGAAGGATTAGAATTTATTGGTAAATGTTGGTTAATCTATTTCCCATAAATACCGAAACCAACAAATAATATTCCCATCAATAATGGTCTAAATTTACAAACAGGCAAAATAAGAAAAATTCTGCTTGAGAATTTATTAGGGTTTGATATAAGAGTATTTACTTTGATATGTTGACATGTGATGTTGACAATTTGTGTTTTAATGATTATAAAGCTTTACCATTTTTAATATCAATGCTACTGTCATTAAATTATTATTGTGTGGCCCTCATAATTTCCCACAACTATGAACATTTCAATTGATAAACATTGAAAAAATGTTTAAAAATAAACATTAATATCTATCAAAATTATAAAAAAAATAAAATGAAATTCTGCCAATCCTACCCATATAAATTCAGAGGGAAGACTGCCACTCCCTACTTACCAACTTCACCAATTTCTGCAGCTACTAGTTGTTTGGAAGTCTTCAACTGACCAAGCTGAACCTACTTGGCCATGAGATCTCACTGAAGAACAGCAAAAGCTGGTGCTGCTTTGCTCAGATGCAGGATATACTCTCTTGGTTTTTATTTCCTCAGACTTTTACACTTATGAACATTAATGTTACTGCCATTAAAAAAACAGCTACAATGCCTCATAAAGTAAAGGCTGGTCAAAATATTCCAATATGTCCAGTAGATATTTAAAGGAAGCATTTCAAATATCTTTGTGTTCAGTGGCTCTGAATTAACTACAATTATTTCAGTATCCCACTGTCACATGAATAACAGAAGAATTCAATGTAAACACAAATCTAGCAGACCTTATTGAAAACTAATAAAAGAAAAACAATATCTTGATTTTCCTTTATTTTCCCAACAAAGCCTCCATTGCATTCTTTCCCTGAAATCTTTTACACTATTTTTACTGGAAGATGACCAAAACAGAGTGAGTGTTGAAAAAGCTCTTTATACTGGCTTATCAGAAATTCTTAGCATTCTTTTAAAAGTTGACATGGGGAGGGGGGGAATGGCTTTTCATAAGTAAATGAAGCAGATAAACTATAGAGGAAAACTGAACTGTTCAGGAAATGTGCAAGCAATATATGTTGCAGAGAAGGATCCTTCCCACAGGCTGCACTTATGTAACCCACACACTTTATGGGTGTGGTGTTCTGTCCTGTCTAGTGGCACTGATACCACTTAAAGAGAGAGAGAGAGAAAATGAGTCTGCTTTACAGCCTTAACTAATAGGCAGCTGACTTTTAACTCATGCGGTAGAGGCTCACGCACTAAGCTCCAAAGGCCACAGGTTCAGTTTCTCCCGCCAACAACCGGGGTCTGTCGGTGTTACCCTTACACTAGCAATATTCATAGCTCTAATTCACTACAGGGGCAGCTGAACCATGAGTAGCAATGGTGGAAGCACAGTGTAGCCAGGACTTAGGCATTTTTTCCTTTAGTTTCTAACCATACTGCCCAAATTGTATCTACATTACAGCTTCCGCTAGTACACCTGCACCAGTAGTAATAGTTTTAAAGCTTGTTAGTGTAGACCAGGCAAATGGGTACAGAATGTTCCCAGTTAAAAATGTTGCATTAAAAAATAGGGTTGTGGCTTAATCCTCATTTATTATTACTATTTATGTTGCCTTAGCAGCTAGAGATCCCAAATAAGAGTCATTATACTAATTGCTGTATTAAAAAAGTAGTCCATGCCCCAAAGAGCTTGTAATTTGAGTGCATGATCAGAGACAACAGGTGGATATACAACAAATATGGGTGCAGGGAGGAAGGATAAAGTAACAGTGAAATGATCATGGATAACATAACAGAATGGTTAACAGTCACAGCACACCAATTATCTAGCCATTGTCCACAGCATTGAAGGTGTCAAGGCAGAGGTGAGTTTTAAGGTGGAATCATTTAAGGCTAATATTGCTGCTTTGCAGGGAATTACTTGGATAATTACACTCAGCCTATCCAAAATCCCCTGACAATTTAAGAGGATAATGTGTTCTCCACTTTCTGTCCTATTCTATTGTGTAGTACTTCTGTAAGCTGTTAATAGCTGTAGTACTTCTGTAAACTGTGGGTTTCAGTCCAGAAAGACTGCACTTATATGATGTGCAGGTACAGATTTTATTTTAATTTGTTAAAGTTTGTAACATACTTCTGCAATACTCTGAGACAAAATATACTGCTAGATATTCCTACAAAAAAATACAATGATCCAGGATAAACTACAAAGGGCCTGATTCTCTTTCACACTAAGGTGCCATTTTGGCAGTGTAAAGGAGCCTTAAAGTGGGTGTGATTTACATTTCCAGTGACCAAGGCCTGGTCTATATTAGCAAATTAGGTCAGCTTTACTATGTCTCTCAGCCCTGGTCTACACTAGGCGTTGAGGTCGAATTTAGTAGCGTTAAATCAATTTAACCCTGCACCCATCCATGTGACAAAGCCCTTTTTTTCGACTTAAAGGGCTCTTAAAATTGATTTCCTTACTCCACCCCGACAAGGGGATTAGCGCTGAAATCGGTTTTGCTGGGTCGAATTTGGGGTACTGTGGATGCAATTAGATGGTATTGGCCTCCGGGAGTTATCCCAGAGTGCTCCATTGTGACCACTCTGGACAGCATAAACTCAGATGCACTGACCAGGTAGACAGGAAAAGGCCCGCGAACTTTTGAATTTCAATTTCCTGTTTGGCCAGTGTGGCAAGCTGCAGGTGACCATGCAGAGCTCATCAGCAGAGGTGACCATGCAGAGCTCATCAGCAGAGGTGACCATGATGGAGTCCCAGAATCGCAAAAGAGCTCCAGCATGGACCAAATGGGAGGTATGGGATCTGATCGCTATATGGGGAGAGGAATCCGTGCTATCAGAACTACGTTCCAGTTTTCGAAATGCCAAAACATTTGTGAAAATCTCCCAGGGCATGAAGGACAGAGGCCATAATAGGGACTCGAAGCAGTGCCGCGTGAAACTTAAGGAGCCGAGACAAGCCTACCAGAAAACCAGAGAGGCGGACGGCCGCTCCGGGTCACAGCCCCAAACATGCCACTTCTATGATGAGCTGTATGCAGCCTTATTCCATCCACCATGGTAGGACACTTTACCACTCCAGGACAGTAGCACGTACTTGGGAATCATTGTAGAACAAAGCATTGCAGTTTTCAGAGTAGCAGCCGTGTTAGTCTGTATTCGCAAAAAGAAAAAGAGTACTTGTGGCACCTTAGAGACTCACAAATTTATTAGAGCATAAGCTTTTGTGAGCTACAGCTCACTTCATCGGATGCATTTGGTGGAAAAAACAGAGGAGAGATTTATATACACACACACAGAGAACATGAAACAATGGGTTTATCATACACACTGTAAGGAGAGTGATCACTTAAGATAAGCCATCACCAACAGCAGGGGGGGGAAGGAGGAAAACCTTTCATGGTGACAAGCAGGTAGGCTAATTCCAGCAGTTAACAAGAATATCAGAGGAACAGTGGGGGGTGGGGTGGGAGGGAGAAATACCATGGGGAAATAGTTTTATTTTGTGTAATGACTCATCCATTCCCAGTCTCTATTCAAGCCTAAGTTAATTGTATCCAGTTTGCAAATTAATTCCAATTCAGCAGTCTCTCGTTGGAGTCTGTTTTTGAAGCTTTTTTGTTGAAGTATAGCCACTCTTAGGTCTGTGATCGAGTGACCAGAGAGATTAAAGTGTTCTCCAACTGGTTTTTGAATGTTATAATTCTTGACGTCTGATTTGTGTCCATTCATTCTTTTACGTAGAGACTGTCCAGTTTGGCCAATGTACATGGCAGAGGGGCATTGCTGGCACATGATGGCATATATCACATTGGTAGATGTGCAGGTGAACGAGCCTCTGATAGTGTGGCTGATGTGATTAGGCCCTATGATGGTATCCCCTGAATAGATATGTGGACAGAGTTGGCAACGGGCTTTGTTGCAAGGATAGGTTCCTGGGTTAGTGGTTCTGTTGTGTGGTGTGTGGTTGCTGGTGAGTATTTGCTTCAGATTGGGGGGCTGTCTGTAAGCAAGGACTGGTCTGTCTCCCAAGATCTGAGAGAGCGATGGCTCGTCCTTCAGGATAGGTTGTAGATCCTTGATGATGCAGTGTATGTTTGCTGGTGTTCAAACAAAATCCGTTCTTTATCTCTCTGTGTTATCCTCAGGAGAGTGATATCATTCATGGTCACCTGGTTGAAATAGGGTGCTTTTCTTAAGGGGACATTCAGAAATGCCCGTTCTTGCTGGGCTGTTCCCCACTGTTAGCCACGCGGTGGGGGGGAGGCAAAATGTGACCTTGTAATGAAAGCACATGTGCTATGTATGTAATGTTAACAGCAAGGTTTACCGTGAAAGAGTGTACCCATTGTTCTATAAAATGTGTCTTTTTAAATACCACTGTCCCTTTTTTTTCTCCACCACATGCATGTGTTTCAAGGATCACAGGATCTTCTCCTTCCCAGAGGCTAGTGAAGATAAGAAGGCGAAAAAAATACAGTCGCGATGAAATGTTCTCTGAGCTCATGCTGTCCTCTCACACTGACAGAGCACAGATGAATGCGTGGAGGCAGACAATGTCAGAGTGCAGGTAAGCACAAAATGACCAGGAAGAGAGGTGGTGGGCTGAAGAGAGTAAGTGGCGGGCTGAAGAGAGGGCTGAAGCTGAAAGGTGGTGGCAGCATGATGAGAGGAAGCAGGATTCAATGCTGAGGCTGCTGGAGGATCAAAGTAATATGCTCCAGCGTATGGTTGAGCTGCAGGAAAGGCAGCAGGAGCACAGACCACTGCTACAGCACCTGCGTAACCAACCGCCCTCCTCCCCAAATTCCATAGCCTCCTCACCCAGACGCCCAAGAACGCGGTGGGGGGGGGGGCCTCTGGCCACCCAACCACTCCACCCCAGAGGATTGCCCAAGTAACAGAAGGCTGGCATTCAATAAGTTTTAAACTTTTAAAGTGCTGTGTGGCCTTGTCCTTCCCTTCTCCACCATCCCTCCTGGGCTACCTTGGTAATTATCCCCCTATTTGTGTGATGAATTAATAAAGAATGCATGAATGTGAAGCAACAATGACTTTATTGCCTCTGCAAGCGGTGATCAAAGGGAGGTGGGGAGAGTGGTTAGCTTACAGGGAAGTAGAGTGAACCAAGAGGCGGGGGGGTTCATCAAGGAGAAACAAACAGAACTTCCACACCGTAGCCTGGCCAGTCATGAAACTGGTTTTCAAAGCTTCTCTGATGCACACCGCACCCTCCTGTGCTCTTTTAACCACCCTTGTGTCTGGCTGTGACTCAACCTCCCACCCCACCATAAACGTCTCCCCCTTACTCTCACAGATATTGTGGAGCGCACAGCAAGCAGTAATAACAGTGGGAATATTGGTTTCGCTTAGGTCTAACCAAGTCAGTAAACTGCGCCAGCGTGCTTTTAAATGTCCAAATGCGCATTCTACCACCATTCTGCACTTGCTCAGCCTGTAGCTGAACAGCTCCTGACTACTGTCCAGGCTGCGTATGTATGGCTTCATGAGCCATGGCATTAAGGGGTAGGCTGGGTCCCCAAGGATAACTATAGGCATTTCAACATCCCCAACGGTTATTTTCTGGTCTGGGAAGAAAGTCCCTTCCTGCAGTTTTTGAAACAGACCAGAGTTCCTGAAGATGCGAGCGTCATGTACCTTTCCCGGCCATCCCACGTTGATGTTGGTGAAATGTCCCTTGTGATCCACCAGTGCTTGCAGCACTATTGAAAAGTACCCCTTGCGGTTTATGTACTCGCTGGCTTGGTGCTCCGGTGCCAAGAAAGGGATATGGGATCCGTCTATGGCCCCACCACAGTTAGGGAATCCCATTACAGCAAAGCCATCCACTATGACCTTCACATTTCCCAGGGTCACTACCCTTGATATCAGCAGATCTTTGATTGCGTTGGCTACTTGCATCACAGCAGCCCCCACAGTAGATTTGCCCACTCCAAATTGATTCCTGACTGACCAGTAGCTGTCTAGCATTGCAAGCTTCCACAGGGCTATTGCCACTCGCTTCTCAACTGTGAGGGCTGCTCTCATCATACGCTTCAGGGCAGGGGAAAGCAAGTCACAAAGTTCCATGAAAGTGCCCTTACGCATGCGAAAGTTTCGCAGCCACTGGGAATCGTCCCAGACCTGCAACACTATGCGGTCCCACCGGTCTGTGCTTGTTTCCCGGGCCCAGAATCGGCGTTCCACCGCATGAGCCTGCCCCATTAGCACCATGATGCCCACATTGCCAGGGCACATGCCTTGAGAGAAGTCTGTGTCCATGTCCTCATCACTCTCATAACCGCACTGATGTTGCCTACTCGCCCGGTTTCGTGTTGCCAGATTCTGGTGCTGCATATACTGCTGGATAATGCGTGTGGTGTTTATTGTGCTCCTAATTGCCAAAGTGATCTGAGCGGGCTCCATGCTTGCCGTGGTATGGCGTCTGCACAGAAAAAAGGTGCGGAATGATCGTCTGCTGTTGCCCTGACAGAGGGAGGGGCGACTGATGACATGGCTTACAGGGTTGGCTTACAGGGAATTAAAATCAACAAAGGGGGTGGCTTTGCGAGAAACTGAATGGCTGCCTCAAGGATAGAACTCAAAACCGGGTTTAGCAGGCTGTTGATTTCACAGAGGGAGGGAAGGAGGGGAGGAGAATGAATACAAAACAAATCTGATCTATTTCTTGTTTTGAGCCACTTCATCTATCTTTATACATCTTGCTGGCAGCAGACTGTGCAGTACAACCGCTAGCCATCGTCACCTCCTGGGTGCTCGGCAGAAGACGGTGCAGTATGACTGCTGGCCACCATCTTCTGCTGGCTGCAGATTAAAAGACAGTGCACTGCCGGTAGGACTCAATCGCCATGAGACGAAACAAGGGAAATGACCTGGCTGAGTCACTTCCATGTTTGCCCAGGCACCCGGTTAAAAGAGCACCCAGGACTACGTCGACGACGGCTACCAGTCATACTGCACTGTCTGCTACCAAAAGGCAATAAACTGCTGCTGTGTAGCAATGCAGTACCACGTCCGCCAGCACTCAGGAGACATACGATGACGGCTAGCTGAGCAGTCTCCATGCTTGCCGTGGTATGGCGTCTGCACAGGTAACTCAAGAAAAAAGGCGCAAAATGATTGTCTGCCCTTGCTTTTACGGAGGGAGGGAGGGAACGGGGGCCTGACGATATGTACCCAGAACCACCCGCAACAATGTTTTAGCCCTATCAGGCACTGGGATTTCTACCCAGAATTCAAATGGGCGGTGGAGACTGCGGGAACTGTGGGATAGCTACCCACAGTGCAAAGCTCCAGAAGTCGGCCGTTGCCTCGGTACTGTGGACACAGTCCGCCGACTACATGCACTTAGAGCATTTGTGTGGGGACACACACACTCAACTGTATAAAAACGCTTTCTACAAAACCGACTTCTATAAATTCGACCTAATTTCGTAGTGCAGACATACCCTCAGGGGAGTGAAAAATCCACACACCTGAGCAGCATAGTTAAAACGACCTAAGTCCCAGTGTAGACTGCTAGGTCTATAAAAGAATTCATCCATTGACTTAGCTACCACCTCTTGAGGAGGTGGATTATTTATGCTGATGGGAGAACCCCTCCCATTAGCAGGAGTAGTGTCTACACTGAAGCCCAGCAATAGCGCAGCTGAAGAGATACAGCTGTAGCATTTCAAGTGTAGACAAGCCTTTAGTGTGAATAAGAAGCAGGCCCTAGTATTTATCAGGGCTGTAACCAGAGCGGGGTGAACGGGACAGCCGTCCAGGGCTCATAACTACATGAGGTGGAAAAATAGGGCATAGTGGAGGTTGGTGGGATTAACCCTGTGCATAGACTGTGGAGGAGGGGGGAGCATCCAAGGGCCTTGGATGCCCCCCAACTCTACCGGTCCCAGCGTTCCAGAGCCTGCAAGAGTTCAATGAATAACTTATTCAGCAAGTGGAGCCACGTTTTTCTATTTGTGGGATAGAGGCAGGCATATCATAATTTCCTCCCATTTATTCAACAGATAGCTTGTCCTATTGTTTGCATTCTGGGTTGCCCAAAATTCAAAAATCAAGATACGTTATTCAATAAGGAACGGTCAGATAAATCATACCACATTGTCTCTGTTCTGTGATTGGGTGAATGTGCAATCATTTTACATACACACACGTGTGTGTCTAACTTCCATATTCTCTATCCACAAACATTTTTATTAAGCCCTATGCCCCCCCAAAACAGAAGTCAAACTCTGCCTATGGGACCAGGCCCACACGGTGGAGTTCAGGGAGGAAGTGCCACCTCCACCCCTGACTCAACTCAGCAGGCCACCCAGCCTGTCTGGGTTGGAGGAAGGCACAACCAAAAAATCAGGGGGAGCACGTGACCCCGTATGCTTTCCCTGCTCACATATGTCACCTCTGGTAGGCAGCGCAAATACACCTGCTTGCCCAAGGCGCCAAAATACATAGTTATGGCTATGGTATCTATAATAGTATACCTGATCCTCAGCTGGCATATATGATCATAGTTCCATTGAATTCAACAGACCCATGCCAACCAACACCAGCTAATGAACTGGCTCAGTGAGTGTATCTATAACAAGTTTCAGACAAAACTTTCATATATTTTAATACTATAGTGCTAAGCTCTTTCATATACTTTAATACTACAGTGCTAAGCACACCTCTTCAGATGTCAATCTGACTAAAAAAGAAGCTCAACTTCTATATTACAGAAACGACATGTGGTGAAAAGGGTTTTTCCTTTGGTCCTAAGCCTGCTTTTGTAGACAGAAGCTAGATGTGTTTTATAAAACTTGACCCAGGAGTGGATATGTCTTATCTGAGACAAGGAATTATGCAGATTAATTCATTTAAGAAATCCATTTTCCAACTGATTGACTGATGAGAGAGAGCTCTCCTGGTTGCTTAGTTAATCCACCTCCCCAAGAAGCAGTAGCTATCTGAGTGGGAGAAGCTCTCCCACCAACATAGCGCTGTCTACACGGGGGATTAGGTCAGTATAACTATGTCAGTATAACTATGTGGCAGATGAATACAAACAACATCCTCATATCAAATAAGATTCTACTGAAGGTTCCAAATTATGGACAGGAGGTTACTGGACTCAAATTTTAGATATTTCAACCAAATCTAGGAATTTTAAAGTAATCTCATGAGGAAATTAAGAACAATGAGAAAAGTACTATTTGGAAGATGATAATTTCATAATGGGAGCTTTGTCTGGTTAGGGACTGCCAGATCATGCCCTTTTTTGGTAAAAGACCTTCGTTCTTCTCCTTTTCTTCTGTGTCTACCAGCTATTGCACACTCTCCTTGCAACACTTCAATTGTGGAAGCGTCTACGCACTGTGAGGCAATTGTACAAATGGAATGTGATACAATTATACTGCATTATTGGTGCATTGGTGTGATTTAGGAGGAAAACTGATAGTTACTGAAATGCTCGAGCTGAAGAGATACTGTAACTAACCCTGGACCTATAAGGCAAAATTCTTACCTCGTGAAACTCTATTAGTCTTCAGAGTTCCACCAGAGATGAATCTGGCCCACATACCAATACTATTTTGAAAATAAAGGGGTACCATATCTTTCACAAAGGGAGGATTCACACAGCGGTATAATAAATATAGAAATGATGGTCCAGTGGTTATGGTTCTAATTTGGGACTTAGAAGACTTGGGTTCAGTTCCCTATTCTGCCACAGACTTCCTGTGTGACTTTGGGCAAGTCACTTAAGGCTAGAATTTTAAATATATTTAGGCACCTTAAGATGTAGATTGATGCTAGTGGTATTTTCAAAATCGCTCAGGTCCCTAACTGCCACTGAAATCAATGAAAATCCTACAATGCACCTATCTGCATCTTAATTATAAAATTGGGGACTGAGGCATAAAATAGCACTTCCCTCTCCCACAGAGTTGTTTGAGCATAACAAAGACTCTGAGATGTTCAGATACTACTGTCATGAGCACTACATAAGTACCTGCGATAGACAGAACACATCAAAACCTTTCTAGAGACTCTCCCGGATTGGAAAGGGAGCCCATAAACAAAGCTAAGTTTTGAGAAGGCTTTCCAGCAGCAATATAAAATTTCTACTGTCTGGACACACAGTCAACATCTCTGAAACACTGCTCTCAGTCTCTTGC
This sequence comes from Dermochelys coriacea, assembly GCF_009764565.3. Classification (NCBI taxonomy): domain Eukaryota; kingdom Metazoa; phylum Chordata; order Testudines; family Dermochelyidae; genus Dermochelys; species Dermochelys coriacea. Next base: position 331,218,976 of record NC_050068.2, read on the forward strand.
AAACAGATTCTACAATCAAGTGTCCCACCCTATTCTTAAAGAGACGGCTTCCACTAATGAAAAGGATGCACCAATTATTAATACAACAACCAAATTCACTTCTAAACTCAATGTTGTGAAATACAAAATAATTTAAACAATAATAATTTAGTTGCAGTCCTCAAACTAAAATGAAGGTCCCACAGGCACACTATATGTGAGAAAGGAACTCCATATCTCTGATTCTCTTCTCACACCAGTTTTCCACCAATGTAACTCAAATAAAATCAATCACATTACCCCCTCTCCCCCTGGTTTACAGAAGTCCGAGGTCCATATAGCTAAACAAGAACTTTTGCCAGGTCTACAATGCTATCCTGAGTGAAATCCCTAGGGAAACAAAGATTAAGTTCTGCAATTATTCTCCAGTAGCAACTTGTGGTAAGTGAGAAGTGGGATAAGGGAGAGATTTTTTTCCCCAAGCACTAAGTTCAGAAAGGAGAAACAGTCAATCCCCAAATCAATGCTCTGAAGTCACCTTCAATAAAAACAGTTCTCCTTACTCAAGTGACGCCCACCCCTCATTTTTCATCAGTTCATGCCAATATGACAAAGGAAAGAACAAGAACCTCATTTGTCTGCTTCTCCCACAACCACCTGTATGATTTCTTCCATACCACCCTCTATATCTCTTCTGGACCACAAAGCTGCTATCCTCTCCTCTTTTAAGTCCCTCCTAAAGCCATACTTTTTCCATGATGCATACAAGAAACTAGCTAAGTAAGATACTTTTTCATCTCAAGAAGGAGCTCCACATCTCTACAGAGTGAAAGTTAGAGGCTCAGAGACACTGGAATTAAAGCTGGAATTGATGCTCTTTGACAGCTACTGAAATAATAGAGGTAGAAGTTCTAGGGTATCTGAAATAATTCAGGCCCAATTCTGCTCTCAGACCAGCATAATTTAATCTGACATCAGTAGCATTAGCAGTTACACCAGTGTAAAAGAGACTTGAACTTAACTGAGTGGAATACAGCAAAACAACAAAAAATAGCAGTTTCAGTCTCAGCTGTTCCATTTTTCTGTGGAATTATCCACTATCATGAAAGTCATATGCCCTCCGTTCATGGAACTCCTAAAGACCTCTGCGTGACACAAGATTGCACTCATCAGATCTATCTCCAATACATGCAGAGAATTCCTGACATGGAACATCAGTCTCTGAGGAGGAGATGGCTCTCAAAATATCCCCCCTCTGAATCAGAAGTTAGACACCTAAACTTCTATGGACTTTGAAAACTGAGGTTAACAAGTGCAAGAATGATAGAGGACTGCTCTTGGATTTCATTCCTGGAATTTGCCTAAATCAAAAACATTATATTTTTAAGAGTAGACCAGACTAATAGGTATGACTATCACATTCCAGTGTTATAGATATTTTTCTAAAGTAAAAAAAAACCAATATTTTAATGTACTATATTTTTCAAAGGATAGATATGCAGTATTGTACTCAAGCAGTAAATGTATTCAAACACCACACAGTTGTTATCTATGATTTTTATTACTAATACCATACACCTGTGATTTTCAAGCAATATATATATATATATATATATATATATATATATATATATATATATATATATTTAATTAGCTGGCCCTATAAAAATGTTCTTTATGTGTGGAAGGAAATCTTATTTCAGTTTTTACATTTAAAAAGGCAATATATATAGAAACAAAGGAAGAAATAACATGAAGCAAGGTCAATATGTATTTACAAAGTATTTTCATGAACTTAGAAACATTTTTATTCAAGCATTTAAGTAACCAAAGAAGTTCCAATAAAAATCCCTTTACTCTATTCATCAAGAAGAATAATGGGCAGGGAGAAACCTATGTCAGGAAAATATGAACTCAACTTTTAACATGCATCAAAAGTGTAAAACATCCATTTAAAAATATGTGAAAAGGATTTCCAAAGCAGAATTTCGAAGTACAACAAAGTTACTACATCCTGAACAGTTTTAACAAACATTTTAAAAAAAAAACCATCACCCTATTACACTCTAGCTATTCTTAGTAACTAAGGCCCCAATTCAGCAAACCATTTAAGAATGTGCCTAAGTCCATCTGTCTTCAGCAAAGCTCTGTCCTCCCTGAGTTCAGAAATTCCTGGTTTCAGATGATCCCATGTGGTTCTGCTATGTGGAGTGGTGGGAAACTAGGATTCCCAGCCTATGACAGAGTTGTGTGAGGATTTCCTGCAACCCAGTACACAGCAGCTTTCTGACTAAAGTCAAAAATATAATAGGATGGTGAGTAGGTGCAGGATATAAGGGCATGGGGGTGTGCTGCAGCACCCCCGGCCCACACCTGAGGCTCCGCTCCTGGCCCTGCATGTCCGCGCCAGCGGCTCTGCTCCCAGCCCTGCACCTGGGGCTCTGCTCCTGGCCTGGCTGCTGGCTCCATGCCTGGAGCTCCACTCCTGGCCCCGTCCCAGGGTCCTGACTGCCGGCCCCATGCCCGCCCCCAGCTGTGGCCCCACCCTCGCGTCCCTTACCTCTGTCCATGCCCTCCCTCCCGGAGCCATGGCCCTGCTCCCAGCCCCAGCTCGGCGGTGGAGGGGTGCAGACAGGAGGAAGTGGGGGCACGAGGTAAAAAGTTTGGGGACCCCTGCTTTACAGTTTTGTTAGCTGGCTTTCAACACCCCCATTATAAAAATTGTTCCAGGACCATTGGGATGGTGGCACCTTATGTAGGAAGGGAAGAGACCTGTCCATCCCATTGTTGGAGCCTAGTGCAGGCACAAGGTTTATTGTGGAACTGGAGACTGTAGTAATGGTCCCAGAGTGATGCTGGGGGACACCATTCCTTCTCTCTTATGGATCTCCTCAGTGCACAACCTGGCTTCTTATCCTACTGGTGAGGGGAAGGTGTCTTCATAATAACTTTTTATTGTTAATAAAGGAACTTTAAAAATTATTATACACATATTTTTAAAAAGAAAAATATAGAGCATCAGTGTGCTTAAGAATAATACAGGAGCTTATCCAAAATATTTCACATGTAAAAACTGCCAAGTTTGAAATTAATGGCAGTAATTCCTCCTCATCTGTGGACTCACTAGAATTATTTTAGGCATCAAAATGACTCTGGAATAGAAGTTCAAAATGCATTAAAATTTGATCTGATTAACAATTCCATAGCTTTTCAACATTCTTACATTGATATAATAACGTCTCAAAAATCTATCGTACTCTAGGGGTGAAATCATATCTCTACTCATGCCAATGGGAGTTTTGTTATTGAGTTTAATTGAGCCAAGATTTCACCCCATATGTTTTTAACAGAATCATCATGGTTCTACCAACAAGGTCATAATGGAGGAGTTGCATAATAAACAGCAAATAGTCTCCAGCAAATACTTACTCTGTGGACTATTATTAATAGGATATAAACCATAATGGTTGCTATCACATTGAAATTGTTATGTGTTTATCTTCACCGTACAAAGCGTGTGCAGTAATTCTGTCTATTAAATTCCTTATGGATTGTGGACCACACCTCCATGTTCAACATAAGGTCATGTTCCATGACTGCTAACTAGTTTTCCATGAGGTTTGCCCCACCCGATGATATGTAGCAACTCTGCATTAAGAGGATCTGCTTTCCTATGTGAAATACTTGGTGGCTGGTGCTTTGGAATTAAAAAAAATATATTTAGCCTCATAATGGGATAAAAGCTTGAATTTTTTTACCATTTCAAAACTGCATGTGTTTAAGTAACCAAGCACAAAATAAATAATCACAAATCAGTAAAGCAGTTTTGTCCTTCTGAAATTCCAAAAGAGTTAAGCTAATGCCTGTAAAACGGAATTAGTCATACATAAATTTCATCCAACAATGAATGTTGATTGCTGAGTTATAAAAACTTTCAAACAAACAAGACCCATTAATATCACATTATAAACAGCAATGTTCTACCTGCACATTTCTCATTGTGATTACACTCTAAGACAGCACTTACTCTGAAAGAGAAGCCAGAGTCGCATGACCTTGAATGGACCATGTTATTTTAATTAAATGTGTGCACTGAAAAAATTACAGAGAAATAATTGATAAATTTTGCAGAAATGATTATAATAGTCTCACTAACCTTGTTCCAGCACACTAATGGTGTATTATAACTAAAAAAGGGAATAAGGTTACAAAAATAGATAAAGAATTTTATTGCCCATCTTTCTTACTCACACTATTGAAAAACTCTCTTGAGAAAAGTAATTTGGGCAGAGAAAATTTAATATATAATGTTTGTGTTCTTCACCCAAGGAGTACTGAGACTAGATACTAGATTACACTGTGCAAGGATCCAGTTGGTAAAATATAAACAAAAATGGCCTTTTTAATAAAGAAGCTGTGTCCTGTAAGCCACGCCCTTTGCAGGAGTCCTCAGGTAAAGGGTAAAGACTAGCATAAAACTGAGAATTACCTTGGAGAGGTAATTCCGGCTGGCAAGTTCCTTTCTGTCCAAGGACCTGGGCAGATGGTTGGAACTTCAAGGCACATAGCTAGGTTGTCTGGCCAATGTGTTGAGGAGCCTATCCAAAACTGTAGTATATGACTGGACTGCAGTGAAAATCCTAATAAATGTAATGTATATGGAACCTCAAGTTTTATGCATATCATTCAAGGAACTGCAAGTAATAGACTGGAGTCCTGACTCATGTCACTGACCTGCGTATTGAGGGACATCTTTATAAATGGCACACACTGTAATGAATCACTAACCATGTCTACTAAAAAAAAAAAAGTTTGAAAAATGGCAAGGAAGTGGAACACAGACACTATTTCATGTACTATAATAATGTATTAACTAAAACCAACCAAAAACTAAAATTAATAGAGAAAACTACTTAACGTTTTTCTGTAAAGGAAAAAGAGGTAATAATTGAAATCAGATAAAGATATATTTACTTATCCCTCTGCCTTTTGGACATTTAAACTCAATGGAAACTGCTTTTCCCTTTCTGAAATCACAACAAACCAGTCAAGGCAAGACTAATCACATTACATTTATTTAGAAGCTAAAACACCATAGCAGATTTCCTAGCACTCAGAGCCCAAAGCTGACCCAGTATAACAAGGTAGAATTGATTCAACTCTTTTCCCTTTCTCATCTTCTTGCATCAACTATTATGTCTCCTTGCCTTTTTTGTCCTTCAAGACACGATTTACAATACTCTGCACTTACCCCTGTGCCAGCTTAATGTACCAATGTACAAATGCCAAGTTATGTCAGTTGGTTGGAGATGTGACTTTACTGTAAGCAACTGAACACACAGCAGTATACTTGTAGAGCCTGATTCAAAGTCAAAGGGAGTCTTTCCACTGATTTCAGGGAACTTTAGATCAGGCTAATAATGTTTTTCAAGCATTTGAAAATCTCATAGAAGTCACTGTGAATAATAAGCCACACATTAAAATGATGAAATTCAACTGCAAAATTATATTAGGGAAGTGTCTGGGGCAGCTGACGGAGCTGTCTATTATGCTTCCCAATCTGTACCAAGGTTACTCTTTTTTGGACACAGAATACTGGTATTGAACTTATTTCCACTGCAGTATTAAGGTAGATTCCTATGGCTGATCCTGAAATGCCTTAAACAACCCCACATCCCCACATCATCATCATCATCATCATCAAGGCACCTCCCCACACACACACACACCACCACCATCATCAAAGCAGCACTTATGAACTTGGTTCTCCCTGGAGCTTCCAGCTGCTCTGCTCCACAAACCCTTCCGTGAGTCGCAGAAACCTTTGTTCCAAACCTTCTGTTAACCATTCCCTACAAGTCAATGTAGTTGAAAGAAGAAAAAAGGTTACACAGAAAATCCAACATCTTCAATCCTATTCACTTTCCTGGAAGATTGTTAAGCCACTACTCCAGCACTTTTCTATACAAAAGGAGAAACAGATGACCGGTTAAAATGTATGGTTCTGTCCTCCAACGTCCCTCCTGTCCCTGCAGCGAGCACCCTTTCCCCTCCGGTGGTAGGATCTGAAATCCCCACTCCCCAGGCTCAGGAGATCGTTTTCATCAGGGATAAAGTGAATGACTTTTCCTATATAACGATACTTAAGAGAAGCTAAACGAAGCCTCCCAGAGGTGCCAGGGACCTGACAAACAGCAGCAAGTCACTGCCTCCAGGGGAACACGCCCAGTGACAAGCAGAGCGGAGGGTACCCAGCTCCCACACCCAACCTCCAGGCCCCTTTTTCTATCCATCAAAGAACCAGGCGAGGAACGGCCGAAAGCGACTAGGGAGCCCCACGGCTCCCCTCTGGCTCCCCAGCACAGGCTGGTGCCCTGCATGGCCACAGTCGATGCTGATGCTCCCAGCCGCGAGCGTTCCTCAGCGCCTGCCACAATGTTTGGCGCCTCTCCTCCCTCTCAGTGTGTGTGTGTGTCTCAGTGTGTGTGTGTGTGTGTGGCGCTGCTCGCCTCACACGGGAACCTGAACGCCCCGAGGGACGCAGCTTCCCCACCGCCGGCCCGGGCTCTGTCTGCAGCGCCCCAGCGTGCGCCCTGTGCGCCCCGACCCGGGGCCTCGCAAACTTTCGCCGCCTCCTGCGCCCCGGCCAACGCGACAGGCTGCCGCTGACGCACATTTAATTTCTCCGTGCACACGCGGCGGGGCTGCCCCTCGCATCCCCCCCCCCCCCCGGGGGCAGGTGCTGGACCCTGCCCGGGGTGTGTGTGTGTGTGTGTGAAACTGCCACAACAAAGTTCCACGCAACCGCGGCGGGGTCCGCGGGCTGTTGTCCGTCGCCCCATTGCACCCCACCCCCTAGGCTCTCCTGTGCCGCCCCACTTCCCGGGCGCGCTCCCCTCTGCGCCCCGCGCCGCGGCAGGGAGCCTGCAGCCGGCCCTTACCTTGCTTGACACACTTGAGCCGGATGGGGTCCTTGCAGTGCTTGATCACGGCCAGCACATCCCTGATGGTGAGCCCGGCCACGGGGGTCTCGTTCACCTCCAGCAGCAGCTCCTCCGGCACCAACTTGCTGCCGCTCTCATAGGCCACCTCGCCGGGCTTCACCTCCCCCAGGTACGGGAACTGCCCGTTCTCGGCACCCCCTTTCAGCTCAAAGCCCAGCTGCCCCTCCTGGTTCCTGCCTAGGGCAATCTCGTGGACCCTGCTCGTCCAGTGGTTTTTCTTCTTCAAGCCCTTGGACATTGCAGTGGGGATGGGCTGGCGGAGTCTCCCCGGCGTGCTGGGCGCTGGTCTTGAGCCGGGCTCCTTTGGGGGGGGGGGTCTGGGTCCGGGGCTGCTGCTGCGGCTCCCGGCCGGCTGAACGGTGGCACCGCAGGGGCCGTGGCCGCCGGGTGGCGAGGAGGATGGAGAGGTGGGGAGTGTGTGTGGGGGGGGTGACTCTGCCCCCGACTGACTGTCAGGCTGGCTGGGTGTTTTTAGCTGATGTCCATGGCAGCTGCGGCAGCCGGGACCCTGTGTGTGTGTGTGTGTGTGTGTGTGCACTAGTTGTACAGTAACTGGCAGCGGGGAAGGAGGGAGGGCTGGAGACGGCCCGCAGAGGAGGAGGAGGAGGAGAGGCAGGGCTGTGTGTGCTGGGGGGGTGTCTGATCACGCTCGCCTCCAGCCTGACCCGGTAGTGAAGACCCAGAGAGAGGCTGGCTGGCACGGCGGGGAGAAGGCGGAGAGCAGCCGGGCTGGGTGGGGAGGAAAGGGAGGCCGCGCCCGGCCGAGCCCAGGACGGGGAAGGGGGCAGCCACCTCTTCCCCCCACTCCCCCCCCCTCCCCGGAGCAGCCGGCCGGCGGGGGGGGGGGCAGCGCGTGACAGCGGGGCCCCTCCCCTTCGCCGCCCGCCCGCCCGGGATCGGCGCTGGGTTCCTGTGGCGGACGCCCCGGCCCGTTTTCCCTCACCAGGCCTGCCCCCGCTGCGGCCCGGCTGCCCAGTGCAGCGCCTCCCGGGCCACTTCCCACCCGGCTCCCCCTGAGCCCCCGAACGCCTCCTGGCCTCGACCCCACAGGGGCTGACCGCCGGCTGCTGCAGCGCAGCCCCCTAATCCCAGACCCTGCTCCCCAGTGCCCATATCACTGCCCCCGGCGCCGCTCCCTGCCTGACGCCAATTTCACTCCCATCCCCGCTGCGGGATCTGCGAGGAGTGGGCACATCACAACCCGAAGCAACCGCAGCCTCGGATCTGCCTCAGGCCTCCAGTCCCTCCTGCTTCCTGTGAGCACCACTCACTGCCCCTTTCAGAGTAGCAGCCCTGTTAGCCTGTATTCGCAAAAAGCACAGGAGGACTTGGGGCACCTTAGACACTAAGACATTTATTAGAGCATAAGCTTTCCTGAGCATCCGATGAAGTGAGCTGTAGCTCACGAGAGCTTATGCTCAAATAAATGTGTTAGTCTCTAAGGTGCCCCAAGTCCTCCTTTTCTCACTGCCCCTTGTTTGCCAGGTTACATTGTAGGCTTCCCCCGGCAGGGAATGTGGCTTCTATGCAGCCTGTACTGTCAAGCACCTGGCCCCTGGGTGGGCCCGTGGTAAAAAAAAAAACAATAATAGTGAGTAAAGTGGGAAGGAAGAAGGGGAGAAATCCTCTCATGCAGCCTGTTTTTACCCATGCTTCCTGTTTGTCCTCCTGGTCCCAGTCACCCACTGATTCATCTCATCTCAATCTGTTAAAGCAGGGCATGGGAATGAGGTGGTGGGGCCAGAAAGGCTGATCCAGGGGTTAGGATGGTAGCATTTGATTTTGGAGACCTGGGTTCAACTCCCTGCTCTGCCAGAGGTTCCTGAGTGAGGGGGCAAGTCACTTAGATCCAGATCATCAAAGCTATTTAGGTGCTTGAATCAATGGGAGTTGGTAATTGGTAATTAATTGATCTTTAAATATTCAGGGTAAATAGGCCTAATCCCTTGAGATGGGGTATTAGATGGATGGGATCTGAGTTACCCAGGAAAGAATTTTCTGTAGTATCTGGCTGGTGAATCTTGCCCATATGCTGAGGGTTTAGCTGATCGCCATTGGGGTCGGGAAGGAATTTTCCTCCAGGGCAGATTGGAGAGGCCCTGGAGGTTTTTCGCCTTCCTCTGTAGCATGGGGCACGGGTCACTTGAGGGAGGCTTCTCTGCTCCTTGAAGTCTTTAAACCATGTTTTGAGGACTTCAATAGCTCAGACATAGGTGAGGTTTTTCGTAGGAGTGGGTGGGTGAGATTCTGTGGCCTGCATTGTGCAGGAGGTAGGACTAGATGATCAGAATGGCCCCTTCTGACCTTAGTATCTATGAATCTAAATATCTCTGAGGAGTTAAGGCATAGTTAACCATCTGTAAACAGGATAACAGTACTTCCCTACTTAGCTTGAGCCTAAGCATATTAAAGATTGTGAGGTGCTTAGGTACTATGTTACTGAAGGGGCATATAAATCCATCTAAAATAGTGAATTGGATGCTTTGAAGGATCAGTGGATGGATTTGAAAGATCTAGTTATGAAATCAGACATTCTTGGTTTGAGCAGGCTTCATATGGTGGCAAGAAAAACTTAACAACTATGAATTTTGAGGCCCTGTTAATATGTTCAACCACAAATACTGTGAATATACACAGACAGAACCCTGAAGTGGCTCCAGATTTAGTGGCTCCCAAACTTCCAGCTTATCAGGTAGTATTGCCCTAGAACAAGTTTTCTAAGGTTGGTTACCATGACCATGGGGAAAGGGAGGTCCTCCCCCACCATCAAAGTTCAGGTGGACCATACCTGGTGAAAAGAGTCTAGGGGTGGACTGCAAGTTTGAGAAGAATAAAGAAACATCAGTAAGGTAGGTTAGTGAACAGTTGGCGGACCCGGAAAGGTAGAAAGCAGAAAAGGGACCCCGCCCTCACTGATACCTACTTGTCCTCAAGAATCAGGCTCCTTGACACCAACTCTCTGGATTATCCAGGCTGCCCACTGCTCCCTGATTCCAGTCGCCTTGGCTGTTCAACACCATGCTACCCTTGCCTCACACCCAGCTTAATATTTGCTGCTCTAACACCCTCTGCTCCATATTGCCCCCACACTCAGATGCATCCAACATAGAATTTCCTAGCATGAAAATGAAGTGATGACATCCATCCCTGGATTTTATAGGCAAATGTAGGACAGTCTCACTTCCTAAAGAGATGGATTTCCCTCCTAGGGGAAGACTGACCAAACAGGGATAGAGAAAACCTCCCTACTTTGGCTGGAACGTTGGTGGACCTAGCCCATCAAAGGCAAGGTGAATGGAGATTTCCTCCCACCTCGTCTGCACGGGTGTGCTTTGTGCATGTGCAGAATGGAGGCATGCTCAATATATGAATGCTGGTACATATGAATTGGATGCAGAACAAATGAAGGGTGGGCTGTAGGGTGTGTGGCAGAGATATCTGTAGTTTAGAACTTGTAAAATGTTTTTGAAATATGAATGAAAAATGGCACACATTTGTCAATGAAATTTTTCATAAAAATTTGTTATTTTTTGACCATCTCTATTGCAATAGCATGTAAGAACAAGTGAAATGGGTGCCCGTGGAAGGGAAGGATGGTTCGATAAGCAAAGGACAAAGACCCTGATCCTGCAAACTGTTTCATATGGACTTCCGTGGGACTCTATGTGAGTGCAGGAATCTGCTCACTTGGGGCAGCCTGCAGGATTGGGGCTGAAGGAAAAGGAAAGAGATAAAAAAGAAGCATAGAAAAATTAAAATTAAAACCTAAAATGGCAGAGAAGAGAAGATAATGAGATGGGACTTGGAGCATGCCTGATTAAAACAGCAGTAGAAGTGGTGGGATTGCCACAAATAGGGCAGAAAATAGATTTAAAAATTATAATAAAGCTAATGTTAAAAATTATATAATACACAGGTTAAGAAAAGAGTGACTGTACATCTGGGTTACTACAGCAATGGCCTGTATTTCCACAGACTTCAGTGGGAGCTGCAGGTGATCATATCCTGTGAAATCAGGCCATAAAGAGGCTGGCACTAGGAGAAGGCAGTAAAAGGGACTCAGGGTGAATAGCTTTTTTCTCCTGCTCCACCACTGTATTGTTTCTCTTTCTAGTTGAGAAAAAAGGAAAAGGTGGTAGATAGCTGAGAAAAGGGAGTAAGAGAAATACTATCCTTTTGGCCAACCTTGAGCTTCCAAAATCTTTTTACACATACCTATGCTGAGGCCTCAGCCCTATTAAAAGTGTCCTAATTTTTTCATTAAGAAAATGCGGTCACCCTGTTAATATGGGAACGATAGTCCTGAGCATCTGATAATAAAGATTCAATTTATAAATAACTTAATATTCACCAGAACACACACACACAGCTCTGGCAACTGTCAGGCTCTGGCTCTGGCTTACTATAAGTGTCCCTGGAACAACAGCCTGTATCTGTTATTAACTTTACAAAATATGTGTAGGAGGTGGAGAAGGGACTCCATTATATTTCTCCATCAATAGGGGCCAAGATTAATTTAGCCCTATTCATCAGGATTATTTAAGGTTTACAGAATTAGTTAAAATCAGGCCAACATTAACTGTGGGAAACTATTATGCTAAATATCCAGTCTGTTAAAAGAGTCTGTAGGTTCCATTTTAAAACATATAGCTAGCAACATCAATCTGTATGCGATAGTAATTTGTATCAGGTAGAGTGCTTTAGATGTGTATTCCTTTGATTTATCCTGCTAGATGGACAGTTGTAAAACAGATAGGGCTTGTCTAGAACTGGTATCCCAGAAGTGGGGTGGGGTGGGCTTGGGGGGTAGGGTAATTGTATTAACTTTGCCTTTGTAAGAGCCCAGCAATGTCCTTTGGTCCATATGCAGAGAGCTCTTTCCACAGGTGGATCCTACTTTCCAGCAGTGAAGTGTGTGTGTAGGGAGGAAGTAACGATGTGCATGAGGGGAAGAAATGAACAGTGTGTAGGTTAGGTTAGGGGATGAGTGTATGGTGCCAAGTGGGGTGCATATTGTCTCCCTGCTGGATCTGTGAAGATGAGAATGGAAGCGTAATAAATCCTGGGGATGTATTATCTTCCACAGCATTCACTGGCAGTTCCAGGAGCAGTTGTAGCACAGCTTCAAAGCAGCATCAGGGAACAGAGAAGTAAGGATCAATTCCATAGCACAGTTATTGTAGAGATATGAGGTCTCTGCGCATGTGGTTTGATCTCCCCGGGGTCCAGGCTTATGGCCTTTTCTGCTAGGGGGAAATCTTGGGTCTCTGACAGAGCTTTTTGAAAGGTCTCTACCGGGGTAAAATCACAGACACCTCCTTCCCGTTAGGCCACAAATGGGAGGGGGGTGATCAATTCCTGCAGCACTAACACAAGACTTGTTTTTTACACTGGGGTTTCTGTGCAAGTACAAGTAACAACAATACAGAACAAACCACATTCACCAAACAAGACACAATTGCAATTTATCATTAATTAGAGTCTGATCCTATAACGACAAATGTGTGTCATTTTACTCTTGGAAGTAAAGTTATGCACATAAGTATATGCACTTTATTTAATAAACTATGTGGGCTTGACAGCTGGACAGTTACCTCCCTCCCCCATCCCATCAATAATTCAATAAAAGTTAACCAAATTTCAAACTACTTTTCCAGATTTTGAGTCTTCTGATAGGTTATTTTTCCCCCATCACAGGTATAACCCAAATGTTGACATATTAGACTTCTGGATTGTTATTCTTATTGCCAGAATTTTCTTCTTTCTATAGAAAGTGGTGTATCTCTCTGCCAAAGGAAGGAACTCTAGATCAGCTCTTACATGTTAAGATGTTAAATTTCCCTTCTGTTGTGGAAGAGAGTGTTGTGATGAAGGCACTGGACATGGAATAAGCAGATCTAGGTTCAGTTTCCTGTTCTGCCACAGAGTTCCTGTGCAACTGTGGACAAAATGACTTAATTTCTCCGTTTACCAGTTTTCCATCTGTAAAATGGGGATAATAACACTTCCTTTGTGCAAGAAAGCAACTCTCCAAGGCAGCACCTGACAATATGGGCCCTCAGACAACACCTTAATAATAATAAAATCCTTCTCACTCACTTTCTGGTTTCAAATTCTGAGAATCTCTGCTTCAGAAGGGCTAAAACAATTTATCCAAAATCCTCTTTCCCCTATTCTCATACATTGTGGAGGTTCTGAAAGGATGGGAATTATTCAAACTGTGGATGGTTTTATATTATTGCAAAGCCCAAAAACAAAGGGATGAGGTTTTTAAAAAAATCTTAGACTAAAACCACTCCTCGTTTTGCTCATCTGTGTTTTAAAGTGACTTTTTGATTATTTAACTGCAGGTTCCAAACCTTATGGAAATGTACAACTGGTTGGAACTAACAACAGAAATGCCATTATTACTGATTTGGGAATATTTCCTCCAAAGGGTTAATCTGGGCTTCTGGATGTGAAGAAAAACAGTCAAATCCAAAATTGCATTTAAAAGTATATTTACATTTTTGGAAGTGAAGGACAGATTAAAGACAAGAGCTGGTCTAAATAATATGGTTTAAATCATATTGAATATAAAATATATTGCAGAAGGCATTTCATTCTTCCTTCCTGACAGTTTCTCTATTGGTTTTTGTTTTAAATGTGACCTTTATCCATTTTCCCTTCAGTCCCTGGCTATTACACTGTGAGATTATACATGTCCTGTGCTGCTCTTATGAGCTGTGGAGCTCAGGAGTTGATTAAGGAAAACTAGTTAGAGATCAGAAACTTACCCACTGCAAAAACCTTGGAGACAAGCTGTCAAAATATATTTTTCAAGATTTGTTAAAATAAATAAATGCATGGGCTTTTTCCATAGGAATAAAGGTTTAAAATTACATCCCATTGTTTCCACAAATGGACTGAGATGCAAAAAAAGGGCATGCTATCCTTTCAGAAAACAATACTTTGAACTTTGTCTGACGCTCTAAAGTTAACAAAATCCCCAAGCTTCTGTTATTGTGACCAGATAGAGGAGTGCAATGCCTACAGTATCAGATACAGCTCCTGGAATTCCAATAGCATACAACATACTCATGACTGGACACTGAAGAATACCAAATTAAACAGCAGGATGCGTGTCTGTATTCAGAATAGCTAGTCCTCTCTCATGCTCAGGGAGCCTGCATTGCTTTAGTCTCACCTAAATTAACCTGTACAGGTGAGTCTCAGCCAGTAGCACTAGGTTGTCATTGCAGTGGGCATCAGTGTTCGGCATATACATGTCACTGAAGCTTTTTTAGTGCCTTTATTTTCCAAGATTGTATTTACTATTAAATGAGGCACTATCATAATCAAAAGCATTATTTAAAAAATTGACGTTACATAACATCATCTTAGATTAATAAAATCCAAAAGCATTTTAAAATCTAATGTACTTTTCACCTTTCAAGTCATTTACATTTCATTCAGATCAAGTTGTGAAACTAAGCTGGTCTTTTTTGTTTGGTTTATTGTCAGTTTCCCTTCCAACTTTTCAGGAACTAACACAATGCTGTTGTGATTGTGCTCACAATGCTGCAGGGAAGTATTTAAATTTTGAAACATTTTAGGTTTATAGCATCCAATGAAAAGAGTTTATATCATGGGGGTATCATTCATATTCCACAGTTAAAGCTGTTACCACACGTCCGTTCTAAGCCTTATTTTCACTCCTCCCCCAACTCCCATCTTTTCATAGGAATCACTTTTCCATAACAAAGATTTTGCACTTAATGTGGTGGCAAAATGTTTTCTTCCTTTAATTTTAAGCAGATAAAAATAAATACCTTTGAAGTTACAAAACGTTTAAAATGACCCTTTTTAATATTTTCCAAAAAGTATCTCAGATTTTCATCCCCCCTCAGACTCAGGAATGGAATTTTTTACCAAGTTACCACAATCATTTCTATAAACACAAAATATAGTATAGATTTTAGGAGACCTGGCTTTACAGATAAATATATATAAACAATGTTTGTCACTGCTGACAGGACCTGTATGAACCGAGCTGGCAGTGAAAGATTTACCCCTCAGTCCATTGAGTGCTTCAGTGCTCAAAGTAGTGCTGAAGCACTAAAGTGGCTGAGCTCTCAGCTTGTTTACCTCTGCTAGCGTGAAACGTGAAGGAACTGAGTTGGGTCAGAGGCTGTGCCTTGTTTCCATTGCTCTGCTGAGTTAGCAAACTCAACAGAGTGTTTGGCTACTTAGTCTCACTCTCCTGCAGTGCTTAACTCCCACTCTGCCCCAGGACCCGCCCCCACTCCATCCCTTCCCCAAGTCCTCACTCCTGTGTCACCTCTTCCAGCCCCCGATCCACCCCTGCCAAGCCTCTTCCTTCCCCGTTCTTCCCTCTCCCCGCCCCAGCGCTTCCTGGACACCACAGGAGGCCCACCAGCGGGTGGGAGGCACTGGGAGGGGGGGAGAGGGAAGAGCAGTGTTTGTACTAACTGCTTGATCAGTAGTACTTGTGGCACCTTAGAGACTAACAAATTTATTTGAACATAAGCTTTCATGAGCTACAGCTCACTTCATCGGATGCATTCGATGGAAAATGCTCTCTGGCATTACCAAGGTAACTCAGCAGAGAAACAAGGGGTTTGATGTAACAGGAATGAAAACAGTAAAGTGAAGGGGAGCAAGGCTCCAGCAACCCGCCTTCCCCCCACAGACCCATCACCAGAGCTGCATCTGATGAAGTGAGCTGTAGCTCACGAAAGCTTATGCTCAAATAAATTTGTTAGTCTTTAAGGTGCCACAAGTACTCCTTTTCTTTTTGCGAATACAGACTAACATGGCTGCTACTCTGAAACCTGCTTGATCAGTAATAACTTGGCTGCTTTAGCTCCAATGTGCTCCTCCAGTCATAACCGCTGCCAGCAATGCTCCTTCAGTTTACAGACCAAGGCTGGGCTCCTTGAGGATACGTTTCCATATGGAAGAAGTTGTGGTGTGTCTCCTTACTGAGATTGAGACAGTCAGGATGGGCCTTAGCAGGTGCGTAATCCCATATAGCCACAGGGTCAAGCTCTCAACAGGCTGCCTAGGCTGTGCCAGTCAGGTAGGGGGCCAGCATGAGGATCCAATGATCTGGAACCCATTGGAGGTCAATGCCACCTGCTTTGAATCTATGCTTTTTGGGTTCGCTGTCTCTCTCATGAGTAGGCTTTCAGACTCCCTCTAATTTACCTTTGCATCAGGGTAGGGAAGCAATCGCCTGCATTCTCTACCCTTTGGCAGTTCTCTCATCCCAGACATTCCTCTCTGGTTGCAGGTGTCAATGTAGTGCTGGTTTGGAGTGTGAGGTGCAGTCTCCTGGCTGTCAGTCTTAGGGAGGCCTCTCCCCCTTCTGGGCACAACCACAGTCCAGAAGAAAGAAAAAGGCAAGCAAACAAAACCTGCAGCCTGCAAATCAGTCCAGGCTCAGCCCACTGTTTCTGGTGAAGTGAAAGGTAAATTATCACGGTGAAGCTGGCTGGGTTCCTAATGCCCTGCGTGTTTGAGAGTCTCAGGCTAAGTGCCCTGGGTTCTAATGAAAAGCAGAGCAAATATGGTTCCTCTTTGTGATGTATTTGTAAAAAAAAAGAAGCGGGTAAACGAACCTAACCTAAACTCCATATTCCCCAACTGAGAAGAGGGTAAACTCCTTTTACCTGCATTTACCCTCAGCTACAGTACTGGTCCAGGCAGCACTAAGGCTCTTCAGCAGCTTTCTGGGTAAGTTGCCCCCGTTCTGCGGGGATAGGCGCTCACCCCTCTCCAGGTGCAACCGGCCTTACAGATTCACTGAGTTGGGGATGATTGTGCACGGAGAAGCCCTTTAACCGTTTCCTGACCAAGGTGGAAACCTATCCTACCACAATCCTAATCACCAACACAAGGTTAAGATCAGCTGATGGACTCTCTTGTTCAGACCCTAGATTAGAACATCTCATATTTCTCCTTTTGTCTGACAGAACTTGAGTCTATGTATTGACCTTCCGAGCTCAGCATAACATCAACCTCTTTATGTCCGATAGAGTGACAGTAGGCTGCATTTAAGTATTATCAATTTGGGACTGAGTTATTCTGATACCATGGCAATGAGCATGGTATTAAAAACAGATAGAATAAAATGTGTTATGTTAACAAATGTCGGACTTTCATGTTGTTTCAGAATTTCAGTACACATGCTCCATAGCATGTGAGAGGCTCCATTTTGGAACTGAAATAATAAACAAAAGTGCATCCAAGAAGGCTCAATTACTTTAACGTGTGGTTTTGGCTGAATGCTCAGAAAATTCATTCTATGAACACAGTCAAGTTACTATTGTACATTTGGTTTACCAAAAGCTCTTCTTTGTAGGTCTATTCTGTCAACAAGGGCCCGCCAGCTAAGTATGTTCTACTGCATCACTAGATCACTTAATGTCACAGGTCCAATCAAAAATTACTTGTGAGAAAGCTGAGGGCTCGAGCCTCAGTTGGTGTGAATGGGTGTAATGCCATTGACTTGAAATCATGCAGATTTACACCCATTTACACCCAGCTATGGATCAGGCCCAGAGCCTTTCAAGAAATACTTATGGCGAGATTGCACAACCCTGGCTCACAAAGGGGAGCACTTACTCATACATGTAGTTGCATTGAACTCAAAGGAAATATGCGTTTGAAATAAGTGCTCATCTACATGAGTAATGGTTACACGATTTTGTTATTATTTAGTAAACGGGATCTTTGCCAAACATTCCTAGAATATTAAAAATAGATGACAATTTTTAAAGTCAAAGAACTGTTAGCTTTTCCTTTGGAAATATATTTGCATATGCATTTAGGAAAAATGTCTTGCTTTATCATTGCCTTGTTATATGATAGCTGGAAACGAAATAAATACTACCCTGTGCTAGGTCAGAACAGGTGTTGAATTTTTTATCACCACTCAATGTGTTAAGGCTCTTGCTGACGGACTGTATAAATATACACATGCATGGAAAGAAATAGATCTAAGCAAAGACATCAGGTTCTTTTGTATATATCCTGCAGATTATTAACTTTATCTGAGACATTCCATTCAAGGATAAGCATTTTGGTTTTCTTCATACTTGAATAATGCTTAAACTCTTGTACATTGTCACCTTTGCACTAATTATAGTGTTCTGCATTCATTTAGTTTCTTTCATCTACAAGCACCTTTATAAACTCTTTGTAAGTCTTTGTTGTCCCCACCATGGTCAAGGTCGGTATCTGAAGACAGTGACGATCATTTTGTCTCTTGCACCTAAGATCTTGATTTATGTGATGGTGACTCCAGTTCTTGGTTCCCTTTCAGAGAGAGGAGTGTAGCCTCAAGAGAATTGTAACACAGGAACTATGCAACAAATATTGTATCTTCCTTTTAATCTCCTTTCGCTCCCCTGAGTTAATAACAAAACAAATAGGAGTGAATGTACCCCTTGGAAAATCAAGAGGAAAGTGGTTTGTTCAGGTTTTTAAAAGAGTGTTTTTAAACAAGAGTTGGGGAGAGGGGGGTGAGAGAAACCCAAAGGACTAGCCCAGCATCAACAGAAACGTTTGTTACAAAAAAGGATCATACGACTTCCCCTAACCAGGTTGCAGCGTATATGCCTTTTGTGTGTGTCTTGTTTTCACTTCAGTCTTTAGTTTGAAAGATCTTCGAAGCAGGCATTGTTACCATTAACTATTTGTATTCTAGTAGCCCCTGGAATCTCCATTGTGCTCAGTGCTGTGCGGAAGATGATCCCTGCCCTGAAGACTTACAAGCTAAACAGACAAGACAGACAAAGTGAGGGAGAGAAAACACAACAACAGTGAGGGGGAATGACTTTCCCAAAGTCACACACCAGGATAGTGGCAACACCAAAAATAGGTGCCCTGAGTCCAATTCCAGTGCCCAATCAGACCACACTGTATGTCTGTTGTATTTGTTCAGCATTGACCCCTTATTGTTACAGTGATCTATGTTAGGGCCAAATTCTGCAACCCTTACACTGAATAGCACTGCTTCAGTTGAATAATCCCACTGATTTATGTAGCAAATTGCCTTGTAAAGTGCCCCCTGAGCAGAAGGTTGGGCTGTGGTACAGTAACTGCAATACAATTTAAAAATTCATTAGTACTATTAACAGCCTCTGTCCAAACCCAAATTAATATCTTCCCGAGACTTCCAGCCAGATCTAGGCGCTCTGAATGAAAACCAAATAATGTATTGGCAATCAGAGAGTAAGTAGGTGGGCGTGGCTGGCATTAATTCAGCTAGTGTCAGCTCAGACGTGATCTGAGCCAGTGGCAAAGGAGATACAGGAATATCACTTGTCAGGGAGACTCCTGACTGTCTGGGATAGTCATATGAATGTGGGATAGTAAATAAGATGAAATGTTGTACAGACCCCAAAAGGGATGCCAGTGATGGACTAATCACTAGCTTCTTTGAGAAGGTATCTGCCAGGTGGTAATTATATCTTCAGTGGGCCATGTGCAATAGCCTAATGTAGTCTTGACTGATTGCATTTTTATGTATGCTTTCTAAAAACAATGGAAAATATTCTATATCTTCTACTCGTTCTGCAGGAGTGAGCGTCTCACTGAACAACAGCCCCAGCTTGTTGCTACTGAGACAGCAAAAAGTGTGACCTAAAACAAGTCCCAACACCAAAGACCAGAATTTTCCTAGCACAGTCCAAACAATAGGTGCAACGTACAGCCGCAACCTGCCTCACTTGCCCCAGCTCTCCAGCACAATCCTGTTCTGTCCTTGTACCAGGATAGATACCCCAGCCCTTCCAACCAGAGTGCAGCCCTACTCTTTCCAGAAGGAATCCCCACAGCTTCTCTGCTGGAAGCATTCCTCGTTCCCCCTGGACCTCTCACAGTTCCTTTGGCACTAGCTCTTGGGCCCTGGAGATGTCAGTGGGTAAACCCTTCCCCTGCTGTCAGCCATCTCTGTCTCTTGGCTACAGCTCTCTGGCTTACTGCCAGCAGGCAGTTCCCTGTGTGCTCTGCTCCTCCTGCCTTCAGCCCTCTGACCTTGGCTCTGGTATGGAGACACTAGCCAGCAAACTCCTCTTGCTGCTCTCCTGCCTTCAGCCTTCTCCAGGAGCCACCTTCTGCTTCCTTCCCCTGCCCTTCCTGACTGAACCAGTCTGCACAGACTCACTGGAACTCCCTCTCTCACAGAGTCACTTCCTCACTTTTTGTAGTCACCAGGTACTGCCCCACCCTCTTTCCTGGCAACACTGTGGTGGCATTCCATGACATTTTTAGAGAGGCATGCAATTCTACACTTGCATGCAAGGTGCAACCTTGCATGTACGGTACATGTGAGCTCCTGGTGTGTGAGGTCATGGTGTTTTGTTCTACAAAATGGCATTCTCTATGTGCTTTCAGCATCTGGACAGAGTCATCCCACCTGCATAGCCAGTCCTGGAGCATGCAATGCATACATGAATGGCATGCCACTGCCAAATTGAGAGCACTTATTCTGCCATACAAGAGCTGGACCTACTTCGTTCACAGGGGCCCCAGTCACCCTACGACACTACACAATCTCCAACATTATCTTCTGCAGCATCTTGGGTGTTTGTGGAGAAAGTAAGTAAATAAAGAAGTGTAATTTTTCCTTTACATAAAACAAGAACTAGGGCTCACCAAATTAAATTAATAGGCAACAGGTTTAAAACAAACAAAAGGAAGTATTTCATCACACAACACAGTCAACCTGTGGAACTCCTTGCCAGAGGATGTTTTAAAGGCCAAGACTATAACAGGGTTCAAAAAAGAACAAGATAAGTTCATGGAGGATAGGTCCATTAATGGGTACTAGCCATGATAGGCAAGGAGGGTGTCCCTAACCTGTTTGCCAGAAGCTGGGAATGGGCGACAGGGGATGGAGCATTTGATGATTACCTGTTCTGTTCATTCCCTCTGAAGCACCTGGCATTGGCTACTGTTGGAAGACAGGATACTGGACTAGATGGAACTTTAGTCTGACCCAGTATGGTCGTTATTATGTTCTCTGAAGTCTCCTATCCAAGTCCTTATCTGGCTCAACCCTACTTAGTTTGGGGGTTATGACTGGAAATTAGTACTCAGCATTCTTCTAGCTCTGCTCCAATGGCAGTCAATGGGAGTTTGACCATGGTCTTGAATGGGAGCAGCGTTAGGCATTTTAAAAACGTATCATCTTAAAGGCAGATAGTTTATTGCAAGTTATTCCTGCTTGACTGTACATTTGCAAAATCTCACAAATGGCCATTTAAAACTGGGAATCTCCTGAAGTTAACCACAAAAAGAACAGGAGGACTTGTGGCATCTTAGAGACTAACAAATTTATTAGAGCATAAGCTTTCGTGGGCTACAGCCCACTTCATTGGATGCATCATTTGGGAGATGTACAATCCACAGCAAAGACATTGGGGCAGATTTTCTGCTCTGTTTTTAATACAATGAAGTAAAACTATTTTAGACTTTCTGAAGACAATGTTCTCAGTCATTTCAAAGGAATGAAGGGTCACCTTTTCTCTTTGACAGTAATAAACTGACAGAAAAATAGGTCAGACATCATCATTAGATTTTTCAAATTGTATTTGTGTGTGGGTTTTTTTATGCCTTTAGGAAAACAAGCAGATCTTGTGATTTAGTAATAGCAAGTCCTTTCCAGCTATAAAATCTAGTAAAACATGTTTCCATTGCCATCTCTCCCTGCGGTAAATATGTGCATAGAGTACAACATTTGTCTCCGTGGTAGTGATTTGTGCAGCATACATGTGATAATTAACTGTAAAGAGCGTATCCTAGGGTGATGTTATGGGTCTCATTCAAACAAAAAATAACAAAGAAATTCAAAATTAAATCTGAGCTTCCATCCTTAATGCATCACAATTTTCATAGATCTTGTACCACATACACTGAATTCAAAGTATATTATACAATTTGCCTTTAGTTTGAACCTGTAACAATCACCAGCTGGTGGTGGTAAGACTGGTTTGCAATTCGAAAAACAGCTGATTTTATAGAATAATTCCCAAAGTTGTACAAAGCTAGTTACCAGGCAACCTGTGAAATTTGGATGAACCCTTGTCATCTGACCAAGATAATTAAACACCTTGGACTTTTTATTCTAACTTCAGCTTATTCTCTCGTAGGTTTTAAAAAGATTCGTCAGAAATCAATGTTACCCGTTCTGAGTGACGGGCTCATTTCTTATAGCAAAAACTTGGCACTTTACAATACCTGTTACTACTAACACTTATCTCATAGCAGTAAGCAGAGGAAGATAGTAGGGAGGTGTTAAGCTGTGACTACTGCTTACCATGAAAACCTTGCTCATTATCCTAGCCCTTCCCCCCCCATCTGTTTTTTCATTCACCTGTTATGTCTGGTAAAGGTGCAATCAGAATTTTCCTAAGGAGGGGACCTGGAGCTTGCTCTCTGCTGCCTGCACTCAGCCCCTCTGTGACGTTGCACTCCATATGCTTTATGGAAATATGCTTATGAGTGTGAATATGATGTAACAAATATGTTCTATGCAAATGGTCTCTTGTAAGGTACCATTACAAAGCTTATCTACTGAGTGTGTTCATCCTATTTGTTGGCATGTATTATTTCTATGTCTGGAGTTAGAAGAATAAGATATAAATTTTGTATCACTGATGTAAACATATTAAGTGGAAGCCATTAAGGGTGCTTCAGAATCAATGAACTGTAAATGGCTCTGGTTACTTGAAAACCTTCCCCGTAAGTGTGGGCCTGCCCAGGAAGAATGGAGACTGGGGTCTCACAGGACATGTGACCATGTCACATGATACTGGAATCCATCTTAAATCTGGTACTTTTTCATTTAGAAGGAACGGTGGGGACCCAGAGAGACAAAAGATTCCCGCCTTGTGCCAAAGCTATAAAAGGGGGTGGAACAGGACAAAGGGGGCTGCCAGTCATGAGAAAGCCCCTGCTTACCACCTGAGATGTCCGCTGGAACTAATAAGGACTGTACCAGGGGAAAGGATTGGGCCCAGACTAGGAAGGAGTCTAGTCTGTGAAAAGAAAAGGAGTACTTGTGGCACCTTAGAGACTAACAAATTTATTTGAGCATAAGTTTTCGTGAGCTACAGCTCACTTCATCAGATGCATGCGATGAAGTGAGCTGTAGCTCATGAAAGCTTATGCTCAAATAAATTTGTTAGTCTCTAAGGTGCCACAAGTACTCCTTTTCTTTTTGTGGATACAGACTAACATGGCTGCTACTCTGAAACTAGTCTGTGAAAGAAATTTATTGGAACATCTCTGAGGGTGAGATATTACCTGTAATCAGTTTCTTAATATATTAGGCTTAGACTTGCATGTTTTTGCTTGGGAACTTACTTTGTTCTGTCTGTTATTACTCAAAACAACTTAAATACTACTTTTTATACTTAATAAAATCACTTCTGTTTATGAATGAATCTAGAGTAAGTGATTAATACCTGCAGCAGCAGACAGCTGTGCATATCTTTCTATCAGTGTTATAGAGGGCGGACGATTTATGAGTTTACCCTTATAAGCTTTATATAGATTAAAGCGGATTTATTTGGGGTTTGGATCCCATTGGTGGGTGTCTGGGTGCTGGAAGCAGGTAACCTGTTACGTTGTTTTCAGTTAAGTCTGCAGCTTTGGGGGTGTGGACCAGACCTAGGTCTGTGTTGTAGCAGGCTAGTGTGTCAAGAAGGCAGGGTTCTGGAGTCCCAAGCTGGCAGGGAAAATGGGCTCAGAGGTAATCTCAGCACATCAGGTGACAGTCCCAAGGGGATCTCTGTGACTGAACCCATCACACACATACACCCTCACCACAAACACACTGCCCTACACCCAATCCTGAGCTCTCTCATGCTGCTTCTGCATTCAGACCCACACTCTCCCCCCTGTATCCAGCTCTGCACACACGCTCCCCTTCTGCTGCCCCAACACCAGCCTTGCACTCTTCCCCCACATTGCTTTGCACCCAGCTCTAAGCTGTCCCAACTACATCCAGAACTGTGGTCTCCCCGCTCCACACCCAGTCCATAGCTCTTACCCAGAGAGGTGGTCAGGCTAAAAGAGCACCTTCCCCACCAGGGAGCAGGCATTCTGGGAGCACCAGACTCCATTCTTCTGTGTCTCTCCTTCCCCAGGAAGCACTAAAGCCCAAATCCAATTCTCCCACCCTTTTGGGAACTGAGGGTTTCCAGTGCCCACTTGTCCTCTTTTCCCCAGGGGATGGGGGTGCCTTGTACTCAGGGGTGCTGGAAGAATTACAAAAGTGTGTGTGTGTGGGGGAACCAGGCACATGGGGTCACAAAACTACTCAAATTTGGCCCAATCACCCCTCCTTCATGCTATCATGGAAGGGGCTCCACAATTAGCCTCCCAACTCTGGTCAGGTGCAACTGGGGTGCTAGGCCCCCAGACTCCTCCCATCGTACTTCTGGTGTCTGGTCATAAACTAAGTTTGTAAATTATTTTTGGGTCAGAGACTCTCTTTGAACTCCATATCTGTACAGAGCCTTGTACAACAGGGCCCTGGGCGCTGACCAGGCCTCTAGATACTACTGTAAGGTAAATAAAGATAACAACAGTATCTCAGAATTCAATTCTCCACATAAAATATGCAAAAATGATATGACCAAACAAGCATGTGCAATTTCCCTTATCACATTAAACAAATGGAAAGTATTTTCTCCTTTTTCTTCTTCACTGGATTATTACATTTGGTACACAATCATTAAATTAGTCTTGAGGTTTAATAATTTACAATCAGTAAGTTGTCTTTCTGTCAATGGATTTTATTTAACCAACTCAGTTTATTTAGAATAAATTGATTGCAATTCTTTAACATTAATATCTTTTCCCAGTTAATTCACACGTTATCTTTGTATAAATCAAACTCCTAGTTAACATTCTTTCCAAATAATCTGTATTGTCTCGAATAGCATTTTCTTGTATTCTGAAATGTAATATATTAACAATTACTGTAGTCTATTTTAAAGATTGGGACTTCAGGTAATTTCAAAATAATATAAGAGTTTGTTGACTAATATATACTGGGCTATATCACATTAACAATATGTATTATCCACACCATATATATATTAATATGCATTAAGCACAGATAGCTGTTGTCAGTTGTTGGTTGTGCGTGTGTTCTCTCTGCACTCTGCACTGTCTCTGGCCAGTAGCTAGTTCAGCAGATCTCAGTTGAATTGCTCAGTAAGACCACAGACTTGGTGTGACATATTATACCTTGGGGGAGCATCTTGTAACCCCCATATTCCTCATTTTTATATAATCATGATCTTATATATAAAGCATGCCTTGTAAGGTATCGGGGATAGGTTATGATCTGCTGAAAGTCATTTCTCTATCCATATATGTATATCATTAGTGTATATGAAGTTATGAGAATTGTGTTGTATGGTTGTCACTAAAACATGCTGTAAGTTGGGGAATCAGCTAGTTATTAGCTCCCCAGAGGCAACAGCAAGGAAAGTAACCAACTCCCGGGTGGGGTATCAATTAAGTCATCAACAACCATTGTCCAGCAATGAGTCACCTTCATGAGGCCACACCAGGGGAATTGCTCAACCTTGCCTGGAGACTCAGCAGTGCACCCAGACATGCCTGGACTTGTATTTTCCAAGCACATGGACTGAGGGTATAAAACAGCCACAGTGGCCCCAAGCTTGGCCTTTCTTCTGCCCCCACCTATGCTTCAAGCAACTAAGACACCAAGAAGAAGACAAGATTCCAACAGAGGAGATTGGCCTAGGTTTAAGGGACAAACCTGTATATTAAGGACACCAATATCCAGTGAGGTGAGAAAATCTGCTTAATCTAGATGTTGCCCAATGTAATAGAGTTGGGAGTTTAGACTATGTGCTTATATTTTATTTCTTTTGGTAACTAACTCTGACTTTTTGCCTATCACTTAATATCATTTAAAATCTACCTTTTATAGTCAACACATTTGTTTAACTGTTTATCTATCAGTGAGTTTGAATGAAGTGTATTGCAAATCTGCTCAGGTTTTGCAAAGTCTGGTGAATATCCACTTTCCATTGATGAAGTGGTGAACTAATTAATAAATCTGCATTACTCGTTTTGAGCAGTACAAGATGGTATATTCCTGGGGTATGGTGCTGGGAGCTGCGGGGGGGTTGGCTCTGGTGCCTTGCTATGTGTGATTCATGAGTGGCTCTGGGAGCATTCATTCACTATAGTTGAGTGTGGAGTTCCACATGCTGTTGTGCTGAGTGATCACAGCGCCTGGAGGGGTTTGCTGCTGGTTGCTAGCAAGGCATTGTAAGAGACAGCCCAGGCTGGAGAGAGTTAAGGGAGCATAGGGAAACTATGGTCCCAGGCTGCACCCCAGGGATCCCATCACAGTCAGTTCAGAGGCAAAGGTGCTTATCCAGGTTTATTGTTAACGAAACAGGGTCCTAGTGCCCTGGCTCAATGTTTACAGGTGCACTAACACATGTATGCCCATTAAAATGGACCAGCTCAGTAAGCGGCGGGACCTTCTGCTTCACTCTAGGTCAGACAAAGGGTTAAGGCAAGGTATTCCAACATTTATAGACTGAGACAAACAATCCGGGATAAACAACTTATGTTTCACCTTACGTATTTCATGACATGTTTGTTACCTTCCCTTGTACTTTTCTCCTGATGTTTCAGACAAAACATCAGTATTCATCCCTTCTGTCAAACTATATTATTTTGTGCTAGATTGAGATGTTCTTGAACTACCCTGCTGGAATGTGTTTACATATTCAGTGTATTTTAGCAATACTAGCAATACCGGTGCCAAGTTCATGTACCAGACCCTGAGATTGCAGGCAAGCGACTGCTTTTGAAAGAGCCTGACTTTTGCTCATAGCATAACTTTTGCTGACTTTAGTTCAGGTCTCAGGTCTTGCCCCAGGCCCATGCTTCAGGCTCTCTCTTTCTACTACATTAGCATTAAGCACAAATATTATAGTGGTTATCTAGCCTAAATTGCCCTGTACCTTTACCATAATCCTGTTCACTTATGGTAAGTATCCCATGCCACCTTGCATTAGCTGCAGTAAGTTTGGCTTAAGTAGATAGGAAAGCTGTCAGTGTTGGGACATATGATTATTTTACTATAGCAACAGATAGGGAGTTACTCTCACAGGCCTGTACTAGAATGTCCTAAAGAAGTGGACAAGACAAATGATTGTTCTACCCAATGCAGATCTAGGAGGTGCTTTCACACCCTCTGGTATCTGGAATGCATGTGTTCAGAACAAAAAGATAAGGGGTACACCCTGGTGCCAGAGAAACAAGGCAGAAAGCTGGTTGGTTAAATCTAGTTTAATAAAAAGATGGCTTTAGGGATGAAACTTTGGAAACATACCTTCTGCATATGGTGAATGTAACAGTGCTGCATAAGATGGCTTCCTGGAGTCTGATATCGTATAGAATCTATACTACATTATTACTGAATTATAGCAATAAACCTGACTGATATTTGCTATTCGGTCTCTTGGATATATTTCATAGTGAACCAAAGTGTGGTCAAGCAATTGAGAATACTAGTTGTTCTCAAACTTTAGCAACCCAAGGACCCACATCTTGATTTAAAATTTTTTGCAGCTCTCTTCCGCTCAGCCCAAATCCTTGTCCCCACCCCTTTGCCCAAGGTCCCACCCACCTCTTCCCAGTCCTGCTCCACTCCTGCCCCTCCTCTTCCCTGCCTTCCTTCTTTCCAACCCCTCCTCGAATGTGCCCCATCACCTCCTCCCTCTCCCTCCCAGTGCTTCCTGCATGCCGGGGAACATCTGTTCTGTGGCATGCTGGAGGCACTGGGAGGGAGGGGGAGGAGTTGATCAGCAGGGCCTGCGGACCCCCTGGAGTACCCTCATGGACCCCAGGGGTCTGCAGACCCCAGTTTGAGAAACACTGGACTATACCATTTATCAACAAACACTTATCTAGGCCCGAATCCTGCAAACACTTACGCATGCACTTCAGTTTCAGTACGAGTAGTCCATTGACTTCAGTGGAGCTGTCAAGGTTCCTTCCCCATTCTGAACTCTAGAGTACAGATGTGGGGACCTGCATGAAAGACCTCCTAAGCTTATTCTTACCAGCTTAGGTTAAAAACTTCCTCAAGGTACAAACTTTGCCTTGACCTTGAACCCTATGCTGCCATCACCAAGTGTATTAAACAAAGAATGCGGAAAGAGCCCACTTGGAGACTTCTTCCCCCCCAAAATCCCTCCAAGCCCTACACCCCCTTTCCTGGGGAAGGCTTGATAAAAATCCTCAACAATTTGCATAGGTGAACACAGACCCAAACCCTTGGATCTTAAGAACAATGAAAAAGCAATCAGGTTCTGAAAAGAAGAATTTTAATTAAAGAAAAAGTAAAAGAATCACCTCTGTAAACTCAGGATGGTAAATACCTTACAGGGTAATCAGATTCAAAACATAGAGAATCCCTCTAAGCAAAACCTTAAGTTACAAAAAGACACAAAAACAGGAATATACATTCCATTCAGCACAACCTATTTTACCAGCCATTTAACAAAAGGAAACCTAACGCATTTCTAGCTAGATTACTTACTAACAAGTTCTAATACTCCATTCCTGTTCTGTTCCCAGCAAAAGCATCACAGACAGACAGACCCTTTGTTCCCTACCCCCTTCAGCTTTGAAAGTATCTTGTCTCCTCATTGGTCATTTTGGTCAGGTGCCAGTGAGGTTATCTTAACTTCTTAACCCTTTACAGGTGAAAGGGTTTTGCCTCTGGCCATTCAATTTATGTGAATAAAGTTAAGCACATGCATACATGTTTGTAAGATCAGGATTTTCTAAGTTAAGTTATTGAGATGGCGGTTAAGGGTCAAATAGCAAGAAGCGTTTGAGATTTGTACATTAGGTGCACAAAATAAAAAATCTAAACTAGACCACCTATGTCTATTGCCATGGTGTCTCAGTTTTCATCTCTGTATCTCATTTGCTTCATGTGGACACTACAAACAGTCTTTGCTTTTCCACTCAAAGCATCTCTTGGATAGCTTCTACCATTCCTGGTCTTAAGTTGGTCTCGTCTCCCAAACTTTTGCAAGCCTGGAGAAAGGTTCAGTCAGTACAATGTAACTGGAAACTGATGTTCTATTTGTATTAGATTCCAAGTTGATTTTTTAAAAAAATACAATTGCTTTTTGAGTTGCAGGTATACCAAAAACATCATAAAACTATCTGATTCCAATTATAATACAGGTGGTAAATAATATTGATAGTCTTACTACTTTTTCTACTTCTATAACTGAGACTCCCTCAATAAATTCTATTCAGGTATTAAATATATATATATATATATATATATATATATATTGTGACAAAGCTCTGTCCTTGCCTCCATGGGTCCCGTGTTTCCTGGCGGATTTCGCTAGCCTCAGAGGCTCACTGTGACCCTCCACATAACCCTTCTTTCTCTAGAGACAAGGGTCACAGTATACTGAGCCATTTTCATCATAAGCCAGCAAGGGAGGTGAGGAGAATCATAGAATCATAGAATCATAGAATATCAGGGTTGGAAGGGACCCCAGAAGGTCATCTAGTCCAACCCCCTGCTCAAAGCAGGACCAAGTCCCAGTTAAATCATCCTAGCCAGGGCTTTGTCAAGCCTGACCTTAAAAACCTCTAAGGAAGGAGATTCTACCACCTCCCTAGGTAACGCATTCCAGTGTTTCACCACCCTCTTAGTGAAAAAGTTTTTCCTAATATCCAATCTAAACCTCCCCCATTGCAACTTGAGACCATTACTCCTCGTTCTGTCATCTGCTACCATTGAGAACAGTCTAGAGCCATCCTCTTTGAAACCCCCTTTCAGGTAGTTGAAAGCAGCTATCAAATCCCCCCTCATTCTTCTCTTCTGCAGACTAAACAATCCCAGCTCCCTCAGCCTCTCCTCATAAGTCATGTGCTCTAGACCCCTAATCATTTTTGTTGCCCTTCGCTGTACTCTTTCCAATTTATCCACATCCTTCTTGTAGTGTGGGGCCCAAAACTGGACACAGTACTCCAGATGAGGCCTCACCAGTGTCGAATAGAGGGGAACGATCACGTCCCTCGATCTGCTCGCTATGCCCCTACTTATACATCCCAAAATGCCATTGGCCTTCTTGGCAACAAGGGCACACTGCTGACTCATATCCAGCTTCTCGTCCACTGTCACCCCTAGGTCCTTTTCCGCAGAACTGCTGCCGAGCCATTCGGTCCCTAGTCTGTAGCGGTGCATTGGATTCTTCCATCCTAAGTGCAGGACCCTGCACTTATCCTTATTGAACCTCATTAGATTTCTTTTGGCCCAATCCTCCAATTTGTCTAGGTCCTTCTGTATCCTATCCCTCCCCTCCAGCGTATCTACCACTCCTCCCAGTTTAGTATCATCCGCAAATTTGCTGAGAGTGCAATCCACACCATCCTCCAGATCATTTATGAAGATATTGAACAAAACGGGCCCCAGGACCGACCCCTGGGGCACTCCACTTGACACCGGCTGCCAACTAGACATGGAGCCATTGATCACTACTCGTTGAGCCCGACAATCTAGCCAGCTTTCTACCCACCTTATAGTGCATTCATCCGGCCCATACTTCCTTAACTTGCTGACAAGAATGCTGTGGGAGACCGTGTCAAAAGCTTTGCTAAAGTCAAGAAACAATACATCCACTGCTTTCCCTTCATCCACAGAACCAGTAATCTCATCATAAAAGGCGATTAGATTAGTCAGGCATGACCTTCCCTTGGTGAATCCATGCTGACTGTTCCTGATCACTTTCCTCTCCTCTAAGTGCTTCAGGATTGATTCTTTGAGGACCTGCTCCATGATTTTTCCAGGGACTGAGGTGAGGCTGACTGGCCTGTAGTTCCCAGGATCTTCCTTCTTCCCTTTTTTAAAGATGGGCACTACATTAGCCTTTTTCCAGTCATCCGGGACTTCCCCCGTTCGCCACGAGTTTTCAAAGATAATGGCCAAGGGCTCTGCAATCACAGCCGCCAATTCCTTCAGCACTCTCGGATGCAATTCGTCCGGCCCCATGGACTTGTGCACGTCCAGCTTTTCTAAATAGTCCCTAACCACCTCTATCTCTACAGAGGGCTGGCCATCTCTTCCCCATTTTGTGATGCCCAGCACAGCAGTCTGGGAGCTGACCTTGTTAGTGAAAACAGAGGCAAAAAAAGCATTGAGTACATTAGCTTTTTCCACATCCTCTGTCACTAGCTTGCCTCCCTCATTCAGTAAGGGGCCCACACTTTCCTTGGCTTTCTTCTTGTTGCCAACATACCTGAAGAAACCCTTCTTGTTACTCTTGACATCTCTTGCTAGCTGCAGCTCCAGGTGCGATTTGGCCCTCCTGATATCTTTCCTACATGCCCGAGCAATATTTTTATACTCTTCCCTGGTCATATGTCCAACCTTCCACTTCTTGTAAGCTTCTTTTTTATGTTTAAGATCCGCTAGGATTTCACCATTAAGCCAAGCTGGTCGCCTGCCATATTTACTATTCTTTCGACTCATCGGGATGGTTTGTCCCTGTAACCTCAACAGGGATTCCTTGAAATACAGCCAGCTCTCCTGGACTCCCTTCCCTTTCATGTTAGTCCCCCAGGGGATCCTGGCCATCTGTTCCCTGAGGGAGTCAAAGTCTGCTTTCCTGAAGTCCAGGGTCCGTATCCTGCTGCTTACCTTTCTTCCCTGCGTCAGGATCCTGAACTCAACCAACTCATGGTCACTGCCTCCCAGATTCCCATCCACTTTTGCTTCCCCCAC
The DNA here is from genome assembly GCF_009764565.3 of Dermochelys coriacea. Taxonomy (NCBI): domain Eukaryota; kingdom Metazoa; phylum Chordata; order Testudines; family Dermochelyidae; genus Dermochelys; species Dermochelys coriacea. Next base: position 331,250,794 of record NC_050068.2, read on the forward strand.
TAATTCTACCCGGTTTGTGAGCAGCAGGTCAAGAAAAGCGCTCCCCCTAGTTGGCTCCCCTAGCACTTGCACCAGGAAATTGTCCCCTACGCTTTCCAAAAACTTCCTGGATTGTCTATGCACCGCTGTATTGCTCTCCCAGCAGATATCAGGAAAATTAAAGTCACCCATGAGAATCAGGGCATGCGATCTAGTAGCTTCCGTGAGTTGCCGGAAGAAAGCCTCATCCACCTCATCCCCCTGGTCCGGTGGTCTATAGCAGACTCCCACCATGACATCACTCTTGTTGCACACACTTCTAAACTTAATCCAGAGACACTCAGGTTTTTCCACAGTTTCGTACCGGAGCTCTGAGCAGTCATACTGCTCCCTTACATACAGTGCTAGTTATCCTTCCTTGCACAGTCTCTGTTGTCTCCCAGTCTCAGTGATTAATCACGGACAAAGGTGTGTGGGGGGGAAGCCTGGGCCCATCCTCTACTCTGGGCTCCAGCCCAGGGACCCTAATAGTATCAGCTATGGTAGCTGACCTTTTAGAAACATGACATGTACAATTCCCTGGGCTACTTCCCCCACAGCAGCCCTCATTTCTTCAAGCTCCACTTCACCCTTGCCTCAGGGGCTCCTTCCTTGTACCTGATATGGTGTGTACTACTCGGCCACTCCAACTGCACAACTTCTTCCCACAGCTCCTGACATGCACTCCCACCTGAGTGACTGGGAGGCTTTTAACTAGTTTCAGGCAGACCCTGATTGGCTTCAGGTGTCCCAATCAACCTAGCCTTCTCCCGGCCTTCTGGAAAGTTTTTAATTGGCCCCAGGTGTCTTAATTGACCTGGAGCAGCTGCCATTTCACTTATCCTGGTACCGGGGATTTGTTTAGCCTGGAGCAAATCTCTCTCTCTCCCACTACTTTTCCATAGCCTTCTAGCTTGGAGGGAGGTGGGAAGCTGCTACTCCTGCTGCGAGGCCCTAAGCTCTCCCTGCTGCTCCAGCTGCTCCCCTGGCTGGGCCAGACACCTCCGCCTCCCTGTTCTCTGCTACCTGGTTGCTGGACCCCCCACTCTCAGGTGCTGCTACTGCTCCAAAAGCAGCCCCGGGGGGGAGGCTGCTAGCCCACTCCCCAGAGAGGAGGAGTGAGGGACCCCAGACACTGCTGTTGTGTATACCACCACCACCACCACCACCTGAGAGAGGTCCTTTCTGCCTGCCTGGACCACCACCTGGAGTTCCTGGAGCTGCTGCTGCTGCTGCTGTGGAGTCTGCTGCCTGGAGCTGCTGAAGCCCCGAGGAGGAGAAGAAGAGAACCATCTACCAGTGGGGGAACACCTAGAGACTTTGCAGACCACCGTGGAGGGGGCCCTAAGACTGAGTAACTTTTGAATTGTGCTCTTGTGGTGGGGGTTTTGACTGTGTTTGTAGGGACACAGGGGGTGTGGCGTGGAGCTGCTCCCGATCCATCTGTGTCCCCCCCCAACCCCCACCACTACTACCACCACCGCTGCCCCTTCCACCACCCCCACTGGCTGTATACCATCTGCCTCAGCTCCTGCCTCTGGACTCAGCTGCTTGCTTGGCTTGCCACACCCTATTTCCACCCTTTGGGCCAGAAGCAGCAGCCAGCCTAAACAGACATAGTGCAAGCGCACGTGGGCACACTGCTGCCACATCTCTCATCCCCTCAGATTCGGGGGGAGCCCCCACAGCCGGCAGGAAGGGCCAGGAGAAGAAGAAGGGGAAGGGACCTGCTAAAAAGACCAGGCCCTCCATGGCAGGGGCTGCCCCCAGTGCCCCGGCCCCACTGCCGGCTTGGGCATCCCTCCCCGCTGTTCCCTCCACCAGCTCTGCGGGTGTCCCTCCCCCGGCACCCAGGGCATACGCCCAGGTGGCGGCACCCCCCCGCCTGCCGCTACGTCATCTCTCCTGCCCACCACCTCCACTACCATCTATAGCGGCCGGGGCCCTTTTCCCACCATGACCAGGAAGCACGGCATCCATTGCCTCCTGGTGCCCACCTCGCCCCACGTGGGGGCCTATGTACGGGCGTTGGCGAGGGTGGTGGGGCCCACGGCCATTGTGGCGGCCTCCCAAATGTATGGCAAGGTCGTCTTCTTCTTAGCATCGGAGGCCGCTGCCCAGGAGGCGGTGGAGAAGGGTCTGGCAGTAGGGGGCGTGTTCATCCCCTTGGAGCCGCTAGAGTACCTGGGCGTCCGCCTGGTCCTGACCTCCATCCCTCCTTTTCTTCCCAATGCCGCCCTGTTACCCGACCTCTCTACCCTGGGGAAACCCATCTCTGTCATCAGCCCTCTCCCGTTGGGCTGCAAAGACCCTGCCCTCCGTCACGTCCTCTCATTCCGCCGGCAAGTGCAGCTTCAACTGCCGCTGGTGGCGCATGATGGAGAGGCGCTGGAGAGGTCCTTCCTAGTCCCCTATCAGGGGGCCCATTACCGGGTGCATTACTCCACGGGGGACGCCCGGTGCTACCTCTGCCAGGTAATGGGGCACGCCCTTGGCCCGGGAAGGAGGGGCATCTGGTGCCCCTGGTGCCCGAAACCACCCCTCCTCCTTCCCAGTCCACCATTGCTCCTGCTCGGGCCCAAGGAGTACCTCCCTAACTATGCCCAGACAAGTGGGAGAGCCCCGCCCCCGCTGCTTGCAATCTGGCGGGGCCTGTGGAGGAGGGTGCGGCAGAGACACCACCAGGCATGGGTGAGGGCCCGCCCCAAGGGGAATCTTCCCTCCCTTATGCTGCCCCACTGTTATCCCCTCAAGTCCCTGAGCCATCGCTTCTGCCCCCTGACACGACTCCTGCTGACCAGCCCCCGGATGATGCCATGGAGGGCTGGGCCCTAGTCCAGGGGAAGCGGGGCAAGCGGAAGGCTCGAGCTCCGCTCCTTCCATCTGATGCGGAGGCCCCCCAGAAGACCAGGAAGGGGGGTACCGATGCTGAGCCTTCCGCTCTACCCACAGGTGTGTTCCATCCACTGGAGCCGGCTGGGGAAGATGTGGCAGCACTGGAAGGCAGTATCTCTCCTCCACGGGAGTCCCTCCCCTCTGAGGCCCCCGAGGCGCCATCTGAAACCTCAGTGTGCCCCGAGGCAACCGTCGTGTCAGGTGCTGGCGGGGAAAATCCCGCGGTGGCGGAAAAGGATTTCCCGTCCATATATGAGGAGATCGAGGCCCTGGGTCTGACCCCGCTCACTCAGGGGGAGGACGACCCTATGCCAGTGGGCCTTGATCTGGTTGACTTCACTCCAGCCCCCCATTCCCCATGTTCCCTCCCCCAACCATTGCTTCCGCTCCCACTTCCGAGGAGTCCCTGGACTCCTCCATCAACCCGGCTGCAGATGGCACCCAGCTGAGAGCCGCTGAGCCTGTTGAGGCGATGGCCACTGCCATGCGGCCAGGACCTGAGCCACCAGGGGCAACCCTTGTTGGTGAGGAGCATTCGACCTCCTTCCCGGGAGAGGGCCCTACAGAAGAGAGTCCACCTCCTGATGCCGTGGCTGCCAAATCCACCAAAGAGCCTGTGCCCGGCATCACTGAGAGCCCTCTCCCCACCCAGAATCTCGCCTCTAACCCTGCCCCTGCCCTTGCCCCTGTCCCTATCCCGTCCACCTCCCGAGATGTTATTGCCACCCCTGGGGCTGTCTCCTTCCCTTTTCCAACAGATGACTCCCAGGGAGCGGCCTTTGTGTTTACCCGTCCCGACTTATTAGGGTCTGCTATCCTCCCTCCGCCGCCCCCTATCACCCCAGGGTTCCAGGCGGGCCTAGTGACACCAACCCATCAGGAGCCCCGTCGGGGGTCCGCACCCTGTCTGCCCATCTCGGTGGGCCATGGGGCTGTACCAGGGGCCCCGTTGGGGAGTAACCAGGAGACCATAACCCCAGCCCCCCCATGTGCTGCAAGAGGAGCTGCGGGCGTTTTTAGAAGATGTCCGTGGCTCCCACAACAAAGTACAGCTTGCTCTCCAGCAATGGGGGGACTTTCATCAAATCCTCCGGGCCGCAAGGGCCCTCATGGGGGAAGGTAAAAGGACCAGGAGGCAGGGCACTGCGGCCTACCAGCGGGTCCGCCTCTTCTGTGACTCCTTACTCACCTACGGGGTAGGTCACGGACTGCTGCGCAGCCCGTCGGGAGCCGCGAGCATCCCTGCCGGTGAGGATCCCCCCCAGCCCTCCTCATGGCACCTCTTACCATCGCAACGTTGAACACCTGCGGCTGTAGGATAGGTCTCCACAGGTCCCAGGTGCTCTCCTTCCTTCGGGGGGGGTACTCTGTGGTTTTCCTGCAGGAGACCCATACGGATCCAACCGCCGAAGACGGCTGGCGGCTGGATTGGGGGGACAGGGTCTACATTAGCCACCTCACAGTTCATACGGCTGGAGTGGTGACCCTGTTCTCCCCCGACCTACGGCCCGAGATGCTGGGGGTCGCCGAGGCTGTGCCAGGCCGCCTGCTGCACCTCCGGGTCCGCATGGAGGGGCTCATAGTCAACCTTGTTAACATCTATGACCCGGCAGCGAGCCCGGAACAGCTGCAATTCTATCAGCATCCGCCTTTCTCGGCACTTTGGATCCTCATGAGTGCCTGGTCGTGAGAGGGGACTTTAACATCACCCTCGAGGAGCGGGATTGCTCGGGGACCGAGCAGAGCCCGGCCGCCGCCGCCGTCCTCCAGGAGATAGTCGAACACCACTCCCTGGTGGACGTCTGGCGCGACCACCACCCGGATGACACTTCCACGTTCACCTTTGTCCGGGTAGAGGCCCATCGGTCGAGCCACTCCCGGTTGGACCGCATTTATTTATTATGCTTTTATCTTTCACGAGCCCACTTCTCCAGCATCCGGCCGGCCCCATTTTCTAACCATCATTTAGCTACCATGACAGCCTCCCTCTGCGTGGAGAGGCCGGAGCCGGCCTATTGGCATTTCAACAACAGCTTGCTGGAGGATGCAGGCTTCGTGGTGTCCTTCCAGGAGTTCTGGCTGGCCTGGCGAGGGCAGCAGCATGCCTTTCCCTCAGCGCGGCGGTGGTGGGACCTAGGGAAGGTGCACGCCCGGCTCTTCTGCCGTGACTACACCCGGGGCACCAGCTGAAGGAGGGATGCGGCGATAGAGCAGCTGGAACGGGAGGTCTTAGAGCTGGAGAGGCGTCTGGCCGTCAGCCCCGAGGATCCACCCCTCTGCAGAGTGTGCTGGGAGAAGCGGGAGGAGCTCCAGGCCCTCGAGGACCATCAGGCCCGGGGTGCCTTTGTTTGATCCCTCATCTGTCTCCTTCGGGAGATGGATCGCGGCTCCCGCTTCTTCTACGTCCTGGAGAAAAAGAGGGGGGCTAAGAAACATGTCATCTGCCTTCTGGCAGAAGATGGCACCCCCTCACGGATCCGATGGAGATGTGCGGGAGGGCAAGAGCCTTCTATGCAAGCCTTTTCTCCCCAGAGCCGACCGATCCTAACGCTTGCAGAGTGCTCTGGGAGGAGCTCCCGACGGTCAGCGCGGGCGACCGAGACCGGCTAGAGCTGCCTCTCACTCTGGCCGAGTTCTCGGAAGCCCTCCGTCACATGCCCACCAATAAATCTCCGAGCATGGACGGGCTGACCGTGGAGTTCTATCGCGTGTTCTGGGACGTCCTCGGCCCAGACCTAGTCACCGTCTGGGCCGAGTCTTTGCAGAGCTGGGTCCTCCCTCTTTCATGCAGGCGAGCCGTGCTGGCCTTATTGCCGAAGAAGGGGGACCTCCGCGATTTACGAAATTGGCGTCCCGTCTTGCTCCTCAGCACGGAATACAAAGTCGTGGCAAAAGTAATCTCACTGCGGCTATGGTCCTTGCTGGCGGACGTGGTCCACCCAGACCAGACCTACACCGTCCTGGGCCGCAGCATCTTCGACAACCTATATCTCTAGATATAGAGCACTCTATATCTGGTCCAGGACCTTTTAGAACTCGGGTGTAGGGATGGTCTGTCGTTCACCCTCCTGTCCTTAGATCAGGAGAAGGCGTTCGACAGGGTGGATCACGGGTATCTCCTGAGCACTCTGCAAGCATTTGGCTTTGGACCTCAGTTTGTGGGTTTTCTCTGGGCGCGGTATGCCTCCACAGACTGTTTGGTCAGGCTCAACTGGACCCTGACTGAACAGGTCAGCTTCGGGCGAGGAGTACAGCAGGAGTGCCCCCTCTCAGGCCAGCTGTACACTCTGGCGATCGAGCCCTTCCTCTGTCTCCTCCGAAGGAGGTTGACAGGGTTGGTGCTGCGGGAGCCGGAGCTGCAGCTGGTCCTGTCGGCGTATGCTGATGATGTGCTCCTCGTGTCCAGAACCCGGGCGACTTGGCCAGGGTGGAGGCTTGCCAGGCCATCTATTCGGCAGCCTCCTCCGCGTGGGTCAACTGGGTCAAGAGCTCTGGCTTGGTGATAGGGGACTGGCGGCAGGCGAGCTCCCTCCCACCCACGCTTCAGGCCATCCGGTGGAGCACAGGTCCTCTGCTCTATCTCAGAGTTTACCTTTCTGCCACGCATCCCTCTCCGCCGGAGAATTGGCAGAATTTAGAGGGCGGGGTGATAGAGCAGCTCCAGAAATGGACAGGACTACTCCGGTGCCTCTCCCTTTGAGGGAGAGCGTTGGTGCTTAATCAACTAGTCCTGTCCATGCTCTGGTACCAGCTCAACACCTGGTCCCGGCCCCGGGTTTCCTGGCCAACCTCCGGACATCGATTCTAGAATTCTTTTGGTCAGGACTGCACTGGGTACCTGCAGGGATTCTCCATCTACCCCTGGAGGAGGGAGGGCAGGGCCTGAAATGTCCGCTTACTCAGGTCCATGTCTTCCACCTCCAGGCCCTGCAGAGGCTCCTTTATGGTGCAGGTAGTCGGGCGTGGAGTATACTGCCACACGCCTTCCTGCACTACTTCCGAGGGCTCCGATATGACCGGCAGCTCCTTTATCTCCATCCGAGAGGCCTTCCACGAGACCTCTCCGGGCTGCCGGTCTTCTACCAGGACCTCCTCTGGACCTGGAAACTCTTTTCAATGACCAGGTCCGTGGCAGCCACCGAGGGGGCAGATCTCCTCGCAGAGCCCCTGCTACACAACCCCCAGCTCCATGTGCAGGTGGCGGAGTCCTGCTCAGTGCGCCAGAGGTTGGTCCTGGCAGAAGTCACAAGAGTTGGAGACCTCCTAGACTATGACCAGGGATACTGGCTGGATCCCCTGACTCTCGCTCAGCGCATGGGGCTTTCCAGACCTTGTACTCCCCGGTGCATACTTCGGGAGGTGAAGGCCGCTTTGCCGCCCGCTGCTCGGGTTTATCTCAACCGGGTCCTACACAAGGGCATGCCCCGCCCACCCCTTACCCCAGACCCGCCGGACCTTTTAATTGGACCCCTGCCCCGTGGACCCAACCGACCCCCTCACCCCTTTACTGTAACCCGGCTGCACGAGATGCAGCTGGTCTACTTTCAAACCGTGCCAAGAAAACATCTATACACGCTCGTGCTCCATACCCTTCACACCCTCTCCCTTGTGTCCTGCCCTGATACAAAATGGCGGGACCTCCTGCCACCTTTGGAGGGTGAGGAGCCCCGGTGGGCCAGCCTATATTCCACCTTAGTCCCGAGACCTGCTGGGGTCAGTTGGCGGCTCCTTCACGGAGCTGTGAGCACGGGCGTGTACTTGGCGCGGTTCACCTCAATCCCAGACACCTGCCCCTTTTGCAGCGTGAGGGAAACCCTGGCACATATATACCTGGAGTGTGCCAGGCTGCAGCCCCTATTCCGGCTCCTCACCAATATTTTATTACGCTTTTGGTTACACTTTTCCCCTCACCTTCTTATCTATGCACTCCCTATCCATGGCCCCACAAAGTCACTGGATCTCCTGGTCAACCTCCTCCTGGCCCTAGCTAAAATGGCCATCTATAAAACCAGAGTGAGGAGGTTGGCCGATGGAGTCTCCTGTGACTGTGGGGACTATTTCCGATCCTCGGTCCGTTCACGTATCTGGGCAGAGTTCCTCTGGGCGGCATCCTCTGACTCCCTTGACGCCTTTGAGGAGCAGTGGGCGCTGTCCGGGGTTCTCTGCTCGGTGTCCCCATCCAGTTCGCTTCGTTTGATCCTTTGACCACATTCCTGTTCCTGTTATTTCATTAGCTGTCCCCCGGAATTTTTTGGTATCTAGGTCCTGTGGATCCCCCTTTTAGGCCAGGGGGGATCCTTTAGCAGTGGACGGCCTTTGCCCGCCCACTTCCCGGATCCCAATACTCTTCCATAGCCATCTGGCCTTGCCCCATCACTATATATATATATATATATATATATATATATATATATATATATAAATTCACAATCTGGAACACTTTGTGACCAGCTTCAGCTTCCTTGTCCTTTTTTTGTTTTGTTTTTGATTTTGGTTTTGTTTTGTTTTGTTATTGTTGGGTCTTTTAAAAAAATGCAGGAGTGGAAATGAAAGGAAATGAAAGTCTGCCTGGGTGCTAATTATGGCAGTTAATTTTGACATCTGTAGTGAATTAGGTAAAGTATAGAAGGCAGTTTTAAAGCACAAATCAGAACACTTGATCAAAAAGACCCTGATTAAGCAGAGTACAAAAACACATGCTTAACATTAAGCTCATGAGTAGTCTTTTTGATTTCAAAGGCTCTGCTCAAGTGCATAAAGTTAAGCACATACTAGGTGCTTTGTTGAATCAGGTCCCTAGGCCATAATCCTCGGGGATGCACATGGATGGACTATTTCACCTAGGCCGGGGTGGCCAACCTGCAGCTCCGGAGCCACATGTGGCTCTTCAGAAGTTAATATGTGGCTTCTTGTATAGGCACCGACTCCGGGGCTGGAGCTACAGGCACCAGCTTTCCAATGTGCTGGGGGGTGCTCACTGCTCAACCCCTGGCTCTGCCACAGGCCCTGCCCCCACTCCACCCTTCCCCCAATGCCCCTTCCCCCAAACGTGCTATGTCCCTTCTCCTCCCCTCTACCCCCCCCCCCCCCACGAGCATGCAAAACAGGAGATCACAGCAGGCAGGAGGCATGGGAGGAAGGGCGAGGCACTGGGGGCTGGAGCAAGTGCGGGGCTGCTGACCTATTACTGGGGCTCTTTGACAATGTACATTGGTAAATTCTGTCTCCTTCTCAGGCTCAGGTTGGCCACCCCTGACCTAGGCACATCCCTTGCAGGATTAGTTCCTACTAGCTAACACTATGTTTGTTTATTATCTTTCAAAATTCAGTATTGCTCTCAAAAAGCCATAATTCCAGAAAATGTTGCACAAATCATTTTTCAAAATCATCATAGCTGTGGTGGAAGTTAAAACATACTGCACATTACATTTGAATAATATTTAATAAGCATCTAAGAGTTGCAACATTCAGAGGTCAACAATTCAGCTTTCATTGGAAAATTTAATTTCCCCCAATTTCTTTCCCTTTGCTTATCTTTTTATATCATTATTTTAAATAATTTATTTCATCAGTTTCATCTGCCTTAGGAGTCCTGCCACTGTAGAAATCCCTTGTTGAAAGATCTGAATTGTAAATCTAGGCATGCACCGATTTAGACATAGCATTAGAAAATCCAACCATTTGAATGGCAGTTGTGTTTGAATTTTTTCCAAGTTAGTAGAAATATTAACTTAGCTGTCATACAAAAAAAAATTGTGATAGTACATTAGAAATCGCTCCTGTTCTCGAGAGGGGAACAAAAGTATTTATATACATGAAAGCAAAGAAACAATTATATAATTATTATTTTGTATTAAGATAAAAGCCTGTAGAATACCAAGTGACTCACTACTGAATATTTTACAGATCTGTTAACGGATAGGTACATGCACACATGTGCAGACACATACCTGTTACACAGGATAAAGCATTTTAAATGGAACACATTAACCAGATGTGGCTCTCATAGATACAGTTTAAGTGCCTGACAATATTGTCACAAATTGTATCTGTTATCCTTGTTTCATGCCGCTTGTCTTAGAGTCCAAAGTGCTGTATTTGATAGCGTTTGGAGCACCTCCGACAAGGTGCTGGGTATCTTCACTTGTCACTGAAGTCAATGGGAACTGTGTGCACTCAGCATTTGTGGAACTGGACCCAAAATTTGGTACTGTGGCTGAAGCTTCCTTAGCTACTCATCAGAGGAAGCTGTCCCCTGTTCACCCTGAGTACCCTAGTCAGGCTTCTCATGAGCAGTTTGGCAGGACTCATGGGAATAATATTGCTGTCAGAGGGGGCAGTAAAGAGGGCCATTGGGCCACAGCATGTTTACTCTTCTTGCCCCATAACAGTTGGTCTTGAGAGCAGAGAGGTGAGATCCCCTCCAGCAGAACTGTAATGGGGGAAACTCAGTATCAGCCCCATTTGTGGGCTCAGCCAAGGCCCCTTGAGCAGACCAAACAGGAAGACTGCAGATGCCTCGATTGTCAAGGAAATTAGAAGGAGACCCATTATGGGGACAGAAGTAGTTGCATCAGAGGGGGGATACTCCAGCTGCAGTACTGAAGGTGCCACCAGCATCAGCGGGAGAGAAGACAGGACTCAGTGCAGGTGGGTGTAGGAGGCAGAGAGCCCATGTACATAAGCGGCTCCATCAAACCTTCCCGCAGACCCGCTTCCTAAATATGCTTCATGGCCTTGCACATCCTAAGCCCTGTTGTTACGATTTGGGGTTGCTTTGTGTTGCTTTGCTCATAAGGTGCTAGATTGTAAGACAAGTAGCATGGCAAAATTAACTGACTTCTTTGGGAGTTAGGCACCTCATTCACTTAGGCCTAAACATCTTTGTAAAACTGTCTTTAAAATTGTGTAAAATGTAAAAATGCCTACAGAAGGTTCAGTGGAGAATCGGAATCTGGACTGACTTGGAAAATGGACATTGTTCCCTATCAAAACATTCTTTTGACACCAAGTTTAAGAAACTAGATGAGCTACAAAAGACAATTGAAAATCTTTTTGTCTGCCAGTTACTGGACCATCTTCAAGATAAAAATGGTTACAGATCTACAGCTAAGAGTGCTGTGGTCTAGTGGCCTAAGTATAGGACTGACATCCAAGAACACCTGGGACCCAATTTTCCCCTCTGCACTGGGGAGGAAATTCTCATTGTCATGGTGGGGAAACAAAATGGCAAAACTGAGCCCAAGAATTTTAATCCCAGCTCTGACACTGGTTTCCTTTGTGTCCTTAGGCGAATCAGATAACCCTACTGTCTCAAATTTCTCTGCTTGAAAAGTTGGGATTATAATGCTTACTTCACAGGGGTGCAGGGAGGATTCATTTGTTAATGTCTGTAAATGGCTTTGAAGGTTAAACACACCAGTTATTATTGTATAATTATGTAATTTTCCTAATTCCAAAAGTTTAAAAAGCTCTTTTCTCAGGCATACATGGGCTGATGCCTTGTTTATAAGAACAGCCATACTGAGTCAGACCAATGGTCCATCTCGCCAAGTATCCTGTCTCTGACAGTGGTCAGTGCCAGATGCTTCAGAAAAAATGAACTGAACAGGGGAATTATTGAGTGAAGGGTTGGCTTTAGGGAAAATGGTGTCCTGGACAAACTTGTATTTTGACACCCTTTCTTTGAGTTTAAGTACAGCTTCACAGCATGGTCATACAACTTGAGATTATTGGAGAAGTTACAGTAGGCATTGAGTACACCTACAGCAGAGACTGCTGCAAATGGCACGGGCAGCCCGTAAGCTCAGTGCTGGCTCGCTGTAGCACTTGAGCTTCTGGCACCAGTGGTGAGAACCATGTGAAGTGGAGACCATGGGAAGTGCCGGCGTGATGGCAGCACTGTGAGACACAAACTGAAGCCCAGCACAGCATACACCCAGCATGGGGTCTGCGTCCCTGAGCTGCTGGAGCACAGAACTTGCCCAGGGAGCCTCGCTGCCTCTGCTGTCCAACTTCAGACACCACTGTGCGCCCCCAGAAGTGCTCACCACTAGCCAGGGTGTGCCCTGCCTGCACTTGCTCCATGGGCATTTGGGGGCGAGTGCATGGCCACCATGGCAGATGGGTTGTGCCAGGCAACCCAGGGTGAGTGCAGGAGACACTGGAAGGAAATAGCTTTCTCCTGAGTGCTCTCCTTGCCCTCCAGCCCAGTGTGGACTGGCGCATGGCACAGACCTGAGAGCAAAGTCAGCCCTGGTCCCAGCACACCCTTCAGGGTGCTCCCCCGGGGACTGCTGGGGCTCCTGCAGCTTGCTGCCAGGGCAGACCTTCCCCAGCTGCAAGTTGCAACAACCCCCTCCAACTTTAGCCCCTCCCTGGCTGGGAGCTGGCTCACCTCACCCACCCCCTCTGCCACACCAGGACACTATGCAGGCCAACAGAGCCGTGCAGAAGTGGAGATTTGAGCCCAGCCAGCAGGCACTTGCCTCTTACCCTGCCCAAGTGCTGACACCCTCTTGACCATGGTGCCCCCCAACCATGACACCCTGGGTGGTTGCCCATGTCGCCCATCCCTAAAGCTGGCCCTGATTAAGTGATCTATTCCTTGTCATCCAGTCTGAGCTTCTGCATACGTGGAGCATGGAGTTACCTACCTGACTATCTTGGTTAATAGCCATTGATGGACCTATCCTCCAGGAACATATCTAATTCTTTTTTGAACCCAGTTATTATTTTGTCCTTCACACCATCCCAAGGAAATGAGTTCCACAGGTTGACTATGCATTCTGTGAAGAAGTATTTCCTTATGTTTGCTTTAAACCTGCTTCCTATTAATTCATCAGATGATCCCTAGTTCTTGTATTATGTGCAGGGGTAAATAACACTTCCCGATTCACTTTCTCCACACAATTCATGATTCTATAGACCTCTATCATATCCCCCCTTAGCCATCTCCTTTCTAAGATGAGCAGTCACAGTCTTTATAATTTTTCTTCATATGGAAGCTGTTCCATAGCTCTAATCATTTTTGTTGTCCTTCTCTGCACCAGTTCCAATTCTAATATAACTTTTTTGAGACGGGGTAACAAAAACTGCACACAGTATTCAAGGTATGGGTGTACCAGGGATTTATACAGCGGCATTATGGTATTTTTGGACTTATTAGGTATCTCTTTCCTAATGGAGCCTAACATTCTGCTCACTTTTTTGATTGCTGCTGAACAGTGAGCGGATATTTTAAGAGAACTATCCATGATGACTGCAAGTTCTCCTTCTTGAGTGGTAACAGCTAATTTAGACCCCATCATTTTGTATGTATAGTTGTGATTTTTTTTTCATATGAATTACTTTGCACTTATCAACATTACATTTCATCTGCCATTTTGTTGCCCATTCACCCAGTTGTGTGAGATCCCTTTGTATCTCTTTGCAGCCAGCTTTGGATTTAACTATCTTAATTGAGTTATCATCTGCAAAATTTGCCATCTGACTGTACATCCCCTTTTCCAGATCACTTATGAATATATTGAACAGCCCCTGGAGGCAACATGACCACAATGCAAAATCAGTGCATTGCACTAAACACCAATCATCAGAGGATCAAGTATTGACCATGTCCTATAGCTAAGAGCTATACAGCGGTACATACCCAGATATCTCAGATCAACACTAGACCTCTAAAATGTATTTTATATCTTTTATACATAATTCATACTGTCAGGCCTGGTAAAGAGAAGCTTTGGGCAAGGCTGGGCCTGCCCTGCTTGCCCTGTCAATCATGTCAGAGGTGGAATAAGAGCTTAAAAGCAGGACGTTCCAGACAATTGCTGAGCAGCTTTGGGAGAGAGCAGACAGTGGCTTTACAGCTCCCAAGAGAGACTTTTGGAAGCCTTCATGGGAACTTCCCTCATGAAGGTCATTCACTGATTCCCCTGTGTCTACAAGAAGACAACTGACTCTGGTGTATCAGCTGGTTAGGATAGGTTTGGCAAGCCCCAGGTGGTTGGTATCTCCACTCTCTACCACTTTTGAGGTTAGGGAATCTGGGACTACACTAAAAGGACTAGGACAGTGGGAGGCAGGAGCCTCACCCCTTTCAAACACAGCCAGAAGTAGCAGGCCCCTATCAGCAGCCCTAGAACTATGACACAGCTTTTAAGATATTTTTAGACTGGTATCCTATCCCACCTTACCCCTGTTTTGAAAGAACTTACCTCCACGTTAATCTAACCCTTGGCCTTCCTGCTGGGACTGCCAACAAAAGAACCATTTAAAGACATTCACCTTCAAGCTACCAGTTCAGATTGAAGCCAGTTAAGCAGTGACTTAAGGTCATGTCAGATGGTTGATCTGTGGCCTGTGTAAACAGCAAAGTACACAGTGGACAAAAGCCACTATTTTAAATGTTTTTTTTTGTTAACAGTCCCAGCAGGAAGGTCAAGGGTTGGAGTAACATGGAGGTTAGTCCTTCCAGAGCAGGTGGGATAGGATAGGAATGGAAAACACACAATGCTGCTGCTTCTGATTCTGCAGCTAGACTGAGGACTATAATTGTCAGTACTCTCAATCTGGAATCTCTCGTGATCAGGGATCATGCATGTAATCATGCTGCCATGAAATTGCTTAAAGGGGAACATCTCCCCACCCTATCATCAAACAGATTTAGCGTTTTCAAGTTTCTTTTAGCTCCTTGCTGGAGACATTCAGGTTTTAAGCACCCAGCTCCACAAATGCTTTGGACGTTTAAATAAACTCTTTGTTTCAAGCAAGGAGATAGCAACACCTTCTTCTATCTTTTGTTAAGAAGCAGGCATCTGCCTGTGTATACTTCTTATCCATCACCTCAGGGCTGTGGAAGTCATAACTCATAACTCATTCACAACACAGCCACATTAACTCAATACAGATTGGGTTTGCTGCAAGGCACGGCAGTGGAGGTGCGTAAGGATCCTGCTTACTTGTAGGGAAGCATCCCTTTTTATCCGACAGTCATTTGGGAATTTTTATACATGACAATCCTCAAGTTCTTAAAGAGTCAAAGGACATGGAATTGTCATCGAATCCATTATTAAAAAATAAATTACATTAGATATTGCATGGCTCTCTGCAGTAAATTTAAGTGCTTTGTCCAGTCCAGAATACTCTACCAATGCCACTGGCATATGACCCTGCAGTGAACCTAACTGATCTCAGCATCACAATGTTTTTTTCTTAATATTAAATAAAAATTTATGTTCTTTTAATTATATCTCATTATTGCTAATTATAACTAATTGTTCTCTGCTTGGTGGGTAAAGGCCTCAAATACTTGTAGTTTTCATGTTTCCCCTGTGCTTAATTTGTGTCAGGGTGGAGTCCCAGCACCTCTAGGCTAGTAGTTCCATTGGGTTTTTTAATTACCTTTGTTCATAAGTACTGTACATAACTACTGAACAGACAGAACAACGGGAGACCCGGGTAATCAGAAATAAAGCCTAATGCAAGGATAGCTGGTGAAATGAAATATTCCATTTAAATCGCTAGCAAGAGAAATTTTTAGTCCATGTTCTTTCTGGCCTCCTCCTCTACTTTATCACAGAGTCTGTAAGTCCCTAGTTGAGTTTAGGGATTTCTATTACTTTCAGTAATATCATTTCTTGCATTCTTTGTGAGAAACGCCTGGGCCTTTATGCAGGGTAAACAAGCAAATGCCTGCTTGGAATTTTCTGAAAACACTTTGCAGCAGTTAGAAGTGGACACTCCTCCAAGTCCCTTATTTCCTAGCTATTTATAAACATGCACTTTGACTTTGCTGAGAACCTAAGGGAGCTGGAGGAGTGTCGGTCATTAATTGCTGTGCTGCAAAGTGTTTTCAGAAAATGCCAAGCAGGCATTTGCTTGTTTACCCTCCCTAAATGGCCAGGCAGTTCTCACAAAGAATGCCAGAAATGATATTACTGAAAACAAATGTGAAATTCTTGGCAATGGGGGAGTCATCAGTAGGCTCCCAGCTTATGGCGATGGGAAGGGTAGAATCAAATCCAAAACCAAAGCTTCTGTTAAGTATATTTGTATTGCATTGAGAAGAGTGAGGTTTAAAAGTGTTGCAATCCTCTGGAGTAGAGAGTCAGCAAGGCCTTAAGACACACCAGTTTAGATCTTTATGGTGTCATTTCTTAACTGCACGTGTCATCTTTAGTTCCTCTTTGCCTCAATTAAATCTCTGTCTCCTGTTTCTGCTATTTGCTGCTCCTTCTTTTATCCAGTTCTTTGACTTTCTTCTTGCTTTCAGTGCTAACTGCTTAAGCCAGCTTCACCCAGGCATCTTCTCATTACTTCTTGCTTTGTTACTGTGACAAAATTCCTCCTCTACCTTGGTGGGTCCTGCGCTTATTGGCAGATTTTGCTCGCCTCAGAGATTCATGGCAGCCCTCAGTTTGGCCACTTTCATGGCTCAAATCGGCCGTTCACTCAGCTAACCTCATCACTGGCCAGCATGGGGAAAAAAGAGTAAGAACAATTCCCGCAGTTTCTGCTGATCCACCATGTGGGTCGGGGACCAGCTCAGAGACCTTCACTTCTGGTGAAAGCTCCTGTGTTGGGTCAGGAGTTAGGAGATTTGGGGGGAACCCGGGCCCACCCTCTACCCCAAGTTCCAGCCCAGGGCCCTGTGGAATGCAGCTATCTAGAGTGCCTCCTGGAACAGCTGCGCGACAGTTACAACTCCCTGGGCGACTCCCTGGGCCTCCTTCCAATACCTTCTTTGTCCTCACCACAGACCTTCCTCATGATGTCTGTTAACGCTTGTACTCCTCAGTCCTCCAGCAGCACGTCCTCTCACTCCCAGTTCCTTACGCGCACACCTCACTAACTGGAGTGAGAGCCTTTTTAAACCAGGTGTCCTGATTAGCCTTAATTAATTCTAGCAGCTTCCCAACTGGCTACAGGTGTCCTAATTAGCCTGCCTGCCTTAATTAGTTCTAGAAAGTTCCTGAGTGTTCTGGAATAGTCCCTGTTATCTTACCCAGGGAAAAGGGACCTGCTTAACCTGGAACTAATCTATCTAGCTTCGACCACTCTCTTGTACTCTCTTGTAGCCATCTGGCCTGACCCTGTCACATTACTTAAAACACAATCAATTAAAAATATCATTGTCTGGTGCAGGTGCTGTTTGTACAGGGTGCCTGACTGTGCATTTGGAGTCAGTGAAGAGCCACATCACCCCAAGCATAGCTACAGGAGCAATTGTGTCTCAGGAGGGGTTGACTGGGCCCTCTGCCCCCGAATCCTACAAACACTTGTGCATGTGAGTAACTTGGGCCCCGATGGGTCATTCCTGGTGTGGCAGTAGCTGTCAGCCAGAGCAGACCTGGTGTGCTTGACTTCTGTTCCACCCTCAACCCAATTGCTATGCAGGTAATATGTCAGTGTCAGTAGGAGGTGATTACAGCTGACGAAAAGAGAAGCACGGAGGAAGCCATCTGCAGCACAGAACAACAACAAGTTTTATTGGTCTTACACTAACATCTGGGAACAATGCTGCATAATCTTGAGTGCCATCAACTGGTGCCATATCTATTAACTAATTATATATCTATATCTATATCTACAGACATGTCTCATAACAAGGGTCAGGGTGATAGATATTGTGCTCTGGGTATCCCTAGAAGGTACAGGGGGATCCACTGTCAGATGCTGCAGGATGCTGCAGGATAGAATAGCTGCTGTAGCCTGTGATGGAGGACTGATCTGCCCTGAGAGTCATGAGCCATAACTGCCTTCCAAGTGCCCTTTCCCCACTGTGCCTAGTGGAAACATGGCAGAGCAGAGCATCTGAGACTGCAGCCCATCTAGGCCAGGCAGCATTAAAGAGTCCTTCCTTCCATCCCCCAGTGCTTGTAGCTAAATTATGGCTGCTTCCTTTGCAGATACAGTGGGATTGAGAAGGAAAGGGCCTCATTTTACCTCCTCCTCCATCCCGCTATGAGTTATGGTTGCCAGTTTTGGTTGGACATATTCCTGGAGGTTTCATCACAGGACAATCCTGGAGGGTTGGCAACCCTACTGTGAGTGCATCTGAATAGGGCCATCCATACATTACTCAAGTTTGTTTTTCCTTTAATTCTTTCTATAGTTCTGTTCTTTCCACTGAACAATATGGGCTCCCTCTGGTGGACAAAAGCAGAACCTTTAACATTCCCATGGATGTTAACCAAACCCTGTTACCTATCATGCATCAAGTATCTGCCTTGCATTTCAAAGTCTCTGAATTCAAATCCTCTTTGGATTGCACTCTGTTAACAAATACTCACACCTTTTCTTCACTGTCAAGGCAATCCATTTGTTTTCAGTGCACAGTTTATTATGAACCTGAAAAGTCCATATTGAATACAAATATTTTTGTAAAGTGTCTTTGTAGAAGACGAAAGACACTGTACACAGTAAAAAAAACCCAAGGAGTACTTGTGGCACCTTAGAGACTTACAAAATTATTTGGGCATAAGCTTTCGTGGGTTAAAACCCACTACATCGGATGCATGCAGTGGAAAATACAGTAGAAAGATATATATACACAGAGAACATGAAAAAAATGGGTGTTGCCATACACACTGTAATGGGACCAATTAATTAAGGTGGGCTATTATCAGCAGGAGAAAAAAAAACATT
This sequence comes from Dermochelys coriacea, assembly GCF_009764565.3. NCBI lineage: Eukaryota > Metazoa > Chordata > Testudines > Dermochelyidae > Dermochelys > Dermochelys coriacea. The sequence continues at coordinate 331,269,355 of NC_050068.2, forward strand.
TGTAGTGTTAATCAGGATGGCCCATTTCAAACAGTTGACAAGAAGGTGTGAGTAACAGTAGGGGGAAAAATTAGCATGAGGAAATAATTTTTACTTTGTGTAATGACCCATCCACTCCCAGTCTTTATTCAAACCTAATTTAATGGTGTCCATTTTGAAAATTAATTCCAACTCTGCAGTTTCTCATTGGAGTCTGTTTTTGAAGTTTTTTTGTTGGAGAATTGCGACTTTTAAGTCTGAAATTGAGTGACCAGGGAGGTTGAAGTGTTCTACAACTGGTTTTTAATGTTATAATTCTTGATGTCTGATTTGTGTCCATTTATTCTTTTGCATAGAGATTGTCCTGTTTGGCCAATGTACATGGCAGAGGGGCTGTCATAAATATAAAGGGAAGGGTAATCACCTTTAAAATCCCTCCTGGCCAGAGGAAAAACCCTTTCACCTGTAAAGGGTTAAGAAGCTAGGATAACCTCGCTGCCACCATATCAAGGCTCTTTCCTCTTTCTACAACAAATCTGGATTGATTAGAAGAGCTGAGAGGCAGTGGGTTGCTCCGTGCTGCCATCCAAGCTCTCTGGAGGCTTTCATCTACTTCCTGTTCAGCCTGGAACTGTTCCCTTGATGCTGGAGACATCAGTTCCTCATTGGATTGTGGACCTATGCTTGGTCCCTCTGGAAGCGATGTAGGGGATGGGGCTGTTTCCGTTGACTGTGAACCGCTCTCCACTGGTGCACTATGTTGGGGTTCAGGCTCCGGCTGAGTCTCTTGTGTAGGGTTATCGGCTACTGCCGGTTCAGGTTCGGTGGGGCCCTCTGGGGTTTGGGTTGCAAGTACTGGATTCAGTGCTGGCAATGGGTCGGTGCTGGTTGTTCCACCGGTTCCAGTTCTGGGACTGGCTCTGTCTAGGTCTCTGGGACTGGATCCACTACTGCTGTTGCAGACAATGGCCTGGGGTCCGGGTCCATCACCTCTGACCGGGTCCTGGTAGAAGTTTCCAGAACAGTGCTAGGCATGACGGTTGGTTTAGTCTGGCTGCGGGTGACCATTCCCACCCTCTTGGCTGACTTCACATGATTGGCCAAGTCTTCCCTCAACAGCATGGGGATGGGATAATCATCATAGACTGCAAAAGTCCATGTTCCTGACCAGCCCTTGTACTGGACAGGCAATTTGGCTGTAGGCAAATTGAAAGAGTTGGACTTGAAGGATTGAATCGTCACTTGGATCTCTGGGTTGATTAAACTAAGGGGTCCACTAAGGAAGCATGGATAGCTGACACTTGTGCTCCGGTATCCCTCCACGCGGTGACCTTCTTCCCGCCCACACTCACAGTTTCCCTCCGCTTCAAGGGTATCTGGGAGGTATCTGGGCCTGAAGACCTCTGAGGTGATTCCTGTGCAATGAACTGTAATCTGTTGGGGTTCTTGGGGGCAGTTGGCCTTTACATGCCCCGGCTCATTAAATTTAAAACATCGTCCAGCTGACGGGTCACTGGGGCGAGGTGGGTTGCTGGAGAATGGCATGGTGGGATGATAAGGTGGCTGGAGGGTTCTTTGGGGTGTAGGTGGGGCCTTGGGCGGCCCCCGGTAGTAGGGTGTGTTCTGTGGTTGTCCCTTCTGGTATCCGCTCCAACTGCGACCAGTTTTTTTCTTCTCTGCCACCTCCACCCATTTGGCTCCAATCTCCCCCGCCTTGATTACAGTTTTGGGCTTCCCATCTATGATGTATCTTTCTATTTCCTCAGGAACACCCTCTAAGAACTGTTCCATTTGCATTAGGAAGGGCAAATCTGCTGGAGATTTAACACTTGCTCCTGATATCCAGGCATCCCAATGTTTCACAATGTGGTAGGCATGTTGGGTAAACGACACGTCTGGTTTCCACCTTAAGGCTCTGAACTGCCGACGGGAATGCTTGCGGGTTAGCCCCATTCTGACTCTCACCTTGGTTTTAAACAGTTCATACTGGTTCATGCGTTCCTTAGGCATTTCAGCCGCCACCTCAGCTAAGGGCCCACTGAGCTGCGGCCTCAGCTCTACCATGTATTGGTCTGTAGAGATGCTGTACCCAAGGAAGGCCCTTTCGAAGTTTTCTAAGAAGGCCTCGGTATCATCGCCTGCCTTGTAGGTGGGGAACTTTCTGGGGTGGGAAGTGGTACCTGGAGAAGGATTGCAAGGGTTTGTTGGTATATTCTGCTGAGCCTTTGCCTTATCCATTTCCAGTGCATGCTTCCTCTCTTTTTCCTTCTCCTCCTCCACATGCTTCCTCTCTTTTTCTTTCTCCTCCAGTTCTTTGGCCCTTGCCTCCATTCCCATCTGCATGAGTTCTATCTGTTTTTCATGTTCCTTTTGTTTTTCCTCAGCCTCAAATCTGGCTAATTCCAGCTTTTGTTGAATCGTGGAGTCTGTTATCCTAACCTCTCTGTTTTTAACTAACTTTACACCTGAGAGTTAGACAGAAAACCAAAACAAAAAAAACTTGGCTTGTAAAATTTTGCTGTGCTGAATATGATACCTATATTCTCTGATAGTGATTGTCAAACTACAGAGAAATCCTAAAAGAAACCCTAACACCTTTGGCTCCAGGCAAATAGGCAGAAAACCCCTCTAGTTGCTCTTAGGTAAAAAAAACCAAACAAACAAACTTCAGGTCTGTGAAGACTTGTGAATTTCCCTGCAGGAGGTTAACTACTCTGCCTTTAGCTAGAGAAAACTCCCCCTCACAAAAGACAATTCCCTTTTGTTTCTGCTCTGGCCCCATGTCAAGGTTCCTTCCCCACTCTGAACTCTAGGGTACAGTTGTGGGGACCTGCATGAAAACCTCCTAAGCTTACTTTTACCAGCTTAGGTTAAAACTTCCCCAAGGTATAAACTATTTTACCCTTTGCCCCTGGACTTCCACTGCCACCACCAAACGTTTGACTGGGTTTACTGGGAAAGCGTTGTTTGGAAACATCTTTCCCCCCAAAATCCTCACCAAAACCTTGCACCACCCTGCCTGGGGAAGGCTTGATAAAAATCCTCACCAATTTGCATAGGTGACGACAGACCCAAACCCTTGGATCTTAAGAACAATGAAAAAAGCATTCAATTTCTTACAAGAAGAATTTTAATATAAGAAAAGGTAAAAGGAATCACCTTTGTAAAATCAGGATGGTAAATACCTTACAGGATAATTAGATTCAAAACATAGAGAATCGCTCTAGGCAAAACCTTAAGTTACAAAAAAGACACAAAGACAGGAATATCCATTCTATTCAGCACAGTCTAATTTCTCAGCCATTTAAAGAAATCATAATCTAACGCATATCTAGCTAGATTACTTACTAAATTCTAAGACTCCATTCCTGTTCTCTCCCCGGCAAAAGTATCACACAGACAGACCCTTTGTTTCTCCCTCCCTCCAGCTTTGAAAGTATCTTGTCTCCTCATTGGTCATTGTGGTCAGCTGCCAGCGAGGTTATCCTAGCTTCTTAACCCTTTACAGGTGAAAGGGTTTTTCCTCTGGCCAGGAGGGATTTTAAAGGGATTTTACCCTTCCCTTTATATTTATGACAGGGGCATTGTTGGCACATGATGGCATATATCACATTGGTAGAAGTGCAGGTGATCGAGCCTCTTATGGTGTGGCTGATGTGATTATGTCCTATGATGGTGTCCTTTGAATAGATATGTGGACAGAGTTGGCAATGGGTTTTGTTGCAAGGATAGGTTCCTGGGTTAGTGTTTTTGTTGTGTGGTGTGTGGTTGCTGGTGAGTATTTGCTTCAGGTTGGGGGGCTGTCTGTAAGCAAGAACTGGTCTGTCTCCTAAGATCTGTGAGAGTGAGGGATCGTCCTTCAGGATAGGTTGTTAGATTCTTGATGATGCATTGGAGAGGTTTAAGTTTGGGGCTGAAGGTGATGGCTAGTGGCGTTCTGTCACTTTCTTTGTTGGGTCTGTCCTGGAGTAGGTGACTTCTGGGTATTCTTCTGGCTCTGTCAATCTGTTTCTTCACTTCAGCAGGTGGGTAAGAATGCTTGATAGAGACCTTGTAGGTGTTTGATGACAGGTTTCAGAGTAGCAGCCGTGTTAGTCTGTATTCGCAAAAAGAAAAGTAGTACTTGTGGCACCTTAGAGACTAACAAATTTATTAGAGCATAAGCTTTCGTGAGCTACAGCTCACTGCATCGAATGCATCCGATGAAGTGAGCTGTAGCTCACGAAAGCTTATGCTCTAATAAATTTGTTAGTCTCTAAGGTGCCACAAGTACTCCTTTTCTTTTTGTAGGTGTTTGTCTCTGTCTGAGGGATTGGAGCAAATGTGATTGTATCTTAGAGCTTGGCTGTAGAGAATGGATTGTGTGATGTGGTCTGGATGAAAGCTGGAGGCATGTAGGTAAGTATAGTGGTCAGTAGGTTTCCCGTATAGGGTGGTGTTTATGTGGCCATCGCCTATTAGCACCGTAGTGTCTAGGAAGTGGATCTCTTGTGTGAACTGGTCCAGGCTGAGGTTGATGGTGGGATGGAAATTGTTGAAATCATGGTGGAATTCCTCAAGGGCTTCTTTTCCATGGGTCCAGATAATGAAGATGTCATCAATGTAGCGTAACTAGAGTAGGGCCGTTAGGGGACGAGAGCTGAGGAAGCGTTGATCTAAGTCAGCCATAAAAATGTTGACATATTGTGGGGCCATGCAGGTACCCCTAGCAGTGCCGTTGACTTGAAGGTATACATTGTCCCCAAACGTGAAATAGTTGTGGGTGAGGACAAAGTCACAAAGTTCCGCCACGAGGTTTGCTGTGACATTATCGGGGATACCGTTCCTGACGGCTTGTAGTCCATCTTTGTGTGGAATGTTGGTGTAGAGGGCTTCCACATCCATAGTGGCTAGGATGGTGTTTTCTGGAACATCACCAATGGATTGTAGGTTCCTCAGGAAGTCAGTGGTGTCTCGAAGATAGCTAGGAGTACTGGTAGCGTAGGGCCTGAGGAAAGAGTCTACATAGCCAGACAATCCTGCTGTCAGGGTGCCAATGCCTGAGATGATGGGGCGTCCAGGATTTCCAGCTTTATGATCTTGGGTAGCAGATAGAATACCGCTGGTCGTGGTTCTAGGGGTGTGTTTGTGCAGATTTGTTCCTTTGCTTTTTCAGGGAGTTTCTTGAGCAAATGCTGTAGTTTCTTTTGGTAACTCTCATTGGGATCAGAGGGTAATGGCCTGTAGAATGTGGTGATAGAGAGCTGCCTAGCAGCCTCTCATTCATATTCCGACCTATTCATGATGACGACAGCACCTCCTTTGTCAGCCTTTTTGATTATGATGTCAGAGTTGTTCCTGAGGCTGTGTTCCTGATGGCATTGTGTTCTGCACGGCTGAGGTTATGGAGCAAGTGATGCTGCTTTTCCACAATTTCAGCCCGTGAACGTCGGTGGAAGTACTTTATGAAGAAGTCCAGTCTCTTGTTTTGATCTTCAGGAGGAGTCCACAGTGTTAGGGCTGATCTTGCAAGTGCTGAGCAGCTCCTATGAGGTGCTGTGCAGCCTCAAATCCCAATGAAATCAGTGCACCTCACAGGATTGGGTCCATATGAATAGTTTGGCTAGTGTGTGTGTATAGGACCAAATCCAGGCTTTGCATGGTAATAATGTAAATAAGTACAACTATTAAATCTACTAATGCAGAAGGAAAAGGAGTACTTGTGGCACCTTAGAGACGAACCACAAGTACTCCTTTTCTTTTTGCGAATACAGACGAACATGGCTGCTACTCTGAAACCTACTAATGCAGAGTTAGTGTGGGCCCCAATTCATGCAGGTATAGGCGTGGGTACATTTTCACTGGTAGAGGTTTCTTGTGAAAACAATACAATTGATCCCTGCAGGAGAGATTGTAAAGAGGATAGTGGAGGTGGGGAGTGCTAAAACATACAGACCATGCCCCTTGTGAATTCTAGAAGTTTGGGGAGGGCAAGACTATTTCTGCAAGCTGAGGCTTATGGAGAGCAGTGCCCACGTGCAGCCAGAGGTTTGACTTTAGTCCATATTGTGTGACATGTTTCAGAGTAGCAGCTGTGTTAGTCTGTATTCGCAAAAAGAAAAGGAGTACCCGTGGCACCTTAGAGACTAACAAATTTATTAGAGCATAAGCTTTCGTGAGCTACAGCTCACTTCATCGGATGCATTTGGTGGAAAAAGCAGAGGAGAGATTTATATACACACACACACACAGAGAACATGAAACAATGGGTTTATCATACACACTGTAAGGAGAGTGATCACTTAAGATAAGCCATCACCAGCAGCAGGGGGGGGAAAGGAGGAAAACCTTTCATGGTGACAAGCAAGGTAGGCTAATTCCAGCAGTTAACAAGAATATCAGAGGAACAGTGGGGGGTGGGGTGGGAGGGAGAAATACCATGGAGAAATAGTTTTACTTTGTGTAATGACTCATCCATTCCCAGTCTCTATTCAAGCCTAAGTTAATTGTATCCAGTTTGCAAATTAATTCCAATTCAGCAGTCTCTCGTTGGAGTCTGTTTTTGAAGCTTTTTTTGTTGAAGGATAGCCACTCTTAGGTCTGTGATCGAGTGACCAGAGAGATTGAAGTGTTCTCCAACTGGTTTTTGAATGTTATAATTCTTGACGTCTGATTTGTGTCCATTCATTCTTTTACATAGAGACTGTCCAGTTTGGCCAATGTACATGGCAGAGGGGCATTGCTGGCACATGATGGCATATATCACATTGGTAGATGTGCAGGTGAACGAGCCTCTGATAGTGTGGCTGATGTGATTAGGCCCTATGATGGTATCCCCTGAATAGATATGTGGACAGAGGTGGCAACGGGCTTTGTTGCAAGGATAGGTTCCTGGGTTAGTGGTTCTGTTGTGTGGTGTGTGGTTGCTGGTGAGTATTTGCTTCAGATTGGGGGGCTGTCTGTAAGCAAGGACTGGTCTGTCTCCCAAGATCTGTGAGAGTGATGGGTCGTCCTTCAGGATAGGTTGTAGATCCTTGATGATGCGTTGGAGAGGTTTTAGTTGGGGGCTGAAGGTGATGGCTAGTGGCGTTCTGTTGTTTTCTTTGTTGGGCCTGTCCTGTAGTAGGTGACTTCTGGGTACTCTTCTGGCTCTGTCAATTTGTTTCTTCACTTCAGCAGGTGGGTATTGTAGTTGTAGGAATGCATGATAGAGATCTTGTAGGTGTTTGTCTCTGTCTGAGGGGTTGGAGCAAATGCGGTTATATCGTAGCGCTTGGCTGTAGACAGTGGATCGAGTGGTATGATCTGGATGAAAGCTAGAGGCATAAGGTAGGAATAGCGGTCAGTAGGTTTCCGATATAGGGTGGTGTTTATGTGACCATCGCTTATTAGCACCGTAGTGTCCAGGAAGTGGATCTCTATCAGAGGCTCGTTCACCTGCGCATCTACCAATGTGATATATGCCATCATGTGCCAGCAATGCCCCTCTGCCATGTACATTGGCCAAACTGGACAGTCTCTACGTAAAAGAATGAATGGACACAAATCAGACGTCAAGAATTATAACATTCAAAAACCAGTTGGAGAACACTTCAATCTCTCTGGTCACTCGATCACAGACCTAAGAGTGGCTATCCTTCAACAAAAAAGCTTCAAAAACAGACTCCAACGAGAGACTGCTGAATTGGAATTAATTTGCAAACTGGATACAATTAATTTAGGATTGAATAGAGACTGGGAATGGATGAGTCATTACACAAAGTAAAACTATTTCCCCATGGTATTTCTCCCTCCCACCCCACGCCCCACTGTTCCTCTGATATTCTTGTTAACTGCTGGAATTAGCCTACCTTGCTTGTCACCATGAAAGGTTTTCCTCCTTTCCCCCCCCTGCTGCTGGTGATGGCTTATCTTAAGTGATCACTCTCCTTACAGTGTGTATGTTAAACCCATTGTTTCATGTTCTCTGTGTGTGTATGTGTATATAAATCTCTCCTCTGCTTTTTCCACCAAATGCATCCGATGAAGTGAGCTGTAGCTCACGAAAGCTTATGCTCTAATAAATTTGTTAGTCTCTAAGGTGCCATGGGTTCTCCTTTTCTTATTGTGTGACATGTGTCTGAAACATCCAGAAAGTGATGTCTGTTTTTTTTAGGAAATGCTTGCATGTGGATTGTTTGTATCTGATGTTAAAAAAAAACCAAAACAACCTTTCCCCACTGTGTAGGAGGACACTGAGATAGCTGCAATCATAAGAAGGTTATGAAGGGAAAGGTTAAAGAAAATTACATAAATGTTTCACATGCATTAAAGAAAGATCAAGTTAGAATAAAAAAAAACATAACAAGAAACACCCAAACTATTCAGTTGTAAAATATAAGGCCAGATCCTCAATTTGTGTAAATGGGCATAGTTCAAATGAAAACAATGGACATGAAATAATCTCTATATTTAAATGTGGCCAGCACTATGGAGAAAATTGCTTTTTAGACATGTTTGTGTAGGTGAAATGGATATTCCTGTTCCACACAGCTCTAGTTTTTTCTTGAGCTGCATTTACTAACTTCAGGTCAGATTCTTCATGGCGCTACTCTAGTTTTATGCTGGCGTATAATTCTACCAACTTCAGCAGTCACTCTGGCACAAAATTGGGGTAACATTGTGGAGAATCTAGCTCTGTACCTGTAACTTAATGGAATATTTTGTCTGATATTTTAAAATACATAGGACGTACTCACTTCTAAAGAGGAACTTTGTGGTTTGTTTTTGTTTGTAAATGAAATAAACCAAAGGGAAAAATAACTAAGAAATATTTCAACATCTACTGGGACATATGAAATATCTAATGAAAAATGCTCTGCTAAGACACATTGTGCAAATACTGACAAATAGAAATATATTGCTCAAGGGTAAAAACAGTTCCCAAGATGGTGGAATTTTGCCCCAAGAAGGCGGCTCGGGGCAGCACTGTGTAAAAGTGAAGAAGGTATTTTCACTTAACAACATTAAGGGAATTTTTTTTAACTTTTATTGGACCAGGAGGCAGGCACTGTTTTGTTCCCTGTCTTATTGCAGTTGTTTGTGCAATGGCGGATATTTGTATAGTGCCCATTCATTTTCATATGAATTGGTTATCCAACCCCCCTAGGCTTCCTAGAAAATCACAGCCTATATGTTTATGAACTTCATTAGCTAAATAGTTGGAGCACTGCACATGCACATACTACATATTTATGCTGGCTGTTAAAACCAACAACAAACTTTTACTATGATCAGCTGTGATTATAAAAAAATCAAAACAGCACACAGCAGCTTCCCGTAAAAGTTATCTCCACAATTCTGAATAGTTAGAGGAAGTATTTGGAGATATACACTTCCATTTGTGAGAAGTACAAATGCTTCTACAGTGGCCCTGTTTTCCCTTTTGTCTCAGTTCTTAAATATATATGTCTAAGGTCATTAAGAGTGTCTGACAGAACCAGTAAAATCTCTCACCGTGCTGACTTTTATTTTAGAAGCGGGCCTGTCTCATTTTGGCCATGTCTACACTGCAAACTTATGTTGCCTCTAGTTATGTTGGCATACAACTGCTGCAGTTATTACATCCCTTGCGTATGTGCGTACTTGGCTCCTTGTGTCAGCAGTGCATGTACTCACCAGGAGTGCTTGTATTGAAGCAGAATGCAGTGCACCGTGGGTAGGCGTCCCACTGTGCAACTTGCCACCATCTAGCATGCTGTCCTTTGGGAAGTTTTGGCACTGCAGGGGTGTCTGGGAGCAACTGTCTCCATCCCATAATGTCGTCTGTATCCCATAATTTTCTCCCCTTTTTTCAAAATCCCACAAATCTGCAGGGCCCTAATCACTGTCTGCCATCTCCAACAGAAGCATGGAGCCTGCATAGCTCTGTACTACTGTAATGAGCGTTGTAAGCACAGGGCATATGATCTTGCAGTATTTGCAGAGCTGCAAGAAGAACTGTGGCGAACATGACAATTCTTTGCTGTGGGACATAGCGAAAAGGAATTCAAGTTTGTAGGTAGTGTTCATGGAGCAGCTGTAGATGGTGGAGTGCCACTTCTGGGCCTGAGGAACAAGCACTGACTGGTGGGATCACATTGTAATGTAGGTTTGGCAAATGTACCAAACTTGTTCCAGCCCTCCAGTGCAGGGATACCAAAATAAGAGTTGCATTGATAGCTGAGAAGCGAGTGGTGATTGTACTGTGGAAACTTGCAATGTCAGATTGATTCCCGACTGGCTGGTAGCTATTTGGAGTCAGGAAATCCACTGCAGGGGCCATTGTCATGCAAGTGTGCAGAGCCATTAATAGCTTTCTGCTGGGCAGGACTGTGACTGTAGGTGATGTACAGAACATAGCGGATGATTTTGCAGCAATGGTGTTCCCAAACTGTGGGGGAGCAATAGATAGCATGCACATCCCTATTTTGGCAGCAGACCACCTTGCCACTGAGTACATCCACAGAAAGGGCTACTTTTCTATGGCTATGCAAGTGCTGGTGGATCACCAGGGATGCTTCACTGACATCAATGTGGGCTGATCAGGGAACGTGTATGATGCTCACCTCTTTAAGAACATAGGAGTGTTGAAAAAGCTGCAAGCAGGACTTTTGTTCTTGGCCAACAGGTAACCACTAGGAATGTTGAAATGCCAATAATGATCCTGGGAGATTCAGCCTACTGCTTGCTCCCCTGGCTCATGAAGCCGTACACCGGCCACTTCGACAGCACCAAGGAATGCTTTGACTACTGGCTCAGCAGGTGCAGAACGACAATTGAATATGCCTTTGGTAGTTTGAAGGGACTCTGGTATTGTATATTAACCAGATTGGACCTCAGTGAGAAAAATATCCCAGTGGTTATAGCTGCCTGCTGTGTGCTGCATTATATCTGTGAAGCAAAGGTGGAAAAGCTTCTGCCAGGGTGGAGGATGGAGATGAAGCGACTGTCTGCTGAATTTGAGCAGCCAGATACAAGGACTATTAGAAGAGCTCAACATGGAATTAAATGGATCAGGGAGGCGAAAGACCATTGTAATAATGAGCCAGAGTAGTGTGTGGTGTTGTACTGTGCTCCACCTGGCCCTGCTCTTTTGTGGCACGGTATGAATCATGTGGTGATTGCTGTACATGTAGGGGTATAACATTATCCATGCACCTATTAATTTTGTTTGTGAATGATCTTATGAGTAATGTGACATTGTGGAGGAACAGGTAATCTGTCGCTTACAGAACGGATGAGAACCAGCCAGCATATGCTGTGAACTAATAAACACAAATTATGTTTCAAGTAATAGAATGATATTCTGTAAAAAAGACCAGTGCAAAAAAAACCCCAGGCAATTTAAAAACAAATAAATTAAAAACTTAATAAAACAAGAGAACAGAACTTTTGAAGGGGAAAGAACACTTCCATTTCAGCTACACATACACCAACCATGGTTTTTACAGCTAACTCTATGTGAAGCTGTGATTGTCTTTTATGTCCTCCAGGTTGGAGTGGTAAGGGTAGTGCACTGACCCCAATGCCACATGGAATGTTGAGAGGAGGTATAGGGAGATCCTGATATTGAGTTCTCAATTGGCTGCAGAGGGAAGAGAGCACAGAATTATTGAACCTGCAGGTCCTCCAGACTCTGCAGCATCTATGTTTGCTGCCTGAGAAGTCCCATTGTGTTCTGGTGCATCTCCCTCTCCTTTTCCTGTGTCTTTCTCCTCTCCACTCTGTCCTTCTCCAGGCTGTTCACAATGTGCATCCTATAGGCCCTGTGCTCATTCTCTGATGCAGCAATGACTTGTAGGAGCTTTTGGAAAAATGTCATCCTGAGTCCTTTTCTTTCTCCTCATCTGGCTCAGGCATTTTGTGGGTGAAGAGGGGCCAACCCTCAAGGCTGCAATGGCAGCAGCTGCAGACAAAACACACAGAGGTACCACTGTCAGTGTATTCACTATGGGAAGTGAAAGTTAAGAGACTGAACTGGCTCTCCTCAAGTTGTAAGCAGTACATGCTCACTTCTGTTTGAGATGGCATGTGCAAAGCACCAGTCACAGCACCAGCCAAAGTGAATGTGGCCCACCGAGGACTGGAGAAATGAGGAGGGAATTTGTCCGTTGCATGATTCTAGTATTATAGGGCAAGGATACTGAATGCTGGCATTATTTTCCACAAGCCGTGGTGATTTTAGCTGATCTCTCACTCCTGAGGCTAACAAAGGCAGGGAGAGCACAGCTGCTGCTGGAGTCCTGATGCTGCTTAGGCCTGTCTGCTGCTAGCCTGTGTACTGCAATGGTGCCTGATGAAGTTATTGCTGAGTAGCGTGGGAAAGCATCCTACCGTGGCAGAAGAAATAAGACAACCCTCCCCAGAAACCTTTGGTAGAGAATTGCAGAGTACCTCCAGGGAAGTTTCGTCGAGCTCTTTCTGGAGGATTCATGGGGCATCCCTGTGTAAATAAACAAACTGCTCTGCATGTGTTCCTCCCCCATCATGCCTAACTCTAGAGGGGAATGGAAAGCAGATAGCAACTCTACCTCTCTTGGTTGTACCACTCCCTCTTCCAGCACGTGGAAATTAATGATAAGGCATAAGATGTGTCCTGCTACTTTGGGGGACCTTCCCTGTCATTTGAAATTAAGCTACACACTGACCCAATGTTCCTTCCCCTCACCCGTGCTCAACTGGAGGGAATGGCTGGACTGCAGTGGAGTCAAAAACAGGTCCTGGCTCGCTGTGCAGGTGGAACCCCTGGTTGACTGTCCTCCATACTTCTCCTTTTCCTCATCCACCACCAACACCTCCTCCTTGCTACTCATGCCAGGGGCCTGTGACTCAGATTCCTTGGAAGTATCCATGGTGATGGTGGGTATGACACCCGCATATTCACCACTGTCATATAATTATGATATGTTTGGTACAAAGTATGATTTGTGATGTATTGTTCTAAAAGTCTTGATCTGCTAGACATTAATATCTCCTTGGATTCTATTTGCTATCATCGTGTGTGAAGTTATGAAGTTTAGCGATGTATGTGTTACTGAAACATGTTGGGCGGTTCAGAACACCCACAAGTAGCCTTTCATGTACAACAATAGAAAGGCCAAACAAGGTTAATGGCTTGTTGAGGAAATACAAGCACAAGGATTACCCCAGGAACTGTTTATAATAGAAACCTCTCAGAGATAGCACTACATAATGGGAACTGTTTGATGGATGTACCTGGAGGACCCCTGTGCTCCCCCCCACCAGGCCCTGACCGCTTCCCGGAGCAGTGCGGGGGCAGGGCAGGCAGGCGGGGAGCCTGCCCTTGCCCTGGTGCGCGCCGGTCCAGCCGGAGCCGCTTTAGGTAAATGCTGCGGGTGGGGGGAGGGGGCGAGGAGCTGGCGGGCCACAGAAAATAACCCCGCGGACCGCGTGTTTGAGACCCCTGCTTTATACCATGGGAAAAGGGAGATTCACAACTTGCTAGTGTGACATGCAGCACTCAAATGTCCTGAGAAATCAGACTTTAAAGTTGTGACATTTTTATGCATAAGGAGTTATTTTAGTTAATTTTTTTCTCTCCCCCAGAGTCTTGTAAAGTAGCCCCCTGGATAACCAAGATAACTTGGCGATTTACAAGATATAGTCTTACAAAAAATTTTAAAACTCTCTAGAACATTTCTAAAATAGTTTTTTCTGCAAAATATCTGGCATATACAGTGCTGCCTGCTCTAAGAGCTCCACTACAACATATGGGGGGGCTCTCAAACTATACAAATCAACCTGAAAAATCAAAGGCAATAAGCACTGGCCCTATGGATAACAATGCATTGCTTGCTGATTGTCAGATAAACTGATCTCCTGAGGATTTCAGTCCCAAAATGTGCAAATATCCCTGAATTTGAAAATGATCATCCAAAGTAATGTCACTCCCTCACTTCAGGAAATATGTCTGGAATTTGGCAAATTCCCAGGCCCAGGACTTTCCTGGTGTCACTGTGAATTCATGTTATGAATATTTATCATGCCTGCGATTCTGCTTTTAAATACTGCCAGTTCTTCTATAATTTAAAAGAAGAAGAAGAAGAAAAAAGGCTGCTCATTTTGCAAAGGTTTGCTTGATAAAGCAAAAAAGTTTAAATGAATGCAGCTGAAATGCTACAGTTAAATAAGGCAGGGTTTTAACCAAACTGTTTCACGAAGTTATGTTTGGAATAGTGTCACTAGACTCAGACCCCATGTGCATTATTCCTGAATAGCATATTCAGCAACTCTCCCTGTCTATTTGAATAAATCATCCTTCTGTGCCTGAAAGCAGGAACAAACTGCTATTGAATATTATTAATAACATTTTTATTATTTTAACGCCCTCAGGCACAATGAGGATTGGGATCTATTATGCCAAGGGCTGTACAAACACTGAATAAAACCAGAGATGGAGCTTAGCAATATCTTGGATCTGAATATCCCTAAACTTTATGAGGGTGTTGGTTCAAAATCCTAACCCAGACCCAAATTTTGCAGTTGACCCACTTCTCTATGATGGGCTAAAGCAAACTTTTGTATCTAAACACTTTTGAAATCCAGATCCAAATTGCTTGGGCACATCTCTAGTCATAGCCACCCTATGAAACAGGAACAGAACAGCCATAGCTAATAGGATTGACACTTTAGGTAACTCTTCTGCCAGGTAGAGCTGACAGCAACCAGAGCTGCATTCAATATCTAGGGGTTCCTTTTTAACAGTACAACACAAAACCGTCTCGAGCCCCCACACAGTAACCAGGGAAAATTACACACAACCCCTGGGTGCCTCTGAGAGGCAATACTTCCCCACTCACAAGTACAGAGTCTGAGTGTAGAAAAGAAACTTTTAATAAAAGGAGGGAAGTCATGCGACATTAAGTAGGGAAAATGCCACAAGCAGGATTCATAAACGTAAAACTGTGACCAGAGTGCATGGGGCAGTGTCTTCTGACTCATGTTCTTGAGTTCTACGACCAAAAGTTCCTTTTTTGTGCCCCCTCTGCTCTCTCACGATACCCTACTCACAGTGGTTGTCCTTTGTCAGTGAGGACCCAGGGGTTCAGAAATGCATCTGTGTGAATTCACCTCCCACCCAGGGAAGAAGACACCTGGCTTGCTCCACCATCTGAGCGCTTGCTCTGACCAGTCACCTCACCAGCCGCTGCTCTTTGACGCCTAGCCACTCTGCTGCCTGCTTGCTACTTTCACTAGCTACTCCTGCTGGCCAACTGCTCACCACTTTCACTGGCTGCCCATCAGTCACTTTGTGCTGCCACCTGCCTCTCTGCTGTGACCTCTACAGGTCAGTCTCTTTTTGATATTTAGCTCTCAGCAGACTGGCTAGAAACACTGCCTCACCAGAAGTGATTTCAGCTCTCATTGGGAACTTACCATAGCATAAGGCTCCTAACAAAGCCTATTTAGCTCTATTTTTGAACACCGGGAAGGAACAGGTTAAACCAGATTAGGGGCCCTTAAGGAGAGTCTACAACTTCTGACTAGGATACCTGTCTCCCACCCCCTCTTACTTTTAGAGGAGTCTGGACATGCGAGTCCCTGGCTTAACGAGGTTCTTTCAGCTGAGGGTGACCCCCTCATTTGGGACAGATTGAGCACAGTTCTGCTCCCCTTTATTCATACAATAAAGACAAAAACATTGATAACAGCATTTCACTACCCCTGCATTCAGTACTAAAATGATTTGTAACCCAACACCAGCCGAAGTTGATCACTTTGAGCAACACCGCTCTATATGCTGGATATCTAAGCAAGGTAGGTGTGTTCATGTAAATACAGTTTGCTCCTGAAGTCTCTCCCCCACCCAGCTAGCTGTCAGGGGAGAGTTCATTCACACCCTTCATACACTTATTTCTCATATTTAGCTTTGCTCAGTTTACAGCAGGGAGGAGCAATATATGTTACATCTGGGGAACAAAGGGTCTAAATAATATTGATGATTTCTCTGGTAGTTTGGTTTTGTGTTTATTTGAGCAGATTCTAGAATTATTTGCATAGAATATAAACTATTTTTACATATTTACAAGAGTGATATTGCTATTAAACAGTCAGCAGCTCTCTTCTGGACTATATACCCTCATGCGTGGAGAAACAATTAGCATCAGCTAATAGTCTGAAATATTTTCTCTGCAGCTTTTATAACACTCTTTGAAAGACTTTGGAAAAAAGTACCCAGTCTCTAGCCAGACATGGAGCAAAGATATTAGTGTGAATATTAGTGATGTGCACCATCAGCAATCACTGAGCTCTCACCATAAGCTATCAGGAAGCAGCTGATATAGCCACATCCAGTGCTGCACAACAGTTATAATAGTCACTCTCAGACACAGTTAAGCCCTGGAAGATCACCCAGCATTGTGTCCCAAATTTCAAGTCTCCAAAACTGCCCTATATCTTTGCCCAATGGACTCTGAAAGAAATGGCATTTATCCTCAGGCAGCTCCAGTGCCTTTTCTGCAGCCTATGAGTAATGTACAAGAGAGTTATTTAACCATTTCCCACTCTGCATCCAGATCCCCTTTCTAGGCTTCTTTGGTGGGGTGAGCTGGATCAGAGGGATGATGCCTCAAGTGCTAAAGGCAGGAAAAATGGTCTTGTGGTTAATTATGATCCTGATGATTTACTATTTATGTTACCATAGTCAGTGCATCGGAGCTCCAGTCATGGCCCCCACCCCATTGTGCTAGGCACTGTACAAAAACTGGACAGACAGTCCCTGCCCCAAATAGCTGACAATCTAAACACAGCGCAGGTAGCCAGATAACCTAGGTTCCATCCCTGACCTTTCCACAGTCTCCCTGAGCTGCAAGCCATTTAGTCCAAGAATGACCTATGATTTCATGGGCCTCTAGTTTTAGGCTCCCAATCTGAGACATTTTAGGCCTAATTTGTGAAGAAACTAAACACCTGTAGATGCTCAACAATCCCTGACATTAGAGCTTGCTTACATGAACAATTATACCGTAGCAAGCTAGGGTGTAAGTATACCCCACAGTAGCCTGCTGTGGTATAACTGTCCGCATGCACCCTGCTGATGTTCCTTGACAGTTTGTTAGTGTGCTTTGATTTAGTTCTCTTTGAAATGGGACTAGGCAATGTGCTCTAACAAACTTTTAACACATAGCAGGGCACACACAGAGTGTTAGACTGTGGCAGGCTAGTGCAGGTAGATTACACCTCAGCATGCTGGGGTCTAATTGTTGATGTAGACAACCACTTAGGTGTCTGCAGTTGGAGACCCAAGAATTGAGGCACTCAAATTAGAGGAACAATTTTGGCTTGACTACTCAGTGCCTCAGTTTCTCCATCTGAAATGTGGAGATTGTGATATTTCCCTACCACACAGGAATATTAATGTAGGCCTGCCTGGACACAAGTAATTGGACATAGGTGAAGTCTTATTTCTTGGGAGACAGGATTAGGAAGGTAAATGGATCAGCAGGCTGGAAACAGAATGTCTGTTCTAGCTATAATAAGGGAAAGCAGCCTGGGGACCATTTATAATGAATAAGATAACAGTAGATAACATAAGCCTGGAACGTAAGATGAGGTAATGAGTAAGTCGTACATGATCAGTGCTTACTGTACAGAGAGTGGTTCCTGTAAAGTAACCAAGCCAATTCTAAAATGTGTAATGTAATGTACAGTAAATGCAGGTAATATGTAAATGTATATAAAGGAAGAGGTTTGCTGTGTAACTTTAGGTGTGTGGTATGCCCTATACTCACCCCATATGCTTGACTCTGATCAATTTAGCAGAGCTTTGCTGTATGCCAAATAAAGGAACCTGAATGACAAGACTGGAGTCAAACTGAGTTATTGGGGAACCAAATGGAAGAGGTCTCATTGGAACCCCGACAACTGTGAGGCTTCATTCATTCATCTTTGGGAGGTTCTCAGATATTATGATAATGAAGCTCCATAGCAATACCTAGACATAAGTAATAAATAAATCACAAACCAGCTCCTAGACACATTCATCCCATTGCTCCTCCCTGGGCCAACCTTTCACCAATATTGCAACATGGAGAGTTGTGACATATCTGTATGCTATTGGTATAGATTTTGTTCATGTTGCATTTTGAGTGATTTATAATAAACATTCTTTATAAGTTTTATTTCAATGATTTTGCCTGCTGATTAGTTCTGAGACTCCGGTATGTTTTTAGATTGCCTCCAGCAAGCTGTACACATGCTTTTTATTAGGGGCTCGCTTGTTACATAATTTATTATGACACTATTTTGCCAAACATTTGGATTAGGAAAGGCATGCTGTGTTTGACATTAGTTAGAAATTCTTGCAGGGGAGTAAGGTAAGAAGAAGATGACATCCTGTTTTGAGCTTATAGCAACATATGTTTTTCATTAGAGTTTTCAGCAGTGTATAAAACCAAATAGGATTTAATAGATGAGTGAGTTCTAAAGGAGATTTTGCAAAAGTTCTTATAATGATTTGAATGTTTAATATATTTGTTTTCTCAGCTGAAGGCTCTCTGTGTGGATAAGTAAATATGCACAGTTGTTGCATAATTGACAAAATCCAATTCTGACTCCAGAGGGAAAAAAAGTGAAAATAATTTACATAGTAATATTTTGTTAGCCTGTAGGGCTAGTATGACAGCCAAAGGAGGAAAACAAAAATTCCCAGAGAGTCTGATTCACCATTATGTTACTCCACTTTTATATCAATGTACTGTAACTCCATTATATTCAATGAGAAAACATCAGCATAACATTAGAGTAGTGCAGAGATGAATCAGGTCCCCAGAGTGGCAAAGTATATACACACAACCTCCTCCACAACTGTGAGCGTATCCCATTTCAGGTGACATTTGCAAGAGACACAATGACACAGTCACATTTGTGTCTGAAAATACTTTTATTTATTATATATTTTAGATTTTTCTGTTGTACTTCTCAACATAGCATCTGGGTGTCTCATTACCCCTGTGAGGTAGAAAAGTGATATTCCTCCCATTTCACAGCTGTGGGAACTGAGGCAGTGAGGCTGAGTGACTTAGCAGAGCTAGGAATAGAGCAATATTTACTGATTTCCCCAGCAACTTACTTCAGTGTTGAACCACCCTGCCAAATCTGGAATAGAGGTCTGCTCAGGCCTAATTTTAAAGCCTGACCTGAGCCCACCCATACTGACCTGAGCCCAAGAGCGTTGAGTCATTTTCAGACCTGACCCAATCCGAACCTTCCCCCCAAACCATGTCAGCACTGCAGCCTCGTCCTTGGGGCTCAACCTTGGTGAGACTTCCCACTCCCCACCCCCATATTCATGATCCGTCTTCAACTACATCCTGCCCATAGGGTTGGCATGTCAGTGGCTGCCATCCCTTTCTGTGCTGAGCATTCTGTAGAGTTAGAGGTGCTGCGACTCACTGGCACACTCACTCCGCAGCAGCGAAGTGTCAGTGGTTGCCAGGTGTGAGACGGGCAGGAGGAGGTGATCAGAGATAATACAAGCTGACCCGAATCCAAGAGGGTCAGGAGTTTTCCAACCCAACTCGAACCTGATACCTATAGTTGGGTTCCATCAGGTGCTGTCGCGTTCAGGTGGGGTTGCAAGATTTTAGTCTGGAGAACTAGCTCAATCATGCCCTTCCCCTCCTAACAGCTTTGTTATGCTTTGTTAAATGCCTCACCATCTTAATTAATACATCTTCCACTGCACCTCTCCCACTCCCCCGCCACCTGCCAGTCCTTTTCAACCTGTGTGGGGTGAACCCTGGGAAATCCTACTTTATCTCCAAGACCATTCATTTCATGCTACTGTGACAAAGAACAGTAAAAATAGATGACTGAAACTGAAAGAGATTAAAGACAAAGAGAGAATCTATTTTTTTCCAGTTGGCTTGCTTTTCGCCTTGACATTGCTTTGCCTCAGTTTTACTGCATACTTTAAAGTTGGAGCATGGTGAGATCAATGCACTTAGGCATTGCTTTGGAAGTTGAATTGCTCAGAGCAGCAAATCTAAGTGTGTAAAAGTATTATATTATTAGTCATGTCAATTAATGGCACCGTAGCTCTCAACAGAGCATAGTGTTTGCACAGATGAGTTCTTTGACTGCTGCTGAGTTCGATGTGCGAGTGACAATCCCGTCCAAAGGGAGGGTACACCCACACACTGGCAATGCTTTGAATCCAAGCAGTAGATTCTTTCCTCCTCTGACACCGGTCATCACAAAGCTATATCCAGTCTGTCTTGCAATGCCTCACTCCATCTACAAGCTGATTTCGCCAATCAGAGTGGCATTCTGCACTCCTTTCCCAATCATCCACAGAAATTCCAAAGGATATAAGAAGTCATCCTTGCAGGCATCCTGAAATCTGCTTAGTGGTCTGCCTCTCTTTCTAGACACTTCGGGAAGTTCAGAGTAGAGCACACTCTTTGGGATCCTGTAATCCAGCATTCAGTTGACATATCCAAGCCACCCAAGTCTTCTTGCTAATCAACGTTCCCATGAATGACATACCAGCACGATTTAACACTTCCACATTTGTCACTCTGTCTTGCCATCTTATTCAAAGAATTTTACACAAGCATCTGATATGAAAACTGTTTAGTCTTTTGGTATGTTTGGCGTAAGTCATCAATGTTTCTGAGCCTTATAGAAGAGTGTATAAAACACATGTCTTATAAATACAGAATTTCATTTTTGTTAATAATTTGTTATTGTTCCAGGCTCTGTCTTGCAAAAGACCAAAGTTCCTGGCTGCTTTGCTGATTCTACTAGTAAGCTCAGCATCAAGATCTACATTGCTGGTAACAGTGGAGCCAAGGTAGCAAAACTAATCAACAACATCTAGACAAATACCATCTAAAGTGATATCTATAACTGGTTCTGAAGAGCCTTGGTGCATGATAACAGCTTATTGATAGCCCAGAGATTTTGCAGGAATCAGAAAACTTGGTAATAAGACATTGTAGAGCATCAACACTATCAGCCACAAGGGCTGCATCATCTGCAAACAGCAGGTCCCTTACGATGGTCTCCTTCACCTTTCTCTTAGCTCTGAACCTTGCAATGTTAAACAAACTTCCATCATGTGTAGTGCTAAGATAGTTACCCTCTCAAACATCACAGAACACATGTTGAGCAGGAACGAGAAGTAAACATTAAACAGTGTAGGAGCTAGTAAGCAACCCTGCTTCACTCCATTGTTGATGTTAAATGAGTCAGACTCTTGGTTTTCATACATTACAGTTGCCTTCATGCCATTGTGTAAGGATTTCACAAGGTTTAGCAATATAGCTGGACAATCAAGCTTCTTCAGAACGATGTAAAGTCCTGACTGACTAACCATGTTTAAAGCTTTTGTTAAATCTATAAAAGCCATATACAGTGGAATACGCTTCTCTCTGCGCTTTTCCTGCAGCTGTCTTACTGTGAAGACTATGTCTATGGTGGACCTTCCTGAGCAAAAGCCTCACTTACTCTCAGGATAGATTCTCTCAGCTAAAGTTTGAAGTCTAGGTAAAAGAATATGGTTTAAGATTTTTCCCATGACGTTAAGAAGAGATATACCTTTGTGGTTGTTACAATCACTCCTGTCTCCTTCGTTTTTATAGAAAGTTGGATGAAACAAGCAGTCTTAAAATCTTGTGGAACAGTTTCTTTCTTCCAACAGAGTAGCAATACCTTAATCATGTAATTATTCATTAAAATGTTTAAAATGTACACATTTCTTGTTACTTATAAATTACAATTTCCATATGCTTTATTTTGGCTTTTATGCACAACCGCAGCTCCTGCTTCCCAAACTCAGGGCTTCCATCCACGTTTTCCCACCTAGTTCTCCTGCTTATTCTCAGTTACCCTTCTTCTGCCCCACTTCCAACTACAGTTCAAATGCAAATTTGTGATTGTTGTGAAAATGCGGGAGGGACCTTAAAATAAAAGGACACAGTGAAGGCACAGCCATGGGAGTCTGTGCAGTTTCTGAGAGAAGGCAGGAGAGAAGCCACGCCCCGTGACAGGCTCTCACTAGTTTACCAAGCTCCATCTTAAATCTAGTTAGGTTTCTTGCCCCACTGCTCCTATTGGAAGGCTGTTGCAGAAACTCACGCTGATGGTTATCTCTGATTGCTTTCCCATGCCTCAGAGAAAAACCTCCAGGCTTTTCAGAGCCAAAGCTACACTTATAACTCCAATCAATACTCTGTGTTATCATGTCATTGTGCCAGGTAACTGTGGGGAGTCTGATTTGGGTACAGCATATTGAAACAGGACTAGCTTGGAAAGGCTCAGTTTTCCAATCTACCCACCCAAGCTTAATCTTTATTTGTTCTTTGCTGCCAGAGTATATTTGAAAGAGACTTCTGTACTCTTGGCCTTGCATACTAATGCTGCCCTTGTAACTTTACTAAACTTATTAGATGCCAGAACATGTTGTACAATGTCTGTTTGAATCCAGAACATCACACTGTGACTAGAGACTAGGCAAATTAACAATTGGACTAGAGAGAGACTCACAAAACAGGAAGGCAATGATATTAATAATAAAGTTTTTATAAGCCTTAGTCATCCTGGAGACTTCCTGTTGTGTCCTGTCTCCTTTGTGTTTGACCTGGTTAGGTTGTGCGCTTGTCAGGACCTGTATTTTGCATCTTGTACAGCACTGGGACCATTGCCAGAAGCTTTTCCCTTCCCTCTCAGCCTCCGGGAAGAGGATTCATCCTTCCCTTAAATCCTCTACTAGGTCACGTGACAGGCAGATGGCTCTTAACTGGTTCCTGGGTGGTTCCCCCATCAGTCACTTTATGAGATTCCTTACTTGGGTTATTTCTTCTTAAGTTTCTTGTTTATATCAGCTTTAGGAACAGGGATCTATAACTCATTTGGGTGCTTCCTTTAGTTTACAGGATGTCTATAAATAGAGTTGTAGTGTATTTGTTAACATTAGTGTTAGAACTTGCACACTCTCTTCACTGTGGTAGATGAAACAGTATATAGCGCAACTCGTAGAAAAATCTTGTCCTAGACAAAACAATAAATCAGTCTTTGTTATAGGTGTGCTAGATTTTTATAGCTTTTTATTAATCTAGAAAGCTGTAAAGGAGTTTTATAGGCATATAATTTATTGCTGTTCTTTAGAAAATGTTCTATAATTTTATTAATTAAGTGCAATGAACTATTTATGTTTCCCACACTCCAAAAATAAAGCGCTTCAGATTAAATAAGAATCCCTGTAGAAACAGCCCAATCCTGTTGCAATCCATCCTTATGCCAGTAGCACTATTGAAATCAATGGGCCAGATCCTCAGCTGGTGTAAGTGAGTGTAGCTCCATTAACTTAGATGAAGGTACACTGATTTATACCAGTTTAGGATTTGGCTCAATAAATCTACTAGTATGAAGTAGGATTACTCACATAAGTAAGGATTGCAGGATCAGGCCCTAAACTATCGAAAATGCAGGCATTTTAAAGTGCAGCACCAAATGCAAACCCTTAGTTTAATAAGTACAGTAGCTCATATTCTGTACCTTGAATATTTGCATCATGATTTGGACATTTTAATATTTGACTTCATGCAGTTTCAAAGAGCAACAACAGCAGACACAATGAATGGGGAAAAAAATCCTTCAGCTTGTTTGAACATTCATCGTACTTTGAAATGTTATCTCATTTTGATATTCTTTCCAGAAACATTACTTGTGAAATTCACTCTTTGGGAGTTACAATGCGATCAAGCAGTTTCATAACTGAAATTTTAATATTATTTAGTAACTGGGAAAATGGCATATCTTGAATCTCTCCAAGTACGAGTCTGTTTACTTTTTAGGCAAGTAATATAGTCATTAACAACAAACCTTTGGTGTGCAATCAGGTGGAACTAGCATCTTCTGGTTCCTTATAAGGCACATTATAATTCACAGAGCATGAAGTGCGTCTTGCTGATCACTAAAATATTATTGGCCTTTGAAAACTTAAAAATTAAGGGAAACCATGTGGATGTGTTTGCTAAGAAATTAATATTCAGTGTTGGGAAAACTGGACCCTAAGAGCTAATTCTCTCCAGGGGACTTAAGTTATGTCTCACACTAGCACTTTTGTCGGTATGAATTATGTTACCCAGAGGTGTGAAAAAATACCCCCAAGAGCGAAATAAGTCACACTGACAGAAGCACCGGTGTGGAGAGCGCTATGTTGGGGGGAGACAGCCACTCACTGGAGGTGGTTGAACTATGTCAATGGGAGAGCTCTGTCCCATCAGCCTGGGGCAGCTACCCGGGAGATCTTACAATGGCACAGCTGCATTGATACATCTGTGCCGCTTTAAGCTCTTTGGTGTAAACATGGCCTTAGTCTCAGCATTGCAACAGCTAACATTGAGATGCCCTCCACCTAGTGGAATCTACCCTGGGTTAGGCAACTAGACTCCCTGTACAATTCATGGGGAGAGTTAGGCACCTAACAATGGGATTTACAGATGTCAGCAAGCTGAGAAGGGAGCTGCCTAATCTAGTCAGTAGGAAATGCAGAGGAGAGGGGCGTGACCTAAGCCTCACTCCTCTCAGGGAGTTAAGCTCCTAAATTGGATCTTGAAGGAGGCACCTGCCTTCACTATGGATTGACAGCCATGAATTAGGCATAAGGCCTATGTACCACTTAAATCTCACCTATTCTGAAGACTTTAATTAGATGTAAGTGGTGCATAGCCATTTGGAGGATGAACAGAAGTGAATTTCATCCTGTGGAATATCATACCAGCTACTTCAATAGGAGTTCTGTATGTGAAAGGCTTGTCAGCTCACTGAGAGATTTCTTTTTTTAAAAGCACATTAACTTCCACTAGTGCCTTTGAAAATATTCCCCTCAGCCCCTAACATAGCAGTGAGTATATTTTTGTTTTATAGAAAATGTGAAAGGATCTTTTCTTTTCCCCCCATATTTTCCATTAGGCTGCAACTTTGTATAAGCTTTATCTTTAGCTAATAGTGAACACAACTATTGATTCACTTGATACCAATAATGAAGAGTATACAGTGTATCTCTCACCAACAGAAGTTGGTGCAAAGAAAGATATGACCTCATTGCATTGTCACTATAATGAAGAGTAGTGCATTATGATTCTTACAATACACAGAATCTTTTAGGAGCATGGACAAGTATGCCCTAGAGTATTTGGAGTAAATTGGTCAAATTAATGTTTGTCCATGATCCTGCCCACTCCCCTCCTTGGGGTGAATGGCAACACTCCTTGATTTCAATGGCAGCCAGGTATGCCCCCTCTGGGTGCTGTTAAACAGCAAAGAGTTATATTAGTGAACAAGGGACCTAGAAACCTATAGTGGCAGATTGTGCCCCATCTTCTGCATAATGCATGGAGAGCGGGTCAAAGAGCTTCTTACACAAGGGTCTGGTACAGTAACTGTCCTTGCACTCAATGGCCTTGTCTTCAGTAAGGACATTTTTTAAAAGTTTCCAACTGGTCCAGCTGCACTTGTGTTAGCAGTGTTGGAATCCCTCATCTAGACAGGCCTTTGGCCACTGACACCACTTCAAGTACCACGTTGGTTAAGCTTGTTTTAAGCAGGTCCAGTCAACACAGTGTCAAAGGCATCAGGCTGTGGGCTGACTGCCCTTGGGCTCCCAACATTGCTAGCACTGGTGGAGTGCTAGCCAATGTTAGCAACTGTGGGAAAGTTTTAAATTTTCCGTTAAAGATGACAAGAGCACACAGTGAACGCCAGAACTCTGTAGGCTAGTGCTGTTGTGGGTGTTAGGAGGGGCACTTCTCTTCTAAGCTGGATAAGAAAACATGATGCTCTTGTGCTCCTCAGAGCATCTGAATGTCTTGTACTTGTTTCAAACAAAATGCCTCCTGAAGCTCTGACTTCAGCATTTATCTCCACACTACCTCCAACTCTGGGCTTTGACCATATGTTGTCATTAAGCCCACAATCACTACATTCCAATTCTCAAAGAATGTTTTAAAGCCTTTGCCTAGATTTACTTAGCTTGTTAAACCATCTTTCAGCTATTTGCTACAATTTTCAGGAAATAAATCTTAACAGGTCTTAGAGAGACAAGGTGGGCGAGACAATATCTTTTATTGGACCAACTTCTGTTGGTGAGAGAGACAAACCTTCAAGCTACACAGAGCTCTTCTTCAGGTCTGGGAAAGGTACTCTGAGCATCTGGTCCTGCTTTGAGCAGGGGGTTGGACTAGATGACCTCCTGAGGTCCCTTCCAACCCTGATATTCTATGATTCATCACAGCTAAATACAAGGTGGCACAGATTGTTTAGCGTAGGCACATTCTAAGGGCCAATTCAAGGTGGAGTGGTCCTTTAGCACCTCTCCAGTCAGACAAGTCTCCCCCCAGACAAGAAAGGGGGGATGGTTAATGGGTTAAACATTGTTGTAATAAACCATGAATCCAGTGTCTCTGTTCAGTCCATGATTTGTAGTGTCTAGCAGAGTTATGAATTAAAGCTCCCAGGCTCATCTTTTGAAACATTGTGCAGGTTTGCTTTGAGAAAGAGCGCTGATAGGTCAACTGTAGAGGGATTGCTTCATGAAAAGTGTTCAACCGCAGGTGATAAAAGACAAAAACATCCTACCATTTTTTTGAGCGAGTCCATTTGAGATTGTAGTAGTTTTCTGGTTTCACCCCCATAGTTGTTATTGGGGCATTTAGTGCACTGGATGAAGTATATCCCATATTGTGATAGATATGTGTAAGATCCCTGAATCTTGAAAGCTATGTTATGAGGGGTGTTGATCATTGTAACATTGCACTTAAAAGGTATTGTAAGATTCCCTTTTATCATTCAGGTATGGGCAAGATCTAGTGATCCAAAGACATCCATTATAATTAGAAACCACTGCAAGTGACAGAGCTTTCTCTTCATTATCCCAAGTACCTATAGCATTCAGTATTTAACAAATGTAACTGACCATAAGAAGAGCAATGATTTATCATCTTTTAGGCAGACAACCAATCTTCAGGTGCTGCTGTGAGTTGCTTTCTATTTATTAAAGGACATAGGCTCAGGTATTTCTTTATATTCAACTGGTGGAAACTGCAAAGATTACCCTAATTTTAATATTTTCAGACTGAAACAGATCACATTTCTATGTAAGATCCATTACAACAGTTTGGTTGCACAATGTACTTTTTCCACTTGGTGGTAAAAAGCAAGAACTTGATGAAGAAATCAGCTATTCTATGTTGTGGTATAGTTTAATATATTTGCAACAAAACTGTGTTAGAAGTTTAAAAATGCTCCATGATGTAAAAAATGATGAGAATATAAGATTTAAGTATAAGATTAAAACCAGGCAGTGTGGTCTAGTGGCTAGAGCACTGGACTGGGACTCAGGAGAGCTGAATTCTAGTCCTGGCTTGACCACTGGCCTATTGGGAGATCCTGGGCAACTTCCTTCAAATCTCTGTTTGTAAGTGGGGGGATATTAATACTTGCCTTCATTGTAAAGTGCTTTGAGAACCACTGATGAAAAGCTCTACATTAGAATCGTAGGACTGGAAGGGACCTCAAGAGGTCATTTAGCCCAGTCCCCTGCACTCAAGACAGGACTAAATATTATCTAGACCATCCCTGACAGGTGTTTGTCTAATCTGATCTTTAAAAATCACCAATGACAGAGATTTCACAATCTCCCTAGGCAATTTATTCCAGTGCTTAAATACCCTGACAGTTAGCAAGTTTTTCTTAATGTCCAACCTAAACCGCCCTTGCTGCAATTTAAGCCCATTGATTCTTGTCCTATTCTCAGAGGTTAATGAGAACAATTTACCTCCCTCCTCCTTGTAAAAGTCTTTTAAGTACTAGAAAACTGTTACCATGGCCCTGCTCAGTCTTCTCATCTCCAGACTAAACAAACCCACCTTTTTCAATCTTTCCTCATAGGTCACATTTTCTAGACCTTTAATCATTTTTGTTGCTCTTCTCTGGACTTTCTCCAATCTGTCCATATCTTTCCTGAAATGTGGCGCCCAGAACTAGACACAATCTCCAATTGAGGCCTAACCAGCACAGAGAAGAGTTGAAGAATTATTTCTTGTGTCTTGCTTACAACACTCTTGCTAATACATCCCAGAATGGTGTTAGCTTTTTTTTTTTTGCAACAGTGTTAGACTGTTGACTCATATTTTGCTTGTGATCCACTATGATCCCCAAATCCCTTTTCGCAGAACTCCTTCCTATACAGTCATTTGCCATTTTGTTCGTGTGCAACTGATCTTTCCTTCCTAAGTGGAGTACTCTGCATTTGTCCTTATTGAATTTCATTCTAATTACTTTAGACCATTTCTCCAGAATAGCAAGACCAGGGTTTACTATTTCTAGTGGAGCTTTTTTTGCTGTGGATCAATATTCTGCACGTCCATCCAGTCTTCACGACAACAACTCATTGTTGCTTTTCTTTCAGAAAGGAAAAGATAGATATTTACCCTTCAAAACATTTAGAAACTAAAATAGTTCACTAAACGTTCATTGTATGACAAACACTTGGAGGGAGGGGAAGCTACGCTTGCTAAGTACTAATAATATACTTACACAAACGGTTTCCGAAATGGATTTTTTTTGTATTTGGAATTTCCCAAATATTCCTCCGACTCCCAATTTTCTCTTTTGTGAACATGCAGGGCCAAATCTCCAGCCAGAATAAAGTGCTGTCTTTGATATCTGTGCGCGCTCGGGGTGCCTTAAACAATCTTCTAAAACTACACTAATAGACAAAGAGACTCACTGGTTACCCCAGCTTAAATCAAATAGCTCAGTGACAACATAAATATAATACAAATAATTAGCTTCCCTATAGCATTGCTACCCAGCCCTGCTTTACCGACTTGTCCTCAGGGGCATGAGAGAAGAGATAGGTTTTGCAATATGCCCTGGCTTCCATGGAACTGACAATTTACACCAGCTGAGGAGCTGACCTGCAGTTTTTACCTTTTTAAATGAATAAGATGACAAGGTCACCAAATTAGTAAATGAAGAATGTGAATGGTGTTGGCCAAGCTCAGAATGCTTCTGAAGGGCCCTGCCTGCATGCAGAGACCACAGAGAGGAGCAGGGTACGAAACCTTGGAAAGACACAAAGCTCTTCCAGTAGAGTTACTAATCCTCCCTGAGTCCTAGTTAAAGTGGCTAAGAATACTTTGCACTTACCTTCCTCAGTAGATCTCAAAGCACTTTACAGGAATAGAGGAATATTATTATCTCCATTCTAAAACTGGCTTCGCTGAGAACAGGGAATTGAAACAGTTTACATGAGAAAAATTACAGACTTATGGATAAAATATGAGTCTACCACTTAAGAGATCAAGTTTCTGTTCCCAGCTCTTCCAGACACTTCCTATGGTCTTTGACAGTCACTCTCCCTCAGGGTGGTGAATGTTGGAAGAAAACACATTTTATCAGCTGCATTCATTTTGAAAAAGCAACCTAAGCTTGTTGAAAAGATAAAAGATGAAAATATTTTCTCTTGCCAGGCTTTATCCTGGCTGATTCACTGACAGTGTCCAGATAATGGCAATCACTTGAACATGCTGCAGCTCCTTCCCTTGAAAGCCACTTCTAAGCCGAGATCAAACCTCTATTTATGTTTCTAATGTTGTTGTGTTCTCTGGTTTCGTTGGGCAGATGGAGACATTGGATGCCTTGCAGACACCGTAAAAAGAAGTTTTTAACCTCAAAATTTACTTAATTCAATCAAAACCTTCCAGTTTGTTAATGAAACTAACCCTGAAATTGTGAATGTATCAAGATTGCCCCCCACACCTTTTTTCTTACTTCCATTATTTTTCTTTTGGAACTGCAATTAAAACCAGCCTTTATGAGGGATGAAGTTTACAACTTTAGGCTCTGATCTTTAGAGAGGGAGCGTTTAAGGGGAAGTCCCAAGGGGGATGAAGTTAAGAAAACAAAAATGTAGATTGAATACAGGGACATCTTCCTCACAAGATGTAGTAGGCTCTCAAGAATAACAATGAAAGCTTCAACTCGTGGGACACTTAAAATTAGATGGGACAAAACACTAGTAAATGTGCTAGAGGAAATAGTGTTTTGTCACAGGAAGATGGACTGGATGATCTTATAGCTCTTTCCCATTTCTATCATCTATGAGTCTATTTATCTTTCCAGATTTTTACATTGGTGTACTTTACAGTAGACTCTGACCACAGTAATGTCAGGAGCCTGTCTGCAGTTAAGGCCTGATCTGGATGTGGATACACACAAATCAAACACTATTGATGTCCATGGAGCACCACAAAGCCCCCTGTACAGTTCCAGTCACAAGATCGGAGAAAAAGTTGGACTCAGTCATCCTGGTGACAGTTAGACTACAGTGCATATATTACTCCAAAATTTGATTCACCTGTTCCAACTGACTGTCTGTTTGGGGGTGCTATGATGTGGAGAGGTTCAGGTTGTTGTCCAGGAAGCAGAATAGCTCTTACCAGAAATGGGAGATGAACTGTGATCCGTGGTCAGATGTGATGTTGGAGGGTAATCTATGGAACCCGAATAACAAATAAGATGTCATTTCTGTGGTGAGGATCTTCCAACAAGGCACATCTTAGACAGGAGAGCCATAACTATTAGTATGACTGTGTGGCCCTCAGAACTGGGGAGGTCTACCTGAAGTCCATTGGTATGGACTCACCGGGTCAGGAAGGAATCAGTAGTGGAATCAAAGCATCCATAGATTTAGGGCCAGGGGACTTTTGTCTGGCAATATACCTTGCAAGAGTCGGTGTAGGACTTAATAGTGACATGTAGTCTTGGCCACCAGAAATACTGCAAAATCAGTTTTCTAATCTTCCTCTGCCCAACATGGCTGGTTAGGCTCATAGCAGCAGGAGTGGAGCTGGCTTGAGCAGGTGCAGGTATATGCCAGTGCAAGCTCAACTGGTGAGAGCTGGCTGGAGGTCTGGAGCAGGAGCAGGCTGGGAAGTCGGGCAATCTGTAACACCACAAGTGTTAGAACCTGCAAGGCTAGAACCATGGGAATTCTGGGCTGCTGACACCTCCACATTGCCACAGGAGGCTTAGGCTGAGCTCCCCTGGGAAGACCATGTGAGGCTGGGCTAGGCAGGCAGTATAACATGACCTGAGTGGCAGCCTCTTGCAGTCCCCTGATTGGCCAATATTAGTACTTAAACCAGGAAGGGGATCTGTCTGAGCAACAACACAGACTACCTCCTGCCTCTATGCCAGGCCCCTACTTGCGATCAACCCTAGACTCTGGCTTCCGACCCTGGTTTGTCCTTGACTTTGCTCTTCAATTACTGTCAGCTAGTGCCTGACCCCAATCTCCTGGTAACTGGACCCTGTCTGCCTCTTGGTTCACCCTCTGGCCTGTCTTGGACTCTGACCTACTGGTTCCTGACTTGAACTGACATCTGCTCCAACCACTAGGTCTGACTGCCCTCATCCTTGCCACAACAACAAGGCAGAGGGAGCATTCCTATCTGAGTGGGGATCTTACACAGACTGGCTTGCTGCTTTTCCTGCAGGAATAAATAGCTGGTTCTGGAGCCAGTCCTTGCTCGTGGATTGGCTGCTGCAGCACGCTGGAGAAAAGAGTCATTGCAGGCTCTGGCTGAGGGGTTACTTCAAACCTAGCACGAGAGGTGGGGGGAGGGGGTGGATGAGATGATCTTTGGAGGTCCCTTCCAGCCCTACATTTCTATGAATTTCTGAACTACCTTTACTTTGTCAATTATTTTCATATAATGGACTGCATGGAATTTGTCTACTGCTTCCCTCTTCCAGTTCCCCTACTGGATGAGTCCTTATTTCACCAGCTGGGGAGGAAGATGGTGTCTGGGGAGCTGAGTTCTCTCACGCCAGTGAGAACAAAGACAGAAGAAGCTGCAGTCCCATTCACCCTCTCTTACTTTAATTCCTCTGTCTCTTTCATCTGTTTTGTTTCCCAACTCTCCCATCCTTGCCTATGTGGCTGTTACTTTTCCCCAAAATACCACATTAGCATGGATTTGTCCAAACTGATTCTCATTTTATCATCTTCCTGTGTTTCTGACACCATGTTTAGTGATGACAATTCCTCCCAGTTCAGTATCCTCTGTGCTATTCACTCTCCGTCTTAAACCATTATCAAAAGTATGTACCACGGATAGACTCAAAACAGATCCCTTGCCTCATCTCAGTATTTCCTCATTCATTATTATACCATTGTGTACAACCCTTAAAACATTTTTCAATCCACATGACAAATCCAAGACAAACTAAAATAATTTTAGGTTTCAGAGTAGCAGCCGTGTTAGTCTGTATTCGCAAAAAGAAAAGGAGTACTTGTGGCACCTTAGAGACTAACAAATTTATTAGAGCATAAGCTTTCGTGAGCTACAGCTCACTTCAGTAGCTGTAGCTCACGAAAGCTTATGCTCTAATAAATTTGTTAGTCTCTAAGGTGCCACAAGTACTCCTTTTCTTTTTTAAAATAATTTTGCATGTAAGAATTTCATCCCACTACCATCAAAGTCAGTGGCTAAGATCCCAATGACACTGTCACAGGGTGGCTGGTGTGCACTGGTCCATTACCAAGTTGTGGTCAGGAGATCTGTAGTGGAGTCAGGGTTGAGCCAGGTCAGGCACCAGATTACAGATAGAAGGTACATAGCAGAGTTGGGAACAAACCAGGGTCAGGAGCCAGAATCTGAGGTTCACAGTAAGGCAAGGTCTGGGGAAGAAGCAAGCAGGCAGTCTGCATCATTGCTCAGAGAGCTCCCTGTAATGGCTTCCTGGTTTATATACTGGCATGGGCCAATCAGTGGGCTGTGGGGGGCTGCCACTCAGCCCCTGCTGGGCAGTACTTCCTGCAGTGTCAAGCATCACATGAACTACCAGTGGTGATAAGGAAGCCTTGGCAGTCCACACCTCTATGATCCCAGGCTCTAGTTCTGCAGGTGCTTCCATCTAGCCCCATTAAAGGGAGAGAGGCCCTGCCCTGCCGTGACTGAGCAGTGGTCTCCCAGGTGGGAAGGTGGGGTTAGGGAGCCAGTTGATAGAGGGACGCATGGGGAAAAGTCTCTGACCAAAGCAGGATCACTTCACTGCAGGCCTGCTTTGATCAGGGAAATCACTGTTTTACATTCACAAATTTTTTGCATTTTAATAAATTGTGCCCTGAGGCAAGGGCCTGAAACAGACTCAGGAGTGGTTGTTTCCTGGACTAGTAAGAGAATCCACCCATTTACAGACACAATATCAAAAAAATACTTGACATACACTATTTTCCCGTATCTACTAATAAAGCTATCCAGGTTTTCTGGCAAGATCTATTGTTTAGAAGCTTTCACTGCTTTTGTTCAATTATCCATGGTAACATGTTCCCTATGTTTTCGTAGTATTGTGCAAAACTGCTCAGTACATTCACCCTTTTCCACCAATTAGTCTGACCTCTCATCAAAACCACGCTCAGAAAGAACTCATGACAGAGTGAGCTAGTTTCAAACACTGGCTCAACTTTATGGTTTGTTCACAAACAAGTTTTTCTGTCAGTTCATAGTGAAATTTTTTCACGTTAATTTCAGTTCTGATGGTGTCATTCAGGGCAGATCTACACTAGAAGTGCTACATTGGCGCAGTGGCACCGATGCAGCTGCGCTGCTGTAGTGCGTCTGGTGAAGATGCTTTATGTCGACGGCAGAGCACCTCCCACTGATGAAGTGCCAGTGTGGACAGCGCTTAGGTCACTGTAACTTGCGTCGCTTAGGGGGTGTGTCTTTTTCACACCCAGAAGTGACATAAGTTAGATCACATTAAGCGATAGTATAGACCTGCCCTCAGACTCAGAAGAATACTTCTAGGAAGCAATGCAAATTTGGAAGGGCTCAGAAGGCACAAAATTCTGCCAGTTTGCATGATGAGGTAAGAAACAGGTCTCACTCTCAGTTGGAGCATATCTATTCTAGCTAGTTATAATCTCTTATTCCATCAGTCAGGCCAGTCTTTAATGCCCATTTGTCTCCTTCTGCCATATGTGCCTTAGCATTTAATTCCATCCTACTTATATGTTCTTCCTGAATTGATCCATAAGGCTATTACCACATCCTCCTTCAAATCTGTCAGTCAAGACCCACTTCCCCTGGGATACTGATAAGAAAACAACAAACTAATAATGGTTGAGCAGCAGTCAGTAAAAGCTGATTATATTTCGTTTATTTAAAAGACAAACACTTTAAATGATTGGGAATCATGAGGCCATGTACACAGCTAGCCTATGTTACTGCATGGTCTCATTATCATTTCCCTGCCCTTCCTATACCTTCCTTCCTAGTGTTTCATCCACTTATGACTTGTCTTACAGTAAATGTCAAGTTTGTCCCACCAGGGCACATGCCCCAGTATGCATTTATATAGTGTCTAGAAAATCAGCTCGAATTTCCTTTGCCAGAACACCAATAAGTTCCCCCTAGGTAAAAGACAGCCTGTCAACAGTCAACTAGAGGACCTTAAGTGCCAGACCTATAACTAGGCATCATCGTTTTAGAGACAGTCCACTGTCAATGTGGGCAGCCACAAACCATGACACACATTGTTGAGGACTGCAAAATGCTTCAGCTTCCTGGAGGTCTTTGTGCCTTGAACATTGTTGATAAGAACACCAAAAATGCCATTGGAAAGAACCAGATTGCATATGCTAAATAAATAAATCATATCTAGCATAATGGAACCCTGATCCTGTCTGGGACCCTTGAACGCTATTACCTGTGACAAAGTTCCTGCACTACCTTGGTGGATCTTGCACTTATTAGTGGATTTGCTCACCTTGGAGCTTCACAGCAGCCCTCAGCTTGGCCATTTTTCTGAATTCACGGTCCAGGTCAACTCCTCCTGTGTCTGACCAGGAGTTGGGAGGATTTGGGGGGAACCCGGGCCTGCCCTCTACTTCGGGTTCCAGCCCAGGGCCCTGTGGAATGCAGCTGTCTAGAGTGCCTCCTGGAACAGCTGTGCGACAGCTACATCTCCCTGGGCTACTTCCCCATAGCCTCCTCCCTTCTTTATCCTTACCATAGGACCTTCCTCCTGGTGTCTGATAATGCTTGTACATCTCAGTCCTCCAACAGTCCACGTTCTCACTCTGAGCTCCTAGTGCCTCTTGCTCCCAGCTCCTCACACGCACACCACAAACTGAAGTGAGCTCCTTTTTAAAACCCAGGTGCCCTGATTAGCCCACCTTAATTGATTCTAGCAGCTTCTTGATTGGCTGCAGGTGTTCTAATCAGCCTGTCTTAATTGTCTCCAGAAGGTTCCTGATTGTTCTGGAACCTTCCCCGTTACCTTACCCAGGGAAAAGGGACCTACTTAGCCTGGGGCTAATATATTTGCCTTCTATTACTCTCCTATAGCCATCTGGCCCGACCCTGTCACACACCGTTCAACTAGTAATAATCGGTTTCTTTAGGTTTGAGGAAAAAATAAGCCACTCAGCTGAACATTCAAGGAACCATGTGATTAACTACTTTACCTAAGGAGGTCTTTGAAGAACCATCTCTAGATGGATTAAGGAAACAAACCAAGAAGGAGACTAAAGGAGTTTGTGAGTAAGGTTGGCTTATGCAACTCAGAACAACATTCCAGCTGAACTGCAATGTAAAAATAAGGTTTTGAGCTTTCAGAGGCTCAAGAGTCTACAGCTCTCTAGAGCAGTTTATGACAGCCTTATGCTGCCCTATTGGCAATGTTTCTTTTTTCACTTCATTGGGCACATTTTGCCTAAACTCTCGTAACATTATTGTATTTCTGATTCTCACATCAAGTCTGCTTGGTTTGGGTTGTTTTTTTTTTGCCAGTGGAA
Source organism: Dermochelys coriacea (assembly GCF_009764565.3). Classification (NCBI taxonomy): domain Eukaryota; kingdom Metazoa; phylum Chordata; order Testudines; family Dermochelyidae; genus Dermochelys; species Dermochelys coriacea. Next base: position 331,305,170 of record NC_050068.2, read on the forward strand.
AGGAGAGATGAAGAATAAAGCAATCAGAAACAAAAGAATTTTTGTCATTTACATAATTGAGGCAGTGGATTGCGGGTCTTCTCACTGTATACAAATACACAATCGGTATACTAGAGTCTGGAAACTAAGACTCAAAATAGAAAGCATATCTTATGTACTAAATGAAAAGATGCAGTGCTATATTAACTAAGGGCTTGTCTACGTGGGGACATCCAGGAAGTTAATCTGAATTAACTAAAGGGGTGAATTTGAAGTGGATTAGTTAAATTTCATGAAATCCCTGGGTGGCCTTTGGAAGTAAATTAAGATAAACTACATTAAAGCCACTTTAATTCTGAACAATAGGGATTTAGTACATCCATTTCAAATTCACACCTTTATTTAATCTGGATTTCCTTTCCTGGATGCCCATGTGTAGACAAGCCCTAAGAAAAAGATGTGGAAATTTTAGTAAAAATATTCTCTGATTTATATGTGGTCACAGTTTGGAAGGAAATCGTGATGCTGAGCTCCATCGCTATAAACACAGAATATAAAGGAAAGATTATGGTATTGTTCCACAAACATGGTCAGGTTTCTACTTTGGAGAACACATAAGAGGCCCACCCTCCACATCATACCTGTAGTGGTTGGTCACCTGAGGGGGGGCCCAAGAAGCCCATTTGATTGCCTTGTCCTTTTGGCAGCAGAGGCTCTTCATCAAGGAGAGCTGTGGCAGCCTGCTCCCCTCACTCCAGCTGCAGGGACTTCAGAGGAACGAAGCACAGGCCACTTCTCTCCCACTACAGGCTTTGGGCCAGATTCTGGGTCATGCTCTTCCCTCTGTATGCCACTCCAGCAGTGCACAGGGATGTAAAGGGCTTGGAGCTTCCTCTAGAGAGATTCACCTAGTACAAGGACAGCTCCGGGCTGGTATACACAGCCGTATGTACCATTCCCACAGTAGGGTAAGGGGAGGAGGAGGCCGGGGTGGGATCTGCTGAAGCACCCCGCTCTCCCTCCGTTCTGGGCTGTGGCCATTGGCAGCAACACGGAAACTTCCATAACTTGGAGTAAGGCGTGGGAGCAGACCAGAGTCCACATTGGGCCCTGGAGTAGTCGAGAGCCTGACAGGTGCAAGGTGTCATAAAGCCATCTTTGCCCCACCTCCTACTGGGCTCACCTTCTATGTTGTGCTTCCCGAGTGACGCAGCACAAAATCTGGCCCTTGGTATTTGTGCAATGCTCACTGTCCCAAAGAGCCCCCTCACAGCGTCATGTGACATTGCAGCCACTCTGCCATCACTCTTTGGTCAATTCTAGTCACAGATATGACCTAATACTTCCGTCAATCCACTTTAGAGGGTTCAGTCCCTTCCAGGGTAACAGTGTCCTTTACATAAAGTCTAACAGAAGCACTTAATAAATGAAGCTTCAGCCTATTTGGGCTCATCATCCAGCCCCCTTCCTCATAGTCAGGCCCCAGCTGCAATGGTTTGTCTCAATGCCCACTAACATGTACCTACGCTCTGGTCAACACACTAAACCAGTCCATGCCCACCCTCCTACAAAGGGCTCTGGCTGGCCATATTCCTCAGACAGCTTCTGGCCCTCAACCAGGCTTTTTGCCCTCAGGGAGGAGCAGTCTGTCCACTTTCCTCCCCTCTCAGCCTTCGGCTCCAGTGACCAGCATCCAGTGCATGTTCAGAGATTCCTTGATTCCAAGGCCAGAAGGGACCATTGTGATCATCTAGTTTATCCTCCTCCTGTATAGCACAGGACATATAACTTTTCCAAAACAATGTCTGTTTGAACTAGACCAAATCTTTTAGAAAAACATCCAGTTTTGACTTTAAAATTGCCAGTGATGGAGAGTCCACCACAACTAATGGTAAATTCAGTGGTTAATTACTCTGACTGTTACACATTTATGCCTTATTTCCAGTCGTAGCAGGAAAGAGCTAATTTAACAGGGCTGGCCTCAGGCCTCCTGGCCTTAAAAGGGGTTTGCCATCCTGTTAAAATATTCTTCAAGGGCAGCCAGATCACATGCTCTTTATGATCCCTCTTGCTGATGACATTGGCTTTTAAACTCTGGGGCTTCACCACAGCATACTGGTCAGAATGAGCTGTGAACCAGTAAATGTATGGACAGGCACTATGCCACAGTGTAACCTCACTGTGACTTATGGACTTTTATTATGAAAAAAGCTTTTCAGATAAGTTTTGACACACTTTTGACCAACTAGCTTGTGGATGAGATTGGTCCCAAAGCACCCAAAAGTTGATCAATGAAAACAAAGAACCATCAGCATTCTTCAAAATATGAAAATATGCAGCGGGACATCAGATATTTTGAAAAAATCTCTGCCTGATTTATTTTTAGTGAATAAATTGCAGGATGGGGAGAGGGGGACGGAAATACTCGGTCATTGAGGAATTTGATTCAGAGCTGGACTTCAAAGATGAAACTAAATGTTTCCCCAACTAACTTTTCAGAACTAAAACCCTCATAGCACCTCTAAGGTTAACATTTTTAGAGTCCAGATTTTTGACTGGTGTCCTCAGCCAAGCATACCAGTAAATCATAGAATCATAGAATCATAGAATATCAGGGTTGGAAGGGACCCCAGAAGGTCATCTAGTCCAACCCCCTGCTCAAAGCAGGACCAAGTCCCAGTTAAATCATCCTAGCCAGGGCTTTGTCAAGCCTGACCTTAAAAACCTCTAAGGAAGGAGATTCTACCACCTCCCTAGGTAACGCATTCCAGTGTTTCACCACCCTCTTAGTGAAAAAGTTTTTCCTAATATCCAATCTAAACCTCCCCCATTGCAACTTGAGACCATTACTCCTCGTTCTGTCATCTGCTACCATTGAGAACAGTCTAGAGCCATCCTCTTTGAAACCCTCTTTCAGGTAGTTGAAAGCAGCTATCAAATCCCCCCTCATTCTTCTCTTCTGCAGACTAAACAATCCCAGCTCCCTCAGCCTCTCCTCATAAGTCATGTGCTCTAGACCCCTAATCATTTTTGTTGCCCTTCGCTGTACTCTTTCCAATTTATCCACATCCTTCTTGTAGTGTGGGGCCCAAAACTGGACACAGTACTCCAGATGAGGCCTCACCAGTGTCGAATAGAGGGGAACGATCACGTCCCTCGATCTGCTCGCTATGCCCCTACTTATACATCCCAAAATGCCATTGGCCTTCTTGGCAACAAGGGCACACTGCTGACTCATATCCAGCTTCTCGTCCACTGTCACCCCTAGGTCCTTTTCCGCAGAACTGCTGCCGAGCCATTCGGTCCCTAGTCTGTAGCGGTGCATTGGATTCTTCCATCCTAAGTGCAGGACCCTGCACTTATCCTTATTGAACCTCATTAGATTTCTTTTGGCCCAATCTTCCAATTTGTCTAGGTCCTTCTGTATCCTATCCCTCCCCTCCAGCGTATCTACCACTCCTCCCAGTTTAGTATCATCCGCAAATTTGCTGAGAGTGCAATCCACACCATCCTCCAGATCATTTATGAAGATATTGAACAAAACGGGCCCCAGGACCGACCCCTGGGGCACTCCACTTGACACCGGCTGCCAACTAGACATGGAGCCATTGATCACTACCCGTTGAGCCCGACAATCTAGCCAGCTTTCTACCCACCTTATAGTGCATTCATCATCCAGCCCATACTTCCTTAACTTGCTATTAAATATTTCATTGCCTTAGAGTTGAGTGTCCTTTTCTACCAATGAGAAGTACTACTGAATTCCTTCACTTTAATTTCCTCAGTTTAGAGAAAGGCCATAATTTCAATAGTTTCTCAGAAGTCAAAATGTTTCAAAACATGTTCTTCTCCCTAATACTTTATGGCAGTGCTTACTGAGGCTGAAAATAATTCATTGCAATAAAAATGAAAGTGCTGAGGAAATTGGACTTCATTGACTAGAGAATTTCCATAGCCTCCATTTGGTGATAGAGAAAAATAGCAGGAACATTTTTTGTTTAGCTTACCTATATATCTGAAACAAAACTTTGGGGTGGGGGTTTGTGGGAGGGTGGGAAAGGGGGAAATAATAAATTATCATCCAGACAATGACCAATAGCTATATGAAATATTCTCGCTAATGTTAATATGTCAGATGGCACCGTATGTCACTGCACATTTGGAATGTTTATATGGTTTGTTTTCTTCCCAACAGCATCTTCCCTGCCCTCTAAGACCTGCTGCATACCAGAATGCATGTACCCTTCATGAACCTGCTTGCCACCCATATGCAGTAGACCCATACTGGTTCTACTGTATCTGGAGCCCTCCATTGTCATGGAGGAAGGACAGGATTCTGCTTGTGTTGCATAGTGCCACATACATGCATAGGGTGCTGAATAAGACCCTATTTTCTTCAGTCTAATCCTTCCGACTGCTGAGTAATGAGTTTGGAAATTTTAAGAAAGGACAGTTTTTGGTGCATTGTTCATGAGATTGAAAAGATCTGTATCACGTAGAGAATAATTAAATTCCCATTTCACCAGGAAGCCATTAGAAACCAGGTCTTGAAACCCACTGGGGTTATCCTGATATGAAATTTGTAGTAAAACGATTCTGGATGAAAAAGAAAGGATGAAACCAGTCTGATTTCTGTGGGCAGTAATTGTACTGCTTTATATTGTACACAGGGCTCTGCTGTGGGTTTTAATCCAACCAGGCTGTGGTAAGGGTGTGAAGAGAGGCATACAGAGATATTGTGCCCAAAGTGGATACAATTCTTGTTATAATTATTATTTGTATTATGGTAGCCCCTTGCGAGTTGTGTCAGATATGTTCATGTCATGACTCTAAGAGTTCAGAGCAATTGCACCTGTATTCCTCATCATGGTCTTCCAGGGGCATACACTCTAAGCTGCTGGCTTCTCAGCCTTCAACTTTCTTGGGTGGAAACATGCATCTCTTTCCCTCCTTACCAGGGTATTTCCAGACTGCACAGCTCCTTGCCTGTAGTGTGACCTTCCCAGCAAAGTCAGGTTTCCTAAGCTGGTCAGTTTTTCTTTTCTTGTCAGAGCAACATTCCCCAGGCACTGACCTGGGACAAGCAAGGGCTGGAGTGGCAGAGACTGGTGACAGTATGACCATGTGGAGGCTGAGGAATAACCCGCAATGTGAATGTGGAGAGCCTTGGCAAACATTTGAATGCTGTCCGACACAGTGCCCTCTGCCAACATCCTGCACTCTCGAGGTGCTATTTGAGATAAGTGATAACACAGATCTTGGCAGCAGTTTGATGATGGTGGCCCCTAGGAACATATTCAAGGATTCCCATTGTGTTTCCCCGGTACAGACAAATCACAAAGATGACAATCTCTGTCCCAGTAGTTTTATGATCTCAGATGCTACAGATGGACAATTCAGACAAATGGGGTGAGAGCTGGGAGGACGAGGGAACACAATGGAGAGAATTTAGCAGAGAAATAAAAGTCTCCATGTGTCGCTTGCCAGATGATAGTGATCTCTAGGCACCATGGAAGATGTGGGTTTTCAGGAGGGGTTGTAAGGAGAATGTCAGGTCATGGTCTCTGAGAACACTGGATGTACACACTCAGCAGTAGCAGAGAGTGATCCTGGGAACAGGCCATTCCTCTGGCAGTCAGATGATGTGAGTTCCGCTCCCAGTTCCATGCCAGACCTGCTCTCTGATCTTGAGCAAATGACCTCACCTCAGTACTAGATTCCCCATCTGTAAAGTGCTTTGAAAACAACAGGCAAAAAGCTCTGGAGAAGAGCCATGTTTTATTGCACCCTTTAACACGGGTGTATTCAGTTCTGCATGGCCTGTATAGTAGAGGGGATCTTTTCTTTCCACTTTCATATTAGGGGTTTCTAGTGGCCCCACTCGTCTTTGTGCTCAGACAAGGGGGAAGTCGAGGATTGTGGCTGGCTACCATGCAGGGACAGAAGGGACTGGAAGGCACCTTTTGAGCCTCTCCATGTCCCCCTTGGCATGCTTGAACAGGGTTAGCCCAGACAGCATAAAAATGAAACATTGATCAGAAGGTACAATCTGTGCCTATAGTGGAAATTCATTTACACATGAGAAAAGGGAATGAAATCACAATGTACAGTATAAGGGAAAGGCTAGCGGCAACCCTGTAGCATTACATCATTGATTCTTCCCAGCCTATTGCCTAACAGTTTGATATTTGCTAAATTCCCTGTTAAGGTACTATATCCTGTCCTGGGAGGGTAAATACACTACACATTGAGCCTGGGCTCTGACTCAGGTTTGACCCTAAGCCCCATTTCTGTCTATACACAACTCAGTCTGACTTGGGTCAGCAGACACTCAGGACCTGGATCCTAGGACCCTGCCAACTCCCACTGTGACTTGGGTCCAAACCCTGTCATTTACTAGTATGGAAACAGGTCAAGCGGCAGACCTGATTCAAAAAGTCTGTACAAGGTACGGACATATTAGGGTAGTTGTGAGACCTGGATCAAGACAGGTTTACAATGCAGTGAGGATGCTCAACTGTGGACTTGGAAACACCAAATCTACAAGCCTGGGTCCCACAGACTCAGGCTTAGTGTGCAGTGTAGACATACACGGAGGGGCATGGTTTGTATGATCAAATAAGACTGTTCTGTAACTACCATGAAAACAAGGAGAGAGAAACTGACTGCAATTTTGCCATTGTAATGGTTTTCAGAGAGACACAATACAGTGCTCCCAAGTTCTGGCTATTGCACAAGCCCTCTTCTCTGACACAAAAGGGGCCCCAATTGCTTACTGAGATAACCTGTTCACACAACATTCCCATAGTGCACATACAGAAGCTAAGCCCAAATTCTGCATTGTTTATACCAGGGGAAACTGACTGGCATCAACAGACTTAACTTCTATTGAGTTTAACAGGATGATGCTTGATTTATACTGATGTAAGATCAAAACCAGGCCCAGCAGCTCTAAAAAAAGTGCGAACTGACCTCTCAATACCATTTAAGACCATTAACTCAGAAACCGAATGATAACAACTAACATGTCAACATTGTTAACTGTTTCACTGCCAATCACTTTAAAGGAAACACCCAGCCATAATGCTTATTCTTTGTTGTTGGATGCACTGGCAGATGATACATGGGCAGAGGATGTGGGGGGCAGTGGATGGGGGTTTGCTGAACCAAATAACCAGCAGTTCAAGTCTCCTTAAAAGGTGATGTTTGCCAATGTACCCCAGGAGAAAAGAAAGTGGAGATGCCCTTCACAATAACAAATGCCTCTACCTTACTTTCCAAGAGTCTAATTAATGTCACTGTGGGCAGAATTGAGCAGTTAGATTCTGCAGCTATATTGCATGGTGGAGGTGTGTACAGTAGCTGGTCAGAAATTATGGGTCCTTTCATCATTGTACAAAACACATATCAAACCACAGAAAACTATCACACTGAATTTGGATGAACTCCCCACTATCTTGTATAAATATTAGGGGAGAAAATGCGTGTAGAGTCAGCCCGAAATCTGCTAATTTCTATTTACCTTGATCATCCCTTAGTCTTTTACCTCCACATATTAGATCTTGACCTGCCTTAGGCAGAGGCAGTTCAACCTCCAGAGACAGCTTTTCACAATGTCATATTTTGGAAAGTGGGTTTTTTTTAACCCATTACTGTATCCAGGATATGTAAGTGCCAAAAATAATTAGGTTTAATTATCAAATTATTCCGATTGGTTGATAGGGCAAACACCTAATATGACAGCTGTCATCTTAATTCTACATGATTGTTGTGTCATTCAGCCCCTTGAGGCAGCCCAGCTTCATTTCTCTAAGAAATACTGTATCTGTTTTCAATTGCCAATTTCTTACCTATATCTCTTGGGCAAAAAAACCCTTTTCAAAACATTATCACAGTCTGTTTAGGAGTTGATTACAGGGCCAGCACTAGACCAAATGGTGTCCCAGGCCAGGACCGTTTTCAGCACCCCCCTCTCCATTTGTTCAACTTTTGAATACAGTATTTTTATTGCATTTGTAGCCCATTTCATGACTTTGATGCACAATTTGCATGCATGATTTATCCCTGTCATGTAAAACAATGAATTTGCATGCTAGGATTTGTAAATCTGTATTTATTCAGACCATATATAAGCAAATCAAAAATTTTGTTTCTTCTAAGCTTGTAGAAACTTTTTAATTTTAAGAATAACTGAAATGTACTTAAGGACTGTGCACCAACATTGGGTGGACCGGCATTAAATAATGTTACCATAGGTAACCTTTCTGTGGCCAAGAGCACATTCATGCCTTCAGAAGGGTGTGGCGGGCAGCGACGCTTCTTGGTGGCATTTCGGTGGTGACGCTTCTCTGCTGGCCACACTCCTCAGCAGCATTTCAGGGGCAGTTTCTCTGCTGGAACTGCTCAGCGGTGGCATCTCGGTGGTAGGTTCTCTGGCGGATGCGCTCCTCTCCTCTTTGTTCTTTGGTGCCAGCTGTGACTTCGGGTGCCATTGCACCCGCAGGCACCACATTGGGGACCACTGCTGTAGGTGCTAGGCTTGGAATGTTAACTCTAGTCCGTTAGTTCAAAAAGTCGCTTTTCTCACCTTTCCCTTGCGAACTGAAGCACAGCATCAGAGAGATCCAAAGACTGGCCAATGGCATTTTCAAGAAATAAAATAGCAAGTGATATCAGTCTCTTGTTGGCTATCATGGATCGAAGATACGTTTTAATGAGCCTGAGCTTAGAAAAGCTGTGCTCATCATTTGCAACTGTGACTGGCACCATGAGAAGAATCCTCGAAACTAATCCACACTTTAGGAGAAATGTCCTTTAGCTCTGCATCATGAATGAATTGGAGAACTTGGAGTGGAGAGTGCTTCCTGGGTTGCAAAATGTGATGGATATGGTCCAATTTGACATAGAGGTCTTTATCATTGACGTCCGAAAATTGTCAGCATCTGGTGAAAGTTCATACAATTGTTCAAGAGTGTTTTCCTGTCTGCTGGCAGCTTACTAATGTCATACAAAATCCCCCAGGTTTTTTTGTGGTGCTTCATTTTTCCAAACATTTCTTTGATGCACACTCAAGCAGTGTCAATGAGAGAGCAAAAATCTCCCTCTTGAATTTTTCTCCAAGCGTCCCATCACCTCATCTCTGCCCTCATAACCAAACTATCTCTTCTGATGAATATAGTTTCCCTGAAGACAGGCTCAACTCCTGTTTTCCGCCATTTCTTTGGCAGCAGTGATAGCATTTGCAATCTGTTGTCTCCGTAGACCACAACGAAATCAAGGCAGCTTCTCCTCAAAATAGTAGCGGTTTCACTGTCTGTCGACTGAGTTTGTAATGCCTTGCTTACATTTACTTGAAAGAGGATATTATTATGCCAAACGATAGTTGAGACCAGAAATTTGAAGTCAGTGATCTGGTTTGCCAGGCTTTATGCCTCATGTTGGATACCGGCATTGGCTTTACTCGACTGCGCCAGTTCCATCAGGACTTCATAAACCTCAGTCACTTGGTACCTCACTGGCCTTATGCTGTCAACGCGGCTCTCCCAGCAAGTGTCACTTAGTGGCTTCACAGTCAGATTTGTTACATTGTCTGTGAGGTTCTTCTACCTGATAGTTAATGCTGAAAACAGGATGTATATCCTTTGCAGTATTCTGAAGAGAGATACTGAATCTAAAGAAGATGATGCTGCGTCTGACACAACCAGGTTGTGGAAATGGCAGCCACAAGGCTCGAAGAAAGCTCTTGGATTCAGCACAAGGATCCTTGCCTGGATGCCACTGTTTCTTCCCTTCATGTTTGTAAAAAGAAAAGGAGTACTTGTGGCACCTTAGAGACTAACAAATTTATTAGAGCATAAGCTTTTGTGAGCTACAGCTCACTTCATCGGATGCCTTTGGTGGAAAAAACAGAGGAGAGATTTATATACACACACACAGAGAACATGAAACAATGGGTTTATCATACACACTGTAAGGAGAGTGATCACTTAAGATAAGCCATCACCAGCAGCATGGGGGGGAAAGGAGGAAAACCTTTCATGGTGACAAGCAAGGTAGGCTAATTCCAGCAGTTAACAAGAATATCAGAGGAACAGTGGGGGGTGGGGTGGGAGGGAGAAATACCATGGGGAAATACTATTTCACATTTGGTGACAATGTATACCTTCAAATCAGCGGCACTGCGATGGGTACCCGCATGGCCCCACAGTATGCCAACATTTTTATGGCTGATTTAGAAAACGCTTCCTCAGCTCTCGTCCCCTAATGCCCCTACTCTACTTGCGCTACATTGATGACATCTTCATCATCTGGACCCATGGAAAAGAAGCTCTTGAGGAATTCCACCATGATTTCAACAATTTCCATCCCACCATCAACCTCAGCTTGGACCAGTCCACACAAGAGATCCATTTCCTGGACACTACGGTGCTAATAAGCGATGGTCACATAAACACCACCCTATATCGGAAACCTACTGACCGCTATTCCTACCTACATGCCTCTAGCTTTCATCCAGATCATACCACTCGATCCATTGTCTACAGCCAAGCGCTACGATATAACCGCATTTGCTCCAACCCCTCAGACAGAGACAAACACCTACAAGATCTCTATCATGCATTCCTACAACTACAATACCCACCTGCTGAAGTGAAGAAATAGATTGACAGAGCCAGAAGAGTACCCAGAAGTCACCTACTACAGGACAGGCCCAAGAAAGAAAACAACAGAACGCCACTAGCCATCACCTTCAGCCCCCAACTAAAACCTCTCCAATGCATCATCAAGGATCTACAACCTATCCTGAAGGACGACCCATCGCTCTCACAGATCTTGGGAGACAGACCAGTCCTTGCTTACAGACAGCCCCCCAATCTGAAGCAAATACTCACCAGCAACCACACACCACACAACAGAACCACTAACCCAGGAACCTATCCTTGCAACAAAGCCCGTTGCCAGCTCTGTCCACATATCTATTCAGGGGATACCATCATAGGGCCTAATTACATCAGCCACACTATCAGAGGCTCCTTAGAGACTAACAAATTTATTAGAGCATAAGCTTTCGTGAGCTACAGCTCACTTCATCGGATGCATTCGATGAAGTGAGCTGTAGCTCACGAAAGCTTATGCTCTAATAAATTTGTTAGTCTCTAAGGTGCCACAAGTACTCCTTTTCTTTTTGCGAATACAGACTAACGCGGCTGCTACTCTGAAACCTATCAGAGGCTCGTTCACCTGCGCATCTACCAATGTGATATATGCCATCATGTGCCAGCAATGCCCCTCTGCCATGTACATTGGCCAAACTGGACAGTCTCTACGTAAAAGAATGAATGGACACAAATCAGACGTCAAGAATTATAACATTCAAAAACCAGTTGGAGAACACTTCAATCTCTCTGGTCACTCGATCACAGACCTAAGAGTGGCTATCCTTCAACAAAAAAGCTTCAAAAACAGACTCCAACGAGAGACTGCTGAATTGGAATTAATTTGCAAACTGGATACAATTAACTTAGGCTTGAATAGAGACTGGGAATGGATGAGTCATTACACAAAGTAAAACTATTTCCCCATGGTATTTCTCCCTCCCACCCCACCCCCCACTGTTCCTCTGATATTCTTGTTAACTGCTGGAATTAGCCTACCTTGCTTGTCACCATGAAAGGTTTTCCTCCTTTCCCCCCCCCCCCGCTGCTGGTGATGGCTTATCTTAAGTGATCGCTCTCCTTACAGTGTGTATGATAAACCCATTGTTTCATGTTCTCTGTGTGTGTATATAAATCTCTCCTCTGTTTTTTCCACCAAATGCATCCGATGAAGTGAGCTGTAGCTCACAAAAGCTTATGCTCTAATAAATTTGTTAGTCTCTAAGGTGCCACAAGTACTTCTTTTCTTTTTGCGAATACAGACTAACACGGCTGCTACTCTGAAACCTGTCTTCATGTTTGTGCCATTGTTGTAGCTTTGGCTGTGGCAGTCCTGAAACTTTATTTTGTTTTCATTCAAAACCTTTATAAACAGTTCTGTTAGGCCTTTTCCAGTAGAGTCATCCACAGACTGGAAACAGATAAAGTGTTCTTTTACATGGATACAGCCATCCTTATTGTCAACAAATCTTACTGTAAATGACATCTTTTCATTGTGATTAATGTCGGGAGTGCAGTCCATTATTATGGCGTAGTACTTCCCTTTGCCAAGCCGCATCAATATGTTATCAAACACCTTCCTTGCCATAAGGTCAATCAATTTGTTTTGAATTGTTTTACTGCAGTAATGGTCTATGGCTTCTTTATGAACTACTCAACATAGGTGCTCACGCATGACATCACTGTATTTCCGAAGTATCTCTACCAAACCAAGGAAATTACCATTGTGTTCAGTGAATAACTTATCCGACGAGCCCCAGAAAGCCAAAGAAGAGGACTTTGCAAGGAAAAGGGTAATTGAGCTCAGATGCTCAAACACGTTTCTCCAGTGTTGGGTTTCTATGTTAACAATATACTGGGTTTCTGCCTCTATGCATTTTTTCAGCTTGAGCCTGGACTCAACCTCTATACATTTGAAGTATGCCCTAAAATAGCCAGGTGACTTTGCATGTTGCTTCAGAGCACCAGCTAAGTCATGCCAGTAATTGTACCTGGAAAGCGCAAGCAACGATTTGGCATTTTTATCAAATATTTTGCAACAAAACCAGAGCACTTTGTCAGTTGATTTCGAGTAGACTAGCCAACACCAATTCAATTTCTCATCGTTCTTGAGCACACGTTTGCAGTATGACGTTGAGAAGTGTTGCTTCTGCTCATTTACTGGAAACATCATATCCATGATTTTTCCTGGCCTGTTCAAAATTGTATGATCAATATCGGCAGAGTTTAGGATGGCCAGCCATAAAACAGGATCTGGTATATCAATTTGTGGTGTGCAGTTTTTCTCACTGCTGTTTCTGTCATCATGCAAGGCTGATTCTTCTTCATCGTTTCTCTCCTTTTCATATAAAGCAGATTTTTCTTTGTCATTGCTCTCCTCTTCATGTAAGCCACATTCTTCTTTATCTTCTTTATCTCTCCGTTACGCTGCCGGAAAAATTGGACGATCCTCTATCACTTTCCTCACATTTCCATTCCTTATCTTCAGGTATATCTGCTAATTCCTTAGTAATAGAACTTCCATCATTTACGCTTTGCTCCTCAATGTCTTCTGCACTGGGACAATCACTGTTGCTTAAAGCCCACTCTGTGTTGTTCTGTTGCAGATATTTTCCCATCAAATTTGCCCCTTGCTGGAAACTATCTTGCAAGTGAGCTTTTCGTTTCTTATTCTAAACTCCTTAAGGCTTCTTCTGGGGCATCTTTTATTTTCCATGAGGGAAAACAGACATTATTAGGGAGAACAAAAGTCTACCATTCTGCAGTCTTAGAAAGTCATCAAACATTACACATTAAGCATGGCAAAAGAAGTAACGGTATTTCTTTTATATTGTTGCATAGATAGGGGTTTGACAGATATCTCTGGTGTCTCATTAAATATGTCCTTTATTAATCAGTACTTATACTCTTCAAGTTTTAAAACACAAGTACACTTTTACAATTACACAATAAAATAAGGTTCATAATATTGTGGCTGGGCTCTCACTTCATTCTTATATCTCACTGACTGACTGACAATACTCCATTCCTTATGTACTCACAAGGGCATGACTGACAACATTCTAGGAGGTTCAAGGAAAATGTAGTTCTCAGAATGTCTGGAAAGTTCCATGAGATTCTATAAAGGTCCAGAACATTCTCAGATGTTAGTGAAAAATGAATCCACATACAGAATACCTGAAACATTTTACTTCAAACATTCTATTTTCCCTTTTGTCACTAAGAACAAAGCCAGAACCCTTAGCTTGTGGCCCACCAAGCCCAATCAGTCTCCTTGATTGCCTGCCCCTAAATCCAGCCCTGGTTAATTAGTTCAGATGAATAGCAGTATGAATTTCTAAGAAAGCATGAGCCAAGACTTTGACGAAACTTAAAAAGATTACTAGTTCAACATACCAGTTTCTCATCCCCCCTCTTATTTTTCTTATTTTTATAGACACAGAGGACTATAAAAGACAATTGAAAATATCAAAGAGAACTAAACCCAGATTTGTCACACTGAATTATTTTGCTTCCCTTTGGGACTTTAAAAAAAAATTAATGAAAGACAATTATGACTTTTCTTTCACCTGAGATTTTCTTTTCAATAGTTGCAATGTAACATTCTCTGTAAGTCATACAATAATAGCCAAGAATCTGTGAAGCAATTAGCTGTGTTACTACAGAAGGAGAAGCAGTGAAATAATGAATCTTTCGTACTGTATTGTGGAAAGCCTTTGGATTGTGAATATTCCAGCTAGACAAATAGTTACATTATAGTTTCAATTCACTCCTTCTCACCTTGGTTTGGAATAATCAGATTTGTTCAGAGGGTGAGGTCTGAGGGAGTGGAATGTGGCTGTGTATAGTCTATTATTCTGACCTGAGGGTTAGGACCTAACCCTGACCTAATGGCACAGGGTTTTGGTCGACTTGATCTGTGCATTTGAAGACGCAGTGCCTTTCCAAAGGTCTGCCCCCAACAATCCCTCTATACCAGGCTACTTGAGGCCATCAAAACCCCATCCCATTAATGTCCCCACTCTGCGGTACTTAAAGTGGCATTCCTGAAGTGCAAAGGGCTCTGCTGGCCCGCTCGCTGACTAACTGCACTGCTGGGCACCCAGGTGCGCTGCCTTGGAACTGACAGAGTGGTCACAGCCCCTGATTGGCTTAGCTGCACTGCTTATAAGACTGGCCCTCACAGCAGATCTGTGGCTGCTCAGTGTGTATTATACCTGCAGCTGTGCTTGTCCTTGGTCCAGTTCCTGCTTCCCTCTGGCTTCAGACTTCTAGCTTGAAGTCTTCCCCAGCTGTGCCTCGGGGTTATCACTCTGATTCTGGCATCTGGTTTCTTTCTCTCTCTGGTACTGACCCCTGGCTCTGTCTCTGGCTGATGACTCTGGTTTACCCCTTGGCTCTTGCATTTGGCTTTTGATCCTTGGCTTGTTTCCTGGACTCTGCCCATCTTGGACCCAGCTCTAACTGCTAGGCTGAATGCTTGCTTCCATCACTAGGTCTGACTGCCCATGGCCCAGTCAACTACAAAGGCCCTGCAAAGGTCTTGTGTGAGTGAGTACATTTGATCCTTGTTGCATACTGTAGTTTAATATTCCACTGGGCTTTAATCTTAGAGCCTGGAAAAGACCATCTAATGTATCTTGTACCAATTGCTATCTGTAATAAGTCATTTAGCTTCAATGGAGCTATGCTGATTTTCACTGGTCTAGATTCTGGCCTATCTTTTTTTATTGTGCAAATTATGGTCAATGCATTTGTGTTCTCTCAAACTGTTATTAATTATCATTATGGGCATCAGAAGATTTTAGGGAGTAGCTGATGGTAGTGACAACAGAACCACCAGAAGAAGGAAGCGTTGTTACAAATGAAGTCCAGAAGCAAAACAGTTCACTTCAATAGTTCATTTTTATTAGCATTGTATTTTAATAGGTTCTTGTGATTGCCAAGCCGTTATTTTCTCAGGAACAGATCATATAATGATAGAAGTGGAGGAAAGATCAGAAGTGATCTTAAAAGAAATCTGAATGACATTAGCATATGAATACATATGCTAATACATACTTTCAGATTACCCAAGGAAAGCCAGTAAATATGGAGTGTTTCATGATAATGGGCTCAACACAGATTGACAGAATAGCAAAGTCCATAATGAACATCTTGAGTCTCTGGCTTTTCTTGCTTGTCATGCTCTTAAAAGCTCTGCTTGCAGCAAGGTTTTTTTTGTTTTGTTTTGTGATAATGGTTTTTGGGGTTGCTAATGTTTTAAGTGTTTGTTTTAGTTATTGTGGAAAATGTTTGTTAATTACTATCAAGGAAGGTTGGTTAAAGATGGTCGGACTCGTGATTCATCTAGTCACCCGTGGAATTTCATTCCATAGCCATATCTTCTCAGCTGAGACTGATTTGTCCTGAGCTTTGATCTGCATTCCTGCAGAGGAGTCTAGTTGTGTTAGCAGCTCCTAGATGAACTTTTCTCAATGAAATGTTTGAAATACTTGTTTGGCTATCACCTGTTCCAAAACTTTATAAAGAAATCTTCCAGTGTCTCCTTCAGTTAACTGGAAAATGCTATATTGTCTGATCTGCTTTTTTTTTGTTTTTGTAAATATAACTGTTTGATAGCCTTGGAACTATTCCCAAACTCCAAGATAAATGAATATGTTGTGTAATGGATAGGGAATTCACTGACAAATTAATGACTTTTTTCATTGAGACTGAAATTAAGGACCATTTTTTTTGTAGTTATCTGAGGGCATTTCTACACTGCAAACTTAAGTCAACATCCAACTGCCACAGTAATCAAGGCAGTTGTGCATGTTCCACACTCCTTGTGTTGGTTGAGCATGTCCTCACTAGTAGCACTTACATAGATGCAGAGAGTGGTGCACCATGGGTAGCTGTCCACAGTGTAACTCGCTGCAGAGGTTTTTGGGAAGAGCTTGTAATACTTCATGGGACCAAAGCATTCTCTCAGGGGTGACTGGGAACATAGCTTCAACATCCCATGATGCAGTTTTCTCCCTCCCCTGATTTCATCTGGGACCCATAATATTTCATGCCTTTTTCAAGAGGCTGGCATAGCTGCACATATGTCATCTGCAGAGAAGGGTGGACCGTACTCAGCTGTGAACTATTGTGATGAGCGTTGCAAACACCACATGCCTTATCCTGCAGTATTTCCAGAGCTGTGAGAGAAACTGCTGCTCGGAACATGGCAATGTCCTTCAAGTAGCCCTGGGGGAAGCCATGCAACGAAATGTTTTCTGGTGGCTGTTGGAGTCGTGCAGCAGCTGTGGTGGAGCAGCAGTTTCTAGTCCTGAGAAACAAGCACTGACTGGTGGGATCGCATTATTATGCAGGTATGGGATGATGACCAGCGGCTGCAGACCTTTCATATGCTCAAGGGCACTTTCCAGGAACTGTGTGAGGAGCTCTCCCCAGCCCTGTAGCACAGCGATCCTAAAATGAGACCTGCTCTGAGAGTGGAGAAGCGAGTGGTGATCGCTGTGTGGAAGCTTGAAATGCCAGACTGCTACTGGTCAGTGGGGAATCAATTTGGAGTTGGTAAATCCACCATGGGGGTTGCTGTGATCCAAGTGTGCAGGGCCATTAATCACCTTCTGCTAGGAAGGGTAGTGAGTCTGGGAAAAGTGCAGGACATACTGGATGGTTTTTCCACAATGTGGTTCCCTAACTGTGGTGGGTAGATTGATGGCACGCATATCCCTACTTTGGCACCAGACCACCTTGCCAAAGAGTAGATAAGATGAAAGGGATACTCTTCTATGGTGTTGCAAGCGCTGGTGGATCACTGGGGGTGTTTTACTGATATCAGTGTGGGATGATCTGGAAAAGAGAAGACTGAGAGGAGACATGATAACAGTTTTCAAGTATTTAAAAGGTTGTTAGAAGGAGGAGGAAGAAAAATGTTTTTTCTTAATTTCTGAGGATAGGACAAGAAGCAATGGGCTTAAATTTCTGCAAGGGAGGTTTAGGTTGGCCATGAGGAAAACTTCCTAACTGTCAGGGTGGTCAAGCACTGGAATAAATTGCCTAGGGAGGTTGTGGAATCTCTATCATTGGAGATTTTTAAGAGCAGGTTGGACAAACACCTGTCAGGAATAGTCTAGATTATTAGTCCAGCCACGAGTGCAGGGGACTGGACTAGATGACCTCTTAAGGTCCCTTCCAGTTCTATGACTCTATGGTCTGGGAAGGTGCATGACATGCACATCTTTAAGAACACACGTCTGTTCAGAAAGCTGCAAGCAGGGACTTTCTTTCTGGATTGCAAAATCACCATTGTTGACGTTGAAATGCCAGTAGTGATCCTGGGAGACCCAGCCAGTAAAATACTCCCATGGCTAATGAAGCCTTACTCCAAACACCTGGATAGCAGCAAGGAGCAGTTCAATAATAGGCTCAACAAGTGCAGAATGGTGGTTGAATGAGCCTTTGGCCATTTGAAGGGTCACTGGCACAGTTTGCTCATTAGGTTAGACCTCAGTGAAAAAAATATCCCCATTGTTATAGCTGCCTGCAGTTTGCTTCATAATATTTATGAAGCAAAGGGGGAGAAGCTTCCCTGGGGGTGGGGCATGAAGGCGGACAGGCTGTTTGCTAATTTTGAACAGCCAAATACCTGGGCTATAAGAAGAGCTCAGCATGGAGCAAAGCGTCTCAGGGAGGCTTTGAAAACCCGTTTTAGTAATGACCCACGGTAATGTTCACTGCTTTTCTCTATTGTGCCTACCCCTAGTCTGAACATTGTTGTGCCTGCTGTTCCTTTCTCATGCACATCCCCCCGTGCCTCAGTTTCCCTGTCCCTCCCCATCCTCCCCACACTTTGAATCAATAAAGATGATTTCATTTTCAAGACATGGACTTTTATTGCACTCAGATATAGATGTGGAAAGATCTGACAAAGAATTAAACCTTGGAAAGACGGTGGCATAAAATTGGGAGCGGGGGAAAACACACTTATCTCGTCTTTACAAAGCTCAGCAGCCTGGCCTGTCATACCTCAGGGCATGGGTGGCTGTTATTCTTGGCACCCTCTCATGGGTTTGAGTGGAAGGGATATTGCATTGGCCCACCTCACCTACTGGAATGTGTGTCCATAAATGTGGAAACTAGAGGTGCGGGGGGTGCTGCAGCACCCCCAGCTGCTGGCCCCGCATTCTCAGAGTCCCAGCTGCCAGCCCCATGCGCCTGCGGTCCCGGCCTCAGCTCTTCAAGGGGGAGTTGGACAGGGATAAGGGGGCTGGCTTTCAGAACCCCCACTATTAAAAATGTTCCAGTGCCACTGCACTGTGTGTCGGCGGGGCGGGGGGGGGTGGTACGGTGGTGTTGGAATGCCATTCTGCAGTGGCTGCAGAGGGAATTGAGCTACCATAGCCTTTTCTCTCCCCCCCCGCCCCCCTCATTGTTGCTGCTGCTGCTCTCCAGTACCCAAGGCTTGCAGTTTGAGGGGTTCAACACCAACCGCTGTCATATTTTGTAAAGCGTGTATGAAGGGGTGGAAAATCATAAGGGGGCGGGGGGTGGCACAGGTACTATTGTTTGCGGTTCAAGCAATTTAAAAGAAAATCACCACCATCTCACATAGGTGACCCTACCTGATATCATGCTCCTGAGGGGAACAGAGGCAGTGAGGGAACAGCTGCTGCAAGCTTCTGGGTACTGGCCAGATACTTATGCTGCTATGCTGTGTACTGCAATGATGCCAGCTGAATTAATACTGGAGTGGCATGGGAAAATGTCCTGCTGTGGTGGAAGAAATAAATCAGTCCTCACCAGAAATCTTCTACTAAGGGATTTTAGAAAAAGAAAAGGAGTACTTGTGGCACCTTAGAGACTAACAAATTTATTTGAGCATAAGCTTTCATGAGCTACAGCTCACTTCATCGGATGCATTTGGTGGAAAATACAGAGGGGAGATTGATATACACACACAGAGAACATGAAACAATGGGTTTATCATACACACTGTAAGGAGGGTGATCACTTAAGATGAGCCATCACCAGCAGCGGGGGGGGGGGGGGAGGGAGGAAAACCTTTCATGGTGACAAGCAAGGTAGGCTATTTTAGAGTCCCTCCATGAAAGTGTGCTGGAGCTCTCTAAGGAGGATTCCTGGGACATCCCTATGTACATAAACAATCTTTTTCACAGGACACCCTCTGCCTAGCTGGTGCAGCCACTGGGAAGCAGATAGCCACTCTACCTCAACTGTTGTTGTTTTAAATAAAAAATAGCATATAAGAACATGTGACCCCCAAATATTAATTGGAATTGCATACTCACCAGAGGTTCCTTCCCTGGCATCCCGCTCGGCTGTGCTGCTATGCTGGGACTGGCTCGACTGCTCTAGGCTTACAAACAGCTCCTGGCTCTCCAGAACGCTGGATCCCCTGCTTGCTTGTCTTCCATTTTCCTCCTCTTCTTTGTCCAAGGCCTCCACTTCAATGTTGCCTGCAGTGGCCTGGGAATCTGACTCCTCAGAGGTATCCACGCTGTTCTTGGGGGTTGTGGTGGAGTCACTGCTGAGAATAGCATGCAGCTCCTTGTAAAAGTGGCATGTCTGCAGTGCTGAACCAGAGCGACTGTTCACCTCCCTTGCTTTCTGGCAAGCCTGCCCCAGTTCCTTGATTTTTGACGCGGCACTGCTGCATGTCCGTGGGTGCAGCCCTTCTCCCCCCATGCTGGGAGTGATCTGCTCGTAGATGTCGACGTTTCTGCGGCTGAATTGGAGCTGTGCCTGCCCAGCTTCTTCTCCCCACGAACCCAGAAGATCCACCACCTCCTGTGTACTCCAGGCTGGAGCACATATGGAGCGTGGAGCTGGCATAATTAGCTGGGCAGGAGAGCTCTCCATGTTGAACAAACAGGAAATGGAAATTCAAAAGTTCCCGGTACTTTATCAGGGGATGGGTTGTTTCCTGCATATCTAGGTGCTGGGCAGTGAAGTTGGGAATGGTGACCAGAGTGGTCACAACAGACTATTTTGGGACACCTTCTGGAGGCCAATTAGTTGACGTAAGCACCACAGTGTCTACACTGCCATTACATAGGCCTAACTACATCGAATTAAGCGCTATGCCTCTCACGGAGGTGGAATAATTAAGTTGACATAGCAAGCGAGTTACGGCAGCAGAAGAAACCTGGTAGTGTAGACTCAGACATTATTAGGTCGATGGAAGGCAGATTCTGTCAACATAACTGTGTAGTTGAGACCAGGCCTTAGTGTAAAACTGGAGTAACTCCAGTGACATTAATGAAATTACTGTGGTTTCACACTGGTGTAAATCAGATAAGAATCTGGCCCTTGAATACAGAGATTCAACTTCCAGTTCTTAATCATAATATAGTTCCCAGGTCTTACGATGTGAGTCGGCATTAAAACCTAAGAACTGCTGTCTGTTGCTTGATTGTGTAAACAGATTGTTAATCCCTATACAGAAGACGAGAGAGCAATGGACTTCTGAGACATTCATTTTCATTCTTAAATACATGGGCAAATTCCTTCCATTTATCAAGAAAACCAATCTGAAGTGTTTATTCACCGGACCTGTAGGAGAAAAATTGATAAAAAGATTAAACAGGGTTCAGAGATTTACCCGGGCCTTTAGTAATAAATCTTTGTACTATGAAGACTAACACCATCTAACCTAATGATGCAAACGTGGTGCAATGTGTTGAACTCCATGGATTTTTGGGACTTTACAGGACATAAAATTGGAGTAACAATAGCCGTTTGAAGGGATATTGCAGAAAAAACTCTGCCTTGTATATGCTGGAAATTAAGGAAAGAATAAAAAAGGATGGCAGAAAAATTTTGTCTCAAATTTTTTGAAAAATTGAAACCTAAGTTCTGAAGAGATAATGAATGACATGTTCAGTGCGATGGCTCTGAACCTGGAATGAACTTCATGTAATCAGCACCCTGTGCAGTGACCCAGTCAAGTCAACTGGGCTTTATACAGACACAGGGGTCTGCCTATGGGGAGTTCATTGCAGGCATGGGGTCTTAGGCCCCTGTCCATCAAAGCAGTTACGTATGTGAAGCTCATATACTTTGTTAATTACATGTTAATGTTAATGTTAATACTTAGTCCTGCCTGGAGTGCAGGGGACTGGACTAGATGACTTCTCGAGGTCTCTTCCAGTTCTCTGATTCTATGTTTCAGGGCTTTGCTGGTTTTGGGTCTAAAACAATGGCCTGAATCTAAATCAGGTCAACAGTGACTGACATTGGTTGTCTTTTTACTGGTGTATAAGAACAGTGTTTGACCTTAGAGCTCATGAAAGCCACCTACATGTTTGGTACCCTTATGGAGAGTCTTAACATACTGGCCCAGAACTGAGTGGATATAGAAATCCTTTGAAATAGTCCCCTGAATTCATGGCTGTGGTGCCTTTGTTAAGCTGTGTAGTTAAGATTGCATGGCTGTTGCCTTCACAGAATTCCTCTGTGGTGGGTAAAGAGAGGATTTCACATTCTAGCTTGCTACTTTAGCAGTATGCCTGAACTTTAAATTCAGTTAAAAGAATAAAAACAAAACCAAAAAACATTAAAATCTAGAATAGAGCCTCTAAATCAGCTGGGTCTATATACAAAAAATAAAAAACACTCTCTTAGCCTTTTCTGCAGGTTCTCAATGAACTTTATACACAGCAGGCTGGGCAAATTGGGAGACAGAAAACTCTAGAGGATAAATCTGTCAAACTTGTATTCTTATAGATTTTTACTACAAGTTTTTTTGATTTTGAATGTTCAGAAATGTCAATTTTCAGTAAAATCTAATTAGCTGGAAAATTAAATTCAGTTACGGTGCTTCCAAGCCAAACAATTTGCATCTCCCTGTCTCTCTGCTCAGTCTTATGATTTGGATATTAGTGCAAAACAGATGTGTTAAGAATAAAATTTTCTCTACTATTCATCTTCCTAATACACTGAAACATTTAACTGCAAGCAGGTTCATTTTGCATAACCTGCTTTTCTCTCCCTTCCTCAATATAGTACAACTTACGAGGCTCAGCTACCTGAGTACTAGATGTTTCTGAGTTTTCTATTTGGCAATTTCACCTTCAGATCTTTAATTTTTTTTCCTTCATATAATGATTTGCACTTAAAGCATCAGACATACAGAGAATTTCCATTCTTCTCCATGATTTCCCTCAGAATGGGGGTCTGAGCTCTATCCAGGGGACACTGCCAGCGGAAAAGAGAAAACAAACATTTTAGGGGACCCTTATAAAAAGGTCTATGGGCCCGGAAATGAAAAGTGGTTGCTTACATACGTTAAAATTGAACAAATGAGAGAGACAGTGATTCAGGAGATAAGAATTTCTACTCCTGGAGGAATTCTGCACCACTGCGCACACACAGAATTCATGTCCTGCAGATTTTTTTTTCTCCACAAAATATAAATTCTGCTTTAGAGGTGCGGCAGTTACACCTTTCACTCAGCTAGGGGCTGCTGTGTTGCCACAAGAGAGGGCAGCCAGCCGGTGGCTGCATTCCTCACAGCAGGGCCAGGTGAGGTGGCATTAGACGGACAGAGTGGGGAACACGGGACTGCTGGGGGGTCAGAAATTGGGGTTCAGAAGGGTTAGTGTGTGTGTGGGAGGGGACAGACTGGGGCGTGGGCTCAAGAGCTAGTGGGTTGACAGCATTGAGCCAGGGGCTTAGTGGGAGGAGGGCTTCAGGGCCACATGGGGAGGGTGCTGGAGGGGCACATGGAGATGCAGGGTGTGTGTGTGTTCAGGGACACACAGGGATGGGGCAGTTGTGCCTGACAGCCTCTCCTATTCTAGGGGCCTGCATGGGGGAGGCCCCCCAACTCCCTAACAATCCCTCCCCCCAAAAATCTGTTCCATACTTCTCCCACCCACACTCAACAATCCTCCAGGTTCACTCCCAGGCTCCTTCCCTCTCCCTCAGCTTCTCCATTATCCCTGACTCCCTCCAAGCCTTTGCACTGCTTGTGAGGGGTGCAGGAAATACATTTCTGTATTGTAATTTAAATAAATTATTACTCAAAGTTCTGTATTAATATTTAATATTAATATGCCTAGTAAGGAATCTATTTGTCAAAAAAATTCCTGAATCTTTTTTGTGTCAGTATTGCAGATTTTTATTTTTTTGTTATAGAATTCTCCCAGGAGTAAACAGTACAGAATCTACTAGCATAAGAGGTTCCTACCTATGAAACTGAACACACAGTAAGCACAAAAGGAACAAAATCCATCAGTGTTTGTTCATAGCTGGTGTGAAACAATATAAACAATAAATACCAAAAGGAACCTTGAAGACTCAGGTTTGTGTTCATGAGAAGGAAATTTCAATAGTGCATATAATTGTGTAATATGTAAACTGATGCATGTCGAAGGATAATCCAATTTCAAACTCCACTTCCTATCCCAAAGCCTCCTTATTTGAATAAATTCCATACCCCCAGTCCATACAAATTAGTGGGATTCTAATGTCCACAAAGAAATAAAGTGAATCAATGATAATATCCAGGGATCCTAGAAATCCATTTGCAGCACTGGAAAAAACATGGATTTTGTGTTTTTAGAGAATCTTTAGTTTTTACATTTTGTGTGGGGGAAAAAACATGTATTCAATACATTTTATTGAAAGTACCAGTGTCACTTATTCAGTGCATGCAGCCTCCCCCTCTTGTGGTTGAGTTTTGAATGCATTTTAAATATTCATAGCTAAACATACTCCAATAAACTGCTTCTGGCATAGAGAGGTTTCTCTACGGCATATAGGGATTTGTGTTTTAATGCATCTCAAATTTTACTTCAGTCTCCAGACATGAGTAATTAAAATTATAAAAAGGTGCCAAAAACTTTAAAAATCACTCTTAAAGACCATGTTCCTGAGTTTGGCAAGGACAAATTTCACTCTCATGGTAATGTGCTATTCTGTCCTGTATGCAGCCAGGCTGTAGATTACAAATTTCAATTCTATTATTATTTTATTATAATGATTGATGGCACTGGTAGGCTTTGAACTTGCATAAAAATTTGTAACTATCTCAAAACATTGTGTTCAACTGATATTATATAGAGAAACTGAAGTTCAGCAGTTCATTTTAATTGCGTAAAAATGTGGATTTTTTTTAATTGGAGAATTTTTTTAATCACGGAAAACTAGGATCCCTGATAATATCTGAGTATTAGGGACCAGGCTAGTGTGAGGAGGGAGGTCCCAGAGCCCAGGCTCCAACCCAAGCCTGATGTCTACACTGCAGTTTAAACAACCCTGTAGCTTGAGCCCGATGAGCCTGAGTCAGCTGACACAGGCCAGCCAGGGGTGTGTACCTGCAGTGTAGATATACATACTGTGCCTCCATATGTAAAATGGAGTCAGTAATATTACATAGTCTGATCACTTACGTAAAAGTTGAATTCTGACTGCAGTGAATTCCTTGCAAACTGGTTTTCTTAGAGGCGATACGTTTGGGGTGGGACGGGGGAAAGAGTTCCCTTTATCGCTAACTTAGTTTCCACTTCAGAATATTTTCGTAGTAAAAGTGGTGCAATTTGTGACTGTACGGCTGAGCCCTCCAAATGCAGAGCCTGGGGGTGGAGTGTACAGAGGTGAATCCAAATCAGGAGTTTTCTCAACCACAGGACTGTTTGAGCATATTGGACCAGTGTAGAATCCCAGTACAGCTGAGGAGAGCAATGGGGACGTACTTGTCTGCTTCCCTGATCCTGGGCTGGCTAGAAGTTGAACCAGTCACCAGTATAACTAGGCACAGCCTCAGGGCTGCTTTAAATAACTGCACAGAGTTTCAGAGTAGCAGCCGTGTTAGTCTGTATTCGCAAAAAGAAAAGGATTACTTGTGGCACCTTAGAGACTAACAAATTTATTAGAGCATAAGCTTTCGTGAGCATCTGATGAAGTGAGCTGTAGCTCATGAAAGCTTATGCTCTAATAAATTTGTTAGTCTCTAAGGTGCCACAAGTACTCCTTTTCTTTTTGCAAAGAGAGTGGATCCATATGGACTGCTCTGCTAGGAGAGGTACAGGCACAGTGCTGTGATAGGCTCTGCCTCTTCCCTCACACCACTGGCAGACACCCTGAGGATTCCCCTCTGTCAGGGGAAGCCCCTGTTTGCTTTTTGCAACACAAAGCCCTTGGAGCTGAGGCTGAGGTTCTGGCCCATTAACTTCAGTAGCTGCAAAAACAGATCCATTGATGACTTTTTATATTTTTATTTTATTTTATTCAGATCCTAATTTATAGCTGGTCTAGGACAGGGGTCAGCAACCTGTGGCTCCAGAACCTCATGCAGTTCTTGGCTGCCCCCTTCCGGGCAGTCGGTTTTTGAGGGGGTGTGAGCTGCAGGCTCAGGCCAGGAGGTGCTTACCACAAGCAGCTCCCAGCTGGCATTGCAGCAGGGCTCTGGCCCTATACCGCTCCTGGAAACATCTGGCTGCTGGCATGTCTCTGTGCACTGCTTGGGGGGAGAGGGGCAGTGGTTCTCCGTGCACTGCCCTCGCCCGCTAGCACCGCCCTCGCAGCTCCCATTGGCTGGGAATTGGCCAATGGGAGCTGTGAGGAGGATGCTGGGGGTGGGGGCAGTGCGCGGAGGTGCCTCCCCCAGCCAGAGACACACAGAGACGTGTCAGCAGCCAGCCGCTTCCAGGAGTCGCATGGGGCCAGAGCCCTGCTGTGCCACCGGCTAGGAGCTGCTTGTGGTAAACGCCTCTTGGCGAGAGCCTGCAGCTCGCACCTGCTCCCGCATCCCAATTCCCTGCCCCGTCCAGAACCCCCTCCTGTTTATATTCAAATTCAAATGGCAGAAGTCACAATAAAAATATTAGTGGGTAGTAATAACTTTAATATATTCAATTATTATTAATTGATAAATTCTAACTCTACAGGTAGCTTTGCGTGTGATGCGGTTCTCGAAATATTTTGGTCAAAGACAAAAACAAAAAAATGGCTCTTCTTCTTTGAAAGGTTGCTGACCCCTGATCTAGGAGAATATTGTCCTTGGTTTCTCCTCAGTGTTTGACTCTTAAGTCAATACATCTTGATATTCACTTATTCAGAAGTCAATATTAGCTTAATCTGCATTGGCAGGAGCTGGTGATTGTTATCATTAAATACCGTGGAGAGTACATACTCCATATTAAGAATCTCATACAAGGACAGAAAGCATCCCATTACAACTCATGAATTTTTGGGTAAGGGATCCATTATTTGTGAGTACGATAAAAAGTGCACAAAAGTAAGAAGGCTTCACAGATATCTGGGGCCTGTCATTGCTTCGAATCAGTAGTAATTCCAATGAATTCGATGGGATAACATTGAACAAAATTGATGTAAGAGTTGCATGCTCCTTATGCACAGTAAAATGTAACTGAAGAGGAAAGAAAACTGTTTTAATTAGTACGGAACCAAAATTTTAAATCTGCACAAACACTATTTGTTCCTCTCTGCTTGGCAAAGGTGTCAAACAAAATCCAGTTGTACACATGGCTTTTTAGTTTGTTTGTACAGCACCTCGCACAGTGGAGCATAGTTGGGACTCCTAGTCACTACTGCCATACAGTAATGAAGAAGAAGGTGGGGAGGCTTTGTTTGGGCTAGCAGAGAAAGAGAACCTTTGGTCCCTTTTGGGTATGTCTACATTGCAGCTGGAAGCAGGCCTCGTAGCCTGGGTCGATAGAGGCATGCTAGCTCACTCAAACTGGAAAACCCAGCAATGTGGATGTTGTGGCATGTGCCACGGCTCAGGCTAACCACCCACCAGGGTTCCAAGTGGGCTTGGACTTAAGTGGCTAGCCTCTGCCCCCACCTGTGCCACAACAGCCATGCTGCTATTTTTAGTGCACTAGCTCATGTAGAACGTGTGTGAGTCTGTCTGCCCAGACTGGAAGGCATGCTCTCAGTTGCTGCGTAGACAGACCCTCATTTCCTCCTCCTGGACAAACAGCTTCCTCATAGGCCTGAGGAGGGGAGCTCTGTGGCTGATTGGATGCACAGAAGAGATACAGCATAAGCCTATTGGCTCCCGCACACCCAAAGCTTATGAAGCCTTTCCTGTGCCAGGAGTACCATTCCGTGCTAGGTAAGGAAAGCTACAAGGAAGCAGGCAGAATAGCCTACCTTAGTTACATGTGGACATGGGACACCGCCCACCCTGTCAAGTTTGGGGTCCCCAGGAGCATCAGACTGACCTGTGGGGTCCCAGTGAAGACTAGCTGGAAATCACCCCCCAAAGGAGCAGATATGTGGTAGGCAGGCTGCCCGCACTGCAGGACCCAGAGCTTTCCCCTTACGGGGGTGATGTCCACCCTGCCTGTCCTAGGCAGAAAGAGAGGAGGGTGGCAGAGAGCAGCTGGGGTGGATGAATGGGCCTGATGGAAGGGTTGGGAGGGAGAAAGTAGGGCAGGGGGGTTGATACCATGGCTGAGATCTTCCAAAACCCACACTTTTTGAGGAGGGGAGCACAGGAAGGAGAAGTTGGGGAGTGGCAGGGACTTTCTCAGTGGCTGGAATCACTGATCTCTGGAGACCAGAGGGTTGCTGCAAAGTAACTTTGTGGGGAGGTCCTGAAACTTGGGTACTCATAGATTTCCTCTTGGGTAAGGGTTGTGGGAATGGGCCCTGAAAAGGCAGGATGGTTGGATACCCTGGCTGAAACCCCCTTCCTGCATTCTCACCCAAGACAGGAAGGAGAAATGGGGAAGTTGGGGACTTCTCAGAGCAGTGGTTCTGGAGCAATTTGTGTAGTGGGGGTGCTGAGAGCCATTGAACCAAACTGTAAACTCTGTATATGAGTGGCAGCACCCTCTGCACTCCTAGTTCCAGCACCTATGTCTCAGGGATCCGGAGGGTGGCCTTAAAGCTGTGGTGCCCGTTAGCTTTTTCTTGGGCAGGAGGCCAGGGGCTCCTATACACAAGGATTGGGTACTGAAAGGGTTTTCTTTCCCTTGGATTCTCCAGAAATTAGCAGCAGGTATCTCTGCTCACGGCTAATAAATGGGAAGTCTTGTGGAAGTTAGCTAGGAGGGCTGGGGCATCCAAGAAGACCATGAACTACAAGCTTGGTGATTTTCCCTGTCACATGACAAGTGGCACCCTCAGAGTGGGTATTTTCCACTTGGCAGTTAGCTGCCTCCTAAGTCATAGACAGACCCAATTTATTATTAAGAGAAAATCCAGAAATGGGGGATTTGAGTGTTGGACAGTTCCCAATAGGATTTCTTTTGAAGAGAGGATTGAATGCCAGCACTGGATGTCTGAAAGTTAGTTCAGATGCACATTGGGGGGCAGCAAGTCTGGAAGTTCTGGGCCTCAACCAAGATACCTCATCACTGACATGGATGCCAGGGCATGTTCTGGGGTCAGCGGATACCTCTCTTACATTTGTTGGACAGGGAGGGGCTATGTGAATGGATTTGTATGCTGTGTGTGCCTGGTGGAAACAATGAGGGAGGCAACCTAGTGACAGAGAATGTGGAAAAAGCTAATTTACTCAGTGCTTTTTTTGCCTTGTCTTCACGAACAAGGTCAGCTCCCAGACTAGTCACTGGGCAGCACAGCATGGGGAGGAGGTGATCAGCCCTCTGTGAAGAAAGAAGAGGTTCGGGACTATTTAGAAAGCTGCACGAGCACAAGTCCATGTGGCCGGATGCGCTGTATCCGAGGATGCTAAAGGAGTTGGCGGATGTGATTGCAGAGCCATTGGCCATTATCTTTGAAAACTCATGGCAATAGGGAGAGGTCCCGGACAACTGGAAAAGGCTAATATAGTGCCCATCTTTAAAAAAGGGAAGAAGGAGGATCCGGGGAACTACAGGCCAGTCAGCCTCACCTCAGTCCCTGGAAAAATCATGGAGCAGGTCCTCAAGGAATCAATCCTGAAGCACTTAGAGGAGAGGAAAGTGATCAGGAACAGTCAGCATGGATTCCCCAAGGGCACGTCATGCCTGACTAATCTAATTGCCTTCTATGACGAGATAACTGGCTCTGTGGATGAGGGGAAAGCAGTGGACGTGTTGTTCCTTGACTTTAGCAAAGCTTTTGACACGGTCTCCCACAGTATTCTTGCCAGCAAGTTAAAGAAGTATGGGCTGGATGAATGGACGATAAGGTGGATAGAAAGCTGGCAAGATTGTCGGGCTCAACGGGTAGTGATCAGTGGCTCCATATCTAGTTGGCAGCCAGTATCAAGCAGAGTGCCCCAAGGGTTGATCCTGGGGCCAGTTTTGTTCAATATCTTCATTAATGATCTGGAGGATGGCGTGGATTGCACCCTCAGCAAGTTTGCAGATGCCATTAAACTGGGAGGAGAGGTAGATATGCTGGAGGGTAGGGATAGGATACAGAGGGACCTAGACAAATTGGAGGATTGGGCCAAAAGAAATCTGATGAGTCCTGCACTTAGGACAGAAGAATCCTATGCGCCGCTACAGACTAGGGACCGAATGGCTAGGCAGCAGTTCTGGGGGTTACAGTGGATGAGAAGCTGGATATGAGTCAACAGTGTGCCCTTGTTGCCAAGAAGGCCAATGGCATTTTGGGATGTATTTGTAGGGGCATTGCCAGCAGATCGAGGGACATGATTGTTCCCCTCTATTCGACATTGGTGAGGCCTCATTTGAAGTACTGTGGCGAGTTTTGGGCCCCACACTACAAGATGGATGTGGAAAAACTGGAAAACGTCAAGCGGAGGGCAACAAAAATGATTAGGAGACTGGAACACATGACTTATGAGGAGAGGCTGAGGGAACTGGGATTATTTAGTCTGCAGAAGTGAAGAATGAGGGGGGATTTGATAGCTGCTTTCAACTACCTGAAAGGGGGTTCCAAAGAAGATGGATCTAGACTGTTCTCAGTGGTAGCAGATGACAGAACAAGGAGTAATGGTCTCAAGCTGCAGTGGGGGAGGTTTAGGTTGGATATTAGGAAAAACTTTTTCACTGGGAGGGTGGCGAAGCACTGGAATGCGTTACCTAGGGAGGTGGTGGAATCTCCTTCCTTAGAAGTTTTTAAGGTCAGGCTTGACAAAGCCCTGGCTGGGATGATTTAGTTGGGGATTGGTCCTGCTTTGAGCAGGGGGTTGGACTAGATGACCTCCTGAGGTCCCTTCCACCCCTGATATTCTATGATTCTATGAATTTGGAATTTAGTAAAGGCATGGAGTCAAGGATGAGGACAAACGAAGGGTGGAGCCAGGTCATTTTCCAGGGTGTAACTATAACCTCTCCTGAGATGCTACAGCAGGGGATCTGGCAGGGAAGCCACTTGGCTTCTCTGGATGGATGCTACAATGAGAGGGGTAAGTCAGGTGGTGGCTCACTTACATGAGTGAGAAAGACTGGTGATTTCCCATCATGAAGCCACATATTCCCAATCCCTGAGTTGTTCAGGGAAGAAATGGTACACCTATCCCACCTATTTGGCTGGTATTGGAGAAGACATTTCTAACACTTTGGGAATCTGGCATGGGTCAGAGGGGGAAGGCAGCCAAGCAAATTCCTGGTACCTCTAGGTGGCAGGTGCCCAGTGCAGGTTTTCACTTAATTGGGGGGTTGGTTCTTTGAGAAACTGGAAGCAGAAACCGATTAGGAGAAGGCATTTTTTTAAAGGGTGGGGAATGGGGTTAGGACTCCTAATGTCTTGTACAGCAAGGAGATAACCCTTATATGAGAGGAGTGCAAGGGGATCCCAGCAATGGTGCTGGGATCAGATTAATGGGGTGGGGTGCAGAAAGGACGAAGTGCCAGCTAGATCCCAGATGTGTCACTTTAATAAAGCCGCAGCCCATTTAACCTGGTCTTTAGGCAGTGTTGAGGAAAAAACACACTTGGACCTGGAGTGTTTCATAAATTTGTTTCTTGATTAAATCCATAGACAGGTTGTAGAACCTCAAGGAGGAGCCTCATTGTGCAGACACAGCCTTCTCCATAGTAGCATGAATAGTGCTGTTACCCTGTAAACATTTTTATGATTGGGTTTAGTTATGAAGATAAATTACAGTCCAGGATGTATTGATACCCTTAGCAAGCCTACATTAATGACACTTTGTTAAAGCACTTTTATACACTTCATTAATACTCTTTATTTCCCTATTTTCCCCTCTTCTACCAGGGATGAGATGGACAGAAAGGGATTTAACATAGCACTTGATACCACCAGCAAAATATGCCCAAATAATTAATCAAAAATAAAATAAAACTCCTCTAAGCATATGTCTTTTGAAGCATTTTTTACATTTCTTTTATCTTCTTTGTTCCCTTCCCTGACCTCTAGTGCTATGCTGTAATGTTGCCTCCCTCACATCCAGAGCAGAGACATCAGTAACTTGCCTTGGAGATGGGCATGCAAAGAGAATGTTCTGTTTTGGGGTGACCCATCTTTATTCCAGTTATTCTCTTTGTCATTTGTGTGTCTTTCTCCCTCAGCAGTGTGGTGAGCTGCAGCAGTGGGGTGAATACTGGTGGTGAGTACAAACTTTAATTGCACTCAGGGAGCTAAATTCAGTCGTGGGTTACACAAGCACAATGCAGGACTTGTGCTTATAGGAAGTCTATTAGGTGCAATAGTACAAGTCACCTTTAACCCTTACTTTGCCAGGGGACTGCAGATGGCCAGGGAAGCCTTGGAAGCACATGGCCTTGGCAAGGCAGGAGATATACCCAGTGGGACCAAGGGATGTACATGTCTCTGAAAGTCTCGGTGAAGTCCTAACCACAGCTTAAACATGCCTTCCCTAACAGAACCCCTGGGGGAAGGCTGCATGCAACTACCAGCTGATACCTGACCCATGAAGTGGAACCCTTGTGTTTCCTTGCTGTCGCTGGCATCATGGAGAGCAGATAGTACCAGTGGGGGTGAATCAAACTCAGAAATCCTCAAGACCAATTCTGTGATGTCTGCTAGGTGAAGGGGTGGCTATCTGAAGTGGTTCTTAATTGCTGGGAGTTCATTCCAAAATCTCAGGTTGGCCCCGGAGGATATGTCCACACAAGAAAGAAAAGTCCTAGAGCCTGAGCCCAGAAGTCCACACAGCAGTGAAAGATCCTCGTAGCCCAAGCCGCATAAGCACAAGTCCAGCCACACGTGTCTAGTTGCTGTATAAATGTACACCAAGAAAGCTTTGTCTTCTGTGCAGGTGAGTTTTTCCCTTGCAGTGGACAGTTCTATTGTACCTAAGGAGTACTCCTGTACTGCCTAGAGCACTCCTCAAACTTGATTTAGACAATCTTTAAATATTCTGGGCCCAAACCACTGAGTGCCTTGAAGACAAGGATTAAGACTGAATTTGATTCAATACTTTATGAGAAACCAGTGTAGAAAATGGAGGACAGCTTTGATGTGCTCACAGTAGCAAGTGTACCTGAGGAGCACTCTGTAGCCTCCAGGAGTAGTTGGAGTTTCCTGAGCGCCGACAAACTACATAGCATGAAACTAGTGACTGTATTCCTCCCCCCACAATCTCCATATCTCGACTTTCTTACAATGTTAGCTCCCTGGGCTAGAGAATGTATGTCTTCTTTTGTATTTGTACAGAACTGCACAATGGAGACCAGATCACAACTGAGGCCTTTGTCCCTACTGCAATTCAAACAATAGTATCATTGCTAATATTTTAAAATATGGTGAATAGTACACCTTAAAGTTAATAACTTAAAATGTAAATTCACTACAGCCAAGACTTTGGACAATAGTAAATTTAATTAATCATAGAAGGTAATAAATATAACTAGAAGAATCTTGGATTATTTGACTTTGTTGGAAAGCAATTTGATCTGCTTAAGGGACAAACAATGGACAGTATATTTTGTCATATCCAAAATTTAAAAGCCAGCTGCTAACGCAGACCACCCCCATTCAAGAGATCACTTAAGTACATGCTTAACTTTTGCTTTGTTGAATCAGAGACAAATAGTTGGCCCAGAATATTGTTGCACCTGGCTTCGCACCAGGCTGTGTAAGGAAGAGGAGATCAATTCTATTATTATGTGAGAACAGTGCTCACATCATGTTCTGTCATGCATTTTGTTCTCCACTGTTCAAAATCTCTATTTTCGAAATGCATCAGTAATCTTCAGCAGCAGCAAAAGCTCAGAGGTGATTCATCCAAGAGATTCTTTAGTTTCTCGTATTGTACGTGCCAGTGTTTTGGGAGCAGCCTCTTATTGCAGCCCCCTCTCGGGAATACCTTGTAAAAGCTGCACTTGCTGAGGAACAAAGTTGAAATAACAGGTTTAGTGATAGAGAGAATGTTGAAACAATGTATTTCAACACCTTTCCTGTCACCATTATGATTCTGCAATGCTTTGTACCTGCCGTGTGAAGATAACAGCTTTTTCAGGCATTTGTTAAGATCCATGCTTGCATGAAGTTTCTTTATACAGAGAGGGGAAAAAAGAGGTGGGTAGCAACAGTGCTAGAAATGGGGGCCAGAGACCATGGCCCCCACTTTTTAACATGGGCATAGTTTGGAAGGCAGGAGGTGAAATTGTCCCCCAAAATGCAAGCTTCAGGAACTTATCAGCATTATCAGTTCTCCCACTGTGAAGTGCATCCCCTGCTGGTGCAGCTCTGTGCCTGCCAGAGGCTTACAGTTTGGGGGAGGGGCAACACACCATGAGGCCCACCTCCCTGCTGGTGCCATTCCACATTTGCCCAAGGCTTGTAGTTTGGAGGGGGGGGCAACACTGCCCCCTGCCACCCAAACTACCGCCAAGTTAAAAAGTGTGAGGCATGGAGCATGGTCCCCTGTCCCCACCCCAGTTCTGGTCCCGGTCCCCCCCACACACTTCTAGAAAGATTCTGGCAACCTGGACAGACAGTTGAGATTTGTACAGAAATTAGTTGTGGTGAAAAACACTTGACCATCCAGGAGACTAAGGGCTTCTTTCAGAGAGGAAGGATGACCTTGTTGAAGCACAAGACTGGGATTCAGGGGATTCTTGACCTTGCCACAGACTTTCTGTGTGGCCCTGGGCAAGCCACTTAGGCCATAATCAGCAGGGTACTTAAGCATGTACTTAACTTTAAACATATGCCTAAGATTTTTACTGGATCAGGGTCTTTCTCTCTGTGTATCCTTTATCTATCTTGTCTATTTAAGTTGTAAGCTCTCCTAGGCAGGAACTCTTACTTTGTTTGTACAGCTCCTACCACAAAATAGGGCCTCATTTAGGCCTCTGACTGCTACCATAATAATAATAGTAATAACTCAGAGTCCATTTGAGTTAATAGAAAGATTTCCATTGACTTCAGAGGTCTTTAGTTCCCTAATGGACCAAACTCTATGCTGCTTGTCCCACTGTCACAGGATGTAAATCAGCACAGAATTTGGCCCTACACTCCTTTGTTTTCCACAGAACTGGCATGGCATAGGCAGCTGCCATGCACGTTACTACCAGCCCTGACACAGAAGGGAAAGGGAATTTCTGTTACCCCCAAAATAGACTCAAGGCAGCCCCACAATGGCTTGCCTATTCCAATCATTCAATTATCTGTTTGGGTAGGTGAAAGGAGATGGCCTGCCCTAGAGGAATTGCCAGGGGTTCCTCTGTGCCCGTCAGGAAACTCCCAGAACAGACTAACTTTGTTCACCCTTGGGAGGACACGAATACAGCCCTCCACTCAAAGGACTGACACTTAGGCAGTAACCTGCAAAAACAAAATTGCCTTCATTTAACATATTATTATTCCTCAATACAATAGATACATTAAGACACAGAAACACAAATCCTTATTAGCACAAGCATACACATTAGGATATCCAATACTGGTGATCAATCACATGTAGAACTCTGACAGCAATTTTAATTAAAAACTAAACTTTATACATAGCGACATACATACCCAGACATTCAACTTTATTATTCTCAAGTATACACATTCAGAAACCTATTCTGTATCTTAAACTATAGTTAAAATGCTCACTTTTGTAGGCTTCTTTTCCCTCTGGTCTATCACAAGTGATCTTTCTGTTTTGTCTCAGCACCAAGGCTGCTTCTCAGTAGCTGCTCATCCTTCTCTATCACTGTTGCAGTAGTTTCTTGTTCTGTCGCAAAAACCTAACCCTCTTCTCGACTTTGCTCTTTCTTCTGATATCTATCTTCTCCTGCTTCTTCACCTTCTATTCTTGACCTCTTCCTTCTACTCCTTCATTCTTCTAATAGCTCAAGCCTGTCAGCCTTCTGCCTTGTATACAGTTTTTGGCCTGTTCTGATTGGTTAGTCCCTCAATCCTTATCATTA
Organism: Dermochelys coriacea; assembly: GCF_009764565.3. NCBI lineage: Eukaryota > Metazoa > Chordata > Testudines > Dermochelyidae > Dermochelys > Dermochelys coriacea. The sequence goes on from NC_050068.2 coordinate 331,341,063, forward strand.
CCATACCTATCCTCCAATAATCTTTAAGTCCTCTCTGATTGGTCTGTTCTTATAAACCAATCACAGCCACTAAATCTGTCTGTGAATCAAAGCTGGACCTAGCTGTAAACTTGTGCCTTGCCTGACTGTCCCCTCCCTTCAGGTTTTGGCGTGACCTTTATCTAATCTCCACCTGCACGCTTACCAAAGGGCAAATTGCTCCAAGACCGCCATCTTAGTGTTTCTGGTTGTGATCACCGAAGACTTCCATTTTTACTATTCCTAGCTGTGACAGTCTACACCATGGGGGAGTACCCTGTAACCCCAATATTCATCATTTGTATATAATTGTGATATTGCATCTAAAGCATGCCATGTAAGGTATCAGGGGAAAGGTTGTAATTTGCTGAAACCCACTGTTCCGTGTAAATATGTATATCATTAATGCATATGAAGTTATGAGAATTGTGCTGTCTGGTTGTCACTAAAATATGCTGTGAGTTTAGGAAGCATCCAGATACTAGCTCTCCAAAGATAATAACTAGGGGGATAACCAATGCCTGGGTGGGTGTCGAACAACCATCAATAGATATTTTCCAGCAAGGGAGTTACAATTCAATGACTTCCTTGCACAAGGACACCAAGGAAGTTGCTCATCCTTGCCTGGTGACTCAGCAATGCCCACGAGACATGCCTGAACTTGTGTTCTCCAAGCACATGGACTAAGGGTATAAAACAGACTACAGTGTTCACATGCTTCATCCCTTTTCTTCTCCACTGAAGGCAACTAAAATGCTGGCGCTGAAGAGACTGGTCCCCGCATAAAGTGTGAAAAGCCTGCATATGAAAGACTGTAACCAACCTGCAATATCCAGTAGGGTGAGAAAAACTGCTTAATCTAGTTTTGAGAGTTTAGACAGCATGCCTATATTTTATTTTATTTTGTAACCACTCTGACTTTTGGCTATCACTTATAATCACTTAAAATCTATCTCTTGTAATCAAACTTATTTTAATGTTTGTCCTTACCAGTGAATTTGACTGAAGTGCATGGTAAATCTGCTCAGGTCACAAATGCTGATGTACGTTCACTTTTTGTTGATGAAGTGGTGAACCAATTAATAAACTTGCATTGCTCAAGAAAGGGACTTGAGCAGTGCAAGATGGCATACTCCTAAGATAGAAGGTTGGGAGCTGGGGGGATATGGTTGGTGCCTTTGTCTGTGTGATTCATGAGTGGCTCTGGAAGCATTCATGCTATCTAGCTGGGTGTGGGGCTCCACATGCATTTGTACTGAGTGATAACAGCACTTGGAGGGGTTTGCTGCTTGCCCCTGGTAAGGCATTGTGAGAGACAACCCAGAATAGGGAGTAAAGGAAGCACAGTGATCCCACAGTCTCAGGGAGTCCCATCACACTAGCTATAACTGCTTGAAACTGCCTTTATAAGCTATTAAATCCTCATGACTATAAACAATTATCTTATTTCCTTAATATATACTTATTTGTTAACTTATGTATCTTAATGTTATGGTCTGTTGCTGCCACCCTATTTCTTACCAATTTAATTTTATTTCAGTTTTCCCCCCTCTTTTCAGTTAATGGTGGCAAAGCAATGTCTTTCAGTGCTGTGCTTGGAAACAAAATAGAACAGCTCAAAATCCTTCCATATCAGTTCAGCTTCCATGCCCGTTCGGCCTTTGGGCTGTCTAAGATTGAGGAGAAGAGATTTGTTGTTGACTGGTGTGCTTTATGGATGACGTAACCAGCATTTGTTCTGGATATGTGGTTAGATGTGTGAGGGGGGAATGCAATAGTTTACTGACCTTTGTTAGCTGCCGGTTGGAGTTTGCAGGACTTGGAGTTTGCACCATTGCCTGCAAAAGCTTTGAAAGTCAAGACATTTGTGTTATTATGTGTCACAATAAATCTATCTGTGATACATGTATGGCACCCATTACTGTAGTATCTGAAAACCTCACACTGTTTAATGTATTTATCCTCCCAACACCCCTGTGAAGCAAGGAAGTGCTATCATTTACATCTTACTGATGGGGAGCTGAGGCACAGGTAGACTAAGTGAGTTGCCCAAAAATCACAGGGGAATTATTTGCAGGGTTGAGACTTGAATGTAGGTCTCCTGAGATGTAGACTACTCTAACCATTTGGCCATCCATCCTCTCCTAGTATGCTAAATACCAGGATGGTAGTGGTTGAGGAATTTTAGTTTAAGAAAAGTAGGTATAGTAACTAAGTAACACTTTGCATCTTTTTTTTACACACTCCCCTCCCCTTCAGTTGCTTGGTTACCATAGCAACTCCTTGCTCTATTAGCCCCTTATATTTAAGGCTACCAGCTGCAGGGGGAAGGAGGAGGGTGCACAGCCTTGAGCTTTCACTTACATACTTTTACTTGCTTATTCAGCCTGTTTAAACTAAAAGCAAGGTCAGAAGCAAAATTATTATTATTTAGTCTTTACCTGATTTATTTCACATTCCTCTAACAATGGTCATAATATAAAGTTTTATGAATATAACTTCCACATGCCATTTAAAAGTTAGTGCTGGAGTGATTCACGACTAATATCAATTATCAGTTATAAAGAAAATAAATTAGCCTGTACATGCACTGACACTTGCAATTTGGGGGCGGGGGTGTATTTTAAAGATGGACTGAAACATTATTTTAAAATAACCAGCAAAAAGCAAATCAAATTGTTTGACCCCAGCTCAGAAATAAAATATCTGAGAAGACTTTAAAATAAGGAAATACACCGAGACAAAAAGAACAGGAGTACTTGTGGCACCTTAGAGACTAACAAATTTATTTGAGCATAAGCTTTCGTGAGCTACAGCTCACTTCACTGAAAAATTTAATGCAGTACCAAACAAGACTTCAGTAAGAATTGTGTGTTTCTTCTACGGAAGCTGATGTTAAGAGTGGGTATCAAGAGATTTAGCTCACATTACCAGTTCTGAAATTGAATTCTTTGGTGATCTTGGGCAAGACACTTAGGCCAAAATTTTCACACTTCAAAGGCTGAGTTTTTTCCAGAGGTGCAGAATAGGTCAACTTGCCTGAAATAATTCCTAGAGCAATGCATGTTCTATTGCCTGTGTTAAACAGGAGGTCAGATAAGATGATCACAATGGTCCCTTCTGGCTTTGGAATCGATGAATTGTGGGTACTCATCGACCCTGAAAACCCAGGCCTCTCATTAAAGATACCCAAGTATGGACTTAAAAATCTAACTTTAAGGTCCCACACCTGAAAGTGGTGGTCTCTGTACGTAATTCTAGGCAACCAAGTTGGAAATAGCCTCTCTGTGATTTAGTTTACTCAAACGGGGATGGTGATTTGTGAACTAATGGAGTGTTGTGACACTTAATTCATTAATGCTTGCACAGTGCTTTGAGATGTGTAGATGCAAGGAGCTACAGAAGTGTAATATATATGGTAAAAAAATCAAAAGAAATATAGGAATGCAGCTATTCTACTCTCTGAGGTCCCACGTCAAGGCACTCAAGCACATGCCTTATTTATAGCATGTGAGTAGTCTCATCAAAGTGAATGGGGGATCCAGCTGTAGCCTGAGGTATTCGTGCCAGCCATCAGCTGTTGCAGAAACCTGAACTCAGGTGTTGGTTGGTGAAAAGCTTTCCAGTTCATCTTTAAGTGTATGCTTTAGTAGCTGACATAAAATGATAATTATCAGAAAGTGATTTATTTAAATAAAAGATGTGAGCAAACTATGTTTTGAGTACAGAATGATCAGCTTGCTGCGGCTGAGCACATTAAGAAGGAAGGGCAAGTGTTCTGAGTGAGAGTTAATGGATATGAGCATGTGGCATAAGACATAACTTTGTTAGAACCTTATTTTAAAATAATTATCCTTTCTCTGAAAGGAAAACCATACTTAATACCTTTGAGGAAATAATATATATAATCATTAATGTTTAGGAACTTTATTAATTATAGCACATACTTGACTTTGACAACTGGCAAGCAGTACTCGTGTGTGTGGGATTGAATCATTATAAATAGTAGTCTAAGAGATCTGAAAAGGAAATAGCTATGTATTTCAGACTCCCATTTTTCTAGTCCCAGCAATATAGCATGAGGGTTGTGCCCACTTTGCCCTGGGAGAAGCCTTCCTCCTCTCAGACCCTGCTTTGTTCAATAGTCAAATGCAAGTTTATATATCCAACATAGAATAGGCTGGTAAATGTATTGAATCAGCTCCCCCTTGCCAGAAACCCTGGGTATGTAATAGAATAAGGTGATTGGGAAAAAGTATCACCGGGGTGACTGTGAATCTGGGGAACCTGACGGTTCTGAAGGAACTGAGCTGGTACCCTAATATCATGAAGGACTAAAAGAAGGATGTGCTTGCTCAGCTGCTTACATACTCTAATTCAGGGGTTCGTTTGGTTGCAGCTACTTTGCTGGATTAATTGTCATGTTCAAACTTCAGATCATAGTTTTTGGAATTTCTTTGTAAACACAAGTCCGTTTTCATGTACAATGTACTTAGGATGCACATTTGAGTGAAACTGGCTTTGCATCAAAAACATAGAAACCTGGCTTTTTGCATGTTCTCCAACATTAATGTTTGTTGGAAATGAAATTTGGGAAGGGAGAGGAGTTTAGAAAGGAAATTGTGAACATTTTCATTGAAATTACCATGCCATGAACATTCTGAATTTTGCATCGCTCTGCTCCAGAAGGTAGCTCACTTAAGGTTAAAGAGAAGTTTTAAATTATTAAAAAATTACTTTCAGGTACTGGGAAGGCTCACATATGTTGTAAATGCTGCTTTGAGGTTTACTTACTCTTAGAGAGAAGAGAGGCTGAAATACTCTACACTAGTGCTGGTATGATACCCAAGCATTCTGTGTTTAGGGCTCAAGCCAAAGCCCATTAAAATATTTCTACTTACTTCAGTGGGCTTTGGATCAAGCACAGTGTCCAATACTGGGGCACTACTGAAAACATGAATCCTCCTTTTGAAAACTGGCCAGGTTCCTAGTGTGTGCTGTTATACCTTCCATGTTTGCATTAAGTGGCTTGTAAAATTGTTGGGAAGATTTACGGGCAACATGTCCAGTAGCTAAGGCACTACCCTAGGACTTGGGAAACCTGGGTTCAATTCCCTGCTTCACCACAGACTTCCTGTGTGACTTTGGGCAAGTCACTTAGCTTCCTTGTGCCTTAATTCCCCATCTAAAAAAAAGTAGATAATAGCACATTCCTACCTTGCAGGGGTGGTAGTGGATAATTAAAGATTGTGAAGTGCTTTGAGATCTGATGAAAAAGCACTATATCAGAGTTCACTATTAGCATGATCTTTTGTTGGCATTTCAAGAAATAATTCAGTTTTGTTTCAAATGGTTAAATTCACAAGCAAAAATAACTGGCAACAGCTAGAAAAAATAGATTGCTTAGCAACATCACGGGTTCTCTGGTTGTAAATCTGCAAAGCCACTCCATAGGAATCACATGCCTGGACATATGGACATATGGCAATCATCCTAGTTCTCTCAGTTAGTAGAGTATTGGTCTAACACAGGGGTCGGCAATGTTTCAGAAGTGGTGTGCTGAATCTTCTTTTATTCACTCTAATTTAAGGTTTTGCGTGCCAGTAATACATTCTAATGTTTTTAGAAGGTCTCTTTCTATAAGTCTAAAATATATAACTAAACTATTGTTGTATGTAAAGTAAATAAGGTTTTTAAAATGTTTAAGAAGCTTCATTTAAAATTAAATTAAAATGCAGAGCCCCCCCCCCAGACCAGTGGCCAGGACCTGGGCAGTGTGAGTGCCACTGAAAATCAGCTTGCGTGCCACTTTTGGCACCCATGCCATAGGTTGCCTACCCCTGATCTAACCGCTACACCTCCTCTGACTATTCTTTAATTCATCTCTATCTACAGAAGCTCTTGAAATGGAGATCCTAGGCCGATCAGAAGAGAAGGTGAGTGTGGCTCTGAGGAGAACTCACCTGAAGAGCAAAAGTTACTTTAGTTAAATAACCCCTTTTCCCCCTCTTTCATGTTGCTGCCACACAGCCACTTCACAGGAGACTGGCTAGCAGCAACCTCCTTACTTGCCTCCCATATCCACTGCACTCCATGTTTTCTATCACTGTTGACATCATCATAGACCTTTCTCTCATTTGGTTCTGTAACTCTACAGGGGAGATGTCAGCAAACCAGTAAAGTGCCTGAAACCACTATGGCTTATTGCTAAAAGCAGCCAAGTCAGTCGGCTGTAAATTGGCCATATCACAGCCTTAGCTTGACCAAGGCAGGAGGGGAGTGGGTTTTGGGTGCCACAGAAAGGGCAGCTTGACCCCTTGTTCTTCCTGATAAGAATTGTGTTGAAGTGGCTGATACATGCATCTTAGAAGAGCAGGATGTGCCCTCAGGAATGTGTCTAACAGGGTCTCAAGGCTGCAAACTCTGAGAAAAACCCACACCTGGTTAATCAACAATCAGAAGGAAGCCTCTTGCTTGACCATTGGAACTGCTTGCTTTACAAATTTTCTTTAAGTGACATCATTCTATTACTAATGTATAAATTAGCACGGGCTGCCGCTGTGCTACTTGAGAGCCACATTCAGTTTGGTAATTATTGAGGGTTGGGGGTGTTTTACTAACCTGTTGCGGACATGTGAGAGTGCTTGAGACAAAGTAAAGTTTAAGTGAAAGCACTCTTGTGTTGTCCTGTTTGTGCCAGCCATCTTTAGGTCAGACAGCTGGGTCTCCCTTGATTTATTTCCTGACACCACCTCACATGAAGTAAAAGTTACCAAGAGCTTTGGGTTGAAAAAACCCCAGATAACATAACCAGAAACCATTGGGTGGAGGTCAGGCTGTTGCAGCTGCCTGGAGAGTCTCAAGACTGGGAATATCACAGTTATAAATAATTAAACAATTGTTTTGCAAATATCTAAAAGATAACAAGGTGATCAGTAACAGTCAGCATGGACTTGTCAAGAACAAATCGTGTCAAACTAACCTAATAGCTTTCTTTGACAGGGTAACAAGCCTTGTGGCTAGTGGGGAAGCAGTAGACATGGTATATCTTGACATTAGTAAAGCTTTTGATACTGTCTCGCATGACCTTGTCATAAACAAACTAGGGAAATGCAACCTAGATGGAACTACTATAAGGTGGGTGCAAAACTGGTTGGAAAACCCTTCCCAGAGAGTAATCAGTGGTTCACAGTCGTGCTGGAAGGGCATAATGAGTGGGGTCCCGCAGGGATCAGTTCTGGGTTCGGGTCTGTTCAATAACTTCATCAATGATTTAGATAATGGCATATGGAGTACAATTATAAAGTTTGTGGATGATCCCAAGCTGGGAGAGGTTGCAAGTGCTTTGGAGGATAGGATTAAAATTCAAAATGATCTGGACAAACTGGACAAATGGTCTGAAGTAAATAGGATGAAATTCAATAAGGACAAATGCTAAGTACTTCGTTTAGGAAGAAACAATCAGTTGCACACATTTACAATGCTTCAGCAAAGTGAAAAACCCTTTAGTTGAAGAAATGTTATTGGACAATGAGTGGTACAGGACAGTGATAATACGCTCACCAAGTGAAATGTGTTTTACCACAGAATAGTGACACAAATGACTTTGCTTATCTAGTGATGGCTAAAGTGCATATTTATTGTTTCTAAAGGAAATAATGGACAGTGCTAATAGAATGTTTCTATTTGCAATTCAATACCTGTGACATTAATTATATCCAGTCCTCATTATGGAGGGAGATTAGAAGGAGATTTTTTTTTCTTGCTGGAGATGATTGAAGCTGGACTTCTCAGATGCCTCACAATATCAGTCTTTTAGACCACCTTAACCTTAAAAAAATCCTAGTGTTCAGAGAGTTTGAGTCTGATTCTCCTCTGAATTAAAGAAATCAACCATATGCATAACGCTATCTGGAATATGGATAAGTGCTTTCCTGACTAGGGATTCACTTAAGCTTGGTAAAATAGGAGCTTTACAGCAATGTAAATGAGCCCACTCAATTACATTCTGCCAGTGTAAAACTGGTGTAAGTGAGAGAAGGATCCGACCCATAGATCCAAATTCTGGAATATGCCCAGAAATATACATAGCCCCCCAAACTTGTATATTCATGCTGCAAAAACTGTCAGTTATGGCTAGTCAGTAATTCTGTCAAAACTGTTTTCCATCAAAGCTGATTCCTCATCTGGACTACATCTCCCATAATACACCATGGTTAGGGACTCCCATGATGCACTGTGGTGGCTCTGTAATAAAGAGGGGGAGCCTGTGGTGCATCATGGGATATTTAACCCAGCCCATAGAGGAGATGGGGGAAGGAGGTATGTTAACTACAACTCCCAGGAGATGGCATTTCCAATTCAAAGTTTTCAGTTTTCTTTCTGCTGAAGTTGCGGGTTCTCCCAACCCCTCAGCTAGGGTGGCCAGACAGCAAGGGTGAAAAATCAGGACAGGGGATGGAGGGCAATAGGAGCCAGCTGCATAGCCAGGTAGAGGGAACAGGGGGAGTGATCCCAAAAAAGGAGCCATCCGCTGCAGCGCTTTTACTCACCTGCTCCAGGTGTCTTCGGTGGCACTGAAGGTCCCACTGCCGAGATGCCGTCGAAGGCCCGGAGCGAATGAAAGTCCCACCACCGAGGTGCCGCTGAAGACCCAGAGCGCAGCTGGGTGAGTAAATGCGCCAGAGTCTATATAAGACAAAACCCCAATTATCAGGACTGTCTGGACGAAATCGGGGAACCTGGTCACCCTACCCTCAACTGACATTTTTCTGACCAGTTCTTGTGTTAAGTCCATCATGTGACCAAGGCCAGCCCCAGGTACAGCCAAATGATCTGTGCATATGAGCAGGGTGGGCCCGTGCAGTGGCTGCAAGATTTAGCAATAGAACTGGTACAAATATTTTGTATGGTTTTTAAATTATTTTTTTTTAAACCAAAACGCAAGTCATTTTGGTTGAAGGTTCTCATTTTTTTTTGATGGAAAAACCCAACTCTGCCCCCCACCCCACCCCTTCTCCTGTTTTTATCCTGTTTTTTGGGACAGCGTGTCACCCTATAGTTAAGCAAATGCCTAAACTTAAGCATCTAAATAGTTCCTCTGAAATAAATGCCAAGTTATATCAGTGCTTAAATACCTTGCTGAAATTTTTAGTGAACATTTTTGCCTCAGTGCAGCTGGCATAGTAAGTCTTTTTAATAAAATGTTCCTCACTGATGTAGGGTCTAATTCTTCTCTTTAAAGATATCCTTTTAAAACTCTTAATTTCAGCTTGTACAAAACTGGTCTCACTGTTATTTTAAATCCTAATTTGAAGCAATAATAGGCATGTATCTCATTGCATGATTTTCATATCAGCTTCTGGTTGTCACTACTACCCTGCTAAAGGTCTCTCCTTCATATACTAACCTGCATATTTCATCTACTACTGTATATTTCACAGAGAATATATCTTTCCCAGCTGGAGTAAGACAGGTTTTTAAATACATTTTTTCAAACAATTTGTGATCAATCTTTATATGTAATAGTTTGATCTTTCCTCATATACACAGTAAAGTTGAGTGACTAAAGTTAGAGAGTGTGTGTGCACACATATATGCACACACACACACAGCTATGGCAGAGTTTAAGAAAACCAAAACGAAGACTAGCATGTACTTTTCAATCTGAGTGGTAGATTTATTTCTTGTTTGTGAGTGTGTATTCAAATGCATCTGGCTACTTTTCCTGTAAGTCAACTTGCACTTAGTCCTTTGAGAGATGCATCTACTACCAGTGTTAAAAGAAAAGGAGTACTTGTGGCACCTTAGAGACTAACAAATTTATTTGATCATAACTGACTTAAGCCACCTGTGAAAAATAGGACTTTAGCTCCTAGGCCACTTTGGGTAATTTTTTCCAAAGCACCTAAGTCCCTTGCGTGCTTTTGAAAATTCTATCCTTTGTCTAGAATATAAGCTATGCTTTGCTATAGGCTTCTGTAGATACTTAGGTGGGGCTCCTTACCATAGTATCAGACCATCTGTCCTCTAACATTTTCTTTGCAATAACATTTAACATGTATTATATTCCAGCATCCAGCTTTAAAGGCAAAGGGTCAGATCCTCAGCTGCAGTAAACCTACTTCAGTGGAGCTGATTGATTTATCTTGTTTTAAGTTCTAGTCATAACTACTATTTAATATTCATAGTATTTCCCAGTACAAAACGGTTTGTTCTGCAGTCATGCTATCTACCAAAAGCTTTGCCACTTCCAATAATTTGCCTGTAGGACATTGGAAAAGTAATTTCTGCTTGTGCATTCATAGCATATTTGACCAAATATGAAGCTTTTGTTTTGTTTTGTTTTGTTTATGTGGTCAACCACATCAATAGCATTAGTGTGAGTTGGGCTGGGTCCCTAGTGCAAGGATTTTGTTTCTTTAATTTTCTTCATTATAGATTTTTCAGAAATATGAACTAGCTGTTCATTCTGTAGTAGGTCACCCAGACCCCCAAAATGTGTTTTTCCGTTGCTACGATGAGAGCAAGGAGAATAGCTAGTATTCTGGTTTGCTGACAACTCTGGGGAAAAAAGGGGTTGAGTCAAAAAAACCTCAAAGTGTCTTTATGGATCAAACAATACATTTAATTTGACCTGAAACAAAAATGTTTCCTTCTGATTGAGCATTTAAAAACCTAAAATAGGAAATGTTTCAACTTGAGAAATCTAAGTTTCATTTTGAAAGGCAAAACAAAATGTTCAGATTTTTAATTTCATTATCCTTAAATGAATAGCTTGAAGTTGACGTGAACTTGTGAAATGTTTCCGTGTTGCCAAATCTGCATTTTTCTCCAAAGAGTTTCAGTTAAAAAACCACTACCTGCCCCTTGTTGGTATTCTAGGTTTGTTTATTGCTCAGATTAAGGTTAAATCAGCTTCCCATAAGAGGTCTATCTGATTCTTTTGTATTCTACATACACATCTTTTATTAAACCAACTTCGCCTTGTGCTCCTCTTTCATGTTGTGAGTTTTCAGGTGTGGGATTGTTGTGCATTACATCATTTGGAAATTAGCCTATAGTGTACTAACTCACTGACCCATTACATGGCTTATAGTAGATGATCAATAGAAAACGTTTGGTGGTATTATACAATCCTAATCACATCAAGTATTTAAGTTTCAGCAGCTGAGTGTTTTATATTTCAGTAGTGCATCAATCTTTCATTTTAACTCATGAGTTTTGTAACTGTACATTTTTCACTTCAGTAATGCAGAAATATATGGTTGTGTGAACCCACAGGCAAGTTGCCTTAGTCAGGTTTATGATGCTGTGGAAATGCTGTTTGTACTCAGATTTAACTAAGATGCTCCACCAGCAGTTCAAGCAGGCAGGGCATGTAATTCACACTGCATTAGGATAGGTTTCAGAGTAGCAGCCGTGTTAGTCTGTATTCGCAAAAAGAAAAGGAGTACTTGTGGCACCTTAGAGACTAAAATTTATTTGAGCATAAGCTTTAGTGAGCTACAGCTCACTTCATTCATGGATGCATTCAGATAGCTTACGCTCAAATAAATTTGTTAGTCTCTAAGGTGCCACAAGTCCTCCTTTTCTTTTTGGATTAGGATAGATATCTTTAGAATATAGGCAGAATAATATTAGGCTTCCAAATATTAGTCTACAATAGCTAAAAACTGAAAGGGAACAGGATTCCAGTCTTGTCCATTGTTTCCCTAAAAGCCAAGCTATTTTATATAAAAATATGTATAATTTACATACCCACACATACATTCACACTAATTACTTAGCCATGCGATAAGACTTGGTATAAATAACCATTTAGAGACAAGGTGGATGAGGCACTATCTGCAAGCTCTGTATAACCTTGAAAGCTTGAGTCTCTCTCCAACAGAATTTGGTCCTATAAAATATATTGTCTCACCCACTTTGTCCTTAATATCCTGGGACCAACACTGCATAAATAACCATTTGTTTATGTTGTTACAAAAGCTACTGTGGTCCTTCAGTCAATCTTATTTGTAAGACCTACTGTTCTCTGCTGAGAATTTAGTTAGTTAATCTGCCAAAGATGCCCGATATCAGACTAACCCATGCTTTATTATACCGTATCAGGATTCTTTTATAATTAACTCTATTTCATTCATCTTGATTAAGACGGTGTGTACAACTATACGTGACTGTTGAAGATAAGTAGAACATTAACATCTTTTTTTTGGCTCCACTCTGAGATCACAACAAAATATTTTTATATGTACCACACAACTATTCATTAAGTAATCACTTGTACTTTTATTTATATGATACAATAAATCTCAGGTTTCAGAGTAGCAGCTGTGTTAGTCTGTATTCGCAAAAAGAAAAGGAGTACTTGTGGCACCTTAGAGACTAGCAAATTTATTTGAGCATAAGCTTTCGTGAGCTACAATTCACTTCATCGGATGCTTATGCTAGAATAAATATGTTAGTCTCTAAGGTGCCACAAGTACTCCTTTTCTTTTTGCAAATAAATCTCAAAACTCTTTACAAAAGTGGTTAGGTATTTTCCCATTTTAAAGTGAGGAAAACAAAGCAAAAAGATCTGAAATTTGTATTGCAGTATGGCACCATTATCCTGGACACTGCATTTTTTAGGCTAGATTGGAGAATCATAATATCTTATGTTCTGTAATTACTGATGCATTGTAGATTCACCTAGTGGAGATCTAGCACATGTAACCAAAGTTTAGTTGATTCTCCAATGCCCAGTGTTCACATCTGAGTCTGTGCAAAGGGAATGTGAAATAGTCATGAAACACTATTTTGAGGGAACACTCAACTCATGCTGAGCTCTTTTCAATCTAAAAGTTTAGTCTCTGAGGCCACCGGACCTTAGAGTGTGAACAAAGTTATGATTTTCTGCCTCATAGCAGCTCCACATGTGCTCTTTGCTCAACACTGACTCATCTTCATCTATGCCTTCTCTTATTATGCTGAACCCTTAGAGTTTGAGTAGCTTGCATTAGCATTCCTACCCTCACTGCCACATGTATTGTCTCTGCAACTGCCATCACCTTCTGAACAGGCTAGGACCTGCTGCTTGTAGTCATGATTAGAGTTAATGAGTTACTGCCAAAATGTCACCACACTTGCAAACACCAGGTGCAAGTTTATTAGAACGGGTCCACCAAGCCTGGAGCTCACTTCCAGTAGTGAGTGTCAACAGGAAGGGCCAAACAAAAGGTGAAACAGCACATGAGCTGTTTGTCTGACATTAAGTGAACAATGCATGATGACTCCATCCACCAGAATAAGTGTACTAGCTGGACTAAGCTGCCACATGAGTCTGTGTGAATTTCAAAGTAGTATTCCTGAACAATTTGTTCACTTTCCCTCTGATCATTAAGATGCTTTCACATAGACAAGGCATCACAGCACGTATAACTGGGAGGCAAGTCGATAAACGCAGGAGAGCTTCCCTTGAAGTGTCAGAGCATCTGTGTTGCTCATTTAAGTGAGCAATGGGGGACACCGGCACCAGCTCACCTACATGTGCAGTCAGTGAAGTCACAAAAGAGAGGCACTTCCTCAGGAGTGAATGTCAGTTACCAATGGCCTTGTTAGAGGGACAGGCCATCACAGGTTAGCACATGTAGGTTATTTGTCAAAGTAAGAAACCCTGGGCAGAGGTGTCCCTTGGGTATGGCGAATCGGGGCGACGGCTCTGGGCCCTGTGCTTTGGGCGGCCCCATGCTTCAGTGTGTGTGTGTGTTGTGCGGGGGCGAGGGTGTGGGGTTGGGCCAGGCTGGCTTGGAGGACTAGCAAGGGGCCTGTCACCAGCAGCGGGGGTTGGGCCCAGGGCCAATGTAACCACTAGGTGAACTAGGTGGCTGCCTAGGGCACCAAGATTTGGAGGCACCAAAAAGTGGTGCCCCCACATTTTTTTACACTATTGCTCCTGGCAGGGGTATGCCGTTGCTGGCAATGGCAGGGGAAACAGTACAGCCGGTAGCGCCTACCCCTGCTCCTGGGGGGCTGCCAGCCAGGGTGACACAGCCAGACACATACCTACCCCTTCCTGTCTCCCAGAGAGCCTGACACTGTCTGATGCTGCAGCTCCTGCTTTGAGCCAGCCTCTCCCTCCCCACTCCCCAGCCCTCTCCACCCCCAGTACCTCCTCCTCCCCCCCATGCCCCACACAGCGCCCAGCCCGGGACTTGCCGCTCTCTGTCTCCGCCCAGGCTCAAAGCAGTCCCCCCTCCAGCCATGCCCCATGCAGGGGAAGCAGCCTGCTGGTAGTGCTCCTCCCTCCGTGGGGGTGCCAGCCCCTCTGCCCTGCGCCTTACCGCCAGGCAGGACTTTTGAGCGATGAGACGGCTGAGTCACCGGCTGGCTTTGACTCTTTTGGGGATCCGGTGGATCTCTGCTCTCCTCTTCTTCCTGGGGGAGAGGAGGAGTCTGGAGGTGGCAGGACCCGAAGGGCAGACGCCGAAGCACCTGCTTCTTTTTGGGGACTGGTGGCTGGGGATACAGCCCGGATTGGCACGAGGGGGCTTTGCAAGAGCAGTGTGGTGCACCCAGCTGTCCCGCAGGCTAGAGCCCTGCAAGTGGCCATTGGGAAATGCCCTGAGCACTCGTGCAGCTTTGAGAACAGTCATGTGGGAGAACCACTTGGTTTGGTGCCCTCCCTGACCCTGTGTTCATGCTGTACGCCAAGCTTGGGGAACTGGATGCCAACTTCTTTGCAACAGTTTCCCAGTGAAGTCCTTTAGGCTCTTACTTCCCTTAGAGAAGGCAACCAAACCAGGGCATGATGCACTGAGAGAATCATCACCAGTGGCTTACATTTGTCCATTAAACCCCTGCCACCATCTCTTCCTGCCCCCCCGCCCGTCAAGGGTTTTTAATGTAGGGCTGGAGGAGTGAACAGGATTGCACAGCAGCCTAGTGATAGCCCAAAGGCAAGCAGCCTTTGCTGTGATGGGACTGGAGATTAGCTCACTGGTTTCCTTGCAATCTGCGGGAGTTTTGCCTGAGTAAGACCTGAAGTGCTCAGCACCTCTGAAAATCAGGCCCAGAATGACACCAATGCCTCTGCCCTGGGCCAGAGCTCTCTGAGAAAGGGGCTTCAGCAGCTATTGGCAGGGGGCAGAGTAAAGAAACCAGGATGGTCATGACGGAGGCTGGAACTCTGTCCTCGCCTCACACCTGTGGGGAAGACAGGCCTTCAGACACCTCCTCCCACCTGCATTGCGCTTTCCAGCCGAGGAGCAAGGAACCATGTCACACCTTAGCGCTGGGGGGAGCTGAAGCCCAGAACGGGGAAGTAACTTGCCTAAAGTCATCCAGTGAGGTGGTGCCAGGGTGGAGAATAGAAGCCAGATCCTGACTCCCAGCTCTGTGCGCTGATCCCCAGAACAGCCCTTTCCAGATCCATGGGTGAGGGCGGGAGGAGGGACTCTAGCCACATGCAGGAGACCCAAGGCCATTTATTTTCATTAAATATGTAGACTAAATAATGAAATTAATAAATTTTCAAGCCAAACATGTATTAATTCTAATGAACAATGCCACATTATGCAGTATTCATTTTTCAAAGTTTATAACAAGCGATGCTCTGGGAGGAGGTGATGGGGAGGCGGAGTGCAAAATATCCTTGCACCTGCCCTGGTTGGGCCCACACTCACCAACGGGAAGCTCATGTTGTATTTCTTTTTCTTGCTCAGTATCGCGGAGCTCAGTCTCAGTTTCCAGCAGCAGCGACCCCCATCTCGCCCCGCCCCATTGGCTCCCGGCATCACCCACCGCTGCACTGGCCGCCAGCATCCTAGCACCACCGGAACACACCAGCACCAGGCTGACCCCATCCATTGCCCTTCTGCCCCGGACCCTTCCCTTTTCCAGCACCCCACAGCACAGGGGGCCCCCTCGCCCCTAACACAGGTGCCACCCTGTGACTCTCCATCATCACTCGCCCCCCAGCACTGGTGTCCCCACCCCACACCAGATTTCACCTGTATAAAAAATGTTAAGGGGGGGCCCATACTGGCTGATTTGTCACAGGCCCCGCACCCCCCTAGGGATGACCCTGACCATGGGACAGTCACTCCCAGGTGTCCACTCCCAGGCTGCAGTGGCACAAACAGCAGGTTCACCACCAGCGGAAATGTATGATTGGCAGTTCCTTGGACATTGCAGATCCACGCCTGTCAGGATGTTTATGCCATTTGGCCTAAGAGAAGGTCAGTGGGACACCATCATGCTGCCATAGCCACTGACCAACAAGCATAAAGGGAACAAATACAGTGATTGTCTCTTACTATAGCAAAGTATCAACCAGCATAGGGAATAGAGTAACTGTCGCAGGGCAGATACACGCCATCACAGGGATCGGGTCATATATGGGGTGAAGAACTGAATAGCAGTTTGTGAGGTCCTACGTTTATGACCCTGACTACAAATGTGGTGGTACAGCCCAATGGCCAGAGTCAGTAAGCGGCCCTTCCCCTCAGGGCAGCATGGCAATGGCCAGAGTCAATAGGGTAGCCCACCTCTCTGGGAGTGTGTGGCCTACTGGCCTATTGGGGGAGTGGGGCACTACTTGTGGGGGGTGACCCCCAGGGGAGGGAAACTCGGGTCCTCCCTGCTCCTTCAAGTCCCAGCCAGGGCCCTTGTGGTGGTGGATCGGATGCTCACCACTGAGTTAGCAGGGATCTTCCCGAAACATGCGGCATCAGGTAGGCATCAAAGTGAGAGATGGCACTGACTCCCCTATGTCTATAAAGAACCTAACAGTCCCATTGGGCTTTGGTACCAGGACTATGGGGCTTCTCCACTAACTCTAGGACTCTTCCATTACCCCCAGGGCTAGCATTGCTTCAAGTTCTTTCTGGACCACTTTCCACATCTTCTGAGGGAGTGGGCAATGTTGGCTGCAGACCTTCTGTCCAGGTACGGTGTCTATATGGAGATTGGTGATACTTGTCCATCCGGTTTGAGGAGATAAAATGGAGGGGAAGCTCTGGATCAACCATTGTAGCCTTGCTCGTTGTTCAAGGGTAAAGTCCTGCCCCATTGGGATTGGTGTTGGGTCAGGAGACCTGCTGGCCACTGGCCCCAATTCAGGTTCTGGAGGGTAGGGGCGATTAGCAGACCCTCCTGTGCTTTCCAGGCTTTCAAAAGGTTTACATGGTGTATTTGTAGGTCTTTTTGTTGCCCCAGGAGCTGGACCTCATAGTCCATGGGTCCCACACGCTGAACAATCTCAAACAGTCCCTGCCATTTGGCAAGCAGCTTTGATTCTGAAGATGGCAATAGCAGCAAGACCCTATCCCTGGACTCAAAAGTCTGTAGCTTGGCCCCCCGATTATACTGGCTCTCCTGGGTGTGCTGTGCCTGCAGAAAATGCTTCTGTGCAAACTCCCCCAGCTTCTGGAGACATTCCTGCAGCTGCAGGACGTAGGGGACTGACTCCATGACCCTTGATTCCTGTTCCTCCCAGGTTTCTCTGAATAGATCCAACATTTCCCTTGGCTGTCTCCCATAAAGGAGCTCAAATGGGAAGAATCCCATTGAGGCTTGGGACATCTTTCGTACCACAAACAGCAGTGCGGGCAACAGCTTGTCCCATTGTTGTAGGTCGTCATCCATGAATTTCCAAAGCATCACCTTCAGTGTTTCATTGAACCTCTCGACTAGCTCATCGGTCTGTGGGTAGTAGACTGATGTCCGGAGAGCTTGGCTGTTTAATAGAAGACACAATTCAGACATCAGCTTGGACGAGACATTCATTCCACGGTCTGTCAAGATATCCCAGGGTATTCCTATCCTAGCAAAAATCTTAAGGAGTTCTGTGGCAATGGCAGGGGTTGTGGCAGTCCACAGTAGGACAGCCTCCGGGTAGCGGGTCTCATAGTCGACTACCACAAGGATATACTGAAACCCCAACTTGCTTGTCTCCAAGGGCCCCACCAAGTCTAGGCCAATCCTCTTGAAGGGGACCCCAACCACTGGGAGTGAAATCAGAGGTGCCTTCCGTCCTCCCTTCGGGCCGGCACGCTGACACTCAGGGCAAGAAGCACAAAAGTCCCACACAAAAGGGCCCTGGTGGTGTGGGCCCTGTTTAAGGGTCCTAAACACCATTTGACCCTTTCTTTCTCCATTGTATAATAAAAGAACTAATTTAGACTCAATTGAGAATCTTGGTACACTCTGCAGAGCTGAAATCATTGATACCAAGGTCTAAGTATTAGACCTACTTTGGGACAGTGTCTCTATTGCAAGAGACTTCCCAGTGTGCACCAGCAGTGTGGCTCCCCCACTAACAGCTGAAGTCACTGAGAGCTGAAATCACTGAGAGCTGTATTACGTGTGTGTGGGGGGGACCCTGAAGACAGCTTGGCTAGTGGCCAGCTGAGTGCCTGATGAAGAAGCTTGACAAGAGGCCAGTAGAGAAGCTGGTGGAGACGGCCAGAGCAGAGAGCAGAGAGCAGAGCCCTGCAGAGGCATGGCAATTGGCCGTTGGGGCGTTGAGCGAGTGCCCGAGCACTGCAGCATGTAAGGTGCCTCCTTACCACCCCCCTGCCTTCCACACAGGGTGGAAGGTGAACTCTGCGGATGAACCTCTGAACTCTGGGGCTGCACTGGCCAAGTACAGCAACTGTGAGTGGGGTGCAGAGAAGGGATGGGCACAGTAAAGGGACTTTTGGGTTGCTAGACTTAAGACCCTGAGGGGAAAGGGACACTGCCCAACTTACTTGGGGGTGGGTCTTTTGCTCATGGTTTGTGTTTCTGAACCCTAGTTGCTGTGTTTTCCCAAATTAATGCTGAGTTAATTCCCTCCTTTTATTAAAAGTTTTTGCAACACTCAGACTCTGTGCTTGTGAGAGGGGAAGTATTGCCTCTTAGAGGCACCCAGGGAATTGTGTGTATTGTCCCGGGTCACTGGGTGGGGGCTCAAGCCGGTTTTGTGTTGTATTGTGGAAAAGGAACCCCTAGATACTGAACCCAGCCCTTGTTGCTGCTGGCTCCACCTGACAGAAGGGTTACAAATGTACACCAGTTATGTGCATGCTGAAACAATGGTAGCAGTGCATCACTGCAGGAATGGGTTTCCTCCTGTACTGGGGGCCTGATTCTGTTCTCACTTCCAGCAGTGTAGCTATTGACTTCAGTGGAATCACTCCTTGTGACACGGCAGGGCTTCTCGCCAATCTGACAAGTGGACAAGGCTACACCGAGTCTCCTTTAAAAGGTTTATTGTCCAAGTATAAGCAAACAGACCCTCCACTTACCCTTTGTCCTAGGGTTTCATGGTCTTCTCTCCCAGGGGCTGTAGCAATTTTGCTTCTTGCAGTTGCCTAGTCCTAGCCAGCTCTCTCCTCAACCACTCCTTATTCAGCCAGCTCTGCTGTTCTTCTGGAAGAGCAACCTGCATGGCTACCTGGCTCCAGGGACTCGCTCCAGGTTCCTCTCCAGATAATCACTCCTCCTCCTCTTGCCATCTGACAGGCCATTATAGCCCCAAGTGTAGCCCTACTCCCTTTAATTGGCTTGACCGAGCCACCTGCTCTGACACAGGGCAACTGGACCTGTGAGCACAGACAGCTGCAGCGGCACAGGAGCTAGCAAACAGAGCTCTAAACAGGGGAGTTTGAGTGGGAGTTTGTATTGTGGTGCTTGTTTGGGGTTTGCTTTTGCTGGGGGGGGGTGGTCTTTTTGGTGTGGCTTGTGTTTCCCAGATTAACAGGATTTAGGTGGGAAGGAGATGACAGATACAGAGGCAGCTGTGGGAGTGACTCCTGTAGTGAAAGACACATTGAGGATGACTGGATGTGGAAGCTGTGGTATGTACATGATCCTGGAGGGGGGAACCAGTAAGAGTTTTTTCTGCATGAAATGCCGTCTGATAGAGCTGATGGAGGAAAAGATCCGAGGTTTGGAGATGCAGGTGGAAAGTCTGGTTGAGTTTAGGAAGGGGTTTGAGCAGATGATGGAGCAAAGACATGAGGTATCTGAAGGGAAAAGCTCAGACTCACAAATGGAAGCAGGGCTGGGGAATTTTGAGGAGAGACTGGGTGAGGAAAGTGGTCAGTGGAAACATGTGACTCAAAGAACCAGGCAGAGAAAAAGACAGGCTAGTGAAGGAGAAATAGAGCTTAGGAACAGGTTTGCAGAGTTGGAAAATGAAGAAGGGGCTCAGCAGGTACTTGTTGAAGGTGGAACGGTAAGGAAGAAGAGAAGAGAGGCTAGTCCTATAGGAAAAGGGAAAGAGTCAAGGGAGACTACACCAAATATGAGCCCCAGGAGGATACAGGATGGGTTGAAGAGGATTGTAAGGGAAAATAGGAATGGAAAGAACTTGCAGCCAGAGGGAACAGGGGAGAGACTGGAGATTAGCACTGTCACCAGGAAAAGGCAGGTCTATGTGATCGGGGACTCTTTATTGAGAAGAATAGACAGGCCTGTAACTAGAGCTGATCCTGAGAATAGAAGGGTGTGCTGTCTTCCGGGTGCTAAGATACGGGATGTAGACCTGAGGTTGAAAAGGATCCTCAAGGGAGCGGGAAAGAATCCCCTAATTATCCTTCATGTGGGAACAAATGATACAGCCAGATTCTCGCTGGAAAGTATCAAGGGAGACTATGCTAGGCTGGGGAAGACGCTTAAGGAAATTGAGGCTCAGGTGATCTTTAGCGGGATCCTTCCTGTTCCTAGAGAAGGGCAACAAAGGTGTGACAAGATTATGACTGTCAACAGATGGCTTAGGCAGTGGTGCTATAAGGAGGGCTTTGGGATGTATGGCCATTGGGAGGCATTCACGGACAGAGGTCAGTTCTCTCGGGATGGACTTCATCTGAGTAGGGAAGGAAATAGACTTCTAGGATCGAGGCTGGCACAACTGATAAAGAGAGCTTTAAACTAGGAATTGGGGGGGAGATGGATGGGAGATGTCCAGAAAATCTCCACGCCAGATTTTAGCATTGAGAGGGAAGAAGATGAAGTAAGAAAGGATACAGCCGTGGGTAGGAGAATGTATATAAGGAGCGAGGGCGGTGTGATACTAGTCTAATAGGTTATACTGGCTGTAGAATGACTGTGCCTAATAGGGTACAAAATGTGAGCGAGGCCAAACAGCAAAAATTAAAATGTTTGTACACCAATGCGAGGAGTCTAGGTAACAAAATGGAGGAACTAGAGCTACTGGTGCAGGAAGTGAAACCAGATATTATAGGGATAACAGAAACATGGTGGAATAGTAGTCATGACTGGACTACAGGTATTGAAGGGTATGTGCTGTTTAGGAAAGACAGAAACAAAGGTAAAGGTGGTGGAGTAGCATTGTATATCCATGATGAGGTAGAATGTAAAGAAATAAGAAGCGATGCAATGGATAAGACAGAGTCCGTCTGGGCAAAAATTACATTGGGGAAGAAAACTAGTAAAGCCTCTCCTACGATAGTGCTTGGGGTGTGCTATAGACCTCCGGGATCTAATTTGGATATGGATAGAGCCCTTTTTAATGTCTTTAATCAAGTAAATACTAATGGAAATTGCGTGATCATGGGAGACTTTAACTTCCCAGATATAGACTGGAGGACCAGTGCTAGTAATAATAATAGAGCTCAGATTTTCCTAGATGCGATAGCTGATAGATTCCTTCATCAAGTAGTTGCTGAACCAACTAGAGGGGATGCCATTTTAGATTTAATTCTGGTGAGTAGCGAGGACCTCATAGAAGAAATGATTGTAGGGGACAATCTTGGCTCAAGTGATCATGAGCTAATTCAGTTCAAACTAAATGGAAGGATTAACAAAAATAAATCTGCAACTAGGGTTTTTGATTTCAAAAGGGCTGACTTTCAAAAATTAAGGCAATTAGTTAGGGAAGTGGATTGGACTGAAGAACTTATGGATCTAAAGGTAGAGGAGGCCTGGGATTACTTTAAATCAAAACTGCAGAAGCTATCGGAAGCCTGTATCCCAAGAAAGGGGAAAAAATTCATAGGAAGGATTTGTAGACCAAGCTGGATGAGCAAGCATCTTAGAGAGGTGATTATGAAGAAGCAAAAGCATACAGGGAGTGGAAGATGGGAGGGATCAGCAAGGAAAGCTACCTAATTGAGGTCAGAAGATGTAGGGATAAAGTGAGAGAGGCTAAAAGTCGAGTAGAGTTGGATCTTGCAAAGGGAATTAAAACCAATAGTAAAAGGTTCTATAGCCATATAAATAAGAAGAAAACTAAGAAGGAAGAAGTGGGGCCGCTTAACACTGAGGATGGAGCGGAGGTTAAGATAATCTAGGCATGGCCCAATATCTAAACAAATACTTTGCCTCAATCTTTAATAAGGCTAAAGAGGATCTTGGGGATAATGGTAGCATGACAAATGGGAAGGAGGATATAGAGGTAGATATTACCATATCAGAGGTAGAAGCGAAACTGAAACAGCTTAATGGGACTAAATCGGGGGGCCCAGATAATCTTCATCCAAGAATATTAAAGGAATTGGCACCTGAAATTGCAAGCCCATTAGCAAAAATTTTTAATGAATCTGTAAACTCAGGAATAGTACCGAATGATTGGAGAATTGCTAATATAGTTCCTATTTTTAAGAAAGGAAAAAAAAGTGATCCGGGTAACTACAGGCCAGTTAGTTTGACATCTGTAGTATGCAAGGTCCTGGAAAAAATTTTGAAGGAGAAATTAGTTAAGGACATTGAAGTCAATGGTAAATGGGACAAAATACAACATGGTTTTACAAAAGGTAGATCGTGCCAAACCAATCTAATCTCCTTTTTTGAAAAAGTAACAGATTTTTTAGATAAAGGAAATGCAGTGGATCTAATTTACCTAGATTTCAGTAAGGCATTTGATACCGTGCCACATGGGGAATTATTAGTTAAATTGGAGAAGATGGGGATCAATATGAACATCAGAAGGTGGATAAGGAATTGGTTAAAGGGGAGACTGCAACGGTCCTACTGAAAGGCGAACTGTCAGGTTGGAGGGAGGTTACCAGTGGAGTTCCTCAGGGATCGGTTTTGGGACCAATCTTATTTAATCTTTTTGTTACTGACCTTGGCACAAAAAGTGGGAGTGTGCTAATAAAGTTTGCAGATGATACAAAGCTGGGAGGTATTGCCAATTTGGAGAAGGATCGGGATATTATACAGGAGGATCTGGTTGACCTTGTAAACTGGAGTAATAGTAATAGGATGAAATTTAATAGTGAGAAGTGTAAGGTTATGCATTTAGGGATTAATAACAAGAATTTTAGTTATAAGTTGGGGACGCATCAATTAGAAGTAACGGAAGAGGAGAAGGACCTTGGAGTATTGGTTGATCATAGGATGACTATGAGCTGCCAATGTGATATGGCTGTGAAAAAAGCTAATGCGGTTTTGGGATGCATCAGGAGAGGCATTTCCAGTAGGGATAAGGAGGTTTTAGTACCGTTATACAAGGCACTGGTGAGACCTCACCTAGAATACTGTGTGCAGTTCTGGTCTCCCATGTTTAGAAAGGATGAATTCAAACTGGAGCAGGTACAAAGAAGGGCTACTAGGATGATCCGAGGAATGGAAAACTTGTCTTATGAAAGGAGACTTAAGGAGCTGGGCTTGTTTAGCCTAACTAAAAGAAGGTTGAGGGGAGATATGATTGCTCTCTATAAATATATCAGAGGGATAAATATAGGAGAGGGAGAGGAATTATTTAAGCTCAGCACCAATGTGGACACAAGAACAAATGGGTATAAACTGGCCACCAGGAAGTTTAGACTTGAAATCAGACGAAGGTTTTTTAACCATCAGAGGAGTGAAGTTTTGGAATAACCTTCCAAGGGAAGCAGTGGGGGCAAAAGATCTATCTGGTTTTAAGATTCTACTCAATAAGTTTATGGAGGAGATGGTATGATGGGATAATGGGATTTTGGTAAGTAATTGATCTTTAAATATTCAGGGTAAATAGGCCAAATCCCCTGAGATGGGATATTAGATGGATGGGATCTGATTTACTATAGAAAACTCTTTCCTGGGTATCTGGCTGGTGAATCTTGCCCATGTGCTCAGGGTTTGGCTGATTGCCATGTTTGGGGTCGGGAGGGAGTTTTCCTCCAGGGCAGATTGGAGAGGCCCTGGAGGTTTTTTTGCCTTCCTTTCTAGCATGGGGCATGGTTGACTGGAGGGAGGCTTCTCTGCTCCCTCGAAGTTTTGAACCATGATTTGAGGACTTAAATAGCTCAGACATGGGTGAGGTTTTTCATAGGAGTGGGTGGGTGACATTCTGTGGCCTGCGCTGTGCAGGAGGTCGGACTAGATGATCAGAGTGGTCCCTTCTGACCTTAGTATCTATGAATCTATGAACCTACTGTTTTATAGGGACCAACTAGCCTGTGACACTCCTGATTTACACTGGTGTAAGTGAGAACAGAAGCAGTGATCTATTGCAATTGGATCCTGTTCAATATATTACCTTTGCTTTCAGCTTCTTTAGTAAAAGCATTCCTGTTTAGTTTTCTCAGCATAAGCCAGTAGTATAGTTTTTGTTCTGTGCTTTGCAAAAGGCTTTTTCTTTTCTCTTTTAAACAGAAGCCACTAATATTCTTTGTTCTGACTTTTTTCTCCTCTTTGATCTTCTAAACTGCAGCTTCTATCTATTGTGTATAAATCCTAGCTAGCAACCTTCTAATGTTTGTCTTTTGCTGCCTTCCCCTACTGCTCTTCCTGTCTCTCTTCTCTGCAGATTGATGTGGAGTGGCGCAGGTGCCTGATACTGTAGAAACTCGGATATTATGGTAATGAGTGTGATGGATAGATTCAGCTGCCTGTTCATGGGGGCTAAAAGCTTCCTGAGAAGTTCCCATGACACCAAGCTCATGAAGACAAAAGTTACCAAGAGTGTGAGAGGAGAATCAAGCTTCCAATGCATCAACCAGGAAACTCATCATCTTCCACTGTTGACTGTGAATCAGATAAGTTCCAGATGAGCATGGAAAACCTCAGGAACTGCATGTAATTCTGAACCCAAGAGGCTCAAGTGGGAACATAGGAAGACAGCAATTGCTATCTACATTTTATCTAAGATGCTGACGGAAGCATGCTAACCCATTTCTGATCTGAAATCACTTTACATGTGTTGGGCAGATCCTTAGCTGGTGTATATTGGTGTAGCTCCCATTGACTTCAGTGGAGTTATGTCCATTCACAGCTGAAGATCTGGCCCATTAATCCAAACTCTCCAGCACTACTGTAGGATGGGTAAGGTTAAATTATATCTGTTTCATGGAAAATAAATCACAGCATTATTCAGGGTCTGATCCAAAGCCCTTTGAAGTAAATGGAAAGACTTTCCCAAGTTCACCAAGTCAATGTCTGTCAGGAACAGAACCCAGGAGTCCTGGCTCTCAGCCTTGTGGTCTAATCACTAGACCACAATGTAATAGAACACAGACATTTTCCTTTATTTCCTTAATCTTATTTTTTTAAAATGGCCTTTAAATTAGTTGAATTGTAGGGAAAATATCTACCTATATTCAGCCTATTAAGCTAGACAGGAAATTTGCTTTGTGTATGTGATTAGAAGATTAACTAGAAGATTAACATTACATTATCACAGGAGGTTACAAGTTAGAATGAATCAGATAAATGTTTCAGATGGCAAGTCATGTCAAACTAACACAGGTTTTAACAAATGGCATCTTCTTGTTAACAAACTCATCTAATTGTAGTTAAAAGGTTAACTGACAAAAGGGTCTGACTAAAGCACCATCTTGCAGGCTGTGAAGAGCGTCTCCCTGGGAAGCCACTGACCTTTTCCAGAGGAGGAGCTATCAAGTCTGCTAAGTCAGTCACTTACATAAAACAGGTTTCAGAGTAGCAGCCGTGTTAGTCTGTATTCGCAAAAAGAAAAGGAGTACTTGTGGCACCTTAGAGACTAACAAATTTATTTGAGCATAAGCTTTCATGAGCTACAGCTCACTTCATCGGATGCATTTGGTGGAACATACATAAATTTTTCTTTTTACATAAAACATAATTACATAAAACAATTATCCATTTAATTAGAACCTGACTCCTAATGGCTGAATGGCAGTTCTAGGGCAGATGGGATGGAGTAGAGTTCTATCGTTATGAAAAGTTACTGTCTCTCTTCTTTGCATTTTTCATGGTCCTGCTTTGAGCAGGGCTAGATGATCTCCTGAGGTCTCTTCCAACCTTAATCTTCTATGATTCTATGTGAGTCTGAGATTTGTTAATACCCTAATGCAGAGGAAGTAATAAATACCCTTGCTACAAAAGCTAGCCTATGGACCCTTGCAAAGGAGAATCGCAGGCTGCAGCTACACTACACACCATTAATGGTGGTGTGTGGGATAAGTGTAACTACATGCCACAGTATAAACAAGCTGTGTCCACACCATGGTGTGTAACCACATGTCACTGAAAGGCTCTGGTGGTGGGAGGCGGCAGGGAAAGGCTGAGATTTTCCATAGTGTGGAGAGGTTGGAACCTTTCCCTGCATGGGGGATAGGCTTCATCAGTGGGGAGCTGGTGCAACCTTCACCCGCCCCAGAGTCTTTCCCTGCAGCAGGGAAGGACTCCAGCAGGAGTGAACTGGCAAATGTACCCACAGCCATTGGATGTGTTTTTGCTCTCATCACCTATGCCAGGCCTCACTGGCTCCACTGCTATTTATACCCATGCTAAGGAGGCTACGCCAGTATGTACTGTACATGCCATGGAAAGAGGCATGCAGTGTACATGCATCGTTTTAAAAAATTGAAACTGAAGGTAAGGTCAGATCCTTGGCTGCTGTAAATCAATACAACTCTCTTGACTTCAACGGCGCTATGATGACCTATTCACTTTGTAGGTTTCAGAGTAGCAGCCGTGTTAGTCTGTATCCGCAAAAAGAAAAGGAATACTTGTGGCACCTTAGAGACTAACAAATTTATTTGAGCATCTGATGAAGTGAGCTATAGCTCATGAAAGCTTATGCTCAAATAAATTTATTAGTCTCTATGGTACCACTAGTACTCCTTTTCTATTTACTTTGTAAACATGAAGGTTTTTCTTTACAGTGGCCCATAGGCCAACTCTCCTAGCAAGGTCAATACCTGAGCCACTTCAAGCTTTCTGAGCTTCATCAGTGCTTCCATGAGCACCAAACATATAAATAAAAACAAGTCTCTACGAAAAAATGCATCCGAATGCATCCGATGAAGTGAGCTGTAGCTCACGAAAGCTTATGCTCTAATAAATTTGTTAGTCTCTAAGGTGCCACAAGTACTCCTTTTCTTTTTAGGAATTTACAGTCAGCTTTAAATGTTCATCTGTGATGTGTCAGCCATGTACCATGGCTTCCACACACAATGTTACAACATACACAGCTAATATTCATAGAATCATAGGACAGAAAAGGACCTTGAGAGGTCATCTAGTCAGTTCCCTGCATTCATGGCAGGACTAAGTATTGTCTAGACCATTCCTGACAGGTGTTTGTCTAACCTGCTCTTAAAAATCTCCAATGATGGAGATTCCACAACCTCCCTAGGCAGTTAATTACAGTTCTTAACCATCCTGATAATTAGGAAATTTTTCCTGATGTCCAACCTAAACCTCTCTTGTTGGAGTTTAAGCCCATTGCTTCTTGTCCTATCCTCAGGTAACAACCTTTTATGTACTTTAAAACTATTATCATGTCCCCTCTCAGTCTTCTCTTTTCCAGACTAAACAAACCCAATTTTTCAATCTTCCCTCATAGGTCATGTTTCTAGATATTTAATCATTTTTGTAGCTCTTCTCTGGACTTTCTCCAATTTGTCCACATCTTTCCTGAAATGTGGCACCCAGAACTGGACACAATACTCCAGCTGAGGCCTAATCAGCTTGGTGTAGAGCGGAAGAATTACTTCTCATGTGTTGCTTACAATACTCCTGCTAATACATCCCATAATTATGTTTGCTTTTTTGCAACAGTGTTACACTGTTGACTTATATTTAGCTTGTGATCCACTATCACCCCCAAATCCCTTTCTGTAGTACTCCTTCCTAGACAGTTATTTCCCACTTTGCATCTGTGCGATTGATTGTTCCTTCCGAAGTGGAATATATTGCATTTGTCCTTCTTGAATTTCATCCTATTTCCTTCAGACCATTTCTCCAGTTTGTCCAGATCATTTTGAATTTTAATCTTATCCTCCAATGCACTTGCAACCTTTCCCAGCTTGGTATCATCCGCAAACTTTATAAGTGTACTGTCTATGCCATTAACTAAATCATTGACGAAGATATTGAACAGAATCAGACCCGCAACTGATCCCTGCGGGACTCCACTCGTTATGCCCTTCCAGCATGACTGTGAACCACTGATTACTCTCTGGGAAGGGTTTTCCAACCAGTTTTGCACCCACTCAGGTATATGACAATGAAGGATTCCTGTAACAGAGTTTAGTGAATACTGCAATTGATTTGTAAACATTTGTTTGAATTTGAAAGCCAAATTTCAATTCAACACTGTTCACAGCAGGATCTGGAAAAATATTGAAAGCAATTATTTGACAAGCATTTTATTAGGAAAATTTAGCAATATTTATTGAATACATTATGCAATGGGGGTGTTAGCAAATTATTCACCTAGTATCATGGGGATCTGGAATCTCAGCACTTTGAGATTCTAAGCCAGTGGAATTTTTCAGACAAAGTTGATTGGCTTGTACAGCATAAACAAATACTAAGATGAAATAACTCTATTAATGGGTTACTTTGAAGGTACTGGGTGCTTTTATTTTGTTAACTTTCTTGCTGCCGAGGGAGCCATTGCTTGGCATTACAGAACATACTGGGCCATATTTTCCATCATTTGAAGTCTTTAAATCAAGACTGGGTGACTTTCTAAAGATTCACTCTGGTTCAACCATAAGTTATTTGGCTTGAGGAAGGAATCACTGGGTGAAATTCTATGGCTTGTCTCCTGCAGGAGGGATGACTAGATGATCGAAAAGGGTCCCTTTTGGCTTTATATATGAATCTGTATTCCACATTGACTGCCAACTCATTGTCTTCAGCTGGAATACAGGGTTTACTCCATGTTAATAATGCTTCAGGGAAAGCAGCATCTCAGTGAGATTTTATCCCATTCTCTAGCTCTATAACCTTATACCTTACTGAAGATGTGTACAGCTATGAAATGGAGCCGGGTGAAAGTGATTGGGCCTGATTCTCCTTCCAGCTAAATCAGTGGTTCTCAAACTTTTGCATTGGTGACCCCTTTCACACAGCAAGCCTCTGAGTGCAACCCCCCCCCCCCCTTATACATTAAAACACATTTTTATATTTAACCCTATTATAAATGTATAAAGAAGCGGGGTTTGGGGGTGGAGGCTGACCTTGTGACCCCCCACATAATAACCTCGTGACTCCCTCAGGGGTCACGACTCCCAGTTTGAGAATCCCTGAACTAAATCAAAAGTAACCTCACTGAAATCAGTGGTGTTACACCAGTGGCAAACCAATCTGAGAGAGAGGAGAAACAGGCCCACTTGTTTAAGAGCCTGTTATTTCACATTCAATTCGTCAAAATACAATGAACATTCCAAGTGACACATTCGTAATGAATTCCCCAAGTACAAATATCGTAACTTTAATCACATGTATTCATTATGCTCCAGATACAAACTAAAGAAAGAGCTTCAATTTCCTGCATGAGGAACTGGAGAGGATCTGTTTTGCTAGATAAATGGTGCTGCTTGTATCTAGTGCCTCTGATTGTGAACGCTGTTTTGGGATTTTGAATCATGAAACAAATGACAAATGTGTGGTGTGGTGTGGTGTTAGATGTATGGATGGAGGCCTCTGCACTAGTTTGGAATCACTGAGCCACTAAGTACCATTAACAGCCAAGGTGATACCAGCTGGACTCTGAAGTTTTTACCAATGCATTTAATACTGAACTTTAGAGAGACATATCCACCTGACTGCAGACTTTGGCTGTGAATTGTATGCTATTATTGTCAGTTGTACACTGAAGTCCATCTCCTTCCATATTTCCTGTGCCTGCAGCCATTCCTGTCACTAACTCCGCAACACTATGTATGAGCACCGATGCTTTCACCCCACCTCTGCTGAAATCCACTTCTCTTCTCATTTCATCTGTTTCAACACTGCTCCTTATGGCCCACCTTGCCAGACCCTAGCAGGTTTAGAATGCTGTTCACTGTTGCCATGCCTGTACAAAGAAACAGGGCCGTATCACATCTGTCTTCAGTCATCGCTCCCGATTCACTTCAGGATCCAGCAGAAAATTACTTTTCTTGGACCTAATTTTCAGAAGAGCTGAGCATTCACAACTCCGATTTGAAGTCCCTGGGAGCTATAATTGCCCAGCACCTCTGACAAGCATCTCTGACAATGAGGGCCCTTGCTTTTTAAAATCATCCAGACTACCACACAGGCCTCACTTCTTTCTACTCCTCTTTCTTCCTCCCTTTGTCTGATGCTATCTCCTTGGTCCCCCCAGCTCAGTCCTGCTCTTATTGGTTCAAGATCCTTCTTTATTGTAGCTCCCCTGCTACATGAAATGGACTTCCAGTGGGGGTTTTTTTTGGTCTTTTTAACTTGCCATCCGATTTCTAATTTTAGCTGAAAACATATTTTATCCCTGAGGTGTTTCCCATCAATCCTATTATTTATGCTGTAAAGCACTTTGGGGATGCAGTTTGTGGGAAAGATCATGTACAGGTGAATATATATTGAATTATGTGTCAGCTGTCCAAGGAAATTAACCTGATTCACCTTTATAAACTACCCTAGGACATTTTACACTTACAGACTATAGTTAGCCACTGATACATTTACGCAGCTCACATTTCATTACCTTGCTTTACTGAGTTATTGGGCAGACACGCTGTAGTGTCAGAACTCCCCAAAGAGAGAATAGTAACATTATTAAAGTGAGAGCCAAACCAGGATCTTTGCAGGTGCAACAGGGATTGGTTTCTTCGCTTTTAGTTGTAGAGGATTTTGTATGTAAGTATCTAGAATGTGGTTATTCAGTGTGTAATATCAACTGCATGAATATTTTCAGCACCTGGACACAGATAAAGGTGATTTTTTTTCAGTAGGAACCTATTCTACCGACAGAAAAGCTGGGTCTCATTTGATATGGCAACTGATTATGCTTTTCCGTTTTCCCTTTTACAATGATTCACATGTTATTGGTGAGCTTTGGGACATTAATTTCCTGTCATTCTTATTCCTTTTGCATTTGTCTATTTCAAATCAATGTGTGACGGCAAGAGTTACACTTTTCTGCAGAAAATCAATGGAATGCAAGGTAATTTCCTATAGCACTTCTAGGTGAACTTGATTGTAAAAGTACTGTCAGCACATATAACTAAGCATATGCCCTTGCACCTCTGAAGTGAATAAAACCTTTACCATTGGCTTCAACGGATGCAGGTTCACATACCTAAATTCTTGAAATGGACGATGACTTGCATGTCTTCTTTTGCACATTGCATTTGTCTGGTAGGTAGGTACATATATATAGCTAAATAATGAGGGTCATGGATCAGTGTTCACATTGCACTTCCTGTCATTACCCGCCCCGGGGAAGCTAATGATCCAACTAGCAGACCAAATTTGCTGACGAATCCCAGTCATGTGCCACCTGAGGCACATTGCACATACACTAAGAAGAAGCAGCAGCAGCAGCTAGATAATAACTCAGCTGCCCTTACACTGTGTTAAATAAATTAAGAGACATTGCAGAATTTAAACATTCATCTCTTTTTTTCAAGTTCTTCATATTCTTCCAACTTGTTAAGTCTCAGGAATCTCTACAACAAAGCTAAGTTTGAAGCTCTAGCTCTCACTTTGTTTTCATGTTATATGGGTCATTGTACTTTTCCTAATGGCTACACTTTTCCAGTGTATCTTTTCACATTTGCAGAACTCAAGGTCGGCTCAAACAGTTTTTTCTAAGTTTTCCAAAATATTTGCCTTTAAGCTGACAGTAAACCTGGAAAAATTGCAGCAAAACAGGAATTTGATAAAATTGTGAGCAATTGAATAAAAAAAGGTGGGGGACTTACAGTGGGGAAACACATTTCAACCTGAACTGTAATTGTTGCTACTCCTATCTATATTATCTGACTACACTTAGGCAGGAAATTAGGTTTATAACTCTCAGAAGAGAGAGGTTCTAGAACAGCCTTCCAGTAAGAATAGTGGGGCAAGAAACCTAACTAGTTTTAAGCTGGAGCTTGATAAAGTTATGAACAGGATTATATGACAGGGTTGCCTGGATGGACTCCATGACCCAGGTTGTTCCTTCCGGTCCTATATCCTAGTGTTTTTCTATGGCTGTTGGAGAATTTAAGGCTGTATGGATTGTAATATTTTCTCCCCACTTTGGAAAGAAAGCAAGGGCTATTTTTTCAGTTGCGTCTTTGTGCCCGCTAAATGTTCTAACACCCTGTGCATTCTATTTGTTTCTATTCCATATAGATTCTTATCACCCTCATCTGAGCACCTTAACACCAGCAAAGGCAAGTGCTAGAAAAAGCACCAGCAGAATCCATTTAACTCAGTAGGTTTTGTGGGCACCAATTTGAACACTTTTGTGCATACAAGAAGAATTCTTGAAGTCTACATACAGATTATGGATCCATGCTTTGTACCCATACACAAGAAGGAAGCCAGCAACTGCAAACTTGCTCCTAGGAATGTCAGCTAGTAATAGTTCCATCTGAGAGCTGGAAATGGGAATCATGAAGCGGATTTACTGACCTTTAGTGTTATACAGGGCACACATGTGAGTTTGGGAAGTTTACGTTAAGTGGGATGTTGTAAGTGTTGCATTTACTCATGCGTTGAGACTGGACTAATCTTGAACATACAATGCCAGAATAACTGGAACTTGCTCAGTGTCCACAGATGTAGCCACTTTGATGTAGAAAGCAAATGTTGTGGCCGATTATTTAGGATTCTTCAGGCTGAATCCTGCAGCCTCTAATCAGGCAAAACTCTCACCTAGTCAATGGAAGTTTTATCTGTATAGGCATACCAGGATCAGGCTTTTCTTGATTGTTCGTGTGGGCTGGCTAGTAACTAGATCTCAGTTCATCAGTGTTATAGAATCATAGAAGATTAGGGTTAGAAGAGACCTCAGGAGGTCATCAAGTCCAACCCCCTGCTCAAAGCAGGACCAACACCAACTAAATCATCAGTTATGTAAGAGGCTACTGGGACAGTGGAACCTTTCAACACATTAGTCCTCTCTCTGACCAGATTGAAAGGAACTGCAAGATGATATGTCAGAAGCTTTGTTTCCTCTCTCCTTTGAGCCATTGTAAAACACCAGAAAACTGCACAAAACTGTGGCTGTTGTCATACTTTACCTTATCATTTGTTTGCTTTCTTTATTGTTCCTAAGTATAAGATGTGCGTTGCTAAAAAGTACTCAAGGATGTTTCAGAAATGAATGGACTTGTTTGAATCTGAGCCAAATCCAATAATTTCAAGCTTAACCTTTTTCAAACATTGAGCTACAATAACTGAAAGGTCTGCTCTGAGCCTGTAAATTTATCAGCAAAACTCCATCTGCTCGCCCTCAAGTGACTTTAACTAGAAATCTTGCTTGTTATGGCATACACAGTTGCATCATGAATTGGGGAAACCCCAGTAGAAATGGATTCATGGGTATCACATTCCAGCCTTTATATTGTGACAGATATTGCTGGTCCCAGGATATTAGTGAGACAAGGCGGGTGAGGTAATATCTTTTATTGGACCAACTTCTGTTGGTGAGAGAGACACAAGCTTTTGAGTAAAGAAGCCCTCTGTGTGGCTTGAAAGCTTGTCTCTCTCACCAATACAAGCTGGTTGTCACCTTGTCTCTCTGGTCTTTCTATTAGCATGAATAAATCTTCAAGATGCAGATTCCATTCTCACTTTATTCCCTGTGCTTTATTTTGTCCTTAAAATAGTGTTAAGAATGGTACAACATACTCCTCTGGGACTGCCTCCTTATATTTAAGAATGTTTCCTTTCAGAGAAAAGAAAAGGAGGACTTGTGACACCTTACAGACTAACAAATTTATTTTAGCATAAGCTTTCATGAGCTACAGCTCACTTCATCGGATGCATGCAGTGGAAAATACAGTGAGGAGATTTTATATACACAGAGAACATGAAACAATGAGTGTTACCATACAGACTGTAACAAGAGTGATCAGGAAAGGTGAGCTCAAATAAATTTGTTAGTCTCTAAGGTGCCACAAGTCCTCCTTTTCTTTTTGTGGATACAGACTAACATGGCGTACAGACAGCCCCCCAATCTGAAGCAAATACTCACCAGCAACCACACACCACACAACAGAACCACTAACCCAGGAACCTATCCTTGCAACAAAGCCTGTTGCCAACTCTGTCCACATATCTATTCAGGGGACACCATCATAGGGCCTAATCACATCAGCCACAATATCAGAGGCTCGTTCACCTGCGCATCTACCAATGTGATATATGCCATCATGTGCCAGCAATGCCCCTCTGCCATATACATTGGTCAAACTGGACAGTCTCTACGTAAAAGAATAAATGGACACAAATCAGACATCAAGAATTATAACATTTAAAAACCAGTTGGAGAACACTTCAATCTCTCCGGTCACTCGATTACAGACCTGAGGGTGGCTATCCTTCAACAAAAAAACAGACTCCAACGAGAGACTGCTGAATTGGAATTAATTTGCAAACTGGATACAATTAATTTAGGCTTGAATAGAGACTGGGAATGGATGAGTCATTACACAAAGTAAAACTATTTCCCATGTTATTTCTCCCCCCACCCCACCCCCCACTGTTCCTCAGATGTTCTTGTTAACTGCTGGAAATAGCCTACCTTGCTTGTCACCATAAAGGTTTTCCTCCTTTCCCCCCACCCCGCTGCTGGTGATGGCTTATCTTAAGTGATCACTCTCCTTACAGTGTGTATGATAAAACCCATTGTTTCATGTTCTCTGTGTGTGTATATCAATCTCCCCTCTGTATTTTCCACCAAATGCATCTGATGAAGTGAGCTGTAGCTCACGAAAGCTTATGCTCTAATAAATTTGTTAGTCTTTAAGGTGCCACAAGTACTCCTTTTCTTTTTGTGAATACAGACTAACACGGCTGCTACTCTGAAAGACTAACATGGCTGCTACTCTGAATTCTTTCAGAGAGTCTATAGTCACTTTTCTTAAGAAGGAATCAACCTGTTATGGATAGATCTGTTCTGACCCTAGCTAGGCAAACTTAAGAGCATTTCCAACTCTGGATCAGAGTGTAGTGGAACTGTGAGAAGCTAAGAAGATTTTACCACAGGACTTCAAGCTTTAATGTGTCATGGATCTTTACGCTGTGTAATCAGTGCAAGAGTGGAACTGATAACAGGTATAGATAAATCTGGTAAAGTGATCTGTGACAAGGCCCGGTCTGGTTTGTTAGTTCTGACATGGTCATTTGGCTCCAGCTTTTCCAGATATCCTCAATCCTTCTCTTTTCAGTCTGGATCTCTTTCCTAGGAAGTTTTGAAGTGGGATTTAAGTGGTGCATAACTTTTTCTGGCTGTTTGTGCAGGGGTAATTTTTACTCTTGGTGAGGCAAAAGGGCATGACTTGAACCTCTGGATACTTGTGTAACCCATGCCTACGTGGTGTGGCACTGTGTCCCTCTCTAGTGGTGGCTAGACCAGCTAGAGAGTGATGTGCCTGTTACAGCGTTGGCTAATAGAGTGTGTATTTTAGCTCATGCAGTAGAGGCTCATGCATTAAGCTCCAGAGGTCCCAGGTTTGATCCCAGCCGATGAGGACTGGGGTCTGTCGGCGTTAGGCTTGCCTAGTGCTTTCCTGATTTTTTTTTCCCCTGGGTGATAAGGATTAGGATTCTTGTGATTCGATTCATCATCTCCTAATTCTCTTTGATCCTGTAAGGTTCCTTCCTGCTGATGACCAATAGGGACGAATGGGTCAATGCACTTTATTTATATACCTATTGTGGTGTGAGACTAAGAGAAAAGTGACAGTGCATAAGCCAGTTACTGTGCTGTGCTGGTTGTTCCTAGCTTTGGTTCTATCAGTTCATTCCTGAGGGGAAGAGACTTGGCATTATTTTATACCAACGATGACACTGGAGACAAATCCCTTGTTGTGAGCAATCCTTCAGCTGCCATGTGTGAGGATCAGCCACAGTGATTCTGATCATGCATACTTATGGACCCACATCACTAAATCAGTGCAGGCCTGATTCTGCCACTCTTACTTATGGTGAATAACACCTTACTTTTCCAGGCGGTCCATTGGTTTCAGTGGAGTTATTTTGTAAAGAAATCATGACACAATTGGATTCTTAACAAATCATAGTGTTACAGGTGCCCTAATTTACTAGAAAAAATCTTTCTAGTTGTCATTCCATTGAGGTTATTCTGTTGGTGAACTTGCTTTACTTGGCTTCTTATCATATAGGTCTTTAACTCAGATGGCTGTTGGAAAAATTGCTACTTGCATTTGGTCCAACATTTTAACTTGCATTGTTGGCTCCATGATTGCTGGGACAGTTCATGATGTATAGAACATATCAGTGTTTCCCTGCTCGTCTGTATAGGTTATTACTTTCCTTAGAGATCCTGGCCAACAGTGGACCTCTATCCCTCCTCTTTGTCTCTGCCTGGTATTTTAGAAATGATTGCCCTTCAGCTGCAGGCTCATTTATCTAGTAATGGTTTTTTTAATGAGAAATTTCAGTGTGGATTTAAAGCATATCACAGTAGTCTCCTTCAAGGTCACAAATGAGCTATTGCTAATAAATTCAAGTTTAATCATTGTACTTGTGTAACTGCATCTCTGTGCTGCAGTTGATGGTATACATCCTGGAATTTTGCTAGACTATTTAGAGGCATGTGGTTTTAAAGCACCTTCCTGAATCAGCTGAGTTCATACCTTACAAACGGAAATTTCCTGTTACCATGGGCAATCACTGGTTTACTCCAGTATGCTCCAGAAACCATCTGCATTCCATAGGATTTTATTAAGTTCTAAGCCCTATGCTTTTTTGCCTGCGTACACAGCCTGTTTTGTCCTTTTTTATTATGGATCAGTAAACATGTATTTTCACAGTTAATGCAGTTGATTTGCCGATTTATTTGTCAGTAAGTCTTTTCTTTTGTGTCAAACTCAGCTGTGTTGGCATGTCTTATTGAGATTCAGTCATGGATGGCGATACATTGCTTTTAACTCATAGCTAATAACAATGAATTGTATTTGGTGGCTTCATGGACTTATCTGAGAAATGTTCATGCACTCAAGATGATCACAGAACACTTCTCTTATGGTATTCAAATTATGACCTTTAGATTTATTAAGGGATCACTCTTGTACAGTCACTAATTCAATCTTCTGTCAGTTCACGAATATTGCTAAATTGAAACCATTCCTCTGATATTTCAACACTGCTTGATGCCTTTTTTTACTTCAGAACTGGACTACTATAGTCCATTGTTTAATAGATTCCCAGATGGTTCTTTTCAGACTTCTTTTTATCCAAAATGCCATTACTGTTATTAATGTTTGAACTGGTGCATAAATCCACATGCACATATCACACACCATGCTTTCAAGAGACTATAATAATTATCTGCAACTTTTTAGATTAATTTAGAAATGCTACTGATTATTTTAAAGCACTCTTTGATTTTGATCATCTCTCAAGTTTATGGAGGAGATGGTATGATGGGATAACATGATTTTGGTAATTAATTGATCTTTAAATATTCGTGGTAAATAGGCCCAATGGTCGGGATGTTAGATGGGGTGGCATCTGAGTTACTACAGAAAATTCTTTCATGGGTATCTGGCTGGTGAATCTTGCCCATATGCTCAGGGTTCAGCTGTTCGCCATATTTGGGGTCGGGAAGGAATTTTCCTCCAGGGCAGATTGGAAGAGGCCCTGGGGGTTTTTCGCCTTCCTCTGTAGCATGGGGCACGGGTCACTTGCTGGAGGATTCTCTGCTCCTTGAAGTCTTTAAACCATGATTTGAGGACTTCAATAGCTCAGACATAGGTGAGGTTTTTCGCAGGAGTGCGTGGGTGAGATTCTGTGGCCTGCGTTGTGCAGGAGGTCGGACCAGATGATCATAATGGTCCCTTCTGACCTTAGTATCTATGAATCTCTATATTTTCAGTCTCTCTACTTCCTTTTCTATCTATAGACAACAGGGGCTGAAAATTCCCATGTTTTATTGTCAGAGAGTGGTAGGAACAACTTTTAGTTTGAAGCTACCCCACAATTGTGAATCCTTAAGCTATTTCTGGAGCGGCTGAAGTTATTTTCAAAGCAAACTTAGAACATATTTATTCTATGAATCTGTCCTTTGTTTTATTTCATAAATTTTAATTTCTCTGAAACAAACTTCTGCAGAGCTCCTTCATGACACAGAGGCCATAAAAGTTTATTAAGTAAGTCTTCAATGAAGCCCAGTAACATTTTTTGTGGTTGGTTAACATGCATGGTGTCCTTCAATCGACTTGATCAGTACAATATATTTTGCTCATGTTAATCTTGACTCTGGGAAAGATTTTCATGGGAAGCTGGACACCTCACACCTATTTGTGCCTTTGAAAAAGTCTTCCCCTCTCTTTATAGGATGGCATACAATATTTTCTATAGGCAAATTCATAACAAAGAAGATGCCATTAATAGTAGATACAGCAAATTCATTTTCCCTTGAGGTTTTAAACTGTCATTGCCCTAATGTGTGTTGACATTTTGAATGCCATTGTATAAATTCAAAGGATTATAGCACATTGTCTGATTAAAAGCAGCTGGAAAAACCATCTGAAAACAGGAGAAATTACAGCTGATGGTATTGAGAACCCTGGAGGAAAATATATTTTCTAGCTGATGTACAATAGAAGCTACTTCCCTGATAACTGTTAAATGCAAAAATCCATCAGATGTCAACAAATCTGATGTAAAAAGGGAAGTGCCTTTTTTTATCATTGTTCCCTACATCTTGAAGCTAACATTCTCTCTTTTCTGGATAGACATGTATGAGTTTATCTGAATTAGCTTTCCACCCATCCCCATAATTGTCTGCATTTCTTTATATCCATGTTCTAAAATTGGGGAATAAAATCCTGTTATTTTCACATGTATTTTCACATCACCTTGCCTAATGCGTTCCATCAGGTGGGTGGAACTATGTTGTTCATATGCCAAAGTAACAGTTTTTGGAGGTCCTTCTAACAAAGGCTCCACATATCCTCCTTTGATTTATTTCTCACCTGGTGCTCAGATGCTCCCTACACCACTTCCCCCTCCCTCCACCTCCATCTGCCTTGCAGATGCCATTTGTGTAGAAAAGAGAAGCTATGTCTAGAGATTACATTATATGTGATCTAAATTCCACATCCAGACACTGCTCTGATGACAAGCTGACCATAGATAATCTCTGAGGCCTTGGAGAATAAGACTACCTCTCATCTGCCAGACTTCTGTCATCTTTAGACATAGAGCTATGAATTCTACCCAAGGGACATTGTGTCACTGAGAGTAACTCAGTCTGTTCCTTTCTTCACTGGAAGAGTTTCTCCTTGAATAAGGGCATTCTTGCCTATCTCTGCTGAGAATGCCTCTTTTTCTGTCCCCTTCCCTTTGCCTGTCCCATCCGTGAATCAGGGTTTCCCAGGGATCAGCCCCTGTACAAGCTTTGTTTTAAGAAGTTAGTGAGCTCATGTGCAGTAACAGTAGTACACAAGCAAAAATGCATTCTGTGAGGGTGTGGCAAAGGGACCTCTTTGTGCCAACTAGCAGAGGTTGCAGGGGGTGCATAGGGTTTTACAGAGATCTTGTGGGTCCAATATATACATAATATTTCACCAAAGGGTAGCATGAGAGGTCTCTACCAAGAGCTTATAACCTACTTGTCATCATAATCATGGTGAAATGTTTGTATGTACAGATCATAATATTTAAAGAACCATGTACCTACACTGAAAATTAGGCTTTTAAGGTCTTGTGGATAAGGCAGGTCAACAGGAAGTAACATGCCTCAGACATGCTCCATTCAGGCAGGAGGCAACAGAGACTTCTCTCCTTGTCTGGTCATGTGTATATTGTCTGCTTCACAATGGAGCTCTACTTTCACACTGAGCCAGATGTCCATTCAAAGCTTGCAAAAACTATAAGAGAAGATCTACAGGAAGAAACAAAATCAAAAGGGGATGCGCTGTTTATGAATGAAATATAAAGGGGTGCCCTGTTTATGAATGAATTGTTATATATATCTTTGGAGGAAAAGGAAGACACTGGGTCCTTCATGTAGGAGACAAGCTGACAGCATGTCTATCTCAAACAGAGGCTCGCCGCTCAGCTTGGCTGTAAAATGCTGCATGGATGTTGGGTGAGCATTACTCTACAGGACATGAGCATCTAGTTAATTAAGTCTAGGCTCTAAGGAGTGTGTTATAATTTTATTTTACATGTAACCAATTGTTTCTAATACTTCTACTTGCTCTGACTTGGAGTTACTGAGGTGGAACTGGTACACTGGATCTGTCTCTTTGGAAGAAGCAAATCTGTGAATACCGTGAGGCAAAGGGCTGGACTCCAAGGCTCAGGGAGTGTGTCTGTCACTAACTTGCTGAGAAGCGGTGAGGATTGTGTATGCCTAGAGGGGAGCGCTTGTGTTGCCTGTGGTTGGTGGAGTTGGGGAGCTGACCTCCTGCAGGCACAGACATGGCTCCCTCACACTAAAGGCAGGTGGGTAGCAAGATGCCTCATGTTTCTGGGTAGACCCAGGAAGCACCACAAAGGGTAAAGAATGTTTTTATATTCATGAGCAAAAGACAACTGCCACTAATACCACAGACAAGATGATTATGTGCTTTGCTGCTGAATCTGGCCAGGGCTCAAGTGTGTGGGCCCACATATTGGTGAAGACCAAATACTCCAGAAATCTTTGCTTATTGACAATGTATCCTGAATCATTGAGTTTGCAAGAGGTTTTTTTTTTAAGGTTCTCTGTACCAATGAAGGGGTGATGGGGTTTAGGGCATTTTTACCTTGGGTTCTGAAATTAGT
Source organism: Dermochelys coriacea (assembly GCF_009764565.3). Lineage (NCBI taxonomy): Eukaryota > Metazoa > Chordata > Testudines > Dermochelyidae > Dermochelys > Dermochelys coriacea. The sequence continues at coordinate 331,382,184 of NC_050068.2, forward strand.
TCCACTCCTAAAATTAAAAATGTTGAGCTTCTTATACTTATGAATATCATCTGTGCTAGAAAAGCTGGCTGCCATTACATGTGAGAACTACAAGCACTGATGGAATACTCTTCTTGCCTTCCACGCATTCATGGCATAAGAAGGTACAAAAACCTTGTAGAGCAAGTTAACAGCTTCAGCCTGTGATTCAATGACTGAGTTCTCTACCCTCTGCCACAGGCCATCTGTAAACAAAGGAGGGGAAGCCAGAGACATGGGCACCTAGGGATCACCTACAGTTGTTGAAAATAAAAGGTTGTCCTAACCAATCTGCAATGCATGGCTGAGGGGGAAAAATAGCTTCCATCTAGTTCCTAAAGTTTGAAGGATGGAAAACCCTGCCAGGTCTCACCTCCTACAGGCTAGTGATAGCCCAAACCTAATAGTCAAAGGAAAAGTGTTGAATACATTGAATTGGCACACTTGCCAATTACCTCATTTCCAATTCCGTCCCCAACACTAATGTCCAAGATTGTGACCAGCAATCCAGTTTGAATAGACAACTGCTAAGGATAGCCCTTTGATCGTCATGGGGGAGGGGGATGATGAAATCCTGAGGTGATTGAGGATTTGCCCTCTACATGGATGTTAAAGTCACCAAGCACTATGAGCACTGGCGTCTCCAAAGCCACACTGGTGAGGAATGTCATCTCTTCAGGCAGAATCGTTGTGGAACAGTCAGATGAATGGTACACTGGAAATTAGACTTGACTTAACAGGACTGTTATGGGCAACTGTTTCAAAATTATAGGCATCTCCACACCATTACTTTGGCACAAAGAACATAATTCCACCTACTTTATGGGATTTTGAATTTATGAAAATGAACTTCTTTACCCTTCTCCCCAAAACCTAATTGCTTATTTTTTATATAAAAGGTCATTTTTTTTTATAAACACAGTTTCTCTTGGGTAGATATCGTCTTTCCTCACTATTGGTTGGTATCTTCTTTCCTTACTATACAAGATGGATGTCCACTGTTTACAACTAGTCTACTACACTGATGGGAATGGTTAGATAGATCCTATACACAATGTTTTCCTTCCGAACATAGCAAAAGGGAAATAAAACGAGTGTCATAATCCCTAACAATGAAATAAGATAAGGAAACTGTATTAATTTTGATGGTGTATATGGACTAAGGGTGTTAGTAAAACCTAGTTACTGTTTAAGATCAGTTTTATATAAGGTTTGGTATACAGAGACCTTAGATAGCTTACTATTATGGCAAACACACCATTATTTTTTTTATTAAAAAATAGAGAAAAGAAGGAAAAAAGTTAAAGCATTTTAAATGTAAAGTATTAAATAAGACTTTTATGTTACTAAATCTTTTAGTATTTAGCTAGAGAGAGAGTTTTTGGAAGAAAAAAATTCTTATTTTTTTAAGATGTCATTAAAGATGGTAACTGCCTTTTGGGGAAAAAGAGAAGAAGCTAGTAAGATGGGCTGGAGCTGTTATTGTTACTGGGTGATTTTAGAAGACAAAACAAGATGAACACATACAAAATGGAAGAGAAAGAATAGCAAAGATATAAAAAGCAGCTTTTGTTTTTGATTTCAACTTTTATTTGCATCCTTATTGCTGGAGAAATACAGGCACAGCAGATGGTTTCGTTAACCACCTAGAGACCCAACAAACTTGTACTAGCATTGCTTTTAGTTGCTTTTTTTGGTTATGGGCTTACAGCAGTAATGGAAAATATACAGACTTGGTCAGCTAAGCCAGACTTGTAATAGACAGAAGGAAAAAGGAGTGGGATAGGAAAAGTGGGGAAGGAAAATGACAAATGGGGGTGCAGGGAGAGAGAGAGAGAGAGAGAGAGAGTTTCAGGTTTATTTGGAATTTAGCTGGAGCTGGTAGAGGTGGTCATATTGTTTGGTTGCTTAGTTTAGTTTTTGGCTTGGTTTGGTAGAACTTTTTCTAGGATTAGGACAAAGAAGGTCTGGAGTTTTAGGAACCGGAGAGGTGCGTGACACAGCCTAAGGCTGACCACCACTCTCAACACTTGTAAATGTGGGGCAAATTAGGGAGATAACTGGATAAGGATAGAATGATTAACCAGTTAACAAGGAGATTTAGTTCATCAACTGAGGAGAGCTAAAAGGGAGACAGGAAGATGAAGAGGGGAAGGTTGGAAGAAAGGGCCAGAGAAGCCCAGGATCTCAGAGAAGTGAGATCTTCCCCCAACACCTCACCCTGTGCTTAGGGAGAATGTAAGCACCTCAAGCTCTGGGCAACTTGTAGTCTTGTATTCAGACTCTCAATAAAGCTCTTGGCTTTGGCCTTGCAATGAGTTCTGCATGAGGAATACAGAGTGCCCTGTGACAAGTGGGGGTTTGTCTGGGCTCTTCCACTCTGTGGTGTAGTAGAAGGGCTGGAGAGAGGAGCTGACCAGAAGGCAGTGGGCTAGGCAGCATGGAGGATGCACTAGGTAGTGGAACCACAGAAGGAGTTGCAGAAAATGCTCCAAGAGTTTCAACAGACTCAGTGACAAGAAAGACAACCCTTGTTAGCCTGACAAGCAGAACAAGAACAAGACCCTACAGCAACTTATTACAGGCAGGCACAGGTACAGCAACAGCTGATGGAGAAGCTGGTGAGTCCAATGGCAAGGAATGATTACCAGGTGGTGGGCATAGGACTGGGCAAAAAGGGGCCTGACAGGTGACCAATGCCTTTTTATTTAAGATTTGAGAGGGTGGCATCAGGAGCAGGCTGGGAGAAGAGGGTATGGCCCTTCCGTTTGGCTTCCTACCTTTTGGGAGAAGCACAAGCTGCATATATGGTGCTTAGTGATGTCCAGGCAGCTGACTATGATACAGTAAAAGCAGCCATTCTAGGCTAAAAGGGACTATCTGCCAAATGGTACAGGCAGAAGTTTTAGGCAACCAGATGGTTGGAGGGGATACGTCCTGGAGCCTTTGCCAAAAATTAATCAATTGGGCCACTAGGTGGCTGAGACCAGATGGCCAAGGAATTGGGGAGGTAATGGACTCCATTATTTTGGGGGAAATATTACAGAGTCTCCCTGAAATCACTTGAGTTTTGGTGCGGGAACACTAACCTGAGACCTTAGAAGCTGCCATAAAGCTCACTGAGGAGATTGTGAAATCAGTCCATCCATTTAGAGGACAAGACCCAGAGAGGAAAGGCAGGGAGTCATTGACTATAAAGACACTGGAAAAGAAAATAGGACAAGGAGACCCCTTCCTCACACTGCCAAATGGTTTGTTACCAATGCTGCGATTTGGAACACTTGAAAAGGAACTGTTCCGATATGGATTGTATCTTCACTGAGTTCTGTGGGTGAACAGAAACCCTTGGTGGGCAGTCAAAATGGACACCCACCATCTGTGTAACACTGGAGCGCTAACAAATCATGACCCTGGTAGACTCTGCTGTTGGGTGCTCGTGGATCAGGAGAGACTGGTGAAACCCTATTGGATGGTGCTGAGAGAGAGAGTAAAACTGACTTTTCCTATCCAGTGGCCAGAGTACCCATGGAAATTCAGGGAACATTTAGATGGAAATGTGTTGGGGTAGTCAGGACCTTGCCCCAGTTGGTATTAATTGCAACAGATTGGATCCCTTTTCTTTTAAGGAGGGAGAGGAATGCCCAGAGATTCAAATGGCCAGAAAGGACAGGACCAGAGTAGGCAAGGTATCAAGAAATAGGTTCAAAACTCATATGGGGGCTAGAGAGAAAAGAAACGGGACAAGAGATATGCCAAGAATTCAATGGCCTGGAGAAAGACCTCAAAGTAGAGAATTTAAAAGGGGGCAAAACTACAACAAGGTTTGGTAGGGAAGTTAGGTGAAGTGGTATGTGAAAAGGGAAAAACCTGTGTCTGAAAGTCTTCTAGATGGTAACAAAGATGGTAATAACTGTCCCTTTTTGGGGAAAAGGGTAGGAGTTAGTTAAAATGGGCTGGAGCTGTCATAGTTGCTGCTGTTAAAGTCCCATGCCATCTCCTGGAAGACAAAACAAAACAAACACCCACAAAAGGGAAGAGAAAAGAATAGCCAAGATAGAAAATGGAGCTTCCATGTCTGCTGTTTATTTAGACTTGCCATCTCGCTGCTGGAGAAAGAGCAGTGGACTGTTTAAGGCATTGCTTTTCATTGCCTTGTGCTGGTCAGCCTTACAGCAATGTTGTAAAACATACTGTTTTGGCCATCTAAACCAGACTCTTGTCAGACAGAAGGAAAAAGGAGAGGGCTATGAAAGAGAAGAAATATGGTGGAGAAGGAAAAGAACACATTGGCAGTGGGGGAGGGGAGAGAGACCATCTCATCTTCCAAGTGCTGTTGAGGATTTAGCTAGAGCTGGTGGAAGTGGGGATATCATTTGAGTCCCTTTCTCTCTGGCTCACTCTTGCTAGGGTATCTCTCCAGATTAGGACTAAGATGGTCTGGGATCCCAGGAGATGGTATGGCTGGCAGACATGGTTAAATTTGCTCCATTAGCCGATTTTTTTCCCCAATATTTTTCCTGTAAGGACCCTAAACGGTGTAGCTGCATGAAATCGCCCAACCCCTGATTATTTTTCCACCAATTTTTGGTTTAATTATCAGTCTTTTAATTTTTTTTATTTACCAAATATGATCATAACCTAGTCCTTGAGTTATATTAGTAGACTTTTTTTTGTTTGGACTTATTCAGGTCTTCTGTCTCCTTTTTGTACATTTTCCCATCAACTTGTATTATTATAGGTTACTGTGATATTTTATAAACTTATTATTTTACAGTTGAGCTCATAATTAGGGTAAATGTGGAGGCCCAATGATCACACAGGACTCCATCACCTTTCCAGAGCAATAACTATAGTAAAAATAAAATTATCAATAAGTAAAAGCTTATCTAACCCTCCGTTCTACTCCTTTCCTCCTTCCCACACACAGTAGTTGTGATTTCTAAATTAATTCTTTAGGCAAGAATGCAACAAGCATCTAATAAGATTTTCAGTGACTTTTCTATGTTGACGGTTAGAAGAATGCTGATATGCTATGCCCAATATGCTCAATCCCTCTCCATTCTGGGGAGACTAACTATGGTGCATCTGTTACGGTTTCTATATCAACAAGAGCAAGAGATTGCAGGCTGTTCCTAACATGGGGTTCTCATTGAGCCCAAGTATAGCAGCATCCATTAAATGGAAGATTTCCAAAGATAGAAAGGGGAGTTTAGTATTCAGCTCTCACTGCGACCCACTGGGAATTGGCACCTAACTTCCCTAAAATGGTCAGGTTTTCCTACAGTTAACATGCATGTGTTTCTTCCTTTGTTTTTTTTATTTTGACTTGCAGCAGAATAATTGATTTTTTTCCTTTTAATTCCCATCCCCTTGACTTTATTTTTGTTCACACTTGGCATGTGAGCCTGGGAAACTCAAATACTTGAATGCTGCATCCTCTTTCCCTTATGGAGACAGACATAAAATTATGAGCTCATCAGAAATGTCTAGCAGGTCAAATTAACCTCCTTTCATTGTAGGCTGCTAGGTGTTGTAGGGCACTCAAGAATTAATTAATATCGATATAAAAAATGTCCCCAAATAGATGTATTTTGTGAATTACACTATGTTAATAAGCCATGATGAGAGAGAATTCTTCAAAAATCAGTGCGATAGGAAGTAATTGCCAAGAGAGGTTTTATGAAAAAATCTAAATGATCTTTAGTAATGAAACTCTTGTGTGGCTTATATATTAATGTGGTAATATACTGCAATATACCAGAAAATGTCCCCTCCTAAATATCATGACATTACCCATGGAATAAAGAACAATTTTATGACCAGCATACTGCAGACACAAGCTGTAGCAATAATAGCAGGATATTTTGTTGCAAGTTATATTTTAATGAAATCATTATATTGATGCATGATATGGCAAACTACAAAATTGAACATCCATTTTTTCTGTTTTTGTTTTGTTGCTCTATTCTGTGATATCATATTTAGATTATTATGCTCAATTCAGTGTAAGAAGGGACTGATGACCTAGTCTTCAAAGCAAAAAATATACTGGCCCAGCCTCCCAGAACAAGTTTTGACCTTTAGCACGTATTAATTGTATAACAATAGCACCTAGAAGCTCCAGCTGAGATCAGAACCTAAGGGTATGTCCATGCTGCAGTTAGACACCTGTGGCTGACCTGTGCCAGCTGGCTCAGGCTCAGGTTGCAGGGCTGTTTAATTCTGGTAAAGACTTTCTGGTTTGGGATGCAGCCCGAGCTCTGGGACCCTGCCACCTTGTAGGGTCCTACAGCCCGGACTGCAGTCTGAGCCCAGAAGTCTACACTGCAATTCAACAGCCCCACGGCCTGAACCTCATGAGTCCGAGTCAGCTGGCATGGGCCAGCTGCAGATTTCTTATTGCAGTGTAGACCTACCCCTATTGTACCAGGTCCTGCACTCACATCTAGAGAAAGTTCCTGCCTTGAGAAGCTTTTAATTTAATAGACAAACAACAACACAATGGGTAGGAGAAAGGGATAGTCATTCATCCTGTTTTACAAATGGAGAGAAAAATCTATTATCTTCTGACTACCTGCTCCTGGAAACTCCAGAACAAAGACCCCTGAACTGTATAAAGTATGGGCTAAACTTTTCATGAGTGTGTTAGTTCTGAGCTGAGGCTGTTATGAACTTGTGAGACTTATTACTGTTTAATTTATCAATTTGATCCAAAACCACCTCTACTGACACCTCAATCTGGGACAGTTCCTCAGATTTGTCTCCTGAAAAGAATGGCTCAGGTGTGGGAATCTCCCTCACATCTTCTGCAGTGAAGACCAATACAAAGAATCCATTTACCTTAGCAATTCCCCTCGTGGAGGTGTTTTTTAATCGTGCTGGGAGAACTCTCTCCCGGTGCTAAGCTGCGACTACATAAGCCACATTAAAGTGCTGCTGTTGCTAGTGAAGACATGCCATTTGTGTGTTTTGCTAGTTGCTCTTCAGATTCTTTTTTGGCCTGCCCTATTGTATTTTCACACTTGACTTATGAGTTGACACAGAGTTTATGCTTCTTTCTAGTTTCCTCGGTAGGATTTGACTTCAATTTTTAAAGGATGTCTTTTTGCCTCTAACCACCTCTTTTACTCTTTTGTTTAGCCATGGTGGCATTTTTTTTTTTGGTCCTCTTACTTTTTTTTTTAATTTGATGTATACATTTAGTTTGAGCCTTTATTGTGTGGTTTTAAAATAGTTTCCATGTAGCTTGCAGGGATTTCACTCTTCTAACTATTCTTCTTAATTTCCTTTTAACTAGCTTCCTCGTTTTTAAGTAGTACCCCTTTTTGAAGTTAAATGCTTTTATGGTCGGTTTCTTCAGCATTTTCCCCTATAACAATGTTAAATTTAATTATGGTCTCTATTACTGAGTGGTTCAGCTATATTCACATTAACTCTTTCAGTGGCCCAGTTTTTATTCAATTATTTAATTGAACTGGAATAACTTCAAATGCAGAGATTGAGGGAGATTCATATCAGAATATTCTACAGGCTAGTGGTTAGGTCCTTCATCCAGCGGTAGCAAATCCCTTCTCCCCTTCAGGACAGGAAGGGGTTTTGAACCCGAGCACCTCTCACATCCTGGGGGAGTACCCTATCCACTAGACTAAAGGTAATAAGTGAAAAAGTGTTTCCTTCCCTTCCTCCCAGCTATTTTGTCTGGACTCGCTTGAGAGACCTGATCTGGCAGGCAACTTGTGACCATGCTGTCACTGTGCCTCAGTGGGTCGCAGCTGAGAATGCCAGATTAGGATGAACTGTTGAGAAATAGGGTGGACTCACCCTACACTAGTGGTTATTCTATCATTAGATTATACCAACCCAGTAACAAAAGTAAACTTCTGTCTCAACACATTGGCTAACAAGAAGTCAAAAATGCTGTCTCCTTAGGCATTCCAGCCTTTATTTCATCACCCAGACACTAGACTTTATGATGAGTGGTTATTGAAAACCAGTTTCATCAAAGGGTTCTTCTGATCCCAAGAGATCAGCCACATAGCCACGTCAATATAGAACTCAGACCTTACCCAGTAATCACGCTGCTGCAAATCCTTTAGTAACAAAATCTAAAGGTTTATTAATAAAGAAAAGAAGAAGAGAGTTAAAATGGTTAATAGATCATATACATGCAATCATGGCAGTGTTCTTATCTCAGGTTTGCAGCAGTGATGGAATAGACTGCTGGCTTGTAAAGTCCCTGATAACTTCCAAAAGATGGAAGGTCCTCAGTCAATGTGCTCCTTTTAGTTGTAAATCCACAGTCCAGAGAATCAGAACAGGAAAGAGGCAACATGGAGATGTTTCAGGGGTCTTTTATATCCTCAGCCATGTGATTGGAATTTTACTGTCCCAAACAAAGCTCACAACATAGTTTCTGGAAAATTATTGGCACAAAATGGAGTCCCGGGTCACATGAGCATGTCACATGCCTATACGTGGCTTGCTGACTCTCAGGGGCAGCCATTGGCCCCTTGGTGGCTAAAGTATTTTTAGGATGAGCTATCTAGATGAAATGAGTTTCTTCTATGGACCATTGTGATAATTAAGTGTATTTGATGGGCCATCAACTTGAATAGTCCATTCACAAAGTGCTGGCTAGACTGGATGTAAATACCCTATGGGTGTTACCCAAGGAACAAATACAATGATGATACAGGTATATAGCCAATATTCATAACTTCATATACAAAAATGATGCATGCATATTATCAGGATAATCATACTTAGCAAATCATAACATTTCCATTGACACCTTACATGCCATGATTTGTACCAGATTTGTTGCTATTGTCTAACAGTGGCAATATCATGGATATAAATGGTCATATTTCTGTCATACAGCATCACACATGCCTACCAGATAGCGCCCCGCATGTGACTTAGACGGCCACATGCCTGCCTTCCCTGGTTTGTGAGTGCTCTGGGGCTAAGGTGGGAGATAGGTGTCCAGATGCCTAGGGTGAAGCGGCAGAGCATATGCCCAGAGGCAGGAACTTAGGTGCCAAGGGAGTTCAGATGCCTACAGGGTTAGGCAGCCTCCAATTGGGAGTTTTGTGGGTTGCGGCGGTGCCTAAAAATGGGACTTCGGTACTTAAGTACTTTCATCGATCACACCCCGGCCCTTAGGCCCTGATTTTTTAAATTGTTCCAGTCAGGGGTTTGTTTGTTTGGAGCAACTGCTGGATTGGAGCCTTAGCCTGATGTATCTACAGATTTTTTGAACATGCTAAAATATTGGCATGTAACCAATTTGAAATATTCACTCATTATAGAATGAACCACTGTATCTTTCTTAATTGAAGATGGGGTTCACAATGCTTTTTCCTCATTTGAAAAAAATAATCTCATACTATCCTGAATTCACAAATGGCCATAAAATATCCCATGGCACTCTTTGAAAGACTAGTTGTATTAACCTCAGCATCCTGACCAAATGACAGTTTGATTAATTGTACCTAATTAAAATTTCCCCTACAGTTTCACCTAGCTATGGTGTTCTCCTTCACTTACTGTCCTAAAATGTTGATTAGAGTTGTTTTGTGCTGTTGAAAATCTGCTGTATCTCATCCCAAAGGTATTTCAGTGAGGGGAGAAGTGAATCTTTTAGTGTTTGTAGTTTGTGAAGTGTTTTGGAATCCTTTGGGATGTTAAGCACTAAATACATTACACACACAAGACTACATTAAAATAACATTGCCTGTGCAACCTTAATTGGGCCCCTTTTATATGCATTGTGATTACAGTCTTTAATCACATGATCACATACTGTTCTTTCCACAGGATCCCTGCCTTCCAATCTCCCTCCTCATTCCAACTCCCAGTCCCAGATTCTCTCTCCTCCCTTGCCAACCTCTAATCCCAGTCTTCCATCTCCCACCTCCTTGTCCCAATCTACTCCCCTCACCCCATCCCACTGGTCTGACTCTTGTTTCCTCCGCAATCAAATCAGGCAGTTTCCTCCTGCTTGCTTCCTGGGCCAAGGAGGGGGGTCACTGAGAGTATGGGGGAGACAAGCTCCCTGCTCTAGGTTCAGGTGCCCAGACCTGAACTTTGGCACAGCCACAATTGCAACAACAATGTGACTGCAGGTAAAGTCTTCAGTCCCAGGCTGAAGCATGCCCGGTGCACCTGGACTCTTCAGTGAATTTAGTTGCTAAAATTGAAGAAGTCTTTACTGGGTATATTGAAAATAAAATGTTTCCAAAGGCTTAAACTTGGCCTTTAAATCCTTCCTGGCCAGAGGAAAAAACCCTTTCAGCTGTAAAGGGTTAAGAAGCTAAAGATAACCTCGCTGGCACCTGACCAAAATGACCAATGGGGAGACAAGATACTTTCAAAGCTGGAGGTGGGGGAGAAACAAAGATTCTCTCAGTCTGCGTGCTGCTTTTCCCTGGACCAAAGCAGGAATGCAGGTTGGAACTCCTGTAAAAAGTCAGTAAGCACTCTAGTTAGATATGCGTTAGATTCTGTTTTGTTTAAATGGCTGATAAAATAAGTTGTGCTGATTGGAATGTATATTCCTGTTTTTGTGTCTTTTCATAACTTAAGATTTAGCCTAGAGGGATTCTCTATGTTTTGAATCGGATTACCCTGTAAGGTATTTACCATCCTGATTTTACAGAGGTGATTCTTTTCCTTTTTCTTCTATTAAAATTCTTCTTGTAAGAAATTGAATGTTTTTTTCATTGTTCTTAAGATCCAAGGGTTTGGGTCTGTGTTCACCTATGCAAATTGGTGAGGATTTTTATCAAGCCTTCCCCAGGAAAGGGGGTGTAGGGCTTGGGGGGGATTTTTTAGGGGAAAGATGTTTTCAAAGGGGGGTCTTTCCCTGTTATATTTGTTAGACGCTTGGTGGTGGCAGCAATAAAGTCCAGGGACAAAAGGTAAAATAGTTTGTACCTTGGGGAAGTATTAACCTAAGCTGGTAAAAATAAGCTTAGGAGGTTTTTCATGCAGGTCCCCACATTTGTACCCTAGAGTTCAGAGTGGGGAAGGAACCTTGATACCAAGTCTAGGTGGATTTTCAGTGGGTGGCAAAAGGCACATTTGAGGCATAAAGGCAACCTCCCTGCCAAATGTCATATCCCTGTGCCAAAGAATGGGGAAACTAGAGTCTTTCCACAAAAAGTTTGCCTGAAGTTTTTAACATTGGCAAAACAACATATTTATCCCAACATTCTCAGAAATGCCTGAACAGCTTTGGCAGAAATTCCCCAAACAATTCAGCCTGAGGTAGAGATCTAGCATGTAAAATTTCAGCACAAATGCTTTAAATTTGGCATAGTTATAAGCAATTGAAAACACTGTCTTGAAATTGGAAGTGTCAGGCAACTTTAATAATAGGCAGGGCTACCAGCACTGTGTATAATATACACACAATATAATGTTTATGATAATTGTATCATTTTTATACACACTTATATCTGTGGACTGTATATAGCAATGACATAATCTTTTGTATTTGCAATACTGGAAAATAAAAGCAAACTTTGAAACAAATAAAAAGCCAATGGGTAGAACTGACTTCTACGCTAGTAGTAAGAGTAGTAAAATAGAGATAATTAGATTTAAAACTGAAATTAGCATGACTAAAAGATTTCATTTGCAGAACCGGATTTCAGCTGTAATTTGGCATTTCACTCACAGTGAGGATGACAAGTTACAGTCTCGAGAATAATAAAAACTGCCTCTGCAATTAACTTTCTTTTACATTTTGCAATGCATTAGACACACAAATAATGTATCACTGTATGGATCTTATCTTAAATTCCAAAGCCTTGACCCAGTGATGAACTCTACTCTGATCAGACTGTGGCAGAAGAAATTATATCAGGAACATCTCTCTGGTGGAGTTTCACTGCAGGTGCAATCTGCTAAAACAAAGTAGATAACATAAACATCGACAATAAAGAAAACCAAGGGAGCTCTGTGTTTTTTCTTTGACTGCCAATGTATCCTCTGGAGAGCTGATAAGACAAATTCCTGAGGCAAATGCTACCTCCTTTGTTACAACTACAGAGGATCCCGTGAAATTGATATGATTCCATTGCACAAGGAGGGGCAAGGGGAATTCTGAGACCAGAGGACAGGCTACGTATTCCGAGATTCTTAGGCCAGAAGGGACCTTTTGTGATCATCTAGTCTGACCTCCTGTATAAAACAGGCCAGAGAACTTCCCCAAAATAATTCCTTGAGCAGATTTTTTTAGAAAAAAACATCCAATCTTGATTTAAAAATTGTCATTAGTGGAGAATCCACCGTGTCCATTGGTAAACGGTTACAATGGTTAATTACTTTCACCATTAAAAATGTATGCCTTATTTCCAGTCTGAATTTGTCTAGCTTCAACTTCCAACCATTGGATTAAGTTATACCTTTCTTTGTTAGACTGAAGAGCCCATTTATTTATTTGTTCCCCATGTAAGTACTTATAAACTGCAATCCTTTCACCTTCTCTTTGTTAGACTCAAGGAGCTCAATCTATTTAGCTTATCATTATAAGTTGGTGTTGGTTGATTTAGTTGGTGTTGGTCCTGCTTTGAGCAGAGGATTGGACTAGATGATCTCCTGAGGTCTCTTCCAACCCTAATATTCGATGATTCTGTGATAAGGCATGTCTTCTAATCCTTTAATCATTCTCAGGCTCTTCTCTGAGCCCTCTCCAGTTTATCAACATCCTTCTTGATTTGTGGACAGCAGAACTGAACCACAGTAGTGGTGACACCAGTGCTAAATACAGAGGTAAAATAACCTCTCAATTTCTACTTCAGATCCCCCTCTTTATACATCTCAGCTCTTTTGGCCACAGTGTCACTCTGGGAGCTCATGTTCAGCTGATTATTCACCATGACCCCCAAATCTTTTTTCAGAGACACTGCTTCCCAGGATAAAGTCCTCCATCCTGCAAGTATGGCCTACTTTCTTTGTTCCTAGATTTATATTTAGCTGTATGAAAAAACATTATTTGCTTGCACCCATGTCACCAAGTAATCCAGATCACTCTGAATCAATGATGTATCTGCTTTACTATTTACCACTCTGCCAATTTTGTGTCATCTGCAAACTTTATCAGTGATGATCTTGTTTTGTTCCAGGTCATTTGATAAAAATGTTAAATAGTTTAGGGCCAAGAACCAATTCCTGTGGGACTCCGCTGCAAAACCCCCCCCTCGATGAAAATTCCCCGTTTACAGTTACATTTTGAGACCTATCAGTTAGCCAGTTTTTAATCAATTTAATGTATGCCATGTTAATTTTATATCATTCTAGCTTTTTAATCAAAATGTCATGTGGTACCAAGTCAAATACATTACAGAAGTCTATTATGTCAACACTATTAATTTATCAACCAAATCTATAATCTCATCAAAAAGATATCAAGTTAGTTTGAAGAATCTATTATCCATACACTCATGTGGATTTGCATTTATTATATTACTCTCCTTTATTTCTTTATTTGAGTCACGTATCAGTTGCTCCATTATCTTGCCTGGGATTGAAGTCAGTCTGAAAGGCCTATAATTACCTGGTTGTCCTATTTGCCCTTTTTAAAAATTGGCACATTAGCTTTCTTCCAGTCTTCTGGAATTTCCCCAGTGCTCCAAAACGTATTGAAAATCAACATTAGTGGTTCAGCAAATTCCTCAGCCACCTCTTTTTAAAACTCTTGGACACTAGTTATCTAAATCTCATTTTTTTTCTAAAATGTCTGACTTTAGTAACTTTTGTTTAATATCCACCAGAGATACTAGTGGAATGGAAAGACTGTTATCACCATATGATGAGAATATATCATCTGTTTTTTCCCCAGCTGCAGAACAGAAATATTTACTGAACACTTATGTCTTTTCTTATTATTTATGATAATTCTACCATTTCCATCTAGTGAGATTAATTTTCTACAATTCTTAACTTTTTTTTAGATTCATTACAATAAACTTCCCCTTTCTTTCATTTGTTATATAACTTTTTTATTTTTTACAGCTGCTTTCACTTCCCCTCTAACCCTGGTTGTGTTTTTTAATCAGCCCTTCCTCAATTGTGTGTGTCAGATGTCTTACTGTGTCCCTGCTGAGCTGGGTTTCCACTACATGGAGCCAATGGCCATGATTCCCAGCCAGTAGAAGCACAGTAGAGATGATCTGGAATATTTTAATGAATTTTTTTTAAATGCTAATTTATCAAAACCGAATCTGTTTGTGAAATAAGTTTGGATTCAACAAATCTCCTGACTCGAAAAGATGGTGGGGGAAAAAATCTTTCAAAACTGCCAAAACACTTCATTTTCACATTCTTGAAATGAAAAACTTTCTGGGCCACAAGAGAGGTGCCTATAAAAACAGTTTGATTTTTTTCAGAGGTCAGAATGCCCACATAAATCATCACAGCCCATTGTGTGGGCCACATATCAGGGAATAGTACATTCCAGCTGGATGTTCTTGGTGACTAGAAGACTGTGCTGTTGTTAATCATGAAAATAATATTCTATTTTTTTCCACAACTGCCCAGGCTTCTTTGAAAGAATGTTGAACCTTTATGTGCTAATGGTTCATGACTTCAGGAAGTATTGCCTCTAAAAACAAATGTTTTGCAGAATGGCACCATATGCAATCAGTGGAAGGCCTTGTCTACACAGGAAATTTGCACCAGATTAACCTAAGGAGTGAATTTACTCCGGTTTAGTTAAATCTGTGCAAAACAACTGTGTGGATACACTTATTTCAGTTTCACAATTTTTTTTCAGTTAATGTAAGTAGATTGGGAACAGGATTACGCTAAACCAAAGTAAGCCGCTCATACTGAAATAAGGGTATCCACATAAGGATTTCAATTAGTTCAATTAAATTGGTTATTTGGGTAATCTTTCCTGTGTACACAAGGCCTTAGTAAACGTGGGTCTATCCTTTGGTGCAACCACGTTAGAAATAATGGGAGAAAACTAAGGAGGAAGAAAACTAAGAACCTGTTACAAAGCCCACTAAAATCAATAGAAAGATTGTTCTTGTTTTCAAAGTGTTTTAGATCAAGCCCTGAAAAAGAGATATAGTGTGTTCTTCCCCACTCCTCCCCCATAATTTTTGTAATAGTAGATGCAATTACTTGAATTTTAGAAGATTTCATGATATTTCAAAAGTAATATTTGTTTTAGGGCTGCCAGGCATCTGGTTATCGACTGGAACACCTTGCTAAAAAGGGACCCTAGTGGCTCCGATGAGCAGCACTGACTGGGCCGTTAAAAGTCCAGTCAGCGGTGAGGCAGGGCTAAGGCAGGCTCCCTGCCTGCCCTGGCTCCGCACAGTTCCTGGAAGCAGCCAACATGTCCCTGTGCCCCATAGGCAGCCAAGGAAGCTCTGCGCCCTGCCCTCGCCTCGAGCACTGGCTCCACAGCTCCCATTGGCTGGGAACCGCACCATGCAATGCTGCCTGGCTGAGCCTTTGCCTAAGGGCCGGAAATGCTGACAGCTTCCAGAAGGAGGGTGGAGCCAGGGCAGGCAGGGAGCCTGCCTTAGCCCCACTGTGTTGCTGACCGGGAGCCGTCTGAGATAAGTGTCGCCCAGCTGGAGCCAACACCCCAACCTCCTGCTCCAGGTTGGAACCCCCTCCCACATCCAAACTCCCTCTCAGAGCCTGCACCCCTTCCTGCACCCCAACCCCTGCCCCAGCCCAGTGAAAGTGAGTGGGTGTGGGGGAGAGTGAGGGAAATGCTGGGAGCCGCCTGAGGTAAGCGCTGCCTGGAGCCTGCACTCTGAACCCCCTCTTGCACCCCAACCTCCTGCCTGAATCCTGAGCCCCCTCCAGCACCCTAACTCCCTCTCTCACTGCCCACACCCCCTCCTGCATTCCAAATCACATGACCCCAGCCCAGAGCCCTCTCCTGCACCCCAAATACCACATCCCTGGCCCCACCCCAGAGCCCATACCCCCAGTTGGAGCTCTCATCCCTTTCTGCACTCCTATCCCAGCCCTAAGCCCCCTCCCACACCCAAACTCCATCCCAGAGCTTGCACCCCGCACCCGCTCCTGCACCCTAAACCCGTCATCCCTGGCCCATCCCAGAGCCCACACCCCCATCTGGAGCCCTCACCCCCCACAAACGCCAACCCCTTGCTCCAGTCCAGAGCCCCCCCACACACTCTGAACCCCTTGTTTCTCACCCCACCCCAGAGCCCGCACCCCCAGCCGGAGCCCTCAACCCCTCCTGCACCTCAACCCCCTGCCTCAGCCCAAAGCCCTCTCCCACACTCCGAACCCCTTGGCTTCACTCCCCAGCCTGAAGCTCCCTCCTGCATCCCACACCCTTCATCCCCGGCCCCACCCCGGAGCCCACAATCCCAGCCAGAGCCCTCACCCCCTTCCACACCCTGGTCCCTTTGCCAACCCAGTGAAAATGAGCGAATGAGGGGGAGAGCAAGCCAGGGAGGGAGGGGGCAGGGAATGAGAGGGGATGGGGCCTTGGAAAAGGTGCAGGGTAAGGACAGGGCCTCGGGAAAGGTGTGGGGCAGGGTGGGGCAAGAGTATTCAGTTTTCTGCAATAAGAAAGTTGGCAACCCCACTGTTGGCAACATCCACTAAACTCTCACTTTTAAAAGTAGAAGAGCTTGCTATTGGCAAGCTGTGTTTCATCTGAAAAGCCCTGTGGAGTATAAGCACCAGATCTCAAATACACTCATGTTTTCTACATTAGACACACCTGAATGTTGATAAAAAAAACATGGCCAAAGACTTAAAAAATTCAAATGCACTATTGCAAATCTCACATACTCTATTCTATTCCAAATACCAACTGCTCGCTTTTCCTATTTCTATCTCTAAAGTGACTATATATCCCAGATTTTCATGTAATGTTCCAGTATCCCAGGAATTTCTTAAGTCAGTGAAGCAAATTATATGCTCATCCCATCCATGCCCTACCAATCAAATGCCCTGCCATTCCCTTCCCTCTCCTTATGTTGGGGGTGAAGTGCAGCTGGTATAGGAGATGAAAGCTAGTAGTCAGTTCCCCTCACAAAGGGTATTCTTCATCAGTTATCTCGGGCCATTTTAAGGCTGATTTGTGCTGCATGACTGCAACTGACACAAAATAGCCTTGGCAGGCTGGAGAATCTGGCCCTATATGTCTAACATTTCTAACTTGAACATGTTCTTTAAAAATTGGTTAAAATACATATCTAAAACTCCCAGCCTGCATGGGAGCATGTCAGCTGTATCTGAGCCTTCCAACTGAACGTAGACTGTCTAAGGAACATCTTCACTGTAACACACACACACACACACACACACACACACACACACACACACAGGGAAATTTACAGAGCAGATTTTAAAGCTAATATAACCACTTTGTTCAAATGACAGTTAAATCGCACCAGGGAAATGTGTCATTTCCCAAGTTTTTACCATGCCATATTCAAGCAACTACCATTAGGGACTTATTTTGGTGGAGCTAGCTAAAAGAGTAAATTACAGCAAATAATGTAGAATTTGTGGTTCTTTCTTCCACTCTTCTCCCCCAGATATTCAAGCTCTGGGAGATTTACTCTTCTTTCAAAACTTAGTTTTAGACTCACTAGGCCAGACCCTACTCCCAGTTACAAAGGTGTAAATTCAAAATAATAGTTACTCCAAATTTACACCAGTTTGACTAAGAGGAGAACTTGGAACACTTGCTATCGGCACAGAATATATGTCAACAAGGATACTTTAGAACTGAACAGCCTTGAGTCACAGTACACAATACAAAAGTGTGCAGCCTGCTGTTTCATTTTGGCAAAGCTTATATTTCTTTCCAAATAAACTGAATATTAAAGAGAAACAAATCAGGCAACACTTCTGGCTCAATAGGGCCTATTTTAAAGGAATCAATAGAAGAGCAAAACTTGAATAGGGCACTGGATAGACTAATAAACATAGGCAATTCTTGTTTGCCTGTATATCTTTTCATCTTCTATAGGATCCCTTTCATCTAAGCTAACAAGGCAAAACTAGTGCATCTGGGTGTGGTACCAAACTAAACTAAAGTGGATCCTTGCTAGAGCCCCAAAATCTCTCTGAGGTGCAGAAGGCACCACAGACAGCAGTATTGGTGTAGATCCACGGTGCAAGGAGCAGGATTGGGCAGGGGCTGCAGGTGATGTAGGGGTCACCAAATGAGCTTAATAGACAGCAGGTTTAAAAAAACAAAAAGGAAGTATTTCTTCACACAACACACAGTTAACCTGTGGAACTCTTTGCCAGAGGATGTTGTGAAGGCCAAGACTATAACAGGGTTCAAAAAAGAACTAGATAAATTCATGGAGGATTGATCCATCAATGGCTATTAGCCAGGATGGGCAAGGATGGTGTCCCTATACTCTGTTTGCCAGAGGCTGGGAATGAGCCACAGGGAATGGATCACTTGCTGATTACCTGTTCTGTTCATTCCCTCTGGGGCACCTGGCATTGGCCAGTGGATACTGGACACAGGATACTGGACTAGATGGATCTTTGGTTTGACACAGTATGGCCATTCTTATGTTCTTATGTACACACCCTGAGTGTGGCATCCAATTCCACCAAATCACCCTGGATGGCTGTGCCAGGGTAGGCTGGGGTAAGATGGGCTCAGTGGTGTACTCCTATGCTGGGGTCACAGGCAATATGTGGGGCTACTGAAGTCTGAAGGCAGCAGAAGTTGTGAAGGGGCTTTGTAGCTGCTATGCAGCTTGAGAGAGGATTCATCTCAACTGGTACCATTGTACCACTACTACTTGGACCGTGAGCTGATTTGAATAATTTGGTCCTGAAAGAACAGGGTTCTACATCTCCTCTCACTGACACTGGTCCATGCTGGTGTAACTCTAGTGATTTTAATGGAACGATTAATAAATTGCACTAGTATAAATGAGGGAAGAATCAGGCCCCAGAAATGTAATCTGCGGTGGAAGCATTATGTCCGTCTCAAATACAATAGCATTAGGAGACCTTGCAGCTTTCAGATCTCCCTTCTTAATTTCCATCAACAATCAAAATGGTTCCTAAGGCATCTTTATTTCCACATATTTTTGGTTGGGGCTGATGTTAGTTGAACTGAAATCTGAGATGAAATATCTAACAAGGATCCACAGTCCTGTTCTAAAATATGCCTGCAAGTAATGATCTGTCCCATCCCCCAATTGCCTCACAGTTAGCCTCATCAGGACTAAAGACTTTATGAATGTAGACAGCCTTCACTTTGTCATCCTCTTCCCGCATTCGCAGAATCTTAATTTTCACAAACTCATGCATCCTCCTCGATCCACCTTTCCCTATTGTCCTTTGTGTGTGATTTCCAATCTGCGGCTTTTTTGTCATTAGAACAAAGAATAACATTGGTCACCTATTTTTCCTTTCTACATGGGATTGCTTTTGTTATTTCAGTAACCTTTGTGCTGGTGTAACCTATGCTTACTCAGTGTGACTCTCTGTCCCCCTCTAGTCACACAAGGGGTTACTACAGCCTAGGCTAAGAGATTTGAACCATTTAGCGCAAGCAGCAGAGGTTCATATATTTAGGTCTGGAGGTCGTGGACTCTATGCAGAGAGGTGGTGTGCTCATAATGTTGAGCTGGGGAAATCGTCTTTGCTCAAGTATGCTGAGTGGATATAGGTGGGGCAAGATGAGATTTGTCAAGGCCAGAAAGATGTTGTGTAAACAACACACATCCTGGGTGGAGTGTTCTGTCTAATCTAGTGGCATCAAGACCACTTAGAGAGAGAGTTAAATGAGTGTGCTCTACAGCCTTAACTAAGAGCCAATTGGCTTTTTGCTCATGCAGTAGAGGCTCATGCACAAAGCTCCAGAGGTCCCAGGTTTGATCCTGCCCGCTGACGACTGGGGTCTGTTGGTGTTACAAGTGGGGCTCATTCAGGATTTCAACTGGAAAGTCTCTGAAGCTCGGGATGCACTTCCTCAGCTAGGGGAAATATGTAACCATCACACCTCCTGGATGTGGTGTTCTGTCCCATCTGGTGGCACAGAGATCAGTTAGAGAGAGAGTAAAATGAGTCTGCTCTACAGCCTCAGCTAAAAGCTAGTTGGCTTTTGGCTCATGCACTAAGCTTCAGAGGTTCAATCCTGCCCGCGGATGACTGGGGTCTGTCAGTGTTACAATTGCTGTATGACAGGTTTCAGAGCAGCAGCCGTGTTAGTCTGTATTCGCAAAAAGAAAAGGAGTACTTGTGGCACCTTAGAGACTAACAAATTTATTAGAGCATAAGCTTTCGTGAGCTACAGCTCCGATGTTTCATCGGATGATGAAGTGAGCTGTAGCTCACGAAAGCTTATGCTCTAATAAATTTGTTAGTCTCTAAGGTGCCACAAGTACTCCTTTTCTTTTTACAATTGCAGTAGTTGCTGATGATGGCATTGATGAGAAATTTACCTGTGGATTGTTTCATTAGCAATAAGTGATGTAGGAAGGATCTGTACTGAACATGCACAGAGGTCATTGTTACATGACGCGAGGTCTGTGTTTTGTCTGGTAGCAGCCTGATGCCAGCTTGTATTCCTATGCCAGTAAACTAGGTCCCTCCTGATCACTTACCACCTTTCTTCTGTTCTACTTATCATACTACATGGAAGAAAGGTTGGGTTTTAGAGATGTTATGCAAGAAGCATCAAGATTTCGAAGTGGCTTTGATGTGGAGACCAAGAGAGGACATAGTTAAAGATAATGCCCAGGTTTATGAGCCTGAATGACAGGGAGGATGGTGGTGGTGTCCATGGTGAATGAGAAAGAAAGGAATGGGAGAGCATGAGGGAAAAAGATTAAAAGCTCTATTTTGGATATAATGGCTGGACATTTACAAGGAGCTGTATAAGGCATATGAGCCTATAGTAGTTTGTATATACTTTAATTTGCTTTATTTAGATTAACAGGGATATAAAAGCAGCCCTGTCCTTATAGTTGGTCAAAAGTAAAAGAAACCTTTTACTTAAGTCACAACTGGCCAGTTTCCCATTTCTTGCTTGCTGAGTCCCTAAAGAGGTATTTTAAGAGTGTTCTGAGTGAGTGAACATGTAAGTGGCCTGGAAAAAATGACAGTTCTCTGTAGGTCATAAATCAAATCCATGGTCTCAAAACACTGAGTGAGGTGACCCCTTAACTGTGAACCCCAGGGTTGGAGGAGGTTGAAGTTTCTTTTGTGGCATCATCTCTTGTTGATCTCATGCCTCTTTATTTGAAATTAAGCACTTGCTTGTGGTCTAGAACAAAAGAACTGCCATTTTTGGGGGGGGACCCCTCCAAAATGGACCAAAGGTTACACTGGACCACACACAGCCAGTACTGGACTGTTGGAGCGCGAGACCTCTGATCCTCTGATTGACTCAGAAGATTTCCTGGGAGGTACCATGGGGACATACCCAGCTCGAATAGCAACCATAAAGGTCATGGGAAACAGAAGAAGTGTGTTCCTCTCGGACCATCATGACAACACCAAGGTCAGCTAATGCCCCTACTTTTCCTGGGCTAGGCCATGCCTCCCTGATCAGCCAGTTGCCCCAAGAAGCCTGCTTTACACTGCAAGGTACTGAAGCCAGAATCAACTTCAGTTCCTGACTCTGACACTTCTAAGATGAAGCAAGTTGAAGAGAAGATCCTTTTTCTTTAAGTATATTTTCCCCTTTTGTTTCTTGATTTTGAATAGAATACTTGTGCAGGGATACCTGTTGATTTATTGATTCTTTTTCCAACTTCTATTTTTAAAAGGTGTGAACATGTGTTTGAATGTGCAGATATTCAAGTAGTAACACATGTGTAAATCTATATTAAAAGGATCACCATTAATTAGCTACCAGCCCAAATTTAAGCAAATCATTCCCCAGATCAGTGTCATACTGGCTTCTTAATTGTGTCAATGTTAACTACTTTGTCCGCAAGGGGGATCTGCATTGCTGATCATCTCATCACTTTATTAAAAGTAGAGAAGTTTACCTGGAAGGGGAGGAAACAGAATATCTCAGTCAATAAATGGTGCTTTGAAGGAGTGTAGTAATATTTCAAAGCTGAAAAAAGGAAATATGCTTCTTTAAGTGTCCATGGTTAGACTGTGTAAGGTTCATTATGTATTATATTGACCTCATGATTTGATTACTGATTGTGTTGACTTGATAATTTACCCATTGTTGAACCCATTTCAGGTTATTGTTTATCCATTGATGTATCAATTTAATCTCAGTTGTAACTTTGATTTGTCTATTGCATTGTTTTATTACTTTCAACTGGCTTTGGGAAATTAGTCAGTAAATTGGTCAGTGATATTTGTTCAGTTTTATATTTTCTTGTTTATTCTCTTAATAAAATCCAGAAAAAAATATGAAACTAATTTCCCTCTCAAAACTACAACAGGGCCAAATGAATGGGTATATCTAGACAGCAAATGCTTGAATACAACTAGCATCAATAGCAGTTAAGATAGCACAGTGCAGACTTCAGAGCGGGTAGTGGACCCTGGATACGTACTCAGCTCGTGAGCTCATTGTGAAACCCAAACTGTGCTGTCTTCTCTGCTATTGTAACCTGCACTAGCTGGATTCAAGCTAGCTCAGGTATGCTACCCAGAGCACAGCTTTTGCTGTCTAGACATACCCCAAGGCACACTTGCACCATGAAGGGAAGGAGGAGAGGGAGAGGATGAGGGATGGGATAAGAGTGGTGTCTGGGGAATTAAGAGATCAGGAGCATTTCTCAAATGCCCCTTACTGCAATTTCTAGGTTCAGTTCCTTCTCCATGCAGCCAAGGTTATTCCACAGCAGTAAAGTTCTAATATCTTAGCAGAACATCACAAAAACCCTGTCTTTGAATTCACAGATTTTCCACTCACACTAAAAAAAATGATTGCGATTAGGAATTGACTTAAAACTCCGGAGGGGTTTCCAACAGTGCCTGGCATCAATTTTGAGGCTTTTTTTTTTGAGGCCAAAATCAAAGGAGAACATTAGAAAAGAGCTAATTATAATTATTACTCTGCGAGATGATCCAATCAGAGTTGTATCTGTTTCAGAGAAGCTCAAAAAGTTCATGGAAAAATCTTGCCTAACTCACTAAGGGTAACAGGTTAAAAAGCACCTACGTGACTTAGGAACTTAAATTCTAGTGGGAATTAGGCACTTAGGAAAATTTTACTCTAAATGGGTACTGGGCGGGGGAGCTGAGTGATAGTGCCTGAGGGGGACAGACTCATCCTTCTGCTCCAAGGAAGGATGGCTCAAGAGCTAAGCTGGGACAATGTGTTCATTATTGTTTCACAGAGCAGCAGCATTCACTCTCCCTCCCTCTTTTCTCCCATCTTCCATTTAGATAAGGATACCGCCACAGCAATCCAGGCTGTTTGTAACATTCAGGCTGGACTACTGGAACTTACCCATTTTAGGGTTTGGATGGAACTGGTAAAAAGAAACTGAAGCTGGTACAGCATGCAGCAATAGGTCGCAAACACCCACATCAAACCTGTGATTTGCAAGTTTCACCGCTTCCCTATGTTTTTCAAGACAGAGTGCAAAGTCAAGGCCCTAAACTACAAGGCAATTCATGGACTGGTACCTAATTGCCCAAGAGAGCATGTCACCTCCACAATTCCCCAAGACAACTGAACTCCTTGGAGCAACGCATAAATACAGATCCAGTTTATCAGGCATTGGGAATGGAATAGGAATGCTAAAGGCAGGTTTAGAACAGGACTGTGGATCCTTGTTAGATGGTTCATCTCAGGTTTCAGTCCAATGGGAATGCTAAACTCTGTGGTAAGCTCCCCCTGTGGAATTAATTGTGAGCTTAGGTCTGATTATGTTCAGATCAAGCTGTAAAAGAGCCAGAAACAACTTTTTGGGAAAACCTTTTCCCAGAACTGATGCACTCAACAACAACAACAAAATCCCCCTCCCGTAGAGTCACACTCTTCTTTCCGTGAGGAATGGAATGAGAAGCACAGACTCCTGGAGGTTTGTGCTCTCTGATGTGAATTACTTGGATATCAAGGTAACAGGAGCTATATAAAAACCTTAGATAATTATAGATACATTAGGCATAAGGGGCCCAATTCTGATCTCACACCACTTTAAATCAGTGGGACTTCATTGACTTTAGTGGAGTTGCTCCTGATTTATACCCGTAAAGGAGATCAAAACCAGGCACTAGACTCTCCTCCTCCAATTCTAAATCTGATGCAGCATTTTAATCCAACACACAGGAAAAATCACAAGTTCTCTGGATGTTTGCTTCCCCAACTGCAATATTAACCTATTCACTATATGCTATGTTCTATCTTGAAGGTGCACTGATCTAAATAAATGGACCTGACTCCAAACCAGGTGTCATTATTACTACTTTCATTAAGTGGTTGGCATATATTACCTAAGGAGAAAAAAATCTTCCAGGAATGTAAGACATTTAGGTTTGCAAAATATTCTTTCATAAGTAGCATTTTCACACTGAAACAATGTCGATGTGTGACCTTTCTTTGCTGACACTTTGTAAGGTAATGTTCAAACATTTTACAATAACAGCCACATGATAACTAGCAAGAACAAGTATGGAAGTGGATGAAAGTTTCAGGATCTATTAGGGCAGCTCAGACATACAAAGCAGTGCCAATTTCATGTTTTTGTCAGTCTAATTTTGACATCCTTTAATTAAGATTAAGATTATGACTAGCTTTCCAGATAAATTACTGGTTGATATTCAAGATACTATAATTGTACGTTCAGTTCCCATGAGAGAGGTTGAGCAGTTCACTGACAATATATGTTCCAGTGAAACAGGAATGTTAAGCACATGAACACACACAAGCAACTGCCTGCTATTAATATTAACTTGCCAAACAAGATACAGCAGAAGCAGACATCTGGGCTTTTTTAAAAGACCACATACAAAGTAAACACTAACACTATAATTAACTGACTTGTGTGTGGGCATGCATCAGAGCTGATTAACTTTGTGCCGTCAACTTTATACAGCTAACAGCCAGATTCTGCCTTGGCTCAAGGGTTGAAGGCTTGCGCTTTGGAAGAAGGAATTCTGTCCTGATGGCTACTATGAAGATCTAAGCAGCTATTTTTTTGGCAGGGTCTTGGCAACCAAGAATTCTGAGGTAGCAACAGGTTTGTGACACTGCCTAGCATTTACATATGCTAATTCTCACAAGCATCATTATTGTTTCAAAACTCCATGTAGAATAACTGCAATGAAATTCATGCCCACTCAGCGCCCGGAGCATGCGGGGTGATGCATTTTCCTACGTACGTTAAAGGTCATGGAAAATGGGCTGAGGTTATTTGCACTGCTGGAAGGGTATGAGTGACTCTGCCGTCTCCCAGCAAGTCTCCCCCATCTACCCACCCCCAGTGGTGGTTCCCCAATCTAACAAGCCCAAGGATGCCTCAAGAAGGCACCTGTGACAATAGGTGCTGGAACTAAGGGTGCGGGGGGTGCTGCTGCACTCCCTGCCTTGAAGTGGTTTCCATTATATACAGGGTTTACAGTTTGGTTCAATGGCTCTCAGCACCCCCACTATAAAAATTGTTCCAACACCCCTGCCTAAGACAAGAAGACAGCCCTTTGACTTACTGAAGGGATAGGTTTCAGAGTAGCAGCCGTGTTAGTCTGTATTCGCAAAAAGAAAAGGAGTACTTGTGGCACCTTAGAGACTAACAAATTTATTAGAGCATAAGCTTTCGTGAGCTACAGCTCACTTCATCGGATGCATTTGGTGGAAAAAACAGAGGAGAGATTTATATACACACACACAGAGAACATGAAACAATGGGTTTATCATACACACTGTAAGGAGAGTGATCACTTAAGATAAGCCATCACCAGCAGCAGGGGGGGGGGAAGGAGGAAAACCTTTCATGGTGACAAGCAAGGTAGGCTAATTCCAGCAGTTGACAAGAACATCTGAGGAACAGTGGGGTGGGAGGGAGAAATACCATGGGGAAATAGTTTTACTTTGGGTAATGACTCATCCATTCCCAGTCTCTATTCAAGCCTAAGTTAATTGTATCCAGTTTGCAAATTAATTCCAATTCAGCAGTCTCTCGTTGGAGTCTGTTTTTGAAGCTTTTTTGTTGAAGTATAGCCACTCTTAGGCCGGCTATGGGAAGGTCCCTTTCAAGGTTCCAGTGTATTGAAAATGTTACCTCTTGTGAACCAAACTGCCACTGCTATGTGTGAAACCCACTGTGAAATGAACCCTTGAAGGCTTGCTTTGCCCAACATTAAACTTCAGTTCTCTGCATAAACCCGCTATTGCCTTGCTTGTGATCTAAATACACTGTTCATGTTCATGAAATCAAAAGCATTATCATCTTGAGGACTAGATCATCAGCTGGTGTAAATCAGCATTGCTACATGGACTTGAATGGCACTAAACCAGTTTACACACATTGGGGAGCTGGCCCATAAAATAGAGATAAGCCTGAGGCAAAACTCCAGATCTGGGCTTTATATCTCTATAGTGAAGAAGGGGGAGGGCAGAGGGGGGAGCTGAACACTCCCACACTGAGATTTGAAATCCTGATTCCAAATTAAATTTTCCTGTAGGTTGGGGTGTTTGGAGTCAGTATTTGAATTCCATATATAGCTCATGTCATGCTGTCTGGACATGGAGTGGCTCATGACCAGGAGGGCCAACCTCAGGGCAGACTGTCAGGCAGGAAGACAAAACCCCCTAACTGGTTGTATGTTCTACAATTAGATTTCACCAACTAAATAGCAAGTGTGAACTCCACAAACACTGTAACAGTGTTGACATGGAGTCACATCTTGGGCATTCTAATCTATCTTGCCACCCAAGCAAGCTTGACTTTGTGATAGATGGTTGCTTTACACCAAAAATCACAATAATATTCAGGTCATTCCCATTCCCAAAGGACCAGTCACTTAACCCAGGTCATTTGTACTCAGAGCTCAAACCAAAGGCAACTAGCCCATCCTGTAACAAACTAACTAAAGGTTTATTAACTAGGCAAAGGAAATAGAATTATTTACAAGGTTAAAGCAGGTAAATACACACACAAATGAGGTACAATCTGAAGTTCAAAAGGTAATAGAAGCTCTATAATAAGTATGCTTTTATATACTTTCAGGGTAATCCATGCCAAGCAGCTTGGCAAATCTCTTGTTTAGCTTTGCCCCTCAGACTCAAGACAACATAAAGATCCAGTTTCTCCTTGTCAGAGGTTTTTATCCCCCTCTCCCCAGAATTCAAACTCACAGAACAAGTGTTGGTTCCTGTCTTCTCTTCATGTGAGTGGGGAGGGCAATCAGCAAAGTCACTGCTCTTTGATGTTACACAATAGCTCATTTGGTTTCAATGGATTCTCTTCTCTGCAGGACCAGAACTTTACACTCTAATGCTTCTTTCCTGTTTGGAGAGTTACACAATTACAAAGGATTACAATGCAAACACCCAATACAACTTTATACCATGGGCTACAGATGTTATAAGGGAGATTAATATATGCAGCACCCTACAAGCATTTCATCAAGTCTAGACACTAATCACATTCTTATAACTCTGATATCTTTTAACAATATTCACAGACAGGTGAATCAGACTGGTTTCCAGCTATGTATTTGTCAGTGTTCAGTGAAGCCTGGGACCTTGGCAGGAACTGGCACCTGGTCTGCCAGCATTATAGCTCATTTAAGATATATCATAATTGGATGGATTCCTTCAGCCACTACCGACATACATCTCTCTCTCTCTCTCTCTCTCTCTCTCTCACACACACACACACACACACACACACACACGTTACTGTCCAAATTCACTCCCTTCTTGTGACTTATTTTTATTTTTAATTAAAGCAACAAGGTCCTAAAATAGGACTTCATTTACAAACCTTTACTGTCGCTCTTCTCAATGGGCTGATCAGATTTTTCTCCCTGTAAGTCTCCTGTACCTGTCTCTCCTCTTTCTTGTCCTCAGAGAAAGACTTTGGCTTTTTATGTTTCAGAGTAGAGCTAATAAAATTCTCTTGTTCTGCCAGCAAGTGTGAGTCAGCAGAATAGCTCTGCTTTTCTCTACTAAATCCTAAACATGGCTTCTGGTTGAGATGATGTTTCAGATCTACTATTTGAAATACATCATGTTCTTTTCTCATGAGTATTTATTTGCTTAATTTAATTCAGGATTTTGTACTGGCTACTTTTCAGCAGCCTGATTTTTGCTTATATTCTGCAGCTTTAAACCTCCTGGACATTATTTTTTATTTAGATACATTTTCCCTTGTATCTTGTTTTATCTGCATTTAAAAGACTGCTATCATTTTCTTTAAATTGATGTCAAATGTCTTCCTCTCTGCAACAAAAAGATCTTTCAATCTTCATTACACTTTGCAATCTCTGCCTCTTTCTTGTTCAGCTTTGACATCTGTGAATTACAACCCCTGTCTCTTGTAAGGTCACTGATTGTTTCTGTGCTCTTGATTAGCAAAAAATATTTTTTCTTGTTCGGATCATCCTTTCTAGTTGAAATAGTTGACAAGTTGACAAGCTATTATAATAAAATATAAATAAAGATCATGCAGAGTTTCAACTACATCTTTTATACTTTATAACCCTTGTGAGTTCTGAAAAACAGCTGATCTAGAATGAAGTGACTTAATTCTCCTGGCAAATCCACAATACCTAAGGACATTTTGTTCTTTTGAGGGTCTTATACACACACATCATTACTTAGATGGTAAAAGTTCTTTGGGTCATGGACCATTTCTGTTGTTGTTGTGAGTTTGTACAGCCCCAAGAACAAGTGAGTCCTGCTCCATCACAGGGTCGCAACAAATAATACTAATCACCCTGATATCTAAGTGTCAGAGTAAAAAAATCTCTGGCTACTGTCTTACTGCCAAACTTGACTGGGTATAACTAAAACACCAACCTGAGTACCACTCAGCTACCTGAGCCAGCCATATACTGCCAAAAACCCCAAAATATTTGCGGTCTCCATACTACCCAACTCACTTGGCTATTGCTAACATCACCATGATCCTACAAAAATATTGGACCCCACTGGGCATTGTTAAACTACCAGATCCAGAGGTTTAACTCAATATAAACTCACCAGATCTCTCTAAGTTACTCAACGTTTGTGTGTATTTTGACCCTTTCCATAGCCTATGCTACTGTCAAAATACCCTGGAGTAATTGTTTAACCAAAGTTATGTATTCTGTGCCTAATACCCAGTAAGTAAAACTATGAATTTTTCTATTCATATAAAATGGACAGGTTGTTTATTGTTCTCTAGTTCTGCTTACAGGCAAAATGTTATGTAGGGTTGAATGAAACATTCACTATGCATAACCCGATAATTGACGGAAAGTCAAAACCATCTTATGGCCAGATTATGGCTGGCCCTATGGTGGTATGCTGGAGGCAGAAGTGGGTTCAGGGAGACCATACTTACACCTACATAGGAAGCGGCCATAATTTGGCTGCAAATGTGGGAGAGTGTAAAGAGCGAGAATTACGTGGGAGACAGCCCCACCTCTGTTGTTTGCCAGCAAGCAATGACAGGATAGGAAGGAAGGCAAGCTACAGCAAAAGTCATTTCTTCTGTGTTCCCCCAGCTCTCTGAAGTCATAATGCTTCCATCCACATTGCTTCGTCCCTGAAGAGACTCCCTTCCCCTACACAGGACTTCATAATTTTGGCCCTTAATTTGCAGAAATCATTTTTTCAAAATGATATGCTGATCTTAAAAATATAAACAAATTTCCAGCTTGCTTTTACTTTAAAAGCCTGATCTGCATAGGCAATTAGGCCTGTGGTTTTAAACCAGAAACTCTCAAAGGCACAAATTAATGCAGAAATATTTAAATTCTTTTTTACACGAGCACTCTGATCAGTCTGCTTCTTTCTGACTGGCTAGCCTTGGCTGTTACACTGAAAATGATTATTTTATGGTTTTATAAAACACTACACGCTGAAAAGGGAATAGAATTAATGGTGAAAATGGGAGCGCAAGGGCTTCTCTGAGAGGCAGAAGACAGCTGCATGTTCCTTGGAGAACAACTGCATTGTAAACCTGAAAAGCGAAGTTTGCATTCTAAAAGAGCTATAACTGCTCAATAAATAGCAAATTAGAACTGGCATTTCAGAAGATTTAGAAAAGCTTTGGGCTGCTGGGATGTACACTTTCATTTTCATTACACTATGGCTCGATTTCTTACTTTACCGTGTGCCATCCTCACAGATATGATTGCCAGGTCACATGTTTTGGGTGCCCATTTCTGACAGGATAGGCTGTTTCTATGCTTGCAATAATGCAAATAAGGCATTATTTTAATCAGAGAATACGCTTCCCCTTGTATCAGATATTGCCAGCACTGCTCCGCAAGCAGTGATACAAACACAGGAGTTTTAATTTGCTGTTGGGAGGGCTCCAAACCAGCAGCAGCATTATTTTCCCAGGTTGTTGCTACAGAACACATCCACACTCCCTTACCATGGTGCCTTGCAGCGTCTGCTCTAGTTGTGGGTCTCAGCTTTTCTATAACAACCATCACATCAGAGGTTTCTAACTCAATTAAAAAGGTGAAGAAAGGAAGAAAAGAACAAAGCTTGGCTAGGGTACAATGTTGGACTAATTTACTTACACTCCTAAGAAGGGGCGTAGGAACAATTTGTATAGTGGGGGTGCTCAAAGCCATTGAACAAAACTGCAAATCCTATATACGCTGGAAACCACCTCAAGCTAGGTGGTGCACCCCTGCTCGTAAGGGTTAGATCATGCCATTACCACCTACCCAGCATACGGGGCAAGACACTGCCCTGGAGTGGGCTAGGAAGGAGAGGATACCTCAAGGAGTCACACTGTCTCTCCGGGGTTGAAATCCTGTCTCCACTGAGGTCAATGGGAGTTTTGCAATTGACATCTTTGGAGCCAGGATTTCACCCGTGGTTTCTGTGGGTTCCCTGCTCTGGGTCTACAAATGGTACAGCATACACTCTCCAACGTGCAAACAAAACTACACCACCAGCCATATTGTGTGGGCAGAGCCAAGGTTGCAGCCATTCCCCACCAACCTGTTTAGGGAGGGGATGTAGCAGCTCTGCAGAGCCTGCTTCCATGCCTGTGCTGTTACCTAGGATGTAAGAAGCTGATATAAGGGGATGACCCCTCTTGCCCCCTTACCTCCCTGCACTGCTGCGCTAGCCTGGCCAGTGGCCACTATTTGTCCACATTTGGTTTAAATCGCACTCTTCCCATTGTAATGGGTCTATCTCCATGTTATCTGGGCAGCACATGGAAGATCAAAACACAAATTGTTCCAAAGGACGCCTAGGCTCTACTACTCCATATTTTTGGTTGTGCTACTTCTATTTCTTACTGGAACCATTTTTTTAAATATAAAGGATACATTTTCAAAGGGCTGGTGCCAAACCTCTCTCTTTATGTGGGTGCATTTTACCCCTGCAAAATTCACTCATAAGTTTCCTATTCCTGGAACTGAATGAGATGTGGGAATCTACGGGCAGCTCTACTCTGAAAATGCTGTAGTGGTGCAGCTGCACCCCTGCGCTGCTCTAGTGGTTCAGTGAAGATGAACTACTCCGACAGGAGAGTTTCTCCAGTGGCGTAGTTAACCCACCTCCGTGAGAGGCGGTAGCTATGGCGTCGGGAGAAGCCCGCCTGTCAACACAGCACTCGCTACACTGGGGCTAGGTCGGTATAACTGAGTCGCTCAGGAGTGTGGACTTTTCACACCCCTGAATGGCATAGTTATCCTGATGTAAGTTTGTGGTGCGGAGCTTGCCTAAATTCTTACACCTTGGTGTCACACATCCTATCCAGTGCCCCTTCCTGGCCACCCAGTAGGACTGGGAATCCAAGCATCTGTGCTCTGGATCCGCAGCATGTTTCAAGCTTCTAGAGCCTGAACGGCGTCTAGTGACTGCCCCAATCTTGGGGTCCCTGGTACACCATCCGGGCATAGGCCTATCTGGTACCTCCCTCACCCTGAGTGTTGGAACCCGTTGTCCAGACACCTGGCCCCCTTGGGTACAACACTGACAGCTCGGACTACCCATTACTCAAACACACCCCTTTCCCACAATTCCACCCAAAGGTGTGAAGCTTCTAGTGTACAGATTAACTCTCTTAGATGGGGGCATGCAATAATTGTGAAGCAGTCAAAACACACACACACGTTGCCCAATATCTTTATGGTATTTTATATTTAATCATGTAAAGTATTGGCGAGCACAGATCATGCAAACAATAAAACTTCCTAAATGCAATGTCCCTC
This sequence comes from Dermochelys coriacea, assembly GCF_009764565.3. Lineage (NCBI taxonomy): Eukaryota > Metazoa > Chordata > Testudines > Dermochelyidae > Dermochelys > Dermochelys coriacea. Next base: position 331,414,512 of record NC_050068.2, read on the forward strand.
AAGAGCTTACCCTTCCCTTGGAAGTCCTTGGGAGACCATCTGTGTTCTGTCAGGCAGGCACTCCTGCCCTCCACCCCAGTGCCTATAATGCTCCTGCAGTAGCCTTTCTCATCCTAATCTGGTACAAAATGGCCCTTTCCCCAGTTCCAGAACCCCAGTTTATTTATTTGTTCTGCCCTGGTAACTTTTGATTACATTCCCAACTCTCTCCCCCCGCTCCTTTCTGATGAGAGGAGGAAATCTTTTTTTCTCCCAACTACAGCAAGCCCATTGTCCCAAGGTGTTTTACTTTACTGCTTGCAGATCACTCCCCATTGTCTCTGGCCTGGCAGAGACATAACACAATCCAGCTAACTCAGGGTGGATCCACATACATATAGGCTTTACATGACAGAAATTTCATGATACAATTTCATAAAATCATCCATAATTCAGAAGCAATAAAAGCAGAACCCACACTTCATCACACTCTGACTACCTCATTTGTGCCACCAATTTAATTATGAATGTATATTTTTCTGAAGGAGTTTTGAAAATGTTGCTCACCATACATCTTTATGTCCATGAGAAACATGAAGTGAGCTGTAGCTCACGAAAGCTTATGCTCTAATAAATTTGTTAGTCTCTAAGGTGCCACGGGTACTCCTTTTCTTTTTGTATTATTTTTCTTCTATTGTTTTTTGAGGGAAGGGTTGTGTAGATAAGTTATCTTGTATTTTTTTCTTTTCTATATTTGAAGTATACATGTTCTATTCTATTCTATTCTATTCTATTCTATTCTAGTACATATAATGTGTCCATCACTGTGGTTGGAAAAAACTGGCAGTTCTGTAATTTTAGATATATCTTTATTAACACAGGCAAAGAGTCCTGTGGCACCTTATAGACTAACAGACGTATTGGCATGTCTCTGCCACTTCGTCGAATACTGATGAAAAGCTGTTAATTTATAGTTGGTATTCACGCATGAAAGCTTATGCTCCAATACGTCTGTTAGTCTATAAGGTGCCACAGGACTCTTTGCCACTTTTACAGAACCAGACTAACACAGCTACCCCTCTGATATTTATTAACACACACACACACATAGAGGCATTGTGGTCCATTAGGTGGATCACAACGTTGGCATATTCAAATTAGAAAACAGATTTTAAAAGTGGTTAGCTGTATTATAAATTAACAGCTTTTCATTAGTATTTTTAATTCACATAAAGTATTTGCTGCACTTGTGCTGAAATGGAACACAAAGTACAGTGCTGCAATCTTAGCAACATTGAAGTCAATGACAAAATTCCCATTGTCTTCAGTGGGATTTCATCCCATAAATTGTGTTAGGGAGTACATGGACTCCTAAGGAAACAATACAGAAATGTATATTCTTTGTTTTCAGTTAATCAAAGAATAAGTCTCACAAATTACTCCTTGAGAATATCTGAAGGACATACAGTTTAATTTGTGGGTCATATGGGTTGCCTTTGTTATGTACCTGCAACTTCCATGGATGTCAATGAGAATTCCATGTAAGGATCAAGGGCAATGTATGGCCCTATAAATCGAGTCTATTTAGACTGTAAGCTCTTTGGGGCAGAGACTGTTTCTCACTCTGTGTTTGTACAGCTCCTAGGACAGAGGCCCTCAGAACTGATTTGGGTCTGTAGACTCTATGGTAATAATAAGTAAAATGCACATAATATTTGAAACAGAAATATTCAAAATCTACATTCTAAATAAGAAATAGCAGCTAGGGAATGGTGTGATGGAAGGAAATTCTGTTTTAGAATTCTGGCTAATAACAAAACCTGAGCCCTGATCCTATGGCTTATAATGCCACAAGAACTCCCAAGTGAATATAGTCCAGTATTACACTGTTGATTATATATTTATTCTAGTTTTATTTAAGTTTACATAACAAAACAAAAGTTGACCTTCTTGATTTACAAGAAAAACATGCTCAAACAAATGAAAAAATATTGGAGATTTGACTTCAGGAAGAGCTGAAAGATAAGATCTGAGTTTTTGTTTCCTCTAAACATTGGCTTTGGGAAATTTTTGAACAGGCATTGTTCACAAAGAAAAAAAAATCTGTAGGATTCCCATGACTTAATGGGGCAATCAGTAGGCTGTAGGAAGAATACTGAATTAACAAGTTCCTTACATCTGACTTATTGTTCTTATCAGGACTTATAACATGAAGGAAAGGGATGTAGACTTAGGTGTTTACTTTATTAGCTAAGAAGAATTTGCTGCTTAGCTTTAATGAATTAGGTGTCTATTTTTATTCTTATAATCCCGCTATATCAGATTCACAATGGGATAAAGAAAGGGGCATATAAAAGGTTACACATTTGCTTTTGAAACCCCAAAATAAAAATTATAATGAAATAATCCTGAAGTGGTAGCTCAAAACTGAAATAATGGTGTTTGGGTAAGATGTGTTCAAGAATATAATTTTTGTCCTGAGCCATAAGAATAAAAATAGACACCTTATTTTTTTGATTTCCGGTCGCTATATCAGATTCACAATGGGATAAAGAAAGGGGCATATAAAAGGTTACACATTTGCTTTTGAAACCCCAAAATAAAAATTATAATGAAATAATCCTGAAGTGGTAGATCACTGATGTAGTGAACTGGTCCTCAGGGGTTAACTGGGTTACTCACAGTATTATAGGTTGAAGCCATAGTCCATCCTTCCCTCACTTCCTGTTTAGTTAGTGTGTTCCCCACCCACTCTGTTACATAGCTGAACAAAGCAGTACTTCCCAGCCCACAATAAAGCATGCGTCTTGTACTCTGAGTGGTCTCGTCACCAAAATTGATTATTGGAATTTTTAAAACAAATGTAATATGTTTTATAAACCTTATTTTCCTTGGAATTCAAAATTTTCTTATGGCAAGATCCTCACTCACTCTCTGCCCCCTTTTGTCCTCTCTGTCCCCCTCTCGTGGCACCTAGACCACCTAGGGCAGTGACCTCCAACCTTTTTATGCCCCAAATCACTTTTTGAATGTATGGGCAACACAGGATCTACCCTGCTGCTCCTCTGAGGCCCCGCCCCTTCCCTGAAGCCCCACCCTGCTCATTCCATTCCCCCCCCATTGCTCGCTCTCCCCCACCCGCACTCACTTTCACCAGGCTGGGGCAGGGGGTTGGGATGTGGGAGGGAGTGCAGGCTCTGGGCTGGGGCTGAGGGCTTTGCAGTGTGGGAGGGGGCTCTGGACTGAGCCTGGGGCAGAGGGTTGGGGTGCAGGAGGAGATGAGGGGTGCAAGCTCTGAGAGGGAGTTTGGGTTCAGGAGGGGGCTCTGGGCTGGGGCAAAGTGTTGGGGTGCAGGAGGAGGTATGGGGTGCTGGCTCTGGGAGGGGCATCAGGGCTAGGGCAGTGGCTTGGGTGCAGGAGGCAGTTCGGGGTACAAGAGGGGATATGGGGTGCTGGCTCTGGGGGGTCAGGGCTGGGGCAATGGATTGGAGTGCAGGAGGGGGTTTGGGGTGCTGGCTCTGGGAGGGGGCTCAGGGATGGGGATTGGAGTGCAGCCTCCCGCTAGGCGAAACTTACGCTGATCAACTAAGTCAGGCTTCCTACCTGCCCTGGCCCCATGGCCCATGCCCCACCTAGAAGGGACCAACTCGGCCCTGAGGCTTCTGTGTGTGCGGGGGGGAAAGGTGGCTCCACACGCTGCCCTTCTCTGCAGGCACTGCCCCTGCAGCTCCCATTGGTCACAGTTCCCCACTTCCGGCCAACAGGAGCTGTGAGGGAGGTGCTTGCAGGCAGGAGCAGCACACCAAGACTCCTGCCTCTCCCGCCCTCCACTCCCATTCGGGCCACACTAGCCATTTCTGGTAGTGGCGTGGGGACGCAGCAGGCAAGGAACCTCCCATAGCGGCAGTTTCTCTGCACCGCCGGAGATTGTGATTGACTGGGAGAGTCTCTAGGGTCAATCGGTTGGTGACCACTGACCTAAAGACTGATGATTCTGCACCAGCCTTGGCTAAGAGCCATGTGGCTTTTAGCTCATGCAGTAGAGGCTCATGCACTAAGCTTCAGAAATCCCAGGTTTGATGATGACCAACGTCTGTCAGAGTTACACATGCAGTGAGGAGAACATCCATTAGGATGTCTGCCCAGGACTCCCTCATGAGCTTGGGTATAGAGGATATGCTGTGGCAGAGCTGGGAAGGGTCCGTCAGGGGTGGGATTGTACTACAGTCCCCCCTCACCCTTTTCTGCCAGTTCTGTGCTATGTCTCTATGAAGTGCAGCCCAGAATCTCACCATTAACATTACAGGGCTTCATTGTCCATTACCCTGCACTTTGTTTAGTCGTTAAAATGAGTGCAAATTGAATGAAAATCATTACCATTCTGATTTCTTAGCATTTTATAGCCCCTTCACACTGGTGTAACTGATGACACAAGATACAAGACAACACAGTGTCTGACCCATAGGGTTTTATATGTGCTATACTTGCTACAGCTAGTTGGACAAATAAAATCAGAAAAGTTCAAAGGATAATGCTATGCTGAATGCTGCTGCCTGATAATGTCATGCAGAGTCATGATTTGCAAGGGACTAGAGGATGGGCGTTCTGCAGTGCTTTGTCATGACCAAGATTGATGGTGAAATCAGAAATTCCATCAGCGAAAAAATTACAACTCAAACAAAACCCAGGCACCTCTTCGCACCTTCCCACAGATTCTGCTAATTTATTAAATCCTTGTTATTGCTGTTAGAGTTCCATGCAGCTTGTATGTTCTGTTTTGCTGCACTCCACTGCATGAATGCTCAGGGGATGTTGCCTTGCCCTTGGCTTGAATGTTTACAGATGACAGAGACCAGTAGTATTGACTGTCTGATCAGTGAGCATGATGCAGATAGGAACTTGCACCAAGCACTGACTGCCCACTGAAATGCTGCTTGATGTTTATTACTTGAAGCATTGCAAGGCCATTTTTCTAAAATAATGATGTATCCACTTATAAAAAAATATCTGCCTGTTCAAGACTGTTAACATTAAGATAACAACATTTCTTACCACACAGGTGCATTATTCATACCACATTTGTAATGCTGCTGAGAAAGTAAACAGAACCTCAGGTAACAGTAATTAAATCCGCTGAAACAATTTAATTCCTTACTGGGCCAGCATTGCAGCAACCATTGTGTGCACATGGTAGGGAAGACATTACGCTATTTTTATTAGAGGGGCAGCATGGTCTAGTGGATTGAGCAGTAGATTTAGATTTAGAAAATTTTGGTTCAGTGCTTAGCTCTTCCATGTGACCTTGGTCCTTTCACATCTCTGTGCCTGTTTCTTCTCTGTTTAGAGTGTAAGCTCTTCAAGGCAAGGACCAATTCTTTCTGTGTTTTACAGCATCTAGCACAATGCTGTCCTGAAATCAGCTGAGGCCTCTAGGTTCTACCTCAACAACACTGCTAATAACAGTGTGAAGCTGAAAACACATTAAATTGCTTTCATATCCATCCAAGTAATACCTCAGTGTTGACTCACACATGCAATACTATTGTTGAGTGCTACTATAATGGTAGTCAGGTGAAACACCCCCATAGAAGAGTACATGTGGTGGATCCATGATACTACTTCACCATGATACCACAGTGTCTCCTGCAGTAGGAAGAGGGCCTGAAACATAAGCTCTGTATCAGAGGCCTGGTCTGAGGCCTGAGGCTAAGTAGTGGTCAAAGCTTTGCTGATATAAAGCAAAGTCAGGTTGTGAGCAAGAGGCAGGTCCTGCTAACAGAATCTGGCAAGAACAGGTCTGATATTGCAAAAACACACATACCTAAGAGATGCTAGGCACAGAGCACTCATGCAAACACATTCCAGTAGGGTAAGGTACCAGAACACCTTGATAACAACACATCCCCAAAGGTAACGAGAACACCTAAAGATGAGGTCAGGATGACAGTGTGCTGAATAGAGACGTTTTGATCAAACCAACATGTACAAGGTAATGGGTGGTAACAACCCATGTCAGGGAGCAGTAACTAAGTATGTCAGAAGGGCAAGACGTAAGTTGTTTGTACTGGTGTATAAAATGGAGTCTCAGAGGGAGTGTCTTTGGCCATCTTAGTGGGGAATGGAAAGTCCCGCCATTTACTGAGCTGCATCCATTGTCACAGGCATACATGTCTTAGTATCGCTGTAGAGACTGCCGGGTGCTATTACTGTGCTTTCTTGACCATAAACCTGTCTGGGTGCCTTCAGATCTTAACGGATCTTGTGGTCATTGGGCACTTCACTCGAGGTCTGCTGGGCCGTCTGTCTGTGCAGAGCTGGGATGCCAAACAGAGGGAACACACGCAGCCAAATATCTAACAACATCTCCCTGCCCCTCTATGTTACATGTGCAAGATGGGCAGAATTATTACATACTGTCATGGCACCAGAAGACTAGTGTGATGGTAGATGAGATGGGAAATTCAATCAAACCCTTACAACTCAACTGTGTTTTTTTAATAAAAACATTTTCTTTAAGAAGCTAAAATATACAGATGGAACATGCAACGAGAAAGCTCTGTGCACACAGGCAGGGGAGAGATGCTGAATTATTCATCCCATTAGAATGATTGTGTGATATACATGAGAGTAGCCTGAAATCTCTTGACAAGAGACACGTTCATTCAGGACAGTAGCTTACCATTTCCTTGATTCCTATCATATGGAATCAGCCAGGAGATTATGCCTCCACTGAGAGCAAATAAATACTCTGCAGACCAAAGACACCAGACCACTGATTAGTTAAAACGACTTGTCTATAAAACAACTAAGCTTACTCTTCTTCTGTGGTAGCTCAGGGGTCATTACTGTTTCTGCAGGTCGGATACTGCACTCCCCTGTGCTCACACAATACAGTGAGATTGCTCTTGATTTCACCTCACAAATATACTGAATCAAAGTTTGAAATGCAATGATGGATACAGTTAGTAGGCTCTGTCAGGTCAAGTCTATGAAACTTTATTGGTGTGACAAGCTACATATGTGTGGACAAAGAATAAAAAAGGGACAGACCTCTCACATATCTGGCAGAGGTCAGTAAGAACTACCCAGGACAGGGATACACACGGTGTTTAGGGTTTGATTTCATTAGTCTGGAGCTGGTTAAATGAAACTGATTCACAAATCCTGCTGTGAATAAAAGCACTGTGTTTGAGTCATTGGGATCCCTCGGGTGATGTCATTCATTGTTTGTGTGTATTCAGACAGAAACTGTTACTCATGAAAGTGTCGATGGATCTCAAAACTTTCATGAATTTTAGCTCAAATGAAGATACATCTGAAAATTCATATCAGAAGAGTGTTATTCATTATTGGTTAGCCTCCTTCTTGTGGGTGTTCTCTGACAGAGAAGATAATTGGCATTAAACTCAAGTAGGTTCTTTTTTTTGACTTTTTGGCATGTCGATAAGTCTATTTCTGTGCCAACTCCTTGTCAAAATATTGAATGATACCAAATCCAATCAGTTTCTTTAAATCTTCTTGAAGAAGAAATATTTCCCTTTAGACACTGCACATATCCTATAACTGCTCAGATCTGAATGTTCTCAGCAGCTGCGTGCTTGCTAAAACTCTTGCCACATGCCAGGCATTGGTGTAAGCCTTTGCCTTCTGTCAATTTTGTGATTAAAGGACAGTGATTTAATTTGCCACCATTTCATGGACTTTTTGTCTCACCTGCAAAAGTAAATATATATAAAATGGTGCCTCAGAATGTGAGGGTTTTTGTGTGTGTGCATCACTTGGATAAACGAATCATACTGTATTAAGAGAATGATTTTCTTGAGCGCAACAAAGTGATAACACTTGATGTAAAAAGTCAGTATCAAACCAACATTTTATAAGAGATTGGGCTGAGTCTAATGGCTCAGCCCTGATTAAAGGGTGGTGCGTAACTACTCTGCCCCAGCAGCAGCCTGGGAAAGCCCCCGCTGCCCTTTTGCTCCTCGGGGGGATGTAAATTGCTGTAGCCTTCCCACTCTCATTGCTGGCCAGCTACTCTAGCCAGTGAGGATGGATGAAGCCACGGCTTTGCCTATTCACCCCTCTCTACATCCCCTTGTACTTGGAGTGGGGGAGGGAGGTGTGGTATCTGAAGAACAAGGGGCAATACTCTGAACCAATCCAACATCCAAGTAGGCCAAGCCAGGTGGGGAAGAGGGCTCAAAATATCCTGGGTCTGAAATTCCTTTTGCAGTCCACTCAAGCCTGTGTTCTGGACTTGGTCAGAGGCTTGAAAAGCCATTCCAGGTGGGGGCATTATCCCTTCTGGTCTAGTGGAAACACGCCAAGAGCACTTGGCAATGCAAAAGAGATCCCTTTACACGTTAAATGTTCTGAAATGAGCATCTCAATTGAGCAGCTAGAGAACCAAACAATAGGAAATAACCAAATGGCTATTTTGCACTTGTAACTTAAACAAAGATTTTTGAAAATGTGGCCCAAAAAGTTAAAGCTTCCCTCGCCTCTTTTCTGTTTCAATGTCTCCTTTAACTACCACATCCTGAGTTTGAAGGTAATTTTTATAGTGCCAAGATTCCCAACCTATTAAAGTATATTGGGTTAATCCAATAGTACTTTATCAGGCAATACTCCTGATAAATTTAATTGCTACACCTTTATTACTAACATATTAAAATAAACTTGTCCATTGCTCTAAGTATAGAATAGACTAGAACCAGGGTTTGAAGGGACCACAAGGGTCATCTTGTCTAACTCCCTGCCAAGATGCAGGATTTATTGTGTCTAAACCATATAAGACAGATGACTATACTGCCTCCTTTTGAAAACCTCCAGTGAAGCAGCTTCCATGACCTCCCTAAGCAGTCTGTTCCGTTGTCCTACTGTTCTTATAGTTAGAAAGTTTTTCCTGAGATTTAATCTAAATCTGCTCTGCTGTAATTTGAAGCCATTGCCTCTTGTCCTGCCCTCTTTAGCAAGAAAGAATAACTTTTCTCCATCTTTCTTATGGCAGCCTTTAAAGTATTTTAAGACCACAATGATGTCTCCCCTTAATCTCCTCTTTTCAAAGTGAATATACCCAATTCCTTCAGGCTTTGCTCAAATGATTTGCATTTCATCCCTTTGATCACCATTGTCACTCTACTCTGGATCCTTTCCAGTTTCTCTACATCCTTTCTATACATTGGTGATCAAAATTGGACACACTACTCCAGCTGAGGCCTAACCAACACTGAGTAGAGTGGTACTTTCACCTCCAAGACTTCCATGCTATGCCTCTGTTAATGCAACCTAAAATTGCATTCTCTTTTTTTGCTACACCATCGCACAGTTGACACATGTTGAGGTTGTGATCCGCCACAACTCCCAGATCCTTCTCAGCCATGCTGCTGCCAAGCCCATTATCTCCCATTCTGTATTTGTGCATTTGTTTTTTTCCCCCTAAGTGTAGCACCTTATATTTCTCTTTGTTGAATTTCATTTGGATGTCTATAGCCCAGATTTCCAATTTATCAAGATCCCTTTGAATTTCAGATCTATCCTCCAAAGTGTTGGCAATTCCCCCCTCATTTTGCTGTAATAGTCTTCCAGCAGCTGTCAGGGAAGTAAAATCCCCCATTAATACTAGATCATGTGTATTAGCTAATCTTTTTACCCGCTTGTAGAATGTCTCATCCACTTCCTTGTCTTGATTTGGTGGCTATAACAGACTCCCCATCCATAACATTGCTACTATTCTTTTCCTTTTTTAGCCTCACCCAGAGGCTCTCAGTAAGTCTGTCACTCACTTCCTCTTGGACCTTGAGCAAGAGTATACATTCTTGACATACAGCATGACACCTTGTTGTTTTCGCCCATACCTAGCCTTCTGGAACAAGCTATATCCCTCAATCTTGGTACTCCAATCCTGGGAGTTGCCCCACCAAGTCTCTTTAATGTAAACTATGTCATAATTTTCTTCATATATCATGATTTTCAGTTCATCCTGCTTGTTTCCCATACTCTTTGCATGGTATACAGGCAAGAAAGATATTTTGCAAACTGCCCTGTTGCTTTTCTTCTTGCCTCTTTAATGCAGTTGTGGTTTCTAGTCCCTTCTCCAGAATTTAGCCTTTCACCTTGACTTCACTGCTTGAGCCTAGATGCTTGTTGGCTGGATTTTTGTTACCATCCCCCATAAGATCTAGTTTAAAGCTTTCCTTATCACGTTAGCCAGACGATGGCGGGGGGTTGGAGGGGCCTCAGGTGAGCGGCTGGGGCCAGCCCCACGTGGGAGGGGGCTTGGGCCAGCTCCACACGATGTCCCATTTTCCCTTTGTGATATATGGTCACCCTATTCATTGTGCCCTGAAGGACAACAGACTTAGAGTTTGTGGAACCAAGGATTGATATTATTGGTAATCATTAGATAGTGCCATTAAAGATAGCTTTATACGTACTTTTTAACTGAAGGTCTAGGCAGGTAGATAGTGAAAGAAATGTTGTGCTATTAGCTGCAATGCAGGTCTGTTTAGAAACTGAGTATGTCCCTAGTAAAGTTGATTCACTGCCTAATTGTCTCAGACTGGAATAATTTCTTTGGTGTCAAGTTCCTATCCGGAAGATATCCCTAAGCAAGTTGTCAAAAACACTGAAAAGAAGACAAAATTCCAGATCCAGTGATTCTTTACTCAAAAATTCTGTCGAGAGTCCCCTCGTGTTTAAATCTGGGTGCAATCAGTTCAAGCATTGCACTTGATCCCATCTCATGTGGTTTCACACAAAGAGATGTTTGCCAAATGCCTGCTGTTTAAGATGAGTTTGCTTCTGAAAGGCTCTATAATACTTTCAACTCTTTGTAAAGGTTTGTTCCCATTCCAAAATTGCATGAGTTTTTTTCTTATACATTTTATATTTCTTTTGCCACAGTATGGTCCATTTCAGTATACACCAGGAAATAAATTTCTGCTCTTAGATGCATTGTGAAATATGTACAGGTAAATATTATTTAAGTGGAGCTAAAGTGTGCATGCAGTTTCCTTTTTGCTGAAGCACACAAGAAAGCTGAAATTAACTTGAATCAGATATGGACTTTGGCTTCATGAAGGAAGAATGAAATGAGATGCTTAAATTATTCCCTCATGAGTTCCCGACTGTCATGGTGGGGTTAATAAAGCTCACAGACTTGGATTTTTATACCAGTCATGAATTTATGATCAGGTCAGCAATGAGAAAGAGAGAAAGATTTTCTGGGTGTCTCAGATTGAGAGTGCACATTCACAAAATTCTTCAGCCATCCACTCTTTCAGTTCCCAGAAGGAGAGAGACCATCCTTTGAGCAGCAGTGCAGGGGCTGACACATTAATGAGAGATATAAAGATTCATAGCCCTTTGTTTTGTCTTGGATAGCTTCCTCAGAGCAAGAAGGGGGATGTATAAACTTCTTAAACAGTGGAGGATGGATCCTGGAATTCCTTGGCCTGCTTTTTCCACTCTGCAGAGGTGGCTTTTGTATTTTCCTGTATGTTACAAAAGGGAATATGTTCCCATTCCTCTAGGACAATTAGCAAGAATAACATAAGATTTCTCCCTTCTATAGCACTTTTCATCCCTATATCTCAATGGGCTTTTAAAAAGTAAGTAACCCCTTTATAGAGATTGGCAAACAAACATGAATAGGCAAGAGGAAGTTGAAAACAAAGTGGGAAACAGAACCCTGGTCTTCTGACTAAAGCAGAGAAAAGCTCTCACTCCTCATCCTGCCTTGGACAAACCGTGCTCCCTCGCAGACCCTGTTTCACCACCAGTCTACTTTAAGCTCTGGACAGCTATGTCTTCAGTGCCCGCCCAAAGTTATTTTTTTTATCAGCACAGCAGGATAACTACCATAGTTTAATTCAGCTTACAGTACAACCCTAGTGGAGATAAACTGCAGTTAGCTTTTGAGGCTGGGTGAAGTCAGCACTATACTTCTATCTGTTGAACTCACCTAGCTACACAGTGGTAAAAATGACAATGCCTTGTCTCTACTAAAAAAGAACAGGAGTACTTGTGGTACCTTAGAGATGAACAAATTTATTTGAGCATAAGCTTTCATGGGCTACAGCCCACTTCATTGGATGCATGCCGTGGAAAATACAGTAGGACGATTTTATATACACAGAGAACATGAAATAATGCATTACCATGCACACTATAACAAGAGTGATCAGTTAAGGTGAGCTATTGCCAACAGGAGAGCGGGTCGGGAGGGACTTTTTGTAGTGATAATCAAGGTGGGCCATTTCCAACAGTTGACAAGAACGTCTGAGGAACAGCAAGGGGGGGGAGATAAACATGGGGAAATAGTTTTACTTAGTGTAATGACCCATCCACTCCCAGTCTTTAGTCAAGCCTAAGTTAATTGTATCCAGTTTGCAAATTTATTCCAATTCAGCAGTCTCTCGTTGGAGTCCGTTTTTGACGTTTTTTTGTTGAATAATTGCAACTTTTAGGTCTGTAATCGAGTGACCAAAGAGATTGAAGTGTTCTCCGACTGGTTTTTGAATGTTATAATTCTTGACGTCTGATTTGTATCCATTTATTCTTTTACATAGAGACTGTCCAGTTTGGCCAATGTACATGGCAGAGGGGCATTGCTGGCACATGATGGCATATATCACATTGGTAGATGTGCAGGTGAACAAGCCTCTGATAGTGTGGCTGATGTGATTAGGCCCTATGATGGTGTCCCCTGAATAGATATGCGGACACAGTTGGCAACGGGCTTTGTTGCAAGGATAGGTTCCTGGGTTAGTGGTTTTCTTGTGTGGTGTATGGTTGCTGGTGAGTATTTGCTTCAGGTTGTGGAGCTGTCTGTAAGCAAGGACTGGCCTGTCTCCCAAGATCTGTGAGAGTGATGGGTCATCCTTCAGGATAGGATGTAGATCCTTGATGATGCGCTGGAGAGGTTTTATATAGGTGCCACCTCTCGGAGCGGTGTATTAACTACCGTGATAGAGAAACCCCCTCCATTGCTATAGCAAGTGTTTACACTATGGTGGTACAGCAGCCCAGATGCAGCACCACAGCTGTGTTGCTATAGCTTCTGTAAGTGTAGATATAGCCATAGTTATGCCAATAGAAGACTTCTAGTAGATGCTATAATACTGGTATAAGGTGCTTTATACTGGTATAGTTCATTTTGTTTCACCCTACCAGCATCATCTATACTAGCATAAGCAGTTTAATTCTGGTATAATTGTGTCTACACTTGGGGAGTTTTGTGGCTTTCACCATGCCAGCATAATTAAAGCAGCAGAGCTTTTAAGTGCAGACAAGGCATCAATGAAGCTAGAAATAGGAATGACCTCTGAATCCTCTCTTTCTGGGGCTCCATATGGGCCTCATCATTCATGAATATATTTTCACAGAACATCTGAGGTGGGGATGGAGCAGATGTGGCTCAGAAAGATTAAATAATTTGGCCAGAGTGACAGGAAATATGTCATAGAGCTAAGAGTTAAACTCTGGTCAGACATGCCAAACCTGTGAAAAAAACGCAGAAATTGGGCTTGTTTTTGGCTTAATTGGCTTGTGAGTTGCTTGTTGGCTAGTTTTTGGCTTGTGAGTTGCTTGTTGGCTAGTTTTTGGCCTGTAGCTTGTTGCTTGTTTGGCTTATAGCTTGTTGCTTCTTTTTTTTTTTGATCGGCTCCCGGAAAGCAGGGACAAAGGTCAAGCAGGGGTAAGGGAAGGAGAGAGTCGGGCTGCACAGTGGGTCCACCACAGACCCAGACTTCACACGGTGGGATCTAGTCACATAGAGTGTAGGGATTCTTAGGTATTGGCGTGTTTTGGCCGTGTTTTGAAATGGGATTAGCTTGATTTTTGGCTTATTGTGAATGTCGGGGTGCTTATTTACTGCGTGAGAGTTGGCAACTGTGACTCTGATCTTCTCAGGCCTAGACCAGTGCTGTAGCCACAAGTCTTTTCTTCCTCTCCTAATGATGTTTCTCCCAGTATGAAGCTGAAGCACATTGGTTGGTGAGAGACTGTGTGAGAAAGTTCATGCAATATAGTTGTAGCTGTGTCGATCCTAGTATATTAGAGAGACAAGGCAGATGAGGAAATATCTTTTATTTATTTACTTCTGTTGATGAGAGAGACAAGCTTTTAAGCTACACAGAGCTCTTCTTAAGGTCTTGGAAAGGTTTTTTATATTAACAGAGCATCTCAGTGTGCCAGGCTGCCACCTTTTATGAGCGCAAAAAATATAGTAGAAATGTCTTATAAAAACAGTTCAAGAAATCTATGTGGTTTTCATAACTGCTAATGACATTTATTCCTGCTCTGGTGACAAAGGTCTTTGCACATGACTAGGAGAAATTGGCTAAAGATGTTTCACAGCAGCTTGTGAACGTATTTAAACTGACAAAGTTCTTGAAGTAGCTCTCTGTGTCTGGAAAAGTGGAGATATTTACTAAGAAAGCAATGACTTTTAATTGTAAGTACTTGAGTGCCTTGTACTTGGTTTTGTTCAAAGTCTTGATTTTCTTAAATCATATGAACATTATAGTTAAGGAAGCAGAAGTGCTTCAATTCTAACCCCCTGGGGGGTTTGGTCTAAATGTTACCTGCCTGGGTCTTTTCTCAGTAGTGATTTTCTTTTAAAGGTTGAACAAAAATGTATTTAAAAATGGAATGCAGATATCTGATTTTTCCCTCTGCCACACACTTTGTATGCAACTCATCTTCTCAAGCAGTAAAACTGGATTTTCAAAAGTAGTCTAAGGGAGTTGGATGCCCAATGTCTATTTATTTCATTGGGATTTGGGGGCCTAAGTTTCTGAGGCCTCTTAAAAACCGAGAAAGAAAAGGAGTACTTGTGGCACCTTAGAGACTAACAAATTTATTTGAGCATAAGCTTTCGTGAGCCACAGCTCACTTCATCGGACGCATTTGGTGGAAAATACAGAGGGGAGATTGATATACACACACAGAGAACATGAAACAATGGGTTTATCATACACACTGTAAGGAGAGTGATCACTTAAGATAAGCCATCACCAGCAGCAGGGGTGGGAAAGGAGGAAAACCTTTCATGGTGACAGGCAAGGTAGGCTATTTCCAGCAGTTAACAAGAATATCTGAGGAACAGTGGGGGGTGGAGTGGGGGGGAGAAATAACATGGGGAAATAGTTGTTAGTCTCTAACGTGCCACAAGTACTCCTTTTCTTTTTGCGAATACAGACTAACATGGCTGCTACTCTGAAACCTCTCCTTACAGTGTGTATGATAAAACCCATTGTTTCATGTTCTCTGTGTGTGTATATCAATCTCCCCTCTGTATTTTCCACCAATTGCATCCGATGAAGTGAGCTGTAGCTCACGAAAGCTTATGCTCAAATAAATTTGTTAGTCTCTAAGGTGCCACAAATACTCCTTTTCTTTTTGCGAATACAGACTAACACGGCTGCTACTCTGAAACCTTAAAAACCTAGCCAAACCAAGTGATGTTATGACATAGCGCACTGGGTTGCAATGCCACTCACTCAAATTTGTTATGATAGAAGGGCTTCTGGAGCAAAACTGAGCGGCACCTTGCTAAGTTAAAGTGAGAATGGGTCACTTGTGTGCACGATGTGGAAATCTTCCACTCCTGCATGAACACACACCACACGCACAAACACACACACGTATATAACTCATGTTGTATAGCTTTATGTTTGAGTGTGTGTATGCGTGCATGTGCACGGGAGTGATAATGAAATGTGCAGAGCAGCTTTGGATCCTTCTGCGTTTTTTTAATGTTTAGTCATTAGTCACACACACTTTCAATCCATTATCATGCACAGTAACTTTCCAACTGAGTAGGATTCACTTTAATACAATAAAAGTGATTAGTCATCAAAATAGTTTTATAGAATAGCTAGCAAATGGAGTGATGTGATTATCAGGTTATCACCCTTTCAATTGAAAGTCAAAGCTCAGCTGTCACTACAAAGAGAACTGTAAAACACATAAACAGGAAGATTTAAAATATGGCAACTCACTATTTTATCAAAAGGGAGACAGGGCTAGTGGCTCATACTAAGTAGTTTTGTAACCCTTCTGTCAGATATTTTGGGTAGTAATAAGGGTGAGACAATGACATTCCTCTATCATGCTCTAGGGATACTACTTAATGCAAAAAGGGTTTTCAACAGTACCAGTAAATAAGTATCATAATATTCCTTCCTAAAATATGTCAGCAAAGGTAGATAGATAGAGATCATCTTTAATAAACAAGGCTACACAGAATGTTAGGAAGGATTAGGAAAGGGATAGAAAATAATAGAGAAATATCAAGTGCCATTATATAAGTCCACGGTATGTCTATACTGGAAAAAGTCCCCCAAAAACCAAAGATGACCCAGGGTATGAAACAACTTCTGTACAAGGAGAGATTAAAAAAAGATTAGGGCTATTCAGTTTAGAAACGAGACAACTATGGAAGGTTATGATCGAGGTCTATGAAATCAATGAATGGTTTGGAAAAAAAAAGTGAATAGAGATGTAGTATTGACCCTTTCCCACAATACAAAAACCAGGGGTCACCTGATGAAAGGAATAGGCAGCAGATTTTAATAGAAACAAGAGGAAGTACTTTTTCACACAACACACAATTAACTCACGGAACTCATGGCTATGGGATATTTTGAAGGCCAAAAGTATAAGTGAGTTTAAAAAAAAGAACTAGGTAAATTCATGGAAG
This sequence comes from Dermochelys coriacea, assembly GCF_009764565.3. Lineage (NCBI taxonomy): Eukaryota > Metazoa > Chordata > Testudines > Dermochelyidae > Dermochelys > Dermochelys coriacea. The sequence continues at coordinate 331,431,199 of NC_050068.2, forward strand.
ATAGGTCTATCAATGGCTATTAGCCAAGATGATTAGGAATGCACAACCTAAAACTCAAATAGTCAGAAGCCAGGAGGGGAAGATGGGGTGGATTACTCCAACTTGCCTGTTCTTAAGCTCTGGTACTGGTCCTTATCAGAGACAGGATACTGTGTTAGATGGACCGTGGGTCTGACCCAGTATAGCAGTTCTTATGTTATTATGTGATGTACTTTTACATCTAAGATAGCTGCAACTGCTACATATATCTTTGACTTTGTTAAAAAATCATTTTCCACATTCCTATTTGCTATGTATTGAATCTAACATGACTCAAACATATCATATTTAAATCCTGTGATTCATCTCTATATTTTCATGCTGGGTGTCTTGGTGAAGTTAAAAAACAAACATTTTCTCCTCTTTCTTTGATTCTCACCTCAATGACCCTGTTTTGTTACAGAACATAAAGGAAGCCATGATGTGAACTTAAATGCAATCCATACCTGACTCCACAGTCAAGACAATTATCATAGTTATTTAGATTTAATTTACAATAAAAGTGTCCATACAAAGATCTCTAGAAAGTAAAAAACCCCACCTGGTTACTGCTGTAACATGACCATTTGATAACACCTGGTAATCTAATAGCATCCCTGCTGTGTGTACTCTGGAGTACTTTTAATAGGCAGCAGGTTTAAAACAAACAAAACAAAGTATTTCTTCACATAACGCACAGTCAACCTGTGGAATTCCTTGCCAGAGGATGTTGTGAAGGCCAAGACTATAACAGGGTTCAAAAAAGAACTAGATAAATTCATGGAGGATAGGTCCATCAATGGCTATCAGCCATGATGGGCAGGGATGGTGTTCCTAGCCTGTTTGCCAGAAGCTGGGAAAGGGTGACAGCAAATGGATCACTTAATATTACCTGTTCTGTTCATTTCCTCTGAAGAACCTGGCATTGGCCACAGTTGGTAGACAGGATACTGGGCTACATGGACCTTTGATCTGATGCAGTATGGCTGTTCTTATGAGACAAAGGATGGATGGATACAAGTTCTTGGCAGACAAAGCAGCTGAGGTTGCCTCTATGCCTTCAGGCTGCTTTCCACAACTCACACCTTCACCTCAGTTGTGTCTGGGATGAACTTTAGCCAGCTCACTCTCATCTGTACCTAAGTTTCATTGGCTGAGCCCTGAACTGCATCATCCAAGCTGGATGAGGTAGAGAATATGATTGGGTGTCATCAGTGTACTGAAAACACTGAACCCCAGGCCTCCTTAAAAGCCCTGATGCTGATCCCATCTACATATTAAAATGAGAGGAGCACCCTGAGGCACCTAATGCTTTTCCCGCTTATTGTTTGGTGAGGCAATAATTTGAAATATCACCATATTCACAAGCTTATCATTATCAGTTATCAAGAACCAGAATGAAGTTGTGATCCAGAATTTCTCTACAGTAACTGTGCTTGTGAATTCATTATCTCATTTTCTGTATTATTAACTATTTCTCCATTTTTCCCCACTTTCCTGTAAGCTATCTGATAAAACTGAAAGAGCGTTGATAACATTCTCCATAGTGTAGAAGCCTGAAAGAACAACTTATTATAACTTAATTGTTATGTCTGCTGGGCAACCGGCTCTGCTGACAGTGCTGATAATGGAATTTGCATACAAGTATTATACCAAATAATCTGGGTGTTATTTTTCTTTGTAACCCAAAATGGAGCTATTGACCAATATTATCTGGGTGAAATCAAGATTCACGAAAGCAAGGCTGAGTAGACATAGCTACAATAGCATTTGAATTGATTAACTGATCTCTAATACATAATAGTCAAATGACATCTCTCTTCTCTTTAAAGTTACAGTACTGAATTTTCCCAGCATTGTTACTTTGATAGAATGCAGTGTTTCCAAACAGGCTCTGCATGGCAGGCATGCATGGCACCAAAACTTTTGTGCCAGAATTGACAAAGCCAGCCAGCCACTGCTGACTGAAATAATTAAAGCCTCCTTCAGAGAACATCTCCGAAGGAGAAATTTTGCTTACTAAGCCACCTCCAGCCTCCCATTTCTATGCAAGACCATAATAAAAATGGTAATGACTTTAGCAGTGTCTTACTTCTGCCAATATTACAGACCACTCACAATTAGGATCCAGACCTGGCCATCACACAGAGAGAGCTTTGGTAGCTCTGACACATGACTTTGGTATGACTTTGGACCCAGGCCACAACTCAGTGCTCATCCACTCATTCTCTCCATAGCTTTCAACACAAGGTGTGACCTGAATTGGAGTTCTAGCCCTAATCTGATGTCAATCATTCTTCTCCATCAGATCTCAGGAAGTAGTGATAGGAAGCTGCTCTTCACCCTCAGAAGCTCTCACATGTTCCTTAAGAGTCTATCTCATCCCATTCTCCTTTTAAATATATATATGAAATCTCTAGAAGAAAATGCTAGATGGTAATGACTGTACTACCTTCAGTGATAGCCAAATTGTATGTCCATTCCTAGTGGACAGAGGCCTAGACAGTGTGAGCCACATGATAGTCACCTTAAGAATGTAACTCCCTCTCTGTGGAGCTGTCAGTCAAGGCCAGTCAAAACTTAAGTGTGTATAACACCGAACACAAAACTCCTGAGTGGGACAAAAGGCTGAGGACACCACACCAGTGGCTGGAATCTTTAGTGCCTCTCCCAGGACACTGCTGGGTCTAATACAAGGTCCTGGTCCAAATCTTCAGAACTCTTAGTGGGTTGAGCCAATCCATTTGTACCCTTCCAGGACTACAACAGCCATCAGGAATAAGGAAACTCTCCTTGTGAATTTTGCCAGAGCAGGAGTTAAGTGATACCTCACACTAGGTTCTAGGAAACATAATACCCAAGGACATCAGAACAGAACAGTCTTCAGAGCCCGATGCAAACTGTTATTTAGCAGGAGTATGTCCCTGGTATCAGACAGTAAAGAGAACATACAGGAGGAGGGAGGGATAGAAGGAAGGGTGAAGACAGAGGGAGAAGGAAGTAGAAAGGAAAAACACCAAGAGCATGCAGGTGACTGAACCCTAGGAGAACAAGGGCAGAGTTTACTTTGCATGTGCTTCCTGTGTTCTTTGTAACTTACTTGGGTACTATGGGGAGTGTCACTCAATAAATACCCTAGATCAGTGGTTCCCAACTTGTTCCGCTGCTTGTGCAGGGAAAGCCCCTGGCGGGCCGGGCTGGTTTGTTTATCTGCCGCATCCGCAGGTTCGGCCGATTGCGGCTCTCAGTGGCCACGGTTCGCTGCTCCAGGCCAATGGGAGCGGATGCAAGCAGTGGTCAGTACGTCCCTCGGCCCAGGCTGCTTCCAGCAGCTCCCATTGGCCTGGAGCAGCAAACCCCGGCCAATCGGCCGAACCTGTGAACGTGGCAGTAAACAAACTGTCCCGGCCTGCCAGGGGCTTTCTCTGCACAAGAAGTGGAACGAGTTTGGGAACCACTGCCCTAGAACGATAGATTCCACTAGAATTTAGAGTTTAAAACATATTTGTGTCCTCTACCCCTATTTAAGAGATCACATAGAATACAAACACAAAGTCAGGACCCTTGAAACATGAAGTCGCTAAGGGCTAGGTATTCAGTGCTCAGCACCCACAATTGCGGCCTTCCTGATCAGCCTTCCTGAACTTGCTGCTGGTGCTTATGATATTTCTGTTAAGTGTAATCATTTGTGGCACCGACAGCACGAGAGTCGGATGTTGGAGCTGGTAAAGGAGTTCCCAGTGTGCCTTAGAACTTGTTCAGCATCAGACGGGAAAAAGAAAGAGCCTTCACTCTTTAAATATTGAGCAGTTTGTTTAAATATTGAACAGTGAAGCAGTTCTTCTGGTTATCAAAACAGTATTAAAGCAGGTTGAAACATGATAAAGCAGGTTGAAACATGATTTATGCTCTGCCAGTGGAGCCATTTTCACCTGTCTTAGAACACTACCATCATGAGGAATAACAATGCTTTGCACTTATTTAGACTCTTACATCAGAGGACCTCAAAGCATTTTTAAAGCCATCAATTAATAAGCAGAGTGGTTAAATCAGTTGAAGATTTCTTGTTGTTTGTGTGCAAAATATAGCTTCTTGTTACATTATGAGTGACCAAACAATGAGCCATAAAAAAAGATCAGAGGGATCGAGGACTTGACCTATGAGGTAAGATTTAGAAAGACAGACGTGTCATTTATCTAAGAGGTAGTGAGACATGAACCCAACCTATAAATATTGGCAGTGTGTAAACTCAAAGGGTGTAGAAGGATTATTTAGGATAGTATACAGCAGCATAGTACAGGTATGGAAATAGAGCTAGGAGAAGAGAGATGACGTTAACAAACAGAACATCAGGAAAAACTTCCTGACAGTGAGATGTATCAAGCTGTATAAAAGTCTCCCAAGGGAAGTGGTGGAAGCTCTATGACATTGGACTTTTGATCATCATTTATATAACAGTAGTACCCTAAATGAAAGCAGGGTCACACTGTGCACAGACACACCGTGGGAGACAATCCCTGCCCTGAAGAATTTACAACCTAAAGGGGCAAGACAGACAAAAAGTGGAAGACTTTTCTACGGTTATACCCAGGTCAGTGTCAGAGCTGGCAATCGAACCCTGGCTTCCTGCTTCCCAGTCAATCCACTGGACTGCACTGTTAAAACTAAACTGGGTAAAGACCTAGAACTTTGCTTTAAGGTTATAAGCTCTGCACTGGCAGGAAGACGGCCTCAATAACCTAATAAGGTTTTCCCAGCTCTCCCTTCTACTATGATCTCCATTTTTCACACAAGTTAAGGAGTTGCGATGATCTCCCTTAGATTTCTTTCAAAGACTTTATGATGCTGAGAAATCTTCATGAAGTCTTAAATGGTCCTTTCTTCTCTGCGTGGTAACTGAGGAAAGCTTTAACTAGTAGGGATATCATAGTGGGGAATCAGAATTGGCAGTAGATTAGAACGTTAAACATGCTGACATCGGGCTGCCAGGTGTGCATTATTTATGCAGACAAATGTATTTTATCACACATCAGCTTCCACAGACCATTTCTAATTTTACTTTGAAGACAAAAGATTGGATCGCAGCCTTAAAATTCTGAACAAACCCAACCACCACCATTCTCAGCTGATGCGAGTGGTCACGATGTAATACATAGTGTTAATATTTTAGATTAGGGTGAAACCACATAAAAAATGGAGTTGGAGGGAAGGGAAGGAGGAATAAAATGATATTCTGTAGAGGGCTACAGAGCCCCTCTATGGTGAAATAACAGATGCAATTTTCTGCATGTAAAAATATTGTATAATTATTAAAACTTACTATTACTAGAAGTGAGGTTTAGGTTGTTATCCAGCAAAGAACATCATCTTAACTATATATAAATGAGCTGTTTCCGAGTGCTTTTCTGGATCAGGGCCTTAAGTTTCCTTCCCTTTTCTTCTATTGTGTATCTTGGTATTTATTTTCTTCCTTTCCTTTTTTTCCCCATCCCTTCCTTCTGGCTTCAACTGTGAGGACTAGAAAAGGAAAGCTGAGAGTCACATGTGATCACCTGATTTCTGGAGCTGGGGTTTTAAGAAAAAACACCAAATATTGCACAACTCATGAAACAACCATGAGATTGGAAACACTTAGCTGAGCAGAGAGGGAGCAGCAATAGCAGCACAGTTGCCGCCAGATATTGGGAGGAATTTTAGGAGCAAGATGTAGTGGGCAACACAGGTTCCTTTCGTTTCCCAGCAGTGGTTGGACTTATGTACTTAATAACAAACAGCTATCTCTAGAAATATATAAAACATGCAGAAAAACCCACAACCTACATTAACATTGAGCAATGAATTCAAAGAAGCCAGCCACAGGTGCCTTGTGCATAAGGGTGGGAACACATTGTCACTTGTCAGATGTTTCCTCCACTCTGGAAGTTGAGATGTTACTCCTCAGTGGAATATTTGAAGTATGGGCTCACTTACACTCCTGCAGCCCCCATTGATTTGTAAGTGGGATTGCACAGATATAAATGGGAGCAGGGCTTGGCCCATCGTCTGTATTTAGACACATTTGCAGTGTGCAAATTCATGTTCACAGCTGCTTGTAGCATCACTCAATGATGTGTGACCCTGTGAATGAGGACAATGCAGGAGTGTGCGCTGCAGTCTTTTGCAGGATAATGGTGGAGAAACTGCTCCAGTTTTAGTGTTCTCGACCAAAATGAAGAAAAGCTGTAAAAGGAGTGGCTAGCGCAATATTATGTTAGTCAAGATTAGGAAGGACTGTGAGGAACTCCAGTGGGATCTAAACAAAACTAGGTGAACACAACACCGCTGCAGATGAAGTTAAACAGAGACAACTATACTATAATGAACAGTGAAAGGAACAATTTTAATTACACGTACACACAGATGAGCCCTGCATTAGCTGGACTCTCTCAGGACCTAGAGCTAGGTATTATTGTAAACAGCTTATTAGAAAGGTCTGCTCAATACACAGGACAGCTGAAAAAGCAAATTAGGTGCTAAAGTGCATTAGACAAGAAAGGAAGTATTTGTACAACATTGATTATAATGCATATAAAATAGGTATAGGGTAAAGTCGTCAAGTGCCTAAATGTTTTAGAGGCCTAAGTCTCATTTGCAGAAGTGGTTTAGGAGCTTAAATCTCATTGACAGTCAGTAGAATTTAGGCATCTAAGGGATAGATCCACAAAGGGATTTAGGCACCTGAGTTCAAATTTAGATCCTCTAAATGCTTGCTTAGCTGCTGCCTAACCCTGTAAAGCCTAAATTCTCTAGGTACCTAAGTCTCGCTGGTAAAGTCCACATGGTGCCTCTGTTTCTGCTGGTGGGCACACCCATCAGCCAGAAGGAGAGAGACTGTAGCCTCATGGTTATCAGGCTCCCTTGGGCTTTGGAAGCTCAAAGTCCCTGTTCCAGTGACTATGTAAGTATTTTATACGAAGTGGAACTGTTCCCACAGGAGAGCAACCCACTTCTGAATACCCCATTGTCTGGTGACTGAGGCACTCACCTGGGAGGTGAGAGATCTTCTCCACATTGAAATCCACACCCTGTCCAACACAGGTCTCCCACATCCTGGATGAATACTCCATCTTCTTCCTCAGCTTTTAGTAAGAAAGGGCTGCCCCACTTAGGCACTGAACTCCAGGAAAGGGTGTAGGGCTGTGAAAGCCAAGCACAGGGAGGCACCTCCTTTCAGGGGGAGTTAGGAACCTAAGGATAAGTCTCCACTTGGAGCTGGAGTGAGAGTCCCAGTCTGAGGAGACATGCTTGCGCTAGCTGTCATTGAGCTCACACACCTGACACGGAATGTAGCCATGACAGTGCAAGTGGTGAGTGGGGCTAGCTGCCTTAAGCATGTGCCCTTCAGGGATGCTAGGTAAATACTCAGGATGGTTAGCTCGCTGTGCTGCTTGCCCTGCCGTGGCTAAATTGTGTTTTTAGCACACTAGCTGAATGAGAACTAGTGTGAGGATGTCTCCCATGAATCACACTCCCAGTATAGACAAACCCTAAATCCCATTGAGGGGTGGAGCTAAGTCCATAACCTTCTCCTCAGCATTTCCTATTGGCAATTTAGGCATCTCCTTACTCAGTGTGCTGGCTGTTGTGGATCCCTTTCTTAGGTGCCTATCTCTCCCCATGCATTCTATGGGCAGCCTGAGTGCCTAACTCAGGGGTGACAGAACACCTAAATGTTAGGCTCTAGACTCAGCGCTGTAAGTCCCCTTTGTGGCTCTATTCCTAAGGGTATGTCTACACTACAAAATTAGGTTGATTTTATAGAAGTCGGTTTTTAGAAATCGATTTTATATGGTCACTTGTGTATGTCCCCACTAAGCACATTACGTTGGCAGAGTGCAACCTCACTACCATGGCTAGCATCGACACATGGAATTCTGGGTTAAGCTCCCAATGCCTGATGGGGCAAAAACATTGTCACGGGTGGTTTTGGGTACATGTCGTCAGTCTCCCCGCCCTCCTTTCCTCCCTCCTTCCATGAAAGTAACTGCAGACAATCATTTTGTGCCTTTTTTCCTGGGTTACCCATGCAGACGCCATAGCATGGCAAGCATGGAGCCCACTCAGCTCACTGTTTGTAAACACCTTGTGCATTATACTGCAGTATGTACAGAACCTGGCTAAGAGACGGCAGCACAAGGACGATTATGAGGAGGACATGGACACAGACATTCCTGAAAGCACGGGCTGTGGCAATTGGGACATCATGGTGGCAGTGGGGCTGGTTGAAATAGTGGAACGTTGATTCTGGGCCCGGCAAACAAGCACAGACTGGTGGGACCGCATAGTCTTGCAGGTATGGGATGATTCCCAGTGGCTGCAAAACTTTCGCATGCATAAGGCCACTTTCCTGGAACTCTGTGAGTTGCTTGCCCTGAAGAACAGGAATACCAAAATGAGAGCTGCCCTGACAGGTGAGAAGTGAGTGGCAATAGCCCTGTGGAAGCTTGCAATACCTGACTGCTACTGGTGAGTCAGGAATCAATTTGGAGTGGGCAAATCTACTGTGGGGACTTCTGTAATTCAAGTAGCCAATCCAATCACTGACATTCTGCTATCAAGGGTAGTGACTCTGGGAAATGTGCAAATCATAGTGGATGGCTTTGCTGCAATGGGTTTCCCTAACTGTGGTGGGGCGATAGATGGAACGATATCCCTATCTTGGCACTGGACCATCTTGCCAACCAGTACTTAAACCGCAAGGGATACTTCTCAATGATGCTACAAGCACTGGTGGATCACAAGGGATGTTTCACCGACATCAGTGTGGGATGGCTGGGAAAGGTGCATAATGCTCACATCTTTAGGAACTCCGGGCTGTTTGAGCAGCTGCAAGAAGGGACTTACTTCCCAGACCAGAAAATTACTGTTGGGGATGTTAAAATGCTAATAATTATCCTTGGGGACACAGCCTACCCCTTGCTCCCATGGGGCAGGAAGCCATACAAAGGCAGCCTGGACAGTAGTAAGGAGCAGTTCAACTATAGGGTGAGCAAGAGCAGAATGGTGGTAGAATGTGCCTTTGGACGTTTAAAAGGTCACTGGTGCTGTTTGGTGACTAGGTTAGACCTCAGCGCAACCAATATTCTTGCTGTGGGCTGCATAGTATCTGTGAGAATAAGGGGGAGATGTTTATGGTGGGGTGGGAGGTTGAGGCAAATTGCCTGGCTGCCATTTTTGACCAGCCAGACACCAGAGCTATTAGAAGAAGGTAGATGCGCTGCACATCAGAGAGGCTTTGAAAACCAGTTTCATGACTGGCCAGGCTATGGTAAGACAGTTGTGTGTGTATCTCCTTGATGCAAACCCACCCCCTTTGTTGATTTTAATTCCCTGTAAACCAACCATTCTCCCCCCTTTGATCAAAGCTGGCAAAGAAAATAAAGTCACTATTGTTTTGAAACCATGCATTCTTTCTTTATGAATTAAAAAAAAAGGGGAGATAACTGATAAGGTAGCCTGGGTGGGGTAGGGTAGGGTGCGGGAGGAGGGAAGGACAAGGGCACATTGCTTATTGTAGCCACACTACAAATCAAAACTGTTTGAATGACAGCTTTCTGTTGCTTGGGCCATCCTCTGGAGTGGAGTGGCTGGGTGCCCAGAGCCTTCCCCCCTTCCCTCCCCCGCATTCTTGGGCATCTGGGTGAGGAGGATATGGAACTTGGGGAGGAGGACAGGAGGTTGTACAGTGGATGCAGCGGCGGTCTGTGCTTTTGTTGGCTTTCCTGCAGCTCCACCAGACGCTTGAACATGTCCGTTTGCTCCCCCATTAGCCTCAGCATTGCATCCTGCCTCTTCTCATCAAGCTCACTTAATGCTTTCCTGGACTCTACCACTGAATGCCTCCATGCATTCAGCTGTGCCCTATCAGTTTGGGAGGACTACATGAGCTTGGAAAACAAGTCATTGCGACTGCGTTTTTTTCACCTTTTAATCTGCGATAACCTCAGGGATGGAGATGATAGGGGGAGCACAGAAACATTTGCACCTGCAGGGGAATAAAAAGGGAAAGTAAAATTTAAGATGCATTTCTGAGAACAAAAGGGAGACTCTTTCACAGTGAATCAAGTTTCAGAGTAGCAGCCGTGTTAGTCCGTATTCGCAAAAAGAAAAGGAGTACTTGTGGCACCTTAGAGACTAACAAATTTATTTGAGCATAAGCTTTCGTGAGCTACAGCTCACTTCGTCGGATGCATTTGGTGGAAAATACAGAGGGGAGATTGATATACACACATATCAATCTCCCCTCTGTATTTTCCACCAAATGCATCCGACGAAGTGAGCTGTAGCTCACGAAAGCTTATGCTCAAATAAATTTGTTCGTCTCTAAGGTGCCACAAGTACTCCTTTTCTTTTTACAGTGAATCAAGCAATTCACAGCAGACAGCAGATGTATGTATGGTATGGTGACACATCACAAACAAATAGAATTTGGTTTCCAGGCAGCCATGGTAAGCCAAAGGGTATACAGTTTTGGCTTCTAACACCTTCATAGCATGTGGGAATGTTTTCAAACTGCAGCTTCCTCCTTTCCCATAGCAAACAATGCCAGTTAGGTTTGCCATTTAAAAGGAGGGGCTGAGGTTTTTGGATGGATGTGCAGCACACACCTCTCCCCATCCCTCGCATGGCTATTTGGGATGATCCCTTCAACCTTCCCCCCGCCACTTGGCTATGGGATGATCCCTTTTAGCCAAGCGCAAACAGCCCAGCATGAACGGGGTCCTTTTACTGTTCCCTTAAAAAAATTCCCCTATTTCAACCAGATGACCATGAATGATATCACTCTCCTGAGGCTAACACAGAAATATAAAGACCGAATGTTGCTGGAATGGGACCAAAACCCAGGACCATTCGCTGCCATGGTTTGCCATGCAATGATTCCATATTACTTGCTACAGGCTTGGCGTGGTAAAGTGTGGAGGACGAAATAAGGCAGCCCTCCCCAGAAACCTTCTGCAAAGGCTTTCAGGGTACCTCCAAGAGAGCTTCATGGAGATGTCCCTGGAGGATTCCATCCCCAGATACGTTAACAGACTTTTCCAGTGGCTGTACTGGCCATGAATGCATCCCAAGTCTTCAGGGCAAATCAAACATTAAACACTATTGCTTTTAAACCCTGTACTGTAGTTACAAATGTGCACTCACCAGAGGTGCCTTCTCCACCTTCAGGGTCGGGGATCCCACCTTGGGAGTGTATTTGCTCCAGGGTGATGAAAAGGTTCTGGCTGCCAGGGAGAATAGATTCACCACTTGCCTGTTGCACATTCTGCTCCTCCTCCATCTCCTTTTCCAAATCTACAAAATCCTCCTCCATGTTGCGTTAGACTCCCTCCTTGCAGGTGTCCATAGACAGTGATGGGGTAGTGGTAGGGTTCCCCCCTAGAATGCCATGCAGCTGAACATAGAAACGGCATGTATGGGGCTCTGACAGAGAGCGACTATTTGCCTCCTTTGTCTTTTGGTAGGCTTGCCTGAGCTCCTTGACTTTCACGCGGCACTGCTGTGTGTCCCTGTTGTAGCCTCTGTCCATCATGCTCTGTGCAATTTTGGCATATTAGCATTTCTTCTTTTATATTATAGTTCTGCTTGCACAGATTCTTCTCCCCAAACAGCAATAAGATCCAGTGTCTTCCGTTCGCTCCATGCTGGAGCTCGTTTGCAATTCTGCGGGGACTACATGGTCACCTGTGCTGCTCAGCTTGCTGCGCTGACCAAACAGTAAATGAAATTCAGAAGTTCCCGGGGCTTTTCTTGTGTCCCTGGCTAGTGCATCAGAGTTGAAAGTGCTGTCCAGAGCGGTCACATTGGAGCACTCTGGGATAGCTCCCAGAGGCCAATAACGTCAATTGGAGTCCGCACTACCCCAAATTCAACCCAGGAAAGTCAATATTAGAGCTTCTCCCCTTGCCAGGGAGGAGTACAGAAGTTGATTTTAAGAGCCTTTTAAGTTGACGGAATAGGGTCACTTGTGTAGACGCATTTATTATAAAATCGACATAATGCGGCTAAATTTGTCTTAACCCTGTAGACCAAGACTAAGTGACTTAGGCAGTGAAACACTGAGTGGAGCAATATCTGAATACTTTAAAAAATCTGGGCCTAAGTCACTTCTGAAAGGGTTCCTTATATGCTTATCAAAATGTTACCATATCTTTACCTTGAACACTTGATTAGCTCTCATCTTGATACCTAAACTAGGAGATGATAGAAATAGAAGTGTTCAGAGAAGAACAATGAAAACTATTTGAGGCACAGGAGATTTCTATTGAACGATTTCAAGGAGTAGGAATTTTAATGAATGAATTGATTTATTTTGTCTTCTTGCATTGCAAGTTACGAATTGAAACTGCAATTAGAAAATAAAGGATTATCAAAATTATCAATTGACCATTTAGTTATTTCAGGGCTTTTCCATGGCACTCCTCTCATTGTAGTATTTGAGAGTCTCACAAGCATGAGTAACTAAATTGTGCTATAGCAGGGATTGGAAACCTTTGGCATGCGGCCCATCAGGGAAATCTGCTGGCAGGCCGGGACGGTTTGTTTACCTGCAGCGTCTGCAGGTTCGGCTGATTGCAGCTCCCACTGGCCGTGGTTTGCCGTTCCAGGCCAATGGGGGCTGCGGGAAACGGCGTGGGCGAGGGACGTGCTGGCCGCCGCTTCCCCCAGCCCCCATTGGCCAGGAATGGCGAACCGCGGCCAGTGGGAGCTGTGATCAGCCAAACCTGCGGACACTATAGGTAACGAAACTGGTCCGACCCACCAGCGGATTTCCCTGACGGGCCGCATGCCAAAGGTTGCCGATCCCTGGGCTATAGCTTAACTAAGGGCTTGTCTACACTGGCAATTTACAGCGCTGCAACTTTCTCACTCAGAGGTGTGAACACTCCCCCCCCCGGGAAAGGAAGTTTCAGCACTGTAAAGTGCCAGTGTAAACAGTGCACCAGCTCTGGGAGCCGCACTCCCAGCGCTGGTAGCTACACCTCTCATTGAGGTGTGTTTTTTAGAGCACTGCTGGGAGACAGCTCTCCCAGCACTCTGCCATGACCACACACACCACGTTAAAGCGCTGCCGTGGCAGCGCTTTAGCATTGCCAGTGTAGACTAGCCCTAAGTCTTGTTAAAGTCTAAACTTCTCACTCCATAAATTCTTACAAAAAGATCAACCTAGAGCTACTTCAAAAAGCAGAAAAGATGTTACCAATAGCATGGGCACAAAAATAGAGTGCTCTTGATTGAGCTTGGTGGTAACAGAAAAGCACCATGGGGGGAGGTGAGGGTGTGTAAGAAAAAAAGTCATAGAAAAGATACAAAGGAGAGCGATCAGCTTTAAACAAAGATCACTAAAAAGAATAATTAAAAATAGTCTCGCCCAGCAGGGAACACAGAAATACTATTTATCTATGTATAAAATAGCTATGCTGCAGTGCATGCATACACTGGCCAGGCGGTACCTCAAACCTCTGAGTCTCAAGTTTATGCAATGAGTGTTTAAAATCTACAAGGCAAATCTGCAGCAAAAGTCAAGTAGCTTAGAATAAGAATAATCAGGCTAATAGTAAACAGCCCAATTTGTCATATAATTCTTAATGCAAGATATTAATTTCCTACCCCAGTACAGTAATTCTCTGCTGAGCTGAGCTAATGTTCCAATAAAGCAGTCAAATAATCAATGCAGTGGAGCTGAAATGTGCATGTAGCATTTCAAAACTTTTTAGCCTAATACAGAAGTGACCCTGAATGCAATTTAAAAGGTTGGATTTTTTTTTTACCAGGAAAAAATAGAATGTGCAAATACAAAAACCAGAAGAGAGTTGTTATCTGATAGCAGAATAGCATAACCCCAAACCAGATCCAGAAACCAGCATTAACATTGTCTGGCAACATAGTCCCACACTATAATACAGTAGAAGTGAATTTCTTTAGGCGTGCAATGAACTGGTGTCTCAGTCGTCTTAATTTTGATGGCCTCATAATATTATTCTCTGGGGGTCTCAATGGACGTGCTTTGACATTTTAATGACGTGTCATGATGGCTACATAAACACTTTTGCATATTACCATCTGTCCATCACAATAGTGTTCTAATGGTTTCTCCACACTTATAATGGAACTACTTTGCCATTGAAAGCTCACACCGTAGTGATTATGCAATTACATAAATGGAGTCTGCTCAGAATTGTATTAACATCATCATTCTGCCTCCTCAGTATAGCATCGTCATTGCAAATAAACCTCAAATAAAAACCACAAAGCTGTGCACTGCAGGATATATGAAAACAAGACTTTATCCTTTGTTTATTTGCCCAGTATACAACCACTAGATCAACTTGACCCTGGTTTAAAAAAATAATATAAAAGCCTGAGTTTAATTTATTCAGCTATATGTGTGCACACTAAAGAAAGAGCATTGTCCAAATGTTGTAGGCACCCATGACATAACTAAAACTAAAAAAATACAGCCAAATTAACACCTTAACACAAAGGGGAGCAGTACAATTCGTTATTGTCCTCTACATCTTGAACTACTGCTGCCTCCAACAATTTCCCACCCTTATGTAACCCTTCTACCTGTTGTGAGTAGCTAATGCACTCTAGCCACTTCCACGTTCCCCCACTCACAGTTTATTGTCTGGAGTTTGTGGAGCCCAAGAATTCTGACAGGTGAGTCTTTAGCTCCTAAGGAAGGGGCTGTCTGGGTAGCTGCAAGAGGTCTACCATCTGACCCAGCAAAGGTGATTTCAACTTTGATTGCTGAGTAAGGGGACCCACACTGGAGTCCCTCACGTAGGCTGTTTCCTGCATCTTCAGCCCAAGCCATCTTGACACCATTACTTGTGTTAGAGCTGCTGCAAAGCCACCTCGGATCTGCACTGTCCACTGCAGCTCAGCTCCATCCACCTCCTTGAAGCCATTTGCGCTTAGCTTAGAGTTCTGCCACCTTGATGCTGCTTCAATGATGGGTCTCTGGAGAGGAATCAACAGTATTCAGAATTCTTTGGAGAATTCTTACCATGAGAGAGGCACTCCCAGCAGGAAGTCGGAGACCCTCACCAAGCCCCCTCCCTAGCCCTGTCCAGGCTCCCTTATCCAACTGTGCCTGACTGTGGTCTTGGTCAGGGAGACCCCAGGCACATTTGGTGTAGAGCTCTTGTCCCTCCTTTCCCCAACCAGGACAATAGCATTTTATTACCTCAAACACAAAACATAACTGTATTTTAAAGGAAATGCCCCCAACTGTGATCACTGAAATGCAGGCCTGGCCCACGCATTTCCCCTCGCTCACCAACAGATATTCCCTCCCTTACAATGCTTTTGTACATCCAGAGTACATCTCATTTCACCAACAGGTGTCAATAGTGAGCTCCCTACTCTCTAGGACTTCTGGCCACAGGCCTTACACTTATAGTTTCCACATTGTCTTTCCCCTTTTTCAAATGCCTGGGTGGGGGAAGAGGAGTTTTCCAGCATACCTTTCAGATTATCAATTTCAGGCTATTGCCTGTTAAGGAGGGGAACAAATTCCTAAACCAAGGGGCCCCAATCTATGAACTACCATGGGAGCCCTATTGTGGAGCTTCTTACCTATGCCAGTTTGTATGAAAAATACTCTGTGGATTTTCAGTGCTAATAAACACAAAGGGCGCTGTGCCATTCCACAGGGTACAATCTGGACTGATGTACTTTTACACTGCTTCACTGTGAGAGCCACCACTCTTGGTCAGCTCTGACACATCCTCCAGCACGTAAATCATTTCCAACTATATTGTATGAGTACTATAGCCACTCGCCCATCAATTGCACCGTAGGGCAACACTAGAAAACTCCCAGTCCCAGACTTTTCCCCAGAAATGTGCATCTTGTACTGCCCAGCACCCTCATATAAAGCTCATATAAAGTCCATCATTTCATTAACAGAAAATGATATGCACAAATCTTGTAGGTGAAACTTTTGTTGGTCATGGGTGTGTTTTTTTCACACCCCTGACCAACAAAAGTTTAACTGACAAAAGTGCCAGTGCAGACATAGCCAAAGCCTAAGGTTTTACAGGATTAGCCACAAAGTGATTTATCATACATTATTGCAATTAAATGCTCCAGATATGTAATTCAGTGGGAGTTTTGCCTGAATAAGGGGTATAGGACTGATCCCCAAGAGCCTCATTTACCACTACACTAATCCACTTTTATGCCAGTATAACTGCAATGGTTTCCATAGTTACACAAGCATAAAACTGGACTAGTGCAGTGCTGAATCAGGCCCTAAGTGTTAATCATCCTCATATTCACACTCAGATTTAGAGTTATTCGAAGCAGTAGCAGGGATAGGGAATGTTATGCATAATTTCCTCAGCTGATCTCGGTGCAATATTTACGCAAATTAATTCTAAAATATAAACTGACTGCAGTCACACGCTTTAATAGTATCATAAACACATTGGGTAATTGTGACATATAGTCTCAAACAGCAAGTCTCCCCGGGAGCTTCTCCTGGTGCATAGGGGGAACATTTTGCACTAGCCATTAGAATGGCACAAAATGCCTTTCTTTCTTTCTACACTGGCACTGAGCCTATGCCCACTGAAATCAATGGGCAAGTTCCTAGGCACTCTGTGAGCTGGTTTGGGGATCAGGGGTCCAGGACTCTACTTCTCTCCACCCCTTTCATCTAAGTGAAGGCAACTATAATATAAAAATAAATAGAAGAAAGGGGAAGTTTCTAGTAATAAATATAAATCAGAAGTTAGGAATTATAAAAAATTGATGAGGGAAGCCAAGGGACACAAGGAGAAATTTGTAGCCAACAGAGTTAAGGACAATAAGGAGTTTTTAAAAAATATTATGAAAAAAAATCCTGACAATGGTACTGGTCTATTACTGAATAGAAATGATAAGATTATCTATAATAATATAGAAAAGGCAGAAGTTTTCAATACATTTTTTCTGTTCTGTAGCTGGGGGGGGGAATCATAATCTCATCATATGATGATAACATTGTTCCCATTCCACTAGTATATGCTTTCAGTTGGCTTGCATATGTATTCTTTCCATGTGCTGTCCTAGCTCTGCACAGATAGCTGGTTCAGCAGACATTGATAGTACTACCCAGTGTTGTTAAGTGCTGAAGGCTGTCGTTGACTCAGTAACACTGTTCAGGCTGCCCAGTGCTTCTGTCCTTGGAGCTCCAGTGTTATCACTATTAAAAGCAGATAAAGCAGCCTGCTCCTTCAGCAGACTTCAATGTTACTCTTAAAGAAAGTCCACAGGCACAGTTCATTGACAAAGGCACTTGGCCAGGTTTTTTGCCCCCCTAGGCACAGTATCAGTGCCCTGACTCCATGGTTACAGGTACACTGAACATGAGTGCCTAGTAGCAAGGAGTGGCTCAGTCAGCAGTGGGAATTTCTGCTGTCCCCTAGGCTACACAAGAATTACGGTGAAGTATCGTGACATTTATAGGCTAAGACAAACAACTAGAAAGGACAACTTACATATCACCTAACGTTTTTCATAATATCTGTTTGTTACCTCCCCTTGTTCCTGATGTTTTGAACAAGACATCACTATTCATTATTCTGTCAAATGATCTTATTTTGTACTAGATTGGGGTTTATCTGTACTAGCTTTGAAATATAATTATGTAAATATCTAGTGCCTAGTACCACTAGCAGCACCTTTGCCAAGTTCATGGACTGAATAGTGAACTTGTAAGCATCTGCTTTAATATATGGCCTGACTTTGGTTCAGAGTCTCTGGTTCAGGCCTTAGATCTTGCATCAGGCCCAGTGCTCCAGGCCCTCTCTCCCTACTGCAGTATATAAGGAGGATTTTAAACAGAAGGTATTTAAGTCAGACATTTTTAAATGAGCAGGCCCAGATCACTTGTATCCAAGAGTTTTAAAAAAGCTGGACGAGGAGCTTGTTGACTGTTAATATTGATTTTCAATAAGTTTTGGAGCACTGGGGAAGTTCCAGAAGACTGGAAGAAAGCTAATGTTGTACCAATTTTTGAAAAGGGTAAAGAGGATTACCTGCATAATTATAGACTTGCCAGCCTGACATCAATCCCAGGCAAAAAATAATGGAGGGGCTGATATGGGACTCAATAAAGAAGTAGACTAGGGTAATGTAGTTAATGCAAATCAAGATGAATTTATGGAAAACAGAACCTATCAAACTAATCTGATATATTTCTTTTAAATGAGATTACAAGTTTGGTTGATAAAAGTAATAGTGTTGATGGAATATGCTTGACTTCTGTAAAGTGCTTGACTTGGTACTACATGACATTTTGATTAAAAATCTAGAATGATATAAAGTTAACATGGAACACATTAAATGGATTAAAACTGACTAACTGAAAGGTCTCAAAATGTAATTAAGAATGGGGAAATCATCACTGAGCAGGTGTGTTTCCAGTGGGGTCTTTCAAGGATTTATTCCTGGCCCTATGCTATTTAACATATTTATGAGTGACCTGGAATAAAACATAAAATCACTGATGAAGTTTGAAGATGACATAAAAGGTGGGGGAATGGTAAATAAAAAAGAGAACAGGTCACTGATTTAGAGTGACCTGTACTGCTTGGTAAATTAGGCACAAGCAAACAATATGCATCTGTATATACCTAAGTGTATATGTATACGCCTAGGAACAAAAAGCATAGGCCATACTTCCAGGATGGAGGACTCTATCCTGGGAAGCTATGACTCTGAATAAGTTTTGGGGGGCATGGTGGATAATCCATTGAACATGATCGCCAAGTCAGATGCTGTGGCCAAAAGAGCTAATGTAATCCTGGGATGGATAAACAGGAGAATCGTGAGTAGGAGTAGAGAAATTATTTTATCTCTACATTTGGCACTGGTGTGACCACTGCTGCAATACTGTGTCCAGTTCTGGTGCCCACAATTCAAGAAGGATGTTGATAAAATGGAGATGGTTCAGAGAAGAGACACAAGAATGATTAAAGGATTGGAAAACATGTCTTATAGTGATTGGACTAGTTTAGTCTAGCTATTTAGCATAACAAAGAGAAGGTTAATGGGGTGACTTGATTACAATCTGTAAGTACCTACATGGGGAACAAATATTTATTAATGAGGTCTTCAATCTAGCAGTATATAAAATGATCCAATGGCTGGAAGCTGAAGCTAGACCAAGTCAGACTGAAAATAATATGTACATTTTTAATGGTGAATAATTAACCATTGGAACAATTGACAGCGGATCATGGTGGATTCGTCATCCCTGCCAATTTTAAAATCAAGAGTGGATGGTATTCTAAAATATCTGCTCTAAGAATTATTTTGTGGGAAGTTCTATGGCCTGTGTTATATAGATGGTCAGGCTAGATGATCACAGTAGTCCCTTCTGGCCTTTGAATCTTTGAATCCCCATGTAAAGGAGAGTAGCAGTCAGCAGTGAGCACTATTGTGTACTATCCTTGAACAGCGGGTGGGGGGAGACTCCTTTAACACCCCGGCATGGCTGAACAAGGCTCAGTGCACAATTTGGCCCATATGTTTAATACTGTAAGTTAAATGAAGTGTTAAAAAGGAACAACACACTTTATTCTGTGCTGCATAAATAAAGCAAGCTTTTCCCCAGTTAAATTATTTACAGTGGTGAGTCTATAGAAAGTTTGTATTAAATATACAGATGTTCTATAGAGAACTGTAGGACTGAGAATTTTGCAGATTTCTGTATATGTTTCAAGCTAGGGATAAGAATCTATTATTTAATGTGGTTGGCTGAGCATAAAACCTCAGGGGCATCATTTGCAGTGCCATTTCATGTCAAGCCAATACATTAAAATGAGGAAACTGTGCTTAAAATAGACTAACCTATGTGAGCAAACCCAAGCTATGCTATGGGAAAAAGCCACAATGTCAATTTAAATGTGATGAAAACATTACAAGTAAGTTAACCTAGGTTTTGGGGAAAAAAAACCCCAAAAAACAAAAACACACCACCAGTTGGATACAGGTCTTTTGAAGTGAAGCAGTACCTACAGAATGTCAATCAAGCAAAATAAATCTATATTTAAAAAAAAAAAATCTTTTAAAAGTACTGAATTAATCATAAATGAACATATTATGCAATGGGCCAAATTTATCCCTGCTGTTAGTTAGTTCATTGACTTTAGGGGAGCTATAACAAGGTTGAATTTGGCTCAGTATGTGTAAATGAGATTAAGGGATCTAATTTCAAATGATTGTCTTATATGATTGCTGCTTCTCCCTGGATGTTCTTTCTAGTAGGAGTGGATTTGCTGAATTCTATCTCCTGGCATCTGGATTCAGTTTCATTGATGCTATACTAGAGCACCCATTTAAAAATATGCACTGAGGCCAGAATTTCCCCATTTATTGCATTAAATGGGAAGATAAGCCTTCATGTGCCACACTAATGGTCTCCAATGTAGAAATATGGTTTGATGACAAGTGTACAAGAAATTCTGTCTGTTGGGCAGTGTAGCTGAATTTGACTTGGCATGTTAAGAACCAGGGTTTGCCTATTGCCCAAGTGTATTAAGTGACATTAGCAGTAGAGGCCACAATTTCAGGGCATCAAAAGTAGTAGCATCAGGGTGATCAACACTAGCATGGAGAGTGTGGTATTGGTATGGAAAATAGGTCTTACCATATTCTGCTTCACCAGAGCAGGGACTTGCATAAGTTCCAGTAGTGTAACTTAACTAACTAATAGATATCACATACTTTGTTTGTACAAAAAGAAAAGGAGTACTTGTGGCACCTTAGAGACTAACAAATTTATCAGAGCATAAGCTTTCGTGAGCTACAGCTCACTTCATCGGATGCATAAATGCATCCGATGAAGTGAGCTGTAGCTCACGAAAGCTTATGCTCTAATAAATTTGTTAGTCTCTAAGGTGCCACAAGTACTCCTTTTCTTTTTGCGAATACAGACTAACACGGCTGCTATTCTGAAACCTTTCTTTGTACAGAAGACAAGAGTGTCAAAAAAATCTAGTTTTCATTGTAGTTCAGCTACAAATTATCTCTTCTCCCTGTGCTTTTTTCACTGATTAGAATTTCACTATAATTTCATGCACAGCAATAAATTAATATAATTATGTTCTTGTCTAATCTTCACCAAATTTGAAGTTACATGGAAAATGAACTGGTTGAAAGTGGGGTTAACTTATTTCCTAAAAATTCCCAGGGGAAAAAAAGATGCCAGTCAGAAAATATTACTGTAGAAACAGCTACTGGGGGGAAAAAACCTTATCAGGGAAGTTGTCATTCCATTAAATGTTAATGTTGACTTAAGATAGTAACTGTCCAATAATTTCAGAAAAAGATTTATTCCTCATGATAAAACTCAAAACTTAAGACAAAGTAATAACTTTGGGATTGATTTTAGCTTTTATATGTAATGTGAAGGTTTCTTGACCACAGATGAGAAGAAACCCCCAGAATTCCATTGGCAGTTCATCGAAATGCTGAGATGAAGAGTCCTAATGGCATACGCAACACACAATAAAGCTAGCGAAGCAGAACAATTTATATGCACTCATAAAAATGAAAGGACATTTAACGAAGGTTATGGAAGTCTCGCGAAGAATACAGAGTGAACTTGAATAATGATAATGATGATACATAGCCAACAAAGCCAGTATAGTAATCCAATAGAGCATTGGCTTTTAAAGGTAATACTGTTCATGAATCTAGTTGAATGGTCCGGAGTTAAGTAAGTGGAATTGTTAATATTAGTTAATATCAGCTTCTTGAAGGATTATCCCAGGTCTAACTGGAACAATGATGAAAAACAATATTTGTCATGTAAAATTAAATTATCCAGGTGCTGGACTTGAATAGATTAATACTATTGCAGAGAAACAAAGAAGAATCTATACACACAATGTGGCTACCCCACCCTCACACTGCAGGGTTTAATGAAGGCCAGATGGGCCAATTAACCCATTAGGCAGCTGATTAAGGAGGCTCAACTGGGCAGGAATAGGCAAGGCCTATAAAGCTCAGGAGATGAAAGCAGAAGGCGCTTCTGGGAAAACAGACACACCCAGGAGAAAGAGAGGAGTGAGTGGAGACTGCGGTTATTCCCTGGGAAGAGGCTTTGGGAACTGGTAGGCCCAGGAAGAAAAGAGGAACCAGTAATAGGAAGCAGCCCAGGGAATAGAGCAGTGAGGCCAGAGAGAGAAGGCCCAGACTGCAGAGCAGAGGGTCCCTGGGATGGAACCCAGAGAAGAAGGTGAGCGAGGCCTGCCGACAGGGGGGGCAAACTGGGCAATTGCCCAGGGGCCTGGGCAATTTAAAAGGGCCCAGGGGACCCTGGCCACCACTGCCGCTGGCGGCAGGCCTGCCCTTGCTCTGTGCCATTCCCAGAGGTGGTGTGGCCAGCCCCTCCCTGTGGCCTCTGGGGTGGGGGTGTCTCCACGCACTGCCCTCACCCCGAACATTGACTCCACAGCTCCCATTGCCCAGGAACTGCAGCCAATGGGAGCTGTGGGGGCGATGCCTGGGGGAAGTGGTAAACGGAGACCCCCTGGGCCTCCCACCTGGGAGCCACTGCCAGAGGAGTGTGCCGGTCGCTTTCGGGAGCCGCCTGAGGTAAGCACCAACCCCCTGGCCCCCTCCTGCACCCCTGCCCCAGCCTGGAGCCCACAGCCCACATTGAAACTCCCTCCCAGAGTCCACACCCTGCACCTCCTCCCACATCCAAACTCCCTCCCAGAGCTTGCACCCCACACCCTCTCCCACACCCCAACGCCCTGCCCTAGCCTGGTGAAAGTGAGTGAGGATGGGGGAGAGTGAGCGAAGGAGGAAGGGGGGATGGAGTGAGCAGGGGCGGAGCCTCGGAGAAGGGGCAGGACAGTGGCTTGGTCTCAGGAAAGGGGTGGGACAGGGGGGCGGGGCAAGGATCTTTGGGTTTGCGCGATTAAATTGTTGGCAACCCTACCGGGTGGGCATGTGGAAGCCCTGGCCGTACCAGAAGAGCGCACCCAGCAACGTAGTCGGGAATTCGCTGGGCACCAGCCCGCACAGGTGCAGCACTGCCCAAATGTCAGGTGGACCACGGGCGCGGCTTGTGTGTGTCTAGGGGCCCCTTGACCGTTCTGCCCTGGGGCCCAGAATTGCTGACGGCAGGCCTGGGGTGGGCCCAGGTTCCCCTTCCAGCTACTGGGCGAGTGGCACAGAGGTAGTGAACAGGAAGACTGCCTCGGACTATTGAGGAGCTAAACTCCTCTGGAAGGGGGAAGATGGCTAATGACACAGCCAGAGGGCCAAGCCATGAAGAGGACACTATGGTTCCTCAGGCTGCGAGATGGGCTGCAGACGGACAGCAGAGAGACAGAGACAGTGTGCAAACTATGGGCAGGGGAGGCATCAGCCTCAAGCTAATCCCCAGAGTACCAGGAGGAGGCGCCAGTCTGGCAGTAAGTGGTGCACCCTGTGACAGGCCCTGGTTCAGTAGACACTGAAACACTGCAAGTTTCCCTCTTTCACAAAGCAACTATAGTTTAGAAGGTACAGATCCACAATAGAGCTGTGCGAATAATCAATTTGTTTTTTGTTTGCTGGCCAAATTGGAAAAAATCAAAAGATTCATGTTGGGAACCATACAAAATGAATTTTGTTTTCTTGGTGAAACGAACGAAAACAAAGAACTTAAATTGTTAATTTGGATTGCAGGCATTTTAACTGCTTTTTTAAATAAAAGCTAAAAAATATTGGAACTGCCATTCACAAAATGAGGAGGTGGTGCCCCACTCACCTTATCCTCTAGTCCTATGGTTAGCACACTCAGTTGGAGTATAGGAGAGCCAGCTTTAAGTCCAGTCTTCCTGATGCAGAGCAGGGACTTCAGCTTCAGTCTCTGATATTGAAGATAAGTGCCCTAAAAGCAGCCCATAGCATTCGGGGAGGAGCTGCTCTTAATCTCTCCTGTTGAAGCTGTTCCACTTGTAGAAATACTTAAATATTCATTGGGCCAGCAAGCAAGTGTAAGAATGACTTTATAGTCCAGTGGATTGGGGGGGATATATTTGGGTTCCAGTCCCTGCTCCAATGAATATTTAATTATTTATACAAAGTGGAACAGCACCACTCCAGTGGTTTTGTGAATGGTGCCAAAGTCCCCTTGTAAATCTAGCCTGAAAAATTGTTTTGGGGCCGAAACTATTCACAGGTTTTTGTGGAATTTACCAATAAGTTCACTTTTTCAGCAAATAAAATGTTTGTCCAAAAATGTTGCCCTGTTCTAATTCTGTTAGTTATTATACCAGTATGACAGAACCAGGTGGTTCTCCTTACAGACAATAGGTATTTTTGGTATCTAAGCAGATCCGAAAATGACCATTGCCTGCGTAGCATAAGAATTATCATTTAGGTTTTCCCTGCCCTTCATCATTCTCCTTGCTCTTCTTTAAATATCTTCTAATTCTGAAATATCCGTTTTGAGATGGAGTGACCAGGACTGCACACGTATTCTAGATGAGGCTACACTATTGATTACATAAAGGCAATGGAATATTCTGCATATTAACATTCTATTCCTTTGCATTTTTCTGCTTTGCATTCTATTTTGCTTTTTTTACTGCAGCTGCAGTAGAGGTCTTCACTGAGCTGTCTACAGTAACACCCAAGTCCCTTTTCTGAGTTGATACAGTTAATTTGGAACCTAGTAAGGTGTGGGAAGTGTTTTAAATGTTTTCCTGCAGCGTGCATGACTTTGTATTTATTGATAGTGAATTTCATTGGTCATTGTTTTGCCCATTCATCTAGCTTCTTTAGGTCCTTGAAGTTCTTCACAGTGCTCTCGAATCCTGACATAGTTATTTACTTTAGTCATCTGAAAATTTTGCTACTTCATTACTTTCCAGTTTTTTAATACATTTATTAAACACTGGAACTAGTATTGATCCCTTGACACACCCTGCTGCTAAACTTTTGATATAGTGAAAATTCATCATTTAATCTTACTCTTTGTTTTCATACCAATACCCATGCCAATACTTGACCTGTGAAAACACTTTGCTTGTAACCACCAAGTTACTTAATTTCTCTAGTCGCTTCCTGTACAGAACTTTGACAGATGCCTTTTGGAAGTTTAAATAAATTATGTCTACTGGTTCTCCATCATCTATCACTTTATTAACATATTTGAAGAATTCTAAGGGATTGGTAAGACGTGATTGTCTGTTGCAGAATGTTTACTGGATAGACCCTATCATGATCTTCCAACTGTTTTATTAGTCTGTTTTTAATTACTGTTTCAACTCATTTGCCAGGTACAGATATAAAGCTTGTTACTCTGTAATTTCCCAGAATACCCCTCCAGCCTTTTTAAAATATTGGTACAATATTTGTTACTCTCCAGCCCTAGGGAACTGTGGTCAATTTAATGAGCAATTGCATTTTTTTTATCAGCAGCAGTTCCTGCAGAACTTATGAATGTGTATGATGTGGGCCTGCAACTTATTGCTTTTTAAATTATTAATTTAAATCCGTCTGAGAGCACTTCACCTTTGTAAGCAGAAAACAGCAGGTCTGGGACAGGAATTTCCTCAACTTCCTTGGTGGATGAATACAAAGAAGTCATTTATCTTCTCAGCAATAACCTTATCTTCCCTAATTGCTCCCTTTACCCCTGCTGATCCACCAATTCTTTTCCAGCTTCTGAGATACTTGATAAAAAAATGTTTTTACACCTTTAGCTATTTGCTCTTTGGACAAAAGGCTATGGCCACATGTGTCCTGACTCGGTGTCTATTAAAGTCAACAGGAGACTTTGTATTGGCTTAAATGGGAGTAGGAACAGATTCTGGGATGGCAAGTTTTAAGCATATGTTGATTATCTCCCTTTGGATAATGTGCAATGCAAGTGTCAGTGGACACATTTAAATCAAACATATTCCCCTTTGAGCCTCTTGCTGCTTTTCCTACTTTGGTTCCTCTTATTGTGCTGCCTTTGTTCTGTTGAAATTAAAAGAAGATCAGAGCATAGCTGGTACATTTGGCAGTAGAGTAGTGCATTCTAGTGGGACATATCTACTACACAGGGCAGCAGTCACTGAGTTAAGACAGCAGTAAAAGGTAAGAGCCAGCAGTCTGTGCTCTACATCGGACATGGAATGTTTACCATATTAAAAGCTTTGCCTTATAGATTTTTGGAAAGGATTCAGTGCAAGAGCTTATTAATTACAAATTCTCCATCCCCCCCCCCGCCGCCCCAACTTGATTAATAAAATGCTTGTAAAGACTCAAAACAAGCATAATAAATTAATCACTAATATGCAAGAGGATTTTTTTTTTCAAAAGCAGACTCGTATTGCTACTTGGAATGAGTTTCCAAGACAGTCTTTTCAGGAGCAATGTGCAGTCCTGCAGATCTTGTCCTTACACTTGATTGGTGAAACAATGCTCAATTCAAACCTTCTACAAAACCAAAGAATATTAAACTAAAAAACAACTAACTAAACAACCCTCCCCCCCCAAACCATGTCTTAAATGGGCAGAGATTATGGCTAGGATTCTGAATAAAGGTGACCAAACCACCTGGAAAAAAGTAAGTATCTGACCTGATTTCATTTCCAGGTTCAAACTCATAATCTATTTCAAGGTCCAAAAGGTTCAAATATATTTTTATTTCTTCCTATCTACTACCTATCTAGGATTAGAAGCGGAAGTCTCAAGACAAGATTTGACAAAGACTATTCTTAGGCCTTGTCTACACTACACAGTTTTGTCAACAAAAACCAACCTTCATCGACAAAACAAAATACACACAAAAATGCTCCTCCCACAGATTAAACTCTCCTGCTACGTCAATATAATAAAACCACCTTGATGAGCAGCATAGAACTTTTTGTGACAAAGCTGTGTCAGTGTAGATAATGTGCTTGCTTATGTTGCCCTAACTGGCCTCCGGGAGGTTTCTGATCACTCTACTTCGCTGCCCTGCAGCTAGGTACATGGGTATGCGCCCCTCCCCCTTTAAAGCCCTGGGAATTTTTGAAATTCCACTTCCTGTTAGCTGGGCATGGACAGCTCACATTGCATTTTCCCAGCTGATTATGCCGGCTTTCTGCTGCAAACACCCTCCCACCTGGAGTACACCGGAGTTTCTGGATCTGTTGGGTCTGTGGGGAGAGGAGGCTGTGGAGTCACAGCTCCAATCCAGCCATAGGAACTGTGACACCTACGAGCAGATTGCTTGTGGCATGGATGAAAAGGGGCATGAAAGAGACACGCAGCAGTGCCATGCTAAGATAAAGGAGCTGAGGCAGGCCTAACAGAAGGCAAGGGAGGCCAACCGGTGCTCTGGTGCAGCGCCGAAAACATGCTGCTTCTACAAGGAGCTAAATGTCATTCTTGGTGGCGACCCCACCTCCACCACCAAGAGCACGATGGATGCTTCGGGGGAATGAAGGCAGCAGCCAGCGGAGTCAACCATGAGGATGAAGTGGTGGATGAGGAGGTCGAGTTGGAGGATGATGTGGGACAGGCGACAGGCTTGTCAGGTAGCATGGCCAGAGGGGTCTAGCCAATCCCAACAGTCTGACTCTGGTGTGCATGAATCAGGAGAGGGGAGTTCCGGTAAGTACTCATTTTGCTTTGATAGTGCATGGTTACATGAGGTAAAGGTGTCCTTTATTTTGTTACATGGTACATGTGGGAGAAGGGATTGAAATTAACACCACTAGGTACTGTTTGCATCTGCTTTGCATTCCACTGTGCCGTTATGCAGTGGGGGGCCTGCGGAAAAGTTTATTAATGAACACCGAGGTCTCCCAGGAATCCTCCATAGAAATCTCTAGGAAACTTTCCTACGGATACTCTGCAATCCTCTGCCAAAGGTTCCTTGGCAGAGCTGCTTTGTTTCTTCCCCTGTTGTAGGAAACTTTGCTGTGCCAATAAGCAATTATTTCTGGAGGAACCAAAGCAGCACACAAATGAGTAGTATGTGGACCTGGTCTGAAGCCACATGCATGCAGGAGTTGCACTCTTGCATCTTCAGTTACCCTCAATAGTGTGATTTCAGCTTTGATCACCCAGGCCTGTGGAAAATGGTGCCAGTCCTTAGTGTCCCTAGGTACTTGTACCCATCTCCTTCTGAAACCACCTAGACCTTTGTCCCATCTTCCAACCCCCCCTCCCCAGCTGAACTCACCATGTTTTGTGCTCTGGCTGTGCTGCATGTAGCCAAGGGAAAGTGTGAAGGAGATGCGTGTAACTTCTATGATTCAAGTCTATGAGTGCACACACAATACTGCCTTTGTGTATTGTTTCCTTTTTCTGTTCACATGTGCCCTTGAGGGCCAGCTCCTACACACCAGTGGAGTGTCTCCATCAGATAAGGAGGAGAGCGAGGAGAAGTAAGGAGGACAAGTTTCATGAAGTGCTGCAATTATCAGATCAGGCTGATAGGGAGCAGAGAGTGTGGAAAGAGACCATAAACAAAAAACTAGAAATGGATAGCCAGGAGAGGAGGCAGGGCCAGGAGCAGATAATAGAGTGTAAGGAGCAGATAATAAAGCACACAGAAGACCAAACAGATGTTGAGGTCCCTGATTGTGCTGTAGGGACAACATGTGTCCTTGACTCCTCTTGCACCCCATACAAAACTGCCTTCCTTGCCTTTCCCAAACTCCCCACACACATTCCTCCCATGTTCCCAGCCCATTGCAATATCCCTTGCACTTTACCCCAGGGACATTTTCCATAATGACAGCTGGACTTACAGCTGTGAGATCCTCACTTCAGAAAGTGCTGCTCATTGTCAGGTCCCTGTTAGGAAATGTTAATCTATATATTTATATGTTTAATAAAAATTTAGTCTTACAAAACAGTGATTTTGTGTGTGTGACCTACATAGGGCAGTTGCAACAGAAATTCATACACAGTGGCAACCAGCACATTTGGAGTCTACAATTAACGCTCAGGCAGGAATCATTACAGGGGTCATTCAATGTGGCAAGTAAACAATACCTGGCTCAATTCATTATAGAAAGACACATTACTGGGGCTTATTGTCAAAATACAGCTTCAAAGCCTCTCTGTTTCAAATAGCCCCCTGTTGAGACCCTCTAATAGCCCTGGGGTCTGGCTGCTCAAAATCAGCAACCAGGTAATCCATCTGAGTGCTCCATCCTTGTGAAAAATTTCCCCCCTTGGCTTCACAAACATTATGCAGAGCACAGCAGGCTGCTATGGCCATGGGAATATTTTCCTCATTGAGGTCTAACCTGCCAAAAAGGCAGCAACAGCAGCCCTTTAAACTGTTAAATACACTTGCTATGGTTATTCTGCACTTACTGAGTCTGTTGTCAAAGCGCTCCTTGCTGCTGTCAAGGTTTCCGATGTATGGCTTCATGTGCCATTGGAATAAGGGGTAGGCTGGGTCTCCCAGGATCACTGTGGGCATTTCCACATCCCCTATTGGAATCTTCTGGTCTGGAAAGAAAGTCCCTGCATGCAGCTTTCTGTACAGGCCAGTGTTCCTGAAGATGCATGCGTCATGCACCTTCCTTGACCACCCTGCATTGATGTCAGTGATATGACCCCGGTGATCCACCAGCACTTGCAATACCATAGAGAAGTAACCTTTCCTGTTAATGTACTCTGTCGCAAGATAGTCTGGGGTGAAAATTGGGATATGCGTGTCATCTATTGCCCTGCCGCAGTTAGGAAATCCCATTGGAGCAAAGCCATCCACTGTTTCCTGCACATTTCCCAGCATCACAGTTCTTCAGAGCAGGAAGCAATTAATGGCCCTGCACACGGTGCACTTCCTAGCTCCAAACCGATTCACGACTGACTGGTAGCAGTCTGGAGTTGCCAGCTTCCACACAGCAATTGCTACACACTTTTCCACCATTAAGGCAGCTCTCATTTTGGTGTCCTTGTGCCGCAGGGCAGGTGTGAGCTCCACACAGAGTTAAAGGAAGGTGGCTTTTCACATATGAAAGTTCTGTAGCCACTGCTTGTCATCCCACACCTGCATCACAATTTGGTGCCACCACTTGGTGCTTATGTCTCCAAGCCAATAGTAACGGTTCACTGTATGCAGCTGCTCTATGCATACCAACATCAATCTTGAATTGTTTCTTTCCAAGGCACACAGCAGGGCAGGCACCACAGATTCCTGTTCAAATTCACTGCTCATGAAATACTGCAGGATCAGCCGCATTGTGTTCATAACACTCATCACAAGACTGGAGAAGTGCAGGATCCACGCTTTCAGATAGAGATGGCGGGCGCAAAGTTTACAGGGGCAGTTGAAAAACAGCATGAAACACAGTTGGAAGCCTTTGGAATTATGGGACAAAGAAAACTACATCAAAGATTAGTGATCCTGCCCCCATGATGCACTGCGATCCATTCCCAATACTCCTAGTGGGAGAAGGTGGCGATTTGCTCAGTCAGATATGTACTCATGGTGCAGTACTCTCTCTGTCGGAGCTAGAACACCAACCGTGGATGCACTCCGCTGAAACATGGAGCGTTGTGTGAACATGCACAAGCAATGTAATTATAGCAGTTTATAATAGTTGACATACCTAAGGTCGACCTAACTCTGTAGTGTAGACATGGCCTTATGGGATTTCCAGCTGAGAGCTATCTCTTGTTATCATGAAGTTGCTGACACTAATTTTCAGATTGAAGACAGGTAGCTCAGACGTGATATTTCAAAGAGTAGTTCCAGTCTGAATGAAACTCAAGCTCCCAAACTTTGAGGTCAACCCAGCGCTGCTTTTATTTTTTGAGTGCCACCAAAGGTTTCAGCTCAGAGGAGATTGTTATCACAGGGTTAAATGCCCACCAAATAGGGGTAAAGGGTGTCTATTATTATAGACAATAGTGGGTAATATTGCTATTATCATGATTAGGAAAATGCTGACAGGAACTTAACTGTAGCATTATCTTATTCAAAGCTAAGTAATATCATTAAGTTAGAGGTATTCTAGCATGAGTAGCTTACCACATTATCCAATCAGCCAATGTTTAAATTAGTTTTGCATTCATTATTAAAGCCCAGGGAAACAGCAAATTAGTTCCTGTCTGCAGAGTAGCTGACAGGAATTGAAGGACAGGCTAAAGTGTTTGAAATCATTAGTCTCAATCAAGAGGAGATTGTTTTTATTAACTTCTGACACCATTCTGATATCCACTATGATGTGTGTTATTGGTAGTGCTTTTCTGAAGCAAGATGTTTGAGTTAAAAGTGTACTACATATTCACAGTGTCTTTTGATTAGGAGCAATTACAGCAGCGAGAAGCACAAACATCCTCCTGCGCCCATTCACTGTTTTCTGAAGTGGTTATTTAAAAAATTTCATAAGTAACATTTCATACTGATTTAGAACCTTTTCTTTTGAAGGAACACCTGGATTGTTTTATTGCTGTCACAAGAAGATATACAGACTACTGTATATACTTCATCTGCCACTGAATTCCAGCTACCTCTGGGGTGAAATATGTCAACTATTCAACAGCGCTATTAAACACTGCATAAGAATTTAGGCAGGAATACCAAGTGAAACTGCAGGGGATATTTAGGTACTGCAGGGAGAATAGGATTACTCCATACACTAGAAATATTAGTTGATGCACAAAAACATTATAGGGAGAATATAATATGAGCCATAACCATTATCACTGTGACAGATATTGTAGCCACATGCAGTATCTTTGGGGGAACATACTGCATGTATCACTGTGGGCCAAGGATTGAACATATGATTGTATTGTATTCCATGGGGGAGTGTTACCACAGCTCCTTTGGGAATGAAGAACAATGGGGTCTGATCATCAAGGTGAATCATCAGGTTGTAAACAGCTTCAGAGAGGTACCACACCCTGAGGGGGCTTGAATATATTGGTTCAAACTGGATTTTCCAAAGACCAACAGATAAAGAAAGGCCTTTTTGCATAAAAAGTTTGCATTTAAACTGACTCAAGGCCTTCTTTCTGATCCAGCAAATGGACAGGATTGCTTGGCCAAGGGCCCCACCCCTTACAGGATAGGTGAAAAGACTTTGGCCTACCAGAGACCCATAAGACTGATGGGAAACTTCTGTTTTCATATGCATGCTTAAAGTTTACAATGAAAGTTCCTATGTGTTCACTTTGTAATGCTTTTTATCTTAAGAATAAAGGTGCTTGCTGAGAAAGAGCTGCATGGTAACTTGTTAACTGCTGGCAATACACTGTTCATAACTCTTAGAGAGAAAGAAAAGTGTAGGAGCTGGCCTTTAGGCAGACTTACTTGCTGGGGATATTGCAGTGTAAAGCAGTGAGCTGTGCAGTCTTAAAACCCCCAGTCAGAAGGAAGGAGACCTACGTCTCTCTCTCTCTGAAGAGAGGTGATAGCTGAGAGCCAGAATGAGTGCCCTAGAGGGACCACAGACAGAGGAATACAGGTGCAGTCACCCTGAAACTGTGTCAATCTCATTCTGATAACATCATTTGCTTGAACCTGACAGCACTGGGAACACATACAGCATACTGGAAATCCATAGTTTGCAATATGAGAAATCTCAAAATATAAATGCATTTCTACATACAAGCTGTTTAAACTAGTCATCATATTTTGCACAGCTTCGTATTTGTCTGTACAATGACTTGATTAGTATCTTAAATCCTATCCTGAAAATGTCCAGCCTGTCCAAAATGAGCTGTGATAATAATACAAGCCTAGGGCTATGGCCAGGAATACAAAGCGAGAGCCACTGATAACAGCAGGAGTTCCACAAAGGACCAAGGGTGGTACATGGCCCCTATGCCCAAGTCTCCCATACTATCATCAAATCAATTTCCAACAAGTCATAGTTATGCTATAGCCTTTATCCTGCACGTCCCTGCACAGATTACACCAGTGAGCACAAGGTTTTGCTCCATCATAAGTATGAATGGAGGTTATGAACTGGCACAGGTTATAAACTGGTTCAGTGCTGGACATGAGCTATGCAATGACAAATTCTGAGTCCCCTGGCTACCCATTCCTTTGCTTGCAAGTGCGAAGTGAGATAGAGGAGCAGGATGTGGGTGGAGAACAGGGTTTTAAGGTGACATGGGCTTAAGCACAGTTCTCATGCTGAAGAGGCACTTAGCTACACATTTCTGTATTACTCCTTCCATTAGGCCTCTCTGCAGCACTAATTAATATAGGATTGGGTTCCCTTGTGCTCCATGCCTTGCTCCTTGCTTTTTTTTAACCTGGCATTTACAGACACAGTGCTTAGAAAGCTGCACTTTTCAGGATCAAACCCTGTTTCAAGCAAGAAAAACCAAATGCTTATAGGGTTAGGATTTTGGACACATAAGCACCATCATGGGATCATGTTATAATACAATAGCATTACTACAAAACATGCACTATACTAACACAATACTGATTATATGCCACATACTGACATGCATTGTTGAGGAACTCTGGTGAACAAGACATACTGCTGTTCCCCCACTGGGCTGACTTCTTACTGTAGCTGCATCTTCTACCCAATCAAACATTGTGACACTTGTAAAATATGCAGAGTGACTTCCAGCTGAGACTTGCTTAAAAGATCCCTTACTGGGTTAGCCAGCATAAGGCTTTTTTCGTGGTCATCTAAAAGCTGTTTCCAAGCCCATTAAAATCAATGGGAGATTTTCCACTGACTTGGATTAGGATTCTAGCATAGCAGTTACCTGCAGCCTTTGAGAGGCAGTTTTCAGACTGAGATGGTAGTGTATATGAGCTGCTCACACAGATACCTCAACTGCTGCATGGGAGACTCCATTTAATAGTTAAGTCCACTCAAAGCTAACCTGGTTTTAAAAACAGCATAAAGAGAAACTGTCAGAAGACATCCGTAAGATTGAAAAGGGATGTTACTAATACTAGCAACAATATCTGAGCTTTGTTTGTTTGCATACTAAACACAAACACACAATATATTACATCAATCAGAGGAGCCCAGAAAAGAAAAAGAAAAACATTAATTCTGAGTCATGATCAAACCTCTTTGAGTCATCAGAGACTCCAACATAATGGAATAGGAAAGATAATGCAAGAAAGTGTTGCCCAGAGCCATCAGTGTTGGTTCCACTCTGACAAGCTCTGTGGGTTTTCCAATCCATCGAATAAACTCGAGTTAGAAGAGCATGCTGCCATCTCAGCTGCTATTTGGACTTCTCTGGCCTGTTTGTCTTTCAGAACAAACAAACAAAAACCCCACTCCTGAAGTGCTACATATTGTCCACTATCAGCCCGAAGCAACAAAGCCATCTTACTGTTAACTAGCATCCGACGAAGTGGGTATTCACCCACGAAAGCTTATGCCTCAATACGTCTGTTAGTCTATAAGGTGCCACAGGACTCTTTGCCGCTTTTACAAATCCAGACTAACACAGCTACCCCTCTGACACAGTGATGGTTTTGGTTAGTGCCAATTTTCACATCCTCCACTGAATAAACTACTGAAAGGCTAAGAAGAATTGAAATACAAATTACAAATTCTGGGCAGTGCGCCTGTCATGCCCTGATTTACCATTAATTTGAAGGGTCATTCCCAAAGGGTATGATTGTATGAATTACACCTAAAAAGCCACATAATCTACTGAATAACTTTTGGTTATTCAGATAATAGGGTAAAAGTGTGTTTGCAGTGAAGTCAACTCAAATGTCATTAGATTCTTGTGGTGATATTAGCTGGACCCCGCAGAGTAATGTGGGATTTTAAAAACAATTGAGGTTGCATGAGTATAGTTGAAGGCAGAATCTGAACCTTGGGCAATGCATTATGTGTAGTCACAAGGGCCAGATCTTCAGCTGATAACTGGTGCAACATCCATTGACTTCAGTGAAGCTAGGCCAATTTACAAGAGCTGAGGATCTAGCCCAGCGTGGTTTTTAGCACTATTGTTATTTCAGGAAACCCATAGCAACATTGCATTTGCATGGCAGCCTCCACCCTTAAAGACCTCAGTGCATCAAACACTTATGTACAGTATACATACTGATCACTTTCCTCACCATTTAAAGTCAGTCATTACTAGGTCCAGGATGATACATTGGAGCTGACTGACAGCACCTGGCAACATCACACAGCAGTTTAAAATTGGAAGGGATGAAGACTACCATTGCTCACTGACTCTGAAGGGGAATTTAGGTAGGCAGATTGCTGTTGCCTGAGTGGGAGTCTGGACAAAACACTGGGGATATTACTTTGTATTTTCATCAGGGATTTTCATTTTTCCCTCTGTTCAGCTCTTCAAAACCTTCAGTGGACAATGACAAAAGATGCCAAGTCATTGTAAGAGCCTGATTCACCAGCAGTGCATCCGATGAAGTGAGCTGTAGCTCACGAAAGCGTATGCTCTAATAAATTTGTTAGTCTCTAAGGTGCCACAAGTACTCCTTTTCTTCCTGCCACCTTGTGGCTGGTGGTAGCATAGCAGCCTCCCTTTCTTTGACAGCTGGTCCAGCCCTGCGGTGTGGCCTGCTTTCTCTTGCAACTTGGTCCTCTGGCCAGGTCACATATTATGCCACACATGCTGGAGTGAACCAATAGTCCAGTGAACAATAGTCTGTCATTCTCACATTGGGCCTCTGCTCCAATTCCAT
This sequence comes from Dermochelys coriacea, assembly GCF_009764565.3. NCBI lineage: Eukaryota > Metazoa > Chordata > Testudines > Dermochelyidae > Dermochelys > Dermochelys coriacea. The sequence goes on from NC_050068.2 coordinate 331,466,855, forward strand.
ACTCACTAGTCCTTACCCCTTGTGTCAGGGGGGTTAGTATTTCAGACACAAGGGTTAGGGAGGTTTCTCCCTGTCTCCCTCAGTGGGCCAGTAGGTGTACCCAGGCCCTCCCTCCCCGCTGGGTTCCAGTGCAGGGAACCTCTACCAACCCCTTGCTGCCTCCCTGCACCACTTCCTACCTTGACCTTTCCTTGACTTCGGTCCTTTCCAACAGCCTCTTCCAAGGCTCACTGTGTGTTGACATTACTTCTCTCTGGACCTCTTCTCTGGGATCACTGCAGAGTTCCACTTTCACTTTTAGCCATCCAGTTAGTTCAGCTGCAGCAGCATTTTCTCAACTTCCCTGCCAGTGCAATCCCTGAGCATACAGGAATCTCCCTATTCTCTGCAGGACTCTTAGGTAGCACGAAGAACACTGAAGACTTCCTTTTCCAGCTTTCCTTTGCAATCGCCTTGCGCTCCCTGTTGCAGACCTGGTTCCGGCTGCCGGCAGTGCAACTCAGCTCCAGACATGCCAACTCTTACGAATTTATCACAAGAGATGTGATCTCTGAGTAAAACTAAGACTCACTCATGATCTCGCGATAGAACTCTCAAATGTCAAGATTTTTTTTCCAGCCATGGCTGGAACCCCCACCTGCCCCCCAAATCCTGACATTTGAGAATTCTATTGGGAGATCATGAATCAGTCTTAGTTTTACTTAGAAATTTCTGTCAGCCCCAGGCAGCTGAGACTCCTGCTATCAGTCTCCCATGTCCCCTCCTTGCGGGGCTGATAGGGCTCTGTCGGTCAGCCCTGAGTGGCTGGGCTCCCGCTGTCAGCCCCGGGCAGTTGCTCCCCTGCCAGTCTGGGAAGTGGAAGAGGGAACACCGCTGCAGCCCCTCCCCCAGGCCTGGGGAGGGTGAAAAACCCTAATAGGAACAGAGGTGAGGCTGGGAGGACTGAACTATGGCCTGGAGGCTGCAGGGGGACTGAAGTGAGGAGGGTGAGAGCTGATGGGGCTCCGGGGGACTGAAGTGAGGAGGGTGAGAGCTGATATAGTGGGGGCTGTATGATAGTGGGTTCTGAGCAGATGGGGTGAGTGCTGTGAGGGTGAACTGAGGGCAGTGTGGGTTGATGGGGGCTGAATTGATGAGGTGGTGATCTGAACTAAGGGGGGCTGAATTGGGGGGTTGGATGGGGACAGAAATGATGGGGGATTGGGGGACAGGATGAATTTCTTGCTAGAAGTCAGGCAAATGTAGGGTGAGAACTCATGCAGCAGGGGCCCAAATCACCTTATCCAGTACATGGACTGGCTCTTAAGACCAATAGCAGCAGTTCAGTCGTTGCTCGAGGCATTTGCACATGGGCCAAACTCATGATTTTTGATCTCTTGAAGTTGGCAATACTGCAGCTTCCTAGCTCCAGCCATAGCCAGGAATCACAAACCAGTGTCAGAACTGTAGTTGGAGTCCAGAAGTCAGATACCAAGTTACCTGCAATGATCCAAGGTAAGCACAGGGACAGGTGAAAGGCACAGGCATTACCACAACCACAGGCAAATGCTTTGAGCAGCTAGTGAACAGCTGCTGTTGGGCTTAAGAGCCAGTCCACTGACTCTTTCAACCAATCAGGTGGTGAAGCCAATCAGGTGACCTACTTCAGGTCTGTTGCGCTTCTTAGGTTGTCCTGGCTGTACTGCATTTCTTCAGGTCCCGATTCCTGCTACTACTCATCTGGACACAGCTGAGGACAGGAAGCTGCTGTTAGTGTTAATCCCGCTCTGATACAGACTCAGCCTCCAGCCTTGGTCATATTGCTTCATGCCTCCCTTTTATCAGCACTAAAAGGGAGATAAGAGTTATTTACATGAGAGAGCAACTGAGAATTTAAAGTTAGTAAAGCATTTAAAATTTGCAAATCAATTTTTTACTCTAAGATGAAGTAAAGACTTTGGGACAGATCCTCCATTGAACTGCACTGATTTATACCATGTGAGTTTCTGGCCTTCTAGCCTTAGCACATCAGTCTGTATAAGAACCAGTTTGAATAAAACACTCCCCACCAGGTCAACCTGGAACCGTCTCCCTTTTCCAGAACCAAATCTGAACCAAAACTTTTCTGAAGTTCTGAAGCCTTCCAACCAATCTCTCTCCCCACCCCCCTTCCCCAGTCTCTACTTTCTAACTGTTAGATAGTATTTCTGGCTGGGACAGGAAGTCGCAGTGCCAAAAACATGTGGAAGTCCCTGCTTTCACAAGATTTCCATCCCAGTTGGGAAGACTCGAGAGGCTCAGTAGCCTTTATCATCCCTCCCTGATGTTTGTCCAGACTGAACCCAAATGCTGAATACATGTTCAAGGTTCCCCCTGCTCTAGATTACACATGAAATTCTTCCAGCTGCAGCAGCAAGGGGAACTGCATCATCACCACGTGGACTGAATAAAGAGACTATTTCCCCCCTCAGAACTCTAAATTCATCTTTTACTTCTTGTAGCTTGTGACTTGTACACTCCAGCCAATGACCCACTCCCAAAGAGTTGCTTAGAACTCCACAGTGCTCATTCCCTTTGGCTTATTATAATTGTGGTCCCAGATTTTTCTGAAGTCACTCAGGGAACAGTACAGCCACTCATCCTTGAAATATTAAAACTTTACATTCATGTTCTAAGTTACATGTTTTATTGCTAATATTGCATTAGCAGATTGGTCTCGGTATCCCAGAAAAATATTTACAAAGCCCTCTAAGCGATTCCAAAATGAGGAGATGCTAGGGGACCATATGTACTTGAAGCCAAGTTACATTCTGGCATATCTAGTTTTTGGAAGACGAATTTGTTCCCCTTTCTTTGTTGCACTGTCCATGTATTATAGTAAAAAGCCATTTTTCTTCTTTCCTCCAGGTATTTCTTGCTATATTGTATTTTCATAACTGCTTTGAAAAATATCTTCACATGCACATACACAAACCACTTACTTGCACCATCATCACGGATTTCTGCACTGCTACTGCTGAATCAGCAGGTCAGATACCTGGTTCTCCTTCATGCTTTGCCTTATTTTTATTCTTACAGCATTTTCTAAAGGCTCAAATCATTTTGTCCCATAACCTTCTGCTGCAGGGAGCTGCAATTTCTTGACTCAGAGATCTTGTAATGAACTGCCACTTAGTTTCTGAAGCTCTAGTAGATTACGCTAAAAGGTTCACATGAGACCTCTGAAGAATAATTTCTTAAACAATGAAAACTAATCGGGTTTAGAAAGTGGAATCCTGATAAATGAATAGATTACTTTTATACACTACTGGCATGTGATATAGTTCAATCTAATTTCGCCCATGGCATGGAAAAAGTAAAAAAAAAACAAAACGTGGATCACAGCTGAGCCAGAGAGGAGGCAGGCATATGTCAAAAATGTTGCTAGTAGCATTATTGCGTAAAAGTGTTACCAAAATATTAAGTTGATCTGTATTAATCTTTATCTCTCATCTAATCTCTACTCTGAAACCAGTCTTTTTACTAGGTGTGGTGTAGAGATAAACAAAATTGTTTACCTCTCTATGTTTAGTTCTCTGATTTTTACTTTTTTTTTTTAATTCTGCAACTGTAAAATATGCTGGAACCACAGACAATAATTTCAAGCTAATTATCAAAATTGCTTTTGATTTTCAGTTCTTTTCTCATTTCCTTAGGAAAATGCAGAAAAGTAGCAGTCTTTCTAAGAAAAGTAATGATGAGCAAATTGATTGCAGCCAGAGTACAAGAAGAAATATTTTAAACGCACAAATAGTTTTTTATCATTATTTATAGAGCTTCATAAAGATACATGTGACTTTAGAAGATTACTGTTGTCTAGTGGTATTGCAGTATTACCCAAAGGCCCCACTCAGGATTGGGTTCCCATGCAATACCACTAGACAACAGTAATAATTCTCAACTTTAAATATATATTCATGTTTACAGGATGTAGAAGAGTGGACTCTTTGCTGGCCCATCCTCTCATGTTGGGGCATTGTGTAGCAGGCTCTCATCTAGCACCCTGGGCCAGCAGCTGCTCCAGCCCTATGGGGGTCTACCTCATCTCGTGACTCTTGACTCCATCAGGTCACTTTGAAATCTCACCCCTTCCAGGGTAACAGAAAGTCCAAAAAACAATAGTCCCACTGTCAGGAAGCAGGGCCTGGGCAATCTAACAAACCCAGCTGACCTATAGTACACTGCCTGATTGGTTGGAAGAATCAGCAGATGGGCTCTTAAGCCCAGCAGCAGCTCCAAGTATGTGTCTATGACTGTGGTATTTCTTGTGTCTCCTTGTTCCAAGTCTTGCTCCTTCTTTGTTCCAGGCTTATTCCAGCCTTGCTTCCTGCCTTGCCTCACTTCAGGTAACCCAGTTCTGACCCTGCACGCTGATTCCTGATGTTGGCTCCAACCACTGGGCCCAACTCCTGCCTGACCACCCAAAGACGAGTCACTAACACCCCCAGCCTCAAGCCCAAGTCTCAGTTAAATAGTCCCTCTGCCACGGATCTCCTGAGTCTTCACACCACTTTTTCTAGTGGCTGGTAGGGAAACCTAGGCCCTCCCTCTCCTCCAAGTTACAGTCCAGGGATCCCGTAAAACAGCCAAGGTCCATCAAGTCAGACCTCCTAGCTGCCTCCCTGGACCACTTCCTGCCTTGATCTGTTTCTAGGCCTTTCTCAACCCCTTTCAAGAGCTTATTCCTCTATAGACTCTTAGCCTCCTTTCAGGCTCTGTGAAGTCCTTTTCCACTTTCCTTCAGAGCACTTTCTCCTTGGAGGTCCAGCTCTTAACAAAGGGCTTCTTCCCTGGAGTCTCTTCCACTACTCTGGAACCTCAACTCCAATCTACCCCCAAGGCCTTCTGTTCATTAGTTGGCCTTCTCAGAGGCCCATGGCAGGAATCTTCTTCATCCCCGCTGCCCTCTTCTATCAGGACCTTTCTCAGGCGTAAGTTGCCTCCTTAAGCTTCTCCCACTAACTGAGCACTCTCAGCCTTTTGTGCAAACCCTTTCATCTTCTCAACTGGGTCCAGTCATTACCAAGGCCACCTGATTCCCAGCTGATTAGGATCAGTTTGGAGGATAGTTGATTGTCACAGGCAAAGCTGAGCCTGACTGCCCTGAAAGAGCAGGCCAGGCTATGACTCAGGGCAAGATAGCCTTCTGCAATCTTTTAGATAGTTTGGCTCAATACGGCTTTTAAAAAAGCAGATCCAAACATTTCACCCTCCCACTGAAAATGATTGGTTTTAACATAACAAGCACATCCAACAGTTGATGTTCTTCTCCCTAAGATTCTACAACACTGAATCTTGAACCCAAGGAATAAATTCTACTCCATTCCTGCATCAGTGTAACTGAGAGCAGAATTTGCCTGAAGTCTAATTGCAATAGGTCAATCCATATAGAGAAACCTTCCTAAAAAATAAGTTGAAATTGCTGTGAACCTGGAAAAATAGATAGTATGTAAAAACTTTCTTTAAAACAGACACTAAGGTGAAAGAAGCGATTTAATCATTTATTAAATCCCTCAGCAAGTCAGATATAATCTGCCAGATGAAGGAGAAAATGGATGCATCCTAAATCATTGATTTATTAATAATCTTCAGGGAGCAACCAATAGTCCTTTATTATATACATATATTAGTAATGCATTCAAATCACTCAGTAATGATAAGTGAGGAATTTTCCGTAGAGCTGACCTCTGTGCTAAAAAGGCATGCAGGTATTGACTGCATTTGATATAGTCAATTTCACTAAATAAATTGCAGTCCTGATTGGCCTTCATAAGCTGAATGGGACCCATTTTTTCCTGGTGCGATTCTATTGGATTTGGCCTGTTAAGAAGTGTAATTTTTATTGTTGTTTTTGCTTTTATTGTTAAGACTAGACATGAAAATGGACCTCAGGATGCACTCTATCTACAATAGTTGTGAGGCTTAATTTATCAGTATGCTATGTTCTTTGAGATTCTTAGATAAAAGATGTATTAGATATTTAGCTAATAAATTAGGAAAAAACTACAACAAAAATGTACCATAAATTAGATTTGAAACATACTTTCAGTTGAACCATTTTCACATCTTACATAGTATAGAGTGCCAGGAGAGCAGTTTCATAGTTTCATAAATTTGTATGTGACTTATTTCATAAAGGGTTCGCTCTGTTTTCCTAACAGATATTTTATATCTAACTCGTGAGACCTGATAGAAATCCAATCTCATGTAAAGGAGAGTTTTAAATAGAGCTGGCTGAATTTTTTCAAAAGAAAAATGTTCATGTTAGAACATCATCCACTGGAAAATGTTTATTGTTAAAAAAATCTTTCCAACTGGGAGAACGGAAATTAAAAAAAAATTGTTTCAAGTTGACATTTCAGAACAAAGTGATGTTTTTTGTTTTGAAATTTCATTTTGAAGGAAACTGCCGAGGGACCTTCTGGTACCCACATGCCATCTCTCTCACTGCTGGTTCTGAGAAAACACCATGACAAAATAAATAAGTAAATAAATAAATATTTTTGACGAAACTGTTCACAATTTTTTTGTGACCTGCTCTATTCATAGTGAAAAAAACCAGCTCCTCCCCTCTATGGGAACAACTGAAAGAAGCCCTTTAAAATCACGTTTGCTCTGGACAGGTGATGGAGCTTCAGTTTTTCACTCTTTTCTTTGTTTCCCTCAAAAATCTTTAGGGCTAAATTGCAGCTTTGCCACAAGACCTAAGTAAAGTACCTTGCATAACTGTGCCACCAAAGCGTGGAGCAGGAGCCAGACTCTGTCTCAGAGAATCTCAATCTGATATCTGCATAGGCGCCGACTTCCTCTGTTCCCAGAGAGTGCCCCATTCCACCTCTTCCTGCCCCTGCTCCTCCCTCCCCCCCCAGCACCTCCTGCAAGCTGCTGAACAGCTGATTGCATTGGCAGGAGGCGGTGGGGAGGGGGCGGAGGTGCTAATCCGTGGGGCTGCTGGCAGGTGGGAGGCGCAGGAAGGGAGGGGGAGGTGCTGATCAGCAGGCCGCTGGCGGGCGGGAGGCGCTGGGGGGGAGCAGGAGCCACTGATCCGCAGGGCTGTTAGTGGGTGCTGACCACCCGCTATTTTTTTCCCGTGGGTGCTCCAGCCTCATAGGAGCTGGTGCCTATGGATACCTGGTTCTGCATGTGCCAGCCCTTTCTCTGCCCCGTGATACCAAACTCAGCTGTCCTGGCTGGCTGGTGGGAGATGGCTCTGCCCATTCCCTGCCCATGTCCACCCACTCTCCTCCCAGTGGTGTGGGAGGGGAATTAGTAACCCCCACTGTATTGTATTCCTCTGTGAGGGAACACTGCGAGAGCCATAATCTGCCCCTTCAGGGGCAAAGCTTGGCCACGTTTCTTATCAATGTTTTCCTTCTGACATGTTCCCATTGAAAAGGTCTTGTAGGATTTGAAGTGTCCTGTAGTATGTTCTTCATATTGGTCTTTCCTTCTATGGTTTTGCATTGTTTTACATATTCTATTTACAGTATTGGTAGAAAATTAATTGTTAGAGAGTTAAAAATGAATCATCTGTTCCACAATGTCATCTGGATTGTCAGACACACTAAGAAAGTTATTAGAAGAAGTTTTCAGATGATTGCTCAGACCAGTACGGGGATCATTGTTCTGTATGGCTATTGTTTTCCTTTAAGATATTAGCTATTTCACTACCTATATAGCAGTTATTTTCTATTAAATCTAAAGCACATTCACTCCTTTGGTAGCAAATATTGTGACATACTAGAAGGCAGTAATGAATTAGATGACACTATAAATACATATCTCATAGTTAAAATCTCATATATACTGACATTCGTGGTGGCCTGTGATGGATAAGCTATTGATTAATTTGTGGGCATGGAACGAATAATAAAGACCTTGATGCAAAAAGTTCACTGTAATTTTTTTTCTTACTCAATAGATCTGTTTGATGTATTTTCTTATTGGGGAATAAATCAATGTTACCCATAAATAATTAATGTGCTATTTTAATAACTCAGTACATAAAATTCAATATAAACATTTAGAATTAATGTGGTTATTTTTCAATGCAACCCATATTGATGGTATGAAGAATATTAAGAACACCTAATATTCCAGGGTTGTGTAAGTGAGGACTTTTGGGAATTTTATTTTTTAAAAAACAGAATAAAATAGAAAAATGGAAGAGAAGAAAGCAGCTGTAGCAAGGTAATTCTAATGCTGTCATGTTTCATCACAGGGTTTTGGAAGTATTTAGTTAATTAACATTTGCAAATGCAAGAAACACTTAAAATCAGAGCAAAGGACATAAGTCAAATGTGGTTTTATAGGGAAAAGGTGTCAGGCTAAAATCTTTTGATCGTTATGTTGAGAAAGATAAGAGACAATAATATCTTCTTCGATAATAGAGCTTTACTTGATGCTTCACAAACATTTTGGTTCATGGAGTTCTTAATGGGTTAAATGAATACTCCTAACTTGTGACTGTGGCAATGGAATACAAGTTAATTTTCCTCTTTAAACCTTCAGAAGTCTCTCATGCCTTGCGTCTGCAAATTCAGGAAAAGCAAACAGCCATGAAAATCATCAGAATCTTGCTCAAGAAGCAATTTTTTTGTCACTTCCAAAATATTTTTGGCTTGTTTAGAAGTACAAAATAGCAGGATAGCAGTTTACATTTTTAAAATGAAGCTTTGTTTGTTATTTGTTATGGCTGCAGCCACATGTTAGGCAGTAATCTTCTCAGGTCCTCCAAACTATGCAGAGTTGTAGCTACTCAGATCGTGGATAGAAGACTTCTAAGGAAATGCTGCAATAAGAGTAATTCATTAGGTGGCACTCTTCCCTCTTGACAGGTTTCAGAGTAGCAGCCGTGTTAGTCTGTATTCGCAAAAAGAAAAGGAGAACTTGTGGCACCTTAGAGACTAACAAATTTATTAGATCATAAGCTTTCGTGAGCTACAGCTCACTTCATCGGATGCATTTGGTGGAAAAAACAGAGGAGAGATTTATATACACACACAGAGAACAGGTTTATCATACACACTGTATGATAATGATAAAACCATTGTTTCATGTTCAATTTGTTAGTCTCTAAGGTGCCACAAGTACTCCTTTTCTTCTTCCCTCTTGGTAATTCATTAAGTGGCACTCTTCCCTCTGAGTCAGTACTGAGTAAGGGCCACAGCATCGTGCTGGAAAATCATGGCACTGGAGGTGCTGTTTTTCAGCTCACCCCTAAACAGAAGTCTTGCCTATTGTGATAAGTAAACATAAGCCTATGGATTTTTATTTTTTGGAAAGACTAAATGTAATAGCACCAGGGTCCTGGCTAAATCCAGTTTGCATAATTACAATCTACCAATCTCATATTGATTTTGTCTTCTCCTCTTGTTTGAAACTGTTGTAGAATGTTCCTGTGCACTGTTAAAGTGCTGCCACACTCTACACGAGAATTAGCTGCATTTCAGTGATGCTGAAAGTGATTTCTGTATACAAAAGGCTTGAGGATCCTACTGGGTGGAAGAAGCTATACTGATATTATTACAGGTTTCAGAGTAGCAGCCGTGTTAGTCTGTATTCGCAAAAAAGAAACTGAGTACTTGTGGCACCTTAGAGACTAACAAATTTATTTGAGCATAATCTTCCGATGAAGTGAGCTGTAGCTCACGAAAGCTTATGCTCAAATAAATTTTTAGTCTCTAAGGTGCCACAAGTACTCCTTTTCTTTTTTGATATTATTACCTTTTTTAATATCAATAACCATTTTATGGTTTTCATCCTTCCAGGGAATGAGATATGTGAGGCTGTAGTAGGCTTGTGATAATTTTGATCTCAATATGCACTCAGAATGAATGGCAGAAAAACAGACAATGAATATAAATGCAGGCCAAAGCACCTTCCCTCCACAAGGATTTTTTAAAACAAGCGTTGCTTTCATGCTCATTCTTTTCTCATCACTCTTGAAGCAGACTGATATCCTCCTGATGTTGTTTCCTTCCTGTACAGAGGGGAAAAAATCCCCCATATAATTATTAGTGATTAATGCACCCCATGAGGGTAGACAGGGTACTGTGCAAACACTCTGAATGCAATATAATTTAACACAGGAGAAAACAGAATATCCCCACCCCACCCTCAATCTCAGATATAAGGAGGCTTTGTCTGAGCTAACAGAGGAAAGAAAATGTGTGGGTCCCTCTCCCACTTTTCCTCCCTTCCTTGTGAATACTCGGCCTCCTTGTGATCTTATGGCTAATTGTCTGGATAGAAGGATTCAGCAAAAGCTTATAGACTCCCAAACACCCGATTTATAAGCCTTCTCTGCCCAGGATGCCACTGTTCACTCCCTTCCTCCCTTGGGATTGGAATAGGGCTAGGTTTGGGGGCCTTAACATGGGCACCATGCTAATCACTTTCTGGGGACTGGGAAGGAAATTTTGTTTGCTACCAAGTTGGCCTGGGCACTGTGGGTTTTTTCACCGTCGTCTCAGCAGCCCATGGCCTGGTGAGTTGGGTCATAATATGTTCATGTGTCACAGCATGGCAAGTGCCCAGTCCTTAATAAACTGAAATTGAAATGAGGAAGAGGGAAAGGCATCCCCTACAGAGGTGAGAAACCTCCTTCCTTAGAGGTTTTCAAGGTCAGGCTTGACAAAGCCCTGGCTGGGATGATTTAGTTGGGGATTGGTCCTACTTTGAGCGGGGGTTGGGCTAGATGACCTCCTGAGGTCCCTTCCAACCCTGATATTCTATGAATAGGCCAGAGGCTGTATGTGTCTGGTACAACGAGTGGCCAACCCCTTCCCAGCCTACCTTCAACCCTTGTTCCAGAAGTGGGCAGTGAGGTCCCAACAAATGTGATGGGACAGGGTTGCAGCCCTCCCATAATTGGTACAGATGAAGAGTGACCTGTTGACCTGCACTGAACAAGTTGTTGCCTGATAGTTCCCCATCTGTGTCAAATTGAGAAAGTTGCAGCCTTGTTAAACCTGATGTCTTGTCTGTCTTCCTGTAGCTTCCAGGAAATAAGGCAAATTGGTCTTAGACTGGAGAGTTTGGTTTAAAACTGCACTGCAAGTATAGTTAACCATAAGAGAATGGGGCTTAGCTAGCAAAAATCCCTTCCTTTTCATTATGGGAGTGGTGTCCTGTGACTGAGTGCTGAGCAGCAGCAGCTGAATCAGCCCTCTGGTCACTGTAAATCCAGTTAGTTTCCCCAGAAAAGGGCCTGATTGATGGAAGCTGGGGCTAATTATTAGAGTCTGAGCTGGAGGAGCTAACGAGCTCGTTAATGCATTAACTGAAAGAGCAGGAAGCCACACAGGATGGAAGTGGAAAGAGAGAATAAGGGAGAGCGCTAGCAGGACCAGGGTAAAGGGAGATCTCTGCATGGAGATCTCGTCCCTCTTGCAAAAGGGGATGATGTTTGTATGTCAATGTAAGTAGGGTTGCTGCACAAGACTGTAAGGGAGTGCTGGTTAAGATAACACAAAAACTGCACATTGGTATTTACAAACTGGAGGTGTTAGAGCTATTCGTGCAAGAAGACAGGAGTGGGGGGCATGCTCTGTCACATGTCCATTCAGCAGATGGACATAACCTGCCCCTTGCTAACTAGATTGGCAAAACCTATGTCCCCATCTCCTCAAACTCAGGCTGTGTCAGACCAATGGGGAGCTGAGCTCTTGAACTCAAAATGGATTCTACCCACTTAATTACAGACCCCAGTTTCTGTAACCAAGATTGTTGTTTTCAATGCTATTGGTGCTGTACTCCAAACTGTTTTTAGTTCCCACATCTTGTTTGACTCGTTACATTTTTCATGCCTATTCTAACTCCATGGTTACATGAGATTAATTGTTGCTTACATCTGTGGAAGTGCTTCTTGTTTTTTAACCACTTCCTTCTTAGTATGAAAGATTATGGTGTTTACCCATATCCTACTCCCCATGCATCTGCATCTTTCCTTTCTTTTCACAGTTCTCAATACACATGATGCGTGGTTTGAAAAATTGACCAATCACACATGACTATGTGGATTATTTCTCCTTGAGTCAATCACCATCTAAAAGTGACTCTGGTATCCCAGAAACAAGGATGCTGAAATTGATTTTGACGTTTGTATGGCTGGCTTCCATTCTGCTCCATTTTGCTTTGTGATGCAAACTTTTAAGAAGCAAGGTGTGAAGGTGTTGACACATAGCTAGCACCTCCTTGTGGCTGGGCATGGCATAGCAGCTCTCTACCCATCATGTATCTCCTACCAGTGATTGTGCTGATCTCTTCTGTGACTTAGGCTCCATCCAAGTCACTTTAAAGAATCTCTCCTTCTGGAGTAGTCAAACAGAAGCGGAATTAACAGAAATTATTCATCCTGAGTTTGGGTTAAGGGCAGGGTTCTCTTCCTGCAGAGATGCTGGTTGGGCTGTGGCCCTAAACTTAGTTCTCAGGTAATAGAGGGAAATGGTTCATCTCAAGGTAAGTCAGCATTTTGCTCTCCTTTCCCTTAGGGAGGGGCTGTTGGGACTGGTCATCTGGTGAGTTTCTACCTTCAGTCAGCCCTCTCTCCAGGACCTGAGGAGTGAAGGTTTGCCCTCAGTTGAGCTGGGTTTCTCCCTCTTAAGCTCTCCCTCCAATTCTGACGTTTCTCATGGGCATGAAAGGGTGGAGCAATCTGAGCCCACATGAGCGCATTAATTCCTGGTTGTCGAACGTGGGGTTTGTATACCCCTTCACAAAGACATTTAAGGTCCTTTTGTTATCTGAAGTTAATTACCAACTTATCTGAACAGGCCATGTAGTAATGCCATTGTCATGTTAAGAAAATGGTGGCCTTCAGTAACCTGAAGAAGAATCAGAGAGAGAGGTTTTAGCAGTCTCAGGAATCCCTACAGGCTCATCAATCCTGGTATTGTTGGAGCTGGCAACATTTAGGATCAGGTTGTGCCACTTATGCACTGTCCTGGGTTGTAGGCAATGTAGAGTCGCACTACCTCCAGAGAAGCATCTGAAGTAATTGGATCTTATTCATAAATCGGCATCAGAGCAAACTTTCACAGGAGCTTCCTCCAGTCTCCATTTTTGAGTACTGTCACCTGCCCATAGAGCAAGAGGTACATTCTATCAGCCAGAAGCAGAAGTGACAGAATTTATATGCACAACCCTGACCTGCACAAGTTCAACCACTGTGGGTGCACAGACAGAGGCTGCATTTTGAAAAAATTGCCAGGTTGAAGTGTTTGAGGTACTTCTTAGTCTCATGGAGTTTGCTTTAAGGAACTGAGGCTGATAGTGCCAAATCTTTTGGCTCTGCCATCTTTCTAAACACACTAGGTTTGTAATCATTCTTTGACTTACCTTATGCTATTTAAAAAATGCTGTGGGCCATATTTGTCTCTCGTGACTGTCCTCTAAATTTACACTAATGTCAACGAGAGCAGAACTTGGCTTTATAGTAAATCTGTCCTTGTATTAAACTGTCTTTGTGGGGGTTCTGGCTTCTGATGGTTAGGATCAACTTTTTCTGGATTTCTTATTACTTTTCTTTTTCCTTATTCTGGGCTATTTCCTCAGCTGGGGTAAATTGGCAGAGCTCCATTAACTTTAGTTGAGTAACACCAATTTATATCAATTGAAGAACTGACTCTGTTTTGGATTTCACTCAAACTCTGTGACCTTTTGTCAAACCTGTTTCTTTTGCTTGTGTGTATGTTGAGCCTGGGTTTTACTAGCTTCTCGGCTTCTCTCATCTGGTGTTGAACTTTTGCCAACCCTTCACAGCTTATTCGGTGCAAGCACATCTCCTATGGTAAATTTGCTGCCTAATTGCTCTACTTTGTTTTTTCCATGCATTGACCTTATTATGAAGATGACAAGGAACTGCTTCACGATGACATTATTAAATGAGGAGTATAAAGGCTAAAGTAGTTAGTCATGTCACATTGTAAAGAAAAGTCTTTGGGAGAGTTGGTGCAAAAGCTGTTCTTAGCAGTGACAATGAATGATCAAATACTTAGCATAATTGTAAACCTGAATGCACTCCTTCAGGTGCTGAGACCTATTTCTAAAGGGTCAAAAATGACTGCAGTTAGAGCTACTAATATTGACCTGCCAAATCACCCATGTAGCTTTGGTTGCTAAATAAATGTAACATTTGAAATTATCCCATAATGAAGCATAAAAAAAGATAAGATATTAAAGTGTCAATGGAGCCAGCACCTTTTCTGTTGTAACCTGGTAATAAATGTGTTGATGTGAAAAGAAACATCTTGATCATAGGAAAGAAAAATGCCAAGAGCTCAGATAGTACAGGATTGCTGTACCACAAGCCAAAAGGTCAGAGTTGTGTGGCTCTCATCATATTTAAAACCATGGCAAGAGGATGAATTTGAAGTAGAGAGATTTAGTAAAGATTTTTGAAAACTAAATCTAAAGGATGATGTGTATGGAGAGTGAAATATACAAACATCATACACATTTTTTTTGCTCAGTCTAGATTCTGTAAACAGAAACTTTCTTTCAAAGGGACCAAGGTCAGTTTAAATGTGACATCTCCCATCACAAACTCTAAGAAGCAAGGAAATAGAAAATTTTAGGAGATTTTTTAACCATTACTATTGACCCCCAAAAGCTTATTTCCACCAATGGCGACAGATACCAGAAGGAACTTCCAAAACTCACCACATATTAATCCTCCTGAGTGTATGACACAAACCTTCCTTGAAGCCTTAGTAACATCAGCAGATAGTCACTGTTGACATATGCACACAGGTTAGGTGTGTGGTGTGTTACATATTTGTAGGGGAAGCATGAGGCTGTGTTTAAGGGTTTTTCAGTGTAAGAAGGAGGGGGATTAATGTGCCCTGTGTATTGTTTTCTTATCAGGAAAGAGGCTACCATAACTCTAAAAGACTTGTTAACTCAGTGCTAAATAAATAATTAAAATAAATAGTAATGTAATGAGCCCTTTCTCCATTAAAATCTGCAGAACGGGTACATGGGGTGAATCTATACAGCAAATCCCTTGTGGAGATTCTCCTTCATTGGCCTGTTGGGCTCCCTTCTCTCTGGTGAAAAGGGTGTGTGAGGTCCACCCTCAAATGTGGTGAATCTCTGGGGATCTGTAGGAAGCTCTATGCCAGTACAGTATCCCGCAGTGTGGGGTCCAGGCTGCACAGAGTGGTTTCTGTTGGGCTGAGTTGGGGGTGGGGTGAGATGGTGCCATAAAGGCAGCTGAGCCCCCCTTCTGTGTACAAGACACATTTATGCATAGATATAGGGGGAGATGATCTGGCCCAGGATATCTGAGAACTATGCAGGCAGGCACAAGCTTCCTCATAGACAGTTGCAATTGCTCTTTTACCATGATCAGCATCACTACTCCTGAACAGAGGTTACCACTTGTGTGAAACCATCCTACTGGGGAATTATATTCTGATGCCCTGGTCCCTTTCCCCCTGTGGTTTATGTAGGTTTGAGCCAGGATCTGCATAACAGAAAGTCAAGTGCATTGAGCACAGCATCTAGCCACCAGCTGTATGCAGTCTGATCAAGGTTGTCCAAGTTCCTACAATGTGTCATTCATTCCCTCATTAATGGGCTGGAAGTGAAACCTGGTCATCATCTGAATCAGTGGTTCAAAAACTGTATAGGCTGTTGTGACTCTTCAACAAACACATATCTCCTGGACGTTACTCACTACTGCCTATCACTTCCTATTCAAACATATTGACGGTACTGTGGATTAGCGTGGAAACTGCTTTAACTCCCAAAGCTCAGAAAATGAGAGTCCCAGAGAATGAGGTGTTAGATATCAGCTGCAGGGTGGTGTAGTGTGGTGTGTTATGTAGATTTTGGGTTGGTCATTGTGTGTAGATGCAAGGTCTAATGATGGAGGCATGGATTGGTCCTGGCATCCCCTTCACAAAGCCAGCCACAATCTAGCTGAGTGGAGGAACTGCTAATGCTCCTGTGACAGAGATGGCAATGGTGTTTCAGTTTGTTTTTTTCCGGTTGCATTCCTAGATTTTTTTTTTTAAAGAATAAGTTTAAAAAGAAAAAGAAAAGGATTTTAATAATCTGCAGTTATTTATCCTGCAGAAATTACAGCCTGGCTAGCAGAGAGGACTTTGACTGCCCCCAGGAATGTATTTGATGACCTCTCAAGGTCCCTTCCAGTCCTACGATTCAATGATTCTATGATTTTAGTGTGCTCGTTCCGAACCAAGGTTACTTTCTGCACAAGCTCAGTACTCAGTTTGCAGGGACATTTGTATTCCAAACCTAGCAAGGCCATTAGTCCAGTGGTCCTCTAAGAGCTCTATCTCTACCACAGTTTTCAAACTTCAGTCAGTTTTGTTGCAGTTCTGCTGAAAAAAAAAGTTTACTAGCTAGAATTTACTGGTTAGGATTATTTGATGACGAGAAAAGATTGTAACCCCCCTTCCCATCATTCAGAAATATATGAAGAGATTTTGTTTCATCTTTACACATGGCAAAGAGTCCCATATTCTTTGAAACATCTCTCACTTCAGACCGGACAAACTCACTGCACCAAACACATTTTACAGGATATTTATTCATAAAGACTAACATGTGAGGTATCTACAGAAAGCTTGTAACTTGTGTGACAAAGCTCTGTCCTTGCCTCCGTGGGTCCCGCATTTCCTGGCGGATTTCGCTAGCCCCAGAGACTCACTGTGACCCTCCACGTAACCCTTCTTTCTCTAGAGACAAGGGTCAGTCTACTGAACCATTTTCAGCCATAAGCCAGCGAGGGAGATGAGGAGAAGTTATCCTTCCTTGCACAGTCTCTGTTGTCTCCCAGTCTCAGTGATTAAACAGGGGGCAAAAGTGGGGGGGAGCCCGGGCCCATCCTCTACTTCGGGCTCCAGCCCATGGACCCTAATAGTATCAGCTATGGTAGCTGACCTTTTAGAAACATGACATGTACAATTCCCTGGGCTACTTCCCCCACAGCAGCCCTCACTTCCTCAAGCTCCACTTCATCCTTACCTCAGGGCCTCCTTCCTTGTGCCCAATATGGTGTGTACTACTCAGCCTCTCCAACCGCACAACTTCTTCCCACAGCTCCTGACATGCACTCCCACCTGAGTGACTGGGAGGCTTTTAACTAGTTTCAGCCAGACCCTGATTGGCTTCAGGTGTCCCAATCAACCGAGCATTCTCCCTGCCTTCTGGAAAGTTCTTAATTGGCCCCAGGTGTCTTAATTGACCTGGAGCAGCTGCCATTTCACTTAACTTGGTACCAGGGATTTGTTTAGCCTGCAGCTAATATATCTATCTCCCACTACTTTTCTATAGCCATCTGGCCTTGCCCCGTCACACTTGTCAAGATTCCTAATCATTGTGAGATGCACGTATGGGTAATATTTAATGAACACAGTAGAACCTCAGAGTTATGAATACCCAGAGTTATAAAGTGACTGGTCAACCACACACCTCATTTGGAACTGGAAGTACACAATCAGGCAGCAGCAGAGACCAAAAAACAAAAACAAAAAGCAAATACAGCACAGTGCTGTGTTATATGTAAAGTACTAAAAAAATAAAAAGAAAGTTTTAAAAAGATTTGACAAAGTAAGGAAACTGTTTCTGTGCTTGTTTTATTTAAATTGAGATGGTTAAAAGCAGGATTTTTCTTCCGCATAGTAAAGTTTCAGAGCTGTATTAAGTCAATGTTCAGCTGTAAACTTTTGAAAGAACAACCATAATGTTTTGTTCAGAGTTATGAACATTTCAGAGTTTCGAACAGCCTCCATTTCTTAGGTGTTTGCAACTCTGAGGTTCTAACGTAATGTTGAGAGTCTGCTTTGTGGACTCAGAGTAGAAATTAGTCACCAGGCAATAATATATCTTGATCATGACCCATTTTGGCAAGAGGAGCTGTCACCGTGCCCTTTTTGGCAAGTGATGCAATGAAAGGCTCAATTTGAGAGTCTTGAACAATTCTAAGACTCTGAATGGGAAATCATCAGAGGCCACTACAAACAATCAAAACCACTTAAATGTTAAAAAAAAAACCACTTATAACAATACAGGGGTTTGCCCTGTCTGTGAACAGAAACAAAAAGCTGTTTTCAGTATAACACAGAGGAGGGAGAAGCACTCTGTTTACATTCACTGAGGACATCCCTTAAGGATATGGGAGCTTTCATGAATAATTGGATCCTGATTCTTTTGAAACCAGCCCTCTCAGCAATGGACTGAACTTTAGGGAGAAACCTACATTATTATACAGAAAAATTAGCTATTAGTAAGTGGAGATCCAGTTTGTGTTTTATGATATAGTTTTGTATTGCAAGTAGGGCTGTCAAACGATTAAAAAAATAGCGAGATTAAAACATTAGTCATGATTCATTGCAGTTTTAATTGCACTGTTAAACAATAATAGAATACCAAGTTAAATTTATTATAAATACTTTTGGATGTTTTTCTAGATTTTCAAATATATTGATTTCAATTACAACACAATACAAAGTATACAGTGCTCACTTTATATTATTATTTTTTATTACAAAAATTTGTATAACACTGACAGACCCCAGCTGTTGGCAGGTGGGATCAAACCTGGGATCTCTGAAGCTTGGTGCATGAGCCTCTACTGAATGAGCAAAAAGCCAACTTGCTGTTAGCTAAGGTTATAGAGCAGACTCCTTTTATCTTTCTCTCTAAATGGTCTCGGTGTCACTAGATGGGACAGAACACCACACCCAGGAGGTGTGTGGGTTATATCTGCACTGTAAAAAAGATAAGCAGAAGAAACAATATTTTTCAATTCACCTCATACAATTACTGTTGTGCAATCTTCTTATCATGCAAGTGCAACTTACAAATGTAGACTTTTTTTTACATAACTGCACTCAAACCCAAAACAATGCACAACACTAGCGCCTAAAAGTCCACTCAATCCTACTTCTTGTTCAGCCAATCACTAAGACAAACAAGTTTGTTTACATTTACAGGAGATAATGCTGCCCGCTTCTTCTTTACTGTACAGTGTCACCTGAAAGTGAGAACAGGCATTCACATGGCACTGTTGTAGTGTAAAGTGAGCACTGTACACTTTGTGTTCTGTGTTGTAATTGAAATCAATATATCTGAAAATGTAGAACAAGATCCAAAAATATATATAATAAATTTAAATTGTTATTCGATTATTGTTTAACAGTGTGATTAAAACTGAGATTAATAGTGACCATTTTTTAGTCTAGTTCGTTTGTTTGGCATTAACTGCAATTAATTGGCAGTCCTAATTGTAACCATTTGTTTCCAGTACTCTCTTTTTTCTTGATAAATCATTATTTGCTCTTAAATAAACCTTTGTTTGTTTTATTATAAGTGCTGTGTGGTTTACTGGAGTGTGGCATTTTAAGGTAAAACTGGTAAACTGGGATACACAGTGACTTTGGGTGCAGAGGATATGGAATTTTGGTGAGTACCTAGTGTCAGGGTTTGGATATCAGAGGGAGATGATTCAAAGGGTCTCTTGGATTGGGGGCGGGGCTCCTGTTAACCTGCAAAGCAAAGATAGGGCTGACACAGTCCAGAGGCGAATGCTTATGTGGCTGAAAGTCAGTTGGTGTCAGGGAGCGAACACCCAGCTACTGCAAGAAAGACTCCCTTTCACCTTGTTATCCTCTGCCTCCAGGGACTGACAGTCCTGGGTGCCCTGAGAACCATCATTACACACACAACTCATCTTCCAGCATGGACTAGTTTAGCCCCCAAAGAGGATGGCTGGAAAAGTTATGAGCATCTGGAAACAAGGGGTTAGAGTAGAAACTGTTCCTCAGTTTTATAGTGGGCACCATCAGTGCCTGTTGTAACATGCATATTCTACAGACAGGGAAACCTTGGCAAAACTGTTTCTGTTTGTGTGCTGCTGTTTGTGCCACATTCTGCTTAGTTGGGCCATCTCCCATCTGTAGATGTCTGTTGCAAAACCAGGGGCAGAAATTTGCGACATCCATCGTCCAATTAACATATGTGACAATCCAAATGGAAGTGCCAGGGACAGCTGTTGTGGAATGTGGAGTGACAGAAGGCTGCTGCAGTGCTGCTGATCTGAGCCTTTACACCAGTAAATATGTCCTTAGGCAGACTTATTTATAGCTTTCTTCTTTAAGGTAACACTAGTAAATTCTGATCATGCATTCCACAGTGAAGATTTAATAATGTGATTGACAAAATGTATAACAGTGTCAGGTTGTATGCTAAGTGGTAGAAAATATTATTCGTCCTTAGAGACTGCTGTTTTATTTTTATTTTTTTATTTATACATATATAATATAAAAACTGTACGAGAAAATGTACTTAGCTGTGTACTTGCTATGCCTTTGTTTTCTACAACTTTAAATCTCTATGTACCATGCTTTGTGCAGAGGCAGAAAGCCATTTTGCACTCCGTTCACTGCAGACTGTCAGAGGGGAAATCACATTCTATATGCTCACTTGTGGAGACTTTACTTTGGTTCTTTCTTGCTTTTGTGTGCTCTTAGTCTAGTACAAAGATGACTGACTAAAATACTTGTTCTTTGTTTATTAAAAAAATCTTTCTATTATAGAGACAGATGTCTATAATAACCTTTGCTGTTAATTTGCACATACATGTACAATTTTGACACAAATTATTCTTATTAGGCCATTAGGAATTTGATTAAATCATATAATCTATATTTTAAAATGGGCTGTGGACAAGTAATCTAAAGACATGTAGCTTTCTTAAGGCCTTTTATTTGCAGAAAGAAAAGCTACAAAAAAGGTGTGCAATGGCTTTTTTCAATAGACATCACTGAACTATAGTCTTTCCTGCCAATTAACTAGTTGTGTATTAAACTGGTGTATCATTTTAAAGGATGACCTTACTGTTTACTGCCTAGGTATCTTTGATAGTAATCCATGATAATGGATAGTGCAGCTATATTTCAGCCGGAATGGTAATGAGGTTTGGGGTATAAGCATTAGGAAAATTGCACTGTCAGCAGCATTGCCCACTCTTAAGTATATGTTTGTCAGCCCTTAAACTCAGCTCCTATTCCCTAAGAAAGTTTTTCCAGTAGGGCAGTTTGGTTCTTTACTTGTGCTACTGCCTCAATGGATCATGGATCATGATATCAATAAGGGTGAGAGTTAAATGCTACCTTGGGAATTTGGATGCAAATTACTTTGGGGCATATTTGTCTTTATTTGCTTACTGATGGGAAAGACAACTTTTCAAGGTCACTTCAGTGATGTAGTAGAAGGGCCACATCGCCAGTGCCAACACTGCTCCTGTCTCCTCCACCTGCACCTAGACCCAGACAGAGAACCTGACCTCTACCCAGATCCTGGTGTGGATTTGCAGGAACTGTGGCCTGCATTTCCCACTCTCAGAAAGCCACGTCTGGGGGGAGTGTCCTGTGTGAAAGGTGCCTGCTCATGGAATCTCTCAGGAAGCGGGTGGGAGAGCTACAGGAACAGATGGCTATCCTGAGGAACATCAGTGCCCATGAGGAATTCATTGAGAATATTCATATGGAGATGTCCAAAGCTGACGAAGCTATCCAGTGAGAGAGGACTCCTGTCATGCCACTGGGGATGAAGGACATGGCTCTGTCACAGGGAGGACACTGGATGCTGGTTACTTCTGGCAGCAGGCAGTGCTTCACCCCTACTTCCAGCCCACCCACTGTAGTGATGAAAAACTGTTATGCTGTCCTGGCAATGAGTGATGAGGAATCACCCCCAAAGATGGAGGAGGATATACCCTCAAGGCTTCGAGGATTGTGGCCACCACTCCCAGGAGGAAATGTAGGGTAGTGGTGGTTGGTGCCTGTCTTCTGAGGCGGATGGGGGCACCCATCTGTTGGCCTGACATGGCATCCCGGGAAGTATGCTGCCTGCCAGGGACCCATATTTGAGACATTATGCAGTGATTGTTGAGGATCATCCAGCCATCTGACTACTACCCCATAATACTCATCCATGTGGGAACTAATGATATTGGGAGGTATAACCCTGAGCAAATCAGACGTGACTACAGGGCTCTGGGAATAAGGATGAAGGGACAAAATTAGAAAGGCCAAGGCACAAAATGAGATTAAACTAGCTAGAGACATAAAGGGTAACAAGAAAACACTTTACAAATACATTAGAAGCAAGAGGAAGGCCAAGGACCGGGTAGGCCCAATACTCAATGAGGGGGGAACAATAAGAGAAAATGTGGAAATGGCAGAAGTGCTAAATGATTTTTTTGTTTCAGTTTTCACCAAAAAGGTTAGTAGCAATTGGACGTATAACATAATGAATGACCGTGAAAATGAGGTAGGATCAGAGGTTAAAGTAGGGAAAGAACAAGTTAAAAATTACTTACACATGTTAGATGTCTTCAAGTCACAAGGCCTGATGAAATACATCCTGGAATACTCAATAAGCTGACTTAGGAGATATTTTAGCCATTAGCAAAACAGGAGAGATTTCAGAGCAAAGGAAAGGGACAAATATAGTGCTATTCTATAAAAAGGGAAATAAAGACAACCCTAGGAATTACAGACCAGTCATCTTAACTTCTGTACCCAGAAAGATAATGGGGCAAATATTTAAGCAATCAATTTGCAAACAACTAGAAGACAATAAGGTGATAAGTAAGAGTCAGCATGGATTTTTCAAGAACAAATCATGTCAAACCAACCTAATAGCTTTCTTTGACAGGGTAACAAGCCTTCTGCATAGAGAGGAAGCAGTAGATATGGTATATCTGGAATTTAGTAAGGCTTTTGATACTGTCTCATATGACCTTCTCAAAAACAAACTAGGAAAATACAACCTAGATGGAGCTACTATAAGATAGGTTCATAATTGGTTGGAAAACTGTTCCCAGAGAGTAGTTATCAGTGGTTCACAGTCAAGCTGGAAGGGCATATCAAGTGGGATCCCACAGGAATCAGTTCCGGGTCCAGTTCTGTTCAATATCTTCTTCAGTGATTTAGATAATTGCATAGAGAATACACTTATAAAGTTTGCAGACAATACCAAGTTCTGAGGGGTTGCATGTGTTTTGTAGGATAGAATTAAAATTCAAAATGATCTGGACAAACTGGATAAATGATCTGAAGTAAATAGGATGAAATTCAAGAAGGACAAATGCAGAGTACTCCACTTAGGAAGGAACAATCAATTGCACACATACAAAATGGGAAATGACTGTCTAGGATGGCGAACTACAGAAAGGCCACAGTGGATCACAAGCTAAATATGAGTCAACAGTGTAACACTGTTGTAAAAAAAGCAAACATAATTCTGGGATGTATTAGTAGCAGTGTGTATTCAAGACATGAGAAATAATTCTTCCACTCTACTCTGCGCTGATTAGATCTCAGTTGGCATATTGTGTCCAGTTCTGGGCACTACATATGAGGAAAGATGTGGACAAATTGGAGAAAGTCCAGAGAAAAGCAATAAAAATCATTAAAGATCTAGAAAACATGACCTATGAAGGAAGACTGAAAAAAATGGGTTTGTTTAGTTGGGAGAAGAGAAGACTGAAAGGGGACATGATAGCAGTTTTCAAGTACATAAAAGGTTGTTACAAGGAGGAGGGAGGTAAATTGTTCTTGTTAAACTCTAAGAATAGGGCAAGAAGCGATGGGCTTAAATTACAGCAAGGGTAATTTAGACTGGACATTAGGAAAAACTTCGTAACTGTCAAGGTAGTTAAGCACTGGAATAAATTGTCTAGAGAGTTTCTGGAATCTCCATCATTGGAGATTTGTAAGAGCAGGTTAGACAAACACCTGTCAGGGAGAGTCTATATAATATTTAGCCCTGTCTTGAGTGCAGGGGACTGGACTAGATGATCTCTCGAGGCCCCTTTCAGTCCTATGATTCTATGTGTGCTGTCTCTAGCTAAAATGGCACCTGGTGATCACACTGGTCTGACTGTCAAAGACAGTCTTCAGAAGAATGCTACTGGAATACTATGGAATTTTCCAGCACACACAATGAATGTATCAAAAAATTATGAGTGAGTGAAAAAATTCATTATAATCATAATTCTTTCAGGTGCTTGCTCCTGCTCCTAGTAGGAAATCAGTGCTAAAAGTCCTGTTCCTTTCAGTGGTGGATGGTCTGTCTCAATAATTGTAATGACAGCAGATCTTGGTGGGTGGTAGTTGTTGTTATTGCATTTCCTCACAGGGACACACAACATATACCATTCACTTTCCACATCACGCTGGCCTTCAGAATTCAGGATCCAAAGTAAAAATTACAAGAGGTGGGAAAGGCTTGGTTTGTTTGTTTCAGAAAGGGTTGCAAATGCTTTGAGAAGACAAACAATTGTCAGCATTCAAACCAAGGTCTGATTCTTGCCACCTTGCTCTAATTTGTTATAATTTTGAACTTGCAGTATATTCTAGACTGCAGGGGAAAAAGCATTTTTAGAGGATATTATTGGAAAATTAATATTGAGAGATGTTATTTAGTAAATTGAAAACTTTGAAGTCTTTTTCATTTAGTAGGAAAGAGGCAGCTACCATACTAATGGGTAAAGACTTCAATGGCCCTCCAGAAGCTGCCAGAGTATATGTAAATATATGATAATTGGTCAATGTTCCCAATACAATATTTTCAAGAGATGCTGGGCCACTTTTTCATCTGATTAAGCAGTGAATGTACAATATCATAAGGTCAACTGAATGTGAGTTTCCTATGTGATGTTCTAATAGCATAGTGCTCCCTTTGAGAGGATGGTATTATTTAGGCTGGAAACTCATTTTCTCAGTCATCATTTTCTATAATACCCATCATTTTCTATAAGACACACATTCTAGCATTGGAAAAAACCTAAAACATGATTCAAAGGCAGCTTTCATAGCATACCAAGCTGAAATACAATGAATAATTTAATCAGCGTTTCCAATTTTCCTTAATTCTGACAATTTGAATGACCTTGCCATAGAGCTGGGTGAAATATTTGTAATAAATGACTTTTTGACAAAGTGTACCTAGTTTGGGGTAAAGAACTTTAGTTAGAAAAATACTATTGCCCCCTTCTATAGATAGGGAAGCTTGTAGAAGCTGTGTCATGGCCAAGGTCTTCCTGTAATCAGTGCTTTAATCAGGATAAAAACAAATGAGGCCTCTTGGCTCCCAGTCTTCTGTCTAATACTTTAAAACATAGTGCCCTTGGAAAGTTATTTTACCTATCAGGGCTGGTCTACTTGGGGACACTCAGGAAAGATAAGACACATTAACAAAAGGGGTGAAGTTAATGCATGTAAGTTAAAGCACAGTAAATCCCTTTTAGATGCTTGCACTCAGAAGTCAAATGGTCTTAGTTCATTGTAGTTTTTTGGAGCACCTTTCCCCACAAAAATCTGTCAGTCTATGCAACTGCCTATCCAGCCTATGCCTAAAGCTTTCCCTGTCTCTATGTGTAATATTAATTTATAGTGTGCTTGTAGCCGATTGTATTGACTAATAACACAGCATCTTGGGCCCTGACCCAGGAAAGCATACCTGATGAGGTTAACACTTAAGCACCTGCTTAACTTTAAGCAAGTGCTTAAATGCTGTTCTCAATAGGGATGATCTTAAGCATGCACTCAAATGCTTTCCTGAATAAGGCCCTTAATGCAGAAAAGGCCAGAGCTATGTACTGCCATTTAAAGTGAGTGGGGGAGAGGCATAGATCCCTCGTCCCGACCCTCCACTTCCCCTCTCCAGCACACCACCCAGCGGCCTGACCTCCTGATCCATCAGCCCCTACACCCACTCTGTCCAAAATTTGAGTGAATGGCATTGCGACCTGGTGCATGGGGTAGACCAAAAAGTGGTCAGACCACTGGCTGGTGGCCCCACCACTCCACAGTCTGAAGGGATGTTTTGCAGCCATATTTCCCAAACACTGGCGTCAAAACAGTTAAAATGCAGCAGTGTGTGATGGAGTATGTCATTCAGATGTGCTGTGTGTGTATGTGCAGTGCAACAGGGAAAGTTTAACGAGATACTGCCCTGTGAGTTATTATTGGGGAGTGAAGTAGTGCTATGCTATTTCATTGCCAGATCATAAAATTCATCTTCTGTGTTTTGGACAAAGCAAGTATACAGTAATAGAAGCAAAATAGACGCAAAAAACAAACAACAAAAACCCAAACCCAAAAAAACAAAAAAATCCCTTCTCATTCAAGAAAAACCGCAATGGTGGGTCGCTTATCCTACCTTCTTTTCTTGCTTCCCTTTAACACTCTTAATCTATTTCCATATCCATCTGATTCAGGTGGATCATGCCCAAATCTCAGTCATAGCTGTGGTGTTTTTTCCCCCCTCCTTAGTCCTGGTGGCTGACAAAACAGCATGCTGGACAGTAACCAGCTATTTTTAGCTGGCTAGGCCACTGGATATGTGGTTAGCATTGGGGACTGCACACTGCAAAGCAAATTACAGAGCAAAACAGCATTGTTCAGATGATTGGTGGGGCATTCTATCCATATGGCAGTTGCTCAAACAGCTTAGACTTAAATGCTCTGTTCTTTCTTTCTTTTTTTCTTTCATTCTTTTGTTCTTTCTTTCTAAAGATTCTGTCACACAGCAGAAATCAATGTTATGGGCTCCACATGCAGCTGGTGGACTGTTGGAGATAAAAGCAGAAGAAGAGAAACGCAAGATGGAGAGAGAAAAATATGATGAAGATCGTGGTGATGAAAGGGTGCTGCTGCTGTTCTGATTAATAAAGTAAAAGCTACTAAGTGCTCTGGTTAAAGGTATGCTGAATAATTCAAAACCAATTCACCGACATGGCAGTCAAGTGTGTTTGTTAGTATGAGAAACTAAGAGGTACATCTTCTATTTCTCTAATAAAAGGGCACTGTGAGATAAAAGGGAAGTGGCAGATTTTAGTTGGACAAGATAGACAACTGCTGACCTACCACATACTCCTCTCTCTCTCTCTCTCTCTCTCTCTCTCTCTGTTGGGCTTTTCACCTAGTGAAGGGCCTTGGGGAACTCTGAGCCTCATAGACTTTAAGGCCAGAGGGGGACTATCGTGATCATCTAGTCTGACCTCCTGCACTTTGCAGGCCACAAAACCTCACCCATCCACTCGTGTACTGAACCCCTAACCTCTGGTTGAGTTACAGAAGTCCTCAAATCATGATTTAAAGACTTCAAGTTACAGAGAATCCACCATTTACACTAGTGTAAACCTACAAGTGACCCAAGCCCTATGCTGCAGAGGAAGGTAAAAAAAAACCCATCAAGGGTTCTAAAGATCCATTCCACTGAGCAGCTCCAATTGTGAATGAATGTCCTGAATTCTAATGCCGGCTATGAAATTGACTTATTGTGTGACTTTGGGCAAGAAACTTAAGTTCTGCATTACAGTTTGCCTATTCTCATGATCTGTAACATGGTCAAGGTGACAAGGTATCCTGTGAGGCAAACCCTCCGCCAAACCAGGGCTGCTCCTTAGCTGCTCCTCCAAAAGAGCTTCATTGTGTCACCAATCAGGCATGCAGCAACAGCTTCATTGTACTAACTTACCCTTCCCACAGAGGCAGCAGCGTCTCCCTGAGCAGAGCCTGGCTCAGATGACCCCCAGGCACAGGTGTTTCCTCAAGCCTGCCAGAGCTGCAGATCAGTCTATGTAATAGCACTAACTGACTAGGGACCCTCCCGCTGCCTTGCAGCATATCAGACTTTCTCAGCTGCAGTTCCAGCTCCTGTTCCTGCCCCAGCCTGACCTGAGCCCTGTTCCAGTCATGTCCTTGCACTACTCTGACCTTGCTCCAGCCCTGTCACGGATCTGCTCCAGCCCTGCCCTGCCCTGCCTCCACCCCCTCAGACTCTAACTACCAGGCTTTAACCTCTGACCTGCACCTTGGTTCTGGCTACAGTACAGTTTTTGGCTTGTCTACAGACTCTGATATTGGTTCCAGCACTACCACTAGCCCAGTTCTGATCCTATGTGTGCCTTTGACCTCTGTTCCAACCACTGGGCCTGACTATCAGGAGGCAGCACCTGACATACAAACCACAGACTAGTAAGGAAGGGGTTAAGCAGCTGCTCTAGTCATAGGCAGACCCACCCCATCACACCTGCAAAGCTTGCATGGCTTGGAGATTTCATGGGGGAGACCAGATTTCACGGTCCTTCTGTTTTTCCCGTCTGTGAATGTGGGAGGGTCCTAGTTATAATCTCACTAGTTCCCTTGCCATCCATGGAATACCCCAGCAGAACAGAAAAGAAAACATGGCATTTATAGGGTTACAAAGAAGCAGAAAAAAACCTTTGCTTTTGAAAAAGACTTCCAGTCATTCTTTGTTCGTCATATCAAAGCACAAAAGGGCATAAACACACTTTTTCCTTTTGTAGGTCTCCTTATTTGCAAATGAACAAAGTACTGTTATAGAACTGATAATCATTAGGGAGCTCATGTAGTTCTGGAGAAGATTTCCAACCAAATAAGTTGTTTGAATGCTAAGTACTTTTGTTAATGAGATATAGGATGAAACAAAAATATGTTTTTATGTTTCTATAGTATGATGTTGGTTAAACTGCATGGATTAGATACGTGTGGGAGTCAGCACAAGACCCAAAAGGAACCAAAAAATGGAAAATGTCATCCATTCCATAAACACTTACTGACAAAGCTTAAGGCTCCCTCTGGCATATGACACTCCAGAGAACTTGTGTTTGTGGACAAACTAAGGGCATCATCCTGCAAGGTGCTGAGCATTTTTGAGAGACAATGGGTCTGGGGTTTTGGAAGAAAAAGTTCCTAACTTCTGTCTTACCCATGAAAAAATGATATTGCTGTGAATTACCTGGCCACCAATAATAGATGCTTGTCAACACTCTTACCATACTGTGTAGAGAATCCAACCAACTTCCACATCAAATATGCAGGCCTCTACTACTGTGCCAATAGTATTCTACTCTAGCTCAAAGGCTGCTGGATGTCTCTGCTTTTTGGAACCTGGCTTCTATGCCTGAGGGCATTTTAGCTGGCAAGCATGAAGTCTGTCTCCACCACATGGGTTCATTATAGATTGTTCCCGACTGTTGGATGTGAACCCCAGATAGTCAACAATGAGTGAAAGAGAAGGGTGAGCTAGGGTTTGAAGAATCAGACTGGCAATCGTCAGTCCCCAGTTCTAATCCTACCTCTGACAGTAACTTCTCTGTGGCCTTGGCCAAGTTACTACCTCTCTGCCTATGTTTTCCATCTTAGAAACTGGCTGATAATACTTACTGACCTTATAGGGATGTTGTATTCAACATAAAGTGTCTTCAGCATACAGACACTCTAGATGGGATAAGTGTTAATAACCAGAGGGGGAAGTATGTATTTAAATCTGAAAGTATCTCTGTTCTCTGCTGGAAGGAATGTCATGATTGTAATAGATCAAATAGCTATGCTTTCTAGCAGCTGACCTAAAGAGGGTGTAACAAACAAGCCCTAATTCTGCCACAATTTACAGATTCTCCTTTAGCTTATGTGATACAGGCCTGAGTTTGTTGATCTGAAAGGTTCTGCTTTCTGTACTAGAAGTTGCATATGTACAGTGACAGGTTACTGTGATGTCATTAAGTAATTGAACCTTTCATGGTGCCTATCTGCTACCGTAGGTAGTGAAGTCAAGGGGCACTGATGGTTACCAACAACTTGCAAGATCTGTCCTTTAAATTGTTACATAGGGACAATGGTACCTAGCTGTTTCAGCACTCCAATGGGCAAATTCTCCTGAGCAGCACAAAGAGAGTGGAGGCTGGCTGCATCTCGCTAGCTGGAGATTCCCTTGGAAGAGGGAGTGCCCAACAGGTATAAAGCCGCATACCTGGGTCTTATGCGACCTTCCCCACAATGCTCAGCAGAAGGGGCATGTCAGGGATAGGCATGAGGACAGGCAGGAGTATGCTGCACTCGGCTACACTCAGCTGATGGATGGGGCCAGAGAACAGGCAGATACTCACAGCCATAATAGGCACCCTGATGTCCCCCCCATTCTCTGCTTTGCTAAGGGTAAATCCAGGGAGACAGAGACTCTGACCATGCAGCTGTGAGTGAATGTTCTTCTGAGTCTCGATGCTATAGTCTGTCTGAAACTCTTGCTGCAGCCAAAGGCAGGTTGCAGGATGTGTAGAGCCCTGCGCAGATACCAAATTTATATCCACAGATATAAAGCAGTTATCCGAGGAGCTACAGGAATCCAGTGTTTTGCCAGGATTCCAAGCTCTACTGGCAGCATCGAGAGCTGCTGCATGTCGGCCGCCACTCGCAGGAGCCAGCGCCCGATGCAGGCAGCTACTCCAGCATGGCTGTACCACCCCTATCCCCGCCCACTGGGGCAGGCACCAGATTCAGCGGCAGCTGTCCCTGGTCATGCTGGTCCAGGAGCATGCAAGCCGCTGAGCCTGATGCCCTCCCCAGTGGATGGGGCTGAGGGGGTACAGCCAGGCCCGAGGAGCTGCCCATGTAGGGCGCTGGCTCCTGCGAGTGGCGGCCCGACGTGTGGCTGCTTTTGCCGCTACCATTCCCGATAGAGCCTGGCAGCTCCTCAGATATCCGCTTTATATCCACAGATATACATTTGGTATCCACGCAGGGCTCTAAGGA
Organism: Dermochelys coriacea; assembly: GCF_009764565.3. NCBI lineage: Eukaryota > Metazoa > Chordata > Testudines > Dermochelyidae > Dermochelys > Dermochelys coriacea. Next base: position 331,497,475 of record NC_050068.2, read on the forward strand.
TGTGGCCTTAGACTCTATGTACTTATCATACATCAGAGATTTATAATTGAGGTGGGTATTTTGGCCATGTGATAAGAATCTGTTTGATTTGTAATCAGATCATTTTATCAGTGTTGTTCGGATTATGCAAAAGGCACCAAAATGCAAATGAATCCCCTTCCACCACATTCCACAGCAAAGCCTCCCAAAGCACTTAAACCTGCTGTGTACTCTTTATGATTGCTTGTGATGAGAAGCTTTTGTGCCTCATGACTGGGCCAAGAGACCTCGTGGCTATGACTGTGAATGACAGACTCAGTGAATGGCAGCTCTCCCGTTGCTTTCCCTAGCCTTGCCAAGTACCTTCACCACTCAGTGCATAGACAGGATTGGGCATACAAAGAGCCTTGCCTGAGGCATCTGCTACAGATGACTCTGTACAAAAACTGGAAGTGCAGCCTTCTGACCATGTGTTCTCTGTCCTCAGTGTTGCATTGTCATGATTTAAGCATATACTTAAAGTTCAGCCTGTCCTTAAGTGCTTTGCTGAATCAATGCTTTACTTTAATACACTTTGAAGTTAATTTCACATTTATTTTTCCTTAAATGTTTGATCTTAAAATAAGATACTAGTCTCCCAAATTCCTGCAGTGATACAGTGCATAGCTTTAGTATGCTAACTCTGGCCAGTTTAGGTACCACAAATAAGTTTATAAATAATAGCATTTCATCCAATGAATTCAGATGTTCAAGCACAATAATATTCTGAATAGAAATTATGGTGTATTACCAGCTATAAACAAGTGACTTGTGGCAGACAGATTGAGTAACTAGATTATTGCCAATTCAGTGGTTATGTGTCTACTGACTCTAAGAGACCTCTGCCAGTATCCACTGTGTGAGAGATGAAATGGTAACAATCTGGGCGGACGTGTAAATAATAGCACATTCAATATCAGCTATTACTTCACTCTCTTGCAATGTACTCTCTGTTCTTTAGGCACTCACCACTTAGAAAAGCTCTTTACCTGAGCATTTTTCCCTTAGGAAAATAACTTGAATGACTGAATAAACTTGTTGCTACAGCATTGCGTTAGACAGGCTGACAACCGCCGATTGGAGTTGAATGAAGTTCAACCAATGAGAGAGCAGTTTAAAATTTAACATTGTTTAATCTGCGGCAAAGAACAGACCCAACTGGGTCTATTACAGAGACTCTGTAAAGGGATGATTTCTGAACTCTTTGTTTAGTTCACTCATTATGTTTCATGTGGAAGGTGAGGTGCCCATTGTTCATGTGGATTTACCAACATTGGGATGCTTATTTATATCCAGATTTGGGTGGTTTAAAAATTAGGCATTGACTGAGTGTTTCATTCTGAGTGAAGGTCACCTTCAGTTTTATAGTCTCAGTATATTGGACCAGATCATCATTCGTTTATCTCCACTGAAATCAGTGGAGTTACCCTAGGGCTGCAATTAGGCCATCAGTGCTACCAGGTGCTTGTCATTGTAGGTGCTTATTACATCTATTGTAAGCAGTGTAATTGTAGCCATGTTGGTCCCAGGATATTAAATATACAAGGTGGGTGAGGGTCTAATAAAAGATATTACAACTTCTGTTGGTGAGAGAGGCTCTGAAGAAGAGCTCTGTGTGGCTCAAAAGCTTGTCTCTCACCAACAGAAGGTGAGGCAAGAAAAGATATTACTGTCACAACCTCAGGGGTTCCCCTGGGGAAGGCAGGTCAGCATTGCATGTTGCTAATGCTGTTGCAAGCATCACAAAGCATTTTGGGGAGGGTCAAAGGTGTGAGTGGGGAGTGGAAGATTCTTTTGCAGGCTGAAAGAGGCCAAAGGGGGAAGGAGAAAGAGAGCAGAGAATGGATTAACTCAACACTGCATGTAGCAAGCTCAGTCCAATGATAAAACGCTGGCCCCAATCCAAGGTCACGGTGCTAGACGAGAAGTTTATCTCTCACCCAGCCACAGCCAGCTATGAAAAAACCAGGGCTGCAGAGATGAAAAATACAGGCGAGACGACGAAGAGGGGAAGCAGAGCTTTGCATCCCTGGAACCATTGTGTTCTGGAAAAGTGAAGAAGACCACAGAAAGCCAAGTTGGACTAGCACAAAGAGCACGAGGAACAGAGGTCACGGAATGGAACACCCCAAAGGAACCCAGGACTTAAAACCTTCCTGACAGTTGGAGTAATTCGGAGATCACAGTGCACCCCGGACGACCTGGGCCCAGGACAGAACTCCCGACCAGCCTTCCCCTTCTTCTGCTTATGTTACACCCAGGCTTGGCCAGCCTCAGGTAGAGCATGTGTGAGTATGAAAGTGTGTTAGGGCATGAGGCATTAACGCTTTCTTCCTTCCTCTGAGTGACATGGGGAGCACCCATCACCCTTCACTGTTATTTTATTATTTTATCAATAAAGCTTTAAAACTCAGGTACGTGGTATGTTCCGTCATCTCCTCCCTAAAGATCCTGTGGCCTCAGCCTGATCACCTGATGCTCCAGGAAGTTTGGTAACATAAATCTGTCACATTACCTCACCCAGCTTGTCTCTCTCTTACATCTATTGGCAGTTTCAGACCTCTGCATTCAGCTTGGCAATGATCTTTCCCTCTTTGATATTTAATTGTCTCCCTGTACACTGTAGACCATTAAAGATTTGTAAGGTTTCCAGACACAGTTTGTATCACATATTATAATAGCGTTGGATGGACTTTCTATTACAGAGAATAAAGAGCAATAACTTGGTTTGCAGATGAGCAAATGGCTCACCAGCATACTGACAGATTCAGGTCTCTACTTGAAACAGTTAAACAGTGCACTGTAATGAACCATGTGACTCAAAATGAACTTATTATGGGTTTGAGTGTCCAAAGTCTGAATAAAGTTTTCATGTGGCTGAGGATTTTCAGAACTTGTACAAGAGGAAATACAGAAACACAGACCCTGCCTGTTATCAACCTCCCAGCTTTTATTGTTAAAAACAGCAATAAGTGTAGCTTATTGGGGAACAGAAACAGGCTGTTATGGTGTCATGGGGTGGTCATGGTCGCCAGTGACTCCTTTCAGGCCCTAAGGACACACCACACCACTTCACCACCACACTGTTTTATTTTGTTTTTCAAGCAGGCCTCTGCCTGTACTGATATTTACAAGCCCCAGCTAGCTCCCCCTTGCTTCTGTTCCCTTCTCCAAAGCTAGCAGCTGCCAGCTCTGCCTTTCTTCTGGCTCTCAGCTTCCCCACTTCTGATTTGTATGCTCAGCTCCTGGGGTTGCTTCCCCCTCTAAGTAGCCCTTCAGCTGTAGCTCTAGTCCATTGACTGACTTTCCAATGAGGCCTCAATTAACCTATATTGATGGGGATTTGAGAGACGGGATTCAGAGTTAGTTCCTGATTCAGCACCCCGTCACCTATGGTTCCAAGAGTGTACCTTTGACCCCTCACTCAGTGTCTCTGTGATGACAGGCCCATACCTGTACTTCTCTCAGGATGGAAACCACAATTCACGCCATTCTTAGACTCGGTCCCCAGCACCATTGTTCACCAGCAATGTTTCCTTAGAAGGGCCAACTGGATTTTGTGTTGTGGCCAGTATGAAAATGCAGTGACAGAACAGCTTGCTCAAAACAGAGAGGACAATTCCTAAAACAAGAAAAGGCCTGTAATGCATGGTATCTTACCTAAGCCGTCGCCTTTCCTTGCAAGGTTAGAAAGGCTGCTCTTCTCTCAGTCACACCCCTCAGTGTTGAGGATGGGTGAAGTAGACTGCACCCCTGCAGCCTCTGCCTCTCAGTCTGACCCTCAGTCTGCAACTCCTCCCTCGGCTCACAGGCCAGTCTTTTCAGAGACACTGACTTCTGTTTTTGCTGGTGGGTGCTTTTGAAGAGGTGTGTGCGGTGGGTATAAAAGGCCAGGGAAGGCTCAGCCTTCCCTAGCTCAGCTGCCACTGACCCGCCGACAGACAGCTGGGACGTGGCGGCCTCGCCCCTTCCCCCAGGCTCCCACCCACCGCCTGCTGCCTGACTTCCTCCACTCCACCCCTCACTCTCAGGAGTCCCCGCTGGCTCGCTGCCACCCTCCTCTTCCGAGGCAGGGGAGTGAGGAAGGACCTGGGGAGCTAGCGGCAGGAGCAGGGGCCTGGCAGGAGAATGAGGAGGTGGGTGAGGAGGGGTGCCAGCAGTGGGCATGGGGGCTGGCGGCTGTGCAGGGCACTGGGGCTGGCACAGCTCAGGTGGGCTGGCAGCTTGGCCGGGCACTGGGGCCAGCAGCTCGGCTGGGTGCTAGCCGGCCTGGTGCTTGGGGAGGTGGGGGAGGAGGCCAGCAGCTTGGCTGGGCACAGGTCGACCCGGCTCAGGCAAGCCTGTGGTTCGCCTGGACACTGGGGCTGGGGCAGGCAAACAGCTCAGGAGGTCTGGCAACTTGGCCAGACACTGGGGCCGGCCCGGTGCTTGGGGATGGGGGGGGGCAGCAGCTCATCTGGATGCTGGGGCTGGCCCGGCGCTTGGGGGGGCCAGGCTGGTGTGGTTGGGGCCAGCCGGTCGTGGCTCCTCCAGTCGCGGGTGCGGGGTAGAGGCCCTCAGGGCTCCTCTGGTCACTGTGTGGGATAGGGGCTCCAGTGTGTGTGTGGGGAGTCCTCGGCCAGAAGGAGCGGGGCCGGTGGGCTAGCCTCCCCAAAGCGTGGGTTCACCCACCACCCATTTCTCGGGGGGTGGGTGCTCTGCCAGTTTTGGGGGGAGGCGATTATCAACATATTTATACTCTTCTTTCATATTCTAGTTATTGAATGTATCTATCATTGGTATCTTTACTATTTTAATAATGATTAAATTGCTATGAACTACATAATTACATTATCATGAATTACAGTATATTAAAATAATTGCAATTCCCCCTACAAACTGTCTTCAAAAAGTGTCTTCACTAAGTCTTCTTTTAAGCTGGAGAATGAGCGTTCCACAGTTCAGGATGATACAGGCACAGTGAGGATTCTTATAAATTTGCAGCATTCTGGAAGCATAGTGCAAGCCCCTGGGGGACACCACTATTTACTTCTCTCCATTCTGAAAATGGGCCATTTATTCTTACCCTTTGTTTCCTATATTTTAACTGGAGTGCCTGGCAATGCTTTCAGGATCATCTAATGATCCTTAATTTAATTTAATGACAAGCCTTTTCTTATCTTAATCACCTTGCCTCTTTTTATAAACAAACTCCCTGCCCCAAGGGCAGAAGCTGTTAGCAGCACAGAACTCATCACATTCCACACACAAGCTCTGGCTCTTGGGTGCTGGGAACCCCTTTTTTTCCCCATGGGTGCTCGAGCTCTGGAGCACCCACAGAGTCGGTGCCTATGGGTCTTTTAGCCATTTCAAAGTCCTTTGGTTTGTCCTACACCCTTGCATCTTGCCAGTAGGTCAGAGGTAGCATTTCTGAAGTGAAAAGAAAAGGAGTACTTGTGGCACCTTAGAGACTAAGAAATTTATTTGAGCATAAGCTTTCATGAGCTACAGCTCACTTCATCGGATGCATTTGGTGGAAAATACAGAGGGGAGATTTATATACACACACAGAGAACATGAAACAATGGGTTTTATCATACATACAGACAGACATCATCTTCCTCTCCAAATGCAAACAGATGGACATCATACCGAAAGGACTGAAGGTAAAAAATCCATTACAATCTACATACCACACAGACTATGCTGACAGCTTGTGCCACACACTCCCAAAGAAACTACGGAACCACCTGATCAACATCCTCTACAGCAAACAGGGAAAGATTAAGAATGAGCTCTCAAAACTGGATACTCTCATAAAGAACCAACCTTCCACACAAACTTCCTCGTGGCTGGACTTTACAAAAACTAGACAAGCCATTTACAAAACACACTTTGCTTCTCTACAAAAGAAAAAGGACACTAAGCTATCTAAACTACTATATGCCACAAGGGGCCACCACAATGGTTCCCGTAACCCACCCAGCAATATTGTTAATCTATCCAACTATACTCTTAGCCCAGCAGAAGAATCTGTCCTATCTCGGGGCCTCTCCTTTTGCCCCTCCACCCCCACGAACATGATACAGTTCTGTGGTGACCTAGAATCCTATTTTCGACGTCTCAGACTCAAGAAATCTTTCGAACACACCTCTTACCAACATATTAACCCACAGAGACCTTCCTGCCAACACTACAAGAAGAAGGACTCTGGGTGGACTCCTCCTGAAGGTTGAAACAGCAGCCTGGATTTCTACATAGAGTGCTTCCGCCGACGTGCACGAGCTGAAATTGTGGAAAAGCAGCATCGCTTACCCCATAACCTCAGCCATGCAGAACACAGTGCCATCCACAGCATCAGAAACAACTCTGACATAATCAAAAAGGCTGACAAAGGAGGTGCTGTCGTCATCATGAATAGGTCGGAGTATGAACAAGAGGCTACTAGGCAGCTCTCCAACACCACTTTCTACAAGCCATTACCCTCTGATCCCACTGAGAGTTACCAAAAGAAACTACAGCATTTGCTCAAGAAACTCCTTGAAAAAGCACAAGAACAAATCCGCACAGACACACCCCTAGAACCCCGACCTGGGGTATTCTATCTGCTACCCAAGATCCATAAACCTGGAAATCCTGGATGCCCCATCATCTCAGGCATTGGCACCCTGACAGCAGGATTGTCTGGCTATGTAGACTCCCTCCTCAGGCCCTTCGTTACCAGCACTCCCAGCTATCTTTGAGACACCACTGACTTCCTGAGGAAACTACAGTCCATTGGTGATCTTCCTAAAAACACCATCCTAGCCACTATGGATGTAGAAGCCCTCTACACCAACATTCCACACAAAGATGGGCTACAACCCATCAGGAACAGTATCCCCGATAATGTCACGGCTAACCTGGTGGCTGAACTTTGTGACTTTGTCCTCACCCACAACTATTTCACATTTGGTGACAATGTATACTTTCAAATCAGCAGCACTGCGATGGGTACCCGCATGGCCCCACAGTATGCCAACATTTATATGGCTGACTTAGAACAATGCTTCCTCAGCTCTCATCCCCTAATGCCCCTACTCTACTTGCGCTACATTGATGACATCTTCATCATCTGGACCCATGGAAAAGAAGCTCTTGAGGAATTCCACCATGATTTCAACAATTTCCATCCCACCATCAACTTCAGCCTGGACCAGTCCACACAAGAGATCCACTTCCTGGATACTACAGTGCTAATAAGCGATGGTCACATAAACACCACCCTATATCGGAAACCTACTGACCGCTATTCCTACCTACATGCCTCTAGCTTTCATCCAGATCATACCACTCGATCCATTGTCTACAGCCAAGCGCTACGATATAACCGCATTTGCTCCAACCCCTCAGACAGAGACAAACACCTACAAGATCTCTATCATGCATTCCTACAACTACAATACCCACCTGCTGAAGTGAAGAAACAGATTGACAGAGCCAGAAGAGTACCCAGAAGTCACCTACTACAGGACAGGCCCAAGAAAGAAAACAACAGAACGCCACTAGCCATCACCTTCAGCCCCCAACTAAAACCTCTCCAACGCATCATCAAGGATCTACAACCTATCCTGAAGGACGACCCATCACTCTCACAGATCTTGGGAGAGAGACCAGTCCTTGCTTACAGACAGCCCCCCAATCTGAAGCAAATACTCACCAGCAACCACACACCACACAACAGAACCACTAACCCAGGAACCTATCCTTGCAACAAAGCCCATTGCCAACTCTGTCCACATATCTATTCAGGGGATACCATCATAGGGCCTAATCACATCAGCCACACTATCAGAGGCTCGTTCACCTGCGCATCTACCAATGTGATATATGCCGTCATGTGCCAGCAATGCCCCTCTGCCATGTACATTGGCCAAACTGGACAGTCTCTACGTAAAAGAATGAATGGACACAAATCAGACGTCAAGAATTATAACATTCAAAAACCAGTTGGAGAACACTTCAATGTCTCTGGTCACTCGATCACAGACTTAAGAGTGTGCTATCCTTCAACAAAAAAGCTTCAAAAACAGACTCCAACGAGAGACTGCTGAATTGGAATTAATTTGCAAACTGGATACAATTAACTTAGGCTTGAATAGAGACTGGGAATGGATGAGTCATTACACAAAGTAAAACTATTTCCCCATGGTATTTCTCCCTCCCACCCCACCCCCCACTGTTCCTCTGATATTCTTGTTAACTGCTGGAATTAGCCTACCTTGCTTGTCACCATGAAAGGTTTTCCTCCTTTCCCCCCCACCCTGCTGCTGGTGATGGCTTATCTTAAGTGATCACTCTCCTTACAGTATGTATGATAAACCCATTGTTTCATGTTCTCTGTGTGTGTGTATATAAATCTCTCCTCTGTTTTTTCCACCAAATGCATCCGATGAAGTGAGCTGTAGCTCACGAAAGCTTATGCTCAAATAAATTTCTTAGTCTCTAAGGTGCCACAAGTACTCCTTTTCTTTTTGTGAATACAGAATAACACGGCTGCTACTCTGAAACCTATCATACACACTGTAAGGAGAATGATCACTTAAGGAAAGGAGTTCTTGTGGCACCTTAGAGACTAACAAATTTAGTCTCTAAGGTGCCACAAAAACTCCTTTCCTTTTTGCGAATACAGACTAACAGGGCTGCTACTCTGAAACCTGATCACTTAAGATGAGCCATCACCAGCAGGGGGGGGGGGAGGAGGAAAACCTTTCATGGTTACAAGCAAGGTAGGCTATTTCCAGCAGTTAACAAGAACATCTGAGGAACAGATGCGGGTACCCATCGCAGTGCTGCTGATTTGAAGGTATACATTGTCCCCAAATGTGTTCCTACAACTACAATACCCACCTGCTGAAGTGAAGAAACAGATTGACAGAGCCAGAAGAGTACCCAGAAGTCACCTACTACAGGACAGGCCCAACAAAGAAAATAACAGAACTCCACTCGCCATCACCTTCAGCCCCCAACTAAAACCTCTCCAACGCATCATCAAGGATCTACAACCTATCCTGAAGGATGACCCATCACTCTCACAGATCTTGGGAGACAGGCCAGTCCTTGCTTACAGACAGCCCCCCAATCGGAAGCAAATACTCACCAGCAACCACACACCACACAACAGAACCACTAACCCAGGAACCTATCCTTGCAACAAAGCCCGTTGCCAACTCTGTCCACATATCTATTCCGGGGACACCGTCATAGGGCCTAATCACATCAGCCACACTATCAGAGGCTCGTTCTCCTGCGCATCTACCAATGTGACATATGCCATCATGTGCCAGCAATGCCCCTCTGCCATGTACATTGGTCAAACTGGATAGTCTCGACGTAAAAGAATAAATGGACACAAATCAGACGTCAAGAATTATAACATTCAAAAACCGGTTGGAGAACACTTAAATCTCTCCGGTCACTCAATTACAGACCTGAGGGTGGCTATCCTTCAACAAAAAAACTTCAAAAACAGACTCCAACGAGAGACTGCTGAATTGGAATTAATTTGCAAACTGGATACAATTAACTTAGGCTTGAATAGAGACTGGGAATGGATGAGTCATTACACAAAGTAAAACTATTTCCCCATGTTATTTCTCCCCCCCCCCACCCCATCCCCCACTGTTCCTCAGATGTTCTTGTTAGCTGCTGGAAATAGCCTACTTTGCTTGTCACCATGAAAGGTTTTCCTCCTTTCCCCCTCCTCCTGCTGTTGATGGCTCATCTTAAGTGATCACTCTCCTTACAGTGTGTATGATAAAACCTATTGTTTCATGTTCTCTGTGTGTGTATATCAATCTCCCCTCTGTATTTTCCACCAAATGCATCTGATGAAGTGAGCTGTAGCTCACGAAAGCTTATGCTCAAATAAATTTGTTAGTCTCTAAGGTGCCACAAGTACTCCTTTTCTTTTTGTGAATACAGACTAACACGGCTGCTACTCTGATTTCTGAAGTGGAGTCACTGTATTGTCCATTAGCACCAGGAACTGAATTATGGTAATTGTCCTCCTTTCTGGAGATGTATACAACCTCCCAGGATTGAGCTAACTCTTTGCCTCCCATTAGCAGGCAGATGATAGTAACCCAGAGGTATACATTTATTTAAAAAATAGTACACTTTCCTCAGTGCTATATGCCTCTTTAGTTTCCTCATGATGGTATGTAACCTGCCCCTCAGTGACTAGACTATGTTTTCAAGCATGAGTGCTTGTAGCCCTTATATAAATCTGTATTGTAGCCAATGTAACCTCAGAAGATATTCTTATTATTCACATCAGTGCTTAATCATCTGTTAAATCCTTTGAATCTCTTTGAACCACTGTTTCCAGATAGTAAATCCACAGGTTAATTTGAATAGAGAAGAATATTATAATAAATAGAAACAATATTATATGATTGTATCTCTCAGAGAATGTAACACTAAGCACTAATGGTGAAGACACATTTTACTCTAAACAACCTATTCACAAGGGCTAGCTTCAATTTTAGTCCATGTGTAGCTGCACTAAAATGAATGGGACTGCTTGTGTGGTACTCAATGTGAATATAGGTGTGACAGGTTGGACCCCTTGGGAAGCCATCTGATATGCTGAGATACCACTGAGTCTACCTGTTCTGCCAGCATGGGCCCCCTTTAACCTGTCTTGCTGAGCCAGGCTCTTAAAACCTCCTCTAACACACACAGGCAGGGCCACACCTAGATGCAGATCAGCTCTGAGAAGACTCAGCTTCAGGGACTTGCTCCAGCACTCAAATGTCTACCTCCCTTGGAGTGCAGACACAAAGGTATATTATGAAATTCGCCCCCTCCCTCAGTGTGGAGAGAAGTGTGCACACTTCTTGCCCCCACAGTTAGAAATTACAGAAATTGAGTTTAATAATAAACTAAACAAAATTTATTAACTATAAAAGGCAGATTTTAAGTGGTAAAAGGGGTAACAAACAGAACAAAGCAGATTACGAAGCAAATGAAATCAAACATGCAAACTAAACTAGTTTCACTAAAGAAATTGGTTACAAATAATATTTCTCACCCTAGATATTGTTGCAGGCAGGTTGCAAAGTTTCTGTGGTTCAGTGTTCCAGTTATATTCCTTTTCAGACTGGACCTCTGCCTCAGTTTGGACTCCCCCCTTGCCTTCAGTTTTTCTTCTTGGGCAAACAGGCCATGGAGAGGAGGAGTCCTGTTCACCTTCCTCCCGACCCTTAAATAGGATTTACATAAGGCAGGAATCCTTTGTTTCCCAAACTTGACCTGCCCCCTTCCCTTACAGTGAAAAGTTACAAGAAGTCCCAGGTAATGTTTTAGTATCAGGTGACAAGACCACCTGACTTTGTAGGATCATAGCATCCATGAGTTAGTGGCAGTACGGAGCATCCACAGGAAGGCCAAACTTTTCACAGTCCATTATCTTTGTTGATGGGCCATCCGCCCTGTCTGGCTTTTCCATTGTTGTACCTGAAGTGTTAGCAGTGGGCATCACCCAAAGTAGCATAGTTGAAATACAGATTCATAGTCAATATTCCTAACTTCAGACACAGAAATGATACAGGCATACAAATTGGATAATCGCATTCAGTAAATCATAACCTTTCCAATGATGTCTCACGAGCCATCTTGCATAAAGTATATCTCAGTTGTGTCAGATTCATATCATAAGCATATTTTCATTAAGAATATGGAATGACATGTCACAATAGGTATCTACATATGGATTTAGTGCCTAACTTTAATTAGTCACATCTGAAAAGCTTAACCAGAGCACTTTTTTTTTTTTGGCAGGCAACCAAAAAATTGCACCCACAAATAATTTCCTGGAAAGGCATGGAAATTCCTTCCTCAAGAGATCAGGCTGATTTCAAGACTTACTGTCTTCCACTTAAAGTGCAAGCCCCATTTGTTTGCCTTTTTTACAACAATCAGGATAAGAATAACACACTTTCTACCCTCCGCCCTTCCACCACACACATTTATGACTAACGTAGAACACCCCTTCCTGCCAGTGGATGAGAGGAAGAGAGAACCATTCATCAACAACCTACTTAGTTTTGTTTATTCAGATACTAGAGTGATTAGCATTCTATAAATAGCTAGCTAGCAACTATGTGCAGTTCAGTCTCCTCTATCTGTGCTTTGGAGCCAAAGGAAACCCTGTGACATAAATTAATATATACATTCAGGGGTTTCTCTGTACCAGTGAACCTCATGAACAATGTATATGCATGACCTATGAAATGAAGCTAAGTTGCTCTAGCATCTAATGAGTGAATGAGCTGGCACTTTGTTCTGAATAGAAAGCCCACAACTATTTAATTATAAACCATTGGGCCAAATCCATCTCCACTTTAATGACATTTATTTCAGTGGCCCACAATGGCTTTGCTTTTTCTTGTTTTAATTAAATTTAATTAGTGCATCATTCCACCACTCTCAGCATCTTGTGCCACTGCAGGGTCTGACACAATTGTGTTGTGAGAACAGGCAGTGCTCCCAGTTAGCACTATTGGCAACAAGTGAAGGAGGATACAACATGAGCTTCTTCATGTAGGGAGGAGGCCAACCAGGCTGACCGAAGTGGAGAGTGAGGGGGCCTGGTTCCAATTATTTGTGGGTGCAATTGACATCATTTGGACTTCTATGTACTTGATACCTGTAGACCAGCTACCTAAATGTCTGTGACATAATTTGTGTCTCCAGTTATCTGTACTGGAAAAATTGCAGATACAAGGAATGTGACTGGGTTTTCAATAATGGGCCCTAAATTTTCTATAGAGTTTGCAATTCTGCAAAATACCTTTGTGCTTGCAAAATGAACTGTATAAATCAATGAATAAAAAGATGCACAAAATGTGCTTTTCTCCTCCCTCTGCCAACACCAATCAATTAATCTTCTTACTCATTTCATCCACCTGACTACTTTTATGGGCAGGCTGTCAAGATCACATCAGCCTTTTCACTTTATTAGCAGAAAGCTACCAATGTTCAGCAAAGGACAGTGAATGAATCAGAACAATTGTGAGGAATGAATGTCACATCACTCTGTCAGGGGTATAACTGAGATGATATATTATGGTCATCATGGTAACAAATATGATGACAACAAGGAGGCTTTGGATTAACCAGAGGTATAAATTTTTAAACTGCTGGTCAAAACAGAAAAGGAGTACTTGTGGCACCTTAGAGACTAACAAATTTATTTGAGCATAAACTTCCATGAGCTACAGCTCAAATGCATCCGATGAAGTGAGCTGTAGCTCACGAAAGCTTATGCTCAAATAAATTTGTTAGTCTCTAAGGTGCCACAAGTACTCCTTTTCTTTTTGCGAATACAGACTAACACGGTTGCTACTCTGAAACCGGTCAAAACAGGTTATTTCAAATTATGTTATTGGATATGACAACATGAGAAGAGGACTTGATAAACCTTAATTCTCAATATCCTTGCTTTACAGTTGTGGGTTTAAGTTATACCCTTAGTATTGTTATACTGTAGTGTTTATTTATTTGCATGGATGTGTGTTGTTAGTTTATTAACGGAAATCATCTGACTTCTTATGAGCAATATTGACTCAGTTTTCTTCCCTTAGGAAACTGACTACATTTTCTTCAGAGAGGCTTCACAAGGGAAGTAAATCTTCCGTTGGATGTTGGATGGGTTTAAATTACACAATTAAACATAAATTGAAACTTTAAGAGCACGCTTTGGTGGTATCTGTTCTCTCAATGGTGTGCTTGGGGATTCACTCAAACAACCGCCAATAATGCTAATGGAAGTTATTCGGTATCTCCTCCCTGGGCATTGATGGAGGAATTTGCTGCTCATTTGCAAAGTAGATGAAAGTGATCGGTTGTATGATTCTCCAATGATATAGATGCTGGAAATGTGAAATTAGATATAGTTATGTATGTTCTGATGGTAAAATGAAATAGGGTTCTTTTCCCTATTTGAAGAAAGGGGAAAAAGTTAGAAAAAAAAAGTAGATTTTTTGCGGCAGAGATATTAAATAAAAAAAGTGACCTTGTATGATATTTGCACTGCAGCAGGTGTTGTCTTTGATAAATGATGCTTGTAAATCAGGGCTAATGTTGTACAGTCCCATCTGATGTGTAAAGTGTAAGTGCTCCCGATGAACTTTATAAATGCCAACCAGCAGATGCATTTTGTGGCTATTAACATTCATAGATTTTATTATAAATCTGAAACAAAGAAATTTAGCTTAATGAAACTTCTGACCACATGGTGAACGCTGTACTGCAAAGCATGTCAGAATCCATGTCGCAAAAAGAAAAGGAGTACTTGTGGCACCTTAGAGACTAACAAATTTATTAGAGCATAAGCTTTCGTGAGCTACAGCTCACTTCATCGGATGCATTTCATCCATGTCATCACTGTCACTGCTCACTGAAGAGAAACATACAGAGGAAAAAACATGAATAAGAATGGGCTTAAAGTAAATTGTATGTAAAGTGGCGGCAAATGTTATCACTGTAGGTAATTTTCCATGTCATATGTAAAGATCGGTGAACCATTTATAGCAAACAACTGTTCAACAATTTTTTTCCTCAGCTTCACATAAATTTTCACGTACAGGGCTTGATTTTTTTTTTATGAATTTGATCATTCAAAATTACTCATTCACTGAACATCCTTGAAGAACTGAAACTTATGGAAGAATGTGAGTACAGGGGTAGTGGTAGCTTGGCCAATTGGGATGTTAGGAGCATTCCTTACATATGAGATGGTGTGAGATAAAGGTGAATAGTTTCACCTTGCAGCCTGCCTGGCAGCATGAACTATGTTGCAGATTTAAGATATGGAAAAGGGAAACAAAAGACAAAAATCAAAAATTTCACGTCACTTTGCTACTAACCATACCAGCTAGAGACACAACTTATGTGATCTCAATTCTCCTGACAGAGGTCTCACAAACAATTTGCTTGACACTTTCTTTAACTGTCTCTCTTCAATTTGGTTGAAATATTTCCAACTTCTGAATATTTTATATTCGTAACATTGTGTTTTATTCCAGGTAATAAGAATGCAAACTGCAGTCTATTTTTCAGATGACTCCAAATGTTTCCCTTTTTTTATAATTGCCAGAGACTTCAGTATTTTCTTCTAAAGCAGAACACTGCCAATAATGCACATTCATATTGCAAAACCAGCTTCCTTTGCACAAGAATTCTTAAAACAAAGTCCTGATTTGGAAAGCATTCAGAGCTCCCATTTCACAGCCATAAAATATTTTCACCTTTATTTTACTTCCCATTTAGACAACAGCCAGGTGATAAAAGATTGAGAGGGAGAGAGAAATAGCTAAGCATACTGAGAGCTTAAAGCTGAACTTATTGGGGGATGTTTCAGATGTTAGCATATTTACAGGGAGTCTTACATCTGTTTGAAACTAATTTAAACTTCAGACTCCTAGATGGAGGAATATAATGCCCATACACTGTGGCATCACTATATTTTAATGCCTTCAGCTTTCTGAACTTGTTTTTTAAAAAGCTTCAAGATATGTCTGCCTCCAGTAGGCTTGCAGTTTTCTTAGTATATGTGCAATGTGCCTCAGGTCCATGGGGACTTCATCTTCTCCTGACTGATCATGCTGGGGGCTCTGTCTGTCTCCAGCACTTCGGACCCTCAGCTACCACCACCACCTGGGAATCTGACCCCTTCACGGAGTGGTGACAGCCCAATTCTCTCTCTCTCTAACTTTATAGCTTTCTAACCCTGACTAGTGATCAGGTATAATTTTCTAAACCTGACCTTTGTAATCAAATTTAAGCTAAATTTAATATTGTTTGTTTGCCTCTCCTTGTATGGTTATTACCTGGCAAGAAATAACTTCTATGGTTAAGCTGGTTGCTTCCCTCCTTCCCTCTCTCTCTTTCTCTCTCTCTTTTGTGTTTTTGGCTTCCGCATTTGCTTTGCAGCAACACTCCTCTTACCTAAGCTAAAGATCCCTGTAGCACCCAAAATCCTGTGGAGTTTGCTCATCAAGTGGGTTACTAACAGAACAATTGTAACATGAAAGTGGGGATAGGGACGTGCTGAGACCAGGGGCATATACAGGTGGCAGCTCGAAAGTACTGCTCGACCCAGCTTACTCAGGCATATTCTCTTCTGGTGCGGTGCCCGTGGCATATGAGGGTGGCAGCTTGGAAGTGCTATTTGACACAGCCTGCTGAGTCATATAAGGGACATATAAGGGGTCAGCTTGGGAGTGCTGATTGACCTGGCCCACTCAGATGTGCTCTGTTAATGTGCGTGTGTGTGTTCATCTGATTCTGGGGCTGGAGAAACCCAGCCCTGGGGAACCTAGGTCCTGCAGTATAGCTCCATTGGGAGGGGACTTGCAGAAGGGAGAAGTAGAGCTCTGTCTGAAAACACAAGTAACACAAGCAGTACATAGATAGAATTACAACCCTCCCTCCTCCCCCAAAGAGTAACCCTAATAAATGAGCATACCCCAAAGTAACAGGCAAATCTGGTAACAAGTGGGACCCAAGCCCAGGGGTGCTGGAACAATTTGTATAGTGAGGGTGCTGAGAGCCATTGAATGAAGCTGTAAGCTCTGTATATAATGGACACCACTTCAAGCCAAGGGGTGCAGCTGCACCCCCAGAGCCCCTAGTTCCAGCACCAATGCCCAAAATTCAACCTTTGGATCCAAATCTAATCTTTTCCATAACCTTGGAATGATCAGAGCCTGGGTTTTGGTTCAAACTCATGCCTCATGCCTAGAATATTAGTACTATGTCATTTTAAATCTCATCTCCAAAAAGTCCTGCCTAGACCTCTGTGAAATTCCATGGCTGGCTCAGAGGAATTAATGGGAACATTTTCATTTTTCAGTTTTTTAATGGGTTCATCCTCCTGAGTTTGCTTTGGGTTTCAAGGTCTAACAAACTCCAAAATGCCAAATGAAACTCAGTTGAACCTATTAATTTCACATGGATTTTTGCGGAACCATAATCTGCTCCAGATTTTTTTAAAAGGTTGATGAACCAGGGCTGAATTCCAAGTATGAAGTGAAACCCCAAACCAGGTGAGTTTTTCATCATTTCTGGTTTCATTATGAAAGTTCCACACATCCTTCGTGTTATCTCCTTTGCTTCGTTGAGACCTTCCTATGGTCATGAAGGAATACAGCATGATATATCACAGTGAATACATGGTAATAAGCACTTACAATTGACTTGAAAGTCAACTACTATTGCAGTTTCACCTAAAATGCTGCAGGTGGTAGTGATATGTACCACAGTGTGACAGAACCTACACCCATTTCTTAAAGTAATAAATCAAGAGCATACCCCACTCCAAGTTTTGGATACTATAATGATGTGCTATTAAAAGTCACTGACATAGGAGGAACACTCTGTAGAAAGGGTGGATACAAGCAGGTAACCACCCAGAAGATTATTAAAGGGGCATTGTGAGGCCAAAGCTGGAGAGAAACAGGCAAGCTGTCATCTTTTGTTGGCACAGGGCATGAGTGACTGACTTGATTGGTCGTCCAAATGGAAAACTCCATACACAGCACCAAATTTTGGCTACCGGTTGGCCAGAGGGGCAATAATATTTTATGAACCGAACACCCTTGTCTTATTGTATGATCACTTGCTTCGATAATTCCTCTGGCTTCCTAACTGGGCACAGTGATCTCTTTAAATGTTAAACTAACACTGCATTGCAGCATGTGTTTATTCTGCCATGCTGACTGGAAAGAGGTGGGATGCTTGTGGTGAGGACGTAGAGTTCCAGCTTCTGTTCTGCAACCCAAGTATGAGATCTAAAATTATTTTATTGATACAGCACAAACACTTCAAAGATCATTCAGGACTCACGGAGATCCTCCTGGTGGTGGAAAAGCATTTTAAAGGAAAAAATGTATCTTTATTACTTGTGTTTCTATGGAACCTAGAGACCCAATGCAAGGATTGGGTGAGTCTATTCAGTACTTGAAATATTCAAGCGATAACCCAAGTGGACAAATCTGTTTATGGATTATTTACTAATTATCCACTGTTGGTGCTGGAGCTTCAAAATTGGCCATTTAGGTCAAAAGTGAGGTTGAAAACACACACATTCCCCTGAATGCATGTGTTCGACTTAACTGTGCAGGCTAATGTGAAGCTTTGTGAGTGCTAAGGGCCTAAAACACAACTGAATTGAAGCAAATCCCTCATGCTCATGAGACAGTCCGTTTCCCCTCCCCCAAGCGGTTGACCTGCTTCACTGCTTACTATCACCTCCTTCTCCTCTGCAGCAGCATTGTCCCCATGCTTCTTATTGCGAGCTATTCACTTTGTCCTTTTGTGTCCCCAAGGTTTGATCTAGATGCCCACACCTTGCTTCACATTGACAGGATTAATTAACATATAATACATACCTGACTCTCTCTTGGCGAATGCAACACTGCAAAGCCACAGAACAAGAGGAGAACGCACATCGATCATAACAGAAATAGCAGCCACTCAGACAAAAGCAAAGCAGAAAGGGAACCTGAAGCCTTTCCTCTCTCTGCCATTATGCAGAGAGGTCACCAGGTCGTACTGGCTGTGCTGTGACGCTACATGGCCCTTATTGACAGCACTGCAGTACTAATTCTTCCACATTCTCCTCAGTTCTGTTTTTCCTCTTCCGTGCTAGCCATTCTTCTCTTCCTGCTATCACAGATGTAGGGGTTTGTGATCCAGTAAGGTAGCAAATGTGACAATGACTTGGCAGTCCCATTCTCTAACCTCATTCACATTCTTTAACAATGACTTTGCAAGTAGCTGTACTGAATTCAGTGGGGCTACTTGTAGGAGTCAGAGATATTCAACTTAAGGGTTAGCGGGATCAGAGGCTGGTGCCCTCTGGATGTTACTACTATACAATCTGGCCCTTTATTGACTCATCTTAAAAAAAAACACATTCTCAGCTACCAGTTATTTGTGAGTCCAAACTTCTCTCAGAGAAAATCCCCTTCCTTCTGCAGGAATCTCTGTGGTTAAAACATCTTCCCTTAATGGCTTCAATCTCACACTTTTATCTGCAAACAACCTTGAAGAAGAGAATTACTTTTATTGCCAAGAGCAACCCACTCCTGCTGCCTCAATGATTCCAACTCTGCTCTCTCACAAAGAGGGAAATATCTCCTACCCCATTGTCCAAGCACTAGAGCTCTCTGGAGCTGTTTGGCTACATTTTCAGGTTTCCTCCTGTGGTAGGACAATCAGCTAACTGGATCTGTGTGAAGCTAGAAAGCCCTGCAGCAGTGCTTCCCAACCTCTGTGCATTGGCACTCTTACACCACTGTCTGTGACTGATCCACACCTGCCCCTCTCTACTGTGTCTCCTGATACTTCTTTGTCAGAGTGGTGGATGGGTAGCTGTGTGTCCTCACCCACAGTGCTACCATTCTCTGCTGCCATATTAGGCTATTCTTTCTCTTTCTTGCCTCAGAATGCCTCTTGTTTGCACTTTTTCCTTCTTTTTTGCTCCTGCCAAAGGGGACTCGGGGGGCTTGGGCTGTATATACTCTCTAAGATGAGGGCTGAAAGAACAGGGGAGAGAAGTTTGAATGTGCAGCTCTGTGTGCATAAACTGTTCCTGTGGCTGGCTGTTTTAAGAGTGACTGGGGGAGGAGGAAAGGAAGGCATAGATCTTTCAGGGAGCTGCCAATGCTTTATCCGCAGCTATCAGAGTTGGCTTGCAGTGAGTGACAGGGTAAAACCAAGATCAGGCAGAGCTCTTTGCCTCCACAGCTCTTCTGTGGAGACCTCTGTGTCTCTCAGGTTGGAAAAAACTGCCCACAAACATTCCTTCATGACAATGTTGCAGACTTGTTTGACACCAAGCATTGTTAGAATAAATCGAGACTAAAACAGGAACCATGCTTCTCTAGGGACTTGATGTGTGTGTATGGGGGAAATATGAACCGTTGTCTCTTACCCCCCAAGATAACAATCAGCTGGAAACTCTAAGTCCAAACTCTGTGAATTTCCAGTCCCTTACCTAGAAATACCACATGGGGGCGGGATCATTTGGCTCTTAAAAAAGAGGTAGGAACATTTTACAAGGAAGGTGCCAGGGCTGGGGCTCAGAAGCCCAGGTTTCACATCCTAGCAGATTTCCATGTGACTAGGCAAGTTACTTAATAGCTCTGTGCATCAGCGTTCCATCTGTAAAACTGAGGTAATGTTTCTTTTTTTTCTGTTTCTATTTTCAGCTTTACAGGGCAGGGACTACTTATGTCTGTACAGCTCCGGGCACAATGAGGCCCAATCTTGATTGAGGTTTCTAGGTGGTGCCATAACAGAAATGTGTTTTGTATGCAGGGGTCAAAGAAGTTTAAAAAGCATTAGGTGGAGTTACAGGATAAACCCTAAAAAGAAAAGGAATATATGTGGCATCTTATTGTTCCAGTTCACCTAGTGTAGGTGTAGGGAGAAAAAAAGAAAAAACAGTTGAGGCAATGAATCATCAGCACTACAGAAGCATGAGTGTGACCTGGAGTTACTACTTTGTCTGTTTGTTTGCTTTTGGGTTTTTTTAAATATGCACTTGAGGACACACTCTGGTAATTTGTATTCTGGGTTTCTGTAGAAATAACAAATTGCTACTGCTAGCAGGAGGTAAATGTTGACACAATAACAAGGCTTCAGAGTAGCAGCCGTGTTAGTCTGTATTCGCAAAAAGAAAAGGAGTACTTGTGGCACCAGTCTCTAAGGTGCCACAAGTACTCCTTTTCTAATAACAAGGCTGTCACACTTCATTTAGCATGGCATTCAGAAATGCCACCTACAGGATGGTAAGGGAAATGAGATGCCAGGGGAGTGAATGGATAAGGGGAGGTGGCAGGGGTAAGACAGATCTACAAGTAAAAGAACAAGAACTGGAGAACAGGTGGATAGAATAGGGAGCATAGGAAGGGGCTCTGGCCTTGTCTTTGTTAGAAAAAAGAATTTATTTTTAACACGTTAGCTAACACATGTGTACATCCTAGTGTAGACAAGGCAAGTTGTAGTTTTGACATGTATTTGGTGTCAAAGTAACCCTGGGGGGAGTTTAGGATTTACTTTGATCAGTTAATATGTGGTAAGACTACAATTTGCCTTCCCTACGCATGTATGGTAGCTAACATTAAAATTATAGCCTTTTTCCTAGTATAGGATTGGCCTAAGAGTCCATTCCTGAGTTTCCTTGATTCCTATTGAAGTCAATGAGGACGTTCAGCACCTTGGACTGGGCCCTGTGCATTGACTTCCTGGCTCACCTCCTGTCTTTGTTACTGGTATTAGATAATACCCCAATTACCCAATTTTCCAGATTGAGACAGTCCTCAGCACTTTTCCCTTATATAGGATGGGAAAAGAGAGGGCTGATGGGGATCAGCACAGAATACAGTCACTCTATTTCTCTCCTGCTGTTAACATGGATAAGAAATGCCAGTGTAAAGAATTCTCATTTAGATGGAAATCAGTTTCTTTCTAAAAACATGATAGACCCACCAAAATGCTTCCAATGTAATGGAGAGTGCTGTCTGCCAGTAGTTGCTTTAGATCAGCAACAACAATGAACTGATACAAAAGTTGGCAGGGCAATTAACATTAAATTAACAGTCAGGAAGTGGGGCTAAAAATAACTTTCATTTTATGAGCAACAAGGTGGGTGGCATAATATCTCTTGGACCAACTTCTGTTGGTGAAAGAAACAAGTTTTCAAGTTAAACAGAGCTTTTCTTCAGGCCTGGGCTTGGCTACACAAGGCCTGGGCTTCGCTACACTTACATTTTATAGCGCTCTAACATGCTGGCTTGGGGGTGTGAAAAATCACCCCCCTGATCGCAGCAAGTCAGAGCGCTTTAAAGCGCTAGTGTAAACAGGCTCTGAGCGCTGGGAGCCGCGCTCCCAGATACACTACATGTTGTGATAGGCTCTCTCCCAGCGCTCACGTGTGACCGCACTCACACTTCAAAGTGCTGCTGCAGGAGTGCTCCCGGGACAGCGTTTTGAAGTTTCCAGTGTAGCCATGCCCAGAGTGTTGCAGCTAAATAAAAGGTGGGAAAAATTGTTAAGCATAAGGAGTTATCATTCAAGATGAAATGGGCAATTAACACCTTGGCAGTCATAGGACAAAGGAGGGTTAGGGCATGGCTACACTTGCTGATGTAGAGTGCTTTGAGTTAAACCAGTCTTCAGAGAGTGCAGTAGGGAAAGCGCTGCAGTCTGTCCACACTGACAGCTTCAAGCGCACAAGCGTGGCCACATTAGCAGCTCTTGCAATGACCACAGAGAGCTGTGCATTATGTAGCTATCCCAGCATGCAAGTGGCTGCAACATGCTTTTCAAATGGGGGGGATGGGGTGAAGTGTGACAGGGAGTGTGTTGTGTGTATCTGGGGGGAGAGAGAGTGGGTTTTGGGGGGGCTGAGAGCATGTCAGCATGCTGTGTTGTAAGTTCAGACAGCAGCAGACCCCCCACTCCCCACCGCCTCTTTCTCTCACACACCGCATTCCACACTAATGGCTTGCTTTGTCCCAGACCAGATAAGCATGCCGGCTGTCAGACACGGAGCTTTGAAAAGGGATATCCGCATTCCTGCAGCAATTCCAAAACAATGTCAAGAGTGGCCACTTGACTCAAGGGGATTAAGTCCAGAGGCTGATCAGCGCACAGTAATGCAACACCTCACTCACACTGACGCTGGGGCACTTCAGCCGAGGCACACCAAGTGTTATGTTTCTCATGGAGGTGGATTACCAGGAGCGCTCCAGCTGCAGAGTCCAGGCACTCTACGTGCCTTGCCAGTGTGGACAGGTTGTAAGTTAGGGTGCCCAGGTCTGCTTTAATGCGCTCTATCTCGCAAGTGTAGCCATGCCCTTAGTGGGTTACAGACTGTTGCAATGAGTTATAAAACCAGTGTCTCTACTGAGATTTTTAGTGTCTGACAAAGATATGAATTTAAGCTCCCAGGCTTGTTCTTTGAAGGTGTTGTTCAGGATTTCCTTTGAGGATTAGGACTGAGAGGTCAAATATGCAGTGATCGTTTTGTGAAAAGTGTTCACCCATGGGCTATATATAGGATGGGTCTTTGTCTTTTATCAGTTTTCTGTGAGTTCATTTGAGAGCATAGTCATTATCTGGTTTCACCAACATAGTTGTTGTTGGGGCATTTGATGCACTAGGTGAGATACACTACATGTTGTGATAGGCATGTGTAGGACCCATGGATCTTGAAAGGTCCTTCATTTTATAAACTTTGCTCATTACAATATTTGCAGAATGCTCTTTAATGTTAACTAATTAGGTAAAGCTGATTAATTAAAGCAATGGATTCTTGGTGATTAGGGCATGGCTACACTTGCAGATGTAGAGCACTGGGAGTTAAACCAGCCTTCAGAGACTGCAGCAGGGAAAACGCTGCCATGTGTTTACACTGTCAGATTCAAGCACACCTGCATGACCACATTAGCTGCTCTTGCAATGCCACAGAGAGCAGTGCATTGTGGTAGCTATCCCAGTGCTCAAGTGGCTACAATGTGCTTTTCAAATGGGGGGTGGTGTAATGTGACAGGGAGTGTGTTGTGTGTATGTGGGGGGAAAGATAGTGGGCTTTTGGGGGGCAGAAAGTGTGTCAGCATGCTGTCTTGTAAGTTCAGACAGCAGCAGACCCCCCACTTTTCCCTCCTCAACTCTCTCTCACACACACTCACAGCAAACAGCATTCCATAATAATGGTTGCTTTGCCCCGGAGCAGATAAGCATGCCGGCTGTCAGAAACGGAGATTTGAAAGGGGTTATCTGCATGCCTACAGCTGAGTTCAAAACAATGACAAGAGTGGCCACTTGACTTCAGGGATTATGGGATGTTTCCAGAGGCTGATCACAGCACAGTAATGCAACACCTCGTTCACACTGATGCCCGGGCGTTTCAGCTGGGGCGCACCAAGCGTTATGTTTCTCATGGAGGTGGATTACCAGGAGTGCTCCAGTTGCAGAGTCCAGGTGCTCTAAATGCCTGGCCATTGTGGGCTAATTGGGATTTAGGGCAGCTAAGGCTGCTTTAATGCACTCTAACTTGCAAGTGTAGCCAAGCCCTTAGACAATCATGCTATATACATTAAAATTAAAATTAAAATCCAGCATTTACAGTGTGCAGGGTATCCCTGCAGGGGCAAGAGCAAGGAAACCTCTACCCAAGCTATAGAGTTACTCAATTTAACACTAAATTTTCATGAAACACTATGGTAAGGGACTCCAAGGATGCACAACAATGGCTTAGACAGAGGGGAGACCATGGTGCATCATGGAAGATGTAGTCTGGCCAGGGAGCTAGGTCCACCAATGAGAATGGGAGTATGAGGCTCGTAAACTATACCCACCTTAAGGTACTGTTGGTGCATTTCTATATAAAAATTGTCTGGAGTATTTTTTGGACAAAAGTTTTTGGTTTTTGATTTTTTTCACTGAAAGTCAAAATTTTCCTTGGAAAAACAATCCATTTTCTGACCAGCTCTGTTATCATGGACTCAACATATCATTGTGCAGGAGTCAGAAAACCTTGGCTCTTTCTTACATCATTTCCATCTGATTTTACTATCTTGAGATAAATCTTTCAGAACGTTTTAAAGAATGCCTTGAAATATGGAATACAGTTGATTATTTTACTAGTAAAGAAATCCATATTTCAAAAAACAGAATCTTGCTAGAGCTTTTTTTAGCCTGAGAGGTAAATAAAGATCTGCATTGGATTTGCTTGTTTGCAAAACTATTAGCAGAGCTTTACAATAATTTCCCTTGTTCACCCCACTATTAACATTTAGGAAGTGTAATCATACAAGAGTTCTTTAAACATTCATTCAGATTACTCCTATCACCTGAAACAGATCAAAGAAAGGGAACAATTAACCAGCTGTTGTTACAAGCTACTAGCATCTACACATGAATCTGTTTTGCTACTTTGATGTGAAAACTCTGACAAAAAAGTGTCTATGGAAACAGGTGAGCAAAAGCAAGTGAAACAGTCTCATTTTGGTGTGTTTTTTGTTTTTGTTTTTATTTTTAACACTTTTAAATAAGTAACTGTTAACAAGTCTCCTTCAAATTGCACATATACAAAGTGTGTACCTGAAAAGCAAACAATCTCCAACAATCATCAATAAAAAAATCACTTATTTTCTTGTTTCCTTTTATTTGAGCTTCTGTAATATTAAGCTTGTTTTATGCAGCATGTGTGAATAAGAAAGTGTTTCTGATTCCCATTTGAATGTATCAGAGAAATCTGTGGGTGTATAACACATACCAGTGCTATCAATAGTCTATTTAAAAACACTACTATTAGAAGATTTGATCTAAGAGACCAAATAACTCAGTAATCCAATTTTTAGCTCTACCTCTGCATGTCTGTGAATCCTAATATTTTTGGGAAGCCTGTATCTTTTTAAATTTAGGGGTAATAAGTAGAAATGAGATGAGGAGGTCATTTTTTTGGTTCTCTTCTGGAAAAATCAAAACCAGGTTATGGCTTAAATTGGAGTTCCTTTTGATGTGGCCCATCAAAGTTTGAGGGGAAAGGGGCGATGGAGTTCCAACCTGAACTGGAACTTACTATTAGCTATAACATCACTCTGGTTCATATTGTGCCATTGATTATGAATTAGAGCACCCTGTTGAAAACCATGAGAAGTTCTAATTGAACATAGTTGGGTGAAAGAGTTCCATGGAATGTACCTGATCAACATGTAATCGGGAGGAATCATCTGAGTGCTGCAGAATGATATTTTTTAAATGTGACACTGTAGTAAGGTGTAACTGTGCATTCTCATGATTGGCACAATATCTATGAGTAAGGATATGATTTTGTCATGCAGGATTCCATGATTTCCAGAGACTTCTGTGACATTTTATGCCTCAGCACTGCTGGGACTGAAGCTGTCAGCTGGTGGGGGCAGCTCTAGCCACTGTGGGTGGGGGGTGACCCCCAGAGCTCTCAGCTGCTGGCCTTGGAGCTCCAAGCTGCTGCGGATGGTGGGGGCCACAGAGCTGTCAGCTGTCGCAGGCGGTAGGGGCACCCTGGAGCTCTGAGCTGCCGTGGTCGGTGGGGACACCCTGAGTTCTGAGTCGCTGCGAGCAGCAGTGAGCCCCCACAGCTGCCCAGTGTGGTGGGGGACCCCAGAGCTCCAAGATGCTGTGGCCGGTGGTGGGACCACAGAGCTCCGACACCACAGGCACTCCCTGCAGTAGGGCTTGGGCTCTCATCCAGCCCAGGGCTTCAGTCATCCCCCATCAGCCCTCCATCCCCATTTATTTTAGTAAAAGTCACTGGTAGGTCAGGGGCTTCCATGAATTTTTGTTTATTGCCTGTACCTGCCCATGAGTTTTACTAAAAATAATTGTGACAAAATCCTAGCCTTACCTTTGAGGAATGTCCTGTAAAAATGTTTTTCCTCCATTACATGAAAGGCTGACTGTGGTTGGGTGGGCATATGCTGGAGTGGGCAATTCTGCAAAGCTGAGGCAAAAGGAGTTTGGAAAAACACTTTATGAAAGGAAGGAACTAATTGACAGAAGTTGAGAATAATTTTGAACAAATGTTTTTGATCAGAAAACACTAATTTGTCAAAAACAAAACTTTTGGGGAGACTGGGTCAGTTTTGATGGATTGTTCAACTCAAAACTTTTTAAAAAAAAATCCAAATTGCTAAAACATTTAATGTTTTCACTTGTGAAATGAAAAACTCCAATTTCCAGTTTCAAACAACTTTTCATTCAGAAACTTGATTCTAGTAAAATAAAACCAATAAAATATAGTTGACTTAAAACAGTTTTGATTTATATAAAGTGAAATTTTTTTAGTGTGAAAATGCTCAATATTTTGACTCTTCCTAATTCAGAATTTTTTTTCACTATCTCAAAGTTTTGGAGGATTGAAAAACTGTTTCCTACCCAGCTCTACTAATTAACTCCAATACATATCTTCTTACTCTTTGGAAGTGGCTGAGTGTCCAACTCTGTATAACAACTGTATGGTTCATAGCAGTGTGGATAATCATAGACTCGTAGGACTGGAAGGGACCTCGAGAGGTCATCTAGTCCTGTCCCCTAAAATCATGGCAGGACTAAGTGTTATCTAGACCATCCCTGACAGGGGTTTTCTACCCTGCTCTTAAAAATCTCTTATGATGGAGATTTCAGAACCTCCCTAGGCAATTTATTCCAGTGCTTAACCACCCTGACAGTTAGGAATGTCCAACCTAAACTGCCCTTTTTTTATTGTTGTTGATGATTGTTGGACCTAAACTGGAATCACCTAAACTCCAACAATCCAACAATCACCTAAACTCACTGCAATTTAAGCCCATTGCTTCTTGTCCTATCCTTGGAGGCTAAGGAGAACAATTTTTCTCTCTCCTCCTTGTAACAAGCTTTTATGTACTTAAAAGATGTTATCATGTCCCCTCTCAGTCTTCTCTTCTCCAGACTAAACAAACCCAATTTTTTCAATCTTCCCTCACAGGTCATGTTTTCTAGATCTTTGCTCATTTTTGTTGCTCTTCTCTGGACTTTCTCCAGTTTGTCTACATCTTCCCTGAAGTGTGGTGCCCAGAACTGGACACAATACTCCAGTTGAGGCCTAATCAGCACAGAGTAGAGTGGAAGAATTACTTCTTGTGTCTTGCTTACAACACTCCTGCTAATACATCCCAGAATGATGTTAGCTTTTTTTTTTTTGCAAGTTACACTATTGACTCATATTTTGCTTGTGATCCACTATGACTCCCAGATCCCTTTTCGCAGAACTCCTTCCTACACAGTCATTTCCCATTTTGTTTGTGTGCAACAGATCTTTCCTTCCTAAGTGGAGTACTTTGCATTTGTCCTTATTGAATTTCATTCTAATTATGTTAGACCATTTCTCCAGAATAGCAAGACCAAGGTTTACTATTTCTAGTGGAGTTTTTTTGCTGTGGATCAATGTTTTGCACGTCCATCTAGTCTTCACGACAATAACTCATTGTTGCTTTTCTTTCAGAAAGGAAAAGAAAAATATTTACCCTTTGAAACATTTAGAAACTAAAGTAGTTCACTAAACGTTCATTGTACAACAAACACTTGGGGGGAGGGGAAGCTAAGCTTGCTAAGTATTAATAATATACTTACATAAACGGTTTCCAAAACGGATTTTTTTTGTGAACATGCAGGGCTAAATCTCCAGCCAGGGTAAAGTGCTGTTTTTGATATCTGTGCATGCTCAGGGTGCCTTAGACAATCTTCTAAAACTACACTAATAGATAAAGAGACTCACTGGTTACCCCAGCTTAAATCAAATAGCTCAGTGACAACATAAATCCTTGAATGATGTTTGCTTTTTTTGCAACAGTGTTACACTGTTGACTCATATTTAGCTTGTGATCCACTATGACCCGCAGATCCCTTTCACTACTACTCCTTCCTAGGCAGTCATTTACCACTTTGTATGTGTGCAATTTGATTGTTCCTTCCTAAGTGGAGTACTTTGAATTTGTCCTTCTTGAATTTCATCCTATTTACTTCAGACCATTTCTCCAGTTTGTCCAGATCATTTTGAATTTTAAACCTATCCTCCAAAGTACTTGCAATCCCTCCCAGCTTGGTATTGTCCGCAAACTTTATAAGTGTACTCTCTATGCAATTATTTAAATAATTGATGAAGATATTGAACAGAACTGGACCCAGAATCTGTGGGACCCCACTCATTATGCCCTTCCAGCTTGACTGTGAACCACTGATAACTACTGTCTGGGAATGATTTTCCACCCACCTTATAGTAACTCCATATAGATTGTATTTCCCTAGTTTGTTTATGGAAAGCTCATGCAAGACAGTACCATAAACGTTACTAAAGTCAAGATATACTACATCTACCACTTCCCCCCTCTCCACAAAGCTTGTTACCCTGTCAAAGAAAGCTATTAGCTTGGTTTGGCACAATGTGTTCTTGACAAATCCATGCTGACTGTGACTTATCACCTTATTATTTTCTAAGTGTTTGCAAATTGATGGCTTAATTATTTGCTCCATTATCTTTCTGAGTACTGAAGTTAAGCTAACTGGTCTGTAATTTATTTGCCTTTTTCCATTCCTCTGGAATCTCTTCTGTCTTCCATGACTTTTCAAAGATAATTGCTAATGGCTCAGATATCTCCTCAGTATTGAAAATTCTAGGATGCATTTCATCAGGTCTTGGTGACTTGAATACATCTAACTAGTCTAAGTAATTTTTAACGTGTTCTCTTTGTATTTTAGCCTCTGATCCTACCTCATTTTCACTGGCATTCATTATGTTAGACTACTAACCTTTTTCGTGAAAACTGAAACAAAAAAGTCATATAGTACTTCTGCCATTTCCACGTTTTAAGTTATTATCCCCCCCCCCCATTGAGTAACAGGCCTACCCTGCCCTTGGTCTTCCTCTTGTTTGTAATGTATTTGTAGAACGTTTTCTTATTACCCTTTATGTCTCTAGCTAGTTTAATCTTGTTTTGTGCCTTGGCCTTTCTAATTTTGTCCCTACATACTTGTGTTATTTGTTCATATTCATCCTTTGTAATATGACCTAGTTTCCACTTTTTATAGGACTTTTTTTGCATTTCAGATCATTGAATATCTCCTGATTAAGCCAGGGTGGTCTCTTGCCAGACTTCCCATCTTTCCTATGCAGTGGGATAGTTTGCTCTTGTGCCCTTAATAATGTCTCTTTGAAAAACTGCCAACTCTCGAACTGTTTTTCCCCTTAAACTTTCTTTCCCTGGGAACTTACCTATCAGCTTCGTAAATTTGCTAAAGTCTGCCTTCTTGAAATCCATTATCTTTATTGTGCTGTTTTTCCTCCTATCATTCCTTAGAATCATGAACTCTACCATTTCATGGTCACTTTCACCTAAGCTGCCTTGCACTTTCAAATTCTCAACCAGTTCCTCCCTATTTATCAAAATCAAATCTAGAACAGCCTCTCCCCTAGTAGCTTTCTCCACCTTCTGAAATAAAAACTTTTCTCCAATACGATCCAAGAACTTGTGGATAACCTGTGCCCTGCTGGATTATTTTCCCAACAGATGTTTGGGTAGTTGAAGTCCCCAATCACCACTAAATTCTGAGCTTTGGATGGTTTTGTTAGTTGTTTAAAAGAACTCATCCATCTTTTCTTTCTGGTTAGGTGGTCCATAGTAGACCCCTACCATGACATTACCCTTGTTTTTTACCCCTTTTATACTTAGCCAGAGACTTTCAACAAGTCTGTCTCCTATTTCCATTTCAACCTCAGTCCAAGTGTATGTATTTTTAATATATAAGGCAACACTTCCTCCCTTTTTTCCTGCCTGTCCTTCCTGAGCAAGCTATACCCTTCTATACCAATATTCCAGTCATGCATATTATCCCACCAAGTCTCTCTGATGCCAACTATGTCATAGTCATGTTTATTAACTAGTATCTCAAGTTATTTCTGTTTATTCCCCATACTTCTCACATTAGTATACAGACATCTAAAATACTGATTTGATTTCCTCCTATGTTCTCTCTTGTCTCTCCCTTATCCCAGTCCATGCTGCCCCTAGATTCTGACCTTTTTACCAGGTCTCCATGTTTTTGACTTACCTGTGGGCTTTTGTCACCTGCCCCCATCAAACCTAGTTTAAAGCCATCCTCACTCGGTTAGCCAGTCTATATCCAAATATGCTCTTCATCTCAATATAAATGTGGAAATACCATTATAAAATATTTAAGTTTAATGAGTTTGAGTTGTAACCAGTACAAACCTTTTCTTTACATTTACCCAGCTTGGTTCTCCACTCCTACACAATTTTTACAAACTGATTTCAAAAGAACTACTTTGGTATAATAAAGCTGATCCACTGTCTCAGAGAGGCCATTGTCCCTTTCTTGTTTCTCTTTACTGAATTACAAACATAATGCTAAATCTGAAATGAACCATGTTGTAGTAGCAACAGTAATCTATATGCTCTGTATGACTATGCTATATATAACCTGTATGCTCAAAAGGTCTGTTACACTTCACTCCCCCTTTTTTTTCTCCTCTTTCTCTTTGAATACCTGTGAAGTGGCTCCCCCCGCCCCCCCGAATGCTTGTGGGATGCATGGGCTGGTTGAACAGATGGAAGATCAGAAGAGCTCCCAGGTAGACAAGGTGTCTGAGACTCTAATTAGGCAGCACTCACACACCCAATGCATGCACACTGCATGGACACTGCCTGAGGTGGAGTGTGACCAGCCAGACATGGCCAAGTCATCTCTAGTCACAGGCCATGAGGAGCAGGTTCTTAAAAGGGGAAGGGGCCATGTGTTCAGGAGTGCACTCACAAGCTTATACCTCCCGTGAAGGCCCTTTGCCTGGACCACCAGTGCGTCGCATTCCATTGTGTCTCGGGAAGACTTACCTTCATCACACCATCCATTGCTGTGCTGTGGGACACTTACCTTGAAGGATCCTGACATCTCCAGTGCCATGCCTGTCCTGGGAGTGTGAGTATGCGAGTGTATGACCCCCCACCTTTCTTTTGAGCTTAGCTATCAGTATAATAAATGTGCTGCTTTCTGCCAAACTCTGGTGGGTCATTAGTCCTCCCTAAGCTTACTAGCTGGCCCAGTTTCAGGTAACATTAATGGTGGAGAATGCGGGGCAACAAACCACTACAGAAAATAAGCTATGAAGTGTATTTGACAGCTACAGACATTAAGAATAATGATTACATCCATCCTTTTCTGACCTCTACCATTGCTGATCTCTGTTGAAGACAGTCATCATTTACATACATAGATTCACTGCTGACAAAATCATTAGTGATTAGTACTAATCACAGAAAAGTCTCATATTGCCCTCCACCCTCACTTTGAAATATGTTGCATTATCGAGTGTGGACTCAACAGCTACTGTGCAGCAATTGAGCAAAATGCTCTTGTTCTGTCATTTCTTGATTTGTATGGTTTTTTTTAGTGGTTCCACATAATTTTCACTTAGATCAGGATATCATTACCAAACTGCTTCAACATGTTTCAATATCATTACAGGTTTGAAGGGGGCATATTGGCTTCCTATGCAGTTATTGATGGTTTTTATATTTTCTTGTTAAGCATGTTGGAGTATTCATGGGGAAAGGATTTAAAATAAAGTATTTTGTTTGTGATCCTAAGACCCCTGCAATGCCAACTGGCAGAGGACCCACCACACTCTAACTCATATCGGGCCTGACACACTCAC
This sequence comes from Dermochelys coriacea, assembly GCF_009764565.3. Lineage (NCBI taxonomy): Eukaryota > Metazoa > Chordata > Testudines > Dermochelyidae > Dermochelys > Dermochelys coriacea. Next base: position 331,529,762 of record NC_050068.2, read on the forward strand.
TACCCCAACATCCTGTTATCATAATATGTATCTAAAAGATGTCATATAAATTATTGTGTGCAAACTGGTGACATGCTGGTCCCCAAAATCCCAAATAATTGGGAGGTAGGTACAGTTGGTGTACAAAGAGTTATTTATATATACAGTCTGGAATTATGGTCTTACAATGTGTTTGGGCATAAACCAAGCCTGCTCTAGACAAAGAAATATGGATTTACCTATTTGACTGGTTTGATTACAGGATGAGGACAATGGAAGTACACTTGCATATAAAGTAAACAAAGCAATCAAGCTAACAAGCAATGGAGGAATGAGCTTAAGGAACACAGTGGGGGATGGGGACAGAGCATCTCAAGAAAGTCTTCCTAGCTCTTGAGACAATGGACTCTGGGGAAATATAAGGGGAACAAAAAACATTTTAATTATCCATTACTGAAGGAACAAAAGAGGCCAGCTCTCTTGGAATCTGTGAAAGGTGGTTCTTCCACTATGTGAGCTGCAGATGCTGAGAACTTGAGATAAGTGAGAAAATTACTTAGGCAAAAATTGTAAATTGCTAAAACTGAGTTTTAGTTACGAGAAAGAGTGTTTTATTTTGTTTGTAATGATACCCGTCTCTTTCGCTTTTACAATTATGAGAGTGAAAATAGTATAATAGTTAAGAATCTTTTTCTTAACATAGAGGGAAGAAAACTTTAGCATATAAAAGTCAGTGGAGCTACTCACATATGTAAATTTACTCATATGCTTAAGTATTTTCAAGGTCAGGGCCTTAGCTATGCATCTAGATGATCTGGCTGTATCATATGAATCTCTAGTGGTCACGTCTTTCTTACGCCTTACTTATATATGTCATGATATGAAATAAAGCTCCTGTATCTGTCTGCCATAACCTGTTACATGACTTTAATATAGCCCTTTCTCGTTGTGATTCACATTGAATCCGATAACACAAAACAGACCTGTGTGGCATGTTGTCTTGAAACCCAGTAAAGTCTAGATAATGAACACCCTCATCAACCAGAAAGTGGTTTACAGGAGTTCCTGTTTGGTGCTCAGGGTGGGGGTGAGAATGTCGGGGGTGCAAGAGCCAGCAAGGGCATGGGGTATGGGGGGGCTGGGTATGTGGGGGGGGCTCAGGAGTCAGGGCAGAGGGCTGGAGGTGTGTGAGGAGTGTGCAGGGATTAGGGCAGAGGGCTGTGTGTGTGTGAGGGGGTGCAGGGGTCAAGGCACAGGGCTGGGGTGTGTGGGGGGGTGCAGGAGTCAGGGCAGAGGGCTGGGTGTGTGTGAGGGGGGTACAGGGGTCAGGGCAGGGGCCTGGGGTGTGTGTGGGGGGGTGTAAGGGTCAGGGCAGATGGCTGGGGGTGTGGGCTGGGGTCATGGGGGTGCTCCCTGCCCCCTGCCCAGAATGGCTCAGGAATATGCCCTGATTCCACCCCACCCCCCGTCCCACGGCCCGTCCCCACCTCTTCTCTGCCTCCTCCCTGGAGCAGCGAGTGCGCTGGGGCTCCCCTTCTCCCCCTCCCTCGCAAGGGCCATCAGCTGATGGGTGGCAGGGAGGGAGAGGAGGAGGGGCAGGAACCCCGCAGGCTGGGGGAAGAGGCGGGGGAGAGGGGAGCTTGCCTGCCCTGCAGCAGCAGCCGGCAGGACCAAGCTTCCTCACCCTGCCCCGGGTGTGGGGAGGGGGCAGGGAAGAGCGGGCCAGGGCGGGCAGGATTTTTAATGGCACGCTGTTGCCCGCCGGGGTCCCGGACTGGGTTTGGCAGTGGGCTGAGCAGGGCCGGCGGCTGAGACCTGGCAGACAGCAGCATGCCATTAAAAATCGGCTCGTGTGCTGTCTTTGGCATGCATGCCATAGGTTGCCAACCCCTGGTCTAGACACTTATGCTTATGGGAAACATTTTCATGGGATTTAAACTTTTAATATCCAGTTGTTATTGTTGTTGTTAAAGATAAGTTATTTTTGTTTTAAAAATATGAAGGCTGTCAGAATGGTAAATTAACCATAGTTTAGCAGCTGATTAAAATCAAGGGATGTTGTCATTATATAGTAGTGATTCTTCTCTTTGCTCCATATTTCCCAGGGTAAGGATTGTACCCCTTTGGGAGAAAGGAGTGCAGAGAGAGGGGAATATCTCTTGCTCAGAAGAGCCAATGAATATACATAAACCACCATTAACAGTCTACATGAAATATGCAATGCTCTTCTTCTGCAGATGAAATAGCTTCTATATTTATCCACATATTTTTAGTCTTTTAACATTTCCAGCTTAACTCAGTGCTCATAAAAGGTGTAAGACTGACAGCACAAGAATGTGAAGTCCTCTTCTTGTTTCTAGAAAAAGGAGAAGATAAGCAGCATGGTCCTGATTCTCCTTTCATTTTATAATGGTTTGGCACTTGTGTTATTCCACTGACTCCATTGTGTTATCCCTGATTCACAACAATAAAAGTGAAAGTAGAATCAGATGCCTATTCTCTATATTATAGCAGCAATGTGCCTCAAGCCTGAATGGGAGGTTAGCATGAGAGGTGAGAGGGTAATCCCAGTCCATATAGCCGCTCAATCCTTGGATTCTCTGCTAAAACTTCCATTTGGTGCCACTATGCTCATGGTTTTGTAATCTGGATGCTTGTCCCCAGCAAGGAAATGAACTGAGACCAATAATAGACTCGGCAGAGGTCAAAGACCAGGAATCAGATGGTAAAAACTTTCAGTTACCTATGCTAGAAGTTTAATTGGTGTTCCAGTGATAGATGTATAATGGGAGTTTCCAGCCAGCCAGCACTTGCCAGGTGGGGTGTGTGCAGCAGAAAATTATAGCCTGCCACACATCCTCCTGGTCCACTTGGTGTTATCTTGCCTTTTCTGTCAAGACTCCTGGAGTAGAGGATTCATCCATAGGTGCCTACTCTAGGGCTCAAGCACCCATGGGGAAAAAAAGGGGGTATCAGCCCCAACTAGCCACAGTGGTTCCGGCCCTGGGGTTGGCTGCCGATCAGCTGTTCGGTGGGCAGGAGGCACTCAGCGGAAGTGGAGTGGAGAGGAGGGAGCAGTGGGTGGGTGGAGGGGCCTAGGGGGAGGAGTGGGGCAGGAAGTGGTGGAGTAAAGGCAGGGCCTTGGGGGAATGGGTATGTGGGGCCTCAGGGCGGAGCGAGGATGGAGCACCCACCAGGAAAAATACAAGTCAGCACTCGTGGATTCATCTGCCAGCATCCTTGCTCCCCTGTGCAGCACTTGCCAGAGCAAGACTCAGCCTTTTGGTAACGTCCTGCATTCATATTTTAGACACAAGTTTATTCCCAATGACACCAAAAAGGAAAAAATGCAATTGTGAGGAGGCCTGGATTTTTCATTTTGTAGATTCTTGCATAGGCCATGACAGCTTCAATTAAAGGAACGTGTCCAAGGAGTGGGGTTGTAGATCAATGCCAAAAGTAATGAGCTCCACATGTCAAGTGACCCCTACGGATATGTAAAGGGAAGCAGCTGGTAAGTTTCAATACATTCTGAATTATTAGGAATAGGCTATTTTTTTAATATATTGCAAAAATCTGGACTGAAAACTCAACAAGCAGATAAATGACCAGCCTGGATCATCTGTCACCAGAGTCATTAAAAATTGTTAGGCCTCCCATTAAGAAGCAAAGCACTGTTGCAGACCGGTAGATGCTCTTCAAAGAAACAGCACAATTTAGAATGGGCCACGTGACTTACATAGAATCATAGAATCATAGAATATCAGGGTTGGAAGGGACCCCAGAAGGTCATCTAGTCCAACCCCCTGCTCAAAGCAGGACCAAGTCCCAGTTAAATCATCCTAGCCAGGGCTTTGTCAAGCCTGACCTTAAAAACCTCTAAGGAAGGAGATTCTACCACCTCCCTAGGTAACGCATTCCAGTGTTTCACCACCCTCTTAGTGAAAAAGTTTTTCCTAATATCCAATCTAAACCTCCCCCATTGCAACTTGAGACCGTTACTCCTCGTTCTGTCATCTGCTACCATTGAGAACAGTCTAGAGCCATCCTCTTTGAAACCCCCTTTCAGGTAGTTGAAAGCAGCTATCAAATCCCCCCTCATTCTTCTCTTCTGCAGACTAAACAATCCCAGCTCCCTCAGCCTCTCCTCATAAGTCATGTGCTCTAGACCCCTAATCATTTTTGTTGCCCTTCGCTGTACTCTTTCCAATTTATCCACATCCTTCTTGTAGTGTGGGGCCCAAAACTGGACACAGTACTCCAGATGAGGCCTCACCAGTGTCGAATAGAGGGGAACGATCACGTCCCTCGATCTGCTCGCTATGCCCCTACTTATACATCCCAAAATGCCATTGGCCTTCTTGGCAACAAGGGCACACTGCTGACTCATATCCAGCTTCTCGTCCACTGTCACCCCTAGGTCCTTTTCCGCAGAACTGCTGCCGAGCCATTCGGTCCCTAGTCTGTAGCGGTGCATTGGATTCTTCCATCCTAAGTGCAGGACCCTGCACTTATCCTTATTGAACCTCATTAGATTTCTTTTGGCCCAATCTTCCAATTTGTCTAGGTCCTTCTGTATCCTATCCCTCCCCTCCAGCGTATCTACCACTCCTCCCAGTTTAGTATCATCCGCAAATTTGCTGAGAGTGCAATCCACACCATCCTCCAGATCATTTATGAAGATATTGAACAAAACGGGCCCCAGGACCGACCCCTGGGGCACTCCACTTGACACCGGCTGCCAACTAGACATGGAGCCATTGATCACTACCCGTTGAGCCCGACAATCTAGCCAGCTTTCTACCCACCTTATAGTGCATTCATCCAGCCCATACTTCCTTAACTTGCTGACAAGAATGCTGTGGGAGACCGTGTCAAAAGCTTTGCTAAAGTCAAGAAACAATACATCCACTGCTTTCCCTTCATCCACAGAACCAGTAATCTCATCATAAAAGGCGATTAGATTAGTCAGGCATGACCTTCCCTTGGTGAATCCATGCTGACTGTTCCTGATCACTTTCCTCTCCTCTAAGTGCTTCAGGATTGATTCTTTGAGGACCTGCTCCATGATTTTTCCAGGGACTGAGGTGAGGCTGACCGGCCTGTAGTTCCCAGGATCCTCCTTCTTCCCTTTTTTAAAGATGGGCACTACATTAGCCTTTTTCCAGTCATCCGGGACTTCCCCCGTTCGCCACGAGTTTTCAAAGATAATGGCCAAGGGCTCTGCAATCACAGCCGCCAATTCCCTCAGCACTCTCGGATGCAATTCGTCCGGCCCCATGGACTTGTGCACGTCCAGCTTTTCTAAATAGTCCCTAACCACCTCTATCTCTACAGAGGGCTGGCCATCTCTTCCCCATTTTGTGATGCCCAGCACAGCAGTCTGGGAGCTGACCTTGTTAGTGAAAACAGAGGCAAAAAAAGCATTGAGTACATTAGCTTTTTCCACATCCTCTGTCACTAGCTTGCCTCCCTCATTCAGTAAGGGGCCCACACTTTCCTTGGCTTTCTTCTTGTTGCCAACATACCTGAAGAAACCCTTCTTGTTACTCTTGACATCTCTTGCTAGCTGCAGCTCCAGGTGCGATTTGGCCCTCCTGATATCTTTCCTACATGCCCGAGCAATATTTTTATACTCTTCCCTGGTCATATGTCCAACCTTCCACTTCTTGTAAGCTTCTTTTTTATGTTTAAGATCCGCTAGGATTTCACCATTAACACAGCTTATTATTATTATTCACAGCTTATGTGAGCTTGAAAGAAGACTCAATATGCAAGATGCACTTAAACAGAATTTCCCTGCCCAACGCTCTCTTTGACTTCATCATCCCAATTGCTCCTGCAGCCTCTGGGACTCTTCCATCTGCTCTAGCTGCTGTGGTCCAGTTATGGGATTTTGTGATGGGATTTTGGTGAGGGAGAACTTAGCAGCCTGTAGAGTGCAGCTTTAAGTGATCTGATTGTAAGGCCATTCATGGAGTTATTAACATTAGAATGAGCTTCCTTCATTATATGTAATAAAAAAGTAATTTTTTCATCCTTTTCAGTGGTTTATTATTGTCTGTCAGTGAATTGCACTGTCATATGGCTAATGAATACTGCAGTCACAGCCTGCGAATTCTAAGGAGCTGCCACAGTAATGGAAGTAACATTAACCAGGTTTTTATATATATAATATAAACTACTTTTTGGATCCCTTTTAATCATGATCTCTCTGTTCTGTCACTGTAAAAGAACCAGTGACTTTATCCAGCTCTTTCTTCTTTCTTGGGAAAAAATTAATTGCTTTAGTGTCATTACATGAACTGCAACTTCCCTGTGAAATAATGTGTAAATAACAATATTTTTTTAAAAAAAGGTTACAATCTTCTCTTCTCATTTTATTAGAGATGGGCTTAGAGCACATAAGCTCAGATGTGAATCTGACCTTCCCAATGATGTGTATATATGTGGCATTTTGGTTTTGGTCATTATAGAAAGAGGGTACGGGTGCAAAAGTCAGGTCTGGATCTGTCCTTCCTCAAAGTTTGGCAGTAGTCAGAGTATACTAATTTCTGTTATAGAGGCAAGCCAGACTGTAAAAATATAATTCCTGTATGTGATGGGGTATACCAGGCATTCACTGCTCCCTGCTGAAGGTCTCATTCTGTTGGTCCATCCCATGATCAGAAGGCGCCCTGCTAGAAGGCAAAAAGCATCTGCCTAGAAAGGCCTCTCATGAGGAACTGCTGGCAGAACCCAAGAATTGGTCCTCTGGCACTAAGGTGACCAGACAGCGAGTGTGAAAAATTGGAATGGAGTAGGGGATAATAGATGCCTAGATAAGAAAAAGTCCGGAATTTTGGGACTGTTCCTATAAAATTGGGACATCTGATCACTCTATCTGGCACCCAGAAAGGCTGGGAACAGACGGAGGCCAGTCGAGCCCAGGAGACCAGATAAAAAGGGCTGGTTGCTTCTATAAAGGGCCAGTGCTGGCTGAAGCCAGGACAGGGAAGGCAGGCTCTCCTTCCCCTAACCCAAGTAATCTGGCTGGTCAGGGGCCTAATCTTGACAGCATAGGCCTTGGGTATCTATGAAAGACTCGTGTTTATATTATGGATGTTAATGCCCAGGTGGCTATTTAGAGTTATGATTTCATTTGTTTTCTGTTAGCCCTTGACGGGAACTGGACTGAGAACTGACCTTGCTGAAGGGCGAGGGGCCATGGAAGTGGCAGACCATTGCAGAACCAGGATGTAAAAGGGTGCTAGAAAGGAAGAGTCCCTGCAATGTGTGTCCTGACAAGGGGGGCGTAATCTGGGGGCAAGTGTACACGATAACACTGTAAAGCCATTGGGCCAGTTCTGTGCCAGTTTACTGCTTGTGCAAACTGATTGACCCAAGTGGGATTGTATGTAGAGGGGGTATAAATCATGGCAGAATTAGAAACCATTATTTTGAATGACATCATTTTGGGCTCATAGGCCTGGTTCTCCTTTCTCCTCATGGTACAGTATTATATCTCCACTGGTGTCAATGAAGTTATTCCTGATCTACAACCATATAAAGGAGACAAGAATCAAGCCAATACCTTTATCACCTGATGTCACCTTACTAATTACAGTTGCTTAAATGGTCTTTCCATAACTGACATTGTGTGCTTTAACAACACATTAAACTGTCCCTTCAGTTTTGTGATATTTTAATGTATACATTCAAAGCCCTTCCCTGTGATCCGAGTTTGATTCTATATCATTTATATTAATTTTATTTTACTGTTCAGCCAGAACAATCTCTTCCACATGGAGGCTCTCATTTGGACTGCCCAACCAACTTATTGACATTGTGTTCCATACATATTATGAATATCATTTCAAAGATACATAGGGAGAGAAAGGGGAGATGTATTTGTGCACTAAACTGCCTATTGACTGAAGAATGAAATCCTTAAGGTCAGTTATGTTTGCCGTTTACACCAAAGTCAATGAGTTATTCCAGGTATACACTAAATGAGAGCAGAATGGGACCCATTGGACCTGATTCTGCTCTCAAACCATTCTGGGTTGGTTACTCCCTGATTGACACTGCTGTAAACAGAGTTGACTGGAAAATAGAAAACATTTGTTAATGGATGTGTTCCTTTTATGCAAAGTCTAATTTTGACAGATGTTTTCTGAGCAGCTGTAGGTACAAGCAAGAGTGAAATAAGGTCCTTTGTCTTTAATTTGCAGTCCTAGGAGACGATTCTGATCTCACATTGGTATAAATGAGGATTCATTTCACTGAAGTCAATGGCATAAGTGAGACTCGAAACAGTCCCGTTATCTTGAGAACAGAGACTAGTACTTTCATAGGAGCTTGGGGTTAGCCCACACAGGTTTATATCATAATAAAAATGCCCATATGTCATCTGGGTTTGAGGAGGAAACATAAATGTGAAAAACCAGAGGAACAAAAAAACAGGCTACTTAGTGCATTCCCTAAATCTGGAGGAGGTTATGATGACAAAAAAACCCTTCACATGCCAAGTAAATAAGCTGGGGAAATGCTGTCACTCTGCAGGGAATAGCTTTTAATTGAAGAACCACATTCCTGGCCTCTTAGATAAATAAATCATTGTGCTGGCATTTGGTGGGTGTCCTTTTTTCTAGTCTGATATCTATGAAAATCCAGAGTGATGTAGGGAAGGTTAATAATAACACAGTGGAGGTAACTGTTGTGTTAACACATTCTATAACTTTGTATAGAAGATACATGTGGGGATATTTGCTGGGCAAGGGACTTTTGTTTCATGCCTAACTGACCCGAGTACGTGAGTGTACAGATGATTAAAGCATGAGCTGGTGCCTCATATGAAATGAAATCATACAAAAAACTGATTGAAAAACATCATAGATGATTAAATCCAAATGTATTATGAAGAGACATAGCAGAAAACATGACCCTGCTAGGAATGAACTATATTACCTTAAATTAAGAACACTGCTAATATTAGTTAACAATATATTCATTATTACTGCTGTATTTAAAAAGGAGTAAATCTCCAGTGGTAGGTAGAAGAAACCAGTGCAGAAGAAATCAACCATGCTAGCTTAAGTAACAGTATCCTAATGACACGGTCTGCACTGCATAGCAGATTTCTCTTTAAAAGCAAGTTAAGCACTGTGATGGTTTGGTGGACTTGGCACTGTTGCACTTTGATGTAATGAGTTTTCTGTCCATGCCCTTATGGTAATCTTTACTGGATTCTGGCATCATACTTCTTGTTGTGAGAAGGTGAGGGGATCTCGGTGCCTGCTTCTGAATGGGACACTCATTCAGGATAATCAAGGACTGAATGAGACTCGCTCTGGCAGACCTCTCGGATGGCTTCAGCCTAAATCAAATCGGTTCAAGTCTAGACTCCAGGTCAGTGTTAACCAAGCAAAGAAGCTTGATCCCTGAGGAGGGACTTTGAGGCTGATCCAGAGGGTCACATGACAGGAATGACTGGAAGTTATAAAAGGAGCAGCAGTTATATGTGCTAGCCCCAGCTCCGTAATATTATATTATTTCCATTCCCTGAAAACACGGATGAAGGTTGCCATGCTGCCAGGCTGCTTCTCCTTTATGACTACGACACTGCATGTGAAATTCTACACTGCTGCGCCATGCCCATGCCAGTGAGCATACTGCACGCTATCATGGGATGTAGCGGCAGCCAGGCCTGTCTGCATGTTGATGATCCCCCTGGGTGGTGGTTGACTTTGTAGTGCCCCTAACACAGGGCTGTCTCATACAAGGCACAGCGGAGCCTTCAATGGTTTAGGATTAACAATGCTACATTATTAAGCTTCTCCCCTCTCAAATATGCAACCTATGCAAAGGAGCAATTATTGAGGCTTACTCCTCGCTTGGCTTTTGTCATAAGAGTGTAATCTTAGTATTTTGCTGCAATACCAATATCCAGACAAAATTCTGTTCTCAGTTAACAGGTGTAATCCTTCTACTGGGTGCCAGCAGTTACGGCAGGGTTCAAATAGCTAAGGATACCTCTTAAACATGACAAACACACTCACAATTGCTGGGATCACTAAATCTCTTCCAGGTCCTTAATGGGCAATACTTCCCCATGCATAAGCACTGAGTCTGTGTAAACAAGAAAAGCTCTATTGGGGAAGAGGGAACACAACATCAATTTAGGAATACATAACAACAATGTACCTATAGAAATGACAAATAACCCCCCTCCCCCCATGATAACTTTGGCAGTAGTCCATTAATTCTGTTCCCTACCTACTGGTGTGAATGTCCAATAGAAATGTCCCTTGACAGTATCACTTTCCTCCTTCCGATCTGCTAAATCTCACTCACTGTTTGGTGTCAGTGGATAACATAGTTGCAAAGTCCTGAACTGCATTCTAGGCCCTTGGGAAGTGCTGCCTGGTCTTGTCTTGATGCTCCCCCACTTGATGCTCCACCACTTCTACCACCTGAAAGAAGATGATCACCTAACCAAACTATAGCAATTTCAGCTTCATTTAAATGCTGGTAACAGGGGCCTCAACAGAATTCATTCAGCTCCGCTGTTGTTCTCTGCTTGTCCTCCCAATGGCACAGGATCCTCAGTGAAGGGGCATGATTATCCTTGAACAGAGCAGCAAAGGGTCCCCATCCATCCTCTGGCAACTGCACAGAGAAGGAATTCTGAAGGACACTAGGTCTCAAGCAGGACCAAGGAGTAAATGGAGCTCATCGTAGCCAGAAGTACAGCGGTCATTTCTGAAGTGCAAAGCTCTAGGGCCAGGAGTATCCGAGACTGCTTAAGCCTTTTATGAGCCCCATCAGTAAAACTCTGCTGGGGTGTCTAGCTCTAGTTAGGCATCAGTGCAGCCACTGAGTCACAATAAAATAAGGGTCAGTGAGAGAAATGAAGATGAGAGGCCTGGAGGAAAGCTGGGTGTTTGGAATCACAAAACTAGAACAAATCTCCTTTAGTAATTATATGAAAAATGGATGCGGTCTGGAAGAGTTTTTATGCCAACCCCTGTCCTCAGTGCTTGCTCTTTGTGTTGTTACTATTTAAAGAAGAAGAAAAAAACAGTATTTTCCCACATGGTTCACTCTTTGAAAAATATAGCAAGAAAATGACCAAGAAATGTTGTTCTTTTTTCTTTTCCTACGATTGATTATTTGTATGACAGAAGCACCTGGAGACCCCCGTGGAGAGATCCCTGTTGTGAGAGGGCCTGAAAACACAGTAAGAGACAGCCCGTGCCCCACGAGTTTAAAACTAAATAGACAAGATAGAAAAAATGGTGGGAGAAAGAAAGTGCATTTTGCAGATGGGAAATGTAGACACAGAGAGATGAAGGGACTGGCCCAAGGTCACCAAGAACATCTGGAGCAGAACTGGGAACTGAATCCACACACATCTGAAAGGGGGCTGGTAGTCGGTGGGGAGGAGGCAGGACTGTGGTCCTGACAGCCATTGCACTGGCCCATGGAGAAAGCATCAGTGGGAGCAGGTTGCTCCATTTGAGCATCTGCACTTCTCCTATGAACTGGGGAGCTCCTTGAAGCCCAATCCCTGCCACCTGTGTGAGGGCATTATTCCCACCTGTTGTGCAGGCCTATAAGGTGGAGGGGAACCCTTCCTCAAGATTGGGTACTGTGTGAGGACCTGCTCTTCAGTGTCAGTTTGCCTGTCTTGTGTATTTCAACTGGAAAAGGTAGTCTTCACTTTCTGTCCTAAACTGCTGGGTATTGCTTCTCTGTGCAGTAAAATGGCCAGTGGCCTCCACCCTAGAGGTGGCATTTCAGATTAGTTATCCCTAAATCCCTTCAGGCTGAAAGCAGGTATATAAATATAAGATGGTTATTGTTTGTCCCTAACTAATCTCACACACTCTATCCCAGGGGTCTCAAACTCCCGGCCCGTGGGCCATCTATGGCCCAAGCACCTCCTCACTGTGGCCCACGGAGGAGAGATGCAGGCAGAGATGCAGCCAGCAAAGTCCGCTGTAGGCGCTGCCCCCCAGCTCTCTTTGGCTGTGGGATAGGGACAGAGCTCTCATCATTAGTTGCCGGGCAGAGTCAGTCATGGAGGCAGCATCACTTTATTCCACAATGAATATAAACAAGTCAAAATACCGAACACAACTATCTGATGCCCACCTTGCTGTAATCCTGAAGGTTTCAACTGCTCAGTCACGGAGGCCAAACTGAAGCACTGCCAGACAAACACTTAAAAACTCTCTGGCAGGCCAAGAATTGTATAAACTTGTATAACAGCTTTATTATTTCTAAGAAATTCAAAATACAATATAAATGTTTTCTTTTCTGAACACTATCTTCAGTGACATTATTGGCCCGCTGGGACGATTTGAGGACTGGCACTGACCCTAAGGCAAATTGTGTTTGAGACCCCTGCTCTATCACTTTCAAATCTTTAAAAATCAATCATAATTTCACAAAGCTTGATTAAAATAAAGAATTTTCTTTTAAAATATTTGGCCTCCTATCTGATTTTTAAAAAATCTATCAGTTAAAAAAACCCAAACAAACTCTCCTTTCCCCAGATAAAATGCACTATGTTCAGGGTTTTTATAATCCCTGTCTGACAAGCTTCTATTAATCTTAATTTAGAGCAAATTTGGGACCTATAAAACTTTAAAGTGTGTAATATATTTAAGAAATACAGTTTGTGAGATCTGTTGATTTTTTAAGCAATATTTGGAAGCACAAGATCAATCTATCCATGCACATCACTCCTCCACTCCCTCAGGTACTCACAACAAAGTACATCAGGAAGGATCAAAAAAAGTGTGTGAACAGCAAACAGTCTTGAGCTTTATTATCAGGAGCTCTGTAGCACAGAAATATTGCAGTCCCCTTTGCTTCCATTTCTGCACCTCAGCAGTACCACTTACCCCATGCATTTTGGGATTGGACCACAAGAAAAAACACGAGGTGAGTCAAAGAACTTCTTCAAGCCCCACAATTTGTTTTGCAAGAGACTCTCTAGCAAATTACTGACTGCACTGCCAATGAAAATAGTGCAAGTAAACCCTAATCATAATAACACTGTAAAGGCTCTGGTGAGGATGGCTTCTAAAGATTATAGAGAAGTCTTTTTCTTGTGTAATGTTTTAATCTAGTGGCCAGAATATTGGGAAAGGTAGTTAAGACACATGGGTTTTATTCCTGGATCTTCCCAAAGAATTCTTTTGTGACCTACATGAATTGATTGATTGATTGATTGATTGATTGATTGATTGATTGATTGATTGATGATCCCTTGATGCAAGGCTGATCTCTACCATGGATTTACATATGGGTCCTGAGATGACTCAAGAGTCTGATCTTGGAACTGCAAATCTGCCTGCAGTAGGGTAAGATGCTTCTCCTTGAAGTGGACCACTGCCTGATGGAGGATATGTCACCATTGGGGTGGGTTGGCGGCTTGCTCTTCCCAGCTTGTGATGTCCACATCAGTTTTCTTAAGATAAGCTTTCAGTGTGTCTTTGTAGCGTTTCCTCTGACTATCAGGGGATCTCTGACCATGGGTGAGCTGAGAGCAGAGGACTTGTTTTGGGAGGTGAGAGTCTGCACACAATGTCCAGCCAGCGAAGTTGGTGCATGAGGATCATTGCTTCAATGCTGGTGACATTGACTTCAGCAAGGATGCTGCCATTAGCACGGTGATCTTGCCACTTGACTTGAAGGATCTTCTGGAGGCATCACTGGCGGTACCTTTCCAAACTCTTGAGGTGCTGTTCATAGGTCACCCAGATTTTGCATCCATAGAGGAGTGTAGGAACCTGGATCTTGGTGTCCTGCCATAGGTTATGGTCTGTGAAAACATGTCAGAGCAAAGGAAGCACTTGCGCACTGGATCCTGTGTTGGATCTCACTGACAATTTTTGCATTTTGAGAAAGTTGGCTGCTGAGATAGCAAAAGTACTCAACTGTCTCCAAAGTCTGACCCTCGATGATGATATGTGGTGGGTCACTTGCAAGGCCTGAAGCAGGTTGATAGAGCACTTTAGTCTTCTCAATATTGAGTGAGAGTCCTAGGTTTCGGTAAGCTTGTGCAAGAAAATCCAGTATGGACTAAAGGTCATTCTCAATGTGTGCGAGGCTGACACAGTCATCGGCATACAGAAGATTAAAGAGGTCCATCCATTCTATATTGAATGTCAATTTCATTGGGGAACTGATGTTTAACGAGTACCAAAATGACTGCTAAATAGTTGGAAACAGGGTTGGGGCAACAATGCATCCTTGCTTAACCCAATTTTGATGATGAAAGGTTCCATCTCAAGGCCATTACAGAGAACCGTGGCAATCATCTGATCATGGAGAAGCCTTAGGACCTTAATAAATTTTGGAGGGCAGCCAAATCTGGCCAGCACTTTCCACAGGGCTTTGCGATTGACAGAGTCAAAGGCCTTTGTCAAATCGATGAAAGCCAGGTACAGGTCCTGAATTTGCTCCTGAGATTTTTCCTGGATTTGGCATGCAACGAAGATTATGTTGGTTGTCCCGCAGAATGGTCTAAAACTGCACTGAGATTCCGGCACTATTTCCTCAGCAAGGGGAAATGATCGGTTTAAGAGGATACATGAATTAATGGAGGTTTGTAAAGCACTTTGAAATCCCTGGATGATAGACACAGGTAAATGGAGACACTATGCAGACAAGAGATCTACCTCTATGTTCCATTTTAGAATCAAAATATGTCAAGGTGAGTTCTTTAGCATTTGGTGTACCAGTCTAGAACAGCTTCCAAAGAAGATCAGCAACAGAACAGCATTTGTCCTCTTCAGTGCTAGGCTTTTCTTCTCTTCTGCTCTGGTTCTTTGGAAGGCTTCACTTTATGGCATCATCTGAAGAGGCACTTAGTGATTTTCTTTGGGAATTTTTCTAGATTCTTGGGCCTGCTATTCAGAAAGTTCAGCCCTTATGGAAAAGTTTCATAGAAATTAATAATGAGTAATAAACTCTTTATGGAATGTTTAAACCAACCTATTGAATTCTCCCAGGATAATCTTAGCATGCGTAATCACAATGGTTATTACTGGCCATCAAATTATGCATCTTTTTCTAAAGTACAATAACAGTATTTGACTCTATGACCTCCCATGGCAGTGAATTTCACAAGCCGCCTTCATGCTGTGTGCAAGAGGCTTGGAGCTAAATCCATCTTTAATTCCCAAATCATCAAGCAACAATTAGCAATGTATTTCCTCTAACAAGAGGCACAATCCTGTTTCCATTAAAGTCAGTGGCAGGACTCCCATTTAATTCAAAGGGAGAGAGATTGGGTCTTGAATCGTGTTGCAAATGATCATTACAGGAAAAGCAGTGATTTCTGCCAGGAAATTTAATCAGATTGATCATAACTGTGGCACATCTGTTCTTACTAGACTATTTACTAACACTGTACACTCTCACATTGTGATATAATGAGAGCATATTGGCAACTCTATGGGGAAGTTGACAGAAACAAAGAATTTGCAGACTGAGAGAAGAGTTATGTGCATTTCCTGTTACATGGTTCTGTTTCATCTCTTCTTATTGCTACCAAGGTTTGTGATCACAGTAGGTCAATAACACAGATAATCTAGCTCCACAGCTGCTCTAATTTTAGCATGATTTTAAATGCCTCTTTGCAGAAACAAAAGGGAATTCCTGCTGTAGTTTTAAATTTGCTGCTGTTTGTGCAGCATTTTTTAGTTTAAAGTGCTGATTTACTTGGAAACCCTATGCATGGACTGCCACTTGATGGATTTTATTTCCATACATATAAGCATTCCTGTCAGAAGTCATTACTCTATAAACACAGGTTTCAGAGTAGCAGCCGTGTTAGTCTGTATTCGCAAAAAGAATAGGAGTACTGGTGGCACCTTAGAGACTAACAAATTTATTAGAGCATAAGCTTTCGTGAGCTACAGCTCACTTCATCGAATGCATCCGATGAAGTGAGCTGTAGCTCACGAAAGCTTATGCTCTAATAAATTTGTTAGTCTCTAAGGTGCCACCAGTACTCCTTTTCTTTCTATAAACACAGGGTGTGACAGATATGATAATATCCTGCAGTATCCTGCACTAACCTTATTGGAATTAAGTTTAAGTATTTTAGGAGTTCATTATATTAAAAATGCAAGTGTTTATATACTATTGAGGAATTGTATTTCCAAGGGGGCATGGAGGGAATCACAGCCCTCCAGGAACTCAGAACAGTGGCAGGTATTTACGCAAGTTCACTCAGGTTTGTATCACCTCCAGAAAGCTACTACCACATGGAGGGAGGCTCACATATACTCGTTCAACTTGATTCTGCAGGGACCACCAGACAAAGAAAGGAGTTTTGGTCAAGTAGCCTGAGTTAAAACTGCCTCAGGGCCTTCTTTATGATCTAACAAATGGACAGGACTTTTGGTCCAAGGTGGTGGGGGGCAATCCTTAGAAAAGAGTTGAAAAGTCTTTGGTTCACTGAGTCCCCATAAGGCTTGGGTGTCAGTTTTGAGCTGAAATTGTGACTACAGGAAAAATCCCTTGGTGGGGTTGGAAGGATTAATCATCAACTAGAGTCCTTGTTGGAGAGAGGAGGTGATCTCTGGCGAGTTCTCTTATTGTTTTTAATATGTTTCTTTGTAATGCTTTCACCTTAAGAATAAATGTGCTTGTTTATAAAGGGTTCAACAGTAACTTAAGTGGGACAATTACATCGTGTACCATCTCTGAGGAGAAAAGCGAAGCAGACCTGGATAAGCATTTTGTTTTTTGCTAGGGAGGTTACAGTATAATCAGAGAATTGTTCAGCCTGGAAATACCCAGGTCAGAAGGGAGAGAGATGTGTGTCTCTACCCCAGAGAGGTAATGACTGGGAGCTGGAGGTCTAGAGTGAGAGCCCTTGCTGGACCATAGAGAGGAAACACAAGTGCAGTTGCCCTAAACTGTGACATGGAGTTAATTGGGATAGGTAAATGGAGAATATTTTTGTAATTTTAAAACATAGAGTTTTATGAATAAGTGCTAAATAGGAAACATTTTTCTTTCTGCTGTACACAAATACAGACAATTCAACATAGAAATTTAATCAAAGCACAGATTCCCTGTGGAAACATTTCCAAAGCTATATAAAGCGCACATCCAGTGATATTATTGCTTGTCGTAAACAAGCACCGAAGACCATATCCAGATCATCATTAATACTTGTGCGAGCCCTGAGATATTCTGCATCTAATTCTGAGTGTGAGAGCTAATCCCTTTCATCATCTGTTAGGCTTTCTAGTGCCAACAATACTGTATTTGAGACAAAAATGTTCAAGACAAAATATTAAATAGCATAGATTTGTTGCTAACATTGCCTGTAACTCATTTCTGAGTGGCACTTGCAGCTAGGAACATAAGTATGCCAACTTGTGCCAGACAGAATTCTAAATTAGTACATGAAAAACAAAAGGTTTCATCTTAATCTGTGGTCCTTGTTCTCCCACAGTCCAGAGGATCAGAAATAGTGTGTGAGTATTCACTCACAACTGCACGAGAGTACTGAGGCTTATAAACAGTGCAAGTCCAGTGCTTAATGCATCTGCAATTGTGTTCAGATCATCCGATCAATTCTGTTTGCAAAGCTGTCATCACCATTGTTTAATTAAATATAAATCAGTGTTGTCTTTGCCCTGGACAAATCTAAAATGACAAAGTGTGTTTTGCTGGGTCACCAGAATAGTAAGTTTATTAGTTACTAAAAATAGATGTTTGATTTATGCCTCGTAGAGATCCCTTTTCAAGGTGATGAAGGGTAAATCTACATACGGGACCTGCCTACTAGACAGAAAATCAGGTTCATCATCATAGTCAGGGGAATTTATGTGTCTCTTGCCTGAATGCTAGAAAAAGAACTGTTAGCAAAAATTTGCATGGGGCTGTATGCATTCCTACCGGTGGAAGTGAGTCAGGATAGTTTAATCATTTAAATGCATTGTAGGTGACAATCCTGCATTCAGAGAAATTGATAAGAAGATCTAGTTGGTCTTTTCGAGTTCTGATTTTTGTGGTCCTTGTTCTATATTAGTCTAGTCCAAGTTGGGTTAATTCACTTTGAGTTGCCATTATTTCTTTGATGATCCTATTCCTAAAAGTGTTACGACTGTAATCAAATACGATAGTCAAGTGAAGTGGGGAGTGGTTCAGCAGGGTGGGACTATAAGAGCAGGCACGGACCTTGGTCAGGACCCATCGGGTTAGGTGTGGGAACACAGGAATTCCCCACTAAATCAAAATTTATTAGAACAGGAACCATCTCCAAACCATAAGCACACTAATCTACTGTCATAGAGTCAAAGGACCTTATCCTTCTTTCATTTGTACAGATGTAACTCCATTGACTTCCGATGAAGTGAGCTGTAGCTCACGAAAGCTTATGCTCAAATAAATTTGTTAGTCTCTAAGGTGCCACAAGTATTCCTTTTCTTTTTTGCGAATACAGACTAACACGGCTGCTACTCTGAAATCCATTGACTTTGTGGCTGTTAACATCTGATTTATAACACTGTAAGAAGAGGTTCACCATAAAGCCTTAGAAGTGGGATAGACCTATTAGATTATCCAGTCCACTTTGCTACCAGTGCAGGACTGTTCCCCACAGTACATTTTTTACTGTTTTATTCAGTCTACATTTAAATTTTCAAAACAATGGGCCTTCCACCATGTTGCTTGGAATGTACTCCACAACCTTCTGAATCATGCTGTGATAGTCTTCCTGATACTCATCCAAAATTTTCTCTCCATTCCATTACTCCTAATTATACCACTGTGTAACACACTAAGTAAATCCTCTCTGTCTTTGCTGTTTCTACCTTTCCACTATTTATTCACTGTCAACAGGTCCTCCTTTCAGATAGTCAAACTGTACAAGTTTCGCTTTTCTAATGTTTCCTTTTAAGTTAAACCTTCCAGCCTCAAGATCATTTTTGTTGCTCTTCTCTGAACTCCCTCCAGTTTGTCAATGTCTTTCTGGTAATATGGTGGGATATTTAATGTGTGGTGGCATTAGTACTGCGTGGGAAGGGATTGTTGCCCAACTGCTTCATGACATGATGCCTTCACCCAGAATGGTATTGCTCTTTTTCAGCCAAGTAGCATTGCACGCTCTTGTCTGATTTGCTATTCATTCTGACCTCTAGGTCTCAGCACTTCATGGGTCACCAATGACAGATCGAGGACTTTGAGAACACTTTCACCCTGTTTCCCAGATAGACTGCTGCAGAGTGACAGCTGAGATGCAATTGACTGGAGTGCAAGTCAAACCTGGGTCTCTGTTAATTATATGGCACAGAGCCACTGAACTGGCCATATACTACTGAAAATAAAGGCCAGCATAAATAGGAGAGCGAGAACATGTTGATCAACATATCACTCTCTTAACTGCTGTGAAGCAAGGAGAGGTTTCAGCAGCGAACCTCACTCCTAACCTGGAGTCTCCCCCTCACCCTTCAACATTAACCTCATGAGTCTTTCCTGATCAGCCTATGCCAAGCTATATTTATCTGTATGGTGTTTTTGTGATATGGGAACATGAATTAGGATGTGAAAAGTTTGATTTTTAAGCTCCTGCCTATGAAAGCAAAAGTGGCTCATTCATTTGATACCAAAGATCTGAGTATCTTTTCATGATAGAGAGAAGACAAACTAACAGTTTTTATATCCAGGAAAATTAAACTCCTAAAACATGTTGAATAATTAGGGATTTATAATTACTAAATATCTCACTGGCTGCTTTGGCCCTTTTCCCATAAAGTAATAGGCTTTGGGTTATAGTGCATTATTGCTCCCAGAGAAGAGATGCTCCACAGAAAATGCAGTTTATTGCTGCAAGATATCTTGTTGCCCAAACAACAGAATGTAGCTTAGATTAAAGCCAATAATGAAACCCTAGCAGCAAGCCCTGGGTAATGTCCTCTATGACCAAAATTGGTATTGATCCTGAACACGCAATAACCATCTAAGGCTCTAGATACTATATAACTTTCAAACCATTTGAAAGTGTCTGTGATTTAAATCTGCTCTATAGATAAATTAACTAAAAGCTAATAATCTAGCATGTCAGCTATTTTGGATACGGAAAGTAATGGTGTCATTGCTCCCAACCATATCAGACTAAATACAAGGAATTGGATTAGTTCATGGTATCCTACCAGATCCCTGCAGACAGAAAGAGGGAGAGGATAAGAGAGTGAATTGGGAACTTGGATTCAGGGTTTGGGGGTAGATTCACCTGGGTACGGAGGGCCAGAATAAAGGTGCTTTGCACCACACAAGCCCCACATGGGGGCTGTAGAGGGGCAATGAAGCCTGGGAACCCTACAGAGGTGCCTGTGTACTCCCTGCATGCCATGAAAAATATCTTAGCAATGACTAGGCTGAGGCAGAAGCCACTCTTGGGGCTGGCTGGCTGGTCGGCTATGGGAGGGGCCAGGGGAGCCAGCTGCAGATCTGCATTTGCACAGACCCTCGACACAACTGGTGCAAAGGGACTGCAGATGTTATTCCAGTCCATTGACTGGAGTTGCAGCTGTAGGGGAGGGGGACTCCACAGAAATGCACCCTGGCCCAGGACATGGGGTTAGATTTTGCCTCTCCATCCCTTCTGCACTTCACATTCACAGAACCCAAGTACTCAGGCTTTATGCGGAGTAGATTTCCCCATTGGAGTGCAAAGAAGGACTGTGGTTTTTCCTATTTATTCTCCTCTGTCTTATACCAGTCCAAATCAGGAATAGCTCCAATGGAGTTACCCTGATGTTGAAGTGGTAAGCCAGAAAAGAATCAGGCCTTCAGTGTTTGAAGGCACTTGATCACTGAAGGAAGCTGTTTGGCTTTCCCTGCTGAAACAGGACAGACATTCCTAGGAAAATGGAGATGCAGGAAAACATGGTAAGCAGCTGGAATAATCAGTATAGTGATTTGGGTGGTCGGCAGGAATAGGACCAACATATGAAGCCTCTTGAAGAGAGATTGGGAATGAAATATGAGCTAGAATATTTCTTTCTATAAATGTTTGTGAAAGCAGCTCACTATTCTGCTTCAACTGAACAAATACCACCACAGCAGACATACAACAAAGATAGACTGTGCTGGTCCTCGTTGATATGAATGGAGTTCAGAATAAGAGGCATCCATCAAGTTTTTAAAATGTTACACACAAGCAATAGTTATAAACCCCCTATTCTCCAGGGCCAGATCCTCAATTGCTACATACCAACATAGCTCCATGGCCTTATACATTTTATATATATTTGAAAGTATCAGTCAAAGAGATGTTCAGTGCAGCCTCTGGACAGACTTCACTACCTGCAAAAAAATAATATTGCTTTAAGGTCAATGCTTTTCATGGTGTAATGTCAGCTGATGCTCGTGCCTCCTCCCCAGGACTAGAAATATGATTATACATACAAATTTAAACTGCATTGCAGAATCATTAGCACAGTTATGGTTTAAGATTCAGAATAAAAATAAAACCCTCCATTATAATTGGTGGAGATTTAACTATGACTGATTGGTAAATTAATTAATTAGGTGAGTTGGCTCTGAGATGTCTAATTAAAAGCTCATCACTTGCACTTTTTAAAATCTAATTCTTTATATTCTTTTAGCAATTACTAAAAGCCTTTGGAGCAGACCTTCTGAAAAAGCAGCTAGGAGTAAGGAAAATTAGCTTCCAATTAAACAGTCTGTAGCTAGCCTCAGGTAAACTGAAATTAGCTCCACCAATCAGGCAGATGGTAGTAAATCCTTTTAATGAGCTTTTCTTTGTGATCTTGTTATATATCCAGTTTAGATTAAATGGATGTGGATCATAAAAGTTCATCTACAGTAAACTATTAAAAGGCAAGAAAGTGTTAATCAAACATAAAATTAAGGCAGCTAAACAAAAATCACAAATGTGTAGCTGGCTCCCTTTATGGAAAGCCAGATGCAGCTTTTATAGAATGTAAAA
This sequence comes from Dermochelys coriacea, assembly GCF_009764565.3. Lineage (NCBI taxonomy): Eukaryota > Metazoa > Chordata > Testudines > Dermochelyidae > Dermochelys > Dermochelys coriacea. Next base: position 331,551,714 of record NC_050068.2, read on the forward strand.
ATAAATTCAAAAATGAGTTGGTGGTGGCAAAGTCTAGGGCTTTGCAGAGGGCTGTGCGCTGACCTCTGATGACCCTGACCCTGAAGGTTCGTAGCTCAGGGCATACGGATGCAGATGAATTGTTGAGTCATGCTACCCGGTGGATTTTCTTTGTGTCAAGTGGGATATAAGTGAGGTGAAAGTGATTCATTGGCAGTTCCAGATTAAAGAATTTTGGGGCCCTGTGCACTGTGGAAATTTGGGGCTCCTCCACCTTCCTTAAAGCACTCCCACCCCATATATACCCCAGCCCACTCAGACCACAGACTGCACCTCTCTCCCCAGCATAGTGCCTCAAATGCCCCTCCCACCCCACATGTACCCCAACAACCCTCTACCATCCCCCACTTCTCCAGACAGCTCCCATAGCTGAGCAGCTCTGACATACATCTCACTCACCACTGCCCAATCCCTCAGACCCACCGCCAGAGCTCCCACCAGCCAGGCCCTCAATCTCATTGCGCCCCACATCCCTTATTCACCATCAATCCCTCACCTGGCAACCTCTTCCCCAACACTGTTCACTTACCCAATAGCCCACCAACAACTGGCCCCAACCCCCTCTCACAACACCCTGCAGCACCTTCCCAGCCACTCATCAGTGCCCTCTGGCTCAATGCTCCACTCCCACCCCAGTCTAGGGTGGCTCCTCCTGATCCCAGACAGCAGATCCACTAGCTCCTGTCACCCTCCCAGCACTCACATGGCCACATGCTGCTTGGGTTTAGCCCAGAACCCCTCTGTCACGACAAAGGGTAATCAGGCCAAATTTGAGTGAGTGGGGTTGTGACCTGTGACCTGGCACATGGGGTCACAGCACACTCATGTTTGTTTTGTTTTTCTGGTAGTCAGGGCCCCCTCTGAGATGAGGGCCCTATTTGAGTCCAATGATTGCACATTGGTTAATCCCGGGCTGCTCACTGGAGCAGAGGAAGGCCTACAGGAATGTATGGAACAATCAAGCTTGGACAGAAAACTCAGGCTGAGGTTTATGCTTTGTTGTTTGAGCTACCATTAAAGCTAAATTCTGAGACAGGAGGTGAGGTTGGACAACGCACACCATGTGCCAGATATTCTCTTTTATACCCCGGCAGCATAAAGAAAGGGGTCTGAATGGTGGAAAGGGTCAGAATCTGAGTAGTCACTGGTCAGATCAGTGTGGAAACATCATCCACTTACATAGTTGTTAACTTGTAATAAAACCCCATGGGGGGGTGTTGTTTTTATTTCTTTTCTTTTTTCAGCTAGCCCCGGTTGAGGGGTGTTTAGTTAGTCTGACCCAGATAATTCCTAGCGTGTTATTAGGTACAGTAATGGCAAAGCTGTAAAAGACAAATTTCCATTCTAAGCAGATTGCTAACTTGCTCAGGAAATTAACAATACAGTTCTGGAGAGCGTTCGCAAAGATGGACTTTCATATTCATTGACACCTCTGGATGAACAGAATTCCTGAAAGAAAAATCAGAAATCAAAAGGGAAGATAAAAGGAAATCTTGAGTTGTATGGATTAATTTTGGTGGGTCTTGAGCACATCCCAGTATTACCACTCTGATTATTACAAACATTCTTAATGCTCATTCTTGTGATGCTGTGTACTGAACCAAGGTTGCATATATAGGCAAATATGTTTATCACTCACTAGAGAGCAATTCTGGAACTTTAAGCACCAAAACTTTAGGTGTCTATCACATGAAGTAAATGACAGCCCCATTAGCTATGGAAGGGTAGGAAGCTGTTTAAATGTTGGACCAGCAATTAGAGGGAGTTATGACCTTGCGCAGTGGGGCCATTACAGTCTACTTAAAAAGCTTAAATTCAGACTTTCAAGGGCCTAATAACAGAGACTATACACCAACCCACCCCCCTTTATCAGTCAGGTAGAAGATTAAGATTTAATCAGTTGGTAAGGAGTGCCCAAAGAAGTGCATGTAGCAGCTCTGTCTAGAAGTGGCCAAGTTCATTCTTACAGGTATTTTCATAAGAAACAAATTCCACAGAGGTGCATCCCACTAACTGAGAATGCCAGCACACTTCTGAAAGACCTAATCAAGGTTCAGATCCTACTTTCATTGAACTCAATGCCAGAACTCCTATTGGTTCAATGGCAGCAAAATCAAACCCTTAATTATGTCTTGGAAAATAAAATTTGATAGCGAGACAGCTGCAGTTTACATGAAAGTAACCACAGACCCTAAGCAATAACACATCTAGATTGAAGAGTACTGGAATGGGATAGAAGCAAAAGCGAAGGGAAGGTTATTGAAGTTACATCGTGTGTCCAAAATGCCTTCCCACAGCTGTCTTGATAAAGCACCAATAAAAATAGTTACAAATGCATATCATAGATACAAACAATGAAAAATGTTTGCTATGGTTCATTTTTTTGCAATGATTTACTGATGCCTCTTTCATCTTTCCTTGGGCTGTGCTTTCATGAGCTATTGCTGGGAATTCACAGCAATTTTCTTCAGCATATTGAACACTGGTGGGATTTATAGCCATTTTTATAGATACAGTAATTAAATATAAACTGGAAAAATGTCATAAAATATAGAACTTATCATCAGATGCCTGATTACAGAATATTATTACTTAGATTTATATATTTTTCCATTCTATTTTTATGTTTTGTTGGCTTTTTAAAAAGGGTTTCATGGTTGGGAAACTGCTGACCCAAGAAATATCAAATGGTAAGAGAAAAAGGAGAAAAGGAACACTGGAAAGTTTAGGAAGCCTGATAAATACTAAGAAGATGGTTTACAGATTATTGTAGGACTAAAGGAATGTTGGTGGGAAGATGGACAGCTAAGCCTGACCCATTGACAAATTGAGCTCAGTGGTAAGTCTTGTCTCCTATTAACTTCAAAGAGTTTCAGTTCAGGCCCCCCTCTCATTAGGAAAGAAGAACTGAAGAGGGAAGGGGAAAATGGGGGATACTGCAATAGAGGTTGGATTGGCTAGACCACTGAGGCAGTAACAGAGGACAGCATTGGAAGGGAACAGTGCTACGAAATGTATGTCTACCCTACAATTAAAAAGCTAGGCCTGGCATAAGGGGCTATTTAATCACAACGTAGACATGCGGGCTTGGGCTGGAGACTGGGCTCCAGGACCCTTAAAGGTGGGAGGGTCCCAGAGCTCAGGCTATAGTCCAAGCCCAAACACCTACATTGCAATTAAACAGCCCCTTAGCCCCGCGAACCTGAGTCAGCCTAAGAGATAAGGGGTATTAGAGTGAAGTTGGGTAGTGAGGGCGGTGGCTCTGCTCATTTTCAGCATGCAAGGAATTCACGTCTCTGATTTTACTTCATATAAATGTACTGGTCAGAGTAAAAGAGTCCAGTTTGGAGACAAAAGGCACCATCAGACTCTCACAGGATTTACAGGATACTTTGCAGGTGTTTATAGCCAAAATGGAAGAGTGCTTTTGGGTAGATCAAGCTCTGATTATGCTCAACTACTTTATTTTCTCGCTTTAACCATCAGGCTTCCAGAACGAAAACCCTGAGGAAGAGATCTTGCTGACTGAGCCTGTTTCATTTCCACGGCTGAGTCAGCTCCTTTCCTCCTGCACTTGACAGACTCAGATATGCAGAAATGTTGTTTCTGACTCACAATGGTATCTGGAATACTGGGGACAAACCATCTGCAGAAAACCACTGCTGCTAAACAATACTGGCCTGGTGAATTGCCCTGCTACAGACTGCCTGCTGCAAAATGACTTCCTGCTTTCTCGCTTGCTGAAAAAGAACTAGCTACAGCATAGAAAAAGAGAAGCTGTATTTATGCAGCTGAGGTAATAAATTACAGCTTGTTTCAGTCCACACAGTGCACATTTCAGCAATAGGAGTAGCCTAATTGCTGTTGGATAGCAGTATTAACTCCAGTAAGCATTCATTTACAGCCGAACAGAACAGCTGCAGTGTGCACAGAGTTTCACAGTGATAGGGTCAGATTTTGCTTTGTTACAACGATACAATTCTAATGGGGTTGGCATGATTTTCATGCAGCAAAATCTGACCCATGGTAGAGTGGAACAGTAATCGGAAACACTGCTAGTCCCGCACAGCAACACTCCAATTGTAGTGTTTCTTGGACACTGGTCAGGGCAAATCTATACTTAGAGGCTTGATCCAAAGCCCAGGAGAGTCTTTTTGTTGATTTCAATAGGCATTAGCTCAGTTCCTAGAAGAAGATAATAAGGTGAAAACACAGGGAGTGGAGCATGTGTCCTACATAGTATAGCTGACAATTTCTATGCTCAGCAGCTGATAGCATAGGACTGCAATATTGATTTGTGTTACTGTATTTTATAGCTGGTATGTGGCAAGGTTAATTTTGTGCTACTCACCATCTGCTTTCTCCTTGGAAAGATTAGCAAAGAATTCTGCTGACTATAAAGAATTTACATTTGCCCCCCAAACCAGCAAAATAGATCTTTTATAGCCTGCCTTTCTAAAGTATAGCATGAAATATACTATTAAGTTGATTATACTATATACCTATATGGACTGCTGTGATCACAGGCTAACAGCTATCAGCATCCTTAGTCTGTCTTCTTTCACTTATTTCCAGCCAACATTACTCTATTAGATTATCCTTCCACTAGGATTGGCTTTTGCTTGTGTTCAAAGCACTATATAAATCCACACTCCTTCCAGACAAATATTCTTTGCTTTTTACATTTCCTACCATTTCAAAAGAGAAAATAACAGGGAGTGGCTGGTGGGTGGAGGTGGGGGTGTCATTGCAAAAATAAATGAATAAATACAAAATGATGTAGTCTTATCATGGATGAAATCTGTACAGCCAAATCATATCGACTTGGGTCTCAATAAAAAACAGACACAATACCTCCTAAGGAAATACTATCATTTAATCAATATGGGCAACATTTTGACTAGCCCTAATGTGACTCGACCCACACCAGAGTCTGCATTAGGATTGTCCAGATCTTGAGTTCAGATCCTACCCAGAGCTCTACCCAGGAAGCACGAGTTTGGGAAGGGGACAGAGTTAGGGTTCTGCACCCCTGAACACCAGACAGTGGAGCTGCCTAGGCACATGAGCAGAAGTGATCTGCACCCATTCAAGGGCTACAGTAAATTCCTTCCCCCTGCAGCAAGAGAGAAAGAATTGTGACTCTGTCTATCTTAGTTACTAGCCCTTTAAACAGGGCTGTGCCTAAGTGAACCCTCTAGCCCTGCGTACGTATCTGCATGTGTCATGCTGTAGGACATGAACCTCACTATCTAATGTGCTATTTGTTGAAAGAAAAAAAAAAGAATACTACCACCACATTATGGTTGCACAATTAAAATACAAAAAGTCATCAAATGCAAAAGTGAATGTTCTACCAAGCATTAACTGGGCTATGTTTCATAGATTGCATATTAGAAAGTATCTGTGAGATGTACGCAGTAATACGTGAATCTACACATGTACCAAATCAAGAATAAACACACGTGCAAGGCAGGCAAAATAACGTTACTGTTGGAACCTTAACGTTTGCATTTCCTGACTTTTGAATGAAAATGGCCCACTCAATGTTGCATTAACTGAGGTTTTTGCATTTACGCTTCAGGTTCTCTTTCGTTTATTGGTGGAAAGGGGGCGGGGAGGGGGAAGAAAAAGTTAAAAATTAGACAGGCCCATGAGTCTGAGCTATTCAACTGTTAGTTTCTCCTTGGAAAGATTAGCAAAGAATTCTGCTGACTATAAAGAGAAATTAGCAGTTGCCCTAATAAGGTGAACAGCCATACACTGTGCATCAGTTGTAAGGGCTCACTTGTGGGGATACATATCATTTGGTGTGGCAATGCCATATTTGCCTCAAAAGTCAGATTAATTTTCTGTTGAAATTGTAGTTTGGGTCCCAGATCTTTGCTTTGCTGTTTTCTGTGCTGCAGATCATCAGAGGTGTGCTGTTAAACAGGTATTGGAATCCAGCAGATTTGGTGGAGAAATCCAGTTCCCCATTTTTGGCCAGGATGAACTGGGCTGCTCGGGGATTATTACTAGTTATATAGCACTATAGAGTTTCATGACACTGCAAACATAGAACAAGACTAAGTCACGGCCTTGAAGAGCTCTACAAATATATTGATACAAATAACAAAATGATCAGGTGGGAAAGTGGCAACACAGAGCCCCTGAGTGGACATTAGCAGTAGAATGCTAGCCCCCAGAATGTAAACTCTAAGAGGCTTGAGGCCAGGATATCTAAAACTCCATCTCTCCTGTGTGCTGCTGCCTGACTGTGATCAGTACTTCGGTTGGAGTCCCATCGGTTTAGATGTGAGGGGCCTGCTGGCAGAGTGTTTTTCTTGGAGGTCCCTTGACTGGTATTTACTCTGAATTTGGTCTGAAACAGCCTGTTTGTGAGCAGATTGCTAAGGTGTTCTTTATCCTGAGTAGGGAGTGAGCCAGATCATCATCTGGAATAAATTTATGTAATTTCATTTAGGTCAATAGAGCTATGCTGATTTACACCCACAGAGGATCTATCCCTTTATACTTTTGTAAATGCTTAGGGTCTGGGACTGGAGGACAAAATATAAACCATATTGAAAGTGAGTTTTGTGGAGGAATTTGGAGGGATGTAGTATTGAGGATCTCTCCTGTAAAGGCATAAAAAAGTGCTAATTGCCAAAAGGACTTGTGCCCATCTTATAACATAAACTGCATACCAATGCAGCAGACTCGGTTCAATACAGGTAGCAGCATGTGAACTGCATTGTCATGGACCTGATCTCAAGTGAATTAGTCACTGTAAATAAAAAGGTCAAAAAGCCTTGGTGAAGGATCTATGGGAATGTTTTCTGATCTGGGTATAAGCTGCTGTAAATTGTTTTCTCTGATAATTCTTCACACACAGGGATGCTGTAGGAACAACGAGACATGAGGAAGTTTGGGAAAGCATTCAGAGAACATTGGCAGGCTGTCTAGTGTCCTGGGATATGGGTGCTATTATTAATAATATTTATACATTACCATAAATGCACATAGATTTTAGCCTCCAGTGTAAATCTCATGAGTTCCATGAACTCTTCTCTCTCCAGTGATTCTCACATGTCTTATAGATAATAACCTATCCTGCTCTTGCAGGGTTACCTCCAGTCTCTCTGTCCCCCCCTACCACTCCTATTCTGATTCTGGCACAGTGTGACCTGCAAGGTGAATCTGATTCTGTTGGCACATAAATTAAAGTTTGTTGAACGTAAAAGTGTGGGAGGCCAGGACTACAGGGAAACCTCTATATTATTAATCATCATCATGGTGATATAGTTTGCTGTTAAACTAAAATGGTTATAAATTGATCTACAAGGCATACAATTACCACAGCTCTACCTGAAACAAACTAAGGGGAAAATGATCTTCCCTAACCTATGCTGTGCATCTCATCTCTATAGTACATTTTTGATTCATTCCATGTGCAAAACTCCTGTGGAAGTTCCATGAAAGGGACAAATGTGGAATACATAATAGAGAGCTGCAGAGAAGAGAATTTTGCACTAATAATTTACAAATTAAAATAACAGTGTCTTTGTTTTAAACTGAGTGAAGCTGCACTTGTGGAAGATGAGTGAAACTGCAATGGAGAACCATTTTGTTGCCTTTTTGCAAACATATTACTAGTTTCATTGTGTCCCAGGGTATGTCTACACTGCATCTGAAAGAGAGCAAAACACCACTCCATCTGCTGAATATCTAGCAAATCTAAGCAAAGGAGGAGCAAACTTTATTTACATAAATACATACCCAGGGTCTCTTCCCCCCTCTCAGCTAGCTGACAGGGAAGCATTCATTCAGACCCTGCTTACACCTGCTTTGTCCATACTGACCTTCTTACATTGTGCACACTCACAATCTTATGGAGACCATTAGGAAAACAAAGATGGAAGGAGCAGTCAGTGGAGCACCCCACAAGAGGAAGGCACTGGGCTAGGCTTCCTAACCAGTTGCCCCATATCGCAACCTGGTGTCCCCATCTTGGCCTGGGTTTATCACCCTTTTATATACCCTTTTCTATTCAACCCTCATACATCCAGGACCACATCTGATTAAGTCTCAGGCCTATTTTGGTTTGGAATTCTGGAAGACCAATTTCAGGGTTCTGGTTGTCCGTATTCGTATTCCAGTTGAACATAATCGCATAACCCATTTGTGTCAGTCCCTTTCTCAATAATTTTGGTACATTAGTGCGGTTATCTCTTATTAGAAAAAGCCCCTAAGAGTCTACCATATGTTTGTGGCTTACCTATTTAGTGCACAACGAATTGCTAAACTATCACAAAATACATATTGCTAAATTTTATAACTTTAGGTCAGGCACATATCATTTCATAACCCTTGGTCAAGAACATAATATTCATACTAACTTATACAAACAACCAAATTCTACTAGGTCTCACTCTAAACCCTGAACATTTAATGCTTAAAACCGAAAGCCTATTTTTAATATATTGAATTTTGTTCTTCTACTTGCTGTTACAGCTTCAATAACTTCCATTATTATTTCTATAAACATTCTTATCAGATAGATTATACTCTACCCCAAGGTATAGACCCTTCAAGATTAGTCAGGAGTCAACGGTCAACAGTACCCAGGACAGGATCAGGCCTTATAGCCAGATCCAACACTCAGTCAGCCAGTAAGAGATGCATTCCCAGCAAGATAGCATGGTCTCTGACTAACCCCCACTTTACTAATGGATTGCACAAATTATATTCAGGAATTACTTTGTCTGCCACTGAATGCACCCACCGCTGAAGCAGGAGTGAGCATGTCTAGACAGTGTGTATGATAAAACCCATTGTTTCATGTTCTCTGTGTGTGTATATAAATCTCCCCATTGTATTTTCCACCGAATGTATCCGATGAAGTGAGCTGTAGCTCACGAAAGCTTATGCTCAAATAATTTTGTTAGTCTCTAAGGTGCCACAAGTACTCCTTTTCTTTTTGCAAATACAGACTAACACGGCTGCTACTCTGAAACATGTCTAGACTGGAAACTAGCGAATCAGATGCTGCACTGTGTCAGAGTGGCCGCCTTGGGGGCCCAAAGGGAATTATTTCTTGTCAGTCTGCCATGGGGAGCAGATGGCCGTGTGAGAATATGAAAGATAGCTCTGAGTGGCAGCAGGTATAGAAAAGGCTCAAAGGTACTAGAGAGGGCTGGGCCTTGTGGGAATCCACTGGAGCTTGCGGGAAACAGTGAGTTTGGAAGGTTCTGCAAGGTTCACTTTAGGGGAATAATAATTTGACATTTGCAGTACTAGGTAGAGGGAGGACTAAGGCAAGTTGGAACTCTGATATTACTGCCATGAGAGAATGGTTAGTGGCAGTAAGCCAGGTGGTGCAGCCTGCAGAAAAGGAGTGTCCTCTTCCATCTTTTCATCACCCACCAATCACCCTCCGTCCCCTTCTTTCTTCCCTTCTCCTCAGTCTCCCTCCCCATCCTTATCCTCTGCAGAATCTACTCCTTGCTCCCCATCCATACCTTTGACCACCAGCTCTCCCAGCTACTGATCCCATACCAACATTACTCACACATGCATCCTAAATCTTACTCTTTTTCCAGGTCTTTCAAGATCTTCAAGATCAAACACAATTAATGGGGTTCCATCCAGGACTGGGCTATGAGCTGTACCTGAGGGATAAAAAGTTGGGATGCAATGCAGGATAGGTCAGAGCTCTTCTCAACTCAAGCTAATGCTTTGGGGGGATGAATGATTTCTTATCTCTGATGCTTTCTACCATATATTTATGGGGTTTTCTTTTTTCTTGTGATATTTTGCTGCTGTTTTTTCCCTGACATTGCTGTTCCCTTTAGCTGGCAGGACTGATTTGTAGCAGAGAATTGGTTATGCTGATGATTATCAGCACCCATACTCCATGGCCCTGATTTGAGCTTCATCTGGGTCTCCCAGGGAAGAGGGGTAATTAATAATGTCTGTGTCCGTTCTAACATGAACTAGTTGGGAATTTTTTGACAGAACATTTTTTCTTTGGAAAATACCAATTTATCAAAAAGGTTTCTCCAGTCCAGGTTAGAATTTCAGAGAAACCTGTCCCAGAGTGGCCAATAGTCTAGTGGTTTGGGCACACCCCTGGGCTGGAGCAAACCCAGGTTCAAGCTCCTGCTCTTCCTGAGTTGCAGCAAGTACTTAATGTCCTGTATCCCAGGTGAGTATCCTTACTACAGGGCTGCAGAGCCAGTCTCTTCTATTGGAGCTGGTCCTTTTTGTATAAATAATTAAATATTCATTAGGCCAGAGAAAGCGTACATTGACTCTGTAGTCCAGGAGCTAAGGCACTCATGTAGGAGACCCAGGCTCAAGACCGTGTTCCAAATCAGGTAGAGGAGGGACTTCAACCTGCATCTTCCACATCCCAGGTTAGTAGTCTAACTTCCCTCTTGTTTTGTCATTAACATTTTCAAAAGGCCTCATTTTCATTCTGACGTGGAATGAAAATGAAAAACGAACATCTTCCCCTCAAACTTTTTCACATGACAGAATTATTGTTTCTAGCCAGCCCTGGTTCTAAATTGCAGCTCTCTGTTCACGGACACAAAGAACTGGTCTAGCAGCCTGGAATACCTGGATTGCATAGGGGTATCTGTCATTGCCCAGCCATGTTCCCGGTGTCTGACTCTACACTACCTACAGGTTACTTTATAGCTGGTTAAGCCAGTGTACTGGCTGCTTTGTGCCACTGGAGTGACCCCCAGGAGTGCACTGATATTATGGTGGAGGGTGCTATCAAAGTGCAGATTATAGAGAAGGCATATCCTAGTGAACAATCATTTTTATATAAGGGATCTTTTCTGCTTGGAGCCTCAGATTGGAATATGCCTAGTGGACAGGCTTTGTTGATTCTGTTGAGTGAGTTTGCAGTTCTTGTTTGCACTTAATTGTTTTGCTAATTTATTCGTTTTCATTTGTCAGTTTCTTGTTTTTTGTATTTGGTTATTAATTGTAAGGTTTTGTGGTTCAGTTGTATTATAATAAAAGAGAAGCTTTGGAGTGGAATGCAGAAGCTGTTTAATAGCGCACAGCAACGGTGTATAACAGCTGAGGATGGGAAAACTTGGGTAGGCAAAATATAATTTCCCTATTTCAGCTAGGACATTAGGGTTGTAGCAACTGTAGTTTTATAAAAAGTGCCATAGAATCTGTAACAGCACTTCCTGACCCATGGATTTATAGATCTAAAAGATGGCCCCTCCTGTAACTGTCTGTTAGCACTGGGCTGGGGCCTGGGTTTAGTTCTGGCTCAAACAGGAGAGCATAACTTACTTGAAATTTCCCTTGAGGTTTCTCATCCAAGCACTGACCTGGCAAGATGCTGCCTGGCTTATGAGATCTGACCAGATCACAGCTTGTCCTGGTTTACTTTCACTTCCCACACACACACACACAGTGCAGTCATTTAAGTAACTAAACTAGTTGCAAATTATTGGCCCTGCGATTTCATGCATCTGTGAAAATGTATTACAGTACAATTCCCTGCATTTGCGCTAATGAAAAAGTTTGGCAGTTTCTCTAGTAAGTTTTATGAGGACGAAGATTGAGAGGGATCACTGTAATTATTTCAAATTAGAATAATACATTTGATTTTTATAAAATTAAAATGAATTAAATTGTCCATAGTGATTTGATTTTGTACTGGTCAATGTCCAGCATGGCGCATAATCTAGCAAGCTGTTGGAATTTTGAAAATTACTATTCTTGGTAGGTTATAGAGAAATATTTTCAAAAGCATTTTCTCAAGCAAGCTGGAACTGTCAAAGTAAAAATATAGATTTACATCTTGGTACATGTCTTGAGAAATTTGAGTCTTAGGGGATTGTTATAATCTGCTGGAGAATCTCAGGCAGTAGGTGTGTAAAAGCAATCTAATTGAAGTATAATAGACAAGTTTAATGATATTTGCGCTGCTAATCAGGCTCTTAAGTTTTGATTTATTTCAAAGGGTATTGTGTGGCCCCAAAAGTGCAGCTGTAGTCAGCAAAGGGATAGGGGCCATGTCATACTCATGGTGTACGTAGTTACAAAACTGTGATGCCTTTGTTTTCCATGTACTTCACTTTTACATTTCTAAGAACTACACCTGTTTGCCAAGATGGCAGCCATGTTGTTCTCAAAGTTGCTCCATGCAGGTGCAAAGGTGCAGATACATATACACTGGGCTCACCATACAAATCTGACTTTCTACTTTTACTTACGCTAAAGTGGAAGTCATTTTACAGTGAAAGTATATGGTTATTTTTTGTAACAAACAAAACAAAACACTCTTCTGCACAGATCAGGCCAGAAGGGTCTGAGAAATATGAAGAGTTAGGCTAAAATTGTCCTTGTGAAATTCAGATGCATCATACACTTCAATAGCACGTCTCAATTGTCCTGTGGAGTAGGATGCACAGCCAGAAAACTCATTGTTATGAGAACCATTGGGGACCCTTAGTGCATGTCCCTAATCATGGATCTGTATGCAGGGCAAGGATAGTCAGGCAGTGGAAGGCTTTCTGCTGAGCAGACTGCTCAGCACTAGTAAAAGCTCATTTTGCTCCTATGTTCTCCTGTTTTTATGGAAGCACAAAAATGGAGCAGTTTGATAACAGCAGCAGATTTACACACCTGGATTTTGCACCACAGGCTGCCATCTGTAGGCTGGATCCTGTCAATCCACATGGAGGTTGGTGAACCGCAGGAAACAGATCGCCACATCCTAGGGCTCTCAGTCATCTCCAGTACCAGCAGAATAGCTTTTCCATGTTGTACTGCCATTGGCCAAGCAATTGGTATAGTTCTTTTAGTTTCTTTTGCAGGGAGCTGTGGCAAGCAGCAAGAAAGTATGCTGTCTTTCTTAATCACGCTGATTTTTTAACTCTCTTCTAAGGTGCAGAATTGCTCCATGGGAAATGGGCACATGTGTTTGGGCTGAGATTCCTGAAAGATGGGATTGCCTGCATGCTGTTTGTGACCATCTCTGACCAAGGATTAGTATATACAAGGCAAATAAACAAATTACACAGAAAAAATATCCGCACTCCATGTCACTTGATTTCTCCTTGAACAGGAAACTGACCTTCAAGGCTCTGAAATCTGCTGCCATTTGATATGAGGCAACACTGTAATAGATTGTTCATTATAGTGTTTGTCAGGGATAACAGATAGATAGATAGATAGATAGATAGATAGATAGATAGATAGATAGATAGATAGATAGATAGATAGATAGATAGATGTCATGGAAATGCCTATAGATAATTCTTTAGTCAACTCCTGTTCTTATCTTTTCTTTCTCTAGTGGACTTTCATTTTCACCATAGAACTTTTGCTTTACAGTCATCAGTTATTATATTAAAAGACTGTACCCTGTGATCATTTAATCAGTAAGGGAGACAGCAAATGCCTGAAGAAGAGAATCTGGATGTAGTTGACTGATTTGTATTGGGCCAAACAGGAAACCTAACCTAGACAATGTTTAAAGCATGAGCCTGTTCCAGGATTTCCCCCTTTCTACTCCCCCACAGCTCTATCTGCTATAAATCTTTGTAATTTGCCTTACATACAGACTCAACCACACATAATTCTTTCATTAATTACATCTCAGATATAAATATTTCAATGAAAAATATAGAGGAGGGAAAAATAATTTTGCAAGAAAACAAGCTTACTACTGTTTTTCTTTGTGAGATTTATGAGCAGACTCTCTTGAATGGCTTTCTAACCAAACATGCAATTGGTTGTTTGCCCAGAAGCCAACATAAAATAGCTATCAAATATCTACCACAAATTAGTACATTGTTCAATTTTCATTCTAAGTCCCTGACAGTCTGGATCAAACAGCTCAGTAACTATTAACATCATTTATGGTTTGCTAATGCAAACCAGAGAGATACTGCTAGATGACTCTTTCCGCTCTACACAGAAGTTTGATTTGTTTACAGCCTTAAGGCAGATGGAACTGGGCAATAGCTAATCCCCTTTCTGAGATTAGGGATGTACAGAAGATATTATCTTCTGAAAATATATTGAGTTAATTTGCAAATAACAACCCAAACACTGCAAGATTTATTTTCTAAAGCTTATTGATTTAAACACATCCAGTCCCTTTAAAGCTACATATCCTATGCACTGCTGCTTACTGGCCTTTGATATAGCAATATGTATTAGCGAACACTATAGTAATATAGACTTAATAGACCACATACCTTCTTAGGCGATGTATCAAATTTTGTTATTGAGAATTATAAGTATATTATATGGATACCCCCTTACAAATAATGAAAAGCAGCCCAAAAAAAGCTCAGTTACAGCAGTCTTGCCTCACTAATATGGTCCATCAGATTAATGTGACAGGGTGGTACAGCCTTGGCACTGAATCTCAGATAAAATAAAAGTAGATTGCCTGGAGTTCAGAAATGAGCATTGCTATGGTTCACGTAAGATGGTGAATTGCTTTTTTCCTTTATCATTATAATCCTGATGGATGCTTTAGCTGGCAATCGCATATGGTGGGCGAGGGACTGTGTTCCAACATAATTCAGGCAGCGTTCAGAGTCATGGAGGCTCTTGCTTGCACCACTCTTGCTGCAGACCCAGGAAAGAGTACAGACAAGCAATCTGGGCATCAAGATCACTTACTTTAGCAAACATGTTATCAAACATGAAATAAACTGTGAAGATAACGTCCACTTTCATCAATGCTTTTCAAAAATAGGAGAATGCTTCTAAAAATATTTCCATTTAACCTACATAGAATAGCAATACATTAAATGGCTGGATTGTCAGAGATGCTGTGCAATCTAACTCCAAATAAAGTCAATAAGAACTGCAGGTGATCATTACCTTTGAAAGCCAGGACTCTAATGCTTAATAAGACCAACTAACTCCCAAGTAGTTCACTATGCAGAAAAAAACCCATGCATGGAACTGGAAACTCCAAAGGTTCTCTTCACAGCCTGGGATAGTGGGGTGGATTCTCTCTACACACACAAAGAATCAAAAGTGACCAACCCCAGAGTGCTCTCATTGACCTCAGTGGGAACAGAATCAGTCCTTGCAGATGCAGCATAGAGAAAACTTCCCTTCTCATTCACAGATGTGGTCCCTTCCAGGTCAGGACTCAGTTCTGTCGGCAGGGCACTATGGGGCAGTTTGCAGGGCTGTAGCCAGCCTGTAGAAGAATAAAGAACTCATTTTAAAAATAATAAGAGATAATGAATTATGTGTATTACTGAGAAGGATACACATATACACACATTTCATTTGCTTATTTTATTTCTCTTTAAATTTTGCCAGGCCTACAGATGCTATCAGAGTATTGCTTTGTATAGTATCAATC
Organism: Dermochelys coriacea; assembly: GCF_009764565.3. Classification (NCBI taxonomy): domain Eukaryota; kingdom Metazoa; phylum Chordata; order Testudines; family Dermochelyidae; genus Dermochelys; species Dermochelys coriacea. The sequence goes on from NC_050068.2 coordinate 331,567,111, forward strand.
TGAAAGTATTTTTAATAAATGTCTTTGAGCAGTGGAATATTCATAAAGTTTTGAGTCGTGGTCTAGGAAACGCACTGGCATGACCTACTTATAATAGTGCTTGTCACCCATCTTTTAGCTTTAAATCAGTTTGTCATTTTTTAAAAGCTTCTCTGTAGACTCTGAAAGCACAATGCAGGCCACCGGATCTCACCCACTCACTCCTGCAATAAATCTCTCACCTATGTCTAAGCTATTGAAGTCCTCAAATCATAGTTTAAAAACTTCAAGGTGCAGAGAATCCTCCAGCAAGTAACCCGTGCCCCATGCTGCAGAGGAAGGTGAAAACCCCCCCAGGGCCTCTTCCAATCTGCCCTGGAGGAAAATTCCTTCCTGACCCCAAATATGGCGATCAGCTGAACCCTGAGCATGTGGGCAAGATTCACCAGCCAGATACCCAGGAAAGAATTCTCTGTAGTAACTCAGATCCCACCCCATCTAACATAGTCTTTAGAGCTAGGACCTTTTTATGCAGAGAAAATCTGCCATGGTTGCAGGATTGATTCAAGTCCATCCTAGGTCTTGGGCAGATATAATTTTGGGGGGAAATTCGACATTTGAGCAGGAGAAGGATTTCTTCGGCAAAATGATTACCCTCTTGCCTGTAATGATGCTGTTTGAAACTACTCAGAGGATCTGAATGTTAGAGAAGTTCTAGGGGGATGGAAGAGGTGATCAAAGGTTCATGATAAATAAATGTATCAGTTGGCTGTGCAATTTATTACATGTATAATCTTTGTTAGCTGTAGCCCTCTTACAGATAGAGAATTTGTGAGCAAAAATGTTAGTAAAGAGACAAATGCTACTGCTCTCTCACATCCTAATCCTCTCTCCTGCTTCACGTCACTCAAAGTGTTGATACCACTTCAGATAATTCACATCACCTGATATGAGTAAAAGTTTTGAGTGAATTTTAATTGTTCAATGAATATGCTTCTTAATACAGCACTTATATGCTGGATACATCTCAATATTCTCCTTCCCAACAGCATGGGATAGATTGTCTCTAGCCCTTACTCAACTACATAGGAAGTAAGATTTCCCACTGACTCTCCTGTGTGAGTAAGGGATATTCCCTGATGTTCCCCACGCAAAGAAGTGGGCAAAGAGGAATGGGCAAAGTCTTGGCTGGGCCTCTTCTATTTGCCTGCCAAAGTAGTTGGCCAGATGACTGGAGGGTGGAAAGTAAGCTGGATCCTGTAAAGGTTAGAAGTAGCATACTCCCCTTGACAACAAAGGAGGAGCAAGGGAGAAATGGTGTCCTTTTGAGTCTATGTCTACACTTAAAATGCCACAGCTGCACAGTGTAGCCACTACAGTGACAGGAGCCACTGCAGTGACATAACTGCAGTTAATCCTCCTCCCCAAGAGGCAGTAGTAAAGTTGACAGAAGAATTATTCCGTCAACCTAGTGCTGTCTACACCGGGGTTAAGTCGGCTTAACTACATCTCTCAGGGGTGTGGCTTTTTCAGACCCCTGAGAGATGTAGCTAAGCCAATGTAGATTTTCTGTGTAGACCAGCCCACATGTCAGAGTTTGTTCTAGAGGCTCTTCTTGGGGCAGCATAGCTACACACTGCCTCTTACTCTGGGCTCTGTCTAGTGACTCTGTCTGGACCTATATGAAAAGGAGAGAGAATGACGTTACAAAATAAACACAAAACTTTCCTCTTGCTTTTGGGTTTCCCAGTGAATTTGGGGCCTGATTCTCCATTGCCTTGCAGCATAATGTTCCCAGGTTGGAATACCTTGCTCATTAAGCTAGAGAGAATCCTTCACACCCTGCTTTGCAAGGGTATGAGTGACTACACAAAGTGTAAGGTAGCAGGAAATTGGGCCCTTTCGGCTCATACCTTCCAAAACTCCAGATCTAATGTAGTTGTCCCTAGAATTGTGTCTCATCCGATTCAGCACTTTCAAAAAGACTGAGCAATGATCACTCACAGTATTGACAAACATGTTTTGGAAAATCAAATCAATACTGGATTTAGCGACATTCAATTACACATATTTTATTTGTAAATTGGTCACTGCCGTTTTTATTTACCTTATTATGAAAGACCTCAACTTTATAGAAAATCAATTCTCTGTCATTTAAAAGTTTTCTTATAGCTGAGCTTGGTCTCCATTTATTTTCTGTAGTGCTCCTAGTATTAAGGAGGTATATTAGACATATCTGTCAAGTTATTTTGCTGTAGGGATTTTAGAGGTTTACGGATATTATTGTTAAAACGAGTGTTTTAAACTTGTGTAATATATATATCCAGAGTGACAGATTAATAATAGCTGCCTATATAATATGAAACTCCAATAAAAATAAAAATTAATGTATCAAAGTTGTCACATGCAAGAATTAGCTTGACTATTAGAAATAGACTCTGGGCCAACTTTTTCCTTTCAATTATATTGGTGGAAACCCACATAAACTCATCAGAAGTCAGTGGAATTGCTATGGATTTACATGAGGTAAATCAGAGAAGACTTTGGACCACAGATGAATGGAATTTTGATTTAAATTTTGCAAAATCATAGCAAAACAAGAGGTAACATTTTCCAAAGCTCCGGAGTGACTTAGGAGCTTAATGGGACTTAGATTCCTAAGGGCCAGATTTTTAAAATCTTTAAAAGACTTATCCCGCTAGTGGTAGCTGTGGAGTATCTAACTGGGCTTTGTTACAATAGACAGCTTACCAATAGAGGGCACCATAGTATGATATTGTTGGGGACACCGGGCATGGCCACTAGGTAACTCAAGGGGATGGAAGACCACGAGTGTCGATGAAGGCCCCTCGCTCTAGGCCCAGATGCTCCCCCCCTTCCCTTTTCTGCCTGGAGACACTCACAGCGGTCATGCTGAGAAGTTTGCAACAGTGTATTGCAGGCGCAGACTGGCTGGAGCAAGATTAGGTCAAGCAGGACAGGAATGTTAGATAATGCTGAACAAACAACTCCATATATGGGGGAATAGATGATAAGAGGAAAAAGGGGAACTGGCTAGTATACCGGATTGGCTATATGGATACTCAGGGCAGCTTGCTATTGGATAAGTATGCTAAAGAATGAATGTATAAAATATGTGTAACTGCTTGCACTGGTGTGCAGGATTTGAGATTGTTGTCTCCCTGTACCGCTTGAAGCTTTAAATAAACTTTTCTACTTCTCCACCCTGTTGTGATTATTGGGTGATGCACACCGGACAACAAATCCAGCTGTTGCTTGCCTCGGGCTTTTGTGCCAGCAACAGTTTTTGGCATCCCTGGGTGGGCGAGAGGCTACAACACAAGCCTTGCCCGGATCCCTTGTGGGGACCGGCGGGTGACGACCGACGCCCAGTGCACACCGGTGTGATTCCCGGGGGCCTCAGAGGGGCATAGGCCAACCAGCCCCTTAGGGCACAACGGTGCAACGCGCCTGATAAGTGGAGAAGTGCCGCGGGCGACGGTGGGGAACTAGTCCTTTGGATAAGGTAGGAATCTTTTGAAATCCGGATTGTCTCCTCTGTTTTGAACCTGGGGACGTGCAGAGTTACCCTGTAGGCATGGGACAGGGACGGAGCTCGGGAGGGAGGGCACAGTGTATGCCCCAGAGTGTATCCTAGCAAATTGGAAGGTATTTGGATCAGATCCGATGACTAAGAATAAATTAAAACGATACTGTACAGTTGACTGGCCTCAATATCAACTAGAGGACCAGGAGCGGTGGCCACCAGGAGGGTCAATTAATTACAATACGATCTTCCAGTTACTTTTGTTCTGTCAGCGAACGGGGAAATGGAATGAACATCTGTATGCGCACTTGTTTTTGGCTTTGTGTAATCGATCCAATGTCTTACAGAGATGTAATTTGACTCCGACTGGTTCAGTAGTGGCTAATGTTAGTCCCCAGACCCACACCCCAACTGTGATGGCAGATCCAGTGTCCCCTTTGGCCCCCATGCCCCCCCACCTGATAGGACCCCTACAGTGGGCTTATATCCTTTACTTACTAAAACTAAGATCTCCCGTACTGGCACAGGTGAGCGTCCGGCCACGACTATGCAGGTCTATACCCATGTGCCCTTTAACCCTATGGATTTGGCTGCTTTCAAAGTACAGGCAGGGGAGTTTTCCACCAACCAGAGTAGGTTTATTTCAGTTTTTGAGGGCTGTCTTAGCAGCTATAAGCCGGATTGGGACGATTGCAACGTCCTCCTGCGCACCTTATTGTCTAAGGTCAAACTACAACAGGTTGTGTTCAAGGCAAGGGAGGAGGCACAGAGATGGTACAACCAGGATTGTAATAATGTCCCTGACCCGGATGAGCAGGTCCCTCGAGTGGACCCCAGGTGGAACCCAAATGATCCTGCGGGTATGACCCGGCTTACCACCTATAAGCAGTTGCTTTTGCATGGACTCTGTCACTCGGCTGTCCGACATAATAATTGGTCAAAACCGTATGAGGTAATGCAGGATCTAAAGGAAAGCCCAGGGGCCTTCCTACAGCGTATTCAGGACACTATTCGACAGAACACCAATGCAGACCCCAATGATCAGGAAACTGAGGCAATCATTAAGGGAATTTTCACGAACAGAGCAGCCCCTGATATTAAGAGAAAGTTACAGAAAAAAGAGGATCTAATGGGCATGACCATGGCACAAATCTTAAAGAGTGCAAACGGAGCTTATAGTCTAAGGGAGGCAGAAAAGGAGAAAAAGCAAGTTAGAATGATGGTAGTGGTGGTACAGACCGGCACTACGGGAAGTGGCCGGGGAGGAAGGGGCCATGGACGTGGACATCTGGGCCTGCAGGAGAGATGACTGGGTCGCAACCAGTGTGCCTTGTGTAGACAAGAGGGACACTGGAAGAATGAGTGCCCAGAGAGGAATGGAAAGGGGGGCGCCCCTATGATGGCAATGGAGGAACAGGAATAGGGGTGTCAGGGGGAATGAAGCGCCCTGCCCCCAGAACCCCGAGTAAAGATGTGGGTGGGAAGTTCAGAAATAGACTTTTTAGTGGACTCTGGAGCATCACGAACTGCCGTGAATCGACCCCTTCAGTTGCCGGTAGCAGACTCCCTTACCGTGGTGGGTGCCACAGACAGAGGCACCAAGTGCCCAGTGTATGCCCCAGCGGATGCGCGTTGGGAAATAGGACTATATCTCACAAGCTGGTCTATCTCCCTGAGTGCCCGACGCCTCTGCTGGGACAGGATCTGCTTTGTCGCCTAGGCGCCACCTTGCAGTTTACTCAAGACGAAATAACCCTTACCCTACCCCCTGAGAATGGATGGATCATGACTCTTACAGTTGAGCCCTCAGCTATGCAAGCTCTAGAATGGAGCCTGTGGGAAGACCGGGTGTACCCTCTAGTGTGGGCAGCGGGGATTCCAGGAAAAGCTACCCATCAAGTCACTGTTAAGGTTCAGCTCCTGCCAGGAAAAGGCCCAGTGCGAGTTAAACAGTATCCAATTGCGAGGGAAGCCAGAGAAGGTTTACATGACACTATAGATCGGTTCCTAACGTATGGAATCCTCCAGGAATGCCAGTCAGCCTGGAACACTCCCATCCTGCCCATACAAAAACCTGATGGCACGTATCGCTTGGTACAGGATCTGAGGGCAGTTAATGAACGGGTTAAAACTCTGCACCCCCTGGTTCCAAATCCATATACCTTACTGGCTTCTGTAGGAGGCCAGTATACCCATTTTTCGGTCCTCGATTTGAAAGATGCGTTCTTCGCTATTCCCGTAGGTACCTTGTCCCAAGAAATCTTTTCTTTCGAGTGGGAGGACACAAAAAGGGTTAAAAAGCAACTATGCTGGACAGTATTGGCCCAGGGATTTAAAAATTCCCCCACCCTTTTTGGCCAGGCTTTGGCCAGGGATCTGGAAGAGTGGAACAATGAGGAAGGGGCTCTTCTTCTTCAATATGTAGATGATTTGTTAATTGCTACAGTGGACCTAACCCCATGCCTCAAAGCCACTGTGAGTCTCCTGAATTTTATTGGCCTCCGAGGATATCGGGTATCGAGAAGCAAGGCTCAAATTGCTCTCCCGATGGTACAATTCCTGGGGTTCCACATAAGGCAGGGGGAGCGTCAGCTTTCCAATGAGAGGAAGGAAGCTGTCTGTCAGGTTCCCGTTCCCATTAATCGTAAATGCCTCAGAGCCTTCCTGGGCATGGCGGGGTTCTGTCGGATATGGATCCCGGAATTTGGATTGTGGGCTATACCCCTGTATGATTGTGTAAAAGGAGCAGATCGTGACCCCTTCTATAGGACCCCAGAGGCCGACAGGGCATTTAAAATCTTGAAAAGGAAGCTGATGGAAGCTCCGGCTCTGGGCCTCCCGGATCTCACTAAGCCGTTTCAGCTGTATGTACATGAATGAAAAGGGGTGGCCCTAGGAGTCTCACACAGTTGTTGGGAGCATGGAAACATCCCGTGGCCTATTTCTCTAAGCAGCTGGACCAAGTGGCAAAGGGATGGCCAGTGTGCCTGCGGGCAGTTGCAGCCACAGCCCTGACGCTGGCTGAAGCTGAGAAACTAACTTTGGGAGGGACAATACAGATATATACCCCTCATATGGTCCGAGCCTTATTGGATGCAAAGGGAGGCCTTTGGCTCACCCAGGCTCGGATGGCTAAGTACCAGGCTAAACTTCTAGAGAACTCTGAAGTCACCTTACAGTCTTGCCCCTCCCTTAACCCCGCCACCCTCCTACCGGAGACTGAGGAACAGGAACATGATTGTTTAGAGATCATAGATGCCCAATATTTCGTCTGGATTTAAAAGATATACCCCTCCTAAATGCAGATCATGAGTGGTATACTGATGGTAGCAGCACTGTGATAAATGGGCAAAGGAGGGCGGGCTATGCTGTCGTAACCCTCCATGACACTGTGGAAGCCAAGGGTTTGCCCACTGGGACCTCTGCCCAGCTGGCTGAACTAGTCGCCCTCACCTGTGCGCTTGAACTGTCAAAAGGAAAGCGGGTCAATGTTTTTACCGATTCAAAATATGCCTTTGGAGTACTACATGCTCATGCTGGCTTATGGAAGCAAAGGGGAATGCTGACAGCTCAAGGCTCCCTAGTCAAGTACGGGCCCCAAATCCTCTGGCTCCTAGAAGCCGTACAACTCCCCTCGGAAGTGGCGGTGGTACACTGTAAAGCCCATCAAAGGGAAGATCAAGATGTGGCCGGGGTAACGCCCGGGCAGATAGAGAGGCTAAGCATGCTGCCATCCTGATATTCCCTCAGACTGAAAATGCCCATATTCATGCCCTTATCCCATCCGTGGGGGAGCTTCTGACCCCCCAGTACTCTGGAGAGGAGAGACAGCTAACCGACAAACTCGGTCTCCAGGAAAAGGAGGGATGGCTCCAGTCCCTGGAAGGGAAGGTCCTTCTACCAAAGGGCCTGATCCAGCCAGTGTTACAGAAATTACATCAAACCACTCATGCTGTCAGGGAAGTACTTATCCAACTGATGGGAAAATACTTTATAACTTCTGGACTCTGACCCCTGGCTAGCCAGGTACAGGTGGACTGCTTAGTCTGTCAAAAGAATAACCCCCAACCAGGATATCCAGGGCCACCCGCTGCTCTGGAACCCACTCTGGGCCCCGGGCGGGTGTGGCAAATAGATTTTGCTGAGTTTCCTTGGACCCAAGGGTACAAATATCTCCTTGTCTTAGTGGATCGATTCAGCAGATGGCCAGAAGCCTTCCCATGCAGCAATTGCACTGCCAGGATGGTGGCCCTTAAGTTTGTTAAGGAGGTCATTCCTCACTCAGGACTTCCCCAGTGAATAGAATCTGACAATGGGACACACTTCACATCAAAAATCATCCAAAGCATCTCGAATGCCTTGCAGATCCCCTGGAAACTCCATACGCCCTGGAGACCACAAGCCAGCGGTGTAGTAGAGCATACCAATCAGACCCTTAAACGACATCTTTCAAAAGTGTGCCAAGAGGCCTCCCTGCGATGGCCTGATGCCTTACTCCTCGTCCTGCTCTGCATCCGCGCTCTCCCAAAAGGTAGATTAGGGCTTAGTCCCTTTGAAATTATGTTTGGGAGGGTATGGCCTATGAATGGCACACCGGTTCTGTCAGGGGAGTGGGAGCTGGGTAATGGTTTTTTGTCTCAGTATATGTGTTCCCTGTCTGCTGTTCTCTTGTCTCTTCACAGGTATACTAAAGACTCCCAGCCTCTTCCCTTGGACTCTCCCATCCACTCCTTACAGCCCGGCGACTCTGTGCTTGTTCACACCTGGAAAGACGAGCCTCTCCAGGAAAAGTGGAAAGGACCCTACATCGTCCTCCTGATCTCCCATATGGTGGCAAAGGTCGAGGGACACAAGAACTGGATCCATCACTCGCGTCTGGAGGCAGTACCCACCCCTTCATCAGCAGAGCAGTGGACCGTCCACCCCGTTGACTCCTCATCTAGTGACGATCTCAGGCTAAAGTTACTGTTTAAGAGACACAAACAGCGGCCACCTTAGCGCCAAAATGGGCCCACTCAAAAACTGGAAACCCTGGACTGGGAGGACCCCGGTAATAATTAATCGTGTAACCCTGTTATTTTCTATGCTGTTATTTCTAAACTGTGCATATCGGGAACATAATTCCTTTGTTTTACTTGCGCACCATGTTGCTACTTTAACAAACCAAATTGATTGCTGGGTGTGTGCTCCGACTCCACTTTCCCCCAGAACAGGAGTGCCCCTTGTCATGCTGCCCTTAACCCTAGCAGAATTAGCCACCACCAAAGAGCAGGAAAGTAGAAATGAAACGAACTCACCGTTCTGGAATAAAATCTCTTTGCAGCAAGCTACCTACCAGGATCAGGAGTATTCAGTTGCAGTGTTCACTGAGGGAGTGTTTTGTTTTACCCAAAACCAATCTGATCACTATAGGCGTCCTGTGGGAAGGAGCTCCTGTGTTATTACACAGTGGGCCGATGGATATCGGATAAAAACTGAGAGGGGAGGTCAACAGTGTGGATGTAATGGTTCCTCCCCTTTTGAGGAAACTCTTATGAATGATCCTTCCACAAATGGAGGGTCAGGAAATATAAATTGCAGTTCAGTTAATATTTCCACTATAGCAGACCAATGGTGGGTTTGCAGCGGTCCTTATGGTGAGTACAATTTGAACGGCACAATTAGGAATACCCCCCCTTGTACCCACTCAGGAGGATGGGAAGCCCCCCGGGGGCATATGAATTGTTTGGAAAAGCGGCCCTAAATATCCCAGGAATCCCTCTAAGGAACAGTCCTTACTGGGCCCTACAGGGTCACTATTTTGTATGTGGCCAAAAGGCTTACAAGGTATTGCCAGCCAATTGGACAGGTAGCTGTTATATAGCTTATGGAGTTCCTCATCTTTCAATAACCACCACACTGCCCAAAGAAAAGATTAGGAATACCCGAGATACCCCTGTTGAGTCACGAGAAGAGACCCTGCGGCGACTCAATGCGGCCTTGGAGGGCAATGCTAAGAATCTCCTCACAACTGAAAAGCTTACGGGGTGCTCCATACTGTGAATTGTGCCACTGATTACCGAGCCAGCCATAGCATGCATAGGCCGCTATATTGTAAGGCTTCAAATGGTGCTTGGAAAAGTAGCCTTAGAATTAGAGGACTCGATTTGTGATCTAGGGTCAGCAGTAGTAACATTAAATAAGGAGGTACAGCAGCTCAGAATGTATTCCCTCCAAAACAGGCTGGCCTTGGACTACCTTTTGGCATCCTAAGGGGGTGTTTCTGCCTTTGTCGGGTCCCGATGTTGTGTATATGTAAATGACAGCAGTTATGAGATTTATGATAAGGTAGTACAGGCTGAGGCCCATGCCCGAGCCGGAGCACATGCTGCTTACACTGCCCCCGAGAATGATTGGTTGCAAACCTTGTTCTCAGGCTGGGGTTTGTCATCTTGGCTTGGTGGTTTATTTAGTCTCTTGTTGAAAAGTTTTCTTCCTGTCTTAATCGTACTGATGGTGTTATGTTGTGCAATAACATGTGTCAGAGCCCTTGTAAAAAACATGGTAATGCATTCCCTTCAGGGCTACCACAAAGTGCTTATGCAAAGTCCCCTTATAAAAAGATAAGAGCCCAAGTGAGAAAAATCAGAGTCAAGGCTGTTGAGTATTCTCAAAGGAGGGAGTTGTTGGGGACACCGGGCATGGCCATAGGTAATTCAAGGGGATGGAAGACCACGAGTGTCGATGAAGCCCGCATGCTCTAGGCCCAGATGCCCCCCTCTTTCCTTTTCTGCCCGGAGACACTCACAGCTGTCACATTGAGAAGTTTGCAAGAGTGTATTGCAGGCGCAGACTGGCTGGAGCAAGATTAGGTCAAGCAGGACAGGAATGTTAGATAATGCTGAACAAACAACTCCATATATGGGGGAATAGATGATAAGAGGAAAAAGGGGAACTGGCTGGTATACTGGATTGGCTATATGGATACTCAGGGCAGCTTGCTATGATAAGTATGCTAAAGAATGAATGTATAAAATATGTGTAACTGCTTGCACTGGTGTGCAGGATTTGAGATTGTTGTCTCCCTGTACCGCTTGAAGCTTCAAATAAACTTTTCTACTTCTCCACCCCGTTGTGATTATTGGGTGACGCACACTTGGCAACAAATCCAGCTATTGCCTACCTCGGGCTTTTGTGCCAGCAACAATATCATGCTTATATAGAGAGTAAAAAGAAAAGGAGTACTTGTGGCACCTTAGACACTAACAAATTTATTTGAGCATAAGCTTTCGTGAGCTACAGCTCACTTCATCGGATGCATTCAGTGGAAGGGTCCAGGAACTTGTGGGAAGTGTCCAGGAAGTGCTTATGGGACTGGGATATGTGGAGGAAGAAGTAAAGTCTGAACGTTGAACTGTCTTGGGTCTCTCTCCACTTAGGCCTGAATACTGCACCGGCTTCCTAGCAGAACATGAAGAACATGAACTAGCTAATTTCTACATGGCCTGACTGTACTATCCTCCAGATGATTGTTGTGCAAAGCCTTGGCATCTCATAGTTCGGTTTCTTTTTCTGTAACATTGGCTTTTGGACAAATATCCTTGAATGTACCTACAGTTCCCAGTGGAGTCAATGCATGAGAGATTAGCTCTTCCCTCTGTAAAACAAGAATGCTTGAGCAATTTGGACTAAAATTTTATGCTGGTGCAGAAACAAAATCAATTAGGAGCATTTTCTAAAAGTGATTTTTTTAAGCTTGTTAATTAGTGTTGTGTCTGAACCCTGAAATTAACATGTATCATTTTTATTGCCATTATTTGTAAGTTTGCAATTTGCATCTGTGGATTTGGTCAGACTGTTGACTAGGATTAATACAGCCTTTCTTTGTGCGGATAAATAACAAAACAGGATGAAACAGGATGTAACAGGAAAAACTGGCCCCCATAACACAGTAACTTTTCTTCTATTTCCAACACACTTAATTTGATATAGAAAGGGGTGTAAATGATATGGTTTCTCCTGATACAAAAGTGCTGTTCATTTCCTCTTGGACCAAAGCTTGGTAGTTGACGTGCTATACCACAGAAGGCAGGACTGACTGTATTGTGGCTTACATCTGTGCTCTTTTTTCTCCCTTGTTCAATTACAGATGTAGTTCCTGGGTAAGACAAAGTACTGGTAACATTTTAAAATGATTATATGTTTATTTGCATGATTGTTATGGGGTGTCTGTAATGCAAGACATGCAAAATGTGATATCAATGCTTAAATATCAAGGTGATAGGCAGCTCAGAAATACCTGAGACCTGCTTCTATCCTTGAGCAAAGAACTAAAAGGTTTTGAGTCTTCATGAAACATAACATCATTGTCCTCAGCCTCCCGTGTTCTGCCCCAAAATACTTTCTCCCGCTGTACAATGTTCAAATCAGAATTCCTTCTCATTTGAAGCTGAAACACTCAGAAATGGCCCCCAGATACTGCTTTTGGGCCGGAGACAGGATGGGACAGGATTCTCTGCCACAGAGAATGTGCAGCTCCTCTATGGTCCCCTTCACTCAGCCCCCATCCTCCATGAGCCCAGAAACCACACTGATTCTGTTGCTGGGGCCCTTCAGAGACACAGAGGATGACACTGGATTTGGTCAAACTATTCCCTAGTCTGGTGAGGTAAGCCTAGAGGCATTTTTCCTGGCTATTTCCTCATGAAAACAAAAGAGTAAGATATTATTATTATTATTCTTTTGTGAGAGTGTCTATTGGTTCCAATCATGGATCAGGAACCTTTTGTGCTAGGCTCTGTACATAAACACAGTGAAAAGATGGTCCCCGCCACAAGGAGTTTACAATTTAAGCAACAGTAGCATTGTAAAAATATCAGAAATTTGGAGTAAAAGATATTGGCTCAGATTCTGGCCCCTGATGGAGGGGCAGGGGGTTAGGAGGCGATTTTACACAGCTCTGGAAGTGTAACGATCAGCATATGTGGGCTTATGCTGCCCCTTGTTACAGCCCCTAGAGTAGAGGCATGCCAGAGTTAAGCCCTTAAGGTTGATCTAATTTAATTGACTCTTGGAGCTGGTTCAGAACTTTGGATTTGCAAAGGCAGCAAAAAACTGACTCCCAACTCAGGTGTGCCTACACTTAACCTGTTACAGTGGCAGCACTGCAACTGTGCTGCTGTAGTACTGAGTGTCCTTCTGAGGCTATGTCTACACTTAAAATGCTACAGCGGCACAGTGTGAAGGCTCACTCACTACAGTGACAGGCGGGGTTCTCCCATTGGTCTACATCAGGGATCGGCAACCTTTGTCACGCGGCCTGTCAAGGAAAGCCGCTGGCGGGCCAGGACGGTTTGTTTACCTGCAGCGTCTGCAGGTTTGGCCAATCGCAGCTCCCACTGGCCATGGTTCGCCGTTCCAGGCCAATGGGGGCTGTGGGAAGAGGTGGCCCAGCCCACGGCGCTTCCCCATTGGCCTGGAATGGCGAACCACAGCCAGTGGGAGCTGCGATTGGCCAAACCTGCAGACGCTGCAGGTAAATAAACTGTCCCGGCCCACCAGCGGCTTTCCCTGATGGGCTGCTTGCCAAAGGTTGCTGATCCCTGGTTTACATAAACCACCCCCCCCGAGAGGTGGTAGCTAGCATAGGTGCTGACTTTTGTTTTTGTTGGTGTGTGCTTTTGAAAGGGTATGTGTTTCTGGGGTGGTAGGCGCTTTGTCAGTTTTGGGGGGAGTCTATTTTCATCATATTTATACACTTCTTTCATATTCTAGTTATTGAATGTGTCTGTCATTGGTATCTTTACTATTTTAATAATGATTAAATTGTTATGAACTACATCATTACATTATCATGAATTACAGTATATTAAAATAAATGCAATCCCTTCACTAACGTCCCAGTTTAAAGACATTATGTTTCACTGTAGCTTTCTAGATGAAACTCTCAGCAATCTTATTTACATCTAGTTCCCTGGTAGGGTCTTGCTGCACGTTAAGGACAGCTACATTATTCAGTTGTATCTGTCCAGTTGATGACTAGACATCATTTTTAAGTTTTCTAAAGTTGGAGAACGAGAATTCTGCGGTTCAAGATGATACAGGCACAGTGAAGATTTTTATAAATTTGCATCGGGGGTAGCCGTGTTAGTCTGTATCCACAAAAATAACAAGGAGTCTGGTGGCACTTGAAAGACTAACAGATTTATTTGGGCATAAGCTTTCGTGGGTACCAAATAAATCTTTAAGGTGCCACCGGACTCCTTGTTGTTTTTATAAATTTGCAGTCCTCCGGAAGCACAGTGCTTCCAGAGTACTGCAAATGACTCCAAGATCTCTTTCTTGATAAGTAACAGCTAATTTAGGCCCCATCATTTTGTATGTGTAGTTGAGATTATATTTTGCTATGTGCATTACTTTGCATTTAACATTGAATTTCATCTGCCATATTGTTGCCAACTCATCCAGTTCTGTGAGATCCCTTTGCACCGCTTCACAGTCTGCTTTGGACTTAACTATCTTGAGTAATTTTGTCCCATCTGAAAATGTTGCCACCTCACTGTTAACCCTTTTTGCAGATCATTTATGAATATGTTGAACAGCACTGGTCCTAGTTTACTTCTCTCCATTCTGAAAATGGGCCATTTATTCCTACCCTTTGTTTCCTATCTTTTAACTGGAATGCCTGGCGATGCTTTCAGGATCATCTAAGGATCCTTAATTTAATTTAATGACAAGCCTTTTCTTATCTTAATCACCCTGCCTCTGTTTATAAACAAACTCTCTGCCCCAAGGGCAGAAGCTGTTAGCAGCACAGAACTCATCACATTCCACACTCAAACTCTGGCTCCTGGATGCTGAGCACCACCTATATTTTTTTTCCCATGGATGCTTGAGCCCTGGAGCACCCACAGAGTTGGCGCCTATGATAGGTAGGTTGAGGAAAGAATTCTTCTATTGACCTAGCTCTGCCCACACAAGGGGTTAGCTTGGCTTAACTGTGTCGCTCAGGGGCATGGATTTTTCACATCCCTGAGCAATATCGCAGGGTTGACGTAATGTTTTAGGGTAGACCTGGCCTCACCAGGCTGCACTTGTGTGTGTTACATCTTCAGAGGGCTGGAAAATCTGGCCCGTAGTGAAGGCTTTTTGTTGTTTTAAACTCCTCTATTTTTTACTTCATTTTCCTACACATTCCTTTCCAGATGCTGCCTGTGCTACTCAGAGCTGCTCTCCTGGCCATGGGAGCCCCTGAACATCAGGCTGCAATGAATTCCAGCCCTCTGGTGTCACCCACCACTCCAGGGTCTCTGCCCCACATTCTCTGAGCGGGTGCTGGTTCCTCTGACGCTGGGTATTCCACTGGAAAACAACATCTGATACAAACCACTCCATCCTCCCCCATTATCAGTGCATAGTGAAACAGTAAAACATCTGCTATCTTCCACGCCCAGGACTAAAACCACCATCAGAACATGGGCAGAGACATTCAGAGCCAGCATCTCTACTCAGGTTACAGAGACCAAACTGGACAGTCTCTACCCAAAAGAATAAATGGACACAAATCTGACATCAGGAATCATAACATTCAAAAACCAGTAGAAGAACACTTCAGTCTCTCTGGTCACTCAATAACAGACCTCAAAGTGGCAATTCTTCAACAAAAAAACTTCAAAAACAGACTCCAGCGTGAAGCTGCAGAACTGGAATTAATTTGCAAACTAGATACCATCAGATTAGGCCTGAATAAAGACTGGGAGTGGTTGGATCATTACAAAACCTAAACTTAATTTCCCCAATACTAATTTCTCCCTACTGTTACTCACACCTTCTTGTCAACTGTCTGTAATGGGCCACTCTCTTACCACTTCAGAAGTTATTTCTCCTCCCTTGGTATCCTGCTGTTAATTGATTTATCTTGTTAGACTGACATAACACTTGGTAAACACCCCTATCCTTTCATGTATTTATACCTGCTCCTGTATCTTTTACTTCACACATCTGATGAAGTGGGTTCTAGCCCATGAAAGCTTATGCCCAAATAAATTTGTTAGTCTCTAAGGTGCCACAAGGACTCCTCATTTTTTCACTAGTGCTTGAATGCTCCTGTATCGATGCACGGGGTGAATTTAGAAATACTTTCCATGATTACAGGACATTCTGCAGAGCAAAAGGGAGACACTAATGCAACACTTCAATTTTTAAAAGCTTTTCAGTGAAGGAGCCTGAAGGTCTTATAAAAATTTAAAGCTGTTCAAATTTTGTTAGTCACTTCCAAAGTCCTTAGTACCTTGAAAAACATGTAGTTTATCCATTATTTCTGATGTTCTTGTAGTTATTATGAGAAGGCTAGTGTCGCTACAATTAAAATCTAAAGAAAAATTTCCATTATATTCCTGATTTTGACCTCACTCAGATTTTCAGAACTGTGTGTGCATATTTGTACACCTAATGTAAGCATGCAATTTCTGTTTTCACGTGCAATTACAATTAATGTACATGTAAATGTCCAGTGAACATATTGTTCTGTGTGAACCATGATGGATGTAGTTTAAGATGTCTGCAGCCAAGGGAAAACCCACAAAGGACACTGGGTTTAAGCCACAGCTAACAGAATTGGCAAGTTATATTAAAATAAGAATAATGATAATTAATAATTACAAGCTCTTACATAGCACTTTGCATCTGCATATCTCAAAGCACTTGGCAAAACAAGATATAATTATATATTTTATATATGGGGAAACTGAGGTACAGCAAGGTGAAAAGTAGATAGGATTTAGTATATGGAGTCTGAATGGCTAGGGAGAATACAAGGGCGGGGTTAAGGATATTTATCCATTCCTTAATTGTACATTTGCACACTGTTCAATGAGTTTAATTCAAAGAAAATTTAACTTTGAATTTCCTGACTTTCAAAAATTTGTGCTTTTTCAAAACTACATTACTTTATTAAAGGGGTTTTGATACATATTTAGGACCTGACCTCCAGTTTAATGACATTTTTTGTCTGGGAGATTTTAACCATTCTTTGCATTCATCTTACTCATTTTTACCTTTGCATTCAGTTTCACAACAGTTGGCAGGAATCTGTGGCCCATACCTTTAAGCAGACAATGGTTATGTATAAATTCCATTGTAATGTAAAAGGTGAATGGAAAGACTTGTACAACTATGATGATGTGCAATGTGTGAGAACAGCTGCATGCAGTTAAGCAATAGAAATGCAATGAGAACTTATAGTCTTTTATTTAGTCAAGTAATTCAATATGTCCTGTTTTATTCACTGGTGCGGTAAGAATGCAGAACAACAAACCATTCTCATTTGTTTTCCCTGGTGGGAGGAACTGATAAAAGAAAATCAACCAAAATGACTGGCTACTAGTGGATTGGGCTGTAACCCCTTCCAAAAATCATGTTCATGTTTTTATAGGAAAGAAAAAAGTAAGGGCCTGATTCTCTTCCCCACCACCCCAGCCTATATACTCACCCTGCCTGAATTGACAGAGTTGTAAGTTGCCCACACTGCACTTTCCTAATTTCCTGGGACCCTGTGGAAGTCTCTTAGTGGCCTTTGTCTGCATATGGGAAAGGGCAGATGTGGGCTGTGCATCATCCCCTACACAACTTGGCAGGAAAGGCACAGGAATGCTAATGCAGCCTGAAGATGTATTAACTTCCTTGAGGAGCTTCTCTATGCTGTGAGGAAGCCTCTGGCAGCATTATCGAGCATACTGTCAGCAACCCGGAGGTACGGCCACAGAACTGAGGTCATCTTCCTTGCCTGTTGATTTGATCATATCACTTTCCTCATTGAATCCCTACACTCACTTCCCGCTATCACATCAGATTTAATCTTATTGTCACCACCTTCAAAACTCTACATTATTTTGCCTTTCCCTACTGCATCACCCACAATGAGCTTTGTGTTGCCACCTCTTCTCCACCCATGTTCAGCCCAGCCATGTGTTTGTCAGCTTCCCACACATTAGTGTCTGTGACTGTTTCATAGTATGGCTTCTCTGAGCTCCCTCAGAAAGCTCCTAACCTTGTCCACATTTAAATCCCTCCCTTAAAGCCTGCTCCTCTGATACTGCCAACAGTGGGTTAGGTGACTTGTATAAAGACTTTCCTATTTGTTTACCCCCTTTCGGTAATCTCTGTCTACTCATCTGTTTGTCCTTAGATTGTGAACTCCTCAAGACAGGGATCATCCTTTCCTGAATGTCTGGAAAGCGCTTAGCACATCATGAGTGTCACCATAAATAAATATCAAATAACAGGCTTCCAGATGGATGGCTCTGTGTGATTGGCCAGATCTCAGCGACTTTGAGCAGATCTCAGGAGAAGTGTTTGGGGGCAGGAGCAGACTTACCATGAAACAAACTGTGCGGTGGCACGGGGTCCCCAACGATGGGGGGCCCCCACAAATGCAGGACAAATATCTGACAACCTGCCCCGAGTCCCAAGTGGTGGTGCAGCAGGGCTCAGCCAGGCAGGCTGCCTGCATGCCCTGCCACGTGGCCTCATGCCGTTCCTGGAAGCAGCCAGCTGGTGGCACGTCTCTGCGCGCCCCTGGCGGGGGAGGTGACTCCACGTGCTGCCACCGCCCCGGGCAGTGCACAGAGACCTGCTGCTCCCCTCCCCCCCAGGAGTGCACAGAGATGTGTCAGCAGCAGGGTTAAGGTGGCTCCCTGTCCGCTCTGCCTCCTTCCCTCCGTGCCGCTTTGCTCCCAGAAGCGGCCGTCGTGTCCCTGTGGCCCCTGGGGTAGGGCGGTGTCTCCACATTCTGCCCCCTCCCCGAGCACCGACTCTACAGCTCTCATTGGCTGGGAACTGTGGCCAATGGGAACTGTGGGGGCAGCATCTGTGGGCAGCAGAGAGTGGAGACCCCCTGCCGCTCCTCCAGGAGCCACTGCCAGAGGGGTGTGTGTGCCAGTCGCTTTGGGGGTCACGCTGCCCGAGGTAAACGCTGCCCCTCTGCCCCCCTCCCGCACCCCACCCTCCTGCCCCAGCCCAGAGCCCACACCCCTCACCCAAACTTCCTCCCTGAGCCTGACCCCTCCCAGCTCCCACATCCACTCCCCTGCCCCAGGCCAGAACCCACACTCAGCACCCAAACTCCCTCCCAGAGCCTGACCCCCACACCTCCTCCTACACCCAACCCCCTGCCCCAATCAAGTTACCTCACTTTATTTTCATTTACTTCCCATTACTTATAATATAGGAGGAGGATAAAGAAAAAAAGAATGAAAACCAGGGGGGAGATAAGAGAGAATGTTCTTTTTCTTGGCTGCGTCCCGATGGGGGGGGAGGCTAAAATGAATCTGTGCACAGGGCCCCACTAACTCTAAATCCACCATTGGTTTGGGGGCCAAATTCCCTGCTTCTTCACGGGAGCAAAAGCCAAGGAAGGTTTCAGAAGGACCTTTGGAAAGAAACCTCCTAAAGTTTTCGTTCCCAACTTTATATTGGTTGTTGGTTGGGATCATCTGGGTATTTCTCATAGTCTATTCCCTGCCATTCTGGGGCTTCAAGCCTTGGTGTACCTTGGTCCCATTTGTTGTCTACCTGGGGCACATAGGAATTTAGTCTCCTGTGGGCTGTAGTACTTTGGTTTAATTCCAGTTGTTGGGTTTAGTGTGCAGGAGCTGGAAGGTGTTAACTCTGGTCTACACAGGCATTGAGGTTGAAGTTAGCAGCGTTAAATCGATGTAACCCTGCACCCGTCCACATGAAGAAGCCCTTTTTTTCGACTTAAAGGGCTCTTAAAATCGATTTCCTTACTCCACCCCCGACAAGGGGATTAGCGTTGAAATCGGTTTTGCTGGGTTGAATTTGGGGTACTGTGGATGCAATTAGATGGCATTGGCATCCGGGAGCTACCCAGAGTGCTCCATTGTGACCACTCTGGATAGCACTCTCAACTCAGATGCACTGACCAGGTAGACAGGAAAAGGCCTGCGAACTTTTGAATTTCAATTTCCTGTTTGGTCAGTGTGGCAAGCTGCAGGTGACCATGCAGAGCTCATCAGCAGAGGTGACCATGCAGAGCTCATCAGCAGAGGTGACCATGATGGAGTCCCAGAATCGCAAAAGAGCTCTAGCATGGACCGAATGGGAGGTACGGGATCCGATCGCTGTATGGGGAGAGGAATCCGTGCTATCAGAACTACGTTCCAGTTTTTGAAATGCCAAAACGTTTGTGAAAATCTCCCAGGGCATGAAGGACAGAGGCCATAACAGGGACCCAAAGCAGTGCCGCGTGAAACTTAAGGAGCTGAGGCAAGCCTACCAGAAAACCAGAGAGGCCAACGGCCACTCCGGATCAGAGCCCCAAACATGCCACTTCTATGATGAGCTGCATGCCATTTTAGGGGGTTCAGCCACCACTACCCCAGCTGTGTTGTTTGACTCCTTCAATGGAGATGGAGGCAACACGGAAGCAGCTTTTGGGGACGAGGAAGACGATGATGATGAGGTTGTAGATAGCTCACAACAAACAAGCGGAGAAATGGGTTTTCCCAACAGCCAGGAACTGTTTCTCACCCTGGACCTGGAGCCAGTACCCCCCGAACCCACCCAAGGCTGCCTCCCGGTCCACCAGGCGGAGAAGGGACCTCTGGTGAGTGTACCTTTTAAAATACTATACAAGGTTTAAAAGCCAGCATGTTTAATGATTAATTTGCCCTGGGATTCATGGCTCTCCTGGATATACTCCCAAAGCCTTTGCAAAAGGTTTCTGGGGAGGGCAGCCTTATTCCATCCACCATGGTAGGACACTTTACCACTCCAGGCTAGTAGCACATACTCGGGAATCATTGTAGAACAAAGCATTGCAGTGTATGTTTGCTGGCGTTCAAACAAAATCCGTTCTTTATCTGTTTGTATTATCCTTAGGAGAGTGATATCATTCATGGTCACCTGGTTGAAATTGGGTGCTTTTCTTAATGGGACATTCAGAGGTGACCGTTCCTACTGGGCTATTTGCCTGTGGCTGAACAGAAATGTTCCCCGCTGTTAGCCACGCGCTGGGGGGAGGCAAAATGCGACCTTGTAACGAAAGCACATGTGCTATGTATGTAATGTTAACAGCAAGGTTTACCATGAAAGAGTATACCCATTGTTCTATAAAATATGTCTTTTCAAATACCACTGTCCCTTTTTTTTCTCCACCAGCTGCATGTGTTTCAAGGATCACAGGATCTTCTCCTTCCCAGAGGCTAGCAAACATTAGAAGGCGAAAAAAATGCACTCGTGATGAAATGTTCTCTGAGCTCATGCTGTCCTCCCACACTGACAGAGCACAGACGAGTGCACGGAGGCAGACAATGTCAGAGTGCAGGAAAGCACAAAATGACCAGGAGGAGAGGTGGTGGGCTGAAGAGAGTAAGTGGCGGGTTGAAGAGCGGGCTGAAGCTGAAAGGTGGCGGCAGCGTGATGACAGGAGGCAGGATTCAATGCTGAGGCTGCTGGAGGATCAAACTAATATGCTCCAGCGTATGGCTGAGCTGCAGGAAAGGCAGCAGGAGCACAGACCGCTGCTACAGTCCCTATGTAACCAACCGCCCTCCTCCCCAAGTTCCATAGTCTCCTCACCCAGATGCCCAAGAACGCGGTGGGGGGGCTCCGGCCACCCAGCCACTCCACCCCAGAGGATTGCCCAAGTAACAGAAGGCTGGCATTCAATAAGTTTTAAAGTTTTAAACTTTTAAAGTTCTGTGTGGCCTTGTCCTTCCCTCCTTCACCACCCCTCCTGGGCTACCTTGGTAATTATCCCCCTATTTGTGTGATGAATTAATAAAGAATGCATGAATGTGAAGCAACAATGACTTTATTGCCTCTGCAAGTGGTGATCGAAGGGAGGTGGGGAGAGCGGTTAGCTTACAGGGAAGTAGAGTGAACCAAGGGGCAGGGGGTTTCATCAAGCAGAAAGAAACAAACAGAACTTTCACACCGTAGCCTGGCCAGTCATGAAACTGGTTTTCAAAGCTTCTCTGATGCGCCCTCCTGTGCTCTTCTAACCGCCCTGGTGTCTGGCTGTGCTTAACCAGCAGCCAGGCGATTTTCCTCAACCTCCCACCCCACCATAAACGTCTACCCCTTACTCTCACAGATATTGTGGAGCACACAGCAAGCAATAATAACAGTGGGAATATTGGTTTCGCTGAGGTCTAACCGAGTCAGTAAACTGGGCCAGCGCGTTTTTAAACGTCCAAATGCACATTCTACCACCATTCTGCACTTGCTCAGCCTGTAGTTGAACAGCTCCTGACTACTCTCCAGGCTGCCTATGTATGGCTTCATGAGCCATGGCATTAAGGGATAGGCTGGGTCTCCAAGGATAACTATAGGCATTTCAACATCCCCAACGGTTATTTTCTGGTCTGGGAAGAAAGTCCCTTCCTGCAGCTTTTGAAACAGACCAGAGTTCCTGAAGATGCGAGCGTCATGTACCTTTCCCGGCCATCCCACGTTGATGTTGGTGAAACGTCCCTTGTGATCCACCAGTGCTTGCAGCACTATTGAAAAGTACCCCTTGCGGTTTATGTACTTGCCGGCTTGGTGCTCTGGTGCCAAGATAGGGATATGGGTTCCGTCTATGGCCCCACCACAGTTAGGGAATCCCATTGCAGCAAAGCCATCCAGTATGACCTGCACATTTCCCAGGGTCACTACCCTTGATATCAGCAGATCTTTGATTGCGTTGGCTACTTGCATCACAGCAGCCCCACAGTAGATTTGCCCACTCCAAATTGATGCCCGACTGACAGGTAGCCGTCTGGCGTTGCAAGCTTCCACAGGGCTATTGCCACTCGCTTCTCAACTGTGAGGGCTGCTCTCATCTTGGTATTCTTGCACCTCAGGGCAGGGGAAAGCAAGTCACAAAGTTCCATTAAAGTGCCCTTATGGATGCGAAAGTTTCGCAGCCACTGGGAATCGTCCCAGACCTGCAACACTATGCAGTCCCACCAGTCTGTGCTTGTTTCCTGGGCCCAGAATCGGCGTTCCACCGCATGAGCCTGCCCCATTAGCACCATGATGCCCACATTGCCAGGGCACGTGTTTTGAGTGAAGTCTGTGTCCATGTCCTCATCACTCTCGTAACCGCGCTGACGTCGCCTACTCACCTGGTCTCGTTTTGCCAGGTTCTGGTGCTGCATATACTGCTAGATAATGCGTGTGGTGTTTAATGTGATCCTAATTGCCAAAGTGATCTGAGCGGGCTCCATGCTTGCCGTGGTATGGCGTCTGCACAGAAAAAAGGCACGGAACGATTGTCTGCTGTTGCCCTGACAGAGGGAGGGGCGACTGACGACATGGTTTACAGGGTTGGCTTACAGGGAATTAAAATCAACAAAGGGGGTGGCTTTGCGAGAAACTGAATGGCCGCCTCAAGGATAGAACTCAAAACTGGGTTTAGCAGGCTGTTGATTTCACAGAGGGAGTGAGGGAGGAGAAAATGAATACAAAACAAATCTGGTCTATTTCTTGTTTTGAGACACTTCATCTATCTTTATACATCTTGCTGGCAGCAGACTGTGCAGTATGACCACTAGCCATCGTCACCTCCTGGGTGCTCGGCAGAAGACGGTGCAGTATGACTGCTGGCCACCATCTTCTGCTGGCTGCAGATTAAAAGACAGTGCATTGCCGGTAGGACTCAATCGCCATGAGACGAAACAAGGGAAATGACTTGGCTGAGTCACTCCCATGTTTGCCCAGGCGCCCGGTTAAAAGAACACCCAGGACTACGTCGACGACGGCTACCAGTCACACTGCATTATCTGCTACCAAAAGGCAATAAACTGCTGCTGTGTAGCAATGCAGTACCACGTCCGCCAGCACCCAGGAGACATACGATGACGGTTAGCTAAACGGGCTCCATGCTTGCTGTGGTATGGCGTCTGCACAGGTAACTCAAGAGAAAAGGCACAAAATGATTGTCTGCCCTTGCTTTTACGGAGGGAGGGAAGGAACGGGGGCCTGACGATATGTACCCAGAACCACCTGCTACAATGTTTTAGCCCCATCAGGCACTGAGATTTCTACCCAGAATTCAAATGGGCGGTGGAGACTGCAGGAACTGTGGGATAGCTACCCATAGTGCAAAGCTCCAGAAGTCGACGGTTGCCTCGGTACTGTGGACACAGTCCACCGACTACATGCACTTAGAGCATTTGTGTGGGGACACACACACTCAACTGTATAAAAACGCTTTCTACAAAACCGACTTCTATAAATTTGACCTAATTTCGTAGTGTAGACATACCCTTAGTCACCTATTACATACAGGGGGTCAGACTGGATGATTTGGTGATCCCATCTGACTTTAAACTCTATGACTCTCTGACCTCCTGTGTCAGAAGGGGCAATCTGGGACTAATAAGTGTGAGACAGTCAGACACTGAAGTGGGGGAAATATCACAAAACAATATTAGTGAAAATTCACTGGAATTAAAAAAATCCACTTCCTTCACTTTGACTATGTTCATGTTCCCTTGTGCTTTTGTGATTTCTGCCAATATTCATGTAGATGGAATTCCTGACAGGAATGTTCACAGAAACAGCAAATGTTAAACAAATATAAGCATGGGCGGTGGGTATTACAGGCCAGGGAAGATAAGCCTTCCCTAACCCAGGCCGTGGCCTAGCCATGTTCCTCCTTGAGGCTCCACCTCCCTCCCTATCCCCCTCTCCCCTGAAGTCGGCAGAGACCCACCTGCAGCCAGGTGCTGGGGCCACCCGGGGCAGCTCGGCTGGTCCGGGGGGTCGGGCCAGTGGTCCAGGGTGGCACTCAGGCCATCCTGGGTGTCGGGCCAGCAGCCCAGGGTGGCGCTGGGGGTGGCACAGGGGCCGGCTGGCGTGGCTGGGGTGGGCCGGCCAGTGGCTTGGGGTTGCTGGGGTGGCTGGGCCTCGGGGCTTCTCTGGCCACTGGGGGGTAGGGACCATGGGCGGAAGATGCGGGGCCGGTGGGTTAGCCTGCCTGAAGTGGGGGTTCACCTACCACCCATGAATATTAGAGAATATTTGCAGAAACCTAACTTTGAACTTGTACATGTGAGTATTTACTCCAGAAACATAATACTGTGCACTACATTTATCCATCCAGGCAACAAAAGCAATAACCTGGGATCTGTGTGTCCAATCAAAACTAACTGACGTATCTCAAAATCTGAATACCACTAAGGGCTGCTCTTCACAGGAAAGTTTTACCAGTAATACAGGTATAATTATATGTATCATTAAACTGATATAGTTTACTGGTTCAATTTTACTGGTAGAGTAAAACCAAGATAGTTATATTGGTGCAAACCCCTATTTCACTATGAGTGGCATTTTAAAATAAATTTATTTAACTTAAATCCCTTATCGACATAAACTAAACCAAAAAAAAGGCCCTCTTACACCATAATAAAAATATCCACACAGTGGGTTATACCAGTACAACTATAATTGGTTTAAATTCACACCTTATGTATAATTGGTAGAATTTCCTGTGTAGACAAACCCTTACATAGAACTGTGTGCAAAACAATCACAGACCAGAATTAGTCATAGTAAAGTTGAGAATATTGGAAGATATTTATGGGTTGGCTGCCAGCTTGGCTGACTTACCAGGAATTGAATGGGGGACTTCCAGAAATGTAGTCACTACAGCTTGAGCTAAAGAGTCAGCCTTTATAGCTGAACAGAACAAGAAGCTAAATTATAGTCAAATAACTTATTTGCTATGAATTCTTTGCTCTGCTCTTCTGAGATCCATGTTTATATTATTTTTAAAAAATCTTCATTGCAACTGAAAATGGAAGATAAAGTAGCCTTCTAGACTTTTGTATCTGGAACAAATCACAAATCTATTTAACAGAAAATTACAGGGCAGGGTGGTGTAGCTGGACTAGTGATATTGTTAATAAGCACCCTTGATGCGTCTGACTCTCTCTTTCTTGATAATAGTTCCTGCAATCCTTATTTTGAAATTACTCTGACTGCAGCATTTTCCTGATAAGTGTAGGTCTAAAACAGTAGTTCTTAACCTCTGGCCTGCTGGTCACTTGCAACCCAATCAGCACACAGCTGCAGACCATGTGACATCTGCAGTGCAATGTATTGTTTGGAGCTCACATAATACATAGAGAGCTGCATATGTGGCCCACAATGGTAAATACGTTGAGAACCACTGATCTAAAGTGACATCTCAGTTTGCCCTAGATCCATATTCACTCTGATATCAATGGGAGTTGCACTATGGATTGAGGCCAATACGTAGCCCTGAGGCTTAAATGCTAACATTCAATGTTAATGTTTTAGGCTTAAGGGGGAAAGAAAGTTAAATAATTAAGCAGCTAGGTTTCTTGCTAGGTTTCTATTGTATAATGAGGTTATCTTTTCCCCTATATGGGTAAAGATGCTGCTGCCTGTACTGGAAATATAACCAAGTGAAGATTTTGGTCACAGAACTGTGATGAATGAAACCCTTGCCAGTATCATGTATCATTCAAAAAGCACAGCTGGCTCACTCTGTTGTCTCAGCTTGTCAGACATAATTGTTTGATACTGACTGAAAACATTAAGGTACAAAACACTAAAGGCTAAATTCTGCTCTGATATGTACATGCAACTTTTCTTCGGTCAACAATTCTTCAGTCTCTGTGCCAGTTAAATCCCACAGGAGAACAGCACACTTGTATTGGAAAGCACATTTAGCATTAAGTAAACAGTTCACTCTCTTCTTTTTATTTCATATCTTAAATGACTTTCAGTTAGCGGAGAGGCTAAAGTGACATTTCCATGAAGTATTAGGGTCAGTACTTGTACAAATAGTTCTATTAGCCTTAATTTTCAAAAGTGACCAGTAAATTATGATTGGGATGGTATGGCTGGGGTGCTTGTGATGGTGTGGGGTGGGAGGGTACTAAAATCTCACGCTTCAGAGTTTTAGCTGGTTACCTGCAGGGATCAGGAAGGGATTCCCTCTTCTACCTCCTTTTAGTCTGTGTTTTTTTGTTTTTTATCTCCTTCCGCTGAAGCATCAGGGAGGGCTGCAGCTGGACATGGGACCCTGGACAGGGTGTGCCCAGGGCTTGGAAGCGGCACTGATCATTCTCTTCCTTGGGTGCTTGGCTGGCTGGTTCTTGCTCACATGCTCAGGTTCTAACTGATCACCATAAGTGGGGTTGGGAAGGAATTTTCCCCCAGATCAGATTGGCAGTGACTTTGGGTTTTTTTTGTCTTCCTCTGCAGCATAGAGTGCCAATCACTTAACAGGATAATCTGGATATTGCACACGAAATCAATTCCCTGCCATTGCAGGGCCCTCAGTCATTGGCACACCTTGGTACCTCCTATTCTACACATGGCACACAATAGTTTAGTCTCCTGTGAGCTGTAATACTTCGGTTGAATTCCGGTTGTTGGGTAGTGTGAGTGATGACTGGGTGAAGTTCGTGGCCTGTGACATACAGGAGGTTAGATAAAATGATCAGATGATCCATTCTGGCCTTAAACTCTCTGATTTAAATTGGGGTGTAAATTCTGAGGGGGCCAACTCCAGCGTTTTCTGAGAATTGGGCCCTTTTATGGCGTCATCAGTTTGGTACCTACAAGTGAGGCATTCAAAATCACCAGTCATTTTTGAAAACATAGGCCTTTCATTTCCTTGCCTGAGTAAAGATTGAAAGGTCTGGCTCTCAGTTTGGTATTAATGTGGATGTAACAAGCAATAGGAAATATCACAGGAGTCCATGATCTTACCATAAGGAAATCTACTGTTGCCTTCACGTGTCACCAGCGCTCAGTGCCGGGTTTACAATGGCGCCAGTGGCACCGTGGAGCCGGGCCCATGCTCAGAAGGGGCGCCCAGCCTGCTCTGCTTGCACTGTGCCCTGAGACCCCACCAGCCCACTGGCTCCCCCCACCCTGCCCCGCCCACCACTTGCTCCTCTAGGCCTGCCCGCTGAGGGCTCCTCTTCACCCCTTGATCCTACCCACCAGCTTCTCTCTGCCCCCTGGCCGGACCCCAGTGCACCTCCAGCTCCAGTCTCTGCTTCCCACCACCTGTGGGGCCCCACCTGTCTCCCCTGAGCTGAGCTACCTGGGACTGGTGCAAAAGCCTGGCCAGTCTCGGCCAGTTGGGGGGGACACAGTGAGGGGCTTGGCTGGGCTCCTCCAGGCAAGTGGGTCCTGAGAGAGCCCAGCTGGGGCAGGCCCTGGCCTGGCTGATTGCACTACTCCCAAGGGGCTGGAGTGATTCCCTGCCCCAGGACCAGCCCTGGTGGCTCAGCCTGGCTGATAGTCACCTCCCAGCAGGGCCAGTGAGTGCTGCCGGGAGGCAGGGCGTAGGGGTATCTGGGGGGGGGGTGCTGGGCTATGAGGGGCAGGAAAGATGTGTGTGTTGGGGCACTAGGGAATGAGGATTCTGTTTGGGGTGCTGGGCAGGGGTGATGGGGCTGTGGGCAGGGGGGCTCTGGGCATGGGTGGTATTGTGCAGGGTGCTGGGCATTTGTGGCAGGGTCTGGTGAGGGTGCTGGGCATAGTGGGTCCA
Source organism: Dermochelys coriacea (assembly GCF_009764565.3). Classification (NCBI taxonomy): domain Eukaryota; kingdom Metazoa; phylum Chordata; order Testudines; family Dermochelyidae; genus Dermochelys; species Dermochelys coriacea. Next base: position 331,595,160 of record NC_050068.2, read on the forward strand.
GGGGGACTCTGGCCACAGGGAATCGGAGGGTTGTTCCAGTGTTGGGTGGGGGGGCTGTGTGGTGCGGCGTGGGCCCACCCCCTAGGCAAGCGGCATGCTGGCAGCACAGGGCTGGGCAGGCCACTGTGCATCTGGCAACTGTCGGTTTGTAAATAGTGCACTTGCACTGGGCCGACGCCCCTGCACCATACTCCATTGCCCCCATTGGGGCCCACAAATATGTTTGGCGCCGGGCCCACAAAAGGTTAATCTGGCCCTGCCAATGCTATACTCTTCATCTAATTTACATGGCCTACTTTCTTCACAGTGTCCACCCTAGCCAACCAAGCATTGTTAAGGCCAAATGTGTCTGGTGCCATCATGATTAAGAACTGTGTGAAGATAAAGTGTTGCTCCGGTCTAAGAAGAGGTTGCTATTTTGATTTGCAAACAGCTGGGAAGTCTAATTCCCTTTGGTAGCTTTAACAATGTAATTAACCTTAACTTGAGCCACTTTATTACGATATTGCTCCTTGTCAAAAAAATGTCATAGCATTCTCTCTCCAATGTTTATGTTAGTTCATTATTGCTAGGAGAGGGATCTTTAGATCATTTGCAGACAGCTCCCAGTACTCCTTTCTAGTCTTCAAAGAATGCTGAATACGTTGTTCTGATCCATTAAAATTCCATTATCGCCTCCGGGTGACAGCAGTGATTATGTAAACTAACAGACCCCAGTTAGGAGACTTGGGTTTATTTTTAAATGTGGCAGCTAAGTCTAATGAATGAACAAACTAAATCTGATAACATGTCATTTTCGTTAATAAATCTGTATGCTATTAGAACCCGGTCACTGGGGAACTGTATAGCTAATAGGATTAGTGAGGAGCTATCAGGCTTTTCTTCTGTAAACCATTGGGCTGATTCCAGTCTGAAAGGGTAGCAACCAAATTTTGTTGCCTTCTGATAGCTGTTTGGTGGTCTCAGTCCAATTTCCAATTGACAGGTGGTCCCACGAGAACCCTCCCCAACCTGCAACTGGGGCTAATTTATACCTGGCAATCAGAACACACGGCCTATGGTATTATCTTCTTCCCCAAAGACGTGGTTCCTCCAGTTTAGGGTTGGTTGACAGGGAAATGTGCAGAAACTTGTAGTGTTGAGGCTCATACCTTCTGTGGACATTCAGAGGACTTCAACTTGCAGGTGCTATCTGTTCAGATTCCTCACTAGCCCTAAATTCTTCCCACCTGCACACATACAAAAAGAAGTTTCTCAGAGTCTAGATCCAGGAAAACTTCATAGCAAATAACACAAAATAGTGAAATCACATTTGATTCTTTCCCCCTTTTTTCTGTCTAAGACCTAATACTGGAATGACTTGAGCGCTTAATATTATTGTAGAAAAACCCTCAGTTCTCAGGAGTGTCCCACTAATTTTGTACTTGCAGATAGATTGGAGATTAGATAGTGTGGGTGCAATTCACACAAGGCTAGTACAAAATCTATGCACCACTATGAAACAGGCAGCTTGTGGATGGAGCCAACAACCCAGCTCAGCTCTTTAGAATGTAAGGTCTCTCTCTGTTTTCCCTACAGGAAATGTTATTAAAGTTTAAAGCATAAAAACAGAATGAATTGCAGGTATTACACTGATCTATTTTATCAGCCGTTGGGTACGTGAAAAATACATGTGCAAGTCTAGATTAGTAAAAGTGTGTTTTCATGGTCTGTATTTTGGAGCACATGGAACACTCCTTAGTAAGGTAATTAATAAATGATAAACCTAAAATAAACAAAATTCAAAATTAAGTAATATACAGAGAAGATCAGGCGTGCCTCACTAGACACTTCTCCACATATTTTGTCCTTTGCTTAACGTCTTTTAGCTTGTTTTCAATCAGCATGACAGTGTTTTTATCCAAGTCTATTTCTATTAATCTATCAATTATGATTGTGACTCAGTCTTAAATGCTTTGCCAAAATCTAAATATATTGCCTCTGTCATCTTCCCTCAGAATTCTGTAATTCTATCAAAAAGAACAGTCATGTTTGTGTTGACAAAGTTTTTCCTGTATAAACCTACAGGGTGAGGTTTTGTGCTGTGCCTCCAAGAAGCACAGCATGGAACTCACCGCTCAGGTGGAGGGAAACTAAGGTGGTTTAAGCCACATTTGTGCTCTCCCAGTTCTGGGTTGCTGTTGGGTACAGAGTGGCCCTGGAGTATCTTAGACAGCCCAAACTTATGGAAGCCTTTCTCCAGCTGCCTATAGGTCCCTGTATGCACTGAGGCCCCATCCCTACCCTACCTCTAACATTCCCCTTGTGCCAAGGCTTACAGTGAGGAGCTCATAGGGCATTGTAAGCTGAATCTATAGTATTCTCTCTCCCTCGTGGCTCTTTGCTGCAGCATAAAAGGGCCATATCAGAGGGGAGAATGATTTTTGTACCAAACTGTAAAGAATTTTACAGTTGTTTAACTGACAGGATCATAGTTAAGGAAATGTAAAGGTTTCTATTTGGAGCACTTAGTATATTGCCACCTACTGCAATGTATTTAAGTGGCATTTGACATTATCTTGACTTGTACCAGTGTTGTCTTTCTGACTGCAGTCCTCAGTTTTCTCACCCATCCATCTTTGGGTTCTTGGTTGGGCCATTCTAACACAGATAAAGGGATTTCTTCTTCTTCCCATTTGCCATAGAAGCCAGAGGAGCAGGAACCATCAGAGATCTCCCCTTACACAGAGACAAGGAGAAAGAATTCTGGGAGATTTTTTTCTCTCCTGTTTCCTGTGACCAAAAAGAAGATGGGGTCAAGAGACAGAAGATTCACATGCTACCAGCTCCTGTTGGCAACCAGAAAGCTGGAGAAGGTCCTGAGCCAGTACCCTGGGTCCAAACACTTTCTAACTCTCAGCATGTTCAAAATCTGGATCCATTTTGCATTCCCTTCTCTGCATTAAACTGCCAGTAAACATTTTGTTATTACAGATGGACATTGACAGATATTATGAGACAACAATGGAGAGTGTCACATTGATTTGTAACAAATAGCTTTACAATTCCAGTAGCTAAGTTAAATAATGGAAGGGAAATGGGTAGTGCCCCTCTTATGGAGCCGGAAAAGAGAAAAAAGAATTATTAGAACTTATTGATTTTAAAGGAATGTGATGCAAATTGGAACCATTCAATGTGATATTTCAGGAACTCTGATCAATCAAACAGTATCCACATAATACTGCTTGTTGCAAATGTCACAAATAATTGTTCAAGAACACTTTGAGTCTTGTAAATATATATATAAATATATAAATTTACTCTTTTACTGAGCTACTCAAAAGTCGCCATTCTTCCACTGAACAGGAACCTATGACCTGTTGATCTGGGAATTAAAATGATTATGATGCTGGCACTTTGTTCTTAGGGCACATAATCAATACCAGAGCTGCAAAAAGCCCTGGTGATAACCTCTGTTTTGACAACTTGTCAATAATCCTGGCATCCCTAAGACAAAGGCTGCAGTAAGACTCATAACCTGCATCAGGAGAATAAGGGTACTGAGGGTAAGGTGAAAAATAAAAACTCAGTTAAGTTTTATTGCTATGAAGTAAGCCATGAAGTAAGCCAAGGGCAACAGACTGCTTGACAAGAACACGCAAAAAATGTTCAAATAAAGAGATCTCATAACAGGTATAGCAAACAAGTTATTAATGAGAGAGCTTACATCATTAGTTACAAAACACTGAGTACTCCTGCCTTGTCAGTTTCAAAGGAAAGTGAGAATTAAAATTTTCAAGCAGTTATCGAATACTTCATCTTAATCATTTTTCCCAGCCATCGAGAATTCCACCGACCATTTTCTGGAAGCCTTAAGGGAATATATAAAGCAAAGTTTAAAAACAGATGATACATGACTTGTATTTCTATAATGCTACTCAAAGCCGATCATTTCACTCTGCAATGAAGAGTCATCTATCCAGGTTGCTGAACCTCAGTAACTAGAGATATTTTGATTAAGTCAGGGAATTAAGAAAGCAAGGATGAAGATACATTTGAATATCCTTTATGCTGACTATAGTATGCGCACCAAAGTCTGTCTCCATGTCCCATCATGCACCAGTAGTTGGAAAACTACTCTATTTCTGGTGACCATAAAAGGGTGAAGACCTGGTCCCACTGAAATAAACGGCACTGGACTCCAAAGTACCTGACGCTCACTACAAACAATTAATGAAGGCTTACAACAACTCTATGAAGTAGGGAAGTACTTTATGGATTGGGAAATGGAGATCGGGACATTTTCAAACTTGGATGGCTAATTTAAGACACCAAAATCCACACTCTGAGCACCTATTTTGAAAATATCAGCCTAAGTCCTATGGGCAATATGTGGCAAAATCAGCCATAGAACCCAGATCATTGTTATCCCTTTCTTGAGCCTTATGTACCAGACCAAGATTGGGTCTACACTACAGAAACTATAGAATCACAGCTCCCTAATGTAGATGCAGTATACAGTGACATAAGGAGGAATTCTGTCAGTATAGGAACACCATCTCCCTGAATTATGTTAGCTATGCTGACAGAAACTCTCTTCTGTTGGCATAGCTGTGTCTACGGTGGGGGGTTTGTCAATAGAGCCCTTGTGCGGGTAGGGGGCTGGGAGGGTGAACAGCCCTCCTCCCCCCAAGGTTCTAGCATTTGCTCAGAGTTCCAGAAAAAGAATATTATCTGGTTACTAATCACTACATTGCGCATAATCACTTATGCACAATGAAGGGATTTCTGTTGATTTTGTGACAAATAGAAAAAGTGTGATTTTTGCCTGAAGTTGATGGCATTACTGGAGAATAGCAGAATTCAACAGAAATTTCTTGTCAAATTCTAAGTGTATCAGATTAAAATGCTGTTTGTAGTCCCCTGCTTCTCTGCACATAAAGTAAAAAGTTTGTCTGCATTTATTGATGACAGCAAACTGATTTTCCCAACATGCTTGAAAACAAGGAGATTTTTCAACTTTTTGTGTGTAATTCTGCTTTTTGCAGGACGGTTCTGCAGAAGAAGCTGCAGTTTTGCTAAAATTTGCATGAGTTCCAACTACAAACATCCATTGTTTCTAGCTCATTAAGCAACAACTTGTAAAAGCTTTCTACTAACAACTGTGTGGCAAGGAGGAGACCAGATAACTGAGTGATTAAAAAAATAGTTTGACACTCATATGAAGTAGCAAGTGACACATCAGCACAACTCCGAGTCATTATGTCTATGATGTCAGGAGAGTTGTGCGTGGAGTCAAGGAGAACATTGCTTTGGATACAATGGCTGTCAGCCACATCAAGACCTTCTTGTGAATAAACTGAACAACTGTCACGTCAAGCTTGAACAAAACAGAAATAGTGCAAATGATAGGCCTCAAACTTCCATATTCTGCAAAATGCAAGGCTTGCAAAAAAAAAGCTTATGCTTGTGACTTGTGGTCAAAAAATGAGGCGACCAGATAGTGATTTATGCTGACTCCTATGTGCTTATCAATCCAAAATTACCCACATGCAAAATCTAATTGGCTACAGAAAATGGATAGGCCTAAAAATTAATTATGCATCAATTATACAATGAGGGCAACCACATAAACGATTTGGTACCCTGTTTGGTTGGTCTGTTCTAAAACACGGCCGTCAGACCAGATAAAAAGGCGAAGGCACGAGAGTGTGTGTGTGTCGTCGGTAGGACCTGACCCACAGCCCCTGAACCGAAGGGATGTCTCGACTGTCTGTACCTGGCCAGTGTGGAAAACGGCTGACTGAAGGGTAACATATTTTTTTGGACAAATTCAGGGTAAGTTTATGGAGTGAAAAGTCTGGTTGCTCGTGCCGAATTGATCATAGTAGTATTGATACCATAGTATAAATTCAATAGTAGATGGCTGATGCATAATAGCTTTGCATGTGTTATTGCTTCTCTTTTACATAGTCCTAGCAAATGCATGTAGCACTGTCATTCATCAGCTTTATGTTGCCTTTAAAAACACCAGGAATATAGGGCTGGTGAACAATAATTTTACCTATGCTTGTCTTCGGGGCTTTTATTATAACCTGCCAGGACCAGCATATGTAGAGTCACTATTCAGGAACTCGAAAATGGTCCACAACATTACTTGTACTTGCGCTTGTCTTCAGTATAATTTGCCTTTTGTATTAATTCTTATTCAGTGTTGGTCTTTAATTTTTCCTTTCTTGTTTTGCTTATGTTGTTATCATAGTCGAAAATCATTAAAAGCTTTTCTTGAGGAATAATTAATAGTTCTTGCTTATTGTATACAGACACCACTTAGCCTCATTACATCTGTGTTGGGTGGTGGGAAGTAGCGAACACCCCGGGGTGGAATAGTGCCCCAAGACGTGCCTCCTTCTTCCTTGTTCTCCGCACTTCTGTGAGCCAAAAGTAGCTTTCAGCTTGGCGGTTCGACAACACTGTCCTAGGCAGACACTCACACATGGATGTTGGAAGAATGAGAAGTGTTCAGTGCATTCTGGGCTGTTATTTTCATAAGAGAACATGAACTGAAAATGTGAAGTGAAAATAAACCGCCCCTGCAAGATTCCATGGCAGCTGAGAAAGAAATGCAGCCCATGTCTTTAACTGAACACTAACCTCAGTCCCAAGATTCAAAGTTTACTTCAAGCATTTCTGATTAAAAAAAAAATCTGTGTCATACCATCTCCCGCCAGTGATCTAAGTAAAACAAAAAAGTGACAATCCTGTTCAACAAAAGCTAAATACCTACTCTGCTGATAAAAAGAGCACAGATTCTCAGAGAACTACTACAGAGGTCACACATGGATTGAATATTCTGTTAATGAAAATGCTGTTTACTGCTTCATTTGCTGACACTTTTCAGGCAATTCCTTGCAAAAGGGTGAAAGGAATAGGAAACAAGTATTTATTGATGTTGGTTTTTCTAAGTGGAAATACTAGAATACTCTTTTTCAGTAGCATGCAGAAAGTGTACAGCACAAATGCTCATCTGTCTTGTGGACTGAATTTCATGAGATTCTAGCAAAAGAAAAACTCTATTTCTTCAAAAAATTCAACAATTAGATTGACAGAATAGGAGTCACGTGAAGTCTCTTCTATGAACAACCAGTTTTCTTAGGACAGGTCTACATTTAAAATGATGCATTGGCCTGCGGTAGCGCTTTAATGAAGATGCTCTACACTGAAGGGAGAGAGCTCTCCCGTTGGCGTAGTTAATCCACCTCCCTGAAAGGCGGTAGCTATGTTGACTACAGAAGTTCTCCCACTGACATAGCACTGTCTACATTGGGGGTTAGGTTGGTATAACTACATCGCTCAAGGAGTGTGGATTTTTCACACCCCTGAGTGAAGGAGTTATACCGATGAAAGTCTATAGTGTAGACCGGACCTTGAACATCAAGGGCTGGCTTTCTGCAGACATAATGAATCCAAAGGATCAGGAAATAAAGGAAACTTCATTGAGTTCCTTGAGATGTTATCAGAGACAGATGCAAACCTACATTCAAAAATGGAACGTCGGTATGGTCATTATTTATCTCATGAATATCAGAAAGATCTAACTTGAGTTTTTGGTAAATTGTGGAGAGAAAACAATAATACCTGAGATTGAAGAAGTCAAGATTTTTGCTGTTTTAGTTGATGAGACTAAAGACATTTCTAAGAAGAAGCAGCCTTCTCTAATTATTTGATATCTTCATGAATGCTCTGTAAAAGAAAGAGCTATTGGTACTTAACACATGCGTAAACTTGGTGCTGATTCTTTGACACACTCTATGTATGACCAAACATTCAGTATGAGACTTGATTGGCAATTTTGTGTGGGACAATACTATGACAATGCAAGTGTAATGAATGGGTGGGCTAATGGAGTTCAAGCAAGAAAAAAATAAAAGGCACCTCATGCTGTGTCTATTCACTGCCATCCCCACAAGCTAAACCTTGTTTTAGTTCACATTATCTCAGATATGCCTGAACTTTCAGAATTCTTTACTACTGTACAAGTTTTGCACAGCTTCATTGCCAAAAACAATAGGAGATATGAGTTAATTGTTCAAGCTCAAAAACATCTCCAGAAGAAAGTTATTCGGCTAGTGTGAATGACAGCTACCAGATGGCTTTATTGGTACCGATCAGTAAATACTATAAAACTACTCTATGAAGCCATTCTTGCTATACCAGAAGCCGTCAGTCCAGATCATTCAGAAGTTTCAGCTGAGGTAACTGGATTTAAAACTAAGCTAGTCTACTTCTTTTATATTGTATATACTTGGAAAAAATACTTGTGTGACGAATGGATAATTAGAGCAACTTCAAAAAAGTGGACTAGTTTTACTATTTGTTACACACTTGATCAAAGGAATGTGAAAAGAACTAGAGTCAGTAAGATGTGATGCAGAGTGGGGAAAAACAGCTGGGAATGTGAAAGAATTTGCTGTTGATATTGGCACTGAATTGGATTTTGGGAATTGTTATCTAAATTCCTTGCAAGAATTCAGAAAGTTTGAAAGTTTCATATTCACTATCTGTCCAATGGTACCACTTGAAAGCGGAATATTGGTGAAAGGAGTCTCAGTGATAGATTTTGAAGAACTTATTTTGCTATTCTTGACCATTTCATTCCTGACTTCAACAGGTGTTGTATGGACAATCAACAGTTGCTGGAACCTATGGAAGCATTTGATGCAGATCCCTTCAACTTCAGGGATTTCAAGAAATAGAAAGATTTTTCACATTTACAGTTGACTCATCAATTAAATACTTTTGAGATTGGTAATCTCACTGGCAAAATTGTTCATGGCATCAGTTGAGAAGGAGAAAAAGAGTAAAGATTATTTATTTATACTGCAAGCTTCAAACATTGCCAACTGCACAATCCGAAGTATTGAAACTGCTCCAGATCACTCTTACACTGCCAGTCACTTAAATTTCAAATAATCATTTTTTCTGTGTGCTGAAAAGGGTCAAAGCTTACATCCTACCAATATGCTGCAATGAGAGGCTGAGCCATCTGATGCTAATGGCGGTGGAACAATCAACAGTAAAATCCTTCAACCTTGATGATTTAGGCCATGTCTATATTATGTCGCTCAGGTATACTGATGCAGCTGTGCCACCGTAAGATCACCCCTCTGAGCAACCTAAATTTTGCTGACATAAGTGGTAGTGTGCACAACGCTATGTCAGTGGGAGAGCTTCACCCACCAACATAGCTACTGCCACTTGTTGAGGGTGGTTTAATTATGTTAATGGCAGAGGTCTCTCCCATCTGCACAGAGCGGCTACATGAGAGATCTTACAGTGGCACAGCTGCATCAGTATACCTGTGTCAGTGTAAGGTTTCTCATGCAGACAATGGATGATTTCAATAGACTGCATGATTGTCACTACCCTTTGTTTGATAGAATTATATATATTATATGTAAGCTAGCTAGTCTGAAGTACTATGGAGAAATATATCAAAAATTGTCCATCAAGTTATTTTTATTGTATATTTAAACTCTGATCAGAAACAATTGCCCACCACAAGAAATATCTGAATTGGCACCATTGAGTTTTGTCAGCATAGTTATGTTACCACTAGGTGTTTTTTTTTTCAGATCCCTGACCCCTAAGTATGCTGGTATAAATTTTAAGTGTAACCCAGGACCAAATCTCCATTCCTCAAACAGTACAAGTAATTCTGGAGATAAGCCCTCCATTGTTTCACAAAGATCAAATGTTTGTCTCGCGTGAACTGATTGCCAATTAAAACTATGTCTGCACTACAATAAGAGGTGATGAGTTAGCTACTTCAAGACAGCTGTCTCAATTTCAAAACACACCTTTTCTGCAGTGAAGGTATCTAACTTGTGGTTCTTTCCATGTTTATGAAGACCAAGTGTGGATACTCCCCACATTTGTCCCAGGATACAAACATTTGCTCTTTATCCTAAACTGATTCTTAGGGTAAAGGATACGTGTCTGTAGCTGGGACCAAGAATGTGGGACATGTCCACACTACCCTTTATGAATGTATTAAGTAAAGATAAAAAATCTAGTGTTGACAGACCCCAAAAGGTGATAATACAAGACCAAACCTGCAAACACTCTCACCCCTGAGTACCATAATTCAAATGAGCAGAAGGGCACCCAGAAGTTACCTATTACAAGACAGACCCAACAGAGAAAGTAACCGAACACCACTAGCCGTCACCTACAGCCCACAACTAAAACCTCTCCAGCGCATCATCAAGGATCTACAATCTATCCTGAAGGATGATCCCTCATTCTCACAAACCTTGGGAGACAGGCCAGTCCTCGCTTGCAGACAGCCCCTCAACCTGAAGCGAATACTCACCAGCAACCACACACCACACAACAAAAACACCAACCCAGGAACCAAACACTGCAACAAACTCTGGTGCCAACTCTGTCCACATATCTATTCAAGGGACACCATCAGAGGACCTAACCACATCAGCCACAGTATCAGGAGCTCATTCACCTGCACATCTACCAATGTGATCTATGCCATCATGTGCCAGCAATGCCCCTCTGCCATGTACATTGGCCAAACCGGACAGTCTCTACGTAAAAGAATAAATGGACACAAATATGACATCAGGAATTATAACATTCAAAAACCAGTAGGAGAACTTCAATCTCCCTGGTCACTCAATAACAGACCTAAAAGTGGCAATTCTTCAACAAAAAACCATCAGAAACAGACTCCAATATGAAGCTGCAGAACTGGAATTAATTTGAAAACTGGACACCATCACATTAGGCCTGAATAAAGACTGGGAGTGGTTGGGTCATTACAAAAGCTAATTTTCCCCATACTAATTTCCCCTACTGTTACTCACACCTTCTTGTCAACTTGTTGAAATAGGCCAATCTCATTATCACTACAAAAGTGATTTTTCCTTCCTTGGTATCCTACTGTTAATTGAATTGTCTCATTAGACTGACCTCCCACTTGATAAGGCAACTCCCATATTTTCATGTGCTGTGTAGTTATACCTGCTACTGTATTTTCCACTCCATGCATCTAATGAAGTGGGTTCTAGCCATGAAAGCTTATGCCCAAATAAATTTGTTAGTCTCTAAGGTGCCACAAAGACTCCTCGTTGTTTTTATTAAATTCAATGTATCTACTCACCATGAATAAAGTACTTGGAGGATCTAGCCCTGTGATCTCAGATGTGTGAACTACAATATAGTTAGCAGTGAGAGGAAAGGTGAAAACAAAGATTCGAAAATATTTTAAAAATCTGTTTAAAATAATGCTGTTTTCATTCACATAGGAAAATGCTGGTGTTTTGTTTTATGGTGTGACTGCCATAATGCTTTACGACAGGTTTCATAGTAGCAGCCGTGTTAGTCTGTATTACGTATCTCTCTGTTTCAACAAAGTACTTGAAAGGCACACTAATTTGCCAAACAGAAATCAAATTAAAAAAATGAAATGGAAGAAACAAAACAAATATTTCTTGACAGCATCAGTGACTGACTGTCTCATATGGTATCTGTTTCTATTTTTGCCTCTGGGGGATAGAAACCGAGCTCTTTGTCATAAAGTACAGAGAGACAATTATTGTTAAATGTAGGGATGATTTGGGGGCAAACCCTAAAAAAGTTGATACACAACTGGAGTAAAACTCTAAAGCTCTTTAAAAGGTCTCACATTTGTATTTTGTATCTGTTCTGTCCTAAAAACATTGAAATATCATCCTCCCCAGCAATATAGCATCAAATAATTAATAATAATATTGGCAAAAATTTTTAAAAATGGCTGCTTAATTCTAGGCTCCATACTTAGTCATCTAAATAAAGGATCAGATTTGCACAAATGCTGAGTGCCTTCAATTCCCATTGACTTCAATGTGTGCTACTGGGTGCTCAGAACTTTTGAAAATGTGACTACTTATTTAAGTGATTCAATATGGATGTAGAATTCTAACATTAGGCAGCTGTTTTTGAAAATCTTGGCCAACAGCCATAATCAAAATGTGCAAGGTCTTTATCTGCTACCCACTTTTCAGGCGTCCCTTATTAACATAATCAACTGTCACAACGTTCCTAGCTGTGCCATTTCCAGAAGGCAGGACTTTTGGGTTGCTGTTACAGTGACAGATAATTCAACATTGCTTGACTTTCAGCTGTTTGTCATTATGGACCCACATCTGCCTCCTTTCCACATAAACCTGTTTTTCTCCCTGTAGGCTATGTAATATGTATAATGTATATTTTAGATGTTGGGACATGTGAAAGGATGCCTGCTTGTCTGGCAGGGAGGGAGAACAGCCAGGTGAAAAGCTGAGCCAGCAACCTGATCAGGTGAATAACTGTGTGAGAAGTTCAATCAGATGAACATCTTGGTCAGCAACCTGAACAGGTAAACAACTGAGTTTGCAAACTAATCTTAGCATTAGACAGAAAAGTGTTTATACAGTATATAATAAATAACTTTGGGACAATGTATTTAAGGCGAGCACCTAAATGTGGGGGTGTGCTTGAATTTAACTCTTTGCTGTGCCCTATTTTAGTGGACTGATCACTTGCTGAAGTGGCAAATAAACATCATACTTCTTCAGCTCAGAAGTCTGTCTGTGAACTCTGCACTCTGGGTAGTGGGGAAACGAACCAATCAACACTCCCACATTTTCCTATTGTGGATATTTTGCATACCACATACAGATTCACTGAGTTAGCATAAAAGCTGTAGATCACAAAGCCACGAGTCCCATATCAATTTAATCTTCTTTCAGTATTAATTTGCTTGTGTTCCTCATTTTGGGTCTGTGTCTCCGGTTTGCTCCTGGGAATTCTGAAATGTGTAATGACTCCCAAAGGGAGTCTAGCCCAATATAGCTTACTGTGTACAAGTGACTGCTTTTAAATCCAGTTCAATTTTGGGGAGAAATAATACAAATTATAGGTGAGAATAGATTATTGATTTTTCTGTTGAGTAGAACATATGATAAACTGGATCCTTAATACAATTCCCATCATTCTGAGCTGAAGCATCTGCTTTTGAAGGTATTCCTGTTCCAAATAAAGATTTTGAACCAGGGATAAAATAAAATTTAGAGATGAAATATATTTAAATGAAAACAAGCTGAAAAATCCCCCTGTCAGCTGTGAACTGCTTCCTTAGGAGGAAAGGCTCACACCACTAAACTCAATTTATACTGGGAAGTCAAAGGGCACAGCCAGACTTAATTAAAGCTTAAGTGACAACTTCTATTGTTGTTTTTATGGATACAGACTAACACAGCTACCCCCTGATGCTTTTAGTCCTAGTCACTGGTTTAGTTATAGTCACTGATATAATCTTTCTGGGAAATGTGGATTTCAGCTGAACAATTTCTATTTTTACTTGAGCTGCTGGTGTTCTATAATTTATATATATTTATATATATATAATAGCTACTGCTCTATCAAGCTTGACAACGAAGTATGGGGAACCAGATTTTACTGCATGTCATTTTATTAGTGATAGATATGTTAATGCCCTTGTATAATGTACAATTAGATAGTCTGATAGAGATGTATTGAGAATACTTATATTTCAGCGTTTAATTTGTAATCTGCAAGAGCAGTTATCAAGAATGAGTTCTAAGAATTTTAGCTTCTTTCCTGTAGATTAGCAGGGAGAAATTAAAATCACCATATTCTTTGAAGCTCATAGAGTATTCATAGGCCATCTTTGGCTGAAGTTAATTTACAGGTAGGTGCTCTGTTTATACAGGCATATTGGAAAGATCACTAACTAATGTTGGTGAGCTAGGTAGGTAATTTCACTAGCTGAGAAGAATTCCATCTTGAAATCTCATTAACTTGTTGTGAGTGGCTATCCCCAAAGTTTATCTATTAGCACTACAAAATGGTGCATTCATATATGAGAAGCCTGTTACACATGCCAACAAAAGCAAAGACAGTCACACAGTTAAATAGTCATTGTCACTTTATTATTATCTCTAAGTTTTTGATTGAAGTTTTTGACTTGCCTTTGTTTTTAATATCCTCTTAGAAATTGGGTAAAAACAGTTTAGGGGACAGAGCAAGAGCCAGTAACTCCTGAAGGGTTCACATCTGAGTGGCCAGCAGGAATGTGGGAAGGATCCTCAGCTGTACTGACTTGCATGCACATGGGGCAGAGGAATTCCCCCTCCGCTATGATGAATGCCCAGAAAGGAAGACCTGCACCCTGATGCAGAGTACTAGGGAGCATGTGCTTACATTTAGAGGAGAGAAGAAGAAGACACTAAAGATTACATTCTCTCAGTTTGTGAGTCCCAGAAGAGGCCGTTACAAGGCTGTAGTTAACAGCATCTTTCCTTGGCCCTCCTAATCTATTCACTGTACTGGAAAGAAGAACAGCCTTTGGGGATTTTCATCCTCAGAGCCTTATTTCTACTAGCCAGCCTGGGTCAGCCAGCTGACAGCCCACATACACTCAATCTTTTTTTCCCCTGGCCTGAATCACAACATCCAGAAACTATTTGCCTTTCTCTCCCTTGGAACAGTGAAACATCGACCACTATGTAAGTGAGAGAAGAGAGCCAAGGGAGAGTCAAGGGAGAGCCAAGCCTGAAGAAACCCTGAGTCAGGGCTTCCCTAGGGGGAAAATAAGCCACCTTTGACCCTGAAACACAGCAGATTTATCTGGACAGAGGATCCACAGACTTGACCTGTGGGCACTCAGTCTGTGAGTTGCCCAAATATTAGAGCTAAATGTGCAATAAAAATGGAGTAAAATAGAGTAAAATGGTGGCCCTTGGCTACTGGCCTGCTTTGGGGCAGCGTGCAGCTGTGATGTCTTAAACAAGAGCTCAGCGCGGTATTGTGCACCCTAGTGCTATGGCAGCCAGTGGCCAGGCGGTGCAGAGCTTTGTCTTGTTTTAATAGGAGCACCCGTGCACTTCTGTTGCCAATGTGTTCTTGCCACTGTGCTGTTCTTTAGGCCCAGCACGCAGAAGGATCCTGGACACCATGCTGCCTTGCCAAGGCAGGACTTGGATGCCTGGATTTGTCTCAAGAAGGAAAGTTGCTTCAGGGTGTTTGGAGATGGGTGAAATGTTTCTCTCTCTATTGAATTACACAGAATGCCGCAAATTACATCTATGTGTAACAGAACCATAGTGCAACAACAGAATCGTGTCATAACAACTAATATATGTCCCCAGCAGGATGCTGCTGACATTTGCGTAACCATTCTAGTTGTGAAGCTAATACAGCCTAGGCATTACTTGACTTGGAAAAAAGTCAAGTTGAGGTCAGGCTTAGCTAACACTAGCTAGTGAAACCTGACCAAAACTCAACCACTTTAACTTGGTTAAACCTTGACTTACTAAAATCACGCTAAAGGTGAAACTCTGCAGCAATACGAGGGAAAGTGGTTGAGTTTATGTCCCACTTAGCAAGCCCATGTTAGTTTAACCTGACCTAAACTAGACCAGTTTTCCTAGTCTAAGAAAGTCTAGAGTTGTATTATATCATTGGGTTTGTTTCTACTCTGCAAATGACTCTTCATTTCGATGGCATGGTACGGTGTTTCCCAGGGGCTTGTGTTATGGCCCCATATCTACGTAAACACTCCCACTTTTCACTGTAGCCCACAGATTCAGGTTAGTTCCTTGGGACCAAAGACAGGCAAGCAGAGGGGAGATGATGCCGAGTGAGTCAACTGACTGTCATTGACATTCTGGAGGCAATTAAACCCATAGTACACAGCTTAAACTGTGGTGTGATCTAACTTCATCAGAGATGCTGAGGACACTGGTATAACCATTCAACATGCTGAACCAACTCCCAAACGATGCTGAGTGATTTCAACTCCCATTGCCTTCAGTGGGAGCTTTGGATACGCAGCACCTCTCAGAATTTAGCCCAGCTTTACTCGGATGAATATTCTTATTGTAAAATGGGCTGGGCTGTATAATATTTGTAATCTAATACTGGGTTGTTGTTTTTTACAGCATTGGAAGAGAAGATTATGAAAAAAATGTTTGCTAAAAATGTTAGTGTGTTCAGTCTTCAGGAATGACTGGAAACCATATGCTGTATTTTAGATACAAGGAAATTATGTTTATTTTTTCCTTTTAAAGTAATATTTTTGGAGGAGAATGCTGAAAATCACAAGATGGCCACAAGAGTGTTTCAGCTCAGGGATATAAAATGAAGAGGAATGTATAATATTTGAAAATATATAAAATATGCATGGCTGCATCTCTATTCCAGTCTGAGCCACTCTAGCACACCATGCACTCTGAGGAGTAAATTATGCCTGTGAACTTTTCCCACCAAGAGCAAATGGGCAGAGAGTAGGTGGGGAATGAGAGGAGCCTTTCGCCCACTCCGCTCCCCTGACACACACACTCCGGCCAGCACAGCTGAGCCCATTTGTCAGTGGGTGGGAAGGAAGATGATTTGCTGCTGTGATAGGCTGGAAACAAATTACTACTCCCCCAGAGCAAGGGCAGAATGAGAGAAAGGGAAATGTGTTTCTGAGGGGTTTCTCTGAGGTACCTGTGGTTACCCTTGGGATGGTGTAGTTTATGCCTGGACCTTGCTCAAAGCTGTGCCTAAATGCACAATCTAGTCCAAAGGCACTCAACACAAGGGAAGCCACAGACATCAAGGGATTTGAATGCAGAACCATTCCACTCAAAGGGCCGGATTATTCATAGATCCAATGAAGTGAGCTGTAGCTCACGAAAGCTTATGCTCAGATAAATTTGTTAGTCTCTAAGGTGTCACAAGTACTCCTTTTCTTTTTGCAAATACAGACTAACATGGCTGCTACTCTGAAATCTCTCAATACTGAGTAATACATTACTCTGTCACTAGTTCTACCTATTTCAAATGGAATTACTGGCAGAGTAAAATACTGCTCGCCAAGTAAGGACATCAGAACCTGGCCTTTGTTGTCTCTCTGGGCCAGGTTATACTATCTGTCATAAATATAAAGGGAAGGGTAAACACCTTTAAAAATCCCTCCTGGCCAGAGGAAAAACCCTTTCCCCTGTAAACCATTGCTGGCACCGGACCACAATGACCAATGAGGAGATGATACTTTCAAAGCTGGGGGGGTGGGAGGAAACAAAGAGTCTGGGTCTGTCTGTGTGATGCTTTTGCCGGGGACAGAACAGAAATGGCATCTTAGAACTTAGTAAGTAATGTGGCTAGAGATGCGTTAGATTCTGTTTGTTTAAATGGCTGAGAAAATAAGCTGTGCTGAATGGAATGGATATTCCTGTTTTGTGTCTTTTTGTAACTTAAGGTTTTGCCTAGAGGGATTCTCTATGTTTTGAATCTAATTACCCTGTAAGGTATTTACCATCCTGATTTTACAGAGGTGATTCTTTTTACTTTTTCTTCTATTAAAATTCTTCTTTTAAGAAACTGAATGCTTTTTTCATTGTTCTTAAGATCCAAGGGTTTGGGTCTTTGGTCACCTATGCAAATTGGTGAGGATTTTTATTAAACCTTCCCCAGAAAAAAGGGGGTAAGATTTGGGAGGACTTTGGGGAGAAAGATGTTTCCAAACAAACTATTTCTTAATAATAATAATACCGGTGTTAGACGTTTGGTGGTGGCAGTGAAAGTCCAAGGGCAAAGCGTAAAATAGTTTGCACCTTGGGGAAGTTTTAACCTAAACTCGCAAAAGTAAGCTTAGGAGGTTTTCATGCAGGTCCCCACATCTGTACCCTAGCGTTCAGAGTGGGGAAGGAACCTTGACACTATCCTTATTCATTTTACTTACTGCTCACACTGCAGTGGAATTTATATCCTTTGCTATCAACTGTGCACAGTTTGTACATAACTAGAGCTGATCCAAAATTTGGTGACAGAACCATTTTCAAGCAGAAAATGCTGCTTTGATGACATTGGAATATTTCATAGGAACATTGATTTTATTGAATTTTTTGATGAAAAATGATCAAAACATTTCATTTTGTTTTTATTTTATTGTTTTGACTAACACAGGGGTGTCCAAGCTTACTGACCATCCGAGCCGCATACGTCAATCTTCAGAAGTTTGAGAGCCAGGGTGTGCCTGCCAGGGCTCGGGGCTTCAATCCATGGGAGGCACGCCCTGCGGGGCTGAAGCCTCAAGACCCCGATCCCGGCTGGGCAGAAGCCGGAGGCAACATGTGGGTGGGCCATATGACCCCCTCCCCCGATTTTTGCCAGGGTTTGTAGCCCCTCTTGGTCACATTGTGCCGCCAGGCCCCCTCCCTTCACAGCGGCTGCTGGAGCCAGCAAGCTGGGAGCTGCGGCTGTGGGGAGAGGTAACAGCAAACAGCTGGGAGCTGCAGGGAGGGGCTCCTGAGGGTAAGAATGGCTGTGTGTCTAGGGGGGCATGACTCAAGCTGTTAGGGGGGTGAACCTTTATATTGTGCCCCTCCACTCTGAGGAGGCACCAGTCATCTCTGGTAGAAGCCCCTAGCTCCATCACCCTGTCACAGGCAGAAGCCCAAAGTCTCCCATCTTCCCTCAGTCTAATAGGGAGAATGGGGGGACGGGGATCCACGAGCCACACTTTAACTAGAAAAGAGCCACATGCAGTTCACAAGCTGCAGTTTGGTCACCCCTGCTCTGCGCTAACTGATAACAGAATAGGAGAGAGGTAAGAATCCCCCTCCTTTTTGTAAAAATGGGAACTTCTGTATTGATGCAAGTGATAAAGCCCAGGTTACCATATATCAGGTTCCCAAAAAGAGAAGCCTAGGGGGTGGGAGCTGGGAGGGTACAGTTGGTTGTGCTGGAAGGAGTTTTTGGGGGGTCCTGTAGGGGTGTGTGTACTGGGATGGGTACCTGGGGAGTCCTGGAGGGGATACCTGCAGTGGGGTAGTCACTGGAGGTAGGGGGCAGTGTCACTCCCTGTCATGGTAGCAGGGTGACTGGCACAAGGCAAGGACCCAGCGCCAGCCATCAGTCAGTGTCTCCCTGCAGGACCCCCTCCCGGGGCTGGGAACGGGCTGCAGGAGAATGGACAAATCAGCTGTAGATGCAGGGGAAGGAAACTGACCAATTGGGGCTCTTTCTGAGCTGCAACATCTGCTCTGCAAAAAACCGGACTTTGACTCTCATTTCAAAAATCCACCTGGACAGAGAGGGGACTACCAAAAAAGAGGTCATGTCCGGGAAAACCCGGATGCATGGTCACCTTAATAAAGCCTCGGGCTGGCAATTTTTTATGGCATCCATGACTATATTGAGAGGAGACTGCCTAGATTTTCTATGCACATTTTTGTTCAGTAACACATTTGATTGAACTATAATAACTACTCTCAAAAAGAACCTTGCCAGACAACATTCTTGTTCTTTGCTTCCCTTTTTTAATAAAAAGAGCAAGCCTTGAAATATGTCAGGGGATAGTAACATGATACACCCATAAACACTTTCAGGGTTATGTTCTCCTCCTTTGTATTGTCTGTGTAAATAGACCATTGAAAAGCAATTAACTAAAAAGGTGTTTCATCATTTCTGGAATTCCAACTTTGTTCACATCAGTATTTACAAAAGGTCTCAATGAAGCAGCAGATTCTTGAAGGGTTAATTGAAATTCAGAATTACTTTATACTGATTCAGCAGACTTTGCTCCAAACTTCAAAGGAAACACAATTTACCACTTCATTCTTTTATTTGTATATTTTTAAGTAATCATTTTGCTCCCAGCAAAGGAAATGAAATGTAGGAGGACTCTGAATCTAATCAGAATAAATGTTGAGAGCCACTAGTTTTGTGAGGTTAAAAAAAATCCCTTTTCATGTTTGCTTTTTATTTAATTTTATTTTTATTTATTTTTTAAAAATATATTTACTTATTTACTGTACAGCACTATTAGCTTTTCAAACAAAACAAAAAAATGGCCCAGAGGTCTCTGAAAGATTTACCATGTACTAATCCCAGATTTATTCTACTCAAAACACTACATTAGCATAAGAAAATTGAATATTTGCTCCAGGAACAACTCTGATCCATGCCTTTTGCAGGCAATAGAAAGACTCCCATTGAAGTGGATAAGTACTTGTGATAGATGAAGGGGGATAGGTAGTTCCCTTTTATGGACACCCAGCTAGCCATGTAGCTACAAAATCACTTTTTAGTAGCTGTTCTCTACTTGCTTTACCTGTAAAGGGTTAAAAAGTCTGACTGAATGCATAGGTAAAAGGAAATGAGTGGACACCTGGCCAAAAGAGTGCACCTTCCTGGGTTCTCACAGGGTTTTTTATGTACTTGGGTGGTGGCAGCATCCACACCATCCAAGGTCAGAGAAAAGCTGTAACCTTGGGAATTTAATACAAGCCTGGAGTGGCCAGTATTAATTTTTAGAATCCTTGTGGGCTCCCACCTTCTGTACTCGAAGTGCCAGAGTTGGGAATCAGCCCTGACAGTACTTTAGTGAAATTTTTATGTAGATTATCTGCCCTACATATAGTAAATTACTTGACATACCCAGCACAATACACAATGTCTCAGGACTTCACTACTTTGTCCAGCCTCAGCGCTGGGTAGGGTGATCAGATAGCAAGTGTGAAAAATCGGGATTGGTGGTGGGTAATAAGCGCCTATATAAAAAATAGCCCTGTATATTGGGACTGTCCCCATAAAATTGGGACATCTGTTTACCCTAGTGCTGGGGCTGGACTTGATGACATCTTCAGGTCCCTTTCAGCCATACATTTCTATGATTCCTTTGTCTGCTACGCTTTAGAAAGGTGCGACCATTATACCAGAATGTCAGTACAATGCAAGATGCTTTAGGCTGGTATCTTGGTGATGTCTGCACTTTGGCAAAATGTGAGAAGAAGTTTGTGGGAGACCTCTTGGGGGACAGAAGATTTTAAACCTGGTTGAGGTGATTGATCTAAATCTTCCAAAAGTTTTAAGTTTAATTTGTTGTGTGCTGAACTCCAGGTTGACCTTCACTTTCAAAAAGTGGTCCACTAGTACAGAGTGCTTAAAATGAGAGTTATGTGGGGATATTTATGTGGAAAGCAAAGATAATACATTCTGGCTTTTCTCTGACAGAACAAAAGGAAAAAAGTAACCTTTTCCTTTTATTGTTATTTATTGTTTATATTACTACATCACCTAGGAGACCTTGTCCTAGATAGAAATCCTATACTATACATTAGTAGAATAAATTACTACCATTTCCACTTTTTAGCCATATAGACTTTACATTAAAGCTTTCAGGATGAGTGGAAAGCTGTAATTATACATTTCCTGGTATATTTAATCTTGTGTGGGTGTAAAATTTGCTTCACCTTTTCTCAACCTGTGATTCCTGAAAACTAGAAATGGTGCAATTATTATACTGTTATTGGATTCATTATTTTTGCTCTTCTGTTTTTTATAAATACAGGTTTAATTATCCAACTCATAATTTTTAATAACTGACATTAAAGTGTAACTCTACTGTGAAAAGGAATTATGTAAAAATTACATCTTTTTACTCAACAGATCTGCTGTCTGTGAGAGTACACAACTTATAGAATCACAGAATCATAGAATATCAGGGTTGGAAGGGACCTCACGAGGTCATCTAGTCCAACCCCCTGCTCAAAGCAGGACCAATCCCCAACTAAATCATCCCAGCCATGGTTTTGTCAAGCCTGACCTTAAAAACTTCTAAGGAAGGAGATTCCACCACCTCCTAGGTAACGCATTCCAGTGTTTCACCACCCTCCTAGTGAAAAAGTTTTTCCTAATATCCAACCTAAACCTCCCTCACTGCAACTTGAGACCATTACTCCTCATTCTGTCATCTGCTACCACTGAGAACAGTCTAGATCCATCCTCTTTGGAACCCCCTTTCAGGTAGTTGAAAGCAGCTACCAAATCCCCCCTCACTCTTCCGCAGACTAAACAATCCCAGTTCCCTCAGCCTCTCCTCATAAGTCATGTGTTCCAGTCCCCTAATCATTTTTGTTGCCCTCCGCTGGACGCTTTCCAATTTTTCCATATCCTTCTTGTAGTGTGGGGCCCAAAACTGGACACAGTACTCCAGAGGAGGCCTCACCAATGTCGAATAGAGGGGAATGATAATGTCCCTCGATCTGCTGGCAATGCCTCTACTTATACATCCCAAAATGCCATTGGCCTTCTTGGCATCAACAGCACACTGTTGACTCATATCCAGCTTCTCATTCACTATAACCCCTAGGTTCTTTTCTGCAGAACTGCTGCCTAACCACTCGGTCCCTAGTCTGTAGCAGTGCATGGGATTCTTCTGTCCTAAATGCAGGACTCTGCACTTGTCCTTGTTGAACCTCATCAGATTTCTTTTGGCCCAATGTTCTAATTTGTTTAGGGCCCTCTGTATCCTATCCCTACCCTCCAGCATATCTACCTCTCCTCCCAGTTTAGTGTCATCTGCAAACTTGCTGAGGGTGCAAACCACACCATCCTCCAGATCATTAATGACGATATTGAACAAAACCGGCCCCAGGACCAACTCTTGGGGCACTCCGCTTGATACCGGCTGCCAACTGGACATGGAGCCATTGATCAATACCTATTGAGCCTGACAATCTAGCCAGCATTCTATCCACCTTATCATCCATTCATCCAGCCCATACTTCTTTAACTTACTGGCAAAAATACTGTGGGAGACCGTACCAAAAGCTTTGCTAAAGTCAAGGAACAACACGTCCACTGCTTTCCCCTCATCCACAGAGCCAGTTATCATAGTGATTAAGGCCAGGAGTTTCAACATAGTACCAACATCCCATTGAATTTAAATGAGATTTGGGTACATAAATCCCTTAGGATCTTTCGAAAATCCCAAGTCAAAGTAAGTTTTTACTGCTTTTTTAGTTCTTCTTAACACTGCAGAATCATCACAACTAAGACTGAGCTTGATTGTATTCTCTCTGGGGCAACATTAGCAGAATAGTTTATTTTCCAATCAGTTATACTTCTGCAAACCTGAAAAGCCAGAGAAATGCACAACTGTAACTAGGGACATAGTCTAAGACAAATGGCCTGCACTGGTGTCACTGAGTGTAGTGTTACATTATTTGAGCTGCAGAATCTAAATCATGGATTGTGACACACAAGAAGGACTTAATCCAGCGTGATTTATAGGTAGGGTGACCAGATGTCCCATTTTTATAGGGACAGTCCCATTTTTAGGGATTTTTTTTATATAGACGCCTATTACCCCCCACACCCTGTCCCATATTTTCACAGTTGCTATCTGGTCACCCTATTTATAGGGCCAGATTCTCTGTTTCCTTGTACCTATGAAAGAGCAAGTAAAATGAAACCAACCTAGAATTCTCCTCTCACTTTCGTTGGTGGTAACAGGGTACGTACATGTTATGTAAAGCCTCCGCTCAAAATGGGATTGTAAGATCTGTAACTTGTATCATTAAGTTCTGCACCTTTTTGCAGACTTTGTAACTTCAGTTATTGTTAGCATAGACTTTTAAGTTTTGTAACCTTTGCAAGCTTTGTAACCTTTTCAGTTACCACTTGTATGAACCTCCAAGCTTTGCAATATTCAGAGAGTGTGAACAAGTGAGTATGTGTGGGAGATAAGGGAGTGTGAATGTGGGACTGAGCAGAGAGGAATTGCAAGGAGAAAAGAGCCTGGAGCCAGGAGCCAGGTGCGTCTGATGTAATCTGCCCTGGTCTGGGAATGCTTCTTGGTGACGGACACAGAAGGAAAACTCAGTGTACGTAACAGGAGCCACCCAGTTCCAGCATGGCGATAGGCATGCATGCAAGCCCCCTTCTTGACCTGCTCACCAGCCTGGATTCGTGACTGCAGGTGGACACACCAGATCTACTATGCTTTGGCTTCTCGGCATCCATGCTGTCTCCGGTAACTCTCCATCTGTGGAAGTAAGTGGGTGCATGAGGGTATGAATGCGGTGAATGTGTGTGTGTATGAAGCTCCATCTCTTTTCTATCTGTTCAGTGGCATCGTAATAAAATTAATACAAGTGTGACCCTGGGTTGGTTTTTAGGGAAATTGAGGTAACAGTACACTTTGCACTGATTTTGCCAAGGTATAAATGACTACATAGCATGCAGAGCAGTGGATCCAAAGCAAAGTTTTGCAACAATGTCCATTAGAGAAAAAAAAGAACAAAAAGTCAAAATGTTCCATGAAACAAAAATCCCCCCCATAATATGACATAATACGATCTTTTATATTGGTACAGGGGTGGGCAAACTGTGGCTCATGAGCCACATGTGGCTCTTTTAGAGCCCTCCATCCTCACCCATTCTCTGCCTAGCAGACTGGGGCAGGAGGGAGGTGAGGACTTAGGGCTTCTGCCATGTGGCTGAGTGGTGGGGCTAGGTGCTTCTGCCAGAGATGACTGGTGCCTGCTGAGGGCGGGGGAACAATTTAAAGATCCCCCCCCCAACAACTTGAGTCATGACCCCAAGTTCTTTTTACATTGATGAGGCTAAAATCAGCTCAGGCTGATATCTCTGCAGAGTATTCTGGTGGTGGGAGAACAAGTCCCTTGAGTTCTATTCCCAGTTTTGCTACTGACTTACTCTATGACCCTGGGTCATTTCACTTTTCTGTGCCTACGGTCTGGTCTACACTACAGAGTTTGGTCTATGCCAGGCAGCTTACGTGAACCTAACTATGGAAGTGTTTATGCTTAAATTTTGCTCCCACCAACATAACTACCCAGCTACACCAACTTAATAACTCCATCTCCATGAGTAGCAGCAAGGTCGATGTAGTTAGGTTGATGCAGTGTCAATGTAAACACTGCCTTACTTACGTTGACTGTTACTGGCTTTAAGGAGCTGTCCCACAATGCCCCACACTGACAGTACAATCTATACAAGCACTCCTAGAGAGGACGCACACCGCCAACACCACAAGCAAAGTGTAGACACTCACAAGTGATATAATTACTACAGTGACTGTATGCCAATTTTCAGAGTAGCAGCTGTGTTAGTCTGTATTCGCAAAAAGAAAAGGAGTACTTGTGGCACCTTAGAGACTAACAAATTTATTTGAGCATAAGCTTTCGTGAGCTGTAGCTACAGCTCACGAAAGCTTATGCTCAAATAAATTTGTTAGTTTCTAAGGTGCCACAAGTACTCCTTTTCTTTATGCCAATGTAAGTTAGGTCAACTTAATTTTGTAGTATAGACATGCCCTCAGTGTACTTAGCTGTAAAACTGGTGGAATGTCTACCATTTTCATGGGAGTGATTGGTAATATTAATGAATATTGGTAACATGTTTGAAATCCCTCGATGAAGAGATACACGGTACAGTAATAAAGCACAAAGTATTGTTATGGTCTCAAGCCTTGTAGGCCAATCAATGCTAACTTGCTTCTTAAGCATATAAGCTAAAACTGTTAATAAAATGGTGAAAGAAAAAATATTTTTTGACGGAGCTCCCATTTGATTTATTTTGGTGTTCAATATAATGAACTGGTTATCTTAATTCTCAATGAATTAAAGTGACTAAAACTTGATCAGAACAGTTTATCAAGATCAGTGATAAATAAGATTATTAAACCTAATGTCCCAGCCTCATTTGCTTTTCACACATAAATTCACAAGAGCCAATGTGACATGGTTATTTAATAACATTGTGCTAACAGGTATAAACACTATATATAAAGCTGACATTTTAAAAAAATCTTACAGCAAAATAAAGCCCAAGCCACATTCAGTAAATATGTGGTTTAATCTCCTCATCGTAGAAGCCTGTGGAAAATCACTGCATTGTGGAGGAGGGGCATGAGAAAAGACTCTGGGTGGATCAGCATTAGCAAGAAAGCCCAGAGTTTTTAAGCAGTTAGTGCAGCTATATGTCCAAAGGCCAGCCACTAAAAAACTCAGTGTTCACTGCCCCAGGTGGTGGAGCTTAAGTGATGCATAGGCTTTGTGCGGCTGTCTGAGCAAGGAGAAATTTCACCATAGGTAACTAAGGGCTTCAGGTTCAGATACTGTCAGACTGGGTTGGCAAAGCCCTGCAAGAAAAGGAACAAAGAGACGCTTCTCAGATACCATATCCTAGGGCAGAGCCAAGTATCATTTCCATTAGAGCGGGTTGTAATTTTTCAACTGAAATTATTTTTGCTGTTGAAAAATGGCTTTTTTTTTCCTAAATTGGGATTTTCATGGGGGAAAAGGTTTTTTTTTTTTTCCCTCTTGACTGCTTTTTGAATTGGCTTTTTACCCCTTTCTGCCCCTTGTTTCTGCCTTTCATTTCTCCCCCACCCTTTATGGGTGCAAAATGGAAAGGGGTAAAAAAGGATGATTATGGAAAAAGGGAGAGAGATTGAGAAAAAGGAAAAGCAAAAAAACCTAAAACATTTCAAAAAAGCAAATTTTCTAACCCTAAAAATGTTGATAACAAAATTTGTAATTTGTTGCTACCAGCAGGTAGATAGACCAACTATGGTATGAAAGGCATTGCAAATGCATTTTATATGAATGTACTACAATTTACATTAGTGTACAAAGTGGATCACAAAAAAAAATACATGTACTACTTTGTACTAACAACTTTTACCCCATTCCAATTAAAAGTAAGATTGCCTTCTCCCCAGGAATTCCTTAGTGTTGACGTGCAACAAGAAGTCAATCCTGCAGTCCTTATTCAGGCAGCACTCCCATTTAGATTGCAAGTCTTGCTAACTTAACAAAAACAGCTCACTATACTCAACACTCACTATAGCAGGATTTAGTGGTTAGGGCAGAGTTCTGCAAGACATAGCTGAGGCTCCCACAATTCCTAGGGAAGACTGGGGCCAGTTTGGCCCCTAGCATGGGAAAAGCCTTGGGTTTCTCTAAGCTTTTAATTTTATGCCAGGAAGGGAAATAATTGGAGCCAAGTGGTACACTCCAATCACATCCTTCCCCCTACCTGTATACCTCTATCAGTACAGAAAGAGAAAACAATGAACCGTACAACACTGCCTTTATGGTATAACTTACTGATAGAGTAAAAATGAAGTACTGAGTGCAAGTGAAATCAAAAGCTTTTTTTTATTGCAGCATAAACCCTTAATTTGCCACAATATTCAAACATGTACAAGCACATGAAAATAGATTAAATTAGCTACCCTGATTTCAGATTGCTCGAAATCATCAAAATACAACACCAAAAACCAAACTCAAGATTTATCAGAGTGGTGTACTTTCAACAGAGCCATCCCTACCCGTACGCAAAGTACGCAGCTGCGTAGGGCACGAGGAAATTTGGGGCACCAATTTCCTGGTGCTCTGCGCAGCTGCATGCTGTTCCAGCCCCTGACCTGCCTCTTCCCCATGGTCCCCACCCCTGGTCTACCCCAACCCCGCCTCTTCCTACCCCTGCTCTACCCTGCCCCCACTCCACCCCTTCCCCTGCTCTACCTCAGTCCTGTCTCTTCCCGCCCCTGCTCTGCCCCGCCCCCACTCCACCCCTTCCCCTGCTCTGCCCCAGTCCCGCCTCTTCCCACCCCTGCTCTGCCCCGCCCCCACTCCACCCCTTCCCCAAAGCCCCCACCCTGCTCCGCCCCTGCCCCTTCTGATCCCCAGTCTGCCTCTTTCCACCCCTGTTCTGCCCCAGCCCTGCCGTCACGCCCCTGAGAACTGCAACAGGGCCGGGCCTGTACTCACTGGTGACGGGAAGTGCAGCGATCTGGCCCCAGCCACGCCACCAGTGAATTCTGGAGGGCAGTTCCCCCCTGCCTCCTAAGCCAGCTCCTCCTCCCCAGAGGTCTGGGGCCCCACAGCCCCCCCAAGGGAGGGCTGCATAGGGCCCCAGAATAGTTGGGGATGGCCCTGACTTTCAACACTACTTTATAGTACAGAATGCTGGAGAATGAAAAAGTCTGACATGGCCAAACTGTCCTCATTCCATACAACCTGCCTCAGAAAAATCCTCCATACTTTTGGCCAGAACAATCTCAAACCAAGATCTATTGATACAGTGCAGCCAAGAGGATCTGAGCACCATCATGTCCAGGAGGCGTTGGAGATGGATTGGCCATATGCTTCGGATGGAAATTGGTTCCATCATCAGAATAGCATTAAGATGGACACATGAAGGCAAGCGAAAACAAGGCCACCCAAAAACAACATAGAAAAGAGCTGTGGAAGCTGAGCTGAAAAACCTGGGGCGCAGCTGGGGAACCATTGATAGACTTGCCCGAAACAGAGAGAAGTGGAGGAGCTTTGTCGCTGCCCTAAACGCAAGGTGTATTGGAAACATGATGATGATGATGACTATTTCAAATCGCTTTTATGATACAAAGTATTTGTTCTACATGTTCAACAAAAAATATTATTAGTGAACAACTGGAGAAAGTAAAATTTACCTGAACGTTCCAGGAGTCATTTAACTCCCCATCAAGCAGGCAAACTTCACAGTCCCTTTAACCACACCAGCAAGACTAACAGTACAGAAGACATGAAAAACCTTGTACTAACCATGTTTCATGTAACAATTTAATTAAACAGAAGCCAAAATAAAGTGCTTAATTTAATTGGAGGAAGAAACACCTCTAACCCACTGACATCCTTTCAAAGTGTCTACTGTTAAGTATCCTATATTCTATTTTCTAATTTAATCTAGCATTGACACACCTGAGCGCTTTGCTTTTGCTTCTATGCAGTTCATTAAACTTAGGAAATTGAAAATTTTAAGCAGTTTTGATGCTTCATTTTTATAAGTTCTTATTTGCATAGAAAGCAATACCTTGATCCAGTTTTGACCATATTAATATTTTCTGTAACTAGTTTCCAGGTAGCCTCATCTCAGGGAACCACATTCTTCCACAGTGTTTGGAGATTTCTGAATGAATGTGATCCAGGTTTTAATCATTATCTGGAATTAGTACTCCTCCATAATAGAAAGCAAGGTAAGCCTGGCTCCCTGCATCTTTACAAACTCAATAAAATTTCTGCAGGTAACCTCACATTCACCAAGTCCCATGGCTGTTAGGTTCTTACAGCATTCAGCAATGCAAATGAGTTCATCATTCAGTGGCTGAAGTCCATTAGCACACACCACCAATTTGATCAACCTGGGGCAATTCATTCCAGTGTGACCTGGCATGGCTTTGCTTACTGCATGACCAAGTAAAGGTGTGTAACAGGAGTTTTCCTCTGTATAAAAAGAAGTAGATCACAATATTGACTTTAGGGGAGTGCTTAACAAGTGCATCCCAACTTTGCTTTTAACTGCATGAAATTTAATTTGTCCTGGATTTTCACTCACAACATCTATGCAAAGATGTTCAAGGTTAACATGTTTCTCATGTGAGGGGTCCAGCAGCAGTTCATCACTTACTCTGTAATAATTCCAAGCCAGTTGCCTAAGGCCATGACACTGGTCATCAGCACAAAGAATTCCAGCAGGTGACACACAAGGACAGCTGCTCATTTTTAGCAGTTTTAGAGTATCATTATTATTAGAAACAAGAACGGATCATCAACTGGTGTGTCAGCTTTGATGGATGATAATGCCTTGGAGTTTACAAAAACTACTGTCAGTGCTGATGCAAAATGGGCCTTGGAGACATTTATAAAACTTGGCTTCACTGCTGAAATCAAACCTAATGTCTTGATGGAACAATTCACCAATTGAGAAAGGATGTCACAGGCAGCTTCTGCAGACTCAGTACTACTATCAACCTTGAAACTGACATACTGCAGATGATCAGCATGTCTCTTGATAATTTGCTGAACGAGATCAGGGTGAATGGACTTTAAATAAGAAGTAGCTGGTTGGTTAAGCTCAAATTCAAACTTCCTCCACAAGTGAGGGATATGAAAAACTTCATTCCACCCTTGGTAAACAGAAGATGCCCATGCTCGATCTACTAAAGCAGGTACTGAAAAATATGTAAAACTAGATGGTGTGGCAGGGTTCCCCAGTTCACCAAGATTTGCAGGCAAGCCTTGCCAAATGTTGATCTGTAGAAACAAATTTTCTGCTTTTTTGTTCTTTGTGGTGTTTGTAGAACTGGGTTCTCAACTTTAACAGTCCACCCAATTCTCTTCATTCTGAGAGCAAACAATTTCAGGTACTAGAGAGGTGTGATGTAATTAAACTATGAAGTTTTCTGTACGTTTTCAAGTACAGTAGATCACTGAGCATGCACGGGTTACATTATTAAATCAAAAGTTGGGAGTTTTTCATTTGCAGAACTCCCTGATATCCTGGGAGACTTGGTTAGTCTGCCCCTCACCCTAAAGGGCCCCTGATGGGGTGTCCATAAATCATTTCTCCTCTGCACTTCTTTCTCAGGGACCTGGTCTCTACAGCTGCAAGGAGAGGGGAAGCTCTGGGTTTAAGGATGGAGCCAGTTACTGGTCTGCTGAGCTTCCTGAAGTGCTACCTCAGATCTGCTGTTGTTGTGGGGTTTTTTTTGTTTTTTTGTGAGGGGAAGGGATGATGATTTTCACCCCTTCTTCCCTGACTGCTTTCCTCAACTGGTGGGGGTGAGGGTGGTCACAAGTGCTCCTTCCTAGTCCTTCCATATCTCCTTGCCATTCCTGAGGGGGGGATGTTTCTCGTCCCCCAGACACTTTCAGGTTCCTTTTTTTGTGGGAGAAAGGAGCCTGCTGACTTCTTGCTGTCTCCCCTCTTTGGTGTGTATGTAGGCAGGTTCCTCATAATACTACCACAGACTTTTTGGGTTGGAATAGGAAGGCATAGGTTTTCCTTTCTCCTCTCTCCTGGTCTGTTAGGACTACTGCTGTTTGAGGGAGCTGCAGCCACTGCTGCAGTGTCAGCTGTCCCCTCCTCCATCACCATGTACAAGTCTCCCTGCAAACAAGGGGAGGGCTAGTCAGGGGTCTCTAAATTTCAAAGCATTGAAGATATAACTTGTCTATTTTTTTATGAAAACTGGATTGTCTAGGATATATGAGTGACTCCATACTTCAGAGAGATTTACGACTGTGCTTCTTATGATTGGCTAAATTACATGCATATTTTAATTAACCGCTTAGTGTGTACGTGTGAGCAACTACCTTCAGGTGGATAGAATCAGAGCTGCTCATCTGTGGGTCATAGGTACATACAGAGATTCTCCCTTCGCTGGAGAGGCTGGTTCTTTCTGTTATAGGTGGGCCTGAGTTCTCAGAAATGCTTGGGAAAAAGAATAGATTTATCTAAATTTGTTGGCTTAATTTTTTATTACTATATATTTTTTCCATTTCCTCCTTCCTTTTTCTTTTCAAAATGGCTGAAATCCTGTATTATTTTCCAATCATTTTTGAACATTTTTAAAAATAGAAAAACAAATCAAAATGAAAAATCAGCCATTCTCAAACCCTGAAAAACGATAACAATTTTGAATTTTCTCATTACATTGTTTTCGCCCTCTTTGAAACAGCTATAGTAACAAAATGGTCAAAATATGCACTGTACATGACAATATTCCCAGATGAAAGAAGGGCCTGAATGAACCCTATATCGATCTGTTCATTTATTTCAACACCAGTTAAGTAGATCATCTGACCTAGATGGGTTGAATAGGCTTTTTTTCATAATGGAGGTATGATAAAAGGACAGGGATATGAGGATTCTTTTCATTCAAAAAATAGGAGATAAAGAAGAACATAAAACTCCAAAGAGTATAAAAAGAGAATGCTTCAGAGCTATTCAATGAGATGGTAGACTTGTGAACAACACGTCACACACTGAAGCTTCAAAAGGGCTGGCCATAAGGGAAATTAAGAAAAAATCTTAGAGTGTGTAACTACTGTGTGGAGAGAACTAATAAAATAAGCAGTGGAGACGTATTCTTAATACTCTGATTGCACTTACATCCACATAGCTCCATTATGGGCCAGATCCACAGCAAATGTAAACAACAGAGGTGGCTGGGAATTTTTTGATTAACTGCTTTTAAATTAGAAAATGCTGATTACTCAAAAACAAAACTTTTTGTCGGAAAGGGCCAGTTTCAACATATTTCTCTACTCAGTTTTTTTAAATAAAGTTTTGATATTGAAATTAAAAATTCTGTTTTTCTGGTTTGGAATAACTTTGTGCTTAAATATATATGGTAGTTATAGTTTTTAAAAAGGTTGAAATAAAAACAAACTTTTCGATTAACTGCTACAAAATCTGGATTTTCAGTTCACAACAAAATTTGAGATTTTGATTTTTCATTCCAATTCAGGAGGGGAAACATTTTC
The DNA here is from genome assembly GCF_009764565.3 of Dermochelys coriacea. Lineage (NCBI taxonomy): Eukaryota > Metazoa > Chordata > Testudines > Dermochelyidae > Dermochelys > Dermochelys coriacea. Next base: position 331,627,310 of record NC_050068.2, read on the forward strand.
AAAATCTCAAATTCACAGGATGGGGAAAAAATATTTCCTGCCCAGCTCAAGTGGGCATAGCTTAATTGACTTCAATGGAGACGTGCTGGCCGCCACTACCCACAGCTCCCATTGGCTGGAAATGGCAAACCATGGCCATGCCTGTTGCTGGTCAACATAAACAAAACGTCTCATGGCCCACCAGGATTACGCTGATGGATTGCGTGCCTAAGGTTGCCAACCCCTGTGTTAAGCTATCAGCTCAGCTTCTGCAATATAGTTTAGGTACTCAACACTCAAACTTGATCTTTACCAGCTTGGATTGAGAAGCCTGGACCATCGAATTCATTGAGCATGCGAGAGACAAGGCTGGTTCTCTGTCTCGAATTACCAGGTCTCCAAGGAAGGGTGTTAGTATATTAGTTTAAGTATCCTGTTAGAAAAGAGATGTTACCACCTGGGACCATAGAACTGTACTACTTCTTTGTGACTCTGTGGTTTATAGCTTTGATTATTCTTTCATTTATTTTAATAACGATCTTGAAATTCTGGTATTGTCCTCAGTATGAGTGTCCTTGCCACACATCCCAAGAGTCTGCACAAGACATTGAACTCCCTGTGTTCTCTAATTCTGTAGCCTGAATTTGGGACAAGAACCTAATTATCTTCTGGTCAGATAGTTGGTGAGCCGTAATAAACTAGCCCTATAAATTCAGGTCAATAGATCCCAGCATGTCTTGGCTATGACCATGGCATCCCAGATGCACTTTCCCCATTTCCATGACTGCCAGAATTCTCATAGCTCCTTGTGGCAATGTTTACCTTCCCAAACTTCTCAACAAACCAACCAACTCTGAGATATTCAGATATACCCTAATGTTGAGATATTTGAATTTATTCAAGTCCTCTTAATACCCAGGCACACCTCAGTGAAGGAGGCTTCTCAGAGTAAACTCTGCCTTCCAGAGGGTGTGATTTTTATCTGCTTCTATAAATTGGTTTGGCTTCTGCTAGAGCTAGGGCCTGTTTTCCCATTATTTTTTTCCTCACAGGTAATAGCATGGGTCACAAACACTAGTTTCCAAACTCCCCTTGCCAGAAGTTTGTCCATCTGTTCAGTGATGTCCCTATGTAATGGTTGCTGGCACATTTTTTATTCCGGAGGTGTTTTTTTTTTTAAATGTTGTCCATTATGTATGTGCAATATTTGAATCCAGTCTGCATCACATCTGTGAAGATTTTTTAAATAGCATTGCAAGGCAAAGCTCCTTATTTTTACATTAAAAAGCATTTCAAATTTATTTTATGAGCAAGAAAAAAAAAAGCAGGCCCCATTCACCTCTTACTTAAGTATATATATTTTAGCTCCTAGCTTGTTAAATAAGGGAAGATTTACGTCAAAATACTTCTAGCAGGAGTTGAGTGTGTGAGCTGCGCTGTATACGTCAATTAAAGCAAGCCATTTAACGGTTCCTACTGGAGTAACAGTGAATCATCCCAAAGCACACTGCTCATACACCCTCGGACTACAATACTGCTGACGGAAGCAGTCTCTTTATCACAAAAAATTGTTCTTTTTTTATAGTAATAAATCCGATAATCAAGAGCAGGCACCCTTGCTGGCACTTTAATGTGTGAGGGATACTGAATAAGTTCACTGCATTCCTTGCATTCATTTTTGCTCATCTTCTTAGAAAATTAGTCTCTAAAATCCCCAAAGGCCAAAATCTGCCCTCAGCATGCCAGTGTAAAACTGGAATAACTCCATTAAAATCAATGGTGTTGCTCTGGCTCTCCACTTCTGTAAGAGCAGTTGTTGTTTTTTAATACCTCAGTGTTCAACAAAAATTAGTAAATGGCACCCGTAACTGCTTTATATATTTACCATATGCTATTCTAGAGCTTTCTCCACAGATCTTACAGCAACCTTCAGGAAAGATCTAAGTAAATAAGAATATATAGGATAGGAGATCTTGAGTTTAGCTGGGCATGAAACATAATCTGAATGTTGAAGACATGCTGCTATCTAGTGGCAAAAGCAGGTAGCTTTTAAAAACACTTCATGACTTTTCAATTATTGTAATATTGTAGCTGTTTTCATGTATTCATACTCTACAGTACATTTATATGTTCATGGGCATGATTCCGCTTGAACTCTGATGTCAGTCTGGAATAGTCACTGGAGATAATTCTGTGTGTGAGATTGGATTCAAACCTTGTATCTAAGATCATTAATTTTTTGGAATACCAATTAACCCTTACTGTGCAAATTTTTATTAGTGGCTGCATCACCTTTTTATAAAATAAGACCAATTGTAGGAAAACCAAAAGGCTAATGTATAGCGAATGAGTGCAATTAGAAATGGATGCTGATGTAGTTCTAGGATCACAGAAGTCTGGTTCTACTGTTGTAGAGTACGGAGAACCAGCAGCTGTAGCAGCACTCTGGTCCCTGTAACTCCAGTTAGTTCCCTTGAAGAGAGCCTGATTGAGGAAAGGAGTGACTAATTACTAGATCAGACTGGCTGAGGAGAACTATGGAGCTAATTAGCCCATTAACTGGGAGAGTAGAAAAGAACACAGGACGAAGAAAAGGAGAGAGAAAAAGGTTAGCAGTGCCAGAGTAAGGAAGATCTCTGGGTGGAAAGATTTTTCCTCACACCTCCCCTCCTGTGGAAGAAGGGGGTATGAGGATGAATAACACTGTAAATAGCATTGTTGCACTAGTATGTAAAGGTAGTATTGTGGAGTGCAGCACTATAAATAGACTGCATGGTGATATCTACAAACTGGAGAAAGAAAAGGAGTACTTGTGGCACCTTAGAGACTAACAAATTTATTTGAGCATAAGCTTTCGTGAGCTACAGCTCACTTCATTGGATGCATTAAGTGGAAAATACAGTGGGGAGATTTATATACATGGAGAACATGAAACAAAGGGTGTTACCATACACACTGTAACGAGAGTGATTAGGTAAGGTGAGCTATTATCAGCAGGAGAGCAGGGGTGGGGGAGGGGGAACCTTTTGTAGTGATAATCAAGGTGGGCCAAATAAATTTGTTAGTTGGAAATGGCCCACCTTGATGATCACTCATGTTTTCCCACTTTGGACTAATTTGAACTTCAGTCCAAGTGTATCTTCTGTATTTTCCAAGATATTCAGTCTTTTTGGACTCTTGCTGAAAAAAAGAATATAATGAAGACATTAAATTTATAGCCTTTTTAATGTCTTTTGAAGATTCTGCAGCTCGTATTAGTCCTAGTTGGAGTAGATGGCCTCTGCAGTGTGTACAGGAGAGATTAGGGTTACACTTTTATCTGAGCAAAGCTTGTACTCCACCATGTCTTCCAGAGAAGTTTGCAGCTCCATCAAATGCACAAGTAGCCACTGTTTGGGGTCCAATTGACAAGCATTTAACTCTTCTAAGATGTGGGTTGTCACAGATGCAGCCAATGTGTCTTCTATAACTTGTTTCAGAGTAGCAGCCGTGTTAGTCTGTATTCGCAAAAAGAAAAGGAGTACTTGACTAACAAAAGCTTTATCCGATGAAGTGAGCTGTAGCTCACGAAAGCTTTTGTTAGTCTCTCTAAGGTGCCACAAGTACTCCTTTTCTGTTTTTTATAACTTGAACATCTAGAAATGCATCTACTGGCCTAACACTGACATCAAGATAATGTACACAATGACTTAATACGTGATGCCCATTTGCATTGGTGCATTCATCAGCCATGTATGCAAATTTTTTGAATGTGGTGAGAGAGTTCTTCACTTTTTCAACTGTTGAGTCTTTCACTGTTGCATCGCATGCTTCTAGCCAGTCAGTTGAGTTTCTTGCAGAAAGATAGTGAGCATTTGCTGGTCTTGTTTGGAACCAGTGCTCAGCTTTAGGATGAAAAGTGACAATGCACTTAACATTGGCCTCCAGTTTGTAGTGTGTGGTATCTCTTGCCTAAATAGAAAGTAGGACACCACAGCCATGTTTGTTCGCATGAGCTGTGTTGTGTCCCAAGCATTCTTAACAGCCTCATTAAGTACTTCTAAAATTGGCTTTGACAGTGACTGGCTTATAAGGCTTTCTGCATGTTGATGCACTCCAGAGGTTCTGCTGCCTTTTCATGTAGTTTGTCAGCATTGGCTTTGCTGATCGATCTGGCAAACCCAGCTCCTCCACTTTTACCAGTTAGAGCATTGGGAAGCTTTCCTTCTTCGTAAGCTTTTTTGCGAGAGGTGCACCAGTAGCCATCTTTTGTAACTTCAATAAATGGGAACACTTTGACTGACAAACATCAGGAACTGCCTTTAGGTTTTGGACACACTGTTTCTTCAGTAGGTAGCTGTATTTGTGCTTTGGGCTGGTCGGCTGTAGATACACCATTTGAACCTTCAGCTGACATGTTGATATACTCTTGGTTCTTGATGTGTTCTTCACCTTGGTTAGTTTTTGAGGCCTTTGAGTGAAAAAATTATTGTATTGTATTTTGTCTTTTCATTTTCACTTTGATCTGCAACATATAAAAGAGATATGAATAAAGTAAATGTTTTGTTAGGATAATGCAAATTTAACATAAGGATAATGCTAAATACACCAAAACACATAACGGGTCTAGATTTCTTAAAAAATATAAATTTAAAAAAAAATGCCATCATGGGATAAGAGAGAAGTCCTCTCATGGATCAGTAACTGGTTAAAAGATGGGAAACAAAGGGTAGGAATAAATTATCAGTTTTCAGAATGGAGGGAGATAAATAATAGTATCCCTGAAGGGTCCGTACTGGGACCATTACTGTTCAACATATTCATAAATGATCTGGAAAAATGGGTAAACAGTGAGGTGGCAAAATTTGCAGATGATACAAAACTATTCAAGATAAGTCCAAAGCAGACTGCGAAGAGTTACAAAGGCATCTCACAAAAGTGGGTGACTGGGAAACAAAATGGCAGATGAAACTCAATGTTGATAAATGAAAAGTAATGCACATTGGAAAACATAATCTCAACTATATATACACAAAATGACGGGGTCTAAATTAGCTGTTAACACTCAAGAAAGAGATGTTGGAGTCATTGTGGATGGTTCTCTAAAAATATCCACTCATTGTGCAGCGGCAGTCAACAAAGCAAACAGAATGTTGGGAATCATTAAGAAAAGGGATAGATAATAAGACAGAAAATATCATATTGCCTCTATATAAATTCGTGGTACGTGCATACCTTGAATACTGTGTGCAGATCTGGTCACCCCATCCCAAAAAAGGTATATTGGAATTGGAAAAGGTACAGAGATGGGCAACTAAAATGATTAGGGGTCTGAAACAGGAGGAGAGATTAAAATGACTGGGAATTTTCATCTTAGAAAAGAGATGACTGGGGGGGATATGATAGAGGTCTATAAAATCTTGATTGGTGTGAAGAAAGTGGATAAGGAAATGTTATTTAATCCTTCACATAACACAAAAACTAGCAGTCACCCAATGAAATTAATAGGCAGCATGTTTTAAAAAAACAAAAGGAAGTACTTCTTCACACAACATAAAGTCAACCCATAGAATTCTTTGCCAGGGGATGCTTTGAAGACCAAAACTATAGCAGGATTAAAAAAAGAACTAGATAAATTCCTGGAGAATAGGTCCATCAGTGGCTATTAGCGAGGATGGGAAGGGATGCAACACCATGCTCTGAGTGTCCCTTGCTGTTTGCCAGAAGCTGGGAATGGGCAACAGGAAATGGATCACTTGATGGTTACCTGTTCTGCTCATTCCCTCTGAAGCACCTGGCCCTGACCACTGTCAGAAGACAGGATACTGAACTATATGGACCATTGGTCTGACCCAGTCTGGCCATTCTTATGTAAAAATAATTATAATAATAAAAATGTTTATTACAGAAACTCCCCAACATAATGACCTCTCAAGATAGCAACGATGAGAGATAACAACCTTGGCAAATAATGCATTTTAAAAATCTTGGCCTACTAGGAAACATATGTGTATAAGTTTCCATTCCCAATCACAAATCTAGCATTCTGGAGCAAAGTCACTAAAATATAGTCCAACAAACAAATGTTTATTTAACGTTCCCCTCACTTTTCCCTCCACCGAACCCCACTCACCGCTCTTGTCCTTGGTCAGTGGAGACTCAGAGTTCAGAGGTGCTTTCATGTGAGTTCACCTGCCAGGTGGGGAGCAAGAAGGCATCTTGCTTGTTCCTCCAGCTGCTCACTGTTCACTCTGGCCACTGTTGTTCACTGTACCACTGTTCACTCCATCACTGTGTTGCCAATGGCCCTTTGCCGTCATTTTCTGCTGCCACCTGCCACTGTGACCTCTGAGAGTTGGTATCTTGAGGTTCCACCCAGCTCTCAGTGATTTCAGCTGAGCTCTCAGTGGGGGAACTTTGCTGCTAGTGTAGACTGGGCTGTCTCTTCCACAGAAACACTGTCCCACAGCAGGTCTAAGCACTTAGACCTGATTATCAGTGATTTCAGCTGTAGTGGTCACTTAACAAAACAAAATACTATCTATGGAGCCTAATCAGCTCTGTCTTTAAACAGTGGAGAGGGGCAGGTCAAATAGTACTCGTGACTTAGACAGACCATCAAGCAAAACACCTGTCCCCACCCTCTCTGTTGATGCCCTCAGTCAACACAGGCTAAGTACAGTTCTACTGCCCTTTACTCATACAATAAGAACAACATTTCATCCTTCCCCCCCACCTCCCCAGATTCAAATGATTTGTAACCCAACCCCAGCCAAAATCTATCATTTGGGCAACACAGCTCTGTTTGCTGGATACCTAGGTAGATTAGGTGTCAATGTAAATACAATCTGGGTCCTGAAGCCTTCCCCCCCGCAGACCCCAGCTGATCACTAGCTGTCAGGGAGAGCTCATTTAGACTTTGCTTACAGATCATAATTTGAAATTATAGGTTGGCCAACATCACCGAAATGAATGCACTGACATTGTCATAAAAAACAACAGCTGTATAAGGAAGCTAGTCTATGTTCATACTTTTCAAATCTATTATACTTTTTCAGATACACGTATTTTTATCATACACTGTATATGTTTTTAAAGTGTGTATTAATGTTTCAATTTCAATTCAAATTTCCAAACAGTCACTAAATTGGCATGCAACTAGTTCACAAAACTGAGCAGGGGCCAGGGAGGTGTTTGGGAAATTCAGAGGGGGTGTAGGGAAATCACTGGCTGGTTCGAACAAAACATTTTCATCCATTATTCTAACTGTCCTCCCATCCTTGTTTCCCTTGGGGTTGGTGTGTTCCTGTGTCATCCCCCAGTATTGCATTTATGCCATTCCTTTATGTTTAGGGGGCATCTGCATCTTCTGGAATGTGCATACATGAATGCCCTGTGCCTAGTACTTCTTGGGAATGCCTATTTTTGCAATACTAGCCCTGTTCTTACCAAGTTCAGATTCCGAACAGTGACTCTGCAGGCAGGCATGTTTTGTAAAAGGGCCTGACTTCTGCTCATAGCCTGACTCTTGCTAACTTTGCTTTACACTATCAGGCCTGACTATGTTTTAGTTCAGGCCTTAGGCTTCATGCCAGGGCCCTTATACCTATCTCAGGCTCTCTTTCTACTACAGCACACCATGCAAAATAGTTCTCTAAAACGGAAGTCAATACTTCTGCATGGCGAGTCCCTCTTGTTGGAGAGGGAACACAGAGGCCTGGTGATGTATTTACCCTTCATATTTTACATACTGAAATAAAGTATCCTGTCGGTGTTTTTTAAAATAATATTGTGATTTCATAAATACATTTAAGAATATCTCAGCAGTGGTTATCATCCTTTCTAGACTACTATACCCCTTTCAGGAGTCTGATTCATCGTGCATACCCCCAAGTTTCACCTCATTTAAAAACTACTTGCTTACAAAATCAGACATTAAAATACAAATGTCACAACACACTTATTGAAAAATTGCTTACTTTTACATTTAACTTATAATTATAAAATCAATTGGAATATAAATATGGTACTTAAATTTCAGTGTATAGTATATAAAGCAGTATAAACAAGTCATTGTCTGTATGAAATTTTAGTTTGCACTGACTTTGCTAGTGCTTTTTATGTAGCCTATTGTAGAAGTAAGCAAATATCTAGATGAGTTGATGTATCCCCGGAAGACCTTTGAGTACCTCCAGGGGTACACGTACCCCTGGTTGTGAACCACTGTCTCATAGAATAGTACTACTTTTGCTGCCAATCTTGTCCATAGTAATAAGTACATGTAGCTTGTGGTTCCTTCTGTTAAAAATCAGGCTGTTACATTTTAGTGGCACATCAACATCATTGTCCACAACATTTATTGATCCTCAGATTCAGACACAATAAAATGTCTTCTTTACTGATATGATGGCCTTTGCTGATGTGTTGGCTATATTGAACAATCCAATGAAATCTTCATATCATCAACAACATATCACAGGCATAGAACAACTTGCTTTTTGTTGGTGAAGCTTGTTGTTTCAGCTACCATAATTGTATGCCACTTTCCAGAAATTTTCTCAAATGTCCCTCACTATTTTCAGAGCCATGATTTCCATTGTCTCATTCTGAATAGCTGAATTTATGAATTTGTCTTGACTCTTTTAAAGCCACGTTGAAATATGAGGATCATATTCTGCTGCAAACAAAGCAGTTGAATAAAGTTGTAGACCCCCTCTTGTGGAGGGATAAACCTTAATATTGATGCTAACATTTGTAATTTATTCTTGTAATACTAGGTTATTACAAACATGCCAGCACCTCCACTGAATTTTAAGAGACACTTACAATTATTTTCAAACACATTATTCTAGGAGAATATGATAGCTCCTGTGCTTATGAAATGAAATATTCCAGCTAATTAAGGAAATTCCTAGGAGATCTCTGCTTTTTGTCAACCAGGGACAGACCAAAAGTGTCAAAAAATTACACCACTTTAGCCGTAAAACCTCCAAGTGAAATGCAGCTTTAGAACTTCTATTTGTTGTAACATTCTATACTATTTGCTTTTATACTATGTTTTGAAAGATGCATAAGTGTTAGTGTCACAGCGTGATTCCAGCCCATGAAGAAGGAAGAGGCCAGTGCACCTGTGACTGCTCAGCTGACCCCAACTGGGCTTAAAAGAGGACACCTGGGCCCTAGAGGGGAGAGAATGGCAGAGGAGGACTGCCAGAGACCAGGAGAAGTTCCCTGAAGGAAGTGGTAATGGGTTGTAAATCTAGAAACCATTCAGTCAAAAGACAAAGAGGAAAAATAAGTATCTTATCAAAGAAAAGGACACATCCCTCTTGTATAAGAAAGAAAGATGATAGTTTGAAATTAAAAACTCCTGCCAAATATTTTATGCAAAGGATGAATCACAAAAGCTGACTGTTATAAGGTGGCGCTGCCAACATCGTCCTCCACCATCAGGTCAAGGCACAAGTGGCACTCCTGCCCCAGTTTCCCTCCGTCATAGCACCTGGGAACCCTAATCATGGATCAGGATCCCATTACGGTAGGTGCTGTACAAACACAGAACAAAAAGACATTTTCTGCCACAAAGAACTTTCAGTCTATCTATAAGACAAGAAACAACAGATGGATACAGTCAGAGGAGTACAAGGAAAAAATGAGATAGTGTTGGACAGCATGGTAGGCCGTGGTCCCATCACCCCAGCAGCCTAACCTGTATTTGAAAAAGAAAGCTCATTGTATTAAAAAAAAAAAAAGTAAGGATGCTCTCTACTTAGTTTATACCTCTGATAACACATCTCTATATCACTTCCCTTTGATCCTAAGTTATAAAAGTAGCCTCTTACCCCTCTTTGCAAACAGCAAAACCTTAAAGCCATACAAGGATACCTAGAGATATCCTTATTTAAACTGGTGTCTTTTATAAATACTCTAAAGTCTTCATTTCTCAAATGTTAAAGGGCAACATTTATGGTTGGAAAATGTTTTACAGAAGACATTTCTTGCTTCTTATTGATGGTTTCGCTGAAAGGTGAAAACCTTTCTTGTCCCTTAAAGGCTTAAAAAGACCTAAGCTTTTCTTGAGATGTATAGGTGTGAATATTTTGTAATTAGATGTAAGTCGTCACATAATAGCTCCCTGATGACATTGTTATAAGAATAGTAAGATGTTTTATGTACATATGTAGCAATCATTTGATGCTTTAACTGGTTAGTAGTGTAAGAAGCCATTTGAGTATAAAATATGGATATTAATTAGTTTATCTGGCAATGCTTAAGCAACTCTTTACTAACCTCAGAAAGACCAGAGTCTCCTTTCCCAGGATTGGTAAGAAGAAATGACAATAACTTATTTGACTAGCTACATTTACACACTCTCTCTTTAAGAATTATTTAAGTTTAAAAAGACTGAGAGTGGAAAGACCTTTATACAGAAAATAGGAGTGTTCTGACTCACTCGAAAGGCAATTTCAACTGCTATTAAATCCCGACAGAACTAAAGGGATAGCTCAGAAAATGGACTGAATAAGAGTTGAAATGTAAATTTTACAGGTGTTCTGAGAGTTTCACACCAGAAGGAGAAAAGCAATTACAAGCCTGCTGCATAAGTATTAGCAAATTGCATATTCCTGAGCTGAAGATGCTAAGAAGACTTTTCCATGAAGATGCTGAGCTCGTGAAAGGTGCCAATAGCTAATATTTGAATCCAGCTAAGACACTGCAAGAGGTGTGTCTTCTTCCTTCAATGAGATTATGGAAAGTGAAGAGTTAAAAAAAATCTCTCTGAATTGAGAGAGCAAACAGCAACATTCTTATCATCAGGGCACTCTCAGCTGCTCAGCCTACCAGCAAACAGCAGCAGCAACCAGGTAGCTAAGAACAAGGTTGAGAAGAAACAATCTTGTGACCCAGCACTGTTTCTGACATCAACAGACACTTCAGCATCATTGGTGAGATGGAGTTTGCAAAAGCACTGCCGAGGGATTAGATGTAACTCTTTCTTGTAGTAATTTTAGTGGGATAAACTGAACTGCTATTGTCATTTAAGGTATTAACAGTGTCTCCTGTTTCTTTCAGCTATGGTTAAACTATAAGGAGTTATTGGCGAATCTTGGTAAACACATATATAGTGGGATTTAATGAGAATTTAAGTTTCTTAATATTTATTTATTTGCTTGTCTCAAGACCACTCCTTGAATGGCTTTTTTTAAAAAAAAAATGGAGTTAAAACTTTCTTCAGTTTCATAAGAATTAGTTGAGATCACTAGCCTATACCTGTTATGAACTCTTTAAGTTATCCACAATAAACCAAACAAGATTCACCAACCCTTCAACTAGATTTCTTTAGCCATCTCTAAATGATTTTGTTATCTGATACACTGTGACAGGACTCACTACTGAATTGGGAAATAATGTACTTTGGCTTTAGTTTACTTAGAGAAGAGTATCTCTGTACCAGGGTAACTGCACTCTCCAGGCTGTAATATCTGTTGAAAGCTCTCCACACAGAGATATACAGAAGTGATGGCAATGGAAATAACCTTTGTGTTTAGTTTGTGCTGTTTTGTTTTTATTGATTAAAGGAAAAGAATGGAAAATAGTCATAGTTAATAATTATGATTATTTTGCTTGTCTTTAATCATGATGTCCCCCCAAGGCATGGAAAGAACTTCATGTGACTAAAATAGTGGGAATTACATCCCTGAACTGGCAGTGATGAGATACTTAATATGATTTGGCCTAACAATTCTTGTTTCTCTAGCCTACGGGTTTTTAGTAATTTTGGGGATAAAATTACTTGGCACTCAACTTTAAACACCCCTTTCTACCTCACACTCTCCATATTTTCACCATCTTCAATATAATGGCCTCACAGTGCAAGTCCTTGTCTGGCCAGAAAACGTATACTACTTAGCATTTTCATTGGGTCCTGCCTATTTTCCTCTTTCTTTTGACAGTACTGACAACTTAGCACATCACCACCATTCTTAGCCATCTTTGGAAGAATATTACCTGCTTTCTGGTGACATGGAGAAGCTTGATACCTTTTGAATTTGTCTCAAGCATTTTTCCAATGATAGAATACTGATTATGCAAAAAGCTTCATCTGTGTACTTATTCAAAACTAGGCTGTGCCTAAAATCTCTACAACAGTACAAACAACATCTGCTGTGATTAACTTCAGAATAATGGAGCCATTAAAAATAATCAAACTAGGATGAGCAGAATGGCCTTGTTTTCCAAAGTTATATGCAGGGAAAGACTCAATTCATGGTTGTTGAAGTGTCTCAGAAATGCTAACAGTATCAGGCAACTGACATTTGGTTCCTATTGCAGGGATAGCTGAGAATTACAGTAGAAGTTGATCCACGTGTAGTTTCCTCCTTTTGAATCAGCCATGCTTTAAGTGATTTCATTTTAGCCCCTTGAAAATACACATACTTTGTTTTTGTAATTCACTCAGTCAGTACTCAGAAGAACACAAGAATATAAGAGGAGCCTCCTGGGTCCATAGGTGGTGGGTGGAGCCCCACCCCCCTTGGGGAGATTAGCCCCAACTCCAGCCCTTCTGCGTGCGCCCCTTCCCCCAACCCCTGCTGCGGCAGGAGCCCCAAGCCCTCTCCGCAGCCAGAGCCCAGAGAGCCTGTGCTTCCCTGCCGCAGCCTGAGCCACAAGCCCACCCCCGCAGCCAGAGGAGACCCAGGCCAGCCAGAGCCCCCTGGGCCATGCCACACCTCCTCAGACCCCCAAGCTGCCCCGTGGAAAAACCTTTTGTCTGTTCTCTTCCCGAGGAAGAACTTGAGCTTTTGATGTGCACCATGCAGGTTCTGGGTTAATCCTTCACAAATTTATCAATTTATCCATCTTTAAACCAGTTAGATTTCTTTCCTCCACTACTCCTAGCAGAGATTGTTCCAGATCCTCACTCTGATGGATAGAAACCTTCTTCTAATTTTCAGCCTAAATCTACTCATGGCCAGCTTATATCCTTGGCCTTGTGGCAACATTGTCCTTTAATTAAATAGCTCGTCTCTTTCCCTGGTGTTTACCCCCCTTGATGTATTCATAGAGACCAATCCTATCCCTTCTCCGCCTTTGTTTTGCTAGGCTAAAGAAGCCATGCTCTTTTAGTCTCCTCTAAAGATAGTATGGTAGCTTCTCCCTTCCCCATATCATCTTAGTTACCCTTCAATTCACCTGTTCCAGTTTGAATTTCTCTCTCTTGAACATGGGTGATCAGAATTGTACACAGTATTCCGGATGAGTTTTTACCAGTGCTCGTACAACAATATGAATATTTTCCTATTTCTACTGGAAATACCTCACCAGTGAGAATGGTGAAGGACTGCAGAATTAAACTCTCTCTCACCACACACACACACACACCTATCTAGAAAATGAAAACATTTAGCTGGCCTCTGGTTTTAATCACTGCAGCCTTTGTAAAGCAGTCTACAATGAGCCAAATGAAGAAAGGGAACAGCCTACATCTGGATCTGTTGATGCAATAGGAAAAGTACTCCTTTTATGTTTTGTGTAGCCCCCTGGGTTCCTGTCTTATCCAGAACCACTGACAAGTAAGACTACAAATAAGATGACAGCTGGAGGCCCTTTGTCTCTCTCTCCCCCTCTCCCCCATGCATTGTGGGACTGAGGTGAGAGGCTTCACATGAGCAAGCATTGAATCATTATGTCTGGCCTACCATCTCTTTTTGTGAAAAGAACACATGGAACTCATGTGGCGAGGAAGGACAGAAGAGAAGAGTCAAGGAGGAGGCTCTGTGAACCAGCCCCAGTGTAGTGGCCGCTGACTAGACCTATCCCAGGTCTCTCTAAAGAGAGAGGGAATCAGAATTCCTCTTTGACAGAAAGAGAGAAAGATGATCAATTAGCCTTCATGAGAGAAGGAAGGAAACAACCAGGCTGGCTGCAGAAAGAGGGGGAGAAGCACAGACAGGTGAGCCTCACCTATTCACACAAAATTCGCCTGCACAAGAAGAGGCTTGCTGAGCCACTTCCTAACCAGGGAAGAAAGGAGTCAGAGTCTGCTGCAGGAGAGACCTTCTTCAACCCAGCCCCAGATAACAAAAGCCAGCTGATACCCCAGAGGAAAGAGAAGATTTCAAATAGTCAAGACCATCAGAGGTCTATACCACTCCTGGGCCAAAGAGAACAAAATATGAGTCTTCTGGGGACTGTCCCAGCTAAAGTAATATCCGATGAAGTGAGCCGTAGCTCACGAATGCTTATGCTCAAATAAATTTGTTAGTCTCTAAGGTGCCATACGTACTCCTTTTCTTTTTGCAGATACAGACTAACGGCTGCTACTCTGAAATATAAAAACAATAGCTGTTGAATATTATTTTAACACTAGCCGCTCCCAATAAAAAAATCTGTACCCCTCCTACTTATAAAGAAGCATTTGCTACCTCCCATTTCCAGAGGGTGCATGTGACGTTTACAAAACTCCCCAGCATTGGGATGTTTCATGGAGTTGTGCTGAGAGCAAATGATGACCTGGTTTTCTTCAAGAGTATGTGATATATTTTTGGAGGTGACTCATTCCTAATCCCTTCCCTCTGCACTAGCTTCCACTAAATGCTGTTGCTTGTGGACAGCTAGATCATGGAACCTCTTGCATGAAAAAATCTTCATTATAATGAGTAGTGGTCTTTAAAATTCTAAAGACCACAGTTACTATGCTTTAACAGCCATCTTTCTAGTCCGGTCAACAATCCTGGAAAAATCTAAATTTACCCTTTGCACTTCAAACAGAATAATTTTTCTTGTGTAAAACTCTGAGAATTTTTAATATACTGGCTTTCTGAAAAGCCAGCTTAAAAATGTTGAGTTTCAGGGAAAGTCTGGGTTATGCTTCATATAAAAAAGGCATTTGGAAAGGGAAGAATTTGATTGGTCAATGAAAATATGAAGACTGGCAGTACTAGACACTATATCTCTATGGCTCAGAGGAAATCATTACTCAGCCTGAAATACAGATACTAGCTAGGTTATCATTAATTATTATTATTACTCTTTATTATCATAATAATATACTTTCCTGTCATACCTATCAAGATGGAATCTGAGGAGCATGTAACATGATAATTTAGCAGCAAAAGTATCTGAAGACAAAATGTATGATCTGAAACTACATTTGGTGTACATATTTGTCTTTCCTTGGAGTGATTAAAAATTTTATGGCTCAACACATCAGTATTGCATGTCAAAACACTGAAATATAATGCCAGAAGAAACTGATCTTCTCTGACAAACTTATCTGAGGAACAGAACTATAGCCTTTTGCATGATATGGTACCAAGTTTCATGGGATCTTCTGGCATGGCAGTAGAAAGGGGATTTTGGGGGATGAAACCAGGGAAGGGGTGGGATTGGGAGACCCACAGCCTTGTACAATCTCCAATCCTATCTCCTCTGCCCATAGGCCGATTCTCCTGTCTGTCTGTGTTTTCTCCCATAGTCTCCTAGCTCGCTCCATGCCTTCCCACCTCTGACTTATGCCAGTAGCTGTTCAGTACAACTTGGCATCCACAACAGGTCTATGTGTTTGTAAATACCGTTGCCCCTTTGGCTATGCAGAAAGCCACAATATGGGGCCCAGCAGCATGCCTTCTGTTTGGATGAGAAACTGGTGATATGGGGTATATTTCTGGTGTCAGGGGCAGGGAGGCCCTGGGGGAGGCCAAGGGGCCATGGCACATACACTTTTAAAAGTGGGAGGGCCATGCCTGCCCACTTTTTATCATGGACATAGTAACATGGATTCCTTGTTCCAGTACTCCTGCCTAATGTTGTGTATATATTCACAAAAATGTATGCAACATCCTGTTTCCCTGAACAGTGGTAGGAAGCAGCAAGCAGGCAGCTTCCTTGTCTTGAGATCTTAAGTGAACCTCTCCAGCCTGCACTCAGAAAGTGATTGTATGTCTGCCTCAGCTTCTTTTTAAGGTCATACTGCCACTGCTTCTACCCACTCACTCAACATGGTACCAAATCTAGCCTCTGCATTGTGAAATGTTCCACTCCTAGACCAGGAAGTTACCTTACATGTGGTAAGTTCACTGGTTCTCTACTTGTAAGGTAACTCCCTTCTCTTCGTGTGTCAGTATATATTTATGCTTGTATCTGTATCTTTCACTCCATGCATCTGAAGAAGTGGGTTTTTTACCCACAAAAGCTTATGCCCAAATAAATCAGTTAGTCTTTAAGATGCCTCTGGACTCCTCGTTGTTTCCTTATGTTTGTTTTCAACCTGCTGCCTATTCATTTCATTGGATTTTCCTGGTTTTTGTGTTTATGTGAAGGGGTAAATAACACTTCCTTATCCACTTTCTCCACACTATTCATGATTGTATAGATCTCTCTGATATATATATATATATATATATATATATATCTCACACACACACACACACCCTTAGTCTCCTCTTTTCCAAGATAAATAGTCCCAGTCTTTGTGACATTCCCTAGGGTGCAACCTGAACTGTTGTGTCTCCAGGCTTTGTTCGCTAATAGCCACCAACATGTAAAGTCACTCTCAGCTGATCCCGTGCCAGCAGATTGAGGGAAGTGATTATTCCCCTCTATTTGGCACTAGTGAGGCCAGTATTGTGTTCAGTTTTGGACTATTGCATCCAGTTTTGCCCTCCCCTCCCCCCCCGAAAGGATGTGGACAAATTGGAGAGAGTCCAGCCACAGGCATGATTTACGAGGAGAGGCTGAGGCAACTGGGCTTATTTAGTCTGCAGAGGAGGGGGGAGGGATTTGATAGCAGCCTTCAACTACCTGAAGGGGGGGTTTCCAAAGAGGATGGAGCTAGGCTGTTCTCAGAAGTGGCAGATGACCAAACAAGGCAAAATGGTCCCAAGTTGCAGTGGGGGAGGCCTAGGTTAGATATTAGGAAACACTATTTCACTAGGAGGGTGGTGAAGCACTGGAATGAGTTATGTAGGGAGGTGGTGGAATCTCTATCCTCAGAGATTTTTAAAAGTTGATCCTACTTTGAGGGTTGGACTAGATTAGCAGGGGGTTGGACTAGATGACCTTCTGAGGTCTCTTCCAACCCTAATCTTCTATGATTTCTTCTATGATTCTATTAAACTGGAGAAAGATAGATTTTAAGCAATAAGGCATACAAGTCAGAAATGGTTACAAAAGAAATAAAAAGATAAACATGCAAGATAATTCCTAAACTTTATCAAGGCTAAAAGGTTTAAAATCAAAAAGGTTTCTCTCACCCAAAAGCTTTCAGCAGTCTATACTGGCTGGAAAAACCTCTAGTTCAATGATGCACCTTTTGTCTTTCAAGTGATCTTGCTGCCACGAGTAGAGATGGGGGAGGAGAAATAATTTGTGTGTTGTGAATTCTTCATTCTGCTACCTTTCCCCCCCTCCTTGAGGATTACCCCCAGCTGGAGTATAGACAAAACAGTCCCCTGTGTATGTGAGATCCGCAACATATTTTAGGTGAATTGTAAATTTCCTGCTTACACCTTTTTGTATGTGAAGTTTGAGCCATCTCAGAGATGACATGTAAATTCTTTGTTTATAGTCTCCCCTGCTGGTAAATGGTTGTTTCAGCAGTTAATAGTTTTCTGACACCTCTGGTCAGTCCTTTGTTCTTTCTAAGGAGCTAGTCTGTGTGCATTCCCCAGAATTACAAAATATTTCAGTAACAAATATACAGCAAAATGTCATTATTTCACATGCAGTATTACACACATTTCAACTGGATAATAATATTCAGCAGATTATGAGTTTTCAAATGACACTACAAGGCATATTTTGTATGAAATATAACAACCATATAAAAGTGGTGAACATGGGGACCAGGATGTCACAGTCTTTTTGATCTGTCCTCATAAATCTAACCCTGAAATTCCCTTAAGGGTGATGTAGAATCTCAAGGAAACTTCATAGCTCAACATTGCTTAGGTTGTCTGCCCAAGTAAACAGAGTCATTAGTCTCACAATACCCCATTAACAACTCAGTGGGTGGTTACCTGCTTGTATCCACTTTTTCAACAGAACATTTCTCCTATCTTGCCCCTTCAAGGCAGCCTGTTACAATATGTATATTTTAAAATGTTTGTCCTAAATGTTCCTCAGTATTCATGTAAAAAAAGCTCTGTATGTCACTGCATTTCCTATATTAAACCTTAAAACAAAAAGAAAAACAAAAACCCTAAAAGGCAACTCAGATTTGGTATTTGTAGGCCAGATTGTGGAGATATGGAGAGCCAAAACATTAGGAAAATTGTCAAGCTCGACAACAGGGAAATTTTAGTAACATCATAACTTTAAAGTACTTTTTTTCTTTCCCTTACCTTCCCAGAAAAATTCCCCCCAAGAGTGAGATATGCCATGTGAAATGTCAGGCTCAGTTTCTTTCTGGGGAAGTTAAGAGAAGGGTGGTTTGAAAGCTAAGTTTGTAATGGGACGCTAAACCTCAAACTTAACTGTGGAGCTGCCCCCACCTTCCATAAATTATGTAAGTGGTACCATAAATGTGCCATCACTTTAATATGTTTACATATCAATATAAGTATATAATACACATATCTTGCAAAATAGTCAAGAACATTTATGTCGAAGTATGTCTTCACTGCACAGTTAATCTGAGTGATCAGTACCTGGATCTGAGTACCAGATTAGCCTGGGTGTGAGAATTCTAACAGCAAAGCCCTACCCACACTACAGTGTCCTCACTGTTTCTGCACTTGTCCATCTGTATTTGGTTCTTTGTGCTGAGATATCTGGGATTCTTTCAGAATTAGTTGCAGGATTGCAGGAGAGCTTTGCTGTCCTTCAGGGGGAACTGTGGGAAGGCTATTGGAGGACTACCAGCACTTGAATGATTAGCTTATGTCCCTACTGCAAAATGGGTAGGTTGCAGCCCAATATAAAGTGGAGCTCAGGTTCTAACCTATACCCCCAGACAGGTAAGCTGATTCTGGCTTAAAGCATCTCTAAACCAAGCTCAGAAGTTTCTATGTAAATGGTAGGTGGGTATGGGTTAAAACCCAGGTAAGAACACAGGTTAACTGTGCAGTGAAGACATACCTTTAGGCTTTTGTAATGCTGTCCTTTACCATAGTATCCAAGCATATTTAGCAGCTAAAGCATTAAATTTGCCCCCCTCATCTTTTAGAATCATGACCATGATCCTGAAAAATCAAATATTTATTCACTCAAGAAAACAGGTAAATAAAATCTGAAAGTCTTATTTTATAGAACAGAGAGATGTTCATAAACAGTTTTATAATGATTGGGGTTTGTTTTGGCAAAAGCAGACGTTTTTAAAAGCTTTTACTTTGTGTAATGAAGTGAGCTGTAGCTCACGAAAGCTTATGCTCTAATAAATTTGTTAGTCTCTAAGGTGCCACAAGTTCTCCTTTTCTTTTTGCGAATACAGACTAACACGGCTGCTACTCTGAAACCTTTAAAAGCTTTGTTAGTGTTTGAAAGTGTATGAGAAGATATGGGAATCATAAGGCTTTTCCATACCCTACAAACATGATCCCTGCAAGAAGCAGATATAGAGTGGAATTCTGAAAGGCTGTTCCTCTAGAGAGAGTTATGTTAATACAGTACACATCTAACATGTTATATAATATTTACCATGAGACACAGGCAACTTAAAAATATTAAAAATTACTTTATCAATAAATCACCTTTTATTTGTTGAATATGCTCAGGCAAATGATGTAGGTATTTAGTAGAAGCTAAATACTTAACATCTTCACTCGGATCCTCCTGGTAGTTGTTGGCAGCTGTAATGCCTTACCTGCAAAGGCACAAGAGCTACTGGCATCCATATGAAACCACTACACATAGGGAGAATGGAACAGTCAAAGTGCGTTTCTCAGTTCCATTATGTCTGTTTTGTGCTGGGACTTGGCCAAGGGCAAGAGGGTGTATCCAGGGAATTCTTGTGTTCTGGCAATCCATAGTTGGCTGAACAGCCCTGGGGGCCTAAAGGATGCTCTAACTACACAAGGGACTGGACCACCATAAAAATATCCTTGAATGGGAGAGGTGCAAATGGATTTTTGACACGTCCTGTCCTCAGCTGCACCCAGCTCTCCTTGAGTGCAACTGAGAATCAATCCCAAGATATGTCAAGCAAATCTGAGAGGAATATTTTCCCCTTTATAATTTAGATTAGCAATGATACATCATACATTTCAAATATAGCGTGCTAGGCATTTTGAATATAAATTAGCTGTGGTTGCACATAAATTTGTAACTCAGTTTTGCCTTTTTATGAATCTTTTCCTATTTTGTTGTCTCAGACCTTGCTTATGGCATTGTCCAGAAGATAAGCACTGTAACCTAAGAATAAGGGGTCTTTTTTTCTTATCATTGACTCCCATGATACTTGCAAGTGCCACAATGCAGCCAAAAAGTCCTTAGTCTTCCTGGCATTTCATTTTAGCACACAATCAAATATTGTGTGTCCCCGAGTGCATTCAATTTCCAAATACATATTTTCAACAAAATAAATCAAACTCCTCTCCTTAGCTATTCACGATGGAATACAACACTGACTCTGTACACAATACATTTCTATGCATAGATGAGAATTTGTGACTTCAAGTGTGTTAGACTATTTGTTTAACAGTGCAAATATTAACACCTTTATGAAGTTCTGCCTCTGGATCAATCTCAGAATGTCAAAGCTGACCCACAAAAGCCAGGATTTAATTGTTTGTGTTCTGTATTATAAAATGGACAAGTTCCCAACTATCAGTCTGTTTGCTTTTTCTTCTTCCTTTTAACTAAATGTGATTATAAAGGAGACCTTTAAAATATGTTCAACAGTTCTTATAAAACTACAGTCAAAATTAATTGCATATATAGTAAACTACATGTGAAAATTTGAAGTCAGTGCAATGTCTAAAAACAAAAATATACAAGTATCTCTGTCTGAGCACATTTGAACAGCTTTTAAGGTAGCCAGATATGTTGTTCTAGAATTAACAGTTCACTTAGTAGTTGAAAACCTTTTTGTAAAATAAATATATTTCTGCAGGCTGACAATTGTTAGGGCATACTATGCACAAGACTGAATTGATGCAAAATAAATATCATGACTAACTATTTGTATTACAGTGGCACCTCTTTTATTCTATACAGGTTCTTATACTGTCCTGATCATTGTAGTATCTGAATGCCTTCCAATGGTGTATTAAGCAACGTAACTGATTGATTTTTCTCTTGCAGCTAGGGGCCATATGGATTAGGGCCCCATTGTTAGCTTCTGTAAAATCTTGTAACAAAAATTCTGTTATGCTGAAGAGCTTATGGTGTAAGTAAATATCTCAAATATAGGAAATCTCTTCTTAAAAATTGCAGGGAAAACATCAACTTAACTTTAATCATCCAAGGGCTGGATCTTGAAAGATAAAAGCATGTGCTTGTGTAACCCACACACTTCCAGGGTGTGGTGTTCTGTCCCATCTAGTGGCACTGAGACCACTTAGAGAGAGAGAGAGAGAGAGATAAATGAGTCTGCTCTACAGCCTTAGCTAAAAGGCATATGGCTCCTGGCTCATGCATTTATCTTCAGAGGTTCCAGGTTTGATTCCCCCACCCACCGACGACTGGGTCTGTCAATGTTACACTTGGCAGTATGAACCAGAATAGTCTTGCTGGGCATGCTCCATTTTGTAGGTGCTGCATGCTTTCCCTTCAGCTCTACTTTTTCTCTGCAGCCAGTGCATAAGGCAAAGAGAAACGCACACAGAGCCCCACTGAGAGTGGGTGCAGGAATCCGCCTGCCCAGTTCTCTTTGCATTATTGGGGCCTATGTAAGAGCTGTCAACATCTCATTGATCTCAGTGGGTGCTGTTCATGCTTTTTTGTAATGGGCAGCTAAACCCTTTGGGATGTCTAGTGTTGAGGTCAGTGCTATGATTCCTCTGCACCTTGTGTTCAGGCCGGGCAAGCCCCTATTCAGGTGTGTAGGTTCTCCCTTGCCACACACAGGGTCAGCCAGTATGGTCCTTGATCTTGATTTGGATTACAGGAATCCAAACTTGATAAATTGTTCCTCATTACATTTCATTTAATTTCCACCTACTCTTCTGCATGAAGTTATTGGGTCCTGGTTACAACCCTTATAGTTTATTCCATTTTACAGATGGTTATGGCAAGGAGAAAGAAGTAACTTGAAAATAGACAGTTATCCTTCTTTTAAGCTGCTGTAGTCATAAAATACTTACAAAATTCCCTAGATCTACACTCACACACAACAGCATATGCCCTAGATAACTTTTCTCATTCTACTAGTAATAGGTGGATCCATTACAGATAATCACGAACAGCACCCATTGAAATCAATGGTATGTTGATAGCAGTTACTTACTTAGGCTCAAATCCTGCAAAAAGAACAAGTGGGAAGATTCCTGCACCAACACAGCCCCACTGATGTCAGTGGGGCTTCATGTGTGGTTCTTCTTGCAGGTTCAGGACTTTAGGGACTACATAGAATCATAGAATCATAGAATATCAGGGTTGGAAGGGACCCCAGAAGGTCATCTAGTCCAACCCCCTGCTCAAAGCAGGACCAAGTCCCAGTTAAATCATCCTAGCCAGGGCTTTGTCAAGCCTGACCTTAAAAACCTCTAAGGAAGGAGATTCTACCACCTCCCTAGGTAACGCATTCCAGTGTTTCACCACCCTCTTAGTGAAAAAGTTTTTCCTAATATCCAATCTAAACCTCCCCCATTGCAACTTGAGACCATTACTCCTCGTTCTGTCATCTGCTACCATTGAGAACAGTCTAGAGCCATCCTCTTTGAAACCCCCTTTCAGGTAGTTGAAAGCAGCTATCAAATCCCCCCTCATTCTTCTCTTCTGCAGACTAAACAATCCCAGCTCCCTCAGCCTCTCCTCATAAGTCATGTGCTCTAGACCCCTAATCATTTTTGTTGCCCTTCGCTGTACTCTTTCCAATTTATCCACATCCTTCTTGTAGTGTGGGGCCCAAAACTGGACACAGTACTCCAGATGAGGCCTCACCAGTGTCGAATAGAGGGGAACGATCACGTCCCTCGATCTGCTCGCTATGCCCCTACTTATACATCCCAAAATGCCATTGGCCTTCTTGGCAACAAGGGCACGCTGCTGACTCATATCCAGCTTCTCGTCCACTGTCACCCCTAGGTCCTTTTCCGCAGAACTGCTGCCGAGCCATTCGGTCCCTAGTCTGTAGCGGTGCATTGGATTCTTCCATCCTAAGTGCAGGACCCTGCACTTATCCTTATTGAACCTCATTAGATTTCTTTTGGCCCAATCCTCCAATTTGTCTAGGTCCTTCTGTATCCTATCCCTCCCCTCCAGCGTATCTACCACTCCTCCCAGTTTAGTATCATCCGCAAATTTGCTGAGAGTGCAATCCACACCATCCTCCAGATCATTTATGAAGATATTGAACAAAACGGGCCCCAGGACCGACCCCTGGGGCACTCCACTTGACACCGGCTGCCAACTAGACATGGAGCCATTGATCACTACCCGTTGAGCCCGACAATCTAGCCAGCTTTCTACCCACCTTATAGTGCATTCATCCGGCCCATACTTCCTTAACTTGCTGACAAGAATGCTGTGGGAGACCGTGTCAAAAGCTTTGCTAAAGTCAAGAAACAATACATCCACTGCTTTCCCTTCATCCACAGAACCAGTAATCTCATCATAAAAGGCGATTAGATTAGTCAGGCATGACCTTCCCTTGGTGAATCCATGCTGACTGTTCCTGATCACTTTCCTCTCCTCTAAGTGCTTCAGGATTGATTCTTTGAGGACCTGCTCCATGATTTTTCCAGGGACTGAGGTGAGGCTGACTGGCCTGTAGTTCCCAGGATCCTCCTTCTTCCCTTTTTTAAAGATGGGCACTACATTAGCCTTTTTCCAGTCATCCGGGACTTCCCCCGTTCGCCACGAGTTTTCAAAGATAATGGCCAAGGGCTCTGCAATCACAGCCGCCAATTCCTTCAGCACTCTCGGATGCAATTCGTCCGGCCCCATGGACTTGTGCACGTCCAGCTTTTCTAAATAGTCCCTAACCACCTCTATCTCTACAGAGGGCTGGCCATCTCTTCCCCATTTTGTGATGCCCAGCACAGCAGTCTGGGAGCTGACCTTGTTAGTGAAAACAGAGGCAAAAAAAGCATTGAGTACATTAGCTTTTTCCACATCCTCTGTCACTAGCTTGCCTCCCTCATTCAGTAAGGGGCCCACACTTTCCTTGGCTTTCTTCTTGTTGCCAACATACCTGAAGAAACCCTTCTTGTTACTCTTGACATCTCTTGCTAGCTGCAGCTCCAGGTGCGATTTGGCCCTCCTGATATCTTTCCTACATGCCCGAGCAATATTTTTATACTCTTCCCTGGTCATATGCCCAACCTTCCACTTCTTGTAAGCTTCTTTTTTATGTTTAAGATCCGCTAGGATTTCACCATTAAGCCAAGCTGGTCGCCTGCCATATTTACTATTCTTTCGACTCATCGGGATGGTTTGTCCCTGTAACTTCAACAGGGATTCCTTGAAATACAGCCAGCTCTCCTGGACTCCCTTCCCTTTCATGTTAGTCCCCCAGGGGATCCTGGCCATCTGTTCCCTGAGGGAGTCAAAGTCTGCTTTCCTGAAGTCCAGGGTCCGTATCCTGCTGCTTACCTTTCTTCCCTGCGTCAGGATCCTGAACTCAACCAACTCATGGTCACTGCCTCCCAGATTCCCATCCACTTTTGCTTCCCCCACTAATTCTACCCGGTTTGTGAGCAGCAGGTCAAGAAAAGCGCTCCCCCTAGTTGGCTCCCCTAGCACTTGCACCAGGAAATTGTCCCCTACGCTTTCCAAAAACTTCCTGGATTGTCTATGCACCGCTGTATTGCTCTCCCAGCAGATATCAGGAAAATTAAAGTCACCCATGAGAATCAGGGCCTGCGATCTAGTAGCTTCCGTGAGTTGCCGGAAGAAAGCCTCATCCACCTCATCCCCCTGGTCCGGTGGTCTATAGCAGACTCCCACCATGACATCACTCTTGTTGCACACACTTCTAAACTTAATCCAGAGACACTCAGGTTTTTCCACAGTTTTGTACCGGAGCTCTGAGCAGTCATACTGCTCCCTTACATACAGTGCTACTCCCCCACCTTTTCTGCCCTGCCTGTCCTTCCTGAACAGTTTATAACCATCCATGACTGTACTCCAGTCATGTGAGTTATCCCACCAAGTCTCTGTTATTCCAATCACGTCATAATTCCTTGACATCACCAGGACCTCCAGTTCTCCCTGCTTGTTTCCAAGGCTTTGTGCATTTGTATATAAGCACTTGAGATAACCTGTTGATCGCCCCTCATTCCCAGTATGAGGCAGGAGCCCTCCCCTCACAGACATTCCTGCCTGTGCTTCCTCCCGGTATCCCGCTTTCCCACTTACCTCAGGGCTTTGGTCTCCTTCCCCCGGTGAACCTAGTTTAAAGCCCTCCTCACTAGGTTAGCCAGCCTGCTGGCAAAGATGTTCTTCCCTCTCTTCGTAAGATGGAGCCCGTCTCTGCCCAGCACTCCTCCTTCATGGAACACCATCCCATGGTCAAAGAATCCAAAGCCTTCTCTCCGACACCACCTGCGTAGCCATTCGTTGACCTCCACGATTCGACGGTCCCTACCCAGGCCTTTTCCTTCCACGGGGAGGATGGACGAGAACACCACTTGCGCCTCCAATTCCTTTATCCTTCTTCCCAGAGCCACGTAGTCCGCAGTGATCCGCTCAAGGTCATTCTTGATTCTCATACATGACTGCTTTTACAACCTGGCCAGTCCTGCTGTTGTGAGGGGATCCCACTGCTGAATCCTGTGAGCTGCTAAGATCCCTGGGTCTGGACAGTGAATAATCTCTGTTCCTAGCTCTGGGTCATTCAAGCATACCCCCCCCCCCCAAGGGCAGACCGTGTCTCTGACATCTTCTTGGCAATGGGACCCCACAGTCCAGCTGCTTAGACTCTCAGTCCTCTTGAGGACCCTGAGTTGCTTAGATACATTCATTCCAGAGGCCACCTGGGTAGATGTGCTCTGGTTTCTCTAGTTACACCCTTTGAGGCCCATGTGACAGTTAAAACAAGAAACACAGCTTTGCAAAGGAATTTCTTAAATACACATTCACTTTACTCACAGCACAAAGAGAGTGACAGATCTATGCAAAACAACAAACACCCGAACACAGCCCTCTTCAAAATGAGCTCATCCATCCATTTGGGTTCAAGTTCTGTTCCTGTTAGGCTAGCTGAAGCTTCTCACCTTCCCAGCAGCAAGTCCCTCTTGCTGGCACTGGTTGGCCCCTTGTGCACAGAACCCCTCCTGCTTATAAACACAGTCTTGGTCATGAGTTCCAGTGTGAAATTCCATTTCCCAGTTAAGCTTGTTTCCTACAGGGTGGTAACATGGATAAGACTTGTTAGCAAGTCAATAATCTTTGATAGCTGTCTTGATGACTCTTGCTTACAATCACAATGACACAAAACAGAATGAAATTTGTGATTGACACAGGCATATTCAGCAGGTACAAGGTGTAGGGTTGGTAACTAACCATGTCAGAAGGGTAATACGCAACTTGTCTGTATCAGTGTATAAAAAGAGAGATCGCAGACGGAGCGTCTTTGTCTGGCCGAGGGGGGAACGGAAAGTGCCACCGTTCACTGAGCTGGTCCATTGTCATAGGCATATATGTACTAAGTGTACTTGTAGCACTATAGGGCACTAGTACTGTGCTTTGCTGGCAGTAAACCTCACCAAGTGCTTTAGCTACTGAACGAGCGTGTGGTCTTATTGGGTAGTTCGATCGGAGCCTGCTGTATGGGCTATCTGGCCAGAGCCAGTGCAGCACACAGAGAACACACACCATAGCCAACAACTGGCAACATGTGCAACTTGAGACATTGCAAAGGATGCAATGAAAGAGCTTGAAATGAGAGCTCAAATGGAAAAGCTTAACTTTCTCTTTGGTATTGAACTAGACTGTAACTTCGTAAACATGGTAGACAGTCTGTCCAAAACTTTGCAAGGCTTGAATGTTTAACCTTTCTTTTAAACCAATCTCTTATGAAAAATGACAGTTCATGTACTCAGATGAAAACTACAATTTATTGTGGGAGCAAATCCACCACAAAAATTTAAAGATGCAGATAGTCAAATGTCTGAGCTTCCAAGGAAAAGAAAAGTTCCCAAGAAAATGCAAATAGCAACAATGAACCCAGCTACCCAAATTCAGCAAAGGAATTTTATAAGTGCATCTACTTCAAAGTAACTTATTTTACAGTATTCAATCCAGATTTGAACAGAGAGGCTATAAAACTATTCAAAAACTTGCAAATCTCATAACAACTCCAAACATAATAGAAACACAGGTTCAAGATGTGTTTCAGATGTATGGTTCTGGCTTCAACCATGATCAACTGATTACAGCTTCATCTGTTGAAAATGAACTGTCAGGTTACCAAAAGAAAGCTGAAGTCAGTTAAGAAGTATCTCAGTTCATTAAGCTAAACAGAATGTCACCCGTGTTTTGGAGTGTTGAAGCTGATAAAAATGATTTTGGTGGAAATGGCAAACAATGCAGTAAATGCATAGTTGCAGTGCTTTTATATTAATAGGTGGCTTTGATCCACAATGGGACAATCACTGCTTAACTGGTGTATCATTTTACATGTATGCAAGGACAAAACTGATGACTTACAGCCTAGAGATGTTGCAGAAGAATTCATTTCAGGAAACCTAGAGTGAAGATAATTATTTGGAATTTTTTTCAGATTTATAACTCATTCTTTTTACTCCTGTTTTAAAAAAGTAATGCTTCAATCAATAGTTTTATGCCATGAGTAAATCTGACCACTTTAATAATAAAAATAAACAAAATTTTATTCCCAACTCAGCATTTCCTTTATTTTATTAATGTAATCCCTAAATGTATGTGTAGGGGAAGGAAATATAGTCTCCCCAAAGTCCCATTTATTTACACCCATATTGTGGGAATGGGGGCAGGTGGTGCATAGGATTGACATCAGGATCCTAATTAAAATATATATATTAAAAAAACTGGCAGAATACAAGACATCCTCATTATCTCTCAGAATCTATGTAACCCACATCTTCCCTTTCACCATGACCCCTTACTCTTGCTTATTGTTCTTCCACAGTATAAATCTTAGCTCTTTGGGAAAGGGGTTTGTCATTTTTAGCCTGGATTTAAATGGAAGCTAGGTACTTAATTCGCTAAGGCTCTTTTGAAAATCCCACTCAGTTGTCATTAATGCAAAATGCATGATTATGGCACTGTATTAACACATTATTATTTATTATTATTAATTACTATGTGTGTGGTTCCATCAGTGCTCACTAGTTGGCTCATATATATTTGACTTCATCTCTTTGCCAGGTTGATATTCCCATCTTTCTAAAGAGGACAGAAGGGAATTAAGCACATCGATAAAGTTGTGGAATCAGACAACCAGGAACTCAGTCTATGTGTAACACTGCCTCACCTCTCAAATTTATATATTGGTGGGAATGATCCAGAAAACCAGGGGAGAATGCAATTCTTCCATTAAAAGGAAAAAAACAAGAGCACTTCTTCACATAAACATTACACCATCTTCATCCTTAATTCTCTTCCAGTGAAGGTTTTTGTTTAGGAATGCCTGTTTTTTAATGAGCACCAAATGTTCCAATCAGGCAGGCATATAAAGTCCACAGGAAGGGGTTTTACACCAACAGGAATATTTGATCTTCTGTAGCCAGGCTAGAGTCATAGTAGGAAGAGGGAAAGTTCACTGGAGGCTCAGATTGGAACTCAAACAAACCTCTGCAGTCTTGGGCTATTTCAGAGTTTAACCAAAATGCAGTAACATAGGCTATGTCTACACTACCGCGGTATGTCAACTTAAGTTACACAGCTCCAGCTATGTGAATAATGTAGCTGGAATCAACATAGCTTAGATGACTTACTGCGGTGTCTAAACTGTGCTGGGTCAACGGGAGACACTCTCCCATCGACTTACTTTACTTTTCTCATTCGGGGTGGAGTACTGGAGTTGACCAGAGAGCGATCTGCCAACAATTCACTAGACCCGCTAAATTGACCCCTGGTGTATTGATGGCCGGAGTGTTGATCCAGCATTAGTATAGACATAGCCATAGTTTGGCAAACCTCTCGGGCTGTTGAATTTTTTCCATGCTACTTTACAAGCAGTAAACTCCAAAACCAAAATATACAAACAGAAACAGTGCATCTAGTCTGTTTTCCCCAGGGCTCCTTCTTCTGGTTCCTGGATAACACACAGTTGTCTTTGAGATGCTGAACCTAAATAAGCTCATCTACACCTAACTACTGTAGCTCCTAGTTAAGAATGCCTGTCTCAGGTGACTCTGAAACCTTCCTGGGAAAACCGATAGTTGCTGTCTGGTTTGACGAGGTCTCAACTACAGCAAATTGATGTGAGGGAAGAGTGCACATCTGGGCCTTGTGATTATCAAAAAACCACTACACCGGATCACGTCCACCTAATTGGGGCTTCCCTCCAGCAGGCTAGTAAATCCATAGGAGGTGCGTGTAGTGGGTGGTTTTACCTGGATGGGATAGGAGGTATAGACAGGAATGGAGGGAGAGAATGGGAGTCTTTTATCTACACGGAAAGCTTTAAGCAGTGTAAGTGTCATACCTAGAAAATTGGTCAACAAAAAAGATATTAGCTTATCCACCTTGTCTCTCCAATATTTAGGAAACAGTAAGCATTTAAAGTTTTTAAAAGGGATAAAAGTCTCTGCCTTTCCCTGTACCCCTGAGTTCCTGTGCCAATCTTTAATGAAACAGCATATAATCTTGAACATTAAGAAACTCTCCAAAATAGACAGCACCCGGAAATAATTGAGCTGGTTGGTGTACCACAGGCAGCCTTCATTTCACACCTAATACTCAGCAACTCAGAGTAAATTACCTCAAGTGATGCCTGCATTTCAGAAAGACTTACTGCCTGAGTAATGTGCAGTGCACAGCATGTTTAGAAATACGAAAAGCTGAAAGCTAAGAACAGACACCATGTGAAAGAACAGAATTAACCAGCAGGTGGCAAAATGGTGTTTTCAAATTTAGAATCTTAGAGACTAGAGTTTACTAAGAAACTACTCTTAGAATGTTGTTCGCTGACTGAATGATGGTTAGATAAAATTTGCATTGTAATGGTTTATCATATTTCCATTTGTTGAAAAATTTTCAGTAATTTGTACCTTTTTTACACGTTCAGTAATAGGATTATTTTTATTGCATAGAGATAGTCATTTAATAACTTCTGCAGAAATCAGTAGTCAATATATGCTAATTAGTGTCCTCAACGTCCTTATTTTTTTTCTTTTCATTTTATATAATCAGTCTGATTCTCCTCTCAGTTACTATGGTGTATAGCAGGAGTAACTCTCCTGAAGTCAATGGAGTATGAAGAAAGTGCAAGTGAGAGAAGAATCAGGCCAAATTAGTGGTTAAAATCCTGGCAAGATTTTAAAGTGGTTGTTGAATGAACTGTAAGTATTCTTGTATCATCAGGTGGATAACTCAGTTTCCAGGTTTCAGAGTAGCAGCCGTGTTAGTCTGTATTCGCAAAAAGAAAAGGAGTACTTGTGGCACCTTAGAGACTAACAAATTTATTAGAGCATAAGCTTTCGTGAGCTACGAAAGCTTATGCTCTAATAAATTTGTTAGTCTCTAAGGTGCCACAAGTACTCCTTTTCTTTCAGTTTCCAGGGGAAATCTCCAGTAAGGTCCCATCCTCTAAGGTGCTGAGATCCTCAAATCCCATTGACTACACTGGGAATTGAGGGTTTGGCCTGTAATTAGCATAGAGTATTGAGCGCCAAGATGTATAGGCAAGTGGGAAAACAACTGCAGTTGTTTATATCTGAAAATTGGCTCCTGAGCTCTTGAATTATAAGCACATTTTGGAGTACCCCAGATTAGGACAGTGAGATTTACTGCTGTCAGCTAGACTTTCTGACAGGCTTTTAAGTGGCTGTCGCAGTGGCACAGCTTTCTCTGCAGACTGTTGCCCATACAGGACCAATGTGTTTCCACCTACCTATAGTGTTCCCTTATTAATTTTCAACTTACATATCTTGTCCTTCTATTTCTACATCAATCTTTAATTATTCTTATCTGCTGCACACCCCAAACTTGGCATTAATGGGAAATAGCATTAGCTGAAGAGCAGTTATGCTTCTGATGGAAGCATATATAATATTCCATGATGGAAAACAAACCATAATTATCACAAATCACACTAAGGTCAAATATCGCCATCTCCTATGCCAAACTCTCTGCCACAGCATGCTTGCTATCCCAAGAAGTTAATGTCTGAAAGAGAACAAGATTCAAGGTTGCACCATTTTGTGGTATGTACTTTGCATGTGAGTCGAATGAAAGGTATGTGACAGCTGGTACTAACCAACCATAAACCAAAAGGCTTTGAACTTCCTTCCCAGACAGGAAATCTCTCACATTTTGTATAATAAGTCATTTCCATGTTGTTGTGTTCTTTCAAATAAACACAATGTTCTCAAACAGTTAAATAAAATGAAGCATGTATTTTATATACAATAGCAGTAATTAACGTATCAGATCTGAATGGGCATTTCACTGGGTTTTTTCCCCCGGAGCCTTACATTAAATATTCTCTGCTTGTATAACACTGCACTGCACTCATTTGCACAGGATCAGTGCTGGTCCTATGCTATAGCTACTGTGGCCTCAGCAAATTTCAGAAATTATGTATAACAAAATTAGATGATTAATGGAAGGGTAAATGTGAATACTGGGTTTTGAGAGAATAAAACAAAGTCAAGGATATGTTCCAAATAGTAAAGGAAAATACAACCAAATGCAGAAATGCTGGCTTCCAAGTCCTAATACATTCAGAATAGCTAGTGAGTAACTATAATTTAACAAATCCCTGTCAGGATCTCAGACACAAACCTTCAGCTGACATTTGTGCCCTGGGGTTCTAATTTAATGGCTCTAGCAATAACCTTTATTTTATAAAAAGAAAAGGAGTACTTGTGGCACCTTAGAGACTAACAAATTTATTAGAGCATAAGCTTTCGTGAGCTACAGCTCACTTCATCGGATGCATTTGGTGGAAAAAAATTTTTCCACCAAATGCATCCGATGAAGTGAGCTGTAGCTCACGAAAGCTTATGCTCTAATAAATTTGTTAGTCTCTAAGGTGCCACAAGTACTCCTTTTCTTTTTATAAAATAAAGGTTATTGCTAGAGCCATTAAATTAGAACCCCAGGGCTTTTTTTTTTCCACCAAATGCATCCGATGAAGTGAGCTGTAGCTCACGAAAGCTTATGCTCTAATAAATTTTTTAGTCTCTAAGGTGCCACAAGTACTCCTTTTCTTTTTGCGAATACAGACTAACATGGCTGCTACTCTGAACCCTTTATTTTATAAATATTCAGTCCTATACTTATAGTGATTGTTGAGCAAATTTACTTCCTATTTGTTATTCAGAACCGTTTGCTTAGGAGTCAGACTCAGCCTGCATATACTGTTACTAATCTGAGGATATGATTTGATAGTCTGTCTCTATTTTAATTGTAGGTAAATGAGAGGTTTTATATATCCCTTTGAATTAAGATAAAAATGTTAATGAGCCAGAAAACATACTTTAAATATTTCTCAGATATTTGTAGATTTATTTTCAAAGCTTAGATATACATTTGTATGAACAGGTGAAGGGAGATTGATGTCTATTCATAGTGTGAAGACAAGATATATAACAGTATGTAGAGTGAGACATTCCACTTCCACATGTGCTTTTGGGGGAGTACTGCATGCAACATCTGTGGACCCCATTGGTCAGATTCTGATGTGAGTTACACTGGTGTAAATTGGAAATCATTCCGTTTAAGTAATTATGGAATTACTTTGAATTTTCACAGATGTGACTGAGTTCTTGTTTCCCAGCCCCACTTCCAGGTAAAGCAGGTAAATTATCTTCAGCATATTTTATCATGCTTGAAAGTATACGTTCTGCAATGCAAACTGTAAACAGAAAATATCCTGAACACTAATGATGCTTAATTGACACAAGGCAGGCCATGTCACAGAAGAGAGCAGGGAAGATGGATTATATTTATGGAGTATTTACATTATGAATATTGGGAGAAAGATGATGCAACAAAGGCTGCCTGTGACAGATGCAGAGCAAAATCAGTCAATTTTATTGTATATAATTAGGCTAAAGAGCAACATTTGTAATGTAGTAGAATCCTCTTAATTAGGACAAACTAATGGATAGTCTATTGTCCCTTAAGTGGCTGTACCGATTAAGAGGCCATTAAAAGTCTGGAAAATACAACTTTAAATGATAAAATACAGTCCTTCATACAAATGATATTCACAACGTTTCATCTTTGTCTGATATTTATCTTATTTTTTTAAACCCCATTTAGCAACCTCTGACTTAAACTCAGACTTCACCTCTAGTTAGCATTTGGTTGAACACCCCTAAACGCTTTGGGACTGGACTGGCCACCCTAGCATATTAAACAGAATGTATGTTAATATATAAAGCAGAGGCTGTCTTTTACACTAATCTTTATTGCCATTTTTTCTGGTTCTGCTTTCCTGGGTCTGCCAGCATTTTAACCACTCTGACATAGAACCCTGTGCAGAGCCAGTCTAGAGAATGTACTCATACTTAAAGTGCCAGTGATTGCCAGAACTTTATCAAAACTAGGGCTGTCACTGTCACCAGTGGAGCTGAATGGTGGTAGTAATCATGGGGAATTTTTTTTCCCCAAAAATTCTAGTAGAGACAGGGCAGCCTTGTTATGACGAGATTGAGTGATCTTACAATCACAGAGAAAATCAGTAGCAGAATTGGGAACCCAGGAATAACTGGCTCCCTGTCTTCACCTTAACCCACTAAGCAATGATGCCTCTCTTTAGGCCATGCTGTTCTATTTGATATAACCTATGATGTGTTCATAATATAGCTCAAAAGTATAGACTATATATTATGTGTAGATCTACCAATATGTGCCTATTTGTAAATACATTAGGTAATATACATTTCCCTTAGTAACTTTATAACTTGAAGTATTAAGATTTACATTCATATATATCACTATATTTCTGCATAAGTCTCTGGTCCTCATTTCATCTGCCTCTCTTCCTCTACCATACCATCAGGCTTTATTTCCACATATTAGCTAGTGCATGAAACACCTTCTGCAATCTAATCTGGAAAGCCATCACCCTGGCCCTTCATCCAATAACTATTCAAAAATCCTTTCTGCCAGGATGCCTATAGGAAACCTCACCAAGTGCTTTTGATACTGAACGGAGTGTGTGGTCTTATTGGGCAGTTCGATCGGAGCCTGCTGTATGGGTTATCTGGCCAGAGCCAGTGCAGCACACAGAGAGAACACACACCACAGCCAACAACTGACATCATGTGCAACTTGGGACATTGCAAAGGATGCAATGAAAGAACTTGAAATGAAAGCAAAAATGGAAAAGCTTAACTTCCTCTTTAGTATCCACTCCAAAGCCCCGCTTCCATCAATGGGTATACAGAAAATCATGAAGGGGGATGTGTGGTGTGGGGAATCTTGTATGTGGATGCAAGGACATTCTCACTAGTATAAGGACAGTTCCACTGGTGAAAGACAGGGCCTTAAACTGTAAGCTGTTTGGGGCAGAGACTGTCTGATACTGTGTTCAAGACCTAGTGCAATAGGGCCCTAATCATCAGTGCAGTCTCCAAGTTGTACCATAGTACAAATATAAATAAATAAGACATTTCATGAGCTATATACACATGTGTATATAATATATATAGTCTATAAAACATTGCATGAAAATTAACATTGTCTTATCCCATGTATATTATTATAGGAACAAGTGGGAAAATTAGTCTCATGCTTTTAAAAAATTTATATGACTATGTTGTGTCATTTTATAGATAATACTACTACCAGCTAGCAGCACACTACCAGTCATTATTAAATATGTATTCATTTCAAATATCCAAATATATTTTTGGATAAACTATTCTAGCTAGATATCACAGACACAATGCCGTTTACAAAAGAGATTGTTATTGTAAATTATTGCACCTGTTGATGTCTGTTATAATCAGCAAGGACACAATGAAGCCATCAGTTACCCTGACCATGGTAGATTGCATGCTGAATGCATCCAGTTTACTGTAAACACTGTATACCTTGCAGTTCATGAGGATTGTCCAAATCGCTAACTAAGATGAATGCACTAGACTAGAGAGCTGTTGCAGCATGTTTCAGTGCAACCCCTGTCTTCCTCATCCCATCCCGCACAACTGCAGGAGCTCCGTTAGCAAGGGAATTATTGTAGTTCTGCTGTGGACAGGTGGGCAAGGATTTGGGGGACCTGAGCAGGGTGAGTACATCCCTTACATGTTGGTGCACAGGGATAAGTAGGGAGAGAGGCAGGGGTGCAGCTGTACAACCTATAGTTGGAGTGTGTAAGGGATACAAAAGGTGACTTCATGCAACAGGCTCAAGTGATTTTTGTATGTCTGGTGTTCTCTTCTGTGTCTGCATCGATGAAGTGAGCTGTAGCTCACGAAAGCTTATGCTCAAATAAATTTGTTAGTCTCTAAGGTGCCACAGGTACTCCTTTTTCTTTTTGCGAATACAGACTAACACGGCTACTACTCTGAAACCTGAATGCATCTGACCAGTTTCCAGACTATATACTAGGGCTGGAAGCTACCAGGAGGATTTGGGATATATCTTTTTTTTTTTAAATTAAACAGAACTGTTTTGGCTAAGAAAGAGATGTTCAGTAATAGAGCTGTCTAAACCCAAACTTTTCAAAATGATTGTTTGATCGAGTCTATATTAATACATTATTGTACTGTCTGATCAATTTTGTAGATGGACCAACACTATTTCTCAAATAAATTATTTGTGAATATTTTTTCAATAATTGACAGTTTATTTAAAGGTGTTTGTGTTTTTATTACCTGACCATCACTACTTATTGAATTCACTTAATATTTTCAGAATGTTAGCTGAAGTGTTCTTTTAATCAAAAATGTCTGTTTTTGTTGCATATAAAATCCTAGGCAAAAACAAAAAGCAAGCAAACAAAAAACCCTCTTAAACTGGAGCTAAGGTTATAAATATCCAGCAATTTTATCGGGGGGGAATGAGTTTGCTTTGTAGTCTTATGGCATCCTTTTCCTCCTTGTGTAACCCACACACCTCCTGGTTGTGGTGTTCTGTCCCATCTAGTGGCACCGAGACCACTTAGAGAGAGATATTATGAGTCTGATCTACAGCCTTAGCTAACAGCCAGTTGGCTTTTAGCTCATGCAGTAGAGGTTCATGCACTAAGCTCCCAAGACCCCAAGTTCGATCCCGCCTGTTGACGACTGGGGTCTGTCAGTGTTACACTTACACTCACAAATGTTACAAAGCCTAGAAACTCAAAAAAGAAAATTTAGGAAACAAACAAAAAAGCAAAACCTAAACATTAAAGAGTACCAAAATGCACAATTAACAAACAACCTTACCTGCCCTTCTGCAATTGCAACCTTCCATTGTGTGTCCCAAGTTTGTTTGTACGATGGGGGCATTTTGCTGAAGGAGAATCTGACAAGGACTTTGAGACTTTCACATTGGAAACTAGTCATGCTCAATCTATTTTGTTTGCATAGTTCGCTTGTGGAGTTAACACACTGAAATTCAAGACTTCAGTTTTGGGTATATGTGAACATAAAAAAGAAGTGTGATCCGCAGCCATCCTGCAGCTGCAATGTGTAAGATACTGAAGGTTTGGTCCATACTTTAAGAGGTTCACAGTTCAGGTATGATATCTATGGACTAGTATGTGCTTTTTGCCACTGGATCCTGGGCAAAGGGCACTGAGAGGTATTGTGACTTTGAAGGGTAGAGTCAGTTTCTCCACCCCTTTTTATGGACAAGTTTACATCCCCTTGTGCACTGATCTGGCTGGCAAGTAGTGGGGTGTAATCAAGGCTTCTGCCCCTGTTCCTTACACAAATCAGCAGCAGCAGGTGAGCAGTCCCTGTTCTCCCTACTGTGATTGGAGTCGCAATCTGAGCAATACCAAGCAAGAGAGCAAGGGGGATTCCTATCCTAATCTCCTTTGTTCCACTGCATGGCTGAGTAAGGGCAATGCCAATCTTACTGTATGTGTCTATGTACTACTTTAAAAAGCATCTCCACATGTCCTATGTTTCAATGTTTAGTTCACAGCAGAAACATAGTATTTTTTAGACTAAAATTAAAATACTGTTGTAATGCATGGCCAGAAAGGGTTAAACGTCTTGCAAAATAAACATGTGGAGAGATAATGTTTGTGTTTTGTGTATTTACATATATATGAGTAGGGTCAATGATGTAATCAACAGTCCCTTTATTCGGATAGTTCAGAGATCAAAAACATCCTAGCATGAAAATGAATTGTAAACACGGGATATCTCTGTATTCGTCTCTCTTTGAAAGGTACTGTGAATGGTGGAGGAATTGCCTTATGTTAATTCATATAGCTAAGTACCGGTGATGGACCTCCTTCAAAGTCATGCTAATTACCTTTTGAACTCCAACTTGTCAAAAAGGACATGAAATTGTATAAAAGATCCTTGGGCCCTGATCCTGTTCATCTCACATCTGCTTGAGGCTTCATACAGGGTAAGCTTAGGCAA
Organism: Dermochelys coriacea; assembly: GCF_009764565.3. Classification (NCBI taxonomy): domain Eukaryota; kingdom Metazoa; phylum Chordata; order Testudines; family Dermochelyidae; genus Dermochelys; species Dermochelys coriacea. Next base: position 331,665,055 of record NC_050068.2, read on the forward strand.
AAGGACTGAGATCCCAGGCTTAGCTAGAACACCCTGCAATGACATTAAACTATAAAGTATTTCCAAAAGAACTCTTTGCAACTACGAATCTCACCATCTCTGCTATGAATCTGAACCTCAATGAATTGAACTCGTGTGTATGTATATTGATCTTTTAACCATACTCTTTTGTTTAATAAATTTTAGTTTAGTTTATAAGAATTGGCTGTAGCATGTATTTGGGTAAAATCTGAAACATTCATTAACCTGGGAGGTAATGTGTCTGATCCTTTGGGATTGGTAGAACCCTTTTTTTATGAGATGAAATAAGATTTTCAGGATTCTTCATCATCTTTGACTTAGGTACCTTGATAGAGGTGTGAGGCTGGATCATTTTAAAGGAACTGTGTTGTTTGGACTTCTGAGTAACCAGTGCGATAATTAAGAAGCTGTTATATGCTGGCTTGGTAAATCTAAGTATTGGAATATCCACCAGCTTTTGGGGGATTGTCTGCCCCATTCTTTGCAGTTCACCCTAATTGAGTGACCACATCTGGCCTCAACTGGGACCCCGGTCACAACTGTGCTGAGAATTGTATCCAACGGCCTTCTATTTGAACTAGTGTCAGCCACTGCCAGAAGCTACATAGTACACTTTTTGTTTCCAGTGGCTGGTTTATTGTGTTCTCAAAAAGAGAATGGACAAAAAAATAAAGATGCAACTGTGTTTCATCTTGGACAGTTATTACTATACAATTTAGAGATGATTTACTATCCAACTTGGTAAAGGAGATTTTTGTCAATATCTAATGCATTCAAAAATATTTCTGTTTTTGATTAGTCATGAATATTTTTCATGCTTATATATTGCAGTGCCATTTATCTCAAAAAGTTCCAACAAAATATATGGGACCAAATCCACAGCTGATGTAAAGCAGTATAGACCCACTTACTTCAATGGAGCGATGCTGATTTATATCAGCTGATGATTTGGTCCAGAGTGGCTGCCAATAGAAATCAGCATTCATAGTGCAATGATACTTGTGTTTACTAGAAAGTTACCATTATTAGTACTGTAGTTAATACTGCAAGATAGCGTGATAAAGTCAAATATTAGTGCAAGAAATGAGTTTTCAGTGACAATTTAAGGATAATTTCAACCAGTACTTAAATCTACCTTCCTTTGGGGTTGCAATGTGGCATTTTTAACAATGCACTATAACACAACACTACACAGTCATTTACAGTACTTTACCACAAAGACTTGTAAATCTATTTTTTCATTACTAACTTGTCTCCATCCATCCAGTCCCACATTGCTCTCTGACATCTCCTCCTCCCAGGTGTTGAACCAGCAGCTCAAACTTAATATGTCCAAAACTGAATTCCTGATCTTTACTCCCAAACTCTCACTCCTTCCTGGTTTTTCCATTACTCTTGACACTACCATTCTTTCTGTCACTTGGGCCCATAGACTGGAAGGGGGTCACTGACTCCTTCCTCTCCCTTGGCACACGCATCCCAGCCATGCCCAAATCATGCCACTTTCCCCTTCATAATATTTTTTTTCAGATTTAGAACCATCATGTCAACAACAGCAACCAACAGCTACCTATGTAACCATCTGTTCTTATTGGCACCAACCTTATCCTTACCTTTCGGCTTCCCTCCTATTGCTCATTAGAGACCCTTCTTGTCTTATCTTTTGTTTGAAATTAGATTGTAAACTCTTGGAAGCAGAGACCTTGCCTACCTATGTAATTACCCAGGATCTAGCACAAGGCCTTTTCTCACTCCCACAATACAAATAATTGCTAGTAAATATTATATAGCAGGGGTTCTCAAACTTCATTGCACCATAACCCCCTTCTGACAGCAAAAATTACTTCACAACCCCAGGAGGGGGGATCGAAGCCTGATCCCACCCAAGCAGCACTGCCCTGAGTTGGGGGGGGCAAAGCCCAAGCCCCAGCATTCTGGGCAGGGGCGCCAAAGCTGAAGCTCAAGGTCTTCACCCCCAGACAAGGGGGCCTGTAACCTGAGTCCTGCTGCCCAGGGCTGAAGCCCTCGGGCTTTGGCTTCAGCAAGCCTAAGCTAGCGCTGGCGACCGCATTCAAAGGGGGTTGCGACCCACTTTGGGGTCCCAACCCACAGTTTGAGAACTGCTGTTATATAGTATCTTTCGTTCAAGGGCCTCAGAGCACTTTGCAAACATTAATAAGTGGATCCTTATGGCACTCACAAACTACTGAAGTATTTTTATTCTTGTTTTTCAGAAGAGCAATGTTGGTGCTCACATCAATTCAGAACAATCTTCTGTCCCAGGAAGAGAGAAAGCAAAAGTTAATTTCTCCCAAGTAACAACAGACAGTTCGGAAGGGATCTCCCAACACTCCGTTGGAGGGGGTGGGGTGTATACCTCTCTGAACTTCCCCATGCCCCTCCTCCCCCGAGAGGTCAAACCAACGAAGATGAACATACCAAGAACATACCAACATGTTATCTGAAGGTTCAAATGGTGTATCTACATCCAAACAGCCTAAAGTATAAATACAGCTACCCACTGAAGAAACAGTGTCTTTATAACCTAAAGGCAGTTTCTGATGTTTGTCAGTCAAACTTTTCCCATTTATTGAAGTTACTAAAGATGGCTACTGGTGTACCTCTTGCAAAAAAGCTTAAGAAAGAAAGCTTCTCACTGGTAAAACTATTTCCCACTGTTAAAACTGTGTACCAAGGAGCTTGGTTTGCTCGACTGAATAGCAAAGCCAATGCTGACAAACTAAGTGAAAAGGCTGCAAAACACCAAGCCTCTGGACTACATCGACATGCAGAAAGCCTTAGAAGCCAGTCACTGTCAAAGACAATTTTAGAAGTACTTAATGAGGCTGTTAAGAATGCTGGAAGCACAACACAGTTTACACAAACAAACATGGCTATTGCATCATACTTTCTATTTAAGCAAGTGATACCACACTACAAACTGGAGGCCAATATTCAGTGCATTGTCACTTGTTAATCCTGAAGTTGGACACTGGTTCTGAACAAGATCGCTATCTTTCGGCAAGAATCTCAGCTGACTGGTTAGAAGCATGTGGTGCAACAATGAAAGGCTCAGCTGTGGAAAAAGTGAGTACTCTAACCACACTCAGAAAATGTGCATTCATGGCTGATGAATGCACCTATGAAAATGGGAGCCAAGTATTAAGTCATTGCATATGTTATTTTATGTCAGTCATAGGCCAGTAGATGCATTTTTAGATGTTCAGGTTACAGAAGACACATCTGCTGCATCTCTGACAACCCAGAGCTTAGAAGAGTTACATGCTTTTAAATTGTAAACAGAGGGCTGGCTGCATATTTGATGGAGCTGCAAACTCCTCTGGAAGACATAGTGGAGTACAAACTTTGCTCAAAGAAAAGTGTAATCCTAATCTTTCCTACTGTGACAAAGCGGAACTCACCACCACAGCACTTTCTGCTGGCCGTCCTGGGAATTAGCTCTCGGCCTTCCAGTCCACCTTCAGCTAGTGGTGTCATGCCTGCCGTCACTGCTGTCTCCACTCTCTGGACCCGCGTCACTCCCCGGATGGCAGTGTCCTCTTCTGGGCAAGGTACTCCAGCTGTGCCCCCACTCTGGTATCTCCCCACTTCTGGGGGATCAGCAGTCCTTAGTCCCACCACTTGCCTCAGGGGCCAATTTCAGTCCGAGGTCCAGGCCCTCACCTCAGGGGCAAACTGCAGTCTGGATACTGGTCACTCTCCTCATTGGCAAGTGGGGTGTAAAGGGGGGGGACCAGGCCCACCCACTACTCTGGGTCCCAAGCCAGGGACCCTATAGCCAGCAGCCACCTACTGCCCTCCTCCAACCTGCTGCCTATTTTCCCTGGGTCACTTCCCCCATAGCCCTAGCACCATCTCAGCCCTTATAGCAAGGCCACAGCCTGTTCGCCTTTGCACTCTGTTGCCTCTGCCCAGCACTGCTCTAGCTATGGCACTTCTTCACGCAGCCAGTCCTCCTCCCTTGCCTTCTAGGGAGAGATTGCCTTCTGCTCTGCTGAGCAGCCCTTTACATTTGGCCCTCGCCGGCCCTAATTGGCTGCTCCAGCAAGCCTTCCCCCTATTGGTGGGGTCAATAAGCCCTTTTCTGATTCGTGGGTTCTGCACAGCCTCCCTGGTGCTGCTTTTAACCCCTTCTCCTCCTTGTGTGGGGCAGCCACCCCACCACATCTACACAGACTGCAGAGGCCATCTTAACTTCAGTACCCAGAAAGATAATAGAGCAAATAATCAATCAATTTGAAAACACCTAGAAGATAATAAGGTAATAAATAGCAGTTAGTTGATATGGTCTCAGCTGGAGCATGTGCTCAGTTCACATTTCAGGAAAGATTAGAGGACAGCAACACAAAGGATTAAAGATCTAGAAAATGTGACCCCTATAAGGAAAGATTGAATGAATCGGGTTGGTTTAGTCTGGAGAAAAGAAGATTGAGTGGGGATATGAGAATAGTTTTCAAGTACATAAAAGGTTGTTACAAGAAAGAGGGAGAAAAATTGTTCTCCTTAACCTCTGAAGATAGGACAGGAAGCAATGGGCCTAAATTGCAGCAAGGAAGGTTTAGTTTGGGCATTAGGAAAAACTTTCTATCTATCAGGGTAGTTAAGCACTGGAATAAATTGTCTAGGGAGGGTGTGCAATCTCCGTCATTGGAGGTTTTTAAGAGCATTTTAGACAATCGCCTCTCAGGGATGGTTTAGGTAATATTTAGTTCTATCTTGAGAGCAGGGGACTGGATTAGAATATCTATCAAGGTCCCTTTCAGTCCTATGATTCTATGATTCCATTATCTTCTCAAATACACAAGTATGAGCTGCAGAATCTTAAAAAAAACATTAGCCATACATTTAATGTCTTCATTATGGTGTTTTTTTCAACAAGAGTTCAAAAAGACTGAACATCTTGGAAAAAATAGAAGATGCTCTGGGACTGAAATTCAAATTAGTCCAACCCTGGAAAACCCACTGGCTTTCTCATGAGCTTTCCTTGGCTATTGTCTTAAAATTAAGACAACTGTTATTACTGACTTCGGAAAGTATCTGCCAAGATGGGACGGATCTAAGTAGTGAGGCTGGTGGATTACTTTTGCTACTACATTCAGAGAAGACAATTGCCATTCTCTCTCTTGTAAGTCTACTGTTGAAACCACTTGGGTCATTAAACAATGCCATCCAAGCATCTGCTACAACAGTAGTAGATCTTTATCCTGCAATAGAAGCTACACTTGGATCAATCACAGATATCCATTGAAAACATGCTAGAAGAAGCAAAGACTTCAGTCCAGAAGTTGACTAATGAAGACACTTATGTGCCTTAAGTGAAGAGGACAAGAAAACAGCTGAAAAAATACAGACTTGATTCTTACTAATCTACAACAGCAACTTTTGGATTCTACTCAACCTCTACGTAGCTTTTACAGATGCCTATCTTGTAAAACACTGACAGTTGCATGGAGTGAGGCACTACCAGCAATGGGGCGTCCATGTGATCTGGAGGGAATAGAGAATTTGAACACAGAGTGGACTGTCTTACAACGAATGAATGAAGATTTGACTTCAACTTCTTTTTTATCATTACTAGTGACTTGATCTTTGTGCCATGTTTCCTGAGCTGAAAGAAATAGGAATTCATTTCTTGCTACTCTCAGTCATAAAAGCTACAGTTGAGAGTTCTTTTTTGTCATTTAATAGAATTTTGTGTTCTTAAAGAAGTTGCCTTCTGCCTGATCATATGAATGAACTAATGAGCGTATCAGCTGAAGGACTGGAGTACCAGATGCTCGAGAAACCTCCAAAGATGAACACACTGCATTCAAGAAGTTCATTAACAGAGTTGTGCAAAATTACAAGAAACCGAGAAAGATGTAGATGTAGTACTTCATAGAAGACTTGAGTAGCCCACTTTAATTTGTGTAATGATTTAACATGAGTTCAATCTAATAAAGTAGTCATGAAATATTTTTCAGTGTTACTATAGTGCCGTACAGTCCACCTTTGCCCTCACAATATCATCCCTCAGCCCTCACACCCCTGTAAATTCGGGGGAAGAAAAACCCAATTTCAATTCCTGGGGAAAATCCTAATTTAGGAAGTTCCTATGCTGATTAGCTATAACTCAAATGATTGATAGATTTTGGAGTCTAGAAAAAGATTTAATCTCTCTCTCCTTCCTGTCTTCAAGAATTGAGACATGACTAATGACAGAAATAAAGGAAGAATCCAGGAAACGATGAGAAAGTATGGATAGACAAAGGGACCTATACACAGCCATCTGAGGGAAATCAGGAAACAGGAGTGTTAGCAAAGGAACAGTATTTGTAATCTGGTCCTGAAACAGGAGGAGTCAAGTTTGGACAAGTATTAAGTCTGAAGATGAAGGTTGGTGATGGAATTTCCCCATCCCATTATGATATTTGTAATGTTTCAATGTTATGTGATATTTTGTAAGCAACACCTTCACTTAAGGAAATTATTGTATTGCTAGGTTGCTTGTGCTGTCAGGGGTCAGCAGTCCTGGAGCTCACTTCTAGTTTATGACTTGTGTTCCTAATGGCTCATGCTTCCAGGTTTCAACCAGCTACCTGCAGGGGTCAGGGAGGTATTCTCCCGCAATATGTTCTGGGTATTTTTTAACTCCTTCCTTGAAGCATCCGGGTTGGCCATGGCCTGCGATGGGACATTGGGTAGGGTGGGCCAGATGTCTGAGGTGGCATCAAGCATTTTCACTCTCTCTCTCTCTCTCTCTCTCTCTCTCTCTCAGATGCTTGGTTGCCTCTTTCTCATGTGCTGAATGTGTGCATGCAGGCCACTTGTCAGGATAATCTGGAAATATCTCACTTAATCATTTGCCTGCCATTGCGGGGAAAAGGGAAGGGGGGAAGGGACTGGTGTATCTAGGTCCCTCTTGTTCTCTGCTTGTGAATACATGATAGTGTAGCCTCCCTTGGGCTAGAATGCTTTGGTCTAATTTCAGTTATTGGGTTTAGTGTGCAGGTGCTAGGTGGTGCAAATGGCCTGTGATATACAGACGGTGAAACAATGATCTAGTTGTCCCTTTTGGCCTTAAACTGTATGACTTTATTTCTAATTATAAAAAGAAAAGGAGTACTTGTGGCACCTTAGAGACTAACAAATTTATTAGAGCATAAGCTTTCATGAGCTTATGCTCTAATAAATTTGTTAGTCTCTAAGGTGCCACAAGTACTCCTTTTCTTTTTGCGAATACAGACTAACACAGCTGCTACTCTGAAACCTTTCTAATTATAGAGATTCATGTAAAAAAGGACTTCACTTTTAGTATTTTTCACCTTCTAAAAAGAACTGCACCACAGCTCACAATAGGCATTTGTCTAAGATCTCCCAACATTCTGAATAAATAGCACTAGTAAAACTATCAATAATAGAACTATCTCGTGACATCCAATAATGTTACTGCAATAGCCACTTTTCTGTATGGTTTCTCTACACTTCTGATGGTCACTATGAAGTGATTGTTTCAGTGAACATAAATCTGGTGCAACTTCCGTAGAGTACATTATTTAATTATCCTTCTCATGTATATGTATGTCTTTTACAGACAAACTGGTGTTTCATAAAATAAAGGGATCATATCTATTGGTCTTGGCTTGTCATCCCTAGTCAGTTTCCTGGCTGCTGTCAGGAAATAAATGAATTGGCTAATTAGGGAAAAGGTATCCACAGTACTCCTAGGAATTAGTAACCCTTACGGAACTCTACAGTAAATTAGTGCAATGACTTGCCTAAGGCCATAGAATCAGTGGCAGAGTTAAGAATAGGACCCAGAAGTTACATCTCTTAGTTCCCTGCTTTAACCATTCGACCACTCTCTGGAAGGAATTTTCTCCACCAATGCTTTAATGGCTTCATCAGTTTTTATTGACAGAATCTAAATTTACTCTCTACAAATTTCAACATAAAATCAGAAACTCTTTGTGTTAGGCACTGTTATTATCTATCTTTTTTTTTTAATTGTGTGTTTACTCCTCCTCCCCTTTTATTCTACCTACCACACTGCCTATTAGCTATCTATTGTCTCCATAGCAATTTATCTCCTTCCTCAACCACAGCAGCTCTTGGAGCTGGTTGGCAATCATGCTTTTGGACTGCACGTCTTCATTAGGATTCTTTAAAGGATGCAAACAGCAGGTGTTTTATGGCATTGATGACACTTTGGGATTGCATCACTATGAACATTATATTTTCCATTAGGCTCAAATTCATCAGGCATTCTCTAACTGTCTTTTTATTTGACTTGTTTTGATATCTCTTTTGCATACAAAATCAACAACATAGCCTGTTTTATTTAAGTTGCTTTTCTCATGTACTTTACATCTACAGTACAAGTTTTAAGATTCCTTAGTGAATTATCCTCCCCACAGTGCAGACAGAACTTACAAAAGTAAACTCCTCTGCATATCAAGGGTTGAACAGGACTCTTCCTCCCACAAGTCTTGACAATATCCTTTTTGACAAGTTGGCCCTTTTACAACCAATCTCTTATTGTTCATAGGAAAAATCTCACTGGGAGATTTTTTTTTCACTCTCTCCAAAACTGAGAGGAGTTAGTACACACCTCTTCCTTGAATAATTCACAGCTTATCCTGGAACTATGAAAAAGAATATATCTGAGATATATGTGATATGGATTTCATCTAGGGGGTAATTGTTTCTGAGTTCATGTTGAGAAAGATTTTGTGCAACAATAACAACTTACCTTTATGTATTTGTAGTGCCTCTCTCCCTAAAGACTCCCACAACACTTCATAGGTCCATAATGTATGCATTTATCCATGACTACAATGCAGCTATATCTGAGGTGGAATGCGGCAGTCATTCTGTGCTAGCATATTGCACACAATCCACTTTACTGTTATTATTTATTAATATTTATAGAGTGCATTAAGTGTGCATGATACTTTACAAATACAGTGAGATGTGGTGTGTGTCCTGAGTAGTTACATCTAATCTATCTTGTTACAATACAAACAATTACATGAAGAATCATGAGCATGGAAGCAGACAGATTTGTAAGATAGCAGTGGTAGTAGGCTAAGCCAAAGAAGGATGGTTTAAAGATGTTTAAAGGTGGTTGCTTTGTCCACAGGAAAAAGAAAAAAATTCCTAAGCAAAAAATAAGTGGAATATAACTTTTTCAAACTGGAACTACAGAAGGGATTTTAAATAGGCAAATTTAATTACCCAAACTGGAATCTGGCCAGGACACTGAGACCACTTCTTACAAAACACAGCCAATGATGCAATGACAATTAAACACTCCACTTCCTCCACAAATCCTATCTAGGTTAATCACTCATCAAATAAGTGCTAAATATTCATTTAAAATTTATTTTTTTCTATGCTTTGAGATACAAACCCTTCATCTGGTCACTTTGGACACTATGGGCATGATCCAAATCCCATTGCAGTCAGTAGAAAGACTCACTTTAACTTCAATGGGCTATGGATCAGGCCCTTAATATCTGTTTTGTATTGTCTGCTTTGGAATATAAAGTCTTTGGGAAGAAATCTTGCCTTCCTCTATGCTTTGTCCAAGCTTGCCTCTGCACAAGAAAAGCTCAGATCCAGACACGCTGAATTTTATAAGTGTGGGGGTAGGGAGAAGATCAGAATGAGACTTGTGTCTTGGAACTATCTTGAATAATAATAAATAATAATAATAATAATAATGAATAAATTAAATAGAAAAATAAATAAATACTGATTAGTCTTCCTGAGGTTTTTTAGAGTGCACAGGTTTTTATTTTTCCTTGACTTTTCTGAATGCATTTCTGACAATGAAGTGCATCAATACCATTTTCATAGGAGCACCCATATCTTATTATGAAGAAGTTGTCATTCTGAACCCTCCATTGAGAAGTAGAGCTAATCTGCTAATTCACCCTGGAGTCAGGCTCTAGGACCCTTCATAATGATGTAGAGCTACTTTGCTGACTCTCCTTAGCTGCCAGACCAAATTTAGGGTCTCTCAGAAGAGAGAATGAACTAAAGGAAGGAACAGAGAGAGAAACCTTAGGAAAACAACCATCCTAAAGCAAGAAGATGAGATTGAGGCTTATATTTGCTGTTATTTAAATAAACAGTAAAGGAAACTGCAGGTAGGGGGTAAAAGTTGAGTCCACATCTAGTGCATTTGAACTGTATGAGACATATAGAATGGTTCTCACTTTATCCAGTTCAGTTTAATCATGCTTCAAAATAGATGAACTCATGCACATGTACACATTAGTGTAGACCACATCTATTGCTCACATTTCTAAAACATATTTCATTGGGTGCCTCAATGGATCAGATGATTAGTAATAGGATACAGACTAGAGACCTGATCAATAGTAATGGGTATGTTATTTTTTGTCTCTGAAAAGGTTTGCATGGTTTTGGAGGCTGTCAAGTTCTAAATGGATTGAATTTAATCAAATCTGGTTTCCATATGGTAGGTTCCAGTTCACACAGGTTTTTCTGGTTCACTAGAAGCAGAAGCAGGACTAATAGCCATATTGATTTGTCCCAGGTGACTGTTCCTAGCAAACATTTTTGAAATCCATTGATAAAAAGCAGCTTCAAGAAGTTAAGCCAATATCCAGTTTGTGGGAAGAAAGTTGGTATATGTCTTTGATGGAGTTTGCAGACACACAAAAAACCCATTTCTAATTAAGCGCTGCTTGGTCTCAGATGTGGGTAACTTTGAATCAAGGCTAGTTTTTACTATACTCTAGAGTGAAGCTGAATCTTTTGCAAAGCTTTAAAATATAAAATCGTTAAACACAAAATTGACAACTTAAATCCAACACAAAGGTAGTTAGCAGCCAAAAAGTGTTGCCATCTGCTGGAGTTTGATGGTGTACATGACATGAGATAGGGGTCTCAGTCCAAGTCTAGTGGAGAGACAGACCTAACAAGAAAAACATCACCAGAATTTTGCACTCAACAAAAATACATAATTTGTACATAATGAACAAAGAAAACTAAAAAGTAAACATATTTAAAACGGATCAAAAGGAAATACTTTTAAAAAAAAACACAACCGTGGAACCCCCTACTACAAAGTATTATTGAGGCAAAAAATTCAGAAGGATTTGAAGAGATTAGACATATGAATAATAACAATAGCATCTTCAGTCACACTAATTAGAATAAAAAAAATATTTCAGAGGCATCAATTTTCATGCATCAGGCCATGAGCCAATCACTTCCTGCCTGAGATTAGAAAAAAGCTTCCTCCTAAGAATGCTGTTGCATGATAGTCCATTACAATACATTATGCACCTTCCTGTGGAATAGTTCATGCTGGCTATTCTCAGCAAAAGGACACCATAAAAATGGGCCGTTGGTTTGAAATGGTATTGTACTTCCTGTGTTCAATGGACTGGCACCCTTGCTGTCATCTTGGAAGTCAAGGAGAGAAGTTACAGGGAGATTGAATTATCCTTTAATACTAGCAGACGTTCTTCCAGGTCATAGTGAAAATATAACAGCAAGCAGTGCAAGGAAGAATGTGCTGCTGCTCTTTAAGTTATATCTTTTCTTTGGATAGAAAACTTCACTGGCCACTGTTTATCTATTACCTTTCATTGTACAAGAATTAAATTAATTTAGAAACTATATTTTGTAAGTCTTGCAAAATATTCTAAATATACTTTTATGTATTTTACATATATTGACAACACGTTATCTCCAGTTATTAATTTCATAAAACATTTACAATGTGCTGTAGCATTTCAGAGGTCTTTGCAAAACCTGTTCCATTCACAGGCTGAGTAGCTCCCAAATTTCCTGATACTGCAGTTTTTTCTAGACTTCTGATTTTTATCTGGCTTTCATGACCTAATACTGAATTCTAAGCTTTATTGTCATTAATAACAACAGAAAAGCTTTCACCTTCAATGGATGATGCTCAATTTTCTTATCTGATATTACTATTTTTTTCAACTTCTGCTAAATGTGATTCCATTTATTGCATGAATGAGGAATATTTCTGTGTTGGCTGATTATGATCCATCTGTATTATGCAACTGTCAAAAGCCTGTCTTGGCCTTGGATCCCATTGAAAGCAACTATTGTACAGCAGGTCACTTGCCATTTTTATGTAATTGTCCAGAGAATGTCCTAGTTGCTCATTTACATGACTGTATAATACAAAATTTCTCCTAGATGTTCAATCGGGCTTTTGTCTAGCCCTGAATAGGCACTGTTAAGAAGCAGAGATATATGAATAGTAAAATACCCATTGCCTGCTTCAGCCCACAAAATTCTTCTGAATAAACAAAATATATACATTTATTAAGAGTTATGTAGGTGGAAGTTAAAATGAACAACTTCAGTATTCAAAATAGAATAATTTTTTATTTTGGTGCAGTCTAGTCTGGCCTGGTTCAGTTAGTGCTGCCATACATACAATCACATTGTTCCTAGGTTGTGGGGTCCTACGACACCAGGAATGGGCAGAAATGCTAGTGTAATAAATTTATTAGTCTCTAAGGTGCCACAAGTACTGCTTTTCTTTTTGCGAATACAGACTAACACGGCTGCTACTCTGAAACTTACTGCATAGGCTCCAGTACCCATGAGGGTCAGGATATCTGCCCTTTTAGTATGATTTTTGTTGGAACAGATCACATATTCACTCCACAACTCCTGTTTAATCGGGAACTTCCGTCAACTCTTTCCCTAATTCGCTCCACAAATGCACGCATCATTTCTGTACACCATTCCCTTTGAGTATCTGATGGAATGGCCAGGGTATCAGACATCTCATGAGATGCACATGAAAATAATTGTTTAAATTTTTTATTCTTACTACTGCTCCAGTTTTGTATCTGTTACTGCCATTCAAATTTTCTGTAGTGAAAATAAGCAAAATGTTCATCAGTGTCAGTTACATATTCCATAAGTGTCTGAGAGTGTCTTGAGAAGACACTTTTAGTATATACTCAGATACCTATAATTGTCTTTGCCAGTTTATTGGTGGATTTTCAGCAATGATATGAATCAGACTTTGACATTTTAACTGCAAAGACTAGCTGTGGTTAAGTTTGGAGTCAAATAAGAATGGGTTAAAAGGAAAACCAACATTTCAAGGTGCATTGATCATCTTTCATTTTAAATAAATAAAATCTTTATTATCCAAGTTACAAAACTCTTTAGCATGTCTACTTGTAGCAGAAATTACAACTGTTATACAAAAAGCCCTGTCCATGCTACCAAAACCTCTAACTAGTGTTGCTAACAAGCTTTAACTCTTTTTAAGACTAATTCACAGCAACAACTTTCTTCACCAAACCATGTTTGACATAAGAATAATAATTCTTATATAACTTATGTGATGAATTTCACTTCTTTGTGTTCATAAAATGTCTGTGAACAGGCTATGTTGTTCTCAATGGTATTTGTTATTTAAAATTATTCACTAAATAATTACTAATAATAATTCTTGGCCCTTAGTTCATTCATAAGCAGCTTATTGCAAGTATTTGCCATGATTAGATTCACTAGACACATGATATCGTCATGGTTTCTGATTGAAAAAGCAGCGCAATTAGTCATATTACCGTGCAAATGCTTCCCAATACGAATTTCAAATTCCCTTTCTTTCTTTCAACATTTTTCAATAGTCTCTTTAAGTTTACAATGAACATTCCTGCCAGTTTGCTGGGCTAGTCTCAGAAAGTGAATACAAAAGAGATGTTAACGCAATCAAAAGTAAGTTATTTTAAATTTCAAATGAAATTGTCTGGAAATTTCCCCTCCCCCCAGTATTTGCCAAACTTTATAGTTAAATTACCTCAGAAGGATTATGTCTCTGAAAACAGCTGTAGCACAGTTTAAAAATTGCAAATATAGGTACCTATTTTAAATAATATTAAGCTACTTCCCATGGTTTAAAAGTGATAGCATGGATGACACTTTAAACAGGGTGAATTTCCAAAGGAACAGGTGAGTGCTCCATGCCATAGCCCATTTAGACAGGAATAACAACTCACCACTTTTGGCACCTTAGAGACTAACAAATTTATTAAAGCATAAGCTTTCGTGAGCTACAGCTCACTCGAAAGCTTATGCTCTAATAAATTTGTTAGTCTCTAAGGTGCCACAAGTACTCCTTTTCTTTTTGCGAACACAGACTAACACGGCTGCTACTCTGAAACTCACCACTTTGAAAGTGTTTCTCCCTCAGAACCAATCTCTAACTAAGGTAAAAACTGTTGGAAATTCTGTATGCAGAGGAAATTGATAGGAAGATATATTTGATATAAATATAACTGTTTTGTCTCATGCCAAAATGTTGAAAAAAATTAAATTGCACCTAAAAATTATAGCCACATTATGTAAAATTAATAAAATAATTTGCAGAGATATCATTCTCACAATTATTTGAACTCCGTGTTATTTAAGTGATAATACTACCTGTTCACTGTTTTATTAAGCAGCTATCTAGTTCTTCAGTAGAATGAAGGCAGCATAGTTTGCCCTACTGAGGAGCATGAATTAGTGTTGACTAAAACAGTGTGTGGTCACTATTATTGCCATTCTGTTACAACATTCTTATGTTGCTGTTATGTTCTCTTTTTTTTCAATTGTTTAAAGGTCCCAGAAAAGATTTGGGTAGAAGTCAAATTCTTTCTTTACCATTATATGAACTGAATGAGAATACACATCTTTCAGATGAGATGTAATTTTGAAGCTCTGACCATTGGTGATCATTAAAACTCTCAAAGTACTTTGCACAAGAATAAGGGTGCTAGCATAAGTGTCATGGCTAAATTTCAGTTGGATATTATATTGTGATTACCTAAAATGCTCCATCTAGTTTCAGTTGGGTAAAACTATTCTTCACTGTCTGTCCAGACATGATTACATGTAATGTCAAAGAATTCTCACATTTCATCTGAAAGGTGGATGCATTTTAGTTGTGGGTGAAATGATTTCTGTCATAAGTAGTTTGTAATCAGTTAATAATGTTTTTTATATACTGTAAGATATGCAGAAAAATATATGTACAGGCCAGTTATTGATTTGATCATCAGTGGAGAAAATGGTAAATGTGGAAAAGTGAATACACATGGATTTACAAATATGATTCCAACAAATGATAATTTCCCAAGCTCATTGTTAACTGATGAGCAAAAGTCAGATAACCACTAGATCTTCATGCTTTATTGAAAGCCAGCTATTTTACAAAGAGAAACTAAATGATGGGATATCTCCCAGTATCATGTCTAAACTAAACTAAATAGAAGAAATTTATAAATGAGTATTCATTACTTTTTTCAGAGATTCATAGAATTTAAGGCCAGAAGGGACAGTGTAGCCAATAGAGCTAGCTTTAGCATTTATTTTATTCAGCAGTAATGCAAGGAACCTACAGGCCTGTATCCTGTAACACATTGGCTTCAGCAGTTAGCATAAGGCTTGAGGCATCTGAACCAAAGTTCATAGAAATGCCCTAATGGTCACCCCTAAGTTTTGGGGAATTGGGAATAGAGTGTTTAAGGGTGAAGTTTATCCATAACACCAGCCAACCACAGGAACATGAGCTAACCCCAGCTTTTGGATATTTTAGGATGGGAACATCTCTAGGTGTCTGACCACAAGAGTTCCATGGTAACGAATTGATGTATATGATAATAAATTGATATCATTAATATACTAACTTATAGGAGAAGGGCAACCCAACATTAGTATGATGAGGAAATACAACTAAGGAAGAAGGAGAAATTCCTACTGAATATGCATTAGACATGGTGTCATCAGCATAACATATAAAAGTTGTATCCCAGCCTGTGGGTAGGAGGAAAGTGAGATGTAGCCCTTGGGAGATGCCAGGATGATGGCCACTGGCGATTGTGAGGAAGATGATGGTGATGAGGAGGAAAATGGTTAACATTTCCGGTTGTTCTGCAAGGGAAGGTGTGACTTCAGATGTACATTCTGTATGATCTAGATCTACCTTACTGGGTTAAAGTGTTTGTGACTTTGCTAAAAGTATTAATAAACTATTACAAATATAGAAGGGTTCCTAAAGTGTGAGTGTTGCAACTGTGCACATCGTGATTCCCAACTAAACAGTAATTTTAATAATACTGGCTCTGATCTTGAGACAAGAACGTGTCAAACCTCAGAGTGATAACTGGGAATTCTTAAGTAATCAGTATACAATTCATAGATTGAGCTACATTAGACTTTCTAGTCTGACTCCCCTGTATAACACAGGCTATTAAATTTCACTCATTTACGCTTATATTGAGCCCATATATTATATGTTGTTATATATATATTATATTATATATATATATATTATATATAACAATTAATTGTTATATTGAACACATATTGTGTTTGATTAAAGCATAACTTATGTTTCAGCTATAACATATCTCCCAGAAAGGTATCTAGAAGAGCTCAAGAGATGAAGAATCCATCACTTCCAATGGTTAATTACCCTCACTGTTAAGTGGGTACCTTTTTTATTTAATGTGTTATTAATTTATTTTATTTAATTTGTCTGGCTTCAGCTTCCAGCCATTGTTTCTTGTTATGCCTTTCTCTGTTAGATTAAAGATCCCTCTAGTACCCAGTCTTTTCTTCCTTTGAAGGTACTAATATAAAGTCACCCCTCAGTCTCCTTTTTGATAAAACTAAATAAGATTGGCTCTTCAAGTCTCTCACTGTAAGGTATTTTCTCCAGTCCCCAAATAATTTTTTGGCTCTTTTCTGCATCTCCAATTTTTCAACATTCTTTTTTAAAATGTGGGCACCAGAACTGTACATAGAATTCCAATATCATTCTCAACAATGTATTTTTCAGAGGTAAAATCACCTCCCCCGCTACTCATTACTCCCCTGCCTCTAAGGATCCTCCTACCTGTTTTTGCCACAGCAGCACACTGAGAGCTCAGAGTTGCTTATCAACTATGATTCCTAAATCCTTTTAGAGTCTTGGCTGTCCAGGACACAGTCTGCATGTATGGCCTACGTTCCTTGTTCATACGTGCATAACTATGCATTTGGTTTTATTAAAATGCATTTGGTTGGAACAGGCCCAGTTTATCAAGTGTTCCAGGTTGCTCTGAATGACTGCCCTTACCATTCCACCAATCTTTGTGACAGCCACAAATTTGATCAGTAGTGATTTCATGTTTACTTCTAGATCAGACAAAAATATTGAATAACATCAGGCATAGTACCAATCCCTGCAGAATCCGACAAGAAACACCCCTATTCCATGATGATTCCCCTTTGAGGAATATTTTTTTGGAGATCTGTCCGTTTTCCAGTTCTTAATCCATTTAACATGAGATTTGTTGATATTGTATAGTTCTAATTGTTAATCAGAAGTCTAAGGCCATGTTGACACTATACAGTTTACACCTTATGTTGACTTAACTCTGCAGATGTACACACTGCAATGCTCCTCACACCGCTTTAACTCACCTGCTACGCCAACATAATAAAACCACTTCAACAAGAGTAGAACTTAGGGTGATGTAGTTAGACCAATGCAGTGTCAGTGTAAACACTATATTGTTTACGTTGCACTAAGTGGCCTTCAGGAGCTATCCCACAATGCTCACCATGACTGCTCTGGTCACCGTTTTGAACTCTGCTTACCTACAGCCAGGTGCATAGGTGAACAGCTGTCCCTTGTTAAACCTCAGGAAAATTTTGAATTTGCTCTTCCTGTTTACCCGGTGTGGAGTGCTCACATAGCAACTGCCCAGCTAAGCATACCGGCTCCACGCAACAAATGCGCTCCTTGCCTGGAGTACATGAGAGATGATGGATCTCCTCAGTCTCCGGGAAAGGGAGGCTGTGCATGAACTTGCTTGGGTCATGGAAGGGATAGGGACATGCAGCAGTGCTGTGTAAAACTCAAAGAGCTGTGCCAGGCATAGGAGAAGACAAGTGATGCAAATAGTTGCCTCTGGTATGGAGCCACAGCCATGCTGCTTCTACAAGAAAGTGGCTGGGGTCAGTGTGGTGGTGAATACCCTCCCCCATTGAACTCCTCTTATAGTTTCGTGTTCATAATGCACAACACAATACTGAAGAGCAGTGCAGGATCCTGCTTTCTGACACAGAGGGCTGGCTCGCAGGTTACCAGGGCAGTTGAAAAGTGACTGGAAACCTAGTAGGATGCCCATGGAATGATGGAATTGAGAAACCTGCATCACGTGGTACTGAACCTGCCCCCATGAGACATTGCAAATCCTTCCCAAAACACTCTGTGGCTAGTTGCACAGTGGAATAGCTACCCCACAGTGCACTGCTCTCTGTGTTGATGCAAAAGCTGCTACAGTGGATGCGCTCTGCTGACACATGAAGCATAGTGTGGACACGCAACAGTGGTTTAATTACAGCAGTGGCTGTTTTTTAATATAACTTAAGTCGACTTAATTTTGTAGTGCAGACATAGCCTAAATATATTACATCTACATAGTTATTTTCATCAACCAATCTTATAATCTCAAAGAATAAAATCAGTTTTTTTTTTTACATGACCTATTTTCCATAAAACCATGTTGACTGGCATTAATTAGATTCCTATCCTTTAAGTCTTTCTTAATTGAATCCTGTATCAACTTTTTTATTGTTTTGCCCAGGATGGATGTCAGGCTGACTGACCTATAGTTACCCAGGTCATCCTGCTTGCCATTTTTGAATATTGGCAGTATATATATGTAATTGCAGTATATTCATCCTTGTTGTACAACTAGTAGTATTGATTAGTAGATATAGCCAACAGATCGCTATCGTATCTCACCATACCGATGTAACCACCAAAATAACACTTTTTGCCTGACACCAAGACGCCATATTTCCAGTTTCAGACGCCATCATGTCAGGCCAGGCTAGAACGTTTTTGGAAATGTAGCATGGACAAGTGAGAAATGAAGAGTGGATTAAGGTGGTGACTGGATGAGGTGAGAGAAGAAGAAAATGAGATTGAGAGGGAACAGAATGAACAGAGAATGAGATTGCTAAGGAGTGGTAGACTCACTGATTTGTAAAGGTAATTTTAGATTATTTTATAACTGTATCAACATGCAATCTGCTCTATGTTAGTTGTAAACTGTCAATTTTGAGTCACAGAGTCACAGAATATCAGAGTTGGAAGGGACCTCAGGAGGTCATCTAGTCCAACCCCCTGCTCAAAGCAGGACCAATCCCCAATTTTTGCCCAAGATCCCTAAATGGCCCCCTCAAGGATTGAACTCACAACCTTGGGTTTAGCAGGCCAATGTTCAAACCACTGAGCTATCCCTCGAATGTAACACAACACAAAACACAGAAATATCTCATTTATGAGCATCACAGTTTGATACTGACTTGGCAGCATGTGAGAAGTCATCTGTGAGACAAATTCCAATTACGGAAAAATATTGTAACTTTCAAATTACAACTAAGAATACTGACCTTCTATCTATCTAACATGCTACGCAGAGACAGCAAACAGCCTTAAGGGATGGAAGTGGTAAACTTGCATGAAAAAAAGCTAACACTTTAGCCAAGGATAAAAATAGCTGTATGGTACAACTGTTACTCACATTAGCATGCACTTACTGATGTTTGACTTTAGTGAGACTAGTGATGTAAGTGCTTACCAACAGAGGTAAAGGTTGTATAACTGAGTCCTAAAATTTAAATGGTCTGTATTCAGGAGGGGAGAAACCATTGTACTGGGAAGGCACAAATTGACCCCTAAATACTCAGCTTCTAATGTTAACTAGTAGCTTTAGAGCTAGGACTATGTTAACTTTAGCTCATTGTTCCTCAATGAGCTACTGACCCCACATGAGAAGCTTTCAAGGGCAGTTACAGCCAGCAAGTTTCTGACAGCCTAATTGCAAGGAAGGTCTAGGAAGCAGGGACTCAGGTGAGCATTTTTACAACTTCTCAGCCTAAGCCTCTCTGATAACCTTCTAATTTATATTTTAATACCTATGCTGGGAAAGAGTTAACAGGGAAAGCAGATCTTACTATAACATGATCTCTACTTTAAATAAACTAAGCAAGAATATAGATATAATTTTAAAGAAAAGTTCAAATAGGAAAAATCCTGTTTTTTTCCCTAAACACTCAGTG
Organism: Dermochelys coriacea; assembly: GCF_009764565.3. Classification (NCBI taxonomy): domain Eukaryota; kingdom Metazoa; phylum Chordata; order Testudines; family Dermochelyidae; genus Dermochelys; species Dermochelys coriacea. Next base: position 331,685,215 of record NC_050068.2, read on the forward strand.
TACTGACAACTTCTCTGTCCAAGACCTCTTTAATAACATTCAATACAGAATCTTTCCTGTTTAAGTACCTTATAGCTCCAAGTCAATACAAAATGTTCCCTGCCTTTTCCCTTCATACAGCTTTCTCAATGCCAGCTTTCCTTATCTAGGGTTTTAAAATTCTTTGAGCAAGGTCCCATGACTCATTTTTATAGTTCTGCTTCAGTTAAGGGGAAACAGCTGGACCTCCCAAGTGCATTTAATAAGTGATGCAGCAAACAGCTTTTTTCCCCCATAAGAAATTAACCTTGGCTATTATATGATGATTCTGTCTCACACATGCAAATGGAAGAGTTCTTAAGAAGCTAAAAGGTTCCGTTTATCTTTCTTCTACATGGGTTGTTCCATATAGGGAAGAAAGGGGCTTAAAGAGACACCTGTACTCTACTATTTAAGTGTATACTTGTTTCAACCTCTGCAACTTGAAAACGTTTAGCCTATTTTGGGATTACCCAGCTTTCAGACTAGGTAAGCTTTTATACCATTTACCCTTTAATTTGATTTGTCTTGGTATTTAATTAATTAATTATATACTCTGGCTATTGTTGGGACCATTTTCAGAGACCGGGAGAAACAAACTTCTGACCACTGGTGAAATGCAGAGATAGGGAAAGTATCTTAAAGAACAGGATTTATAAGACTGGGGGCTAATACCTAACTAAATGGCTTATACACATTACTGTAAGTCTCAGCTGTTGCTACTGTAGATACTGGTTGTGATGTTCCCATCTGGTGTATCTGGACCAGCGATCTGCTAGGTCACTCCAATCCTTGATTCTGGGAGCCAGCTCTACCCTGCTCGGCTGTGAGAACCCCCATCCTGGGCTGTTCATGCACAGCCTCTGTCATGTAAGCTCCTTGGATTGGGCAACCGAATGACACTAGCCAATATATCCAGTTACAGCCACAACCCTAGGAACCTCTCTCTTGCAGTGTCTAGTTATACCTGCTGGACGCTGCAAGCTTATATGAGTTTAACAAATGTAACAATTTAACAAATAAATTGATATGTACCAGGCTTATTATCCCAAGGGGAGTCTCTGACATGCTTCAGACCAAATGCACTGCTTCAGGTAGAATAAACAAACAGATTTATTAATTACAAAAGATAGATTTAAAGAGATTATAAATCAAAGCATAACAAGTCAGATTTGGTCAAATGAAATAAAAGCAAAATGTGTTCTAAACTGATCTTAACACTTTCAATGTCCTTACAAACTTAGATGCTTCCAACTGCTGGCTGGTTGTCCTTCAGCCAGGCTCTCCCCTTTCATCAGCACTTCAGTAGCTTGGTGTTGATGTCTGTAGATGTAGGTGGAAGAGAGGGGAAGAGCATGGCAAACATCTCTCCCCTTTATCATGTCCTTTATTCCCTCTTGGCTTTACTCCCCTCCCCCTTCAGAGTCAAGTGGGCATTACCTCAGGGCAGTCCCAAACTGACCAAAGGAATGGGGGTGACTCACTTGAGAGTCCAACAGATTCTTTGTTGGTGCCTAGGCCAGTGTTGTTTGTTCCTGTAAGGCTGGGCTGGGTTTGTCCCATATATACCCTGATGAGGCATGAACTGCCGCCCTGCTCTTGGAGAGCTTTTTCCTGTGCTTGCTTTAAGCCATGAGGATACCTTTTTAACCTCATAACTATATACATGAAATTATAACCTATTACTATAACAACACTATAACAACAAAGCTTAGTGTATCATGAGCCTTCCAAAGACACCCAACATGACAAACTTTGCATTGGGTACCACACAATCATTTTATAAGGATGAAAACAGGGGTGCAGGGTGTTCCCACGAGGTACAGAACATCACACTGGTCCAATTTTAAGTTAAGGCAAAATTTCCCTTGACTGCAATGGGATCAGGATGTAAACTATAAATAATCGTTTTGAGACTATTTTGTCTAATAAGCATTAATTCTGTTGCTAACCACAACATTTATAGATTAGTGAAAGCTTTTTTCTAGGTAGTTGCATTTTTAGGAATACACTAAATTTTCATTCATTGGAGTTTTAATATCTTAAAGGACTTAACTTAATCCTGCAACCCTTACTTATATTACACTCATATGCAGTGGGTTTAATTGACTTCAACAGGGCTTCTGACAGTTAAGGTTGAAATAGCAGACCCAACTGTGTATTAGTAATAACAGAGAAGGTCTCCTGTCCAGGAGTACAGACAGGCTTGGTTGTCATTTTACAACTACATTGCATAAGTAAAAGAGCAAGAAAAACTCCCTAGTTATGGGTTAATTTTTCTATGAGGCATAAACAAATCAATTGAGTGCGCTAAGGTGGAACTTTCTAGCTATGAAAGAAAAGATTATCCTTAAAAAGGTAATTTATAATTCCATGACCCCATTAAATATAAATTTATTATTTAGCTAAACACCCTAATGGTATTCAATTTATTGTGGAAACTAAAAATTATGAACTTTGCAAACCATTTTGACTTCTGTAATAGTTATGGAGAACAATATACTGTATAAGAAAAATAAGTCTCTATACTGAAAATACAACCTAGTACACACACTATGTATATTTAACATATAAGTATTAAAATAGTACAGATAACATTACCCTATCAACCTGGGGCAGTTTTATTTCAATATAGAAGGGAAAGGACTGCCTGCTCAAACCAGGAACACTCAAGTTAAACTGACTGAAGGGCTAGTTTACTCATTCCTGTTTGTAAGTTGAAAATTAATGTATTAAAAGTAACCCATATTTTCTTTAATGAGTCTAATATTTTTCTTTTCCTTAATAAATTATTTACCAAATAAAAAATAATATTTAGCTACTACTATAGCTCTGATCAGCAAGTATCTGAGAAAATTCCTCCTATATATCCTCATCCCTCTGAGGTAGGGAAATATTATTCCCCCATCTTAGAGGTGAATTGAGGAACATAGATACTTTTCGGTTAGTCAAAAGTTACACTGAGGATGAGAATAGAATCCATATCCTCACATTTCAGCACCTAAACCAAAAGAATATTCTTCTTCCAAAGTAGTTTGGTGTCAGATTGTGGATACAGGATCATCATCATGACTTAAGAAGTCTCAGTTGAGCTGTAACAATAACAACTGTGCAATATAGCAAGTGTCAGCTTACTCAACAACTTGTTAGTGACATGGGGCTTGATTAAGAAAGGTGCTGAGCACCCTGACCCCAGTCCAGAATAACACCTAACCCATCACATGCTTAATAGCTCTCATTCAGTCAAATCCTGGCCCCATTAAATCAATGCAAAATTTCCATTGACTTCAGTGGGATGATTCAATGCTTAAAATGAAGCATGAGTTTAAGGGTTAGATTTGCAAAAGGACATATGTTCTTAACTACCTCTTTAGTTGCTTGAATCCAACATGTAGATGCCTCTGGCAGACATGCGCAAAAGCACCTAAGTCCTGCTGCTGCTGCCAAGCTGCTTGGCACTCAGACGCTGATGGGATTCTCTACCTATGCATTCCCTCACCTGTAGGGCTTGATCTAGTAGGCATGCTCAGAGCACACCTAGCCCTCACAAAATGCAGGTGAGAGCAAGAATTTAGCTGGCTCTTCATGTCTTGTTATGCTCAGTGGTTAGGACACTCACCAGGGATAGATGAGAACTGTTTTCAAATCCTGCTCTGCCGGATTTGGAGTAGAGGCTTGAACCCAGGTCTCTGACATCCCAGCTGCCCTAGCCACCTGCCTCTTGAGCATGGTGGGGTGGGACTATCTCAACTCCTCCTGTTGAAGATATTCTACTGTGTATAATATTCATTGGAGCAGGGAATTAAACCTCACTCCCCCACATCCCTGGTGGGTGTCCTAATCACGGGTCTATAGTCCCTCTCTCTCTCTGGCCCAGTGAGTATTTATTTATACAAATTTCAACAGGAAAGACTGAGAGACCCCATCAGAATACCCCCATAGCCTAGTGGTCAGGGCACTCTCCTAGTGGGTGGGAGATCACATTTCTATTTCAAATCAGGCAGAGCAGGGATTTGAAAACAGGTCTCCTGTATCCCAGGTGAAGCCCTAACTAATAGGCTATCGTGTATAGTAGAGCAAGGGAGTCTCTCTTTTTTAATGAGAAAGGGCTGACCTGGCTTAGATGCCGACCTCTGGGAGAGGATTCACTGTTGAGAATCCCAAGTGGAGGGAAGAACCTTCCTCTGGCACTGAAGTAAGGCACCTAATTACCATTGAGGGGCAGTACTTAGGCTCCATCCCTCTCCTTGGCATTTCCTACTGACTAATTTAGGCAACTCCCTGCTCAGCTTGCTGGCTTCTGCAAATTCCTTTCTTAGGCGCCTCACTCGCCCTGTGCATGATGTGGAGAATCTGGGCACCTAACTTGAGGCACTGAATCCCACTGGGTGGCAGAGCAACTATTAGTTAACGTGCAAGTCTCCTTTGTAAATCTAGCCCTAAGTGCTTTACTGGATTAGGGCCAGAGTGTTGAGCACCTTGCAGAATCAAGCCTATGATGAGGGAATATATTAGCAATAGGAGAATGTGAGTAAGCATTATAACTATGGCAAAAGCCTTCCTTAGGTCTGCTGTATGCTTACTCACTTGCCAGTATTTATTTACAAGAGACACACACAACTATGGGCTTGATCCTAGTTGGACTGAAGCCAATGACACAATGCCAATTTAATTCAGTGGTGCAGAATTAGGTTTCAAAACAATATCTGCATAATAGATTAGGGTACACATCATTCTGCATTGTGCACCAAATACCAAACAGTAGCAAACTGTTGTTAAGCAATAACTGCACCTAGAAGATGAGTGCTACTGTGAGAATTTTGATCATATTCAACCACATTTAAAATTTTTGTAAAAATAAATAATATATATTTCGGAAACTGTATTCTTTGATAGCTTGCAGGTATACATGAAATCCATAGTCTTTTACTGGATATGCAATTCACAATCTAATCCATTAAATAAAAGCCCTTTATTGGTTGGATTATAAATTTATTAGAGCTGTCAAGTGATTAAAAAAATTAATTGTGATTAATCACCCCATTAAAGAATAACAGAATACCATTTATTTAAATATTTTTGGATGTTTTCTATATTTTCAAATATACTGATTTCAATTACAACACAGAATACAAAGTGTACAGTGCTCACTTTATATTTAGTTTTGATTACAAATATTTGCACTATAAAAAACAAAAGAAATAGTATTTTTCAATTCACCTAATACAAGTACTGTAGTGCAATCTCTTTATGATGAAAGTTGTACTTACAAATGTAGAATTACATACAAAAAATAACTGCATTTAAAAATAAAATAATGTAAAACTTTAGAGCCTACAAGTCCATTCAGTCCTATTTCTTGTTCAGCCAATGACTCAGATAAACAAGCTTGTTTACATTTGCAGGAGATAATGTTGCCTGCTTCTTGTTCACAATGTCTCCTGAAAGTGAAAACAGGAGTTTGCATGGCACTCTTGCAGCTGGTGTCGCAAGATATTTACAAGCCAAATGTGCTAAAGATTCCTATGTTCCTTCATGCTTCGTCCTCCATTCCAGAGGACATGCATCCATGCTGATGATAGGTTCTGCTCAATAACAATCCAAAGCCATGTGGACTGACACATGTTCATTTTTATCATCTGAGTCAGCTGCCACAGCAAATGGTTGATTTTCTTTTTTGGTGGTTAGAGTTTTGTAGTTTCTGCATCGGAGTGTTGCTCTTTTAAGACTTCGGAAAGCACCTCATCCCTCTAAGATTTTGGAAGGCACTTCAGATACTTAAATCTTGGATCGAGTGCTGCAGCTATCTTTAGAAATCTCACATTAGTACTGTGACACTCTGTACCTCGAGGGAACACCCTGCACTCCAATGTTCATCGTTAAAACATGATTATGTGGTATCCAATGCAAAGTTTCTCATGTTGGGTGTCTTCGGAAGGCTCATGATGCACTGAGCATCGTTGTTATGGAAATGTTATAGGTTGTAATTTCATGTATATAGTTATGAGGCTGAAAATGTGTCCTCATGGATTAAAACAAGCCCAGAGAAAAACTCTCGAGGAGCAGAGGCCCAGGCAAAATCTGCAGGAGCAGTTCACACCTCATCAGGGTCACCCCCCGCTTCTCTTGGTCAGTTTGGGACTACAATGAGGTAATGCTCATCTGACTCTGAAGGGGTGCGGGTGGGGGGAAAGCCAAGAGGGAAGAAAGGACACAATAAAAGGGAGACAAGTTTGCCATGCTCTCTCTTTCTTACACCTCCATCTACAGACATCACCACCAAGCGACTGAAGCGCTGATTAAAGGGGAGAGCCTGGCTGAAGAGCAATCAGCCAGCCTGTGGTGAGAAGCATCTAAGTTTGTAGAGGCACTGAAAGTGTTAAGATCATCTTAGAATGCATTTTGCTTTTATTCATTTGACCAAAACTGACTTGTTGTGCTTTGATTTATAATCATTTTAAATCTATCTTCTGTAGTTAATCAATTTGTTTGTTTATTCTATCTGAAGCAGTGCATTTGGTTTGAAGCATGTCAGAGACTCCCCTTGGGATAACAAGCCTGGTACATATCAATTAATTTGTAAAACTGACAGACTCATATAAGTTTGCAGTGTCCAGTGGACATAGCTGGACACTACAAGACGGAGGTTCTTAGGGTTGTGTCTGAGACCGGAGATATTGGCTAGTCTCATTCGGTTGCACAATCCAAGCAGCGGCTGGCCAAAAGTTCTCCCTCACGTAGTTGGGAACAGTTAACATACTAGAGGCTGTGCGTGAACAACCCATGAGTGGGCGTTCTCACAGCAGAGCAGGGTAAGGCTGGCTCCCAGAATCAATGATTGGAGAGACCTAGCAGATCACTGGTCCAGATAACATCAGAGGGGAACGTCACAAGTACCTTCTTTGCCTTTTGTCAAATCTGCAGCGTAAGTGTTCTTAAAGTGAACAACATGCTGAGTCATCATCCAAGACTACTATAAGATGAAATTATGGCAGAATCCAGGTAAAACAGAGCCAGAGACATACAATTCTCCCCCAAGGAGTTCAGTCACAAATTTAATTAACACATTATTTTTTTAATAAAAAGAAAAGGAGTACTTGTGGCACCTTAGAGACTAACAAATTTATTAGAGCATAAGCTTTCGTGAGCTACAGCTCACTTCATCGGATGCATTTGGTGGAAAAAACAGAGGAGAGATTTATATACACACACACAGAGAACATGAAACAATGGGTTTATCATACACACTGTAAGGAGAGTGATCACTTAAGATACGCCATCACCAGCAGCAGGGGGGGGAAAGGAGGAAAACCTTTCATGGTGACAAGCAAGGTAGGCTAATTCCAGCAGTTAACAAGAATATCAGAGGAACAGTGCGGGGTGGGGTGGGAGGGAGAAATACCATGGGGAAATAGTTTTACTTTGTGTAATGACTCATCCATTCCCAGTCTCTATTCAAGCCTAAATTAATTGTATCCAGTTTGCAAATTAATTCCAATTCAGCAGTCTCTCGTTGGAGTCTGTTTTTGAAGCTTTTTTGTTGAAGTATAGCCACTCTTAGGTCTGTGATCGAGTGACCAGAGAGATTGAAGTATTCTCCAACTGGTTTTTGAATGTTATAATTCTTGACGTCTGATTTGTGTCCATTCATTCTTTTACGTAGAGACTGTCCAGTTTGGCCAATGTACATGGCAGAGGGGCATTGCTGGCACATGATGGCATATATCACATTGGTAGATGCGCAGGTGAACGAGCCTCTGATAGTGTGGCTGATGTGATTAGGCCCTATGATGGTATCCCCTGAATAGATATGTGGACAGAGTTGGCAACGGGCTTTGTTGCAAGGATAAGTTCCTGGGTTAATGGTTCTGTTGTGTGGTTGCTGGTGAGTATTTGCTTCAGATTGGGGGGCTGTCTGTAAGCAAGGACTGGTCTGTCTCCCAAGATCTGTGAGAGTGATGGGTCGTCCTTCAGGATAGGTTGTAGATCCTTGATGATGCGTTGGAGAGGTTTTAGTTGGGGGCTGAAGGTTATGGCTAGTGGCGTTCTGTTGTTTTCTTTGTTGGACCTGTTCTGTAGTAGGTGACTTCTGGGTACTCTTCTGGCTCTGTCAATCTGTTTCTTCACTTCAGCAGGTGGGTATTGTAGTTGTAGGAATGCATGATATAGATCTTGTAGGTGTCTCTGTCTGAGGGATTGGAACAAATGCGGTTATATCGTAGCGCTTGGCTGTAGACAATGGATCGAGTGGTATGATCTGGATGAAAGCTAGAGGCATGTAGGTAGGAATAAAAAAGCACAAGAACAAATCCGCACAGACACACCCCTGGAGCCCCGACCTGGGGTATTCTATCTGCTACCCAAGATCTATAAACCTGGAAATCCTGGACGCCCCATCATCTCAGGCATTGGCACCCTGACAGCAGGATTGTCTGGCTATGTAGACTCCCTCGTCAGGCCCTTCGTTACCAGCACTCCCAGCTATCTTCGAGACACCACTGACTTCCTGAGGAAACTACAGTCCATTGGTGATCTTCCTAAAAACACCATCCTAGCCACTATGGATGTAGAAGCCCTCTACACCAACATTCCACACAAAGATGGACTACAAGCCGTCAGGAACAATATCCCCGATACTGTCATGGCTAACCTGGTGGCTGAACTTTGTGACTTTGTCCTGACCCATAACTATTTCACATTTGGTGACAATGTATACCTTCAAATCAGCGGCACTGCGATGGGTACCCGCATGGCCCCACAGTATGCCAACGTTTTTATGGCTGACTTAGAAAACGCTTCCTCAGCTCTCGTCCCCTAATGCCCCTACTCTATTTGCGCTACATTGATGACATCTTCATCCTCTGGACCCATGGAAAAGAAGCTCTTGAGAAATTCCACCATGATTTCAACAATTTCCATCCCACCATCAACCTCAGCCTGGACCAGTCCACACAAGAGATCCACTTCCTGGACACTACAGTGCTAATAAGCGATGGTCACATAAACACCACCCTATATCGGAAACCTACTGACCGCTATTCCTACCTACATGCCTCTAGCTTTCATCCAGATCATACCACTCGATCCATTGTCTACAGCCAAGCGCTACGATATAACCGCATTTGCTCCAACCCCTCAGACAGAGACAAACACCTACAAGATCTCTATCATGCATTCCTACAACTACAATACCCACCTGCTGAAGTGAAGAAACGGATTGACAGAGCCAGAAGAGTACCCAGAAGTCACCTACTACAGGACAGGCCCAACAAAGAAAATAACAGAACGCCACTAGCCATCACCTTCAGCCCCCAACTAAAACCTCTCCAACGCATCATCAAGGATCTACAACCTATCCTGAAGGACGACCCATCACTCTCACAGATCTTGGGAGACAGGACAGTCCTTGCTTACAGACAGCCCCCCAATCTGAAGCAAATACTCACCAGCAACCACACAACAGAACCATTAACCCAGGAACCTATCCTTGCAACAAAGCCCGTTGCCAACTTTGTCCACATATCTATTCAGGGGATACCATCATAGGGCCTAATCACATCAGCCACACTATCAGAGGCTCGTTCACCTGCGCATCTACCAATGTGATATATGCCATCATGTGCCAGCAATGCCCCTCTGCCATGTACATTGGCCAAACTGGACAGTCTCTACGTAAAAGAATGAATGGACACAAATCAGACGTCAAGAATTATAACATTCAAAAACCAGTTGGAGAACACTTCAATCTCTCTGGTCACTCGATCACAGACCTAAGAGTGGCTATACTTCAACAAAAAAGCTTCAAAAACAGACTCCAACGAGAGACTGCTGAATTGGAATTAATTTGCAAACTCGATACAATTAACTTAGGCTTGAATAGAGACTGGGAATGGATGAGTCATTACACAAAGTAAAACTATTTCCCCATGATATTTCTCCCTCCCACTTCACCCCCCACTGTTCCTCTGATATTCTTGTTAACTGCTGGAATTAGCCTACCTTGCTTGTCACCATGAAAGGTTTTCCTCCTTCCCCCCCCCCCCCGCTGCTGGTGATGGCTTATCTTAAGTGATCACTCTCCTTACAGTGTGTATGATAAACCCATTGTTTCATGTTCTCTGTGTGTGTGTGTATATAAATCTCTCCTCTGTTTTTTCCACCAAATGCATCCGATGAAGTGAGCTGTAGCTCACGAAAGCTTATGCTCTAATAAATTTGTTAGTCTCTAAGGTGCCACAAGTACTCCTTTTCTTTTAGCGAATACAGACTAACACGACTGCTACTCTGAAACCTATTTTTTTAATGAGTGTCCTCTGCATGGAAGCATGTCCCCTGGAATTGTGGTTGAAGTATGAAGGGGCATAAGAATGGTAGCCTATCTGGCATGTAAATACCTTGCAATGCCAGCTACAAAAGTCCTATGTGAACGCCTGTTCTCACTTTCTGCTGACACTGTAAATAAGAAGTGGGCAGCATTATCTCCCGTAAATGTAAACAAACTTATTTGTTTACATTGGTTGAACAAGAAGTAGGGCTGAGTGGACTTTTAGACTCTAAAGTTTTGTATTGGTTTGTTTCTGAATGCAGTTATGTAGCAAAAAAAATCTACATTTGTAAGTTGCACTTTCACGATAAAGAGATTGAAATACAGTACTTGCATGAGGTGAACTGAAAAATACTATTTCTTTGTATTTATTTATAGTACAAATATTTGTAATAAAAATAATTACATAAAGTGAGCACTGTACACCTTTCAGAGTAGCAGCTCTGTTAGTCTGAATTCGCAAAAAGAAAAGGAGTACTTGTGGCACCTGAGAGACTAACAAATTTATTTGAGCATAAGCTTTCGTGAGCTACAGCTCACTTCATCGGATGCATTCGGTGGGGAGATTTATATATACACACAGAGAACATGAAACAATGGGTTTTATCACACACACTGTAAGGAGAGTGATCACTTATGATGAGCTATTATCAGCAGGAAGGGGGGGGAAGGAGGAAAACCTTTTATGGTGATAATCAAGGTGGGCCATTTCCAGCAGTTGACAAGAACGTCTGAGGAACAGTGGGGGGTGGGGTGGGGTGGGGAGAAACAACATGGGGAAATAGTTTTACTTTGTGGAATGACCCATCCACTCCCAGTCTCTATTCAAGCCTAAGTTAATTGTATCCAGTTTGCAAATTAATTCCAATTTAGCAGTCTCTCGTTGGAGTCTGTTTCTGAAGTTTTTTTGTTGAAGGATAGCCACTCTCAGGTCTGTAATCGAGTGACCAGAGAGATTGAAGTGTTCTCCGACTGCTTTTTTGAATGTTATAATTCTTGACGTCTGATTTGTGTCCATTTACTCTTTTACAAAGAGACTGTCCAATTTAACCAATGTACATGGCAGAGGGGCATTGCTGGCACATGATGGTATATATCACATTGGTAGATGCACAGGTGAATGAGCCTCTGATAGTGTGGCTGATGTGATTAGGCCCTATGATGGTGTCCCCTGAATAGATATGTGGACAGAGTTGGCAACGGGCTTTGTTGCAAGGATAGGCTCCTGGGTTAGTGGTTTTGTTGTGTGGTTGCTGGTGAGTATTTGCTTCAGGTTGGGGGGCTGTCTGTAAGCAAGGACTGGCCTGTCTCCCAAGATCTGTGAGAGTGAGGGTTCGTCCTTCAGGATAGGTTGTAGATCCTTGATGATGCGTTGGAGAGGTTTTAGTTGGGGGCTGAAAGTTATGGCTAGTGGCATTCTGTTATTTTCTTTGTTGGGCCTGCTGTAGTAGGTGACTTCTGGGTATTCTTCTGGCTCTGTCTATCTGTTTCTTCACTTCAGCAGGTGGGTACTGTAGTTGTAAGAATGCATGACAGAGATCTTGTAGGTGTTTGTCTCTGTCTGAGGGGTTGGAGCAAATGCGGTTATATTGTAGAGCTTGGCTGTAGACAATGGATCGTGTGGTGTGATCTGGATGAAAGCTAGAGGCATGTAAGTAGGAATAGCAGTCAGTAGGTTTCCGATATAGGGTGGTGTTTATGTGACCATCACTTATTAGCACTGTAGTGTCCAAGAAGTGGATCTCTTGTGTGGACTGGTGGCTGAGGTTGATGGTGGGATGAAATTGTTTAACCTCTCCAATGCATCATCAAGGATCTACAACCTATCCTGAAGGACGACCCATCACTCTCATAGATTTTGGGAGACAGGCGAAGATTCAAGAAAATTTAACTCCAAGAATCTTTCTGGTATTCTTGTGTTAATACTAGTATGTAATTTTTAATTTTACTTTTTCAGATATTTTAGATGTTATTTGAATGATTTTTCTTATGAATTATATGTGCATAGTGTCAATGTTTATTAACTAATGGGGACATCACTTATAATAATTTGATGAGAATTTAACTTTTGATAACTTCTTTGACAGGGTTACAAGCCTTGTGAATGGGGGAAGCAATAATGTGGTATATCTTGATCTTAGTAAGGCTTTTGATATAGTCTTGCATGACTGTCTCAAAAACAAACTAGGGAAATACTACCTAGAGGGAGCTACTATAAGCTGGGTGCATAACTGGTTGGAAAACCATTCCCAGAGAGTACTTATCAGTGGTTCAAAGTCAAGCTGGAAGGGCATATCAAGTAGGGTCCCGCAGGGATCAATTCTGGTTCTGGTTCTGTTCAATATCTTCATCAATGATTTAGATAATGGCATAGAGAATACACTTATAAAGTTTGTGGATGATACCAAGATGGGAGGGGTTGCAAGTGCTTTGGAGGATAGGATTAAAATTCAAAATGATCTGGACAAAATGGAGAAATGGTCTGAAGTAAACAGGATGAAATTCAATAAGGACAAATGCAAAGTAGTTCAATTAGGAAGGAATAATCAGTTGCACGCCTACACAATGGGAAATGACTGACTAAGAAGGAGTACTGCAGAAAGAGATCTGAGGGTCATAGTGGATCACAAGCTAAATATGAGTCAACAGTATAGGGTTGCCAATTTTGCTTGGATGTATACCTGGAGATTTCATCACATGACACAATCTTTAATTAAAGATTAATCTTTAATTCCTGGAGACTACAGGCCAATCCCGGAGGGCTGGAAACCCAGAACAGTGTAACTCTGTTGCAAAAAAAGCAAATATCATTGTGGGATGTATTAGCAGGAGTGTTGTAAGCAAAACACAAGATAATTCTTCTGCTCTACTCCATACTGATTAGGCCTCAACTGGAGTATTATGTCCAGTTCAGGGCGCCACATTCCAGGAAAGATATGGACAAATGAGAGAAAGCTCAAAGAAGAGCAACAAAAATTATTAAAGGTCTAGAAAACATTATCCATAAGGGAAGATTGAAAAAATTGGGTTTGTTTAATCTGGAAAAGAGAGCGAGAGGGGACATGATAACAATTTTCCAGTACTTAAAAGGTTGTTACAAGGAGGAGGGAGAAAAAATGTTCTCCTTAACTTGTGAGGATAGGACAAGAAGCAATGGGCTTAAATTGCAGCACGGGCAGTTTAGGTTGGACATTAGGAAAAACTTCCTGTCAGGGTGGTTAAGCACTGGAATAAATGACCTAGAGAGGTTGTAGAATCTACATCATTGGAGATTTTTAAGAGCAGGTTAGACAAACACTTGTCAGGGATCATCTAGATCAGTGGTTCCCAAACTTGTTCCGCCGCTTGTGCAGAGAAAGCCCCTGGCGGGCCGGGCCGGTTTGTTTACCTGCCGCGTCTGCAGGTTCGGCCGATTGCGGGTCCCAGTGGCTGCGTTTCGCTGCTCCAGGCCAATGGGAACTGCTGCAGCAGCAGCCAGTACGTCCCTCAGCCCACGCCGCTTCCAGCAGCTCCCATTGGCTTGGAGCAGCGAACCGCGGCCACTGGGAGCCGCGATCGGCCGAACTTGCGGACACGGCAGGTAAACAAACTGGCCCGGCCCACCAGGGGCTTTTCCTGCACAAGTGACGGAACAAATCTGGGAACCACTGATCTAGATAATACTTAGTCCTGCCATGAGTGCAGGGAACTGGACTAGATGACCTCTTAAAGTCCCTTCCAGTCCTATGATTCTGTAATTCTGATTCAGAGCAGTCTTTGCCTTCCATATATTCTGAAGACTATGCAGAAATAAAGACAAAATCTGTATGAAATATAGATTCATAGATACTAAGGCCAGAAGGGACCATTATGACCATCTAGTCTGACCTCCTGCACAACGCAGGCCACAGAATCTCACCCACCCACTCCTGCGAAAAACCTCTCAGCTATGTCTGAGCTACTGAAGTCCTCAAATCGTGGTTTAAAGACTTCAAGGAGCAGAGAATCCTCCAGCAAGTGACCCATGCCCCATGCTACAGAGGAAGGCGAAAAATCTCCAGGGCCTCTTCCAATCTGCCCTGGAGGAAAATTCCTTCCCCACCCCAAATATGGCGATCAGCTGAACCCTGAGTATATGGGCAAGATTCACCAGCCAGATACTCAGGAAAGAATATGATTCATACCCTTTTTGTTTATATAGACCCTTGATCATTCTTTTTCATTTTCTTTTCCTCTTCTGAACTTCTTTTCTTCCTCATCTTTTCAACACTTCACCCTTTTACCAGACCAAGACTGCATTCAGGTTTTTACTCTCAAACATACCTACCTTAAGGTCCAACCGTGCAACCTTTAGGTTGATGAACATTTACTTACACCAGTTAAATTAAACTGCTTGCATGAATAAGTGTTATCCAACATAAGTAAAGCTTGCACAATCTGGCCCTTATTGATTAATGACTAACATAACTGAATGAAAAGGTTCAAATGGCACAATCTATATTTAATATTAATAAACATAATATGCAAATGTCAGTGTTTTTAAATTTCAGTAGACACCCTGACCTCTGAGTAAAGGTTATACAAAATGGGCATTTTTAGTCTTGAGAAAAGAAGACTGAGGGGGGACCTAATAACAGGATTCTAATATGTCAAGGGCTGTTATAAAGAAGATTGTGATCAACCGTTCTCCATATGCACTGAAGGCAGTACGAGAAGTAATAGACTTAATCTGCAGCACAGAAGACTTAGGTATTAGGATGAACTTTCTAACTATAAGGATACTTAGGGACTTGAAATGGTTACCAAGGGAGGTTGTGCAATCCCCATCACTGGAGATTTTTATGGACAGGTTAAATAACCACTTAATAGGGATGGTCTAGGTATACTTTGTCCTGCCTCAGCATGGGGGGATTAGTTTAGATCAGTGGTTCTCAAAGCCAGTCCGCTGCTTGTTCAGGGAAAGCCCCTGGCGGGCCAGACCGCACCCCTTGACCTGCGCCGCTTCCCGCAGCCCCCATTGGCTTGGAGCGGCGAACCGCAGCCAGTGGTAGCTGTGATTGGCCAAACCTGCAGACATGGCAGGTAAACAAACCGGTCTGGCCCACCACGGGCTTTCCCTGAACAAGTGGCGGATGAGCTTTGAGAACCACTGGCTTAGATGACCTCTCAAGGTCCCTTCCAGCCCTACAGTTCTATGATTTTAAGATTTATAAACAGAATATGCACATTTTAGTGCATCCTCCCTTGGACATTCTCCCATCCTTGTATTATCTTTGGTGAGGTTAACAAGTCACCACTGTTTTCCATCTGAGATGGGATTCTGTGCTGCACCTCTTACAGCTGTAGCACAGGTTTCAGAGTAGCAGCCGTGTTAGTCTGTATTCGCAAAAAGAGAAGGAGTACTTGTGGCACCTTACAGACTAACAAATTTATTTGAGCTTGGATTGCCACAGGGATCTGTCTGAGTTATGGAAGCCTCCCTCGGTTGTCTTATGATCTGTAATATGCCTGGAATCTCTGCAAAATGCTCCCAATTCACCCCTCCTACTCCAGTTATACCCGATATGCCAGGGCTTAAAAGGGGGTCTCAAAAGGAATTCTTTTGGCTGTCTTCAGCAGTGCCTATGTCGCAGGAATCCTCCCTCAGCTAGAACTGGCACATTTAGGGCTCTTTATACAGCTCCGACCCTTTTACTAGGTGTAAAGAGGCCAGAGCAGGGTGTGAGAGGCTCACCCATTGTGTCTTTTTGGATTTCAGGATTGCTCTCCCTTCTAATGTCTTATGTGGGGAATATCCCATTCACTCTACATATGCCTGGAGAAACAAGGCAAAATGTTTTCTGTGGACCATCCTGAACATATTGAGCAGACTCTGCCAATCAGGAAACCTGAAAAAATGTCATTGTAATTCAGTATCTGAAAGTGCACCACCAAAAAGTTGCACTGAAAATTTCAGACAGAGAAAAGAATGTTTTACTCAACCTTGGCAACGTTTTTGCTAACAAGAAAAATTGTTCATGAGTTGTCAAATTCACATCAGATGTGTGTCTACTAGGTATTCAAATCTAGTGACATTTATGAATGTGATGTTTACTGTGAAGGACCATGCCTAGAGGAGAAATTCAAATATGACTAAAAGTGAAATAATCATGATTTGACTTAACACTTAACTTTAAACTTTTTTAAAAAATGTTTAATTCTCCTAGTTGTGGCATCTCATTCCTGTTCTGCTGTGACAATCCTGAACACAGAATTATGTGACATCAAGACTGCCATTATAGCCCTGCAGATGCTCAGGTTAGTATTTTTAGATAATTACAGGTTTTTGAGAAGCATACTTATTAATTTAATAATTATTTATTTTGTAGGGGATAAGAAATATCCTATCCCTCTTGCTTACTTGGGGCATTCAGCACACCAAATCATGATTATTTCATTTTCAGTTCAGGTGGAATGTTCGGGAATGGGGCCTTCTTTGGTATGATTTTTCATATATCATAATAAAAAGCCTTTTCAAAACAAATGCATTATACTACAAGAAATCCATTTACTAGAGCAGCTATGGCCTGATGCCATGACTCTTCTACAGTCCTCGTATCTATGATATCTCAGACCATTGCTCCCTGGAGTCTCAATAACTGAGAGATGACCAGTGTGACTTGTGGGGAACCTTACTTTTTTTTTTGAAAGGTTAATTTAAAATAAGTTAAGCACCAAATGCACCTCTATCTCTTATTTCAGGCATTTAAAAACACTTTAACTGCAAATATTTTGCCAGAAATTATCTGCAAGGATTACTGGATTGCATAGTATACTCACACAAAGCTGATTCTCCTCTCCACTAGTGTAATTAAAACTAATTCCATTGAAGTAAACAGAAGCTGCACTATGTATCTGAGGGCAGAATCAAGCCCTACATTATAAGGCATTTACCCAGCTCTTCTATCCAACACTGTTACTCTTTTCTAACACATTAAATTTTATTTTCACTGAAATCCACACAGCACTGATATTAATTACTTGAATCCATTGCATTCTTATCAGTATATTCAAATTATTATACTGTCCAGTTGCCTGCTCAGTCTACCTAACATTATCCAGCTATGATACTCTAAAATTTATAAACCACATGTTGTTTAGTGCTTTTGGCTGCAACAAAAATTCTGCTTTGCATTAAATGTAGATGGGCAAGTTGATGATATCGATTTGATGAAGTCAGTAGTGGAAAAGCCATCCCTACAGAGGTGTTACATTTAACATCTGGATGATTTTTTTCACCAACAAAATTAATGTACCGGGACAGGACTCTAAACTGGTTTATTATCATCTGAAGCAACTCCTAACTATTTTAGGTTTTTATTAGCTACATTCTTGCACTGGTTATTTTACAAATGTTGGCATGAATTTTAATTTCCAACAGTAGTATAATTTTCTAAGGCATGCAATGACTTATTGTATAATATTGTCTACTTAAATAGGAGAGTAAATTATTTACAAAGACCTTCGAGACCATTTACAATTTACCATCTCTTGGTGGGAGTCCAACTACAAATATATTACTAGGTGGTGTGCTGACGGTTATATAGTGGCTTTATGGGCCCAAATCCACAAATGGGAGCTAGGTGTTGGACAAGTGTCACAATACCTAACTTTTAGGCACCTATACAATCACAGGAAGAGCACTGCAATCCACAAAGCCTGACCTAGGCTCCTATACAATGAAAGGGGAGAGATAGGCACCTTAGAATGCCATGCACTAAGCCAGCGCACTAGGCAGGGAGCCACCTAAACTAGTCAGTAGGCGATGCTGGTGAGAGGGGGATGATAAGCCCCACCCTTCTTGTGGAGTTTGGTGCCTAAGTCTGGGTTGCAGGGAGCATCTATCTCTGCGTGTGATTCATGAACCAGGGAAAGATAAGCATTTGGCTGCCTAAATTGTGTCTGGGGCCCAATGAGAGGCTGTCTAACTTCACATGCAGCTGCTGCTACTGACTACCCTATGGAATATACTAATGTGCGCCTCCCTCAGTCTCTCCTATTGAAGTTTTTTTCAGTTTAATTAAATAATTGAATAACTAAATATTAATTGGGTCAGAGAGAGTTAGAATGACTCTGTAGCCCTGGGGTTAGGGCACTTACCTTAGAGGTGGCAAACTGTTGTTCAAATCCCTTCGCATCAGGCAGAGGGATTTGCATCAGGGGTCTCCCACTTCCCAGGTTATTAACCTAACTACTGGGCTAAAGGTTAGAAGGGATGACTCCCTTCCTCTCCCCTCCCCCGTTTTGGTGGAGTTAGGTGGCCTCAGTGCACGCCTATTGGAGAGGATCCCACCACAAGTTAAGCAGATGAACACTGGTCTTTCCCCTGGTTCATGAATTACTCTGGGGCCTAGGTGGGAGATAGGGGTCTGGGCACCTAGTGGGAGATAGCAGTGCACATGCTCAGAGGTAGAACACAGGCACTAAGGAATTTTTACTGCAAAGGTGCTGAGCGACTTTAAGCACCTATGGGGTTAGGCGGCAGCCGAGCAGCAATTGCACGATTGCAGTCGTGCCTAAAAATGGGACTTTGGCCCCTACATACCTTGTACTTCCCACCCTTATAAGCTACTGAGGACAACTCATTCTGTCATGCCTAGTACATCTGTTATATATAAAAAATGCCACAAGTCTATCTAAAAGTGAGTTAAAGTCAATATGGAAAATGCTGATTAAAGAAAAATAAAATCCATCATTTATATGTGCTAGTTTGGGGTCTAGAATGAGGCCCAATTATGCACCCATTGGAGTCAATGGAAATTGAACTGAGGCCTCAGTTCTCCAGGCAGGGATTATCTTTGTGTTAGGTATTTGTACAGGGCATAGCAATATGTGGTCCTACCCTATGAGTCGAATCCCTAGGCACTGTGGTTCAAATAATAAATAATGGAGTGTTACAGCTACAAAAGTGCCAGACAATGGAGAACTGGGACCAAAAGTCTCATCCAATCAAACTAATTGCATACTTGTTAAGTGTAAGGTGTGACGTTACTGACATAACCTGTGACTATATAGGTCATTGGTGGAACCAAGGTCCTGTAGTGGCACCAAATCTTGTATAAAGGGGTCAAATAAGGTGTCTAGGACAAGGTTATGGTTTGCTGGTTATGATTATTCTATCGGTATGCATGTATCATTTTTATATTTAAAGTGATAAGTATTGGCTCTATACTGTCTGTATTTCAAACTTGTGCTGTGCTTCTGGGTGACTCCCCAGACAATTTGGCATCAGCACTGCATAGACTGCTTGATGGCCCATTAAGGACCATCAGCGGCACAACTGACCCATTGAGCAAAGGCAGATACACTTTGTGACTCAGCAAGGTATGCAGGGACCTGCCTATGGACAGAACTCTAAGGTTTTTCTATGGCATGTACTGGATAGCGCGACTTTGGGACAAAGAAAGCAGAGACCACATGGCAAGAGACTATAAAAGGCTGATGCATCTCCTCCACCTTGTCTTCAATCCTACTTCTTGCCTCTGGAAGGACTTTGCTACAAACTAAAGCTCTGAACAAAGGACTGAATGACCCATCCCAGCTGTGGATGTACTCCAGAGACTGGATTTGAACCTGCAGTTTATTCTATCACTGCTACAAGCCTAAACCAAGAACTTTGCCATTACTCTATGTAATTAATTCAATTTAACCAATTCTAGCTCTCATCTATATCTTTTTCCTTCTATGACTAAACCATTAGATTTTTAGATTCTAAAGGATTGGCAACAGCGTGATTTGTGGGTAAAATCTAACTTGTATATTGACCTGGGTCTGGAACTTGGTCCTTTGGGATCGAGAGAACCTTTTTTCTTTTACTAACATATTGGTTTTTGTAACCATTCATCCCCATAATGAGTGGCACTGGGGGTGATACTGGGAAACTGGAGTGTCTAAGGGAATTGCTTGTGTGACTTATGGTTAGCCAGTGGGGTAAAACCAAAGTTTCACTGGTTTGGTTTGCGTTGGTGTGCAAAGGAACCTCAGCCTTGGGCTGTAACTGCCCAGCTTTAAGCAATTTGTCCTGAACTGGTATTCTCAGTTGAGTCCATGAAAGCCAGCATCGTTACATAAGGGGACTGTTGTCCCCTTACTAAAATTTGCTGGGGGTGTTTTGGTTGGTTAGCTCCCAGTACCAAAGGAAAGAGGAAGGGTCAATGGGAAATCAGGACCCTGAGGCGACAATACCCAGGAACAATGGGGAGAGGCCAATGCTCCAGGTTAGCCTGGCCTCCTTGTCAATCAGGCTGATCAGAGAGTCAGGAGGTTGGGGGTTCCCGTCCTCCCTGAGAGCTGGAATTGCCTGGGTCAGACAGAGTGGGACCGAGCTAAGGAGAAAGCAGGGGCCAAAGCTGAGCTGGGGAGAAGAGCTGTGCCAGATCCAGAGGGGCCAGAAAAGAAGCCCCAGAAAGCAGGTCCAAACTGGGAGCAGAGTCACAGAAGCAGCCCACAGAGCAGACCTGTCCTGGGAGGAGAGCTGCAGCAACCAGGGCCAGAGAAGCAGCCCAGGGAGCTGGAGGCAGAGCAGCAGCAGCTGCCATGCTGAGGCAGAGTAGAGCTAGAACTGGAGTTGGAGCAGTCCAGAGCTGAGTGCAGGGAGCAGCTGGAGAGAGCAAGGGGGACCCGGGGCAGTGGGCCCAGCGCAGGGAGATGCCCCCAGCCAAGAGGCCCTGCAGGCCAGATTTGGAAGGGGATCGTAACCCTGACAGGGCGGGGTCAATGCTGGGAAGAAGGGTCCTGCCATCTAGAGCCTGAGGGTGTGTGGTTATCGCCAAAGCAATTGTCTGACCTGTAGCATCCCTGCAGCACAGCCAGGCCCTGAAAAGGGGCCTGAGACTTGTGAGGAACAGACTGAACTTCCCTTGCATTCCAGAGATGCTGTTTGTGATGTCCCTGTGCCACAGAGCGGGATTACGTGTTTTCCTTTAACCTTTTCCATTTTTTCCTTATTTTTTAAAATTGATTGCTGTTTAATAAATTGTATTTGCTTTGAACTGTATGTAATGATCAGTGGGTCAGGGAAATGTCCAGTGTGGAGAGAGCACCCTGGAGTGGGAATTCCCGAGCCCCTGCCCTAAGTAACCACAACAAGCTTGGGGGTCGAGCCCTCCGGGAATCCATGTACCAGCCTTGTTTGAGTTACAAGGACTCTGCCACACAGGAGAGTGGAAGAGGAGCCCTTGAGGTCAGGCATGGCTCTGGGTAAAGGAAGTGGGAGTGAGGAGTCAGATCCTTTCGCTAGCCCACTTCACCGCGGTACTGTATAAGCCAGGAAAGTTCCCCACAATAGCGGGACCATTTCCCTGCTCACCTAAAGGCTAGATATTGCAACCATTACTCATGTTGGAAACACTTCTGTGGGTTTTCCCAGGAAATTCAATGAGACTATTTGGCTGAGTGGTCACCAACAAGAGTATGGGTTGCACATGGGTTTAGCCCTATATATAAAATACATGGATCATAATGTGACCCTTCTCCTATGTGTCATCGACAGCAACAATGTCTGGATTCAAACAGTTAAGGATGTCTCTTACAACTAACAAACCCCACCAACTCAAACCCTCAACCAGAATTTCTGGGGTCACTACATACTTTCCTTGGGTGTTCTTAATAGGCAATAATCCTCCACTCACAGGCAGTGAATCTACAACTACACTATATCAATAATAAAACACTTTCTCACGGCAGTAGTCCATTAATTCTGTTCCCTGCCTGCTGGTGTCAACATCCAAGAGGCAAATGTCCCTTTACCACATCACTTCTTACTTCCCCATCCACTGAACCCCACTTTCTGTTTGGTGTAAGTGGGTAGCATGGCTCCAGAGTCCTGAGATGCACTTGATCAGGCCTGTCCCAAGTCCCTCAGGTCTGCCTGGTTGTGTCCTGCAACTCCATCATCTAACCCAGCTATAGTAGTTTCAGCTTTATTCAGTAGCTTGATAGGAGGGAACATATTGGAGTTCACTCAGCTCCATCCTCCCTGGGCCTCAAGGAAGGGGGTTAAACCTCTGAAAGCCTCAGAATTCCTGTACTATATCCTATGTACCTCAGGCCCACTGGTTTCCATGATTCCATCTTATTCCCTATTGTCTGCTGCCCAGTCCCTCCCTCAGGAAGAGGAGAAAGTGGTAAAATAGCTTCACATACCAAAGAGGTAGCTGTCTGCTATCTGCTTCCTCTAGTCCTTTGCTCCATCTCACTTGGAAAACCCACGCTTTTGCACATGTGGGAAAAGGGGAGGGGATGCTGCTGTGGAGATGAAATTCTTCATTTCTATATATTCCAAATTTTATAACAAATCCCTGTCTCAAGGGGAATGACCTGTCCTACTGTCAAAATTTGAACCACTGTGATGAAGAACATTACAAACGTGCTGTGATTCTCACCTCAAAAGGAGTAAGTTAAAAGTGATTGAATTCAGAATTACTTTTCTTAAATTAGTAGGTATGTATAAAGGAACTGGGTTATTTTACAAAAGCTCATCTGGAATTTCATACACATCATTTTTGCAATCCCTCAAATAGCCAACCTAGTGACCCAAATCCCCCTGATTTTATTTCATGGCCACCATTCCTCCATCTATTTTAATCTACTTTAGGATCACTGTTGTAGCATTATTCACCCGCTTCATTCTTGGAAATGAGTAAATTATGCAGCTGCTCCCAGAACTCTCTGGTTTGAGAAATGAGATTGACACTAGGTCTCCCAGATGGCAGTGCAGAAGCCACAGTAGACCATCATTTATTTTGATATGTAATAACACTAATAAATAGCAGAGCTAGTAAAGTTGTTCATTTTTTAAATGAAAAATAGCTTTGGGGAGAGGGCGGTTGGGGGAAGGTGCCAGAAGTAAACCAAAACTTAGCATGGAAAGCATATGTGGCTGGAAGAGGTGGCAACTGATTGGGGTGGGAAGAGCAGGGCAGGAAGCAGATTCTTGTGGTGAAGAGGGGAGGATGAGGAGAGCTGCATCTTCCTTTATGCTGCTAATTATACACTTGAGATTTATGACTTCTGGCCCAGGAAGCTGTTTCCTGCTGCTGGTTAACCAAACCATTTTTCTTCAAATTTGGCTTCATTTTCTTTGCTGAGTGAGGACTTAAATCATGCCAAATTTGAAATGCTACGTTCAGTTTGAGAGTTTAAGGTATTTTAATGGGAAATAATTTCTTCATTGACAAATGAAGTTTTTTCAACCATAATCTGATACCAGCTAAACTTAAAAAAAACAAATACCCTTGAATTGAAGTCAATTGTGGACATTTACACAGAGGGGATTTTTTTAGTGTGTGAAAATCTGAAGGAACTGCAAGTTTCTCATCTTTAACTATACAATAGTGCTCACTGTTCCCAAGAGAGAACGTGACATCTTTTTCAGTAACAGTGGTTCTTTGAGCTGTGTTGTCCAAATCAGTTCTGCTTCTGGTGCATGTGCACCCCGCATGCAGGAGCCCAGGTTCTTTTGGGCAAGCTCAGCTGGGCCCAAGCCCTTGCACCCCATCTGCCCTCCCCTGTATTCCAGGGCCTAAACAGCAGAGGGGGCCCAGAATGACTGCAACTGGGAGTGGGCGCCATCGTGGCAAAGAAGCATGGGGGAGTGCAGTCCAGTGACCGTGAACCACAGTTACTGCTTAGGGTTGCCACCTTTCTAATGGCTAGTAACTGGATTCCCAAGGCCCCACCTTTGCTCCGTGTTTTTCTGCCAAGGCCTGTCCCTGTTGCTCATGCCTCTTCCCCCTCCACTCTCTGAATCATCTAGGTTTCAGAGTAGCAGCCGTGTTAGTCTGTATTCGCAAAAAGAAAAGGAGTACTTGTGGCACCTTAGAGACTAACAAATTTATTAGCGCATAAGCTTTCATGAGCTACAGCTCACTTCATCGGATGCATTTGGTGGATTTTTGTGAATCATCTAGATATCCCTTCACCCCTCTGACCCCCAAGGGACCCTCTGCTCCAGGGCTGGGACTGGAGCTGCTGCAGCTTGACAAGGAGCCTGCCTGCTGGTAGGAGGCAGCCCTGGCTGAGCAGGGGCTGGAATGGGCTAATGACCCAGCACCTCCCCACGCCCTGTGGTAACTGGACTTCTGGTGCCATTCAGCACATGTGCCCAGACACGGCCAAGCCCCCTTTTTGACCGGACTTTCCGTTTCAAAACCGGGCACCAGGCAACCCTAAATGGCAATCGGACCCAGAACCCCCCCCAACGAACTGTCCGGACGGGTTGCGTGGCAGCCGCACGCAGGGTAGGTCAGTGCCGTGGCCAGCCGCGCCCCGCGCCAACTCCTGCCATGGCGCTGCAAACGTCGGAGCCAGCCTCATCAGGTCAGAAGTTCCACCCCCTAGCGCATTCGAGCCCTCTGATTGGCTGACCCCCCCCCGTGTCTGGGGCAGACTAACCAATTAGAGCTGCTGCAGCCAGAGGTCCCTGTCGCCTCTCGCAGGAGAGAAGCGGGAGCCCCCTCCTCGCCTTCTCTTAGCAAGGGGGCGACAGGGCGGTTCGTGGCGCCTCTTCGCTCCCTTTTGAACAAGTTTCATGACTTTTGATCCCCTGGGGATCTGACTGATGCACTCCCCTGACCGGCACAGCCGCACTGAACGGGTGGGCCGGGCCAACGGGCGGACTCACCCGCTCCTGTTGGTACGGTCTTGAACGGGCGACGCCTCCCTTCAGTAAGACTGGTACAGTCCGGTACTACAACCGTTGACATTCAAAACCCCCTCAACGTTCTGGTCTCCCCGTTAACCGAATTTTTATCAACAACGGTCGGCCCGCTGACGTCACGCAGACGCAGCGTGGACTGGGAGAGGCGGTTTGCCCTTTTCCGCCCCCTCCCCATTTTTCATCTGGGTTTCTTACCCGCCCCTTCTTTTCCGTTCCCCCCCGACCCCCGTGTCGCCACAGGCTTTCTTTAACCCGAGCAGCGCGTGCGCACGCGCACTGCCTTCCCCTCGAGCGAGAAAGACTGTGCGCGAGCGAGCGGCTCGCGCTCCCTCACGCGAGGTGTTTGGAGTGCGCGCGCGCGCGCTGCCGGGGCGAGCGAGAGGCAGGCGGCGCCTCGGGAGCTGGGCGGCATCGCTGGGCTGAGGGCGCTCGGAGAGCGGACGCGGGCAGCGGGTCCCTGCTCTCGGGACCGCTGGCTCAACTCGCGCCCGGACAGAAACGGCTCTGAGCCTTGTCCGGTCAGCGTACCCGCCCCCCCCCTCCCCGGTGCGCGCGTGTGGGGGGTGAGCTCTGTCACCTGAACGCCTCGACGGGGGGGGCTTCTGGGGGGATCCTTAACCACCTACCGCCCCCCAAGATGGGCTGCACGCTGAGCGCGGAGGACAAGGCGGCGGTGGAGCGGAGCAAGATGATCGACAGGAACCTGCGGGAGGATGGCGAGAAGGCGGCCAGGGAGGTCAAGCTGCTCCTCCTAGGTAAGGGACGGGGCTGCTGCACTTCCCGGCCCGTGGGCCCGGCGCCCCCGGTCCACTGCTCTGTGCCTGCCCGCCCTGGGCTCCTCGGGGCAGGGATCCAGCCGGTGACTCCCTCCCCAGGGCCTGGCACGGTTCCGGGTAACGCTCCTGAGCGCCCGCTGCCGAGGGCGAGACGTGGCGTGTGGCACCTTGGAGATGTTACTGCCCCGTGTGGTGATCGCTCACGGACGGGACCGTGGATGTTCTTGTGGCCGCCATGCCTCATAAGTTCCCGGGGAGTGGGGATAGGGAAGGCGGCCTCCCCCGAAGAGCGGCGCGCTTGGCCTCTGCTTGCTAGTGGAAGAATTCACGGAAAGTGTAATGATCAGTGTTTATAATGTAGCCAGCACCCTTGGGTTGGACGATTTTTACTTTAATGCTTACTCCCTGTAGACATAAAAAGAACAGGAGGACTTGTGGCATCTTAGAGACTAACGAATTTATTTGAGCATAAGCTTTCGTGAGCTACAGCTCACTTCATGGGATGCATTCAGTGGAAAATACAGAGGGGAGATAGAGAACATGAAACAATGGGCATTACCATACGCTTAGTAAGGAGAGTGATCACTTAAGGTGAACTATTACGGGGGGGGGGAACCTTTTGTAGTGATAATCAAGGTGGGCCATTTCCAGCAGTTGACAAGAACTTCTGAGGAACAGTGGAGGGTGAGGTGGGGTGGGGGGGAGAAGTAACATGGGGAAATAGTCTTACTTTGTGTAATGACCCATCCACTCCCAGTCTCTATTCAAGCCTAAATTAATTGTATCCAGTTTGCAAATTACTTCCAATTTAGCTGTCTCTTCTTGGAGTCTGCTTTTGAAGTTTTTTTGTTGAAGGATAGCCACTCTTAGGTCTGTGATCGAGTGACCAGAGAGATTGAAGTGTTCTCCAACTGGTTTTTGAATGTTATAATTCTTGACGTCTGATTTGTGTCCATTCATTCTTTTACATAGAGACTGTCCAGTTTGACCAATGTACATGACACAGGGGCATTGCTGGCACATGATGGCATATATCACATTGGTAGATGCGCAGGTGAACGAGCCTCTGATAGTGTGGCTGATGTGATTAGGCCTTATGATGGTATCCCCTGAATAGATATGTGGACAGAGTTGGCAACGGGCTTTATTGCAAGGATAGGTTCCTGGGTTAGTGGTTCTGTTGTGTGGTGTGTGGTTGCTGGTGAGTGTTTGCTTCAGATTGGGGGGCTGTCTGTAAGCAAGGACTGGCCTGTCTCCCAAGATCTGTGAGAGTGATGGCTCGTCCTTCAGGATAGATTGTAGATCCTTGATGATGCGTTGGAGAGGTTTTAGTTGGGGGCTGAATGTGATAGCTAGTGGCGTTCTGTTATTTTCTTTGTTGGGCCTGTCCTGTAGTAGGTGACTTCTGGGTACTCTTCTGGCTCTGTCTATCTGTTTCTTCACTTCAGCAGGTGGGTATTGTAGTTGTAAGAATGCTTGACGTGCCCACACATTTCCCACTCGCCTTTTGAAACAGCACACGTTAAAGGAACACACAAAAGAGTACTACTTCTACTCTCTCAATGTTCTGCTTCCACAAGGAACGCTTATTTTGCCTATACTTTAAATATCTATCTTAAAATCACCTTTTGTGATTGGGTTTTTTTTTTTTTGCGATATGTAATTCAGTGAATCACTGTATATTTGTCTCCTGCATTCATACAGTTGTGGCAGTAGTTTGTTAGTCTTTTCCATGATTTTTGGGGTGGGGTTTTTTGACATATTTTTAACAGAGTTGTATGTGTCTGGGGAATGTGGGGATGTGTAAACCAGAAAGTTTAAGAGGTTTTAAAAAATTGGAAGTAAGCATTTTAAACCCTTCACTAAAGTAAATGTTACATAATCCTTAGTTACAAGCAGAAGATACTTTTAAAATTAACCCAGAAATGAGGGAGGTGAGATTTGCACCACACTATTATTGTGAGGTATCTTGTATTATATATTTTAAAAGTACAAACTGAACAGGGATATATTAACCCACATATACAAACTCAGTGAACTGCATGGTTTTTCTGCCTTTTAGGAGCTGCACTAGTAATTGATGGTAATTTTAAAAAGAAAAGTTTTCTGATTTTTCCCAGGAAATGTTAAATGCCAGAATAATATTCTGATACATTTTTTGTACAGGAAACTATTCTTCTTCTTTTCTGTTCTGACTTCTAAAATGGCACATTGGATATCTATTGCACAGGAAACTTAAGTTCTCTCCTACATAGGTAGAGGTGAAACAAGCCTTGTATGGAGAAAAACAAATGTAGTCCTACACTGCATTCATGCACTTGACATTTTTCTTATGAAGGAAACAACTGATTTTTTTTTTTTTCAGAATATCAGACCTGTTTGGTTAGTGCAGTGCTTCCTCAGCCATTGATTGTAGCATGAAAGGTTAAAAGTATGTCAGTGTTAAAAGTGTAGACATTCTAGTGTTTCTGTTCCTGAAGGTGACAGAAACTGATCATTTTATTATTATGGTAGTGCCAACAAGCTCCAACCGAAATAATTTTTTTAAGCATTTTACTATTTTTTGTGAAGTTTTAACTTGTGCGGTTATAGTATGCACAAACATTTGCATGACATCCATAGATGCACACTTTGAACATACACTTTTAAAAGCATGATTTTTAGATAATTGTATTTTCAGTTTTTTATTTCACAATTAATAAAGTCCTCTCCGCAACTGTTTCTCCTTAATTAAAAGTTTCACAAATTCAGGGTTTGTAATATAGGAAAATACATATTCTTCTGTACAGTTTTCATGCAGTCCCAGTGTGTATATAGCTTATCTGCTCATACCAATAAATTTTGAGAATAGCATAACTCAGGAGTTGAAAGCTTGCTTCAGTTAAAATGGGCTGTGAAAATCAGAGGATTAATTTTTATTGGGGCTGGATCCTAAAGTAGTTATGCAGGAAGAACCCATTGAAAATAATTGGACTAAGATTTTACATAATTAAGGACTGCATGAACAGGCCCATAATTCAGACAATACCTCTTGACCTATTTGTGTGGCTCGCCATCAGTGCTGCACCAAAGTTGGTTTGTTTCTCCTGGTGTTTTTTCTTGCTACATAAGAATGGCCATACTGGGTTAGACCAAAGGTCCATCTATCCCAGTATCCTGTCTTCTGACCTTGGTCAATGCTAGGTGCCCCAAAGGGAATGAACAGATCAGATAACCATTGAGTGATCTATCGCCTGTCGCCCATTCCCAGCTTCTGGCAAAGAGAGGTTAGGGACATCATCCCTGCCGATCCTGCCTAATAGCTATTGATGGCTTATCCGTGAACTTATCTAGTTTTTTTTAACCCTGTTGTAGTCTTGGCCTTCACAACATCCTCTGGCTAGGAGTTCCACAGATTGACTGTGTGTTGGGTGAAGAAATACTTCCTTTTGTTTGTTTTAAACCTGTTGCCTATTAATTTCATTCAGTGACCCCTAGTTCTTGTGTAATGAGAAGGAGTAAATAGTGCTTCCTTATTTTCTTTCTCCACACCAGTCATGATTTTATAGATGTCTATCAGATCCCCCCCCCTTAGTCATCTCTCTCCCAAGCTGAAAAGTCCCAGTCTTATTAATCTCTCATACGGAAGTCATTCCATACCTGAAATCATTTTTGTTTTCCTTTTCTGAACCTTTGCCATTCCAATATACCTTTTTTGAGATGGAATGACCACGTCTGCATGCAGTATTCAAGATGTGGGTGTACCGTGGATTTCTATAGAAGCAATATAATATTTTGTTGTTTTTTTTTAATCTATCCCCTTCTTAATGATTCCCAACATTCTGTTCACTTTTTTGACTGGCACTGCACACTGGGTAGATGTTTGCAGAGAGCAATCCATACACAATGACTCCAAGATTTCTTTCTTGAGTCATAACAGCTAATTTAGATGCCATCATTTTATATGTATAGTTGGGACTATGTTTTCCAATGTGCATTACTTTGCTATTATATAGACCTGTCTGTCTACTCCAAATGATTAGTTTTTAAGACAAAATGACTAGAGTCTACAAAAACTCTTTATTTTAGTACCATGACTTGAGTGTTTCTTGTTGGGTCTTGTGCTAACACATATTCAAATCCTAGGTATTATACATATTGAAAACAGTAGTATTTCTATCTTTTTTTCATTATATAAGAGCAGAAATTGGACTGGTTAAACTAAAAGTGTGATGTTAAACTGATTTAAGGTAACTTTTTGTGTGGACTCTCTCTCTCTCATTGGGTTTGAACCTGATTTATCTTCCCAATGTTAAATAACAACTGAGTTTAAATGTTGTCTAAACACAAAGTTGCACTGGTTTAGCTAAATCAGTTTAACATCACACCTTTTAGTCAAGCCAGTGCAAGTAAGCTAGGCCTCAGAAAGTGGTCCCCAAACTTTTATATTGTGCCCCAGCCCTTATCTGTAATGGAATCTGTCCACGCCAGGGAGCTGGGAGAGAAGCTGCTGCTTGGCCAGGGCCGGAGCTGAGGCTAGGACTGTATCTGGGAGCAGAGCTGGGACTGGGTGCAGGATTGTGCTGTGGTTGGGGGAGGGTCTGGGAACGGAGTGGGGTTCAGTGGTGGTGCTCCGGGCCTTGCTGTGTGGAGGAACGTTCAAGGGCACACCCCCTTAAGGGGGCATGCTCCGCACTTTCGGGACCACGGCCTTAGAGACTGTAGGTTGTGGTAATTTATTCTTGATTTTTTTTTATCTTTTCAAGTCAAAATATATTAGTCTTTAAAGTACTGTTTTACTTGGATAATTTTGTATCCTATATAGTGGTGTTGTCCCACCGTCTTAGGGGTGATCTTCCAACAATTAGAGATCTTTAGGGTATACAATCTCTCTGGTGTACGTTTTGTAAAATTTATTACTGAATTTTAGTAAAGAAAGCTGGCAAATGCTCACTGTTTTCTTGAGGAAACTTGAAAATTAAAAAAAAAATCACTGACTTTTTTTGTTTTTCATACAAGAGGTGAAAGACGGTCAGTTTCTGACAACTGAAAACTTCTAACAAAGTTTTTTTGTTGTCTACTTTTTGGTTGGAAAAAAAACGGACATTCATTTTGATCAAAAAACGTCTTTCAACAAAAAAGCTTAGTGAATCAGCATAGAGCAGCTGCATGGGATGCCTTACAACGGTGCAACTTAGGTCTCTAATGTAGACGTAACCTAAGTTTTCGGGTTTTTTTCCCAAACTTTCTAATATTCAGAACTGTATAGGATTTTTTTTTTTAAGTGTATGACAGCAGCGTATGAATTTGTTGTTTAGCTGGGTTGGAGGTTAACTGTAGTACACTTTTAACTTTCTTTTAACCATAATTTAAGTTACTTTATCTTGCTGTTGGAGAGACAAGATGTGTGAGAATCTTTTATTGAACCAACTTCTGTTGGTGAGAGACAGACTTCAAGCTTACACAGAACTCTTCTTCAGGTCTTGGTTTGATGTTAATGTTACCTCACCCACTTTGTCTTTCTAATCTCTTGGGACCAACACAGCTGGGGCAACACTATATATAGTCTTAGTATTTAGCACACAGTGGTGTAATGTCTTCTTCAGAAGGGAGTAGAGAACTTAACTGATAGCTTGGAGACCCTATTTTGTCATCAAGAAAGTTTTGTCCCTGGACTTTTCAGTATTTATTGTCAGGCTTTGTTTAGACTAACCTTGTTATAACATGATCAAAGATAGCAGTTGACCCTCTGTTGAACGGTGACCACGAATAAGCACTTGTGGTGGTGGGGAACAGTAAATGAGATTAAGTCAGAAATGTAAGTAAGTGTTGAATAATGTAAGGTCTTGACAGTGAGGACAAGAAATTTTGAATTTATTACACAGGCAAATGGGAAGTCAGTGAAAAGACTCAAAATAAAGGTGCAATGGTTGAGCTGAAAAATAATTAGGGCATGGACAAGCAATTTGAATAGTGGGACATAGAAATTTTTTTTTTTTCATGCTGAGACAGTCTTGTGCCTCAGGAATCTGTGTTCTTGACACAAGAAGATTTGGGCTCAGTTCTTTGTCTCTGAGTTGCAAAGAGATGTCTTATGCATCTCACCCATTGATTGGGGTTGGGATGGTGTGTGAAATTAAAATCTTTTTGTTCCTAGGACTTAGAAGCAGCTTATTTCCATGTTTTATCCTTACTAAGCTTGCTGTCTCCTGCCCCAAACCCATTGCTATGTAGCTCTGGGCATGGAATTGGGATGCCGGAGGTGATGGATTTATCTGCAGAATCTCTGGAGGTACTGCTTCCCTGAGGTTGAGTGCTGGGTAAGTGGTGGAGAGAAGCATCTCAATCAGCATGCTGTCTCTCCCAACACACAAAATAGTCTTAAAAACCATCCCCTGATCCCGCTTCCACATCTCTGCAATCACAAAGGATTATGGGTATAGTCAGTTGTGAGGTCAATTTTGGCCATTTCTGTGGGTCATAGATCCAGTATGAATGCTATTTTTACCATACTTGTATAAAGTCAGGTCTGTTAAATAGTCGATATTGATACTGCTTCTGATAGGAAAAGAACATCTTCATATGTCTATTGCATTTATTTTAGTTTAGCTTTTCTGGTTTAAAGTACTCATCCTCTTAGAACTTAACACTGTTCCTTACAGTTCTCCCATCTAATCAATTGATTGGGTTATCAGGCTTAAGAATGAACAGAAGATGCTTCTTAGAACCACAGTGTTAACTGTGATGGGAAAACAGATTGCTTTTCTCCCCTAGATTCAGGGGTAACTGACAGGACATTGCAGCTTCTAAATAACTGAAATTTCTAGTTTGTCGGTGCTGACATTGTTATACAAGTACAATCTTTTTCCTTAAAAAAGGGATATTAAAAT
Source organism: Dermochelys coriacea (assembly GCF_009764565.3). Classification (NCBI taxonomy): domain Eukaryota; kingdom Metazoa; phylum Chordata; order Testudines; family Dermochelyidae; genus Dermochelys; species Dermochelys coriacea. The sequence continues at coordinate 331,717,879 of NC_050068.2, forward strand.
AAGGTGTTAATGGGGAAAATGTGAGCTACCTACTTTTTATAAAGTTGATATTTTCAAAGAATTTTACTAGCAAATATTGCAGTTCACTGGAATAAGAGATGGATTTTTTGAAGTAAAATGGTAGTGTGTAATAATCCTGTAATAATAATAATAATAATAATACTTGACATTACATAAAATGTATTGTACTTGACATCAATCTGCTTAGCAAAGGCACCCAATAAAATATTTAGTAGGAGCTTACAGTAACTAGGCAACAGAAAAACAGTGGGAAAAAAATCTCTGCAATCAGGTCTAAACGGGCTGCCTTTACAGAAGCACACAGTATGTTGTAATGAAGATATTATATGATGGAACTGTTGAAATGTGCTTATTATTGCTGAAACAATGATTAAGAAAAGTTTGTCTATTTTTTGTTTATGTTTTAAACCTCCATGGGGTTGTGTGTGACGTAGCTATTGGAAATCTAATGGCTAAATGTAGACTTAAAATTGAATATTCTTAGGCCCTTGTCCTATATACACTTAGCACATGCTTAACTTTTTTTTCTGATGGGTAACTCCAGTGCAGTCGTTGGGGCTGCTCATATGAGTAAAGTTAAGTACTTACATAAGAGCTTGCAGGAGCTTTCTGAACTGTTCACTACTTTTTCTTCCTTGTTAATAAACTATTACTTGTTCCTTTAATGAGAATGAGCTTTACAAACTCTTATTTCAGATGAGATGCATCTCTTAAATTTAACAGTTCTGAGATGGTTCGTATCTGAGCATCCAGTTTTGAAACTGAAATAACTTTTCTAGGATTCCTGCATTAGGCAAAATGGGACCCATAAACCACTGTTGTTACTACGGGTGGAGCTGTACCAATGATAAATAACTGGTCTTAACTTTTCTAGTTGTTATATAAACCTGTTTGTGATAGAAGTCTTCCTATCCCTATATGTTGCAATACTTTCACCAGAAGTGGCCTGAGTCGTAGGATGGAGGAGTTTTATGTAGAAATGTTGTGCTGTCTTATAGAACAGGAAGTAAAATGGGTATTAACACATGGATTGAAACATTTCTGACCTCTGGTCAAAAAGCAGGGCTTGTGTTGAGGAAGCGAGCCATTTTGAAAGCATTTGAATGATCCACATTCTCCCCCCCCCCATTTCTACATCTCAGTCTGCATCCACATTAGAAAAATTGGAACCCAGAAACATCTAGAAAGTTGAGAAACTGGTCTTCTGAATCTTGCTGATCATGCAAATGACTATCTTAAATTTCCCCAAATGTCAGTTATGACAAGACTTTAGCAGCAAATAGTTTGTGAACTGCTGATGATGAATGCTTCATTCTGGTTTTCAATCTCTAGTTATATTATTGTTTATGTTAACATAGAGTCCTATTGTGAATTTCTGCATAAACATGCAATAAAGAGACTCTTTCTTACTTTACAGTCTAGATTGCTCTACCACTTTTTAGATAGCAGCTATTAAAATTATATATGAATTTCTGTGACTGATAACAAGATAGTAACTGAATGATGTATAGTTTTGAGGTCAAGTATCGGGGGGGGCGGGGAAAGCCATGTTAGTCTGGATCTGTAAAAGCGGCAGAGTCCTGTGGCACCTTATAGACTAACAGATGTATTGGAGCATAAGCTTTCATGGGTGAATACCCATTTCTTCAGATGCATGTAGCGGAAATTTCCAGAGGCAATATAAATATTCAAGCAAGAATCGGGCTACGGATAACGAGGTTAGTTCAGTCATGGAGGATGAGGCCGTCTTCTAGCAGGTGATGGTGTGGCTGATCTAGTTAGGTTCTGTGATTGTGTCGCTGGTGTAGATATGTGGGCAGAGTTGGCATCGAGATTTGTTGCATGGATTGGTTCCTGAGTTAGAGTTACTATGGTGTGGTGTGTCATTGCTGGTGAGAATATGCTTCAGGTTGGCCGGTTGTCTGTGGGCAAGGACTGGCCTGCCTCCCAAGGCCTGTGAAGGTGAAGGATCATTGTCCAGGATGGGTTGTAGATCACTGATGATGCGTTGGAGAGGTTTTAGCTGAGGACTGTCTATGATGGCCAGTGGAGTTCTGTTGGTTTCTTCCTTGGGCTTGTCTTGCAGCAGGAGGCTTCTGGGTACACATCTGGCTCTGTTGTTCTGTTTTCTTATTTCTTCGTGCGGGTATCATACCTCGATGCCAACTCTGCCAACATATCTACACCAGCAGCACCATCACAGGACCTAACCAGATCAGCCATCCATCGCCGGTTCATTCATCTACACGTACATCAATGTAATATACGCCATCATGTGCCAGCAATGCCCCTCTGTTATGTACGTCGGCCAAACTGGACAGTCCCTACATAAAAGGATAAATGGTCACAAATCTGATATTTGGAATGGCAATATACAAAAACCTGTAGGAGAACACTTCAATTTCCTGGACACAAAATAGCAGATTTAAAGGTAGCCATCCTGCAGCAAAAAAACTTCAGGACGACACTTCAAAGAGAAACTGCTGAGCTTCAGTTCATTTGCAAATTTGACATTATTAGCTCAGGATTAAACAAAGACTGTGAATGTCTAGCCAACTACAAAAGTAGTTTCTCCTCCCTTGGTGTTCACACCTCAACTGCTAGAAGAGGGCCTCATCCTCCCTGATTGAACTAACCTCGTTATCCCTAGTCTGATTCTTGCTTGCATATTTATACCTGCCTCTGGAAATTTCCACTACATGCATCTGAAGAAGTGGATATTCACTCACGAAAGCTTATGCTCCAATACGTCTGTTAGTCTATAAGGTGCCACAGGACTCTTTGCCAGTTTTGAGGTCTGAACTTAGGATCTGCTAGGACTAGAAACGCCCTACAGTAGTGAGAATCTGGATATAAACAAGTCAGTAGGATTAGGCATGTGTAGCTTTAATGGTTAATGAGATGTCTGATGTTGAAAAAGTCACTGATGAATCCACCATTGCTTTCTTGCAACTAGTGATGGACTGAATATAAAGTCCCAAAATTTGGACCAGTGTCGTTTTCATTTCCTGACGTTATATATTTGTCTTGGAAATGGATTTCTCAGCTACATGGTGGTTTACTTACTGATCCCTGACAAATCCAGTAAACTCGTAGCAAAACCGTTATTTGCTGCTAAAGCTTTTAATGTCATTGCCTGGGATTCCCAACTAACATGATTTAACACCTCAGACCTTGCTAGTAGCGGTTGGTGTTTTTGCCTCTGCCTTGGATTCTACAGTAGTTGAATTTTGTCTTTCTGTGCTGTTCAGTGGCTTTTTTGTTTTTGTGGGTGTATCAAACTAGATTTTAGCCTTAATAATATCCTCAGAAAACCAGCAAGTCACTTCTATTCAGGCATCTACCTTTATGGAGTTAAACCAACATTTTCACACTTATGGGTGCCTGCTGATTTTTGCACATTACAAACGTAAATTTTAATGTTTTGAAGCCACAGTGAAGGGGAGGGGAGATTGGCCCTGATTTTAAAGGAGAACCATTCCTCTGCTCAAGCTGGGGAGACTGATAGAGCAAATTATTTGAACCTGTTGGAGGACATGAACCTCTACTTGGGTAATTTGAATCTTTGCTGTATTTCAAAGCTCTGTCAAGCAGAAATAGTTTGGGACTACTTTATCAAAATGTTGATATTTTTTATTTAACCTGTTTAAAAATAAGTTGGGAAAATAATTACAATCAGTGTTTTTTGTGATATGTGTATAATTTATCACAAACATTCTTTTAGGTAATATATATTTGAAACATGCATTTGCATGCACAAACACATTTTGCATATATAACTTAGAACCTGAGTTTTGAAAATGGGGCCCTATATCCGAGTTCCTTAATGGCTTGCTTTGGAACATTGGTTAGAGCTTTAGGCCCTTACCTAGGAAGGTAACATTCAGGAAGGTTCAAGATTAAAGGTTTGGCTACATTAGGGGGATTTTTGCATTGCTGGTACTATGCCAGTGAAACACATCCAGTGTTGTGCTCTGCCTTACATCGGAGTAGTGCATCTAGGGCAAACCCAGCTTTCTTCTTCCAGGGCCTCAGTGTAGTTCCACTTGTAGGATATGGCTCCAGAGATACCAGGCTTGAAAAGCCATATTAGTTGAAGGGTTCTTGAGGGATCTTTTGTGAGGGTGATGTTATTGCTTTCTGTCTAAGGGAGTGCACCCGCAATCGCCTTAGAGTTCCTTCTCCCAGATTGCCAGATTGTGGTGATATGTAGAACTTTGAAGTAGAGGTGAAGGTGGGACAATATGGTGAATACACACAGCCCTTCTTTGAGCAACTGTTACTAATAAGTGACTTTTCTTCTTTGAGGGCCCCCCATAAGCAGTACTTCACCAGGATGATGGTGGGCAAGGAGTTCTTAGCTAAATATGGACTATATCACCACTCTCCTAAACTTGGATTTAGTACGGCACTACAATGACCAGGAGTAGCAAGCATCTGGTGAAAGGGTGAACTGAACTCCAGGTTTCTGCTTTGCTTATCTCCATCAGATGAACCTGCCTAAGAGATGCCACTGATAATGTGGGAGTTCTCAACGAGTTTTAAACCATGGATTACTGGTTTAAGTGCTAAAATATAATGTTCTATACATTTAATCCAGTGAGAGTCTGTTTCGTAGTGGATTATCCCTGACATCTCTCCCCATATGCTATAAACAATCTATTCAATTTTTCTAAAGATTTTTTTCCCCAGGTAAAACAGAGAACCTCTTTACATCTAGGAAATGGAGATGAGCTTCCTGAGTGGGAATGGAATCTGGGTAAGAACATCGGGAGGGAAATATATTGAGAGAGGTGGAAATGTGAATCCATTTGAGGTGTGAAGTGTGGATGGGGTCTCATGCGAACCACAGTATAAAGTGGAATGGGCTACAAATTACTAGCTCACTCATACTCCTAGAAAATGTAATTGGTATGAGGATGCCATTTTGATGTTAGAAAGGTTTGTGCTAGAAGCTTATAATGAGGCCCATCAGCTTTGATAGGACAGTATTTAGGTCCTGTGAAACCAGGGGCTTCCTAATGAAGGTAAACACTTTCACTAGGCCATTAAGGATCTTGAAGATTGTAGGATGAGAGAAGATGGGTTTGTCTTTAACATAATTGTCATGAGCAGATATTGCTGCTATGTAGACCTTTAGGAAGGTTATGCCTTCAGACTAAAGATGTAGAAAGTACTCTAGGACTGCAGAGACCCCAGCTCGAGATGGAGCAGGTTCTTTACCAGTGGCACGGATAGTAAACCGTTCCCTTTTTGGGGAAGGGGGGTGGACAACATTTTAGGGTGGAATCTTTCCTGGATTGTAAGAGGATGGTATGAGAGGTTTCTGCCTCTGAGAGTGGAAATGGTCAACATTAGTCAGCATATTATCCTCAACACTGCAAACTGGAGTGTGTCTAGGTTGGGATGCAGAATCCTCCTTTTCTGTTGAGACAGATCTGGGAACAAAAGTAGTGGATATGGTGACTCTCTGGCCACCTGCAGGAGATCTGGATACCAGTGCAGATGAGGCCACAGTGGAGCTGTTAGTATGAGATTGTCCCGTCCACCCTGCCATTCTTACGACTCTGACCATACATTTACCCTGGAATAAAAGACCTATGACATGGCTGTGGCTTGCCTGGGTCAGCTGACCCAATCTCGTGGGGTCCGAGAGCTTGGGCTCCAGTTCAAGCCGAAACATCTGCACAGCAATTTTTAGTCCCACAGCCTAAACCCCAGGAGCCAGAGTCATCTGACCCAGGCCAATCACAGGTGTTTAATTGCTGTGTAGACATACCTTGAGTCATGGGAATGGAAGGGAAGTCATAGGAGATGATGACTCCAGTCCAGCAGAAAGTTAATCTGAAAGAGGTTTCTATGCCCCTTTATGCAATACACTTGACATTTAGTGTTTTTGCTCAGTCACAGACTTGTTACCGTGTGGCCCCCTCTGTAAACTAGTACTGGTTTCATGGACTGATTTCATGGACCACTGGTGTTGATCCTGAGACCTCCTGCTTAATGAGTCTTCCTTCCTATTCTCTTCCCCAGGGAAGTGAAGAGCTATGGAGTAAATTTGTTCTGGATTTATCACAGCAGAAGTCTAGGCACTCATTCAGCGGAGGTCAGCTGTTGAACCGTGAGATTCTGGAGCAGAGGTGGACTTGCAGTTACACAGAACATTATGCTTTCTGACAGACAGTAGCTGGAATGGTGGTCAGTAGGAAATACTGTTACGAATATTGCTGGTTTAAAACAAAAAAATTACTTCTGGCTTGGAGTTTGGTTTGTCATATGGCTGGCTATAGCTGTGCATTCCTATCCTTGTCTTCTCTTCTATTTCCTTTAATTTTTTAAAGCCACTTGTGTGTTTGTCATAGTCTGCTTCAGCAGGACTGCTTATATGAGCAAAGTTGGTAATGTGAAACTGAGCAAGATCAGAGCATAGAACTATATGTTCTTTAGGGCAGGGGTGTTTGTTTATTAATATGTATTTGCACAGCACCCAACATAATGGGTCTGATGAATGCTATTACAATATTAATACTAATATTTCCTATATAAACAATTACTGTGTTCAGAGATTTTATTTGGTGGAGGTGCCAAAGGGGAAATGAGATGATCTTTGCAATTGCATATCGGAGGGAAGGTGGCCTATTAAGATATGACTGTGACTGTTAAGATATGGTGCACATATTGGAAAAACCTTCAAACCTGGGAAAATACTTATCCTCAGTGCATGGTCTGTTTGTTTGGGCTGTGTTTTAGGTCCAGGATTTGGCCCTTGCTACATTCTGGTTTTAGGGGGCCAGTAGATGTAGGAAGACAAAATGCATCATTTTATATTTGGAATGTTCTTTTGAAACTGATGGGTAATCACTTTATTTGCCTTAGTGATGTGTGCATGTGTTTAATATGGAAAGAATTGGGGATTATCTGAAGATATCCTGTTAAATGTAATTTAAATTTCAGGTCAGGAATCCAGAGATAAATACGGTTTTAAAGTTTTTGATAAAAGTGGAAATTATGGAGGATTAATACTGTACTATTTTTAGGGTTATTTTTAAATTCTAATTTTCTTGTGAAACACTGGACTACTTATAACATACTCTTGTAGAAATAATGGTGTAAATGAAAAATCCTAAATTACCTGCTCTTACTTTTTGTTGCTTGCTTCAGGCCTGATGAATCTAGGTATAACAATAATAATCTAGGTATTCAAGTAATTGATTACTTTAAACAAACCAAAACAACTAACAGTGGCCTATGTGTGGTAAATCATTATATTCTATATACTTAAATGAGTTGTTGCATAATTACCCTAGATAATAGGGGTGTAAATAAAATAGAAGTAACCTTAAGTAGTACATATTCTGTTATCAGCTTAATGAGTTATTGTTGAGAGACTGACTCTAAGGATTTGTCTAGAGCAATAAAGACTTATCGAGGAAGAAATGAAGCAGCAGCAATTCCTCTTTCATCTTACAGATTTCAGAGTAGCAGCCGTGTTAGTCAGTATTCACAAAAAGAAAAGGAGTACTTGTGGCACCTTAGAGACTAACAAATTTATTTGAGCATAAGCTTTCGTGAGAAGTGAGCTGTAGCTCACGAAAGCTTATGCTCAAATAAATTTGTTAGTCTCTAAGGTGCTACAAGTACTCCTTCTCTTTCATCTTAGTTTTCCAGAGTGCTTACCCACAGTGAGAGTGCATTGAAAGTTTGCCATACACGTGGTTTCTGTTTCTACCTAATATCTAAGCACTGACTGATTTCTAGATCTTGAATTATCTCAAATCTTCTGTCCAACAAATCAGTGTCATTATCACTTCAAAGTCTGTCATGTTATTCTTGTGTCTTCTAACAGTGATGTTCTGATCTTTATTTCATGCTTCGTTACTTTGTGGGTGAGTTACTGTAATATTTTATTTTCTGTAGTCTGTAGGTACTATATAGACAACTTTCTTCTTAAGTCCTTCAAGCTTCTTTCAAATGTTTACATTTCAAGTAACTTGTAAATTCTAAAACAAAAAAGATAAGAGCAGTTCAAGAGAAGACATAACATTAAAAACATCAATGTGTTAAACAGGGTAGATTTGATTTAAATCAAATTGATTTAAATCACTAGTTGGGAAGACTCGATTTAATCATGGATTTCTACATAAAAGTGCATTCTTGTTGGTTGTTATAACCTTAATACGTATTCTTCACAAATCAGAGATAGATGTAGGTTTCATTTTTAGAAGGTACTCATGATATATTTTTCAAATGATTTATTTTGAAAACTTTTCAGATTAGTTTTACAGCTATATCAGAAAATGAATGATTATTTGGTTATTTCATTTACCAAAGGTAATTGAAGCGCAGATATTTATGAAGTCATTGGGAGCTGAACTATCTCCAATTCAACAGGTTAATCATTAATATTTGTAGGATTTTCTTGCCATGCTGTATTAGGAGGAGAACATAACCAGACAGACATTTAAATTGTTTTATTTAACTAAAACAACAATGTTATGTATTCTGGATTTTTTTCTTCAACAGCAAAAGTATAATATTTTAACAAAACAAGCATATGTATTTTTGAATTTAGTTAAACGTTCAAGTTTTTTAAAATCAGGTTTGTTTTTGTTAAAATTATTTTTAACTAAAATAGTTAATAAAATATTAAAAACAAAAAGAAATTAAATAACTGTGTCAGCCAGATCCACATGAGAAACTTAAAATATTGGCTTCTGCGGGTAAGTCAGTCATCTTCACCTTCATTTTCCTGTTTGTTCATAATCTGGAAAAGAAAAACAAGCTTTCCTCCTTTTTCAGGTACCAAACAATTTCTCAATTTGGAATGACTTATTCCAAAGAAAGAAAATATTCTTTCTACAGCGGCAGAAGAAGCTACTGCTGTTAAAAGTGAGATTATCCCTTCAACAGTCTCTGAATTCAAGTGTTTAAGTGACTTCCACCAGTTCACTGGTGTGACTTTCTTTAAAACATCATCAGTAAACATATATTTCTTGAATGGTTCACCCTTAGCTCTGAAGTTTATAATAGTTGGCATTATGGAGGGCTGATTGCTGAATGTCTATGTCATAGCCAACTCCTCCTCTTCAGTGGTTAAGGTTTGACCCTGGTACTGAGTATTGAGAATATTTGCAAGAAAATGAGCTGAAGATAGTGCTTGTCCCAGTCATTTTTTTAATTATTGTAATTTTAACTCCATCATTGCATATTTCTCTTTAAGATCTCACTCAGTTCCTTCCAAATTTCAGCAGCATCAGCAATAAAAGGGCTATTTCCCTGCGTTTTGTTCAAGACTACAGAAATAGGCTTCAGGGTACTCGGCATGTGTTCAACATTTCTCAAAAAGAAAAGGAGTACTTGTGGCACCTTAGAGACTAACAAATTTATTAGAGCATAAGCTTTCGTGAGCTACAGCTCACTTCATCGGATGCATTTGGTGGAAAAAACAGAGGAGAGATTTATATACACACACACAGAGAACATGAAACAATGGGTTTATCATACACACTGTAAGGAGAGTGATCACTTAAGATAAGCCATCACCAACAGCAGGGGGGGGAAAGGAGGAAAACCTTTCATGGTGACAAGCAGGTAGGCTAATTCCAGCAGTTAACAAGAATATCAGAGGAACAGTGGGGGGTGGGGTGGGAGGGAGAAATACCATGGGGAAATAGTTTTACGTTGTGTAATGACTCATCCATTCCCAGTCTCCATTCAAGCCTAAATTAATTGTATCCAGTTTGCAAATTAATTCCAATTCAGCAGTCTCTCGTTGGAGTCTGTTTTTGAAGCTTTTTTGTTGAAGGATAGCCACTGTTAGGTCTGTGATAGAGTGACCAGAGAGATTGAAGTGTTCTCCAACTGGTTTTTGAATGTTATAATTCTTGACGTCTGATTTGTGTCCATTCATTCTTTTACGTAGAGACTGTCCAGTTTGGCCAATGTACATGGCAGAGGGGCATTGCTGGCACATGATGGCATATATCACATTGGTAGATGCGCAGGTGAACGAGCCTCTGATAGTGTGGCTGATGTGATTAGGCCCTATGATGGAACCTATCCTTGCAACAAAGCCCGTTGCCAACTCTGTCCACATATCTATTCAGGGGATACCATCATAGGGCCTAATCACATCAGCCACACTATCAGAGGCTCGTTCACCTGCGCATCTACCAATGTGATATATGCCATCATGTGCCAGCAATGCCCCTCTGCCATGTGCATTGGCCAAACTGGACAGTCTCTACGTAAAAGAATGAATGGACACAAATCAGACATCAAGAATTATAACATTCAAAAACCAGTTGGAGAACACTTCAATCTCTCTGGTCACTCGATCACAGACCTAAGAGTGGCTATCCTTCAACAAAAAAGCTTCAAAAACAGACTCCAACGAGAGACTGCTGAATTGGAATTAATTTGCAAACTGGATACAATTAATTTAGGCTTGAATAGAGACTGGGAATGGATGAGTCATTACACAAAGTAAAACTATTTCCCCATGGTATTTCTCCCTCCCACCCCACCCCCCACTGTTCCTCTGATATTCTTGTTAACTGCTGGAATTAGCCTACCTGCTTGTCACCATGAAAGGTTTTCCTCCTTTCCCCCCCCCTGCTATTGGTGATGGCTTATCTTAAGTGATCACTCTCCTTACAGTGTGTATGATAAACCCATTGTTTCATGTTCTCTGTGTGTGTATATAAATCTCTCCTCTGTTTTTTCCACCAAATGCATCCGATGAAGTGAGCTGTAGCTCACGAAAGCTTATGCTCTAATAAATTTGTTAGTCTCTAAGGTGCCACAAGTACTCCTTTTCTTTTTGCGAATACAGACTAACACGGCTGCTACTCTGAATCAACATTTCTCGTAAGCCTAGTGTGAGAATTTTGGCTGTGACAGTGCCATCTAAATATTTTTTTCACTATTTCGTTCACAAACTGTCATCAGATTAGGCCAGTTCTTGACATAGTGTTCAAAAGAGTCTATTACTGAGTTCCATCGCACGTCTTGTGGGAGAGTTATCTTGGTTCCTCCCACTTTTTTCAGAGCAGCTGCTGCAAAGTGGTTGTTATGCAAGTATTTTGCAATTTCAACATTAGCCTGAAGTCTTTGGCTAGGAAGCACATCAAATGAGCGCTGCAACCATATGTTATTAGCTTGGGACTTTCTTCTTCTTCTCTTGGATACATTTGCAGCATTGTCTGTGACCAAACCGTGTACTAGACATTTGAATTTTTTTTCACAGTTTGTTATAGGTTTTATTCCTTCTTCTCGTAAATATTCTGCTATGTGTGCATTTCCTGATGTATCACTTGTTTCTGTAAGGAAGACATTCTCTTCTTCTATTGTCACACAAGCACATACAGACATTGCTCCACCCATCAAGACTCAGATTAACAATTTCACCCTCTAGACCTTTTGCACACTGCTCAACTTCTCTTTCATACACTTTATCCAGCAATTTGCCTGCAACATCTGCTCTGTTGGGTGGAGTGTATTCTGGTCTTAATGACTGAACCGTGTTAATGAATTGTGGGTTCTCAATCATACGGAAATGAGAGTTTGTTGCATAAACAAACCAGGAAGATTTTTCATCAATTACCTCTTTTTGTAATATGCTGGTTCTTATCAGAAACTTCTCTGTGGTTGTTTCTGGATGATGGAGTTTGTTTTTTTTTCTTTTTGCTACAGGTGATATAATGTGGCTATATGATGTACATGATGTGACTGAAACACTACCATTGGCAGATAACTCTGAAACGATAGAAAATGATGGTGATCTTGAAGGTGTACAGTCTTCAGAATGCTGAATGTTGAGGATGGATTCTCCTAAACAAAATAAGTCAATGTAGTTATTTAATTATTATTACCATACTGCTCATTTAGTATTACTCATTGCATTCACTGACACTCAATACTATTTTAAAGGTGAAATTGTAAAAGGAAGATCTGCCTATTTCAGCTATTTATTTTTTATCAAAACTGCATCTAAAATGATAGTACCATAGAGTAACAACTATATTTTTTGCTCAAACATGAGAATTCAAGAATAGTCCAGAAGGAAGACAGGCAGTCCTTAAAAAAGAAGTATGAATTAAAAAAGTTTACCAACCTGAAGATCCTTCATGTTCAGACATGTTCCTTTCATCATCTTCAATGCAGCTTCCTCCTGAGAAGGAACACTTCTCATGATGTTGTTTTATTTGGGCAACAAGGCCTTGCATTTCTTTGTTGCACTGTTTGCATTTTGCATGCGTACCTGTCTTACCAATAGGTAGAGGAACTTCATTCAAATATTCCCAAACTATGTCTCTTTTATGGCCTGCTGCCATTATAGGTTTTCCTTGTAGTGAGAGAATGGTATGGTAGATCTCAAATCAATGAAGGCTACACTCAGAAAGACTTCAAGACTTTTGGATATGCTGCTCAAGCGATTTCACTTTTGTTTCTAGTGCTTGTCCCTCCCTTCTCACATTTCTCTCCAGACTTCTCCGTGTCCAGCCCCAACAGTCTTCTATTCATTGAACTTGAAACTTTTCACTTTGAGAGAGGTAAGGGACTGACTTTGTACACAAATTTTCAGAGGGACAATAGGGTTGAGGTCTGTTATTTCTTACCTATATATGTTATTTATTTAAAAACAGCTTGCTTGTTAACAGCAAAAATATCTCTGGAGACACAAATCCACAGTTTGAGAACTGCAAAACTAAGCATCTCTGATGGTATCTTCTAGACTGAACACTGAGTTCCATTGGGTAGATAGAAAGATTAATCTAAATAATCTATACAGAAGCCCCTGGAACCCCATAAGATTGGCTTCCTAATCCATGAACTATTGGAACACATTTACAAAACTTTTCTTAAACATTACATGAATATATTGTCTCGTACTATAGAATTAGAATTTATAATCCATATTCCATGATGAGATATCTTTGAGCTATAATGTATCTTAATTAAAACTATCTTTAGATAGGTTTTTTCCTCAAAAAGCATTTTATGAAAAAAAATCCAATTTAAATACACTTTTTTTTAAAAAAAATCATTGATTTTTATCCACTCTGGTGTTAAAATAAAACAAAACAAAAAAACCCTCAGGGCTTGTTATGCTTAAAATGCTGTAGCGAAGATTCTACCTATGCTAACGAGAGGACATCTCCTGTCAGCATAGGTAATCCACCTCTCCGAGAGGTGGTCACTACGTTGACAGTAGAATTCTCCCATTACCCTGGTGCTATCTACACCGAGAGTCGGGTGGGTTTAATTGTGGCATTCAGGAGTGTGGATTTTTCACACCGCATGCGATGTGGTTATGCTGACCAAATTTCCTCGTGTAGACCAGGGCTTAATCATCAACATCTGCATAACCTTATCCCTGCCCCTGTTTAAAAAAAACAAACAAACAACACTTGCAAGGACAGAATTAAGGTGATTTAGACGCTGGTGATTGAGAATGTTTCTATTCAATGGTCCGTATGTGCATAGGTGTTTAGCCTATTTCCATAATTTTTAATGTGTTATGCATTAGGTGTTATGCAGGTTTCCTTTGAGGATGAGGACAGAGAGGTCAGATATGGAACGGTCATTTTGTGAAAAGTGTTTGCCCTCAGGTGATAGGGTATTTTTGTCTGTGGTAGTTTATTCAAGAGTGTAGTGATTGTCTGGTTTCACCCACACATTTGTTTTTGGGGTATTTGATGTGTGTTTTGATAGACATGTATAAGGTCCAGGGATCTTGACGGGTGTGTTGTGGGGGGGTGTTGATCATCAAACCAGTGGAGATCTGTCTGCATGTTTTGCATCTGGTATGCCAGGGTCTGGTGCCATTTTGAGTTGGACTGTTCTATTCTGTGGGGAACTTGTTTATGATGATAAGGCTGGGGTGTTGTTTGAAGGCCAAAAGAGGGCATTCAGGAAAAATTTCTTGCAGGATGTGGACTCCATCAAGTATGGGTGGTAATTGTTTCATGAAACCCCATATGGGTTCTAATGTGGGGTGGTAGATGATAGCTAGGCATGTACAGTAAGTGTGTGTGGGGAAGCAGAGTTTCTCAGGATATTCAGGTGGCCCATTCCACAATGGTTCTGTCCACATCTCTCTCTCCTATCCTGGGACTAACATGGCTACAACCACGCTGCAAACAATTGTTTTTTTTTCTAGCAATCTCAATTTCTAAGTAATGTGATATGTGTGTACAGTCATGAAACTGTTTAACTTTTGCTCTCTTACCATTTCAGTTTTTAACTGTAGATTTCTAAATCTGTAGAAGAATTCTACTTCAAACCTAATTTAAGCATATAAACTAATTTCTCTAGTCAAGTTAGAGGGATATTGAAAATGGGTGTGAAAATGGAAGTTTAAATTCAATATGAGCTATGAAATCACGACCAACTTCTCCATTATACTCTACTTTGATACTATGGTGATAATTATATCTGCTTCTTAAATGATTTTATTTGATCATTCTGAAATACTATTTATCAGGCTTTACCAGTCCTAGTCAGCTCTTCCTGAGAAAGTTATGTATGTAGTTATTTTAACTTGTGAACGACTGAATTTGAAGAAATTAGTGCAACTGAAGATAGAAAGATATAAAATAGAGCCCCTCCAAACTTGTGTAGTTTGGGATTTTGACCCAAACAGACTGTTTTTATCCATTGCATCATTTCTAATTTCTTTACAGTCTACCTCATCGTTAATATACAATGCTAATCCACCATCTTTACCTTTATTTCTGTCTTTCCTGAAGAGCACATACCTGTACTCCAGTCATGACTACTGTTCCACCATGTTTCTGTTATCCCTATAATATCTGTTTCCCCTTGCACCAGTTATTCTAGTACCTCCATTTTGTTACCCAGGCTCCTTACATTTGGTGTACAAACATCTTAGTTGTTTCTGCTTGGCTTTGCACAGATTCCTCACCTGATTAGGTACAGTCATTCTACTGCTAGTATCACTTACTTGACTGGTTGTGTTGCTTGTTTGTGTTGAGCAGGTGGAGAACATTGTCCCTACCAAGTTCCTACTAGAAGTAAGAAATAGGCCTTTGAAGACTTAAGCAGCTCCTGTGACACACTTCAGTGTCCATCTGCCCTATCAGCACACTTGACACACTGACAAGCTATGGCCCACAGTTCATGTACACTACACTTTCTCTTAATAGGTGGCTAGTGTAACTGACCATAACCAGGTCCAGTGCCAGGCACCAGCTAAGTCTAGCATGCCTTACCTGACTGAAGAACAGAGATAGCTCAGATTTAGTTTAAGCAGGGAAGCGTCTCTCCTCATGAAGAGGGGAGGAAATGAGGAAGGCCTATTAAGAATACCCCAATACATTAGGACTTGGTCGCTTTAAGGCGGCAAAGGGTGCTCAGACACCCTTTCAGCCAGCTGCCTACCATTTACTCAGGCAGTCCCTTTCACAACACCAGCTATGCCACCCAAGGTAAGGAAGAGTTGAGAAAAAGAGGGTAGATGTCCAGTGTATGCTCAGCCCTAGTGTTGCCCCTGTCTAAGGGCTTGCCTACACTTAAAATGCTGCAGCGGCACAGCAGCAGTATTTCAGTGAACACTCTGCCTACACCAGTGAGAGAGATTCCCTCATTGGCGTATGTACTCCCTTCCCTGAGAGGCAGTAGCTAAGTTAGTGTGAGAAGTTTCCCTTCGACATAGTGCTGTCTACCCCTGGGATTAGGTCGATTTAACGGTGTTGCTCAGGGGTGTGGATTTTTCATATCCCTTTCCAATGTCCTTATACTGACCTAATTTCCTAATGTAGACCAGGCCTTAGACTTCTCCAGGAAAAAGGATGGGCCTGTGTTTTGGGGGGGGAAAGTACAAGTTCTGCCTTTACTTGGAAAAAGTCTGAGCTCCCATGCTGAGAAAGGATAGTGGTTTTAGCAAAGAACCCAGGGAGGTCTGGAGAAGCCAGCTATAAGCTTCTGGAAATACCTCTGGTATAATCTCTCTTTCAAGGCCAAGGAGGGCCTGCTTCCCTGGAGGCAGGAGCAGTTCTAACAGTAGAGGCTCCTGCAGAAAGATTCACCGTTCTCATCAGGGAGCAGAATTAAACACAGTAACTGGTCAAGCATTAGCAACCCTAGAAATTGGCTCCTTCAAATACCTCAGTCCTAGGAAAATGGTCTGGGGGAAACTACCAGGGACTTTGGTGGTAATTTATAAGCTGTAGTTCTACTGCCTGCAGATGCACTTCAAGCTGTCAGCACAGAGCTCTTAGTTTTGATGTGGGGCAGAAAGGCAGTGGGGGGGAAAAGATCCTGGACAGGGAGAATAAAGAAAGGTTTCCTCCTCCACTGATAAAAGACTAGCTCAAGCTCCATTGAACCCCTTTTTTTATTCTTGTAGCAAAAAGTACAGTAGTGGAGAAACCAGACCAGCAGCCACTAGTGGCAGGGTTTCTCCTGTTCTTGCAAGTGTGTGTCCTCTTCAGATAGTTACAGGAACTATATAGTCAGTGTATGGAGTTCTTTGAACTGTGCCTTCCAAAGTGAGAGCAAGCAGAAAGAGAGGAAGCTGGGGCATGGTGCCTCATGACCCCCTTCTGTCCCAAATGGATATCAGAGTATTGTTCACTGAAGCTCTGCAATCCTGTGAGGATTGCTAAGTGTCCACCTCCCTTTTTCCTTGTAAGGATGGAGGACGCTTCCCAGTCTGAGACCAATATGATTCAGATGATATGGAATGTTAGGTAGAAATTGTTCCTTCCACCTTGGAATATTGCACATGCCAACAATAAGCTCTTGCTCACCACCTTAAAAAAGCTAACAATAGGGGCAAATATCTTATTCTCAATCTGGAATCCCTGGAGAAAATTGTGGTTTGGGGATTGTTTAATTTGGGGGGAGAGAGGTAGATTAACAATGCTGCCTTTTAAAATATAGTAGCCCCACAAGACAAAGCTGCTATTCAGTATCTAAAACTTCTCCCCCTCATCCATTCTTGGTACAGGGAGACCCTGATCTCAGTAGATAGAGCTGGTGACCTGAATGATTTTGTAGATTGAAAATTCCCTCAAGCAAGGTTTCAAGTCCTCCGTGGCCCTGTGTTTCCATGGCACACTTGGTTCTGCCATAGTGGGTGTATTTTTTGTTTGGTTGGTTTTTTTAAATTTATTTTTAGTGATGTAGCTGTACACATGCAAACCTCTAGTGGTACTTGCATTAGTACAACTTGCCCCAGTTTGATACTGGGGAAAGTTGTCACTTTTTATATGAGTATAGGGGAGGATTGCACAAGTGCAGCTATGCTGGTGTAGACAAGCCCTGATGGTAGGATGGATTTATGGGAAGGGGAAGACAGGTACTTCTCCTTTCCAATGTATGGTAGGCAGGAGGCACCAACTTGTAGACATACTTTCTAGAGATTGATACTAAAGTTGGAGGACTCATGTAGTCAATCCTTTCTCCCTTCCTAGCAGTTGAGATGGGGAAATATTTGTCCCTAGAGCTCATCGGTGGTGTTGGGGAACCCTCCTCTAGTACCTATCATGTCTATCTGTGGCTGTACGGAATGTGATTATGTGTACCATATCAGAGTTCTATCAATGGGAGTTTGGGATGGCTGCATTATTCATGAGTAGTGAAGCTACAATTAGTAATGAAGGTCATCCCGTATGAATCTTGAGAAGAACCTCTGAGAGTGAGTGTGTGTGTGCATGCGCGTATGTGTGTGTACACACTCTCTTCAGATTGTGGTAAAATGTACCATCCCAGGCAAAGAATTTGTGTCCATTTTTTACTATGATGAAGTGATTAATAAAAAAACCCAAAACTACTTACATATGGAGGAGAAGGAATCATTCATTGCTATGTATTTCATATTAATTACAACTTACTTACACACATGATTTTCATAACTTTTTAAAAAAGTATAAATTGTTCTTAGACTGAATCTCACACAACTTTTAGCCCAAGTCAAACTGAAAGATGTTAAGTGCCAGAAGCTGACTAATGAAATGATTGACATAGTGTAATAAAAGGTGTGCCTAGTTTGTGTTAATGTGGTCCTATTGTGCCTTTTAGTTCGTGCAAGCAGGGTCGACGTGGGGCAGCTCCAGTAAACATTTTAGTGTGCTTTGCAACTCACCCTCACACACCATAGCCTGTGTTGCAGGGGCCCTGTAGACAAGCCTTTAGATGTCGCAGGAATGACAGTTGGATTACACTGTCTTTCAGGGGAGGTAAACATGTGAGGGAAAAGGTTGTCAACTTGTTGGTTTAGTTTAGGGCTGGAAAAACTTCTTGGTCTGAGGGCCACATCTGGGTATGGAAATTGTATGGCGGGCCATGAATGCTCACAAAATTGGGGGTTGGGGTGTAGGAGGGGGTGAGGGCTCTGGCTGGGGCCAGAAATGAGGAGTTCAGGATGTGTGAGGGGACTCCTGGCTGGGACAATGGGTTAGGGTGCGGGGGGTGGGGAGTGAGGGCTCTGTCTGGGGGTGTGGGCTCTGGGGTGGGACTGGGACCAAGAGTTTCAGAGGGCGGGAGGGGGATCGGGTGGGGAGGGGGTTGGGGCATGGGAGGAGATCAAGGGTGCAGGCTCAGGGGGGCGCTTACCTCAAGCAGCTCCTAGAAGCAGCGGTATGTTCCCCCTCCGCCTCCTACGCGGAGGCGGAACCAGGCAGCTCTGCGCACTGCCCCATCCGCGGGCGCCACCGCTGCTGCTCCCATTGGCCGTGGTTCCCAGCCAATGGGAGCTGCGGGGGCAGTGCTTGGGGTGGGAGCAGCGTGTGGAGCCCCTTGGCTTCCCATATTCGTGGGAGCCAGATAAGGGACATGCTGCTGCTTCCAGGAGCCACGCGGAATGGGACAAGCCCCCAGCCCCGCTCCCTGCCTGGAACAGGGCAAGCCACAGATCCTGCTCCCTGATGGGATCTCGAGGGCCGGATTAAAATGTCTGGAGGGCCGGGTGTGGCCCCGGGCCATAGTTTGCTGATCCCTGGTTTAGTTAGTTGATTCTGCAGGTATGTATTTGACCATTTGTTTGCATTAGATATTCCTGCAGTTTTTTTTAAATGAGAAGATTGTGTGGCTTGATGGGGTATAGTTATTAATATAAAGGCATTTCAGAGTTAAATCTCCTCCTATTGTAAGTGTCAAAAGCAAGAATTTGTAATTTAAACTTCCTGCCTGATGTTAAAAGGTAACTTGTAACAATTGTGTTTTAAAAGCCTTCAGCAATATATCGGTTAAGGAATTCTTGAAATTTGAAAACTGACTTTTTAACTGTTAGCTTTGGAAACGAAGGGAACTCAAGAAGAATGTGTATTAATTTTTACACTTTTATTTTTCAGGAGCTGGTGAATCAGGGAAAAGCACAATTGTAAAACAAATGAAGTAAGTATGGTTAAAAGATATAACTGAAATGATTTACTTGCTTGCATTTGAATAGAAGACTTAATATTATTTTTCGTCCATAGGATTATCCATGAAGCTGGTTATTCAGAAGAAGAATGTAAACAGTACAAAGCTGTTGTCTACAGTAATACCATTCAATCCATTATTGCTATCATTAGAGCAATGGGGAGATTGAAGATAGACTTTTGTGACCCAACCAGGGCTGTAAGTATTGAAGTACATACAAATGTAGATGTGCAGCTAACATGCCATATGTCGTTCAAGCATCATTTTCTGTCCATTGTTGTTGCATGGTAAAGATAATAGAATTTTTTTCCCCTATCCACACTCCAAGAAAGAAGAGAAGAAAAAAACAAAACTCCTTAGAGTGAGAAAAATACTTTTCAGAATAACACAGAATCTAAAGAACTTTGGCAACATTTATACGAACCTACCTTGTCTTATCTAATGGGTGCAGACAAACAAAAATATTAATAGTTCACTTTTAACATACCGAATAAATGACTGACAGTTTTCCTTTGCAGGAGGTTTGATTTATAGAGCACCATAAATGGCATTGCACTTTACATGGTATATGGGTGCCTTCTGCCTCATGTGGAGAAGGGATTTGAACTTATTTCCTACCTCCCAAATGAATGCTCTAACTGCTACTCTACAGTCATTCTGCTCCTCTGTCCGAATGCATAATTATTTATTTATGTATAGACATTGGAACTGACATAAATATAAAGGGAAGGCTAACCACCTTTAAATCCCTCCTGGTCAGAGGAAAAACCCTTTCACCTGTAAAGGGTTAAGAAGCTAAAGATAACCTCGCTGGCACCTAACCAAAATGACCAATGAGGAGACAAGATACTTTCAAAGCTGGAGGGGGGTGAGAAACAAAGGGTTCTCTCGGTCTGTGTGCTGCTTTTGCCGGGACCAGAGCAGGAATGCAGGTCAGAACTCTTGTAAAGGGTTAATAAGCAATCTAGTTAGATATGCGTTTAGATTCTGTTTTGTTTAAATGGCTGACAAAATAAGTTGTGCCGAATGGAATGTATATTCCTGTTTTTGTCTTTTTGTAACTTAAGGTTTAGCCTAGAGGGATTTTTCTATGTTTTGAATCTGATTACCCTGTAAGGTATTTACTACCCTGATTTTACAGAGGTGATTCTTTTGCTTTTCTTTAATTAAAATTCTTCTTTTAAGAACTTGATTGCTTTTTCATTGTTCTTAAGATCCAAGGGTTTGGGTCTGTGTTCACCTATACAAATTAGTGAGGATTTTTATCAAGCCTTCCCCAGGAAGGGGGGTGTAGGGCTTGGGGGGATTTTGGGGAGAAAGACTTTCCAAGTGGGCTCTTTCCCAGTTATATTTGCTAGACGCTTGGTGGTGGCAGCAATAAAGTCCAGGGACAAAAGGAAAATAGTTTGTACCTTCGAGAAATTTTAACCTAAGCTGGTAAAAATAAGCTTAGGGGTTTTTTCATGCAGGTCCCCGCATCTGTACCCTAGAGTTCAGAGTGGGGAAGGAACCTTAACAGGAACAGTTTCAACAGGAAAAATTCAGACTCTACACCAGAATATCCCATACCACAGTGCTTTGGGCACTCACCTGAGAGATGGGAAATTTGTATTTGGATTGCTTCTACACATCAGACGTGGGAGAATTGTACCCACGTCTCCCACATCCTGGGTTAGTGCTCTGACCCTGGGCAAAAGCTTATAAGGCAGGCCTCCCCAGCCCTTTTGCATGAGTTTAGGCATGCCCTGAGCACACCTGCCCAATCAGGCCCTGCAGGTGAGTTTGGTGGGGAAATGCCTAGTTTGAAGGCTTAAGGCAAAAAAGAGGTACCCACGCACCTAGACTGAGGCATCTGTGTGCATACATACTTGAAGAAATTTGAGCGTCTAGAGATTTTTAACAGAGGATACTCAAGCACCCAGGGATTTCAAGTGTCTACAGAATTAGACAGGTGAGGAGGGGTTTTGAGGATCTCAGTAACACCCAGATGTTGGATTTAGCACCTAAAGTGACAGTCCTTACCCTTGAATGCATAAAAAGTTATTGCATTCAGTGGAGATCAAGGTCAGTTGTGTGGAGTATTCATTGATTGCAAGAGCTGAAGCAGGAAATATCCCTGTTCGGGCTAGCCTTCTCAGAAGGCACATAGAGGAAGGGGAGAGATTCTGTAGATCATGTACTGAAAGAAATTTGTCAAGTATTTAGACATTTATTATTTAGTACTTTAGGGTCTTGTGCCATATTTACTTTTTCCTCACACGTCAAGATTACAAGTTTGAATGACAGAAAGGGGGTGGGTGGGAACAAAGAACAAGGGGAAGAAAAATGTTTTTTTCAGGAAAGAAGCACCATTTTATATGTTATCGCATTGCACTTGTGTACCTCTTTTATATAAATGTCTCAAAAACACTTTTTACTAACATTAATGACTAAAGCTACAATGCTCCTATGAAGTAGCCATTATCATTTTTCAGGGAAGAGTGTGAACAGAGATTTTCAGCTGTCTAAGGCCACCAAGTCAGTGGCAAAGCTGGGAGTAGAACCCAGATCTTCAGATTCCAGTCCTTTGTTCAGATTACTAGATAATGCTGCTTTGCTTTTGACATTGAGTTTATGGTGATGGGTAAGACAGAAATGATAATGATTTGGCTAATAGGGGTTACTAGATCACTAATTTTCTTGTTATGTATGAAACAAGAAAATTTATATATATAATAATGTGTTCAGAACTGTTAATTATGCACACAACTAGTCTATATGGCCTTGTTTCTCTCACTGTTACCCTCATTTACTTCACCTTTTGCTTAGTTTGTTCTCCAACTGGTTGTGAGAACAACCAGTTCTCTTTTGTAATCTCTCTAGGACCGGGATTGTCTCATTTTGTGTGCTTGATTGGAGCTTCTAGGTGGTAATATAGTAAAAAAAATAATTTGGTAGTATTAGAGAGAGACCAGTGTTTACTCCAGGGGGAATTCTGCACCAAAAAATTAAAAATTCTGGGCACAATATTTTAAAATTCTGCATATTTTATATGTCAAAATAACACAATATAATCATGCCAGTTTCAATTATTTTGGTATTTTATTTCAAAATATCTGTCAGAAAGTATGTATCTAACAATATAGACCCCCCCCCCCCAAAAAAAAAATTCTGGTAATTTTTTTGACAAATAGATTCCTTACTAGGCTTATTAATACAGAACTTTGAGTAATTCATTTAAATTACATTACAGAACTGTATTTCCTGCGCCTATCTGAAGCAGTGCAAAGGCTGGGAGGAGTCAGGAGTAACGGAGGAGCTGAGGGAGAGGGAAAGAGCCTGGAGTGAACCTGGAGAGGAGTTGGTGTGGGTGGGAGAAGTATGGAACTGGGTCTGGGGGGGGCGGGATTGTTAGGCAGTTGGGGAGCCTCCCCCATGGAGACCCTGGCTGACCCAAAGCCTCTCCCATTCAGTCACACATCTGTCCCTGTCCAGGCACCCCCCATCCCCATATGGCCTTGTAGCCCCCCCGTCCCATTCAGCCCCTGGCTCAATGCTGTCACCCCACTAGCTCCTGAGCCCATGCCCCAGTCTGTCCCCCACTAGCCATTCTGAACCCCAGTCTGTGACCCCCCTCCCAACACCATGTGCTCCACTCTGACTTAACTTGGCTCCGTGGGCAGGGTGCTGTGATTAACTTCTACTCCTGGGGGAATTCTGCACCACTGCACATGCACAGAATTTTTTTTCCCAAATGAAAACCATTCTGCCCCAGAAATTCTGCAGTTCCGCCTTTTGCCCAACAGAGGCCGCTGTGGCACCAGAACAGCCGGCTGTGTTCATGCTGCTGGCTGTTCTGGGGCCACTGCATCCTTTGGTGGGTGAAAAGTGTAACTATGTATTTTCTGCAGGGGGGAAAAAAAATTATGCGCCAGACATGAATTTTGCAGTGGCGGAGAATTCCCCCAGGTGTAAATATTGAACTGACAGCTTTTGAGTTGGTGGAGACTCTCTATTGTGATGACATTCAAAAGTAATTACTATATTAATATCGGTAACAAGAAGGTGATGGAGAGATGAATTTGTGATTCATCAGGAGGAGATGATTAAGTTTTGTGACATTTTTTTCTTTGTGTAATGCATAAATTTACAGTCAGCTCACTTGTTTCCTGTCTGTAGGAACAGGACAAACCCAGTGCTGTTTGTTTTGTAAAAAATTACAACAGTACAGAGTTCTGGGTGCATATATACAATTTCACTATATAATTATATATATGGAAATTAAGTTGATACTATTGCTCTGAATTCTTGCTGCAGTGTAAATTTACATTTTGGTATTTTGACTCTGAGACAATAGGTCATTTCAGTAGTTCTGCGGACTTGACTTCTCACTAATTGGCGTGCTTGATGGAGGACAAAACCTTCAGCATATATAGCTCTGTAGTATCAACATTCACTTTGTTTAAACCTTTCAGCAAGCAGAGAAGGACTGTGTGTGTTTTTATTTATATTTTTTTTTATATATATATATATCTCCTGAAAATGACTTGACTTTAGTCCAGCTAAATCGGTCAGCGTAGTCATGGTATGGAAAATAGGAAATCGGGGGAAGTGTGTTTTGAGGCTTTTTCTTTCTGCTTTATTGACTTTTTTTTCAGACCTTTCTTCTTAAGTGTATGAAGGAAAATTCAGAAAATTTAAAAGTGGAGTAGAATCCTAATGGTCTCTGGGGGAAAGCAACTTCATTCACAGACAGTCTTCCCTATGGGTCTGAAAGGGATTTTAAAGAAACTTATTTTAAATGGAACTTGGGCATGTGTCCTATGCTGTTACTTCTGGGACTAGACCAAGGGCTAGTCATTAACTGGAATAAGCCCTTTGAAGTGATTATAGTAGAACTGTGTTAATTTGACTCAATATGTGAGCAGCTGACAATCAGGTGATCTTGCCTTAAAATTCTCCCGTTTGGAGACTGGCATATGTTTAAATATCTATTTGATTTTATCGATCCTCCTTGGAGGACGAAGTGATACTAGACTGGGTAGAACACTTTTTAAGAGAGGGCCTGTAACCTGGCAAATGGCTTTTTCATTTAAGTTAAAAGGTTTTAGACTGGCTCCAAGATATGAGACTCGTTGTAACCAGTTCAATAAAGATGGCTGAAATACTTCTTGCCCACCATCTTATTCAGGAAATCTGAGATAGAAATGGCACGTTCTTCTTCAAGTGCTTGCTCAGGTCAATTCCATGTTAGGTATGTGTGCGCTGCGTGCACTGTCGCCGGAGATTTTTCCCTCAGTGGTGCCCGTCAGGCCGGCTTTAGTATCCTTTGGTGCCATGCACTCATGCACTGATATAAGGGGCTCGGTTGGCCCCACACTCTCTCAGTTCCCTCTTGCCTCCTGTGACGGCCACTGGAACAGCTTTCTTGCTTTGGCAAGGGGCTCATTCAGGGTTGGGGTTTTTTCATGTTATTCTCTAGTTATCTTCATTTTAATTTCTAGTAGTAGTGTAAATAATATTACTGTGTGTATATATAGATAGACTCCCCTCTCTTAGCTTAAAGAGGCTTCTTTCGTCTCTAGGGCCTGGCATGCCCTGGTCTCTTGGCTTCAAACCCTGCACTTCCTGTGGCAAGCCTATGCCAGTGAGCGACCCACACTCTAGCTGTCTGAAGTGTCTGGGAAAAGCTCACTGACGAGAGTGTTGTCAAATCTGCTGCGACTCCAAGCCTTGTACAAAAAAGGATAGGGAGGCTAGACTAAGGACTATCCTAATGGAAGCCATGCTTAGATTGGCGTTGAAGCCAAGCCAATCTGACTCAGCACCAAGCACCTCGGCTTCAGTGCGAAGCGCTTCTCCAGCACTGCATGTTTCTTGGCACCATTCCCCCTCTCTGGTACCAAGAAAGAGGCAGAAGAAACAATGGTCCAAGAGGGGACACTCCCTGGTACAAAGAAAAGACAAACAAGGAGAGTGCAGTGGAGCGCAACCTGTGTCATGTCACTTCTTCACCCCTGTTACCGTAGCGTTGACTCTGCCGTGCTTGCAGGTGCTGTTGAGTCTGGTGTGGGACCATTCACCAACACCGGAGGGACATTGTGGCACCAGCGGGATTGCAATGTCTTCCACCCTGGAGGCCTTTGCAGCGGCCAGGGACCTGATGACACTCCCGGTTCTGTTGAGCCCAATGGGACAATTGTCGGCTCAGGCGAGTGTGTCGAGAAGAAGGGAGCATGTTGCTCTGAACTCATACCTGGTGCTGGGTTCTTCAGTACCAACCAGAGGAAAACTGGCCCTTCTGTCATCGGCGAAGACTTCTCCACGCCAGCACTGATCCCCAGACCCTTGGCACCGGTCAAAGGAAAAGAAGGATACCGCACCCCCATTGTCTCAAGAGGACTCTTCCTCAGAGTTGGAGATGAAGCCTTGCACTCAACCAAGGGGCTGCCACCAATACCAGTCCTACGTTCCACCAAATCTCAGTGTGCTCCCTCCTTCCCCAGTCCTGCTCAGCACATGGCCCAGAGGACAATGGATAATGCAAGTCCTGGGGTTTTCCCCTGGTATCAGTGCCTCTGCCCAGCCATTCCTACTTGCTGGTGTCTGAGAGGAGGGCTCCTCCACTGCACCATCCGGCACCCAACTTGGAATCCAGTACCAAGCCCAGTACCCCAACACGCAGGACTTAAGCCTAGATGATGTGGTTGGGGCTGAAGAAGAGGAAGAAAACCCCCCCACACACACCTGTACAGGCCTCTTCCTCCTCCTCAGACAAAGCTGTCTCAGGACCAAGTGGCTTGATACCACAGGATGACTTTGGACCTCACCAGGAGCTTCTAAAAAGGGTGGCTTCTAACCTGGGGCTAGAGATGGAGGTTCTTGGAGTCCTCACATAGCCTCATTGATATTTTGGCCATGGCAGTCCCATCAAAGGTGGCTCTACCCCTCAATGAGGCAGTTATGAGTCCGGTCAGGTTCCTGTGGCAGACCCCATCCTCTCTCTCTCTCTCTCCCACCTCAATTTGGGCAGAGAAAAGGTACTATGTGCCCAATGAGAGGGACAGACAAGAACAGTTAGGTGCAAATCCCAAGCAAAAGGACTTAAAGAAGCTACAGCTGTTTCGTAAGAAGATTTATTTGATGGGTGGGTTACAGCTTTGCATTTCCAACCAACAAACCTTTGCTTGGGAGATACAATTACAGTATTTGGGACTCTATGGCAAATTTTGAAGACTTGATGCCACATGACTGCAGGCAAGAGTTTTCCACCCTGACGGAGGAATGGAAGACCATAGCCAGAGCCTTCCTCCAAGCAGCCCTAGACACAGCTGATGCAGTGGTCAGAACAATGGCTTCGGCTGTTCTCATAAGAAGGTGCTCCTGGCTCCAATCCTCAGAGCTAC
The DNA here is from genome assembly GCF_009764565.3 of Dermochelys coriacea. Taxonomy (NCBI): domain Eukaryota; kingdom Metazoa; phylum Chordata; order Testudines; family Dermochelyidae; genus Dermochelys; species Dermochelys coriacea. The sequence continues at coordinate 331,744,674 of NC_050068.2, forward strand.
CACCTGAGGCCACTAATCAATCCAGGATCTTACCTTTGAAGGTACAGAATAGACCAACTCAAAGCTCCATGGTCTGAATGACTCCAGGACTACCCTCAGATCTCTGGGCCTCTACTCTTTTGGCACCTTCGAGGAAACATTTCAAGCGTCAGGTGCTGGCCCGCTTCTCAGCTCTGCTGCCTCACCAGGACCTGTTTTAAAAAATGGAGCAGGGGTTACAAACACAGGCAACTGCCCCCCTCCATCTCAGCTTCGCTACCAGGGTCAAACAGGTACTGCGAGGCCCCGAACAGAACTTCACAAAATGCTTGGCGGTGGTAGCTGCTTTCCTCAGAAGGCGAGGCGTTCAAGTCCATCTGTACCTAGAACAACTGGGTGATCAGTGGCCACTCAGAGGCTCAAGTGAAAAACTGCACCTAGTGTAAGCCACCTTCCATGCTCTGGGTAAGTTTGATAAATGAGCAAAAGTTGACTCTCGTTCCTGTCCAGCGAATAGAATACATCAGGGCAGTGCTTGACTTGACCTGGGCCAGAACCTTCCTCCCAGGGGCTTTATTCCAGACAGTGTCAGCTGTGATATCCAAGGTCAATGCCCACCTCACCATGACAGCCTCAGACTTTTGGGCCACATGGCTGTGTGCACTTACAAGGTATGGCAAGCAAGGCTGCGCCTCAGACCCTTTCAAGATTGCTGGCCTCTGTGTACTCACTGAACCACACCCTTTGGACTCGGTGATTACAGTTCCTGCCCCAGTCCTTGCCTCCCTCGACTGGTAGAAGGATTCCCCAATTAGTTGTCATGAGCTTGCTCCCTTTTTTACCACCAGTCTTTAGTATCCCTAATTTTGGATGTATCTTTTCTAGGCTTGCCTCGAGCACCTCAGAACTCAGCCTGTGGTCCCAGGAAGAGCTTTCCCTGCACATAAATGTCAGAGAGCTCAGAGCAGTCCGCTTAACTTGCCAAATGTTCCTTCCCCAGATCATGGGCAAAGTTGTACAAGTGCTTATGGACAACACAGCAGCCATGTTTTACATCAATAGACCAGGACAAGTGTGTTCCTCTACCCTGTGCCAGGAGGCCATCGCCTGTGGGACTTCAAGGTGGATGCACTGTTTCACACAGAAGTTTCCCATCTTCTGGGAACCTGGAACGCTCTGGTAGATCACCTCAGCAGGTCTTTCTCTTCTCACCATGAGTGGTCCCTTCACCCAGAGGTGATCAGATCCATCTTCTGGAGGTGGGGATCTCCCCAGGTAGACTTGTTCGCAACCAGGTTGAAAAGGAAATGTCAGCAGTTTTGCTTGCTACGCGGTCACAGCCCAGGCTCTTGCTGGTGCCTTCTACTTCCACGGACAGAGCTGCTGTTCTATGCATTACCTCCTGTTCCTGTGGTACACAAGGTCCTTTTGAAAGTCAAGTGAGAAAAGACAAGGGTTATCCTTGTAGCCCCTGCGTGGCTGCGACAGTGCTGGTTCAACACGTTGCTGGACCTGTCAATAGTACTACTGCTTCTGCCCCGCCCAGACCTGATCTCACAAAATCATGTCTGTTTACTCTACATGAACCTCGGGGCCCTCCACCTGACCATCAGGGAAGCTCCATGGTTGAACCTGGCAGAACAGGCCTGTTCAGAACAAGTCTGTCAGGTCTTGCTAGGTAGTAGGAAACCGTCTACTAGAGCAAGTTACCTAGCCACATGAAAGAGTTTCTTGTTGTGGTCTTCCCTATGAGGTCTCTCTCCGACTCAGTCACCCTTCCAGTCTGTGCTGGAATACCTGCTTCACCAGAAATAACACAGGGTCTGGCCTTTCCAATTAATCTGCAATTTGTGCCTCAGCCTTCCACCCTGTGGTGGACGGTAAGTCAGTCTTGTCTCATGAATTATCCATCCACTTCCTCAAGGGATTAGAGAGACTTTACTCTCAAATTTGCAAAATGATTCCACTGTGGGACCTAAACCTGTTCTTGTCAAGATTCATGGACCCTCCCTTTGAGCCGCTGGCATCATGCTGTCTGTCGTATCTTTCCTGGAAGGTCACCTTCCTGGTAGCAATTACCTCGGCCAGGAGGGTCTCAGCAATTATGGCTCTTATGTCAGAACCCCCGTATCTGATGATCTTTAAGGACAAGGTACAACTGAACCCCCTCACCTAGTGTTCCTTCCAAAGGTGGTCTTGCAGTTTCATAGTAACCAGGCTATTTTCCTGCCAGTTTTCTTTCTCAAGCCATGCAGGAAGTCAGAGAAGCAGCATCTCCACTCGTTGGATGTTAGATGCGCCCTGACCATCTATATTTAGAAGACCAAGCCGATCTGTAAATTTACAGAGCTCTTTGTTGCAGTTGCAGACAAGATGAAAGGCCTCCCGGTTTCGGTCCAGATAATTTCATCCTGGATCACCTCCTGCATTCGTATGTGTTACAAGCAGGCAGGTGTTGCATCTCCTGCCATCTTGACTGATCATTCAACGAGAACTCAGGCTTCTGGCTCAGGTTCTGATGCAAGACATCTGCAGAGCTGCAACCTGGTCGTCAGTACATACCCTCTCCCCCCACTGCACCATCACCCAGCAGGCCAGAGATGATACCAAGTTCGGAAGAGTACTGTTGCAATCTGCATGTCTATGAACTCCAAACCCACCTCCTTGGGTACCGCTTGTAAGTCACCTAAAGTGGAATGGACATGTCCAAGTTCTTGAAGAAAAAATGGTTACTAACATTTCTGTAACGATTGTTTTCCAAAATGTGTGGTTCATGTCCATTCCACGACCCACCCTCCTTACCCCTCTTTCAGAGTTAGTCAGCAAGAAGGAACTGAGAAGGTTAGGGGCCAGCCAGACCCTTTATACCAGCACATGAGCGCATAGTATCTGTCAGGCTGGCTCTAGCGCCCTCTGATACCACTGAGGGAAAAATTTCCCATGATGGTGCACGCACACCTAATGTGGAATGGACATGAGCAACAAATCACAAAACAGTATTTACGGAAAAGTTAGGAACCATTTTATTTTCCTGAGGGGAAGCCCCTCTATTCCAGACTGTTTAAGGATGGGAGGGCATTACCTAACTTCATAAAAAGAAGAGTTGATCCTAATGTCCCATAATAAAGCCACACTTGGTGTGTCTACTGTTCTCTAAAGGGAAATGTGGCACTGAAGGATAAGTCATGAAACAAGAAGTAGATTTGTTGATGGAATTGGAGGTGGGATGGAGAGATGCATGTGATTGCTACCTTCATAAATAGTTCTGTGCTCCATAAACTGTTCCCTGCATCATGCAGTCCCTGCCTACATTTCTAACCTGGTCACCTTTTGAATCCAAGGTCTTCTATCCCTTTCTATTCCACCAAGGATACCAGTCTAATTGAAACCTACTTTCCATCTTCTGCTACAGGAGCTGTCTCTTTGTCTCTTGCCATGCTCCCCTTTGCTTATAGTACCTTTCTCAGTTCTGTTGTCAAGGCTCCACTGTTTTATTCAAATCATTCTAGAGAAATCACCTTTGCCACTCTCAAAAATATGTGCTTATACTTCAAAACAAAACAAATATTTCAACTACTTAGATGTATATATTCATAAAGAAGAGAATATCTGTGTATTTAACAAATGTCCTTTCTTGCTTCTCCCTTTTCTTGGTGTCTGTTACTATTTCAGTTGTTTATGTAATCCACTGTTGAAATTGTCTGCTCCTTGGGGCAGTGTTTTTTTCATCTTTGTATTTACTGGTAAATGTATAGAATAGCTGTGGTAAATTCTGGCCTCAGTTACACCTGTCAGTCTAATTGTCCTTAGGTGAAAGTTTTGCTCTTGTAAATGAAGGCAAAATTTGAACTGCAATATGTTTCCTGGAGAACTGGGACCCATATTTGAGTTTGTGGCAAACGAGCAAGCCTTGCCTGTAAGAGAATCAGGGCAAAAAGACGAGGACCTACAATTCTTGTGGTGTTGGGACATGCCATTCCTGTACAGTAATTTCAAACTGACCTGAAAATTAAGATGTAAGGAAGGGGTTTTTTTCTTCTTCTTGTGGTTAATCTTTTGGGTATTGAAGGTCAGAACAGTATAAGTGTAAGATAAGAAATTTTTAACCGGTGATACTATGATATGACTTGTGAATTCCACAGTGTTCTAATATGGTAATGTAATGGTTAACCCCCTCAAAACAAGAACTGCTCTTCATTATCACCATATCTAGAAATGGGAGGAGAAATAAAATTTCTTTATCAATAAAATTTAGTGTCTTCATGCAAATATTTGATTTACTACCAGTGTGTCAATATATAAAAAATTAAATTAACAATAAGCTTTTATTTTCTACAGTTGGATGGACAGACTCAGACTTGTGCTACTGTGCTAAAAATAGAGGTGTAGCTGTTGAAGCTTGGGCTTTGAAGCCTAGACACGGGGGTGGGGTTTAGAGCCCAAGCTCCAGCCTGAGTTGCAACTTCAAAGTGCTGTCTACACTGCTATTTTTAGTGTGGTAATGTAACCTGTGGGTGGGCTAGAGTTCACTTCATTGCCCTTAAAAAAAAACAAGCTCCCATAGAAAAGTAGCAAGAGACCCAGAATTGAGTCTAAAGATTTTCAGCAAGGATTGCACAGGGTCAACCTCTACACATTCAAGTCTCAAAAAGAACAAAAGGAATGAACTTAATTAAGTACCAATTTTATAAAATCTTATGATAAAGAAACAGTTAAAATTTATTTTTTATAGCATAATATGGCTACTTTATAATCCACATACATTATCTTCACAGTTTATTCATAAGCATAAATAAAGAAAACAAATTAAATCTAAATGGGTCAGTCCCCACAGAAACCCAGTTAAAAGAAACTGAACTCCCAAAAGCTTAGGTTTAGTTTATTTGAGTCTCTATTAGTCTTTGATCACAAAATTTATATAGTCTGCTGAGTTAAAAGCAACATCTTCCCACTACTTGCTTGTAGAAATCTTTAGTTGGAATCCATGAAGACTCTTCCTCCTGCTCTGCTGAAATCAACTCAGTTAGCTAGTTAGCTACACAATTAATCAACCACTTAGTTCAGTATATAGCTTAAAAAAAAAAAACCTGCTGCAAAATGCTTTAGTTTGGGAAAACAGTCTGCTTTCTGCTCCAGGAGCTCAGCTTCTCCCAAACCATACAGTGCCCATGGCCTTTTGCAAAGTCGCTGCCCTGACTACTTGCCCTTATGAAGTCTGAGTTCAGGGAACCTATTTAGCATTCCCAAAACTGCCACACCCTATTCCAGAAACTTTTGTGTGTGGAATCTAATTGCATCTGCCCAGACCAGATATAAAAAATGGTTCAGCATCTGACGTATCATCGTAGGTTGTTCTACAACACAGCCTCTAACAAGACCAGGCTGTCCTGGACACTAGGTAACAGGATTGTTTACCTTTATACTAAGAAAGTTGGCAAGGCACCGAAGTCTGCATGTGGTGTGTGTCCAGGAAGACTTTGCGGTGTTCATGCTGTGCATCCAAAAACAAGCATGTTAGCAGAGCCTATGGCAGTTCCACATGTGCTACATGTGTCCATGACAGAATCAAATGAGCTTTCCTTATTGAGGAGCAGAAGATTATGCTTGTGTCTTCAATACCTTCACAACAGAGTCAGAAATCTAAGTGAATCTCTTTGTATTGTCTGCCTAATAAATGAAAATTCAACTTTACCAAAAAAAAAAAAGAGGACTCAGACACAACTTATTCCTACCTCATCCCCATAGATCTCTTTAAAGAGATCTCCCTATTAGTCACGAGGGTTACAGTAGCATGAGCTCCGTGAGATGTAGTCTGCTAGCCTGGGTCGGGAGGTCACTGTTATGGGCTGTGTAGACATACTCATTTCCTTACTCCACGAATTCATACATTTGCTGTGGACTGGGCTGATGCTTTTACGTCCTTCTGTTGACTTAAAGGAATGATATGGATTTCTGCTCTATTTTTTTTCCTCTCAAGTTTTCTGTTCCTATGTGTCTTACAGGATGATGCCCGACAACTCTTTGTACTAGCTGGAGCAGCAGAGGAAGGATTTATGACCACAGAACTTGCAGGAGTTATCAAGAGATTGTGGAAAGATAGTGGAGTTCAAGCCTGTTTCAATAGATCCAGAGAATACCAGCTTAATGACTCTGCAGCATAGTAAGTGTAGAACTGTAACTAAGCCTGTCCCTCTCCTGTAAAATGGTAAAGATTGTAAGATGAAATTCTTTGAGGCAGTCTGATACTACGCTGATGGGAGTCTTAGAAGTACCTAGATAGATGTGCCCTTTTTATGGGATCAGACAGCTGTAGCAGTCTTGATGTAGAAGTCTGAACTCGAAGAAAAGGAATTGGGAGGGGAACCCAAGTGTTGTGCTGGAATTAACAGGTCAAATCTGTGAGCAGTACCCAGAGCAGTTAATGGAAGAAATAAAAACTAACAGGTACTCTCAATTGCTTTATATGGCCAGTTCTATTTCTGCCCGTATATTGGGGGTGTGGGGTTGGGGGAGGAGTTGTGGTCTCAAAGCTACTTGTTCTGTACATGGAAACCTTCCATGACTGTTGGCTCTTAATCAGCATTGTCAATTGAACTTTCCTTCACTTCCTTTACATTAATATTGTGGTAGCACCCAAAAATACCAATCAGGATTTGTCTTTTTGTGCTAGGCACTGTACAAATGCATAGATAGATATAGTTCTTGCCCTAGTGAGTTTAAAACTAATTAAGACTAGATGCAGCAACAGAGGATAAACAGATGGAAAATAGGGTAGAAGGAGGATAATAGTAATAAGATCATGTAATTACAGGCTTGTGATGTGTAAATCATGATTCTGAATCATCTGAACGTATTCTAAGTTTAATAAATCTTCTGTTCCTGATTGATCTTCAAATTTGCTGCTACTAGTTTTTTTGCAGTACAAAGGAAAGGGATCGGGGCAGAGTGGTTTTAGCATACCTAAATCATGAATTACCAACACTGAGTAGTACACAAGTGTCATAAAAATAAAGGGAAGGGTAATCACCTTTCTGTATACAGTGCTATAAAATCCCTCCTGGCCAGAGGCAGAACCCTTTCACCTGTAAAGGGTTAAGAAGCTAGGATAACCTCGCTGGCACCTAACCAAAATGACCAATGAGGAGACAAGATACTTTCAAAGTTGGGGGAGGGAGCAAAGGGTCTGTCTGTCTGTGATGTTTTTGCTGGGAACAGATCAGGAATTCAGTCTCAGAAACTTCTGTTAAGTTAATAAGTAATCTAGCTAGAAGTGTTAGATTTCCTTTTGTTTAATGGCTGGTAAAATACGCTGGGGCTGAATGGAATGTATATTCCTGTTTTTGTGTCTTTTTGTAATTTAAGGTTTTGCCTAGAGGGATTCTCTATGTTTTGAATCTGATTACCCTGTAAGGTATTTACCATCCTGATTTTACAGAGCTCATTCTTTTTTTTTCTTTAATTAAAAATTCTTCTTTTCAGAACCTGATTGATTTTTCATGGTTTTTAAGATCCAAGGGTTTGGGTCTGTGTTCACCTGTACAAATTAGTGAGGATTTTTATCAAGCCTTCCCCAGAAAAGGGGATGTATGGCTTGGGGGGATATTTTGGGGAAGACGTCTCCAAGTGGGCTCTTTCCCTGTTCTTTGTTTAACAGGTGGTGGCAGCATACGGTTCAAGGACAAGAGAAAGTTTGTACCTTGGGGAAGTTTTTAACCTAAGCTGGTAAAAATAAATTTAGGGGATCTTTCATGCAGGTCCTCTCATCTGTACCCTAGAGTTCAGAGTGGGGAAGGAACCTTGACAACAGGCTAAACGATTGGTTTAATTTTAAAAAATATAACAAAGTGACCGATTCAAATCCATATATAGTGAATTAAAACATGATGTCGTTGGTGCATTGAAATACTACAGATCAGCGTTTCTCAAACTTTTTGATACCAGGGACTGGCTTGCTGCCTTCCTAAACTGGGTCAGGGAGATCTCGGGGACCGGCATTGGTCTACAGATCAGTTGTTGAAAAACACTGCTGTAGATTTCTCCAGCCTGCTTTTATCTGCTCTGAACCTGGAGGACAGCTTGAACTTTTTAGAGTCTTCAAGTCATCGAGAATAGGGACAAACAGGATGAACTCAAGGTAGCAAATAACTTAATAGAAAGATAAGTCTGAAGAAAGCACATCCATGACAAAAAGAACTGGAAAGTCACTTTTGTTGGTCATTTTCCTACTTTTAATATGATCCCTCAAAGTCTCTATGTCTTCAGTATTTTAGGTAACTAGCTTTATTGGGGAAATAGTCATTCCTTTTCGAGTGATGGTCCCTATTATATTCCACACGTGTCCGAAGCCAAAGCTTTTCAGAGTAGTTTTGCTCAGTGGTCCGCGTATGTGCCCTTGTATTGCCTTGTGGTTTCACCTGATTGATAAAAGACTGCACCATTTGCCGGATCTTCCGGTCCCAGCGCCAGATTGCGTACCCCTCCTGCTTTTGTCGGTGGAGTCCCAGATGCCTTTACCGGTTCTGGTCCCATCAATGGACCAGATACTATTGACTCTGTGGAAACTCGGAAGCACTCTCAGCCCTCAAGAACTGTTCACCTGGAGGGAGCGAGGTCACCACGTGTTCTGATGCACTCACCTCTGTAGAGGGCTCCATCTCATGCGTTACATCTACCACCTGCTGGACGTACCCCTCTAACACATCCTGTTCTATTGACACTGGCACTCATTGAAGACTACGACTCCTGAATCTGACAATCTGGATGTTCAGCATGGTCTGCTGCTTCCATTCAGGAAATACAACTACCAGAGGGTTTCAACAGCTCCATGGCAGTTTACCCCTTTGCCTTACCCAAGAAGCTGGTATATGTCTGCTTAGGCACAAGTATAACAGCAGCAGGATCAACCGGGTTGGCCATAATGGAGCTCATGGCCCCAATATATGCCTCCAGAATAGTCTCATTCGGCTCAGAAGAACTCCCCTGTTTCACCATCCCACTTGTCCGGAAGTGAGAGGTTAACCAGAAATGAGATTAGACGAGGCACCGATCAGGCCGGCTGCAACGGTACTGGCAGATCTGGAGAGATTCCTTTCGTCATCTCCAGGCGCAGCTGTGTCATCAACACCTTCCTCTCCACAAGATGGCTATTGTCAGTTTCAAGAACTCCTATGGAGATAGCCATTGACTTTGAGATGCAACTGGAAGAGATGTGGTTACTAGACATTCTGCACACATTGGTACTGGCAAGGGTGGTCTTACCAATCGATGCTATTCTTCAACCAGCATGCACTATGTGGCACATCCTGGACACGTGTGCACCAACCCCAAATGGGGCTGCAAAAAGGTACTACACCTCTTCTCCCCCACCCCCAACCAGAACTTTTATTTTCACACCCTCCACCTAACTTCTTGGTAATACAGGCTGTATTGGAGCAGACCAAACAACAATACCCACACTACATCATGGCAGACAGGGAGGGTAAGAGACTTGACCTCATGGGTCGAACATTCTTTTCCTCAACTGGACTGCAGTTCCAGATCTCTAACTACTTGGCACTGATGGCCAAGAATGGCTTTATGAACTATGACTGGATGGAGGAATTTGCAGATAAGTTACCTCATCAGAATTGTACTTGATTCCAAGCAACTGTACAGGAAGACAAGTTTGTCACCAAGTCCATACTTCAGGCTGCACTTGGTTCAGCGGACATGTCCTTGCATGTATTGGTGAATGGAATTGTCATGAGGAAGAAATCCTGGTTACACTCCTTAGGTTTCCCTAGAGAGGTGCTAAACACTATTGAGGACCTTTCCTTCAGTGAATCACATCTCTTCAATCAGAAAACTGATGATTCCTTACACTAACTAAAAGACTCTAGAGCAGTGGTGGGCAACATGTGGCCCGGTGGGACGGGCCACCGCTTCTCGCAGCTCCCATTGTCCAGGAACAGTGAACTGCAGCCACTGTGAGCTGCGGGGGGCCGTGCCCGCAGACGATCAATGTCAGCAAAATGTCTCGCGGCCCGCAATCAGATTATCCTGATGGGCTGCATGCAGCCCACGGGCTGTAGGTGGCCCACCACTGCTTTAGAGTCACCTTATGATCCTTGGGCATATATACACTGGAACCAAAGAGAATTTTATCGCCTACCATCAGTCCAACAATATAGAACTCCACACTTTTGCCACCAGTGGACGTACGAACCTCATCAGAACTGCCCTAAGGTACTTCAAGCATGTCTGCCTGTTCCAATAATGCAGACCTCTGCACAACACACTGTCATCACGAAAGTGGTCTTTTAGTGCATCTAGAGAGCCATCAGTCATTCCGCACACCAGTGCTCCTACCCTCCACTCCTTTCAAGGGGCATCTCAAACTCTCAACCAGCTTGAGAGTTGTATAACAATGGGCAAGTGGGTCTTGGACATCATTTGACATGACTACACCACAGAATTTGATGATCCCCCTCCCGCCCCAGAGATCCCTTTCATGACAGTATTCTTACCCTAAAGATGGACTTCCTCCTGCAGAGAGGAGCAGGGGAGCCAGTCCCGGCAGCGTTTTGTGGCACAGGGTTCTATTCCAACTATTTCCTGATGATCAAGAAGAAAGTGGGATGGAGACCAATCTTGGATCTCCGACACTTCAACCATTCGATTTGCAAGTCGAAATTTCATATGGTCACACTTGTGGCCATCATTCCCTCACTGGAAAAAGGCATATGGCTTTCAACATGCAAGGTGCATACTTCCATATCAACGTACATATGACCTACAGAAGGCTCCTGAGATTCAAAGTGGGGCATCGACTCTTCCAATACAGGGTCTCATCCAGATTTGCTGCTGCTCCACGAGTTTTTACAATGGTTTTCTCTGTGGTAGCTGCTCACCTATGATGTCAGGGAATCCTTGTCTTCCCCAACTTGGACAACTGTCTGTTGGCAGTGTGATCCAAAGAGAAAGCTCAAGCATTGATGTCCCAGCTTCTTCTCTCCTCCCTAAGAGTGAGCATCAACGTTGAAAAATCAACTTTTTGCCACCCTTAGTCCCTGGAATTCGTAGGAGCTCACATTGATGTGACCTCTGCACAAGCTTATATACCACAGGACAGATTCCAGAGCTTACTAAACCAAATAGTCCTGATAACCTTCAGCTGCTTGGTCTCTGCCTAGACCAGCTTTTCCATTCTAGGGCACATGGCGATGTGCACATATATCACACCCTTCACCCACCTGCATCTTCACTGTCTTTAGCTATGCCTGCAAAGAATCTATTCTCCTCTGCACCAATCTATGCACACCCTATTTAACGTTCCACCCAAAGTCATCTCTTCTCTTCAGTGGTGGACAGACTCGCTACAAGTCTGCTCCAGGATGCCCTTCCTCTCATCCTTGCCAACTGTTATATTCATAATGGGCACGCACTCACAGGCTGGGACAGTGTGTCTCAACCTTTCCAGACTATTGTATCCTTTTTGGGAGTCCGATTTGTCTTGCGTACTCCAGGTTTCACCTCACTTAAAAACTACTTGCTTGCAAAGTCAGACCTAAAACTACAAATGTGACAGCACACTGTTACTGAAAAATTGCTTACTTTCTCATTTTTACCATATAATTATAAAATAAATCAATTGGAATATAAATATTGTACTTGCATTTCAGTGTTTTGTATATAGAGCAGTATAAACAAGACATCGTATGAAATTTTAGTTTGTACTGACTTCGCTAGTGCTTTCTATGTAGCCTGTTGTAAAAATAGGCAAATACCTAGAGGAGTTGATGTACTTCCTGTAAGACCTCTGCATACCCCCAGGAGTACATGTATCCTTGGTTGAGAACCGCTGGGCTGGGGCACTTACATTGGAGATCACAAGGTACCTGGACCCATGCGAGAGTCCAGAATGCACATAAACATACTCAAACTTTGAGCAGTACACAAAGCATATCACATGTTCTTACCAGTTATCTGCTATTGCCACATCCTTGTCATGTCAGACAACACCACCACAGTATACTACATAAACAAAGTGGCACAAGGTCCCCAGCGCTATGTATGAAGGCAATTCCTCTGGGAATGGTGCATTGCACATCATATCCTTTTGTCAGCAGCCTATCTGCTTGGTACCCAGAATGCGATCATAGATTCTCTCAGCAAGAACTTTGCAACCGACCACAAATGGGAGTTGCACGAAATGATAATCACAGACAACTTTGGTCGCTGGGGCACACCAATCAGAGATCTTTTTGCATAACACACCAACACCAAGTGCACCCAGTATTCCTCTAGGAGAGGACTGTCTGCTCACTCACTGAGCAACGCTCCGGTCATCGATTGATCAGACCAAATAAACTATGCCCCCCCGCGCGTCCTCCATGCTCTCCTGCCGGAGTTTGACAGCCATTCTGATCTCTCCATTCTGGTGTCGTCAATTCTGGTTCCTTCTTCTCCGCATGTCGAAACAACCTCCGCTCCAACTGCAGACGTTTCTGGAACTGCTGGCAACACAATGGCAGACTCAGGCATCCAGATCCATGGAAGCTACACTTGACAGCGTAGATTTTGAATGGACACCTCCATTAGCACAAGAATGCTCAGTGGCAGTGCAAGACCTCTTCTCCAATAGCCAGAAGGTCTCCACAAGGCAATCCTGCTAGGCCAAACGACATGCTTCACCTCCAGGGCCCAACAGCAAGATCTTACCCCCAAAGCTGTGGACATCCCTATGCTTTGGCTATTTCCTCTGACTGGATCTCAGCTCTGTCAGAGTGCATGCAGTCACCATTAGTGCTTCACCCTCCAGTAGAAGAGTATTTGATTTTTACCCATCTCTAGACTGTGCGATTCTGGAAGGGCCTTTTATGTAAATATCTGCCAATTCAGCCTATCACTCCATGATCGGACCTCAGCGTAGTCTTTACCTCTTTAATGAACTCTGAATGAACTTTGAACCGCTGTCCTCCTGCCCTCGCTCTCTTTTTCTCTCCTTTCCATGAAGGTCATGTTCCTTGTTGGCATTACCTCAGCGAGGAGGATTGGTGAACTGGGAGCTGTGCTGGCAAACCCCGCTTTAACCACATTAGATAAGGACAAGGTCTCACTGACTGCATCCCAAGTTTCTGCCAAAAGGGGTTTTCCAGTTCCATCTCAACCAACCCATACTCTGCCTACCCCCTTTCCAAAACCACACGCCTTTAATAAGCAACAGTGACTTCATTCCCTCCATGTGTAGGGCCCTGGCCTTTTACCTACAAAGGATGAAGCCATTCCCAAAGTGTCCCAGGCTATTTGTTTACATAGCTGAGAGAATTAAAGGACATGCCATTTCCACCCAGAGAATCTCTCAGTGGGTCTCAGGGTGCATTAACTGTTGCTATCAATTGTCAGGGAACTCCCCACCAGATGGGATACAAGCCCATTCCATGAGAGCACAAGCATCAACCGCAGCCATGCTCCACAATAGATCCCTTGCAGCCATATGTAGCACCCATGTGGAGTTCAGTACACACCTTTTCCTCTCACTATGCTCTAGTATGTGCATTTGGTGCTGGATGCCTCATTTGGTGCAGTGGTCCTCTGTTCTACGGTTCCATCATCTTCCTTGCACCCTCTTGTCAATCACCCTCAGTGGAATACAATCGGGCGAAACCGCAAGGCAATACAAAGGTGCCTGTGTGGACCACCGAGCAATATTACTTTGAAAAGCTCTGGCACATGTGCATAACCCTCAGTGGAAGCACACATCTCGAAGAACTTCTAGTTACAGGTAAGTAACCTCCTCTTCTCTTTCCTGCAATTTCATAATGACAGCACAGTTTACTTAACATCCCTAATTATATCCCTGAAGTTGATAATTTCTGATCATGTAGGCAGCCGTTCCTTTTTTCTGTTCCTTTTCAAAGTGAATGTGACTAAAAATCACATATGTACTGTATTTAAAGCACTGGATTGATGACATGCATCTCAAGAATTTCAGAAAGCAAAACACAAGGCTTTATTTTCAAGACTATCTGACTAGAAGGAAAGTTACTATGGTACAGTGCATCAAACCAGTCACCTAGTCACATGAACATCTGTTGATTCAGTATTTTGGCTGGAACATTCTTCATACATTTATTAATTTCCATTAAGGGACAGCATATTAAAATATTTTAATTCTGTAGATAGGTGTAAAGATAATGAAATGTATTATCTGTTTACATGTTTTCCTACTTTATAATTGCTTGCACCAATTGGAAGAAAACAACATATGCGCTCTGAGACTTAGAAGGAAGAATTATTTAAGATGGAATGAATTGCTTAAATTTTCTTCTTTCTAGAATAATATTTTCCAGTATGCATTTTTTAACTAGTAAAGACGTGTCAAACTTTTTTTAAAATTCTATTTTTAAACTGGTAAATTCATAGATTCATAGATATTAAGGTCAGGAGGGACCATCATGATCATCTAGTCTGACCTCCTGCACAACGCAGGCCACAGAATCTCACCCACCTACTCCTGCGATAAACCTCTCACCTATGTCTGAGCTATTGAAGTCCTCAAACCATGGTTTAAAGACTTCAAGGAGCAGAGAATTCTCCAGCAAGTGATCCGTGCCCCATGCTACAGAGGAAGGCGAAAAACCTCCAGGGCCTCTTCCAATCTGCCCTGGAGGAAAATTCCTCCGACCCCAAATATGGCGATCAGCTAAACCCTGAACATATGGGCAAGATTCACCAGCCGATACCCAGGAAAGAAGTAAATAACCCGTAAGACTTGAATGTAGCGTGCAGGTTTTCTCTGTTTTATCCCAAAGGATACTGTCCGTGCGTATGTCTATGATGAACACTAAACTGAATGTGCTGAATAGTTGAGGATTTTTAGATATGCTAAAGATATTTTATCTGTTATAAAAGTTATCTGTGCAAATTTCATATCTTTTTTTAAAATAATTAAAAGTGTTTATTTTATCTTTAGTTACTTGAATGATCTGGACAGGATAGCACAAACCAGTTACATACCAACTCAACAGGATGTTCTCAGGACTAGAGTGAAAACTACAGGAATAGTGGAAACTCATTTTACTTTCAAAGATCTTCATTTTAAGTGAGTATTCAAGCTGTACACATAACCCTGTTATATGTTTTATTCAAAGTTTTAAATGTTCGTTAACAACTGTGACTTATTTTTATCACAACTTATTTCTTGGCATTTGGAACTATTTTCAGAGAAGATGGGGTGTCCTCGGGGAGGGAAGGGCTTAGGGGAATGACTTTCATAGTGAGAGACCAAGTACAATGAAATAACACAAACCTCTTGGAGGCATATTTAACATTGAATTGTAGCACCAGGAAAGCCTATTTAATTCCCATGTAAACTTACATGTTTACATGAGTAATGTGCATATATAAACTTCTTTCAAATAATCCTTTTTGTGTAATGCTGAAGAACTAGTGATTGAAAAATCAGCTTTTCTTCTACTTGAAAATCAATTGAAGAGCTGACAGACTATGAACATTCATTATTTGTGAAGTGAAACCACCAAAATATCTTTTATAGTAAATCGAAATGCTGATTTCTATCCCAGTTTGCAACATGATGCTTTGTTTACTGACTAATTTTGCAAATCTATTTTTTTTCTTCATGAAGGAAAAATGAGACTTTGTAAAGAGTTCAGGAAACTTCTAAGGAGCAGATGTCTCTGCATCAAGTCTTACTAAAAGATGTTATCTCTCTCTACATTAGGTGTTTTGATACTAAACATTTTGGAATCTCTTCCACTTCTCTCAGCAACCAAATGCATGAAAAGGATACAGGGGAAGAGTTGCATGTACTGTCTGTGTAGTATGTAAATCAACATGAGTTTATGGAAAATAGATCCTTGATATCTTTTTCGATGAGATTACAAGTTTGGTTGATGAAAGTAATGGTGTTGATGTAATATGCATAGGCTTTGTGAAATGTTTGATTTGGTACCACGCTATATTTTGATTTAAAAACTAGAGCAATATCAAATTAACATGGCACACATTAAATGGATCTAAAATGGGCTAACTGATTGGTCTCAAACTGTAGTTGTAAATCGGGAATTGTCTCGAGTGGGTCTCTCTCCAATGGGGTCCTACAGGAATCTGTTCTTGTTCCTACACTATTTACCATTTTTATCAATGACCTGGAAGAAAACGTAAACTCATAATTGATGAAGTTTGCAGATGACACAAAAATTGGAGGAGTGGTAAATAATGAGGAAGACACGTCATTCGGAGCAATTGGAATCACTTGGTAAACTGGGCACAAGCAAACAATATGCATTTAAATGTGGTTGAATGTAAACACAGAATAAAGGCCTCAATTACAGGATGGGGGACTCTTTCCTGGAAAGCAGAGACTCTCTGAAAAATATTTGTTGCTGGTGATGGATAATGAGCTGAACATGAGCTCCCAGTGTGATGCTTTGGCCAAAAGATCTTGATGGAGATAGTGTGCCGACCCTCATTGAGCCAAGCTAGTCGACTCATCACTGAGTACTTCGGTGTTGGCGTGAAGTGCTTCTTCCACTGTGACACCATTTCCCATCACCGATGCTGAAGAAAAAATATAAGCAGGTGGCTGAGAGGGGGTGTTCCCCGACTCTGAAGAAAGCCAACCACAGGGAGCATAGTGGAGTGTGACCTGAGTCTGGCCACTCCTCTCTGAGTCCAGTCCCAGATCAACCTTCCACACCAGAGGGACATTGTGGCACCAGCAGAGTCATGGTGCTGTCAACCCTGGAGGTATTTGTTGCAGCCAGGGACTTGTTGCCACTGTCGCTGGCAGTACAAGAATTGGCGACGTTGATGCCAGTGAACAGAAGGCAGCAAGCTCCCCTTTGGTACCATCAAGAGAGAAACCGTCCCTGCTGGTGTCAATGCAGGTCTCCTCACCTCAGCACCGTTCCTAGGCACCAAATAGTACTGCCCCTCTGTGGGCCCTGGAGGAAGGCTAGTCATTGGACTCAGAAGTGGAATTGTATTCCCAGCCAAGGAACTGTTCCCAGTACCTCCCCAGTCAGCCTCATCAGGTTGTAGATTCAGATGTATAGCTACCCCAAAGTAGCCTTAAGGCCATGGGGAGAGAGAGAGAGAGAGAGACCTGTGCTGGGCCACTCTCCAAACATCTACAGAACACTCGGTACCAGTGACTCTGGCCCCAGAGAGGGCTCTTCAAATGAGGTGGTGAAGAGCCATCTCCCCCTAGTCAGGGACTACCAGGGACAGTCCTAGCATTGCAGGACCCTGTGCCTCAGAGACAAGTGCTAGTACTGGGCAAGCCAGCAATGATGGCACGACACCCTGCCATCACGTCCCTCCTTACAGGGCTCGACTGCTCACCATTGCAGCACCGCTACCTGGCACTGATGGGCACCACGCTGTCATAGTCACTCAGGAGTGGGTCCTCTAGCTCCAAGTCAGAGGCTAAATTGTACACCTCCCGAGGGAGCACACATCAAGTCGACTATGGGCATTCCACAGCCATGGCACAAGGGCTATCCCATCGGCATGGCCACTGACCCAATGGCAAATGCCACTCCTGTGGCTGATGTGAACCCCTTGGACGGTTCAACCATTCCAAGGTTTTCACGTAGGGTGATCCCACTCAGTACCTCAAAAGCGAGAGCTCCCCTGCTAATCCCTTCAGAAAGGGGTTGGGTTCTGGGTGCCGAGGTGGGTGAAGCACAGGATGCCCTGTGGGGGACTCACCAACAACAGAGGACATGCAAGGCCTGGTGTCAGTCCAAGCCTCATTGTTGTTTTTCCCCAGATAAGGCAGTGGCGGGGATGACCATAGCACCCATTCAAGATGATTATAAGGCTCACCAAGAGCTTTTGCGTCATTTGGCCCAGAACCTGGACATACAGGTAGAGATCGCAGAGTCAGCTCCTGCCCTGGTGGACATATTAGCACTCTTGTGACCGGCAAGAGTGGCTCTGCCCTCAGATGAAGCCATCTTGCAATCTATGAGGGCTCTGTGGCAACCCCCCACATCTCTCCAGCTCACAGCAAAGCATGTGGAAAGAAAGTACTTTGTAACCCTCCAAGGGGTGAGTATCTATACACTCATCCCCCTCCAGGATCCCTAGTCATTGCTGCAAACAAACGAGACAGACCAGGGCAGCAAGGCCCATCGCCAAAAGTGAAAGAGGCCAGGAAGCTGGATTTATTGGGCAGGAAGTTATACTTGACAGGGGGCCATGGAGAGAGTGAGACCTGTGCTGGGCCACTCTAAATATCTACAGAACAATCGGTACCAGTGACTCTGGCCCCAGAGAGGGGTCTTCAAGTCTGGTGCTCATGGACTACCAGCCTAGGGTGAGCCACAGAGGGCATACAGCCATGGCCCTGCCATCGACACCAGAGGCAAATGAGGTGGTGAGGAGCCTTCTTGACGGGGGCCTCTAGCTGAGGATATCAAACCACCAGGGCCTAGGCTGCTATGATTTTAATTCCTGGTCAGCAATAACATTTAAGGAACTCTTATCTGAATTTGTGGCCCTTGTAGAGTAAGGCTGTGGCCAAAGCATCCCTTCAGGAGGCCTCGGATGCTGCAGCTAGAACCATGGACACAGAGACGGTCATGAGGTGGAGCTCTTAGCTTCAATCCTCTGGACTGCCCCACAAGGTCCAACAAACAATTCAGGACCTTCCATTCGAGGGGAATTCCCTCTTTTCCGAACAAACAGACGGTTGGCTTTACTGCCTAAAAAATTCAAGGGCCACTCTAAAGTTGTTGGACCTTCACACCTCAGCCCCAATGCGTAAACAGTACAAGTCCCAACCTATGGGTCGATTTTACCCGCCGCAGCACCAGCAGAGGCAGGACATCAGCCAGTGGAGGAGCAAGAGCTTCCGGAGGAGGCATATGCCGCACACCTCAGCAGCCTCTACGTCTGCGCCTGTGAAACAATTGACGGGTTCTAAGCAGATCTTTTGAAGGTACACCAGAGGACGGCGTACCAGACCAAAGTCTGGATCTTGCCCCTATGTTTGTGAACCGTTCGCCCAGTGGAAGTGGGATATACCCTGCAATTCATTTCTTCCACTCCATCCCACCCTCCTTCCCCATCCTTCAGGGACCCTTCTCACAAGAGACTTCTGGCCTAGGAGGTACAATCGCTCCTCAGCATGGAGGAGGTTCCTATGAAATTAAGAGGCAAAGGGTTTTACTTGCATCACTTCCTGATCCCAAAGGCCAACGGGGATCTCAGAAGCCTGAACAAGTTTATGAAGAAGCTGAAGTTCCGTGTGATCTCCCTGGCCTTTATGATCCACTGTCTAGATCTAGGGGATTGGTATGCTGCCCTCAACTGAAGGACACATATTTCCACATATCCCTTTTTCAAGGAAACAGAAAATACCTCCATTCATGGTAAACAACTATCATTATCAGTTCATAGTATTACCCTTTGGACTGTCGGAAACCTATGTTCATGAATTGCCTGGCAGTCGTGGTGGCCTTCCTCTGGAGGAGGTGTGCTGGTTTACCACAGCCTGGCGACTGGCTGGGCAAAGGCTGGTCCAGGGACCTGGTAAAAGCACACATGGAACTCATACAATCCACCTTCCAGGATCTGGGTCTTCTGATAAATGCACAAAGGTCAACTCTCTTGCTGGTTCAGAAGATAGAATTCATAGGAGCAGTTTTCAACTTGAACTAGGACAGAATCTCCCTTCTGGAAGACCATTTCAGAGCATCGTATCAATCATAAACGTTCTGAAAGACTTCCACATCACCATAGCAAGGAACTGCTTAAAGTTTTGGGACCTCAATCTGCTGTTGTCAAGACGGGGGGGCCCATTAGCGCAAGGGGCATGTTACCATCGGCTGAATCTATCCTGGGGATCACATCCTGCATCCACACACACTACAATTTGGCAGAGGTGTCACCTCCTTGCTTGACAGCATACTCCACAAGATCGCAAGCTGCTTCAGCCGTATTCGTGGCGCAGATCCCAATCCTGGACACTTGCAAGGCAACGATCTCATCCATTCACACATTCACCACGCACTCTTCCATCACTCAACAATCCAGAGATGATGCAGCCTTCGGTCAAGTGGTCTTCCAGTCTGTTTCAGCGAAACTCCGATCCCAGCACCTGATTTATTGATTGATTGATTGGGAATCACCTATATGGGAATAGACATGAGCAAGCACTTGAAGAAAAAACTGTTACTAACCTTTCTGTGTCTGTTGTTGTTCAAGATGTATTGCTCATGTCCATTCCAAAACCTGCCCACCTATCCCTCTGTCGGAATTGCCGGCAAGAAGAAACTGAAGGAGCAGCATGTTGTTGAGTGCCTATATACCACACCCTGATGGCACCAGAGTCGACCTGACAGATACCACTGGAGGAAAACTTCCAGCAACACTGCACACGGAGCATGTACACCTACATTGGAATGGACATGAGCAACACATATCGAAGAACAGTAGTTACCGAAATGTTAGTAACTGTTTCTTCTTTGAGATGTGTGGTCCCTATGGGTATTCATGTCCTTCCTCCTTCCCCTTAGCTTGCATTATCTTCTGATTTGCAGTAGAGTAGACGCTAGAGAGGCAGTCAGTCAACACTGCCCCTTATGCCGTCAGTTGGGAGCATGAGGAGATGAAGGACACGGGTACAGGCACAGACTAATGCAGACTATTGAAAAATTTTTGCTCCCTGGCACATATGGGCACTCACAGTGAATGCCCATAGCAACCACATATCTGAAACAGCTCCAGTTAAGGGTAAGTAACCTTCCTTTATTATTGCCACTTTTGCACCCCCTCCCCCAAACTTATCTTCTGTACCCATGCAGGAAAGGAGTATGATAATTCAGTCAGTTGTCTATATATTTGGGGGCTATCAATGGCTTTCACAAATGTAACTGAGCACATAATTTGAAGTCAATGGGAAGGCACTGGTGGCTCTGCAAAGGGATCTTGGTTACACATCCTGTTGACACATGAGCTGGAAAAAACTCTAGTTAGCTTTCCAAGACCTGGGCTTGTTCTGCAAAACAAGCAGGAATAAATAGTAGTAAAATCTTAATTTTTGTCACTCAGCAGTTATGATTGCGCATGCATGTGCACACAGACCAGGTTTGTTGAGTAAGTGCATTTTGTTTACTTATAGTTATCTTTTAAAATAGAACTATACTTTAGAGGGTTTGGTGCATGGAAGGCTGTAACATTCTTGCTTCTCTTGGAGACTTGTATGAGTTACTCCCAACAGAGTTGCAGAAATTTTAAAATATTCTGAGCATTCCTGATGCTACTCAAGAGTCCACCAGAATGAAGTGTGACTAAGTAGGATGCAATCTTTACAGGAAATTACACAATTTAATTTTTTAATCATAAATCTGTTCACAGATATCACTTATAACAGTGAAGATCAGTGTGAACATATGGCCAGCATATATCTTTGACATGAAAGGTTTTTTGGATATACAAGTTCATACGTTCCCATTAGGTGCAGCTTTTGTGGCAGGAGATGCTGCAGCTGTTACTTCAATGAGCAGCAGCCAAAGAGACTCTGAGGTGACAGTAAGGAGAATTGTTTGTATAGGAGGTGGCAGCTGGTGGGTGTGTGTGTTTAACAAAAAAAAAAGTTCCAAGATTGAGAAGACTGATCTCAAGTTCTCACAAGATTATGTGGCAGAGTGGAGTGACAGAACCATCTACTCTTTCCCATCTTGCTACCTGTCCAATTTTTTGAGGGAAGAAGCACCCTTATTCACACAAGAATATGGCAGACAAGGGATGGCAAGATGGAACCCCTTTCTCTGAATTAGCACTGAACTTTGCGGGTAGAAGTGATATGGGATGTATTGGACAGGGTTTCAGCAGACCCATTGCTGAGAAATCTCAGGGCTGAGAAAGCCCTGATCTTCAGTTCTGCCCACTGTTGTCTGGAGATCTGCCACTAGGTTTCTTGCAAAGCCTCACAGCTTAAATTCATAACTTTGCTAGACAATAAAAATCATGGATTCAGTAGGGACACTGGTCTTAGATCTCATTATAACAGTCTAACCCACTAACCCTCCTTTGTTTTATGACTGCAGAGGTGTTAATTGCCTACTTAAGTTGAATGATCCTTTGCAACATGTGTTTGCTTAGCAATTTGTTCCACCTTGTATTTTGCTGAGACACTCTGATTACCTTTCCCAGACCTGAAGAAGAGCTCTGTGTAGCTTTAAAGCTTCTCTTTCACCAACAGAAGTAGGTCCGATAAAAGATATTACCTTACCCACCTTGTCTCTCTCAGTAGGAGTCTTGGTATTTTCCTCTTGGTGTCTTTTTAGGCTGTGTACACTAGCACTTTTCTTGGTATAACTTATGTTGCTCAGGGATGTGAAAAAAGTATACCTCTGAATGACATAAGTTGCACCGACAGAAGTGCTGATGTGGACAGTGCTTTGTCAGTGGGAGACTGCTGCTCGCTGGGTGTAGTTTGTTTATGTCGAGGAGAGAGCTCTCTCCCATTGGCATAGAGCAGTTACATGGGAGATTTTACAGCAGCACAGCTGCAATGGTACAGCTGTGTTGCTGTAGGCTCTCTAGTGTAGATATGGCCTTAGTCTGTTTGGAGGAGGGACAAGACAAGTGACCTGTGTCCCCCTTGCCTTCTCTGAAATGGGCCTTTTGTGCACCCTACACTGAAGCAGCAGATAAAAGGTGCCAATGGGAAGGAAGTACCAGCTGGGCTTGTTGGCAGAATTTCAGTCACCAATGAATGGAGCAGAGAATTTTACTCGGGCTGTTTTCTTTGCAGTTCTCTGGCACTTCTTTCCGGACTGCCATTTCTTGGGTAGGGGTGTCTGCTACCCCTGCTTTACTCCCTTGCTTCCTCTCCCATTGCTTGGTGAATTTGCAACCCAGACTGTTGCATATTGGCAAATTGTATCCTCAAAAGCAGTGATTCTGAAGAGGATTTAAGGGCCGTGGTGGGTACCTGGATGTATAAACTGGGAAACGTTGAGCAGGAATAGAGAGCTAGTATTACCTCTAAACAGCATTGGTGAAATCATTATTGGAATGTGTGTCCAATTCTGGTGTCCACACTTTAAAAAGGATGTTGAAAAATTGGAAAGGATTCAGAAGAGAGCTGCAAAAAATGAGTCAAGGTCTGGAAAACTCACCTTGCAGTGAAAGATTTAGGAAGCTCAATTTATTTAATTTATCAAAGGGAAGGTTAAGAGGTGACTTGATCACTTGTTAGTATCTGTAAAGGGCTATTTATTCTAGCAGACAAGACCAGAGGCTGCCTAAGAAGTCTAAAATAGATGAATTCAGGCTTGAGATAAACCACACATTTTTAAGTTTGGGTACTTAACTATTGGAACAGCTTATCAAGGGTTGTGGCTTTTCCATCACCTGAAGTCTTAAGTCAGAACTAGATGTCTTTGTAAAATAATATACTTCAGCTCAAGCACAGGGTATTGACATGGAGGAATTTCTGGATGAAATTCTTGGCTTGGTCAGATTAGATGGTTGTTAATGGTTGCTTCTTGTTTTAATGAATCTTTTCTTACAAGGGGACACAGTTGCTCCTTCAATTTTCTCACCTGGCTTTGAGATGTTTAATGTGGTTTCTCTTTCCCTTCTTTCCTTTTCCTTCATATATTCTTTAGGTGGATTGAGGGAAGGGCCACATATACTTTTTTTTTCCTTCCCCCTCCCTTCTCCCTGCCTACTCTTTCTCTCTTCCCAACCCTAGGTCTCGCGAAACTTCTGCTGATCTTTGAAGAAACAGCTACTGCTTTTGCTGCGCTAAGGATCCTATGGTAATACAAATAAATAGGCACTTTGGCTGCTCCATCTGCGTCATTCCTTGATGACATACCTTAGTAGGAATATGTGGCTGAATACTTCAGCTCAAGCACAGGGTATTGACGTGGAGGAATTTCTGGATGAAATTCTTGGCTTGGTCAGATTAGATGGTTATAATGGTTGCTTCTTGTTTTAATGAATCTGTTCTTATGAGGGGACACAGTTGTACACTGAAATGGCTTGTAATGATAAGAGCAACAAACTTAGTATTAATTCACTATAAAATAGTATTTGTTACATAAATATATTTACTAGATAATTGTGATTCTGTGCAGCAGCTGCACTTCTGTTCTAAATATCTCATCCATTGTGTCTGTTCCCACTTTTTAAAAAAACTTTCAGTATTTATATTGATAGAAATGCATGGTATGATTTGACCAATCCAAGTTTTAAAACTTTTACTACATTGGAAATGTATTTCATTTCTATACTTTAGAAGGTTATAAGTATACTGAATTGTTTTTTTCAGTCATGAAAAAACATAGCTGTTGTGGCAGATGGAAATGAATCCTCCCCACTCTGTTTTTCAAACTCTGTGAAAATTACGTTTCTAGCGGTAACATTTAAAAACCATACTATTGAATATCTAGCCTCAGGTATAGAGTGATCTGCAACTGATTAGCAAAGCCAGGGAATTTGAAACCCCTGGGAGTGACAGTAGTACAAATTGTGAGTTATTGACCCCTAATTATCAGTTCTGTTTGTTCCTCAGGAAGCTGAAGATCTGGCTATCAAATTTCTGACATCTTGTTAGATTACTTATTCATACTTTTTGTAGATGTTTTTAACTTGTTTTTCCTCTTTTTGACCTTTACTTTGGATGTAAATGTCTCATGCAGCTAGGCTGTGCCTAATTGGTTGCCTGATTAGCCTTTTTTAAAAAAGGAAGTAGAACTCCATAAGATACATCTGAAAAAGTGGTGTTTTACCCACAAAACCTTATGCCCAAATAAATCTGTTAGTCTTTCAGGTACCATCAGACTCCTTGTTGTTTTTATAAAATTTAGAGTTTTTGGGTGGAGCATCACAAGGGTTAAACAGTAGTAGTTAAACAGGAGTGTGGGAAGTCGTGAGGATTTTGGGGCTTTTTTGGTTAGTTTTGTTTTAAAGCAAGCAGTAGTGGTTTTATAGACTTGTTGAATCATTACTAAAAATAGCTCGCTTCTGAGCAGGATCTTTTTAGATGCAAATGGACAGGGACAAGTTTTGAAGAGACATATTTTAATATATCAGGGTACATAAGTAATTTTAATAACCACGTAACATTGTAGACTTCTAGCTTATTGTAAACTTTATCTATCCTTCCATCCATCCTGGTTTTGTCATGTCTGCATTTAAAAAAATGTTCTCTGAGGTAAGGCAACATTTTTGTTGTCTGTAAAGCACCTAGCATGCTTCTCAGCACTGCATAAATCTAAAATAGTAGCAGCAAGATTTTTATCCCATTTTGAAGTCCAGTGCACTCGCTAGGCTTCAGAGCCCAAGCTCCAGCCTGAGCTGCAACTTCAGTTGCTTTTAGGAGTCCTCAGCTAACACAAGCTTTGAATTGTGAAAAAACTGAGGGAGAGTTGTGACCACTTTGCCCTTTATGCCTTGTACAGTGGTATCAGGATGACCTAAGCCTCGATGCATGACCTCAAAGGACAGTGCTATTCAAAAGACACAGATCTCACACCCATAAGGTGTATGTGCACCAACAGAGGGATCCATGTTGACTAAAACATCTTGAAGAACATCTCTTGGGTACTGAACTGCTTACCTCAGCTTATATACTAGAGGTCTTTAAAGATAAACCTGATCAGCTATAGGAAAGCGAATTGGATTTTTATGTTTTAAACATTAGCAACTGACGTGTTTACCAAACCCCAGCTGTATGTCTGTACTCTAGTCAAAACCCAACTTAACTTCTAGGCTGAATTTGAAAAGCTGAAAGTTAGAAAAATTATAGTTTGAGTGATAAACTGTGTAAATTTGATTTAGAAATGTTGAAACAATGAAAATAAAAACTGGAAATGTAACTTTTACTCAATTTTCAGAGTATAATCCAAGTGTTTTTATAAAACTTCCCCCAAAGCAGTGAAACACATAATTACTCTGTGCTTCTAAGTGTACAGGATTTTGCACTCTAGCTCAGAGCATTTGTGTAAGAAAACAAATTTTTTCATGGTATTTTTGTATTTTTAGTGCTAGTATTTTTTTTTTTCAATAAGCCAAAGAAGTTGAAAAGCTCTTTATTCAAGTAGTGTAGTAAAACTAAATCCAGGTGCATATTTTGCAGTGGGTTTTGACATCTTGCAGCCATAAACAGTTGCAGAGAAACTGTGTAGTACAGATCACGTTTACTTCTGCAGGGCATTTTATTTGCTTTAGTTTCAAAGTAATTTTTGCTAGGAAGTAATGCAAATTATTGTATTGAAGAGATTTTTAAGGCTTTATTAAAATTAATTTTCAACACTAGGGTGTTACTCTAAAACTTGAATACTCTTTTGCCATAAAATTGTGTGATCAGATTAGTACAGTCTGCTCTCAAATTTTATGTATAGTATTCAGAAGGCTGGAATTTCAACACTATCTTATTTTTCTGTTTTGCAGAATGTTTGATGTAGGAGGCCAGAGATCAGAACGGAAGAAGTGGATTCATTGCTTTGAGGGAGTTACAGCAATAATCTTTTGTGTAGCGCTCAGTGATTATGATTTGGTCCTAGCAGAAGATGAGGAAATGGTAAGTAAACTAATCTTGAAGGAAGGGGGAGAAGAGGAAATAGAAACTAAATAATCTTGAAGGAAGTTAAACCCTTTATGAAAAGTGTGTATATCCTCTGTTTTCACAAGAAAGTAGTTTCCACTTGCAAATGTCCCAGGGGAGAGTAGAAATGGTGAAGAAAATGCCATCTCTTTGAATATTACTGGTATAAGAAAATATCTAGAAAGAAATTCTTACTAGATACTTTTGTTTACAAGTAGCTCTTTTCCATGTTCCAAAAGACATTCTATTTTTAAATTAGGTAACGGGGTGAACGCTTTTTTTAAAATTGCGTAGTAGGGGGTTACAATGACAAATTTTGGTGGTTCAAACAATTTTTAGTGGAAAACCATATGGCTTATTTAGCCACCACTTTGACTTTTCCCTGTGTGTGTTTTATTTTTCTTTCTTTTTTTTTTTTAACCTAGTTTCCAGTCCTTCAGTCTTCCTTTCTGTATGTCTCTTTCTCTGATCATTTTCCCTGCATTTGCTGGTCTTCTCTAGCTATTTCTTCGTTTCTTTGGTTTTTCTTTCTGGCTACTCTTCTTTTCTCTTCTTTCAGGATCAGACTCCCCTAGCGGAAGCAGCCACAAACTAGCACCACTCTTCATTCATGGAGCTGACAAGAATGATCCTAGTCTGTGTTGCTCTCTAGCTGGTTTAATAAGTGAAGTGCTTCTGTGTGCTGACTCTCCAGTAGACTGTAATTTGAGGAATAAGGAAGTAGCCTTCAAATCAAGCCTAGGCAAATTGTGTCCCGGGTGTGTAGTAGTCTACTGGCGTAAACAGTTAGAAGCATGGCATAGGTTATACGCATGTCTGGAAAATGTTTGTGAGTAAATCACTTTTGGCGAAAAGCACTATTCATTTGGTCTCCTGGTAACACTGGAGTACTTGACTATCAGGCAGGGCTGCCATATTTGATTTTCTAACTACTTTTAGAGGATTTGTGCAGTAATCAATTTCCACTTAAAGGTCGCTGTCTTCCCTGGACTCTTTTTTTTTTCTTTATAACATTTGCAGTTATGTATGGAAAAGAGACACTAAACTGTGCAATTGTTAGACATTCAAAACTACAGTCATAAGTAAATGAAAAATAAAACAAAAATTAAGAATTTACTCACCTCAATGCCGCCAAAAATATTATAGGAAATAGTGCTTTGATGATCTTGTTCTCCGTTTTATACATCATGGGTAGGATTCTGGGATTCAATATACAAAAACACTTGTACAGGAGACTTTATTACTCCATTGCTAGAGTTTCACTGTATTAAACAGGTATACGTTTCCTGATTTCATTACTATTGAAAAGGGTAATGGAGGGTAGGCTGAAATATCTTCTTTTCAATTGCAGAATCGGATGCATGAAAGTATGAAATTGTTTGACAGCATCTGCAACAATAAATGGTTTACAGACACTTCTATTATTCTTTTCCTAAACAAGAAGGATCTCTTTGAAGAAAAAATCAAAAGGAGTCCCCTCACTATTTGCTACCCTGAATATGCAGGTACTCTGCTACTTGTGTGGGAAGTCAAGTCACTTCCAGTAATGGAATCTTATTCCTGGTTTTATGATGCATGAATCACCAGTAAGAAGCAGTTTAATCTGGAATCAAAGTTGTGTCCTTAGCTAGCAGTTAGGGGAAACAGTTTTTTAGTTGTAAACTGAGCCAATTTGATATGAAAGTTGAGTAACATAAACATGAAACTTTACTATGCCACTTTTAGTCACTTTAAAGTATGTGCCAAATGCTGCTTTTCTTACTTACATGAGTAGTCAGCAGAATCAATAGAACTATGAATATGAGTAAGACTAAGAGAATTTCGCCTTATAACTGCTCGTTGTAGAGCAGGAATGCTCCTGATAGACCAGTATTCACTATCTCTGGGCTGCGAGCATTGACAGCCTGAAAAGCCCACGACCAGGTCTAAAAATATCCTAAAATACAGTTAACTGCAGCTCAGAGATATGAAAAACTATACATATAAAGTGAGAAAACTGTCCCAAACTTGTAACAGCTTACAAAATGGCAACTCTCAATGCCAATGATGATAGTCTTTCCAACAGAGATGTATTCTAAGGTGGTGGTTTGAGAGCATAGTAGGACAATTACTAACATTAAACAAAAAGAAAAGGAGTACTTGTGGCACCTTAGAGACTAACAAATTTATTAGAGCATAAGCTTTCGTGAGCTACAGCTCACTTCATCGGATGCATTTGGTGGGAAAAAAAAAAAAAAATTTTTTTTTTTCCCACCAAATGCATCCGATGAAGTGAGCTGTAGCTCACGAAAGCTTATGCTCTAATAAATTTGTTAGTCTCTAAGGTGCCACAAGTACTCCTTTTCTTTTTGCGAATACAGACTAACACGGCTGCTACTCTGAAACCTAACATTAAACAAGAATTTAAAATATTTAACTGTAATCAGAAGTATTGTTACATTCATGGTTTATTGAAAGCTGATGTCAAACATCTTTTCAAATACATGGAATATTTGGAAACACTGGGGAAGAATTCATACAAATATTTGGTTCGTTCAGTATTTAAAGTGTTTAAACATTCTTTGTGATGAGATTCTTTCCAATTTATTCTGATTAGGCTCTTCCTGTACTCCATTTTGCTCCAAAACCTTTACAATCATAGGATTTTCTCCTAAAGAGGTTTAGAGCATTTAATTTTTTTTAAACACATTGGAAGGGAAAATACGGTATGCAAGAATTCTTTAGGAAGAGAGGATGATGTAATTCAGCAGTGGTCTGTATTTAGGTAGTTTTCTACTACCTATTGGTAGATTTATTTTATTTACATAATTATATAAAATTCTATCATTCTCTTGTGCAGAGAATACTTACTTGAAAAAATATAATTAAAACTGGGAGAAAAGAGGGAATAGGCCAAATACAAATTTGGACAGGTGGGGATGGAAGAAAGCTCCATGAAAAAGAAAAGTGAGTGGAAACAAAAATAAATGGAATGAGGGAAGGTTTTTTTTGTTTTTGTTCCCTCAGTATTTAATTTCCTTAGTATTTAATCTGAAAACATGAACAAACAGTTCCATGGAAACAAAACATCACTTCTGTTTGCAGAGCAGTTAGAGCTCTTTAATAACCTGATTGACTTCCCATTGAAGTCAAGGGTAAAACTCCCATGCAAGTGGGAGTTCGTTTGAGACCTTAGCCTTCTGTATATATAACTTAAAACATTAATAATCCAGTATGTTTTACCACCAGCAAGAGTTTTATACTGTACCTTAAAACAGTAGTTGTGCAGTTACTTAAAAGGCATAACATTTTTCCATTTTTAAAGAAACTGTCTAGCAGTTTTTAAAAAATAGTTCATGACTTCCTTCAAAGTGTATAGTATTCATTGCCTCTTAGGCCTTGTCTACACTACAGGGGGAGATCAATCCAAGTTACGTAACTTCAGCTATGTGAATAATATAGTTACCGTGGGGTCCACACTACACCATGTCAACTGAAGACACTTTCCTGTTGACTCCCCTTACACATCTTGTTCTGGTGGAGTACAGGAGTTGACGGGAGAGCAATCGACGGTCTTCATTAGACCCACTAAATTGACTGCCGATGCGTTGATTGCTGTGCGTTGAATCCCCGGTAAGTGTAGACACTTAGCCTGAAATTTAGTGTTTATTGATCAACTTTTTTTCCCTTCCTTCAGGATCCAACACTTACGAAGAGGCAGCTGCGTACATCCAGTGTCAATTTGAAGATCTGAACAAGAGAAAGGATACAAAGGAAATCTATACTCACTTCACATGTGCCACAGATACCAAGAATGTGCAGTTTGTTTTTGATGCTGTAACTGACGTCATCATAAAAAATAATCTAAAAGACTGTGGCCTCTTCTAAGACTTTGCATTCAATGGTAATTGTGTTCCTTGACCAGAATGAGTAATAGGACTTTTCATCAATTTGTATATGCCTCAGTAATATAGAGCATTTGTACATGTATATAGGAATCTAATTCTCTTGATCTTTATTTTTAGATTTGAAGAATGATTTCACAAACTTCTAACCTGATGGGGTTTTAAGAAGACAGAAGTACAAAACAATTTGTGCTGAAAGACAGACCAGTACTGTACTTGCCTGTTTTAACAGCTTTATTTATGTTTGTCTTGTAAATTTAATTAATTACATATTAGGTAACAATGAAAAGTATCTTAATTGTATGTATACTTGTAATTGTAGGAATGTTATTTGTATGACCATTGAACAGAATATTTTAATAACTTGATTTGTGTTCCAAAGTTTCCACGTTTTATTAGAATGCTCTGAAGGGGGGGTAAATCTTTTTTTTTTTTTCCTCCCATCTTTGGATTATTTAAACATCTTGTAAAAGTTAATTTTTGTTTCATCTTAAATATGCATGCTGACTTATTAGGTTTTGTTTGCAAAACCAAGTGTTACAGGTTTCTTGGTAGTCTAAATAATCTTACGCTTGCTCAGATTTAAAGGGACACTGTGAATTCAAGTTTGTCCCTAACCTTAGGTTTTGAAAAAGCTCTTAAAAATTTCAAGGCTAATGAAAGGTTTCTTTGATTTATTAAAATTCCAGTGGAAACAACTGATTACAAATAAACTTTTCTTGCAATCTTTTCAGCCCAAACATTACAACACCGAGAAACTGAAACCAGATTAGTTAATTTTCATTACCCAAGATGTTGGCAATGTAAAAAGAAATTATTAGGATCAATAACAGAGATTAAATTTTTTAAAATGTATTTTGTCTATTTATCTTTTTCTCCTGTGAGTGGCAAAACTTTCGTAAAAACTCTCGTAAAAATCAGTGGCAAAACTTGAGAGCAAGAAGCCTTTTTTTCTTTTCATTCCCTGGAATTAGAATCAGGCTCCTAATGTGTTGCTATTAATTGTAGGTTTCAGAGTAGCAGCCGTGTTAGTCTGTATTCGCAAAAAGAAAAGGAGTACCCGTGGCACCTTAGAGACTAACAAATTTATTAGAGCATAAGCTTTCGTGAGCTACAGCTCACTTCATCGGATGCATTTAGTGGAAAAACGGGTTTTTCCACTAAATGTATCCGATGAAGTGAGCTGTAGCTCACGAAAGCTTATGCTCTAATAAATTTGTTAGTCTCTAAGGTGCCACGGGTACTCCTTTTCTTTTTATTAATTGTAGGTAAGGAAACTAGTTCTACAAATTATTGGTAGTCATGAAAACATCAGACACTACCAAAAACAATGCACAGTGCTATCAAATATAGTACAGATATTTTCTGTTTCAAATATAAAGAAAATCTTCAGTATTTCCGATATCCATATGACGTGGTAATTTGCTAATGTTGACTTCTAATGGTGTGCACTTGTGTGATTTTTAAACTGACAGTGTCCCTTTAAATAATATTGCATAGAATTTCTTTTCAGTTAACTTTACCTTTCATTGTATCATTTACTATGTAAGGAGTATATTATGCATTGCCTTATGGGTAGTGCCAAAACTGATTTTTATACATTTGAAACTGAAATAAGCTTTTATTTTGTAAATAAGTTCTTAGATGGTTGTCCTGAGCATTTTGGTCACCTAAGAAATGTAATCACAACAAATTTAGAAATATTACTTTCTATACTTGTTAGAACATTGTATGTAACTACCGTACATCATATTACTTTGTCCAAGACAAGAACACCTCTGAAACTGTTGCTAGTTTTCCATTTTTTCTTACAGATGCATATGCTTAGAAGTGTTCATTCTAAATGTCTAACTAGAGTTATTTTAAAGTATTAACTCATTTTTGATTGTGTATTCTTTTTTTCAGGCTGTCAAATGGCCTTGAAATAGTTCATATCTCAGCTCTTTTCATTCTTGTAATTTTTCATTATTTGCTTTGGAATTTCTAAATATTTTCAAATGAGAGTAAAACAAAGGAGCAGTAATATTAATTTATTGAAAATGTTCACACAGAACAAGCTCTTTTAGTAAGCAATTATGGTAAACGGTTTACATCAAATTCATACTGCTTTGAATTGTGAATTATCATGCTGCATTCACAACTGATTTTATGTATCACTGAAATATTTTGTGACTATTTAACTTGTTGTCTTTGTACTTGATGTAAAAAAAAAATTGGGATTAATCAAAAATTATTGAAAATTTGTCTAAATTCTTTGTGCCTTGCCTAAGAGAAATGTTTTTCATTAAATTTACTGATGGAAGACCTGCTGCATCCACTTTGTGAAGATAGTGAATAGAAATGAAAAGAAATGAAATTGTGAGTAAATTCACATCAGAGTGTATGTAAGTAAAATAAATATGAGCACACATTGATGACCATTGCTGATGGATTCCTGAACTGTATCCTGTATAATTTACTAACATCCTAATAAAATTGAGATTTTTTTTTTAAAAAAGTATATTTTCTTTCTTGAAGTATGTACACAATTTTTTGTCCTATACTAAACAAGTGCATTGAAAATATATCTCCTCATGAGCTTTTCATTCCAGACTGATGGACTTTTCTCTTTTGACCTGCTGGGTTGGCAGCTGGACAAATTTCCATGAAGATTTCTCCTCCTTTCTCCCCCCCCCCCCCACCTTACCGTGGAACTGATACTGGTTCTATGGTGGGAATCTCACAAGTCTGGGTCTTACATTTATGGAATGGTGTATACAAAATAAGCTGTTCTTTTTCATGCATTTTAAGGCCTAAAGGGGCTATTATGAAGATCTAGCCTGATCTGTGTAACACAAGCCATGGTATTTCACCCACTAATTACTGCATCAAGTCCATAACTTCTGGTTGATCTAGAGCATATCTTTTAGAAAGTCATCCAATCTGAAAGACTTCAAATGATGGAGAATCCCACCATCCCTTGAGCTTTATCTTCCAGCCTATTGGAGAGTGTTTGTCTTTGTCAGATATAAAGAACTATCTACTAACAAATTGTCTCCCTGTATGTAGATACTGATGGACCATAATCAAATTATCTCTTAACCTTCTCTTCCATACACTAAATGCATGTCTAAGGGTTCTCACTGTAAGACAGGTTTTCCAGATCTTGAAATCACTCTTACAGCTCTTCTGAGTCCTCTTCCAGTTTTCTAACATCCATTCTGAATTGTAGATACCATAACTGGGCATAGTATTCCAGTAATAATCTCGTTAATGCTGTATACACAGGTAATGTCACCTCACTTCTTGGTATTTCCCTGCTCATGCATCCAAAGACAGTGTTAGCCCTCGTAGCAATAGCATCCTGCAGGAAGTGTGTATGCAGATAACTATCATGACATCTGTCACTTTATAAGAACATAAAAACGGCCATACTGGGTCAGATCAACATAAGAATGGCCATATGGGGTCAAATCAAAAGTCCATCTAGCCCAGTATCCTGTCTTCCAACAGTGGCCAATGCCAGGTGCCCCAGAGGGAATGAACAGAACAGGTAATCGTCAAGTGGCCCATTCCTAGCTTCTGGCAAACAGAGGCTAGGGACGCTTTCAGAGTTGCTGCTTTCCAGAATAGAGTCAAAATGATACCAAAATGTGTGTGAACCACCAAAATGACATCAGCTTGTGACACCAACACCTTTGACACTTGAAATTGTAGCTTCCCTCTAACATGGATCAATGAACTGGATTAGATCAGAAAAGTGGTACCCCTGAAGTTACTGGATCTGTCTTCCTTTTTCTCTCTGCTTCACTGTAATGCTACAGTCTAGAATCTTCCTCAGTCCACCTCTTGTCCAGCTCCCTGCGACAGTTTTAAAGAAACAGCACACCTTCCCTCCATCTTGTGTGTGTTTTACATTTCACCATAAATGACCAATATATTAAGATTTTTAATGGAACCAGAGACATGCTTAAACCTAGTGATACTTTGGGATAGTCTATCACAACATTAACTACCTCTTAGCTGAGCATGTTCAGAGTTTGCCTGTGTATGATTTATCAGTTATGCCTATGGTGCCTAGAAATAAATTAATCTAGCCAATTTAAAATCTACAAGAATACTAAAATAAGATCTTTGTGCTTTTGAAATGTTCAGTCTTTTGATAAGAGTACAAAGGATCATGGAGAAACTTGCAAGGTGTGAATCTGTTAGGCTCCACAGCCAAGTAAAAACCTATCGTATATGACTTGGAAGTATCTTCTTTGAGTATTTGTCCAAACAGCTATCACTCTAGGTGCGTTAGCCAAGAATCTTTTAGCCAGAAGTTTCTACTGGGGCTACGCTTGCATCCTGCTTACCCTAACGCCCCCTACAGCAAGGGTAAAAAGGAGAGAGCAGCCTTAACCACCACACAGGTCCTTTTCATTGCCCATGGTAGTGAGTCAGAGCCCAGGGTATCCCCCAGCTTCCCCATAGTTCTTACATTTAGAATTAGTTTTGATAAGTTTTTTATTTTTTTTTCTTTTGAATATCATCATGGTACTGGAGAGTAGGTCTGATGGCTGAAAATAGGTTTCTGGGCTTTAAAATATGCCCTGCTTGCAGGATCCCTATGCTTGCCAATGATGCACATAGAAAATGTTTTGTTTAGGGGAGTCTCATATCTCTGAGTGTGCCATTTGTAATTTTTTCTGAGCTCCCACAAAGGGCTCCTCATCCCAATTAACTTTGTTTCTAATGGAAAGTACATTGTGTAGTGTAGATTCTGAGGTTCTTCCTCAAAAGCAGTCTGTTCCTGCTTCAAAAACTGCTTCAAAGTGTCTTCTATCTTTGGTGACTGACATTATCCATTGGCATCATTGGCATTGGTACCGCATCCTGATAAGAATTCTGAGACCTCAGCATTGGTACCATCTGTCACAATTCCATCACCATCAGTATTGCTTCCTATGTCCACCATGGCTGCTTTTATATACCATCTCTCTAGAACCAGAATCCACTTTTATGGATGTCTCTCCTGTATCTGTACTGATACCAGAGCCCTGAGTACCAAAGATGAAAATTTCTCTTCATCCAACCTCTACAGTATTGTGACGGGGTATACTTGCCCTACATGGGAGACGAAGGGGTTAAACCAGTACTTGGCAGCAGAAGCCACACTCCCTCACCACTGCTGGGTCTGGTCCAACTGCTGCAGTATAAAAGGGAGCAACTCAGCTCAGTTGGGAGCAGCTGGAAGTCCAGGCCACGAGAGCGCTGAGACCTGGACAGGTACACAGGTACTGGCAGATGTCCCAGGGAGATTGCAGCTGCCGAGGGCCGTGCTGCCCAAGTAGCATGGAGACTCTGACGATACCCAGACTTCAACTGCAGGAGTCAAGGTAGAAAGTAGCCAAGGAGGGACTAGCCAGTGTCTGTGCAGCAGTCGGCGGGTTGCAGGCGGATTCCCCACCAACTTTGTGGCGAACCGCTTCGCCTCTACCAGGGCCCTGGGCTGGTACCTGATGGAAATGGGAGGGTCTGGGTCCCCCTAACTGGCCACCCCCCCTTTGGGGGGCAGCCCACTAAACCCCCTTCTATTGACTCTGGCCATTAAGCCGCGCTTCCTTGCAGCCAAGGGGAGTCCCATTGACTGGCCATAGGGCTGCGCTTTACATGCCAGCAAGGTGAGCCCTATTGGTGCCCAGCATTGGGCCATGGAGCCCTGAGGCTGAGCGCAGCCATATTGACTTAACCGTGGGGCTATCGCCCTTGCCTCACCCCGAGGGTGATTGGGTATACTTGCCTCGTGACAAGTACCAATGCCTCTTTCTCATGCTGTGAGTCTCTTTCTGTTCCTACACCTCAGGGACTAGCTCCTTCTCTAGAAGGATTCTGTTAAACTGCATCACCTTCACATGGCAGTAGGACCCCTTCGCCTATGGGATCTCCTTTGCCTAGGTTGATGCCTGAGTGTAGCCTTGGAAGTAGCCTTGGAAGGAGCCCCTCTCACCACAGATCCCATGCTTCAGTGTGCTCTCATGTTCTGATTTCCACTTATGGGGAACTATTTGCCCTTCCTTTATGAGACTCAGTCCTGACCTTATTGGCTTCTGTGGAATCCTTGGTCTCACCCTCTCTACTTTGTATTCAGCTGTATCGAGATCCAGTGTAAGGTTGCCACCTCCTAAAGAATCATCTACGAGTGCCTCAGTCATCTTACCATGAATTCCTTCAGAGTTCGAGCAAGAATCTCATAACAAGGGAAAATACCTGATTGAGAAATATGAGGATCAGCCTATTCACCTGACCATATGATCTTTGTCACCTGACAAAGTTGTGGCTCCATCTAATACATCCACAATAGGCTATTTCAAGACCTTCCATGATTTCCTTAAAAGAATGGCGGACATCTTAGAGATTCCATGCCTACTAATGAAGGCATTCTTGAGCCTGCCAAGGTCCTGTGGCAAACATTGGAGTCTGTCTTGGCCACATCTAAGAGGGGAGATTGCAGGAACCAAGTTCCCCCTAAGGGGCTTTGAGTACTTGTTTTACTCATCCAATCCCTGGAACTTTGGTTGTGACAGTGGCTCATTGAAAATGCTGAGCTGCTTGGGCCACCTAAATCTATGCCCAGAGATAAAGAGCCCAAGAAGATGGACATTCTGGGGAGAGGAGTTTACTCCTTTGCATGTTTTCAGGTTCATATAGCCAACTATCAAGTCATGTGGGTGAAGTACAACTTCCTGCAGTGAGGACAAAGTGTTACAGTAAATGGGTAAGCTTCCTCAA
The DNA here is from genome assembly GCF_009764565.3 of Dermochelys coriacea. Taxonomy (NCBI): domain Eukaryota; kingdom Metazoa; phylum Chordata; order Testudines; family Dermochelyidae; genus Dermochelys; species Dermochelys coriacea. The sequence continues at coordinate 331,781,865 of NC_050068.2, forward strand.
AAGACCAGAGACTCAACTAAGGCAGTGGCTATGGAAGGCCTGTTGTGACGAAGATAGTTTTGCAGGTCTTCCTGGTTGCCTCTGGTGCTAGAGCATGGTCAATGGTCACTGTAAACCATTCTATGCAGAGAACACCATGGCTGCAGTTGTCAGGCATTCCAAAAGAGATTCAAGCCACGATCGTGGACCTTCCTTTTGAGGGTTTTTTAAGTCAAGAGCTGACAAAGTGCTTACTTTCTGAGGATTTTGAGTCTCTTTGGTTCTTTACAATTGCAGAAGAGGAAGCAAAGCAGATCTCTCTTATTCTCCAGGTAGAGGCCTCCATCTTTTTTATTTCAGTTCCAACAAAAGGATCCTAATTTTTCTAGAAAAAGGCCTCTCTTCTGAAAGGGGAAGAGACCCTGCTACTATGACAGCATGCTTTTTATAAGGCCGGAGGTGGCATGTTTTATGCTGAGTTCAAAGAACTTGGATTCGTTGTAGAGAATCTTACTCCTTCTTTCCTTTCTCTGGCAGTCTCCTTATTTTATGGCTGCATGGGCTGTGATTACCATCAACCATTGGGTCTCCACCTGGACCCAGACTGTCTACATCTGACAGCTTGGAGGCTCATTGGCTTAGTTCTGTGGATAGAAGCTTCAGGATGTTTTGGCCCAGAGCAAAAAAGACTCTACTATAAGGGCATACCATGCTAAGTGGAAATATTTTTTGTTCATTCAGAGACACATTCAGCTCTTGAAAACAACAAGGAGTCTAGTGGCACCTTAAAGGCTCACAGATTTATTTGGGCATAAGCTTTTGTGGGTAAAACACCACTTCATCAGATGCGTGGTGTTATTATATAATGCCTGCATCTGTAATTTCACTCCACACATCTGAAGAAGTGGTGTTTTACCCACAAAGCTTATGCCCAAATAAATCTGTTTAGTCTTTAAGGTGCCACAGACTCCTTGTTCTTTTTGTGGATACAGACTAACATGGCTGCCACCTGATACTATTCAGCTCTTGGAGTGTTTTGGAATATATGTCTTTGAAACACTCAGGGATCTGTTTAGCTTTGCTAGACTTCATTTCGCTGCTATATCTTACCCACCTGTGAAAAAATCATTCAATTTTATCCCACTCAACACTGTTTTTAGGGTTTGATGGCAGCCACTCTAAACAATGTTTTGTTTTGTTCCCCCCTCACCCCATAAAGACAGGATTACTCTCAGGCCACATCTGAAATATTTACCAAAAATGGTTTGGGATTTTCATATAAATCAACTTATCCACTTACAGGTATCTCTTTTTTCCTCCCTAAAGCTCAACTCTCCTGTAGAGGCTAAATTCCACACACTATATGTCTCATGGTTATATCTGTTTATCATACCAGACCAAAACCATTTCATAAATCATCCAGTCTTTGTGGGTTTTGGTGATAAGTCTGATGAGCAGACTGTTCCTCTCACTCTCTAAATGAGTTAGACTGCATTAAAATTTTCTACTTGGTAAACTACCACTTCTCTTTTGAGTTAGAGCAGTCAGATGACATCATTAGCTTGCTTTAGGAGAGTCCCTATTTCTGAGATCTGCAGGACGGCTACTTGCAGTTCGGTTCATACATTTATAAATCTCTACTCCATTGTGGCAGCTTTTAGATCAGATACACAGTTTGGAAGGGCTGTCCTAAACTTGTTTAGATAGGACTCCCATCACTCACCTAAAGTAGTAACTGCTAGTCACTTATAGTGGGATCGGAGTGGACAAATGCTCAAAGAAGAAAGTGAGGTTACTTGCCTTATAGTAACTGGAATTCTTCAAGATGCTTTTGAATTCGCACCAATCCCACAACCTGCACTCCTCTTCTACTGATATGGAGTCCTTTACTTGGATTATGTGTTAGTAAAGAAACTGAGGGGCAGTGGGGCTGCTCTGCCCTTTATAATTTCACTGAGGACCAGGGCACAAGGATGTGAAGAGCACATGCATAGCCCCAAAGGACCCTGCTCGTTAAAATATTTTGGTCTTATGTGCATGGGGTGCACACTTCTACAGTGGGACCCATGCAGAAGATCGTATCTCAAAGAATGTTCCTGTAAATTAAGTAATCTGTCAAGTTGGAACAGACCAAACCACATATCTTTGCTCATTAGTGAGATTGACCTGCCGTCTTTCAATATGGGTATTTAATATGGTTTATTTGTATCTGTAACTATTGAAAAGGTCAACAAATTATGTAGAAAAACTTCCTTGACACATTTGTGTATTCTGAATTCCTGATGTGTATAATGAAATGAACCATTTTCTTAATGTTCCACGTACTCCTCTCTTCCTGTTCTGACAGTAGTATTTTAGGTTTCAGAGTAGCAGCCGTGTTAGTCTGTATTCGCAAAAAGAAAAGGAGGATTTGTGGCACCTTAGAGACTAACCAATTTATTTAAGCATAAGCTTTCGTGAGCTACAGCTCACTTCATCGGCATTATTGTTCTTGAACTGTCTGTACAGGTTTATTTCCTTAAACCCACCGAGTGCCATGATACTTTTCAAGTTATCATGGGAGCACATTCTGCAGGTTGTTTACTTGTACCCACAGTATAAATGTTGCAAGAATTTGGTGTCATGTGATCGTTCAAAAAAAAAAAAAAAGTTCATAGCTGTGCACTAATAATCTGCAGTAGATTAAGATCAGTTGCTGAATTTGTTTCTGCAGTGTCTTGAATTGGCCTCTACTATTTGTTCATGCTGGGAATGTACTCTTGCCTTTGCCATGGATGGTAGAGAATTTGTCCCAGGAGTAGAAATGGACCTAGTTTTTTGAGAAGACAAATTTGGATCACAGACTTCGTGAAATGTTTACTGTTTCCCCCTTCCATATTCCCAGCATATTTCTTTTTTTACTAGAAACTTAATTTTAAATGTACAAAATTTAGCATGCATTCTTGTACAGACACATATGTTTATCTACCGAATTTAGGGCACAGTTGTGGCCCACATGATGTGCCAACACAGAGGAGTAAAAATGTGTAAGTCGCTAATTTAATTCTCTGTGTGGTCTATACCTATGTCATGGTTCAGGATGGAGAGCAGCCTGTAAAGGGCTTCTGCCCTACCTTCCCTACAAAGATCTGGCGGTCAGCACATTTGAACCAATGCAGAGAGGAAAGTAATCTGCACAAGGTGTAGGACTGGTATAAGTTATTTTCCCAAATGCAAAAAGTGGCCAGACACCAGATTGTGATTTATGGCTTGTTCTACATAGGGGAATTGACTGGAATAGCTATTGCGGGATAAATTATTCTGCAATAGCTCTCAGTGGATATTCTTATTCCAGAATCAGGGCTTGTCTACATTGGTAATGTTAAAGCGCTGCCGTGACAGTGCTTTAACATGGCTTGTGTAGTCACAGCAAAGTGCTGGGAGAGAGCTCTCCCAGCGCTCTTAAAAAACCCACCTCCCACGAGGGGCATAGCTACCAGCGCTGGGAGCGCAGCTCCCGGCGCTGGGGCACTGTCTACACTAGCGCTTTACAATGCTGAAACTTGCTGCACTCAAGGCGGTGTTTTTTCACACCCCTAAGCAAGAAAGTTGCAGTGCTGTAAAGTGCCAGTGTAGACAAGCCTTTAGTGTGTACATACAGGGAACTATTCCAGAATAGCTTATTCCGCAATAAAAATTCTGGTCAATTTCCCCATGTAGATGAGTCTTGTTGCTTGGTCCACTCTTGGGGCAGAGCAATTATGTCCTGACCTGTCCTTAGGATGTATGATAAAAATACAATTCAACCCTTAGATTGTAAACAGTGTGGAATAGGAAGCCATTTTTCCCTGTGAAGCACAGTGAATGCCAGTAGTATGATCTAAATATTTAATATTTTCCTTATTAAAACTGCTTGAATTAAAACATTGATTTGTTGTATTATATCAGCCCATTTTCTCCCTCCCACTAGATATTGTAACAGGACTGTAAAGCTTCACACTAAGTTGAAAAATATGAATTCAGACCAATACACTGAAGTATGGAGAACAAATGCATTAGTCCAGATACAGTAACACAACTAGAATGAAGTGTGAGAACAGGTGTTATCAAATAAAGTTGAGACAAAATTGAAATTGAAAGTTGAATGTGCCTTTTTTATCCATAATCTATGGGCTGGGCCTTCTTTTTTCAATCTGCACGCCTCCTCTGAACAAAACCTTTAATGTTGTTGTGACCCTAGGCACCTCTGTATTCACACCCTACAGGTTACTGTAATAAGATTTGTATCAAATATGCCTTATGAGGTATCGTGTGAAAGCTAAAAACACACTGGTTATTAAAATTGTAAAATGCATGCATTAACTTTGTATGTGAAGTTACGACTTCCCTTTACATGATGTTACTAGAACATGTTTAAGACAAGACAGACTTGTCTAGGTAAAGGTAAGAAACAGGTCTGTCCTGGCCAAAGGAATGTGGGTTTTCCTCATTTTACATATTAGCAGTAAACAAAGCCATCAAGCTAAACCAGTGGAGGTTATCCTGATCCTGAACTTGAGAGACAGTGAATTAACAAGGCTTCTTCACCCCAAGAGACAAAGGAGACTTGTAAGAAAAAAACAACCCTTTGGGGAATATAAGGAACAGAGAGGGGCTCTGTTTTCATCCTTCACCTCAGGAGACACAGAAACCGAGCAATTTGATCTCTGTGATGGATTCTGGCCAGACCAGCCAGTAAAAGGCTCGCAAGAAGACTGTGATAAACCGTCTTGAACAAAGACTGTATCTTGCTAGATTGTTTTGGACTTTTAAATGCATGTTGCCACTTATATTTGCTTGTATGTCTCAACAACTCTTGTTCTAAGAGGCTGAATATTAAGCGAATGTCTGCACAGCAGCTGGGAGTTGTGCTTGCCAGCATGTGCAGACATACATGTACTAGCTCTGCGTGAGCTAGTGTTAGAGATTCAGTGTGGTGGTAGTGGCTCAGGCCAGCCACTCAAGTACAATTCTGGGATGTCTAGCCTGTGCTGCACCCATGCCACTGCAGCCACACTGATATTTTTAACACACTAGCAGAAGCAGATCTAGTGTGTGTATGTCTACTTGAGCTGAGAATCACACCTCCCAGCTGCTGTGTAGACACTCCCAAAGTCTTTGTGTTGTGATGACACTGATTTCTTTGATACAGTGTTTCTAGTGCAGGCAGTTACTATGTAGATAGAACATAGCCAGCATTTTCAGTCACCTGTGACTTTAAAAGTATAGTGCTGGCAATTTGAAAGGGCAGTACTTCCACTAAAGTACTGGAGTAGCAATGCTATTTCAATACAGCTACTTCGATTCACCTATGCTAAAATATCACTTTCACAAATAGTGCTTTCTGGAAGAGGTCTTCATCTGGAAGCAATTAGATAATTAAGATGACTTGCAAAAAGGAGTGCACCTTGCATTGTGGACATCTTATTACTCGATGGTTTCTTTGATTTATATTGCTTCAAGTTTTGACAGGCTTTTGCACTACAAAATTTACAATGCAAAAAACCAAGTTTCAATCCCATAACTTCAGGAATCCTGTATGTCATGTTCTTTGAGTGGGTGCAGACGTGTGTTACACTCCTGTGTGTGCACATCCTGTGCATCAAAACTGGAGACTTTTTCCTGGCAGTACCATAGGGGCAGCACTCGCATCCCGTGGCTCTAGCCTCTCCCCTGGCTATTTAAAGGCAGTGCCACCCCAACTTTCCTCACTGCCTAGAGTTGGAGCTTTCTTTGTGTGATGATTTACCTCATGCTATTTTTCTCAATTTCTCTGGAAATTTGTTGTATATAGTTCATAGTTAGTGTAGCTTAGTAGAACCCTTAGGTTTAGTTACAGTAGTTAGGATGGATAGTTAGTTGGCCTGGGTGACACCCTCATTAAGGTTTAAATATTGTCTGTTGTTTGGGGCGACTAAACCCAGTAGTGACCCACACACTGTGTGTGTTGTGCCTGGAAGAAGGGCACATTAAAAAAAAGTCATTTAAGAGGAGGATACGGTGGTGAGAGATTTTTGTGTCTGAAACAGTGCCTCTTAGAGCAGGCCACGAAGCCTACTTCGGCACTGGGGACCTCTTCAGGCTGTATAGTCCTGCACTCTCCTTTGGAGCTAACACAGAGTGGCTCCTGGCTCAATATTCAGTGCTTTCCATAACAGGAAGAGGGATACAGGAAGGAAATACAAAGAGGATGGTGCAACAGGGGAGGCCTGAGAAAGTAGGGCAACTGGCTAATTATCTTACCGAACTTAAGAAGCCTGGGAAACAAGCAGAAAGAACTGGAAGCTCTGGCACAGTCAAGGAACTATGATGTGACTGGAATAATAGACTTGGTGGGGTAACTCATATGACTGGAGCACTGTCATGTACGGGTATAAACTGTTTAGGAAGGACAGACGGGAGAGAAAAAGTGGAGGAGTTGCACTGTGTGTCAGGGAGCAGTATGACTGCTCAGAGCTCCTGTATGGAACTGGAGAAAAGCTGTTGAGAGTCTTTGGGTTAAGTTTAGAGGCCAGAGCAACAAGGGTGATATCGTGGTGGGCATCTGCTATAGACCACCAGACCAGGAGGATGAGGTAGATGAGGCTTTCTTCAGACAGCTAACAGAAGTTTCCAGATCACAGGCCCTGGTTCTCATGGGAGTCTTCAATCACCTTGACATCTGCTGGAAGAGCAATACACAGACAATCCAGGAAGTTTTTGGAGAGTGTTGGGGACAACTTCCTGGTGCAAGTACTGGAGGAACCAACTAGGGACCATGTTCCTCTTGACCTGCTGCTCTGCTGCTCACAAACAGGGAAGAATTGGTAGGGGAAGTAGAAGTGGGTGGCAACCTGGGAAGCAGTGACCATGAGATGGTCGAGTCATAGGCGCTGACTTCTACTCACGCTGATGAGTGATCGACCCTCCCCTGGCCCTGGCCCTGGCCCTCCCATTCCCATCCCTGCCCTGCCCCTATTCCGACTCCTTCCCCAAATCCCCACTCTAGCCCCGCTGCCTCCCCTCAGCGTGCCACGTTCCCACTTCTCCCACCTACCTCCCAGAGCTTGCTACGACGCCAAACAGCTGTTTGGCAGAAGCAAGCACTGGTAGGTAGGCGGAAGAGCAGGGCTGCAGCACAGTCAGGGGAGGAGGTGGAGGTGACGTGGGGCAGAGAGGGGAGCTTGGCTGCCGGTGGGTACATAGCATCCACTAATTTTTCCCAGTGGGTGCTCCAGTCCTGGAGCACCCACGGAATCGGTGCCTATGGGTCAAGTTCAAGATCCTGTCAAAAGGAAGAAAGGAGAGCAGCAGAATATGGACCCTGGACTTCAGAAAAGCAGACTTTGACTCCCTCAGGGAAGTGATAGGCAGGATCCCCTGGGAGGCTAATATGAGGGGGAAAGGAGTCCAGGAGAGCTGACTGTATTTTAAAGAAGCCTTATTGAGGGCGCAGGAACAAACCATTCCAATGTGCAGAAAGAATAGCAAATATGGCAGGCGACCAGCTTGGCTTAACAGAGAAATCTTCAGTGAGCTTAAACACAAAAAGGAAGCTTACAAGAAGTTGAAACTTGGACAGATGCCTAGGGAGGAGTATAAAAATATTGCTCAAACATGCAGGGGTGTAATCAGGAAGGCCAAAGCACAACTGGGAGTTGCAGCTAGAAGAGATATTAAGGGTAAGAAGAAGGGTTTCTAGAGGTATGTTAGCAACAAGAAGGTCTGGGAAAGTGTGGGACCCTTACTGAATGGGAAACGCAACCTAGTGACAGATGATGTGGAAAAAGCTGAAGTATTCAATGCTGGGGAGAAAGTGAGCAGCCCTCAGTGGTGAAAGAACAGGTTAAGGACTATTTAGAAAAGCTGGACATGCACGAGTCCATGGGGCCAGATCTAATGAATCTGAGGGTGCTGAGGGAGTTGACTGATGTGATTTCAGAGCCATTGGCCATTATCTTTGAAAACTTGTGGTGATCGGGGGAGGTGCCAGATGATCGGAAAAAAGCAAATATAGTGCCCATCTTTAAAAAAGAGAAGAAGGAGAATCTGGGGAGCTACAGACCAGTCAGCCTCACCTCAGTCCCTGGAAAAATCATGGAGCAGGTTCTCAAGGAATCCATTTTGAAGAACTTGGAGGAGAGGAATGTGATCAGGAACAGTCAACATGGATTCACCAAGGGCAAGTCCATGCATGACCAACTTGGTTGCCTTCTATGATGAGATAACTGACTCTGGGATAAGGGAAAGCAATGGAATGTGACGTATCTTGACTTTAGCATAGCTTTTGATATGGTCTCCCGCAGTATTTTTGCCAACAAGTTAAAGAAGTATGGATTGGATGAATGGATTATAAGGTGGATAAAAAGCTAGCTAGATTGTCGGGCTCAATGGGTAGTGATCAATGGCTCGATGTCAAGTTGGCAGCCAGTAACAAGTGGAGTGTCCCAGGGGGCTGTCCGGGGCCAGTTTTGTTCAACATCTTCATTAATGATCTGGATGATGGGATGAATTGCACCCTCAGCAAGTTTATGGATGACACTAAGATGGGGGGAGAGGTAGATACACTAGAGGGTAGGGATAGGGTCCAGAGTGACCAAGACAAGGTGAAGGATTGGGCCAAAAGAAACCTGATCAGGTTCAACAAGGACAAGTGCAGAGTCCTGCACTTAAGACAGAAGAATCCCATGCACTGCCACAGGCTGGGGATCAACTGGCTAATCGGCAGTTCTGCAGAAAAGGACCTGGGAATTACAGTGGACAAGAAGCTGGATATGAGTTAACAGTGTGCCCTTGTTGCCAAGAAGGCTAATGGCATATTGGGCTGCATTAGTAGGAGCATTGCCAGGAGATTGAGGGAAGTGATTATTCCCCTCTATTTGGCACTGGTGAGGCCACATCTGGAGTACTGCATCCAGTTTTAGGCTTCCCACTACAGAAAGGATGTGGACAAATTGGAGCGAGTCCAGCAGAGGGCAAAGGAAATGATTAGAGGGCTGGGGCACATGACTTATGAGGAGAGGCTGAGGGAACTGAGTTTATTTAGTCTGCAGAAGAGAAGAGTGAGGGGGGGGATTTGATAGCAGTCTTCAACTATCTGAAGGAGGATTCCAAAGAGGATGGAGCTTGGCTGTTCTCAGTGGTGGCAGATGACTGAACAGGGAGCAATGGTTTCAAGTTGCAGAGGGGGGAGGTCTAGGCTGGATATTAGGAAAAACTATTTCACTAGGAGGGTGGTGAAGCACTGAAAGGGTTACCTAGGGAAGATGTGGAATCTACATCTGTAGAGGTCCTCCAAGGAAAAGCCTCCTATAAGACCCACTGGGACTGTTCCAGGACTCAGAGGGACTTTTCTTCATCCTCTAAGAGGACTGCTGAGTGGCACTGAGTCCTTCGGTATACTCGATGGAGCAGGCCCATCTAATCACTCCACGGGACCATGCTGAGATCAATTGGACTCTATTGTCAACTCCAGTACTGGCCATGGGCTGTCCGTAGAGTCCAGTACTGATGACTACAGCATTTGCATGGATTCTCTCCACACCACTAGGATGATGTCAGACCTGCTTTGCCATTCTGGTCAAGATTCCCTGGTAGTTCAGGGGCTGTCAGCTGCTGGTGGCTTCTACCTCATCTTCTTCTGCTGTGGCACTGGTGCTGTCTGATTGGGTTGCGGAGCTGTCTCGTCAGCACTACATTCCTTACCATCTGGGGCAGAGTCACAGTCGACCTCCTTAGCATCTGTGTCAATGAACTCCTTGGTACTGCAATCTTTGTCACTGTGTCCTTACTATAGACACATTCATCAGGTTTGGCACCAACATCAATCTTGCCTCAGTCATTTGCTTAGACGACGATTAGACATGCAATGCATCTTCTGGTACTGATGGTGTTGACCTTCCATTCAGCCTCAGCACTGATGCCTTCTTCATATTGGCTTCTGGACGAGGCTGACCATTTGTTTTCTTCCTTGGGGTGACGCCTCCATTCCCACTAGATGACTTCTAGGGCTCCTGCAGATTTGGTTCAGGGATTTCCCCCTTTTCCCCTAGCCTTTGAAGTACTATTATTGATCCTCAGGTTACCGTCGGTACTGGGATTAGCACCATTCTTGCAGTAGGGATAGGGGCCTCTGGTCTCCCGGCCACAAGTGCCTTAGTCCTATTTGCAGTGGCCTCCTTGAATCCTTGGGATGTGCCTCAGTTTTAGAAATCCCATTCTTTGATGCAGTCTGGGGCAAAATCACAGATTCCCAGTGTGGTCTCTATTCCTGAGCCACCTCTATTACAGGTGCGGTCTGAGGTTATTCTTCCCGAGCCAGTCCAGACTGACTGTCTCCTACAAGAACATGTTCCCCCCGCCTTCCCTCCCAGCAGCCTCCATTGGCCCCTCACCCTTATTTTTCCTCTCCAGATGACTGCGCTATAGCAGACTCTTCCTCTCCAGTGCCTGAGGACTTTAGGTTATACTGGGATCTTAGGCATATACCTTCCTCCTTGGGGATTCAGACTGAAATCGTGAAGGAGAACATTCATAAGTTGCTGGATAGCCTCCTGTCCTCACCTCCAGGGAGAGCTGCTCCCCTGATAAATGAATCCTTTTTGGAACCTGCTTGAATCTCTTTGCAATACTCCAAATTCATTACCACCTACAGATAAGTGTTCTGAAAAGCCATAGTATGTCCCCATGCAGGACTTTGAGTGTTTTTACTCCCATCCAGCTCCTAACTCTCTTGTGGTGACTGCAGTAAATGACAGGTCATGACAGGGGAGATACAAGTCTACTCCTAAGGACAAAGAGTCCAAGACTGGACTTGATGGAGAGGAAAATGTATCTGACTTCATCATGGCAGATGCACACTGCAAATCATCAGGTGTTATTATCCAAATATTACTTTGTTAATTGGGATGCAGTGTCCAAATTCACAAAGAGATGCCTGAAGCTTCCAGAAGTTTAAAGCTTTCATTGCAGTGGGCCATCTGGTACCCAAGACTTTATTGCAGTCTGGACATGGTGGATGCTTCATCCAGAGTGATGGCATCAGATGTGACCATAAGGAGGGCCTCGTGGCTGCAGAATTTTGGCATAGCCCCTGATGGTCAGCAGGACAGAGGACTTACCTTTTGACTGTCACTTTTTGTGTTCAGAAAAGACTGATGAAACTTTACATTCCTTTCAGGTGTAGCAAACACTTGGAAAAACTCCGGTTACAGCTGAGTAATTCTCATTTTTTGTAGAAACTGAATGTTGTCTGCCTCCATAAATACAAATAGGCTTTATGCTGAACACAGTCAGGATCAGCGGCTTCACTAGCCTCTTCTTGGGAGGGGGGCACTGTGATGTTCTAGACAGAAAATTGGGGGGGGGGGCTGTCCTCTGCTTCTCCTCTGGTAAGTGCTGGCCCTGTCACCTCCTCTTCCTCCCCCTTAAGTGCCTGGCCAGGTTGGAGGAGTGACTGCTGCACTGGCTGGTGCCATGGTGCAGGCATCGGGGCGCTCCCCAATCTCCTTCTGCTGGGGCCAGGGCCCCAGGGCTGTGGCTCCTCCTCAGCTCCCTGCTGCCCTTCAACTGTTCACAGCTGGTAACAGCCACTTGGGCAGGAGGACCTGGGCCAGCAAAGCCCTCAGGGAGCAGTGATTACGGTGGGCGGCAGAGTCCGGGAACCCAGCTTAGAGCGGGTCAGTGTGGGCTGATGTGGGGACCCTCCACCTGCCCTGAGCTTACTCCTGCATTGCTACTTGCTGTGGCGCTGCCTTTAGAACTGGGCACCCAATCAGCAGTTGCTGCTCTCCACTCTGCCCTCAGATCTGGGCGGCCAGAGACAGGCCATTGTTACAGGGGTCTAAGGCAAATTTTGGGGTGGCTATAGCCTCCAGAGCCCTCCCTTCCTCCCAGTGATACCCCTGTTCAGGTCCTAAGATGATTAACAGATGCGTTACAGCACACCATTGTTTCAGTGCCTTTCAGTGAAACATCTGCCTTGGCCATAGTCGCAGTGCCCCTAGTCTGTTCCAGAACGGAATTCTTTGTAAAGCAATAGACAAAAGTGAAAAGTATTTTGGGTTTATGGTGTCTCCCAGGAAACACCTATCATACCACACCAAATTTATTCCCAGCCATTTGGATGATATTGTTATTATTGCATAACGTTTAATAAATGTTATTAAGGATATTCTGCATAGATTAAACTGAAAGACAGCTCTTCTAATTAAAATGTGGGCTTACACCGATTGAAACAAGAGATGCTTGCATCTAACATTTAAGGGCTTTGTGATTAAATAAACAGTCTTATCCCGGATGATTTTGCACCGTTTAAGGAAATATACTATTATTTTCAATTTGTGGAATAAAGTTAGAAGGTGATTTCAATTATATTCAGCGCTGGATTTTTTTAAAATGAATTTAAAGTTAACATTTAAAGTGTTTGCAATGTGAAAACAGCAATAACTAGATTTTACAAATCTTGTTCAATAATTTACATATGAAAGAATATATTTATGCAATACAGATCTTGTGATAAATTGTTGTTGCTCTATATTTAATATCTCCATGGGACAGATTTGTAAAGGCACCACAGCTAGTTAGGCACTCAACTCCCATTGAAAATCTCCCCAGCTTATTACAGTCTTAAATAAAAGTACGCAGTTTTTAATCATTAACAGGATAATATTATTTTCTAGATTCTGTGTTAGTGGCTCTTACAGTTCTTCTAGATATTGCACTTTTCTGGCTTGCTCACATTTGTTGTCACTTGCCTTCATTTAGAGGGGCAAAAGAGACAAAATCCAGGATGATTTGTGCCGGTGACGCAAATGAGGAGAGATTCTAATGAAACAGAGAGAGAGAGAGAAGCTTTAGAAAAAAATACTAGTTGATTATCCTAATGGTGTTCCTTGTCCAATGTTAGAAGACGGTGACTTTTTGTGAGACTTTACCATATTCACATGATGAGGAAAAAGCCATGTCACTTCCCATTACCTGCAGGGTCACTAAACCCACAATCAGTAATGTGCACATGTGTGTTGGCAAACACCATGGTTGCCTGAAGCTGTCAGGGTATGTCTACACTCAAGTAAAGGTGTGCTTGTGGGACAGGTTGGCATATCCCTGCTAATTTTAATCTACCTGGCATAGGTAATAACAGTAGTATAGATTCTAAGGCCAGAGGGGACCATTGTGATTAACTTGTCTGACCTCCTGTATAACACAGGCCATAGAACTTCCCCAAAATAATTCCGAGAGCAGATCTTTTAGGAAAAAAACTTTATTGATTTAAAAATTGTCACTGTTGGAGAATCTACTATAACCCTTAGTAAATTGACAGAGCAAGACTGATATCCAGAAATCACCTACTACAGGACATGACCAACAAGGAAAATAACAGAACACCACTGGCCATCACATACAGTCCCCGGCTAAAACCTCTCCAGTGCATCATCAACGATCTACAACCTATCCTGGAAAACAATCCCCCACTCTCACAAGCCTTGGGAGGCAGGCCAGTCCTCGCTTACAGACAGCCCCCTAACCTGAAGCAAATACTCACCAGCAACTACACACCACACCACAGAAACACTAACCCAGGAACCAATCCCTGTAACAAACCCCGTTGCCTTCTCTGTCCCCATATCTACTCTAGCAACACCATCATAGGACCCAATTACATAATCAGAGGCTCATTCACTTGCACATCTACTAATGTTGTAGGTGCAGGATTTTATAATTGTACTAAGAGAATAGAGGTATTAATATATGTCTTGATATCATTTTACCAGCCACCTTTTTGAATAGCAGAAAGGAATGACCCTCTGGGAAATTGGTAGGAATGCATCTGACAGACTGCCAGTGTCTGTACTGATTTTAAGGCAGGAACAGACCAGAACAATCATTATAACTGATTATGGTCACCCTTTTGTTTTAGGATAAATTATAACATCTAGTATGATTTCCTATATGTATTACAAATTAGGCACTCTAGTTAAATATACATTTCTTTGTTTTAAGGTTTAGTAAGTAACAGACAGGATCTTGTATTGTGTCTATGTTAAGGAGATTCAAAATAAACTGACACTGTTTCTATTCTCAAAGGTCTCTGTAAAAAGACTGCGTGAATGAGGAATTTATGCATCAGGAAAAGATAAGATGTGAAGGCCATTGTTATAGCCAGATGGTCAAGGAAAAAGGAGTAAAGAGACTTAACGACACCAGAAAATCATCCACGTACATCCATAATGAAGGAAGGGCAAATTGACGACCCTGAGGTGAAGGCTGACACCCCTAAAGACAGGACAATTGATTAAATCGGAACTAGGACAGGATAACCCTCTTGGAAATGTATTGGAATGTTTACATCAAAAGATACACCAATTAAGAAGTAACCAGTCACAGACTGACACAGCAAAATCCATAGACTTCAACAGAGAAAAAAGACTATAAGAACAGGGTGCTTGGCCATGGGACTTTGGTCACAGAGGGGAGCAGGGCTCTGTCAGTCGCGATCCGATGCTCCTGGAGTGTGGCAAGATGAACCCAATCTGGCTGACCACTAAATTGATCCAGACTCTGGACTGGTAACTATAAATATCAACTGGCCAGACTGTGTGCGTGTGTGTGAGTGTGAGAGAGAAAGAGATTGAAAAGCATATGCTAACTGTTGTATTCTCAATAAATGCGGCGTGCTGCCTTCTTCCCTATAAAGATCCTATGTGCTTCTTATAAGTATACAATGTAATATATGGCGTCATGGGCCAGCAAGGCCCCTGCCATGTACATTGGCCAAACAGGACAGTCTCTATGTAAAAGAATAAATGGACACAAATCAGACATCAGGAATGGTAACATACAAAAGCCAGTAGGAGAACACTTCAATCTCCCTGGACACTCAATAACAGATTTAAAAGTAGCCATCCTTTAACAAAAAAACTTCAAAACAGACTTCAAAGAGAAATTGCTGAGCTACAATTCATTTGCAAACTTAACACCATCAATTTGGGCTTGAATAGGGACTGGGAGTGGTTAACTCACTACAAAAGCAATTCTCCCTCTCTTGGTATTGACACCTCCTCATCAATTATTGTGAGTGAACTACATCCACCCTGCCTAAACTGGCCTTCAACATTGATTCTCCACTTATAAGGTAACTCCCTTCTCTTCTTATGCCAATACATATTTATGTCTGTATCTGTAATTTTCACTCCATGCATCTGAAGAAGTGGGTTTTTCACCCATGAAAGCTTATGTCCAAATAAATCTGTTAATCTTGAAGGTGCCAGCGGACTCCTCGTTGTTTTTGTGGATACAGACTAACACGGCAACCCCTCTTATATTTGATCATTCTTGTGGCTCATCTCTGAACCATCTCCAATTTATCAACAACCTTCTTGAATTGTGGGCAGGAGAACCAATATTCCAACCATAGTTGTACCAATGCCAAATACAGAGGTAAAATAACCTCCCTACTCTTACTTGAGATTCCCCAGTTTATGCATCCAAGGATAGCATTAGCCCTTTTGGCCACAGCATCACACTGGGAGCTCATGTTCAGCTGAATATTCACCACAACCCCCATATCTTTTTTTTTTTTTTAATCACTGCTTGCCGGGATAGAGTTCCCCATTATGTAAGTATGGCCTACATTCTTTGTCCCAGATGTGTACATTTACATTTAGCTGTATTAAAACGCACATTGTTTTCTTGAGCCCATCTTACCAAGAGATCCTGATTGCTCTGTACCAGTGACCTGTCATCTGCATTATTTAACACTCCTCCAATTATTGTGTTATCTGCAAACTTTTTCAGTGATAATTTTGTGTTTTCTTCTTAGTCACTGATAAAAATGTTAAATTGTAGAGCCAAGAACCAATCCCTCTGGGATTCCACTAGAAATACACCTGCTCAGTAATCATTCCCTGATTACAATTACATTTTTAGACCTATCGGTTAACCAACTTTTAATCCACATAATGTGTGGCATGTTAATTTTATATCTTTCTAGATTTTTTTTTAAATCAAGATGTCATGTGGTACCAAGTCAAACACCTTAGGAAAGTGTAAGTATATTACTCAACATGATTACTTGTATCAAAAAATGTGTAATCTCATTTAAAAAAAAAAGATATCCAATTAGTCCGATAGGCTATATTTGCCATAGACCCATGTTGATTGGCATTAATTGCATTTTCCTTCAATTATTTATGAATCAAGTCTTGTATCAGACACTTATATTTCCAACAGCAATCTATACATAATTAAGCAGTGATAATCTGTAGACATCAAAATGCTTTTTCAAGGTAATTATCATTCTCCTTGCTTCACAGATGGGGAAACAGAGATGACAAAGGTGCCTAAGGTAAAAAATGAATCACTGGCAGAGCTAGGAATACAACTTAGGTCCCCTGACTCCCACTCTAGTTTCCAATCCATTGGACCACGCTGCCCCACTCTTTATTGTTTTTAATAGAGTTGAAGAAAATACATAACTTTTTAATACCTAAAATAGTTAACTATATACATATTGCATACCCATGTGGAGAATATAGCCAGTGTTTCTTTTTGAATCCAGATGCATATTCTCCATACACACCTATTTTCATTTAACACTGTGAGTATTCCTAAGAGAGAAAAGAGAGGATTCACTTTAGATGGGACTTCCTTTAACCATGTTCTGTGAATTTTTACTTATAGTGCTGGTTATTTCTGCTTTTGATTGCCTCTAGAAAACTGAAATATATATTGTAATGAGTTGCACAAGTTTTACTTGAATAGACCTTTCTAAATTCATATTTTGAATCTGGGCCAAAGTTTTAAGACTTTTGAAAACCACTAATAAGGAACAGCACTGATGGCTGATTTGCTATGAAAAGTCCCTGGTATAGATGCAGTTATACTGGCAAAACTGTGCCTTTGCTGGGATAGCTTATTTTCTCTGGGGGCGACGATGGAATCAGCTATGCTGGCAAAAATGCTCACCTGTGCGTGTCTGGGGGCATAGCCCATGATTCTTTAACTTAAAATAAAGCCCATTGGGAGTTAGGTGCCTAAATACATTTGAGGCCCTGGGCCAAGGTGTCTTTAGGCACCCAAACTCAGAGATCATTTTTTAAAATGGTAGCTTTAACCTCTCTGGCTTGGTTTCCCCAAGGGGGGGTAATAATATTAGGACTGAGTGAAAGGGTGGGAAAAACTTGTAAAAATCCCACCCAATTTTGAGCCCTCTGAATTTTGCTTGACATGAAACTTTGTGCCCCCAAGCATGTTCCACAGATTGGTTTGCAAAATGCTTCTTTTAGTTCTAAATTTTGTAACACTGCTCAGTCAAAACTTCAATGGAAGATACTATAGCATCCATCTTGGGCAAGTTTTGCTTGTGGAAAGAAGACTGAAAAGAATAAAGCAACATTCAAAACGTACATCCACACATATTTCCAGTGTGCCATCTACACTCAGTCCTATAAGATCTTTTGTGTCCCTAAGCCCAACCTTGTGTCCTGACCATGGCAGAAGGCTGAGGTGAAGTGCCAAGGCAATAGAAATCTCAAGTCAGCTGTAAGATCAGCTGCTGCCAGATCTTTCTGCTGAGGGCAGACAGTTGTACAATGTGATCATTTAGTCTGACCTCCAGCATAACACAAGCCATAGCAATTCCTTGAATCATTTTCTGTTAAACTAGACTATATCTTTTAGAAAAACATCCAATCTTGATTTAAAAATTGCCAGTGATGGAAAACCCACCACAGTCCTTGGCAAATTGTTCCAAAGATTATTTACCCTCACTCAATGGTGGATTAATGCATGGGGCCACAGAACCCATGCCCAGGGGCCCTGGCCAATTTGGGGGCCCCCACAGGGGCACCAAAACTTGTGTAGAAGTATGGGGGGACTGGTGCTCTTCCTCTTCCCCCCTAGACCCCACCCCTCCTCCTCTTATACCCCCAAGGCCCCACCCCCTGGCGAAGCCAGAAGCCAGAACTAGGCAGTGGTAAGAGCCACCCAAGGAGCCCAGGTTGCTGTGGGGAGCCCCATAGCCTCCTCCTCCCCTTGGCAGGGTGCCCAAAGGCAGCCACCAGCCCATTTCCCTGCCCCCCGGGGTGCACCAGCCAGAGTGAGTGGAGGGACTGGGCTCCCCACAGCAGCCCAGGCTCCCTGAGTGGCTCTTACCATGGCCCAGCTCTGGCTTCTGGCCTGGCCAGGAGGTAGGTGCTTGGAGGGAAAGGGAAGAACAGGGGACAGAGCCCCATGGCAAGGGGGGCTCAGGGCCCCCTCAGCCCTCTACTTGGAAGCTGCAAGCACCTCTAGCAGGAGCTGTGCTTTGCGTTATGGGATCTGATCACCTTATCAGTTCCTCCACCATGAAGTACAGCACCTGCCACTGCTGCTCTGTGCCTGACCAAGGCTACTCTGCTCATGTTAAAAATTGGGAGGGCATGGCCTCTCTTTGCCTCCCTCCACAACTCTTTGTGCCCAGGGCCCCAATACATCTCAATCTGCCTTTGCCCTCACTGTTAAACATTTGTAACTTATGTCTAGACTAAAACTGTCCAGCTCCAAATTTGAGACACTGAATGTTGCTATATCTTTGTCTGCTAGATTGAAGAGCCCTCTGTTATCTAATTCCTGTTCTCTATGTAGCTTCTTATAGATAGAGCAAGTCACGACTTAACCATCTCTTTGATAACCTTTAACAGATTAAACTTCTTCAGTCTATCGCTATAATGGATATTTTTTCCAATTATTTAATCATTTTTGTGGCTCTTCTCTGAATCATCTCTACTTTTTCAACATCCTTCTTGCATTTGAACACCAGAACCAGGGCACAGTACTCTAGTACCGGGTATGCCACCAACAAATCCAGCGGTGATATATAACCTTGGTACTCCTACTCAATATTCCCCTGTTTATAAGTGTAAGTAAGCAGGTATTTAAAATATTTCTCTGGATTTTCTTTTAGGAGGGGTAGATGAGAGGGGGTGTACAAAACAAGATAATATTTGATGCAAAAATATCTGCCTGAGTTGTCATCCTGAATGTAGAAATTTCATTTGCAAAGTGATTAAATGCTGTGTTAAGGAAGATTTTTAGTTGAATAAGTGGCAATTTGATATAATACACTCTAGTCTCTCATCTCTGGATGCTTGATTCACTTTCAGTTACCTCCACAGGGGCAGATTGTGCTCCTACTTAAAGCAGTGTAAGTCAGGAATAACTCCATTAACTCACAGCGGTGTGAAACAAGTGGAAGTGAAAAGAGAATCAGGCACAGTATTGTGATCATCCATGAAGAATTAAGGGCTACTGCGAAAGATCTGCTGAACAGCTAAACATCTTAGGTTTCTGATAGGAGAGTAGGATGCTTCCAGCTAGAATAGCTATACTTTCACCTAGATATGTCTGATTTTGACTTCAGGTCCATGTCAAGGCATTTCTCTGCTAAGTACCAGTCATCCAGACTGGACTCAATTCTAAACCAGATTAGCCTCTGACTGCTGGATTGAGAATGAAGCCCACAGGAATCTATATCCTCTTTAGCTTTAGGCTTCTGACGCCATAGGATATGTCCACATCACAAATTAAGGTGTGATTGTAGCATGGGAGGCATGCCCATGCTAGCGTTAATCTAGCTAGTATGCCTAACAATAGGAGTGAAGGTGTAGCAGCACACACTTCAGCATGGGCTGTGTGCCCCATTACAAACCTGCGAGGGATCCTGTGTATGTATTGGGCTGCTAGCTGGTGCTGATATCCATGCTGCCATGTCTTCACTATTGTTATCTATGCTAGCTCAATTAGAGCTAGTGTGGGTATATATCCCTGCCCATGCTACGGTCACATATCATTTATGGTGTAGATCAGTGGTTCCCAAACTTGTTCCGCCGATTGTGCAGGGAAAGCCCCTGCCGGGCTGCATCAGTTTGTTACCTGCCGTGTCCGCAGGTTTGACCCTCGCAGCTCCCAGTGGCCGCGGTTCGCTGCTCCAGGCCAAATGGGAGCCCTGGAAGCGGCGTGGGCTGAGGGATTACTGGCCGCAGCTTTCAGCAGCTCCTATTGGCCTGGAGCAGCGAACCGCAGGCCACTGGGGCAGGTGATCGGACCCTAACCTGGGACACGGCAGGTAAACACAATCGGCTGGGCCCGGCCAGGGCTTTCCTGAACAAGTGGTGTGCAACAAGTTTGGGAACCAGGCGTAGATGTACCCAATGTCTCCTAAGGGCATTTTACCTTTTAAGCAGGGAAGGGGCCAGGAAAGCTTAGAGCCTGGGATGCTGTGGCAGAACCCTCTTGTGCTTGATAACCTAGTGGAGGTGGAGTAATGGATTTAGTATCACATCATGTCAGATTCAGTTCCTAAGGGCATTCATGCCAGATATGTGGACTTTTTTCGGCAAAGAGAGTGGTAGTCTAGGTCATCTGGTGTTGTTGGTCTGTAACTGGAGGATCACACTTCATGACAGAGTAGCCCACTCTAGTCCCTGGTGGGACATGAATCCACTTTTTTTGAACACATCACACACATTTGACACAATTATCCCGCTCTTAAAAAGTTTTCAGCCCTAAAATACATACGTCCTTGCATATGAGAGACAGGGCAGCGGATCTTGACACTG
The DNA here is from genome assembly GCF_009764565.3 of Dermochelys coriacea. NCBI lineage: Eukaryota > Metazoa > Chordata > Testudines > Dermochelyidae > Dermochelys > Dermochelys coriacea. Next base: position 331,802,441 of record NC_050068.2, read on the forward strand.
TGTCTTGGTAGGGAGGAAATGTTACCCTGTTCGATGATCAGTGGAAAAAAATGCAAATAAGCTGATTACAATGCTGAGTATGACTTTGCAATCAGTTTAGAAAAAGGGCTGGCTGTGTTCAGCATTGGTCAGATAGTCATGGCCAGACCTAACAGGAAGAGGGTTTGTCAACTGCTGGAAATTAGCCCACCTTGATTTCTCACTACAAAAGTGTTCTCCACACCTCACCAACCTCACATCTGTGATAATAGCTCTACATTACCTGAGCCTCTTTGTACAGTGTGTATGGTACACCACCATGTTTGTCATGGTTCTCTGGTGTATATAAAATCTTCCCCACTGTTTTTCCACTAATGCATCCGATGAAAGTGAGCTTGTAGCTCTGAAAGCGTAGCTCAATAAATGTAGTCTCTAAGGTGCCACAAGTACTCCTTTTCTTTTTTTAGGGAACAGGGTGTAAGCAGAACTAATTGTTGTGATGTTGAGCATGACTTGTCCACACTGACCAAAAAGTCATTGTCACCGTGGTGTCAGCTGACTCAACCTTTTACAGTAGTAGTCTCACAGGACAACATTTCTAATGAAGATATACCCTTGGATTCTTAATGGTGTATTTTAATGGTGCCTTGCAAAGCACCTATCTATGCTATATTTGGCCTTTTCCAATGCTAACTTTTGTTTATAAGATAAAAATTTAAACAAGCTCTCTTTCTGTACAAATGACAGCCCTCAGTCAGACTCTAGCAAGGCTTTTTAACTTGTAAAATTATTTTTATTATATGAATATAAAACAATAATGTTTGGAACATGTGTAAGAGGAACCAAGATACTGATGGCTATAGGACATACAATTTCATGGAAACTATTCACCACCTGCCTCAAAATGGTTATGAACAAGATCAATTAGAAGAGTGGTGGCAACATAAATGGAAACAATTATCCCATCTCAGATTCGTGGACAACATCAAACTTATTGCCGAAAGCACCATGCAGAGCATGCTACGAAGACTCGACAAGAAAAGCAGTCAGGTCGGCCTGAAAATGAACTGCTGCAAAATGAAATAATGGTAACAGGAGAAGAAATTGAAGAAGTGGAACAGTACATATATTTGGACCAAGAAGTTAATGTGCACCAAGACCTGAATGGAGAACTCTCATGAAGGATTCGGGCAGGATGGTGTGCGTTTAATTCCATCAAGGACGTCCTCAAAGGAAAAATCAACAAGACCACATGTACAAATATCTTCAATTCAACCATGCTGCCAGCCATGCTGTATGGCAGTGAAACGTGGGCACTGACGAAAAGAGAAGAACAGCGGCTGTCGGTAGCTGAAAGGGCAATGGAATGAGCTATGTTGGGAATTTCCCTTTTGGATCGCATCCCAAATGAAATGATCCGAGAACTCAGCGGTGTGAAAGATATTGTTGTGGAAAGCAGACATCACAAGATGCAATGGGCAGGCCACACAGCATGGCTCACGGACAATAGGTGGACTGCAATCATTGCTGAGTGGTACCCGCGAGAACAGAAAAGACCACCCGGTTGGCCTCCAAGAAGACGGGAAGATGACATTGTTAAACGTTTCTAACGAACCTGGAGAAGAAAGGCAAGCATGCGAGAAGAATGGCGGACATATTGTGATCGACACAGTCTTAATGACAGCTGAAGACCGATCGATCTAGGTGATAGGGGCAATATATGCCAAGTATGCAACTGCACAAACTTTGCTTTGTCAACACATGCTCTCAGAATGCAGCTGAGTACACCCCAGCCAATGGACTCTACCTCCTCTCCCACACTCTGTGCACCTTGTATGTTGGACTGATGGAGCCCAAGCTTTATTATCCAGGTTGCTGAAAATGTTTCAACCTCCTTCTAGATAATGAAAACTTTCCAGCCCTCCCCACTGTTGAAAACCACCTTGATTCTTCTTCTGAGGGGCTAAACCCACCTAAGCAATTTCTGTGACTCGCTGAGTTGTCCAACCCTCCCATGACCAAATGTACAATTTAAGTTATGGATGACAGGTATTATGCTTCACACAGGATCTTGCACCTGCCAAATCTAGAACCAGACCTTCATGGGTTACAGAGAACATGTTCTATCATTTCCCTTCAGACTACGCTTATGTCCAGTGACACCATAATAATAGTTAAGGCTATGTCGGACTTCACATTATAAAATCATGTTCCAGTAAGACTATATCTTGGCCATAAGGTTTAGTATCAGTAGTCCTAATTTGAGTTCAATTTTATGTATTTAAACTTTGAGTGTATACACAGCAGCAGTACAATACAGTATATGAAATCACCTATTTTCTGCCCTGTGTTGTTTAGCTGGGAATGTTAAGGCACACAGACCTTAACATTATTGTCACTCAGAATTCTGTGCGAACATATAGGCACATATCATTTATTTTTAGAGAATACCAGATAGCTGAGAACACCACAGCCAATGGACTTCAACTCCTTGCACTGTTGTGTGGAAAACTTTTTGATCAGTTCTAGTTACCTATATGGCATCCATCAATATAATTTCTGAACAAGTCACAATCTTTAACGTACTCATCCCCATTTTAAAGATGGAAAATTGAGCCACAAAGAGACTGTGATTTGCCCAATGTTACACAAGAAGTCTAGGGCAGAGCAAGGAATTTAACTGAGTCACAGGTTATCGTTCCACTGAAACAGCCTTCTTCTCCACACACAGTCAGTGGAAAAATAGCCCAACCTTTGAACAGTCAGCTCTGGTGTAAGTTGCAGTTCCAGGGAAACAGATTAAAACTCTTTCTTGGAAGTGGCTCAATATGTATCCTTTTTCTATCCTTTTTCTCAGAAAATTCATGGTTATTGCTCTTGTCAGGTGTATTATTATAGGAATCTTATCTTGTGTTAATCCATATTTTATCATGTTTTCCCCTCCTATTAGAACAACACATGTTTTCCAATAGGCTCTAACAATACTTCTTGGAAATATATTCCATGGCAACATTTTAACCAATTGTACATTTGTCAAACCCAGCTGCAAAATAGTAAACATTATACAGCACTGTTTGCAACATGATCCTCAGGGTCTATCAGCAATTCTGTTAAAATAAAAACAACCACATATTAAAGGACTTATAATAAAAGCTTAAAATTGGTCTCTAAGCCAAAACTGAAATTGGCAGGTGTGTTGAAGCTGGGGTGCTTTTAATTTTCATTTTTTTCATAAAAACTCTGAATACAGAAAAAGAGGCTGAAGAAGATAAGCATTTGAGGGAAAGCAAATTAACATGACTAAAGGGATATGCCATGAGTGATGTATTTACCACTGCATTTCCTAGAGCTGGGCAGAGAATGGTAACTTCATTTTGCAGAAGATTTTGATATATTGTTTTAGTCTGATCTGGAACAAGGGGTTCAGAAAGGGAACAGAGCTCCGACTGCACGGCAGTCTACCCGGCAGGCTGCCCTCAGCAATGAACCCCAGAAGCTTGGAGACCCTGACTCTGGGGCAGTCTGTATAGTGAGCTGCTGTGATCCCTGGATGCCCAGGCCTCTGAGGAGCTAGATGTCTGGGCTGCTGGGGAACCAGAAGCTTCCAAGGGCTTCCAGGTTCTCGGCTCCCCATTAGTCCACCAGACAGGCTGATGAGGAGCTGGGCAGGCAAGCTGGCAGGAAAGCAGACAGGTTTTGACAAATTGGCAAATTCTGACCAAAAAAACCTGTTGTATTGGAATATTTCTGACCAGCTCTCGTTTTTCTGACCAGCTGAGAAGTGCTGAAGACCCTCTTCTGCCATTGACAGCAGGAGTTGAGGGCCCTCAGCACCGCACAGAATATATTTGGAACTTTATAGGATTGAGCAATCAGTGTATTGGCCCAGTGAATCAGTGTGGTCCAGTGAATAGGGCACTGGAGTGGGAGTCAGGATATTTGGGGATTATTCCCATTTCCCAGCTCTGTCACTTACCTCTCTGTGACCTTGGGTAAGTCCCTTCACCTCCCACAGTGCTTGTGTTTGTCTGTTTGATTGTGAGTTGTTTGGAGAAGGGATTGGCTCTCACTCTGTGTTTGCAGAAAATCTTATAAGATGGGGCCCCAGTCTCCTTTTGGAGTGCTACACATTACTGCAATGCAAATAATAAGTAAGAGTTATTATGAGTAGAGTTCAGCGACTAGTTCATAATGAATAATTTATTGAATTAATTTTGCCTCTTTTTCTTTTCACAAATTGTCCATATGATGATTGCAATTTTTGCCAGTTTATTCACTCTTTATAATTATTTTCTCAGTAATTTCTTCAAGTGGTTCACAACCCATTGACTGATTGCACACTGGATATTTGAAATTCAAGTTTCATTGGCTAGCTTTGGTCACAGAGGTAATGTGATCAGTTTCTGCTCTCTGATTGGATGAGAGTAGGTCTCAGCCCCTGGGCTGGGATGAGAATACTCATCTTTAAAATTTCAAAATTTATTTTCAGTGAATATTCTCCAGAATTCATTTAAAATTCACTGTTTCTGGCAACCTTCTTGCTAGCCAGCTAGTTTGTAGAGTAGCCCTGGAAAGTGAGCATAAAAAGGAGTGAAAAGCACATTTGTTTAAACAGCTGAATGAATATGTGTAGGACCTTCTCAGTGTATTAATCCAGCAGCATCAGGTATTAGAATTAGATGTTATCTGAAACTTCAGGTATTGGCTTGTTCAACTGGCAAGTTACTGATTAAATGGACATTGTATCACTTTGCTATCCCATTTATTTATTTGCTGCCTTTCCCTAGACAAATAATTTTTGGCACTGATATATAATGTGCTAGTTTAAAAATGAGGAAACTTACTATTGTATTTTCATTATTGCTGTCACCAAAGGAAACTATGAAAATAATTCTGAAGGGTTTTATATCCCTGGTGCACAAGTGTTAAATGAATGTAAAGCCATAATGAGATGAAAACTGAATTATTGCAATACCTTTTAATGTCTAATGGGAATCTTTGGTAGGCTCAGATTAGATTAAACTCTTGTTGTTTTACTTCAGTGCATTTAGATGAAGGAAAAGACCATCTTTAGGGCTGTAGCTGGAATAGTCACTTTGAGCCTCGTTTTGAGTGGGTTGGGGGTTGAACACATTTGAAAGCCTCAGCCTTTGCTCACAAAAGTTTGGTGAACAACTGCAATTATTATACAGATCGGAAAAGCACAAATCTCACTCTCTTCCTAGGCAGTCTCGTTCGTTCCCCAGCAACAACCCCCCCTTCTGCTGGGGTATTCCTTAGCCCCAATTCAGCAAAGTATTTCAGAACTTGCCTAACTGCATGTAGTCCCCTTGAGATCAATGGGGGAATTGGGCCCCAATGGCACACTAGGGATTATGGGGCATCTGCCCTAGCACACATTTTTTTTTCAGGTCATCCTCAGGAGCTCACCAGCTGCCGCATAGATTAAGAGTTATCTTTCAATAAAGCCACCTAGCAAGGGAACAGGGCATTTTCCCCACTCCTGCTGCACTGTGGAGGTGGTGATAGGGGAGGAATGGAGGCAGTCACTCATTTCTCATGGTTCTCTGAAGCCTCTTCTGGAAGAAATGGCCCTTTGTGGCTCCAAAAACCCGGTGGGAAGGATTGGAAGGGGCTCCCAGGCCCCAGCAGTGAGAAGCAGACTCCATCGCGAACCTCACAAGACATTGTGTTGGTGCTGATTTGGAAGAAGAGGCAGCTGGTGAAGGAGAGAAAGGGGCTGCGGGAGAAGGGAGCAGCTGGTGTAGCTGTGGCAGAAAGACATCTATATATGTCAGGCCTGGGGGAGTCAGGGAGGTGCTGATTTCTCTTGGAGGTTCCAGTTTACCAAAGTCAACCTTGGTTTGCATCCATACTGCAGAGCTCAATTTGCCATCCCCTTCCTGGACTAAGCTCACCAGAGCTTGCACAGCTCCAGCAGTGACTTAGTTTGTGTGGAAGTGCAGGCCTTGATCTCAACTTCTTTTTATCTCCATCTCTGTAAAATACATTAAAAAAGAAAACAACACAAAACAATAACACGATTAGACTGTGCTTCACCCGGGTATGCTTTGCTGCCTGAATGCATAAGTTCAATAGCGTAGCCTATTTAGCTGTGCTCTTTGATAATGAAAAGCAGTTGGATCAAAGAGTTACAGCAGTTGCACTGTTTGTCTATAGAAATGCTTGCCAGTAAACATGCTCAAGGTTATTTCTAAAAATAGGACATCCTTTTCCTGCACGGCTGTGAACATGGACTGAAAAAATGGATCATTAAGGCTTGTACGCTGAACTACAGGAAATCAACTCTCTTACTAGCCAATTTACTAGCAGTTGTTAATGATGTCAGTGCCGTAAAAATATGGTATAGGGCACAAAAACACGGTTATTTTATTTTATTTTTTTTACACAATAACATGTTTGAATAGAACCCCATGAAATGATACACAATCACCTAGCTTAAGGTATCTGCCAGAGTGATTCAGTATGTTTCATGCTTACCATGGAGCAGAAAAGCAGGGTGGCTTTAGCTGTTTCAGGAAAAAAAAAATCACTGAATTTCTCCTCAGACACTTATTTTCTTCCCCTAAAGTGACACTCCCAGGATATAACTCATATATCTAACTTCTTAAAGCCTGTGTCACTACTAATCACTGGATAAAGTCCAGATTTCATAGGCACTTAGGTTATTAGGCCAATTAACTTAATGCAGTCCCACTGACCTTCAGGCATGTAGTAACTTTGCTCAAGGGAATACTCACATTAGGGCTGGACTGTCACAATCTTGACTTGCCTCACTCCTTTGCTTGGATTTTGACTTTGGCCATGTTGAGAGGAGGAGGGGCTACTCAGTGGCTGGGTGAGAGACCTCCAAGGAACTCCTGGACGTTGTAGGAAGTGATGCTGGTGATTTGGCAGGTGATGGTTTTCCCTTTGAGGACTAAGCCAAGGCGACAGCACAGAGACAGAAGTGCTGTACTACCAAAAGTTACATAGTTTGTATCAGATTTGGAGCTTGGGTCCTCATCACTTGATTGAATTTACCGAAGATTTGTTGGCATTTTTTCAGTAGTTAGAAATGTTTAGTATCCTGGCGAAATTCCAATGCAAGTGGTTACATGCTGCCTCTCTAATCCCCCATGCAATTATAGCTGGAGTATTCTTACTTCCACTGCACGTTTATATTGTCCTGCAGAGGAGTGCTCTTGAGCAGCTGTTATGTTCAATCAGAGATGCCACATTTCAGTGGTGAATTGATCCCTCAATATTCCTTGCTTATATCTCAGAGATGATGTGAGGCTTTGATAGCTAATGTCTGGAAAGTGCTTGGACATCTCTGCATTTCTGTATACATCTTAAGAACTGATCTCAGAGGATGTCATCAGCTTTATATTGTAATCTGAAATGTGCATTTGCTAATACCCTATTAAAATGATCTTTCATATCATGCTCATTAAAGCAGAGAGAGCAAAGTTTAACACAGATGTAATTTAAACCATCTCATCAAGACTCATAAAAATGCTCTACTCAGTAATTATACTTAACTCTTATACAGCACTTTTCATCCATACATCTCAGAGCATGTTATAAAAGAAAGTAAACATTATTATTCATATTCCATAGGTAGGGAAACTGACGCCAGGAGTGTGTAGTGACTCACCCAAGGTTACAAAGAAGGTAAGTGGCAGAGCCAGGAAGAGGACTGAATTTTCCTGAATTCTAGTCCAGTGCCCTATCCACTAAACAAAACTACCTTCAGAGGTAAAGGGCAAAGAAAATACCCTGAAATAATTAGAGCTGGCACTAATGGCTCTACTCAGAAAGACCGCATTTTGTTTTGTCTGGTTCAGACTACAGGAAATTTGCAGAACAAAATACAAAAGCAGGAGTGTGTGTGCATTTAAAGAAGGACTTGTGTCTTCACTTAATGTTTCAGAAGCTTTGCACAGTTCATGATTTATTGAATATGGACAGGACTATATTTCTTCTTGTTGTTTCCTTCCTTGCTTGAAAAGGCAATTGCCACGAAGTTATATCTCACACTTGCAGGTTCTGGACACCAAAAGCTCACAATGACACAGGGAAAATGAATGTTTAATCTTTTGAAAGTTGTAAGAATGAAAGACTGGAAATAGATTCATAGATACTAAGGTCAGAAGGGACCATTCTGATCATCTAGTCCGACCTCCTGCACAGCGCAGGCCACAGAATCTCACCCACCCACTCCTACAAAAAACCTCACCCATGTCTGAGCTATTGAAGTCCTCAAATCATGGTTTAAAGACTTCAAGGAGCAGAGAAGCCTCCCTCAAGTCAACCATGCCCCATGCTACAGAGGAAGGCGAAAAACCTCCAGGGCCTCTCCAATCTGCCCTGGAGCAAAATTCCTTCCCGACCCCAAATATGGCGATCAGCTAAACCCTGAGCATATGGGCAAGATTCATCAGCCAGATACTACAGAAAATTCTTTCCTGGGTAACACAGATCCCATCCATCTAATATCCCATCTCAGGGGATTAGTCCTATTTACCCTGAATATTTAAAGATCAATTAATTACCAAAATCCCATTATCCCATCATACCATCTCCTCCATAAACTTATCAAGTAGAATCTTAAAGCCAGATAGATCTTTTGCCCCCGCTGCTTCCCTTGGAAGGCTATTCCAAAACTTCACTCCTCTGATGGTTAAAAACCTTCGTCTGATTTCAAGTCTAACCTTCTTGGTGGCCAGTTTATACTCATTTGTTCTTGTGTCCACATTGGTGCTGAGCTGAAATAATTCCTCTCCCTCTCCTGTATCCCTCTGATATATTTATAGAGAGCAATCATATCTCCCCTCAACCTTCTTTTAGTTAGGCTAAACAAGCCAAGCTCCTTAAGTCTTCTTTCATAAGACAAGTTTTCCATTCCTCGGATCATCCTAGTAGCCCTTCTCTGTACCTGCTCCAGTATGAATTCATCCTTTTTAAACATGGGAGACCAGAACTGCACACAGTAGTTTCCTGCATTAGAATGTCCAGTATTTAAAAAGAGAGACAAAGTGGGTGAGGTAATATCTTTTATTGGACCAACTTCTATTGGTGAGAGAGACAAACTTTTGAGCCACACAGAGCTCTTCTTCAGGTCTGGAAAAGGTACTCCCAGCATCACAGCTAAATGCAAGGTGGAACAGATTGGTTAGCATAAGTAGTTAGCACATGTTATAAGGGACCATTCAAAACAGAGTGGCCTGTTAACACCTCTGTAGACATAACCAGTGATCCTAGAAATCCGTTTGCCAAGGATAAACGCAGAAAAATGCAGATTTTTTTATAGAGTATCTTTTGATTTTGCACTTTGCGAAGAAATAAAAACATGTTAATTATTAACTACATTTTACTGAAAGTACTAGTGTCACTTATTCAATGCACGCAAGTCTTGTGGTTGATTTTTGAATGTGCTTTAAATTTACATAGCTAAACATACTCCAATAAACTGCTTCCAGCATATAGAGGTTATTCTATGGTGTAGAGAGATTCATGTTTTAATGCATCTCAAATTTCATGGCAGCCTCTAGACATGAATAATTGCAGTTATGAAAAGATGCTTAAAAGTTTTAGAAAGACCTCCTAAAGTAGGGGTCTCAAACTCAAATGACACGTGGGCCCATGAGGACTAGTGCATTGGCCCGAGAGCAGCATCACTGACACCCCCCCACTTCGCTGCCCCCGCCCCACCCCCACCCCTTCCATGAGGCCCCGTCCCTGCCCAGTCTCTTCCCACCACTTCCGGCCCCCATTCCAACCCCTTCCCTGAAGTCTCCACCTCTACTCTGCCCCGTCCCTGCCCCCAGGGGGCACAGGAGAGGTGCGGGGTGCGGCATGGGGCTCAGGGCAGGGGGTTGGGGTGCAGGGTGCAAGAGGGGTTTGGGGTGCAGCAGGGGGTCAGGGTGCAGGGTGTGGCAGGGGCTCAGAGCATGGGGTTGGGGTGCAGCAGGGGGTTGGGGTACAGGGTGTGGCAGGGGGCTCAGGGCAGGGAGTTGGGGTGCAGGGTGCAGGAGGGGTTCAGGGTGCCGCATGTTTGAGACCCCTGCCCTAAAGACTGTGTCACTGAGTTTGACAAGGACAAATTTCATGTTGATGATAGGCTTCGAACTTGCTTTAAAATGGTAAATATATCAATAAAACATTGTGTTCAACCTATTTATATTGTGCCTAGGGAAACTAAAGTACAATGTTTCATTTTAATCATGGAAAAACCGCAGATTTTTGTTTTTTTAATTGGAGCATTTTGAGGGTTTTAATCATGGAAAAGCAGGATCTCTGGACACAACCTACTAACCCCCTCTTTTTGTCCTACATCAACAGTGAGACAATGAATACCCATCTAGGGCAATTCTAGTGCAAAGGGCCAAATTTGGCTCTTAGCTGCACAGGCATAATACAATCAAATCAGTGGGACTGATTCACCACCTTGGGGTCTGCTGGCAGAATGGATGCTCCATAACCCCAGAGGCAGAAAGCATGACAGGCGTTGAGCTGTTGTGGTGGAAGCTACCTGCTCGGAGGTCTCACAAAGCTCCAGAAATGGACAACACAGGCCTCTGAGGGGGCAAGACTACAGCCACTGGGAAAAGGATGCTCTGGTGGTTAAGGCATTGGACTGGCATGCAGGAGGCTTTGGTTTGATTCCTTGTTCTGCCCCAGACTTCCTATATAACATGGGACAAAGCCCTTAATCTCTGCCACAGCTCCCCATCTGTAAACTGGGGATAATAATAAATTATCCCTACTTCACAGGATGTTGTGAAGATAAATTTGTAAATATTTTTGATGTGCTCAGGCACTGCAGAGATGTGGAAACTCAGCTAGATTTTAAAGCTGCTTTTCCTCACATTATTTTCAGACCACCAGTTACTCTCATAATAAAACTGCAAGCTTTGTTTTCCCTTCATTGCAAGTACCGACCAACTCAATAATGCACTGGGAACTAGATATAAATAGAGTAGTTCATTGTCAAGTGTCTCTAATTTTTTCAGTGAAGGTTTGTTTATAATTCAGTCCTTGAAATACTGATGTGTGATTCATCAGAAGGAACCAAAAAAGTTGTTATGAGAGTCCTCTGCATGTAGCCATCAAACTAGAGTTGAGGGAAAACAAAACCAAACCACTTTCCTTGAACAATACCAATTAGAAGTTTGGTACCTGTCTCATCTGGGATGGTAGCCAGGTGAGCAGGCTAGTTAAAATAAAGACATGTGGCAACAAAATTTACTTTAACATTACTTTAAACATGGTTATTACAGACTTATCTGCGGTACTGACTGTGTAACAAGAGATTCCCAATCTAAACGTAGTCATTTTCTAAGTGACCCTGGAAGGAATACAAAAAGAACGAGGAGTACTTGTGGCATCTTAGAGACTAACAAGTTTAATTGGGCATAAGCTTTTGTGAGCTAAAACCCACTTCATCAGATGCATGCAGTGGAAAATACAGTAGGAAGATATGTATATGTACAGAGAAAATGAAAAAATGGGGGTTGCCATACCAACTCTAATGAGACTGATCAATTAAGGTGGGCTATTATCAACAGGAGAAAAAAAACTTTTGCAGTGATAATCAGGATCTCCCATTTCAAACAGTTGACAAGAAGGTGTGAGTAACAGTAGGGGAAAAATTAGCATGGGGAAATAGTTTTTAGATTGTGTAATGACTCATACACACCCTGTCTTTATTCAAGCCTAATTTAATGGTGTCCAGTTTGCAAATTAATTCCAGTTCTGCAGTTTCTCGTTGGAGTCTGTTTTTGAAGTTTTTTTGTTGAAGAATTGTGACTTTTAGGTCTGTAACTGAGTGTCCAGAGAGGTTGTTCTCCGACTGGTTTTTGAATGTTATAATTCTTGATGTCTGAACGCCACTAGCCGTCATCTTCAGCCCCGAACTAAAACCTCTCCAGTGCATCATCAAGGATCTACAACCTATCCTGAAGGACGATCCCTCACTCTCACAGATCTTGGGAGACAGGCCAGTCCTTGCTTACAGACAGCTCCACAACCGGAAGCAAATTCTCACCAGCAACCACACACCCCACAACAAAAACACTAATGCAGGAACCTATCCTTGCAACAAAGCCCATTGCCAACTCTGTCCACATATCTATTCAAGGGACACCATCATAGGACCTAATCACATCTGCCAGAACATCAGGAGCTTGTTCACCTGCACATCTACCAACGTAATATATGCCATTATATGCCAGCAATGCCCCTCTGCCATGTACATTGGCCAAACTGGACAGTCTCTACACAAAAGAATAAATGGACACAAATCAGACATCAAGAATTATAACATTCATTCTTCCTACTGTATTTCCCACTGCCTGCATCTGATGAAGTGGGTTTTAGACCACAGAAGCTTATGCCCAAATAAATTTGTTAGTCTCTAAGGTGCCACAAGTACTCCTCGTTCTTTTTGCTGATACAGCCTAACACAGCTACTGCTCTGAAACCTGGAAGGAATGCCATTTATCATGTAATAGGAAATGTAGGTGTGACAATTGGGGTAATCTGTCTAGATACAGTTTATGATTTCTGCTTGATATTGGGGACTCTGTGTTTATCTGTGTCCGACACTGCAGATTCCATTTTGACAGCTGGGTTTATTTTGCCTTCTCTCCTGTCTTTTGCCTCCATATTGAGCTAAAAGCAGGAGGGGACAGGAGAAATTCTTGCACTTGGAACAGGGCTAACAATGAAGGGTTATTTGAACTCTGATGATCATCCATTCAAATGGAGCACCCTTGGACAATGATATGGTTAATGCTCAGGGCAAACCAGTTTTTCAAGACTGAACTCCAGGGCACGATAACTAAACAATGGATCACCTGACAAGACTGAACTGGGGGTCACCTAACAAAGGACATTGGAGGTTATAAAAGAAAACCCTCATTTACTCTCACTGGCCATTTAAGGGGGAGAAAGGGAGCCAGGACTAGACAGCTGGCTGCAAGACTAAGAAGAGACTTCATGTTCCGGAGAGAAACCAAGTGCAGAAGGAAATGGGGAGAGGAACAATTCTGGACTCCTTAAAAATCTCTGACCACCTCAACTCAAAGAACGCTCAAAGTGGTGAGGAAACTGAGGTAGGGAAATGTATATAGGCATTTTGTTGTTTTGTCTAGTGTGGGAAATGCTGAGTATCAGATGTTTTAGAAATGTGTGCCAAGTAATGGAAAATAACAGTACAAGAGATAAAGGACAAGGCCAGAAGATTTTGGCTGGACTGAGGACTAAACTTTGGCTGAACTAAGGACTAATGATATAAGCAGCACCTGAGAGTCTTTACCGCCACAAGATAATGGAACCCAAAGATAAGAATGATGAGAACATTGGGTGATAAACAACAGAAAAGGAATAAACAAGTGCTGTATATATATGGCTGTGGGAAGGGAAATAAAGTGCTTTTTACCAGCAACTGTGTCAGTTGTCCTGTAAGCCAGCTTGCTAGCAGCAACAAATGGTGACCCCGACGTGATAGAATTCTGTGAATTTGATACCACGGACAGAGGAAGAAATAGCAGGGACCGCCGCTGCTGGTGTCCTCCGTTCGGGTGAGGAACCGGGACGCCCAAGAGGCGGGGGGAGCTCCCACTGAAAGGTGAGCGGCGGGGAATATCTCTCATAATGGGAGCGGCAGCATCAGCAGATGAGCAGGCCGTGTTTAAGGTCTTAAGCAATCTGCTTAATAACCAGGGAGAAAAATTTTCCCCAGAAGCTCTTCAAAAATTGCTTCGTTGGGGAAAGCGACGGGGTGTCCCGGTTAATGCAAAGAATGTGTTTGACTCCTCGGTGTGGAAAACAGTGGGGGAAGACCTGTGGGACTTTGTGGGGGTCGGAAATAAAGAAGCTGCTGCCTTGAGCCCTATCTGGCGGACTGTTCATCGAGCCGTTACCACCGCAGCGGCTCAGGCAGGGGCGCGTATTGCATTACGCGAGGCATTAGAATCATCAGCGAAAGGGGCCTTCACGGTAGGAGCGAAAGACTTTTTTGGTAAAACAATGCCTATGATTCCTTTGGCGCCGTTGGACCCCAGTGAGGTACCGTTGCCCTTGAAGGATGACGACTCAGATTGGGGCGAACCGATGGCCGTGGATCAGCCTGTGTCGGGGGAATTGTCATTGGGCAATCCAGAGAACCCGTTACAAGGGGGGTCAGGATTGCCGCCCGCGGTTGTGCCACCAGCCCCTCCCTGACACGTTCAGATTATTGACTTGCCTAAAACTGGAGAGTTTGATAACTTGACGCAGGACCAGATAATTCGGTGGTTATATAAGGAAGGTATTGCAGCTCAACAGATGATGGATGAGCTGGATAGAAAGGAAAACAGACCGCAAGGATCGTCACGATCGCATTTGCTGCAACAGCTTCAAGAGCACGGCATACCTGACCCCTCACGTTTGCCCCATATTTGTAGGTTGTGTGGGTATTATGGTTGTACGGAGCACCTCACTCCCGAGGGAGAGTTGCGACCGACAGCAGAGGAAGAATATCGCAAAATTTATGCCCCCGCTACGCAACCGGTTCGACCAAGAGTGAAACCTCCGCCACCTACGTGTTCTTCAATTGGACGAGGGCAAGAAGAACGGGGGACGGGGGTGATTTGGAGGGATGGGGGGGGAGGAGTGGGATCTCCTGACCCAATTAAGCGCTGGCATGGATTGATAAAGGATGCTATAATTGAAGGGGAATTTTTGGATGCCATGCCGGCTACTTTCCCGGTATCGGTATCAAGGGAGGGGGTTAAATCTTGGGTGCCATTATACTGGAAATTGATGAGGGAGGCTCAGAAAGCTATTGTGGCGTATGGCTTGAAAAATCCGTATGTACAAGCGTTATTAGAACAAATATTCTCAGGGCAAGCGATGTGTCCCTTTGACGCCCAGAAATTTGCAGACATGTTGTTAACACCCACACAGAGATTATTATGGAAGGATTCATGGAGAAAAAAGGCTGAGCACGCGGCAGTGTTTAATTTAGATAGACCCCAGGACGACCCTCTCCAGGTAGCAGGTATAGACATGTTGTTGGGACAGGGGCGATTTGAAGAGCCTCAGCTACAGGCGCGATTGGTACCCCAAATATTACAACAGTCTCAGCTTCTAGCATTGGAGGCATTCAAAGAGCTCCCTGATTTGGGCACCCCTTCACCTCCCTATTTAAAAGTCATGCAGGGAGTGGGCGAATCTTTTGCCCTCTTTTTGGACCGCCTAAGGACGGCATTGGATAGGGCCCTAATTTAACACCAGATGCCAGATCGGCATTGGGGGTAGATTTAGCCCTTCAAAATGCTAACCCCACGTGTAAGAAGATTTTGGTGACCTTACCAAAATCAGCCTCCCTAGTCGACATGATTGAAGCCTGCACTCGTGCCCCCTTGGTGGAGGAGGAGGATAAGGCAAAGATTCATGCACGCGCCTTGGCGGTAGCCTTAAATACCTCCAAGTCAAGGTGGCGTAGAGAAAGGGAGGGGGCGTGTTATTAGTGTGGAAAGATGGGTCATTTAAAACGGGATTGCCCCAAGAAAAGAAGTCAGACTAAAGCCCCTTTTTTGTATTTGGGACTTCGGATCACTGACTGCGCCGTACGCCCCCAGCAGTTGAAAATCTCTCCTCATGTTCGCACACTGTATGATGCACAGAAACTGCTAGGTGAACTGCAATGGTTTCGCCCCCTTTGTGGCCTCACAAATCAGGATATAATTCCTCTTCTTCCTTTATTAGAAGGGGGGAGGGCGCCTGGAGAACAAGATCCCGCGCTTGCAGGGGAAGCATCAGAGGAGGTTGTGCTTGTGGCCATATCCTGTTTATTTCCAGAATGAGGATGTGGGTTATCGATATTGTTATAGTGGTATTGCTTGGGTTACAGGGGGGACTCCTTGTACCCCTACGTGTGTGAATGATGTATAACCTATGGGAACGTCTAGCATTGATACCAATGTCACACACTTTTGTTTGTCTGATTCTGTGGCAGCCGGGGAACTACTGGGCACTTGTCTTGTGCCCATATGTCATCATCCCGAAGAAATTGGCAGTCACACCATGCTTGCAGCTTATGCCAATTTGTCTTCACAGTATTCGAATATGGCAAATTGGGGCCCCGCCAATTACTCCTTGCCCCCTGGGGCCCTATCTTTACATAACCCGTACCCAGCCGGGGCAGATAATGTAACGTGTGCGCGAGTGGTTAATTGCACACGCGCAAAGGTACCCATGGGCTGCCAAACCGTAAGTGCCCCCCTTTTGAATTGTACTAATGCGGTTAATGTTTCTTTTAATTATGGACATATTATTTTGCCATCTGGTTGGTTTTTTTACCTGCAGCGAACGAACCTTTAGTTATATTCCTGCCAATCTAAGTCATAATACCTTGTGCTGTCTTAGCCGAATGACCCTTTTGTTGCCCGGAAAGAATCAGCAGCGAAATCGGCGAAGCACGGCCCTGCAAAATACGTGTTCCGCCGATGTTACCTTATATAGTCACTCAGAATATTTGGCTTTGCTGACTGCTGTTGCAGGCATTCCTGGCTTTGCAACTTATTACACGGTGCAAACTTTGAATGCATTAGCTTGTTTTGCTGTTAAAGCGCTTAATGCTATATTACAGGCAATTGCTCTTTTAAGTGTGGAACAACAGGAATTAAGAGATGCCATTTTAGATAATCGAGCTGTGATCGATTTTCTATTGCTTAAGCATCTCTGGTGTTGCTATTATGGAAAATGCTTTTAATTTAGAGAAATTAGTGTGTTGGCGTATTAAACAGTTTAATCTAATTTTTGAAATATTAACTGAGTTATTAATTGATGTAGATAGCATTTGCCATGCAGTTTTATATAATAGTGCTGCAATTGAATTTTTATTATTAGCACATGGACACAGATGTGAAGATTTTGAGGGTATGTGTTGTGTTAATTTGTCAGATCATTCTCACTCTGTTCATGAGTTACTTGCAAAATTAGAACAAAATATGAATAACATCATTATAGCACACTTTTATTAATTGGTATCTGTATTGGTATAATTTGTTTGTGTGGTCCATATATAGTTCAATGTATGCGTTGGGGAATGTCACGGATGATTCAAGCTGCTTTTTAACAAAAAGGGGGAGATGTGGGAAATGCTGAGTATCAGATGTTTTAGAAATGTGTGCCAAGTAATGGAAAATAACAGTACAAGAGATAAAGGACAAGGCCAGAAGATTTTGGCTGGACTGAGGACTAAACTTTGGCTGAACTAAGGACTAATGATATAAGCAGCACCTGAGAGTCTTTACTACCATAAGATAATGGAACCCAAAGATAAGAATGATGAGAACATTGGGTGATAAACAACAGAAAAGGAATAAACAAGTGCTGTATATATATTGCTGTGGGAAGGGAAATAAAGTGCTTTTTACCAGCAACTGTGTCAGTTGTCCTGTAAGCCAGCCTGCTAGCAGCAACAGTCTAGATCTGTATAGGCCTTATGACAAATGGTATTCAAGATAATCTCCTATGCACATGGATTTTGAGCATTTTGAAAATTAAAAGAAATTCATACTGGGGATGTATACTGGGAACCCCTTAATCAAATTACCCAACATTTGCACCACAGAGTCTACCCCAAGGGTATATACATTTTCAAGATAATCTTCCTGTGCATGTGGATTTTAGAGCTCTTGGATTATTGGGGTGGGGACTATATCTGCAGGAGCCCTTGACGAAGTGACCCTCAACTTGCATCACAGACTCTTCTCCTTGCCTTAATGAATGTCACATAATACTTGAGGTTATACCTGGATTTCCATTTTAATAGGGGGTGAAAAAGTTCTACCAAAATTCTGTCCTTTGGGTTTGAGTATCATTTTAAAATTTTGTTAGAATTTGTGCTCTCCTTGATTTTCCTAGAGCAGTTTCTGAGGGGAAAATATCATTTGAGGTTTGCAATGGCTGGTTTAAAAAAATTCTCTAATGTCTAAAATTTCCTTTTGGACCCCTTTCTGCAGAAACAGCAGCATTAGGATGAGTGAAAGCTTTTGGTTTGTGAAGCGTGGATAAATTATTGTAGAAAATTGAAATTTGTTTTCTGATTTCATATTTAATAATAAACACAAATTATAATTTTGACTGACCACAGTACCCTGGCACTACATTTGTTAATGTCAGCATTATGACAGCGCTGAGAATAGGATCTCTATTATGGATGTGTTTTCTGGTGCTCTGCAATTCCTTTTGATCATACTGGCATTGATGAGAGTTGTAGCTACCTGATTTTCTTTGATCACACGCTGTCCCATTGTTTAGGAAACAGGTGAGGACCATGAGGACCTTAAGGCCTAGTCTTCACTACAAAAGGTTACTGGTATAGCTAACCCAGCAAACACTCTTCATGTATGTGGGTTCAATTTACAATGGTAAGAGCGTGCTTCTGCCGTTATAGCTTATAACAGTTACCCAAATGAGATAAATGGTACTGGGAAAAGTACATCTACACTAGGACTTTTGCCAGTAAAAAAAATGTCATTAAGAATCACACACTCAACTGACATTATTATACTGGCAAAAGTTTCTAGTATAGACATCGGTACTGGAACTAGAAGTGCTGGGAATGCAGCAACATCCCCTGGCTGGAAGTGGTTTCCATCATATACAGGGCTTACAGTTTGGTTCAATGGCTCTCAGCACCCCCACTATACAGATTATTCCAGCACCCCTGAGTGTAGAACTGGCCTCATGCTGCTGCTTCTAGAGTCTTTTGTCTTCCCTCTATTTTATTATTGACACTAAAGTAAGAACAGAATATGCATGTGGCTTTTAGAACACTCTGAAATATCAGCTTGTAAACAGGAAACTGCTCTCCAGGCTAAACTTCCACAAGAAGCTTCTACAAAACGCAGCCAGAGAGCAGACAGTGGGCACAAGAAATGTCCCCTCAAGCCATCCAGTCCCTCTGACATCAGCCTGTAAACACTCTGGTTAGCAACAGAACCCCAGTCCTGTCACACACGTACCAATGATTTTCTCTGGCTCTTCAGCTTGGCTTGATTGTAGATCCAACTTTTGCCCTGAATAACTTTTAAAGTATTGCTTTCCCAAAGGGACTGTGGGGGTTGAACACTGCTGAAATCAATACCGAGTGGATGATAGGAGCTCCAGCTATGCGCAAAAATATCAGAAGAACTGTACAATGTTGGTGTCACATGACTTACTTAGGAGGGCTGTACTTCAGAAACCCTTTGCTCAAACAACCTCAAAATCTGACCACTCATCCTCCCAGGTCCCTGTGAGGCTCAGCAACTTTCAAGACAATCCAAGTAAGCATGTGGATTTTAGAACAATTAGAAAAATCAGCTATGAAAGAGGAAGCTAGCCTGAACCTTAAGTGTAGTGCTGCCACCACCACACTATAATTTACATTGTAAGCGCTTCATGGTGGGGACTGTCTTTTACTATATGTACATACAGAATCCAGCACAGTAGGGCTCCAGTGTTGGTTGGGGCTTATAGGCGTTACTGTACCACAGGCAGTAATAAAGAAGAAATTCAGTTTCCAAATACGACTACTCCTCAGTGCTTTACCTCTTTGAAATGCTTACTAAAAATTAATTCACGAAAGCCCTGTGAGGTAGGTAAGGGAGTATTTCAAGCTCTGTTTTATGGGGTGCTTGCTTGTTTCCTTCCTTGCTTGACACGTGTATTTCAGGATGTGATTAAATCCCTCATCTTCCTCATAGGGCTAAGGATAATAAACCAGGTCATGCAATCTAGATAAAGAATCTGCTCTGAAGGTCTTTCCGATAAGTTGCTCCATACGCTAGCTCATAGATGAAGCAAAGCAGGTTAGCTGCTCATTTGGCAGGCCTCATATGAGCACTGCCAGGACAGACAGTAGTTAATATTGGATTATCAAGATGCATTGTCCAACCTATAAGCAATTTTGCCAGTTTTCCCACAATTGATCCCCTTCCTCTTTACTACATTTCCTATTAGTAGCAGGTAAGGTATTGGATGTGAAAGCAACAATTCATTGTGTTCTTGAAGTATATCTGCATTAGGACTTGTCTACATGGTGACTTAGTGCACAGCAAGCCCAGGTGTGAATCTACAGTGCACTTGCATGCTGAGCACTAAGTCATCATGTGGACTCTGCTACTGAGTGCTAAAAGTTCCATCATGGTTTTTGATGTATTCCTGTTTAAGCTGAAAGGCAGGAAGAGAGTATGTATGAAATGGGAGTATGTCAAAGCACACGATGGAATTTATAGTGCCTGGTGTAGCAAGGTCCACACAGCATCTTAGTGTGCCACAAGCTAGTGCACTGTAGATTCACACCCTGGCTGGCTGAGCACTAAGACATTGTGTAGACGAAGCCAAAGTAGAGAACTGTACTTCAGACCATAATCTGATTCATGTCCGTCTAAAACCATAGCCTGGTGAAGCAAGTAGTTATTAGAAGAGAGTAAAATAGAGCCAGTGTTGGGTGGGTATGTGAGGGTATAACTGGGATATGGAGGCAAATTACATACAACTGTTATATTCGCCTTCCTCCATTTGCTGAAGCCATGTCTGAGTTCTGTCTTTTCAGAAAGCTTTGCACAGAGCCAAACCCAGAGCTGTTGTCTTCAAAACCCCAAGCTTAGATATTTTTAAACAATTCTCAGTTCCCTTCACAGACACAGTGCCACACAATTGCTTATTAGCCAAATGTGTACATTGGATACAAACAAATATTTGCAAAAATGCTAATAGATTTTGTTTCAAAAGTTATTAGGTGGTAAGTCTACCAGTCTGTTCTTCCTCAATAGACTTTCACAAACTCCTTTTTGTGTGTGTGGATTGTAGGGATGAGTTGTTACACCGCAACAGAGGGCTTCATCATAACATTTATCTTTAGGGCACACATGTATATACATTCTTTTTTCTACTGATTTTCTCCATAGGCCATTTCTCAGTCCATAGTGTGGCCTAAAATGTAGGTAAATACTAGGCACCCCCATAGCATGACCTGCTAACTTGTGTGAAAACTGCCTTGTCTGCCCTAGGATTTTAGCTCACTTTAGTTGTTGAGTTAAGAACACCCCTTTTCCCTAGTAAAGACATGCTATAGGGGTGACAGAAGCTCCTCTTCCAGCTCTCACCCTTCTTTCATAAAATACACTGCACTGACCATACATTATTTTGATTAAGGGTTTCCCTAATAGGCAAAGGCTGAAATAACACTGAACTGTAGCCAAATTGTTATGGATTTTGAGACCCAAGCATAACAGCATCCATCTCTTCTGGCATTATTAATTAATTATTAGTAGTAGCAGGATGTAAGTCTTAAGGACTCCAAGGATTGGCATTCCATTGTGCTCAACATGGTACAAACATAGAGTAGGAAACCATCCTGACTCTAAGAGCTCAGTATCTAAATAGGCTTCCATCATCAGCACTGAGCCAAGTCCATTGGATGATTGGCTCACGTCTAAGACTGAGGATGTGTAAGACATGAAAAACTGCTTGTGCATAATGGCGCCTTCAAACATTGGCTTCAAGGAAGTTTTTGAGCATGCTCAGTGGGTACCACACTCCTCTGCTGGCTATTTCTGGACACTTTTGGCTATGTCTCTGCTCTTCTCCCTGTATGTGTACAGAATCACAGATGAGACAAACAAAGATCTTCCTACTCCCCACTGCTGCACCCTCTTTCTTTAGAATAAAACATCAACAAAATAGGCAGTATAAAAGCACGTGGGTTACATGTGCAGTTATTGCATGGGGCATTTCAGCCATGGGTGAAGTGATTCCTATATATCAGTGGTGGGCAACTTGCAGCCCGCGGGCCACATGCGGCCTACTGGGAGCTGCGGGCAGTAAAAAATGTCTGGTGGCCTGCCAGAGGATTTCTCTGATAAGCCTCATGCGGACCCCAGGTCGCAGGTTGCCCACCACTGCTATATATGGTATATACAGACTTAATTTGCTCTAATCTCTCTTTAGAAGCTGCTGGCCACTTGAAAAGAGCATTTCTTCACAATAAAGAATGTGTTAGGTCTATGACTGCAACACTTAGAGAGGAGCTGTGAAAACCAAACAGTAGTTGATAGAAGGAGGTAGATTCAGAACTCATATTACACGGGAGAATAGGAATGGAAAGAACTTGCGGAAACAGGGGATAGACTGGAGAATAGCACCGTCACCAGGAAAAGGCAGGACTATGTGATCAGGGACTCTTTACTGAGAAGAATAGACAGGCCTGTAACCAGAGCTGATCCAGAGAATAGAAGGGTACTTCCAGATGCTAGGATACAGGATGTAAACCTGAGATTGAAAAGGATCCTAAAGGGAGCAGGAAAGAATCCCCTATTTATCCTTCATGTGGGAACAAATGATATGGCTAGATTCTCGCTGGAAAGTATTAAGGGAGTCTATGCTAGGCTGGGGAAGATGCTTAAGGAAATCGAGGCTCAGGTAATGTTTAGTGGGATTCTGCCTGTTCCTAGAGAAGGGCAACAAAGGTGTGACAAGATTATGACTATCAACAGATGGCTTAGGCAGTGGTGCTAAAAGGAGGGCTTTGGGATGTATGGCCACAGGGAGGCATTCATGGACAGAGGACAGTTCTCTTGGGATGGACTTCATCTGAGTAGGGAAGGAAATAGACTTCTAGGATGGAGGCTGGCACAACTGATTAAGAGAGCTTTAAACTAGGAATTTGGGGGAGATGGTTGGGAGATGCCCAGGTAATTTCCACGCCGGATTTTAGCATTGAGAGGGAAGAAAACAAAGTAAGGAAGGATACAGCCGTGGATAGGAGAATGTATATAAGGAGGAAGGGCAGTGTGGATAACAGTCTAATAGGTTATACTAGCTGTAGAATGAATGTGCCTAATGGGGTACAGAATGTGAGCGAGGCCAAACAGCAAAAATTAAGATGTTTGTACACCAATGCAAGGAGCCTAGGTAACAAAATGGAGGAACTGGTGCAGGAAGTGAAACCAGATATTATAGGGATAACAGAAACATGGTGGAATAGTAGTCATGACTGGACTACAGATATTGAAGGGTATGTGCTATTTAGGAAAGACCAAAATAAAATAAAGGTGGTGGAGTAGCATTGTATATCAATGATGAGGTAGAATGTAAAGAAATAAGAAGCGATGGAATGGATAAGACAGAATCCATCTGGGCAAAAATTACATTGGGGAAGAAAAGTATTAGAGCCTCCCTTGTGATAGTACTTGGGGTGTGCTATAGATCGCCGGGATCCAATTTGGATATGGATAGAGCCCTTTTTAATGTCTTTAATAAAGTAAATACTAATGGAAACTGCATGATCATGGGAGACTTTAAATTCCCAGATATAGACTGGAGGATGAGTGCTAGTAATAATAATAGGGCTCAGATTTTCCTAGATGCGATAGCTGATGGATTCCTTCATCAAGTAGTTGCTAGAGGGGATGCCATTTTGGATTTGGTTTTGGTGAGGAGTGAGGACCTCATAGAAGAAGTGATTGTAGGGGATAATCTTGCTTCAAGTGATCATGAGCTAATTCAGTTCAAACTGAACGGAAGGATTAACAAAAATAAATCTGCAACTAGGGTTTTTGATTTCAAAAGGGCTGACTTGCAAAAATTAAGGAAATTAGTTAGGGAAGAGGATTGGACTGAAGAATTTATGGATCTAAAGGCAGAGGAGGCCTGGGATTACTTTAAATCAAAGCTGCAGAAGCTATCGGAAGCCTGCATCCCAAAAAGGGGAAAAAAATCATAGGCAGGAGTTGTAGACCAAGCTGGATGAGCAAGCATCTCAGAGAGATGATTAAGAAAAAGCAGAAAGCATACAGGGAGTGGAAGATGGGAGGGATCAGCAAGGAAAGCTACCTTATTGAGGTCAGAACATGTAGGGATAAAGTGAGACAGGCTAAAAGTCGACCTTGCAAAGGGAATTAAAACCAATAGTAAAAGGTTCTATAGCCATATAAATAAGAAGAAAACAAAGAAAGAAGTGGGACTGCTAAACACTGAGGATGGAGTGGAGGGTAAGGATAATCTAGGCATGGCCCAATATCTAAACAAATACTTTGCCTCAGTCTTTAATGAGTCCAATGAGGATCTTAGGGACAATGGTAGCATGACAAATGGGAATGAGGATATGGAGGTAGATATTACCATATATGAGGTAGAAGTAAAACTCAAACAGCTTAATGGGACTAAATTGGGGGGCCCAGATAATCTTCATCCAAGAATATTAAAGGAATTGGCACCCGAAAGTGCAAGCCCATTAGCAAGAATTTTTAATGAATCTGTAAACTCAGGAGTTGTACCGTATGATTGGAGAATTGCTAACATAGTTCTTATTTTTAAGAAAGGGAAAAAAAGTGATCCTGGTAACTACAGGCCTGTTAGTTTGACATCTGTAGTATGCAAGGTCTTGGAAAAAAATTTTGAAGGAGAAAGTAGTTAAGGACATTGAAGTCAATGGTAAATAGGACAAAATACAACATGGTTTTACAAAAGGTAGATCGTGCCAAACCAACCTGATCTCTTTCTTTGAGGAAGTAACAGATTTTTTAGACAAAGGAAATGCAGTGGATCTAATTTACCTAGATTTCAGTAAGGCATTTGATAATGTGCCACATGGGGAATTATTAGTTAAATTGGAAAAGATGGGGATCAATATGAACACTGAAAGGTGGATAAGGAATTGGTTAAAGGGGAGACTACAACGGGTCCTACTGAAAGGTGAACTGTCAGGCTGGAGGGAGGTTACCAGTGGAGTTCCTCAAGGATCAATTTTGGGATCAATCTTATTTAATCTTTTTATTACTGACCTCGGCACAAAAAGTGGGAGTGTGCTAATAAAGTTTGCAGATGATACAAAGCTGGGAGATATTACCAATTTAGAGAAGGACTGGGATATCATACAGGAGGATCTGTAAACTTGTAAACTGGAGTAATAGTAATAGGATGAAATTTAATAGTGAGAAGTGTAAGGTTATGCATTTAGGGATTAATAACAAGAATTTTAGTTATAAGCTGGGGACGCATCAATTAGAAGTAATGGAGGAGGAGAAGGACCTTGGAGTATTGGTTGATCTTAGGATGACTATGAGCCACCAATGTGATATGGCTGTGAAAAAAGCTAATGCAGTCTTGGGATGCATCAGGAGAGGTATTTCCAGTAGGGAGAAGGAAATTTTAGTACCGTTATACAAGGCACTGGTGAGACTTCACCTGGAATACTGTGTGCAGTTCTGGTCTCCCATGTTTATGAAGGATGAATTCAAACTGGAACAGGTACAGGGAAGGGCTACTAGGATGATCTGAGGAATGGAAAACTTGTCTTATGAAAGGAGACTCTTATGAAAGGAGCTTGGCTTGTTTAGCCTAACTAAAAGAAGATTGAGGGGAGATATGATTGCTCTCTATAAATATATCAGAGGGATAAATACTGGAGAGGGAGAGGAATTATTTAAGCTCAGTACCAATGTGGATACAAGAACAAATGGCTATAAACTGGCCACCAGGAAGTTTAGACTTGAAATTAGACGAAGGTTTCTAACCATCAGAGGAGTGAAGTTTTGGAATAGCCTTCCAAGGGAAGCAGTGGGGGCAAAAGATCTGTCTGGCTTTAAGATTAAACTCGATAAGTTTATGGAGGAGATGATATGATGGGATAACATGATTTTGGTAATTAATTGATCTTTAAATATTCATGGTAAATAGGCCTAATGGCCTTTAATAGGATGTTAGATGGGGTGGGATCTGAGTTACCCAGGAAAGAATTTTCTGTAGTCTTTGGCTGGTTAATCTTGCCCATATGCTCAGGGTTTAGCTGATCATCACATTTGGGGTCGGGAAGGAATTTTCCTCCAGGGCAGATTGGAAGAGGCCCTGGAGGTTTTTTGCCTTCCTCTGTAGCATGGGGCACAGGTCACTTGCTGGAGGATTCTCTGCTCCTTCAAGTCTTTAAACACGATTTGAGGACTTCAATAGCTTAGACATAGGTGAGGTTTTTCGCAGGAGTGGGTGGGTGAGATTCTGTGGCCTGCGTTGTGCAGGAGGTCAGACTAGATGATCATAATGGTCCCTTCTGACCTTAGTATCTATGATTCTATATGCATAGACATATTATGCCCTGCAGAATATAAGTTTATTTGAAGAATGATCCATTTTCCATGTAAATTCTAGTTCTGGATCATATCATTTGAACAGAAGAGGTTTTTAAAGCTGTGTTTAACAGCTGTACAAGTGCAAATAATCAGACCTGTCAATCCCTGCATTTAGGCCTGATCTAATGCCCAGTGAAGTCATTAGAAATATTCCCATCAGGTCCTGTGTAAGGCAATGTTTTCAGAGAAGCCAATGACTCAAAAGCCACATAGCACATAGTTTTTCCTTCCTGCATAATAAAAGCAGGGAAGCTACAACTGTCTTTGCACAGTTAATACAGCATCAGCATAGTCACATGTATTGGCTGTGTCTACCAAGGCATTACTATAATATGCTGTCCTTTTCATTTCTACCAAAAGTATGTAGCTACATACATTTACTTGTATTGGGCTATGCTTGTCACAAGCAGATAATTCACAGACATCTTCACCCCCATTTTAAAAGGATCTTCCGGGGAAAAAGAAGAAACTTTGAAGGGAGTGGAAGACAAGCTGTAGACAGCCCTGATATTAATTGGTACTTTCTGATATCGGTGAGCTAGTGCAGAGATAGTTCTATGTGCAGTTCAAGCAAGTTGTGACAAGCTATAGAGGAAATAGAAGAAGAAAATTTTGCATGCACGTCCCAGAAGCAGCAATTCTGTATTTTATTCTACAGTCTCTTCTAGCTGCAACGTGTACCAGTGTTGACCCCCAGGGCTGGGGGATGGAGGAAGCAGGGAGAGGATGGAAAAAGGAATATGGGACTTTTTTAAAGCCTTTATTACACAAAGATCTGGACGTTAGGGCAAAATTAAAGACAATCAACTAAGGGAAATTTACTCTTCCAATGACATGGATGATTGTTATTATTTATAATGAGCAATACTTTGGCTGTGTCCAGATACACTCACACACATGAGTAGGCTTCACTCACAGAAGTAATCATCAGTGAGAGTACACTTGCAGAAGGCTAGTTTCGCAACTACACAGGGCCTGATCCCCAGCACACTAAAGTGAATGGAAAGACTTACGTTGACTTCAGTAAGTTTTGGATCAGACCATTAATGAGAAGAGTGATCCAGAGGTGATAGATTCCTTTTCCATTTAGGAAGAATAAATACACAAGTCAGCTGCAAAAAATTCACACGCGAACCCAAAGAGTCAGATTTTCCTAATGCATTGATTTGCTACAGGAAGTAGAGAGAGACAGAGAGACACTGAACAGACAGTTATTACAAGAATCACTACCTCAGTGTTTAAGCTCTTTCATTAACAAATGGAGAGTGAGACACAAATGATTTTTGAATACTATGAAATTCTAACAGAATATGCAATTTTTAAGGCAAACCTGAATGTTGCAGTGAAAATGGACATTCCTTTGATAGCAAAGAGACACATTTTCCAGTTAGAGTTTAATACTTTAGGAACAGAAAATGGCTTGATATTGGTCATATTCACTAGTACCTCTGGAGATGGATTTTATGGGCCACAGTCACTGTCATATTCTGGCTGCTTTGTGTTGCTCTGGCAATGCAAAGCAGGCTTAATCAGTCCATGAAGATTAGTTTTATAGTTATTTTTGTCACTGGAGAAGGTACAAACAGGCAGAGTGTATTGTAGAATCTGGCCCTATATTTTTAAAAGTGTCATGCCTGGCAAGTGGCATGGAGAGACAGAAAGCAACAGCTAAAGTTAACACATTTTTGCTTCAGCAACTGATCAATTGATTTCACAAGCCAAGATTTGAAGCTGCTTAGGTCTGTGGGTGAGAGCAAATGAGGAGATTAAATGTTATCATGGGTGTCCCAGATTAGATATTCCCTGAAATGGGTAGACATTCCAGGATAGACATTTCAGGCTTCCATGAACGCTTTTCTGGTTTACTTTTCTCTATTATTTTATTATTTCACAGCAACCACAAATGTGCAGTAGAAACAAGAAAATGCTGACCCTACACCAAAGAGCTTCTCATGAAAAGAAGGTCCAAACAAAAGAGTGGGGGTGATGATAGGGAAGAAAGAAAGAGAGTTTCCAAATTCTTTGCTAGTGCTGCCTGCCTTCCTTTCAGCTGTGTGCTCTCTGTGCCATGCTGAAGCTAAGGGTGCGCTAATCCCTGTCGTGCAAACATTAGTGTGGGGTTTGGAGCTGATCAGTCTCTGTTGCGGTTTAGAGCAATGAGTACTGGCTTGTATGAATGTCAGAAATGTCTAAGAATTGCCTGAAAAGGCTGGGAATCTTTGTTCTGTGTTTTTGACTATACTGTTCTTCTGGAAAGGGACCTTACTGGGATAGCAATGGATGTTATAATGGACATGTATCCCTAAAATGTAGAGTATTCTGAAGGCAAACCTAAAGCATTGTTCTCTGCCTTATTCCTTCCCCTTTAGGCTGCTCTAGTGGCCAAAGGGGATGGAATCTGTCGTTATCTCCCTTTCTGAGCATTTCCTCAGCATGGGACATCTCCACTGGGCATAGAGTTAGCATGGTGTATGCTTATGCCATCTTCCCTTGTAGCTCTGGGGCACTCAGGAATGGTAAGGGGTCAGGGAAGAGGCATGGGTGGAAAATGTGATGGTAGCTTGATAGGGTGACCATACATCCCTTTTTAAGCCCCGTCCCGGCCGACCTGACCTTTTTGGCTAAATTAGGCATTTGTCCCGATTGCTGTTGCTGACTGATCATCATTTGTCCAGTTTTGCCAAAAAAGTGGGGCATGACCCCTAGTGGGGCATTAAGGAATATGTGGGTGGAGGTGGGAGAGCAGCAATGAGTGGAAGGGAGGGAGGGTTCAGGAGAGTGGCTTGGGCCGAGCCAGCCGCACCCAGGTGGGTGGCAGGGGGCTTCAGGCTGGCCCCATGTGGGCTGAGAGAGGGTGGAGGGGCTTGGGCCAGCCCCGCACAGTGTCCCATTTTTCCTTTGGGAAAATATAGTCACCCTATACCTTGAGAACTGCTATCACCTAGGAGAGGTCAAAGCAGCCCCCAGGTTCCTCTAACCTTTGTCAAAGACTGGGCCAAACAGAGATTTAGAAAGTCCTAAATGGCTTCTTGAAGACACCCATTCTCTGCTACTCCAAGCAGAAATTTGGTACATCAGAGAGCCTGGCCCATAGAACCTTCAACTATTATTACAGATGATTGAGCAGCTTGTCCCTATGAAAGCAAATGTTTGCTATTATCATTTGCTATTCCAATAACATATGCATAGTAGCATACTATGCGTAGTATGAAGCACTTAGTGAAGATCAAATCTGAATAGACCCATTTTTAGTGGCTGCTCTTGTTAGATAACAGCATCAATAGCAATGGCATTACTAGAAGCCATGATTGCAAACATTGTGGTAAGATTCATAGCATTGTAAATGTTGTTAATGAGCTGGTGGTGAAAGTTTTGAGCTGCGCTGATATTCAGGCCCCACTGAGGAATGTGTATGAAGACTAAAAGGGGAAATCCATTCTATTATGTTAATGCACTAGAGATATGCAGTGATGAATAGTGTATTATTTTTAGTAATCAAAATCTCTCTACTTCACATCATGGTTCCTACATTTTATTAATCTCAGATATAGCTTAGCAGTTTAAATGGTCACGTTACTGACTGCTAGTTTCCTGGCAAGTTGCAGATAATCATGTGTACTGCTGATGCATATGTGGCAGGGAATTTATCTTAAAATTACAGAACTTTAGCTCCACAATGTTCATTTTAGATTTTTAAATACTTAAAGGGTCAGGTCCTCAACTGGTGAATATCGGAGTAGCTCAATTGAAGCAATCGGTTGTACATCAATTTACACTAGCTGAGGGTCTGGACAAGAATTCTTTATTAAATCCCAGTGAATATTCCCATACAGTAGTATTCATGTGTCATAATTAAAAATACAATGGGGTGAAAAAATGAGTAGGTTGAGGGATGATGTTGAAAGCTGGCATGACGAATGAATGGTCAAATACAAAACAACATGTAGCGGCTCAGTGGTTCTTAGTTTCTGGCAGGCTGCAAATCTTGCTTTGCAAATGATGCTTTCCTTAGTTTTCCAGTGCATGTCAGCAACCCTAGTGGCATGGACACAATTCAAATATAGTACACTTAAACACGTGCTCTGCAATAGCACTGGAGTGTGCATAGCCAGCTCCATTCCATGTGGAGAGACTCTAGAATTCAGCTCTAGCCATTATGAAATGAAACAGTAAAACATATATTGACCTATGTGTGACAGTGGATATCTGAAAATCTGTACGTCATCAGGTTTCTTCTCTGGTGCATATTGCTATCTCTCCATTTAACAGATAGGGAAACTGAGAGATTCAAAGAAAATTACCTAGAGGGACTGTGATTAAGTAGATGACACAGAAACCTGAGTTCTGGGCTCTAACCCTAGTTCTAATATTAATTTTCTATGTGACCTGAGATATAACTCTTGGTTTAAACACATTTTCATCAGCTATAAAGTAGGAGCAAAGATGTTTACTTTATTTCATAGGGGTATAACTAATTATTTTTTGTGAAATATTAGTAAGTCCAGCTATTAGGAGAGGTAGAAATAGAATGTAGGCCCTCTTGGCTCATAGTCCTCATTTCTGCCCCCACTCAAAAAAAAAGTTTAAAAAGGGGGGGTGTTGATCCTTCCAATTTAAAAATTGAAAAAACATGAGCTCCATTACTCCATTATTGGTTGAAAATTGTGTGGGGGAGGGAGAGGTCTTGGCTCTCTAGGCAGGGCCAAGCAGCCCGTAGTCCAGAGCCCTGGCCCCAGATAGGGCAAGGCACAAACAGTTTAGGGCTCAGGCCCTCGGGTAGGGTGGAGCATCAAACAGTCTTATCGGCTGATATCCTAACTCAAGCAGATGGCAGACAAACACAGGCCTTGTGGCCTTAGCTGGGGAGACTACTATCCCAGAGGTGGATTTGGCAGCAGGAGGTAGGGGGACCTAGGCTCACCCTACTCCACAGGGTCCCATCCCAGGGCCTTTACAGTGGCAGATGGCTCCTCCACTGGGTCAGTGGGATCTGCACAAAACATATTGACTGGGATTCTAGCCATACAACCAGACTACTGTCTGGTGTCCCTGACCTACTTCGTATGACCCCCTCGCTGGGTACCTTCACTCCGAGGGGGTCCTCCATCCTCTCGGGGTACACAGCTAGCTGCAGTCCCAGTGCCTCCTCGGCATCTCTGTCAGCAGGAACTCTGGCAGTCCCTTTGAGTCCTTAGTGCTGCAGAAGTCCTCTTCAGGTTCCTACTCCAGTGGTGAGTGAGAAATGTCTGTCTCCTTCGCAAGCTCCCATCCAACTGAGTTGCAGGACCTCCCTTTTATACTTCCTGCCCCACCCCTCTGCTTCCAGCAGGGTGGGTGTGGTTTTCTTGGCTCCGACCCTCGGGGGTAGGCAGGGTTTCGTCCCCATCAGTCTCTGAGGGAAGACACATCCCATCCCTACATATGTCAATACTATTACCTTTATCAACCAAATCTGTATTCTCATAAAAAATAAGGTTTGTTTGACAGATCTATTTTCCATAAAGCCATATTGCTTTGGATTAATTATATTACTCTGCTTTAGTTCATTATTGAGTACTGTATCTGTTGTTTCAATATCATGCCTTGGATTTATGTCAGGCTGACAGGGCTATAATTATTCAGTTCATCCTGTTTGACTTTTTTTAAAAAAATAGCTCAATATTAGCTTTCTTCCAGTCTTCTGGAGCTTCCCCAGTGCTCTAAACTCACTGAAAAGCATAATTAATTGCTCAGCAAGCTCCTCAGTCAGTTCTTTTAAAACTCTTGGTCACAAATTATCTGGACCTGCTTATTTAAAAATGTCTGACTTTACTAGCTTCTATTCAACATCTTCTAGAGATATTAGAGGAATGGAAAGAATGTTATCATCACAATACGATGAGACTGCATCATCAGTTTTTCCACATATGCAGAACAGAAAAATTTATTGGACACTTCTGCCTTTTCTGCATTATTACTGATAATTCTACCATTTCTGTCTAATAATGGACCAACACCATTGTTTTTTGTTCCTAATATATTTTAAAAACTCATTATTATTGTCCTTACCTCTGCAGGCCATAGAGTGCTCCTTGGGTCCCTTGACTTCCCTTATTATTTTTCTATAATTCCTAACTTTTTATTTATATGTATTACTGTCAACTACCCTTTTATTCCATTTATTTTTATATGGAATTATATATATATATATATATAATTCTATAGTAGACCTTGTCCAAATAGATAAAAGACAAACTGATCACAGAACTAAAAGTTAATTGTAGTTTAGGTACAAGTGATCATGACTTGATCACATTTATGATGAGCAACCAGAATAAAGTCCAGACCAGTGATATGTATATATATACTTGGTACTTTAACAGAGCAATTTCACAAAACTAAAAATAATTATGTTTCAAATCAGCCGAGAGGAAAGATTTAATACAAAAAATGTGAATGATAATTGAAAATTATTTAAGAACACCTTACTAGATAACCAAAAAGCTACAATCCCACAATTGAGGAAGAAGGTTTAGAGTGGAAGCGAAGGCAGCTATAAAAATAATATTTTATATCTAATCTAATCTAATCTAATCAATGTATCTAAACTTTTAGTTCTGTGATCAGTTTGTCTTTTATCTATTAGGACAAGATCCACTATAAGAATTCCCCTGTCGACTGCAACACTTTTCGAGTTAGGAAATTGTCATTGATCATTAGGGTCCTACCAAATTCACAGTGCATTTTGGTCAATTTCATGGTCATAGGATTTTAAAAATTGCAAATTTATTGATTTCACCTTTTTAAATCTGAAATTTCACGGTGTTGTAATTGTAGGGGTCCTGATCCCTACAACTGTAGGGGGGTCATGGTACTGCTACACTTACTTCTGCACTGCCCCTAGTGGTGGTGCTGCCTTCAGAGCAGGCCAGTTGGAAAGCGGCGGATGCTGGTCGGGAGCCCAGCTCTGAAGGCAGAGCTGCCGCCACCAGCAACGCAGAAGTAAGGCTGGCATGGTATGGTATGGTATTGCCACCCTGATGACTGCGCTGCTGTCTGCAGAGCTGGGCCCTCAGCCAGCACCCACCACTCTCTGGCCACCCAGCTCTGAAGGCAGCAGCACAGAAATAAGGGTGGTATGGTATGGTATGGTATGGTATGGTATGGTATATCATAGAATCATAGAACTGGAAGGGACCTCAGAGGTCATCTAGTCCAGTCCCCTGCACTCATGGTAGGACTAAGTATTATGAAGATCATGGTATGGTATTGCCACCCTACTTCTGTGCTGTTGATGGTGGGGCACTGCCTTCAGAGCTGGGCACTCGGCCAACATCTGCTGCTTTCCGGCAGCAGCTCTGAAGGCAGCACAGAAGTAAGGGCGGCAGTACTGTGACTCACCTAAATTAACTTTGCGACCTCTGTGCAACTGCCTTTTGGGTCAGGACCCCTAATTTGAGGAACACTGGTCTCCCCCCGTGAAATCTGTATAGTATAGAGGAAAAGCACACCAAAGACCAGATTTCACAGTCCATGACCCATTTTTCATGGTCGTGAATTTGGTAGGGCCCTATTTATAATGACTACCCGTGAATTATTTCCCACCTCCTGAAATTTCATGAAGCATCACATTTTGTGTTTGAAACGGTCTTTTGTCATATTAGCAAATCAGCTGTGGCAAGACAATGGAAACTAGCTCCTGAACTCTGTAGAAGTATATAGAAAATTCAGTAAACCAGCTGAGGAGGAGACTGGAGACAAGATGGGTCAAACTCAGAGAGATGTGTAACATCTTTTATATTAGACTCCCTCCCCCCCTCCCCACTAACTTCAGTTCCTTTGCATTCAGCTGCATTCTTTCCCTGGGAGAGGAATTTTAAAATAAAAATAGATAAAAACTTCATGCTTCAGGGCAGACACCAACCTATAGCTGACAGGGATTAGGAAGAAGTCTCCTTTGGTTGGTAATGCTATAGTTGTTCATTTTGAGATCTTTTATCCTCCTCTGAAGCATCTGACTCTGGCCACTGTCAGACCATGGTCTGATCTGGGATATCAATTCCTATGTTCTTTCACCTACTTACAGCCACTTCCTGACATGTAGGGAGTCTAAATTGATGCAACATGCTCACTAAAGGGGCCGGAAGAAGGTGCAAATTATACCCTCTTAGTTTCCATCTACACATTCATAAACTTGCCTGTGAATTTGTGTTAAGACCTCTGCAAGAAACTGTGCAGCAGAGACAATGATCACACCCCCCCCCCCCCGCAATGCTGAGTGCTCCTTTTTCACATTCATTTTCACAAGGAAAGGTTCCCATTTGTCATATGAGCTTGTTTTCTCATCATCTGCATTCCAAGGATGCAATGGGAGAATTGCAGAGCTTCCTGGATTCTGGAGAGTGTAGCCTTGTGTAGCTCTGACATTTGTGCTCTCTGCAATATGATTAGTAACAGAGTCAGAGAGCAAGCCCCAGGGAGGGGATAGAAATCAAACCGAGAACAGTGAAAAGGTCAAAGACGTTCCATACTGCAGTCTTTAAAAAATATGTTGCGATTAAAATTCTGATCCTTAATGTCATTCTCATGATGTGGGGTCTGCACTGGTGCCCACTGAGGCAAAGAAGGGAAGCAGGATCACGTCCAAGAACAGTAATGAGAAATGGGCACAGTTAGAACCTATTCTGGAAATAGAAAGATTGTAATGCATATAGGAGCTGATATTTTTGTTTTCCCCATGGCTGCTGTAATACTCAAACCCCAAAAGCTGACTTTGCTGCCTATAAGGCATACAGTGTAAATTCAGACAGCAGACCCCGACTTTGCATGTGTAACCCTTCTGCCTGTTGGAGTTGGCAGCAACCAGGGCTGGGTTCAATATCTAGGGATTCCTTTTCAACAATACAATACAGAACCGGCTTGAGTCCCCACCCAGAAACCTGGGAAAAGTATACATATCCCTAGGTGCCTCTGAGAGGCAATACTTTGCCACTTGCAAGCACAGAGTCTCGAGTGTAGAAAAGAAATTTTTAATGAAAGGAGGAAAGTCACCTGACATTAATTTGGGAAAATGCAACAAGCAGGATTCATAATAATAAAACTGTGAGCAGAATACCCTCCCCAGAGTGCGTGGGGCACTGCCTTCCACCTCTACAACCAAAAGTTCCTTTTCTGTGCCCCTCTCTGCTCCCTCACCATACCCCACTCACAGTGGTTGTCCTTGGTCAGTGAGGACCCAGGATTCTGAGGTGTATCTGTGTGAATTCACTTCCCACCCAGGGAAGAAAGCACCTTGCTTACTCTGCCATCTGAGCACTTGCTCAGGCTGGCCACCCCACCAGCTGCAGTTCTTCTCCACTGGCCGTCCTGCCAGCTGCAGTTCCTCTCTGCTGGCTGCCTCACCAGCCACTCGTTCCACCCCACTTGCTGGTCACATTTTGCCATCTGCCTCTCTGCCCATCAGTTTTTTAAGAGACCACCCAACTCTTAGTAAGTATCAATTCTTAGTGAAGCACTTAACATAACAAAAGACTTCTAATGAAGCCTATTGAGCTTAATCTTTGAACAGTGGGAAGAAACAAGTTAAACCAGACTGGTCACCCCCTACGGGAGTCTACATCTCCTGGCTAGGATATTTATCCCACCTCCTCTTACTTTCACAGGGGTATGGCATTTGAGCCCCTGGCTTAGCAAGTTTCTTTTAACTGAGGATGATCCCTCAATCAGGACAGGCTTAGCACAGTTCTGCTCCCCTTTACTCATACAATAAAGATAACAACATTGATAACAACATTTTACTACCCTTGCATTCAGTAGTACAGTGATTTGTAACCCAACACCAGCCAAAGTTGATCACTTAGAGCTACACAGCTGCTCTCTGCTGGATACCTATGCAGAGTAGATGTGTTCTTGTAAATACAGTTTGCTCCTGAAATCTCTTCCCCTCCCCAACTAGCTGTCAGTGAGTTCATTTACATGCTTACACATGTATAAGTCATTGTGTTTAACTTTTATACTTAAACATTAGGCAGCAGTTAAATATAATATAAACTCTACAGGTCAGTTCCTCAGCTGGTGGAAATCACATAGATCCACTGATTAAATTCAGGTTTTAGTGTAAATTATATATTGGAGGGGATAATTAAGTAATCTAAGCATTGTGTTTGCACAGTTTAGATTCTCTAGAGCCACGTGTTCTGATAGATTTAGCTCTGGGCTTTATCTTCAAGAGTATAATGTGTAGGTTTTTCAGATGATCCCTTAAGAACTGAGGCTTGGTTTGCTCGCATGGGCACTAAAGGCCTAATGATAGTTTATAATGGAAGAAGTTTGTGTCAGAGTTGATCTGTCTTTTTCAATATTCTCATTACTGAAGTATCTAAGCCAGGTCCTTGGCCAAAATTTCCCCTGCTGGTGCCTTCTACTTGCTGTCCTCTATCCCAGAAGAGGCTGCATTTTATTGATGATGCATATATACATATAGAGGGCCCAATCCTTGCATGTGTCTTACTACTCTGAGTGGTTCTCTTGACTTCTATGGGACAAATCATGGAATTAAGCACAATGGGCATACAATCACATTCTGGAGTGCAATGCAGACTAGTGAGGGGTTGTGTTACCCCCTGCCCTGCAACCATGGGGTGTGTCACAATGCTTTGTTGCTCAAGCTATCAACCTGAGCTCCTCACACACAGCCAAACAGCATGCAAGTCACACCCTGAATATCTGTGTGTAGCTGCAGCCTGCCAACAACACTCCAGTCAACCCTCTGGCTTCCACCAGCCTTGGTTACCACTTGCAGAGTAACCCCAACATATGCCCAGTCCCAGATTTTGCCCCCAAATGTGTGTTCTGAAACTATCCAGCCCTCTCCTGCGCCTTCAGATATTGCAGGTCCATTGTCCTGTAAGGGGTTAATATACAAGAGTTTGCTACTTTAATTAGAGTTACCAAACAATTTAGTTTAAACACAACACTGGATTAGTTTTGATTAAAGAATAAAACAAGTTTATTTAACTACAAAGAGAGATTTTAGGTGAGTACAAGTACAAGGCACTAAAGTCACAAATGGTTATTAGAGAAATAAAAATAAAATGTTTTCTAGTAACTAAAACGTAACACATTAGACTTGGTTCAAGGTACAATTCTTACCACATGTTCCCTGCAACAGGGCTGACCAAATTATCAAGTCAGGATCTGCCCCTAAAGGTCTGGTTCCTTTGTCTTAGGTGAAACACGAAGAGAGAGAGAGACTGTGCTGTTTTGCCATTCACTGTTACAGTCCAGCCCCGCTTTGAAGTGGATTCCTCTGAGGATTACGCCTCAAAGAAAAAATTATTCGAACAGTAACAAAGGTGACCTGGAGTGTGGGGGTGAAGGTGCCCCCATGCTCTTTCTTCTTCCCAGTGTATGCTGAAATGCAGATCTGCCTTGCCTCTCCCTTCCTGCCTCAATGACCTGGTCTATATATAATATATATATATAAATATAATATATATTTATTATATGTAAACTGAGGTAAACACACATTCCTTTGTTTATGATAAACCTTCTTTAACCACTCCTGCCTAATCAGGGTTACGTGGAGTTTGAACATATGCTATCAACAGCATACAGGTCAGAGTTGTGGGCTTAGGGTTTCAACCCATGGGCTTAAACTTTAGTTACATGAAATGTACTTAATAAGATAAATAGGAATATTGAAATTCTTTAAAATGCCTTTAAAATGGGCATTACACAGAGTAAATTGGGTGACACTGTAACAACAGTGGTTTTTCATAGAATGGTAACAATCAGGGTAACCAGTTGCTGGCCTGGTCCTCAATCCTCAGCTCTCATTGAGAAGTCAGCACCTTGCCAGAACTGTTCTCTGCCTTCCTAAGTCTTCCCTCTCTTTCCAATAGGTATGCTGCACAGCCTCATCTGCTGCTGAAATGAGCATCTTGCAGCCAGGGGCACTTAGACAATGGTCTTTGTTTTGGTTTAAAAAACCCTGTTGCAGTAGAGCAATGAAAAAGGAGAAGAATACTAGGATGAATAATCCAAATGTTGCTAAAAATATCTGCCATTATAAAAGGGGGGAAAGCAGTCTGCTTATGTCACATTTTTCTTGAATGCATTGAGATAATGACACCCATGTCGTGAGAATTTGTATCTTGTGCCTTTATTTTATTTTATTGAGGAATTACTAAAACCACTCCAATCATGCACAGTCTCCTGTATAGCTCACAACTTGATCCAAAAAAGGAGGCTGTAAAAACATAAAGAAAGACCATTCCTACCTTCTGGAGCTTACAGACTAAGTCAGATGTTTGAAGCTGTGAAACCTATTTTGTGTGTGTGTGCTGTACCTTTCCATTTCTGGGAGTCTGCTGAAAGCAGTTGCCGTTTCTACAGATACAGCTGTTATGGAGAGACACACATTGTGTTCTCTGATGCTGACGTCCTTTTGTTCTGGCTTGTTTTGGTGATTACTCTTAATCTAAGATAAAAATCATGCAGACTCAAGGTATATGATTACTATTTACTATGGAAAACATAACAAAACACAGAAACATGGGTCAGACACTTATTGGACAACACAAGTCAAGAAACCAATTTCTTTGCAGTGGATTTTGCTTAAATCTATCTTGGTGGTCTACATCTGAAAGAAATAAATATGTTTTAAGGGATAATTTGAAATCTCACATGAGCAGGAGAAACATTTTAAATTACAACAGAGTTTCTCTGTTAGCCGCAGGTGTGTTTTGCTTTAAGATGCTCTGCAATTCAATGGAAGTATATAATTTCACGGGATGTCAAATTGTTGCCATGGAAACTGAATTAATATTGAATGTGTATTAAACATTCAGAAACATTCAACATGCTGGTTCCTGCTACCCGGAGGCTACCGTAACTTTCTCATCATCTTTTCTTCTTCCCTTAAATATGCACCTAACATGGATGAACTTTTCTTAGTTACTAATTCTTTTGCTGTGTAGGTGGAAGCTTGTCTTTTATTATCAGGAGAGATAGAGACATTCAAAAAAGGCTTATGACCTTGTTTTTATGGGCCTAGCTAGAATCCTGATTTCTTTTAAAGGAGTCATCTTTGCAAATGTTGCATGGAAAATGAAGGGGGGGGGGAGAACTACAGTTAATAAGATAAATGATTTCAGATCAGATAATTTTCTCCCTGGATCTCTGATGCATTTCTGACTCCTTTTTACTCATCACTTTTTTTTGTTTTTCCTGTCTCTCCCTAATGTTTTCAGCTGAAATC
This sequence comes from Dermochelys coriacea, assembly GCF_009764565.3. Classification (NCBI taxonomy): domain Eukaryota; kingdom Metazoa; phylum Chordata; order Testudines; family Dermochelyidae; genus Dermochelys; species Dermochelys coriacea. The sequence continues at coordinate 331,841,831 of NC_050068.2, forward strand.
CTGGCACCCTTCAAGTCTTTGGGAGTTTGCCATTGATTTTGATGGAACCAGGGTTTCAGCCTCAGCTTATAGTTAATTGAGGCCCCATTGAAAAAACTTTAGGGTAGCAGCAAAATTCCTGCAGGGTTTCAAAGATCCAGGGGGGTAACCCTTGCTACTGCCCTGCACTTGCTAGGTGTATTGGAGGTAGAGGTGTGGAGGGGAGAAAAGCTTCTGTGGAGGAGCAAGACCCCACCTCATTCTTGCTTCCTGTGGGGTAATGGATATGTGGAGTGCATTTTTCCTGACCCCTGTGCAGAATGGGCATGATCTAAAGCCAACTGAATCAATGAAAATCTCCCCCTGACTTCAGAGGGTTCCTTGGATACACCCCACAGAGTGGGGGTACTAGTCCAGGCCCAATTCTGAGCCAACTGAAATCAACTGAAAATCTGTTGCTTTGACTTTGAATAGAATCAGGTCCTCCATGTAAATTGTTCATTTTGTGCTATAGGTTTCAGAGTAGCCGCCATGTTAGTCTGTATCCGCAAAAAGATGGCAACTTCCACCTTCTCTGTGTATATATATATATACATATACACACACATATCCTTACCACATGTTCCATTCTATGCATCCAGTGAAGTGAGCTGTAGCCCATGAAAGTTTATGCTCTAATGAAATTTGTTTGTCTCTAAGGTGCCACAAGTACTCCTGTTCATTTTGTGCTGTAGTGATTCTAGCGTATCATGTAGATAACTTCATTCCTCTCTATTCTAAATACTTATAAAAACCTGTATATTTCTCTAGGATTTCTAAATATCTCTCTCTGGCTGTGTAGGCTCTATTCCTTAATATTGCTCTCCCATGGATTTGCATGTGTTGGTTATAAACTGGTTCAATCTTGTACATGAAGCTGAATTTCCTGCAGCAGGAGGTACTGTTTCTCTGTGGAGTTTAATTTAGGATTGGGAAAATCATGACACCACACCAAACAGAGTGATCTCAGGAAGAAAATTAAAAAAAACAAAACAATTTGCTTGTTTTGTTCCCCTGTATAGTTGAAAAATGGATGGAGAAGGAATTTATCTGCCCCAACCAGAAAAATCTCCTAAAAACATAAAATACTTAGAAAATAATATTAAATTCTTAACTTTTAGAAATAAATATTGATTAGGTATTACAAAAAAGTAGTTTTTGTGGTGTTTTCTGGTATGGTCATGGCATACATATGGAGAATTTAGATAAAAACATACAAATACTCTTGCTGAAAAGTTGCAGTGTAACAGTACTTTATTTTGTAGAATTCAGAATGATCACACAAGAATGCAAAACAGAGAGACAAAACAGGCTGCTCCCTTAAAACAGAAAGAGGCACAACTATTCCGACCTGGCTTGAGACTGGGTCGCTGTGGAACTGACTCTGCTAGGCCCACCTCATACCTTACCCTGTAGAGCCCCATAGCTTTCAAGTAGGGCCAGGAAAATCCCCTGAGCATTTAAAGTGGTAGCTCACAGTTTTAATACTGATTTCCATATACCACATTTTCCCCAAGTGGTGTCATCAGACTCTAAGTTACCTGTCAGAGCAGCACTGAAATAGCGTCTGGTGCTGTGCAGAAGTCATTAAGGAATCAGATCATCTTTCTGTCTGTTGAACATACACCAGACCCTCGCTAGAACGTGGGATTTGGGATCAATGTGCGGTACCACGTTAATGCGAGGACTGCGTTATAGTGGGGACTGTGTTAAAATGAATTGCAATTAAACTAATTAAATTTGGGGTCCATGGCCGTGACCGCGTTGTATGCGAATTCGCGATATATAGACGTGCGTTCTAGCGAGGCTCCGGTGTATTTGCTTGTTATTTAAAGTACCCAGCAATGTGGACACATAGGATTAAATTCAGAGCTACACATTCACAGCCCTTCTATGCGCCCTGTAAGGACGGATCTAAGTCTTTCTGTATGGGAAAGACCAATCAGCCACCTCTGTGGCAGCATTACAGCTTTCCTCCTGAATGCTATGGAGGGCCCTCTGCAAGTCCAGCAATCTGCATGGGGAAAGGGGCAGGTTAGGAGGAGAAATTGGACAGGGTGAGTGCTGGGCTCCTGGAAGTCAAGAATGTGCATCATAAAGTTCTTCATGGGAAGGCAACACCACATGAGGCTGCATTACAGTTTGCATGGAGTCATCCCTCCATAAGGAGGATGTACACATCAAAGGGACTCTCAGGGCAACTGTTGAGGCAGGCAGCCATAGTAGTTTGGCTTCACTGTGGCGACAGGGTAGCTCACTTTCCCTGAGTAATGAAGCAATCCAGGTGAAGGGTGAGCACTCTAGCTGGCAATAATCTTTTTCTCTATTGAATGCTGTATTTTTTTCTTTATAAAAACATGAATCTATAGGGTATCATTGACCACCAGGACAAAGACTCCTTGAATCGTAGGAATGGAAGGGACCTTGAGACATCATCTAATCCAGTCCCCTGCACTCATGGCAGGACTAAGCATTGGTCAGATACTGCCAAGAACAAATTGTTATGCTGTTGTTATGCTCATGATTTACTAAGCTCTTGCAGTTAGTCTTCATTCTGCAAAATATATACTGCGTCATGGGGCAAAAAAGTATTGGCTGTGACATTAAATCTGTTTCCCCCAAGGGAATGAATTTTGAAATGAGATAGCACCAACTAATTCTCAGACACCTTTGTTTATCCAGGAGCCCTTCTTTTTATTTGGAAGCAAATGAAATCTGATTAGTATGCTGTCATTAACCAGGCATAAACGCCTGATCGCAATTATAGGGTTTCAGTGGGATTTGGATCAGGCACTAAATGTATCCAAAGTAGGTTTCCAAGCTATGGGGTGGGGGGGGGAGACAATCTTTGTTAGGGTTAGCTGCACTTCTCTCCCCTCTCTGGTCTCTGAGTGCACCACCTCAGGTGACAAGCCTTACGCCCTTCCCTCTCCTCTTAGGATCATGAGGTTCTCCCACTCTTAGACCTGGCCCTGGGTTACAGTACCTTGTGAATCAACTGTGGTTATCTCAGCAGGTCTGATGCCTGTGAGTCTGTGACCAGTGGCCAGACAGCCTTCCTAAAATCAAAGCATTGTTTAATCTTCACAGTAGGAACAAAGTATAACATAAAAGAAAAAGGTTTTCACAACAGTGAATGGCCTGTATACATGTCTATCTTTCCTACAGGCTTCCTACTCCCTGATGGAAGCCTAGGAAGGCCTAACTTCTTCAGGCACACCAGTGGGTGTCTGTGTGTCTGCAAAGCTTCTCAGCAGCAACTCTCTGACATTGGAGAAAGAGTTACTTTTATGTAGTCTGAGTTCCTTTGTACTCAGAGTTCCCCAGGCTTTTTGGCCCTGTTGTCCAAAACCAGTCTGATTGTCTCACTGCAAGGTTAAGCCACTTTCCACAATATCAATAGCTTTCTCATTGTTCTGTAACAACCCTAAAGTGTTTGCTGATTGGGCTGTCCTATGGAGAGTCATTGTTTCATTTTCCTGCTTATTTCCCCCCCAAGTCCTGTTGACTTAACCCAGAATAGTCATACATTAATGATCCCAGTATTTAACCCAGTCTAGTCACACAGTAACTATTCCAATAACCACCTATTCATACATTAGTACTCAGCAGCTATACCTCCATCACAATGTTGTATTTTTGCAAATACAGAAGAACCTCCTATTCCCCTGCTCCTCTCTCTTAATGAGCCTGTCTTCTCTCTAAACTCTCCTACTCAGATCAATTGCTCATTCTGATGAGCAATGATCTTCATTAAACAAAATACATTTCAATGAAAACTGTGGCGATATTGAATACATTGATATTAATAAATAGGCATTAGCTCTGCAAAGGGATAATCTGGAAATGCCTACACTATTTGGACCAAATAGTGTCCTATCATAAGCAGATGTAGCTCCCAGTGAAATCAATGGGAGTTATGACCTCTTACTCCAAGGGTTAATTGGATCAGTCTTTGAACTTTCATAGCACTCTTGATGCTGTCATAAATTTAGCATAAAAAAGGAAATATTATAAATCATTGCATCAATCCTCTGCTGGCTTAATCCTGCTCCCACCAAAGTTAATGATGTTGTTGCTGTTGACTTCAATACGGAGGAACGATGGTCCAAAGGATAGGGCACTAGCCTAGGGCCCAGGAAACCTGGGTTCAGTTTCTTATTTTGCCACAAACTTCCTGAATAACCTTGGACACGTCACTTACCCTTTCTGTGCATCAGTTTGCCACCTGTAAAATGGGAATATTAGCATCTGCCTACTGCACAGAAGTGTTGTGAGGCTAAATACATTAAAGATTGTGAAGCACTTTGAGATCTGCTGATGAAAAGTGCTGTATGTGAATTGGGTATTATTAGGATCAGACCATATGTTTCCAAGCTGAGAGTAATCCGGAGGAAAATGTGTATCTGACCTTTTGAAGTGACAGAGTAATGCCATAGTCTAACAGTAATGCTGGTGATAAGTTCTACAGTAAGTGCAGCAATAACACCAGTGGGATTTCTGCCTGGTTTTATAGACTGTAGTACTGGACTTGAGGGGAGATCCTGTATAGCTGGTGATAAAGCTGGAGCAGCATAAAGGGCACCAAAAATACCATTTCCAGCCAGGAAAGGATTCCCCTAATGCAGGCACGGAGGAAGGCAGTCATAAGACTGCTTCCAAGGACTCACTCATAAGCTGGAGTGAGTGCTATGCTGAAGGTGGTGGTGGTGGTGGGGGGGGGGGTGTCGGGATGGAGTCATAGCACACAGTGATGTGGAAATTCCACACAGCTCTGTAGCCCATAGAGCAGCCCCAGGACCTGTCATAGCTTAAATAGCCCCCCCCAGAGCTGCCTAAATAGCTCCAAGAGCCTCTCTAGTTCATAGAGCAGCCTTGGGTTGGGACTGGAGGGCACAAAGGGACTCAAAACCTCCTTAGCCCTTTTCTCCCTCAGAATGTAGTTTCTGTGCTGCACTTTGTAGAGACATGCCATAGGTATGTTGCCTGGCAGGATCAGACACCAACTCTGGGCTAAATTCTGATACCCTTAATCACATTGACAAGTACCATGCTGTGCCAGTAGCCCTATTGGAATCAAGGGTGCTTCTCATGGAATCTGGTACTATTCAGCTTGAGAAAAGTATCAAATCAATCCCTTTGTTAGCATGGGACTCTTTTTCATGAATGAGTTGAGAACCAAATTGCTGCTGTTTTAATTTTCTCATAGCCAAATCAGAACCAACTTTAAGGGCCAGATCCCCAGCTGGTGTCAATTATAACTCAATTGACTTCAGTGGGCTTACACCCGCTGAAATCTGGTCCTAAGTATTTTTTTTTACCCAAATCCAGTGTAGGCATAAGCTAAAAAACCTATGCAATTTAAGTATAATTTTAATGGTGTTTTCTCCTTATGCTTTGACCTTCAGTACTTTAAAAGTACATCATCCATTGCTATACGGCTATATTTATTTTTCTTGGTCTCTGAGGATAAAATACATTATTTTAGCTTTTCAATTCTGCACAGCAATAATAAGCAATCAAAAAAGATTTTACAGGCAATTTCTTCAGGAAATAGTCTAACAATGATTCACTTTATTTCTATTTCCACCTGGATAGCGATAACAAACCCTCCTCTAATACTGTATGTAAATTCATCCAGGCTGCATTGTTTGCATTTCTTGTCACTGTTTACATAGCACTAACAGCTGTTAATCGTATAGATGGCTGTGTCAGGGTCGTATTCAGCAGTATAAAGCAGCATCACTGCTGCAAAAAGCTGCCACCTGCTTTTAAGCAATGTGTTAAAGCTATAAACCAGTTTAGAAAATCATTGGTTTAAAAATATCATTCTTTCAATGATTAGAAGATAAAGGGGAAAATATCTGGTGCACCCAAAGGCACCATAGTACCACCAATAATGTATCATTTAAAATAATCAATTTCCTTTGTAAATACTGGAGCCCTTGTAATCAGATCAGTGCCAGGTCATCTGCCCTAACTCCTTTGAAAGTGATCTTGCACATTTGGATGTATGAGAAGTCCTTACTAAGGGTCAGTTCTTTCATCCTTACATGGAGTAGTACCTTATTCCATGAGTACTATCCCACTGATTTCAAGGTACCAACTCTGGCCCTCAGTCTTTATCTATGGGTGACACTGGGAATTTTGACTTATTGAACACTAAATGCAGTAGGGTCTAGATCTACAGATAGTTGAGTAAATATCTTTTCAAATTAAGCAAACATAATGATCACCTAAATGCCTGTGGAATTTCACAACTTAAATCTTGACTGTTAACCAGCACATAGTGCAAAGCCATACTCAGCAAAGGGAGCACAGAGGAGCACTGATCAATAAGTCTCTGAAATGACCACATGTTGATTTTTGCTCCTCCCCCAAATGTGCATGATAATGATATGATAATTACGGCATTACATTGTTTAGCCAACTACAGGAATGTTGTTTCGGTGGCAGGGATTTTATTGGGGTTTTGGTTAGCCCATTCTCTAGATTGTGAATTGTTTCTGTTTAGAAGCTCCCATTTGGAATAAAGACTGGGATCATTCATGTGACCCCTCTGCATCTGTAAAGTTACTATCCACAAAGTTGGCCTTTGGGTCCCCTTTGATCAAGGGGAGCCACTAATGCAAACGAAATCCCAAGTTTTCATCATGTTTTTAACATTTTTCCTTGAAGAGAACCTTGGAGACATGAATGAATATAAACTGATTGCTAGGATTGAAACTTGGGCTTTAATTCTGTAGCAGGAGTCTGGGTGGTGTCCTAAAGTTCTTTCCACCCACACACTTCAGTTATTTAAGTGTGGACTGATTCCCAAAGAAACACCTCATCACCCTCCACAAAATCCTTAGGTGCATATGGTATGAAAATGATGGGACAGGAACTGGTTATGCTTAGGGTAGGGTGAGGGGCCAAAGTGTGAAGGCTGACACGTTATTTTGGAGACTTGGGGCCAAATCCCAAGCTGGTGTAAATTGGCATAGCTCTGATGACTTCAATGGTGCTACATGCATTTACACCAGTTGAGGATATAGCTCTTGGAACCTGATCCTGCCTTCAGTGAAGTCACATTAAATTCATAATTAGTTTATGTAGCATTAACAGACTTTCTGCACCACAGAAACAGCTGTTGGCATGCTTCCATAATCTTCAAGGTTGACACTGATAGAAAGGTAAAGGTGAGAACATGTTCTTTCAAAACACTGACTAGCTTTCTCATGGAAGGAGAAAATACATACATTTGTTGGTAAACGTGCAGGACAAAATGTATCTTTGTTAACAACTTGTTCTTACTTTGACAATAGGTTATATTAGCACTTCAAAGAAGCCCATGCTACCTAATTAGGTCACTCTTTCCTTGATGAAGCAAAGCAATCAGCAACATTTCCCTTGTGAGAGAGGTTAAAGGTTTCAGCCTAAACCTTAAAATCTTATCTTTACAGTGCCTATATCCTAGGGCAGCTGTCAGCATTACCTGAAGTCACTGAAAAACCCCAAACACTTTGATTTAGAAAAAAAGATCAATTTCAAATGTGGAAGAAAGGAAAGAGCATTTAGGAAACAGAACTTCAGTGCAAAGCAACTCTAACCAAGAGCTATTCAACTTGTAAATGTGGTTTTGGATATTTCAGTACACAACTGTTTCCCATGACTTAGCCTCCTTTTTACTCTACAAATCAAGTGTCACATCCCACTGAGCAAAATTGTAGTTGGTTCAGAAATGAAAGGTAGAGTTAGAGAAAAATGGTCATTTAGTTGCTATTGTTTTTTTGAGCTTGATCCTGTCCTTAAAGAATAATACTTGTGAGTTTGCTAGATCGAATACTCTTGATATTATGCACACATCCCACTTATTCTGAAGAATGTCAATGCACTATGGGTCAAATTCAGCCTTGGGATCAGCTTTTCCCAGGATCATACCTTTTTTGAGATAGCTGTCCTGGGAAATCTGTAAGTCTCCCCAGGACTTCAAAGGGCCTGGTTTTTGTAAGTTACGTAACAATACACCACTCAACACAAATTTGATCAAAGCTCTTGATGGGACGGGATGGAGGAAGGGTCACATTCTAGCCTTGCCAGCCTGTGCCCAGCAATACAGCTGCCGCTCCTCCCCTTGGTTCCTTGGCCCAACCCCACTACCTTGATCCCCCCCCATCTCCTAGCAGCAGCTGCCTGTGTCCTGCCCACCCCTTCAGCATGACCATAGTGCCTCCCACCAGAGAACAGGGCTTGGCCAATTAATAGGGGGTGAAGGAGCCTGATTTATCGAGAGAGAGGAGACCACACATGAGAGGCCCAGCTCTGTGTTTATCAGCTAGACCTCAGTTCACTCCCCCCCCCGCCCATTATCCTCCAATACAACACACTGCGACCTCTGGCTTTGCATCTTAAAGGTCTCTTTTTTTTTGTACCTCACAGGTAGCAACCCTAGTTTTACCAGGTGCAGCTCTATTGTGTCCGAATGCCCATGCGCAAAATCAATGGAGCTGAACTTACTTTACATCAGGGATGAACCTGGGCCTGTCACAGGATGAACTGGGCCTTTAGGGGAAGGTCAGTCCCAGCCTTCTTGCATGTTCTCCTAGATCAGGAGACTGAGGGGGACTGCGTAATAGCAAGAATATATCAGACTCCCTAATGCTCATGCAGAGAGAAAGAAGGATCTGCATGGATTTCTTCAATGGAAAGCCAGGAAAGAAGTGTGATGAAGAGTAGGGGTGGCTTTCCAGGGGCTAGGCTATGTCTGGCATGGTTGTTTGTAGAGGCAGCTGGGAATGGAGACTATGAGGAAGGCCTAGGTGGGAGAAGCTGAAGAAGTCTGTAGAAGGTAGATTAGCTGACTAGGCTCAGAAGTAGCCCTGTGGGAGTAGAGAAGTGGGTGGTTGAGGCTAAAGCATATGGCTATTTCATTAGAGTGTTGGGGCTGGAGGCCATAGTACAGAGGGGGGTTGGGTTCCATACCCTGCAGCTGTGAGGGGGTGAATGGGTGACCTTGATACAAAATGTGAAGGACTAGTTGCAGTCCCTAGTGAGAAGGCAATGGGCAACTCCAATAGTGAAGGGTAGGAGGTTTGATTATGTCTTGTTCGGATGGCTGTTTACCCCTGTAGCGGGGTGGGGAGCGGGGGAATTCTGATTTGCTTGGAGGGCTAAATCTCCCTTCCAAATTGGGGCAGACTCCATCCAGAGAAAGTAAACAGACACTGGAGGGACACGATGCACAAGCTGTGTACCTGATTTTGAAGAGGTAAGCTGACCCCTGTAGGGCAAAGCGAACTTTCTCTGTTCTATTTTAAATTATTGGAATAAAAAAGAGATTTCTCAGTCTCTCTGGTGTTTGAAGGAAATGCGAAGCATGTACTTTTATATCTCTGTATCTATTACCTGGTGTAAGCACTCGTTTTCCAATGCTGCAGTGGAGTTACACTTGCTTACATTGTGTATGAATTTGGCCTTGGTTTATGCAATCCTGTGCAACCCCACTAGATGTGGGGAAAAATGCTCTAGTATGAAACATTTTCAAGCCCATTTTATAGTATTGGGGTGTGACGTTATTGATAAACTGTGACTGTATAGATCAGGGGTGAGTAAACTTTTTGGCCCGAGGGCCACATCTGGGTGATACACATGAGGGAAATAGACTGAACTGTGACTATGTAATTGTTTTGACAATTTCTCCTTTACCTTATGCACAGAAGACTGTGTGGAAAGCTCATAAGATATATCCAACATATAGGGCCAGGGTTCATCTGCACCCTGGGCAGACTTGTGGTTAGAGCATTTGAGAGAACTGAGTGAAGGTCCCAGCTCTACTTGCACTTCTTGTGTGGCCTTGGGCAAGTCACTTAATCTTTTTGTGCTTCTTTTCCTCATCTGTACAATACAATGTACTTGTTTTCTTGGCTAATTTCTAAGGAACAGGGACTGCCTCTTACTGTGTCTGTGCACTGCCTAGCACAGGGGGGACCTGATATCAATTGTGACTTCTGGGTTCTACTGTAATGCAAGCAAAAATAATAAATAATAAAAAAAATCCCCCATGCCTCCTGCATAGCTTGCTCTACATACACTAACAAAGCAGGTGACCAATAGAGGGTCATAGGCTCTCCCAATGAAAACATTATGGCAAAGAAACAACCATGTTCTCCAATATACCCACTCTATAATGTTCATGCTGGCAACATAGAATTCTCTTTGCTTCTCTGTAACCCTTCAATCTAGTATCTCAAAGCACTTTAGAAACATTACTTTAATTTACACTCAATGCTTTTAAGAGGTAGGTAAGCATTATCTCTAGTTTACAGCAGGGATAACAGACTTTTATAGAACTGTCTTGTAGAACTTAATAGGGACAAAACTAATAGTCCTACATAAATTTAAATAGGATTCTGGGTTTTTGTTAATCTAGCAAATACTATTTCCTTTCGTTTTATAGACAGGATAATCCTTCTGTTAAATTCTATGTCTATTTTCCATAATGAAAGTGTAACAGGGTGGCACTCACCTCTCACGAGCACCCCTTTAGCAGAGTGTATGTGGCTGCACTTCCTCTCTGCCTTATGGTGAGTCTTCAGAAACTCAGCTCTCCAGCTGAGTCACATACAGTCTGTCTGTGAAATAGAAAGCAAAGCCCTTCCAGGGTACAAATCTAACAGGGCCTCTCTCAGTAACATCTCTTTATCTGCAGCCCTAACCCTGGGCTCACTCCTCAATCAGTCCAGCAGAGCCTGTCACAGTACCCTGGTTCAAACAGTCTCTCAGCCCCTTCTGGGCTCTCAAATTGTCCCTGCTCTGGTATAGAGCAGTGCTCCAGGGATCTCTCCCGAGAGGCAATTCTTTGCCCTCTCAGGTACAGATCTCCTGCTGGGCCACTAATAGAGTTCAGTTTTCCCTTCAGTGGCTAATGGAAGGGGGATTAAGGGCAGGCCACCCATCCACTACTCCAGATCCCAGCCCAGAGGCCCTATAGATAGCAGCCATCCACCACATCCCTTTAAATAAACTGCACTGCTATTATAATTCCTGGGCCACTTCCCTACATCCCCAGCATATTCTTCACCCTTACCTCAGGGCCTTGTCCTGGTTGAGTCCAAGCAGCCAGCCCAGAGCTCCTTCTTGCTCCCCCAGTCTCTACCAGCACTGCTCTGTCCAAGGTCCTGTAGCTCCCCCAGCCAATCAAGCACATCATCCACTCTCCTCCAGCTCCAGCAAGGAACTGAACTCACTCTGGTTTTGCAGCTCTTTTGATACTAGCCTGATTGGCTGTGTCCAACACAGCCACTCTAGGTAGCTTGGAGGACCCCCTCCACTGCCTTTTTCTGGGGTGGGGTATGGCAGGGTGTGAGGCTGCCAGCAGGGAGCTATATCCTATCACAGGAAGGCTATAATGGAGGTCACATGGAAAACCTAAGGAAGAGTCTTGGAATGGAACACAGATCTCCAAACTCCCACTTCTGTGTTCTAACCCACTGGACCATGCTTCCATACCCATGACACAACTCTCTAGTCAGTCAACTTCTACTAGATTTTCTGCTGTTGCTGCACAAACAGTACCATGTGTGTCTTGAAAACAAATGGTTAAACCCAAGGGATAGATTGTCTTTAGATATTCATACTGTGATGGGTTGGATCACAGAAAACCCCTTGGGAACTACCAACTGATGTGCTGAGACTACTTTTAAGTCTGTTTTCCCTGCCAGCTTGGGACTTCAGTGCCCTGCCTGGTTTGAGCCAGACATGCTAGCCAGCTGCAAACCCAGACCCAGGTCCCCTAACAGATGCAGGCTTAACTAAAAGCAACTTAAGAAGTGTTCCTGTCTTTAACACTCAGATGCCAACTCCCAATGGGGTCCAAACCCCAAATAAATCAGTTTTACCTTGTATAAAGCTTATACAGGGAAAACTCATAAATTCGCCCTCTATAACACTGATAGAGAGATATGCACAGCTGTTTTCCTTCCCTCCCCCACGTATTAATACATACTCTGGGTTAACTAATAAGTAAAAAGTGATTTTATTAAATACAAAAAGTAGGATTTAAGTGGTTCCAAGTGATAACAGACAGAACAAAGTGAATTACCAAGCAAAATAAAACATTCAAGACTATGCCTAATAAGTAAGAAACTGAATACAGATAAAATCTCACCCTCAGAGAATTTCAATAAGCCTCTTTTACAGACTAGCCTCCTTCTAGTCTGGGTCCAGCAATCACTCACACCCCTGTAGTTACTGTCCTTTGTCCGAGTTTTTTTCAGGTATCCTTTGGGGTTGAGAGGCTATCTCTTGAGCCAGCTGAAGACAAAATGGAGGGGTCTCCCAGGTGATCAAATAGACTTTCTCTTTGGGTGGCAACCCCCTCCTCTCTCCTATGCAAAGACCAACTCCAAGATGGAGTTTTGGAGTCACATGGGCAAGTCACATGTCCATGCATGACTTAGTTTTTACAGGCAGCAGCCATTGCCCACATGCTATCTTGAATGTCTCCAGGAAGACTTTTTATGTGATTGGAGTCTTCCAAGATCCATTGTTCATTAAGTGTTTCTTGATTGGGCACATAATTTGCACATTCCTTTCTCAAGAAGCTGACCAAATGCTTTACTAAGGCTACTTAAAATCAAGTAAGTACACAGCCAATATTCATAACTTTGAGTACAAAAATGACACATTCATAGAAATAGGATGAATATTTTTAGTAGATCATAACCTTTACAGAGATATGTTACATGGCATATGTAGCATAAAACATATTCCAGTTATGTAATATATACATTCATAAGCATAGTCCCATAAAGCATTATGGGGTGCAACATCACACATACTTCCCAGAAACGCTTCTCCTCTGGCCTGAGATCAGGCCAGAAAAGTTCCCATCCAAAAGGAGCTGTACTCCTGCAAAAGCTTCAGGGTCTGTGTGTGTGTGTGTGTGTGTGTGTGTGTGTGTGCATGCTTTAAATAAGGACCAGACAGGTCTTACAACCTTAACTAAAGAATCAATAGTGGCATTCAATAATCATGCTAAATTATTTACAGATAAAGACATCTCAGTATCACTATGCAGTGATGTGGTTGGGACATTTAAAGCCCCAAAGAGTGAAGACACCGAGTCAGATCAGAGAAGACCTTAGTCTATTACCGCTGTGTTGGACACATCACTTATGAAAATCCCCTGCAAGAGTCACTAATCCTATAACCATTTTTAGCCATAATTTTCTCGAAGGGTCTCATTCTGTAGTCATTTACACCAGTGCAGTACAGTAGGTGTAAATTGCTACCATTATGATTTGAGAGTGTGCTACATTCGTTATGCACTGATGCAAATGACTATACAAGGTGCAGGACAAATCAGATTCTGAATTCCCAGATTCTGAATTCCCAGATTGATTCATAAATGATCTGGAGGATGGTGTGGATTGCACTCTCAGCAAATTTGCGGATGATACTAAACTGGGAGGAGTGGTAGATACGCTGGAGGGGAGGGATAGGATACAGAAGGACCTAGACAAATTGGAGGATTGGGCCAAAAGAAATCTAATGAGGTTCAATAAGGATAAATGCAGGGTCCTGCACTTAGGATGGAAGAATCCAATGCACCGCTACAGACTAGGGACCGAATGGCTCGGCAGCAGTTCTGCGGAAAAGGACCTAGGGGTGACAGTGGACGAGAAGCTGGATATGAGTCAGCAGTGTGCCCTTGTTGCCAAGAAGGCCAATGGCATTTTGGGTTGTATAAGTAGGGGCATAGCGAGCAGATCGAGGGACGTGATCGTTCCCCTCTATTCGACACTGGTGAGGCCTCATCTGGAGTACTGTGTCCAGTTTTGGGCCCCACACTACAGGAAGGATGTGGATAAATTGGAAAGAGTACAACGAAGGGCAACGAAAATGATTAGGGGTCTAGAGCACATGACTTATGAGGAGAGGCTGAGGGAGCTGGGATTGTTTAGTCTGCAGAAGAGAAGAATGAGGGGGGATTTGATAGCTGCTTTCAACTACCTGAAAGGGGGTTTCAAAGAGGATGGCTCTAGACTGTTCTCAATGGTAGCAGATGACAGAACGAGGAGTAATGGTCTCAAGTTGCAATGGGGGAGGTTTAGATTGGATATTAGGAAAAACTTTTTCACTAAGAGGGTGGTGAAACACTGGAATGCGTTACCTAGGGAGGTGGTAGAATCTCCTTCCTTAGAGGTTTTTAAGGTCAGGCTTGACAAAGCCCTAGCTGGGATGATTTAACTGGGACTTGGTCCTGCTTTGAGCAGGGGGTTGGACTAGATGACCTTCTGGGGTCCCTTCCAACCCTGATATTCTATGATTCTATGATTCTATGATTGCAGAGATTACTATTTATCAGTGTTCCCTCTAATTTTTCCCACCCATGTGCAGAATGAATTTTGCTATGTGCACCAATATGGAGTTGATGTGTGACACATTACCTTCATATTGTCTGCATAACAAAATTCATGTGGTGGGGGTGGGGCCGAGGGGTTTGGAGTGTGGGAGGGGGCTCAGGGCTGGGGCAGAGGGTTGGGGAGAGAGGGCTCTGGCTGGGGGTGCAGGCTCTGGGGTGGGGCAGGGGATGAGGGGTTTGAGGTACAGGAGGGTGTTCTGGGGCTACGACAGAGAGAAAGGACTCTCCACGGCTCTCTCTCCCCACAGCAGCACCTGGGCTGGCCGGGGAGGGCACCTTCTCCGCTGCGTCAGCTCTGGGGCTGGGGCTGCAGGATAGGCACCCCTTCCCTGGTCCCAGCAGGTCCAGGTCAGGGCTTGGTTCTGACCAGGGGAGGGGCATCTGGGGCCACACCTGGGTCTGGTCCAGGCCACTCCGGCCATGACTGGGGCCAGGCTGGGCCACTCCGGCTGCGACTGGGTCCAGGCTGGGATGCCCTGATCATGCCTGGGTCCAGGCTGAGATGCTCCAGCTGTGCCTGAGTCCGGGCCATCCTAGCTGTGGCTGGGTCTGGGCCAGGCCACGCTGCCCCGGTCACGACAGGTCCGGGCTGCAGCAGTTTTGGAGCTGGCGGAGGGGTGCCCCGGCTGTAGCAGGTTGGGGGCTGAGCTAGGTTGGGTGGGTTCCCTGAGTACCTGCGTGGCGCTAAATAGGCTGCCGGGCAGCCATGCAGCTTACAGGGAACTTATCAAATTATTTCTTGGTGGCAGTCCCATCACCATTGAATCCCATCAATCCTGCCAAATTGAACAGAGAATAACATGTTTTACTGGTTTCAGAACAGTATTCCTTTGTATCCTTTATCACTAATGCCACAGGATGTTTGGTTTTGCCAAAGTACTACTTTTGCTACATTTGTTCAATCTGTCTATTTTTATGCAGGAGCTCATTGATGGGCTACTTTTATTTATACAGAGAAGTATCTTGACTAATTTGTGTTCCACTAATAGCTCTTTGGTAGACAACCCCCATTATAATGAAACAGCATTATAAGACAAAACCAAATGCTTGAAGTTGAGCTATAATCTGATACTGTTTTTAAAAAGCAGTCTTCTGACACACAAAATCTCTTTCTTTTGTCTTGACGTTTGCTACAATTTTTTTTCAAATTAATTGCTGGAGTACTTAATGTGGGCTTCAGCACTGACAGCTTCAGCATTTATTTCTGAGTGAACATGGATTTCCTATGCACTATTAAAGCAACTGATGCTCTATGCATATACAAGACAATGTCTCCGAAGCTGGAATATAATGAAAAATAGCTCTTTTGTCCTCAAGAAATGAGTCTGAGCCTGCATTTGTCATGGTTAAGTAGGTACCAGCATATCAGCATTGACTTCCTTGATTGTAGCAATACTTAAGATAGGTAATGCAATGTCTTATTGTCTGCTTAAAGCTCAGCCTTTGTGTAGCTTCATGAGGCTGTGTTTCAAATGTCCATGACTGATTGTAGCATTTTACTTTGCATAGACACTGGTTCTGTGAATGATCCTGTTTGTTGGTATATCTATCCCATTAAAACACATACAAATAGTACAGTGTTTTTCAGGAATGGTCCCAAATTCTACAATTTTTAATCCGTGTATTTTCAGGGTTTTGGAGCATTGCAGTAACAGTTCGTACAAAAGGGAGGCAGGTGTTTCATATCATTTACACCTGGAACCACCACCTCCATGGCCCCTTCTGTTTTCTTTCAATTCTCCTTTCAACCAAAAGTTATTGGATCTCATTCTGAAATTACTGAGTGGCTTGTGTTATGCAAGAGATCAGGTTGGATGAACACACCGATCTCTTTTAGCCTTCAAATCTAGTAATCCCTCCTTGAAACACCATTCACCTTTAAACCTCAAAAAAGAATAACAAATGATATCCACCCACACAACATGACACGAAAGACATACATCTGACAGCTCAACTCAATCCCTTGCTTTTGTTACCGCCTCTGTTTTCCTCACCTATAGATTCAACTATTTAGAAGGTAAGATCCTCTTTAGAAGGTAAGAAGGTAAGGAAACGTGCCTTTCTTTCATCTCTGAAATGTGCTTAGCCCACTGGTAAAACATACATAATAATAACTCTGTAATACATTGCATTACTTTAATGGGATGCTAGGTCATCCATGCAAAAAGTCTGAGACCACTTTTCTCTGTCTCTGGTCCTTGCACTGTCTCTGCTGTAACCATCTCCAGACAAATTGCTGATAAAGGTAGGTTCATCTGATACAATCATCTCTTCTCCCTGGTTTTCCATAGGAAAATGCTCTTTTGTCTCTTAACCACTGCATTTCCCTGCAACTTGGATCTCCGTTATCATCATGTCTTGGTGGTTTCATCAGGAGTGTAATTGACTTATCAGACACAAATCTGCAAAATAATCATAGCAAATTTTGCTAAAGCCATGTTGGACTTATCAGTGACATTATGAAAAGTAGCATCTCTTAACAGTGTCTCTCCTGCAAGTGGCTGAGGCTCTATCCTAGCTCTCTTCCAGGGTGTCTGAAAATCTTGTGAATTGGCTCAAATAGCCCCTCCCTGTCCCACCTGTTACAGAGCCACTGCTTCTTTCCAGCCTAACCATGGGGCTTCTAGGAACTGATTGTTTCTCTCCAGCCCCCAACAGGAAGACTCAAGTAATGGAGAAAATGTCCAGGAAAATTCCAGAATCAGAGTCATGTTATTTGCCTCCATGTCAAAACAGCCCTGATCATGCCATTTGTGTTCCTTTAGAACTTGCTGTTAGAGTAGAGAAGTCCCACCAAATCCCTGGACCCACATATCCCTAAAGTTCAGGGGTGTTCAGAATCTCTACCGAGAACTGTTTGCATTCTTTCCATGCAAGATTTACAGTTGGTAATGTCCAGAAGACAAAACAAATGCATAACCCAGCAACCGAACTGGTTTTATGTCTCCCCTGAGTGCCCTGCCGTGGGTCTAGTGAGCAAAATTTCTCCCTGCTCACCAGATCATTGATTCGTCTCTTCTGTTCTATCTAGTCCACTGGAGTAACCCTATCCTTTAATGTGCTGACCCTTATAGTGTGCTTACCTGCACTTGATTACCTCCCAGCTGAGAGTGCTTCACTGAGTTGACAGAGCTCTTGTTGGGAGTTAATGTAGGCTGCTTTTTGGCTCAATGAAGCCTCTTACAAGGGCCTCACAGTACTGGGGTGGGCAGGGCGGCAGGAACTAGGATACTAGCATTATACAGAGAAAAAGAGAGTGTGCACGCACACTCTATCTGGAATTCCTCATACAGAAGACCAAATTTAAGCATATTTTCTCAAACCAATCTTTTTTTTTCTGCCAGTAATCTGTCATGCAGCATAGGCAACAGGAAGCCAAACTTGTCTCTTCACCAGATGCAGTGCTGCCCTGAGGTCATCTTGAGAAACTTTAGGTGAAACCTCTTATTTTTCTTTTATTTGCAATGAGTGAACCTTAAAACTGGTTCACTGAGTCCTGCCCATTCCTTCATTCTGTTCCCTGTTTCTCCATCTTTATCACAACTCTCTAATGATTCATGTTGTGTCCTTAATTCATCATTCTGATGATCACTATGGAGAAGTTAGCAACCACATCACCTAGAAAAACCATATTGGCGTGAAGACTACTTTTGCTGAATATGTATTCCCATCAGGAAGGACATTTTCTATGAACTCATAACTGGGGCAGTATATCATAAAACTCTATTATCCTCCCCCTCAAACCTTCTCTCTGGTCTCATTCTCTCCTCTCCCCCAATCCAGGTTAGCAAATTCTGACAGTCACCCACTTTCAGAGACATGAACAGAACACTTAATCCTGACTTGTAGTCCTCTGCTGTAATTGCTAAATGCTAATGTAATGGACAAAATTCACCTTGTAAGTAGGGGGCACAGTTTCATGGCTAACCTTACTCTCAATAAATCTAATAGAACCCCCTTTGATTTTTCATTGGTAGAACTGAAAGGACACACTTCAAAGTTGGATCACAAATCAAAGTCGCCACCTTGGAGGTTTATTTAACCCTTTCACAATGACATGGCTTGACCAGCCTCGGCTTTGATAGAGCCTGCTCCTCTGCCTTAGTCATTACAAACTAGTTAAACCCGGATTCTGTTAGCGGAATAGCAACCGGCTGGCTGTGATCGCATCAGATGGAGCATATTTCACTTCCAAAGACCTTCAAATGAAAGATGCTTTCCAGAAATTTTAAAATACAGTACTTGAAACATAGCAAGGATTTAGTCTTCAAGAGCTAGCTATGCTGTCTACTCTTATTTGTCACTCTGCTCACAAATAGAAGAAAAATACCCTGCAGATTCTGAGAGCATTAATATAGTAAATATAGTCATGGTCCAATAAACCAATCAACCAAAAAAAATTCAAGCTCTGAAAAAGTCCTTTCTTTACAAGAACTGCAGAGAAATATTGATGTCAAACTGAATTCCAGCTGTGTAATGGATTAAATTAAAATGTTCCTATGGGTGTTTATTGGACATATAGGGCACATTTAAGTTTATGTGGAGGTTACATGCACAAATATGGAGAACTATAATGGGAGCTCTTCAGGGAAGTACCCACACACTGTGTGCTTAAAAATTTGATTCCCAGTGTTTAATCATTTGGGAGATTGAAAGAAGCCCAGCACGGAGCTATAGTATATCATAATTAGGTGGTCCTGATTTTTTTTCTGGTAGAATAAGGCATTCAGGTGCAAGGTGATGAACATGGTATAAATGCCTAGATAGAACAATGGCTTTTTGAGGGCAAATAAAGAGCTGGGCAAAAAAATTGTAGAAAAAGACTTATTCAGAGAATGTCATTTTTTCAGTTTATTAGAGCATGAAAGCTTATATTCTAATAAATTTGTTAGTCTCTACAGTGCCACAAGTACTCCTGTTCTTTTTGCGGATACAGACTAACACGGCTGCTACTCTGAAACATTTCTTCAGTTTGCAAATTGTCTGTGAACAAATGGCAATGTTCCTTATTTTAACTTGAGTTTCTTGACCAAATACTTTCAGTGAAAAATTTTGGTCTGCGAATTACTTGTAAGTATTCAAAATTTATAGTTCGGGAAGTGTTGGTTAGGACTTTTAATGGACACTGGACAAAACTTTAGTCATCCATTTTTTAAGCCTGGCTCCTAAATACATATTTATGTGCCTAAATATGTAATCTGATTTTTAAAAAGTGAGGACCTACCAGCTTCCAGTAGGTCAAAGGAATTACTCTTAAATAAACTGAGCAAAATTAGTGTAAAACTAGGCCCTATATATCACATGATTTATGTCTTCCAAAAGATAAACATACACTTTACATGTTCTAATTATGTTATTACATGTAACTCGTTAATCTACTTGCATACATGCTTGATTTTTCTATACATTCTGATGAACGGCACCAACTAAAAATGAAGCAATAATGCAATAAGTGGTACATCAATAAAGTTTTGCAAAATAGTTGTGCTTTTCTGCTTTAAAATAGAACCCTGCATACTGCTTGCAATGAAACTTGAAAACACAAAGTCACTGTTTTTGAAGTTAATTACCAATTTGAAACTCAGCCCAGGTTCCTTGAAAGACTTTTCTAAGAAATGTGACTTCTTCTAGTGAACATGGGCTGATCTCATTGAAAAAATGCAAAAATCACTGTCTCACATGGTCCTGATGTGACACACCATGGTTTTCCCACAGATTTGCCAACCCCAAGCACTAAAAATCATGAGAATGTCTGGTTTCAAATTCATGATATTTTTGTTTAAAATTTGGCTTCTTTTTATTTGCCTTTTAGGTTTTGTGTTTTTAAGCTTTATCTGGAACCACGGCAACTAGAAGTTTTGTTTGTTTGTTCATTTATAATTCCCTCAGTGAAATCTGTGATTCTCTCGTCATCACAGTGGCTCCCACAAACACCAAATATCACAAAACTTATAATAGTTCAGGAGATCTGGCAACAGTGTTTAATTCTAAGTTTCACTTTGAGTTTTTGGATCTGTTAAGATGCCAAATCTTCCAAAGGAACTTGGGACAAAAAATGTAACATCCAGTTCAACACCAAGGAAAAGGCATTCATGACCCCCTTTCAGCACTACATCTATACAGTCCCATAGATCTCTACCTCAAAATGCTTTGATAACTGAGGCACAATTCTGCGTGTCTTACTCAGCTGAATAGTGTCAATGACTTAAATGGAACTCCTGCCTTGAATAAGGGGAGCAGTAGAGCTGAATGTAGAAAGGTAATTCTGTTTTTCAGAGGATTTGGATATATAGAAATTTGGTTTTGTACAAAACCAAAACATTTTGAGATTCTCCATGAAAGGAAATGGAGCCCTAATGCATGACAGTCCACCTGGTGGGCTGTTCTGGAGCCACAGACCCACAGAGCCTAGAATATCCAAGAGCTCTGAGCCTGGGGGCTGGGTCTCCTAGACTCTCAGTTCCCCATCAGCTCACCAGGCAGACTACCGAGTAAACTAAGTATATTTTGAACCCTGCCTAGGTTCTGTCAGAATTTTACAGAATCACTGTAGTAGTGTTCTCAAGATAACTATGTGCACTAGATTCCATGACTTACACACTGCTGGCTGGCACCATTGAGGAACAATTTTTCAGTAGCATAAATGGATATAAAATAATTGAGATGACTTTCATTAATAGCAATAGGGGGTACTTACTGTAACTTGTAACCTGAAGACAGGTTTCACAGTAGCAGCCGTGTTAGTCTGTATTCGCAAAAAGAAAAGGAGTACTTGTGGCTCACAAAAGCTTATGCTCAAATAAATTTGTTAGTCTCTAAGGTGCCCCAAGTACTCCTTTTCTTTTTGTAACCTAAAGACTGCCTTGACTTTGCGGAATTCCTTTATATTTTTTTTCAGGCTTTGCTCTCATACAGCCATTACAATATGAAGGCACACACAACACAATTACATGAATGATCTCAC
This sequence comes from Dermochelys coriacea, assembly GCF_009764565.3. NCBI lineage: Eukaryota > Metazoa > Chordata > Testudines > Dermochelyidae > Dermochelys > Dermochelys coriacea. The sequence goes on from NC_050068.2 coordinate 331,863,220, forward strand.
AGCCACTCATGAACCATATGAAGGGAGACACTCGCAAATCCCCCCAACCCCAGCCTCACACCCCAGAGATGTGCATCTTACACTGCCCAAGACCCCCTTTGTTCAGTGTAAGCTCATTAATTAGTTCACCATTCCATCAATGGGTAATGGATATGCACCAGCCTTTGTTAACCTGAGTAGAGATTTCCCAAACACTTCAGTCAATCACACTGGATTAGATAAATCATTAAAAGTAAATTTATTAATTACAGAAAGATAGATTTTATGTGATTATAAGTGATACAGGTATAAAAGGTCAGAATTAATTACAAAAGGAAATAAAATGATAAAAATCGCAATATAATTCCTATACTTTACCAAGATAAGTCAAATTTGAAGCAATCAGGTTTCTATTACCCAAAAGCCTACAGCAGTCTGTGCCAACTGGAACATTTCTCCAGTTAGGACCACTCCCCGCAGTTCAATGATGGTTTTTTTTTCTTCCAAAGGATCTTGTTGCCTTCAATGGGTGGGAAAGGAGAGCTAATTTGTGTGTTTTCCTTTTAATAACCCAACTTCTTGTGCTGGAAAAGTCCTTGTTGTGTATGGGGTCAGGCAATCCCATTGCCTGTGTGCTCTGCCAACAGTCCTTAATAAGAATTGAAAATTCTTGCTTCCACCTTCTGTGTATGTACTGTTTGGGATGACCTGTCTGACCTTTGTTTATAATCTTTTGTCATTGCTAGTCTGTGGGCATTTCCCAGATTCATAACATGTTTCAGTAACAAACATATAGCAAAACGTCACAACTTCATATACAATGATGATACACACATTTTAACAGGACAATGATGTTTACCAATTATGACTTTTCAAACGATATCTCACAAGGCATTCTTTGTACAAAATATATCATGATATACATGTGGTGAATATGGGGGTCACAGGTGTTATTTTGAGGTACAGTGTGTCACAGTATGTTGTTGTTCCAGAAAATTATTTAGACACTTGCTTAACCTTAAATGTGAGTGGACACACTGATTTCTCTCACTTAAAGCTCAGAATGTGTTTAAGTAAGTTTCTGGATTGGAACCTTAATTAGTTGAGGCTACTACTATGGCTTTAAGAGAATGAACAGAATCTTCAGGATGTGGCAGCTGACAGTGGAAGGAGGCTGTGGGTTTCAGGTTTGACTGATAGGTTGATGTATGTCAACTATGTATCTAATAAAGACAAATTAAATTACTAGCAATGAATCATTATTGACTAGTGGATTATTGAATATAAAGCACAGGGGACAGATTCTTCCACCCATACTCAGGCACAGTGGAACTTGACTGTTCAAGCAGTGGCAGGGAAGTAAATGGTAGTAAGATACTATTTTGCCTGAAAAAGGGAGGCAGAATTGGGCTCTGACTGTTCCTAAAATACTTTGATATCATTGGGATAAAAGGCAAGATTGAAAGTACAAGGTATTTGTCTGTTTGTATCAAAATGAACTTAATTAACTTCAGTTTTAAAAGGATAGGAGGGGAGGAAAAATTTTTATCAATAAAATCCGCTTGCTGTATATTATAAGAGAAACAAGGTGGGTGAGATAATATTTTTTTTACTGGATCAACTTCTGTTGGTGAGAGAGACAAGCTTTCCAATATCCTGGGACCAATACAGCTATAACAACATTGCATACGTGTAATATAAAAACAGAGAAAATCTGCTGATGAAGCTGAAGCTGACACTTTTGTCATTTCAACCAACCTCATACAGATAATATTAGAAAATTGTATCTGGTTTTATTCCACTCATATCAAATGAGTCTGAGAAACTTAAGCCTAGAAAGTGGAAGGGAATGCAGAATTCTAGATTTTAACTATAGTCCAGCGTAAGCAAATTACTCATACACAAGTAACAGATTGGACAGCTATTCCCCTGTAGAGACCAAGGCCTGAAATTTATCTCTATCTTATGTGAAATCAGCCATGGCATGGGGAAATGTGATACGCTGAAACAACTGTAAAATTACTTGTTAGGTCTGAGCAGCACGGTTTATTTTACGAAGAGCTATATTATTTTTAAACAGATACAATTTCAATGTGGACTGTCTAAAGTGACAGTTCTTTTAGCCAATATATTGGATTCTTATTTTTAGCGAACAAATCAAAAGCTTGTCAGAGCATATCAAAATCTGTCATGGGCAAATAAAAATTACTTTTCAACAGCATTTTTCTTGTGGCCAATACTTTTTATGGGCCAGATCCTGCAAACCCACACAGGCTTGACAGTCTTTTGGCCTATATGTTCACACAGGGCAGCAAGGGGGAATAAGAATACTATTAGGGCTTTCCATTGATTTCAGTGTGCTTTGGATCAGGCACTGAAACCCCTAAGTCTATCTCAATGAGAATTTCACACAACATCTGTTATGTTAACTTAGAAGGAGAAGATCAAAATGCAAAGACCTATAAATATCTCTGTATATGTTTTATTTAGCCAAGAGCTCTTCCAATTTCTTTATGTTTAGGGGTTCAAGCTTTGTGGGAAGGGCTGATTGTCTGCTGAAAAACCACAAGAAGGAGAAAAAGAAAAATACACACTTTTCAGAAGAATAGTTGTGTTGTGACCCTTTCCTTTTTTATGCCTGAGGTTTGGGGCCTGTGTTAGCTTTCCCCATCATGTTTGGATTGTATAATACATCGGTAGCAGAGCACTTCATGTAGTTCTATATGTGTGGCCCTTTTTTTTTTTTTTCTGAGCTCTGGGTGCACATAGCTATCTTTATGCAGTACAACTATTTTACATGATACATATGTAGGGGTCCGTAGCCAGCACTACCATCAGTCTAGGAGGGACATCACACCCCCTCACTGCTGTGTGTCTATAAATGCAATGCTCAATGGGGAATTAGGAATCGAAAGGGCTCTGGCCCTCAGGGCAGAGCAGAGCGACAAGCAGGTTACAGGGATCTGACCCTCCGCACCAGAAAGAGCAGTAAGAAGTCTTTCGCCTGGCCTCCTGGCTCAGACAGACAGCAAACAAATGCAGGCCTCTTGGCTTAAGGGGATAGGCGTCCACCCCAGGGGTGGGGTGGCCAAAGGGTGCAGGGGGTCTCAGGCCCACCCCAGTCTACAGGGTTCCAGCCAATGGGTCATCAGGGATCCTACTGAAACATGCTGACCTGAACTCTAGCAATACAACCAGACTCTTCATCTGGTGTTCCTGGGCTACTTCCTACTACCCCTTCTGAGTGTACCTCTGTTTCCAGGGAGTCTTCTATCTCCCCGGGGTACACAGCCGGCAGCAGTCCCAGTAGCTTCTCCAGGTCCTGGTCAGTCAGCAGTCCTGGCACCTCCTCTGGGACCTTGTCACAGCAGAGCTCTGTCTCGGGTGCAGAGTTCAGCAGCAGGTGAGAGACATCTGCTTCCTTTTCTGGCTCTCACGCGACCGAGCTGCAGGGACCACCTTTTAAAACCTCCTGTCCTGCCCCTCTGCTTCCAGCGGGCGAGGAGGGAGCATGGCTTGCCTGGCTCCACCCACCGTGGGGTGGAGAGTGGTCTCTCCCCCCACCCCCTGTCCAGTCTGAGAGGGAGGCCACGGCTCTCACTACAACATATGACATGTGAGAGATTCTATAAAGCTTCAGCAAAAAGAAAAGGAGTACTTGTGGCACCTTAGAGACTAACAAATTTATTAGAGCATAAGCTTTCGTGAGCTACAGCTCACTTCATCGGATGCATTTGGTCATCCGATGAAGTGAGCTGTAGCTCACGAAAGCTTATGCTCTAATAAATTTGTTAGTCTCTAAGGTGCCACAAGTACTCCTTTTCTTTTTGCGAATACAGACTAACATGGCTGCTACTCTGAAACCTATAAAGCTTCAGAAGATTAAAAAAAAAAAGAGGTTGTAAAAGCTGTGCTGCCTCAAATGTCAAATCTAGTGGAAAAAGGGAAGTCATAAGAGAGGAAGGATGGTCTTGTGTCGAAAGCCCTGAAATAGGAAGCAGGAACTCTAGGTTCAATTCCTGCTTCTGCCACAGACTTCTTATGTGAAGGAGGGCAAGTCACTTCACATATCTGTGCCTCCAATTCCTCACATGTAGAATGGGCATGATATTTCCCTAACACACAGGGGTGGCATAAGGCTAAATTAATTATAATATATTGTCCATAAAAGAAGCATAAAAATAAAACAAAAGAAGTGTAAAAATCAAACAAATGAGGTGGGGGAATGGCCAGCTTTCTGTGGATCCTCCTTCTCTTACAGGCAATGCAAACTCCTTTGGATCACTAACCTGAGTGAAAGGAGAAAGCTACGGTCTGACTGACCTCTGCCCTATACAGCCTTCAAATGTACAGCTCCTGGATTACTAACAGCAAGTCTGAGGAAAACTGCTAAGTCCTACCTTTCTCCTTTTCCTTAGAAGGACAAGATGGGTGAGGTAATATCTTTTATTGGACCAACTTCTGTTGGTGAGAGAGACAAGCTTTCGAGCTTCACTCTTCTTCAGGTCTGAGAAAGGTACTACCAGTGTCACAGCAAAATACAAGGTGAAACATATTGCTAGGGACCATAACTTTTCCTTTACCAATACAAAACCCAGACAAGACTTACTGCAGTGATAACTAGAATTATAGAACCTTACGGTTATTTATTCATCTCAGCCTAGAAGAATTTTATTGACCATTTATCTAGCATCCTGCACTAGGCATCTGGAGTTAGCAGAGATGAGTATCTATGCAGTTGGGTATAGTATTTCATCACCTGTTCATCCAATATTAAAGTGATTTCTAGTGCTGTATTCCACCATCCTTATTCCACAAGCAACCCTACTGAATAGAGATGGTCGGGAAATGCTTTTTCCATCCCATGAAATATTTTTGGGATTATGAAAAATTTTCCAGCCCTCATCAGTGTGAAAAGTTCAAAATCTTGAAAATTTTCACTAACTGACGAACAAAAAATCAGTTCCAACCAATCAAAAAAATTTTTGTTTAGGATTTCAACCATTTTTAATTCATAATTTTTTTACGATAATTAGCTGAAATTTCAAAACAAAAAGTCAGCTTGAACTGGAAACCTAGAATTTTCATTTTGAAAATGTCACACATTTGGTTGAAAAATTCTCGAGCAGCTTCACTACTGAAACCAATGAGCCTACTCATAAACTATGTCTACACTGCACCCCACTGGCAGTGGTGTATAAGGGATATGTAGCTACCCTCTGCAGTGAAAAGCAGGCTATTGTGTAGCTACAGAGGTCAGTGAAAGGCTCTGGAAGTGGGGAAGCAGCAGGGAAAGATGCCAGCAGTCTTTCACCGTAGCAGGGAAAGGCTCCAGCAGCAGGAAACTACGCCACTAAAAATAGCAGTGTAGACAAGGGAGGCATAGCTTGGGTGTATAGAGAGCTGCATTGGGCACAAACACAAAGGAGTTAAGCGTGTCTTTGCTCTACTTGCCGAAACAATACTTCACAGTGTACACTGCTATTTATACCCGCTCTAGACAGTGCAGCGTATGTACTCTGCATGCTGCTGAAAGGAGTGTGCAGTGTAGACATACCCATACAATAAGGTACAACTCCATGGGAGTGAAGGGCTAGACTCTAACCATACCTGAGCACAGGAATTACTTCATTTTGATCATGAGAGTTGTGAAATTTTGGTATAAAGTCCAGGTAAAAGTCTCTTAAAATACATACTCTGGAACTGCCCATAGAGCTAAACATATTAATCAATCCCACATACATAAAATCCTAAATCCTAAATCCAAAAAAACCATCCAGATACACACTGAAAGATATGGCACTGGAAAAGCATCTACTGACTTCAATGCACTTCAGGTCCAGAGACTATTCCCAATTACCCTGCAACTGTGCTCTGGGCTGGTTTATCTCTATGGGCTTGTCTACACTTACATTTTATAGCGCTGTAACTTGCTGGGTCAGGGGTGCAAAAAATCACCCCCCCCGAGCACAGCAAGTCTGAGCACTTTAAAGTGCTAGTGTAGACAGGCTTCAAGCACTGGGCCCCTCGTGGAAGTGGATTACCAGGAGTGCTGGGAGAGCTCTCTTCCTGCGCTTGCACGCAATCACACTCACACTTCAAAGCGCTGCTGAGGGAGCGTTCCCATGAGGGCGCTTTGAAGTTTCCAGGGTAGCCAGGCCTGGGTGTTTCAGGCCTTCAAGGAGAGATTTGATGGAGGGGCTTGAATAAATATTGGCAGCATTTCTACCTGCATATTAAATTCTTCACTAAATGCACATGTGCTACCTAATTTTATGAATTAGCCATATTAACAGACTCAGCAGTATGTAACCATATTGCCCGAATGCTTTCATAACAATTCTGCACAAGATCCCTATGCACCTGTGTTATCTGTATCTATACCCACCAATCTTAATATCTTACCTCTAAATGTATATTTGACTAGTATCTGCAAATAACCATATAAAATATAAATAGTCTATACAGAGAGACTCACACTTTTACATGATTGCAGCAGAAGAACATTAACCATTTTGCCTACTTTTTCCATGAAGCTGCAAAACTACTAGGATAATTGAAAAACATTCTATACTGGGTGGGACAGCTCTAATGTAACTGTTATATGGTCTCAGAAACTATGGCAGAAGTGCTGTATGATATACTGTAGCCTTTTCTGTTTATTAGATCTGGACAAAGGCTCAGACCTTGAAATGGCAGAAATAAAACAGAGATGATTGAGGGATATCTATGGCCACCAAACAGCTTTACCGTAGCCATCACCTTTGGCTGACAGTACTCTACAATGTTTATATGGCCTGAGATTTATATCCTCAATGCACACAAGTAGAAAAATACCTTAGTTGGTAGTAGAGTGCCTTAGAGGATGGATTATTTAGGAAATAAGTTATTTAGTTTTATGCCGGACTGAAATCACGTGTCCCGCTGTGAATAACCGCTGTCGTTCCATTGTTTACATACCATGGATAAATATTTAAAACTCTTTCCTGTGAAAAATGCGTGCAGGGAAAAGCCCAGCTACTCTTGACAGGAACTAAACAGCATTTCCTGTCCCATACTCTGCAGCTATAGAGGGTTCCAGAAGCAACCTAGCTCTTTTGTCTGTCCAAATTCAGCTGTGGTTTACAGGGAGGGGAGGACCCGAGCAGGGTTTCTACATACCCTGAGTGTCACTGAACTCTCCTCTGTGGGGACTTCCTATGTCCCAGTGTGCTAGGGGGTTTGAATACAGGGCAGGATGAGAGGACCTGTGACTACTTCACCAGTCACTCCTACTTGTAATGAGGGTGCAAGTGCTGCAGAAGGTATTGGATCCCTGAGACTGAAGAAGTAGCCATTGGTCTGGGGGAAGAGAGGAGGGGAGAGAATTCTAACCAGCTTCCCACAAACGTGCTGCAGCAAACTAACCTTCAGAACAAGGCCTCCTGGTCCTCCAAGAAGCACTAGAAGCCTGGAGGCTGTGCCATCCCCTTGCCGTTTTCCACCAGATGGTACTTTTACTAGCTGACTGTACATGCAGGTAGGCAAGACCCTCTACCACTTACTCCCTGGGGCAGAAAGTGGTGTGAAGGCTCCCTCTCCCTTTTCCCACCCCTTGGAGAACCACAGAGCAGAAAACGTCTATGTGGCAGGAGCCCCTGGGTGTTATAAGGGAAGGACTGGCCATGCCTTCCTTTCCCTGGTGCCTTGTATAGCAGCAGTCTCCCCAAGAGGGGGTGGCCAGGTAGAGGAAGAAGAATGGGAAGGAGCCACTGCCATTGATGCATCAATGTTTGGTTTGCCCCTGCAAGGTCATGTAGCTCATGAGGTGCTCTCCCCTGTGAACGAGGGGAGGTGCCTGCTGTTTAGCAGGCATCCAAGAAAGAGACCCATGGCAGTCACCTTGTTCCACGTTTTGCGCAAAAGCACATGCATAGCATTTCCAAGAGAGAGACCATTCTGCTGCTTGCACAAGGCCTGCTTCCAGATTTCCCTAAGGTCTCCTCATTGCTGCTCATGCTGACAGATCACTCAGTAGCTTGTTTGAACATCACTCGTATTATAGGCGAGGCTGAACTGCTCAGGCAACCTTAATTCTGGCATTTCCTAACATGTGGGTGCTTGACTCTGCAGTCTTAATAATGTTTTTTTAACATAGTTTGTATGTGTAGCTAGAACTTCTAGCATGGAGATGCTCTATGTGTATGCAGGCTTGTTTTTACAGGAATACCTGTATTCACGGGAACAAAAACTCCTTTTTAAACATTTGTGGGAACAAAAATCCTAGTTTCTTGAATATTCATGGAAAAAGGGAACACAATGATAACAAAATGGATTAATTGAATTGTGAGTGAGATTTAGCAAATGTTTTGTATATCTACAATTTTATACTGCACCCATCTGTGTAATCTCTGAACACCTGGTAGCTTTGTGAATGCATTTTCCCCCTATTCTACCCTCTTAAATCAAAAGATGAACAGATTTCTTCTGAAGCATTGCTATTTCTGGGAAACCAAATTCTTTCATGATAGCCAAGGACTCCTGTTACAAATGAAGAGGGCGGGGGGCAGGTGATCTCCCTTTGATGGACACCCAGCCAGCCAGTTAGCTGTAAAATTCTTCTTGGTAGCTGTTCTCTACTTGCTTTACCTGTAAAGGGTTAAAAAGTCCCCCAGGTAAGAAAAGAAAATGTGCACCTGACCAAAAGAGCCAATGGGAAGGCTAGAACTTCTTAAAAAATTGGGAAAGAAACTTTCCCTTTGTCTGTTGTTTTCTCTGGGCTGAAGAGATGGGGCAGCAGGAATGCTGTGTAATGTAAGTAAATTAGGAATGTTTAGAAAGACACAATGAGGTTTATTTCTGTTTATATTTTATGGCTTGTGGACTCCACTGTGCTAAACCCTGATGCTTTTGTTTACTTGTAACCTTTAAGCCAAACCCCCAAGTAAGCTATTTTGGGTGCTTAATTTTTGGAATTGCTCTTTTAAAATCTAGCAAAAGCCTAAGTTCCAGATGCATTTTCTTTCTTTTTGTTTTTGATAAAGTTTACCTTAAGAACAGGATTTGATTTTTGGTGTCTTAAGAGGTTTGTGCATGTTGTTTGTTTAGCTGGTAGTAACAGCTAACTTCCTTTGTTTTCTTTCTTTCTCATCTCTTCTCTGGGGGTGTGTGTGAAAGGGCTTGAGGGTACCCCACAGGGAGGAATTCTCAAGTGCTTCTTCCTGGGTCCAAGGGGTTGTTTTTTTTTTTTGCATTTGGGTGGTGGCAGCATTTACCAAGACAAGGTCAGAGAAAAGCTGTAACCTTGGGAGTTTAATACAAGCCTGGAGTGGCAAGTATTAATTTTTAGAATCTTGCAGACCCCCACCTTCTGCACTTGAAGTGCCAGAGTGGGGATTCAGCCCTGACAATTCTTTTCTTCTTACAGTTCTCAGCTCTGAGTATTCATAGTCGCCCTCTGAGCCCTGTCCCTTCAAACTGTACTGGGATAGGGCTGAGTTGCAGGTGTATATTATGTGAAAGTGCAGCAGGTGTAAATTCTTTTTAGCCACAGACTTCTTCCTTCTTTCACATTACTTATCTGCAAATCCTTGGAGGAATGCACTGTAGTTAAGGTAACATGCATTACATGTTGAATACTGCACACTGGCCTATTTTTGAAACCAGTCTTTTTTGAGCAGACAAATCTCTCGACTCCTTCAAGTAAAGTTTGCATCCAGGCCCAGGATACAGAAGCACACAGTGAATTAAACTCAAGAGTTAGACTCCTAACTTCTCATTTATTTAACTCTGTCACACAATATCCTCTTTTTGACCTCAATTATCTTCCTTGCAAAGTTAGTGCCTGAAGCAAAGGAGATGCAGTTTTAAAGTAGCTGATTCTAACTTCGCTTCACATGCTAGAAGCAATTGAACAAATGGATCAGTCTGTTTTTGTCCCTGAAGCCACTATCTCTGGTGTGTGAAGCTACCTTACAAAGTCCTCTTTATTCAGAGCTATGCACAATGTAGCCCATTATCTCTGAGCACTTCTGAATATAATTTCTTGTCACTCAGTGAGTCTGAGCGTTATCCGTCACATGGCATTATTTGCCCACAATGTCATTTAAGTTGCAAAATCATGATTACAACTGAGTGAATAGCGAGAAAAAAGATTCACAGCCATTTTGGCAACTTACTGAATTTTTGCTTCACCTTGTATCTAATCATATTTATGCTAGAGCGAAGCTTTTGTTCATAGAAATGTCATGAGTAGAGCCAATTTTGGACCTGTAGAGAAGATTCATTCAATCAACAAATTAATTTTGTGATTAAAGTAAATTTAGTTTTGTTACAAGTGGGAATAGTTTACAATTGTTCAACCCTCCCGCCCCATCAATGAACAGAAACAAAGCTATGTGACTTGAGCAATCACTCTCACTGTTCAGATATTGACTATTAGTGTTCAATCATGATTTGAGGACTTCAGTAACTCAGCCAGAGGTTATGAGTCTATTACAGGAGTTGGTGGGAGGGTCTGTGGCCTGCAATGTGCTAGAGGTCAGAGTAGATGATCATGATGGTCCCTTCTGGCCTTAAAGTCTATGAGTAGCTGCAGACAATCCATAGGCTGAAATGCAATCTAGCAGCACAAAACATTCACTGAACAATCTCATACAGTAAACAAATCTGTAAAAGCTGAAGCCACTGACAATTTGAAAAAGGAAAAATCTGTCAACTTGAGAGTCTACATTCCTTGAAAAACAGTTCTGTTGCAAATTGCTCACTCTGCTCCAATTAATCGACTAGCTAGCCGCATAATTTTAAGCAGAGACGAGCTTGCAAAACCCACGCTTGTCATTGTTAGTTTTGCAGTAGCACCAAAAGGCTTCAGCCAGGGATCAAGGCCCTGTTTTGCTATACAGTGCACACATACATAATGAAGGTGTTCAGGGACCAAAAGGGTTTATGAGCTAAGCAAATATAATCCTATAATACTACTACTTGTAACCAAAAGTTGACAAGAGTAGAGATAATTAAATTATGAAATCTAGAAGAGACTGCCTTCCTAGTTTGCTCTCGCTACAGCCTTTTCCATAGTGTGGAAGTTGTGCTAATAGCAATAACACTGTTATGTCACTGTTATGCAGTGATCGCAAGCAGAAAATCTTGGACAGAGGCATGAACGGAATGAAAATGTTATACAGTAGCTATAAATATTCCTGTTCCTGAATCTCTGGTGGCCTTGTTCATAAAGGAAAAGACTGGTCTTGTGTGCTTTACACAAAACATCAATATAAAGGAGCCACATGGACACTGGGGTCAGAATAACCATGTTTACTAAACATATAACATTTCCACTGCTTTCCTTTCATGAATAAATGCCAGGAATACTGACACAAGGCCTTTATATTCCTAGTCACCCTGTGTATCATTTGATTATAACGCTTGAGGGAGCTGAACCTAACAAAACAAGCTGATGAAGCACACAGATTATACCAATGTCCTTCTTAGCTTGGTAAGGCGAATTACTCTCCATGTATCCCTACCTGCAATATGATTATGAGAATAACCTGAAAGTGAAGTTTCCGTGACTAAGTCTAAACAGTGGGAAGCTACGCCTCTGAGTTATTGCATATTTTTAAAAATCCTGCCGAACCAGCCAGGAAAGAGTTGATTAGAGTATAGTCTGCTCATTCCAGAGATTTCTAATCACACAGGGCCAGATTTTTAAAACCATTTAGGTGCCTAAAGGAGCAGATAGGGATCAGTGGGATCGGGAAACCTATGCTCTTTTGAAAATCCCACTAGGTGCCTATCTGCATCTTAAGGCACCTAAACACCTTTAAAAATCTGGCCCTAAACAATTTGGAGTTTATAAGCAGTGACTGTTTTTGTTGCTGTATCAAGGGGAAAATTTCACGAGGATCCAGTTTTTGATCATTTGTCTAACTGGTAACGAAAGGCTGAACTATTTCACTGCAGAGCAGGCCACACTACAAATCTTTCAGCCTTAGAGTAATAACTTAATATATGAGATGCATTTACTTCAGTAGATAGCAGGAATCCTACCTGCTGATGGCTTCTTACTCGCTGAAGTGGAATAATTGCTAACTGTGAAATGCTGTGATGGATGTTATCCTCTGATAGGATCTCAGGAACTAGGAAAGTGTATGTCAATGGGTTGAAGCATGCCCCTGAAGCTGGATTCATGTGGGGACATGTTGACAAGGGGCAGGGAGCATTGCCTGTGATCTTAGACACACTTCATCTTCCCCCTGTAAATGTGCCCTCCTCTAAAGTAGGGGGGTGTCTCCTATGCTCCCATTGCAGTCCATAATGCAGATAGCCATGGGAACACGTCGCACATAAAAGGCTGCACACTGACATACGTGTCTGGTCCTTGTTCCAATGGCCTTCAGTTTAGCCATCTCTTTCTCTCTGAATTTAGGTTGTCAAACTACCCATCACCATGGTACCTGACCACGCCCCATAATCTCGGAACCAAGATTGCAACAGGCCAGCGGTGTAAGTTTCCCTGAGGAATATGAAGCTGTATTGTGTGTGCTTCAGGAAATGACTTGGTGGGTCAGTGTTACATTGTTATTATCAGGCCCGACTCCAGGCACCAGCTTTGCAAGCAGGTGCTTGGGGCAGCATTTAGAATGGGGCGGCAGTCCTTGTCCCGCGGCGGCAATTCGGCAGCAGCCCTGCCACTCTTCCGGGTGCGGCGGCAATTTGGCAGCAACTCCGCTGCTATTGCGGCGGTGGCAATTCGGCAGCCACTGCTTGGGTGGCAAAATTGGTAGAGCTGCCCCTGATTATTATCATTTTAATTTTAGTATTTGTATTATCATAGTACCTAGGAGTCTCTGTCATGCACCAGGATGGCATCGGGTTAGCACTTTACAAACACAGAACAAAAAGACAGTCCCTGCCCCAAACAGCTTTCAATCTAAGTATAAAACAAGGGACAACAGATGGATACTGACAGATAGAAAAGAACAAGGAAACAATGAGACAGTATTGGTCAGCATGAGAGTTTGTAGACCAGTGGCCCCCAAACTTTTCAGGATCCTGACCAACTTTACCCCTGTCTGTACCTCCCAGAGCTGGAACTGGAAGTGGGACCACAGCACCCAGGGTTGGGGGACACAGACAGGGATAAGGGGGTCGAGGTTGGGGCTGCAGCTGGGGGCTGGTGCTGCAGCCGGGGCCGGAGCCATGGCTGGGTCACAATGGAGGGGGCCAAGGCTGGGCAGGAGGGCAAGAGTTGGGCTGTGCCTGGGGATGGAGCAGAGCTGGGAGTGGAGTGGGGCTGAGTGGCACACCCTCCCCACTCCCTGTGGGGGCTGGCCCAGGCCCCACCATGCCCCCTTTGAATGTTTGTCCCCCCCACTAGGGGGGCACGCCTCACAGTTTGGGGACCTCTGCTGTAGCTTCAGCATACCAGAGGCCTAGCCAAAGTCAAGTTTGTTGTAGGGTTCAGAGCAAAGGAGTTTGGAGGAGGGTTATGAAGGAAGATAATGAGGTAGCTTTGTGAATATTTATGGGGAGCTCCCCGCAAGTGTGGGCAGCATGGGAGAAAGCACAAAGATGCTTGTTTGAAAATGTAACAAGTGGGCGATGGAGGCTGGTGTCATGGGCCTATCAGAGACGGGGAGGGAGGTCAACTTTTCAATACTGAAACGAGAATTGGTAGGTACAGTGTGGATAGGCAGTGAAGGGCCCTGAGAATAAAGACAAGTATCGTACATGTGGTACAATAGAAAAGAGGGAGGCAGGAAAGGGATGCAAAGGGAGGGGTGACCTGGTGAAAGCAATGGGCTAGGAAAATGAATGTAATGGCAGCATTTCGAATGCGTATAAGCGTGGCAAGATTCAGAGTAGCAGCCATGTTATTCTGTATTCGCAAAAAGAAAAGGAGTACTTGTGGCACCTTAGAGACTAAAATTTATTTGAGCATAAGCTTTCGTGAGCTACAGCTCACTTCATCAGATGCATTTGGTGGAAAGTACAGAGGGGAGATTGATATACACACACACAGAGAACATGAAACAATGGGTTTATCATACACACTGTAAGGAGAGTGATCACTTAAGATAAGCCATCACCAGCAGCGGGGGGAGAGGGGGGAAGGAGGAAAACCTTTCATGGTGACAAGCAAGGTAGGCTATTTCCAGCAGTTAACAAGAACATCTGAGGAACAGTGGGGGGCGGGGTGAGGGGGGAGAAATAACATGGGGAAATAGTTTTACTTTGTGTAATGACTCATCCATTCACAATCTCTATTCAAGCCTAAGTTAATTGTATCCAGTTTGCAAATTAATTCCAAGATAGCTGGGAGTGCTGATAACGTAGGGCCTGAGGAGGGAGTCTACATCACCAGACAATCCTGCTGTCAGGGTGCCAATGCCTAAGATGATGGGGCGTCCAGGATTTCCAGGTTTATGGATCTTGGGTAGCAGAATACCCCTGGTCAGGGTTCCAGGGGTGTGTCTGTGCGGATTTGTTCTTGTGCTTCTTCAGGGAGTTTCTTGAGCAAATGCTGTAGTTTCTTTTGGTAACTCTCAGTGGGATCAGATTGACAGAGCCAGAAGAGTAACCAGAAGTCACCTACTACAGGACAGGCCCAACAAAGAAAATAAAAGAATGCCACTAGCCATCACCTTCAGCCCCCAACTAAAACCTCTCCAACGCATCATCAGGGATCTACAACCCATCCTGAAGGATGACCCATCACTCTCACAGATCTTGGGAGACAGGCCAGTCCTCACTTACAGACAGCCCCCAATCTGAAGCAAATACTCACCAGCAATCACGCAACAGAACCACTAACCCAGGAACCTATCCTTGCAACAAAGCCTGTTGCCAACTCTGTCCACATATCTATTCAGGGGACACCATCATAGGGCCTAATCGTATCAGCCACACTATCAGAGGCTCGTTCACCTGCGCATCTACCAATGTGATATGTGCCAGCAATGCCCCTCTGCCATGTACATTGGTCAAACTGAACAGTCTCTACATAAAAGAATAAATGGACACAAATCAGACATCAAGAATTATAACATTCAAAAACCAGTTGGAGAACACTTCAGTCTCTCTGGTCACTCAATTACAGACCTGAGGGTGGCTATCCTTCAACAAAAAAAACCTTCAAAAACAGACTCCAAGGAGAGACTGCTGAATTGGAATTAATTTGCAAACTGGATACAATTAACTTAGGCTTGAATAGAGACTGGGAATGGATGAGTCATTACACAAAGTAAAACTATTTCCCCATGGTATTTCTCCCTCCCACCCCACCCCCCACTGTTCCTCTGATATTCTTGTTAATTGCTGGAAATAGCCTACCTTGCTTGTCACCATGAAAGGTTTTCCTCCTTTTTCCCTCCCCTGCTGCTGGTGATGGCTTATCTTAAGTGATCACTCTCTTTACAGTGTGTATGATAAAACCCATTGTTTCATGTTCTCTGTGTGTGTATATCAATCTCCCCTCTGTATTTTCCACCGAATGCATCCGATGAAGTGAGCTGTAGCTCACGAAAGCTTATGCTCAAATAAATTTGTTAGTCTCTAAGGTGCCACAAGTACTCCTTTTCTTTTCGTGGCAAGATTGCATATGTCAAGGCTGGAGAAAAGGATGTTGCAGTAATTGAGAGGTGAGATGATGAGAATTTTAGCTATGTGGATGAATAGGGAAAGGCTGTCTCTTAGAAATGTTCTACAGAAAGAATCTACAAGATTTAGACACAGCCTGGATGAGAGAACCTAGAGAGAGGTTCGAATGGAAGATGACATCCAGGTAATGGACCTGAGTGACTTGGGGAATGGTGGTGTTGTCCACAGTGATTCAGAAAGGAGGTGGCGGGGAGGGCTGGAGCAGGGGGAAATTAGAAGCTCTGTTTTAGCCATGTTGACCTTGAGCTGGTGGCTTGACATGCATAAGGAGAGATTTTAATTTGGACAGAGGTGATAGGGCTGGAGTAGAGAGGTAGATCTGCGAGTCATCAGCATAGAAATGGTAATTGAATTTGTGTTTGCCACTGAGATCACCTTGAGATAAGGCAAAAAGGGAGAAGAGACGGGACCTGAGGACAGAGCCCTGTGGAATCCCCACGGAATGCTGGAAGGGGGATGAGGAGGCTCCTCTGAAGGACACGCTGAAGGTGTGATTAGACTTTGACTCCATGGGTCTATTCTGCCAGCAACAACTCTGCACCTACGAATTGCAGACATCCTCTGATAAACATAAATGGAAAAAGTAGATTGCAAATTTGTATAACTGCATATATTTGCATTCGTTCAAGGACAAACCATCAAAAATGCCTCCTTCTCCCTGTCCATTTTAAAGTTTTGCTTTTAGGGAGATGATTGCATGCATCTGTGAGGAGCCTAGGGTGTTTGATAGGTGCCATGTGCCTCATCTTAAGACATTAATTTGGTAAAGCCTTCATTTTGCAAAAGCTTGGAATAACACTGAATATTTATTTCTGTGGTGTTTATTCATCTACTAGATTCTTCCATGTTATTCTCTATGCAACATATGGGTGTTGCTTGATAGTTCAACTTTATTGCATCTTGAATTTTCCTTTCCCATTATTCCCATTTTAAAACAAGACCATCCGTATAAGAGCTTTTAAAAAAAAAATCTTCTCGCTTTTTTTATCCTAGGGATCCATATAAACATCATTATCATTTTGGAATTTAAAAAGTACTCAGAAGGCAAAACGGAATGTTATTTGTTTGTTCATTTATTTATTTTTTTTAACTACACAGGGATTCCATAATTCCTCTGTACAGGTTTCACAGGTCCCAAAATCTTTACTTTCAAGTTCATTTGATGAGAAATTGTTCATGCATGAAAGTTTATTATCTTGTAAAAGCATTTCCAGTACACAGAAAAGCTTCTGAGCTTTACATGTTGCTGCTTTTAATTTTCACTTGTGCCATAGTTTTTTTTTTTTTCTATACAATGCTTTTTACTGGGATTATGGCCTGAGGCTGACTATTCTAGTAAATGAATTCACTGTAAAATAACTAACATTATGAATTAAAAATATAGTAACTGTGTTCAGAGAAAAGGAGAAAATTAATAATTAAGAGAAGATAAAAATAACAATGAGAAACCATCTGTCCTTTCTTCTGGAGGTTCGATAGTATGAATCAAATCTATCTTGGACTTTATTAATATTTCAGCTACTAAGTGTAAGACTGACTTTACTAATATTGCTGCTACTGACACTGCTGCTAAGTCCATTATAACAAGGCAATTGAACAGTGTAATGTCAGTCATCGGCATGGGAAATTGATTCACTTTAAAATATATATCCAGGGGGGCTCAGATTCCTTGATATATTAGGATACAGAGGTTTAAAAAGTTTAAAAGTTGCTCATTAAATCCAAAGCAGTTTTCTCTGGAATTTGTGTGTGTAGTATGGGATGCAGTTTTCCTTGGTGTGTACTTTCCATTGCATTTTAGGATGATTAAATCAAAGGTGTTATATGAAAGTACGAGTACGAGCACGTGGATGTGTGGAAGTTTTGGTAAATGTAATCCTGTGAAAGAAACCAACCAACAACTCCCATCCCCAAAGAATCTCACAGCTTTGTTTGCATCAGTCCCTTAGGTAAATGGCTGATGCTGACCAATACCGTAATAAAAGAAATACAGTCTGGCATTCCAGGAATGATGCACTACTTCTAGGAATGAAGGAAAAGTATGACACTGTCAGGGTGGGAGGATGGGGTTTTGGCATGTGGAGCAGAATACACAGGCTACCTTGGTAACTGCTTTGTGACACATCAAAATGGATGATATGGTGTCACATATCACAGGAATATCATGGCTTTGTTGACCAAGGTACAAAGGGAAGACAGAGTTCAGCCACTCTAAAAGCTACCTGGCTACGTGGATGGGAAACCATGTCCCTGCTCTCTTGGTTTTATTAGACACTGACAATGGAGGGAGCATTTGTGACATCTTAGTAAACATATAGTAGTTGAATCTGAATATGCTCTCCCAGCATTTCTGGAGACATTCTCCCTGCCTCCATATTCTGTAGGCAGAATCTAAATGACCACTACTACTCGGGTATTTCCAAGGCACCTATTACCTGAGAATATAGGAGACCATCCTCTCCACGCCCCCTTAATGTAGCTCTGGAGTTTAATGGTAGAAATCATCCCATTACTTGCCAGACTATAGTTTTAAACACTATATTTTGATCCTGATATGTGAAGATTTCCATACACCTATCCTCTGTCCCCTGCCCCCAAAATCACAATATTAGAAACTGAATTTAAATATGGGTGCAACATGTATGCCTGTACAACTACATGTCCCGTAGGTATGTCAGCAAAATTCTGCATGCAAACTTCCAGTCATGCATTTGCACGTACAAATAGATAATAAAATGTTTGTCCCTCTGAGAGTGAAACATGTGTCCTTGCTGAAGTCAATGAGAAAACTCTCATTGACTTTACTGGGGTCAGGATTTCACTCAGAGTACCTGTGAATGGCAGTAAGTAGGCATGTTTCCATGTGCATGTAGAATTATGGATTGTTGAAAACCTAACAAATGCATCATCTTTTTTGTGGTTACTCCCACTGCACCCACATCTAAAAATTGGCCCAAATTATGTATTAGTTGAGAATTTTGCCAAAATGTAGTTTTAATCTTTAAATCCATTTTTTCTGTACTGGGACAACAGGACATCTTAGCTGTGGAGATATTGATTTCAGACCCAAGAAAGCTAGTTATTAAGGAATGTTTTAATACTAAATTAATATTTTGAGAACAAAACTAGAGATAATGTGTTGGCTTTCAGGGATAACTGGATTAATTTGTTTGATGTAAAACCTGGGCTAGTCATGGCAGAGGATTAAAACAGTCTCACAAAAGGGAAACTAAGCAAGCTGCCAGGATTTTTTGTCATAAATAAGATAAATAGTCAAAAGGGAGGAAATCCGTTTTAGTAAAGTGTTGGCCCATGATTTCAAATAGAAATTTACAGTTTGAAACTTACTGCTCCTCATAGGTAATGTGGAGACAAAAAGAACCTACAAAATGCAGACTACATTAACATGTGCCCCAAACCTTTCAAAACTCTCTCTTTTGTTTTCCTAAAATGTTCTCTCTTCTTGCACCATGTAGTCCTATGGCCAGTTCTGATTTCAGATACTCTGGATTGACACCGGTGTAACTCCACAGCTAGTGGAATTACTCTGTATTTATACTGGTGTGATCGAGCAGAATTAGGCCCTACGTTAAAGAGAACAATCAAATGCCACAAGTCTTGACTTCTCTCTATACGTTGTTGCCAAGGCCTTGATTCTCCACAGTGGCCAAATTGAGGTCTGATATAGTGCAGAGTGGCAGCTACATGGAGTAGTTTGTGGCTCCTTGATCCTCAGTCACCTGGTACCAGAGGAAGTTAGGGCAGGAGGGATCCTGCTCCAACGTTTACCACTTTAACGTTTTTAGTGGATATTGTGCTAATGGAGGATCAGGCATAGCTGACCTTCACTGCACCTTTCCCACTTGTACCAATGCCATGCCCTGTCCCCAGACACTGAGTTCATTTTCTTGGGGCACTTGTGGATGTCTGTCTCAGGAGCCACCTTTGCCAGCCATATTAGAGGAGAGTTTCCATGCACAAGAGGAATTCTCTACGGGCTGTCTTTAGCTGAGTTGCATATTACCCCACGAGGAATCCCAATGAAATCAATGGGCCTATCTGAGGAGCGAGATGCTATTCAATGTGACCAAGGGAATTGGGGTCTGGGCATCTGTAACTACATTTTCATTTACACCTCTGTCAGATAGGGGAGCGTTTCCATCAAAGAGGCATTGTCTTTTAGTCAAGGTTATGTCACTGTGATCTCTTTTGAGAACATGAAACTATTCCTGTGTATCAAAGGGAAAAACAATCACGTTTTTTATTTCTGCAAAATTAGCACTTCAAAAAGGAAACTTATTGGGGAGAAGAGGATAATGTGCCTTTGTCTTACTCAGGTGACTAAGGGAGAAGGTGAAGGTAAGGATGGACACACACACACACACACACACACACACACAAATACACTGCTCCCTTACTTAGTATTCCAGAATCTTGCCCTCTTGTTTATCGTCCCATCCCCCATGTGAGCAAGTGGGTGGAGAGGGATAGGAAGTGGACAAAGCCTTGGTTTTGGCCCTCACTTGCTGGCCAGAGGAGTTAGCTACATCCTTTTGAGGCTAGCGGTAACTTCCTTCCTTCCCAGGGGAGCAGTGAAGGTTTTGTGAATGAATCACATTTTTCTCCCCATTCTGTTCTTGGGGCCGAGTTGCTAAGTACACCTTCCCTACCCTGAGGCTGAGCTCAAAGCTCAAGCCAGCCTGAAAAACTGAGCCTTTACTTTAAAATTACTGGTTCAAATCCAGCCCAGGTCAGTAGTACTTCTCTCTGATGGCTATTTGATGGCACCTGTGAAATGAATCTGTGGTCTCACCCCAGGTGGTGGTGGGGAGATAACTAGATTTAAAATCCAACATTGCTATTGTCATCCTTCTTGGCCCTTTTAGCAGAGACACCACTGACTGAATGGAGACTGTAATACCCTCTTATTGCCAGGTCCAGCTTGAAGCACGCTGACCAGGCAGTGGGAAGAAGTGGGCTCTGCCGACGCTCTTTCCTATTCTGAGCCCAAAACTACATTCCTCACTCTGGCAATGCCCATAGTACTTTTACCCGAGTAAAAAACCATGGGATTGGGCTCATTGTAGATTAACAAAGGATTTCAGTTTCTAGGACTGTCAGCCCAGCACCTCACATCATCACTAAACCCACTTAGAAAAGAGAGATGGCGACAGGGAGGTGGGGGTGAAGGGAAGAGGAGAAGAGTTATTTTAAATTGAACAAAAAGAAAAGGAGTACTTGTGGCACCTTAGAGACTAACAAATTTATTAGAGCATAAGCTTTCGTGAGCTACAGCTCACTTCATCGGAAGTGAGCTGTAGCTCACGAAAGCTTATGCTCTAATAAATTTGTTAGTCTCTAAGGTGCCACAAGTACTCCTTTTCTTTTTGCGAATACAGACTAACACGGCTGCTACTCTGAAACCTTTAAATTGAACAAAATTTGATGACAGCCAGCCAGAAACACAATCCCCAGTGTCATCTTAATGCCAATAGTCCTTTCAATTCTGTACTGTAGCTCAAGCTGTTTCTGAGGGTTAGTAAAGTTCACTCTTTCCTACTAGCATTACCCTCCCCATCCTTTAGCTAATCCCATAAGAACTGGAGGCAGAATTTTTTTCCTTGTGATTTTCATTATGATTTAACCAAACAATTATTGCTCGTATTCTACTACTAGAACAACAGAGCTCAAATATTTTCCCCTGGCAATTATACACCACTGAGGCCAACAGTTGAGAATACCTACAAGGTTCCTGTCACTAGGAACTTACAGAGGGAGGTGGTGGTCATTTAATACAGCTGACATTTTATAGTGATGTTTATTTCATTCTGGCTTAAATTTTTGGAGTGAAAGGAACAGAACCATTGTGACCTGACTGAACTGAGATATCGTGAAAAAGCTGCTTTCAAAACTGAGTGGTCACGCACAAGTCCTAAGGAGGATCTATTACATGTGGAGAGGAAGGGTGGTCAGTAGTCAAGGCACTTGATTGGGATTCACAAGATCTTGGTTCAGTTCACAGCTCTGTCACAGACTGCCTGTGTGACCTTGGGCAAGTCACTTAATCTTTCTGTGCCTCAGTTCCCATCTGTAAAATGGAATGAAGTGATATTTCCTTTATCTGTCTTGTATGTGTAGACTGTAAGCTCTTAGGGAAAGACCATCTCTTACTATGTGTGCATACAGCACCTAGGAGAATTTATCATTATTGGGGCTCCTATGCCCTTTTGTAATACAGATAATTCATAACAACAATCCAAAGCCAACTGATGCCAGTGCAAAAAGGGGTGGTAACCAGAAAAAAAAATCATGGTAAACAGACATTTCCACTGAAATTGTGATGATTATATTTTCTTTTTTAAATAAAATCCTTTAGTTCTTTTCTCAGACAAAACTCCCATCTGTTTCACTGGAAGCATTGTCTGAGTGAGAACTGCAGAGATTGACCCTTTGCTCCAGAATAGAACTATCATATAGACTTTTTTTTTTATAGCTCTGTTTTTCTTATCACTGCGGGGCTAGAATTGTATTCCCAACCCTGCCATGACAAAACTACACGGAGTGGTTACCATTATAGGAAATAAAATGCAGAAGGGAGAATCTATTGTTACTACTTTCTTTCTCTCTTTTTAAATCCTCGTTTATCTGTGATAATGCCAAACAAATAGCTATTCCTAGAATTCTGCGATACTCTAGTAAAAAGTGCACCAAGCCTGATCCCAAGTTATTAGAAACTTGAATAAGTTTGAATAAGTGGTTCTGCATGATTTTCATGCCAAATCAGTCAAAACTCAATGATTCTAGCTAAGTTTCCCTTTTGATATTTGGGTGTTTTTTGACCTGAACTTCAAAATGAATTCAGGGGTGTGCACTGCAAACCAGTGTGAAGTGACACAAATAATAGTTGAAAACGGTTGTCGTGAAACCCTACAATCAGAAACTATTGAGTCTTGCACTCTTTAGTCACTCACAGATACCATACATGAGAAACTGAACAGCTATTAATACTCCATGAATTAATACATTACAGTAAGGTTCCAGCTGTGATCAGGTACTCTATCTGCTCATTCAAACAACCTCAGAAACAACTTGTTAGTGTGCTAGACTGATTTCTAATAACTAGTGCATGGTTGAAAATGTATTGCAAACCATAGCACCAAAATCAAGTGACATCCAGCAAATGTATTCTGAATACTAACAATCTGGATTAAAGTCCTCCCTGGTCGCCCTTGTTTACATGTGGAAATCAGCTGTCAAAAAACAGTACAGTCACCCTAAAATGCTTGCCATGATCAGACTTTGAAAATAAACTTCATGTACTCTTTAAAAAAATCTCATGCTAAATTATGCTAATTTAAAATCCTAATTGATTCATAAGAACTATTACCAGACTGTTTCTTCATTGAGGCATTTTTAATGCACTGTATCTGTTCATAACAAGGATGCTGACAATTCACTCTAATTTGGTTTGATAATTTATAATTAGTGTATTTTGTTTGAAGACCTTCTGTGCATTCATATAATCTCTATCTTAGATTTCAAAACAAACTGAAATCATAAGAAGCCTTAATTAATTGGGAAGCAGCGAGAGATTTAAAACTAACACCACCATTAACATCTCCTACAAACCTAAAATAGCCTATATAAATGCTGCTGCCACAAGGAAAAGAAAGCTTTCAAAAGCAGAAGAGGATGTATTTTAAGAATTAATGAAATAATGCTGTGTACTCAAAGACCTTGAGCAGTTATATTTAGAAAGCCAGTTTCTGTGGCTTAAGGAGTGGTTGAGTGGATACAGCATTCCCAATAGCTTGTGTAACACCTGCCTCTAATTTAACGGCCAGATTGTGACTCATTTTGCTTGCCTGCACAAGGGACTAGGGAGATGATACCTAATTATCAGCACTGCTTTGACTTGCCCTGTCTTGAGTAGCAGCATAAAGCAGAGAGCAGACTCCCCAGGATCACTATATGCCCCTACCCCCTACAGGTGGGTGAACAGGAAATTAATGGAGCCCAGGCTTCATTCCAATATACTGGCCAGTGCAGCTGTATACACACATTGGAGGGTATATGTTGTGCCAGGTATAGAGATAGTACTGGGTACATCTCCCCCTTTTCAGTCTGTTCCTATGCCAGCATGACTATATGCAGGGCCTGTGGCAAAGCCACAGCAGAACCCTTCTAAGAGAAGAACATGATCTTAATCAGGTACCGATATAAAGCTTCATTACTCTTTTAGCAAAATGACAGGTGCTAGGGTGAGCAAGGATGGTAAAATTCTGTGTTCAGATATGCTCTGGTACATGCTACTAACCCTGTTAATCATCCATAATAAACCACAATTACTGATCATTATCATCTTTTATTTGTTGTATTGTAATGCCCCAAAGACCCAGTTAGAATCAGGACCCCATTGTGCTAGATACTGTGCAAACATGATCTCAGCTTTACAATTTAACTTCAACTGAGATACAGATCTTCAAAACAGTAAATCACTCTAGAATTTCACCCACTGTGTAAGGAAGTTCTGATAGGTGAGTATTTGCATCCATCTTGATGTGTTTTTGTTAAGGGCATGGCTATTGGCTATATCTCTGTATTCTTATTTATTAGAGCCACCAATTTGCTCAGCAATGTACATGGCCCCAAAAATAGTGACAGTCCTTGCTCCACAGATCTTAAAGTGTAATCCTGTTCCCATTAGAGTCAATGGCAAAAGTCCCATTGATTTCAAAAGTAAAGGATCCAACTGTTCGGCCCTCAAAGTGATTCAGTGCTATACGATGGTGAAAGCAGAACAGCTCAGTAAAGATGGATCACTGATCTCAAATACGGAAAACTGGAGTGCTGGCAAAAATGCCTCACAACTGGAATTTTAAAGTGCATGTAAAATATAGATGCCAAATTTCTTTTATTGTGTAAAGGAATGATTTGTAGTTTGAAAATCCTGTGTTCTACTTCACATGAAATAGAAACTCCCAGATAAGTATTTTACGTATTTAGATTGCATAGCTTCAGTCTCAGATTCACTTAATAAATTTTAAAATAATGATATTTGGTACAATAATGTAACCAGTAACATTAACTGAAGTGCCTTATAACAACTCAATGCCTCTCATTAATCCGTTTTAGGATTCTGTAGTTCACCAAAAGGGCAGAATGAATTATAAAGAGGCAGTCTTGGTTTTTAGTAGGATAAAAAAAGTTTCACAAAATATTTCAAGAACAAGAGATTGGATACATTATTGTGAAAGCAACATACGTGCTACGCTTCCAGGACTGGTGTTCAGTTTTTGTATTTACGATCCATTTATTTATAAAAGTTGAATATGGTAATACAGTGTATGGTAAGGGTAATCACTTACTTACAATAATTACTTACTTACTCAATATAGTGAATAGCACTTGCTATGTGTATCTTTATTTAAGTCGCAAGGTCAATGTGTTCCATATGAAACAATACAGAAAACTGGTTATAAAAGTTCTAAACTACTATTGTCATTGTACGGCATTCAGTAGAACTCCACAACGTATCCTACTGCGTTTGTCTTGTTTGTCAGAGATTTGGGACAGGGAATGTACTTTTATAGTGCATAGCACAGAAATGGAACTTAAAAGAAATAATAATAATAATAATAATAATAAACAGAATGTGCAATAGAAAAAGTGCAGGGAAATTGTACAGAAAGTAATATCAGCTAATGGAGAAAAGGAAAATCTTAATTTGTCTATAACTACTCTTTACCATTCAGAACTTCTTTAGTCAAAGTAAACATGCCGCATTGGCAACATTTCAGATTGGTGACTATATAAATATATTTAGCACGTTTTAGCACAGTGGGACATGTTTCCTGCTTCATTCACTGAGGCCAGTTATGGCTTCCTTCATCTCTGCCTGGCACCGTCTTTAAGAGGTGGTTAGAGGAGGCTGCCCTAACATGTGTCAGCTGGCAGCAGTTCCCCAGGGACCATCTATAGTTGCACTCTAGCCACACGCTCTGTGTGCTCCTCCTTGCACCTGCAGTATTTCCTTAACCAGAAGTTCTTCGGAGGGAAGCATAGGAAGCAGCTCATCCATATATGCAGCATGGGAGATGCACGCACAGTATGTGTTTAGATTGTGAGCCATATGGGCAGGCAGGGTCTCTTATTCTATGTTTGTACAGTACTTAGTACAATGCTAATATTATTAAATAGTCAGTCTTGGTTGGAACCCTTAGGCACTACTGTAATATTAGTGATAACAATAACTGGGGTAAACTGCAGCAGGGGATTTATGGCCAGTATCTGCTCTCCCTTGTGCCACCTGAAGGGGGCAGGAAATCTGTGTGCATGTTTGAATGGGGACGTGCACAAAGTAAAGAACAACTGTTAACATTGCCACCTGCAAAATACAATAGGTTTATCCCAAAACAAGAAAAACATGCAGATTCTAAGGCCATCTCTGTAAATGGTAAGTATTATTTCCCATATAGTATTGATGAGGAAACTGGGAAACAGAAAGATTAAGAGATTTTTCCTGAAGCTGTACACTGACTCAGTGGTCAGAATTATTAACAGATTTCAGGATCACCTGGTTCCCATTTGTATGCTCAGACTACTAGATAATGCTGCCGCTCTCAAGAGATGCATCCTGTATCAGCTATTCAGCTTCCTCTTAAATCACAGATTTCTTGTGACAATATCTGGCCTGTATGTAACAGGTAAGACAATGTCTGTGATCTAGAGCTACTTCTTAAATAACCACATACAAAGCCAGAGTTAACTTAAGAAAGACAGTTGAAACCATTTTTTGTCATTCCACTAATGTAATTTGTTTTTTGTCCATTATTATCATACCACTAGGTAGAAGCAGTGGTATCGTGCACCTGGCCAAGGATCTTGGGAGAGGATCAGCATGATGACTCTTTGAAACTTACCTCACATAACTGACATATGTTTGGATGTGATCTTTAGCCTCTCAATCGCCTACTGCAAAATGGAAACCAGACGCTGATTCTTTCGATATAAGCAATCTGTGCACATCAAGTTGTTTTCAGGTGTAAAAAGGCTAGAAACTTGCATCTTTTAAAATTGAAAACTGATATTATTGTTTACGTTTCTAGTTCCTGCCCAAATCAGGGTATCCCTCAGTTTTGTAGGGCCCAAAGGCTTGCTAGGATCATACAGCTTACTCAAGCCTATGCAATAATAGTACATAGGCAATAGATTTCTATAAAAGAGTTTTAAAATATGTTTACAGCACACCTTTTTGAAAACTGACAATGCTGGCTCTAGCAAATAAAAGGGCAAAATGATAAAGAGCTATATTCAGCAGTGTTTCAGAGTAGCAGCCGTGTTAGTCTGTATTCGCAAAAAGAAAAGGAGTACTTGTGGCACCTTAGAGACTAACCAATTTATTTGAGCATAAGCTTTCGTGAGCTACAGCTCACATCCGATGAAGTGAGCTGTAGCTCATGAAAGCTTATGCTCAAATAAATTGGTTAGTCTCTAAGGTGCCACAAGTACTCCTTTTCTTTTTTTTTTATTCAGCAGCGTGTATTCTATTTGGTAAAACAGGAATTAAAATACCTCCCAGCCAACCCATCTATCTGCCCAGAGAAACCTAACAAATGTTCTGCCTACCAGTGGGCACAGCATGGCAGTGTTATGTCTTTACAAAACTACAAGAATCAAATTCCGAGGTGCTGCTTTGTGGAGTAATATCATTCCACATAGCACCGTAAGCTTTCTTTTCATGCCCTTGATAATGATGATGATATAGTAGGAATTCTAAATAGATACCCTGAGGGGAGGTGATGGGTGAGTGGAAAGAAGCTACAAAATAAATCAGTCCCTCTTTAATATAGAGGATTTCATTGACCTGCAAGTGTGGAAACTGTTTTTAATAAGAAATAAAAGGACCCCTGCTGCAATCAAAGACAATCCCATTGTAGTTTATGTAGAACTGTCCCTATATGATTATCACTGTCAGGAAATCTAATGCAGCACTAGCCTCTTTCTCATGCATAGTGATACTGGCCTGAGATGTATACTTCAAGGAAATAAGTTCAGCTGGAGAGATGAACTCTGGATGAGTCATGCTGATTAACAGGCCTATAAAGAAATGCTCTTTTAAAGGTCTGTTTTGCCACTGTGTTGCTGTCAAGTTCTTGTTCAGAAACAAAAGGAATAAAGATAAAATCAAAGCCAATTTTAAGGTCTCTAAAATTAGTGTTTCTCTTGATTCTTTGCTGTTTTCAGGATCCATCAGGTTTAAAAGCAATGTAACTTTTTATCTTGGGCAGCTGCTCAATAGGAAAAGCCACTGACTGCAGTTTCCCTCCTTGCACCCGCACTCCCACCCCCTTTTCTCCATGCTCACCGACCATCATTCTACCCTCTTGCACAGTCTCACAACTGCTCTTCATGCACTCTCCCAGGACTGGCTGTGCATGCAATAGCACTAATTCCACTCATTTCCCCTCTCTGAGTGCACTTGCTCATCTCCCAGCCACTGCAGAACACCTCCTACGGCCCTATGCCCTGTGGGATGGCTCCAGGGCTGCATACAGATTTTCAGGGCAGTTGGCTGAGCAGGGTTCCTTTTGCTACTTCATATGCTCCCCAATCTCATAATGCCATAGAACAGGTAGGTGTGGGGCCAGCTCCATCATTCTAGTCTCTTGTGATCAAGCCAGCTCCTTAAGGGTCAGGGCAACAGTCTGGAGCCCATAAGAAACTGCTGCGCCCCTCTAACCAATCATTTGGGCGGGCCCTGCTCACACTGCTTCCTGAGGTTGGAGACACAATCAGCTTTACCCAGCCCCTGTTATTACCCAACATGATAGCAGGTGATGCCACTCACCCAAACTGGGCTACTTGAGTGCAACCTTCAGACACCAGCCAATTTCCCAGCTCCCCAGGCATGCCCCCCTTCTGGAGTATGAACTCCAAATGGTACCATTTTACACTGCACAGAGATCTGTACAAAGGAAGCTCATAAAGTTTGCCCCTCCCTCAATGTGCAGAGGAAATGCAACAGTCCCTGTCCCCTGAGCTAAGATTCCCAAGCACTTCACTCCAAACTTACTGGTTTAGATAAAGCATAAAACAAATTGATTAACTTAGCTTAGCATACTAGTAGGATAGGATTTGATTTAACAGTCTCTCACCCTGAATGATGATACAAGCAGGTTTGCAGATTAGGCACAAGCTTGCTTTGCAGCTTGGAATCCCCACCCCCGTTTCAAGTCCTTTTCTTTTGGAGCTTCTCTTAGGTGTTCAGTGTGGGGGAGTGAAGAACAACCAATGATGTCACTCCCTGACTGATATAGCTTTTTCAAAGGGCGGGAACCCTTTGTTTCAAAACTTGGTTCCCAGACCAATTTGTGAAAAAATACAGGAGTCCAGAGTCATGTGGTCTGGTTACATGCCCTTGCAGAGTCATAGCAGCCATTACTTACAGGCTGGCCAAAACATTCTCAGGAGGGCTCATCAGGTGGGGGATAAACTTCTCCTAAAGCTTTTCGTTTCCCCTGATGGCCCATTACCTTGAATAGGCCCTTCCCAACCAGCTGTCTAGGCTGGAAGCATTTTGCCTACTGGGTGTCACCCAGGTGTTACTACATATGAAACACAGATACATAGTCAATATTCATAACTTTAGATGCAAAAATGATACATGCATACAAATAAGATAATCATATTCAGCAAATTGTAATTTTTCCAATGACTTCTTGCATGACCCATCTTGTACAAAATGCATCGTAATTATGTCATAATTATATCAATCATGTAACTATGAAGAATATGAAGCATCGTGTCACAAACTCCTATTGATTTCAGGCCTCTAGAGTGGTACCTTACCATATACATGGTAAGTAGTTCAGTTAATGTCAGTGAGACTACCTGTGAAGCAATGGCCTTCTCGATAGCCCATTGAAGTCAACAGGGCTTTCCAATGATTTAAATGGGCTTCTGATAAAAAAAATAGAAATTGCCATACTGGTTCATACTCAATGCCTGTCTAATCCAGTTACCTATCACCGACAGTGGCCAATTCCACATGCTTTAATAGAAGGTGAAAAGAAATTCTGCAATAGGCAGTTACTGGAATATCTTTCCCCAAGGGAAGTTCCCTCCTAACTACAATGGTTAGAGGGTGGCCCATTTCCTCCTCTAGAAATGAGTTCCATGGGCTAACTGTGTATTGTCTGAAAGGGCATTTCCTTTTATCTATTCTGAATCTTCCATCTTTCCAGTTAATTGAATCTATCCATGTTTTTTTTTTATTATGAGACATACTGAACAGAAGTTCCCAATCTACCATCTCTAAACCAGTCATTATCTTGTATACTTTTATCATGCCTCCTCTTAGTCATCTCCTTGACAACCCCAATCTTTTCAGTCTTTTCATGTGAGTCACTAAGAGAGGATCTGAAGCATAGTTCCTACTTGGTAGAAGGCTCACAGGTGGGTTGAGATAACATAGGGGAAACAACTCTTCCTTTCACAATTTTTAGAATCAAATTTATTTAAAAATGCTTCAGTTTGTTTGTCGGTTATGTTGACACTGCAGCTGGGAGTAAGCTTCCCAAGCCCGGGTAAACAGGCAGATGCTAGTGGGGCTTGAGCTAGTGTACTAAAACCGGCAATATGGATATTGCAGCTTAAGCAGCACTCAGGATCTCAAGTCCACCCGTTCCCCTGGGTCTAAGCTTGGACAAGTAGCCTGAGTCTCCCCTGGAGCTGCAACTCCATGTAGCTATTTTTGGTGTGCTAGCTCACTCCCAGCTGCAGCATAAGATATTCACCTAAATGCTAGGCTCTAAGATTTTTTGAGGGCAAATGAAGATAGTTCATAGAGATTTATTGATGCCAGAAAAAAAAATACAGAGCTTCTGGACAACTGAAATGCTAGTAAGTCAAATGGAGAGACAGAGGTCTGACTTTGAGATCTACAAGGGTTTGGAGGGAATTCAATTGTTTGTATCTTTTTCACTATAATTCTATATTATTTATTTTACTTTTTAAAATATTTTTTTAAATTTCAAATAAAATATTTCCTTACTTTCTAAAGGTCATTTTTAGTATATGCCCTGCCTTTCTCTATTCCAAAAGAGATTATTTTTGGTTGTAAGCTGGTTTCTATCTGGAAAATGCAAAAGACCTCTAGCCAGGAATTTACCATTTAGGAGTTAGAGAACAAAATTTGCATGTGTGCAGATTTGCTTGTGCAAATAGTTCCATGAAAACCAATGTTAGACTTCCTGAGCATGTAAAGTTACTCATATGCCTGATTGTTCTTCAGAGATTTATTTGTTCTGCAACCTTTTGTAAAGAGATAGGGTTTAATTGTTCGTTCTTTTTTTCAGTGTAACTCTGCAGTGACTCCTTTAAAGGCAGTGGAGTCACTCTGGATTTACACTGGAGAAACAGAAAAAGATAGGCCCTGTGTTCCTACCACAGACTGGGCCAGCCCTAGACGTTTCTCCATTTTGCCACCCAGGTTGGAAAATGTTTTCAGCACTCTCTACCGTCTCCCCAGTGCAGAGCAGCCAAGCAAAAAACGGCAAGTTGACAGAGTGATGTGGCACCCTGAGGTGTTGATGCCAAGGCCGACCACTCTGCACACCCACCCCAAGGTTGGCTCTGATCCACAGGGACACACTCTGCTGACTTTACTGAGATTTCTCACTCAATGAGTAGTAGTTTACTCTGTGAGTGTTTTAAATTGGATTATTCTCAAGGTACTACGCGGTATGGGCAGCAGAATGTGGCCCATAATATCTTTCCTTGTTGAGGAAAAAAACATGATAAAGCATATGAAAATAAAAGAGAATGGATTATACTTGAAATATTGAAAAATTATACTTGAAAAATAAATGCAGTATCACATGCTTGTTTCTATATTACTGCTATAAAACAATATCAATGATTATATCCGATTTTATATTGGTATATTTTCCATCATGCCTAGAGTATTCCCTCAGGGCAATATAGTTTATATGGAATGAACAAGAGCCTCAGGTTCTGTTCAATGGATGGTTGCACACAACAGCTCCCTAGTGATTCAAATGCTGTGGGTCCAATCTCATGACTGAGCAGAAAAATAAGGTTCCAAGCCTGTACACTTCTACTGGAGGAGTGTCCAGTAATCCAGTGCTCACTGTTGCCTGATCTATTGATTTGATAAATTATTTAATAGTTTCCAATTCTGCAAATTAACACTCTGAAGTCCAACAGGTTCCAGTTCCAAGACCAGGCCCAGAATGATTAGAATTACAGTTAAATTTGAAATCTCAATGTGCACAGTTGCAAAAATCATACATAAAAATGTTCTGAGATTTCAACAGCTTTATTAACAAGGTTAGTGAACAAACAAATATTCCGATCCAAATATAAATATAACAGTAATGCAATATTAACTTTGTCCTGTCATATGCATAATCACACAATCCTTGTAGAGACCTGGGAGTAGGGAGACTTGCCAATGAGGATCCTATCCTATCTCTGGCATGCCAAACTATTCCAATGGTCAAGGTCTCGATGGCCTAAGTCCTGGTGCCCTATTATAGGGTCTGATTGCTGCCATGGATATTCACAACAGTGTTTGGCCTCCTTTGCCCATAACTAATGTCTTCACCCTAATAATGTTGGGGTGTCCTTATTCTAAAAGTTAGTATATTAAGTATCTCAAACTATTTATATACATATCAATTAGGTACTGTAGCAATCCTGTGGTTAAGCATTTGCTGATGTTCCTATCCTAACATACACAAAGTGGCAACAGTTGACTTCTTGTGGTTACCAGTCAGCTCTGTATGAAGAATTTTAGCAGAATTATTTATTGCAAAATTATATCTTATGCCATGTTGTGACTTAGAGTCACTGTTGGTCAATTTACTTATGCTAAGATTTAATAGGCTTAACTTGTGCTAAAATGCTAAGCTAATGTCTTACAGGTTTGGGCCTGTAGGCTACTTGCATTGCTGCCTTATACCTATATTTTATTCTTATACTTAAAAGCTAACTTTAAACCTGTAGTTTAACCCATAGGCTACAGCTCCCTGTGATGATCTTCCACAAATTCCAGTTCTGCTGCGTAAACAGAACAAAACATTATCTATCTGTCTAGGCCTTTATATTATGCTTGTTACTGTGGCATCGGAATGCCTTCTGAGCATGAAACTACTCTCTTTTCCTCATCAGTGAAAATTTGGCTTTCAGAATCTTCTAAGTTAACCTGGCAATAATAAATCCCCTTTCTGAGGGAGTTTTTCAAGTACAATTAAAATTTGTGATCTGCTTCATGTTAGCTCATCATCAGCACTAAGTCACAAGTATAAGAAACTAAAGGGAAAAGGTCTCCTGCTATTTCTCCCCGACTGTCCTATATAGAGAGAACAGTCAGGTGCTGCCAGGTACCAGTGGGACTGGGAGAGCAGCTGAGCCCTGCTTAGGGGGTGGGGCTTCTGACTAGGGGTCCTATAAAGGTAGCCAGGCAGTCAGGCAGCGGCACAGGAGCTAGCAAACAAAACTCTAAACAGGGGAGTTTGAAAAGAGAGTTTGTATTGTGGTGCTTGTTTGGGGTTTGCTTTTGCTGGGGGGTGTGTGGTCTTTTTGGTGTGGCTTGTGTTTCCCAGATTAACAGGATTTAGGTGGAAAGGCGATGACAGATATGGAGGCAGCTGTGGGAGTGACTCCTGTAGTGGAAGACACATTGAGGATGACTGGATGTGAAAGCTGTGGTATGTACATGATCCTGGAGGGGGGAACCGGTAAGAGTTTTTTCTGCATGAAATGCCGTCTGATAGAGCTGATGGAGGAAAAGATCCGAGGTTTGGAGATGCAGGTGGAAAGTCTCGTTGAGTTTAGGAAGGGGTTTGAGTAGATGATGGAGCAAAGATATGAGGTATCTCAAGGGAAAAGCTCAGACTCACGGATGGAAGCAGGGCTGGGGAATTTTGAGGGGAGACTGGGTGAGGAGAGTGGTCAGTGGAAACATGTGACTCAAAGAACCAGGCAGAGGAAAAGATGGGCTAGTGAAGGAGAAATAGAGCTTAGGAATAGGTTTGCAGAGTTGGAAAATGAAGAAGGGGCTCAGCAGGTACTTGTTGAAGGTGGAAGGGTAAGGAAGAAGAGAAGAGAGGCTAGTCCTATAGGAAAAGCGGAAAAGTCAAGGGAGACTATACCAAATATGAGCCCCAGGAGGATACAGGATGGGTTGAAGAAGA
Source organism: Dermochelys coriacea (assembly GCF_009764565.3). Classification (NCBI taxonomy): domain Eukaryota; kingdom Metazoa; phylum Chordata; order Testudines; family Dermochelyidae; genus Dermochelys; species Dermochelys coriacea. Next base: position 331,897,062 of record NC_050068.2, read on the forward strand.
TTATAAGGGAAAATAGGAATGGAAAGAACTTGCAGCCAGAGGAAACAGGGGAGAGACTGGAGAATAGCACCATCACCAGGAAAAGGTAGGTCTATGTGATCGGGGACTCTTTACTGAGAAGAATAGACAGGCCTGTAACTAGAGCTGATCCTGAGAATAGAAGGGTGTGCTGTCTTCCGGGTGCTAAGATACGGGATGTAGACCTGAGGTTGAAAAGGATCCTAAAGGGAGCGGGAAAGAATCCCCTAATTATCCTTCATGTGGGAACAAATGATACGGCTAGATTCTCGCTGGAAAGTATTAAGGGAGACTATGCTAGGCTTGGGAAGACGCTTAAGGAAATTGAGGCTCAGGTGATCTTTAGCGGGATCCTTCCTGTTCCTAGAGAAGGGCAACAAAGGTGTGACAAGATTATGACTGTCAACAGATGGCTTAGGCAGTGGTGCTATAAGGAGGGCTTTGGGATGTATGGCCACTGGGAGGCATTCACAGACAGAGGACAGTTCTCTCGGGATGGACTTCATCTGAGTAGAGAAGGAAATAGACTTCTAGGATCGAGGCTGGCACAACTGATAAAGAGAGCTTTAAACTAGGAATTGGGGGGAGATGGATGGGAGATGTCCAGGAAATCTCCACGCCAGATTTTAGCATTGAGAGGGAAGAAGACGAAGTAAGAAAGGATACAGCCGTGGGTAGGAGAATGTATATAAGGAGCGAGGGCGGTTTGGATACTAGTCTAATAGGTTATACTGGCTGTAGAATGACTGTGCCTAATAGGGTACAAAATGTGAGCGAGGCCAAACAGCAAAAATTAAGATGTTTATACACCAATGCGAGGAGCCTAGGTAACAAAATGGAGGAACTAGAGCTATTGGTGCAGAAAGTGAAACCAGATATTATAGGGATAACAGAAACATGGTGGAATAGTAGTCATGACTGGACTACAGGTATTGAAGGGTATGTGCTGTTTAGGAAAGACAGAAACAAAGGTAAAGGTGGTGGAGTAGCATTGTATATCAATGATGAGGTAGAATGTAAAGAAATAAGAAGCGATACAATGGATAAGACAGAGTCCATCTGGGCAAAAATTACATTGGGGAAGAAAACTAGTAAAGCCTCTCCTACGATAGTGCTTGGGGTGTGCTATAGACCTCCGGGATCTAATTTGGATATGGATAGAGCCCTTTTTAATGTCTTTAATAAAGTAAATACTAATGGAAACTGCGTGATCATGGGAGACTTTAACTTCCCAGATATGGACTGGAGGACCAGTGCTAGTAATAATAATAGGGCTCAGATTTTCCTAGATGTGATAGCTGATGGATTCCTTCATCAAGTAGTTGCTGAACCGACTAGAGGGGATGCCATTTTAGATTTAATTTTGGTGAGTAGCGAGGACCTCATAGAAGAAATGGTTGTAGGGGACAATCTTGGCTCAAGTGATCATGAGCTAATTCAGTTCAAACTAAATGGAAGGATTAACAAAAATAAATCTGCAACTAGGGTTTTTGATTTCAAAAGGGCTGACTTTCAAAAATTAAGGAAATTAGTTAGGGAAGTGGATTGGACTGAAAAACTTATGGATCTAAAGGCAGAGGAGGCCTGGGATTACTTTAAATCAAAGCTGCAGAAGCTATCGGAAGCCTGTATCCCAAGAAAGGGGAAAAAATTCATAGGCAGGAGTTGTAGACCAAGCTGGATGAGCAAGCATCTTAGAGAGGTGATTAAGAAAAAGCAGAAAGCATACAGGGAGTGGAAGATGGGAGGGATCAGCAAGGAAAGCTACCTAATTGAGGTCAGAACATGTAGGGATAAAGTGAGACAGGCTAAAAGTCGACCTTGCAAAGGGAATTAAAACCAATAGTAAAAGGTTCTATAGCCATATAAATAAGAAGAAAACTAAGAAAGAAGAAGAGGGGCCGCTTAACACTGAGGATGGAGTGGAGGTTAAAGATAATCTAGGCATGGCCCAATAGCTAAACAAATACTTTGCCTCAGTCTTTAATAAGGCTAAAGAGGATCTTAGGGATAATGGTAGCATAACAAATGGGAATGAGGATATGGAGGTAGATATTACCATATCTGAGGTAGAAGCGAAACTGAAACAGCTTAATGGGACTAAATCGGGGGGTCCAGATAATCTTCATCCAAGAATATTAAAGGAATTGGCACCTGAAATTGCAAGCCCATTAGCAAGAATTTTTAATGAATCTGTAAACTCAGGAGTAGTACCAAATGATTGGAGAATTGTTAACATAGTTCCTATTTTTAAGAAAGGAAAAAAAAGTGATCCGGGTAACTACAGGCCAGTTAGTTTGACATCTGTAGTATGCAAGGTCCTGGAAAAAATTTTGAAGGAGAAATTAGTTAAGGACATTGAAGTCAATGGTAAATGGGACAAAATACAACATGGTTTTACAAAACGTAGATTGTGCCAAACCAACCTAATCTCCTTTTTTGAAAAGGTAACAGATTTTTTAGATAAAGGAAATGCAGTGGATCTAATTTATGTAGATTTCAGTAAGGCATTTGATACCATGCCACATGGGGAATTATTAGTTAAATTGGAGAAGATGGGGATCAATATGAACATCAAAAGGTGGATAAGGAATTGGTTAAAGGGGAGACTACAACGGGTCCTACTGAAAGGCGAACTGTCAGGTTGGAGGGAGGTTACCAGTGGAGTTCCTCAGGGATTGGTTTTGGGACCGATCTTATTTAATCTTTTTATTACTGACCTTGGCACAAAAAGTGGGAGTGTGCTAATAAAGTTTGCAGATGATACAAAGCTGGGAGGTATTGCCAATTCGGAGAAGGATTGGGATATTATACAGGAGGATCTGGATGACCTTGTAAACTGGAGTAATAGTAATAGGATGAAATTTAATAGTGAGAAATGTAAGGTTATGCATTTAGGGATTAATAACAAGAATTTTAGTTATAAGTTGGGGACGCATCAATTAGAAGTAACAGAAGAGGAGAAGGACCTTGGAGTATTGGTTGATCATAGGATGACTATGAGCTACCAATGTGATATGGCTGTGAAAAAAGCTAATGCGGTTTTGGGATGCATCAGGAGAGGCATTTCCAGTAGGGAGAAGGAGGTTTTAGTACCATTATACAAGGCACTGGTGAGACCTCACCTAGAATACTGTGTGCAGTTCTGGTCTCCCATGTTTAAAAAGGATGAATTCAAACTGGAGCAGGTACAGAGAAGGGCTACTAGGATGATCCGAGGAATGGAAAACTTGTCTTATGAAAGGAGACTTAAGGACCTTGGCTTGTTTAGCCTAACTAAAAGAAGGTTGAGGGGAGATATGATTGCTCTCTATAAATATATGAGAGGGATAAATACAGGAGAGGGAGAGGAATTATTTAAGCTCAGCACCAATGTGGACACAAGAACAAATGGGTATAAACTGGCCACCAGGAAGTTTAGACTTGAAATTAGATGAAGGTTTTTAACCATCAGAGGAGTGAAGTTTTGGAATAGCCTTCCAAGGGAAGCAGTGGGGGCAAAAGAGCTATCTGGTTTTAAGATTCTACTTGATAAGTTTATGGAGGAGATGGTATGATGGGATAATGGGATTTTGGTAAGTAATTGATCTTTAAATATTCAGGGTAAATAAGCCAAATCCCCTGAGATGGGATATTAGATAGATGGGATCTGAGTTACCCAGGAAAGAATTTTCTGTAGTATCTGGCTGGTGAATCTTGCCCATATGCTCAGGGTTTAGCTGATTGCCATATTTGGGGTCGGGAAGGAATTTTGCTCCAGGGCAGATTGGAGAGGCCCTGGAGGTTTTTCGCCTTCCTCTGTAGCATGGGGCATGGTTGACTTGAGGGAGGCTTCTCTGCTCCTTGAAATCTTTAAACCATGATTTAAGGACTTCAATAGCTCAGACATAGGTGAGGTTTTTCATAGGAGTGGGTTGGTGAGATTCTGTGGCCTGCGCTGTGCAGGAGATCAGACTAGATGATCAGAATGGTCCTTTCTGACCTTAGTATCTATGAATCCATCTATGAATCTATGGCACCCACATCCCCTCCTCTCTGGTCTTCAATAGAGAAGCCCCAAATTACAGCCAGATTCCTTTAGTCAGTAACAAGTCTCAGGTGAAAGATAACACCCAGCACCCTCTGTCATGAACATTTCCTTAGTGGCTTTTCTCATTGATTAGATTTTAAAAATATATCACTAGATATCAATAATAACAGAGTCATGTCCCAGCCCTTCTCTGAGCAGGAGGGACTGGGATTCTCCAGAATCCCAGGCAAGCAGATGGGTAGGTCGGGAGGAGATTCATTTCATCAGCCCCGTTCCCTTTCCCACAATCCACAACCTCTCTGTAGATGCTCCATTGGTTTCAGGCTCCAAAGTCTAAGAGAGGATAGGCTGACACCACTACTTCCAGGAGTCCCTGCTAAGGTGGATCCATGCTTCAGTGGGAAAGAATCAGCATTAACTTACCAGCTAAAAGTCAAATGGGGCTGGTAGGGATGGAGTGGAAAACATGCATCACCCAAACTCCATCCCTACCAGCCCCATTTGACTTTTAGCTGGTAAGTTAATGTTGACTCTTTCCCACTGAAGCATGGACCCACCTTAGCAGGGACTCCTGGAAGTAGTGGTGACAGGTAGGCCCTATCATCATAGCTAGGGTGACCAGATAGCAAGTGTGAAAAATTGGGACAAAGACAATACATATAAGACACAGCCCCTATCTGAACAGTCCCAAAAATATCTGGACATCTGGTCACCCTAACCATGGCTGCATTGCCATCAGGGATCTAGATTTCTGACAGGAGTATGAAGGCATAGGGCAGAAGCTCCTGTGCTACCGCAGATGCTCGGATGTCAACGTGGATCTCAGGGAGCCAGCCTGTTCCATGAAAGGGGAAGCTCTGCCCTAAAACAATCTGGCAGAAACTGTGAGTCACAGTGTTTGCAGTCCCCTAGAGAGTAATAACCCACCCAGAGAAGGATTTATCACTCATTCATTCATAGTCTTCTGGGTCAAATCATTTGCTGCCAAATTTTGAAGGGTTGTCCGGACATTGACACTAATTGATGTCCCTGGTCCAAATTGCTGAGTAGAGCTGCTTGGAAAAAACGTTGTCAGAAACATTTTCAGAACATGAGTGACATCGAAATTGAAGGTCTTCATGAAATTGGGTCGATTTGCCGGAATTTGTTTTGGAAGAAAATCCTGGGGGGTTGAGGGAGGATGTTTGACAATGTCAAAATGGAATGTTTTGACATTTCCAGAACATAATGTTTCAATTTTTCATTTTGAAGCAACTTTTCATTAAATGAGACATTTAAAAAACTTAAATTGAAATGTTTTGATTTTTGTCAAAATGAAACGTAAATCAACCCAAAACGATATTTTGTAAAAATTTTCCTTTGTGGGGAATTATGAAATTTTCAGTTTTTGTTCTGGTTCAGAACAAAGCCAAATTTTTAGAATTGCAAAATCCTTCATGAAACGGAACTTCTGCCTCTACCCAGCTCTGCTGCTGAGAGAAATGCAAAATGTGAGGGCTAGACCATGCCTTCGTCTGCACTTGTACATGTATAATCAAATCCCTTCCGAAGCAACCAATGAGGAAGTCACCAGGTGTGGGACTTCACATAAAACTGTTTAGAAGCTGATGCTGTTAATTCCAGCTGGATTTAAGAATATGCTGAGCCACATTGCCTGTTGGTGCTGATTTCACAAGCAGGTTTGTTCATTAGTGATGAGGAATGCAGTATAAAGACAGATACTGATCACTGCACTGTGATAAGGCTTGAAGAGTGCAGAAGGTCGCCGTAGAAATATTCCTTCATACGGTTCCTGAAACCTGTAATAAAAACCTGCGTCTGTAAGAACAACTAACTTTGGTATTCTCTCTTAAAACTGAAACCACTAAAGGAAGGAGAGCCCTATGGGGACATGGACATTAACCCATCCTTTACAATGTCCATGGTTGCTATGTGTTTGTAAAACAGCAAGAGCAACAAAAAACAATAATAAGAATAAACCAGGCTAATAAGACACAGTTCTTGCCCAGCTTTTCTTGAGAGTTATCTACACTAGTGATAGTGTCTAAAAATTTTTGTTTATCCCTAGTAGGCACCCTAGTGAAGAGATCCAGCTACTGCCGTTGTTTTTTGTAATCTTGCTCAGAACAAGGATACCTGACCTGGTGCTTAAAATTAGTGGTGACTGGCTAAAAGTGGCTGGATTATATGAAGATTGACACTGGTGTTATCCAAGGTGGGGAAGAGAGCTGTCTGGAAAATTTCTAATGAAACTGATGATTCATTGAGCCCGACGTATTTTGTGTGAAACTTTTTGGATTTGATGAACTTTCAGGGAATCCCTGATTCCTTGCAGACTGCTGGGGACACTGCAGACCAGGGCAGACCCACAGGTTTGCTTCAGCATGGCTCTCTGGAGCTGCACTACCAGAGTCTCCTCGTGACCACTGCTGTTATGGGACCCCATGACCCAGCTTTGTAGGGCAGATAATGCAGCCCTTGCTTATATGGCCTTTGCTGGGAAATCTCATCAGGGCTGGGGGAGAATGATGTGGATCCTGATGGTCTTGTTCCAAAGGGCCACTAACTCTCAGCCCTCCTCCAAAATCCCAGCTCACTTAATGCTCCCGTGAGGCTCTGGGATTGGGATAGTGCCACGGAGGAGGCTGATCCCGTCCATGGGGGAGAAGGGAGAATCTCCTCTATATGAAGATTGGAGAGGGGCTTTATAGGGCCCCTTATGTTAATAGCAGTAATCGGAATTAGTGAGAAATATTCACATAAATAAAAAGTACAGCAGTAGGCAAGTTCTTGTCTAATCCTAGCTTTGACAGCCCATCTCCAGTGTTGTGTTTCCTAAATTTTAAAGAGCAGAGCCCTAAATAGAAATGTCTAAAATAAATGAAAGGTCCTGTCTCTTGAAAAGCCTGCCCCACCATTTGTGAACACAAAGTTTGGCTCTTTATTATAGGTTACTGGAAGCATGAGAAACTTAGCTGTATTTAAGAAAAGCCTTAAAAACATTTTAGGTCAAAAGCTGCATGTTGTGCATGTTACTAGGTTGACAGTTTCTTAACACTACTGTAATTTTCATGGTTACAGAAAATGATATTGTAGAGTTCAGAATGGTCTGGGAGAAAATATCTATTACAGCTGGCAGTTCCCCCCTCCCCCTCAAGAGCTCGGCATTGTATATATCAAGTGCAACCAGTAAAAAGATGGCACTTTTTTATCTTAAAAATGTGTCTACATTTTGACAAACCACTGGCTCTGACCCACCCCAGATGGCTGCTTGTTGGCTGTGACACTATACCCCATATTCTTCATAGAGATTTGCTTAGGATATGAATATGGCATAACTAAGATGTATTTTATGCAGGATGGGTCATGTGAGATATCGTTGGAAAGGTTATGATTTACTGAATACGATTATCCTCTTTGTATGTCTGTATCATTTTTGTATCTAAAGTTAGGAATGTTAACTATACATCTGTACTGCAAAAGTGTTTGCACTTGGGGAATGCCCACCGGACAAAATGTAATCAGTCTGGCTGACTAAATCTGGAAACAAGTCAATAGACCATTACAGAGAATAATAGGTCTTTGAAGATGCTGATCTCCCACCTTTCTGCATTGCAACAAACGGCCTTTGACTCAAGGCTGCAGGGTCATGTGATCACGTCACCTGGTACTAGACTCCATGATGGAATACCAGTATTTTTCCACCGGGGAGGGGGGAACCAGACTAGAAAACAAAGCGTTCTCACCATATGTAAAACCTATTTAAGCCATGAAGTGAGATAATCATGGTTTGTTCTTCACTGAATCCCTGCGCAGGAAGGCTGCTGTGAACCTCTAAGAAACAAAGACAAAGGGCGGGGAGAAGGACTGAACCCAGGCTGAAAAGTGTCTGGCCTGTGAAAGGAATACCTGGAGTTTTAAACTGTAAGCAAGAGCAGTTTGTCTTCAAGAAACTCTGTAAACTGCTTAAAACAACATTTAAGGTGAGAAATTACTGCTTGTAACCAGTTTCAAAGCTTATATCATGTTTTTGTTTTATTTGCTGGGTAATCTGCTTTGATCTGTTTGCTATGCCTTATAATCACTTAAAATCTATCTTTTGTAGTTAATAAACTTGTTTTTGTTTTCTCTAAAACCAGATTGTGGAATTCAGAACAGGCGGGGGGAAAGCTGTGCATATCTTCCTCCACATTGAGGGAGAGGGGTGAATTTCATAAGCTTACAAGACAGTACAATTTGGGGTTTGCACCTCAGAAGGGGTATGCACTTGAGTGCCAGGCAATTCCCTAGCTGAGTCTTCCCATGCAGAGCTGATTTCAGTGTCTGTGTCTTTTTGCAGGTGGGTGTATCCCTACCTGTATGTGGCTGGAGGAGTCTTGAGGGCCTGGCTCAGCAGGACTGGATAAGGGAGCCCAGGCTGGTGGAACCCCAGTACATCAGGTGGCATCTCAGAGTGTAATCTGTCACACTGGCTTCATTGTGATTCACCTTCCACGACAAGCTCTCCCCCAGACCAGCTCCGTGTGGAAGAGAATAGGGCTAACATGGTACTGTATTGGATTTTTCACCTTGAAGAAGAGCAACTAGTTCTTTTATACCCATTTTCTATATTCCCTAATGCAGCATTCAGATACTGCAGGGCATAGAAGGACCTTAATAGACAAAGATACCTGTTAATAATTTTTATACATAACAAGCAACCATATACTTGCCGTTTGAATGAACTTTATTTTAGAGTAAGGGAAACAATTAACTTAGGCTTGAGCCATTACACAAAGTAAAACTATTTCCCCATGTTTATTCCCCCGCTCCCCTACCCCCCCCCCACTGTTCCTCAGATGTTTTTGTCAACTGCTGGAAATGGCCCACCTTGATTATCACTACAAAAGGTTCCCCCTCCCGCTGGCTCTCCTGCTGGTAATAGCTCACCTTAATGATCACTCTCATTACAGTGTGTATGGTAACACCCATTGTTTCATGTTCTCTATGTATATAAATCTCCCCACTGTATTTTCCACTGAATGCATCCGATGAAGTGAGCTGTAGCTCATGAAAGCTTATGCTCAAATAAATTTGTTAGTCTCTAAGGTGCCACTAGTCCTCCTTTTCTTTTAACAACAAAAGTAACAGTCTCCTTGAGAGAGCACAGCGTGTGTCTCCTCTGTAACAGGCCTCATCCATTCTGCATGACAAGATGGCAAAAAGGCTATTGCTGCAGAGCAGACTCCTGGGAACCGTAAATGTTCAGTACAGATAAAGTATTATAGCAAAGTAGTACAGGAAAGTTAGAACAGTTGCTCACATGAATTAAGCTCAGGGCATATAGTCAGAATCTAATCCAAGCACTGGCTAATTACTTGCCTAGGATCTTTGAATTGATTTGTGCCAAATAGTGCCTTGATCCTAGGAGGGGGCACAGCAGTGGTAAGGAGTGCATAAAGACCCATGTGATGGTGGCCTGTGTAAGATCTTGGTGGGATTACAGTCCTTATGCCTAGGGGCTACTTTGTGCCTATTACTTGGGGACACATGGCACCTCCATAGGGGTTTGCCTAGCCAGGCACACTGGCCTATGAAGCTACATGCTTCTGATGTGGGTAACAGTCTGCATTCCATAAAGAGGTACGGCATTAGATGCACTGCACTATGGCCCCATGTGCTCTGGGAGGAATCCTGCCTCCTGCAGGAAAAATACCTTTGGATGTTCCTCTTGGAAAGTACTATGGAGCCTTACCCTCTCTGTGTCCTTCAGTTACTTACTGTGTGGAAAATGGGGCTGGGATTACTGACCTCCCTCCCTCACTAGACCTGTGTGAGAGTTAATGGGTTAATATTTGTACCGCACTTTGAAAACATAAAGTGCTAAGTATGCTGCAACTCCACTGAAGGTGATGGGTTTGCCTGAGATGTGACTCAGGAGAAAGACTTGGCTCAATAGCATGACATCTTTTTCCCTCCAGAGGCACCACCACCAAAGGGCAGAATCCAGCCTCCAAAACTGAAGAGTAGGGGAGTTTACTGTGCATGCCCAATCTCAAGGATCGGCGGTAGCCGTGTTAGTCTGTATCCACAAAAACAACAAGGAGTCCAGTGGCACCTTAAAGACTAACAGATTTATTTGGGCATAAGCTTTCGTGGGTAAAAAACTCACTTCTTCAGATGCATGGAGTGAAAATTACAGATACAGGCATAAATATATATTGGCACATGAAGAGAAGGGAGTTACCTTACAAGTGGAGAACCAATGTTAAAGGCCAATTTAGTCAGGGTGGATGTAGTCCACTCCCAATAATTGATGAGGAGGTGTCAATACCAAGAGAGGTGAAATTGCTTTTGTAGTGAGCCAGCCACTCCCAGTCCCTATTCAAACCCAAATTAATGTTGTTAAATTTGCAAATGAATTGTAGCTCTGCAGTTTCTCTTCAAAGTCTGTTTTTGAAGGATTTTTTTTGTGGAAGGATGGCTACTTTTCAATCTGTTGTTGAATGTCCAGGGAGATTGAAGTGTTCTCCTACTGGCTTTTGTATGTTACCATTCTTGATGTCTGATTTGTGTCAATTTATTCTTTTACATAGAGACTGTCCAGTTTGGCCAATGTACGTGGCAGAGTGGCATTGCTGGCACATGATGACATATATCACATTAGTAGATGTGCAGGTGAATGAGCCCCTAATGGTGTGGCTCATGTGGTTGGGTCCTCTGATGGTGTCGCTAGAGTAGATATGGGGACAGAGAAGTTCAACAGGGTTTGTTACAGGGATTGGTGTTTCTGTGGTGTGGTGTGTAGTTGCTGGTGAATATTTGCTTCAGGTTGGGGGGCTGTCTGTAAGCGAGGACTGGCCTGCCTCCTAAGATCTGTGAAAGTGAGGAATCATTTTCCAGGATAGATTGTTGATGATGTGCTGGAAAGGTTTTAGCTGGGGGCTGTACGTGATGGCCACTGGTATTCTGTTATTTTCCTTGTTGGGCCTGTCCTGTAGTAGGTGACTTCTGGGTACCCATCTCGCTCTCTCAATCTGTTCCCTCACTTCCCCAGGTGGGTATTGTAGTTTTAAGAATGCTTGATAAATATCTTGTAGGTGTTTGTCTCTGTCTAAGTGTTTGGAGCAAATTTGGTTGTATTTTAGGGCTTGGCTGTAGACAATGGATCGTGTGATGTGTCCTGAATGGAAGCTGGAGGCATGTAGGTAATACAAGAGCTGGGGGAAAAAGCCCAAGCTGAACCTTTAAAATTGGAACTGCTGCATGGTTTCACTGTAGCAGCACAGAAATGTTCATGAGGATACCTGTGTTTTAAAGGGGCACCTAGCTGGCAGGCTTTACTCATCTGAGGAAATTGAGGAACTAACAAGAGGAATCCATTACTGTGGAGGCTGGAAAATCTCATCTGGGATTTGTCTGTGACATTCACAGGTAGACCAGGCGAGAGAGAGATTTCCTAATAAACTCCTCCTCCAAGAGTGAGAGCTGATGTTTTTACTTAGCTCACATTTTTCAGACATGACAGTTCTTGGCTAATTCCAGATGGGAGCTTTTAGTTGCTTCCTTAGAATGGACTCTGGAGTTGCAAGTTTCTCTGCCATCAGCACATGTTTCAGAATTTGATATGAGATCTTTAAGTGAAAAAATGTGTAAAACTTGTTTGGTCCTAAAAAATATTCTCCAGAGTTACCAGATGTTCCAGTTCTTCAGAGATTCTTAATTTGGATAGGACACCAGCAAAAATTCATGCTCAAATCAACAAGATGCTGATGTGGCAAGGAGACATAGTGCAGCCACCTTACAGGCACCTTGGTGACACTGACAGCCCCAACTGACTGCCGGCCATTGAGGTCCCTAATACCACCTAACACCACCCCCTGTCATTTGGACTCATATTTCAGCCAGCTATGGACCAAATACCCGCTCTGGTTTGGTTTGGATGCTTTACAGCCATTTTTTTTACTCCATTTACTGGGTAGTCCAATACAGTGCTGGTGTGCTCAATTTATAAGGTGAGTTGTATTAGAAGGAGTATGTGGTGCCCATAATTGTAGTGCCCCAAACCATATTTCTAACAATCAGTGAGGAACTAGTAAAAACTTCACGAGAACTGCTTGTTTAACATTTTTCTTCTCCACTCCCGGTGTCCATTTTCAATCCCATGTAGTGTCAGATGGGAGGTGGGGTGCTAGATACATGGTCTGAGTTCTGCCCTGAGTGGACGCATGCTATCAACCCAGCTAGTATTAGTATTTGAATAGGGTCATAAGCCAAAAATCCTTCATGTCCATATATTAATAACTATAAACATGATGGCAGAAACTTATCAGGCTCCGGCTCCAACAGTGCTTCCTGTTCTGCTGGTTCCACTGTGTGCTGCTACCTTGGGTCATCCCAGACAGCTTCTCCAAATATGGACCTAGGATGTGCTGCAGCTGCTCTGAAGGCACAGCTTCCCTGGTGACTGGCCTCAGCATCAGGGTCACTTCTTGCCCTTCATCCATCAACTGATTCTCCTCTGGCACTGGGGAGTTATAAAGGTCCTGACCCTGCTCAGCTGATTGTCATTCACCTGTGTGGGCTCAGAGTTTGCTACGGTTGCCAGCATCCAGTCAAATTCCTCATCAAAGAGACAAGAAGACAGGGAGATCCCAGAGATGCCATTAGCATTCTTCACTTTGCAGTCCTGAGCCACTTAATTCACTCTCTGCATTGATTCCCCAAAGCCACCAGCTGCTCTGATGTAATCTGGACATTATGGTCAATTTTTTCAAAAGTGATCTCTGAGTGTCTCAAGTTGGGCACCTAAACACTGAGGCACATCAAATCAGAGGCCACTTCTCAAAATGTTATCCTTTCAAAGCAGCAAACCTGTTTCCTTTTTCTTTGCTTTCCTTTTCCTTTCCATTCAGTGTCACTTTGTTGGGTTTATACAAGCCACCATAATCACATGACTTCCAGCACAGGATAAAATGACTTTACATGGCAACATGCCTCTAGCACAGCATTAACATCTCGGCAGTAGGCAGAGTGAGATTAATGTCACAATTAGACAGTGGATGTTTTGATATCTTAACCTCCCAGGATTCAGTACACTTGTGACTCTGTATGGGCCCAGCTGGGTGTTTTGTTGTCCTAGACTAGCACTAGCTCCAAACTGCAAACCTCCTAGTTCAGGCATTAGCTGGGACCTTTCCGAAATAGGAGCTTTGCAGCTCTGGGAGCTAGTGCAGTGAGATTTTTCTATTTGTATCAACAGAGCCTTTCTGAGTAGAAGTAATAATGCTGGCATCAGGTAAATATCAAACTGTATCAGGCACGAATATTTTACAGGATCACTGGAAAAAAATCTAATAAGCTTAAATTCAGTAGGCACTCACATGGTCAAATAGATAAAATAAAATAAATAGAACCCCAGGTTGGAAAGTACTGGAACCTGATTCTGTGAAGACAGTGCACCTCCAGCATGGTGTTGAGTGCCCTCAAATCTTATTGAGTATCTAAGTGGAATTAAAGCTGTTTAGATCATGCAGCGTCAGGGTCTTTGATGAAGTGTGGTGTGAGAACCACTGCTCTCTGCTGGATGTGTTGTCAAAGCTATACACACATTTAAGACTGCCTCCAGAGTATGTTGTGTCTCCTACATGCAGGCTGACGTAAGGTTCGTCTACACAGCAAGCAGAAACCTGTGGCATCAAGTCTCAGAGCCTGGGTCTGCAGATTTGGGCTTGCAGGTCTTGTGCTACGGCACAAAAATGAGCAGAATAGACATTCAAGCTTGGACTGGTGCTCAGGCTCTGAAGCCTAGGGAAGAGGAGGGCTTCACAGCCTAAGCTTGAATGTCTACACAGCTGTTTTTTAGTGCCACACCATCAGCCCAAATCTGGATCTGTAGATCCAGGCTCTGAAACTTGCTGCCGCTTGCTTGCTTGCCACATAGATGTACGCAAAGAGAAAATGCATACAACTAACTAGAACTGTTAATCCTGTTCTACTAATCTCCCCTATGCAAACAGCAGAGTGTTAACCAGTGGATAATGTGTTGTCACTGGCTGTACACTCTACTGATGCAGAGAGAGCCATTGGGTAGCACTGCTTAGTGGCAAGCCAGTGGCTTTGGAGGTTCCCTTGCATGACTGCCTCCCATGCAGTGAGTCCTCAGCTGTTCACTGCATTTTGGGCTTTCTGTGTCTGTGTGGACAGCATCTGGCCCCCCATCCAAACACAGTCAGAAGCTTAGTGCTTAACCAGCTGAGCATGCTTAAATGCTTTCTAATATTTAAGTTTTCTTTCTAATGGACTCTGGACTACGTCAAGAATAAGAGGCTTTTGTGATATTCATTATCTCAACCTCAGAATCCATTTGATTCATGTGCAGGCCCTTCCTGCAGCAACCGCATCTCCCTTCTTCTCAGACATTATGGCTGGAGCAATATTTATAGAAGGCTTGTCAGCAATGGTATCCTACAAATGGCTTTAGGATGTAGCTGATTTGAACGTCAAGGGGTTTATTTTCCTCTCCCTGGGCACATGCAATCTTTTTATTGACAGTAATAAGACTAGTATGTCCCTTTGGACAGGAGAATAGACTGCAGAGTCTTTAATTCAATTTAGTAGATAAAGAATTTATTTTTACAGAAGAGTGGCTGATTCACAGGTCTAGAGGGAATGTGACCTTTTGAGACTCTATATTTGAGATTTGACATCAATTATTTGCTCCTAGGCTAGGAGCAATGTAAAAAAAACTGTGTGTAATCTCAGAGGATGAAAATGTTCTTTGTGTCTTTCTCTAGTGACCTCTTTGGCCCTCATCCAGCAATGCACTTAAGAACATGTAGTTCCACTGACTACAGTGGGATTGCTCAGATGCTTAAACACCTGCGTAAGTGTTTCCCTGAAGTGGGGCCTTTGTGTACAGTGGTGGCAGGTTATTTAGCAGGAAATATTCCATCCTGTGAGATACAGTACTGCATAATTATGTGCATCACAGGGTAGATTACTTCTTTCTCAGAAGCATCTTTCAACTGGCAAGTGTCAGAGACAAGATGGATTGCTAGCCTGTTCTGCTATTGTAATTGCTTGGTAGGACCAGAAGGGGGCTGATCCTGCCCTTCTGTTGTGGGAGGACAGTTGATGTGATGCAAAGTGAATGGGAATGGAGGAAGATGAGGGAAGTAAAAGCAAAACAAAAGATTGGAGAGATGAAAGGATAAAGGCTAGGAGAAACCTAGTAAAATAAAAATCAGTGAATAAATACGTCTTTTGTGTCATTAAACTGTCCCTTACCACTGTTCAGTGGTCCCAAATTCATGTGCATAGAAATTTCACATGTATCTTTGTTTCATAAAAGACAAAAGTGGTCAAGTTTATATATCATTATTTTTAATCATATGATTAAAGATACTTTTAATCAGTGTCAGACATAAAAAGTAGAATCTTACCCACTCTTTCTTTAGTCTTAGTTTTATAAGACGATAAAACCCTCTCCTATCTATCTTGAAGGTTAATGTACAGTACTGCATCTTCATATCCATAATTTAGCAAAGGGATGAAGCATATGGTACATCAATTTTACTTACTTCATACGCTGATATGAAAACAGCACAAAATGCAAACTGTACAATGCAAACTGTACGATGTGGGGGAGGGATAGCTCAGTGGTTTGAGCATTGGCATGCTAAACCCAGGGTTGTGAATTCAATCCTTGAAGGGGCCATTTAGGGATCTGGAGCAAAAATTGGCAATTGGTCCTGCTTTGAGCAGGGGGTTGGACTAGATGATCTCCTGAGGTCCCTTCCAACTCTGATATTCTATGGTCTCAGTAATCCTTTACAAAGACTTTGACCTGGATTTCCAGTTTCATTCAGCAAGTAAAAGTGATGTAAATGTGCATTTCTGACTCAAAAGATTTCAAACTCTTGGACACTGACTTACAAACAAGGCGGGGTGGCTCATAGGGGTGCCCATTCAACATCACAGCAGCTTTAAAAAGAGATCACAAGGGTGGCGCCCTCTTCAGGCTCTGCTTCAGCAAAGGTTCACTGCAGATTGTGAGTCTCCTACACCTGCTGAAACTCTACTAGAGGAGACCATGGGTGCTTAGTCTTGACCTAACTCTGCTTTCATTGAATGCTCCCAATGGTAAAATTGCCACATTCCTGGGTGCATTTGTAAATATGTGAACATAAACAAGAAATCACTGTGTATTGTATTTCACCTGAAAGATGCAATGAAAGGCTATTTCTATCCTGGCAGAGTGAAATTGCACTTTCTTTTTTATTCCTTTTGTTTTGCACAATTCTATTATTTCACTGTACTTGTGACACCAACATGATTGAAAAGCAAATGCATACTACATTTAGGTGTTAAAAAAAGTATCCATTTAATAAGGTTTGTAGTGCTGTTGTAGCGATCTGAGTCCTAGGATATGAGAGAAACAAGGTGAGTGAGGTAATCTCTCTTATTGGATCAACTTCTGTGGGTGACAGTGACAAGCTTTCGACTACACAGAGCTGTTCTTTAAAGCTGTGTAGCTCGAAAGCTCATCCCTTTAACCAATAGAAGTTGGTCCAATAAAATATATTACCTCACCCACCTTTTTCTGTCCAATAATAACAGTAATAATAAACTAAACTCTCCCATTTAGTTGTGAGGAGGGCAAAGGGAGAGGGTGATGTGAAAGAATATATATGTTAGAGCTAGTGGCTTTTACCACTTCTTTTCTTTAGATTCTTTCAGCTTGTTGATTTTCACATAAAAATGAAAATACAAATGAATAGTCTGTAAGGAGAAAAATAATCTGCAAAATCTTTTTTTGGTCTGAATTTCAATGGTAAACAGGTCTTGCTACTATTGGGTAACAGCAGTAACATGATTTAGTGATTAGGACACTAGCCTACCAATCAGGAGACCTGGCGTCTATCCTCAATTCTGCCACAGGCCTGCTCTTTGACCTTGACCTAGTCACTACATCTGTCTGTGCATCAGTTTTGAAAAGTAGTACGAAATGAAAAGAAGTGTGTGTGTGTGTGTGTGTGTACACACACACGCACACACATATAAAGGACATTTTTCTTATGTATGTGTCTCTGCTGATACAGCATTCCAGAACTTAGCTGAAACAACTTCAGGGTTGTGTAAACCATGAAACCTGGTCTGTGTGTCTGGTCTATGTGCATAGCAGGATGAAGCAGAGTGTCATGAGGGAATTCTTAACTTCAGGTGCTCCCCAAGACAAACTGATCAGTAAAAACCCAAGGCCACAAAAACAGACCAGTTCTTAGAACTAACAATAGTTCTAATAGAACTAACAATCTAACAAGTTCTAACAATTTGAGGGAGCCAGGAGGATTAACAGTGGAGAATAAATGATAAAAGTAAATAGATAAAAGTAAGTTTTAGTAGATTAAACAAAATGCATTACTTAGGTTAGTTATTATGATTTATGCATAAAATGTTTATCCCTGGGTCTAGAATGGATAGGTACACAGATGAGGTAACGGAGTCTGCTTAGAACAGAAGAAAAAAGATAGGTCATTGACAATAGGAAAGTGGAGAAAACATAGGGGAAGAACATAGCAAAGACCAGAGATTTGGGAAAAGTTGCCCTGTTCCCAAGAGAGGATCAATTACTTTTATTGTCTTATCTGTTTTTCCATGCATATGTAACTAATAGGTGGTATAGCACTGTCTTAAAACATACAAAATAAAGGCTAAGTCTAAATTGGAGTGAATCTCATTTGTCACCCAACAAACCATAATATTTTTATTGTAAAGTGCTTTGAGATCCATGGATGAAAAAGTTCTATGTAAGATGTTGGCATTAAAGTTATAAAGGTTTGTTTTTTTTGCCCTTGAAGTCCATGTGGAGCAAGATCAGTCCCTTGTATAATAACTTACTGAAGTCAGACAATGGATGGCAATTCAGATTGCAATGATTTCTTGTAAATAACAGTACCTTGATGGAGGATTTAATGGTAAATATAATCTCTATTACAATTCAATTATATCCATTCTCATGCCCAGTAATTTTGGAGAGTATCTACTCAGCAACATTTAGCCACTGTGTGCATGTATGGGCATACAAAATATATAAATTATATTACTGTGTTGCTTGAATGGCATTGCATATTATTGGACTGGGAGCATGAACTGTGTGTCTAGGAGGAATTATGTCTAATCCATTTTTATTTATTGTTCCATTACAGACACTTGTAGCTGCACAGAACTGATAATGAAGTTTACCCATGAAGTTATGACATATATTCTAAAAGGAGAAAAATGGTGTCAGCATGCCCCCATGTGGTTGTAGACTCCTATACACAGTACCAGAGAGAGACTACTGTTTGCTCACTATTCGGGAGAGATTTAGAGGCAAATCAATCAATTCAGCATCAAATCCAAATAAAGTTCATGGAGATTTAGTGGTTTTTCTTTAAATAATTCTGCTGCCCTGTTTCACTGAAAAATGAAATGAATATATGGAAGTGCTTTCCCCCAAAATCTTACTATCTCAAGTGTATTGTGCAAATGTTTAATGGTCATTTATTTTCATGAGGCTTGAGACAAACTGAAAGGGATCCCTGGGGCCTTTCCTTGTTTTGCTGATATAATTTTTGCTGTTCTCACTTAGAATTTTAGGTGCACTTTGTTTTAATTGGGATTTCTGGAAAAAAAAAAACCCAACAGTTCTACAGGCAGATGTCAGAACCATGATATGATGCTCTGTAAATTTTAGTAGGTACCATTTGATATGGCTAGTATTCGTGTTTGCTGGCTCTGTGTGCTGTTCAAGAAGTGTAATATATTACAAAGTAATCAATTATATTAATTATGTTTCTTTAAAAAAAAAGAAAAGAAAGCAATTGAGAAATCAGGAATTAGAAGGGAGTGGATGGTTCTCAGCACCTCATAGGACTGGGCCCATAATGAATTTCCTCTTATGATAACTTTAAGCAAGTTGATGAGTTTGCTTAGTTGGCAGAATTTGTGAAAATATCAGGTTTTGTGAAAATTTGTGAAAAATATCAGGCAAATATTCCTGAGGGAAAAACTGGTCATTTTACAGGCATAGTTTTGATTCTGGCGTACAACAGACACTGCCCTTTCTGACAGCTGAGATCAGAAGAAGTGCTTCTCTTAAAAGTAATTAGATTTGCATTTTTGGGAGCATTAGAATATTTTTGGTATTGGGCCTTCAATGCTGAAGCTCATTCCTGTTGCTGGCTTGCAAGATCTCAAGTTTAAGAACAAATAAATTGCCATTCTCGATCAGAGCAATGGGTCTAGAAGCCTAGAATCCTGTCTCTGAGAGGGGCCAACACCAGATGCTTCAGAGGATGCAGCATAAAACCCCAGAGTGTGCAATTTACATTTGTTGACCTTCAGGGCACAGTGTAAGGTCCATTCATTTGCTCATGCTCTTGCTCGAAGTGGTGTGAACAATATCATAAATAATGCATGGGTTTCCCAATTAATAGGGATGGTTTAAAAAAGGTTTTGCCTTGCATTATACCATCATGGCATCCAGAAATTAATTTTGATGCTGCCAGTCTTAACAGGGTTCATTTTAAAAGTGATCTGTTGATTTAAAATCAACCCAAGGCCTTGGCATTTAATACACATTACTGAAAATACAAATAATGAATAAATCAAGTAAAGGGCTGCAATTCAGAAGTTAATAGAAACACAGATATTAGGGATGGCAGACCCTACTATATTTGGTCATCTTGTGTAATGCAAGACTGTCCACTACACTCAATTTTCTAGTGTTTTGTTCAGTTTAGTTTTAAAAGACCCAAGTGAGAGACTATATGCAGTGTAATCGTGTTACTGTTAAGAAGATTTTCCTGAAACTAGGACTAAAATTTTCCTTTCTTAATTTTATTCCACTAATCCTACATTTAAATCCTCTCCCTCTTTGGTGTTCGCCCCCTTCATATATTTATAGACTGTTCTCTATACCTCTTAACTTTCTGCACATATATAGAACTTTCAGTCTTCCAAGATAGCAGCTATCACACTATGATAAGTGGTTTAACATAAACTCATATTTTAGCAGTTACAAAGAAAGATTTGCAGTTTATCCTTAAGGGATGTACTGTAAGGTATATCTCTAATTCTGTTCTACCACATATCAATGATATTTCCAAAAATTGGATGCCTCATGCTTCCAATATTACATTTTTTTCAAATTCTGTATATAGCTCTTGCATAAATTGTTTATGTATGTATGACAGGTTTCAGAGTAGCAGTCGTGTTAGTCTGTATTCGCAAAAAGAAAAGGAGTACTTGTGGCACCTTAGAGACTAACAAATTTATTAGAGCATAAGCTTTCGTGCATCCGATGAAGTGAGCTGTAGCTCATGAAAGCTTATGCTCTAATAAATTTGTTAGTCTCTAAGGTGCCACAAGTACTCCTTTTCTTTTTATGTATGTATGTATTTATACATATATATTCATAAACTTTGTGTCATAAGCCAACTAAATACAACAATCTAAATTCCATTGGGGCATGTTATTCTATATTTGCATAAAAATGTTGAATTAATGCAACATAATTTTGAACCATCAATATAACATGAAAACAAAAGAAAACTGAACTGAAATGATTGGGTAATATTTAGAGGTAATTTTTTTAAGTATTAAGGTTTTCTTAACCTAAAAACCCTCAGCACAATCCTTCCTGCATATTGTCTTTCACTCTTCCCCACTTTCCCCCCCTCACTGAAGAATACAGGAGTTATCTTGAGAAGTGCTGATCACCTTTAACCATATGGGATTTTAGTGGGAAACTCCTACTGACTCCATAAGAGGTCTGGGAGCACAGAATCTCTCAACATCAAGGATCATATAATCTCATGACTCTCCTTATACAGGAGTCTTTGTTCTACAAACGCAAACTACATCCAAGTTATAAAGTTACATCTAACCAAAGAGCAGCTGACAGCACTTTCTCTTTCCTCTCATTTGTTCCACCACAACCCACACTGCAGGATAAAGAGGAGGTGGAGAAGAGAGGGAGGTAGAGGGAAAAAGAGAGGCTGGGGCTGAGGGAGCAAATGGTTAGAAGAGCCCACAGTCTTTCAGGTTTTCTTTGATTATGATGTTACTGCATTGAAAACAAACTTGATGTTCTGGTGTCTGTGGCGCAGGTCATATGTGAATATATCTCCTTGTCTTCTTTCTTTAAATTCAAGCCTAGGAACTGCTTCTGGATGTAATTTCCCACATCTTCAAATGTGTTTTGTGCTAATTGGAGACAACAGTGGATGAAATAAACATTTTTCCTCAAAGGCTTCATAGCTGCTGATAACAAACAATTTTGTCAGGAAGATAACTTGAGGCACCCACGGCTTGAAAAATTCTGAAACTAAGCTGAGCACCAAAATTCATATTTCATCATATAAATAATTGGTCTGGTTTTGGGACTTGGCAAAAGGAGGAAAGCACTAAGTATGAGAAACAGAGGAAGACATGAGAAAATAGTAGAACAAAAATGGAAAGGAAGAAAAGAGTTGAAAATAGAAAAGAAAGGACTGGCAGAAAGGAAGGTGAGAAGAGGAAGGAGTAAAAAAAGGGAAGAAAAAGCAAGAAAACCACATAAACCTCAAATTTCAAAATTGACTAGCAATTTTGGATGGCCAACTTGAGATACCTTAAAGGGGCTTGATTTTCAGAAAGTGCCGAGAACCCATCTTCTGAAAATTAGGCCCCTTTAAAAGGTGTCTCTAGTTGGGCACTCAAAATTGCTAGACCCTTCTGAAACAGTCTGGAAAATTGAGCTGTTTTTCTGCTGGCAAAAGAGTTGGGGGACTTGGCAAAGGGAAGAGAGCAGTAAGTGGGAGAAACAGGAAGAGATTAGAAAATAGCAGGACAAAGATGGAAAGGAAGAAAAGAGTTGAAAATAGAAACGAAAAGGCTTGCAGGAAGGCAGGCAAGAAGAAGAAAGAGGAAAAAGATCAAGAAAAAGCAAGAAAGCCAAATGGGTCTAAGGATGCAATATTTGTTTCTTTATGTAATTTTCCTGCATTCTATTTGTCCTTCCCTAACAGAAAGAAGGATCCTGGAAGGAGGTTCAGGGGATCCACTTTAAGCCAAAGGCAGAATGTGGAGGAGAAAACTTTTGGCTGATTGCTGCCTGAAGACAATGGTGGGCCTAAGTCATGTTTATGCAAAGCCACATCCTAAGCCGGTATCAGCATAGCTCCATTGGATCTGGCCCATATTGTTTCACTGGTTGGCCTCAGTTTTCAAAATTGAGTATCAATTTTGGGTAGCCAACTTGAGACACCTTTAAGGGGCCTGAATTTCAGAAAGTGCTGGAGAACCAATATTTTGAAAATCCGGGCCACTGTGAAAGGTATTCCAAGTTGGGCACTCAAAATTACTAGTCACTTTTGAAAATTTGGGCCTTAATGTACGTATTAGGATAACAGTCTGGAGCATGACACTGTTTTTCTACTAGTGCAGGATAATGTGACTTTATATGTTCTGCTGTACCAGCCTGTAACAATGACTTTTTTCTATATCCATAGAAATTATAACCTCCAAAAAGGACCGGCATTCACACATTTTACAGTATATCTTTATGTAATGCAGAAAAAATGAGCGAGATTCAGGCCTGGTGTAAGTAGGTGAAACTCCATTGATTTCAATGGCATTGCACCTGCTTATGTTGGTTCTGATTTGGTCCGATGTGTATTAGTATAGCATCCACACAGAATTATGATAACATAGTGCGGGTTTGTCCTAATAACCTTCTGACAGCTCTCGACAGCTTTGCCTATGCTGTCAGATTTTAATGTATTTTTCATCTTGAAACCTACAACTTACCATCATAGTCTGGAAAGCAGACACTGAGATTAGCTTTTGTTATTTTTTTTCTTGGAAGAGGTCCTTTTTTATTTAGAAACAGCACAATGGAGGTGGTAGCAAAGTACTTTTGATTACAGATACTGTTGAACAGGTGAAGGCTTTCATGCATTGTGTTCTGTTAAAATGCAAAAAGTGTCGATTAGAAGCTGACAGCATCCATCGCCTTGTGTTACTTGTACTCTGATGTGCTCTTCTCTCAATATACCAGTATAGTGTGTTAACCATTAAAAGAAGGCTATTAGGAAAAGGAAAGGGAACATAAGAATGACTATATTGGGTCAGATCAAAGGTCCATCTAGCCCAGTATCCTGTCTTCCGACAATGGCCAATGTCAGGTGCCCCAGAAGGAATGAACAGAACAGGTAATCATCAAGTGCCCCATCCCCTGTCGCTCATTCCCAGCTTCTGGCAAACAGGGGAAGGGAAGGTTTCTTATGTACCATCAGAGAACATATTAAATCTTCACAACTCACAAGAGGTTTTTTTTTTCCCTTCTGACTTACCACATTTTCATCTTCTGCCAGGATCATGTCATAGGCACTGAGTGCAGCACAAAATATGATTCAAGTAACTCCTTCAAAGCAGTGAATCCACTTTTTTCTCTCTGATCGCTGTACACCCATGTCAAACATTCTGGGCAGAAAAAAATAACATGCATACTGTGTGTAACAGTAGATAATTGAAGACACACTCACACCTGCAAAGTACACAAAGTAACTAGAGATGATGGATATTGTAATACGTAGCTGGCTCAAGCCTTGGGTGGGCACTATTCTCCTTCTCCCTTGGGGAAGCCAAGCAGACCTGCATTTTTTCTTCCAAATGTATATTGAGGATCCAGTACAAACCAAAGCCCTACTTCTCCAAGGAGCGATGGGTGGCTGACCCCATGTATTCATGCAGAGCTCCAGTTAAGTCACTAGGGCTCCGCAAAGGTGAAGGAACCCATCCACCCAGAGCTTGGTGCAGGAGTGGACGTTAAATTTTCCATTGAAACGAATGGGGGAGGGAGCCCTTTGTAATAGGCACAGACAGGGAGCCTCCCTAACCTTTTTTAAAAAAGCAACGCAAATCCATTATCATTTTCTTTGTTTAATTCTTGTACATGTGGAGAACTGGCAGATTGAGCAATAGAAAACATAGGATTAAGGGGAAGCCAGTCACTGGTTGACCTAGCAATAGCAATTAAGGCTCAGATTTTTAAAGGTATTTACATATTGCTGCGCTCAGCATCACAATGCCTAACTGATTTAGGATTCAAAAATCTAATTTTTAAAAGGGATTTAGTCACTTAGGAGCCTTTGATCATTGAGCTGAGCTATGAGGTACTAGTATATTTTTAATATGAACCCTTTCAAAAATTGTTTAATTGGAAGTATGGGTGTGTTGGCAGGGAGATGTTTTACTCTGTGTCTGGAAAAGACCTTAGTTGGAAGCAGCCATGGCCAATTTTCAAGCATAAGGCATAATTATGACAGCTGGTCATAAATTTTTCATCAATGTTTTTTCAATGAAAAATGCAGTTTCTTCAAAATCAAAATTTTCTATGGAAAATTTTTGACTTTGCTAGTTTTTTAAATTTTTTCTCAATGGAGAAAATCGAAGTGGAGTCAACTCAAATTAAAACATATAAATTTGTCAAATTGAAACATTTTGTTTTGGGACCATTTGACATTAATCTGGATTTGCCTAAATTACTCACAAGAGTTGTAGTTGATGTGACTCATGCCCCCATTCTTCCTTATGAGCTGGGCTCCCTGGCTGGACTACATCTCTAATGGTGCCCTGCTGTTGGACTGTCAGGGTGCATCATGAGAATCCCATCACAGTGGTGGGAGATGGAGTCCAGCCCATAGAGGAGAATGGGGGGGAATAAAGCACCCAAACTATGAGGAAGCGGGGGAGTTGTGGAGGTGTCAGTTAGATACTGAACAAAACTGAAACTAAATATTGTGATTTGGTTCAACAAACTGAAATGAAACATTGAAGATTTCAAAATGTTGGACCATTTAGTTTTGATCAATATTTTTCAGAACTTTTGTTCCAAGAAAACAAATGTTGAAGTATTGGAATTTCACATGGGACAGAAATTCCAATTTTTGACCCACACTAATAATTTTCAATGCCAGTGCAAATCATAGTTCTTCTTGCTGTAAAAAAAAAGAAGAAGAAAGAAAGTAGATGCAAATCCATAATAGTAAAATGTTTGCATGCTGTTAAAATCATTTAGGTAACCAAATTGCACAGGAGTCACAAGCCACCATGCAGGTGGCACAGCATGAAACCTGATTCTTGGACATTTGCAAATGTAAAGATGCCCTGTTAGGTCTCTGATGCTGCAATCCATACGCAGACAGGAAGACGGGGAACTTATGAGGAAATTCCTCAGGGATCTCTTAAAAATCATTTCATTATGAACTTAAATTTGGTAAGTTCACAACATAGTATTTTGCTTCTTTCAGTTATGAACTGTTAAATAAGTAATAGAGTGTTCAAAGATGCCACAACTGAGTTATTAATATACCAGCCTTTTTGTATAAGTAACATCCAGAGGAATCAGCCTTTTGTAATTATTTTTTCAACCTTTACAAAGAGCTTGAAATGTGACAGACCCACCAAGAAGCATCAGAGTGGTTTACACCTGAAATTCATATCTTTGAAGGAAAACTGAGTCTCAATAATTCCAGGTTTCAGAGTAGCAGCCGTGTTAGTCTGTATTCACAAAAAGAAAAGGAGTACTTGTGGCACCTTAGAGACTAACAAATTTATTTGAGCATAAGCTTTCGTGAGCTACACCTCACTTCATGCATCAGAGGTGCCACAACTACTCCTTTTCTTTTTTCAATAATTCCAGTTGTTTTCACTCGTGAACACAGAACATCTTGGTAGTTGGGAACATATCCAGGAGCTGTCGGCCTGTCCAGATCATTAAGATAGCTAAAGAAATTGAACAGAGTTTAGTAATCCGTGAATCAAAGGAGATTTCTGATACCAATAAAATGGAGTGTTTTTTCCCCAATATAAATGGGCCTGTGTTTACTTCTCTTTCTCTTCCACACCTGTAAAGTGGGAGAAACTCCACTGAAATCAATGGAGTTATACTTGTGTCAAAGTGTTTATTTGGACTCATTCTACTCTCACATACAGTCTGGTGTCCCATAGGTTTCAATGGGGATCTGCCCTCAGAAGTAAGAAAAGAATTTAGCTCCATGCATTTAACATCTGCTGGAAAACTTCAACTCCAGCATATCTTTAATCTTCCTCAAGAATGCTAAGAAAGCACAAATCAGAAAGGTAGTTTGTCTAGTTAACTTAGTTCAATCAAGTAGAAGTTTCCATCATGACAAAATCCCTCTGATAGAAGGAGATCTTCCAGGAAACTGAGCATCAGACAATGTTGCCAGGTTGTTGCTATAATATCTTTCCTCTTCTAAATGGAATAATGTCATAATGAGTGAACATAATGGTTCAGAAGAATTCACAACTAAGGTTCATTTCCCTGCACATGCATGAATTTACAAGTTGAAGGTCCAGGAATGTGTGTGTCTTCTTTATTATTAATTACTACTGTTGATTCACATTTATATTATAGTAGCACAGGGAGGCCTTAACCCAAGTTGGGGGCCCATTTTGTTAATATCCTCACAACACCCCTGTGAATTGGGGAGTACTATCCCCATTCTACCAAGGGGTAAACTGAGGCACAGAAGTTTAAATGTCTTGCCTGGAATCACACAGGAGATCTGTGGCAGAGCCAGGGATTGAACCAGATCTCATGAGTCTTGAGTGCATTGACCATCCTGAAGCTCACCCTTCTCCTATCTCTTTTAACTTCAAGTAAAGGTTTAGAAATGGCTCATCAGTAACCCAACTCCCTAACATGTAAAGATTCCCTCCATTAAGAAGTTAAAAGCTAACATAAAGAGAGTTATGAACCAGCAACAAAAAGGAAGGCAAGAACTTTTTTGGCTATAAGTATATTGACTCTTACAATTGATATCTAAATAGCAAACAAAATGTAAAAGCAAAATACATCAGTTTTGATATGTGGTTTCACTATGGTGTCATCATCTTCAGACCTCTGGGATATCTCTGAGCTGGCACTTTTACAGTGATTTGTTTATCAAAGGCAAACAATGAATGTAGCCCAAATGGAAGTCTCTCTGATGTTTGTTAGGCTTTGTGCTTTTTTCATCTCTCACACAAGGTTTAGTCTGTGTGGGATGTGCCTATGTACAGTTCAGCTAATTGGACAACTACAAAAGCAAACATCGCAACTCACCATCCTAATCTGGCAATGCTTAACGTACCTGAAAATTTAAAAAGTGCAAGTGCTGGGATTTTCCAGTCCTTGCAGATTAGTAAACAAATGGGATTTTCATATTGCAAACTGAATAGACCTCACAGAAGAAGGAAGGAGTACTTCAGCTCAGCTGAGCATTTCAATGTCAGCCTGTTATGTATGTCCAGCAGAAATGGCTAATCTATTATTTTAAAATTGCCATCTAATCTTGTTCATTGGGTCTAAATTCCTGTTCTCTGAGCACGGGTCCTAGCAGCTACTCTAGCTAGAGGTCAGTTTGTGGGAGTCAGGAGCCATGGCAGTCTTCGCTATGTATAAAAGTAGTAAAGCACACGTGTATATGCTAGTCAGTATACACACACCTTGGGTCTTCTTAAACACGAAAACAAAAACAAGCCAGAGGCATTAAGTGCTAGTTCTGTCATTCCATAGGTCAGGCTGCAACTGAATTTCTATTATAACCCTAATTTTTCCCCTGTTACCCTGACCTTAAATTTGGATAAATTGTGTCTGATTCCAAGATAAAAAATTTCAGCCAAATTTGAACTGATTTGGACAAGGAATTTCTAAATTATGATACCCTAAACATAGAGATGGTCTCCAGAGTTCAAGAAGTTTAAGAAAAAACAAACAAACAAACAATAAAAATACCAGAAAGAAGGAGAATGTCCAAACTTACTGGACTCACCTAACAA
The DNA here is from genome assembly GCF_009764565.3 of Dermochelys coriacea. NCBI lineage: Eukaryota > Metazoa > Chordata > Testudines > Dermochelyidae > Dermochelys > Dermochelys coriacea. The sequence goes on from NC_050068.2 coordinate 331,924,966, forward strand.
AAAAGTTCAAAGATCAGTTAATGAAACTCTTGGGGCCAGATCCTCAGCAGGTGTAAATTGGAGTACCTCCATAGAAATGAGTGGAGCTGAATTACATCATCTGAGGAAGTGTCTTTTATTATTTGTATTACAATAGCATTTAGGGGCCACAGTCATGGATCAGGACCCCATCATGCTAGGCCCTGAACAAAACACAGAACAAAAAGATGATCCTTACTCCAAAGCACTTACAATCTAAATAGTTTTAAAAGCAATTTAAGTGCAATGTTAGAATCGCTAGTTGGCTCCAGTAGGCTTTAAACTGACCATGAGAGCTTTGAATGCAATGGCAAAACTCACTTTCACTTTAACGGTACAGGATCAGGGTCCAAAGCAGGGATTGTCAACCTTTGGCACGCGGCCCATCAAGGAAATCCACTGGAGGGCTGGGATGGTTTGTTTACCTGCAGCGTCCACAGGTTTGGCCGATTGCAGCTCCCACTGGCTGCAGTTCACCGTTCCAGGCCAATGGGGTCTGCGGGAAGCGGCGTGGGCCAAGGGATGTGCTGGCCGCCACTTCCCGCAGCCCCCATTGGCCTGGAACAGCAAACCACGGCCAGTGGGAGCTGCAATCAGCCAAACCTGCAGACGCTGCAGGTAAACAAACCATTCCAGCCTGCCAGCAGATTTCCTTGAAGGGCCGCATGCCAAAGGTTGCCAATCCCTGGTCTAAAGGTCTGATTTTCAAAGGTATTTAGGTGCCTAAAGATGCACATTGGTATCTAGTGGTATTTTAAAAGTATCCATTATCTCTTCATCATTTACCACTCTTGTGTCTTCCACACATTTTTATCAACAATGATTTTCTGTTTACTTCCTGATCATTGATGAAAATCTTAACTAGCATCTGGCCTATGTGGTTTATTGAAAATAGTGTTAAAATTACAAGCTATCAGTTTAAGTTTGCAAGGGGTTTGAAGGGAAGTGTGTGACCTGAGTCTTTCAGAGTCAGTCTCCGAGAGCCAGACTAGAGTAAGGTGGGATGAGTTATGCCTCTCTAGTTTCTCACTGTTTTTGGTTCTTTGTGTTATGGTTCTGGATTTTAAGAAATAAATTAGTGTTACATTCCAACTGCAACCTTCCAGAAAGAGTATTTTTATACAATTTCTCTGATTGAATGCTATGAACATAATAGTCTAGTACCAACCCCAGGGAAACCCCACTAGAAAACACTCCCTTTCAGTGATGATTTCCCATTGATAGCTACTTTGAAATCTGTCCGTTAGCCATTCTTAATCCATGTAATTGAGATTGTATAGTACTAATTCTTTAGTCTGAATGTTGTGTTGTACTAAATCAAATACACTACAAAAGTCTAAGAATATTTCAACTATTTTATGAACCAAAATCAAAGAATGAAATATCCTCTTATCATTACTTGTTTTCTTTGTTTAAATGTTACTAATGCATCATAGGCAAATCAAAAATTGTCTTGGTTTTTTTCAAGTTACCATGCATTTATTTTCACCCACCACATTTGCTGCATCCCTGCCTTTCTCACAATATTCAGGCTATATTTGCTATATTTCCTTGACAGCAATAATAAATGAATGGCTAGTAGAAACTACCTTTTAAAAGCTCTGGTAAAGACCATCTAATTATAGGCTTTTCTTGAGAGTACATCATTGCAATATCTAAACGCTCTTAAGGGAAAATTCTTGTCACTTACTAAACTGCTGTGTCGTTGAGCTGATATTCTGCTGCCCTTTCAAAGCAGGCTTGGATTTCTGGGTCATTCCATAGACGCTTTATGATTTCAGACAATTCAGGAGACATGGATCCATCCTCTAGAGAATTTGCCATACAGTTGTCTTTGTACAGTTGTCTTTCATTTTCCTAAAGGGAAATGTCAGTAAATATAGTTCAAACATATTGTGGATCTTGATCTGTTTCTGAAACATACTTATTCTATAATGAATCACAGTGGTTTAGGAATTTCTCATTTTTGCAGGTTTTTTTTTGTCGTTGTGCAACTTTTCTGTGGGGGGGGTGGGGGGGACACATACACATACCTTCATGGCCTCGCAGCTTATCACACCACCTTCTGGTGTAGGTCCAAAGCAGGACTTAAGTGGTTAAGAGAGCATCCTCTGGCTTTCTGTACCATAGGTCAATTTCATTCTAATAGAGTAGAGCTATTCACAGCACATCGATATGGCACGAAAGATTTTTTTATGTAGTGTCAGAGACATGTCGTCTAAACTAATGTGTTAGTGAGATTTAAGACTTAAATATTTCCTAAGGGTAAATTCAAATGTAATTTGAAAAAAAAATTAAACAGGTTTTGCTAGCTTTAGGGCACTTCAACCCCCTCCACACCCAAAAGCTGATAAGTGAATCCAGCTAATGAATGCATTTCCCTTCTGATGTGGACTTTAGGGAAGGAACCTGTAATTGAAAAAGAAAAGAGTGGCAGTTTTAAATATATTATTCATAGTTGTGTGCATCCTGTTGTAATTAATCAACAAAAGACTGCAGGCAATGTACTGTGCGGAAAATATATTTTTTTTAATACCCAGTGGCTTAGAAGCAGAGTTTAAATAAAGCTTGATTATATAAGGATCACTTGATACTCTGTCATATCAGTGGATAATTATAGAAAATAATCCCTTACCATCATTTCTCACCAAGCTAAGTAATATAATAAGACAACTGAAATGACTGCAACCAGATATTAATTTGAATGTATATTATGGCTGTTCAACACCAGGCTACTGAATTAGGAGTCTAAGTAAGGATTTAAAAACCTACTTTTGAGCACACAGGTTTGATAATGTTGGCATTCACTCTACAGTAAAATACAAACACTGGAGTCAAATATATTTCACAAAATTTGACAGACTTGGGTGTCATATACCACAGAATATCCAATTACATTGGATAGAATGAAAGAGGATGCTGCTCTAGATGTAGAGTCTTGGTCTGATCTGAAATGTAAGTTCCTTTATTCCTATTTCAAATGAATAAGTAAAGTACTTTAATTGAAGGTTGTTTAAAAAAATTGGATTAACCAAAAGGATTTGTGAAACTCAGTAGTTTCACCCACAGAACTTTGTGCAAACATTTTCTTTTGCTTCACTCTTCATAGGTTTGGGTTTGAACAAAACTTGCATCTAAAAGCAAAGCCCTGTTGAAATCAATGAGTATTGTCCAGTCTCAGGTCAAACCTGTGAGAAAGGGTCAGAACATAAGAATATAAGAATGCCATACTGGGTCTGACCAATGGTCCATCCAGCCTAGTATCCTGTCTTCTGATAGTGGCCAATACCAGGTGCTTCAGAGGGAATGAACAGAACAGATAATCAAGTGATCCATCCCACGTTGCCCATTCCCAGCTTCTGGCAAAGAGAGGCTAGGGACATTTCAGAGTATGGTTTTGCATCCCTGCCCATCCTGGTTAGTAGCCAATAATGGACCTATCCTCCATGAACTAATCTAGTTCTCTTTTGAACCCTTTTATAGTCCTGGCCTTCACAACATTTTCTGGCAAAGAGTTTCACAGATTAACTGTGTGTTGTATGAAGAAATATTTCCTTTTTTTTATTTTAAACCCTGCTGCCTATTAATTTCTTAATTAATAGTTCTTGTGTTAGGAGAAGGAGTAAATAACACTTCCTTATTTACTTTCTCCACACCAGTCATGATTTTATAGACCTCTATCATATCCCTCCTTAGTCATCTCTTTTTCAAGTTGAAAAGACACAGTCTTATTAATCTCTCCTATATGGAAGCTGTTCCATACCCATGAACTCTGTATGATGTAATGGGAAGCACAATTTAGTCCAGGTTCACCAAGAAGGAGCATCAAGTGGTGGATCCTTGGAACAAACATGACATGCATTTCAAGTTCATAATGAAACTCTAATGGTTTGCATTTCATCACAAATTTTTCACACATCTCTAGTTATGAATAAAACATTATATGTGCAGACTCATTGTGTTATTAGTTATAAACTAGCAGTATTTATATTTTTCTACATTTCATCATTCTTCATTTTCTTCAAACTGTAAAGTGTTTGTTTATAATTTTTAGGCCAAAATACCATATGCCATTATCGTAAAATGCTGCCTTTTGGAATAAGAAGTTAATTTCACATAAGTGGCTTCAATTCAATATAAAATAAATCTTTGGGGAATATCTATATTGAACATAAGAGTAACATTCAATAAGCAGTTCATGCCATAACTAGAAAAGCCAATTGAAATTCTGGCTATGCTTAAGCGTTTGAGAAATTTGAAACAGGATATGAATTATACAACAACCATACGCTTAGATGGCAATGATCCGTGGCACCGAATGTCCATGGCCACATTGTACAGCTTTACTCCTGGCATCTAAAAGCACCACAGAGTTATTACTGATCTGGTGCAGCCAGGTTAATTGTGGATAACCATGTGGCTGCTCCCAGTCTATGGCTGAGCAGTGCCCCCCCCGACCTCAAATCCGCTCTTTAGGGCTCGATGTGCAGGGGCTTTATCTCTGAGGTGGGCTATATGACCAAAAAGTGTCGGCCAGCAGTGACCAGTGAGGACTTCAGTCCTCTCAAGGCCAGTTCTCAAGAATACATCCCTATTACTGATAAAATCAAACCATCTTATGCCCAATAGTCACCACTGGCAATGCATATGGAATGCGTCCAGCCTCCTGACGCCTTGTATAAGCAATGTCCATGTTTCAGTTCCATATAAGGGGATCGGAAGTACACAGATTTGATAAATCTGAACTTTTTCAAGTATTTTCACTTTCTTTTAGCTCCAGAGCCTATGCAGGTCCTTCAGGGAAGAGGCTGCTGAACTGATTCTGCTCACAGTATCTGGCTGTACCCATTTGATGACAATTTACTGCCTAGATACATGAAATCATCCACTACTTCCATGGTTTTTTCAGGCAGCCCAGATGACCTGTATCAGAAATTTTGCGCCATCACTCTGGATTTTTGGTTTTGCCAGAGAAACTCTTAGTTCAAGGGCAGCTGCCATGTGTCAAAAGCTCTCTAGTGCCTCTTTAAAGTAATTTGCACCCTGTCCAAAGAGGACAACATCATCCACTTAATCCAGGTCTGTATAAGATGTTAAATTGACAGTTATACACCTATTTGCAGAGATATGTTCAAGGAACCAATCCATTGCACGACTGAACAGGGTTGGGGCCAGGACAACATCCCTGATTCACCTCTGATCTAGTGTAAAACCTCTAAGACCTATGGGTCCCCCATCACATCCATGGCCCCGATCATTATGCAGATCGTTAATTAACCTCAAGAGGATGTCAGGAATGCAAGTGCCTCATATAGCCTTCCATAGGGTAGCTCTGGTGACAGAATCAAAGACGGTCTTTAGGTCTACATATGTTGCTGTCAAAGACATAAGAACATAAGAATGGCCCTACTGGGGCAGACCAAAGGTCCATCTATCCCAGTGTCCTGTCTTCCAACAGTGGCCAATGCTAGGTGTCCCAGAGGGAATGAACAGAACAGGTAATCATCAAGTGATCCATTCCTTGTCACCCATTCCCAGCTTCTGGCAAACAGAGAGTAGGGACACCATTCCTGCCCATCCTGGCTAATAGCCATTGAAGGACCTATCCTCCATGACTTTATCTAGTTCTTTTTAGATCCCTGTTATAGTCTTGGCCTTCACAACATCCTCTGGAAAGGAGTTCCACAGGTTGACTGTGCATTGTGTGAAGAAATACTTCCTTGTGTTTATTTTAAACCTGCTGCCTATTAATTTCATTCAGTGACCCCTAGTTCTTGTGTTATGAGAAGGAGTAAATAACACTTCCTTATTCACTTTCTCCACACCAGTCATGATTTTATGGAACTCTATCATATCCCCCCTAGTTGTCTTTTTTCCAAGCTGAAAAGTCCCAGTTTTATTAATCTCTCCTCATATATCTTTTCTGAGATGGAATGTCCACATCTGCACACAGTATTCAAGATATGGGAATACCATGGATTTATATAGAGGCAATATGATATTTTCTGTCTTATTATCTATCCCTTTCTTAATGATTCCCAACATTCTGTTCACTTTTTTGACTGTTGCTGCACATTAAGTGGATGTTTTCAGAGAACTATCCATAATGACTCCAAGATCTTTTTCTTGAGTGGTATCAACTAATCTAGATCCCATCACTTTATATATATAGTTGGGATTATGTTTTACAATATCCATTACTTTGCATTTCTCAACATTTAATTTCATCTGCCATTTTGTTGCCCAGTCACCTAGTTTTGAGAGATCCATTTGTAGCTCTTCACAGTCTGCTGGGACTTAGCTATTTTGAGAAGTTTTGTATCATCTGCAAATTTGACCAACTTTTGCCACCATTGAATTCATGATAGATCTCAAATAAAAGACAAAGAGCAAGTGTAGTGTCCATTGTAGATTGCCTAGAAGTGAATCCCAATTGCTCTGGACAATGGCATTTCACAAGGAAAGGCTGGAGGTGGATGAGTAGGACACATAAAAACTTTTCTGGGAAAAGCAGGGTTATTGGCCTGTAGCTACTGCACTCAGTGCATGGACCTTTGCACTTATAAAGTAAGATGGTGATCCCTTTCTTCCACTCCACTGGAACCTTCCCAGTAGTACAAGCCCAGACCAAAATGCTGCTCTTCTGGGTTCTCTGGTGCTCCTGAGAAATTCAGGTGTTATGCTATTGGGTCTGGCAGCTTTGCAGTTTCTTCATGGCAGTGATACTCTTCCCAAGTAGGTACATCTATACAGGTTTCAGGGTCAGGAAATGCAACTACTAGCAATGCATCCATATATGGGCATGGAGTTAATTCACAATTGTTAAGAGCAGTCTCATAATATTCTTTCCATCTTTGCAGGACTTCTTGGATCAAACATGTTTTACTCATCAGCTGTATTTATCGACATAAACCCCATGCAAAGTCCAGTTTTGATCGAAGTGAGTAAGTAAGTAGCTTTGAATGCAGGTAATAATTTATTAGATCTTCTTCCATCTTCTGTCTCTTTTGCCAAGTTGTCAAAATAAGCTTCATGCCCCGTTTCTACTCTCAACCAAAAAGTGCCTTGTCAATGGCATCATGGCAAACACCTTGTTCAGCAACATCATCTCTCTGTTTAGCCTTAGATTTCTTTTACAAAATTTGAAATATCTCATCAGATAGCCAAGGAAATCACTTGTAGCATTCCAGTTTGGGAACAGCATCTCTGGCTCCTTGGATGATTGTACTTATAGCTGTCCAAGCTGATTCTACATCATCTGGGAGAGCACCATGTGTGTCAAATTTGTTCTCTATTGCGACGGAGTTAGCGAGTGCTGAATTTTCACAGATGCATTGTGCCTTATGTGTCATAAGAGGCACAGTCTTGCAGTGAAATCAGGCGGTAACTGCCATTTTAGCAAGAAGGAGACGGTCAGTACCTGCTGGGGCTTCTCCACCTCTGTAAGCCCAATATGACTTTACTATACTATGATTCCAGACCAATAGATGTGAATTTGTAGGGAATATATGTGTGAATTACAGGGAATTGATTAATCATAGCATTAAATGGGAAGATGTAGGCTCTTAGTTGAGTTCTGTCCCTGCAGCTCCTGGTGATAGTGATGGGAGCTTTGCACGAAAAGTCTGGGATAATAGACTTTCTTGTGTGGAGGGAGTGGAAATTACTTGTATGTCTTGTGTAAAGAGTAGTCAGTTTCATTTTGCATATGGAGCATTAATACATAATAGGTCTTCAAAGTAGCTGGTCCGTGTGCAAGGGCATAAAGTGTGTGTGAGGGAGCAAGGGGCTTCCCTCCTCCTTTACTCCCTGTGCACTCCACCGTTTGCAAGCCACAGTGGAAGTCTTTGATCTGTACTCAGGGATTGGAAAGTAGCAGCACCACTAGTGCCACCAGCCACCCTAATGAGGTTGGAGAGAGAAGTGTGGGGGGGTCATGTCTTCCTCTGTGCACCACCAGCAGAACTAAGCAAGCACACAGGGGAGGAGACGCTGCACCCCTTGCAGATGCAGTGGTAGGTGTGCTGCTTCTGCACAGTGTGGGAACTCTGGGAAGCACAAGCAGGCAGTGTAACTCTGTACTACTCTCACCATGGCTCAGTGACCTTTCAGCCCCCAAACTGAGCCCCCAAATTTGTCCATAAAAGGGAAAAATTCATTGCACTTCCCAACAGCAGTGGAAAAGTAGCTGTTAAACACAAAGGGATTATCTCTCTTATTAGTAGTGAGGGGGGTGAATTACTGGTTTGGGTTCTGGGAAATATTTGTACAAATTGAATATAATTTTGCTCAAAAGTTTAGATCTCGAATCTCATGTGTCAGCCTTCAAAAAAATGTTCAATTCAATGTTAAATGTTACAATTCAGATGCCGAAGGACACTGTGACACAAATAAAATTCAAGAAGAATAAATGTGTCCACTACAGTAAAACAAAGGCTGAGCTCTCTTGTTATCCCATAGGCATCCATTATCTTGATACAAACGTTCGTATTTGTATGCCTGTTTCAAAGGCACAGATGTCATACTCACTCTACTGGCTGGGTTTTTATAATTGATCCCTAAAGTGGACATCGCCTTCATGATAGCCAGGATGGATTGCAATATGTTACTGTAAATGACAGATCTGAACTCCATGCATTCCTGATCTGTGAAGCCATCTTTATGGATGATCCTGTGATGCAAATAGAAAAATAGATCTCAGACAACTTTCAAGTGAAGGTTCAAGAAGAACTGGATAACAAGTGCTTTTGAATTCTGTTTGAATACTAAGAAGAACTTAATGTAGCCTCCTCTAGAAGAACCATTTGTAAATCAGGAAATGTGAAGCCAAGTGTGACTCTCTGTAGTCAGCCTGCTCTTCTGGCTGGTGAAGAGGTGGGTAGGTTCGAGACTACTATCTCTACACATCTCTGCCCACATTGGAGTGGCTAATATAGTAGAGCACTAGCCGGGAACAGTCCTTGGGCTAAAGGGAGCAAAAGGACTGGGATGGTAGCTCTCCTGTTTCACAGCCAGATGGACGGTGAGGATGAATGGAAGATCTAACACTGAGGGATAGATTGGAACTTCATGATCTGTCTGAGTTAAGGGTGGCACCTAATTGCACTGTTCCAGGAGCAGCCCAGAGAACAAATTGTTACTCAGGTCAGGTCTACACTACAGACCTATATCGGTATAACTACATTGCTCAGAGGTGTGAAAAATCCACACCCCTGAGCGACATAGTTATACCGACCTAACCCTGCCATGTAGACGATGCTATCTTGACAGGAGAGCTTCTCTTGTTGCCATAGCTACTGTCTCTCAGAGAGGTGGATTAACTACACCAACAAGAGAAGCATAGTTGCCCTCTTCACTTAAGTGCTACGGTGGTGCAGCTGCGCCTGTGCATGAAGACAAGCCCTCTGACACAATTCCTCACTGACTCTGGAGGGGAATAAGTTACTTCCCCTCATTTTGGGGTGCAGCTTACTCCCTGCTGTGCATTCAGCTAGGTGTTCGGCTGGAAATACAGGGCAGAGAGCCAAGGCTACTCCTATTCCTCGCACCCTTCCTGCCCACCTACTCAAAGGTGAAGAAAGGGTACCAAGTGAGCTACTCCTGCTGTTTCCCTGTAGCCAGCGTTACAATCCAAACAGGGCTAAGTAGGACTCCTTGCCCAGCAGAATAAGGGCTGTGACAATGTAGCTCTGAATGAACAGAAGTGTACAGTAATACTTTTCTTGCAAGGCAGAAGCCTACACTAAGGCCTTGTTTACACTACACAGTTTTGTTGACAAAACAGTGGAGGTTTACCCACTGCAATGCTCCTTCTGCTGACAAAACTCTCCTGCGTTGCCGACAAAATATAACCATCTTGATGAGAGGCGAAGAGCTTTTTGCAGCAACGTTATAGACACTGCACTTGGTTATGTTGCTGTAAATGGCCTCCACGAGGTGTCCCACAGTGCCGTTTGTGACTGCTCTGGTCAGCAGTTAGCACCCAGGTACACAGGCATCCACCCCTCCTCCTTTAAAGACCTAGGAATTTTTGAAATTCCACTTCCTGTTTGCTCGGCATGGACAGCTCACACAGCATCTTCCCAGATGACAATGGTGGCTCCACACAGCAAATGCTGTCCTGCTTGGAGCACACCTGAGTTGTTGGATCTGCTGGCACTGTGGGGAGAGGAGGCAGTGCAGTCCCAGCTGCGCTCCAGCCATAGGAACTTTTATACCTGTGGCCAGATTTCTCATGGCATTCTGGAGAAGGGCTATGAATCGGACTCATAGCAGGGCCATGCAAAGATAAAAGAGCTGAGGTAGGCATATCAGAACACAAGGGAGTGAATCTGCTGCTCTGATGCTACACTGAAAACTTTACGCTTCTATAAGGAGCTGGTCACCATCCTCTGCAGTGACCCCACCTTCACCACCAAGAGCTCCATGGATACTTTGGCGGGGTTGGAGACTGCGGACAGTGGACTCAACCCAAAGGATAAAGTTGTGAATGAGGAGGTCAAGTTGGAGGACGATGTGCAGCATGTGGCAGGGTCGTCTGGTGGCGTGGCGAGTCCAGATCTCTTTTCCACTCCAGAGGGGTCTAGCCAGTCCCAGAAGTCTGTCTCATGATACAGGAGAGAAGAGCTCTGTTCCTTCCCCCATTGTAGGAAACTTTCCCGCACCAATTGGCAATTGCTTGTGCAGGGACCAAAGCGGCACACAGGTGAGCAGTATAGCAACCCGGTCTGAAACCGTTCACACAGGAAGTGCACCCCTTCTCCCCCGAGCTGATACAGAACTGCTTTCCATGCCCTCCCCAAACTCCTCCCACACATTCCTTCTAAGTTCCCAGCCCATCTCGGTACCTCAGTACCTCGTTCACTCCACCCTTTCGGACAGCTTCCAAAATGACAACTGGACTTATAAACAGCTATGAGAGCCTACACTGCCCTTTACTATTATATCCCTTCCCACCAAGCCTTTTGTGTGTGTTGTTAATTGGTATTTAATAAAAATAAACTCTCTGAAAGATAACCAATCTTTATTTGTCTCCAAAACATGGTGATTGCTGCTGGAATTAATATACAACGGTAATTTCATCATTGGCTGACTACAAATCCTGATCAGGAATCATCAAAAGTTTCATGAAAGTTAACAAAGCATGGCAGAGTGCTGTATAGAAAGACACATTACTGATGCTCATTGTCAAGATGTTGCCTCAAAGCTTCCCTGATTTGAATAGTCCTCCTCCCCCACCCCTGTTCTGTTTCTCTATTAGCCCTGGTATCTGGCTGCTCAAAATTAGATTCCAGGTGATCCATCTCCATACTCCACCCTGGGGGAAATGTTTCACCCTTAGTATCGCAAACATTAAGGAGTGCACAGCAGGCTTCTATGACCATGGCGATATTTTCCTCATTTAGGTCTAACCTGCCATAAAGGCAGCTCCAGTGTGCTTTTAATATTCCAAAGACACATTCTATGACCATTCTGCACCTGTTCAGCTTATTGTTGGAGTGTTCCTTGCTGCTGTCCAGGTTCCCTGTGTAAGGCTTTGTGAGCCATGGGACTAAGGGGTAGGCTAGGTCTCTCAGGATCAATATGGGCATTTCAACATCTCCCATTGGAATCTTCTGTTCTAGAAAGAAAGTCCCTGCTTGTAGCTTTCTGTACAGGCCAGTGTTCCTAAAGATGCATGCATCATGTACCTTCCTAGATCACTCCACATTGATGTCAGTAAAACACCCACAGTGATCCACAAGTACTTGAAATACCATAGAAAAATACCCCTTTCTATTGATGTACTCTATTGCAAGATGGTCTAGAGCAAAATTGTTATAGGCATACCATCTATCACCCTGCTGCAGTTAGGGAATTCCATTGCTGGAAAGCAGTCCACTATTTCATGCACATTGCCAAGAGTCACAGTCCTTCATAGCAGGATGTGATTAATGGCCCTGCACACTAGCGTTAACACAGCCCCAACGGTAGACTTCCTGACTCCAAACTGATTTGTAACTGTCACCACACAGCAATTGCCACATGCTTCTCCACTGAGAGGGCAGCTCTCATTTTGGTGTCCTTGCACCGCAGTGCAAGCTCCAAACACAGGAAGATGGCTTTCCACATCCAAAAGTTCTGCAGCAACTGCTCATCATCCCAGACCTGCATAACGATGTGATTTCACCACTCAGTGCTCCACCCAAGCCCAAAAGCGGTGGACCATTGTGTGCAGCTGCCCCATGAATGCCAAAAGTAATCTGGTGTTGTTTCTTTCCATGACACACAGCAGGTCAGGCAACTCTGATTCCTGCTCAGATGGGGAGTTCATGATATACTGCATAACCATCTGCAATATGTTTATAACAGTGACCATAACAGTAGAGAGCAGTGCGGAATCAATCCTTTCAGACAGAGATGGTGGGCACACAGTAAACAGGAGCTGTTGAAAAATGCTGTGAAATGCAATCAGAATGATGGGATGGGATGGAAAACACTGCATCATGGGACATGGAGCCACACCCATGATGCACTGCAATCCACTTTGCCTTCCCACACCTCCTAGCTAAAGAAGGTGGGAAGTAGCACAGTGGGATAGCGTCTCACTGTCAATACTAGAGCATCTGTGGACGCGCTCTGCTGACAGAAGGAGCATTGTGTGAATATGCACAAGCGATGTAATTATATTGGTTTTTGATCATTGGCATAACTTGCATTGACAAAACTGCATAGTGTAGACAAGGCCTAGGAGAGAATGGGAGTGGACTAGAATGGAATGTCTATGAATCCTATCATATCTCTGACCTGAATCACAAAAGAAAAGGCAAAGATACAACTTTGCATACAGTGAGGTACCAACCCCCCTCTCTAAAACAGTTCCAAAATAGCTTAAAGCTTACCTTCCTTTTTGGAAGTGCCTAGTGGTTTGAGTGACATTCTCAAAATGAATATATATTGGATCTAATTCAAAGCCCATCAAAGACAGTGGAAGGCTTCAGAGACTCCCATTGATTTCAGTGGGCTTGGCCCCAGAATGAGAAACACCTATAGAACCTCTAGAAACGTTCAAAATGAAAGAAAAAATGAATGCCAATTGTATGTAATATATGAGGCATGTAGAGGATACATGGTGGCATGGAGTACTTATTGGGGTGAGCGTGGAATGTCTATGTTCATCATGAGTGGAAATCCAGGTCATGAGAAAGTCATCCAAATGAGTATTAAAAACCCTTCACATTGTACTATCCCTCACACTGTCTGTATATGCTGTTTGTTACAGAAAAAAACTATTTCCGATATGTTTTCAAGATATTTTGGAACTTGTGCAGTGACCTTTATAGCCCTCCAGCTATAAAAATCAGATGCTTTAGTACATACAATGGCATGAAATATAAGGAAACTCCAAACTACAGAGCATTCAAAGTCTAAGGTTGGCTGTTTTAGTCTGCATGCCCCATAGCAATGCATGCATTAGGGGCTGTGTGGAAGTTGTGGGATTAAAAGAACATGTTTTTACTGTCTCTGTTAAAGAGTGGAGGGTTGTGAACATCTAAAGGGAAGACAGGCAAATGCCCTTATAATTTTCAAACAGTCATTTTAAATGTTGCTATTATCCTTAAAAGCATTTGAACAACAAAGAAAGGAAGAAAATAGAGGGACTCAAAATAGCACTAGCTACTGTAATTACAAAAAGAAAAATACTAGTTTTCTCTTGAGGCTTTTATATTTATATTCACGTCCTCTGGCAGCATCCATGCTATCCACCCCGAGGAATAGTTAGTCAGTAGCAGTCCCCTATTCACTTTATGTATGACTTTAACAAGCAAGGAAACATTTTTAAATGCACTCTCAAAGCATAGCCTTCTTTAGAGAAAATTTAAAACCAGTGATATCACCTTGTAAATACTCAGAAGGATAAGAACAGCTTTTAACAGCTGAAGAATTGTCTTCCTCAATCCTAACTGAAAATAAGCTGTAATTCTCTGGGAAAAGTCCCAGTCTTATTAATCTCTCCTCATACGGAAGCTGTTCCATATCCCTAATAATTTTTGTTGCCCTTTTCTGAACCTTTTCCAATTCCAATATATCTTTTTTGAGATGGGGCGACCACATCTGAACACAGTATTCAAGATGTGGGCATACCATGGATTTACATAGAGACAACATGATATTTTCTGTCCTATTATCTATCCCTTTCTTAATTATTCCCAGCACTCTGTTCACTTTTTTGACTGTTGCTGCACATTGAGTGGATGTAAACAAAGCAGGTAGGGCCAGACAGCATCTGACATTGCAAACCAGACCCAAACTCAGACAGAACCATGTGATAGGAAGAGAGGATAGGGATTAGGAATGAATAACGACTGGAAGGAAGGTGGGAAGGAAATTTTTCAACAGATTATGAATGACTACGAGTTCAAAAATGTAACTGGTGGACCAGCAATGAAATGAGGATGGGCCCAAGCATGGAATTAAGCGGCAAGCTGCAACTTTTATTACATTTTAGCACAGGGGAGAGGCACTAACTGCCCATCACCCATACTCTTCTATACCAGGCATTTAATTTGTTCCACTGTGGCAGCTACAGGGCTCTTTACCATATAACCCATAACACGGAGTAGGCTTTCCTCAGCCAATCTCCCAGGACTCAGCTCTGTCTGAGTCCTAGCACCTTCACCCTGCAAGGGGGACAGAGGGTGCTGATGGGTGGGGACCTCAGTCCACAAGAGTCATAAGGCCACATGGTCTCACCCTATCCCAAAAGCCCAAGGCCAAACACCAGATCCCAGATCTTTTACCTCTGTGAATCCTTCATTTTATTTTTTTAACCACACTGGAAACTGGCTACAAGTTGTGCCCAATAAACAACTCCATTCCAGCACCTCAGTTAGATACTACATCTGTTCCTACTTAACCCACTGTGGCTTGAAGGTGCTTCAGGGAAGGCAAAATGCTCCCTGATCCTCTACCAACTGGACCAGGGGAGAAAAAAAATCCTTTCTGACCCACCCCCCCCAAATGATCAGCTAGGCCCACAGCATCTATCAGAGTGGGTTCCCATTCCTAGCTCGAGGTGGATAAGAGGCTCCACATGGCCCCCACTTCAGGTTAAATCCAGGGAGCTGGGGAATACTGGCCATTCAGCACCTTTCCCCACAGCTGGTCAATGAGTGCCAGAGACTTCTGGTGGAGGTGGGGAAGAAGCTACTTGGTGTCCCTCAGTTAATGTCGCCCCCCCCACTGCTGAGACTGACTGCCTTCTGTTGAAGCAGGTGTGTGGGGGGGCGTATTTAGGCTAAGTGAATATGGCTGAGCTATGCTATTTATAGACAAGTGAAATGTTCTTGGCGTATGTTGGGGTAAAGGATGGAGGGCAGCAAGAAAGAAGTCATGAAATCAGGTGTGAGAAACAGGAGGTGAAAGGAGCAGTAAGGACTGGGATGGGAGCATCTGGAGTAAGCTGGGCGTTGTGTACACTGGGATAAATGAGCTGTGTTAAATAACACATTTTAGTTAACACATTGTCTTACACCTCTTAGCACCTAGTATAGACAATGACAATAGTGTTTAAAAGTGTTCTAGCTGGCTACTGTTAAACCAGGGGAAGGCTGCAAACAGCTAATATGATTATAAAGGTTTACACTATTTCTAACTGACTGATGTCACCATAGTCCTGACAACGGGGAGAGGGGTGAATTGTAGAGCACTCTATAGGATTGCCAACTGTCTAATCGCACAAACCCAAACACCCTTCCTTGCCCCTATCCCAAGGCCATGCCCCTTCTCTGAGGCTCCACCCCCCACTCACTCCATCCCCCCTTCCTCTGTTGATCCTTCTCCCCCACCCTCGCTCACTCTCATTGGGCTGGAGCAGGGCGCAGGAGGGGTGTGGGCTCTAGGTGGGGCTGAGGAGATCAGAGAGTAGGAGGTGGCTCCAGGCTGAGCCTGGGGCATGGGGTTGGGATGGAGGAGTGGGTGTGAGTTGCAGGCTCTGGGGGGGAGTTTGGGTGGGCTCGGGGGGGGCAAGAGGTGTGGGAGGGGTTGAGGGATGCAGGTTTCAGGCAATGCTTACCAGGAACTCCAGGAAGTGACTGACATATCTGGCTTCTAGGCTCAGGGGCCGCCAGGCGGCTCCACATGCTGCCCCTGCCTGCAGGCACCACCCCCGCAGCCCCCATTGGCTGCAGTTCTCAGCCAGTGGGAGCTGCAGAGTTGGTGCTTGGGATGGGGGCACAGGTCACCCTTGTGCCTAGGAGCCAGAGGGATGTACCAGTCACTTGCAGGAGCCACGCAGAGCCAGGGCAGGTAGGGAGCCTGCCTTAGTCCCACTGTGCCACCAACCAGACTTTTAGCGGCCTATTAAAATTTGCTGGATTGGTTTCAATAGGCACCGTGAGATTGAGGCCGATTCTGGGAGACTCCCGGCCAGGAGGATTGGCAACCCTAGCGCTCTAATGTGTTTGCTGATGAGAACTAAAAGGTACCTAATTCACATTAACACAGTGCTGTTTCAGTCTACATCAGCACAAACTAGGTGCCTTTTAGTTAGTGCCTGCAGGGTCTACAAGAGGCAGTTAGAGGGCAACACATTAGAGCACTTTACAATTCACCCCCCTCACCCAGGTAGCCCAGACTGTGGTCCTGTGTAGACAAGCCCCAAGTCTCACTTTTGAAAGTAGCTTAAGGCCAGGTTCACAAAGGCACTTAGGCCAGGTCTACAGACCTATGTCAGTATAACTATGTCGCTCAGGGGTGTGAAAAATCCACACCCTTGAGCAACGTAGCTACACTGACTTTAACCACCATGTAGACAGCACTATGTTGATGGGTGAGCTTCTCCCATTGACATGGCTACTGCCACTCACAGAGCTGGATTAACTATGCCAACAGGAGACCTCTCTGCAATCAGCAGAGGAGCATTTTCACGTAAGCACTACAGTGGTGTAGCTGCAGCATTTTAAGTGTAAACCTATCCTTAGACACCTAACTGCTTCTCGAGGCACCTAAATCTGACATTGAAAGACCACTAAAAATCACCATTCAGCAGCTGCCAAACCCTGTAGATGCTAAGGGGGCTCAGGCACTTAACTTGCCTCTGGTCAGCAGGCACAAACCTGCCTAAGTCCTGTTGCTGCTTGGAGCCCTAACAAAGGACAAAGTCTCAGCAGTCCTAAAGCAGGATTCTCAAACAATGTGTTTATCACTTAGATTACAGTGGGGCCCAATCTTATAGGAGCGCTGTGATTATTATTGATGCAGTGGGCATGGGTCTCTATTGAGTTTGGCAGGACAATAAAGTAGCAGGTCTCCATTCTGTGAAATGTACAGTCTAAATGAAATGTACCAAATCAAAGGCTGCCACTTCACTATGTTTTTAAATGTTCTCAAGGAGACCTTATTATATCCTTGGGGTTTGTTCCTAACTCACAAATCAAATGTGAATTATGTGCATATCTGGATGCTCATGGTGGGGAGTGGGGCATTTTTCCAGGGGGAGGAGATAGAATCACAAAGGCTTTCATCTTTGCATCCACTGTGAGACTTATGTGAATCCGAAACCTATAGTTCTGTGCAACCCAATTCCTGTTCCAAGAGCAATAATCAGCATCTCCGTGCTAAACTCCTTGAACAAATAATGGAAATTGAATTAAATAATGGTGTCTTCATTTTTGTAGGTGGGTTCCTATTTATAATGTGACCACTTGAAAGCTGTAAACTCCAGAGAGATTAGCCTAAGTATTAAATCCTCCTCTTGGTAAAAATACTGCTGGAAACAGTACACTCTATTACATTATTTTAATCATAAGGGCATTATAGTCACTCTCAAGACTCTTCTAATTTGCAATATGTCTATCGCTAAAGAAACAATGGTGACATCTGGTCTATAATACAGTGTCAATATATGGTCTGAATGGGTAAAAATCTGTATACATGACAGTCTTTTTATGTGATGCTCAGTAGAATTACATTGAAATTATTTAATAATTGGGGTCTTGATGACGTTAAGGAGATAAACAACACTTTCTCCACAAAAAATAGCTGACCCATGCTCAAAATACTGACATCATCTATACATTTCCCCATCCCCGCATCAGGGGTCCTGATTCTGATCTCAAAATGGATTTTCACTGATGTAACTCCATTGACTTCAGTGCAGTTACAGTGCAGACAGCTTTGATTTACCCTGGTGTAAAGTAAAAGGAGAATCAGGTCCATGCTCTTACTCAGAGATGGGTATGGACCAAAAGCCCAGACCTTAGCAACCTAAGCTTTGGGGAAATTCCATCTTTAGAGCTAGATCCAAAATCTGTGAACTGGGCCCAGATCTAGTCTGGCCAGTAGTGATGGTTAATCATGGAAGGGGGCGTATGCTGCACTTGCACAAGTAGCTCAGCGAAGCACTGTGGTTCCCTCTGGGGCAGGCCACCTTTGCATTAGTACAGTCTTAGTAGCTCCCTATTTTTTTTTTAAAGGACGCTGTAAGTAGGATCAGCTAAACCCAGAAAATCTTTTCCTTTCACTTGCTCTTTAGTAGATAGCCGCCTCCTTATTGTCCACATGAAGGATTCCAGAAGGGAAAACGTATTTCACATTGAAAAGACTGAGATCTTTCCCTTAGGGAGAAGGTGAATAAAAGGGGACATGATTGAAATGTACAACATAATTAGGACCCTTCTTTTTCCATTTTTATTTCATTTAATATTTTCCTGGGAATTTATCAGTGTTTATTACCCCAACAACAAAAGCAGGTGAAAAATATTGGGGTTTATTTTGGTGGACAGAAAGACGGAGGGAGAGGGGGAAGGTATTCCATAGATTAATGCTTTGAATTCCGTTCATCAACGAGGTTTGCTGTAGAACAAAAACCGAACACAAAACACAATGCCTCCTCTGAGTTTAAGAAAATAATATATCTCTCATCCCCAAATAAAACTTTTAATTTCAATGAACAATTTACTGTTGTAGACTTAGAACTATTAGACTATAAATATTTACATTTAATAATTGGGCTACACCATTTGCAGCACATACACTCAACTTCATCTATTTCTCCTGGTTTTGTTTTTTTTAAAACTTTTGAATACTTCCTTGTTTTCTGAAACACATTCTGATACAGATTTTCGTTTCCTTCCCATTGCAGTGTGTCAAATCTTTAAATTGTTATCTGCTAACAGCTTGAAATGTGTATGTGGTGGGTGTGAGATTCATCAGTATGTTCAGAAGCACATGCATTTCAGAGCTTGCATGCATACCAGTTTGTTTATTGTGTGTATCTTCTACACTCATACATAGCCTTCCTTCAACAGGCAGCTTTGCATATACACATGTGCATTATCATAATACAGATATTGCATGCAATGTATTGTATTTTCCTAATAAAACAAGTTATTTTTATATGTTTGAATGATAAAAAAGTAGGGTGAAAATCAGAAAAAAACTTAATAATACTTTTTGTAAAACCCAGAAAATTTTCAGTAAAAATCAGTTTAAACTGAGAACCAAAGGGCTTAAACATAATGAACAGTTTTGAGAAGGTAGACCAGGCTACTCATCCTGCATCTTGAGACAAGAACAAGAGGACAGTGAATGACATTGAAAGGTGGCAAATTTAAAATGATAAAAAGACCTACTTTTTCATATCACATGCAGTTAGGCCGTGGAACTCATTGCCACAGGATGTCATTTAGGCCAAGATCTTAATGGGGTTCAACACGGTAGTAAACTCTTATCCAGAAAGCATATCCATATAATAATAATATTATTATTTATAATATTTATATATACTATATATAATATTATTTTAATATTTTTAATAATAAATACTTAAAAAGAAGCATTTTGGAAGGGATAAAACTGTTCATGCCTCACAGTATAATGCAACCTCTACATAACGGGGGTTTGGGAAAAATATTTTCCTGGTGGCAGGTTATCCAATAATTGCCTTCTTTGGGTTTTCCCACACCTTACTTTGCAGGAACTGGTGCTGGACAGAGTCAGAGTCAGGATAATGGACTAGAGTTACGATGGGTCTGATTCAATGTGGTAATTCTAATATTTCCTACCAATATCATCTATCTATCTATCTATCTATCTATCTATCTATCTATCTATCTATCTATCTATCTATCTATCTATCTACTGGTTTTGGCTACAATAGGATGTTTTTTCTAGAGCTGGTCAATTTTTTTTTTAATTTTGACTAAATTATTTGTCAACATGTAGAATTTCAATTTTAATTTTTTTTAAAGATTCCTTCCTCCCCAACTTTTGACCAACTTTAGTTTGTCTCTGAGAGCACAGTAATTTGTCTTACTTAAGGAACACTGTTTCTCATGATTCGATATGGTCACATACAGCTCTGGCTTTTCAACAAAAACAACAACAATAATAATAAATGCCTAACTTTTATGTAGCACTTTTCATCAATAGATTGCAAAGATATACCCCTTTAACATTACTGATTTGTTAATTTTCTAGGGAAAACTTTCGTATATAGAGTATTTGCCAATGTGATATGAAACATCTCTGAATATATTTACAACTTTTCCTGCTTACAAATTACATCATATCCCTAATATGATGTAACTAAGCAATATTTACCAAACTGGTACCTTCTTACTATTGCTTGAGATATCTATGGTGTTATGTTTATTTCATAATTTATTTAAATAATGAGGGTTAGATCTTCATCTGGTGCAAATTGAAGTCTGGTTTAAAACTGAAGTCAATGGATCTGTGCTGATTTATATTAGCTGAGGATCTGGTATGAATAAACTACAATGTAAAAGCTTTTGTAAATATTTCATAAATACAGTTATAGTGAGTCCTATTCATCTGATCAAATTCATTTATATTGTTATGCCAAATATCACACTACTCTCACACTAGAAAACTATTAAGAAATCTATAGGAGTACATAGTATACTGATGGAGGTCTGATAAATTCCAAACTTTCTCATGTATAGAACTAATACTGTGGTATTGCTTATGCTGCCTGTTAGCAAGCATTCCCTAGTTCACAGTTTGTATTAGGAGAAATGGCATATAGCAAAATCCATCTGCATTAATTTCACATAATCCGCTAAACATTCTAAAACAGATTGAAAACAGAAGCATTTTTACATATAGACATTTTCACTAAACCATCTGTTTTTACTGTATACAGCAAGTTACAACAGTTTTGCAAATTTAAAACAATACATTTTCATTAGGCAGTTGCATCTGTTGATTTTTTGTTTAATCAATTGCCTCTTTCAGTCCATTTGCTACGGCATTTAGACTGTGCTTATTGTACCATTGACTCTTACTTTCTGTATTATACATTACAAAAGACAACAGCAATTACTCTAACTAATTATTCTAAGAATGATTTCTGTTCCTCAAATTCTTTCATTCCATGAATTTAAATGATCTAAAAATAATTAAATGTAAAAAGACCAAATTCATTTTCAACCTGCTTGTCTCCTCTTGCTTGTCCTGATCATTCATTTTATGATATAAAGCAGGTGCCTGGCACCACTGTAAAATCACAAAACTTTTTTGTATTTGTCACTTTTCATAATTGTCTGCTTTAAAGTAAAACTGTAAGAGCTGGATAATCACTATATTGAAATTTAGTTTCAATGTGAAAATCATACTTTAATAGAAGGAATAATAGATTATTATTATTATTTATTTACTACAAGAGCAATTTGACTGTCCTGGCATCCCACTCTGCATTTTCATGGAGTTTCTTCTCCAGTTCCTTTGATCTTCTGGCAGACGCCTTACTCTCTGAACTGACTCCATTACCCATGGTGTGGTGTTACAGAATCAGTTTATTGTCCTAGCTAGTTTATTTCCAATTAGAAGAGCTGCTTAGTTCAAACAGGCAATGCAACAGCAATATTATAAGGAAGTCTAAAATTCCCATTCAGCCTCTTATCTAGAGATTGCCTTCAGACAAAGCAGTTGCTTTTGATCCATCACATGATTCAAAGATGGCACAAACAGGGATTTACATAGGGACATGGAATTACTGGGTTATGATGTCAAAAAATTAAAATGTCCTACTTAGCTATTATAGCTATGGAGAACCATGATATAGGAGCATAGGAATTTCCATACTGGATCAGAGCAGCAGCCCCTCTAGTCCAGTATCCAGTCTCTGACAACGATTGGTAGCATATGATTCAGAGGAAAGTGCAAGAAACCTGAAGTGGGCAATTACAGAATAACCTGGCTCTAGGGAATGTAAATTTCTCACATCATGAGTCAGTGGCTGGGTTATGCCTTTAAACATAAGGATTTATTATATCCCTAACAATTGGGTGCATTTTTAATTTTTTTAAATCCTTACTAATGTAACTCCCAATGTTCTTGTTATCCACACAGAGAAGTCTAGGTTAGGGGTAGTTACTGATGGTGTCACGTCATTAAGAATAAATTAACATATTGGGATGTCTAAATGTTTTCTAATTTCACACTATTATGAGAATATGCATTGACTCCTGTTCAGACTTTGTAACAATATGTAACTGCTGGAATAAACTTTTGTGTGGCTACCTTTTGCTAAAAGTGACAGTGTCTTTGCCAATTCCTATCAACCCATTGACCGTTATGGAACACAGGGCAGTTGGGGGGTTAGTTAGAAATATCACTCTCCCTCTTTTTTTGGATGGAAGAACAGGCCAGTCGGCCAGTGCAAAGGGCTTCCAAAACCAGTGGAGCCAACCAGGTGGAAATTTCCCCTGGCATGGGGAAGTCACCAGTGCCCTGGGAGTGGCGGCTATAATCAATACATGGCTAAAGGCTGGGACAGAGCCCCTAAGGTCTGGAGGGTTGGAAACAACTCCCTTCCTGTCCCCTCCGTCCAAGTGCATGCAGTGCACATTGGAGGCAGATGAGAATTTAATACAAATGATGTTCAGTTCTTAGTCATTCCTTACTTTAAACTCCCTTAAAACGCAACGGGTAAAATCCTGGCCCTGATTGGGAGTTTTGCTATTGACTTTAATGATGCCAGGGTTACACGCAACAAAAGTTTTGCCAGATTGTACGAGTCAGTAGGTGCTGAGATTCCATAGTGATGAGGGTTATATAAGTTGCTTTGCCCAGGTCATTCCTCTCTCTGCATCTCTTCATTTGCTCCCCGTTCTCTATTGTATTAGACTTAAGCTACTTGCCTTCATTTTCAAGGCCCTTCATGATCCATCCCCACCAAGCCTATCATCTCACTCAGCATGGAAAGGTTGACTCTCGCCTCTGATCAGTGTGTGATGAAAGCCTCCATCACCATGTTACATTTGTAAACAAACATCTTCATGCCTTCTCCTATGCTGCCCCTCATGTTTGGGAGGAGTTCCCTGCAAACATTGTCAACTAACTCATTATCCTCCTTCAAAATTAGTCTTCTCTGTGATGTTTACCAAAAACTTGACAGCAGTTAGGCTACCTGTGCAGAGATCACTGCCGATCATGCTGACCAACATTGTCCCCTTATTTCCTTCTTCCCCTCTGTCCGTCTGAACTCATCGGTTGTCTCTTGTCTTATAGCTAGACTGGAAGCTCTCTGGGGCAGGGACCACCTTTTTCTTCTGCGTTTGTACAGCACCTGGCACAATTGCATCTTGTTCCACAAGTAGGGTTCCTAGGAGCTATAGTAGCACAAATAAATCAAGTATTTCAGGATTTGCCCTGTAAATAATAGCTAATGGAAATACCAGTGACCAGATAGAAGCAGGTGAGGTTTGCTATGTTTTCAGACAAGATGTGAAATGAGAATGAGTGCCGAGGGGGCAGAGAGATGAACAGAGGCCTGGAGTCAGGAGCAGCAGAGGAGAAGTTTCTGGCACCAGCAGTGGCCAGACTGTCAGCAGTAAGAGGAAGGAGGCCAGTGTTGGATGAGGTGAATGTGCAGAGAAAGGAATAAAGAGAAAGCAAGCGTGGTATCAATTGGCCACATTCCCCGTGGAACAAAATGGGGAAATGTCTTAATTGAGGAATAGATCCTTTCCTCTGTGCAGGTCCCATTAGGTAATAGGCATTATCCCCACACATCAATAAGACAATATAACCCGGTGTAGAGGTCTGCAGATTTGGCTCCTTCATTACAACCTTGTTACTCACTGGCGTAATTCTACCAGAAAACGACATATTTAATGACTCTCTGCATTGCTCTTCTATAGGTGTGGAACCAGTTGCTAAGTGTCAACAACTGAGTTTTGCATATTTATTTGCACAGCCAAAAAAAACTCTGCTGTGTTAAGTCAACGTTCCTGCTATATTTATTCTTTAAAATAGCAGGTAATAAGATCTCCGTGCATAACCAAATCTTTCCAGTATTTTTTTAAGAGATAAAATCATGGAGTCACATCATTGAAAGATTTATGCCAGGCATTTGTTTATCAGAATTTGAGCTCCGATTAACTTCAGAGCATTAGATTTTTAGAGCAATACATCTATATATATATTGTAAGGGACTGCGGAACACTTTGTTACGGCCTAGCCAGGGAACTTCTGCTTTCTCGAGCCGAGAGGTTACTGTGGGACATAGATAGCTGCTTTGTTATTGTGGGATAGAGATAGTTCTTGAAGGACACAGCTGCTTTGTTATTGCAGGATATAAATAGTTCTTGAAGGACACAGCTGCTTTGCATGGCCCTTCGCCAGGTAGCGGAAAGCCCCCCTTTGAGAAGTACCTAATTCTATATTCATGAGCTGTTTTTGTGTAATGTTTATTAACACTGACTGTCTGCCCCTCCGTTGGACTCCATCCCAGGCAAAGCTCCGGTGTGCTGGGTTCCCCGCCTCCGTGACTGCAACGCTTGGAATCCCCGTTGCGGGTGGGTCACTAACCTTCAATAAAGCCAATAACTCACAGCTGTATTTAAGTCTCGTTTTTCTCAGAGTACTTCTGCCAGGCCTGTGGTGCTTCGAGCACCGTGGCCCAGAACATTATAAAGTGACTTACAATTTAAATGATAAAGTCACAAGCCTAGAGCGAAGGCTCAAAACTATGGGCCTAATTCATCACTGTGTTACTCCAGCTTTATACTGATGATACACATGCATAAAACTGAATAGGGAAATGGTGAACTAGACCCCATAATGGTTCTTCAATTCCTTGCACCTTCTGTTGTCATGTATACCAGCACAAGGTGAGTGTAAATAGGTCAGAATGAGAGTATTACATCCTCTTTGCACTTACTTGGCATAGGAGCAAGGCAATCAAAAATCAGGTCTATAATTTCCAAGCATTTAAAATACAAATTTCCCGCTAACTCTAGTTGCTAGGGTGATTATTTACAACAACTCACTTCAATTAAATTGCTAGCTTAGGGGAGCTGTAATGAAAGTCAGTAAAGATAAAAACAAATACTGGTATTAATTATGTGTTATTTGGTATATTATAACTATAAAAATAACATTAGACCTGTGTACTGCCTGTCTCCCAAATCGTATCAAAATATTTCATTAAAAACAGTTTTAGTACTTTTTATTCATATTAGCCAGTACAGCTATGGGAGAATAAAATGGATTTATTCTGGCTTGATCTCTAAAACTAACTACATTTGATATCCAATTTACTGGGAACAATAAGCTTTTGGACTATAACTGCTCATTAAAAGGATAAATAATTCTATTTATGTTACTGGATTTATGCTAGGAATGCACCGTAGATGGTGCTAGTATTCAAAGCAGTGTGTGGTAATGGTATTATTTTGCCAATAAAAGAAATGATAGAGAAGAGACTTTTTACATTATTTTTTTAAGGAATAGGATCAGTTTGAAAATTTGGATGTGTATCTGGATTTTGAACATCCCAAAATAAAGGGCTGTTCAGATCCAGGGTTCTGATTTGGCAAATGATAAGAGAGTCTGCAAACTTTTGCAGTGGATCCAGTTTTGAATTTCAAAGTTCTTCAGCATTCTTTTCTTCCTAATCAGAGAAAGAGAGCCAGGTGAGGAAATCTGTGCCCGCATGGTTTCTTTCTTTCTTTCTTTCTTTCTTTCTTTCTTTCTTTCTTTCTTTCTTTCTTTCTATTTTTACAGTAAAGAATGACGTTTTATAGACTGGAGTCTGCTCATAATTTCCGCTATCACTAATGTTTTTCCCAACCATTTCAATGAATATCAGTGAGAAGAGAAGGAAATTTAATCAAGCAAAAGAACTGAGTAAGTCTAGTATCTGTAAGTTTTATGGACCTGAGCTGCCAATGTGATATGTCTGTGAAAAAAGCTAATGCGGTTTTGGGATGCACCAGGAGAGGCATTTCCAGTATGGATAAGGAGGTTTTAGTACCATTATACAAGGCACTGGTGAGATCTCACCTAGAATACTGTGTGCAGTTCTGGTCTCCCATATTTAAAAAGGATGAATTCAAACTGGAGCAGGTACAGAGAAGGGCTACTAGGATGATCCGAGGAATGGAAAACTTGTCTTATGAAAGGAGACTTAAGGAGCTTGGCTTGTTTAGCCTAACTAAAAGAAGGTTGAGGGGAGATATGATTGCTCTCTATAAATATATCAGAGGGATAAATACAGGAGAGGGAGAGGAATTATTTCAGCTCAGCACCAATGTGGACACAAGAACAAATGGATATAAACTGGCCACCAGGAAGTTTAGACTTGAAATCAGATGAAGGTTTTTAACCATCAGAGGAGTGAAGTTTTGGAATAGCCTTCCAAGGGAAGCAGTGGGGGCAAAAGAGCTATCTGGTTTTAAGATTCTACTTGATAAGTTTATGGAGGAGATGGTATGATGGGATAATGGGATTTTGGTAAGTAATTGATCTTTAAATATTCAGGGTTAATAGGCCAAATCCCCTGAGATGGGATATTAGATGGATGGGATCTGAGTTACCCAGGAAAGAATTTTCTGTAGTATCTGGCTGGTGAATCTTGCCCATATGCTCAGGGTTTAGCTGATTGCCATATTTGGGGTCGGGAAGGAATTTTGCTCCAGGGCAGATTGGAGAGGCCCTGGAGGTTTTTCGCCTTCCTCTGTAGCATGGGGCATGG
Organism: Dermochelys coriacea; assembly: GCF_009764565.3. Lineage (NCBI taxonomy): Eukaryota > Metazoa > Chordata > Testudines > Dermochelyidae > Dermochelys > Dermochelys coriacea. Next base: position 331,951,970 of record NC_050068.2, read on the forward strand.
TTGACTTGAGGGAGGCTTCTCTGCTCCTTGAAGTCTTTAAACCATGATTTAAGGACTTCAATAGCTCAGACATGGGTGAGGTTTTTCATAGGAGTGGGTGGGTGAGATTCTGTGGCCTGCGCTGTGCAGGAGGTCAGACTAGATGATCAGAATGGTCCCTTCTGACCTTAGTATCTATGAATCTATGAATCTATAAACCTACCTAGCAATTGTGTCCTTTTTCTAGTATTAAAGCATTTAGGAAATATATGGTTTTTCATATTGATTGTCTTTAATTGGATTTAATTGCTTCCATCTTTTGTATTTTAAAATTTAAAACACTGAATGTAGATTTGGTTCTATATCAAGATGAAGTGCTGAGCTCCCCATTCTTCTCTTTCACACACTCTCCTCTTCCTTAACAAGCACTCAAATGCCAGCTCTGAGAAGGGGGAGATAGGAAATATTTCTGCTCCTTATGGAACAGTCTGATAGCACCTTCTAACGCCTAGTAACCATGCCGTAGTACAGTAGGGCTAGCTTGCCCACAGGAGATTCTTAAATATTTACTGCTTTGCATTATATTCTCCTTTTATTATATTCAGCAGTAATACAAGGAACCTACAGGCCTGTATCCTATAAGACATTAGCTTCAGCAAGTTAGCTTAAGGCCTATGAACTGTGAACAGATAAACTTTGAACAGATAAATGAGCAACAGAAACCCCAAGTCTTGGGGAGCTGAAAATAGAGTGTTTAAGGAGAAGTTCTCACCACAAGAACATGATCCAACCATTGTGATAACGCATTGATGTATATAACAGGAACATGAGCTATATCCGCAGATACCTAGACACAAGAGGGCCATGGTATGGAATTGAATTATATGATAATAAGTTGAGATAATTGATAAACTAACCTATAGTAAAGACAGTCCAACATTAGTAAGGTGAGGAATAAGGAAAAGGGGAAATAATCCTACTGGCATCAAACATAGTGGCATCAGCATAACGTATAAAAGTCACATCCCAGCCTAGGGGCAGTCAGAGGAGATATAGTCTTTGGAAGGTGCCAAAATGATGGCCAGCGGCGATGAGGAGGAAGGTGATGGCTAACATTGCAGGTTGTTCTGTGAGGGATGGTGTGATTATATGAATGCGCAGATGTATGTTCTGTAGTATCTCTATCTACCTTACTGAGTTGGACTGTTTGTGACTGTGCTAAATGTATTAATAAACTATTGGTAAATATAGAGGAGTTCCTGTAGTCTGAGTGTTACAATGGTGCACATCAGCGTTCCCAACTATATAATAATTTGTATTATACTGGGCCTGATCTTGGGACATTGGGGGTTCTTAAATCTATCTATCTATCTATCTATCTATCTATCTATCTATCTATCTATCTATCTAAATAAATAAATAAATAAATAAATAGATATAGATATAATCTATAGATTGGGCTCAAGTAGTGATATGGGACTTCACTTTTGTGGCATGTAGTTATAAGGAAATCCATGCTAGCATTTATAGTGCTTCTCTGCATCCTTGGTATCTTCACCACTGTTTCAGCTGTAAGGTGAGTGTCATAAACATACAGTCCCCCAAAGACACTTCATGGGATGGAGAAACAGTGGCCCATATTAGGCACCCACCACTAATGTTGGGTGAGATATCCACAATAAATTGCAAACCTACTTGAAATTGAAAGTTTTCTGATAATGACACCTTTTTCCAAAGAAAAGTTTGCCAAAAAAAATTGTGAAATTTGGTTTGTTGTAGAATGAAAACCCAAAATTCGGCATGAAAGGGAATGGAGTCCAGATCCAGAACAGATCCTGAATGCTAGGGAGCCTAGGCTGCTCAGAAGACAGGACCTTGAAGTTTAGGCTCCATTGTTCACAGAGCTTCTAGTCCTTGCACCTTGGCAGCCTGCCCTGCAAGCTTTGGAGGAGCCCTGGCAAAGCCAAGGAATGTTGGAGCCACAGCTCCCAGGCTTCCAGCACCCTCACAACTCAGCTGGGGGCCTGAAGGGGAGCCAGGAGCCTATAAGCACCAGCAGAGTTAGGAGCCTTGGAGCCACAGTTTCCACACTCCTGGCTTCCCACCAGGAGAACTTGGCAAAGCCCCAGGGCTTCAGGCTCTCAGCTCCCTGTGAGTCCACCAGGCAAGCTGCTGAGGAACCAGATAGGCAAACTGGTGGGAAACTGGTTAGGTTTCAGATGGAATCCTGTCTGTGTTCCATCACAACTTTGTCAAACTGGAACCATCTCAAAGAAATATTTTGCTTTAAATGAATCAGTATTTTGAAAAAAACCCCACATTCTGTTGGAGAATCTCCAATCAGCTATAGTCTTAACTAAGTAAACAAAAGTGGATGTTATTGAGACTAATTGGAAAAGTTTAATTTATTTGCATCCTGATCCTGCACAACTTTGCCTTCTCTCTCTACCTGCTGCAATGATAAAAGCACTTTTGACGTTCCAACTCCTTTTTAACTGTTGGTACCTTGCAGGTACCCACGCCCTTTTCCTGTTACCACACCTTGCTCCAGCTTCCTCACCCTAACACCAGCTACTGACTCCAGTTTGACCTTTTGTGTGGCTTGTGACTCCGGCTTTGACCCATTACCATGACCCTGCTCTGGGCTCCAAGCAGTAGGTCAGACTGCCCATGCTATGGGCTCTGACAGATTGTGAGTGGCTGCTCTTCTGCCTGGAGGGTTCCCTCATGACAGGTACCAGTCCTCATCAATGTTAGCTCACTGAGTCTGTTAGGAAAGTTAAGCCGCACACCAGCCAGTGTGATGAACAGTGGGAGAGCCCTACAGCTCCTGAGATATAGGACGCCATTTGCAGGTTTACTATTATGACTATGGGTTGATGCTGCTCCATTCCTTATAAGGCTATTTTGACATTTCCCCCAGTTTACTACTGCTGTGGATACAGCTTGTATTTAGAAAAAATAGGATGTAGACTTTCAGAAGGAAAAGGGATGATTCTTGACGTCTAAGTTGAAAAGTTCATTTGCCAAGTACAGGGTGGACATAGTACAGAGAGGAACAGCTTAAAACAATGAGAACATCTTTCTGTCAACATCCTATTCTGGCTTACTTCAATTCCCATGGGAGCAAGTCTTTAGAACCTGCCAGCTCCCACAATGCATTACAGCACAGGAACTGAAGCAACAGTGATAACTCACAATTTTCATGTGTTGAGTAGAGCCCCCCATTTTAACCTTTCCCTCCTAGACCCAATTAACACGAGAACAAATAAACAACAGATTAAAGCACAAATTTTTCCATGGTGCTCACGAGGCAGCAAGCTCCTCCCTTCCAATTCAGTGAGTATGTTCCAGCAGGCTGACCTTTGAACAGCATTTAAGCAGGCAGTGACAAACGAAGGTTAGGACTTACAGATGGAAGGCACTTGTATGCAAGAGTCCTCAGAGGACAAATAAGCCTGATGGTCCCACTTACTCATGGGATGGATGAGTCAAATAAAAAATATGTTCAGCATAATTGTTTCTAAAGAGTTACTGGAAAACATTTGACTGCCATATTTTCAGGTCACATGTATGTGCAATGTAGTCTTGTGCTATGTAGTCAGAGGGAGAAGTCTATGGCTTAAAAAGTTATGGACTGGGTGACAACTTGCTGCATAAATAGTAGGTCCTTCTTTGCCTTTTTTCGCTAGAGGAACTGTTGAGATGTTGACTGTAATCCCCACCCAAGGTTCTGCATGTTCTTCAGAGACAATGAACTGCCCCGGGTGTCCTGTGCTGTAGGACCTGAGTAGAAGCACTGCCAGTGGTGGTGGTCTAAATCTTTTCTCAAAAAGAAAAGGAGGACTTGTGGCACCTTAGAGACTAAAAAATTTATTTGAGTCAAGGTTCCTTCCCCGCTCTGAACTCTAGGGTACAGATGTGGGGACCTGCATGAAAGATCCCCTAAGCTTATTCTTACCAGCTTAGGTTAAAAACTTCCCCCTTTTGCCTTTTGTCCTTGGACCTTATGCTGTCACCACTAAGCGTGTTAAATAAAGAACAGGGAAAGAGCCCACTTGGAGACGTCTTCCCCCGAAAATATCCCCCAAGTCCTACACCCCCTTTCCTGGGGAAGGCTTGATAAAAATCCTCACCAATTTGCATAGGTGAACACAGACCCAAACCCTTGGATCTTAAGAACAATGAAAAAGCAATCAGGTTCTGAAAAGAAGAATTTTAATTAAAGAAAAAGTAAAAGAATCACCTCTGTAATCAGGATGATGAATACCTTACAGGGTAATTAGATTCAAAACATAGAGATCCCTCTAGGCAAAACCTTAAGTTACAAAAAGACACAAAAACAGGAATATACATCCCATTCAGCACAACTTATTTACCAGCCATTTAAACAAAACCGAAATCTAACGCATATCTAGTTAGATTACTTACTAAATTCTAAAACTCCATTCCTTTTCTGTTCCCGGCAAAAGCATCAGATAGACAGACAGACCCTTTGTTCCCCCCTCCCCTCCAGCTTGGAAAGTAACTTGTCTCCTCATTGGTCATTTTTGTCAGGTGCCAGCGAGGTTATCTTAGCTTCTTAACCCTTTAAGGTGAAAGGGTTTTGCCTCTGGCCGGAAGGGTTTTTATAGTTCTGTATACAGAAAGGTAGTTACCCTTCCCTGTATATTTATGACAATCCCTGACTAAGAGAATCCTCGGGTATCATTCAGCTGACAGAATGATTTCTATGCCACCCTCCTTCCTGGATCCCAGAATGTAGCTTGAGGAAAAGCCGAAATGTCCCTACATCCTGGTGATACCCCACTGTCATTACAGTCCCTTGAGGAAATGGGCAGACAGCTGTAAGAATGGGTGATCTTACACCAGAGAACAGTCTAGTTCCTGACCATTCCTAAGATTTGTGGGCGGAAAGTGTGACTAAAGTCACCTTTACATGCCCCCTGCTCATCTTGCACCAAGCCCATGTTTGCTCAGTCCAGCTATTCTGCATAGACAACACAGAGTTCCACATTATGTACTGCCACCCTGAATCGGGACATTCTGATCAATGCCTGTGTGATCCTGAACTATTCATAGCTACAAGCTGGATAGGCCCCATCCACACAGATGCAGCACACGGGGGCATTAGTAAAGCTTGTCACTGTTTCGTAATTATGAGAATAAGAATATAATGGTATTGATACCATATTAATACCCATATTGCTTATGCTGCAGCATCCTGCTTGCTGTCCATAGATCTTGCTGACACTTTCCATAGAAAGGAAAGTATTCTCCTGCAAAGGACTCTGGGAGAAATGGAGGATTATCTCCTCTCTCCTTCCCCCATACTCTTTAAGAGCTAAGTATTTCCACTTGAATGGGACCGTTGCCCTCAAGTGTTCTTTTTACAGCATCAGAAAGGGAAAGAAAAAAAATTAACTTATCTTCTGAATGTAATTAGTGTAGCTCTGAGGCTCCCTAGATCCTTAGGGAAAGGGAAAGGAGTTCCTGTCCACATGTCAGGAAGCTTCACCCACAGATTAACCAAGGAGATGGGAAAAAAGCTCTTTATCCTTCTCACGTCCTCTCTCCAGGAAATTTCAAATACACTTGCCCTGCAAAATTGGTGAAAATAGTGAATAAGTTCAAACATGAATCACATTTATGGATGAGAAGATTGTTGTTTCCATGCCCATCTATATGTGTCCTACCATTAAGGGTGACAATTAGTGCCACTTTTGGCAGTGGTTTTGAGACATGGACACAACTCTAATAGAACCTGGACTGGCACCTCCAACTGATTTCACCGAACAAACAGGCATGAGCTGGTAACAAATTTGAGTCACTATCAATCTGGATGGTAGTAGAATAGTTTCATCTTTCTCTCCTTCTGCATTAAATTCAGGGTCCTCAGCCACATATTCAAGGCCTCACACAACTTTACCCTACTCCACATTTGTGGTTCCATTTCATGTTACCTCCCTCCTTACCTGTTTCTCTTCTAACTGTGCCTTGTGCTACATTCTCACACTCTCAACTATGTGCCTCCTTATACTCGCACCTGTACTTGCCAAGCATCTTTAAATCCAGCAAAGCCCCAGCAATAAGAGCACTGCCTCTTTTCATACCTGGCCTGGGCAGGACAAGACAGGTTATAGCAGCCTGAAGGCTGCTCTAATCCATGCCAATAGCCAATGGTGTCAAGTTTATTCCTCTGAGCTTTTGTGGAGGGTTGGAGGTGAGATATGTATGTGGGCAGGTAAGTGACCCACTGACTTCTTATATATTCTGTAGAGCATAATGTCTATTTACAGAACTATAGACGTTAATTGTAAATATGGCTAAAATCCCATCTTCAATCCCCTCAACCCAACTCAAAAGTCTTCTTACTGGGATCTTTGTGATGACCTTTTTCTTGTCCTTCCATTTTTATTTCTAATTCTTTTGGTACTTTCATTTTAGAGGCTGTTGGTATCATACAAAATTGGGCAGTTCCCAATAACTGGTTGTTTTATACCTCCATCAATGAGATCTCCTGCAGTACATTAGTTCATTAAAATAGTTATGTTTGCTTTGAAAATAATGATGAACATAAGAATTTCCATAGCAGGTCACAACTGGTCCATTTAGTTCAGACCCTGTCTTGGAGCGTGGCCAATTCTAGATGCTTCAGAAGAAGGTGCAAGACACCCCATATCAAACAATTATGAAATAGCCTATCCATCCAAGCATCTTCCTAATTCCTGGCAGCTAGCAGCTATCTTATACGCAGAAGCATGACAGTGTAATTACTTGAACAAATGTTCTTTAATGTAAACAGTTATTACATGATTGCATAGGGCTATAACTTTGAGTCAAATGCCTGCTTATTCTGCAGACACTAATGGGCTGACCCTCCTCTCATTTATGTTGGCTTTATGTCAGTGCAACTCCATTTGATTTCATGTCTGTCTGTCCATTTAAACTATGTTCATCACCTGTAGTGGCCTGAGCATCTAATTTGCTCTGTGAATTCATCTCTAATTAAACAGTGAGGCTGCAAGGTCTTCAGGACAGGGACCAAGTGTTCTTGTTTGCGCTGTAAAGACCTTGTACACCCTCAGGAGCTGTAAAAATAAGGAACATTACCCACTGCTGAAGTTGGGGTTGCAAGTTGCTTTTAGTGCTCCTTAATCCTGGGGCTAGTATGCGCTGGGCTATTCCCTCAGAACAGGTTATAGCAGTCTGAAGGCTGCTCTAATCTGTGCCAATAACCAATGTCCTCAAAGAGCTGTTACAGCTGCCAAAAATCATCGGGGGAGGGCACCCGAGGCCATGACTGCCTTTTCCCTGACTAAATCCTCTGTGCTAGTAAGGGAGAGAGTAGTTCCTTAAAAGCTGCTAAATCTCTAAGTCTCCCAAGGATCACTATATGCAGACAAGATCTGCTGGACACTGGATCTGCTGGGCTAAGGTCCACTTTGTCCTAGTGAGATAGTGCAAAGCACTTGAAGTGTGGCTCAGGGAAAGAGCGTTTAAGTTGAAAAGCCTAGTCATGTCTATAAGGATTTGTTACTCATAGGCAGTATCTAGACTAGGCAAGAGGTTGAGTTCAAAACTTTACTTTTCCTAGTGCAGATACAAAATAACACTTTACCTTGATTGTAGAAGGTTGTATTATAGCATATATTAAACAGATTTTTTTAAAAGTAATGTAATAGGGAAAGATCCTATATTCTAGAGGAAAAGACATTTCCCTTTCAGAATTACATCAATTTTTGATTAATAGAAAAATCCCCCTCTTTTTAATTAATAATGTCTGTTTATTTTAAAGGCCTATGAGAAACAATGAAGTAAAATCTCTTGGCCAGAAAGCATGATTTTCAGATGAAAATGGAAACCAAAACAAAACCAGTGTCTCCTCCAGCTAAAGCAGTGATATGAGTTGAATGCATGGCAGTTAATTCCAGCTACTACATGTTATCTTGTCTGTGAGTCATGCTGCCAGTGGAAATGGTTTGTGGTACTGGAGTTGTAAACTTAACTGGTACATGGCCCCACTTTTTTGAGTCTTTATTTTTCCCAGATGCGAAACACAGAATTTGTTTAACATATAAATTAAATAACCAGGATACCAGGAAATAAAGAAAAGGAGTACTTGTGGCACCTTAGAGACTAATAAATTTATTTGAGCATAAGCTTTCGTGAGCTACAGCTCACTTCATCGGATGCATTCAGTGGAAAATACAGTGGGGAGATTTATATACACATACAGAGAATATGAAACAATAGGTTTTATCATGGGTTTGATCATATGATAATCACCACAAAAGGTTTTCTTCCTCCCCCCACCCCTCCCTTCCTGCTGGTAATAGCTCATCTAAAGTGATCACTCTCCTTAAAGTGTGTATGATAAAACCCATTGTTTCATGTTCTGTGTGTGTGTATATAAATCTCCCCGCTGTATTTTCCACTGAATGCATCCGATGAAGTGAGCTGTAGTTCACAAAAGCTTATGCTCAAATAAATTTGTTAGTCTCTAAGGTGCCACAAGTACTCCTTTTCTTTTTGCGAATACAGACTAACACGGCTGCTACTTTGAAACAGGAAATAAAGAGTTAAGCTTCAGTTACACTATACATTAAAAAAACTCATACTGCATTCAGGCACATGCTGCAAACTCCTCTTCACTCATAATATACCAAGTTTACTTTCTACATATATCGTGGCCTAATATTTTTTCTGTGGCTTCTTGTTTTCTGCTTTGTTAATGACCTTCTGATATTGCCCAGAGCACGGCCACGTTCATGGCTATGAAAATGTGTAGAAATGTTTGCCTTGTGCCAGTGTGGAAACCCGCTCATGGTCTAACCTCATCTGGAAAAGTGGCAGATATTGGAGAGAGTACTCTGGGAGATGGGAAGAACAATGGCAATCCCAGCATGATCCAGCGAGCGTCATATGAGTGAATGCTCAAAGCACTTCCACATTTGGGCCTCAATAAGCATGCTAAAGACTGAGACAGATGTAATAGGAGGACATACACCACTTAGGCTTGAATAGAGACTGGGAGTAGATGGGTCATTACACAAAGTAAAACTATTTCCCCATGTTTATTTCCCCCCCACACACCCGTTCCTCAGACGTTCTTGTCAACTGCTGGAAATGGCCCACCTTGATTATCACTACAAAAGGTCTCCCCCACCACCGCTCTCCTGCTGGTAATAGCTCACCTTAAGTGATCACTCTCCTTACAGTCTGTATGGTAACACCCATTGTTTCATGTTCTCTATGTATATAAATCTCCCCACTGTATTTTCCATTGAATGCATCCAATGAAGTGAACTGTAGCTCATGAAAGTTTATGCTCAAATAAATTTGTTAGTCTCTAAGGTGCCACAAGTCCTCCTTTTCTCTTTGCGAATACAGACTAACACAGCTGCTACTCTGAAATCTGTCATTTAGAGTATGTTTACATGGCATCAAGTCTCAGAGCCCTGGTTGATTGACTTGGAGTTGCATGGTCAGGCTGCAGGGCTAAAAATTGTCATGAAGTTGTTCTACCGTGGGCTGGCACCCAGACTGTGAGACCTTTCCCCCTTGACAGGTTTCAGAACCTGGGGTCCAGCCCAAGCTGGAATGTCTACACTGCTATTTGTAGCCCTGCAGCTCAAGCCTGAGTCAATTGATCTGGGTTTTGAGAGACAGTGCCACGGGTCTTTTATTGAAGGATTTACACATACCCTATGACTTTTCCTCTGCATGTTAAATGCTTCTGAGATGACAGTGTTAGCAGTTCCCAAAGTGCATTTAATTAAGAATGTCAAGAAACATTAAATGCGCACAAAACTACCACTTGGGAAATACACACTTCCAGAAGAAACAAGGTGTCAGATGAGTCCACTGAAGAACAGACCTCCGCAATAAAGCTAAGGCATGTAGATTCAACCTGTTAATATATGAATTAACTAAAGTGACATATTAAGGTTATTACAAGAAATTAACTTGATGCTGCAAAATTATTGCAATGTATCTGCCTAGCACAATAATGTGATTATTGCTAAATAAATCCCTGTACGTTATTACACATATTAGTGTGTGTTTTGTTTTTTAAACATTAAACATTAAACATTAAAAAACAGGAGAGAGAAGGGGAAGGAAGGTTACTGTGTATAAAAAACTGTTCTGTCTGTACTCATAGTAATCAAATAAAGACAAGGTGTTCTAAGCATTAGAAAAGAACTAGCATACACAGAGTGTATCATTATCATATTAAAAGTTAACATGTCAAGTTGAGCACCCAAAATTAGAGGCCTCCTTATAGAATTCAGTAACAAAGGCCAAATCCCTTAGAAATTCTAGGATTTTCCTTTTGCATTGCATGGTTTCTCTCCCTCACACACAAGCTTGCCCGTGGAATGGTATACCACTTTACCACTCCACATATTTAGCCCGTCCACCAAAATAGTCCTTTCGGCTACTCCCAAAGCTCCTAAAAACAGTTTCTCTCTGCTTCCTGAAATTGCAGTGAAATGGCGCACCACAGTGCCTGGTAGTGTGTGCCAGATTACAGCAAAGCCATTTAGGTACTTTACAGAAAATTACAGGGATTTCAGAGACATTTTTTTCCAGTAGGGGATTTATCCTGCAACCTTTAATCATTTGGGTAATCCATTGTCTTTATTTGGACTTCAGGACTGAAGCCTATGAATGGCAAGAGTGCTGAGGAGAAGAATTGTAACAACAGCAGGACATGAAATTTATTCAGAACAATTCATAATGGTTTGTCTAAATACAGCAGTGAATTTGAGGTCAATTTTTTTTTTGTATTGTGAAAAAACAAAAAGTCTATAGCAACTGTGATTCACATTAGTGCTGAATTGAACTTTTCTCCACAAATGCTTTTCCCTCAGGATTTATGGGAATGGGACATGTTTGTTCTCAGAGACTTCCCTCCAGCCATTAATATGAGGTAATTGTTTGGCCATTCTGTGTTTGTTTCCTTCTTAATGGAGTGTGTCTAATCAAATAATTGGAACATTGACAAGGCAGTGATATAAAAGGCAGGTGATAAGCAGTGGTCTCTGCTTATTGTATGGTAACTTCCTTATTTTACTGCTCCTTGTCCACTTTTCTGCCCCGTCTCCCAGTTGTTTGATTCATTAACACTTTGCATCTTGTCATAATCTGAACCGTGAGCTCTCTGGGCCAGGAACTTTTTACTGCATGTCTGTTCAGTGTTTGGCATAATAAAGCACTGATCCTTCACTGATGCCTCTAGGTGCTACTCCACTACACATAAGTAAAACCTAATAATTAATGGCAGAATCTCTAGCAATGCACAGAACTTTTAAAAGTCAGTAGCCACTCTCACAGTTCATGAAAGTAACAGCAGCGTTTATGTGCATGTGTACTTAGCATTTCATCTGTAAGAGAGTTTATAAAAAATAATTAATGACAATACCTCTGAGGTAGACAGGTAAGTGTTTGTATTCCCATTTTACAGATAAGGCGTGGATTGTCCATTCCCTCACACCAATTTTACACCATTGACTTCACTGGAGTTACTCCAGAGTAGATAATAAGGCCCAAGGACTCTGACAGGCCAGGATTAGAGATTGGAGTTCCTGACTCTCAGTCCTGATCTCAGACCACTAGGCCACATTCTTGTCCCTTTCTCTTGGTGGGCCAGACTCTCCAAACTGGCCAAACATTGCTTGGCACAAGTCTTGATGGGAGGAAAGAAGCCACAGCTCCTCATGGGATCCCCTTTAAAGGAGATTCCTTGTTCTGAAGAGGGCTTTAGGGAAGAGATAATACATTTTCCCTTCGAAGGCTGTGGGAGAATGATGAGTTTCTCTCAACTCCATTGCCCTAACTTTGACCTGCCCATATCTCCTCTAGACCACTCATTCTTCACTCACCTGGGATAGAATACAGACCAACACATTGACCTGCTGGGTCATAATGGTTCACATTCAAAACCTCCTAATTGATCAACATCATAGAAACCCAACAGAGACCTCTGGTCAAACAAAGATTCCTGAACCATCCTCGAGCTCATCCGAGCTCCATGAGATGTGGGTCTGATGTCAGCTCTCACAGGGACTCATAATAATTATTAATAATTATGTCTTTGCTAGAGATTGGAAATATCATATACTCCAGTTTATTATTCCGAGAAAGGCAACACTCCCATTACAATCAGTAAAACCGGAGTAAGGATTAGGGAGAATCAGATCCTTAATGCAATATTTTAAGAGTGCACCTTGAGTTTGTGCAGAAGTTGTACAATGCACATATCACCTTTGGTTCTTTTACATATTGCCTCTCTTCATACATTCTTCTACTCCAACTTTCTGAGTCTGAAAAAAGAAAATAAGCATTATGTGTTCTAGATATAAAATGATTTCACGCCCGTGATGGTTCTGTTGCTGGGGAACACAACCCACTCAGAAAAAAGAGGAATCAAAATAAATTTGCCCCCAGTTGTGTGTGTGCTGCACTCACCTGCTAATTTAACCAGAACTCATTCTTATAATCTAGACGAAAGCAGGGCAAGCAGAGGCTGTTGTTGTGTAGTGTACATTCCACCAGAGGCCTCCAAAGCTATGGCTGAAAGGATTCAAGAAAAGTGTTCTCATAGCATGAACAGCAGCACAACCAGCCACAGCACTGTCGATGGCTCTTATTTATGGCCTGGTGCCTAGAGGAACTTAGCATGTGGAACTCCCAATGGGTGACAATCACCCCTGTGCATATGACAAGCACAAGAGTTATTCATCACTTAAGCACTTGTGTAGGCCCCATGTGCAGCAGGGAATTTCACCCTTTGAGAACATCCACTGTTACATAACATTTGATTTTTTTAAAAATACAAGGGATATATGCAATTATGAGTCAAGATGTAACCCATCCAATAACAGATGGGAGTCAGGAATAAAGTTTCCCTGTGGGCAGGTCATACCATCATGCTGTATTATGGAGTTTCTTGCATCTTCTTCTGGAGCATCTTGTATTGGTTTCTGGGTGATAGGATGTAGGAGTAGATGGACTGATCCAGTATAGCACTTCCTAATCCAAGGACACCAATGGGAGTTCCAGGTGCTCAAGATCAAGCCTTTAATGAGGCTCTGTATGTTTCAAGGGCAAGCTGCTTTGTCTCAGTTAATGTGCTTGCAGCTGGAAGGTTAAATAGCAAATTAACACGTTTAATCTAAAATCACAGTACCAATTAAATGTAGTGGGACATGCTGAAATGCTGAAAAGGCAGCTTGAGGAGGGGCAGAAGCGACTCTCTTAAAATGAAGCCTGAGGGAGAGTTAATAAAATTAACTTTTTTAAAATTTGCAACAAAATTCAAATTAAACTAAAAATATATACAAAAAAAGTCTACAAACTTTAAAGTCATGATGAAACTTTAAAGCTGTTGGTGTGGACTTTTGAATACATTAAGTGTATTAGTCAGTACATATATGTTAGGTGTAGTATACACAACATTAATAGGTATTATGTGCATGGTATTAATATAATATACATTCTATATATGGGTTGGGAAGTTATATTAAATGAATATTTTATGCTTTCTTCACAACTCTGTTTACCCATGTGAAGCATCCTTCAACACTTTGGAAAATAGGAACCTTGTTAAAGCAAAGATGCATAAATACTTTGTACCAAGTACAGTTGTGGAGTACTTTCAAGTGGGATGTAGTATTCAGAATAAGATATGTAAAAGTATAGGGATGTACCTTCGCAGACCAGTAGCTAAAATGCTAGTATCCAAAACAAAGATAAGGATGGTCCAGAACACCAAGTTAAGGAACTTATACAAACTGGTGGGTTGGATTTTAATGAAGCATAAAAAGTTTTGTAACTTGTAAAATCATCTTATAAATATTACTAGCTAAAATGTGTATCTTTGAAGCATACCTTCAGTGTAAGAGGAACAATCTGTGAAAATTTGCTTCCTGGATGGAGGGTACATGTTATCTCCTTTTCATATAGTACTATTTTGTCTTTAGACAAACAGTGTAGCTAAGTTCAGTTATTTGGTCTCTTCTTTTTAAGAACAAACTGTGAGTGTACTCAAGTCAGTGACCTTCCACTTGGTAAGGCAAGTCCCTTTTTTCATATGCTGTGTATTTATACCTCCCTACTGTATGTTCCCCTCCATGCATCTGATGAAGTGGGTTTTAGCCCACGATAGCTTATGCCCAAATAAATTTGTTAGTCTCTAAGGTGCCACAAGGTCTCCTCGTTGTTCAAGCCATTGGCTGCACTTCAAGTCAATAAGTGTAAATAGTTGGGAGCCCTCTAGTCCCCTGTTGGAGTAGCTATGCCCTGCCAAAGCTGCAGTGTACATATGTAGCTCGGTCTTCTGTATTTGTGCATAGGTAATAAACAATTGGACTCTAACTGTGCCTGTGTGGTTATTCCCATATTTGTAATGTTTTGTAAAGAGGAACGACACAATGTCATATAATAGGGTTGGGTTAAACCCAGTGTGTGAAACAATGAACTGAAACCAAAGCAGGGACTTCAGGAGTTGCACCTGGACCACTTTTGTTATAGTTATAGAACTGGGGTGCTGATTCTGACTTTCACTCTAGTTTTAGACTGGTGTTACTCCATTGAGTCTAATGGAGTTATTTCAGATCTACAGTGGTGTACGTGAGAGTAGGATTTCTGTTCATGGACTTAAAAGCAGATGGAATGAAGTCTTTGTAGTACTCTGAAGAATAACAGCAAGGTGCCAATGTATTTCATAGGAAAAGAGCACAGGCCTCTTTAAATAGTTTGTGAGACCACTAGTGGGGCTTACATGGTCTATGTTACAGAGCCACCACAAACTTGTCAGAGTAGCAGTAGGTATGTAGTACACATTTCTGTGTATATATAATAAACATATTTATTTGGGACCACACTGTGCCCATGTGGTTTCTTCATATTGTTTGTGGTTTTTAAAGAACAAAAGACAACAATTGGCTTCGCCCCAAAGTAAATCTTTAATCTAATTACAATGTATATGGAGCAGGAGGAAGGGTGTGATCCCTGATAATGATTTAGCACCAGGTCATAAGCAAGGTTTCATAAGCAAACAATTCTTTGTGTTAAGTGTTCTCATTATCACATGTCCTCCCAGCTGGTCTGATTTCCCTGCTTCTCCTGCAGTGATGTCTCAGCAAAACTCTAGCATTTTGCCACAGAGCAGTTCTTTCAGTTAGTTAGCCCATGGTCATTTCCTACTTCTGTGCCTCCTTTTGACATGCACAAAAAAGTGAATATTCATCGAGCTGCAGGAAGACTCAGAATTGGAGGGGATGAAAAATATGGAATTTTGAAATAAAAAACAGGGACAAATTATTTGCAAACATGTTTGCAAGAAATGTCCCTGTTTTTCAACCTGGGATGCAGTTGTGGGGGTGGCAGAGTCACAGGGCTCTAGGAAGCACAGAGGAGGAGGGGAACCCTTGCTAAGGATAGCCTGGGCTTAGGGAGCATTGCAGAAAAGAACGCCCATTTTAAAGGCTACAACAGGGATGCATGAGACTTGAGGTTTTTTACGCTTAATTAAAAGAGTTACATTTTCATGGTGCAGTTTTGAGAGTTCCACCTTAAAAAGGTCTCATTTCAGTACAAATGCTGCTCTTCTGTAGTCCTGAAATCACTCATTTCCAAAACCTCTGACTCAGCACTAAACCTCAGCTCAGAATCAACTCTGCCCTTTCTGATGCAAACAGTATTTGAAAGCCAAGTTCTTCTATGGACAACAGCAAACTCAAGGGCAAGTCTCTGTGCCCTTGGACAGCTTTTGCTAATTACTGATACAGCAATACAAGGAGAATATTATCAGGCATGTACAACTATCTTGAGAACAGTCCTGGAGCCATGCATACTAACCACATACTTTGGGAATAATGATAACATTCAACCAATAAAATACCTTTTAATGGTATTTCATCTATTCTATACCTACTGCTTAGTAGATCTGATGGTGACCTGGAAGAAATAATTGACAGAATGGAATGATTAGAATGGATCGAAAATTTTCCTAGAAAACAGTTTTTCACTGGAAAATGTTGATTCAACAGACATGAAACATGCTGTGACAGAGCAGAGAAACCCCACACCAGCAGAGAAAGGGTTAAAGAGAGCCCGTGGGTCCAGCTAGCCCTGCCCTGCTCTACCTGCAGCCAACATCAGGACTGGAGCGGGAAGAAAAGGAGAGAACCTGAAACAGTTCAGGGCTAACAGGCAAATATTTGGGAATATGTAAATATTTGTGATCAAATAATAAGTATCCAATAAAAATAGACAGCAACATTCTGAGCCCACCTGAATCCTTCTCAATGTCATTATTCTCATGAAGACTGGTTAAATATTGGAAACATTTATTTGAACTTCTTTTAGCTAGATTATGCTATCTGACCTAAATTAGGTGAATCTTTGGGAGGGTTAAGGTGTCCACTGTATATTTCAAAGTGTGGTCTTTAAATATCTATTTATTTAAGAAATACTTGATTAGAGCAGCCACAATGAAAATAAAAAACGGGGTTTTAGTCTGATTTCCTGCATAAGACAAGATGCAAAATTACAGCCAGTTACTGTATTGAGTCATCTTGTATTAAGTTATTGTATTAAGTCATCCAGTAACTAGTGTTTGACAAAAGCATATCTTCCAACACAAGTTATTGGACTAGATCTGTATCCAGGCTTCTCCAAAGTTCAGTAGCATTTGGAGCCAGGGCTTTGTTTATGCCTATCTTTGGTGTAAATGAGTGCCATGCACCAAGCAAAGTTGAGCTCCAAGGTAGAGATGAGGTGCAACTAAAAAGTACAAACTATATCTTATCTGACGTGTGTATCTCAGTAAGAATAAGGAAAGGTGATTCGTGCTGACCTTATTAAAATATAAAGAGATGAATTCCAATATGTGTATTGCTTGATCGAAAAAACAGAAGTTTATAGTATATACATGTTAATGCATTTATAGCAAATCATGATACATTTTTGATTTGAAGCTCTTCTTTTGGGCTGACCAATTAACAGCTCCTTGCCCAGTGTTATATTTTAAATAGGCCTCTTGTTTGTCATCTCCCTAGGTGATCTATCAGGATTGGACAGACCTACAGGGAAATTCTCCAGGGGCACTTAAGGCTTGTAGTACTCCCAAGACCTGGCAAAGCAGTGGCAAATGAAGTGCAGATCCATTTTTCTGTCGACCCAAGTCCTTGATGTATGGGGTCCTAAAGTTGAAGAGAGTTTAGCTCCTCAGATCTACCAGAGGGTCCCACTGCTGGAGAAGGAGGTGGAGAAGGTAAGGATTTAGGTGGGGTGGGAGCCAGCCTCGATTACACTGTTTCCTCATATTTGATTTCTGCTCACCACCAAGTTATATATTTTGAATGTGGTCTGAAAATACTCCATAATGACACCTTACATTCAAACACAAGAGCCAGCAAATGTTAGGAGGGTAGTGTGTTTGTCAGGCCAACCCGTGAGGCAACTGCACCCATCAAAGAATCACAATATGAAGGTTTAGCAATGGTTTGGTTAAGCCTCATGCATTTCCAAGTACCTCATGCTTGGATGAAAGCTGCATTCTGACCACATATAGTGTGATTCAACTCTTGTAATTATTGCCAGCAAATGCAAATAAAGCCAACCTGTTCACTACCAGGGATGCAGTCAGACATTAATATGTAACACCCATTAATATGTAACATTAATATGTAACATTGCTCAGGTTTCTGTACTGGCAGTCTGCTGGCTCCTGGTGCAATTCAAGGTGTCTGTTGCTCTCTCCAAAGCTGTGAATTGTGTGGGGCCCTGCTATGTGAGATACTACCTCTAAGCATATAGCCTGCCACTGCAGTTAAGATCAGTCTGGGAGCATCTGCTAGCGAACTTAAGCTTAAACACTCCAGTCCCAATTTAGAAATGATTGGGCTGTGTCCTTCTCTGGCTCCCGCTGGAGGCATCAGTGCCCTGACCTCCCCCACCCTCTGATCAAGGAAAACCCACTCTCACCAGGCTACCAACATGACTTTAGTGCTCCAGAGGCCCAGAAGGGCTAGGAGGAGACACTGGCCAACTGGGAGCCAATAGGTCAGTTAAGAAGGCTTGCCTGCTGCTTGTCATGGGCAGTGTGGGGTGAGGAGGAGGTTCAGAGGAGGTTTTTCTCATTGCTAGACCCGAACCCTAGAGCCAGCTCAGAACTTGCCTTGGGGGTGTTTTTGTTTGCTTAAAGGCAGACAGCCAGATTCTGAGTTTTGTTATCCTTAGTTACCTGTTCAGAGACTGATGCTGAGCTTTTGGCACTGACTGCCCTGTTTCGAGCAGGCAGCCTCAACCCATGGACTCATGCAGGAAGTATCTGCAACACCACACTTGACCCTGCAGGAGGTGCTATGGAACAGCACTACCTGTGATAGCCCTACCTACACTCTACTGGTTCTTCAGAGAGGCACACATAGACTTGGAGATACACACAAATTCCCTCCACCAAAATATCACTTGATGGATTATTTATATTGAAAGCATACTGATAAATAAACTTGTGCTGGCCAGACTCTCACATAATTATTGAATTAGATCAGCGGTTCCCAAACTTGTTCTGCTGCTTGTGCAGGGAAAGCCCCTGGTGGCCCGGCCCACCAGGGGCTTTCCCATCACAAGCAGTGGAACAAGTTTGGGAACCACTGAATTAGAGACAGGTCTGAACCAGAATGCTGACTCAAAGCTTCCCAAACACTAGCACATTTCCAACGTAGATCTGATCTTTGGAAATGGGCCTTGTTTATGGAACAGGATGAAACAAACCCTGGATCCAAACACCCTTAAAGTTTTCATCTGGATCTGCACTTTACACATCCATTTTAAGGTAACCTCTGTCCTTTTTGCATAAATAGAACATGTCATTTGTGTATATGGCAAACACTTTGCACTGCACAAGGCTCAGTGATATGAATATGTGATTTTTGACTACAAAGGAGTCAGTGGGGATGCTATAACTCTGAATAACTTACATGCCTGTTATCTTCTATATGTGAAAAATACAAGCATCCACCATTATGTAAGTATCCACTTAAGGAGGGTACTTCCTTCACAGGGACTGACTTCTCCCAACACACATAACTACAACTCCTGCCCTTTTAGCTGTCACTCCCTCTTGCCACTAACAATACCATTGGTTATAATGAATGGGAAAAGAAACTCCACTAAATCTAAAAACTGCATCCACAAATAGAAAAAAGGAACAGAGACAACAGGAATGCAACTAAAGCAGAACTCGTGAGTTGCAGTCGCCTCTGTCCTAACTATGCTCTCTGTCCTTGTCTGTTTCTTAATCTTTGTCTAAGTTATAGCAACTCAGAGCAAGGGCAGCTCCTTTTCCAGGCCTTTTAAGCAGTGAAGGTTCATTGCAGAAGAAGTAAATAATACTACTAACCTCTCTCTATTTCTGTCAGCTAGTTTATGCATTGTTGCACATGCTGAGGATTAACTGTTTGCTGAACTTGATCTGGACACATATTTCTGCCATATTTTAACCTCACAATCTGTTGGTATTTGAGCTGATGTATCCAATTTCCCTCACGCTATTTAAGGCTTTTCCTTCTGTCTCTGGGAATACTTTCACATCTGGGGACAGTCCATAGTTGGTTTTTTTCTTGCCATGACCCCAATTGCCCAAATATACCCTCTTTGTGCTTTCTGATCAGGTCCTCTGATATCAGAATGTGGCCTCTCCTTTTCTCTTCAGCAGCCCTGTAACAATGGCCCTCTAGGGGCTGTGCTCAGAGTTTGCCTATCGTGACCACTAACGCCCCATAATGCTGTACCTGCAGTCTGCCTCTCATATCTATGGACTTCTCTTGGTGATATCACAGGGTTAAGAACATAACATAAGAACAGCCATACTGGGTCAGACCAATGTCCATCTATCCTAGTATCCTGTCTTCCAATAGTGGTCAATGCCAGGTGCTTCAGAGGGAATGAACTGAACTGGTTATCGTCGAGTGATCCATCCCCTGTTGCCCATTTCCAGCTTCTGGCGAACAGAGACTAGGGACACCATCCCTGCCCATCCTGGCTAATAGCCATTGATGGACCTAACCTCCATGAACTTATCTAGTTCTTTTTTGAACTCGGTTATAGTCTTCATTAGTTTGGATACACCACATTTTGCGTGAAATTCACCCCCTCACTACAAAGCTTATGCCTTGCTTGGGTCTTGAAAATAAATGGAGTTTAGTTCAGTCCTGTGTCCTAGAAAGCAAAAGAAGACAAGCACACACAAAAGGGGAAAGATAAGAATAGCAAAGATAGAAAATGAAGCTTAAGTATCTGTTGTTGACTTTCACTTGCAGCCTCACTGCTGGAAAACCACAAGCACAGCATATCATCTTATCAGCCACACCAAGACCTGGCAAAGTTATACCAAGGCTGTTTGGGCTACTGCTTTTAGCTGCCTCTCTGGTCATAGGCTTACAGCAGGATTGCAAAATATAGTCTTGGCTGGCTAATCCAGACTTTTATTAGAAGGCAAAAAGAAAGGATAGGAAAGAATAGAAATAAGATGGGGGAAGAAAAAGGACACATTGGGAGTGGGGAAGAAGATATGACAGAGTCTCACATGCCAGATGGTGTTCAGGAGTCAGCCTGAGCCACTGTAGGTGATGACATCATCTGCATCCCTCACTTTGCCTTGGTTCGGTCAGAACATCTCTCAGGATCAGGATGACGAAGGCACAAGTGTGTCATGCTGAATCCCAGAGTCCCAGGAGGTGATAGGGTAGCAGCCATGAGGGTGAAGCTTGCTCCTTCCCCTTTACATTTACCCCTTTACATATTCAAAACAAGGGAATGACTGGGGGGTAGAGAAAGTTGAAAGCAGGGAGGGGAATAGTTCTTGGGGGCAGAGAAGGAGCTAATAGAGAAGGTGGCAAAATAAGTTATTTGGGGAAGAAGAGGAGAAGATCTTGGGGTAGAGAAGGGCAAGTTGTTTGGTACGATGAAGCTGGCAAATGGGGAAGCTATTGGGGGCATATATTTACAATCTTGGCAACAATGGAATGTACAAATGCTTCATTAAAGTGGCCTACGTGAGCTTGTTCTCCAAACCTAGAAATCTAGATAAATGTGTCACTGGTTGGAAGCATCTTAAGTTTCAACAAAGTTGACTACCAGACTCACTGTGAAGCCTTCCATTTAGTTAGTTTAAATATATCTAATCCTATGTCCAGAGGTTTTCCCCATAAGAATAATCACCCCAATACAAATAAATAATTACATACTCGACTGACAATAACATCAATCCATGAAGCCAACCCTATCAAATCCTTGTATGTTGTCACACTCTCCTTCAGCCAAACCCTTCCCCAAATAGCCAAGAAATGAAGTGGGTTTTGCTGCATGACCATGATGTTAAAAAGCCTGGTCTCTGCTGGACTTCAGCTACAAACACATAAATTGAGTTCCTTTCCCTGTTTATCATATGTGAGCTCAATCCCTTGACCAACTCTCCCTCTCTCTTGCTTGCTCATTCTCATCACCATGGTACCCACATGCTGCCTGCTCATGCCATATGCTGTTTCTAGCAGTTTAAGGAGCCTTGTTTGGCTATTACCTAGTTTTGCATTGTTATGGTTTCTCATTTTAATTATCACTAGTGTTTCCTCCTCCTCTGAGTTGTCATGATGGAGTCTCTGTGCTTCAGAGTCAGTTGTGAGCTGTCATCAGCCACCTTCCTTGGTTGCAGAACAGCTAGACCTAAACTTCAGAGGCTGTGGCTTCCTGTCCTTTGCTTAACACTGAAATCTGGCAGAGGGTGGCCTATGCCAGGCTGTATTTCTCTGCTACCCTTGCATAAAGGTAACACTCAGTAGTTATCAGTTCACTTCATTGTCCACGTATGGAATTGTTTCAGTAGCACTCACAGTTAGCAAATGTCTGTGTAATTAGTGAATTTTTATTCATACTATTTGCATTGCATTAATGCCTAGTGGCCCCTGCTGACATCACAGCCTGATTACACTAGGCATTGTACAAACGGGTGAAAGCTAATCCCTGCCTCAGAAAGCTACCAGTCATACAACATAGACAAAGGGTGGGAGAAAGAGAGTACTACTTTCCCTAGTTTATAGATGGGAAACTGAGACACAATTGTTTACATACTATGTTCCAATTCCTGAAGTCCTTGCTCGGCTTTTCTGATGTCCTTTCTCAGAGAAACTCCCATTGAGTAAGGATTGACCTTGCCCTACAATGTCCTTGTGGACTTTTATGAAGAGGATTCATTTGTTCATTATTAAACACTGTTATATTGCAGTAGAGCCTAGACCAGGGGCACCATTTAGGTCAGGCAAGGGGAGAACTGTCCTCCTTCCCCCTCATCCCCCCGTGCTTCCTATAGGCCCTGTCTTCCAGTCCCTTGTCAATGAAAGAGAGAAACTTACCTGCCTCTCTTCCTTTTATGGATCCCAAAGATTGTAAATGCTGACTGCCTGCTTAGACGGTAAACAACACGCCCATTAGGGGAGCAGCACAGAGATACAGCACAGTGTCAGACTGCAGGGCTGGAGACAATCAGGAAAGAAGCCTGATAAGTTTTTACGTACTGTGCATGGCTCTCTGGAGAGCCCAGATCTCCAATGGAAGCTTTTTAAACTAAAACCTGTATGGAACCTATGGACACCCAGAGGGCTCTGAGATCCACTGCTCGGATTCACCAGTGAAATGCCTGAAGCTGGGTGAGAGGACATGTTCTTTCCCTTGCTCTCACCTACTTTCTTTCCCTCCCCCTTATCCCCCAGTGTGCAGCCCTCCATGCTATCTTTCATGCTGTGTTTCCCACTGTTCCCCTACCCCCAGTGCTGTGCACCTGCCATCCTTCCTGCAATGTGTCCCACTGTTCACCCTCAGTGTTTTTTCCCTTTGCTCTCAGCCACAACCTGCTTGAAGCAGTTTACCCCACTCATGCTGGGGTTCCACTCTTCACACTCACTTTCTTGTCTCTTCTCCCTTTGCTGGGACTGTTCCCCCTCTCTGTTCTCCCTTCCTGCTTGGATTACCTCCTCTTCACCCCTCTAAACTCTGGGGCTATTCTCCTTTGTCATCCCTCATTCTCTCTCTCTCTCTCTCTCTCTCTCTTTCTTTCACACACCCTTCCTATGCTAGGGAGGGGGGAGGAAAAAAGAAAACATCCTGTTCAGGTGACTGACTGGAAGCCAAAGGTATGAGCCACCTTTTTCCAAAGGAGATTGGATTTCAGGACTTCTTGGTTTTGCTTTATAATAAAAAGGGGCTTCTGGGTAAAGTTTTCAAACTGGATTTTCTATAGTTAGGCACCTAAATCCATGTTTAGACACCTAAATAAGGGCTTGACTTTCAGGGAGCATTCAGAACTTTCACTGTCGTCCGTAGGAACTTCAGCTATTCAGCACCTCTGAAAATAACCTCACTTGCTTAGTTGCTGGAGTACAAACCCTGGTGTCCAACTTAAGGCAACCTAATGTGAAATTGTTGGCCTTACTTTAAAAAACAAAATAAAAAAAACCAGCAGTTCTCTTTTGCACTCCCAGTTCCCCTAATTCAAAGGGACTCATATCTATGACTTTGCAGGATCCAAATCAGCAACCTCAGCATTTGTTTTCTTGCTCCGTCTAGGGCAATGAATTCCAGAGCTGAGTAGCTCATCAGTAAGAACACTCTGCCTCTACATGTTCAGATAGAAGATCTATTAACAAAAGCATCCCTGATGATATTAAATGTTATGACTGAGCATAAGAAAAAAGGAGGAAAGTGGTCTTTCTGCTAGTTATTAGAGAGAGACAGAAAACAAAAGAACCAATAGACTCAGGAGTTCTATTTTATAATTTCATGACTTGCATTATTACTAAGTTCTTGCCTTGTTTCTTTAACAGGGTAAGCAAGAACAGCTCTTATAGTAGGTTTGGGGAACGATTGAGTTGGTGATTGTCTGGAAGGATGAGAAGAGAGGAAGGAAAGAAACCCAAGTGAGAGCACAGGAGCAAGTCAGCACAGGAGCTATACTGTTAGTTGAATTCATCTGTTAGAGTTTATAACGTGGTGACGATCCAGGTTCTCTAGATGCTATTGGAAAGAGGAGAAATGGCAACACTAGAATCTAGTAATAAATGTCTGAGTACTTTGATTAAGATAAGCATGATTTGCACTAAATAAATATTTAACAAAGTATCGGAAAACAGAATTTTATGGCAACTCGGATTGCTTCTGCTCTCCATGAAAAAACAAACCTCTGAAAGCTCCGGCTGCGTGGTAGTTTTTATTAAAGGAGTAAACAAAAATGTCAGAAAATCTAAACAGAAACCAAAAGCCCTATTTGATACCAACCCTCCGTACCCCCCTCCATTCCCCGCTGGAGTACCAGCAGTACCTGCAGTACAAATATGCATACATGGCTTCATCATCATGGATGCAAAACTATCCTTCCCAGACAGCCAGGGCCAGTTGAATAATCAAGTAAATGTAAATTGTTTCCATGTGTAGAAATGTGCTGAACTTAAAAGTTAGTAAACACCTTCAACAATCAATTATATAGCTATTTAAGTTTGCTTTTCTCATGCAGCAGCAAACAATACCAAGCTTGGATCATTTTTCAACTAGTGTGCTTAGAAGTTTCTCTTCAATTGTAGGATTCAACCTTTTTTTTTAAGCTATTCTCAGTTGGATTAACCAAGTTAAATTGTTTATCAGAAAAGTAGCAACACTAAATATATCAGGTTTCAGAGTAGCAGCCGCGTTAGTCTGTATTCACAAAAAGAAAAGGAGTACTTGTGGCACCTTAGAGATTAACAAATTTATTTGAGCATAAGCTTTTGTGAGCTACAGATCACTTAACTGGGTGCATTCAGATAGCTTATGCTCAAATAAAATTATTAGTCTCTAAGGTGCCACAAGTACTCTTTTTCTTTTTACTAAATATATCTAATTTGATGGGTAAACATATGGAAGTAGCGGGTAAGATAGTAACGAGAGGTATTGATGTTCTGTGTCTACAGAAAACATGATGGATAGGGAATGCAGCAAAGGAGTTGGGCTTAGACTGGAAACTCTTCTACATGGATGACAAAAGGGGTCACGATGGAGTCAAAAAGGAGAGCTGAGGAAGACAGTGTTTGAAGTTATTAGAGTAAATGACAGACTGATGGCTGTATGAGTCCAAGTTAAAAAGTGTATCTTGTTTCTGATATCAGTGTATGCATGTCAACAGAGAAGGAGAGTTTCCGTCAAGACTTGAAGGCACTAATGGACACAACAGCCCCTGAGGAGGTGCTGTTGGCGCTGGGTGACTTGACTGCACACAAAGGCAAAAACAGAAGGGTGTGTGAAATAGGTTTAGGCTCTATGAATTAGGAAGGGAAAGTGCTTCTAGACCTGTGTATTGCCAACCAATAGATGACAGCCAATACACGGTTCCAAAAGAGGGAGAGTCATTTGGTTATGCACATTAGTGGTAGAAAACCAAATTGATATGATATGGGTGATAAAATCTTAGTGGTGTCAAATTATGGACTGCAAAATGATACCTAGAGAGTTGGTAGTACTGTAACACAAAGGCCTTGCAGCAAAGATTGCTGCAGAGTGTTGGGCAAAGAGGTAATTCAGCTGAAAAGAAACAAGATCAAAGTACAGAATGTTAGAGGGAAGTGTGGCAAAGATGTTTTTGCAATCAATACCGATAGGTGTCTGGAAACAAATTTGGCATGAGCTGAAGACAAGTGGAACCACCTCAAAAGAACACGAATTGCAGTGGTGGAAGAGGTTTGTGGATGATGTAGATGGGAAAAAATAAAGGAAAGAGAGGAGTGGAGGTGGTCTGATGCAATATAAATAGTGATCCAAACTAAGAAAATTCTGTGTAAAGAAAAAGGAAATGAATCCATTGAATGGAAATGTTTGCTTCTCAGATGATGACTCATGTCCCCATGTCAAAGAAATCTGGTACCATATCAAGAAACTTGGAGTAGAACCACACTACAGTTCTATAGTTTCCTCTCAGGTGAGATTGTTTATTTGACTTTAAAAACAATGAGGAGTCCAGTGGCACCTTAAAGACTAACGGATTTATTTGGGCATAAGCTTTTGTGGGTAAAAAACCACTTCTTCAGATGCATGGAGTTAAAATTGCAGATACAGGCATAAATATATATTGGCACATGAAGAGAAGTGGAGAACCAGTGTTGAAGGCCAATTCAGTCAGGGTGAATGTGGTCCATTCCCAGTAATTGATGAGGAGGTGTCAATACCAAGAGAGGTGAAATTGCTTTTGTAGTGAGCCAGCCACTCCCAGTCCCTATTCAAGCCCAAATTAATGTTGTTAAATTTGTAAGAGTGCCAATGCCTGAGATGATGGGGTGTCCAGAATTTCCAGGTTTATTGATATTGGGTAGCAGATAGAATACCCCGGTCAGGTCTTTAGGGGTGTGTCTGTGTAGATTTGTTCCCATGCTGTAGCAGGGAGTTTCTTGAGCAGATGGTGTAGTTTCTTTTGGTACTCCTCAGTGGGATCAGAGGATAGTGGCCTGTAGAATGTGGCGTTGGAGAATTGCCTGGCAGCCTCCTATTCATAATCTGACTTGTTCATGATAACTACAGCACCTCCTTTGTCAGCCGCTTTGATTATAATGTCAGAGTTGTTTCTGATGCTGTCGATTGCACTGTGTTCTGTACAGCGGGGGTTATGGGGCAAGTGATGCTGTTTGTTCACAATTTCAGCCTGTGCACGTCTGCGAAAGTACTCTTTGTAGAAGTCCAGTCTGTCTTTTCGATCGTCAGGAGGAGTCCACACAGAATTTTTCTTCTTGTAGTGTTGATAGGAGGGTTCCTGTAGGTCAGTGTTCTGTTCAGGGTGTGTTGAAAATATTCCTTGAGTCGAAAACAGTGAAAGTAGGCTTCCAGATCATTGCAGAACTGTATCATGTGTGTGAGGGTGGGGAAGAAAGAGGGTCCCCAAGCGAGGACAGACTCTTCTGCTGGGCTAAATGTGTTGTTGGCTAGATTAACAATATTGTTGGGTGAGTTAAGGGTACCACTGTTGTAGCCCCCTGTGGTATGTAGGAGTTTAGATAGCTTACTGTCTTTTTCCTCTGTAGAGAAGTAAAGTGTGCATTGTAAATGGCATGGGGAGAGGAATAGCTCAGTGGTTTGCACATTGGCCTGCTAAACCCAGGGTTGTGAGTTAAATCCTTGAGGGGGCCATTTAGGGATCTGGGGCAAAAATTGAGGATTGGTCCTGCTTTGAGCAGGGGGTTGGATTAGATGACCTCCTGAGGTCCCTTCCAACCCTGATATTATATATATGTCTTGTTTTTGTAAAGTCCAGCCATGTGGAAGTTTGTGTGGAAGGTTGGTTTTGTACGAGAGTCTCCAGTTTTGAGAGCTCATTCTTGATTTTTTCCTGTTTGCTGTACAGGATGCTGATCAGGTGGGTCCTCAGTATCTTTGAGAGTGTGTGGCACAATCTCTCATCATAGTCAGCGTAGTATGTCAATTGCAATGGATTTTTTTACCTTCAGTCCATTTGGTATGATGTCCATCTGTTTGCACTTGGAGAGGAAGATGGTGTCTGTCTGTATCTGTGCAAGTTTTTTCATTAAGCTGATGGATTTCCACTTCATATAGCTAAATTCAGTACCTTGCATGGTGCCAAGTATCAGAGGGGTAGCCATGTTAGTCTGTATCCACAAAAAATACAAAAACACTTGTTTCACCTGTGGGGATCCAGGACATGTGAGGAAGCAGGCACAACAGAACAGTAGCCCAGGGAAGAGCAGAGCCCCAATGGGAGATGAGAAAAAAAGAGACAAGCCCGGACAAGGGCAAGGGGTCCAGAAAGGACCAAAAGGAAGTGCCAGATAGCCAGAGGGGGTGCACTAAGATGGTGGAGTAAGGTGAAGGGGCTGAAAGGGAGAAGAGAAAAGAGAGATTGGAGAGAAGGAAGAGTCCTTCCTAGGTCCAGTTGAAGGATATGGGAACTAATAGAGATTAATCAAGGCGAGCTGGGAACTCAGACTCTGGAAGAAGAGCCTCCGGAGTAAGGGTCAGGTCTATAGGAGAAACTGAAAGCCACCAAGCTGACCTTGTAAGTATTGCATGACGACTCAGAGTTCCAGAGAGTGACATTCAGGGATACCATGGAAGAGAATGGCAAGTTGCTCCTCATGGTGAGAAACCTGGAGCATAAGCAAGATGAGCTGCAGGCCCAGCTGTGACAGCTCCAGGGGAGAAGGTACCTGCCCACGTGAGAGTTGCAGTCTTGAGGGAGAGGGTATGTGATGGAGTGTTCACTCCACATTTGCCCTGAAAGGGTTAATGAAGGTTAAGAAGGGGGCTAATTAACCCAACAGGCTACGGCTGAGAAGAATCAGGTGGCTAAGAAATCCTGGGACTGAGGGAGCCAGCCCAGCTGTGGAGGAATGAGCTGGGCTGCACCTATAATGACAGGAAGTTGGCAGCAGAAAGGTGGTTGCTGGGAAAGGCTGCAGTCACTCTCTGGGAGGTAGGAGAAGCAGTGTTTGGAGCCTGCAGAGATATGTAGCCTACAGTTTCTCCCTGGGAGGAGGGAGTGGTGACATTGTCAGATCCAGAGAAGGAAGGGAGAGCCAGAAGGTTAGGAAAGGACTCTGGGAAATGCAGCAACTTCTGGGGTAGAACCGAGCTTGACTGCTGACTAGAGGATCCTTGAGCTGGAATCTGAGTAGGGGGTGGTCCCGAGTTACTCAACCTACCAGCGGGGCAATGAATAGGAAGACTGCCTGAGCCTTTTTGTGGGAAGGGACTTTCACTGTTTGATGAGCTGGCGAGAAGGCCAAGTCACAAAGAGGCAGCAGCAGCTTGTGGAGCAAGAGAGGGGCACAGAGACGGAGGTGGAGGATGGCGTGCAACCATGGGAAGGGGCGTTGACTTTGTGAGCCAGAGTGGCCAGGAGGAGGCACCATCCTAGTGATGAGTGGATCTCCCTGTCACAGGTATCTGTTTAAGCTCTTCTCCACAACCATGATGGCTAGAAACTTACTTTTTTTCAAAAGAAAGCTGAGATTCTCACTTGAGTGTGTGAGCTGGCCTTTAAGAAACAAACCAGATATTTCAAGGCTTGCAATAAAATCATGAGGTGGTAGTGGCAACGCTGATTATTATAGAAATGCTTCTATTAACTTTATTTTTTTATTGGTTTTACTGCAGGTTTGGCAAATGCCATGTGTTACAATGTCTAAATTTTGGGCCACATTTGCTCTGATGACTTTAATATCTCCCTTTCTCCCTTTAATATCTCTCCTTCTCCTTTCTTAATTTTGTTTGGCATTTTTAGTGTCTGTTTGGACTTGTGTCTTTACTTTTCTTCTGATTTTTCTCTGTCACTTCGGTGCTTCAGAGCTTTCCCTTTGTTAACTGCCCAATCCACTGATGATATTCAGATAGTGTTTCTTTATAAGGCTGATTCCTTAATCTTTTCTTTTACCCTTTCACATGCTGTTTTGGAATTTAATACTAAAGAGTGCCAATTTTTCCCAATTAATATTCTTTTTAAATGCTCAGAACAAGATGGTTAAAAGATGATGACAAAAGCCAAATAACCATGGCCCACTTCCTTGGTGTTCTTCTGAGGATGGCTTGTGCAACTCCAAAAAATAGCCCAATGTCTTTAATACTTCTTGCTCTGCAGAATCTGGCCAGCTGCTATTTTTTCCCACAACAATGGCCAGTTATATTAAAGAAGCGTTGTGCTGTTAGTATCAGAGTTGGACACCAGCTCCAAAGGTCAAATTCAGATCTGGGTCCAGGCCTTCACAAAATTCAAGGAGTGTTCTTGTGACTCACTGCTCAGTTTCTGGATGTTCTACAGAGGATGAGAGTCTGGTACAATTGCAAACTAGGGGATGTGGTTTATACTCTTGAACCTAGAGTTTGTGGATGAATTCATATTTTGAACTCAGGATTTAATTAGGATAGTCTACTTATTCCATAAAGGGGAAATTCATCTCTTTCCAGAGACACAGCATAAGAACTGTGAACCAAATCAAGGCTTAACTTGGATTTAAGTATCCAGAGGACACTTTATATAATAAAATGCGTGCAATCTTGGTGTCTACCAGG
The DNA here is from genome assembly GCF_009764565.3 of Dermochelys coriacea. NCBI lineage: Eukaryota > Metazoa > Chordata > Testudines > Dermochelyidae > Dermochelys > Dermochelys coriacea. The sequence continues at coordinate 331,982,054 of NC_050068.2, forward strand.
TTGCCTTTATAGATGTTTCTTCCCCTTTTGTGAGCACTGAGCAATACTTGGGAATATGAATATAACAGATACATGTTATTTGGGGAAAACACAATATCTACAAATAAAAATGAGCCAAACCACACAGTTTGAGGCCCAACTATTATTTGCAAGTTAATCTCCACTCACCTAAAACCTCACTCAATAATCCAGAGAGACTCAGTGATGGCCAGATGAGCTCTCCTGTGCCTGCTGGCTCCAGTCCAGCAAAGCCAAAACCACCAGGGCCTGCTCCAACCTGTGGCTCCCCAGTCCAATTTCACTGACTGCTCCTCCTGCCCAGTGCAGTCCCTCAAAATCAGCTCTGCTGCCTCCAGTCTGATGACACAAAGGTCCAAGACAGACCCACAAGGTCAGCTGTACACAGGGTTCTGTACTTCTAGGTAGGAAACTCACAGCAAAACAGAGGCCCTGCTCCCTCAGAGCCCCTCAGACTCCTTTATTTGAGCATAAGCTTTCATGAGCTACAGCTCACTTCATCATGAGCTGTAGCTCACGAAAGCTTATGCTCAAATAAATTTGTTAGTCTCTAAGGTGCCACAAGTACTCCTTTTCTTTCTGCGAATACAGACTAACACGGCTGCTACTCTGAAACCTGTCAGACTCCTTTGTATTTGGGCTCTTTACCCAACCAGTAACTACTACCGTCAACGCAAGGTGAGCTACAGGGTACATTTTAAACAATTTATCTGTCCTTTCACTAATACCAGTATGTTAAGAAACTATTATCATTCATCACATCAGATCCTATCCTAAACTCCAAATAATGCAGCACAACACACTATTGGAAACTATGGGTTGGCAAAATTTTGAGTTAAGTGAATTAATCTTGATAGCAGCAAGACTTTCCCCTTTCTCCTATAGGGTACAGCAGCGTTCTAGCCCTCTTAGCCAAACAACCTCAGTTATTAAACTGTTTCAATTTCAACACATCAACTTTATTCTTCACTATTTCAGCTGCTTTTTGGAATTCATACAGCTTGCACTTTGCAAAAAAAAATTAGTCACTTTCACTTTTGTTGGTCAGTTTCTAGTAATTTTTGGCCAACATTTTTTAAAACCACCAGTAATTCTGAGTGTCTCATTTTTTGTGTGCCCAGTAAAGTTACCCTAATGGGACAATTTTCCAAAGGTGGGTGTTCAGCACTTTTCTGAAAATCAGGTCCTTTTAAGGCGTCAGGTTGGGCCACTAAAAATTAAGGCACCCAGAATCACCAGCCACTTCTGAACATCTATGCTTTTTGCTTTGTATATATCTGTGTAATGCTGCAGTGTTTGGGTTGTGAAACTCAGCAGGGAGACATTTCATTTGGGGCATACTAGGGTTGCAGGATCAATTCTCTGAACAACAATGGGTCTCGCTGTGACTTGGAAAAATTGAGTAAAAGAAAAAGACACTGTGAATCCATTTCTCCTCTTCCTGCTGCTGGTATAACTAATTAACTTGACAGGAGTAATTCTTCATGTGCACTGTAATGAGAAAAAGGAAAATCAGGCCCTATGCTCTTTTTCCCACCCATCTTGCCATGTACTTTTTCCCATCCATCTTGCCATGTACTCAAAAGTGTCTTATTGACCATCTGCCTTTGTACACATTGTACTCTCCCATACTCCATCTATGTGAGACACCTAAACAAGACACCAACATAAGGTATCATTCACAGCAGATCGTGCAGCTCTTTGTAGGATCATTCCTTTTCTTTTTTGTTTACTGTGCATGCAGTGACAAAAGTAGCTTATCATCTCTCTTCTTTCTTGGGTGCTTTGATCATTTAACAATACCTGTATTGATATTTTAATCATCCTCCTTAGGCTTTAGACTTAATATCATATTGTTTACGCCTTTTAGAGCTATTGATCCAAGCTGTTTAGATTGGTTTATGCCTACTTCACAGTTTGATAGGGTGTGACATTCTGTACCTCATGGGAACACCCTATACCCCATGTTCATCCTAATAATATCATTGTGTGGTATCTAATGCATAGTTTGTCATATCAGCTGTCTTCAGAAGGCTCATGATGTACTGATCATTGTTGTTATGGTAATGTTATAGTAATCGTTGTTATGGTAATGTTATAGTAATGTTATAGGTTGTAATTTCATGTATATAGTTATGAGGCTGAAAATGTGTCCTCATGCCTTAAAGCAAGCCGAGGCAAAAACTCCCCAAGAGCAGAGGGGCAGTTCACATCTCACCAGGGCACATATGGGACAAACCCAGCCCATCCTCACAGGAACAAAGAACTCTGGCCTAGGCAACAACAAAGGATCCATTGGACTCAGTGAGTCACCCCCCTTTCTTTGGTCAGTTTGGGACTGCAATGAGGTAATGCCCACCCGCCTCTGAAGGGCGGGGGGCAAAGCCAAGAGGGAAAAAAGAACATGATAAAAGGGAGAGACATTTGCCATGCTCTCTTTGTATCCCACCTCCATCTACAGACATCATCACCAAGCAACTGAAGCGCTGATCAAAGTGGAGAGTCTGGCTGAAGGGCAACCAGCTGGCCTGTGGTGAGAAGCATCTAAGTTTGTAAGGGCATTGAAAGTGTTAAGATCAGCTTAGAATGCATTTTGCTTTTATTTCATTTGACCGAATCTGACTTATTATGCTTTGACTTATAATCACTTAAAATCTATCTTTATACTTAATAAATATTAGGGTTGGAAGAGACCTCAGGAGGTCATGTAGTCCAATCCCCTGCTCAAAGCAGGACCAATCCCCAACTAAATCATCCCAGCCACGGCTTTGTCAAGCCAGGCCTTAAAAACCTCTAATGATGGAGATTCCACCACCTCCCTAGGTAACCCATTCCAGTGCTTCAACACCCTCCTAGTGAAATAATGTTTCCTAATATCCATCCTAGACCTCCCCTACTGCAACTTGAGAACATTGCTTCTTGTTCTGTCATCTGCCACCACTAGCTCCATCCTCTTTGGAACCCCCCTTCAGGTAATTGAAGGCTACTATCAAATCCCCCCTTACTCTTCTCTTCTGCATACTAAATAATCCCAGTTCCCTCAGCCTCTCTTCATGTGTTCCAGTCCCCTAATAATTTTCGTTGCCCTCCACTGGACTCTCGCCAATTTGTCCACATCCCTTCTGTAGTGTGGGGACCAAAACTGCACACAGTACTCCAGATGTGGTCTCACCAGTGCTGAATAGAGGGGAATAATCTCTTCCCTCAATCTGCTGGCAATGCTCCTACTAATACAGCCCAATATGCCATTGGCCTTCTTGGCAACAAGGGCACACTGCTGACTCATATCCATCTTCTCATCCACTGTAATCCCCAGGTCCTTTCCTGCAGAATGGCAGTTTAGCCAGTTGGTCCCCAGCCTGTAGCAGTGCATGGGATTCTTCCTTCCTAAGTGCAGAACTTTGTACTTGTCCTTGTTGAACCTCATCAGATTTCTTTTGTCCCAATCCTTCAATTTGTTTAGGTCACTCTGGATCCTATCCCTACCCTCTATCATATCTATCTCTCCCCTTAGCTTAGTGTCATCTGCAAACTTGCTGAGGGTGCAATTAATCCCCAAGATCATCAATAAAGATGTTGAACCAAACTGGCCCCAGGACCAACCCCTGGGGCACTCTGCTTGATCCCGGCTGCCAACTAGACATTGAGCCATTGATCACTACCCGTTGAGCCTGACAATCTAGCCAGATTTCTATCCACTTTATAGTCCATTCATCCAGTCCATACTTTTTTAACTTCCTGGGAAGAATACTGTGGGAGACCACATCAAAAGCTTTGCTAAAGTTAAGATATATCACATCCACCGCTTTCCCCATATCAACAGAGCCAATTATCTCATCATAGAAGGCAATCAGGTTGGTCAGGCATGATTTGCCCTTTGTGAATCCATGTTGACTGTTCCTGATCACCTTCCTCTCCTCCAAGTGCTTCAAAATGGATTCCTTGAGGACCTGCTCCATGATTTTGCCAGGGACTGAAGTGAGGCTAACTGGTCTGTAGTTCCCCAGGTTCTCTTTCTTCCCTTTTTAAAATATGGGCACTATATTTGCCTTTTTCCAATTGTCCGGGACCTCCACCGATAGCCACAAATTTTCAAAGATAATGGCCAATGGCTCTGCAATCACATCAGCCAACTCCCTCAGCACCCTTGGATGCATTAGATCTGGACCCATGGACTTCTACATGTCCAGCTTTTCTAAATAGTCCTTAACCTGTTCTTTCACTGCTGAGGGCTGCTCACCTACTCCCCATGCTGTGTTGCCCAGTGCAGCAGTCTGGGAGCTGCCCCTTGTCTGTGAAGACCAAGGCAAAAAAAGCATTGAGTACTTCAGCTTTTCCCACATCATCTGTCACTATGTTGCCTCCCCCATTCAGTAAGGGTCCCACATGTTCCTTGACTACATTCTTGTTGCTAACATACCTGTAGAAACCCTTCTTGATACCCTTCATATCCCTTGCTAGCTGCAACACCAGTCATGCTTTGGCCTTCCTGATTACACCCCTGCATGTGCTAGCAATATTTTTATACTCCTCCCTAGTCATCTGTCCAAATTTTCACTTCTTGTAAGCTTCCTTTTTTAGTTTAAGCTCACTGAAGATTTCACTGTTACACCAAGCTGGTCGTCTGCCATATTTTTAGATACATAGATATTAAGGTCAGAAGAGACCATTATGATCATCTAGTCTGACCTCCTGCACAATGCAGGCCACAGAATCTCACCCACCCATTCCTGCAATAAACCTCTCACCTATGTCTGAGCTTATTGAAGTCCTCAAATCATGGTTTAAAGACTTCAAGGAGCAGAGAATCCTCCAGCAAGTGACCCGTGCCCCATGCTACAGAGGAAGGCGAAAAACCTCCAGGGCCTCTTTCAATCTGCCCTGGAGGAAAATTCCTTCCTGACCCCAAATATGGAGATCAGCTGAACCCTGAGCATATGGGCAAGATTCACCAGCCAGATACCCAGGAAAGAATTCTCTGTAGTAACTCAGATCCCACCCCATCTAACATCCCATCATAGGCCATTGGGCCTATTTACCACGAATATTTAAAGATCAATTAATTGCCAAAATCATGTTATCCCATCATACCATCTCCTCCATAAACTTATCGAGTTTGCTATTCTCTCTGCACTTCAGGATGGTTTGTTCCTGTGCCATCAATAAGGCTTCTTTAAAATACAGCCAGCTGTCCTGGACTCCTTGTCCCCTCATATTAGCTTTCCAGGGGATCCTGCCCGTCAGTTCCCTCCCATCAGGGAGTCTAAGTCTGCTTTTCTTAAGTCCTTATTTTGCTACTCTCTTTTCTTCCTTTTTTTCTGGATCCTGAACTCAACCATCTCATGATTACTGCTGCTTAGGTTACCAGCCACTTCTACTTCCCCTACCAATTCTTCCCTGTTTGTAAGCAGCAGGTTAAGAGAAGGAGGAACTGACTAGGGGCCATGCATCACTTGAACCAGGAAGTGGTCCCCAACACTCTCCAAAAACTTCCTGGATTGTCTGTGCACTGCTGTATTGCTCTCCCAGCAGATGTCAGGGTGATTGAAGTCCCCCATTAGAACCAGGGTCTGTGATCTGGAGACTTCTGTTAGTTGTCCGAAGAAAGCCTCTTCTACCTCATCCTTCTGATCCAGTGGTCTATAGCACACACCCACCATGACATCACCCTTGTTGCTCTCGCTTCTAAACTTAACCCAGAGACTCTCAATGGGCTTTTCTCCAGTTTCAAACTGGAGCTCTGAGCAATCATACCGCTCTCTTACATACAATGCAACTTCTCCATCTTTCCTCCCGTACCTGACCTTCCTGAACATTTATTCCCATCCATGACAGTGCTCCAGTCATGTGAACTGTCCCACCAAGTTTCTGTTATTCCCATCACATCATAGTTCCTTGATTGTGCCAGGACTTCCAATTCTTCCTTCTTGTTTCCCAGGTTTCTTGCATTCAAGTACATGCACCTAAGAAAACTACCCAATTGCCCTACTTTCTCAGTATGAATCAGGAGGCTTCCCGTCTTGTACCCTCCACCTTGTGTTTCCTCCAGGTACCCACTCCCACACTTACCTCTGGTGACCATCCCCGGTGAACCTAGTTTAAATCCCTCCTCACTAGGTTAGCAAGCCTGCTTGCGAAGATGCTCTTCCCTCTTTTAGTTAGGTGGATCTCATCTCTTCCTAGCAATCCTTCTTCCTGGAACAACATCACATGGTCAAAAAATCCAAAGCCCTCTCTCTGACACCACCTGCGTAACCACGTATTCACCTCCACAATTCGACGATCACTACCTGAGCTTTTTTCTTCAACAGGGAGCTTGGCTCCTGGCTAGGAGCTGTATGGAGCTGAGAGCCCTGGCTCTCAGCCAGCCCCCACCACAACCACTCTTCAGTTGTTGGAAGTTCTCTTGGTGAGGCCACACACCAGCGACAGAAGGTGGGTAATGCGGACATCAGCCACTGAAGTAATTACTGGGGTGGCTGTAAGTCAACCTAACATAGATTGACTTAAGTCTCTAGTGAAGACATACCCTATTGTTTAGCTATGTGTTTTCAAAGCATAGAGGAGCCCTGATGCATGATTGTGAACCAGGCAATATAGCCGCTTCTCTTTGCTCCCACCCCAGTTTCCATGAAGTCACACAAATGAGGGTCATTCTTGTCAGTTGGCAGCTTGCGCAGATCAAGGAGTGACTGGTTCACATTCTTTTCCAGGTGCAAGGCACATTCCATTGCCATCAACCCATTCTCCCAATCATCCCGATCGGGGGTGGGGGGGGGGGAGGTAATATCTTTGCGAATACAGACTAACACGGCTGCTACTCTGAAGCCAGGGAAGGATGTTTTTCTATGCACTAGGTGGAACCCCAGCTAATTGCTGCTACAGACCCTACTTCCTTGAAAAAAAGAAAAGGAGTACTTGTGGCACCTTAGAGACTAACAAATTTATTTGAGCATAAGCTTTCGTGAGCTACAGCTCACTTCATCGGATGCATTCGGTGGCTGCTACTCTGAAACCTGTTACTTCCTTGAACTGCTCCTGAACTGTTTCCTGACCCTGGCTCTACTTCCTTGCTTCAATACCTGAAGTATCTGACTCAGCTTTGTCTCCAGTTTCTGATTCCTGGTTCCTGACCCTAGTTCAATGTTCAATTCCAATTCCTGACTTTGACTCCTGGCTCTAATCACTAGCCACAACCCAGCCCTGACAGGAATCAGTCAGGTCAGTACTTCTCAACTTAAGAAAAATATAGTGGAAAAACTGATAGCAGTATAAAACACTCATGTACATAAAACAAAAATCCAAACTTTTAGTCCCATGTCCCACAGTGCCCATAAAGCTACTTAAACAAAATTCTGAACAAGATTCCACCAATGCTAAATTAAGGATAATTGGGAGCTAACTTGCATAAAAGTTTTCTAATGACTTTTCCTAATGATTCTTTTTTATTAATCAGTTAAGAGCACAAAAATAAATGCAAATTAAAAAAAAACTTTGAACAGCAGATTTGAATGAGATTTAGTGTCAACATTGAGTCTTATAACTCACTTCACACCTCACTCAGGGTGAAATTCTCCCCAATGCAAAGGGCCAGGTCCTATATAAATCCTTACTACAGAGTGTTAAGCCAGGGCCAGGTGAGGCCATGGTGCCAAACCTGTCACTGCTGTGTTCTACCACTATCAATGCCCTGTTTTCTGATCATACTCCAGTGTCTCTGGTGTGGAGTACAAGCTGTTTCTTGCTGATGGAGAGTTCTGTGCTGATAATTGAGGTGCCCTGGAGAAACTGGATTTCTTTCCCTACAGCATGATCCTTTTGGGGCTCTTCAGAGATTAACTCTCTCTGTTTAATAAGGAAGTGTCTCTTCACCAAGTCCCTCTACAAAACAGAGAACTCTGGACACACTAATCTATCCCTCGCCCATCCTCTGACTTGGCAAGGGAATTTGGGGCAAGCCATATAATGGTTTTTGAGTCTTACAGCTGTGGAATCCAACCAAATACCTTCTCAAATGACCCCACATTTGTTTGAACCAGCTGGAGTTTAGTGGTGCAGATGACATTGCATGGGGTCTGCACACTGGAGAGTGGAATTGTCCCCTGTGCAGAAGACTATCACATGGCCAATGCATAACTAGAGTCCCACATAAGAGATCAAAATAGTATCTAAATTGTGCAAAGGCCTGGTAGTGGCTTTTTTTCATCCTGAGAAGGGCAGGGTTAAGTAGAAATACCATAGTCATCACTTATCTGGCTGTTTACATTTACCAAGTGCTATGCAAGCATAAATTAAGTCTCTCACCACAACTGGAAAAGTAGATAAATACTAATCCCTTTATTTTACAGGGAGGAAAACCTAAAGGCTGAGGACTTGCCTCTGACTCACTAGTCATGACTAAATTTTAAAAAGCTTGTGTGGGCACAAATCCCTGTGTGTGTATTTCAGGATGCAAGAGAGGGAGGGAGGAGTTTCTAAAGCGGGTGGCTGTGCATGCTCAGGGTGTTTGTGCAATGGAAGATGAAAATGATACAAATGGCTGGGTTATGAGCATGGCCATAGGAGACTTCCAATGACTTTGGAACAGGCACTGTGTGTATGACTATCCATGAATCTGCATATTTGCTTATTTGCTTGGTTGGATTAAAGCCAGAGTGTCAGTACCTTTGCAGAATACAGCCCTAAACTTTATTTTGTTCTTGACTTGGTCACAGGAAAGTAAAATATACACAAAAACATGTTTATTTTACTTTAAACACAGAAATCTTCATCATAAATGGGACCAATACATGAGGCAGCACCACTTGGCAATGCATTTAGATTAAGTTCCCTTAACTGGGAATGTTTATAACATGCTCATTAATCATAAATATACTGTAGCATGGTGCCTATATGTAGACCTGTGCAAATAATGGATTTTTTGGTTCTCTGGCAATTAAAACATTGTGGGTTGGGGTCAACCTAACAATTTGTTTTATTTTAAATTTTTGGCAAATCACAAAAGTCAAAATAACTTCATTTTTGGTTGAACTAAACATTTTGTTTCATCTAGAATGAAATGTTTCATTCCAATTTTGATCATTTTAATATAGTGGGATTTTTAAAGGAAATTTAAAAACAAAAATAATTCTGAACTGAAAGATCAAAACATTTTTATTTAGAAAATGTCAAACCAATTTGACACTTCTGGAATTTTTTTTGTTTGTTTGTTTTAACCAAACAACTTGGTGAAATTGACACAAATTCACAAAATGTTTCGGTGTCCTGGAATCTACATTTTTGTTTGCTGAAAAGAGCTTGCTTGAAAATTTTTTCTGAGCTTTGCCCACATATGTAACCAGAAGGTGGGTGGTGATAAAAGTCTGAACCTCCTATCAGACATGACCTGTCACTTAGTGCTATCTTAAGGAGCATTCCAGAGGAAAACAACTTGTTCTTTACTAGTAATTTCATGACCGTCATGGAAGAGGCCTCTCTTCCAGGAGTCATTTACTAGTCTCCAGCAGGGATAGGGATATCACTCAAACTCTTCCATCCGTTAAGTGGCAGAACTTTAAAAGGATGTTCCTAAGAATCATCTCCAGCACATTTGTACCCATCTAGTTCTAAGAAGATTTTTAGGTGTGTGTGTGTGTGTGTGTGTGTGTGTGTGTGTATATATATATATATATATATATATATATATATATATATATATATATATATATATATATATATATATATCTTGAGACATGAAATACTGGCAGGCCAGGGATAGATAGATTTAGATGTCCATGCAGAGCAAATGAGACTTTAGCATCCTCAGATGGGCACATGCACTTTTGCACATGTCTGTGCACATTTGTGTTTTCAAGAACTCATCAGACAAACCATATGCACTTAAAGTACAACCATAGAATCACAGAAGTGTAGGACTGGAAGGGACCTCAATAGATCATCTAGTCCAGTCACCTGTACTCTAGGCAGCACTGCGTAATAACTCGACTATTCCTGGCAGGTGTTGGTCTAACTTATTTCTTAAAAACCTCCAATGATGGATATTCCACAGCCTCTCTAGGCAATTTATTCCAGTGCTTAACTACCCTGACTGTTAGGAAGTTTCTCCTAATGTCCAACCTAAACCTCCCTTAATGCAATTTAAGCACATTGCTTCTTGTCCTATCCTTGGAAGTTAAGGAGAACAATTTTTCACCCTCCTCCTTGTAACAAATTTGTATGTACTTGAAAACTGCTATCATGTCCCTCCCTCATTCTTCTCTCCTGGAGAATAATCAAACCCAGTTTTTTTATAATCTTCCCTCATACGTCAGGTTTTCTAGACCTTTAATCATTTTTGTTGCTCTCTTCTGGACTTTCTCCAATGTGTCATAGAACCATAGAATATCAGGCTTGGAAGGGACCTCAGGAGGTCATCTAGTCCAACCCCCCTGCTCAAAGCAGGACCAATCCCCAACTAATTCATCCCAGCCAGGGCTTTGTCAAGCCTGACTTAAAAACTTCTAAGGAAGGAGATTCCACTACCTCCCTAGGTAAGGCATTCTAGTGTTTCACCACCTTCCTTGTGAAAAAGATTTTCCTAATATCCAATCTAAACCTCTCCCACTGCAACTTGAGACCATTGCTCCTTGTTCTGTCCTCTGCTACCACTGAGAACAGTCTAGATCCATCCTCTTTGGAACCCCCTTTCAGGTAGTTGAAAGTAGCTATCAAATCCCCCCTCATTCTTTTCTTCCGCAGACTAAACAATCCCAGTTCCCTCAGCCTCTCCTCATAAGTCATGTGTTCCAGTCCGCTAACCATTTTTGTTGCCTTCCACTGGACGTTTTCCAATTTTTCCCACATCCTTCTTGTAGTGTGGAGCCCAAAACTGGACACAGTACTCCAGATGAGGCCTCACCAATGTCGAATAGAGGGGAACAATCACGTCCCTCGATCTGCTGGCAATGCCCCTACTTATACATTCCAAAATGCCATTGGTCATCTTGGCAACAACGGCACACTGTTGACTTATATCCAGCTTCTCATCCACTGTAACTCCTAGGTCCTTTTCTGCAGAACTGCTGCCTAGCCATTCGGTCCCTAGTCTGTAGTGGTGCAGGACTCTGTACTTGTCCTTGTTGAACCTCATCATATTTCTTTTGGCCCAATCCTCTAATTTGTCTAAGTCCCTCTGTATCCTATCCCTACCCTCCAGCATATCTACCTCTCCTCCCAGTTTAGTGTCCACATATTTCCTAAAATGTGCCTCACAGAACAGGACACAATACTGATAAGGCCTCAGCTGGAGTAGAGCAGAAGAATGACTTCTCATGTCTTGCTTACAACTAATACATCCTGCTAATACATCCCAGAATGATGTTCACTTTTTTTGCAACAGCATTACTCTGTTGCCTCATATTTATCTTGTGATCCACTACAAGCTCCACATCCCCTTCTGCAGTACTCGTTCCATTTTGTTCCAGTAGTCATTTCCCATTTTGTATGTGTGCAATTGATTGTTTACTCCTAAGTTGAGTATTTTAAATTTGTCCCTATTGAATGGTATGCAATGTCTCTCTGTGAGGTGAAGGGCTGAGTTGACAATCTGAACCTTCAGTTCCAGATATTTCAAACCTGATGCTCAGGCATCCTATGGGAGAAGGCAGACAGTCTGGCTGCAATGCTGCAGAGAATGGCGAGGAACTTTGTGTTAGCATGTGGCAGCTGAAGGGAACTATAGTGAAAGAAAGAAAAACTGGAATATAGCTGGCAGCATCAGACTGGAATGCTCAGTACAAGAAGCTGTTGCCAGAAGCCGTAGGGAACTGGCTTTTGTATAGTTGCTGCCCTGTGCTATGTGATCTTGCTGTTGTTCCTGCCCAAGGTGGCTTAGGATTGTCCTGCTGCAGCTTTTCCAAAATACTCTTGAAAGTCTAAGTGCTTATTTGTACAGAAAGGAGAGGCGTGTGTTGGGTGCATGGGGATAATTACAGGGAGTGATGAATGCAGCATCACAAGCAGGACACACATCCTCCATGTCTGGAATGGGCTGTTTATAATTCTGCAAGCTCTTCCCTATACACTTTAAAATTATTTTTAAATGCTAAACTTAAATGAAACCCTTGTTAATTTTTCTATTGAAAACACGGGCGGGGGGGGGGGGGGGGTGTCATGCTTCCAGTTATGCCAAGGGCAGAGGGGATAGAAGTGTCTTGGTCATTCCAAAGGCTGCAAAACACCCCTGTGTGTCTGTCTATTTCGGCCTCATTGCTATTCCTACATGTGCTGAAGTTTGATCTACTTCACGCTTCCTTCCCCCCGCGCCCCATCCCATAAACCACTAAAGTCTGCCCTCTCCTGGCAGCTTGGTATGTGGGTGGCCAGGAAGTGACTGACTCTCTGCCTTACCTATCCAGACTTCCTTGTCTGGGCAGATCTGTCTCACAGTCTTTCCAGTGAGGCTGACTGCAAGGACAGTGCTGAACTAGCATCGGGGCAGAAAACAAAATCAGTGGATAGGGGAGCAGCAGCAGCCTCTCCTCTCCTTAGGGAGTCAGGGAAGGAAGACCAGGGTTGGGGAGGGATATTAGAAATGGGAAAGGGTTAGACAGCCGGGTTTGAGAGACAGGGAGAAGGAGTAGGGAAGGGAGTTAAGGCTGGATGGAGCAAGAAGGAAGATATGGATGTATGTTTGGGGGAAGGGGAGTGACTGGGACAGGGAGCAGAGTGAATGAGGGGAGGGCTATGAGGCTGCGGATCTGGGGGAAGGAGAGGACAGGCTACCGGATATGGTGGTGAGGGAGGGGAACAGTAGGAAGGGGAGACATTGAATGAAGGAGTGACTAGGAGGATTTCAGGGTGGGAAAGGGAACTGGGGGGACTGGAAGCTGGAAATCTGGGGGACTCTGTTGGATGGGAAGAGAGTGAACTGGCGTGCTTCGGGGAAGGAAGAGGGGAGGCATGGCAAGAAGCTGAAGGAAGCTACTGGGAAGCCAGGTGGGGCTCAGGCAGGGAGCTGACCAACAGGATCCCAAGGAGACCAGATAATGAGGAGCAGCATCAAAGTAAGTAGAGCTGGTTGGAGAATTTCAACACCAGTGAAAATCTCTAGGCAAATGGAACTCAAATTCTGTGAATATTTTTTGTCTCTTTCCTTGCCCCTATCTTCTGACTAGCTCTAAAAGTCAGCGATGAGGGGGAAAACTCATAGGAAGTGGGATGGCGAGCTCATCATGCTCCTGGGAACCTCCTGGGAAGTAGAAATTTCCTAGTATAGCTGGGAAGCAGTTTTATTTCCCCCGTTCTCTCCCTGCCTTGGGGCTTGATTATCTCTCTGAGCTAGTTTTATCCTAATGCCAAAAGGCTTGTAGTTTAGGGGCTGCGCAGTCTGCTCGCCATCACGGTCCTGGGGGAGTGGAGTGAGGCAGGTGCCCTAGACCTGGAGTGCCAGTCTGAGACTGGCAGAACGCTGGAGAAGCTCAGTGCTTGTGGTGGAGAGGCCTAGCCAGTGAGTTGGGCCAAAAGAGACAGAATGGATAGCACTGATATATTGGCCTACATTTTCTTTTTCTAGCCAATAAGGTCCCAATCCAAAGTCCACTGAAGACTTCCATTAGCCTGAGTGGGTTTTGGATCAGCCCCTAAGTGTAACCCTCCTCTAGGTCCACATGCATGAGCCCACATTCTCCTAGCGGACCCCTGGCCTGCCACTGTATTTTATACATAGCTATAAGAATTCCTGTGGAGCGGTTGAGATTTAGTAATGATATCTCCCCACCTAGCTCCAGGGAGTGTTGTGAGGATTAGTTAGGATTAGTTTTTGTTTGCAAAGAGCTTTGGAGATGAAGCACCACATAAGTGCTAAGTATCATTACCAAGGTTTCTTTCTCAATTAAATCTGTTCTCCTGGATAGTCCAATATATACCTGATACATTGCTTCTGAGCCCAGTTATTGTACTGGGGGAAAAGATCAGATGCAGGGGCTGGTGTGGAAAGGGTTTCTCTAGGCTTGTGTTTTATGTGACGGGGAAGTGGAAAAATGAGTTGTCTTTGGCCACAAGGGTTCTTATGTTTCCATCTCTCATGAGACAGCTTCGTCACAAGGGGGTTTAAAAGTACTCTGCAACTTGCTTTTCTTTCTTGGCTGATGAAAGATCAATGGACTCTTAGTGGACTGGCAAGCCTGGGTTGCTGTAGGGTTGCTACAGTAACAGATTTCTCTGTGAATACGGAGCTAACTTTGCAGGCTCTTCTGCAACAATCCCTTTCTGCTGATGGGGGTATTGAGAGTAGCTGTCTCACCATACAGGTATGTCTGTACCTTGATAAATTAAGTACAGTTTCAGAGCATGCCATTTGTCAGTGTGTCAGTTCCTTTGGGAATAGCTGTCAGTGGACAGTGTTGCCAGAAAATGCGTTTCTATATTTAATGTCTTCTTCAGCAAAAGTTATTCACATCATGTTTCTTGTCTGTTTAGCTCTCTATGAATTGCACATTTGCTAAGGCAAAGTTTAGGAAATAATAAAACACATTTGTATGTAGTGCTACTTAAATGAGTTACCATATGTGTTAATGAATACTATTTTGCTATATATTATAATTACTGAAGTTATATAAATGTATGTGTGTGTATATATATACACCCCAGAGTACATAAATTATTTTGCTGCATATCATAAGTGTGTGTGCATGTATAGTGTAGTTAGGATTGCCAATGGTCCCATATTACAAGGGATGTCCCTTATTTAAATGGAATATTGCCTGTCCCACACTAAGTCAGTATGGGACACCTTTACCCCGTATTTCAACAGTAGGGGGCCAGTACTCGCTGGTACATCTTTCCACTCCCCTCCTAACCCTGGCCCATGAGTGTGGTCCCGTCTGCTTTCCCTGTGCAGCACTGAAGGGCCAAGGTTAGGAGGGGAATGGAAAGATGCACCTGCGAGTACTGTCTCCCAACTGGACAGGGCCCTCTGCTGACTCTAGCCCTTAAGTGAAGCCCTGTCTGCTTTCCCTGTGCAGGCTCTGTCTGGCAGGACAAGTGGACAAGGCTGTATGCATACAGGTATCATAGAATATCAGGGTTGGAAGGGACCTCAGGAGGTCATCTAGTCCAACCCCCTGCTCAAAGCAGGAACAATCCCCATTTTTTTTGCCCCAGATCCCTAAATGGCCCTCTCCAGGATTGAACTCACAACCCTGGCCCTGGACTGTGCTGAAGGACCAAGGTCAGAGCTCTGTCCGGCAGGGGAATCCAGTACTCCTAGGGTGTAGCCTCCCTGTTCACTGATTCTCTGCCAACATCCCCAGCAGAGGACCATAAATGCTGGTTGGTGGAAGCTGCAGCAGTGGGGAGCAAGAAGGGCAGGGAGCCTGGTCTTGACAGCCGAGACCACCTGCACAGAGCCCTGTCCACTTCCCCTGCCACACAGAACCCCCTCCTCAGTCTATCCTGCAAAGATTTTTCATTTCTGTACAACAAGATCAGGAGGTGCCGAGTCCTGCAAAAGCAGCAAGAAATACCTTGGTGAATGTAGGTGAGTACTAATTAAGTGCTAAGCAGAGGTGATAAAAAAAATACAGCATTGGCAACCCTAACTGTAGTATATACTATAGCTACACCTATATGTGTTCATATATGGGTGTACATTACATATAGTGTGTGTGCGCACGCAAAACTTAAGTAATGATCTACTGTCAAATAGTATAAATACTGGGTTGTATGTTACAAACATTATCAAATATACTAATAAACTTAAATATAATAAAGATGCATATGTAAACAATTAGTGGGTTGGGTTTTTTTGATGTACAGGTCCCAGGTTCAACCTACAGAGACTGCTGAATTGGAATTAATTTGCAAACTGGACAACATTAAATTAGGCTTGAATAAAGACTGGGAGTGGATGTGTCATTACACAAAGTAA
Source organism: Dermochelys coriacea (assembly GCF_009764565.3). Classification (NCBI taxonomy): domain Eukaryota; kingdom Metazoa; phylum Chordata; order Testudines; family Dermochelyidae; genus Dermochelys; species Dermochelys coriacea. The sequence goes on from NC_050068.2 coordinate 331,997,979, forward strand.
AACTATTTCCCCTTGTTTATTTTTCCCCCCTACTGTTCCTCAGACGTTCTTGTCAACTGCTGGAAATGGCACACCTTGATTATCACTACAAAAGTTTTTTTTCTCTCGTGCTGGTAATAGCTCACTTTAACTGATCACTCTCGTTACACAGTGTGTATGGTAACACCCATTGATTCATGTTCTCTGTGTATATAAAATCTCTCTACTGTATTTTCCACTGCATGCATCTGATGAAGTAAGCTGTAGCTCACAAAATAAATAAATTTGTTAGTCTCTAAGGTGCCACAAGTACTCCTTTTCTTTTTACAACCAAAAGTGTCATTACAGTTAGCACAATAGATATCTTAAACTGTGGACAGATAGCTAGATAATGGTTTTCTTCTTTTGTCTCCCTAATTCATCGAGATTGCTAATAGATCACACTATCAGAAAAACATCAAATTAATAATAACTTGGGATGTGTTTATCATCTGATTCCTTTTAACAACCCAGTATTAATTAAGATAATGATTTTTGTGCCTGTAAAAATCTTATAACAGCAGTGAATTGTAGTAAACAATGTCAAATAACTATCTCCAGTTATTTTGTTACATTGTTTAAACATGACTTACAGCACCCTTTCATCATTTTTAGTGCTAGGAATATAGACGGTGTAGGTTTTTCTCTATTCTATTACGTTTTGGAACAACTCAAGGCATAACTGATAGTTATGATACAGAAATATGTCAATGGTTTGATATAAAGAGATAGGGACAGTTCCTCAGTTTATGTAAATCACTGTAATTCCAATGACCATAAGAAAACTACTCTGATAAACTAAGTAAGTATCCAGCTAAGTATCTAGCCCATGTCTTTCACAAAAATCATAGAAGTCAGAGTTATTACACACCTATTAGGTCAGCTGCTCCATCACTTTACAGTGCAGGGCTGTCCCTGACAGTATATTTCCTTGTGGTCTGTCCTGCATAGTTTGAAATGTCTCTATCTACAATAATTCTTCACATATTGCTCTTAATCTGTTCTATGCCCTTTGGGACTTCATCTGATGCCAACACCATGTTTAATTTTATTTATTCTAGTCTTCTTTTCTTTTGTGACTTGGGTTCTTGAACCTTGTTGTGTTTGCAAAAGCAAAGCATCTTCTCAATGGGAAAACAAACCAAACAGGAAGCTTTCCTTTTTCATTTTCCAATGTATGTGTGAGGAGGAAGATGTTTTTGCCTGGTGCAAGGTAGAGATGGGAAAAATCCTCCTTTGCATAATAAAAGGCATTAAGCTATAGGGCACTATCTCCTCTTCAAGTACATGGTGACTTGGGCTCTGAAATATCCATGGGAAGAGGACATAGAAGGGGGAAAACTCCATAGCAATCCTGTCACAGACTTTTTTGGAGTCATATGGGTATCATTTCAGAGCGATCAGATCCCAGGAAATCTACAGGAGGCCTAGAACCCCAAGCTACCCTGGAGAACCCCTGGCTTCCCACAGGCTTTCTAACAGTGTGGTTTTACTGTTGCCATGACTTCCCTCCAGCTACTGTCTTCTCTGGGATTCCCTACAAATGAACTCAGCATGGAGGGGTCTTGGGCTATATTAACTCTCCCCATGGCTTTCTATAAGGCTTATACCCAAACTATGTGCTTGGCTATCCTGTCTGTCACTACTTCTCTAGTCACTAGATCACTTTCATACATTTATTTTTTCTGTGCTGGGGGCCATGTAGCTTATCTAGACCACTATTTGCTTCTTACATTTTTATGAGCCAGCAAAGGCAGACTGGACTTCCCTCTCCTCATGAATAGTACAAATTAGAAGCTATGCTAGTGGGCATGATGGCTTGCCAGAGGATAGTTCCTGGGGAGAGGGAAGGAACCCAGCCATTAATCCTCTGCAGAGGAGTTAGCAATGGGCAGTTGCAGTGAGGAACTCAGCACAGCATCACTGGGGAGATGACTCTGCCTCCAGAGGATGAGACCTGAAGGACACATAGAGAGATGCAGCAATAGAAATAATAATTATTAATAATAATAATTAATAATAATACTGTGTGGAAAAGGGAATGTTGCCTTGGAAGCATCATTTATCTTACTTCTCTCAACACTGCAAAATGCCTCCAGTTGGATTTGGCTCTATACTTGGGGGCAGATGGAAAGGTATTTTGTGCATCCATGCAGGATGTGAAACTGAGCAACATTGCAGGAGTCAACAGCTGGTGATGACCCACTGAAAACAAGTCTTATACAGGCCCAGCTCTCTGCCCTTTTAACCCTCAACCCAGGAAAAAAAAATCCTTAGCAAATTCAGATCACAAAATGGTGTCCCTTTTCATATTTCTCAACCTTAAAACCTGCCACTATGCGACAGAAACAGCTGGACATATGGCAAGTGGTTGAAACACTTGGGTTTTGTTGCATGTTGTGCTCTAATTGGCAGATTATGATGATCTTGAACTATGACACTTGTTGTTCAAGATGTTTTCTCTCTGTGCAAATAAACCAGTTTTTTTAAAAAGAGAAGTGGGAAATCAGGCATTCCATCATGTGCACCAGTCACCAGGGTCTTTTTTTAAACAACTGGTTGGTTTGACTCACAGACAAGGCAAGTCTACACTGCACACTCCTTATTGCAACATATATATATATATATATATATATATATATATATATATATATATATATGCGCTGCATGTCACCCTAGGAATGTAGACAGTAAGGCACTGCTAAGGCAAGACATACCCTGCACGGCTCACTATGTGCCTGAGACATACCTCCCCCTTCTACACTGATATTTTTAGCAGTATAGTGCTCCCCTACTGGAGCCTTTCCCTGACTCAGGAAACAGCTGTGGTATGGGGGAGGGGAGTGGCAGAGGTGAAAGGCTCCTTGCTGCCAGAGCCTTTTTCTGCTGCCTCCCCCCAGCAGAGCCTTTCACTGATGCGTGCTGCGGTTTGCTTTTTACTGAGGCTTACAGATACGCATACCCTACACCCTACCTCGGGGGGGGGGGGGGTTCCGTGTAGACATCGCCACAGAGAAATCATCTTGAGACAGAGATTTTATAGTTATAGTTGTCAGTTATTAACAGGAATTGCGCTGACATGGTGATAGAAAGAGCCGAGGAACCAGTGCAGAGGAACAGGCTTCCCCACCACCAGTGGATGGCCTAGTCAATCCATTTCTCCAGGTCCACACACAACCCAGGGGTTGGCACCACTATGTTGCGTGATGGCCACTTGATAAAAGTACCGTACTTAGTGACAGACATTGGGACGGGGGTGGGGTTTGTCATTCAGTCACCATATTTTTTGAAAAATTATCATGGACCTCAACATTTTTCCCACTGACTCTTATGTCCGTATCTGGACACATTGCTGAGCCCTGACACAGCCTGCAGGATCTGTTGTGGGGAGAGGAGGGCAGATCCCTGTTATTCCATGGGGAAAGGAGTCCAACCATGGCCCCTGAGGAAAACATTTAAAGTTGTGTAGTTTCCTGGCCCTATGTAGGATCCTGTAGGGCTTTTTGAGACTAACACTGATTTTTAAAAAATAAATTTGTTAGTCTCTAAGGTGCCACAAGTCCTCCTTTTCTTTTTGCGGATACAGACTAACACAGCTGCTACTCTGAAAACTGATTTTTTTAAGGGCAGTAGCTAAAGAAAGTTTGTGATACTACTTTGCTTATGTTGCATGCACAAGAAAGAGGCTGCAGGCTACAGTGGGAAAGAAAGCACCCAACTTGTTGAACTCTGACACAAAACTGTCCATAGAAATAACAGCCTGCTTCCTGTTCCTATTATTTCAACATAATAAGGGAAAGGATGCAGATAAAGATAAGTAAAGAACACATCAGAGCTCTTCTGACTAATTTGAACTCAAATCAGTGAGGCTGGATGCTGTTCACGCGAAGGTACAGAAGGAATTTGCTGATGAAGTCTCGGAGTCACTGTCAATAATATTTACAAGCTCATGGATGATGGGAGAGGTCCTGGAAGACCGGAGAATGGCTAGTGTACTGGAGGGAGGGTGGGGGGAAGGAGCAGTCAGGGAACTATAGACGAGTCAGCCTGACTTCGATATCTGGGAAGCTACTAGCGCAGTGTATAAAACTTGCAATTTGCAAATACCTGGAGGGTGAAAGGGTGATCACTAGCAGCCAGCATGGATTTAGCAAGAAAAAATCCTATCAAACCACTTGGTTTCTTTTTTTGTCAGGGTAACTGGTTTGGTAGGAGTGAGGTAGACATAATATACCTGGAGTTCAGCAAGGTTTTTGACACAGTCCCACATGACATTCTGATAAGCTGGAGAAATGTGAGCTCAACAGAACTAACATTAAGTGGATACCGAATTGGTTAAACAACTGCAAACAATGAGTAACTGTTAATGGAAGGATGTCGGACTGGAGGGAGGTCTCAAGTGGGGTTCCACAGGAATCTGTTCAGGGATCAGTGTTTCACATTCTTATGAACGGCCTGTATGTTGGCATAGAGAGCAGACTGATCAATTTTGCAGATGGCACAAAGCTAGTGGGGTTGCCAACACTTTGGTGGATAGAGCTAAAATTCAGAGTGATCATAATACACTGTATTGGGCTGTAGATAACAAAATGAAATTCAGCAAAGACAAATATAAGGTGCTACACATAGGGAAGAAAATGCACCAATTCAGAATGGGGGGAAACTGGCTTAGCAGCAGCACTGCTGACAAGGATCTGGGAGTTGTGGTGGGTCACAGTCTTAACATGAGTCAGCAAAATGAGATGCTGTTGCAAAAAAAAGCAAATGCAATTTTAGGTTGCATTAAGAAAGGCACAGCATTCAAGTCTACTTGGTGCTGATTAGGTCTCAGCTGAAGTGCTGTGTCCAATTTGGTCACCAATGTATAGAAAGGATATAGAGAAACTGGAAAGGATCCAAAGGCGAGCGACAAAATGATCAAAGGGATGGAATGTAAGCCATATGAGCAAAGGCTGAAGGAATAGGGTATGTTTAATTTGGAAAAGAGGCGATTAAGAGGGTTTATGATAGTGGTCTTCAGATACTGGAAAGGCTGCCAAAAAAAAGATGGAGAAAAGTTGTTCTGTTTTGCCACAGAGAGCAGGACAAGAAGCAATGGATTCAAATTACAGCATAGCAGATTTAGATTGAATCTCAGGAAAGAAAACTTCCTAACCATAAGAAGAGTAGGAAACGGAACAGACTGCCTAAGGAGGTTGTGGAAGCTCCTTCACTGAAGGCTTTCAAAAAGAGGCTGGATAGCCATCTGTCTTGGATGCTTTAGACACAACAAATCCTGCATCTTGGCAGGGGGTTAGACTAGATGACCCTTGCGGTTCCTTCTAACCCTATGGTTCTATTATTCTAATTCCACCCGTGACAGTAACACGTGTGATTAAATTTGGGTTATAGCTTGTCTGGCATTATGATAGCCCAGTGCCTGTAATAAAAATACAGTGTTTGTATAACAAAACAATGACATCCTAAAAATGTTTTTAAAAAATGATGAGTATGCATATAATTTATTTATTGTTATTATTTATTTATTATAAGAACTATGGAATTGATTATTCTTATTACTCAGCTTCATTCTTTTAATCTGGCAAATGGGACAGGATGCAGAACAGATTACAGGCAACTAAATAAGTGAGTTCCCCTTTATCTCCCTGACCCCTGCCTTACTTGGATCAGAACTTGACAAAAAAATACAGCTGCTGAGTATTTTACCACCAGATATAGGTAATGGGTTTTAGTCAGACTGTAAAAATAGATCCCATATAGCAATACTACATCACTTTTCCTTCTAGCAAATGATAATATTCAGGGAGGTGACATATTCTGGAATATATAAACCCTCCCACAAGTTTGTGTTTTCAGTGTGGGGATTTAGATGCTTATGTCCTGGTAACATTGAAAGTCATATGCTGAATCCTGGTGTATTTAGCTGAAAATCAACTCACTCTCTTTCAAGGTAAGTCATATGATGAAAATGTAATAATGAGAGGACTCTCCACCTATACAGTCCTTGGTTCAGTGGGAGAAGAGAACACCAGAATATTTACTTGTAACTTGGGGGAGGGGGGAAGAGCAGATTTTGAAAAGTTCTACTTATTTAAATCACATTGTTAAATTAATAGTCTATTAAAACAAACAATTTTTCTTCCCTGTTATAATAACATATATTCAAGGTTGCCAACTTTCCTCATTTTATTGCAAGTGTTGTGATATTTGGTGATTTTATTAAAGCTCCAGTTCCTTGTCAAGTGAATATGTGGGAATCACAGCTTTCATTTTTTTAACTAAAAGTAACATTGTAGCCCTCAGTTGTGGAGAAAGCTTGAAAACATGACTTTAATGCACACCAAAGGATCAAAAAACAGAAGGCAAATGAAAATAGCTCCTAATGTAAATTTTTAAATATCATGATTTTTAAGACGACTCAAAATTTTTGAATACATTAGGTTGTCAGAACTGTTTATTATTAACACTGAGATGTTTCAGAATCCATTTCATTTTTCACTATTTATGTTATTTGTTTCCCATTTCTATTTCCCTCTGTTGGGACAATGACCATAAAGCAGTGGTCCCCAAACTTTTTACCTCGCTCTTCTCCTTACCCCTGACTGCACCCCCACCCCCCACCCGGGACCGGGAGTGGGGCGGCAGTTCCAGGACGGGGGGATGTGGACAGGAGCAAGAGGGCCAAAGCTAGGGCCACAGCTGGGGGTGGGGGAGGGAGCGGAGCCTCGGCCGTGGCCAGGGGCCCAGTGCGTGCGGGGCCGGGGCCAGGAGTAGAACTTGGTGATGTTCCTTCCCTGCCCCGCCATAGGGGCTGGTCTAGGCCCCAGCCATGCCTCCTGATTGTTTCTCCATGTCCCCCTGGAGGTATGCCCAACAGTTGGGGACCTCTGACATAAAGGATGTCAATTTTGCTTTCAGGAACATAGGGCTCCAGTGACTGGGTTGCTAAAAATTGTAAGGTAGTGCTTATTTGTTTAAAAACAACTGTCTGAGAGAATGCAAAGAACATCCTAGAAAAGGCTGATACAGTTCTTAGGTTTTTGTAAAGGCTTTTTTTTACACAATCTAAATTTGGGGCTAAACTTGATTAGGCAGTGTCCCTTTATACAGGCATTCATAACACATAAATAGCCCTACTAAATGAAGCCAATGAACAAAGTTTTAAGGACTTTGTTTGTTTCCCCCACTATTCACAGAGGTTTAAAAAGATATTTAAGCTGCTCTCATAAAATAAAGAGGATTTCAAAGATCAACTTCATAGACAGCAAAAAGTAAAAAGACTTAAATGATCTTCGTGCCCAGCATTGTAGAAGGGGATCTCTGTTGGATAGTGTTGCTAATGCTAAAATCAATTTGTTAATACTAAAATAAAATTGTTTCATGGCATCATATATAATATTCTGTTTTGCACAATACATATAACATAATGATGGAGTGGGTGTGCTCTGAACTGGAACTTGTTTTATCAATTGTTATGTAATATTTTTATCTTCATATGTTAGTTAGCTGTAAAGTGATGATAGCTAAGGGTTACATACTTATTTCTATCTGCAGTTGAGCGTTGTCAGTAACCTTGTTATCTGAAAGTAATTAGCCATTACACAAGATTTCTAAATTGCATAACTTGGGATGCATCTAGACAGTTATTGCATTGTGTTTGGTAGGAAAGGGGTGAATGCTTTAGAGTTACAAAAGTAGGGAATTATGACAAATATTATTACCAACCAACTGGCAAATCAAGTTTGCTACTTTCATAAATGCATAGATTTCTAAGGCCAGAAAGTAATTTTAGATCACATAGTCTGACCTCTTGTATAACACAGGCCAAAGAATTTCACTAGAACTGGTCAGAAAAAGTTTGATGGAACAATATTCTGTTTGGATATGCAGTTCTGTTGAAAGTGAAATACCAATTGGAGTAAAAGAAGTTCAGACAATGTTACAATGTCCTGTTTCAACAGTTTTGGAACAACACATTATAGATTATGCTATAATGCAAATAAAACAAGTCAAACTTGAAACAAGATGATATATATTTTAGAATTTTCCTTCACAATTTTGAAATATTAGGATTTAATTCAGACTGGGAACAAAACCAAATGTCAAAATCTTGACATCCTTTGCAATATGGACTTTTTGTCCTCTGCAGAGCTCTAAATTAACCCTGTTTCCCCTGTTCTGAGGCCAGTGGCTTGTGTGTGACTATATCATATCTTCCAGAAAAGCATCCAATCTTGATTTGAAGATATCAAGAGATGGAGAATCCTCCGCTTCCCTTGGTAGTTTGTTCCAGTGGTTAATCATCCTCACGGTTAAAACTTTGTGCCTTATTATTAACTTGAGTTTAGCTCCCAGCCATTGGTTCTTGTTATGCCTTTCTCTGTTAAACTAAAGACCCTTTTAGTAACTTGGTATTTTCTCCCTGAATAGTGTATTTATACACTATTAGCAAGTAAACTCTCACTCTCCTTTTTGATAAACTAAACAAAGCTCCTTAAATCTCTTTGTTACCAGGGTCCTAGTGGGAAGCCAGCTGTGGTCATTCAGTTAGGGTGGATGGCAAAGAATGGGGCAGCCAAATCCCCGAAAGCTCATGGATATTTCAATACTTAGATTCACCAAGCCAGCCTAAAACAGCTTCTTTATTACCTTACTGGTTACTCAGAAGTCCGAACAACACACTTTCCTTAAAGTGATCCAGGATTCAGGACTCCATCCAGGTACCCGCATCAAATATGATGAAAATTTCTGTAAATCTTATTTCATCATATAGAAGAAAAGGTTCTAACAATCCCAAAGGATTGGACACATTACCTCCCAGGTTAATGACTGTTTCAGTTCTTACCCAAATATACTTACAGCCAATTATTATTAACTAAACTAAAATTTATTAATAAACAACACAGAGAGAGTATGGTTGAAAGATCAATATACATACAGACATGAGTTCAATTCACTGAGGTTCAGATTCATAGTAGGGATGGTGAGTTTTGTAGTTGCAGAGTTCCTTTTTAGAATTCAGTGCATAGGTCATAGTCCAATGTCCAAATATCATATTTAGGACGTACCAGCATAACTGGGACCTCAGTCCTGTGACTCAAACTTCCCCTGATGAAGCTTAAGCAGATCTGAGATGACAGAATCAGGACCCAAGAATCTTTTATATAATTTCATGTCCTCTTTGACAAGTTGGGATTTCCTCGGGGAACAAAAGGTAATTAGCATGACTTTGAAGGAGGTCCATCACCGGTACTTACCTATACGAATTAACATAAGGCCATTTGCTTGTTCCTCCACCATTCACAGTACATTTCAAAGAGAGATGAATACTGAGATGTCCCGTGTTTACAATTCATTTACATGATAGGATGTTCTTTTGACCTCTGAATTATCAGAATATAGCATAGACAGGGACTGTTGATTACATTGTCCACACTACTCATACCTCGATAAATACACAAAAACACAAATGTCTCCCCACATGTCTTCCGTGGGTTATTTATTTTGTAGGACGTTTAACCCTTTCTAGCCATGCGTCACACTCTTACTGTAAGGTTTTTTTTTTTCCAACCCACATATCATTATTGTGGCTCTTCTCTGCATCATCACCAATGTGTAAACATCCTTCTGAAAAAGACACCAGAACTGGACACAGTGCTCTCATATCAGTCTTGCCTATGCCATATACAGAGATAAAATTGCTGCCTTACTCCTGCTTGCTACTCCACAGTTCATACATCTAAGGATTGTATTAGGCCTTTATGCCATTGTATTGCACTGGGAGCTAATGTATGTCCACTATGGCCCCTAAAATCCTTTTGATAGTTTCTGCTTTCCAGGATATAGTCCCCCATTCGGTGGATATGGCAAGGATTCTTTGTTCCTAGATGTTTGATCACGTATGTTCACTTAACTCTAAAAGAAAGCAACTGCTTTACAATTAATGTAGCCTAAATAATTAACATCATATTAACAGAAACTGTTAAGAATACAAAGTAGTACAGGCAGCAACTTGAAACATGCAGGAAAGAGCAGCATTGCTCTTACCCTAAGGTCTCAGGTGAATAAAATTTGGCAAGTTCTGTGACAGTGGTGAGTTCTGAAACTAGTATAAATTAAGAACTAACCTACTTTCTTTCTCCTGAGTTCCACTGTATCTGGCACCAAATGCAGCCGTAGGGCCCAATCCTGCATAGTGTCAATGGGAGCTTAGGGCTCACCACACCTTGTAGAGCCATATTTTTGTTCACATACTTGTCAAGATGGCCAGACCCTAAACTGTGCTAGCACCTGCTAAAAGCCAGGATCAGGTTCCATTTGAACATTGGGGACCTTCCTGTTTCTATCACTGAATGGTGATGGTTTAATTCATGTAATCATATATTAAACCTGCCATGGATTGAAGACTGAAGACTGCACTTCCTTCACCGCATACCAAGGCACTATAATGAGAGGGTTGGAGGTCAGGGAGAGATGGGGGAAACATTTTTCTAGCCGGCAGATTTTCTAAAATGGCAGCTGTATGAAGCTGCTCGGAAGTTTAGAATGTTAAAATTAACCCTGGCATGGATGGATTAGTGGGTGAGTGCAGAGGACCTTCATCACAAAGTAAATATATCACATGGCTCTGCTCTTTACCACTTTATCACAGCATTTGTGGTATCTAATCTCATCCTATTTGATCTGTCCAGGTATTTAGAACACACCCTTCCTGGTGGTATATGAGCACCCGTCATATGGTATCATTCTGCAGGTAGAACTCCTGCTGACATCTCCAATGCCCTGGCATACCTATTCAGAGCACCACATATGCATTTGCTTAACTTCAAGCTCCTGCTAAATGCCACTGAAGTCAGTGGTCAAATTAAGCATGTGCTTAAATTCTGTCATAAATATGGATGGATGGAAGCATGTGCTTAAGTTCTTCCCTGAATCAGCATCTGGGAGTATTCTTCAAAGGCACAGTAATAGCATATGATTTAATTATTATTATTCATAATATTGTTTATCATATTGTTACCCCAAGGGGTAACATAAACTGATATCAGGGCCCCATTGTTCTAAGTACTGTACAAACAGTACATAGTAACAACCATCCCCTGCCCTGAACAGTTTACAGTCTAAATAGACAAGACAGACAATGGTTGTGGGGGACAGGACATAATATAAAAGCAGAATGAACAATGGGATGGTGACATATGTCATGTCAGTTCTATGATTCAGAAGGTTTTCAGCAGCAGGAAATTAGAGAAACAGAAAGAAGAGTGGGCAGGGGACAAGAGGGAGAGATGAAAGGAGAACAGGTGCGGGGGAAGAGCCAGAAAGGCAGATTGAAGTGAAGAGACTATGAGAGAAGGAACTGGGGTGAACAACTAATCAGCAGAGTGGAAAGAATGCCCATTGTAAAAGCTGAAGTATATACCCCTTTATTTCTAAAGTACTGCCCTGCTCCCCTGTCAGCACATGCACACGCCTAGGGACTTGGGACACTGCACAAACACTTACAAATACATTACGGTTAAGAACGTTAGATGATTTAAAAATGTAAGAACACCAGATAAACTATTTTAACAGTCACACACTGCTTATGAGGCTTTAACACTGCTTTTACTGAGCTCTAAAGGAATCTTCTGTTTGTGCACCTCCTAAGCCTGGCCTGCAGAAAACGCAAATCTGCATTCTTTCAGGGGAGCTATACTTACACCAGTAGAGGACCTGGCCCATTTGTTTTAGAATAATCTTTTTTCACTGAAGCTTTTATTCAAGTATATCAATTTCCTGACTCTCTTACTTTTTGCAGGAATCACTGAAATTATTAATTTTGTAACTCCTAATTCAGCAATTGGGAGAAATTCTTGTTTTATGCTGGCATTATTTCACTGATTTCATTAGATTTACTCCTGATTTACACTAGTGTAAGTGAGAGGAGAAATCAAGCCTAAGGAAAAAGGTTCTATAGACACACATCTGCTCTTAGAGATACATGCATGTTTGCCATTTGTCCTGGTTCAAATAGCCTTATTTATACTGCTGTAAATCCAGAGCATGCTGAAGTCAATGCAGCTACATAGGGAGCAAACCTGTCAGTTTAAGCAGAATTAGTGTTAACTCATGTCTTCATTAATTTACCTAAGGGCAGGACAGAGTTTGGTTTATTCAAAGTTTATTTTTAGGTTGTTTTATGCATAGTAGATATTTTCTGCATGAAAAGTAAAGAATTCAGTCAAGATGTAGCTTATCAGGGCATAAACTGACAGCTTGTTGGAGTCACAAAGATATGGTATTATCAACCATGCACAATTTGCTAGAGGCATTATTATGGACTTTAAAACATCACCTTTCTTTTTCAGTACCTGGTCACTGACAGAGGCAGGATTCTAGAGCCGATGCCTCAGTGGTCTGATCCAGTGTAGCTAATTCTTTAGTCGCTCATTGCAGTCTCCACACTATGGTCGGAGTTTTGACTGAATAATGATGGAAGGATTTGGTTGAATGAAATGAACATAAAAATGAAAAAAAGTTCCCAGTGTTGCACAGCAGTAGGACTGTCAAGATAACTTCATGCAACAAATAGTTAAAGTGCCAAGGAGCCTAGAAATAACTTTCCCCCACCCCTCAGAGACAGAGATTTATCATGCTAAAACTTATCTTCCTATGTGTTTCCTCTCATGTACTTTGTACTTTGAGCTCTTGATAATGATTTTTTCTCTCTCCTATTGTATTAGCAGTTTCTGTTGGTAAGATCGGTTGATGCATCGGGACCACACAGCTGACCTGAAGGACCTGAAGCCTAGAAAAAAGCTGCCAATGCACAAGCTGTAAAAGAAGCAGGATGGGCTGTAGCAGAAACTGTGGGCTACTCACAGGGGCTATCATTGGTGCAGTGCTGGCTGTATTTGGAGGTGCCCTCATACCACTTGGAGATTACCTTGTTAACAGGACAATAAGAAAGGTACAAGTTATAGTCTCCTTTAAATCTCATATGATTTGGGGTTATTTTAAGTCTCATAACTTTGGTTGGGAATACTTCTTTTCGAGTTTTGAGAAAATTTGCACAATACTGCAATTAGACCTGAGGGCTTTTCTTGATTGTGAACGTGAATTCAGGCTGATCCAAACTTTTAGAAAATTGCACATGCCAAAAATAGCTTTTAGTATTTCAACATAAATTAGTTTGCTTTTCTTCTATTCTCCCTCTATTACATGTTTAGCATGAGGGGAAAGTGGTAAGAAATATAATCAGAAATGAAGGGCTGGAATGGACCTTGAGAGGTCATCTAGTTCAGCCCCTGCTTTGAGGCAGGACCAAGAATACCTAAACAATCCCTGACAGGTGTTTGTCCAACCTGTTCTTCAAAACCTCCAGTGATGGGGACTCCACAACTTCCCTTGGAAGTCTATTCCAGATGTTAACTATCCATATAATGAGAAATTTTGCCTAATAGCTAACTGAATCTCCCTAGTTGGAGATTAGGCCAATTACTCCATGTTCACTGAAGGTAGGACAAGGAGAACAATTGATCACCATCCTCTTTATAACAGCCCTTAACATATCTGAAGACTTTTATCAGGTCCCCCCTCAGTCTTCTTTTCTTAAGCTAACATGGCCAGTTTTTTTAACTTTTCCACATAGGTCAGATTTTCTAAATTTTTTCTTATTTTTGTTGCTCTTCTCTGGACTATCTCTAGTTTGCCCACATCTTTCTTCAAGTGTTGCACTCAAAAAATGGACACAGTACAGCAGCTTGGGCCTTACCAGTGTTGAGTAGAGAGGACAATTACCTCCCATGTTTTACATACATCAATACTGTTAGTACACCCAAAAATATTAGACTTTTTCACAATTGTATCACAAATTCAACTGGTGATCTGCTATAACCCCCATATCCTTCTCAGTACTGCCTTACCAGTTATTCCCCATTTTGTATTTGTGCATTTGATTTTTTCCTTCCTAAATGTAGTACTTTGCTCTTGTCTTTATTGAATTTCATCTTGATTTCAGACCTGTTCTCCAATTTGTCAAATGTTATATTAAAGCTGAGTTTTCTGATCAAATAATTTACAGTTAAGCTGCTCTGTGTATAGCTAACACAGAATCTGTCAACATATATTGTAGGTAGGACTGTCCAGAAAACAAAAATTCCAGTTTGCAAAAAATAGTGAGCTTTCACCGTCTTTCTTTCTGCACCTATCTCTGGCTTCATGAATATTTAGTTACTGTGGAATATCTTGAACAGGAGAAATTGAGAGAGAGACTCTATACTTTGATGGTTAAAGTATTCATAAGGAATGTGGGGACCTTGGTTCAACTTCTTGTGCTCTCCCACATTTGAATCTTCATTGGAAGTGAGTGATATGGTCAGTTGGTGTAAATCTGCATAGCTCCACTGACTGTAACAGAACTGCCCCAATCCCACTGCAGTCAATGGGACTTTATCCCAGTGGCTAAAGTTTAGCATGAGCATAAGTCTTTGCAAGAGTGAGGATCTGGCCCAGGCAGTTTTGGAAGCTAGTATTTTTTTACTGTTATGTTATTTCCTGTGTTTTTTAATGCTCAATTACTTACTAATCTCTGAATCTTTTTTTCACATATGCCCCAATTCGGCGACAATATAGCCATGCACTTAGCTTTAGCTAGTAGGAGTATTCCCAGTGACATTCGGTTCTGATCCTGCAATGAAATGCCTTCTGGTTGACCCCTGTGCCTGCAAAGAGCCCCTTCAAAGTCTACAGGAGTCCAACTGTGCCCACTTCCTTGTATGATCAGCATACTAGCAGGACAGTGTGCAGAACAGTGGTGCCTAATAGTGCTGGGTGGAGAAACATATTCCATTTTGTGGAGGATTTTACTATTTTGAAACTTTGGTTTCATTCCAGTTTGGAACAAAAAATAAAAATTTCAAAATTCTTCATGGAAGGGGATGAAGCTCCAGGGTCCCTGGCTTTGGGATGGGTTACATGGTGGACTGTCCCAGAGCCGCAGGCCCTGGAAGATCAACTGCCCCAGCAGCCCATCAAGCAGCTTCCAAGGAGCCAGGTGAGTGAGCTTGCAGGAAGAAAGACACATTTCCATTGGAACCCTGGTTGACTTTCAGAGGAATTTCATCAAAATCAAACTGTCTCCACAATATGTTTTGATTTTGATGAATCAGCAAATACCAACAAAAAACCTGGAATTTTTACAACCAGTTCTATTACCTAGTTTTGTTCAGATGCAAGGAGAAGCCACAAAATAGCTAAAAACACTGGTGTATCTCTCTAGGTAATTAACCATACCCATCTATCAACATTTTAGGAGATAGAAATCATGCAACAAACATTTTCTAATTGATTGAAACTTGGAGGAACATGTAATTATAAACTATATATCACTGATATAATCTTGAGCTGTACTCAGATTTCTGGACATTAAGTATTTACTTTGGATTAGACCAGAACATTCTTTTAATTTCCTTCAGTTTTTTCAACACTTGTGGCAATGATGCATATGTTAAAATTCGTAACTTGTGAATTTTAAATGAGATAATCGTTTGTGTCTTTCTGTATTATTTCTTTGTGATAATTTGTTTCAGATGCTTGAATTTTTCACTATTCAGCTTCTCTGACTAAGAGAGAGCACCACACTGAATTACAGGGGATAACTGAAAAATTACTCTGTTAAATGCTACTGTAGGATTCCATTTTCATTATTACTCTACATCTAATATGCACTGTTGAAAATTGAAAAGATACTGCTAGTCCTGCAAACTCGTATTGAGCCTGACTCAAGATGGATTCCTTCTTCCTTGTGCATCATCATCAGTCAAACCAGTTTTGATGAAAATTTCTTCAGGAAAGTTTCTCAGGTTCAGGACAGCATATTTGGAAAATAGAGGGAATGCAAAATAACCAACAATCTGGTGGTTTAGAGCATTCAGCTGGGATGTGAGAGATCTAGGACCAAGTCCCTACTCTTTATGATTCAGAGTAGGAATGTGACCCTAGGTCTTGTACACTCCAGGCGTACCCACTGCATTATTGTGGGGATCTCTAGTTATCTCTGCTGTTTTGGGGTATCTGTGGGGGGTTTTTAAATGAAAAATGCTTAATTCTAGAATGGAACAAAAACAAATTTTGAAACCAACACTTTTTTCAGAAAATGGAATTGTCACTTTCTGTCCAGCTCTACTGCTGAGAGTGAAAATGCTATTTTTTATTTTTATTTTGCTTTTGAGAATAGAATCATAGATCCCTATTTCAAAGTTTTTCACACTGGGCTCAGATTTGGTGGGGGGATACTGGCAGTACCACTACCTATCCTAGCTCTGTGTTAATCCCTGTGGCATGTAGAGGTTCATGGTGGCTCTGGGAGATGTAATTTGATATTCACCCAGGTTCAATTAATTTGTCTTAAACTCTTATTGCTGGGATTAATTGCTCTTATTGCTGCCCTTTCAGCTGCTGAGGGTTGAGATCTGACACTTCACAACTACAATGAATAAAACAGTCACAAACTAACTGCTTATTGACATTTATCCACATTATGCAATCTCTAGGAATCTATACAGTTCACCCCAAACAAAACATATTACAGCAAATGGGACTTTGACATGAATAAAATGGGAAAGTTTTAGCTCCACAAATGAACACCATTAAACAAGCCTTGCCAAGATCAGCTGAATTATGTCTTGCTGGTCTGGACTGGGGGACACAGACAAAGCCATGAACAGAAGCCTGACTAATGCCAGAGCTTCACGTGTTTCTGCCCTCTGGGCCAAACCCTGCAGCCTTTACTGAAGTCAGTATGAGGTTTGCCTGAATAGACTGCAGGAAATATATTTATTGCCATTTCAACTGTTTTTGTTTTTACTTCAATACTTCTGAGGATAATAAATCCCAAACCAGATGCACTTAGTAGTTTGACCTCTAACTCCACCATTATCTCCTAGATAAGGATCTGTGGGCAAGTGCTTATCATAGCCTGCTTTAAAACAAAGTCCACACAATACGTGGAATCAAAAAGTCACCATTCCTGCAGTTCAGCTTTCTTAACAAAAACATGGCAATAGCAAACTTCAGCTTAAACATTCTCCCCAGATTTTGCTGCCTCTAGGGGCCCTAGCCTGTAGAAATGGCAGGCATCCAGGACACTATAATCAGGGTAAATGCAGGACTGTCTTTATTTCCTGTTTACATGGATTCTTACCTCTTTACTATATGCCCCCAGGCCTGTGCCTATACTGTAGCTGGGAGAGCCTCCCAGCCTGGGTAGACAGACTCATGCTAGTTCCATTCAAGCTAGTTCACTAAAAATAGCTCTGGTGGTGTTGCGGCTTGAGCAGCAGCTCAGGCTCTCAAGCCCACCTGACCCCCTGGTTCTGTGCACGGGTCGCTATCCCGGGTCTCTGGCAGAGCTGCACTGTCCACACTGCTAGTTTTAGTAGGCTAGCTCGAGTGACATTAGTGCAAGTCTGTCTGCCCATCCTGGGAGGCTCACTCCCAGCCACAGTGTAGACCTGCCCCCGGTTGTGTTTCTAAATATAGTGGTTCTCAACCAGAGGTGGGGAACTTTTTTCTATTAGAGGCCACTGGCCCATGGGAGGACGCGGAGGCTCAGAGCTTCCCTAGGCTCTGGGGTGGGGCCAGAAATGAAGGGTTCAGGGTGTGGGACGGGACTCCAGGCTGGGACAGGGGATAGGAGTGTGGGAGCGGGCTCAGGGCTGGAGCAGGGAGCTGGGGTGTGGGTGGCGGTGCGGGGCCTGAGAGGGTCTTAGGGAGCGTGACGGGGTTCTGACCTGGGGCAGGGGGTTGGGGTGCATGTGTGGGGTCTGGGAGGGAGTTAGGGTGCAGGAGGGAGTTCTGACCTGGGGCAGAGGTTGGGGTGCAGGAGGGGGTTTGGGGTGCGGGCTCCAGCCAGGCAACACTTACCTCAGGTGGCTCCCGGTCGGCAGTGCAGTGGGGCTAATACAGGGTCCCTCTGAATGGCTCTGCACATTCCTGGCCAGTGAGAGCTGAGGAGCCGGCGCTGGGGGCAGGAGCAGTGCATGGAGCTTCTCAAATTGCCCCTGCTCCTGGGGGCAGCAGGGACATGCCGGTCATTTCCGGGTCCTGTGGGAATCTGATCAGACTTTTAATGGCCTGGCAATCCCAGCTTCCCCTGCAGCAGGGTGAGCTGGTGCTTGTGGCTCCAGCCCCACGGAGGGTGGAGGGGTAGAAGGCGCCAAGGCTTGGAGCTTCCGGCCTGTGGCATGGACAGCTACCGCGGGCTGCATGAAATGAAGCAGCGGGCCGTATCCGGCCTGCGGGCTGTAGGTTCCCCACACCTGTTCTAAACATTCACAACTAACATCACATAGACCGGACTGATTAGCCTATACTCTGGATCCTCTCTTTGTATAGTGCACTCCCATCCAGGGCTGGTGTGGTTTTTTTAGGCAGAGGCCTACTGAGGGCATCTCCACCCAGGCTGCCTGGCTCCAGCCCTGCATTGTCTGGGAGCTGCATTGGTACTACTGTGGCCAGGGAACTCTCAAAAACAGCAGCCAGAGCCAGGAGCTTACAGCAATGATGCAGTTGGGGCCCAGTCACCCCCCAGCACAGCTCTCAGGAGATCTGTGCCTTTACGTGCACTCCCACACACACACCAGTAGCAGCAGCCAGGCAGGAGCTGGGATCCAGGGCTGCTCCAAGTCAGCTCCAGTGAAGCTGTCAGAGGGGGGCATTTCCCCTTTTAAAGGTACCTGCTGCTGCCTCAGTAGGGCTGTGGTTTAGTACCCCCTAACATGAGAGCTTGTGTGGTGGCCTGAAGTTCCATTTCACGAAGGATTGTGAGATTTGGAAAGCTGGCTTTGTTCCAGTTAGGAATGAAGCCCAAACATTTTGAAATTCTCCACAAAAGAAATTCTGATTTTTTTTAAAAAAGGTTGGCTCAATCAAAATGTTTTGATTGGCTCAATCAAATCAAATTTTGACTTTTAAAATGTTACATTATAATATAGAATGCAACAAGTCAGTTCAAAACAGAACATGAAAATGTCTCATTCAGAAAATGTCTAAACAAGATTTTTTTGATGTCATTGGATCTTCTTCTCCCTCCCTTGTCCCTTCCTTGGTTTGGTGAAATGACAGGATTTTGCAAAGCATTTTGATTTCAGTAGAACAGTATTTTATGACAGAAAAAGGGTTCCATGGAAGTTTTTCTTAGCAGCTCTACTCAACACCTCAAAAGCTGTTTTAAGAGGATGCTTAGGCGAGCAAAATCTCTAATTCCAGCCTTCTAACCAACACACCTTAAGCACTAAGGAATCCAATGTTCCTTAGCCTTTCAACTTCTGATAACTGGGATAACCCTGATAACAGGTTGGCATCTTTTAGGTAAATGTACCAGCCTGCTACAGGCTCATAACAACACAGTATTGAAGTGTTCCACTTACATCTTGCTGTGCAAGACTCATATTGCCAAGATTAATTTCCTGCATCCGAAGCAATAAACCGATCAGTGATAACGATTACGGTACGCAGCAGTTTGATTCTCTGCCTATCTATTATCTAGCGTAGGCCTGATCCTCCTCTCTTTTATATTGGTGGGAAGGGATGCCACCTGATTAACAACAGTGTATTTGGTAGGAGAATTGGGCCCTGCTTGCCTGTCCATATCAGTGATACTAACTAAACTCCTGGCTTTGAGCCACACACAGCTCTATACATAATAAGTAGTAATAAGAGACCTAATCCTGTAGTGCGTAGTCAGGACCTAACTAATAACAAACCTTTGTTGACTCCAATAGAAGTTTTTTCACATGCAGAGACTGAAAAAGGACTGCACGATTTGTCCTGATAAAGCCTGAATAAGGACTTTAATCTACATAAGCCTCATCATTGTCGTCATCACTTAAAAGTAGTAAATAATTAAGGCAAACTACTTTTAGGTAGAAAACATAACCCTGAGAATTATTCTTTCCCTGGGAATATATTTGATATAGTTTTACAGAATTTCGAATGCACATTTTCCGTTCCACAAGGCAGCCGATATACTCATAAAATGGCCAGGTGTGTGACAAAGCTGAGATAGGCCAATGGTAGCTTTGCTACAGCCTGAGGTACTCACAACGTGGGCATCTTGAGCTGCCCAGAAACCAGCATCTTTTGGTGGCCTGTTCAGAGATGTTGCCAAACAGCAACTTCCCTTGTTTTAATTTTTTCATCACCAAACATATCAATTTGATTATTGTGAGGCTTCAAAATTAAGCCAATCCCCATTACTTTTGATTCTCATAATTCCCTGTATTTTTCTCTGCTAGCTAACCTATGGAAGGTGGAGATAAAAGGGTTAGGTTCAATCTAGGAGTAAGTGAGTTAAGGTCCCATTGGTTTTTCACATTTAGGCCATGGAGAGAATTTAATCCTGTGACAAGTACCTTACAGAAGCATTAAATCTTGTGTTCAACACACTATAATCAATAAATGTGATATTAGAAATGGTCAAAAAAATTCCATTGAAATGTATTTTGGGGGGAAAATGGCTTCTTGAGTAAATGGAAATATTTGCAGAAAAAAATCAGCTTTTGTCAAAAAATTTTGGATTTTAGTTTTTAAATAAGAATGTTCAAAGTCTGATTTTTTTTAATGCAAACCCAAAATATTTTCCAAGAAAAATGTGCACGAAAAGAAAAAAAAAATATATATATATATATATACATATATATATATTTGTATTGAAAGTTTTTGCAAGAAAAAATTATCATTTCCCGACCTCCTCTATATGAAATTATCTGGGCTCTGAGTTACTGCAGAGAATTATTTCCCGGGTGTCTAGCTGGTGGGTCTTGCCCACATGCTCAGGGTCTAACTGATCACCATATTTGGGGTTGGGAAGGAATTTTCCCGTGGGTCAAATTGGCAGAGACCCTGAGGTGTTTTTTTTTTCCCTTTCTCAGCAGCATGGGGCATGGGTCATTTGAAGGTTTAAACTATTGTAAATGGTAGATTCTCTGTAACTTGAAGTCTTTAAATCATGATTTGGGGATTTCACTAACTCAGCCAGAGGTTATGGGTCTGTTACAGGGGTGGGTGGGTGAGGTTCTGTGGCCTGCAATGTGCAGGAGGTCAGACTAGATGATCATGATGGTCCTTTCTGACCTTAAAGTATATGAATTTATCTCAGTCTGTGGAGTCTCATCCATTTATCATGGATAGCAATCAAGCACTTGGAAAGCATATTGTGGGTTGCACTTGATTTCCCAATATCTTAATTTGAGCTGACAAATATGAGAGATAGAAGAAACTACCGAGATATAGCCAAAGCCTGGAGTCACTGTCTGACATTTCATTGTAAAGGCCAGCCAAGAAAATAAGACAATGGAGAATGTGGTGAGCTGATCTCTGTGATCTGCAAAGTCCCCAGCCGTGCCCTCTAGCCCTAGTTCTGATAGAGTCTGAATGTAAAGGACAATCCCAGCTTTCATGTAAAAAAAGAAATCTCTAGCCCTTTTCTTGCAAAGGCTCCTTTGAAAATACAAACTGATGTCCAGTCCCTAAAGATTAACGTTTTCTGCTTTGTTAACTCCCCCATTCCCTCTAGCCACAAGGGCTGGATTTTCAGACCTACTGAAATCCGTCACCATGTGTTCTTGGAGGGAGAACAGACCAGTTAGTGGTTTTGGTATGCAGTGCTTCGGAGGCTCTGACTTCACTGCCAAAAGAGGTGAGGTATTACCATGGGATAAATAATGCGTGCTAGCTCTCTGCTGTAAAATGCTAGTGGAGATTAGGCGCCTGTAGTTTTACCATAAGGTTAACTAGGCAACGTCAACCATGGGTGAACATATAGTATTGCGTTTGCTGAGCTATATCATGGCAAAAATTACAAGTGCTTTATCTCCACTAGGATTTTAGCAAGAGAGCTAATGTGCATTCGTTATCCCGTGGTCAAAAACATGCCTTTTTTGGCAGTGACGATATAACCACAGCCTGCCTTTTATGGGGCTAGAACCTCCGCCAGATTTCTCTTAGCTTGATGCTGCAGCGAAGCCAGTGTGGCCTCTTAGATACAGCCTAATAGCATGAGAAGTAGCTTGGCATTGTGTAGTAAACGTGGGGCTGAAAGCAAGGGACTCCTGCATTCTAATCCTAGCTCTGACACAGTTTCTTTAGTCAAAAATCAGACTATTTTAACTATACGATATAATGAGAGTGGTACGACCTTCCTAGTGGATGTAGTTATACTGGTACAGGTGCCATTATATTGGTATAACTGTGACTACACCAGGGGTTGTACTAGTTTAATGATCACAACCCTCTCTGAAATGGTTATACTAGTAAAAAACTGTGCATAGACCAGGCCTTAGTCAAGTCACTTAACCTTTCTGCCATTGTCTACCCTTCTGCAAAGTTGGCAGAGTACCTAGCTCCTGGGAGCTGGGAAGGGCCAGTGTGACGATTCAGCACTAAATGTTTGTAAACCATTGCTCTATCTGTTCTACAAATGAAAAGAATGGCAGGTATATATGGGGTCAGGACTGAATCCCCACAGGTGAATCACCTCGAGTCCTAGAGGATGATGAATACAGGCAACAGCTCAATTCTGAGCAGAGGGAGTTGTACAGCACTTACATGAACTCCCTTCTCCTGGTCATACGGGGAACTCTCTATGAACATCGTAACCAGGATTCCCTACTTTTTCCCCTGAGCAAGAATATGAAGACAATTATTAACCTTAAGGCACTCCTCCTCTGAGAAACCCTTGGGAACTGGTGTTCTATTGAAATCTCAGGACCCTCAGGTGCCTTTGTGCTGGCCTACCTCTCCTGCAAATGGCCTCATAATGGAAGGTTGATCTTTCCCCGGGATTAATATATTGCTGTGCCAGCATCCCTGGCCTTCTGGGGCTTGCACAATATTAAAGGTTCCATTTTATTTTGTTTCAGGGTTTGTTTGTTTTTTTGCTGACTCAGACTCTCCATGCAAGAGCACAATCTGAAAAGTTAGATCTGTTGCTGCTGCATTTCTGTTCCCTCTCACACAAATATCTGTGCACATAAATTACTGCAGAGCTTCAAACAGCAGGCCCAGGCTTTTAAACTATCACCAGTGTATTTATGAATCAGAGTATCAGAGTACAAACTGGCTGTATTTACACAAAGCAGTTATTTTAAGCAACTTCTTTCTGTAGCGCTCTCTAAGGCAACTTCTAAATGAAGTGGTTCCTAATGGCTGCCACTCTTTCTTTACGCAGTTCTGGTTTGTGCTGGGCAAGCTCAAAATGGAAAAAATTGTGATGCAAAGAAAATCTGGAGAAGTTTCACCCAAAAGCCCCTTCTTTCTTTTACAACACTCTGAACTGATACCAAGCATTTTAGTTTCTACAGCTAGTGTGGGTGCTGCAAATTAACTAATTAACATTGCAGGAAAAAAATCCATTTTGGGTTGACCCAAAATAATTTTTTTGTTAATTATTTTTTGGTTCAATGACCAAACTGAAAATTCAGTCAGCTCTTTGCTAAGTAGTTTTGTCTTTGCTATATGCAAAATAATTTACTGAATATCTAAAGCTTGATTCCTTCATTGAACAATAGGCACAGGTAAAGATTTTCTTAAACAATATGCTAAGGATAGTTTAGTTATATTTTAAACTTTCTTGTCCAGAATACTCAATGGATGTGGTATTGGAACCTAACTAAGCTAACTCCCATTAAAGTCAATGGTAAGGTTCCCATTGACTTCACTGGGAGTTCTATCAGGTTTTTGATGACTTACATCAGTGACCAGATTATATCCTCATGTACATCTGACTCCATAGTCTGGCCAGACCACTGTTTTTAAAAATTCATCAGAAAAGGTTGCCATAAGCCTCATATGAATGATGAAATGGCTTTTGCCATCCGTTTGCAGATACTTTACTATCCCATGTTGCTAGATTCGGGGTTTTTTTTCCATCTGTTTAACAAAAGGCTAAACTTAGGCTATGTCTACACTGCAATTAAACTCCCATGTCTGGCCTGTATTAGCTGACTCACGCTTGCAGGGCTTGGGCTAAGGGGCTGTTTATTTGCAGAGTAGACATTCATGTATGGGCTGGAGCCAGGGCTCTGGGACGCTGTGCAGGGGGCTGTCCCAGAGCTTGGGCTCCAGTCCAAGCCCCCACATCCAGTGGTGAGCTGGAGCTGGTTCGCACCGGTTCGCACGAACCAGTTGTTAAATTTTGAAGCTGGTTTAGAACCAGTTGTTAAAGGGGTGGGCAAACTCTGGCCCACGGGCCACATCCGGCCCGCAGGACTGTCCTATCCGGCCCACTTGAGCTCTCAGCTAAGGAGGCTCCCCTGAAAATCCCTTTTTAAATTTTTACTCACCCGATGGCGCTCTGGGTCTTCGGTGGCACTTCGGCAGTGGGTCTTTAACTCGCTCCGGGTCTTCGGCGGCACTTCGAAGGCGGGTCCTTCAGTGTCGCCGAAGACCTGGAGTGAGTGAAGGAACTGGTTCTTCAGCTTTTGGCAGCTCATCACTGCCCACATCTATATTGCAATTAAACAGCCCCTTAGCCTGAGTACCTTAGCCCGAGTCAGCTTACATGGGCTGGCCATAGGTGTTTAATTGCAGTGTAGACATACCCTTAGGTACCCATCATTATTGTATTTGAGTGCCTCATTATCTTATGTTTTACTTCACAATGCCTCTGTGACTTAGTACTATTCTCCCCATTTTACAGCTGGGGACCAGAAACGCAGAGAGTGGTAAGTGACTTACCCACGATCATAAGGAAGTCTGAGGCAGAATAGGGAAAGTGGGGTTCAATACGTGTGTTCTAGGCTACTGCCCTAACATCATTCCTCTCTATCCTGGAATGCTGAGAGCAACGATTTTGCTGTGGTTAATTTTAGCTTCGCTTTGTGCTTACAGGAAGATGTCATCGAAAATGGTACAATAGCTTACGAAAACTGGGTTGTGCCAGGAAGTCCTGTTTACAGGCAGTTTTGGTTCTATGATGTGCAAAATCCTCTGGAAGTGATGAACAATGGATCACGGCCAATACTCAAGCAAATTGGACCTTACACATACAGGTAGGCAAACGCTTTCAAAATATGCTATATGCCATATTAGGACTATTGTAAAAGTTACTGAAAGTTCTTCTGAATGAGACACTGTCCATGAGAAAGAGCTACAGACATAACAGGTATGCCTTAAAATCTGCATACACCCATTGCACACACAACCACATTACATTCATGTGCACAAATTGGGTAAAGGCACATATAAATAAGAGGTGAAATGCAAATTAATATGATTTTTATGTGGGAAAGCTTGCTTGATGCCCTGATCTAGCCTGGGATTAGGCATGCTGGATCAAGGCCTGAAAGCATTTGGGGATTTATAGGCATGACAGGGGAACCCACATTTTGTGGATGTACCTGTTGTAGTATTACCAACACCAAGCATATCCAGACTAGGGACCACTAAAATCATGAGGTTGGCTTAAAAACCATAAAAAATTTAAAAAATAATTAATGTTGCATTGTTTTGATTTGTCTCCTGGTTTGTGAATCTTTAGAGGTCCCATTTCCATGCTTTTCTCTGCAACTGTCAGGGCTAGAAGCTTTCTTTAAAAAAAAAAAAAAAGACCACTGGAATTCTCACATCTTCATATAACTCCGGGACATAATGCTTTAAGAAAAGCATCAATTATGGTGAGATTCACAATAAAGTTGAGAGAAAGTTGGCAACGCTGTTGTGTCTGTAGCTAAAATGTTGGCCCTGAAGCTTCACAAGTACTGTTAATGTAGTCTGCAAAACTTAAACCACCAAAATATTCCTTTTCCCAAGTTTGTTTACCAAGGCCCAAATTCAGCAGCTCATTCCTATTCAGCAAAGCATGTAAGTACATAATTAACTTTAGTAAGGTGACCAGATGTCCTGATTTTATAGGGACAGTCCCGATTTTGGGGACTTTTTCTTATATAGGCATCCTATTACCCCCCACCCCCATATCGATTTTTCACACTTGCCCTCTGGTCACCCTAAACTTTAGTCATGTCGTTATGTCCAATTCACTACAGGCGACAGGCCTCTTCCACCTCAGTGTCTTCTGGGGACACACTCTCCCTCCTACATAATGGCCTAGGAAAACAAATTATAATAGCTTCTACTGACCTCCCTGAACACATGAGAGAGGTTTATCCAATCAGAGAACCTGAACAGTGTATGATATGATGAACTCCAACTAATTCAGATCAAAACTTGAAGAGCTGCATAATAATATTTGTTGCCATCCAAATAGTGTGTGTGTGGCGGGGGACTATCTAATCATGCATTGAGGAAATTACTGAAGAGGCAAAAATGGTATTCACAGGAACCATGGTATTTTCACAGATACTCCTGGAATTCTAAGACTGTATATACAGTGCAGCTGGGGTGTCTGAGCGCAGCACATGTAGGTATACCCAAGCTAGCTTAAATCTAGTTAGCACAGATGCCAATAGCAGTGAAACTAGGACAGCATGGGCTTCAGTGAGAGGTGTACAAGCCCACCTGGGACTATGGGTGCTTACTTAGGCTTCTAGTCCACAACGAAACCAGCGCTGCCATGTCTTCTCTACTATTGGTACCTGAGCTACCAAGATTAAAGACAGCATTGGTATATCTATACATGCTGCTATCACACGTCTGGCTGCGGTGCAGGTGTTCCCCAAAAGGGACATCTTTACAATCTTTTCACTATTACAGTTAGAGCAAGTTAGAAAATGGCGCAAATTTTCCTTGAGAAAGTTTTGAAATTCCTCAGGAAAACTTTTCAGCAACTTTTCAAACAAGAGAAACCAGCTCTAGTCAGGTCCAGTAAGCCTTCTGGCTCTAAAATCAACGTTAAACTATGCTTGGGTTTTGTTTTTCTTTTTTGTATTTTAAGGATGCGATATTTACCCAAAGAAAATATCACTCAACATCCTGACTACACCGTGTCCTATATGCTGCCAAATGTTGTTCGCTTTGAGCCTGATATGTCAGTTGGGCCAGAAAACGACACCTTTACATGCATCAATCTTGCTGTTGTTGTAAGTAAAGAAAGGAAACAATAATATCCCATCTTGGGTATTGAAGGATTAAGGGCAAAAGGAGAGAATTTACAGCTCATAACAAAACTGCTCCATTGTCCTAAAACACAGGAGGCTCGATTCTTTGTACCACTCTGGCAGTGTAAAAGCAGCTTGAAAGTGGGCATGTATTACATGTAATTTAAGGCTCCTTTACATTCTTGATGTACCGTGCTCTTAGTGTCAATGCAAGTCAGGCCCAGGGATTGATTAGTGTCAACAAAACACAAAGCCAGCAGCAAAACTTTTCAGGTGGGATTTATTCACAAAGGGTAAGAGGAGTTTATTGGCCAGTTTTAATGTGAAACTAAACTGATTATCTTGGAGACTGGAGCTCTCTCTCTATCCAAAATACAGTTCAAGCAGTGCATTGCGGGTGTTACCTCCTGTTCTGGCAGTCTCCTCAACCCTGCTCTGGAGGGAGAGGCTGGAACAAATCCCATGCTCATTCTATACTTGGCCTCCCTACTACAATTAGTGTCAATGTGGTAATGTCCCCTGAGCCATCCAATCCCGTTGAGATCACAGTCCTTTTAAGAAAAAGCACATTGCCCAAGAAGCCTAGGACCTGATCTGTAAAGTGGTACTCTACTTGTTTCTGTCCGCCTGAATTATTTGTGTATTTTCATATGATTAGAACATTCGGCTTTGACTGAAGCTATAAATGCATTTTCGTATTGGCTCTTGACTTTGTTCCTGAATTATCTTGAGTTAAGACAAATAATTTGCATTATTATCTTGTCTCCAGATTTTAAGCAGAACTCCTTTAAAACTGGTTTCATAGTAGCAGCCGTGTTAGTCTGTGTTCGCAAAAAGAAAAGGAGTACTTGTGGTACCTTAGAGACTAACAAATTTATTAGAGCATAAGCTTCCGTGAGCTACAGCTCACTTCATTGGATGCATCCAATGAAGTGAGCTGTAGCTCACGAAAGCTTATGCTCTAATAAATTTGTTAGTCTCTAAGGTGCCACAAGTACTCCTTTTCCTTTAAAACTGATGCTATGAAACGGCCCCTTATTAAAACAACTACCATTTATTAATTATTATTATTATTATTATTATTACAAACACTAGTATGCTTGATGCTGTGCAATTCAGAGAGGAAGAATCAGGAGTCAAATGATAGTCCTGTAGCTAAGGCACTGGACTGGCACTGTCAAGATGTGGGTTTAATTTCCAGCTTTTCTACAGACTGTCTATGACCTGCGCTTGATTTCTCTGTGCTTCAGTTCCCCATCTGTACAATGAGATAACAACACTCTGTTTCCCCCACCCATCGTCTTATCTATCCAAGCTACTATGGACTCTCTGGCTATGTCTTTATACAGCACTTTAAAAAAGCGGCCTTCATGCTGTTTGGTACCTTGAGGAGCTCCTGTAATAATAATGCTAGTAGCAGCATGGTTACATTCTGCATTTGAAAATGTTTGAATTTCAATGTTTATTGACCAAAAGGAGACAATATTTGGGTGTGTATGACAAATTTGTGTTTTTTTTAAAAACAGCTCTAATTCCAAACTAAATAAACGTAGCTCCTTTCAATTGAGAGCATCCAGGTGCTTTAGCAATGTTAATCAAGGCTAATATTTTTGAACGTGTATGCACAAAGTTAAGCACCTAAATTCATATCAAGGCCCTAATTCCACAAAGCATATGCTAACTTGAAAGCTCTACCCAGTCCCGAACCCTCTGTGCACCCGTCCCACCCGCTTTCTTGCAATGTGGGAGCAGTGATCTGAACAGCTTGCTCTTATGCCTCATGTCTTAACTTGAGCTCTGCACAGGCTATGCAGAGGGCTAGGGAAATGTCTCCTTATATCGCCTTACTCCACTTCACAGCCTCATTAGTCCCAGTCCAAATCTGTCCCCCAGTACACATATATAAGTGATAATAATGAATACATCTTCTTTGGCACTGAATGTGTCTGCCAGATTATACTAACTGTTGGTACTATTATTATTGCAGGCTGCACCTGCCATGTATCAAAACTCTTTTGTACAGATATTACTAAATACATGGATCAAGTCATCTAAATCGTTCATGCTACAAACCAGAAGTGTGAAAGAAATTCTTTGGGGCTATGAAGACCCATTCTTAAAGAAAGTGCTATTTCCTGTGGAGCAAACAATTGGTGTCTTCTACCCTGTAAGTAAAATCTGTGAGGAGAAACACCCTTAGTGAATGTTCTGTGGAAAGAGACTTGGACACCCTGACAGTGGCAGTTTAGGGAGATAGCACGTAAGGGTAAGTTTGCACTGCCTTTTAAAACCTGCGGCTGTGAGTCTCAGAGACCGGGTCCATAAAATCTAAGCTTGTGGGGCTTGTGCTAGGGTGCTAAAATGTGTAGACATTTGGGCTTGACCTGGAGTTCAGGTTCTGACAACCAGGAAGGGGCCTGGGTTTCAGAGCCCAAGCTGCAGCCAGAGTCTCAATGTCTACACTGCTGTTTGCATCACCATGGTGCAATCCCAATTCAGTAGACCCTTCCTCTGAGATGCACTGCCGGGGGTTTTAAAACGCAGTGTAGACATACCTTAATATGTCCCACTATTCACAGATATTGACATTCTCTCATGGGAAGCAAAAAGAGGAAAGAAATGGCCATAATCAATGGAAGTGACTAGAGAGCATCAACACCATTCCATATGATCCTGATCCTGCAAAAATACCCCCACATGTGGACCCTGCTTCTTTACAGAGTCCCACTGGAGTCGCAGGGACTCTGTGCAAGAGTCCATGTGTGTGTGGACTCTGTTTCAGGAATGGAGTCTCTGATGACGATGGTTTGGAAGTGGGGGCAGAGAGCTTCTCTGCTGTTTTGTTACACCGTGGCACAGTCAAGGATGGGAGGAGAGGGGCAGCGAGGCAGAGTGGCATAGGTCTAAGCCATCCAAACATTTCAAGGATAAGTGTGTAGGTGGCTAGAGTTGGAGAAAGTGTCCTGTCGCTAGAATACCTTTGGGAATTACTATGTATTTGTCTGCTCCTCTACTATGAGAAAGATAGATACCCAGCCAACATGTCAGCAGATAGCAAAATTTGTACTAGCCAGATGGGCTGGTACCCACAGATATGGGAAGAGATCCACCTTCCTAGTCTTTCCTCTAGCACTTAGTTGGGTGGAATCTTTCCCAGATGCTTAGATAATAAGAAATACTTTATACCGTCTCTCCACACTAGTGCACCTATGCACTGGGGCCAGGATCTGACTCTTTAGGCTCCAATTTAGCAAAGCACTTAATTCAAGTGCTTAAACTGAGGCTAGTTAAGTCCCCATGGAATTATTCATGTTTATCAATTTTAGCACATGCTGAAGTGTTTTGCTGAATCAGGTTCTTAGTTTCTGTTTGCTATTAGCGTTAACAAATCGGTGATTTCAAACATCAAAATCTCCATCCCAACCATAACTCCAAAATGTATGAGGACAAAACCCCACACCTGATGTTTGCACAGAGAAGAAAGCATAAAGTCCATAGAGGTTAAGAACATAAAGGACGATTATTCATATATGATCTCACTAAAAGTCCTGAGAGCGGTAAAACTAAACTGTTGTTCTCTGTTCTTGTGTCTTTTACAGTATAATGGCACATCTGATGGACAGTACAGAGTCTTTAATGGGAAAGATGACATAAGCAAAACTGCAATAATTCAATCCTATAAAAACAAAAGGTACCATAAGTACTGTTTATAAGAGAAATGTGCATATTCTTTATGCGTGACTCTATAAAAGACATTACAGGCTTGATTCAGAGCCCATTGTACTCATTGGAAAGACTCTCATTTACTTCAATGAATGCTGGATAAGGTCTAGGATCAGTAAAACCATATTCTCTCTTTTACTCCACCATGGCTCCTTTATGGCCTTAATTTCGGGGAGTTATGGATAGTGTAATCTAACGAGTTGCTGCTGTTTTCCCTTGCAAGTGATTGGATCCCATTAATCCCCTTCCCTATTCCACTGGTTTCACAGGATATGATCGAATACAGTTTGGCCAGATAAAAATATCAAAAGAAATTGCCACTGCTTTCTATTCTTGCACCTTCTTCAATGCATTGAACAAGTAACTACTTCATTGTGGAGCCATTAAAGTTAGAAAGTCATAGAAACACTAGACAGTGATCATCATCCATTACAATATAAAACAAACCTGGTAAAGCAAATCGGGGGTGGGGGGGCAGATTAATCTGCTGATCCTTGTGAATTGCCTGCTCTGGAGAAGTCAATTGTAACTATTGTGAATTCTGTCCATGTCCATACATCTAAATACTGCTCTAATGCACTGTCACAGGAGACACAGGAAGATACGGGGCTTTTGTATCTAACAGCAATCTTTATTATTCCTTTGTCCCCAAAATAATATGATCTGTCAGGCCTTCTCACAGAGAGTTACAAGAAGAACAACTAGTGGAAGGATTGTTTAGGTTGTGTGGAAATTTAGAGATTTTCCATTCCATTTGTTTTCATAGATATTGTTTATATTTTTCATCTAGAAAATTTGGTTTTGGTAGTGAATATTTATGAAGCACATGTTTAAGTCCATATAGTCCATGTCACCTGAACTCTGTTTAAGACAAGTCTCTATACACTACCAAATATCCTACCAGAGTTAGGAAACAGGTGGATTCAATAGCATGTAAATAAAAATACTGTTGAAACTTTTGTACCTACACTTCAAAGACTGCCATTTCAGTAAACCGGGATTCTTATTTCCATAAGTGGCCATTGAGCCTTTTGTGCTTTTCTTTTTAACCAGGGAATCTCGTCAGATTTCTTCATTATGTTTCCCTATTTGCAAAGATCAAAATGTGCACTTTTCAGCTTAGATTACATTTATTTCAGATGAAAGGAAACAGCATGCAAAGGAAGAACAAATTCAGAGCCCTTTTCTCCTTACATTTACATCATGAATAGTTACAGTAAAGTCAGTGGAGCTATAATGGTATAACTGAGGTAAGGAATGGTGTCCCTAGCCTCTGTTTGTCAGAGGGTGGAGATGGATGGCAGGAGAGAGATCACTTGATCATTACCTGTTAGGTTCACTACCTCTGGGGCACCTGGCATTGGCCACTGTCGGTAGATAAGATACTGGACTGCATGGACCTTTGGTCTGACCCAGTATGGCCATTCTTATGTTCTTCTTATGAGGAGATTCAGGCCCAAAACCTCTATGAGAAAAGCAAGTGAAGTGGTTAACTCTGTAACATTCTGCAACTGAACTGAAAACCAAAACAACAGCCCCCTGCATCAAGGAGGAGACTTCTCTCTTTTGAAAGCATCCCTGTTCAGTTACATAGGCCGTACTTCAGCAGTGAATGATTGCAACTACATAGCAGGGCCTATGTAGCTAATTAGGTTGAAATAGGTTACATTAAACAATACATGGAATGTGGCATGACCAGAAACTGTTTTTTGTTTTTCGTTAAAGCACTCTTTCCATCTGGGCTGGCCAGTGTGACATGGTCAATGGAACAGGTGAGTCTCTCTCTCTCTCTCTCTCTCTCTCTCTCTCTCTGTTCATAAGAGAATGACCAACTTAGTGAAAGCACTATGGGCCGCAGAAAGTATTTTCCCTTTTAATTGTGTGAACAGTGTAATGCAGCATAGATTTCTTTTTGTGTAATATATGAATACAATCTGAGTCCCAAAATGCTACAAAGAGTTAAGTAATGCACTCACGGAAAACTATACTAGAGAAAATATTATACTACAGATGCTGCAATCTGGTGAGCCTGGGCTTGTGGAAGCCATAGAGAAGGCTGTTGCAATAGTAAAAGTGTTATAGACATGGACAGTAGCGGCAAAGGGGGGGTCTGATGATACAGCGTTACATTGGAGGATATGTGTAATGTTTCTCTCTTTGACGCACTTAGATGAAGGAAGTTCAGATGAAGCCACAAATTCATTTGGTCAAAACAAGTAGCAAGGGTGGACATGGAGGTGTCAAAATGTATGTACAGTTGTGTTATCATTGTCATCGTAAAGGCAATAGCTAAGATTAAAGATAGACCAAGATGACCAAAAGGGAGAAGGTAGATAGGAAGGAGCAGAGGGCCAAGAAATTAATCCAGTGATACTCCACGCTAGCAATAGCACAAGGGGACACAACAAACTTTGAACAGTTTATCTTGCATGTTGTGTGCACCTGCAGTTCTCTTCCCAATAGGTCTGAAGCGAGAGAGTGTGAAAACAAGCAGGTTTATTTGTACTGTACTGTACTAGCTAGAATAGAGCATTCTCCTTACAGTAAAGCACACACAAGTGATTCAGATATGATAACAACTTACTAGTGCTTAAGCTTCTTATGAAGGCTGAGTCAGGAGGAATTGATGCTTCATTGCAGTCTGTCCTAGTGATTATTTGTTAAGCAGTATTCTTAGCTCCTGGGACGTTTCTTCATCTCTTTCGTCTTTGACTTGAACCTTTCCCCCATTCTCAGCCTTTTGTTTTGCTCTTCCT
Source organism: Dermochelys coriacea (assembly GCF_009764565.3). Classification (NCBI taxonomy): domain Eukaryota; kingdom Metazoa; phylum Chordata; order Testudines; family Dermochelyidae; genus Dermochelys; species Dermochelys coriacea. The sequence goes on from NC_050068.2 coordinate 332,031,514, forward strand.
TCCTTGCAATGGTGAAATCAGGCTTGCAGACTGTAGACTATATGCATTTTCTGGTAAATGGATTCAGTGGCTCTGGTGTGGTATAAACTGAAGTTAATCAACCCATGCTTGATGAATAAAAAGGATTTTACATATACATTCATAATGGCTGTTCAAGAGAGATTATGACCTTGGAGAATTAAACAGGACCCTAAAATCCTGTCAACACCTGTGAGAGCTGCTTCTTAGTCAGGTATTGTATCTGAGAGGATATGGAGAATGAGGGAAAGTATTTTGTAGCCAGAGATGGAGCTGAACTGATTGTGTCTGTTCTAATTCTTTTTCTTTGTCCCTTTTATGGTTGTTAATCTGTCCTCATCCTAGAATGAAATGTAACTGTGGTAACTGGTTTAAAGAGGAAGGCTTCCTTGCATTAAACTGTCAAAGGACTCTATATTTGCCTTTTAAATTCCCAGTGCTCTAGCAAAAGAACAAGATTTTTAACAGTAAAATTAGCAGCCTCCAGAGATGACTAGTAGTCACTGTGTGATCCAACTCAGTGTTTAGTGGATATTCAGTTTGTTGTCACAACAAGCACTATGTTCAGGTAGGCCAACTGCAAATCAGAGTTCTGTATGGCAAGAATTCCTCCTTTTCTTTTGGACTTTCATATCACGGGGTGGAGCTGTTTTCCCTTACTAGATAAAATGAAGTGTTTGGATAACTAAATTAAACACCATAGGCAACATTCTCATCCAAGGATTTGAAAGTCAGTCAGGTTTTGCCAAGCCATTTCCTAGGCTGTCAGGATTTAGGAATAGCACACAGACATGTGGCTGGATGGAATCTGGGCTTGTATGAGAAAAGCCCCTGCAGATAACAAAGGTCGAGTGATGGTCTGTAAGAGAATCTCCTTGCTCCTGTCATCTAGGCTGAGGATGCTAAGATACCAGAGAAGCATTTATAACTCTGTGATGGGTGCTGTATAAAACCTAAATAGAAGCTGTTACAGGCTCCAGAGAATGAACTGGTTAGAGGTTTGTTACAGCATCCTGCTGGGCAGGAGCCATCTTCAGAGGGAGGTGGAGGTGGATATTGAGTCAATATGTAGTTAGAAACCCATGTTCAAAAGCCTAGGGCTATGATGTTTATAAGTGCTGAGCATCCATAATTCCAGTTAAGTCAATAGGTTGTTCATCTCTGAAAATCAGTTCTCAACCCTTCTAGCTACGTAAACCCTGGAGCTGAATCTACTAGGCAGCGGGGAGCCAAAATTAGTACTTTTCTGTGCCCCATATCTTCTATGGCACATACCCTCATCTTTGTTAAAGATATTGCCTGCTCGCCACAGACTATATGTGCCAAATTTAAGATTAAAGGACTTATTTAGAGAGGGTTCCAAAATTAGGCCTATAACAGAAAACAAGACTTGGCCACTACCTTGCATAAAACTTTGTGTGCGCAAGCACTAGATTTGTCTTTCTTTGTCCTAAAAGTATGGAAAAGACCACAGCTGAGTGTGGCGTTATCAACGATCTCATGTCATAAAAGTAGAATTGCATTCACGCTCTTATTTTATTTCATCCACAGATGGTGCATCATTTCCTCCTTTTGTAAAGAAGGACCAGATCCTGCGCTTCTTTTCCTCCGATATTTGCAGGTAGGACACTTGGAGATATCCATATTGTGCTCATATTCCTATGTGTGTTCACCAAAAATCATGTTCTTTGAAAAACTATTTAAGACAGTTGCTGAAATTGCTCTGCTTGGTCTCGGGTCATTGAAGCAACTCAATAAACAAACCTTTGGCTTTAACCATATGAATTTGCTGTGTTCATGATTGGCTACTTAAAGCCTGATTCTGCCACCCTTAGTTGTACTAAGCAGTGAGTAGTTGCAATGCCTCTTAATCTCTGATCCTTTGCACTGGTGTAATTCAGGAGTAACTCCACTGAAGATCATAGAGTTACAGTGGTAGACGTGAATGGAGACTCAGGCCCATTGACTATTCATACAAGTAGTACTCAGTATTAGGGTTGCAGAACTTGACCTGTAGGCTGCATTTACATGACAAGCAGCAGCCATGGCAGTGAGTCTCAGAGCCCGGGTCTACAGACTTGGGCTTGCGCTACAGTGCTAAAAATAGCAGTGTTCGACACTTAGGCTCAGGCTGGAGCTCAGGCTTAGAAATCCACCACCCTCAGTGTCGGAGCCCAAGCTTCAGCTCAAAAGGTCTACACAGCTATTTTTAGTGCCATAGCATGAGTCCTATGAGCCAATCTACAGACCCAACCTCTGAGACTCACTGCCACAGGTAGGGCTGGCACGAGGTATTTAAGCATTATTTTGAGGGCTTATGTGGAGCTTAACTGATGCACAGGCCAGCTGTAGAGGCATGTATTTCATCCTTCATAGCTAAATACACCAAACTGCTTTCTCTCAGAATATGACACGTATTACCCAAAATAAATAAACACATAATAAAAAATTAATAAATCTCCTTGCAGTTTTTCTTTTCAGTCTGTCTTTTCTGCTATTGCCATACAATGTCCCTGAATACTCCAGTGGGATAGTTACAAACACTGCTCAATAGATTTAAAGGGAACGGAAGTGTAATTCTTCCAGGAGGTACATTTGCAGGCTCAACTTTGATTTTCAGTGGCGGGAATGAGCTTTTTCGTCTTTAAAATGCATAATTTATTTTAAAAGTTGTATTAAAAAGGATCAAGGTTTATAAATCAAATTCTTATCATGGAGCAGCCTGGACCCCAAAACTGAAATATGCCAATGACAGCAAAAGACTTTTCATGTACCTGGTGAAGAAGAGAGAAACTGTTTCTTCATTCAGGCAGTTGGATGCAGACAGACCTTGTTTGGTTCTTTAGTTCTCAGATCAAGTAATCATAGTCGCTTCTTTCTAGTAGTACCACACAGGGTCTCCCTAAATTCTGACCTAGTCTCAGCAGTCAGGGAAGGCAATGTTTGACATAATATAGGACACGGCAACACTCAAAATACTGCTTTCTTCTAACAGCTTGTCTACACTAGAATGTTTTGCCGCTGTAACTACACCAGTAACACCTTCCCCCACCCCAAGCATGGATGCAGCTATATCAGTATAAAAGGGTTTATATCAGTATATCTTATTCCAGTTTGCCAAATGAAATAAGTTCTACAAGTATAAGATACCTTTAAAAAAATCACACCTCTGACATAGTAATACCATTAAAACTTCTCTAGTATATAGCCAGGCAGAAACCACTCTGAAAGACTTAAAACATTCCAACACCACAGGCACTGTAGATCTTTGCTGGGGGAGGAGTTGTTTCTACATTTACACTTAACTGTATATTTTTGTCTATGTTTCTGTACTTTATATAATAGAATAATAGAACCATGGGGCTAGAAGAGACTGCAAAGGTCATCTAGTCTAATACCCTGCCTAGAGGGTTGTATCGAAACCATCCAAGATAGCTGGCTATCCAGCCTCTTTTTGAAAACCTCCGGTGAAGGAGGTTCCATGACTTCCCTCAGCAATTTGTTCCATTGTCCTATTGTTCTTACAGTTAGGAAGTTTTTCTTGAGATTTATAAAGTCACCACTACCTGTGTCTCTTTTTTGGAAATGTCATGTACTCTTGTTCATTGTCTGGGCAGTTCCGCAAACTGCTAATCCAGGGCTAAGGGAGCCTGGAATTATCTGAGCAGCTGCCAAGAGCACTTTATCATTCAAAAAACGAGAAAGGTAGGGCATCTTTATAATGCATCAGACATGAATGTGTACTAGCAACCAAAACACCTGTAAATACAATATAAACTAGAGACAAATGAAACATTTCTCTTTTATATTCAGATCTATCTATGGCATATTTGACAGTGAGCAGATTGTGAAGGAAATCCCCCTGTATCGTTTTACAGTTCCTCGTGCAGCATTTGCATCTCCACTCGAAACTCCAGAAAATAAATGCTTCTGCACAGAAGAGGTTCAATCAAAGAATTGCACAGTATCTGGAGTCTTGGACATTAGCGCCTGCAAAGAAGGTAGAGTAGTAAAATGTCACTAATCCAAACAAGCCATTTGGCCTGGGGAAAAGGATGGTTCTGTAGTTAAGGTACTAGACTGGGATTCAAGATTGTTGACTCTGCCACAGATTTCCTGTGTGATCCTGGGCAAATAACTTAATCTCTCTGAAACATCTATTCCTTAATTTGAATACTTCTTTACCTTCATGAGATGTTGTGAAGATAAATTTATGAATGCTTCAGAGCTGCTCAGAGACTGTGGTGATGGAGCTATATATCTAGCTTTGTGATGGTTCAAATGCAAGAAATAAAAATATGAGAGATGCATAAGGAAGAGCGAGAGAGATGGAAGTTTCAATATCATTTACACATTCAGGGCTAAATTATCCCTTTTCTCTGTGGGGGGGAAGAATAAAAGGAGCTTCATCCACTGCATAAAAGCTTTGAACATTCATAGTTCCTGTGTTCATGAAATCTCATATACATGGTTTGATAACTATATGTGCATATATAGGATGAGAGCAGCAGCTGTTTTAACTCAATGTAGTTCCATTGGAGTAAATTTACAGCTGGGAATTTGGCCCATATGCTGTAATTTTAATAGCAATTAATTTTACTCATGCAAATTATCTACATACCAATAGGATGGTAGACACTACAGAATCTCTCTCTGCTTTAGGTTTAGTAAATCTTCACAATGAATGTGTATATTTGTGTGCATATCATAGATATTTATTTATATATAAATAAATAAAATGTCCTCAGGTGAGGTTCTTCAATAAGAGAAACCAATTAAGACTTGACTTTCCAATTTTGCTTGTCTTTTTATAATAGGAAAACCTGTGTATATTTCACTTCCCCATTTTCTGTATGCAAGTGAAGATGTGTCCGAGAATATTGAAGGATTGAGTGCAAATAAGGATGAACATGAGACCTTTTTAGATATAGAACCTGTAAGCCAACATTTATAGTATTTGTTTCTTGATAACCATGCACAGTATTGCTTTCCAGTGTAGTTATAATACTGATTCATTTTAGATATGATCAGAGGAGTCCATATCTTGGTATTTGGGTTCTGCAGAACCCCATCAAATCTTATTCTGACCTCCAAAGTTTCGCAGCTCACATAAAAGTGTTAATTTTGACTCATCTCTATAGTTGACAGATTGGGGTCAGTTTGGTTTGGCAAAATCTCAGTCAGATTTTGGTTTTTACAAAGAGTCCATTTTCTTCGGATCATCAACATTCGGAGAGATTTGGTTCCAAGAGTCGGGTTTTGCACACTCTCCCTGAAAAAAGGATACTTGAAGATGCTCTCGGAATAAATTAAAGTTACACAGATCATGCTTTTTAAACACTTGCTACTTGCTATTCTAAATTGCCAAATTGTCTTTCTTCCAGCACAAAATACAAACATTTCTTCACAATACTGTTCAACTTCTCAGTCTACATGAAACAACTCAACTGTAAATCATAAACAGATATGTAGAGCAGCATAGGATCAGATGACCTTTTTTAGGTAACCATATGCCATATGTAGCACCACATAGTATGACAGTTTGGTGACCACAATCTTTGCTATGAATTATGGTGTCAAATACGATCTTTGTCTTGTTCTGTGATCGCTGTTCTATGTACGTATAATGTACAATGATGAAAGTGGCGTCCATGTGGTCTTATAGATGTATGCCATACATTTCAAAATTTCATCCATGGTGGGTGAAAAATCTATTGAGGCCTCATTTTCAACTGATGTAAATCAGTGTAACGCCACTGAAGTCAATGAGATTACTCTACTTTGCACCAGCTAAGGATCTGGCCCAAGATTGTGTTTAAGCCCAAGTTTTTATATTCCGCTCTAAGTTATCCCTTACAGAGCTCATCTATTTTTGTTGTGTTTTAAACATGTTTTGATTTTGTTGGTTTCATTAAGTAGTAAACCTCATCTAAATTATACTCACAGTTTAATTAAGTTGATCAAGTAATTGCAGTACAGCCTGTTCTGCCTTCCAAGTGAATGACTGTAACAATGAAGCCTCTCGTTTATCTGATTCCATAGTACATTTGATTGTCACACTGTGCAACTGTGATAAATCCCTAAATAAACATTGTTGTTGAACATCTGATTTTAATCAGCTTCAATTTTCCCTCCACTTGGGTCCTAATCCCGCAAAGCATGTGCTTAACTTTAAGCATGTGAGCAGTCCCATTGAATTATTTAAATCCAGTTATTCAAATTCTTCCAATTAAACACTTTTTATACTGCATTGGAGCCTGGCTGAATCATTGAAAAAACAAGTTAAAGTGGGGGAAAACTGAACAGATAATATCAAAACATTTAACCTTTAAGATGAAGTTTAAGATTAACCTATGTGTCTGAGAAAGTAGTTGTGAATCTCATGCATCTTCCTAAGGTACAGATGTTCACAAAAACAATCTCTGCAATTGTTATTAATTAGAGGTGGTCAAAAAATGGAAATTCCACCCTATGGAAAATCTGAGACTTCAAAATTTGTTTTGACCTGAATCAGGATGGAAAGTTGAAATCCTGGATTTTTTTCACAAAACAAAATATCTAGAAATATTTAATTTTGAGCTTATACATTATAACATAATGTAATATAACAAACATTAAAATGCTGAAGTCTAAATGAAATATTTAGACTAGAGCTAGTTGGGAATTTTCTGACAAAATGTTTTTTTGGTTGGGATTGAAACTTTCCATGGCAATGTATTCATTTCTCAGGTTCAGGATGGGATTTCTGGGGAGTGAATGTGAGACCAGAGTAGTCAATAGCATGGTGGTCAGAATACTCCCCTAGGTTGTGGGAGATGCAGTTTCAAGTCCTTGGTACAAATCAGACAAAGCAGGGACTTGAACGTGGGTCTCCCACGTCCATGGTGAACGCCCTGAGCACAGGTCTAGGGGCTATCCTGGGGGCAAAGAGCCTCTCTCTCTCTCTCTCTCTTTTTTGTTTTGTTTGTTTGGTTTTTGGTTTTGGGTATAAAATTTGAGTGGTATTATTTTCATTTTGATGAAGACTGAGAGAAATTTCAAAAACCTCAGTTTTCACGAAATGGAATTCTTGTTTTCTGGCCAGCCCTAGTTTTCACCTTATCAGAATGAAACATTTTGTCTTTATCGAAACAAAACATTTCAATTATTTCCTGCCAAAAATTTTGATGAAATTGATATATTCCTGCAAAGTATTTTGAATTAATCAAATCAGCATTTTCTGATGGAAAATGGCTCTAGTATTAATTTACAACCTTTCTAGTCGTCTCAATAAAGACACAAGAACAGAATGGGTATGAAGAATGAAATGACCCTTTGACCCCTTGAGGTAATCCCAATGGTAAACAAGTTCATGAACAGTGTTAATTCAAGTTTCTCTGATGTACCTATTCCAGACTTAAGCTTGTAGTGTCCACTATCACGAGCATTAAATTCATTGTGGTTGTTTTATTTATTTTGTTTTATTTTGTGTTTTCTCCTTTTCTACCTTTCTGGCTTTAGACCACAGGGTTTACGTTACGATTTGCCAAAAAGCTGCAAATAAATTTACTGGTCAAGCCAGCACCAAAAATCGAGTAAGTGTTTTCTCTGTGTTTTGTTTCTAAAACATAGGTACAATATATTGTTTGTTAGCCCTTTTGCAATTAGGGTGACTGGCTCTACAAAAATGCTTGGTACGGTTTCAATAAATATAACCTAAATATTAAATATACATTTCATAATGACAGTATTATGATAGTGTGTCTCAGTTCTGCAGTATGACATCTATGTGTTTATACTCCTAAACCAACCCATTGAAGATCCCCAGCATTGGGAAAATCCTTGGGTAGAGTAAAGGAATGAAATAGTTCCTATACAGCTCACATCTCAGCAGTTGGCACAGGATACTTGATGAGGGTATCCTTATACCCTAGTGATCTCTGAGTGTTAGAATGTCCCTTGAAAATTGGTGGGGGTAAAGAGAAACAAGGAATAGTTGAGGACTTGTGCCCACAATATTACTATTAATGAAAGCAGTAGTTAATACTTAATCTCAGTGTTCCCTGAGACTTCAGAAGAAGATTCACTTGGTGATTTCCCTTCCATCCCGGGCTCTGAACTTAATCATTGATCAAGCCCAAAGTGAATACGATTTATTTTTATAATTATCATTTAATTATATTACTGGAGACTTAGGGGTCTGCCCTTCAGGATGATACATACTTTGGCCCTGATCCTACAAATGCACTTAAACATGTATGTGCAAAACTTTCAGCATGTGAATAGTCCTATTGATTTCAGTGAGGTTACTCAGGTACTTAAAATTAATCACATGCTTAAGTGTTTTGCTGAATTAAGGCCAGAGTGCTCTGCAACTTGCAAGATCAAGTTCCTAATTCTTTTCCTACACTTCAGTATTTTCTATCACCCAAAGGAAGCTTTTTGAAATAAAATGTTAGAACACTTTCTAACAAGCTTGTAAGTCCATTGCAATCAGAAATAAATGTAAATATAAAAGTTGTGAAATTTTGTAAATAAAATCTTAAATATTTTCCAGTTTGTGAAATTTCAAAATGCCAAAAATTTCAACCTGCTCTGTAACTCATAAAAAGCCCAAATATTTGTGAATGTCATAAATGTTCCATTTTTAATTGAAAAAAATTTGCTGATATTTACATTTTTTTTAAAAAATGTCCTTCAACTCTGACATTTGCACATAGAAGTCAAATTTCAGATTTCTTGGGAATGTCTGGCATGCACAAGGGGCCTGATCTAGTGCCCATTGAGGTCAATGGAAAGACTCTCATTGGCTACAGTGGGCATTGTATCAGGACTTAGATTCATGTCATGAATCTATAAACAATAAATGAGATGAGAAGCAAAAGCAGAATTATATAGTATATGGAGATTGTGAATAATATAATCATTCCAAAACTAGTGCCAATGAAAAAGATAATGGATACCATACTGTGAGACTGTTGATGCAGCACATTGCACAGGAGACACACAGTGTGCTTTCTCAAAGAGACTCTTTACTTTTGTTCTTCATTGTTTTATTTAACTTAATTTAAAACAAAAGTCATTATGACTGAAAACTGTATGGAAAAAATATATACACATGCACTAGTCTTGGAATGATCCCATTATTGTGCATGCATATATACAAATATTTGGGCTAGGTGAGAAATGGATTTCCCATCAGACAAAAATGTTTGATGCTTCAAAATGTTTTCTTATCTTGAAATATGATGAAAAACTGAAATCTCAAACATTTTTGAAAAACAAAAATCCAAAACATTTTTTCATTTGGATCATCCAAAATGGTTTGCTTCAATAATTTCGAAAAATTTCATTTCAGTGTCAACCTTTTTTCTCTTTTCTTTATCTTTATGTTAAATTTAGTAAAATTAAGAAATTATTTGAAATCCCCAAATGGAAACTTTCTGGTTCCATATTGTCAAAATAGGATGTTTCAAAAATCTCAATACTTTTTTTACCAAATTTTTTGAGTCAGCTGTTTTGTTGAACTTGTCACTGTTTGACAAATAGTTTCACTTTCAACAAATACATATTTTTTGATAAAAATGATTTGTTAAAAAGTTCCCAATCAGTGCTAATAAATACACACACGTACTTAATATTTTGAAAGAGACTACTGGTTCCATTCATGGTCCCTATTTTAAGTATAAAGTATACTCTTCAAGCTAGTAGAGTCTTTCTAAATGGAAGAAACCTTTTAAATCTATCCACTGTATGTACACATGCACATAATTATTATTTATATGTGGTGGCAGCCACAGGCCTCAATCAGGGATCAAAACCTTATTGCACTCTAGGTACTGTACATGCATTTCATTTAGAATACAGTCAAAGAGCCACCTCTGACCCCACAAGAGATTGTAATCTAACTATATGATAAAAGAGAATAGAATTGAAAAACAGATTTGGGAAGGGCAAGGTAGGAGAGAAACAATTATGTTATAAACATATAGATGATCATACAGACTATCTATCTAGCTACTTTCTCATACCCAGAGTACTAGATGGAGGATGGTATGCATAATGGCTATAGTCATAGGTGCCCATTCCGTGGGTGCTCCGGGGCTGGAGCACCCACGAAAAAAAACTAGTGGGAGCTCAGCATCCACCAGCGGCAGATGTTTAGTGGCTTGGAGAGGGGACTGGGGGAGGGCAGAGACCAGCAAGCAGCAGGTGGATGGGGCCTCATGGAGAGTGAGGAGTGGGGCAGGGGTGGGTGGAGCAAAGGCAGAGTCTAGGGGGAAGAGTTGGAGTGGGGGCAGGCCTCGGGGCAGAGTGGGGGTGGAGCACCCCTGGGGGAAAAGTAAAAGTTGGCGCCAATGGCTGTAGTTACCTATATACTTTTTACAGAGGAATGCTGTAGTTTGAATTTATTGGAGATTTGCCACCTGAACACATACAAATTGTACTTCCTGTCAATTTCAGCAAAGTGGTAGAGTATAGGGGTATGAGAAATTGCGAGATGGAAATTGTGAATGTGCAGATAATGTGTTGTGGCTGTTTCAATTTTTTATTTCAATATTTGTTGCAGTGCTTTATCAAAACTTACAAGATCCTATATCTTTCCTATTCTTTGGCTGAATGAGGTTAGTATGTTTTCAGTCTATTAAATCATTCTAATTATTTCATCTTTATTAGAAATAATCTAGGAGATTTACCAAAAAATAGTCCGGAGTCAAAGTTTTCAGTCTTGTTTGCCTGAAATTAGTCATCTACAGCTAAAGCCACAAAAGTAGTTAGACACCTAACTTCCACTTTAGATGCCTAAATGCAACAGGAGGGGTCACTGACATCCTCAAAACCCCTACTCAACTGCTGCCTAACACTGTAAGCACCTAAACTCCCTAGCTGCCTGTGTTTCTTTCAGTGAGCATGAGCACAGCTACCTCAGTCTAGGGCCTCAGGTTCTTATTTCATACCTGACCTCAGCAGGTTCATCAAAGTAGGTGCTAACCAACCTGTCTCACTAGTGGGGCCCGATCCAGCAGGCATTTTGAGCGCAAGCCTCCAGCTACACAAAACAGCTGGAGGAGGTGATGGAGGTTGTGGTTAAGGCACTCTCCTTAGATGGGGATACCCTTCTCCCCAAATCCCTTAGAATCATAGAATATTAGAGTTGGAAGAGACCTCAGGAGGTCATCTAGTACAATCCCCTGCTCAAAGAAGGACCAACACCAACACCTTCTCCACATCAGGCAGACAGAAGACTTGAACCCAAGCCTCCCACATCCTTGATGAGTACTCTAATCCCTGGGCTAAAACTTGTTTGCAAGTCAGAAGTTAGGCTTATGCACTTTTCTCCAGCTGAGAATCCCAGTCGGTGACAGGCTCCTAGACTTAGCCCTCTCGCCTAGACTTAGGAGCCTAAGACCCTTAGGGGGAGGGGCTTAAGACCCATTCCTCAGTATTTCCTATTGGCTAGCTCTGGCAGCTTCCTGCTCCTCAAGCCGACTTTTGCAGATCCCATTCTTAGATGCATATCCCTCCATAGGCACTGTGTAGGGAGCCTGGGCACCTAACTCAGGGCTGTGAATTCCACTGGGTGGCAGAGCAACAGTTCGGCACTGCAATGCTGAACATTGCAAGGCCCAAGTACTTTGTGGATCTAGCCCTTAAATCCATGTATATGATAACATTATATGCAATCACACTGTCTATAATGTGCATATGTTCCATGAGAAAGGACTTGCATACTTCAGCTGTTAATGTTCTTGCACTGTTTCAGACGGCGACTATTGATGATGAGAAAGCAGCAATGTTCAGATCGAAAGTGATCTCTCCAATCAAGCTGCTGAACTTGCTGCAGGTGGTGCTGATCATAGTCGGTTGTGTGATGTTCCTAGCATTCACAGTCTCATATTTCATATGCCGATCGAATAAATTAAGTAAGTAGATCTCTGGTGCAGCTTGTGCAGCCCTCTACGGGAGCTTCACTAGAGTAATGACTTCAGTTTAGGGTTGCCAATTTTGGTCGGATGGAGGTTTCATCACATGGCATAATCTTTAATGAAAGGTTAATCTTTAAGCCCTGCCTGGAGACTCCAGGACAACCCTAGAGGATTGGCAACCCTACTGTTACAGCCCCAAGAATTATTCTAAATTCCAATCAACCTTAACACTTATCCTTTCAGTTTCACTTCTGGTGTTTCCTTTTGTAAATTTCCAGCATTTTTCAGTTGACATTTACAAATTCTGCTCCTAGCCCTATTCAACCAAGGTGCTATTGACAGATTGAAATTCATGCAAGATAAGAATTTGGGAATTGGGTGACTCCAAGAGTGATGTCTTGTTTTCAATGAGTCAATGGGGCTTCTGTGACCTGAAAAAAACCATATATGTTGTCCAGAGCTATTCCACAGATCAGAATGGCCTCCCTGGCTGCTCCATTGTCCATCTATCTAGTAGAATGTCAGGTGAAGCCACATAGTTGCAGATCCACATGATCTCCTAGCAGCAAGTCCCTGCTGGAATCCCTAAACCTCCAGTGCACTGCAGTGCAGGCCTCCACTCTAAGCAGAGTGATCAGGGTCCATGGATCTCTTCCATAGGGTTCCCCAATTCTCCCTGATCACCATTCTGCATCAGAACCACATCACTTTCTCTGAGTCTTGGCCCTATGTAGCCATGGAGAATAGGACTGGACATGGTCCTATAATGCACAAAGAGGTACAGTAGAGTAATCCAAATAATGGCAGTGGATTTGATATGAGTTTAGATGGGGATTTTTTGGGTGATTTGAAGGAAATGAGGGAGTGTATAACATCAACGTCTATCAATAATATCAGAGTACAAATATCATATATATAGTATAGAACAGTGGATCCCATAATATAAACCAGGAGGTTTTCAGTTCCCACAATACACCTTTCTCTCAGGTCAAATGGGTCAGCCATTTTGTAGGAAGAGTGTATGCCACATGATTCATTAACTTTTGACTTTTTCCATTATAGGTAACAAAGAAGTTTACTTGTAGGCAATAATTACTTCAAATTTCACACAAGGAGTTTGTAAAATTCAGTGGCAAAACAGTCTGGTCTTATGTTATCGTTTATACACATAAACACACTATGGAATGTATGTGTCTTTCCTTTCTGTGAAGAATGTACAGAATCCAGCTTCTCAACCAGCGACACCTGCTGTTTCAAAAAGCCCATTTTTACAACTTCATTGAAGAGGCCACAACATCATCATATTCTGAAACCACTATCATGGTACAAACCTCTATTACAAATAGCATATTAGCAGGTGAAAAGTGAAATCCAGTTTGGAATCCAATCCACTTTCTGCCATTTATATAACTTGCTAGTTCGCTTCTCTTGAGACTGTGAGAATAGGAGTAAAAGCCAGTTGCTGATGTTCTGGTTCTAAGTATGTGGGACGGTGACCTCATCAAGCTCATGCAGTGCCCTAGAAGTTATTTTTTTCCATTCCTTCAAGCAATGGAAGTTGCTGCAATAGAACTGCTCTCCTCTCTTCAGAGATGTGAATTTTAATGACTATAAAGTTTATTATGTAATGTGGTTAACCATAGTATCTGAATGTCAATAAAGGGTTTCTGAAAAGCTTTATTGTAAACTATGCATGTACAGACATCAACAAAATACATGCATGTCTGCTAACAGTGGCTGATCCATACCCACAAACGGCTTCCTTTCTAAACATTTGTGCAGCAGCCCCATCCCTGTCCTTGGTCTGCTGTGCTCTCCTCCACTCTTTTCACTGGAACTGCTGCTTTTCTTTCTGGCACTTCCTTGGCCAATAGCTAGGGCCCTACCAAATTCGCGGCTGTGAAAAATGCATCACAGACCGTGAAATCTGGTCTCCCCCGTGAAATCTGTATAGTAGAGGGTAAAAGTACAAAAAAGACCAGATTTCACAGGGGAGACCAGCATTTCTCAAACTGAAGGTCCCAACCCAAAAGGGGGTTCGGGGTGGGGAGGGGTCACAAGGTCATTGTAGGGAATTTCCGGTATTGCCACCCTTACTTCTGTGCTGCCTTCAGAGCTGGGTGACCAGAGAGCGGTGGCTGCTAGCTGGGCGCCCAGCTCTGACGGCAGTGCTGCCGCCAGCAGCAGTGCAGAAGTAAGGGTGGCAATACCACGACCCTCCTATAATAACATTGAGATGCCCCTGGACCACCCTTTTGTTTCAGGACCCCTACTGTTTCAACATGGTGAAATTTCAGATTTAAATATCTGAAATCATGAAATTAATTATGTTTAAAATCCTATGACCGGGAAATTGACCAAAATTTGGTAGAGCCCTACCGATAGCATTTCCCCCTGCAAAATAAATTCTACTTCTCTCAGTCCCTTTTGTCAAGTGTCCTCCACCACTAGCTTAACACTTAGGGGACAAGGGGACTCTTGCTTCTTCTCAAATTTCCCCAAAACGAGCAGCAGATTCCAGGCCTGCTTAATCTCCTCCACAGGCAGGAGCAGATTCTAGAGAAGACCGGCAGACCCGCTAACATCCTCATGGCTTTGGTAGAGTATCTGTCAGTCCCACTCTCCAGATGGAGAAGAACACAAAGGAAGGAGGTGTCCAGAAGCCCATTCCCTTTCAGGCTATGTGTTACAGCTGTACATGCACAAACAGCTGTTTAACAGGAAAATTCAACCTGGGTGTTCATCCTGTAGCCACTGAAGTCAAGGCAGGCTGTTGGATTGACTTCAGTGGATGTAGATCAGGTGTCTGGTGAGCTCCCTACAACTCACTGTGATGTCAACAGGTCAAATCCTGAGAGGCACTGAGCACTTGCAACTCTTATGACCTCACTGGATTCAATAATAGCTGCGTGAATGCTCAGCACTTCTCAGGACTTGGTTGATTTGTCCTCGAAGGTGAATTGCAAAAGAAAAATAAATACTGAGGTCATATTCACAGAAATACAGCCTAAAATGTTTAACACTCGGGCCTGGCATGCTGAAACATTGCTCACAACTGGTGGTGGGAAGGGAAAGAAATTGATTGAAATGCTATTGTATGTTTACAGAATATTTAGCTCCCACTGAAGTCAGCAAGAACTGACCAGGTACATTGAATGGTACAATCTGACCCTTTGTACCATGGCCCTTTTTAACAGATGTGCAATAAGCTGTCAATTCTAACTTTACTTTAGCATTTGCCCAAAAGTGCAATAAGAGCTGTATACATACAATACTATTCTTCTTTCCTTTGAGGTTAGCGTATGTTAATATTGATATATAATATATCAAACACTTTGAGATCTTTTTTTGTCAGTATCCTGGAGTCAGAGCCATGTGGCTAGATAAAAGCAAGCCCCCTAATGAAATACTGAGAAAAGCACAGAGTGTGCATTGGTAACTACAATAAACATTATAACCACAAGGCATTAGAGCTGGTAGAATTATTAGCTTCTAATGGTGAGCCAGATCTTCAGATGGTGTAAACTGATGTATGTCCATTGAAGTCAAGAGAGGCAAATTGCTTTACAGCAAAGGAGGCTCTGTCCCAGTGATTCTTGAACAATTTAACTCTGTTCCTCTTTGCTAAACATTTGCATACTGATCTTGATTTCTGGTAACATATTGCTTTGTGTAAATTCTTCCTCGATAGGTTTTGTAAGCAAATTGCAACCCATGTGTTTCCCATAAGCTGTTTAAGTTGAGTCTGTTCTCCACTGCTTTGTACCTTGTGTACTCATTTAATTATCAGAAAGAGGCTGCCCTGCCAGATCTTGAGCTATGACCAGGGAATTTTCCAGAAACTCAGGATCGGGAAGCAGGGAACAAAGGCGCCTTTAAGCTGCTTTCATATCTCATGATCCTGGAGCAGTCTGTGTATTGGTCGGGTCCTAGGCACAAAGTTAACTTGCACTAGTTGCTAACAACCCTAAGAAGCTGTACTGGAAGCAAAGGATTGCTGAGGTCCAGGGACTCCATTATCATACTTCTTTTCCCCGCACTTTGAATGCTACACCACTTTCTTTGGGTTATTCATTGTGACAGACTGGCCTTTGGACAGTTGGATGTAACTTACAACAGTCCTAAACTGCTCTAATTTACAGTAGAGACTGACCAAGCACCAGGACAGGATCCTGGGGGCATAAAAGTTGCTGGAAGCCAGTAAGATACTTTTACCCCTTCTCTTGAGCTGAACCAAGCACAGCTCTACCATAGCTCATGCTCTGACCCCAAGTCCCACACAACAACTGGTCTTTTTGTGCCATAGTCTAAGGGTGAAATTCCAGCCCCTTTGAAGTCATTGGCAAAACTCCTGTTGACTTCAATAGGGTAAGGATTTCACCCTAAAATGTTGGCTTCATGTCTATTGCCAGCAAGTCAAATTTTCCAGGCTTAGTGTCTGTTACATCTGTGTCCAGAATGCCATCCCATGGTTTTAAAATATTAGGGCCCAGTCGTACATTGACATAAATTGCTTTAATCCCATTGGTCTCAATGCAAGATTGAGCTGTTAGGCGATATTCACCTCTAGCTTGCACTTGGAGTATGATTAGCAGTTATTTTGCTCAGGGCACTGTTTACAGAGATTCTAAATTAATGTACTGAAAACAATGTTCATAAGTTAATTATATATGTTTGTACTAGAGTTATCAATAAGCTCTCCATTTCTCCTTGTTAAACCACATACTGAATATGCATTTATGACAAATGTTTCCAACCCTTACAAGTGAAAAATAAAGCTTACCATGTAATGAACATCCTCTTTCTGAAATTCATGCCTGGAGTTATAAATTAATACAGAAAGGAGATATAGTTGAGGCTCATTTCAAGATGGATGGAATTACCTAGTCTGTACACGTCACAGTGTTTTAGAAGTGCATTTCACTCTCACATGTTTACAGTACTTACCATACCATAAATACTGGTTCCATTCAGTTTTTATAATATACATGATTATAAGGGCTAGATTGTGCCTTTAAGCACACTCCTGAGCAAGGGAGCAGTGTAAGATGCATCCCCTCAGAAGCGCCCCAGGAGCCATTGTGCCTCAAAGACACCCCTTCTTGCTTCCCTCTGGACTGGGAGGAGTAATAATTTGTAGCTAGCCTATGCCAGTAACAAATTAGAACATCCCTCTTCTGGCTCAACTGCATAGAGTGGCTGTGTTGGAGAGCAGAGCCTTAGATTCACCCATTCCACTGTGTTTCTTGCTCACCTGCTCTAACTCCTTAATTACTCCTGGTCTGGGTATCCCAGACATTCTTATTCCAAGCACAGGTGTGTCATCTGAGTCACAGTCTAGCTCATGATTTCAAACTGCATTTATTCTTTCAAATCCTTCCTTAAAGCTTTTCCCAACAGCCTTACCGATGTCAGTTCACCTGAACTAGATGTGCTGTTACATCCCACTAAAAACAAACTGCAAGCTCTTAGCCATCCAGGGCGATTTAAATAATTTTGTCTGGCCATTTAGACTGTAGTGGGGAGAGGAACTGTACTTTATACATGGCTGAGAATACTATCAGCATTTAATAAACAATAAATAATAGTCCATGTATTTTTGTATTGCTTTGATGGAGTAACCAAGATACACGTAAACAAATTACCCATTTAACTAATTCAAGCCACATTTCTGATTAGGTATAATGTTTGTTCTCCCCTCTTTTCTCTCATGTAATCTAAATGAGCACCAGATTTCTCTGCTATTTCACCATAGAATTCTCAGTAGCCCTAGATATAACTGCAGTGTAGTTTTCACCTAGACCTATAAAGAAAAAGTCATTAAGCTGCTATAAGATTGTAGCCATCTTGATCACTACTCAATTGAGAAAGGAGTGGAAAGCTTTGAGCTATGCCCACTCCATGGACACACATTTGTCCACAAATATTTAAGACTGAAACTTTAACAAGGAAAGGTGGATGAGGTAATATCCTTTATGGGACCAAATTCTGTTGGTGAGAGTGGCAAGCTTTTGATATCCAGAACTCTTCTTCAGGGCTGGGAAACAGAAGTTGGTCTGATAAAAGATATTACCTAACCCACCTTTTCTCTCCGATATCTGGGCCCAAAACAGCTACAACACAGCATACAGTATAAGACTGAAGCTAGCCAGCTGAAAATAACTCAGGATACACACGCAGGCTAGATCCACAAAGGACTTAGGCTAAACATTACATGCCTAATGTTAGGATACTGCCACCTAGTGAAATCCCCAGCCCTGAGATAGGCACTCATACTCCCTATACAATGCAGAGGGAGAGTTAGGAGCCTGAAAGGGGATTCCCAGAAGCCAGCATGCTGTTCAGCCTAAGCTAGCCAATAGGAAATTCCTAGAGAGAGAAGTGGCCTAAACTATTTATCTCTGATTGGGATCCACAGTTAGGTGCCTAGCTTCACTTGGGATTCACAGCCATGGACACTCACCTGCAGTTAAGCACCTAAGCTAGATCAGGCCTTTGGCACCAAAAATTGCAGTGCCCTTGCATCCAATAGCCCAGTGATTAGGGTATTCATCAGGATGGGGGTGGTTCAAATCAGGGCTCCCAGCTGATTACCTTAACTAGTGGGCTAGAGGAGAGTAGTTTCTATGTTGAAATGGTTCCACTTTGTATGAAATTCTTAAATAGTCACTGGATCGAAACCAAAAGTCAGACTGACCCTATAGCCTAGTGGCCGGGCACTCATCTGGGTGATAGGGGACCTGAGTTCATCTTCCTGATCTGAATGAGGTAGAACAGGGATTTAAACTTGGGTCCCAACATCCTGAAAGAGTATTTTAGGTGTTTGGCTATGAGGGGACACCCACGCCCCTTTTTTTGGTGTGTAGGATGAGCATGCTTTGAGCACACCTACTGGCTCAGGTCCTGCTGGGGAGACACCTAGTTTGAGTATCCTGCCATCATAACATGTAAGTTGCTTTGAGAACCTGGCCCCTACTGACTTTAGATGCCTACAGGCTAGGGGTTGTGCCTATGTGTTGGAATTAGGCTCTTAGTGGAACAGTTAGATGCCTAAATACCCATTGTGAATCTACCCCATTGTGTATTAACCTGTTATTTCCTAGGGTTTGCTCAGTAACCCCTTTTAAACAGAAGACCTAAGAATGTTGGGTGTTTCTCCTTTACCACTTCCCCATGGATCTGTAGAAAGAACAACAAATGGAACATATAAAGCCAATGTGATTGTGTCTGGATACTGTTTTATGTGAATCCAGCAATATTCTCTTTGCTTTAAACAGAGTTGGAGCTCTATCTTTGTCTGTTTAATCTACCCTGAAACTTGTTACCAATCCTTGCACTGGCACTAGAACTGAAATCCTTTTTTTATAGGATAGTTAGTCACCACTAGGACTTATATACTTATCTGATGACCTTTAGCTTCTTCCCTATCTCTACTGATCCCTAATGAACTACCAGGTGCCTTTCCCTTCACACACTAGCTGAACTCCTCCACAAAAACATTGTTGGCCTGAGGGTCTTGCCACTTTCACCAGTGTAAATCAGGAGTAAAAGTATTGAAGTCTATGAAGTTTCACCAGTGTAAAACTGGGGTAAAAGGAGTAACTGACTCCTGTCAGTTTTCACTTATGTACTTCTTATTGCTGTTATTCTTAACAGTCAAACACTAAAGTCCTTACTGTGTAGAGCTGCATTAAGGGCACAAAAATTATATGCAGCTAGCGATTCATTTGAATTCAAAAAGCAGATTTGTATTCAGCTGTATATCCAAGCCTTTGATACTCACTTTTGTAGACAATTCAAGTGCTCAAGCTTTCTAGACCCAGAAAATTTGTAAGCTGAAAGGCACAATTATTGGCTGAAACTTTAAATGGCATATTCAGCTATAAAATGTACCATTTGTAACTTGTGCTGCGTTGATTAGTTAGAAGTTATCTAATCAGAATAGAATTGCAACTGAATTAATGTGTTAGCAATTGCCTAGGGGTTTCAGTGCTTCCCTCCACACTCTTTTATAGTCTTATTTCTTTGGGCTTCCAAAGGATCCAGTCCAGCGTTGTTAGAGAAAATTCTCATTGACTATAATGGGGATTTTACTCGAGTGAGACCGGCAGGATTTCAAGGTCCTAAACAAAGTGGGTATACACATCTGCTATTCAAAAATACATTCAGTTCTACTTCAGCAAAGACCAGCTTGCACTGCTGAAGGAGAGAAACATAAATACCATGTGATTATACAAATAGCCAATGCAGTGCAGATTGCCACTATTCACATTTCTAAAAGATCTGCATACTCATCACTAAAGCAATGTGTGTACAATTTTGAGTAAGAAAATACATCTTTTGCAAAGCTTACATCCAATTTGCAATTTGTTTGCAAGAAATTTGTGAGCAGGAAAAAGGGAATACTGTTGCATTATTTCACTCAGAGATTATTCTGTTCCTGGACAGCTTCCTCTGTGTCCAGTCACGAGGCTGGGATAAGGCAGAACTCCCTGATGTTAACACTAAATCCCTCACCAGAGCTAGTACTTGGTACTTTGGGAAATGAGTCTTGAGATTCTGAGGATTTTCACAGTCAGCTCCCTACATGGGCCTTCTTCTTCTCTTATGTCTCTTCAGAAATAACCAGGCTCTGAAGAACTCTGATGACCCTGTTTATATTTGTAGATATTTTATTACTGAATAGCTTACATTGAATATAAGTTTCAGAGTAGCAGCCATCTTAGTCTGTATTCGCAAAAAGAAAAGGAGGACTTGTGGCACCTTAGAGACTAACAAATTTATTTGAGCATAAGCTTTCGTGAGCTACAGCTCACTTCATAGGATGCATTCAGTGGAATATAAGGTGGCTGTTTTAGTGTGTAATGTCCTCAATGACCACTAGATGGCAATGCTATATCTCAAACTGACTATTGTGGTCCTCTTTCTTTTTGCTGATACAGACTAACAGGCTACCACTCTGAAACCTGACTATTGTGGGTTTTACAATTGCTTGTTCTATCCTTTAATCAGGATGGACAAGTTGCAGTGGTTCTCAACCTTTCGAGACTACTGTACCCCTTTCAGGAGGGTGATTTGTCTTGTGCACTCCAAGATTCACTTCACTTAAAAACTACTTGCTTACAAAAAATACATAAAAAATGCAAAACTGTTACCACATACTATTACTGAAAAATTGCTTACTTTCTCATTTTACCACATAATTCTGAAATAAATTGCAACCCCCAGGTTGAGAAACACTGATATCGTATATAGAACAGTATAAACAAGTCATTGACTCTATGAAATTTTAGTTTTTACTGACTTTGCTAGTGCTTTTCATGTATCCTGTTGCAAAACTAGGGAACTATTTAGATTAGTTGATGTACCTGCTGGAAGACCTCTGTGTACCCCCAGTAGTAAATGTATGCCTGGCTGACAACCACTGAAGTAGGGAATATTAAGACCCTGATTTTTGCATTAAACCTAACACATAAAACAATATTGCAGCATCACCTCACAAATGAATGTTATGTTTCAATAACTGCATAATTCACTTGTGTATCCCTGTTAGCATATATATTTGATAAGAAATAAAAAGGCATTTATTTTTAAGCACTTGTGTTTTATAAAATTACATTTTGGCTTCTGAACACATGAGAAAATATTTGAATACAGACCGCTCTCATGTTATCCCTGGCACAGGTTGGTGCAAAAATTCAAGAATCATAAGCTGATTACTCTACCCACTATCTATGCATCTATCCAGCCAGCCTTCCTCTTTTTTTGTAGTCTATGAGTCCTTTTATGAGTCCTTCCCACTTATTTAAAAATAGCTGTAACTATGAAATCCTTTCTCTTTTCCTTCCCAGCCAGAACTGTTTGATTTTTTTTCCAATAAAAATGTAGGGTTTTTTTCAATTTTTTCCCCAAACTGATTTTTTTGTAAAAAATTGTTAAAGTCATTTTTTTTCCTTATATATATTGTTTTTGGACTGAAAATATTATAAAATGCTACCAAAATAGTTGTTGAAATTTTTAATCAAACTGGGCTTTTGGTAAATAAAACAAATTGAAAACCATTTTGCAAACCATTTCAATAAGGTTTCTGATACTCATTTTGAAACAATTGGGGGAAAACAGCAAAAATGATGGGAAAAACCCCAAACAATGCTTCAGAATTGAAAACAATTTCTAAACTTCCAAATGTCTGGCAAAAACAGATTTTTATTTTTTGACCAGCTCTGTTCCCAAAGCTTGATTAGTTTATAGTTATGTTTGGGTGAGGATGTGTGGGTGTACAAAAGTCAATTAGATGAATTTTGCATTTAGTTCTGAAGGAGGTGTGGCACAGGGGCTTTCTTACTTACCTCTTGCCAGATGGAGTTCCATAGTTTATGTGAATGTTCTTCCTGTCACATACATGAGCCTCCCCTTACTGATTGATTGATTCATTTTTCCAATGGAGGATAGCAATCAGAAGAAGTCATGGTCAGGGAGAGGCAATCTTTCAGGAACAGTGAGGAATATGAGCGACATTTTATCTGGATTCTGCATTCAGTGTGCAGAGAGTGAGGCACCGGGGTGATATGTTCACAGCCACCTTTGTCAATAAGCAGATGGGCTGCTGAGTTTTATACCAGTTGGAGATTCGTTGTTCGTTTTTGTTTACAATAATCATGCCTGGATGTCATGGTGCAAGCATCTCCTTGGACAGGCTTATGTCTGATAGGAGGGGGAACAACATTCTGGCCAGAACTATAAATACTCTATCTCTTTTTTATCTATATGCATCATGGATGCATTTGGTAGCAAGTCCTGGGTTATGGTTGCATTCTAAGTTGGTTTACAAATGGGGCATAAACTCCTGTTTTTTTTTCTAAAAGTAGATTGTCAATTGGTGTGATATTGCACTCAGGATAGGTCTGTATTGCCCTTTAAATGTTCTGTGTAGTCTTTGGTTTCTCTTCAAACATTTTGAATAAGAAACCTTTGACTTAGGGCTTTGTCTGAAAGTTTTTCCTTGGCAGTCCTAGTTTTCATTGGAGACCAATATCTCTGAAAAAAAACATTGTCTATCTACAAAGAACTTGGCAATAAGGTGGCCCCTGAAAGGAACTGGTGCAATGAAGAGGATTTGTTTTTGAATGTTACATGCAGCCAGTTTGCTCAGTTTGGCACAAACCACACCCTCATTGCCCCAGGAGCATACAGTGTACATAGATGAACAACAAAAACACAGTGAGGACCCGATGTTATGGGGGCTGTGCATGCTTTGTGTGATGGGCTGAATATCCTCAGGCCCCAGAGACTTCAGCACATTGCCGGACTGGGCCTTACAGAGATTTAAACAGAATTATGGGTAGTGAAGGCAGCTCTCATGGCAAAAGCTATATATTAGCTTTTATATATATTATACATTGATTATAACTAATGTTCAAGGACATAACTCTTGACTCCTTTCCCAGGCAATGCTCCCTTGAAACCAACTCCCATTGGTCACAGCCAGGGCTCAGATTGAGCCAGTATGCAGGGGATGGCAGACCTGCACCTCTTTCATGCAGCATTATTGTTCCCCAGAATCTAAGCTTTCATTCTCTCATTTTTAACAACAGCTGTAAATCTCTGGCTGTTCCAGATGCTCATAGCCTTGACCTGAGCATAACTGGAGTAGTGATGTCTCTCTATGTTTGCAGACCCTGAAACACTAACCGAGAAGTGTGACTAACAGCTAAATCAGTGGAACTGTTGTGCCAGTAAATAGTGCTGGATTGCCCCCATAACTGCATGAGCTATTGCAGTGCATACGGCTGACAAGTTTTCCTGCATGTTTTAGCACCCAATCCAACTCTCACTAATATCAGTGGGAGTCTTTCCATTGACTTCAGTAGGTCTTGGCTCTGGCCCTTTAAACCAGCAGAGGATCTGGCCTTCAGGCTGTTCCCTGTTCTGCTGTATCTATCTGTTTGGAAGGTAAATGTTGGGAACTTACACATGTGAGTTTGTCATTTGTTGGCATCTATTGAAAGTCCAAATAATAATACAGATGACAATTTTTTGCTCTTCTGCATGTGTGTTTTTCTACTGACAATCAGTGTGAACTGCTATTTAGCCAGCGGTTAATAAATGTACCAGCTTTCAGCATCTGGAGGGATATTAGTCCAAAACAAATTGAACACTTCACATATTGTTTAGCTCTGGTGTGGTCATTTGATTCCTGAGAAATGAACACATTCTGCATGTGCAGGTCAAACTCTTCACCCTAAGAACTGCATATCAAGAAAGCAAACACCAGCTGCACAGGGCTTTAGCCAGTAGAAAGGAGGGGAAAAAAATAGAAAGTTGTATTTGCAGTTGCATTAGCACTTAGCAATGCAAATTTCTTTCAAAATGTCAGAACAGAACTGGCCTGCAGGATTAGCAAACTCAGGTCTTAAAGGTGAAACATGGCCTGACTGTGAACTTTGGCTTGGAACTGCAGCTTGGTTTGCTTACCATGCTTTCCCAAGCAGACGATAAATCTGTCCTTCTTGGGTGTTTTGATTTAACAGAATGGCTCATGCGATTCTTTCAACTAATGAAAACATGTCCTAGACCAAGAGATTCTATCACGGAGAAAGGAGCCTGCTTTTGTGCTGTCTAGTTCATGATGAGGCTCGGTGTGCTGAAATGCTGCCTGCCCAAGCAGATACAGTCAGCTATTTGATTGGAATTGGAGATTCAGAATTACAGAAAAAGACATTACCTGGTCTCCTTCTGAATTATTTAATGCAATCCCCCGGGGCTGCAACAATTTCCATATTGAAGTGTGTGATTAGGATATGGCTATAATGAGTGGAGATGAGACAATCTCTCTGAAAGCTGCTACACAGAGGCTTGAGGCCAAGGGAAGTTTTCTGTGAGTGAATTAAACAGTCCTAAAAGCTATGTGGATCAATTGGGATGCCAGGCTTGGCAAAATGAATAAGTGAGGAGAGAGAGATGATGCTACGGTTTCTCATTTCCTGCATGTACAGAGTAGATGTGGACAGAGAGACCGATGGTGAGAGTTGCAGTGGGATGAAGGAGTAAAGGAGGGTGGCTCTACCACAGCTTGTCTAAGTGGCCGAGAGAGGCAGCAAGGCTCAGTGGGTAAGGTACTAGACAATGAAACAGGTGATTTGAATTTTAATCCCAGCTCTGCCACTGAGCTGCTGTGTGACCTTAGACATGTTAATTTAGAATATAAACTCTTGAAGTAGGGATTGTCTCTTATTAGCATTTCTACAGTGCCTGGATCAGAGGGGTTCTGATCCTGGTTAATAATAAAATAATAATAATAGTAATAATAATAAAAGGCTCAAAGGAGGTAAGGTCCTGCAAAAGGTTCCAGTAAATTACATCTCATGTAAACCTGAGAAGTGGGAGGGAACCCAAGGAAGGAATTTTGACTTTCTCTGTGTTGTTCCTGAGGCAGCAGAATTATACTCTGCCCCTTGAACAGAATTAGACATGAGTCTCAACCAAGCCCTTACTCCAAAAGCACTGCATACCTGTGGATTAAGATACTTGTTCACCATCACCTTTGCTCAGGAAGGGTGGTAGAAGCAGGTCTTAAAAATAAGGTAGTGATTTCTAAATTTCACACGTCAGTTTCCTTGTTGCAATAACCTTGTGTGTCCCCAAAGACATATTGTTTTTCTTAGATAGCTATAAACAGCTGCATCAATTTTTATCTTAACAGAAATTGTTTGATCTGCATCAATTCCCTTCTTTTCTTGAGCATTGCTGGGCTGACATCTGGGAAGAACATGATTTTGGTTGCTTAAAATTCCACACCTGGTATTTTTATTTTGTCATTTTACTGTTAGAATGATTGCTATTGTTATTTTGGTGAGCTGCATCCAGGATTCCGTTTCTGCTGCTTGACAGAGATTGTGTGGAGGTTGGCATGCTGCTGGCAGTGTGTTTTGTTCCGGAAGGTCCGTAAAGATGCTCACCAGGTTTAATCTCAAAATAGAGTATCAACAAGTGTTTCTACAAAGGCAGTCAGACGAAGACCCCATCTATATTTGCAGACCCAACAATTATATGATTGTATCTCTTTCTCATGCTGTTCCAAATGTCTTTCTACATTTGTGAAATTATAAGTACGCATGCTTTTTAGGGTGGGAGGAGAAGCTGGATATATTGGAGGTTATAGATCCCCTGAGACTTGCTTTTTCATTTCAGTTCTTACAACTCTGGTGTCCTATGTAGTTGTCAGAGTAAGAAAGTGTGAAATGTGGGACAATATACACTCTGGTTTATTTTGAATTGCACCTAATCTTCTGACCAACTACACAATAAACCCAAACCCCTCTCAATAGACTCTGCCGCTCCTTGATGTCATTCTTTGCACTTGTTTCTTTGGTGTAAACTCAGCCATGGTCAAATTGTGTGGACGATGCACTAATCAAAGTGGGTAACAAAGAGGACCAGAGAACCAAACTGCAAAATAATCTAGAGAGATTAGAATGGCAAGGGCTGTTGACAACAGAGAAATGCAAAGATTGAGGTAATGATGCAAATATTATTAAGGCAAATCTTATTAATGCAAATAAGAAATGATGCAATGGCCTACACTGAAGCAGAGGAAATAAATAGCACAGATTCAAAATAGTGATATATAGCCACTCAGCCACACCCATTCCAATGCAGTGAATTCCAGTTTCTCATCTTAATCCTTAACAGTGTCTTTTTAATGCAGCCAAGCATTATTAGTAGCAGCAGGGAAGGTTTGGGAATGGGATGCAGATGTGCGTCACCACTTTAACTTTTCTACCTTAAGAAATGATGCAGAGTCCTGTAAGAGAGTGACTCACTGCCAGAGTACCTCCTTGTGGCCAGGTGTAACATCATAGGGCCTTACCTTCCATTGCCTCTGACCAAGGACCATTTGGGCCCACTGTGGTCAGGCCAGGCCACATGTAGTACCACCCCTTCCATGGTGGACAAAGAGGCCAACAAACAATAGTCCACCAGCATCACACTGAGCCTGCAGCCCAGCTCGGTCATCCTTATCCCTTGTATCAGAGGGATTTCTATGCCACGTTCCTTGGTGGGCCGAGGCCTTCTGTATATTTTGGGTTCCAGCCCAGGGACCATCTCATAAGCAGTCAAAGTCCATCTACTTAGACTGCTTGCTTCCTTCTGGGACTACTTCCTACCCCAGCTGATCTTTAGGCATTTCCCACAGCCTCTTTCCATTCTCATTGTGAATCTACATCTCTCTCTGCCCACTGCAGAGAGCTTCCTACATCTTTCTGCCATCCAGCTGGTTCTGCCGCAGGTGAGTTGGCTCAGTTCCCCTTGCAGGTCACTCCCTGACCCTGAAGGTCTGTCTGACAGAGTGGAGAACTCTTTGCCCAGTCTAATGGCTACCCATACAGTAAAACATGCCAGAGGAAGACAGAATTACATGTATTTTAATTACTATTCTGTTATATAATTGTGTAATTATGTCATGGAGTTAGCAGAGTTGGTTCTAATTGTGACCTCTGAACCTCACTCGATAATTCAGCATGCAAAAACGTAACATTTTGCAACATGCTCTAGTTGTTTTGTTTGTGACATATGGTTAGTGTCACTTAAAACAATTTGAATTTTACTTCTTTATTTTGAGATCTTAGAAACGTAGCAGAAACTGAAAAAAGGAACTTTGAAGGGAGCTGTTCAGTAGCCATTCACAATCAGATGAATTTGCATAGCGTGGGCACAAAAATAACAGTACCCAGGTCTTATATACCACATTTCATCAGTAGATCTCAAAGGGCTTCACAGAGGAGGTCAGAACCATCATCTCTATTTTACAGATGTGGCAACTGAGGCAGATAGTGGGGAAGTAACTTGCCCAAGATCACCTGAGTCCCAGTCCAGTGCTCTATTCACTAAATGCATCAAGTTCCAGGTGTGGGGAGGAGCTGCAGGATTTCAGAGCTAGAAGATCCTAGACATAGAGGGCATGTTGACACTGCAGCTCGGAGCATGCCTCCCAGCCTGGATAGACAGCTTTGCTCAAGCTAACATTCGCAGCGTGGATGTTACAGCACGGGTGTCTGGACACCCAAGTACAGGACTACCTGACCCCTTAGGTCTGTACTCAGGTGGCTAGCTCATGCTGCAACATCCAGACCCCTATTTTTAGTGTGCTACCTCGAGGCGAGCAAGTGGATGTCTGTCTATCTGAGCTGGATGGCACACTCCCCGCAGTAGTGTAGACATAGCCAGAGAGACTGAGACTGCACACACTTTTTAAAAGGCGAAACCCCACAGCCCTTGCTCAGTCCTTATGCACATCATCTATTTACATCAGTGGGACTCTTGACTAAGACCTGCAGAACGTGCCCAAGAAGCTGCGAAATGGAATATACAGTAGAACCTCAAAGATACCAACACCAGAGTTACATACTTACTGACTAACCGGACACCCTCTGGAACCGGAAGTAATCAGGCAGCAGTGGAGGGACATACACACACACAGACACTACCTTACTCCTTCAGGACTTTAGCCTTGGGGCTTAGGGCTTCAGCTGAGGGGTGGGGGTTAGGGCTGAAGCTGCAGAGTGTGTGGGGGGGGATCAGGGCTCCAGGCAGGGGTTGGGGTTAGGGCTTCTAGCCTTCTGGAGCACTGGGGCTCAGAGCTTCAGCCCCTTGGTTTTGTTCCCAGCTTTAGCCCCGTGGGGGGTGCCGGGACTCGGGGCTGAACTCTGTAATGTCTTGTGCAAAGTTATGGACTTTTCAGAGTTACGGACAACCTCCATTGCTGTAACTCTGAGGTTCTACTGTATCGGACAATATTGCATTCCAGTTTGTCTGCAGAGAAATAAGAGTTGATTCTTTCCTGAGAGGCAGAGACTGGAACTGTGCACATCACCCAAGGGAGTTTATGACATCTGCACAAGAACTGGGGTATTCTAAGTGAAACTCTCTTCAACTGGAGTTCTGTACCTTTCATGTTTCCCTCACCCCCAGCTTTTTCCAGTTACTCAATTTTGGATGTAAGCCGCAGCCTTTTTTATGGACATTTGCTTTCATCAGCAAAGGATATGTGTGTGCAGCATCAAAACATCTTAGAGCTAAAAAGGTCACAATAAAAAATTGTTTGTTAGTCATGGCTGTCCCAGTTGTCACAGTGAGTATCAGGTGTGTCCTGATTTAGATTGATGCTTGTGATCTGAGATTGTCCCCCTGCAGAAATAGTGGTTTGGTTTGGTAAAGGAACTTAAAATAACAGGCCAGATTCAGTGGTGCACTGTGATTGCTTTGCCCCACTCTCGTGATGAAAAGCAGCTGTGAAACTGACTTAACCATCCAGTTAAATTGTGTTTTGCTGGAGTGTACTGTGAAAGAGGCCAAGTTCTCCAGCCTGATGTAGCTGTCTGAAAGGAGCAGCACTTTCACCCTTCCTTCAAGTAGTGAATTTCTGAGGCTTCAGAGTAACAACATCTCTTTGCCCACAACAAGGAAGATGGAAACTGTTCTGAGTGGGTGAATTCAGCACTTGACCTGGTACGGCTCTCTCTGCCATGATCAGTTGTACCTTCCCCAGGCCATAATCATTCAGTCAACAGCAGTTACTGCAGAGGGTTCCCTCAGAATGACATTTAATCTTGGCATCCAAACCTGAATGTTCTCTGTGCAAAATGACTTGTACAATTTCCAAGATTACTGCTGGCTGACTTTAAAATTGGCTGGAGGGATGCAGGGGGGAATTTCAGTTCAGCTTATAAGGCTTTTGCCTTCATGTTGTAAGCTCCTTCCAAAATAACGGCTTGCCTTCTTGACAGGAAAAGAATAAACTAGCTGGGCAAATTTTTCTTTGTTAATCTCTCACTGCACTCCTGCAACACTGGGAAATGAACTCTCTCTCATTTCAGTTAGGGCCCCTGGACCGTAATATGTACTGCACCATAACAGCACTGATGGTAGGAACCAAGTATCGTGCTTCATGATGTCAGCAGGTCACCAAATGGTGTCAAGGCATATTGCCTCTATCTATACCATTGCATAATCAGCCTGGTGCATTCTGAACTAAAGCACCAGACGTTGCCAGAGGCAGGGCTTGATGGGTCAGGTATGGGTAAATCTCATGTGTCTGGATTCCCTGCAAATCCTAGAGAGGGGGAAAGGCTTCTTAGCTGCCCTTGGAAAACTCAGGAAGTGGAGGAGCCTGCTGTTCCTTATTGCTAGGGCCATGTGAATGTCTATACATACAGCACTGCAGTGGCGGAGCTACAGCGCGTGTAGTGAAGATGCTCTATGCCAATGGGAGAGAGAGCTCTCCCATTGGCATAAAAAACCCACCTCCACAAATGGCGGGAGAAGCTCTGCTGCTGACATAGCGTTGTGCACATGAGCACTTATTTCGGTGTAACTTATGCTGCTCCGTGGGGGTGGTTTATTCACACCCCTGAGCAACATAAATTACACTGGCAGAAACTGTAGATTGACATAGGCTAGGTATAGAAGTGAGGTAAGAGAGAGTCCTTGCCTGGGTCATTTGGTGACAGACATGGTCTAGGTATTAGGGGCAGCAGTTTGCATGGGCTCCATAGTTTCAGTTAATCAGGCTAGCGATATATTAAGATCTGAATTTTTTGATGTTTTTCTGAGCAGAATCCCAAACCGATCGAGCGATCACTCTAGTTAATAGATGCATTCTAAGTTATATCATTTATTTTAAAAATAAACTAATCAAATCTAATCTAGTTACACTGCCCACTACCTCATCCTCTGCTATCAAAGAGCCTGAAAATCAAAATCCATATTACTGTGTTTTGAGCTTTCTTCAGGAAACTTATATGAGGTATGGAATAGGGCATATGCTATCATTGTTAGATGAGACAATACACTCAGGCAATATTGTTGTTCTGAGGAAAACAAAACTGAAATATGGAGCAATATATTTTTTTTATCAGGGAGGTTTGAGAATGAAGTCAAGTAAATAACAAGGGCTGAAATTTAATCACAGATCTGCATGTATTGAATGGTTCCATGGTCCTTAAAAGTGGTTTCTTTAGTTATTTTGTTTTTGTTTTTTTAACCATACATTAAAGCAGCAAGTTCAGCAAGCACAAAATGCTGTCCCAGAAATGTAGCATCTGCTCAAGATCAGAACAGACAGTACATCTGAGAGTGGCATGACATAATAGATAGAACTTTGGACTGAGACCCTGCTTCTGTTCTTTGGTTTCCCAATCTGTAAGAGGTTAGATATATACCGACCTCCTTCATAAAGTGTTTTGAGATCTACTCTTGCTGGGTATTATCTTTATTATAACTGGTTTTTATAATCAAAGCAAATTAGCACAGCAGGGACTTCTAGAGACTGGCTGAAGAAGGGGAAGGGATTAAAGAGGCTACAAGAAGAAAAGCCTGGGGAAGAGATGGCTGGAAGAATTTACAACAAAAACAGAGGGGGACTTCTGAAACAGAGAAAGGGAAAGGGCTTCATCCAACTTCCATTGTAGGCAGTGAAAAGACTGATTGATTTCACTGAGATTTGGAATGGGGCCCAAAGAGGAGGGTGAGGAGAAAGAGAATCTTCAAAGACCAACACTCCTTCCCATATAAAGCAAATACAGTATTCAGTAATAAATGCCAGTTTATATAGTGTTTGAGCTCTTGCTATGGAATATTCTATTATACTGCTCGCTCTGTCTGTTTCCATCGTCCTATTCCTGTCTGTCTGCCACTTTGATTAAACCCTTTAATAGTACTGCAATATTACTGCTCCAAATACCACATAAATAGTAACATTTTAGGCAGATACTATAGATTGCTGTAATGTTATTTCTATTAAGGCTGGATTAGATATAGAGGGCGAAATGATGTCCTGGAAGGAGAAGAACAGAAACATGACCTTGGAATCAAATAGAGACCCTGTGTCTCTGTGGGACCTTTGAACAGGAGAGAGAAAAAGAACAGATACTAGGAAGAAAAGCACTGCAAAATAGCTGAATGGTCCAACCTCCGGACGCCCATCTGGCCAAGAGAATTGTGAACCTGAGATTAAATAAACATATTATTTACTCTCTCCCCATCTACAAGTTGTTATATAAGTTGTTTAGTCAGAAAAACAAGTTTAGTTAGTCTTTTTTGTTGTTGACTCTAAGTCATTTCTTGTGGACATTTGTTGAATGTAAATGTCTTTTATTTCTTTTTGAAATATTCTAGGGTACTTTAAGATGTAGGGTGTTTTAAAATCCCCTTGAATGCAAAACTCAGCAAACATTCTGGATCATGTCTGAGCCTGGCATTCAAATAAAATCTAATGAAGATGATGGTGTCCTCAAAGTAGTGAAATATTGCTTGCTCTGCAAAGCTATATATTGAATCCAGTGGTGAATCCTGGGCTACAGAACAGTCTATCACTGTAATGCAATTACTTAGTGACTTCTGAACCAGCTGTGTTGAATTTGCTTCTTGGAATATTCACAGCTCCAAAGCATCCTTAAATCTCAGTCTTTAGTTTAGATAAGACATATTAAATTATAGCACAGTTTTGATATCTTGCATTGCACTGGAAGGGCTAATAATAGAAGAGCATTCCTCATCTTGAGAAATTCACCAACTTCTACAGGGTATAGAAAGAGGCAAACGAGAAACACAGCTGACTAGAGGAAATGGGTGTTAGCAGCCCAATTACTTGGCTGTTTGAAATGCCGTGCTTCCACTGAAGTTAATGGGCATTCTGCCACAGAGCTGTTGAAGGTTTGTGACCTGGGGACCTGATTCTGCTCCCTTTGAAGCAGTAGAAGGAGTCCCAGTGACATGATAAGAAGTTGGATCAGATCCTGTATGAATTAGGCAGTGCAATCTGAAAGGGGAAAATGGTTTATCATTCCACCCCTGTGAAAAGTGCCTGGTAAGGGTGTGTGCAAAAGTTTTAGTTGGCTACTATTCAGTTGGATGCATAGCACAGCGGAGAGTCACTTTCATGTTGGGGGCTTAAGTAAAGGGCTAGGTGTGCACTGTGGGAGGGGCTGGGGATGGAGGAAGGTCCTTATTTGGCCCTGTAAAAACTGGGCAGAATTGTAGCCTCTGAGTTCAGCTTGCTGGCCACACTGGGAAGGATTATGCTGCACCCCTTAAAAGGGTATGGTGGTTTGTGTGGTTGGCTTGTGCCCCAGGCAACTCCAAGAGTCTCCCTCAAGGGTAATGCAGTTGCATGCCCAATGCAGAGTATGGCATATACAGCTGTGACGTAATAACTTTATGAATACTGTGTGACCTTGGCATTGAGAGAGACTATACAGTCATGCTGGGCTTGTGGAATCTTTATTTTATGTTGATATTGCTTTAATTCAGTGGGGGCTTTCACCAGCAGGAAGCCAATAGCTCTCAGGTAAGAAGCACGCTCCTGAGAGACAATGGGGAAAGCTATTCGCTTTGAGAATCCCCTCCAGTGCATTGGCAAGCCTAGACACTAACAGATCAAAGGGCAATAAACAGCTAAAAAGTGACTTAAGCCCTGTGAAGGTGTAGGGGTGAGGAGCTCAAAAGACTGAGCAGGATTTAAAGACAGATTCCCTGAAGAAGCGAGAGTGAATTTTTCTCTCTGATATGCTTTGGTTCTAAATGAAATAGTACTTTGCTTTAACAAGGCTAGTCACTGGGTACCACTGGGCATAGCTTTCAGAGGGAAGTGCGCTGCAGAAGCTGAACTTAAGTCAGACCTGCTAAGTTAATCTTTCATGATCACTACCAGGGCACTGCAGCCCAAAGCCAGGTCTGAGAGTGGGAGAATCACATGATTCTATCCCAAAGGGTATGATAGGTCAAGGCATGAGACCTGGGGGAGAGTTGTGGGGTGCACTCAAAGTAACCAGG
Source organism: Dermochelys coriacea (assembly GCF_009764565.3). Taxonomy (NCBI): domain Eukaryota; kingdom Metazoa; phylum Chordata; order Testudines; family Dermochelyidae; genus Dermochelys; species Dermochelys coriacea. Next base: position 332,065,269 of record NC_050068.2, read on the forward strand.
AGAAGGTGTGTGGCTGTGAATAGGGAATCTCAGTGGAAATGTTGGCTTTCTACTAGTTTTTGCCATAAAATCTTATGGATCCATGCATTTCATACACTGTCTATACAAGATCATAAACTGGCCAAGGCTCCCCTTTGCGCTAACCTGAAGTTGCTTTCCCTCATACCTAGGTGTGACCCTAAGAACCCCTCAATGCTAGCTGGCAAAGGGGGTTTCCATTCTGTACAGTAACAACTGACCCAGGCCTGGCCCTAACTAGCACACTGCTTCCATAGTACTTCTCCATAAAGAATGTGATGTGAGGTCTTCACTGACAGGGGGTCATACTGGTCATTAATGTTGTCGTGAAATGGATGTACGAATACTGTGTCCAAAAGTTATGTGTATACTACAGATATGATCCTAAAAAGTCTAAATCAAGGCAGGGTTGACAAACAGGTTTCTGGCAAACAAAGGTTGTGTCCTCACCTGCCTGCCTTGGTTCACATGGAAATTAAGAATTGTAAGCCAACACTATGTGCTGCAGGGGCATCATCCTGACTGTGTGGGCAAAGTGGATTTGGGGGGATAGAAGGCTATTGCAAAAGGACACCTCTTTATCCTTTTCCTGAGGAAGTGCAATGCAATTACATTCATGAAAATGGCATCCAACCCGCTCTGTTTGGAAGCACTGTGAAGGCCAGTGCTTAGGTGAGATAAACCGGCTTTTAGACAGATGATTAGTCTGTTAAAGTTTAGTTTAGTCTTGAGAAGGCATGTATAGATTTTGTTTTATAGGTAACCTTTCTGTCTCCATCATTATCCTTGCTCACTAGCTCTTAAATCTTCATCTTTGGTAATAAACTAATGGTTGTTTCCACTATAAATATATGTCGGTGCTGTGATACATATAGGAGCTGATCCTCAGTGTGGTGTGTACACGGTCCTCTTGGAGATAGCAAACCTGGTGTTTCTGTGAGTAGCCAGTGACAGAGGCTCAGAGACTGGGGGGCACCTATTGTTAACCTGCAAAGCATAGTGAGAGCTGGCATTGCCCTGAGGAGACTGGGTGGCTAACAGAGCTGCTTGAAAAATGTTATATCATTGGTGCAAAAATTCCAAACAAGAATATTTCATTTGAAATTTTCCACTGAATTTTTTCAGGTTTTTTTCAATGAAACAAAAATGGGGGGGGGGGAAAACTCCCCAATTTCACCCCCATTCTAAATCCTTTTAGTTAAAAAATTGGAAATTTTGAAAATTTCAAAACAGAAATTTCCTGCTAAATTATATTTTCTGTCAAAAACCAATTTGCTGCCAAATTACAGTCTATGAAAAATTTCAGCCTGATCTTCCTTCATGTCATGATGGGGTACAGAGATCCTTCATGATGCTCATTCCTAGAGCTTCAATCTTGCCCTAAGATAAGTTCCAGACTTTTCTAAGAAACCAATAATACTAAACTCAGTCTGAGCAAGGGAGGGCAAAAAAAGACTCATTGCAAATCTTTAAACCAGCATGTTTTGCATGGTTTTGTTACAAAGATGTATGGGGCAGCTGTTCTTCTGATAAGTAAGGAAGTTTTTGGTTGTTAGCAAATACCTACAAAGGGAAAAGCAAAACAAATTCTGAAGTGGTTTCAACACACTTTATTTTGTTAGGCAAATAATAATTCTAATTAAATAGCACTATGTTAAACTACGTTTTGTTCTTTCTTTCACAGGATATAATGAATATTCACTGTAATGACAGTTTCATCATGCTAGGAACTATACACATACCTACACTTTTTAAAAAGAGGGTTTTCTGAATGAAACACGTCTATGTACAGTACTCAGGATTCAAAGAATACATTGTTAAATCAGGATTTCAGCAAACTTTACAAACTACACAAAATAAAAACAGCAAAAAAAAAGTACTTATGGAGTTCTTGACAGAGAACTTATCTTTACATTTGGCAAAGTTATATCTAGAAGATGTTTCTTTTAAAAAAGGAATAAAGTTATATACATTATTCAGTAATCCTCAAAATAGAAAGTTATTAAATAGCACAAACAATATTACAATATTAAATGTCCATGTTACATACAAATGGGGGGGGTCTCTACATTAAAAAGAATAAAATTGTAGTAAGTCTGACCTGTACATTTAGGGCCAGATCCTCAGCAGGTATAAATTCCTGTAGTTCTATGGACATCAAGGAAGTTACACCTATTTACACCAGCTGAGAATCTGGTCCCTACCTACACTATACACAGAGACCTGCTAAAGCATGGGAGGTTGGACTAGCTACATATTGACAGAAGTTTGTTATATATACATTTACGTTTCATGCAGCAGAAAAATGTTAGTTTAAGTGTAATCCCTTAAACAGTCATACCATAAGAATTGTATGTGAAGCAGCTTTAAAAATATTATTTTATAATCATATGAAACTCAGAGCTATGCTGATTGTTTTAATTGAATCCCATATTGCCAATATTCAGTTATAAACAATGTAACTATCATTTTTGAGGCCTGATGGGGGCCTATTAAAATATCACTATAGTCAACCACTCAAAGAATAAATTGTACCCTTTAATGCTTATTAAATGCCATATTTCATCTGGAATCAATTACGAGCCTCACAACAGACATTAATGTTATACTAACTGTGCCGTGAATCTACTGGATAACATTGGAAGAACAAGTGCAGTATACAGAATATATGAACCAATGTCAGTCTAGGAGGTAGTTTTGTTTTGTGGAGCCCAAAAAAATTTTTGGTTTGTAACTTAAGTATTGAATCTTCAGAAAGTCTCCCATCCTACCAAAAGGCTATTTTCTCCACTGCAAGACACCTGGCAAAAACTGATTTTCATTGACTCATTTTTATTTAATCTTTATAGAATCTACCCTGCTAGCTCTTGAGGCCTGATCCAGAGCTCAATTAAATCAATGGGAATCTTCCCATTGGGTTCTCATGGGCTTTGGTTCAGGCCACTATACACCAGTGTACATAGTTCACTAATATGCATTTAGGCCTTGATTCAGCAAAGCACTTCAGTATAGGCTCGGATTTAAGCACGAGCCATCCCATCCCCTTTAAGCAAGCACTTCAGCATGTGCTAAACTTGCAGTTAATTATGAGTAGTCCCACTGATGACAATGGGACATAAGCCTGTGTGCTTCAGTGATCTGCTGAATCAAAGCATATTTCCTAGCTGTTCCGTCACTGTATGGCAATGGTAACATGCCTGACTGATACCACTCACATCAATCTGAAATCAGAATAATGCAATTGTGACAGATTCTTCATCACACTAGTGTAAATCTCGAGTAATTCTACTCACTTCAGTAGATTTACTCCCGATATACAGCAACGGAAGTGGGATAAGAATCATGCCCCAAAAGCTTTCACTAACTGTTTCAAAATAAAGTTAAAATAATAATGGCTAGAATAAGGGTTCTCAAACTTCATTGCGCCACAATCTCCTTCTGACAACAAAAATTACTACATGAGCCCAGGAGGAGAGACTGAAGCCTGAGCCTGCCTGAGTCCCACTGCCCCAAGAGGAGGGGCCAAAGCCAAAGCCTGAGCCCCACCGCCCCAGGTTGGGCAGGGGTAGGTGGGCAAAGCTGAAGTCCAAGGGCTTCAGTCCTAGGCAGGGGCCTGTAACCTGAGCCCTGCCACCAGGGGTGAAGCCTTCAGGCTTCGACCCCAGGTGGTGGGGCTCGGGCTTTGGCCGCAGCAAGTCTAACTCCAGCCCTGGCAACGTCCTGACTCACAGGTTGAGAACCACTGGATATAGATACTTTGTTTGAAGGCATCATTTTATTAGCACTGCTGGCATTTTATTTTGAAAACCACCTCTGGGTTTAGAAGTAATTTTTCCTCAATTCATCATAAAATTAGGTTATTTTGTTTGAATATATCTTTAATTAGCTTATTTTGCTGTAGACCATCGTAAAGTGTCATTGCATTACATGTGATATTCTGTGGGGCTATCTGTTGCTAATAACTGTCCTATGTGACAGCTTAGTGGACTCCAGGAAACTTCTCACATATGTAAGGCTAGCAGGATTTGCCCCTGATATTTTGAATTACAGATGGTTGGAAAATGATGACATTTTTGTACCAAGCTGGATGGATGGACCGAAAGACATTCACCAAGTTTTCAACCAGTTCTATTTGGCATGTTACAAATCATGATTTTCATCAGAGCTGGTGGAGATTTTTTTTTTAACAAAAATGTTTTTGCTGAAAAACGGCTTTTGAAAATGAAAATTTCACCAAAAATCTTGTTTTGAAATGTTCCTTTTTTCTTTGGACAAAAAACATTTTTTTCAGTTTCTTTTTTGCCCCTTTCTAAACCATTCCCTTGTTTTCCCCTTTTCAGCAACAAATAGCACATGGGTTAATAAAAAAGGAGAAAAGGATGAAAGAAAGGAAAAAAAATTTAAAACTGGAAATTTTTTAAATCAAATATTTTTTGGAAAGCAGTTTTCTGAACATTTTTTAAGTCAGCTCTCTTGGAAAACTTTGAAAAGATACTGCTTTTGAAACTTTCAAAAATGTTCATGATTTTTTCTCCACATCTTTCGACCAGCTCTAACCTTTATCATTTGGGACATTATAAAAGAAATCTGTGTTTCTAGTATTTGAGGAAATGTTGTACTATACATCCACATTCTGCTCACAGGAAGGTAACATTTTCAAAAGCATCTACGTGACTTAGATACTTTTGAAAATGTTACCTATAATCAGAGTCCTCATGTTGCTTTCAAAGCTATGCAGTGTTATAGGGCCCATATGCTACTTGATGTCAATATGAGAAGAGATATGTGTAAATTAAATCTCAGAATGTATTACAACTCATATTATGAACAATAATCAGTGTTTCCTGACATATAAAACAATTTTTCCCCTTTTGTTCTACTTTTACCTTAATTTGACCTTCAGGTTTTTTTTTCTGTACTATCCACTTCTACTGTACTTTACCTTTGCCAGCTTCTTAGGTACATGCATTCACATGACTTGTACAGTGAATTAAAACTGTAAACCCAACATTGAATTGTAAACAATTAGAAACTCATAGACTCAAATGCAGTGCAAGAAACCTCTGGGCATCACCCTCATTTGAACAGCCATCTTAACCCAAATTTTCTTCTGTTCTGCTCAATTGCAAAACTGCAATTAATGTACTGATTTTCTTTCTTTCTCTTCAACTGTAAGTAAATATCAGGATATCAAATGGGTTAAGGTAAATATTCAGTTTTGCTGCTATGACAGGGACTTATGCAGTGCCAGTGAGCATCTCACAAAGAAAATGCTGGTTTTATATTTTCTTTAATTAAGTTACACTGCATTTTACTGGGAGAAGGATAGTTTCTCAGGCTTGCTTTAATTTTCATTGTTTTAATTTAATATGCTCTCAAAAGACAAACAAGAGCCCCCTGCAGGGAGAACAAACACATCTGAGGCTCCAAATGAAAAAAATTAAGATCCTGGTAATTGATTCCTTCTGTTCCTACTTTTCCTGCTGTTAATCAGGGCCTTTAACTTGCCATAGTCCCCTCTCATCTTCTGAGATTCTTCTCCGCGCTGTCCTTGCTGTCTACTGTCTTTGCAGTATTGGTTAATCATCTGCATTTCTGAATGGCTGAAAGCTCCAATGAAGTCCTTTGGGTGGAACTGCAGTGCTCGTACAGAGCTGGCCCAGGTCCAGGGAGACCACTTGTCAGTCATGAAGGCCACCATATCTGAATCTAACACTTTGAAGTTGATCTTTGCTATTGTTTGCTTGAAACTATTCTCTGTTGCAATGCAATGGTAGAGTCCTCTGTCAGTATCCTGGACAGAGCGAATCAAGAGTCCTTGTTCAGTTGATATGATCCTTTCATTAAGTTTGACCTACAATGACGAAAGGCAAAATAAACTTCTTAGGGGCCAATTAATTATTCAAGACACATGTAATATCTTTTAGTGACTCTCTTTTCACATATGGGGAGCTTGTTCTGGGGAGAGTTTATCTGAATTTTATCTTTATATGAGTTTCAACAGTTACTATTAACATTTGAGAAGATCAAGCCAAATAAGGTTCTTGGAGGAGCCACATAAGGCAGGATTTTCAACCACCTCAAAGAGAGTAGATCCCTGGGGGTGGAGAGACTTTTCTCTGCCAGCATTATAGACCTGGGGAGCCTGCCCACTAACATCAGAGTGTTCTGCTAAATCTGCTGAAAGGAAGATGGAGTCTGTAAGACTGGTGGTTGATGTCTTACTGGACACTGGGTGGCTTTTGGGTAAATGCTTTAATTGGGTATTGGCACCAGAGGGCAATTCTATAAAGAATTATATATCTGGTGTAGATTCTACACAATGGTGTAAAAGTGGCTGTAGGAAGGATGTCATTCTATATTCAGTGTTGCAGAGTTTGGGAGAAATTTCCACAGCACACTATTTAATTTTAGCTTCATGCCTATGACAGTCGACGATGGTGTTTTATTTATATTATTTATAATATTTCGATGTTGCAGCAAATCACATGGCATGACGCTTTGCAGAAATCTATTCTAGTAAGTCAGAGAGATTCAGTTTAGCTGAAAAGAAACAACCCTTTGATCCTTTCATGGTTCATCCGTTACTAATTCCAGCATGTGTTATTCCAACACAATTACAAAACAGAAACACAAAAGGGGACTCAGCTATGGTATATGTTTTTCTTGAGTAAGTAAGAAAGAATTGAATCTATGTTGCTAGCACAAGGTTTGAGCCTTCTCCGAGTATACCTCAGAAACGGCATGTTTTACTCAATAAATGCCTTATTAGTCCTCTCTCTCATTTCACAGGGTGGCCTGACATGAGTTTAACACTTTCCATTATTTATATTCTGTCACCTGCACCATATTACCATCTTTCTCTTACAACAGAAGTTCCTTTTTTTATTCCAAAGAATATCTGCTTCAGATTTGAAATGGAAATGATGTTTCCTTTTTGTATCACTCAAGGAAAGCATTATACTGTATGTTCGAGTGCTGAAACCTGAGAGCCTTGGAGCGTGCAGTAATGGAAAATGTGATTACACCACAGTGGGGAAAATGCTTGTAGCCTTAAGTGCTTTTAGCTCAAGCTAATTTCTTGCTAAGGAAACCTGCCCCATTCCCCCTCACTCTCCCTTTTATCTTCTATATTGCACAAAGGTGCTGCTGTGACCAGACCTAACTCCTTGACTTTACACATCTTGTTTCTTTTACGCCTGCTTCCTCAGATCAACAGCATGTGCTGACTGAGCAAATATTCCCATTACAATCTCCTTATTGTAGAGGAAAGAGTACTGCTTAGTGTTTTGAATATAGGTGTAGGCTAGAATTTTCTAAGGGAATTAGGTGCCCAACTCCCATTAAGTCAGCTGGAGTGAAGTGCCTAACTCTCTTAAGCTCCTTTGAAAATCTCAGTTATAATGTATAATGAGAAGTGGCCCTCCTCTTGTCAAAACACTAAAATATGTTCATGCAACTTTCTTAACCTGCTTCATCATAACTAGACTGTCTGAGCCCCCTGACTGAATGCACTTGCCCCCTTCCCCCTTCGATTGATCCGTGCTGCTGAGCTGCATTACTCACCTCTTTCCTTCGGTCATTGTCTTTCTGAAAGAGCCATTTAATGGATGCCTGGGGAGATTTAGGGGTGCACTCAAGAAAGGTGGTGTTGTTTTTCACTCCATACTGAATTACTTCTGCTGCATTTCTGTATGCTAGGAAGCAAGAGGAGGCAGATAAGACTATTGTACTACAGATGCCTGATTCTTATTTGGAAAGCAAACATTTATATGTCAGCAAAACTGGCAACCAAGGCTCCTTAACCTAGCTGAGTCACACCTGTCTCAGACTCGTTAGACTGAAGACGTCCAGGAATCTGTAATTTGGAGGGGAAATCTATAAAAGAAAAGGAATTAAGTTTGGAGAAACTTCAGGCCAAATCAAACTGCAAATATGTCAGCTCTGGGCACAGATTGTTCTGAGAAATTTGGCACCTGCTTGTGGGTCACTTAGCAAATCCTGGGTCAAATCCTGCCTTGTGCAGCCTAGGAATAATAAAAGGGCACAGGGAACTTCTTCTATCCAGTGCTCCCAGGCAGCAGTAGGCCAGAGCATCATCCTAGTGCTCTCTGTTGCCCATCAGTGACTGCTAGTAGCAAAAATCCCCAACAGCTGGAGATGGGACACTAACTAGATGGGGAGGGCTCTGAGTTACTACAGAGAATTCTTTCCCAGGTATCTGCCTGGCAGGTCTTGCCCACACGCTCAGGGTGTAATTGATTGCATATCAATGGTATATTTGGAGTCAGGAAGGAATTTCCTCCCGGGTCAGATTGGCTGAGACTCTGGGGTTTTTCGCCCTCCTCTGCAGCATGGGGCATGGTCACTTACAGGTTTAAACTTGTGTAAATGGTGGATTCTCTGTAACTTGAAGTCTTTAAACCATGATTGGAGGACTTCAGTAACTCAGCCAGAGGTTGGGGTCTATTTCAGGAGTGGGTAAGGTTCTGTGGCCTGTAATGTGCAGGAGGTCAGACTAGATGATCATGATAGTCCCTTCTGACCTTAAAGTCTACGAGTCTAAAGGAGGGTGAGCTATTTAACATGCCTGTCAATGCCCCAGCATCAAAAAGATACAGCCTGCTACCTCAGGGATGTAGTTAGGCCTAAAACTGTTCCCTGAATGTGCATTTTGAGGTGAGGTGGGGGCTAAAAAGGGCCAAATAAGCTGCTTTTTCAAAACAGCATTAAGATGCTCTTCAGTCACCTGTAGCCATCATGTAGTGTCACTCCACCCCCACCCATTTGGTGCAGCTATGTCTATAGGACAGGACTTAGCTCTAAACCTAAAGTCCAATGAAAAGCATAGATCAGACAGAGACTGAGACCAGGAGACATAAGGAGATGATGCCAGTCTTCTCCTTGGAAAGGCTTTCAATTGATTTATAACACTCTAGCAATACTTGGGCATATGTTGAGTTTATATCATCATCTAGACTTATTGTGCTACTTCACACTCTTTATAGATGAGTGATTGTCTGTTACCAATATTAAGTGTTTAGTTTTTTATTAGTTTGCTCAAATAATAATGTTGGCCAAGGCTTAATTTTTCTAACATTACATGAAATGTCAGTTCTATTTCTGAGTAAACAGTAATGGTTAAAAATAAATACTGTAAATTGAACTACCTAGACATAGATGTCTAAATCAAATAATAGCATCATCATACGGCTGTCACCCTGTCTTTCCTCATTCTATCCCCCATCTCCTATTTCTGACCCTCAGTCATAGAGTCACGTCTAAAATTGGATTCTAAGCTAGTTGGGCAAGGAACCTTAGCTTTCTATTCTTTCTGTAAATTGCCTAGCACACTTTGGATTCTGTAATAACAGTAATAATATTGTAAATGTTATGGAAACAATCCTGAAGTACTTGGCATTCAAAGGTCCTAATTTGGCAATTAGTAGGCCTTTGTGCCTGCATGGAGCTTAATGCAGGACTGGGGCCAAAGTGAGTTTTATAGATGTACCTTAGGACTGAGTCATATAGGAATATGAGAGTCTGTCTACATTTTCTACAGTTTCTACAGTTTTCTATAGCATTGTAGTATCTAAATGCTTCCATCCTTTCACTAAACTTTTATCTATTGCACATTATTTTTATTTGTGTGCTCTGAAAGACAGAGAGAGAGAGAGAGAGAGAGAGGAAACAGCCCTAAGAGTTAACAATAATTTGGGTTAAAAGCCTTTACAGAATATATGTAGAGTGGCCATACAAACCTATTGGTGCTCAACGCTCAATGTAGCACTGTGTTGAAAAATGTTAACGCCTCCCATGTTAAAGAATGTTGAGGCATAAAACATGGCATGCTTTATGCCTTAGTTTCGAAATTGTATTATGAATTTGCTAATACATTTTGCTCACATCAGTTCTTTTGTCTTTTTGGTGATTGTCCGATGTTTTTTCTTCTCAGTGTATTAGTTTGCCATAAAATGGCTTAAAATATAAATTATATGTTGAAAGAGTCTAAATTATGGTTTCTTTATTACCTTTTATTACACTGGAAAAAGTGGGAGAAGGGCCACCTACCTATACCCTAACTCTTCTCTTCCCCACTCTCATCAAAACTTCCTTGAAAAGAGAGAGTGAAACACCCTAATTAATTAAGATTAGTCAATAGTTCAGTGGTTAGAGCACTCATTCAAGTTGTAGGAGACCCATGTTTAAGCCTCTGCTCTGTCTAATTCAGAGTAAGGATTTCACCCTGGTTATCTTTACTACCAGGTTAATTGGCTATTTTGGGATATCTCACTCTCTTTTCCTAGAATTTGCATCCTGGACCTGAGAAACCTTCCTTATGAAGGTTGCATTGGAACTGGATATGTTTCTATGAAAAGTGTTGTTTTTGACAAATTGACATATCCCATCAAAAGACATCAACTCTACTACTAATGGCACAGTGTGAAATGGATGACAGTTCAGGATTAAAACTACAGGTGAAATGATCTTAATCCCCTAATCTCAATTTGTGTGGATTACAAAGCACTAGACTGTCACAGCCCTTACTCAGCCATGCAGGAGAGTAAGATGGAGTAAGGCACAGGTCCTCAAAGGTATTTAGGTACCTAACTCCCTTTGAAATCAATGGGAGTTAGTCATCTTGGGGGGCGGGGGAATAACGCAGTGGTTTGAGCATTAGCCTGCTAAACCCAGGATTGTGAGTTCAATGCTTGAAGGGGCCATTTAGGGATCTGGGGCAAAAAAAATTGGGGATTGGTCCTGCTTTGAGTAGGGGGTTAGACTAGATGATCTCCTGAGGTCCCTTCCAACTCTGATATTCTATGACCTTTTGAGGACCTGGGCCTATATTACAGGTATCACCCTGTTTGGCCTTGCTTGGAATTGGGAATGGAAGGAACCTTAGCTCCACTGCCACAACTCATTGGGCAGTGTAGATGATCCGGTGCCCATCAGGGTGTAAAATGCTTCATGAAAAGGAATGGAATAATTTACTCATCCCTCAGTGGAAAGGGGAAAGAGGAAGACTTATGACTCAGAGTGGTGTCCAAGTCGCAGTGTGCCCTGGGGCTATTCCAGGGTACGTGTGTGTGGGGGTGCAGTTTTCACACTATCCCTTGCTCAGGGCTATGCCCAAAAGCACAATCTAGCTCCAAACAACTGTACAGTTCAGTATAATCATCAAGTGCAAGATTGGAACAGATGGGTTTAAAGGACATGGGCAGTAGTGTGTGGGGAATAGAATAGTCCATCATTTCCCTATAGTTGACACCCAAGTCAGTGCTATGGGACTCTAACTTTATAATATCTCATTCTGTTTTATCATACAAAGGCAACATTTCATGTAAAATGCAAGGAAAGGATGTTAAGGGAAAAAAAAACTATCTCAGGTTTGGAAAATGACTGTGCTTTTTTGCTGTTTTACCAGTAAACCACATGGCTGACGTGAAGGATGAGTCACATGAAAGAAAGTTCAAGTGCTCTTTAACAGTACGATCATCTTTCAGTTACAGTACCTTTCAGGTTAAATCCTCGGCACTGAGTCATAGGATTTCCATGTCTCACATCTTGTCTACGACTCCGTCTGTAATATTTGGGAAGTACAAACTATGACTAAAATAGCCACACTGTAAAACAGACTATTCACCAAATTATATATTAGTATCAGTGGTCATGACTTACTGTAAACTATTCCATGTTTTGCAATTGGCATGCATATAAGGTTCAGAACTTGGTCCTACTTAAATCAATGGAAGTTTTCCCACTGAAGTCAATGGGAGCAGAGCTGGATGCTAAGATTGACCCTATTCATGAAAATGGCAGGCTCTTTTGAACCTCAAAGAAGATGAGTTGTATTCAGGTTTCTGAGAGAGGTTTCAACTAGTTTGCATTGTATCCAAACTGGTTCATCCATTCTTCACTATCAAGCAGTATGTCCTTCCAACAGTCTGTATCGTACAGTGGAGCAACATAGTCTTGTAGGCTCAATGACTGCTCCTCATCAATTACTCACTATTTGACTTTAGAGAGGTTACTTAAGCCCAGATTTCCAACTGGCCTAAGAAGACTGATTACAAGAGGTACTGAACACCCATGCCTGTCATTAGTTCTCATTGGCTGAGTTGAGGTTGCTCTGCATCTCAGAAAATCACATTACTTATTTTGGTGCCTAACTATGGATTTACCTGTCCTACTCTAGGCAATTGGTATGGAAATGTGTGCCAGAATCTCTCTGTCTTGGTTTCCCCATCTCTTCATATAGGATGAGTAATATTGCTCTGCCTCAAGGGGATATTGTGCATTTGAAGTCATTAATGTTTGTGAAGTGCTCTGGGATCATCAGGTGGTCATGCTTTATCCTATTATAACTATTTTTCTCCACATGAATTCATGCCTCTCAGCCCAACACAAAATTTGGTGGATGTCTCTCTGTCTGACTTTAGAATTTGCAACCAAACCTGAAACCAGGCCAGTGTTATGTGGCTTAGGATCTTGTTGTCCTCCTTTACATTTAATACTCAATATTAAAAATGCTGCAGCACTATCACATGGCCTAAACGATCTGCAGATGAGAGAGAAAATAGTGAACATCAGAGTAGGAAAATATCTAGGTAAACCATAATTTGCTGCAGTCTTTCAGAAGCTGTTCCTACATCCCACTAACCTAATCAAGAGACCTTATCCTGACAGTTTACTATTTATCCAGAAATAAGAAGTGGAAATGTTTGTTTGGGGAGGATGTGTTTGTGGGTGTTTTCAGGACATAAGGAAAAAGTCAGGTGTTCTGAGGTTATGTTGTGTGGGATGACGCACAGCAGTAATACAAAGGGCAGAGAGATGGCAAAAGAAAGATTGACTGTAGAAAGATACTACTGTCTAGACTTGAGGATTTGGCTCGAATTACTGATGTTTTCTCCAGCACAAACTGTTTCTTTAGATAAAGAAATAACTCATTTCCTTAACATATGGAAAACAGATTGTTTTCCATACTGTTTTTCGTGTTTACTTTGGTCTGCTATAAGAAGCACATTACAAACAGCTGTATAAAACCCAATTGAAATAACATGGATATACATGATGGAAATGGCAAGAGGTCAACTGGAAATTATAAATGTTGGGCCTGAGTTTCCACTCTGTTATACCTCTCGACAGTTTTAAGTTGTGTTGGTTTTGGGTGGGCTGAGAATCAGAGAGCTGGAGCCAGCACCCTGACCATTCCACATCCTCCCACCCTGGGCTTTGGTTGGTGTCTGAAAGAATCTGTCATGAAGACCAGCGGTCAAACGCTGAACTTTGCAAATTGTAAACAAATACTACTAGTACTACTACTACTATTACTACAACAAAAAAACAAGGTACCTGCACCATAAAATATACTTTGTTCATTCAGGACTAACTTGTGCTTTATGAGTTAATCCCGTGCAAGGGGTGGCCAGTAAGTGCCCTAACCCAGGAGAAGTCCAGCAAAGGAATTTGTCTCTGTTCCCTTTTTTGCTCCCAAGTGTTAGCAATTGGCTACTGGCACCTGATCAACTGGTTGGTCCACTGGGGGATGGAACCAAGGCTCCACCCATTTTCCATCCCTTTCTGTCAGCTCCCCAGACACCTGCAAAGGGAGAAGTACCATGCACACAGTCCACGGGCACTTCCTTGCATCTACAACTGTGATGCAGAGAGGTTACACAGAGGAATGTGGGTCTCATTCCCCTTTTGCTCCTGCACAAGCCAGGCTAAGACCCCACTTGTAATGAAAAGTTTAGTTTGATAATATTTCACACAATGTTCATTAGATATTCTGTAGTCATTTGTACAAGCAGTGAATTATTATGAAACTTCACTACAGCCTTCTGCTATTAAATATTTCCCGGAGAAGTAGAGCGAGGTTGCTATTTTGCATAAAAAGTATGGTTTGTGCCATTAGCTCAGTGAGAATGAGAGACCTTCTGTTGTAAATTAAAGAAAAATTGCTTTCTATATCCGCTTTAATGAACCTCATGTTGAAAATCCCAAATCTAGTGGGTATGATATGGAAATGAAATTTGCCTGTATTTGTCTGTTTCCCAGAGCAGGGTGAGAAACAGTCTTCTTGTCCTGTGAATATTTTTGAGAGTTTGAAAATATTTACCATCCTAAATGGGGCTGAAAAGTCAAAATCTCAAAAATGTTTGCAAATAGAAATTTTTTTAAAAATCGGTTCATACCAATCAAAACCTTTTGTTTCAATAATTTTGTAAATGTTTTGTTTTGATTTCTACTTTTTCTTTTTCTAATATTTTTTGGTCTAAATTTTTAACCAGAATATATGATTCTGTTTTTGGTTTGCTTCAAAAATATTGAAATGGAATGTTTTGACAATTCCAAACTTTTCATTCAACTTTCGACAACTTTTGTCGAAACAGATCCTGTGAATAGTTTTGCTGTCAACAAATCAGTGTTTTTTGATGAAAAGTGACTCATTGAAAAATTCCCAGCCAACTTGTTTCCCTATAAATAGGCCTTTTCAGTGAGGAGAAACACAGAATAAAAAGGATTTAATGCACCACACACACACTCAGATATTATGCTGCATGAAAGGGATTACCATGATAGTTATATCCACAGCAATTTAAGCAAAGGCATCACTGGATTCTGATTCTATTCCCACATCAGCATTACCTCAGTGTAACTCCATTAACATGGGGGCACATATTGTATACCAGAGGAGGATTAGGTGCTTGTTGCATTAAAATTAGAATGAAATCTTCTTTCACAATATATTGCTTTTAATATAAAAAGTGACCTCTTTAGCAGATAGTTTTGGTCAGTGTGCAATGCCAAATACAGCAGGTATTTCAGTATTATTTTTAAAGAAGCCAGCAGCAGCAACAACAACAATCCCCTTCTGCTATCACATTACATGACCCATGATTACATATGAAAGTCAACCCCTGATGTGTACTTTTCTTGCAAATCTCATCAGACTCCTCACCTCTTCCCTGTTGGGTAGAACCTGGAGCAGGAATTGCCATCCCAAGCACAGTAAGGATCTCTGGCTAGGCAGCAGTCCGCACAGGCCGTTCCATAGATACGGCAGCGATGCAAAGATACCTGCGTGATCCCTTCATCCGAGCTCACATACAACTGTTGCTGTTGAAGGCAATGGAAATGTTTATTACAGATGTGGAGCCTAGAGGAGCAGCTTCACTCAGACCTTAGTTAATATATGCATAAAGCCTTCAATTCATTTTGGAATTAACTAAAAACCAAGAGGTGAGCCACTAAAGGGTTCAAAACCAAAATAAATAGAAATCACACAGGTTAATATGCCTATAACATAATCACCTCCTGTTAGAAAATACTTAAAATGCTATGGAGAATGCTAATGGTTTTTTGGACATTGAGTCTCATTATTTTGTCCTGCTGCAGCAGGTCTGAGTTAATATAGTTGAGATTTGAGGACTTGGTCCTTAGTGAGAATTGTTGAATCAAGCCTTTGAGCGAAGTAACTTCTCTGCATACAGTCTCCTTCAGAAATATTGTGCAAACCTTCTAATTGGATTTCTCATAAACACAAAACTTAGCGGTCACTATGGACCAGATTCTGAGACTCTTACCTTAAATAGAACCTTACTCCAGGCCAACAGGGCCACTGGAGTCAATGAGATCACTCATGGAGTAAGGATCATTCAAGGTAAGTGAAGCCATGAGAATCTGGAGCAAACTGACTGGTTCTAACCAAAAGCCAGTTAAATAGCATTTCTTAAAGTGGAAATAAACCCTGGAGCTGAGCATACATGAACTGTGGTGGCCTGAGTCCCTCTCTCTCATTATGCTGGCAAATCTCATTGAGTTTAATTTCCTAAATAGTAATTAATTAATTAATACTTCTGAAAAGCCTGGTGCACAATGCAGTAAATTTAAACTGTTTGAGTACAGAATTTTAGCTACATATTATTTTGGTTGCGCAGTCACCCAGGTATTATGATCACCATCACCATAGTAATGATTCATGTCAAAACAGCCACTATGAATTAGCTTGACAGATACAACCTCATCACAGGTGCCATACCACCATTCCTACATTCCCCAAGCGCTGAATGAATAATTTAGACAAAGAACTTCAGTCTATGGATTGTGATGTGATGGGTTATATGGGACATTTTTTGTTCCCTAGTTGGACTGTTGACACTTTTTATCAATTGAAAATAACTAATATTGAACAATGCACTAGTGGATTTTGTCCTGATGGTGCTGGCACACATCCTTAGAAAACTGGGAGTCAAAGGTGCTACCCTGAAGATCTGTGTGTCCGTATTTAGTATGGTGCATCCTAGTTAGGACCTTTCTAGGACCTTAAGTTAGTTCTGTCCTCCAGTAATAACCATTGAATAAGTGTTCCACTTTTCTTTACCTTTTTAGATGAAATCTTCATTGTTGTTATGGGAGCATTATTCTGAAAGACAAATCACATTTATATGCCTTCTTTTATTTATTATGTCATGACATTAAACTTTAACGTTTTCTAAGCCACAGTCATTTCTAGATAAACTGTTCTTTTCCAGACTCTTGAAGAGATGTCATTCACACCTAATCATCTTTTGCCACAACTCAACAAATATGACATAAACACAAAGTTTGAGTCAGTAAATATATTGGCTGCATGAACCTCTGGACTTGACTAAGACACATTAACAAGTTCTCTCACACTTCTGGCAGAACAGCTCTTAAGAGCTGGCTCACCATTACAGATAGGCAGTATGTGTTTGCAAACCATCACTCTCTCTTTGGAAGGCACAGCCTTTGTTCTTGGAAGGTGACAGCATGCAGGAATCATGTAACAGTTCATACGTAATTAGCACATGATCCGGACAAGGAGAATTAATATTTCTTCCACACTGTATCTACAACGCATGCACTTTGGTTACTGTCTAACACATGATTTTAGATAATCAACAAGAAATGCCAACATTACAAATGATGTGAAGTGTTACTGAATTTTTGTTTTTGCTCAGCGCACTCAGTGGACACTGCACACTACTGTATGTAGTTTTCAGTGACTTATTTATTATCTGTGTAAAACTGAATGTTAAAGAACATCCATTGGAGTTATTACATCCACTGTGTTAAACCAATGAAACAATCCATTATTCTCATCAAAATTAATGGTGTCAGTGATGGCAAAATAATGGTAATCATTATTTTGGGGAGCAAGGATTTACTATAGTAATCACAAGAGACGGATGCCATTGTGGTAGGTCAGGATTAAAGTATGGCACACCAGAAGAGCTGTGAGGAGGCCCAGGACTGGAATTGCAAGGGGCTTTGCAGAGGTTGGAAGGAGCTCAGAATTGGGACTGTGGGGTTATAGCACTTCAGGACTGAATACTTGGGAGCTGGGAAATCTGAGTTCAATTCCATGTTCCACCATAAGCTTCCTGTGTGACCTTGGGCAAGTTGCTTAGATTTTTCTGGGCCTCAGTTCCCCATCTGTAAAATGGAGGATTGTAGTACTTCCCTACCTCACAGAGATGCTGTGAGGACAGATACAGTAAAGATTATAGGGTGTTCAGATGCTACAGTAGTGGGGGACATATAAATACCTGAGGTGAACATAAGTGCACTGGCAGGCGCTGGGGCTCAGGACTGGAGCAGTAAAAGTTTAGTAGGTGAGAAATTAGTCATATTGACATAGCTGTAAGGGGTAAATGGCCAGATTAATAAAGTGTTGCTGCCAGTTCATGTCTAATGGGTAGTAAATTTGCAGAGGTCAGTGTGTGGGAAGCATACAGTGCCTATTCCCCCCTTGCTTTGAACGGTTCTATCATTGTCTCATTTTCACAAACACTGAAGTAGATCAAAATGTCCCTAATTTTTGTCTGCAGTGCTGTTCTGGGGCTCTGTCTCTTCTGTCTTGCATGGAAACAAGATTAAATAGCTTTACTCCAGCCATTTTTCTCACTGCAATCTGTCAAATGCCACCTTGGACCTCAGATTCCACTTTCCCTCTCAGAGCTACTTTTCAAAAAGAAAATACTTGACAGCAGTACCATATGTTTTACTTAGTCTAGGCTTTTACTAACACTAAGCTTATGCTACCATTGTCCCCTCTATTTCTGAGAGTCCTTAGTAAAGCCCCAGCACAACTACATATGTTTTGAGCCCTGAGCTTATGCTAGAATGATCTTGAGGGCTCAGAATGTAATGATGAGAAAACCAAGCAGGGGGACTGAGAGTCCTGACCCTGGGTTCTCTCCCAGGCTTTGGTACAGACTTCCCATGAGCCCTTACTTTCCCTGCCTAACTTCCCCTGCTCAAAATGGAATGAATAATATTTCTGGTGAAAGAAGTCCCATAAAATATGATTCATGTGCACTTTTTGAAAAAAGTAGGCTCAGTTTTCCACATAAGGCATAACAAGACCATTTAAGTTCACAGGTGACCTAGGGTACAAAGGGACTGTGGAACGTGGGTTGGGACAGGCATTTATGAAGGTGTGCAGATGAGGAGGTTTATGAAGGTGCAGAGACGGCAGTCCCTTGTATGGCTTGCACAAGGAAGTGCCTCTGTCCACAGGGGAGAAGAGGGTATGCTTCCTTGGTGGGCCCAAAGAGGGCTGGGAGGAGAGGGAGCCATGACCTTTCCCTTTCCACATGTGCCTACGCAGCAAGTTAGCCGCACCATAGCAAGCGGGCTGCCCAGGCCCTCTGCACAACAACCTGAACTGCTCTGGGTGCAGTGCAGCTCAGTCCAGATCCCCATCACTTTCCCTGAGTCTACCTGGTAAATTACAGTCCACTCGCAAATTTCAAAGAGCTTTCACCAGTAGGGTGAACAGTTCCTTATTGTTCTAATAGGCAGCTAGAATGATTGACAGAGACTCTTTTATTATTTTTGCCATTAATTGTTTATGCCTCTTTTCAGCTTAGGGTGATTTAGGCCTAAAGCTTTTTGACTCCAGTAACATCTGGCTTTAAAGAACTGGAGCAAAGTAAAAACAACACTAGTTTGCTTCAAAATGTGGCTCATAATCAGAAAGCTTATCATATAATCAAAGAAGTAAAAAGAAAGAAAGAAAAAGAAAAACTGAGATTCCAGCTGCAAATGGCTGTTGCCTCAATATGTGATGCCAATGATAAAAGTCTCCTGCTGGCAGCCAGTATAACATGACCTCTTAAAATATGTAATTATCAAAATCCTTTGAGCCAGGATGACAACATAAGAAATACAAGGCATTTGAATGCAGAAAAAAAAGATTTAAGCCCATTTACACTCCACAGTACACTAGACATCACCTTATTCCTACTTTCTTCAGCTGGAGGGCATCAAGCTGATATTCTACTAATTTATTTGATCTTTTATCAAATGCTAGTGACCCTTGCTAAAGTCCTTTAGACCAAAGTGTTTGTGTGAACATACATGTTGGAGGAATGAAAGGGGGAGCAAGACAAACCTGAAAAACCTCCAGTTCTTCTAAAATGAGCTCTCCACTTGCAGAAGAGTTGGTGGGTAGGACAACAACTTTCTGTACAGTCCCCTGATCTGGAACATAGAGAGAGGAACAGATGAATTCTTACCAACTAGGAAAAAATATTAGAGGAAAAAGCTTAATGGAGAGAAGGGTGGAAATGATTTTCATAAATTCATAGATTTTAAGACCTGGAGGGACCATTAGATCATCTAACCTGACCCCCGTGTAGAACACAGACCATAGAACTTCATCCAGTCACTCCTGTAATGAGCCCAATAACTTTGTGTTTGATTTTAAAATATCTGTAATAACTCTTCCTAGTGTGATTCATACAAGCAAGCAATAGATGTATAAAGGGATTAGACTTTTCTCACACTGTTTTTGATAAAGTCATGGTCAAATATTTATTTATTCATTTATTTATGTATTATTCTTTTATAGCACCCTTAGGTACCCGTCAGAATTAGGTCCCCACAGTATTGGGTGCCATACAAACACAGAGGAAGAGGCAGCCCCTGCCACAAACAGTTTACAATCTAAAAGCACAAGAGAAACAAAGGAATGGAGAAATGGATACAATGCCGAATTTTATGTGCAATTCCTGGCAACATATAACAGAAACTAATAACACATAAGCAATTTGCATGATACAAATTCCAGTGCAAGAATCAGTTTTAACATGGGTGATATGCAAACCTTCGCCAGTGTGGGTTGGTGTGCACCATCAACAATTGGGGCCTTATGTAGCAACAGAAGCCATTGTTTTCATCCACATCAGAATCAAAGATGTCCATGAGGAATGCTCGAAAACGGCTCTCCCACAGCAGTGCCATAAAAACACATAGTAACATGTAGTCTTTGTCCCCAAAATCAATTTACTAGCATGACATTTGAAATGGGGATTGAGGCGGGACTTGAAGATGGGCAAGGTAGTGGCTTTATGGTTCAGAGAGGCTGTTCAGGGATTGGTTCAGGGAGGATGTTCTGTGAGAAAGGGATGACGTAAGGTGACACAATATGATATAGAAACAGATAAAATGGAAGATATTTATATTAATTATTAATTATTAGTGTTACCATAGCACCCAGGGGCCCATGTCATAAACCAGGACGCCATTGTTCTAGGGCCTCCAAGGTAGGGACAAATGTATTGTGTTTGATGCAGTGGAAAAGGCAGTGTCAGAAGATGGACTCAAAGAAAGGTTTGAGATGGTAAGAATGGTAGACCAGAAAGAGGATCTTAGCAGCTAATTTTATGCTGTTCCGCCAAGACTTTGTTGGCTCTCTAGAAAACCATGAGCTTTGGGCTATATCTACACTATGAGATAGGGGTGTGATTCCTCTGCTCATGTACACGTAACTTGGGCTAGCTCTCACAAAGCTAGTGTGAGAATGAACAGCAGGATACCCACCAATTTCAGCTGGGTCGTATTCAGCAGCACTCAGCTGTGCTTCTGCTGCCTCTACCTGTGCCACTGAGGCTACAGTGTAATTTATACTCATGCTAGTTCAATGACAGCAAGCACAAACATGTGTACACAAGCAAGGGAATCATACCTCTATCTTGTAGTGTACACATAGTCATGGGGGAAAAAAAGGGCTACGGGCATAGGTGCTGGAACTAGTGGTGCTGGGGATGCTCAGCACATCCTGGCTTGAAGTGGTTTCCATTATATACAGGGTTTACAGTTTAGTTCAATGGCTCTCAGCACCCCCACTATAAAAATTGTTCCAGCACCCATGGCTATGTGTTCCTCTTGTCAGGAAGGACTAGAACTCAGATTGACTATAACAAACCTATTTTTCTCCATATTGTCACAGAGGAGAGAGAGCAAAGAATTTGTATCCCCCTTTTGTCATGAAATGTTTCAATAATAATGTTGAATTGAGCAGGTCAGTAAAATGTTAGAGCTGCTCTGTGTGTGTGTGTGTGTGTGTGTGTCTGTGTGTGTATTTCTGCCTGTAGGTGGGTGATCTGAGCTTCCCATCAGGCAATCTATGATGTTGACACAGGAAAGCAAAAGCGGGAGTCTTGTGATTTTGTTTTTAAGGTCAGTGACTACATTCCATAGCTGGAGTTAGAATGCAAGTTGGTTGCTGTAAATAATTTAAATCATTCTTTTTCCCCAGTGTAAGCCAGCAGATAGGCATACTTTGGCTTCAAAATAAATAATTGTACTCATGTACGATAATCCTGACCACACACCTAAACCACACTGTTGTTTTTTAACATTAAATCAAGAAACCTAAAGCAGCCAAGATATAAAAAAATGTACAGCTATCAACTGTACGTGCTCAGCAAATGTTAGCCATGAATATTTCAGGAGGATTTATTCTATGGTTATCGTTTGTCCTCATTATGCAATGACGTGATAAACCAGTTCTTTCAGAAGAAACTTTCCTGAAACTAAATCTTTTGACAGTACCCCAGTGGTCTGGACAGGGTGTCAGCATTAGCAAAACTGTGAGGACCTGAAAGAGATTTACTGGCTGCCAGGACCTACACAATCCCTAAACTCCCTGAGTACTGTGGAATGTCCTTCCATGGAGCTGAGATGAAGAGCGTGTGTGTCTGTGTGTGTGTAAGGCACTAACCTTTACCTCTATAAAGCCAGTCAAGTCATGAATATGTGTCGTTTGTACACATAGTCTGTCTCTATTCCCTCTCCTTCTCACTGCCTTTCAAAGCATTGTGTTATGACTCTTCTCCAGCAATGTCCTTTGTTCCCTCAATATCAGGATACACAATATAGTGGTGGGGAGGAGTTGCTGATTGTCATGAATTTTGGAATATACTCTCAACTGCCTGTTCTGTGTCCTCTAAACCTCACTTACAGGATGTAAAATACTCAAACGTACATTGGTATAGACCCTTCCTATCCTCACACATGCAATATGGGTCTGACCCATACAAAAGTAAGTGTATTTCATCTATGTAGCAATCCATTACACACGTTTAAAACTGTGAACTGGTCTTCAATGCACAAACCCTGAAATGGGATGCTGAAATTAGAACTTACAGGAGGAGACCAGCATGGGTATTTACATAACTAAGCACTGATATGAGCACACACATTCAGGGACTTGTTTTCCTTATAAGGCACTCCACATCTGAAAACTGGGTTCCTGAATCATTAGCTTCTGCAATGAAAACAAGGCAAGCGGACAGTATTTCCCATTTGCATCTCAATTTATTGCCTGTTGTCTCAATATTATTTTAACATGACAAGCCAGATCCTTATCTCCAGATACATTCCCTTTCATAAGGAATCCCCACACCACTCTACTCTGCTTACTAGTCCTGCTATATTTTCAACTTATTTTATGCAATGTAAAGCATGACAGTGGAAAATTGCTCATTAAAAACAATTTTATGCAAGGAGTAACCTTGGCCTGTGGGCTGTTCCCCAACAATACACAATAACACTAGTTTTACTGTTATTGTTCAGTCTTTTCCTTGGTAAGTGAAACAAAAATAATTGTCCCCAGATGGCTTTCCTAGTCTCTTTTTCAAAACGTTTAGCTCTCTAGACTATAAGAACAGTGGTTGTCAAACCAAGTGCACTTCTGTGTGTTCATCTCAGAATAACTACATTTGAGTTTTGTTGCAAATCTTATTTGTTCACTTTTGTTAATGGAATTAAATTCCTGGGTCAAAAGGAAAGCTGGAAATGATACTGGCAAAACAGTAATGGACACAAGAGGTATGCAAAATTACATGCAGTCTGATGTGTTTTCCAGTTTATTATTGTTCTGCAAGCAAGACACAAGAGGACACAGAATGAATGTAAGTCAGTTATGTTCACAACAAGATCCTATAAAAATCAAACAGATAGAGGGACAATTTCTTTCCTGGACTGACTCTGTTGACTTCTCTAGAGTCACTCCAAAGCTGAATTTGACAAAGAATGTGTTAGTTCTACTAAATTAGGAGACAAGCCATTGTGTCTGCTAAACACTAGAATATACCAAGCTACATGGCAGATTTATGCCTTTCATTGGTCTCACTGTAGGTAATACACAACACTTGACCTTACTACAGCAGGTGTCAATACCCATGTTGTACCAGAGAGGAGAGAGAGGCAAGGAGAATAGAGGTTTGGCTGAGTGGTAGGTGGGTGCAGCCCTAGTTCAAATAGCAGGTCTGAGCTCTGTAGAATGTGAACCAAAAAGGAGTTTTTCCCCAGCTGAGACCATAGGAGCTACAATATATTAAGCTTCTGTCATCTGGAAGTTGCTCTTTGCATGATAAGATAATTTGAGTTACTTTTCTCTTCAGTGGCCTCTTTGGTCTCCTGCTACAGTTCCTTAAACATGTGGCCTTTCCGCTACACATGTGAACCACTGTTTTATACTTTTTCCCCTCTGTCTTGTTCCACAATTTTCAGTGGACAAAATTCTGAGAGTTGCTGAGAACTTGGAACTTCCTCTGACATCAGCACCTCTCAGGATCTGGCCCATAGCTTTGCATGACAGACCTCTTCTCCCCGTATCTGTCTTTGTACAACATGGGTATTATCACCTACTGTAGCAAGGTCAAGTACTGTATATTAGTTTCTTTCGAAACGACAAAACTCTTTGAATGATAGACCTCAATTCCTAATCGAGACCTGATAATTTCCATTACCGACTAGTGACATTCACCTTTTCTTTAGAGACTACAGCCACGTAAACTAATAAAGAAAGCTGCTATGATTGCTTTCCTGCCCCACAGTTAATAGTATCCTAGCCATAGATAAACATTGTCATTGTCATTGTATAACCAACTGGTCAGTGTGCATTATGTGTGCCTGCAGGTCCCTGGTTCAGTGCCTGGTGTGTTAACCAACATAGCAGCCATCTCAATAGCACTTTCTGGAAATACTGAGTTAAGGTCCAAAGATGAAGCGGTATTCTTGTTCAGAGAGCAGGTACAGGTCTGGGCAAAATCCACCAACTTTAGTTTGCACAATTTCTGCGAACCTTACAAGGCTGACCGATGACCTTTGCTTTGAGTTTGGGGTTAATTTGAATTCCAAAATATAAATCAGACACAAATCAGACATCAAGAATTATAACATTCAAAAACCAGTCAGAGAACACTTCAATCTCTTTGGTCACTCGATTACAGACCTAAAAGTGGCAATTCTTCAACAAGAAAACTTCAAAAACAGACTCCAAGGAGAGACTGCTGAATTGGAATTAATTTGCAAACTGGATACAATTAACTTAGGCTTGAATAAAGACTGGGAGTGGATGGGGCATTACACAAAGTAAAACTATTTCTCCATGTTTATTCCTCTCCTCCCCCCCACCCCCACTGTTCCTCAGACATTCTTGTCAACTGCTGGAAATGGCCCACCTTGATTATCACTACAAAAGGTTCCCTCCCCCCCCCCCCCCGCTCTCCAGCTGGTAATAGCTCACCTTACCTGATCACTCTCGTTACAGTGTGTATGGGTAACACCCATTGTTTCACATTCTCTGTGTATATAAATCTCCCCACTGTATTTTCCACTGAATGCATCTGATGAAGTGAGCTGTAGCTCACGAAAGCTTTGCTCAAATAAATTTGTTAGTCTCTAAGGTGCCACAAGTCCTCCTTTTCTTTTTGCGGACACAGACTAACACGGCTGCTACTCTGAAAATATAAATCAAACTCTTACATGATTTGGAACAATCTAATCGCGTATATAGAGCCTGATCCAAAGCCTACTGAAGTCAATATAAACACTCCCATTGACTTCAGTAAACTCTGGATTAGGCCTATAGTTAACCTATTTAACAGCATGATCTTATTACTATTAACCTCATGCTCCCTTCCCCTTCTCTCCTATTATTTTTCACACTCACTTCAGCACGGGGATCATGTCTTCCTCTGTGTTTGTACAATGTTCAGCACACTAGGGGTCTCTGTCCTGACTGAGGCCTTTGGACAATCATAATAAAAATAATAAATAATGAGAGAATGCAATTTCTTTCATGCCAAACCTTCTCAAACAACACAGGTTTCAAAGCTTGACTTGAACTCGAATGTTACTGGGATCAAAATCTGCTTATGAGGGATTGGAAAGAGTGAACAGCAAGAGGAAAAAAGAGCAAACATCCCCTAAGCTTGGAAACGGAGCAGAGAGTAGGCAGAGTGGAAAACAAATGGAGAGAGAGCGAGACTGTGAAGAAAGGAACACAGAGAGAGAGAAAGAGAACAATGTGAAAGAAAAAATAAATATGGTACAGGATCCCCCGGTTGTGCAAATCAGCAGAGTCCTGTAGAAGCCAGTTGAGCTAAGCCTGCTTACACCAGCTGATGACCTGGCCCACAGCGTATAACAATGGAGGTACAAAATAATGAATAGTGATGTCAAATGCAGAGCTGTTTGGCTGACGTACAATGTATTGAACAGGAAAGATTTGAGTTTACATCTCTCTTTCCAAATTACCACCAACCGTTCTTTTCCACAGTGACCATTGTAGCTCAGTATTGCCAACTTCAAAGAAAGACTTAGAACAAACAAACAACAATCCCACAAAAAAAACAACAAATCAAAGGGCTGGCTGTCCACATCATCAAAACCACCATCACAGTTGACACTAACTGCTACCATGCTAAACATCTTATGGAGAGGTCTCTTCCTTTGAGGGGGTCCCTCATGTTGAGGCCTGAGGAAGATTGGTGGGGCAGCGTGAAAAGTGCTTTTGCCCTGGTTGTACTTGTAGCAGGGGCAGATGGAGTCTGAGAACTCATGCCTTAAGGTCGTTGATTGGGCACATTTCATAAGCATTACATTGACTTGAAATAAATAAGTAAAAAGAAAACATTATGTTTTCCATGACGCCTAAACTCTCTTTGTGTGAAACCCTTTAAGGGACAGCACGTGAGATTCTGAGATGAATGATTGTACTGCTTAGCAGTTAAAGCTAAGTACTGACAACCAGGCCTCCTGGGCTCTCTCTTTCTGGCTCTGTCACTATTTTGCTGCATGGCCTGGTCAAAGTCACTTAACTGTTCGATGTCTCAGTTTACCCCATCTTGAAATGGATATAATACTTGCTTAACTTATGGACTTGCTGTGAAATGTAATGAACAGTCTGTAAAACCCTTTGAGGTCTCTCCCAAAGAGCAATTCATAAGTGCAAAAAATTACTGGGCTAACTACTTAGATCTTCATTCAGTGTCTACTCATTCCATTTCCATTCTCTTGAGAGACAACACGAGTTTGAGTAAGAACTGAGTAGGGATCTCAGGATACAGATCCTGGGAGGGAATTTGCAACTCTTAAAATGGCTATAAGGGTAAAAAAGCTTTGGAGGAGATGATCATCATAACACTTTGAATGATTCGCTCACTATGCCTGAGTGGACCTGGGGAACCAGGCTGCCTTTGGAATCGCTCTTGTGTAAAACCTTCTTCCAGAGCGCAAACACAGAACTCAAACTAGTGAATTTAAGGCTTGCTTTTCTCACCAGATTATCTAGCTCTGTAACAATCTGTAGTTCATTACATGTTATGAGTTATTCCATTGCTGGATACTACTGTTGTTAGTGAGGGTTAGTCTTCCAAAAAGACAGCCAACACCACAAAAGCTAGTACTCCAGGGATTTAGTCACATATGTGGCATCCATATTTTAACCTCATACTCTGAAAGTGCCAAGTGGAACCAGTCTTTCAAATGAAGGGTTCAAACAATTGGACGAGAGATGGAAAGATAATTAGAAACACTGAACAAGCACACACAACATTAGACACTGGAGACAAAACCACATGCACACGGCCCAAGTTAAACATATGAAACTGTATTAAATCATCCTGAAATCTGAAACACCTTTTAGAATAGTAATTTAGCCTCCTTTTCAAAAGCTGTTTGACATCATGTCTTATAGAAGCTGAGAAAATTCTTAAGGATGGCCAGCAACTGCTGAATGTGCCTGAACCTGACGTGGATATTTATATATTTCCATAACACTAACAACAATAAAGAAAGCATGCATAGTCTAAGCATTGTTCAATCTGGTGCACTCTGCACAAAGACTTTGGAAGTGCAAGTGGTAGGTCACAAACTTAAAAAATAAATATTAACCTTAAGAAAATGCCTGCATGCTGCTTTGCTGCCTTTCTTAAACTAAAATGGAAAACAACCTACCAGGGGATAAAGTGGAGAATTTGGAGGTTTAAGACATGGAGTAATGTAATTAAAACAAAATGCAAGGGAAATGAAATGCTTTATGAGCTGCAAAATTAGAAAAACACAAGCCTAACAGAGAAGCAGAGTAAGTGAAGAAGAGATCTAAATCCAAGGTCTTGACCAGATGACATAGAGGAAAGGGTATTAGCCTCATTGTCCTTGCCAAATATGCAAATGAGTAATTACGCTGTGCCCAGCTAATTACAGCTGTGGTTTCTATTGGGTTGATAAGGTATTCTACACTTGTCTATCTACCAATAAATAGTTGCTTCTTTTCACGCCACAGGCACCTCCATTTCAGTGGTGGGAGTAGAGATCCCCATTGTGTCAAGCCTTCCTTCGCATCAGCCTGGCAGGTTTCGTAAAGTGCTTTGGGATTCTTCAGGATGAAAGGCACAGTGTAAATGCAAGATCGTTTTCATTAGAAAAGCTGTGTGTAATGTTTCAAGAACAATGTCAGTCTATGGGATTTATTTCACTAGTCATGTAGCTTAGAAAAGAAGTACTGTACTGAAATTAACTCTTGGCAAGGAACAGTTACAGTGAGTTTGACATGGCTGTCTGTGGGGTGCAAAGGAAATATTGCATTTATTTCACTTTAGTGTAAAAAAAAGACATGGCTGGCAGTACCCTTCCTGTGCCATGGCTACATGATGAAAAATACAGGGGGTTCCTAGAGCTCCTTTTGTTATTGTTCACTTGCACTCAGGAACTTATTTATTACTGAGACTCTCAAGGAGGAGCAGAAATCTAAACATTTTGTGTGCTCTGCATCTGGCACAACATAAAACACTCCAATTTGCAGCATGAGACAGGTTGCTGACAGTGACAGACGTAACTGGCAACATCTCAGTTCAGCAGCAGTAACTCACCATCAGAGACTGAGTGTAATTGTCACCAGGTGCCAAGGCCCATTCTCCACTTCTAAGGGGCTCAGGGCTCCCGAGAAATTATCAACTGAAACACTGTTATACAATGTGCATTTTGCATTTTCCAGGATGAACTTACATAAGAGGAAACCCTCGCTGCATTTCTTCTTACCATTAATATCTTTATCGGATCCTCTTGAGCCTCACAGAAAGCACAGAGCCAAAGAAAAGGGTAGAGTCTTTCCTCACAGAGACAGAAACTTGATCATTTTTATTTACAAGGGTTGAGAGGCACCATACCTATGTCATATCTGTTTATTTTATGGCAGGGCTATGAAACTATTAGCATCTTAGGAAGAATCTCTGTACCACCCAGGAATTGTAATGTCCAAAAAAATAGATTAGCAGAAATTATAAATAGTATATATCACAGGGAATCAAGTCTATTGTTTTCAGCAGTTGTGGCTCTAATTTAACTTTTTGAGATGGTGCACTAAATTGGATTTCATAGAATCATAGAACCATAGGGTTAGAAGGGACCACAAGGGTCAAAAGGGTCCTTTTGACCCAAGTGTAAATCAATAAGTAACATCCATGCTTCCATATAATGCACAAATCGTCCTGCAATGGACAATGTGCTGGCAGATTATATAATGAAAACAAACACATATACCCAGCCCAGGAATGTTTATGCCTTTAATGAGCCACTTGCTCATTGTGTATCCATGGCTGAGTCACTTAACTGCTTTCTATGACGCCTAACCAACCTATAAAATGAGGTTGCCTGTACTTATCCTCCTCAATGGAATTGATGAGGAGTAATTTGCTAATATTCAGTTGTTGACTTTGAGACTTGCTCCAACTCCCACTTCAAGTCACCGGGAGTACTTTTATTGACTCAAGTTGGATTCGGTTCGGTTTGGTTCGGTTCAAGTTACTGTTCATCATTAAAACCTGTGACATCATTAATGAGTTTCAGTTTAATAAAATTAGTAAAGTGCTTTGAGAGCCTTAGATGGAAAGAACTATTGAAATGCTAATTATCATTATTGTCCAAAGCATCAAAAATGTAAGGCACTTTATATGTACAGCACATTATTAATTATTACTACTACTACATATTTTGTAACTGCTATAAAATGTACCCTGTGTTAGTTGGAGACTTATATGGCTTGGCTTCTTAATTAATCTTTAGCAGTATTTTTTCCTCTAGTTAAAAAACACACACCATATGTTTAGATAAATGATACTAGTTTACACTTGTAAACCATACTGACATTTAAATGTTCATTTGAAAGCTCTGTTGCATGCCAAAGTATTTGTGTGGTTAAAAACAGTGAATTGGCAAGGAGAAGCTATGCTGGTAGAAGATCAAGATTTTTTTGTTGTTGTTAAGACATGGCTGATGCTAATCTATGTGAACAATAAGTAGGGAGGGCACGTATAAGTGTTTCTCTAGAGATTTCCACAGTAGCATGCACAGCAGCCTTCTTTGCTTCTTCCATAGGAAAGGCGTAAGACCTACTGTGTCAAATTAAATCCTGAAGGATCCAAAGGTCCCGGGTGGACATTGGATTCACTAGGCCTACTAGTAATGCTGATACTTGCTAGGAAAAAAAGTGTCTTAATTAGTAATTAGTTTCTTATTTAGTCTGATGACCTGACAACTAAAGCAGAGATTTTAAGGCAATTTTAAAACTAATTTTGCATCAGATGGCCAAGAAAAATAAAAATGCCCAGATCCAAAACTCACTAAATTCTTGCTGTAATTCAATACCCAAAGCTCTATGCATCTTCTATCACTGCCATGCCTTATAATGATGTACACTAGCCACTAGAGAGAGTGAGTGTCATTCTGATGAATCACGACATCGTGAATAGAGGCCCTTGATGATGGTTTGCCATGGGAACAATAATAGAGCTTTTCTGTATTCTTATTTCCTTTGGTGGTTGGGGACTTCCTTTAAAAAGAGTGAAGAGAGTTTCTTTTAATCCTCTCCTCATAAAAGTCTGGTGATTTGAAAGATTTTTAGCCTTGGTTTCCTGAGTCTAATACAAAGATGGTAATACCCAACCCATGTGGTCTAAATGGTAGTTTGTTGGCAGAAACAGTAGTTCCACATCTCTATAAGACTTGTCTGATGTTCAGAGACAAACCTGTTCTCAAAGGATTATCTGCCTTATTTTTGGTTGAAATTGCTTTGTGCTAACAAATAGAATCAAGAACCCTGGATTGTAGTTTATCAGAGCTCCAGTCCACAAGCCCTTCTCAAGCACAGCCCATCACTAAGTCAATGGCAGTTCGAGATGCAGAGGGCTTTCAGGATCCAGCCCTAGATCAGCTACTTTAGTCTATTTCCCTGACACTTCTTGATTGTTCTCTGCAATTCTAATCATGTCCCAATAAATTTGGAAAAAGTAAAGTGGATCACTATCCTCTAACCTTACAGTTCTTAATGAAAATCACTAGACTTGTTAGCTACATTGGTGTCAGTTCAGTACATCCATTGGATTCAATGGAATTGCTACAGATTCACACTAGTGTAACTAAGAGCAGAATTTGGTTTGTTATGTTATTAAGGAAATATTTGTAATCATAGAATCAGACTTAGAAAATCTCTATAATACAGTACCACTAGAAATACAGTTTTCCCTTTTCTATTAGCTAAGATCGTCTATATTTTTACATTATTGTGAAGTTGTTATTTATGCCCTTGTAACTTTCTGGCCACATTATCATTCTTTTCACAGGCGCTTACCTCATACGATGTTCATAATTAGTAATAATACAATGCCAGATTCCCAGATTCCTAGTCCTGGAAAATAGTACATTAATCCATGGAAGTTAATGACTACTCATGGGTATGATGCTACTCATGGTGAGTAAATCTAGACCATACATTGCACACAATAAAGTTGGCTTTTGTCTCTGTTGAGAACCATTCTATTTTTTACAATAAATATTCATTTTATTTTCTTTGTATTTTTGTTCTGATTATATCTCTTAAGTATATATTATATAGTAATTATGTTTTAATAAGCACGTGTGAAGACAATAGGCTGTACAGGGTTTGGAATTCACTAAAAACTACAATGCAGTACATCAAAGTTAAATAAATAAAACAATTCCGTGCATACCTGCTATTAAGTGCATCTTACCTGTTCCAAGAAATAAGACATGGTATCGTCCATCAGCAGCATTAACTCGGTCTACTGCTATCTTTGTATACTTGTAGTCTGTTCCTGTCCGAATGATTAATGGTCTTTTGTGTATTGGGTAAATGGGATTGAACATCAAAGGGTGATTCCTAATAAAGGTTACAACGTCGTCGGGGAATTCCTTGGTTGTCCGCATGTTGGGTGTAAAGGCTCCTCCAGGACACTGTGAGGAAGCATTTATAATAATGCTTAACAGTGCATAGCATCTATCAAGGATTTTTTGTCTTCAATCTATCTACAAACACTGACTGATGGTCAGGCGGCATGGTAACATTTTTTGAAAAAACATTTCATACTCCATGTGAAAATGATTATATTTATATAATGGAAAAGCTGTACTCTAATAGCTATGTCTATAAACTGCCCTCAGCTGGGACAAAACAAACAAACATTGTGTGTTGTTAAAAGCTAGGCTGATGGCAATGCTCCATGCTTGAGGGGCCTTATTTCTGCATTCCTTGTGCTCCCAAAGTTCTCACTGCAAAGAATGCAAGTGACTGGTAAGGGGAAAGATATAAAGATCTTGCCTCTGGGTAGTACAAAAACAGATATAAAGGCCAACAGGTACATTTAGATGCCTAACTAGGTACCTACCTCTGCTTGTGTGGGTGTAATTATTCAGTGCACATAGGGCTAAATTTGGACAAACCTTGTGCAAATGCACAAGAAGGGAGAAAATGCAAGGAGCCTTTCCCAGACCCTTTGAGACTGTACATGAGTAGGCAGGGAAGCCCAACCCTGGTGTGAGGAGCCACACTGCAAAGCCATTCCTGTGTTACTGTGTCCTCACTGGTTCTGTGCTCATTTCACTAGGGCTTCTGGTGCAATAAGCTGAGCCATGCCGTGCTTCTTTCCCAGTGACTTGTAAGAGAACTGACAAGGAGACCGGTGGAAGGCACTGGAGGTATTACACCCACCCTCAGCCCACAGGTGAGTTAGCCTGCATCCCTACTGCAAAGTGAGTAGGTTCCCAGTCCAAATGGAAACTGTATCTGGGCTTTCACCTGCACCCCCAGCCAGGCCAGTTAACTCTGGATGAAAGCACCACTTAAAGCTAAGAATGTGTCTATGTGTTTTCCTGAATCAGGCTCAAATTTCGGCCTGCTGCACACAGTCCATGTAAACATGGCCACACATATCTATGTGCCTGCACATATCTGTGCCCTGCACCTATCTATGTTACCACTGGAATATGTTACCACAATACACTGCTGCATAGCACAGGGTTTACCAGGCAGCTTCTGTGCAGTTCATCTAGCTCTGGAGTTCTGCTCCTTTCAGGGGCCTGTAAAATGTGGATTGACCCTATGTCTCATCCAGGCATGAAGAGACATTTGACAGGTAAATTCTGAGCCATTGGTTTGTCAAAAGAATCTGTAGCTTTCTGTAGAGTGCTAGGAAAAGGCCTTACAATGACCCTGTCCTCCAAAGCCCCACGAATTTTCCAAGCTAACCAGCTATGAAGGCTATTACCCAGATTAGGTACTGCACACCAGCCAGTAATGGTCCCCTCGCCCTAGCTTGATTCTAAGTGTGCCAAATGGATGTTGGTAACAACAACAGGGAGGCACTGAGCTCAAAGAGTCCTCTAGCATCCTAAAGTGAGAGTTCTCACTCAATGTCTGTACAACTTTAAGGGACTGCAATACAAAGACAGCAGAACCTCCGTGCCTTTCACCTTCATTTTTTGATTGCGAGACAATGAAAAGACCCAATGGGGCAGATGGCTCATCCCCCCTACAGAGAAATAATATTTTATGGTTGGTGAGATAGAGATGGGAAGAGCCCATAGAGAGAGAGGTGTTATGAGGGACAGGTTCCCTCCTGCCCCTCCCGCCACAGCAATCTGGGATAATGGAGTCCCACCCAGCTCTAGCCCTTTCTTTACACTGTATGAAGACCATCCCATTGATCAATCCTGTGATCTATCAGTCCCCTTGGGTACTCACAAGGGAGTAATTCCAGCCATAGAGAGCTGACAGGTTGTGAGTATTTAGGGGAAATGTGGGGAAGAAGAAATCAGTTCCAATATAGAAATCTATGCTGTGTAGGGAACCTATTTACATGACTTCTTTCAGCCCCAGCCAACTCCTTCACTTCCTGCTGCTCTAGAACTCCATTGGCTTTCTTCAGCTCACGGGCCTTTCATTTTCCAGGAAACACGGGGCAAATTTCAGAAATTTGTAACCAGCACTGACAAACAGGGCTGGCTACAGGCTTTTGAGGGCTCCAAGTAAGGCGATTCTTGGCAAGGGACCCCAAAACTGAAAGGCACTCCCAGAACTATTTCAGAGAGCCTCCCCCCCTTCACCTGCATCCTAGACCAATATCACCTGTCCTTTCCCTCCTTCCTTAGAAGACAGGTACCTTTTCTGTCTTCTAGGCCAGATTTCCCAGATGCTGGGAGTGGACAATAGGGGACAGATCACTTGATGATGTTCTGTTCATGCCCTCTGAAGCAGTTAACATTGGCCGTTGCTGGAAGACAGGATAGTGGGATGGATGGACCATTGGTCTGACCCAGTAAGGCCATTTGTATGTTCCCCACCTTCTGCCTCACAGATCCTAGGCCATTTTCCAGTGTTTTCCCAGATTCAACTGTCCCTATTATTCCCACCCTGGCATATAAATCCTCATGAATTGAAGATGGATAATTAGATAGTTGTTTCAGGCAAGTCCCAGACATCCTTCTTGGACCAGTTCATTGCCTCTATTACCAACCCGTGTCATGAAAATTATTCCTTTGGCCATGAAGGACTGGACTCAGAAAGCTTCATAGCTTGTGTCTCTCTGCTGCCAACCAGAGAAATCACTGAAGCACAACATGAGCTGTTCCCTTCCTCGGAGAATTGAGTGTACCTCTGCTGCACTCCCCCTCCTACAGATGATTTAACCACACGGTGACTGCACTCATAGCATATTTTGCACCCACAAGCCTGCTGGGATAGCCCCATATAGATCTGAACTAAAGGAAGAGAGGAACCCTTTGGTTTATAGTACATTCTTCAATGAGCTAGTACAAAAATATTTCTGTAGAGTCTGGATAATGGAAACAACCCTTAACTAGCTCTGAATGTAGTAGGAAGCTGCCAGTTAGTTTTCCATAAGTAATTTTAGTTTGTGGAAGAAATAAGAAATGCTTGGTTTGTAGTAAAGGGGCAGCCAAAGACTGCAGAGCCTGCCGGTGGTCTAGCGAATGTATTCCTTTATTTAATTCCATTTGAGCTATGCTGAAGCATTTGTGATGTTTACAGTTAGAGCATTTTGGATGATTGTAAGTGCATTTATATAAAAATGTGTAATTTGTAAGATCTATTTATGCAAGTGGAACATAGGATTTGCCATATTGGGTCAGATTGCTTGTCGTTCTAATCTAGCATCCTGGCAGTGGTCAATATTGATGTTCAGCAGGAAAGGGGCTCCTAACTCAGAATGTATTTTGGACAAACTTTTTGAATTTGGATGCCCAAAAGTAGGCATTTGAATATACATTTAAGCTTCTAAATAAAACTGGACGTATTTTCAAAGGTGCTGCACCTACACTGACTTCAGTGGGAAATGGAATTTAAACCGTAATCCTTCCATGATGTCAGAGACAGAACCTTCTGCCAATGAAGAAAAGCAGAGACAAGCTACAGAAATCTCATGTTAGAAAATGTTTTGTTTAGTGACTGTGATGAAGTAGGGTGGTTTGCGGAGAAGCATCAGGGGAACAGATGAGAGGATAAGGCAGTTTCAGATGATAAGGATGCAGAGTTCAGTCAAATTTGATGAGATTATTGTCCTGATTTGAACTGGATTGGATTATGCAGAACAATGGAGGTACCATGGGAATTGGCTGACATGACAACTGGAAATCAGTGACACATTTCCTTGTGTGTTTGTGGAATGGCTTGTTAAAAGACTTTTGTGTAGAAGAATTTGGAGAGTCTTGGGGAAAAAATATTAGAGTCCAGTCATGTCTTGTCTTGGAAAAACTGGCAGCAGAAGGGGGGAAATTTGGCTGAACGCTCAACATGGGGTGATTTGGATAGCAATTCTCATGGCCTTCTCTGAACTACTACCAGGCTACTTGAGGTTTGGATTTGACCCAAAGAAAAAATATAGGGAAGAGTTCCAGTCAGAAGATTCAGATACAACTGTCCAATCCCCTGGAAATGTGCAGAGCTTTGGTTTTAACATTCCAGTTTTGACACATTACTAATCATGTCTTTCTATTATACTATCTATTTTTGCCTTCCTTTAGTAATGTACCAAACCATCTTTCTGGCTTTTCTTTTAATTGCAGCTTCACACTGAGGTGTCCATAACAATCTCCAAGAATCTTTCTTCTCAGGATCCTTCAAACTCAGAGCCCATCAGCATATCTGATAAAATTAGATAATTTTTGCCACTATGTAAAACCCAATTCTAAATTAAAATTTCCTTTCTGTTGTGCTGCCTGATCCCCTGTTTAGTCCTGTTTGGAATACTTCATAAGATGAACCAAGAATAAAATGGCAGTGGTTGAAAAAATACAGAGATACAATACTCCTAAAGCAGCAAGAAACACTGAAATGTGACTAATCACCAGAGTATGAAACTTCCTGGTTAAATGAGCCATTTATTTTATATTTTCATAAACAGTAAAATTAAAGCAACAGTGAATTCATGAGATAAAGACTGTTTGAATTAATTACAAGCAAGAATGCTACCATTCAACCACAGCGGAACATCAGGTATTTATTAACAAACTCTGAAGAGATTTTGTGATATGAATGTCCTAAATCTGACAGCCAGTAATATCATAAGAGGCTGAACTGATATTCCCGAAGCTACAAAGAATTACATTTCTCTTGTCCCTGGGACTTTTATTCTTTGCAAAGCCCAGGTGCAGTTGTTACCCACACGCCTCCTGGGTGTGGTGTTCTGTCCCATCCAGTGGCACTGTGACCACTTAGAGAGAGAGAGATGTAGAGGTTCATGCACTAAGCTCCAGAGGTCCCCAGTTCAATCCTGCTAGCTGATGATGCTCTCATAGGTAATTAACCATATGATTGATCATTGCTAATAAGGGTATTTTCATTTGTCAATTCAGAAACACTGAAAGGTTGTCATGGTGCCAATCTTTAAGAGCTGGGATGTTCATCACAAATATGATATAACAAGCAAATGCTTCTAGAGATATGAACAGAGTATGAGGGTTTTTCAGGAGAGAAGAACAGCATGGGATAGTTTAAACCACAGTGCA
Organism: Dermochelys coriacea; assembly: GCF_009764565.3. Lineage (NCBI taxonomy): Eukaryota > Metazoa > Chordata > Testudines > Dermochelyidae > Dermochelys > Dermochelys coriacea. Next base: position 332,102,214 of record NC_050068.2, read on the forward strand.
CAGGGTTGCCTACATCTCACAGAGCCTCCGTAGACCCTCCAGTAAAAATAAAAGACTCCTGATATTTCTGAAGTAAAATTCAAGCAGTTTTGGGGGGAGGGCCATTTTTCGATATATATACTGCAGGCCATTACCTGTACAAAAAAGGGCACAATCCAATTTTATTAAAAAATCCTTACAAGATTTGAGGCGTAGACCTGGCCATGTTGTTCTATGCATTCTGTATCTCCAGGCTGATTATTGAAACTCATTATATCTTGAAACAAAGCCCTGAGAGAGCTCCAACTGGTACAAAAAGAAGCAGTAACACAGGTTGCTGTGAACACTATGAGAGGATGTGGCCTCTCATCCATCACATAGTCCATTTCAAGGACTGTTTTCTAACTCTCAATACCATCCATGGGATTGGCATAGTCAGTTGAGACACTCTCTCCCTCATCAACCATGACCTCTCACCACACCTACTCAATGTTCCATTGGAATAAGGAAACTGTTGAAAATTGGGGAAGATTCATGAGTGCAGGGGACAGACTTTTATGTGCATTGGACCTAAAATATAGAACTCGATACTATAAGAGGCAAGAATGATCAGGATGAAGTACAAAACTTTTCAACTTGGCTTCTCTTAATAGTCCCTGCACACTCTCTCCCTCTCTCTCTCTCTCTCAAATATACACACGCTCTTAAAAAAATAATAGATATCTAATGAAATAATTTACTTCTACCTGCTGGACAGAAAGAGCAAGCGAGAGAGAGATTGATTTTTTAATAATTGTAATAGTTCTCAGATATTATAGTGATGTGCATGACAGGAAAATAAATAAGTAGGCAGGCAGATAGATGGAATTACAACTAATTTTAGCTATAACGTATAGTCTGAGCTTTAGCACTAATTTTATGATATTTCATTAAATTAAACAAAGACAATTAGTTGCCAACCCTGACTTGCATAAATATCTTTAGTACTTACTGTGCCAGGTCGTGGATATGGAATTCTTCCCTGATATGGAATTAGCTGGTGGTTAGGACCTTCCTTATGTGCAAAAGGCCCATTGAACACTGTCTGGATCTCAGACAAGTGATACACGCACACTGCTGAACCTTTAAATACAGAGCTGGAAAAAACAAGGAAAATATTTGCACCACAATCTGCCATCACTTACATAACATTTTCCATCATCACAAACGGTTCAGTGATGCAACGTTGCCCATAGAGATGACACATTTAATAATATGTAGCACTTCTAGAGCATCTTCCATACAAGGAACTCAAAGAACTTTGCACACATTAATTTACCCTTACAATACACAGTATTAACCTGTAAAGCTAGGTAACATTTTCCTCACAAAGAGTATCGATCTTCCCAATGAGAGGGGAAAGTATTATCATCCCTGTTTTACAGATGGGAAAAATGGAGGCAGAGACTGGTTAAATGGCTTCCCCTATATGGCACACATGAGAGCATAACCTTTTCCCAATGAAATCAGTGGTCAAAATACCACTGACTTCAGGGAGACCCGGATTTGACACTCTCGGTGTGGTTAAACTGGAAACAGAACACATCTCTCCTGGCTCTCAGTCCATGAGAGCCCATAGCTGCCTTAGAAAACACCTGGATAGAGCATTCATTAAAACAATAATCATAATTAAGTGCAGTTAGAATATTGTAATCAGTGTTGACCTTTCTATAAATAATATGGGCTCAGATCATGGTGTTACATGGAAACATCCCCACAGAGGCCAGGAAACTTCATGAGGTTCCTCTTGCAGAGTTTCCTATGCATTCTTCCATCAGGAGTGGTGAGGTTTGACCTTCCCACAGCCTGAACTAGGGTTCTGACCCACTAACTCCAGGGATCCCAGGAGATTAGTTTGGATCCAGTTTCACAGGCCCTGTGCTTTTACATTAATCTGGTCCCACTGAGGCTCTGTCTGGGTTCCTTAGTGTTGTGGAGCCCTATTGCCAGAGACTTTGCAGCCAGTACTTGTCCCTAGCATTCTCCATTAAGGATGACCTCCAGTGTCAAGAAAATGATCTTCAGTGGGAAGCTAAGACATTGGCTGTGATATTAACAGTCCCCTTCTATGTCCACTGTGTGAAAGGGTGCAATGTATGTGTTGGGGGAGGAGGGAAGGCACACTTTGGATGTTTTTTTCAGAGATGAACATCCAAACAGTCCAGATTTGCTCAATATTAAGTGTGAGATGAGGAAAATTGAAATTGCTCTTTGTTGTGCACTGAACAGGTAAAATCACTAAAGAGGAAAATGTGGTAACTGCTACATGACATTACCCAGCAATCCCATTGCTCTATGCCACATGTGCTACCTTGAAAAAGCCCTCAGATGCATTATAATCACATATGTTGTCTGAACTCTCCTTCACAATTGGTTTATGAAGTTTTCCCTGGTATTCATGGGAGTCATAAGATAGGGTTTAAAGGATGCACTTTATCATTGCAGACAATGCACCTTTACTAGTTGTATAATAGTTCCTGCTATAAAAATTATTCACTTCAGCCACAGCCTAGATCAATATAGTTTAGTTAAAGTTAATAATTATTTTTATCTCGTAGTCTGTTTCTCCAATTACTGTTCTCGGGTTGGGGTCTAAAGAGATGAAAAAGATACAGGCAGTACAAGTAGATGAAATTCATTATGATTGCTAGGTTTAATTATACAACATGTTCAATCTAGATTAAAAAAAACGGAAGTCTTGTGGTTTGTGGAAACAGAAACCTAGACAAAAGTAAAACCTTTTATAAAGTGAGAAAATGTCTAGAGGGCCTGGAATACACCAAGTGTTCAGTCTGGTTATATGGTGCCTTAACTCAAACCCAATTTCCACTGCAGGAATACCATTAGAATTAGATAGAACAGTTTCCAATTCAGACATGTTGAATCCGTAACATAATCATAAGTGTGGTTTTTATCACTAAACATTTTCTCTTCTTGTGCTATAAGAGCCATACAGTATAGATAGCCTCAACTATTTTTAAGCTACAGGGTTGGTATTTTCCCCCTCACCTAAATATTATGAAATTATCTTTTCTTGGCTATATGTAAGCTTGACAATTGGCATTTACAGGGCTTATATTATCATGGTGGTTGACATGGTCAGGAAATGACTTTTTCTCACATGAAAATGTTCAACTGAAATGATTTTTTTTTCCGTTTTCTTCAAAATTTTTCCATAAAAGAAAGAAAATCAAAAAAGTCAGTTTCAAAAAAACTTCTAACTGGTCAGGTCCAGCTATTGGACAGAAATATAATGCACCAAAATGCTACAACGACGTATGTATTAGAAATACATTGACAGACAGGCAATGGCATTTCCATTGCTCAGATAATCGGGACAAGAGCAAAATCCCCCAAAACATCAAAATACAAATAAAGTTAGTATCTGTTTTTTCTCAGAAAGACTATCCCAGCAAGCTTAACAAGAAATCTTGTATCTATGTCCTTGTTCTTTCTCCGCTATCTAGTAAACATATGGAGACAACAGGAAACATTTTCTCAATATAATCCATAATATTTTTTTTAAAAGCTGGGAGCAGAGGGGAAATTTATCTCAGGTATAGTTGTATTGAAGACACACGGGATCAATTTGGCACAATGAATACAGCTCCAACACAGATCACAAGTAATTGTGCTTTTAATTGATGAGAATAAGCAGAATTGAAAAGTGGCAACAATAGTTGCAGGATACATTAGTAATGCATTCAATCTCAATTGCCTTGAGAACAAAATACTTCTTTCTGTGTTTATATGGAACTGGAACTGAGGCTGCTCACAGAGGCTGCCTCTACAAATCTTCAAAATTACCTTGATGTTGTAAAAATTCCATACACCAGTGTTGTTCTAGGGTTATCTGTTTCGAGGAGAAACACATCCTCTGTGAGAAAGAAAAAATACAGCTGTTGAGTAATTGCTCTAGTTTTACTTTCAAACCTCAAAATGTAGGGCCCCATCCTACTCACATTGACTTCAATAGGAATTTTGTCTCTGACTTCAATGGAAGCGGGGTCAGGCCCATCATATTTAAGGTTGGTCATAGTAAAACTAGCATTTACACATTCTGGGCCAGCTCTTCAAATGAACTCAATACCCAACTGCCCCTATTTAGACACATAAATAAATGGATCAAATTTTCAAATGTGTTCAGTACCTATCTTTTCCCATTCTCCTCAAAAGGATCTTAACTCATGAAAGCATTTAATCATGTGCTTAACGCTAGGTAATGTTCAAGTCCCACTGGAGTCGAAGTTATAGTGCTTTTAAAGATGTGTAGAATTTAAGGCTAGAAGAATCTATCACTTCCCTTGGGTGTTTTTTCCAGTGGTTAATCACCCTCACTGTTAAAAATTTGTGCTTAATTTTTAATTTGAATTTGTCTGGCTTCAGCTTTTGGCCACAAGTTCTTGTTATACCTTTCCCTGATAAGTTAAAGATCTCTTTAGTACTTTGTAGTTGCTCTCCATGAATGTACTGAAACACTTTAGTAAAGTAATCTCTCAATTGACTTTTTGATAAAGTAAGGATCACATTATCCCTTTCTGCCACAGCATTATCCTGGGAGCTCATGCTCAGTTGCTAGTCCAATATGATCCCAAAAGCCTTAATGCTCAAAACTGAACATAAGTGCTTTGCTGAATAGGAGTGGATTGATGAATCAGGGTCTTGGAGATGTCAGGAGCAGATCACTTTTGAAAGGTGACTCTCAAAGTATCCTTTAGATTTTGAATTTGGTCTTTATGCTTTATTTTAAGGACTGAGACCAGCAATATATACCATATGGTGTTTTATCATAGGATAAAAGTACAGTGATCCAGGATCAGATTCCGATAACCTTACTCACATGGAACATTAAATTAGGATTTGATCCAACTATTATTACATTCTGAATCAAAACAATTGCACTGAAACATTTGTTACAATCCATAGCCACAGAGATTCTGGATCCCATTTACAGTGGTGAAAATCAGGGGCAATACCACTGGGGTCAGTGTAGTTACACAAGCATGGAAGCAGTGTGCATGAGTCAGATTCAGACCTAGAATCTGGTTCATTAACTAACAATATATATCTTATCTGAAATAGAATTTATATCCTTAGCTTCTCAAAGCAGAAGACTCTACAGTCTATTCATTGAGCTAAAGAAGATCAGGGGCAGTTGATGAAGTTTTGTCATTTTTACCTACTTAGTGGTACACAGACAAGCCCACTCTCCCCAGCTGAGGCAAAGCTTGTCTGAGATTATCTGTCCAACAAATGGAGTTCAGATCTGTGACCACGCCCATGACAATCATAGACACCAGATGGCTGCAAACACGCAGCATTAGATATGTGATCATGAACTTAATAATCCATATTTATGTTGGAGATCCTTATAAGACCATACACAAACATAACCTCACACAATTGTTCTGAGGGTTAGTTAGTTAATGTTTGTAAAAAGCTTTGCAGATGTAAAAGCGTGCATAAATTCTAAGAAATTATACTTAATAGTAGTAATATTTAGTATCCTTCTCCTCATCAACAACAACTTCTGCTTCCAAAGAGACTTCTACCAAGTGACCCAAAAGAGCACCTGTCTTGTCATCAAAAGGATATTAGTGGTACATAAAAACTGATACTAAACAGTTAAAAATACTATAAGCAAATCTTAATCATGAGCACAAACAGTAGAAACAGCAACAATTACATTTTGCATTTACATCTCTCCTTTCATCGGAAGCACTCCATGTGTTTTGCAAACATTAATTTAGCCTCTTAGTACTCCAGTGTATAGTCAAGTATAATTATTCCTGCTTCAGAGATGAGGATGATGAGGCAAAGAAATTTATAGTGAAATCTTGGCACTATTGAAGTCAATATGATTTTTGGCATAGACTTAAATGGAGCCAAGATTTCACACTTAGTGACTTATCAAGGTGATACAGGAATTTTGTTGCAGAACTGGGAATCAAATTCAGATGTCCTTAACTCCCAGTATCTGTGGCTTAAGCACAAGTATATCTTTTCTCATTTGAAGTTAAGATTTTCAAATACTCAAACATACAGCGGTAACATGATATAGATAATGCTTCATAAAGACTACACTGCTATACCTAATTCATCAAAGTATGTTTCCGTTCCATCCTCGTCCATTACTGAGCACACAAGTCTTGCTTTCAAGAATGTTGTCCACTTGTTTACAAGACTACGCTGTCCACCAGTATCATTCTGAAAAGCAAAATGAATTTGACAAAAGTAAAACAAAGCAAAACTAAAATGTTAATCCCTGCAATCTTTTTTCAGGTTATTCTGATCCATCACCTAGCAAATACCATGCTTATATTAAAGAAAATAAACAGAAATAGGCATGAAGCAAACCCTGCTCCCAAACACCACCAAATCTGGGAAAACACAGACCCAATTATGAATGTAGAAATTGCGGATCTTGAGCAAACAAAGAGAGATTAAAGTTCCACTCTATAAAATGGCCTCACAGGGGTATCAGACAACAACAATGTTAACTTTACAAGCTTATGATGTTAGACCTCAGGCTTCAGGGTTTAGAACAATCTCTAACTATTGGGGATGACAGGAGAACTCATGCGGAGGGCTGATTATCTCAGATCTGCCTAATGAAAAGTTTTTTGCACCTTCTGCTGAAGCATCTGGCATGGACTCCTTCAGAAATAAGACAGAGGACTAGATGGACTCTGAGTCTTATCCATTATGGTAATTCCTATATTATCTATGTTTGTCCATGAGAAACTTTTCAACAAAGCCCCAAATGCCACTCCAATCAGATTAATTTAGATTTCCTCTCTCTATTCTTCAGTGGACATAATAGACAGAGCAGATCTTACAACTTTTCTGAGACTGTACAACAATCACCTGGAGACTCCTGTTTGTCAGCCAACCAGACAGTAAACAACATGTTTAATACTAGCTGTGATTACAAAAAACGTAGACAAAATTACCAATGAAGTATGAAAACACATATTTAATCCAGCTCTTGCCATGATGAAAAATGCTAACCAATTATTCAAATCATATTGTAAATGGCACTATTTAGAACTTAAATAAACATCATAAAACACTAACAAGTAACATTTATGCTACCATTACGAATCTAGTTTTCAACAGTTTAAATGCCTTCAATTTTGCACATTTGTGTCTATTACTGGTAAGCACAATTGATATTTGCAAGCCTAAAGTGGGTGCACAAGCATGACACAATCACGGCACTTTTGCATGCCTAGCCTTTGAAAATCAGGCTTTTAATAGTTTTTCTATAAAATCATTTTAAAATGTGTTTGCCGTATAGAGTAAGGATCACGGTGAATTATCTTAGGAAAATTTTAGGTGAAATCAGAAAAAATGTTTACGGCAAAATTCACCCCTTAGTCTCTTTCCCCCTCACCGTTCTCATTGACAGGGTCTGTAAAGATGAACTATTTTAGTTAACAGAACTAAAATTAAAGTACTGCTTTAACAGAGGCATTGATAGAAATGTGCATGTAAGATGAAATAACTGGTAAATCTTTATGATACCAGATTCAGACAAAATCTCATTAATGTACTATTCAGGTATTTGTTATCTGAGGGCAAGTGACCTGGAAGGCTCAAATAACCAATTTTGTTTTATTTAAAGCACACCAAAAATGGGAATATGTTTTGTTAAAACTCATCAAAACTATATTAAATTTTTGACCAGCTCTAGTTTTATTCTGCATTTCATGTGCATGTCTAAGAGGTGTTCTGCCCATGAAGGGGGAAAGTGACCTCTCTCATTTTAAACTGGAATAAAGCCTTTTCAGTAGCTTGTCCTTACTTTGTTTGCAGCTAGCACAGGCTCAAGAGGCTTGGGCATTAACTTTTGTGCTGCCAAAAATGCTATTAGAAAGATCTCCTTAACTGACCTAAAGTTAACAGAGCTCATGGCAAGTCAGGCTGACACCAGGAGACTTGTAGCAATGCTCACTCCTTATTGAGGTTGTTACAGACGTCAAGAATTATAACATTCAAAAACCAGTTGGAGAACAGTTCAATCTCTCTGGTCACTCGATCACAGACCTAAGAGTGGCTATACTTCAACAAAAAAGCTTCAAAAACAGACTCCAACGAGAGACTGCTGAATTGGAATTAATTTGCAAACTGGATACAATTAACTTAGGCTTGAATAGAGACTGGGAATGGATGAGTCATTACACAAAGTAAAACTATTTCCCCATGGTATTTCTCCCTCCCACCCCACCCCCCACTGTTCCTCTGATATTCTTGTTAACTGCTGGAATTAGCCTACCTGCTTGTCACCATGAAAGGTTTTCCTCCTTCCCCCCCCTGCTGTTGGTGATGGCTTATCTTAAGTGATCACTCTCCTTACAGTGTGTATGATAAACCCATTGTTTCATGTTCTCTGTGTGTGTGTATATAAATCTCTCCTCTGTTTTTTCCACCAAATGCATCCGATGAAGTGAGCTGTAGCTCACGAAAGCTTATGCTCTAATAAATTTGTTAGTCTCTAAGGTGCCACAAGTACTTCTTTTCTTTTTGCGAATACAGACTAACACGGCTGCTACTCTGAAACCTATCAACATGAAGGATCAGCTCTTGTTCCCTTTGGAATCTATAGGAGTTTGCATTGACTTCAGTATAAGCACAATCAGGTCCAAGTACTTTTAGAAGCAATCTGGACTTTATTATAACAACAACAACAACAACGTCCTAATAATGTTTAATGTCTTATTGAAAAATACCCAGAGGCCATTGGGCACCTAACCAAAAATACAAAAAATAGCATTATTATAAGACTAGGTCATATGTCATATTGAACTTCCAGAACAGGAACTGAGCAAAAACCAAAGTGCACACCCATTCCCCTGCACAGCCACATCACAAACCACAATGAATACAGGTTTCAGAGTAGCAGCCGTGTTAGTCTGTATTCTCAAAAAGAAAAGGAGTACTTGTGGCACCTTAGAGACTAACAAATTTATTAGAGCATAAGCTTTCGTTGAAGTGAGCTGTAGCTCACGAAAGCTTATGCTCTAATAAATTTGTTAGTCTCTAAGGTGCCACAAGTACTCCTTTTCTTTTTCACAATGAATACAAAACCCATATTAACCAGGGGTGGGGGGACCTTCAACTTGATCTCCAGTTTTGTTCCTAGGTAAGGGATAAAGAGCTTATCAGAAAAATAGAGCCTTTTACAGTTTTAATTTTACATGCATCCATATTCTCAGAGAAAGAGACAGCTGTTTCAATCATATTGCAAACAAAATTGACTCTGGTTACAGAAAAAGGGAAATACAGGCAATAACTAAGGCCCTGATTCTGCATGAAGATATGCACATGCTTAACTTTGACCCAGTGAAATCAATGAGATTAGTCATGTGCTTAAATTAAACATGTGCATAAAGTGCAACTGTTTTAAGAATAAAAACAATGTTTTCAAATGTCTTTACATATGGGAGATTTGATACTTCTGTGATTCCATAAAACTCGCATCTGAATTTTGGAAAGTAAAGCAAGCTTAGGAAGTCAATGTTATTAACAACACTGCACCAGACACTGAGGTGCACAGATTCATCAAGCACTAATATTCCTACTAAAATTGCAGATATATTCCAGATATATCTAACAAGGTCAGGGCTTGGCTGTGTACTCAACAGCCTTTCTTCTTAATTATGGAGATGGAAGCAGGAACAGGAAATTTGCTTGTAATTGGAATTAAAGGCTTTTAAATCATTTTAATGTAATGGATTCATTTTGATTATTCAATCAAGCCAGCAAATCAGCCCCTGAAAATTGAACAAAAAATTATTCTTACTGGGCATATTCTAGCAATCATTGAATGAATCTGTTTGGTGCTGCCACTGTTGTCTGTGAGCCTCTCTTTGAAGAAGAAGTACACTTTGGCATCATTAGGGTCTGTGCCATCTGGGATGAGATGAGCATCCACAAAAATAGGCTCTGAAAAGAGACAGATATACAGCAAACAATGTGTCAATATAAGCAACTCTTGACATCAACTGATCTCCCCGGGTACCTCCACAGAAAGCATCTGCTGCTACTGCCCAATGTGTTAGGACTTGGCCCTACTCATGTGTAAAGTTAAGCACTAGTGTCAGTGTTTTCAGGACAGGGATCTGGGATGGTTTCTGTAGACTCAAGTTGATACTAGAGCAGATCTGTCTCTGTTTTCAAAAAAGCAAGTCTGATGCAGAACCAGAAGTGCTAGTTTACTACAGAGATTGAAAGCCTTGCAGGAGAAGGATTCATGAGCAAATTAGAGAAGACTCTTTGAGGAAAAAAATGTGAGAAGAGAAACAACGATCTGAAAGGAAGAAAATGAACAGATTACTTTTCAAAACTATTAAATCAGAGGGTAAAGGTTGCTGTAGGGCTACTGAAAACCAAAGCAAGGGAGACTTTGAGGATGTGCAAATGCTTGGGGACTGAAGTTTCTGCAAATGTATTCATATTAGAAAATGGTGAACATATTGAAAGAAATATGCCATACAGTCTGAATGAGCACAGAGATAAAGGACTGCAGCGAGCTAGTGTCAAATTGTTTGTGCATCATAATATCACTGCAGACTACTTTTAGGTAGTCACAGGTATCAGTGTTGCAGCCTGCAGTACACTTGCTTTCCTTTGGCAATTTTCTTGGCTAAAATCTAATGAATAGCATTGGATGACCTATATTCTCCAGTCTGGAGGTCACTTACTTCCTATTATTCATGCCATTTGATTGGTTGATATCCAATACAAACTACTTTTGACTTTTTGGTGACTTCTAATGGAAAGGTTACATTTTCAGTTTTGGATATTTTCTGAACTCTTCAGTCCATTATCAATTAATATGTCACATTTCATTATGCTAGCTCAGGATGAATATGGAAATACATTGTGTGTGTCAGTCACCTTTTCCAAGCAATTGCATTATGCAGGTTTTCTAGCAATGAAGCGTTTTCTGTGCAGTCCATTTTCTAAGATACTTTGAGGAGAGTAGGCAAGCTTAAGAGAATGAAGACAACTAAAGACAAATTTTAGAAAACAGATAGGGTTTCCCTCTTTTGACATATTCCATTTATTCTGTTACAAAAAGTGCAAGTCAGTATCAAAACACGTGGTATCACATTAATTATGAATAAAAAGAATAGACGTGTTGGGATTTGCCCAGTAAAATTGCATGAGGTAGAAAAAACAGACTGGTTCCCATCAATGTACCTCAGCAGGCTTGGCAGCTATAAATGCAAATCTTCAAATCAGAATGATAAATCTGGCGTATTCCTATTGTGTGAAATCCACCACTGTGCAGAGTGCCAGCACAAAACCTATTGCATTTGATTAACTTTAACCCAGTGAAATCAATGGGACTATTTATGTGCTTAAAATTAAGCATGGGCATAAAGTGTAGCTGTTTTAAGAATAAAATAAAGCACGTGTATAAGAGATCCTGGCCCCACTGAAATCAGTGGGAGGTTTCCCATTGATTTCAATGGAGCCAGGATTTCACCCCTTGTATCTCACCCTTGCACATAGAATAGAATCATAGAATATTTGGGTTGGAAGAGACCTCAGGAGGTCAGCTAGTCCAATCCCCTGCTCAAAGCTGGACCAACACCAACCCAATCACCCCAGCCAGGGCTTTGTCAAGCCGGGCCTTACAAACTTCTAAGTCACAGAGGTGACTTTTCCTCATTTTGCCATTTTATGACAATCACATAGTTAATAAGTTATTTAAATTTACTACAGTTGATAATTAAATGTCAATAATATGAATAAAATTTTCCAATGTCAGATGATCTCAAATTATTAGGAGTTAAGAAGAAACTTCTATGGTTGGCAGATTATCTCACATCTGTCTATAACAGACCCTTTCCTCTGTAGTAGCTAGTTTTAGCCACTTCAGGGACAGCGTATTGGAGAAGGTGAACCATGGGTCTCATCCAGTATGGCAATTCCCATGTCATATAGAATTCCTATTCATCATATAGTGTGCATTGTCTGTGGCATGTTTTTATTCCTATTTCTTGCCCACAGTTTCCCTTAGTAGGTTAATTTTAGAATGGGAAATAAAGAACTCTTTTGTTGAAAACAACCTTTCTCTTAGTCACATATCAAAAGCTTTAATGAAACAATCATCTTACCACTTAGCCACTTAGAATTGTGTTGGTCAGTTCTCACTGCGTTCCGTTTGGTTAAACTGCGAAAAATGGCTGCATCGGTCCCCATGAAATCTATGTACATTCCTGAAAACAGCTCTTCATCTATAGAAAGTAGAAAAGGAAAAGGGAAAAAAAACATGAATGTGTTTATATTGGCTTTTTGGGAAATCCATTTCTAGTGACCTATTTTTGTTTCAGACAGTGCCAGTTCTTTATTTGCATAGCAATCACTACACAGAAATATTGGTCGGGTGAGAGTGGAGTTTCCTCTGAATCATGGAGCAATCATCTAGCCGAAGGAGGAAGCCTCAGATGTTACTAAGAACTTTAGGGAACTTCATAATTAAATATTATGAAGCAGCTAACCAGATGTGTAGTGAACCTTCCATTTGAAACTCAGCTTAGCAACTGAACTTGCATTGCTAAACACCAATGCACAGACAGGGTAATAGTATTAAAAGGAATCAAATTCAATTTTTTAAAAAAGTACTTGAAAAAGCTTCTGTGTTATGGAAGTAGCCAAAAATACTGGGCCAGTATTTGCAAGTGTAAATTGGCATAGCTCCAACTGAAGTCAATGGAGTTGCTGCTCTTTTGAAGGCTGACTTTGGACTCAAGCACGATTCTGTAATGCAGAAACTGGATAAGGATGCTATGAACCTGGCTCAGTGTAATAGGAAGCAACAAATACCCACATTATATACTAGAGTCAGAGTAAATTTCAATGTTTCCTGTGTAGGAAATTAGACATGCAACTTTTATTTACTTTAATAGGATTAGGCACCTAAATTCCCTGCGCAGGACTCTGAAAATTCAGCCCATATGTCTATCTATTTCCATTGGCTAATGGCAAGGCAACCCCAGAGAACAACACAGTAGCTAAAATAATTTTTAACTTTCATGCTGGGAGCAGTGGCTGAACGACTCCCAGACAGCTAGGTCCCTTGATGTTTTCACCCAAATGCCTGGGCTGCCATGAGGGTGTGTGGTCAAGCTGGCAAGAGCCACAATACTGAAGCAGTTGAGGCTTTCTTTACTGTTTTGTTTGTTCTGCAATAAGAAATACCAGTTCACCTTTGAGACATGAAAACTCTGGAGGGTTTTTTTTTTCCCATTGCTTGGTAGGTCATGAACCAGATCCCTACGGATTAGGCAGTAGGTAGTGCATTGTGTCACCTACATGTCTTTCCCTTAGCTGGGGATCAGTGTATGACGGAATCCATTGTGCAGGGGTAGCAACAAGTAGAGTAGAGAGGAATTTACACAATGTGGTTTGTTCCACTATTTATATCTATATATAGTGCTGTTAGATCAACAGCGGCTTATTATGAATCTTTCTACATCAACGTGATTGCCCCCAGAATCACCTGGTGTCTTATTCCTATTGCTAAATAGATTGGCTGCAATGGATCATGCCTATGGCTCTCACAGAGCTGGAAAAAAAATAGAAAGGCTGGAATGGGGCTATGGAATTCTTAATCCTATTGCATACCAGCTTTATTAGTTATGTCTTAAGCATTCCTAGAGCCTACTAGTCTAATCAGGTATCAAATGATATCTGTCAGCTCCACTTCCTTTTGGTTTAATGCTTAAATTTTGCACAACAGTTTGTCTTTGCAGAGTAACCAATTCACACTGTTTCTCTTTGTTACTGGGGGAATTACTGAATTGATGTATGTCTGCTCTTGTAAATACCTAGGAGCATTGGTTGCAGAAAGAAAGGGGGTGTGCATGTTAATTATGCCTTGCCTACCCAAAGATACATTTTTCATAGCTTTGCTTCTAAAGCATTTTTGTAGACTGGTGAATTTATCCTACCTTCTAATTTGTTTGTCATGTGGTGTTTTCCTCTATGGGGCCATTCACTTTTCCTGTTGTATTTCAAGCTTATGTTCTGTGTTGCATAGGTGGAAGGCAATGCCAGAAATTGACAAGAAACAGGGACCACACGATAAAACATTTATGTCAGTACACTTTACTCGTTCCAGCAGCATTGCTCAGTGTAAGAAGAGGGAGGAAAGAAGGTCTTGTGATTAAAGCACTTATCTAGGCCTCAGGAGCTCTGGGTTCAATTCCCAGCTCTGTTTTTGGCTTCCTAGTTACTCAGGCTCTCTACTCCTCCTTAGTAGTAGTATAGTTCTCCAATTGGTTGAATCTTTTAAAAAAGAAGAAACTTTTTAAAGTGTGAGCACTGTGCATTGTGGAACCCAAATAATTCAAAGTTCAGGGAGAAATACTGCTTTGGAGATTAACTAGATATCGGGGGCTTGCTCAGTCACGTAACTGGGAGATTAAAGCAGATAAAGTAACTTCTACTAAAATGAAGAAAACTCCCATGAGACAAGCCTTTGTCCTACTGTGTGTACAGTATCTTAGAAAAGAAGACTTTAATGGGCATTCATAAACCTCAGGATGAAAAAAAAAGAAAGTCTCTATTCTTTGACGGCAGTAACTCATTTAAGAATGTGAAAACCATAATTGGTGTTTATGAGTGGACTAGGCTATAACTGACTTTGATCAAATTCCTTTACATGCTGCACACAGATCATTGATGAGGTAAGATGGAATGCAACCAATTATTTAAAGAGGCAGAGTATCATGCTAGAGAAGTGACACTTTCCCTTCTTCCATGCAGACTGGAATCCCCTTCTGCTTGCATCTCTGCTCACTACCATGCCAGGTGGCCTTGGAACTTTATATTTTTGCAGGTAAGATGCAGAAATAATTCTGTTCAGTTCCTTGTCTTTGATAGAGTTTTGAGGAGAGAACCAAGGACCTGTCCCTGGAGCCCTACTCTTTCAGGTGAATGCCTGGCACTTCAACTGTGGTACCTCTCATTGACTTCAAAGGGAGCTGAATGTCTAAGACACCACATGGTACTACCGTGAAAACCCAGGGCTAAATGTCTTGCTATATTGTGTGCACTTGCTATGAAACTCAACATACTGTACACAGAGGTCAACAGAATTCTTCCCTTTGTTTAAGAAAATCCTAAATAAGTTTGAGAAATCTGTGCAAGTTCTGCTCTTTCCCTTGGTAAAAACACACTATGTTTGGGCTGCTAATTTAGGCTATGTCTATCCTAGGTGTGAATAGCAGTGCACACCAAAGTGCTGTCCTGTAACTCCCCCATGTGGATTCTGCAGGCACCAACTCAAAGATTCCCAATTCACATTTATGTAGTCCTTCATTAATACCCACTAGCAATCTATTAGTTCACACCCATAGCTCCACACAGGGGAATTACAGCATAGCACTTTGATGTGCATTGTTATTCACACCCCTGCAGTCAAAACTGTGGGGCAGCACAGATGGGCCCTCAGAGATCAGGGATTAGATACAGATTCAACATGCGAGGCTTTGGAATCAGTAGTCTCTGAACACGCTGAAAATCTAAACGGCAAAGTATATGTCTACACTGCACATTCAAGAGCACATGTGGCTCAAGTGGCTGTAGCATTGTCTGTGCTGCAGGCAGCTGCTGCTCCGACCTGGCTGCTAGCATAGTCCTCAGAATGTACTGCAGGCTGTGAATAGGGAGAGGGCAAACAAAACAACCGATTGAGCATGCTTAATGAATTCAGGGCAACGTTTAAATTAATCATCTAAGCCCTGCCATTCCAAAGTAAATTCTTTTAATTCCTTGCTGTGAAAGCCCAGTGAGGAGTTCATTATGGACTAACTAACCCAGAGTTATGGTTAACGCATATCTTGCTGCAATCTGGGAGATCTGAGGGTCTGATTACCCCTTTCCCTGTGCCTGCTCTGATCTTTTTCACCAATGCAAAGCCAGTGCAAGTGAGGATAAAACGGCTGCTAAATCAAAGTGATAGGGCCTGATTCTCCTTTTGCATACAGGCCATATTACATTTCCATCCACTTGAAGGCTCTTTATACTGTCACCAGAGTGTAAAATGGTCTTAGTGTAAACCAGAATTAGGCCTGTAGTGTTTTACACCCACTTTGCACAGATGCAAGGCAAAGGGAAAATCTGGCCCTTAATGTGCTGGCATTTTTTCCAGCCCATAGACCATTGGAGATCAGGCATGTTGAAGTGAGGATATGTTGATTTCTCCAAGTGGAATTTGTGTGCTGTCCTTTCATTCTCTTTCAAGGTGAAATTCACCCCTGTGCAAAAGACTACACCAGGCCTATGCCCCACTTAAATCTCAACAAAGAGCTTAGGTGGGACTGAAGTGGGGCACAGGCCTTGTGCTGGCCCTGTGTGCCAAAGTTTCACTCTCACTGAACACTCTGCCAGACAACCTACAGTGAGATGTCAAGGGAACCAGCTGTCACACTCTCTGCCCTTTCAAATGGAAGTGAATTGCTAAATTTATAGTCAATGATACAGTAGGGGTGAAGGGGTAAGTAAAAAAAGCCAGCTGCAGAGTGAAGAGCCTGGCAGTAGCTGGTGTCCTCAATAGCAGAGACAACAAATATGAAATGCAGAATAACTCGAAAGACTCCAGCAGGCTTTGCTTCCCTAACTACATGACAATGAGACGCAAGAACTGGCTATGATGAATGAAGTCAAAAAGTTTTTAAACATAAAAAAATGGTTAAGATATCTAAAAGCTGAAGCTAACCCTGAGAAAATGTGAAAGATGAAAAGGGGACAATCTCTTGCTCTCTATTCCTCCTTCCCTCGTTGCTGCTTCCTTCTGCATTTCCTTCACACATCCATGCTTAGCTCCAGGCAGGCCTTCAGGAGATGCCTGACAAGCAGTATGAACACAATGGTTTCCTTTTCACAGAGTGTGCCCTGTGCTCCATTTGTTTATGACACCCCATCATTTCACACTCTGCTCAGTAATAATGATTTAAGCCTCCAGGATCCTTGGTTATTTTACTTACTGATCATAACAGATACTGTGTTCACATTAGGGTTGAAAGAGCAGCGCCCCTTCCCCGATTCACACTTGGAGTCAATCATGAAGACTTGCTCCTGTAATATAGACATGCATGTCACTGCTGGTATTTAGAAACCTTAGAAAATGAAAATAAAGTCAGAGAGGCCTTTTTTCTTTTGTTGTTCTCCACACTAAGAATAGTCAGCACGGTTGTGGATTTTTGCTTTACTACTTACAATAAAACTGTCTTATGCTGAGTTTTCATTATCTTCTCACTTGTACCCAATTATTTTCACTGTAATTACAAATGCAATAAACTCTCAGATGAAGGAAGTGTCCTCCGAGTTTAGCTGAGCTGCTCTGTCTGTGGTCCACCTAGCTTATATGTTGGCAATAACATCTGCAGACATTTTTTCTATAGTCTTGAAATTACCTATGAATTACTTGATAAATTCATTGTGATATTTATATCAGGGGCCTAGTGTAAAGCACTTGCAATAGACTATTCTAGTAATAATATACAAGAATGCAAGCCTCTCTTTTCAACTGTCAGCTTGCCATATTATAAATCAAAAGGGTCTAGATTTGTATGGCTATTCAGATGTTGCTGTGCTCAGTGTCGCAACGCCTAACTGATTTAGAAGTCTAAATCGCATTTTCAAAAGGGATTTAGGCATTTAGGAATCTAAATGTCATCAACAGTCAATGGCATTTAGACTTCTACATGACTAAATCTCTTTTGAAAATGACATGTAGGCTCCTAAATCAGTTAGGCATTGCAACACTGAGTGCAATGACACCTAAACAGTTTTAAAAATCTGGGCCTGTCTCCTTATCTCGCTTCCAAAATAATTCCTAAAGCACACTCATTTTCTTCAGAGCATTGTCTCTTGGATTACACTCATTGCTCAGACACTATGATGGTAGGTGCCTTATAGATAACAAAAGCAAGTGTAGGACTAGCTCTCTTGCTGCTGTTAGAAGACTGAGCAATCTTGTTTAGATGGTATAGGTCATGCACAGCACTACAATTCAAAAATGGGTAATGTGTTTAGGTTAAGAAGAAGCAATCTGGACCTTTACCTGCTCCTTGAACAGAAGCAATCTTTGATTAACTCGCTTTCCCACCCCATCTTGGTGTCCCTCTTAATTTACTGACTCCAGCCAGTACCAGAAAAAGAACTGCCAGGATAAGAAAGGATTTTAGGCTATTTCTGTTTCAACCAGGAACACGTAATTCACAAATATTCACAAGAAGGCCAATCACAATGAAGGTTTTGTGATGTGGATGCCAATCCAGAAGAAACTGGAATGAGTTATGCGATGCTGGCAGACCAGGTGCCAACTCATGCCAAGGCCTCCAGGTCTCAGCTGAACACTGACAAATACATAGCTGGAACCAGTCTGGCTCACCTGTGTGCGAGTACTGTTAAATATGTATATAAATATAAAAATGTACTTAGTGTTCAAACTTTAACGCAAGCAGAAATTCACAAGCATTAATTCGCAAGCATTCCATAATCTCACTTATAACACATGTATCCCATGTTATAAGGGAACATTCAAGTGTTTGCTCTGCAGGGCGTGAGCAGGATTTTAAATTTGACCACTTTTGGAGGGGCACATTAAACACACACAATTGAAAGGTTCATGTCACACCCCCTCCTCCGCACCACCATCCAGATTTCTCGGGATGCCTCTGGCAGGAACGTGCAACACCAAGGAGGCAGTGGCTCCTGCAGCCTGGGCAGGGAGGAAGCAGCACAGCAGTTGCCTAACAAAAGAAGGCCCATAGACACCAGACAAGCCATTGTGGAACATCAGAGGACAAAAGATTTTCTTGATTGCTCCCCCACTGCTAGGAAGAGGAGACATGCAACTGAATTCCTCCCAGTGGCTGAATTTGCAACTCAAAGAGAAGTGGCGAAGGGATAAAAAGCCCTAAGGAGGAAAAACTGCATTTTTTATGTTGCTTGGACTCTGAGGGGCAAGGATTATTAAGCATACACAAAAGATCCCCAGTGCTTTGCCTGGGTTAGCCATAGAAGCTTCTATTGCCCTCTGAAACTTAAGATGGGAACTCATTTGTGTGTGTATGTGTTTACCTGCTTTAACCTTGTAAATAACTTTTTATTTCATTTTTCTAGTTAATAAATCTTTAGATAGTTTATTATAGGATTGGCTACCAGTGTTGTCTTTGGTGTGAGATCTAAGGTGCAATTGACCCCGGATAAGTGACTGGTCCTTTGGGACTGGGAGAACCAGAATATTGCTGTGATCTTTGGAGTAAGGGACTGTCTATCACAAAGGTAAGCTTATCTGAGTGGCAAGATAGATCAGAGTACCCAAGGGGACTATCTGTGACTCCATGTTCAAGCTAAGATAGTGCCCGACGAGTTCATGCTTGATCATGTGTTGGCAAAATCTAAGTACAAAACGCACAAGCAATATGGGGTTGATACCCTGCTTCTTAACAGTCTGCCCTGAGGTTGGTACTCACACTCTTGAGCCACTGTAAGACAGCTTGACAAGAGCACCAACTCATTACTTACTCCTTCCCTAATAAGACCAAGCACAATGGAACCTAGATGCCACACGGCCACTAAACAACTATTTGAGGGTAATAAATTTGGTCTCTACTAATTTGAGACAGATTTTTAAAAGCTGCAAGTTCCCAAATTCCATTACTTATCTATCTAATCTAATGCTGTGGAATCTTATCTATGTATCCCATCACTACAGTCAGTAGACAGATCTTCTAAACAAAGTTTTGAACCTAAGTATAAGTCTATGTTCTCTGTTTTCTTAATGAATATGTAGTTTGATACTAATGTATATTACTATTTTATACTTATTGTACACTACTCCAAAATGCCCAACTGTTACTCTGGCAATTTGCCAGGAGCCCCAGGACCACATATATTTTGCAAATGTGTTGTTATTTTTTCTTAGCCCATCATAAATCCACACAGCCATACCATTTGCTTCTACTTGTACCTACTCTGATATTAGAACAACACTTGGTTAAGTTCACAGTAATCACATTCTGCAAATGATTAGCCTTTTCCTCACCTGTTCTTGCAGGGGGAGTTTAACACAAGTCTACATTTTATGATGGCAAGAGTAGCATTCAGCTCTGCAAAGAACATTTTCCTTTGGCCAGTGTATCAAGGCACAGAATGAGAAAGGGAAGCAAAGAATGTTTTCATAAACTGCGTCAGGGAAATACAATTTAACCAGAGATGGCCAAATGCTGCCTCCCTAGTGAGGGCTCTCTAGCTGGGAACACGATGCTCTCTTATTGCAATCATGTATTAACCAAAACTTGAGACCTGGCTCCCATGAGTGCCAGGCTATGGTGCTGTCATGTTGGGTGGTGTTTTATGGTTTCCAAGGAGTGTTTGCAGCAGAAATAGATGTGCCTATTTAAAATAGCAATTTTACACCTGCAAAAACAACCATTTGTTTGTGGAAAACAGTGACAAATTCAATGTGAAATCATGGTTTTTGCAAAAGCAAAGGAAACATAACTTCTCAATAGTCCCATCAGCATGACATAATTTTTCACTCAGCTCTCCTAATTAGGCATTTGCAATAGGTACAGAGGGAAATACTTGAATTTAAATCTGTACTCTTTAAAGTTCTTTGCTATTGTTGGCCTGTGCAGTACCAGCAATGAGAGTGCAATGCCTAGTCAAGTGTCTGACAGACTCCAGACGTCTGAGACAGCAGTTTATTTAATCAATTGTTCCTAGGCATGTAGCTACAGAGACAAGCTAAGTGAAGCCAACTCTACTCTCCAAGACGTGTCTTTATTTTTAACTTCAGAATTTTAACATCTTGCATCATCTTG
This sequence comes from Dermochelys coriacea, assembly GCF_009764565.3. Classification (NCBI taxonomy): domain Eukaryota; kingdom Metazoa; phylum Chordata; order Testudines; family Dermochelyidae; genus Dermochelys; species Dermochelys coriacea. Next base: position 332,123,087 of record NC_050068.2, read on the forward strand.
AAGCCTCATGTGTTATTTAAAGTTAAATCACTTTTCTGACAACAAAGAAATCGTCAGATTGAATATTTCTGTAGTGCACGGTATAACTGCTACATACGTTTTAAAAGATATCATATTGATTATTCTACAGATGGGATCACTTTCAATTTTAAAATTAATTTCCTGATTAAATTAAATTAGAATTAATGTCACCAGGATGGAATGACTGAAAGTTCCTAATTAGTTGAGAGCGGAAGAGTAGATTTCTATTGTAGAGAGATCCATTCATTCCAGAGATTCATTCCAGTGGTTCTGTGCTTTTGAACCCAGGCTCCTAAGCCCCAATGGCAGACCGCCTTCTAGGAGTGGAAGTACAGCGATTCAGTCTGCAGAGTCTACTTGGGGGCCTGGAGCCAGCCAGTGCTCCCCCAAATTACCATGGGGACCATTCTATGGAAGGATGGGGCTAGGCCTGCCAGGAGATGCACTGATCTGTAACCCCTCCAAGCAGTTTGTGTTTGAGGGTTGAGAATTTTGAATACAGTCCTCTCCCTTTGAAATCAGTGGCCAAACCCACATGGACTTCTACAGAAGCAGAAGCAGACATTTACAGCTGCCTTCCCGTGGCAGAACTCAACTCTAGCACTGCCTGCCCTTCCTCTACAGCACAGCTGTTTCTCCATGTACATGAAAACATACCGCTCCTTCCTGTGCCTGTAAGAGTCAGTCTGACCCAAACTCTACCACAATGCCAGGACTCAGATGAGAACTTTCCTTTTTCCTTCTCAATACTCCATGTATTGCTTACTACATTGTACAGAAACAAACATTTCATTTTCAAATCATGAAGTCTTTGGAAAATGCATTTATGAAACTCCTGGGCTTTTACATGTTTAACCAATACAAGCAAATTGAAAGCAGGCAAACTAACTCAGGTAATAGAGTAGCAGCCATGTTAGTCTGTATTCGCAAAAAGAAAAGGAGTACTTGTGGCACCTTAGAGACTAACAAATATATTTGAACATAAGCTTTCGTGAACTACAGCTCACTTCATCGGATTCATTTGGTGGAAAATACAGTGGGGAGATTTATATACACACACAGAGAACATGAAACAATGGGTTTTATCATACACACTGTAAGGAGAGTGATCACTTAAGATGAGCCATCACCAGCAGCGGCGGGGGGGCAGGGAAGGAGGAAAACCTTTCATGGTGACAAGCAAGGTGGGCTATTTCAGCAGATAACAAGAAACTGAGGAACAGTGGGGGGTGGGGTGGGGGAGAAATAGCATGGGGAAATAGTTTTACTTTGTGTAATGACTCATCCATTCCCAGTCTCTATTCAAGTCTAAATTAATTGTATCCAGTTTGCAAATTAATTCCAATTCAGCAGTCTCTCCTTGTAGTCCAGCCTTGCAGCATCTATTCAGGCACAACTTTTCTTGTCAATGAGGCTTCATTGGGAGTTCTACCCGAATAGAGATTGCAGGTTCAGGATTGTAGGTCCCCATCCTGCAAACACTTACACTGGTGAAAAGAAAAGGAGTACTTGTGGCACCTTAGAGACTAACAAATTTATTAGAGCATAAGCTTTCGTGAGCTACAGCAATGCATCCAATGAAGTGAGCTGTAGCTCACGAAAGCTTATGCTCTAATAAATTTGTTAGTCTCTAAGGTGCCACAAGTACTCCTTTTCTTTTTGCGAATACAGACTAACACGGCTGCTACTCTGAAACCTGTGATTACACTGGTGAGTATTTGGCCCACAGGAGTAGTCCTATTGAACTTAACAATACTACTTCCATGGATAAATGCTTGCAGGATGGGGAATAAGTGAGGGACCTTACTGAGTTTTCTTCTACTGATATTTATTTCCAAAGATTTCTCCCAGTTTTGGATGACAAATTAGGAATGAATGAACCAGTTCAGATAAAATGAGAACTAGCCAAACCTTACCCCACAGTCTGAAGTGAGCTTTTCCTGAGGCTAATACTATCAAATCATTTTCTACTTTTATGCATGTCATGCTCTCTGGTAGCATAGCTGGGACTGGAAACAGAAGTGTCAGAAAACCAGGAGAATGGCTGTTCCTGTGCTATTTGTAGCCTGACTGGACAAAGTAACCTCATGAGATCTCCAAGCCCAGTTTCAAGACTCATCCTCATTGGATAAGTGTATTTACCCAGCACTAAAAATATCCACCACAAAGAGCATGGGAACAATGAATGAAAACACTTACCTCAGACCTGCGCCCTCTGTTGAGGTATGTGCATACTGGGCTGAATGCTCCACTCCCACAGACGTATAAATGGGTGCGATTGAAGGTCTGTATCACGCGTACATAATTTCCACAGCCATGCTGTAGGGAAAGAAAAAGACTCTTAATAAATATGCATGCAGACAAAATGTATTGGGAAACACTAAGAAATAGGAACAGCTGATAATTTTAATGATGTCCTTGTCAACTTCTTTATTGCAATACTTTCTGTTGCAATTAGTCTCATTAATTAGGATAAACTCTGTTGCTCCCTTTCTCATTCCTTGTATAGAGCCAAATCCATGACCCCTGTCCGAAACCTTCAGTCAACAGGCTTTGTGCAAGTGTTGGGGGCTGGAGCAGGGACTCTTGTTCTCAACTGAAAAGCTATGGCTACTTCACTTCTCTTCCACGGGGAGTTTTGGCCAGCAGGGCTACATAGCCCTAAACCTACAAGCCATGCCTGTGCCCTTTCTTCCAGCCTGTTCTGCTCTCCGGATTGCCATGGATGGGCCAGCATGGAGTATGCAGAAACCAAGGACTCTCCATTTCAGCTTCTCTATAGCCCGCTCTTTTTGCTCAGAGAACCACAGCATATCAGGGCCATCCACAAAGAGGTCCTGATCCTTTCCCCACAGGCAAGGAGTAATTCTCATTTACTTCAATAGGAGTTACCCATATCCTGCAAAGGGAGAATCAGGCCCCCGAGGGAAAGCAGGCTTTTGCTCTTAATCTGCAGTGTCCTCAAGGAAGTCTCTGTAAGGAGGTCATGCCTTTTCCCAGTTATTGCTGTTAAACACCACCAGTTCAGAGGTGGAAGCCGTTGGGAAAAAACAGCCCCTATTACTTGTCTAGACAACTTCCCTCCAAAATAATAAGAGCCTGAGAAGCTCGTAGCATGAGCAAATCCCCAATGGATGTGAAATGTTGCCTGATATTGAAAACCTGATTTAACGATTTCAAAGCAGCATACATAGAGCAAATATACAGGAAAGGTCAGCGATGATCTGCATTCTGCTTTGAGCAGGGAGTTGGACTAGATGACCTCCTGAGGTCCTTTCCAACCCTGATATTCTATGATTATCTCCCATTCTCCTGCTAGCATCCCTTTCCTTTCAATCCCCCTTTTTTGATACTGATCAGCTGCTGCTGCACTTTAGATTAGCTCATGTACCCAGATGTTTCTTTTCCATACTTTTAGTTATCAATAGCCCAGTTCTGCCCTCGTATTCAACTGGGTAACATTCCTTGAAGTCACTGAGAACTGTTTTTTTACACCAAATGCATCCGATGAAGTGAGCTGTAGCTCATGAAAGCTTATGCTCTAATAAATTTGTTAGTCTCTAAGGTGCCACAAGTACTGCTTTTCTTACTGAGAACTGTGTGTGCTTAAAGAGCTCATGGTTGGAACCTAGGCCATCAATCACTCCCATGCTAATCATGGGAGCTAATCCTTCCTCAACAGGTTGACCATTTTGTTTATATTTGAAGACATTCACATTTTCAGTTCAATATATAATGGCACTCTGCTATGACACCTGTTTATAAAGGCACCCAGAAAGTGGTTATATAACTGTCAGGCGTTCTGTGCTGGTGGGAAAAAAAGCTTCCCCATTAGGAATGCGGTGCAGCAAACAGCAAGGAGGTTTAACTGTTATTGCATTAAATGAGTTATTATGGGAGCCTTATCAAAATAGACAATTTTCCTAAAGCTGAGAGCTGTCCCTATATCCTTCCACTTCCTCACATCTAATAAGTCACTGCTGCGCCTCAAGAGCTGCTTGGCTATGCGGCCGTGCTGTCAAAATCAGTCCGGCACAGGAAATATCTCAGTGTTGTCTACTTGTGCTTTGGGTGAAGAGGAGGAGAGGAGCTAGTCAAAGACGCACTACTGGCTCATATGTATGATGTAACTTCATGCCAGGAAGGCAGAATGCTGCTTCAATGTTTGTTCCTGTCAATGGGGGCTTTACAGGAAGGAACAGCTCTACTTAAAGGATTCTGTGTTGGGTAATCTTATAAAAAAGCTCCTTGGAGAGTAAGACAGGGAGACTATGGTTTGATGAATAGTACCTGAGTGTAACACAGGGTTGTTCTCTACTGTTACCAAGGATAAAGCCCCTCCAGTAATCATTGTGTCTTCTTTTCACAGTATCTGCAGCCAGGGTATGGAGATAGCTAGAGGAATTTGACATTCCTTTAAGGACAGCATTGTAAGCTCATGTTTTAACTTTTACTGTGCCCTCATCTCTCCTCTGTGGTGATTAACAGGCCGGTTACACAATCTGGCTCAATACAGATTTTCTGAGATTTTAATTTTGCCTCACAGAATGAGGTCAGGGAGCCGGTTCTGAAATTGTTCTTTCGATCCCTTGCTGATGTTTATTATTCTCCAGTGTAGCGCCAATGATCTCTCCCTATGATTTTATAAATGATTAATCTGGGTGATTCTCTTACAATCCCCATCCCATTAAAACAGGGCATTGTAACTTAAATCCTTTAAAAAAAATAGCATTGGAACCTGAAGATCTTTGATTCAGCAAAACGTATCTTTTTAGTATCTTATTTGCCCTTTCTAGCTATTATGTTACCTTATTCTTCTTTAATGTCTGACTTGTCTGAGGTTACATGATAGCACAGAGACAGCTTTGGTTGGGAATGCAAATGATCAATTTGTCATGAGCTCATGTGTTACTGGGTATTTCCACTGCAAATAATGTCAATAATCGTGAAATTGGGGTGAATTCTTTGGAATCTTAAATTGCTTTGACAAGAATTGCGCTTGATTGATTTTGTCACATTTAGCTGATAAGGTATCATTTCTCTTCCCCCTTCGGAAATTTTGATAAAAGCCATGGCCTCTAGAAAAAAGACTGGGAATTCTGCTTAAACTAAGCTTCATTTTGGCTTTCCATATCTCTTCAGTAGTAGAGGCAGATTTCTTATACTTGAGAAATATTTCCAGAATTGATGAATGTCTCTGATATAATAATTCCAACCCAGATATTCATGTCCTCCCATAATGGTTATTACAATGTGCTACCTATTGGAATTTTGACTTTCAGCTAACATTACTTGTGTTCAACAGGAATAGAATATAATGGCTAAGTTTCTGATGGGGACTAGAGAATGTATTTGTGCTATCCTATTTATGCTGATACCTATTGAATTGTGGACGTACTATATAAACCTTCACCAAGAGGGACACTAATTTTTGAATATTAGTGATTGCTCACTTTTCTAGACATTGCCTGAAGTAAAGTATGCTTGCATTTGCATATGTAACTTTTTGCATTGTCAATCAATTAGTTACTATGCATTGGCTTTTTGGGAGCTACTAGATTTTGAGCTCACTATCAATGGTGTAAATTAAGAGTATTTCCAACAAATTCAGTGGAATAATACCAATGTAAAACAGATACAAGTGAGATGAAAATCCAGCCCATTGACTATTTAAAAAATCAAGAATGCTCAACTGAACTCCAAAAACAAGTCAATGGCGAAGAGTCCAATTGACTTCAATGAATTTTTGATCAGACCCATCTCTGATTTCAATGGAAGCAGAAGCTGGCTTTTTAACTTCATAGTAATATGTTTGGACAGACTTTTATTTCTTATTAACTCTTTAGGGTGGACCAATTGTTAGGGTCACATATTTAAAGTGTCTTCACCCAAGACTTTAGTTTTGTACCTGCAATTTTGGATCTACAATGAATGACAGACACAAAAAAGCAGATGGAATTAAATGTGAGTGCAAATGATAGGATTCCCATATTTTAAATACTTGATTGGGCTTCTGGTAGAATGCGGAGACAATCAATTACAGAGGCTGTATTTAGCAATGTATCCTTTATTGCTAATCACACTGTAAAGCATCCCGAGATGCTTCGTTATGGAAAAATGCTATAAAAGTCTCACTCTTGAGTAATCAACTTTAAAAGAAACTCCTTGGAAAATAGAGATTTGTGGGGTTTGTTTGTTTTGTTTTTTTGTTTTTTTCCATGGAGTACACATTTTGTATATTGCCCTCAAGGCAAAGACACATTCCATGCTGTGATGTATTCTTGCTGCAAAAAGGGTCACTATATGTTTGGAGACTTGAATAAGACTGATGATCTCACTATATTAAAAAAAATCCCCAAACTTAAACCAACCCATAACTCTTAAAATGCAATTATATACTGCTCTATGTTGTATTCTCTATGTTTAACGCAGTTTAACAAGCTACCAGATCCAGGCTGTTGCAAGTTGTAACAGCAACCATGTAAAGAACTACTAAAATATAGAGGATGACACATATGCCTTAAGAAAAGCCACATATTTTAATTCTATAATAATCTAGAAAGGAAAAACAGATATGCTACTGTCTCATCCCTACTTTATTTATTTAAAGAATCATTCTGTTGCTGTGGAGCACTAGAATATATTATTTTCTAGAGTTTTACTGAAAAGGCTACACTGCATTATGCTCAAGTAGGTCCAATATATTTTGTTTTCCTTTCCTTTAATCAAAAATACATTGAACTATGATAGACTCAGGAAAACATAATTTTAATGTAAGTCTGATTTTGGTTACTGAGCTCACTATTTTAGTATGACAGTGCCTGGAATGAGCATTTAATGTCACCATTACATTTAATTTGGCATTAGGAAATGTGCAACTAATAAAATATTTTCAAGCTGTATATGTACCTGAAATATGGTAACACTGGACCTGTTTCAAAGTCCATTGAAATCAATAGATTTCCATAGAGTCCATAGAACTCAAAGAGTTTTGGATCAGGCCCATTGTTTCCAAAGGAATATTCTTTCTTTTATATTGCATAATTCCAGGATCACTTTACTGAACATCAGTGGTGTGGTCCTGGATTTAAACCAGCATGAAAGCATGATCCAAAGCTCATTAAAATGAATGGAAAGACTCCTCTTGACTTTTGAGCTCTGGATCAGAACATCAATGAAAACAGAATTCAACTCAGTGCCTTCTGAAGATTGGTGCTGGCGAAAAAACAATTTCTTTGCGTCACATTAGTAACTCCGGTGCTTAAATTCTTTTATGGAAAAATAGTTGTGTCTGAGGTGATAATGTAAGTGAAGACTGGGATCATTTCGATAAGGGGTGTGGCATCTCCCCATTGGGCAATAAAATGGCAAATGAAATTTAATGGGGATAAATGTAAAGTAATGCACATTGGAAAAAATAACCACAACTATACGTACAATATGATGGGGACTAATTTAGCTACAACTAATCAGGAGAAAGATCTTGGAATCATCCTGGATAGTTTTCTGAAGACGTCCACGCAGTGTGCAGTGGCAGTCAAAAAAGCAAATGGGATGTTAGGAATCATTAAAAAAGTGATAGAGAATAAGACGGAGAATATCTTATTGCCCTTATATAAATCCATGGTACGCCCACATCTTGAATACTGTGTACAGATCTGGTCTCCTCATCTCAAAAAAGATATACTGGCATTAGAAAAGGTTCAGAAAAGGGCAACTAAAATGATTAGGGGTTTGGAACGGGTCCCCTATGAGGAGAGATTAAAGAGGCTAGGACTTTTCAGCTTGGAAAGAGAAGACTGGAGGGGATATGATAGAGGTATATAAAATCATGAGTGATGGGGAGAAAGTGAATAAGGAAAAGTTATTTACTTGTCCCATTATATAAGAACTAGGGGTCACCAAATGAAATTAATGGGCAGCAGGTTTAAAACAAATAAAAGGAAGTTCTTCTCCACACAGCGTACAGTCAACCTGTGGAACTCCTTGCCTGAGGAGGTTGTGAAGGCTAGGACTATAACAGAGTTTAAAAGAGAACTGGATAAATTCCTGGAGGTTAAGTCCATTAATGGCTATTAGCCAGGATGGGTAAGAAATGGTGTCCCTAGCCTCTGTTTGTCAGAGGGTGGAGATGGATGGCAGGAGAGAGATCACTTGATCATTACCTGTTAGGTTCATTCCCTCTGGGGCACCTGGTATTGGCCACAGTCAGTAGACAGGATAGTGGGCTGGATGGAGCATTGGTCTGACCCAGTATGGCCATTCTTATGTTCTTATGTTAAGATTGGGGAGAACAGCAAATGTCGCTGTCTATTTGTTTGAGCACACCAATTTTCTTTGTGTGTGTGAAACAAGCAAATGTATACAGGCCTTAGTATCTGATGCTGCAATGAGAAGAACGCAGGCAGACCTGCACCCACACACAGCTCCACACTGAAGTCAGGATCTGCACAGATCCACCTACAAAATTGTGGCTTCAGTGTATAACTGTTTAACGCAGCATATCTTTGGTTTTCATTTCCCATGTATAGTTATAGTGTGTGTCAAATTTACCTGTTTTAAGGAAGCACTGCTATTTTTCAGATATCTGCCTAAAACACTGTGTTAGAGAACTAATACAAGAGGGGGTTTTTTATGACCAATTCTGTGTGCTGTCGGAATGTGAAGAATAACCATGGCCCATTCGCAAAGATTCTTTCCATTGAAAAGACTATATATTGTCTGGGAGCTAGTCCAGGCACTGACATTATCATTAGCTCAGCAGTCTACAATATATTCTCCAGGAGATACTTGGAACAAGCATTATTAATGCTATCCATCACTAACAAAAAACAAAACAAAAATCATAAATCCAGTAATGAAAGTGAGCAATGTACATATTTTTTCCAGACAAAATCTGAAGACATATACTGTGTAAATATTCTCATTTTCCAGAATTTCAATTTACCGTTTGACCTGCAGAGTATTAAAAAAGAAAAGCCCACACCCCTTATATCTTGCTTCAGCTGCACTCAAGGTGCTCTGACTCAATGGCCAAATATTTAATTGTGTGTGTGTATATAAAACTTACTGTAGGATCTTTGCCAGCCATTTTGCACTCTTCAACTTTGATTGCTGATGCTGGCCAGAAAATCTATTTGGAAAGAAATAATAATTTAAGGAACTACATAATTTTAGTTGAATATATACAACATTCATTACCTCATCTAGTTTATGCTAACAGGTTTCCTTCAAGGTATATCTGAGTTCACAAAGTCAATATTTTTACAGATTTCATACCTTTTTTGCTAGGGAAAAATATTTCCGCCACATATTTTTCTGACAGAAATCCAGTTGAAACAATAAAGAGAGTTTTACTTTTCCCCACAAGTCTGGATTAGGCATGCATCAGTTTAAAACATGGGCCCTGAAAAGACTGTTGCTTTTATTCTTTTATAAAAGTTTATTTTTACATAAAAACAATGGTAAATGAGAGCTTTGTATTTTAGGATGCAATATTGAAAATAATGGGCCAGATCCTCAGCTGTAATAAATTAGTGTAGCTCCCTTGAAATCAATGGAGACAAGCTGATTTATACTAGCTGAGTATCTGGCCTAAAGTTTGCTGCTCCAGTTAAGGATTAGTTAACCAACCTGGACAAACTAGAAAACCCCTCTGAACTTTTGCTATTCTATACAACTGAACAAAAGAACTTTAGGATTAAAACTTTTCTGAGGTTCTGAAATGTTTGGATACCGGATACATTTTTATTAATATCCCTATGCTACTTCCAGGGATGGTCCATGACTTGGAATCGGAAGTGCTGAAATACAACAAGAAAGGCTGTTATTACAGTAAAAAGAAAAGGAGTACTTGTGGCACCTTAGAGACTAACAAATTTATTAGAGCATAAGCTTTCGTGAGCTACAGCTCACTTCATCGGATGCATTTGGTGGAAAATTTTCCACCAAATGCATCCGATGAAGTGAGCTGTAGCTCACAAAAGCTTCCACCAAATGCATCCGATGAAGTGAGCTGTAGCTCACGAAAGCTTATGCTCTAATAAATTTGTTAGTCTCTAAGGTGCCACAAGTACTCCTTTTCTTTTTGCGAATACAGACTAACACGGCTGCTACTCTGAAACCTGTTATTACAGTGTTTCTCTTTTGGAAGCAGAAACAGAAGTGCTGGATATCTCATGAGAAAATGTGTTCTATTAAAATTTCCAGCTGAATTTAGCAAACTCTGGAGTTATAGATAACTTTCAGATAAGCGCCTTAAGATCTGAATGCTCATCCAAACCATATTCAAACTCTGATTTTTTTTTAAAGTTCATCCATCATTAACTCTGATCTTGAAACAGAAAAGGCAATAATAGAGAAACACTCTCTATACTCTTCATAGGTGGGTTAGGCTAATAAGGAAAAGTAAATCAGAATTCTGTCTCAAGATAACACTGGCAATATCATAACTATAAAAAGAGCATTGTGATAACAGATTTGAGTCTAAATGTATTTAGCTGATGGTTCATTTCTGTGCATCTTTCCTATATTCAATAGATTTTTAGTGATATTTAAGCAAATGAATCGCAAGATAAAAGAGATCATGTTGAACAGGATCTCTCAGGTGACACAAGAGTAGCAAAATGCAGCTACTATAAAGAAAGATTAAGTAGCAATCCTGCAGACACTGGATAATTCCAGTTTGGAGCAGCCTAATATTGGGTGCTCATGTGACCTGTCAGAACTGTATGGGGATATTTTTTTTGCTTTTGTTTGGTTGTTTTTATGTTTGTTTTGCTCTATCTGGGTATATGTAAGTAAACCTTGACTCTGGTTTACATTTTACTATTACAGTGCATTGCAACATTAGTTTGTAAAGCATACTGCTTGCAAGCACGCATATCATATATCTATCTACACACCCATCCAAACACTTCACAGAATAAATAACAGCAGTTTGAGAGAAGACTGACATACACAGAAAAAGAAAGAAAACAGATTTTCAGATGAGTTTTGCAGTGGGGTTTAATCAGTGTGGCACTACAGTAAGGCTGTTCCAGATAGTACAAGCCTTTAGTACGAATGGAGATTATAAATTATGTGGTGGTACAGTAAAAAAGATGGATGCTGGACTAAGGGATCAGATGAGATTCATAGATTCCAAAGCCAGACGGACCACTGTGATCATCTAGCCTGACCTCCTGTATAACACAGGCCACAGAACTTCCCTAAAATAATTCCTAGAGCAGATCTTTTTTTAAAAAAACATCCAGTCTTGATTTTAAATTTGTCAGTGATGCCAACTCTCACTGTTAAAAATTCACACCTTATTTCCAGTCTGAATTTATCTAGCTTCAACTTCCAGCCATTGGATTGTGTTATACCTTTCCCTGTCAGACTCAAGACCCCGTTATTAAATATGTATTCTTTATCAGAGAGAAAAGATCTGTTAAGTATATTTTACAGAAATCTGAATTTGAACAGGTTCTGGAAGTAAAACAGAAGCCTTTGGAGGTTTCCAAACACTGGAATGATGTCACAGCATTTTACATACAGCTGAGGGAGAAGGCATGAACATTTTGCACATGCTGGAATATAGAGAGCAGATACATGAGGTGGCCTGAGGAAAGAGTGTTACAATAACTGAAAGGAGAGGACGGTATGGAATGGGATTGCAATGGAGACAGGATTAGCATTATGTCTCTGAAACTAGGAATGTACTGCTCCCCTACCATAGAAAAATGGGAGGGATTATAAAAAAGAAGCAAAAAAGTTCAGAGGAAAGGCTTCAGCTATGGGACTTTCTTTATTGTAGGAAAATAAAACAAACCTAGTCTAAGATTAAAGACAGCTTTATCCTATTCATTTCCCTCGCATAGCCTGAAAAAGGAGACAGTTACAAAAAAATATTCTCAAGCTGCTTACAAGGTTCTTTTAAAGCTGAGCTTTGAATACTCTCAAATCTTTGAGAGGAGTGGAAATTTTACATCAGTCACCTCATACAAGGTGCTCCTTATGAGACTGAGCCACCATGCAAATGACTCAAAAACAAGTAAACAGGTTGAATGAAGTGTTTTGAGTCATTTGAAAGTTTTGTTCATCTCATATTACACATCAAACAAGTACTAACTGTTCAATGAAGTGTGGATTTAGACTTCTGCCTACTGCTGGTCTAATGAAACACACATTTTTTTCCCTTAAAAAAAAAGCATGCAGTAAAATGATATTGGGTTCTGGAAGTACTTCTGAACTTACACTCAGAGGGTCCTGGCTTATATTATTAATATTCAAAGACAAAATGTGATCTTTGCTGCCCACATAGATCCGGTCCTGATCTTCATCCATTAATAATATCCTGTAATCGAGTGGGTGGTGGGATATATGGTAATATTCAGAGGTCTTGGTTTCCTGCAGCTCTGTAATAGTGAGTACCACAAGTTAGCAAATGCATTCAGTTGCTTTTCTTGGTTTTATAATTGCATCTTATTTGAAATAAAAAACACTTTGAATATAAGTGTAGCTAATAACAAGAGAAAAAATTATATCAAGCTGTTGGCAATAAAGCTAGTGTTTAGTTAAAACCAATTTTCCTTTCCAAGTTTAAGTGAATGGTATTTACAGGGTAAGTAAGAATCAGTCATTGATTTATCCATTCAGCTAATGAACTCCACTATTTTAATGGATGTTACTATTTACAGCTTTAGCTTTTAAGGCAGATTATATATAAAATTAAATAACGGACTCAATACATTATAAAGTTTATGACAGAAGACAATCAATAAAAGCTACATAAACACATTTCAGTTACTTTTCCTAACAGAGGATTTCACTGAGAATGGCTGCCTATATATTTTCAAGGGGAAGTTGCTTTTTTTGTTGTTGACAAAATTAATTATTCTCCTAATTCCCCATAATGAATTTTAATTACTTTTGACAGGCTATGGTTAGTTTCAAAGAAAATCTAATTATGAAATCAAACTCAAATAGGCAATTTTCTTTCTTTTTTTTAATGGGACAAGTGCTATTGTGTCACCCTGGTACATTGAACTCATCTGTTTATTCAGATAAATTCCACTCGGATCCCTACTGAAGTAAATGGCAAAACTCTTATTGCCTTCAATGGTGCACACTCATGTCCATTACAGGAACAACACAAGCATTTGCAATGCTAACAACTCTACACCACCTTGCCAATGTTCTTCTGTTCTGTTCTGGAGAGACAACTGCTGTAAGAAGATAGAGACAAGGTAGGTGATGTCATATCTTTTGTTGCACCAAGTTCTGTTGGTGAAAGTTACATACTGTGTAGCTTGAAAGTTTGTCTCTTTCAACAACAGAACTTGGCCCAGTAAAAGATATTACCTCACCTGTCTTGTCTCTCTCATAGTTAGGGACTAACACAACTACAACATTGCCAACAACATAAGAAGATAAGCCTTCCTCTCCTTACTCAGCCAATCTTTGGCCTCCATTTCAATTATTTTATTTTTAATTGTAAAGTAGGAGATATATTTTTAACAGTTGAGAAGGGAAATTGAAGCTTTAAAAAGTAAAAAAACCTATTCTGAATACCTAAAATGATGTACTTATACCACAGGCACATTATTTTCAGAGGTGCTGAGTACCCACAGTTCCAAGTGAAGTCAATGAAGGCTGCAGGTGGACAGGACCTTTGAAAATGAAGCCCTATTTGCCCAATCCTGCAAACCTTATTCACACAATTCAAGACAAAGTCCGTTGCCCTCACTCAGAGCCAGATCTTTATTTGGATTAAAGTGCTATAACTCCATTAACATCATTGGATCTATGCCTATTTACTCCAGATAGAGATCTGGTTCTCAGTTTTTGCTCAACACTCTTGCAATCTCTAACAAGAGCTTTGCCTGAATAACAATTGAGTAAGGGCTCCTGGATCTGTCCTTTAGCCCTTACTGCTGCAACCAGTCAGAGTGAATCAATGGGGCTATAATACAGCTGGTCAGAAAACCAAAAATATTTTGGTTTTCAGATTTTTTGGGGGGTGGGTTGTCAAAAAGTTGAAATTTTCTGCAGAAAGTAGACACTACATAGAAAATTTTTGTTGAGTTCAAAATTATGATTTTCCATTGAAAACAGTTTTGATGGAAAATTCTCCACAAGCTCTAGATTGTCCATGTGAGCAAATGTTTCGGAGTTCGGCCTTCCATACATGTATTGCAGATATAAGTATAGAGAATCAAGCTAACTAGAAAAGATTTGCATTATCTCATTAACTCTGATAGACAATAGTTCATGCCCATTTAATTCTCATTGTGTTTAGCCAGTAACCTTGGAGACAACGGGGCAGATCCTCTTCTGGTGTAAATTAGCAACTTCAATGCAGCTGTGACAACTTACAGAAGTCGAGTGTCTCTCCAGTGTATATATTGTAATATTAAAAACAGTACTATTCATAAGTAAGATCTGAACTTCTTGCTTCATAGCTTAAATCAAGGTGGCTCTCGTAACCATATATTAAAGTTGTTCATGTCGCACAGGTGAAATCCACAAATTTACTTTTAATTCTCTTGGAAAATCCATTCTCTTTCTCCATTTTTCATCCAAAATTCCTTTGTGTAAACTTTAATGGTTGGCTTTTCCAAGATGCCTAAGGGAAATAGGTGCCCAAATCCCAAAATTAAACTCCCATAGGATCCTTTGAAATTCTCAGGCTCACCTTTCAAACAGATTATGGAAGTTTCATTCTCATTAAGCCTTTTGGTTACTTTAATCATCATATTGAGTTTGCTTGCTGCAGTAAGGTAAAACTAAATCTTCTCACCAATCATACTATCAGAACTGAACTATAGCTCAATCACATAGAGGTACCCAATGAAAATAACACATTCCTCTGCTATGCTAAATTACTGTGCTCCATGATATCACTCCCAAAGGCAAGTATATACTATAGCATCAGTGAGTCAGTATGTCCAAATTTACAAATTTCCTATTAATGATACCTTTTAGAGTAGTCAGAAATATCATGAATGGTATCATAATGAGTCAGGGTGGTAATGACTGCTTTCAAGGAAGGGTCCCAGGAACCAATGAACATGTCCTTTCCATGGTTCTCATGCTTATATTAGGAGATATCTATATTTTCCTGCGCTTCAAGCTCTGTTTCAGCACTGTCCTTGTTACAAGGCATATAGTTACAGGCAAAAGCAGTGGAAGTGGAGAGCTATAGAGCTACTCTGTTTCAAACAGGTCACTGGCTGGAAGGATACCACAGGACACTACCCTATCCTATGTAAGCAAAGTCTGAATGAGCTCTCCCCTGACATCTATTGGTGAGCTGTGGAAAAGAACTTCAGGAGCTGATCTCCTTTGCATGGACACACCCACCCTGCCTAGGTGCTCAGCATGATGGGACTGCTTGCCCAAATGATCACTTGTGCCTGGTGTTGGATCCCCAGTCTCCTTGTTATTGGGGCAGGAGTAATAAAGGGTTGTTATCCTTGTTGTGTGAACCAACGGCAGCAGAACTGTACCTGGCATACTCTGATGGAGGGACTAGCCGGGTGGTTGGTGCAGACGTGTGGCCAGCAGGGTGGCTGGCAGAGAGGGCCAGACCGGAGCCTGGCAAAGAGATGCAGCAATTGGCCAGTGGGGTGACGAGCGAGTCCCTGAGCAGTGGAGCATGTGAGGTGCCTCGTTACCCTCACTTCCACCCAGGGTAGGAGGTGAACTTGGCAGATGAACTTCTGGACTCTGGGGCTGCACTGGCCAAAGACAGCAACTGTGAGCGGAGTGCTGAGAAAGGACATGCACATTAAAGGGCTTTTGGGTTGCTCGACTTAAGAACCTGAGGGGAAAAGGACACTGCCCAACCTACTTGTGGGTTGGTCTTTTGCTCATGGTTTATGTTTACGAATCCTAGTTGTGGTGTTTTCCCAAATTAATGCTTAGTTACTTCCCTCATTTTATTAAAAGTTTTTGCTACACTCAGACTCTATGCTTGCGAGAGGGAAAGTATTGCCTCTTCGAGGCACCCAGGGGGTGGTCTGTAATTGTCCCAGGTCACTGGATGGGGGTTCAAGCCGGTTTTCTGTTGTATTGTTGAAAAGAAACCCCTAGATACTGAACCCGGCCCTTGTTGCTGCTGGCTTCACCTGGCAGAAGGGTTACAATTACAAACAAGTCAGAGGCATTCACAAGTGGGAAAGGAAAGACCTCCTTTTGGTAAAACACCATCACAGGAGCTACAGTCCTATACAAGCTTGTTACTTGTACTTCCTTTGGGCTGAGGCCTAACAATGAATCACAGCCCTCCTGTGGGTTTTTGTCAGGTGGGGAGGAATTCATGGTTCTGCACACTGTCTTTTGACATAACAAAATTTGCCACAAAACCTCCTAACAAAATTTGACTTAATAAAGTGTGCTACTACCTGGAAACTATTATTTTGAAACCTCAGTGATGGAAAGACACTATAACAGTGGTTGGGAAACTGTGGTCCACGGGCTGCATACGGCCCATCAGGGTACTCTGTGGGCCATGAGACATTTTGCTTATGTTGACTGTCAGCAGGGACGGCCCCCTGGAGGTCCCAATGGCCGCGGTTTGCCGTTCCCAGCCACTCGGAGCTGCAGGAAGCGGTGGGCTGCAGGGACGTGCTGGCCACCGCTTCCCGCAGCTCCCATTGGCTGGGAACGGTGAACCGTGGCCACTGGGAGATGCGGGGGGCCTTCCCTGTGGACGGTCAACATCAGCAAAACGTCTTGCAGCCTGCAATCAGATTACCCTGATGGGTCACAGGTTGCCCACCACTGCACTAAAATGTCTCCCATGCTCCCTTCCCATCCTCCCAGTATTTCATAAGTAAAACCTCTTAGAAGAACAGGATCTCTTATCTGAAATTATCAGGTTTATACATTTATTGACCTTAAAACTAAACCCAGTTGCTTGCCTTGGGAATTTGGGAATTCAACCAACATCTCCAAAGCAGTAAACTCTGCATGTAGAATGAGACCCCAGCAAGTTAAGCCTCTTAGCACTTTGTGAGTATTTAATATTTTTGTATGGCAATCAAAATAAAGGTTATAATTTATTCCATGTGTAAATAACTTCTGGCTGTAACCACACAAGAGTAACCTTTGTTCTCTCTGTTAAATAGGTCAGTGAGTTTGGTCTTGGCTTTCATGATTAAATCAATACCAATCTGATTCACACACTTAGAAATCTGATCTTAAAAAACAGATTATTTAGCCCTACTTCCTTTAACAAACCACAAAACGTTCAGTGAACTCTCTCCCCAGGACATATACTATTCTGACCTTTTGGGAAACTCCAAAAGTTGACAGTTATCTTGCATTAAGAATATATGAGTTCTAGGCTATACTGCAGATATGCATGTATCTGCCTCACTAAATGACTCTCTCCAGAAAGTTTTTCTATTAAAAGCAGAGGAAATGAAGGACAGTAGATGAAAATAAGTGGTATGCACATACATTCTGAGTTTCAGGATATGCACTGTATTATTATTTTTTAACAGTGAATTAAGGGGTACCTGGATTACCAGTCCTGGAATGTGCAGTGCTCTATTTATCCACAGATAGATACAGCATGGGCAGGGCCTCTTGAGACAGGGCTGGTTTATATGGGTACTCTGTGAAGCTATCCATTTGGAAGCCCTTGCAGTAAGGCACAAAGGACAATTAGTGACTTCCTTTCCTCTCCAGTCTCAGCAAGCATGTGCATGGGGAAGCCTCGGGCACATGCCCAGCGTTGATACATGTGTTTGTGAAAGAAATTAGGGGAAGAATGGATAGAGGAGGGGGAGACCTGCGACATGCCTCATCCTCAGGCCACAATAAAGTGGAAAAATCCTGACTCCCCAAAAGGCTCATTCTACCATCCCTACACATTACTCATTCTGCCCAACCCACCATCCACTCTTTTTCATCAGCAAAGAGCGAAGCTGAATGCAGGTTAAATTGAACCAGAGGAACAAGCAGAACTCTCTGTCCATGTGGCTTAGTTGCTTCCAGCCTACCTCTGTCTGTGCCCTGTATCCCCAGTACCCCGTCAATGACAGCCCCTCCATGGAACATGGGCTCTTCTTATCTGACACCAATTACACTGATCATGATACATCTTTTTTACAAACATTTTAATATATACCTTAAAAACAAAGAATTGATACCCGGACTCCCATACTGTGTTCCTTTGGCTAGAAATTGCTAGCACATAGCTGAATTGGAACCTCATCTTTACCACAGACTAAGCTGGTTATGTAGTCTTTGAGATAGTTTGGTCTCCCCAACAGGCAACCTTGCCGGGAGTGACCCAGCTCTGTCTACCTATCACCTGGGTCCTTGTCTAGCCAACTAACCTCTGTGGAGTCTCCTCCCTCCCTGTGGGGTTGGTGTATGGCTAATTGTCTTTCTCTCCATTTTGTGATGACCTCTGTATCTCTTTAGGCTCTCTCTGGGTGTTGTATCTACTGGCTCATCTTTTCTGCTTCTTGGGATCACTTGTCTCTCTTGCATAATCACCTCATATGCCCTGGGTACTACTGCACCCCTCATGACTCCTTTAGTCCACTCCTTGTGGTGTCTCTCTGATGACTGGATCCTCACAGGAGTGCTCATCTTCTGGGATGACAAGTCCTTGTCTGACCTGTCATACGCTAGTGCCTGCTTTCTCTGATTGTTGGCCATTTCCTCTTGGAATCCCCATCCTTCTGGCTGCAACAAGTCTCCCCTCATTGGTAGCAGAGTTTTGGTCCTTTGTCCCCTTAGTGCCTGTGTTCCACTGTTTTGGCACCCCTGTTGTGGGATATTTCATGTGACAAAAATGGTAACCAGGGGTATGAACCAGAGGAAACAATCTTGTGTAACAGTCTTTTTGCTGTTTTCACAGCTGATTCCACTTTCTCATTAATCTGAGAATATGCTGAAGAGGTGGTGTGGTGGTCAAACTCCCATTTGCATGCAAATTCCTTGAATTCTTCTGAGGCAAACTGAGGTCTGTTATTGCTGAATACCATGTCCAGAATACCATATCTTTCAAAATGGGCCTTCGGTTTACCAATCACTGACTTGCTTCTTGTATTAGGCAAGGTATCAACCTCACAAAAGTTTTATTAATAGCACACTGTAATCAAGTACTTGAAGGTAAATAAATCCACTCCCACCTTTTGCCATGGATAGGTGGGCAGCTCATAGAATTGTAGGCTGGAAGGGACCTTGAGAGGTCTTCTGGTCCAGTCCCCATCACTCAAGGCAGGACTAAGTAATATCTAGACCATCCCTGACAGGTGTTTGTCTAACCTGCTTTTAAAAATCTCCAGTGATGGAGATTCCACAACTTCCCTAGGCAATTTATTCCAGTATATTCCTCACAGGCTTAACTACCCTGACAGTTAGGAATTTTTTCCTAATATCTAGCCTAAACTACCCTTGCTGCAATTTAAGCCCATTGCTTCTTGTCCTATCCTCAGAGGATAAAGAGAACATTTTTTCTCTCTCCTCCTTGTAACAGCTTTTTTATGTACTTGAAAATTATTATGTGTCTTCCCCCCACAGAGTCTTCTCTTCTCCAGACTAAAAAACTCAATTTTTTCAATCTTCCCTCACAGGCCATGTTTTCTAGACCTTCCATAATTTTTGTTGCTCTTCTCTAACGTGTCCACATCTTTCCTGAAATGTGGCACCCAGAACAGGACACAATACTCCAGTTGAGGCCTAATCAGCGTGGAGTAGAGGGGAAGAATTACTTCTGTCTTGCTTACAACATGCCTGCTAATACATCCCAGAATGATGTTTGCATTTTTTTTTTGCATCGATGTTGCACTGTTGACTCATATTTAGCTTGTGATCCACTCATTACCTCATATGGCAACAGAGTCTCTCTCTGCTGATGTTTAGCACAAAACCAGTGGGTGACACACTTCTGTGAAGGAGTGGAGTTATATATTCATTCACAGCCAGTAAACCCACTCTCAAGCCCATCTAAGACAGTAGTCAGTGCCCAGATGTGAGGTGTGTATTTTTTGCCTTATATTATTACATAATGAGGTAGGGACAACAGCTCTCTTTCCTCAAAATATGATTCCATCTTGTACATTCAGCTCATCTTTAATTTGAAAATATGGTTCTGCTCCTACCAGCAGTTGGCCTTTGTCTTCTGAATACCATGTTAGGATAGCTCTTTTGACTGCCTGTAGTTGAGTATCTTTCTCCGAAGCCTCTGATTTCCATTAGTTTTGTTACTGAAACTGGGAGATAGTGCTGCATGTTAATGGAATCAATGTTCTGATTCCCTTCCCCCATCTTACCAATACTGTGTATATTTGCCCTGCTCAGGGTGTCAGCTAACAAGAGTAAGCATCCTGGAAAATATCTGATCTCTACCTGGTATCACTGGAGGCGTGTCAACATGAGGTGCAATTTCTTTGGAGCACTAAGAAGGGGCTTTGCCATGATTGTCCCTAGGGATTGTGGTCTGATTGAACTATTACTGAGTGGCCATAGATATTTTGATGGAATCACTCCACTCCAAATACCAAAACCAGAAGCTCTTTTTATTTTCTATTTGGGCATATCTCTGTCAGTTTCTGGCAGGACTCATCTGTGATAAACAACCAGCTGCTCCTGTAGAAGAACCACACCCAATCCGTTCTCCTTTGAAGCACACTAGAATGGCAGTGGCACTCCTGGCTCGCAATACTTCAGGACAGGGGCATCCATTATCATTTGTCTCAGCATGTGAAATGCCTGCCTTTGGGGACCTGCTCAGCTTCATTCAGCAACCCTCCTTGTGAGCTGACACATGGGTTCCGCAACTGCAGCCAGCTGTGGACAGGACTTTCAATGATAACTGATCATTCCTATGAAGCACTGTACCTCTTTCACATACTGGAACTGGCATGTCTTTGACTGCCTTGATCATACTGGGATCTGATTTCAGTCTCTCTCTGCTTTGAGTAGATGTCCAATGTACATCACCTCCTGCTGACTTGAATTTTTTCTGGGTTCAGTTTTATGTTCTTGTTCCTGCATCGCTGTAAAAAACCATGTAGTTTTCTGTCATAGTCTCATTCAGCTTCTGTATCATTACTCCCTTCACAAACAATGAGGATATAATCAGTTATTTTCGCTCCAGGCAGCCCTTCCAGCTCTTGGATGGGGATGCTGGACTTTTTATCATGTGCCAAAATCAATTCCTCACATCACACACTGTTAAGATTCTGGCTTTGGAAAGTTTGTCAAGATGTAATAACATATGGGAAGTGGGTAGTGGAATTTTTTCAATGCCTGGTTCAGTGGTTTTGGGCCTATACATATGTGTAATTTGCCTGATGGCTTCTTGACCACCACTATGCTGCCTTCCCAGACTGCAGAGGCCTTACAGGTGCTCTGATATCCATGCTCTGCAGACTTTCAAACTCTTTGTGTACCGGATTATATACAGCCTCTGGAATTTTCTCTCATGTTAAGCACACAGGGTCCACTGTGAGTCTACTTCCAGTCACTAGTTTGAGGCACTAGTCATCTTTGAAAATATCTCCATATATTCTAAAATAATCTCCATTGCCCATGGGACCTCCCGTTTTGCTTCTAGCACTGCAGCTTAAAATTCTGATATTACATCATGATCAGGTACATGATTACTATGGCTGTCTTCTTCATGAGGGGTCTGTGGTGCATCCATCCATCCATCACACACGTCAGTTAGTACCATCTGTTATTTTTCAGGTTAGTTTCTATGAATTCACATTTTTCCAATGGGCTGCATTGTGCTCTCATTGTACATTCTTAGAGTGCACCTAGTCTTTGTAATGTGTGTGTGTGAGTCCAATTCACTCTGAGGAATTGCATTGCAGAAGCTCCCACTATCCAGCTGAAATTGCATAGGGTGTTTTCCTGTTAACATTGTTGCATGCACAGAAGTTAGTATTGTCCCTGGTTACTTTCCTGTCCTGACAGCCTGAAGCTGAGATGGTCTTGGAGTCAAGGAGAGAGTGATGATGTCATCACCGCTGTCTGATGTACCATTCCCCTCTTGTACAAGTCTGTCTGAATCTTTCTGGCACCTTCCTCTGCTCTTGCACACACTGCAAAAATGGCTCAACTTTCCATATTCCTTGCAATGCTGTCCAAATGCAGGTCCATCTCCTTAACCCACTCATCTGTTCTCCCACAATAAATGCATCTCGCTACAGGTCTGGAATCCTGCTCACGTGAACTCCTTTGCTATTGTCTCACTGCATGTGCTTAGGGAGAGTTGTGCCCCTTAGGGCTTTCATCCTTTCTTTTGAGGCTTCTGATGGATGTCCCAAGTCTATGTATCTATCTAATGTCAGATCCCGTTCCTAGAGCATGGGGTGATTCCTGCATGTGGTGATCCCGAGTTCCACAGACTATCCTGTCCCGAATCTGGGAGTCTGTCAAGTTTCCAAAGTTGCATGTTAAAGCCAGTGTGTGTAAAGCAGTACAGTGGGTCTATCCCTTTCCTTTCAGATCTGTACATAGCAAGAAACCTGTATTGCTCCACAGTTTCTTTATCCGGGGCTCCTAGAACAGCTGTGAGGCTTGAAGCAGTCTTGAAGAGGCTTGAAGTGGCGAGTCTCAGAGTGGTACAGGGCTTTCTTCCCTGTTCACCAGTAAGGTAAAATAACAGTTTTACTTTCCTGCTATTAGAAAAGGAGTACTTGTGGGACCTTAGAGACTAACAAATTTATTTGAGCATAAGCTTTCATGAGCTACAGCTCACTTCATCAGATGTAGCTCATGAAAGCTTATGCGCAAATAAATTTGTTAGTCTCTAAGGTGCCACAAGCACTCCTTTTCTTTTTGCAAATATAGACTAACACGGCTGCTACTCTGAAACCTTTCCTGCTATTGTCCTCCCAGATAGCCAGGTCTGCATACAGCTCAAACTTCTCCTT
The DNA here is from genome assembly GCF_009764565.3 of Dermochelys coriacea. Taxonomy (NCBI): domain Eukaryota; kingdom Metazoa; phylum Chordata; order Testudines; family Dermochelyidae; genus Dermochelys; species Dermochelys coriacea. Next base: position 332,146,000 of record NC_050068.2, read on the forward strand.
CCACTGGGTCTACTGCGGGTCAAGGTTTGTGTCTGCAAAATGGAGGTCTCTGGGTGGTTTCAGATGCTGTCAACATGTTTCATTAGCAAAGAGTGAAGTTGAATACAGGCTAAGTAGAACAAGTGGAACTTTATTAAACCCTGTGCACTGCTCTGTCCATGTAGCAGAGTTGTTTCCAGAATAACTTCACCCATTCCCTGTTCCCCTGGGGTCCCATCAATAACAGCTCCTCCAGGGAGCAGGGGCCCTCTAACGACAGGTCCCTGAGGTTGCCAACCCTCCAGGAATTAAAGATTAATCTTTAATTAAAGATTATGTCATGTGATGAAACCTCCAGGAATATGTCCAACCACAATTGGCAACTCTAAGTTCCACATGGCCCTGAAGACTTGGCAGACAGCAGCATAAGACTATTTCAACTTGTCCCTCCTGGGTCATAGGTCCATATGAGCCAGAGCCCCATCTGTAACTGCAGCTTTGGCAATATTGTCTGACTAGGCCCTGGATGAAGGTACAACCTGTAATACTCTTTTTAGTTTAATTTAATCCTTGGTCTACACCAACAAAGGTGCCAGGCAGCATCTTGTGTTTTTGCGATGTGACCTCTTGTCTGCTTAGGGAGTGCAATGAGACCAGTTTTTTTTCTTGAAGTATCTATTTTAGTAGCATATACCTTTTGCACACAAAACACAAAAGGAGAACATCTCCATTTGGTTTTGGGGTAATTCGGAGCAGGTGAACAATTTACTATTGATATATAGCACTTTCTCTAATTTCACATGTAGGCTTTTCCTACATTTCAAAAATATAAGTGGAATCTGGAATGTTGCGCCATTCACAATTTCTTTGTGAAATTTCTCCAAGCCTGCAAATAATTTCAATTTCACAAAGAAATTCTGGTTAAAAGAAAACATGTATTTTATACGTTTTCCCCTTTATGCTTTGCAGTACTAGATATGAGGTGACTAAACAATGCTTTTAGTAACTTGTTGGGGGATTGACTTGAAAAGTCCAGATGAGAGACTACAGGCTTCAGACGAAGAGAAAAACAATCATCTTAACTTTTCTTGATCTTCTTCCAGATTTTTCAATAGAATGACATGAATACATTACTTTTTGGTTTCTGTGTTTGTTTCTTTAGAGTGTCTGCAATATTCCTGGAAGAGTATACTATTTATATTATTGATTTTCATCTGGGGCTGAGTACATTCTGAAATTAGTTTAATTTGAGTCTCTTTGAACAGATGAGAAAAGGAATAGTTGAATATATAAAATTCAGGATAGAGTGAGGTTTTTTTGTTTTTTTCTGCCAAAGACATGTCAACATCTCATTGTCAATATCACATGCATTTAGGTGATCTGTGATGCACCATGCAGATTGCATGAAGAACTTCATTACTGGCTTAGTTAGCTAAGTCAGAAGAAGCCAAAGGTACCATTAGAAAAGGATTTTCTCACAACCAGGTTAACAGAGCCCTGCAGTTAACAATATTCAAACCACAGCATAGCATTATGCAGAAGCCTATACAATCATGCTTTTCTGTGATTGTTGTTGAAAGAAAAGTTGAATTTTAATAGCAAAGTAATAGAGTTATAAGAATTGAGACTCACAGGATAAATGCATCCAGTCAGTCCATAAATCTCTTGCTAGGTTTTAAGTGATTTTTTATTTAAAAAGAGAGAATGAACAAAACAATAGATGAAAATTAGGAAATCACAAGTTAACTCATTAACACAGTCATTTGGGACAAAAGTTCACTGTCAATATAGAGCAAAAAAAGGAGCCACTGCGAAGAGCCACTGCTTAAATGTATAATTTACATGAAACAAAATTAGTTTCTGTGCTTGGAGTAAAGAATAAATAACCTGGAAATGTCCTGCCAGGAAGATATATAAAAATTACCTTGCTTCAATGAGCACTGATTCTCCACTGCCTTACGCATTGTATAATCATTTATACCTATGCAAGATAAGTATAAAATGGATGTAAAACACTCCCAGATCAGAATGGTAGCATTGTGTACAGGTATCAGTGACCGCTCAAGATATCAATGATTGCACAAACCCTTTGAAGAATTAGGACCCAGAGCTAGCTCTAGCAGGTTTGCAAAACAGTCACCTCCGGTAACACAATATGTGTATTAGGGGCAGTATTTCGAGGAACTCTTTGTGAAGCTGACCAGGGGCTTGTAGGGAAAGATGCACCAGATAATTCAGAGGAACAGAGCCTATACAGTTGGTCTTGAACCGTGCAATGATATATGCCATTGGAAGTAATGCATTTCACAAGTCTGTAAGAGGACATGATCATGATAGTTTGATAATCTTCAAAGCTGGTAGATTTTAAAATAATTTAAAACAAAAAACAAACAAACAATATAATGGCAACCTAGCTGTAGGAGAGGGAAGTGACTTGCTGCTTTAAAGACTAAAGAATGAGGAATTGCCTCTTATGGAAACAGGTTGCTGTTCTATTGTGATTTTTTTCAAAACCATTTTAAAATCTACCAGAACATCAACTCACCTTTGATTTTCTGCTTTAAAGAATAAAGAATGAGGAGAGGTGGATTACAGAGATTTAGATCACTGTCCATTTTGCAGATCAATTTCTGAGGCATGGTGAAAACATTAGTAGAGACAAATACCTTTTCTTGTGTGGGTGGCAATGTGTGGGGAAGTGGCTCTGTGGCACATTCATCAATTCAAGCCATCTAGTAAGGTTAAGTGTGTTTGTATTGCAGCTTTAGAATATGAGGAATGGGCACTATTAAAATGCCTAATATAAATGTTTGATTTACCGATATATTGTTATGGTACAATCATGCTACATTCCACAGTACAGACCCCAGGTTTCTCAAGAAAGGAAGAGGGAAAATAAGTCAACTTTTTCCCTGACTGCAGGAGCAGAGTTATTCGATGTCTTGCCAAAGATTCCAGGATCCAGATTCCTTCATTCAGAATTATGCAAGACCACCCACACCCTTCAGCCAGGCAGTCTAGCTAGGGGTTAGCAAATTCTAATCATAATTGTACAGTTGGTAGGCCAGATTCTTCTCTCACTTACAACAGTGTAAATTTAGAGTAACCCTACTGAAGTATGTGGCATTACACCACTATTAAAAGAGTGAGAGAGGTGAAAAGTTCTTCTTACTTTCTTATTGTGCAAATCTTATCAGCAGTTTTATCCTTATGGGGAGAACCATCACATACTTTATTCAAGAACATCATCATAATTTGTGTACCTTGGATAGGGTGACGAGATGTCCCGATTTTATAGGGACAGTCCCGATTTTGGGGGCTTTTTCTTATATAGGGACCTATTGCCCCCCACCCCCTGTCCTGATTTTTCACACTTGCTATCTGGTCACCCTAACCTCAGAATGAAAATATCACAACTAGAGCAGTGCAGGGGGATTCTCTGGAAAGAGGCATCCAATTATTCAATTGTTATTTTGACTAGATTATTTATTATCTTTGCTGCCAAACCAAAGGAACAACTGTGGCAAGTGTGAAGGGCAGTAAAGACATGTCAATTTGGTTTCAAATTACTTCAGCTAAATCAGTTAGCCATTTCATATAGAAGTCCCCCCCCTCACTGTCTGGCATACAAGGTCAACAATTCTGCAGTGTTCAAGCTGCTCTGAAAGAGATTTAAGCTGTATATGTCGGAGTGTGTCTGCACATAGTAATAGAGCTCCCTTTTCATTTATTTTCAAAAGAGACATAGAGAGTGCTTAGCACATTTCCTGCTGCTTTGAAAACCAGAGAAGCCTCAGCTGGTAGCCTGCATGTACACAGAGGCTTTTCAATCAGAGCTCAAGACATTTTTCATTTCCATATGCAGGAGCAGGAAGCTCTTTGCTTGCCAAGTATGACATTATTGTTGAGCTGGAGGGGCAGAAAAAAAACCACACCCGAGGAGGAATCAGACATATTCCACATTGCTTTCCTCCTTCTGGGAACATCTTTATAATCTCTTGTTTTCTCTCTCTTTTTTTCCTACTGGACCAAGAATCACTTCATAAAGGAAGCATGGCAGAGCTGTCTCCCTTGAAGTTCATTCACTTGCAAAAATGCTCCACAAAGCCATCAGGCAAAGTTCAGACAAAAGAGGCCTTGTTTGTACACACAAAAGTCAAAGAGAGTTGAAAAACCAAATTGATTGGATTACTGGAATTCCTTCCATGTGAAGATGAATCACAAGCTACAGCTAATGTTGAATGATGCTATCCTCCCACTTAGTGGTTTCAACCATATAGGACAGATAAGATCTGTACTCCATGGCTATTATCTTGCACCCTGATGTCAGTGGATTTCAAAATGGATCAGGCCACAAAGGTTGAACTTCCCTTTTTTTCCAATTTGGGATGCCACTCATGCTGTTATGTTTGAAATATAAAAGCCCTCTGAGGCCTGGGTTTCATCTCTCCGTGTACTGCTGTGATAGCTGATATCAGCGGGGGTGCTCTTGCTAACAGTCTCTAAATTTCAACATCTGGTGCAGAAGTGGGGTGGTGAGTGTGAAGATGGGACATTTCCAACAGAGGGCCCTCATTGCTGAAATTCTCTTCCCTTGTTAGTCTGTCACTGAGTGTGTGCTAACCTTTAAGGCACAGTGTGAGTATTTACTCAGTGGTATGTGACTGTGGTGAAGATCCAGAGCTGTTTGGCCTAGAGGTCTACTTATTTTGAGGCCTATGTTATTAATGTTTGTAAAGTGCTTTGACAACGGAGTAGTTCAATGTGGAGGCTGGAGTGCAACAGAGCTGCATTTTATCTCCGCTGTTGTTTGGCATTGCCATTCAGTGGATAATAAAGAAGTATTTAGCAACACAAAGACCAGTATTGCAGGGTAGATAGCAAATGCCCAGAAGAGTTAGACTTCGTTGATGATATTGTGCTACAGAGCGACATCCCTGAAAAGTTGCAAACAAAGGCAGACAACTTGACAAAAATAGCAGGCCAAGAGCAGCTCAAAATTAGTTATGATAATACAATCATCCTTGAAACCCAGACATGAAGCAGTAACATCACATTAGAAGGCAACAATATTAAGAAAGTAGAACAGTAAATCTACCTGGACAACACTATATTAGTCAATGGAGACCTAATGAAGGAAATTACATCAAGGATAAGAAAGGCATTTACAGCATTTAGTAAACTAAAAAAAACACCACATGGAAGTCAAAGAAATATAGCACCAGAACAAAACTGAGCGTTTTCATTTCAAATGCTACCATATGTCTGTGAGAGCTGGAGATCTACTAAAAAAATCAGACAGAAAACTAGATACCTTTGAAAACAGGTGCCTACGAAAGATTCTGGGCATTGGTTGGAAAGACGTTTATCACCAACGAAGAGATCCGAGAAATCACCAACCAGCAGTTTCTACCAGAATTAGAAGAAAATGCTGGACATATTTGGGGCATGTACTCCGGATGAAGACTCCCACATGACGTTGTCAAGTGGAAACCAACTGATGTGAAGAAACAAGGGCACTCAAGAGAAACCTTAAGAAGAACCCTTTGCAGGGAGGACAGAATAATCAATCTCAACAGCATAGAGCAAATGGAAGCAGCAGCAAAAGACAGAGAGACATGGAAGAGACTGGTTTCCACCTTGTGCTCCAACATTGGTGGAGGAAGGATTTTTTATGAAATACGAGTCTTGAGATCCTCCCATTGGAAGTCACAATAGAAGAGCAAAGTATTACTCCAGATAAAGGAGGCAACAGAATACCGTCTTCAAAATCCAGCAATTGCTTAATGCCGCCAAGGCCATCACACAGTACAGCCTGCCTCCACTACAGTTGGCAAAAGACAATATCCATCTAAGAACATTCAGTTTCACTTTCCATTCCATACCCACCTTGCAATGCTACCTAGCAAGGAAAGGAAATCCCTTCCCAGTATTATTATTGCTGCTGTATAATACAGTGGAAACAAGTTAGCATGAAATCATCCTCTTGTTTTCCTCTACCATTAACAGAAAGCTACTTTATTACTGTATTAAGTAGTGGCATTGCATGGAAGTAAAGCTGATCACAATTTTTTATCAAAGTATTTTTTTCCAATGGAAAATGGTCCTTTTATGGGAGAGAAATGTGTAAAAAATGAAGAACCAAATTTTTGTCTGTTTCCATTTGAACTTTTTCATGGAAAATATACTGTATTTTTCAACTAGTTCTCCATGAAAAGTAAGCTGCATTTGTACTTTACCTGTAATCAACTGTCAATTGTTATTATTTATGTGTTTACTGACAGGAGGATTACTAAAAGGCTGTGGGCAAAGTAACGACCAAAAATAGATATAAGTTACTGGAATTTGTTTATTGTTCTTGCTGAATAAAGGAGTTTTGAAATATTGCTGCCACTGTACTTGTTTACCTCTTAATTTAAGTCCCCCAGCTTACATTATTTTCTTTTACTTATAGGCTATCACTAATTCTCTCTGTTGCTTCCTGCTATTGACCACAAAGAGCTTGAACCAGAACCTTGCTGGTCTGAAAGTCGAAGAAAGTCAGAGCTTTATTAAAAATCTGTCATTCCCAAAGGCAGTCACCACCTAATGTAACAGTTACAGATGTGTCCTGCCTACAACCCATTTTAGCCTATTCATTAGGGATATAACCTGTTACAGCACTGTACCACAAATACTTGCTGCCCATTTCTGCAATGTGCTGGAGATGGCTCTTAGTATCATAGAATATCAGAGTTAGAAGGGACCTCAGGAGGTCATCTAGTCCAACCCCGTGCTCAAAGCAATCCCCAATTTTTTCCCCAGATCCCTAAATTGCCCCCTCAAGGATTGAACTCACAACCCTGGGGTTAGTAGGCCAATGTTCAAACCACTGAGCTATCCCTCTCCCCACCCACTTATTAAAATCCACCAACGATATGGAAGGGAAGATTGGGGTTATCTGAAGTTCAGCTCCACACATCTGGATGCTTTTGCTAACCCATCCCTGCCAGAGATGACTTACCGATCCTCTGTGCTCATAAAACGCTTCTGAGAAGATACCTTAACCTTGATGTATTCCAAAGGGTAAAGAGTATTTCTAAAAGAAATTGTCTTGGGATGAATACCCTCAGAATCTGTACAGCCACTTTTTCAACCTACCATCCCTATTTGAAACTGAGGGTATTACACATTATTAATGTTCAGAATTGTATTAATTGTATGATGGAAGCACCCATAAGGAACTACACACTGTCCACGTACACAGGAAAACATACTCCCTGCCCCAAACAGCTTACAATCAAAGAACATTTTACTATAATATCACTATACTTCATACAATTTTCCATCCACCCATACATGTATGCCTCCATCCTTCCTGGTTTTTTATACAATGGCGATTAACATAGTATCTAAATTCCCAAGAACAAAGGATAAAATGTCCTAAAGGCCTCCCTCATGGTTAGTGTTTGTGTTTAAAAGGGAATACAGATACACACATACTCTAGTCCCTCCCCACACCTTTCCTTCCATCCCCCTTCCCCCCAGTACCCTGGAGTTAGCACAAGCTAAGGGGGAACATTTCTGAGGGACAGGGCTGGCTCTTGGGGCGGCAAATTTTTTGCCGCCCCAAGCTCGAAGAGCGCTACTGCCCAATTAAAAAAAAGAGAGGATGGCTGGAATGCCACCCCTGGAATTGTGCTGCCCCAAGCACATGCTTGTTTTGCTGGTGCCTGCTGAGGTCCTGCTGAGGGAGGACCCCCCTCAGAATATTGACAGCCCATCATTTTTCCTTTTTGCATTTCATATGGCAGCCATTCTCACCATGTCTCACTGTAGCGTTGAGAGGTTAATAAGTTTACTTTCCATTGAATACTATAACACTGTTCACAGAGTCCAGGGTGTGTGCCTGAATTGGAACCGAAAATAGTTAAATGCTCCAGAATATTCAAAACAGTGTAAGTGACAAAAATAAGGTAGTTTTTAGGCATGCATTATTGAGGTTTCAGAGTAGCAGCCGTGTTAGTCTGTATTCGCAAAAAGAAAAGGAGTACTTGTGGCACCTTAGAGACTAACAAATTTATTAGAGCATAAGCTTTCGTGAGCTACAGCTCACTTCATCGGATGCATTTGGTGGAAAAAACAGAGGAGAGATTTATATACACACACACAGAGAACATGAAACAATGGGTTTATCATACACACTGTAAGGAGAGTGATCACTTAAGATAAGCCATCACCCACAGCAGGGGGGGGAAAGGAGGAAAACCTTCCATGGTGACAAGCAGGTAGGCTAATTCCAGCAGTTAACAAGAATATCAGAGGAACAGTGGGGGGTGGGGTGGGGGGGAGAAATACCATGGGGAAATAGTTTTACTTTGTGTAATGACTCATCCATTCCCAGTCTCTATTCAAGCCTAAGTTAATTGTATCCAGTTTGCAAATTAATTCCAATTCAGCAGTCTCTCGTTGGAGTCTGTTTTTGAAGCTTTTTTGTTGAAGTATAGCCACTCTTAGGTCTGTGATCGAGTGACCAGAGAGATTGAAGTGTTCTCCAACTGGTTTTTGAATGTTATAATTCTTGACGTCTGATTTGTGTCCATTCATTCTTTTACGTAGAGACTGTCCAGTTTGGCCAATGTACATGGCAGAGGGGCATTGCTGGCACATGATGGCATATATCACATTGGTAGATGCGCAGGTGAACGAGCCTCTGATAGTGTGGCTGATGTGATTAGGCCCTATGATGGTATCCCCTGAATAGATATGTGGACAGAGTTGGCAACGGGCTTTGTTGCAAGGATAGGTTCCTGGGTTAGTGGTTCTGTTGTGTGGTGTGTGGTTGCTGGTGAGTATTTGCTTCAGATTGGGGGGCTGTCTGTAAGCAAGGACTGGTCTATCTCCCAAGATCTGAGAGAGCGATGGCTCGTCCTTCAGGATAGGTTGTAGATCCTTGATGATGCGTTGGAGAGGTTTTAGTTGGGGGCTGAAGGTGATGGCTAGTGGCGTTCTGTTGTTTTCTTTGTTGGGCCTGTCCTTTAGTAGGACCCTGTAGCAGCCCCCCAATCTGAAGCAAATACTCACCAGCAACCACACACCACACAACAGAACCACTAACCCAGGAACCTATCCTTGCAACAAAGCCTGTTGCCAACTCTGTCCACATATCTATTCAGGGGATACCATCATAGGGCCTAATCACATCAGCCACACTATCAGAGGCTCGTTCACCTGCGCATCTACCAATGTGATATATGCCATCATGTGCCAGCAATGCCCCTCTGCCATGTACATTGGCCAAACTGGACAGTCTCTACGTAAAAGAATGAATGGACACAAATCAGATGTCAAGAATTATAACATTCAAAAACCAGTTGGAGAACACTTCAATCTCTCTGGTCACTCGATCACAGACCTAAGAGTGGCTATACTTCAACAAAAAAGCTTCAAAAACAGACTCCAACGAGAGACTGCTGAATTGGAATTAATTTGCAAACTGGATACAATTAACTTAGGCTTGAATAGAGACTGGGAATGGATGAGTCATTACACAAAGTAAAACTATTTCCCCATGGTATTTCTCCCCCCCACCCCACCCCCCACTGTTCCTCTGATATTCTTGTTAACTGCTGGAATTAGCCTACCTGCTTGTCACCATGGAAGGTTTTCCTCCTTTCCCCCCCCTGCTGTGGGTGATGGCTTATCTTAAGTGATCACTCTCCTTACAGTGTGTATGATAAACCCATTGTTTCATGTTCTCTGTGTGTGTGTATATAAATCTCTCCTCTGTTTTTTCCACCAAATGCATCCGATGAAGTGAGCTGTAGCTCACGAAAGCTTATGCTCTAATAAATTTGTTAGTCTCTAAGGTGCCACAAGTACTCCTTTTATTATTGAGGTTACAGTTTTTAGAAAGTTTTCCTGTGTTCCTTTACTTCCTCCCTACACTCCACCACACAGTCACTTTGATACAGAATTACACTGCCAGGGCTAATAAAAACACATTGACAAAGCACATCTCAAGTGCTGAGATATTTCATTATGTTCTCTGTAAAAAAACAAGAACAATCTCCATTGTGATCAGAGAGAAGAACCCATTTCACTATACTCCTTTCTTTCTCAAAGAGCAAATTCTCTGAAGAGTCATCCAATTTCCATATATCTAGGATTGGTATTACTGCTCATGCTGCAGTTTAATCCCTGACTTTATTGATGTTACTACTTTCAGCTGCGTTTCTAGCCTCTTGGCACAGGAGCTGGGTCACTACCCACAAATCTCCTTAAAACGCAATGGTCTCTCCCACAGCAATCTTTTCTTGCCACTGTACTATAGTAACAAAATAGAAAACATATGTTTTCACAGTCACTATTCCATTACAATATTTTTTAATCAATTTAGAATTAGCTGACAGTGGGTCAGGATCTGAGGTCCTTTTTAGGGAGGGTTAGTGCCTTATGGATCAGCTGAAAGAAAGTATTCCATGTTAAAGGGGAAGATGCAGAGATGTTTGTGAGAGAAGTGAATGGGCCTTAGAAGCTGGCAGTGGAGTAGGTGAGGCACAACCATATCAAGTGATAACAGTGATTAAGTAGCATGGAAGCAAGGGAAGGTGAGGTCAAAAAGTTTGAATCTGATGCAGAGGAAAATGGGAACAAATAGAAGGATTCAAAAAGGGGTGACATGGTAAGTGCAATAACTGGGAAAGATGATCTTAGTTGCTGCATGTTATATGGAAGGAAAGAGGAAGGGTATGTGGGTGTCTAGGAGACCAAAGACAAGGTGATATAGAAGGCCAATACTAAAAACATCTCCCCCTTAAGGCCAAGTTCAGGCCCACGGTCCTGTTTTGACTACAGTAACCTGAAATGCTGGTACCAGAAACTGGATATGAGTCAGCAGTGTACTCTTGTTGCCAAGAAGGCTAACAGCATATTGGGCTGTATTAGTAGGGGCATTGCCAGCAGATCAAGGGAAGTGATTATTTCCCTTTATTCGGCACTGGTGAGACCACATCTGGAGTACTGCGTCCAGTTTTGGTCCCCCCACTACAGAAAAGATGTGGATAAATTGGAGAGAGTCCAGCGGAGGGCAACAAAAATTATTAGGGAGCTGGGGCACATGACTTATGAGGAGAGACTGAGAGAACTGGGCTTATTTATGTAAGCGGGGGAATAGTCCCGCTATTGTGGGGAACTTTCCTTGCTTCTGCATTACCCCGGTGAAGTGGGCTAGCGAAAGGATCTGAGTCCTTGCTCCCACTTCCTTTACCCAGTGGGCTCCCTGCCCTTGAGGACTCCCCTTCCACTCTCCTGTCTGGCAGAGTCCTCGTAACCCCAACAAGGCTGGGCCCAGGATTCCTGTCACTTTTTCCCAAGCTATTAATGAGCCAGAGCCCTTGCATGACGTTTTGAGGTGTTGTGCTGTTGGAGATATCTTTGAGAAAAGAAGTAGTCACTACTGATTCCATGGCACTTTTCACAATTGTACCTATAGAAATCTTGGTAATTTCAACTATTCAGAATATTCTTCACTTCCTGCCCTATTCTGTACTGTTTCTCTGTACTACTAAATTATCCCCTGTGGATCTAATTTGGGTAGTTTGGTTCAATTTGAGTCAGCCAAAGGAAGGCTACTCAGCTTTTGCCACTGGAAAGAAGCAAGCTGATGTCTGTAGGTGGGTGTGGAGATACTTCCGGAAGCTAAGGAAAGTTTGGTCTGGGAGATGAGCAAAGCTCAGGCCTCTTCTTATTTTGTTTTCCTGTTTTTCCCTAAAATGTATTTTTGTGGTATACAAAAATGCATCCACGCCCAGAAGAAGGAGGGTGATGTGGTTGCATCTGCGTAAGGTTTTCTGCTAATCAGCTTGCATATGTTAGATAAATCATTTTAAAAATTCATGGGATTTTGTAGCTTGCTGCGTCAATGACAAGAGCCAAAATAAATAAATGTTTCTGTCATTACACCTACTGGTGAATTTCAAGGGAAGTTAGAAGTAACTTTGAATCATTAAGTGCCTCCTTAACATGCATTACTTGTGTCACTGACAAGCCTAGAATTTTTGGAAAATGTTCCTTAGCAGATTAATTAAGGTTTGTTATGTTGTTTGTTTTAACTGCACAAACAAAAACCTTCCAAAATGTACATATGTATGTGAGTATTTACTCCTTCCTTATTTATTTTTTCTACTTTATTTAATAATGGATTTGGAGATTGTGAGTGGATCCATTACCAGCAGCCCTTTATTTGATGTGGGTGTCCCCTTAGTGAGTCAGCCCTTTGGTGTCCCCTCACCTCCGAGCCATCTCTAAAGTTGGTAGGAACAGCTCTTGTTTGAGGACTCATACTTCTGTGAGTAACATGGTTGCTGTCCAAACACATGCTACATAACCATATTTCACTCGGTATGTACCACATAAAGAAGGTTGAATATAGGTGAAGGGAGAATTTAGGAGCATATTCCACAGTTGCATACTACCATCAATCTTCATACTCAGCTGATCACCAGCTGGTGTTTGGAAGACACTAGAAAGAGAGGCATAGATAGTACACAGAGCATGAACCGGTACATCAGGAACTACATCATTCTAATGGTGCCGTGTTGATGTTTCCCACTGTGGCACTGGGCATGTCACAAAATCTCTCTGCCTTCATTTCTTCATCTGTAAAATGAAGATAATAGTAACATACCCATCTCACTGGGAAATTAGGAGGATGTGTTAGGTAGAGTCTATAAAACACTTTGAAAGGGAAAGACTGTAGGACATTATTTCAAATGCATTTCACATGCAAAAACAGTTTCTTCTGCTTGACATCCAGAATTTTCAAACTTAAGTTCAGCCAAAACTCTGGTTTGGATTTAAGAGATAACTTTTGTGCTTTTCTGTTTAGATTTCATCTGAATGGGAAGCTATTTAAATAAATAAACCTTCTGCAGTCACTCACACCATGTTTAAACTAGACTTGCCATATTTATTCTTCAGCAGTATCATCCAGCATTTGGGGAGCGGGAGGGAAAGAAAAAGAATTTTTACTTCTTTCTTGTTCACAGATAAATATGAAAATATTTTAGATAAATGCTACATGTTTAGATAATAAACCCTATGAGTTATTTAGTGTCTTGTGATTTCAGCGCAATCACTTATAGATAATGATAGCTCCTAACATTAGTGGGCTATTAGACCCGTTGGGTATGCAGAGCACAGACAAAGAGAAGAGGATGATATATTATTGCTTCCAGGTTGAAGAAATAACAGTTAGGGAAAGCTGCGAAGTGTGCTAAATGAAAGTAACACATGGCTATTTGATAGCTGTGGTGTTGAAACGGTGGGTTCAAGGCAGTGATGTCTCTCCCAGGGTTCCAGATCCAGAAATGATGACCACAGTTGTTTAGATTCTTCCCTGATAGAATAGACTGTGACTGGCAGATCGTAGGTGGGCAAGGTGAGTAGGGTGCAAAGAACCAGTCACAACTGCAGTCTCTGTGCCCTCCCATCTTGGTGGAGAAAAAGCGGGGCCATATCCCTACCCCTTCCACATTGACAAGAATTGCTGGCCAGATACAAGAAAGTAAACACAGATGGATAGTGTACAAGGTGTTCTCCCGCTGCATGTATCAACTGCTCTTAGAGTACACAACTTAAACTACAGTGTACGATTTTGGCATTGTTATGAAGAGCAGTATGGGATCTGATCCTGCTCTCAGTGAAGTCAGAGAGGTGCCTGGGAATCTGAGTGACCTTCCCAATTGGCTGCTGGCAACATATGATGAAACGGGATTGGGTGCGTGTTGCCACAAAGGCCCCTTGGAAAAGGGTCCCCTGTTCTTTGCAAACAACTCTTGTCTTAGACCTGACAAACTCACTACATCAAATATATTGCTTTCATGGTATTTATCTATGAAGGGCAGCTTGTGAGGTCTCTACTGAAAATTTATCACTTATCAATATGCATAATCATTGTGAGATGTGTGTACTGGTAATATTTAAGGAATAATATAACTATATTGAAAATTATGCCCTTATGGTCTTGGAGTAAAAGTTAGTCACCAGCGAATTGTATGTCATGCCTCCCTGGCCAGCCAATTATGCAATGTATTGTTCAATTGCCCCATCCCAGAACAGTCAATGGCTAATCAAAGACCACTGTAAAACATAAAAACAACTGGGGAGGGGGGAAGGAACATTACAACAGTCAGGGGATCACCCCAAAAGACAGATTCAGTATATGAGAGGGCAGAGAAAGACCCTCTGCTTTCATTCACTGAGGATACATCTTGTTGAGTGGGGATATTTTTCATGTCTGATTGGATCTTGGTTCCTGTGAAGCCAGCCAGCCCTGCAACATCCTGGACTTCGGGGGGCGGGGCAGGACGGGACCTAATTGATTGGGTAGGAAAAGTAACTGTTAATAACTGTTGGCCCTAGTTCACACTTTCTGATATTGTTTTGTATTGTAATCCTTTGTTTCTATCACTCTCTCTTATTTATAGTGGAATCTTTTTTTTTTTAAACAAGCCTTCTTTTGTTTCATTACAAGTTATACAGGAGCTGTGGTTTAAGGTAGAACTGGTAAACTCAGATACACTGCTCCTTGGGGGGGGGCTGAGGGTCTGGGATTTCTGTGAGTAGCCAGTGCCAGGGGCTGGATACCACAGGGGGATGCTTTAAGGGGACTTGGGTATTGGGGTGCACCTCTTGTTAACCTGCAAGGCAAAGCCAGGGCTGGCATAGCATGGAGGATAGTGCTTGTGTGGCTGAAAGGCTGGTGGTACTAGGGAGCTAACACCAATTACCACAAGCAAGACTCCCTCTTCCTAGAAGCAAGGGGTAACAAGGTGACTTACAGTCCCAGGTATCCCAAGAGTTGTCACAATATGTATTAATGGTTAGAGAAAGACACTAGCACTCAGGACTCGAGTTCTATTCCTGGTTCTATTAATAACTTGCTGTACAGCATAGGACACATTTCAACCTCTGTGCCTCAGTTTCTCCATGTGAAAAATCAGTATAACAATAATTAGACCTCGATTTGAGAAAACCCCCGTATAAATTCTCACTTTTTTGAGGGGGGGAAGGGAAGGGTGTCAAGGTATTTGAGGAAAGAGGCAGAAGCAAACCAAAGCAAAAATAAGCCTTCATATATACGTTCTGACAATAAAGACTAACAGTGAAACAGCCTAAACTTGGGATTCTATGGAAGTTTTGCCATTGACTTCAGTGGGAACAGGCAGGGTTATTCCCATAGTATTTTTCTATGCCTGAATAATGCCTAGAAATATAACAAAAGCTAGAATCAAATCACCAGAAAACCATGAGAATCATTTATTTCTGTCTCCCCACATACTGGTCAAATTGATATATCTGGACTGGCATGGAGGTTACATAACAGACTTCAGTAATCATCATCAATTTGTAAACTGAGACACTACTCAAAATACTGCATACAAAATGTGTTTCAGTTACCTTTGGGTATTTCAGAGGATGGGTGTATGATAGTGAAAAATACTTTTCAAATAGTTAAATAAATATTTTAAAAAAAATCTTACTAATTCAGTTTGGGTCTGGAAATTGGGAAGGCCTTCTGTGTATAAATTTATACTACATTAGCACCCAAAGGCCCAAAGCAGGATCAAGGTCCCATTGTGCAGGGAGCTGTACAAACACATACTCTCATAGAATTTATAATCCAAGAAGGCAGATGACATAGGCTGGGGGGAACTGAATATATGCAAATTGAATATATTTCATATATTGCAATACTTTTTTTCTGATTAGAGAGAGTATATAACAACTAATCTACTTCAGTGCCTCAAGCCTTTGTAAACTGGGTGGTTTCTCTTCGGCATCATGACAGAGAAGCAATGCAAATCAGGGTCCTGATCATGCAAAGCAATATTTATGAGAGTAACCACATTGTTTTCAGATGGACTAATCATGTGAGTAAGGCTACACTGCTGATTCTTAGTGAGTATGCAGATATGGTTCACTAAAATCCTGGTGCTGATTATATAAATGATACTGCCTTGCTTCTGGGCAGACACTTTTCTGTTCTCTTTTCCAATCAACACAAAGGACCAGACACACACTTACCTGGTACAAACTGATATAGCTCCATTGACGTCAGCGGAGCTATACCAATTCACACTAGAGGAGAATCTGGCTCAAAGTGTGAAATTTGGTAGCTTCCACCCCTTCCACCAATGTTTCTCCTCTAAAATCATTGTGTACATTTGCTGAAAGCAGATTTCCTTGCTCAAAAATAACTAACTTTGATTTTGCAGAATGTAATTGACACCAGGAATTCATTTAATTGTTCAAAGCTATTTATATAACTCTGATATGGTTCTAATTTAAATAAGCCCTATCAATTACACTTAATTAATAGTGGTAGCATACATGCTTATAACAACTGAATGTACAGTATAATATGTTTGGCTTTCTGTTCTGCTGTGATGATACTGTTGCTCAAGAGACATTAGCACTTGGCTAGATTTGACTGAACAAAGGAAACTATGTCAATAGCCTTGGGGAAAACATCCTAATCAGAAACAAGTTCATATTTAGACAAGATTGCCTATACTGGACACTGAAGCAATAAAAAAGCATAAAATAACTGCTGATGTCAGTTACAGAACAAGAGCGTTGCCATTCTGGAACAGACAAATGGTGTAACTATCCCCAGAACCTTGTCTCTAATGCTTCAGAGGAAGATATACATCACTTATTCGGCATATAATTGTGTATTCCACAATCTTATACTACTGGGAAGGAGGATTTATTTCTGATTCTATCTGATGACTATGGATTGAAGGTTCTGGTAACCTTTCCCCCTATCTGTGTAAAATCAGAGGCTATTCTTGTTGGTCTAATGGATTGGAGGACAGAAAAGAGATCAGGAGACCTGGGATTTATTCCCAGCTCTGCCCTTGACCTGCTGTATGACCCTGAGCAAGTCACTTCACCTCTCTGTGTCTCTGTTCCCCTTCTGCCCTTGGTCAGTCTTGTCTATTTACATCATAAACTCTTCAGGGCAGGGATTGCCTCTTACTATGTGGTTGTAGAGAATCCAGCACAACTTCAGTCTAGGCTCTACGGAGACACAAATAATAATGAGGATGAGTGACAGAAATGCCTAATCATTTTATTTATTTATTTTGTTAAATCTAACAGCTACTGTGTTTGCCTGTGGATTTTAGCTTCCCAATTCACCCCTTCCAGCTTTAATAACCCACCCCCCTTCAGCTTGCCATTTAGGCTTATGGTACTGCCTCTTGGTCTGCACTACCCTGTACAGAGGTCAAAGATAATTATATTATGGATGCTGTTAATTAGTGGCTCAACCACACTGACTTCTTCAAACCACTCCTGTCTGACACGCAGAACTATGAACAATAAAATCATCCTCCATCATGGAAATAAAATCTGACATAGGGCCAGGAACCACGGGAAAGTGATATGCAGTGATGGCCCCCTGAGCAGTATATAACTAAGTCAGTGCTGTGAAAGGTCAGAAACCCATTGTGAGGGCTCATTAACCACATGCACAATGTCAGAGCTGCCATTGAATGACCGTAGTTATGTCACCAAAGGAGGAAGTTAGAGTGCATGTCTTCAGAGACCAGAAATCCAAAGCCCTTCCCACTCTGAGACCAACAGCCTGCATACATACTAGCAAGAGGCTGGGCTGAGCAGCCCTGAATGACCAACCCAAGGAGCATCCAAGACTGTGAAAATGGCTTACACTGGGCTTTCCACTGTGTACCTGTTAATGTATTTCTTACTAGTGATATCCCAGGAAGAGAAGAATTTTGTACTTACACAGATCACATAGACTGGAAATTCACCTTGTCATATGAATGATAGTTGGCCACCATTCAGAAATACCAATTCTGTACCGGGCTTGTCCTTTCCATCAGTAATTCTATTTTTTCCTGTAAATTTTTAAGTGTAGCCGTATTTGTGATTTCTGCCATGACACAATCCATTTATGAACAGTATCTCTCAAGACTTCATTTGATTACACTTCCATGTTCCCTTCCAAAGTCATCATAAGTATTATGGGACTTATCCAACCAAAGGATCTGCCTATGTAGACCCTTACACCTTTCAAAATCTGTCGGACTCCATGAGCTCACAAGATCCCATTATAGGATTGTGGCCATATTTTCCCTTCACATGGACAAGTTAATACACAATAAACTAATCAGGGGGACAGAATGAAATAGCTAAGATTCAAATCTTAAACATGGAAGACAAATGTTGATGTCAATTATGACAAATGTCTATGATTAATAGATTAAGAGGCAGATCCTCAGTAGTGCATCTGCCTCTATGTGGACTAAATAACGTGCTAATTTAGCAAACCAATTAAGCCTTAAGCTTAACTTTAAGTAAATGGGTAGTCCCCATTACGATTACGATTGCATAAAGTGAGGCATATCTTTAAGTGCATTCTTAGATCAGGCTTTAATTTAGGATAAAAATGCAAGTGAAGAAAAACATTCTTATGGAAGGAAAACAAAGAAATGGGATGAAGTGGACATTATTGGTTTAGTTGCTGCAAGAGGGAATAGTCTTGCTGCAGGTAAAAAGATGAACTTTAGGAATAGCCAGAATTTGTAAATAAACCCAGGGCTACCACTATTATAAATAAATATCCCTTCAGGGGAAAGAGTCCTCAAGAAATAAGAGGTGAAGAAAAAGCAGCAGCAGCAGCACCACCAATCTGGAAGCCAGACTGGCAATACAAAGGAAGACTGGTTCCTGTGTGGGAGTAGAGGAGGGCTGAGAATACCAGGAGTCCTGCTACTCTTGCACAAGCTGGCCTGAATGCCTTTGAGGAGCACAGCCATTACACCTTTCTAGAATGCACATAGGTGCTTGCTGTGCAAATGTGGGGAAGCAAGGTAAGGTGCCAGGACATATCCTGCTACTCCCCCTCAACCCCAGCTAAGTAAGGAGCACATATTATTTTTTGTTTGTATTACAGTAGCCCCAAGACAAACAAACAAAATCAGGGCTCCACACGGTGCTCCATAAACATAACAAAAGTCCCTGACCCCAACTGGTTTTGATCTAAGTAGATAGGGGAGGGAAACCAAGGCACTGAGGGAAAAGTGACTTGCCCAAGGTCACAAGAAGAGCAGTGGCAGAGCTGGGAATGGTACCAGGTCTCCTGAGTCCCAGTGACCATCCACTTGATCACAGGTAGCATTTTGGAGCCTCCAAAGGAAGGTGGAGGTACCACTCTGGAATGGGCATGCTGGCAGCCTGTATAGGGGACACTGGCTGACTCAGAAAGCACTCCTTGTGGGAGCTTCAGGTGCAAGTTAGCTCTCCTGCCTGCACTTGAGGGTGCCAAGGATTGACAGGTGTACTGTGTATTTGTTATGGGTAGCAGATTGGCAGCACATGCTTGAGGAGAAAAATGTGGAAGCTCTTACTCTAAACAGTCATGAATGGTTTGTAGCTTTAACTAAAAATAACAATAGCCAGAAATGTGATGTGAATTTGCTTTTCTTTTTTGGTTCAACTTATGTTGCATGTTATGACCAAGAAAGTCCATGAATTTCAATCCTCCAGATTGTGCTGTTGAGGGAGGATTTGTGATGAGTCCCCATGAAACCTGTGGCTGGCTCTTAGAGCAAGTGGAAAGTGCATGACTTTTCTAGTCTTCCACTCTTCTTCCCCAGCTTCTGCAATGCACACTTATATTGCAGCTTAACAGCACCTATTGTGTATTATAGGTGCTGTCAAGGTGATAATGTTTGAAAAGGAAAGTACACAGTCTGAATCTGAGAGCCCAGAAGGAGTTTGACGTGGGGGAAAAACTCCTCTTTTTACTTGTAATCTGAAAAAAATTGACCTGATATCACTAACACACGATAAACATGCAACCCCATCAATGACATTTTTACGGTCACTTTTCAGAATGCAAACACACTTTAAATACAGTATGTGAAACGACATAGGTTTGCATCTTATCACTGAATTATGTACCTGTTTATTTTTGCATCAGAATCTATGTCTGACTAGTATTAAAGATTTCCGCCTTCCTTGTTTGACACTACTTGTCTGGTTTTTATGCTTAAATTGCATTGCACTGAATGTGTACTAAGTAATTTCTCATTTCTGTTTCTCATTGTCACAGGATTTATGTCACTGCATTGCAATGCATAAACTCACCACCCCCAAAACCAAAACAACAGCGACTAAAAAAAAGTAAAGAAGAAAAAGAAAGAAGAAAAAAGAAAAAATTAAGATGTACATTGAAGAAAAATTTTGACCTTTCCTAGAAAAATACATCTTTTTCTCCAGGCATGTATATCTTGGCGAGTAAACGTCCCTAATGTACAAAGGAAGGACTCTGGCTCAGAAAAATGGAAGAATTACTGAAACAGTTGCTGACATTTCTGTTAACAGAGACATGCTTCAAAGAAGATTCAGGGAGGGGAGGGAACAAGACTGAATGAATATTTGCCACCGAGCACACAGTGGCAAACAGTGGTATCTTCTGATCTGTGGTTAACCCTTCTATCTTCTCTTCATTCATTAGATTGAGCTGCAAAAGTTTCATTGCCCTGATAATGTCACCTTCTGTAGGAACACTGCAAAAGCCAAAAGTTCACAGAGTGCATTTTCTTTTAATAAGCAAGCAAATACTAAGGACTCAGCTAATGAAGACCAGAAACCAGAGCCACTCACTCATTCCTGCGCAAGAAAGGCTCAGGAACACTGCCTCCAGTGGTGGGATGGAAAAAGACATGCTTACCAGAAGCAGCAGGTTTCAGAGTAGCAGCCGTGTTAGTCTGTATCCACAAAAAGAAAAGGAGGACTTGTGGCACCTTAGAGACTAACAAATTTATTTGAGCATAAGTTTTCATGAGCTACAGCTCACTTCATTGGATGCATGCAGGTACATTTGTAGAAAAGTTGCTGAGTTCGCTCTCCCCGGTCCAGACTTCTTAATGCTAGTAGGTCCACAGGAAAACTGGGGCCATCACCACATTAGCTCCTCTGAGGTGTCCAACACTGAGTTTAGGGAATGCGAGCATCTGCACTTCCTGCTTCTTGCTATTGTAGACATTCCAGGAGGAACGAGGCTTCCTAGCCCTTCCCCTTTGGACACATCCAGTCTTGGGAGCAATTATTTCCCAATGTTTCTTATATTGTAAGCTGTTCAGTGCAGAGACTATTGATTCCTATGGGTTTGTTCAGTTCCTTGCAAGGGAACATGACTGCTGTCTGTAGGTGCTACCAGAGTGTAAATATTATGATTAGAAGTTTAAATGGTGGCCAGCTACTGCATGCAGGATTGCCAACCTCAAGCACCGAAAAATCAGCAGTCCATCCTCCAAAAACCTTAGAAATCATGAGATTTTTAAAAATCACAAATATGAGGTTCTTATTTTGCCTTCCGTTTTTTGAGTCTTTAGGGTTCATGTTTTCAAGCCTTTCCCTGCAACCCCGAGGGAACTGGAAACGTAATCTATAGACCTTGAAAGCCAATATTCTCACATAATCACAGAATTCCAGGAGTGCAGTCTCTAAGATGAACACAGGCTATTGCAAGAATCATGATATAATCAGGAGAGTTGGCAACACTGTGATGAAAAGCAAATGGGGAGGATTGGTAGAGAGGAATGAATCAGTTTGGATAAAATATGAAACCCTTCCCCCTTCCTACACAATGATTCTAACCCCTTGAGATTCAGAAAAGTCTGCCTATTTCTCGCCTGTGCTATTATTTTTGAACTGTGTTCCCCTCTGTTCTTTCAGGGTCCACACAGAACTAAAAGAAAGGGGGCAAGAATACCACAGGAAATGCTATTCTTGTGGTATGCCCTGATTGAGCGGAAGAGAAATAGGATGGAAATTTCAGAAAAAGCCTATTCTGGAGACACTAGGAGTGAAATCCTGCGAGTTTTTCCATTGACTTGGATGGAGCCACCATTTCAATCTAAGAGAGTTCAGATGAGCATACTGAAGTCCTCTCACAGGGCTTGATCCTTCCCCATTCAAGTCACTGGAAAAACTTCTGTTGACTTGAATAAGGCGGAATCAAGCCCACAGTTACCACTCACTTCCAACTCTGACAAGCTGACACAGAAGTTAGGAAATGGGAATAATCCTGAGATGGACTAAATACAAATCAAATGAGAACCTCAGGATTTGGCCTCTAAACTTTTGCTTGTATATCTGAAAGGAACCAAATCCTGGATTTTTTGAGGGTTTTCCCACCACTATAATAACTGAATGAGCTGCAAAAACAGGCCACATAATAACGAGGCTTTTGATAATGTTTCCCAGTGCAAATGTTTCATGTTAGTTAAATTTGTTGCCTAACACTGAATAGGGAAATCATAAAACTAGTTAAATATGCAGGTCTTTATGGGCTCATAATAATAATATTGTATTTATTACAACCAGAATTAAGTTGTACATAGTCCAAGCTCCAGGCTAAATAATAACGGATTTTAATTAATTTGTTAAAGCTGTAGCATTCAACTCCATTAGTACAAGAATTCTATTAATCCACCCTGGCTATATTATAATAACTGCCTGATAAATATGGTCCTCTATTAGACAATGCATGCATTCAAAGAGCAGAGAAACATAAAATACTTGTAGCAATTAGCTAATATGGTAAAGCTAATAAAGGGGCTGTTCACAGAGCCAATGGCTGAGAAAGCAATAGAAATTGGTTTATCAAAACAATAAAACATCCATGTTTATTGTGTGCAGTAAACGAACATTTTGTCCCCCCAGTAGGATTTTCCCCCAAGGAAATCACACAGTCTTACAACTGGGGTCCTGAAGGAATTCTGTCCTTCCCCTCACCCATGTTCCCACAGTGAAAAAAAGCATTGTACAATTACCAGATATACTTGGGGAAATTATTTCCTTCCTCTGAAAAATAACAAGCCTTGGCTCCTTCCATAGGCAGGACACCCTAGTAGCCTTGTTTGGCTTTGCAAACCTTTTTATCTTAAGTTCTTATATGATTCCATTACCAGAGTATCTGAGAACTTCACAGTCTTTAATGTCCTTATTCTCTCAACATCCCACGAACATAGGGAAGTATTGTAATTCCCATTATACAGATGGGGAACTGAGAAACTGGATCTGGGCCTGAATGATTTGTTCAGGGGTCACACAGGAAATCTGTGGCAAAACAAATAACTGAAGACCCCCAAGCTATTGCTCTAACCAAAGCCCTAGCTATTGGTCTAACTCCTCGACCATCCTTCCTCTCTGCTGTTTTGAATATTATATTTACAATTTTGATATAATATATTGAAAAAGTGTATTTTGTCTTTGTATTATGGGTTATTAATACAGTAGGTAATGAAATAAACACAGACCAACAATACATCTTTCATCGAGGGATCCCAAAGAGCCTTACAAACATTTAATTAAGTCTCCTAACACACCTGTGAGAAAAGCAAGCATTCTAGAGGGATCACACTTCTCAACACCCAGCTCTGAAGCAGCTATTTCACAGTGCATAGTAAACTGCACAGAGGTTTAGGAGTGAGAATGATGAAGAATGCTGAATCCAAGCAAAATTGCAGGGGATGGATTAAGTGTGAAACTCAAGGTATTTTTTTCATAGAGCTTTGCTTTTGGTTTGGTTTATGTGGGGGTTCACACCTTGCATTTTGTTCTGACTTTTCAGACTCAAATAACTAAGCTGACCTCTATTTAACATCTCACCCAAAAGATTGCACCTCCAGCCACACAGTGCGCACTGTAACTGGTGTACTGATTTAGGAGAGTGTCACCTAATGAATGATCAGCACAAGCAGCTGTAGAAGCTGGGTGTGCTCTGGATGTTGATCCAGCTTGGCTCTCTCTACCTGTGGAGAGCTGGCAGAATCTTTGCACAAAACAGCACAGCTGCAAAACCTAGGTGGGGTGATGTCTGGAGCTGTATGTAAGGTACATTAAGTTGTTAACTGTCCAGAAATGTTTATAGTTAAAATAGTTAATATAAAATACATTATAGTTAAAATAAAGTTAAAATAATATAGCTTTGATACAAGTGGTAAACTAGGGAAGCTTCTGAATACCCTTTTGGAAAACTCTCAAAAATATTGGTTTTACACTACCCACCACCCTTCTACTAGCCAGGAAAAAGAACTTAGAAAGAGTTGTCAAGTGTTTCCAGTAGGAGCATTTAGCAAGGTTGAAAATAAGCATATCTAAGATTAGCGTTCATAATTAACACTAATTAGCCATCAAAATGATGGTGAAAATATATATGCTACAATTAATCAAAAGAAATGGTTGAAAATCTTTGTTGGAAGGGAAATGCTTTGCATGCTAACAGATCAATTCTTACTTCCTTAGATACATGAGTCATTTTCCTCAGGAATTTTCTTCTGTATTTGATGTGATGGAGACTACAGACCCCACACTGACCGAAATGATGTTAATGAGAGCCTGTGGGCCCAATGAGCCCCTCCCCCTTCCACCTGTGAGAGGTGTCAAGCCTGGAGGGAGGAGATAAAAGAGGCAATTCAGTAGTGGCTAACTGAGAGAATAAAAGAAAAGGAGTACTTGTGGCACCTTAGAGACTAACAAATTTGTTAGTCTCTAAGGTGCCACAAGTACTCCTTTTCTTTTTGAGAATACAGACTAACACGGCTGCTACTCTGAAACCTGAGAGAATAAACAAGTTTTCTGAGTTAGGCATGGGTAGAGCAGTCCCTAACAGAGACTCTCTTGGCAGCTACCTGGAAGGATGGACTAGCTGAGGCTAGTATCTAGCTAGAAACTCTGGAATATCAGGGTTTCATTGGGGCAGGTAGGCCTAGTGCAGGACCTTTTTTGTTTTTCATAACAAGTTTGGTTTCCCTATTGTTCTTGCTCATGTGCTTAGGCTCTAACTGATCACCATAAGTGGGTTAGGAAGGGATTTTTCCCCATGTCAAATTAGCAGTGACCTTAGGGGGGTTTGTCTTTGTAGCATGTTGGTACAGATGACTTTCCAGGATTATCTGGGTATAGCTCACTTAATCATTTCCTTGTCCTTGCCTTCCTGTTCTCTGCCTGTGGCATACAACAGTTTTTGGAGGGCTATAATACTCTGGTCTAAGTTCAGTTAGGATTTAGTATGAGGGTGTGGGTGGTGTTGGTGGCCTGTAACTTACAGGAGGTCAGACTAGATGATCTGTTGGTCCCTTCAGACCATGAACTCCATGAAGGAGGAGTGACAAAGATTGAGGCATCCCCCAGTCTTTAAAGAGGGGGCAAATCATAATGAAATGTAAGTCCCCAAAGCTACGGGGAACCCACCATTGCTTTAACGCTAGTTTGTATTAAATAGAATAAAGTTTAAAAAAAAAAAGGCAAAGCAAAATTATTTTTGAACACTTGACTGTAATATGTAGTAACATATTTTCACTGTACTGCATTTTTAGAATATTTCAGTAACACTGAAGATTACTGAATGATTTAATAGCCAATTAACTTTGCTCTATCATTCCCCTCCTATTGCTTAATTCACTGTTGCTTGGTGGCATGATTTAGATCTAACATCCCATGTAGAACAGAGGGCCCCACTCGCTGCTTGTCATGATACTTGATAATTAACTAAACTGAAAAGGTCAGGGAAAGAGGCCCCAGAAATGAGGCTCCTGTGGTGAGATCTTGTGTATACTAGGCTTGATCAAAGCAATTTACATCTGGACTCAAGCCACAGATGGTTTGAACTCTGAGGTAGTGGCTTGGAGGCAAATATATACATGTAGACCTAAAAAGACTGCTGAACGAGAATTCTGAGAATTTGGATCAGGACTCTCAATATTAGTCTCAGCCACAGTGAGCAACAATGGTGAGAACAATTAATTGAAAGGTGAATATGACAAATATTTCACTGCCATTGCTGAAAGCCATAGTTCAACACTGAAGAATATCATGCTGTTAGAGGGAAAGCTCATTGCTTAGGATTTTGGGGTAATTTACAATGTTACAGGCTAGAAATGTAAAGAAGGCCTTGTTAGACCATATAGATTAAACATTTAAATTCTAAAATGGAACATATTCCTGTTGCTAGTTATTCAATCAGTCTACTTATTAACTATGAGCTTGGATTAACACTTCACACTGTGTCCTCATCCTGAACATCTTCTACATATGGTGTAATGCAATATGTTGTTAACTCCATTCACTTAAACCAGGGCAAAGACCTGTGTGGAAACTCTTAATTTGAATTAGATTTATATTGATTTAGTTTAATTTAGTGAGAATCAACTTGAATTAACCCAACAAAAGATTAACTAAATGGGATTAACTAAAGTCATGTTTCAAACTGATTTTACTTCAACCAGTGCCACTTTGTGTATAGACAGGGCATAACATTTCAGTTAAGGCTTTGATGTCAAGGACTAGCTTTTCCTATCAGCTCTGTGGGTGTAAACCTGGAATAACTCCACTAGAATCAATGGGATCATATTGGTGAAAAACAGCATAAGTGAGATCACAATCAAGGCAAAACCAAATATTTCTGAATCTAACACCTCAGCTTGCAACCAGCACAAGACTTATTGTTAAGAAGCATTAACACACTTGTCACTACCTGTACAAGTGTGTAGAGAAAGGACACATGCTTAAATTTTGCATTTCCAGATCCTTTCCTGTAAAATTTTTTACCTGCAGCATTTTGCCACCTGCAGCATGATGCCAAGTGCCTCCAGGGTCACATGAGGATGGCTTCAAGGCATACAATGGTTACATCATGGTGGCGTTGACATCCTGCCATGTCCAAACAGCTGCTAAAAAGATGACAGGATACTATCTCTCACAAACCTATGCCCAGCTGTTGTCTAGTGTGAAGATTACTTCACTGACATGATACAGATTGCATGAAAAGTCCAAGGAAGCTGAAATTACCATTTGAAAAGGACTTTCCTCACCTCAGGGGTAACAGAGTCCTGCAGTTACCAGTGTTCAAACCACAGCCCAGCAGGAAGAGGAGACGGGGTGGTACTGCACCACCAAATCACTACAGGGCAGACCAAAGGGCAAAGAGTACACTAAAAGTCTTGATTTACAGGCTCTCCACCTCTCTGCATCCATGTTTGTTAATAGAAACAAACCCCTTTTTTTCCTTCCCCACAGAGTTTTAAGGATGGACTCTTTTTCCCTTCCTCGTGTTGAGTCTGCATGCTCCCTGTAGATCCTGAGGTCTCTGTGTGGAGTACACTTGGCTCCAGGGCACCTCCTGCATGGGGCTCACGGATACACAGGGATGGGATTCTTTATTCTGTCCCACTACTACCTGCATGGCTCCTGGTGAACAGGCAAAAGGGTCTCGACTTCCTGCAACATCCTCCTCCCTTCTGCTTGGTATGAGCGCCATTGGATTCATTAGTCAGAATCAGGATGCTACTTAGTAAAACTCTCACTGACTTCAGTGGGAGAAGAAATAGACCAACACTGAAAATCCTGTCCTATAAATCCTGTTGGAGGTTGGAATGTAAAACATTATTTAAATATAAACAAGTTAAGATTGCCACATTGGTGTGTTTATGACTTTGATTATTATGATTTCATGATCCATGCTGCATGTCTGAGTAAAATATGCAGATTTCATCCATATGAACTGGACACTGTGGGTGGAATTTTCAAATCCACTAAACGATGTAGCAACACAAGCCCTGGTGACTTTCAATGGGACTTATGTTCTTAAGTCACCTGTGTTCTGCTGAAAATCCCACCCTAAAATAATATTCTAGGGGAAATAACAAGGCTGTATCTTATTGCTTACAGATTTCAAACACAGTACCTTCGAAGTACAGGCACGCTGCGTGCTGCACTTAATACAAACTAAAAGCTTTCTCGCTGTGTGCCAAAATGCATAAATATAAAAAAGAAGGCAATGCCAAATATGAATAAGGAATTTTGTTTTAATTGCGTAATTAGTTTACAATTATCAAATTCTCTAATTCCATTTAAGGTTACAATCTGTGGATGCAGTGCTCATAAAGAGGTGCGCAGCTAGTAAAGAAGCTGGATGAGTAATCTTTCTTTTATTTATGTATTTTACAGACTGGCTTTGAAATAACAAGGAGTGCTGGCACAGTATTATAATGCTTCATATCTAAATATCATACTTCACTCCTTACAATGCTATCGCTATGCTTTTCACTGGGATTGTTATACATTAGCTAGATCCACACTCTGAACTCTTTCTCCTCATATGTACAATACCCAAGTTCTGTACAACATATATATGCATGTATCTAAACAATAGATTAGGGATGGGCAAAAATGTTTTAGACTGAATTCAGATGATTATGCAAAGAGACAGCTTGGCTTAATAGAGAGGTTAGGACCCTATTCCTAGCTGTGCTTCTAAATCTCTATGGGCTACATTGTGACTTGGACTATAAATTGCCACAAGGGGAAAATGAGAGAGGAACCATTTTACATACATATTCAGGCAACCCAGATCTTAAGCTCAAACATGTAGAGAGTAGCTCTTATTTCTGTCTGTCTTACTCGTAAATACTTGGATCCTATTACTGTAGTACTAGCATCCCTGTGAGATATGGCTGTACTATTGTTGCAATTCTACAGATGTGGAACAGAGGCATGGGAGATACTGAGTGACTTGCCCAAGGTTACACAAAAAGTCTGTGGTAGAGCAGGTACTTGAACTTGGGTCTCCAGAATGAAAGACTTGCATCATAACCACTGGATGATTCTTCCTCCTCAGCAGGTGTGTGGGCAGTGGACACAGCCTTGGCTTCACCTCTTTAATCAGCATCCCTTGCTAATGGCTGTGCCTGAAGGGACACACTAGTCTATTGGCATCTGGACAACTTACCTAACTTCTCTGCACCTCAGCTGCCCTTCTTATATTTTGAGATCTCATTTAAATAATATTTGTCACTGTAGTTTGCTCTGAGTCAGCAAAATCAGGCTGGAAATCTCATAAGAACAAGCTCTAAATTGAAATTCCCCACATACCTTTACAGTGATGTATCCAGCCTACACCAGAAACATTTATATTTTTGAAATGGCTTGGCTTAAGTTTGGTTCTAGAAATTGCAAATTTTCAGGTGCTTGGGGAGAAAAGAGGTCCTTAGGCTTCCCAACCCACTATGTCTGTTTCTAGGGTAAATATCTTATGGAGAAATACAAGATCAACTTTCCCCTTCTGCTTCCACAAAAGGAAGAACTCTTATTTCAATCATATAATTCATGTATTAATCAGTTTTACTTTTTATTACTGCCTTTCTGCCACTTTTAGGGAACATCTACACAGCAAGTAGGATCTTGCAGCAGCAAATCTCAGAGCCCAGTTCTACAGCCTTGGGGTCACACTACAGTGCTAAACCAACTGTGCCGATGTTTGGGCTCAGACTGGAGCTTGGGCTCAGAAGCCTGGGGCAGGGGGTGGATTTCAGAGCTGGAGCTTCAGTCCAAGCCACAATGTCTGCACTGCTTTTAGTGCGTAGCATGAGCCTAAGTCCGTAGATCCAGGCTCTGAGACTCGCTGCTGCAGGTTTTGCAGTGCAGTGTAGACATATGCTTAATGTTGATGGTGAGAGACCACATTGTCCATCCAGTGCTCACTGAAGAGAAGTCGAGGCAGTATTGGTGATGGTCCGACAGCACTCTAAATTCAGTAGTGAAATGTGGCCAACAGCCATTCCCTGCTTTCCCTCTCTGGAAAGGAGCAGCAGCTCCAAAAACAACTGCCTTGCTGGGTGTTATACATATTGAATCGGAAACTCGTACCTGATTCTAATCCAAATCAGCAGGCTGGGAAGGAAACCATAGTGCCTCAAGTACAGTAAACATTTCTCACTCACCATCAGCCAATTGAGATGTTCTGCCATCAAATATTTTATTGCCTAAGCAGGTGGCGGTGCTACAGATATGTCCCCAGTGGAGAATGACTTTTTCAATTATAATTCAAACACAGATGCATTGCTCTTTTGCAGAAGGATCATGTCTAATTCTATGTGCATTTACGGCATTATACAAAGTCATTCAGATAGTAGTGATGAGCATGGCAGAGAGAGATAGCTAGAGCTTGCATCTAAAGTCACACTTGTACCATATTAACAGTTCTTTCTACTGCTATAGCACAGAGCTATTGCACATACAAACAATACAGGTATTTGATTCAGATGAATTAGGAGACACAAGGTCATTGTTGCCATATGTTAAATAGGCTCAGAGTATCTGCAGCAGCTAGTCACAGGATAAACCCTCATGCATCTGCTGGCCAACAACCCTCTTGTACCCTCTTTCCTCCCAGGAATGCATATGCTCCTGAGATCTTCTTCAGTACGGAGTGAGCAACCCTGCCATCTCTCTGCATCCAAGTGTAAGGGGAAGGATATCTCCCACCCCTTCTACAAGTGAGGGGCCTAACATGGGGAGATGTAATATTTTGGTTTTGTTTTTAAGTTAACACATTTGAACCCGTAGTGGCCACGGTACCCATCTCTGACACCACCTGTCTGGCTGACTAGGGGTGGTGGCAAGGCTGTAAGCTGTGATAACAAAGATGGGGCTGCTCTTGTAGCCAATCACTCAGTCAGCAGAGGGTACTGTGCTAGCAGTAGATGGAGGTTAGCACCGTTTCATCATATAGTCACCTCCTAAACCTCAGTAAGACAATTTCATAGATAAACAACTCTGAAATATAGTCTCAGGTCTGATCCAAATCTGGCTCCAGATTCAGAAAATAGGTAATGGACCATCTAATCTAATCAACTGAATTATAATACATAAGGTCAGGGATCCTACCTACTACAAGGTATTCACTCACAAAAGCTTATGCTCCAATAAGTCTGTTAGTCTATAAGGTGTCACAGGACTATGTGCCGCTTTTAGAGATCCAGACTAACATGGCTACCCCTCTGATGCTTAAGGCCTTTAGAGTAGCTATGGCAGTTTCATAAAACCAAACACCTTCTCCATATGCGCCTAATCTTTAAATCATGGAAGCAATTAACTGGATTTACACTTGGATTCACAGCAGCAATTGGATGCTGGATGCACTTGGTATGTGGCATTGTGGTGATAATTATTAAGGAGGGCTAATAAGCAGGTGGATTTGGCTGGTAAAAGAGTGACGGAACTGCTGACCCTCGTAAAAATGTTAATGTTTAAAAGCCTGCCAGTTACAACTAACATTGGGGACGCTTCTGCAAACCCAACAGGCTTTTTATATCTTTAACAGTTTACCAAGGTCAGCATGTACCTATTCTTCTGCTAGCCAAACCCACCTGCTTATTAGCAGCCAGTGGCCTTTCTTATCAGTTATCACCACAATAAAACACACCAATCTAGCATACCAAATGAATCCAGCTCCCAGTTGCTACTATCCTTACCTCTGTATATCAGCAGCTCAAGGCCAGTTTGGATAAAGTACTTGTATCACCTGATGATATTCAAAGCAGAAATTACACCCTATGTACAAATTTACCCAAGCTCCAGCCTTACGCAGCCCCCTTCTGCACCTTGAAGGAACTATTGCTGGTCTCTGGAAGATCACACTTGCTCCTTGCCCTCTCCCCCCAGTTCTTCAGCAGTGTCAGCTGTCTGCTCCCCTTTCTGCCTTGATGGTGGGGGAGAGATGGGGGCCAACCAGGTCAGGACACTCTTTATTCAACCAGGCAGCTGTCCCAACTAAATACTAGTTGCATTTGTGGGGCCAGGTGCATTGAGCTATTTTTTCACTTTGAAATTTTCAGCGTAGTTTAGAAACTAATACTATTGTTAATGCAACTGTCACATTTATTGCAAATACAAGGTGTGATTCACCCCTGCATTAGTTCGGTTGTACAGCAATGTATCTCTCCTGAGTCAGAGTCCATGCGAAAGTGAGGCAAGGCAAGGCAGGAGTGAAACAGTGCCATAAGTTTTCTCAAGAGGATGTAACATCTTTTATTGTACCTCAACTTTTCTGTTAATTTTTCTTTTTAATATATGAAACTGAACCATTACAGCTGTGTTATACCAAAAGAGAATTATATACCATGTGAGGAATGTGTTTTTAAGGTTGTGGAAAACTGTACAAAAAACTAAATTGTGTTATTTGAAAAATACGATATCATAATGCATACACAATAGAGAGGAGTTAAAATTGTTTACACGACTTTCATTTTGCCATTTAATGGCTTCAGAGTGAATTTGCAGCTCAGCATTCTTTGAATGTAATTTTTTTATTTAAATTCAAATTCTTCAATTTCAAAAGAAAAAATTAAACAAAAATCAAACAAAATGAAAAGTTCCATCAGGTGTAGTGCTTTTCAAGACTGCATTAAAAATACTCTGTACAAAAACATACAAGCAATAGTGCAGCATCCCTGCTCTCTTCCCTGTATGCCTTCACCCAGGTATATGTATAGGCCTAATGCAGGCTAATTCACAAGGCTGTGCTGTGGGGAGGAAGGGTGAATTAGGGCTGAGGAAGAAATAGAGTCAGACCTCTACCTTCACATGAATCCAGAAAACCAATACTTAATTCAGCTGATGCGGAACTGCAACCAAAAAGCTTCATCTGACACTAGTGAAAAGTCAGAAAATGTGATGAGAAAGACTCCGTTGAATTCAATGGGAGCAGACCCATCACAAATCTCAAAGCAATCTGCAGTGGTATAGCTTGATTTTATGTGTGGTGTTACTGAAAGAAAGAGGTTTGGTGATGTGTATATGTTCACTCAGCAAACAAGTGTCAGCCAAATAATGTGAAATCAGATATTCTGGGTTAGGGGACAACTTCTATTCCACTGCATTATGGATTCACTAAGGCAAGTCATTCAATCTGCGTATCAAATGATCCATCTTTGAAATGTGCCTCACTTGGCACCTTTACAACTGTAGATTCAAAGTGCTTCAAAAAAGGTTGGTACAAATTAGTGGCCTAATTTTTCTGATAGTGGAGACTGCGACCTGGTCTAATCTAGAAATTTTTGTCAGTATAGAAGAGTCTATTAAGAGTGTTATCCCTTGACCCTTTATATTGGCAAAAGCCCTAGAGCAGTCAGTAATACCAGCAAAAAAGTACATTTTGTCAGTATTGCTTATTTTGTTGGGTTACAAGCTTTGTCTACACCAGGAGGTAGGGTTGCCAGGCATCCGGTATTGAACCGGAACGCCCAGTTGAAAAGAGACCCTCGCAGCTCCGGTCAGCACTGCTGACTGGGTCATTAAAAGTCTGGTTGGTCATCCACAGCAGGGCAGGCAGGGTGCCTGCTCGGCTCCATGGGGGCTCCCAGAAAACTGCTGGCATCTCCCTCTGGCTCCTTGGCATAGGATTGGCCACCGGGGCTCCGAGTGCTGCTCTGTCCCTCCAGTGCCAGCTCTGCAGCTCCCATTGGTCGGGAACCACGGCCAATGGAAGCTGCAGGGGCGGCACCTGCAGGCAGGGGAAGAGCACAGAACCACCCAGCCACTCCTCTGCCTAGGAGACAGAGAGAGATGCCGGCAGCTTCCTGGGAGCCACCTGAGGTAAGCGCCACCTGAAGCCCGGACCCCAAACCTGCTCCCACACCCCAAGCCCCAGCTCATAGCTTCCTCCTGCACCCCAAACCCCACATCACAGGCCCCAGCCCACACCCCAACCCCTGCCCCATCCTGGAGCCCCACACCCACACACGGAACCCCACATTTCTGGCCCCACCCTGAAGCCCTCAGCCCCAGCCCAGAGACCTCACGCCTCCCACACCTCAACCACCTGCCCCAGCCCCCTCCCACTCTCCAAAATCCTTGGCCCCAACCCCCAGCCTGGAACCCCCTCCTACACCCGAAACCCCACATTCTCCAGCCCCACCCCGCACCCTGAACTGGAGCCCTCACCCCGTCTCAAACCCCAACCTCCTGCCCCAGCCCAGTGAATATGAGCAAGTGAGTGAGGGTGGGGGAGAGCAAGCGACAGAGAGAGTGGGGATGGAGTGAGCAGGGATGAGGCCTCGGAGAAGGAATGTGGTGGGGATGTGGTAAAGATGTTCGTTTTTCTGCAAATAGAAAGTTGGCAACCCTATCAGGAGGCTTGCTAGTATAGCTACACTGACAAGCCCTTTCTAGTGTAGATAAGGTCTAAGGCACATAAAAATGAAGTGAGTTGCTTCTGTTCAGATCCACAACTTGTGAAGTACCATTTGCCTCATTCATTTTGCAGTTCACACACACATGCACATTCACTGAGCAATGTTTGACATCTACATATGAGCTTCACAGGCTACCCACATTCACAACCCTGCTCAAAAGTGTTTGGGGGAAAAACATACTAAGAACGAACCAGAGTCTCGTAACCTTACTTGTGCTTGGTAGCACTTTTTTGCACACGTGGCATAACTTCAGTCTCAGTCAGGGTTTCAGAATATGCTCCTAAATGTACTGGGGGCAGGTACTATCTTCCCCTATTGCATTTGGAAGTGCACAGAGTTGCTACTGGCATTCAGTTTAATAATAATGGCCAAGGTTACTTGCGCATTTGTAAGCACATATTAAAGGTAAGCAAAACAATGAAAATTTGCATTCACAATGATTGCTCAGAGCTAATGTTTAAAACTAAGGCCTAGAAGAGCCAAACCAATAGAATTATCCTGGCAACAGTCATTAGCAATCACATTAAATTTTTTCTTTTTCGCAATCACATTATATTTTTCCTTTTTCGCATATAGTATAATATGAGCCAGTGGAATGGATTTGCTTTGTGTATACCATGCTATGCTGTCTACATTTCGGTCTTAGTTAATGTCAGTCCAACCACAGGGGACAACCCAAGAGGGATTCCAGAAATGTATCCAGGCATCCTCAATACAGGAAACTGAATCAGTGTATTTGGAGCACGAAAAGAACATAAATGTATGAAGGTTGAATGAAAACTGTGGGAAATGGCAGATTTATAATACTTTGCACCACAGTACAAGTGATGGCAGCACTCATAGATGGCAGAGGTCCCAGACATATATCAGGAAATATGCTATTTGGAAAAAGCATCTGAAACCTGAATTTTGGAGTCCCCTTTTTGCTCAAGAAAAAACTCAGCCCTTCTCCTATTGATATCAATGCCAAAATGTCTACTCACTTCAGTAATTTAGAGGACTGCTCTTTTTCATTTGGAAATGGGCTCGTTTTCATTGGAGAAGAGGCCCATATTGGAGCAAAAAATTGTGAAATCTACTACTACTACTTGGAGAAACAGGCTCACTTACAAGCTTATGAAGAAATACAAAGAATCAGCACTTCTAGAATTTTCACTTCTGGTTGTGAATAATTTACACACCTCTGGAGTTCATCCCCAGAATAGCCCCACCATGTGCACTGAATCAGGCTTGTGAAAGTGAAGGAGGCTGTTGTCCATAAGAGCCCTGCCTCTTTTTGTCGGCACTGGAAGATGTGTAGGGAACGAGTCAGGGGATTGCAGGAAGAGAAAGGATGATCTCATGGTTAAGGCAGTTGAATGCTGCCATAGAGAATTGGAGTCCATGCCTCAGTGTTCCTGTGTGATGCTAGGCAAGTCCCTTACGCCACATTTTTCACAGGTGGTCACTAACTGTGTGTAGTCCTCATTTTCCGGGTGCCAGTCTTGAGTCCCTGTAGGTCTGATTTGCAGAAGGGCTGAGCACTCACAATTGCCACTGAAGTCAAGGGGAGCTGTGCTTTGAACATATACAGTACTAGATGATGTTATGTGTTCCTAAAAGTCGGGTTCTAGGTATCTCATACTGGGTACCCAAAATTAGTGGATTATTTTAACCTTAATCTTTGTGTATCTCAATTCCCTATCTGTAAAACAGAGTTTATAATACCCCCTTATCTCACATGTTGTGAAAATAAATTCATTAACGGTTGTAAAGCTACTATAATGAGCATCACAGAAAAGCCCACGAGGAAATGAATATTTCCATCTTCAGAGAGAGTTTGAGTAGAGTGCAGGAAAGATGGCATGGGGCCACATATTAAACAATGAGGTGAAAACTAAATATTGAATAGCTGCTCTGTGGGCATTTTATATTCTGAGTGCAGAATGAGGTAGGGATCCTGTGGGAAAAAATAGCATGTGATCATGTAATTGAAAACTGTATCATAATAACAGGTTTCAGAGTAGCAGCTGTGTTAATCTGTATTTGCAAAAAAGAAAAGGAGTACTTGTGGCACCTTAGAGACTAACACATTTATTTGAGCATAAGCTTTCGTGAGCTACAGCTCACTTCATCAGATGCATTCGGTGGAAAATACAGTATATGCACAAAGGGCTGGAATTAAGATTGCACAGACAACCTTTACACTCTGGAATTTCCTAACTTTTGAGTGACACTGCAACCTTAACATTCTCTTCCCAAAGTTTTTTCCATGTAATACATACACACAGATGACCATTCTGGTTACATGTTGATGTGAAGGGATGATTGACCTGTTACATTAAATGGCTTCCACTTTCTATTTGCAAATTATTGTACTTGCTGATTGTGACACAGTGTTCACCCCCACACCAGCCCTGAAGGGCCAATTAATGTGATAGACCCCCACATAGAGGATTACTGGAAAAGTAATCCCTGATTGGAAGCTGGAGCTCAGTTGATCAGGTGTGGGCTGGGCTTTTATAAAGCCAGGAAGATGGAAATAGAAAGGGCTCTAGTCACCCTCTGCGTATTACAGAAGGAAGGGGGGAATCCAGGAGAAGGGTAGGACCCTGGGGAGCCTGGCCCTGAGAGAAGGGTGTACGAAGAAAGCCTCTGGGAGGCGGTGTAGGATATGGCCCAGGAAGAGAGCAGCCAGGTTGGGGACTGAGCAGATCTTGGCTGTGTGTTGTAAGGTCCCTGGGCTGGAACCTAGAGTAGTGAGCGAGCCCAGGTTCTCCTAGCAGCCCCCAATGGAATGGCACTGCCTGGACAGCGGGTCCAATGGGGTTAGGAGTCTCAGAAGGGGAATTCACACAGTGACCTGGCTGGAGGGCCAAGTCATGAAAAGGAAGCTACAGCTGCTGGAGTGAGAGAAGGGCCACAAAGTGAGAGGACAGCATATTGAGAGACCACAAGTGGACGTGTTGGATCTGGAAGAGAGCTATTCCCCAGAGCAGTCGGGGGGAGGCACCCTAGCAGTGAGTGTACCCCATGACACTGATATTTGATAATACAGCTTGTCAACTTCCCATTTCTCGTGCAACCCTGTCCCTGAGGGATGGGGGGACCTAGAGGTACCTCTGAGAGACAAGAGTCTCAACAGCACCACTCAGGATAGGGGAGTCTTTTCATTGACCTTAATAAACTGTGGATTGGGCTCTAAAAGAGCTGACATGGCAGAGTGCTAATAACCCTATAGTTCAGATAAGATGATAAAAGGATTTTCCAATATAGTTTACGCTATATTATAGTAAACCCCAGGTTTAGTCTGTAAGGCATGTGTGTGTATTAAATAAAATGAGGTCATGGCCTGTGCATACACTGGTAGTGCGCTTCACCAGCGCAGAACTAAGGTAACCCAGGCCACTGATGTAAATGATAAACACATGTACAGTAGAAATAATACAGTGGTTTTGCTTCTAGCTAGAAGAAATTCTCAGTGTGTTTATAATGTCCTTTTGATGTGAATTGTAAACCTGTGAACAAAAGGCCATGGGATTCTTTGGATGAAACGTCAGTCATAAATATAATATGAAAAGCCGTTTTAAAGAGTTGTGAAATAAATAAACAGTGACATATACATCACACAAAACATAGCTTGGTTACTTTTGGAAAAACTTGCCAAGACAATCTTTGGTTCCCACAAATTACAAAGTATTATTTTTGAGATGGTAAAAACCTTCTTTAAAACTAGTTAGTTATTTAAACTGAAAAGTATATGTTTGAACAGACAGGGGAGATTAGGATTTACATTGAAAATCTTTTTCATTACTCTTAAAACAAAATACCCAAGCTGCCCACATTAGAATTTAACATGAAATAAGTGATTTCGGGGAGAAAAATTAGAGCGGCTACATCACTCATATCTATCGCCACACTCAAACCGAACCTACTTTGGAGTTCTAAAATATAGATCCTAAATATATTCAGATGTTGTTTTCACCACTGATTCCCAACCAGGACTGAGTGGATGTGCCAAAACTTGCTCTTAGTGTATTTCCTGCTCTATCTGGAAGGGAAGGACAGAGAATCTAGTGACAGCCTCTTCTGATGAAAAGTCCACAGCAATTTAAATAAGTTCAGAAGATCTGGATACTTGATATGTTCTAAGTAAACAGCCAAATATATGCTTGCTTAACTGAACCACTGGGGAACTATGATTTTTTCCAGGATCACCCATTTATAATTGGAATAGCACAAGTTTTGCAGGCTGATCTCATACAAGCTGAGGCACTGCTTTTCTTGCCGAGCCATATGCCCCTGTTTTGACCTCACTAAAATAATATACACAGTGGCAGAAATGGTGTATAATGTTTACACCACACAGGTGATAAAATATCTTATTGCATGTGATGCGAGGTCTGAATGCAAACTTAGTTCTTTCTAAAGGGGTGTCTTCAAATTGAAGCCTACAGCTTGTTCCATCCATGGGACTAAAGTACAGCTTTTCCCAGTTGAGCTGAGTGAGGGAGAGTGGAGAGATGATGCTTGAACAGTACTGGCTAGAGTAATCTTTCTTACCGGGAAAGTTTGTGGGTGGAGGGGAGAAGGGGCACTAAGAGCAGTTTCTATACCTTGCAGTGCAGGAGATATCTGACCTGGTCACTGGTCCACCAACCATGCAAAAATAAAGGTAATTTACCAGAGAGGCCAGAATGCTTTTGGTATCCCTGCTCATCCTAGGCCTGTCTGATCTTCTCTTTTCAGATCATATTCAAAACTACAGTCCTGACCACTTCTTGGTATTGACAAAAGGAGGGTGTCATGGCCCAATTCCCACTGACGTATTTACCATTCAAATTTTATGCAGGGAAAACATAGAATCTTGCCTATTGCAGCTACTGTGACCAAACAGGCAGAGCCTGGTTCTCAGATGATATAAAACAGCATAGCCCTACTTCAATTGAGTTATGCTGATTGACACCATCTGAGGAGATGACCACAGCTTCTTTAGTCCACAAATATTAAAAGATTGGGAAAAGATGCCAACATACCCTGAAATCGTTCCACAGTAATGTCTCCAGTATAACCAACTATCAACCTGATCGTCAATGAACAAATTACAATTTTGATTAGCTTTTACAAACATTTATCTTTTTGCTGCCTGAAACATCTGATTCAGGCTGCACAACCCTTTCAACTAAATGAGTTGCTGTTGCACAGTGTACCATTAGCTTATATAAACCTGCTGCTGTAAGAATCCATTACCACAA
This sequence comes from Dermochelys coriacea, assembly GCF_009764565.3. Lineage (NCBI taxonomy): Eukaryota > Metazoa > Chordata > Testudines > Dermochelyidae > Dermochelys > Dermochelys coriacea. The sequence goes on from NC_050068.2 coordinate 332,185,271, forward strand.
AGCTGCTAGTGACATATTGATGTTCAAGCTGCAGCTGATCCCCTTGAGACTACAGAGCATATGGCTGTTTGTGAGACCTGCTGGGTAAAACATGTTGATGAGAAAAGAAAAACTGAAGTCCTTTATTGTAGGTGTGTTCTTGTTTCATTTTTTTTTAAATGAAATGTTAATTGTATTTAGACTGAACCCTCATAAGTACAGGTTCTTGGTCTTCCTCTGTGTTTCAGGAGGAGTTGGTAATGCTTTATTATTAGAGCCATAGTACTAAATTAAACACATTAGAAATTTGAACCAAAGCAAGGTATTGGAAGACTGTATAGGCAATATCTATTTTTACAAACTTGATTCAGACTATAGTAAAAGACATGCCTTTAATGGGCTTTGGATCAGGCTCTATATTAGTCACTGTGAGTCTTTCCATTGACTTCAATGGGTTTTGGATCAGGCTCAGAGAAAAGAACACTTGAAAAGGAAATTTCATGTTTATCCAATATGTCTATATATTGCTGTATCATAACATCCATATTTAGTGTCAAATCAGATTTATTTACACTTTTGAATATTAACATGTACAATTAACTTTTAAAATCTAGATATAGGTGACGAGACTTCAGCAGAGCTGCTCAGTAGGGACCTGCTTTTTTTTGCTTTCTGTATCTAGTCCTATTAAATACTTGCATAAGCTCCAGCAATAGAGCAGTAGATATTGAGCAGTAGATATGTCTGAACTGAGCAGAATGCTTAAATGTATGAAGCAAATCTCCAATTCAGAGTTAGCAGAATAATGACACTTAAATAGTGCAGCCGAAATGTAAACCCCCCCCCATTTTTTTTATTTCATGATGTTCAGCCAATAGCACTTTTATTTCTGTATTTACAGATGATTTCTACATGGTCTGAGTTGATATGGAAACATTCCGAGACATGGTGGCAGTATAGAGCCTTGAGTGACTGCAGAGAAATAGTTGCTATTTCAGCACACTAGAGGGAGGGCAGGAAGTTGTTAACCATGCTCAGTAGCTGTTTTGAAGCTGAGGTTGCAGGCATAATTAAGGGCAAACATTCCTGCATTTACCACATACCATTTTAATTATTAACTGGAAACATCTGGCCAATCAATAGTAAGTTCTAGCATAGGTACAAACCTGGTCTCCATTTGAGCACCAGTCAGATCCAGCCCAGCCCCCAGGGAGAAAATAGACCTTCCTGGGGTGACTCAGACTGAATCAGGCGGGTGGGTGGGGGGTGGATCTCAGTGCAGTTTTCTGTAAATTTTACAGAAGTCACTGGGATTAAGACTGGGAACCGCCTCTCAGGAAGAATTCCAGACTTGGACATGTATTACATCATTGAACCAGAGACAGTGTGAGCCTAACAATTACAATCATTGTCATGTTCATTTCTGACATGAAGTTGTGTATGTGCTCAGTATTGTGGAAGCTGAAATAACTGGTTATATAGTACAACAAAATGCCTTATCCGCTTGTCAATATAATACCCAGGGTGAGCCCATGTGAAATCAAAAGATCTCAGATTGTCAGAAGTCCCAGTCCCTGTATTTACTTTATAAGGTATTATATATTTTATTTTGGGTTTCAGGCCCTATTATATTAATTTAAAGGAAAATAATATATCTAGTTGGTGGTGGTAGTCCAGCTAAGGTGTATTGTAACTGCTGTGCTTGTAATGGTTTAAGTGTTTTTCATAAAAAGAATTTGAAATTAATTGTGTGTGCATAACTGTCTTATAGTAAAGACTTATACTGGATTCCTAAGAGAAAAAAAGTGAATCCTCTTATAATTTCTACTTCTAGTATTAATATGGAAAATCCAGCTGTCTTCTTGCATGGATAGGAATTCATGGTCTCTGCAAATACTTTGTCAGAGAAAGGAACTCTGTATCACAGAATTGGTAAGTAGATTGACTCCCCTCCCCTCTACCTAGGTTACATAAAGGTCAAATGTCTCATTCAATGTCTCAAGCCATTTACTGGCACTATGGATACAGGTTTCAATCTTCTGAGATAATTACAATGGTGATCCACTATATCCCGTGAAAATACTGCTGACTGAAGGGGTTCAAGACAATTTAAATATACCCTATAAATCAATATAAAAGGAAGAATACATAAGTATTGTCATTAGGCAGCAAAGAGGACCAACTGATGTAAATCAATGTAGCTCCATTGACTATGCCTGTACCTCTGAAGGTTAAATCAGAGGTTAGTTTCCATCTACTATATATGGTGTGAAGAATACATAGAACCTTCAGAATCATGTCATGTTAATAATGAGTGAGTATACAATTCATGTGGGAGATCCTTAAACAGCATACAACTGATCTGGTAGCTCTCTGAAAGTAGATCAAGACTTTCATTCCAAAGATGTTCTCTGAAGAATGACAGCCTGGGTATGACAATGAAGGAAAGTGGGGTGGGTTTTTTTGTTTTTTGTTCCCCCCACCCCTCATTTTAGGTCTTCAACACAGAAGATTCTTGTATCAAACAATTTTGTTGCCACTATGGTTATTTCAGGCATCAGCCTTGAAGCATTCTAGACTAGCTGCAAGCCAATCTGGTCCCCTGGTACGTCTAATGGAATATTCATAACAAACTAAGAATTGCTTTCGCCCATAGACCTTATAAGCTATTTTGGCTTCCACTCTGCTCACTTCCAGGTGAAGAGACACATCAGAGAAGGAGATATGCAATGAAAGGAAAATTGTAAGGATTTCTACACTTTAGAAAGCCCAATAAATAGTTCCTAAGTAAGGATACATGATACAGATATATTGAAAATGAACATTCAAAGATGTTTTAGAAATTCTGAACCTGCTGTCTTTTTACCACAAACAATGTTTAGCTCTGTCAGATTCAGTCAGAAAAGCAGGATAAAACAAGAGTAGAAGTGAATTGCTTTAACATATCTTAGTGTGTTTATAGGGGTGTACTGTGATTATAGCACCCCGGCTCCATGCCACAACAACCAAACCTTTACCCTTCTACAACTCTTCACTTCCTCAACATAATCCCACAGTACCTTCCTGGTTGTCAGAAAATAAGACTCAAACCACTTTTCTTTTTAATTTACTGACCTCCCTCACTCTTGCCAATCTGTTCATTGCAGGATCATTGGAGGCCTGCCTCTGTGCTGCACTGGCTGTCGTCCTCAAGCCTCACTCACTCCAATCATTACCTCGATTAGAGCTATCCCATGATGCGTTGTGAATCTCTAACCTATGGAAAGCCCTGTAGCACTTAAGCCTGGCAGATCTACTAAGTGTACAGTGGAGTCTGCTGAGTGTCAGCAAAGGAAGGAAATCTACTGTGAGCAAAAGTTACTTTTGGTTGGATATGTTTGGATGGGTTCAGTTTCCTATCTAAACTTTCAAACAAAGTTTGATTCAGTTTTAATTCAACTAAAGTTTGACCGTCATCTTTACTGGTGTGGTTTGGGGTTTTTTTGTTTTTTTTTTTAAACCGGTTGGTCAGAGGACAGATATGCATATGCTCAGTAGCTCTTGAACTTTTCCTAACAAGTCTGGCACATGTTTAATTGTAAAGTCATGTACTTAGAAGTGTGTGTGAGACGTTAAAACTATAGTGTGTGTGAGAAGCCACAGTTTGGTATCAATCGTAATTCTCCCACCCAAAGAATGTTCTCCTGTTAACAAAAGTATATTCGTTGGTAGGACAGACAATGACTGGCAGCTAGCTTGGTAGCCCTCATGGATCTAGGCAAAGGGTCAAGACAATTCAAGTCTTGCACCTCATCCCTGTACTGATGTTACAGTACAATAATTGACAGAGCTGAATTGTTGGGGGTGCCATCTTTTGCATTAATGTGCTGTGTTTTCTGTTTCTCTTGTGCGGAAACTAAAGAGCCAGTGGGACTCTTCAGAAAGCTTATAGAGTAACCCTAAGCCTGCTAGCCAAGGTTTTCTCTTAGTAAACTAGCTGAGCTATCCAAGACTGCTGTTGCATATGATGTCTTGATTTTTATAAGTACTGAGTGTAATAGCACCCACAAATCTTGGTAAGATCAACACCTCTAACAAAATCTATAGCAGACCGTAAGTGTTCAATTGTCAGATTTTCCTGCACATTCAGTTCCCAGCTATAGTCTAATATATTGCTAGGATATCTTAAGTATGAGGCTCAGAATCAAACCAGGTTTGGACATTTTTAATGGGGAGTTATTTTTACAAACACATGTAGGGCTTTTCATTGTTTCTACAATTACTCTTGAATGGTTTATAATATGACAAAAATGAAACACCAATGTATAAATACTTGGAAGTAAAGAATGATGGAGGGGAAAAAAGAGGGAAATCTATTTATAAAACCCCTAAAGGATAGGATCTATTGACTTAATATACCTTCCCCTCGTTCTCCTCCTGTGTAATATTTACTATAGTCAGTACGGAAAGCTTTCTATACTCTCTTACATAAGAACAGCCATGCTGGACATACCATTGGTCCATATAGCTCAGTATCCTGGTCTCTGGCAGTGTCCAATGCTTCTGGCCATTGGAGGTTTAGGGATGCAACCCCACCCAGAACATGGAGTTGCATCCCTGGCCATCTTGGCTAACAGCCATTGATTGACCTATCTAATTCTTTTCTGAACTCAGTTATAGTTTTGGCCTTCACATCATCTCATGGCAATGAGTTCCACAGGTTGACTGTGCATTGTATAAAATAAGTACTTCCAACCTTATAGATCTGGATCCCCATTTCTGTATCTTACTGAGTGGATGAACTGTCAAATAGAACTCCAGTTACTTACTCACTGCACAATGAGAATTCAAGTATCTCATCCAAGTTTTTTTGCTTCTGCTTTTAGATTTTCTCCATAGTAGGTAGCAAAACTCTGCTTAAAAAGCTCAGAGGCCAAATTCTGAGCTGCTAACTTCATTGATTTCAGTGAAATTTTGCCAGCTGAGCATTTGGCCCTAAGCAATATACTCTGGGCATGTGGAACTCTATACTTTATATACTGTCACCTATTTTCAGTGGAGTGATCAGGCTCATCAGCTATCAGGCTCAAATAAAACAATCATTGAACAGTACAATGTACATATGTAACTTCATTTAGCATTCTTAATGCATAGCATTACCATAGGTCACCATAGGCTGATTTCATGCCTGGGGAGACAAGCTAAGATTAAACACCACACCCAAAGTCTGTTCAGGCCTTTCTTTTTCAGTGCACACTTGATTCTGCAAACAAAAGTTCACAAAGTAGCACGAAAACAAAGCTATTCCCCTGACCAAAGCATGGACCCAGAGGCCTTTCCCCTTGTACCTCTCTCCCCTGCTCCAGGGTCTACCAGACAAAACATCCACTTTCTGCAGCTTCCCCTTCAACTGGGCTCTCTAACCTTTTATAGGAATTACCTGACTGTTTCCAAGCTGTGTCTGACAATCAAACAGGACTGGCTGGCCCCAGGCCCTTAAAGGAGCAGATCACCCTGTTACAATAACCAAATCATTATTACTACTACTACGTGTCTGAAGAAACTTGTCATATTTTGTGCATGTGTGGTGTTGAGATAGAGAAGGTACTGAACAAAAAGGCTTCTCAGATATTCAGACACTAGCTTCAGAAACTTGTGAGTTAAAACTGCCTCCAGGACTTAGGTACTGGTTGCATAAAACAGAACATAACAACAGATGAGTAACAATAAGATCTTGTTGCCCAGATCATATTTTGCATGGATGACTTCTTCTCAAACAATGTCTCTAAAGTATTAGACAGTAAATAAGCTTATTTTCAACACATGACCTTAGAGTCTTCCCTGGTCTCTGTTGTTCCTTAAAGTCCAATTCACTCCCTATCTATGCCTATTTTCCTACATCCCTTTTAACTATGTTTCAGAGAAGTGACGGATCAGCTGATCTCTTTCTTCAGGAGGTTAAACCTAAAATGGAAACTCCTAGAGGGAGTGATTGCTTGTCTGTATCTCTAGGAAACACCACAGATGTTGCATAATAACTGTAACAGGCCATTACCACAAAATACTTCGATATTGTTTTTTAGCTCTTCTCTAGTACTAGTGTCCAGGGCTTAATTTGTGCGAGAGCTCAGGAGGCTCAGCCCTGGCACCTTTAGGCTTGGCAGTTCATAGCCCTGGCACCACTGGGCTTGCCACATCTGTTTTGAAAGTAAAAAAAATTGATTGACTCTTTCATTACAAATTAAAATCTGCTCGTCTTGCATTGTTTTGGGGCGTGGGAGAGAGGATGACTAAATGAAGGGATTCCTTGCCTTCTCTTTGAAGAATGTGGTTTGGCACCAAACCAGAGGTTTGAGTGGCTGCATCTTTCTGAGGTGTGAGAAACATCAGCATCCGTGACTTAGCCCAGATAGACAGTAGACAGTGCTGAGGCAGTTATTCCATCTTTTCACCCAAGAGCAAGAGACTTGCCCAGAGCAAAATCCCAGATCTAAACCTTCCTTAATGTTGGGAAAGAGTGAAACTGGACTCATATCATGGCTGCCTCTGTGGGCCAAATGAAATGTCCCCAAAACTTGGGGAACATTTTGAACTGGATGCAAGATATGCCGCTTAGGCCCCTCTGTAGCTGTTTTCTCATAGGGCTGTTGGTGATTGCTTTCCATCTGCAGCAGAACACCATGCAGGAGATGAGGCATAGTTTCCTTATAGAAATGCGGGGGGGAGAAGTCCCATACTTATATATAACATCCTCAGCCAAACTTAATGGCAAATGCCTGCATGAAGTGTTCTGAAAGCCTTTTGGATTGAATACCTTAATGCCAATGTACCTGCCATACTGTACAAATGGCCCTCAGAGAGAAAGAGAGAGGTCTGTGTAAATCAAAAATCCTAGGCTGCAGTCCTGTATATTTGTACAGCTGTTCAGCCCATGTCAAAGTGATAGGTTTCAAGTAACAATAAACATGCAAGTGAGATTTTGATCTCAGTTACATTAATGCTGCTGGCATTTTATTGTATCACAGTGACAGATGAGGGTGCCAAAAGCCTTGGATTAGTGTCTTTTTTATTATTTTAAAACTAGCTAAATACAACAGTGTAAATCCAGTGTAACTCCATTGACTTCAGTGGGGTTACTCTGGATTTACACTAATTTAATTGAGATCAAATGTGTCTATGGACACAAATGCTTGCAGAAGACAGTAGAAATTATGCTGGGCTACAAGCCATGCATTTTTGAGCTGCATACATGGTGGCATCATATCATGGAACAAGAAGACAATAGTGCTCCCCTCTACAGCTGTAGTGAGACTGTAGCTGAAAGTGCATTCACTTGGGGCTCCTTCTTTACCAGTAAGATACGGATGATCTAGAGAGAGTTTAGAACAGTAAAAGTGATCAGGAGGCCAAAGGGAATGATTTATGAGGGAAAAATGATAAAGCTAAATATGCACAGCTAAGAAAAGAAATTTATTAAGAGGGAACATAACATTCCTCCTTTATGTGAGAGGTGTAAATTCCAAGAAAGCAAAGGAATTAGTAGGATGGTGAAGGAGAATAGAACTGCCACTACTGGGATGGAATGAATAAAAGAAAATGAAGGTTTCGTATTAAGAAAATAGTTCCTGTCCCTGCACAAAGGAGGTGGTGGAAGTCTCATTGCCTGGGAGTTTCAGAGCTGGGCTAGACAAAACACTAGTAAAATGTATTACAGGAAACAATTTTGCATTAGCAGGGAGATGGGTCAGAGCAGATATGATCTGTACCATTTACAATTCCATGATGCATGTATGCAAAAGAAAAGGATTTGTGTTAATCCTGTCTACTGACAGTGGCCAATGCCAGGTGCCCCAGAGGGAATGAACCTAACAGGTAATGATCAAGTGATCTCTCTCCTGCCATCCATCTCCACCCTCTGACAAACAGAGGCTAGGGACACCATTCCTTACCCATCCTAGCTAATAGCCGTTAATGGACTTAACCTCCAGGAATTTATCCAGTTCTCTTTTAAACCCTGTTACAGTCCTAGCCTTCACAACCTCCTCAGGCAAGGAGTTCCACAGGATGACTGTGTGCTGAGTGAAGAAGAACTTCCTTTTATTAGTTTTAAACCTGCTATCCATTAATTTCATTTGGTGGCTCCTAGTTCTTATATAATGGGAACAAGTAAATAACTTTTCCTTATTCACTTTCTCCACACCACTCATGTTTTTATATACCTCTATTATACCCCCCCTTAGTCTCCTCCTCTTTTCCAAGCTGAAAAATCCTAGCCTATTTTATCTGTCCTCATATGGGACCCATTCAAAACCCCTAATCATTTTAGTTGCCCTTTTCTGAACCTTTTCTAATGCCAGTATATCTTTTTTGAGATGAGGGGACCACATCTGAACGCAGTATTCAAGATGTGGGCGTATCATGAATTTATATAAGGGCAATAAAAATATTCTCTGTTTTATTCTCTATCCCTTTTTTAATGATTCCTAATATCCCATTTGTTTTTCTGACTGTTGCTGCACACTGCGTGGACATCTTCAGAGAACTATCCACGATGATTCCAAGATCTTTCTCCTGATTAGTTGTAGCTAAATTAGTCCCCATCACATTGTATGTATAGTTGGGGTTATTTTTTCCAATGAGCATTACTTTACATTTATCCACATTAAATTTCATTTGCCATTTTGTTGCTCAGTCACTTAGTTTTGTGAGATATTTTTGAAGTTCTTCACAGTCTGCTTTGATCTTAACTATCTTGAGCAGTTTAGTATCATCTGCAAACTTTGCCACCTCACTGTTTACCCCTTTCTCCACATCATTTATGAATAAGTTTAATAGGATTGGACCTCGGACTGATCCTTGGGGAACATCACTATTTACCCCTCTCCATTTTGAAAATTTACCGTTTATTCCTACCCTTTGTTCCCTGTCTTTTAACCAGTTCTCAATCCATGAAAGGATCTTCTCTCTCTCATCCCATGACAACTTAATTTACATAAGAGCCTTTGGTGAGGGACCTTGTCAAAGGCTTTCTGGAAATCTAAGTACACTATGTCCACTGGATCCCCCTTGTCCACAAGTTTGTTGACCCCCTCAAAGAACTCTAATAGATTAGTAAAACACAATCTCCCTTTACAGAAACCTTGTTGACTTTTGCGCAACAATTTATGTTCTTCTGTGTCTGACAATTTTATTCTTTACTATTGTCTCAACTAATTTGCCTGGTACTGACATTAAATTTACCAGTGTGTAATTGCCAGGATCACCTCTAGAGCCCTTCTTAAATATTGGCGCTACATTAGCTATCTTCCAGTCATTGGGTACAGTAGCTGATTTAAAGGACAGGTTACAAACCACAGTTGATAGTTCTGCAATTTCACATTTGAGTTCTTTCAGAACTCTTGGGTGAATGCCATCTGGTCCCGGTGACTTGTTACTGTTAAGTTTCTCAATTAATTCCAAAACCTCCTCTAGTGACACTTCAATCTGTCACAATTCCTCAGATTTGTCACCTACAAAAGTCGGCTCAGGTTTGGGAATCTCCCTAACACCCTCAGCCGTGAAGACAGAAGCAAAGAATTAATTTAGTTTCTCTGCAATGACTTTATCGTGTTTAAGTGCTCCTTTTGTATCTCGATTGTCTAGGGGCCCCCTGGTTGTTTAGCAGGCTTCTTGCTTATGATGTACTTAAAAAACATTTTGTTATTACCTTTTGAGTTTTTGGCTAGCTGTTCTTCAAACTCCTTTTTGGCTTTTCTTATTACATTTTTACATTTAATTTGGCAATGTTTATGCTCCTTTCTATTTACCTCACTAGGATTTGACTCCCACTTTTTCAAAGATGCCTTTTTATCTCTCACTGCTTCTTTTACATGGTTGTTAAGCCACGGTGGCTTTTTTAGTTTTTTTACTGTGTTTTTTAATTTGGGGTATCCGTTTAAGTTGAGCCTCTATTATGGTGTCTTTGAAAAATGTCCATGCAGCTTGCAGGGATTTCATTCTAGTCATTGTACCTTTTAATTTCTGTTTAAATAACCTCCTCATTTTTGCATAGTTCCCCTTTCTGAGATTAAATGCCACAGTGTTGGGCACCTCATTCCCACAGGAATGCTAAATGTTATTATATTAGGATCACTATTTCCAAGCGGTCCTGTTATAATTACCTCTTGGACCAGATCCTGCACTCCACTCAGGACTAGATCGAGAGTTGCCTCTCCCCTTATGGGTTTCTGTATCAGCTGCTCCAAGAAGCAGTCATTTAAAGTATCGAGAAATTTTATTTCTGCATTTCATCCTGAGGTGACATGTACGCAGTCAATATGGGGATAACTGAAATCCCCCCATTATTATTGAGTTTTTTATTTTGATAGCCTCTCTACTCTCCCTTAGCATTTCATCGTCACTATCACTGTCCTGGTCAGGTGGTCGATAATAGATCCGTACTGTTATATTCTTATTAGAGCATGGAATTACTATCCATAGAGATTCTATGCAACATGTGGCTTCATTTAAGATTTTTATTTCACTTGATTCTACATTTTCTTTCACATATCTTGCCACTCTCCCTACAGATATGCATATGTATATTATCTACATTGTACAGCATGTATGCTAGCATACCTAGAGATATTTAGTTATGTTTCAACAAAATGCTCTCAGGTCACATCTCTGTTGCTTACTGCCCCTCACGACATGAGACTTAAAGGACACAACACTCACTGAAAAGAACATAACATGTTGGTGTAAATTGGCATAGCTTCATAAGTCAATGTGCTGCATCAGCTGACATCAGCAGTGAATTTCAGCTGTAGATGAAACTGGAAGAAAGTTGCAGCTTGAATGCGTTTTTGAGCAGCTGAGAACTAAAAATATTTAAAACAGGTATAAGGGTTGAAAAATATTGTTCTTATTGCAATAGTCACCTACAGGTGGCAAAACAGGTTGCCAGTTTAAGCACTGGTTATTTCAAGGCATAATTACCAACCTTACCAAAGTTACGAGAAGCTAGTTACTAGGTGCCCAATTACATCACTGCTATTTCCAGTGCAAAGAATCTGCAATAATCTCTTTCATCCTGCATTTGTGTGGTAATGAAGGGGGAGTTTGAAGGGGATCTGAAGCATTTCCTCTGCTCTGCCCTGGAATATGGACTTTGTGAAGAACCCTTCACAAGTTTATGGGAGAAGAAAATCATGTGTTCAGTAGAAAACTGGCATCCAGTTAAAGCATTCTCTTGTGAGGCTTGCAGCCAGTGCTGCATCTCATCACAGAGGTTCAGATAAGTATGGATAGACTTCAGATACTTCAGACTTCCAAACTTCATTTTTACAAAGCAGGCAGATCTCTGAACCTTCTTCCACTCATATCTTTGTGCTTCCTTCCATCTCTCTCCTCTTGTGTGCTCATTAGGAGTCCCCCTCCCTAAAAACACACTTTGTCGGTGACATCTTGCAGTACTTAACTGATGATTATAAAAATAAAAACTCAATAAAAATAAAATAATTCTTCCGCACCATTTTGAGGATGGAGCTTAATCTCTCTAATGTAATTTAAAATGATGTAATCTAGTCTATGATACTTGTAGGTGCCATACTAGCATTTGGTTATCCTCAGTGAGATTTTAAAGATGTAGCACAGAACTTGCAGCCAATGACTAACAGGAGGCTAAAATGGCTTTAAGCCACCTTTGTGCCTTCCCTAACTTGGTTGTTCTAGGGCTCGTGCAGCCCCCTGTATAACATAGCTCTGGGTGCCTATCTAAATTACAGCAGTCTGCCTGGACTGCTGTATGGGCCCCATCATTTCCATGGAACCTCCGAAGTATTGTGGCCCCATCTCCAACTTGCCACTCCTGCCCTGCTTCTGGCATACCCCCTAAACCAGGGCTGGGGGGGTTCTCCAAAGGCAGCCTAATCGCTGTTTTCTGCAGTGGCTGTCCCTGGGGAATTATCCCATGGCCAGATATGGAGCACTTAAGGCCCCTTCACGCTGCTCTGGCCCATCAGACTTTAATGAGCCAGAATGGGAGGGTGGATCTCCCCTCAGGTATATAAGGTGTCTTCAAAGCACCCTTTGTAGTTAATGGAAAGACTCCAATTGACTTAAGTAGGAGCCGGATAAACCCCATAGTCTGGAAGCGTTTCTTGTTGTGGAGACTGTCTTCCCATATATGGCAAAACATCAGAGATACTGACATGACAGCACAACAAGTAATAAAAATTACTACTACTACTAAGTAATCTTTGGAAGCTCACCCCCTATTAATCTGGAGGACATGTTCAGGTAGAGAGATTAGTTTAGTATTCTTTGTATTGCAATAGTGCCAAAAAGGCCTCAGTCAGGGATCAGGGCCCCATTATGATAGGGACTGTATTAAAAGTTTGAAACATACAATTCTTAGTATTAAACATCTACCCCAACATATTTGAGCATCTAAAATTCCAGCTGATCAGTTCGCACAGGTATCTGCTGTCCCTCTGCTAGCATTGCTCCAATGTTGAGATAAGCAGGGCTTGGGGAAATGGGGAAATAACATGTTTTCAGACTTCCATGGTATTTGGAAGTTAACTTTAATGTGACTGAAGAAAGCAAAGCCAACCTATCTGGGTATAAAAGTTATCTATCCCTGTTGCTCATTTTACTCCACTTGTAGCACGTTTGCCAGGAAAAACTGAGAACACAACTTCTTGTCCCAATTCCAACTTCTTGCTCTAAGGCAAATTATATATAGGCATATTCTTGTTTATTTAATGACATATGTGTGAGCTTCCACCTGGTGCATGTGTGAATTTAAAAAATTCACAGTACTTGGATATCAGGCTTAGAAGGCTTCTAAAGAACATTATAAAAAAGTGGTTTTCAATTTTTAATCATTATCAACATAAAAGCGCAGCAGAGGGTTGATCTCTCCTCTTTTCTATAGCCTTAGCCTAAAAATAAAACAAACTCAAATTCCTTTTGTTAAATTTCCATCTATTATAGTTTGAACTTTTCTGAAACCTCACTCAGCTAATGACGTTTAATCCACACGTGGCTTAAAGCAACAAGATAGGGGCCTGTGTGTGTGGTGGGTGAATGTGGTTTGGCAGAAGAGGAAGCCTTCTGGATCTAAGGGGCAGAAAGCAATGGAAAATGGAAGCCAGACTATTGCCCCTGTTTTTCCAGCTGTCTGACTGGTAACATTTTACTCTAATAAAACAGGGGAAAAACTAATGAGGTTGTGAAGAAATCCTAAGTAAACTGACAATACCATTCACTGTTCAGTTCACTGTTCACACTTAATCTCCATAATTTATGCTGTTTTTCTATATGAAATAGCCTGTGTTCCCCATATAGAAAAAGAAAGCTTTCAGCAGAGTGCTCAGGGGCTCGAAGATCTCTTTTCCTGGGGGCTGGCATATCACATTGGGGTAGATGTTTAATACTAAGAATTGTCAGGCCAGTGCATATTTTAGCTTTGCAAAATAGCGGGCAGTCTCCTAAGGAGTTTAGAAAGAAACAATGGTGGATTTTAGAAGAAAAAGAGGGACATTAAAGAAATCATCTGTATGAAATCCTTCTCTAATTATATTGTTTGAAAGAGAGCCAAATTGGCTTTTAAAAAGATAAAAAGAAGGGCGGGAACTCTGGATTCACTATGGGAAAAATCAGTGATTTCAGGTGGGATCTCTTATATTGAATCAGGATCTATAATTCAGATTATTAGTCCCTTGATCTGTGGTTTTTACATAAGGTGAAACATTTTGAACATGTTCCATAATTTAAGATTCAGCAGATCTGATTATTAATTAGGAAAGAGTCAGTAAAATTTTTCAGCCACAGAAAAACCGATTTGCATTTGTAGAGGTCATAATCATCTAGAAAGGTACTTATGTGGCTATTGACACCTCAGTATTTGAATACCTCACAATCTCTAATGGGTGTTATCCTCAGAACACTCATGTGCAGTAGTGAAATAGTAGTATCCCCATTTACAGATGACCATGTAGCTGATAATACTAGACGTATTATCAATTCTTTATCATTGCAAGTTTGAATATAACTAACTTTCTCATCTGAAATTTATCTTGCATCCTTTTTATCAGGTTATCTAAAATGCTCCAGTGAGTGGAGAAACTGGTTCCCCTTTACTGAAATGGAGTAAAAGACTTGTGTTTCATTTAGAGATGTGAAAAGGGGGAGGGATAGTTCAATGGTTTGAGCATTGGCCTGCTAAACATAGGGTTGTGAGCTCAATCCTTGAGGGGGACATTTAGGGATCTGGACCAAAAATTGGGGTTTGGCCCTGCTTTGAGCAGGGGGTTGGACTCAATGACCTCCTGAGGTCCCTTCTAACCCTGATATTCTATGAAAAGTTGAGGGTGCTTTTGATTTTGCAAAACCTCCTTTTGCAGAAGTGTTCACCCCACACTGGTCTGGAAAGGGTTAATGAGGATGCGAAGCAGCTGATTAAATGGTAGGCCACACCATTAGAGGAATTAGATGGCCTAGGTAACTGCTGATTGATTATGGAGCCCTGCTGAGAAGGAAAAGGAGAGGCTAGTATAAAGGCAGGGGGTTGGGAGCTGCACTGAGGAAGCCTGCAGTTACTTTCTCGGTATTATAATGGTGGAGGCCTCACTTACTGCTCTAATGGAGAATGTGAGCATGTGGTTGTCCCCATACAAAGGGACAGTGAGAGACTGAAGTAGGAAAGAAACAGGGAAATAGACAATGGAGCTGCGGTATGCAGAGGCTTGCTTTGCTGAAGGCAAGTGCAGCCTCTCTTGAGGTGGACCTCAGAGTTCCTGCTCCTGCTGAAGGGGGCTGACAAACAGCAAAGGGGGACCCAGATCCTACTCATGTAGGTCTTAGGAAACCAGCAGAGATGAGACATAGATATTTCTGCTTGGCAAAGTTGGCCAAGAAGCAGAATATCCACTCAGGATCCTGTGGGAAATGAGCTCCAGGCCCAAGAGGCCGTAAGACCAGCTAAGGGACTGTTAGGCCTTTGGGCGGAGGGGCCATCTAAAAGAGAATGCCCCACCTATACAGAAACCAGACGCCTTAGCCTGAAGGCAAGGATGTAGAAAAGCCCAAAGGCATCCAACCTGTTAGGAGAGCAGGAGGGAGAGGCTCTTGTTTTTCTTGTAGGGAAGTGGGACATGTGAGGAGGCATTGCCCTGACAAAGAACAGAATAGTAGTCCAGGGTGAGGCAAGGTTCTGGCTAAGGACCTGTAGGAAGAGGTAGTGACTCACAGCCTGGGCATCACAGTAATAGAGAAAGCTGACTGTGCTGTAATGACAGATGGTTGGAAGGAACTGGAAGAGAGAGAATGAGGTTCCTACAAGGATAAGCCTGAAGGAGGCAGGAAGAAACACAGCCTAGGTAGAATACTGTGGGAAAGGGTACTGGGGGGTTGTGAGGAGCACAGAAATAGGCTACATGAAGAGCTGCTAGCCGCAGAGCAGACCTTGCAGGTGGTGTGCAAGACCTGGAGTTCCAGTGGGAAAAATTCAGAAACACTATGGAGGAGCAGGGCAGATTGCATCTCCTGGTGGAAGACTCGAAGTAGGAAAGGGATGACCTGTGGGCCCAGCTTTGGCAAAATACAGGGCACGAGGAATCTGTATCCCCTAGGGTTGCAAACCTGAGAGGGAGAGTATGTGATAGTAGGGTAAACACCCTCTGCCTGGAAAGGGATAGTGAGGTTGAGAAGGCACTAATTAACCAGTTGGCCACCTAATTTCCCTCAGTTGTGGCCTAAATAACCCCAGATTGATGATGGAGCTGAGAAGGAACAGATGGGACTAGCATACAGGCAGGAAGCTGGCAGCAGAGAAGGGCTGCAGACTGCAGTGAGGAAGCCTGCAGCCACTCTCTGGGCAGTACGGTGGTGAGCAGACCCATTACATTCCTCAATCAGACTTTTGGTTCTACACAATCAAAACTAAAATGAGGGCTAGCTGACATCTGGATTCCACATTCTTTCCATCTAAAAGTTCAGAGATGTTTGAAGACATGGTCTGGGGTTTGGCCCATTTCAATAGAAGCTTATTATTCTGATCAGGTAGAAAGGCAGAAAACTTCTTGAATCAGTTTGTCTTGAAATACATTTAACTGACTGCAAGACAATAATAAATTACTGCTTTCCTTCCACACTCATATTTTTTCCCACTGAAATATCGCAGGCCTTGGCACTGCTTAGACAAAATAATCCTTTGGCCTTGGTTTTCCTGAGTCGTAGTACAACATTCCCTCGATTAGGGAAAATTAAATAGACTAAAATATGAAAATATTAGATAAATATACGCAAGAGCACAATTACAGAGGAGCAATATTTCTCTGACCTTCACCTGAACTTGTAAATTACTGATTTCTTTTTGTGGTAGTTGCTTAACATGCCCCACTTTAGTTGCTGCCAGTTATTATAAGACAGCAAAAAAAACCCCACAAGGATCTTCTTAAGCTCAATCTGAACCAGACAAACCTCAAGAAATATTTGGGTGCAGCTGTGATGATTAGTGGCTAAAAAGAAAAGAAGAAAATTCAAACCTGCAAACCAAAGCTTTGTATCTATACATTATATAAAGTAGCAATTACTGGCACATGCATTGAGGAGAGGAGCATAGCAAGGGTGTGCCTTTTTTGTTTCCAAGAGGTTATTTAGGACAGTAAAGTATGCACATCCTGAGGTTATGCAGCTGTCATCTTGTTTGTTGATCCTGACTTCTGGAGTTGCAACCGCATGAATCCAAAAGTTTTCATGGATATCTGAAGGCAATAGCTAAACGGGGCCATGCCCAGTGGCTAGAACCGGTTGTTAAATTTAGAAGCCCTTTTAGAACCGGTTGTTCCGCGAGAGACAACCGATTCTAATTCTAAATGTAACCAGCCAAAAGTGGCACCTTAGGCGTCAACTCCATGGGTGATCCGGGGCCGGAGCACCCAAGGGGAAAATTTGATGGGTGCAGAGCACCCACCGGCAGCTCCCTGCCCGGCCCCAGCTCACCTCACCTCCGCTCCGCCTCCTCCCCTGAACGCACCGCCCTGCTCTGTTTCTCTACCCCCCTCCCCGGCTTCCCGCGAATCAGCTGTTTGCGCGGGAAGCTGGGGCAGGCTGAGAAGCAGGCCGCGGCTTCCTGCTCAGGCCCAGGGAGGCGGAGGTGAGCTGGGGCGGGGGGGAGGGGCATGAGGAGGGCTGCCCACACTGCAGCAGGTAACCCGGGGAGGGGGGGGCATGCAGGGGAACCGCTTCCCGCCCCAGCTCATCTCCACCACTCTCGGCCTGAGCGTGAAGCCGTGGCCTGCTTCTCAGTCCTCCCCGGCTTCCCGCTGAACAGCTGATTTGTGGGAAGCTGGGAGGCGGAGAAGCAGAGCAGGGTGGTGCATTCAGAGGAGGAGGCAGAGCCGGAGCAGAGTTGAGCTGGGCCGGGGGTGGGGTGGGGAGCTGCCGGTGGGTGCTCTGCACCCATCAAATTTTCCTCTTGGGTGCTCCAGCCCCGGAGCACCAAGGGAGTTGGCACCTAAGGTGCCACTTTTGATGTGATCAGTGGGGAAGTGGCCGCTCCCCTGCTCCCCCCCAGCTACGCTCCCCCACCCCTAGGAGCCAGAGAGGTAAGGTAAGGTAAGCACCTCTGGGACTCCCCACCTTGCCCCCTGGCAGCTGCCTCTGGCTCTTAGGGGTGGGGTGAGCACCCACTATGGTGGCCCCCCACTATGGTGGCCCACAAGACCCTCCTGCCCAGTTCTGGGGGCAGTCAGGGGATAGGGGAGCGGGATGGATGGGGTAGGGGTCCGAGGGGGGGTGTCAAGGAACGCTGGGGGGTTGGATGGGGCAGGAGTCCTGGGGGGCAGGGGCAACAGCCCTCTTGTGGGGTGAGGAGGGAACCTGTTAAGATTTTGGCAGCTCATCACTGGGTATAATGAGTGGTACATACTGAAGTTGGGAAGTTTTGAGGCAGGAGTTCAGATTTTACTAAGATTCCAAATAACAGAACTGATACACTTAGAATAATAGAATATCAGGGTTGGAAGGGACCTCAGGAGGTCATCTAGCCCAACCCCCTGCTCAAAGCTCCAACTAAATCATCCCAGCCAGGGCTTTGTCAAGCCTGACCTTAAAAACCTCTAAGGAAGAAGATTGCACCACCTCCCTAGGTAACCCCTTCCAGTGCTTCACCATGCTCCTAATGAAACAGTTTTTCCTAATATCCAACCTAAACCTCCCCCACTGCAACTTGAGACGATTACTCCTTGTTTTGTCACCTGGTACCACTGAGAACAGTCTAGCTCCATCCTCTTAGGAATCCACTTTCAGGTAGTTGAAAGCAGCTATCAAATCCTCCCTCATTCTTCTCTTCTGCAGACTAAATAATTCCAGTTCCCTCAGCCTCTTCTCATAAGTCATGTGCTCCAGCTCCTGATCATTTTTGTTGCCCACCGCTGGACGCTTTCCAATTTTTCCACATCCTCCTTGTAGTGTGGGGCTCAAGACTGGACACAGTACTCCAGATGAGGCCTCACCAATGCGGAATAGAGGGGAATGATCACGTCCCTCAATCTGCTGGCAATGCTCCTACTCATACAGCCAAAATGCTGTTAGCCTTTTTGGAAACAAGGGCACACAAAATTCTAACTTTCATTTATAAATCTCACCCAATCTCTGGGCTACTTATAGTGAGAAAACATCCAATTTATTTCCATGAAGTTGTTGAGAATATTCTATAACCACAGGCATTTTGTTAACTTTTACAACAAAGTAGAGATTTCTAAGGTGAAATTTTTTACTTCAGTGGGGCAATGGAAGTTTTGCCGCTACTTCAGCGTGGGCCAGACTTTTACTCTATTATTTCTTTTTCTTCCTATTAATGGGCCTGATCCAAAGCCCAGTGATGTCAACGGGCATTAGAACATACCCTGTTAAATCTCTTTTCCAGCCCATCTTCTGCTTTTGAATAGGGTCTCCCACCAAACTGTAATGTAGCTAATGGGCCCATACATAACACATGCAGAGTTTTGTCACACTAGATACCCAAGGGCTTGTCTAGAGTCAGTCCCACAGTTCAGACTATGGGGATGTGAATTGCAGTGCACACTAGTCCTCTAGAACTAAGTTAAAAGATGACCTAGGTACCTTTTTAATTTGTGCCTGCAGCATCCACGTGGGCAAGTTACAGCGTAGCATGCTAATGCACCCTAGAATTCAAATCCTCCCCTATCTTCCCCCAGTCAAAACTGCAGGGCCGTGTAGACATATTTTTATTTTAATTCGTACAGAATTTCTGTTAACATTGACCTGAAAATGAAGGGGTAGAGGGGAAGTTTCTGTGCCCCATTCCCTTCCCCTTTAATGTATTAAGGAGCCCTGAAAGCTGTTGGTTGGTTTTTATCTGTTTCTGGTTTTACACCGGAGCAGCAGTTCTTAATCTTCTCCATAGCATGACCATGAGTTTCAATAGCAAAACAGTTTCGGGACCCCACTCTCCTAGTTTAAGGATCACCATCCTACCTCCTCATCCTGCCATAAAGAAACTGAGTGTGGCCGTGTGCCACCCTCCCATATTGAGAATTCATACGCTGTAAGTATTGGATCTTGACCGCCCTGTTTTGCTGGGGGCTGTAAATGGAAGCAGAAGGGCCTTATTCTGCAGCAGTATTGACATTAGTTATGGTTTAAAACCAAAGTAGCAATACCTCTGTTCTTTCTCCTTTTCCCACACACAGAAGGAGTCATGCAAGAGAGGGTGTGGCAGCTGGGAAAACAGGCAACATATTTTTCTATGAACTGTGATACCAAAAATCTCAAGTTTTCTTCATTAGAGAAGATGAACAACTGTTCTATCCAAGAATGACCCTTGTCTGACCAAGACAGATGCTGATACTTCAGACAAAATTACCGAGGGATTCTATAATTTCATGTTAAAAGTTGATACTTTTGGAAGAACAAATGAAATCATCTTCATCTCACCCACAGTCTTTTTCATGGGATAACACCTGCTGAGAGCCTTCTGTTACAAAGCTTTTGAAGGCTGATGGCAGCTTCATGCTAATATACTTCAGTGGCCCTGGGATTTAAATCCATATCCTTAGGATTAAGTAAAATCAATTTAAAATGAATAACCCTTTATAGCCAATATGCCTGTATCCTTCACGAGGCACAGAATGGATCGGTTTAGATGGTAGAGTTTAAACCCACTTAGATTTCTAGATTCAGTACCCTTTTCTATGCTTTATATTTGACTTCTATTCACTGCTCTTAAGTTTGCTTAGTGTTTAAGATAAATGGCAGAGCTCTCAATTAATACTTAATAGTATTAATACCCAATATTTGCCTTACAGTAATACCTCAGTTCCTCTCCCTCCAGGGCATTGATAATGAGAGACTGAGGCTTTCACTCCTAGTTTGCTCAAATGAACTTAGACATGGGTAGGGACCATAAGTTACCATCTGAAGGTGTCTGTGATGAAGTGGTGGTGTCAGTCCAGTTCCTAGTGGATGGACAGTCATCTCTCAAAACCCACAACCACACTGGCCGTAACTGACGCGGAAGCGAAGGGTTTAATCCTGTTCCACTGATGTCATTGGCAAAACTCCCATAGACTTCCATAGATACAGGACTTCCCCCTCTCCGCCCCCCAAGGATTTAATGGTAAAAACATAATATGGTCCTGATTCTGAACTTATTCATATCAGTTTTAAACTGGTGTGCCTCCATTGCCCAATACACCCTGGAACGGTGAGAACAGAATCAGGCCCTTCTGTGTTCCTGGGAAATACAAAGTTAGTCTGGCCAACAGATCATACGTTTTGCAGGTTTGTCCAATACCAGAAATCGGCTTAATACTGGTATTTTGTATCTCTGTGGAATGGCAGCTGACAAGTGGTTAAGACTGTGAAACCACTGAGCAGTTACTTGAATAGTAGTCCAATTGAAATCAACTGCTTACCTATTGGGATCTGGCCCTAAGAGTTCAAGAGAAAAGGAAAGACAGGGGAAATCTGCCATTTTCACAGTCAATATTATAAAGGGATCGTAACTGTCTGTCATGGATGATGAGGTGAGTTTACCAGGAAAAAGAGAGAATCTTAAAACCTAGATACTCTTAATTCAGCTTTCACCTTTCAGAAATAATATAGATACTAGTAATATGTCTCAAAAGGATAAACTTATGAACAAGCGTCATATTGCCAGACTTCTGCAATTACACATTTGTAATATATATTACAAATAATATATATATAAATATTTATACACACACACACACATATACATGAGACACATTGCATAAACAGATAATATAAGTTCATATATACACTATATACTGCAGGAATCTGTTTTATCTTTTATATATAATATTATACAGACACACATTTTGAAAATGATGGAATAGAAATAAACTTTATCCGCATGTTGCAGTAAGCAAAGGTCTCAAGTCTGTCTTAAAACCAACGTTTATTCTGAGATTTGGTCACAAACCCTGTTTGTTTAATTTAGAAGTAACTTTATCTTAGTGCTAAAGGAATCAATCGAATTTCCAAAAACTAACTAACTAAAGTGCAGTCTATTCACGTGCAGAATTGTATTTAATTCCACTCAATGTGCACACTCCATCAGAACCTGTGCAGTGATTTATTCATCCTTTTATGAGTAAGTTCAGTGTAACAACAAGGAGGCAATCTCTCTTTCACTTAAATGAGACAGCTAAAGAGTAAGTGCAGAAAACGTAGGCAGGATCAGCTGACAGATTGCTTTTGTGTTGCTTCATGTCACGTTTCACATATAGGATTTATATCTCTTCTGAAGAAGGATCTCTCTAAATATAATGGTACAGACAAACACAGATAGATATATATATGTTTGTCTCTACAAAACATACACACACACACTGTTCCCTTTGGGGGAAGAGCACTAGACCTCTTTAAAGTAGAATAACTTGCATATAGTCCAAAACTTTTATATTTGGGAACCAACATTTTAGGTACTCGATTTCATATGAAACAAAAGTGACTGGCGTTTGGAGGTGCTTCTTATCTGAGGCTCCCATTTGAGATCCAGTGCTCATTTGGGTCACATTTCTGACCACTTTGGGAAAAGTTACCCTTTCTCTTCTGGACAGTGTCAGCTGCCATGAAGCCACTACTCAAAGCAGATGCTAAGATCTTAACAGCAATTTACCATCACACCTGCTCTTCATCAAATGACAGCTTTTAAAAATCACAGATTGTCATAGTGGATCAGAACCAGGCACAAGCGCTGTGCAGAATGCTAACTATGCAATTTGTTTCCTCACCGATAGCAGAGCCTGAACACACATGCATACTCCCATGCTCTCTGCTGCACAGAAGCAGCTGGCATTGCTGGATGCCTTATTTATCTCCTGTAGAGAATGTCTGCAGCACCCATCTCATATGTGACCTAGAGACCCCTTGGTGCTAAATGACAGAGTTCATAAGGCTTTCCAGGGATATGATATATGGATCCAATATCTACATCATAATATTTGAGGAGTTATGTATTTATAATGAAATTAAGTTTTTAAGGTCTTGGAGTTAAGGCAGCTCACTAGGAGGTGCCATTCGTCAGAGATGTCCCTTTCATGCAGGAGGTAACTTACACTTACCTATCTTTCTGTGTTCTATGCCTTATATCAGTTCTACGTGAACTGAAAGATGAGGAAATCTACAGGAAGAAAAAGCAAGGGGTGTCCTGTTTATTCATAAAGACAAAGGATTGGTCTGGTATGTCTTGGAGTGCAAAGAAATACACTTCACCTAGCAAGTAAACTGGCAGCATGCTCGTCTCATGAAAACAGGGTCACAGCCAGTGTGGCTGTAAAGCGCTGCAAGGATTTTGGGTGAGCAATACTCTACTAGACATATCTTATTAAATCTACGCTCTAAAATGCATGGTATCATTTTATTTTTATATGTAACCATTCGTTTCCAATACTTCTACTTGAATTTCTGTTTTGTGAAATAAGCATATTTGATGTAGATATGAACAAATCAAACTGCTATGAGGTGGAACTGATAAGCTGGTCGTACCACTTCTTTGGAAGCAGCAGAGCGGTGAATACTGCGAGCGTCCAGTGGAGCAGGAGCTGGACACTCCAGGGAGATGCTTGAGGGCTGGAGTGTGCCAATCACTAACCTGAAGAGTGACAGCAGGGCCTGTGAGGCCTAGAGGGGAGAGCTTATGTTTGCCCAAGGCCAGTAAGTTGGAAAGCTGACCCATGGCAGGCTCAGGCGAGGCTTCCTCACATTAAGGGCAGGTGGTAGCGAGATGCCTCATAACCCTGGGTTCCCCTGAGAAGTCACAGCATCATGGCCATGTGTGCTATATAATACTAACGGGAGGACAAGCACAGCTCAGTGACTTCATTTAAACTGCCTCTGTTGGGGCCTTAATGCTCCCATTGCCCCTTATTTATTCATACTATCCATGATTAGGGTAGTCACCACAGGACTCCTTTCAGTGACTGTAACCCCACATTCCTACTCTCTCCAGAGCAGTAAATGTTCTTTGCTAGTCAGAACCTTTCAGAGAAAGAAGTTACATAGCCTGCTTCTCTGTCTCGTAAGAATTCAGTTGTAAGCCAAGAAATGTGCGCCCTCTTCAAGTTGAGCCTGTCAGTTACTGGGCTCATGGGAGGGGGCAATCACAGAAATGAAAGAAAGAATAAGCAGATGAAATGATAAATATTGGCTCCTCTCCTTATTTACCCTTCATGTTGCCATTAGAGGTCATGCTCAATCTCATGATTAGCTGACAGGAGAAGTTCTCTCCCATACTCAAACTGATCTGAGGGGGAGCTTTCTGCAGAAGAGCTTAGAAAGCCTTCCCCAAACGCATCCAGGCCATTATCCCAACATGGTGTCAATGTGTCCCCCTGACACAAAAGGGAATTCCCAGAAGGTACCACCCCCACAGTCACTGTATAAAGTCCAGTTAAAAAATAGAAATCAAACTGTATCTCTGGACAGGTCCATTGCAAGCCCCACTCAGTTTTTCTAATGGAACTGGGAGCTCTTCCTCTTCAGGGTAAGCATAGGAATAATTTGACTTCTATATTAGGGAAGGGGGCAGCTCCAGTCAGGCCAAAGGGGGTGTGGGCAAATTCTGCACCTGCCTGAGGCTTGCAGCTGGGGCGGGGACCTCCTCCCTGCCACCCCCCACCCCAACTGCACCCATGAGAGTATGTGAAGAATTGAGGTTAAAAGTGACTCTTCTTCATAATTGCTGGTGGCTCATTTCAAATGGACATCATCAATCCTGCCTCTGATGACTGTGGTCTTTTGGTGGAAGAATTGTGTTCCCTGATCCAGTCTTCCCGACGAGCACTCGTATTCCCTGACAGTGGCTGACTTTGTTACTGAACTGATATGACACTCCTTTTCTCAAGTGGTGAAGACACCAGGGCTTATTCTTTTAAACAGTGCAAATGCATATTTTGCAGGACTTCATTAAAACGTATGGATGAACTCTATCTTGTGATGGGGTAACACTAATGCTGGCAAAGAGAATGGTAAGCAGAGTGTCTCTCTGTCAGCATTGGTGGTCTGCAGGAAACCATACAGTGTGTCAGATTTAGGCCTGCCTAGCAATCACCATTGCATGTTTGGCCCCAACATCTATTATAACTCTTCAGTTAAGACCAGGCATATAATAATGGATGGGGTCTCACCATGATGCAGCATTACTGGATCTCAGAGGAAATATTTGGAGTCCTTGCTCTAGGTCTTCCATAAGAAAATGCTTTGGCAAAGCTATCTTGAGAATGTGTGATGGAACGTATCACTTTTAAGCAGTAAATGTGAATTAAGGAATTATCTCTGGCCAAATTCCTACGTTTGCAAATAAATCAGATGCAAAGTAAAGAGAGCAGCCTACATGATCTAATGATCCCTTCTGGCCTTAGATTCTATGCAACCTGACTGCAAAATACATGCAAAGAAGCCAGAGGGCCACCAAACTACTTCAATACTGACTCATCTGGCACAAACTTCCTCCATAAACTCCTGTGAATATCCTATGTACGTACACAAGAAATAGTCCTTGGCCTGCTTTGCTTCCGACCACAGCCCCCCAGTATCTCTGCTTATAACTGACAGCATTTGAAGATTAGACAAGCTTAAAATTACTTTTGAAAATTTCCTACACGCTTATCTACCAGTTTAGGCACAGAGTCCTTGAGCTTTAAAAATCTGGCTATATGTGCCTAAATATGGATTTAGGTACCTAAATGTAGTTACCTAGGAGTAAAGTTCCAAAAGTGTGTTAGGAAATGAAACTCAGGAGATTTGTGCTTCTAACGTGCTATGGTGCTTTAAAAGTTGTGGTCCTATTTTCCCAAAGATCCATAGCAAGAGCAATGGTCATAGTCTCTTGGTATAGTAAACAGTTCATGTGCATGTGGCAAATGCTGCTGTAATTTGGGGATGGGGATACGGATATCGAGACATGCTGGGTCTCCAGACAAACACAGCTTCATACTGCATAGTCAAGCATAATTCCTTTGCCTAAATCCATATAAATATCCTGAATACAAAGTACAACAAAACTCCTGAATTTTTAGCCCCTTTTCTCTTTGCTGTAGGTAATGTACATTAAGGAAATAGTGCAGCTGATACAGTTATTCTGAACTGTGGCAGGAAGTGAGGTTTTTAACAGAAAGAGCTTTAAAAATTCCAGATGTACTCGCATTAAACCCACCAAAAAAATCTAAGCCCAGGATCAACTCTCCATTCCAACTAAACCCTATCAGACCTCAAAATGTAACTTTTAAAGAAATGCCAGCCTTTTCTTTTAGAAAATCTTAATTGGTTCTTACTAATGAAACGGAAAATGCCATTTTGGAGGATGACAATACTTACATTGTTTTATTCCATTTTACTAGTCTGACTTCTAAGAATACTCGGCATATTACTGTGTTCCCTCAAAGCCCTCTCACAAAACTGAAATGATAGGGATTCTGTAGGTTTGAGTGAATGCAACAGCAGAATGAGGAGGAACTTTTAAAAACTGGAAGGGTTCCTTTTACCATGCAAGTGTTCTAAAGGCAATATTCTCATAGAAGTCTCAATTTCTTCCATTTTCAGGTGTTTAAGCTAAACAGTAACACAGAGGTTGATCATATTTTCAGGGTGCTATAGGAAACAGCACTGGTAATTTAGTAAGGTTAAGCTCTTCATCTTATTTAGATTGGGTGAATACTGGTGTTGGGAGGCAGTGCCATCTTTTTGATAAGGCATCAAACTGAGGTCTAGATCTCCTAAGGTTAGTTAAGATGGCACTTTTCACAAGGGCACATCAGTCTCGCTTTTGGAATCAGGTGAAATTCTTGGGTAAGTACATTCTACCTCCTCAAATTTCCTCAGCAGTTCAGTAGAATACAGTATTCATCTCCATTTCCTGTCCCCAAATCGCATGTGGTGGTGTTATATGCTGTTAAAAATATAGCTGTACTTCACTCCAGAGGTGGCTGTGCTTCAGTGTCAGGCCAGGTGATTCCTGGGCAGGTCCAGAATCCAATCTTGTAAATCATCTGAGCTGAGTGCTCCTATTGCCATCACTGGCAGTTCCAAACACAAGTCAGGCCCGTACTTTCTAAAACACTTTGGGATCAAACCAAATCACATCCACGTCCAATATGAATCACACATCTACATGGAGGAATTAAAGCTGAGCATGTTTTCCATATGCATTTGACTTTTTCCATCTCTAGTAACTGAGGTTGTAGGAGGTTTCCCAGCACATTTATCCCATCATTTGATTTGCTATCTAAATTTTGCAGACACATTCAATTATCTGCCTTCCAATTTATTTTCTTCTCCTTCTGTATAGATTTTGGCAGCCTTGCTCTGGTATGTTAAGAGGTAGGAAAAAAATGCTCCTCACCAACCCTGACCATCATTTCTTGAAGTGATATAGTGGTCAAACAGCTGCCTCATATAACATACCCCCTTTGCCTTGTATATCCACTTCATCAGCTAATTTAAACTGGGCCATAAAGGGTTACAGAATGATTTATGCAGCTGTTCAAAGAAGCAACATATTTGCCAAGCTGAATTTCCATAAATCTATTTATTCTGCATGACATGCTACTTGTGAAAGCTGAGGCTATAATAAACATTTTTCACTAAGAAATTGGGAAGGACAATGGGAGTTTAAAAGGCCTCAGAGAAAGGAGGTCAGGAAAGCCACTTATTAAACTTATTATTAAAGGACGTAGAAGACTGTTTAGAGCTGCTGGAATATGAAATAAATGATCTTAAGGCAAAAAGGAAACTTTAGAACTGCAAAGGGAAGAGTAAAAGTAGATTAATAGAAAGCACAGATGAATGTGAATGTTGATCTGACACATTTACATTTACTGTATGACTATAAAGTCCTTATTCCACATTTCAGAGTGTAAGTCTGACCCTTTTAATGGGTGAAAGCAATGCCTTTAATGAAAGAATTTGGATCCAACTTCCTCTTGGCTATTAATTTTGTAGAAAATCCAATTTAAGACAAAATTCTTCCATTAAGCAACTTGACAACGAACATGCTAGAAGGTAATTTTAGTGAGGTAATCATTTATCCCAGCAGTAGCTAACTAAATTAAATAGGACAGCTTAAAAGTCTGTGTGTGAAGTCCCAAACAACTGCTAAATGTTATATTACATGCAACCATACTGGTTCTTGACATTTGCACTGGGAATAAATACTTCATATAGTAAAAAAATTACCCCATCGTCCCTCCCCAAGATTACTGTGGTCATTGAAAAAAATCACATGGCACTTAGCACAAGCATAGGGGTGTCATGTCCTGATGTCCTGGCCAAAATCTATTTTGAGAGAGTACTAAGAGCTCAGTCCTATGAGGTGCTGAAAAACTGCTGCAGTATGCTGAATGCCCTGAACTCCTGTCAAGTTGAGGGTGCTCACACCCTCTCAGGAAGTACTCAGCACCCAACAGTTTTGGGCCCAGAATGCTTACCTAAATGGCATCTACAGTTTCAAATAGATGTTGTATTTCTTTTCATCCCTTATATGAATTTACTGTGGCTGCACTGGTGAACAGTTGCTGAAGTGATGTGCTGCCAGTATATTTTAAGAGGGAGCTCCCAGAAAAATGTTCCCCTTTAGAGCGTGATAAACTTCATGTACCAGGCTGCCATGTAGATAGGAGGTGTGAAATACTGGGACTTTTATTTATTCATTCTCCCATTTAAACAAATTTCTGGCACATCTCTATATATAATTAAAAGGATTACATAGCTTGGCAAATATACTTATATTAACTCTGTAGGTAGAAAATATGTATCCTATATTCCTGAAAATATCCTCACTAGAGCTCAGTGGTCAACTTGTGTACTTTGAAATGAGAGGGAGCGGAGATTTTGTAAGGACCCCAGTGATATCCACTTCTGAGATCATTAATTGTATTACCATAGTGCCTAGGAGCCCTAGTCATGGACCAGGACCCATTGTGCTAGGTGCTGTACAAATACAGAATAAAAAGTTGGGTCCATTCTAAAGGCAAAATCTGGTTTATTTTAAAGGCAAAAGATTTTCTCTCCCGAAGTATTTTTATGACCCTCTGGGGAAAAAACATGAATATCAGGGGTGATGTAGCCATATCCATAGAAGGAGCGATTCCCATGAAGAGGCAGTGCAGTTACTCCCAATCCTCCCATCAGTTTGGTAGCAGGATTTTAACAAGTGACTCATGAAAATCACATTAGTGAGCAGGCGTTCTATCCCCCAAACAATTATATTGTCAGTGGTGCATGAAAGGATTTCATAAGTATGCCACATGCATTGGGATCCTTAGGAAAGAAACATCACTGTATAAATGTAACATTTACCAGAATGGCATAGAATGCACCAGCAAATTGTGTCCTTAGTACTAAAGCTTCTTAGGTTAAAAAGAAAAAAAGGCGGGGGGGTGGCAGGAATGCCTAGTCCTCTATAAAGGAGTGTTGATGGAGTCAAATAGAAACCTACATTGAAAAGATCAAAGCATCCATGCTGAAGAAAGAAATAACCAGTCCAAATGAGAAGAGCATAACATCTAATCCATTCGCTTATTTACTGAAGGAGCTCACTCAACACCTTCCAATAAAAATGAGAAATTTTTGTGTGTCACATGTCAGTAATAATCTCCGACACACACACACACACACACACGGACAGGCTTCTGAAGCATCATATATCAAAGTGCACTGTGAACTCTTTAGTATGTATACTGTTTTGTAGAAAATAGCCTATGGTGCAGCTCTTGTTACTGATATTCATATAATTCATGTTAGGATATTAGGCAGGTCAATGCCTTTCACTATTTGTAATTTTTTTTTAAAGTAACAGAAGATGCATTGTACACTGTTATCAATATGATCTCTGCCTGAGTAGGGACTGCAGTGTTTGGCCTGGAACAGGAAACAGAAGGCACAATTGAAGCAAGGGAATAATGGGATTGACCATTCCATTTCTTCTGTGACAACTAGAGTGGATTAAAATAGGGAGAGTTTGTCAAAGCAAGCTCAGACCGGCTTGGCTTTTGCTAAACCAAAGTCAACACCGGAGGTAGTTTAGAGCCAGCGTCCACTCATCCAAATCTCCAAAGACTGAGAAAGGGAGAAAGTTAAGGGACACAGCCCCTCTCTGTTAGAATATATTGTTACTGTGATGGAGTGAAAGAAATAGAGCTCTTAGCACTCTGATGAGTAAATTAATTTGTGAATTCAACAAAGAAAAGGACTGAATTAGCAAACATTTTACCAGATTTTGGGCTTGATTCTCCATCATCTTCCATCTTTTGCAGTCATTTATTACTCATAATTTCCACTAATGGCTTTAGAGATTCACTGGTGACAGACCAGACAAAACCTTGTTTCACCTTGCCAATCCCCCTGACTTCACTGTATGATTAGTTTTCATAGCTGAAGTTCATAATTCACCCCACACATCACCTTGGGAAAGCAAGTCTGAGTATCCTCTGACATGCACTGTCAAAAGTCATTCCACTGCAGTCAACTGAATGACTGTGCTATAAAATAAGGACTGGTGAGAGAAGACTAGTTACTTATCAATGAGAGCTCTGCAGGTGGAGGACTTCCAAAGAACACTGGGCTTTTCACATGACACAGCACTTCCTTTAATGCTTCTTATAGGAGGATTTAAAAAAAATCCATATGCGCCCAGTTTAAATATTTCAATTAATTATGTAGATGTAACATTACCTGCATTATGTCCACATTGGCACAGCACAGTTTTAACAAAACAGCAAGCTAAATGAACCCACTTAAAAATAAACATATTTTTTACACACAGAGGTGGCCTGTTTGCTTCTGAATGGCTAATACAATTTTAAAAAAACAAATACAACTTTGTCTTTGTAATTTAGATGTATGGACTTTAATACAATCAGACTATTTGGCTGTTACTTCCATCAGAGGCAAGGATACCTACTTCTCTATTTTAAAAAAATGAAGTGTAATGTTGAACTTTATAGACTGTGGTCCCAAATTTTCAAAAGTGACTTGGGATTTTAGGTGTTCAGTTTGAGATAAAGGGGCCTGATTTTCAGAGGGTGGGTGTACAGCACTTTCTAAAAATTAGGCCACTCCGGGTATGTCTACTAAGCTCAAGTCTGCGCGACCTGGGCTTGTCAACTTAGTGTTTCCAAGGTTTTGCTTGAGTGTCGCATAGCACTGTGAACCTGGGTTTATAGTTGCTGGACCCGGGTTTTACAGCTGTGCAGATGCATCCATATGGCACTACACCAACCTTCTGACTCAAGACTGTGGCTTGACCTGCATCCGATATACTGCAACATGACAGGGTTTGGACCTGAGTCACTTCAGGACTTGGGCTTGGACTCTTGCCCCCAGCAGGATCCTGGGACCTAGGTCCTGAGCGCTTGCTGACCCAAGTCATACTGATTTATGTGTGGATGGAAATGGGGCTTCCCTAAAGTTGGGAACAGAAAACTACTAGTTAGTTTAAAAAATGTATCCCAGGATTCCCAGAATACAATGATGCTATGATAAAATCTGAGAGAAGCTTGATGAGTTCTGCATTCAAAAGAGAAATAAAATCTCAGATTGATAGGTCTTTGGGGGTTTTATAAGTAGTGTTTTACCCTACAACGGTCGCTTCCATTTGGAAGTAGCTTTCATTACATGAACAACACCAAAGAGCTCATCAACTATTTGACCACAAAACTATTGACTACTTGGACTGTCAACACCACAAAGTAGCCCAAATAATAAATGAACTTTTTATTAAGTGTGGTTAACATTAGCATTACAATGAGGGATTGTTTGAAAACAAGCTGTATTGCTGTTGCTCAAAAGCTAAAAGAAAGCGGTTCTCAGTTTCTTTATTTCTCCTGGAGGGCAACCACAGGGGTTATATTAAATCTTTTAAAATATGTTGACTGTTGAAAAAGTGCTGCTGCTGCTCTAGTGACATTTTATGCTTTTTAATTACTATTAATTAAGTTAGTTGAAGTTGTTTACTTGTTCTAATAAGTTTTAAGCCTCGTGGAGAGACATAGCTGTCTGTAAACTTGAACAAACTTAGACCTGTTCCATTACTTATGTGGCATTTCCAGTGAAGACAGTGGGAGATCTACCTGGGAAACTTCTATTTGACTCTGGTGTTAGATACATGGCTGTGTGAAATGTGCACAGCAAAACCTGAAACCTGTGAAATTCACCTGGTCTGGGCATTCCAATATGAATTCAAAGTGAAAACAGTTTGCTTCAAAGGTCTAAGGCTCAAAAACTATCTGGAACAGCATTGCACTGCTTCAGAACAATGCAGCACTCATGGTTTGGGAGCACATGAAACTCCACACTTGAATTATAGCTATATGTAAATTGAAACCAAAGCAAACTTTGCGCTACCCTGGGGCCTGATCCCACATCTCTTACTTGGACAAGACTCCCCTGGCTTCAAGAAGAGCTTTATCCATGGAAGGACTGTAGGATTGAGCCCCAAAACCTCATGTTCCTACCTCTGTAGTAGCACTGAGGAATGTGTATGCACAAGAGTATACGTTGGTGGAATCAGAAACAGCCGGGGTTGGTCTCAATAGTCCATGAGGTAATTATAGATAGTATTCATCTTTTGCTAAATTGTATAGATTTAGAATGCTCTAATATATCCTGGGGTGGCTTATCCCTCCCCCACCCCCCACACACACCCTCACAACCCCAGAATTAGAGGATCTTAAAGATACCTTCCTTCCCTCCTCCCCCTTCCTCTTCTCAGCTCTGCTGAGCGCAAAAGCAATGAAGCAGAGGATCTGGCCACTACAGCTAACAGGACAATGAGGTGATGATAAAACTGCCACGCCAGATTAGTGGATTCCTGAGCCTGATTCTCCATGGATTTATGCCTTGTCTAGTCACTTATACCCATGTAAAGTGAATGGTTCGATTCTAAGGTGACTTCACTTTGTACAGATTTAAATGAGGGTACAACATGAAAGGCAAAAGAAAATCAGGCATAATGTATGCAGGAAATTGGAATTTTTAAGGCATTTTAAGGCACATACAATGGTAAATTCCACACGAATATCAAATAAACATTTAACAATAGCAAATGAGTCACAAACTCTATTTTAAATAGAAAGGGGAACATATTCTTGATTTCAAAAATAGAAATTAAGGGTGTAATCCTGCTCCCATTGAAATTAATTGCAAAACTCATCAGACCCTCAAGATATTAAAGTGGCTTACTTTTAATTACATTTCCTTCTTGATTCAAAGCATGACAAGGAATGAAAGCAACTAATGATTCAGTCATTTCAGATCTCCATCTTTCCTGATGAAAAACGGAATGGGTCAAGTTGCTGACTGGATTCCCCTATGTCAAATGCTGTTATTTGAACATAAAGGGACTTGTTCCTGAAAGATCAGGTCAGCTTTAAAATGCATCACTCTTTTTTTCCTCCTGATTACATTCTCTCTTCTCCCGCCACCCCCTTTCCTTCTTATTCCTGTATGTACTGCTATAATAATAGCGAGACACGAATCCAATCCAAAACATCAACAATCTCGCACAGGCATCCTGAGTTAAGAGGAACGACTTGACTGGTCATTGTTGCCTAATTTCATTATGTTTAAACCATAGGGGCTGATAAAAATAGTTAAATTTTCATAATATGCATTTTTTTTAAAGTGAAAATCATTCTACCAAAAATCAATAATTTTTACATGCAGTATCTTCTGGTAAAGAGATTATTATTAAAGAGGATGGACTTGGAAGTACACTAAAGCTGAAAGGCAGCATTGTCACATTTGAAGAGTAAACAGCATCACATTTCACCTTTTTCTGTCAGAATAGTGCATAATAGTGGTCCCATTGTACTGTAGATCGGGCAATTTTCCTGTCAAACACAGCAAGCTAAGAAATCCCTTTTCACATCCCAAAGCTCTTCTGACCATCTGGAAAGCAAACTTAATAAAAAATAAACTTACTGTTTTCATTTTACAAGAAGAGCTTACCACTCACTGCTTCAGATGATGTTGAATATATTACATATATATGTATAATTTTTTTATATAATTGTTTACTTCAGAGACTCATAAAGAGTTGTTAAAAAGCAAGGAATTCAAAACTTATACTCTATTGAAAAACAAAAAAAATTGCTCTAGGCTTGACATTTTGATGTGCAAAACTCAGAGCAGATTCAGAGGAAATCCATAAATATGGCTAATAGCTGAGGCACTGAGAGGAAATTATTAGATCAGTCCATTTAAACACAGTCACAGCACAGCCTTGTGAGGCTTGGGAGCTCCCATGATTACGACTTCTCTGAGGGATAGAGACTGTCACTGTTATTCACACTCAATAGCAATCTGGGGTAAGGGACTATTTATATAAGAGTAGTAGAATCTGGCCCAAAGCAAAGATATGGCAATATTCATTATTCTACAAAAATTGTGCTAAATTCATCAGGGCCTGAATGGTGGCAGAACCCCTTGTGGATGGGCACTTCACCAAAAGAATGGGTTGCGGTGGAATAAAACAGATCTAACTCCAATTATGGAAGGGAGGGGCAGTACCAAAAGTAGGCAGTGCTGGCAAAAAGAGGGTTTGACCCCCATATCTATCTAATAGGGCTTGCATTTACCATAGCATCTGAGTACCTCACAATCTTTTAATGTATTTATCCTCACAGAGGCTGACCAGACAGCAAGTGTGAAAAATCGGGATGGGGGAGTGGGGTAATAGGAGACTATATAAGAAAAAGACCCACAAATCGGGACTGTCCCTATAAAATCGGGACATCTGGTCACCCTATCCTCACACCACCCCTGAGGTACTATTAGTAGAAGTACTATTATCCCCACCCCCTTTGCAGATGGGCAGCTGAGGCACAGAGAGACTAAGTGATTTGCTCCAGGTCATGCAGGACAACTGTGGCAAACCAGGGAATCAGAGTAGCAGCCGTGTTAGTCTGTATTCGCAAAAAGAAAAGGAATACTTGTGGCACCTTAGAGACTAACAAATTTATTAGAGCATAAGCTTTCGTGAGCTACAGCTCACTTCAACTCAGCTCTTCTGAGTCTCAGGCTAACACCTAAACTGCAGGACCATTCCTCCTCTGCTTGCTAGCTCATCCAGTTTAGATCTGTAAAAAGTGGAAGCTCCTGGTCAAAACCCAGCAATATTGTTAATCTATCCAACTATACTCTTAGCCCAGCAGAAGAATCTGTCCTAACTGGCCTCTCCTTCTGCCCCTCCACCCCCACGAACATGATACAGTTCTGTGGTGACCTAGAATCCTATTTTCAATGTCTCCGACTCAAGGAATATTTCCAACACACCTCTGAAGAACATACTAACCCACAGAGACCTTCCTACCAAGACTACAAAAAGAAGGATTCTGGGTGGACTCCCCCGAAGGTCGAAACAACAGACTGGACTTCTACATAGAGTGCTTCCGCCGACGTGCAGGGGCTGAAATTGTGGAAAAGCAGCATCACTTGCCCCATAACCTCAGCCGTGCAGAACACAATGCCATCCACAGACTCAGAAACAACTCTGACATCATAATCAAAAAGGCTGACAAAGGAGGTGCTGTCGTCATCATGAATAGGTCGGAATATGAACAAGAGGCTGGAAGGCAGCTCTCCAACACCACTTTCTACGAGCCGTTATCCTCTGATCCCACTGTGGGTTACCAAAAGAAACTACACCATTTGCTCAAGAAACTCCCTGAAAAAGCACAAGAACAAATCTGCACAGACTTACCCCTGGAACCCCAACTAGAGGTATTCTATCTGCTACCCAAGATCCATAAACCTGGAAATCCTGGACGCCCTGTCATCTCAGGCATTGGCACCCTGACAGCAGGATTATCTGGCTATTTAAACTCCCTCCTCAGGCCCTACGCTACCAGCACTCCCAGCTATCTTCGAGACACCACTGACTTTTTGAGGAATCTACTATCCATCGGTGATCTTCCTAAAAACACCATCCTAGCCACAGAAGCCCTCTACACCAACGTTCCACACAAAGATGGACTACAAGCTGTCAGGAACAGTATCCTCGATAATGTCACAGCAAAGCTGGTGGCTGAACTTTGTGACTTTGTCCTGACCCATAACTATTTCACATTTGGGGACAATGTATACCTTCAAATCAGCAGCACTGCTATGGGTACCCACATGGCCCCACAGTATGCCAACATTTTTATGGCTGACTTAGATCAGCACTTCCTCAGCTCTTGTCCCCTAATGCCCCTACTCTACGTGAACTAAACTGATGACATCTTCATCATCTGGACCCATGGAAAAGAAGCCCTTGAGGAATTCCACCATAATTTCAACAATTTCCATCCCACCATCAACCTCAGCCTGGACCAGTCCACACAAGAGATCCACTTCCTGGACACTACGGTGCTATAAGCGATGGTCACATAAACGCCACCCTATACCGAACCTATGGACTGCTATTCCTACCTACATGCCTCCGGCTTTCATCCAGACCACACCACACGATCTATTGTCTACAGCCAACCTCTACGATACAACCACATTTGCTCCAACCCCTCAGACAGAGACAAACACCTACAAGATCTCTATCAATCGTTCTAACAGGTACAACACCCACCTGATGAAGTGAAGAAACAGAATGACAGAGCCAGAAGAGTACCCAGAAGTCACCTACTACAGGACAGGCCCAACAAAGAAAATAACAGAACAGCACTGGCCATCACATACAGCCCCCAACTAAAACCTCTCCAACGCATCATCAAGGATCTACAACCTATCCTGAAAGACGACCGATCGCTCTCACAGATCTTGGCAGACAGGCCATTCCTTCCTTACAGACAGTCCCGCAACCTGAAGCAAATACTCACCAGCACCCACACACCACACAACAGAACCACTAACCCAGGAACCTATCCTTGCAACAAAGCCAACTGTGTCCACATATCTATTCAGGGAACACCATCATAGAGCCTAATCACATCAGCCACACTATCAGAGGCTCGTTCACCTGCACATCTACCAATGTGACATATGCCATCATGTGCCAGCAATGCCCCTCTGCCATGTACATTGGCCAAACTGGACAGTCTCTACGTAAAAGAATAAATGGACACAAATCAGATGTCAAGAATTATAATATTCAAAAACCAGTTGGAAGACACTTCAATCTCTTTGGTCACTTGATTACAGACCTAAAAGTGTCAATGCTTCAATAAAAATACTTCAGAAACAGACTCCAACGAGAGACTGCTGAATTGGAATTAATTTTCAAACTGGATAGAATTAACTTAGGCTTGAATAAAGACTGGGAGTGGATGGGGCATTACACAAAGTAAAACTATTTCCCCATGATCCCCCCCGCCCCCTCCCCACTGTTCCTCAGACATTCTTGTCAACTGCTGGAAATGGCCCACCTTGATTATCACTACAAAAGGTTCCCCCCTCTCCCCCCCCGCTCTCCTGTTGGTAATAGCTTACCTTACCTGATCACTCTCCTTACAGTGTGTATGGTAACACCCATTGTTTCATGTTCTCTGTGTATATAAATCTCTCCAGTGTATTTTCCACTGAATGCATCTGATGAAGTGGGTTGTAGCTCACGAAAGCTTATGCTCAAATAAATTTGTTAGTCTCTAAAATGCCACAAGTACTCCTTTTATTTTTATTCAGACTAAGACACCGTATTCAGTTTTTCTCAAATTAGAGACAGCTAGGTTATTTTCTGTGCTATTTAATGTGAAAAATAGCGTGGTCTGGTTTGTATAAGCCTGTTACGGCTCTGGCTAGAGCAGGACCACACACTCATAACAGACTTTGCCTTTGTCCAGGCTGAGCCTAGGGTCAGAGTTTGCTAAATTTTGACAGCCTGGGAGGTTAGACTCAGTTGTGAGGAATACTGACTCAAAGCTTAAACATCCTTTGCTCTTCCAGGTGGCCACTGCGTCTCAGCACCAAAACAGTTAACTTAACGCCAGTGCCAATTTACACTCACAGGGGATCTGGGCCATCATGTTCAGCACCTATTACTGTACAATGTACAATACTTTGCAATCATTCCTCTTTGGGTGGGCTTCTTTCCAATAATACCTTCCCTGACATCTGGAGCTGCCACCCTGAAAATCTCAGAATCATGGAAATTAGAAGTGGAAATGACCTATTAAGTGCAGAATTTACCTCTACACTCTGTTTTTCCAGGATGGAATTAGGACTATTAGAGATGGAAAAGACATTCGTTATACTTAATATTTTACCATGTGCTTCTCCTGATATTACCAGTTTGGGGGGAATTCTGCCACCAGAAATAGGGTTACCATCATGTGGAATCTTTGGGCCAGTGGAAAAAATAGAGAGTGGGGTGGAGAATCCTGATAGACCTACTTCCCCACCTCCCGTGAAATAACGAAGGGAAATATAAAAACAAAGAAAACAGATCCTTTGATCAATCCCTTGTGCATTTATCATTGCCTAGAAGCGAGGAGAGGCTTACAGTCACTAGGCAGCCCATTAACAGGCATTGAGGTCACCAGGTTGATCCCAGGGAGCAACTTACAACCACTTTGAGGCTGCTTTAACTTATACTAGAGACACCCTGGTCACACCCATTTTCTCCATGCCATACCCACTACACCAAAGTCCTGGTGGTAGAGCGGTGTAGGAATCATTAAGGTGACTCTATGCTACCCAAGGTTTTCCCTGTATGGGGGCAGAAATTTTCAAGTGTCAAGACCTGCCAGCTTCAGGGCAGCCATGCACCAGGAGAACAGTGCAAAACTGCCCCAGTGCAGGCAGGAGCTGCTCCATGTGATTCAAAGACAGGCCAAAGGCCAGCATCTGTATAAGGGTGAGGGATCTGAATATTAAGTGCCAAATAGTTACTAATATTAATTCAATTGAATTGATATGCCCAGAGGGCACATATCTGGAGAGGCGACTGGGCTCACAGTTTCAGACAAAGAATAATAAAGCAAGTGCAACCGCTTTCCAGACATTTGGGTGATTGAAGCAATAATAGAATAAATGGGGTCAGTCACAAAAACGCAAATAGCTCCTGACTGGCTGAGTGGCCTTTCCCACTTATTCTTCTTGTATTTCTTTACTATGGGCTAGATGACTTAGTCACACTTGCAAGTGGTTTGGAACCGGAGCAGTATGGGCTGACAGATAAGTCTGGCAAAATGGCTTGGCCTGAGGATTGAATTCCTTCTAAATTTCATGAAATGTGTAATCTCACAAATTTCCATTCCAGCCCTGGAAACAGCATATGCAGAAAACATCAATTCAAAGCATATTTTGCAGTATTCAAGTCTTTTCATTTAAGCACAGCATTTGTCAAAACCTCTAGGAAATTCTCATGCAAATACACAGAGGGGAAAAAATTACTACAATAACACATGGAATCACCACCATAAATGCTAACAGCCAGCATGCAAGGAGGTCCGATTTTGCAATTAAATGCAGAGTTTTAAAACATTTACGTCCCTATTATGACAAAGTACCACTCAGCATTTTAAACGAAGGAAGTTTTAGAAGTGAACTGAGCATGCATTTTGAAAACAAGCATTTTAATAGCCTGTTTAAAATATATGGGCATCAGTAATTTGACCCCATGTGAACTTAAAATTCATATGCATACCCACTACTTGGTCTATATACCGTACACACAAAACCAAGTGTACAAAATGACAGGTGATTTTTTAATGCTCAAATTAAGATCCCTTAAAAAGGCCTGATTTTCAGACGGTGAGTCCTCAGCCTTTTCGGAAAATCTAATCTCTTTAAAGGTGTTTCTAGATGGGCACCAAAATATGGAGACAACCAAAATCACTGATCTCTTTTGCAATTGTTGGCCAGGCACTTTATACATCGCAATCTGCACTGTAATAATTACCTTTAAAAATACAAAAAATTAAGGAAAGGAATACATGCATTAAATTTGCCTAAGCCATAATTACACCTTTAAAAAGAAAAGAAAAAAATAAAATAAATTCCATTTATTTGTGCCTGTAATTACTGCTAAACTCTGTGTAAGAGTTAACCTCAGCATTGGGCTCTTAGGCACTACAGTATACAAATAATTTAAAAAAACAACAATTATGTGGACACGCATTTAGAAGCCATCACCTTGTTTATTACTCAGTTATTGGATTGAATGGAAAGAAGAAAATGTTCTACAATAACATTTGCTTAGGAATGTTTATCTGCTTTCTTACCATTGAATGTTAAGAACACTCTGGCCTGAGGCTGTGAAGATCCTTTTACAGTGCTAGAGTAAATAAACATCCCAATCAACATGTGGACTGCTAGAAATGCCATATCTTCAGATGTGCAACTTAATATCCAAGAAATAAAACCTAAAAGGAGAAAAAAGAGCCCATTACTAATTTTACATTATATAAATTGTGTGCACCAAAATCAACAGTACAGAACAGTAGGTGTCAGAGAACTTTGCCAGATTGAAGCTATAATATATGACACTTCTGCTTTTTCTTTTCAAAATCTGAAAATGTTTTGTCTGGATATGTTCTGTGTTGGCACTAAAAGAACTGTAAGCATTTTACTTAGGATGCATAGATATAAAGTTTTAGGTGAGTAAAGACTGCAAGATTAGACCCAGTTTATTTCAATAAGGACAATTCCACCTGCTGGAAAAATAATTATGCTAAATGTCAAGGCAGAGCAAAGCAAGGACAGGAGATAATGTTTCATGAATAAAAGCTGGTTGATATTTTTAGACCTCTCTCCTTACTGTACATCAGGTTTAATCAATACAGTTTTTAAACTTCAGGCCTGCTCCAGAAAGTCCTCGACTTTTTTATTTTTTTTTGTTTGTTTGTTTTATTTTTTTACATAGTGTATTTTCTAGAATATAAGAAACAACAAAAAAAGACAAAGTGAAATACTGGTCTCATTAAGTCAATGGCAAAACTACTATTGACTTCAATAGAGCCAGGATTTCACCCTCACTCTTTACATCTATCATTTGTCAACTGTTGCTTAGGATAATCCCATTCAA
Organism: Dermochelys coriacea; assembly: GCF_009764565.3. NCBI lineage: Eukaryota > Metazoa > Chordata > Testudines > Dermochelyidae > Dermochelys > Dermochelys coriacea. The sequence continues at coordinate 332,225,721 of NC_050068.2, forward strand.
GGAGTTTAGTCCCAGATCTGTGTTTTATAATGGGAATACTTCATACTATATGATATATAAATACTCTGTTCAATCCATTGCTTCACTCCCTTCACATAACCCTGGTGGGTATATTTGCATATCTGATAGAACTCACCTTTCTGAGTAGTTTTTCAAGGAAGAATACTACAAATGTGCTGGTTTTCTAATTCCAAAGTGGCTCACATAGGGCCTGATCCAAAGTCTAGTGAAGCCAATGGGAGCCCATAAAACAAAACCTCCCACTAAGACTTAGCACTTCTACAACAGCTCCCATTCGTGTATCGCAAACCACTTTCCAAAGGCTAATGAATACAGCCTGAGAAACAGGCAAGTATAACTAGCCCCATTTTACAGATACAGAAATGGAGGCTTCAGAGAGGTTAAGGGACCTTTCTAGGGTCACACACAACTAGGCTCTGATTCCCCCTTGATTCAATTACACCCATTTTACATCAGTGTACCTCCTTTGATATCAATGGATTTACACCAGCAAAAAACTGGTGCAATGGAGTGGGGAATTAGCTCCCAAGTTTATTCTCTGAATAGACTCCATATAGACTGATTTCTAACCCCATTCTTAATATACCAACTTCTGCCTACCTTTTTAATAAGAACAACCCCTCTTCTGCATGCTATTCAGTGCTTTCTGAGGGTGCTATCATAAAGAGGTTACACTGATTCAATGGGAGGTGAGGGCACTCAGCATCTTGCAGGATGTGACCCTTAGTGTCGAAGAATTATCACAGAGTAAGAACATTAGAGACTGAAAATTTTTGTTTACCCTGAGAACTGATATTACCTGGACCATGCTAATGCAAACTACTCCACACTGCCCCTTAAATATACTCCAGCACGATCACCTCTAAGGGTGAAGACAGTAGTTCTGTATCTGTGTCCATTCAGTCCTTGCCCTCTCTGGTGAGACTAACATCTGTCCTAAAAGAACTGGCTCTAACTTCCAACTAGTTTCATATAGGGCAGTAAACAGCTGTCAGATAATGACCGCTTCAGATCAGTCCCAATTTGGATTGGATTCACACAGTTGACTCAGAGTTGAAAGGCTCAGTGTTTCATTATCATGCCTCAGTCATCCAATATTCACTTACTGTAAATCTTTTTTAAAAGAGCTACAATCTGCCCCAGAATTCCATACTAAACTTGGGAGCTGGGGAAAGCGGAGAGAGAGAGAGAGAGTTTCTGCAGCAGTCAGATCCCTTGCAGCTGATCTGGAGCTGACTAATGCATCAAGATCAGGTATTGTGGTGTTTCTCTGCTAACTGACAAAACCATTAATGCGGGCAATTTCCCAAATACAGATCTGAAGTACAAAAGGAAACAGCATATTTTGGAACAGCCCCAGTTAATTTTTAAGGGTTCGTTAACTAGTACAATTATACTTGTATAGCCTTTGCCAAAAATAATTTTAAAACAAGCTGCACCAATTCCAATATTAACACTGCTTTGTGAGTTTTAAATTCAATACCCTACCACTAGCCCATGGGATAGCCTTCTGCTTAACCTTCTTCAATCACAGAAATGCCATTAACCCTGATAAGATTGCTTTGTGGGGCCAAAACAAATGGCCAATCATACCAAACGTGATTTTAACATATGCAATGGGATTAGTACTATGCCTTCTTTTCAATACAGATGGGAAGGAAAAGGGAGGAAACTAAAGGGTTATTTCTGTTCTGCTAAATCATATTGGGAGGAACTGTCAAAAATAAAAATCCTTCACCACTTTTTCCCTTCTCCTTCCACCTTCTTAGCCAAATCTAATTGCATCAGTTTTGTGAGTGAAATACTGCTATACTTCACTGCTTGAATTGCAAATTTCCACTGTTACACAAACGTGATAGGCAATATAAGATCCAAACAATAAACTGCACGCTCCTTGCCCTGTTGTTAGGTACGTATAATAAAGGCATATTGCTGCCATAAAGGTATTTCAGGGCTTTGTTATTACAGCCTTCTTTGACATGTGAGTTAGAGAATGGAAATATGTTGAATTTTAGGAATTTTAGGGCCCCTTGGCAATTGAACACAAACTCATTTCAGTTTAGAATCCCAGTTTGGGCTAAAATCCCAGTTCTGTATTTATCTCTAGAAAGTCAGGACAGTAAGTAAAATCAACGTATCCCGAGCACATGATCTTTACCGGCAAGCAACTGCACTAAAACCTTACAAATGCTCCCCTTTAGCACAGACACAAGAACTAGTTTCATTTCTCACTGCGTGTTCCTATTTTCACAGTGTGAGTAACAAACTTGTTAAAGTAAAGAGGGGACGTTGCATTCACGTGGAGTTCTTTTTCTGGTTGTTTTTAGTTTTTTGTTTTTTGAAAGAAATGCTCCACTGCTTTAGAAAAGTAGTGTACAGCTTCACTGTAAAGCGCCGTGCAGGTGTCATATGCTTAAGGCTGAATTCCAGAATTACTCCCTGCTCCTCAACTCATCCACTGCAAGAAAAATAAGGATTATGCCCTTGTGGAAAACATCATTGCCATGAACTGTGGCAAAAATTCAACAATCCCATTTCACATCTAAGACAGTGCTGAAAGAGAAGTTTCAATCGTGCTTACCTAGCTACTGAAGGAATCAGTAATGCAATGCCATCAAATTTCTATCAGTTTATGGACTCCACTCCTTTGACCAGAACACTTTCATTCCAAACCTGGCTCATGGTGGAAAACCTTTTCCTCCTGGTGGTTGCAAACGTCCTCCCAGTTTCTTTGTAAAATAATCCTTATTGCTATCAGGCACCGGGAACTCTTCTCCTCGTTCCTTAATTAAGCACCTAAGAGTGAATGGAAAGTAGCTGAGCTATGACGGTGAAAGCTTTGGTTTCCAATTACAGTCACCACTCACTCTGGTCCTACTGCCCTCCAGCCACCGCTTTACAGAGGCAGCTAACCCAAGGCTGGAATACATCATTAGCTGAGCAAGTAGCGGCAGATCTCATAAATATTGCAGAGGCCACACCCATATGGAAGAGAGTGAGACAGAAAGAAAAGGCAGAGGGAGAGCGAAAAAGAAAGCAAGAGGGAAAGGAGCAGAAACACAGAGAGGTGAAGTAATCCCGCCCTGGATTGTGCAACATAAAGATGCCAGCTCACAGAATCAGTTTGCTTCAACCTGCTCAGATAAATTTGTTAGTCTCTAAGGTGCCGCAAGTCCTCCTTTTCTTTTTGCGAATACAGACTAACACGGCTGCTACTCTGAAACCTGTCAGTTTGCTTCACAGGCTGTAGAGGAGTCAGTGTCTAGCTGGGTGGGTTGAGAGGGTTTCCTACAGTACTTAGAAAGCAGGCAGACCCACTTGGGTCATAAATATGAAACTGCACAATGCTTTTGAGTGGAAGAAAGAGATTAAATCCTTTTAAGGAAAAGGTTTCTTTCTCTGCAGGATTCCAGGGCTGATTCTCCAGGACACTCCTTACACACGCATGCCAAAGAAATAGCCAAGTTTAGTTTCCACAGCATGCCAGTGATCCGAGAAGCCTTTGAATTAGAAAACAATCTCTGTTCTGTTTATGACGGCTATTGTTTCCTATTGCTATCTCCTTTGCACCCTGAAGCAAGTACTGTATTGTCTCTGACCCTCTACAAACAGACTTCCTCCTTCTCCCCTAACAATCCTTTAACTCCACCCTACCTGCCTCAAAGGAATTTATTCCGCACCACAACCTTATATAGAAAGGTTATTGTGAACCTTCAAATCCTGCACACCGAAGTGTTTCAAGCCAAGGAGAGGACTCCAAGTCAGAGTCACACGTCATGTTTTGATGTTCCTGTTAAAAATGCAATTCTGCCAAGAGCCAGACGTATAAAGGCTAGGGGACCGGGTCTCACCGCTGAGATTAACAGCACTTGCTGGAGAGGGATGACAACATATTAAAACCCAGCAGAGGTCGCTATACCGAGGGGAAGAGGACAGGGAAGGAAAACTAAACATTTGATTAGGAGGGGGAAATTGGTGCAAAATCTGATTCTTGTAAGAGTGCCTTTCTCTTTAAAACTTTAAAAATGGGGTGAGACTGGAGTTTAGAAGAGGGGCAGATGATAGCCCTGGTTAGACCTAGCTAGATGATTTTGAATATTAAAAATAAAGATTGTGTAGATAGCTCCAAATATTTTGACCAGGGTAAAATTTTCAAAAGTGATACACGTGCCTAAATCCTGTTCAGCGAAAGTCTCCCCTTCAATGGGACTTAGGTACTTTTGCAAATGTTACCCAAGGTGCTTTAAAAACACATATTAAAATAAAAGCTTTATCAGATTCTCAGATGGGGATCTGGCACATAGTGTAGACAAGCTCTGTGCAACGATTTCCCTGAACTCTTTTGGGAATACCCTGTACAATCAGACCCAGACACTTCTGAGCTAAGATTGACATGCTTCCAGGTGAATTTGCTCTATGCTCAAATCTATGCAGTGCAGATTCCAGAAGGGAGCATTGTAACAGCAACACTTCAGGGGAGCACTTTAGTAATGCTGGTCTAAAACGGCAGGGGAGGGGGAATTCAGGAAATGCCACCTAGATTTTTGCCAACAATTTTTTAAAATGATGATAATTTTAATCAAACAAAAACCCCCACCAAAAAAAAAAAATTGACCAGCCACCAGCCTACCCCATTATACATTTGGAAAAAGGCAACCGAGGAAAATTTTCCAAAGGTAAGTTGTTGTTAGCCTTAGCTGGAATCATTTGAATGTCTCAGAATTTTCACATGTGGACGCAAAGGAACCATGTGGCTACCTGTGTTCTTTTTTTTCAAAAACATTAGCACAGTTAGAGATCCAAATGTCAGATGTAGAACGCAGGAAAATGACATGGATTTTTGACACTCCCTTGAGGCCTTTGGGTTCATAGAGCAACAAATGAACTATGAGAGATATAAACACAGAACTTTAATCAGGGAGGTGTAATCTTGTTATTCAAGGGAACTAGGCTTACTTCAGAAATCAAAATGCAAATATAAGTGTGAACAACCATGCTATATTTGTTTACTTGCTTTAGTCAGTGTGTGTGTGAGAGAGACAGAAAGAGAGATGATTACCAGTTAATCGTTAACTTCACACCATATTTTAAAACTCCACACATCTGGAATGAGTGAAATGGTTAAAGTTTTATTTTAACTGTATGGCAATAAATAGCATGTATTAGTGTCAAGCTCAGACAGTGGAATGGAAATTACTTTCCAAACTATGAGGTGGGGTTGGAGTATTTACTGGAATGAATCAGGCCTCTGAGCAAAATGAAAGGTATGCAACACACTTGCTTTCCTGGCTGCGGATTTTAAAGCTAAACACAGAGATAAAAATGTCTGAACAGGGGCCCAATTCTGCAGATCCTTATTAATTGTTTATATCGTGCACACTGCATGGTAGCTGCTTTAAAACCCACTTGTGATCTCACATACACCACATTTACCATGGTACAAACTGCAGACTTGAATGGAGTTACTCCAAGTTCATTATTATCTATATCAGAACAGAATCACATCTTGATCCTTGCCTCAGATTATTCACAGTCCAAGGTCCTAATTCCTACTATGAGATCTGCATGGTCAAACCCTCATGTCGACACTGAGCATGCTGAAAAACTGCTGACTTCATTGTGTCTCTGCTTAGGTGCAAGGTTTCACCCATGCAGAATCAAAGGGCAATTTAAGACATAACACACCAAATGACAGCAGCAAATAATAAGGGGATAGGTAGAAGGGCCGGGCAAGGGTTAGAACGTACAAGTTACATCCCTTTACCTTACTCTGTCTTGTCTATTTAAGTTGTAAACTCTTTGGGGCAGGACTGGCACTTATTCTGTGTGTGTACAGTGCCTAGAACAATGGGGCCCCATTGTAGAGGTGAGAAGCAGGTGGCTGAATGCAAGTGATGTGATTGGATTGGATCAGCAGGAAAGAAGCTATTAAGAAGATCAAAAGGTGCAGCAATCAATTTCCATTCTATTATAAACACTGACTCTCAAATCAGACTAGATCAAATGCCAGCTATGATAAAAGATACAATCATTAGCTGATAAAGACACAGTAAAATCACCATCAACCACAATCTGTTGCTCGCAGTAAAATGAAAAAACAATTGCATATCCAGCAAGTGCCCAGAGTCCAAGTGACAAGAATGAGTGATATCGGCTTCCCTCTCTATTACTGCTCACACATCAGTGGAGCATCGGAGCTCCTCACTGAAATACGGGGTCATCAGGTGGACAGTTCAGAACTGATCTCCCTTCAGTTCTCTCCTTTCTTCCCCAGCCAGGAGAGATTTGCAGTGTGTGAAATATATCTATTTGTGGTTGTGATAAAACTGTCAAAGGCATTTTTTTCCTGAAGGCAACAAGATCCAGTGTCATTCAACTTCTTATTCCTGAGAGTGCAGGAAACTGTGAGGATGCAGTTGCTGCTGATGTATGTGGTGCCTCTGAATGTGATTTTGTTTGTGTTTTTTTAACAGACCTAATAAGTTAACACTTCTTTTCTGGAGGTTAAATTAGGCAGTAGGTAGAAAAGGTGTGTTTTAGGAAGGATTTGAATAATGAGGGCACACCAGGGATGGCTCCTAGCTAAAGAAGGAACAAAGAAAGTATTCAGAATACGGTGGCGGAGGAATACAAAAGATACAGTATTTGAATTATGGAGGCACTTTGAGCCCTCAACTAATATCTGAACCGCATTGTGCTCGGAGCGAGACAGTCAGTTCATGGAGGAGCTTACGCTCTAAATAGACAAGACAGAAAGGGTGAGAAGGAAAATAGGGGCACAGAGAGTTGTAGTGACTTGGCTGAGGTCACATAACAGATCAGTGGCAGAATTGGAAATAGATCCCAAATCTTTCAAGTGCCAGCATAGTGCTCTGTCCACTGGACCACACCACAGAAGTCTGAGTCGCCCTAAAGGGAATATTATCCCTCTGTATGAAGGGGATTTTTTGGTGTAACTATTCCAACATTATTTTGCAACTATCAATATTTATAGAACACTTTCAGCCACTTATTTTTAAAAGGACTTGTGAATTGTTTTCAATTCATTTTTGGTTTGAAATACACTCCTAAACACCTGAATATAGAATGCTTTCCTCCTACCGTAATATAACAAGCACTGTTCCCTCAGGCCTCAGCCTACTCTCCACCTTTCCCCACCTTCCTTCTCGTTTTATCCTTCTCAGGTTTAACCAAACCGCCTTTTTAACCAAACCACCTGGCCGCCTTTGGTTCCTTTCACTGTCTGTGTACCAGGTCTGAGCTCTAGTGAGGATGCTTGTTAGATTACTGCCCAACCAGGAGTGGCGCAAGCTCCCTAAAAGTGCCCAAGCCACATGCAGCCCCATCCCCCTGAACTCCCTCCCTTGCGCTACCCCTCCTCCCCAAGACCCAGCACTCTGCTCACTCCTCTCCCTTCCCCCTGTCACTCACCCTTATGGCATAGCCCTCCCACTTTTAAAAGTGATGGGGTCATGGCCCCTTGGTCGCCCCTGCTCCGGCAGCCCTGTGCCCAGCACACACCAGGGTGGAGTTCTCATGCTGTTAAGTTTTCTTTAAGGAATTTAAGCAGCAGGAAGAATATAATTGCCAAAATCTGCTCACAGTTATATTTGTGCAACTCCAGATTAACTTAATTAAGGGCGTGATGCAAAGCTTTCAGTCCCTATGGCATTTGAGTTATTCTTTTTACATCAAAGAAACTGACGGAAGAATTTGCCTCAGTACTTGAAATCTGGAGGACATTCTTTGTTCCCAGCAGATTATCATAATGTGTCCTTTTACATTCCTTAAGAAGGATCTTGGACTGTTTGGTATGTATCAAGCTTTGTCTTCGGAATAAAAGCATTATTCAAATTGTATTTTATGGATGTTGCAGCTTCAGTATTGATCTCTTCATTGCTGTATTGTTCTGAACCCACTGTGTTCTTCCAAGGCACCAGACAAATCAAACTTCAATTGCTGTTTGTATTGTACATTAATGTGATTGCTCTTTCTCTCTTATACATATTTATAAAATGTCTTTGAATGCTGATGTGTGAGAGGGATAGTTACTTCTTTTATTCTACCAGGCCCTCAATACAATAGATATTTTAAAAGATAGTTCAAAAACATTTTTGCAGGATAGCAAATTATTGAATTCTACTTGACCAAAGTAGTCCCATGGGTTCCATTGGTACTTCTTGCAAGAATAAAGTGAGCAGGCTTTGATCCTGTACAATGGAAGCCTTTGGGCTAGATTCAGTGTCCACTGAAGTTAATGGGAGTACCTCCATTCACTTCAATGGGCATTGTTTTGGGCCTTAGGAAACTGAAAGGGTATAGGCTAATAGTTAAAATGAACTAGGAATGGCAGTAGCCCATATACTAGAAGCTATATCCAGGCAAAACTTCCATTAGCCTCAAGGGTTGTTTTATTAACTAAATGAGGACTCAGTAGGGTCCAAAGAGTCTGACATAAAACGTTCATTTATCCATTGTTGGGTAGTAAAATGACATCTAGTGCCTAATCCTGCATTTCTTGTCTGCTCAAACTTAACATTGACTTCAGTAGATTTGGTGCATAAGGAATCTAGCATTGGAACCATGGTATCATTACGAATTAAGCTTCAATGAGAAATTTTTGCCACTTTAAATTAGTCCTTGGCTTCCTGTTCAAAGAACTACAATTGAGAGGGAATCTACTTTTAATCTTCCCCCGACACACACACAACATAAGCACTTCATTAAATATTTGTCTTTTCCCCCCATCTCTCTTCCTCTCCCCAGAACAGCTGTTAACTGAACATTGATATGTATTTATTAGCAGCAGGTTGATTTATGCCAAAAAGAAAGACAAAAAATAATCTATATTTTGGTTTCAGAGTAGCAGCCATGTTAGTCTGTATTCGCAAAAAGAAAAGGAGTACTTGTGGCACATTAGAAACTAACAAATTTATTTGAGCATAAGCTTTCGTAAGCTACAGCTCACTTCATCAGATGCATTCGATGGAAAATACAGTGGGGAGATTTATATATACACAAATACAGAGAACACGAAACATAAACACTGTAAGGAGAGTGATCACTTAAGATGAGCTATTACCAGCAGGAAGGGGGGGAGGAAAACCTTTTATGGTGATAATCAAGGTGGGCCATTTCCAGCAGTTAACAAGAACATCTGAGGAACAGTGGGGAGTGGGGTGGGGGGGAGAAATAACATGGGGAAATAGGTTTCAGAGTATCAGCCATGTTAGTCTGTATTCGCAAAAAAGAAAAGAAATACTTGTGGCACCTTAGAGACTAACAAATTTATTTGAGCATAAGCTTTTGTGAGCTACAGCTCAGTTCATCGGATGCATGGGGAAATAGTTTTACTTTGTGTAATGACCCATCCACTCCCAGTCTCTATTGAAGACTAAGTTAATTGTATCCCAGTTTGTCCTCCTCAGTTTGCCCTCCTCAGGCCCTACACTACCAGCACTCCCAGCTATCTCCGAGACACCACTGACATCCTGAGGAAACTACAATCCATCGGTGATCTTCCTAAAAACACCATCCTAGCCACTATGGATGTAGAAGCCTCTACACCGACATTCCACACAAAGATGGACTACAAGCCGTCAGGAACAGTATCCCCGATAATGTCACGGCTAACCTGGTGGCTGAACTTTGTGACTTTGTCCTCACCCATAACTATTTCACATTTGGGGACAATATATACCTTCAAATCAGTGGCACTGCTATGGGTACCCGCATGGCCCCACAGTATGCCAACATTTTTATGGCTGACTTAGAACAACACTTCCTCAGCTCTCGTCCCCTAATGCCCCTACTCTACTTGCGCTACATTGATTATATCTTCATCATGTGGACCCGTGGAAAAGAAGCCCTTGAGGAATTCCTCCATAATTTCAACGATTTCCATCCCACCATCAACCTCAGCCTGGACCAGTCCACACAAGAGATCCACTTCCTGGACACTACGGTGCTAATAAGCGATGGTCACATAAACACCACCCTATACCAGAAACCTACTGACCGCTATTCCTACCTACATGCATCTAGCTTTCATCCAGATCACACCACACGATCCATTGTCTACAGCCAAGTTCTACGATACAACCGCATTTGCTCCAACCCCTCAGAGAGAGACAAACACCTACAAGATCTCTATCATGCATTCCTAAAACTACAATACCCACCTGCTGAAGTGAAGAAACAGATTGACAGAGCCAGAAGAGTACCCAGAAGTCACCTACTACTGGACAGGTCCAACAAAGAAAATAACAGAACGCCACTAGCCATCACCTTCAGCCCCCAACTAAAACCTCTTCAACGCATCATCAAGGATCTACAACCTATCCTGAAGGATGACCAATCACTCTTACAGATCTTGGGAGACAGGCCATTCCTTGCTTACAGACAGTCCCCCAACCTGAAGCAAATACTCACCAGCAATCACACACCACACAACAGAACCACTAACCCAGGAATCTATCCTTGCAACATAGCCACTTACCAACTCTGTCCACATATCTATTCAGGGAACACCATCATAGGGCCTAATCACATCAGCCACACTATCAGAGACTCGTTCACCTGTGCATCTACCAATGTGATATATGCCATCATGTGCCAGCAATGCCCCTCTGCCATGTACATTGGTCAAACTGGACAGTCTCTATGTAAAAGAATAAATGGACACAAATAAGACGTCAAGAATTATAACACTCAAAAACCAGTCAGAGAACACTTCAGTCTCTCCGGTCACTCGATTACAGACCTGAGAGTGGGTATCCTTCAACAAAAAAACTTCAAAAACAGACTCCAACGAGAGACTGCTGAATTGGAATTAGTTGCAAACTGGATAGAATTAACTCAGTCTTGAATAGAGACTGGGAGTGGATCGGTCATTACACAAAGTATAACTATTTCCCCATATTATTTCTTCCCCCACCCCACCCCCCCACTGTTCCTCAGACATTCTTGTTAACTGCTGGAAATGGCCCACCTTGATTATCACCATAAAAGGTTTTCCTCCATTCCCTCCCCCCCACTTCCTGCTGGTGATGGCTCATCTCAAGTGATCACTCTCCTTACAGTGTGTATGATAAAACCCATTGTTTCATGTTCTCTGTGTGTGAATATAAATCTCCCCACTGTATTTTCCACCAAATGCATCCGATGAAGTGAGCTGTAGCTCACAAAAGCTTATGCTCAAATAAATTTGTTAGTCTCTAAGGTGCCACAAGTACTCCTTTTCTTTCTATATTTTGGATGGCAGCCAGAGTACAATATCCTTTCCTTGGTTACACCTTCATCAGTAAGAATCAGTTATTCAATGTCAGTAAGAAGAAAAGCAAAAGACAAACTCAGGACAGAAAAGAAATGTTTCTTAAGAGCTTTTTCCTGTCATATCAACATTTCTAAAAGACTAAAATTTATTTGTGGAAAACTATTGCAACATACTGTAGAGGAGTTCTAAAGAAATTAGATATAAATGTATTTTACATTAGGATTTCAGCACAGGGTTTTTTTGTCTATTTATTCTTCATAGCTTATTTACATTCTGTGTGTCTCCAGAATCAGTAATAGTAGTTTGATTTTTGGAATCATTAAAGTATTTATATAAACCTTCCCATTTGCTCCATAAAAACAAATCTTGCTCAATTGGCTCAGAATGCTGATCAAGAAGTTGTAGAAAGAGTTTCCCATCCTATTTGTACAAGTAGCAGTTACAATGGTGGGTTTTCTTCACAAATTTCAAATACATGAAAAAAAGTAGGGATCTGCACATGTTGTCAGTTATTACTGTTATGCAATGCACAGCATATTTGTTTTTCCCTGTAAAGTTTATTTAGTTTACTGGAGTGTGAAATCAGAATTTGACTGACCTCAGACCAGCTGAATTTTGGGGATACCTTATGTTTTGCCATAAGAGGCATTGTTTATGCACTTTGAATAGGACATTCACCTTGCCCTATTCACATACATTGTAAAGGATGACAATGCCTAACACTCATTGGTCACTGGAGGGAAAATGTTGATGCTTTTGTAGCTTGAATCCCAGTCCTGACCTTTGCACCCATTAACATGTTGTGATTCTGGCATGATTAAATAAGACAGACATAGATCCTTTACCTTTGAATTTACTTCCTAAATATATTGAAAACACATGGGAAAAACAGGGAAGAAGCAAGGAACTCCTGCTGCAGCTTGTCTGGTGCAGCTGCACTGCTATAGGGCTTAGTGAAGACGCTAACTATGCTGACCTGAGGCTTTTCCTGTCAGACTAGGTACCCCACCTCCCCGAAAGGCGGTAGCTATGTCGACAGAAGAAGCCCTCCAATCAACATAGTGCTGTCTACACTAGGGATTTTCCATAACCCAGAGCCAAGTAGTTATACTGATATAAGTTGGTAGTGTAGACCAACCCTTAGAAATCGCTGTTGGAAAAGTCAAAATTCAAAACACCAAGTTTTGGCTATGACCGCTTTTCAGGAAGGGTGCTTACGCAGATGCTGAACATTAAGCACTTGTTTCAGAACCACTGAAAGCCTGTGCTCAAGTACGGTCTTTAATTGGGGCCAATATTTGCTACTTAGATACAAATGTTCAGTTCAGGCTAGAAAAAATGTAACATACAATGTAAGGTTTCAGACCAGGAGTAAAAGTTGTTGCTTTACCTTTACTAACTTCCTAAAACATCCATTTAGCAGACAGAGGTAATGAAAGAAAAAATAAGTTTATAATCTCCCTCACACACATTTCTCCAAATAGAGTTTACAATATAATTCCAAGGGCCATAAAGTTCACAATTTGAACAGAACTGTCCAAGTATTTCAATTTCAAATTAAATCAACTATGTTGTCTATTTAAAAAACACCTAGTGTACAATGCAATAAATTATCAATATGGAGGTGTAAGGCACATACATATTTTCATAACAGTAGCCAGTTACACTCTGATGATGTTTTAGAAGGCACTGAGTGATCTTTCTACCAGGTGGAACTCAAATGCAGCCAGTACTTTAAACCAGGGAGAAATTTGGCTCATTGTGTCAGCTGTTATGGGCTTAACCCAAAACCCATTGAAGACCATGGAAATACTCCTGTTAAATTCAATGGGCCAAAGCCCTGAATCGGGCACTGTAGGCTCAAAGGTTAAAGCTTCCTCCTTTTAAAACAAGAAAACTCACTACAGAGATTAACATGCTGTGTAAGAACATCCTTTAAAGAACTGTTGCAGTTTTTGGCATCAATCATGCACTCTACTGTGCTCAGGCACAAACGTGAATCATGCACTCCGTTGTAGGATTGGGACTACAGACCATAAACTGCCTGAAGCAGTGATTATTCTTATTGTAGCCTTCTACAGTACCGCTGCTGAACAACAAATAGAGATGACTTAGCAATAATAATGAGTTAATATTAGGAAGGGTCATCTTGCTTAAAAAAAAAATCTGTTTTCAGGTAATGCTAAGTCCAATTCAAACCAACACCAGAAACAAATGTCAATTAAGGCACAAATACTTGCCTGAGCAAAGCAAAATGTGTTGTCAAGTATTGCAAATAACATCAAACATACTGTGTGCTCTGCAATATCCTGGCACAGTGGGGTAAATTAAGGGTGTATTTAAATCTGGTGGTTTGAACACTGTTCTTAGATGTTTATTACACCATATCTAGCTTTGTATTTCATTGCCCTCTTTTCTAAAATTCTCTCTTTTACAATGCAATTTCCGCCTGTCATTTACTTTAACAAAGAAGTGTGTGGCTGAACAATCTGACTTTTGACAAGCAGAATACAAGTTACTCTAAGATATGTTTGGATTTTGACCAGCCTGTCAGGTCCATTTCCCCAAGGACAATTCACACTGTGAAATCCGGACTGGTATATAACTGGGAAACACAAAAGTCCATCATTCATTTATGCTGTGCAGGATGGAATTTGGTTACTTTGGCCTAAAACAGATTCAGTTTTATGAGGGTTCCACTATCAGAATTATCTATAAACAAATTTTGTCTGGAAAATATTTAGTATCCTCAACAGGATATTTAAATTTCAGTGTATTTCACTTCTTCGTTTTATGCTTATTTTATTGAGAGCTGAAGGGCCCGATCTTCAGCTGATGAAAAAAAGAATGCAGTTCTATTTACATCAATGGAGCTACATTGATTTAAACCAGCTGATGATCTGGCTTGAAGGATACTATTAGCTCATCAAGTACATACCTATGCAAGAACTGGGTACAGACCCCAGGAGCGGACATATCAATTGATACCATCACTGTCTATGAAAAATGAAAAATATTTTTCTTATCTATGAAATCCTGCATCATGATTTCATAGCTTTTTCACAGTCATTCTTGTGTACGATGAATGCCAGGATTTCTGTGCACTATATTAGGTAACGAGATCTGAAATGACAAGCTACATTATGGTCCCAGGACCAACGTGCAAATAGTCATCAGCAACAGATTTGGCGTGCTTATATATGCCGGATTAGGATCATAGGACTCAGTCCTTGCGGTGATAAATTAAATAGATTGAGCTCTTTGAGTCTAACAAAGATAAAGTTAAGGGGTGAGTTCTCTCAAGCAGTCCTGGGCCAAGTTCCAGAATGTCATAGACTTATTTTGTCTATTATGTTATACAAATCTATTTGGGCTCTGTCAGTGTCTCAGAGAGGCAGCATACAGTATTTGTAAGAGGCATATCTTCAGAGCAAGAAGAGACCTGAGTTTGGAAAACCTGGTTACAACATAATCTATGTGTTTACTGCAAAAAGAGATCTCCACTACTATTCATCCAAATAAACTCATGGAATAATCAAGGTTTTTCGCATCCCCTTTTGACTGCTTCCTACAAACATTCAGAAGAACAATTCTTGCTGACAAGAATGTTCTTTTAAAGCAAAAGTCTCATGGACATTTGTGATACTATGTGTTTCTGACAGAAGTGATTGCTCAACCATCCTGAAGCAGCCCCAGTTACTTACCGGGCCTCTTCTCCTCTTTACAAGAGCTACAGTCAGCCAATCAAAGAGCAGAAACAATACCATTTGACTTACATAACCAATCACAGAGCACAAATAGTGAATTATGAATGGTGAATACTAAAAGCAATAGACTTAGTAAATGATTGGCGAGCAATCTATAGGCTAAAATGTATTTACATAAAAAAATGAATAGGTCTGAATAATAGGAAAATTCATAAAAATCAATGTCTATTCACAAACAATCCATGGACAGATAATAGGGCTCAATTTATTGAATACATTTTTCATTCAGAATAGCTTGCCTGCTTCAATTTTCAGCTTGTGAAGGATGTTGATTTCCCTGGTGTGGTATCAAAATACACATTAGTTCTTGCACCATTTGATGTTTAGATATGCTAATTTGCTTCTTTGACTGTTACAAAAATGATGCTGACAACAAATCTACTAAAGATATCACTTCGTGTAGTGATGCCTGTGCAAAGTGGATGTAAAACATGGCCAAATCAGAATGGTAAGATTTTAACACTCCCTTTGCATAGGTGCAATAAGTACACATGATGCATGGCTGTAAAGAGTAAGGCCCATTTTGTCAGTGTTTCTAATTAAAATATCATTCACACTGGTTCCTTATCTCAGGAAAATAAACTTCCAGAATACATTTCCATCAATGCATCTTTTGTGGCAGTAGTGATTTTTGGTTACACAGGCACAGAGAATATGATGCAGATCAATATCCTTCTACATGGGCTGTCATTGCTATGCTATACACCCAGCCCATAGAGATACCCCGCCATGTTTATTCCACCCAGAAGGATTTTTTTCATGGGATGATGCTAGGAAAACTCCAAGGTGAAAACTTAGAGTTTTCCTCCCCATCTCAGTCAACTCCTGTGAGCCGGGAGGGTGATCTGGCTTAGTACCAGTACCAGATAGATTGCAAACCCATGCTAGCAGTCTCTTGCTCTAGAGGAATTCAGTACCGTAAATCTAAGCTAGCCCACATTTAGTTATTACCACAGCCTCTGAAGAGGTCAGAGAAATAAAAGATACTTTTTATAGCATTATAGATTTTTAAATGCAATCAGATAAACACAATGACTAATGAAACATCCTACCCTTTTAACCATTAGTGTCAAAATAAATTCAAAGCCTTTATTATTGAATGCTCACAGACAATCCCATCTACTAAATGGAACCTTTTTAATAATATTGCTGCATAAATCACCTCTATTTAAAATCCAAAATTTATTTTCTCAATCTCTCCCTCAGTATGAGACAACCTGGTCTTCTGGGCTAACAGAACCTGGTGTGCTACTTGTGGAACACCCTGCTCAGCAATGTATAATTTATAGAATTTGCTTATCTGTCTAATCTAAGTATTTAGCTATGTCTAGACCATTGCTCACTCTGGTACCTAAATTTAAGTGCACATGCTATTATTGCACAATTTTAATTTAGGATTGCGATTCATGGGGGGGAAATGTGCGCCAGTCTATTCTATCACTGCCAGTTGAGAAATCTCACTGCTACTGCTTAAAGGAAGTGAGCTAAAGAATGTGGGCCAGATCCTTAGCTGGTGGAATTAGGCACAGCTTCCCCAGCTTCAGTGGACCTATGTGCATTAGACACACTAGGCCAGATCCTCAGCAGGTGTTAATGTTCAGAGTAATATATTCAGATTTCAGCATTACAAAATGCTCAGGTTTCAGGTAACTTTTGTTAAAACAAGTCAGCTGGACCACAGGCATGGCACTGGCGGCATCATGCTGCTCTGCTGTTGCACAAGAGACATGGGTTTGGATGTGAATTTGGCATTCTCGAGCCTTTGCAAAAAACAAACATGAATCTATCCAGATTGTATGAAGAGTGCTACAATGATGATTGGCAGAGGTGGTAATACTGGTAGCCCTTAAAAATGGGTCAGTTTTACCAAAAGCAGGTATCTTCAGTATCTACTATGTTCCCTTGAATTTCTCTATACTTACCATAGGAAATACTTCATATACTTCAAACACTGAGGTTATCTGCAGATGCCTATATAATGCTACATTATTAGATCTTAATTATGCTGTGTAACACATAACAGTCTCATTTAAAATGAAACAAGGGAACTACTCATGTAAGTAAGTGCTCATCAGCACAGAAAGGGTTACAGAATCAAGACCATAGTTACTGTCAAGGTTCCTTCCCCACTCTGAACTCTAGGGTACAGATGTGGGGACTCCATAAGCTTATTCTTACCAGCTTAGGTTAAAAACTTCCCCAAGGTACAAACTTTGCCTTGTCCTTGAATCATATGCTGCCACCATCAAGCGTTTTAAACAAAGAACAGTGAAAGAGACCACTTGGAGACGTCTTCCCCCAAAATATCCCCCCAAACCCTACACCCCCTTTCCTAGGGAAGGCTTGTTATGAATCCTCACCAATTTGTACAGGTGAACACAGACCCAAACCCTTGGATCTTAAGAACAATGAAAAATCAATCAGATTCTTAAAAGAAGAATTTTAATTAAAGAAAAGGTAAAAGAATCACCTCTAAAATCAGGATGGTAAATACCTTACAGGATAATCAGATTCAAAACATAGAGAATCCCTCTAGGCAAAACCTTAAGTTACAAAAAGATACAAAAACAGGAATATACATTCCATTCAGCACAGCTTATTTTACCAGCCATTAAACAAAAGGAAATCTAATGCATTTCTAGCTAGATTACTTACTAACTTAACAGGAGTTGTAAGGCTGCATTCCTATTCTGTTCCTGGCAAAAGCATCACACAGACAGACAAACCCTTTGTTCTCTCCCCTTCAGATTTGAAAGTATCTTATCCCGTCATTGGTCATTTTAGGTCAGGTGCCAGCGAGGTTACCTGAGCTTCTTAACCCTTTACAGGTGACAGGGTTTTGCCTCTGGCCAGGAGGGATTTTATAGCACTGTATAAAGAAAGGTGGTTACCCTTCCCTTTATATTTATGACAGTTACCTAAGGCAATTGGCAGGATTTTTAAGCCCATCAGAGGATAGTAATTAGGTAAAGGGGAAATAGTTGTCCTGATGATATATTGTTTCATCAAGAGAATATACAGTAAACTAGAACTTGGATTATTTTTTAATTGATGTATGTAAACAGATATTTTGGGATAAACAGACAATGCATAATGTAGCTGACTATAATCTGACCAAACAAAATTTATGGGCATAAACCAATACCCACAATATTCATTTTTCCACTGAATGCATCCGATGAAGTGAGCTGTAGCTCACGAAAGTTTATGCTCAAATAAATTTGTTAGTGTCTAAGGTGCCACAAGTCCTCCTTTTCCTTTTGCGAATATTCATTTTATTATCTTTTATTCTCATTCAATTAGAATGTTACCTTTGGTTGAGGTTAATATGAGTGACTAGTTCTTTTGCATTTGTACTCAGTTGCTCATGGTTTTTTTTTCCCTCAGCAATGTATTTTATATACCGTAGGCACAATCATGAAGTCTCTGTATTCACTCTTTAGATAAAGTGTGGACTTTCATTGGAGTCTTACCTGATTATGGAGTGAGTGTGGGCTTGAGGTCTGAACCCAACCTCTGAATGATCAACCTTAATGATTCAGAGGTAAAATAATACAACAGAAAAATGATCTGGGCATTTGAAAATGCTGTGATCCATCGTATGATCGAACTATTAGTGAAGATAACAGGGTGGAGTGAAGATAATAGGGCGGCATGATTCTTACCACACTCAAACACACAATCTCTGCTGTGAACTCATAAAGTTCAGCATGTGATATTGAATATGTCTATTATTGCTTCCTTAAAATATCAGGGGCTGTGGTAAGGTTGTGTGATCCAGTGTGATTCTGGGAGTTTGGATGAATGCACCCTGGGATTAAAGAAGCATTAAAAGGAGGGAATGTGAAATCCAGATTTATGCTTCTCATGCCCAGTTTATAATGAAATACAATCAAAATTCAATTTTGGTTCAATGTATTGTAATGTGAAAATTGTAATTCTGTCTGTAATGAAATTCTAATTTACAGTGAAGAAACAGAAATTAATTCAGGTAAAACCTATGGCCTGTGTAATGCAGGAGGTCAGACTGGATAATGGTCCCTCTGAAGAAAAAAATAATCAGTAAATAATCTGGCAACAGTTTTTTCCCCAACATAATTTGTCCCCCTCTACTCCTCCTCCTCTGCATGGGGTTTGCTGAAGTGGTTTCAAATTAAAATAGATTGTCTAGACTCACTAAACAAGGATGAGGATACCAGACAACTAGATCTGCATGCTTTTTTCTCCCCTATTTCTTCTGATAATAGGGGATCCACTCCAGACTGAGTTATGGAGTCTGGAGACAGATCTGAATGCTCAACCAAGACATGCTATGAATAAATGTTCTAACATGGGGCCAGGAGTCTGCATGTGTGTACATGAATAATTGTGTCTCTTTGACTAGGTTGAAGAAACCTGTAGCTCCAAATGCTTGCAGCCAGTACCCCAGACAACAGCAGTCCTCTTCTTTAAGGCTCTGCTCAAATTTTGGATTGCAATCCACCATTAACCATCCAACCTGGCTCTCCCTCTCCTGCCCTTTCTCATATTCCTTTAATGGAAGTCACACCACAATTTAAAGAGTGTAAACATCCGGACTAACGAGAACTGTGCCAAATGCACTATTCTACCACTTTGCTTTTAGATGGCACCTCTTTTCTTTTAATCCATAGTGTGACCATATATATTGTATGCTCTTAGGAGAAGGGAACATGCCTTTTTGCTCACGTCTTAAGCCATATGCATATCAAGGGCCCTTGTTTAAATAAACCTGCCTTTATATAGCTTACTATGAAACCAGTGACTTACCAAAGTTTAAAGTGATTCACTTCAGTCTCTCTCTTCCCTGGGTTCTTTTGAAAGCAAACTGAACAGACAGGATCTGATAATGAGTCAAAACATTCCATACACAGAGCATGGGAACGGGATGCCCTGCCAAGGGCTCGGTGCGTGAAGTTTTGTAGGAGTAGGACAAACAGGTGCTGAAGGAGATGGAGAACAAACTGTGAGAGAGGACATAGCAAACATGAACCCATGCTGTGTTTTATGTTATGAGAACAAGAAATGAAAAGCAAACGTACCCACTCTGTGTTTTACGTTATGAGAACAAACCCAGAAAGAACAAAAGTAAGGTCTCTCAGAGAAGACCAGACCATGAGTGCATCCCCTCTGTAGGGCACTTGCATCTCAACACAAAATGGTAGCACAAGAAATATAATGGTCCCTGAACCATATTAACACAGGATCATGTCTTCTGCATTTGAACACTCCAAACTCACATCCATTGCTAACATCGCAGTGGAGTCTTCTAGGTCAAGTGCCCTAACACTTGCCATGATGTGCAAACCTAATGTGCTATACAGGTTTAAGCTCCAGCAGGAAGATTAAGGTTGCTACGCATTCTGCAGGACACTAAGCAGTGCAAGAAGTCCTGTTCTTTCTCAGACTCTCTCTCATACAGAGACAGGAATCAAGTGCATTTATGAAGACAGAGAGTACAGCCAGGCTAGATTACAGCAGCAGCAGTCCAGTGTTCACTTTAAATGTTGCTTCTACTGTTAGTTAAATAAGTTATTCTAAAGCCTGCCTCATTCTCACTGAAATACTATACCTAAATCCAACTTTGAAAACCAATAGATGCTGAAGTGCTTCCCTACATGGGATAAAATTTATTGGTTTAAAAGTTTGCCAGTATATAGCTACGGTTTTTTAAACCTCAGTTTAATGGGGACTGTTATAGGATACAGTGTGACTTGCCAGATCCACTAATCTGTAGGCTACAGAGTGTGGTGCTGGATTCCCTGTTTGCCTGGCATTTGGCTCAAAAGATGTCGTGTAAATGCCAGCATAATGTTTTATGTTGCAATATGTCTGACCTAAAAATTATCTCTTTTGCTTTTTTCCAGAGCAAAATATAAAATTTGTAAGAGGATCCCTTTTATTGCCCTTCAGTGTGTAGCCTTAAGAGGGTTGTTTGCGAGCAACTCTAGCCTAATGCACCCAGGGATATGGAATCATACAGCCAAAGTGCAGGAGCTCTGCAAATGAGGAATAATAAGTTTGTTTTCTTCAACAAACTGAATTGGTAATTAAATAGATTTCCCTCCAAGTTATTACACATGTCCCAGCATGATGCTGATAGCTATTGTGCGATAGAAAGTGCCATCTTTCGGAGGAGATATAAAACTGTCTATTTGTTGTAAGCAGTCAGTATCATATTTAGGGCCAGATTTGAAGAGAGAAGAGCATTCTTGCAACTCCTATTGACTTGGGATGTACAGGCTCAGCATTGTCACAGTAAGACCATTAGCCAGAGCAGGGGTGTTTTCACCAAATTCCAACGTAGGTAAATGTATTCTTCCTGCAGGTGCCTAAAATTCTCTCTCTGGTTTCAAGTGGTTACATTAGTCTTTGCTTCCACTCCTCAAAATGTGGCATAGTGATTATTGGGGCAGAATGACTCACGTGTTCTACCCCAGATGTAGATGTATTTCAGTGAGAACTGAGTAATACTTGTAATAATATAGCACTAAGATGTGCTATATAACTACAACATATTAGTGCTAGTTTAATGTAAGTGGTCCAGTTATAAAGTAATGATACTAATACTTGTAACATAATATGATATTTTGAGAAACAAAGGCCACTAAATGAACAAAGGCATAGTGTCTATAGCTGTGATGAGGGTTATCACATATAATATAAGTGCTTCTCTTCACACAGTTATTTTAAATATGTATGTATACACACACATGGAAAAAACAAACAATCTATAGATGGAGTGGAAGGCAGAAAATGAGGTACTGGGGGAATTTCTGTAAGACAATAGGAGACACACTATTCATAAATAACTCGAAAAAAGGACATGGAAGAAAGTATTAAAATATGCAGCAGGCATGAAACTGGAATGTCTAGTCAGCACCAAAAGAATGATTGGATTCAAAGTGATTTGATCCAGGCCACTTATATGAGCTTAGAGAGACAAGGCGGGTGAGGTAGTATCTTTTATTGGACCAATTTCTGTTGGTGAAAGAGACAAACTTTTAGTTTGCACAGAGCTGTTCAGGTTATACACATTAGCAATGTTAACTATATAAAGTAAGAAGGATCAAGGGCTCAATTTTCAAAGGTTCTCAGAAACTTCAGATACAGATAAGCACCTACTGAGGTTTAAAAAAGTAACAAAGTAGATTGGGTTTCCTAACTCCTATTATATCACTCTTCCCTCTAAATTAGTTATGTGCTTAGGCACTTTTGAAAATCCCACTGTGTGCCTCTCTACATCTATAGGTACTGTGACGGGGCAAGGCCAGATGGCTATGGAAGAGTAGTCTTATTGGGATCCGGGAAGTGGGTGGGCGAAGCTAAAGGATCCCCCCCAGCCTAAAGGGGGATCCACAGGACCTAGATACCCAAAAGATTCCGGGGGACAACTAATGAAATAACAGGGACAGGAGTGTGGTCAAAGGGTCAAACAAAGGGAACCGGATGGGGACACCGAGCAGAGAACCCCGGACAGCGCCCACTGCTCCTCAAAGGCGTCAAGAGAGTCAGAGGATGCTGCCCACAGGAACTCTGCCCGGATACGTGAACGGACCGAGGATCGGAAATAGGCCCCACAGTCACAGGAGACTCCATCGGCCAACCTCCTCACTCTGGTTTTATAGATGGGCATTTTAGCTAGGGCCAGGAGGAGGTTGACCAGGAGATCTCGTGACTTTGTGGGGCCATGGACAAGGAGTGCATAAATGAGAAGGTGAGGGGAGAAGTGCAACCAAAAACGTAATAAAATATTGGTGAGGAGCGGGAATAGGGGCTGCAGCCTGGCACACTCCAAGTATACATGTGCCAGGGTATCCCTCACGCCGCAAAAGGGGCAGGTGTCTGGGATGGAGGTGAACTGCGCCAAGTACACGCCCGTGCTCACGGCTCCGTGAAGGAGCCGCCAACTGCCATCCCCGGCAGGCCTTGGGACTAAGGTGGAATATAGGCTGGCCCACCGGGGCTCCTCACCCTCCAAAGGTCGCAGGAGGTCCCGCCATTTTGTATCAGGGCGGGACACGAGGGTGCGGGTGTGAAGAGTGTGGAGCACAAGCGTGTATAGATGTTTTCTTGGCACGGTTTGAAAGCAGACCAGCTGCATCTTGTGCAGCCAGCTTCCAGTGAAGGTGTGAAGGGGTTGGTTGGGTCCACGGGGGAGGGGTCCAATTAAAAGGTCTGGCGGGCCTGGGGTAGTGGGTGGGCGGGGCGTGCCCTCGTGCAGGACCCAGTCGAGATAAACCCGAACAGCAGGCGGCAAAGCGGCCTTCACCTCCTGAAGTATGTGCCGGGGAGTACAAGGTCTGGAGAGCCCCATGCGCTGAGCGAGCGTCAGGGGATCCAGCCAGTCTCCCCGGTCATAGTCCAGGAGGTCTCCGACTCTTGTGACCTCTGCCAGGACCAACCTCTGGCGCACTGAGCGGGACTCCGCCACCTGCACACGGAGCTGGGGGTTGTGTAGCAGGGGCTCCGCGAGGAGATCTGCCCCCTCGGTGGCCGCCACGGACCTGGTCGTTGAAAAGAGTTTCCAGGTCTGGAGGAGGTCCTGGTAAAACACCGGCAGCCCAGAGAGGTCTTGCGGAAGACCTCTCGGATGGAGATAAAGGAGCTGCCGGTCGTATCAGAGCCCTCGGAAGTGGCGCAGGAAGGCGTGCGCCAGTATGCTCCATGCTGGACTACCTGCACCATAAAGGAGCCTCCTTTGGAGGAGACAGAGGATGGGCTCGATCGCCAGAGCGTACAGCTGGCCCGAGAGGGGGCACCCCTGCCGTACTCCTCGCCCGAAGCTGACTGCTTCGGTCAGGGTCCAGTTGAGCCTGACCAAACACTCTGCGGAGGCGTACAGCGCCCAGAGAAAACCCACAAACTGGGGTCCGAAGCCAAACGCTTGCAGGGTGCTCAGGAGATACCCGTGATCCACCCTGTCGAACGCCTTCTCCTGATCTAAGGACAGGAGGGCGAACGACAGACCATCCCTACACCCAAGTTCCAAAAGGTTCCGGCCAGATATAGGTTGTCGAAGATGCTGCGGCCCGGGACGGCGTAGGTCTGGTCTGTGTGGACCATGTCCGCCAGCACGGACCCTAGCTGCAGCGAGATTGCTTTTGCCACGACTTTGTAGTCTGTGCTGAGGAGCGAGCCGGGATGCCAATTTCGTAAATCGCGGAGGTCCCCCTTCTTCGGCAATAAGGCCAGCACGGCTCGCCTGCACGAAAGAGGGAGGACCCCGCTCTGCAAAGACTCAGCCCAGACGGTGACTAGGTCTGGGCCCAGGACGTCCCAGAACACGTGGTAGAACTCCACGGTCAGCCCGTCCATGCCCGGAGATTTATTGGTGGGCATGCGACGGAGGGCTTCCGAGAACTCGGCCAGAGTGAGAGGCAGCTCTGTCCGGTCTCGGTCGCCCGCGCTGACCATCGGGAGCTCCTCCCAGAGCACTCTGCAAGCATTAGGATCGGTCGGATCCGAGGAGAAAAGACTTGCATAGAAGTCTCTCGCCCTCCCGCACATCTTCACCGGATCCCTGAGAGGGTTGCCATCTTCTGCCAGTAGGCAGATGACATGTTTTTTATGTCCCTCTTTTTCTCCAGGGCATAGAAGAAGCGTGAGCTGTGATCCATCTCCTGAAGGAGACGGATGCAGGATCGAACAAAGGCACCCCGAGCCCGATGGTCCTCGAGGGTCCGGAGCTCCTCCCGCTTCTCCCGGTACACTCCGCAGAGGGGTGGATCCTCGGGTCTGACGGCCAGACGCCTCTCCAGCTCTAAGACCTCCCGTTCCAACTGCTCTATCACCACATCCCTCCATCGGCTGGCGCCCTGGGTGTAGTCACGGCAGAAAAGCCAGGCACGCACCTTCCCTAGGTCCCACCACCGCCGCGCCGAGGGAAAGGCATGCCGTTGCCCTTGCCAGGCCAGCCAGAACTCCCGGAAGGACGCCACGAAGCCCGCATCCTCCAGCAAGCTGTTGTTAAAATGCCAATAGGCTGGCCCCGGCCTCTCCGCGCAGAGGGAGGCTGTCACGGTGGCTAAATGATGGTCAGAAAATGGGGCCGGCTGGATGCTGGAGGAGTGGGCTCATGAAAGATGAAAGCGTGATAAATAAATGCGGTCCAACCGGGAGTGGCGCGACCGATGGACCTCCACCCGGACAAAGGTGAACGTGGAAGTGTCATCCGGGTGGTGGTCGCGCCAGACGTCCACCAGGGAGTGGTGTTCGACTATCTCCTGGAGGACGGCGACGGCGGCCGGGCTCTGCTTAGTCCCCGAGCGGTCCTGCTCCTCAAGGGTGATGTTAAAGTCCCCTCCCAGGACCAGGCACTCATGAGGATCCAAGGTGCTGAGGAAGGCGGACGCCTGCTGATAGAATTGCAGCTGCTCCGGGATCGCTGCCGGGGCATAGATGTTGACGAGGTTGACTACGAGCCCCTCCATGCGGACCCGGAGGTGCAGCAGGCGGCCCGGCACAGCCTCAGCGACCGCCAGCACCTCGGGCCGTAGGTCGGGGGAGAACAGGGTCGGCACTCCAGCCGTACGAACTGTGAGGTGGCTAAAGTAGACCCTATCCCCCCAATCCAGCCGCCAGCTGTCTTCGGCAGTCGGATCCGTATGGGTCTCCTGCAGGAAAACCACAGAGTACCTCCCTTCCCGAAGGAAGGAGAGCACCTGGGACCTGCAGAGACCCATCCTACAGCTGCGGGTGTTCAATGTTGCGATGGTAAGAGGTGCCATGATGAGGGCTGGGGGGCATCCTCACCAGCAGGGACGCTCGCGGCTCCCGACGGGCTGCGCAGCAGTCCGTGACCCACCCCGTAGGTGAGTAAGGAGTCACAGAAGAGGCGGACCCGCTGATAGGCCGCGGCGCCCTGCCTCCCGGTCCTTTTACCCTCCCCTATGAGGGCCCGTGCGGCCCGGAGGATTTGATTAAAGTCCCCCCATCGCTGGAGAGCAAGCTGTACTTTGTTGCGGGAGCCACGGCTGTCTTCTAGAAACTCCCGCAACTCCTCTCGCAGCGCATGGGGAGCTGGGGTTACGGTCTGGTTACTCCCCAACGGGGCCCTTGGTACAGCCCCGTGGCCCACCGAGATGGGCAGACAGGGTGCGGACCCCCGACGGAGCTCCTGATGGTCTGGCCTGAATGCTGGGGCGATAGGGGGCGGCGGAGGGAGGATAGCAGCCCCTGGTGGGTCGGGACGGGTAAACACAAAGGCTGCTCCCTGGGAGTCATCTGTTGGAAAAGGGAAGGAGACAGCCCCAGGGGCGGCAATAACATCTTGGGAGGTGGATGGGATAGGGGCAGGGTTAGAGGTGAGAGTCTGGGCGGGGAGAGGGCTCTCAGTGATGCCGGGCGCAAGCTCTTTGGTGGATTTGGCAGCCACGGCATCAGGCGGTGGACTCTCTTCTGTAGGGCCCTCTCCCGGGAAGGAGGTCGAATGCTCCTCACCAGCGAGGGGTGCCCCTGGTGGCTCAGGTCCCGGCTGCGTGGCACTGGCCATCGCCTCAACAGGCTCAGCGGTTCTCAGCGGGGTGCCCTCTGTAGCGGGTTGATGGAGGAGTCCAGGGGCTCCTCGGAGGTGGGAGCGGAAGCAACGGTTACGGGGAGGGAACATGGGGAAAGGGGGGCTGGAGTGAAGTCACCCAGATCGAGGCCCGCTGACATAGGGTCGTCCTCCCCCTGCATGACCGGGGTCAGCTCCAGGGCCTCGATCTCCTCATATATAGATGGGAAATCATTTTCCGCCACCCCGGGATTCTCCCCGCCGGCACCTGACGCAACGGTTGCTTCAGGGCACACTGGGGTTTCGGATAGCACCTTGGGGGTCTTGGAGGGGAGGGACTCCCGTGGAGGGGAGATACTGCCTTCCAGTGCTGTCACGTCATCCCCAGCTGGCTCTGGTGGATGGAACACACCCGTGGGTAGAGCGGAAGGCTTGGCATCGGTGCCCCCCTTCCTGGTCTTCCGGGGAGCCTCCGCGTCAGATGGGAAGAGCGGAGCTCGAGCCTTCCGCTTGCCCCGCTTCCCCTGGACTAGGGCCCAGCCCTCCATGGCATCATCCGGGGGCTGGCTAGCAGGGGTTGTGTCAGGGGGCAGAGGCGGTGGCTCAGGGACTCGAGGGGTAATGGTGGGGCAGCACAAGGGAGGGAAGATTCCCCTTGGGGTGGGCCCTCTCCCATGCCCGGCGGTGTCCCTGCCGCACCCTGCTCCACAGGCCCCGCCAGACTGCAAGCAGCGGGGGCGGGGCTCTCTCGTTCATCTGGGCATATTTGGGGAGGTGCCCCTTGGGCCCGAGTGGGAGCAATGGTGGACTGGGAAGGAGGAGGGGTGGTTTCGGGCGCCAGGCAGCCAGGGGCGCTGGCAATGACGGGGCCTGTGCCCTACCGGGGCTCGGGGGTCCCAGATGCCCCTCCTTGCCGGGCCAAGGGGCAGTCCCTCCGGACGTGCCCCATCGCCCAGCAGAGGTAGCACCAGGCCTCCCCCGTCGAATAATGCACCCGGTAATGGGCCCCCTGGTAGGGGACTAGGAAGGACCCCTCCAGCACCTCTCAGTCACGTGCCGCCTGCGGCAGTTGAAGCTGCACTTGCCGGCGGAACGAGAGGACGTGACGGAGGGCGGGGTCTTTGCAGCCCAACGGGAGAGGGCTGATGACAGAGATGGGCTTCCCCAAGGTAGAGAGGGCGGGTAACAGGGCGGCATTGGGGAGCAAGGGAGGGATGGAGGTCAGGACCAGGCGGACGCCTAGGTTCTCTAGCGGCTCTAAGGGGAGAAAGACGCCCCCTACTGCCAGGCCCTTCTCCACCGCCTCCTGGGCGGCGGCCTCCGATGTTAAGAAGAAGACGACCTTGCCATACATTTTGGAGGCCGCCACAATGGCCGTGGGCCCCACCACCCTTGCCAACGCCCGCACATAGGTCTCCATGTGGGGCGAGGCGGGCACCAGGAGGCAACGGACGCCATGCTTCCTGATCATGGTGGGAAAGGGGCCCTGGCCGCTATAGATGGTAGTGGAGGCGGTGGGCAGGAGAGATGACGTAGCGGCAGGCAGGGGGGCTGCCGCCACCTGGGCGTATGCCCTGGGGCTTGGGGAGGGACACCCGCAGAGCTGGTGGAGGGAACAGCGGGGAGGGACGCCCCAGCCAGCAGTGGGGCCGGGGCATTGGGGGCCACCCCTGCCATGGAGGGCCTGGTCTTCTTAGTGGGGCCCTTTCTCTTCTTCCCCTGGCCCTTCCCGCCGGCTGGGGGGCTCCCCCCGAATCTGAGGGGGTGAGAGATGTGGCAGCAGTGGAGGTCACCCCGGTGCCCATTGCTGCTGGTGCCCCAGCGGGGGCGGTGGCAGATGGCTCGGCAGCGGAGGTAGAAGCTTGGGGGGGTGACGGAGGGGCAGGCAGGGGAGGGGCAGCTCGGGCTGCTGGAGGGGCCCTACCCCTCTCATCCCCCGCCATCATGAGTAGGGAGGGAAGGGGAGACACCAGAAGGAGGAGGGGAGAGGGAAAGCAGGTCGACCACTCCTCCCCGCTAGGCTGCAGGCAGGGGAGGAGGGCGCCAAAAGGGGTGGGCTGGATGGGGGGCAATCAGGGGTTAGAGGTCAGTCACCGAGACAAGGTGGAATTCCAGATCTTCTTGGTGCACTAGGGGAGGGGGGATACAACAACATTCGGGGTGCAGTGAAAAGGGTTGAAACTAAAATGGGGAGTTGCACAAGCGCATGGGAGGGGGCATGGGCACACGGAGCGAGGGCTAAGCAGGCTGGAGTTAGGGCAGGTAAACCAAGGGGCTGGGGCGGGACAAACAAACAAAGGCTGCAGAAGGAAATGGGTGGGGCAGGCAAACAAACTGAAGCTAGTAAGGGGGGCTGGGGCAAAAGGGGGTGCAAACCTACAAGTAGCAAATGGGGCAGGTAGTAAAGGGTAAAGCTGGGGGGTGGGCAGTCCGGGGGGGGGCACGTGTACCCACGTGCGCTTGCACAAGTCTTTTTAGGCTGGCTGCTGCTTCTGGCCCAAAGGGTGGAAATAGGGCATGGCAAGCCCTTGGGGGGAGGGATAGCTCAGTGGTTTGAGCATTGGCCTGCTAAACCCAGGGTTGCAAGTTCAATCCTTGAGGGGGCCATTTAGGGATCTGGGGCAAAAAAAAATTGGGGATTGGTCCTGCTTTGAGCAGGGGGTTGGACTAGATGATCTCCTGAGGTCCCTTCCAACTCTGATATTCTATGATTCTATGATTCAAGCCAAGCAAGCAGCTGAGTCCAGAGGCAGGAGCTGAGGCAGATGGTATACACCCAGTGGGGGTGGTGGAGGGGGCAGCAGTGATGGTAGTAGTGGTGGGGGTTGGGGGAGACACACAGATGGATCGGGGGGCAGCTCCACACCAGACCCCCTATGTCCCTACAAACACCCTCAAGACCCCCACCACAAGAGCACAGTTTGAAAGTTACTCAGTCTTAGGGCCCCCTCCACAGTGGTCTGCAAAGTCTCTAGGTGCTCCCCACTGGTAGATGGTCCTCTTCTTCTCCTCCTCGGTCTTCAGCAGCTCTGGGTAGCAGACTCCGCAGCAGCAACAGCTCCAGGAACTCCAGGTGGTAGTCCAGGCAGGCAGAGAGGACCCCTCTCAGGTGGTGGTGGTGGTGTCCACAACAGCAGTGGCTGGGGTCCCTCACTCCTCCTCTCTGGGGAGTGGGCTAGAACCCCCCCCCCCGGGGCTGCAGTTGGAGCAGTAGCAGCACCCAAGATTTGGGGGTCCAGAACCAGGTAGCAGAGAATGGGGGGGTGGATGTCTGGCCCAGCCAGGGGAGCAGCTGGAGCAGCAGGGAGAGCTTAGGGCCTAGCAGCAGGAGTAGCAGCTTCCCACCTCCCTCCAAGCTAGAAGGCTATGGGAGAGCAGTGGGAGGGAGAGAGAGATTCGCTCCAGGCTAAACAAATCCCTGGTACCAGGATAAGTGAAATGGCAGCTGCTCCAGGTCAATTAAGACACCTCGGGCCAATTAAGAACTTTCCAGAAGGCAGGGAGAAGGCTAGGTTGATCGGGACACCTGAAGCCAATCAGGGTCTGGGTGAAACTAGTTAAAAGCCTCCCAGTCAGTCAGGTGGGTGTGCATGTCAGGAGCTGTGGGAAGAAGTTGTGTGGTTGGAGAGGCTGAGTAGTACACACTATATCAGGTACAAGGAAGGAGGCCCTAAGGCAAGGGTGAAGTGGAGTTTGAGGAAGTGAGGGCTGCTGTGGGGGAAGTAGCCCAGGGAATTATACATGTACATGTCATATTTCTAAAAGGTCAGCTACCATAGCTGATACTATTAGGGTCCCTGGGCTGGAGCCCGGAGTAGAGGGTGGGCTCGGGCTCCCCCCTCACACACACCTTTGCCCCTAATTAATCATTGAGACTGGGAGACAACAGAGACTGTGCAAGGAAGGATAACTTCTCCTCACCTCCCTTGCTGGCTTATGATGAAAATAGCTCAGTGTGACCCTTGTCTCTAGAGAAAGAAGGTTACGTGGAGGGTCACAGTGAGCCTCTGAGGCTAGCGAAATCCGCCAGGAAACGCGGGACCCACGGAGGCAAGGACAGAGCTTTGTCACAACACCTAAATACCTTGGAAAATCAGGCCTTGAATTAATAGTTACAACTATCACTGCAGTGCTAGGCTCCACCCAGGAAAATGAAAAGGTAGTTGGATGTGTTTCTTGAGGAACAGAATATGACAGATTATAATAATGATACTCTCTGGCTAATAATTCCACACCTACCTGTACTACTGAATACAACTGTGCATGTTGTGTCACAGGAAGAGGCAATATACAAGTTAGGTATCTCGAAGCAGCAAACAATCTTTGTCTGACAGCTCTGATTAGTGTTCATTGTCTTGCACTGAGCGGTCCCTATGTCAAAGTCCAGAGTAGCAACACACACTATTGCTGTGGTTACATATGTTAAAGTTAACATCCTCCCAGTATAAACTGTTACTATGAAGTTTCAGCATAGGCATCATTGTTCCTCCCCACGCATGCTGTCTCCAGTATCCCACTGCATTCACTGGGTACAGGATCCGATTTCAGCATGCTGTGCTCCTTAGCTCACGCTTCAAAATTCCCAGCCCAAACGAAAGGGAATAGCATTTAGACATTACTTGCATTGTAAGTTCAATGTCTCAGGCCATAAAATCAGGCTTTCCTCTTTATGTGGACTTTGAACAACTGGCCTGACCCAA
Organism: Dermochelys coriacea; assembly: GCF_009764565.3. Classification (NCBI taxonomy): domain Eukaryota; kingdom Metazoa; phylum Chordata; order Testudines; family Dermochelyidae; genus Dermochelys; species Dermochelys coriacea. The sequence continues at coordinate 332,256,999 of NC_050068.2, forward strand.
GATGTAACAAATGTTTGCAGAGGAAAAGAAAGAAGCAATTTCCCTTCAGCAGCAGCAACGGCAATAACAACAGATGTCAGATTAAGTAGGTTAGCAGGGTCATGGAACTATTTATATTCTGTTTGTCATTTGGAGTTTTTGATGTACAATAGATTTTAAACATCACTATTTTTACATCCGGGAAAGAGAGAGAAGATTATGAGGAGGTGGATTCTGTTGATAAAGAAGGTTCCTAAATCTCACGCCTATGTTGGAAACAGAGAAATGGACTATATATAAAGTGCTGTCAAATGCACAAAGTAAACAAACTTCATAAAAAAAAACCAAGAAAACTTCAGTCAGAGTGATCACAGATGTTTCTTGTAATCATAATAGATATAACATTTTCAGACAGAAATGTGATTTTTAAACTGACGGTAGTCCTTCAAAATTTCATTTTTCTCTGACATTGTGAGAGATCATCATTGACTCCAGATCAGATTTGGCCTAGTTAAAACTAAAAAGCTGTTTTCTCTCACTGCCAATCCTGCACACTTACTCTAGGATCTCAATTGTCAGTTTGTGTTCTTTCCGGCTTGTACATCATAAACAATAAAGAATCTGTGGGCAAAATTCTGCCCTCAATTACAGCTGTGTAATCCTGTTGCCTTCAAACTTCTCTCTTTAAGACCTGTACAACACCTTTTTCTTCAAATTCTGCACTTGGCTACACTTGTACAACCCCTTTTATCTTCATGGTTTGCCCTCAGCTATACCTGTGCAACCTCATTATCTTCACGTTATGTCCCTGGTTTCACCTGTGCAATCTCATTGGGGGTAGTAGCCCAACAGTGAGAACTTAAGGCAGTTCACAGTACTTTTGATTATGAAACAGGAGAAACAGAATCTCTCTTTGTTTAGTGCTGAGGTCACCTTACAAATCCCACAGACATAATTATGTAAAAATATAGTGGCTTTTGCCTACCCACTTACAAAAGAATTTCAAAAACTAGATGGTACATGGATATGAATTCAATTTAATAAAACTGTCTTGACAAACCATACATGTTTCTCCAAAATTGAAGATAAAGAGATAACCCTCCGCTCTCTGTTAGAGGAAGGTACAGTTTACCTAGAATAGCTTCCCACTAGAAATGGTTTAAATACATCATTTTTGGAAGGAAGGAGTCCCCAACAGCTACTCCATACTAGGTGACAGGACAAGGTCAGAACCAAGGATATTCAAGGCCAACCCAGCAACTGCCTTCATCAGCACTGGTTCAGTTTCAGCATTTTTCTTGGTATTGACATATTATAAGAATGGAAGACCAACAAATTCCTGAGCACGTGTACCAAGGCACGTGATCACATGGCACCAAAAGCTTTGATGATGAGACAAGATTGCCACTTATGGACATAAACTGACTACACAATCAGACCTCCTTAAGCACCTTATCAGACATCAATCAAGGAGGTGCTCAATTTGCAAGTAGACCATGTCCCATTGGGATTTGCCATGATCATGATGATGATGATTTGCTGAAAATTGCACTTTCAATGAGAGTTTTAATTACAAATTTTGAAACTCAGAAAATTCCAATGAGCTCTAGGTTTTACTAGGCTGGGGTTCAGCACTATTAAAATGCAGCCACCTCTGGAATGGAGGGTAGCAACCAAATGCTTCACACACACACACACACACACACACACACACACACTCACACGTTGCAAAACACTGCATGGGAAGGAGCCAACAACATTTGGATAGACCAGGACTCTTATGAAAACTGCCTTGAGAGCTTTTGCACCTATGCAGAGGAGATAAGACCTGAGTTCATAAGATGGCTAAGTTCTGAATGGCCTTCCCATGGAACAACAGTTGGCTGTTCCCAAACTGCATGGAACAGCCAACTGCTTTTGCAACTGTTAGAAACAAACCAACCTTAGAAGTTCAGTGCTAAATCAAGACCTCTTGCCAGTGCACAGAAGTGAGGAATTTAAGAGTGTTGGTCACAGCTGTATGAAGTAATGCACAGCCTCTCCTTTTTGTGTATACCCCGACATTTTCCATTTTTGTACCAGGCTATCAGAGAAACTAATGCCGAGTCAGACAGAGGTAAATTGCTGTGTAGGTTACCAGTTAAAGTCACACTGGTGTTAATCCAGAATAACTCCATTGTCTTCAATGGAATGAACATGCACATACACTGGTGTAGCTGAGAACAGAATATGTCTCATTTCCTTAAGCTAAAAAGCCTGAAAGTGACTCTAGAGAAAGGGTGTTTATAAGGCTGTTACAATTTTATAGAATCCGGAATACCACCGCTGGTATTTTATTCAGAAAATCCATTCCCTTATCTACACACACACACACATATATACACACATTTTTAATTAATTCAGTCAGGTCAGCAAGGCTCCAGAAATCAGGGCCAGATCCTCACCTGGTAAATTGACACAAGTCCATCATGGTCTCTGACTGGACTGTTTGCAGAGTGAAGGGGCCCAGAGCTGCCAACACTATAACTGGTCCCCACAGACTATAGGTTTTCAGACTGTCCTGTAAGTTTGTAGGGAAAACCTGTGATCCTCCAGAGAAGACCCCTGTGATTGGCTGTCCTTCCTTGGAAATCCAGGGGAGGGGCTCCATTTGCTGAGGACATTCTTCCACACATGAAGAAGGCAGATCTCCCTCCTGCCTCGGGCGTGCTCCTGAAGCATTTGGCCCTATTGGCAACAACTCCTCTGCCTCCTATCTGCACTCTTCCCGGAGCGGGGATGGGAAGGGTTGGTAAGAAACAAACTCCTGGGGTTTGGCCACTGCTCAAGTTCCCCCAGAACTAGGAGGGGAGTGATGCAGCTGAGGAAAATAAAACAGCCCTGCTCTAAGGAGAGCAGTGGGAGTGGGAGCAGCATTACTATCTGAAGAGGTGTGTTTGGTTATGCTGAGATCTGTGGGGTTAGGCAGATTAATTCACAAGAGGGGCTATATGCGGGCTGGGCAGGTAGTAGACTAATTCACTGCAGGCTGGGGCTCTGAAGGTGGGGGGCAGAGTAATGCCCTGGGAGACAGAGTTCCTGGTGATGGTGCAGAGGCTTCCAGCTCCTCTCCCTTTGGGGTCCTAATAGTATGGGGAGTGCTTGGAAACTCCTTATTTGAAGGCCCCTGTGCTATCAGCAGCCCTCTGAGGCCTTATCTGTACTGGGGATTCACCATGGTTACAGCCATCAGCTGTATGGGCAAAGTTATACTTGCCCTGGCAGAGTCTGTTTATACAGAGTCTATCATTATACATTGGGGATACACTGGGAGAGCTGTATAAATTGATGCAAAGCAAATCCCTAGTGCAGTCAAGACCTAACTCAGTTTATGACACTATCTGCAAATTAGTAATCTGCTCTTCTCCCCTTGTTCACCTCCCCCCCCCCACCCAAGAGTCTTCATGTAGCCTGTTAAGCTGGTTTTAATGCTGTCTTGTGCTGTTTTAGTGGTCCCAAGATACTTTAGCAGAAGCAAATCTTAGCCCTACAGCTCCAAGTATCACATTTCCCTATAGGAAAAAACCAGTGTGAATCTAGGGCCTGATCCCCAGTTGTGCTGAGCAACTTTGGTAAGGTGTGGCATACACTCAACTCCCTTTGATGCTTAATACCTGAAGGTCCTGTCCAGCTCCCTTTAAAGTCAGTGCCAGGCAGAGCATGAATGCCTTTTAGTGACTTCAGTCAAGTGCTGAGCACTTCACAGGATCAGGCCATTAATGTATTTGCATGCTGTCTTGCTTTATCCTTTAACATTCAAAATAGGGCAGCTAGAAAAAGAACAATAATAGAAATAGCATTGGAATGTCCTTGAAACTATAGCACAACAAAACAAAACAAACCCCAAACACTTCCTGATTCATACAAAAACAGGTTCAAGTCTTCTGTTTCTGGCCTGATAGTTCTCTACTTAATTTCATCCCCCGTTGGTTATTGCTTAATCAGTGGCAGCCTAAATATTCTCTAGCACTCTTCTGTTCTGAATATTTGTATCAGTTTGACCTGCCAGCGATATGCTGATTTTCTTTAGCACTAAAACTGAGTACAAACTGGTCTAATTCCCAAGAAATGCACTAATCAAAACTTCTGAAAGTTAACATGCATGAATTTTGTTAGACTAAGTCTCTAGCCTTACCTGAAGTATGTGCTGAAGCGCTGACCTGAGGATTACTGATTACAAGCATACAAGCACAGCAGAAAATAAATTACTTGCTCTTCATCTAGATTTTAAAGACAACCCATAATAGTTTAATAGGCCCATTGGAACTAAATTGTTCCAGAGTCACTGAGTATCTTGCAACAATGTCTTTCATTTGTGTTGTTTGGGAAACTGCTGCCTGGTCAGAGGTCAGGACTTTATTATAATTACTTGTATGATAAATATGAAAAAAATAAACGAGCTGATTGGAATCTTAACTAAAAGCAAGAAGCAAAAACTGCCTGGATGATCTCAGACATAACAATTAATAACAGGCCACTTTCTGTGCAACCAGGGTCTTTGAAAATGACTTTAGATTTATCACTACCATTTTCACATGGTTGTTATACATGGGCTGGAAAAAAAAGAATGATTAAAAAGCTTTTTTTCAAACAAATCACAGTTTTCATTTAGAAACTGTCACTCTTTGAACACAGACTTTTTCCAAATTCATTCACTCCCTGAAAAGACATCTTTGTAAAATAAACTTTTACAAAACTCAAGAACAAGATGAGGAAAAAAAGTTAATGCAGTGTAAATCTGAGTAGGGGCTGTTCATTGTATCTTATCCAGGGTAAAGCATTAGACCCTGACACCACTAGTATATGACCAAATGGGGTGTATGGGGAATATTTCTAGAGTAAAAAGAGCAGGCACTCTATCCATACTTTACTTTCAGCATTGCCTTGGATAATGCAATAGGCACAGCACCCTATGGAACCCAAACCTGTTGAGAATAATATGAGAAACACCCCATCTGGTTTGTAGGAAGGTTATGGCAGGAAGAACTCTGAAAGATGATGGAACTGAGAGCAATTGCAGGCTCTCAGAATGACTGGTTGAGCCATGGAAGTCTTGGTTAGAGCTGAGCAAATAGCTGATTTTTTTTTGGAGGGTGGGGATGAGGGGTTGGTGGCAAAACTGAAAAATCCTCCAAACAATTCAGGGGTACTAGAACAATTTGTATAGTGGGGATGCTGAAAGCCATTGAACCAAATTGTAAACCCTGCATATTATGGAATCCACTTCAAGCCAGGGGGTGAGGTAAAAACCCCCAGCATCCCTAGTTCCGTAGTTCCAGCACCTATGAAACAATTCACTTCATTTTGAACTGAAACTGAATTTTTTCTTGCTAAAACAAAAAATGAAAAACTTTAGTCTGTGTGGAATGTCAGTTTGACTTGACGTTTTTGAAATTGTTCGTCTACATACATGCATGTGTGCACATATACACATAACTTGCATTAAATCGTATCTGGACTAATTATTAAATGAAGAATATGAAATGTAGACTGTTATTCATACTGTATTAGGTGACATATGAGAGCACTATGTGCAACGAGGAGTGTAATTCATTCACTGGTTATGGATTCTGAAACAAAACTGATATGCTTGTTTTTTTGTGCACATTTTTGATTTCTTGATTTAACTGAAGGGATTTGTGCAATGTCAGGTAGCCAGACAGCTATGTACTGTTAGCTGCAAATTTGTGGTATATAATTCTAGATAAGGTTGGAAGTAATTTACATTTAACAGATTTAAGCTGCAGATCCACCTGTTTCTGTTTATAGCATAGGAAGAATTTAATTGTTTTGCTAAATCCACAGTTTTGCTACATTTCCATTACAAATATGCAAGACTTTAAATCCTACATATCCACTCTTTTTGGAAGCTGGCAGAATGCTGCTAACTCAAACATTCAGTATGGGGGCTTCTGACATATATCATTGCTATGCACTATAATATGCATTATGCAAATTGATAGACATAATTTCAGAGATCTGTAATGTGAATGTGTGACAAAACAAGACCCCTCGTGATTTGAAATCAAAATAGCTACAGAATAATATCTAGCTCTTATCTTGTTTTTCCTCAGTAGATTTCAAAGTGCTTTACAAATGAGAACAGTAGCATAACTCCATTTTACAAATGGAGAAACTTAGTGGGGACATGACTTGCCTAAAGTGACACAGCACATCACAACCAGGAATAGAACCTAGGGGCTAAAGCCAAAAAGGGATATAGGTGTTGTCACACCTAACTTTTAGGTGCCTTGCCATCCACTGGAGACCAGAATAGGTGCCCAGGCTCCCTATAAAGTCTGTGGAGAGAGTTAAGCACCTAAGAATGGGATCCACAAAAACTAGCATGCTGAGCAGGTACCTGCCTAACTTAGCCAGTAGGACATGCCAAGGAGAGGTCGTAAGCCCTGTCCTTCTCAAGGAGTTGGGTGCCTAAATCCAGGGTAGACGAAGGGGCCTATCTTCTCTTGGGATTCTCAGCTGTTAACCCTCTCTTGCAGTCAGGATCCTAAGCAATTTCTGCAAGAAACACTGGGGGTGGGAGGTCCCCTATACTGAAGAGGGTCCCTTATAATTTTTAGCCCAGTGGACACTCAGAATGGTCATGGGAGACATAGGTTCAAATCCCCACTCTGCCTGATGTGGAGCAGGAATCTGAACTTGGATCTTCCGCCTCTGAGGTGAGTGCCTTAACCAGTGGACTGTGGGATATTCTGGTACAGGTTCCCTCAGTCTCTTCTGCTGAAGCTGTTCATTGGGTATAAATAATTAAATATGTAGTGTGCCAGCAAGTATGTGAGAATGATACTGTAGTCCGGTGGTTAGGGCACTTACCTGATGGAGGGGAAACCTGAGCTCAAATCCCTTATTGATGTGAGTTAGAGTGGGCAATTGAACTCCCACATCCTGAATTGGTGCCATATATCCTTTTGCTGTTTTGTGTGAGTTTAGGGGTATGTTGAGTATGCCCACTGATTCGGAGTAGGCATGCTCAGACAGGCAAGATAAGCAGGATTTGTTTCAGAATCTCACTGTTGCTTAGGTGTGAGTAGTGCCAATGGGCCTAGGCTGAGGTGGCTGTGCTCATGCTCACTGGCAGAAATGTAGATTCCTTGGAGACTGCAGGTGCTTACAGGGGTAAGTGGCAGCTAAACAGGGATTTTATGGATCTCAGTGGTACTTAATGTTGAATTTAGGCATCCAAAATGGCAGTTAGGCTCCTTAGTCCTTCTGTGGATCTAGAGCCAGGTCCCAGTCTAGCACCATTCCATAAACCAGTCTTACTGCTAACTAACTTAAGTCCCAGTTACACAACTTTCAAGCAATGTAGGGAGGAGATGGGATATGAAACAGAGAGAAAGAAAGTTTCAAATTCTGCAATAGATTTTGTGCACTCAACTCCCGTTGTTTTTAATGGGACTATTCCTGTGAGCAAAGCCTGCTTTCATGAACAAGTGTTGCAGTATCAAATTGAGCCTGAGTGAGCTACATGAGTGGTTGCCCCAGTCTATCTGAGCTGAATGACAAATTCACTAGAGGCATTTTCCAAGCCATTTGGCTCAATGTGACAATGAACATATCTTTCCTAGGCAGATTACAAGGACATTATCAGGTGACAGTTCTGTCCAGTGGAACTTCTAAAAGACAACCACCATGTCAGATACTTAGTATGAGAGATTATGAGGTTCTTCTTTTTAGGGAAAATACAGCTTTCATTTTACGTCAGTAATTCAAAGCAATGGGGAAACATATCAACTGTAGTTTGAGTAGTATTCACTCCACTTTGAAAAATCGGTCACCAGCAGTATCTTCAACTCTTTCTGATCACCTGCAGATAACTGCTCTGAATCTGCGCCAGTGTTAACATTGTCTCTGTGTTCGAGACAGGTTGAGTTACATCTTTATGGACATCTAGCTGAAAGTTTATTCAGTCATCTTGTTGGTCTTTTTCTTTAATATTTCAGACAGTAATTAGAGTATGTCTACACTATGAAATTAGGTCGAATTTATAGAAGTTGGTTTTGTAGAAAGCGTTTTTATACAGTCGAGTGTGTGTGTCCCCACACAAATGCTCTAAGTGCATGTAGTCGGCAGAGTGTGTCCACAGTACCGAGGCAACCGTCGACTTCCAGAGCTCTGCACTGTGGGTAGCTATCCCACAGTTCCCTCAGTCTCCACCACCCATTTGAATTCTGGGTAGAAATCCCAGTGCCTGATGGGGCTAAAACATTGTCGCTGGTGGTTCTGGGTACATATCGTCTGGCCCCCATTCCCTCCCTCCCTCCATAAAAGAAGGACAGACAATCGTTTTGCGCCTTTTTTCTTGAGTTACTTGTGCAAACGCCATACCACTGCAAGCATGGAGCCCGCTCAGCTAACCGTCACTGTATGTCTCCTGGGTGCTGGCAGACGTGGTACTGCATTGCTACACAGCAGCAGTTTATTACCTTTTGGCAGCAGACAGTGCAGTATGACTGGTAGCCGTCGTTGACGTAGTCCTGGGTGCTCTTTTAACCGGCCGCCTGGGCAAAAATGGGAGTGACTCAGCCAGGTCATTTCCCTTGTTTCGTCTCATGGTGATCGAGTCCTACCAGCAGTGCACTGTCTTTTAATCTGCAGCCAGCTAAAGATGCTGGCCAGCAGTCATACTGCACCGTCTTCTGCCGAGCACCCAGGAGGTGACGATTGCTAGCGGTCGTACTGCACAGTCTGCTGCCAGCAAGATGTATAAAGATAGATGAAGTGGCTCAAAACAAGAAATAGACCAGATTTGTTTTGTATTCATTTTCTCCTCCCTCCCTCCCTCTGTGAAATCAACGGCCTGTTAAACCCAGTTTTGACTTCTATCCTTGAGGTTTTGAGTTCTATCCTTGAGGCAGTTCAGTTTCTCACAAAGCCACCCCCTTTGTTGATTTTAATTCCCTGTAAGCCAACCCTGTAAGCCATGTTGTCAGTCGCCCCTCCCTCTGTCAGGGCAACAGCAGACAATCGTTCCACGCCTTTTTTCTGTGCAGACGCCATACCATAGCAAGCATGGAGCCCACTCAGATCATTTTGGCAATTAGGAGCACATTAAACACCATACGCATTATCCAGCAGTATATGCAGCACCAGAACCTGGCAAAGTGAAACCAGGCAAGTAGGCAACATCAGCGCGGTTACGAGAGTGATGAGGACATGGACATAGACTTCTCTCAAAGCACGTGCCCTGGCAATGTGGACATCATGGTTCTAATGGGGCAGTCTCATATGGTGGAACGCCGATTCTGGGCCCGGGAAACAAGCACAGACTGGTGGGACCACATAGTGTTGCAGGTCTGGGACAATTCCCAGTGGCTGCGAAACTTTCGCATGCATAGGGGCACTTTCATGGAACTTTGTGACTTGCTTTCCCCTGCCCTGAGGTGCAAAAATACCAAGATGAGAGCAGCTCTCACAGTTGAGAATCGAGTGGCAATAGCCCCGTGGAAGCTTGCAATGCCAGACAGCTACCAGTCAGTCGGGAATCAATTTGGAGTGGGCAAATCTACGGTGGGGGCTGCTGTGATGCAAGTAGCCAATGCAGTCAAAGATCTGCTGATATCAAGGGTAGTGACCCTGGGAAATGTGCAGGTCATACTGGATGGCTTTGCTGCAATGGGATTCCCTAACTGTGGTGGGGCCATAGACGGAACCCATATCCCTATCTTGGCACCGGAGCACCAAGCCGGCGAGTACATAAACCACAAGGGGTACTTTTCAATAGTGCTGTAAGCACTGGTGGATCACAAGGGACATTTCACCAACATGAACGTGGGATGGCTGGGAAAGGTACGTGATGCTCGCATCTTCAGGAACTCTGGTATGTTTCCCTGCAGGAAGGGACTTTCTTACCAGACCAGAAAATAACTGTTGGGGATGTTGAAATGCTTATAGTTATTCTTGGGGACCCAGCCTACACCTTAATGCCATGGCTCATGAAGCCATACATAGGCAGCCTGGAGAGTAGTCAGGAGCTGTTCAACTACAGGCTGAGCAACTGCAGAATGGTGGTAGAATGTGCATTTGGACATTTAAAAGCATGCTGGTGCAGTGTACTGGTTAGACTGTTGCCTCCATCTCCATTGAAGGAGTCAAACAACACGGCTGGGGTAGTGGTGGCTGAACCCCCTAAAATGTCATGCAGCTCACTATAGAAGCGGCATGTTTGGGGCTCTGACCCGGAGTGGCTGTTCGCCTCTCTGGTTTTCTGGTAGGCTTGCCTCAGCTCCTTAAGTTTCACGCGGCACTGCTTTGGGTCCCTGTTATGGCCTCTGTCCTTCATGCCCTGGGAGATTTTCACAAATATTTTGGCATTTCGAAAACTGGAACGTAGTTCTGATAGCACGGATTCCTCTCCCCATAGAGTGATCAGATCCTGTACCTCCCGTTCGGTCCATGCTAGAGCTCTTTTGCGATTCTGGGACTCCATCATGGTCACCTCTGCTGATGAGCTCTGAATGGTCACCTGCTGCTTGCCACACTGGCCAAACAGGAAATTGATATTCAAAAGTTTGCCGGCCTTTTTCTGTCTACCTGGTCAGTGCATCTGAGTTGAGAGTGCTGTTCAGAGTGGTCACAATAGAGCACTCTGGGATAGCTCCTGGAGGCCAATACTGTCTAATTGCGTCCACAGTACCCCAAATTCGACCCAGCAAAACCGATTTCAGCGCTAATCCCCTTGTCGGGGTGGAGTAAGGAAATCGATTTTAAGAGCCCTTTAAGTCAAAAAAAGGGCTTCGTCATGTGGATGGGTGCAGGGTTAAATCGATTTAATGCTGCTAAATTCAACCTCAACACCTAGTGTAGACCAGGGCTTAAAGTGACAATGACCATGTTACACCAGTTTTAAAGCTGTTTAATAGACAGAATGCAACTTTAAAAAACTGTTTAAATTCAGTTTGATTATCTTTTTTAAATGGCTAAAATACACTAGAAAGTGTGCACAGGGAACAGTCCCCCTACACTGGTCACCATGACAGGAAATGGGACAGATGTTCTATATATCTCTTCTATCTCTAATTCCTATGATTCTATGAAATATTATCTGTTCATGTTAAATGGTTAAAAACAACAGTTAAAAAGAGCAATCTCAAAATGAATACTTTTGTGTCCCATTTTTCCTAATCTAGTTTTGTGACCAAGGTAGGATATACTATGAAGTGGGCAAGCTATTCATATTGAACATATTATTCAGCACATTTACCTGTTTTTCTGTTCCAGAATTTTCTCGCTTCTTATAAAATTTTATTCATAATCACTTTATGCAACTATATTTCAACAAACAGCCTGATTGTTCACTTCCACACTGCCTTTGACTGTTCACTGTTCACTGTTTATATTATATAGGATTGGCTACCTCAGAAGTCACATGCTAGTGTTTCCGTTCCTTGATAGGATGACCAAAATTTTATAAATTTATGGGGTGGTGTGAGCACTTCTTGTGCAAATTATACTCATTAAAATTTAAGGCTAGATTCTAATCTCAGGCTGCTGTACAATCAATAAAACCCTACTGACTTCAACAGAAGAAGTCAAATTTATACCAGTGTAAATGAGAAAAAAAAATCAGGTCTGAATATTTAAAACACAAGTTCATATGAAAGCAAGCTCATATTTTGCATTAAAGGTACGTTTATATATTGTTTATAAAAATGTTAACAAATGATTAATAGATGTTATAAGTGGATGCATACATGTGTAATATGTATTAGATATGGGTATAAGCACATCAGTAGAAGGTTTTAGAGATTGTTATAACCCATGATGGTAAGTAAACTATTGAGCTATTGCGCTCTGTAACAATTGCTTAATCATTTATTAAAACTTCTATTAATCTATTGTTCAATCTTTATATACTATTTATAAATGTAACCTTAAGATAAAGTGTGACTCAAATGAACGTCTGGTATAATTTCCAATTCTGTTGTCTTTACAATTAGGGCTGGTTAAACTCAGCTCCTTCAGTAAGAATTAAAAATTTAAAAATCTTAAAGCTACCTTCAGTTCTGTGGGTTCGCAGGATTTGGCTGAGCACCGAGAGAGCTGCCAAGTGACCAATTGTCACAAAAACGTCGTTATTAAATCAAAATGAAAACACAAATCCCAATCTTGGAAATTAAGGGCCATCTTTAAGGGCTTTAAAAAAAAAGAGGATCCTTTGGACTCTACCCCCGCTAAGCTTGGATTATCTCATCTGTAAAATGGTGGAGATTCCTCCCCGTGGAAGGAAAAGGCCTGGGTAGGGACCGTCGAATCGTGGAGGTCAACGAATGGCTACGCAGGTGGTGTCGGAGAGAAGGCTTTGGATTCTTTGACCATGGGATGGTGTTCCATGAAGGAGGAGTGCTGGGCAGAGACGGGCTCCATCTTACGAAGAGAGGGAAGAACATCTTTGCCAGCAGGCTGGCTAACCTAGTGAGGAGGGCTTTAAACTAGGTTCACCGGGGGAAGGAGACCAAAGCCCTGAGGTAAGTGGGAAAGCGGGATACCGGGAGGAAGCACAGGCAGGAATGTCTGAGAGGGGAGGGCTCCTGCCTCATACTGGGAATGAGGGGCGATCAACAGGTTATCTCAAGTGCTTATATACAAATGCACAAAGCCTTGGAAACAAGCAGGGAGAACTGGAGGTCCTGGTGATGTCAAGGAATTATGACGTGATTGGAATAACAGAGACTTGGTGGGATAACTCACATGACTGGAGTACAGTCATGGATGGTTATAAACTGTTCAGGAAGGACAGGCAGGGCAGAAAAGGTGGGGGAGTAGCACTGTATGTAAGGGAGCAGTATGACTGCTCAGAGCTCCGGTACGAAACTGTGGAAAAACCTGAGTGTCTCTGGATTAAGTTTAGAAGTGTGTGCAACAAGAGTGATGTCATGGTGGGAGTCTGCTATAGACCACCGGACCAGGGGGATGAGGTGGATGAGGCTTTCTTCCGGCAACTCACGGAAGCTACTAGATCGCATGCCCTGATTCTCATGGGTGACTTTAATTTTCCTGATATCTGCTGGGAGAGCAATACAGCGGTGCATAGACAATCCAGGAAGTTTTTGGAAAGCGTAGGGGACAATTTCCTGGTGCAAGTACTAGGGGAGCCAACTAGGGGGAGCGCTTTTCTCGAACTGCTGCTCACAAACCGGGTAGAATTAGTGGGGGAAGCAAAAGTGGATGGGAATCTGGGAGGCAGTGACCATGAGTTGGTTGAGTTCAGGATCCTGTCGCAGGGAAGAAAGGTAAGCAGCAGGATACGGACCCTGGACTTCAGGAAAGCAGACTTTGACTCCCTCAGGGAACAGATGGCCAGGATCCCCTGGGGGACTAACATGAAAGGGAAGGGAGTCCAGGAGAGCTGGCTGTATTTCAAGGAATCCCTGTTGAGGTTACAGGGACAAACCATCCCGATGAGTCGAAAGAATAGTAAATATGGCAGGCGACCAGCTTGGCTTAATGGTGAAATCCTAGCGGATCTTAAACATAAAAAAGAAGCTTACAAGAAGTGGAAGGTTGGACATATGACCAGGGAAGAGTATAAAAATATTGCTCGGGCATGTAGGAAAGATATCAGGAGGGCCAAATCGCACCTGGAGCTGCAGCTAGCAAGAGATGTCAAGAGTAACAAGAAGGGTTTCTTCAGGTATGTTGGCAACAAGAAGAAAGCCAAGGAAAGTGTGGGCCCCTTACTGAATGAGGGAGGCAAGCTAGTGACAGAGGATGTGGAAAAAGCTAATGTACTCAATGCTTTTTTTGCCTCTGTTTTCACTAACAAAGTCAGCTCCCAGACTGCTGTGCTGGGCAACACAAAATGGGGAAGAGATGGCCAGCCCTCTGTAGAGATAGAGGTGGTTAGGGACTATTTAGAAAAGCTGGACGTGCACAAGTCCATGGGGCCGGACGAATTGCATCCGAGAGTGCTGAAGGAATTGGCGGCTGTGATTGCAGAGCCCTTGGCCATTATCTTTGAAAACTCGTGGCGAACGGGGGAAGTCCCGGATGACTGGAAAAAGGCTAATGTAGTGCCCATCTTTAAAAAAGGGAAGAAGGAGGATCCTGGGAACTACAGGCCGGTCAGCCTCACCTCAGTCCCTGGAAAAATCATGGAGCAGGTCCTCAAAGAATCAATCCTGAAGCACTTAGAGGAGAGGAAAGTGATCAGGAACAGTCAGCATGGATTCACCAAGGGAAGGTCATGCCTGACTAATCTAATCGCCTTTTATGATGAGATTACTGGTTCTGTGGATGAAGGGAAAGCAGTGGATGTATTGTTTCTTGACTTTAGCAAAGCTTTTGACACGGTCTCCCACAGCATTCTTGTCAGCAAGTTAAGGAAGTATGGGCTGGATGAATGCACTATAAGGTGGGTAGAAAGCTGGCTAGATTGTCGGGCTCAACGGGTAGTGATCAATGGCTCCATGTCTAGTTGGCAGCCGGTGTCAAGTGGAGTGCCCCAGGGGTCGGTCCTGGGGCCCGTTTTGTTCAATATCTTCATAAATGATCTGGAGGATGGTGTGGATTGCACTCTCAGCAAATTTGCGGATGATACTAAACTGGGAGGAGTGGTAGATACGCTGGAGGGGAGGGATAGGATACAGAAGGACCTAGACAAATTGGAGGATTGGGCCAAAAGAAATCTAATGAGGTTCAATAAGGATAAGTGCAGGGTCCTGCACTTAGGATGGAAGAATCCAATGCACCGCTACAGACTAGGGACCGAATGGCTCGGCAGCAGTTCTGCGGAAAAGGACCTAGGGGTGACAGTGGACGAGAAGCTGGATATGAGTCAGCAGTGTGCCCTTGTTGCCAAGAAGGCCAATGGCATTTTGGGATGTATAAGTAGGGGCATAGCGAGCAGATCGAGGGACGTGATCGTTCCCCTCTATTCGACACTGGTGAGGCCTCATCTGGAGTACTGTGTCCAGTTTTGGGCCCCACACTACAGGAAGGATGTGGATAAATTGGAAAGAGTACAACGAAGGGCAACGAAAATGATTAGGGGTCTAGAGCACATGACTTATGAGGAGAGGCTGAGGGAGCTGGGATTGTTTAGTCTGCAGAAGAGAAGAATGAGGGGGGATTTGATAGCTGCTTTCAACTACCTGAAAGGGGGTTTCAAAGAGGATGGCTCTAGACTGTTCTCAATGGTAGCAGATGACAGAACGAGGAGTAATGGTCTCAAGTTGCAATGGGGGAGGTTTAGATTGGATATTAGGAAAAACTTTTTCACTAAGAGGGTGGTGAAACACTGGAATGCGTTACCTAGGGAGGTGGTAGAATCTCCTTCCTTAGAGGTTTTTAAGGTCAGGCTTGACAAAGCCCTGGCTGGGATGATTTAACTGGGACTTGGTCCTGCTTTGAGCAGGGGTTGGACTAGATGACCTTCTGGGGTCCCTTCCAACCCTGATATTCTATGATTCTATGATTCTATGAGATCATGATCAAGCTGTACAAAGGTGAGGAGATAATATATGAATATTAAAAATAATATAATATTTACTTGTATCGCTCCTTTCATCTTACTATCTTCTTGATAGACAAGTTCTCACTTGTGTTATCCAGAATTAGACATGCATATAAAGGGGAAGTTGGGCTTTCGCTCTATTGGAAAATGCATTTAACTGTGCTCCAAAATAGTATTGTGCAATGGCAATATTAATAATGTAGGGGGGGCACTTAGTAATACCATTTGCATTTCCAAGGCACTTGCCATAATTGAATCAATTGAACAATCACATATTGTTTTTCATTTATATTAGCAATTTAAACACCTCTTGGGCTATTATTCATCTACCTGAGATGGCATTAACAGTGACTCTTTATTGGGATTTGACATAATATCTTCCTTGCCTCTTTACAGGATATGATCATAGAATCATAGAATCATAGAATATCAGGGTTGGAAGGGACCCCAGAAGGTCATCTAGTCCAACCCCCTGCTCAAAGCAGGACCAAGTCCCAGTTAAATCATCCTAGCCAGGGCTTTGTCAAGCCTGACCTTAAAAACCTCTAAGGAAGGAGATTCTACCACCTCCCTAGGTAACGCATTCCAGTGTTTCACCACCCTCTTAGTGAAAAAGTTTTTCCTAATATCCAATCTAAACCTCCCCCATTGCAACTTGAGACCATTACTCCTCGTTCTGTCTGAAATCTGTCTTTTCTGAAATGCGCCTTTATTGATAAACAGGTTTCAGAGTAGCAGCCATGTTAGTCTGTATTCACAAAAAAGAAAAGGCGTACTTGTGGCACCTTAGAGACTAACAAATTTATTTGAGCATAAGCTTTCGTGAGCTACATCCGATGAAGTGAGCTGTAGCTCACGAAAGCTTATGTTCAAATAAATTTGTTAGTCTCTAAGGTGCCACAAGTACTCCTTTTCTTTTTTATTGATAAAACAGCATATATAAACTGAAATTAATAGTAATCTTAGAATGAAGAACTTATAGTTTATTTTTAATTTTAGTGTTCAAGTATAGTTTTATTCCAAATAAACTGCATGTTAGTCATATAATACACATTGTCAGTATTAGAGTGGTGGATATAAAACATATTATAATGCATTTGATCTATTAATTCTGTGTAATAACTTTTCAGCTGAGTCCAACCCACAATGAATATGGCAGGCTGTAAGTAGTTTAATGACTGGTAAACTGTCTTTATTCAAAAGGAACAGAAACCAAGTATACTGTACATGTGTCCTGAGATGATATGATGCATGCATTTTTATAACATTGAAAATAATTAAATAAACCATCACCCTAAGCAGTTTCATGATGGAAATCCCTATAAGTAACACAAAAGCAAACCACATACTCATTAGCTACAATTAATTCAGTTCTCTGGGCGCTATATAATATTTACAGAGGGTAGAATGAGGGTAAGTATTACCAGTGGTGACTCAGCTGTGCAGTTTGCCCTTTATAGTGTATACCGTGTCACTTATAAACTATTCTATTAAATTAATGGAGGAAGTCATTACTGGAAAAGCTTGACTCCCATGCTTGTGTGAGCTTTGAAAAACTGAATCTCAAGCTGTGGGTCAGATGTTAATTTCAGAGCCTCTCAGATTTTACTTTACTGATAGCCAGGAAAGTTAAAATAATATAAAGACAATTCTGCATTTTTTCCTTGCCATCACATTGCTGGATATATAGAGGGTTATTAACATTTAATAAATTTATTTGAGCATAAGCTTTCGTGAGCTACAGCTCACTTCATCGGATGCATTTCGGATAAATTTATTAGTCTCTAAGGTGCCACAAGTACTCCTTTTCTTTTTGCGAATACAGACTAACACGGCTGCTACTCTGAAACCTAACATTTAATGTTAAGCCTTGACTATCAAAAGAGTGAAGCTTACCTTACTGAATCCCATCTCAGGTACTTAATGCAAAGATGAAGGATACTGCAGTAGTTAGTGTCACTTATAAACTACCCTGAGAGATGAGGGTTCAATTTCCTGATCTGCCACAGACTTCTTAGTCTCTCTATACCTCAGTTCTTCATCTGTAAAGTGGGGATAATAGCACTTTCCAACCTCACAATGTTGTTGTGAGCATAAATACTTTAAAGACTGTGAGGTGCTGAGATACTGTGTAATGGGGATCACCTTAGTTAAATCTTAAATGGCAAACTAGTTTTATGTTAGTAATGCTGCCAGGTGGATCTTAAAAGATGTAGTAATCCAGCATTTGCAGTCTAAGGCCATGATTCGGTAAATCACTTATGCATGTGCCTAAGTCCTATTGATTTTGGGCCTGAGTTAGTCACAAATGATGTCTTCAGAGAGTAATGGCCACATTCTGCATACACAGGGACCCCTTAGAAGTCATTTTGGCCCCTAGCATATGTATTAATAAATCTGACCAGATAATCTTGATAAAATACTATATGGTAAATCTATTGCTTTCATCTTTCTGGTCACAGAGAGCCATATAGGGCTTGATTCTCCTCTCCCACCAGCTTTACACCAGTGTAACTTACTTAACTTCAAGGGAGTTACTCCTGTTTTACAGTGTGTATGTGAGAGGAGAATGAGGCCTATAATATCATAAGTGATGACTTTAAAAAAAGAAAGTTCTCATTCATTAGCTACTGTGGTTCAGAAAAGTGTGTGACTGGCAGCACTGATTCTGCAATTGGCTCAGACAAGTCATGGTGGAGCTAACATTTAATAAGAACCATGTTATAGCCAGATAAGATGAGAAATGTTAAAGATAAAATTAGATTGGTTCCATATTACATTTTTCTCTGTTATTCTGTAGGTTCTATCTTCCTGCATGATTTATTTATAAAATATAAGGATGTACTACAGGCAATGGAGTCTATAATAAACACTATGATAGTTCTTCCAGTCATGTTCTGTCCCTCTGAACCTGACCTCTGATAAGATCTGAGCTTTATAACATTTTCATGTATTCATATTTAAATAGTTAGCATAATTTCTATGCAAGCTAAGCTAGAATGAACTAATTTGTATTTCTTCCTGAGGTATGATTTCACCATAAATCTTTCCCTTCGTAATTGTAGGTAACACTTTACTTTTCTGTAAATGTATCCTCAATTAGGATGGAACATTTAAAAATACAAAAACATTGACATGAGATTCACATAAAAGAAATGTAAAATCTGTTCATTACGAATTCTGCCATTACTGGCATACAAATGAATCCACAAAGATGGGGATCTTAAAATAAATTATTAACAGATTTTTATCCTTCCTACCTGAAAGAAATAAAGCCGAAGTGTTCAACTGGGAGAGGTTTGGAGCCAGTATATATGCACATGGCTTTTTCCCTGTCCAAGTTCTTCCTCCTCCCTTTCGCTGCTGGCTGACCTAACAGGGATTCCATAGCTAACGTGAGAGTCACTCCCTATGGGTTCAGTTGTGCCATTTCGGCTCAGCTCCATGTTTGGGGAAGTGAAACTCTATATCACTGAGGGAAGGAAAATTCTTCATGGAGCTCAGTGAGAATGTGTGAGCACGGCTGCTTCTATCTCTTCAGAGCGTGCAGCTTCCCCATCTCTGGTAGACAATGCTTGGTGCAGGAGGTAGCACCATGACCCCAACTGCTCCCATTCTTTGTTGAGTGTACAACTGTGTCCCTATTGTTCAGGGACACAGAGATCAGGGAGGAAGCCACTGACCCTTTCTTCCTGCCCCCCTTACACTCCCATAGAGTAGCGGGGGTTAATCTGGGCCTAAAATGACTATCATAGATATTAACTAGGGGCAAGATCCAGGGTCCACTTAACTGACTGGAAAATCTTTTATTTCAGTTGTTGAGTCAGGCCCTAAATACTGATACTAACTTATAGTAGATGCCAATGCTTCTAATCAAACCCAATAAAATCTAAAGGCCATTACTCAGGTGAGTTGTCTCCCTGACTTCACTGGGGCAACATTTGTAAGGAATGCAGAATTAATCTGTAAGTGATTCAAATGTGGGTGTTAAGAGAGTGCCCTTTGCTAATAACTTTCTCATGAGGAGAAAATATCAGGCACTGAAGGATTCCTTAACCTAACAGAGATAGGCATAGCAAGAACCAATGGCTGGAAGTTAAAGCCAGATAAATTCAAATTAGAAATAAGGCACTTTTTTTTTAAACAGTGAGAATGATTAGCTGTTGGAACAAACTTCCAAGGGAAGTGGTGGATTCTCCATCTCTTGTAGTCTTCAAATCTAGACTGAATATGGTATTCAAAGTGGTACCAACAGAAACTGAGGCACTCAAAACTAAAATCCCTAGGAAAGCTTAGGTCTCCAGCAGTACATCTGTGATCTGTCTCATTGTGCAGCACACTGCAGCCACAATACCATCATGAGACAGCACACTGCTTTGAAAAGTATTTTTGTTCACATAGGGTCTGCTTCAAAGCCTACTGATTGCAGTGAGTCTCTCAATTTATTTCAGTGGGCTTTGGATCTAGTCATTGGTGCCCTCTCCTTCCACCCTTACTCACAGTGTGTAATAGCTTACCACACTTGCAATGCCAGTCACTGTGAGGTGGCAAAATCAGGCCCTGGTTCAGTTTGGATAAGCAACTGATAAAGTTTGAATGCTTAGTAGGTGTCTGAGTCTGATATTCCTACTCACAATGAGCAGCATTGTACTGGCTGAGACATCTTGATGTCTTTGGGACTACTCCGGGAGCCAGATATTACTCCACATGAATAGGGGTCAAAGAATCAGGCCCCATAAGGACTATGGGTGAAACCCTGGTCCCACTGAAGTCAATGTATGTCAGTAGGTACTATTCACCATAACTTAAAGTGGCAGAATCCTAAAAGCTTAGCTGGACCCGTTAGGCTGCAAAAAATTGGCTGGAAATGGTGCCAGAATAGTCTGTTTGTGAGACAAAGTGGGTGAGGTAATACCTTTTATTGGCACAACTTCTGTTGTGAGAGAGACAACCTTTCAAACTTACAGAGCTCTTCAGGTCATCTGCCTGAAGAAGAGCTCTGTGTAAGCTTGAAAGTTTATTTTTCTCACCCACAGAAGTTGGTCCAATAAAAGATATTACATCATCCACCTTGTCTCTCTAATATCTTGGGACCAACCAGCTACAACAACACTGCATACAATCCAAAAAAATGCAGCTCTTGTCATGATATTTTGGCATTTCCTTTGTTTTTATGGAGTGCAGAGACATGCAAACATTAAAAATTATATTTAAAAAAGTTAACTGAAGATTCAGAGCTGTCAGAAAACTTCACTTTCATAGGGTTGAGTTCTGGAAATGGAGAAAGAAGTGGGCTGGTTGGTGAAAGGATTCTTAATTAGAGCTGGATGAAAGATTTTTGGCTAATAGTAAATTTGCTGAAAAATGCACATTTTAGGGCATCTAAACTATTCATGAATTTGGGTTGAATTTGGAAAAGAGTTTCAGATGAAAAACAGTTTAGAAATATTAAAACTTATTTCAAATTTTTCTAGCCTAACTGTTTTGAATTGACATTCTTGAAACATCAATTTGAAATACCATTTTCAAAACAATATTCAGACATTTCATTTAACCCAAATAATTTTTTCTGTTTTTTTTTGTTGTTGTTTTAGCAAGAAAAATCCTTTAAAAAATCAGTTTTGATTAGAAATGAAACTTTTTGGCCACCAAACTGAAAAATCAATTATTTGCTCAATTCTTTTAATTCTTAATTATCTTCCAGTCTTCACCCATCCCTACTTAATATAAGTGAATAGCATAGAAGTATCATTTCTGCACAGTGTGGATACACTGACCTTACTCTTCTATAAATGTTAATGGGAATCACATGGCTTTAAATCTCATTCATTACAGTAAGTGGGAGATGTGACAAATTCAGTGCAACTCATTTAAAATTTATGGGAAATGCTTTACCTTTTCAATTTCCCATTCCTACCTAAAAAAGGTAGATTAATGACTCTTCTTGTTTCAAGCTAATGATTCGTTCGGGAATCATGATGAGCAAAGGGTAAAACTTAAGTGTTTGGTTCAGCTAAACACCCAGAAATTAAGATACCTCTCAAAGCTTTATGTGAGTCTTTGGATCTTTTCAGTCTGCAAAATGCGGTTGGAAATCTCACAGGAAGAGACTATATTATATGATTTCCAGGATTCATAAGCTAATACAGCCCTGCAACTTTTGGCAAGTGCTTGAAAAAAAAAAGAAAAGAAAAGCGAGGTGAACTTTTCAAGATGTGGCTTGCCTTTAGGGATGGTCAAGGCATTGAGCTAGCTTTTATTTTATCTGAACCAATTTCTGCATCTCTACTCATGATGCTACTGTATTTTTAATTGTCGTATTTAGTTCCTTATCTTTGTAGTTATTTAGCTTGATATCTGGGATTTCTAAATTAGGGATGGGTAAGGTTCAGAAAAAAAATAAGAATTGTACCCTTCCCGTAACTCCCAGTTCACCCAAACTTTATCTTGTTTGTTGATTGTTTGTTTTTTAAACCAAATTAGACTTGAACTTTAATTGAGATTCTAAAATGTTTCAGTAACTGTAATTCCTCCAATTTTGATCTCCTTTGAACTTCTGAATTCCGGACTAAAACCCGGACTAAAAGAAAAGTAGCAAAAATCTCATTGGAGTTATTAAAACACTCAGCCTGTAACAGTGTGGCTTGCCACTTTCAGGGCCAGAGGCCATGGGCCAGTCATCCCTGTTCCATTCACTTTGCCCCGCTATACCTTTGTAAGGTTGGCCATAAGGAAGGAAGCCCAGCAGGAGAGGGATGGATGGACAGTAAAGCATAGCAACAAGCAGGCAGAGGCCTGTGAAAGATCCTGGATAGGAATGCCTGGGAGAGGCTGCATAAGAAGGAGCAGAAAGGAACCCAGAAGAGCCCAGGAGGCATTCGGGGAGAGATGAAAAGAGCCAGGAAGGGTGAAAGCTGAGCCCATAAGGGTGGGCACAGGAGTGCTTGAAAATATGCCTACACTGGAGATGGAAGGTATAATTTCCAGCTCGAGTAGACATACTAGTTATACCATACTAGTTCTGATCGAGCTCTAGTTAGCGTGCTGACAGTAAAAGAGTTGCTGTGGCAGCACTAACCATTGGGAGGGAAGGGGGCTATCCCTGAGTATGAACTTAGGGTCTCAGGTGGGATTGTACTTGGGGAAGTTAGCTGCTCCCACTGCTGAAGCTAGAATTCCATTTATAGAGCATGAGCTCAATCAGAGCTAGCACAGATATGTCTTCTGGACCTGGAATTTAAACCTTGCAGCTTCCGTGTAGACATATCGAGAGTCAGAGGAAGGAAGAAGAATCTGGACCCAGTTTGAGCCTGGGGCAAAGACTGTATTTTCTATTTGTTTTTGTCTGGTATTCCCCATGTCCTCTTTCCCTGCTGCACCCAGCTCCGGCCCTGAAGGGGTTAAAACAGCTCTGGGAGAGGGCTGCCTGAGGGAGCCAATCATAAAAGCAGCTCTGGAGAGGGCTGCAGCAGGGAAAGAGGACATGGGGCCAGCGGCAGGTGAGACACTGGCCTGCAGAGGGTGCTCCATACACGGGAGAGCTAATTCCCTGGATGACCAGCAGGAGGCGCTGCACCAGTGAGTCATTGCACTGCTACAGGGTGGATTTTTGTTGATGGCTTAGCTGGAGGTCCAAGGGGTAAACTGAGGCAGGGGGCCACAAACCGACACCAGGCCATGACAGGGAGCTCAAAAGGCAGCAGTGACCCAACAACACAGCCCAGTTTTTCAGACCCTAAGGGTCAGATTCTCACTCTCTTTCTGGCCCCTGTATGCCACATAAAAGGGCCAGGGTGGCATAAAAGGGGCCCCAAAAGCCCCAGTTCAAGCTTTGGAGGGTTCCCTTGGCACATACATGGTAGAAGACAGCTGTAAGGCTGCCTCCCAAGGACCCTTCATAAGCCCAGGTAGGGATGGGAATGGGAAGGGCATGTCAGGTTTGGGGTCACAACACAAGCACTGTGGAGATTCCAGGCAGCCTGAGGAATTTGTCATAACTAAGTTACACCAGGGGCCACTCCAGCCTCTGGAGCAGCCCAGGATCAGGAGGCTCCAACATGGCTTAAAGCTGCTTTAGCCTTCACTTGCCCCTGGGCAGTGAGTCCTGTGCTGAGCCTCTTAGAGTTATGTGTACACTGCAATTAAATACCTAGGACTCGGGTTATTGAGCTGTAATATTGCAGTGTTTATCTTTGGGCCCAGGCTGGAGTCCGAACTCTGGGACCTGGGCTCCACCTGAGCCCAGACATCTACAGGACAATTTTACAGCCCCATAGCCCGAGCTCGAGTCAGCTGACATGGGCCAGACGCAGGAGTCTAATGGTGAAGTAGACATACCCTTAGAGTTGCAGCACAGACTCACCCTGAAGACAGGGCTAAATTCTCAGTTGTCTTGTGCTGTGTAGTTATCTAACGAACATCTGTATTTCCCGTGGGATTGGAGATGCAACACCTGATTATTTTCCCTCTCTTTCACACCAGTATAACTATTGATTTCTGTTTATCGCCTCCTGAGGCATATGCAATAGCAATGTTAAGTCCACACCCCCCTCTCCAGAATCAAGGAATAAGTTCAAAGAAACATCTGAACTTTTGGATGCAGATCCAAACAGAACCTGAATTCCATTTTTTAAAGAACATATCTATTCTTGATTGCTTAAACACTGACAATCTTCTTTCAATAAATGAAATTAAAGACATATGACACTATTTTCAAGGAGAAGAGTGTGCAGAGTTGTATATGAAAGCATTTGGTAAGCCTACAGGCCCAGTGCCAGCAGAGAGATCTTCCAAGTTCTATCTGCAAGACTGGAGATGGAGACAGATATAGGAATTCCAAGCCTCAGAATTTGTGTGTGGATTCGGAGGGTGGGTTAAGAAGATGCAGAGTTCTTTAGCAACCATTGTAATAGGAAAATGCAGATCATGTTACACTAGACATTCCTTGTTCAGTGGCCCATGGAATACCACAGAAGCCGCTTTTAAGCTTGGCAGTAAGGAGAAGTGATGTGTTGTGGTCAGTGGAATAGAGAAGAGGAAATAGAAAATCCTGGAAGAAAATAGGAAAAAGTTCCAACATCTGAAATTTTAGAGCTCTATGGGGCTCAAGAAGAGTAGCAGTTTTTTAACCATTTAAATATAATATTATAAAGCCCATTTAGAGCTGTCTTAAATACTTGCATCAGATGTCAAGCCCACTAGAACAGCGAACACTGGGTTCACAGGTGCTTAGATACCAAGGTGATGGACGTGGAATAAGAATCTAAAGAGAGTGCAGAGCTGTGAAAGTTCACTGAATATGGAAGAAGTTTGCTCTCATAGGTGGAAACCTGCCAAACTCTGCTCCAGCCTGTTTCCTTAGTGTCATTTCCAAATAAGGGGATGAGCACTGTAAAGGCATTTAAAGTAAGGGAAGGAAGTGGTGTCCGCATGGCTTATTGTAGGGAGGGATTAGAGGATCACTTCAGAGGATCACTGAGGATCACTTCAGAGATTTCAGTTTGAATTTTCAAGTAAACCTGGGGTTGCTTCATTTCTAACCCAGACTGCAAAGTCCTTCACAAACCAAACCCTTGTACAGCTCAAAAGACAGATGGCTTTAGATTGCCGGGGGTCTTAAAAAGCAATGAAAAAGGGTATTTAACTAAGTAAAAAATAAAAATAAACAAAGCAATCACCTGCCTCTGGGCAAGTTTGCTTAGAAATGAAAAAAGAAATAGAAGAGCAGTCGTTCTTTATCCTGTGTTTTAACTTGTTAGGAATATGCATCTATTTAGCCCCCAGGTTGTTGGGGGGTTTTTAAACCAAACTCCAAAATAGATATACATATCTGTATTTGGTGTATGCTGAAGGGAGACAGACAGCACAACCACATCTCCATTTTCTTCATTGCAGAAAATGTGTTTTCCTGATCAATATAATAGCCTTTCTATTGCATTATGGCACAGTGGTAATCACTCTAATCTAGTTGCATATAAATAAAAATATTTTGTTAACCTTCAAACTTGCCATATTGTTAAATCTAAGTGCAAATACATATCCTGACTAAATTTGAAGAAACAGATTGTTGTAACTAAGCAAAGTTATTAATGATTTTTGTTTGGGACCCAATCCTGCTCCCATTGATTGATTTTTTGTCATTGAGTATGTCTGTACTGCAGTGTAAGCAAAGGGTTAGTAGAACTCAAATTAGCAGACCCTGGATTTGTTAACCTAGGGCTTGAGCATCTACACTAATTTTTAACCGCAGGTTAGGAATTGTTGAACTCAAAATCCAACCTGGGGGTCCAGCAGCTACACTGCATAATGTATACCTGAGTCCAACTGCCCATATCCCAGATTTCCTTGTGCCCTTCCAAAATGTGGTCTTTCTAGTCCTTTGTTCATGGTGCAGTGTGGAAAAACTTGACTGTTCATCAAACTTGACTGTCCAGAGGACAAAGAAAGTCAGCCTGTGAGATTGTAGGATACTTTTGGTGGACTCCCAGAGCATGAGTCCGGTGGGCCTGCTTCTACATTGCAAAGCAGTCAGACTTGAAGCTGCATCCCAGGTTCTCTCAGGCTTGCACTCTCCGCCGCCTTGAGGTCCTGGGTTGAGCCCTGAGTTACCATGGTTTGTGTGTGTAAAGGGAAGGGGAGGTTAGGCTTGAGCATGAGTTTGAATCCTGGGTTTACACTGCAGTATAGACATAACGATTGACTTCTTGTGGGAGCAGGAGTAAGCACTATGGGCCTCATCAAAGCACACTGAAGTCATGGGGGCGGGGGTGTCTTTCCATTGACCATTGACTTAATGGTCTTTGGATCAGTCCCTAGGTGTGTATACATGTGATCATATAGCCCTGATTTTGCAAACACTTATTTATGTGCTCAGTTTTAAGTATGTCCCATTAAATTCAGTTGGACAACTCACGGGCTATCTTAGCATTTTGGAAGCCTACTGAATATTAGCAGTTTAGGATGGGCATAGGAGTCCTTATATAACCGTTATATAAGTAAGGCTTTAATCCGGGGTGGGCAAACTTTTTGGCCCGAGGGCCACATCTGGGTATGGAAATTGTATGGCGGGCCATGAATGTTCATGAAATTGGGGGTTGGGGTGTGGGAGGGGGTGAGGGCTCTGGGGTAGGGCCAAAAATGAGGAGTTCATGGTGTGGGGGGGGCTCCAGGCTGGGGCAGGCAGTTAGAGTCCGGGGCAGGGCGGGAGGGCTCTGCTGGGGTGCGGGCTCTGGAATGGGGCTGGGGATAGGGGTGAGGGTGCAGGAGGGTGCTTCAGGCTGCGCCTGAGGGGGTTGGAGGGTGGGAGGGAGATCGGGGTACAGGCTCCAGGTGGCTCTTACCTCAGTCCCTGCTCCGGCTCCTATGCAGAGGGGCAGCCAGGTGGCCCTGTGCGCTGCCCCATCCGTAGGCGCCACCCCTGCAGCTCCCATTAGCCGCAGTTCTAGGCCAATAGGAGATGCAGGGGCAGCGCTTGGAGCAGGGGCAACGTGCGGAGACCCCTGACTGTCCCTATGCATAGGAGCTGGAGGGGGGACATGCCTCTACTTCCGGGAGCCGCACAGAGCCATGGCACGCATAGAGCGGGGCAAGACCCCTCTCCCCGGCTGCAATGCTGGAGCAGGGCAAGCCCTGGACCCCACTCCCCAGTAGGAGCTTAAGGGTCAGATTAAAACATCTGAAGGGCCGGATGTGGCCCCCAGGCCATAATTTGCCCACCCCTGCTTTAATCCAATAAAACACTTAAGCACATGAGGAGTCGCATTGAAATCAATAGAAAGTCTCACAAGCTTCAAGTTAAGCTTGTGCTTGTTTGTTTAAGTGGATGAGGCTTAAGAGCTTCCTTTACAGAGCTCATCAGAAAGTGTGTGAGGAGGAAATCATGACAAATATACTACATTTCATTTCTCATTAAAATTCTCTTCTTTTTTTAAAAAATTATCTGACCATCTTTAATTCTTCAGTATAAATGACAGTGGCCTATATATTAGGAGCGTTTTAACAAGGACTAAGAGCTTATTCAACACCCATTTCTGCAGCTATGTGTTGTTTATTACGGAGAGGTGGAACTTTTTACTTCATAAGAATGATAAGCCAGATTCTCCACAGGAGTAAATTGGCATAGTTTCATTGAAGTTAATGGAGTTACATCAGCTGAAATTCTGGCCCATGTGGGCAGTTTAAGAATTATGATACCTTTAACTGTTTCCTTTTAAGTGCTTGCTTTTATAAACAATTCCATAGGTAGGTGCATTATTGACACTCAGAAACCTTAATAACATTTTGGAATGAAGTGTTTTTTGCTTCTGGAATCAATGATTTTTTTTCTTTTGGAATCAACTGTATTTTTTTTCTGAATTTTAGCAATTTTAACAATTTTCTAATTGTTCTGCAGAACCACAGTAAACTTTAAACTAGATGTTTCAGTAATTACATTTTTATCACAGTATTGACTCCCTTAATTCTCAGCGAATCATAGAATATCACGGTTGGAAGGGACCTCAGCAGGTCATCTAGTCCAACCCCCTGCTCAAAGCAGGGCCAATCCCCAATTTTTGGCCCAGATCCCTAAATGGCCCCCTCAAGGATTGAACTCACAACCCTGGGTTTAGCAGGCCAATGCTCAAACCACTGAGCTGTCCCTCCCCCAATTCTCATGATTAAGAATAAAAGGAATATGCACTCTAAAAATTCTGTGTATAGAGAACCTACACTTATATATCAAATGCACTAAACAAAAGTGATTTTGATTAAACCTATTATATATAAAAATAAAATATCAGGTAAATGTCCTGCTATTTTCTTTCTGATCCATGGTAGATAAAATTGATCGACATCTTTTCTCCCATGTAATTTAAACAAGTGCCTCTCAAATTAGCTCTTACACTTAAAATCAAATAGTTGAAAGTTAGAAGCTGAAATAAGTATATTAATCTCAAATTACAACAATTCAATTTTATTTCGACCTACAAGTATTTTAAACTATGGTTTCCAAGAAAAGCATTCTTTAGGCTTTCCATTCTATGTGCTAAATTCAGGAGGTGAAATTCACCATGGATAGAGAGTCAGCCCAAGGTCTACGCACCACTTAAGTCCAAGTCCTAACTGGGAACTTTCACCCATAAACGCAGACTGGAGTAAATATCCATCACTAAGCCAAATCCAGAAGTGATGTAACTGGTGAGGTAAGCTACATAACGGATATAAGTTGGTCATAATATAGGTGAAAGTGGCAAAGCCGATTTGGCATTCAGTGAATGTGCAGAGTGAGTGTAACCAAAACACAAAGAGGAAGAAAGGATGGTGTGGCAGGGAAAACAACACACAGGAGAATGTAAACTAAAGCAGTACCTCCATAACCCCATCACTTTGACTTAAGCCCACGCCATCCCCAATAGTATCAGGGCCAAATTCAGCCTGTGTGTTGTGCACTTAACTCCCATTATTTTAAATAAGATCCTTTGCCAAACTTGAGTTGGTCCCCAGTGAATACCAGATGAATGTCAGTTATGCTCATGTTGTACACTCCTTGAATGCCAAATCAGTGCAGCTTTACCCCCATTTTCTGATCAATTCATACTCAGGCAGTAACTGACATTACCATTTTCAGCCCCAGTGAATTTGGCACTTTAATCTGTTAAGTGAAAAAAGAAAAGGAGTACTTGTGGCACCTTAGAGACTAACAAATTTGTTAGTCTCTAAGGTGCCACAAGTACTCCTTTTCTTTTTGCGGATACATACTAACACGGCTGCTACTTTGAAATCTGTTATGTATTAGTTTTGTTGCTCCTTTGCCTTTTTCTTCTGTGTATATTGAAATATGGGGTCAAATTCTGCATTGTCTTACATCATTGTTATCACTGGAGTTGCATGGCAGTACAGAAGTGAAGTGGTAACCTGATCAAATTATTGTATTTAGGACACCTGCATGCTGGTCAAAATCTGTGAGCAATGAGCAAATCACCAAGACAAAATCACTAGTCACCTTGCTCAAAATCTTGTCCTAGGATCTTGTGATGACAAGCTTTCCTGAAGACAAGGCTTTGGTGATTATTATGAGATGTTTGTTATGGTGAACGCAAAAAACGTACCAGAGATCACACAGATGTGGCTCTTCTTTATAACCAACTTTATAACTCATTGTTCCAATGTTCTAGTGTAATTATTGGAGAGAGGAAGCCCTCAAAAAGGTTTTGGGACATCATATATTATGGGGATAAACTATCTAAAAAGACTTCAAGTTCTTCTTACTTCAAGTTGGGATGGAATCACTTGGGGAACCACCAATCTCAGCACTTCTCCTTCTGGTTAGAATCAAAAAGTGCAAAAATTAACATTTATGGATGTGGATTGGGACCCAATAAATGATTATGGTAATGATATATAAATGGGAATTGTAAGTCAAGTATGTATCATGTTGGTTGTTGCTAACCTTAAAAAAGCTGCCATTTTAAAGATAATTTTAAACCATTAAACAATTGTGCAAGGATTGTCTGTGGGTTTATTATTTTTGTTTAGACAAACAAGTTCAGATTATTTAGAACTGATAGTGTGAGAGAATAACTCACTTGGAATTTAGAGAAAGAGTCTGCACTGAGCTGGAAGAATTTTGAGCTAAAAATCACAATGTCAAATTCATGTGCTCTAAAATTTATTAGAACTAAAATGCATTGTTTTGTTCCTATGTTTTAGTTTCAATTACATTATATGCTATTACTTTAGGTACTATAATTTATATTTACACTGGTTTGGATTGGGCCCAATTCTTTCTCCAAAACCGTGTGTTTACTAGTGTCCTTTCTAAAGCCAATATATTTTTAACTTTGGACCATAATTCTCCACCTGTCAAGGCACAAACTAAAACATTTGGTAGTTCATGTTAGCTTTGTGCTTATCCAAACCGCTTTGGTTAAAAAACTGAACTGCAAATCTTTTGAGAACAGGCTTTTAGGAGCTTTCCAAGATTTTTAAGATTCAGACCATACTGGAAATACTGTAAAAGATAGTATTTCTTTCACAATTTCCATGTCTACTTCTGACCAAGACCAGGAAGTGGGAAAATACTCAGAAATCACTTAAAAGGAAAATGTTAATTAATTTATTCAAACTTCTCATGAATGGGTTGGTTCAATGTTGATTTGTAGACAATCATTTCTACAACTTTTTCTATCCCTGTGATAAATATGGGTCACTGGACTTTAAAGACTGGAAATAACTAATCTGGGGCTTTCACTTTAGCAACATTTTCATTTTATGTTCTTGAGGTTTACTTATGGAGTTTAAAGAAGTAATTTTTAAATCCAACTGGATGACAATCACTTTCTTGGTGTAATAAGGTAATTGCAAATGAATAATGGGTGGGACTGGCTAAGAACCCTACCTGATTTAGTTGCAAAAGTCATATGAAATTTAGTGGAAGTAAATGCCTAACTTCTTTAAACTCCTTTGAAAATTCCAGTCGATGTAAATATTTGATCATGGATTTACCTAGCACAGATTATTTAATTATAAAATTCCTTTATTATTCCTGACTAAAGGGGTATGTGCGTGGAGGGTATCATTTAAATTGCTCAGTAGTACAACAACAATTTATATCTAAAGCATAATTATTGACAAAGGCTTCGTTCCCAGCTATTTATTTTCTCATGGCCGAATGGCAAAATTTAATGGGTATTTTATTACACACGTGTCCCTCCACAGAAAAAGTCTGAGTTTAAAGCCTAAAAAGACTTTACTCTTTAGACTCCTTGTTTTATATCTGCTATAATGGACTGTAATTATGGTAGCTGAAGTATATCATATTAACTAGTAAATTTGGCTTGTTATTAAATATAGACAGCCCGAAAGGTTTAGAGGCCTTACCTCACATGACTGTTTTAAAACAAAAAATCCTTATTGTCCCTCTCTCACCCCTCACTGTGCAAAATCCTCAGACCTTGACCGCAAAGTTCTCAATGCCAACATTCATTGGAAGTTGCTCAGGTTTCAGTAGACTATTAAAATGAGCCACATGTCTCATTTGGAGGGGCAAGAGAAGAGAAATGACTTTCCATTCCTAGGTAGGAAGAATAGGCTATTTTTACTTTAGGAGGAGAGAGATCACATGCTATTTAATAGCAATGTAGCCATAAAATATACTTTATAATTCATACAGTTTTGGAAGTTAAAGATATTAAATTCCTAACTGCTAATGAAAGATTCCTAAACAAATCTAGGTTGCTAGGTACTGTGTGCCTGCCAGGTCATACCAATAGCTGCAATTTATGGTGGCAAGCCCACATGTTACATGCCAACAAATTATTATTCTTTTTAGTCAAGTCAAACTACCTTGGTAGCCTTCAACCATTATGTTGAAACTGTTTGATAAACTGAGCCAATAATTACTCTACATTACCATATCTAAGCAAACATGCTGCTAGCTAACTGAGCAGTCAGGATTCATTGAGCTTAGCTAGGAACACACACACTCCTTCCCGCATGACAAGCAGAGAGAAACACTGCAAAGGCTACCTTGATGTTCCCACAGTTTGCAACTCAGTGCTTTCATGCTGGATGAGACACAGCGATGGTAAAATCTCTGCTTCATGATGCCAAGATGCAGACTTAGTTGAAAATAATAAAATAAACCATTTGGGGGCTTACATAAATATTGTGCTTTAAAACTTAGTTTAGATTTGCATAATATATTTATTCATGAATTTTAACACACTAGAGTTAAGCATGTCTTGTTGTGTGTAAACTGTGAATGATATTGGAAAAAAATTCACATTAAGCTGAACATTTTTGGGACTAATGCTCTTTACCAGTGCTAGGGTTGCCAGATGTCCAGTTTTTCACTGGAATTCCTGGTCAAAAAGGGACCCTGGCAGCTCCGGTCAGCACAGCCAACTGGGCCGTTAAAAGACTGGTTGGCAGTGCTGCAGGTCTAAGGCAGACTAATCCCTACCTGTCCTGGCACCGTGCTATGTCCCGGAAGCAGCCAGCAGGTCTGCCTCCTATGCAGGCAGGGGGCGAGGAGGCTCTGCACACTGCCCCCACCCTGAGCACCGGCTCTGCACTCCATGGCCAGGAATCATGGTCAATGGGAGCTGGGCAGAGGGTACCTGCAGGTGAAAGCAGCACGTGGTGCCTCCTGCCCCCACCCCAGGAGCTGGACCTGCTGGCCACTTCTGGGGTGCAGCGCGGAGCCAGGACAGGCAGGGACCCTGCTTTAGCCCCACTCCACCACTGACTGGGAGCTGCCAGAGGTAAGCCCGTGCCCCAACCTCCTGCCCCAGCTCTGAGCACCTCAAAATCCAGAGCCCCCTCCTGCACCCTAAACCCCTCATCCGCAATCCCAGTCGGAGCCCTCACCCCTCCTGCACCCCAACCCCCTGCCCCAGCCCAGTGAAAGTGAGTGAGGGTGGGGATGAGCAAGCCATCTAGGGACGGGGAATATAGTGAGCGGGGGATCCTCAGGGTAGGGGCGGGGTTAGGGTGTTTGGTTTTGTGCGATTAGAAAGTTGGCAACACTATTTACCAGCATCCTGGCAAAATGTGATCTTTTTAACACAAGCCTATGGACACCCATAGTGAGAAACTTTATATCAGTTCCGACACTAAAAAAAATAACAAACAAAAAACCAAAACAAAACAAAATAGATACCTTCAATTGTATTTTATTTGATTCAATTTTTTCATCTCTAGTTACAGTTGATTATTCTCATATCTTTATCACTTTTATAACATCACGAATTCAATCCTAAAAAGCAATATTGAAGGTTTCTCAGTCTCTTCAAAGGTTGGCCTTAACAATGAGGTTGAAATGTTAGCCCCACTGAAGTTGATGACTCCTAGTGATTTCAGTGGGGCCAGGACAGTGACTTCCGGATGCAGAGACTTCAAACTCAACATATTGACAGCCCAAACACATGGTCTTTAAAGTATTGCAACATGTTGGGGTTGGAGCTGAGACACAGTTTCTGTTCCTCAGTGAAGAATAGTGTATGTGTACTAAGAGGGGTTACCAGATTCTAGGCAGCACTTTCCCTTTTTAAAGTTACATATTAGGGATCTAGGATTTCTCAGAACTAGTAACTATAAGGCTCTAGGGGTGCCATGATTAAATATCTATATATATTATGGGCACAGTTTTATTTTGATTAGCAGGATGTGCTCAAATTATCATTATTCCAAAAGAGACTGGGCCTCCCTTGTGCTAGAAAGTAATCCCCAACAGCACAGAAACAGAGATACAGAAATGTGAAGTGGCTTGCTCAAGATTGCACAGCAGGTCAGTGGCAAAGCTGGGAATAGAACTGAGGCTTTGTGATTCAGAGTCTGGTGACCTATCCACTAGATGACACGATCTAGTAGAGGAGGATTTACAAAGCAGAGCTCTAGTCCTTCTTTTCAAGCCAATAGCATACTGAGAAGTTGAAGAGAGATGGGTGGAATTTTCAAAACCACTTCCATCGGCGTCACTGCAGAGCAGAGTTAGGCCAACTCTGAGTCCTTTTGAAAATCCTGCTCTCCAGTGTCTACTCAACTTGCAGTATTGTCATGAAGGAAGGTTGTAGAGCTTGCCGTCTTGAGTAGATTCGGTTTGTTGTTTGTCTGAGTCTCACGAGCATCGTCAAATTTTGTCAATTTGACAATATATGCTGTATGGCTTAGAATACGGGTAGTGAAACTTTTCCCCTGGGTTTCAGAGTAGCAGCCGTGTTAGTCTGTATTCGCAAAAATAAAAGGAGTACTTGTGGCACCTTAGAGACTAACAAATTTATTTGAGCATAAGCTTTCGTGAGCTACAGCCCGATGAAGTGAGCTGTAGCTCATGAAAGCTTATGCTCAAATAAATTTGTTAGTCTCTAAGGTGCCACAAGTACTCCTTTTATTTTTCCCATGGGGAAAAGGTAGCGGTTTGGGGGAAAATAATCTTCACTAATATTGTTCTAAACTAGGGAGAGAGGGAAGTTTGGACTGAAGATTATATTAAGTGAACTTGTTTTAAGGAAGATTCCTGTAGAAGAGAGTTGTTGAAGCAGAAGAGGACTTTCTCTGCATGAGTCTGGGCTAAGTGGTTAAATAATGTTAAAAGTGACAGTTTGTTTTTAAGTAAACTGAGCAAGCTTGAGAACACAAGAATTAAATTCCTCTTGAAGAAATCTGTGGTTTCTAGGCACTAGACCAAAGCAATTGGTGTGTGGCCATTTTATATACAGGAATAACATACAGCTCTGACTAAAACAAAGAGAATTTGGCCCCCAAAGTTATTTGTTTATCAGCTACATTAATTGTTTTAGAGTTAAATCTTGCCTTACTCTGGTTTGTGGTTTGGGCAATAATTAGAAAATATGCTGTATAGTTTATGATTACTTATTTATTTGCTGAGTATACACAATGTGCTTGTTTTCAGTGCATTTTCAAGACAAAGAAGGAGACATGGACCCTTCTCCAATCTAAACACACTGATAACACAAAACATACTGGGAGACTTTGTAGTAAATTAGTTTTAATTCATTTACTATTTTAAGTAAA
The DNA here is from genome assembly GCF_009764565.3 of Dermochelys coriacea. Taxonomy (NCBI): domain Eukaryota; kingdom Metazoa; phylum Chordata; order Testudines; family Dermochelyidae; genus Dermochelys; species Dermochelys coriacea. The sequence continues at coordinate 332,292,007 of NC_050068.2, forward strand.
CTTTAAGCCACCTGGCCTCTCTTAAACCTATTTAAACAAGACCTAACCAAAGACCAAAATAGCAACAGGAAGATTTTGAGCAATCAGGACCTCCATTGCAAAGCTGAGACAAAACAAAAATTGCTAGTATAACAGATCTTGTAAAAAGCAGTAGGCTCTGATCAAGCAACCCACTTAACTTTAAGCATGTGAGTAGGCCCATTAAAGTTAAGTGCATGTTCAAGTACCGTGCTGGATCAGGGCCTAAATCACTACAGAGTTTCCTTCATATAATCAAAAATTGATATTGTATCCATGATCTCCGCGTTTTAGAAAAAAAACAACTCTGTATTGAAAAGAGTGATTCTGTTGTGCAGGGGTGGCCAACAATGAGCCTGAGAAGGAGCCAGAATTTACCAGTGTACATTGCCAAAGAGCCACAGTAATGCGTCAGCAGTCCCCCAACAGCTCCCCCCACTCCCAGGGCTTCCCACCCACTGGCAGCCCCACTGATCAGCGCCTCCCTCTCCCTACGATCAGCTGTTTCGTGGCGTGCAGGAGGCTCTGGGGGGAGGGGGAGAAGTGAGGGCACGGCAGGCTCAGGAGAGGGGGCGGGAAGGGGTGAAGTGGGGGCAGGGTCTGTGGCAGAGCCAGGGGTTGAGCAGTGAGCACCCCCTGACCCATTGGAACATTGGCACCTGTAGCTTCAGCTCTGGGGTTGGTGCCTATATAAGGAGCCGCATATTAACTTCTGAAGAGCCGCATGTGTCTCCAGAGCCACAGGTTGGCCACCCCTGTGCTAGTGATTAGCAGGAATCCATTTGTTTGTTCTCTTCCTCTACTCAGTAACCATTCTGAACCTATGAATTTCAGATAAATCCAACAGACCTGTGTAGTAGAAGAGTGTATAAGCTACAAACCACTTTGGTTTGCCAGGTTCTGTCATGTCTTACAAGATGTATGGACATAGCAGTTTAGAAGTTTACTTTACTTGAGCTATACAATAGAAAAGCTTCATTCGCTCCATCCATTTATGGTATTCAACTCCACATATTGTTATCACCCATTACTACTTTGTTAATTGAACATTGTTATCACCCATTACTACTTAATCGGTTTCAGTTTTTGCTCGACCTTCAGGAATTAGTGGAACAGGCAGAAATCTCTTTTTGCTTATGCTGGTCTGACTAAACTGAAACAAATGGATTTATACCAGGGTGAAACCAGTGTATAAGGAGATTCAGGCATAATATCAAAAGAGCCCAGTGCCTAGGCACTATGAGCAAAAAAGCAGCAGCTGCATCATCTGCTTGTTGGAAATAGAGGGAATAAACCAATAATATAGTCACCTTGTGATTATCATCGTCCTTTTCAATCTCTTCTTTCCTGGTGCTGCTGCTTCTGCAGATGCTGCAATATATCACTCTCCACCCATGAACCCAGGCACAGCTTTTGATCTGTCATGCGGTGGACCAAACTTGTAGAAGCAGGCCGAGCTTGATTGGTCTTTGACTGAAAGCTGTAAGAGGTTGTAAACGATCAAGGATAGATTATATTACAACTAGAGATGGGGCCAAGCTGCAAAACCCACCTCCAGACTTTCACAATGCTTAGAGGTATTCAGATCTGGGATTTGGATTCCAGGCCATCTTTAGTTACAACATCTCTGCATGTCTAATTTGGAAATACATGCAGAAGGCAGGAAGACAGTACTGGCATCAAACTGGCATACCTTGCAAAACTGCCATAGGGCCACATTCTGCCTGGCCCTTAGTCAGCTATGCACTGGGAGGGAGTGTGTGAGGAATCTTTCTCACTCATGCATGATCCATATACGAACTGGGCAGAATTCCAGTCCCCATGCTTAGGAGAAGTGCAGGGATCCCTGCTCCCTGTGGGGAGAACAGAACTGCAGAGGAAGCAAGTAAGAACTGGGGACATGGCTCCGTTCCTCCTTCACTCCTTCCCAGAGTGGTGGCTGGCAGTGCATGAGGCAGTCCATTGCAGCACAGAGAAGGAGGTAGCAGAGAACGCTCAGTAGGGCTGGGTGGGAAACAGCTTTCCTGTCCCACAAGAATTTTTAAGAGTTCAAATTTTTTCCCAAAACAGGACAAAAAGTCAACCTCGAATTTTTTGGCGAGCTAAAGATCCCCTTCAGACCAGCTCAATCAAAATGTTCCAATAATTCAGAAACATTTCATGTCAATTTTTGAGCATTTTATTTATTTTACATTTTTAATATATATTAATGTAAATTTCCAAACAAAAAGATGTTTAGACCTCAAATATGGAAATTAAAAAAATCAAAACTTTTTCAAAATGCAAAATTCATCAGAATTGTCCTTTTCCTGTGAACAGTTTCAGTTTTGACAAATTCAGCAAAAAACGTTTCATAAAAAAATTCCTGATCTTCTCTATTGTTCAGCCTCAGTCCACTGAATCTCCCCAGTGTGGAAGGTCCTGGTGTTTCCTCAGAGCGGTGTGTCTCAACACTGCCCCTTAAGATGGCTTAATGGCACAGTTGAGCTCATCAAAAATAATTCTACCTGGTCCTCATGAGCTTTAAAAAAGGCTCTATGCATTCAACAAGGCAGTGATGCCCAACGAGGGTACCTCCTCTCAGATTCTGAACACAAATTTTTAAGTTTGTAGTCAATGGTGTTTGTGACTTCCCTTAGCAGCATGGCAAGCCCCTGTGACTAAATAAATTTGAATCTCTGTCTCTTGTTTTGGTTTTTGATGACCAAAAGTATGACATTGAATTCACCTACCTGAAGGCTCGCCAGCACACTCCTTCTGCAGCACACACTCCCACCTCACTGCACTCTGTGGCTGGCTGAAGCTAGACACTTCCTGATTTCCAGAAAGGGAGGAGCAACTCTTCACTGGAAATCTAGCCCCTGTAAAGTGTCTCCAGGGGAGTGCCCAAAAACTGAGGCACTTTTGAAAATCTTGATCCTGGATTCTGTTTCTGGCCCTGAGTTGTGTGTGACCTGAGTTTTATAGCTATGTGACCTTGAAACTTAGCCTTTCCTTCTTTCAGTTCCCCCAGCTATAAAAACTAGCATTGGGTGAATAACTGATTTTTTGATTCACTGACAAATCCAAAAAATCGAAGAAAAAGTTTGGTTTGGGTCAACAAAATGTTTCATTTGAGCTGAAATGATATATTTTGATTAAGCATTTTTCAATGTTTGGTGTTTTAGTAAAATTAAAGGAAATTTTGAAATAAAGTTGTTTTGAACAAAAAAATCTAAATGTTTTTCAAAACTGTTAAAACAAAATATATCTTTTTTGGATTTTTAGGGTTTTATTTAAACTGAAACAATCAGGCAAAATTGACGAAATTAGCAACATGTTTTGGTGTAACTGAATCTGCATTTTTGACAGAAAATTTTTGTGCAAAATTTTTGCACAACTCTAGTAAAAACAGAGGTGTTGAGAGAACAGGTGTGTCATAATGCTTTGTGAATTTATAGCTATAAAGATCATTGGGATATTCCCATGGAAACTGCTGTAGAAATAAACTATTTATGTAGCTTCACAATTTCTTTACTTTTTAAAATTGATAGAATCGGTTCTAGTGCACATGAAACGGAGGAAAGCTAAAAGTCATAGCTAGGAATCCTTTTTACAAAGGATGTAGGATGTGACATGGAGGTTATCTATATCAATGCTATTTATATCTATAAAAATGGCTTATCTGGGATATAAGGACTCCTAAAGAACTGCATGGCAAGGAATAGAGAGTCTGATTCTCAGCTGGTGTAAATTAGCATAGCTCTACTGAAGTCTCTTAGGAAGCTGATGACTGAACCATTCTCTCTTCCTCTCTGGACCCCATTAGAAAGTAACTCTTACTGACTTTGAAGGAGCTGTCTGTTGATTTACAGCAGCTCAACATTGACTTCAGGGTCTCCTATTTGTTTGTTAGTTATTTAAAGGAGCCTTTCCACCAAGCTGCTGCATAGGGACAGTTGAAGATTTACTCTCTTCCCTCTCTAGGACCCTGGCAATATTCCCCTTTATTCTGTAGTTCCTCCTTTGCATTCATAATTTCCCCCCCCCCCATTTACATGTATATATGAGAGAATAGGATACAGATGGTGCATGGAGAAGGAGCCAGAGCCTCAGGGTGAAATCCTGGTTCTATTGAAGTTAATGGCAAAACTCCCATTGACTTCAATAGAGCCAGGATGTCATCCTCACAAGCTCTAATGGAGCTACATCGATCTAGCAGAAGATCTAGCCCAAAGTATTTAACAATCTCTTCTATTATTCTTCTTTCCTAGACTGCTGAGGCAATTTTTTAATTTCATACTTTTCCCTGAAAAACAAACAAACAACTTTTCTCCCTCTTATTTCTCTACTGAAGAACTTAAAGGAGGATTGCAGGTTGGCTGAAGCTGGGAGCTAGAAGAGATTCACGGTGAATGAAAAGCCTTAGTTTAGTCTGGACTTCTCCAGTTCCCATAGGTAGAAGTTCTGTCTGAGGGGCAATAGGAATTACCCTTTCTCCAACAGGATCCACCGAGTGAGACAGACTGAGTCAGTCATCAGCTTCCCGACAAATGGCAGCAATTAGATCTTCACCAGTGCAGCTGTAGCTAATTTAAGGCATCACAGGTGCAGGAATAATCAGTCAGCAGGCAGTACAGTGTGCGTAATCTGCTCTGTAAAAGCAGAAGCCAAGGGAGGGAAAGATCACTTCAGTGGGAGCTTAGGCAGTAGAAGTATGGCTGTGCTAGAAACCTGAAAGCTGCAATTGGAGAGGATGCATAGGCTCTGACATTTGGGAAGCTCCAATTCAGGGTTACTTGAATTCCTCTTTATTAATGATTGTGCTTTATTATTTTATTCAGCTGTCTCTAAGACATCGCTACAAGTTTAGGCCAGTCATTTGGCTGTGACCCAGCCATATTTTCAGACCCCTTCCCCGCCCCCCCCAAATAATCAAGTATTTTGTAATTTCACTAAAACTGTGTAGTATACAGTCATATCCACTAGAACTTATAATTCCTGCTTGTCATTAATTGCCAATACTTCAGTATTCTTTATAATAATTAATTACAGGGATTTCCAAGGTTAGTTAGGAAAAAAGCAAAATGGCACAGACTTTAATGCTAACCAGTATGATATAGTACTTTACATCCTCAAATGGCTATATCAGCATTCACTAGTAGTCAATTAGAGTTCTTCAAATGCTATAGAGTAGCTATCACCTCAGAATTTGAGCACCTATAATTACAGTTGTCCCTATAATTTTTGTAGGAAAAAAAGTCAGTTTAGATATATGTTAGGAAAATAAGCAAAATGGTGTAGGGACAGTTTTAACTCTTTAAATTGTTTGACAGGATTGCAGTTCTCAGCTAACAAATTGTTTCTAAAATCAAGAAGAGTTCTCAACAATTGCCCTATGTTTACTGGGCTTGATTCTGGTCTCACAGTGGTGTAAATAAAGAGTAACTCCGCTGAAGTACATGGAGTGTCACTAGTATAACACTTGTGTGAATGAGACCAGAATTGGATACACTGATTATTTGCACAGTGTTTCATGCCAGTTTCAATTCCATGTTTGAAAGAATTATTGTGTAGAAGTTAGCTACACTCAACTAACATTAGAAAGAAAAGGAGGACTTGTGGCACCTTAGAGACTAACAAATTTATTTGAGCATAAGCTTTCGTGAGCTACAGAAACATCGAATGCATGCAGTGAAAAACACAGTGGGGAGATTTTATATACACAGAGAACATGAAACAATGGGTGTTACCCATACTGTCTGTAACAAGAGTGATCAGTAAAGCTTATGCTCAAATAAATTTGTTAGTCTCTAAGGTGCCACAAGTCCTTCTTTTCTTTTTGCAGATACAGACTAACACGGCTGCTACTCTGAAACCTGTCAACTAACATTGTAATTCAGTGTTTCCTAACTCTCCCTCTTAAAAATGTATGCCTTATTTCCAGTCTGAATTTATCTAGCTTCAACTTCCGGCCATTGGATTCCTTGTTTTTCTCTGCTAGACTGAAGAGCCCATTACTAAATATTTATTCCCCATGTAGGTACTTACAGATTATAATCAAGTCACCCCTTAACCTTCTTTTTGTTAAATTAAATAGATTGAGCTCCTTGAGTCTATAACTATATGGCATATCCTCTTATCTTTAAATCGTTCTTGTGACTCGTCTCTGAATTCTCTCCAATTTATCAACATCCTTGAATTGTGGACACCAGGAAAGGTCACAGTATTCCAGCAGCAGTTGCACCAGTCCCAAATACAGAGATAAAATAACCTGTCTACTCCTAACGGAGATTCCACTATTTATGCATCCAGAGATCATATTATCTCTTTTGGCCACAGTGTTGCATTGGGAGCTCATGTTCAACTGATTATCTCCCATGACCCCCACACCCTCCCAGAAAACTTTTTCAGAGTCACTGCTTCCCAGGATAGAGTTCCCTCATCCTGTAAATATGGCCTGCATTCTTTGTTCCTAGATGTATACAGTTACATTTAACCATATTAAAATGCCTGTCATTTACTTGTGCCCAGTTTACCAAGCAACCCAGATCACTCTGTATCAGTTACCTGTCCTCTTCATTATTTATCACTCCCCCAATTTTTGTGTCATCTGCAAACTTTATCAATGATGATTTCATGTTTTCTTCCAGGTTATTGATAAAAACATTAAATAACATAAGGCCAAGAACGGATCCCACTGGAAACACCCATTTTATGATAATTCCCTATTTACAGTTACATTTTGAGACCTATCAGTTAGCCAGTTTTTAACCCATTTGATATGTGCCATGTTAATTTTATGTTGTTCTAGTTTTTTAAATCAAAATGTTGTGTGGTACCAAGTCAAACGCCTTACAGAAGTCAGTATATTATATCAATGCTATTACCATTAATAAATAAACTTGTAATCTCATCAAAAAAGATATGAAGTGAGTTTGACAGGATCAGTTTTCCATAAACCCATACTGATTGACATTAAAATGATAGGTTTCAGAGTAGCAGCCGTGTTACTCTGTATTCACAAAAAGAAAAGGAGTACTTGTGGCACCTTAGAGACTAACAAATTTATTTGAGCATAAGCTTTCATGAGCTACAGCTCACTTCAGAAGTCACTAAGTCACTTCAGAAGTGAGCTGTAGCTCACGAAAGCTTATGCTCAAATAAATTTGTTAGTCTCTAAGGTGCCACAAGTACTCCTTTTATTAAAATTATATTACCCTACTTTAATTCTTTATTAATCAAGTCCTATATCAGCTGCTCTATTATTTTACCTGAGATTGATGTCAGACTGACAGGGCTATAATTACCTGGGTCATCCTCTTTAGCCTTTTTAAATATCAGTACATTAGCTTTCTTCTCATCTTCTAGAACTTCCCAGTGTTCCAACACTTATTTAAAACCAACATTAACAGTCCAGAAAGCTCTTCAGCCAGCTCTTTTGAAAATGTTAGATACAAGCTATTCAGACCTACTAATTTAAAAATGTTAGTAGCTGCTGTTTAATATTCTCCGGGGAAATTAGGGGAATGGCAAGAGTGTTATCATAATATATGATTATATAATCATTTTCCCCATAAATATTTATTGAGTACTTCTGCTCAAAGGCTCTGTAAAGCCTTTTCTGCTTTATAATTGATAAAGCTACCATTTCCATTTATCAATGGACCAATACCATTGCTAGGATTTTTTTGTTGGTGGTGTTCCCAATGTACTTAAAAAAAATCTCTTCTCATTATCCTAAACTCTTCTAGCCATAGAGTACTCCTGGTGTCCCTTTGCTTCTCTTATCAATTTTCTACAATGCTTAGCTTCCGGTCTATATTCATTACTATCAACTTCCCCTTTCTTGTATTTGTTAGATCTATCTATATATCTATTCTAGTTAGCTTCATTTCCCCGCTAAATGAGATCTATTTTTTAACCAATACAGCCTTCTTCTTTGATTGTCAGTTTGCTCAAAAAGCCACATCTAAGTTAGTGTTCTTAAACAATTCCCAATTGTCATTCATATTTTTTCTGATTAAAGTCTTTCTTCCAGCTGATTTGGCTCATAATTTTTTCAGCTTTGTGAAATAGGCCCTTTTAAGCCCCATATATAGTATATATATAATAATTGATCTGGCCTTTGTTTTGTTTACACATTATAAATGTGATCAAGTTATAATCAGTTGTACCTAATCTACCATTAATTTTTAGTTTTGTAATCAGTTCATCTTTATCTGTCAAGATGAGGTCTAATATGGAATTCCCTCGTGTTGGATGCAGCACTTTTTGAGTTAGGAAATTGTCATTTATCATATTTAGAAATTCCAATGATATTTTAGTTTTGGCAGCATGAGATCTTCAGCATATGTCACTTAAATTGAAGACCCCCATGATATTTATTTCCTACACATTATAGATAGGTATGTAAAGAGCCAGTCATTCTGTTTCCTAGTGTGATTTGGTGGTCTGTAGCAGACACCAACTAATATCCCATTTTGTGTTTTATCTGTTAGGATATCGACCCATAAGCGTTCAAGATCATTTTCTTCTAAGTTACCGGTGACTTGAAAACAGGTAATGCATTTTTGAAAGAGAATGCCACTTCCTCTCCCATTTTGCCCACTTGATCCTTCCTAAATTATAGGAATATAGGAATTATTAGGTTATAACCATTGATTTTAATATTCCTATTTTGTGAATCATCCCCCCAGATTTCAGTAATACCAACTAGAGCAAATTTATGCTCAGAAATGAGCAATTGCAATTCCTCTTGTTTATTACTCAGGCTCTTAGCATTGGTGTACAGGCAATTAAAGAACTTTTTCTCTTCATGTCCTTTGGTTTCTTGATTGATTTTGCTCTCAACATCTCAATTTTGTGCTAAATGAGTGCTCCTATCTTCCCTCTGTTTACAATCCCCTTTTGTTACTTGTTTAACACTCTCCTGAGTACTCTAGCTAGTCTGTCCCCAAGGAGATTGGTTCCCATTCTATTCAGATGGAGTCCATCCAAACTATACAGCCCCCTCTTGTCAGAGAAGGTAAACCAGTGTTCCACAAAAGCCAAATGCTCCATCCTATACCACTTACCTATCCAGCGGTTCACTTCTGACTTCTGTCTTCATTCATTCATGGGACCGGAAGGATCTCAGAGAAAATCACTTCTTCAGCACACTTCTGAGTTCCCTGAAATCATGTTATCTGTGAGATATCCTGATACAGTGTCATTAGTGCCAGTTTGAACCATCACCAATGGATCCTTGTCTGACGACTTCAGAAACATATCTAATCTTAGAACCAAGAATGAGATGTCGCCCTAGGAAGGCAGCACACTATCCTGTTGTCATCCTGTCCTTTGCAGTATGTTTTTGATTCTTCTGAGTGCTGACTCCCCAAGAAGGATCATCGGTCTTCCTTGGACAGGTGGAGAATTCTTTGTGGGAAACTTGATTTTCTTACATGTTGGGAATGAGCTGCCATCCATAGGTGTGTCTGATTTGTTATGATGATTTTACTATGTGATATAACTATTACACAAATTATTAGAGTTGGTTGGAAAACATTCCCCTCAGTCCCCATAGAAAATGTTTGTGGGGGTGGGAGGAATGTAAAAATATTCAATGGACAATTTTGAAGTTTTGTCAAAAAAGGAAAAGTTTTCAGCCAAAAACTGCCCAAAAAAAGTCAGCTGCAAACTAAAACATTCTGATTTTGGCTGCAATTTTGTTTTTCTGATGAAAAACCAGAATCCATCAAGCAATAATAGAGCAATAAAGTGAAAGCCAGTATAAGTTAAATGTTTATAATCACTGTATTCTGAAGTTTTCTGAGCTTAAAACATGTCACTTATGTAAAATGTGTTTAAAGAGAGATGCTTTGATCTTTAAAGTGGCTTGTTTAAAATAAAGAAAACATAATTTTGGATTTTCATCCTATAATTTCTATATTCTGAAATATTTATTTAAAATTGCAGAACTGGGAGCTATATTTACTTGTGTTTAAAATTCAAATATAAATATTTTCTCTCATGCATTTACATTACTTTTAGTATAGTCAGTAGCTTTTAAAGAAGAAGAATCCTTGAAACACAAAATGTCTATTATTCCATGAAAATGATTGATTCCTAAAAGTGATCACTTTCTTAGTTTCCTCTTGCACCAATCTTATTTTCTGTTGATGGTATGGTTTTGGATTAAGCGACAGGGCTGCCTGCCATATTAGGGGACTAGATTCAAGGACCCTCTTTTTCCCTTCCAGTCCTACATCTTATGTTCCCATTAAATATCACGTCATGGTAAAATCATGAGAGCTGGCAACACTGCTTAGTGAAAAGAAAAACCTCAAGATAACAAGTTTATAAAAGAAATAATCCTGGTGAGAAGGTGGAGCCCATTTTGTGGAGCTGCCAAAATGTATTTATGATCAGTCAGATTGTATTAGCTCAGCTTCCCCCAGGTGGTCAGGAAGGTAAGCAGAAGCCATTATTTTGATTCTTAGTTATACAAGTTCTGACTGTATTACCTATTGTGTGGCAATCGATCCATGCCCAGGTAACCCACTTTTATAGAGGAGATTCAGGGAGTCCTAGAGCTGGTGCTTAGCACATGACACATCCCTGCACCCATAACGTTTTGTATGGCAAAGCGTGGTCCAGGCAAGAAGTTAATTTCCAAAAAGGCAAGCCAAAGCTTTTGGATCATTTCCCACAAAATGAAGCAAATGGAATTCATTCATATAATGTGGATTTAATGTACATCTAGAACAAGATATTGATAGATTAACCTTTTTTAAAATAACTTTCCATTGTAATGTGATTTAAGCTGCCACTCCTTTGCCTGCAGTTGCAATACGTACAATTAAAATTAATTGCACTATACTCCCTGTTATAGCATGCACAATGTCCTATCTCCAGAGATAATTTCATCCTGAAATTATTTAAAAACATCAGCTTGATATGAACTAATAAAGAAATATAATAATGTCTAAAACTGAACATCTAGGTATTTTTTGTAAAAAGATACAAATAATGGCATCTCCAATATGTAATCATGGTTCATGTCTAAATTGCAGACATCTTTAAGTGGAAAGGGCTTGCCAACCATATGCACATGCAAAAGTGACCTTTCCATGAATATGGATCATGTTCTACAAAACAATAAAAGTAACTGGAAATCAGAGTCAATGTGCAGCTAGGATCAAACCTCTGGTCAATGTGCAACTAGGGTAAAAAAAGCAAACAAGATATTAGGGTGCATAAAGAATGATTTTGTTAATACATTGACTAATCTACTGCCTTTATATAAACAACAGTGAGGCCTTTTTTGGAATAGTATGTGTATTACTGGTTACCCCATAACAAAAAGGATATGATGAATTAACAGGGGTTCAGAGAAGGGCAAGGAGAATGGTTAAGGGCCTGGAAAACTTCTCATATGAAAAGAGATTGAAAAGAGTGGTGTTTTTTTTTTTTTCACTTTAGAAAGGAGACACATAAGGGAGGCTATGAGAAAGGTATATAAATGAATGGTATAGAGAAGGTAGATTGGGAACGTATGTTTTCCTTGTCTCATCATACAAGAACAAAGAAGCATTCAGTGAAACTAAAAACTGGTAATTCAAAACTGATAAATGTAATTAAACTGTAAATCACATCATGTAATTAAATTGTAGAACTCATTTAGGCCAAGAACATAATACAATTTAAAAAGGAATTGAATATTTATATGAATATCAAGAATATCTAGAGCAGTTTTAATTAATTTTAACAAATTTTAGAAGAGATATTAAACATTTTTATAGATATCCAGAGGAGGTGATGGAATGACCAGGCATGATCTACTTTTGCTCATGAATGCCTTTACTGCTGAAGGGACAATATCATCATGGGAAAGAATCTTTTACCAGCACAGAACTGATAAGTCAAAAGTTACTACCTAAACATGCATACTTTGCTGTCTCTTGATTTGGGCAAACTATTGGCTCTGGGAAATTTATTCAACTAATTTAGCCCTTTTCTTGTATTATTATTTTATTTTATTATGTTCATTTCAGTAATGCCAGTAAGACCAACCAAAAACAGAGCCCAATTGTGCAAGGTGCTGTACAAACACAGACTAGTAGACTGTCAGTACCACAAGGAGCTTACAATCTAACTAGACAAGACAGACACCAACTGGGAGAAGGGGTAGAACACACCAGCAGAGTGACCGATGTGATGGCACCAAACATCATTAGTCCCACCTTTTTTATTTTTTGGGGGGGTGTTATAGTCTAGAGGGGATCAGCTAAATGGAAAGAAAAGGGAAGGGAGTGAGAAGGACTGGGCAGGGGAGAAGTGGGTAGGAGGGGCAGGTGTGGAGAGAAGCTGAGGTGAAGAGACTGTGGGAAAGAGATTGGCGCAAACAGCTGACCAGCACAGGGCAGAGAAAGTCTAGTCAAAACTGTAGAAAGTTCTCTGAATGACCAGAGGACTAAAGGTTTCTGCTTTAGCTGCTTCTGGTTGGAATTGGTTGGAATCTCTGGTTGGCTGCTCTCTGCAGTTTTCTCCAAAGGCCAAATGATAGCAGGGAGGAGAGAAGTGGGGAGTCACCACCTGGGTCTAGTGCCCCCAGAATGTATGTATGTATTTGGGTGGGTGGGGAGGGTGGTGTCCCTGCACAGTTCTGGGTCCAGGAGTGTGCTGGAGGGTTATGAATTATACTATGAACAGATTTTAATTTCCATTATTCTGTTTGTTACTTGAAATTGTTCAGTAAATAGTTTTGAATGCATTTCAACCTATGGATTGTACACACACACTCTATTTGCTGCAACTATTTCTCCAATATTCCATCTTCCTTATTCATGCTGTATAACAGATCACCTGTGTCATATGGTTTCCATCCTCCTCCCTCCAGCCCATTGTCTCCCAAGCAACCAATGAGTTTCCAAGATGGCCCCACCCACATACTTCTAGTACAAATTGTCATGTGAAAACATATTTGTTTGAGGTATTTCCTATTTTTCCATCAACATTCCTGAGAACAAAAGTTTGCTGGCATGAATGTTTGTGGAAAATTAATAAAAAGTACGGTCAATGCATACTCTCAGGTTTAGTTCATGGGGACCAGCCCTTCTATAACCCCCACAGCTTGCTGGGAGTGGGGACAATGGTGACTGTAAGTAATCTTTGTGGTTCCTTCATCTGGAGGCCTCCAGGAACATGTCCATTTCCAAGGACCAAACCAAAGCAGCCTGTAAGATAGCTATAGGTTTAGGCATCTGTGGAATAGGGAAAAGATGCAATAAGGGTACAGACAAAAAGAGGTTAGAAAATATTAAAAGGAAGAGTGAAAAAGTATGAAAAGCATAAAATAATGCAGAGAGGAAAGTGAGACAAAAAGAGATAGAAGATAAATGGTGGGAAAGAAAAAAAGAAACTATGCCTTCGTGGTTAGAAATTTGTATCCTCTCCTTTTCTGCAGTCCCACCCAACCCAAATCCTGTGTTGTGCCTTATCACTCCAAACAACACCTGACATTGCATTTTTTTTACTGAGGCTATTGCTCTGAATCCATCCCTTTGCTCAGGTGAGCCACAAAGTTCAGATTAGATTCAAGCTTTCCCAAATCTAGGGAAATCTAGATCTAGGGAAATTAATCTAGAAGAAACGTTGCTTTAACAAGGCAATGGACTTCAGAACAACACTCTGGACAAGATATAAAACATCACTCAGGGATCAGTTCTCAGTTAAACTGAGCTTGCTCTCTGCGTAGCTAAGGAGAAGGCAGTGGGAAGGTGACACTAACCTTTCTTCTCCCCTTATCCAGGACCAGCCAGGGGTTGAAACAGCCCCTGTCACAACATAGAGCAGCATAACCTGGCCTGCCCCAATACACCGTGTACATGTACAAAGAGAAAGGGAGCAGGTGGCATGTAACCAGCTATGACGGCTCAACACCAGCTGAAGTAAGTTAGTAGTCTCAGTCTACTTCTTTTTGATCACTTCACCATAAATAACTAAAGCTGAGCATTCTCTGCATCCAGAATCCCAGCAGCACAAAGCGTGAGAACCAGGGATGGAGGTTTTATCCCTCAATGTCAAAATGCTGAGGGTATGATGCCAGCAGTATACTGGTGAGGTGACTGCACAGTGACTAAAACTAGAGCATGACAAAGAAATGGAGACTTTCATGCTCTGCCAGAAGGATATTGGACATCACTTCTCAGAAATGAATCGGATGGCAAAAGTAACATGGTGAAAATATTTTAGCTCACCATTTGGACAGGGGACAGATTGAAAGTCTGGAGACTTGAGGCTTATTATTTTTGGAAGCAAATGTTTAAGATATCTCAGCATTTTACCACTTTATTGTTGTGGTTTGGTGTTGTGGGGGTTAAATTTTTAAAAGCATCCAGAGCAGTTTGGATGGGCAGTTTTTGTCATGATTAAAAATTGAAATAAATGGGTGGAATAGTCTGTGTAGTAATAAAGAATATTACAAGGGAGAAATGATGATGAATGAAGAAAACCAGAGGAGAGAATGGGTTGCAAATGAAAACAAGACACAGAAACGAGACATGAGAATGGTGCAGAGTAAAGGAAGTGTGACAGGGTCTTTCCAGATGGCTATAGGAGAGTAATAGAAGGCAGATATATTAGCCCCAGGCTAAGTAGGTCCCTTTTCCCTGGGTAAGGTAACAGGAAAGGTTCCAGAACAATCAGGAACCTTCTGGAGACAATTAAGACAGGCTGATTAGAACACCTGCAGCCAATCATGAAGCTGCTAGAATCAATTAAGGCAGGCTAATCAGGGCATCTGGGTTTTAAAAAGGAGCTCACTTCAGTTTATGGTGTGCCTGTGAGGAGTTGGGAGCAAGAGGCACTAGGAGCTGAGAGTGAGAACGGGGACTGTTGGAGGACTGAGATGTACAAACATTATCAGACACCAGGAGGAAGGTCCTATGGTGAGGATAAAGAAGGTGTTGGGAGGAGGCCATGGGGAAGTAGCCCAGGGAGTTGTAGCTGTCGCACAGCTGTTCCAGGAGGCACTCTAGACAGCTGCATTCCACAGGGCCCTGGGCTGAAACCCGGAGTAGAGGGCGGGCCCGGGTTCCCCCCAAATCCTCCCAACTCCTGGTCAGACACAGGAGGAGTCGACCTGAACTGTGAATTCAGAAAAACAGCCAAGCTGAGGGCTGCCGGGAAGCTCCAAGGTGAGCAAATCCGCCAATAAGCGCAAGACCCACCAAGGAACTTTGTCACAGAAGGTACAATGTTGGGGTAAGGGAGTGAGCTAGCTCAGCTGGAAAAAAAGATCTGAAGTCTCACAAAGGTCCAGTTTAGCTTAAAAATTATGTGACTTGTCCACCAAATCTGAACACTTGTATATCTTTATAATCAAACTGATGCTTCATTAAAACACAGGGTAGAATCAACTGATTGTAGCAATGGTTAAAAATCCCAGAACCAGACTAAGCCAAGCAATCAGCTTTACACTGAGATTGCTAAGGACACAGATTCTGCACAGATCCTACACCTCAGAAATCCAGGGGAGCTTTGCTTTTCACTTCAACGGATGCAGGAGAAAACCCATATGGAGATTTTAATATCCTAATCCAAAGCCCATTAAGATCACTGGGAATATTTCTGTTGAATTCAATGAGCTGTGGATCTGGCCTATTTAGACAAAGTGGAGAATGACTGCCTGAAAATCTCTACTCTTTGATGGTTAGTGTGGTTTAGGAGAAGTGAGTTAGTAGTCTCAGTCTCCTTCTTTTTGATCACTTCACCATAAATAACTAAATCAAAATCACCAATACAATTAACAGAAAATAGTGCTATTTTTCTTCACTATAAAGGTATTTTGATTCTCTCACTTTCACTGAGTAACATCAGTGTTAAGATTTCAAATGCATTTAACAAATTAGCAATAGTATTGCATATTAAGTGTTGCATATTAAGTTCCTCCTGCCAGAA
Source organism: Dermochelys coriacea (assembly GCF_009764565.3). NCBI lineage: Eukaryota > Metazoa > Chordata > Testudines > Dermochelyidae > Dermochelys > Dermochelys coriacea. Next base: position 332,307,949 of record NC_050068.2, read on the forward strand.
GGGAAAAATAGCAAAAATAGAATCAGTGATTAAGTTTCATTGAGGGAAATGCTTGAATTTTCTTTCCTCTCTTTCAAAAGCTAATAATAACAAACTGTCACAATGTAATTGCAAAATGTATTTCTTCTAATAAGCCAGCAGGAAGTGGTCTCAAAAATAAATTGCTATATTGCATTTGAAAATTCCAGTGCAGAAGGGAAAAAATAATGCGACTTCAAGAAACTCCTCATAATAGTGCTTTGGCAAAATCTAGCCTTGGATTCATGTGGTTTTTTTCCCCCCTTCAATGGATAACATAACAGAGTTCCATTTCGGAAGACCCACCTTTTCTAGATGTTCAATGGATATCTGATCCCCTTTGCTGAATATAAATATAAATAAATTAGATAATGGAGCTATTTGCCCCCACTTCATTATTGATTTACCTCCAGAAGGCAACTACCCAGGCACTTGTGAACAGAAGATGACTTATGTTTATTTGGGAAGCAATCAAGCCTTCCATAGTTTTCAAATCTGTGGGATCCTACTTCACTTGGTTCTAATGTAGGGTTTCTAATGTTATTGTTTTATGACTTGCTTATTTTTTTAGCCAAGATAAAAGAATGAAGAGAAGGGTTTATATTGGGAAGACAGTTTTTATAGGCATATTACAAGGGAGAAAGCTAGTAAGTTTCCTAGCTAGCCATCTAAACTAAAATGATTGCCTCTCTCAGCACACAAAAGATCCAGTGGAAGTCTTCTGTGCCAAAAAAACACAACACAAGGTAGGAGTAGCATTGTTAAAAGAATAACATGCTGTTGGATCTAGCTGTGAACATCCAGATAGTCCCAAGGATGTTTGGAGAAACAAATAGAGAGGAAAGGTGTTTAATTTCATCTCCAACAAGCAGTGACTGCTGTGTGTATGATACAGAACTACCCGGCAGATATATTACTTGTGTCTGACCATCTTCTCAATATCTCACCTGTGGGGGTCATGTGTGGTCTTTGCCAAATGCTAAGGTTCAGCTGATCATCAAGATTGTTGCAATATGTTTGTATGGGATATAGTTTAAGAGATATGTAGAATATAAGGTTTCAAAACTATTGAAGTGAAACTTGTCACGAGACAAAATGTGTCTCAAGACTAATTCAATGCTGAGAACAATGGACATCTGTGGAGCCAGCCCTATGTTTTCTGTCTGGACCAGGTGTAGATTCAAGAATTTACAAAGACAAAAGAACTCCAAGAAGATTCTCTGAATAGGGGACTTTAGGGTAAGAGATAATAGTCTGTATCTCTATCAGAGAAGAGGAGAGGATACACAAGACTGTATCTATTATGAAGGAGACACTCTGCTAGCAGAGGTGTCTAAAGAAAGGGGGATCCTAGCTTTCTGGACTGACTACAAGCACTGTAAGGACTGACTGACTATTGGGTGAAAAATACCTTATTAGACAAGAAAGTAAATTGTTAATAAGTAAATGTGTTTATGATTTTCTTTTACAATAACCCCGTGTTTCCAAATCCGTATACTTACTTTTATTTGAATCTCTGACTCATGCTCTTTTAAATAAAGTTCATTTTATGTTCATGCCTTGTGCTAAGGAGAGTGCTGAACTGAGGTGAAAGTAACGAACTGTGGTGCACTGAGGCAGCAGATTGGTGTACATTGCAAGTCTCCAGAAGATAGGGGACTAGGCACTCGAGTATAACAATTTATAAAATTGCTAGTCTGAAGAGGGAAATAGTGGGACTCATGGAGTCCAGAGGGGAATGCCTCCATTGCCAGAAGCTAGTGGCTGGGCAGAATTTCCCCTGGAGGGCAAAGACAGGGCTCCCTCATGCTGTGAGCAGGTGGTAGTGATTCACCCTGAACACCTTGGGTAACTCTGAAAAGTGTCACAATGTGGTGGTGTTTTTAACAGTCACAGACATTGGCCACCTACCACTAAACTCATGCACGTACAGACACACCTATAGAGCACGGTTGCTCTAGTTTAGAACGGGTGTTTATATCCCTCTTGCTGCCTTGCTGCAGCTCTCAACTGTGGAGCAGGTTTAGGGCTTCTTTTTTTTTTAAAGGCTGTGTGGGACTTTGGTATCAGGACTGGGCTGATGTTTCTGCTGAATAGAGTGGTCTCCCACAATGCCAGGAACGGGAGATGTTGAGGCTTGCTTGGCCAGAAAGGCCAAGAATATTTTGTGCTGAATCAGACCCTAAAGAACTGTACAGAGGCTGTTCCGGGAAACTGAGCACTCTCCCAGTTTTTTCTGCAAGCAGAGGGTCTCTCATTTGCACCTCTCATGTTCTCTCGTGGGGGGGGGGTCTTTTTTGACCACAGACACTTTGGGTCAGATTCTGGTATTATGGGCACTGGCTGTACATCATTGTAACTCTATGCAGGGGGGTTAATCCTGATTTTCACCAGTATATGGTCAGGTTCTCTGCTGCAGTGAATAGAAAGATTGGGAAAGATGGTCTAGTGGACAGTAGTATACTGGGTTTAAGAAATCTGAGTTCATTTCCTGGCTCAACAATAGACTTGCTGTGTAACCATGGGCAAGTGACTTAATCTACCCTGTGCCTTAGTTCGCTCTCTGTTAAATGGGGATAATACTCCCTTTCCTCAGAGATAAAATCCATTAATGACTGCGAGGTGTTCAAATACTAGGGGTATTATGACCATATAAGTATCTAGAGGCATTAAAAATGTTAATTGATTTATGTATCTTTAGTCAAATATGCTTGTTATCATAGTGGGGTGACCCTCAAAAGACATGTAGCTTGGGCTCATTCAGGATAAGTATGCAAATATTTAGCTCCACATCCAGACAATTATCTGAGCTATCCAGCCTTCTTCCGTTAGTGAACTAGAGCCAGAAATCTTCCTTGGGATATTTCTGGTACAGCCTCCTCCTTGGTCAGGCTGGATCTATTTTATTAAAAACACCAAACCACAAAAGAATAGCAACAATGAGAGCACTACATGGGCATTCCAGACAGCACTAAGTCAAGAGAAAACGAATAAGTAATACACACGCCCCACAATACCAGAGGAAAACCACTCCCTCTGAAGTGGGTATCACCAGTCACAGAAATAGGCAAAATATAAAATAATGAGTGAGGGAGATTCTGTAGCAGCATAAGCACCTTTTGGTAGGGGATAGCCTCAAGGATAGCTCATGGGGGCAGGCACCGTCCTGTACAATACATTTGTAAAACACCTAGCACAATCGAGCCTGGCTGGCCATTGTTGTCTTAATAGTAATAATAAGGATTTTCCACAGCAACCCTGTGATGCAAGCAGATCATAGAGATACATGGTATGTGAGCTCAGTGGAGTTACCCCAGACTTACACCCACTATAAGGGGAGAGCAGGATTTGATCACAGTTTCTCCCAGCTTGTAATACATGATACTTCTGGGGAAAAACATTGAAAGAAAAGCATTGGAATCCCATGAAAAAAAAGGGGGGGGGGTACAGGAAGCATCCCAATAAGGTGCCACAATCCTTCCCACCACTGCTGAAGAAGAAGCATGGTAGTTCATTACCACCCCAATCCTGGGGTGGAAAGATAGCACTGATACAACTCCACACCCCTATTCATTAAAACACAGGATTTTATTGGGTATACTAACAGAGCAGCTGTGCTAGCTCAAATAGTAAAAACTACCTGGTAAAAGCTCAAGCACATTTGACATAGCAGATGCAGAGAATACACAAGCCAGTACATTACAGAATGAAGGAAAGATGCAGTGACACAGAAGGAATTTTGAAACCTGAAAACAGACTTGGCACAGAGGGAGTAGCTGAAATGGATGATCAAGTGATGGATGGATGGATAATTTAAAGTGATGCTGAAGAGACAAAATGATGTCTTTTGAGAGCAGCCCTTTTGGGTAAAGGATTGGGACATTTGCTTGTGCATTATTTTTTGCGTGCAGTTTTGTAATTAATAATATCTTTTGAGGTACCTGAACCAATGTGTGTGAGGACTTGTGCAAATTCAGGATTTTCTGTGCATGTGAATGGGATTATCTGCTGGTCCATTTGCTACTATTGACACTAAGGGAATGTCTGCACAGCAATTAGACACCTGTGGCTGGTCCATGCCAGCTGACTCAGGCTCAATGGGAGAAACTGGTATCCTGGATATTATTGTGTGATAGTTTTTTGAGAAATGTTGACTTTTGAATCATGACTGTTGTGTTTGGGGTAGTACACGGGGGGGGGGGGGTATAATGAGTATTGTGAAGAAAGTAAGAAAAGGAGAACTAGGCTGACAATCAGACAAAATATTCTGACAAGGAGTTGTATGCATGTAGGTGTAGCCATGCCAGTCCTAGGATATCACAGAGACAAGGTGGGTGAGGTAATATCTTTTATCTGTGATGCTTGGAGTACCTTTCCCAGATTTGAAAAAGAGCTCTGTGTGGCTCAAAAGCTTCTCTCTCTCACCAACAGAAGTTGGGCCAATAAAAGGTATTGCCTCACCCACCTTGTTTGATCCATTATACTGTAGAATTACCTTGTGTTCCCTGCATATTTGGTTGTTGTATCTACCCATTGTTTCTCATTTTATACTTAAATTGTTAGCTCTTTGGGGCATGCACTGCTTTTTTTTTTTTGTATGTGTGTTAATAGTGTTCCGATCCCTCTTGGGGTTTTTCAGTGCTCCTGAAATAAAAATAATAAATAGTAATAATAATGTAATCATAATGATTTCAGGGGTGTTACACAGAGATAATGTGGGGTGGAATTTGGCCTTTTATAATCAAATTTGATTGGAAAGGATTAACAATGATCTCAGATACTATTTAATTGAAACTTCGAGATTGAAGGGCCACATTCTTACTCTCTAAATCATGGATGTCTATAGCAATATAATTCATGACAGAATTTGACCCATTATGCCAACTGTATCCCTAGTGTAATTCCACTGAAGTCAATGACATTACCCCAGGAGTTAATTTAGCCCACGATCCTACAGGTCAGAGATGGAAGCGACCACTTAATAGAGATGATCGGGAAATGGTTTTGCCATCCTGTGAAAAATTTTGAGATTTTAAAAAATGTTCATATTCCAAATTGGGACAAAGAAGTCTAAAGCTCTAAAATTTTCATGAACCAAAATTTGAAAATGTTCTTTATTTGGATCAATCAAAACATTTTGTTTTGATTTCCAACATTTTTTTTAAACTCTAATTAGCTTACATTTAGAAATGAAAAGTTGTTTCAACCAGAAAACTGTTTCAAAACTGTCAAAATGGGACACTTTGACAATTTTTGGAAACTTTGTTCAATGGGTTTTTGAGCTGAGAAGTTTGTTGAAACTAACCCTTTCCCAGGAAAAGTTTTGTTTTGAAGGAAACTGCATATTTGTAATGACAAACTTTTCATAAATATAATTCTTGACCAACTCTACTGGTAAATCATCCAGTCTTTCTTTCTGTCAATGTTGTGTTGTTCCCTAGTGATATCTTCCCTGCAGTTTGTCCAATTTAGTTTTTAAAATTCCAAGCATTGGAGTGTGCACCATTTCCCTGGGAGACTCTTCAATACCCTAATGCATCTGATCTCACTATGGTCAGCAATTTTTGTTTTCTTTGCCAAATAAACCAGTGTGGCTTTTTTCCAAATTTGATAGATCCAGCACCTGATTATGTAGCCTGTCTATCTGCTGAGCTTGCACTGATGTGGGGATTAGTAACTCTGTCTTCTCTGTATAGATATACCCATTTAAATCAGCCAGCATTCCATGTACAGAGTCAGGCCATTCAGGGAGTAAAACTTTCTCTCCTCCAATCCACGGGGATGAAGCCAGCTTTGATATGCTGCCTTCCCTGTGTGTGGGGAACTCCTGTTGATGGAAACTGGTGTGCTGTACAAATGAAGAGGGCAGAATATATATACACAGTCCACTTTGACTGTGTGAATCTGCAAGGATAATTCTGCCGTGAGGATTCAGTGTTCTTGTGCACCCAGCTTTTAGATGTGCAGAATTGGGCCCTAAAAATTGGCATCAACTGAGTTTCTAAACTGGCTGCAAAGATGCTGAGGAGACACATATTGCTGAATGCAAACAGTATTAGTGTTGGCCTTTGAAAGACAAGATAATAAAGCTGTAACTTTTCTTCTTGCCTGTATAACAAAAGGCACAATTTATTACTTTAGCTAGCAGTTTCCCGTTATTATCAATTTATTTCAATGTAAACAAAATAGAAAGTAAACAACAATTATTATCTGGCAGAGATCAGGGATTGTCAAAATGTTTGCTGTGATGGAGAGTATTTATAGACTTACAAACTTGTAAATGTTGACCCATGTAATAGTTGCGGATGGAAAGAAAGTTATGCACTAATATACCAAGTCTGACATATTGCAAACAAACATGATTTTCTGCATTAGCCTGTGGAATAGAATTGGATTAAGGGGATACTTACAGCCCAAGCTTACAACTCAGTATTTGGGCCTCTGGAGATAGGCCCTGTTGATCAGAAGCAGTGTTCATAACAAAGTGAAGGCTTGTATGTCACCAGCTTACATATAACATTAAATCATCAGAAAAAAATGTGTATTCAGATTATTTGGATTTTCCCCAAAATACTGCTGAGCAGCGGGTGTTGCATGAAAGATGCGTGTAAAGTCAATCAAAGGAATGAATCAGAGCTGTGGATTGCAGACTTGAGGGATACACTGACCCCTTTAACTCTCTCCAGTGTGAGGATGCTTAAAAATCCACAGGTCTGGACCTGTGTGATTTAAAGTCTGAGTTAATTAATCTGGTCTATATGAAAATTCCAGTGAGGTTTCACATCTTTATTCAATAAAATATTTAGTTTATTTTAATCAACACATTTTCCACTGCAGATCTTTCTGTAAAACCAAGAGTATCCTAGAGGGCTGGTCAAAAATTTGACATCCAAAACAGCTTTTTGACGGAAAATTTTGATGGAAAATGGGATTTTTGACTAAAATTAATTTTTCACAGAAAGTATCTGTTCTCAACTGAAAATATTTTATTTTATTTAATTCAGAAATAGAAATATTTAGGTGTTAAACAAAAGATTGTATCAAATATGCTGCCACATTGCCTCATGGAAGTTGTAGTGTAGTTTCCTCAGGTATCTGTTCTCTTCTATGGGCCATGTCCTCCCAGCCAGACTTCATCTCTCATATTACCATACAGCCATGGGTACCCGTGATGCTCCACCTCCCCATCAAAAAGGGGAGACCGTGGCATATCATGGGAGATGTAGTCCAACCAGGGAGCTCAACCTACATAGGAGAATGGGAACATGAGGAGCCCAAATTACAACTCCCATGAGGCATGTCAGTGACATTTCAGTCAGTTGAGACATCAGTACCATCTTCTTCCTGTATCCAGGTAGAAGGGATGCAGCAGTGCCCTAGCACCCCAGAAAGGAGAGCCCCACTGCTGGAGGAGTTATTTTCGTCTTCTCCAACATAACAGAGAGACTCATCTGCTGGTCATCCCCTTCTTCTCCATGGGCACCACACTGAGATATAGGGAGGGACTCCACACTCTTTGAGCAGGAGCAGGCCTGGATCTCACAGACTCCCTGATATTGCCTTCTGTGGCCACCAGACCTGTATACATATGTTTATCATTCACAGCCCTCCTGAGCACCCCGGGCTATGTAGCTAAATGCACACAAACTGGCAACCTCTGTCGCCAGGGTTAGGCCATACAGCTGTGCCGCTGTAAGACCACTCATGTAACCACGCTATGCTGATGGGAGAGAGTTCTCCTGTTGACATAATAAAGCCAACTAAAAAAGCAGCGGTATCTATGTTGGTGGGAGAGCACACAAGAGCTTATGCCGGCAAAACTTATGTTACTCAGGGAGATGGGTTTTTTTCACATCCCTGAGTGACATAAGTTTTGCCGACAAAAATGGAAGTGTAGACATGGCCTTAGATCCCCTTCCTCTAAGCATGAGGAAAATCAACAGGAAGAAGTGGAGGAACAATTATCTCAGCAACAATTTCATCATCCTCCCGAATAAGATAGTCAATCTCTCTACGCCTTGTCTGACAAACAACTTGAAGGCATTCCAAGACCTGATGAAATGCATGGCCGAGGCCCTTAACAATCCGCTGGAAGCAGTGCAAGAGAAGTCACACAAGCTGCTAGGCATTCTGCATCCTTCCATGACTGGTAGACTCACCATCCCTATTAACAAGGCATTGTTAGAGTTCGCAAAGGACTCATGGTGGACTCCAGCTTCAATATCTGCCACTTCCAAGGGGATGGACAGATGGTACCAAATTCCTCCACAGGGCTTTGTGTATTCTTTATTTGCATCCATTGCCAGGCTTATTTGTCATATCAACTAGGGCCAAGCAGCAAGGACCCATTAAAACAATACAAAGGAAAAAGGATCCTAAGAGACTAGATCTTCACTGGAATAAGCTGTCTCAGTTTATGTTAAGAGTCCTACAGGAGAACAGGGAAGAGTTAAAATCCAAGTAAAGCCCAGCACTTTAAACCATCCACACCATTTCAGCACAACAATTTTACATAGTGCTCATGCTAGCTACCAGATTGCTTCATAATTGCACCACTTCACCCCCACCCATACACGCAATGGTCTCTTTTTCAGCAGCACAGAATGGAATTGGTGCGGAACAGCCTGAGACAAGAATGAAAAGAAGTGGAAATATTTTTGCACTTTCACAGGCATTCAGGTAAACAAATAACAATTTTTAAAACATTCAGCTCTAGCTTCAAGACTACTTCATGAGGAAAGGATACAGAGATACAGTGATACAATGAAGGAGAGGTGAGAAAAATCTAAATGAAAATAGCAAATGAAGCAGCTCATCTCATAACATTAATGATGTGCAGTTACAACATTCTGACCTTTGGATAACACCCTGAATAACCAGAACTGTTGCATATTTCCCCTGCATTATCTGCATGGCCCCCACTGAAATCTTCTTAAACAATTTACTAGCATATATGTGAGTCAGTAGTTTCTGGAAAGACTAAAGTTTCATTACAGAAACAGCAGAACACACCTTTCAGGGGTTTCCAAGAAGGGGCTTCAGGCAAAGACTTTCTTCAAGAATTTTAGTAGAAGAAGAAGACAAGTTCTGGAAAATGTGATCAGAAAAGGCCTGTGAAGTCAACCTGTTCTCTCTCCCTGGTACCATCACAATTAAGGGCAACTGAGGAACTTTGCTCTTAGTCCTTAGATTTGAACATCTGCAGGCTGAAGGCCTGACCTTCAGCTGAGGGAAATTGCCTCTGGAATTCACTTCCCTCACTGGTTGACCAGAGCCCCTGGAAAGACTCTCACTGACTTCAATGGCTGTGGATCAGGCCCCACATTTTTTAATCTTCCTACTGAAATAGAAATTTCATCTCTTCTCTCAGGCTTTGGGCTGAAGAGGTGATGGAGGGCCTGGCCATAGTATACGATACATCAGAATTTTTTAATGTTGACTATGATCAGCAAATAATATATGTCATTAATCTACAGTTCTTAGACCTCAATTGATGAGCACTTTTATAAATAAAAATAAACAAGTTTATAAAGCCACAAATCTCAAAATTACTGGGCTGACATCTACTTCTAAATATCCCACAGCAGTGCAAGTCCTAGTGCCAGGTAAAATTGCGTATTGCATTTTAGATACATTGGCTGTGCTGTCAGGTTGATTTGTGTATACAAAAGGAGATACATTTGCAGAAAGTTATTGTTTAAGGCACTAAATATTACAGTGATTGATGATTTACAAATTAGATAGCTGATGGCATATCTGGGGCATGGAAATAGTAAAATATTGCTTAAAAATGTGTGTCAAATTTTCATGCTGCTAAAATCACAGTTTTCTCTGCATAGGTGGCAAGAGGGAATAGCACCAGGAGTCTCTTTCCTGCCCAACACTCCTCCTGCATCAGCACTACTATATGAGTCAGAATATAGAATAAATTTACTATCCTCTTGCACCCCGGGCTCATGAACCAGCTAAAGCACATGGCAGCACATTTTGACTCCAATGGGTCATAGATAACCAGCTTGTGGATTGGGCTGGCGTTTCACCTCTCCTTAGGGACAGCTCCTGGCACCAAGAGGCAGGCACTGCAGTAACACATGCTGCAAATTTTCAAATAGGGAGTGATTTTTGCTAAGCTTTCGCTCCCTGTCTCCTACCCATATGCCCCAAGGGACTCTGCCAGAGTCTGCTCTGCACAGAAAGAATTTCTTAAGTGCTATAGCTCTATCCCTTAGGGCCCTTAGCCCCCTGACACACACACACACACACACACATACACACACACACACACAGTGCTCCTAGCAGAAAAGCTACAGTCTGACTCATTATTATTATTATACACCATGTTCTTCTTTTGTCAATGTTTTAGGAGAGAAACATCATCACTAATATTAGAATGAAGGGAAGTTATGGCTTGCTCTCCTGCTTTCTAAGTGACTTAGCATTTCATCAGAAATGTGTTGTGAATTAATAATTAATCATTACATTTGCATTATACAGCTAATGGCACCAAGGAACATGAATCATTGTCTTAGCCAAAGGAGCTCACTTCAGTTAACTATGATGAGACTCTGGAGTCTTTTAAAGGAGAAACAATTGGGAAGATAAACTTCTTTGCCCCACATACAGGTTTAACACGAAGTGACACATAATAAAAGCAACAACTCCATTGTTTGTTTCCTGAATAAATCATATTGAACCCTTACATTAATAGCAAACAAGACTGCTCAGTACAGCAAGAGGGGCTAGTGAATACCTAGGGACAAATTCAGCTTTCATTTACACCAGTCACTACAAGAGTTATTCATGATTTATACCAATGTGAGAGCAGGACTTATCCCCAAAACTCCTAGTGCCAAATACAGAGGTAAAGTAACCTCTCCACTCCTACTCAAGATTACCCTGTTTATGTATCCAAGGACTGCATGAGCCCTTTCAGCCACAGCACTGCACTGGGAACTCATGCTCAGCTGATTGTCCTCCCTTGCCACCCAGTCTTTTTCAGAGTCACTGCTTCCGGGGATAGAGTCCCTCATCAGACAAGTATGACCTGCATTCTTCAATCACCTATTGGTTGTTTGAACCCCTCTTACCAAGCACTCCAAACTGCTCTGTATCAGTGACTTGTCCTCTTCATTATTTACCACTCCCCCAATTTGTGTGTCATCTGCAAACGTCAATAAGGGCCTGATCCAAATTCCATTGAAGTCACAGATAAGATCACAGAATATCAGAGTTGGAAGGGACCTCAGAAGGTCATCTAGTCCAACCCCCTGCTCAAAGCAGGACCAATCCCCAATTTTTGGCCCCGTCAAGGATTGAACTTGCAACCCTGGGTTTAGCAGACCCATGCAGGCCAATGCTCAAACCACTGAGCTATCCCTCCGCCCAAAAGACTCCTGTTAGTGTTAGAGGGTATTGGATCAGGCTCTAACTGACCCTGCAGGGTGGTGGTGACAGTGTATGAAGTTATAGTTTCCAGGTCTGACTATCTCAGAACAGATGTGCAGGGCAAGAAACCATATGATTAGATTTAAACAATAAATAAAAAAGGAGTTACCCTCATTTAGAAGCTCTTTCCAGCAGCAGAGATTTTCTAACCATGACAAAATCCCTCTCTGAGATTTAGCATTAGGTCACTCACTGACTGAACCGCCAGCCACTGAAATCAGAAGAATCTTCAGGGAGTCAGGATTAATTGGAAGTATAAATGTAAGAGATGACTTTGTGTATCACTACAGCCAAGAAAAAATTGTAATGCTGAACTTTGTGTTTCTCATTTTATGCAGTTTGAATCACTTCACTTATCTTATTTATCTGCTGTCTCGATAACCTTTTAACTGTTATAGTGTTTCCAGTTAATAAAAAGGATGTATTATTTGAAACATGACATATTCCTTGAAACTAGCATTTCTTCTATGCTCCTATCTACTTTCAGTGTGCTATGGGTTTCATTTTAAATCAGAGAAAACAATAAAGAGAAAGAACGAAAGTAAAGTCTCCAGGAGTGAGCAGAGTGTGGTTTTTCTCTCTGCTTCCGGTTGCAGTAACTCTCAGAACAAAATGGCTGATGAAATATGCAAACCGAATGCCTGATTAACTGTTGACTTGCACCTTGTGTAGTAATTTATATCTCTAAATTAAGTAAAATGTTGCCATTCTGATTTGCAAGCTTTTTACACCTACTTTGCACATGTTTTATACTGATAAAAATAACTAAATTTACTGGAAAGTACAAAGGTCCTAATTGTACTCATGGGTTTTTAACAGCAGACATGAAAGTCCTGTACTGAAGGGCAGTTGTTGATACCTAAACTTAGGTATATTCTTTTTGTTGTAAAATAGCTACAGAGGTACATATATGTGTGTGTGGTTTTGGCAGAAGATGGGGTGACCCACTTGTCCAACTTTCAGAACCACATGGAAAAAGCTGGCTCAGCATTTGTCTGAAAAGAAGACCATGTGAGGTGAGAAGAATGACATTACATCTGAACCTTTTCATAGCTAAGGAAAGTTGGATCAGTGCTTGAGAGCAACAGTCAAAATAGTCCAGCTGAAGGTTTGAACACAGTTGTTTACTGGAGTTCTGAGAGTATTGTGCCACATCTCTGAGTTATAGGCTGCATTTTTGCTGCCTAATATAACTGTGTAAGAATGTAGATATTCATAAATAAATTAGAGTTGAACTCTGTACTGTTCCTATATCGATTCATTTGTCCCTCAACAAGAAAATAGCTTGCACCTGGAATCCAAACCTTGTAACACAGAGAAAAGTTAGAACAACACACAATCATTATAAATCACAACACAGTTGCTGTGTAAGCTTCTGACCATGTACCTTGCCATTATTATTATTGTTTTGTTAATATATATGTAGAATGTGGACTATTATAAATGAAAGTTTAGAACTAGCCCCATTCAATTTGCTTAGAAAGGTAATTTAAGAAGCTGAAGCACAACATAGGAAAATGAAAAAAAATATATTGTGCTTAAAAAGTGTTTTTTAATATGTAGTAAAGGTTATAAACAATATTTGGAACAGAAGATAGGAGGGATTGTTAAAGTTTGGCATTCAAAGCATTAAAGAATCCTTATGCTATTGAAACATCAACTCCTCAACTTGCTTGAGGCCAACACAGATCTCATTGAGGTCAGATTGATTAGTTACTGACCTCCAGGAGCTATCAAACCAACTGGAAAACAGATGCTCTTGAAACAGCTGATGGGAAGAGAATAAATTAGACAAATGCTTTGGTAGCGAATGACAAAGAAAAAGACTTGATCATGTATCCTTTATTCTCCCTAGTCATTTTTTCATTAACTTTTTCCTAATTTTGAAAAAAAAAAACACCTGGGCTTTTCAAGGCAAATGAGCTCACAAAAAATAAAATAGGGGTTGAGAATGGGCAAAAGCAAAGCTATAGGGCTAAATTGTGTCTTTGAGCCACCCATCTCAGTAGGGAGGAGAGGAGTGATATATTACCTCAGCAGTTGCTCATGGAGTCATTATTCTGGTTTGTGCCATTCCCAGCGCTATGGTGTTCTGGTCCATTACTGGGCCAAGTGTTTGCAATACAATTGTTGTTATTATTATAGGTATTGCAATAACTCTTAGAGACACCACTTAGAGATCAGGGCAACGTTGTGCCAGGCACTGTATATGTATGTGATAAAGATATTCCCTGCTCCATTCTGTTAAGGGGCAGGCATTTACACTCCTAACTTCCATTGACATCAATGGTAGTTAAGAGCCTAAATACCTTTGAGGAGCTAGGCCAAATCCTCTTTTAGTGCAGAAAGATTCTGTACCCTTACAACTGGATTTGTAGCAGTCTCCTACATGACTGCTACAAATCCAGTTGTAAGGGTACAGAATGTTCTCCCATTGCATAGGTCCAGCACCACGATAGGGTGGGGCTGCCATCATGACCCAACCCCTTTCTAGGGGGGCGATGGGGTTGAGTGTAGCACTGGGTGAAATTTTTTCATCCAAAACTGGTTTGTGCTGAAAAATGCAGATTTGGGTTTACTGAAATGTTTTGTCAGTGAATGTTGTATTCACTGAATGGCATCAGTAGGAAAAATAAAAACACTCCTCTTTGTGCCCCCCTCCCATTTCTGCATTTTAAAATTCAATTCATGGGGGTATTTTGTTCAAAATGATTTTTTGCTTTAAGATTTAATTCCATTTTTTTAAAAGTTTACAAAAAGCTCAAGTGAAATAAAACTTACTGTCCTCAAACAAATTATTTTTGACTCTGTGTTTACTGAAAAAAATCATAACATTTTCATTTTCATTAGACATCAACCTTTTTTTTTTTTTTTTTGACCACTGGTTTGCACAGTTTGAGTTGTGTGAGCCTGGACTGTCGTACTCAGCAGTGCAGGGAGGTGGGTGGGGCTCCTGGGCTCTCTCTCCTACCCAGTGCTCCTTCATGGGGTAGTGCGCAATCTGGCACTTAATTAGTTTGTCTCTGGAAATTTCCACTCCCTGTTATTTGCAAACAGTTGGCTGTTAAGCAAACACAGACATTGATACATTGGGCCTTATTCTCCTGTCATTTCCTGTACTCCTGCTTTAGGCTGTTGTAACTCCACTGACTTCAGTGGAGGAACTCCTGATTTACACCAGTGTAAATGAGTTAATCTGTTGGATCCACAGGCTCACGCTGTTTGTTTCTCTTGTGAAGTGATACGTTTATAGACTGTCACTTCTGTTGGCATCCAGCCCCAAAGAAATGAAACCGAGAGAGCGGGGATGGGGGGACTGCATGAGTGCCATTGCTTTAAAGAGCAGAAACACCTGTTGGTTTCAGTGGCAGATGGGGTCAAAATCTGTGGCAGTCAGGAATGCTGCAGTTGTTCAGTTCTAAGCTTATCAGAAGAAGCCAAAAGACAGATTTTTAAAAATGGCATAACTACAGCAGTCCTAAATGAAACAGAAACTATGGAGCTAAATCTTCATCTCACCATTTCTAGGTGTTGTTCATGCTTATACCAAGCATTCTTCACCATTTTGTCACATACTTTGACATATACATATGTCATCTCTCGCCTAAAAATGTCAGCATGCAATATGTACACATGCACAGGCCAAGGTTAAAGCTGAAATAACATGAAAGCCTACTCCAGCCCATTGTTTCTGAATCATAACATAGAATAAAATGTAACTGCTTGGCCTATTGTAGGTTGACATTTTTATGTCAGAGATGACATATGGAAATGTCACAATATGTCACAAAAAGATAAAGTATGTTGGGTGTAAGTATTCATAGGATCTAGAAATTGCTTCTCAAAACATGGAGCCTGGATATGAAAATGTGCAAGAACCTGTAATTATGTAGTTGTGATGCAGTGTTCTGCCCATGATGGTTATGTGAGGGCTGGATTAGGCCAGGCAGGTCCAATCAGGCAATTAAGTAGCAAACAAGTGAGATATAGGCCGAGCGGAGTGCCTTGATCATAGAATCATAGAATATCAGGGTTGGAAGGGACCCCAGAAGGTCATCTAGTCCAACCCCCTGCTCAAAGCAGGACCAAGTCCCAGTTAAATCATCCCAGCCAGGGCTTTGTCAAGCCTGACCTTAAAAACCTCTAAGGAAGGAGATTCTACCACCTCCCTAGGTAACGCATTCCAGTGTTTCACCACCCTCTTAGTGAAAAAGTTTTTCCTAATATCCAATCTAAATCTCCCCCATTGCAACTTGAGACCATTACTCCTCGTTCTGTCATCTGCTACCATTGAGAACAGTCTAGAGCCATCCTCTTTGAAACCCCCTTTCAGGTAGTTGAAAGCAGCTATCAAATCCCCCCTCATTCTTCTCTTCTGCAGACTAAACAATCCCAGCTCCCTCAGCCTCTCCTCATAAGTCATGTGCTCTAGACCCCTAATCATTTTCGTTGCCCTTCGTTGTACTCTTTCCAATTTATCCACATCCTTCCTGTAGTGTGGGGCCCAAAACTGGACACAGTACTCCAGATGAGGCCTCACCAGTGTCGAATAGAGGGGAACGATC
This sequence comes from Dermochelys coriacea, assembly GCF_009764565.3. Lineage (NCBI taxonomy): Eukaryota > Metazoa > Chordata > Testudines > Dermochelyidae > Dermochelys > Dermochelys coriacea. The sequence continues at coordinate 332,323,977 of NC_050068.2, forward strand.
ACGTCCCTCGATCTGCTCGCTATGCCCCTACTTATACATCCCAAAATGCCATTGGCCTTCTTGGCAACAAGGGCACACTGCTGACTCATATCCAGATAATAAATGATGATAACAACAATGATGATGATAAATCAACAGATGATAAATAGGAAGCTCACTGCTAGTATAAACCCAGGAAGCTAGCAGCAGCAAAGGCTGCTGGGAGGAAGTTTGAAGTCACCCTCTATTTAGCAGAGAGGAAAGAAGAGAACCCAGGGAAAGAGTAGGAGCCTGGAGGCCTGGCTCTGGCCCTGAGGGGACGGTGTACCCTGAAGAGAGTAGGGTGGAGAAGAGATCTGGTGGGATGCAAAGCAGGAAGCAACCCAGGGAGTAAGTAGCGAGGTTGGGGACTGAATAGATCTTGATTGCATGTTGTAGGGTCTCTGGGCTAGAACCTGGAGTAGAGGACAGGCCTGGATTCCCCTACCAACCAGTGGGGAATTGGAAACCGCAGGGCAATGAATTGGAAGACTGCTTGGGTCACTCTGAGTGACAGAGGCTTTAGGGACTATAACCAGAAGTGGGGGAACACAGATAGTGACCTGGCCAGAGGACCAAGTCACAAAGAGGAGGCTGCAGACCCTGGAGTGAGAGAGCAGCCACAAAGTGAGAAACAGATGGGGTGCAACTGAAGAAGGGATGTTGGCTACACTGAACTAATCCTCAGAACAGCAGCAGGGGGTGCCACTTACAGTGAGCAGAGCCCCGTCATAGTTAAAAACAGGGAACTAAAGCAGGAGGCAGTCTCCTAAAGCTTTGCATCAATGTATGCATTTGGAGAGAAGGGAGAAATAGTTCACAGAAATGTCATTAACCATGGAGAAATTCATCTCATCTGAGAAATGGATTTGAACATTGAAAGCAGCCTCCTAGATTTAGCCAGCAAATGTCCTAACATTTGGGTTTAACAGTGTTCATGCACTCAGCTCACTATCAGATCAGCCTTTGGGATGCTGAGTTTTCAGACTGTGTTTTCCAACTGAGGGCTATCAGAAGTTTTACATTATGAAATACCACCCTGAGCTGGGGCTTGTTAAGATCTCTTTGCCAGCCTCAGACCCTCGCTCTTTCCTTAATGATGGCCTTTCATAAGCATTTCTCCATTACTGATCGTCTATGTCTTTTTTTATCTTTCTCCATGTTATTTTGGAGACTGCACATGTGGTTCCCCCCAAGAGGGCACCCTATTCTGAGGTCTGGGGTGCACAGGGGTGAGGATGACACAGTCATAGCCTCCCCTTCTCCCATTTCTTTTGGAGCACTGTGTGGTCCTAAGGCCACACCATAGAACTGGTCCCTGTGCTTCTCTGAGCACAAGGGTTGCAATTGCAACAGGTCCTTGTGTGTGTGTTTTTTTCATAGATTCAAAGGCAAGCAAGGACCCTTGTGATTATCTAATATGGCCTCCTGAATAACACAGGCCAGAGAACTTTCCCATAATAATTCCCAGAGAGAGCATTTAGAAAGAAACACACAATCTTGATTTAAAAATGGTCAGTGATGGAGAATCCACCATGACCCTTGGCAAAATTGTTTTATTTCACTGACAACAATTGTGTGTCTTATTTCCAGTCTGAATTTGTCTTAACCTTCATCATGATGATTACTCAGGGTTACATTCTGGAGCTAAGAGCATAAGACTCTACTGCCCGAGCTAAAGAGTTAAGTTCCATAACTGGTAGCTACAGCAGACTTATACCCTATGTGGGTTAGGCACAGAGGGGGATGGTCTCAGGGTTCCCTCCCCACTCTGAACTCTGGGGTACAGATGTGGGGATCCACATGAAAGACCCCCGAAGCTTATTTCTACCAGCTTAGGTTAAAACTTCTCCAAGGCACAAATCCCTTCTTGTCTTTGGATGGTATTCGCTGCCACCACCAATTGAGTTAGACAAAGATTCAAGGAAAAGAACCATATGGAGTTCTTGATCCCCAAAATATTCTCTCCAAGCTCCTTCACCCCCTTTCCTGGGGAGGCTTAAGAATAAATCCTCACCAATTGGTACAGGTGAGCACAGACCAAATCCCTGGGTTTTTAGGACACTAAACCCAATCCGATTCTTAAAAAAAACAGAACTTTATTATAAAGGGGAAAAAAAGTAAAAGGAGCACCTCTGTAAAATCAGGATGGAAGGTAATTTTACAGGGTAATCAGATTCAAAACACAGAGGATTCCCCTCTTGGCAAAACATAAAAGTTACAAAAAACAGAGATAAACCTCCCTCTAAGCATAGGGAAAATTCACAAGCTAAAACAAAAGATACTCTAATGCATTTCCTTGCTATTACTTACTATTCCTGTAATTTAGATGTATCATTCAGTAGGAGCTGGATTACTTGCTTGGTCTCTCTCTTTGTCTCCCGAGAGAACACACACAGAGCACAAAAACAAAGCCTCTTCCCCCCAGATTTGAAAGTATCTTCTTTCAGATGCCAACTGGTCAGGTGCCAACTCAGTTAATTGAACTGATTAACTGATTCTGTACCTCTGACCAAGAGGGATTTTATATTACTGCATATTTAAAGGTTGTACCCTTCCCTTTATATTTATGACAGATGCATAACATACTCAGGACAGAGGGTTACACGTGCCAGGGTAGGGAGGTACCTGACATGTTTCTCCCACTTCCATGCCACCCACCTCAGAACCTATTGCAATTTGGCCCCCAGCAACAGCACTATAAAATGAAATAGTGAAAAGCAGACTGGCAGAGGGCAGCTAAATTTCATCCTACACTGTCAGATAGCAGTGATGATGCTGAGTCAGCATGCTTAAACAAATCCTGACCTCAACCCTTGGTTTAATATAGACTGTGAGTGCTGTCTAAATGGGTCCCACAAGTGGGATGCTGTGAGCTGCAGCATTCTTAACAATCAAACCTAAATTAAGTCACTTCAAAAAGAAAGGTTTCAGTGAATTACATATCTTGCCTTATTTGAACCCACTTCAGCTCTCCTCATGCAAACTTATTTACCTGTGTGTGTCCCATGCCAGATCTTGCATGGTATTAGAGGCTCAATTTACAGAGGCATAACAAATTCTATAGGCCAGCTCTCTCCAGACCTTGTGTGGATGCACAAGGGCCATCTACTGCCTTGCATCCTCATGTCCTATGCAAGAAGTAGGCAAAATGAGTGTCCTTGCACTAGGGTCGCCAAGTGTCCAATTTTCGACGTTGAAAAGGGACCTTGGTGGCTCTGATCAGAACTACTGACTGGGCTGCTCAAAGTCTAGTCGATAGTGCAGTGGTGTGACAGATTTCTGTTACCAATCTGCCTGAGGCATCAGGTGATCAGGCTGAGGCCACAGGATCATTAAGGGATGAGATGATGGAAGACACCAGGTGTCTAAGTTTTAAAGCTTTATTGATAAAATAATAAAATAACAGCTGAGAGTGATGGGTGCTCCCCATGTCACTCAGAGGAAGGAATAAAGCGTTAATGCCCCAAGTTCTATTCCACTTTCATACTCACACACTCACTTCCCGAGGCTGGCCAAGCCTGAGTGTAATGTAAGAAAAAGAGGGGGAAAGGTGGACAGGAGTTCTATTCTCTGCACACAGGTCATCCAGGGTCTGCTGTGATCTCCGAATTGCTCCAGCTCTCAGGAGGGTTTTAAGTCCTGGGCTCCTTTGGGGGTATTCCATTCTGCAACCTCTGTTCCTGGTACTCTTTGTGCCACTCCAAACCAGCTTTCTGTGGTCTTCTCTGCTTTCCCAAAAAAAAAATGGCTCCAGGTACGCAAAGCTCTGCTCCCCCTCTTGTTGTTTAGCCAGTGTTTTCCATCTCTGCAGCCCTGGTTCAGTGTACTTTTTCTTTTCTCATGGCTGGCTGTGGCTGGGTGAGATAATTTTTCATCTAGCACCATGACCTTGCACTGGGGCCAGCGTCTTATCGTCGGACTGAGCTTGCTAGCTGCAGTGTTGAGTTAACCCATTCTCTGCTCTCTTTCTCCTTCCCCCTTTGGCCTCTCATAGCTTGCAAAAGAATGTTCCACTCACACCTTTGACCCTTCGCAAATTGCCCTGCGATGCTTGCAACAGCATTAGCAATTTACAATGCATATACAATGCTGATCTGCCTCCCCCAGTTCTGGGGCTCTGCAAACTCCCAAGATGGAACTGTGGCTATAGGCCAGAGTTTGGCCTTTAATTCTAATGAAATGGCCAGCAAGGAGTTAGTGTAAGCTGAAGAATCTCCTCTACCATACTAGTGATGGAACCCTAATCAGCTGTTGGCGACTCAAAGCTATGTACGCACCTAAAGATGCAGATAGGTGCTGAGAGGGATTATCAAAAGCACTTAAGCAGTTTAGGCATCTAACTCCCAAAGCGCTATCTCGACTTTAGCCCCATACATGTTTTGTTTAAAAAGCACCTATCCATGGCTAATGATGCTTGTACAAAAATTAAAAAAACTAAAGGATCAATACTTACCTGTTGCTCCCAAAACTGACCCCATCTGTAAATATATTAGTCAATTATTTATTTTAATCAGCTCATCATAAAATAATAGTGTCTCCTGCCAAGCCAGCCATATTCCTCAACCCATCCCTTCAAATTAAGCTCAGGAAGAGGGATGAGCTGTGAACATCAAAATAACTGAGATCTATTGGACTAAAATGAATACCTCAGATGGTGGTGCCCATTTTGCTTCCCCTAGTATTCATTCTCCAGTGCTCCGTTATTCTAAAGAATTGGAAATATTCCTGAAAACCTAGCCTGGATGTGAAAAATAATGTTCCTCTCTCTGCAGAAACATTTTGATCAATCTAGATCTTATTTGGTTCTAGACTGTGTATGATCACCTGACCAGATTGGTGATGGTGACTGTGAAATGCTCAGGGAAATTAAAGAGACTACAAGAATAGAAAGCTCAGTAATAATGTGGGATTTTAACTATCCTCATATTGATTGGCAACATACCACCTCTGGACGGGATGCAGATATAAAATTTCTAGACACTATTAATGATTGCTTCTTGGAGTAGCTGCACCTGGACCCCAGAAGAGGAGAGGGAATTCTTGATTTAGTCCTAAGTGGCACACAGGATCTAGTCCAGGAAGTGAATATAGTTGAATCGCTCAGTCATAGCGACCATAATGCAATTAAATTTAAAATTCTTGTAGGTGGGAAAATATCAAAGAAACCCACCACAATAGCATTTAATTTCAAAATGGGAAAAACACAAAAATGAGGAGGCTAGTTAACTGGAAATTAAAAGGAACAGTCACAAGAATGAAATGCCTGTAAGCTGCATGGAAAGACTTTAAAAAAATACACATCATAATAGAGGCTCAAACTAAATGTATATCCAAAATAATAATAAAAAAAATAAGAGGACCACAAAAATGCCACCATGGCTAAGCAGAATAAAAGAGGCAGATAGAGACAAAAAGATATATTTTAAAAATTGGAAGTCAAATCCTATCAAGAAAACAGAAAGGAACGTTAATTCTGGGAAGTCAAGTGTAAAAGTATAATTAGGCAGGCCAAAAAAGCATTAAAAGAGCAACTTACAAAAGATACAAAAAACTAACAGCAAACATTTGTTCAAGTACATGAGAAGCAGGAAGCCTACCCAACAATCACTGGAGCACTGGATGATTGAGGTGCTAAAGAAGCACTCAAGGAAGACAAGGGTGTTGTGGAGAAGCTAAATGAATTCTTTGCATTGCTGAGGATGTTACCACACCATGAAATTTCAGATGTAAACATCTGAAAATATTAAACTGACCAATTAAAAAACCCTCTGGCTATGAAATTGATCAAAATGGACCATGAAATTTGTAGGGCCCTATTCGTAACCAAGTGCCTGCAAGCACTTTAACCTTGGGAGCTGAGGGTGATGACTTTCTGTTGCCAGGGGAGGGACTTTAGAGGCAGACCATAGAGGAACCCAAGAGGGATACCAAGACCAACCATTGGCAATGATGGAACTGACCCAGGGGACATGTATGAGGGTACCAGATCCTAGGCTACATAGTGGACTACTGTTTTGAAGGACCCTGGGTCAGAACCTGGTGAAGTAGGGTGGGTCTGGTTTCTGGGTTCCCCTTGTTGTGGAAAATGAGTCACACCATCTGTTTGGTTCAAACAGTCTGAGGTTCTTTTATTTGAATACAAGCATGCAGGGAGAAGGAGACAGAGATGGCCACACGCAGGTGCCACCCTGGTCTCTTTTTGTCCTGCCCCTATAATACCAGTCTTATATAGTATTTTACATTCAAGTCAAATGATACATTTCCTTATTTTTTTTATCACTCAAGCATTGTTAATAAAGCCTTATAAGGAGCCAAAGTAAGCAGTTTCATAATTAGCACTGTGCTGACGCACTTCGTTATTATCAAGATCTGCAGTTTGCTTGTGGCAGTGTTTTGCCTACGGGCTTTTGCAGGTTTGGGGCAGGATGGTTGCATATAATGGACAGCTAGGGACTTGAGCTAGGCTAGAGGTTGGCCTAGTTCGTTATCTGGGTCAAAATACCACGGCCCAGCATATGAAAATGCTCTTAGCTTAAGCTAAGTCTTACAGGATGCAGGCCTGTAGGCCTCTTACGTTACCGCTCTTGCCTATGCTGCATATAGTGCATAGATCTTGTCACAGAGTGGGATGGGGTCAGGTTCAACAGCAAGGTTAACAACAATTTCCCCCACATCCTACCCCAACCCTATGCTGTAGCTGCTAGGCAAAGCAACTTGGACTTTTGCCACTGAGTGACACTATCCTGTACTGTAGCCACTAGGCAAGGTGGCCTTGGTCTCTTGCTGTTGGGCAACACTATGTGCCTGACAACCCCACACAAGCAATGAAAGGGTTAATGTGGGCATGAGAGGCTAATTATGCTACCTGGCTACACCTGAGGAGTGAGCTAGTTTTAATTAAAGATGAAGTCCAGCTGGGGAAGGTGGTGACTGTAAAGAAATGAAGCAGGTTACAAAGGGGCTGCTGCAAGTCATAGACTTGGAGTGTGACTTCGCCACACCATTCAGTACAGAAGAAGAAGGGGGCTGCAGGGAGACTCTGCAGTCACTCTCTAGGACTAGAGAAGCTGACAGGGGGATTTAGCCCTGAAATCTGCTTCTGAGTAGCAAAGTCTGGTAAGAGAGATGCAGAGCAGGCAGTGGCAAGTTCTAGTAGTGACCTGATAATAGGGCAGGATTAGGGTTTACAGGGAGAGAGTGATGGGAGGAACAGAAAGGCCAAGCATGTGGTGGACAGAGATGGGTTTAAGTTTATACTTTTGGTTTGGAATCTATTGGGAGACTCCAGAGGGAAACACTGAGAGAAGACTCTGGGAGAGGCCTGCTGACAGGCTTGCTAGGAAGCAGTCCAGGAAGGTGGCAGCAAGGAGTCTGATAGAGTGAACTTTGACTGTCTGTCTTAGGGTCCCTAGACTGGAACCCTGTGTCGAGGCTGGGCCTGAGTTCCCCTACCAGCTACTGGGAAGGTGGTGTGAAGCCCCTGACAAGGAGATAAGGATGGCTGAGACACTTGAGAGAAGGGTCTGAGGACCAAAGACCTGATCTAAGGACATTGGACTTTCTGTTCCCCCAAAAGGGATGGGACTAAATGGGACCAGGCCAAATGGCCAAGTCATGAGAAGAGGCAGACTGCTGTGGGACCAGAGTGACCATCAGCAGGGGGCATAGAGAGGTATGTGCTCCTATGTTACACACAGCCACAAGCAGGTGTGCCAGTCATGGGTCCACTCTTCCAAGGGAATTAATAGATGTAATAAGCATGTTACAGACATGAGTAGCATGTGTAATAGAAGGTTGTAAGTGCATCAGTAAAAGCTACTAGGGATGGTTATAAGCAGACTACTGATCTGTTGGATTCTATAACAACTGATTAATCATTTATTAAAACACCTGTTCATTATCTATGAATGTTTTATAATATTGGTATGTTAATATAAAGAGTAAATAAAAGACTCCTACAACTTTATAGCCAGTTGATGTAAAATCCCACATTTATTCTCCTAGGACAAGTACATGGTGCAGAATGGCCCACTCTTTACACCTGGCTAGCTAGACCTTTGCTTCCTTTCCACCCCTTTTGGTCCCCTATGGGATGGTGTGCCTCTTTGGGGCTGCAAGAAGAGAGCAATCCATGTGCTGTCTTGAGCCGAGGGACTGCTCTATTGCTGTGCCCATGGGGGATGGGGTTGGGATGCTAAGATTTAAATCCCCTTGTGGCTTCTTTATATGCCCAGGGATGGGATGTAGTCTAGCCCTTCCTCAATTCTTGGGAGCTCTTAGCAAGATCTGAGCTACCTGTATATGGAATATGGACATATTTATGGTAGAAACTGTGTAACACTGACAGACTTTGGTCGTCAGTGGGCGGGATTGAAGCTGTGATCTCTGGAGCTAAATGCATGAGCCTCTACTGCATGAGCTAAAAGCCATATGGCTCTTAGCTAAGGCCACTAGAGGGGATAGAACACCACACCCAGGAGGTGTGTGGATTACAACTGCATTATCCTTAAAACAAAAGGAGACTAAACATTTGTTATCATTATTATATCAAAGATAAAGGAAGTTAAATCAAAATAGCCTCTAGGTATTTCCATTTGCAAGGAATTATTGAAGACTTTTAATAGAACTGTTGACTAAATCTGGATCAAATTTTAATCTTCATTATATGTCAGTCATTGAGTAATGACACTCTTATCACACAGTTGGATATATATTACCCTAGGTTGTTCACAAAAATGCTGTTGACACCTCTAGTAATTCTGTGCACAGAGAGAGGTATATGGCATTCTACTTTAACACTAAGAAAAGGAGTACTTGTGGCACCTTAGAGACTAACAAATTTATTAGAGCATAAGCTTTCGTGAGCTACAGCTCACTTCACTCCTTTTCTTTTTGCGAATACAGACTAACACGGCTGCTACTCTGAAACCTACTTTAACACTGTACATTTTGGAATTTTGCAGCTCTACAGGGCCTTATACTGAATTTTGAAATATAGCTACAAATACATATTTAATCTTAGGTGAGACAGAATAGATACACTGAATGCACAGTACCTCTCAAAACATCCCAAAGATCTGAAAATCTTCTGTGTTTGGTCAGGATGCAATTATTCCTTAATAATAGCAGTACTTACATATAATTAAAACGTGCCCTGAGTAAGTAGCAGCACATAGCTCTCAGTCACAATTCCCTCCCTGGCTTGCCCTCCCACTTGCTGTAAGGGGTTAATAAGTTTTGCTACTGGTATATTCCTGTTTTACTGAACACAGTAAGAATCAAACAGGAAGCAGTTTCTTTGCTCACAGTTCCAAGACTCTTTTTAGTCAGCACTCTGCTCAAAAACCTTTTCTCTTGGTTTTCTCCCTGGCCACAAGTGCTTCTTCTGCTGTCTCTGTGGCTTTCCTGCTGTTTCTCTCTACCTGTTCTCTGGGTGCTTCTGCTCAGATAACCCCAGCCCCACAAAACAAAACCCCCGTGTTTTCATTCAGTCCCCAGCAAAACCCCTCCACTCACATACATCAGTTTTTGACCAGACTTTCACATGACTTGTGTTTTGGGCAGTGGCCCTGTGGTTTCAATTGTTGTACTTAACCTTTTTTTTAAAAACTGATTCTTATATTTATCATGAATGAAGGGCAGCATTATGCCCACAAGCTTCAATGAGGTTTCACCAACATCCATCAGAAATTTCATTACCCCCCTTTGCAAATGGGGAAACAGAGACAGCTGAAATTAATTGCCCCAAATCCCACAGCAAGAATAGAACCCAGGTGTCTAGAGTCATAGTCTAGAACCCCATTCTCTGTACCCTACTGCTTTTCTGGTAGTACTTTTTAACCATCCGCAAGGAAGACTACACTGTACTGCACATGCATGCATGTCTAACAGCTGCATCGTGAACATGCACATAAATAAACCAAGAATGATAAATAACTTCTCCTAAAAGGCAAGACTGTACCCAAAGTCAGAGTGAATCTCAGGGAGTGTGAATTGGCACAAACTGAAAGGACAGGGGAATCCCATAAACCCCTGTGAAGCAAAACTGTGGAGTTTCTCACAGCTCAACTGTAAGCCCAGCCCACTAATTGAATAGACTGTTGGCTGGCCTGTCCCATGTATTTTGATTTGTGTCTCTTTACAGCAAATTTAGATGTAGTACAGCTAGTCCTCAGAAGGTGAATTCTCCATCCTCCCAGGCTCCGCCGTTTGATTGTTTTATATGCTTACTTCCATATTCATGGTGTTGGATGGATGCATTGGCTCCAAAGAGCTATGGAGTCAAAGGCAAGGTGCCAAGTAACTCACCTGTCCAGATATGAAAGAAAAAAGGGGACTTTGAAGGTCTATGTATAATGGTTTTTTTGCCATGGGGACTATCCCCGCTCTGCTTAGAAGTCAAGCTGCACTCGGTGACTTATTGTTTTTATATATTTCAATTCAGCTTAGCCATGAAAGGGCTCCTGCAAGAAAGATGCTCTTCTCTCCATTTCTGACAAAAGCCACCTAACAAAAGACATTTTAGGCTGTATGTTCTTGCCTTGTAAAGATACACATTTTTGCAGCCATTTTAACTTCTTAACTCTGTCTTAGGCGCTGGTCCTGCATTGAACTATAGCCAGTCAGAGTCCTAGACCTGTGTGAATCCCCAGTGGGCTGTGTGAAACCCACACTGAAGCTGGTGTGGGCTTTCATCACCCCACAGCAGTGAAGCTTTGACCTGGCAATGAGCTCTGTGCAGATCTACCCCAGCACCCACCTGGAGACCCCATTAATTCAGTGGGCCTCCTCTCCTGTCTAGGAGTCTGCTCAGGCAGAGTATGTTGCAGGACCAGGGCCTAACATGACATGTCCTAGGAGCAGGCCCTTAAATGGGAGTTCTTGTAAGAGCTAAGCAATTTGCACACGCCTTCTTATAAAAATATAATTAAAATGGACGAGAAGTGACAACAAAAAACAAAGATTAGTGAGGAATAAAAGCTCCTTTGATTCCTCATGCTGGCATTACTTTTTAATTAATGGAGCTGTGTGATTTGTTTTTAGTTAAACCATGAAGGTCTTATAGCTTCTGATCTGAGCCGCTGTTATTTTCACTATATGACAGCGTAATTTATAATAATTTAAATTAAATAATATAAGAACTAAGCAGTAATTGGAGGGGGAAAGATTGTTGTAAATTCCAGGAACAAAGTCTCAAATGAACTAGAGCAATAAACTGACTCTTATTCAGCTGTTTCACTTTCAAATCATCCCTTCCTTCCTCTCCAACCCACCCCCATTTTAAAATATATCATTATTAAGCCAATAGGAAGACAGAGGAAAGGGGAAAGAATATATAATTCTCAATCTTCAAAGCACACAACAGAGTAACATGCCAGGGCATTTATTTAATTTATATGTATGATTGTCAATCTTTTTAAAAATACATTACTCATCCAAAGCTCCGGGCACATGTACCAAACAATGTGATATGTCAGGTGAACTAAGACCAAGGTTCACACATGGTGGATGGAAAAACATTGTGAAAACTGTCAGAAATAAACATTGGGCAAAACTGTGTCCTCAGATATGCATACAGCTCCCAGGATTCGTGAGAACTGCATGTTTATGCCAACCTGAGGACAGAGTTATGTCTAAATCTTTTTAAAGTCATCAAATTTCCCTCTTGTACAAACTGAGATCTCACCCAGTTTAGGAATTGATCCTTCAGACAGATAATACTGGATTGTGCATTGGAGTTGTATGCCTGCACAAAGGAGTAACAGTGAGTCAGAACTCAGCCTTTCATCCATGTATAGATTTCCCAGACCCTCCCTTTGGCTTACTCCCTCTGGATGGATGAAAAATGAAAGGACTCCATCCCTCAGTACACAAAACGGGAAATAACTGCCTAAAAAGGAGTATTGTGGAAAGGGATCTTGGGGTCATAGTGGGTCACAAACTAAATATGAGTCAACAGTGAAATGCTGTTGCAAAAAAAGTGAACATCATTCTGGGATGTATTAGCAGGAGTATTGTAAGTAAGACACGAGAAATAATCCTTCCACTCTGCTCTGTGCTGATTAGGCCTTAACTGGAGTATTATCTCCAGTTCTGGGCACCACATTACAGGAAAGATGTGGACAAACTGGAGAAAGTCTAGAGAAGAGTAACAAAAATGATTAAAGGTCTAGTGAACATGACCTATGAGGGAAGATTGAAAAAATTGGGTTTGTTTAGTCTGGAAGAGAAGACTGAGAGGGGATATGATAACAATTTTCAAGTACATAAAAGCTTGTTACAAGGAGGAGGAAGAAAAATTGTTGTTCTTAACCTCTGAGGATAGGACAAGAAGCAATGGACTTAAACTGAAGCAAGGATGGGTTAGGTTGGACATTAGGAAAAACTCCCTAACTGTCAGGGTGGTTAAGCACTGGCATAAATTGCCTAGGGAACTTGTGAAATCTCCATTATTGGGGATTTTTAAGAGCAGGTTGGACAAACACCTGTCAGGGATGGTCTAGATCAGTGGTTCCCAAACTTGTTCCACTGCTTGTGCAGGGAAAGCCCCTGGTGTGCCGGGCTGGTTTGTTTACCTGCCACGTCCGCAGGTTCAGCCGATCGCAGCTCCCAGTGGCCGCGGATCGCTGCTCCAGGCCAATGGGAGTTGCTGGAAGCAGTGCGGGCTGAGGGACTCCCCGGCCCGCCAGGGGCTTTTCCTCCAAAAGTGGCAGAATAAATTTGGGACCCACTGGTCTATATAATACTTACTCCTGCCTTGAGTGCAGGGGACTAGACTAGATGACCTGCCAAGGTCCCTTCCAGTTCTACAATTCTATGATCTGGCATAGCTGAACCAGAGCCTGTGGGTGTTGTAATTGGCTACTGATTTAAGCTGGTGAATTCTTTGGCTCAGAGTTGTAAGGTGTTTGCAGGATCAAGTCTGAAATGAGAAACATCATAAGTTTCCTTTGGGTCACATTGGATTTATTTCCATTCTGCTGTCAACATTTTATCTTTGACAGAGAAATAAAAATGGGTCCCTAAGAAAGCAGGTGGTTTTTTGAATTACCCCAGGTCTCTGGGCAAATGAGAGCTAACAGTTGTAAGTCTTTGACTTTTCAGTCGACTTTTAGTTACTGCTGAGTTGCTGTCAGCCATGCAAGACCCTGAAACAACAAAAGCTGGATTAGGTTTCATAGACATTAACCACTGTGCTCCATGAGCCCAAACATGTTTAGTTTATGGCGTTAAAGAGTAATTCTAGCCCACTACAATACTCTGTAATATCTATATCCCCAAAGCCAGGGCATTAAAATATTTTAAAGAAACAAGGAGAAGAAAGGAGAAGAGAACTGAACTAAATGAGCAAGAGCTGAACTTGGCATTATTTCCTTCACAAACTGAGGACACCAATGTCTCAATTTCTTATAGGATTTTACTATTCTGTAAAATGAGGCAAATGCCAAAAGAATGAAACAGAGTAAAAGAAATAGGCACCTTCACTCAGAAAAGTAAGAACATTTAATGATTTGAACAAAGGTCAGAAATAAACCTATTCTCCAGAGATGACACCCCCTTTTTAACTTTCCTTTTTACCTGGTTGTGATCTCTTCCCTAGCTCTTCCGCAATGCAAGCTTCAACAAGCTCTAAGATGTTTTTCACCCCACTTTGACCACTGACTGACTGGAGCTGGAATTAACAATAGCTAAAGCTAACAGACTGGGGGACTAAGTGTGAAGAAAAATCTGGATGTTTCTCTGGTCTGGAAGTATGAAGTAACAAGTCTTTGGCAAATCCTCATAGTCTCAAATGGGCTATAGATGTAGTGCCGGGCCCTGACGTTCTTCACTTTCAGTCCTTACTCAGGTGAACATTAACTCCCACAGGAGATTGACTGAGTAAAAACAAAGGCCTTCTCATGCTCTTTCAGTACATTATTTTTTTAGCCCCAGCCAAGAACTAGAAAAGCAAGAGCATGCAAAAATGAACAAAAAGTAGGTAACTTGTACTTTTCAACCCCCTTAAAAACTATAGGAGGGCACAAACCAAAATCTAAACATCCATGGTTTTAAGGGAAATTTGGCTTCCTTGATTCCAAGGCCATAAGGGACCATCTATTCTGATCTCTTGTATAACACAGGCCATAGAACTTCTCCAAAGTAATTCCAAATTAATTAGAGCACATCTTTTATGCAGATCTGAATTTTATTTCTATTTCTATATTGGACAAAAACTAAACCATCAGTCAGAAATCCTCCAGACTTTAGGGAAATTGGGTTTGGATCCTGATGCAAATCTGAATGTCATAGTTCATGACCACATTTCTGGAAGGATGTGGACAAATTGGAGAGTGTCCATAGAAGAGTGACAAAAAATGATTGAAGGTCTAGAAAACATGAACTATGAGGGAAGATTGAAAAAATTGTGTTTCTTTAGTCTGGAAAAGAGAAGACTGAGAGGGAACATGATAACAGTTTTCAAGTATGTAAAAAGTTGTTATAAGGAAGAGGGAGAAAATTGTTCTCCTGAACCTCTGAGGATTGGACAAGAAGCAATGGGCTCAAATTGCAGCAAGGGAGATTTAGGTTGGACATTAGGAAAAACTTCCTAACTGTCAGGGTGGTTAAAAACTTCCTGTCAGATGGTGAAGTGCCTAGGGAGGTTGTGGAATCTCCATCATTGAAGATTTTCAAAAGCAGATTAGACAAACACCTGTCAGGAATGGTCTAGATAATACTTCATCCTACCATGAGTGCAGGGGACTGGATTAGATGATTCTGAGGTCCCTTCCAGTCCTAGATTCTATATTGACTAAGGTTTGGACAATATTTGGTTTTTAATTTTGGATGGAAATTTGCCTTAGTTGTCAATTTAACCACCCCAGATCAAAAATACATTATCTGTGTCCATTGCAGCAATAAAGAGGCATTAATGCAGTTGAGTAATCTCCTTGAGGCATGCACATCGGTTACTATGTCATGTATTGACCCAAAGGCTTTTGCTGTGTCTGGGAAACAAGTATTTGCCTTTCCAAGTATAATATAGTTTCTCATCCAGACTGCCATCACTAATCATTTGCCATTGATTTTAATGGGAATGTCAGTGACAAGCAGTGGCCCCAATCCTGAGCAGTTCTGCATGTCCTCAATTCCTAATGAAGACAAAAAAAGCGGAATCATAGCTGCTGTGCAAAACAGCCACGAAGCTTACTTAAGGGGACAGCCAAGGATTTTCCTTGACACAGGAATCCAAATGTGGTGCAAGCCCAACATAGCTGGCTGTAAAGCACACATCCCCATCATATAGCGGACATCAAGGATGGGGAAGGGACATAGCAGGGTGGAAAGGAGGGGCCTGGTTTGTTTGGGCTCTTGGATGGCCCAGAAACAGGGGAGCAGAAATGTGGCTTACAGTCATCACCACATCTCTCTACCAGGTGCAATGAGGACTGAGCCCTAAACACTAAGGGAGCTCAAGCAGCTCTCAGTAGGCATGCAGCCTCAGGGCTATGGTTCACTAACGGCTCTGTGTTTGAGCAATGTGAGGAATAAAGTCAGTCCTCTGGTTTTAGCCCTATTCCTGAAACACTGAAGAGGATGCCCCCTCTGCCACTGATATCTACTACTGCAGTTAAAACTAGATCGTTTAGTCACACAGACACAGCACATATTATTTGCATAGACATAGGTATTTCCCTACCACTTTTAAACAACTTATGTGCATTAAATACTACAGGTTTTCTTAGAACTTTCGGTCAACGACCACTTTATCTTTAACCAATTTATATTTAGAAACTGTTTACTTTGCCCTTTTCTCAGAAAAAAATGCCTTTCAGTTCTACATAAGTAATTCCTTGTATATTAAAAAAGTAGTGCAAGAAATTACTCCAGTTGTAAGTTAAATCACTTTTTGCATCTCCTGTTTATTCCTCCATACACAAAGAGCAGCCAGGTATTTTCAGTCGCAGTGACCTTGATTTAACATTAAGAGAGCAACAAAGCAATGCAGAGCAAAATTAAGGTCTCCATCATAGGGTGACCAGATGTCCCGATTTTATAGGGACAGTTCCGATTTTGGGGTCTTTTCTTATATAGGTTCCTATTACCCGCCACCCCTGTCCTGATTTTTCACACTTGCTCTCTGGTCACCCAACTCCATCATGAAGTATGCAGCAGGGTCTTGATTCTTATGCAGTAATATACACCTGTGAAAAGTGATTGCAAAGCAGGTATCAAAACCTACCATTCTGATTCTGATATGGCTAGCCTGCTCTGTGTGAAATCCTGTCCCCACTAACATCAATGAGAGATTTTCTAATTCATTTATTCCCATCTAATTCCTGTTTTATCTTTAGGATTTATGTCTTTTTTTACACCAGTCTACAATTTGCTACTCTTATTGGTATGACTGTCACACCATTCAAAATTAATCTGCTTAGAATATCTACAGTTCATATTTTTTCTCTTTATCGAAGGCCAAACAAATGGTTCATGCCCTAGTTATTTCCCGTCTAGACTGCTCTAATGGTCTTTTGGATGGCTTTCCTGCTTTTTTCCATTATTGTTTGCAAACCACAATGTACTAACTTTTGCTGTTTTTATCTCAGTATTTAAAGTACTAAATTTGAGGATGGACTTAAGATTTTGGCTCATAGTAAAGGAAGTCAGTGCCCCTTGTGAGGAATCCATCCTCAGCTCATACTTTAACTGAGATTGCCTCAGAAAACAATAACTAATTCTACAACTTGGTCTACAGTAGAATCTCCTTCAGGTGACAACAATACTAGCATTATGGGCTCCACAATAATTTTTTCACCCCACTGTGGTGAAAATTAACAGCACCTTTCTTTTCATGAGTAAA
The DNA here is from genome assembly GCF_009764565.3 of Dermochelys coriacea. Classification (NCBI taxonomy): domain Eukaryota; kingdom Metazoa; phylum Chordata; order Testudines; family Dermochelyidae; genus Dermochelys; species Dermochelys coriacea. Next base: position 332,340,841 of record NC_050068.2, read on the forward strand.
TAATGACTTTGGGAGGAAAGTAAAATAAAATGGTTAACTTTCCAATAAACTGGACCCTTCCTTTGAACTGGGTACCCTGCAGCTTTGGCTTTCAAGGACAGCTAACAACAGTTCTGGATGATAATGGTTGTGGTATCAGTGTAATGATAAATATGTCTTCAGTAGAAGAGCAATTTAATAAATGGTTAAAAGACCATGATATTTTCCTTTTTAAATTACAGCCTGAGCCTGATCCAATTTAGTAACACTCAAGATTGCTGTACAAATGCTTTAGTCTCAATGGTTTGTTCATCTAACGCAAACCATTCTTAACATTTAAGTGCATAATTGACTAAACTTTGAATCAGGCTTCTTTGATGGTAGCATAGGAACACTTCTTTAATAATATCAGCAAACTGGAGAGGAACTAATGACTCTATAAACTTTCCCCAATGAGGCTTATTGAAGACAATTCCTTAGCATATTTGGTGTCCTGTATCACTTTCTATTGTACAAATGTGCCTACAGAAATTTGGACACAATAGTTGCACTTTGATACCATTATGTGGTGTCACTTCTATAAAGAGAACAGACAAGCTTGGTGCCTGTGTAACTTTATAACCTTTGAATTTTGAACTGGACAACTTTGTTCTTCCATCGTCATGGATTTTGTTTTATTCCGTTTTGTATTTCATGCATTTCTACAGAAGGTTTGTTATTCATGCGTGGTCCCAAGTCATTATTCCAACAAGGCTCACATGTTCTGTTGATCACATTGTGAACAGTTTTTAACAAAGTTTTTTGGAAGCTTTCCAATAAAAAGGCAACAGAAGCTGACAGAGAGAGGCAAACAGTATTTCATTATATGGGGGCAGCATGTGAAACATTGTTCCTGAAAGGTTAAAGAAAATACAGTTGGTCACTCTTTCTGATTTCAGTGGGACCATTTGTGAAGTAAAATATCACTAAACATGAATAAAAGTGTCAAAATCTGGTCTTTAGTTTGAATGAAAAAAACAACACCACTAAGGATTCATCCCATCCTATGCTCCAGGAGACTTTGTATCATTTAAAATGTTCCCAGTATCAAAATGCATAGTAATAGACTGCACCAGCTAACCCAATCACCATCTACCAACAAGCCCAATACCAAAGCACTTTTAAAGTGTGCACACTCCTCATCTCTCCCCTCTCTGTGTACCTGCAATAACAGGATTATCATTAATTATTAATTATTATTTTAATAATAATATTGTATGATTAGAACCTAGTATCTAGGTTGTGTTTTCCTTTTGCTCAGAGCTGACTTGAAGTTAAATCACTGAGGGCTAAGTTTTTCCCTTGAGCAAGGGGTGGTGTGTAAGCTACACCACTCGAGGAGGTGCTGTGACTGAAACCGCTCTCTTGTTAAGTAAAGCCTTCGCTCAGTCCAGTAGTCCATGGGGAAATAGTTAATTAATAATTAATTTGCAAACTGAACAATTAAATTAGGCTTGAATAAAGACTGGGAATGTCTCATTACACAAAGTAAAGCTATTTCCCCATGTTTATTTCCCCCCTCCCCCCACTGTTCCTAACACGTTCTTGTCAACTGCTGGAAATGTCCCACCTTGAGTATCACTACAAAAGGTTTTTTTTTTTTTTCTCTCCTGCTGGTAATAGCTCACCTTGCCTGATCACTCTCATTACAGTGTGTATGGTAACACCTATTGTTTCATGTTCTCTGTGTATATAAAATCTCCCCATTGTATTTTCCACGGCATGCAGCTGATGAAGTGAGCTGCAGCTCACAAAAGTTTATGCTCAAATAAATTTGTTAGTCTCTAAGATACCACAAGTCCTCCTGTTCTTTTTGTAACTTTAGTCATTGTTAGCATAGCCTTTTAAGTTTTGTAACTTTTGCAAACTTTATAACCTTTTCAGTTACCATTTGTATGAGCCTCCAAGCTTTGCAATATTCCATCAGGCGATCAGAGAGTGTGTGAACAAGGCAGTGTATATGGGAGATAAGGGAGTGTATGTGGGATGGGGCGGAGAGGAACTGCAAGGAGAAAAGAGCCAGGTGTGTCTGATGTAATCTGCCCTGAGAAGGCAATCATGGGGTACTATAAAGAAAAGAAGAACCTGGTATGTATGAAAGGAACAAGGCCTGGGAATGCTTCTCAGTGAGGGACACAGAAGGGAAATTCAGTGTATGTGACAGGAGCCACCCAGTTCCGGCAAAAGGAAGAAGGCATGCCCACAAGCCCCCCGCTTCTTGACCTGTTCGCCGGCCCGGATCCGTGACCACAGGCAGACACACCAGATCTACTATGCTTCGGCTTCCTCTGCCATGTCCGGTAACTCTCCACCTGTGTGAGTGTGTGGGTGCATGAGGGTATGAATGTGTTGAATGTGTGCGTGCATGAATAAGATCCATCCCTCTCTGTTTGATCCAATAGCGGCATTTAATAAAACCAATATAAGCGTAACCCTGGGTTTGTTTCACAGGAAATTGAGGGAACACCTCTGACCCCATTTCTCCCCCTGCTTCTGCCTTGCATCAGGGTATTAATTTACCACTGGTCTATACCGTCAGCAAACTACTACCCTGCCCCCCTGTCCACCACGCCTGCTCAGTTATTCTGTCCGGCTAAGTAGATTCCCATCCCTAACTCTGGCATAGGGACATCTTGGGGAGTTCGCCTGTCTGTTCTCTGTCACTTCATAATTGGCATATGGTCCCATAGAGAGCATAACCAGGTGGTGTAAGTTAGAGCAGCCTGAGGGCTTCCTCAACTTCCTGACTACTGAGCTGAGCAGAATTTATTATTGCCGAAGAGAATCTGGGCTCATTTTTTAAAAATTCTTTTTCAAGTGATTTGTCCTTTAATTGTATATTCACTAATTTCAACAAAATGTTTCATCGAACATAGTTTTTGCACAGGAAAGAAAACACAAGTGCTTCTTTGGGCTTATTCCAATAAAATTATTTACGGTCTTACAGCAAATCAGTTGGAACACTGAGTCCATGTAGAATGGTTACAGATGTCAGTGCTCTCATCAAACAGGCTTGTTTACTCTTTCCTAGTGTTCTTACACTGTGAAAGAGTTTCCTGCTTCTCAAAACAGAGAAAATGAAAGCTAAAGCCTGGGCCACCCAGGAAAGTCGGATTTTCCAGAGTGGGCTGGTCCCACCGGCTCCCAAGAAGTCCAGTTGTGTATTCGCAAAAAGAAAAGGAGGACTTGTGGCATCTTAGAGACTAACAAATTTATTTGAGCATAAGTTTTCGTGAGTTACAGCTCGCTTCATGCATCCGATGAAGTAGCTGTAGCTCACGAAAGCTTATGCTCAAATAAATTTGTTAGTCTCTAAGGTGCCACAAGTACTCCTTTTCTTTTTGAGAATATAGACTAACACGGCTGCTACTCTGAAAGCTGTGTATTGTTTGTCTCTTTACCATACAAAACTAAGAACATCTAACTCCAAATTTTCCATGGACAGAGCACTATTAGAGAATGATCCGCCTCTGTGTTCTCTTCCTTATAGTCAGTTAGATATATTTGCAGTTGTAATTTTCTGTTTCTTTTGCATAACTCTTTTGTTTGCATATTTTTTGCCTATATATTAAATGCTACATAGATTGTTCTCATCTCTTTCTTCCCCGCACCGCCCTGGATGTTGTTAATACTCTAGCATTACTTCATTTTTTTGAAGTACATAAAAGCTTGTTACAAGAAGGAGGGAGAAAAATTGGTCTTGTTAACCTCTGAGGATAGGACAAAAAGCAATGGCCTTAAATTGCTGCAAGGGCAGTTTAGGTTGGACATTATGAAAAACCTCCTAACTGTCAGGGTGGTTAAGCACTGGAATAAATTGCCTAGGAAGGTTGTGTAATCTCTGCCATGAGGGATTTTTAAGAGCCAGTTAAAAAAACCACCTGTTAGGGATGATCTAGATAATACTTAGTCCTGTCTTGAGTGCACGGGAGGGGACTGGATTAGATACAATGGTTCTCAACCAGGGGTCCAGTGTCCCTTGGGGAGCCATGAGCAGGTTTCAGGGGGTCTACCAAGCAGGGCCAGCATTAGACTTGAGGGGGCCCAGGACAGAAAGCCAAAGCCCAACTGCATGGGGCTGAAACCCACGGTTCTGAGCCCCACCACTTGGGGCTGAAGTCTAAGAAACGTAGCTTTGCGGGGGCCCCTGTGGCATGCGGCCTTGGGCAATTGCCCTGCTTGTTACCACCTAATGGAAGGGAAGGGACCTTGAGAGGTCTTCTATTCCAGGGGTTCTCAACCTTTTTCTTTCTGAGGCCCGCCCCAACATGCTATAAAAACTCCACAGCCCACCTGTGTTACAACTGTTTTTCTGCATATAAAAGCCCAATTGCCCTGGCTTTTATATGCAGAAAAACAGCTGTGGAGTTTTTATAGCATGTTGGGGAGGGCCTCAGAAAGAAAAAGGTTGAGAACCCCTAGACTAGAAGATCTCTCAAAATCCCTTCCAGTCCTACCATTCTACGATTCACCCTGTCTCTAAGCTTTTTCATCTATACTGTAGATCCAAGCAGATGGCAAATATAGATGGTGCACAGAAACTAATTTATCTGCTAAGTTTTAAATGTGCTCTATGGAGATCACTAAAGCAGACAAAGAAACTAATGCATTTAAAAGCAGCAACAGCATCACTAAACCAGTAGTGAATTAGCTGAGATGTCACAGCAATGCCACTTAGAAAATACCTGCAAGCTCTTGCTGAAATTATTATTTTGCATTTCAATAATTTACAGCTAACCACTTACAGTGGTTTTGTCTAGACATTTTCTAATACATTGAAGAGAGAGTTAAATAGTATAAGCATCTTGGCATTTAATTTAAATGCTTGTGTGATGAGATGGTTTCATACAAGAATAAAAGGTAGTTGCTTTCAGGTCCCATATGAACACTGAGGGTATTCAGCACCTCCGGGGAGCTGGCCCAATGAACTGTTTCTTGTGTGAACATGCTATTCTCATCAAAGAGATACAGAACCAAGGGTTTTCAAGGTTTGAATTTTAGGGTGTGATCCTTCACTACGAATGTCAATGGGAGAAGGATTGGGACTTTGGTCAATAAATTGTATTCTAGAAGGGATATTCCTAAGAAGCAGGTTTCAGATTTTTTTAGGTCTGGAAAGGGGTATTGCAGATTGGATTTGTCCTTATCTTCTCGCCCTCAACAAGCCCCCAGGCCTTCAAACTGAGGCAGAATCTCCCCCCAAGGTCCCATAACTTTAATAAGATGACATCATGGGGCCTCAGCAGATCTCTTGACTTAGCTTGATTAGCTGTCTGTCCAAATTGCTTCCCCAGGCAATGCATAAAACTCTTTGGTGAATATCTGAAGGGAAGTCCCAGAACCACATGTGATTTCAGCAATTCAGCCTGCCAGGCCCAGCAGAATGTCAGATCTGTTGTTGCTGACCTGATGATTAAGCCTCAATGGAAAAAAATTGTGACTGATGGAGTCACTGGGGGGTGTGGGGAAGGATGGAGGCTTTCAATGATGTAGGAATAAATATTATTTAAATAATTAATTACTTTATTTCATATTCTATATCACAGCATAGGAATCTGTAGCAATAAAAACATGGCCTGTCCCACAGGAAGCTTGCAAATTAGTTTAGACATGGCTAGATATGTCACAGAGGATTATGACATTAGACAAGGGAGAGGGGGGATTTGCCTGACATTGCACAGTATGCATTGTGTTGATTCCTTTATTTGTGCTTCTTTTATAGTGTTGGATGCATTTAGAAAGTCAGTGCAGAAGAGTGAGCCATTGTTGGAGCCGTGGTGGGAAGAGCTGGGTTGTGGGGAGGGATTGGAAAGAGGAAATAAAGGTGGTGTTATGCATAAGATCAGAAAGAACTCTCCAAGTGTAGGAGGCAGCATGAAAGAAGTCATGGAGGCGTAAGGAGTCTGTAGCTAAGTACAGAAGCATGCAGTGCTGTTTAATCATACCACTGTATCTGAATTAGGCTAATCTGTTTAACTGCAAACACCTTTTCAATTAAATTGCCAAGGATTGTGAGCGCTGGGGTTTTACACAGTTGAAGAGAAGATGTTGGTAAATCAGACCATATTATGTATGCTTAGTAATATCAATATCAGGGAGAGATCATAAACTCTAATTTCAACTGCCTGTGAGAGAAAAGATGTATGACGATCAATAATCAGAACAACTGACAAGCACTCTGTATAGTCTATGTAGTAGATACTGACATTAATGTACTTTGAATAGTCACAATCAGCATGGTAAAAGAATCATTGAAATGTAGCAAAGGTAGTGATGAAATATTTAAAAAGAAAACTGCAGAGCACTTTAATATTTTTCTACACACACAAAAAGCCGTGCACCTATCTAGTAGTAAGGCTATAGCACATAACAGAAACATGAAGGAAAATTAAACTTAAACCTCTTTAAATTCACAAAACAGTGAGTAAAAATACCACAATAGCATAAGGATGGCTTTGGCTTTGAAGAATGGCATTTTCTACGTTTTTTCCATGCATTTAGTATGTGAAACGTATGTATTTGCCTGCAACAACTATATAACTGTATGAGGAAAGAAATTTGTTTGTATGCAATTAATACTTATTTGGCACATCCAAATGCAATTTGTGTGCATACATTTGCATGCTTATTTTGTAGGCCCAAGTGAAACAACTTAATCAGATAAATCCATATCTAAGTAACCTACATTTTAAAATTTGTCCATTGTTCTCACAGTTTGTATCACAATCCCAGATACAGAGATGATTTTCAATCTCTCTCAACTTTCATTAGTGCTGTTCTTGAGCACTCTATATATAGGAGAGAAATTATACATTATTCCTAATGACAAAAGAATCAATATAATAAACAATAGTACAGAGATCCTTTAAAGAGTCAGTAATGAAGAATTCAATGTCAGAACCATCATCCAAAAAATGTAAATGGTTATTTTTTATTTTTGATAACAAAAAAGTTTCCCTATCATCACAATTAAAAATAAGCTGCTTCTGGTCTTTATCCAGCCTTAGCCTAGCAGGCAAAAGATGAAAATGGAAAAACCTAAAGCAGCAAATTCAGCACTAAGCTTCTTATATCTAGCCCGAGTGGCCCTGAATACATCTGGGAGTGTAACAACTCTTTTATTATTAAACAGGATGTTTTCTTTTTTCTACCTGACCACTTGCATTTCACATTCCTGATTGTAGGGGGAGGTGACTGTTAGAGTGACAAAGAATGGAATTGATTTATCAAGAAATCTGGACAATGTTTAATGAATGGGTGTTCTGGGCCAAGGTGTTTAAAGCATCACAGGCCTGGCAGGAGTACTCTGAAAAAATGAGGTTTACACACAGCTGTGAGTTATTGGCTTTACTGAAGGTTAGTGACACACCCGCAATGGGGACTCAAAGTGTTGCAGTCATGGAGGCGGGGAACCCAGCACACCGGAGCTCTGCCTGGGACAGAGTCCGACGGAGGGGCAGACAGCCAGCGTTAATAAGCATTACACAAAAAAAGCTCATGAATATAGAATTAGGTACTTCCTGAAAGGGGATTTCCACTGCCTGGCAAAGAGCCATGCGAAGCAGTTATAACCGGCCAACGGCCGGTTCTAGCTGGGTTTCTATGTCCTGCAATAATCTCTCAGCATGAGAAAGTGGAAGTTCCCTAGGTAGGCCATAACAAAGTCTTCCGCAGTCCTCTACACTCCTCCCCGCGTTTTCTCGAGCGAAGTCAAAGACCATGAGGATACAGTGCGGAGGGGAAACTGCACACAGCACTGGGAGACTAGGCCACGGCTGCAAAGGCAGCAAAAATACAAGCCAAGAAGGCAAATAAGGCCAATAAGTAGGCCTTGGACAAGATGGGTGGCCCAACCCTGTAACGTGGAGAGCCAGGACCAAAGCCAGGCGTCCCCTTGCTGTTGACGGATCCCTTCCGCCAACTGACGGAGTCATTGTAAATCGGCTTCAACAGAAGGCCCGGCATCCATTACATTAAAGCAACACAAACCAGCAAACTCCTGGCATGGGTGGCCGTGTCGGAGTAGCAAATAATCAATAGCTAGCCTATTTTGCAGCATTCCCTGGCGTACCTCGCCCAACGCGTGTGAAAGGAGTGCGAGGACTGTAGAGGGCAGGTTGAGGGCTTTCGTGACAGCACACGCAAGGTGTTCCACTGCATGATAATTATGCACCACCAACCCAGGAAGGCCAATCAACGAAAAAGCCTCGGCCTTGGAAAATAAGGTTACATCAGCTTTACAGGTGGAGTCAAGAGGGATGGTGTCTCTCCGGTGGCGGGCAGGGACTTGTGAAGGATGTGGAAAAATGAGGGCGGCCACACGGCCAAGGGCACAGGGGCTCCCTGAACTATTGGCTGGGATATAGGTGTAAGCGGTCCTGCCACATAAGAGAAACCATCCTGTGGGCAATTTCTTATGCCCATAGGCAAATGACACATCAGTACCTTCATTACAAATTAAGTCCACATTGGTATGGTTTGCCCCAATGTGCCTGGCGTTTACAAAGAACATACAAAAGAAGGCAACCATTACATTGGCAAGACGAAACGAATACATAGACGCATCTAGATTGTATTGGGCGGGACCCAAGGTATAAGACCCGTATATGTAATAGTTTTGTCAACTGTCTTTAGTAAGGAATAGTGCTGGACAAGGGTCAGTGCTGTGCAGACGGCGATGCAACAGGTTTCCATCATGGCACCCATGGCATACGTATGCGGTAAACAAAACGACGTTGCATTAACAGCACTTTGGGCTAACACCAACCAGGCATTCACAGTGGAGGTGGCAGCTCCTTCAGTGGTGATTCTCATAAGTAGCGCCGCGACAAGCGGGAGAGTGAGACCATGCAGGGATAGTCTTCCCCCTCCGGGAGTATGTATGCCCATCCTTCCCCGGTGGTGAGGATTATGGCGGCTTGCGATTCCCGCTGCGGTATCATCCACCACACGTTAGCCAATACGTTCCACTCGGTCTCGCTTGGGGAGCTGTTTTCTAGACCTACAGGAAGTAAAGGAAACAGGTTACACAGGGCCTCCCCTCGCTCCCATTGCAAGGGCTCTGTTGCAACATTAGTGCAAGAGAGGACACCCAATGAGTGGTCCGAACTTAACAAATATGGGGGATAAAATCGTAAGCCTGGAACCAACAGTGTGATAAAAAATAAGCATGGTGGCTCACATTGGAGCTGCGACTGGGCGGGCCAGGGGTTCACCTCCTGTGCGGGCGGCAGCGTATAAGGGTGTGGTGCATACAAGGTAACAAAACCGTGCGCGGGGTCAATTACACGCGGCGCCTGTATGAGATTCACCTGTAGGTGGGTAGGTACAGCAGGGGGAAAGACCAGACGTTGGAAGGGCGTCTGGCCACCCAGCGAGCGACTGTTGAGTAGCCAGACAGCCTGTTCCAACACCCCAGATCATCCGCGGAGCATATGGGTGGGCGTGAGGCGAGGGATCTGATCCTTCAAGAGTCCGTTCAGGCACTCAATAAGGTCGCTCGCTGTCGGCGTATATGGAAGATGGTAGTGCCAGTCCACTGCCACGTCTGCGGCCCAGGCCTGTATGCCCTGGGCCGTAAAGTGGGTTCCCTGATCACTCTGTAGAGTGCGTGGAGTTCCGTAGTGGGAGCACAGTTGCTGTAGCGCCGCCAACGTAGTGGCTGCAGCTGCAGTGGTACTGGGATATACAAACAACAGGCCAGTATATGTATTCCCAGCTGTAAAGGCATACTGCCAGCATCGCTCTTGAGGCAAGGGGCCAATATAGTCCACTTGCCAATCCTGACAGGTATCTGCAGCCCGAGAAATTCTGCCGGTCGGTCCCGGGAGGGCAATGGATCCCAAGCGGGAGCAAACTGGACAACTGGCACAAACCATTCGACAGGCTGCCAAGGGTAGGGAGGTGCCTTGGCGGAGGGCCGTGATTTGCGTTGCTCAGGCTCCTCAATGGCCTCCCTCCACATGGTACCATTCTGCCAGCTGCAAGACCTCCCCCCACACCATGACATTGGCCACCGCATTCAAGTGGGCCTCGGAGGTTCTAGCCTTTGTGTGGACATCTACATGTCACACAGCCAGAGGGGACCGTTGGGCATAGCACAGGAGTTGCTGCCAAAGCGCCGCTCCCCACAGGGGCCAGCCTGCAAGTTCCCAACCCTTCGCCTCCCACGCAGTTATCCAGGTCCGGAGGCCCTTGTATAATACCCAGCTGTCCGTATATAGGTAAACCCATGGTGGGGCGCCCTCGATCGCTAGGGTGGCGGCCCACAATTCGGCCCACTGGCTGGAGCTGGCCATTCCCCAAGCCATTGCCATGACATCTGCATAGGGGGCATAGGCTATGGCCTGCCATTGCCGGGCTCCCTGCGCCGTATAGGAGGCTGATCCGTCCATGAACCATGCATATTCCTGCTTCTCGGTGGACAATTGGTCCACCAAGGGGACCTCCTCTATTGGAGAGGCAGGCACGTGGTCTTCCACTAGGGGCAGCTCCTCAGTGAGAGAGGGCACGTGCTCGAACGTGACGGCCCCCAGTAACAGGGCATGTGGGGTAGAAAGGGAGGGCTGGCCCAGCAGCATGTGCTGTTGCAAGTAATGCTTCCACTTACAGTGGGTGGCAATCTGTACAACCCCTGTCTGAGTTTGGGCCGATTCTGCCTGCATCCAGTGTCCCAGGGAAATGGGCGTGCGCACGATGACCGGAGTGGGGCCCGTTATGTGCTCATTATCCTGCAACGCCCAGACCACTGCCAGGATCTGCTTTTCCAGGGGGGTGTATCCGGGTTCAGCCCCCTTCAACGTATGGGACCAGAACCCGATCGGTTCCTTTTGTTGGATCCCTACCTGCTGCCATAGCCACCAAGAGGCCACGTCCACCACCGTGGTGACCTCGAGCTCGAAGGGGACCCCAGGCTGTGGAGCATGGAGCCCAGCATGAGTGAGCAGGGCCTCCTTATACAGGTCAAAAGCAGTTTGATGGCCCCGCTGCCATTGCCAGGGTGCCGCCTTTCATACTAAGGCCTGCAAAATCCGCATGAAGAAGGCAAAATGGGGAATTAAGGCATGCCAGAACCCAAGTAGACCAAGGAAGGCATGCAACTCTTTCTTTGTCTGGGGTGGGGGATAACCCTGCGCTGTTTGTTGCATCTTCTGAGGAATTTGCTAATCTGGTCCCGCCCACATAATACTTAGGTAGACTACAGTCTGAGCGGGGCCCTGTATTTTCTGTGGGTTCAGAGTCCATCCGCATGACTCCAAGCCAGTAATGACTGCGTGTAACGCATCCATCACCAGTTCACGGGAGGGGACGGATACCATCACGTCATCAATATAATGATAACAATGAGTCACGTCTGGCAGCCATATTCGGGCAAGGTCGGCACTCACCAACTGGTGGCAAATAGTTGGGGAGTGCTTCCAGCCCTGCGGTAAAACACAGAAGTGTATTGGTGGGCCTGCCACGAAAATGCAAACTGCTCCTGACTCTCAGGAGTGATGGTGATGGAGAAAAAGGCATTCGCAAGATCGATTACGGCATGCCAGGGTAAGGCAGCTGCCGCAATATGCTCGATCAGGGTCACCATATCCGGCATGACTGCCGTCAGCGGAGCGGTGACCCTATTCAACTCACGATAATCTACCGTCATACGCCAGATTCCATTTGATTTCCGCACTGGCCAAAGGGGGCTATTGTACGGGCTTAAGGTGGGCCGAATAATCTTGGCCTCTAACAGCGCGCTGATCGTCTGGGTAATCTCCTCCTCCCCTCCAGGGAGGCGGTATTGTCACTTAGATACAACAGCAGTTGGGAGAGGCAACACCACGGGCTCCCAACGGGGGGGAGCCCCGCAGGATTGTCAATGCCCGTACCTCCCGTACCCAAGGCGCACTTACATACCGGGGATGTTCGAACGCGAAGAGGCCGTACTGGGTATCCACAGAGCGACCCCGCAGGATGTCGATGCCCAATGTGTATTCTCCAGTAGCGGCCACCAAGACTGTGGCCCGGAACGGGGGAGCCTTCCCCAGGGTCAGAGTGACAATAACCTCATACGCCGGGGTCTCTGCTCCTCTGAGGGCTTTAACGACAGTGGCTCAGCCCTGGGTCTGTGCGGAATGCAAGATGGTGACCTCAGCGCCCATATCTATCAACGCCAACACGTGTTGGACTCCTCCCCATGGCTAGCGAATCGCTGGGGTACATAGGGGTGTTGGTCCCCCGCCTCCCTCCCGTGTGTGGCCGCTGTGACACACGGAACGGAGGACCTGCCATGCCCTCAATATGGGCGTGGCAGTTTCCACTCTGCTGGCAGAGCAGAGGGCTCCGCTGGCTTGGTCCGCTCCACACTCTTCTCCCCTTTTCCTCCGGCACTACATGTGGTAGGGGGCAGCTGCATCCACCGCCTATATAAGTCCGCCGTTGGCTTTCCATTGATTTCCTCAATGAGGGACAGCAGCCTGCAAGAGATCTAGCCACAAGATCTTCCGGACTCCCCTTTCTCCTGCCCCCCGCCTTGCTGCCCCGTAACAGCCCATATGGCTCTTGGTCTAGCACCCGCCAAGGCAGCCTCCGATTGCATAAGGGTGGCTGCCAAGTCTCCCACGCACCCATTCTCTGCCATGACAACCATGAGGAGGGAAAGTTTTAACTCATCAGGGGCTAGGCGTAACACTGTGGCTTTAATTGATTTTGTCATGGGTATATCATCCGGTCCCATCTTCCTGCCCGTGGTGACGGCCCAGGCTATTCCCAATTGATGGAGGGCTTGCACCCCTTCCGGAACGGTCTTCCAGGGGTGCGCCTGTGCCTCCAATTCCCCCACCAAGGAGTAGGCCACCTCCACTGCAACCACCAGCCAGAGGTACAAAGAGGGGCTTTCGACGTCTTGTCCCCCGGCCTGTGGCCACAGCGGGTTTGCCAATTGTGCACGTACCTGAGAATCTTGCGATAGGACCCCCGACTGTTGAAATTCATAAGGGAACAGCAAAACCGTGTTACCTGCATTGTCCCAGGCCCTCATGAGCCACTGCAGGATGCTCTCCCCGGGCTCCTGGTGGAATGTCTTCACAATTTCCTGCAACTCACTCATTTTAAATGTGCGGACGACTTCTGGTTGTAGGGCGCCTCCTTGCACCCGCAACTCCTGGACTGGGCACACCAGAGCCACGGCAGGGGACTCCTCCTCCCCCTCTTCTGAGGATGAGGAGTCCCAAACGTTCCCATCCCAAGTCTCGGGGTCCCAGGAGGGGGCAGCGGTCACCGCAAGCACCTGGGCGATGGTTACTGGCTACCACCCATGCCTGAGGCGACTTTTATTTGCTACCCGGGCAACCAACACTTCGAGCGTCGTGTCAGCTCCTGGGCGCGCTCGGCCTTGGAGGTGACAACTTCTTGAGCCATGGCACGGGCCTCCGCCAGTGTCGTGCATTCCTGAGTCTTCCCTTCCAGTGCCCGCTGTAAGTGGAGCACCTCCTTATCCTGGGCCCGGACGGTGGTCAGGAGGAGCCACCCTAGCTCCCCCATCGCCCGCTACTCCATCCCAGAGTGCCGGTTCGCTCGTAACCGTTGTAACCCCTCAACCAGCTGCACGGGCGTAACCCCCATGGCCTGTTGAAACTCCGGCCAATCCGCGCTACCGGCCCCCAGCGCTCCGTTGGGGGCCATCTCTGTAGGGACAGCGACGGCTTCCCAACTTCCCCTACCTTCGGCCAAAGCGGCATTGAGAGTACCCTGCTCGCTGTGCCAAATGTTCTGGGCCAAGGTGTTTAAAGCACCACAGGCCTGGCAGGAGTACTCTGGAAAAAAAGAGGCTTACTCACAGCCGTGTGTAAGCCTCGTTTTTTCAGAGTACTGCTGCCAGGCCTGTGGTGCTTTAAACACCTTGGCCCAGAACAATGGGTCTATTCATAGAATCATAGAATATTAAAGTTGGCAGAGACGTCAGGAGGTCATCTAGTCCAATCCCCTGCTCAAAAAAATCTTCAGTCTCTGAATAACTGTGCATGATTTAATATTGTTTTCTACAGGTTCCAAAATTGAATTTTCCCCCGCATTTCTAGAAAAGCGTTCTTAAACTTATTTGTTTTCCAAGTTGGTTGTCTTATCAGTGGCTGCATCTAATTTGGATTCAAAACGTAAACGCTTGCTTAGATGGCAGAAAAATGAAACATCAGGCAACTGTGGATTGCACCATTACAGAAGCAGAGAGAGAGGATTGCAGCCGTAGTATAAACAACGGCTGAGCTCTTTGCACATTCTACCAAACCTGTACACACAATGGGAGTTTCAGCTAAGCATTTTCATAGATTTTAAGACCAGAAGCTTGACTTCCCGAATAACACGGGCCATCAAACCTCATCCAGCAATTTGTATATGGAGCCATAACTTCTGTTTGAGCTAGATCATACCTTTTAGAAAGATATACAGGCTCAATTTAACTTTTCAAAGGAAATGTTAATTTAAATTATCTTAGGAAACATAATTCCTGCTGTTCTTTGGATTGAATATAAAAACAAGAACAAATTATGCTATCAGTTTCTGGGCAGACCTGCTCAGATAAATAACAAGGTAGCGAAAAGGATGGCTTAACTCACATTACGCCGCATTCCTGGGCCCAGTGGATGAGGCTAGGCACACCAATGAGGAGCCATTTTTTGGTGTCTGGTTGCTGTTTCCTTTTTCATTTCAGTGGCACTCGGTACATACACCAGGTACTTCAGTAACTGCCCATGTCCATTCCAAAGCTCCTGTAGCTGTTTTCTGACATTTAGCATCAGGCCAGTGGCTCTTTCACTTGAGCCAAAGAATCAAATAAGCACAAATGCCTATAAAATAGGTCCAGTGGTCACAATAAAAACAAAAATAATTAAAGTGTTAATTAAAATCAGACCTGGAGTTATTTCTGGTTACAGGGATGGCTTCATGTTACTGGTACATATACCATAAAACAACGAAGGAAAACACATTTTATAACTCATTAGAAGGAAAACATTACCAAGGATTTCTCCTATAGCTGCGCATATCCAGAAAAGTAACATAAAATCAAAAAGGAAAACACCAGTATAATGGCTTAGTAATTTGTTGTTAACAACTCTGTCTTCTATTCCAGCCTCCATGTAGCTGGGAAGAAACAATAAAAATAGGGAAAGGGATCCCACACACTTAAAGATAAATTAGGCCTGAATACACAAAAATAAAATCTTTATTTCATTCCAGACATCAACTAGGATAAGATTTTGATAGATGTGTGAGCAGCCCTTGGTACAGAGCTAGCAGCTACAAGACTCAGAGTACAAATACATGAGGGTAAGTTTTAAAAAGCATAGTTGTATTGCTCATGAATCCAGTGGCCTTTTTCCTGGTAGAGACAGAAATCCAATGATCTATGTAAAATAAAACCAAGGCAAGCAAAAGGTGTTAAAAAACTAAGAGTGAGAGGTTGTTAAGGATTAAGAGCTCATATTTCTTCCCCTTGTGACCTTATCACTGCACTAGCAGTGCTTCTGAGTCTGATCCTTCATTCATAGTACAGCTATCTTTCAAATGGGTGAGCTTTATGGACTGTGATTAGGCGAAAATGAAGAAGAACATCTATGCCATTAAGGGTTAAAGGTTTGAATAGATTATTTGAAAAGGAATATATACAAAAATACGGTAAATTGTGTGCTCAACAGAGGGTAGAAGGGTGACACTAGTGGCTAAATTATGGGTTGAAGCCATAGCACTTATTAGTGAGCAATGTGGAATTACAATAAACTAGAGGTTGTTCCTGGAGGCATGGGGCCTTAGCTACACTCCTTTGGGGATGGATTGGTAGGGAGGTATCAAAAAGCAATGGAGAAATATATCCAAGGAGAAAAGTGAAACTTCTTCTAACCAATCATAAGAATATTCTTCAAAAAAACATCCAGGTCACAATGCTAAATAGGTAGGAACAGCTAGGGCAATGCTGGTGAAAAATGTTTCACCAAGACTCTTCATTCACAATGACTTCACATCATCTAGAGTAGGATTTTCCAAAGTTGTCTTTTCTTGAGAATTAGTCACAGTCAGACATGGACTTTCCGAAAAGCCACTTTTGCGTCAAGTAGTTCACA
The DNA here is from genome assembly GCF_009764565.3 of Dermochelys coriacea. Classification (NCBI taxonomy): domain Eukaryota; kingdom Metazoa; phylum Chordata; order Testudines; family Dermochelyidae; genus Dermochelys; species Dermochelys coriacea. The sequence goes on from NC_050068.2 coordinate 332,356,956, forward strand.
AGGTAAATGTTGAAGCTACGTTCATGTGAAGTTTTGCATGTTTGGATTTTGAAAAGTTCCAGCGGTTTAGATGATAAAGATTGAGGGGTTGGTTCTAAAAAGTCACATGGCCTAAAAGAATGAGTAGAGGAGCAGAGGTTCTGAGTTCTAATGTCCCAGTTTCTTCTGAATAGCCTTAGTAATTTTTACATATGCACTTCACAGACATAACACATTTGTGTCCCATTCCTTGTTTGTGAAATAGGTCAATATCAGTACTTCAGTTTGGACAAAGGTGGGTAAATGAACATAAATTAAATTATCTGCCCAACATCAAACAGCAAGTTAGTGTGAGAATCAGGATTAAAATCCATAGCTATTTTTAAATTGGATTCCTACATTTAGGACCTAAAATCATATTTGGGTACCTAAATACTATAAATGACCTGATTTTTTCAGAGGATTCACAGGTCAAATGGACTATATGTTGAAGTTTCCCTATTTCTCTGTCTCTGGTTCCCTGTCTGTAAAGTGGGAACACGGCATATACTTATTTTAACCCCATATTGATGCCGATGTAAGTTATGCAGAGCAAAGATGTCATTTTAAGGTTTAATATGTGGGTAGTTGCCAAGATATACTCAGAAAAATGCACAAAATTGACTTTCATGCACCCAATCCTTATGTATGAATCAGGATTAACTTTAGTTGCCTTAAAAGAAAAGGATTAGGAAAGATCTGTAACCACCATTAAAGCATGACTAATATTCATAGACTCTATTCCCCCTAGCATGTATTCAGTTAATCTGGACTTTAGGCAGCAGTCGGAGGGAGCTTTCTCTTCTGCTGAAAGCTTTGGTTGATTGATGAACTCCACGGTTTTGGAAGAAGCTATTATATCCAGCCGCTGGGATCATTATAGGTCAGAGTTCATGCCCCCCCCCGCCATGAATATTTTACATATGCTGAAGATTTTTTAAAAACATTATATCTCATTTTCTTCTGCTTCTGTTCTTGAACACTTCATATATATTCCAAGATAGACCATGACAATTCATGTTTGTGTAATATCATTGAGTTATATGAACTAGTAGTTATTTATACTCAGTCCTATGGAGAAAATAACTTTCTGTCCCTTGCTTTCCTTCATGGAAAATTTATTGCAAGACACAAAATTGTGTGTCATAAGGGAGTAAATACATAATGTCTGACATTTCTATTACATCATTTTTACTCAGCAAACTCATAAAACCTTACCATCTTATGAGCACTGCTCCTACAGAAGTCAAGCACCACAATTAGAGTTGGCTAAACTACCCATTGAGAAGAATGTCTGATAAATACAGAAAAAAAAGCTGCTCATGCATTAGCCACTAACAGACTTCAGTTTTCATGAATGTACTTTCTACACATATTTAACATAGGAACATGGTTCAGACCAAGGACCTGATTCTGCAAAGTTTCTGCACAAGTTTTAGCCTTATGCATTGTGAGCAACTTCACTCTGATGGCTTGTACTGTAAAAAGGTTAGGACATGTCTTTGCAGGATCACTGCTCACTGTGTCACTTGTGGTCTGTGAGTGGACTCCGAAGTCACATGGTATCATTTCACCTCCTTAATTGGACAACTGATATTTTTAAAACAAGAGAATAATAAATAAACCAGCTTTTCTAAAAAAATTAGAGAAGGGTGAATCACAATTTTTTCTTTTTTCATCAAAACTTTGAAACATTCTAAATGTTTTTAACGAACTCTATGAATAGAAAATAATGAATACCAGTATATGCATACAAATACATTTAGTTGCCTGTAAATGTAAGTATTCCTGTGAAGAACAGCTCATTTCACAAATATATGAAGGAGGGGGGAATGTTTGAGAATCATGGATAGTGACTAAAAGGGGCATAATCATCATTGCAATGAATTTGAAGTAATGTTTGCAAATAATGTTTTGGATTAAATGTTCAACCCTGACTGTAGCCACTGAAGTTAATGGGAATTGTCTGGACGTATCTGAAGAGAGAAAGCCTTAGAGACTCTGAGGGCTTGTCAAAATGAACTCAAGCCAGAATGTAAATCTACTCCATGTTAGCCTGCTGCACCCTAAGTGTCTGTGGTGACCCTGCTGCTGCACACTAAAAGTTCTGCAGTGCACTTTAATCTACCTGACTGTGAAATGGGAGTAGATGAAGGCACACTAGGAAACTTTTAGTGCATGTCAGTAGGGTCCACACAGACACTTAGTTGTTGGTAAGTTCATGCAGGGTAGATTTACACCCCAGCTAGCAGTGAACTAAATGTCATGTAGACAAGCCCTGTGTGTCTGTTTTCATGTGCATATGTATAGCAAAGCATTGGCAATTCCATTTTAGAAAAAACACAATACTGAATTTAAGGAGAAGGAGCATGGATAGGTGGTGGACACTGACCATTTTGTGTTTGGATACACCTGTCGTGTGTTCAGTATCCCTATTTCCTCTGAAGCACACTACTGTACTGCTACTGAATAGTGTTGGGTCAACATCAAGGGATCTGGAAGTTCAGGTTACTTCAGATAAACTTTGAAATCTTGGTATGCTAAGCCGAATCTTAAGGTTTGCCAGAACGTTTTGAGTTCTCCCTGCTTTCTCCTCTCCTTTCCCTCTCACCCATCTCTTTCCTGTCAAACCCAGATAAATCCTTCCCCACTCCTTGAAATCAGACTTTCCTTTTTATCTCCTTTGCTCCCATCCAACAGCCTCTTATGCTATTCTCTCACCCTGTTCTCCATCAATCTCTGAGTCCAGCTGCTTCTCCCAGATCCCTAACAAGTTCTATTAGAGAGATTTCCTAAGAGGGGTGTTGTACCTGGTTCACTCTGTGCTGACGCATGACCAGCTGCACGTATGTGTTTTAAGACTTCCTCATATCACAGGGACCTTGGGATGTATTGTCCTTGGCCTCTCCCCCCTCAATCCTGGAGAAATATTTGAAGATGACAGTAACTGTGAGATGGAATGAGTAGTCATCCTGAGAATGTCCAGGACATGAGTTCATGGGTGAATTTTGGCAATGGCATGATGCCTTTGGGAAATGAATCTGAATGTTTTAAAAAAAAGTTTGTCATTTGGATAACATTAGGGTCAGGTCTCTTAATTTTCCTGAATTAGTTCACACCAGGCCAATTTGCATCAAAAGTTCTGTTTACATCTCACTTCTTACTTGCACATCCATAGTGTGGCATCATTTGATCCCCAGCCAAAATGCTACCCACGCTACAACTTTGCATTGCAAGCAGATACCTTGCAGGTGAATGCTTTGTAAAAAAGTTAATGTAGGACATAACCCGGAGTAGGTCAGTATTTGCATAGTATTTGAACCCTTCATAATGGAAGCTTTTATTTTTTGAAAGCAAAATTTGTAGTTTTGGGAGCAATGACAGAAGAATAAATGAAATACAGGAAGGTTAACTGAAGGATATAGGATTCTACAACAAGACATCACCATCTCTGTATATAACACGGGTGGGCAAACTTTTTGGCCCAAGGGCCACATCTGGGTATAGAAATTGTATGGTGTGCCATGAAAACTCACAAAATTGGGGCTGGGATGTGGGAGGGGGTGAGGCCTCTGGCTGGGGGTACGGGTTCAGGGGTGGGGCCAGAAATGTGGAGTTCAGGGTGCGTGAGGGTGCTCCAGGCTGGGACTGAGGGGTTCGGAGGGCAGTAGGGGAATCAGGGCTGGGGCAGCAGATTGGGGCATGGGGGGGTTGCTCAGGGGTGCAGGCTCCGGGTGGCACTTACCTCAAGCAGGTCCTGGAAGCAACGGCATGTGCCCCCTCCAGCTCCTATACGGAGGTGCAGCCAGAAAGCTGTACTGCATGCTGCCCCGTCTGCAGGTGCCATCCCTGCAGCTCCCATTGGCTGCAGTTCCTGGCCAATTTGAGCTGTGGGGGTGGCGCTTGGGGCAGGGGCAGCATGCAGAGTAGAGCCCCCTGGCTGCCCCTATACGTAGGAGCCAGAGGGGGGACATGCTGCTGCTTCTAGGATCCCTGCAGAGCAGCCCCCGATCCTGCTTCCCGGCTGGAGCACCGGAGTGGGGCAAGCCCCAGACTCTTCTCTCAAGCGGGAGCTCAAGCTGCCAGATTAAAACGGCTGGCAGGCTGGATGTGGCCCGCGGGCCATAGTTTGCCCACCCCTGGTCTATAATGATTGTGAAAATGTGGCTTTCCATTCAGGTAATAAACTATACTCTAAAAGAAACACCTGTGTGAGCATGACTTTTGATTCTTTGCCCTAACACTTACAAACATAATACACTTTCAGAGCAGTCTCGGATATTCACATTGCAACTAAGACCTTATTTAGACATCAAAATAAGTATATATTAAAAAAAACACTAAACACTAAAGCATAGATTAATGTTTTTTTCTTCAGTAATCCCTATTACAAATACAGTACAAAGAAAACATATCAGTCAGTAATGCTTCCTCTCCAACCTTCAAATAGATGGCTGCAATATTTCTGAAATTGAGGTCAAGTACCATTTTGATAAAGGAATCAGAGTAATTGATAGCGAGATTTGTATTTATGAAAAATGTGTTTCAAATGAAATGCAGTGCCTTTTTCAACAGCTAAATAAAAGATAATTAGTACAATGCAGCACATTGCAAAGAAAATATGGGCAAAGACAGATGCAACAGCTGTGACATTTTGTACATTGTCCGATTGTTAGGATTCTTTAGCAGACTGTCCCCCAAATAAATTTAGCCAGTGGTACTACTGCTGCCATAATCCTTAGATTTGGCCACATTCTTCAGTTTTCCTTTTCAAACTATGCAGAGAAATCCTCGCACCTTGAAGTCAATGTCAGAATTCCCATTGACTTGAATGGGGCCAAGATTTCACCCCTAGTGACAAAATTAATTCAGGTTTTAATCAGACATCTGCATTTGAATCAGCAATATAGATTTAGTTAATTAAAACCACAAATTGAAGTGCAACGTGCATTTTGTCAAGTAACGCATCCATTCCCTTAAGTACTTTATAGATTTTTTTTTAATTGTATGGAGGAAAAGCCTTCTGATTTATGTTTAACATATCGCTTTTATGATGTACTCAGAATGATGGCCGTGTCTCATCCACTTCTACACTGATTTGACATCTTCATTAATATTGTCATTTTATAATAACATCATAACAATTTAAGATTTAATTTGCGTAAAGTAAAACACAAGAAACAGCTCTACAGCTGGGAGACTTCTTGCTGGACAATTTACGTTATTCATATTACATTGTTGTTTTCTAACCTTGCAGTAGAGTCATATGCATGAGCTAACAGTTGGCACAGAATACATGAGCTGTGTTCAATTATGAGAATGTTCTCAATATTTTAGATTATGCATAGAAAAATATGGAGCCTAAGGACTAGATGCTTAAAAGGTTTGCTAATTAAATATGGGTCATTGGTCTGAATCAGTGGCAGGTTGGGGATAATGACCAGAATGAGTTACCATCTAATGGCTTTTAGGAGACTTATGTGAAATCAATTGTTTGCCTCTGTCCCAATTCTAGGAGAAAAATATCCGATTCACATTACAAACCAATCCTCCAAATTACCATTAATTGCCACACTGGCTAGGTATATCCAGGGCTATCCTTAGGATTTATGGGTCCCTATGCAGTATTATTAAACTGGTGCCCTTATCCCGGGGCATTCGGCTCTGTGAATTCTGGTGTCCCTATACTGCCCCTATACAGATTGACAGAGCCAGAAGAGTACCCAGAAGTCACCTACTACAGGACAGGCCCAACAAAGAAAATAACAGAACGCCACTAGCCATCACATTCAGCCCCCAACTAAAACCTCTCCAACGCATCATCAAGGATCTACAACCTATCCTGAAGGACGACCCATCACTCTCACAGATCTTGGGAGACAGGCCAGTCCTTGCTTACAAACAGCCCCCCAATCTGAAGCAAATACTCACCAGCAACCACACACCACACAACAGAACCACTAACCCAGGAACCTATCCTTGCAACAAAGCCCGTTGCCAACTCTGTCCACATATCTATTCAGGGGACACCATCATAGGGCCTAATCACATCAGCCACACTATCAGAGGCTCATTCACCTGCGCATCTACCAATGTGATATATGCCATCATGTGCCAGCAATGCCCCTCTGCCATGTACATTGGTCAAACTGGACAGTCTCTATGTAAAAGAATAAATGGACACAAATCAGACGTCAAGAATTATAACATTCAAAAACCAATCAGAGAACACTTCAATCTCTCCGGTCATTCGATTACAGACCTAAGAGTGGCTATTCTTCAACAAAAAAACTTCAAAAACAGACTCCAAGGAGAGACTGCTGAATTGGAATTAATTTGCAAACTGGATACAATTAACTTAGGCTTGAATAGAGACTGGGAATGGATGAGTCATTACACAAAGTAAAACTATTTCCCCATGTTATTTCTCCCCCCCCCCACCCCACCCCCCACTGTTCCTCAGATGTTCTTGTTAACTGCTGGAAATAGCCTACCTTGCTTGTCACCATGAAAGGTTTTCCTCCCTCCCCCCCTGCTGCTGGTAATAGCTCATCTTAAGTGATCACTCTCCTTACAGTGTGTATAATAAAACCCATTGTTTCATGTTCTCTGTGTGTGTATATAAATCTCCCCTCTGTATTTTTCACCAAATGCATCCGATGAAGTGAGCTGTAGCTCACGAAAGCTTATGCTCTAATAAATTTGTTAGTCTCTAAGGTTCCACAATTACTCCTTTTCTTTTTGCGAATACAGACTAACACGGCTGCTACTCTGAAACCTGCCCCTATACTGGTGCCCCTATGGCAGCGCATTCAGCTCTGTGAATACAGCCCTTGCCCTCAGCCCAGTAAGGAGACTGCAGCATGCACTGGGTGAGTGGGAGTGACCCGCTCTTACCTGCTGTCCCAGTCATAGGTGTGGACTCTGTGGGTGAATGCTCCGGGGCTGGAGCACCCACAGGGAAAATTTAGTGGGTGCAGAGTACCCACCGGTGCCAACCTCCCCCCTCTATGACCCTCCCCCCCACGCCTCTCATGCGCTGGTGGCCCCGTGCTTACCAACTCCTCCCCCTCCCTCCCAGAGTTTCCAGAGAGCTGCAAACAGCTGATTCACAGCATTCAAGCTCCGGGAGGGGGAGGAGCGGAGATGGGGCATGCTCATGGGAGGAGGTGGGGAAGAGGTGGGGCGAGGGTGGAGCAGGGAAGGGGCAGGGTTGGGAGTTTGGGGGAAGGGGTGGAGTGAGGGCAGGGCCTGGAGTGGAGGGTGGAGGTGTTCGAGCATCCCCCAGCAAGATGAGAAGTCGGTGCCTATGGTCCCGGTGGTGCCCCAAATTTTTGGGTGCCCTATGCAGCTGCATATGCTGCGTATGCCTAAGGACAGCCCTGGGTGCATCATTAGAAAGGCTAAGAATTGAATAGATATTGAGTGAAAGACAACCCCTAGAAGGGCAATTGTGGGTCAAAGTCAGTGGCTGAATATTGCTGGGACAATTTAGGGGAACCTTGGCTACCTCTGATTTGAAAGACACTATCATTTCCAGTGTAATTATTTTAAAGATTCAGGTCTGGAACTGCTAGAGTCTTTCATTCAAGATGAATTACTCAAGAGCACCCACTGTACTATTATACATATCTCACAGGTAGGAAAAATGGGGCACAGAGGTTAAGTGAATTGCCCAAAATGGCTTACTCCTTGAGTCAATGGCAGAGCCAAGAATAGCTTCCAGAATTTTTGATTTGGTCTCTGCTCTAACCATTAGACAACATGTCCCTGTTAATTTTATGAGAGATACCAGAAAAGGATGCCTTTTAACATGCTTACTATTCACAGTATATATTCAGTCAGTCAGTATGCTGATTAGGTATTTGGGGAATAAATATTTTGAACATAGGCAGAAAAAATTATTTATGCTACTGATGACTTCCTGCTTTTTATCCCTATCTCTAATTCCCTCTGCTGTCTGCCAAAACTATTAGATAGTAAAGGAATTTGGAATACATTCTGGTTAGAACTACCAGGACAAATCTGAGCTGTTCTCATTCCAGTTCGGAGAACCTCAACTCACTTCAGTTTACATTTGTAATGGTTTCTGTTGTTTAACCTAAGGATGAAAATCATCAATGGTGTGATGTGTTCAAAAACAAAACACATGACTACTCTGTAAACAAATGATTCCGTTTTTGAAGTGTGTAGTTCATTCCTTCTTCCTTTGATTGGAATAATAGTAAAATATAATGTTCCCTGTTCAGTAGTCACATATAAGACCTCTATAGATGCCTCTGATTTTCAAGAACTTGTGAAAGCCTCCCAGGCTAGTTTCCCGTTCAGTGAAAATGTCTTACTGGAGAACCTGACAGATTCAGTGGCAGTAGAGAAGGAAAGTCCCAGAAAATGGATATAGTCATGACCCATATATAATTTCAACAGGCACTTCATATTGCAGAAAGAAGAGGGACATATTTAAAAACAAACACAGACATTCATGGCTTTTTATAACTCTTCCTGTTTGTCAAGTAATTTCATGTCCTGAAGGTAAAATTCCATTGAGCTCCTGTGGAAAAAATAAAACTCCCAACCTGCAGAATTCTAAAGGGATGGGATAGCATTCAGAAAATAGATTTTCTTCTGGCCAGATTAATGTAATACTTCTCAATCATTGCTTAATGAAAGAGTGATTCCTCTCAGCTTCCCTCTGGCAGTCACACTAAACTGCATAGATAATTAACATTGAACACCTATACAGATTATATGATTTACTATTACACTTCAGTGTCTTAGATCAAATAGGTTATATAAATGACTGAATCATTACTAAAATAAGAAAGGAGAAAAAAGGAAAGTGTTTTATGTGTACCATTGCCCACTCAGAGGTGTAATTAACACTTTTCAACAGGTGTCAGACCTTATGTTGCAAGTAACTAAAAGAGATTCTCCTTTAGCTATATTAGTGTTTTATACTGCTACCCATCATGGTAGTATCAGAGTACTTCAAAGAGCCTGTGATTTAGCACAGGAAGAACTGAGTTCTACTCCTGCTGTCGCCATGAAATTTCTGATTAGACATGGTGAGTAACGTAGTGACAAATGTGAAGTTCTAGGTGGCCACAGTTTTGATACAATTTAATAAATCAAAAGTGCATATGGATATATAATAAGTAGGGCAAAAGTACTTATGACCGTACACATACTAATATAATGTAAGTACGCATTTTCAAAACTTATATTGTACCTTTCTTCTCTTGCTATTCTATTTTTCCTTGGCCAAATTCCAGCTTTCTGTCTCTTCCTCCAGGCATGAAATCCCAAAAGACTCCAAAAAGGCCTCAATCAATAATTTCAAGAACACATTGAATAATTAGAAAATAGCTATATGCTACTATGATAACCTTAACCCAGTATCCACCTTGTTAAATAATACAGCAATATTTTACAGTACTGTACTAACGGTACTGACTGTAGTGTTTGGTGATATTTCTCACAAATACTGCAGTATGATTAAAGAGGATAAAGGATACTATATTGCCATAACAGAAGTAGGAAATAGGGTGGGGAGGTGAAGTGATCTGTGTCAGGCTGTCTGGAATGGCTCATAACTGGGAGTGCCTCCCTCAGGGCAGACTGTCAGAAATCAGGGCAGATACCCTAGGTTGGTGGTGTGTTCTATAATTAGATTTCACCAAGTCAGTAACAAATGGAAACTCTTGCCACTCAGACAAACTGGACTTTGTGATAAAATGGTTACTTAAACCAAAAGTCACACCACATCAGGTTATTCCCAGCCCCAAGAGACCAGTCCAGTTATCCCAGATAATTGAAACTCTGGATCTTACACCAAAGACAATGCTGGTAGCCAAATTCTACAGTAAATTAACTAAAGATTTATTAGCTTAAAAAAAGAAATTAGAATTATTGAGACATTAAAGCAAATAAAGTATGTGCACAGGTAAGTCACAGTTTGTAATTCCAAGTGGCGGCAGTGATATAACAAACTGCCAGCTTCCCAAAAGCTGGGGATCTCTGCTTTGCATCTGGTACACTTCCCTCTAAGAGTCCAAACAGTCCAGAGATGAAGGATCTTTCCTTGAATCCATATTTATAACTTCTGACAGAAAACTATCTGACAGTGTCTCTACCCACATGAGCTTTTCCTTTGATGATGGTGATTGAGGATCACACTTTAAGTTTTGACCTCCGGTCATCACACACAATAGCCACATGCTTTGAAATTAGCACTTTTCTGTGAAAGTCCTTCATTAGCATTGCACAAGGCTTCTTTGATGGGTTATTTAGTTACATGGGTATACACAATGTAAATGTTTACTGCTGCAATATAACAGGATACAGATTAATGAAACCAATGCAAGTGACAGATTAGTTTTATGAAGTCTAAACACCAAATATATTCTTCTACCTTCAACAATCATTTTGATCTACACTAATATACAAGTGAATTGGCCTGAGTACACTCTGGCATGACCTGGTCTGCCAGCATCACAATCTGTATTCTAGTATTCTCAGAACAAGGATCCTTCACTGTAGGATTGATTCCGAATTTGCTAAATGTGAACGGAGCTGAACGCTCTCAAATCCCAAGTCATTGAGAGTATAGTCCTGCCTCAGTGAAGACATGCTACTGAGAACACTCTCTGATTTTTATCTCTAAGTCCTCTGTGGCTGGATATCAATGGATAAGTCTACACAGCATTTTGAAGTGAACCTCCCAGACCGGGTTGACAGTCTTGGGCTAGCAGGGATCATGCTAGTGCTCTAAAAATAGCTGTATAGACAGCGCTTTGACATTGCAGCTTGGGCTGGAGCTTGGGCTTTGAAGCCTAAGGAGGCAGGTCAGCTTCAGAACAAGATCTCCAGCCGGAGCTGCAGCATCAAAGCGCTGTCTGTAGAGCTATATTTAGAGCACTAGTGTGAGCCCCGCTAGCATGAGTCTTTCAGCCAGGACTGGGAGGCTTGATACAAAATGTTGTGTTGAGATACCCCATGGAGCCAGGATTTCACCCAAGGGCTTTCTTTCACATGGAAGTAATTTTTCACACATCACAGAGACCACATACCAGTGATAATGTCATGGTTTATTCTTCCAGGGCCTGATCAATGTCCCACTCAATAGAAGATCTTCAGTGGTACGTTACCAATTGACTTTAGTGGCATTTGCATCAGGCCTTTTCCAGATATTTTAAGGATATTTTCCTTACTCATCATTTCACAATTTTGGAAATAATCAAAGACTACTCTGCTAAGACATTTATTTGTTTCTTTGTTTTAAAAAGAGCTAGGAATTTGATTTTATAAGGCGTGAACCTCTTGCAAGGGAAGAATATATTCTCATAAATATTCAACTACATTTTTTGGCTGCTGGAGCCCAATTTGTTGCCAAAATACAAGTAACTAATACAGACTTTTATGAAGTAACCTTAAATCCATCCAGGACTGAATCACCCAACTAGGCAATAGAATAGTATTAGTCCTTTGGGGGAGGGAGGGAGTCGTTAAAGTAGACTTAGGGTTGCAAATGCATTGGTTAATTCAAAACATTATTGGAAGACTGTAGCTGTATTAAGAAAAAAGTTTGAAATACAAAAAAATTACAGTTTACATTTACAATCTAACCTTAAATACCTTCTTTTTCTGTTCCTATGCTGTCATATAGTAAAACACTTAAACAAGTGCTTAGATACTTTACTGACCTGGGGCTAGAGCACTCAGCTCCTTGCAGTCTGGTTCCCAATCAAGATAAAAGTATTTCATAACATTACAACTGTAGAAGTAATTTATACCATCATTTACCTTATTGATTACACATGGTAATACAATACATTTTACATAATTGACTCAGTGTGTTTTGGCAACTGTACTCTCTCATCTGAGGCCAAATTACATAGGGTGAACAAGGTAAAGGTGTACTTCTACACCTATGGTGAGAACCAGAGGTAGATTTAGAAGCTGTGCTGCCACTGGCTATTCCCCTACTGTCCATACCTTCCTCACCCCTCCAAGAGCGATTGACTGGGGTTCAGTGTTTCCTCCATTAGTCACTGTTACATGATTCTCCAGCAGAATTCAGTACAGTACAGAAGGGAACAAGTCTTAGAACATCTCCTCCACTCAGCCCTCTGACCCAAGACTATGGAGCCTTAACTGTGCTAAGTTCATCTCATCTGTGACCTCCAGCTGGCCACAGATACAACTGGGAGACGCTGTGCTCTTTTCCTTTATGGATCTGGTTTTATTTTCAGGCCCATTGTGCTCAACTGCACATATCACATGGTGAAGGGGAGCATGTGGCCTCCCTATTGTTAAAATATTTCTTGAGATTCACTCTAGATTTTCCTTTGCTCATTTTCATGGATATATTTAGCCTTTACAGTGTCAGAGAATATGCTAGACTGTGAGAGAAAAAGGGGGAAGAGTGGGAGCCCTAAAAAAGCATCATTTGCAAGTGATTGCAAGGCATCATTGCCTTCAACAGGGCTCACAAGAATTTATTCTCTCCAATTTTGGTATAAAATATGAAAATCCTGAGGAAAATTGAAATATTCACAACTCTGTAAACATTTTCTCCTAAACTTAAAAAAAATTCAAACTTCCAGTGATGTTTAGCAGAATTTGGCCACTGTTCCTTAAATAGTACATCCAGCTGAGGAGCTAGATCCTGCTCCCATTCAAGTCAATGGTGACACTCCCATTATTTCAGTGGAAATAGGATCAGGCCCTTTGCATTCAGAGCTTTGAACTGAGGAATGAATCACACTTTCCTATATTGATTTTGGTGGCAGTAGCCAGGAGGGTGAAATGTGTTTTACTGGGGGGTGAAGGGAGACTTTCTGTTCAGTGCCAAGGCAATACAGAGCATAGAAGTAGCAAGAACAGAACTTGGCCCGAAGGGTCACACAACCCTGTGATAAGGTCACCTAAGGCAGGGGTTCTCAACCTTTTTCTTTCTGAACCCAGCCCCTCGCCCCGAACATGCTATAGAAACTCCATGGCCCGCTTGTGCCACAACAACTGTTTTTCTGCATATAAAAGCAAGGGTCAGCATTAGAGGGTAGCAAGCAGGGTAACTGCCTGAGGCCCCATGCCACAGGGGGCCCCACAAAGCTAAGTTGCTCAGGCTTTGGCTTCAGCCCCAAGTGGTGGGACTTGGGGTCCAGGGCTTCAGCTTTCTGTCCTGGGCCCCAGTGAGTCTAACACTGGCCTTGCTTGGCAGACCCCCCTGAAACCTGCTCGTGGCCCCTGCAAAGGGCCCCAGACCCCTGGCTGAGAACTGCTGGCCTAAGGAACACAGTGTTCATATCATCAATAAGAAGTTGGCCTTCATTCTTGAGGACCCAGTCATCACTGCAATTCAAACAATGTTAGCTAGCATTGCTTTTAAACCTGGTTAGTGTCAGCAAGGCAATAACAATCTTCACCAGTTATTATTTTACAGAAAGTTTTGCTCGTTAAACATGACTCTGTTCATCACAACTTCAGTGCTTGCATAGATAGGAGCTGTTACTGGCACCAGCACAATGATAAATAACACAAAATACGTTGTTCCACATACAAAGTTTATAGAACTTTGGCAATAATCTAAGTAGGCAAATTGAGAATGATGGTTTAAAAATAACATCTGTCGAATTATTTAATTAACATTAAATTAATTATTGGATGCCAAATAATAATGCAAATTGATTGCTCCCTTTAAAATCTGGCTCCAATCACATTAATGGGTTGAGGCAGCAGTGGAAGTGCAGATTGGCACCTGAGTTTATCCAGTTCCTTCTGGTGCTTTCTCAGGGTGATGCTGTGGGTGCATTACAATGAGAAGTAGCAACTAATAGATAGCAAGTGACTTTGGACATAAACTGTGTGGACAAATGTTTTGCTTCCTCCATCTTTGATTGGAAGGTCTTTCAAAAATCAAAAGCCTTTCCCCCAAAAAATCCTCCCAAATGTTTTTGCTTAATTAAAAGAAAGATTTCCTATATCTGCTCGTATTTCAGAACACATGGAGGTTATTGGGTTCCATTTTCATTGTCTCTCAACCTGGACACTTTTGCAGAGTGAATGTGCAAACAATCACAAAATTCAGATAAATATGCCATGATCTAATCATTCTAATTACAAACCCGTCCTTACCAACTCACTCCAGGACTAACACTTACATTGTTGCTCACCTTCCCTATTAACCTCCACTTAGTTCCCAATAGCCCCTTTAGTCCTGGTCTAAACTGGGGGTAAGGAGGGGAATCGATCTAAATTATGCAACTTTGGCTATGTGAATAATGTAGCTGAAGTCGACGTACTTAGATCTACTTACCACGATGTCATCACTGTGGTAGGTTGAATGCTGACATCTCCTGTCAACTCCTCCTATGCTTCTCGTTCCGGATGAGTACCGGAGTCAATGGGAGACCGCTCAGCGGTCGATTTATCGCATCTTCACTAGATGCGTTAAATCGACCCCCCCGCTGGATCGATCGCTCTGGAGGTAAGTGTAGACATGCCCTGTTGCTCACCTCTTTCTTGAAAGCTTTGGAGAAGAGAGAGATCTTGCAGTATGATCTGAAGGTCCACAGACCTTTGGCCCCAATCCTGTCATGGCCTCCACACAGTTAGATCCCATTGACTTCAGTGGGGTTCCTGACAAAGGCAGAATTCATTGCAGAATCAAAACTTTGGCTTACCAAACAAAGGAGAAACGCAAGCTCCTTTTAAAACAAGTAGCTGTTCTCATATGCCTCAAGCAATCGCAACTGTCATGCAACATTCCATTAGTTTATCATGTTTTTGTCTGTTCTTTTTGCTTGCTGTCAGTTCCAGAGAGGTTCAACACAGTTTTTTTTTAAAAAGATTTTCCTGACTCTTGCAAGATATAAATTACATTTGTATCAGGATGCGGGAGGAGGCTTGAGATTTTGACAGGCCACCCTTCCCATTGCAATACAGACTTCTGTCAATGCTGATCAGAGACCTGCCTATGACGGCTGGAAGCAGTTTGTGCTGCCTATATTAATGCTGGCCCTACTTTGCCAGATTGGGACCTTTTTGATTTTAGGATTTTAATGGAGCTCTTATTTCTTGTTGCGCTTTATGGCTAATGCTGAGTATTTTCAGTAAGTGTTTTAAAATGGGTGATTATTTTTTCCCTCAAGACATTTGTAACACACCAAATGGCTTCTTTCTACAAAATTTACTAATGCAGGATTGTCTGGCTATGTAGACTCCCTCCTCAGGCCCTACGCAACCAGCACTCCCAGCTATCTTCGAGACACCATTGACTTCCCGAGAAAACTACAATCCATTGGTGATTTTCCTAAAAACACCATCCTAGCCACTATGGATGTAGAAGCCCTCTACACCCAACATTCCACACAAAGATGGACTACAAGCCGTCAGGAACAGTATCCCCGATAATGTCACGGCTAACCTGGTGGCTGAACTTTGTGACTTTGTCCTCACCCACAACTATTTCACATTTGGGAACAATATACACCTTCAAGTCAGTGGCACTGCTATGCGTACCGGCATGGCCCCACAGTATGCCAACATTTTTATGGTTGACTTAGAACAACGCTTCCTCAGCTCTCATCCCCTAATGCCCCTACTCTACTTGAGCTACATTGATGACATCTTCATCATCTGGACCCATGGAAAAGAAGCCCTTGAGGAATTCCACCATGATTTCAACAATTTCCATCCCACCATCAACCTCAGCCTGGACCAGTCCACACAAGAGATCCACTTCCTGGACACTACGGCGCTAATAAGCAATGGTCACATAAACACCACCCTATACTGGAAACCTACTGACTGCTATTCCTACCTACATGCTTCCGGCTTTCATCCAGATACCACACGATCCATTGTCTACAGGCAAGCTCTATGATACAACCACATTTGCTCCAACCCCTCAGACAGAGACATACACCTGCAGGATCTCTATCAAGCATTTTTACAACTGCAATACCCACCTGCTGAAGTGAAGAAACAGATTGACAGAGCCAGAAGAATACCCAGAAGTCACCTACTACAGGACAGGCACAACAGAGAAAATAACAGAACACCATTAGCCATCACCTTCAGGCCCCAACTAAAACCTCTCCAACGCATCATCAATGATCTACAACATATCCTGAAGCACGACCCATCACTCTCACAGATCTTGGGAGACAAGCCAGTCCTTGCTTACAGAAAGCCCCCCAACCTGAAGCAAATACTCACCAGCAACCACACACCACACAACAGAACCACTAACCCAGGAACCTATCCTTGCAACAAAACCCATTGCCAACTCTGTCCACATATCTATTCAGGGGACACTATCATAGGGCTTAATCACATCAGCCACACTATCAGAGGCTCGTTCACCTGCGCATCTACCAATGTGATACACGCCATCTTGTGCCAGCAATGCCCGTCTGCCATGTACATTGGTCAAACTGGACAGTCTCTATGTAAAAGAATAAATGGACACAAATCAGACGTCAAGAATTATAACATTCAAAAACCAATCAGAGAACACTTCAATCTCTCCGGTCATTCGATTACAGACCTAAGAGTGGCTATTCTTCAACAAAAAAACTTCAAAAACAGACTCCAAGGAGAGACTGCTGAATTGGAATTAATTTGGAAACTGGATACAATTAACTTAGGCTTGAATAGAGACTGGGAGTGAATGGGTCATTACACAAAGTAAAACTATTTCCCCATGTTATTCCCCCCCCCGCCTCCACCCTCCCACTGTTCCTCAGATGTTCTTGTCAACTGCTGGAAATGGCCCACCTTGATTATCACCACTAAAGGTTTTCTTCTCCCTTCCCCCCCCCCCGCTGGTAATAGCTCATCTTAAGTGATCACTCTCCTTACAGTGTGTATGATAAAACCCATTGTTTCATGTTCTCTGTGTGTGTATATAAATCTCCCCACTGTATTTTCCATTTAATGCATCTGATGAAATGAGCTGTAGCTCACGAAAGCTTATGCTCAAATAAATTTGTTAGTCTCTAAGGTGCCACAAGTACTCCTTTTCTTTTTGCAAATACAGACTAACATGGCAGATACTCTGAAACCTGTAATGTGTGGAGTGTGTTCTTACCCATCTATAGGAGCTGTCAGATTTAGTTGCTTTTCATTAAAAACTTAGATCTGCAGAAGGAAGGCACATTATAAGTGTTATTACTGTACAGCAAAAATGTTCTTTACTACTTACTCGATATTGGGTAGGTTTTTTCCAGTTACAGAGTTGCATGAACCATCTAGAATATGTATGTCAACAGTATGTTAGGGTGGGTAAAGAAGGAACATGAACTGAAAATCATAGAAAGAGTAACTTTGAATGAAACAATTTTGGGGCAGCAAATAAGGGGAATAGATAATTCAAGGGAATGGCTGAAAACCATTTGTCACTTCAAAGCTTGCCCTCAACAGGAAGGATGGTTTGGTGGTTAGGGAGCTAACCTAGGCAATAGAAGACCTCAGTTTATGTCTTTTCTTAGTCACAGCATTTGTGTGACCTTGGGCAGTAACTTAATCTTCTGTGTCTCACTTCTCCATCTGTAAAATGGGAATAATAGCGCTTCCCTACCTCACAGCAGTGTTGTGCAGACATAGACTGTGAGGCATTCAGACACTAAGGTAATGGGGACCATATGAGTACCCTAGAAAGAAGTTAGTATTAAAAAAAGCTTGTTACAAACTATTGACTGTTCATTTACTTATATGGGGTGAGTGAATGGTTTAAATCCAGGTCTTAAGAACTGGTATCTGTACTCAGAAAATGAGCCTTTGTTGGTGGGCCACAGCAGAGGGAGTAAGGAAAGTGCACTTCTTTTTCCTCCATCCTGGTGATCCCGGTTAAGTGGTATGGGTGAAGCAGTTTGGGGAAGCCTGTAGTGCTTCTCCAGTTGTATGTCTTTTGTGGATAATGAATGAAAATTCATTCTTTTGGGGCTCTTAGTTCTGCAGCTTCTATGAACACTAAATTCACATGACTTTGGGGTTTTTTTGAGCGAGGGTGGAGGGGTAGGAGGTGGGGAGGAGAGAAAGTGAGAGAGAGGAAAAATAAACAGGTTTTTCTTTTAAATCAGAAATTTTACTTGTTACATGTGACTGGTACTACTGCTGGGGGAACTTCAAAATGAATGGATATTTGGATCAGATAAAAGAAAAGGAGTACTTGTGGCACCTTAGAGACTAAGAAATTTATTTGAGCATAAGCTTTCGTGAGCTACAGCTCACTTCATCGGATGCATTTGGTGGAAAATACAGAGGGGAGGTTTATATACACACACAGAGAACATGAAACAATGGGTTTTATCATACACACTGTAAGGAGCGTGATCACTTAAGATGAGCCATCACCAGCAGCAGGGGGGGAGGGAGGAAAACCTTTCATGGTGACAAGCAAGGTAGGCTATTTCCAGCAGTTAACAAGAACATCTGAGGAACAGTGGGGGGTGGGGTGGGTGGGAGAAATAACATGGGGAAATAGTTTTACTTTGTGTAATGACTCATCCATTCCCAGTCTCTATTCAAGCCTAAGTTAATTGTATCCAGTTTGCAAATTAATTCCAATTCCGCAGTCTCTTGTTGGAGTCTGTTTTTGAAGTTTTTTTGTTGAAGGATAGCCACCCTCAGGTCTGTAATCGAGTGACCAGAGAGATTGAAGTGTTCTCCAATTGGTTTTTGAATGTTATAATTCTTGACGTCTGATTTGTGTCCATTTATTCTTTTACATAGAGACTGTCCAGTTTGACCAATGTACATGGCAGAGGGGCATTGCTGGCACATGATCGCATATATCACATTGGTAGATGCGCAGGTGAATGAGCTTCTGATAGTGTGGCTGATGTGATTAGGCCCTATGATGGTGTCCCCTGAATAGATATGTGGGCAGAGTTGGCAACGGGCTTTGTTGCAAGGATAGGTTCCTGGGTTAGTGGTTCTGTTGTGTGGTGTGTGGTTGCTGGTGAGTATTTGCTTCAGATTGGGGGGCTGTCTGTAAGCAAGGACTGGCCTGTCTCCCAAGATCTGTGAGAGTGATGGGTCATCCTTCAGGATGGGTTGTAGATCCTTTGATGATATGTTGGAGAGGTTTTAGTTGGGGGCTGAAGGTGATGGCTAGTGGCGATCTGTTATTTTCTCTGTTGGGCCTGTCCTGTAGTAGGTGACTTCTGGGTACTCTTCTGGCTCTGTCAATCTGTTTCTTCTCTTCAGCAGGTGGGTATTGTAGTTGTAAGAATGCATGATAGAGATCTTGTAGGTGTTTGTCTCTGTCTGAGGGGTTGGAGCAAATGCGGTTATATCGTTTAGCTTGGCTATAGACAATGGATCGTGTGGTATGATCTGGATGAAAGCTAGAGGCATGTAGGTAGGAATAGCAGTCAGTATCAGAGGCTCATTCACCTGCGTATCTACCAATGTGATATATGCCATCATGTGCCAGCAATGCCCCTCTGCCATGTACATTGGTCAAACTGGACAGTCTCTACGTAAAAGAATAAATGGACACAAATCAGACGTCAAGAATTATAACATTCAAAAACCAATTGGAGAACACTTTAATCTCTCTGGTCACTCAATTACAGACCTGAGGGTGGCTATCCTTCAACAAAAAAACTTCAAAAACAGACTCCAAGGAGAGACTGCTGAATTGGAATTAATTTGCAAACTGGATACAATTAACTTAGGCTTGAATAGAGACTGGGAATAGATGAGTCATTACACAAAGTAAAACTATTTCCCCATGTTATTTCTCCCACCCACCCCACCCCCCACTGTTCCTCAGATGTTCTTGTTAACTACTGGAAATAGCCTACCTTGCTTGTCACCATGAAAGGTTTTCTCCCTCCCCGCCTGCTGCTGGTGATGGCTCATCTTAAGTGATCACTCTCCTTACAGTGTGTATCATAAAACCCATTGTTTCATGTTCTCTGTGTGTGTATATAAATCTCCCCTCTGTATTTTCCACCAAATGCATCCGATGAAGTGAGCTGTAGCTCACGAAAGCTTATGCTCAAATAAATTTGTTAGTCTCTAAAGTGCCACAAGTACTCCTTTTCTTTTTGTGAATACAGACTAACACGGCTGCTACTCTGAAACCTTGGATCAGATAGGTATCCAAACATTTCAATATGTATGAATACCACATGAGCTTCATAGATGTGGGCTGGAAGCCCCATGATTACCAGGCTTTGAAGGGAAATTACCTGCGTTTCCAGGAAAGCTGCAAGAATAAGACTTAAACTTGAAATCAGACGAAGGTTTTTAACCATCAGAGGAGTGAAGTTTTGGAATAGCCTTCCAAGGGAAGCAGTGGGGGCAAAAGATCTATCTGGTTTTAAGATTCTACTTGATAAGTTTATGGAGGAGATGGTATGATGGGATAATGGGATTTTGGTAAGTAATTGATCTTTAAATATTCAGGGTAAATAGGCCAAATCCCCTGAGATGGGATATTAGATGGATGGGATCTGTGTTACCCAGGAAAGAATTTTCTGTAGTATCTGGCTGGTGAATCTTGCCCATATGCTCAGGGTTTAGCTGATTGCCATATTTGGGGTCGGGAAGGAATTTTCCTCCAGGGCAGATTGGAGAGGCCCTGGAGGTTTTTCGCCTTCCTCTGTAGCATTGGGGCATGGTTGACTTGAGGGAGGCTTCTCTGCTCCTTGAAGTCTTTGAACCATGATTTAAGGACTTCAATAGCTCAGACATGGGTGAGGTTTTTCATAGGAGTGGGTGGGTGAGATTCTGTGGCCTGTGCTGTGCAGGAGGTCAGACTAGATGATCAGAATGGTCCCTTCTGACCTTAGTATCTATGAATCTATGAATCTATGAATAACCTCTTTTACAGTATACCATCTCCATTTTAATTTCCAATCCTGGCTAGGGCTGAGTTGTGTGAATGTGATTAATAATGTTTAATTTTAACTAATGTTTTCTGAACCTCAAAAAGAAGTTTGGTTCTAGTTTGTCACAACATGAACTAGGAGAAGTTAAGGAGGTTAGCTCTAACATAACAATATACCTCTCTGTAGTTGTTCTGGTTTTATATGAAGAAGCCTCCTGCCCTCCCCAAAAAACCCAAGGAAACTCTCAGCTACTCTGACAAACTTTCATTCAACATCATGAAACACAGCCTAAACTGCCACACTTTTTAAAAGTAGTATTTTTGAGACATGAGTAATTATTTTAGGCATGTTTTTATGATGGACGGAGAGAAAGGACCAAATTCTCAGTTTGTGGAAAACCAGGTACACACTAGAAATAGTGACATCAGGTAGGGCTGTGGGTTTTTTGTTTGGTTGATTCTTTTTTTTTGACTACATTTCTGTATCTTCAAAAGCCATAGTGTAGTGCAGTTATACTGGCATAAAAGTGCTTTTGCTGATAAATTTATTATGCTCAATAAACCAAAGCACTATAACAGCAAAACCATTTTTTTCCCTGGGAAAAGCTGTGTCTATAAAAGGAGGGTTTGCTAGCATAGCTATATGCGTTCCTAATTCAGGCCTGCCTAAATCAACTTAGCTCTAGTGCAGTGGTTCCCAAACTTGTTCCACTGCCTGTGTAGGGAAAGTCCCTGGCGCACCGGGCTGGTTTGTTTACCTGCCGTGTCTGCAGGTTCGGCCGATTGCGGCTCCCAGTGGCCACAGTTCGCTGCTCCAGGCCAATGGGAGCTGCTGGAAGCGGTGGCCAGTACGTCCCTTGGCCCGTGCCCACCAGGGGCTTTCCCTACACAAGCGGCGGAACAAGTCTGGGAACCCTGCTCTAGTGATTTCAGTACATATGGTCTGATCCTGCACCTTTTGAAGTCAATGGCAACACATACTGTCTGCAAAGATAGAAACTCAAATTCTGTAGCAGGTACTGACATATCAATTTTATTACCTGCATGTGTGGAAAAATAATTTTAAAAAGTAACCTTTCCAGACCATACAGATGTTACTTCATTAACCAAAACTCTGAAAATCAATAAAATATAAGGCGTGTTTTAAAAAAAAAATTGCAGCTTTTAAAAGCTATGAGCAAAGATCAACTTTTTCAGCCTCTCCAGGCTCCTGAACTGTTGTCTGAATTTTATTATTTATAATGGCTGAGACCTCCATATGAAAAAATAATATTTAGGAAATGGCTCTTTTACAAGCTATATCTTGAACACTTTAGCATGTTACAAATTACTAAGAAAAAATAGTCTATATTCTCTATCAGTAACATATGTAACCAAAACGGAAGGTACTTAGCTTAGGTGTAGATGATGTATATCATGTGACTGACACCTTTTATTACACAGCATACATGAATTTTCTGTATGCAAGGGTGAAATTTACTCTGGGCAGAGACCACAAGAACTATGTGCTACTTTAAATCCCATTTCAACCTTATTTTAAGGACTTAAGTGGGACTTAGTGCATAGGCCTTGAGGTGAGTCTCTGTACTGGGTAAATTAAGTTGATGGTACAGAAGATGTATAGGAGTCTGTAATCATTATACAGGTGAAACTTTTGCCAAGAAAGAGCTCAGCTTGACTTACAGATTACATTGGCCCTAGTAAGATCTATGCAAAAGTGACTTTTTTCTTTTTCTTTTGTGGTATTGCAAAGCTTTTTTAAGTCTATTTAACTGGTTTTATTTATTTATTTATAATTTCTGGACATTGGCTATTTTTCACATCTAGGCCTTCAAAGATGCTAAAAGTCACTTACACTTGAAATGAAGTGACAGCCTCTAGGTATTTTTTATAAAAATGATTGATTACCGAGGATTTTTAAAATGGAGGGCCAGATCCTCCACTGGTGTAAATCAATGTGGCTCCCATGAAGTCAATGGAACTACAGTGATTTACATCAATGGAGAATCTGGCTAGGAACTCCTCAGAAATTAAGTTTGGAGGAACTGGTCAACAACCTCCCTCCACTTCCTTAGCATATTAAATTCTATGTGTTTTTTGAAAACTGCGTATGACCAGCATGCCTCCCTCCTGGCTACTGCTGATTGCTGCACGGCTGAACCCTTTCCAACTTTCTTTCTCTGAATTTGATCCAGATGCTGTTCATACACATAGATGTCTGTGGCCTGAAAGGTGGTCCAACTCCCTGTTTGTAACTATGATTCATAGATTCATAGATATTAAGGTCAGAAGGGCCCATTATGATAATCTAGTCTGACCTCCTGCACAATGCAGGCCACAGAATCTCACCCACTCACTCCTGCAATAAACCTCTCACCTATGTCTGAGCTACTGAAGTCCTCAAATCGTGGTTCAAGGAGCAGAGAATCCTCCAGCAAGTGACCCGTGCCCCAGGCTACAGAGGAAGGCGAAAAACCTCCAGGGCCTCTTCCAATCTGCCCTGGAGGAAAATTCCTTCCCGACCCCAAATATGGCGATCAGCTGAACCCTGAGCATATGGGCAAGATTCACCAGCCAGATACCCAGGAAAGAATTCCCTGTAGTAACTCAGATCCCACCCCATCTAACATCCCATCACAGGCCATTGGGCCTATTTACCATGAATATTTAAAGATCAATTAATTGCCAAAATCATGTTATCCCATCATACCATCTCCTCCATAAACTTATCGAGTTTAATCTTAAAGCCAGATAGGTCTTTTGCCCCTACTGCTTCCCTTGGAAGGCTATTCCAAAACTTCACTCCTCTGATGGTTAGAAACCTTCATCTAATTTCAAGTCTAAAATCCCGATGACCAGTTTATATCCATTTGTTCTTGTGTCCACATTGGTACTGAGCTTAAATAATTTCTCTCCCTCTCTGGTATTTATCCCTCTGATATATTTATAGAGAGCAATCATATCTCCCCTCAACCTTCTTTTGGTTAGGCTAAACAAGCCAAGCTCCTTGAGTCTCCTTTCATAAGACAGGTTTTCCATTCCTCGGATCATCCTAGTAGCCCTTCTCTGTACCTGTTCCAGTTTGAATTTATCCTTCTTAAACATGGGAGATCAGAAGTGCACACAGAATTCCAGGTGAGGTCTCACCAGTGCCTTGTATGATGGTACTAAAACTTCCTTATTTCTACTGGAAATACCTCGCCTGATGCATCCCAAGACCGCATTAGCTTTTTTCACGGCCCTATCACATTGGCGGCTTATAGTCATCCTATGATCAACCAATGTTCCAAGGTCCTTCTCCTCCTCTGTTACTTCTAATTGATGCATCCCCAGCTTATAACTAAAATTCTTGTTATTAATCCCTAAATGTATAACCTTACACTTCTCACTATTAAATTTCATCCTATTACTATTACTCCAGTTTACAATGTCATCCAGATCTTCCTGTATGATATCCCGGTCTCTTTCTAAATTGGCAATACCTCCCAGCTTTGTAACATCTGCAAACTTTATTAGCACACTCCCACTTTTTGTGCCGAGGTCAGTAATAAAAAGATTAAATAAGATTGGTCCCAAAACTGATCCCTGAGGAACTTCACTGGTAACCTCCCTCCAGCCTGACAGTTCACCTTTCAGTATAACCCGCTGTACTCTCCCTGTTAAACAATTCCTTATCCACCTTTCAATTTTCATATTGATCCCCATCTTTTCCAATTTAACTAATAATTCCCAAACGCCTTACTGAAATCTAGGTAAATTAGATCCACTGGGTTTTCTTTGTCTAAAAAATCAGTTACTTTCTCAAAGAAGGAGATCAGGTTGGTTTGGCGTGATCTACCTTTTGTAAAACCATGTTGTATTTTGTCCCATTTACCATTGACCTCAATATCCTTAACTACTTTCTCTTCAAAATGTTTTCCAAGACCTTGCATGCTACAGGCCTGTAGTTACCCAGATCACTTTTTTTCCTTTCTTAAAAATAGGAACTATGTTAGCAATTCTCCAATCGTACGGTACAACCCCTGAGTTTACAGATTCATTAAAAATTCTTGCTAATGGGCTTGTAATTTTATGTGCTAATTCCTTTAATATTCTTGGATGAAGATTATCTGGGCCCTCTGATTTAGTCCCATTAAGTTGTAAGGGAACTATGAGGTGAATTATCTTCCTCTTAAACTGCCCAAAGTCAGCAAATGGGCGTGCCAGCATTTTTGGCAGTAAATCAGAGGGCATTGTGTGATTGCGATGGATTTAAGGCCAAGGGGGCAGCAGAGAGAGCTCTACCTCACTATGATGAAAGCAGCTGGATCAAAAGAGTAGGCAGACTTTGTGCAAAAAAACTATACAAAATCATGTAAAAAGAGCAGCTGCTGATGTAGTAAAATGTAACTCAATGGGTGCTGATTCAGTGGCAGTCAGATTGTGTGCTTTTTTTTTTCTCTCTCATAATGTACTGCATGTATTCTGGATAATACTGTTATGCATGATTCCTTGTTTAGGCATTAGTGTTATATATTGCCTATATTTGTTCTGTTCAATCTGCACAGGCCCAGATCGTAAACCACAGGCACATTGGTGTGTAGTTACTCCCATGTGTAATCCCACTGATGTCAGTATAAACTATGTGACAATGAATCATGTGAGCAATAGACCAGACATTCCATTTATGGTCAGCTTCCATCACCCCCGTTCATGTGGAGTAATACCTTATTCCTGGATTAATCCAATTTACTGCTGTTGATTTCAGTTGGACTATTCAAGAAGTAGGTATCACTCCATGTGAATTAGTGTGGCAGAATCTAGCCTGTAATTATTAGCAGTATGCTGTTTTGATTTATTTGCTCCTTGGCTACATTTTGTTCTATGAAATCAAAAGAAGTAGGTATTGAAAAGCATTCAGAGGACTGATCATCTCCTCATTGCCACTGAAATATTTTTTCCATGTCATGTCAGCTCCTTTCAAGGCACTTTTCACTATCAATTTTCACACTAGACTCAATGTAAAAGAAAAGCCAATAAAAGTGATTACACATTCTTTGAAGCTTGGTTTTTATTAACTGTCATTCATAAAATGGACAGGTGGTCTATAAACCAGCTGATATCATTAGACATTTTTTCTTCAAAATGTTTAGCCTCTGACTTGCTAATGTAAATGCTGTTTGTAACGTGTTCATGGAACCCAGGGAAAATAATATTGTAGAAATTAAAGATGGCAAAGACTTTAGGTCATCTAGTACATGACAACAAATGATTGTTCCCTACAGTACTGTATATTTACTTTTCTTTACCTTTTTGTTAGTATATACTACTCTGAAGGTTTCCCTTAAACTAACACTGATGTCTGGATCAGATACACCTGAGAGAAACATAATAAACTTGAGCTTTTTGGACACACTTGTGGACATACACACAAATTTACAATGTCAGAATTTTGCCTAGGAACATTCAGCATATAATTCTAACCTGGATCAAATGTAAGAAATGTGTAGAGACGGATATGAAATCTGTATTATATACAAGACCTGAGGACTCCATCTGAAAAAAATAATAAAGTTTAGGTAATGTTCCTTGGCAAGCTTAATCCTGAATGCATAATTTCATCCAGTCTTTTCATCTTCAAGGCCTCAATCTGTCCTATGGTTTGGGATGGTACAAATACTAACCTATCTGTATTGTCTCTGTGATCTTCTTTCATCCCATTCTTACAGTGGACAAATTAATTTATGTCCAGTGTTTGTGTCCTTGGAAGATGAAGTGGATTTGGAGATGCGCAGTATATACTGCTTCAAAAATGTCATTTGTTTAAATAGTAAAGGGCTATTCCAAACATGCAGTTTTTTACTTAGTACATTTAAAGCCACATTAATGGGATGTAGATTAAGAGGACAGTCCTTTTAGTGGCTAAAATATAAAGTAAGAAAAACATTTTTCCTTTGCTAGGAGTACCCGACTTCTGTAACAAATATTTATATTTGCTGAAGCCATTTTATTCAGCTCTTTAGAGGCTTTAATTCACCTATATGTCATGATTAGAAGGTACCCAAATTTCCAAATTCAGAAGGGTCCAATGCCTACTGACGTCAACGGATAGGTTCCCATTGTTAAACTTGTTTCTTTACACAGCTAAAGCGTCTCACGTGAAAGGGTAGAAGTGAATAAAGATGCTGAGCTTGCAAATCTGCCAAATCTTTCACCTTCTCAGATCCACTCTAGTTTTGACAGCTGTTCCCTTTCCATTCCTTTTTCCACCATTTCCAATTTCTAGGATAGGAAAAACAAAAAAAGCTAGATTTTCTTTTCTTTTAAAACCACACTTGTATGGATCTAGTATCACCAACAATTTCTGGATCAGTCTTGCTACTAATATGATAAACTGAGATTGTATGGGTATATATTGTTGCAGGAGACAATAGGGATTTGATTTGTTTGGATAACTGTCCTATGGATTGTAGGCTGGGCAATAAACTTTTATGTAGAGTTTGATAATGGTAGAATAAGCACAAATCAGTCAAACATCAGATATATCAAACAGGCATGTGATTTACCATTTTATTGCCAGTTTTGAATATATTATCGTCCCATGGAAGCCAATGGGTGTTCTGCCATTTAATTCAATTGAAGGATGATCTGGCATTTTAGAGTAGGGTCCAAAACAAAACTCAACCCAAACTATTAATCGGAATCCTCCTGAATTTTATAAAGAGGGTTACTTCAGAATTCTAGCCTACATTCATATCCAAAGATCATCATGCACTCCAAAATCTACTATAACCCACTCACCTCCTGGTTGTGGTGCTCTGTCCCACCTAGTGGCAACAAGACCACTTAGAGAGACTTTAATGAGTCTACTCTACATCATTAGCTAAGGGCCATACGGCTTTTAGCTCATGCTGTAGAGGCTCATACATATAGCTTCAGAGGTCTCAGGTTTGATCCCGCCTGCCATCAGCCAGGGTCTGTCTATTTACACTAGTGCAGAAACATAATGCCTGGAAAACTTGTATACATACCTAATATACATGTTCTGGAGAATTGGGAAATATCCACTATTTTTTATGAATATTGTGCATGCCTCTGTGTGTTTATGATGGGTTATTTGCTATGGAGTTAGATCAAATTGGGTTGTTAGAGGTACCATGAAGGAAAGGTGAGACAATGATACAGATAAGAGCCCTTGAGGGGAACAATGAGAGAGCTGTTGATTGGGGGGGAAATCCCTCCCGGGGCTCCATCCAAGCTATAATTGTTTACTCTTTCCAAAGCTAAACCAAGGATCAAAGAAGGACATTAAATCATTACAGGAACCCAGGCCTACAAAAGGGAGCGGGGTTAACCAAGCTTAGAGAAACTATCCAGGGAATGTCAGTGAGAATTGACCTACATACAAGGAGACACAGAGAAGCAGTCTGCAGCAACCTGGTTGTAACTTGGCCCCTAGGGGGTGCCAGGGCTAACTTATGTCTACCTTGCACACAGGGACTTGAAGGGGATGCCAAGTGCAGGTAAAACTATATGCACATAGAGAAGTGGATTTAAAGCGAAGAGACCTAAGTTCTGTGCACCCTTTGGCAAATAAATCATACTTTGTTTTAGAGCAGCTGCTTCTGTGTCACTGCATATTGTTACTATCCACAGGCTCCTGAAGGGAAACTCATGCAGGGCCAAGTCTAGTGACCCTGCTAAGTATTATGGTGGGCAACCAGGGGGTGTATTTCAGAGATCTGGTCAGAGAATGGTTGGATCACAAGGTCTCACCACAAAATGAAATGGAGTCATAGTTCTGTCATTTGAAAGGATTCACTTGGGGGACTGGAAAAAAGGCAGCCTACCCAAGGACTATGACATGCAAATCAAGGGTTGTGCATGTGCACCAGAGAACAAACATTTAAAAATTTGACTGCATAATGTATCAATGGATGGTAATCTATTTCTCTCTCTCTTTGCAACTTCTGCCTCAAGGTAGATTCACTTTTTGATTACATGAAAGAAGCACATCTGCTTTAATAATAATGATTGCAGTAATGTACACCTGGATGATCTTTTCCCCAGGAAATGTAAAGGAAGTAAACTTTCCCAGATTTTGACCTACAGTCCTGCATCCAACGAAGTTACACATATTGCTTTAGTATAGAATGCCTGCACTGGTCAAACCAAATGAAACAAAAAGAGGCCGAATAGCAATCTTATTTCATAAAGTTCTTCCATTATCTGTAGAACCAAATTCTGTTGTCAGATCTGTATATGCAATGCAATAGCAAATATTTAAAAACAGAGTTTGGAACCTAGAAAATAGTCTGAGCCTCTCGGTCAATAAGTTAAAAAAAAGTTAATATTTAAATACTGAGTCAATAGGAATCTGAATTCTTTGGCACAGATTATAATATCACTACTGTACATCAGTTCCTCATTCAAAAATTAATTATGTTGGTTGCATGCTCAATGCCAAATTATAATGATATAGTACATCTAGGTCTGAACTTCTCTCCATTTATTTGAGCTAACCTTTGGATGACAGCTGGGGTGTTGTATTCCTTGTAGTCCAATTGTTCCTTTTGGTTGTATATTCGTACTACCGTGCCAAATTCAGCCTTTAAATGTATGAGAGTGATTTCAGCGTGAGACACCTGCAAGAATCTGAGGGCAGCATTTGTCTTATGGGGTTTATTCTTTAACTCCTTTCTCCTCAAAGCCTCCTTCACACAGTGAGTAATTAAATAAATAGCACAATATACTTCTCCAGTTATGTTTTCTCACCACATTTGGAGACATATTTCCTCTAAATTCTAATTATTCTGGAGAAAAATACCTTGACCCTGACTTTATTAAGTCTTTTAGCATAGATTTCTCTTGAAACAATCTCCTTTGAGGCAACACATACAAATCTCTGAGTTTTACTCAGCCCATATATGAAAAGTGTTATAATAGCATATGACACAAAATAGAGTAGATAACTGATGATAAATTCATAGCTGTAAGTAGATACTGTGAGACAGATCAAATCTGTGGAATCACAGAAAATCAATTCCCCCTTCCTCCCACTTAAATGTATTTCTCTTTAATCAAACCTTCTTCGTACACTAAGCCAACCTGAAAATGGAGTTCTTTCCCTAGCTAAGCTAAATTCATGGGGTTACAAATGTGCTGCCTGCTTGCCTAGCCCTTGAAATATGATCAGGTTAGAAGCTGAACCCCCAAAATTTCCACCAAACAAGCTGAGAATGAATAGATATATCAAACCTGCTGATGTAAAATTTTCAGGAGTACCATAAATCTCTTTATAGGTCTCACTGCTTGATGCCAACCCAGAGTAAATATCAATTCCTATCTAGGCAGAATCTCCCTTAGCTACGTCCTTGTAAAAAAGGAGCCAATAGATCCTCCTTTAATATTAATGGAAACTGAGAACACATAACAGAACTCCTCTTGTCAAAAAACTAACTTCAATGAATTCTCCAGTTTCTTCAGGTGTTTAATAGGTTTTCTCTCCTGATGTTGAACATGCTCATTGATTCAGGAGGAGATAATTATTTTCCAGGCCCTGGACATTTTTGCCTGAATGTTTCTTTTGGACAAATTTATAAATGGTTCTGAAGCAAAGTAAGAGTTAACATTATTTTGCAAACAAGGAGATTTTGTTGAAGATACCATACAAGAGGTGACCGAATTTTTCTTTCCATAGTAGATCAGACTGGGTTTATTAGTAACCGAAAACAAAACAATGAGAATAATAACCTGTGAGAATCCAACGACACACTTTGGCCCAGGCTCTTTTTGTATAAAATGTTTAATTCTTATTTTCTCACTCCTTTGCCAGTGCATTTAATCTCCTTTGTTTGCATCAGAGAATGATCAGGAACATGAGTCAGGTGTTTACTTTTCTTCATTTGAAATATCTTCTCATTTTGACTGTTTACACTCTTACAATCATAAAGTACCAGTTAAAATAAATGGCATACTGTAGATTAATCTAACCTATATAACATTGCACTTCATTTACTCTGGCCTGTAATGCGCCAAATAACTTGAAGGTCTGGTGAACGATTCGTCAGACTGGCTACATCTGAGCTTCATTGACAATGGGATTGTGAATGATTGGCTGCTTATTAACTATAGATCTCATGTTGATCCATGCTACTTTCATTACCTGAGACTCTTTTGCACAATGTGAATGTATGGTAGTGAGTGTCTGGTATTTCTGCCACATTACAGAACAGGAGGTCCCTAGGGAGCCTGGCACTATGATTTCTTTGCAGAAATGTATTAGGCAGAGCAGGTGAGCTTGGAGATGTCTCATGTCACCTTGATATAATCTTTTGCACCACTAGGTCAAAATTGAGGAAGGGAGAAAAAAAAGTGAGAGTGTTTGTTCTTTTTTTTCTCCCCTTTATTCCTGTTCCTTTGTTTTCTCTGTTGTCACTCCATTCATCCATCAATATGCCTGTCTTGCAATCAACAATGGCCAATTTGCATATTTGACAATGGAATTAACCCAGTTTTGAGTTGGAAACTTATTTTGGAATTTCTGTATTTTATTGTTTTTGAAGAAGCCCAGCTCTGTATAATAAAATATTGTCAAAAAAGGTCAATGATTCCCACTGCTACTTCTCCTATATGAAGCCCATGTCCCCCTACCACTAGAAAAACTTCACCAGAGAAAATATTTATTTTTAGGATGAGGTAAGCAGACAGCTTTTTGTTGTGGGATAGGAAGGTGCTCAAAAGTAGGGAATATATGATCTCCCACATAGAAACACTGTATATGGTATCATCTTATCCTGAGGCCGAATATCAGAGTGAGGAAACTTCAGAAAAAAGAGGGGCAGTTGAAGGAAATTATGGGAGAAGTGATGTAAAACACTATTGGTCAGATACTTTCTGGTGCCCCTTTGAAGTAGAAGAGCAAGAATTGTGCTTCCAATGCAAGTACTGAACATACCTGGTCTGTTCTCTTTTAGGGAATGATTTCCGCTGGTAAAAAGTAGCAATTTTTGTGCTCTTTGTTTGTTTCATCAATATAATTTGATGAATACAGAAACTCATATGATTTTCAGATAAGCATCTGCATTTTTGGATTCTTACTCAAACCAAACTTCCAAACTCTTTGACGCTGGCCCATTATTAGCATATTATCTTTTCAATGTAGATGAAAAACTTCTGTTGACATTAATGAGAGATATTTGCCTATTTCAAATAGCATAGCTAGCTTAGTGCAAAGATCATTTGACACATTGCTGCAAATTCTCCCAGCTTAAGTTAAGAATCCTTGTCCCTCTGGAATTGTCTCTTCCACTTTTGCATATCCTTGTCAAATGACAATGAGTAGTGCTCTTCATCTGCAAAGAGTAAGAGGGTTGACTCAGTCACACCCTGAGTGTCTAATATACAGATTGGCAATAATGGTATATGAAATTCCAATGGATGACTTAAAAAAAAAAGGTTGAGCGTAAACAGATACAGTTCTTCAACAGAGTTGTTAAAACTCCATATTCAGTATGTTTTAAATAAACATTTGGAATGTAATTAGCCTACCATATGTAGCCTATTAAACATAACTCTACAACTTTTAAGTTTCTGTGCTAATCAATTGCCCATTATGAACATTTGTTGAGATCAACCCTCATATATAGAAAATATCCTGCATCATAAAACATCATATGTTTTAGTAGTAAATTTATTCTGAATAAAAAATCATCTATTTTGCCTTTTAAAATCCAAATACAACTCATACTGGTAGCCCAGTGGGCTAACTTACCTTGATTATAATCACTGCTTTGCATTATATTCAGCAGTAATGCAAGAAACGTACAGGCCTGTATTGTATAAGACATTAGCTTCAGAAAATTAGAATAAGGTTTGAGACCTATGAACTTTGAACAGATAAACAGCCCAACAGAAAGCTCCAAGTCTTGGGGAGCTGAAAAGAGAGTATTTTAAGGTATATTTCTGACCACAGGAACATGACCCAACCACAAGAGTGTCCTGGCAACAAACTGACATAAAAAACAGGAGCTACATCCGTAGAAACCTAACCACAAGATAGCCATGGTAACCAATTGACATATATGATAATCAGTTGAGATCATTGACATACTAACCTATAGGAGAAGGACACTCCAACATTAGTAAGGTGAGGAAATACAAATAAGGAAAGAGGGAAATACCCCTACTGAATATGCATTAAACATAGAGACGTCAGTGAAACATATTACAAAAGTGGCATCCCATTCTAGGGACAGTAGAAGGAGATATAATCCTTGGAAGGTGCCAAAATGATGGACACTGGTGATGAGGGAAAAGATGATGAAAAAGATCATGGATAACATTTCAGGTTGTTCTACCAGGCATGGTGTGAGTATATGAATGTGCAGATGTACATTCTTTAGTACATTTATCTACCTTACTAAATTGGAGTATTTGTGACTGTGCTCGATGTATTCATAAACTATTTGTAAATATAGAAGAGTTCCTAAAATGTTAGTGTTGCAGCTGTGCACATTGGGGTTCCCAACTATATAATAATTTGAATTAATACTGAGCCTGATCTTGGCACAAGAACCTGTCAACCCTCAGAATGATAACTGGGGATTCTTAAGTAATCTATATGGTTAATACATAATTTATAGATTGGGCTACATAATTAAGACACTCAGTGGTTAATAAATATTTAGCTCCCCAACTCCCATTATCATTAATGGAAGTTGTGTCCTTAATCCACTATCCTCAGCTCTGGAAATCTGTCCCAAGAGACACAGTCACAGAGAAAGTAGAATTCTTGAGCCAGGATGTCTTCTTGAATTGTTGCTAAGTGAGTAGAAATGGAATTTCTAGCAGATAGAACTGGGCAGGAACTGGATTTTCCATTTCACATGAAATTCCATGATTTCACAATTTTTCTGATTTGAGATGAAACAAAAAGCCTAAAATTTCAAAATTCTCCCAGGAGGTGAAATTCCAAAAAAAGTTTAGATAGGTTAGTGGAAACATTTCATTCCTTTTCTGACAGGTCTATACCACAAAATAAGAGACATTATAAAATGAAAAGTCATTTAGAAGCAAAAGATTGAAATGTCCCATTCCAGAAATGTCAAAATTGAACCCTTCAACCTTATTAAAATGCTTTGTTTCAACTTTTTCCCCAAAACAAAATTTCATGTAAATTGAAACATTTCCACAGAATATTTTGTTTTCAATTAATTGACATTTTTTTGAAAAATGTTCCATCAGAAAATTTCCAACTAGCTCTACTTGCAGAGTGAGGCACTGCTTAACATGAGGAAGGCAACAGCACATGGTCCTAATTTTGTGGAAAGCGTATTAGAAATACAATATTTTAAAAGACTATATTTTAGTCTGACAAGAGAACTTCATGTTTGTTACACTTATGTAGAAAAATTTTTACTTTATGTGCGAGATTCTGCCATCCTTACTTATACGTATACTGGGTAGTATCTTACTGTTCCCAGAGCCCCCTTATGTCAGAGGGACTATTTGTGAAGTAAGTTCTACTCAGTGTGAACAACAGTGGCAGAATTTGGCCCTAGCTCAGTTAAGATTTTTAAGAGACTTCCTATTAATTTTTTGGCTTTAAATGGCTTTGGGCAGAATGTTTATCCAGTCCCAAAGAACTTTGCAGTATAGCTGGGCAATCCAGGATGAACCTCAATAACTTTCCCAAAGTAAACTGAAACCATAGGTCTGGCTGATATACAAGTGTCACCTCATTCACCCCAACCTCTAACTCCCTGTCCCAAACTCCAATAAACCCCATGCTGAGTTAATCTGGCTGTAAAACTTCAATCTGGCACATGTTAAAACATGCCTTTGACTCAGGGAAACTCAGAATGTGAGAGTTGAACAGAGCATCTGGCCAAACCAAGTAGAGAAATAGTATATCTGCTGCACCCAAGATAAAAAATGACGTGAAAGGCAGGAGTTCAGGGTCTTTTTGGAGGACACAGTTGGCTCCAAGAGATGGGAGAGGCTCACTGAAGGCAAAGTTCAGGCTCAGGGGAAGGATGAGGTCAAAGGGAGGGACAATAATCTGTTTTGGGAGAAGAGTTATAAAAGGTGGTCCTGGAAGAAGCGGGAAGTTGGATAAGCATCTGAATTTTTCATGGCTAATCCAAACCAAACCTCTAATTCAATTGAGGTCCCTCTATCACCATTATAAATGCATCTGCTGGTGGAAAATGTAAGAGAGGTTCAGAGATTGACTAATCAAAGACAAAAATACTCCATGTCATACACCGACACACCCAGCCTGAAAAGAAAATGGTTTTTAAGCCAAATAAAGTAATAGGGATTCAGACAAAAAAAATAAAAACATCTGAAAATGCCTCCCTTTTAAAATTATTTTAAAAATCATCATTGAATAGGAATTTACTTCACTGTAATTTCTTTGAGAGAGAGTGACAAGGCTTAACCAATAATTAGACTGAAGAGCACATTCCACATGAGATGATAACATTTTTTATGTGCATCACATTTTTATAACATCAATTGAAGCAATTATTAGTTAAAGAGGAAAAGCTATACTGTCCACTGGTGTAGTGTATTTTGTTCCAGATGCGGAGAGCTAGTGAATCGCTGAACACTGTGAGGTGGTGCTGTGCAGTATAAACAGGTGCAGCTTTTATTTATAGTCCTGTCTGGATAAGTGAACAGGACAAGTTACTACTTCATACATCTCAAAATATGCTCTCTTTAGTGAAATAATATTCCCCCATGCCTACAAAATAATTTTTTCCACATGTGTTTGGTTCCATTATGCTCATCTTCACCATATGGCCCTTTTTGTCGCCCCCATTTTGCTTATGAAACAAGTCAGATATGTAAAAAGGATACTGCTTGGTGCAACATGAAATATTCTAAGGATCCTCTGGGATTATACTGTTATGTTACAGTTAATTATATCCAAAGACATGACATCCCTAGGCTGTGGATAAGGCCCCAAAGTGTTTAGGAAGCTTTGGACTTATGGACAAACCTGGTGATTTGGAAGGGCATGTGAGCTGCTTTTTTAAAGACTAATTAATTTCCCCAGCATTTATTAAGGCTGCCTCCTACAATTCTAGATCCTTCCTTTTTTGGTGAAGAAAACTAATAATAGGACACAAAGGGTTATTTTATATAATTTACATTCAAGTACATTTACTTCAGAATGCTGTAGAGCCCTGAATAGAGATGGATATTAAAGGAAATTAAACAAATTAATTAAAGGAAAGTTTTCCTGTGCCAGGAAGGCTTCCGTTCACCTGAAAAAGAAGGAGGGGAAATTAGGATAAGCAGAAACATTTTGCATTGCAGTCAGAAGGAAAAGTACTTGGTTCCAAAGCTTGAATTTCAATACATTTTATAACCTGAATCTTTTTTCCCCACTAAAGATAAATATAGCTGGTTTTCAAGCTTAAAGGACCAGATCCTTAACTGCTGTAATTTGGTGAAGCTCCATTTAAAGCAATATGCTGATTTACCCCAATTGAGGATTTAGCTCAGTTCATTTCCTTGTATCACTGATAGAAAATAAAGAATTTGAGCAGTGTCAGGGAACGTAAATCCATCCCTGAGATAATTCTGTTCCTCTGACCCACGTCTTTCTTCTTTGCCTCCTCAGTCCATTACTCTCCAACAATACTGTTCCTCCAGATTGTCCTGTCTTCTACCCTTCAGCCTTACCTCACAAGACCCCACATTAGAGCTGTTCAAGAAAGGGGTTTTTATTTCCTCGGGAAAACCTTAGATTTAATCAGAAAGCTGAAAGCCTCCTAAACAGAATTTTTGTTTACAGTTTTCAGCTGAAGCTTTTTCAGCAGTTCTGGCATGTTGTATTTTGACGAGGGTGACCAGATGTCCTGTTTTCTCGGGACAGTCCTGTATTTAAGACCGCCTGCATGTGTCCTGACTTTTTCTGAAAAACGGGCAAATTGTCCCATATTTTCTGTTTTCCCCTAATCAGTACTGGCAGGTCTTGCTGCTGGCTGGATCCCCGCTCACCAGTCATCCATCCACCCACCATCAGTGAATGGGAGAGGGTCCCATGGCTGATGATGGGGGTGGGTGTGCAAGGCTGGTGGTGGGGCAAAGATGCAGCGCGTGGAGCCAGCCGCTCCCGCTGTTGATCAGTCAGCGCTGCCCCCAGTGCATGCCGGCTCTCATCCAGCAGGAGCCCGCCCCCATCCTGTTTCTGGTTGGCACTGGCTGTGCGTTGTGAGCTGCGGTGGTTGGTAAGTGGGGGCAGGAGCTAGGCGGCGGCCGGCTACGTGTCACCTCTGCTGCCCACCCATTGGCTTTTTATATGCTTCCCCCTCACTGTCTTCTCCCTGCTTTTGCCCCTTCACCCTCCCCATCCCCGCTGCTCCTCCATTCCCCCCCCCCAACGGGCACGTCCTGTTCCCAGCGCGGCGCAGAGAACCAGCCCCGGGGCGGGAGTGCTCAGCTGACCGACAGCCTGGCCGGCAGGCTCCTTCCTTTCCCCACTGCCTCTGGCTGGGCTGGCACCCCGGGAAAGGCAAGACCCTCCAGCCCAGGGCTCTAACCAGGAGGGGCCTAACCCTGCATGTGCCGAAGCCCCGCACAGCACTGGCGTGGTGAAGCCTCTCTGCCCCTCAGCTAAGCCCTCGGGTGGCAGGGGGAGGAAGCAATTTCTAGCCTGTTCATGCCCTAAACCTGCAGACTGCACAGCAGCCCCTGGGGAAGGGGCTTAGCACCCTCTTCACCTCCCACCTCGGGTCCTGCCTCCAGGGAGCGTGGGGCTGCTCTGTCCCCTAGGCACCCTCCTCTGCTGAGCCACCTCTCTGGCTGGGTTTGCTGGAGCCCCCAGCAGTCAGGTTCCTTGGGCCCTGGTGCACAATGCATCCTTAGGGCTTAACCCCTTCCTGCCCACACTGTAGCCGGGGGAGAGGAGGTGGCTGGATTATGTCTGTGGCCAGCAGCAACAT
Organism: Dermochelys coriacea; assembly: GCF_009764565.3. Lineage (NCBI taxonomy): Eukaryota > Metazoa > Chordata > Testudines > Dermochelyidae > Dermochelys > Dermochelys coriacea. The sequence goes on from NC_050068.2 coordinate 332,394,759, forward strand.
AGAAGTGTTAGATGCCTTTTGATGCTGTGCAGGGAGGAATAGACAAGCTGCTTCCAGCCACATGGGATGGCGGGGGGTGGGAAAGAGATGAGCTCTGCAAAAACACAGACCAGGTCATCCCTTCCCTTCCCTGTATCTGGAAGCAGCTCCGGTTTCTTCCCTCCCGTACAGTGCCAAAAGGCTGCTGCTGGCCACATTCCGGTGTGAACCTGGCAGAAAGCCGGGCGGGGGGCATGTGACCCTACATCCCCTGCCCCCCTTCAACTTGTTGCCTCAGCAAGACGCAGTGCCAGGCACCAGGAGAGGCGGGTACGTCCTGGGGCTGAGGCAGGCATGGAGGGTGGAGAGCACAGGGTAGGGAAGGTCGGGTCAGTCAGTCACCCCCCTGTGTGAGAGAGGTGTACAGGAGCATGTGTGTGTCACCCCTCCCTGTGTGAACCCTGAAGCCTTCAAGATAAGAAGGTAAATTAAAAGAATCCAACTACGCAGTATTTCTTTTTAAGAGGGGTCAGTCAACTTGATGCTAATTTGAATGTTTGTATGATTGACAGCCATTGAACTCACTTGAATACGAGTCATTTTACTAGGTGTCTCCTATTAGCATAAGAAAATATGGTCAGCCTACTTTTGACAAAAGAATGCTGAAAAATGATCCCAAAATGTTCAGTTTTTGACTGAACACTTTTGAACAAAATGTGAAAATTTTCAAAGAAAGCAAAAACTTTCCACAAGTTTTCGTTTTGTTAAAAATCCAATTTACCATTGGGAAACCAGTTGGAGAACACATCAATCTCTCTGGTCATTCGATTACACACCTAAAAGAAACAGATTGACAGAGCCAGAAGAGTACCCAGAAGTCACCTACTACAGGACAGGCCCAACAAAGAAAACAACAGAACGCCACTAGCCATCACCTTCAGCCCCCAACTAAAACCTCTCCAACGCATCATCAAGAATCTACAACCTATCCTGAAGGACGAGCCATCACTCTCACAGATCTTGGGAGACAGGCCAGTCGTTGCTTACAGACAGCCCCCCAACCTGAAGCAAATACTCACCAGCAACCACACACCACACAACAGAACCACTAACCCAGGAACCTATCCTTGCAACAAAGCCCGTTGCCAACTCTGTCCACATATCTATTCAGGGGATACCATCATAGGGCCTAATCACATCAGCCACACTATCAGAGGCTCGTTCACCTGCGCATCTACCAATGTGATATATGCCATCATGTGCCAGCAATGCCCCTCTGCCATGTACATTGGCCAAACTGGACAGTCTCTACGTAAAAGAATGAATGGACACAAATCAGACGTCAAGAATTATAACATTCAAAAACCAGTTGGAGAACACTTCAATCTCTCTGGTCACTCGATCACAGACCTAAGAGTGGCTATACTTCAACAAAAAAGCTTCAAAAACAGACTCCAACGAGAGACTGCTGAATTGGAATTAATTTGCAAACTGGACACAATTAACTTAGGCTTGAATAGAGACTGGGAATGGATGAGTCATTACACAAAGTAAAACTATTTCCCCATGGTATTTCTCCCCCCCACCCTACCCCACACTGTTCCTCTGATATTCTTGTTAACTGCTGGAATTAGCCTACCTTGCTTGTCACCATGAAAGGTTTTCCTCCTTCCCCCCCCCCCCGCTGCTGGTGATGGCTTATCTTAAGTGATCACTCTCCTTACAGTGTGTATGATAAACCCATTGTTTCATGTTCTCTGTGTGTGTGTATATAAATCTCTCCTCTGTTTTTTCCACCAAATGCATCCGATGAAGTGAGCTGTAGCTCACGAAAGCTTATGCTCTAATAAATTTGTTAGTCTCTAAGGTGCCACAGGTACTCCTTTTCTTTTTGCGAATACAGACTAACACGGCTGCTACTCTGACACCTAAAAGTTGCAATTCTTCAACAAAAAAACTTCAAAAACAGACTCCAACGAGAGACTGCTGAATTGGAATTAATTTGCAAACTGGATACAATTAACTTAGGCTTGAATAGAGACTGGGAGTGGATGGGTCATTACACAAAGTAAAACTATTTCCCCCCTCTACCCCCGCACTGTTCCTCAGATGTTCTTGTCAACTGCTGGATATGGCACATCTTGATTATCACCATAAAAGGTTTTCCTCCTTCCCTCCCCGCCCACTTCCTGCTGCTAATAGCTCATCTTAAGTGATCACTCTCCTTACAGTGTGTATCATAAAACCCATTGTTTCATGTTCTCTGTGTGTGAATATAAATCTCCCCACTGTATTTTCCACTGAATGCATCCGATGAAGTGAGCTGTAGCTTACAAAAGCTTATGCTAAAATAAATTTGTTAGTCTCTAAGGTGCCACAAGTACTCCTTTTCTCATTAGGAAAAATGTGAGGGAAATCTTTTGACAAAACCTACAACACATGGCTTCTGAATGAACTTTCGCTGATATGTATATGGATCTGATCCTAAACTTCTGCAATCTCTGTAGAGCTAAAAGGGGGTTAGGCTTTTTGAGATCAGAAGAATTTATGGTACCTTTTGTGGGATCAAAAGAAGAGTGAATTCAGACATTATATTGCCCCTTTTGTCCTCTCCACCTGAAATATATCTCTTTCATCTGAATTGCCTTTTTTGCAGTTACTATCAAATGTTAGACTATATTATTGTGGCAGTTTAAATAGAATCTGAGTTGGAGGATACATACAAGGAGTATGTCAGTAGTAGCAGGAATTCTACTATCATAGAAAACCACATACATCACCACAGCACCTATCAGGAGGTTTGTCATCATTGAGATAGTCTGGTAAAATTCCACCTAAATGTTCACAGAAGTCATTCACTTATAGCCAATGTATGTCTGATACTAGCAATTAGACATGAATGACCCTTTTGTTTTTTTTTTCTGTTAACAAATTATGTGGATTTTTATTAGGTAGCTAATTAACTTAACACTTTGAGGAGATTTTCAAAGGCAAAATGGGAGTTACACACCCAAATCCAATTGACTTCTGATCAACCATCTTTATGTTGGTATATTTCAGCCTGCTGGTGAACTGTTTTGTATTCTATTTGACCTATGTTTGACACTATGACTTTTTGTTGTCTGATTGGCCATATAAATCACATAGCATCTGATTCTGCTGTCACTGATACCAGTGCAAATGATGTGTAGCAGAACTGAAGACAATGGAATTAAACCCTTTAAAGAAGGGTTTTAAAGAAGCCTGAATCATGGTGCCATTGTACTGTTTGCAGAAAATGAATGAAAAAAAAGGTCACAAATGCTACCTGAGCAAATTTGTGGATTTGTATTTGATCAAAAGTTTGTGAATATATTTTTGCAGTATTTCCACTTTTGATTCAATCAGTGTACATTAAGAAAATGGAAACATTTCCTAGTGTATTTAATGTCCAATACATAAAGGAACATTGTTTATTGCTTATGTTTAGAGACTTCCAATACAAATCTTGGAACTTGATAACTGACATTTATAATCTTAAATTCATTTTCATTTGTGTAACTATTACTTCAGACAGTTTAATGTTGATATCAGAATGACAAACCCCTGGAACAAAAATGCATTATTGCTTATTGTTTAATTCCTGAAGCAGATAAAAAGCATGATAAATTCCATTTCTCTGGGTTCAAGTTAATCACTGCTGGAAATATAGATAATAATCTGGAACATACAGAAAATTTAGTAGTGAAAAAGAAAAGGAATACATGGATATGGCCCAAATCCAGCAAAGCATTTAAACACATTTATCTTCAAGCATTTGAGTTGACCTTTTAAATTCAATGGGATTATTTTTGTGCTTAAAATCAACCATGTGCTTAGGTGCTTTGCTGGATCAAGGCCTATATGCATACTGAAAAAAAGAAAAGGAGTACTTGTGGCACCTTAGAGACTAGCAAATTTATTTGAGCATAAGCTTTCGTGAGCTACAGCTCAGTTCATCGGATGCTGTAGCTCACGAAAGCTTATGCTCAAATTTGTTAGTCTCTAAGGTGCCACAAGTACTCCTTTTCTTTTTTGCGAATACAGACTAACACAGCTGCTACTCTGAAACCTGTTATATGCATACTGTGGGCTTGATTTGCTCTATTGAATTGATTTCAAGTAGCTTAAAACTGGAATAACATGGGTGAATCAAGCTACAGGCTATATTTTTTTTGCTGTTGGTTTATTTATTTTTTTGTAAAGCATCATTTTTTTTCTCAGTAAGGCATAGTGAAACTCATGTATAGAGAAACCACTATTCAACTGACCTGCAAATATCAGTTGCTTACTATGGATTTTCTTTAAATGAAGGTCAAACTGCATGAGTATATTGCAGATGGGTCACTTAAGCGGGGGATTGCCTGCTGGGGGACAGGTTCCCTTGTAATAGTTTCAGTATGACAAGTGTTATAGACTTGTAGACACATTAGATTCAAATATTTTTGCTAATAAGACAACTATTGCACTCAAATGCCACAGTTACCTCTCATCTCAATTATTGTAATTTGACCTTCTTCCTCCTCACTCCCATTACAACATCCGCTTCCTTGAATCTCTTCATTGGCTTCCTGTTAGGTGTAGCTCATCTCTCTCAGTGTGCAAAACCTGCATGACCTCATTTCCTTTCAATCTCCTTTTGCCATTCCCAATTTTCCATCTTCTCTCTCATCTCAATTTCCCAGTCCTGGCTTTATTCCTCCTTTCATATTGCCTACTATGCATGGAATAGCTTCTAGTTTCTTGTCTGTCAAAATACTCTGTTACTTCAAGTTCTGACTGCTTTCTCATCATCCCATAAAAGAACTGTTCCCTGTGGTTTGTGTCTAAAATGGATTGCAACTCTGTGTTCTGGGCATTGACAGTGAATTTAGGCTTTGTTTATGTCTATCATACAGGAATTTTGGGGAATTAAAAGCTTGTGGGGTGTTTAATAGAAAATGTTTGATCAGGGTACGTCACTAAACAGGTGTCACTACAGAGGTGCAATTTTTGATGTCTCTATGCATCCTGTAACAAAGCTCACGAATGACTAGCAGATGCAGTCCTTTGACTTTTTTTTAATCTCCTTGTGTGGATGTATTTGTAAATATGAATTTCTTCCATAGACTGTCACTGTAGTGTAGTCCTGCTCTGAAAAGAGACAATTAGAAAATGATGCCTTCAGACACAACAGACCTATAGCATAATAGGTCATTCCTGATTCTTTTAGTGACAAAAATAAGCTTCTGCTCTTGTTAAAACTGCAGAGCTGAAAGAGCTATGGGACAGTGGGTCAGATGTTGTTCTAGCACCCACATAATCAGTGGAATTGTTAAATAAGTTTCAATTGCAGGATTGTATTTTGACCTTAGTTACCTCCTCACAGAAGGTATAAATAAGCAGACATTAAATGGAAAGTGGGTACCCCTCACATTTTTATTGGAGACTGTACAGGAGTCAGAAGCTAGAGTGACTTTCAGATCTCAGGCTGAGTTCACAGGAATGGCAATTAGGAAATACCCCTTTACATTTATAAACTGAAAAAATTATCTGAAGCCCCTGAAACACAGAACCCCACAAAGCAAATTTTAGAGTCATTTTTAGATTAGAACCGACTGCAATTGTGTCTACAGTGTTCCATGTTCCAACACAGAAATCTAGATCTTATTATTTACTGGACATAACATAATTCAGGATAGGAACTGTGAGTTATATGAGAAGCGGAATCAGATGAAACAGAATGCTCCAAATGCTTGATCTAATATGTATAGCCCCTCCCTTTCTTTCCCAGGAGGAAATGGTTCAGGAGAGGGTAAGAATGCACATTAACCCTATGGCTTTCCTTCAGATTTTGCAAACCTTTGAGGTACTCTAGCATGTTTGCTGTGTGTATATATACCCTGGACTAGATCCACTTAGATCCAAATGTCCTTATAGCTATAGCATGTGTTTTTTATTCAGGTGTCAATGTGCCTGCCGGGAAACAAAGCAGAATTACAATCTCTGTCTCCTGGAGCCTCCATTCCCTTTGGACAAACTCCTGCTTAGTGGAGCTCCTGGAGTCCAATTCCCTGTCCCTATGCAAAGGACACGTTCAAAACAGCGCCCAGAGATTATATATTTGTATGCCTTCAGTGAAATCTCTCAAATCACCATCCAAAGGACCATCAAAAATTGCTTATCTTGTGGTGATTCATCTTTAACTGAGGTCAAAGAACATCTTACTGTAAGCCGGGGAATATTTAAATGTGATTGTTTTAAACAAAGTTATCTATTAGAGATAGCCAGTAGTATAGATTTCCCTTTATATGTACTATTACTTATCTGTATTCATGTGTAATGGCTGCCACCTTGGCTGGTACACTGGGGATTGAACCAGGGACCTCCACAGCTAAAAGCACAAGCTGCTACAGTCTAGACCTAAGCTCTCTAGATCCATATCCTTTGCTGATTAGGCACAGAAGGGGACCTGTTACACATTCACCTGTGGGCTCCATATGTATAATATTGCCTTCTAATATATTTGTTAGGTTTATGGTCAGAAAAAATATGCTCCTTCAACAAGTCAATATGCTGACCAATATGCATTTTTATAATATTTTTGCAATAGGGATTCCAACATTTTTTTGCATGCAGCCCTCTGTCTTTACGGCTCTGGTATGCCACCTATGGCATGTCATGCCCTCAACCAGTAGAGGCATACCACATGCAACTGTAACTTTACACGGTCAAAAAGTCAAGATGATGAACCTCCAGCATCTATGAGGTGAGAACAAAATGTTCTAACCACGTCTCACATTTGGGATCAGCTCCAGCCATTCTCTTCTATTACCTTGAAAAGAGTGCTCTAAAGTGAAGAATGGTTTCAGAGTAGCAGCCGTGTTAGTCTGTATTCGCAAAAAGAAAAGGAGTACTTGTGGCACCTTAGAGACTAACAAATTTATTTGAGCATAAGCTTTCGTGAGCTACAGCTCACTTCATCGGATGCATTTGGTGGAATCCGATGAAGTGAGCTATAGCTCACGAAAGCTTATGCTCAAATAAATTTGTTAGTCTCTAAGGTGCCACAAGTACTCCTTTTCTTAAAGTGAAGAATGTTATCAGTAGATTGTCTGCCACATATAGCTAAACTAGTTTACGGATTAATAAAGCATAACCTGTTCTTTGATCACTGAGACAACTAATATAGTGAATCCACACGATGAGCTAGATCCTTGACTGTTTCCAAGCTGTGCAGGAACGGTAAAGCAAAGGTGATAAGCCATCTTTATGCCCCACTAATCCTGGGGTTAATTGGGATGCAGCCAATGCCCCCCAGAAATCCAGTATTTTTGGCTGTCTGCCAAAAGGCCCTAAAGGTTATTGCAGCACTTGGGGATCAGGGAGGCATAGAAATGCACTGACTATGACCCATTCCTCCAGACACATCCTAAACTGGGGACTAGGAAGAGATGGCATCGGTGTTAATTACTATGGTGGCTCTATTTCCTGCAATAATTGCCCCCAGGCAGAGAAAATCCTTAGAGTACTGAATTCTCCAGTGTTCCAGCTGTTTTGTGCTGCCAGAGCAGAACACAGAATCTGTCTCCATGTCTCTGAAATTCATATATTCCAAGGCTAGAAGGGATCATTGTGATCATCTAGTCTGACCTCCTGTATAATACAGGCCCAACAACTTCCCTCAAATAATTCCTAGGCCATATCTGTTAGAAAAACATCCATTCCTGGTTTTAAAATGGTTAGTGATGGAAAATCCATAATGACCCTTGGTAAATTGTAACAATGTAAGTTTTGTTTTTAATTGCATACTTACATATTTTAATTCTAAGACCTCATGTTGTAAACTGCCTCCTTATTGGCTAGAAGTACTAATAGTCTTAAAAGTGTAAATTATTCCTTGCAGGGCCCTGTTTTCAAGTGCATAAGTTATGGGGACCAAATTCAGCATTTGAAAGTGCAAATCAAGACTCAGGTGACTGAAAGGGCTATTTGGGCATCCACATACCAATGTCTTCTCCCAAAAGCCAGGCAGGCAGCCGGCATGAGACACTCCATTTAGAAAACTGCCTTTTTAAATCTCAATTTGACAATCCAAGATGGAATCTTCAACTTTGAAAACGCATCTCTGAAAGGAAAAACTGACACTAGTTCACAAGGATCCTGCAGTCTTGCCAGGATATTGTGTCTTTAAGACAGAGGTGGGCATACTATGGCCCGGGGGCCACATCCGGCCCTCCAGAGTTTTAATCCGGCCCTCAAGCTCCTGCCGGGAAGTGGTATCTGGGGCTTGCCCTGCTCCAGCATTCCAGCTGGGGAGAGAGGTCGGAGTCTTGCCCCACTCCATTCGGCTCCCAGAAGCAGCAGCACGTCTCGCCTCCAGCTCCTACGTGAAGGGGCAGCCAGGGGGCTCTGCGTGCTGCCCCACCCCAAGTGCCGCCCCTGCAGTTCCCATTGGCTGAGAACCACAGCCAATGGGAACTGCAGGGACGGTGCCTGCACACAGGGCAGTGCGCAGAGCCTCCTGGCTCTGCCTCTGCGTAGGAGCTGGAGAGGGGACATGCCACTGTTTCTGGGAGCTGCTTGAAATAAGTTCAACCCAGAGCCTGCCCCCCTGACTCTCCTCCCATGCCCCAGTCCCCTGCGCCAGCCCTGATCCCCATCCTTCCCTCCAAACCCCATGGTCCCAGCCCAGAGCACCCTCCTGCACCCCCAACTCCTCATCCCTAGACCCACCCCAGCCCCGCACCCCCATCTGAAGCCCTTACACCCTCCTGCACTCCAACCCCCAATTCCATGAGCATTCATGGCCTGCCATACAATTTCCATACCCTGATGTGGTCCTCGGGCCAAAAAGTTTGCCCACCCCTGCTTTAAGAGAAGGGGAGGAGTTGTGATGAAGCACCACCCTCAGGGCACACTGGGAGGCATTATGCCTCAAAGAGCTAACGATGGAGGGAGTGTAACTTGTGTCGCCCTGAAAGAAGGGCAGGACCCTCTCTGTTCCTCTTCCATGTGGCTAGATTGATCTCCAGGCTGGTGTATAGGAGGGGAGGAGCCATTGTTTCCAGATGGGCAATTGTGTAGCAGCCTATGCTCCCTTGAGCATTGAGTCTGCAATGTTGGGAGGCCCTAAAGGGGGTGCTGTGGGTGGGAGGCAGGCCCAGACTAAAGTATTTTGGGGCCCTGAGCAGTATGGAAATTTCCCCCCCCCACACACACACACCTTCCTAAAGCCCTGAGGCAGCTGCTGCCAGCCCTTCTCATCATGAGCAGTATGCTGAGCTCCTGCACAAGGGCCACTCAGCAAAGCATCCCCACCCCATACCTATTGACCCCTTCCCCTGCACAGGCTCCCAACTGCCCCTCCCTCCCCACAAATACCCAACAACCCTCCATAACCCCCCGCCCACTTATCCTGGCAGCCCCACAGCACATCCCTGCAGCCCTGACATACATCCCGCTCACCAGCCATTTAGAGAAAAGTTATTTTGGTGACCTGCCATAAAAAATATGGAAAATAGATGTGGATCTGGAGAGTCCCACTTTGGGAGGGTGGAGGGATCTGAATTCCAGTGGATCATCAGTTAAGTGCAGAGGATGCTGCCATCCCTCAAGCACTTAATTAACCTTCCAGATATCTGCAGTGCATAGCTAAGATAGAATCTGCTCAGAAGCCATTCAGACTGGTGTTCTCCCGACTCCCCAGTACTTAGACGTCACCTCCACCTACAAATGTCAAGCCTTCAAGTTTCTACCCCCTAGCAAAGGCAAGCATTGAAACTGCCTAATTGTTCCAGAAGACCACTTTAAGTAGTATTGCATGTGAGCTGGCAATAGATAACAAATATAAAGAGGGGAAATTAAAGGCATATTGTCCGCTGTGAGAGTTGTCAGTTCTTTGCCTATGCTGTTCGCAAGCTATGTACTGAATTACTTGAGAAGAAAAGGCAATGATACTGAAATGATAGAATTCACCACTGGTCAGAATGAACACTACATTTTTTACCTCTTCCTTGACTGGGCAGATAACTGGCAGGAGGTGAAGCAGTAATTTGAATCTACATAAAATAAGTCATTTTCAAATGCTTCAGTGCAAGAACACTTTCCCAGATGCTCTGCTCCTCCCAAGCAGTGATGATGGTAGATTTTCAGGACAGCCTCTTTGGGGAATTCTCCTCCCTCTTAAACCTTGGCTCTATTTCTTTCTCTACTCCATTTGCTGCAATTCAATATGTTTATGTTCACTTACATTTCCCTTTTGCCCTCTGCTCATGTTACTACCCTCAGTCACTCATACTATCTCCATGGCTGTCCTCTGGCTAGGATCTATCCATGTAATCATTAGATCACACAGAAAGTTGACGTAGAACATTATTATTTTTTGCTTAGAGGGTTCCATGAATTTGGTAGGATCTAGTTAGTCAAACGAAGGCCTGAGACTAAGAGGGGCTAAGGAGGTCAGTCAGTCACAATTGATTTGGCAAGTACAGTTTCACTTTACATTTACTTATGAACGTTAAAAACAGTCCTGCACTAAATCCAATCTTAAAAATTCAAGGTTGGGTTTTTTTCGTGCAGCAGGACTGCATAATATCATTCTGGCCCTCCTTTCTAACTCTTTCAGGTACATTAGCCTGCCTAATGAAAAAGCAGGCCAGCAATGAAATCACATGGACTTCCCCACTGTGCTCAGTAAACACTTCTAAATTAATAAAATGCCAAATGATTTATCTCAATCTTCAGTTCCTTAACAAAAGTACAGGACAATAAAGATGTAAATCATCAATCACTGCTTTAGATGCAAAAAGAAAAGGAGTACTTGTGGCACCTTAGAGACTAACAAATTTATTAGAGCATAAGCTTTCGTGAGCTACAGCTCACTTCATCGGATGCATGTAGCTCACGAAAGCTTATGCTCTAATAAATTTGTTAGTCTCTAAGGTGCCACAAGTACTCCTTTTCTTTTTGCGAATACAGACTAACACGGCTGCTACTCTGAAACCTGCTTTAGATGCACTGATTCTAAAAGACAAATCCTTCTCATTCACCCTTTCAAGCAAGAAACAAGGAAAATTGATTAAACAAGAAATGGTGCAGTACATTATAGAATCAGCAGATTAGAAACTGAAGATGCAACAAGTCACTTTGCTCATTCCTTTACCATTGCACAATTGTTCCCTACAGAATAAATCCTAGTAAGGCAAGTGACTTAGTGGCATAGGAGGTTTTCTGACCTTCGTGAATTTTAACACACTTTGCAAATTGACAGTGAATTGTGTGAAACAGTATTTTTCTATACCCATGTTGATTTCAAGGGAGAATCAATTGAAGACAAACAAACCCTGTTTTCCTACCATGTGAAAACTATAAAGAAAACATGCAAAATAATGATTGTATAATGCTGTTTTGCTGTACAAATAAAGATAAGCCCAAACAGTTGCTTCTTACCTTAGAGATAGTATTTGCTGAATGGCTTTGGAAATGAATATGCTCCACACCGGTGGTAATTTTAGTGCATTTTTCAATTTATTAATATTCAAGGCCATGTGGGAAACCACCTACAGGAAGTGTGGGGGAAGCAATACTAGGGGCCTTTAATATCAATTGTGACAATGGATAGTAAGAAGACAGTTGGAGCTGTATATAGAAGTGTTTGTATGTGTTAGCAGCACCCCTATTGCAGTACCACTCTGCAGGATGGGATTTTTGTTACTCAGGTCTGCTATTTGGATGCTTTTTAAGATCTTGTCCTGCTAGTGGAGGTCCAGAATGCAACAGTGGCCAAGAGTTCCTTCTAGCATCTATGCTTGATTAGGAACTTAAACTTTTTTTTAATGTGGATCTAGCTACTGTGAGTCAGGCCATTGCTAACTTGAGACTGGATTGCTATAATGCATTCCCCAAGACTGCACTGTAAGCCATTCCCAAACGTCAGATGGGGCAGAATGTGATTGCCCATTCGAGTAGAGCTGCTTGCAGGAAACCCATTAACTCTGTGATTTGCACTGGCTTTCAGTTATTTCTGGGTACCTTTTAAGGTACTGGTTTTCGGGTTTGTCTGACTATAGAGTACCCAGTCATCTAAATCCAATAAAGTGTCTCTGTGTGGAAGATAGTTAGATAATTGGTAAGCTAGACATGCATATAGTCTATTTTATTGTTCTTAAGATAGATGTTTTCTCTGAAAAGCTTTTGAAAATATTACTTTAGGCCAGTGGTTCTTAACCTTTACTGCAGCCCACACCCCTTTGGTTCTCAGAACATGTTCTCACACCCCTTATCAAATATCAAAATATGTTCTTACACCCCTTATCAAAAATCATTGAAGTAGGTAAGTTCTTTAAACCTAGATATATATTTGTTTGTATATTACAGTAATCGTTAAAAAATGTATAATGTTAATAAATACATAGCTTTGCTTAAACAAAGTAGTTGTACTTATGTGCCTGTGCTTAATTTGTGTTTTCTATGATTTACTTTCTCTCGCACCCCAGGTTAAGAACCACTGCTTTAGGCTATTTGTTCACTGGGTGAGGTTCTCTGGCCTGTGCTATACCGGAGGTTAGACTAGATGATCTAATGTCCCATCTGCCTTCAAAATCTATGCATCTATAAAACAAAATTGTGTTTGAAGATTCATCTCAATATTTTTGTATGAATTTTAAAATTGAAATTATATTATCCTTGGTATAACACTAATGCATAGAAAAATAGCTTATTGATGTATCAGATATGTTTTCTAGCCAACAATCATTCTTTGCTACAAGGTGTTGACTAATTAAAAATTGTGTGGGGGGCAGGAGGCAGTTCTGAACCTTACGGGTGAATTAAGAACTAATCAAAATTTTGTGGGTCAGCACTAGTCAATGCATACTATGCACAGCTTATGGCAAAGAACCACTCCTAGCTGGAGAAATATGTCTTTCAAGTGTCAGCAAGCTACATTTTCATCTAGGCAAAGTTGACGCCTGTCAATTATGGAAAATTTTGACCATAACCAATTGCAGTGGCTAATTTATACGTGCTACCCTCACACCATAAGGAACTGTAGTTATATCTAGAGAGCGTCAGTAATGTTAATATCCCATTCAGTTCTCCTCATGGTTAAATGTAGTATGAATGCCCATTACCAATGCGTAGATCACAGTGGAATCTAAAAACATCTGTAGCTTATGCAAACTGATTTGCTTCTCTTTATAAGGGTTCGTTACACACTGTAATACTCTGTTCCACCATAACTCAAGTACTCTGCAGATGTATCACTTCAAGAAGCATTTATAAAAAGATCTTGAGGAAGACTTGGCTGGTTTTTCTCACCCACCCTCTTTCTTCACTTAGATCATTCCTTTTGATTAGATAACTGTATCTAATCAAATTGTATTTAGTATCTGCAGTTAGATAGGACCAGAAATTGAGGCAGCCATTTTTTGCTGGAGACATATGGATGGGGAGTTCTGAGGACAGGAAATATGAGTGGAAGGACTGTACAATTATTTAGAAAAACAGCTATGAAATCTTTGTGCAGAATGGCTAATAATGGTCCTCGACCAATCACAATACAATGATTTGCATTGCATATTGTTCTTGAGAAATATTATTCTTTCTATATTTATTAAAATCAATCCCATCTCAAATGGAGTCGAATGCCCCTTAGTCGACTGTGATTTCTTAGGAACTGTCAATATTGTACCTTATATATAGCTAACCCAGAACTTCAGTCAGCAGGACTGTTTTCACAAGTGCTAAAATGTTGTTTATTTGTATTGCAGTAGTACCTACAGGCCTGACTAAGAGATCAAGGCTCTGCTGTACTAGATGTTCTACACACGTGTATTCTATTAAAAAAATAAATGCTGCATAAATATGTGCCAAACATTTATACATAGAGGGGCAGATCCTGATTGCAGTTACAGCAAAATAAACCTCAGTTACATGAGTGTTAATACAATGAACTGGACTTAAAGCCAGTCGACTTCAATGATTTCTGATATTCTCTAGGGTAACTGAGTTCAGATTCTGGCCCACTGTTCTCTATTTCTTTAAATCCTAATCAGGGCTATGAAATTGAGAGGCCAAATGAAAAAAAACTCCATCCTTACAGAATATTTGACAAGGAGTTTTTGTTTGTTTTGTTTTTTGGTTGTTGTTGTTTTTTTTTTTTTAACTGAAGCTCAGTCAAGAATGTTCCAGCTTTGAAAGAATGACACAGCTATTGCATACCACCCGCCATGTTATTTAAATGTGTCAAATATCATGCTGGAAGTCATGGCTGAGAAAGTTTAAACATTATGAGGCATGGTGCACACATGCCATGTAGAGCTATTTTGCTGCGTATGCTTTAATGCACTATAGTACATAGATTCAAGTCTGTTACTAGAGGTTAAATTAAAGGAAAAATAGAGTTTTGTAAAAATAAATAACGTTTTAAGGTCTCATTATCTGCTCCACTGCTGGTTATTGTGGCAGTTGCTTTTATGTAGAACACACCTGCTGTGCTGCTGAATGCGCCAGGTATGTCCTGACATTCCAGTGCCGGAGTGGATGCTGATGGGCTCTGTCTGCACAGCAGGTTTTATAGAAAACCAGAAGCAAAGCTTATATTTAAAGATTAATGGCCAGATTGTCTCTGGCTTTTGTGGTGGTGTTCTGGGTAAGGAGATTGTAAGAGTCTTCCCCTGAGTTTGAACACACCATGCAGGGGACAAGGGCAACTGCTGCCTCTGAACTCAGAAGAGTACAAGGACTGCTCCCTTCATATGCCTCAGGGCTACAAAATGGGCCAAATGGCAGGGGACATGGAGCCTGGTCCCACCAAAGAACTCGGAGCCATGGAGCTTCCCAAGGTTCTCCAGCTCCACACCAATCCCTGCATATGTCTGTGTTTAATGCCACATGTCTGTTAAACAATTGCACGTGTGTCTTTCACTCGGGAAGAAAGCATTGCATTGCCTCTTCCTCCATCCCTGCCAGACACTCAGTTCTGCATCAAGTGTTTCCTTTATAACTATTGCTCATAGATTCATAGATACTAAGGTCAGAAGGGACCATTCTGATCATCTAGTCCGACCTCCTGCACAGCGCAGGCCACAGAATCTCACCCACCCACTCCTATGAAAAACCTCACCCATGTCTGAGCTATTGAAGTCCTTAAATCATGGTTCAAAGACTTCAAGGAGCAGAGAAGCCTCCCTCAAGTCAACCATGCCCCATGCTACAGAGGAAGGCGAAAAACCTCCAGGGCCTCTCCAATCTGCCCTGGAGGAAAATTCCTTCCCGACCCCAAATATGGCAATCAGCTAAACCCTGAGCATATGGGCAAGATTCACCAGCCAGATACCCAGGAAAGAATTTTCTATAGTAACTCAGATCCCATCCATCTAATATCCCATCTCTGGGGATTGGGCCTATTTACCCTGAATATTTAAAGATCAATTATTTACCAAAATCCCATTATCCCATCATACCATCTCCTCCATAAACTTATCAAGTAGAATCTTAAAGCCAGATAGATCTTTTGCCCCCGCTGCTTCCCTTGGAAGGCTATTCCAAAACTTCACTCCTCTGATGGTTAAAAACCTTAGTCTGATTTCAAGTCTAAACTTCCTGGTGGCCAGTTTATACCCATTTGTTCTTGTGTCCACATTGGTGCTGAGGTTAAATAATTCCTCTTCCTCTCCTGTATTTATCCCTCTGATATATTTATAGAGAGCAATCATATCTCCCCTCAACCTTCTTTTAGTTAGGCTAAACAAGCCAAGCTCTTTAAGTCTCCTTTCATAAGACAAGTTTTCCATTCCTCGGATCATCCTAGTAGCCCTTCTCTGTACCTGCTCCAATTTGAATTCATCCTTTTTAAACATGGGAGACCAGAACTGCACACAGTATTCTAGGTGAGGTCTCACCAGTGCCTTGTATAACGGTACTAAAACCTCCTTATCCTTACTGGAAATGCCTCTCCTGATGCATCCCAAAACCGCATTAGCTTTTTTCACAGCCATATCACATTGGCAGCTCATAGTCATCCTATGATCAACCAATACTCCAAGGTCCTTCTCCTCTTCCGTTACTTCTAATTGATGCGTCCCCAACTTATAGCAAAAATTCTTGTTATTAATCCCTAAATGCATAACCTTACACTTCTCACTATTAAATTTCATCCTATTACTATTAGTCCAGTTTACAAGGTAATCCAGATCCTCCTGTATAATATCCCGATCCTTCTCCGAATTGGCAATACCTCCCAGCTTTGTATCATCTGCAAACTTTATAAGCACACTCCCACTTTTTGTGCCAAGGTCAGTAATAAAAAGATTAAATAAGATCGGTCCCAAAACCGATCCCTGAGGAACTCCACTGGTAACCTCCCTCCAACCTGACAGTTCGCCTTTCAGTAGGATCCGTTGCAGTCTCCCCTTTAACCAATTCCTTATCCACCTTTTGATGTTCATATTGATCCCCATCTTCTCCAATTTAACTAATAATTCCCCATGTGGCACGGTATCAAATGCCTTACTGAAATCTAGGTAAATTAGATCCACTGCATTTCCTTTATCTAAAAAAATCTGTTACTTTTTCAAAAAAGGAGATTAGGTTGGTTTGGCACGATCTACCTTTTGTAAAACCATGTTGTATTTTGTCCCATTTACCATTGACTTCAATGTCCTTAACTAATTTCTCCTTCAAAATTTTTTCCAGGACCTTGCATACTACAGATGTCAAACTAACTGGCCTGTAGTTACCCGGATCACTTTTTTTTCCTTTCTTAAAAATAGGAACTATATTAGCAATTCTCCAGTCATTCGGTACTATTCCTGAGTTTACAGATACATTAAAAATTCTTGCTAATGGGCTTGCAATTTCAGGTGCCAATTCCTTTAATATTCTTGGATGAAGGTTATCTGGGCCCCCTGATTTAGTCCCATTAAGCTGTTTCAGTTTCGCTTCTACCTCTGATATAGTAATATCTACCTCTATATCCTCCTTCCCATTTGTCATGCTACCATTATCCCCAAGATCCTCTTTAGCCTTATTAAAGACTAAGGCAAAGTATTTGTTTAGATATTGGGCCATGCCTAGATTATCTTTAACCTCCACTCCATCCTCAGTGTTAAGCGGCCCCACTTCTTCCTTTTTAGTTTTCTTCTTATTTATATGGCTATAGAACCTTTTACTATTGGTTTTAATTCCCTTTGCAAGGTCCAACTCTACTTGACTTTTAGCCTGTCTCACTTGATCCCTACATGTTCTGACCTCAATTAGGTAGCTTTCCTTGCTGATCCCTCCCATCTTCCACTCCCGGTATGCTTTCTGCTTCTTCTTAATCACCTCTGAGATGCTTGCTCATCCAGCTTGGTCTACAACTCCTGCCGATGAATTTTTTCCCCTTTCTTGGGATACAGGCTTCCGATAGCTTCTGCAGTTTTGATTTAAAGTAATCCCAGGCCTCCTCTACCTTTAGATCCATAAGTTCTTCAGTCCAATCCACTTCCCTAACTAATTTCCTTAATTTTTGAAAGTCAGCCCTTTTGAAATCAAAAACCCTAGTTGCAGATTTATTTTTGTTAATCCTTCCATTTAGTTTGAACTGAATTAGCTCATGATCACTTGAGCCAAGATTGTCCCCTACAACCATTTCTTCTATGAGGTCCTCGCTACTCACCAAAATTAAATCTAAAATGGCATCCCCTCTAGTCGGTTCAGCAACTACTTGATGAAGGAATCCATCAGCTATCGCATCTAGGAAAATCTGAGCCCTATTATTATTACTAGCACTGGTCCTCCAGTCTATATCTGGGAAGTTAAAGTCTCCCATGATCACGCAGTTTCCATTAGTATTTACTTGATTAAAGACATTAAAAAGGGCTCTATCCATATCCAAATTAGATCCCGGAGGTCTATAG
The DNA here is from genome assembly GCF_009764565.3 of Dermochelys coriacea. NCBI lineage: Eukaryota > Metazoa > Chordata > Testudines > Dermochelyidae > Dermochelys > Dermochelys coriacea. Next base: position 332,412,638 of record NC_050068.2, read on the forward strand.
CACATCCCAAGCACTATCGTAGGAGAGGCTTTACTAGTTTTCTTCCCCAATGTAATTTTTGCCCAGACAGACTGTCTTATCCATTGCATCGCTTCTTATTTCTTTACATTCTACCTCATCATTGATATACAATGCTACTCCACCCCCTTTACCTTTGTTTCTGTCTTTCCTAAAGAGCACATACCCTTCAATACCTGTAGTCCAGTCATGACTACTATTCCACCATGTTTCTGTTATCCCTATAATATCTGGTTTCACTTCCTGCACCAGTAGCTCTAGTTCCTCCATTTTGTTACCTAGACTCCTCGCATTGCTGTATAAACATCTTAATTTTTGCTGTTTGGCCTCGCTCACATTTTGTACCCTATTAGGCACAGTCATTCTACATCCAGTATAACCTATTAGAGTAGTATCCACACCGCCCTCACTCCTTATATACATTCTCCTACCCACGGCTGTATCCATTCTTACTTCATCTTCTTCCCTCTCAATGCTAAAATCTGGCGTGGAGATTTTCTGGACATCTCCCATCCATCTCCCCCCAATTCCTAGTTTAAAGCTCTCTTTATCAGTTGTGCCAGCCTCGATCCTAGAAGTCTATTTCCTTCCCTACTGAGATGAAGTCCATCCCGAGAGAACTGACCTCTGTCCATGAATGCCTCCCAGTGGTCATACATCCCAAAGCCCTCCTTATAGCACCACTGCCTAAGCCATCTGTTGACAGTCATAATCTTGTCAGACCTTTGTTGCCCTTCTCTAGGAACAGGAAGGATCCCGCTAAAGATCACCTGAGCCTCAATTTCCTTAAGCGTCTTCCCCAGCCTAGCATAGTCTCCCTTAATACTTTCCAGCGAGAATCTAGCCGTATCATTTGTTCCCACATGAAGGATAATTAGGGGATTCTTTCCCGCTCCCTTTAGGATCCTTTTCAACCTCAGGTCTACATCCCGTATCTTAGCACCCGGAAGACAGCACACCCTTCTATTCTCAGGATCAGCTCTAGTTACAGGCCTGTCTATTCTTCTCAATAAAGAGTCCCCGATCACATAGACCTGCCTCTTCCTGGTGACAGTGCTATTCTCCAGTGTCTCCCCTGTTCTCTCTGGCTGCAAGTTCTTTCCATTCCTATTTTTCCTTACAATCTTCTTCAACCCATCCTGTATCCTCCTGGGGCTCATATTTGGTGTAGTCTCCCTTGACTCTTCCCCTTTTTCTATAGGGCTAGCCTCTCTTCTCTTCTTCCTTACCCTTCCACCTTCAGCAACTACCTGCTGAGCCCCATCTTCATTTTCCAACCCTGCAAACCTGTTCCTAAGCTCTATTTCTCCTTCACTAGCCCGTCTTTTTCTCTGCCTGGTTCTTTGAGTCACATGTTTCCACTGACCACTTTCCTCATCCAGTCTCCCCTCAAAATTCCCCAGCCCTGCTTCCATCTGTGAGTCTGAGCTTTTCCCTTCAGATACCTCATATCTTTGCTCCATCATCTGCTCAAACCCCTTCCTAAACTCAACGAGACTTTCCACCTGCATCTCCAAACCTCGGATCTTTTCCTCCATCAGACGGCATTTCATGCAGACAAAACTCTTACCGGTTCCCCCCTCCAGGATCATGTACACACCACAGCTTCCACATCCAGTCATCCTCAATGTGTCTTTCACTGCAGGAGTCACTCCCACAGCTGCCTCTGTATCTGTCATCTCCTTCCCACCTAAATCCTGTTAATCTGGGAAACACAAGCCACACCAAAAAGACCACACACCCCCCAGCAAAAGCAAACCCCAAACAAGCACCACAATTCAAACTCCCCTATTTAGAGCTTTGTTTGCTATCTCCTGTGCCACTGTCTGATTGGCTGGCTACCTTTATAGGGCCCCTAGTCAGAAGCCCCACCCCCTAGGCAGGGCTCAGCTGCTCTCCCAGCACAAAACCCCTACACACACACACACACACTAAAAATACAAAACCAAGTACAACTACCTTCTCCTCCAACAGAACTCCCACTCAAACTCCCCTGTTTAGAGCTCTGTTTGCTAGCTCCTGTGCCGCTGCAGCTGTCTCATACATGGGAAAGAACAATACAACAGAATCAGTGGCATTTTAATGCATGCTCTTTACTGTTAAAAGGGAAAATCATCAAGTTTTGGTAGGTAAAGGCAAAGTGACTCATTTATTTTTCTCTAAAATGTAAGTATTATTAATCTTTACACACATACATTCTGTTACCAATTTGGAACTCTACCCATTTTCATTTTTCAGCAATCACCTATATGGCAGAAAGAAAAATATTAATATCATTAGGCAGACATAAGCCTCACTGCTCTGACTACAGGTCCACAGGCAATGAATCCTGTCAAACATCAACTTGTTTAGATCTAGGTAGACTTCCATAGCAACATTCCAGCAGGGTCACCATTTATTGAGTAATTTCTTTATGGGCAGTGTCTGTTCTGCCGCTACATTGTCCTACAAATTAAAAGCCACAGTCCTTCTAAGCGAAATGGACAACACAGTGTAGAGGGTCTTGTGTCATGGGATGTATATTAACTGCAAAGAATTCTGACATGTTTCCAGGAAGGGTAAAATGGAAGAATCTGATCATAATTCATTGCCTCCTATACTAAAGTGACTGACATGTTGCCTGTCTTATGCTCTAAGGCCTTCAATACCTCAAACACTTACACATGTGCTTAACTGCAAGCATGTGAGTAGTCCCGCAGAAGTCAAATGGGAAAACTCAGATGTTTAATGTTAGGCATGCATGTAAGTGTTTGTAGGACTGGGACCCAAAATGGTTACACTAATTACCTATGGGCCAGATCCTCAGCTGATTCAAATCGGCATAGCTCCAGTGACTTAAATGGGAAATGCCTTAGACAAGGATATCACTGCCACATAACAAGTCACAACTTTTAATTGCTAGCAGTATGACTAAGCCTATTTCAAATAAGGGAAATACCCACCCTAGTTGTGTATGTAAGTCGTACATGAGTAAGAAAGATGAGGATTTATAACAGAAACTGTGAAAATGTGATGGTGATTGTGTTATAGAATAATGGGGCTGAAAGAGACCTTGAAAGGTCATCTAGTCCATTCGCCCCCATGCTCAGGCAAGACCAAGCATACTTGACAGGTGCTTATGGTACCAGAAGGCTGAATAATAGATACATTTAAGGCTTGATTGTCTTTATCATACCTGTATCTAAAGTGTGCTTTGAACTCTAATTTACACAAAAGAAAGTAACATTAGTGAGTGTTTTTTAAAAAAAGTAGCTGAGTGTTTTGTTATTTGCCTTCAGATAACTCCTTGCAAGCAGAGAAGTGGCATTATGCAGCTAAATTTTTGATTGCACTTGGTCAACAAATGGAGGAAATATATAAGGAAGAGTTGCAATTCATAGAAAGTAATGCCTAATAAAAACTCTGTGGGCCAAATATTGTGCTGACTTGTATCCCATGTGACCCCATTGAAGTCAAGTGCCCCGAACCTCTTAAAAATATTTGCTCATCATGATGAAGCACATGTTTATCCAAAATGCACTGTGAATGTGGTTTAAAATCTGTATTACATTAGGAAAAATTCAAATGTTTTTCATTACATGGCACACTTGCAGCCTATTAATAGGAACTGTAGAATCTGATATATTATTTAGATTAAGAAGTATTTTTGGCATAGAGGATATGGAGAAAATAGTTCATTGCATCTGAGTTTGATTCCTGATATGATGTGAACAAAGGCAAGGTAGAGATGAAGGACATTAACGTGGCTGAGATTCATTGCTGTCTGGCAGCCACTTAAATGGTGCTTATGCCCAAGCCTTGTTGAATGATACACGAATCTTTACTCAATATACATTTTTCAAGTCATCAGCTTATTCAAAAATATGGAGTTTCTGGATGTCAAGTCAAACATGATGTGCCATTGAGAGTTATTTTTCCATAGCCTGTATTTGTTGAGGTTTCAGAGTAGCAGCAGTGTTAGTCTGTATTCGCAAAAAAGAAAAGGAGTACTTGTGGCACCTTAGAGACTAACAAATTTATTTGAGCATAAGCTTTCGTGAGCTACAGCTCACTTCTTTGGATGAAGTGAGCTGTAGCTCACAAAAGCTTATGCTCAGATAAATTTCTTAGTCTCTAAGGTGCCACAAGTACTCCTTCTTCTTTCTCAGATTGTCAGATAGCTGGCCACAAGGTTAAAGCAAATTTTAATAAAGTCTTTCTATGCATTTTCATACTAAGTATTTTCACACAACCATTCTCACTGTAAAGCATTCTCATACAAAATGCATTTCTACATATTGTACAAAAATACTGTACCGGGTGTGATCTTCAGAACTGGTCAACATTGGCATAACACTGCTCCCACTGAAGTCCTATAGAGTCAGATTTAGGCCAACACTAAGCATTTAAGAAAATCCCACCCAAGATGTGAAAAGGAGTGCAATACACATTCTCCTTAAACATATGTTAAGGAAAAAAATCAGGAAGTAACACAATTTACCTGCTATTCTTCATGCTTGTTTATAAAAGTGCTCTACATATCTCTCAGCAAGTTGTACAAATTAGACATGGTCAAAAGTGCTACCTGAAATTTTCATAACATTTTTATAGAAATTTTCCAAATTTTTAAATTAGCTCTAGAATAAATTTCTATGGAAATCTGCAAACTAGTTGTTTCAAGGCCAAAATGTAACTCTACACCATGATACTCTGAGATCTGTTCTAGAGGAAGGCACAAACCCAATGTAGTACAAGCCCATCCTGTATCACTCAGGCAGTTTAGTAGCACCTCTATTTCACAGAGTTGGATGTAGGTCTAACAGCATGAACACATTGATTGTTCGTTGTCCATAACTTAGAAAAAATGTTCATTAGCATGCCAGTGTGGTTTAAATACGTTATCTTCATCTGACACCTGATTCTGAAGGGTAAGGCAGTTTGAAGAGGTAGATATGACTTGAGATTGTTCTTTGCTAACTTCTCAGTAACCGTGCTCAAGAACGGTCCATTTGACACTAGGCAGTAGTTGGCCAGATTGTTTGCATTAAGTATTGGCTTTTTGAGCATTAGACAAACTGCTGCATACGCCAGTGAATGAAGTAGTGCTTTATGCCCAATAGAGAGGTGATCAGATCTGCTGAACCCTGAGTAAGCTATATTAAGGCAGCAGAGAATTTGGCGGATCAGTCACACCAAAGGGAGCAAAAAGCCTTTGGAGAAGTAGTAGGCAGAAGACCATGAGGAGGTTTCTCATGAGGCTGCCTCTGAAGTTTTATTTACACTTCAGATAAGCATTCTTTTCAGTCTTATCCAGACCAAAGGGGTCATTCAAATCATTTTGAAATTCCCCATCACTAGCTATAGTAACATTTTGCCTTTTTAGAAAGCTTGCATGGATATGATAGTGAGTGAGGCTTCTCTTCTGCTTTTCCAGATAAATGTAATACTTTAGAGGGATTTCAGCAGCAGAAAAACAAACAAACAAAAAAATAAAACAAAAACCCCCAAAGATTTGAACACAAAAATGAAGACAAGGAGAGTGAAAAGCTAAGTTAGGGTCCTGCTGCAGCCCCCTCCTTTTTACCCAGATTCCTATGCAGTTTGAAGACTTGGCATATATCTTGACACAAAGTTTCATTCATGTCCTGGAGTTTCTTTGTTTGGAAAGATACTTTCTTACAAAAATAAGAGACAGCAATTGAACTGTTCAAAAGAGAATGTGGGAATGGAAAAAGAAATTTTGAAATGGAAACCAGATTATGTGTCAAAAAAAAACATATTAAAACTGCAAATAAATATTGAGTGGGGTCCACCATATGTCACAATTCTGAGACTGTTCATGTTTCTAATCTGCATAAATGAGATAGAGAAAGAAACCAACTGCAAATATATTAAGTTTGCTGATCTATAGTATGGAAAGGAGTACTAAATACAAGGCAGTTACTGAGAATAGAGAAGGGGATTTTTGATGTTTGTAGAATAATTGTGCCAATACATGATAACCCAACAGACAGTTCAAACTGAGGCTAGACAGAACAAAGTTTAAAAACAAATGGCTTAGAAAAATAGACAAAGATGTCTTTTAAAATGTCAAAACTTTATAGGAAAGGCAAGGCGAATAAACTCAAATGTCAAATAGTTGGCTCCAAAAGAACATTTTGAAATCAGGGAAGTTGCACCAGAGTGCTATGTGATGTCTTGCCCCTTTAAATGTTTGAGCCTCACTTTCATGTTAGTTTCAGATTTTCAGCAAGAACATTAAAGTGAGCACAGCATACAGCTGTGTTTGTCAACTCCCTCTGTATCTGTGTCTATCTCCTTCTCTGCTGGATCCAGAAATACAACACTCTGTATGCACATCTTATTCATAACACTATATTCTGGCCATCAAAGCCAAAAGAAATGCCATATCTGCACACCCAAAATAGGTGAATGTGCACAGTTTGTAGGCACAATTTAAGCAACCAGTTTGGAACATGTGGCCTCAACCATTTATCCTGTTGCAGATTTAAAAGGTATGGTACCTCCAATAGGAATGTCTAACTGGAAAACTAATGCAAGTATTGTGGCTGTCTAGATTTTTCTCATAATATCTGGGAGTCCTGAACTTAGCCACATTTCTTGTTTTACTTGATCATTTAAACAGTGAACTCTTTCTGAATGTGGCTGTTTTTACAGACATCACCTCTTTATGTGCCTGAGTTGTTCTCTTTAGATATTGGGATTTATTTTTGTTATTTTAGATATGTGCATTTTTTTGGATCAGATCTTATTTACACTAAGAAATGTTAAAACTCCAGATGTTCATAAGCAACTAACGTGGCTTTACTTAGTCATCTCCTTCATTGCCTATTATGATTGAAAAATGATTAAACTAATCCAGATGTATCCCTCCCATTAATTCCATCAATTGCTGCCAGACAGTAAGAACTGTGGTAGTCAATGGATTATTGAACATTAACCTTCAGAGCCTTTGATGTTAGAGTTAATTTGATGCAATGTTAACATGACCATTTGTTCTTCAACTTTCTGGTAAATCATTATTCTTTTCCTCCTACCAAATATGCTTCTTCAGAAACTTTAAAATTCTGGTATAATATTTAAGCAAAGCAAGAAAGGGCAGCTATTTATTTTCAGTTACTAAAAGGTAGAAGAATTACTGTAAAACATATGATGAAATTCTGGTTATAGTCTTCAGACTGAATTGAGAATTGATTAATCTTGCACTGTTTCCTGTGTCCTTTTTGCTGAAAATGTATTAAATTGCTTCAATATTTGCTGTCTTTATCACTTTTAATTATAAAGGCCTCATGCATTTCTTGTGGTCTGTGAATTATGATTCTTTCCTTGTAAACTTGCCAGTAAGAATTCTTTCCTTCAGAGACAAATGTGTCATTTTTTAAATTAGTTTGTCATTTAAGTAGATTAGTGTATTTTCAACAGACAGTGCAATAGGGATATGTTTCCTATGACAGTCTATAAAGAGTGCAATACTGTCCCGAGTATTCACTATGTCATGCACAATAGCTTTGATTTTATTCAAATGTTGCTGAAGACACAGAATCTTTCTAATGAATATCAGATACATTCAGCTATCTGGTGAACTGAAGAGATAGGGTGTAAGAGGGGAGTTCTTACTCCCTTACATGGGATGTCTGGAATTACCCAAGGTCTGGGCATGAAGGAGTAAGCAGTAACAGCTGGATCACTTCCTGGAACAGGAGGGCAGAGAGGGCAGGGAATAAGCAGAGCGTTGGCTCCATGCCAACCCCTATTCATTGTCCAGCTCAGATCAGCCAGAGTAACATGGGATAATAACCTGCTGCTGTTATAGTATCCTTGGGATGCCCTTGGAGTAGCCTGGCTAAGTGCCACCCCTTGCTATGAGGCTGTGTCCTTGTGACAACATCTAGTCTGAAGTGAACTAACACAATTCCAAAAAACTAGAATGGTGCAGCATCACACACAACACTTTTTTAAAATCTTTTTGACAAATAAATTTAATTGTAATAATTCATAGCAACACTGCAGAGTAAATGATCCACCAGATATTTTGTACAAATGACAGAATGCTAGTATTGTAACATGAGTTATTACTGTAGCACTTGGCACTTAATCCTCCCATCAACCTCTGGCTCTCAGAAGGCCCTCAGCACATCAGGGAATTGGGCCTTCCGTCACTGAATCTTTGCTGTGGAGTTTGGAGGGACCACTGGGTTTTCCAGGTGCCAGTTAAGGGGTACAGATTAACAAAGTATATCATTATTTGATGCTAATTCACACTTTGTTAATCTGCACTTGTAACCCACACACCCGTGGGTGTGGTGTTCTGTCCCATGTAGTGACACCAAGACCACTTAAAAAGAGAGAAATAAAATAAGTCTGCTCTATAGCCTTAGCTAACAGCCAGTTGGCTTTTAGCTATGCAGTAGACGCTCATGCACTAAGCTCCAGAGGTCCCAGATTTGATCCCGCCCGCTGACAACCAGCTCTTACACACCCCACTTTTAAACTAAATAATAACTAAGTTTATAAGTTACTGCATTGGAGGCCAGAATTTTATGTTTAGCATTTTCCTGATTAGTACAGTTATGTCAATGGGAAAAGCACATTTCATCCTCTATTTCATATACTCCTTCACAGCCCCAGCACCATGCAGTGCCAGATGCGCCACCACACCCATGTCACAGAAATGCATATATCGTTACAGTTGTGAGATGAGAGTGGGAAAATCATTTGATTTCAAGTTGCTTCTCTATGTTGTGATAGTGGTTTTTGCTCTATGAACATGTGAAAATGAGAAAAATAGGCTGTGAACATTGCCTCAATGTACGCAGATCTCCAATCAGCCATAAGTCAGTATAGAGGGCAATCATTTACAACTCACCTGGGCCTGAGTCAGACCAGGGCCTAGATCTGAAGGGTTCTCTTGTTCCATTATGAAATCCTACTGCCATCCAGTCCCCCTTAATTGTTTTAATACCCCTTTTTGTTAAGATGGCACTTTTCTCTTTCTGTTGAACTCAAGGGGTGCAATTTCAAAGCAACCAATTAACAAAAAGAAACATACACCAGCAAGATCAGAGTGTATTGGACCCCCTCCCACCCCCTCAATTTTCACTGGCTAATGCAAAGTGTGCCCAGATGTAGAAATTGTTTGAAAGATTCAGAGAATGCTTCCAAACTGTTCCATTATATGATGCCACAGCTCTGGATCTGTAGGGTTGCTGTCTCTCTAGATTAGTGATCTGGCCTCAGCAGTGTCCTTTCCCAGTTACAAACTGTTCCAGCAGTAAACAAGACAGTTTTGTAAGACAGAAACAAATCTCATTTTAGGCCGAACTGTTTATCTCAAGGAACCTTACTCCACCAGCCAGAGCAATGATTTGTAGTACACTTAAGGTACTGCAGCGTATCATTGCTTGAGAGAGAAATCCTATCTTTATAGTATCTTGTTTGCAGTTGGAGATCAACTGTTTGCTGATTCGTTGCTCTGAAGCATATGGTTTCGACTCCTCCATTGTGCGTTACCTAATTGTTAATAGAAAAGGAGTACTTGTGGCACCTTAGAGACTAACAAATTTATTAGAGCATAAGCTTTCGTGAGCTACAGCTCACTTCATCGTGAGCTGTAGCTCACGAAAGCTTATGCTCTAATAAATTTGTTAGTCTCTAAGGTGCCACAAGTACTCCTTTTCTTTTTGCGAATACAGACTAACACGGCTGCTACTCTGAAACCTCTAATTGTTAATGTGTGGCTTTTGGATAGGCCCAAAAATATCAGATCTGAGGAGCACAACTCAGCCTTGCAAACTGTCATACCTCACAACATAGATTTTAATAAAACCCTGAACTTCAGAGGCTGCGTCACTCTGAAAATATTTTTATAACAGATGTTCTGGTGCTCCTACTAATATTCCCATAATGCTTTTTATTTAAGAATATCAAAGTACTTCAAAAAGATAGTGGCCAGTAGCCAGAGCACTGTACTGGGGCTTAGGTGTCTTGGGATCTATTCCTGGTTCTACCACTGGCCAGCTGGGTGATTTTGGACGAGACACTTCCCCACTGTTTCCTCATCTGTGAAATGGGGATAATGATACTCCTTTGAGATCTATTGTTGAAAAGCACTATACAAGAGCTAGCTATTATTATTACTTAATTAAGGCTCTCAATAAAGCTGAGATATAACATTAATATTATACCTGTTATACAAATGAGTAAACCAAGAAATGGAGTAGTCAAGAGATGCATCCAAAAATCATACAAAGCAAATCAGAGCCAGGCATAGAACCCAGAGTTTCAGATTCATTTTCCCCTGAGCTAACCATCAAGCAAGATTCCCTCCATTCCAGTTATATTAGAAGAGCTAAATTAAACCATTTCTTATTTTGGTCTTTAAACAACGATCTCATTGTTACTCAAAGGCACTATATTGTCAAGAAGAAACTTTTTTACAGTATTAGTCAGATCCTGCACCAAGTGACATCAGTGGCAAGGCTGCCATCAACTCTCATAGTGCAGGATCAGACCCTTCAAAAGAGGAAAAAATCAACCAAAACAACACAAGTGTGATACTGTTTTTCTTGTTATGTTATTAACTAATTCTAAAAAACCCAGCATGTCTGTCAATCTGCCCATTCTGTCCAAATATCTGTCAGGTTACACTGTATTCCCTGTACTGTAGTAACCAATATCTTATAATCATAAGTAGTACTAAGAATAAAATTGCATTTCTAACTTAAGAGAGAATGTTTCAGCACTGTATGCATAATTCATCCCAAACTTTAGGTAAAAAAAATAAATGTTGCCAGTGGCCCATACATTTTGACAGATGACAGTTTGTGTGTAATATTGGTATTTTTAAGAGCAATTGGCAATACTTTTTAAAAAATGTGACTTGTCACAAATCCAGAGCCCTAACTGAATGCAAGCTGATGGCAGGAAAGCACTCACAGTTTGCTGTTTTCTAGTTAGCATTTTGCTGAGAATGTTATCACTCTTCTAATTTTTTAAGTAACTCTTTTAGGCTAATTGCTTTCAGAGCTTTTGGCTTTTGTTTCAGTGGTTTCATACTACAGTATCCATTATGAGGAATCACAATACCATAGTTGACTGTGGGCAATTTGACTGTCAGCAGGAAGTTTGCTTTCTAAGAGCACCTCTTTTCAAGCAGGTTTCAGAGTAGCAGCCGTGTTAGTCTGTATTCGCAAAAAGAAAAGGAGTACTTGTGGCACCTTAGAGACTAACAAATTTATTTGAGCATAAGCTTTCGTGAGCTACAGCTCACTTCATCGGATGCATCTGTAGCTCATGAAAGCTTATGCTCAAATAAATTTGTTAGTCTCTAAGGTGCCACAAGTACTCCTTTTCTTTTCAAGCAGTAATACAAATGGCAATCCCATTTAATGCAGTTTGGAGGCTTACTCTACAGAGAATTTAATATTTAACATTCTCCAGTTTAAAGCTAGATATTTGTTCACACACACACACACACACACACACACACACACAGAGTCTGTCTTTGTTTAAACTGAACAATCTATAAGGAGATACTGCAGGAGCCAGACATACAGGAGAACCTCAGAGTTATGAACCCCTCGGGAATGGAGGTTGTTCATAATTCTAAAATGTTCATAACTGAACAAAACATTATGGTTCTTCTTTTAAAAGTTTACAACTGAACATTGACACAATACAGCTTTGAAACTTTACTATGTGGAAGAAAAATGCTGCTTTCCCTTCATTTTTTTAGCAGTTTATGTTTAACAAAGGATTGTACTGTATTTGTTTTGGTTTTTGTTTTGTCTCTGCTGCTGCCTGATTGTGTACTTCTGGTTCCAAATGAGGTGTGTGATTGACTGGTTTGTTCATAACTTGGAGTTCGAAACTCTGAGTTTGTATTGTAGTGCAAAAAACCCCACCATTCTTTATGTATTTTGCCAAATTCAACCAGACATGCCAAACCCGCAAACAAAATGCAGAAATTGGGCTTGTTTTTAGCTTAATTGGCTTGTGAGTTGCTTGTTAGCTAGTTTTTGGCTTGTTGCTTGTTTGGCTTTTAGCTTGTTGCTTGTTGTTTCTTTTTTTTTATTGTCCCCTGGCAAGCAGGGGCAAGGGGGACAAGCAGGGCCAAGAGGGGGAGAGAGTCAGGGGTACACAGTGGGTCCACCACAGTCCAAGACTGCATGCCGGGGGGATCTAGTCACATAGAGTGTTGGGGTTTTTCAGGATTGGCTTGTTTTGGCCTTGTTTTGAAATGGTATTAGCTTGATTTTTGGCTTATTGGGAAAGTCAGGGTGCTTATTTAGTGTGTGAAAGTTGGCAACTGGATTATCCAACTCCTAAGTAGCAGACAGACAGCTACTATCTCGTCCACCTGCCATGTATTAAAACAGCTTCCTCATAGAAATGGGGAGTCCTTATCTTTATTGCATATATGTGGTTTTCAGAGTGACCTATTATGTACATATAGATTTCATGAGCAGATGGAGTTCCCACACTGCTTCTAACAAAATACAGACTCACTGCATGTGCTCCAAACTTACTGTCTAAAAATGACAGCACAGGATCTGATCCAAATGCCATTTAAGTTAATGGAAAGACTCCCACTGATGTCAGTGGTCTTTGGATCAGGTCCATAAATTTCAGTGAAAACTTGCCTATTCCTAAATCGCTACTGCTATTGCCCTCACTCATAGTTTTATCTTAGAGACAGAATTGTGCTGGAACTCAGGAGGCCTGGTATCTATTCCCTGCTCAGCCACTAGCCTACTAGCTGACCTTGGGTAAGCCACTTTCCTGCTTAGTGTCTCAGTTTTCCCATCTGTAAAATGGGGATAATGAGACTGACCTTCTGCGTAAAGTGCTTTGACATCCTTTAATGAAAAGTGCAATATAAGAGCTAGGCATTATTATTACCCCATTCTATATTCCAGCTGGAGCTAATAAGATACACCTGCCATTATATCTTATCCTGCAATTTTAACAGAGTTGTATCACTGGCTTAAAATGGCTCAACAACCCAACCCTGTGTTCCTGCAGAGGGTCCTAGAAACTATCATTCTGCTGTAAGTATGAATAAAAGTTCATGTCTGTATGCCTGCCCAGGATTTTATGTCTTAAAGTTAATAATAATAAATAAAATAAGGATGAATCACCCAGTAAAATGTAGGTTGGGTACATTTTTTTCTTAGCTTAAACACCCATCACAGATGTCTGCCCCAGTAATTCATTCTTTTCAGCTGCAAACATAATGATTTAGCTTAGTTAATAAGTTTATAGGGACGCTCTTGAAAGTTTCTTTATGATAGAAGCAGAGAGAGCCATACACTTTTATTTTGTCATTCATAAGAAGAAATTTCAGTTTTCAGAACCAAAAGCTTCTATTTAAGCCAAGAAATATTTAATGAATACATCTAATAGTTCTTGGTTTCATCATTATCATCAGGAAAAAAATGGATATTTATGCATTACTATATTCAGTGTGCTACAAATACCATGCCCAGGGCCAGCTCCTCAGCAGGAATGAATCAGTCCCTTGATTTTTTTCATGAAGTTCATTATTTTTTTAGATAGGGAAAGATGTAATGTATAAACAAGCAACAAAGTTTCTGCTATTAACATTTTGCTGAGAAGTGGGGAGAAACTTTGGATGTATATTAGTTATTGGGTGAACTGATAAGCTAGTAAGCTAGTGAGGCTCTACTGGCTACAACGTTTGAGACAGTAGGGTTGGAGTTTGAAGAGTTTGTATTTACATTTATGAAAAATTTTATGGACCTATAATAAAACTAAGTCATAAAGAGTTATTTAGGTCAGGGACCCAAAGCATGAGGGTGGGAGTTAAGCTCAGTTCTAATGGTCCCAGAACTTAAAGCAGAACTTACACAAAAGCACAGATTTTTATGCACTGAAAGCATAAAACATATTTCCAAAATAAAAACCCGAGTATATTATATAGCTAGCACAGAAATACGTCTTGGAATGATTATATTACAGACACGGACCTGTCAACACACGCTTCACAATCACATCTTCACCTGCTCATATGCTGTGCATATGTAGCTTTGTCAATGCCTTTAGTTGGGTTGCAGTGTGGGAGAATCCCAGGTTCAAAGCCTGCTTCTTATCCCTGTTTCCTCTCACATATAACTGTTGTCCTTGCTTCCATGTTTGTTATTTAACTGTGCTTGATTGTGATGTTTTAATGTTCTTAGGTCAAAATTTTCAATCATGGGTGTCACCATTTAAGCACCTAAATCCATATTTAGGTACTGAATTCATTGGCCTGATTTTCAGAGATAAAAAGCACCCGCAGCTCCCACTGACTTCCATGGGAATTGTGGGTTCTCAGCATCTACAAAAACCAGGGCACTGATTTAGGTGCCTAAATCTGGATATAGACACCCAACTATAGATACCCATGTTTGGAAATATTGGCCTGATTTAATGTAGTTAAAGAAATGGAAATTGGAGGCATAAGTTTCTTTAATAAACGATAATGGTGAATAGAGAAGATAATTTCCAAATGCAAGAGAATTCAGGGCATTGTCTGAAGTGTTAACATAGTGATATCTATTATTGCCATTCAAGATGGGAAAAGTCAATTCTGGAATTATTGCATAGCACTATATTTTTAAAAGTGTGAATTAAGTTCATGACAGGAAATGTAAGTGTATAGAACAATTAGCATTAGGTTGGTATTACAACAGGCTGTACAGGGGCGCGTGTGAGCACCAATGCACAAGAAATTAACTCTTCTGCAAGTGGAGAGTGGCTTAAGGTGGCAGGGCTGTTGGATAAAGCCACAGTTAGATGTTCAATCTCTTTCCAGGGAGCTCTTAAAAAAAATTGTTCTCCGGAAGTTAGGTAGGGATAACTTCTAAGTAGAACCAAATAATACATCCAAGCGCTGAAGTTTTCTTGTACCATGGGCTCAGTGTTTTCTCCTTTGCGTATAAAGCTTACACTGGTTTTTTAATCTCTCTCTTTTAAGTGAGCTGTAGCTCACGAAAGCTTATGCTCTAATAAATTTGTTAGTCTCTAAGGTGCCACAAGTACTCCTTTTCTTTTAAACTGAGAGTCTTGATTTCTTTCAAGGTTTCAGTTCTCCAGTTTTATCTTGCTGAAAAGCTTTTTGTTGCTGATGCATCAAACTAGTCAGTAGCTGCATGTAGATGTGTGTAGACTAGTCAGGCGGCTCCTCACCCTTTTCAGTAAACACCTGCTGTGCTGATACACGATTGAGATAGTATTGACTCCCTCTGGGCAGCAGACTCAGCTGTAAAAGGGCTCTGCCCTGGAATTGTTTCTCAAGATGTGCACAGCTAATCATGAACATGGCATTAATGCGGGAGCTTATATGCTGGAGATTGCTAGCTAAATGACGGCATACCATGTGTGGAGACCACTGTAAGTATCACATCTATCTCTCTGTACAAAAATAGCCTTTTGTTCACCTTAAACTACCTGCATTTCTGCACCAACGTTTAGTACTTCAAAAATGGTTACAATAGTTGATGATGAAACCCAACAGATGAGCTGCTCTGTAAGAGCAGAGAGCTCGTGAAAGGCAAGAGAGCAGTCAGCCAACTTCTGAGCTCTATTAAGACTTTTAAGGCATTGGTCCATATCATGCACACACTATTCGAGAGTGTTATCAGGAACAGGGGCCCAGATGCGCAAAGGGACTTAGGCATTGCAGTGCCTAACATTGCAGCACCTAGCCACACAGTGGAATCCACAAAGCACTTAAAGTCCCGATGCAATGCATGGGAAGAGATAGGCCCTAAGAATGTGATTCACAAAAGCCATCAGACTAGACAGGATGCCACCTATGCTAGCCAATAGCAAGGCAGTGTCAGTCCTTTCAGTCATATGAGTATAAGGATGGTGATAGTAAATAGGTCATGTGAAGGCAGGCAGGTTTTTACATGTCACTGCGCACCGTATATGAAAAGGGATGAAAAGTATGAAAAGGGAAAGAGATGCAAGACCAGCTTTCACCACAGAGTTCTCCCACACATTAAACAAACGAATGAACATCAAGTCACATGTGTACACCATATGAGCAGGTGAATGTGGGTGTATACAGAGAGATAAGAATAGTGGTTAGATCATTTTAATTGATTTTAATTAAAAATGTGTGTGTGTGTGTGTGTGTGTGTGGGAGGGGAGAAACTGGCATGTGTTTTTACTAGATGGTTATCTAATTTTCATCAGAAACTGTATTTTGATGAAAAAGTGTCTGTAAAAAGTCTTGAGAAAAGTTGTTACTGTTTTTTGACTAGCTCTAACTAAGAGAGATAATTTGATGGTGCGAGAGGCTTGGAATTCACAAATGCTACTACTGCCTAAAAATGTTCTAGGTAGCCAAGCCTACCTCCTTAACTGAACCAGGCATGAAGCAATTGTAAATATGGAAATCTGCAATGCTGCTGTGTTTGCTTTAGTTTTATTTCCTTTTTCAGACTAGTTGACTATGGGCCAGATTTTGTTCACAGGGATGCCATTGACATTCTGGAGTAACTCCATTAATTAAGCAGAATTATTCTGGATTTACACTGATATAATCAAGAGTAGAATTTAGTAGATTACTCTATATTTTGTATAACTTCTATATTCTTACAACTTTACACTTGTCTAAGATGGTGCTCAAGAGACATTCCTTTTCTCTTGTGCCTAAACTATTTAGACTGCTGAGTGAACTTGCATAAGTTATATAAGACCAAATGAAACCCCATGAAACACTTCTACAACTTTCTCCTGCCGATAATAGCCCACCTTCATAGAATCATAGAATTTAATTGATTGGTCTCGTTACAGTTGGTAGGGCAACACCCATTTTCTCATGTTCTTTGTGTATATATATCTTCCTACTGTATTTTCCACTGCATGCATTCAGTGAAGTGGGTTTTAGCCCACAAAAGCTTATGCCCAATTAAATTTGTTAGTCTCTAAGATGCCACAAGTACTCCTAATTTTTTTTGCTGATACAGATAAAAACGACTACTGCTCTGAAACGTCTACAGCCATTATCAATGGGTCACTGTCAGACTGTGAGGACATACCTAGTGGGATCCCATTGGGGTTTGTCTTCGGTCTGGTACTATTCAATATTTTTGTTAATGCCTTGGATAATGGAGTGGAAAGTATGCTTATAAAATTTTTGGATGACTCCAAGCTGGGAAGATTGCAAACATTTTGGAGGACAAGATTAGAATTCAAATAAACCTAAATAATTTGGAGTAATGATCTAAAATCAAGAAGATTAAATTCAATAAAGACAAGTGCAAAGTACTAAAAAAATCAAATGAACAAACTGAAAATTAGGAATAACTGGCTAGGCAGTAGTATTGCAGAAAATGATCTGGGGGTTATAGTGGATCACAGATTGAATTAAACAACAATACAAATGCAGTTGCAAAAAAAGCTAATATCATTCTGTAGTGTATTAACATCAGTGTATGTAAGATATGGTGAGGCCTCCATGGGAGAATTGTGTCGAGTTTTGGGCTCCACACTTCAAGAAAGATATGGATAAATTAGAGATAGTCTAGAGGAAAGCAATAAAAATGAATAGAGGTTTAGAAAAGCTGACCTGTGAGGAAAGGTTAATAAAGCTGGGCATGTTTAGTCTTGGGAAAAGAATAGTGGGAGAGATCTGATAACAATCTTCAAATATGTTCAGGGCTATTATAAATAGTTCTTCATGTCCACTGAAGGTAGGACAAGAAGTAATTTCCTTAATCTGCATCAAAGGAGAAATAGATATTAGGAAAAACTTACTTAACTATCCTTATAGTTAGGACTGGGATAGGCTTCCTGTAGGAGGTTGTGGAATCCCTGTCATTGGAAGTTTTTAAGAACAGGTTAGATTAACAGATGTTGGGGATGGTCTAGGTTTGCTTGGTCCTGCCTCAGTGTAGAGGGCTAGACTTGATGATCTCTTGAATGTCTTCCAGCCCTATATTTCTATGATTCTTTGTCTTTTCACATATCTTCCACCTCACTGAAAGATGGTTCTGTCTAGGTGAACCACTTAGATGAAGTGGGAAATCAAGAGGAAGAGCTAAAGCACAATTTTCTAAGTGAGGAGCAGGGTAGAATTTTAGTTTGGCACCAAAATTAAAGTTAGAAGACTTGGGTCAAGATTTTCAAAAATGGGCAAGCCACTTAATCTCTCTGTGCCTCAGTTACCCCATCAGTAAAAATAATCAAATAATGCTTACCCTCCTTAATACAGCATTTTCAGATTTTAGGAATAAAATATTCTGTGCAATTAGTAGGTATTATTGGGTGTCACTGATGCTGGGGTCAGAGAATACCAGGGGTTAGGAATGAGGATTGCTCTCTGGCTGGAGGAGTTATGTCATTTGGAGCTCCTGGAATGGTGCAGTTCTCAGCACTGCCATAGGTTTATTATAGTCACCAATGGTTCCATTTGAGTCTTAATTCAATTCAGACTGAGCTGATGTTTGTAATGGGTTGTTTGCTCGTGGATGTTTTCAGTTGTTTCAGCATCACTGTAATTTAAAATGTAATGCATCCTAAAGAGACACCTTAGCCAATATGATATAAGGGAGGGGTTTATTTCATGAGACAGAGTCGAGATATGGCTGTATTCCACTAGATTTTTGGTAACCTTGCTTAGTGACCAGACTGTCTGAATGAAAAAAAAAGACAGGTCTCCATATTTCCATCCAACATCTGGAATGCATAGGCTTACACAAATTAATATAGATTGTCATGAATAGCAGCACAGCATCCTACGAGGAGTCTAATCTCCCCCACAACTAAACTTTTAACTGGCACCTCTGTACAATTCTAAGGGGCTGGTGCCATATTGCTCTGCTCTGATGCTTTATATACAAGAGCTTGAATATTAGGATTTCAGTACAGACTTTGTTTGTTGATCCTGTGAGTGACACAAGCTTTTACTCCAATAGAGCTGAGTCCGTGTGGTCTTTAGTAGGTTACTGTTAGAACAGAAAGCAGGCAACATAACCCTAAACACATCTGTTTGATGGATTGATTTAATGTTATGGTCACATATAGGTAATATATGATCTTATCCTGACGCGTATGAATGAAATGGAAGAGCTACCACAGATGTTCTCAGAATGATTCCCACACCTTAATACAGTATTTATCTATAAAATAATAATACATAAAGTAGTTTTTCTTTATTTGTACAGCACCTCCCTTTATTACAAAGCTTTGAACTATTTTAGCAAAATTTTCAAATTATTTAGTCTTTCTTACTTTTGGTGCCCCTACTCCATTATGACTTAATTTGCAGGAATGGTATACAAAGAATGCTTTAAATTTAACTCCTGTTCAGAAAAATGCAGGCTGCTATTTTGTCCAAAACAGGCAACCAACATAACCAGCCTCAACCAACATAAGCTTATATTTTATGATGAAATTCCTAGGGGTAAATAGTTTCAAAAAGAATCCTAGCAATGGTATTGGTACATTACTAGATGAAAATGACAGGATTATCAATAACAATGCAGAAAAGGCAGAAATGTTCAATAAATATTTCTGTTCTGTATTTGGGGAAAAAGTAGATGATGTAGTCATATCATATGATAATATTCTTTCCATTCCACTAGTATCTCAGGAGGATTTTAAACAGCAGCTACTAAAGTTAGTCATTTTTAAATCAGTGGGTCCAGATAATTTGCATCCAAGAGTTTCTAAAGAGCTGGCTGAGGATCTCCCTGGACCATTAATGCTGATTTTCTATAAGTCTTGAACACTGGGGAAGTTCCAGAAGACTGGAACAAAGCTAATATTGCACCAATATTTTGAAAGGGTAAACAGAATGTCTACGATAATTATAGGCTTTAATCCCAGGCAAGATACTGGAGCAACTGATACAGGACTCTGTTAGTAAAGAATTAAGTGAGGGTAATATAATTAATGCCAATGGGTTTATGGAAAATAGATTCTGTCAAACTAACTTGATATTTTTGATGTGATTACAAGTTTGTTTGATAAAGTTAATAGTGTTGATATGATATACTTAGATTTCTGTTACAGAGTAGCAGCCGTGTTAGTCTGTATTCGCAAAAAGAAAAGGAGTACTTGTGGCACCTTAGAGACTAACAAATTTATTAGAGCATAAGCTTTCGTGAGCTACAGCTCACTTCATCGGATGCATTTGGTGGAAAAAACAGAGGAGAGATTTATATACACACACACAGAGAACATGAAACAATGGGTTTATCATACACACTGTAAGGAGAGTGATCACTTAAGATAAGCCATCACCAACAGCAGAGGGGGGAAGGAGGAAAACCTTTCATGGTGACAAGCAGGTAGGCTAATTCCAGCAGTTAACAAGATAATCAGAGGAACAGTGGGGGGTGGGGTGGGAGGGAGAAATACCATGGGGAAATAGTTTTACTTTGTGTAATGACTCATCCATTCCCAGTCTCTATTCAAGCCTAAGTTAATTGTATCCAGTTTGCAAATTAATTCCAATTCAGCAGTCTCTCGTTGGAGTCTGTTTTTGAAGCTTTTTTGTTGAAGTATAGCCACTCTTAGGTCTGTGATCGAGTGACCAGAGAGATTGAAGTGTTCTCCAACTGGTTTTTGAATGCTATAATTCTTGACGTCTGATTTGTGTCCATTCATTCTTTTACGTAGAGACTGTCCAGTTTGGCCAATGTACATGGCAGAGGGGCATTGCTGGCACATGATGGCATATATCACATTGGTAGATGCGCAGGTGAACGAGCCTCTGATAGTGTGGCTGATGTGATTAGGCCCTATGATGGTATCCCCTGAATAGATATGTGGACAGAGTTGACAACGGGCTTTGTTGCAAGGATAGGTTCCTGGGTTAGTGGTTCTGTTGTGTGGTGTGTGGTTGCTGGTGAGTATTTGCTTCAGATTGGGGGGCTGTCTGTAAGCAAGGACTGGTCTGTCTCCCAAGATCTGAGAGAGCGATGGCTCGTCCTTCAGGATAGGTTGTAGATCCTTGATGATGCGTTGGAGAGGTTTTAGTTGGGGGCTGAAGGTGATGGCTAGTGGCGTTCTGTTGTTTTCTTTGTTGGGCCTGTCCTGTAGTAGGTGACTTCTGGGTACTCTTCTGGCTCTGTCAATCTGTTTCTTCACTTCAGCAGGTGGGTATTGTAGTTGTAGGAATGCATGATAGAGATCTTGTAGGTGTTTGTCTCTGTCTGAGGGGTTGGAGCAAATGCGGTTATATCGTAGCGCTTGGCTGTAGACAATGGATCAAGTGGTATGATCTGGATGAAAGCTAGAGGCATGTAGGTAGGAATAGCGGTCAGTAGGTTTCCGATATAGGGTGGTGTTTATGTGACCATCGCTTATTAGCACCGTAGTGTCCAGGAAGTGGATCTCTTGTGTGGACTGGTCCAGGCTGAGGTTGATGGTGGGATGGAAATTGTTGTTTCATGTTCTCTGTGTGTGTGTATATAAATCTCTCCTCTGTTTTTTCCACCAAATGCATCTGATGAAGTGAGCTGTAGCTCACGAAAGCTTATGCTCTAATAAATTTGTTAGTCTCTAAGGTGCCACAAGTACTCCTTTTCTTTTTTAGATTTCTGTTGGGCATTTGACTTGGTACCACCTGATATTTTGATTAAAAGACTAGGATGATATAAAATTAACATGGCACTCATTAACTAGATTAAAAGATGGCAAATGGATAGGTTTCAAAATGTAATTGTAAATGCGGAATTTCATTATTTAATTGGTGTGTTTCTAGTGGATTTGCATAGGAATATGTTCTTGGTCCTACATTATTTAACATTTTTATTAATGATCTGGAAGAAAACATAAAATCATCACTGATAAAGTTTGCAGATGATACAAAAATTGAGGGAGTGGTAAATAAAGAGGACAGATCACTGATTAATTTGTGTAATTTGGGTTGCATGGTAAACTGGGCACAAGCAAACAATATGTGTTTTAATATGCATCTAGGAACTAAAAATGTAGGCCATTACAGGATGGGGAATTGTGTCCTGGGAAGCTGTGACTCTGAAAAATATTTGGGGGTTACAGTTGATAGTTAGCTGAACATGAGCTCCCAGTTGCAATACTGTAGCCAAAAGGGTTTACTAATGCAATCCCGGGATGAATGCACAGGGAAATCCCAAGTAGGAGTAGAGAGGTTATTTTACCTCTGTATTTGAAACTGGGCAGACTGCTGCTGGAATTCTTCAAGAAGGATGTTTATAAATTGGAGAGGGTTCAGAGAAGAATGATTAAAATATTAGAAAACATGCCTTACAGTGATAGCCTTAAGGAGCACAATCTGTTTAGCTCAATCAGAAGAAGGTTAAAGGGTGACTATAAGTACCTACATGAGGAACAAATATTTGATAATAGGTTCTTCAGTCTAGTACAAAGGTATACATGATCCAATGGCTACAAGTTGAAGCTAGACGAATTCAGACTGGGAAAAAGGTATTAATTTTTAACATCCAGAGCAATTAATCGTTGGGACAATTTACCAAATGTGGTGGATTCTCCACCACTGACAATTTTAAAATCAAATAAAAGATATGTTCTAGGAACTAGTTTTAGGGAAGTTCTATGGCCTATGTTATACACAAGGTCAGACTAGATGATCACAGTGGTTCCTTGTGGCCACAGAATCTCTGAATAATCCTAGAAATATAACATATTAATTATTTATGCTCTGATTCAGAATGAGAATAACACAAATCTAGGATAATTTATCCCTGTTCAAGAGTCAAGAGAAGATTCATTTTTCTACTCATCTGACAATACCACTGTGATATGCCACTGTATTATCAATCTATACTGCCAATAAATGGCAGAGGATATAAGAAGCAATTCATAATGCATGAGGTGAGCTACTGTCTGAACTTTATGCTTTATTTTTATTTTGGTGTGTAGGGAAACACAATTCCTCTCTTCTTTATTTTATTTCCATTATAAAGAAACATGACTTTTTTACTGTTATCTACTGGTTAAATAAACCAGAATTGTAACATTTCTGCTTTTCTGTGAGGAGGCCTTTTCCTTCATAAAAGAGTGCAAACACACATCTACGCATCATAAAAAGTCAATAAAGTGAGTGTTTTGCTTTTTGCATTTTATATCTCAGTATGAAATTGAGCATACATGCAGGACAGGGTCTTAAATTTTGATCCCACGTGATTAGCTCAGACCCTGAAGAATTGATTTTACAACTTTTTTTTTTCAGTTTAGGTAGTCTAAACTTGGATCTGTAATCGCAAAGATGGCATCTGGAAGGCATTGCAGTAACAGAAACACAGCCAAAGTATCAGCGGAATGCAACATGTGGACAAAGTGTGTTAACTTCAGTTATGTGGCTTAGGTGCTCTATGGCATCAAGGCTTCATACTACCCTTTGATGTAGAACACCAGGATTCTAATATAGAATGTGTTCAAGCTGTATGAATTTCTTTTAAAAATATTAATGTAGTCTGCAGTATATACCATAACCTGGTGGTAACCCTTTAAAGATGGTTGACAGCCTTGAGTAGATAAAAAGAGGGCTGTACGTAGGTTTCATTTTTACATTTGGATAAAATACAGGCTGTTTTTGGCACACAGTCTTGGAAGTCTAAGGTACAATTTTTGCTCATGTCTAAGATACACTGTTATCCTTTATGCAAATGAAACCTTGTGTATTTTTTTTGGTAAAGATATATTTTACTGGCTTGTTTATCTTTAAGCAGAATCGATATTAGAGATGAAGGAATAATTCACAATGAATAACATATTTAACAAAGTTCCATTGTTTTCTGTTTGCAGATTGTCAGAATAGGACACAACATTCTCAGATGTTTTCCCCTATTTGCTCAGTTCTGTTTGAAAGGAACACTGATTTACTGTGACTCTACTATCTAGTTTCTGGTTCCATGATACTTGCACATTTAAGTATATCCTGAGTGCAGGGGTGATAGCTGTGACAAGACATACACGGGAGATACTGTTGTGTCCCACCTTTTCCTCCATAAGGTCCCTTTGTGATCTGGCCTTTACCCATTTGTGACTTTTCATAAAGGAAGCTATAGAAGATGGATCACAGCAGATGTACTATGCTGTATAATTTATCTGAACTTTCACATAATTTTATATTGGTCCACAAGTTGACAACAAGTCACGAACATCTATGTTTACAGAGAAGAGTGAATAAAGAGGTTGGCAATAAAGAAGTCACACAGAATATTGTTAAAAATTATTACTAACTGGGGAAAATAATGAAGTGCTATCCTGTTGAGTACATTATTTTTCTTGGTTCTCTGCTATTTTTAATCTTGACAAATAATTTAGATTTAGGGTGCTGGTGTGCGGCGGAGATAATCACTAAGATTTTAACAAGCAAAGTTCAAAAGACTCAGGATTTGCTTTGCAAATGGGGTGATAACATGTGGCAAAATGAAATGTAATGTTGACAAATGTGAAGTAATTTGCATTGAGCCAAAGAATAATAAACACAGGTACCAAACAAATTGAACTACAGGAAGAGCACTTTGAAATGGATGTTGTAGAATGAGTTTACTTTACTCTACTCTAAATCATGGATCATGGGGAGAAGCAATTAAAAAGGCAACTTGCAATATATCATATGCCTTTTCTGTCTGGTTCTGAGTGCACATGCTCAAGATCAGTGCTGTAATTTATTTCAATATCTGACTGTCATGTGTAACATCTGTATGGATTTGCAATTTTATGCTTTTTAAATTAGTAGTTTGAGGGGATTTTTTAAAAATAAAGACGGGGTAAAATTTTCTAATGTCTCATTTTTCAGAAGTGACTTAGACACTTAGGAAACTAAGGTCCCCTTGAAAGGCAAATGTTTCCTTCTTTCAGCCTTTCCTCATAAATCTATCCTGTTAGCTATTAACATCTTTTCTTGTTCTCCTACAAACTGCTTTTAAATTGTGTAGGCTGTGTGGCCATCCCTCCCTGTCAGTCTCTGATGGAGGCCATGCCTCCTTACTGCTGTGTACCTATAAAGGTGAGCTCAAAGGGAGTGGGGATTAGCATTACCTAGTGATGGCAGTCTACAGTACAGCCGTCTATGATCTCCAGGCCCAGGCAGGGCAGGAAAGCAATGGGTAGATAGGCTCTGGCATCTGTCTCCTTTGGTGGCTCCACTCCAACTGAGCTGCAGGGCCCACTTTTTGTACTTCCCCTTCCTGCCCTGTCCTTCCGCTTCCGGCAAGGCGGATGTGGCTCTTCTGGTTTGGCCCATCAGGGGCTGGGTTGTGGTCCCTCCCCGTCACTCTCTGAGGGAGGCCAATTGTTAACAGTTTTCTGGTAGAGAGAAACCCACAAAAACAGTATTCTATGTGTAGTATCATCAGTGCCATATATGGAAGGACTCTTACCTCCGTGCACCGTGACAGTGTCTGTGCAATTTTATGAGCAATTTTGGGTGGGCCTGCAACACATTTCATGTCAACTGTCCATCCCACTCTAAAGATAACCTAATTCTCTCCTCCATTATCACCTCATAGAGCTGACCTAAGGATTTTAAGGAGGGTTAGCATGATTATTGTTCACAATTAACCAGCTCATTTTACATTGAAAATGTGTGGGTGGGAAATATCTTTATCCCTATCTCATCCTAGCTTCCTCCCGAAGAAATTGAGCTGGTTGCCCTAGGGATTGCTTTACATCAGTTTGCACTTGCAGCAATTTGCATTCCTGTGGAAGAACAAAGGCTAGAAACTTACTTGTTTAAAAAATAAAAATTGAGTTATTCCTTTATATTTTTAGTTCCCTCAAATCAGGGAACCTTACGACTAGCTTTATGGCAATGCACTTGTATCCCCAAATCCCTGATTAGCTTCATCACTGCAAGGTCACACTATAAGTTTTTCACTATCCCTCCTAGGCCATCTTCAGCATACATGTTTTCCAAGTATCCTTTAACCATTAAGGCCCCAGTTCAGCAAAGGATTTAAGCTTGTGCTAACTCAAAACACATGAATAGTTCCATTGATTTGAATAGGAATACTCATATGCTTACGTCGCTTACAGAATTGGGGCCTAAGCATCTGTCTTTCAGATTATTTTTCCCAGATGTATTATCTTGCATCATCCATGAGGTTGGATCTCATTTTCTTTCTTGACCATAATTCTACTTTTTCTAGGTACCTTTATAAATATATCTCGTTCCTCATTGTTGGTCACAGAACTTCCCATTTTAGACCATTTTAGTAATAAAATTAGGTCTACCACTGGTCCCTGCAACATGCTACTAGACATCTCTTCCTTCTTGTTGTTTTATGCTTTGCTTACAGTATTCCAATTTTATTCAGGTGACAGTGCCTCATATTCAAGCCAATTTGAGTTAATTTTTCAAATAAAATGTCATGACTTTGGGACATGAAAGCTAATGATCAAATAGCACTAGAGTCCAAATTGTCTTGTTACTTCCCCAACAACCTTGTATGTACCCTAACTAGGAGTGATGAAATAATCTTGCAAAACTTAAAACGGGAATATTTAGAACACATGAGTAATTGCTCCAAACTGGCTACTGAGATAATTCTGAGAGAATATAACAAAGCAATTTTTGCAATACCCTTTACCGTAAGTAAAGTCAACAAAACTTTCTTCTAATGATATTCGAGCCTGCTGGCAGGTCTAAAAGCATCAGCAAGAACACCTGAAATCTAACCATTGCTGAGACTGGTTGATCAAGGGTAGAAAAGGAATGAAATTGTGATGTCACAATTCCATGAATACGTGGATTTCTCATACTTACCAACGAGCATTATATAAGATACAAAAAAATTAATATTTAGTCTTCTATTCCAAAGATCATATAAATGTTAACTACTGCATCTTTTCTTTTGGAATTTTATTTTAGTATACATTTTGATATTTTCTCTCCAGTGTTTCAAACAAGAATTAAGTGGGGAAAGTTCTATGGCCTGTGTTATGCAAGCGGTCAGATTAGATAGATGATCACAGTGGTCCCTTCTGTCCTTGAAATCTATGAATCTTTTTCACTCATGTAAAACAGAAACTGTTTTTGTGGGTGTCTTTTCTATATTATACTTACTTACGTGGACCGAACCTGCTTCCCAAAACTACCATTGACTTCAATGAAATTAGGGCCAGTACCAAAATCATTATTTTTTTTCAAGGGAGTAAACATTAAAATGGTTCATTACTTAATCTTTCCAGAAACATGTTTCATAAATACGATGACATTTCCGACTACTTAACCTATCTTGCAATCCTTTTACAGTCTTTCCCATCCTCATTGCATTATTGTCCCGAAAGTGCTCACACCCGTTGGTCTAGCCATTCTTAGTCACACCATCTATGAGTTCTTAATCATTTAGTACAGTATCTTCTTCTAGTATAATCCTGAAATGTGTGCATATTTATTTATTTGTTAGTTTGTTTCTCTGTAAATGCACATAGACCATCTTTAATACAAACTGCAAACAAACTTTTCAAAAGTGATAGATTTTTGGATTCTCAACTTCAGGCATCTTAAAGAGTGTTGGTTGTCAAAGGGCGGGTGTTTGTTGCTTTCCGAAAATTTGGCCACTTTAAGATGCCTCAAGTTTGGCAACCAGAAATATAGGCACCCAAAATCAAAGATTATTTTTGAAGATTTTATTACTCAAAAATTGCCTCAAAGTGTTCTTTTTTTATTTATTTGAATAAAGAATAAGATGGGTTTCCGGGAGAAGGTATCATATGACAAGGTTTAGCCCAAGAATACATTTTTTATTATTAAGTTCAACCTCTCTGAAATTTGGGGTTTATAATGGAAATACTGACACCCTTAACTATAGTATTGGGAACTGAAATACAGTCATAAAAGTCTACCAAAGCTTTATTGAAATCTCTACTTTCCTCTACAAAATGTTTTTTAATGAATTTGGAGAATGTGTTAGTGCCATTCTCACTTATCTAAGGTTACTGCTGCTGACTTTTTCCTTCAGTGCCTCTGAACTTGAACTCTGTTTGTTCCATTACATCTGAAAAGGGGCTTTATTTCACATTTCTTGTCTCCTGTTTAACCACTCAAGGATATCAATGTACAGTAGCCTTTCATTAAAATAGGTCCAGAATGTTATATTATGTGAATGGTAAAGATCCCTGCATAAATTAAAGTAGGTGAGACATATTCAGTATATTTTAGAGTTTTAGTAAATTAGTATATTGTAAAAACAAGGAGGTTTTAATTGAAACTGTAGTAAAATATTCCCCTAAATTATGAGTCCTGATGAATAAGCCTAAAATGCTTTACTTAAAATGTTTAAAATGTTTCTTTATCATGAAAGTTGAAATTACAAATGTAGAATTATGTACAAAAAGTAACTGCATTCAAAAATAAAACAATGTAAAACTTTAGAGCCTATAAATACACTCAGTCCTATTTCTTGTTCAGCCAATCGCTCAGACAAACAAGTTTGGTTACAATTTGCAGGATATAATGCTGCCCGCTTCTTGTTTACAATGTCATCTGAAAGTGAGAACAGGGGTTTGCATGGCACTGTTGTAGCCAGCCTCGCAAGATATTTATATGCCAGATGCGCTAAAGATTCATATCACCCTTCATGCTTCAACCACCATTCCAGAGGACCATGCTGGACCAGAGGACCATTCCAGAGGACCAGTCCATGCCGATGACGGGTTCTGCTCAATACCCATCCAAAGCAGAGCGGACCGACGCATGTTCACTTTCATTATCTGAGTCAGAAGCCACCAGCAGAAGGTTGATTTTCTTTTTTGGTGGTTTGGGTTCTGTAGTTTCCTCATCAGAGTGTTGCTCTTCTAAGATTTCTGAAAGCATGCTCCACACCTCATCCCTCTCAGATTTTGGATGGCACTTCAGAGTCTTAAACCTTGGTTTAAGTGCTGTAGCTATTTTTAGAAAGCTCACATTGGTACCTTCTTTGCATTTTGTCAAATCTTCTGTGAAAGTGTTCTTAAAACAAACATGTGCTGGGTCGTCATCCGAGACTGCTATAACATGAAATGCAGGTAAAACAGAACAGGAGACATACAATTCTCCCGCAAGACGTTCAATCACAAATTTAATTAACACATTTTTTTTAATGAGCAAACTCAGCATGAAAGCATGTTCCCTGGAATGGTGGCTGCAGCCTGAAGGGGAATATGAATGTTTAGCATATCAGGCACGTAAATATCTTACAAAGCCGGCTACAAAAGTGCTATAAGAATGCCTGCTCTCACTTTCAGGTGAAATTGTAAATAAGTATCAGGCAGCATTATCTCCCGTAAATGTATAGAAACTTGTTTGCCATAGAGATTAGCTGAAGAAGAAATAGGACTGAGTGGACTTGTAGGCTGTAAAGTTTTACATTGTTTCGTTTTTTAGTGCAGTTATGTAACAAAAAAATCTGCAGTTGTAAATTATACTGGCACAATAAAAAGATTGCACTATAGTACTTGTATGAGATTAATTGAAAAAATACTATTTCTGTTGTTTATCATTTTTACAGTGCAAATATTTGTAATCAAAAATAATAATATAAAGTGAGCACTGTTCACTTTGTATTCTGTGTTGTAATAGAAATCAATATATTTAAAAATGTAGAAAAACATCCAAAAATGTATTCTATTGTTTAACAGTGCGATTAATTTTTAAAATCGTGATTAATTTTTTTTAGTTAATCATATGAGTTACCTGTGATTAATTGACAGCCCTAGTTTAAAGTCATTAGCTGTAGTGAGTCAATTCACATCATGAACTTGAAAGTACCCATAAGGCTCACCCTTTTTAGCAAGCCCCCAATATAATAATGTTTTGCCACTGTAAGTGTGATCAGAGTAACATTTAGGCTATTAAAATGGATGGATACCATTCAAAACAAGATAATTGCATTATTATGTTTAATATCACCTGGAATGGGAAAAGGGTATCTATATTTGTATAATTTGGGGGATAGGTATGCATGAGTGTGAGAGGCAGGAAGATTGTAAGCCTGCTGATGCAGGGACTGTCTTTTTTTCGTGTTTATACCATGCCTAGCCCATGCCTGATGCATGATTTAGACCCAGTCACTACTGAAATACAGATAATACATACTAATTATTTAAAAGGAGAGGAGCAGAGTGCCTGGAGCAAGTGTTTACAAAATGCAAACATATAATATGACATTATGTTTAAGTATTTTAAACCCACCTAAAAAGATCTTTTATTGCCACTAGCTATAAATTAAAAGCTTATGAGTTTGAGCTATTCATGGCATTACACATATACACAAAAAAGCTAAAGTTTGGTGATCACAAGTACCCTTATGTTCTTGTCTGAAGAAAAAATTCTCTCCAACCTGTCATGTATATTTCAGTTCTGATATTCTACTCTTTCTCCAAGCATATGACTTCTATGGATTTCTCTTACACATGTGTATTTGTAAAGAGGGCATAATATCACAGTTGCAATCTGCTGGATAGATCTGAGATGAATATTTTTCACTTAATTTATAAATACTATTCTTATTAATAAGGATGCATTCAATGTCAAACATTTATTGTCTGAGATTACCGCAGTTCCTCCTATGATTAAAATTATTATTAGTCAATATGATGTATTTTTCAGAAACCCTCCCTAACATGGGCCTGTGCCACTAGGAGATTTTTTCAAGCCTGCTCCCTTTAAACAAACAAAATTGAATTGATTCATGCATTATAAATCCCACTGGGCTATGCTGTTTTCATGACTAATTTCTTTCAGTAACCACAGCTTCACAGCCTATGACCTTACAACAGCAAGCACGCTGTATGAAAACATGGACTTGTTGTGAGAGTTATGCTTTTGCTCATGTACCGAGCCCCTTGCGGCTTGTTAACTATCCACACAAATACTACTTCAGTTGCCTTTGGGCCAAATGCAGTTGTTAAATTTTTAGGGACCTTGAAAGTAACTTGCCTTCAATGGATGGACACTGCCATTTAAAAACAAAATAAGGAGTTTAGTGACTTTGAAAATAATCTCATCCTAGATTTCAGCCATATGTATAATCTAGAAGCAACAGGTAGAATTTTTCAGAAGAAAAAAAGTAGGAATTATATTTTAGCAACACCCTCCCCCTCGAAAAAAATACCCTTATTCTTCTACAAAAAGGCTACATATCTCACTTGCTTTTTATGACATATAATATTTGATATTAAAATTGATCAGAGATAGAGAGTAGATGAGAGAGGGGGAGAAGGAGTTGACGGTTCATGTTGGAGTGAGGAGGTGAAAAGAAGTCGTAGGATTCTGTAGGATACAGTATAATCATTTATGGTGCTATGTCATAATTACATCCAACTACAATTATAGAAAGTATGTTTTTCTGAAGAGAAGAAACTATTAAACCGGGATTGCAACATTTGTAGACCTGTTTCCACATACAAAAAGGTATCATCTTTCCTTTAAAGGAACTGTTTCCACATACAAAAAGGTATCATCTTTCCTTTAAAGGAACTGTCTCATTACCTCTTGAAATGCAACAATATTGCATGTTCTGAGGTTCCTGATAATTGTAGTTTTGGGGAAATTGTCCTGCATAATAAAAGAAATTGAAGTGCCCACTTGCTATTGAGCCAGCAGTTCCTGATACTATTCAAGTGACCAGCTTTGGTCAGAGTGCTGTGAGGAAGTATATAAAACTGATTTTGTCCTTCTGAGAGCAGGATCTCTTCTATTTGTATATTTCTTTTGTAAAGAATGATGGGGCTTGGTCTTAGTGCCACTGCATTGGATGGAGTGCATATAATACCTCATAAGGATGAGAAGAAACTGGGATTCCTACCAGCCAGTGAAGAGTGCTCATAAACTCTCACAAACTAAACAGGTACTAGGTTGGTTATTATTTGGATACAAGGCCTACATGTTGGAGGAAATGGTGTATGTGGTAAAGTCAGCTGGTTCTTCCCTCTGAGTCACTCCTGAATCAGTGTCCCACCATGGTGCTGAGGCATGATTTGTTGTGGATAAGTCATAAGATTGCAGTCATTCCCTCTTGTACTCATTGGAAATCCCATAGTAATGTTCTTCAGTAGATGACATGTTAACCCTGGATTCTGGCCAAATTTTGGTTGAGGCAATTTGAATCTGTTTGGGCAATTCAGTGTGGGTAATTTTCCATACTACTCACATACCCGTAGACTCATTAGGAGAGATCATTCTTCACTTCCCTTCTAAAATATGTTTATGTAATGTTTCTAATGTGGACTAGTTTCCACCTCCACTGTCTTAGAAAAATCCTTGCAGTTTCTTGGGACCAATGAATCACCAATAACAAGATCTTTGAGAGAACCAGCCTACGTCTATGCAAACTACACTGGATGTTTGCAGGCTTTGCTGGCTGGGACACACGGAGTGTACACCTCAAGAACACCTCTGTGCTCTATGGCCAACTTAAGAACTGCCTGCTATGTTGTGAAAGTCCAAAGCTCCAATACAGCAATAAGGTCAAGCAAGGCTTCAAGATATTCAGCATTCCCATTGACAACTGGGAAAATCCTGCTCACAATCATTCAGTTTGGAGAAGCAGTGGTAAGATTGATGCAGTCACTGCAGAGACACATCAGAGATCCCAGGCTGAGGCCTGCAGGCAAGCTAGGAAGCAAAGTATGCTTCAACTTCCATTTGGCGAGTGGACCTGTAGCCACTGTGGGAAGGTTTGCCGCTCCTGCATTGGGCTCTTTTCCTATACCATTGCTAAGCATGACTGATGGATCGACTTTGTCGCATCTCCTTTCATCTCTCAAGATGTTAATGGCCATATAACCATATAATGTGGACTAGATATCACCTTCCATACTATGGTGAATTAAAGTTATATATTTATACTAGGGCTGTCAAGCGATTCAAAATTAATTGTGATTAATCGTGCAATTAATCTCACTGTTAAACAATAATAGAATATCATTTATTTAAATGCTTTTGGATGTTTTCTATATTTTCAAATATATTGATTTCAATTACAACACAGAATACAAAGTCTACAGTGCTCACTTTTGTATTTATTTTTGTTTACAAGTATTTGCACTGTAAAAAACAAAAGAAATAATATTTTTCATACATTTTTCATACTAGTACAAGTACTGATGTGCAATCTCTTTATCATGAAAGTTGAAATTACAAATGTAGAATTGTGTAAAAAAAAACTGCATTCAAAAATAAAACAATGAAAAATTTTAGAGCCTGCAAGTCCACTCAGTCCTACTTCTTGTTAAGCCAATTGCTCACACTAACAAGTTAGTTTACATTTGCAGGTGATAATGGTGCCCGCTTTCTGTTTACAATGT
The DNA here is from genome assembly GCF_009764565.3 of Dermochelys coriacea. Taxonomy (NCBI): domain Eukaryota; kingdom Metazoa; phylum Chordata; order Testudines; family Dermochelyidae; genus Dermochelys; species Dermochelys coriacea. The sequence goes on from NC_050068.2 coordinate 332,445,917, forward strand.
CACCTGAAAGTGAGAACAGGGGTTCTCAGGGCACTGTTGTAGCCGATGTCGCAAGATATTTACTTGCCAGATGCACTAAAAATTAATATGTCCCTTCATTCTGCAACCTCCATTCCAGGGGACGTGTGTCCATGCTCATGACTGGGTCTGCTGGATAACAATCCAAAGCAGTGTGAACCGACGCATGTTTATTTTAATTATCTGAGTCAGATGCCACACGAAGAAGGTTGATTTTCTTTTTTGGTGGTTTGGGTTCTGTAGTTTCCTCATCAGAGTGTTGCTCTTCTAAGATTTCTGAAAGCATGCTCCACACCTCATCCCTCTCAGATTTTGGATGGCACTTCAGAGTCTTAAACCTTGGTCCGAGTGCTGTAGCTATTTTTAGAAAGCTCACATTGGTACCTTCTTTGCGTTTTGTCAAATCTGCTGTGAAAGTGTTCTTAAAATGAACAACATGTGCTGGATCATCATCCAAGACTGCTATAACATGTTATAATATGGCAGAATGCAGGTAAAACAGAGCAGGGGACATACAATTCTTCCACAAGGAGTTCAGTCACAAATTTAATGAATGCATTCTTTTTTTAACGAGCGTCATCAGCGTGGAAGCATGTGCTCTGAAATGATGGCTGAAGCATGAAGGAGCATACGAATAGCATATTTGGCACGTAAATACCTTGCAATGCTGGCTACAACAGTGCCATGCAAATGCCAGTTCTCACTTTCTGGTGACTTTGTAAATAAAATGAAGGCAGCATTATCTCCTGTAAACGTAAACAAACTTGTTTGTCTTAGCAATTGGCTGAACAAGAAGTAGGACTGAGTGGATATGTAGGCTCTGAAGTTTTACATTATTTTGTTTTGAGTGCAGTTTTATATAACAAAAAGAAAATATACATTTGTAAGTTGCACTTTTACGACAAAGAAATTGCACTGCAGTACTTGTATGAGGTGAATTGAAAAATACTTTATTTTATCATTTTTACAGTCCAAATATTGGTAATAAAAATATTATACACTTTGATTTCATTTACAACACAGAATACAATATATATGAAATGTAGAAAAACATCGACAATATTTAATAAATTTCAATTGGTATTCTATTGTTTAATAGTGTGATTAAAATTGAGATTAATCATGATTAATTTTTTTAGTTAATTGCGTGAATTAACTGTGATTAATCGTCAGCCCTAATTTAGACCTAATACACAATTGTACATGTTAATATGACATCAAAATTCTACTTTTGGAAGTTTCAATCTGTCCCTCGGTGTATGAATGGCAAATATGAAATGTTGATGGCCTATTTAAGGACCCATATTTGAAAATTAGTTTTCCCTTTGACAAAGTGATTTGGGAACCTTCCGGACAGATATGTACTTTTAATGTGATTAATACCATATTAATTATTATTAAAAATGAGGACAAACATGTTGCAAGGGTGAAAAAACAGAAAGTAGAAGTTATACCGACAGTATTTTCAGTTGCAGCATATTCTTCTATCTGGTCAGTTTCTGACAAGAAGGTAATTTGTTCATGTGGAAAACAATCTTATTTTATTGACAGTTTTCAGAGTATTTTATTGAGGTTATCCAAGACTGTGTTTTATGGAGCTCTCTTCATGCCCTCATTTTTTGATCCAAATTATAGTTGGGTTTTATAATCTGTATTGTAGATTTTTTTTAATACTTCTATGGAAACAAAGTTATTGTTTTAATCTTTGATCACATAGTGATTTTCTACATCTGGTCCTGCTTGGTGGAACAAATCAAGAGACTGAACTGAGTTGGGTGAACACAAGTCATACACTGTGGACCTCTGCAGACAATGTTCAAATTCAGCATATGCTAGTTAGAAAGTATGTAAGTATCAATGCTTTCTCCTGCAGCACATTTGCCTGTCTTTATGGTGAAAGTCCTCCCCTGTGGACTCAAATGTAAGACAGGCTTTTTCCTGGCCCCTGTGGGGTAAATTTTACCCTGAGCAATCGCCTGTTTTAAATGTTATAATTTTATTTAGTTTGATCACTTTAATCAAAATTACTGGCCTGTGGTCAATAAAGGGAGGCTTTTATTTTAACCATCAATCCCTTATTGATGATTAATCAGATTTTCAATTTCCTAATGTCACTGCTTATGATTTTGATGTTGTATTAATGTAACTAGCAGTTTGTAGTAATATCACAGTAGTGTATTATTCCTTGTACCTGTTTAGAAGTTCTGGTGGTGTTATATTGGCAGGATATGGAAGATAAAGTTTATTTCCCTAGACCAGTGTTTACCCACTAGACCAGTGTTTACTAAGCTTGCAGCATATACTGTTGAAATTAATAAAATTTTTGTAATCATTTACAAACCCCAGCCCTTATATTTATGGAATTGGAACCCTTATCCCAAATGAGATTGCTTCATGAAAGATGTAATTGTGGGGACAGTTGAAACTGTGATACAAATGACTGATGACTTTTTGATGACCTTGAATGGAAAAGGTTACATTTCAAATATGGAACTACTTCTCTACGCGCTGTCTTCTAATGAATCGTGAAGCAAATATCAAGATATTTGCTCACCGGCAACATGTTTAATTGCGTCAGTCAGATAGTCACTGACCTGTTGCAAGCATATATATTATATTAAAAAAAACATAGTGAGTTTGAAACTATGGATATGTACATCACCTTTTCATTTCATTATGAAGTGCTCTGTTAAATTTCACTACATGGATGCATTCTTTAAAAAAGTCCTGGCTTGATAGAGTGATTAATTTAGTGAATTATTACTATTTAGTGAATAATTTTAGCTGAAACCTGGTAACTCTTGCTTAAAGTGATATACTTTGCTTCATTTCTTAAATGCAGTGAACACATTTACAAGGGTAGAGGAAAGGAAAAAAAGGGGATTATAAAATGCTGAAAAGATTGACCTTGACTCTTCATCGATAGCCAAAAGAGCTGATATAGTCTATTGAAATAATCCCAAGTATCATAGATCTGTGAGTCAAGAGACTTGGGTTCTCTTCATATTTATGCCAGTGCCGTGTAGTGTGATCTTGAGCAAGCCACTTTGGCCCCAATCCAGCAAAGCATTTATGCATGTGTTTAAGCGGAAGTGTAGTAGTGAGAAGAGCTACTGGAATGCTCAAGGAAATAGAGGGCCTCACTTTATGAGAGGACTCTAATAGAGCTTGGCTTGTTTAGCCTAGCAAAATGAAGGCTGAGAGGAGATATAGTTATTTTCTGTAAATACATCAGGAGGTAAGCACCCGGTAGGAGAAGATCTATTTAAGTTAAAGTTTTGGCACAAGAACAAATGGGAACCAAAGGATTCCACCTGCCACACAGACACACACAATGCATCACAAGTTTTTTATTTTTTTCTTCCCCTGAAGAATCAAGGATGTCCACACCTGGAGATGGGGCACTGGATGGGGTGGTCTGGTGCTCGGAGGTGGTGCAACGAATTCACTCTCTCAGGTACTGGGCTGGCTGGTTCTTGCTTAGATGCGCAGAATCTAACTGATCGCCATATGAGGGTTTAGAAGGAAATTTTCCCCCAAGTCAGATTGGCGGTGACTTTGGGTTTTGTTTTGGTTTTTTTGCCTTCTCCTGCTGCATCGGGAACAAGTCACTTGCCAGTATCATCTGGGTATATCTCACTTAATCAATTGGAGAGGTTTGGGGTATTGGTACACCTCAGTCCCTTCTATTCTCTGCCTGTATGGCACATAATAGTTTGGCCTCCTGCGGGCTGTTATACCCTAGTGTAATTTCAATTGTTGGGTTTAATGTGTGGGTTCTAGGAGGTGATGGTGGCCTATGATATATGGGAGGTCAGACTAAATGATCTGGTGGTCCCTTCTGGCTTTAAACTCTGTGACTTTCTGACTCCCTATTCAGCAAAGCACTTAACTTCAATGGGACTTAAACACACGCTTAAAGTTAAGCACATGTTTAACTGCTATGATGAATAGGGTTGGATTGCTGAATGTGGACTCTAATTTCCGTCTCTCATTTACATCTTTGTAAATCTTTGTTTTTAAAAAGGTGGATAATAATTCTTATCATTGTAAAGCACTAGTGACTTAATCCTGAAATGTGCTGTGCACCCTGAATCCCCTCCCACACACTGAATTCAAAGTGAGTTGAGGGGGCTCAACAGCCTGCAGGATCAAGGGCATAAACAGGTGCTGTGTCATTACAAAGTACTACCATTATGAAACATGTGTATGAGTTCAGTGATCTCAGACCTTTGTTATGACACTTAAAATACACTATTGCCATTTTTTGAAAAATGTTGCATTAATACCTTTTTATTCTAAAATGGACATTTATTGAGATGGTATTTTAAAACTAAATTGGATGAGCACATCTTAAAAATATGATGGGATAAATATTCAGCATGGAAATGTATGCATACAATTTTGAGCATGGTGAATGGAAAATGAGATTCACAGTTTTGGTGTGTGTATATCAATCTCCCCTCTGTATTTTCCACCAAATGCATCCGATGAAGTGAGCTGTAGCTCACAAAAGCTTATGCTCAAATAAATTTGTTAGTCTCTAAGGTGCCACAAGCACTCCTTTTCTTTTTGCGAATACAGACTAACACGGCTGCTATTCTGAAACCTGTCAACAGTTTTGGTTATAATCAATATAGGAGATGAAGTCAAGTCACAGAATGCAGATCCAGACTTTGAAATGTTGACTTCAATGGGTGCTGAATCAGGCCCATACTATAATGGCATTCTACAATAGACAATCTGGTCCAGTTAGATCAGGGCCCTGGACTAAAGACTTCTGGGTCCTTCTGTGAGCTCTGTCCCTGACTAACTGCTTCATACAATTTCTCTGTTTACCTGTCTGTAAAATGAGTATAGAAGTAATTGTCTATCTCACATGAGGCCTGTGAAGCTTATTGCATTTGTAAGATGCTTTCAGATGCTTGGATAAAAGGTACTATATGAAACTGAAGGAAGAGTGTTATTGTTATTGTCTGAGATGGTAAAAATACTGAACATGGAGGATGATAGATTATCAGAAATTCATTTGTAGCATTATAATAATTGTAATATTTCATGAGAAAGAAGTTTGCCTTTTATCATAATTTTTTTCTCATATGGACAAATCAGAATGTTTAAAATAATTTTCTGTCAGTTCACATCACTTATCATAATGGAATATACATCAGCTACCAACAAAATAATGTTTTCCTTGCCTAAGATTGCAGTCATACCTGCAGTGCTGTGAGCCTTTGAGTTCCTAAAGACCACAGTAAGCCATATCAGACCTATTGACTGTTGAATGGATGTCCCCCAAAAACATCTAGATACTGCAGATGGTGATGCTGGTGGTTTCATAGGTGTCCAAGGTCTCTCTGAACCAAGTGCCAAGTACGGTGTTAGGAGATATTGTGATATTGTAACTGCTGACTTGGGGGTATGGACCCTCTTCAATGCAACAGGAATCCAAAAATAAAAAAGAAGTCATGAGGCTGGCCTCCCAGAATGGTCTCTTCAGCATCCTCTAAAGGACAAGGAATTTGGTGGAAGGGCTTTGGAATTTGCAGGTTCTCAATCTTATAGTTTCTGGGGTCTTGGAAGAAAGGAAACTCCCAGATCCATGAAGGCAGAAGTCATATGCATAGATGGCTCTTGCTCTGTATGGTTCCACTGGCCCCATTCATGTGTGGCAGCATGGGTCTCCGTGTGGTTATAGAGTAGTATCTACAGAAGGGACCAAGCAGAAAATTAAAACAGCTGGGAGCTGTATTAATTGTTGACTAAATTTATCCAAAGAAATCTGGTTTGTCTGCGAAGGACAGTGTCAGAGAGAGTATTGATCCTCATCTCTGCCCCTAAAACTATGTGGAGCCCCTTCTGCACTGGGTCCACCTAAAAGTCTTCTGTGAGAGCCCAGAAAGGGGAGTACTGTGGTGTTCTGCCAAGGCAGTACATGCACCCTGCTGGTGGATCAGGGAAAAGCATCACCGGAGGAGAATCCTCTCTCTAAGTATAAATGGAAGGGATGAGCCAACCCCTGTTCACTGAAGATTCCACAGCACTTTTTGTAAAAGGAGGGATGCCAGATCCTATATTCTAGCTAAATTCCACATTTTTATTTCCTATCTTCATTGATGATCTGGAAGAGTTAACACACTAATTAAATAGGTAGATGACTTTAAATTGGAAGGAGTTACAAATGCCTGTCAATACAGAGGGAGAAAAATAAGAACTGAGATTCAGCTTGGAAAAAAATGCAAATAATACATTTTTGAGGTGTTACATGCATTTTGCAATAATCAGTGGGAGGGGGAATTTGAAAAACAGTAATAGAGAAAGACATAATGGTGGCAGTGGTCAGCACATTAGACATAACATACAGTGTGATATAGCTGCCAAGGAGGCCAATGTGATTTTGTATCGCCAGGAACATGACGCTCCCTGAGATAATAACCCTTCTCTATACAGCTCTGGTATGACTGCAGCTAGAAAAATGATGGAAAGATATGAACAAAGTGAAGGGAGGAAAATATGTATAATTTCGCTAAATGGCAGCTAGATGTTGGATACAATAATTGCCTACAAACATTCAAAGAAACACACAGAGAGGAAGTGTTCAGTGTGATACACAATCTTATAACTTAGACGAAAGCGATGAAACCAGAAACAGGAAAACCTTAGCTGAAAGTCTGATAAAACTTCCCGACAGTGATGTGTATTAGGTTTTGGAAAAGTCTCCCTAGACAAGTGGTAGAAACCCAAATGTCTGGGTCATTTATCACTTGCCAGGACAAAATACTAGGAAAAACTGCCTCTGAAAATAATACTGGATCAGTAGGGAGGTGGACTGGGTGATTTAATCAGTCTTTTTTGCGTGTCTCTATATTTTTATGGTTTAAGTCACCCCAGTATATAGTTAGGGTTTCCATTTCTGCAGTTTCTAAAGAGCTTGTAACTTATAATACTCATATCTTTCTAAGATGAGCCTAAATTATGTCTGTGAATGTAATTCCTAGAATTAAATGAGACATTTTTCTAAGAAATGTTGCCATTCATAATTTAAAAAATGTTTGGTTTCTTGTACAACTTTATCTCTTGTGGGTTTTAAGCAACATTATTTCTTTAATACTTCCTGTGTGGTTCTCATCCAGCTTTACATGTCCCCCTTGGGGGTACACAGAAGTCTTCCAGTGGGTACATCAATTAATTTTGATATTTGCCAGGTTTAAACCAAGCTACCTAAAAAGCACTAGCAAAGTCAGTACAAACTAAAATTTCATACAGACAATGACATGTTTATACTGCTCTATATATTGTAAACTGAAATGTAAGTACAATATTTATATTTCAATAGATGTATAATTATATGGTAAAAATGAGAAAGTAAGCAATTTTTCAGTAATAGTGTGCTATGACACTTTTGTATTTTTATGTCTGATTTTGTAAGCAAGTCATTTTTAAGTGAGGTGAAACTAGGGTTGTTAGGCATCCGGTTTTCGACCAGAATGCCTGGTCGAAAAGGGACCATGGTGGCTCTGGTCAGCACCACTGAACGGGCCATTAAAAGTCCGGTCAGCGGTTTAGTGGCACTAAGGCAGGCTCCCTGCTTGCCCTGGCTCTGCGCAACTCCCTGGGACCGGCCAGCATGTCCAGCCCCTAGGTGCAGAGGTGATAAGGGAAGCTCCCACATGCTGCCCCCGCTCCCAGCGCCAGCTCCGCAGCTCCCATTGGCTGGGAACCGTGGCCAATGGGAGCTGCGAGGGCGGCGCCTGCAGGCATGGGCAGTGCGCACTGTACATAGCCACCTGGCCCCTCAGCAGACATGCTGGCTGCTTCCAGGAACAGGGCAGCCCTGCTGCACCACCAACCAGGAGCTGCCTGAGGTAAGTGCTGCCCAGCTGGATCCTGAACCCCCACCTGCACCCCAACCCCCGGCCCCAGCCCTAAGCCCCCTCCCACACCCTAACTCCCTCCCAGACCCCACACCCCGAGCCCCCTCCTCCCACATCCTGCACCCCACCCACTCCCCAACCCTCTGCCCCAGGTTTGCACCCCTCCTACACCCAAACTCCTTCCCAGAGACTGCAACCCCTCCTTAACCCCAACCCCCTATCCCAGCCCTGATCCCCCTCCTGGAGCCTGCACCCTGCACCCCTCCCACACCGCAAACCCTACTCCAGCCTTCAGTTCCCTCCCACACCCAAACTCCTTCCTGGAGCCCACACCCCACACCCCCTCTCAGATTCCAATGCCCTGCCCTAGTCCTGAGCCTGCCCCTGCAGTCCAAACCCCTTTGTCCCAGCCTGGAGCCCCTTCCTCCACCCCATCCCCAGCCCCAACCGTAAGCCCCGTACCGCCAGCCCGAGCCCTCACCCCATCCTGCACCCCTGCCCCAGCCCCCTCCCGCACTCTGAACCCCTCATTTCTGACCCCATCCTGGACGCTGCATCTCAGCTGGAGCCCTCCTTCCCTTCCACACCCCAACCCCCTGCCCCAGCCCAGTGAAAATGAGCGAGAGTGGGGGAGAGTGAGCGATGGAGGGACGGAGGGATGGGGGCTGGAGTGAGTGGGGGCAGGACAGGGGCAGGGCCTCAGGGGAAGGGCTGGACAGGGGGCATGGCAAGGATGTTCGGTTCTGTGCAATTAGAAAGTTGGTAATCCTAGGTGAAACCTTGAGGTACACAAGACAAATCAGACTCTTGAAAGGGGTACAGTAGTCTGGAAAGATTGAGATCCACTGTTTTAGACAAAGACAAATGCTTTTCAAAGCTGGTAATATCACATGCCTATTTAATGGGAAGTAGTTCACAAAATAAGCATTTTGTTCAGTAAGACAACACTGTCAAAGAGACATAATTAAAAGGTTTTCCTTTTAAGTTATAGCTATTTTATTGGGAGGGGCAAAGTACCACTGCCCTCTACAAGAAAGTACTTCTGCCTTCTGCTGGATGGGCATCACAATTCAAATTTAAAATACACATGATCAGGGCGTAGAGTAGCACTCTACCATTATTTTTTCCCCTTAAATTCAAAAACTGAAAAAAATGTTTCATGTTTTGGTATTTTTTAATGAAAACAAGAAAATGTAATAAATTCATATTTTCACAAACATATCTGTTTAATTGATAAGCAATTTTCCATTGAAAAAAGTTTTCACAGAAAACTTGCAAACATCTCTACCATAGACTAGAATAATACTTTAAAATCATAAAATATATTTAAAATACCAGTGACAAAAATGTAATCTCCTTGTAGCTATTCTTCAAGGAGAACAAGAGGCTAAATTCACTATACAAGTTAATCATTGTCAATTATTTATTCAGTTCTATCAGCTGGTTTATGTCTTAGCTGGTAGGGTACACATCCAGCCATGCATTGTCTCTTTGGGGCCCAATTTTGGGGCATTGAGTCAATAATGATTAACATAGGAGAATGCCTATCAGCACCACTTCCTGCAGCACTCTGGGTTTTCCTTGGAGTTCTTTCATTCAAGTATTGACCTAGCATGATATCAGAGATTTTGCAAGATAGAAGTCCAGGTGATAACAAAGTTCATGTATTAAGCCAAGAAGTCATGAAATAAAATCAGGTATCTGGAATTCCTAAATATGATTATCTGCATTGTGTAAAATGTACTTATGTGAGAATGTCATAGTGTATTTCAGACTAAAATGAACAAATAATTATGGTATTATTATAGACAGCTCAATGAAAATCTCTGGTCAATGTGCAGCTAGGGTCAAAAAAGCAAACAAGATATTAGGATGCATAGAGAATGCAGAGACTAATCTACTGCCTTTATATAAACAACAATGAGGCCTTATTTGGAATAGTATGTGTATTACTAGTTACCCCATAATAAAAAGGATATGATGAATTAACAGGGGTTCAGAGAAGGGGAAGGAGAATGGTTAAGGGCCTGGAAAACTTCTCATATGAAAAGAGATTGAAAAGAGTGGTGTTTTGGGTTTTTTTCACTTTAGAAAGGAGACACATAAGAGAGGCTATGAGAAAAGTATATAAATGAATGGTATAGAGAAGAACTCTAGAACTCATTTAGGCCAAGAACATAATACAATTTAAAAAGGAATTGAATATTTATATGAATATCAAGAATATCTAGAGCAGTTTTAATTAATTTTAACAAATTTTAGAAGAGATATTAAACCTCAGAGTTCAGAGCCCAAATCAATGTCTAACTATTTGAGATAGGGATCAGACCTAGTTTAAGGGACATATTATCTCTCATCTACTTCCCGTAGGGTTCTTACACCTTCTCTATAGCATCTAGTACTGGCCACTGTCAGAGCCAGGATACTGGACTAGATGAATTTGGGGGTCTAATCCAACCTAGTAATTCCTATGTTCCTTTAATGCCCAAATTATACAGAGGCAAACAAACAAAAAGGGTCTGATTCTTCTCACATCTCACTGTCATTACAGATTGTCATTTTTGCACATTTTGCCACCTCTGCTCATATTTCAGTTTCAATAATTACATTCTGCTTCGCTAAAATTCCTCCTGCAGTTTCAGCTGGACACAGTATTTTCCTGCATTTATTGTACCTAACAGTTATGCAATGTTCCTGTGTGCGTGTAGGGAATGTTTCCACAGCCAAAGCTGTTCACGGGTTGGCCTGCTTGAGGTAGCTTGAATCTAGTGAGCACTGGTAGTTTATAGCAGTGATGACAGTGCAGTGTGGGTGTCAGACTTGGCTAGTGAGCCAAGCACTAACCAGGATCTGTGCCAGGCATATAATATGTGTGCTGAAGCCCATTTTGTGTTGTCTTCACTGCTAGTGTTACCCGTCCTATCTGGATTCAAGATATCTTGGGTAGGCTAGTCCACGCACAGCTTTGACATTTCCTCATGAGATAATGCTTTTAATTCATGAGATTACTCCATTCCAGCAGTGGCTCACTGACAAATGTATAGGGCTAAGATGTTGCAGTCTTTACTCAGGGAAAACTCCTTTTGAGGATTGAAGGATTTGGTCTAGTCTGTAGAACACTTTGGTATTCTTTGGAGTGAAAGTTACCATAGAATTGTGAGTTGCTATATGTATTGATTGATTGATTGATTGTTTTCAAGAATTGTAAGTAGAGGAGAAAATTATTAACAACAAAACTGGGGCCACAATGTTTTTCCAACTTTTTTTTCTAAGATGCACTAAAATATGTAACATCTTCCTTTGTTAGTAAAATGACACTGATAATGTAATGCATTTGGGGCCAGATTATGGAACCATCATTTACAATGATGAATATCAGCTCACACTGGGAGCTACATTGAAACCAATGTCATGAGTAAACGCTCACCAATGTACATCAGGGCTCCAACATGTGGTTCAGCAGCTGTTGTCAGATAACTGTGATAACAGAATCATGATATTAAAAAACATGATACTATGCTGTACATTTTAATGTTTAAATACTTTTTAGGGAATGTTTATTACATCAGTGTTGCTATTCTTTCTTATTGCTGTGGTCATTGTTAGGAAACAGCTTTCATGTACTGTTAACCAAATTAGGAAATATAATCTCACAAAAGAGATTCTTGAAGGAGAAAAAAAAACCTTCAAAGGAAGAAAGAAGGCTGCTAAACTCTCTTTTAGAATGTTATATGCATCTGGATTTTGGTATTATGAAACCAGCAAAGGGATTTTTACCAGTGTTCTTCAGAATGGGTAACACCTGCAGCCTATTGGGGATAATACACTTCATCTCCTTTGGGAAATACACAGTAGACTATTTCCATCCGCTAAAATGTAATTATGGCCCTTTGTATCACAGAAGAGGTTGATTTGATATCTTTTTTATGTTTGTCAAGTGTATTTTGAAAATGAAACCAGCCAACGAAGGCATGATCCAACATCAACTGAATTCAATAGATGGGCTCCCATTGATTTCAGTGGGCTTTGGATCAGGCCTTAAATTATACACGCAGATGTGCATCTTTTCATGATGCACGTCAGTACTGCAGTGGAAGGGCTATATGTTAATAATATACTTTAAATTACAGTATGTGATTGAATATTAAAGAACGTTTTGAAATGTTGAGCTCCTTTCAAGTGTTGCAACATCAGCAAAAACTTTAAGCATCTCACCTTATTGTTTTTTTCTTTCCTTTGCTCTTCATTTTTGCTGTGTAGTCTATTTTCTTTTTATGTTCAAACACTTTTCTATTTGCAAAAGATAAACACAGCAAAAATACCATACACAGAAAGAAAAGGATAGGCAAAAATATTGAAGTTTTTGAGTCTCTAACTAGTAATAAAGGTAAAGGATATCAGAACAATGAGCCTGTTAAAAAAGACAATAAATATGCTTGTGGATGGTTTAAATATGCTGAGATGGTTAATAGCGCCTGATAGCAACAACCCTATCTGAATGCAATTCCAAATTGCCTTACTGATTTACAGAACTCTCCCTGGATTCATTAAAGCTGCTGTTGTCTCTGCAATGAAATGAAAGCAAATAACGTCTCATTCTATATATCCAGGACACATTACACTTGTTAGAAAAACTGATTTTCTACAACAATAATTATCACCCATTTATCTAGCCCCTTACATTTCAAGGTGCTAAACAATTAATCCTCATGACATTTCTGCAAGGTAGGTAAATAAGTATAAATTTCCCCATTTTATAACTGTGAAAAATGAAGCTCAGAGAAGTGAAGTAAACTTTCCAGAGTCTCACAGTGAGTCAGTATCAGAATTGGGATCAGACTTCAGGAAATTATGGCTTCCAGCCTTTTCATTAGTTCACTAAATCTTGTTGCCACTCTGAATCAAGGTATCTGGTGTTTGTGTTGCCATTCACATTGTACTTTGTCAGCTCCATGCACCTTGTGGAGCAGCAGCGGCAGCTTGACGATGTGAAGTTTTCGTACAAGTCCTCCATCTGGTCGAGATATTTGGACTGGATCTTGTGCCAGGCCTCGCACATCTTGCAGGCCTTCTCCGGTCGGGGAACACCAGTTGGTTGATGACGATGTTGTAGGTGTCGATCTTGCACTTGGCCAGCTCCTGGATGAGGCGCTCGGTCCTGTAGAGTGACAGGAACTCAGCGATGCAGACGCAGATGAAGGTGGTCTGCGCCAGGTCTTTGAATTGCTCGCTCACTGACCGGATGACGGGGAGGGTCTCATCCAGCTTGGAGGCCAGCTGATCGGCGTCCATGTCCCTCAGGCCAAGCATGTTACACATCAAGAAGAGAAGCACAGCTCTCTACCTCATCAGAAGTGTTCTCCTGCACAGGTTATTTTATCTTCTGCTATGCTGTGAAGCTTGCAGCACACAATTAGAAGCTTCCGTACTTCGGAGATGAGAAGTCCATCCACTTTCTGCCCTGGCATTGAAGCACAATCCTGTCTATCTAATAGTTCACTTAAATGACAAGTTGAGTGTCAAGGTGTGTTTTTCAGGTTAGTAGAATGTATAGAAGGGGTCAGAAGCTAGCAGTTATGTGCTACGGCTTCCTTCTCAGAAGCCTGGCCAGCTGTCTCCTCTGCATAATATATCCATTGAGACAGATGGTTAGGGTATTTGGCAAACATATGTGTGATGACCTGTGTGCTGTTACAGGTCACCTACATACCCATGCTGTGGAACTGCTTATAATTCCTGCACATGAGTTTGTCCCCATGAGTAGGGTCCATAGTATCTAACACATTGGGAAATCAACTGATAGGAAAGAATTCGGCTTTGCCACAACTCATTCTTTAGCAATGTGTTGGGGAAATGGATATAGCTAACATAAGGACTGATCAAACAAAGGAACCAGGTGCCAGGTGACATGAGTTGGATATATAGCCTTGGCCTCTGAACTGTTCCTGTGGCAAATAAACTTATGACACAAAGTCTCTTTTGATGGAACTCTACAATATAAGTACTCTCCCTTTTTAACACTGACGTCCAAAGTAGTTTTAGATTTCTTCTATATAGCTTTTGACCGGTGGATATTTGAGAAGGCATTTTAGTTAGTTAAACTGCTGAACTTCTAGAGAGAAAAACTTATTTTCTGCTTTGGGCACACTGAATGTTATGAACAGATCTTTCAAATGTCATTCCTTTTGATGTACCTGAGTCATTTTAGTCCCCCAGTTACTTTCTCATTAATTAGTTTCTAGTCTCATATAACTCAGTAGGATTACTCTCAGGCATAAAGTTAAGCACATACATAAGTAATTGCAGAATTTGGGCTTTACATAGAACTCTTTGCTTTTGCTAAGAGCTTTATCCTCTTCTGTGACTTTCTTTTCTTGGTGGCTTGAGTATCTGTTGGTTGAAGAAAACACAAAGAAATTCAGGGAATAACTAAAGGGAGATGTTTACTATGGAAGGGTAAATATATTTCAGACTATTTAGCCATATTGTATAAACCCATAAAACTGATATATAAAATCCTGAACAAATTATCACATCTTTTAATACAGGGACTTGAAAGATGAGAATGTTTACTCCCCACTCTCTCCCCCCTCACACACACCAAGAAGTCATACTTCTTGCTATATCCGTGTTTTTTTTCCTTAGGATATCTATAATCTAAGCAGTGGGAGACTGGAGTGTAATATCATAGCACACTGAGAACATTGTGTTATTTAGCAATAGCCAATATGAGTGTAATAACTTTTTAATGGTTAAACACACGTGTGAACAGCAGGTCCACTGGCCCTGGATAATTATTTTTCACAGCAAGATCTAGATCTTGGTCCCTATCTCCAGGCCAGCACTTCATTGGACTGGTGTTCAGTTCTCTCTTTCAGTCGATAATGCCAGTTTGAGAAGTATTTGAAAGAAAGCAGGGGTTTGGAAAGTTGTATACTGAACTTTTTCCACATCTGGTATCAACAAGATCCTATGCAATGGCATTTCAATGTTTGCATCATCCCTAAATTCTTCCCTTAAAACATTTTTTAAAGCAAAGTTTAAAATCTGATCAAACCATCTAACATGAGAATTCAGAAAACAGGCCACTTACATTCAGTTGAATCTTAGATGAATATTTTAAAGTCTGTTGTTAAAATGGGGACATATACTTAGTAACATTTCAATTGGTTAGAGGCTCAGACTGGATCTCTATATCCCCCCTGGAACTTCAGAAAATTCAGAACTGGATCCAGACTTTGCATCTTTAATACTAATCCATTATAGAGAACAATGGGGCCATAAACATTCGGGGAGGTGGGGGAGGAGGATCTGAGAATTGGATTTTTCTTTTCTCTTTGTCGGTTAATTTTGGAATGGAGCCCTCATCATCTGTTTTAAAGGTTTAATTATAAACCCCATAAATATTCCTTTCTTTTTTATTAAACTTTTTAAATTTACTTTCTTTTAACTCTTAACTTTACTTCCAAACATATGTGTCAATATCTTATCCCTTGGAAGTATATGCTATCTTGGTTTCCCACTATACATTAAGAAATCTGTAGTGAATTTTAAGCAACAGAACTCTCTTCTTATACTATATGATTTCCAATTATATAAATATACAACCAGTTCCTACTGTGAAAACAACATATTCTTTTAATAGAAGTTCAAAGCTATTATCACTTTGCCAAGAGGAAAAAAATAGAGAAAAAGGCAATTATCATAAAATAATGCAAAGAATTTGCAAGTCAAATGGACTGTGGGAATTAGCTCCAGTTGTGCATTGGTCACAGGAAGGGAATTGTAAGGATTGATGGTCCCCATTCCTCTCTGACTTCCATTAGTTTTAAACTCTGGTCCAATGCATTGACTTTAGCACAATTGTTCCTTATATAGTTTCTGATCCAAAGCTCATTGAAGACAATGGAAAGACTTCAACTGACTTCAGTTGGCTTTGGGTCAGGCTCTTATACCAGTGGAAATAAAGAGAGAAACAGGTCCAATATTCATGCAAGACAATATTCTCCCTGTTAGACTCTGCTGTCGGTATTTCTACTATGCGCTTACCTTCACCTCCCAAAGTTCAGGTCCTTAGTTTCAATGGATGCATTTCTAGAGGATATAGAGTTCTTTCCAAGATAAATGTTAATTATTACCCCTAAAGTAGGTAGAGACTTCAATACCTGTCTGTGTCTGGCTAATATCTGGAATATTTACAGCACATTTTGATTAAAAGATAAAGTGGACTTCACTCATGTCTTACGTTATCTAACTGCCCAGCTCATGCTAAGAGAGCTGAGGGTTCTGCTGAAAGCTTTGCAGCTTTTATTTTGCTCTTTTAAAATTTTCCCCAACTATAATGAAATTGTACAGAAGAATTCCAGCAACAGCTGTGAAGATTACTGTTTCATTTTTGGCATATAAAGAAGTGTGAAAAGAACAATACCAAGAAATAGGCAGCAGTGGATGACCATTAACCACATGGCACAGCTACTCTGAATGCTAGGAATCATTTGTTCTAATAATCAGAATTTAATGTTACGTTTCTGCTCATCAGCAAATATTTTACTTCCATAAGATGAAAAGCTCTTTAGGCTTCCTGAAGCTATTAAAGAAATGGAAGCTAAATTTCCACTAGTGTCTGTGTGATGGAATAATCATGCAACTGCTAGAAACAAGAAGTGTTGTGTATTTATTCCATTGCGCACAGCACAGCAAAACATCCCCTTAAGGACTGAGTGCCATATGTTCCCCTATCACATCAAAATATGCGGAAAAGAACAAAAAATAAAAAAAATAACATGGCTTTTGAAGCGCGGACAATGGACTGAAATCTTCCCCATTCCACAACATTGGTGGGTAAGTGATGCAGGAATTGGGGGAAAAGCGTAGAGATCAGGAAAACCTGAGAAATCCTGTCCTGATCCCCACTCATTCCTGGACTTGCAGGCAGATAGATTTTACCTCCAGAATTTTTGTCAGAGGCCCCCTTACCAACGGTAGCATTGCTGACTCTAACTATTTATCTTAGCTTAAAAGGTATTTATATCACCCTCATTACCATAGTATCTGAGCATCAGACAGTCTTTAATGTATTTATCCTCAGAACACCCCTATGAGGTAAGGAAGTGCTATTATCCCCATTTTACAGATAGCAAACTGAGAAAGAGAGAGAGATTGACTTTCCCAGGGAATCACACAGGAATCCCGTGGCAGAACAAGGAACTGAAGCCAGGTTGCCTGAATCCCAGCAAGCACTGCTAACCATTACACTCTTGACTCAGATGCTAGAGCAGGGATCAGCAACCTTTGGCACACGGCCCATCAGGGAAATCCACGGTCGGGATGGGACTGTTTGTTTACCTGCTGCGTCCGCAGGTTTGGCCGATCACAGCTCCCATTGGCCATGGTTCACTGTTCCAGGCCAATGGGGGCTGCGAGAAGCAGCACGGGCAGAGAGATGTTCTGGCCGCCGCATCCCCCGGTTCTCATTGGCCTTGAACAGCGAACCACCACCAGTGGGAGCTGCGATCGGCCAAACCTGCGGATGCTGCAGGTAAACAAACCGGCCCGGTCCGGTAGAGGATTTCTCTTACAGGCTGTGTGCCAAAGGTTGCCAAACCCTGTGCTAGATGTTTATGTCCAATGCCTGCACTCTGGGACCCACTCAGATGGAGCTCACTAAGGGTCTGTTCCAATGCTGATCAAAGTCAGTGTGTCAGTGGAAAGCACTGGATCAAGCCCATGTGTCAAAGGATTAATTCATGCTAGTGTAAGCAGCCCTTACTAATTTAGAAGGGTTTAGCATGGAGTTTAGTCTATGGAGCAGTGAAATTCTGCTGTGCAGAGCGGCAGTTCCAACCTCTTCTGTTTCCCTGCTTTTGCTTCCTTTCACTACGTGTTCCATGGGACATAGAGCTTTTGCAAAGGGAACAGAAGCAGTTATATAGTGGGCAGAAAAGCTCCTATGTAGCCACCTTTTCCATCTGCATAGCTGCAAAACTTTCTGTGCAGGTTTTGCTTCCCTTGACATTGCACAGTGGCGAAATGCTGTACCCTAAATAGACAGGTTGATCTTCTTGTTGATATATTTATTAAACTCCCATGGTCAGCAATAGAATTTCCATGGTTGTAGAATATTTAGACCTAACCACTTCAAAGACAGAAATATCCCTTTTTATTTTGGTTAATTTAACAAATCAAGTGCCTGAACTGAATTATCTACAAATTAAGACATAGATTGCAATGCCGAGAATGCAGTAATTCCCGGGTTTCTGTCTAAATTCTAAGATTTTTAAAAATTCTAAAAATGAATGCCTACAAAAGAGAAATATGGCTTATGATGCAGATTAGAGACCCTGCTTTCAGGCAGAAAGAGATGGGCATGTGGTAGATAATAAAAGAAGGATTAATCAATATGTCACTTAACCTTTCAAAGGGATAAGGTCATTTAAAAGCACGTATCACAACTTCACTCCAAAACCGCAGACTGGGCTCATATGTCATTTTTCTACCATAGCTGACACTTTTTGAATCTTTTTGTCAGGGTGTGTTTATTTAATTAGGAACAAAGAGAGGAAGTGTTCTACCTTTAAAAAGTAATGGCACAAAAAGTCCTTCAAGGCTTTTCTTCAGCTCATTAAAAGTTACAGGGGAGATTTTCAAAGGCACAAAATCTGTGCCCACATCCCATTGAAAATTATTGACAGCTGTGTGCTTAACTCCCATTTGTGCCTTTGACAATCTCCTCCAGTTCTTGCAATATGCCAACTAGTGATATTCATAAGACATTACTGTGCTGGGCCCTGTGGAGGTGTGCCAAAAGGAGAAGGACGGTTCATGCCACTAGATTCCCCACCCATGTGCACCTGTATAGGGCCAGGGCATAATGTGGGCCTTGCATTTTCCTGATCACAAGAAGTATGCAAGCCAATGCTAGCCTCTCTAACGTCTGTGGGATATAACAAGGCTGCACTGATCCTTCTCTCCTGAGGCCATCATTGCTGTTCAGACAGAGGGGTGCACTGAGCCCTACCTCGAGCGTTCTAGGAGGCATTGTGCTTGTTTGAGGCACAGTGGGGTCTGGAACTCCTATTGGGGCAGCGTACCTCTGCACCATCCTTCATATGAGACTGTGCCTGCAAGATACAATATAGCTCCTCATCTTGGTTGCTCATATTCTTCCCTTAAGCTGCCAGAGGGTAACTATTATATGTACACATACATGCAGTCAGTGAGCCTTTTCCAACAATCCTCAGTCATGGACAAGCCCCACTGAAGTCATTAAGAGGGTAGGATCTGAAGCAGTCTTAGCAGCATAGTTATTGTAGGGGCTTTTCTGAATTGTGGATTGACTACCTGTGCAAATTGACTGGCAGAATTATAGCAGTGTAATGATGTAGCTATGCTGGTATAACTTCCTGTGTGGAGATGCAAAAAGTGACTATTCTAGTCTGATTACTCTGCTTCTAAAGCCATTCAATTTCCCCACAAAGTCAAACTCTGATCAATAGGATGGTGCTCATGTTGTCTCAGTCTCACTGGCAGACCATCTCTCAAACAAACCTTCCATATCTCGCGGTACATGGTAAACTCTCTTCAGAAATCTGGAAAGGAACTTTGAGAGCTGGAAAAAGAAATCTTTTAAGGAAATAAAGAGTTTTATTGACTGAAGATGGAATGATTCCTTTCAAGGAACAGACTCTTCATAAGTGAGTGTTCAAAGTGCAAACACTTTAGCTCTTTCTCTGACCCCAGGTCTCTGCCAGGTCATGGATGGCCAGATCAAGTGGTCAGAGCCAGAGTCCACAGTCATAAGACAGGGCTCGAGAGCAAGCTGGATCAGGATACCAGGAGATCAGAAGCAGGAGACAAAATTGGAGATCAGAACCACAAGTCAGACCCCTGGAGTCAAGCCAGGTCGGGATGCCAGGAAGTCAAGCTGGGGGAGGAGGAGCAGAAAGCACACAGTCCAGAGCAGGGTGGATCTCAGGTGTTCAGAGAGCTTCCTGTTCCTGTTGCTGGTTTAAGTAGAGTCAGTGGGACAATTGGCTGCTCTAGGACTCAGTCAATAGGATCTCAGGGGCAGAGCCTCAAACTGGGGCCGGGCTTCATGGATCCTGGGTAAGCAGTTGTTAGCAGGCTGCCAAATGAAAGGTTAGAGCATGACTGCTCATGTGGACCTGGTTTCGAGCCTCTAACCTTCCCAGTCAATCAGGTACCACAGTTTAGCCCACTTGACCTTCAAAATGAGGACTTTGCGGACATTATATTCCTCCTAACCTTGTACTTGCACTAGTGGGAGGTGGTGATTGGGCTGTATGGGGAAATGTGTTCTGAGTGTAGTGTTTTAGGAGTGAGGCATGGAATATGGAGTGGACTTTAATGGATTGAGGGAGCTGACGCTCAAAGAAGACAGGATTGATTTGTTACTGAATCTGGTACAGGCCAAGGAACTGGTGGTGTAGTTTCCAAAAGGGTCTGTCTGTGTAGGTGTCTTCTGTGGAAAGTTATACCTTTTGTCCCACAAAGTCAATGGGGCCTTGCTACCTATGTTTGTCCTTATGTTTTCTGTAGTCCTCCTCTGCCTTCTCAAGGTATCCTAGAATCATAGAATATTAGGGTTGGAAGAGAACTCACAAGGTCATCTAGTCCAATCCCTTTCTCAAAGAAGGACCAACACCAACTAAATCATTCCATCCAGGGCTTTGTCAAGCTGGGCCTTAAAAATCTCTAAGGATGGAGATTCTACCACCTCCCTAGGTAACCCATTCCAGTGCTTCACCACCTTCCTAGTGAAACAGTGTTTCCTAATATCTAACCTAGACCTGCCCCATTGCAACTTGAAACAATTGCTTCTTGTTCTGTTATCTGCCACTACTGAGAACAGCCTAGCTCCAACCCCTTTGGAACTCCCCTTCAGACAGTTGAAGGCTGCTACCAAATCCCGCCTCACTCTTCTCTTCTGCAGACTAAATAACCCCAGGTCCCTCAGCCTCTCCTCATAAGTCATGTGCCCCAGCTCCCTAATCATTTTTGTTGCCCTCCGCTGGACTCTCTCCAATTTGTCCACATCCCTTTTGTAGTGGGGGGATCAAAACTGGACACAATATTCCAGGTGTGGCCTCACCAGTGCTGAATAGAGGGGAATAGTCACTTCCCTCAATCTGCTGGCAATGGTCCTACTAATACAGCCCAATATGCCGTTGGCCTTCTTGGCAACAAGGGCACACTGCTGACTCATATCCAACTTCTGGTACCAGCATTTCAGGTTACTATAGTCAAAACAGAATCATGGGCCTGAACTTGGTCTTAAGGGGGAGATGTTTTTAGTATTGGCCTTCTGTGTCACCTTGTTTTTGGTCTACTAGCACTTCATGAAGGAAAGTGCTCAATGTTGAATTGGAGGATCCTAGTTCCAGAACCTTGTTCAGTCACCGGGTTGATGACACTAGTTATGATTTCTCGCTTAAGAGAGTGGGTTGCATGAAGGCTGCCATCTTCCAGCCATCATGGATTTATATTGTGATATTATATTTTTTGTTTTATTATCTATCCCTTTCCTAATGATTCCTAACATTCTGTTAGCTTTTTTGACTGCTGCTGCACATTGAGTGGATGCTTTCAGAAAACTATCCATGATGACTCCAAGATCTCTTTCTTGATTAGTATCAGCCAGTTTACACCCCATCATTTTGTATGTATAGTTGAGATTGTTTTCTAGTGTGCATTGCTTTGCATTTATTAACATTGCAGTTCATCTGCCATTTTGTTGCCCAGTCAACCAGTTTTGTGAGATTCCTTTGTAACTCTTCACATTTTGAAGAGCTAAAGGTAAAAAACATTAATTTCTACTCTTTGTTTCCTGTAGGGGTGCCAGGAAGTTAAGCCAGGGAAGCAGGACGGGGAAGCACACAGTCCAGAGAAGGGTGGATCCCAGTTGCTCAGATTTCCTGTTTCTGCTGCTGGCCTAAGTAAGGTCATCAGGCCAATCAGTTGCTCTGGGACTCTGTCAATAAGACTCAGGGGTGGAGCCTCAAACGGGCTGGGCTTCATGGGTCCTGGATAAGCCACACTGTTAACAGGCTCCCAAGCGGAGAGTTAGAGCATGGCTGCTCCTGCAAACTTGGGTTTGAGGCACATGGATCATGACACCACATTTCCTATAAAGAGGGGGAGTCAGACATTTTAAAAATATGCTAAAGAAAATAATACACTCTTAAATTCTAAAAGAATAATGACAAAAAGTAATGTGCATTAGCTGAAGAATGAAAATTAAGCACATTTGTGAGGACAGGCAGGGAGAGTTGGTGACATCCAGAACAAACTTAATGGTTATGCTTGCAAATATCATATCCCTAAAAATGCAGATAAGTTTCCTTTGATCAGAAAACCAGGATAAGAACTGAGTGAAAGGTTTTAATAATATGGTTCTGTCAGCACTATTAAATCGTAACATCTTCCAGGACACTGAGTAGTGTTTCTTATAGAATACAAAGAATCTTTCATAGAAATTTGCCAGAAGAAATAAGAATGACTGCTCACCTCACTGCATTCCCAGAGAAATTAAAAACAAACAAACAAACACTTCTTTACCCAGGCTATCCCATAAACCCTCACTCTCATGGATTCATTCATAAAATAAAAGGAAACAAATAAAAACAACCAAAGCCTCTTTGTTGATGATGGAATACACATATAGCTAAGTAATTATTGTTTTGTTTGGAATGGCTTGGTTTGGGATATTATATGCCTAGTGAAATGCAGAGAAATAATGTTGTGGTGCTGGAAACAGAAGCAGTAGGGAAGATTTAGTAGGGCTTATTCTCCTAACAGGATTTATAGAGACAGTCACTCTCTTAAATCCACCAAAACCCCCAAAACACATTTTTCAAATATGCATACTTGACAAATAAACTTTATTTGATCTCTAGAAGAACTTAAATGGGATTTAGTACATTTGATGCAGTTTCTCATGAAATCTTACTCTAAAAATTAAATTCAAAGTGTCCTGGATATGAACACTGTCAAAGGGACTGAAAACTATCTGAAGGACCAAAACAAAAAGAAAAGAATAATACACCTATTTGGTAAATTTGGAAGAGGTATATAGTGAGTTACCCCATCTTTTAAAACAACTTTAATAATCTGAAAATGGACTAATGGCATGTTAATGGAATATTAAAATTATTCTGAATAGAGAGGTGCTTTGAATTCCAGCCAGGTTATTACAAAGGGAGACAGAAAGGTTAGAAATATGGGCAGAAAACAACATGAGATTCAGATTGGAAAAATCTTGCCTCCTTGGTTCTTGGGCCATAATGCAAATCTACAACGACCTTTGCTCCCAGTACCCAATAGAACTTGGTCTGAACAAAGAGTTTAGGGCCCAGATCCTGAGAGCTATTTAGGCACCTAATTATTATTGAAATCAGTGGGAAGTAGATACCTAAATACCTTTGAGGATGTGGGCCTAATCCAGGGGTGGACAAACTTTTTGGCCCGAGGGCCACATCTGGGTATGGCAATTGTATGGCAGGCCATGAATGCTCATGAAATTAGGGTTGGGGGGTGGGAGAGGTTGAGGGCTCTGGCTGGGGGTGCGGGCTTTGGGTTGGGGGCTAGAAATGAGGAATTCAGGGTAAGGGAGGGTGCCCCACGCTGGGGCAGGGGGTGGGGTGTGTTTGCGGGGGGGGGGGTGTGAGGGCTCCAGCTGTGGTGCAGGCTCTGGGGTGGGGCTGAGGATGAGGGATTGGGGGGTGCAGGAGGGTGCTCCAGGTTGGGACTGAGGGATTCAGCGGGCAAGAGAGGGATCAGGGCTGGGGCAGAGGGTTGGGGCACAGGAGGGTGTCAGGGGTGCAGACTCTGTGTGGTGCTTACCTCAAGCAGCTCTTGGAAACAGCGGCATGTCCTGCCTCTGGCTCCTATGTGGAGGTGCAGCCAGGCAGCTCTGCATGCTACCCTTTCCGCAGGCACTGCCCCTGTAGCTCCCATTGGTCGCGATTATGTGTAGGAGACAGCAGGGACATGCTGCTGCTTCTGGGACCCGCACAGAGCCATGGCATCCATGGAGCAGAACAAGCCCCCGATCCTGCTCCCCGGCTGGAGTGCTGCAGCAGGGCCAGCTCCAGACCCTGCTCCCCAGAGGGAGCTCAAGGGCCTGATTAAAATGTCTGACTGGCAGGACACAGCCCACAGGCCATAGTTTGCCCACCCCTGGTCTAATCCAAGATTTTTAAATTTCTTTGTGTCACAGCTGGTTCCAAATCAGCATGCAATTTCTGCTGCTAACACTCTAGCCTTGATAATAGTGTCACCTCTCCAGGGGTGAAAATAAGTTAGAGGACTTACCGGTACACCGGAGTCCTGAGCAGGGGGCGTGGCCTCAACCAGAAGAGGCAGGGCCTTAAATCCCCGGGCCCTTTAAATCTTGATTTAAAGGGCCAGGGTTCCAGCTGCAGTAGTGGTGGCTGGGAGCCTGGGGCCCTTTAAATCACCCCCAAGGAGCTACCAGCTGCAGCGGCGGCTGGGAGCCTCGGAGCTCGGGGGCGATTTAAAGGGCGCAGGGCTCCAGCTGCCACTACTGCAGCAGAGCCCCAAGCCCTTTAAATCACTGAGGAGCCCTGGGGGCTCCCAGCTGGCACCGCTACCCCAGGGCTCTGGGCTCTGGCAGAGCTTTAAAGGGCCTGGAGCTTCACTGTGGTAGCAGCTGCCGGAGCCCCGAGCCCTTTAAATCCCCGCCTGAGCCCTGCTGCCCGAGCTTTGGGGTAGCGGTGGCTGGGCTCCATCGGGGATTTAAAGGGCACCGGGGCTCCAGCCGCCGCTACCGCCCCGGCCCTTTAAATCCCCTCCGGAGCCCTGCTGCCGCTACCCCAGGGCTTCGGCAGCAGGGCTCAGGCAGGGATTTAAAGGGCCCCAGGAGGGTAGCGGGGGCTGGAGCTCTGGGGCCCTTTAAATCTCCGCCAGAGACCTGCCACTGCCGCTACCCCAGGGCTCGGGCAGCAGGGCTAAGGCCGAGATTTAAAGGGCCCCGGGGCTGTAGCAGCGGCTTGAGCTCCGGGGCCCTTTAAATCCCCGCCAGAGCCACACCGCCGCTATCCCAGGGCTCGGACAGCAGGGCTCAGGCCGGTATTTAAAGGGCCCCGTGGGGGGGGGAGGGAGGATAGCAGCAGCTGGAGCTCCAGGGCCCTTTAAATCCCCACTGCAGCCCTGCCGCCGCTACCCCAGGGCTTTAAATTGCCCTCTCTGAAAGCTGGTCCTGGTACGGCCCACCGGCTCCTACCGGTATGCCTTACCGGCTTACTTTCACCTCTGCACCTCTCACGTCACCTCTGTACCATGGTGATGCATTGGGAAGAGGATGATGGTCATCACAGTCAGGGAAACAAAAAAATGTGATGTCCAACAGGCTACTGAATTAACAATTCATCAGCTGCACATTATTCTTCCTCAAAGCCGTTTGAACCCAGCAATTGTTATACTTCACAGGCAGCCTTGTATATAGTTATTCTACCTCAAAAGGAGCAAATGTGAGCCCTGACCTCAAACCATTGATTGACAAACTTTAACACTCCCTCAATCCCCAAATTCAGCCTATTAACAAACTCGAGAAGGTGGTCAGTTTTGTGTACTGAGCCAGAAACTATCTCAAACAGTTCTATGATTGTCGTGACAGCCAGTTTCTGAAGGAGTTATTGTCCACATGAACATGAAAGTCCCTGCAGACAATCAGCCTCTGTGCCTCTAACATAAAATCAGACAACATTCTGGCTGTTCAGCCATGGGACCTGAAGTGCGGCGATACCAAAGCCATCTTCATTACATCCTTGGACTCAGATATAAAGTGGACACAATTATATAAATCAATATATATATATACGGTGTGGAGCACTGTCTACATTTAAGGCCAGCACAACACCATTACCTCTTGGGATTTCCGCTTAGCTGAGTACCACACAGGAGACAACTGGCCTAACAATTATCCTGTAGCATCATCCAGCAAGGTGTCAGTAACATATGCAAAATTTAGGGCTTCATGCATGCTCACATAAGAGAAGGTGATAACCGTATTAGCCACAAGCTTGTGTTACACAGTGAGAATGACAGAATGAACTTCCTTTTCATAGGTACACTGGGTAAATGTCTGACCATCATAACACTTACAAGAAACAGAAGTTGACGGGAGCTCATGTGGATCTTCACAGTGGTGGAGGGGTGAATCTCTGTCAGTATAGACTGCCTTTGTTTATAACAACACATTTTTAAAATCACACTTATATATTTATTACTTTCAGTAAAACCAAACCAAATGAAACCAATGGATTTCTGGGTTCGCATATCAAAGTAGAATGATGTGGATTATTTTCAGTGTCTTTTTTCCTGAATCCTTTCATCTTCTTTCCAGTTATTTACTGTAGGTGAGCCATCCTGTACAGACCACTCATGAGATGACAATTAGATTCTCCACTTGAATTTATAGTTATCATCATTAATAAAGATGCCAATGCCTTACACATGTTTCTAAATAGATCCTAAAGCAGGGGTTCTCAGACTTTTGTACTTTTGAAAGGGTGTCCCCTTTCACACAGCAAGCCTCTGAGTGCAACCCCTCCTTATACTTTAAAACACTTTTTTATACATTTAACACCATTATAAATGCTGGAGGCAAAGCAGGGTTTGGGGTGGAAGCTGATAGCTCGTGACCCCCATGTAATAACCTCGCAACCCCCTGAGGGGTCTTGACCCTCCAGTTTGAGAACCCCGTCCTAAAGAATAAAAGACATGTTTCTGCAGCAAAATGATAGGCACTTTTTAGGGATACCTTTGCCCACTGAGCTATTCCAAGTCACCTTTCACCATACCCATTTTGTGTTGATTAATGACTTCACTGTAAAGCCCATGTCAAACAAAGTTACAGTAACACAGTGAGCTCCCATGAGGTACCAGTGTTGAACCCTGCAGACCTTTGCAAGAAGTGTTTTCTAAGTATCTGTACATTTGGTGTCAGATTGAATACATCTGGGATAGATTTAGACTGAGTTTGTTTTTTAGCAGAGCTATCCAACTGTTCAACACTTATTGGAAATCATTCTTATCCCTTAGATAACTGCAACCTATTTATTACTCCACTATATGGAGAAATCAATGAAAAGATTCATGACTACTTAGGAATTAGCAAAAAATTTGAAAAACTTGAAAAGTGAGTGTTATACTGAAATACCAACCAAACACTTTTTTCTAAAGTGTCTCCTTAGGGCTGAAAGTTATTTTTAGTACATGTATATTGTGTTTGAGATATTCATTTGGAGTGAAATCCTAGCTCAGATTAAGCCAATGGGAACACTGCCATTAACTTCAATAGAGTCAAGATTTCAGCCTTTATTTATTTATTTAAAACATTATATTGTAGCTATTCATTTCTTTCCAATTAACAAGAACAATAAAACAATACAATTTGACAACTGTCTCTAATTACAGGGCTAGAACCTACCAATTCTTATACACAGTGGGGACAGAGAGATAAAAAGCCTTCTGCACCATTTGTGTGTCCAATATATGGGCCTGGCAGAATTCCAGAACTCCACTGCTTCTTCTTTACTCCTCTGGGGGCACATGGTAGCATAAAGGGCCACGGAGGCATAGGAATTGGAAGGGGGTAACAAGCTCCATTGAAGGCTGTAGTATCTCTTGTACACTGAAATGTTCCAGGATTCCCTGAGCTAGCGTGTCTCCCATTACACCCTTTGGGGTGTACACTGCTTCTTACTATGGGCAATGCATAGTTTGCACAATCTAGCCCTCAGCCCTTATATATTCCTTATCCCAGTGTAACTTCCTGCAAGGTGCTCTACCACATCAGGCGGTGGGCAGAGGGAGTTAGTCCCACAGGAGAGGAGTTGAGGATAGGCTCTTCGGGACTACAACCAGAGCTGGTATGTGTGGGGGGAGTTAAGACAAAAAGTGGATGAACATTCTCTTCTAAAAATAGTGGATGGAGGGGGAGAACGTACACTTTGTCCCAGCCAAGATTGCAATAGATGGGGAGAAATTCAGATTCGCTGAATGGCTCAAGTTAACACTCCAGAGCTGTCAGTTGGTTCAAAGCATTCATATGCCTGTTATGGTAGGCATCATCAGATGGCAGTGTTACAATATGAACAGCTACAGCTCTATATAAATAGCAATAATTAAGAAGAGATGAGAAATAGAGCTCATAGAAGGTACAGAAGAGGAGGCACATAAAGACAAAAAGATGGTGAAAAGGAAAGGGAGCACTGATACATCTCACAGATGTATTTAATTCAGTATTTAAACAAGAGTCCGAGAAGCTATGTCTATCATAAATCACAAGAAGCCATCTGTGGTGCTTAATAAATGTCTCTTTGTGACCCAGAGTGTGCCTCACAAAACGGTTATTTTCTTTGCAGCAGAGTCAAGAGCCAATATAAGATTAAAGAGTTGGAGATGAATTGGGTCCACGAAGTGAAACAATTTGATTGAAAACTTCTGGACAGGTAACAGTTTTACATGAGAAGTATGAATGTAAATTGGGCATTCTGCAGATCATAACAATCAACTGAAACGCTGTCTACTTTCTTTGTAGCAATAACTCTATTTCAAGGAGAATTAATAATGGATATTTTCCTTTCCCTTATTTATACTCTACCTATAAAGGTTCAAAGAAATTGTAATGCCCTTCTAGGAAACGCTATACATTTTTGAATTTTAATGGAACAGGAGTAAATTTTATGTTTATTGAAAGAGACACTTTTTATGTGTTTGCCTAGCTAATCTGGTGTCTCTGTTAAGAAATGTTGTGAATGATAAACATGTGTCCTTCCCAGATGCATAACACACTGAAACATATTAAACTGTACTTAGCAGTAGTGGCAAGCCCTGAAACATCACAAATGAAATTTACAGATAACCACTGAGATACCTTAATGCGTAATATCGCAAAGACATATATCCTCATTGCTTTTACAGCCTAGAGGCTAGTTTCAGACTTGAAACTAAAAAGTGTGACTGCTTAAGGCTACATTGTTAGTAGCCCTTGAATTAGCATGAAGGAAAGGGGCCCAGGGAGCCTGGCAAGGAGCCATCTTCGCTGCATGGCCTATGCAAGGGCTATGTAATAACTAGTGTTGACAGCATCCTTGCCAATATGTGGTGCTGTATCTTTATCTTAGTGCTAAGTTATTGTCTTGTTTTGATGTGATGTTGTTATATTTGGTCAGGAGGATGAAATGTGAGGGGAGTTGGAGGAAGGTTTTAGTCCTGCCTGGAGTACTGGAGTTGTTACTTACGGTGTCCCAATAAACCCTTTATTATATAAGCAGATATTACAATTACTCACAATAGCATCCTGTATCAGGGACTGCTCATCCTCTTGGAGCAAATCAACCTAAAAGGGCACAAGTAGGGAGGTGGTGCCATGGCCAGGGTTGATCCTAGACCAAATGGCACCCCAGATGAGGTGTGTCTTTGGTGCCGCACCCTTTCATTTGTTCAACTTTGGAATACCTTATTTTTATTGCATTTGTAGCCCATTTCATGAATTTGATGCATCATTTGCATGCATGATTTATCCCTGTCATATAAGATGATAAATTCTCATGCTAAAATCTGTAAATCTGTAGTTATTCATGCCATATATAAGCAAATACAAATCTTTTCCTCTAAGCTTATAGAAACTTTTTAATTTTAAGAATAACTGAAATGTACTAACATCAAGAAATTCAACTGTGCACTAGCATTGGGTGGACCAGTATTAAATAGTGTTACAGTAGGTGACAGCCTTATAATGTTAAACCTAGTCCTTTAGTTCAAAAGGTCGCTTTTCTCACATTGGCCTTTGTGAACTGAACAGCGTCAGAGAGAACCAAAGACTGGCCAATGGCATTTTCAAGCAATAAAATAGCAAGTGATATCAGTCTCTCGTTGGCCATTGTCAATCGAAGATATGTTTTAATGAGCCTCAGCTTAGAAAAGCTGCTCTCACCACTCACAACTCTGACTGGAGCATGAGCAGAATCCTCAAAGCTATCCATACATAAGGAAAAGTGTTCTGCAGCTCTGCATTATGAATGAACTGGAAAACTTGGAGTGGAGAGTCCTTCCCATGTGGGAAAATGTGATAGATGTTGTCCAATTCAACACAGAGATCTTTATTGTTGATGTCTGAACATTCCCCATGTGTCAGCATCCAGTGCAGCTCGGTACAATTGTTCAAGCATGCTTTCCTGTCTGTTGTCAGCTTCCTAAGGTCAGAGAAAACCCCACAAGTCTTTTCATTTGTCCAAACCTTTCATCGATGGACACTAGAGCAGTGTTAATGAGTGAGTGAAAAAACTCCCTTTTGAATTTTTCTTCCAAGCTTACCATCACCTCATGTCTGCCCTCATAACCAAACTGTCTCTTCTTCAATAAATATGAGTTTCCTTGAAGACAGGCTCAACTCCTAAATTTTCTGCCATTTCTTTGACAACAGCAATGGCATCTTCAAATCCATTGTCTCTATAGGCCACAACAAAATTAAGGCAGCTTCTCATCAAAGTAGTAGCAGTCGCAATGTCCATTGACTAAGTTTGTAATGCTTTGCTTGCAATATTTACTTGGAACAGGACATCCAGCCAAACCACAATTGAGACCAGAAATTTGAAGTCAGTGATCTGGTTTGCCAGGCTTTGTGCCTCGTGTTGGATTTCGGTCTCGGCTTTATTCGACTGTGCCAGTTCCTTCAGAGCGTTGTAAATGTCAGTCACTTGTTACCTCACTGGCCTTATGCTGTCAATGCAGCTCTCCCAGCAAATGTCACTTAGCAGCTTCACAGTCAGATTTGCAACATTGTCCATGAAGCTCTTCCACCTGATAGTTGATGCTGAAAACATGATATATATCCTTTGCAGTACTCTGAAGAGAGATATTGAAACTAAAGAAGATGACATTCCATCTGACACAACCAGGTTGAGGGAATGGCAGCCACAAGGCATGAAGAAAGCTCTTGGATTCAGCGCAAGGATCCTTGCCTGGACAACACTGTTTCTTCTCTTCATGTTCATGCCATTGTTGTAGCCTTGACCGCTGCTGTCCTGAAGCTTTATTTTATTTCTGTTCAAAACGTTCATAAACAGTTCTGTTAGGCCTTTTCCAGTAAAGTAGTTCACAGACTGGAAACCAATAAAGGGTTCCTTTACTTAGAAACAGCCATCCTTGCCAACAACAAATCTTCCTGAAAATGACATATTTTCACTGTGACTAATGTTGAGAGAGCAGTCCATTATTACAGCATAGTACTTCTTTTTGCCAATCCACATCAATCTGTTATGAAGCACCTTTCTTGCTTGGTAAGGTCAATAGTTAATTTTGAATTGTTTTGCTGCAGTAATAATCCATAACTTCTTTATGAACTACTCTACATAGATGCTCACACATGATATTGTTGTATTTCCCCGGGCGCTGTATGAAAGTGAGGAAATTTCTGTTATGTTCAGTGAACAAGTTATTTCATGAGCTCTGGAAAGCCAAATTATTTTTTGCAAGGAAGAGGGTAATTGAGATCAGACACCTGAGCACTTTCCCCTGTGCAGGGTTTCTACATCAATAATACACTGGATTTCTGCACTTATGCATTCATTCTGCTTAAGCCTGGACTCAACCTCCATGCATTAGGAGTAGGCTGTAAAATGACTGGGCAACTTTGCATATTGCTTCAGAACTCAGCTAAATTATGCCAGTAATTGTACCCAGAAAGCACAAGCAACAACTTGACATTCTTGTCAAATATTTTGCAACAAAACCAGAACACTTTAACAGTTAATTTTGAGTAACCTCGCAAACACCAATTCAGTTTCTCACTGAGAAGTGTTGCTTCAGCTCATTTACTGGAAACATCATATCTTCAATTTTGCCCAGCCTGTTCAAAATTGCACAATCAATATTGGCAGAGTTTAGGATTGCCAGCCATAAAGTAGAATCTGATGTATTGATTTATGGTGTACAGTTTTTCTCTCTGTTGTTTCTGTCATCATGCGAGGCACATTCTTCTTCATCATTACTCTCCTTTTCATGTGAGCCACATTCTTCTTTATCTTCACCCACCTTTACACTGCCAGGAAAATTGGACGATTCTCTGTCACTTTCCTCACATTTCCATTCCTTTTCTTCAGGTAAATCTACTAATTTCTTAGTAATAGGACTTCCATCATTTTTACTTCACTCCTCAATTTCTTCTGCACTGGACAATTGCTACTGCCTAAAGCCCAATCTATGCTCCGTTTCAGATATTTTCTTACCAAATTTGCCCCTTGCTGCAAATTACATGGCAATTGAGCTTTTTGCTTCCTATACTGAGCTCCTGAAGGCTTCTTTGGGAGCATCTTTTATTTCCTAAGGGTGAAAACAGATGGTATTAGGGAGAGCAAAATTCCATGTTCTGCAGTCTTAGAAAGTCATCAAACATTATGTGTTAAGCATGGAAAAGAAGTAATAATATTTCTTTTATATTGTTGCTTAAATAGGGGTTTGATAGATATATCTGATGTCTCATTAAATATATCCTTTATCAGTCACTACTTACACTCTTCAAGTCTTAAAATACAAGTACACTTTCACAATTATACAATAAAACAAGGTTCACAATATTGCAGCTGTGCTCTGACTTCACTTCAGTTCATTCTTATATCTCACTGACTGACTGGTGATGCCCTCCCTCTTATAACCCATGAAGGCATGACTGACAACATTCTAGGAGGTTCGAGTAAAATGTAGTTCTCAGAGAGTCTGGAAAGTTCCACGAGATTCTACAAAGGTCCTGAACATTCTAGGAGGTTAATGAAAAATGAATCCACATACGGAATACCTGAATCATTTTACTTCAAACATTCTATTTTTCCTTTTTTAGCAAACAACAAAAATATCACTGAGCCTGGTGCCTCCCAAGTCTGACACCCTAGATGGTCGACTGGGTCACCTACCCCTAAATAAGGCCCTGGCCATAGCCCTGCCCTCTCCACACTCTCTTACAGAGCACTGTTAGTGCTCCATCTTTTTTGTTCTAATAGATTTAGAAAAGTACACAGCCTCTGTTTGCACCAAGCATTCCCCAGGAAAGATTGTGCCTTCTACATGAATATATCTGAATGGACTTCAAGGTAGTGAGAAAGTCCAGTGTTTAAGGTGCTGTCTTGGGATTCAGGAAACCAGAATTCAATTTCCTGATCTGTCACAGACTTCTTGGGTGACTTTGGGCAAGTCAGTTAGTCTCTCTGTGCCTGAATTCCCCA
This sequence comes from Dermochelys coriacea, assembly GCF_009764565.3. Classification (NCBI taxonomy): domain Eukaryota; kingdom Metazoa; phylum Chordata; order Testudines; family Dermochelyidae; genus Dermochelys; species Dermochelys coriacea. The sequence goes on from NC_050068.2 coordinate 332,479,074, forward strand.
TTTGTAACAAGGGGATAATAGCATTGCCCTGCCTCATAGGGGTGTTGTGAGAATAAAAAAGATTAAAGATTGTGATGCATCTGTAGTAGGAACAATCTAAGTATCCTTGGGAGAGCACATTGATGTTGCCTGTTCTTGAGGTGACCAAACACCATGGCTTGGCTTGCATATGAGAGGAAAGGACATGATCCTTTTTCCAGCTCAGGTTGTGGATTTGTTTGTAAGATCATGTTCCTGTGAACCTTCAAAATCCAGTTAGAATTCTAGTAACTACAGTACTGCAAAGAGCTGATCTTTTAAACACTGGAAGCGATTTAAACTGTAACACAAAAAGAAAGAAATCATTAGAAACAGATTGAGAGGAGAGACTGAAGACTAGAGAGAGCCAAAAAATGACAGCCCTTGACCCTGATAGATAATTTCTGGAGCTAGCCATAAGAGTGCTAATCCCAATGATTTCTCTGTGTATTAAATTACCTTAGAAATCACAAGAATTCACTTAATGTAACATGTGTATTTTGAATTCTATTACATCTCCAGCTATGAAAACATTATCAATGTCTTTTAAAAACTATAATTAGACATGGGCCTGGGCCACAATGTTGGACTCTGTATGCTAAAGGAAGTCCAGGGTTGGAGGAGATGCTGAATCTAGGTTTTTGATTTAGGCATTTAATAGTCATAATCATAACCACAATAATACAAGTATAGAGACAGAGGTCAGTGGTCTAGAACAGAAGCAGATCCAAATATCCCAAAAAGGTTAGGGGAACATTGGAGAATATTTGGATTTGGGGAGATTGCTTCAGGTCCATCTTTAATTATGACCTTGACATATGGGGCAATTCTTCTCTCACCCCAAAACAGAATAAACAAAGATCCAGACTGTGAACTCCTTATTCATGTTGTTGAGCAGCTACATATATGAGCAGTCCCTCGGGGGTCAGTAAAACTAATTCATGCGAGTAAGTGCTAATTAGCGTGAGGTAAGGGATTCACAATTTGGCCCAACAGTGTCTATTATGTTCCATTATTTAAGGAACCAGAGTCAAACATTGGTAGTGTCCATGATATCCAGTTTACAGCATTGCCTTTGTTATGAATTCTCTTGTTTCACAGACATGGTGTGTTATCCTGGACTATGTAACTCAAAGGGGGGTGGGTTTTTTTGATAAACAAATAGTTGAACAAGAAAGATTTTGAGAATATACTGCTATAAATTGAGTTCTACCTTCCATTTTAAAGTTTTCAAGAATTCACTCTAGTATATGCACACTGATTGTCACAAACATTAAAATGCAAAGCAGGGGTATAATAATTGAGCAATAAAAAGAAATAAATTAATTGAGCAATACCCTAAAGCAAAATATATATCCCATTTTCTGATAAAATAAGCTACTGATTCATCATTGCATGAAATTTGGTATTTAAACATCTTCATTTTTTTTAAATTATAAGTAGAAATATTCATACCTTAGACAGCAATGAATGATAGCTACATTCAGAATAGTGTTAGTATTTGTACAGGCTGATGACAACATGTAAAACTGGTGTGTGTTTCCTTTTGCTGATGAAAACTATCTAAAAAAAAAGTTGATTAATAGGATTTAGATGTGATACACTAAGCCTGTCTCAGTTACATGGAGAGATAGATGTTGTCTGGGTAGAAAGGATAGTCCACATCTTTAAATCATTATGGAATTTTACTTTGTAAATGTTCCTTGAACTATCAAAGCATCATCTGCAGGACCACACATGGTCTGATGTTTAAAAGGCTTGAAAGATGTTAATGGACTGATATTTCTAGCTGCTTCAAGGTTTGAAGGTTTGCAGCATTCTCTTAACATTAATCCCCTCCTGTTTATTAAGACAGAGCATAGTATTTTAAATGACTAGATTTAAATTTAATGAGCCACTTTGGGTTAGACTTCAGGGGCACATTAGAGTATTTATTATGTTTAGGTATTAAATGCTTAATGATTTTTAACAATCATTTGTAAGCATCAAACACCCTAGTTAGCTGCTGGTGTTACAAATGGTTTACAAGTTTAAGGCCCTGGCATTTGGCTTCATTTGGACATTCTTTTTAAGTACAATGGATTTTAGGATCATTTAATGGACTCTGTGTTGGGCTGCAATGAGAACATTGGTTACAGTATACAACCTCCGGGGGGGAGGGGTCATAAGTGTAGAAATGAGAACAGAATTTGGCCCTTCTGCACTAAAGATGTATGAGCACACCCAAGGGCAGCATTTGGCCTTTTAGTAGTAGTCCATGAAATTGGGGTCAGCCAATCAAACCTTGTACGACAAAGGCAAACTATTTTATTCATAACATTTAGGGAAAGAAGAGAATCTTAATAAATGCTATGGGTAGATCACCCCATCATATATGTTTACTGCAACTACCCTTTTATAGACGGGGTGTACACTGTTAACCACCATCTACCATGCCTACTCTTGCATGAGGCCCTGAAAACATTTTGAGAGGAAACAGAGTAAAGTATTCTAGACAATACAAATGTTAATGAAATTGCCATTAAATGCATAAATTGCTGTTCCAGGCTTGCACCGCCTCCCGCAGCCCCCATTGGCCTGGGACAGCAAACCGCGGTCAGTGGGATCTGTGATCAGCCGAACCTGCGGACACTTCAGGTAAACAAACTGGCCTGGCCCGCCAGCAGATTTCCCTGATGCCAAAGGTTGCCGATCCCTGCTCTAGGGGTCCAAAATCCATCCAAGTGCTTTGTGGAAGGATTGACTGAATTAGTCTTATACCATACTTAATAAATTTATCTTGTCTGGCATTCTAATTCTGCAGTGATGAATCTGCCAAAATATCCCCTGGCAGCTTGTTCTAGTTCCTTACTACAGAGCTTACTCTGGAACGGTTTATGACTCATATATGGTTAAGAATAATTTTCACACTTTACTAAAGTTTATTCCTTTGAATGCAGTATACACGATAGCTGAAGAATTTTGGTTTTTGAGTTTATTGCCTCTGTGAAGTAGCAGCATTAAATTGATTTGAGACCTCTTTAATTTTATGTTCTTCTTCTGCACACTTCACTCATGTCTTTTTTAATCAAATCCAGTGCATGCCACAGTGAAAACAGGTATCCTTTCTCAATGCTTTAGGAGTGCTATTCTCTGCAAAAGATTACATATCCTTATATTAAAAACAACACAAACATCTGTTAAGAGACAGAGTTCTTATTGTGGTGCAGTGACTTTGCATTGTTCATAGAATTATCATTTAGCTATAATCTCTACTATTTTACTACTTGTAAATTGTGATTTTTAATAGTTATTTACATTTACTCATTTATTAGTTAGACACTATTTCTCAGTGCTATCAGTATTGAGTCAGAAGTTGAATATCATTTAAATTTGTACATAAGTGTTATAACAAAAACTACTAATACAACTGGTCTAAATTTTCTGAACTTTGATTTTTTTCAATTAAATTTTTCATTGTAATTTTAAATTTGGATAAAAAAGAATACTTTTTTTGCAGAAAGTTTCACCAGTAATTGATCCTATTTTTCAACCAACTATAGACTGGTGGGATATTTTTCAAATTGTGATTAAAATTTTTGTCAAATTTTACCAAAGGCAAAACTTTCACAAAAATATTTCCCATTTTTTAACCAGCTCTAGCTACTACTCATTAGAGCTGGTCAGGAATTTCCTCAAAATGATTTTTTTGATAGAAAATCAGTTTCTGCAACATGAAAATTTTCCATTGGGAATGAAACATTGAAATTGAAATTTCGAGAATGGTATGACCCACATCAAAATATTTTTACCTGGTGAATGAACTGAAAATTAAACTGCCTCTGCCTATGGTGCTGACATGTCCCAGTGGAAGTGTAGCTTGAGTTCTTCATGTCTCCATAGTCCATACAGTGCTACTTGGCTGGACAACATCTTCCACGATGCATTACAGTCTTTCCTCTGACCAAATATGTCATACCTCATGGGAATTCATATTACTTGTGGCACCATAATAGGAGATATAGATCATCCAGAGAACCCTGACCATTAGGAAGAATAAGGTCAGGAGGCACCCAAACAACAAGTCCCCTGAGCACTGCAACACAATAGGCAGGTACAATTTAATGTTGAACTACTCACAATGAAATATTTGGATTTGGTTCAACAACCACATGAACAATTTCAACACTTTAAAAACAGAAACTTTTTTTGTTCCATGAAAAATTGATTTTTGTCCTGATTCAAGATGAAAACCAGCGCTGAAATACATTTCCAAGAAGAGAGAAATTCCAATTTTCATTCAGCTGTGCTACTTAAATAATATTATTTGGGAGTAAACTCTGCCTGCAAAACCTCACTGGAGCCCTTTCTAGAGCAGTATAGAACTATACCAACACAAAGCTATGTCCTTTGAAGCATGATAGAACTTGCACTCAAATTTTACTATTTGCTAAATGTATAAAGAGGAATTTGGAATATTTCTGAAGTACAAACTGAGGTTTGAAGGCTCGTGTATTACTAGCACATTGGTTTTGGTAGATTCTCTTTACTGTTTTCATCCAATATCTATTCTTTGGTATTTTAATAGTAATAGATAGTTATATAACATTATTATTAAGCTACATATAATGCCAGCTCTGGCACTGAATAACAATTTCTGAATCTAAATGATATGATGGAAAATTCAGACAGAGAACAGCAATTTCCCCCCCCCCCAAAAACTGACCACAACTGTTTTAGTTTCCAGCACTGACTCTACAAATCTGATATTTGATGCATGCAAAACATACAAATGACAGCTTTCTATACACCCTCACTGAAAACGATTTGCAATGAGGTTTTCTGTATAATGTTACTCCCTTTTCTGTGGGGTAGAGAAATACATGGAGCTTCCAAATGATCTGCTGTGCATGACTAAATTGTGTCATTTTTCCCGCACACCCAACACAGGGATTGTTCAGGAGCTGCCTCTCACTGGAGGAGCACAGTGACTCTACAGTGTCCTACTAAATGATGCAGCCCGCTCTTCCCAGTGTAACCTGTCTGCTTCATGCTGATGCCCATGGGGCCCTTTCAGGTGATTCATGCTCTCATAGCCACATGATAGGCCCCATTGGTCTGTATTAGGATGAGAACATGAGTGCTCTTTCTGTGGAGTGCAGAAGTGGCAGGAAGCTCCTTGTCCCCTTCTCACTATATTAATCATAATTCATCCTTCATATCTATAGAGGGTTGTTAATCAGCTACACAGTCTTTCACTCACTGGTTTGAATCCAATCCAGACTTGTGGCAGGTCCATGACCACACACACTTACTATCTGATAGCCTGTCTGAAAGTAATTGGTTCATCATAGTCCAGCTTCTAAATACTGTGCTATGAATATGCATTCCATTATTAACCAGCATTCCACATATCCCTTGAGGTGCGATCAGGGAATGAACTGAGATGGAGGTCTTTGTGGCAGCTGGGTAAGAGAGAAGGGAGCATAGAGCAAGGTTTACGTGGCTTGATGGGGAGAACTTTTAGAGGTTTGGTAGGAGTTTTGATAAATGAGTGAACTGTTGAGGGCCATTCACACTCTTAACATGCCTCTGTTTGGGACTACACGTACAAGTCTGAGCATGTTCATCATACTTGTATTATTCTTGCCATTAAAATAATCTTGTCAAAAGTAATAAAATGAGATGAAATCACAAATGGAGGGTCAAAAGTAAAGATAAATATATGGTAACATTTCTGCTTTTAAGATAAAATTTAAGGTAATTAAAATATTATTCTCCTCACCTGAAGTCAAATAGATTGTACCAGTATAAAGTGAGCAGAGAAATTGGTCCAGTCATGATATTTATAACCTAACTGGAGTAAGCATTGTAAATGTATAAAAGTGAAATTGAAAAATGGCAAAATCCTTTTGCTAAGATATGAGCACAATGTCCCTCTCTTCATTTTCTATCAGGAATGGAATCTAAAAGATATTACAGAAAAAGTATGTAACTAGGTGACACTTTCTAGAGATACTTTGGGCAACATAAATTCACTGGATATTGAATTAAAGTACAAATGAGCACACATAGACTTTTAAAATCTGCATTTTCACAACTTCTTGACCGGCATATTCCACAAGGCTTAGCCCCTATTCATACTTCATGATGATGATGTATCAAATTGTCTGAGTATAATTATACATGAAGTGAAGAGGCTTTTTGAGCTACAAATGTGTATACTGTTTTCAGCATTCATTGGACAGCTATGTATTACTTCGAAGTGACAGATTTTTCCACACGTCTGGATTCTTTTGTTCCAAACTGGATTCCTCAATCATTGACACATATTCAAGTTGTAAGAGAAGTAATTTAGTGCTTTTTGATTTACAACTCTTTGCAAATACCCCCCCAAAACAGACAAAAAATCTATACAAAGTTAACTTGTTCCATGGAAAACAGAGAGCCCAATATTTTCTTTCCTTTGGAGTCAATTAATGTTTTGCTATTGACTTCATATGGTGGAAAAAGTGAGCCCAAAAACCCAAGCCAGGTTTGTTGAAAGACTTGCTAAGTTTTACATACAAGCTGGAAAACCTGATTAATTTAAAACGTTACTTCTCACAAATATACAAAATTACGCACGTCCAATACATTGATGCCAGGATACCCAAAACGATTACATAGATTCCAGCAGATACTGCTTTTTGTGTACCTCCAAACAGTGGGTTGACCCAGGTTAAACTGATTCCTTGCTAAACTGCCTAGACCAGTGGCGGGCAATCTACAGCCCACAGGCGCCCATCAGGGTAATCTGCTGGCGGGCCGCCAGACAGTTTGTTTACATTGGCACGGCGCCCGCTGCTCCCCAGTGGCCATGGTTCACCATTCCTGGCCAATGGGAGCTGTGGGAAGCAGCTGCCAGCAAATGTAAACAAACTGGTGGCCCGCCAGTGGATTACCCTGACAGCCGCGTGTGACCCACAGGCTGGAGGTTTCCTACCACTGGCCTAGACTGGGAGGGAAATAATGTGTGGAAAAAAAATATGCACCAGAATAGGTTTCCTTGCCTGGTTCTATCCCATAAGGAGAAGGGTGATGAGAAAAAAATTAAGGCTCAGATCCACAAAAGGGACATAGGCATTGTGATTCTGAGTGTCACAATGCCTAACTTAGGTGCCTAGAAAATCATAAGAAGAACATTGAAATCTCAAAGCCTGCATTAGGTGCCCAGGCTCCTGGTACAATGCATGGGGACAGAGAAGCATCTTAGAATGCAAACCACAAAGCCAGCCTACTAGGTGGGGAGCCTCCTAAGCTATTTCAGTGGGAGATGCTGACAAGAGGAGTGTGTACTAAGCCATGCCCTTCTCAGAGTTTGGCACCTACATCCAAGCTACCAGGAGGTGCCTATCTTTGCTTGTGATTCATGAACTGGGGGGAAGACAGGCATTGCCTAAATCATGTATGGGGCCTACTCTGATACCTGTGGTCACAGGCTGTCTAACTCCACACAGAAGGAGGAGAAGGGGCCCTCCCTTATATCTTTAGCCTAGTGATTAGTGTACTTACCCAGAATGTGGCAGATGCCTGGTTCAACTTCCCCCTCTGTCTGATGGGAGGGAAGGAATTTGAACTGGGATATGCCACCTCTCATATGAAATCCATAACCACAAGGCTCTGGGACATTTTGATGTGGGTGTCCTTCAATCTCTCCTATAGAAGCTGTACTACCCTAATTAAATAATTAAATATTAATTGAGGCAGATAAACATTAGAATGACTCTAGAGCCTAGTGGTTAGGGCACTCCCCTGTGAGGTGGTAGATCTCTGTTCAAATACCTTCTCCTTGGAGTGGGGCGGGCTTGACGGGGGATCTCCCACATCCTGGATGAGTGCCCTAACCACAAGGCTAAAGGTTATAAGGAAGCTACTCCTGAGCTGTGTTGTGGAGTTAGGTGGCCTGGGCATGTCTTCTGGATCAGGGCCCTGCACACAAGTTAGGTCAGGCGAGGATCTGTGTTCCCCTTGTTCCTAAGTCACTCTGGGGCTTAGATGGGAGATAGGTGTCAGGTTCAGAGGCAGTTTTGTAGATCGGAGTGGTGCCTAAAACTGTTGGGCACCTAAGTACCTTTGTGAATCCTACCTTAAATTTCTTTCACTAATACAATATGGAACACATTTATTTGCATTCATTTGTTAAAGCTCCTGTAATGTTAACAGTAAGAACTACTAGCTTGAATTGATTCTTGTCTGTGGTCAAACTTCCTGCTACTGTTTGCAAACTAAAATTAATCAAGGAAAATATGACTCTTCTATTTATACTCCGAATATATATTTCATAAACAGGTGAAACTACAAATAAGTCATCTATGGGCTTGTAGAAGGGGCTCATCCAATCCAGCATCAGGCCCATCTGCTGCCCCAATTTCCCCCTCCTTCTAATAAAAAAAAACACAACAGGTACTTTCAAGTTAACTCTCACTTTCCTGAGGTTGGTCTATTAAAAGTATTTCAGGAGCCTCTAACTGAGTTACAGCTCTTGGTGCAGGGTACTCTGTTTTCCTCCTTTAAGGGTGTGTATCTAATATAAGAACATAAGAATGGCCATACTGGGTCGGACCAAAGATTCTGTCTTCCAACAGTGGCCAATGCCAGGTGTCCCAGAAGGAATGAATAGAACAGGAAATCATCAAGTGGTCCATTCCCTGTCGCCATTCACAGGTTCTGGCAAACAGAGACTAGGGACACCATCCCTGCCCATCCTGGCTAATAGTCATTGACGGACCAATCCTCCATGAACTTATCTAGTTCTTTTTTGAACCCTGTGATAGTCTTGGCCTTCATAACATCCTCTGGCAAGGATATCCACAGGTTAACTGTGCATTGTGTGAAAAAAATACTTCCTTTTGTTTGTTTTAAACCTGCTGCCTATTAATAGTCCTTTAGCCCTCCCTGGACTGAAAATATCATTCTTCACTTGGTTTTCCTACAGCTCCCCCTCTAGAGCTGCATCTAACAGTCTGTTATAGCCTCCCCAACTAAGACTTCTCCCCAGCAGGCTCCTGTCCCCTTGCAGGCCCCACGCACCCAACCTTCTGCCTAGCAACTAGGGAGATTCTCTATACTACTGTCTCCCTCTACAGACTCCCTGAGCTAACTATTAAGGCAACTGGTTGGTTTGCCTTTAGCCTCTAGGTCTGATATCTGACTGGCTAAATTAGACTCAAGTGAGGCTGTGCCCAATTCCTTTGAAGAGCCAGCCTTGGAACAGCTTCATGAGGATGTGCATGAGCCCCAGGATCAGTGCCCTCTGACAGGGCTTAAGTGTATATTTTTGTCGTTTGCTTGTTTTGTTTTATTTTTCAAAATAGAAATTTTTTCAAATTAGAGCCAGATCCTCAGCTGGTGTGAATCTGCATAGCTCTAATTAAGTCAACAGAATTACACTGACTAACACTGGGGAAGATCTGGTCCATAATCTTTTTTGACCTCAAAGGATGAAGCTGGCCATCCATATTTCTCATAGGCACTACCTATGGACCTTAGGCAATGATAATCGACCTGTGACTCTTGAAGTAAAGAAATAAATGAATGCCTGAAAAAGACAGCTCTACAGAGAAGAGGTAACCTACAGCCAGAAACAGCAAGCAAGAAAGAAGTAGGGCCTAGAAGCTAATACATGTATTGGAGGAGACAACACAGAAAGATGAAGTACAGGAAGCAGTGGGGAAACCAGAATCACCGTACAGAGAAAACAGTGTGTCCCTCTATCAGTAAGCTGTTGGCTGGAGTCTGTGCTCAATCACCACTGAGGCTGAGCCAGCATAGCTTGGAGAACCATCCTGTAAAGTTCCATTTTTATTGATTTATTTTGCTGTAATTTCTCAGTTTAGAATTTTTTTTTACTCTGTGCTGTGGTCTTTCTTATGAGAAAAACATTTGGAAAGAGTTTCCAAAACATCTCAATTTGGCCTAAGGTTTTGCTGGCAACTAGGGAGATTAAGGCTTCTCCCTCCTTATACCTGAAGCAACCTTTGACATAGGGAAGATTGCAGACTGGGCAGTGATCTTACTGGGGCTTTAGGGGACAGGGTTCTAGCAGAGTGTAGCAATCAGGCAGGGAGGTGGAGCTAGTAGAAAGGGCAGTTAGAGACAGTTAACACGAGGGGAAGAATTTGTCACTTGGTTGGGAGACAACAAAACCAGACTGTGAATGAAAGAAAACCATTGCCAAGGGTTTGGGTGTAAGTATGGACCACATTTCTTGCTAGTCCTGCCTCTGTCCTTATGTGACAGAGTGGTTTTGCCCTGTGAAGATAGTACTGCTTTAGAGGTCAGCCACCCTGACATATGGCATGGGCCAGTGATGAGCTGCCAAAATCTTAACAACGGGTTCCCTCCTCACCCCACGAGGGGGTCATTGCCCACCCCTGCCACCCGGGACTTCCTGCCCCACTCCAACCCCCCTGCGTTCCTTGACGCCTTCCCCCAGGACCCCTGACCCATCCACCCCCTTCCCTGTCCCCTGATTGCCCCCAGAACAGGCAGGAGGGTCTCGTGGGCCACCGTAGTGGGTGCCCACCTCACCCCTAAGAGCCAGAGGCACCTGCCGGGGGGCGAGGTGGGGAGTCCCGGTGGTTCTTACCTGGGATAGCTCCCAGAAAGCATCCGGCAGATCCCTCTGGCTCCTAGGGGCGGGGAGCGGCTGCTCCCCTCACTGATCACATCAAAAGTGGGGCCTTAGGCGCCGACTCCCTGGGTGCCCTGGGGCTGGAGCACCCAAGGGGAAAATTGGTGGGTGCAGAGCACCCACCAGCAGTTCCCCGCCCTGCGCCTGGCCCCAGCTCACCTTCGCTCCGCTTCCGCCTCCTCCCCTGAATGTGCCGCCCCGCTCTGCTTCTCCACCTGCCCACCCGGCTTCCCACGAATCAGCTGTTCGGCGGGAAGCCGGGGAGGACTGAGAAGCAAGCGGCGGCTTCCCGCTCAGGCCGAGGGTGGCGGAGGTGAGCTGGGGCGGGGAGCGGTTCCCCTGTGTGCCTCCCCGGTTACCTGCTGTGGCGGGCGGCCCTCCTCACGCCCCCCCCCCGCCCCAGCTCACCTTCGCCTCCCTCAGCCTGAGCAGGAAGCCGCCGCTTGCTTCTCAGCCTGCCCCAGCTTCCCGTGTGAACGGCTGATTCGCGGGAAGCCGGGGGGGACGGGACGGAGAAGCAGAGCAGGGCGGCGCGTTCAGGGGAGGAGGCGGAGCGGAAGTGAGGTGAGCTGGGGCTGGGGGTGGGGCAGGGAGCTGCCGGTGGGTGCTCTGCACCCACCAAATTTTCCCCTTGGGTGCTCCAGGGTTGCGGAACAACCGGTTCTAAAAGGGCTTCTAAATTTAACAACCGCTTCTAGCGAACCAGTGCGAACCGGCTCCAGCTCACCACTGGGCATGGCCCTTTACTGGTTTGAAAGGTCCAGTATAAGGATCTAAGGTGGATATAGAAGGAGATGGAGAAGTCCCAAGAAGGAGTGGGACTTGGGAGGAAATCCCATCACTGTATCTTTAAGAGCCTCGGGCCAGGAGTCTCACAGAGAGGGTGGGGCAAGGGTCCTTTCTCATCCAACCAATCAGGAATGAGCTGGGAGATGAGGACTAGTATGTATGTCATTCACACATAACACAACAGACACCAGCAGGCATAGGCTACAAAACCCGCTAAGCCTGAGGACTAAGTGGGGCCAGCTGATTGAGAAGCTGGCTAAGGCCCTACAGCAGGATAAAGGGGACCCTGCTCCAGGAGGAGAGTGTTTTTTTCTGCCGAAGTAGTCCTTCTCCTCATATGACTTTATACTGACTGTTCATATCATGTACACGAAATGATTATAGGGTAATAAGTGTCTGAATTACACAGTCCCAGGAAGAGGGCTGGGGATCCTGCTTTGAGAAGAAACAGTGACTATTTGAAGTACATCTGATTCCAGGAGGAGAGCTGGTTCAAGGAAAGAGGCAATAACTACCTGTGTCACCCAGGCTCCAGAGATGCAGTTCTGGGGACTAGTGTTCTACTAGAGGACCAGAGAACTCTGAGTTGAACCCAAGAGCGACTATTTTTGAAAGGAGTGTTTCTTTTGGGACTTTGAGTTCCATGAAGGGAATTGAAATTTTAAGTGATCTGGCCACAGGTCTAGGTCAAAGAAGACCCACACATAGGTGGTAAATAGAAGGTGGCAAAGAAAGGGAAGGCATAATCACCCCACATCCAGTCCCAAGGGGGTCCTGGCTGGTGAGTTGCTTCAGTGCCTGTATCCTCACACCTTCTTGTCAACTATCTAAATGGACCATCTTGATTATCACTACAAAAGTTTTTTCTCCTGCTGATAATAGCTCATCTTAATTAATTAGCCTCCTACAGTTAGTATGGCCACATCCACCTTCTCTATGTGTGTGTGTATATATATATATATATATATATATATATATATATATATATATATATATATATACACTGTATGTTCCATTCTATGCATCGATGAAGTGGGCTGTAGCCCACGAAAGCTTATGCTCCAATAAATTTGTTAGTCTCTAAGGTGCCACAAGTACTCCTGTTCTCTGTGCATGTGGGGCTTGCTCTGGGGTAGGATCCCATAACATCTTGTCAGGGAAGGCTTCAGAATGTCCTTCCACTGCAATTAACCGGAAGCATCTGTTACTATCATTTTTGATGTCAAGTATCTCAAACTCAAGTCAGTAAGGACTTTGGAGAAAGACAGGAGGGAGCAACCTCCTGGGGAAATCTCCTAAGGAGAGGGTTGTGTGTCAGAGAAAAATTACTGTAGAAACCAGCGGGTGTAGGTTATGGCTCTTACCTTGGATGTTAGAGGTCATGGGTACAAATCCTGAGGCACCCACAGTACATAGATTGAAAATTGCTAAAAGAGGAAGAATTATCCACTGGTTAGGGCCCAAGCCTAGTTTTTGGGAAACCTAAAATCAATTCCCACTTCTGCCATGGAATTTCTGTGTGACAATGGGCAAGCCACTTAGTTTATTTGGGCTTCAGTTCCTCATCAGTAAAAGGGGGATAATAGCACTTTTGTACCTCAGAGGAGTGTTTTGAGGGTAAATACCTTAAAGATTGTGAAGAGCTTGGATATTATGACCTCTTACAGAATCAGGGGTATGTTGGTTTTTTAAACAAAACGCTACATTTGAAAATGTACAGGTTTAGGATTGGTATTAACCACTAAGGCTGTGATCTTGAAAACACTTACACACGTGTTTTACTTTACCACTGTGCTTAAATCACTGTGACTACTTATGGTAGTGAAGTTTACTATGTGTATAAGTGTTTGCAGGATCAGAGCCTAACTGTAAAAACTTCTGTAGCTGGCTAACACTGTTGAAAAAGTCACTGGAGACCAGGCAAGTTCATCAGCATAAGCTGCCTTGCAAAGTATTACACTTAGAGGTGGTCCCATTAAAGTCAATAGCAAAATGCTCATCAATTTCAGTGGGTCTCAGGGGCATAGAAACAATACGCCTAATCCTTTGAACAGAGCTGGTAAATAAATTTCGAATTCCAACATTGTTCCATACAAAGCTTGCATTTTTGTTAAAACTGTTCCCATTCTTTGGACCAGCCATAATTTGGAGACCTTCAGTTTCCACATTTTCACTTTATCTTCCAATTAAAGCTTGTTAGTCTTCCAGATAGGCTGTATGTTTTGTATACTTAGGGCACAGAACTTGGAATCTGTGATATATGGACTCGGTTTGAGATTCACATTTTACCAATTTTTACCTGCTTCTGTCTTCTGCGGTAAGCAGCAATCCCAAGATAGGAGTTCATGGATTCCTACTTCAGAGAGAGCATCTCCCATCTAGCTCTTGTGGGGGGCAGGAAAAGAGAAAAATCACACTTATGAGACCCCATCCTTGGTTCCTATTGAAAGGTATTTAAGAAGCTGGGAGACCTGAACATCTTCAAGAGGTGACATTTGCCCATCTTCTCTTTTTGAGGGGTTGGCTGCCAAAAAGGCCATTTGCTACCCCACAAGGCTTTCTGATGAACAACGTGCCACCCCATCCAATGTAACAGGAGCAGATCGGGAAGATTGTCCACTGTATTAGCCCATTGAGCACTATAGGGCCCAGACCAGATCTCAGCTAAGCATGGGGCAAACCCTACCTCTATCTGCTGTGTGAGTAATTAAAAACCATTGTTGAATGATTTATTTTTTAGAAGTTGAGAAATGTGTTAAATTCATCATTAATTGTGGCAGGATTGTGACTTCAGTGAGGAGTTCTGATTAAAAATGAATAATATCCTATAGCCTTCCATAAAATGGGACCCCATAACAATTATACCCTGTCCAATGCCACTTGGTGTGACATGGAAAGCTTCCTTCCTCCTTTAGAGCTTCTTTGGGATAGTGTTTATGATTGATTCATTCATCGAGATTTAAGTCCAATAGAGATTATTATGATCCTCTAGATTGACCTCCTGCATTACACAGGCCATAGGGCTTTACCCAGTGATGCCTGCATCACACCTAATAACTCGTATTTGGCCGTGACAGGTCACAACACTTCTGTCTGATACCTAGTGCCCTGTAATACTTGCAATCATCATATATGAGCAGTCAGTATAAAGTAATATGAGGACAAGGACTACTATTTAGAATGTTTTTTTTAAATAGTAGCCATACATGCTCCTTAGAGGTTATTTAAGGTTTTAGAGCAATGTAAGAGCTCCACATATTATCACCACAAATGAAAAATGAACCATCTGGGGAGGCATACAGTGTCTTAAGATGAGTGAAGTTAATGGTGTGACATGTTGAGCAAACTATCCTAAACTCCACTTTTAAAAAAGCAGTAAATACTTGGAATGATGATTTCTCTAGGGTGCCAAGTGTTCGCGTGGAGGGAGTACTCTGTTTTGCTGGTGTTGTCAAAAAGGATACACAAATCCCTGCCTGAGATAGATACATATTAGATGATTTATTTGTTTCAACATTCTAAATGGAACACTGACTCATCCCTGCATAAAATATATTTCACTTTCTTTATAGACACGTTATGATAGCAATAAGCAGACCAAAGGGGTGAGATAA
This sequence comes from Dermochelys coriacea, assembly GCF_009764565.3. Taxonomy (NCBI): domain Eukaryota; kingdom Metazoa; phylum Chordata; order Testudines; family Dermochelyidae; genus Dermochelys; species Dermochelys coriacea. Next base: position 332,494,149 of record NC_050068.2, read on the forward strand.
TGATAAGATCCTAGCATTTTGGCTGTACATTTATGCCTCAGAATGCCTTAGGGATGGATTTTCAGAATAACCACACCTCTGGTTTTATATCCTGGCCTGTATACAGAGTCTTGAAGTGAAAAACTTCAACTTCCACTGTATTAATGGAATCTTGCAAACGTGCTGTGTGTGAGCTGATTGTCCTTTTCCCTCTCCGTAAAACAAGATGATGCATCTCAAGATCCCTTCCAGGTGATTTAGGGATTAACACAGACTGAGTCATCCAAATGTTGACATCAGTCCTGTCACCTTTATTTGTGTTTTTAGTCCTCACTCAATAGGACAACTCATGTGAGTTAGGATTGCAAGGAAAAGCCCTTAAAGCCATTACGATCAGGCTTGGTGCCCTCCTGCACCAGGAAAGGGGCCAGGAAAGGGACATGCCCTCCTGCACCAGGAAAGGGGCATGAAAACCTGGCGTTTAAAGTTTAGTAATGGTTTTTAAAATCAAGACACTTTAGAATACACTTTAAATCTAAAGTGGAAAACAACTGCACTTAAACTTGCTTTTTCAAGGAACTGTTTAAAATGCAAAGAGGAAAGCTGCAGCAAAACATTTAAAAACTTGGAACCAAACAAATGGTATCAGGGCTAATTGAGTGAATGATTGAGACCATCTTGTCCTAAATACCAACAATTATTTAATGGAGCAAAAGTCCTCACACAGCAATTCCTTTCTCCCCTAGAGTTGGCTATAGGCAGCACCCCTATAACCACTCTTATTTTCACTTTCCATTCCCTGCAGCCTCTCCCAAACCACATACACCCCAGCCAGCGGGAGAAGGGAAACCTATTAGCGTTTTAATGCATATTTCCTTGCTGATCAGCAACTAAAATAAATCATGTCTTTATTCTGAGCCAGGTGCTGAGATCCTTATTCAAGGTACTTCAATAAGACATTTGCTTGAATAAGGATTTAGTTCTCCTTATATTACCATTAAGTAACATCATGGTTGTTTAATATCAAAACTGATCTATTTTAACCATATGACTGTAAAAACAGAGAGTGTGTGAGATTCTTGAGGGGAAAAATAGCTCACTGGAGCCAGGAAAATAATTATTGTTGGATGCTGTAGCCTGTCTTCTAGAATAGAGGAACCCCACCCTAAATTTGATAGAATCTATTAGAGTCTGTTCAGGGAGCATTACACCTACTTTTGCATACTAAACATGCATTACACATACTCATTTTGCTAAACAAAGGGACAGATTTTTTTCTGAGGTAGAATTGGAGTTCATATTTAACACATTAACACTACTTGCCATTTCAGACACTGAAATAAGATAGGTCAGAAAGTTGGCCTCACTGCTGGCTTTTAAACTATTAATCACAACCTATCATTTTTAGCTGGGACAAAACCCAGCATTTTAAACATGTTTCAGATATACTGCTCTGTGTTTTTGCACTGTACATGAGCTATCTTTCCAATAACAAGATTTGATCCACTATGTCTTAATTTCATTACGTGTTACAGTAATCGATCACAGCTGTGAAAGGAAACATACTTGAGCATAATTTCATTACTTTAGATCAAACTGAAAACAAACTTTGTTCTGTATGTCATGGAATACATTAAATATCTCGTACTTCAGATCACATCCTAGATGTGATATATCAATCATATACAATTCCCTTTCTTTCTGCAAATTATGAGCCTCTTTTCCGGAGTGTTACCGGATGACCTTTCACTGTGTTCAAAGGATAGTATAACAAAGTGGCATTATAGCGATCATTTTACATTCTTCTCTTATTTTATATTTCCACAGTCCATTGAAATAAAAACATATTACGTGTCTAAAAAATCATCCAAGAAACCGTACCAGATTACATACGTTCACTTGATTAGCCAGTGGTAGAAGTGGTTAGGCACCAGGAGTATAAGACTATAAACTACAACTCCTATAAACTATTAACACAAACTATAAGAATCTCAGGATTGTCCAAGTCCCTAGATTGAAGCATACAGATTTAGTTTCTAGTCCTGAATAGACTAAGTATATTCTTATGAGCTCAGGACAATTGTTGGTACCCTCATTATAAACCTAGAGTGGAAAAGATGAGTTTCTGACTGAGGGTTTTATTTTCTCCTTTCCTGTAGTGCTGACAGAACAAGAAAAGAGTAAAATGTAATTGCAGAGCTTTTGAGCTGCTTCTCACCAGGCCTGTCTATTCCTGAGAGCTGCAATATGAATTATGAAAGCAGCTTTGGGTTCTTGCCTCCTGTCAGTCAATCAGGATTCACCTGATGAGTCAGAGAGTTTTGCCTTAGGAAAGTCTAAATAAAAACTCAGGAAGGAGAATGTCAGGGTTTGGTCCAATCTCAAGAATTTTTTTCTGATATTCAGCTTAAATTTTTCTTGTCTTTATTTTACCCCCAAATATGTTATTATTCCAAGCAAAGACTGGTTTCATATCAGAATGTTATTTTTAGGAAACTCCAAGTCCAGGTTCTCTAGGGGCAGACTACTAAGCCATCCTAAAATATTGATGATAACAAGGTGGGGGGTTAAGGGGGAAGGGAAAATTCTCCATGGAACTTTTTCTGTTTCCACAATGAATCTGCCATTTTGGAAGCTTTATTTTTGCTATGTAATCATATCTGCTTCACTTTCTCCTGCTGCATGCTCTAGGTCAAATTCACATGCAACTGACTTAAATGGATTTTCACCCATCTATATCAATTGTGAATTTTGCTTTCTGTGGCTATTGTGATTGATATGGTGACTATTAAAACCAATGGCAAAGCTTCAGTGGTGCAGGGTCAGGGCCATAATTATTTCCACTTATCAGGCATTGTATGTGTCTCTTGAATAAATGTTTACTGTAAAGCCAAAATGATTCCTGTATAAAACAACATAGCCAATAATCCCTAAAATTCCCCACAAACCCTGTGTTTGTCTTTAGCTAAGTGACACTTTAAGACCAAATTAAACCAATATCAGATATTTATAAAATACATGGACAGTGATGTCTTAAAAAGTCCAATAAAATCAGTATCACTCCTTTTAAAAATACTACAGGTGCTACATTCTTTAAAATGCCACATAAAATCAGTGTCACTCCCTGTAAAAGACCTCAGGCAATGAGTTCTTAAGTGCTGTCCTTTAAAAAAAATTATCCGTTTAAGAGGCACACAAAATGTTAGATAATCATTAGTCCAGAGACATTAGTACAGATGTCTCTGTCATCTTAAATAAAAAATCTCAATTCATTTCTAAAATGCTTGAAAATATATTTCTAGTAAAATAACCATGCAGTGGAAGGAAAATATATATGGAAGGAAAAATAATTGCTTTTGAGAAAACATACACAACTTGTGTGCTATTTATGTGTGTGTATTTGGGAAGCAAAAATATTATAAAAGAATTAAGATTGAAAGTATATGTCAGTGGAGTCCCACTGAGAGCTTCAACAGTTTCACAGTACAGAACAGATTTCCAAGTGAATATAGCCCCAAGCTACAATAAGCTATGTCTGAGGTCTGTACATTTTACATTAAGCTGTGTTTTTTATGACTGATATGTTTTGTATAATAAACTGTGTTGCTTATATAATATTTTATAGCTTGTCTACACAGGGACACTCAGGAAAGTTAATCCAAATTAACTAAATATGTGAATGTCAAGTGTTTCAGTTAAATTACATTAAACTCCTGTGTAGACTCTCTTTCAGAGCTAACATGGCTTAATCTGGTTTTGTTGAATGTGAATTAAGATAAACCAAATTAAGGCCACTTTAATTCTGAATGAGTGTCTATAGGGGGTCTATATAATGCAGTTCAACAATCACACTTGAAATTTACACCTTTAGTTAATTTAACCTTCCTTCTTGTCCCCTTGTAAACAAGCCCTTAGGTTTGTATTTTGACTATATTTAATTGTATTATATGGCAACCCAGTTTTCACTGTGCATTTTTTTCTTGGTAGAGAGCAACACTATAGTATATGTTAATGTTTACAGATATTGGAGATAAATCCCTTAAGTAGCAATTGGGATTTTATAATCACCTGGTAATATTATTTTGACTTTTTTCAAATTTCATGTAGCCAAGTTAACAGTGGAAAAGTGGTAACAGTTGGGTGGAATGAGATGAGTGATGAAAGATAGGTGGAGTCCGTGCCAGTGCTGGCCCACTGGCAGAAATATCCCCTCCCAATGCATCCATAACACATACTAATAATTAATAGGGGGGTCTTTGAGCTGCTCCAGCCCTAAGCAATTGTTTAGTCTGCTTATGCCTAGCACGAGCTCTGGGTGCTGTATAGGTTCATTGTCTGAGTAGGTGAGGATAGAGAAGTAATGTTCAGGGGGCAGTACCTGGGCATTGCAGACAAAGCCAGACAAAATTTTTCAGTTGAAACTTTTTTCACCCAAAAAAGGTAGACTCCAGTTGGTAATTTTACCAATTTGTGTTGATTTTGGCAATTTTTAAAAAAAATAGTTTGTTTGGACATTTCTGACATTATCAAAATGAAAAATGTTGGGTTCTTTGTGGGGGAGAAATTCACAAGGGCTTTAACATTAGGCAACATTCACAAACCCCCCTGAGGATGAAGAGGAAGTGATGGTGATCCCTTATACCCAATAGCCCACTGCTCTCACTTACCAAGTTGGAGACCTGGATTCACGTGGTCAGTGGGGCAGAGCAAGTGAATGGCTCCATAGCCTGGTGGTTAGAACATTCCACTGAGAGTGGGCAACCTAGGTTCCATCCAAGGATTCACTAACTATTGAAATGTGGAACAGCTCCAACAGGAGAGACTGAGAGCACCATCCCCAGACTAGCCAATGGGCAGGTAGTCAGGGCACTTGTTTGGGAGGTAAAAGATCTGCATTCCAGTTCCTGCTCCAAAGCAGGAATTTGGAGCTGGTCTCTCACATCCCAGGTGAGTGCCTTTACCAGTACGCTATTGGGTATAAAGCAGGGGCTCCTCCTCAGTTTCCATTAATATGTTTCTGCATTTCCTCTGCTTTTATTATGCATACACAATACGAAACACATTTTCTGACTTTTTATTGGCTGAAAATTCCAAAGCCCTGGGTTTCACACCTTCCTGAACTGATTTCCCATCCCCCTTCCTCTCTCCCATTCTTTTGAACTGCCAGAGAATCAAAAAATCAGTTATTTGCACACCTCTAGTCTCTACCTGTGTCCTGCTAGTCTTCATCTGTAAAATGGGGATTGTAGTCATTTCCTGTCTCATAGGGGTGTGGTGAGGAAAAAAACTATTAAAGATTGTGAAGTGCTCAGATACCATCGTAATAGGTACCTTTGAGTACCAGGGAGAGAGAGAGAAATTTTAAGGCAATACTTTGTCCTTCAGCTTCCCAGTTCATTCTTAGTTGGCTAGGCAAAATTTTTTATTCCCCTTTCACATGCAGGGCCTGCTTTCCATGGGCTCCTTTCTATAAATTTGCTCTAATGAGCCCTTTCTTAATAACTTACTTGACTCTCTCAGGATTGGCTCTCTGGGACCAGTGCAACTCGAGGGTGATGGAGCAGTGCACAGATGGTTGAAACCCAATGTTGTGATTCCCTAAGTCTTGGGTCATGAGATCTGATCCAGAAAAACAAGTTATAGCAGTCTCAGGGCTACTCTCGATTGCAACAGCTGCAAAGGTCCCCTGCAGCAGGCCATTACAAAGCAAAAGAAAACTCAGCTATTCCCATCACACTGGGGGTAGTGAGGAACAGCATCTACATTAACTATATTCCATACAGGAAGGGATGACAAGGGAATCCCCAGCTGGCTGGTTAGGTTGGCTTTAAATGAGAGTAGATCAAACCAAGTTAAATGCAGCTGAGGATCTGGCTCATAATATTTAGTAGTTATATAACACTTTACATTTTCAAAATGCTATATAAAGACTAATGTATTGCATAGATCTATCACTTACCTGCCTAGCTCCACTTTCTGATAAGTCACTGCTCTGGGTACTCAGCAATGAGTAGTATCTGAACTAGGTGGCATGGCATTTGTCTAATGTAAACATGGTTTTAGGGGTTAAGAAAGCATACAACTGATGGATTTATGCCATGTAAAACTTCTGAGTGTGCAAACTCACTGCTCCTTAGTGAATTTGGACCTTCAAGTTACTAAAATACAGAAACATTACTAATTTTTTTTGTTTAAATATGCTTTGTTAAGCAGTAAAGTGTAACACTCATGAAAGCTTATGGGACAGATACCAGGAAGATAAAAGTATACAAGTGAAATTATTTGTAGGCTGTGATTTATGCAGAAGTGGACAAAAATATGGCTACCTAGTGCTCGTGAGGAATAGTGAAGCTTTTGCTCCACTTGAGAGTGTCCAGCTGTGCACAGAATTTTCTTTTAATTTAATGTCAGGAACTATGATTAACTAATAGTAAATGCTCATGATAGCCTTTGCCGTCTATTGAACAAAACACCCTATTATGGCAAACACTATGTTTCATTTTGTCTCTTCTTGGACAAAATTGGTACCTAGAGAAAATGAATGAAAATAAAACTATTGTTGAAATAAGGAACATTTCAACAAGGAGAATTTTTGTGAGCGGGGAAAGGGGGATTGCCAGTTTCCAGACTGATACCTTTTGAATCTGGAACCCTCTTTTTCTAGGGTAAATGTTTAACTCCTTGGCAGATGGAAGATGTAAGGCTTTAAGTAGTGCATAGACCTTGCTATGGCTCTCTCCACACAGCTGAATTTACCCTACAGATAGGTGGTGTATATGCAGAGGAAGCTTTCCCACACTACCTGAAAATGTGATTCAACTCTGTACTGGAGAGACCATCTCTACATGAGAGGTTCTAGGGAGGGAAGTAGCCTAGTCCATGCAAATCTGTGCTCTCTGCTGATGCTACCATATAACGTTAAAAATGATGTTTCAAAACCTCCACTATTAATCATTGCACTACGTTGTCCTATTTTTTCTGTCACTGGAGCATAAGCCACAGCCTACAATGCATTTCACACAGACCACTGAATAGATTTCTGTTATTTCCTGGTTTGGGTTGGATTGGAAGTGGCCACTTAAATAATGGAAGTCGAGTTTTCTGTCAAGTAGGATCCTGGTGATATGGAACATTCGGAGTTAAGGGACTGTTAGACTATTGCTCCTTGCCTATTCTAAAGACATCCAGAGACCAGCATCCCATATCCTCCTCAATCTCTGAAAGAGAGCAGGAAATCAGATTGGTAATCTCATTAGAATAGGTGTTTTCTACTGCAGCACTGGAAATATTGCTATAAATTCGCATGGGCCAGATCCTGAGCTGGTGTAAAACAGTTGTGTTCACACCCAATGAACCCAGTACAGCTAGAACACTCTATACCAATTGAGGATCTGGCCTAAGATTTTTCTTGCCCTGACCCCATCTAACAGGTTTTACACAGATGTATTGATCCTGGCTCCTGGTTTTATTTACTTATTTAGGAACCCATTATACTAATCACTATGAACCACTAAAATTGTTTGCCAAGAGATGTGTTGGGTAATCCAGCCTTTATCATTTTTCCTTCAATAGTGACAAATGCGGCACACGACTGCTCTATATGGGTTTTGTTCAGTAAAAGTATCTTCCAACTATTCTGTTGTTCCATGACATGTGTGTGACCTTGCAGAATTTATGAGGTCACAGGTCAAGTACGTGAAGGGCTAACACTGAAATAAATTTAGATACTGACTAATAGGTGAAAGGTCAAAAGACAGGTCAAAGGCTAAATACAGATGAAAGTGAATAGGGCACATGACAAATCATCCACATACTAATAACATATATATGTTTACACAGTTCCCTTGACCAAACAAAAGTTTCTTGTCTCAGGGAAATGTAGTGATTTTTTTGGTCACAAAAATGTCTCTCTCAAAACTGGCTAGAAAGTAGGCATGGGCAAAGTTCAGGCAGGCATTGTGCTCAGCATAGGAGATTTTAGGGATTCTTAGTGATTTTACTGGGAATTGGGCATCCAATTCCCTCAGGAGGCTTTGAAACTCTCAGCCTACATATTTATTGCATATGCATGTATGATTATTTATATATGTGTGTGCATATGTATATATATGTATTATACTCACACACAGACACACACACAAAACTACATGAAGAGAACATTATTGAGGTTGCTTAGAAATCACTCCAAAAGTTAAGAAATGCCAGAATTAAGGTTTCCTGAGCAACATTATATTTGTCTCCTTAAAGCATATACATTATGATATGATTTTTAATTACATGATCATATAGTACTTTCCCAAGAGACTCTGCCTCATTCATTGCACAGGGTGGGCTTGTTCTGGGCTTAACCAGGTTGCGCCATGGAGGAGATTGTTGCCAGCTGGATTCTTGAATTAAGTGTTGTAGAGGCTGGAAGGTCTCATGGTTAAAGCAGTTGGCGGCTATCCTGGGGCCCCGGATTCTATCCCTGTCTCTGCCATAGAGGTTCCTGTGTGATGCTGGGCAAGTCACTTAAATCAAACTTTCACAAGTGGGACACTAATCATAGGTTACTCATTTCTGGGTGCCTGACTTGAAAACTGAGTGGTCCAATTTGCAGAATTTCTGAGCCACTCACAGTGTGCAACTGAAGCTAATGTGAGCTGTGCTTTGAATTTTGATATGAAGTGATATATAATGCTAAGGACTCTCAAAAAAATCACCTATAGGTCTTAAATGGGCACCCAAAATTATTCAAAACTTCTGACCTTAATCTCTCTGTGCCTCAGTTCCCCATCTGTGAAACAGGGGTGTTGTGAAAATAATTCATTAATATTGAAATATTCGGATACTATAACAGTGAGCACCATAGAATGCCCATGAGAAATTAATTCTATCTTCGAGCGAGGTTTGAATAGTGTGCAATGAATAAGACATGGAGCCACAGGACTGAACAATGAGGAGAAAACAAACTATTGAATAGCTTCTCATTAGATTCATAGGTTCATAGAGTTTAAGGCCGGAAAGGACCATTAGATTATCTAATCTGATCTCCTGCATAGCAGAGCCAGACAATTTCCCCAGTTCCCCCTGTAATTGAGCCCAAAATCGTGTGTTTTGAATAAAACATCATCCAGGAAGGCATCCAGTCTGGATTTGAAGATCTCAAGAGATGGAGAATTCACCACTTTCATAGGGACTTGATCCAGTGATTGATCTCCCTCACTGTTAAAAAACCATGTCCCTAACTTCAAATGTGAATTTGTCTGGCATCTGCTCCCAGCCATTGGTTCTTGTTATGCATTTCTCTGCTAGATTAAGAGCAGCAGTACTTGGTATTTTCTCTCCATGAAGTGTATCACTATAAGGCATTTTTGCCAGCCCTCAGATAATTTTTGTGGCTCTTTGGCATCCTCTCCACCTTTTTCAACATCTTTTTAAAATGTGGGACACCAGAACTGGACACAGTATTCTAGTATCAATCTCACCAGTGCCCTATACAGAGGTAAACTCACCTCCTACTCCTACTCACTACTTTCCTTTTTATATATCCAAGGATCACATTAGCCGTTTTGCCACCTCGTCACAGTGGAAGCTCACGTTGTGTTCCTTGTCCTCTATGACCCCTAAATCCTCTTCAGACTCGCTGTTTTCAGGATATAGCCCCCATTGTGTAGGTCTGGCCTTCGCTCCTTATTCCTAGATGTATAACTGTGCACTTGGAAATATTAAAATGTACTTTGTTGGAATAGGCCCGCTTAACCAAGTGATCTAGATCACTGTATCTGACAGCCTGTCATCATTATCTACCACTCTGACAATCTTAGTCATCTATAGCATTATATCAGAAGTGATTTTATATTTACCTCCAGATCATTGATGAAAATGTTGAATTGTGTCAGGTTGAGTACTGATCCCTGCAGATCCGCACTAGGTACACCCCCTTTGATTCCCATTGACAGGCTACTTTTGAGATCTATCATTTAGCAAGTTTTATTCATTTAATGTGTGCTCTATTGATATTGTATAGTGCTACCTTTTAATCAGAATGTTGTGTGGTTCTATGTCAAATGCCTTACAGAAGAGTAGGTATATTACATCTGTGGAGTTACCTCCTTTATCATCCCAATTTGTAATATCAAAGAATGGAATCACGTTTGTAGGAAAACACCCATTTTCCACAAAACGATGTCAACTGGCATTAATTATATTCCCATATTTTCAGTCTTCATTAGCTGAATCCTGGATCAGCTCTTCCATTATTTTTCCTAGGACTGACATCAGGCTACCGGCCAATAGTTAGCAGGGTCATCCCATTTGGCCTTCTTGAATTGGCACAACATTTCATTCTTCCAGTCTTCTGGAATTTCTCCTGTATTCCAAAGCTTTATAAAATTAAGGCCTGCCCTGAACAAGGCAGGAATCCTCTGTGTGGCAGGGAGGGGAACATCATTTTGTAATTAAAGACAGTATCATAATATATCTGTACAAGGAGGCTGAATTCTGCAATTGCCTAATTTTGAGTGCTTATTAAATATTGCATTACATAACGCACCTAGGAGCCGTAGCTGTGGACCTCATTGTGCTAGGTGCTGTACGATACAGAATACAAAGAGTGTCATGTCCCCAAGGAGTGCTTGACTTTGCAACCTTAGCATAATATATTGTAATTGTGCATGATGCTTAAACAGAGACATAATAGTCTTAGAGGGCTTTCCCGCAACCCTTCCACTTCCCTGGTTCTTGTTACACAGACAGCAAGCAGCAAAAGACCAGAAGTCCGAAGTGCAGACAATGCAATGTTTTTTGGAGTTAGTTTCCAAGCAAGCATATTCTGAAGACCTTCACACCAGTCAGGCTTATCTCTATACGCCGATAGGTCTGTTCCCCAGTGTTCCCTTCCCAGCTCCGATGCCACAGAGCGTTTACCCCCTGTCCCCCTTCCCAGCTCTGATGCTACACAGCATTTACCCCACGTCCCCCTTCCCAGCTCTGACGCTGCAGAGTGTTTACCCTGTGCCCCCCTTCCCAGCTCTGACACCACAGAGCCTTGCCTATGTCTCTGTTCCCATTCCCTGTTCCTGTTCCACCCCCTCTTAGCAAACATGATTCCAATTTTCCTTCCACTTCCTGTTTGACCCCAGTTTATATAGTAATATTCTCAGCTATCTCTTAACCAATCATTTTACTGAAATTTAACTAACCAATCCTAACATATTGTAACATAATTCTCTAACCAATTATATCCCACTAGCCTAATTAACTTACACCTAGTAAAATTAATTATACAGCTGACAGAAACAATTAGAGAACCAGACAGATTAACAACAGAAAAGTGGGGACCATAAAGATAAAATAATACAGAAATGCGGGTTTCATAACCACAACCATTGATACGTGATTTCTTGCCAGACAGGATGCTATCTTAAGATCTGTTTCTTTATCTGGTGGTGATATTAAATATAGGCATTATCAGGACAGGCCTACCAGCCCAATACTACCTTATTTCAGAGTGACTGGTTTGGAATGTGAGGGTGTGACCATACACTTCCCAGTTTATGGCTGTCCCTGCTGCTTAGCCAAAGGCCTTAGCCTAAGAACAAGGCCTCAGACTATCCTAGTGAGAGAAGGCCCATACACAGACTGACTGTGATTTTGATTCTTTGTTTTATACCTCTATAACTAGCTATGTGATAAAAAATACATCTTAGTTCTTAAAGTATAGGCTTTCCAGGCAGGCCTGAATATCTATATTGTAACAAATAGGTGTACCCATCAGTGAAGAGCTTGCAATCTAAGGGCCCAATCCTGCCAACCCTTACTGATGTGAGTATTCCTGACTCACATTAGCAGTCCCATTAACTTTAATGGGACTTCATGTGTAAGGACCGATCACATATGTAAGGATTGCAGGAACAGACTCTAAACTAGGGTGTAATTTCAGTTACCGGATATCTGTGCATCACTGCTTGTCATATTACTCTATATGCACTACAGATCAGTAAGCTTATTTTTGACTTGTAGACAAGTATGCACCTATGATTCCAAAACCCCATTAAACATTCAAATTTTTACATACATTAGTACAACAAACTGAGATGTCAGGTTTCAGACTAGCAGCCATGTTAGTCTGTATTCGCAAAAAGAAAAGGAGTCCTTGTGGCACCTTAGAGACTAACACATTATTTGAGCATAAGCTTTCGTGAGCTACAACTCACTTCATCGGACTTGTTTTTTCCAAATCAAAACCATGATGTCTTCAGCCCAGTTCTAGAGTGTAGGCACTGAACATGTTATGGGGTATGGGTCACCTGCATTAGCAAGCAGATTTCTACTGAATAGTTGGATACATAAGTGCACACAGTTTCCAGTCCCCATTAAAGGACAAGTTACTTGAACATTGTCACTGAGCCTCATTCCAATCACACAATAGTGTCTGATCTTGCATCCACTGAAGTCAATGTCAAAGCTTTCGTTGTTTCTAATGGTGCAGGATCTGCCCCTCAGTAAGGCATAACTGAAGTTAGTGCATTTATAACTGTGTAAAATCAATGTATATGTATTGAGAATGAGACCCATAATGTTTGGGAAAGTTTCTGATTTTGTATAACATGAGTATCATTGTTTTATATATCCCTTCAATTGAATCTATTTTGTTGTTTTAACTTGTTAGGAATTCTTTGTGAGCTTTTGAAAGAGAAATAGATTTACTCCACTGATCATCCTGTTCAATAAAATGCCTCTTTTTCCCTCATGTTTATGATAGAGGAACTTTATGATCTAGTGCATGTCAGGTCAAGGTGAGTTCATTTATTAATTCCTGGAAGAAATATTTTGTCCCATGTGATCTTTTTATTTAACATTAGAATAAAAAACTGTGGTTGCCCTGTGACTAATATTTGATGTTTGAAAATACACTTTTTGACAGGTTGGAGTAGTGGGCCAAACCATTTTGTGATGTTTTTGGCTATAAAGACAGCTTCCCAGGTGTTTGGCTAGACAGGGCTATGGAAAAAGGAAATAGGCTGACTCTAGATTTGATGGTTTAGATGTGAGTAATGTTCATTGTTTGTGGCTCATTCTTTGCAGTTTTCAAGTTGTGGTGTTCATACGACAATGAAAAATGGTTACCTAGGATGGTAAAATCACACCTGCCTTCTAAGTTTCTGGTAAGCCTGAGTTGTTATCTATTGGTTTAGACAATAAGAATCTTTAAAAGGATAATCCTTTCTTTTGTTTGAACAGATTTTTGAAATAGGTCAATCTCCCAACAATATTTAGATTATGAAAAAGAGATCCACACATGCCATTAGGAAATGTTAAATTGTTCATTTAATTTTATGCAAAAGTAGAGACAAAATAAGAAGGAAATTCCATCTTACCCCCACCAATATCTTGACAAGGTGTTTTTCCATTTAACATATAGGAATGACAGTGAAGATTTTCATCAGATCAAGAACTTGATAAAATGGAACTGATTAAGAATCTCAATATATTTAGACATATATTTTATAAAAGATATATATTAGCTATATCTTACATAAATCACTGTATATATCACTTCTGTGGTATACACGATGACATCCATGTGATTAAGGAAGTATCATACAGTCTACTGAACTGGGAGTCAGGAGACATTTGTTCTGTTCCCAGCTTTGCCTCCCACTCATTGGGATTATCTTCGCCACACTGTTAGCTCAAAATATGACTCCAGTGTTTCCCCTAACCTGGCACCCATCCACACACAAAGTCTCTATCTTGAGTTAAGTGGTGCAGTAAACTATCTGGCCTGTCAGATGTGTGGGTTGGAGCTTGAATGCTGATGCCGCTCAAGATATGCAGTGGAGATTCAGCCAATCTGGGCTGCTAATGTAATAACTCTTTTCTGCTCTGTTCTGTATTTTGCAGCATCACCACTTTCAACTGAGGTAGGCTAACTCAAGAAGAGTTACCGCAAGTGTAAATAACTCAAAGTAACACTGCAGTGAAGAGAAGAACTGGGTGATTATTTTTTTTGAATGAATTGTTGATTCAAGTTGATAAACCATTCACTAACTTGTGTCAAGTTTGCCAAATAGTATTGACCAAACCAAAAAAGTCAACATTTTGGTAATGTCACTATGAAACATTTCATTTTTATCTAAAAAATTCCATTTAGATTTTCAGGCATTTTGATAAAAGCAAGGAAATGGGTCACAAAATGGCCACTTTATTCTGCTAGCATATCAGGAAGGGTCCCAGGAATTGGTGGTCCAATTTCTGAGAGGGTTGACTGGTCTAGAGATGTTTGACAGAGAGCCACATCTTCTGGCCTACCGTGAATACTGGTGCTTCTTGTCAATGATGGTTCTCATGCCCCTGGTAAATCTTTTTTGCCTCTTCTACGTGGTTCATGAGCTCTTCCTGAATAAGATGGATCTGTTGGACCCAGCTGGTGGCAGCAGGGTTCAGGGAGACTGTTGATAGTATGGGTTATAAAAGGTAATGTCAAAATGAAACATTTCATTTTATTTTGACTTACAGCATTTTGACAAAAGCAAGCAAAGAATTCACAAAATGGATGCAGGAGGAGGAGGTGGTGGTTATGCAACTTCTTGTAAGCTTTAGTCTGCTGAGATGTAAGCTTGAGCTCACTTTGGATGACAGAGACTCAACTACCAGGCTGTCCCATCATCCTTACTTTTTTCCCTCACCCACTGACTATTCATTCATGGTGACAATTATAGTCATTCATGATGACAATGAATAGTCATCGGGCAAGGAAATTCTCCTGCCATGGGAGAGATCCAAATTCAAATCCCTTCTTCACATTAGGCAGCGGGAAGAATTGAACCTTGCTCTCCCTTATCCCAGGGGAGTGCCCTAATCACTGGGGCTAAGCTTTTAGGAAATTGTCATCACCACTACCTCCTCCTCCTAAATCAATTTTGTGAATACTTTATTTGCTTTTGTCAAAATGCCTGAAACATTTTAACTAAATGCTTTTGATTCTGTACTGTCAAAATGTTTCAACATGAAATTTTTTCACATTTTCAATTTGCTGGAAATATTTCAAAAAATGTTGGTTGAGTTTGGTTAAAAAAAAATTAGTTGGTTTCCTAAAGTGCCAGCGAACCAAAAAACCTATTTTTTGCCCATCTCTAGTGAAGACAATCCTGTTTTTTGGCCTTGGACAAGTCACTTCTCTGTACCTCTTTCCTCAGAGCTATATAGTAGCTGTGTGTGGTTTAGTTTATATTTTACTGAAGTTTGGGTTGGTTCTTATTTAATTGACCCGATCCTCTTATGCCCAAATGACTTTCAATGTGTTTTTAATAGATATGTGGCTAACTTCTTTTCCCCCATAAATGTTACATTAGTGGGGAAAATATAATTTAAAGAAAATGTCCATGTGAAGAGCAAGGAAAACTGCAAATGATGATGTAAAAAAACCCCAGTCTTTGTAATAATCAAAAATCACCATGGTTTCCTTTTTACCGCTTCATTCTGATTGAACATAAAAAAAGTCCTGCACATTTGGAAGTGTTTGAGGATAATATTACGTTTATGGTGATTGGCATGAATTAACTACAATAATGAGCACAGTTTATATTTTTAAGCCAAAAGGAGCATCTTGTATTTCAAGTGGCTGGACGGCAAATGTGATATATTTCATATTGTTCTTAATGCCTAATTAATGTGTGAATAACCATGAAATGGGTCCAGATTCTGGATTCAATTATCCTACACTGACAATTAATTTTACACTGACAACAGAATGTCCTTTGTCTTACAAGCAAAGACAATTCAAACTTATCTATAGAGGCATTCTTATTCTTGCTAGACCATATCAACAGTAGGTGTTGATATGCATGTAAGCAACTATAATAGTATCTGCTGGCTATGGTTTGGTGCATTAAGAACAAAATAATGGAGCATTTTAGTGAGTGATTTCTCAGACAGTTTCAGAAAATGTTTCTGGGTTTTTTTTCAATTAATAACAAAAATTGCACACAAGTATTAAAATAATATTTAAAATCTGATTTAAAAACAGACTAATCTGGAAATTCAGAATTAAGGCTGAAATTGGTGTCACCAAACACCTTCATTAAATTTAAGTAATTGCAGCATATATACATCACACGGAAATAAACTACCTTAAGATTATGGTGATAAAACATAGGGCATACAGAAAAAAATATCCATCTCTAACTCTCAACATTGCACCTTGGATCCATTAATATATAAAAGGTTTTTTTCAGAAATGTTCTTGGGTTTGTAGGATCCTGCAGTCCACTATTAATTGTTAGTGGAAGATTCAAAGCCAACATAAATTTCATACATTTTCCTTCCAACTCCTGCTAGTGTGATGGATAGCCCTGTTTAATCAGTCATTGTTCAGAGACCAAGCAGCAGTGGGATTAGTTAAGGATGGATATTCAACTTCATAATCTAGATGAAGGATTTTGTCAATACAGAAGGTAATCTTACCATAGTTTTAATCTAGGGCCCAGTCCTGCAAACCTTGCACTTCCTGAGTAGTCTCACTTTACTTTAATTTATTTAGCCTTATGCCTCCTTGATAAGAAATTACTTCAGTTTAAATTCTCTTACCATTGGGAGAACAGATGTAAATACCTCTAATGGAGTCCAACTTAGTTCAAGAGAGTCTAGGGGGATCTACATTAATGTATTGGAGTCTAATTTTATACTGTATTATGTACTGCCTCTGAATTTGGCCCTAAGACTTTCAGAGTACTCACTTGAATGTAGGTAGTTAATTATATAGCAAATTGGAGAAAGATATATTTTCTGTTGTAACAAAACCTGGGTTTTTTGAGTATGGGACATTCAGTTAGAAAGGTTTAATGTGGTTTGGAAACTAATAAACTAATAAAACATTCCCAGAACGACAGGGTCAAAAAGGGACCTTTCATTTATGCATTCAGATTACTCAACTGCCCCAAATACTGTATGTTTGGGCAATAATGCACTTTGAGAAGTGAGGAATTCAGTTAGTTCTTATGGACATAGTGCTGGGAAGGGCTGGAAAAAGCAAAGGAACACAAACAACATAGGAAAGCATATGAACTGGAGAGACATCTGTTAAATCAAGCCTCTAGCCTTTGGAAGTGGTTAAGAAAAATGCCAATGATTATATCAGTAGTGTTCTAAACATGAATAAGACATTTTAAAAAAGCAATAAAGAGATCTCCATTGTATTCAGCCAGGTATTAATTATTCTGTATCTTCCTCCTCTAAAAGCTTTCTGTATTTTCTCAAGTTGAAAAGTTTTGTCCAGGTCAGGAGAGATATAGACTTTTTCTGGTGAGGAATCAAAACACACAGAAGGCAGCCATATCCCCAATTACTAGCTGCTCAGCCTTAATTTTCAGAACAAACAAAAGCATATTCTCTGGCAGGGTTGAAATTCCAGGCAAAAAATCTCATTTGGTTCTCAGGATACTATACAATGAACACATCTTTTCTCTGTCTATATTTGTGTGCTACAGCTGTAACTGGTTTTAAAATTGGTTTAGCTGAACCAGTTTGAAAACTGAATAGAAAATGTTTCTTACTGTAGACAGGTTCTTTGTGTGCTGGAGGCCTCCTAGAATTGTAGTGAGATTCAGGATTAGCCAGGCGTCCTCTTCAGAGAATTTTCTTTTCTCCATTAATTGGCATGAACTGCAATACTTTCCCCTCTCTGCATTAGGTCTGTTCATGAAACTGTAATAGAGCTGCGAAAATAATGCAGAACCCCCCCAACCTATGAATATTTGTTTTAATTTTTAAATGATCTCCTTTAACTACTCTTGCACCTCTTAAGTGCTCTTCTAAAAATATTCCAGCAAATTATTTGCTGGAAAAAAACAAGAAATTAAGTTTCCATATTAATCAATAGTCTCAAAGTAAATTCAGACTTGTGAGTGTCCACAATAATAGCCTCATTCCAATTAGTGCATAAAACATCCCATGTCAATGATTCCAGTGAAAAAAGCTTAAATTCTGAATATAAATATTCACAATGGAGGATTTGTGAATGAGCTGCCAACCAAGAATTTTGTAGAGATTCCCCACTGAGTAACTGTAAAATGAATACATTCAACAAAATCATAATTTTTTTTCACAGACAATGTGTGACTAGGTAAAGAGAGGAAAATGTCAACTAGTGTAAAATGTATGAATATTTGTCATGTTCTAACCTGTGTACAGGTTGGAAATTCTATTATTAGAAGTCAAGAAATACAATTATGTGAATGATCTTACTAACTGTTTAACTGAATATACACACAGCTCTTAAAGAAATACTATAGTTAGCTGTAGTGCAGCTTTTTATGGAAGTTGAACATCTCTTCTGTAAACTCCTACCGTAGTATGGCTCTCCCTCTCACTTTCTGGATTATTTATTTAGGTGTAACTACTCCTTATAAGTTATAGCAAGCAAGCCAAAAAAAAACAAAACAGAAAATAAACAGGCCATCCACTATAGAAACTCATTTCTTTTCTCGATTCATTGACACTAAGAGTGGGTCATCAGACCCAAAAGAATTACATTAACTCATTTAGGAGTTGCTCTTAGAGCCATCCACAGAGTATAAAAAAGTTCTGATAAAATAGTGTCTGAAATTATGAGTACTGTTAGGATATAGATATTCAGGCCTGTCTGTAAAGGCCTATACTCTAAAAATGTAGGTGTATTCTTATCACTTAGCTAGTTATAGAGGTATAAAGAAAGAATCAAAATCACTGTCTGCCAGTGTAAGGGCCTTCTCTTACTGTGACAGTCTGTGGCCCTGTTCTTAGGCTAAGATCTCTGTCTAAGCAACAGAGGCAGCCATAAACTGGGAAGCGTATGGTCACATCCTCACATTACAAACTAGTCACATTTGAAATAAGGCAATCTGGGGCTGTTAGAAAGGTGATCTGATCTATCACCTCCAGAGGAAAAGGAAGAGCCTAGATGATGTAAAAGGAAGTTAGTTTGATAGTTTTCTGTTCAGTAAGAACTCACCTATCAATAGACACAGCTGGGAAACCCTTATGTCTTTATAGATGTAGTTGAGAAATCCTCACTTCTGTCTTGTTTTGTCATTATAGTTCCCAGTTTGCTATTGTTTATTTGCATGGTTCTGTGATTGTTTCTGTCCGCTGTAAAATTAATTTTGCTGGGTGTAAACCAATTAAGGTGGTGGGATATAATTGGTTAAATAATCATGTAACAATATGTTAGGATTGGTTAGTTAAATTTCAGTAAAATGATAGGTTAAGGTATAGCTAAGCAGAACTCAAGTTTTGCTATATAGTCTGCAGTCAATCAGGAAGTAAGGGGGGCGGCAAGGGGACCCGGGAATGGGGGTGGGGAAATTGGAATCATGTTTTGCTAAGAGGGGGAATGGGAACAGGGACACAGATAAGGCTCTGTGGTGTCAGAGCTGGGAAGGGGGACACTAAGGAAGGAAACTGGAATCATTCTTGCTGGAAGTTCACCCAATAAACATCGAATTGTTTGTACATTTGGACTTTGGGTATTTTTGCTCACTGTTCATGCGAGAAGCACCAGGAAGTAAGCGGGTGAAGGAATAAGCCCCCTAACAAGTACTATTAATTACCAATTATCAAAGACACTTCCATTCATTAGCATGCTTTGTATGGACTAAACTCAAAGAGTAGAAAACTGAAACAGAACCAATGAACTTTTGATTTCCTTTTGTGAGGAATGTCAACATGTTGGTTAACCCATTTTGTCTTCAAGGTCTTCCTAAATTAACCTCTTCATCAACAATGTCTCCATGCTATATTACTCTGGGACAATTTAATTTATATGAGTTAAATTGAGAGCTTTTTAAGGCAGCATATAATCTTTTATGTGTATTATTAAATGTTGTGTACAATTACAAAGCTCAGTATAGAATAATACATAACTCATTAGGGTACTGTAGATTC
Source organism: Dermochelys coriacea (assembly GCF_009764565.3). Taxonomy (NCBI): domain Eukaryota; kingdom Metazoa; phylum Chordata; order Testudines; family Dermochelyidae; genus Dermochelys; species Dermochelys coriacea. The sequence continues at coordinate 332,514,033 of NC_050068.2, forward strand.
ACCCTTTCCAGAGGACTCAAAATACATATTTTCATTAATAAAAAGAGGAATAGGCCCCATTAACAGCAGTCCAGGATCCTTTAAAATACTTAACAATACATAATTATTTCAACAGAGCTTTCCTACCATATATCATGTGTATCAGCAGGGAGAGATATATGCCTTTTGTCATCCATAAAATTGCAGGTTTTCTCCTGGATGAAGCAATAATTCCTATTAGCACTCTCAATTTCTTCTTGCAACTCAGAAGAACAATAGGTTCCATAGTCAATATCATATGGGTCAAATTTGTGGCCAGAGGCAGCTTAATTTTATAATGAGTTGAGCACTGTCAACTCCCATTGACTTCAATGAGAGTTGAGGGCGCTCTGCACCTCACAGGAGGCTTTCAGCATCTTGCAGGAACAGAACCAAAAAGAAGAGTGCATTGTTTTTTCTCATTTACATTATTCAGCAACCAAGGAAGGATTGGTCTTATGATTAAAGTGCAAGACTGGCTGTCAGAAATCTTTTCTGCCTGTGGTTCTGCCACAGATGTCTTTCGTGGCCTAGGAAAGCCTCTTAATCTCGCTGTGTCAGTTTCCCCATTTGTACCCAAACCAGTGGTACCCAAACTTTTCCTGTTGCACCTCCCTTACCAGTAATGGAGTCTATCTGTGCACCTCCTCCCTATTACTACACAGTTGGCTCAGCGGAGGACCATGGGATGAAGACAGATCTGGGGACCAGAACTGGGGATGGGGGTGGAGCTGGAGCTGGAGCTGGGGCTGGAGGTGGAGCTGGCCTGGAGGTGGAGAGGGAATAAGGGCAGAGCTGGCCTGGGGATGGAGAGGAGCTGCCGCTGGGGGCGTTATAGAGCTGTGGATGGGGACAGAGCTGGACTGGGAGCTGGGTGGCACTCCCTCTCTGCTCTCCATGGGGGCTGGGCCCTGCTGTGCACCCATCCCAAAGTTTCCCCTGTGCCCCCCCCCCACAGTTTGGGGACCACAGGGTTAAACTATTAAACATCCATGAAGTGCTTTGTTACACTTAGTCAAAGACTACAGAAATGCAAATTAAGATTATTTTACTCTCCACTTTTGATTTTTTTTTCTTGTCAGTTCTTTCAAAAGATGGATTTGTGTTCCAATAGCCAATGTGCTCTATGAATTGAGTGTTTTCCAAAAAAGTATTCAACTATGTCATATGAAAAGCTGAGCACTCATTTTATATTTTCTTTCCCTCAGTTTTAGGGTTGTCATAATACATTCATTCCCGTCAGCCTGCTTGGTTTCTGAAGGTTTCTATGTCAGCCTCAGAGGCTCTCTTTTCATAACCCATGTTAGCCTCCACAACATTGCCAAAGTAATGCTTTTATTTGAACATTTTCACATTCCCACCCCATCTTTGCACTGTCTCAATATATCTCATGTTCTGCATTTGATCTGGATAAATACAATGGATTGGTGAGTGCTCTTACCGAGATGGGAGATTTCAGATTCATTCCACATATAGCGTTTCATTTTTAATTTCTTCTTCTTTTTCTGATTGCTGTTGTGAGCCATTTGAAGTTTACAAGCCAAGTTCTGCTCTCACTTACACAAATGCAATCCTATTAACTCTAGTAGCGTTCCTAGCAGCTCTGTGTTCTTGGGGAACCTGGGCACAGTACCCAGCCTGTCTGCCTCACCAAAGATCCCCCTCCCCAGCAGCCTCTGCTTGAACCAAATCTTTATCAGAAGAAAGACTTACAAAAAAGCAATGAAAAGGCAGTGGGAGACACATCTAAACCCTTGGGAAACACCCCTAGCCTCATTTGCATCAAAAATGGGACAAGGAGGCATCTCCATTAGCAAAAATACAGAATGGAGAACAGAGATTCCAAGGCAAGGACTGCACAAAACTCTGGGACAGAAAAGTAGGGAAGCACTGCATGATGGGGGATCTCTGCTCCAGATGTTAATGAACCCATGCCTGCACACACCCAGCTCAGTAGTTATCAGAGCAATTCTAGTAATAAATCCTTTATTGGTATCCAAAATAGTGAAGCTCCCTAATTGCATTGTGAGCTCCCTCCAAGGAACGCTGCCCAAAGCCAGGAATGATCAGCTCCCATGTCTAGCCTGAACAAAACAACTTTGGTATTCTCCCTTGTTTACACATAAACAAATCTAGTGTTCTCCCATGAACCATTGTTGTTTCTCTACAAAAGCCCTACCCATGCTCAAGTAAGTGCTCTGATGCCTGGATCCAAAAGCTGTGTCAGTTCCACTGAGACTTCATCTTCTCCTGACTGATCATGCTGGGGGCAGTGCCTGCTCACCTACCACTACCTCCTGGGACCCCTGATTGATTCAAGCGTCATGGAGTGGTAAGAACCCAGTTCTCTCTCTCTTACTCTCTCTCTCTTTCTCTCAGTATAGCCTTCTGATCCTGATTTGTGTGATCTGTTATAGTTTTGTAAACCTGACTTTTATAATCAAGTTTAAGTTAGATTTAATATTATATCTGTTTTGTTTGTTTGGCTCCCCTATGGTTATTACCTGGCAATAAGTAACTTTCATGATTAAGCTGATTGCTTCTTTCTCTCCTTCTCTATCTTTCTCATGGGTATTTTTTTGGTTTCCTCTTTTGCTCTGCAGCAACACTCTTCATACCTAAGCTAAAAGATCCCTGCAGAGCCAAGAATCCTTTGGGGTTTGCTCATCAAGTGGGTTACTAGCAGAACAATTGTAACGTGAAAGGGGATAGAGACGTGCTGAACCAGGAACATATGAGGGTGGCAGCTTGGAAGTGCTGCTCAACCCAGCCTGCTCAGGTGTGCTCTATTCCAGTGCGGTACTGATGGCATTTGAGGGTGACAGCTTGGAGATGCCGTTCAACCCAGCCTGCTGCGCCTAAGGACCTATGACGGTGACAGTTTGGAATTGCTGCTCGATCCAGCCTACTGAACCCAGGGACATCTAAGGGGTCAGCTTGGGAGTGCTGATTGACCCGGGCCTCTCAGACGCGCTCTGTTAATGTGTGTGTGTGTGTGTGTATAAGAACACAAGTGACACAAAAAGTACATTTATATAAATATAGAACACCCCCTCCCTTCTGGAAGAGTAACCCTAATAAATGAGTGTACCCCAAAGTAACGGGCAAAGCTGGTAACAGTAGATATAACAGAGGGCAGAATTTGGACCATTCCTCAAGTTGGCTGGGAATCAGAGGCTTTTTCTGTGCAGGTAGCTTTCCTGTTGCCTTTGTTGTCTTGCTGTCTTTGCTTTGGCTCAATGTATGTGTAAACACATCATGGTGTGCCGTGGCATGCTGCAATCTTTTTAATAAAACTGGCCTGGTATGTACTTTATGCCTGCCATAAAGTTCTGGGTCTGTACATATTTCCACAACTATTCAAGGCAAGTGGATCCTCTCCACAGTAAGATAAAGATAAGTATGAGTAAAGATAGGCAAACGTGGATGGAAAAGTTATCCATAGGGATCATAGACATACTTGCACAATAGCAAGTCATCTCATGCACATCAATTTTGCCTAAGATTTTTCTTGGGATTTTTTTTAAATTTTGCCCACTGACCTTCTAGGTAATTCTTTGTACACATTTTGCAGTCCTTTTGCAGGCCAGTACTTTTAACTGTTGTAGATGTGCTACATTTTATCCAGAACGTGGGCTTGGTGCAAAACAATGCACCAAAGATAATTAAGGAAGCCAATTTAGTAAGCGACCACATTCATGGTATAGAAGAGGGTACGATTCAGGAGGACTCCTCTCCCTAGCAATTGTGCAGTTCTTAAGACATTGTAATATGCTTGTCTGAATACAGTGCTTCTGCTTTATCAGTTTACCAGCCTAAAGTTATTGGACCAAGCACATTTTATCTAATTTTGAATTGACTCCTATGTGAACTTTCAAACACTGAAATGTATTTGAAAGCAGCTCAAACATTCAGCTGGAAGAAAAGAAGTAGAGAGAAAATATTCAGTGAAAAATGGAGTAAAAATGAATAGGGAAAACTGTGAGAAAAGGAAAAGAGGAAGGGAAATAGGAAATGGGTTGAGAGATTCCTTGCTGCCTCTCCCTGTCCTTGTACATCTGTGAGGGTCTGTCTACAACCTGGCCCATAATTTTCCCATGCTGAGCAAACAATATCTGCTCATAAGAGAAATGTGACCGATAGCATGCCAGTGCTTCAGCACTCAATGAAATTTCCACCCAAACTGTCAAGAATCATTTCTCTTGCAGTGGAATGTTCACAGCAGTAATCAGGAGAATGAACTTTGACCTGAACATTTGTACCCGGCCTGTTTCTGGGCAAGTGCATAGCTGTGAATTCCCAATAAACATATGTCAATACACTCTCCCTCCCACACACACACATACAAACTTTTCTCTCCATGTAATCAAAGGAAAAATGTATCTCTTGGCATTATACTACAATTGGCATTACAGTCAGAAGTTTTCTTTAAATTTTTGTGTGAATTTGATTGGCCTGAATTGTGAACTAGGCTAGTATTGAAATTGTTTTCATGTTTGTGATCGCTTAACGCTGCACCTGCCCTCTTTGTGCAGGCAAAACTCCCATTGATTTCAATGGGACCTTTGCCTGGCTATGGATTGCAGGGCCTAGTCTTGGAGTATGAATGCAAACATTGTGGGACAAGTTTTGATTTGTGGCATATGATTATTTAGAAATGTTCAATGGTTAATTTAACAGGAGGCCGAATTGTGTGATTCTCGCTCAAATTTCTATCGAAGTGCATGAGTTTTCCTGAGTAAGGTGTGAATGTAAATTAGATAAAGGACCTGTGAATTTCACCCATACAATCTAGAAAGCCTATTTTAATAACATCAGTATTGAGCACTCTGATACATTTACTATGTATCCAGTTCTGGCCTTTCATAACAGGTCTGGCTGAAGAGAAGGAACTCTGGGTGCAGAAAGAAATAAGACAATCTGCCTTCTTAGAAACCCACTGCCTATAAACCTCTATTATATCATCTTCCCACTCTGAGCCAATAGTACTTGCTCTTCTGTTGACATTCTATATATTACTTGTCCTTATGAGGTGTCAACCTCCTGGGTATTAGACCAGAGGTGTTCAGCTTGTTCCATATGCTATTTCATTTGTCACCAGATGTATCTGAACCCACATTTCAACAAATGAGAAAGCAGTGTACATAGTAAGTCATATTTTCAACACGGGTGTTACTGAAGTCAGTGGGAGCTGCTGGGAGCTCAGCAGGCTTGAAAATTAGGCCACTTATTGAAGTGGACTAAATGTAAACTTATGAGTCTTCTTTTAAGCACCTATTTTTGAAAACCGTAGTCAATTACATGGCCACTTCTGCTTCATTTCCATCACCATGCTCCTGTGAAAAAATGAAACCCTCTACTTTTCACTATATTGTATTCTTTTTTGTCTAGAAATGTTCTCAAAGGGAAAAAAAATCACTGACTAGTTTCTGATATAATCAACCATTAGTACCTTCTGTTTTCCAACATGGCTTTCTTATAGACCATCCATGGGTGTCATTTCTCAGCAAATACATTTTGTTTTATAGCTCTCTGACTGCATGTTATTGGTCTGAATAAAGATGTTTTTCTCTGCATGATTGCCAGAGCATTCAGTTACTGGATGAAATGCTCCCTCTGCTGACAGAGAAAGGGGCCAGTGCAACACTAGGCCCAGTGTTGCTTCTCCATTGAAGTTAATAGGATTTCTCAACATAGTAGGTATTCAGTAGCTAGTAATCACAAAATCAAGCCGTTAGTCTTAGTTATGATGAAACAGAATATTTCAATCACCTAGAGAATTTGATTGTATTATTGGAAATAAAATAAAATTGCCGTGTTATTACAAGTTATTTCTGCTATTACTTTAGAAAAATGAGGCCTGATCTGAGGCCTGATCCAAAATCTGTTGAAGTCAAGGGAAGTCTTTCAATTGACTTCAGTGGGCTTTGGATCAGGACCTTTTGGTACAAAATTTAAGCTGGTTTTAGTTTGTCATTTTCTTTCAGTTATCAGTCAATTCTGATTTAACAATGGACGATATGTACAGAGAAGAATGTGAAAATAATCACTGGGCTATGCCCAGGTACGTGACATTATACTGAGTAGCAGCAAACAGAGGGAGAAATTCTGGTCCCATTGAAATCTGTGGATGTTTAGCCATTGACGCCAATGGGACCAGGATTTCAGCTGGGCATTCAACAGGATTGGAGATATTTTGCTGCCTATGTCTTTAATTCCATACTATTACAGTTCTGTACATTGTAATGAATCGCTGTTAAAGCTGGGTCAATTCTGGGGAAAAGTGTATCTGAACATTCCTTTACAAAGCACTGCATGTATTTGCTCTGATAGTACTCACAGCTTCTTTCATTCACTTTTTGAGAACATTGGTATGAGCTAAGTTTTGTCCATAACAACATCTCCAGAATCTGAAAGTGCTTGAACACTCTACAAATATATATGTGCAAATGTAAAATTTTGTTAATGAAGACTGATAGTTCCCAAAAGGCACTTGGGGCCTGATTCATACCATAAATGTTTGGAGATCTGTCTTTAAAGATCTTTGGCTCTAGAAATTAGGAGGGAGGCTTTTACAGAGCAGAAGGAGGAAACAATTCCATTAAAATAAAGTAGCAACAGTGATGTTAAGAGAAATTTGTATTAATTATGAATGGTGATAAGAAAATTGAGACTAGTAAATTCAGTTTTAAACACTTGGCTGATATGTAAAATATAGGACAACATGCTTAAATACACAGAACAGCAGAGATTGCTATTCCCATTTATCATATATGGCACTAAAGCACTCAACACAGACTTTGCAGTTTGCATTGCGAAACCCTGGCATAGAGGCAATTAGTTAAACAAGATAAAGATCAGACTGCGCCCTTCACCGCTGGAGCCACACAGGTAAATGCTGACGCAATTACTTTGAGAGAATTAAATTGAAAGTAATAAATAATAAATAAATAAATAATAATAACTAGCAAATCTGGCTTTCTGTGGTTTATGTATCTCTGTCAGGAAGGAAGCCACGTATTCTAAATTTGGGGTTACATACACAGCCAGAATTGTACTGCCCTAATGAAAAAGAAAATATATGACATTTCCTAATATTCCCTATGCCTGCCTATTTTCGGCTTCCTTGGTCTAAAATGCTCTAAGCCTTGCCTAACAAAATCAAAGCCTCCGAAACATTGAATCACAAAGAACTCCTTGCTATGGCAAACCTGGTATAAGTTTAACCACCCTGAAGTGTCTTTGTAATTTAGGAATCTTAAGTCTGAGTTATACATCTTTGGAGTAGGGACTGTGTCTTCCTACTTTGGGTGCTACTGTAATAACAATAATGTTGATAAATATTATCCCACTGCATTCTTTGGTCACTCATCCTATCTGAGGCCTCACATTTTAGACCGTGAACGATTACTACAAATTCCATAAAACAGTTTTAAAACTTAGAAAAAAAAATTGAAATCATTCTCTGTCCATTCAGGAGGAAGCAGAAATGGAATCGGAGACCAAACTGTGATTGCCTTCAAATGAGTAGTTCAACAGTGGTTCTAGGAGCATAAGTAAGGCAATCACAATGTTATCCTTTGTAAATAAACACAAAGTCACAAACTACTGCATGTGCCAGACTTAGAACTGCATGCATGTTACAGGGTAGCCCTTGTGTGATGGCCACTGAATCCTTTAGTTCATTTATTTAAATGCATTAAATCAATATACTTTAAAGCCATATTCAGGACAGTCAACAGAGATTAAGCAAGAAAATATAAAATGTAGCTAATGAAAATGGACAGCTCTCTCCAAGGTATTCAGGGTCTGTGTCTGCAAGGTGCTGAGCACCCAACGCTCCCAATAACTTCATTGAGATTCAGGCCTGATCAGACCGTTAGTGTTTTAGGTTGGGATTCATTACATTTGATAAATGGTGTTGTTCATTCCTATGAGGATGGTGGTTAGCACTAGCTAATGGTAGCTATAGTATGGGCAAGTTCTCAAAGCTTAAGTTTCCACACATAAGGCTGTCAGCACACCTCAGTCCTGACCACAGCACTACCGTTGCCTTATAATCTGGCAATTGCATTAGTCAGTCAAATAACTCATGTGGGCTCTAACAGCCAGATGCAAATATTTCCATAAGCCTTTAATTTCCTTTTGGTACTCAACCCTATGTACATCTGCTTTGTGAACACCCACTGAGGTACCTCTGAATGCAGGATCCTGCTCACCTCCAGGTAAAATGGCTAGATCCTGAGGCCCCTGCTGGCCTCTGTTTCCATCTTCAGGAAGTTTCTTCTTAAAGCCAGCATAGTTAAGAGGGTGTGAACATAATCCAAGGCCCAGAACCACCTGTCGAGGGACAGAGTGGGGCCTGGGGGAGGGCATAAAGAGATTTAGTTCGAGCCCCCCCGTACATGTGCTCGTGAAAGAGTATGGTGGTTAATCGGGGGAACTCTATTGTCCACCTCTCAGTTATCCTGGGGGTGATGTGTATGTGTGTGTGTGTGTTCTTTAAGCCCTCTTTAGAGCTGGTTGGGAACTGTCTGATTCATTTGGGTATGTGGGGCGCTAGGGGTGGGGGTTGGGAATGCTAATTCATCCAAACTGAAGCTTTTCACAGGAAAGGGTTAGTTTCAATTGATCTCCCAATTCAGTTTTTGTATTTGAAAAACAACATTTTGAAATGGTCAGATGTCACACTCTCCAAATTAATTTTTGTTTCCAGTTCAAAACAACGTTTTGTTTCAAAAGTTTAGTTAATTTATTCTGAAAAAGCTTTTTAAAATTTACAGGGTCAATCAAAACAAACATTTTGATCTTTTTAAATTTATTTTCAGATTATCAATCCATGAAAAGTGAGATTTTTTTTTTACTTTTTGTCCGAATTGACAATGGGAAAAAAATTGAAATCTCAAACTCTCACTGGACAGGAAAACCGTTTCTCACCCAGCTCTAGCTTTCATTTTGCCTCCAGAGAGCTCCACACTCTCACCTCCTGGGCTTTTCCCAGGAGGCCCAGAGTCAGATGCTCAGATATTACTATGAGCATGGCATAAGTGCCTACATATTAGAGCAGGTCAGAGAACCAAATTTTTTCCAGGGTAAATTCTACAGGAAAAATCACCATTTGTAATATATTGATTTAAAAAGGCGGGGAGTCGGTGTTCTGGATGAACTATTATTTCAAGTCAAAACAAAAAAATGTATTTCATTTCAATTTAAAATATTATTTTGTTTTAGCTTCTGGAAACTGAAGCTTATTCGGTTTTGGATTTTGGGTCCCTTCCATTCCTTTTTTATACCTCTTTCCACTGGGGGGAAGAAGAGAGAGATAAGGAGGAAGAAAATGCGGGAAAGTGAGGGAAAAAAACTTTTCACCCACTTTTTAATACTGTTTTCCAACTTTTTCTTGTGTCCTCAAGATTCACATATTCTTCCTCTAGGACAGAGCCCAGCCCAGTGCTGTGGGCATACCGGATATTTCCCAGATACATACAGTAAGAAAATACTTGTTCCTGACTTCTGAGGCTTACAGTAGTGTATAAATTACCGATATATTACAAGAAGTAATCATTAATGATGTTCAAATACTTTTTGAATACCTCCAAAAATGGTCCAAATCAGCAGGGAGAAATGGCCAACTACTAATGACAGAGCATATCAACCGATTAGTATTTTCCATATTTAATTACAATAACACGCTATTGGGATAATAAAATACCAAGTCTTAAACACTAATAAAAAATAGAGAGAATTTTACCCACTGAATTTTAAATTAATTTTAGCCTGTAGGAATTTGGATCAAATAGGAATTTCTTTTAACTAGGCCATATTTCTGGTATGGAATGTATCATAGCAATATATTCTTTATATATGTCTACAATCTATGCCTGCTCCTTTTCTTTTTGTAAATAATCAGTACTCATTCTCAGCCTCTAATTGGTCAGCCCAACATGGTCACACAGATCACAAATACAGAATATCTCTGTACTTCTATCATACTCATCAGGGTAGTGTCTGAGTGCCTAATTCATCTTCATATCCACTATATGATTGCTGCCTATTATTAGAAAAATAATTCACCGTCTGCTCAAAGGAAGGAATTGGATTATCAATATATTTAAAGAGAGTGTCCAACCAGTGACAGTCAGGAGTTTCTGGGAGGCTACTTCAAATCCTGGTGATGCTGCTATTCTGTGTGTGTGTGTGTGTGTGTGTGTGTGTGTTTGTGTGTGTGTGTGTGTGTGTGTGAGGGAGTCCTTAACCTATTTAAAATACTGCTCAAGAGTCTGATCAAAATAGAAGTAGATGGGAGTCTTTCAATGACTGTTGGGTCAAAGAAAAGGCTCTCTCTTTTCCCCATAGAAGTAAACCAATGGGTTGTTCTGAGCCCTACTCTTTCTTAACAATGCTGTTCAGTGATACCATGGGTTAGGCAGGGCCAGATTAACACAGGGGCTTTAGGGGCTGCAGCCCAGGGCCTCTGGCTAAGGGGGGCCCCACAGGCCCACAGGCCGAATGCGGCCCACTGCTTCTTTTCATCTGGCCTGTGGCAAGTCTCCATGCCGTGGGCTGGACACCAGTCCCCAAGCCATGGTGCGCCCCCCTGCCATGCGGCTGGAGCTGTGAGTGGCAGCTCGCTGGCATGGCCCTGTGGCCCCTAGGCCAGGGGCATTCAGGAAATCTCTGGCACTGCCCCCACCCCAGCTCCGGCTCCGCAGCTCTGGGAATCGCAGCCAATGGGAGCTGCCGGGGTACGGGCATCGTGCACCGTGTAGAGTAGCCTGGCCTCTCTGCCTAAGGGCTGGACATGCCGATCATGTTGGAAAGCAGAGCAGCACACAGCCAAGGCAAGCAGGGATCCACCGTCCAGGAGCCACCTAAGGTAAGCGCCTCCCAGCCAGAGCCTTCACTCTGCACCCCAACCCCCTACCCCAGCCCGAAGCCCCCTCCGGCCCCCAAACTCCCTCCCAGACCCCGCATCCCCACTTGCACCCCAACCAAATGTCCAAGCCCTGAACCCCCTCCCGCACCCAAACTCCCACCTAGAGCCTGCACCGCAAACCTCCTGCCACACCCCACCCCGTGGCCCATCCCTGCTCCTCCCCCAGCTGTAGCTGCACACCCTCCTTCACCCCAATCCCCTGCCCCAGCCCTGAGCCCACTCCCACACTCGAAACCCCCAGGGGCCCCACAAGATCTAAGAGCCCCGGGCCCACAGGAGAGTTAATCCGACTCTGGGGTTAGGGACAGGTTCATTATTTCTTGGCATCTCTCAGGGCCTTTTTAATGGAGCCAAATAAACCTCTCTTAAGGAAGTCCATTGCCAACACACACTCCTGCAGATAAAAAGCCTACTCAGTTTAACGAAAGCAAGTCTAAGATTAAACTCTTTCTATAAATGTTTTCCTATGACATTTTTAATTTCATTTCATTTTTTCCCCTGCACTTCATTTTGATGCCAGACTGTAATATTGCTTGCCTGAGGGCTGGAGACCAAGCCATACAGGCTTGCTGTGTATAAAGGTAATCTCCTTTGTTTCCCAGTGATGATAACCCATATGAAAGGAATTACAGTTTTTCCTCTTATTCATGGGCCTGATCCAAAGCCCACTGAAGTCAATGGGAATCTTTCTGTTGCTTTTAATGGGGTTTTAGATCACCCCCATTTAGTAAGTGTTTAAAAACAGACCTTAATGGATTTCTGCTGTGAGGCCAACATTTTAAAATGTGAGTATCTAGAGATTGTCTTATAACAGTGGGAGCTGTTTAAAATGTTTTCAAGGCACCTCTGAAAATCCAGCCCTGTTGCTTTGAATGCCTAAATACGGTGCTTAATTTGGGGCACCCACATTTGAACATTTTTGGTCCAGGTGTTGTTCTTCTGGATACCTGGGTTTTGATCTGCGTCACAGTTCTACTGAGCTTGGTGAGGCAGGGCCTGAGCCTGCCCAAGCACTGAGTATTCTCCACTCCCATTGAAGTCAATGGGAGTTGGGAAGGAAAGGAGTAGCACCTAAAACTTTTATCTTTTCTTTAATTTGTCCACATAACAAAACCAACAAAGTTTGGCACATTCTGCCATCTCAGCAATTTCTGTTCAGGAAAAATCTGGGAGTGAAATAAGGGCGTGGCTAGTTTGAACCAAAGCATATTGGCACAGCAAAGTGTTTGGAAAATTAAGTGGTGCCTCATCTTGTTTTAGCTAGGCTCTGATTTTCCTGATCGCTATATTCAGGCCCTTTTTTCCCTAATGTTCAGAATCCAACTGTTTTACAGCCAGGAGACAGAGAACAAAAAGAAAATATGTTTTTAAAACAAGTCCAGCCACGGCAATTAAATCAATCATCTACTCAATTTACTGTTATACATAACATAAAGTAATACAACAATCACCTTTTATCCATAATAGTTCAAGGCATATTTTCTTTAAAAGCACTCCAGTGAAAAATTCCACCGTCCCCCCACTAAGATCCAAGTACAAAGAATATAATCAAAACATATCCCTAACTACAGAGAATGCACAGGGCACGTAAACCCTGGTGTATAATTTTCATTCTTGATCATGAATGTCTGCAGAGAGTTTGCCTTTTATGTGGACAAATCAATAATGACTTATTGAGGGAAAATATTTTGGAATGGCCAAGAAATTGCTACAATATTTAAGTATGAAAATGAATTTATTTCAGGTTTCAGAGTAGCAGCCGTGTTAGTCTGTATTCGCAAAAAGAAAAGGAGTACTTGTGGCACCTTAGAGACTGTAGCTCACGAAAGCTTATGCTCTAATAAATTTGTTAGTCTCTAAGGTGCCACAAGTACTCCTTTTTAATGAATTTATTGTGAGCTTTAGCTTTCTTTCTGATTATGGCTCTTCCCATCAGTAGTAAATCAAATAGTCCATCTGTGAAAGAAAAACAGGTGCTTGGGTCTTTTCTCTCTGCTAAGTTCCTGACCAACAGTATAGTCAGGAAATCTGGAAAATTTAGCTGGAAAACAATAAATGGTCAGATTTTCTAGCCAGTTTTCAGCCCTTTTACACCAATGGGGTTACAAAGGAGTCAGAATCCAGATGCATTTGCCCAGTGCAGTACTGCTCTGGTGTCGGGGAATTTACCGCTGGCACATCTGTATTACAATGTATCCTGTGCCTCTATCCCACACCTGGCACAGGGGATGAGCCAGGGTTAGGAATAGGCAAGGAAGCAGGATGGGGGAGCACAGGTCTGCTATGGAAATTCTCTAATCCACCGGTTCTCACACTGTGGGTCAGGACCCCAAAGTGGATCACAATCCCTTTTAATGGGGTCTCCAGGGCTGGTGTTAGACTTGCTGTGGCTCAGGCAAAATCCCAAGCCCCACTGCCCAGGGCTAAAACCGAAGCCTGAGCCCCACCATCTGGGTCTGAAGCCTTTGGACTCGGGCTTTGGCTTTGCCCCCTCCTCCCCTCCCAGGGCAGTGGGGCTCGGGCAGGCTCAGACTTTGATCCCTCTCCTAGGGTTATGTAGTAATTTTTGTTATTAGAAGGGGGTCCTGGTGCAATGAAGTTTGAGAACCCCTGCCTGATCCTTTATGGACCCTACACCAGAATTTAAAGCTGCTTACAAACAGCTTCAAATTGGGCTGGAGCTGGCCCCAAGAATTCTGGCTTCCTGACGCCTTTCACCATTTCTGAGCCAAGAGAGATTATAGCCCGTAATGTTAGTAAAAATAGTTTGCATTTTTGTTTACATGGCCAACAAAGATATTGTTATCTACATCCTCTCCCAGAATTATAATGATTATTTATTACAGTGCCGAAAAGTGTGCTAGGTGCCTCACAGTCCAAATAAAAGATAGTCCCTTCCCAGAAGAGTTTGCAATCTAATTTCAGACATACCACAACAACTCAGTTCTGGTCTCCCATGTTTAAGAAGGATGAATTCAAACTGGAACTGGTACAGAGAAGGGCTATTAGGATGATCCAAGGAATTGAAAACCTGTCTTATGAAAGGAGACTCAAGGAGCTTGGCTTGTTTAGCCTAACCAAAAGAAGGTTGAGGGGAGCTCTGGTTTCTCTCTATAAACATATCAGAGGGATAAATACTGGAGAGGGAGAGGAATTATTTAAGCTCAGTACCAATGTGGACACAAGAACAAATGGATATAAACTGGCCATCGGAAAATTTAGACTTGAAATTAGATGAAGGTTTCTAACCATCAGAGGAGTGAAGTTTTGGAATAGCCTTCCAAGGGAAGCAATGGGGGCAAAAGATCTATCTGGCTTTAAATTAAAACTCAGTAAGTTTATGGAGGAGATGATATGATGGGATAATATGATTTTGGCAATTAATTGATCTTTAAATATTCATGGTAAATAGGCCCAGTGGCCTGTGATGGGATGTTAGATGGGGTGGGATCTGAGTTACTACAGAGAATTCTTTCCTGGGTATCTGGCTGGTGAATCTTGCCCATATGCTCAGGATTCAGTTGATCGCCATATTTGGGGTCGGGAAGGAATTTTCCTCCAGGGCAGATTGGAAGAGGTCCTGAAGGTTTTTCACCTTCCTCTGTAGCATGGGGCATGGGTCACTTGCTGGAGGATTCTCTGCTCCTTGAAGTCTTTAAACTATGATTTGAGGACTTCAATAGCTCAGACATAGGTTACTTGGTGGTTGGTTAACCTAGCTTTCAATACCATGGTCTGCTACTCAGCCTGGCACTGATAAAATCAAAATTAACAGCACCCTTTGCTACACACTCAGACTTTTCTTTGCTAGTTGCTTTGGGACTCAGTTTCACAAAAGCTACTGTAAATGAAATAAATGTCTTTGTCTCATTTATTTTAGTTTTGGGGAAGAATTTGAACCCGCAGATGGTAATGGATTTCAGATTAGCTCAAAAAGGACATTCTGTGTGTTGGGTGGCCTGGAGAAATGTGTTGAAACATTTCTGGGGGAAGTGGACAGTTGGGGCTCCAAGGCTAGCATTATAGACAGAAGAGTGGGTGCTCGGTGTAGAGGGGGAAAATGTGATAAGAACTCTCATGTACATTTACTAGCTCTCTGGGCTAGGCAAACTGAAAATGGGAGAGTGGAGGGGGATAATCTGTGGAGAGAACAATTTTAGTTCTTTATTTCCACAAAACTGCACTGATGAGTAAGGGTGTGGAGAATCAGTCCCCTGTGATTTCCAGGACAGGCTCCTGTGATAGAATTACTTCACCCCCATCAAACTGGAGCATTAAGATTACTTTCAATTAATTGAGTCCATCACCTCTGCAGTGTTTAGCTACTGTTCGTGTCATTCAAATCCAATACACCAACAAGGTCAGAGTTCAGAAAAACAGTAATTTCAGATCTCAGCAAAGACTTCCACGGAGAACACTCATTCAGCATCACATAACCAAGCAGACACAGTGAGAAGGTGTGAGATGTATGACAGGGTTACAGTCTTTATTATCTCAGAATCCTACACATTCCAAAGTGCTCATTAAAAAGTTTATTTGTGGTAGCACATTAAAAGACCTTGATTGATACAACTCAGCTCCCCTGAGTTGAGTCTCAAGCTACTAAGAAAGAAAACTCTGAGTGTGTAGCAAATGGTGCTGCTTAATTTTCATTTTATTCAGAGCAAGGCTGAGTAGCAGCCAACAGTTTTGAAAGCTGGGTTAACCAACCACTAAATACCTCAACCTTGCTTCCTCCATCTACTGGGATCCAATGGAAGTGGTGATTGTACCATGTGTAGTTGATGTAAAACTAAATTACATAATGGGTAAATATATAGTTAGTACTATATGCAAGCATATACACATACCAAAGGGATAGCATAATTAGTTTTCTAGCTGGAAACATACAAATTAGCTCATGAACAGCCCCCAGTGATCCATAAGATCTGGATAAAAATATAGGTTTTAAAATTCAGAGCCAAAGTTGGTATAAAATTACCACTCTTGCTACAAAATTAATAACTCCTTTTAAGAAAAATGATATTTATATAGTCCATACAGTCAATTGGTCCCCAAGTAACAATGTTTACTAACCACAGGTAAACACCCACAGCATTGCTTTAGACTACTCAGTATGTTCAGTGGTCTGCCTTCATTGGCACATCACTGCTAATTATCTTATTGCTTAAAGGTCTTTTTATGCCAAATCATGTAAGTATAACAAACACACTGTAGATTGTGATGCTTGTTTGTAAGAGACATTTATTTTTATTGTATTGCTTTCTTTAATTTTATATATCAGATTTTAAAAGCATCTATTCAATGCAGCAAGTATAAAAAATACAGGCCATATAAACATCATCCAAACCAGCAGACTGTCCTGACCCACATAGTTAGAATCAGTGTAGAAGCAAACGCTAAGTTCACCCTTTCCACAACGCCAGGCTGCACCATGCCATCCTGTTCCCCCACATAGGCTTTGAAAATACATTGGGGTCACATCCTGCCCTAAAAGTCAAACAGATTTGGGCTGTTTCAGAAAAAAGGGAAAATGAGTTCCAAAGATGTGAGTCCCTCCCACCATGTATTGCTCTGCTAGCAGCCCCTCCCCTCATTTATTTTAAACCAATGAAGTTCCAGTTTAATCACTGCTATGTCAGGATCAGCTGGGGAAAGAGACAGTCTCTCAAGTAGGCAAGCCCCAAGTCATATGGGCATGCACAATGACACTTTATTTGGTACCACTCTGTGGCTGCAGAGTGGGAGGGAATGGGAACTGTGAGTAGTAGAGGCCTGTACAACAATATTTTCCTAAAATGGAAGGAAGAAAATTGATGAAAGTTTTTTTTTCTAAAAATGTTCACAATTTTTCTATTGTGTCAACTCATGGGATTTCACAAACATACCTGCCAGACTAAGGCACAGAGGGCTTAAAACTGAGATCCTGCACCACTGGAAGTCAAGAGAGGCTTTGCCATTAATTTCAGTGAGTACAGGACCAGTCCCTGAGGCCCAGATTCACAAAGGTATTTAGGTGTTGCAACACTCATCCCTTCTTTGGCAAACAGACGAGAGCAAATTGACCAATGAATCCCTCAAAGAACTGCCCTGCCTGCTTGTGCAGTGAGCATGGTAAATTTGGGCTGGATTCCCGTTTAGAGGTGAACCTAAGTAGAGCCAAAAAAGTTGTTAGTGTTTGAGTCAGAGCCACTTCTATGGAGTCAGTATTAAATCACTGTTTTTTGATGATGTTGGGAGAATTGTGTCCCTAGAGACACTAGGCCAGATAGGCAAAAGGTGTAAGTCAACATAGCTCCACTGAAGTACATGAAATTCTGCTGATTTATACCAGCAGAGGACCTCAGCCAGCTGTATTGTGGATTAAATGTAAAGCGGTGGTCCTGATAATTTGTCATCAAAGATCACATTGCATTTGCAGGAGCGTTCAGTTCACATGTCCTGACTAATTCTATCTCAGTATGCCTAACTACATCTAAAATATATGAAATGACAATTAAATAGCAAAACCCCATCAATAAAATATACATCGACTTGGGCTCAGGATATAGTTAGGCATACTGTGATAGAATTAGCCAAGACATGAACGGGTAGGTGAGGGAAATGATTTTAGAATTAGTGTCAATAGGTGGGAAAAGTTCCAGAAGCTTTCATGGAGACAAATCTCCAAACCATCTTAATACACTGTATTACATCTTACATAAGTCCTGCTTAGCTCATAAAACTTTATATGCTGGGATTCATCAGCAGTGAATCTGCTGACACTGCACTTCTTCATCTGGCACATTTAATTACACGTGGATTGCCCTGGAGTGCAGATTTTCATGGGGATGTTTAAAATGTAAAATACTCTAATCATGGGCTTACCAGCTCGCATCAATATGTCAATAACCTTACTTGGAGATGATAATGAACACATCATAGCAAAAAGAAAAGGAGTACTTGTGGCACCTTAGAGACTAACAAATTTATTAGAGCATAAGCTTTCGTGAGCTACAGCTCACTTCATCGGATGCCTATGCTCGAAAAGCTTATGCTCTAATAAATTTGTTAGTCTCTAAGGTGCCACAAGTACTCCTTTTCTTTTTGCGAATACAGACTAACATGGCTGCTACTCTGAAACCTATCATAGCAAAGTTGACCTAACTATGATTGTTCTAACTTCTGGGAGCCAGCATTTACACTGCAGTCCAGCCTCCCTATATAGGGCATCTGGTTTTAAAAAGTCTGGGACAGTCTTGTCATGAGGTGACTTACCAGCATAAAATATAGAAAAATAAAGTTTAATGTTTTTCATACAGTCATAGAAATGTGTGGCTTGAAGGCACCTCAAGAGATCATTTCTCCCAGCTCCCTGTGCTGAGGCAGGATCAAGTATACCTATAGCATCCCTGGCAGGTGTTCATCTATCTGTTCTAAAAAAAACCCTTCAGTAAAACATGATGAATTCAGCAATAGAGGATGCAAAACAGCTTTCATCATTAGTCCTTTGCCCTTTACAAACTATGGGTGTGAGACTTCTCATGTTGAAGTCAATGGGAGTTTTGCTTCAGTAAAAGCAGAATCAGACCCTGTGTTTGCATCATTCCTTTTTTAGGACCAGAAGAAAGGGAGGAGAGGAGATGAAACTCTGGCAACATCCCTCACCCCCAGGAAGACAGCTATCTGTGCAGCATGCTTTACTTGATCCTCTGCAAAGCTCCAGATCTGGGCATGGGGAAGGACCAGCTCAAGGACTAGCCATACTCACTGTGCAGCCCAGGGTGCTGTACCTCCACCTAGCTAATAATGAGTGAGACTGTAACGTCATAGGAACCTTCTCTCTCCATTGTCAAACAACCCCTTTGGGAAGTTCTAGAGGCATCATCTAGAGGAGAACCCTTTGGAAGCATGCATGGGGCCAGAAGCCAGCCTAGAGGCATAGGGCTTCTGAAGAGACTGCACTGGCCTCTGGCAGGTTCCCAATAATCTGTAAATTTAGGGAGCTGAATCCTTTTGTTCCACGGAGGGGCAAACCCCGCCATCCCTAAGGGAATAAATCCAAAGGAATTTTATTAGACGAGCCTCATGGAGTTCCTGTCCTCTGCATGGATGATTCTTGCCAAAAGTTTCCTTTGACCCTATAGCACTGCCTGCTCTACTGGGAACTTGTCTGTGCTAAGGTAACATCCCCAAAGATCTGTTATTTGTAAAACCCATATGCTTAAATTTTCTGTATTTACACAGTTTCCTTGTTTCCTCTTTTTTACTTGGTTCTGACCGAGAGGGAGGAATTGGGTGTGAATCTGAAGGTGGAAGGCAATTTGAGTGAAAGTGATGATGAAATAATTAATTTCATGATTCTAAGGAAAGGAAGGAGTAGAGAAGGAGAGCAGTAGAATAAGGACAGTGGACTTCTAAAAAGAAGACTGTAACAAATTCAGACAACTGATAGGTAAGGGTCCCCTGGGAAGAAAATCTAAGGAATAAAGGAGTTCGGGAGAGCTGTCAATTTCTTAAGAAGACAATGTTAAATACAGAACTGCAAAACTATCCAATACAAAGGAAAGATATAAAGAATAGTAAGAGGCCAATATGACTCCATGAGGACCTATTTAATGAAAATCAAAAAAAGAATCCTATAAAACGTGTAAATATGGACAATTGCTAAGGATGAGGAACAAAAGAATTGTACAAACATATAGGGACACAATTAGGAAGGCTAATTCGTAAAATGAATTATACCTAGCAAAGACATAAAAGACAATAAGAAGAGGTTCTTTAAATACATTAGGAGCAAGGAAAGATGAAGAAAAGTGTGAGTCTTCTACTTAGTGGGGAAGGAAAGCTAATAACTGATGACATCAAGAAGGTGGAGGTGTTTAATGTCTATTTTGCTTCAGTTTTCATTAAAAAAACAGGTTAATGGTGACCTGATAATCAACACAATTAATACTGAAACAAGGGGAGAAGAACACAAGCGAAATAGGGAAAAGAACAGCTTAAAGAATATTTAGATAAGTTAGAAGTAGTCAAGTCAGCAGGACCTGATGAAATTCATCCTACGATACTAGCTGAAGAAATCTTGAAATCATTAGGTAGAACTCACAGAGGATGAGTAAGATCCCAGAGGACTGGAGAAAGGAAAATACAGTACTTATCTTGAAAACAGGGAAACAAAGAGGACCTGGGGAATTACAGACCAGTCAGTCTAACTTCAGTAAGTGGAAAGATATTGGAACAAATTATTAAAGAATCAATTTGTAAATACCTTGAGGATTATAAGGTTATAAGGAATAGATAGCATGAATTTGTCAAGAACGAATCATGCCAAATCATCCTAATTTCCTTCATTGACAGGATTACTTCCCTAGTGGATGGGGGGAATTAGTATACATGATATATCTTGATTTTAGTAAGACTATTGACACAGTCGCACATGACATTCTCATAAGTACACTACAGAAATGTAGTCTAGATGAAATTACTGTAAGGTGAGTGCACAAGTGGTTGAAAAAATGTACTCATAGTGTATTTATGAATTGTTCATTGTCAAACTTGGTGGACATATGTAATAGGGTCCCTCTGGAGTTTGTCTGGATCCAGTATTATTCAATATTTTCATTAATGACTTGGATAATTGAGTGGAGAATTTGCTAATAAAATTTGCAGATGACACCAAGGTGGGAGGGATTACAAGAATTTTGGAGGACAGGATTAGAATTCAAAATGATCTTGAAAAATTGGAGAACTGGTCTGAAGTCAACAAGATGAAATTCAATAAAGATAAATGCAAAGTACTACACTTAGGAAGGAAAATCAGAGGCATACCTATACAATGGGGAAAAACTTGGCTAGGTGATAATACTAGTGAAAAGGATATGGAGATTAGAGTGGATCAAAAGTTGAATATGATTCATCAGTGTCATGCAGTTGTTAAAAAGACTGATATACTGGGATGTATAACCATAGTGCTGTATGTAAGACACGGGAGGTAACTGTTCTCGTCTGCTCACTGCTGGTGAGTCTTCAGCTGGAGTATGTGTTCAATTCTGAGTGCCACATTGTGGGAAACAAACCCACACTGGAGAAGAAAGGGTTCAGGGACAGCTCTGGGCCCAAGCAGCCCACCTTGCTGCACATGCAAAGCCCTTGCACAGCTGGAGGGGGAGCTTTAAACGGAAGCAGAGCAGCTTAGAGGACGGTCTGCAGTGGAAGGGAGCAGACCTGTGTTTACAGCTCTCGTTGCCCGAGGCCTGGCAATACTGACCTGACCAAGCCTGCAAAATTGATCCTAGTGGTTGTTTATGAAGATCAGGAACTTTATTTTGTGTTCAGTTCTTTAATTTTCCCTGTGGGAAAAAGGGGACTCTGATAGAAAGTGATCCAGGGAGGCAGTTGCATAGCACTCGAAGGAAAAGGACTTAGCTGCCCACCATTGGCACCGGATAGGAGCCCAGTTGAGAGGGTTGGCCTGGGCTCCCCTAACAATCCTTAAAGATGAAACAACAATAGGAGCTTATCCCTTGGCGGGGAACTGATTTGGGCAAAGAACTTAATGCACAAGGGTCCAGACCCGAGTCCCGGACCTAAGGAGGTAGCCCTTGCAGCTATCTGAAGACTGAACCATTATCGGACATTTGTGTACCCCAAAAGATGGGGAATGAGTGACTAAGCCCAGAAGGCTGAGTTGCAAAAAAAGGTACTGACCACCAGAGGGTGGGATTGATAGTGGGGACGTCCAGAGGAAGATGACCTATTGCATCCCAGCTTGACCACTAGGTGACATTAGTAGTGAGCGTTCCCCTTTCACAGCCCATATTATTTGACAAAGAGATAGTGTTATATCCTAGGAGTCTCACAAATACAGATATTGTAGAATGTGTGTGTGACCCCAGAACTATTCTCCAAATAACTGAGGCTTCAACCTGCACATCGGTGAGAGGCAGGGAATAGCATAGAGTAGAGGAGTCATCATCCCTCATCAACTCCATGACCATGTGAAAATTCCCTCAGTGGAAAATTCCCCCAGTGGGGCACTGAAGAGATTTGCAATCAGGGCTTGACACAATAGAGGGTGGAGCAGGATTTGCCAAGTCTGCAGGTTCTATTCAGAAATCCAATCAGGGGTAATTTGCTTCAGTGGGTTTGCTACTACACAGTTGCAGGGGTCTGTCAAAGGCAGAATGATTCACTCCAGCAAGAGGAAGAGAGGCTACAATAGATTTATAGAGGGGTATGAAGACAGAGTCAGATTGGAAGTTCCTTAGTGATCCACAGGACAGAGAGGTTACATCTCCCATCTTCTGCTTGGGCTCCTAAATCCCTCCCGCTGTGTTCACACCTCACAGTTAAACTGTGAGAATTCTGTTTCTTGGATGTCCTGTAATCCCCTTCTTGCTGTGGGTGTTCTTGTGGGAGGGTACAATCTAGCCCTGAGAAACCATGCCTTTAAAAAAGTATTTTCCAGTTTGTCCAATTATCCCGCACACTATCCTGGTCAGATAATGTGAAATAATGCTAAAATGTTGAATCCGTGTGCTGGTTGGAAAACCCAGCTTGGGGCAATAACAGTGCTTGTATCTCAGTTATTTTCTTTTGAATGCCAGAGATTCTACACATTAGACATACAGCTGTTTCCACTCCAATCCCATCAGCCTTTTCTGATTAATGAGAATTTGTACAACTTCTTCCAATAATGCTATGATTCTTTTCTGGCTGCTCTATAAGAAATGAGCACTCTGAAAGAGACAACATGCATTCAGCAAGGGGATGGGAGACAGCCATTGGATAGCACTTGACTTTAATTCCTGGTGCAATTCAGTAGGAACCTGAAGTGTTCACAGAGTACAAAATTAGGTCCAAGAGTTCCAAATCCAGCTCTGTCACTGGTTTCCCATGAGGCATTGGGTAAATCATTTAACATCTGTTTCACCATAGTGAATATTTCTACTTACTTCCTACCTTACAGGGTTGTTCTGAGGATTAGTTAATGTTTGTAGAACACTTTTAAAGGCATAAGACTGATATATAAGTGGCAAATGTTGTTATAATTATTATTCCTGGGTGTATATATACACTTAGGGTTCACAATACTGTAGATAATGAGGACGTTTGTAATTTTGCTTTTACTGATACAATTGCTTCAGAATTTTGATGTTCTTGGATGTAATGCTTCTTACTGGTAGCACTTCTAAAAGTTGTAACATTAGATTTATCAGGACTACTAATCATGGGTACTTTTTGGAGACCGTCCAACAGGAATATTTAAGTTTAGGGATACACAATGTTGCTTCCTATGGGAGAAAAAGCTAAATATCTGCAAAAAAAGGGTTTTAGAGATATGTTTGGCACACAAAAAAATCTTGACTTAGAATTAAACTTGCCCAGGTCCATAAGATTTATATGTGTGTACCTTATTTCAAAGATTTAAGATTTCTCTGAGTGTTTTGGCATTTAACTGACAGTTACTGTAAAAATATAGGGAAACCTTCTATTCCAGTTCTTTCAACTAAAGCTACTGTGAACTGGTTCCCAACATTGAACTCCATTCATAAAGTACCTCATAGCTGAAACTTCCTAGTAAAATGCAGAGATGTGCTTAGGCTAGTTTTGTAAAGCACATAGAGTAGAGTGCATGTGTTATTTTTAAAGGTCTGGGTCTAAATTACAGACACATTAGGAAAGCTCCTTAGCCTGGGGCATAACAGGATCTGTGCCTTCAAAGAGACCAAAAGTCCCCTTTGGGGCAAGCTGTCTGCTTTTTGGTTGCCTTCTGATTTTTAGATCAATGTCCAAGAGTATTAAGAGATCCCAAAATGCAAAACTGTGTGTGTACCTTGGCATTGAATCAGCATGACAGCTCTCTTGAAAGTCATCTAAACAGTTCCTGGAAATGAAGATTTATATTGTTTTCCCTGCTTAAAAGTCCAAACCTGTTCTGTAGAAGATGTGGATCAAGGGGCAGGGGTGAGGTAAAGCAGGCTAGAAAAAAGTAAAAGCGGCAGAGTCCTGTGGCACCTTATAGACTAACAGATATATTGGAGCATAAGCTTTCGTGGGTGAATACCCACTTCGTCAGATGCTTGTAGTGGAAATTTCCAGAGGCAGGTATAAATATGCAAGCAAGAATCAGGCTAGGGATAACGAGGTTAGTTCAATCAGGGAGGATGAGGCCCTCTTCTAGCAGTTGTTGTGTGAACACCAAGGGAGGAGAAACTGCTTTTGAAGTTGGCTAGCCATTCACAGTCTTTGTTAATCCTGAGCTGATGGTGTCAAATTTGCAAATGAACTGGAGCTCAGCGGTTTCTCTTTGAAGTCTGGTCCTGAAGTGTTTTTGCTGCAGGATGGCTACCTTTAAATCTGCTATTGAGTGTCCAGCGAGGTTGAAGTGTTCTCCTACAGGTTTGCCATTCCTAATATCTGATTTGTGTCCATTTATCCTTTTACATAGGGACTGTCCAGTTTGGCCGATGTACATAGCAGAGGAGCATTGCTGGCACATGATGGCATATATTACATTGGTGGACGTGCAGGTGAATGAACCGGTGATGGTGTGGCTGATCTGGTTAGGTCCTGTGATGGTGTCACTGGTGTAGATATGTGGGCAAAATTGGCATCGAGGTTTGTTGCATGGATTAGTTCCTGAGTTAGAGTTACTATGGTGTGGTGTGTATACCTGCCTCTGGAAATTTCCACTACATGCATCTGACGAAGTGGGTATTCACCCACAAAAGCTTATGCTCCAATACGTCTGTTAGTCTATAAGGTGCCACAGGACTCTTTGCCGCTTTACAGATCCAGACTAACACGGCTACCCTTCTGATGTTAGAAAAAAAGGAGTTCTTAGCTCCAGGAAACATTACATGCAAATTCTTGGAAGGTTTTCCAAACATATAAGAGCAAACCTCATTTATGTTATAGGGCAAGTGTACTCCATGAATCGCAGCTAGGTTGAGCCACTTCATAGTCTTTAAAATATGTTCTCTCAGTGGTTCTAGCTACATGATCTCACAGTCAAAAGTGGTGCTTGTTTTGAATATCAGCCAGGCTTTAAGCCACTTGTGGTTTCAGTCAGTTTTTAACAGCAGTATGGTATAATATTGCAGTGCATCTTATTTGCATGTTTACATTGCCGTTCCAAAAAATACATTAGTTAAAATTTCTGGTAATGCTATTTTAAAAAGGAATTAATAATGTGAGACTCACATTTTGGGTTTTTAAACACAGGTTGTGTTCCAAACTTGGGCCTTGGTAGGTTAAGAGGTATGCTGAACAACAAGAAATTCCTATCAGTCTGTGGGAAAAGTCTTCCAAGGGAAGTTGTGAAGGCTCATCTCTTGGGACTTTGCAACAAGACTGGACAAGCCACTAGAAAACATGGTATAGGGAACAATCCTGGACTGGCCGGGAGAGACATTAGATACATAAGTATTTTTTTTTCCACTCAAATTCTGTGATAAGACTAGTTAGACTTGAAGACTTTGGTTAGCCTATGAATTTCACTAATAGTGATGTGTTGGCAACTTGAGGAGATTTCTCTTCATGCAGGGACACATCCTTCCTGGATTTTCTTTATAATGACTATACAGGTGCTGCCTGGGGGTCTAGGAAGACTAATAAGGAAAGGAAAAATCAATTGAACTGGTTACTTTGTGTGTGTTTGTTGCTCTTGTGTGGGGGCTGTTTGCTTGCTTGCTTTTCAGGTTTGTTTGGCAAATACTGAACTCATGGTAAAATTCCCATTGCTTCAACAGTAGCAGAATTGGGCTGGCACTGATCAATTTTGAAAAAATTTTACCTATGGATTTTGTGTGGGGTTTTTTTTGTTATGGAAAAACAAACTAGTACTGTATTTAAAGATAACATGTATGTTTAAAAAAATGTCATGGTTTGCTCAGAGCTGGAGTTCTAGTTCAAATGGCCACAGACATCTGTTTTAATTACCAATAATATGGAAATTCCATTTCTGTTTTCATTATTCATTTAGGGAAAAGTTGAGATCATTCGGTTAGTCTTACTTGTAAACGGGATAGCTAGAAGTTTAGGACTTTTTTTTTTTTAAAGGACAGGGGTATTCACTGGCTTTTAGAAACCCTAGATGTTTTATTATCCTCTCTCTTTAATTTTTGGGTAAAGGTTTTCGTTGCAACTCTCAGATTTAAAATTTTCTACAGCTATCAGATTGCAGGCAGTGTGGAAAGCAAAGTCGTTATTGGGTGTCATCTATTAAGAGGAATTCAAATGGCAAATATTAACAATCTGTAACACCCAGGTAGATTTTTTTTTCCCATGTCATAAAAATACAAAACAGTCACAGTTACCACAAAGCCTCATTCACTTTCCATGTGATAGCTGACACAAGTTAGTTACACAAACTGTGTGTAAGCTGTAAAGTGCCTGAATGCTTGGATTACAAAAGGGGAAAAATAAATAATTGCAATTAAAGGATCAAACATTGCAATGTTGTTCCTATTTTATCATGTGACTTTAGTTTCTTAAAAGCACTTCAGAATGAAATCACATCAAATGAAGGTCCTTAATCCCCTTTGGAATGACAGATGACAGTAAGGTATTCTAGTGAGTAAAAACAGTGTTAATGGTTTGATTAGAGAAAGTTCCTTCTGAGAAATCTTTCCAGAGTTGCTTGTAATGTTCTGAAGGAAGTTTTAACTAACAACATTACTTGTTTGATCCAATTCATAGATAGATTCATAGATACTAAGGTCGGAAGGGACCATTATGATCATCTAGTCTGACTTCCTACACAACGCAGGCCACAGAATCTCACCCACCCACTCTTGCGAAAAACCTCACCTATGTCTGAGCTATTGAAGCCCTCAAATCGTGGTTTAAAGACTTCAAGGAGCAGAGAATCCTCCCTCAAGTGACCCGTGCCCCATGCTACAGAGGAAGGCGAAAAACCTTCAGGGCCTCTTCCAATCTGCCCTGGAGGAAAATTCCTTCCCGACCCCAAATATGGCGATCAGCTAAACCCTGAGCATATGGGCAAGATTCACCAGCCAGATTTAATAATTTTATTAAGATAATGTTGAAGTAAAAAGAAAACGCTACAGAGTTTAGGCATAGAAGTTTCTGGCTATCAGGGAATAAGGTACAGATTATCAAGAGGTGCGAAATTCAGTTTAGGAGCGGGTGGCGTAAGGAATCCATAATCTGCAATCTCCCCGATTGGGGGTAAAAATTTAACGGGTCAAAGTATAAATATTGAGATATGGGGGTATGTTGTCCATATAATGGCTATGTTCATTGTGGAGTATAATGAGTGGATACGATGATGAGGATGGATCTACCCTCATTTGGTGGGTTTTAATGTTCAGTGAGTTTATGGTTCCAGTTCATGTGGTCCAATGGAAAAAGTCTCTCAGTCCCTTTCCCATAGTTGATGCACAATGTCGTACTGGCTCACACCTCCTGGTATTGTCGGTGGCCGGTGATGTGTTTGATGTAGATGTCCCTGGACCATCGGATTGTGTCCAAGACCATGAGGTGCCGCATGAGCCGTGCATATCATCGACCAATCCCGCAGGTCCGCAGCACACGCTTATTGCAGAGGTCCCAAGCACCCAGGGCTCCGACAATCAGGGCATCCATCTGCACCTCGTGGCCCTTCACTCTCAGGGTTTCGGCCAGGGGGGCTATTTTTCCAGCTTATGACCTCGGGATTCGCGGAAGGCCAGGGTCCTGTTCCCAAAGGAGACCGTGATGTTGATGAGGATGATCTTTTTCTGATCCTCGTCGGTGACTACCACGTCAGGTTGCAACTGGCTGTCCGTCCTGGGGATGGTGGAGTTCACGGCAACCTCCCCAGGCGCAGTGTGATGGCTTTCACCAGGCGGTTCTGGATAGCATTGTGGCGCAGCTGCCAGGCTCTGGAGTGGGCTTGCAGCTGCACAGGACGTGGGGCAGGGTCTCGTTGGAGTAGCTGTACTTCCTGCAATGCTTGTCTCAGTTCCCATGGCAGATAGCTCCGTTGAGCGGGACGCAGTTGAGCCGGGTGTGGTGGATGAACCGCCAGTCGGCGAAACGGGTGAAGCTTCCCCCGGTGAGGAAGTGGTTGCTGGCATCCCACTTGCTGGTCAGTTCGAAGACTTTACCCTGGTCTGGTTTACGCTTCAGGGTTTCCTCTACCAGCATTCCTCTCCAGGTACAGCGAGTGGATGGCCGCCTTCAGGGTCCTCTCCAGCACGCCCCTTGCACTCGAGGTGATGATGGTGTTGTAGTCGGACCCGATCTGCGGTACCACGACTCCCAGCTCTTGGCACTCCTCGCACCACTCCCAGTGGCAGCCGATGTGCTTCCCCAGGCGAGGCGTGGCATTGTGAGCGTGGGACCACAGTGAAGCAATGTCGCCACTGTCCCGTCCAAATTCGCCATCCAGAGAACTGCTCAGGAATCTGGCGGTGTCTTGGTTGGAGGGGGCTCTGCCGATCCGCTTCTTTGTTTCTTCATGGAGGATGTTTGCTGCGATGTTCCTTACCATGGCGTCAGGACACGTCAGCAGGCGGAAGGCTTGGGTGATCACCACAATGTCACACAGGTCACCCATGTGGGGGACATTGACATCGCCATGCCTGTGGGCGATATAGACCAGCTCGTTGCTGGCTCTCTGGGGAAGGAACAGCCACTTCTTCACCAGCTGCCGGACGATCTTGTCTGCCTTGTTGAGGGGTACCTTTGCCACGGCGGATCCCCTTAGGACAAATGAGATGCAGGGGATTAGGAAGGTGTTCAGGGCATTTATCTTCTGCATGGTGCTAGCAGGGAGGTGTCAATCTTGGCGGCATCCTGCAAGTTCTCCTGGATGATGTCCTCGGGTGTCTGCCAGACACGGAAACCTGTTGACGTGCCGAGGTGTCGGTATGCCTGCCCCTCTGCCAGGGGGATGACGGGCTCGCCCTGGATCTGGAACCCTGTCGTCTGCACCGAGTCCCTTTTGCTGCCGTCAATGTGGAGAGATGCGCACTTCTTTGCATTGAAGCGGAGTCCTATCCAATCGGCAGCTCAACTGGTGGCATCTAGCATACGTTGGAGGTTTTCTGGGTCATCTGCAGTCAGGACCAGGTCATCCGCGTAAGCCAGGACGCTCCCCTCTCACCGTAGAGCTTGAAGCCATCTGTGTCATTGGAGATCGCTCGCAGCAACAGCTTCACGGTGAGGTTAAAGATGATGGGGCTGAGGGGTCAGCCCTGCTTAACTCTGCTCCGGATCAGGATCTCGGCAGTCTCCCCTTTGACCGAGTGAATGGTTGTGCTGCATCCCTCGTACACTTCTCGTATCACACGGAGGAAGTTCTCTGGCATCCCAAACTCCTGGAGCGTGGCAAAGATGTGGTGGTGGGGCATGGACCCAAAGGCATTAGCCAGGTTGAACCATGTTACCATGCACTGCCTCTGCGCCCTTCTGGGCATTTCGATGGTGTTTTGGAGGACAAACTTGTGTTCATAGCAGCCCTCACAGGACATGAAGCCTTTCTGGGTGGAGCTGATGGCTCCCCCGCTCACTGACCACTCCGTGATCCTCGATGCCAGGCAGCTGGCATAGAGCTTGTACAGCGTGGAGCAGAGGGAGATGGGCCTTCAGTTGCTGGGGTCGTCCCGCTCACCCTTCTTGTACACCAGTACTGTCATGGCCTTCTTCCAGGAGCTGGGAGTCCGGCAGAATCGCTTGCACTGGTTGAAGAGCATGGCGAGGATCAGGCAGCCAGGATCTCGCTTTTTCAGGAGGCTGTAGGGGATGCCGTCTTTCTCCGGAGCTGTGTTTTTTGTTTTTGAGAGTCTGGCCATCACTTCCTTGGGCGTAAAGTCAGTTTCCAAGACACCTGCTTCGTCGACACGGGGCAGGGGGCAGAGGCACTCTGGGCGCTGCGCATCATTCTGGGCTATGCGGTCGAATACGTCCTTGAAGAATCTGTAGAGATTCTCAGATGGGATCATGCAGTAGGGCAAGGGCCCATCTAGGATCTCCCTCATGGCTTTGGAGCGGTTTGCCCAGTACAGTTTTTGGATCCTTGAAGCCGCTGCTGGATCGTAGCGGCAGCTGGCGTCTCTACTTCTGGCTTTCCTGGTGGTGGTGTTGAGGTTTGGAGCAGGTGTTCTGTGGGCAGGCGGGGCATTCTCCTGGTTCCAACTTCTCCTGGGACCGGTTTCAGCAGACAGTTCTTGGGTGAGCCTGTCTACGAGGAGGTCGAAGTCGTCAAAGGAAGCTGTCATTTGTAGCTCCTTGATCCAGGCAGTCTGCCACAGAGTGGCAGCCCTCACCACCGGCTGCTGGCCCTCATGGGCCTCGACCTCATCTGGTGCAAGCTCAAAGCCTGCATGGTTGGCCTGCCATCTATCTTGTGGGTCAGGATTCCCATCAGTTGGGTGCTGGAGAGGGATCTCTGGCGGGATGCTAGCGTTGCTAGCGGTCTGGCTCGGGGGTTGCTGGGACACCACTGGTCCTTCTAGGAGTGGCTGCTGTCTGGGCAGTTGCTGCTGGAGCGTGAGATCTCCCGTAAGTAGTGTCCTGCAGAATGGACTCGGGGGCCGTGCTGGGCTGTCTGGTGATGAAGGCCCGGTGCTTTGCTGTGGCTGCGGGGACAGAAAATTCTTTCCTGGGTAACTCAGATCCCACCCATCTAATATCCCATCACAGGCCATTATGCCTATTTACCATTAATATTTAAAGATCAATTAATTACCAAAATCATGTTGTCCCATCACACCATCTCCTCCATAAACTTATCGAGTTTAATCTTAAAGCCAGATAGATCTTTTGCTCCCATTGCTTCCCTTGGAAGGCTATTCCAAAACTTCACTCCTCAGATGGTTAGAAACCTTCGTCTAATTTCAAGTCTAAACTTCCTGGTGGCCAGTTTATATCCATTTGTTTTTGTGTCCACATTGGTATTGAGCTTAAATAATTGCTCATTTTATTCTCCAAATGAATGTAAAGATCTTCTGTAGGTTTCTCATTTCCCATCTGACAGCATCATAGTGTATTCTACAGGAACAACTTCAGCCATGAACCACTTCAGCAATTTATTTAACATAAATATATCTTTGGGGTGTTTGTGGGTCATGAATACAAGATTTTAAACACAGAGATAATATTCATCTTAAATTTGTCGTAATCTGAATGATGACTGTGGAGTTCAATAGGAAGCTTTTATACAACTTATTTCCAACACTTTAAAAAAAACAAAACAAAACAAAACAAAACAAAAACCCTGAGCAGGATACCTCACAGTATAACCCTGCTGTGGTGGAGACTGTGTTATCTGAAAAGTCAAGGGAATCTACAGCAGTTTCCTTTGAACACCTTGTGAACCAAACTCCAGTATTCACCAGTTCCTTGGAAGCTAACCCTGTGGGGTTCGCCCCCATGTAACTACTAGTATAAGATAACATGTCTGGTAACACATATTTTCATTAGGTGTTGCCAGTTACTATTGTTTCTTGGTGAGTTTAATCATTTTAGAGGTATGTGAAAGTTCTGCAAATGTACTGAAAAGTTATGACTACTGCTCTCTTATCATGTCAGGTATGGTGGAAATGGTTTGTCACATTCTAACCACTACGTTTCTTTTGTGAGAGGCCTCAGCGGCTGTCAGTGAGCCCAGGGTGCAGATTTTTTGTCTCTCTGAATCATTTTTTTTGTTTTTGTTTTAATTTACAAAAACGAAAGCAGAGTTTGGGAACCTGTAACCCTACATTTTGAACAGCCTTTGATTTAGATTTGGTTCCAAGACCCACCGTTGAAATACAACCCTCACTGAGATAAAACACTGCACAGCAGTTTAGGACAGGAAGTGAAGCTACACAGTTAAAACCACAGCTGCAATACAGGTACCTTATTGTGTTGATTGACTGGTACTGCAGAGTTAGCCAGACTGTAATCACTAAGTGTGGCGTTTGGCCAGGGTACTGAGGTTAACACCCCTACTCTGACTAAATGTGCAAGAGCTTTAATGGTCACAAGTGGCCAAGTCCTTGATTTTTACATCTCATCCAAAAAACACTCCCCCCACC
The DNA here is from genome assembly GCF_009764565.3 of Dermochelys coriacea. NCBI lineage: Eukaryota > Metazoa > Chordata > Testudines > Dermochelyidae > Dermochelys > Dermochelys coriacea. Next base: position 332,545,998 of record NC_050068.2, read on the forward strand.
AAAAAAAAAAAAATCCCATTCCATAGCACAGCGCCAGCAACACCTGCTTGAATATCAGTTCAGTATGGATTTGTAGGGAACAGCGCCATCTACTGAATTACCATCACCAATTCATATAGACCTGTAGATTGTTTTTTCCCCTCTCACTTGCTGATCCAGCCCAGCAGTTGTTTAGCTTGAGAAACCTACCAGTGTCACATGAACATAGGCACCTAAGGAACTTTTGCAGCAAAATTAAAGTGCCAAGTGAGTTTAGGCACCTATAGGGTTTGGAGACACTGAGCTGGGGTCTTGTGTGACTCAGTGGGGCCTGATTCTGGGATTTAGGCCTCTAAAGTAGCAGGCACCTATATCCTTTTGTAAATCGGCCTTTTGTCATAGGTTTAGCTGTATTCCTTAATGGCATAAATGGCTTTTTTTAGGTTTCAGAGTAGCAGCCGTGTTAGTCTGTATTCGCAAAAAGAAAAGGAGTACTTGTGGCACCTTAAAGACTAACAAATTTATTAGAGCATAAGCTTTCGTGAGCTACAGCTCACTTCATCGGATGCATTTGGTGGAAAAAAAAACCAAATTTTCCACCAAATGCATCCGATGAAGTGAGCTGTAGCTCACGAAAGCTTATGCTCTAATAAATTTGTTAGTCTTTAAGGTGCCACAAGTACTCCTTTTCTTTTGGCTTTTTTTAGGGCTGTCAAGTGATTAAAAAATGAATTGTGATTAATCCCACAATTAAAAAGATGAATTGCACCATTAATCACGCTGTTAAACAATAATAGAATACCATTTATTTAAATATTTGTGATGTTTACTACATTTTCAAATATCTTGATTTCAATTACAACACAGAATACAGAGCATACAGTGCTCACTTTATATTTATTTTTTATTACAAATACTTGCACGGTATTTGTAATAAACAAACAAAAGAAACAGTATTTTTCAATTCATCTAATACACGTACTGTAGTGCAATCTCTATCATGAAAGTTGAACTTGCAAATGTAGAATTATGTCCAAAAAATAACTGCATTTAAAAATAAAACAATGTAAAACTTTAGAGCCTACAAGTCCACTCAGTCCTACTTCTTGTTCAGCCAAATCGCTCAAACAAACAAGTTTGGTTACAATTTGCAGGAGATAACGCTTTTTGTTTAAGATGTCACCTGAAAGTGAGAACAGGAGTTCTCATGGCACTATTGTAGCTGGTGTCGCAGGATATTTATGTGCCAGATGTGCTAAAGATTCATATGTCCCTTCATGATTCAACCACCATTCCAGAGAACATGCTTCCATGATGATGCTGGACTCTGTTCGATAAAGATCCAAAGTAGAGCAGACTGATGCAAGTTCATTTTCAGTATCTGAGTCAGATGCCACCAGCAGATGGTTGACTTTTGTTTTTGGTGGTTCGGCTTCTGTAGTTTCTGCATCTGAGTATTGCTCTTTTAAGACTTCTGAAAGCATGCTCCACACCTTGTCCCTCTCAGATTTTGGAAGGCACTTCAGATTCTTAAACCTTGGATCGAGTGCTGTAGCTCTTTTTAGAAATCTCACAACGGTACTTTCTTTGTATTTTGTCAAATCTGCAGAGAAAGTGTTCTTAAAGTGTACAACATGTGTTGGGTCATCATCCGAGACTGCTATAACATGAATTATATGGCAGAATGCAGGTAAAACAGAACAAGAGACATACAGTTCTCCCCCAAGGAATTCAGTCACAAATTTAATTAATGTGTTACTTTTTTAATGAGCATGATCAGCATGGAAACATCCTCTGGAATGGTGGCTGAAGCATGAAGGAGCATACGAATGTTTAGCATATCTGGTGCCTAAATACCTGGCAAAACTGACTGCAAAAGTACCATGCGAACGCCTGTTCTCACTTTCAGGTGACATTGTAAATAAGAATCAGGCAGCAGTATCTCCTGTGAATGTAAACAAACTTGTTTATCATAGCAACTGGCTGAACAAGAAGTAGGACTCAGTGGACTTGTAGGCTCTAAAGTTTTACATTGTTTTGTTTTTTAGTGCAATTATGTAACAAAACAAATCTACATATGTACACTCAACTTTCACGATAAAGAGCTTGCACTACAGTACTTGTATGAGGTGAATGAAAAATGCCATCTCTTTTGTTTATCATTTTTACATTGCAAATATTTGTAACAACAACAAGAACAATATAAAGTGAGCACTGTACACTCTGTACTCTGTGTTGTAAGAGAAATCAACATATTTGAAAATGTAGGAAAACATCCAAAAATATTTAATACATTTCAATTGGTATTCTATTGTTTAACAGTATGATTAATCATCATTAATTTTATGAGTTAATCATGTGAGTTAACTGCAATTAATCGACAGCCCGAGTTTTTTTGCTTTAAGTTCACATAGGAAAATTATGAATATCGAAATCCAAAGTAAATGGACCTGAAAACAAACATTTTGTTCTTAAGATTAACTTTTTTTGTCAAAATATCTACAACAAACTAAAAGTGACAACTGATAGCAAAGAGAATTGCTCCATACTTCAGTTTACCCTGCCAACTTAAGAGGAAATCAAAGACCCAGCATGAATGCAGCTGTGGAGTTAGTTATCATCAGGAAGTTATGGAGGCATTGGAGTGACTTGTAAATTAAAGTTGCAAGACTGAATTTAGTCTCTGAATTTGGCACAATAACTTTTCATGGGCCAATTAAATTGTTTATCTAATTGTTTAGTGAAGTTAGTAATGAGTACAGAGGAAACATTTTCCTCACATTTGAGTTTCTCTAACTATATAAGCACAGGGCGCAGGCTTACCCCCATTGTACACTAGCATAAATCAGGAGTAATTCTAATGAAGTCAAAGCCGCTGTATAAAACCTGAGAGAGGATAAGCAGGTCAATGACTATGTATCTGTATCTTCTTACACTCAGTCACAATTCCATGTGCTTTGATACTCTTAAGATGTCAAAATATGTGTAATGAAAATATTGCCTGTAGCTCACCACTTCAATATGCTTTAATAGAATCCTCAGTTCTCATTTCTTTCCAGATTTTCTGCAGTTTACAGTGGATGAGTGAAGTCAAATAGAGGAGCCTGTTGTGTAAAGTTCTTACTTTACTGTGAATAACATTAGAACTGATCAAAAAATTGAATTTCCATCCCATGGGAAATACCGATATTTCAACAGGGTGAGAAGTCAAAAATACAAAATCCTTGTGAAATGAAGTATTCTGAGAAATTTCAGTTCAGACATGTCAAAATGTTTTTCTTTGGGTCAGTTCAACATTAATTTGCATCTGCCTGAGCCACCATGGTGCCTCATGGGAGTCATAATTCTGTTGTCCCTCAAGCCCCCATAGTAGTGCCCATGTATTGGGAGAATAAGTAGCTAAATAAGAAGGTGGTGGGGCTTTCTGAGTGGCTGATTCTTGATCTGTTCAAGTCAAATGTAAAACTCCCATTGATTTAAACAAGATCAGGCTCTGAATTAATGTAAAGCACTTTTGAAGTTGGTTGAAATCTGCTCCAATAATGCAAAATGTTACAGTACTCAATTTAATTTCAGAACCACCAACAAATAATGTATAACTTGGAAAGTAAGGTCCCCAGTGTGTAATGTATAGCTATGCTTTTACTCTTCATTCCTTAGCTTTATTATTAGAAGTATTTTTTTAAAGCCCAGGAGTGCCAATCATGGGCCAGGATGCCATCATGCTGTTCAAACTCTGAACAAAAAGATGGGTCCTGCTCCAAAGAGCTTACATTCTAAGTATAAAAGATAAGATAACAGATAGATACAGACAGACTAATGGGGACGACATGGAAATAGACAATATTGGCCAGCAAGATAGGCTGAGGTCTCAGCACACCAGCAACTGAATCTTTGTCAAGTTTTTTATAGACATTACAGCAAAGAAGGAGTCTGGTTTCTGAAGGGGGACAATGGGTTTTTGGATGTTGAGAAGGAGCTTCTCCTAAGCACAAGAAGCAGAATGGGGGCGGGGAAGCATGAAGTTGTTTATTTTGAAAATTTAACAACTGGGTGAAGGAGGCCAGCACTGAGGAGTGATCAAAGACAGGAGCTGACCTTTCACTACTGAATGAGACATGATGGGTAGTGATGGGCCTTGAAAGTGAAAACTAGTAGCTTATGTTTGATAAAAGAGAGATGAGGGAAACCAGTGAAGAGATGCAAAGAGAGGTGTGACATGGTAAAAGTGACAGGCTAGGGAAATAACCTTTGCAGCAGCTGTACTGAATGTATATTAGCACAAAAAGATATTGCAGATTAATGAGGTCCGCAAGAATGAGATCCTGGATGAAAGTTTTTTTTCTTGTCTGTCATTTTAATGAGATTTGTCACCAGACATATCTGAGAGATTATTTAAAAACCAACCTACCAAAAGATTCAGTTCAAATGATCACCTTCTCTATTGGACTTGAGAAAGTAAAACATCTGAGTGTAATCCTGCTCCAGTGTTTTAGGCCCCAACTCAGCAAAGCATTTATATGTGTGCTTAACTTTAAGCACATGTTTTAGATTCAAATGAAATCAATGGAATTTAAACACATACATAAAGTTCAGCACACACGTAAGTTCTCTGCTGAGTTGGGGCCTTAGAAGTTCTGTTGTACCTATTCATGAAATATGTTCCCTAAACAAAGTATGAACACATAATAGACTCAGGGAAGACAAATAAAATTACAATGCATATTCCATTACAGTTAGCCTGAAAATGGTCCTGGAAAATCCCTTTCTGGCAAGTGAAGCCATTGTGCTCAATGAAAAAAAAAATAGTGTTGAATTTCAAGGGATTCTGTTAACAAAACATTAAAGTAACTCTGAGGCATATTAATGTACTAATTCCAGTAACAAAACCTTTCACCATTCTCAAAAAGAGAAGGAGTACTTGTGGCACCTTAGAGACTAACAAATTTATTTGAGCATAAGCTTTCGTGAGCTACAGCTCATACATGTGACAACATCTGGACAGATTTTATGAACTAAAATGAGATGATGGGAAGTTGAAACTAAACTGAAATAGTATTTAGAAAATATAGGAATACTATTTCATATGAGAAAGTCTGGCCAAGATAGAATGAGGTAAGTATTTGATACATACTGTGTCTAGGGGACCATATTCTGCCTTTTGGGGGGAAGCACTTGAACATCTATATGTCATTTCCTTCCCTAGCTGTTTTAATAGCATCATTCTAATTCACAGGTGTGTTAAACACAAACATACCAACCTGCACACGTTTTAAAATAAGTCATATACTTCTCGGGAGCCTAAATTGCAGCAGTATCTTAAAAGACTGATTATGTCAGCCATCATAAACATTAGGAAGTGTAAGAGGATTAAGCCCAGGAAAAGAAGTTTTTAAAAGGAGTCAAACAAGCAGGAGGGGATATAAGCTTTTACCACTATGCAACCTGAAATAAAAGTCAAATATAAAGACATCTTTAGAATATGGGTTGACCTAGTTTTAAGGTTACAGATTTAAGGCCTGATTCTTCTTGTAGGTTGGAGCCCGTAAGTGCATGAAGTTCAGGAAATTGAAAAATGAACAACTTTAAGTGGTCCATATTGCACCCACAGTGTCTTTGATTCCTGCTGTTACATGTGTGTTGAAGTTTATATAATGGTTGAAATCCTGGCCTCCCTTTGACTTCAATATGGCCATGATTGAACTGATTATATGCAAAACAAGCAAATGAACATCAATGTGAGACTCTTGTGCTTTTCATTTGCTAACTGTTGTGCATTTGTTGTGACCTTCATAGGGTATTATTTCTGAAAATTTGCTAAATCAGACAGCGAATTACATTACCAAACAATACCATGCTACTACTAAGATGGCCCAGTGCTTGAACAAGATTGGCTAATTGATGAAGAATAGTTGGTTGAAATGGGAGCTGAGCAAAACAGAGACAATGCTAGTGGGCAAAGGAAAGTATTTTGAAGAGTTTGCAGCTATCGTGTAGTCTTTTACAGTTTAAGGCTTGTAACAGCATGATTTTCCTCTTTACAAACCAAAGGCCTAAGAAGTGGCAGGACTCTTAATGCCAACAACAGGAGCAGTTCCTGCAGTAACTGGGTAAGTGAGTCCCATTGACTTTTACAGGAAGGGACAGGGCAGGCCTGGTCCTGTACTGGCAAAACTGGGCCTAAGGATGATGTTGTGCTCTTTCTTTCTCCACTCTTTGAAGTCGATGGTCAGTGCTGTAGACTAGTAAAAGTGCACTTGCAGCCAGCATGGTGCTGATTTTGACTAGAGAAGCTCAAGTCATGTTTAGAGCTTGAGTGATACAAAGTCAAACTCATATTGTGAGCTGAAAGCCGACATCTTGGATGGATTGGAACTGCCATCAGAAGCATATTGGCGTAAATTCCTCATCAAGCTGTTTTCACAGGGAGTATGGCCCCATATGGTAGCCTGGAGGTTGCAGGGCCTTGCTTGTAGGTGGCTAAGTTCAGAGACAAATTTTTGGGGAAAAGTCATGGACCTAATTTATGTTAGAGCAGTTCTTGCAAGTCCTGCCCACGGGATCTCAAACTTGAGTAAAGCATTTCCACCTCTCATCCAGCGTGGGGAAAAAAGCCTATCTGGGGACTGAAGGAGCCAAACATCTGAAGTGGCATACCAGACCAGGAGTGCCCAGTTTGGAAGGAGAGGCCAGTAATGGGGAAGAACAAACAGTCCACTCATTCTCACTGACTGTCATTCTATAGGGGAATTTTTACCAGAGAAACCTCAGTAGAGAGTTTAGTTGTGAGGAGGGGGGACCATATTCAGAGGAACTGTCCTCTTATGGAGTGACTTTTTGGGGTCATTAAGTAGGGAGGCTAGGGTCCCCTCCTAAGAGACTAACACCTCTGAGGGTGATTTAGTTAGGGATTGGTCCTGCTTTGAGCAAGGGGTTGGACTAGATGACCTTCTGAGGTCCCTCTCAACCCTGATATTCTATGATGAGGAGTCCCTCCAATGTACACTTCCCATTAGGGATGGGAGGACATGTGAAGAACTTGCCTTTTTGGAGATTGGAACCATGGGAAAGTTAGTGACACAGGGACAAGTGAGAGAGGACAGGACATAGCCCCCAGGACAGATCATCAAATGGGGAATAGTCTTTTAATGTATTAGCTGAAGATAGAGACCCATGTATACGAAAAGAAATAGGAAGGGTTTCTGGCCCAACCCATGGATACGGAGGAGAGTTTGGACATGAAAGCCAGCCCACCCATGTGGGAGGTGTGCAGCACGCATGAGGCAGGAGATTTGCTAAAGTTTGAATTAGGTACAACCCAAATGGAGAGTAATCATGGAGAGCAGATGCGGGGGACTCAGACTGTGCCCATAAGGACTAAGGACACAGTCAGAACCCAAATAGGGCCCTGTGAGGAGGAGGTGGGTGTTGAGGAAACAAGGGAAGCATGGGTATCTCCAGCCCTACCCCCTGTTATGTAGGAGCAATCAGCCAAGGAGCAGCAGGTGACTCTAAATGAGAAAGAGCATCTGCTCATCATGGTCAGCAAGCTGTAAAGGGAGCTGGAGAGTGTTCAGGTCCAGACCACACAAAAACAAGTGTTTTGAGGAATTGGGTACAGATGCTGATCTTGTCCTGAGACAAGACAGGCAAGTTTCTAAGAGGGTGAAACAGGGTGGCTACCCTGTTAAGAGCCAGCCCTGGAGCCCAGCCAACTCCACTTACAGGGAAACACATCTGAGCAGGGATCAGCTGATTCCCTATAGGAAGCAACAAGGGGTAGGGCTCAGAGTGTTGCAGCCACTGCTGAAGATAGGAGGCCCGGCAATAGCCTTTGAAGAAAGAGCCTGAGGGCAGAGACTAAGGCCAGCAGGGTAATTGACTTACATTGTTCTCATTTTTGGTTTGTTGTTTCCTGGAAAATAAATAGAGCCCTGCCAGAAGGGCTGGCAAGGCTGCTCTGTAGTGAGTGGAGTTGTGTAGCCCGGGGAGGGGGACACTGACTGAGGGGCATTGCAGACCCACTGAGGCAGAGGCCACACTACAGTGCCACACTTCAATCCATAGCTCAGGAGTGCTCCTGGATCCCTCATAGGTGGTAAGGTCTTATAGAGCAGCATCCACATGTAATGCTTTCTGCCATCTTGGGGGAGGGGGAACGCTAGGAGATTCTGTCCCATCCTGGCAAACAATGACCTGGCCTCAGTTATTTATGTCTTCATCACCTCTCAGCTGAATTACAGCAATGTGATATACATGGGCACGAAGCCTTTAGTGCTTAGGAAATTCCAACCAGTATAGAATGCTACCACATGTCTCCTTAGAAACAGTTCCTATTCAGGCATATCAAACCTACCTTCTGCTCCCTATACTTGTCTCCTTCAGAATCTTAAAATCGAGGTCTCAGTCCTTATCTTCAAGGCACTCAATGGGCTGGGCCCAGGGTATCTAAAAGAATGACTAATGCTCTAGGATGAAGACTGTGATTGATATCTCTGCTCCTCTGGCACTGGGGAACTTTCTACCATAAGGGTAAAGCACAGGAGATAGAGCTTGCTAAGGGGGTAACCAGGTACACAAAATATGCAATGACCCTTCAAGGAGTGGAGCTTTATTGTACCTATGAGCAACAAACAGCTTTCAGTCATCCTGCCACTCACTTAAAAATGCAAAGGATGGCTGTCAGAGTGAACCTGCCTTCAGCACCCTTCTGGGGCAGAATAGATGCACCCACCTCAGTTTCCCCTTTCAGGCATCCCAAGGACTCAGCAACATCTCTCGTGCCTAAATAATGCCCCTCCTTGCTCCAGTTTATTACAAAAACATAATTCAACATAGTCCATAACAGAAGTCATGCCAGTTAATGTCATGGGAAGCAGAGAATGGAAACAGTCAAAACAAAACAAATGGATTTAAAATGTTGAACCAATATTCCAAGGAAAGACTTTCAGTAATAGTCCTTCTCTGCTATTAGGTAACTTGAGTGAAAATAAACTCTAAAGTAGTTTCCACATGATTACTTGTATCCATTCTGCACACCCCCCACTTTCCATACTACTCAGAATAATGGGACCAATCCTAAATCAAGTTTTAGTAGATCTCCATTGCAACCACTAGAGCTAGGCCAATTTATAGCAGCTGAGGATTTGTCCCAATGGGGTACTGTAACAGGCCAGGTAGCTGAAGTGCCCTAGCCTGTGGCCTATCATCTTCTGTGGTAGGCTCCCCCATCCAGGTTCCTCTAGAGTCCTACCCTTCTGGGCTCACTATTGTACTCAAAGCCCCAAATACTTAACTCAAATATCTTCTATCCCCTCCTGGAGTCTATCTTCAGGCCAGACTTTCTGGCCAAACAGTGATAAATAATGCAATCAAACCACTCACACCCCATCCCTATAGGGCTTGGAATTCCAGTCTCTCTTCCTATTCCTCTCAATCCTTCACCCTGTTCTCAGGGCATTTGCTCAAGTCTTATCTCTTCCCAGTGTGCACCACAGGAAATAATTCTCCCCTGTAACTTCTCCAAAACCCCTTACCCCTGATTCTCACCAGCCACCTCCCCAGAGCCTTCTCTCATTTGACTGCCCTGTACTTCCTGTTTTAACTTCCTTCCTCAGCTACCATGTCCCCTCCAGGTGTATCAGGTGAGGCCAATCCTCTCACTGGATGTACACTAACTCTTTCCTAGGCTGATATTCCTTACCAGCCCACCCATGGCCACTCACCTCAGGTAATGGCCTGTATCCTCTTAAAGGGCCCAATCACCCTGTGACAGGTACATCTTTCAGAGGCATCCAGTGGGTTAAGCTTTGTAGTCCAAAGTAACAAAGAGAGAACTAGGCAAAATTTAAAGCTCTTTCTTCCTGCTACACAATTTCACTCTAAATCCCCATTCATAAAAAGTGTAAATGCATGTCATAGAAGCTCCCCTTTTCAACCTTTCCTCACACATCGCATCTTTACATATGGCTTGTTCCAATTTCCGTTGAAGTCCATTGGTTTCAGTGGGAGTTAGGTGAGAGTCTTAAAATAGATGCTGAACAGACAGCAGGGAATTTAGATCAGTCCTTTATGAACAACATGCATTGTAGTCTGGCACTCTTGAGTGACCACTTCTCTCCCCTCCTTCCCTCGGGGGTCTAATGGCAAGCTGGCCATCTGTCCACAAAGAAGAAAGCTTTGATAAATGTGAACAATTCAGCTTTTATTCAAATTTGGAGAATTCTCCGCATTAATGTGAAGTACTCATAGAAAATCTATCATGACATTTTTATGGATGAAGCCCTTTTTATAAGTTTAACATTTGAAATGTAATTTATGGACTATGCTTAATGCTTAAAGGGAGTCATTTGAGCCAGGTATCGTAGAAAAGAAACTGTGGTTCATAAACATTAGAGTTCTGAAATCTGCCAGTTTTTACTTTCTGCTTTAGCGAATGACTGACTTCTTAATTAGAAACAATTCTCTTGCTTCTAAAATCTGATGGTTGACCAAAATTAGCAATAGCAAAAAAGTAAAATAGCTCATTGTGGTTATAAGTATATTCTTCTATATAAAATTAAATTCAGCGTACATGGAAAAACGTGCATAATAAAACAATATTTCTCTTACTGGTTCCTTTGTCAATCATGGTTCATTCTGTCATCCAGTTTTACAGGAAGAATTAAGAATCGTGTATTTATTTAAGGCTCCACACGATGCTGTCATATACATGGTGATGTTGTGTCACAGTTGCATAATGCAACACCTGGAGATGGAAAAGTGAGTTGATTTTTTTTGTTTCAGATGGAGATTTGCAAAATTAACTGAAAACTGGCAATTGTGGCTGGGTTTTTCCTCACATTTTTCAGATGAATTAGAACCAAATTCAAAATAAATATTGGGTGAGTTAGTCCCACAGAAAATAAACAGCAATGGACACTGATGATATCAGAGAATTTCCTTCATTTTTGACTTATTTTCTTTGGCATTCTGCCAATTGGCTGTTTGCAGCAACTCCATCTTGCCCCCTCTGTAGCAATCTCTTTACCTCAGCCTGACTCCTCATCTGCCCTCTTACCCTCCTCTTCTCTCCTGCCCTCTCACCCTCACCCTCTTCCCTTCGGTGTCCCTTCACTTTTCTTTCCATTTAACTAAATCCTACCACATTTTATTTATATCTAATGGATCCACCGTGACATTTGCTGCCATCACATTGTTCACTGAGTACTAGGATGGCCATATTTCCGAAAGGGAAAATGGGACCTTGTTTGGGGTGGCCCGAGCCCTGCCACCCCTCCCCCCTTGGGGCTGGTGTCGCTGCTTGCCCAAGCCCTGCCTGCCTCCACCCGAGCTCTGCCTCCCCCTGTGCAGGCAGGCATCTCCATTCGACCCCCTCCACACATCCCACTTTTTTGACAAAGTGGGCATTTGTCCCATTTGCTTTTGCCAACTGAGCACATTGGCAAGAGCAAATGGGACAAATGCCATCTTTTGCCAAAAAGTCAGGACAGGGCTTAAAAAAGGGACTGTCCCAGCCAAAACAGGACATATGGTCACCCTACTCAGTACGTATGTTGTACTCTTTTCCCCTTCCCTGAGTCTATCTTCTCTGTTTTGAGTGTAAGCTCATTGAAACAAGGACTGTCTAGTACTCTGTTTTGTATAGTAACAAATTATATAAATATAATATAAAATATATAAAAAATATAAAACAATATTTCTCTTACTGGTTCCTTTGTCAATCATGGTTCATTCTGTCATCCAGTTTTACAGGAAGAATTAAGAATCGTGTATTTATTTAAGGCTCCATTATTTAATGGAGCTCCATTATTAGTTGGTCTCTAGGCACTACCATAGTAAACATGATTATTAATATATTGTATGCAATGTTGTACTGGGTTGATCCCCAGGATGTTAGAGAGACAAGGTGGGTAAGGTGATACTTTTTATTGGACCAACTTCTGTTCATGAGAGAGACAAGCTTTTGAGCTTACACAGAGCTCTTCTTCAGTTCTGAGAAATGTACTCAGAACATCACAGCTAAATGCAAAGTGGAACAAATTGTTTAGCATAAGTAGTTAACACATATTTCAAGGGACCTTCAAGGTGAAATGGCCAGTTAACACCTTTCTAGCCATAAAGAGGGGAAAGGAGAGTGCTGGGAGATTTGGTGGGTTTTACAACAATCTATAATCTACTAACTCCTCCACCACCACACTTTTGCTTCCCCCACCCCTGCTTTTCCTCCTATGACTGGAGAGGTGCTTCACTGGTCACTTCACCATGAAGGTCCCTTGAAATATGTGTTAATTACTCATGCTAAACAATCTGTTCCACTTTGTATTTAGCTGGGACACTCTGAGAACATTTCCCAGACCTGAAAAAGTTATGAAAAGTTGAAAACCTATCTCTCTCTCACCCACAGAAGTTGGTCCAATAAAAGATATTACCTCATGATTGATAATCATGATTAATAAAACAAAACTGTTTTGATGAATTCTTATGAAATGACATGACTGAGTTTTGCATAGCTCTGCTAGTAAGACATTGAATACTTCCTTCCTGCACGGCTGCAACATTGACCAATAACACTGTTTTGTCCTAGCCAGCTTTTGAATTCCTAGGGCCAGATTCAGACATGATTTAAGCAGGTGCAGGTATTTTGAATTTGCTTCCTGTCACAGGCTGAGCCTGGGATTCTAGGTCATGTAGCCCAGTAATCATGGGAATTCTAGACTGCTGTGGAAGCATGATGGGGATAAAAAGGCCTGCTTTCTTCAGTTGAGCAGAGAATAGGGAAAAGGTAGGATATGTTGGAGGCAGAAATTGTTTAGGTAAGGAAGAGACTATGAAAGGACAAAAGTGCTGATCTTTCCAATGGGAAAAAGCTTAAAGAAGAAGCCTGCAATAAAAGCCTGAGAGGAAATTATAGGTGGAGCTGGCAAAGTCATTTGGGAACTAAGCATGAAGAGTAGTGAGTCTCTGAGAAAAGGAAGGAAGATGCTCCCAGGTCCAGATAGGTAGGGGAGGATTGTTTACTACTGAAGGGGGATATTTTGGTTCAGAGGGCTAAATTGGCTAGTTAATGAGAAAACTGGTGCACTGGCTGACTATGGTAATAAAAAAGTAAGATACACTCCTGTGCTACCACTTCAAATCTGAATTTAATCCATAGTGCTTTTATCTCTAGAAGCTCCCTTAACATTCTGGATATTTAGTTCTGGATATCTTGATGACAAATTTTCTTAAATATTCTATACTTATTCATTTTTACAATATCCTGAGCATATTTAATGCTTCCTACATATTTACCTTATCATATCCTCTTAGCTTTTTTTCCTCAACCTGCATATATCACATTCTCTTGATATCCTGTCCTAGTTCAAGCCTTTTAATTGTTCTTTTCAGGCTCTGGGTTAAGATCAAAATTAGAATCAGTTAAGTAGCATCTATGTCCTCTGTCTTGGAAGGACTGTTATATATTACACACCTCCCTTTCAAGGAGATGTTTTTGATCCAGTAGGTCAGTGGTTCTCAAACTGGGGGTTGGGACCCCTCAGGGGTCACATGGGGGGTTGCACGCTGTCAGCCTCCACCCCAAACCGTGCTTTGCCTCCAGCATTTATAATGGAGTTAAATATATTTTAAAGTGTTTTTAATTTATAAGGGGAGTTGCACTCAGAGGCTTGCTATGTGAAAGGGGTCACCAGTACAGAAGTTTGAGAACCTCTGCAGTAGGTCTTTTCAGTCTTTACTTAGATTTGAATCCTTTTAGCATTTGTGTATCCTTCTTTAGATTCTTTCTTTAACTTAACTGTTTAATTTTGGGCTGTTCCCTATAAAACAAATGCAGTCATATGACCCTATAAAGCCTATAAAAATAACAATATAGTATGGGAATGTAAAGTTTGAGAGAGAGAGAGTATATGTGCTAAAACCAAGAAAAAGTTACCGACAAGTCCTACAGTTTATAATTCTAACCTGGATTTTACAGCACCACAGATGAGTCTCGTAAGCAGTAACTTGGGGAAGAAGGAGGGGAATAAGTGTATATTCAAGCTAACTAACTTGCATTCAAACTCAAACCATAGATACACTGTATTTCTTTCAACCACAGAAAAATGACTACTTATTTTTTCATCGTTTACAGTGTTCAGCACCCAAGGGACTTGAGGAGACCAGGAGCGGGGGACAGAAAAATAAGCTCTCTCCCTCCCCACTCACAGTGTGTGTAGATAGAGAGAGAGAGACACCTTTTGTCCAACAATGTTATTGGTTATTCTCCTAAAGGTCAGATGAAAAGAGGTCATGACATTCTTTGCTAATGCACAATAAAAGCCTGTTCTTCCCCCCCCCACCCACCCATTGAAGTTAATGGGAGTTCTGCCATCAGCTATAATGGCATCAGGACCAGTCCCTGAGTGAATGTTTGTTCCAGTATCCTGCTGAGTTTTATTTATTTTTTATAATGCTGCCTCTGGCACTGAGGTGTTTACATGGTGGGCCCATTTAATCCTGGCATAACACCATTGAAGTCAATGGATTCTAACAAAAGTTGAATTTGACCTAATATTTCTTCAATAGTACAAACACCTATGGTGAAATCCTGGCTTTATTAAAGTGGGATCTTTGCCAGTGAAGTCAAAAGAGTGAGGATTTCACCAATGGAGCTGATCACACAATAACTTATGGACAGGGTGACAGAAAAAAAATCCACAAAAATATATGTTATGAATATTTGACCATATATAGAGCTGGTTGAATAATGATGAAAAAAATACTTGTGATAAGTGTTGAATAAACTATTCATGAATATTACATGAACTTCTAGTACTATACTGTGACACTCTGTACTTCAGGGGAACACCTTGTACCCCCGGTTCATCCTTATAATATGATTGTGTAGTATCCAATACAAAGTTTGTCATGTCGGGTGTCTTTGGAAGGCTCATGATGCACTGAGCATTGTTGTTACAGTAATGTTATAGGTTGTAATTTCATATATATAGTTATGAGGCTGAAAATGTTTCATGGCTTAAAACAAGCACAGACAAAACTCTCCAGGAGCAGGGGGCTGTTCACACCTCATCAGGGTATGTATGGACAAACCCAGCCCAACCTCACAGGAACAAAGGACACTGGTCTAGGCAAAAAGAAAAGGAGTACTTGTGGCACCTTAGAGACTAACAAATTTATTAGAGCATAAGCTTTTGTGAGCTACAGCTCACTTCATCGGATGCATTTGGTGGAAAAAACAGAGGAGAGATTTATATACACACACACACAGAGAACATGAAACAATGGGTTTATCATACACACTGTAAGGAGAGTGATCACTTAAGATAAGCCATCACCAGCAGCGGGGGGGGGGGAGGGAAAGGAGGAAAACCTTTCATGGTGACAAGCAAGGTAGGCTAATTCCAGCAGTTAACAAGAATATCAACAGTGGGGGGTGGGGTGGGGTGGGGGGGAGAAATAACATGGGGAAATAGTTTTACTTTGTGTAATGACTCATCCATTCCCAGTCTCTATTCAAGCCTAAGTTAATTTTATCCAGTTTGCAAATTAATTCCAATTCAGCAGTCTCTCGTTGGAGTCTGTTTTTGAAGCTTTTTTGTTGAAGGATAGCCACTCTTAGGTCTGTAATCGAGTGACCAGAGAGATTGATATGTTCTCCAACTGGTTTTTGAATGTTATAATTCTTGACGTTTGATTTGTGTCCATTCATTCTTTTACGTAGAGACTGTCCAGTTTGGCCAATGTACATGGCAGAGGGGCATTGCTGGCACATGATGGCATATATCACATTGGTAGATGCGCAGGTGAACGAGCCTCTGATAGTGTGGCTGATGTGATTAGGCCCTATGATGGTATCCCCTGAATAGATATGTGGACAGATTTGGCAACGGGCTTTGTTGCAAGGATAGGTTCCTGGGTTAGTGGTTCTGTTGTGTGGTGTGTGGTTGCTTGTGAGTATTTGCTTCAGATTGGGGGGGCTGTCTGTAAGCAACGACTGGCCTGTCTCCCAAGATCTGTGAGAGTGATGGGTTGTCCTTCAGGATAGGTTGTAGATCCTTGATGATGCGTTGGAGAGGTTTTAGTTGGGGGCTGAAGGTGATGGCTAGTGGCGTTCTGTTATTTTCTTTGTTGGGCCTGTCCTGTAGTAGGTGACTTCTGGGTACTCTTCTGGCTCTGTCAATCTGTTTCTTCACTTCAGCAGGTGGGTATTGTAGTTGTAGGAATGCATGATAGAGATCTTGTAGGTGTTTGTCTCTGTCTGAGGGGTTGGAGCAAATGTGGTTATATCATAGAGCTTGGCTGTAGACAATGGATCGAGTGGTATGATCTGGATGAAAGCTAGAGGCATGTAGGTAGGAATAGCGGTCAGTAGGTTTCCGATATAGGGTGGTGTTTATGTGACCATCGCTTATTAGCACCGTAGTGTCCAGGAAGTGGATCTCTTGTGTTGACTGGTCCAGGCTGAGGTTGATGGTGGGATGGAAATTGTTGAAATCATGGTGGAATTCCTCAAGAGTTTTTTTCCATGGGTCCAGATGATGAAGATTTCATCAATGTAGCGCAAGTAGAGTAGGGGCATTAGGGGACGAGAGCTGAGGAAGCGTTGTTCTAAGTCAGCCATGAAAATATTGGCATACTGTGGGGCCATGCCACAAGTACTCCTTTTCTTTTTGTGAATACAGACTAACACGGCTGCTACTCTGAAACCTGGCCTAGGCAGCAACAAATGATCTGTTGGACTCTCGAGTGAGTCATCCCCCTTCTCTTGGTCAATTGGGGACTACAATGAGGTAATGCTCACCTGTCTCTGAAGGGGGAGGGGTGCAAAGCCAAGAGGGAAGAAAGAACATGATAAAAGGGAGAGATGTTTGCCATGCTCTCTCTCTTCCACCTCCATCTACAGACATCACTACCAAGTATCTGAAGCGCTAATCAAAGGGGAGAGCCTGGCTGAAAGACAACCAGCCATCCTGTGGTGAGAAGCATTTAAGTTTATAAGGGCACTGACAGTGATAAGATCATCTTAAAATGCATATTGCTTTTATTTCATTTGCCCAAATCTGACTTTTTGTGCTTTGCATTATAATCGCTTAAAATCTATCTTTTCTAGTTAATAAATTTGTTTGTTTGTTCTACCTGAAGCAGTGCATTTGGTTTGAAGCATGTCAGAGACTCCCGTTGGGATAACAAGCCTGGTACATATCAATTTCTTTGATAAATTGATGAACTCATACAAGATTGCAGCGTCCAGTGGGCATAGCTGGACACTGCAAGGCTGAGGTTCCTAAGGTTGTGTCTGGGACTGGAGATATTGGCTAGTGTCATTTGGTTGCACAGTCCAGGCAGCGGCTGGCCAAAAGTGCTCACTCACGTAGCTGGGAGCAGCTTACATGCCAGAGGCTGTGCATGAACAGCCCGAGAGTGGGGGTTCTCACAGCAGAGCGGGGTAAGGCTGGCTCCCAGAGTCAAGGATTGGAATCACCTAGCAGATCACTGGTCCAGATAACACCAGGAGAACATCACATATACTACCTGGCTTTGAGCTCGTTGAAACTTTCTGTTTAGAGACTCAGTTTCTCAGAATCCACAGCCAATATGTTCATCTAGCTCAACACAGTATGTGAAGACATTTGAACCTTACTTTTTTCTTCTTACTTATACTGGTATCAGCTAAGGGATCATTCCTGATTTACTCTAGCATAAGTAAGAGCAGAATCAGGACCATTTTATTTTCATCTTTCTACAGGTGTAATTACCTTTGTGTTTCTCCTTCTTTTTGGTGGGCCCCAGTAAACATCAGGAATGCTGAGATCTTAGTGTGTGGGTCATATTCTTCTCTAAAATTACTAGAGATGCTGGCATGTTGATCATAATGATGCTACTAAGATGGTATTAACTCCCATTAGATCCTCTGAGGCTTCCTTCCGCTGGGTCTCAGATCTGATCAGTACAGCTACTGATCCTGATGAGCAGCCCAATCTGTGAGGTGTCCCCCCATTTGCAAGGCTGAGGGTCTGAATCCCATTCTAAACACTGCCATGGCCCTCACCAGTGTAGTGTCTGATGACCTGTTTCAGACCTACTCTGCACTCCTCTCCAGACCCACAGATGAGAGCAGGTAGAATGCTCAGACTCCATGTCTTCAATGGAGTCATATCACTTTGGCATAAATGTATTCCCTTTGGCGTGTTGTACCTTAGAACTGGAGAGTATAAGCATGTGTAAATATATAACTTTATGCTCAGATTCATATTTACCATGTATTTTAGAAAAAAATCTGTGTCTAATTCTAAGTGTCTGTGCAGGCAAGACTCATACTGAAGACACCGGGAGTTTAAATTGCATAAGAAGTGGATACTTTTTTAGCTTTAGAGATTGTCATTGTAGCTTGTAAGATACTGAAAACAACAAGGTTTTGAATGTAACAGTAGCTAAGGTAAACTGCAGCTTGGAGTGCATTTGTGTATGTTTGTGATTTTAAGAAACACTTGGATGTTGCTCAGGGTATTGTGCCTTTAGGCCTTTGGCTCTATATGACAGTTTATTTATCCAGCCACTGGACCCAGTTAACAAAGCCTTGAAAAGAAGAAACTTCTTTTCTGTGTGACTAATTCTGTTTGGAATCAGCAGATACTCTGGTAATTTTTGTGACAATAAAGAATTGGGATACAAATGAAACCGAAGAGGGCCTGATTCAGTCTGGACACAGAATTGTTTTTTGTGGTTTCTGCAATCCAGGAGCCAGACATATCTTGTATCAAATCAGATTCTGAAATAGAACTGTAGTTGATACCTATGATTTATATTCTGTTCAACTCTAGAAAACTGTTTTTAAATTCTTGTATGTCGCCTATCTATCTTATTGTCTCTGACTCCTTATATTTAATCAGTGTCATATGGGGGAAAAAACTAGTTACATTTTCCAACAGACAAAGCCTTTCTTTATACAGTTTATTACAGATGAAAGGGTAATCAAATTGTCTGTCAGCTAAATCTTTGGATCCAATCCTACTAACCCTTCATGCATGTGAGTAATCCCAAAAGGTTACACTAATGAGTAAGCAATAGTTTGTATGAGAGTGAAGATTCACAACACCAGGTCCTTCGCTTTACATCTGTATAACAGCTTAGTCTACAATGCCAACAACACTGTATACTGCAATAATTGACATATATGTTGTAGTCTTAAATCACTGGGATACATAAACACTTAAATAATGTTAAATAGGAAGTGCAATTGGGAGCTAATTGCAGGTGAGTTAAACTGGAAAAAAAGTTCTTAAGACATTTCCAATACTAATTTAAAGAGACAAGTAATTTTATTCTAACTTTGCTAAAATCACTCAGTCTGGTGAATCATTCTGCCAATTATTTTTCACATTTCCTTTAAGGAAGTATTATAATTTTTAATGCTGCTTTATTTAATGGAATGCGGTTAATTATCTTCTCTCCCTTCCCCCTCCCCATAGAGAAATATTTTTCAACCTCACTCAGATATCCTCCACTAGATATCAGGATATCAGTGACTACTTCTACTTTAATCAGCAGACATATAATTAGATATCTCAATCACCGACTTCCCTATACCATTGTAAATGGTTTCATACTCTTGATTGTTGTGACAAGGCCACACAAAAAGCGGAACCAGATTGACAGTACATTTAGAAAAAAATTATTAAAACATTTCCCTTTTGTTTATCATGTGGTTTGGGCTGAATATTGTGAAATGTGGGTCTACCTTATAAATTAAGTCTATGTGAAATTGGCAAACTTTCTCATCCTAAATATGAAATGATTTGTGGTGGGGGTGAGCTGTCAGTTTCAAAAGGTTCCATTCAGATTCTTATCCACATGTGTCTGGAATAAAGGCTGGAAATCTCAAATCTTCTCCCAAAATATGTAGTACATCCTGATTTCAACCAAGCTGAAGACAGCCTTTCTTACAGTGTCAGTTGAAGATGTACTCATTAATCAATCCAACCACAAGGATTTAAAGAACACTGAGCTCTGCGGAAGTTTAGATACAGATCCAAACTTTGCAACTTGGCCATGTAGCATGCATGATGATCTATCCACGTCACCCCACTGAGGCCAACGTTAAACAAAAACTAAAATTCATGACTCCGGGGTCTGGAACTTTAAGAAAAACACAAGGATCACAATAAAATCAAGAGATGGCAACATTCAATTTCATTGACATTAGTGACATTGATAAAACCCTAGCCTGAAGGCCTGAACTGGACTACATGGCCAAACTATCCTGGTCCGGAGTTATTCCACATTTATTCCAATGTCGCTAAAAGTAGAATTTGCCCTAGAGAGCACAGTTTCATATGTTTATCAAAGTGATTGATATAACAGAAACAGCAAACAAGTATTCAAGTAAGCAAGACTCATCAGGCAGTATTTTGAAAGGTACAGTCTATCTCTCTTCAGAGCTGGGATTAAGCTTTAGGAATTTATTCATGAAGACTGAAGAGGATTGCAAAGATGAAGATTCAGAGCCCAATTTATCTTGAGTTACTAATGATGAAACTTTCAGGTTTGGGACAAAGAAGAAGAAGATGTCTCCAGAGCTTAGCTTACTGTAGTGGGAATTTTGCATTAGTATTGATGGTCTGTAAAATAAATGTGCATAATTAGGGTTTTTTTTGAGGTAATGTAGCCCACTGTTCAGTGCCTGTGTATGTGCCTTCCCCTTCATCTCCCATGAATCTGAGACACAGAATAGCCAGCTGATTTTGCTCCTGGCTAATAGATTTGGTTCTCTGTCTGAAACAACACGCTGTACTGTGGTGCTGTCCTGGGTTCAAACTTGGCTGACAGCCTGTAGTGGAACTACACATTTGAAACAAAAATTTGTTTTAAAATGTTCCAATCTTTTTCAAAATAAAATTGGCAAAAGTGATGTTTCCACAAGAAGTCTTGATTTCAACAAGACATTATGTTCCAACTGAAAACTTATGATGTAGATATCAGTCTACTCATAACTGGGCTGAGCTGTAGACTCACTTTAAACTGGCCAAACAGCTATTGGGAGGGTATCCTCTCTGCTTAGCTCTTTTTTCTGGTGAAGTGTTATTGACTCTTTTAGCATTTCCAATACTTAATAAGCAGGGTGGGGGTGGGGGGAATTTCTTCTAAGATCTGGAGAAGCAACCATCATTTGACTAGGGTACCTATTCTGGCAGGATTTGTTTTTAAAGGCACCAATTACTGTCCTTGCTTTCAGTGAGTTACTTATGATTTTACCTACTTACTGTTATGGTTATATCCACTCTTTTAAAGCCAATCACTGGTGACTGGAATGGTGTGATAGAAGGCTAAAACTATACTATAATGATCAGCCACTAGGTGGCAATGTGTGTGACATACTTTACCGGAGCTGGTAACATCTGGCAGTGCAATAAAGTGTCTTAAAGAAAACACATCTCTTGTATCTCTCTCTCCATGATGGAAGCATTGTACATGGCATAAGAACGGCCACATTAGGTCAGACCAATGGTCCATTTGTCCAGTATCCTGTCTACCAACAGTGGCCAATGCCAGGTTCTTCAGAGGGTATGAACATAACAGGTAATCATCAAGTGATTCATATCCTGCTGCCCATTCCCAGCTTCTGGCAAACAGAGGCAAGAGACACTTCAAACCATGTTTTTGCATCCCTGCCCATCTTAGCTAATAGCCACTGATTGGATCTATCCTCCATGAACTTGCTTGTTCTTTTTTGAACCCTGCTTGACCTTCACAACATCCTCTAGCAAAGAGTTCCACAGGTTGACTGTGTATTCTGTGAAGAAATACTTCCTTTTTGTTTTAAACCTTCTGCTATTAATTTCATTTTGTGACCCCCAGTTCTTGTGTTATGAGAAGAAGTAAATAACACTTCCTTATTTACTTTCTTCATAGCAGTCATGATTTTATAGACCTCCATCATATTCCCCCTTAGACGTCTCTTTTCCAAGCTGAAAAGTCCCAGTTTTATTAATCTCTCCTCATATGGAAGCTGTTCCATACTCCTAATCTTTTTTGTTGCCCTTTTCTGTACCTTTTTCAATTCCATTCTATCTTTTTTGAGATGGGGCGACCACATCTGCACGCAGTATTGAAGATGTGGCCGTACCATGGATTTATATAGAGGCAATTTATTTTATGTCTTAATAACTATCCCTTCCCAATGATTCCCAACATTCTGTTTGCTTTTTTGACTGCCACTGCACACTGGGTGGATGTTTGCAGAGAACTATCCACAATGACGCCAAGATTTCTTTCTTGAGTGGTAACAGCTAATTAGACCCCATCATTTTATATGTATAGTTGGGATTATGTTTTCCAATGTGCATCACTTTGTGTTTATCAACACTGAATTTTATCTACCATTTTGTTGCCCAGTCACCGTTTTGAGGCCAGTCTAAATCTAGTACAGAAGCATGACCTGCTAATAGCAGCCATGCAACCTGCTGTTTACTATGAGCACTGACAAACAACACCCTAAGATCTCTTGTGAAGGTTTTGTTTCTTTGATATCACCTCACTCTGTTTTGAATGTGTCATCAGTGAATGCCACACTTCCATATGTAGGGTAAATGAGCTGTACTTCTGTCTGTACGGTAAAGGAGTTTGTGCCTACTATAGATGAAGGATAGGAAGAAAAGATTACTCACTGTGACTGTAGCTCTTCGAGATGTGATGCAAATATATACTCCACTTATCTGTGTGTGTGCCCAGCACGCTGGAGCCAGAGATTTTATTTAGCAGTACCCCTAGAGGGGTGACACTCACGCCTCCTGGCTGTGACCCCTCCCCTGGCTATGTGAAGCAGCGCTGCCTCAATCACCCTCAGGTCCTTTGCATCAAAAGCACCTGAGAGGAGACTCTGATGGAGAGGGGATGGTGGGTGGAATACCTGTCTGTGGAATGTGGAATACCTGTCTGTATCACCTCTTGAAGAACCACAGTTACAGTAAATAACTATTTTTTTTTCTTCGAGTAGATGCAGACTCACAAGCAGTACCCCATCCAGGACGGGGGGGTGCTTGGAGTCTAGTGAAAGAGGAATCACAGGATCACCCTTACAAAGCTTGTTTCCACTCTAGATGATGCAGTAATAGCATCAAGATCTGTAAATGTGTGTGTGAATGACCATGTGGCCACGCTGTAAATGTCCAATATGGAAACATCATTGAGAAACCTTTCTGATATTGCTTGCACTCTCATCAAATGAGCCCATATCCACTGAGGCGGTGTAGCCAAAGCTCTTATATTCAGTCTTGATATAAGATGTGATACATCTAGAGATGGTCTGTGAAGAGATTGTTTGCCCTTTCATGTAGTCTGCATATGATACAAACAGGCAAGGCGAAGCATGAAACAGTTCAGTTCTATCCAGGTAAAAGGCTGGATGCTGCCTGACATCCAAAGTACAGAGCTGCTGTTCCTCCAGGGACGAATGTGGCTTAGGAAAAAACACAGGTAAATACATTGCCTGGTTCAAATTAAACTGAGAATTCACTTGGATAAAAACTTTGGGTGTGGTCATAAAGTTATTTTGGAGAACTATGTGTAAAAAGGCCCCACCCTCAGAGCCTGCAACTCACACACCCTGCTTGATGAAGTAATGACTATCAGGAACATCGTTTTCTGAGACAAAAGGGGCACAGTTTTCTAAGACAAAAGGATATCAAGGGCTCAAATGGATGGCCCATTAGAGCCTTCAAAACAATGTGTAGGACCGACCAGGGGACCCACTCTCAGACAGAAAGATATAAACATATAAGTTCTTTTAGAAATCTTGTCACCATGGCATTGGAAGAAATTGATTTTCCCTGAACAGGGGGGTGAAATGCTAATATTGCTGCCTGATGCACTCTCAGTGAATTGAGTGCCTGGCCCAATTTCTGAACATGTGGTAGGTACCCCAAGATGTCCTGCATAGAAAACCACATTGGTTGGATCCCATGGGCCAAGGACCACACGGAAAACCACTTTCACTTCTCTAAGTAGGCCATCCTACTAAAGGACTTCCTACTATCAATTAGGAATTTTTGGAGAGCCATTGAGTCCTGCTCTTCCTCTTCATTCAACCATGCAACAGCCACACCATAAGGTACAGGGAGCTGAGCGTGGGATGGAGGGTGCGGCCATGATTCTGAGTGAGCAGGTTTGGATGGGGAGGGAGTGGTATAGAAGGCTGAAGCGACAGTGCAAGAAGGTCCAAGAACCAGCAGTGTCTCAGCTACGCAGGAGTAATGAGGATGAGCTTGGCTTGATCCAACTTGAGCTTGAGGATGACTTGGGAATGACCAGGACAGCAGGGAAAGCATGCAGAAGAGATAACTGTCAGCTGCAGTGGAAGGCGTCAGAAAGGGAGCGCGGGCTGAGAGCAGAATAGACTACACTTCCTGTTTTCCCTCTTCGCAAATAGGTTGATCGTGAGAATGCTCCATATTCTGAAAACAACCCAGAGGACACTCACCTTCAGGACCTACTCATTACTGGGGGAGATGATCGGCTAGACAATTCTGCACCCCAGGCAAATGAACAGTGATGTCCTCTTCGATGCAAAATTACCACAGGCTGATCACCGCCAGGCAGAGTAACTGGAGTGTGCTCCCCTTTGTTTGTTCACTTAGTACATTGCAGTGATATTGTCAGTGAGTATGTGAACCACTGAGTGTCTGATATGGTTCCAGAAGGCACAACATGCATTGTTGATGACCCAAAGCTCCAGCACATTGATATGTAGTGATGCTTCCCCTTAGTAGCCAGTCATCAAGTTATGGGAAGATGTGGATTCCCTTCCTCCTGAGCTATGCCATAACCAAGGCCACACATTTTATGAAAACTTGGGGGGAGGGGATGAAAGGCTGAATTGGAGAACTGTATACTGAAAGTGGTGTTCTCATACAATGAAATGAAGAAATGTCCTTTGCTCAGTAAAATCAGCACATGAAAGCAGGCATCCTGAAGATCTAGAGTAGCAAATAGTCATTCTGAGACAAAGTGGGCAGGGTAATCATTAAGTGATCATTCAGAACCTCATGTATACATTTGTTTGGGTTGCGAAGGTCAAGGATGGGTCTCACCCAAACAAAAGGTTGTTTATCAGCAAGTACTGGAAGTAGAAGCTGTGACCCCAGTGTTCCGGCAGAACTTCCTTCACAGCTCCCAATGCCAGCAGAGAGTTGATCTACTGGATGAGCAGTGTCTTGTGACAGGGGTCCTTGAAGAGGGACTGAGAAGGAGGATGCGGAGGAGGTATGGAGAGGAACTGGATGGCGTAACCCAATCTGACAGTGTCTAAGACCCAGTTGTCAGATGTCATTGAGCCTCAAACAGTAAGAGCCGGCCAGCTTGTCCCCAAAGGGGCATGGAGAAGAAGAGGATGGAGCAATGACTGGAATAGTGCTGTGGACAAAGGAGTCAAAAAGGGTGTTTAGAGGGTACCGGGGGAGGGTGCGTGGACTGGCCAAACCTCGAGCATGACTGCTTACTCTTGTGGGATGTGTCCATTTTTCTGGGGTAGTCCTGCTGTTTCAGGGGGAAGGGTTGCACAAAAGAGTGCTCTGGGAGATACTACTGCTTCGGAGTACCATAATGATGCCTTTGTGTCAATGGCATGTAGACCTCCAAGGACCACAAGGAGGCCCTAGAGTTCTTAAAAGAGTGTGATGTGTCATCGGTCTTGTCCAAGAATGAGGTCTGGCCATCAAAAGGCAAGTCCTTTATGGCTTGCTGGACATCAGGCACAATTCCAGAGTTTTGCAGCCAGGAAGCCCTCCTCATAGTGACTGCACAGGCCATTGCTCTGGCCGAAATCTCCGCAACATCCACGGTGTACTGCAGGGATGTCTTGGCTAGTAAACAGCTTTCTATGACAAATACCCAGAACTCCTCACAAGAGGCCTGAGGCAGCTGGCCCACAAATCTGGACATAACTATCCAATTAAGGAAATCGTATTTGGACAGCAAGGCTTGTTGATTGGCAAGTTGCAGCTGTAGGGACAAGGATGTGTAGATTTTCCTGCCCAGAAGGTTGTTGGGTCTGGACTTGAAGCTGCCCTTTTAGGTCCTGTTGTTCACCATTGTTACAACCACAAAATTTGGGGATGGGTAGGAATAGGACCCCTCAAATCCCTGCATGGGAACAAAAACAGCACTTCTCCATGTGCTTAGCCACCAATAGTTTTACTTTACTTGTGTAATGACCCATCCACTCCCAGTCTCTATTTGAGCCTAAGTTAATTGTATCCAGTTTGCAAATTAATTCCAATTCAGCAGTTTCTCCTTGGAGTCTGTTCTTGAAGTTTTTTTGTTGAAGAATTGCCACTTTTAGGTCTGTAATTGAGTGACCAAAGAGATAGAAATGTTCTCCGACTGGTTTTTTGTCCTCACCCATCTTGACTCTCTAATATCCTGGGAGCAACATGAGCAACATGACTACAACTACACTATGTACGTGAAGTCTTGTGGCATTTTTCCATAGAACTCACAGACGTGAGTTTCTAATACTGTGTCACAGGATTATTGTGATACAGAAGGGCCAGGGAGCAGTGGTCTTATTGGGATCCGGGAAGTGGGCGGGCGAAGCCCGTCCACTGCTAAAGGATCCCCCCCAGCCTAAAAGAGGGATCCACAGGACCTAGATACCCAAAAAATTCCGTGGGACAACTAATGAAATAACAGGGACAGGAGTGTGGTCAAAGGGTAAAACAAAGGGAACCGGATGGGGACACCGAGCAGAGAACCCCGGACAGCGCCCACTGCTCCTCAAAGGCGTCAAGGGAGTCAGAGGATGCCACCCAGAGGAACTCTGCCCAGATACGTGAACGGACCGAGAATCGGAAATAGGCCCCACAATCACAGGAGACTCCATCGGCCAACCTCCTCACTCTGGTTTTATAGATGGGCATTTTAGCTAGGGCCAGAGGAGGTTGACCAGGAGCCAGGGAGCAGTGGTAGAGGAGAAATATATAAGCCCTAGACCAATTAAGGCATGGTTCCCTGTAGACTAGGGAGGGTTGCTTGAAGCACCTGTAGTCAATTAAGGCCCTGTCAGGAACCTAATAAAGCCCCCTGCTTGAGGCAGTCAGAGGAGAAGGAAGAAGGAGAGAGGACTTGAGCTTGGAGATGTGTTGTGAGATTTGAAAGACCAGAGAACCAAAGTAAGGGAGACCCTGCCCTAGCTTGGGAGGGAGACTCCCTCCCCCAGCATCTAAGGACCAAAGGTTACCCCCGAAGGGAGAAGAGGGTAAGAACCCACAGGGGTTGAGAGGGGCTGGAGCTCAGAGTGAGGAGCAAACCCAGATCTCTCCCTCGCTTCCCTCCTCTACCACCTTTCCGGGTCGCTAACGGGGACCTTGGCGGCCCAAAAGCAGGGGCAAGGAGTGGCATCTTAGCCCCCCTGCCAACAAAAAGTGCATGACCCACCATATTAACATTGGCCATCTTGCCATATTATATACAACAGCAGAAACTATGAATCTGCTTGCTTCAATGACTCTGTTCTTGTTTTTTTAATGTGTGCTGTTGTGCTTGACCCATACACATTATACTTCTAAAATGACCCAGAATGGGCTATCCATGTACTTTGACTCCACTATGACAGGAAACTTGCACTCTATTTCTAGGTCTGTTCTCTCACACTGCACCAACAGTCATCACTCTGACGGGGTTACCTCAAGCCCTATATCAAACTACCGACCGAACAGAAAATCTTATTCTTATCTTGAGATATTTCATATTCCATACATTTAGGGTAATCCAAATCCTCCTCTTCAAAATAAGGTCCCGAGACCTTTAGACATGGATAGGGTGAAAAATAAATGGGGATAAAAATAGGTGGATCTTCAAAATCCAAATAGAAAAATACAGTACAACTTTCCCTCCCCACCAAAAAAAGGAAAAAAATTCCCCACCAAATGTGGCAATTTCAATCATTCCAATTGTTTACGTTATATATACTTTTTATTATCAGACACCTGTTCAAGAAGCATCTTACACATCTGTCACTGAATTTTGTGCAACGATCTGGTTTACATTCATATGTTGAATATATTGAAAACAATGGGCCAAATTCTGTCCTAAATTGCACTACATGCAACCCCCAAGGTATAATGTGGAGCAGTTGTTTTCCCATGATAGTAACTGACTAGTGAATAAGTAACCTGGGTTACTTATCATGACTGTAATTTTGACTCTCCACAGCCTTTCACAAAGCTACATGAACATTTAGAAACGTGACTGGATAAAAGTGCCTACTTATTCAGTGGCCTCAACTTGCTATTAGCATTAAAAGGACCATACTGGGTCACACCAAAGGTCCATCTAGCCCAGTATCCTGTCTTTCAACAGCTACCAATGCCAGGTGCCCCAGAGAGAATAACAGAACAGGTAATCATCAAACGATCCATCCTCTGTCGCCCATTCCCAACGTCTAGAAATAGTTTCTAGCCAGCGATGAAAATACTAAAATAAATACTTAGATGATGGAAAATAATAATACCATTTAATATAATAACTTATGTTCATCCACAATCAATAAACTCATATTGGACCCAAAATGTAGTAATATATACAATCTGAGGTTGACTAATTACTGATGCAACACTGTTCTTCAGCTCCTCCTGCTGCCTTCACTATATCATTACATAGCGATTGGTAGATTGAAAACAAATATCAAAATTAAGAACAACTATTAATTACTATGCCATTAGCCATGATCATTGTTAAAGTGTACCTGCCTACAAAAGCCTTTTCCTTGCTTCTAAGTTGACTGGTTTTCCATCCTTCCTAGAGTTTACCTCTTCCACTTGAAATGAAATTAACTTTTCTTTTTTCTTTTTCTTTTTTTGTAAGGAAAGGAGCAAATGGAATATCCCCTGTTTAGGTAAATACAGATAGCATAGAGCTCAAGAGCTGTCTTCTCTGAGACCTTTTTATTCACCATCTAGTCTACTCCATGACAGATTCATGATTGTGGCACCTTGCACATCCAAAACGCTGACCCCATCGGAATTCCTAAGTATTTTGGAACTATGTCTGAGGCAGTTCTTCAAAATCTCAAGACACAAGTTGAGTTAGACAGGTATGTCATTTTTGGTATTTGCACAATTATGCAGCAGGGTGGATTCTCAGCTGGTGGAAATCAGCCTAGTTCCAGCTCCAGGGGCTTTAACAGATCTATATTGATTTATACCATCTGGGTATCTAACCTGATTCCTTTGATATGTGAAAACAATAGTCAATTCTGAAAGCTGAGACTGCAGGAATATTCTGCCTGTCTCATAAGTACAGACTGTGCTAATTAGTTCAGTGTGTCAGTTACTTTTGTGATGCTTTTGACAAACAGCATCTCCCTAGTTCTTTTTGTAATGTCTTAACTTACTTTAATAGGGAAATTTCTCCTACACAAGTAACAAATGGATGGAAGGGATCCCGTTTTGCTTCTAGACTGGCCATCCAGCTTGTGAATTCTGCCCAGATTCCAGTCTGTACTGAAGTTCCCACATATGCGTAATATAGAACAGGTGGGAGTGAGGTAGATCATGAGAGAAAGGAAATATCATAAATTGCAAACTTCTAAATGAGTTTTGTAAGCTTCCTTATGAGTGAGCCAATGACAATAAATGCAGCAACCCTCTTGCATGTGATTTACAGAGAGCGGGAATGAAACAGAGTGAATGGACTAAATTCATCATTGGCATAAACTCATTGAAATCATAGGGTTTTCACCAATGATGAATTAGGCCCTGAATATTTCTCAGTATTAGCATACAAACTGTCATAATGAAAGAATTGTATGACTTTGACTCTGTATTCTCCTTCTGACAATTGTCAATGCTACATCTTTCAGAAGAAAGTGTAAGTACAATGCAGCTAGGTGTATAACACATTATTGGTTAGGGCTTGAATTTCTTCCTCCCCACAGTAGGTGGTCAATTTATGCCCTGAAAATTAGGTAACTTTAATCCCAGATAATATAATCTCAAATGCTATTTTTATCTGGAGTCACGGCAGTGTCTCCATAATGAAGATTGAAAAAGCAGTTTCCATTTCTGTCTAACCCAGCTACATAAATTTATTCAAAAGACTAACTTTGATCTCAAACTAATTTTCTCAGAAAGTTTCCTTTTGAGCAGAATTTTCTGGACTGAGACCAAACTTGAAAAGAGAACAATAATAGTTTGAGGTTAGCCAGACAAAGTGTTTGTGAGTTATGGGGGTGGAACTTCAAAAATTGTTTTTACAACATTTAAAAAAAATGAAAAGTTCCAATCTTTTCTATTTCCAATGATAGCACAAAAATGGCTTACAAAGATGTCGGAAAACTTTAGGAAAAATCCCAGCTGGGGGAGGTGATGGCTGCAATGAGTTTGATTGTATTTGGCTGCCAATATATGAGCATAACATTTTAGTTTGATATCCTGAATTCTGTAATAGACTTACATGGATACAGACATACTTATGGGGTCCAATAAAATGTATATTTAGCAAATTCTGCAAAAGCACATTTTTTAAATGTGTGCAAGCCCTTGAAGTATTTGACAGCTACAAGCTGTGACACATCAACACAGAGCCTGAGGTCAGTAAGAAATTTGCTGTCCTTCTCTAGGAGTATCCTGCCCAGCTGTGAGGATTTATTTATTTATTTAGCATTAGCGTATCCACCGAGCCAAGCAATAGCATTCTCTGTGGCCAAGTGGAACTCCCAGAGCCCACTGCTGAATTTAGTTAGCGGGCACTCTTCAACAATGTGTATCATTGTTTGATCTGCACTGCAGCTGCAGCTTGGATTGTCTCAAAGACCCCAATGGTGCTGGTTGGCTGCACAGAGGCCTTGCTCAGTCCTGAATCAGTTAAGAAGAGCCCACTGATGACATGGCAATTTGAAGATGGGTCGGCGAGCAGTAGGATTTGTGATAAGAAACTGGTGGCTGATATTAAGCATCAGTCTTCCCACTCTGCTGTCACATTCTGGCATGGCAGCCATGACCACAGTGGGTGTCGCGATGAAAGACATGTAGTTGGTGGGCTAGAAAGGTCATTGAACAAGGGCAAGCTTGAGTTGGCACATACCTTCTCATGTGGAAGCAGGATCTGAATCAGTTCTCCCCTTACAGGTAGTTGTGATGGGGAGAGACTTCAAGAACAAACTGTATTTACATGCCTAGATATCCTACTCTGCCTAGATATCCAGCAAATAGATAGGAGTTGCACAAATTGATTAACTTTGGCTGGTGTTGAGTTACAAATCACTTTAATACTGAATGAAGGTGTAGTGAAATGTTGTTGTCTTTATTGTATGAGTAAAGGGGAGCAGAACTGTGCTTAACCTGTTCTGAATAAGGGGGTCACCCTCATCTGAAAGGACCTTGTTAAGCCGGGGGCTTGAATGCCAGAATCCAGTGAAAGCAAGTGTAAGTGGGGGTGGAGGTAGAGGTGGAGGTGAAGGGATGCCCTAGCCAGGAGGTTTGGACTCTCCCTAAGGGTCCGCTCCTCAGTCTGGTGTAACCTGTTCCTCCCCACTGTTCAATGATAGAGCTAAATAGGCTCCATTAGGAGCCTTTTGTAATGTTAAAGAGCTCAAATAAGAGCTGAAATATCTTCTGGTGGGGCAGTGTTTCTGCCCAGCCTGCTAAGAGCTGAAAATCACTGACCTGCAGAAGTCTCAGCAGAGAGGTAGGTGGCAGCAGAAGGTGACTGGAGGCAGCAGCAATCCAGTGGGCGAGGCGAGGTATCAGCTGGTGGGAGCAGCTGGGCGATGAGGAATAGCGACTAGCAGGGTGGCCAGCCAGAGCAAGTGCTGAGATGGTGGAGTAAGCCAGGTGCCTTTTTCCCTGGGTGGGAAGTGAACTCACACAGATGCACCTCAGAACCCTGAGTCCTCATTGACCAAGGACAACCACTGTGAGTGGCATATTATGAGGGAGCAGAGGGAGCCATAGAAAAGGAACTTTTGGTTGTGGGACTCAAGAACGTGAGGCAGAAGACACACACTCTGGGGAGGGTGTCCTGCTCACAGCTTTATGATTATGAATCCTGCATGCTACATTTTCCCTAATTAATGTCAGGTGACTTTCCTCCTTTCATTAAAAAATTCTTTTCTACACTCAGACTCTGTGCTTGGAATGGGGAAGTATTACCACTCAGAGGCACCCAGGTGTGTAATTTTCCCAGATTACTGGGTGGGAGTTCCAGCCGTTTCTGTGTTGTACTGTTGAAAAGGAACCCCTAGATATTGAAGCCATCCCTGGTTGCTGCTGGCTCCCTCCTGGCTCGCAGAAGGGTTACACAAGCAGGTTGCTCTTGCTGTGGCTGCAGTCTCCCTCCTGATGTAAGGGGGAGCAATATGGCTCAGAACTGGAAGCCATGGAAGATGAGTTGGTTGGTGAATTCTTGTGATAATACACATAGGTATGGGAATGAGGGGTGCTGCAGCACCCGCGAGTTTCATGTGGGTTCTGCTCCTGGCTCCACACAAGATGTCCCAGCTGATGGCCCTGTGCCCGGGCTTCTCTCCTGGTCCCACCCGCGGGCTCCTGGCCCTGAGTCTGGGGCTCCAGTTCTGGCCCTCCCCACAGGGGATCCCAGCTGCCGGCCCTGCTCCCAGGGCTCTGCTCCTGGTCCCGCACCCAGGGTCCCGGCTGCTGCCCTGTGCCCAGGATCCCAGCTGCTGGCCCCACACTTCAGGTCCTGGCTACTGGCCCCGCTCCTGCCCCCAGCTGTGGCCCCAGCCTCAGCCTCCTCACCCCCGTCTGGGTCCCCCCGCTCCTGGAGACACAGCCCTGCTCCCAGCCCCAGCTGGGGGGCAGGCAAGGGTAAGGGGGCTGGCTTTCAGCACCCCCACTATTAAAAGTGTTCTAGCACCACTGATGATACACATTGTTGAGTTGAGTTGTACATCTGGCTCCAACTGGCTCCATAATGGCACACAGTATGCTGCTTTTGAGTACGAGATGGCAAGGCTGAACCCCTTAGGGTTGGAGCATCTGCACACCATAAAGAACCTGCCAGTTTGCTGGGAAGGTTGTTGCGTGTCTTGATCTTCACTACTATCTTTCTCAGGTGGCTTTTGTATGTCAGTGTTCGGTCAAGGGTCACACCTAAGTAAACTGAGTATGCTTCATGCTTCAGTCTCAGGCTGTTCATTATGATGTTTAATTTCCTCTTAGTGTTGGCATGGTGGAGATGGAATATGCTAGGGACTGTCTTGCTGGTGCTAGGCTGAAAGTGCCACATCTTGCAATAGTCAGCCAGCTTTGCAGCGTGGTCATTCAGGGTCTTCTCCAGCTCAGAAAAAATCAGAGCCTGTAACCTGCTGCAAATATTGTTTGCATAGATGAACTTCTGTGACTGGGTTGATGGCAGGTCACTGATATTTAGGTTGAACAAGGTTGGCGCTAGAACAGATCCCTGGTGTAATGCATTCATCTGTTTTTTCCAAGCACTTGGTGGCAATGAATCAGCATTCTGGTTGCACCATGTGTCAGTATCTGGCACAGTCCAGGGAAGCTCATGATCCTCCTAGTAAACCGAATTCCACTGGTTCATACTTGAAGCATCTTGGTATAGCTGCTTCTGGTAACCTCACGTGCAATCTCACGGTTTCCATACCATTGGGCCCGCACTCTAAGACTTAAAGCTTAAAGCTTGAGTGTTGATCAACAGCCCAGCGACACTTAATCAGCACTTTTGCTAATCAACATGCTATCAATGTCATCTGCATACAAGAAAAAAGCTGGGAGTATTAGGACAGCTCTGTTTGGTTCTGAGCTCTCTGCAGCCCACAAGTGGACTAGCATGTGCTTCCTGCCAGTGGGATGGGCTGAGGGAGTGTTACTGGCACTTGTCCTTTAAGGAGCCCAATAGAGCACAGTTATTTCTTTATACTCTTCTAATTTACTGGGAACTGTTAGTCTGACCATGGTTTTCAAATCATTGTGAACCCTTTATTTGCACTCTCTATCTCTGGGAGACCTAGTCAACTAATCCTTTTAACTACTAAAATGGGTGAATATTAATGGAGACAAAGAGCCAAGTGGATACAGCCATGCCCTCCAAGCTCATGGTATACAGAGCATGCGACCAGACTTTTAGAATGCACTAATGCAGCACAGCACTTGCAGTGCCACCCTGCTGTGAGGTAGATTACAATCTATTAGTGCCATCCTGTTGTGGGGTAGATGACAACATATTAAGCCTGACATGGACTTCCAAGGGGAATGGTGGCTTGGGATGTGTAAATTTGCACAGAACACTCAGAAATGTTCTGTAGGCAATTCTCTTGCACTGGCAGACAGATGGTAAAATAGATCTGTAACTTTGATGGTTCTGCTATATTAAACTGCAGCAATACTTAGAGCAGTAGCCATAAAAAAGTGAAAAATTTTCCAACAGTTACTGTACAACTGTAAATTCCTATTCTAAATATGGGGGGGAGGGAGTGTGTGGTGGCTCCTTTAGCACTGTGTAACTCTTGGTGAATGTTGACTCCTAAAGACAGGCTCTGTACTGCTGATTATCCAGACAGTGTACAACAAAACTTGCTTCCTGTATGGCTTTTGCTTTCACTTAAGCTGTAAGAGTCTTTATTTCCAGCATCTTCTGGACCCATTTCCAGATGTTGCTAATGGATCCTCAGTAATTTCTGCTCCCAGCAGCTGTTTTCCTTCCTTTGAATACACTCTCTGTTATCCAGATGCTTTGCCTAACCTTCTAGCATGAAGGATACTTAAATCGGGCTTTAGTCTATTGCAAATCATTTATATTGTAAAGTACAAGATGTGTGTTCAGCCTCATTTTTCTCACTCTCTTCCTATCACTTCCGCCACTGATTAGGACTACTAGGCAGGGAATCCCAGCCTGGGTGTCCCTGCAGCCCCAAGATGTTTTAAGCCACTAGAGCCTGGAATTGTGAGATCTAGCACACAGGCCTTCTGTTGGGCGCCCTTTTCTGAGAGCTGAAGCCCACTGCCCAGCTGCTTCTGGGACCCAGTGGAGGTTGTCCATGCCCCTGAACTAGTGAACACCACCCACAAGGACCACCTCTGAAAACCCAGACCACTTTTGCCCTAGAGGTCCCTGGGGGGGGGGTTGATGTGAGGGATCACAGGTCTTGAACCCAGGGCTGTAGGTCCTAGGGTTGCCAGCCCTCCAGATTGTCCTGTACTGGAGTCTACAGGAATCTTTAATTAAAAATTATGTCATGTGATGAAACCTCCAGGAATATGTCCAGTCAAAACTGGCAACCCTAGCATGTCCCCAGGCAGCAATCAGACCATGGCCACCACCTGGCTGATCACCAGGACCAGTGGAGAAGGGGGCTAGCAGAGAAGCTCCTGATTGAGGGAGATGTCTGGCCCCACTGATTGGCTTGGATGCACTACTTAAGCATAGAAGGAGGCCCAGAAACAGAAGGAGGGACAGTTGTCCAAGTAACTAGGTGGGTTTCTGGCTGGCTGCTGTTTTGGACTCTGGCTCCTGCACCCAGCCTGCTCCTGGTTCGTGCCCTCTTTATCCCAGATTCTTCCCTGCTCCCAGTTCCTGAGTCTTGGCTGGACTTCCAATTCAGTCTCTGATCTCTAGTTCCTGGTGCCTGACTCCAACCATGTCCCAGGCCTTGCACTCTACCAGAGAGTAGTTTTGTGAAGACAATGAGAACTTCTAGGGAATGGACTGAGAACACCAACTCATGTCGAATAGGTCACCAAACAGTCATCACTGTCAATATGGACCATGTACGCAGTGTAATTGTAGCTGTGTCAGTCCCAGGATACTAGAGAGACAAGCTCGAAAGCTTGTCTCTCTTACTAACAAAAGTTGGTCCAATAAAACATATTGCCTTGTCACTCTAATATGGACTATTGTATTTAAGCTATAAAAGTTGTCATCTTCTTAACTATGCACTCCTTCCCAGGAGGATACGAGTTTTTCAGGCACTTAAGAAATATACGGTGAAGGAGTGGTAGGTATTGCAGTGGGTCTGTAAATAAGCTTGTCAGATATGGAGTAGAAGGTTTCAGAGTAGCAGCCGTGTTAGTCTGTATTCGCAAAAAGAAAAGGAGTACTTGTGGCACCTTAGAGACTAACAAATTTATTAGAGCATAAGCTTTCGTGAGCTACAGCTCACTTCATCGGATGCATTTGGTGGAAAAAACAGAGGAGAGATTTATATACACACACACAGAGAACATGAAACAATGGGTTTATCATACACACTGTAAGGAGAGTGATCACTTAAGATAAGCCATCACCAACAGCAGGGGGGGGAAAGGAGGAAAACCTTCCATGGTGACAAGCAGGTAGGCTAATTCCAGCAGTTAACAAGAATATCAGAGGAACAGTGGGGGGTGGGGTGGGAGGGAGAAATACCATGGGGAAATAGTTTTACTTTGTGTAATGACTCATACATTCCCAGTCTCTATTCAAGCCTAAGTTAATTGTATCCAGTTTGCAAATTAATTCCAATTCAGCAGTCTCTCGTTGGA
Source organism: Dermochelys coriacea (assembly GCF_009764565.3). Taxonomy (NCBI): domain Eukaryota; kingdom Metazoa; phylum Chordata; order Testudines; family Dermochelyidae; genus Dermochelys; species Dermochelys coriacea. The sequence continues at coordinate 332,582,465 of NC_050068.2, forward strand.
GTCTGTTTTTGAAGCTTTTTTGTTGAAGTATAGCCACTCTTAGGTCTGTGATCGAGTGACCAGAGAGATTGAAGTGTTCTCCAACTGGTTTTTGAATGTTATAATTCTTGACGTCTGATTTGTGTCCATTCATTCTTTTACATAGAGACTGTCCAGTTTGGCCAATGTACATGGCAGAGGGGCATTGCTGGCACATGATGGCATATATCACATTGGTAGATGCGCAGGTGAACGAGCCTCTGATAGTGTGGCTGATGTGATTAGGCCCTATGATGGTATCCCCTGAATAGATATGTGGACAGAGTTGGCAACGGGCTTTGTTGCAAGGATAGGTTCCTGGGTTAGTGGTTCTGTTGTGTGGTGTGTGGTTGCTGGTGAGTATTTGCTTCAGATTGGGGGGCTGTCTGTAAGCAAGGACTGGTCTATCTCCCAAGATCTGAGAGAGCGATGGCTCATCCTTCAGGATAGGTTGTAGATCCTTGATGATGCGTTGGAGAGGTTTTAGTTGGGGGCTGAAGATGATGGCTAGTGGCGTTCTGTTGTTTTCTTTGTTGGGCCTGTCCTGTAGTAGGTGACTTCTGGGTACTCTTCTGGCTCTGTCAATCTGTTTCTTCACTTCAGCAGGTGGGTATTGTAGTTGTAGGAATGCATGATAGAGATCTTGTAGGTGTTTGTCTCTGTCTGAGGGGTTGGAGCAAATGCGGTTATATCGTAGCGCTTGGCTGTAGACAATGGATCGAGTGGTATGATCTGGATGAAAGCTAGAGGCATGTAGGTAGGAATAGCGGTCAGTAGGTTTCCGATATAGGGTGGTGTTTATGTGACCATCGCTTATTAGCACCGTAGTGTCCAGGAAGTGGATCTCTTGTGTGGACTGGTCCAGGCTGAGGTTGATGGTGGGATGGAAATTGTTGAAATCATGGTGGAATTCCTCAAGGGCTTCTTTTCCATGGGTCCAGATGATGAAGATGTCATCAATGTAGCGCAAGTAGAGTAGGGGCATTAGGGGACGAGAGCTGAGGAAGCGTTGTTCTAAGTCAGCCATAAAAATGTTGGCATACTGTGGGGCCATGCGGGTACCCATCGCAGTGCCGCTGATTTGAAGGTATACATTGTCACCAAATGTGAAATAGTTATGGGTCAGGACAAAGTCACAAAGTTCTGCCACCAGGTTAGCCGTGACAGTATCGGGGATACTGTTCCTGACGGCTTGTAGTCCATCTTTGTGTGGAATGTTGGTGTAGAGGGCTTCTACATCCATAGTGGCTAGGATGGTGTTTTTAGGAAGATCACCAATGGACTGTAGTTTCCTCAGGAAATCGGTGGTGTCTCGAAGATAGCTGGGAGTGCTGTCGTCATCATGAATAGGTCGGAGTATGAACAAGAGGCTACTAGGCAGCTCTCCAACACCATTTTCTACAAGCCATTACCCTCTGATCCCACTGAGAGTTACCAAAAGAAACTACAGCATTTGCTCAAGAAACTCCCTGAAAAAGCACAAGAACAAATCCGCACAGACACACCCCTGGAGCCCCGACCTGGGGTATTCTATCTGCTACCCAAGATCCATAAACCTGGAAATCCTGGACGCCCCATCATCTCAGCCATTGGCACCCTGACAGCAGGATTGTCTGGCTATGTAGACTCCCTCCTCAGGCCCTTCGTTACCAGCACTCCCAGCTATCTTCGAGACACCATCGATTTCCTGAGGAAACTACAGTCCATTGGTGATCTTCCTAAAAACACCATCCTAGCCACTATGGATGTAGAAGCCCTCTACACCAACATTCCACACAAAGATGGACTACAAGCCGTCAGGAACAGTATCCCCGATACTGTCACGGCTAACCTGGTGGCAGAACTTTGTGACTTTGTCCTGACCCATAACTATTTCACATTTGGTGACAATGTATACCTTCAAATCAGCGGCACTGCGATGGGTACCCGCATGGCCCCACAGTATGCCAACATTTTTATGGCTGACTTAGAACAACGCTTCCTCAGCTCTCGTCCCCTAATGCCCCTACTCTACTTGCGCTACATTGATGACATCTTCATCATCTGGACCCATGGAAAAGAAGCCCTTGAGGAATTCCACCATGATTTCAACAATTTCCATCCCACCATCAACCTCAGCCTGGACCAGTCCACACAAGAGATCCACTTCCTGGACACTACGGTGCTAATAAGCGATGGTCACATAAACACCACCCTATATCGGAAACCTACTGACCGCTATTCCTACCTACATGCCTCTAGCTTTCATCCAGATCATACCACTCGATCCATTGTCTACAGCCAAGCGCTACGATATAACCGCATTTGCTCCAACCCCTCAGACAGAGACAAACACCTACAAGATCTCTATCATGCATTCCTACAACTACAATACCCACCTGCTGAAGTGAAGAAACAGATTGACAGAGCCAGAAGAGTACCCAGAAGTCACCTACTACAGGACAGGCCCAACAAAGAAAACAACAGAACGCCACTAGCCATCACCTTCAGCCCCCAACTAAAACCTCTCCAACGCATCATCAAGGATCTACAACCTATCCTGAAGGACGAGCCATCGCTCTCTCAGATCTTGGGAGATAGACCTGTCCTTGCTTACAGACAGCCCCTCAATCTGAAGCAAATACTCACCAGCAACCACACACCACACAACAGAACCACTAACCCAGGAACCTATCCTTGCAACAAAGCCCGTTGCCAACTCTGTCCACATATCTATTCAGGGGATACCATCATAGGGCCTAATCACATCAGCCACACTATCAGAGGCTCGTTCACCTGCGCATCTACCAATGTGATATATGCCATCATGTGCCAGCAATGCCCCTCTGCCATGTACATTGGCCAAACTGGACAGTCTCTACGTAAAAGAATGAATGGACACAAATCAGACGTCAAGAATTATAACATTCAAAAACCAGTTGGAGAACACTTCAATCTCTCTGGTCACTCGATCACAGACCTAAGAGTGGCTATACTTCAACAAAAAAGCTTCAAAAACAGACTCCAACGAGAGACTGCTGAATTGGAATTAATTTGCAAACTGGATACAATTAACTTAGGCTTGAATAGAGACTGGGAATGGATGAGTCATTACACAAAGTAAAACTATTTCCCCATGGTATTTCTCCCCCCCACCCCACCCCCCCCCACTGTTCCTCTGATATTCTTTGCATAATCACAGGTTTCAGAGTAGCAGCCGTGTTAGTCTGTATTCGCAAAAAGAAAAGGAGTACTTGTGGCACCTTAGAGACTAACAAATTTATTAGAGCATAAGCTTTCGTGAGCTACAGCTCACTTCATCGGATGCATCCGATGAAGTGAGCTGTAGCTCACGAAAGCTTATGCTCTAATAAATTTGTTAGTCTCTAAGGTGCCACAAGTACTCCTTTTCTTTTTTCTGATATTCTTGTTAACTGCTGGAATTAGCCTACCTGCTTGTCACCATGGAAGGTTTTCCTCCTTTCCCCCCCCTGCTGTTGGTGATGGCTTATCTTAAGTGATCACTCTCCTTACAGTGTGTATGATAAACCCATTGTTTCATGTTCTCTGTGTGTGTGTATATAAATCTCTCCTCTGTTTTTTCCACCAAATGCATCCGATGAAGTGAGCTGTAGCTCACAAAAGCTTATGCTCTAATAAATTTGTTAGTCTCTAAGGTGCCACAAGTACTCCTTTTCTTTATGGAGTAGAAGGTAGTTCAAAGCTAACTTAGATAACAAGGGAGATATTTTTTCAGCATCCCAAAGCAGCAGCATACACTTGTCTACAGGAAAAAAAAACACCAAACAAATATGACACAATATCTCATGAATGTCAGTCTCCATTCCTTTATAGGCCCAGGGCTGGGGGTGAAGGAGATCAGGAGAGTGACACATCAGTATATCTTGCAGACCTTTTGCCCAACAGTGCTATCAATCAGTCTCTTTTATGAGTGCAAGAGCTCACCACATTATTTATTTCCCTTTGGCTGCTTTACAAGTTTCAAGCATCTCATATCCAGTGATGAAGAAAAGCTGGGGCTAGCAGTTCAAAGAAATTCAGATGGCAGTAAAGAAAGTGTCATGGATAGGCAATTGTGGTGGGTGTAAAAAGCACTGAAAACCCAATTGTATGATTGATGGCACCCTCAAGCAAAAGCAGGGTACATGCTACTAGAGGGAATATCAGAATATAGACTGCCTTCTCCTACACTTCTGACATGAGTATGTCAAAGTTGGCACAGCCTGAGTAAAGTCTGCACAAAATTCCCTGCTACTCCAAAGTGATCTTCTTTTGATGTTGCTTTTGATTAGGGCTACCCTGCCCCAGAAGTTATACAAGCTGTTTCCAGCTTGTCAGTTCAATGACAGATCTTCCTAGCCATTACAATGTGGCATAGGATTCATTTTGCATGCCACAGCTATGCAGGCCTCTCTGTAATCAGAAGCTATTGTTTCCAGTGGAAAAACAAACATGGTAATGAGGGAACTCTGGAACAGCACACTGCAGAACAGTGGGTGATCTTTATACACCATATGTGTTGCAAAGCTCAGAGGCAGAGCAGGAAGAATTGGGAGTGGTGGGGGAGGAATAATCTCCAGTTTGGCTTTGTGGATTCAATTCAAAATCTTGATGTTAATGTCACATTTGTTTAGAGGCACTACTACAGTAGCAAAATGCTAAATACTATTCTCACACAAGTAGAGTACAACCAGCTCCATGAATGAAAACATTACCAAACATCTCCCCCAGCTTAGTTCTCCAGTTTGAAAAGCTAAAAGGATTTTCTGTCATAAGATCTATTAGAACTATCAGAGCTTAGCTACTGCTATAATTCCAGGAGAAATAAAAGGGGCATATTGTGAGGATAAAAGGCAATAAAAATTATCAATGAATATTTATACTTCCCCAGCATGGTAATGAAATTCAGATTGTCAGAATGATTTAATTGTGTTTAGTTTCTGTATTACTGCACTGACCAGTAATGACAGCCTGCTTTCTGAATCTTGGACTTTCAGACATGTGCATATCTTTTAGGCTCCTCAATCTTTTACAGAAATTCTGTTTACACTAGGCTTGAAAGGTTTGAGTGCTTTCTGGATGAATGACTCAGGCCAGCACTTCCTTTGTGTAGCTTCAGAAACAGGCTGGTGGGGCTGAATGGAGAAGGCATGCAGCAGTCCGCATGCATTTGAGAGAGCTGAATTGAATAAGGGAGCAGTTGTCATGGAGGGAATGCCAACATTGCCCAGCATTTGTTGTTTGACGAGAGAAAACCTCACCCCAATTTTGTGTAGATGGATAAATGGCCTAGTTGCATCAAAATTGAGTGTTTAGCAATAATGATGGCCGACATTTTCAAGTCAGAGTGCCTCAATTTAGAGAGACAAGGTGGGCGAGGTAATATCTTTTATTGGACAAATTTCTGTTGGGGAGAGAGACAAGCTTTTGTGCTACACAGAGCTCTTCTTCAGGTCTGGGAAAGGTACTAAAAGTGTCACAGCTAAACACAAGACTGAATAGATAATGTAGCATAAGTAGCTAGCACACATTCCAACAGCCACTCAAGGTGAAGTGGAATCTGTAGTTCCTGGCCTGCTTCTGTGTTTATAAAGTCATCTGCTATGCCCTAGTCAATGAAGACCCACTGGGGAATGCCTTGAGATTTGTAACTCAACTGGCACTCATAGGTCCAGTGCTGGTCAATGGGAAGCAGCACACATTCCAGTCAGGACCTCAGTTTGGGGTTCAGAGAGACACTGTCAGGATGCCCAGTCTAACCCCCTTCACCAAGCCTGACACAGATCGTATCACAGATTCCTTTGGGCTGGGTTCCTTGCAGGAAAACTGGAGATAGCATGGGTCACCTTACCACAGCAAAAAGAAAAGCAGTACTTGTGGCACCTTAGAGACTAACAAATTTATTAGAGCATAAGCTTTCGTGAGATACAGCTCACTTCATCGGATGCATTTGGTGGAAAAAACAGAGGAGAGATTTATATACACACACAGAGAACATGAAACAATGGGTTTATCATACACACTGTAAGGAGAGTGATCACTTAAGATAAGCCATCACCAGCAGCAGGGGGGGAAGGAGGAAAACCTTTCATGGTGAAAAGCAAGGTAGGCTAATTCCAGCAGTTAACAAGAATATCAGAGGAACAGTGGGGAGTGGGGTGGGGGGAGAAATAACATGGGGAAATAGTTTTACTTTGTGTAATGACTCATCCATTCCCAGTCTCTATTCAAGCCTAAGTTAATTGTATCCAGTTTGCAAATTAATTCCAATTCAGCAGTCTCTCGTTGGAGTCTATTTTTGAAGCTTTTTTGTTGAAGGATAGCCACTCTTAGGTCTGTAATAGAGTGACCAGAGAGATTGAAGTGTTCTCAAACTGGTTTTTCAATGTAATGATTCTTGACATCTGATTTGTGTCCATTCATTCTTTTATGTAGAGGCTGTCCAGTTTGGCCAATGTACATGGCAGAGGGGCATTGCTGGCACATGATGGCATATATCACATTATCAGCAGCACTGCGATGGGTACCCGCATGGCCCCACAGTATGCCAATATTTTTATGGCTGACTTAGAACAACGCTTCCTCAGCTCTCGTCCCCTAATGCCCCTACTCTACTTGCGCTACATTGATGACATCTTCATCATCTGGACCCATGGAAAAGAAGCCCTTGAGGAATTCCACCATGATTTCAACAATTTCCATCCCACCATCAACCTCAGCCTGGACCAGTCCACACAAGAGATCCACTTCCTGGACACTATGGTGCTAATAAGCGATGGTCACATAAACACCACCCTATACCGGAAACCTACTGACCGCTATTCCTACCTACATGCCTCCAGCTTTCACTCAGATCACACCACGCGATCCATTGTCTACAGCCAAGCTCTACGATACAACCGCATTTGCTCCAACCCCTCAGAAAGAGACAAACACCTACAAGATCTCTATCATGCATTCCTACAACTACAATACCCACCTGCTGAAGTGAAGAAACAGATTGACAGAGCCAGAAGAGTACCCAGAAGTCACCTACTACCTACCTACTACAGGACAGGCCCAACAAAGAAAATAACAGAACGCCACTAGCCATCACCTTCAGCCCCCAACTAAAACCTCTCCAACGCATCATCAAGGATCTACAACCTATCCTGAAGGACGACCCATCACTCTCACAGATCTTGGGAGACAGGCCAGTCCTTGCTTACAGACAGCCCCCCAATCTGAAGCAAATACTCACCAGCAACCAGACACCACACAACAGAACCACTAACCCAGGAACCTATCCTTGCAACAAAGCCCGTTGCCAACTCTGTCCACATATCTATTCAGGGGATACCATCATAGGGCCTAATCACATCAGCCACACTATCAGAGGCTCGTTCACCTGCGCATCTACCAATGTGATATATGCCATCATGTGCCAGCAATGCCCCTCTGCCATGTACATTGGCCAAACTGGACAGTCTCTACGTAAAAGAATGAATGGACACAAATCAGACGTCAAGAATTATAACATTCAAAAACCAGTTGGAGAACACTTCAATCTCTCTGGTCACTTGATTACAGACCTAAGAGTGGCTATCCTTCAACAAAAAAGCTTCAAAAACAGATTCCAACGAGAGACTGCTGAATTGGAATTAATTTGCAAACTGGATACAATTAACTTAGGCTTGAATAGAGACTGGGAATGGATGAGTCATTACACAAAGTAAAATTATTTCCCCATGTTATTTCTCCCCCCCACCACACCCCACACTGTTCCTCTGATATTCTTGTTAACTGCTGGAATTAGCCTACCTTGCTTGTCACCATGAAAGATTTTCCTCCTTCCCCCCCCTGCTGCTGGTGATGGCTTATCTTAAGTGATCACTCTCCTTACAGTGTGTATGATAAACCCATTGTTTCATGTTCTCTGTGTGTGTATATAAATCTCTCCTCTGTTTTTTCCCCCAAATGCATCCAATGAAGTTAGTTGTAGCTCACGAAAGCTTATGCTCTAATAAATTTGTTTGTTTCTAAGGTGCCCCAAGTACTGCTTTTCTTTTTGCGAATACAGACTAACACGGCTGCTACTCTGAAAACTTACCACAGCAGTAACACAGGTTAAGGTGTCACCAGAACTCTATCTTCAGGGGAAAGTTGCTGGCAGGCCCGGTCTGTCTGTATCGGTTCAACTGGTGGAGCAGAATCCAATAGCGGGGAGTCATAGTTGTGATGCCTTTCTTCTTTCTTCCCATCACTCATGTAGATGATTGTCACTCTGCGTAACAAGATCTGCAAAGGTGTCCAGATGCACTGGGGACACAACTTGGGTCAGTTCATCCTTGACCTCATCCTACAAGCCCCACCAAAATTGACAACTGGGCTGCCTCATTCCATTCTGTGTCTGATATGAAATGGCAAAAGTGAGCTGAATAGGAAGTGGAGGTGCCCAGCCCCTGCTGGAATTTCTGAGAAGCAGCCTCAGCAGAGCAGGCATGGGTGGAGTCATCAAAAATTATTGATATCGCCCACTGGAAGGCATCCCAGTTGGACAGCACTGGACTGCTGGCTTCCAACTGGCAGGTGGCCCTGTCTAATGACTCCTCAGTCAGTAGGCGTGACTACCAGGCCTACCTTGCCCTGGAAGTGAAGAGTAAATCTGCAGTCAACACAAGTTCAAGAGGAGGTACTGATTCATGAAGCTTCAGAATTTGGAGCAGCTTCCATCAAAGCACCCGGGCAGAGGCATAGCAGATCCAGGCTTGGGTGACAACGTTGCTGAATGGACCTGGAGCACACGTTGTCTGCATGGACTTGCTCCTGCAATGCCTGATTCTTGACAACCAGCTGCACGTTCTGTGCCTACCATGCTTCAGTGTCTGCCTTGGAATTAGATCACCTGCTCATGCAGTGCCAATGTCCCTTGAGGTACAGGGGACTTCACTGGGTGCATCTTCAGCTGAGTCCTCCCATAAGAGTTGGAGCAAGTTGTAAGGACCAGAGCATAGGCAGTCAGGCCTAGTCGTCAGGAGCCAGGAACCCATCCTAGGTGTGAGAGCTGGAGACAGACTCAGTAGTCAAGCCAAGGGTCAAAGCCAGAGTTTGAGTCAGGGAATGAGCCAGGGTCAAGCGTCAGGTGGAGAAGCAGGGGCCTGGAGCAAGGCAAGAAAGCAGGAACCAGGAGCAGAGCTGGATCTGAGATAAGGAAAGCAGGAACAGGCTGGGAGGCTGAGCTCATGAGTCAGGATCCGAAGTGGCGGCCAGCAGGGATCCACTTCGTTGCTTGGACAACTTGCTGTGCTTACTTTTGGCTTATGTAGTGTGTCCCAACGAACCATGGGGCCGAACACCTCCCCCAGTCAGGAGTTTTATGGGTGGAGCCCTTGGCAAGCTAGAGCACTGCTAGCCTCCTTCTTCACTGGTTTCAGTGAACTGCCAGTGCGGCCATGGTATGAGCACTGCTTGGGGACCTGCAATCCCTCACATCGACATCATTTGGAAACCCTATTGATTGCTTTCATTAAGCTTAGTGACTTGCAGTGAATAGTCCGATAAACTTCCAATATTTATCTTTTTTTTTTCAATTTGTCCATGACAATGAATATGAATTAGTTTGGTTGTAATTGTTTCAATGAATAGTTTTCATGAATGTATCTGTAGTCAGGATGCTTCGTGTGGTGAGGGTTCCTCTTCTTCTAGAGTGCTCACATGAGGCATCTCCAAAGGCTTAACAAGTGCCCCATCATTGAAAAAGAGTTGAAGTCAAGAACAAGGAAAGGGAGAGAGAAGATAAGAGAGACAGAAGAGAAGAAAATATATGCCTGATTATATCCTGAAAGTAAGGAGGAAAATTAGACCACTGATTTTGATTGTTGCCTCTTAAGAGGTGCTCCCATACTATTGGGATGGGTGCTATTATAAGAAATTAGGTAGATTTCTGAACCTCTTGTAGCATTTATTCCTTTAAGTATTTGATATTTGGAATTCATTTTGTGATTGGTCACCCAAGTCATTCTCCATTCGTTGATTGGATGACCTAACCTTTATAAATGGTAGTAGTGCATGAAGAAATCTCTAGTGTGCTGAGTTTCTCAGAGGATGGAAGGAAGCAGTTAGGGTATAAAGCAGGGGTAGGAAAAATTTTAAAACATTTGAAATATTTTTTCTGTCTTCTTTCTTGTGCAAAAAATAAAAACCAAAAAATAGTAATCCTATTTTAGTACAGATTCAATGATACCCAGGCTCCTTCCTGATGGAGAGCAAAAAGTTGTAAGACAGGTTTAGCAAAGTTTATATCCCATTTTCTCTTGCCATCTACACAAATAGATGTAACTGTATGTATGCATAGTCCTAGTTCCAAAGGTTGTAGCCAGACCCTTGTTTTCATTTGAGTTTTTAGTTGGCAGAGTGCCTGGACACTGGCTAGGGTTATTCAGGGACCCACTGTGCACTCTCCAGTTCTATATAGAACACAGGCTTTTTTCATGTATCTGCCAATACAGTAACTCCTCACTTAACGTTGTAGTTCTGTTCCTGAAAAATATGACTTTAAGTGAAACGATGTTAAGGGAATCCAATTTCCCTATAAGAATTAATGTAAATGGGGGGGTTAGGTGTCAGGGAAATTTTTTTCACCAGACAAAAAACTATATTATGTGCATATATATATATACACACACATACACACATACACAGTATAAGTTTTAAACAAACAATTTAATACTGTACACAACAATGATGATTGTGATGCTTGTTCGAGGTGGTGAAGTCAGAGGGTGAGATATTTCCCAGGGAATGCCTTACTGCTAAAAGATGAACTAGCATTCAGCTGAGCCCTCAAGGGTTAACACATTGTTGTTAATGGAGCCTCACACTCTACAAGGCAGCAGGGATGGAGAGAGGGGAGACAGCATGGCAGACAGAGACAGAGACACAGACACACACCCTGTGTGTGGGAGAGAGAGAGAGATGCGCATTGACCCTTTAAGTATGCTGACACCATTCTAAGTACATTGCTTTTAAAAAGATCAAGAAGTTTAAGATTAAGAAGTTGAGATAGCAGCTGCGGCCAGCAATCTCTCTCCGTCCAGAGCCCTGTCCTGTCCCCACCCTGCTCTATATGGAGAAGCAGTAAGCGGGGGGCAGGAGTAGGGGGGAGGGTTACCCTGACATTAGCCCCCCTCTTTTTCCCCCTCCCCTGCACAGCAATCAGGAGGCTCCCAGGAGCAGCACCAAGGCAGAGGGCAGGAGCAGCACATGGCAGTAGGGGGGAGGGACAGCTGAACTGCCAGCAATTGATAGCCTACTGGGCAGCTGCCGCACAGGGAACTTAGGGGAGTGGGGAGCTGATGTGGTGGGGGCTGCCAGTCCACCCTGGTTCCAAGCCCCCACCAGCTAGCTCCAACGGGCTGCTCTTCCTGCAACAGTGGACAAAGCAGGCAGCTGCCAAACAACCTTATAAGGGAGCATTGCGCAACTTTAAACGAGCATGTTCCCTAATTGATCAACAATGTAACAACGAAACAATGTTAACCGGGACGACTTTAAGTGAGGAGTTACTGTACATGGATTGATCTCCACTTTATATCACACTATTGCTAACCATTCACTACAGTCATTACTCATATGTAGGTGCACTGTGCTAATTATGAAGAGTCCAATCATCCTTCTTATGTCCATCACATTTGATTAGCTTCCTCTGTGCCATCTCACCAGCTTATTGCTTTGTCCCAGACAACAGTATTGTATGTCTATGCTTATTTAATTTACCAGTCCCATTTTTCCATTACCATTTGCCACAAAAAGCAGCACTCCTTCCTTGTCATGCTGTTGGGAACCCCCTGGCCTGTGCATCATTTTATACAGCCCTCAGTCTTCCGGAGCGATGGTTCCAAAGGCTGTTGTCATCCCTCTTCCCACTATCTCAGGGTCTGGCCAAAGTGCAGCCCCCTTAATTTGTGTTATAAGCCTGGAGCATGTGCTGCAAAGTTTGCCCAAGGACCTTTCTGCTCCCTTCCTTGTGGCCCTCTTCTCCTTACTGCTGCTGTCAGGGTTCCCTCCCCACTCTGAACTCTGGGGTACAGATGGGGGACCCACATGCAAGACCCCCTAAGCTTATTTTACCAGCTTAGGTTAAAAACTTTCCCAAGGCACAAATTTCACCTTGTCCTTGAACGGTATGTTGCCACCACCAAGTGATTTAACAAAGAATCAGGGAAAGGACCACTTGGAGTTCCTATTCCCCCAAAATATCCCCCCAAGCCCATACACCCCCTTTCCTGGGGAGGCTTGAGAATAATATCCTAACCAATTGGTTACAAAGTGATCACAGACCCAAACCCCTGGAAATCAGTCAGGCTCTTAAAAGAAACAGAATTTTATTAGAAAGAAAAAAGGTAAAAGAAGCACCTCCGTAAAATTAGAACGGAAGCTAATTTCACAGGACAATCAGATTTAAAACACAGAGGATTTCCCTCTGAGCAAAAACTTTAAAGTTATAAAAAGAAAACCAGGAATTCACCTTCCTTTCAGCACAGAGAAAATCACAAGCCAAATCAAAAGTAAACTAATGCATTTCCTTGCTAGTACTTACTAATTCTAATAGAATTGGATTGCTTGCTTTCTTGATCTCTCTCCGGCAAGCACACAGAACAGACAGACAAAGCCTTTCTCCCTCTCCCCCAGATTTGAAAGCATCTTGTCCCCTTATTGGTCCTTTTGGTCAGGTGCCAGCCAGGTTACCTGAGCTTCTTAACCCTTTACAGGTAAAAGGATTTTGTGCCTCTGGCCAGGAGGGATTTTATAGTACTGTATACAGGTTGTAGGTTGTTACCCTTCCCTTTATATTTATGACAGCTGCTCATACTGACATTGTACTTGAGAAAATCCAACCGGTTAGTTAATTTTGATTTTAAAAAAAACAACCCTCCCATATCAGAGGGGTAGCCATGTTAGTCTGGATCTGTAAGAGCGGCAAAAAGTCCTGTGGCTCCTGATAGATTAACAGATGTATTGGAGCATAAACTTTCATGGGTGAATAACCACTTCATCAGATGCATGTAGTGAAAATTTCCAGAGGCAGGTTTAAATATGCAAGCAAGAATCAGGCTAGGGATAACGAAGTTAGTTCAATCAGGAAGGATGAGGCCCTCTTCTAGCAGTTGAGGTGTGAACACCAAGGGAGGAGAAACTGCTTTTGTAGTCAGCTAGCCATTCACAGTCTTTGTTTAATCCTGAGCTGATGGTGTCAAATTTGCAAATGAACTGAAGCTCAGCAGTTTCTCTTTGAAGTCTGGTCCTGAAGTTTTTTTGCTGCAGGATGGCTACCTTTAAACCTGCTATCCTGAGTCCAGGGAGGTTGAAGTGTTCTCCTACAGGTTTTTCTATATTGCCATTCCTAATATCTGATTTGTGTCCATTTGTCCTTTTATGTAGGGACTATCCAGTTTGGCCGATGTACATAGCAGGTGACACCCAGGGCACCAGATGCTTAAACCCAGTAGATGGAACACTTTAGGTACACACAAAATAATCCACTTGTGAAGAGCTACAAGTTAGCTACACCATATAAATATTTTCCATAAAACTAGAGGATAATGAGGTCTGTTCAGAGCCCTCTGGTCTAATGCCTCAGAAATTTGAGGATTTTTATGTGTTCTGTAATTGAACAGATTAGGGTCATAGCTTGTTCAGATAATCACTTTCCCTCCAGTATCATCTCTTACTCAATATTTAATAAATACATGCAAAATGATGAGTGTTCTTTCCTCCCAGGATATATAGTAAAGGGTGATTATTAAGCCATCTGGAGAGAAGATACAGAACTCACAGAGTTTATCAAGCAAAATGAGGCCTCAGCAAGAAATCTCATCTGAAGGAAAATAAATAGCCTGGGGTTTGGGAAAAAATTGCCTCATTCTTTTTCTGGAATGCTCGATACGGATACCAGATGCACAAACATACAGGATCACAAAGCGAAGAGACTTGCATATCTGACCATCTTCCAGCATCTGCTTGAAACTGCAGTTCTGGTCCAAAAGATTCTGACACACTGTCCTCCAACAGACAAATTAGGACAAACTATGACTAAAATGTATCTGCTCAAATATCCTGAAAAAAGGGATTCTGATATGACTAAAGGTGGGAGGTATTAGCCTTACTCACTAGTTCTTTGCCTTCCTTGTCTAAATCAGGCATTTTGAGGTAAATTTTCACAAGGGAGGCTCCTTTTAGCAACACTATGTTGAACCTATACCATAATGGTTATTATCTGTCTGCGAGATTCATATTTGCAGCTCTGAAGATGCACCCTTCATGAGGGCTCTATGCTCTTTGTCCCATACTTGCTAGAATAAATGTTGCTTGTTAATTGTCTCATGTAATTTTTACAAGGCGCATTGCACCTGCATTGTAAAGATGCATGTAAGATGGAGGGAGGTTTACACTTACCTTGTGACCTTATAATTATTTTAGCTATTTTAGTTCAAAGGATCAAATATAAAATACAGCACTCAAAAAGTTGGGGCCAATATATCAATGGTGTAAATTGGTACAATTCCATTTATTCCATGGAATTATTACCCCATTTACATCAGCTACTGCTGGGGGAATTCTGCACCACTGCACAGAATTCATTCTCCCCCACAGAATTTTTTCCCCTGCAAAAAATACTTTCTGCTGGAGAGGCTTTGCAATTACATTTCTCCTACCAGGGTCTACTGTGGCACCAAAACAAAGGGCATCCAGCTCATGGGCTGGGCAGCCAGCCATTGAGGGGGAAGAAGAAACACTGCTTTCCTCACAGTGCCCTGCCTGTGGGGCCAGGTGAGGAAGCTTGGGAGGAGGGGGAACAGGGCCATATGAGGATGATGTGAGGGGAATGGCTGAGTGGGGTGCCTGGACACGTGGGGATGGGGCAGAGGATGCAGAGACACCTGGAGACAGAGGCAGATGTGCCTGACTGATTAGGAGAGGCTAGGGGTCAGCCAGGGTCTGCATAAGTGAGGCTCCCCAACTCTCTAACAATCCCTCATCTCCCCAAAAAACCTGTTCCATAATTCTCCCACCCGCACCCAACAACCCTCCAAGTTCACTGCCAGGATCCTTCCCTCTCCCTCAGGTCCTCCATTACCCCTGACTCTTCCAAACCTTTGTGCTGCTTCTGAGGGATGCAGGAAATAAGTTTTTGTATTGTCATTTAAACAAATTATTACTCAAAGTCCTGTATTAATATGCCTAGCAAGGAATACATTTATCAAAAAAAAATCTTGAATCGTTTTTGTTGTTTTTTTGTTACAGACATACTTGCTCACAGGTATTTTGAAATAAATTACCAAAATAATTGAAATTGGTGTGATTATATTGTGTGTTTGACAAATAAAATATGAGGAATTTTGCAGAATTTTTAATTTTTTGGTGCAGCATTTTAATTTTTTCACGCAGAATTCCCCCAGGAGTAATTACAAAACAATGTGGCTCAAAATGCAGATTTGTAATGCTCTATATGCCAATAAATGATCTATTTAGCATCACATTGAGCTTTTACCATCTTGTGTCCTGTGTGTGTTTTGTCTATGCCATGTGGGGCTATAAGTATCTGGAGACAGACTGTGCCTTATAGATTTCTACAGCATCTAACCCCCAAGGAGCTTACCTTGGTTCCTGGGCCTCTGTGCACTAGTACCTCAAGGAGAGGCACTGTCCCTGAGAGGAAGGGGGAGGGGGAGACAAGGGCAGACTCAGGGCTTGTCTACACTGTGAAGCTGTCGACAAAACTTTTGTCTTTCCTGGGTACTTAAAAAAGCCCCCCCACGAAAGACAAAAGTTTTGCCGACACTCTCCTGCCAACAAAGCTTGCCAAATGCCGCCTGCGGGGCTGGAAGTGTTTTGTCGGCAAAAGTGCCAACAAAGTACCGAAAAAGAGCATTTACACAAGCTTTGTGTTGTAGACAAGCCCTCAGAGACTGCTAGACGGGAGAGAAGAGAGACACTGTTTCAAGCAATAGAGGCCCCTGCTGGCTCAAGGAGGACAGCAAATGTGCATGGATGGCCACCTATGCGCCTGCTCAGAGAAGGAGCAGTGTCTCAGAAAAAGGAAGAGGTAGAATCAAATGATCATCAACTAAAAGCCTGGGAAGAAGAAGAGCTAGCCTGACCAAAAGGACATGAGATGCCCACCACCTGGGAACACTGTGAGGAGAGAGAAGCCATTTTGGGGTAGCCCAGAGCCAGGCAGTGAAAGGGAAGGACTTGCGTAGGTGAACTTGTGAGTCCCAGTTCTGAAGGCAGGAAACCCCCTGAGAACTGGCCTCTGGGTACCTGAAAGCAACGGCCCTCACCTTGGTTCTTTCCATAGGCACCAACTTCCTCTGTTCCCAAGGGGGTGCTCAACCCCCGCACCATCCATCTCTTCCCCAAGCCCCCATCCTGCCCCACCTCTTCCCACCCCCGCTCTGCCCTGGCCTGCCCTCATTCCCCTGCTTCCCCCAAGCCCCCACCTCTTCCCACCCCACTCCTCCCCCTCCCCCACCCCCTCCTGCATGCCGCCAAACAGCTGATCGCGGCGGGTGGAAGGTGCTGGGAGGAAGGGGAAGGGCTGATTGGCAGGGCCACTGTTGGGTGGGAGGCATGGGGGGGAGGTGCTGATACACAGGGCTGCCTGTGGGTGGTGGGCACCCACTATTTTTTCCCCATGGCTGCTCCAGTCCCAGAGCCCCAACGGAATCGGCACCAGTGGTCCTTTCCCTTTCCAAGGTGACTCCCAATTTGTAGAGTTTTGCAGAGAAAACCCGCCACCCAGCCAGGCTGAGTTAATGCTTCAGCTCCCTAGATACATTAGTTACTAAAGGGCAAGTTCTGCTCTTGCTGCTAGTTCAGGGATGCTGCCTGCTGTGAGTGTATCTGAGCACTAAGGGAGGAGATTGGGAGTTAGGATTTCAGTAGAGTTATTGTATCTGCACCTGATCCCTGCATCCCTTTATAGTGAGGGGAAATTTTGGGACCAGAAACAGCTTCACTCCTGCATGAAGAGGATCTTTGCCAGTTGCGATCATCAGCCCCTCAGCTAAGGAGTCCAGATCCATCTCTGAACCTGTGGATCATTAGTGGAGTTGTGTATGCACCACCATTTAGTGGTGAAAGTTGTGGTGAAATTGTTTGGGAGACCCCCTATTCCCTGAACTGTGCTCTCAAGCAAGGGGTTGAGGGTTTGGTGATTTTATTACCTGCTGTCTGGTAAACCCATGGAGGGACTTACCATCTTATCCCACATATGAGTCTTTTGCACTGTATTAAACCCAGTCAGCCAAGTTGGTTTGTTGCTACTGAAGATATTATTATCACAGATTACTAAGGGCCTCTACAGAATACACTACCAATGGGACACTAAATTTTACTCTTGCTCTATCAGATCATTTGAGTGGGGGAATTAACGGGTATTATCAGTGTGGGCCCCAGTGACCGTGAGAGTAGTGTTCTACCCTATTAGAGAAAGAGGAATGGAGACACTGCCAAATGCATTCATATGGGAAGAAAATAAGGAAGTTACACCCCGCTGAGCTGGACACAAGATCCAGAAGAACTCAGGTCTGTCCATCAAAACCCGTAAGGAGATTGGTGCTTAAGGAACTAACCAGGATAGGGGTGTTACAGCACATTATCAATGCAGAATAAATAGTATGTAAAAGTAATATTGAATCTCAGTATATTATACATTAGAAATGTTCTTCATTTGATTTCATGACTTCTGAACTTTGTGCAATATATCAATATATCTAATTGACTTGAAGTAACTAATATTGCATATAGTGCAAGTCGGACCCAGCATACTATGGCATGTGTGAAGACTCTCAAGCCAGACCTACCACACTAACTACCCTTCTTTGCCTTGGGAGCCAATAACAGATTCTTCACAGCTGTGTGAGGGAGATCTGTGGGTTTGGAATCTGATGAGTGTACATGTTAACAATTTATCTTGTTATGTCTGAAATTTCTTTTTTACCTTGGTTTTAGTCTGTTAAATTTGGACGGAAGAAGAAAGGGCTGTGTTCCCTCCAACTGTGTCAATTTCTTTGGCAGCTATTGGCTTAATGAGGTGAATGGAGTGCTTGTAAATGGTGCTTGGATGTACTTGTGCCAGCACAGACTCCAGACTTGCCTTGCTTCCGGTTTTTATTATTATTATTATTTATTGTTATTATAAAGACAGATAGCTCCACTGTATGAGTCAAGAGATCAGAATTCATCAGTAACTTGCTGTAAGAACTGTGCCAATGTTCAGAAATCAACCATGGATTTTGATTGCATAAGACCTTAAGAGTCAAAACATTTTGATGCAAGATTTATTTTCCTAGCTCTGTGGGTATATGAAAAATATGCCCTCTCCCACCCTTCCTCCATGTCCTCTTTTAATTAAATTACTAGCTGAGAACTGGGTAGTAGGTTCTCAGCCCTGGAGCCAGCAGAGAAGGAGCTAGCTGGATAGTCAGACAGATGCAGAGGGAGCTGATGGACACACAGCTGTGGCGGCTTTATTGTTCTGGATGTTAAACTAAAACTAACATGAAAGTGAGGCTTTGCACAGAGCCCCACCAAACATTTAAAGGGACAGGACATCACATTCCTCCACCCTACTTTAAAAAAATCATCCAAACATATCTGTTATCATTTACATGGCTAACATGAAACACTAATATAAAACATAGCCTAGCTAAAAGTTGCAGGTAGACTGCCACGGACTCTTAACTAGAAAAGGATTATTTTGCTCTGGAATAGCAGCTCACTAACTAAGTTATTTATAAATTCAGGTGCACAACTGTTTTTTGCACACTTTGGGAATAACTTGGTGATGGTGGTGCAGCAGTATCCTAAATAAGAGGAACAATCACTGGTAAGGAATTAACTGGATCAGGTACCAAAGATTCTTCCACTAGGTTAGATCAGAGGAACAGAAAGTCCTCCTGTAACATCCCTGGATTCAGTACTTGTTGAGATTACAACTGGTCCACATATGTTTTCCGTAAAATACCACAAGATAGTTTTACCAGGAATGAAATAGGTCCTGTGCATTTTACAAGTTCTCCAGGTACCTATTCCACTCCACAACTGTAGTTGCAAGTCCATACTATGTCTCCAACTCGAAAAGAATGATGACGAGTCTCATGTCATTAATCAATTTGCATATTTTGGGATTTGACTACATGTGAGGCAATATCAGGATGTAGCAGGTCCAACAGGCATGCAAAAGATTGCTTCAAGAAAAGAGTTATATGTGACTTCTGAGTAGTAGCATGTGGTGTGTTTCTGTAGACAAGCAAGAAATTATCCAGTTTCTGCTGATGACTCAAAACAGCATTGTTGGCTTTTAAGGCATGCTTAAGCATTTGTACAAAGCATTCTGCTTGTCCATTTGTAGCAGGATGATAAGGAGCTGAGCCTATGTGCTTCCATTTGAAGCTAGGTTTCAGAGTAGCAGCCGTGTTAGTCTGTATTCGCAAAAAGAAAAGGAGTACTTGTGGCACCTTAGAGACTAACAAATTTATTAGAGCATAAGCTTTCGTGAGCTACAGCTCCATCCGATTAAGTGAGCTGTAGCTCACGAAAGCTTATGCTCTAATAAATTTGTTAGTCTCTAAGGTGCCACAAGTACTCCTTTTCTTCATTTGAAGCTAGGAACTTCTGACGTTCTTCAAAACAGAATTGAGGTCTTTTGTCACTCACCAACTGTAACGGTAAACCAGATTGGCTAAACAAGGTACAAAGATGTCCAATGGTCTTAGTAGCTGTAATAGAAGTCATTCTGAAAACTTCTGGCCATTCTGAATGGGCGTCAACTACAACCAAAAACGTATAACCTTCTATAACCTTCTAAAAGTCCAGCAAAATCCACAAATCCAAGGGGTCAGAGGCCATGACCCAGGGTGTTGATGAGCTGGGCCAGGATCATGCTCAATTTGCTGACACATGGTACAGCACTTTGCCTTCGTCTCAATGTCTTTGTGGATCCCCAGCCACCAGACCTGACTCTGGGCTATGGCTTTCATCCATATAATGCCAAAATGACCTTCACAAAGAGCTTCCAAAACCTGAGATTGAATTGATTTCAGAATGATCACTCACATTCCCCATAAGATGCAACTATGATTCACAGATTATTCACATTGATGTGACACAATTGATGTAAACTGGGGATTATTTTGATCAACACTGTACCTTGTAGTACCATCCCCTTCACAAGAGAAAGTACTTCATCCTTAGCAGTTTCTCTGCTGATGTCTGTGGTAGTGATGGGTAATCCGTTCATCCAATTGAGATAGAACACTTCATCTGAAGTTTCTTTGGGTCAATGAGAACTTGGGCATGGCAGGCACAACAGCCCATCAGCACTGGTGTGCTGAGTTCCTTTAGGGAATTAAATAGTACAGGAATGAGCTGGACGTAGCAATGCCCATCTTTGTATACAAGCAGCAGCTAATGACAAAATTCCATGTTTCAGTCCAAAAATTGAAAGTAATGAGTGATGGTCTATTAGCAATGTAAAATATCTACCATACAGATAGGTATGGAACTTTTGAATTCTGAAGAAAATGATAAAAGCTTCTCATTCTATCTGCACATAGTTCTTCTCAGGAGTAGTGAGTGTTAGTGGTGCAAAGGTAATTGGTTTCTCCATGCCATTAGGAAAAATGTGGGAAATATCTCCACCCACTCCATGTGGTGAAGCATCATAAGTCAATTGAAATGGTAGTGAAGCAT
Source organism: Dermochelys coriacea (assembly GCF_009764565.3). Classification (NCBI taxonomy): domain Eukaryota; kingdom Metazoa; phylum Chordata; order Testudines; family Dermochelyidae; genus Dermochelys; species Dermochelys coriacea. The sequence continues at coordinate 332,603,219 of NC_050068.2, forward strand.
CAAAATGCATAAGAACTTCGACAGATTTCAACTGTTTCTTTGCTTCCTTAAATGCACACTCACATTCTTCAGTCCATTTCCATCTTTTATTTGCTTGTAATAGTTCATGTAGAGCTACCTATACTGTTGTCAGATTAGGCAGAAATTTACCGTAGCAGTTAAGCAGTCGTAAGAATGAGCATATTTGTGACACCTTCTCTGGTGGTGTAGACACTCTGACTGCAGCCCAAGCTCTGGGACCCTGTGAGGTCTCCAGCCCAAGCCAAATGTCTACACCATAATTTTACCATTCTGTGAGCCCGAGTCAGTTGACACAGGCCAGCAGCAGGTGTTTAATTGCTCTGTGGACATACGGTTAGGCACAATTCCCTCCCTGTGTTTATGTGCAGTAGGGTGCTGCTTCTGATTTTCAGAGAAGTAGGGAATTCATTCTACAGTGGATTTATATCCGGAGTTGTTATGGGTTCATATGCTAAGAGGCTTATCTTTATGTTTAGAAATTTAGGATACCGCATCAGAATAATCTGTCTTGTGTCTATTAGTGTTGACCAGGAGCATCATCTGAAATGATTTAATTGTCACCAAAGCTATTGCATCGTTCTCAAGATTACGGAAAACAGTGAGGCTTCATATTTTATTAACTTAATAACTAATCAATCCAACTGGAAGTCTAATCTATTTTCATTTGTTCTCACAAGCTATATATTGGGTTCCTTTAATTTCCAATATTTTCACTCAGGCTCCAGGTAAAATACTAGCTGAGTTGCATGTGAGAGGAGTGTCCTCTGAGGGGTTAATTGCTCAATATTGATATAGAGCAGCTCCATGGCACAAGTTGCTGTTTCTCTTCTGTTGGGAGGAGAAGGCTGAGGTTGCACTCCCTGCCAAAAAATGCATGGACTTCAGCCTCCAGACCATGTATATGTTGCAGGATTGGCAGAAGACATGGAGCCATCTATGCAGAATTCAGCTGCTCCAGAAACCTCCCCTCTTCCTTGTGGCCCCAATTCAGGTGCTTACATTATGTGCTTCAGTCCTAATGACTAAAATGGGATCTAAGCACAGGATGAAAATTAAGCAGGTGCCTGAGTGCTTTGATGCACCAGGTCCTGAAAGATGGGAGCCAGGAATGAGAGGCTGTGTTGGAAGGTCACAGCCTCAGGCTGTAATAACTTTCCTGTTATACATGGGAGGATGGGCTGACATTTTTCTGCCTTTCTCCCCATTTATATCTCTTAATTTTTCTCATAACTATTTGGTTTAATCTTCTGGTCATATTTATAGACACCATTTGGCCACCCTTGCTCATACAGTATTGTCTTACCTTGTGGGTCATTCCATTGGGTTCAGTGGCACTATATGGGGAGCAAGGTGTTATTCAAAATAAGTATAGGTGTGTGAAGAGCCATATCCTCACTCTGGTGGTAAGGAGACTAACAAGTTCTCTGGGTCTGTCCAGAACTAACAAGGGGCACCTGTGAGGCTTCGTCTGCCTGGAGGGGGGAGCTTAAAAAAAGGAAAACCTGCCACAGGAAGGGATGGTGAACAGGAAGAGGACTGACACACCTCTACCTCAGAGACTGCTGACCCTAGAGATAGATCAGCCAAGAGGGAGACAGTCATAGGCTGCACCACTCCAAAAGTGCATGGGACAGCTGTAAAGCAGATGCCCCAAGAGGAGGGGCTGGAGATAAACCCTAATTAAAGACTATAGACTTGCTGATAAGTTAAGCCCAAAGGGCTGACTCCAGAAAGACTGTCTAAGAGACAGACCACCTTTGCCTTTCTTTTCTTTCTCTTGGGTTCTCCTCTCTCATAGGGGAAAGAGAGAGGAAAGGACTTTTCTTTTGTTTGTTTCTCTTAGAGAACCCCTCATATGATAGAAACTTGGGGGAGGATATTTATAAACAACATGAAGCAGAGTCTGGTGGGGATGCGAGGGAGCCCCATACCCTACAAGGTCACAGAATAAGGCCCTGTGAGGGGAACAGTAAAACCCCTGATTTTTAATCCTTTTAGAAAAGGTTTAGGGCATACTGAGCCATATTTGCCTCTTTCATGCATCAAATGAAGTTATTGACCCCAGTGTGGAAAGGCTGTAAAACACCCCCAAATTGGACTGGAAGAGTCTCACCCTGATTTTGTACAGATATCAATGACCACCCAAGGTATCAGGCAGTGGAGAATCAAGTCCACACACTAAAAGTCATCTATCATGAGCTAGAATTTTTTAATTAGTCTATTAAAAAATATTTCCCTTGATTCTTCGTGGAATGCCATGAAGATGATAAGCAATATACTGATACTGGCTGTTACATTTATGTTCCCACTCCTTGTAAATTAGGATGAACAGGCCTTGATACATCTGACTGATATTTTTTCCTCCCTGTGCAATGTTCTTTCCCTTGTCAGTAGCAAACCACAGGCTTACTGATAACATTGAAGAGGAGTTGCCTTGGATATATCTTCTTAGAAAAAATCAGAGGGATTGAACATATATGTATCACAAGAATGTCCAGAGTTGTTTTAACTAATGCTAAGAGAGTATTGAAAGGGATAAAAAACCTCCATGCTTCAGAGTTTAAAATCAGTTTCTTAACTTTTAAAGAATGGGGGAGACATTCATGGGAGGCAAATTATTCCACATCTACCTACAGTGGGGTATCTTGTACTTTCCTCTGAAACGTCTGGTACTGGCTAATCTTAGTGACAGGATACTGAACTAGAGCATGGGTCTGATCCAGTGCCTAAGTTGGGGTACTTTGCATTTGTCCTTATTGAATTTCATCCTATTTACTTCAGGTCATTTCTCCAGTTTGTCCAGATCATTTTGAATTTTAATCCTATTCTCCAGAGCACTTGCAACCCCTCCCAGGGTGGTATTGCCCACAAACTTTGTAAGTGTACTCTCTATGCTTCATAAGTAAACTTATCTTCAGTGTTCTTCTGTCCACTTGAGTTCTTTGAATTCACCCAGCTGTTTTCTATCTGAAATAGATTCACTGTCCAAGGGACAAAGTATTTGTACTTTTATTATAGTTTGGGGAGGGTTCTCAGTTGTGATAATCCTTCTTTCCACTTCATTTGCTGCATGCCTATACAGCATAATCTTCTATTTTGTTCAGGCTTAATTTTTCTTCCAGTTAACTGTCACATTACTTAATCGAATCTTATAGTTCATAACAAATTGCATTTTGAGCAGTATGATAATTTCTGCAACTCTGAACTAGTCCAGATGTGTGTTTGTTATTTTGGTGTACAGAGAGTTTCCAAATAGATATTGAAGGGAAATATTCCAAATGCGCACTTCTTTCTATGAGCATATGTAGCAATTGTAAGTACAATACACAGTGTATGTGATACACACAAGCACATCAAGGCTAAGACCACACCATATGTAACACTTATGCGCACGTCAACGCTAAATCCATGTGCCTACAGTTCTATGCATGTATCAGACTGTTCTGAGGTATTGTCTTTTCCAAAAGGTGCATTATTTCAGTAGAATCTGGAGACCATAACTCATAATGATGCACCATTGTGTTAGGCATCGTACAAACACTGGTTCAAGCCCCCAAGAGCTTAGTCTAAATATATAAGACAGAGGAGGGCTGTGAGAGGAAACAGAATCATGGAGAGGTGAAGTGACTAGACCCAGTTCACACAGTAGGTCTGTGGCAGAGTCAGGAATTGAACTAGGCCTCCTGACTCCCATTCTAGTGCCTTCATTATACCATACTGCCTCCAATTTTAGGGATTAGAGATTTACTTAGTGGCATTAGGAACATCATGTAATGAAGTCTGCTGTAAGGCTATGCTTACCTGCATCTTACATGGTAGTTCAGTAATAATTGCTCAGTTTTAATGTCTTCAAGCACTTCCTTCATTGTCCAGTACTAGTTTACAACAAGTTTAATCATTCCAATGCTAGTATTACAACTCCAACAAGCTGCAGAACTGAAATGTTAAAACAAAAGGAGCCCACAAGCAAGGAGTGGACAAGAACCTCAACTTCATTAGCAAGTAGAAAACAAAATAAAGAGATTACATGCAAATATTTTGAAACTGCAACAAAAATCTTGCTAAGTAGGGGGTCATTTGAACAACCTATAGGAACAAACAATTAATATTACTGCAGATTTTTAATGAATTTGTCTCCAGTCTGCCCAAGAATTTTTCCATGCTGTACCTCTTGCCTATTAAAATAAAAATAGTAACAATAACATTAAATGGGTTTGTTCTAGTGAGAAACTGGCTTATTAGGCTAGTATACCGCTGTGTGAACAAACAGTAGATTTTCAATCTTTAGTCACATGCAACAAAGTAGCCAGAATTCTCTCCAGGGTAAACCAGCACTTGCTTGCAATGGGCCACTGCTTTATGTTTGCCTTTAGTTTGAATTTTCTTGTGGGGTTCGGATCTGGGAGCCTACCAGCAGGCTTTAATTATGGCTTGTATATATTTCCCCAGGTAACCCTGGATTAATGAGACCAAATACCAAATTAGAGAAGAGTTTGCTTACATAAAAAGAGGTTTCTCCATATTCATTCTTGGATCTCAAATATCCAGCAGCTCCACTATAACCTAAAAAGCATGTGACACGAAGGAGGCAAGACTAGATGATCACAGCAGTGTTTTTTGCCCTTAAATTCTATGATAAATAATTAAGTTTTACATTGTCATTATTCATATTCATTATTCAGAGACTCAAGTGCAACTGCACCCACTCACCCCAAAAAGGGAGACAGACGCTTGAGAAAGAGAAACGATGTGTTCAAAAGGTGCAATATTCTATATATTCATATACGGAAAATGATAAGTGTTCTTGAACAGGCAAAGTAAATGATAGAGCCATTCTAAACTGAGTTGATAGCATAAATCAAAGTAGTGAAGGTAAGAGATATCGTGATCCCTTAACCTACCAGTGAAATGCAGACACAGCTGATGTGTAGAACAGCAATTATTTATCAGTGCACAGCAATATTACAAGTGACAGTTGATACATCGAGGAGAAATAAGTAGGCAGAAAGTAATCACCAAGTTAGATATCAGTTAGGACATCATGGGTAACACTAGTCATATGAAAAGTGCCAGGAGATGTTTAGTGGCCAGCGGTGTTCAGGACTTTGACTCTAAGTGCCATCTGCATGAAACAAAGTTTGTTTGGTTAAACTTTCCTGGTTAGGAAGGGAAGTGAAAGCAATATCACATACTCGGGCTAGCAGCCTGAGTACAAACTAAAGGAGTTCAGGCAGGTTTGCACTCATGCAGTTAGCCCCGCAGCTACACTGCTATTTTTAGCATGCTAGCTCAAGCAGAGCCAGTGTATATCTGTGTACCTGAGCTGGGGACATACCGTATGTGATGTGATGATTAAGAGATCAAATGCAATTGCTGGATGCATAAAGTAAGGAAATAGGAAACAGAAGCAAGCAGATGTCACCACCACAGTATATGGCATTAGTGAGACGATTACTGAAATACCATGTACACTTCTGATATCAACACTTTAAAAAGGACAAATTGAAAGGAGTTCAGCAAAGATCTACACAAATGATTCACTATAAGGCAGGTTTTCCAGACACTGAGGCTAAAAAGTTCAATCTATTTAGTTTATACAAGAGAAAGTTAAGAATAAAGCTGGGTGAAATTTTGTGGCTGAAATTTTTCTATGAAATAATGCAGATTTGGGTCAAATTCAGCAAAAAAAATCCCTCGTTTGAGTTTTTTTTAATTCAAAATTACTTTTCATTAGGATTTTTTTTTTTTAGTTTTCAGTTTGCCAAAAACAATTGAAAATGTTTTATTTTTGGAACATCCAGAGAAATGAAAAATCCATTATTCATACATCTCTTCTAAGGAGTGACTTGAGCACAATCTGTAAGTAACCATATGGGTAAACGGGAAGAAGAGGGTTCTCTAATCTAGCAGACATAGGTGTAACCATGGCTGGAAGCTAAAGCTAGACAAATTCAGATTGGAAAGTGAAGCAATTAATTATTGGAACAACTTTCCTCAGGATGTTGTGTATTCGCCATCATTTGAAGTCTTTTAATCAAGATTGAATCTCTCTCTAAAATGTTTTCTAGCTCAACCACAAGATATGGCCTTAACACAGGAATACCTTGGTGAAATTCTAATGCAGGTGTTATGCAGGAGCTCAGATGAACTGATTGTAGTAACCCCTATTATGGCTCTATAATCCATGAATCTTAGTTAGAGTTAAGATCATTTAAATCCAGTTTGACTCCATTGAGTCACTCTGAATTTAAATCATTAAACTCAGAATTTGGCTGGTCCATACTGTTGAACTTTCTGCAGATCTTAAGAAAGGCACTAGACAATATTCATAAGTATGACTTCAGTGGCACACATATCTTCTTTTGTGCTGCCTTCTGCACCTTTGGAAGACAAGTACTAAAGTGTGTGTGTCTTAAAAAAACAGTGGCTCCCTGATTTTGACATTGCAGAGTACATTGTATATGGTAATATGCATAGCAAGAAATCAAAGCACAGAGGGCAAGTGGTTTCCTATTACTCTGAGCAGTCTGTTATGCCTGCTCATCTGAACCCAGAGTTATTTTTAAAATGACCATAAAGCCAGAACTACTCCTAGAGACTTTTTCTAAATTTCCATAATACACAGGATATCTCTTGGTTTTTGAATTGCTTTTTTTGGCTGCTTTCACTTTTATTGCAGGTAGTATCTTATGTTGCCTTTTGGCTTATTTATCTTCTAGCACGCTTTATGTTGGACCATTACTGAGTGATTGGGAGGGATGTGTTCCAGTAAGGCAAATATTTTAAGGGGCCAATGAGTCTGTTACAGTGTAATTGTTAAACTGGAGACTCATGACATTCTAGGTTTGTGGGCAGTTATGCAGAGAAATCTTCCAGGTGGGCTTTGAACTATGAACATGGATTTACCTTGTGCTCTGGATTCCTTTGTTTGTTTTTCTTTTCTACATGTCTGCATTAGGGAAATAGTTTTTCATTCTTTCAACTGTTGTTTTACAGGGGCACATATTTCACCTTGTAATTATATTTGTCCAGGGCCTGGAGGAATGGGAGACCAAAGTTTCCACAGGCTTCCTGAAGAATTTCCATGCAGTTTAGACACTGTGGTATTTTATTCCGCACACATATATTTGGTTAATAATGATATGAAGGAAGTAAAACCTTCATTGTTATGTTGGTCTCTTGCTATGGAAAAGTTTGAGCAATTCTTTCAGAAGTCATTGTTAACTGAAATGCTAGAAGCCATGGGCCAAAACTTTCAAAAAAAGGCCACTGATTTTGGATGCTCACTGGAGATACCTGTAGGCCTGTCTTTCAGTGGTAGTCCAGCTCCAATTGACTTTAATTGGAATTGTATGTCTTCAGGACTTCTGAAAAAATAGGCTAAGACTTAAAACTAAGATTTCCAAAATCAGTGGCCACTCTTGAAAATCTTAGCATTTGCACATGTAAGAGCTGCCCTTTCTCAGGTCAGTAGTGCAGTTATTTCTTCGCTAATCTGATTTTGCCAGCCTTACAATCAATAACTCCTTATCTGTGAGTTGCTGCATTACCCACAAGTCATGCCATTCATTGTAAAGTACTACTGAGTATAAGGGTGTTAAAGTCAGCGCCCTACTAAATTAACTTTACTGGTTACTTTTTGGCAACTTTTCATATAATTAATATAATTATGCTCATGATAAATCATGATTGGATCACATTCAGCGGTCAGTACTCATTATTTATTCAGCCAAACCACATTTTGAAATCAGTGTTTGACTTCAGTGGCAGTCTCACCTGAATAAAAAGTAACAGCCTTGCCATTTGACTAGTTGTTGATAATGATTACTGTGAGTGAGACTGTGACTTGGACTATATGGACACACATGGGCCAAAGGAAGAGTAATACCCCTTTGCTCTCCTGCATGACCTACCTGCACTTTGGACCAGGTGTCCAGGAATAACTGAGGAACAGGTACAGGAGAACTATCATGGTCATGGCAGTTATCTGCCATCTGTTGGTCCAACCCATCTAAATGATTTTGATCCATTTACCACACCATTTTGCACAAGGCTAAATGAAACTGTGTTCCTTTCTCCTGCACCAATGCTGACTATTTAGAGATGTTTAAAAATAACTTTCTGAAAGAAAACCATGGGAGCTTCAAGAAACTGGTGTTCTCTATTGCTGCAAAGCTAAAACGTACTTACAGACTGGAGTAACATTCTCATTAGAACTCAAATAAACATAGAGTGATAAGGTCCAGTGATAGTGATAGCTGCAGATTCCTGGTTTGAAATCTTCTGAAATGTCAAGGAGCTTGGACTCTTCAAGCACGCACCATAGATTCAACCTGGCTGACACAGGAAAGCAAGAACTGCACCTCCCTGAACAAGCTGGTGCTTCTAAACTCCTGCAGGAATCATCCCCAGAGAGGGTAGTCAGTGTTTGTATTGCCAGCCTCCCTCAGGGTTTCCAGGAGTAGCTCTCAGTTGTGGCTGGGACTCCACAGAACACTAGATACTATCATCATAGGTGATGGAACTTGAGGTACTGGGGGTGCGGCAGAATCCCCAGGCTTGAAGTGGTTGCCATCATACTCAGGGTTTACAATTTGATTCAATGGCTCTCAGCATTTCCTTACTATACAAATTGTTCCAGCCCTGCTGACTATCATGGTGAGAAGTGCTAATGGCTTGTCTTTAGGGAAAGAGTCATTGATATACAAGTAGAACTCTATCAAATCTATGATCCATTTCATGGGCAGAGGGTTTTTAAATTGATCAATTTCACATTTACATCTGAAAATTTCACAGTGGTGTAACTCTGGGGGTCCTGAGTTGGGTGACCAGATATCCTGTTTTTAAAGGGACAGTCCTGTATTTAAGACCTCCTGCAGGTATCCCGACTTTTTCTTAAAAGTGGGCAAATTGTCCCATATTTTCTGTCTCCCCCCATCAGTATTAGCAGATCCTGCTGTTGGTTGGATCCCTGCTCAGCAGCCGGCTCCCACGAGCAGTGAGTGGGGGGGTCCAGTGGCTGACGATGAGGATGGGTGTGCAAAGCTGGTGGTGGGGCCAGCCGCTCCCCCTGCTGGTCCATCAGTGCAGCCCCCGCGGTGTGGCAGTTCTCATCTAGCATGGCTTTGCCCCCCATCCCATTTCCCGCTGCAAATGGCTGTGTGCTGTGGTGGCTGGTGAGTGCAGGCAAGTGCCAGGCAGCGGTCGGTTACGTGTCGCCTCTGCTACCCATAAGCCCATTACGTGCTCCCCCTGTCACTGTCTTCTCCCTGCGTTTGCCCCTTTGCCCTCCCCATCCCCGCTGCTCCTCCATTTCTCCCCCGGCGGGCACATCCTGCTCCCAGCGCGGCGCAGTGAACCAGCCCCGGGTCGGGAGTGCTCAGCTGACCAACAGCCTGGCCAGCAGACTCCTTTCTTCCCCCACTGCCTCTGGCTGGGCTGGTACCCCGGGAAAGCCCAAGATCCTCCATCCTGGGGCACTTTCCAGGAGGAGCTGAGTCCTGCATGTGCCAAAGCCCCGCACAGCACTTGCAAGGGGAAGCCTCTCCAGCCCTCTGCTAAGCTCTGGAGTGGTGCACGGGGGTGGAGGGGAGAGAAGGGATTTCCAGACTTCATACCCCAAATCTGCAGGCTCCACAGCAGCCCCTGGGGTAGGGGATTAGTACCCTCTTCACCCCCCAGCATGCCACTCTGGGTACTGCCCCCAGAGAGTCCGGGTCTGCTCCGTCCCCTAGGCATCCTTCCCTGCTGAGCCACCTCTCTGGCCCGGTTCGCTGAAGCCCCTGCAGTCAGGTTCCCTGGGCCCTGGTACACAGTGCATCCCTAGGTGCTTAACCCCTTCCTGCCCACACTGTAGCCAGGGAGACAGGAGACAGCTGGGTTATGTCAGTGGCCAGTAGCAGCCTGGAGGGGTTAGCTGCCTTTTGACACTGCAGGCAGGAAGGGACAAGCTGCTTCCAGCCACAGAGAAGTGGGTGGGGGAGATAAGCTCTGCAAAGACACGGGCCAGGTCATCCCCCCACACACTCCTTCCCTGCAGCTGGAAGCAGCTCCCATCCCTTCCCTCCCACACAGTGCCAAAAGGCTGCTGCTGGCCATGTTCTGGTGTGAACCCTGGCAGAAATCTGGGGGTGGGGGGGAGGGTATGAGACCCTGCATGCCTTCCCCCGCGACACACACTCTTGTTGCCTTGGGAAGACTTGGTGCGAGGTACCAGGAGAGGCGGGTGCATCCTAGGGGCCCAGTCAGGCATGGAGGGCAGAGAGCACCAGGCAGGGAGGGTCGGGTCAATCAGTCACCCCCCCCGCCCCCGTGTGAGAGCAGTGTACAGGAGTGTGTATGTCACCTCTCCCCATGGGAGCGGGGTAGGGAGGGTGTGTCACCCCCGCCCTGTGTGAACCCTAAAGCCTTAAAGATAAGAAGGTAAATAAAAAGAATCCAATTACGGAGTATTTCTTTTTAATGGGGGCTCACTCAACCTGATGTTAATATGAATGTTTGTACTGCATAGTTCTGATGGATTGCCGTTGAACTCACTTGAATACAAGTAATTTTACCAAGTGTCCCGTATTCAGCATAGGGAAATATGGTCACCCTAGTCCTGACCCATACGAGAGTTGTGGGGGGGTCTAAAAGCTGCTGTTTGAACTTGGCTTCAGAACTTGGCTCTGAAGGCAGCAGCCACAGAGTTTCCGGCAGCTGGAAAATATAACTAGAGATGAGTCTGATCTCCCCCACACCCAACCTGCCCCGCCTAGCCCCGCACCTCCCCGAGAGCAGCTGAGCATAAGAACATAAGTATGGCCCTACTGGGTCAGAACAAAAGTCCATCTAGCCCTGTATCCTGTCTTCCAACAGAGGCCAGTGCCAGGTGCCCCAGAGGGAATGATCAGAACAAATAATCATCAAGTGATCCATCCCCTGTCGCTAATTCCCAGCTTCTGGCAAACAGAGGCTAGGGACACCATTGCTGCCCAGCCTGGCTAATAGTCACTGATGGACCTATCATCCATGAATTTATCTAGTTCTTTTTTTAACCCTGTTATGGTCTTGGCTTTCACAACATCCTCTGGCAAGGAGTTCCACAGGTTGACTGTGCATTGTGTGAAGAAATACTTCCTTTTATTTGTTTTAAACCTGCTATCTATTAATTTCATTTGGTGGCCCCTAGTTCTTGTGTTATGAGAAGTAGTAAACAACACTTCCTTATCTACTTTCTCTACACCAGTCATGACTTTATAGACATCAATCATATCCCCTCTTAGTCATCTCTTTTCCAAGCTGAAAAGTCCCAGTCTTATGAATCTCTCCTCATACGGAAGTCGTTCCATACCCCTAATCATATGTGTTGGCCTTTTCTGAACCTTTTCCAATTCCAATATATCTTTTTTGAGATAAGGTGACCACATCTGTACAAAGTATTCAAGATGTGGGTGTACCATGGATTTATATAGAGGCAACATGATATTTTCTGTCCTATTATCTATCTCTTTCTTAATTATTCTCAGCATTCTGTTCACTTTTTTGACTGCCGCTGCACATTGAGTGGATGTTTTCAGAGAACTATCCATAATGACTCCAAGATCTCTTTCTTGAGTGGTAACAGCTAATTTAGACCCCATAATTTTATATGTATAGTTGGGATTATGCTTTCCAATGTGCATTACTTTTCAAGGGAAGAAGAACGCCTATCACTCCCCAGCCCAGCAGACTAGCAGCTGGAGCCTGGTGAATGGTAGGAGGGCCCCAGCCCTGCCCCTCTACCTCCCCTCCAATAGCTAGATTTCACATGGGAGTTCTGGTTTCACAGTTTGCGACATGTTCTTCAATGCCATGAATTTGGTAGGGCCTTATGCATAAGCACACAGGAGAAAACTCACATATGGGAAGAATTACAATGCCATATAGTAACCACACCCACACTGAGTTTGTCTTGTAGTTAAAAGTCTGAGGCTTTTTTGTGTATTGGGGAAGAGGGGGGATGGTTAATGGCCAGGCCATGTGGCTCCTGATGAAGAAATGTGGATTAGGGCAGTGGGTCTGCAGGTTATGCCTAAGATTTTCAGTGAGGTCCGCACCTCCATTCTAACTTTTTTGGAGGTCCACAAATGCAAAAAGGTTGAAAACCAATGGATTAGGGGTTTATAGGTGTAATCAGCTATGGTATGGTGAGCATTCCCTTTGGCTATGAGACCCAGGAAAGAGACAGGGGCGAGAGAGCTGTTTCTGGGGAGAAGGCAATGGTGCCAAAGGGAGTGGCCTGGGTGCAGTTTGTTGTTGTGTCCCGTTCAAGGAAATCATACACATTTTGTAAATAAACAAATTATACTAACATACCTGGCTCTATGTCACCAATTTCCATGCCAAACAGTAAAATGATCAGGAAGGCCCCATAGATATGTAGTGATGGGCACTGATCAGAACTCTAATGGTGTATGTGTGTATATATATTGTGACAGGGTCAGGCCAGTTGGCTACAGGAGAGTGATAGAAGGCAGATATATTAGCCCCAGGTTAAGCAGGTTCCTTGTCCCTGGATAAGGTAACAGGGGCAGTTCCAGAACAATCAGGAACTTGCTGGAACCAATTAGGGCAGACAGGCTAATTAAGACACCTGGAGCCAATTATGAAGCTGCTAGAATCAATTAAGACAGGCAGGCTAATCAGGGCACCTGGTTTTAAAAGGACCTCACTTCAGTCAGTGAGGTTTCGTGCACAAGGAGCTGAGAGTGAGAGGGTGTGCTGCTGGAGGACTGAGGAATACAAAAGCTATCTGGCACCAGGAGGAAGGGCCTGTGGTGAGGATACAGAAGGTGTTGGGAGGAGGCCATGGGGAAGTAGCCCAGAGAGTTGTAGCTGTCACACAGGTGTTACACGAAACACTGTAGACAGCTGTCATCCACAGGGCCTTGGGCTGGAACCCGGAGTAGAGGGTGGGCCTGGGTTCCCCCCATCCCCCCAACTCACTATTGGATACAGGAGGAATTGACCTGGACTGTGGGCCCCACCAATTCCTGGCTTGTCCCCTGACCCACTAGGTGGACCAGCAGATACTGCGGGGATTGTTCTCCTTCCTTTTCCCCATGCTGGCCAGTGATGAGGTTAGCTGAGTGAACAGTAGGTTTGAGCCACTAGCAAAAGTGGCCAAACTGAGGGCTACCGTGAATCTCTGAGGTGAGCAAATCCGCCAATAAGCGCAGGACCAACCAAGGCAGAGGAGGAACTTTGTCACAATATACACCTCTCAGACATGCTCATTGGGAAGCTCCCACTGAGATCAGTGGGGCTAGGACAATGGCAAAGGATAGTGTGGGGAGATTTGGGAAACATATGCAGGAGCCATATGTAGATCTATAATATCTGCCTCAAATGATTGACTGAATAAGTGGGGGCTGCTTGTGGGGATGTGCTGACTCAGTAGATCCCCTGGCCTCCCTAGGTCACACCTACTCCCGGCAAGAGTTCCATCTCGGGGGCAATCTTGGCTGACTACAATGATGCTACAAGGGTTTGCAGTGCCTTGTGTCACCCCATACTCTCTCCATCATAGATTTGTGTATCAGCTGGGGCCCTTTCAATGGGAGCAGGATCCACTTCTCAGTATGACAATATGTTACCGGAGTCTTTAAAGGAGTTTGATATACAGTTTTTATGAGAAATTCTCTGTAAAACTATGTTATATTTATTTAGTCAATCTTTAGAGACATACTTTCCATGAAATATTTACATTTGGAAAGTAAATAAAAGATGTATTTAATTTTCCTTTAGTATCTCAGCATGGATAAATTTCTTCAAGCTGAGCACTACAGTTCATAATGAGAGAGATTTTGCTAATATTCTTATATGTGGTTTATGGAGATTTTGTATTCATTCCTGAAGGGGAAATGATATTAAAACATTATTAATATTGTAAATGATCTTAAAGAGTTGCTGATTTAAATGTTACATCCAACTTCTGTGTGATTTTCTTGTCTAGGGCCTGTTGCAAATCCGTACATTCTTTTTGAGTTCCGTAATAAAATTCAGATACTATATTTTAAAAAGTCCTCTGTTAGGGATTCAGTTCTTTAAACTGAGATTTTGGTAAATGCATTATGTGGAGGAAACAACACATTGGGAATTTGTACCATTCTGGTTTGGTAAATATAAAAGTGAAAAATTGGGGGTTATTTTTAAGTTTTTTTGTAAAAAGAGAAATTAACAAATGCACATATCAGTTAAAGCCACAGTTCCATGGGCCAAGGTCTTGGATACTAACTCAGCTTCCCTTTGAAACTTATGGGAGTTGCATGCTTGTGTCTTAGAGCAGAATTTGACCGGCTCTCTAATTCTGCAATAACACACAGCACATATGGTTTCTCACAAAAAGTTAAATAGTGAAACAGAATCTTAACTACAGTGACTGTGCTTAGTCACAAATGTTCAAAAACACCTTTCTTTTAAAAAGGAAAAAATAAATCAGTTTCTTTTGTCATTACAAATTTAAAGGAACTACATTTTAAAGCTACAGCAACAACTGAATTATCTACAAAATTGTCAGACACATAGATGAACATAATTTGTTCGGGAAGAGTCAACATGTCTTTTGTAAAGTGCAATCATGCAAACCAATCTACTAGAATTCTTTGAGGGGATCAAGTATGTGAACAAGGGGGATCCAGTGGATATAGTGTACTTAGATTTTCAGAATGCCTTTGACAAGGTCCCTCACCAAAGGCTCTTAAGCAAAGTAAGCTGCCATGGGATAAGAGGGAAGGTTCTCTCATATATTGATAACTGGTTAAAAGATAGGAAATATAGGGGAGGAATAAACGGTCAGTTTTCAGAATGGAGAGAGGTTAATAGTGGTGTCCCCCAGGGGTCTGTACTGGGACCAGTCCTATTCAACATATTCATAAATTATCTGGAAAAAGGGGTAAACAGTGAGGTGGCAAAATTTGCAGATGATGCAAAACTACTCAAGACAGTTAAGTCCCAGGTAGATTGCGAAAACCTTCAAGACAGAAAATATCATATTGCATCTATATAAATCCATAGTACACCTACATCTTGAATACTGTATGCAGATGTGATTGCCCTATCTTAAAAAAGATATATTGGAATTGGAAAAGGTTCAGAAAACGGCAACACAAATGATTAGGGATATGGAATGGCTTCTGTATCAGGAGAGATTAATTAGACTGGGTCTTTTCAGCTTGGAAAAGAGATGACTAAGAGGGGATATGACTGAGGTCTATAAAATCATGAGCGGTGTGGAGAAAGTAAATAAGGAAGTGTTATTTACTCTTTCTCATAACACAATCACTAGGGATCACCAAATGAAATTAATAGGCAGTAGGTTTAAAACAAATAAAAGGAAGTATTTTTTCACACAACGCATGGTCAACCTGTCGAACTCCTTGTCAGAGGATGTTGTGAAAGCCAAGACTATAACATGGTTCAAAAAAGAACTAGATAAATTCATGGAGGATAGGTCTATTAATGGCTATTAGTCAGGATGGGCGGGGATAGTGTCCTTAGCCTCTGTTTGCCAGAAACTGGGAATGAGTGACAGGGGATGGATCACTTGATGATTACCTGTTCTGTTCATTCCCTCTGTGGCACCTGGCATTGGCCACTGTCGTAAGACAGGATATTGGGCTAGATGGACCTTTGGTTTGACCCAGTATGGCCATTCTTATGTTCTTATGCAGCTCATGCAAATGGATCCCTACATGTTTTACAAATCAAATCAATGAGACCACCTGAATGAACAAGTCAAGCAAGGTTTGACCCTATATGTAGGTGGGAATCATTTAACTTTCCACTGAGGGGCAGCTGATGCTGCTGTGAAACCATAGCCACTAACAGCAAGTAGATAGCAATCCTGAGTGATTGCTGCCCCAGCCAGTGTTCCAAGACTATTCGCAGCTAGGCCAAGTGAAAGGAAGCACCCGCAGAAGTAGGAAGAGGCACTAGTAAATTCTGACTGAGGAAGGGAGCAGGCAGCAATTTCCAAATGGAATGGAAACAAGGAGGCAGTGGAACGGGGATAGGAGTGGTGCACATATGGTAGGGTGACCAGATAGAAAGTGTGAAAAATCGTGATGGGGGTGGAGGGTAATAGGTGCCTATATAAGAAAAAGCCCCGAATATTAGGACTGTCCCTATAAAATCAGGACATCTGGTCACCCTAACATATGGGGAGGCACATTTCCTAGGCAGCAATAGCAGCCCCTCAACCCACAGGGGAAGAGGCAATGGGCTGATTCTTTACACTCATCTTCTAGAGGAAGGGAGCACTGCAGGAAAATAGTGCTTGTACAATCTTGACTGCTCAGTGGCTTCCCACCTCTCTAAACTGTATCTTTCAGATTCAAGTAGCTGGCTGTCAGCTGTACCTCACGCAACTGACTCAGATGTAGTCAATGGGGGTGGGGTTCCCACTGAAGCTTGACACTCATATGGAGGTGGGACCCAGGCCTACAGCAATGTTAGTCCTCCTAATGCAGAATGGGGAGACATGTGAAGGAGCCATGGTGAAGTGTTGAAGGGGACCGTGTGTGAGAAAAGTAGAACAAGGAGTAATGTGAAGAAGGGGTACATGTGTAAGGGGTAGGGGCAGGGGTAAGATCCATCAGTGGAAAAAAAGGAGCTCTGAGAGAACCAAAATGGGTATTTGACTAACACACTCAAATTAATTTGATTGTTCTTAAGTAAAGCAACATGTGATCACAAACAGTCAGGCGTTGAAACCTCTAATTGCACGGCCCCTTACCTTGAAAGGCTCCACCTCCAGTTCCCACTGTCATATTGCTGTGATGTTGGTTTATAACTGATTCATAGGCAGGAGTTCCAGCTGCTTGATTCCTGTAGTCCAGGGATCAGTAACCTTTAGCACGTGACTGGGCCGATTTGTTTACCTGCAGTGTCCACAGGTTCGGCTGATCGCAGCTCCCACTGGCTGCAGTTCGCTGTTCCAGGCCAATGGGGGCTGCGGGAAGGGTGGCCAGCACATCCCTCAGCCCGCGCCGCTTCTCGCAGCCCCCACTGGCCTGGAACGGTGAACTGCGGCCAGTGGGAGCTGCAATCAGCCGAACCTGCAGACACTGCAGGTAAACAAACTATCCTGGCCCACCAGCGGATTTCCCTGATGGGCCACGTGCCAAAGGTTGCCAATCCCACTGGTAGCCCCTCACACTTTCTTGGAGGCCTCACATCCACCTACTGAGCCAGCTCAACACTAGTTAACTCGTGAGATCTGACAGGTTCACAGCACAACGTAACCTACTCCGAAAGGGTCAAATCATGGCTAGCTACCTTCATCCTGAGTAACAGCACAGCAACAGAAGATGGCTCCACAAAGCCATTACTTTCCCTCGCTCCTTTTTCTACCACCCCATCCATATGTATGTGTGTGTGTGTGTGTGTGTTCAGGTGCGTGCTTATAGACAAACACAACAAAATACATTTATGCAAAATTGTCAATCAAACCACAAATCAGCAAAGCAAAAATAACCCTTTACACCTTTAAAGCACTGTACAAAACTGACCAATTTAAACTGAAAACACATCAGTTGGGGAACTGCAACACAGAAAAAGGTGAAGGGACTAGGCCAAGAGTGCACACTAAGTCAGTGACAGAGGTGAGATTAAGATTTGAGAATGCCTGGGTCCCAGTTACAATCTCTATCTACTAGACAACCCTGGCTCTCACTCAGCTCATCCAAAAACAATAAGACCTAAGTGACAAACTGAAAAATTTACCTGTCTTTATTACACAATCAACATTCTGTACCAGATCTTCACCTAACATAAATCAGTGTTGTTTGAATGGATTACAGTAATTTACGCCAGCAGAGGATCTGACCCACTGATTTCTAACTAAGAATATGTCATTTTATATTAGTAAGTCTGCACTGTTCTGAACCAATAGAATTTTTATTTATTTTGTTTAAAGAACTGACCCAAAGAGTCAAAGACACAAAGTATCAAATACTTGGAAATTTTAGTCTTTTTTTTATCAACAGTAAGATAAATGATGTGATGGATTAATCTGAGCTAAGAAAATATAATCAAGGCCAAATGTAGACAAAGACTAATGCTGTTCAGGGGAACACACTGAAAACAAACTGATGTTAACCTCTAGTAACACCAATAGCTGCAGCCATATATAAAGATAAAGAGATAAAGTTCAGCTTCAAACCTGACTATTGTGGGATTTTCCATACTCCCCATCATTGCAGCATCTAAATATTTCCCTGGTAAGTTAAATTCCTAATAGATTTCACAAAGTTCTGCTCTTCTCCCCTCACTGGTTAAGGATGACTGAGCTAAACTCTTTTTTTTTTAATTCATCATCATGCTAATTATGGTGGAAACGCTCCATAAAAGAGGAGAGAAAATTATAGATGCAGATGAGTTACCATGATTGTAAACACCTTCCCTGGGACTGACAGCAGCATTATTCCCCTATAATTAGAGCAAGCTAATCACTCTCCTTTTATGAAAAAAGGGATAATACAGCCCTTGTCCAATCTTCTGTAATGTGACCGGTTTCCCAAACTTTTATGATCACTCTATGAAGCCATTGAACTAAATCTGGCCTCCATTCCTTAGCAGTTCTGATGAACTATTGTCAAAACCAGATGATTTAATCGTTATGTAACTGTTTGACCATAAGCATCACTTCCTCTAATGTCACTGGCCTGTTTTTTGCTAGTTTCACTTTTGCATTAAGTTGTAATTTATATTTTGGTGGGGATCTGTTCATTACTTCACAAAAATACTCTTGCCAATGCTTAAGCTGTGCATCAACATCCTGGCAGTATTCTTCATTTTTATCCTTAACTGGTGAAATCACAAGAATGTATATCCAAGTAGGACCTTCAGAGTCTCAAATATACATTTCTGGGCATGACTTTCAAAGGCCTCAATACATTGCATCATGCTGTTCCACCGTTGAATATGATGATTCCAATAGGTCTTCTTGACTGCTCCTTCAAGACATTTCTTTTTCTTTATTGCCCGTTTCCTCGTCTCTTCACTGACATGACTCTGACCTTCCAGCGCATCCATCTCTTTTTTCTCTCCAACAAGTTGATGGCATCATCTGTAATCCAGTGTTGCTTTTTATTCTTCTTAGTCTCATTTGTTCTCCAGTAGTCTTTATAATAGATTCCAGAAATACAGTCAACTCTTCCTCCAAGGTAGACAGTTGCTCATTCAATATAGAATTTTTGTTGCAAATTGGTACTACATAACTATTAGTGATCACTTCATCATGAAGCTTATCAATGTTGAAGCATTTTGATGCAGTAGATATTTACCTCCAGAACTTTATTAAACAGAACACCATTGTTGCTATTAGAAGTTGATGATCAGATTCCAGAGCAAGCTCAACCCTCTTAAATCCTCGAACATCCTGGATGAGTTTAATCAAGGATTTCCAAACTTGACTGTGATCCAAGGTTGCCTTGTCACCTTATTGATATTGAAATGTATACTTATGGCATTTCACATGCAGAAACCATTAAAAATAATCCATGTCTGTATGTAAATTCTTATAGATGCATGCCATTATCTGATCTCTCTTCCAGTAAGCTGTGTGATCCCGGTACCAATTCAAATCCAGTTCTATCATGGACAAATCTTGTGTTCATTTATCCTAAAATGACAATATGAAGTTGGGGTGACATACTAGATACGTCACCTAGTGTCATAAAAAGAATCTCAGGATCATGTCTTGCATCACGTGGTGTATATGTACTAATAACTACCACACATCCCACCTTCAAACTGAAAATGGCAGCTATCAGGGGTGGAGAATAAGACTGCCAAATCAGTAGTGCAGACTGCACCCTCAGGGGCAAAACCAGAGCAGCACCAGAGTGCCTATTAGGTGTCTCACAGGCACATAACAATCAAAAGGTCTGAGCACTACAATTCAGAGCTGTGCTCTCAGTCTTCAAATTCCATCATATCTCCTACATGCCAAATATATATATACATTCAACCATAGGCATAGTTTGACTTCTATATTTTACGGGGAAGCTCTAGTCAGGCCAGTGGGGCTGAACATGGGTAGGCACGTTCCATGCCTGCCTAAGGTTTGCATTTGGGGAGTGGAGAGGAAGCCCCTCCTGTCCCCCCAAATTACACCCATGCATTCAGCCTTTCCAGCTCTTCAGCCAGGCGAGTCATTTTTTGGACAGGTCTCAATGATTGAACATTCCATGATCCCATCCTTATATACTGACATCGCTACAGAAGAGATGTACTGTCTTTATATCAGACACCTCCCCATCTCTGATTTATAGAAGAACCATCATGTAGTAGAAGATTTAGATGAATATTGACATTTGGTTCCATTGTGAGTAGCAGGCAAAGCTTTATGTCCTTTTCTTCTCCACGTCGATGTTAGAGATGTTTTTCGGAGATGGCTTGACAGGCCATCGCCCAACTCTCCCATGTTATCCAGGGTTGGTACCCTCACTAGGGACAAAGAACCCAGTGGTATGCTTAGAGGTATGGTAGAGAGGCAGGTAAACAGACTTCAGATCAGGTAGGGACACTGGGGGGTGAAAAAGGTGGGGCCTGAGGGGGTGGTTATGAAAACAAGGTTATATAGGGACAGAAGAGGAGGACTGGGGCTAATGATATGACAGAGCAAGGTACTAAGAAGTAGAAGAATGTGGGAAGCAGGTAGGAGACAACAGGGAAGGATCTGACGGGCTGGAGATGGAAGGGAAAGTATATGAAGAAGACAATGCAGTGAGGGGCTGAGTGAATCGAGAGGGAGGCAGGGGAGGGACATGAAAAGGAGCAGAATGACATCTCCCATAATGAAGGAGAGGTTAGGAGAATTCCTCAAAGAAACCAGAAGGGAGGCCAGCATTTTTATATTTTTTATATATATTTTACCATTTAAGGTTACATTTTAAATCTGAACTGATCATGCACAAATTGGGATGCTTCCCTCAAAAGATCAAAATTAATCATTCAGACCAAAAATATAACAACAGAATTCATTTTTGTAACATTTTATTACTTTTAAGAAAACTCGTGGGCTTGAGTGTCTGAACCACTATTCAAGCGGTACATCTACCTGGATGCACTCATATTTATGCAAAGAGGCCAAGTCTTGTACATTACAGAATGTGAACAAACCTTCATACAATTTTCTACTTTCATGGTTTTTTTTTGACGCGCCTGCAATACTTTTAATGTAGAATTATAAGAAGTCTGAGGACTACTTACCCCTGGCAATATAACAGATGGTTTCAATGTGTTGCAAGCATTGGCAAGCTAGGAATAGGAATGTCATTTTAAAAACAATCTTTGAAGGATATTGCTGTGTAAGAATGATAAAAGAAATGTGATAATTTATTTATCTTGGAAAATCATTAGCCCGGTATTTCAGATAGTTCTGTTATGCATGACGTGTATATAAGCCAGTATATTTATCCTTCTCATCTATTTTTTGAATGCTGCCTGTGAGCTGGAAAGAGAATATATATTGTATGATTATGATTTTATCTTTGATAATTATCTTGCATTTGTATATCACTTTTCATCTTTCATTGAAAATGACCCCAAATAATTTTGGGTGCATTTTAAGCTGACCTTTCAGCAGTGTTGTGTCATGGCTAGCACATGGTACTGGGATTTAGGAGCCTAGGGTTCTAGTCCCATCTCTGCCACTGGGTAATCTTGGATGTGTCCTTCACCTCCTTATGCCTCAGTTTCCCCATCTGTAAAATAGGGATAATGATACTTACCTCCTTTGCAAAAACCTTGAGATATACTGATTAAAAGCATTATATAAGCGATAGATATTATTATTTATTACACTCAGTTTCCTCCTTCCTCCCATAAAGTATAGCTACTCTGCTGAGGTATGTTTAACAGCATACGGCAAAGCCGTTCATTAATTTCGGGCTAGAAGTGAGGAATACCTTCTTCAGTTGAAACTGCAAGGAAACTTCAGGTGGACAGAATATTTTGAATCAGTTTTGGGATTTACCAAGAACAGATTTCAGATCCCCCTACTGTTGATAAAAGTGTCAGATTATGTAACAAGGTGGCCTTCCCCTTTATCGGCGAGGAAGCCTTGGGTCAGTTAGCCCTGCGCCTCTACCCCTGCAGTGGGTATGAGGCATAGAGGGGCTCAAGTGGGAGTCAGTAAGGCTCCATCTAGTTACAGCTAGAAGTTCCAGGAAAGATAGAACCTGGGAAACTGCAGCTGGCCTGAGGAAGCAGCTGCAGGTGAATGTGGCAGGGAGCCACTCTGGCTCGTTCAGGGAAAGAGTTTGAACTGAACTGAACTCTGAGAAGGAGAGCTGGGGACTCTTGACTCAAGGAGAAAGCCTCTGAACTGAGGCTGGACCGAGAGAGCCAATATGTGTGAGGACTAAATAAGTTGGACCTCAGAAGGGAGTGTTTAAATTACTGTTGGACTGTGATGTGGAGTTCTTTAGGGGCCCTGAGCAGGCTTGTGTCTAATCCAAAAGGCAGCACCTCTAGTAGCAGAGGGGTCCCTAACATAATTGGGTGGTGGTTCCAGGCAGACTGAGAAGCCCCTGTTCTGGTAAATATGTATTTAACTTTAAGCATGCTTTCCTGTATAGGGATACTTTTCTGTATTGGGACCAGAGAGAGGAGGGCCACCTTTTTAATCACTAGAACCATGTCATGTATATAACTGGAAAAGGAGTTTGCTTCAGGGAAGACTCTGGGCCAGATTCTCTGTGGGTGCAGGCTGGTAGCTCATAGAAGTCTTGGAGCTATGATAATTTACACAGCTGAGGGATTTGGCCTAAAATGTGTAAAACATCCAGAAAACTTAAAGGCAGTTAGTATGAAATGGTTTTACATACTCGTTACTATATCATTTGTTTCATTTTGAACCTTTCCCTAATAATATAGACAACATCCAAAGAAATTACATTACAAAGAATTGTAAGGATGAAAAGTCAGGCATTCAAAAGTTAGGAAAGGTCAGACTCCAGAGTGCTGGTGAAACTGTAATTCAGCTCCCTTGTCCATACGTATTATGATACAGTTGTTAATTACATGATCACATACTGTTTCGCTACAGAACCCCTGCCTCATTCAGTAACTGATTCGTTATTTACCATTATTTTTCATCTTCCTCATACAATGTATGGCCCCAGGCCCTATTTAATGCCCACCACTCAAATCCTTCTCTGAGTACAAAATTATTAATTTCCTCATGGGCATTTGTCAAGTCCTCTTACTATAGTATTGAATGTCTCATGAATATTAATAAATCTATCTTCACAACACTGCTGTGAGATTAGATGGTATTATCACTTCCATTTTAGAGCTGTGGAACTGAGGCCCGGATCCTGTAAATACCTTTCAGAATCTGGATCAGAGAGATTAAGGGCCAAATCTACTAGTGTCCACTAGTTTTGGTGCCCAATTTGAGATACCTAAGCACTGATTTTTCATTGTACTTGGATCAGGCCCTATATAAAGAAGTTGATCATAGGTACCGCCATTGATCACAAATACAAAGTATTTGTTACGCACCCACAAATTTACAGAAAGCCTGCCATGCCATTTTAATATCAAATGTGCTATTCTGTACCTGTGAAGAGACCCCCAAACCTTTATAACTGTGGGAATTGCTTCTTTGAGATATTAACAACCAGCCCAGGAAACGCATTACTGTACGCTTCATGAAAGAAAACACTTCCCTTGAGATTGGCTAAAGAAAAAACAAGAAATATAAAATATGGAGCAAATCATAATTCAGATCTGACAATCCCAAGAGTGGTATGGAGGCCATTCATCTTTAATGAATACACTACAACATACAAATAACATTTGTATGGCACTCAGGAAGGATGTTGACCTGCCAGCCCATAACAGTATACCCGTATATAATGACAAGCCACAAACCTAGCAATAAATACAATTCATACAGCATCTGCTGTGCACCTAGCCATAGATAACAGTGTCATAATGAATGCTACATCAGAAGCCTAATTCTCTAAGTCAATACAAGAAGGTGGCACCAATTGCCAATCGACCCAATATATATAACAATGCTGTATCAAAAGAAAGTGTGTATCCACACATTCAATTTTTTTACCTGGTTAGCCATCTCTTTATGTACATGTGTATTGACCTGGGCACCAGTCTGTATCTTTCCTGTAAAATACAAATACACCATTATTAAAGATAAGATAAAATAAAATTAATAAGATTTAAGATATCTTTCTCTGGTCTAGGTAAGTGAATATTAGAAAGGATCTGAAAACTGATATGCCCTGATCAGATAAATTGAGTTGGACTCAAATATGTGACAGGTAGGTTTTAAAATAGTTCCACTGAAATGGTCTGAGCACCACTGCAGACAGTGGCACTTCCCCATTGTTCAAGGCATTTAAAGCATCTGCTATCTCGAAGTCCATACTCTTTAACTATGTGTTTCATATTTAATTTTAGATTGATTTTTTTATCTGGCACATGATGACCAGGTTTTATTGCCTTTTCTCATTCCATTTCAGTACTTAAATTGATCACGGAAGACTATAAGTACATGTTTTGCCCTAAAAACAAAAACTGAGTGTACAAATGTTATCCTTGGTATTCCTCCCTCTGTTACAGAAGACCTGAGGGGTGATGGCTGGAATGTGTTTTCCCAATCATGAGCCTAAGGAAACACTAACTACAGTTACTTGTTACTTTTAAAGCAGTTCCATTCATTCTTCAAAGCTTCTCCAAGAGGTTTTACATTTTGACTCTGCATCAGAGCAGAAATGGACATATTTTAAAGTATTTTTAAAATATTGTTCATCTCCTTCTACCTGCATAATCCCACCTTTGATCCCTGTTCTGAGTAATGAGCTAATGAACTTTTTTTTTTTAATTCTCTGAGGACTGTCTTTCAAAGACTCCCACTTCATCCCTGTTTTCCTACCCAGATCACAGAAATATTTCAAGGAACCATTCAACCTTTCCTCCAGGTCCTTTAAATCTTCTCATCCAAAAATCAACATCTCTTTAAATATGATATTGAGAACTACATTCTTTTCATTTTTTTCACCAGATGCATTGCCTCATCACATCTTAGTCCATTAGTCATACTGTGGTATGATAGTGTGTACATTTGAACCAAATCAACAGCTGTGGCCAGACTTTTAAGTTTCATCTTGTGCTTTCTGAGCCAAATTCTGAGAGCCAATGAATTTTTCAGGGCTTTTGAAATCATTTTTTTGATTATATATATGAATATAATATATTATATGAATATATGAAATATATTCTGAATATATGAAAAATCAATTATTTATCAATATCTCCTACTTATCCAATTTGTTTTGGGTCCTGTTTTGTTTTGTGATTTTGTTATATGTAGGGTCATATCTTTGTACAAAATTCAGTCATTCTGAAAGTACAGAGAGGCAGGCAAAAGCAATGACGCCCTAAATTTATCAATTTTAGAGTTATGCAAACCAAATGGAATAGACGCTCTAATCCAGTTCATTATAAACGACTCACAGACTGCAAGTAACCTTACCGACAACTTTGTAAAATATACATTTGAGTTATGTTATGACATTTATGTTCAGAAAAAGGCATTTGGTCAGATAATGTGAAAACTACCAGAGTAGCTCCATTAATCAGACTTTGTTTCTTCTGCAGTCCAGAATGTAAACACTCATGCAAGTGCAAGTTAGGGAAATATGTTTATTATGCTATCCTTTTAACCCATGAACTATTAGTATATTTAATACAGAATTGCATCTATCATTCTTATTCAGACAACTCCCATCTTAGAAACATTGCATTCTTGGGAAATACTACTTAAAAAAAATAATGAGACAAATAGTCAACCATCTGTCAGGATGTTGAAAAGTTGCACATGACAGGATTTTCACTCATTTTTGCTATTCACGAAGGGCATGAACGTTGTCCTTTGTTGCCCAACAAGCAGACTGTGATTCATTCACCGGCTGCTTTCTGGTACCCTCTTTCACCCTCTTGGTCCATCCTGGAGAAAGTATTCTACACCAGCTCCATAACTGGCACAGACTACTCCCCTTTCCATGGTGCTCAGCGGTGCTGGGAAGCACTTGGTGGTGGGATGTATTCTCTAACTTTCTACCCTCCTGCACAGAAGAAGAGCAGTTACCCTATGCAATGTACTCCTTCTTTCCCTTCCCCTGTCAGCCTCCCTCCCTCTCAGTGACCCATGGTACAGGCAGCCCAAGCAATTAAGATCTCTGTTACTGTCTTGTATGGGTAAGTAATGTGGCTCACAGGTGAGTCCTAGTAGTTTAAGGTGGAATGCAATGCTGTGTTGATCAACTCTAATTCCAAGATGAACATTTTGTGCTAGAAACCATCTTGTTTTTTCAGTAGTACAGTTAATCTTATAAGGCACTTAGCAGTAGGTTCAATGCTTTTTTTTGCACCAGTTACCACTCTGTCAGTCCAGATGACTGGACCTTTGTGTTGTGGAGCTATGGAAGGGTTTTATAACACCGCCAGCCAGGAAATAAATGATAGTTAGAGAAAGGCAAGCTAATGAGCAGATGGAAGCTCAGTAATTGAACCTATTGGCAAGACTTGAACCTCTGATTGGTGCTTTCTATTCAAGATCCAGTAGCCTTTTTTCAGGGCTACAGTAGAGTATGCTCTGGCACATGGCTGCTAATTGACTCTGCTCTTGTTCCCATTCAGGCCAGTGGCAGCAGAGCGGGACTCAGAAATTGCCTGAGCAATTCCTCATCTAGTACTACATTGAGATTCTGTTTTCAAATTAACTTAATTACATAAGAATGCAAGACATCCGAGGATAACTGAGGCCAAGAAACCCCACTAAATCTGTTTCTCTTTGCAGTTAACATACCATGAGTTGCAGTGAACCAGCTCATGAACTTCATCTTTCACCCCATTCACTCTTCATGGTGAGTCTAAAATAATTCATTAGATTGGGCAGGAAGAACAAACCTCAAAGTCATTTCACTTACAACCCCTTCTCTTCTGCTCACAATAACCAGAGTAGCAATGGGCAAACTCATTTTACTCAACATGGAACCCAGTCAATATGTTGTGTGTGTGAGATTTGGACTCCAATTCCAATGTGGTAGGGGTTGTAGTCTGCTTAGGCAAGTCCACAAATGGGTGAAAAATAGAGAATGTGAAGCTTGTTCAATTTATGAATAGGATTATATGACAGAGTTGCCTGTGCTAGCAGGGGTCTGGACTGAAAGACCCAGAAGGTCCCTTCCAGTCCTCTGTCCTGTGAGCTTATGTAAAACAATTACAGGGAGAAAGAGAGGGGGACAAAGACAAAACTTCTACTGAAGAACATATATAGGATGTAGAAACCACATTCAAGCTATATCTATGTGGTAGCCTAGCTTTTGGTGAGTAATGGCCCAACCCAAATACACAGCGCTCACTGGTTTCTCTTTAGCGAGGAAAGCTTTTTTTTCATGATTGTTAGTTTTTAAATCAATTCACCTTTGATATAATATTGTGCCAGATCTCCAGCTTGTGCAAGTCATATTAGCCCCACTGAAACCAATGGTGCTAAATTGATTTACAGCTGCTGGGGATCTGACTCCTTAAGGTTTAAATTACAAGGAAATACTGGTCTGTAAACTTGAGCTAGGTTTATAAGCACTTCAGACAAAACAATGTGTGTGAGATACCCCGAATGTCATATGGTAATGGGTATCATTTTTATTTAAGGAGCACCTAGAGTCCCCAACTGAAAATGAGATCCATCTGTGCGAGGTACTATAAAAGCTCAAAGATGATCTCTTCCCCTAAGAACTTACATTCTAAACAGATAAGACAGCCAAACGGCAGAAGGGGAATCATTACACCCAAAGAGGTGTAATGATTTGTCCAAGTTCAGACAACAGGTCCAATACAAAGCTATGTCTTCCAATGCCTAGTCCAGTTCCCCATCCGCTAGACCACACCATTATTATACCACCACACAATAATATTTACTTGTCCCTAATAAGAATGCTACTTTGTTCACCAGAGGTTATCAAAGGAGAGGTTAAAATGATCGTTCTCCCCATTGAGGGACCCCTGGACCAGCAAAAGCTCCTAGACCTATAGTTCTCCAGGTTATATATAGAAGATTCTTCATTCAGTAAAAGCAATCCAGCCTTAACAATCTGCTTTGTGTCAGCATATAATTTCCTCTTATTGGTAATGTGTGTTCTGTAACTAATTTAATATCACAAAATATTATGGGCTCATTCTTTAGCTGATGTACATTGATGCAGCTTCACTGAAGTCAATGGAGCTATAACAATTTATGCTAGTTGAGAGCTTTCTTTTTACCTGTAAGTATTTTTTAAATGATAGTGCAATTCAGTGCTAAGCTAACACTTGATATCAAGGAAATAAAAATAAAAAGCATATTAAAAAGCCAGTAGATGGCATATGTTAGCTGCAAATCAATTATACCAAAATTGTCCTGACACTGGGCTGAACCAAAGTAATATTCCTGTGAAATTATTATCACAAAGACTTGACAAAACCAGAACTAAAAACTGTTGTGGCAAATAACTATATACGTAGTTTATATCTTTTCTGGCTCAATTCACTTTTAACACCAGTTTTGTTTACTATGTTCTCTCCTTTCATGTCTGTTTAGTTGTTAGTAATACTGGCAACTTCCTTTCTAAATGAGAAAACAACCTTGTTCTAAGAATATGAGAGCTGCCATACTGGGTCAGACCATGGTCCATTTTACCCAGTATCCTGTTTCTGATGGTGGCTGTACCAAAGCTTCAAAAGGAGTGGACAGAACCAGGCACTTATAGAGACATCCACCCTTGTCTTCCACTCCAGGCTCCTACTAGTCAGATGTTTAGTTTCACCCTGAGTATATGGTTGCATCCCTGAGCATCTTGGCTAGTAGCCATTGACAAACCTATTCTCCATGAACTTATCCAGTTCTCTTTTGAACCCAGTTATAATTTTGGCCATCACAACATCTCATGGTAATGAGTGGGAGGCATGGATCAGCATTCACTTGGCACTCCCTGTCAGTACCCAGCCCAAGCTGGGGAAGCTAATGATCCACCCAGCGGATCAAATTCGATGATGAATACTAATCATGTGACACCTGAGGCACGTAGCACATTCTCTAAGAAGATGGCAATGAGTTCCACAGGTTAGCTGTACACTGTGTGAAAAAATACTTCCTCTTGTTTGTATTAAATCTCTGCCTATTAATTTCATCCCGTGACCTCCAGTTTTTGTACTGAGTGAAAGGGTAAATTAATTTCTTTGTTCACTTTTTCCAGACCAATCATGATTTTATAGACCTCCCTTAGACATCTCTTTTCTAAGATGAACAACCCTAATCTTTGAAATCTGTCCTTGTGTGGAAACCGTTTTAAAAACTTGATTATCTTTACTGCCTTTCTCAGAACCTTTTCTAGTTCCACTATATCCTATTTGAGAACAGGCAGCTTGACACAGTATTCAAAGTGTGGGTGCACAATAGATTTATATAATGGCTATATGATATTGTCTGTCTTATTTTCTTTCCTTTTCCTAATATTTCTTAAAATACTGTTAGCCTTTTCAACTGCTACCACCATTAAAAAGAGTGGACATTTTCAGAGAACTATCCATGGTGACTCCAAGATTTCTTTCTTTGGAGGTAACAGCTCATATATATAGAACCCATCCAGTTCTATGTATGTATAGTTGGGATTATTTATGTATAGTTGGGATTGTATATGTATAGTTGGGATTATTTTTTTACCAATATGCATTACTCTGTACTTATCAATGTTGAATTTCAATTGCCATTTTGTTGCCCAGTCACCCAATGTTGAGAGATCCCTCTGTAACTCTTTTCAGTCTGCTTTGGACTTAACTATCTTAAATAATTGATATTGTCTGCAAACTTTGCCACTTCACTGTTCACCCCCTTTTCCAGATCATTAATGAATATTTTGAACAGCGCTGGTCCCAGTACAGATCCTTGGGGAAACCCACTGTTTATCTCTCTACATTCAGAAAATTGACCATTTACTCCTACCCTTTGTTTCCTATCTTTCAACCAGCTACTGATCCATGAGAAGACCTTCCCTCCTATTCCATGGCTACTGTTTCCTTAAGAGCCTTTATTGAGGGCCCTTGTCACAAGCTATCTGAAAATCCAAGTGCACTATCAGATGGATTACCCTTGTTCACATGCTTGTTGACTCCCTCAAAGAATTCAGATAAATTTTTGAGGCATGATTTCCCTTTACAAAAGCTGTGTTGACTCTTCCCCAGCAAATGGTGTTAATCTATGTGTCTGATAATTCTGTTCTTTACTGTAGTTTCTACCAATTTCCCTGGTACTGAAGTTACACTTACCTATGTGAAATTGTCAGGATCTCCTCTGGAGTCCTATTTAAAAATCAGGGTTACATCAGCTACCTTCCAGTCATCTGGTACAGAGGTTGATTTCAATTTTAGCTTACACAGTACAGTTAGTAGTTCTACAATTTCATATATGAGTTTCTTCAGAACTCTTGGGTGAATACCATCTGGTCCTGATGATTTATTACTGTTTAGTTTATCAGTTTGTTCTAAAACCTATTCTACTGACACATCAATTTGGGATGGTACTTCAGATTTGTTTCCCAAAAAGGATAACTTTGATGTGGGTATCTCCCCCATATCTTTTGCAGTGAAGACCAGTGCAAATAATTAATTTAGCTTCTCTGCAATGATCTTGATTTTCTTGAGTGCTCCTTTAACATTTTCATCATCTAGTGGCCCTACTGCCTATTTGGCAGGCTTCCTGCTTCTGATGTACTTAAGAAAAAATACTGTTAGTTTTAGGATCATTAGCAAGTTGCTTCTCAAATTCTTTTTTGACCAGCCTAGTTATACCTTTACATTTTACTGGCCAGTTTGTGCTCCTTCCTACTTTCCTCATTAGGATTTAACTTTCAGATTTTAAAGGATGCCTTTTTGCCTCTAACAACCTCCATTACTCTGATGTTTAACCATGTGGCATTCTTTTGGTCCCCCTCCTGTCTTTTTTTATTTGGGGTATACAGTGTATGTGAACCTCTACCATGGTATTTTTAAATAGTCTCCATGCTGCTTGCAGGCATTCTACCCTGTGATTCCTTTTTTAAAAATTTCTGTTTAAGTAGCATGTTCGTTCATGTGTAGTTCCCCTTTTAAAAGATAAATGTTACTGTGGTGGCAGGGTGGGGTGGATTCCCCCCACCCCAGAAAGATACCAAATTTAATTATGTTATGATCACTACTACTGAGCAGGTCAGTTATAGTTACATTGTGGATCAGATCCTGTGCTCCCCATAGGACTAAACCAAAATTGCCTCTCCCCTTGTGGGTTCCTGGACTCACAGCACTGCTCCAAGAAATAGTCATTTATGGTGTCTAGAAATTTTATCTCTGCATCATGCCCTCAGGAGATATTTACCCAGTCATCATGAGGATAGTTGAAATCACCCATTATTGCTACATTTCTGGTTTTGTAGCCTCTTTAACCACTTCCCTTAGCATTTCACAATCACTGTCAACAGCCTATTCAGGTGGTTGGTACTATATGCAAGTGCTAGGGGAGCCAACTAGGGGGAGCGCTTTTCTTGACCTGCTGCTCACAAACCGGGTAGAATTAGTGGGGGAAGCAAAAGTGGATGGGAATCTGGGAGGCAGTGACCATGAGTTGGTTGAGTTCAGGATCCTGACGCAGGGAAGAAAGGTAAGCAGCAGGATACGGACCCTGGACTTCAGGAAAGCAGACTTTGACTCCCTCAGGGAACAGATGGCCAGGATCCCCTGGGGGACTAACATGAAAGGGAAGGGAGTCCAGGAGAGCTGGCTGTATTTCAAGGAATCCCTGTTGAGGTTACAGGGACAAACCATCCCGATGAGTCGAAAGAATAGTAAATATGCCAGGCGACCAGCTTGGCTTAATGGTGAAATCCTAGCGGATCTTAAACATAAAAAAGAAGCTTACAAGAAGTGGAAGGTTGGACATATGACCAGGGAAGAGTATAAAAATATTGCTCGGGCATGTAGGAAAGATATCAGGAGGGCCAAATCGCACCTGGAGCTGCAGCTAGCAAGAGATGTCAAGAGTAACAAGAAGGGTTTCTTCAGGTATGTTGGCAACAAGAAGAAAGCCAAGGAAAGTGTGGGCCCCTTACTGAATGAGGGAGGCAAGCTAGTGACAGAGGATGTGGAAAAAGCTAATGTACTCAATGCTTTTTTTGCCTCTGTTTTCACTAACAAGGTCAGCTCCCAGACTGCTGTGCTGGGCATCACAAAATGGGGAAGAGATGGCCAGCCCTCTGTAGAGATAGAGGTGGTTAGGGACTATTTAGAAAAGCTGGACGTGCACAAGTCCATGGGGCCGGACGAATTGCATCCGAGAGTGCTGAGGGAATTGGCGGCTGTGATTGCAGAGCCCTTGGCCATTATCTTTGAAAACTCGTGGCGAACGGGGGAAGTCCCGGATGACTGGAAAAAGGCTAATGTAGTGCCCATCTTTAAAAAAGGGAAGAAGGAGGATCCTGGGAACTACAGGCCGGTCAGCCTCACCTCAGTCCCTGGAAAAATCATGGAGCAGGTCCTCAAAGAATCAATCCTGAAGCACTTAGAGGAGAGGAAAGTGATCAGGAACAGTCAGCATGGATTCACCAAGGGAAGGTCATGCCTGACTAATCTAATCGCCTTTTATGATGAGATTACTGGTTCTGTGGATGAAGGGAAAGCAGTGGATGTATTGTTTCTTGACTTTAGCAAAGCTTTTGACACTGTCTCCCACAGCATTCTTGTCAGCAAGTTAAGGAAGTATGGGCTGGATGAATGCACTATAAGGTGGGTAGAAAGCTGGCTAGATTGTCGGGCTCAACGGGTAGTGATCAATGGCTCCATGTCTAGTTGGCAGCCGGTGTCAAGTGGAGTGCCCCAGGGGTCGGTCCTGGGGCCCGTTTTGTTCAATATCTTCATAAATGATCTGGAGGATGGTGTGGATTGCACTCTCAGCAAATTTGCGGATGATACTAAACTGGGAGGAGTGGTAGATACGCTGGAGGGGAGGGATAGGATACAGAAGGACCTAGACAAATTGGAAGATTGGGCCAAAAGAAATCTAATGAGGTTCAATAAGGATAAGTGCAGGGTCCTGCACTTAGGATGGAAGAATCCAATGCACCGCTACAGACTAGGGACCGAATGGCTCGGCAGCAGTTCTGCGGAAAAGGACCTAGGGGTGACAGTGGACGAGAAGCTGGATATGAGTCAGCAGTGTGCCCTTGTTGCCAAGAAGGCCAATGGCATTTTGGGATGTATAAGTAGGGGCATAGCGAGCAGATCGAGGGACGTGATCGTTCCCCTCTATTCGACACTGGTGAGGCCTCATCTGGAGTACTGTGTCCAGTTTTGGGCCCCACACTACAAGAAGGATGTGGATAAATTGGAAAGAGTACAGCGAAGGGCAACAAAAATGATTAGGGGTCTAGAGCACATGACTTATGAGGAGAGGCTGAGGGAGCTGGGATTGTTTAGTCTGCAGAAGAGAAGAATGAGGGGGGATTTGATAGCTGCTTTCAACTACCTGAAAGGGGGTTTCAAAGAGGATGGCTCTAGACTGTTCTCAATGGTAGCAGATGACAGAACGAGGAGTAATGGTCTCAAGTTGCAATGGGGGAGGTTTAGATTGGATATTAGGAAAAACTTTTTCACTAAGAGGGTGGTGAAACACTGGAATGCGTTACCTAGGGAGGTGGTAGAATCTCCTTCCTTAGAGGTTTTTAAGGTCAGGCTTGACAAAGCCCTGGCTAGGATGATTTAACTGGGACTTGGTCCTGCTTTGAGCAGGGGGTTGGACTAGATGACCTTCTGGGGTCCCTTCCAACCCTGATATTCTATGATTCTATGATTCTATATTCCTACGGCTACATCCTTATTATCCAAGCATGGAATTTCTATCCATAGGGATTCTATGGTCCAATTGGATTCACTTAAGATTTTTACCTTATCTGTTTTTTGTATTGTTTTGTTTTTTTTTTTTGTATGAAGTGTACTTGTAGCTGTGTTGGCCCCAGGATGTTAGAGAGAGAAGGTGGGTGAGGTAATATTTTTTATTTGACTAACTTCTGTTGGTGAGAGAGAAGCTTGTCTCTCTATGCTTCTTTAACATATAGTGCCATTTCCCCACCAGTGCAACCTACTCTGTCATTCCTATATATTTTGTGCCCTGGTATTACCGTGACCCATTGATTATGCTCATTCCATCAAGTTTCCACAATGCCTGTTACATCAATATCGTCATTTAATGCCAGGCATTCTAATGCATCTATCTTAGTATTTAGACATCTAGCATTTGTATATAAGCACTTATATATGTTGTCAGTATGTAGTTGCTGGCATTTCAAGTGCCATTTAAACACTCGACTGCTCCTCACTAGCTCCTACCTGTACCTTACCAACTTCTTTCCTGTCCTCTGTACTAGGATATAGGGTTCCCCTTTAATAAATCCATCTAAGTGATGTGTCCGCCCAAACTGTGTGTACCTCCACATCTGTCAGCTTTCCCCTAGCCATTAATTTAAAAAATCCTCTACAACTTTTTAGATTTTATGACAGCAGTCTGATTCCATTTTGGTTAAGGTGGAACCCATTCCTCCTGTGTAAGCTCCTTCTTCTCTAAAAGTTTCCCCAGTTCCTAATATACCTAAATCCCTCCTCCCTGCAAATTGTCTCATCCAGGCATTGAGACCCTCCATTTCTGACTGTCTTGCTGGGCCTGCACATGGAAATGGAAGCACTTCAGAGACTGCTACTATGGATTCCTGGACTTTAATCTCTTACCTAGCAGCCTAAATTTGGCCTCCAAAATCTCTCTCCTAGTTTTCCCTATGTCACTACATGTACCATGACCACTGGTTCCTCCCCAATACTACATATAAGACTATCTAGATGTCTCATTAAATCTACTACCTTTGCCCCAGCAAGCAATTCACCAGGAGGTTCTTCCAGTCCTCACAAACCCAGCTATCTATATTTTTAATAATCAAATCCCCCACTACTATCTCCTGTCTTTTCCTCGCCCCTGGAGGGATATCCTGAGTGTGAGAGGATATCATGGCATCATCTGGAAGATGGGTCCCAACTAAAGGATCATTTCTCTCCACTCCAACTTGAAGATCTCCTGCCCCGAGAGTTTCATCTTCCTCAATAGCACAGGACCTGTCAGACAGGAGCTAGGAGTGCTCTACTATGTCCCTAAAAGTCTACCATATATACCTCTCTGTCTCCCTTAGCAACTCCAGTTCAGCCTCTCAGCCCACAAGAGCCCATACTCTGTCTCTGAGGCCTGGTCTACATTATAGAGTTAGGTCAGTGTAAGGCAGCTTACGTCAACCTAACAATGTAAGCATCTACACCACAATGTTGCTCCTGCCGATGTAAGTTGCCCACAACACTGACTTAATAACTCCACCTCCATGAGAGGCTTAGTGCTTAAGTTGATGTAGTTAGGTCGACACTGTGTCAGTGTAGACATTGCATTGACTATTCTGGCTGTCAACCCCTGGCGGCTGACAAACAGAGCCCTGCTGCTGGGGCTGACAGCCTGGATCTCTGGGCTGTCACCCTTAGCAGCAGGGCTCCGGGCTGTCAGTGCCCCACACTATCCCACTTAAGTCAGTGCAAGTGTTTCTGGTGAGGATGTTCACCGCTGACAGAAGAAGCATAGTGTGGATAGTAAGAGCTGATTTAATTACTGTCGTGGCTGTAGGTCAACCTAATTTAAGTTGACTTAATTCTGTAGTGTAGACATGCCCTGAAGGCCATGCATTGTTTGCACTGCATGCACACATATGCCAATTGCCCACCAAGACAGATATCAATACATGTTGCACTCAGTGCAATAAACGAGGAATCCCCCACTCTGCTGCTGGTCCTCTGCCTTCATTCTTTTACACTTCTAGCTTTTTTATGTAGCTTAAATTTAGGTATATTGGGTTTTCATTATTCATCTTTGTTCTTTTCTTTTCTTTCCTTTTCTTTTCTTATAAAACAATCTAGGACATCTTTCCTGTTGATTTGTATTTGATTAAGCTTAATAAGGAAATGTTGGAAGGTTTGCTAACTATCCAATGACATCTGCTTTTATTTTTTGTTTTTAAAAAATAAGGAGGATTGGCGTCTTGTGGAGAGATGATGTGCCAGAAACTCCCCCATGAGTCTCATGTGTGCTCAGAAAACCTATAATACAGACCCTGCACCCATCCCTTGTAAACTTCCTCCTGTGTGCAGGAAAAGGGCATAGAGGTTCTTTAGAGCTAGACACAGCTACATACTAGTCACTGCTGTGAGATGATTCATACAGCGTGATTTGGCTCATCACCCGCTTTATTGAGAAATAAACAAATATTTTCACAACCCTTAAAAACTTCTACCCCTCAGATTATTCTGTGCTTTCTGTGAAGGGTACGTACTCCAAACTAACTATTGGCACTGGTATTTGTTTATTCCATGAAAAATGTTGACTTTTTGGTGAAAAAACAAAAATTTTGGCTGAAAATTTCTATTCAGAAATGTTAGCCCCAGAACCTCCCAGGAGATGAAGGCTCAGTGGCTCATGCTCCTATTCTCTTCTGGGAGCTGGCTATTCTACCCAATGTATATATTTCATGATCTTGCTGAGCTGCATCATAGGAGTACTATGGTCACAGTGAATTAGGAAAGTAGTAGTTGAGCTGGCAAGTGTTGCCCACAGAACAGAATGGGAGTGTGATGTGTAAAGAACCAGGGACTAGAACCCAGGTCTGCAGAGCCTGGGGGAATTGATAGTCCCTCAGTGCCACCAGAAGGCCAAGCAGAGATATAGACAGGGAGCACTATGGAAAGGAGGTGCCACAGGAAGTGCCCCCCAAGAGACCCAGAGTGACGGTATGCTGCAACCCTTTGACTAGCCAAGCACCCTATTTAATCTTTAGGGATTGTACCAGGAAGTTGTCTGGGTAACTGCATAAACTGGTACTGCCTCTGATCTCCAGCCTATCTCTGACTCTGGGTCTTGCTTTCTGGTTTCAGACTAGTACAATCCCTGACCTCAGCCTGACTCTGACCCTGACTCATGCTTATAGAACCTGGCTTTTGTGATTCATCCAACTTCTGCCTGCCACTGCTGGCCCTGGTGGGCAGACCTCAGTCCAGCTGTGACCACTATGCCAGACCACCTGTGCCCTGGTCCCTTACACATGGGACCAGAACTACAGCTCCAAGGAAGCACTATGGTAACATTTCCAGATCAAAATGTTTGGCTTTCAGCTGAAAGCTGTTTGGCTTTCAGGTGTCTGGATTTTGTTTTTTGACAAAAAATCTAAAATTTGCCATGGAAAGCAGACTGCTTGAAAAATTCCATTTTGACAGAAAATTGGGTTCTGAACAGAAAACAGTTTAGGTGGGAAACTATCTCCAAGCAGTTATAGAATCTGATTATGTATCATGGTATAGATTTCTCCCATGTGCAACCATTTGGTTTATAATCCAATGCTCATTTATGGGCAACACCAACTGACAAAGATCTATTCTTAAGGCAAGAAAACATGAAAAATCACTCTCATGGACTCATCCAACAGAGGATTTGACTTAAAACAAATGTTGTCACTGGATGATTTATCGAGCAGCCCTTCATTTAATTAGAGAGACTGAGATACAATCATATAGGGCACACAGCTGGCACTCTGCCATTGATCTGTTCTTGGCATTTTGCCAGTCATATTAAGAAAACAAAATAGTGTGTATGTGCCAACAGCATATATGTATTAGCATAATTAGCATAAATTACATAATCAAACTTTAATATTTGCATCATTATATGAAAGCATTCAAATGTGTTGAAATAATATATTTTCTTCTTTGTGTTGTATAAAATGGAGAGGTCACATGCAGTTCTTATGCACAAAATTTACTTTCAGGCAGAGGAGACAGACTCATAGACTTTAAGGCTAGAAGGGACCATCATGATCATCTAGTTGACCTCCTGCACATTGCAGGCCACAGAACTTCAACCACCCACTCCAATAATAGACCCATATCGTCTTTCTGAGTTACTGAAGTCCTCAAAAAGACTTCGAATTACAGAGAATCCATCATTTACGGAAGTTTAAAGCTGCAAGTGACCTGTGCCCCATGCTGCACAGGAAGGCAAAAACGCCCCAGAGTCTCTGCCAATCATGATGGGTAAAATTTACTCTTGTGCATGATCTCAAAACAAGACTTGGTGCACAGATCTTGTGCTGGATGTATTCTGAGTGTGAATTTCACCCACAGAGAACAGCTATTCTCCAAATATTAGCATGAAGAAAATCCCATTTACATTCCTGTTTGCAACAATGACTGATAAAGGGGACAGATAAGGTCAAACCAAATAGTTGGTCAGAGCCCAAATGAATATTGGTGAGTATCTTTTTCTTCAGTATTGAACAAGTGTTATCAATCAGGTAATGTGTGTGTAAATGGAGAAAGAAAGTGGGCAAAGGGTTACAGTAATAAGATCACATAGTTACTCATTTTCGGTATCTGTGCTCACAGTTATCCAACAAGTTTCAGAGTAGCAGCTGTGTTAGTCTGTATTCGCAAAAAAAGAAAAGGAGTACTTGTGCACCTTAGAGACTAACAAATTTATTTGAGCACAAGCTTTCGTGAGCTACAGCTCACTTCATCAGATGCAACCGATGAAGTGAGCTGTAGCTCACGAAAGCTTATGCTCAAATAAATTTGTTAGTCTCTAAGGTGCCACAAGTACTCCTTTTCTTAGTTATCCAACAAGTGTGTGCAATCATCTTGGCAGTGTCATATGTAGGTTCATGATGGTGTGTGCAAAAGTATCTGAAAATCAAGTCTATTGTTCCCTATATAGAGGGTTCCTATGGACAATGCAGCACTTCACAGAAACCAGAGAACATTATAGCAGCAGTCTGTACAACCTGCAAAGCCTTTCCTGAATTCACCCGCCTGAATATCAGTCATCTGTGGTACACTAGTGACATCAGGTGGTCAGATCAGGAATTAACATGTCTATTCTTGGGAAAAATTGGTTACTCCAACCCTTCATTGATTGTAGCTGATATTCTATTGAAAAGGGTTCCAATCTTCCAGTCTCTTCCTGCACCCTACCTATCCCCAGAATAGTTGCCACCATTTCACCATTTTTTTCTGTTATTTTTTCTCTGTCCTATTCTGTTATTTTGCTCCCTTTCCTCTAACAGTTTACCCCCTCCGTCAGTGAACTCTGTTTCCCCACCATCCTATTCCCAGTCCACAGAGAGATCCATGCTGGAGGTTAGCAGAGACCCTTTGGTAGCTTTCTGAGACCTGTGTGATTCCAGCTTATGCTGCTCTTCCAGCTAAATGCAAGTGGGGTTGGCATGAGAAAAAGAAAGCAGCTAGACTGTGCTTTAATGGAAGCAACCAAGATATTGGCTCCACCTGGGGGCAGAGCAATTCTATAGTGGATGCTCAGTGTATGACAGGTTTCTCTGCTTTCAGTGCCCTTTCTTTCTCCCCACTGGAACCTTCTGGTGCTCAGCTCCTCCCCTTTGGCGCTTGAGGATGAATCACCACAGAGATGACCATGATTAATGTAATGGACATGAAAGAGATAGTGAAAAAGGAACAAGTGCCTGAAGCTGCCCCAAGGATTAGGTTATTCGAGATGAAAGGGCAACAGCCAAGTGCACTGCAAACTCACCCCGCAATGGATTTTCTGACATGCACATGTAATGGTACATCCTTATTCATGCTCTGGGCATAGGAGAAAGGGTAGTTAATGCAAAATGCAGAAGGGAGTAAAATGAATGAGAATCAACAATAAAGCAGATATGTCTATGAAGTGTGTGTGTGTGTGTGTAAGAGGGTGGAGGGGAAGAAGGTTAATTCATGGAATGATGGTGGTACTTGGAGAGATGCTTGCATATCCACATACAATGGAAATGAATGGACCTGATCTTGAACTCCTTATTAGGGCAAATTCCAGTTGAAATTTGTGGGGATTTGACCTAAGTAAAAAGATTCCCCATATTAACATTGCATTTTACCTGGGTCTATTGCCAACCATAATAAATTACAAAAGGCTGTAAGAAAAATGAATAGCAGACACCATTCTGTACCTGAACATTGTTCCTGCATATAACATTCTTACACAAAGTGTGATAATTCGGCATTAATATTACCAATGCCCATGTTCCTAAGCATTTCTCTTTTTACTACCTTGTACGGTGACAGGTTTCAGAGAGGTAGCCGTGTTAGTCTGTATCAGCAAAAACAATGAGGAGTCCTTGTGGCACTTTACAGACTAACACATTTATTTGGGCATAAGTTTCGGGGGCTAAAAAAACCCCACATCTGATGAAGTGGGTTTTAGCCCACAAAAGCTTACGCCCAAATACAATTGTTAGCCTCTAAAGTGTCACAAGGACTCCTCATTGTTTCTCCTTTTACTAGACTCAGGTTCACAGTGTAAATAGGTCATATCATGTGTTCGCAGAGCATCTTAGCAAATACAGTGGGAACACAATTTAACCATTCCTTAGCCACTTCTCCTTCAAGGACCTGGTTAAAATTCATCTGTACAGGCTTGTTGCTCTTGTATTATTCTGTTAACCTCCATTCCTTGCCTGCTAGTGTTAGAAAATGTTAAATAACTCCATCCAGAAGTGACTTGTCAGTAGGGTTGCCAACCTTCCTGGATTGGTTGGGAGTCTCCCCGAATTGAAATCAATCTCCCTATGGCTACTGAAACCAGTACTGGAGATTTTAATAGGCCACTAAAAGTCTGGTCAGTTGCATATCAGGGCTAAGGCAGGCTCCCTACCTGCCCTTGCTCCGCGCAGCTCCTGGAAGTAACCGACATGTCCCTCTGGCTCCTAGGCACAGGGACAGCCAGGGGTCTCTTTGCGCTGCCCCTGCCCTGAGTGCAGACTCAGCAGCTCCCATTGCCAGTAATCATGGACAATGGGACCTGTGGGGGTGGTGCCTGCAGGCAGGGGCAGCACGCAGAGCCACAGAGCCAGTCATGCCAGTCATTTCCAGGAGCCGCCTGAGGTAAGTGCCGCCCATCCCGAACCCTTACTCTGAACCCTTACCCCGAACCCTCTCCTGCGCCCCAACCCCTGCCCCACTCCTGACCCCCTCCAACACCAAAACTCCCTCCCAGAGCTGCACCCCAACTCCCTGCCCCAGGCTCAGCCCAGAGCCCCCTCCCATACTCCAAACTCCTCAACCCCACCACCCAGCCCAGAGCCCACACACCCTCCTGACCCCAACCCTCTGGCTTAGCCAGTGACAGTGAGTGAGGGTGGGGGAGAGCGAGCAACGGAGGCAGGGAGGATGGAGTGAGTTGGGGTTGGGGCCTCAGAGAAGGGGTGGAGTGGGAGTGTGGCCTCAGGGAAGGGACAGGGCAAGGGTGTTTGGGTTTGTGCGATTAGACAGTTGGCAACCCTACTCGTCGGGGGGCAGCATGGAGGGTCAAGTACCCCCTGCCCCAGGCAGCTGGCCCATGTGGGGGCTGGTAGGGGCGGGACCAGAGCCTCTTCCAGCCATGCTAGGACACTGCCCGAAAGCTGCCTGGTGCAGCACAGCTGCTGCTTGGCAGAGCGCCTGGCTGCGGCCACAGCAGGCTACCATCCGCCCAAGCTCAGTCTATGGGGACAGCAGCCGAGTGAGCCAGAGTGCCCCCACTCCTTGGGCATGCTTGGAGTCGGCCCCTGTGCCAGAAGCTGAGCTTGGGTGGGGAGTGGGCTGCCGCTGCCCCATTCCCCAGCCAGCCTCTCTCCGAGGCAGCTGCTGCTGCACATAGAGCATGCCGGAGGGAGAGGAGGGCTCTGGCTCACTCGGCCCCCATCCCAGAAGACAAGTCCAGGCAGGAGGCAGCCCGCCACCACCACTGCAGCCAGGCATTCTCTCATCCCGCTCCCTGCCCGGGTCTGGCTTCCAGGAAAAACAGCCAAATGTGCCAGGGGAGCTGGCATAGTGGGGAGACAGAGCCCCTCTCCTCCTGTAGGTAACATGTGATGGGGAGAGTGTGGGGGCCCCAGGCTGGAGGCAGGGCGGGGAGGAGGCAAATAGGGAGGTCATGTGTCCTCCCCTTTAGCTGCTGCCCCTGCCTCCAATATGGGGAGGCACCAGTCTCCACCAAGTTTTTCAAAAGTGACTAGTGATTTTGAATGCTTCTGGTTTTAGGCACCTAGCATGAGACAATCTTAAATTTAAGATACCTTATGAGCACTGATGGTTCAGTGGCAGCACTCTCTTTCCACTTTTCACATTCGAGACTTGGGTGGGGAATTGGTTTTCTACAAGATCTTCTCTAAGAATTATTTTGGGGAAGTTCTATGGCCTGTGGTGTACATGAAGTCAGGCTACATGATCACCGTGGTCCCTTCTGGCCCTGGAATCTATGAATCTATTAAAAGGGGCCTGATTTTCAGAAGGTGCTGACCATTTGTGCAGGACATGCAAAAACCGAGCCCCTTTTTTAAAGCTCTTGGCCTTGAGTTCTTTAACAACATTTTAAAAACAAATAAAACCACCACCTGGTAAAAAAGCAGCAGCATTTCAAACTGCTAAACATTCAAAATCACTTCTCTTCCTCACCAGTTCTTTTTGTGTCTGTCTATTATCTGAGTAATATAATAATGGGCTGCTCTAACTCCCTTTAACTCTATGGTAAATGTACAGCTCCCATTACTGTACTATCAGAGCACTTCATGTTCTTTACTGTTTTGATCCTAACACTTTACCTATGAGGTAGGGATGTGCCATTATCCATATTTGATAGTTGGGATCTGAGCCACAAACTGGCAAAGTGACTTGCCCAAGGTCACAGAGGAATTAAACCAGGTCTCCAAGGTTCTAGGTCTCCAAACTGCCATCATAACGAATGAACCGCCCTTCCTCTCAAGTAAGTAGGAAGGCTCCCAATGATTATAATGGGATTCAGATTGAGCTCTGCATTTTTCATGGATTGTCTACCTATGTGTCCCCACAGCATCATATACAAGAATGGCAATGCATCATTTCTGATTTACTGCAGATTAACTCGGCTCTTCAGTTTTTCTATTTGGCTGAGTGATGGAGAGAGAAAACAGAGCTGATAGAAACACAGACACGATTTGCTTTGCAAATTGAAAATTATAAAGCAAAAAGCCAATACAAGCCTGATTTTGGCTCTCTCTGCATCCTAACGTTCAGTCTCTGTAGGTCTCACATCTCTATTTTTGCCTGCCTTCTAATTACTATTATTGATTTTCAATCCCTCCCGGTCCTCCATCTGATAAAAAAAGCAGATCATCACATTCAGGTCCAATTAATTTATTTACAGATACACTGGTCTAACTTAATTCAAAGTACTGGATCCTTTAAATTCCTTCTGCCCAACAGGATGAATTCCATTCAATACCATAGAATTCCTGTAGAAAATAAGTCACTCCCTTCCTGCAGGACCTGTGGGCATTTAAGGCCCCAAACTGTGGGTCATTAGAACTTAAAGTCTGCCTGTTCATGTGGAAACACTTTGGGACAGTGGGTTAAATAGAGCTTAAAAGAACCAATTTTCTCTTACCCTGTAAGAAAAGTCACTTAATTTTTCCCAATGTACTTACACTAGAATTCCAGGCAATAGTGCTAGCCTGGTAGTTGAATTTGGCTGACTCTTACCTGGGCCCAGCTTTCTAAGTAAAAGAATCAAAGGAGTATTGAATATGTGAATATTGGATCATTTATTAGACATATTTGTCCACTGATTCATGGTATCCCTCAATACCTTGTGAGACCACACAGGTACCCATAAAACACTGGATAGACTGACACATCCTGCATCAATTGAAGAAGCACCACATTAAACATGACAACCCCTTTGTAGAGCAGGGGTCCTTTCCATGGCTTCTTTTAGATGATTCCCAGAGATAGTGAATTTGGCCTCTAATTTCCAGGAATAACCTTAAGAATTGTACTTGTAAATTCAAATACAACAAGGGTATTATATTGGTAGGGTACAACAAGGTAAATTACATTGGGCCAGCTTGTGATATCTTTAGTCATGCGAATAAATGCCTTACAACACAGATAGTTCCACTAAAGTCAATGGGACTACTTTTGGAGTAAAGTACTACTCATTGCGAGCAAGACTATCACAACCCAGCATAATGAAATTAGAATCATCATAAAGCATCAGTACAAAAATAAATGATAGCGGATAAAACAATAGCTTTAAAGAGGCTTACAGGTCTAGACGGAGCCCAAAGGACATTTTTTCAGACCCTGGCCTCTTCTCATCCAAGAGCTCAATGCAGTATGGGTCTTTGCAGTATGGGTCTTTGAAAGAGAGACTCCTGAATTAAGTCAGATACCAAGGTTGGGCACTGCCTTCAGTTGAAAGTTCAGGACATGTTTCTGATAGTTCTTCAAAAACCTTTGCCCTACAAATCAGCATCACCTCTCTCTTTCTGTGACCTAGCCCATAGCAACTGCCTATGTCAGCCCTCTGGGAGCTCTCTGAGGGATATCAGTGAAATCAACCTGATTCTACTCTCAACAGCCTGGTCCTGCAGATATGATACTGTAACCTACTGGTGAATATGTAGTGAGTGAGGCTCTGAGTCTGTCATACCCACAGATAGACAACCTTGGCTCTGTAGCTCAAGTTGTAGGAGCTCATGCTTTTAGCGTTGGAGGTTCCCAGTGCAATTCCCAGTGTGTTGGCCAAGATGGCAGGCATCACAATAGTAGCACTCCATGATCAACAGTGTTTTAGGTGATCTATAGCATGGATGTTTGGCTTTGTCCATAAACATGGAGAAACTGTCCATCAGTGCACTGATGTCATATCCAGGATCAATGTACAGAAGATGACCAAACTGAATGAGCAGGCTTGATTAGAAG
Source organism: Dermochelys coriacea (assembly GCF_009764565.3). NCBI lineage: Eukaryota > Metazoa > Chordata > Testudines > Dermochelyidae > Dermochelys > Dermochelys coriacea. Next base: position 332,648,165 of record NC_050068.2, read on the forward strand.
AGAATTATTATAGACCAGTCAGCTTAACTTCTGTACATAGAAAGATAATGGATCAAATAATCAAACAATGTGTAAGCACCTGGAAGATAATAAGATGATAAGAAACAGTCAACATGGATTTGTCAAGAAAAAATCATGTCCAACTAACCTAATATCCTCTTTTGATAAGGCAACAAACCCTGTGGTAGATGGGGGGGCAGGGAGGGGGAAGCAGTAAGTGTGATAGGTTTCAGAGTAGCAGCCGCGTTAGTCTGTATCCGCAAAAAAGAAAAGGCCACAAGTGCCTAAATGCCTTCTCTAAGGTGCCACACTACTCCTTTTCTTTATTTAGTAAGTGTGATGTATCTTGACTTTAGTAAAGTTTTTGAGATGACTTTCTCTTAAGCACACTAGGGAAATATAGCCTAAGGTATGCACACTACTGATCAGAAAACTATACTCAGAGAGTAATTATCAGTAAGGCTAAGATTTTGTCATGGATATTTTTAATAAAAGTCACAGATAGATCATGGGCAATAAAGAAAAATTCATAGAAGTCTGTGACCTGTCTGTTACTTTTACTAAAAATATCCTGACAATTTCTATTGGTGTGGTCTGTTGCCTTTCAGAGGCAGTACATCCAAGCATAATGGTGAGGAATGGATGAATAACAAGGCATACGGCTAAGTGTCTGCCTTAGCTGGAGTTTGACAGGATTCCCCTCGGCCATCAGAGGGTTCAGTATCTGAATCTCTGCAAGGACTTGTATCATTAGGAACTAGGAATGGGCAAATTGAATTCTCAATTTTATACTATGGTAAGGTTTTCAAGTTCATGTTCTATTGTGAAGAAGAATAATTCCAGTGGAAATAGATAGTGAAAAAAGTAGCAAAATGCAAAACAGCTAGAGGGAAAATTTGAAAAAAAAGAGAAGTAGAGAAGGAGAAAGAAAACACTTATAGTGAACAAGTGTAGACCATCACTTTGTATGGGTATGTCTACACTGCTGTCATAGTGTGTAACTGCAGCTTGTGTGGACATACCTGAGCTAGGTTCAATTTAGCTAACTCAAGTACTAGAGCAGTGAAGCCATGCGAAAACAAATGTCAGCCACCTGAGTAACTACCCAAGGTAATTTTTACCCAAAATTCCAGGTGTGCTGCCACAGTTTCATTGCCCTGGGGCCCAAATTAGCTAGATTAAAGCTAGCTTGGGTAGTCTACAGAAGCCGCAGTCACACCCAGAGATTGTAATACAAACATACCCTATGTGGTATTCACTTGTGCCTGTCTAGTTTTTAGAGAGAATGCGGGTGATTCGATCCTCCATACTGAGCAAAAGTTTCTAATGTTTCTAAGAAAACTTGTTTTATTTTTAAAACAAATCATTCTTGGCAGAAGTGGGGAGAAAAGGGGTCAAATTACTAGTAAAATTGTATGCGAGCTTGAACTAGTTCTATGACCCCCAGAATTCCAGAGCTTTGTAAAAGTTTTGAATTCCACAGACTGTCCATGCCTACTACTCCCAATTACAATACATTAAAAAGAAGAATTAAGACAGATCCTACTTTTTAAAGATACCCCATGCCATGGTATACAGACACATCAAACACAGGACTGCGGTTATAATTAATGTGGCAGGAAGCCAACAGACTCAATAACGAATCCAAACCAATGCTGATTTAATCACCTGGAAATACATAAGATATAGCAATAGATCTTGTTCCCCATGGCCTGGCACATCAGATATAGCTAGAGAGGGAGTTGCACTGGGGAACAATTCCAAATGTAACTCTCTCCATGGATCATTTGGCTGAGAAGTAAAAATAAGGTTCTGATTACATGTAATCACAAATGATCGCATGCACTTTTTGCAAGAGTAGGTCTTGTTAACCCAAGTGTCCTGGCCACATTCCAGTTTGAATAAATATTGGAGATGATATTGCCTGAGAATTTCACTTTTAATTTTTTTTAAAAAGTGGTTTCTTGCCTTCATTGTTACTGAGGAAAGCTTGAAAATATCAATCCTACAGGCTAAGGAAGCAGAAAGCTTTATATATCTATATCTATATAGATATATATATATACCTTCCCCTTTATTATTTTATAAAAATATAAAATAAAGATGAGTTTTCTTTTATATATAATGATTTGTTAATGTCCATGGTGGCCTAACTGCTATTTATCTTTCACATGATTTAAATACATTCTAATCTTTCTCTGTGTATATCTATTTTATTACAAAGATATTCTCTCTTGCACTCCACTGTCATATCCCATCTGTCCCTGCATGAAGCTGTCATGCTGACAGTGACTTATCCATGACTCATTTCCACTATAAGTAGGACCTTACCAAATTCACAGCCATGAAAAACACGTCATGGACCATGAAATCTGGGTCTCCCACTGTGAAATCTGGTCTTTTTTGTACAGATTTCACAGGGAGACCTGCATTTCTCAAACTGGGGTTCCTGACCCAAAAGGGGGTTCTAAGGTTATTTTAGGGGGGTTGTGGTATTGCCATCCTTACTTCTGCGCTGTCTTCGGAGCTGAGTGGCTGGAGAGCGGCAGCTGTTGACCAGATGTCCAACTCTGAAGGCAGCGCCCCACCAGCAGTAGCACCGAATTAAGGATGGCAACATCATACCATGCCACCCTTACTTCTCCACTGCTGCCTTCAGAGGTGGGTGGCTGGTGAGTGGCAGCTGCTGACTAAGGGTCCAGCTCTGAAGGCAGCAGCACAGAAGTAAGGGTGGCAATACCATACCAGCTCTGCCTTCACAGCTGGGCTCCTAGCCAGCAGCTGCTGTTCTCTGGCTGCGCAGCTCTGAAGGCAGCGCTGCTGTCAGCAGCAGCGCAGAAGTAAGTGTAGCAGTACCACAACCCCACTACAATAACCTTGTGACCCTCCAACAACTCCTTTTTGGGTCAGGACCCCTACAATTACAACACTGTGAAATTTCATATTTAAATATCTGAAATCATGACATTTACGATTTTAAAATCCTATGACCCTGAAATTGACCAAAATGGACTATGACTTTGGTATGGGCCTAACTATAAGGCCATCAGCCCAGGCTCACAACTCCATTGCAGGATCAGGCAGAAGAGACTCTTGGGTTTTTTTGGTTTCATATATAAAATAACAACAGAAGAAATACAGAAAATTACCAGCAAGGTATAGTACATTGTTTGTAGATATTATCTTTAGACATTAAAATAATGGAATGGACAGATTCCAAAGTATAGATTGGAAAATCATGTGGGAAGTGAAAAGACAAATAAAACAGCGGCAGCACAGATGGTCATAGAAAGATATTTATAGATTTTAAGGCCAGAAAAGATTATTAGATCATCTGATCTGACTTCCTGTATAATACAGAGGTCATAGAATTTCATCTGGTTGCTCTGGTATTGACCCCAATAACTTATGTTTGGCTAGAGCATATCTTCTAGAAAGGCATCCAATCTTGATTTGAAGACTTCAAGAAATAGTGAATCTACCACTTGGTAGTTTGTGTTATTGTTACACAGCTAGCTGTGCATCTCAGTCCCCTTTCTGATCTCAGGTGCCAGGCCTCATGCCTTTACCTATCCTGCCAGAGTTCCCCAATTCTCCCATTCTTAGCCTGGACCCTGGGCTTCAGTATGCTGTATATCCATGTTATTACCCTGCAGGTCTGACTGGGTCTGGCACCTGAAGTTCTTCCCTTTGGGACTCTGTGACCAGTGCTGAGCGAAGTGATCAGACATGTTTCTTAAACCAAAGTGTTGTTTGTTTTGCAAAACATTAGAGAAAAAGCATTTTAAAACAAGTCTACATGCATGTCCATCTTACGTAAAGACTTACAATCCCATTATGGTTACCTAGGCAGGCCTAATATCTTCAAACACCACAGTTGGTGTCTCATCCTGGCTCCCTGAACAACTAACCTCCCCACTTGAGAGAGAGAGTCCCTTTTATATATTTTGTTATCGTTATTTTTTTTTTAAATCTTTGGTCATCCTAGACCTTCTCCTGTCCTAGAACTGTCTGTTAACAACCCTAAAGTGTTTGTGCAGAAGTGGCTAAACTTGTCATTCTTTCTTTCTGTGCTTACTTTTCCTAACAGCCTCCTATTAAACTAAACCAAAATATTCCTACAGTAGACATCTGAATAACCAGGTCAATGCACAGCATTCAGAAATTATTACAGAGGAGCTCCAAATCCATCACAGTTTGGTCCAATCATTAGTCACCATCACTGTTAAAAGTGTTCCAAATGATCAAAAAGACAGCAAACATGGTGCTATTGGAAATCTGTCAGGGTGGCCTCCAAAGTACTTAATCTTTTGGCTGTGCAGGAAATACAAGAGCACTACTACAGTCAAGTGGATGGACAGCAGTAAAACAGCAATTTGAGCTTTAAAGATTGATCTTTTTATAGCCATGTTCTTTGGTTTACTAATGAGCAACCAGTAGGGATTACAACATTACAACAACAAGCAAAGACTTTTCCATTTAATTGTTCACAGCAAAAGGGATGAATTAGACATGCCCATGAATGAAAGTTTTATCATTATGTCAGATAAATGGTCCATCTAGCCCAGTATCCTGTCCTCCATCAGTGGTCATGCCATGCGCTTCAGTGGGAATGAATAGAATAGGACAGTTATCAAGTGATACGGTCCCAGTTTAGGGACACCCAAAGGATGGGGTTGAGTCAGTTTGTCAGTACATTGAAGGTGACATCCTGCCCCCATTTACTTCAGTTAGTTTCAAAAGAAGCATGTTCCCAAATACATCTGTCTTTTCAATAAACTCTGTTTGAACCAATTCCAACTCCCTGGATCTGCTCTTCACCCTTAGCCTGATCTGTGTAATGGATCAAAGCAAAAGCTTGGATCTGAAAACTTGGAAAGTGTGGGTTCAGGCTTGAATGCAATGATACATAAGTCCTGCACCATCACTGATAAAATAGGTATCCCTTTCTTCAGAATTGCATTCCTGGGGTAAATGGTTTGTTTGCTATAAAGAGAAAATTTAGATAAGCCAGAAGTGTATGGGGAGCTGGACCGTTGTAGCTTCATATTAGAAAAGGAAGTGTATATTAAAGACCCCCTCAGAAAGGCAGCACTGTATAAACGCACACAACCAAATCCTACCATGCTTACTCTTTCCTTATTCGTACAAATCTCTCACTGATGTGTGTGTGTGGGGGGGGGGGTATTTTACCTGTGTAAGCATCAGGTTTTGGCCTCTAAATAGGGAGACAGTACTGAAAATAAAGCTTTTAAATGGCAATATAACACTTTCCACCTCTTCTCCAGCAGATGGCAGTGCAGCACATAGCAAAGGATTGGTGGCAAATTATACCCAATTATGAAGTTTACCTTTCGATTAACTTGCTGGGGATATATGTAAGTATTAAGGCTGAAAATAAGAAGGAAATAATTTAAGAATTTGAAATCCCAAGTTTAAAAATGTTATGTGCTTATTTTATTTTTATTTTATTTTATTGGTTGGTTTTAATGTGAAGTTTAAAATATTACATCCATTATTATAGTAAATGATAGAAAACAGATGCGGAGTACTTAGGTAATCGATAGAAGAGAGCAAAAATTGTTTAAGCTATTGAAGGACATTGGTTTACCTATCTGGCTTCAAGATTAAGCTCAATAAATTTATGGAGAAGATGGTATGATGGGATAACATGATTTTGGCAATTAATTGATCTTTAACTATTCATGGTAAATAGGCCCAATGGCCTGTGATGGGATGTTAGATGGGGTGGGCTCTGAGTTACTACAAAGAATTATTTCCTGGGTATCTGGCTGGTGAATCTTGCCCACAGGCTCAGGGTTCAGCTGATCACCATATTTGGGGTTGGGAAGGAATTTTCCTCCAGGGCAGATTGGAAGAGGCCCTGGGGAGTTTTCGCCTTCCTCTGTAGCATGGGACATGGGTCACTTGCTGGACGATTCTCTGCACCTTCAAGTCTTTAAACCATGATTTGAGGACTTCAATAGCTCAGACATAGGTGAGAGGTTTATTGCAGGAGTGGGTGGGTGAAATTCTGTGGCCTGCATTGTGCAGGAGGTCAGACTAGATTGGTCCCTTCTGACCTTAATTTCTATGACTCTATGAGTCTATGAGACAATGATACACTTAAAAAAAAGAATCACACACAACTTTCTCCCCATGGAAAGGAAGGAAGAAAGAGTGAGAGAACCACACGTGACAGATCCCAGTAACTTTATGTAATGTACTTCTGGAAATGCTCAGATTCAATGGGGATGGGCAGAGTGCAAGAATCTGACAAAAAAAAGAACAGAATACACAAATCAAGGCCATTTCTTGGGTTAATATATATCAGTTCATGAAAGCAGATCCTGGATCCTCTATTGTTGGCGTCACAAATGGCATAATTTTTCATCATGATAGCCATTTCATAGATACATAGAGTTTAAGGCCAGAAAGACATTAACTCATCTAAACTTCCTGTATATCACAAGCCATTCAGTTTCACCCAGTTAGCCCTGTATTGATCCCCATAACTCGTGTTTGGCTAAATCATCTTCCAAAAAGGCACCTAGCTTTGATCTGAAGACATCAGGAGATGGAGAATCCACCACTTTCCTTGTCATTGTTTTATACCCTTATTGTTAAAAATATGTGACTTGTTTCTAATTAGAAGTTGTCTGGCTTCAGCTTCCAGCCATTGATTCTTGTTATGCCTTTCTCCACTAAATTAAAGAGCCCTTTATTATCTGATATTTTCTCCCCGTGAAGGTACTGATACAGTGCAATCAAGTCACCTGTCAATCTTCTTTTCAGTACGCTAAACAGATTGGCCTCTTTAAGTCTCTCACTGAAATATTTTCTCCAGCCTTCATTTTGGCAACATCTCTAATTTTTCAACATCCTTTTAAATATGTGGACACCAGAACTGTGTGCAGTGTTCCAATATCAATTTCACCATTGTGATGTACAGAGGCAAAATCACCTCCTCATCCTAATTCATTACTCCCTTTTTTTTTCTATATCTAAGATTCACATTAGTCCATTCTCCCACAGCATCACAGTGGGAACTCATGTTAAGATGCTTTTCTACTGTAACCTTCCCAAAATACAGTCCTCCATTCTGAAGGTATGACCTGCATTCCTTGATCCTAGATATATGACTTTGCATTTGGCTGTATAAAATACATTTTGTTTAAATGGGCCCATGTTACAAAGAGATCCAGATCATGGCTTTTCTGTCTTTTTCATTATTTACCATTAGGCCAATCTTAGAGTCATCCACAAATTTTAGCAGTAGTGATTTTATAGTTACTTCCAGATAAAAATGAATAGCATTGGGCTATGCACTGATCTTTGTGGCACCCCACCAGAAACACCCCATTTCATGATGATTCTCTATTGATGACTACTCTTGATATGCCAGTTAGCTTGTTCTTAATCCACTTAATATATGCATTATTGATATTATACAGTGCTAGTTTTTTTTAATTAGAATGTCATCAGATGCTTAGTAAAATGCCTAACAAAAGTCTAATTGTTTTACATTTATGCAGTTACCTTTACTAACCAAACCTATAACCTCATCAAAGAATAAAATCAGGTTTATTTGACAAGACCTGTTTTGCATAAAATTATGGTGATGGGCATCAATTATATTTCTATACTTTAATTCTTCATTAACTGAGTCCTGTATCAGCTTTTCCATTATTTTGCCCAGGACTGATATCAAGCTAACCATTCTATAGTTACCCAGGTCATCCTGCTTGTTGCCCTCTTTGAATATATGCACAACATTAGCACTCTTCCAGTATTCTGGAATTTTCCTGGTATTCCAAATTTTATTAAAAATTAACATTAGCAGGCCAGAGATCTCCTCAGAAAATCTTCTAGGGTACAAGTTATTTGGGCCTGCTGATTGAAAGTGTTTATCCCTGGTAGATGTTGTCTAATATAGTAGTCATTTACTAATGGACTTGAAAATGTTTCATCATCCTCATGAGATAGGAATACATCAGCTTACTTCTTTGAAGTATTTATTGAATACTGCCTTTCCTGCAACATTAACAATTTTACAACCTCTACGTAATAATGGCCCTACACCATTGCTATGATTTCTGTTGTTCTTAAATACTTAAAAATCTCCTCCTTATTGTCCTTAGCCCTGCCAGTCGTGGAACTTTTTCTTTAGCTTCCCTTATCAGTTTTCTACACATCATAATTTTTCAGTTATATCAATTACTATCTAGTTCCCTTTTTCCATTTGTTATATATTACTTTTTATTTCTAATTACTCCTTCACTTCAGCGTAAGCTTTTAACCAAAGTTGTCCTCTTTCTTCATTGGGGAATCCTTGTTTTTTTGGCCATCTAATAAACTCTTCTTAAAGAACTTCCAATTTTCATTCACATTTTTATGTCTAAATCTTTCTTACCAGTCAAGTTCACTCATAATTTTCCTTACCTTTGAGAAATTATCCCTTTTGGAACACCAACTATACATATTACTAGTACATGTATTACTGGTTGGGCTGTCCTCCGTTTGCTCATATTGAATGTAATTAAGTTATAATCACTGGTCGCTAGAAAACTACCAGCTTCTAGTCCAGTGATTAATTCATCTTTATCCATCATAATGAGGGCCCAAACAGTTACCTATGTTGTGGCATGACCTTTTATATTACAAAATTATCATTTATAATTTTTAAACTCTTTAGTGATATCTTTCTTCTGGTGGCATAAGAGCTCCAGCATATGTCTCCCAAATGTCCAGCATATGTCTCCAACTAGAATGTGGCCGAATGTTCCCCAAAATTTTCAGCTTCACACCAGCTACCACATACCTCCAGTATTTTCTGCCTTCTCTCGCTCATGGGACTTAAAGGATCTTCAAGAAGATTAGACTTTCCTATTTTTTTAGTTCTCTTTCAAGATACCTGAAGTCTTCTATAATATATGTAGTTCCATATGATATCATGTCATTGGTTCCAATATGTATCATTCCCATTCTTGTATTTTCACTCCAGGCAAACAGCACATTTTCCTGTTGTCTTTGTGTCCCTTTGCTGAATTCTATGTCCTCCCTTCCTAATAGAAATCTGCCAAAGATAACTGCTTCCCTTCTTAGGCTGGTTGAAGGGGGGGAGGGATAGCTCAGTGGTTTGAGCATTGGCCTACTTAAATCCAGAGTTGCGAGTTTAATCCTTCGGGGGGCATTTAGGGATCTGGGCTAAAAATTGGAGATTGGTCCTGCTTTGAGCAGGGGGTTGGACTAGATCTCCTGAGGTCCCTTCCAACCCTGACATGCTATGATTCTAAGAACCTCTCTTGGTAGCTGCTTGCTTCCCACTGCAACAATGGTAATCAAGTATGTTTTCTGTTCCATTTTTCCAAACAGGATCCTTTTTGTTGACTCACTGAGTATTAGATAACAATTCAATTTGGTTAGCCAGGTTGAATGCCTCCTGGCCCTCTTTCCCCTCTTGGTCACAAATCATCAATTGGCTTCTTCAGTTTCTACTTTCACTCCAGTTCCCTTACTGTCAATCCTTCCCCTTGTGACATCTGTGGCAATGATTTCTGAAGGTGGTTGTCCAATGGGTCTTCAATTTTTCAGATGTGACATAGTTTTTGTAATTTGTATTTCCAGACCACATTTCTCCAGCATGGCCACCAGTTTGTACTGCATGCACCAGGAATCTCTTCTATCTTCCATCAGAAAGAAAAAAATCTTTTGTAAGGCAAGTTGTTCCCTCCTTTGCACAATCTGGTGTTGTGCCTTACCTAAATGGAACGAACCACACTCCCTCTCCAATTCCTCTGTCCTCCTATGTGTCTAGAAAATGTTCTGCCTGCCCTAGTAAATACCAAATTAAAAAAAACTCTTTTGACAGAAAAAATTTGTCCAATCTTAGCCCCAAAACTGAGATGACAAGACACACTAGGAAGCGCAGAATAGAGTATGCTTGTGGGCACTGTGGAGGAGATGAGTCTTTAGGAGAAGACTTGAATGTTTAAACCTGTAAATTCTATTTTTCTTTATTTCTGAAATGTTTAATTTCATTGATGACACCCATTTTTCTTTCTATCTTGGTATCCTGCACAAAAATTTCAGACATATGAATGTGAAGAGACTATTCAGACTGATCAAGTGGCCTGTCAGTCAGCACTGCTGGGTATTGAAATAATTGGCTGATGATGGACAAAGTGTTGAATTAACAGTGTATTTGAACACTGTGTGTGTCAGGCATTTATTTCAATATTATGTCACCAAACAATGAAATTGAAGGACTTAGACAGTTACCATCTGTTGTGTGCAGTCTCTCAGTGGCCTGACATTCAGAGTTCCTTAGGGCTCTGGCCAGTTAATTTGATTTCCTGGCTTGGTGTCTTAATTACTTGGCTGGCTATCTCACTGTAGTATTGTATTATTTTTAGAAATAGGGACAGGATATAACAAAATGAGAATCAGCTAGGGGATAATGCATCTGGGGGAAATAGTCAGAAATGGATATGGTGGGGAGCAGGAAGGGATAGAAACCTAGAAAACAGTAATTCTGTAAGGGATTCTGGGCCTAGTCCAGCTCCAGTTAGGTCCGTGGAGTTTTTCCATTCATTTCAGTGGATGTGGGATCAGGTCGTTAGTGATGATCTGGCAGCAGAATAAATCATATGGAGTTGGACATATACCATGGATCTCAGCAGGCAGGCAATACTTCCAATGTAATACATAGGCAAGTTAGAACCTGAAATACCATCTTTCCTTCTAGGCACCTCAGGTGAAACCCTGGCTCTATTGGAGTCATTGGTCATTGTGCTGTTAACTTCAGTAGTCATGGCTTTTATCCCTGATTCCCTGAAACATGTAGACAAACTGACTAGAGTTCGGAGAACAGCAACAAACACAGTGAAAGGACAGGAGACAGTGATTTATGCAATGACACTAAAATAATTAAAACATAGAGCTGGACTCAGCAATATATGTGAGATGTTTCACTAAAACGTTTCACAGCCTCAAAAGGTTGGGTTCTTAGGTAGCAGCGGGAAACCTTTATCCAAGGATTCCAGAGCACTTTAAAGCTACATATGAGAATCACATTATCCAGCAATATTATACTACACAGCAGTTTAGGAGAGGAAAAGAGAAGCACAGGATAGCTAACTGAAATTCAGGTGAAATACAGGTAGGCACAATGTAGTCATTCAATTAGGAATTTGGTTAGAATACCAGGGTTAAGCCCCAGACACCTAGAAAAAGTATCTTTAGTGAACTAAAAATGATTTCTGTTTTACATCTCATCCAAAGATGAGCCAAAAGATAGCAACATCCAGGAGAACAATGCCTCAGGCCTTGTCTACACTCGCGGGGAGATCGAGCTAAGTTACGCAACTTTAGCTACGTGAATAACTTAGATCTACTTACTGTGGGGTCCACACGATGCGATGTTGATGGGAGATGCTCTCCCATAGACTCCCCTTATGTTTCTCGTTCAGGTGGAATACAGGAGTCGATGGGAGAGCGATGGGCTGTTGATTTAGCAGGTCTTCACTAGACCAGCTAAATTGACTGCCAATGCATCAATTGCCGCACATTGATCCCTTGGTAAGTGTAGACAAGCCCTTTGTGTCACCATGCTGGAGCACTGGCTTGGTTTCAGACTCAGGAAGAAGAGTGTCCCTTAGTGAATCACCAACAGCACTTCCTACAGCACCATGGAGCGCCCTGAATGGTCTCCTGTCTAGTACTGATCAGGCCCAATCCTGATCGGTTTATGAGATCTGAAGAGATTTCTAGGTTTTAAGTCCAGAAGGGATCATTATTATCATCTAGTCTGACTTCCTTCATAACACAAGGCCTAGAATTTCACCCAGTAGTTCCTGCATTAAGCCCATAACTGGAGGTTGAGCTCGAGCTTATCTTTTAGAAAGAAAATCAAATCTTGATTTAAGCCATCTTATGTTAGCCATGTACAGTCATATGACTAACAACTAAAATAATTATCCATTTTCAGCCAGTTTCTGATGTCCTTAACTATGTTGAATTATACTTGAAGCCAAAGGGACAACTCATGGAGTAAGGTGCTACACAACGTAAGTAAGCATGCCAGAATCTGGCCTTATATTGCAATAAGGAAATTGAGACGATAGATGTATTTTTCTTATTATACTGTCAAGAAATATATGCCTAGAGCAGGGTTCTCAACCTTTGTACCATTGTGGGCCACATATGCAGCTCTCTATGTGTTATGTGAGCTGCATCCACACAATAAATATACTTTCTGTACATCTACAAAAAATAAGGGTTAGTATTTGTTATATGATAGCATTACAATTCAGATCAATATAGTACTCTTAATTTCAACACTGGCAAATGTCTATGAAGAGCATTTTAAAGTAGCAAAATAAGTCAAAACATTAACTATGAAAATTAATTAATTTACTGTAAGAGTGGCAGGGCATGGTATATTGCCGCCTTCACTTCTGCGCTGCAACTGGCAGCACAGCTGGGCTGAGAGCCCAGAGAGAATGTGGCTGTAGACCCTGCCTACAAAGATGGGGAGTCCTGCCTCCCCAAGCTAAGGACTGCCCTCATCTACCCAGCCCCCAAGCCAAGGACTGTCCCCCTTCACCCAGGCCTTGCACCCAGGGACTGCCCCTCAGTCCCTCTCCAGACTGCCCTCCAACCAGGGAATGCCCCCCATCACCCAACCCCATGGGACTGTCCCCCCTAGCATCCAGATCCTCCAACGCTGGGCTGGCACATGGTGCTGTCCTGCAGAGACAGGGTACCCTGACCAGGGCAGAACAGGACTCCCCACAGGGAATGTCCCCTCCAGCATCCAGTCCCCCACCCAGGGACTGTCCTCTATGCACAAGCCCCCCAACAGCACCCAGCAACTGCCCCCAGCACCCAGCTGCTACAGTCTGTAGCCCCCCGTCCAGGGACTACCCACAGCCAACCGTCCCTCACATCTAGAGTCTGCCCCCATGCACCAGCTGCACCTCTGTTCCCACAGCCCCAGCCCTCTGTATCCCCTGCCTGTGTTCTCTGCAGCCCTAGCTCCCCGACAGTCCCCTCTCCAGACCCACTGATCTCCTACCTTGGCTTCACGTAACTCTGCTGCGCAGCCCATCCTGTCTACCTGCTGCTGCGGTTCTAGTGTCAGGGAGCCTGCTCCAGCTGTAGTGACTGGACCTGCAATCCTGCAAGGTTGGGGGCGCTGATCACCCTGGCCTGCCTGCCAATACTTCTGAACCTGATCCTGCTGAGGGGCCCTGATTCTGGGTCCCGTCTTGTGTTGCCCCATTTTTGCACACACACCCCGGATCTTCGCCCATAGCATGTACCCCTCCCACCCCGAACTAGTTACGGCCCTGAGGATGTCACATGGGCCACAGCTGTATGCTGATTGGGCCGCAAGTGGGCTGCGGATTGAGAACCACTGGCCTAGAGAGATCTGTTGGAATTCCCAGACACTTTGGCCCAATTTTTTACAGGTATTTTGGCCTTGCAATACCAAACTGATTTAGGAGCCTAAATCTCATTTTCAACAGGGATCTAGGCATTTAGGATTCTAAATCCCATCAATTGTTTATGGGAGTTAGACTCTTAAATACATAAATCCATTTTGAAAATGATATTTGGGCTCCTAAATCTTTTAGTGCTGCACTGCTCAGTGCAGCAACAACTGAATGCCTTTAAAATCTGGGCCTTTATGATTTGCATGAACTTTTGAAAAGTACTGGCAAAAAGAAAAGGAGTACTTGTGGCACCTTAGAGACTAACAAATTTATTAGAGCATAAGCTTTCGTGAGCTACAGCTCACTTCATCTTGAAGTGAGCTGTAGCTCACGAAAGCTTATGCTCTAATAAATTTGTTAGTCTCTAAGGTGCCACAAGTACTCCTTTTCTTTTTGCGAATACAGACTAACACGGCTGCTACTCTGAAACCTGAAAAGTACTGGAATGCTACATACTTACTGTAGTGATAGTTGTTTTTGTGCTGCTTCTCGGTTTGGTTATAGTCCTAGGAATTGCATATATTATTACAGTTGCTGTGGTGGTCAGTTGACTAGCTTTGTTTCCATCAAATTCATCGGTTACTTCAGTCAGTAGCTGAAAGACTGTCAGACTTTGAGTTCCTTGAAACACATCATACTGGTAATTCTCAGTGGTCACCAAAGAAGGAGGGCCAGTAGTTTGTCTCTGGAGTGTGAAGCAATTATTAGTTCTGCCTAGAAATAATGAAGTTATAAAATTAGAAAACAAGATTGATCTCATACTATACCTAGCTGTTCCGCTAGTTAAAATCTGTTGGGATTATGTTTCAAACATAATACCAGCAGTGACTTTGGTTTGCTTTCGCAACCATTCTAGATTCCCAGAGAACTGTATTAAAACAAAGATATCAAATTTGTGTCATTCTTGGCTCCCACAATAGAATAGCTGAGATGAATAGCTGGTGAATCTTTATCCAAACAGTTCAGCTGAAGAAAAGGGTTCTTAATTGTGAAATACACAATTGTGTCATAATATGGTGGAGGACAGGAGCTTCATAGTTCACATTCTGTAAAACAAGAACAATAAGAAATGATTGTTTGCAGAATTATTACATTCCCTCTTTCTTCCACTTCTCCCTATCACCCTATAAATACCCCTGCACAAACACGCACATAAGCATACATTCATTCTCGCATGCACAAATGGTGGACTATCAGAATTACAGCAGTCACCATTAAAATTCAACATTTATCTGCAGTTACAAAGGCAAGAGGAACTATCTTTAGAATCAGAACAATACCCGTGAATAGGGTTATCAGATAGCAACTGTGAAAAAACGGGACAGGGAGTGGGAGGTAATAGGCACTATATAAGAAAAATTCCCCCAAAACAAGACTGTCCCTTTAAAAACGGGACATCTGATCACCCTAATACAACAGGAAGTAACTATGGGCCAGATTGTGCACTCCTTGATCATGGGGAGTAATACCTTACTTCACAAAGAGTCCCATTGATTTTACTGGGTTTAGTTGTGAAGTATAGAATTGGTCAGTATTATCAAGAGTATCAGAATCGATCCCTCTGGTATCTCAGATAACATTTCACGGTGTCCATGAATAAGTGTTGATAAATTGCATCTGGGAGAGCTGAAGAGTCACCACATAATACCAGTCCATTGGTCATATCCTCTGATACATCATTACAATATTATGTCTTCTGTATTCTAATTTCCTAATACAAGAATTTTGTAATTTGCCAATCATCATTTATGGGTCTGAGATAATTATTTCTTCCTAATTAGGCAGATACAGTTCCAGAAATAACACCAGTGCTATGCAGGATATTAATTGCCTACCTTTCATCTCACAGTGAATGCCCAGTAATTTCTCTTATACCAGCTCAACTAAAATCAATTTTAAAAATCGACAGAAAATGCAGCCCATTAGACCAACAGATAATGTTTCCAGAACCTATAGTTAGGGAAAAGTCTTCACAGAGAGATGCTTCTTACAATAGGAACTAAATGTGGCTATGCTCTGGCTGAAATATATTTCTAGTGGGAAAGAGTTCCAAAGGTGAGGGGCTGATATCAAGGTACCATGTTCTCAGCTTCTTCACGCTCCAGCTATGGGGCGGGGGGAATAGTCAAAATATTCAGGATGCACACAGATGACTTGATGGGCAAGATAGAAGTGGTGTCTGAGATAATGGAGACCTAGCCCAATAAGGGTTTTGTTGATAGTAATAAGTAGCTTGAATTTCATGAAGAAGTAAAATCTGGCTTGTGAGTCTATAGCCTCCTAAGGGGTCTTTACAATAGCTGGCATGCATGGGACAGAGTTCTATGGTGTCTGTTTATCTCTATCAGGGGAATTAGGAAAACTGAGTGTAAAATTAAGGTTTATATTCTCCTGTGTCTACTTCTCTCATTGCATAGCACAAAAATTGTTCCACCTCAACAGTCACAACAAGCTGAACCTGCTGACTTTGAATTATCTATTATTTCCTTCTTCAGTGTTCTTCCTGTTGCCTGGGTTTGTACATAATATCCCAGAGCTCTGAGCCAAGTGAGACTTGGCATAGAACCATGACTGGCATGGTCCATTGAATTTCCTATTGCCATGTAGAATAACTCACTAAAGTCCATACCTAGTGAATAGTCTAAATGACTGGAAATATACCTTACCAATGTGTGTCTGGAAGTTCATCTTCGCAAAAACTACCAGGAAAAAATAAATCTTTCTTTGATTAACTAGTAACTATTTGTACTAGCTGAAAACTAAAATACAGGACACATAAAAATATAAAATAATCCACTGATTGGTTAAGTGATGAACTAGTGTTTACCTGTTGTTATGTAGTTCTTTGTCTTTCCTTTCAAAAGCAGCCAACCAGTGGTAGACTGCGAAAGGTGTGCTATCAACAACAGAGTTATAATGCTTTGCAGATGGCTAATGGTACACATAGAACAGTGCAAGTTGCAGAAAAGAGCGGTCAGTCAGTTTGCCTGGAAGTCTGTATGGCTTTATAATCTGTTCTCAATTAAAGAGAAATGAGCCAAATCAGGACCACTCAGCCAGCCTTTCCTCCTAATGATGTAAACAGGAAAGTCATTTTGAATGTTTATCTTATTAAATTCATCATTAAATGATTTACTAAGGTAAATAAAGCTGCCTACTCTTCCCTGTGAGATTTTGCTTTACTTTTTAGGAACAAAACATAAGAGCCAATTCATACTTAACTAGTGGATTAATATACATTAAAATAATGATGTGAGAAAATAAAGAACAGTGGGTGAGCCATGAAGCCCTATTAGCTATAGCAGAACCAATTAGCTAACAAGATTTAGGAAGGAACAATCAGTTGCACACATACAAAATGGGAAATGATTGCCTAGGAAGCAGTACTGCGGAAAGGGGTCTGGGAGTCACAGTAGATCACAAGCTTAATATGAGTCAACAGTCTAACACTGTTGCAAAAAAAAGTGATCATTCTGGGATGTATTAGCAGGAGTGTTGTGAGCAAGACACGAGAAGCAATTCTTCCACTCTACTCTGTGCTGATTAGGCCTCAATTGGAGTATTGTGTCCAGTTCTTGGCACCACATTTCAGGAAAGATGTGGACAAATTGTATAAAGTTCAAAGAAGAGCAACAAAAATTATTAAAGGCATAGAAAAGATAACGTATGAGGGAAGATTGAAAGAATTGGGTTTGTTTGTCTGGAAAAAGAGAAGACTGAGAGGGGATATAACAGTTTTCAAGTACGTAAAAGGTGGTTACAAGGTGGAGGGAGAAGAATTGTTTTTATCCTCTGAGGATAGGACAAGAAGCAATGGTCTTAAATTGCAGCAAAGAAGTTTTAGTTTGGACATTAGGAAAAACTTCCTAACTGACAATGTGGTTAAGCACTGGAATAAATTGCCTAGAAATGTTGTGGAATCTCCATCACTGGAGATTTTTAAGAGCAGGTTAGACAAACACCTCTCAGGAATATTCTAGATAACACTTAGTCCTGCCATGAGTGCAGAGGACTGGACTAGATGAGTCCCTCAAGTCCCTTCCAGTCCTATGATTCTATGAATTTTACTTTTATTTCTAAGGTAATCAAATTTGATCTGTATGCTTACTACTTATAATCACTTAACATCTATATTTCTGTAGTTAATAAGACTGTATTATATTTTACCTTAAACAGTGTGTTTTGGTTGACGTGTTTGGGAAATCTGGTCAGTGTTCAAAAGCTGGTGCACATCCTTTCCACATTGAGGGAGGGGCAGACTGTGTTAGAAACTTACACTGGTCAGGCTTCTAAACAGGGCAGGATGGCACAGGCCTGGGGTCCTAAGCTGGGGAGCTGGGGAATTTGGCTGGAGCCTCTCCATTGTTAGTTCATGAGTGGCTAGTAAAAGCATTCATGTAACTCAGCTGGGTGTGTCCCTACTTGTGAATAGCTGTGTAAATGCAGTAGCTAGAGAAGTTTGCAGCTTGTCAGAGTATCACAGTGAGAGAGGGAGCCCAGGTTGGTATGCCAGAGGGCTCAGCCGGTATCCCAATTCCAGGTTGCACCCCAGGGAATCTGTCACAAACATGTACGTACTATGTAGTATGTCCCTTAGCTTTTTAGTGCAAGAGTGTACAAATTTAATATTACAACTACTTTATACAACTATATTTTCTGAGAAAGCAGTTACCTTCCACACAGTATAAATCATATGGGCCATTAAATTTTGGGTTTTGAACATTTACACATCCAAAGATATTTGTTTAAACTGGAGAAATGCATTACGTTGTCACTAGCATGTAAGCATCATTGTCATACAGTGTCATTTTTAAATGCTGGTTTGTCACAGTCTTTCAAGTCAGATTTTGCCATCTTAAGAACATAGAATCATAGGACTGGAAGGGACCTCAAGAGGTCATCTAGTCCAGTACCCTGCACTCATGGCAAGACTAAGTATTATGTAAACCAATCCTGACAGATGTTTGTCTAACCTGCTCATAAAAATCTCCAATGATGGAGATTGCACAACCTCCCTAGGCAATTTATTTCAATGCTTAACCACTCTGAGAGTTAGAAAATTTTTACTCATGTCCAACCTAAACCTCCTTTACAGCAATTTAAACCCATTGCTTCTTGTCCTGTCCTTAGAGGTTAATAAGAACAATTCTTCTCTCTCCTCCTTGTAACAACCTTTAAGCCCCTTACTCTACTTGCGCTACCTTGATGACATCTTCATCATCTGGACCCATGGAAAAGAAGCCCTTGAGGAATTCCACCATGATTTCAACAATTTCCATCCCACCATCAACCTCAGCCTGGACCAGTCCACACAAGAGATCCACTTCCTAGACACTATGGTGCTAATAAGCGATGGTCACATAAACACCACCCTATACCGGAAACCTACTGACCGCTATTCCTACCTACATGCCTCCAGCTTTCATCCAGACCACACCACACGATCCATTGACTACAGCCAAGCTCTACGATACAACTGCATTTGCTCTAACCCCTCAGACAGAGACAAACACCTACAAGATCTCTATCAAGCATTCTTACAACTACAATACCCACCTGCTGAAGTGAAGAAACAGATTGACAGAGCCAGAAGAGTACCCAGAAGTCACCTACTACAGGACAGGCCCAACAAAGAAAATAACAGAATGCCACTAGCCATCACCTTCAGCCCCCAACTAAAACCTCTCCAACGCATCATCAAGGATCTACAATCTATCCTGAAGGATGACCCATCACTCTCACAGATCTTGGGAGACAGGCCAGTCCTTGCTTACAGACAGTCCCCCAACCTGAAGCAAATACTCACCAGCAACCACACACCACACAACAGAACCACTAACCCAGGAACCTATCCTTGCAACAAAGCCCATTGCCAACTCTGTCCACATATCTATTCAGGGGACACCATCATAGGGCATAGTCACATCAGCCACACTATCAGAGGCTCGTTCACCTGCGCATCTACCAATGTGATATATGCTATCATGTGCCAGCAATGCCCCTCTGCCATGTACATTGGCCAAACTGGACAGTCTCTACATAAAAGAATAAATGGACACAAATCAGACATCAAGAATTATAATATTCAAAAACCAGTCGGAGAACACTTCAATCTCTCTGGTCACTCGATTACAGACCTAAGAGTAAAAAAGAAAAGGAGTACTTGTGGCACCTTAGAGACTAACAAATTTATTTGAGCATAAGCTTTCGTGAGCTACAGCTCACTTCATTGGATGCATTCGGTGGAAAATACAGTGGGGAGATTTATATACACACACAGAGAACATGAAACAATGGGTATATAACACGGCTGCTACTCTGAGACCTAAGAGTGGCTATTCTTCAACAAAAAAAACTTCAAAAACAGACTCCAACGAGAGACTGCTGAATTGGAATTAATTTGCAAACTGGATACAATTAACTTAGGCTTGAATAGAGACTGGGAGTGCATGGGTCATTACACAAAGTAAAACTATTTCCCCATATTATTCCCCCCCCCGCACTCCCCACTGTTCCTCAGATGTTCTTGTCAACTGCTGGAAATGGCGCACCATGATTATCGCCATAAAACGTTTTCTTCCCCCCCCCCCCGTCCTGCTGGTAATAGCTCATCTTAAGTGATCACTCTCCTTACAGTGTGTATGATAAAACTCATTGTTTCATGTTCTCTGTGTGTGTATATAAATCTCCCCACTGTATTTTCCACTGAATGCATTCAATGAAGTGAGCTGTAGCTGACGAAAGCTTACACTCTGGTTACAGTGTATATGGTAACACTCATTGTTTCATGTTCTCTATGTATACAAATCTCCCCACTGTATTTTCCACTGAACACATCCAATAAAGTGAGCTGTAGCTCACGAAAGCTTATGCTCAAATAAATTTGTTAGTCTCTAAGGTGCCACAAGTACTCCTTTTCTTCTTGTGTCTTGCTTACAACACTCCTGCTAATACATCCCAGAATGATGTTCGGGGTTTTTTGCAACAGAGTTAGACTGTTTACTCATATTAAGCTTGTGATCCACTGTGACAGGGGAAGTGAGGCCAGCTGAAGATGTCACTTCCCCTTTTTTATAGTTTCTTCCAGCTTGCTGGAAGGATCTTTTACTATGACGTGAGTTAAGCCATGTCCATTCTCTATGTGCTCCCTCTGAGAAGTCTTCTTTGTATACATATCCTGTGATAATCCTTGGTCATATGGATTCCCCTTAATAGGCCACGGGCACTGTCTGGCTTCTCCACTGTTGTAGCGGAAAGGCTGGTTGTGGGTGTTCCAACTTTACAACATATTTCAGTAACACACACATAGCAAAATTTTATAGCTTCACATACAATGACAGCACATACAATCCAACAGGATATTAATGTTCAACTGATCGAGACATTTAGAATGATATCTCACAAGGCATACTTTTTACAAAACATGTCATAATCATATCACCATGGTAAATGTGTGTGGCCAGGGTGATGCTTTGGGATCCAGAGTGTCACAGAGTTTTGTAAGCTATTTTTAAAAATGGTGTTTATGTAAGTTTACAAATACAAATAAGTGAATTAGTTGTAAATCCATGTAAGGAGTTAGTTTATATGCATGATGAAAATGACAATGGGTAAATATCATCTTGCATGCAGTGTTATTTGTTTTTCTGACTCAATAACTAAACAATAAGTGGTGGAGATATATTTTCAAAACATGATAAATATGGCCACAGAATAATTAACAAGGATTATCTCGGTACAATATGCGATTTGAATTAACTGTGGAGCACACTTCATCTCTCAGAAATGAAAATAGTTTCATGTTTTAAACCTAGTCCCTCGTTCACTATAGACCCTGGTAGGCTTGAAAACAGCAACACACAGTTTTGCAAAATTGGTTGTCTGTGTTCAAGAGAATACTAAGAATACAACAGCATCACTGGCAGACCAATGAGAATCCAGTCCCTTCATTTTAATGGGCACTAAAATGAAAACTCTAATAGCCCAAAGAGCTATTACTATTTTATCAGAATTCAATGGGAATGTGCCAAACACCCACAACAGGCAAAATCCTTAGTGGATTTCTTTACCAGCTGGTGACCTAGACCAAGGTTTTTATACAGCACCAGGATACAAAATACAGAGTCCCTGCCCTTAACTGCTTACAATTTAAGCAGGACAGGCACTGGGTAGCCAGGATGTATTGGGAAATTCAGAAGAAGAAATAACTAGGATTTTTTTAAAATGTATCATTGACTTCCTGTGAGTAGTAAGTAGTTATTTTTAATATAATGGAGAAATGATGTAGGTGAAAATCTAATTCCCACACCATCAAATCACACTTTCCTTGATCAAATACTTGTCCCACTGATTTGCATCCATATAAATGAAAGGAGAATGGTGTTCTCAGAGTCTGTAAAATGGACTCCAGACTTTGCACTTTAGATACAGAAGAAAGGATGGCACTGTCTATTTTGGCTATGTAGAAAACATATCAGGAAGATCATGTACAATGACCCTGGTATCGGTAGGGAGTGAACTTGGGACCTCCAGCTCCCAAACCCCTACCGCTTGAGGTTAAAGGAGTAATTCTGTTAGAGTAGAGTTGGCAGGATGAGATCGTTGGCTTCTTTACAGCTGTCCATAGTGTGTACATGATCTGAGACCCTATCCCAGCAGAAAACATAAGGAGATGAAAATAGATTTGAGCTATGAATGTTCTAATTTTTACAGATCCAGTTGTCCCACTTGATTAGTCAAATGTCGGGAAGTCTCTGTTCTCATTGTCAATTGATCTAGATATCGTGATTTCACTACCAGTGGGTCTTTGACTGATGTCCGTCTATCCTATTAAAAGAGTTCAGTCTGACAGACCACAGCAAATCAGCAGCTGCATCTGTAATGTAAACAGGGAAAATGTTTTGGCCTTGTCCGAGAATGAAAACTCCATGGTGGTATATTTGAATATGCTGCACAACCTTCTAAATAGTCTATCACTCTCCCAAAGGCCTTTGTGTTACTGAATGGAAAGTTTGCTTTTGGCTTTCTTTATTTTAAATTATACATGGACTTGCCTTCTTGGAAGTCTACTACATTTCAGATGTCTCAAAGGACTCCTGGCAGGCTACTTTTATGTCAGCTTTGAGCTTAAAACGTGCCTTGGCTCCAGGTACAGATTGGTGGACTGTGATGGATTGAGATGAGACTTTAAACACTTCAAGGTTAAAAGGCTACTTAACCGAGGGTGGGCAGATCATGGTAATTTTCCCTTGCTATAATTGTATTTTCATATTTATATTTCACTCATGTATTAAGAAAATGACTCCTCTATAATTGTAGCTTTCTGGTTTGCTGTTTTTTAAGTGAAGATAGCAAATTGATTCAGGTAAAGCATTAGTAAAAAATCACATTTATAACAATACCTGTCTTATTGAAGGAACACAAGGTGCTTTGTAGGCTTCAAAACTGATTGGCAAACTATACTGAAACTTGTTAATGGTCATTAAAGGGACATGTAATTTTTCTGGCCATATAAAAGGTTGGTGCACTCTCTTTCTCCCTCCTCTGTCTCTCTCTCTTCTTTTTTGTGCAACGGGAAGTTTTTTTCCATGCAATAGGAAAAATGTTTCCCACCCAGCTCCAGTTATCAGCAACCTCTGGATGTCTCAGATTTGATAAAAATGATTAATCATTTATTATCCTTTATAAACCAAATCTTAATATAAAGTGTGACCAAATATTCATAATAATTAAACACTTGATCCCCAGGCCTACAAAGGAAGCCCTACATAATAGCCTTCATTATGCTGTGATCATTTGTGCAGCAGGGCAGAACGAGGTGAACATTCTCCTTCTCTAAGTTAAACCAAGTAGCATTTCTGAGAGTAACTCATATAGCACAACAGGTGAGGGGGAGCATGAAGCAAAATCCAGGACTCCACCCTCTGGACTTTGTTATTTTAAAGAGCTTCTTGGAATTTTAACAAGATCAGTGAGTTAGGGAAATATAAACATTAGCTATTCCATTAAGAACTTGTCTAACTGTGGTCACTTAGGGTAGGTCTTCACTGCAGAGGTAGCCCAGGTGATTAGCACCCGGTTCTGAGCACTTGGATTAGCCTATTCTGGATGTGGGCATCCCCACAGCAAAGCCATACCCACATTACTGTATCCTCACTGTTTCTGCACTTACCCTTGTGCATCTGGGTGCTTGGGTCTTTGTGCTGAGATACTCAGGAAATAGATTCTAACCCAGTCAATTGTGTCAATGGGTGAAGAACATGTCTGTCCTTTAGTGGGGATTGTGGGAAGGCATTGGAGGACTACCAACACTCAAGTGATTTAGCCTGGGTTGTCATTGCAAAGTGGGTGGGTTCATGCCCCAAGAGTAAATGGATCCCAGGCTCTAACTCAGAGCAATACCCAGGTCAGCTTTCCTGAATTTAAAGCACTTCCAAACCAAGTAAAATGTTTCATTGTGTGGGCTCAAACTTGGGTAAGAGCCCAGGTTGACTCTGCAGTGAAGACATACCCTTAGTGATTTCTATAAAAACACACCAGGCCTAACTTAAGTTATTTTCTCTGTCAATTAAATTCCTTTCCATTGCTTCTTTCTGACCTTGCTTGTTGGATTTTGCAGACATAACTGGAAAAATATGGGGCACTAGCTCCATCATTTCTACTAATGCTTTGAGTCAACAGGAGGACTGAACCTAGTTAGGAAATAATGTTCCTGATGGGGGATCATAAAAGGCAATAAACAGCATTTGTGGGTGATCTGTAAAAGCCATTGTGTAACCCCAATGCTATGAATATTATTTATTTAATGTGACAATTAAAAACAAAATTCAACAGACCATAACGTTAGAGAATGATTATTGTGGGTGGTGACTTCTGAAGGTCTGAAAATCTTGGGCAGCTGCCTTTTAGAACTTTCCACTGGTGAACTTACATCCTGTGTCCCAATGCCAAGCAGTTCTGATAAGGAACAGCAGAGCCCTTAATATACACTAATATAGATTTTTGTTTAATCGTGAGAAAGACATAGCTCTGATGGATATAGCCATGGCCTTTGCATGTTAAGGACTTTAGGTAAAAGTTTATATAGCATTACACCTAAGGCAAACACACTTCTGCCTGTGAGTGAGGGCTGTAGAAGAGGGCACAAAAATGTGGCACTGAAATCCAAATAAAGCTTTTTGAAGTCAGCGGACCAACCGGTAATTCCCCTCTACTTCCAGTTTTACAGTGTTGTAACTGCAAATTACTTCTGGTTCATACCAATGCATGTGAGTGAAGGAGGGAATCAGGCCTAACAGGAATTTTGCATGTGTAGTCCAACTACTTTCATACAAACATTGTAAAGTCCTGTTAAGAAAGAGAAAGCAAATGTGAGAAAGAGGAAGGAGTTTGTCAGAATCATCTGCGTCTCTGCACACGTACTGAGAGCAAAGCAAAGATAACAGTTACAAGGGCCTGATCAATGTCCAGTCAAGTCAATGGAAAGACACCCAGACGCAGACCCTCAAAGGTGTTTAAGCAACTCTCTCTGATTTCAATGGGAGCTATGCACCTAAATATCTTTGAGGATCTGGGCTCCCCTGACTTAAGTGACCACTGGTTCAGACATCAAGTGCCCAGCAATGTGTAATAGTTACACATACAGGAACTGACCTGAAGCTCATTGAAGTAAAAGGAAAGATTGACTTCACTGGACTTTAGATAGTATCTGAGACATGAAATAGGCCCATAAATTGAATATACAAAAAGGCACACATTTCTAATCTTAATGATAAAATGCCTTTTTGTTTTCCTGACTTGGCAATTTGACAGAGTGTATTTATTAAATGATGGAGGAAAGAAAAGTTAGAGAATATATGTGTGGAGTTTTATTACAAAGACAAGGAGTTTTCTTAATTTATATTTCACGGAAATAGTACAAATGAGCAAGAAATACCATGTTACAGCCTGAAAATAAACACGTGGTAAATCCAGTTTTATTTTATGAAATAAAATACATAAATTCACAAACAATAATAAAAAAGAGCAGTCAAGGACAGTTAATATTTATAGTAAAAATGTAACTTCATTTCTTGCATACTAAATAAAACATTATTCATGCCTGGCCTCTCAGGGTGGTTTTTTTATGACTAATTCTTGAACTATCTTATTAAAACCATAAAAAATCCAAAATCTAAATTTTATTATGGGATGTGTAGTTTTTATGTTGGAACAGAAATGTATTTTACAATTTTCAGTCACTGTAATATCCTCAGATAGTTTGATTCGCACCAGCAAAAAATCTGGACCTTTTAGTCAATGGTACAATATATGCTGATTATTTCACTTGTGTCCAGAATGATTCTGCTATTTATATAAAACCTATTTATAATATTTATTTTATGGACTAGTTTGACATAATTAATTCAAAGATGCTAAAGAATAAATGTATAATGCCACAAAACATATGCTTAGACTGGAATTCTCTATGGCGCATTTTCACGTTTGTTACACCATTATGGTGTTATGTGTACATCTTAAAATATTAAATTAGTATTATAGTTTGCAAACATAATTATGTACATTAATTTGTAACTGTTGTATATAGTACTGTTGTTTTATTCATAAATGTGCATATGAGAGACACACACAGAGAGAGGATGTATGTGTAGATGCTATATGAATAGATCTAAAATTATCTCATATATCTAAGAAAGATAGGGAGAGATATAGTGCTAGTTACATGCCCTGCACAATATCTTGTTCGGTTTATTATGCAATCTCATACTCATATTCATGCAATCTCATCTCATTCCTGCAATTTTCCACATCCATTGCAAATAATACATTCTTTGAATCTATGAATCTATTATTTGCAAAGGCAATAATTGCTCACAGTATTGTATTTGTTATGTTTTACAGAATAAACTAGCCCAGGGATCAGCAACATTTGGCACATGGCCCATCAGGGAAATCTGCTGGCAGGCCGGGATGGTTTGTTTACCTGCAGCATTCGCAGGTACAGCCATTTGCAGCTCCCACTGGCCGCAGTTTGTCGTCCAGGTCAATGGGGGCTGCGGGAAGCAGCATGGGCCAAGGGATGTGCTGGGTGCCCCTTCCCACAGCCCCCATTGGCCTGAAACAGCGAACCACAGCCAGTGGGAGCTGCGATCAGCCAAAACTGTGGACGCTGCAGGTAAACAAACCATCCCGGCCCACCAGCAAATTTCCCTGATAGGCCACATGCCAAAGGTTGCCAATCCCTGAACTAGCCAGTGACATATACTGCATCTTTTTAGGTGATTCCAAATTTTGATTCACTGACCTTACTGAACTTTTCACTTATCCATAGCTACTTAGATGGTCTGTCCTTCATTAAAAAACCATGGAAATATATAGAGTTTTCAACAAATAATATGAAGGTGCATGAGGTTTAACTCTCATACCACAAACATCAGTTTTATATTTGTGTAACCCATCTGACTTCTATGGATTTCCACCAAGTACATGATTAATTTACACCAAAGTATCTGACATCAGAATCAGGCCCCAACTTCATTTGTTCCGACACTCCATAATTTTGGGGGGGCAGTGCGGGTCAGGGACATATAAATCATCTTATTGATCCAAACATTGACTTGTGACCACAGCAAAGGTTGTTTCTTCTCTGATGGGATCTGTTTCAATGTCATTGTTCATTGCTTGTACTATGATAAAATACTGGGACTTTGTTTCACCATTTAGTGCATTGAAAACCTTTATAAGACCTGGCAGAGACACACAAAAATGTCTCTGAGCAGAAAGTAAACACTATTCTTTCCAACATAAATCTCCACTTTCAGTTAATTAATCATGGATAAAGTCCTACTTAAGTCGCAGGATGATTATCTAACAATTGTGGCTGAGTTGTGGACAAGACATGGAAAATTGTGGAAAATCATTATTTGCGGTAATGTGAAAAAGCTGACTGTGGGAGCCTAGCCATGCCCGGGGCAGACAGAGGGAGCCCAGAGCTGACAACGGGGGCTCCCACTGTCAGCAGCCTGAGGCTGGGGTGTTGAAACAATATTTATAGTGGGGGTGCTGAGAGCCATTGAACTAAATTGTAAACCTGATACAATGAAAACCACTTCAAGTCACGAGGTGCAGCAGCACCCCCAGCACTCCTGGTTCAAGCATCTATGGCCCAGGACTCCTGCTGTCAGCTGCCCGGGGCATGGCTGGGTTCCTGCTATCAAAATTGCGTTGGAAGCCTAATACTGTGGGAGCTGCAATTTCCACCATATTGCGAAGTAGGGCTTTAACCATGAAGTAGGGAACTCAATGTCTAACTGACATTATCTGGGATATCCACCTTTGAATATATTTTTTCATAAATTCATAGATGATAAGACCAGCAAGAATCATTATGACCATCTACTCTGAAAGCAAATGTGCTAAAGATGTAAAAGCAAAACTAAAAATGTTTCCAATTCCATTAGCTCTATTTAGTTAAGTTACATGCATTTATAAGTGTGGGTTATACCTGAATCTGGCTCTATATAAAAAATGGCAGGGATTCCCAAATTATCTTCAGCAATGGTGTACTTCGAATTGTTGAATGTCCCGTCCCCATTGTAAATATGATTCTCCCAACCAGAGAATCAATTTTGCTATTTTCAAGCACACTAAATATATTTCTGCTAGCACTTGGAGTCTCTTCATTAACACTGGTCACTTTTACATTTGTGACAGTGCCTGTGGAAGAAGGAAGGAAGGCAAGGCCAGCAATTTATATTTCAGAAAAGATCACAATGCAGATCACTGAAGAAATGTTCCCCTTGCAGCTTCTTCACAGCTCTGAAAGTAAAACAGTTGTTCAGTTGCTGCTGTTTTGCTCCCAAGTGTACTTTTGTGTATTCCTCCACACACATCACATATCCTGTACTGACATTTGTTTACAGTACCCTCTACTGCAGCTTGAACCTGCTTCTCTCTCTCTTGGGAGAGATTCTGCTTGACAGCTCGAGAGCCTGGTCAACCTCAATAAAAGGTTAAGTACAGTTCCTTCTGTGACATTGTATTTTAATGAGGCTAATGTTACCACAGTTTCAAGAGCTATTATGTTAATAATCTAACCTTACATATGGCCCCCCTCATCCCAAAGGACCCTAAAGTGCCTTAAAAACTCTAACGATTGTACTCTTGCCAGACATCAGCTGGTGTAAATCAGCGTAGCTCCATTGAGTAATTTGGAGCTATGCTGAATTAAACCAGTGAAGATCTCACCCTACACAAAAGTAATTTCCCATTGCTAAACAGCACCCAGCTCTGTGTTAACTGTAAACAACTGTTTAATAGCATATGGCCACAGCAAAGAAGAATACTCTACTCAACTGAAACTACTGTGCTAGGAAATAGAGGTAAGTAAAATGTAGTTTTACTCCATTTGTATAAATTGTTAGGCCTGAACTGCAATAAGATTTGTCATCATTAGCTTTGTTTTGAGTTTGAACTGTGTCCAGGAACCAGTAGTAATAGAACAGAGCTTTTGGCGGGAGTGCTCCAAAGATGTTTGTGAATTACTTTTACTATATTCACAAACTTCTTCAGGCTGCTGTGGATGGTAGATGTCGGAGTTTGAACGAACTAAGATGGAATAGTGTCTCTGAGGGCTGAGTTCATCACATGATGAGGAGAGTTAGCTGATCTCAGCAGAAGCTATTTTCACTTGTAGTCAAGGAACAGTTCTTCTCCGATTCAGCTGGAAAAATCGAGAATTATTTTTTCCTGGCTCCTTTGTCTGTCTGGCTTTTCCAGAGCCAGAGTCTGTGGCCTTCTGTCAGGCCCTCAGTTACTGAGACCTGACTTATTTCCTATTTAAATTGACAGTTATATCCCAGTTTTACAAGGGGAATTATTTCCCTGATATCCAAGTTCTCTTGTGAATTAGAGTTATTCTTGGACAGGTGCCCCAGGGATAGAATGAGAGAAGGTGGATTAGTGACCAGACCCAAAGCCTACTGAAGCCAAGGTAAATGCTTCCATTGATTACAATGGGTTTTTGATCAGGTCATAAGTGCACAATTCAATTATCACATAGGTTTTATCCCACTGCCTCTCTCTGCCACCCACATTTTGTATTGATGGAGCTAAGAAACAACTATTTTCACCTGCTCTTTTTTTACATACTGACATTATGGACCAGATCCTCAGCTTGTGTAAATCAACATTGCTCCACTAAAGTTAATGGAAACACTCCCTTTGGCTCAGGAGGTTTTGAATCCAGTTGTGACTCCACCTTGTCACACTGAAGTCAACAGAGCTACATCCATTTATACGAACTGAGAATCTGGCCCTACATCTGCAGGATACAAATCATCTTTGCATGGGCAGCTATTTGGGAGTGATCCCATTTAGGAGGAGATGAAATTTCTGTTCTGTTAACAGCCTCCAAAAGAAAGGGACACTTCTTTAAAAAAACTAAACAGTGAGGTTCTGAAATATTTGCATACTCAATATTATTGATCACATTAAAAAAGTTGTGTAATTGCTTCTTTAATCATTTTGATCATACAGATATTTGAGTTGCTGAACAGTATTTCATGTCTCCTCTAGTTATTCCTGATGACTGCAAGTGGTCATTATATGTTTGCAATAGTGTGCTTCTATCGGATGCTTGAACAATGAGCGTATGCTTAATCTGTGTCTGAGCAAAAGTACCAGAGTCATCGTTCAAATGTTTAGACCCAATCTGTGGCAGTAAAGCAACTTTGTTCATACTTGAGCATCCATCTAAAAACAGCATGTTAATTTGTAACCTGAACTTGAAGGAATTCAAAGCATTACTTGTCAAATACATTTAGGACACTTGTGGGATTGTGCTCTTTATATCAGAACAAATGTACCATAAATGTGCATATGCAACTAATAAATGCTTTCCCTGAGGCACGGAGGAATGACCAGGGTCTCTTTATTCCCTGGGAATTACTGGCTGCCGGAACAACCCCTTGAGGCTATTTGCAGCCAGGTGTAAATTAAAGCAGTCATGAGGCTGCTCTTGTTTACACTGAAGGGGCTACACCAGAGTTAGGGAGCACAAAGTGACTAAACGGCCATTTTTATTCCCTCTCCTTCCTGTCTGTGCTCAGCACAGCTCAGCTGGACTGGAGGATACAGGCCACAGGTCTTGTCTCGTGATGGTTTTGTTTTATTAAAACAGGAAGTTTACAATGCCAATGACTACAATAATCTCTAGATCCTCAAAAGATATTCAGGTGTCTAACTTCCACTGATTTCAATGGATCCTTTGAGGACCTGGGACTTAGTGTCCTCAATTTCCAATAGATCCAATGAGACTTAATGGTACTTAGCCATTTGCAGAATCAAGCCTCTGTTGTCAGGAACGCTGGAGTTGAATTCCCTCAGTTGAGCCTGAGGCTAGCGGTTCAGCCTTCAGGCAGGTTAATGAGCCCAATGGTTCCGCGGCAGAATCACCTGATTGACCAGCCTACGTGATTGGCTGGAAGAAGCCCACAGGTCTACATTTCAGCTTATCAGCAGTATGAGGTAACTGGCTGCTCAATGCTTATACCTGCAGCTGTAATTGCACCTGTGCCTGTCTTGTACCTGCCTTGTTCCAGCCTTGCTCCAGCCTCTCCCGACACCCCCGCTCTCTTGCCTGGTCTCTGACGCTGGCTCTGAGCCCTGGCTCTGGTGATTGGCTCTGTCTCTGACTTCTGGTTCCAGTTACTGATGTCTGACTCTGGCTTTGGTCCATGGCTCTGATGCTAACCTCTAGGCTGGGCTCCAGCTCTCACCACTTGGTAAGGCTGCCTATGTCCCAGTTCTGACAGGTGCTGTCTGTCCTGCAAATTTAAATTCTTATGTAATGGGCTTTAGTTTCAATGAGAAGGAATGTTTATATATTACTAAAAGATACATACACAAAAGCTATTTTAAAGGAATATTGAGGTTCAAAGTCAAACCTGCAACATTTAGAAAGTGCCAGACCTAAGATTTTCTATTCACCTTCAGTTTGGTCCCTTTGTGGCAATACATTACAATATTGTCTGTAGTTACATGATCACACACATACTATTTTTTCCACTCTCTGGTCAGATTTCAATTCCCTGCTCCAAAGCATAGAAATGCTAGAGTCTGTCAACCAAATAATGGGAAGATTTGTTTTTGACATTGGCAGTGTTATGCCCTCATTCTTAGAAATAATTGAACCACATTTGATGGTTTTCAAAAATATTTCAAAAAACTTTTCAAAAATATTCAACCTGAGGCAGATACCTAACTTCAAAAATTTCAGTTAAAGTTTGGCAAAATTATAATCAATAGAAAGCGTGAGGCAACTTAAACCATAGTTGTTGCTCAGGCCTATAAAAATTAGAAGAAATAGATTCTGCAAAAATCAAGTCTTCAAGGAGTGCATTAGTATATTACACCTTGTGTTCCACAACCATAAGAATACATTTGGGTATTAAGAATACATTTTCTTTAATGGATTCATTTGGATTCAGTGCAGATGTTATGGATATTTAAAAAAGAAGTAGCATGTAATTCAGTATTTTAATATTGAAATAAAGTGTCCCACTCTAATATTCTGGAAGATGTCACTTCACAGTAAATTAAAGTTGCTTCAGACCTCAAGAATCAAAGTGAAAATCAAAATTACACTGGTGTATAGCCACACTCATAGATATAATTAAAGTTCTGTCAGCACTTTCATTATATAAGCCCCATTTTTTAAGCATTTTATAACTTGGCCATGATATTTTGCTTTAGGCTGAAAGCTGGGATATGAGTTTCCTGCGTAGGAGTGAATTTTTCTTCCTTATGAAATTTAATTGGAATCAGATTATCCTCTTATGTTTCCTTTGAGTAGGAAAGGGTTAAAAGAACTTTTGTCCAGTTTTTGATGCTCCTCTCAGACACGCAAGCAAATGACTTTGTACTCCCTTAAAAACATTGCAGTTACTGTAGTCCGCAGGGACAGACTAAACCATGGTGCTTGCCCAATGCTGAAAGCAACATAGACTGAGCAATTATTGTCCTGTACTTTTGCTTGTTCAGAGTGATCTATGACTATTCTAAGCTAACAGCATGGTTGGAAACTAATTATATACACCTGTGGAAAGCAAGCGACTAACAAAGAGAGTTTTAAAATACACAAGGAATGTTGGGTTTGACCCAAATTACTCAACAGCTGATATTTGTACAATGTCAAATTACACATAGAACTCCTATAGAAGTAAGTGTGATAGCTAAGTGAATATAGGAATTAATGATGAACAATTAATTTTATATAAGTTCTCATTTCCACTGAATACAGTACTTTCATATACTGTTATTTTTTAGAAGAATTATAACCACTGCCACAGAGCAAGAAAGCTGCTTATCGTAAATACCAGAATTTGTACAAAATGCATTGCTGATAATTGTAGACTTGGTAAAGTCAAGGTGATTGTGGTATTTGGGAGGAGTTGTTCAGAGGAGCACCACCCAGGTACCAGATGGAGGCATTCTGTCTGCAGAGTCCACAGGCAGGGAGAATTCCTGCATGGTTATTGGAGCAACATGCCAAGGAATGACAAGTACCATGTTCTTTTAAAGGATGAAGCAGGTTCATTCCCCATTGCTGGCCCCTGAACCTTAGCAGATGCTGTAGGGGAAAGGTAATGCTCAGTATGCTCCGACTATACCAAGCCAATCCTCTAGGTGTGGAATATCTCCATCCTTGCCAATCCTTCCTCCTCCTCAGCCCCTTACACACCAACCCAAATAGAATCATGTGTTCTCACAAGCAAAATATAAATAGTATAAACTTCATTTATCTTTGACTAAATGTCATCATAAATCCAGTGATACGACAGAAAGACTTACTTTAATTTTCATTAATAGTTAGAGTAAATGTTTCACTGGAAAACTCATTGAACATTAAATCATAGTTTAAAATGTTGTCAGGACCTGTTCTGTCTCTATCTCCACATGTTAGAGTCACAACAGAAGGGTTCCAAGGGGAAGTCTTTCAGGATGTTCAGTGCCACATGTGACAAGGACATGAGGGGAATCAGAGGTGGCAGTTCAAATTGGTGCATCATGTTAACGTATTTATATATGCAGTAACATATAGTAACATATTGCTCTGGCAATTTCTCCCTGGAAAACAGCTAAAAAGACTCTTATTTGAATCCTTGGCTTAAGATAAGAGGAAGGCTGAACTGTTTACCTTTACATTTTGTATATGGTGCCCAGAAACCAGAGTGATGGCTGTATCAGGAACTGAGTCCTGCAAGGTGCTGAGCTCTCCTGCCAGTTTCAGAAGCATCCTCAATTCCCAGTGAAATTAGTTGGGATTGAGAGGATTCAGCTCTGCACAGGATAGCCTAGCACCTTGCCAGGCTGCCCTCTTGAACTGCATTTAGATAGAATGTGTCCATTACAGACAAGGTTTTGGAAACACATAGGCATTAGGCACCCAACTCCGACTGACTTTTCAATCATGACTGGGTGTCTTTCTGCCCTTTGTGCCTTGGAATTATTTATTTTTATGTGAATTCTTGTGCTTATGAAAAATTCTGCATTGACCAGAATGAAGCATGTAGTCTTGTATGTATCTACACCATAGCCAGGACCGTTGCAAGATTTCCTATTATTGTATATCAACACTGACCTGGAAGAACTTGAGGACTTAGAGGGGAGATCATTCTCTATGTCCACTCAGTCTTTGACATGCTTATCAAAGTGATGCCAATTTAGGAACTGTGTGGACAATAGCCAACTATGACTTGGGCTGAAACAATCAATTTATTTCATACAGTGTAAGCCACTGAAATAGTGGTAGAGAATTGTGGACAATATCGTCTTGCCTCAGATCTGAGTGGATATGAAGTAGATGTGAAAGGCTCCATATATTTTGGTAGCAATCCTCTAAGTGATTTAATCATGTTAATTTTCCATTGTATACAAAAAAAATTACATTCAGTGAAATGCTAATGTGAGACTAACATTCTCAAAGCTATTTTGGATTTAGTTTTTGATTTACACTTAAAGGTCCTGAGCCCACTGAGGAGGGTTATCATTTACATCCTGTAAAATGAGAGGTACTGCTACTGTAGAAGAATGCATTCTGTCACTGTCACAAGCTCTGACTTCCAATACCCTCCTGTGAGGAACAGCAGGGTCTTCATAGTCCAAAGGGTAGGAAATTGTAATCTCACTGGTATCTAGAAGGCTGGCAACATGAAAGAACATGTTAGTGCTGATTTTACAAGGCATGTTGAGGCAACTGAAACAGAGCCGTTAAGAAATGCAGATCTGAAGGATTGTGGGGGTAGAGGTGGAGGAATTGCTATAAATAGTCATTTGATGGGAAGAGTCATTTAAGTATAAGCATCATATCCTGATCCAAAGTCAAATGAAGTCAATGAGAGTCTTTTCACTGGGTAGCATCTGTGTTGAGTTCTTTGGGTGAAATGTTAAAATCTAGAGTCTTGTGTGATTCACATGGCTACTAATGATCCCATGGGACTTTCTGCAAAAGCACAACAAGCCTTGGTAACCTTAGCTAAAATCCCCACACAGACTCTGTTTTGCAGGCTACTGGTTAGCTGCCACAGGCATTCTCAATTCCAGAGGCAGGTGTATTTGCTTCATGATGCATATTTACTATTTGGGATCTTTTCAGGTGAACAGTGCTTGATAAACAGTAAATTTATATCTGATTGGGGTACAGAAGAACTTCCATATGAGGAAAGATTAATAAGACTGGGACCTTTCAGCTTGGAAAAGAGACGACTAAGGGGGGGATATGATAGAGGTGTATAAAATCATGACTGGTGTGGAGAACGTAAATAAGGAAGTGTTATTTACTCCTTCTCATAACACAAGAACTAGGGGTCACCAAATGAAATTAATAGGCAGCAGATTTAAAACAAACAAAAGGAAGTATCTTTTCACACAACATACAGTTAACCTTTGGAACTCCTTGCCAAAGGATGTTGTGAAGGCCAAGACTAACAGGGTTCAAAAAAGAACTAGATAAGTTCAGGAAGGATAGGTCCATCAATGGCTATTAGCCAGGATAGGCAGGGATGGTGTCCCCAACATCTGTTTGCCCAGAAGCTAGGAATGAGCAACATGGAATAGATCACTTGATAATTACCTGTTCTGTTCATTCCCTCTGAGGCACCTGGCATTGACCACTGTCGGAAGACAGGATACTGGGCTAGATGAACCTTTGGTCTGACCCAGTATTGCCATTCTTATGTTCTTATGATAGCATTATTAATAAAAATAACTGATACTATTTTTAATTTGAGGTAACTTCCTTACTATTTCAGTAAGGTAATGAATAGCTGAAATGAACCTTGCTACTGACAACTATATAACGTTTAGTAATCAACACTTAATTCAGTTCCTATTTTTACTTCAAGGATAGTTTCCTTAATATTCAAAAATGTGTGTATTTTGGTAATGAACTCCTAGAGTTAGATTCTCACACCAAGAGGAGGGGCTGCCAGTTGCATCTCTCTGATTCTGAGCCACCTGGTCCCAGTGCAAATTAGAGCTGCAAAGGAGCAGCTCTAGTTTTTGTCATTGGCATACAGTCCTCCATTAAGGATCTTATATCAGTGGAAGATCAGGCCTGGTGCAGCTTCACCCTGTCACACCCCTCCTTGTCCCTGCACACTCCTGACATAGAATCATAGAATATCAGGGTTGGAAGGGACCTCAGGAGGTCAACTAGTCCAACCCCCTGCTCAAAGCAGGACCAATCCGCAACTAAATCATCCCAGCCAGGGCTTTGTCAAGCCTGACCTTAAAAACCTCAAAGGAAGGAGATTCCACCACCTCCCTAGGTAACACTTTCCAGTGTTTCACCACCCTCCTAGTGAAAAAGTTTTTCCTAATATCCAACCTAAACCTCCCCCACTGCAACTTGAGACCATTACTTCTTGTTCTGTCATCTGCTAATGCACCTTCCCTTCTTATGACAGAAAAGGGACATGGTTGGTGCATGAGCTAACTATGTCGTAAATGCATCCGATGAAGTGAGCTGTAGCTCACGAAAGCTTATGCTCTAATAAATTTGTTAGTCTCTAAGGTGCCACAAGTACTCCTTTTCTTTATGTCGTCTCTGTAAGCGTTACACCAGTGAGGACTTCCCCTGTACAAAGTTGTTCTCTGCTGGCAATCTCCAGCTGCTCAAAGTCCACTTCACACTATTCATGGAGAATTTTGGAGGGGCTGTGCTTAGTGCAGGTAAGGTAGTCTAATGTAATTTAAATCTGTGTTAAAGTGTTTTCTATCCCTATAAGCACAGAAGATGAACATTTTGAATCAATGAACCTGCTCATGCCTTGATCTCCCCTCTTTGGAATGGGAAAAAGGGAATTGTCTTGCAAAAATACTGTGGACCAGATCCTCAACTGGTGTAAATCAAAGTCAATCAAGCTATATTGATTTATGCCAGCTGAAGATCTGGTCCAGTGTAACCAAAATTCTTGCATCTGCATTGCCCCTGTATCATAAAAGCATCAGGTAATCTATTATACTCTGCTGACTTCTAGGTCTTACAATGTTCATTCTGAATCACAGCTTTGGGAATGTTGCTTTTCCAGATCTACTATTAGAAGGCTGTTCAATAATATATTAATAATATAACTCATTTTACAATGTGGCTTATGGGTAATATGCTGTCAGACTCTCAGTAAAATATAGCCTCTGAAACATTTCAGTAAAATTAAAAAACCATGTTTTGATTCGTTCATAATCCCTTGTGTGTAAACTACAAACTTCAGAACATGCCTTTCTTTTATATGTCTATAAAATATGGTATATGTATTACCATTCAACCAATACAATTAAATTTCAGCCTAAGCAGCCTGTTTTTTCCAAAAGAACTGGGACTGCATTGTATACTCCTTCTTAAGTAAACAAGCTTGAATGGTGTTTAAGTATGCAAGATAAAAGAAATCCTTATAATAAAGTTAACAATGAATGGTTAATTACACTGGCCAACCATTAGTCAAATCAACAGTAATTTTTCATGAAGGCCAAGGGACTGATTTTCAGAGGTACTTAGCATCTGCAGTTCATGCTGACTTGAAGCTGAAAGTGTTCAGCATTTCTAAAAAATCATGCCATTTGGCCCACTACCTCTATTCCACATGCCTTGTTTGGCCAATGTTATGTGGAAGTCAGACTAGATGATCCTAATGGTCCTGTCTGGATT
This sequence comes from Dermochelys coriacea, assembly GCF_009764565.3. Lineage (NCBI taxonomy): Eukaryota > Metazoa > Chordata > Testudines > Dermochelyidae > Dermochelys > Dermochelys coriacea. The sequence continues at coordinate 332,685,869 of NC_050068.2, forward strand.
TAAATCTATTAATTGTTTCCAATAATCAAGGGTGACATTTTTGGGCTAACTAGCATCAAGGTTGCACCAATTGTAAATGAAAGCAGAATTTGGCCTTAAGGGCCTGATCCTCCAATACTTATTCATGCAAGTAGTTGTGATCACACTCACTACTACTTATGAAAAAGATAGAGCATTTAAAATTCTACTACGCTTGAATCCATGCATTCAAGCTGTCACATTCAAGGTGTCACTCTCACAGAATATATTTGTCACTTATCATTTGTTGTACGCTTATAGGTGCAATAGAATTCTGCTTACCTATAAAACACATTGCATTGTATTTTAAAACTTCACATGTTGCCAAGGGACTTGTCTACTATGCAGAAAGGACTTAATAGTGTAGTTTTTTTACATCTACTTGTCCCACTGAAGTCGCTGGGAGCTTTGAATGCACAAGGAAAGCAGGGTCAGGTTCTGAATTCACAAATTACAGCCCCAGTTTAGCAGTTTTAGTACCCATTTCCTTATTACCTTCATTTATAGAAAATGCTATAGAAATGTCCACAAATTCATAATGGACTTTGTCCCCTACATCTCAGTCAACTGCAATCAATCTGAGCACCATTCTCCCAATAAGCAATTTTTCCAAAATGTTCCTTGGAGACCCTGGCATGTTACTTTTGGACAATAAAAATAAGGACAGTGTAGCCTATTGAGACATTGGATTGAAGAGTGTAGTGCTGGTTACAGAAATAAAAGATCAGTTTCACTTCCTAAAGGCAACAGCTGTCTCTGTTCCAAATGATCACAAACACAGTCTCCTCCAGCATTTCCCCAAAATAGACTTTGGGCCAGATTCTGATCTCAGTTGCATGACTGTAATGAAAGTAGCCTCAGATTTACACCAGTGTAACTGAGATCAAAGTCTGGCCTATTAAATTAAGCAAAATAGAAGAGCGAATAATTTATGTATTTTATTAATCTAAACACTTTAAAAGGCAATCATTTGAAACCAGATATAGTCTCATGATCTCAGAGCAGGAAACTAAAAGGATGCTGTGTTGAAGGCAAAACCAAAATACTCTGAAAAGAAATGTTTCTGAAATACTGAAAACAGAGTTGCGGTTATGTTTCATCTGCTAGGAAATTTTCTTCAGGCTGAGAGGAAAAGTAGTTACTCTCTCTCTCTCTCTCTCTCTCAGGACTTGTCTACACCATGCAGCTTTTAGTGACAAGGCTGTGGCAACACAGCCTTGTTGCTAAAAGTCAGAGTGTGTAAACGTACTTTGTTGGTACTTCGTCGGCACTTTTGCCGACAAAATACTTCCAGCCCCGTGAGCGGTGTAAGCCACTTGCATCAGCAAAACTTTTGTCTTTCATGGGGGGGCTTTTTTCAGTACCAGTGAAAGACAAAAGTTTTGTTGACAACTTTGCAGTGTAGAGAAGACCTCAGAAGAGTGAGCAGCACCTGAAATGTCACCTCCAATATTTTTCTGGTTTTAGTGACTGTTTTATTAACTCTTGTGCATACTTTTAAAAATGTTCCTGACTTATAAAATGTCTTATCGTAAAGAAAAACAAAACAATCATTACTCAGCAGGGGCATAGCTAGTGAGATTAGTACACTTGCTACATGGTCAGAATTTGTTTATATCCAAAAGGAAGATGTAGTAAATACTCTGACAAAGACAGGGGCCTCATTGCTTACATTCTGGATGTTTATGGAATTGGTGCCAATCCATGATCTGGGAGTTATTTTTTCCCTGTCTTTGGCAGCAACAACCATGTGGAAATGGAATAGTACATAAGAAAAGCAAGATTTGTACTTAGAAACAATGAGCCTAATTCTATAACCTTTACTCAGTTTGAGTAGTACTTGCTTATGCCATCTGTTCCACTGAGTTTAGGTCTGTTCTTGTGCTGTGCCCATCACCACAGAGTCTGAGTATATCAATGGGAATACATGCATGAGCTCTTCACCCTGGACCTGATTCTGCAATCTTGTTGAGCCTACTTCTCCCACCCTTTCTTATGTTGAAGAACATCTTAATTCATGAATAATAGTGCATTCTTTATCCCTAGACTTTACAAAGGAGGTCAACAGCATTATCCTTGTTCTATCGACGGGGAAATCAAGGCACAGAGACTTGCCCTAGGGCAAACAGCAGTAGACCTGAGACTAGAATCCAGGTTGCCTAAATGCCAATCTACTGTGCTATTCACTAGGCCAGCCACCAGACTATTTGTATAGTGAAGTACTACTCCTCATGTGTAAATGTGGCAGCATATGGCTCTACAGGATTATACAAAATCCTATCCTACAGGTTATGTAGCTATGTGATTCCTTCTAGTATATTTCTGCATAATCCATCTCCACATACTCCTGTGTTATGAACACATTGTGACTGAGCCGCAAGCTACTAATTTCATCAATCCCCTCCCCACCGACCATCCTGGGTTGAGACACAGGTGCATCCCCCTCCCTTGGCCAATATGGGGAAAGCATGAATACCCTTTGAAGGACCTTCACCCAGGAAGTAATCTCTGAATAGCCAGTGGCCAGAGCAGGATGGACTCGGCAGGTGGTATAGCTATCTGAGAGCAGAGCGGAGAAACTGAAGAGTGGCTAGAGGAGTTGCACGGTGCTCTGGGAGCAGAGCAGTGAAGCAGTCTATAGAGAAACTGAGGAGCCGCAGGTAGAGCAGGAAGCTGGCCCAGGGAGCAAAACCTGAGGCACCACATGTATAGCTGGGTGTGAGCACCAGATGTTGCAGGTGGCTAAATGTCTGTGCAGTACTTGACTGGCTAAGCAGCAGCTCTGCAGAAAAGGACCGGGGATTACAGTGGATGAGAAACTGGATATGAGTCAGCAGTATGCCCTTGTTGCCGAGAAGGCCCATGGCATATTTGCCTTATTGGTTGGGGGCATTGCCAGCCCATTGAGGGAAGTGATTATTCCCCTCTATTCAGCACTGGTGAGGCCACATCTGGAGTATTGCGTCCAGTTTGGGGGCCCCCTGTACTACAAAAAGGATGTGCACAAATTGGAGAGTCCAGCAGAGGGCAAAGAAAATGACTGGGGGCTGGAGCACATGATTTACGAGAAGAGGCTGAGGGAACTGGGGTTATTTAGTCTGCAGAGGAGAACAGTCAGGGGGGATTTGATAGCAGCCTTCAACTACCTGAAGGGGGGTTCCAAACAGGATGGATCTAGGCTATTCTCAGTAGTGGCAGATGACAGAACAAGGAGCAATGGTCTCAAGTTGCAGTGTAGGAGATCTAGGTTGGATATGAAGAAACACTATTTCACTAGAAGGGTGGTGAAGCACTGGAATGGCTTACCTAGGGAGGTGGTGGAATCTCCATCCTGAGAGGTTTTTAAGACCCGGCTTGACAAAGCCTTGGCTGGGATGATTTAGTTGGGGATTAGTCCTGCTTTGAGCAGGGGGTTGGACTAGATAATCTCCTGAGGTCTCTTTCAGCCCTAATATTCTATGATTCCATGAAGCAGCAGAGCAGGGCCTGAAGGGACCTCTCTGGGACACAGAGCCAGTGGCTAGCTCAGGGTCATGAAAAAGGCTATTGCAGACAGAGTGCCGTAGCCCCTGGGGATTAGTATGGTCAGTGGTCTGTGACCAGCCATCAGACACAATCAAAAGGGCTATTGTCCTTTTAAAGGACTACTATATACCTTCAGGGACGAATTGGAAGGTGCAGCTAGAGCAGCCCACTAATAGGACCCTGTGCAGGAAGTACTGCAGCAGCATCAGGGAAACAATGAAGGGGGGCCCCAGCAAGACACACCATGACAGATCCTGGCCAGGAAGCCTGCAAATCAACTATTTGGCTTTCGGAGAGGAATAGACTGGAGGGGGGCTCTGGTGCTATGGGGTGCCCTGCAGGGGCAAATTTAGAAATGCTATGTCACAACTTGAACTGTAACAGCTTAAGCCACTGTACCTAAGGTATCAGCAACCTCGCCTTTCTGTTAGCCTCATTAATATCCCTTTCCTTTAGCCATGTGCACGTGTTTATTGGGATCCCCCAGAACTGGTACCAATAGCTCTAGCAGCTGAAGCATCTTCAGCACTTTCTTGAAGTTATGATACATCTGGCATGCAATTGAGTCCCCTAGTGTACCACAACACTGAGCAGCTGAAGCAATTACAACATCTTGTGACCTCTCATTGACCCCATTGTGCTTAAATAGATATTGTTTTTTTCAGGTAAGATAAAATTTTCAAAAGTACCTGAGTGACTTAGGCTCTGAAGATTTAACCATTAGGGAGCTTAAATACCATTGACTTGAACGTTGAGATGGTTAAGGAAGCTAAGGCCTCTTTGTTTGAAAGTAGGGTTGATATTTTGGGGTTATAGTTAATGCCCATGGAAAGTCTTACATAGATTCAATGGCTATTTATATCAAACCCTTCTTGTTTTAGGATTAGATTTCAGACTAGGCTGACAGTTTGTGCCACACACTCTCAAAGAAACTGCGGAACCACCTGATCAACATCCTCTACAGCAAATAGGGTAAGATTAAGAATGAGCTCTCAAAACTAGATATTATCATAAAAAACCAACCTTCCACACAAACTTCCTCGTGGCTGGATTTTACAAAAACTAGACAGGCCATTTACAACACATACTTTGCTTCTCTACAAAAGAAAAAGGACACTAAACTATCTAAACTACTACATGCCAAAAGGGGCCACAACAGTGGTTCCCTTAACCCACCCAGCAATATTGTTAATCTATCCAACTATACTCTTAGCCCAGCAGAAGAATCTGTCCTATCTCGGGGCCTCTCCTTTTGCCCCTCCAACCCCATGAACATGATACAGTTCTGTGATGACGTAGAATCCTATTTTCGATGTCTCTGACTCAAGGAATATTTCCAACACACCTCTGAACAACATAGGTTTCAGAGTAGCAGCCGTGTTAGTCTGTATTCGCAAAAAGGAAAGGAGTACTTGTGGCACCTTAGAGACTAACAAATTTATTTGAACAACATACTAACCCTCAGAGACCTTCCTACCAAGACTACAAAAAGAAGGATTCTGTGTGGACTCCTCCTGAAGGTCAAAACAAGAGACTTGACTTCTACATAGAGTGCTTCCGCCGACGTGCACGGGCTGAAATTGTGGAAAAGCAGCATCACTTGCCCCATAACCTCAGCCATGCAGAACACAATGCCCTCCACAGCCTCAGAAACTACTCTGACATTAAATCAAAAAGGCTGACAAAGGAGGTGCTGTCGTCATCATGAATAGGTTGGAATATGAACAAGAGGCTGGAAGGCAGCTCTCCAACACCACTTTCTACAAGCCATTACCCTCTGATCCCACTGAGGGTTACCAAAAGAAACTACAGATGATCCCATTGAGGGTTACCAAAAGAAACTACAGCATTTGCTCACGAAAGCCCCTGAAAAAGAACAAGAACAAATCCGCACAGACACACCCCTGGAACCCTGACCTGGGGTATTCTATCTGCTACCCAATATCCATAAACCTGGAAATCCTGGATGCCTCATCATCTCAGGCATTGGCACCCTGACAGCAGGATTGTCTGGCTATGTAGACTCCCTCCTCAGGCCCTACGCTACCAGCACTCCCAGCTATCTTTGAGAAACCACTGACTTCCTGAGGAAACTACAATCCATCGGTGATCTTCCTAAAAACACCATCCTGGCCACTATGGATGTAGAAGCCCTCTACACCAACAATCCACACAAAGATGGACTACAAGCCGTCAGGAACAGTATCCCTGATAATGTCACGGCTAACATGGTGGCTGAACTTCGTGACTTTGTCCTCACCCATAACTATTTCAGTTTTGGACAATGTATACCTTCAAAACAGCGGCACTGCGATGGGTACCCGCATGGCCCCACAGTATGCCAACATTTTTATGGCTGACTTAGAACAATTCTTCCTCAGCTCTCGTCCCCTAATGCCCCAACTCTACTTACGCTACATTGATAACATCTTCATCATCTGGACCCATGGAAAAGAAGCCCTTGAGGAATTCCACCATGATTTCAACAATTTCCATCCCACTATCAACCTCAGCCTGGACCAGTCCACACAAGAGATCCACTTCCTGGACACTACAGTGCTAATAAGCGATGGTCACATAAACACCACCCTATACCGGAAAGCTACTGACCGCTATTCCTACCTACATGCCTCCAGCTTTCACCCAGACCACACCACACGATCCATTGTCTACAGCCAAACTCTATGATATAACTGCATTTGCTCCAACCCCTCAAACAGAGACAAACACCTACAAGATCTCTATCAAGCATTCTTACAACTACAATACCAATCTGCTCAAGTGAAGAAACAGATTGACAGAGCCAAAAGAGTACCCAGAAGTCACCTACTACAGGACAGGCCCAACAAAGAAAATAACAGAATGCCACTGGCCATCACCTTCAGCCCCCAACTAAAACCTCTCCAACGCATCATCAAGGATCTACAACCTATCCTGAAGGATGACCAATAACTCTCACAGATATTGGGAGACAGGCCAGTCCTTGCTTACAGACAGCCCCCCAATCTGAAGCAAATACTCACCAGCAACCACACACCACACAACAGAACCACTAACCCAGGAACCTATCCTTGCAACAAAGCCCGTTGCCTACTCTGTCCACATATCTATTTAGGAGACACCATCATAGGGCCTAATCACATCAGCCACACTACCAGAGGCTGGTTCACCTGCACATCTACCAATGTGATATATGTCATCATATCCCAGCAATGCCCCTCTGCCATGTACATTGGCCAAACTGGATAGTCTCTATGTAAAAGAATAAATGGATACAAATCAGACGTCAAGAATTACAATATTCAAAAACCAGTCAGAGAACACTTCAATCTCTCTGGTCACTCAATTACAGACCTAAGCATGGCAATACTTCAACAAAAAAACCCCCCCAAACTTCAAAAACAGACTCCAAGGAGAGACTGCTGAATTGGAATTAATTTGCAAACTGGATACAATTAATTTAGGCTTGAATAGAGACTGGGAATGGATGGGTCATTACACAAAGTAAAACTATTTCCCCATGTTATTTCCCCACCCTGCACAGTTCCTCAGATGTTCTTGTCAACTGCTGGAAATGGCGCACCTTGATTATCACCACAAAAGGTTTTCTTCCCCCCCCCCTTCCTGCTGGTAATAGCTCATCTTAAGTGATCACTCTCCTTACAGTGTGTACGATAAAACTCATTGTTTCATGTTCTCTGTGTATGTATATAAATCTCCCCACTGAATTTTCCACTGAATGCATCTGATGAAGTGAGCTGTAGCTCACAAAAGCTTATGCTTAAATAAATTTGTTAGTCTCTAAGGTGCCACAAGTACTCCTTTTCTTTTTATGGAAGTTTAGGTGTCGGACCCTCCTTGACTTCAATGGTCATTCGATGACTCTCTTCCTTAGGGGGCCTTTGAAAATCCAACCCTTAATTTTGAGGGGTGTATGTGCATAAGTTTATAAGTTTGAACTGGTTTAGAAAGAGAACAATGTAGGCTAAATTTAGGATTTCGTTATTAAAAGCCATTCTGACACTCTGCCAAGGTAAATTAAATATTCAGAAAGGATACTACACAGAAATTATCCTTCTGAGGATTCACCACTCCTGTCTTCTAATCCTTTTTCCCCTTTCCCACCATTTGTTGTGCTCACAGTGTTAATCATGCACTAGATTTTTAAGCAAGATGTCATTAAAATCAATATCAAGTTTGTATTTCTTTCTAAAGAAATCATCTTCTTAGAATCAGCATTTTCTGCACATAAATTTAGAGGATTTTTTTACAGATCTCTTTGTAGTCTTACTTTACAGTCTGTTTCGTAAACCAGAATTGGTTCAGAGGTTTTGTAAATCACACCATTATCTGAAGCCAATAAAAAGTATGTGGTTGTGTTAGCTGAGCAATGCAGTAAAAAAACTGAAAAACAAAATAGCTAAAATGTACATGAATGTTTTTTTCCTTGTGCCTCTTTAAACAGCACTCTTTGGACAGAACGTACTGCAAGCTGAAATTAATCACACAAAAACAGATCATGTAAACTAAGCCTGTCTAGTCATCCACTTCTAAATGTGAAAAAGATTTTCTGAATTCTATTAAATCCTCAATGTAGGTTTTCAAGCCATTTTTATATGATTACATTCATTTTTGATAATACGTTTTAGGTGTATAAATTGTTGTCTTTCAACACTGAAGACCTGGCTTTATTAATAAGGAGAAAATCTGTTTTCTATTTGTTCATTCTACTGTTCGGAATTAAATGCCAGTGGAACAAAATCTGTTCCCCAGATCTCCACCATATGAGAATTAGCATGGCCCTGGCTATGTGCAGCAAGTCACAAGTAGGGAAAACTTCACTCTAGTGATAACTATAAAAAGGTTTCTTGTCTGGAGAGCAGAGGGTTTAATTACATTATGTCTGAGGCCACATTTTTAGTCTGTCTCTAGTTTTGTATTTGCAATCACCTGCAGGTTAAAACTACAAGAACAATCAAATGATAGAATTTAAAATATTAGTACCTGGGGTTCAATGCTCAACACATTCTGAATTTCTTCAGCTCCCAGCTGAGGCAGATTGGATGAGACCACTCCATTCGTCAATTAGTTTGACATAATAAAATCAAAATCTAGCTGTTACACATCATCTGCCTAGGTCGTCTGAGCTAGTAAGGTAATTGGCTACTGCTCAACCTCCATGAAAATTTCATTTACTATTCACAAAGGTCAAGAGGTATGGGGAAAATATCACTCTGTGCAAATATTGGGATAGGTGGATGTGTCCTATGTACTTACAATACTCCTTATTTCAGGCAACATACTGTTTTCATTTACAGTGGTTCAACCTCATTGATTTCTGGTGGATTACAGCAGCAGAATCTAGTCCTTGGTGTTCATGAATGTGTTGATTCACCATTTTGTTTGTGAAGGCAGCCATTGTTACCCCACACACATGAATCTGGTCTTCTTGGTGCCTGTGTAAGGCCACAGACCCTGTTTGTTAGCAGGCAGGATTAAACCTGGGACCTCAGTGCATGAGCCTCTACCACTGCTCTACCAACTGGCTGTTAGCTAAGGCTGTAGAGGAGACTCATTGATCTCTCTCTCTAAGTTGTCTCGATGCCACTAGATGGGACTGAACACCACACCCAGGAGGTATGTAGGTTACACCTGCACAATATTATACATATTTTCAGTTGATGAAGATAAGATGAAAGGCCATGGCCCATCTTTAGGAATTCCCATTCCACGTAGTGTGGTGGGAACAAGGCTCAGTGGATGAGTGATTTCCACTGGCTTTTAATAGCTCATAAAATAAAACAAAACACATTTATCAATCATCTTTATATGTGACCATCCCAAGTTACCATTATTATAAAATCAGGCAAAATAATACAGGTGAATGGTGTGTGATTGGTGATTAAAAAGAATGAATGGTGATTAAAAAGAAAATCTTTAACTCAAAGAGAAAGTTGGTGAAGCCTACAAAACGCAGAGTTTCAGATGGCAGCTCATAATATGAAGTACCTTGGTCACTTTTGTCTGGTCTTCGATCAGCAGAAGCCAGAATGCCTGGAAGGGATAGCCAACACATTTCAAGGACATTAAACAAATATGATGTCATTTTGTGAAAGGTTTCACATATGGCAGAGAGGCAGGGACTACAATTCTGGAATTAAACTAACAAGGAAGAAACCTGTATAATGTTCCAAACTTGTGGATAACCCTGTGTTTTTATCATTGCTGTCACAGGAGTCATGGATTCTGCTATTTTCTTGTTTATTTGTTTTTTAATATATGACCTTTTACATTTTTTTCCATTTGTCTGGGAATCTGTCTGAATGGGAATGTAACAACTGAATGAGTGTCAGAGAATCTTGAGAGCAGTACAATTCAATGCTGAGCTGAGTAGGGGAAGAGAAAGAAAAGATTAGCAACTCAAACCATCAGACAAGTAAATTTTCAGAGGAAATCTTTAATTTGTCCAGGGTTGGTGAAGTTTATTTCAAAGGGTTAAGATATGTATCAGCTTGGAAGGTTAGTTTATATTTACAAAATATGGCTCTGGTACAGATTCCTACTTGTCCAATCCTTCTGTGAGCTGCACATGGCAGATCGCTGTAAGTATGTGAAAAAACATGCCCACATGAGAGTAAAATGGCCATTCTCTTGGAACAATGTATCTGATGCAACACAAGCATGCTATTGTGTTCCATAGTGATGAGTGAATACTGTAATGTTGGTATTTAAATGAAATTCATATTCAAGAACCCAGTTTAGACTATCACATTCAAATATCATTTGATTAGGCTAATAGGTAATCACCTTCCCAAAGGCTTCCCCTGATTTCCACCAGGACCCAGATTCTCTCTCATTTATCTATAGCCTTCTATAGGGAATGGGATGAAGAGGAGGCACCTGGTGGCCCACTGTGAAGCTCCATCCATTGAGAAGAACAATTCTTAGATGCATCTTACCCACTTACTTCAACAGTTTCAGAAGGGTCTGGATATCTTGCCAGAACTGTGTAGACATCTGCAGAGATTGGAAATGATTCAAGAACTGATACAGAAATGTCTGGGCAACAGGAATAACAAATTGGATGCATTACAATAACTCAAACAAGTTTGTCTAATGGCAATAAATTGCTGCTTTAATTTCTGGAAAGAACTGATTTCCTTTTAATGAAAATATGCATTAAATCTCTAAGTCCAGTTTTGAAGCTCTACAGTTCTTTTGCAGATGAACTGCAGGCAAAACACCCATTGACTTCGGTGTGATTAATAATAAAGGACATTAAGCAAAATCATTTAACTTTAAAAGGAAAATTGAATAGGAATCAAGATATATTTTTATAAAATAGTTACATATCCTTCTACAAAAATTGTCTCTGATTTAATTTAGTTATAGTATCAGAATGAAATTCTATCCTCTGAGTTTCACTTGCAAGCCAAGTAAAAGAGTTGTGTTTAAGAGAGTAAAAGCACAAACTGTTGATGTACTGATGTTCTGCTTTTCCCCAAAATACATTGCTTCATACCTGCACTCCTGTATCTTTTTGTATGTGAACCTAAAAGGCTACACCAAAGAGAGAAATACAGGAATAAAGGGCTAGTATACACCTTACAACTCCCAAGATTTGGTCCTTAATTGGCTATTTTGCCCCTAATATTTCAGACAAACATTGGATGGGATTAAGATACACATGTCCCTGATTAGCAGTCTACCCAGTTTCAGATAACTAGACAGGCATTCTGCTCCCTGTGTGGCAAAGGACACTTTTAGTCAATAGGTAACCATAAAAGATTAAATTTACCCAAATTGCAGAGGGCCATTGCCAGGCCCTCTTCACCATTTAAGCCCTGCATAAGGTGAGTATAGGAGGAGATACACACACTGGTACCTTTCCAACCCCTACACACCATAGAAAAGGTCTCCATGCTAGCCCCATGTTGTCTGCTGTGGAAGGTTGATTCCACACCAGGAGAGAGTCCAGGGAACAGTATTTACAGAGATCTAAATTTGTTAGTCTCTAAGGTGCCACAAGTACTCCTTTTCTTTTTACAGAGATCTAGTGGACTTGACACTCTATGCAACTAGCAAAAAGGAGCTGCAACTACTATTCCAGCTCATTGCCTAGAACAGCAACTGTAAAGTGAAAGGTAGGGTGGGGGCTATACAGAAACCCCATAGTCTGGCTCCATTTTGCTTGGGATAGATTTTGACTCTTCAACTCTATTGTACTCCACCGAAATAGAGCCCAGTTACTTGTGCTTTATGTGGGTGAATTACTCTCGAAGGGCACATATATATATGGTCAAGGTTGAATGATCATATTTGAAGAACACATTGGCAGAATATCATACAGACTGTAAATTATGAAGTTTGAGGCCACAGTTTGGATATTTCTCATGGTCATAGTGTGCAGAGATGGATGACAACTCATGTACCATGAAATTTTCTTCATGATGGGTTACATACATATTCCAATTAACGTTTGTATTTATAGCCAGTCCATTGCTTTTCCAATGTATAGACCTAAAGATTCAACAGTGACTTGTCTGGACCAGCAGAAAAAACTACATCACATACCTGAGGGTCATCCATATTATCTAACAAAGTGTAAAAGGCAGTGTGAGAATTTCCATTTTCTCCAGCTTCAGCTGCAAGGGGTAGTTTGGGCTTTTCAAAGTCCAAAAGCTGAAGAGCAACACTGCCGATGTCTGATTTTTTCAAAGTTAACAATATATCACTGAAGTACATTATCATATTCTGTTACTATTTTAACAATGGTAATTTTAACTGTCCTATTTATTTGAGAAGTGCAGCCTATGATTTCCTCTTATTTTAAATGCTGGTATGATGTGCACTATGAAAATTCAATTAGGAAAGAATCAGTTTTAGCATGCAGTTTGCACAGAGACTATTTTAGATGGTAAAATCAAAGAAAGAATATAGCAGTAATTTAGTTTAAAACCTCTGGGTGTGATGGCAGGGGAAATGGAGTTTTAGCAGTAAATGCTTGTTTGGAAAAAGGGAGTTTAATTAAGGATTATGTAGCAAGTCCTGTTCTTGCACCATATGGATACAGCCATCTGCCAGTGCAAAGCAGTTTGAAGAATCTTGACATTTCATCCAAATTGTTCCATCCAAATTGTTCCAGTGCCCAATTCAGCAAAGCACAAATGTGTTAGTGAAATCAGTGAGATTTCTCCTGTACATAAAGCTATGCACATAATTAAGTGCTTTGATGGATTGGTGTCCTGGATTGTCTTTATCAAAGTGGTTAAGCATTTACCGCATTTCAAGCACTCAAGAAGTCCCACTGTTTAAAGTTAGGCAGCTGCTTAAGTTACTTACCGAATCAGAGTCTTAGGCCCCAGTTCAGGAAAGCACTGAATGGGGGCCTTAGTGTTGCAGAAGTGAAGAAAGAAAGCTTTGAAAGATCTGGCACAGATGCTGGTACCTTTGGAAGTGAAACACTCAGAAAGATATTAATGGGGAGAAGGTACAAGGAAAATGAACAAGTAAGAGAAAGAGATGACCCAAGTAGCCCAAAAGGTGAGAATTGATGCCATGGGCACAGGGTGAAAACACCACTGGGGGAGGTGAGCCCCTGTCCCCTCCCCCTCTGCCCAAGACCCACACATCCCCTTACATCCCCCTCCCCCACCAGAGCCCGAAGCACCCCCCCCCAATCCACCCCCTCCTCACACCCCCAGCCCAGCGCTGGGCAGGTGAGTGGTGCAACTGGAGAAGCCCCAGGACAGGGAAGGCAGGCAGCGTGGCTGGAGCACCCCCAGCCCCTGAGCACCAGATGAGTGGTGTGGCTGAAGTACCCCCAGCACCTTCACTGGGCAGGCGGCGTGGCCGGATGCCCCCCAGCCCAGTGCTGGGCGGGCGGCGCAGCCGGAGCATCCCCAGCCTCAGCACTGGGCTGGCAGCACAGCCAGAGTGCCTCCAACCCCAGAGTGCTGGGTAGGTGGTGTGGTCCCAGCACCCCCAGTACTCGGTGAATGAGCAGGCGGCTCGGTGTGGCCTCAGCCGAAGCATCCCCAGCCCTGGGCCTTGTGTGCACCAACCCCAGCCTCTCAGCCACAGAAGAACAGGAAGGGAACTGAAGCAGGCAAGATGGGTCTGGGGGTGGAGCATAGGCGGGGCCACACCAGGCAGTATTGAGAGGTGCAGCCTTCTCCTGCCTATGCTACCCACCACCCATGCTTGATGTATAAAAATAAAAAAGCCACCCTAACTTCACAGAAAGAGTTGTGATATGGCTTATAGGTTTCACAAAACATATGCTTTTGTATTCTCTCCATCTCAAATGGTATTTTTCAAATACATTATAGTATCAGAATTAGTCAGTGCTGGATAGTCTCACTCTCATGAGGGAGATTAGTGTCTTGAATATAGTCTACTCAACTTCTGAAACAGCAAAGTGGTCAAGCTTTAATAAAGGAAAGCTGTTTCAGTATTAATATTGACTTCTTTTGGTTTTTAATTTCTAGCTGAACATGAACCGCAATATCCAAAATGCTTTTTTTTTTGCAGATCTTCTAATAATCTGTTTTATAAAGACAAATTGAAAAGTGTTAAATTTACTTGGGTCCAAGACAAAACACTGTCTGTCATGATGAAAATTCATAGTTGATGTTTCTATTTGCATCTTAATCTAATGCTTTTACTCTTGTTATAATGGCTTCAACAGGTTCATTTTCAGTCATGTTAACTGAATCCAAAGGGAAGGCATCAGAAAAAATTGAAGCCTATTTACTGATGAGAGAAAGAGCTGCTCTGTTGTGTTTTCCTCCAAGACTTTGAGATTTGCAACTGGATTGGTATGAACTTCTATTTTGCTAGACAAGCTGAAGATTTATGAAAATTAACTGATGACCCATTCTGTATCTCTTGCAAACCTAAAACCACCATTAACATCAAAGGAAGTCCCACGTGCCCAAGGAATACACGATCAGGTCCCTGGCAGCTGTACTTTAAATATTAAAACATCTCTTCCAAATGGTACTTTACTTATATGACTGTCATCACTGTACTGTTATCAAAGGGTATATAATACTGACTTTCCTAAGATACAGAACATACCAATTGTATGCTGTTAAATTAGCTGATCTTGAAGTCCTGCTCTTAGCACTGATGCAAAATCCATTATCTTATGTGAGGAAACTCTTAGATTGTTAAAGAGTTTACTTAAAAAAAAAAAGAAGATGATGGTGGCTGTTCACTGTGATCATTAGCCACTCAAATATGTTTAATATTCAAACTTACATGGAATTCTGAATTACCAAGACTCAATTTAATGGGGCAAAATTTATTCTGACTTCATTTTTCAATGTTCTTATACCCACCATGATGTTTTCTGAGCTCTTAAAATTTGGGAAAGATGAGTGATGTCAGGGATGAGATATGAACGCACAATTGCAGGGAGACTACAATTGTGACACCACACTTTAGACTACTCAACCACCCAAAACTGATGCTCTAATGATTTACCTACTTGGGTGGTTAGTTAACCTTATACATCCCCCACTCTATTGAATTCTAAAGAATTTGGCTCACAATCTTCTGAGAGTATTATTTACAAAAACTCTCATTCCATTATATGTATTTGGGGTTGGTTAAATGCATTGCATGTAAATTGCCTCAACTCACCCTCAGCAATTTAGATGTGTTTCTTTACCACTTCAGGGAAAGAATCTATCATATAATCCTGTCATGGGGACTTCTACTCACAGCAGATGGCGCCTCCTCTTGGCCACTCCAGTGATTAGCTCTTTGGGCCTGATGACCTCTTCTTTTAGTTCCTCAGCCCATCATCTTGGTTTCTCAGTCTGTGACCCCTCTCTTGCTCCTCTGGAGCTGCTGCACCTCATCTTCATGGCTTAGTCCTCTGGCCAAGTCACAAGAGCCCTCCCCTTCAAGAGTACTGTCACAGTCTTCCATACCATCCCACTCAGTCCTCAACTCCACTGCCCTGGCTGGGCCACTCACTCAGTGGCTGGTAGGGGAACCCAGGCCTGCCTTCTACTCTTTCTTGTCTGACTTTTCAAGGTGTTTTTGGTGAAATTCCCACAGGATATCAAGAGCATGAACTTTTTTTTCTGGTTCCCAGGACCTCTCGTCTGGCTCATTTACATTCAGTCTATCAGATCCTAGAACTTCCCCCGACCTGTCAGGAGCTTAGGACCTCATGCATTTCATATTCCTCCTGCTGTGGACAATTACCGGGGGTGGAGGTGGGTCTTCCATGTCAGGGAAGGAGTTGTCAATGACTGGTTTGAGGAGAGAAACATGAAAGAAGTGTGAATCTGGAGGGATTCTGGGAGTTGAAGCTTGAAGGCCACTGGGTTTATTTGTTCAATGATCTGAAAAGAACTCAGGTACTAGTGATTAGGTTTGAACAGTCCAGTCTCAGGTTTTGAGTCAGGAGCCAGACACTATCCCCTGCTGTAACAATAGAAATGACTTTTTGTTTTTGGTCGGTGTAACGCTTATACATTTCTTTAGTGGCAAGTAAATGTTCTTTGGTGTATTTGCTGGAGGTGGCAGACCATGTCCATGCCTGCCTGGATGGCAGAGACTTCAGGCAGGTTCAGATGGAATTGGAGGTCTGTGAAGTTGTAGCGGCATTGAGCTGTTCCATCCGAATTCTGCCAAACACAGCAGTGGAAGCCAATCATTCTGATGCAATTCAGGAAACAGAAGAGGTACTGCTCCATGGTCTGATTGACTCTTTCAGATTGGCCCTCTGTCTGCTGTCAAGATATGGGCCTTGGTGGTGAGAAGGCAGATAAATTCCTGACAGAACTAAGAAATGAACTGGAGAGCCTCAATCTCAAATGATGCATGTCAGCATCCCATGGTATGTGCTTCAGGAAGACTTGCATGGTTTCAGGAGCAGACAGAACAGTACAGCAGGGAATAAAATGGGCCATCTTGGTCAGGATAACTGTGTTAGGATAACTAAATGCCCTTGAGAGTGCAGAAACTCAGCAATAAAGTCCACTGAGAGGGTGGATTAAGGACAGGGAGGTGTGAGTAGGGGCCGAAGGAAGTTTACAGGCTTGGCTCATAGTTTCTTCATATGGATGCAGAGGTTGCATGACCTAACACAGTTTTTAACATCAGTTTGTAGGTTTGGACACCGGAAGTACCTATGGATCAGGTTCCAGGTTCTTAATTGGCCAAAATATCCCACCATGTGCAAGTCATGGCAAACCTTTGCACCTGAAGCAGGGATCTGCCCTCAGGACGTAGCGATGATCCCTGTGATAAAGGAGGTCTTGTTGTAGATGGGCTGGGCTCCCGCTGGGGTTGTTCTGGAGGGGCACTCCATGCCATGGGGTGAATTCCCCTTTTATCTTCTAGTGGGCTGCTCAAACTCTCACATACCAAGGCACTGCAACCTAGTGGTCAGAGTAAGTTGTGCAGCCTATAGGGCAGAATACGAACATGAAGCATTCAAACAACTTCTGTGAAGCACAGAAGCAGATTTTCTGATTTTTTTTTAATTTTTTTTTATTTTAATTTTTTTACTTGCTGAAAAGTCTAAAGCTTCCACAGTGGGGGGGAAAGGCCCAATTTCTGACCAGCTCTACTTAGTGATCTCTGTCTATTTCCTGGTCAGCAAGTGTCCACATCACAAAAACCATTATCCACTGGGGATAAGGACTAAATAGTCATGAAGTCCAAAATACTTTTTTTGTTCACAGTGACACAAACAAAGGAGTTTTCTCTCTTGTAAATACAACTTGTTATTGGCTTTATAGAGGCTTTTTATCTGATGTGCTGGGAAAGGCTAACAAAAGGACATAACAATAGTCAACAGCAAAATGTGAGGCAACGTACGGTGACTGTAGATGTGTGATTTCTGAAGTGAATAAAAAGAAGTGTGGAAGGAAAGATGCACAAAGACTAATATATGAGGATGTTTCCTACAGCTAAAGTGAGATCTCTCTCTCTCTCTCTCTCCGTATATATGCAAGATTTTGAAAAAAGAGAGCAACCCAATTCAGCCCTGGGGGGAAGGAGGAGGGGAAGGAGAGTACAAAATCTAGTGGAGACAAAGGGAGTTGCACATGCTTAGAGCAGGGCTGAATTTTTTCCATTATCTGCAAGATGGAAATATGAACGATCCTGATCCTTGAGACAAGCCCTTTGTAGCATCACCTGGGGGCAGTAAAGCTGGCCTCACTGGGCAAATAAGGATTCTGTCACTAGGGAGGAATCCCAAGTTGGCAGCATAGCAGGTTCTATGCCATCCCCAGGCCCAGAGTTGGGGCAGACGGGGGTTGTGACTTGGGGAGAAGAGTGTGATCAGAGATAGGGGGATGGCCGGAGAGCTGCTGCATTCCAGCAATCCTAGGCAGGTGTAATGTGTTTTTCGGAAGCTATTACCAGTCAGCATAAATATAACAGCCAGCTTTTCCCCTGCTTTTATCCCTCCCATCAGGTCTTGCACTGAACACACCTCAACTGGACCTGCAGATTTCTCTCTAAATAAGGAAAATTCTATTCAGTCACTGGCTGTTTCATTACATGATACCCTGCATCAAAATCCTAACAATACCAGTTGCTGGATTCAAACTGAGGCTTTGTCTACACTACACAGCTTTTAGCGGCATGGCTGTGTCGCACAGCCATGCTGCTAAAAGTCATGCAGTGTAGCTGCTGTTTGTCGGCTTTCCTGCAGACAAAAAACTTCCACCCCCAATGAGCGGCATTTGCGCTGAGGGCAGGAAAGCGCTGGCACGTGTTGCAGCAAAATGTTTGTCTTTCGGGGAGGGGAGGTGTTTACCACCTCTGAAAGACAAAAGTTTTGTCGTTCAATTGCTAGTGTAGACAAAGCCTGAGAAAGATTCCACCTTCAGTAGTCATGAATAAGGAAACCAAACAGACAATGAAGACATCATTTGCACTAGTGTCCAACAATCAAAGGGATGAAAGTGGCTGAACTCTTAATCACTGCCGTAAGGAAGAATGTGGATTGCTATATCTGGTTTCAGGAATGCTATATTTTACTGTACAGTATTGTATTCCTAACAAGACCTACTCAGCTTTGTTGATTTGATTTACTGTTTTAAATGGAAACATTCCCAAATGCTGCTTGAACCTTTTCAAGAATATATTATGGTAGGAATACCATATTGTGCCAGGAGCAAGACTGTCAAAAACTAAAAGTATTTTAAACATTGTGTTCTTTTTTTGGACACATTTGGCATAGGTGTGACGTTTTCCAATCTTGGGGGTAATGAAGCTGAACACTGCAACCTATTGAAACAGATCCTGGATAAAGAAGTCACAAAAGTTTTCAGTCCTCTGTACAGTTCTCTCTCTCACCTACATACCCCCTCAAACTGCACTCTCATGAAATGTAATGCACGCTTTGTAGTCATCTATGATATTGCCACTGTAGAAGAGAAAGTAGGTCTCTACCAACACATGTCCATGCATGTGTGTGTGTGTGTATACACAGGGAGTTTCAAGAGGGAGTTCTCCAGGTGAAGGAGAAGCAAATACGGGACCCTCGGGGTAAGTGGCTATCTGTAGTGTGTGTTTGTGTTTGGGGGTTACTTGCTATGTGCTGAGCATGTGTTTGTCTGTCTGTCCATCTGTTTGTTTGAAGGACCATATGCTGTGGCCGGCAGTTGGAAGCTTTGAGCTTCTAAACCAGATTTGAAATCTAGAAGCCTCTGTTCATTGGCTGAGCCTTAGTCAGGAGGCGGAGCTATCAAGAAGGCCAGGGCTTTATAAAGCAGTGAGTAAGTGACCACGGAGCTTTGCGACCAGGGACCGCTAACAGGGAGTTTTGAGAGGGAGTTTGGAAAGGGGGAAAGATACACTTGCCATTCTTTAAAACCTTAAAACTAAACTATAATCAAAACTTCTTGATTTAAACAAAAACCCCTATCATTAACCTAGGTAGCTGTAGGAGAGAATGCAGGCAGAAGCCCAGCAGCAGAGTGGAGGCTATTCTGTTTATTGCACTCAGTGTCGCATGTATGGATTACCTGCCCTGTGGGTGGGTGGCATATGTGTGCATTCGGTGCAAGGAGCCCCTGGCTCTCAGAGACCATGTACAGGCTTTGGAGGCCAGGTGGTAGAACTGGAGAAGCTAAGGGAGTCAGAGAGGTATGCTAATGAGGCTTTCCAGGACACTGTAGATTTGTCCCACCTCCGGTCAGACAGTCCCTGTGCTGTTAAGGAGGATGAAAGGGCCAGAGAAGGAGAACAGTCAATGGGAACAGAGGGAAACCTTCCCATAGTTGGGATCCTCGTCCCAGATTATGTTGTGGTATCCTCTCGCACTGAGATTACCTCTCCAGGGGAGGGAACTCCAGTCATTAGGAAAAGGCAGGTGTTAGTAATGGGAGATTCGATCATTAGAAACATAGACAGCTGGGTTTGTGATGACCGGGAGAACAGTATGGTGACTTGCCTGCCTGGTGCAAAGGTTGCGGATCTCTCAAGGCATCTAAACAGACGTATGTGTAGTGCTGGGGAGGAGCCGTAGGTACATGTAGGTACCAATGACATAGGGAAGGGTAGGAGAGACGTCCTGGAGGCCAAATTTAGGTTGCTAGGAAAGAGACTGAAATCCAGGACCTCTATGGTGGCATTCTCAGAAATGCTTCCAGTTCCACACGCAGGGCCAGACAGAGCTTCAGAGCCTCAATGTGTGGATGAGACAATGGTGTAAAGAAGAGGGGTTTAGATTTATTAGGAACTGGGGAAACTTTTGGGATAGGGGGAGCCTATACAGGAAGGATGGGCTCCACCTAAACCAAAGTGGATCCAGACTGCTGGCACTTAACATTAAAAAGGTTGCAGAGCAGTTTTTAAACTAAGAGATGGGGGAAAGATGATTGCTGCAGAGGCGCTCATGGATCGGACAGAGCCTTCTCTTAGAGAAGAGTCAATTGATAGAGATTCTCTAGGTTTTAGTCAGGAGGAGGGGATGGAAGAGGATAAAGTATGGACCAGATCAGATGAGACACATTCACATAAAGAATCTGACACATCAGAAAAGGGCAGACAAATAAACAGTGACAAGTTTTTAAAGTCTTGTACACAAATGCCAGAAGTCTAAATAATAAGATGAGTGAACTACAGTGCCTCATGTTAAAGGAAGATATTGATATAATAGGCATCATAGAAACCTGGTGGAGCGAGGAGAAACCACGGGACACAATCATTCCAGAGTACAAAATATATCAGAAGGACAGAACAGGTAGTGCGGAGGGGGTGGGGGACTGGCACTATATGTGAAAGAAAATGTAGAATCAAAAGAAATAAAAATCTTAAATGAATCCACATGTTCCATAGAATTTCTATGGATAGTAATTCCATGCTCTAATAAGAATATAACAGTAGGGATTTATTATTGACCACCTGACCAGGACAGTGATAGTGACGATGAAATGCTAAGGGAGATTAGAGAGGCTATCAAAATAAAAAACTCAATAATAGTGGGGATTTCAATTATCCCCATATTGAATGGGTACATGTCATCTCAGGACGAAATGCAGAGACAAAATTTCTCGATACTTTAAATGACTGCTTCTTGGAGCCACTGGTACAGGAACCCACAAGGGGAGAGGCAACTGTCAATCTAGTCCTGAGTGGAGCACAGGATCTGGTCCAAGAGGTAACAGGATCGCTTGGAAATAGTGACCATAATATAATAACATTTAACATTCCTGTGGTGGGAAGAACACCTCAACAGCCCAACACTGTTGCATTTAATTTCAGAAAGGGGAACTATGCAAAAATGAGGAGGTTAGTTAAAACAGAAATTAAAAGGTACAGTGACTAGAGTGAAATCCCTGCAAGCTGCATGGACACTTCTCAAAGACACCATAATAGAGGCTCAACTTAAATGTATACCCCAAATTAAAAAAACACAGTAAAAGAACTAAAAAAGAGCCACCCTGGCTTAACAACCACGTAAAAGAAGCAGTGAGAAATAAAAAGGCATCTTTTAAAAAGTGGAAGTCAAATCCTAGTGAGGTAAATAAAAAGGAGCATAAACACTGCCAAATTAAATGTAAAAATGTAATAAGAAAAGCCAAAAAGGAGTTTGAATAACAGCTAGCCAAAAACTCAGAAGGTAATAAAAAATGTTTTTTAAGTACATCAGAAACAGGAAGCCTGCTAAACAACCAGTGGGTCCCATGGATGATCGAGATACAAAAGGAGCACTTAAAAACAATAAAGTCATTGCGGAGAAACTAAATGAATTCTTTGCTTCAGTCTTCACAGCTGAGGATGTTAGGGATATTCCCAAACCCGAGCCGTCTTTTGTAGGTGACAAATCTGAGGAATTGTCACAGATTGAAGTGTCACTACAGGAGGTTTTGGAATTAATTGAGAAACTTAACAGTAACATGTCACCAGGACCAGATGGCATTCACCCAAGAGTTCTGAAAGAACTCAAATGTGAAATTGCAGAACTATTAACTATGGTTTGTAACCTGTCTTTTAAATCAGCTACTGTACCCAATGACTGGAAGATAGCTAATGTAGCGCCAATATTTAAGAAGGGCTCTAGAGGTGGTCCTGGCAATTATAGACCGCTAAGTCTAATGTCAGTACCAGGCAAATTAGTTGAAACAATAGTAAAGAATAAAATTGTCACAACATAGAAGAACATTAATTGTTGTGCAAAAGTCAACATGGTTTCTGTAAAGGGAGATCGTGTCTTACTAATCTATTAGAGTTCTTTGAGGGGGTCAACAAACATGTGGACAAGGGGGATCCAGTGGACATACTGTACTTAGATTTCCAGAAAGCCTTTGACAAGGTCCCTCACCAAAGGCTCTTACTTAAATTAAGTTGTAGTGGGATAAGAGGGAAGAGAACTGGTTAAAAAACAGGGAACAAAGGGTAGGAATAAATGGTAAATTTTCAGAATGGAGAGGGGTAACTAGTGGTGTTCCCCAAGGGTCAGTCCTAGGACTAATCCTATTCAACTTATTCATAGATGATCTGGAGAAAGGAATAAACAGTGAGTTGGCAAAGTTTGCAGATGATACTAAACTGCTCAAGATAGTTAAGACCAAAGCAGACTGTGAAGAACTTCAAAAAAGATCTCACAAAACTAAGTGATTGGGCAACAAAATGGCAAATGAAATTTAATCGGGATAAATGTAAAATAATGCACATTGGAAAAAATAACCCCAACTATACATATAATATGATGGGGTCTAATTTAGCTACAACTAATCAGGAGAAAGATCTTGGAGTCATCATGGATAGTTCTCTGAAGATGTCCACGCAATGTGCAGAGGCAGTCAAAAAAGCAAACGGGTTGTTAGGAATCATTAAAAAGTGATAGAGAATAAGACGGAGAATATCTTATTGCCCTTATATAAATCCATGGTACGCCCACATCTTGAATACTGCGTACAGATGTGGTCCCCTCATCTCAAAAGAGATATACTGGCAATAGAAAAGGTTGAGAAAAAGACAACTAAAATGATTAGGAGTTTGGAATGGGTCCCATGTGAGGAGAGATAAAAGAGGCTAGGACTTTTTAGCTTGGAAAAGAGAAGACTAAGGGGGGATATGATAGAGGTACATAAAATCATGAGTGATGGGGAGCAACTGAATAAGGAAAAATTATTTATTTGTTCCCATAATATAAGAACTAGGGGGCACCAAATGAAATTAATGGGCAGCAGGTTTAAAACAAATAAAAGGAAGTTCTTCTTCACTCAGCGCACAGTCAACCTGTGGAACTCCTTGCCTGAGGAGGTTGTGAAGGCTAGGACTATAACAGAGTTTAAAAGAGAACTGGATAAATTCATGGAGGTTAAGTCCATTAATGGCCATTAGCCAGGATGAGTAAGGAATGGTGTCCCTAGCCTCTGTTTGTCAGAAGGCGGAGATGGATGGCAGGAGAGAAATCACTTGATCAGTACCTAAGTTGACTCCGTCTGGGGACCTGGCATTGGCCACTGTCAGTAGACAGGATACTGGGCTGGATGGACCTTTGGTCTGACCCAGTATGGCCATTCTTACGTTCTCGTGTGTGTGTGTGTGTGTGTGTATATATATTTCACCTTTGCTAGAAACTCATGCTTACTCTCTGCTCCCATAATGCACTGTGATTAAAGAGCCTTCCTTATAGTTTGCTTACAGCTTAATACTTTGGTCCCTTTCTGCGGCATATTATAAGTCAAAGAGAAAAATAAGCCTGTGTACTGTCAATCTGTCTCCATTTACTGCAGCCTCATCTGTGGCCAGTGTTTTGTAGATGGGTTGGAATTCTGGATAGCTCTCATCAATGGCTGCACAGGCTTTGAAGCAGCAATAAAGACAACCTTTCTTTCTAAGGATGTAAATAGAACCCGTGTAGGCAACACTAAAGGCTGAATTCGGTGCCTGGATACTTATATGCAGATGAGGGCAGAATTTGACTGTCTGTCATCTCACAGTTAATAAAGTTGGATTCTGAAAAGGTTCAGAAGTTCAGCTCGAGAGGGATATGCTTCCCAAATTATCTTTACCTCTCTTAATGGAAAATCTCATGAGAGCAGGCTCCCTCCCACATGACTTGGAAATAATACCCAACCCTTCCTTTGAGTATTTCCATATCCTTGTTTAACATCATCAGCAATCTAGGCATGACAAAGTTTGATTGTTGTTTTAATAGGTTACTGAGCTTTGATTATCACTCTAACAACCCCCAAACATTTTTTCAAGAGTTGGTAAGAGTTCTAACTCGAGGTCAATCCAGCTCTTATCTTAATCATCTCAAATGTTGGATGGACAGAGGGTCCTATTCTCATTGCCTCAACTGTAACCCAAATTTGAGCCTGTAGGTCATCCTAGAGTTACATCTACCTCCCCCAAAAAAGTGACTGGAGTAGTTTATCACAGTCAAAAGTGAGTGAACCCCAGCATGCCAGCATTCTGACAAATGGACATTTTTTACTTAGATTGCAAGCTGCTCGGGGCAGGGACCATCTTTGTTTGCTGTGGTAATATAATTAATAATAATAAATAAAATAAATTGTGGACTCAATCCATGTGTTTGTATGAACAAGCTGAGGCTGGTGTGCTCTAAATTAACAATATATCTGTTAAGAAATTAATCTATTTCTATATTAAATGAATTGTTGGTTTTAAGTTCTGCTCTCAGGGGACAAGCATTCATATCACCACAATTAGCTTTTTCCTGTAGGGAAATTTATGGTAGTTACACTTCATAAACCACTAAGGAAAAGAGTATGGTGAAAAAAAAAAGCAGTGTGTCTCACCTCGTCATGCAGAAAACTGACGGTCAGAGCACACTGTCTTTTCAGGGATATCAATAATATTGATTCTGAGATGCTTTCTTCCCTTGTGGACAATAAATGTTGGTTCAATTATCAGCTCAGACCTTTTGGGTCAGCCTCAATATTAAAAACTTTGTTGTCTGTAAAGAAAAGAAAAAAAATGAGTTTTTAGATAAGAAGGCTTCAATTTTTACACCCCCTCTTTTTGAGAACTGAAACATCTTTCCCTTAAATATCTCAAGTATTAAATCAGCATCTCAAAGTCTGGGCAGGATTACATTCATAAAAACATTCATGTAAAGAACAGAACCAGTTGCATTTAAAAATATGTAGTGGCATGAAGATCATTAATCAGCCCAAAATGAAGTTAATAAATTAGAGGGAGATTTTTTCAAAGGCACACATGAGAATTATGCTCCCAATTTCTAGCTCTTGGTTAGTTAGAACTCTCTCAGTTCATTTGTTTTAATGTCTCTGTCCCTGTACATGAAGTTAAGAGAATTTTCAAGCAGTTCTTCACTAATGGTAAAATACAGTTGATTTCCATAGAGGCAAGTATTAGTATATTGTGGGGGTAGAATGTGGAAGGTGTAGGAGCTTGTGTGAACATGGAGAGCAGCCCCTCCCCTCATGATCCTCCTCCAACTCGGTGTATTAGTGTATGGGTGTTATGGTGTGGGCTAAGAACCCTTTTCACTTGCTGTGCTGAGACTGAGGTTTTTGCAATATGGAAAACATTTTGGTTGCCCAAAACACAAGATCAACACAAACCCAAAATCTAACCGTGCAGTAAAGATGCCAATCAGGAATGTATTTAAACCATCAAACGGAAAACAAATCCAACCCTGATTTGAGTCAATGTTAAATTCTGCTGAATCGCCAATAATACTGTATGGATTTCTACTACCAGCAACAACAGTATCATAAGCTCAGCTTAGTTCTGTACCAACAGGTGGAGTCCCATTCAGATTCACTGGGATCATGGTAAATAAGAGATCAGCTGGGACCTTAGAAACCACTTGTAAAATAAAGAAAGGGAATTAGGAACCCTTACCAAAGACTAGAGCAAAATTATGGTGATTTTTTATATAGTTACTCTGTGAAATACAGGTGATCAATTTAATATAAAAGCTGAATTTAATTTGATAAATCAGTTGATTTTTAAGTATTCCAGGTAACATTAATACAACTAATTTATAACTTAATACCTTGCTATAGTAGTACTATCTGTATATTAATGGCTTATTAATTATTTCTATGAAAATATCTTCTATATTGCTAATTTACAATGATAGTGGCCCACCCTTCCACTCAAAGAAAAAAGCCATGGTTTGGTTCTGTGACGGGTGTACCAGGTGCTTTGAGGCATCCTGTTGGAGGCCTTGCCATCCTGCCACACCCCACCCCAGGAAAAGGAACAGTCAAGGTGGGTCCTCCAGTCCTGCCTAGAAAGGCTGCAGGGAAACAGCCAATCAAAGTGAATCAGGCTCAGTTAAAAGGAACTGCAGGGGCTGAGTAGGTCAGCATATGGCTGGGACCAGAAGCATGAGGAAGAAGTGCAACGTTGTCACACTCTCCAGGCAAGGAGGTCTAGGAGAAACTGCTTGCAGGCAGGGAACAGAGAGAGAACCCTGAGGTAACGGTGAAGAGGAAGGGGCTATGTGGGAAGTGGCCTAGGAACAGCAGCAGCAATGGAGTTAAAGGAAGCAGCATGGGACTGCTATTTGTAGGGTCCCTGGGCTAGGATGCACAGTAGTGGGAGGGCCCAGGTCTGGCCACTGGCAGAGTGGTCAAAATGCCGAAAAGGGACAAGTTTCATGTAGAAGCCCAAGCAGAGGGCTGGAATTTAAAGGGCTCTACGATGGGGCTGAACACCCTGCAGAGGGCCAACCATTTGCTGAGGTTTGTTACCCTGGGAAGGGGGCTGAACTTGAAGTAACTTGGCTGATGAGCTGGGGTGAAAAGAACTGATAAGGCAAAAGAGTCTACAGGGAGAAAACTCTGGGAGCACTGTTCTGTATGAGGGCAGGGATGGACTTAAACGTAACCCAGAAGGGGCTCAGAACTGAGCCCAAAGATGGGGTTGTATTTATCAAACAGGGCACAGTGATAGGCCCTGTTGGACATTTTACCCCAGCAGGGGTCTTCCTGTATTGACGATGGGGCTTGGCCACTGAAGACCTATCCAATGAGGCTAACAATCGGGGGTGCCAGAAGCAGAGCAAGAGTGTAAATTCTCACCCAACCCACAGGAGGTGCTCATGAGAGATGAATGTCCCCTGTCATGGGTCCTTTGAAAAAGGAAAACTCCACTAGATTTTCCTCTGAGTTTTCCCCAGATCTTCCACTGGATGGTTGGGGCAGCAGTACTGGCTTAGCCCCCAGTTCCCACAGCATCCTTAATACCTGTATATGGACACTAGGTCAAGGCACTGGCCCTAAGGTCCCCAGATCCTCTTCTCCTCTAGCTCCCTGCCATTGCAGCTCCAATGGAAGAAAGTAGTCATCTAGTTGCTACTGGCCCTGTTAGAAGGTGTGGGGGTGCAAGTGTAACCCACACACCTCCTGGGTGTGGTGTTCTGTTCCATCTAGTAGCACTGAGACCACTTAAAGAGAGAGAAAGTTAAGTGAGATTGCTTTACAGCCTTAGCTAACATCCAGTTGGCTTTTAGCTTATGTGGTAGAGGCTCATGCATTAAGCTCTAGAGGTCCTCAGTTCGATCCTGCCCATTGACGACTGGGGTCTGTTGGCATTAAACAAGTAGTTCAGACAGGACTAAATTCAGACTTGATATAACGAGGTGCAACTCCATTGAGCTAAGTGGGAGTTACGTGGTTGTAAATTCTGTTACTAAACATCTTTGAGGTTTCAACAAATTCATAACTAAGATTAGTAATTTATTCAAAATTTAATGTAGGTAGGTCAAAAAAACTTGAGAAAATGAAAACTATTGGACCAGCCCCTTAGCTGTTGTAAATCAGCATAGCTGCATTGATCTGAGTAGCACTACAGCCATTTACTCCAGCTCATGGTCTGGCCTAGTGTACTTGCAAAAAAAAAAATTTACAATTGAACCCTTGGGCATATGGTAAATTATTCACCTATCCTATGTTGTAGTTAAGCCTACTTGCATATATTGAAAGAGGAGTAAAATTGTTCACTTCAAGAGCCAGGTTCATATCTGTTCAATATCCAATACTCATAAGTACAGGGTGTTAGCTTTCAGGGTCTGTTGCTTCATTTATATGTAGCCTGTTTAAAAAAAAGTGTAGATTTAAGATGGTTTAAAAAGCTCCTGGAAATTACAAAAGACAGATGCAGTCTTCTGAATGGCTGTGACTATTAGAGTGACCAGAGAGCAAGTATAAAAAAAATCAGGACGGGGTGGGAGGTAATAGGTGCCTATATAAGAAAAAGCCCCCCAAATCGGGACTGCCCTTATAAAATTGGGACATCTGGTCTCCTAGTGACTATTTAGTTGGATACAGGTTTGATTTGTTTGTCAGCCATAATTGCAGATTAGGGGCCTGATCCAAAATCCAGTGAGGAGCTCTCATTGATTTCCATGGGCTTTGGATCAAGATGTTAGGAAAGGGATTCTCTGTGTAGCTAGAAATATTAAATACATAGTAATTTAAAGCTTTGGCTTCAGAAAAAATTTCATTCTTTCTCTCTTCTCCTCCTCCCCCCCCCCCCCGACACACACACTCCTGTTACTTAGGACCAAAATTGGCCTCCCTTATTCACATTGGATAGCACTGAAATCACTGGGACCCCTCCTAGAAATAAGCTACTATCCAATGAGAGTAAAGTCCATCTAGGAGATGGGAATTTCCCCCTTTAGGCCTTGTGGAAAAGGTATCTATATGCACAACCTACATTAAGATTGCAAAGTCAAGCACTTAGCAGTTAGGAAATACCAGAATTAAGCCTCTGCTTGCCCAAATAAGGGTATAAACTAGCCCCAGGTTAGTTGCATGTGTTTCTAGGGATATAAGTTGCAGCTGCAGAATGATTCTTTCAAACACAGCTCACTAATACATCTGCATCTCAGACTTCCTAAGAGCAGCTAAAAATCGTATTGACTACATTAACATAAAGGGAGGGATTGAGGGGGAGCAGCCAAATAGCTAGTTCCTTTCTGTCATTAATTTTCAAAGACAAGGAGCATATTAGGAGGATGGGGGCTGCGTGGGGGGCTCCATGACTCAGACAGTGATTCATTCTGGTTTCTCCTCCAAACAAATTTCAGACTTTACTTGAATCATTAAAGATCTTTTGAACTAATAATTTAAGTAGCCCTAGGGAACAAGTGAATGACTTTTCTCTTCAACCTTGTATATAAATTGCTATCCAAAACATGGAACAGTGTACAGATACACTGAATGCACAGAATCTATCCTCACCATTTATTATTCTGTCAAAGAGCATTAAATAAATTGGTTTGGAATGGGAGAGTGGAGTAAACTTAATGTGGGATGACTTTAAGTTTTGCAAAAGGTGAGAAGAAATGTCGTCATAAGGGCCTTGAGCTAACTTTTCAAAAACACCAAAGTGACTTAGGAGCCTCAGTTCCATTTTCATAAGTGACTTCGGAGGCTTCTAAGTGCTTGAAAATGAGACTTGGGATCCTAAATCTCATAGAGCCAAATTGACAAAGGTACTTAATTACACAACTGCATCTATAGGTGCCTACTTGTAACATTTAGGCATCTCTGATTTTTCTCAAAACTACTGTGCAGCTGCCACCTAACCCTGTAGGAGCCTAAGTTTCTGCTGGTGGGCATGCGTATAACTGCCTAACTCCTGATGCCGCCCCACAGTTAACAATCATCCCGGAGCCCTTACTCAGGGCGAACACTTGGTGGGATTCGCAAACTGGGTGTTCTGCTGACTAACTTGCCAGTGGGGCCTGATCCAGGAGGCATGCTCTGAACTTGCTTAACCCACTCCAATGCAGCAACGGGCAAGAAGAGAGTGCCCTTCCCCCCCCAAGAGCACTCACCAGGAATGTGGGAGACCCAGATTTGAATCCCCATGCTGCCTGGTTTGGAGCTGGGAGCTCAAGTCAGCTCTCCCATGTCTAGGTGAGTGCCCTAACCCCTAGGTTATTGGCTATAATAAGATGAGTCTTCCTTTTTTTGCGAAAAGAAAAGGAGTACTTGTGGCACCTTAGAGACTAACAAATTTATTTGAGCATAAGCTTTCATGAGCTACAGCTCACTTCATTGGATGCATCTGGAGAAAGGGCTGACCTGGATTGGTTGCCTAACTCCAGCAGAGGGTTCATGGCTGAGAATGGGAAGCAGAGAAAGTGCCTGCCTCTACCCTGTCAGGCAGCTAAGGCCCAATTCATTGGGAGTTAGGTACCTATAGACCTTTTGAGGATTTTGCCTTCAGTCCTGCCCTTCATCTATGCATTTCACTCTTGGCTATCTTAGGCAGCTCCTCACTCAGCTTCCTGGCTTCTGAGAATTCCATTCTTAGGTGGCCAATTCTCCCCATTCAAGACACAGGGAGCCTGGGCACCTAACTCAGCTCTGAATTCCGAGTGTTGCAATGATTAAGTATGTCTGTGAATCTTCCCCTTGGGCCCTTTTGAAAATTTTACCCTTAAGGACTAGTGAAAATTTTTCCCATTGTCTACATTAGGAAGCATTATCATTTTTTAACCCTGGTTCCAGTAAAGTTTACTCGGCTATTCCTGATTCATCACTCATTTTATCTCCTTCCTCGCTACTAGAATGGCTTGAAACTGTTGAATTTTTAAAATTTGACAAAAAAATCATTGGAGGAAAAATATTGAGGATGCTTTGAATTGTATTCATTTTTAGACCAATAATAAAACTGGCCAAAATCTTTAGAATTTAAAAATTTGAAAAAAAAATTATGTAGCATGGGGGGGGGTTTCCTCCTATATTTTGACCATCTCTACTCTTATTTATTTAAGATAAGATTTCAAAAGACTTATGCTCCCAAATACCATTGAAATTCAATGGGAATTGGATGTCTAAGAAAAAATCTCAAGTCTACTTATTTACGGTAGCACCCGCTATTTGGTAGGCATTTCCAAACATTCAAGAAGGATGGTCCCTCCACAGAGGAGCTCATGTTAGCTAATAGGCCTACTTTTTCTCTCTAGGCTTTTCCTGCTTGGTATATGGGTAAACTCTATTTCCTGTTAATCTCCTTGTCTAAATAAATAAAATAGATTGGGATAGCTTATCAATTCTGTGTCTGTGTCCACATGTTGCTCCCAGAAAAGGGGAAATAACTCGCTGCTTGAGGCCAAAATGTCCTGATTGCTCAGAGGCTGTGATAATAAAAAGCCAATGTTTCCATTATATCCAGCTGGTATTTTTTATTTTACACTCTCTCCCTGTAACTATTATGAACTATATATTAAACATCTGCCTAGAATTAT
This sequence comes from Dermochelys coriacea, assembly GCF_009764565.3. Taxonomy (NCBI): domain Eukaryota; kingdom Metazoa; phylum Chordata; order Testudines; family Dermochelyidae; genus Dermochelys; species Dermochelys coriacea. The sequence continues at coordinate 332,717,115 of NC_050068.2, forward strand.
AGAAGACATTGAAAAATCTTTTAAACCATCAAGCCATCTCCTTGCAAGGCAGGAGCTAGTCCCCAGAGAGAGGATGTATCAGATACTAGACTGATTAGCCAAGTGAATGCAATGCTGTGTTCCTTGACTCATTGTGTTTAACATATATAAAATAAGCATTGTTCATAGAGACTGCGTACCAAGTAAAGCTGGACTTTAGTCAGAGCTGTCAAGGAAATCATGCTCTGTGTTGCCTATGTACTGGGTTTTTTAGTTTGTTGCTTTAGTTTGCTTAATATCAATGACTTGATACTTTGGGTGGTTTGCATATAATGGAGTAGGGTTATAAGGGTAGGCAGCAGAATAACTAAATAAAATGCAGGATTACCTGGAAGGTTCAGAGAGAGTAGAAGATCAGAGACAGAGATGCAACAGCACAGAGGAGCACAATGAGGTCTCAGTGAAAACTTAACCAAATATATAAAAATATACACTCTCATGCTTCAAGTCATCAACCACCCACTTACTGCCTAGGATAAGGAAGAAATGTATCCCGTGGGCAGCTTACTCCATAAGTGTCCAATGTGAAGTGTCCTAAAGCAGCTGGTATTTCAGAATAGTATGGACAGAACCTCCTGTTTTTTCATGACCAAACTTATGCTTGACAAGAGATAACTAGCACATGAAGCTACATAGATCTCTGCATGCTACACAGAGGTGAGCCCAGAGTAGGATGCTTCCTGGGTGGTCCATCCTAATAAGTGTGCTCATATTCCAGATAAGGGCAATTTTATCCTTTGTCGTCTTTCTTTGTATAGTGCTTATTACAATGGGTTCAAGGTACCTTAGCATTACCATAGAAGAAAAAACTCAGTGAGCCGAAGCTTGCAACATTTCTTGTCACTTTTGCAGGTATAGCTTCTATAGGGAATAGAAGAGCTTAATGTTAATGTGTCTAATTTATCCATCCTGATTTCAGAAGTTTAATACCAGCTATCTGAAGCTAGTTCATACTGAAATGTGGCATGCTGTGTAAAGTAGAAGCTGGAATAAGTTTATTTTTTCAACCCACACTCGTTTATTCGAGGAAAGGGAAAACATTCCTTTTTAATTATAAAGCAATCAAAGTATTTCTGATCAAATGCTTTTTTCACCCCTAATGAAATGCAACATATTGTTTTTAAGCATCAGTAACTTAAGGCAGCACAAATATCTGGCAAAGAATAAACAAATTTGCCTACAAAATGGCATAGACTAAATTCCCCTCACCTTACTGAGTCAAAAGGATTATTTGTGTAAGGCTGGCAAGCAGGATTTGACCTCATTGTCTTCATCCTGTGGAAGACATTTGGGGAGAATGAGTAATATTTTGAGCAAATGTCAGTTTGAAGTCATAGGACAAAAAAAGTCCAGTGTGGTTTTCTTTTTTTTTTTTTTTTTTTTTTTGCAATAAAACAAAAGTTAATTTTAGTTACTCATGTGAAGGTTTATGCTAATAGCTATGGCTTCCCATTTACACTGACAATTTCCCCATGAAACTAAAGACATACTCCTCTACCCCACTTCAGGAAGGATAAAAATTGATTATTTTAAAAAAACACATCTTCATTTAAGTCAGACTTTTTTAAATAAAAATATTTAAAATTAAAATTTGACATCCTATGTTTTTAAAAAAAATGAAAATGGACCTTATTTTACAGACATTTACAAACAGGGGACTGTGAGCCTCATTTAGATTAAAAATTTAAAATAATTCCTGATTAATGTAGGGATTAGAGCAGGTAAAAATCAAATCTAAAAATCTTTAGATGAAAAACTGGCACATTTTTCACACAAGAATGTTCAGAATTTTTTATTTAATCTTTTCAGTCAGCTTCAGCAGACGTATTTTCCATTTCAGCACCCTATCTTTGAATGAAAAATTGCTACTTTATTTATTTGTTAGGATCCATTTTCATTAGCTTCAGATGGCAGAAGAATGCCATTGACAGAAACAAAGATCACTGCATATGAGGAATTTGGCTGAAAGTACAATGAAAACTTTGTTTATGCTCTTGCTGAGAACAGCTAATAACCCATTCAGCGGGAACTGTATACTTTTTGGCATTCTGTAATATTTCAATCTTTTATCCCAAAGAACTTTACAGTTTCTGCAAACAAGAATCACTTAATCCATATCTGAAGCGCAGCCATCTCATGGAACGTAGCTGCTGTTTAACTGTGCATAGCAATGCAACATACGAATTTAGGCTAAGACGTGAAGACTACTGTGCTCAGCTAAAGCAGGAGGGAAGATATCCCATAACAGAAAAATCACCCGAGGCTAGGGTTAAGCACCACTGTACAAAAAATGCCAAAAATGCTTTTTGAGTGTCATAGGTTTTCATCAGGTGTACCTTGTCTATTTTTACACCATTTACTCAAGTTCAGTGTGTTGCAGTGATTCATACCATTGCTACTAGGAGTCATTGCATGAAATCCTGGTGCCATTGATGTCAATGACAGAACTCTCATTGACTTAACTGGAGCCAGGATTTCACTTGCCTCTATTTATGGTACAGCAAGATTTGAGTGTTCTGAATGTGTCTGTTACTGCTAGCCCTGCCAGTGTTACTGTATGCTCTAGCTGTGTTGGAGAGCAGAAGAAACCAAGAGTGCAAGGATTGTTTCTTTGTGTCTGTTACTGCCCTGAATTACCCACTATGGTCATAATTTTATAAGGTGGGTGCCAAACTTCAGACATGAAATAAGTGGCCTGGTTTTTAGAGGTGCTGAGCACTCCCACTGCCATTGATTTCACTTTGAAATGACTAAGAGTAAAAAATAAGGACACTTTTTAGGGGACCAAATAAGAACTTAGATGCATCTAAGGCTTCAAATACTTGAAAAGCTGCCATGAAAAAGATGGAGAAAAGTTGTTTTCTCACACCAGAGGATAGGACGAGAGTCAATGGGTTCAAACTACAGCATAGCAGGTTTAGATTAAATCTCAGGAAAAACTTTCTAATTGTAAGAACAGTAGGATAATGGAACAGACTGCCTCAGGAGTCTGGAAGCTCCTTCATTGGAGGTTTTAAAAGGAGGTTGGAATAGTCATCTGTCTTGGATGGTCTAAAATCAACAAATCCTGGTTCTTGGCAGGGAGTGAGACTAGTTGATCCTTGCGGTCCCTTCTAACCCTATGATTCTATGCCTGGCTTTAACCATCATGTTTAAAACTGTTGGCCTAAGTCTTTCAGGGTGCTTAGTTTTTCTAGCAGTCTTTTAGTTCATTACTGTGTCTCTGGTACACATGAAATAAAAATATGGGTATATTTTGGTAAGGAGCTTGATGTCTTTTATGTTACACATAAAATCTAACGGAGGGAAAATTTGTTCTGTTTCAATTTCCCAACTTCATAAAGTGTTTTCATTACAGGGGCAATCTAAGACAAGAGATGTCTATGAAAAGTACAGTTTACAGATGCTTTCAGATGACAAATACGATGAAAACAGAATGAATTTCTAGTAACAAACCACATGTCAGACTGCAACAAAGATTCAGCCAATTATCAACTAAGAAAACAGGCTTTAGTTATACATCATGGAGTAAACACCTAACTACTTTATTAAAAGTGCTCAGAAACAAAAGTCTGACCCAAAGATGAGTGTGAGAATACACGGAGGAATCTGCCAAGTATAGGTCAAACATGACTCTACCATTGCACTGATGGAAGGAAGAGATGCACATGTTGTCTTGCCTTGGGCAATGTTTAATTAGCTTACATAACAGTGAGCTACAGAATTTAAAGCTCGATTATTTGGCACATTCTGACCCCTTTGTACTTCACAGGCTTTTCCATTGCCACTGGATAAATAAGCCTGAGGAGTCGGTGCCTCAAGACCAGAGGCCCTGTCCCAGCCCAAGTACAACTAAACCACAACTGAGAAGACTTCTCAAGGAGAGGTAACCATGTATCCTCACTCCACTGCAGTATGAATGGGAATGAAAGGAATGCCAGCATTAGGAAACAACAGACCATGGAAATCACCATGGGGTGGATTTCGCAACCCTTTCTCAGCCATGCAGACAATCAAGTGGAGTGAGGTCTGTTACTCCCTAATGCCCTGTTTCGTCCTGCTGTAGGAAGGAGATCTGAGGCTACCTGACTTGCTACTCCCCACTGAAAGCAAGTGTGTGGAAAGGAGATGAGACTAGATAATGGAAGGAGCTGTGATTCCCACTTTTCTACCTCTGGCTCTTCCACCAGTGACTGGTAGCACAGTAGTGAATTAGTTGCTCTCAGCACCCATTTTGATCTCCCAGCACCCAAGTGGTGCAAACGCTCACTGCATGTTACTCATGGTAGATTGTGCGTGTGGAGGGATGTGTGTCACAATTTGCATATTTCCAAAAGATGTATTTGAGTCCAACCACAAGGCATCAAGCTTGATGCAGAAACCATGGATTGAAATTCTAAGTTCTTTATTCTGCAGAATGCCAGATTAGTTGATCATAGTGATTCCTTCTAATCTTGAAATCTCCAAAACACTTGTTGGTCTCTATTTTGAGCTGGATGACTCACATATGTCTGTCTCGCTGGAAAAAACTTTTAGGGATGGAGTGAGAAAGGGACCTACCTACACTCTCCCCATTCCATCCAAAAGCTTTCATCAACAAGGAAGATAAAATGGACACAATGGCATCTCACTGTATCAATGATTTGTACTTCATCCAAATGACTGCATTTAAAGACAGTTAAAGAAAGTAATATGTTTGGCTAAATATGGGCTTGTCTTCACTACAGGACAGATTAAGACAGTTGCAATTGATGCAGTGGGTGTCAATTTAGCGGGTCTAGTGAAGACCTGCTAAATCAACAGCGGAGTGCTCTCCGGTACTCCAGCTCCCCAAGAAGAGTAAGGTAAGTCAACCAGAGTGTCTCCCATCAACCAGCACAGTGAAGACACCAGGGTAAGTCAACCTAAGCTATGTTGACTCCACATATTCATGTAGCTGGAGTAGTGTAATTCAAGTCAATTTACCCTGGTGGTCATAACGTGTGTGTAATGTGTGTGTTTGAGACAATTGTTAGGATGTTTTAGTTTTCATTTCTTTAAATGATGACTTTCATAAGTTTAGCTACTTCACATTCCTTTTCCCCCAATACATTTACATTCTTAAATAAGCTTACACAGTTTGGGTATACACTGAAGTTTTAACTGTCCATTTATAAGTTGATACACTGTTTGCTGTATTTAAAAGAGCACATTTTTCTTATTGGCTAGTGTTCATTATTCCTTTTTGGATCAAGATTCACTGAATCTAAATATTTAAAATTTGAATGGAACAGTTTAAAAATTGAATGTGCTTTGGGGATTTGTTGTATCCCTCCTTCAAGGTGGGAGGGTCCCAGGGCTCAGGCTGCAGCCTGAGCCCAAATGTCTACTCTGGAATTAAACAGCCCCTTAGCCCAAACGCCAGGAGCCCAACTCAACTGGCACAGGCCAGTCACAGGTGTCTAATTGCAATGTAGACCTACCCTTAAAAAATGTTGACATCACATTTTGGGATCACAAAACTCAGATTTGCAAGTGAATTGTGGGAGTTAGACTGAAGTTCACCCCATGCAAAGGGATCAGCACAAGTCCTATATACCACTTAAAAACTTGAGTGGTGTACAGATCTCATGCTGGCTCCTCTGGTCGGGGTGAACTTCATCCTTTAAAGAACATAACTTTTCTACAAAACATTAAAAACAAAGGGCCTCATTCTCATTTACACTTTAATGCCCTAATTATACTGCCAGAGGGGTCTAAAGGGGCCATGTGTAAATGAAAATCTCATCCAAGATGTTTTTAAATTGTGTGATAATTAAAGTTGACATTGTATTCGTGAACCTTTTTGGTGCATATTTTTCAACTGTCCTTTGTTCACTATTTGCAAATTTTCATGAGCAGGTCTTTTGTTCTCCCAAATGTTTGGAGAATGACCATTGTTAAGATTACTAATATTCTAATATGAACAAGGACATTCATGCGTGTTTTCCCCATTATTCTCTTGTTTTAAAAGTTTTGGTCGTCAAATAAAGCAGAAAAATGTCATGTGACTGGTCATCTAAGTCACATGACCAGTCACACCCAACTAAGAGTGAATAATTGAGTTTGTGAACAACCTATAGGTTATGTAAACTCTTCATTGGATAATTACAAATAGCAAATAGATTTATAAAATTCAGTTTGGTGAATGATCTTTAAAGAAAGGGATAAATTTGCTGTGAACTATTCAAAACAATTACACCCAAAACATGCAGACATCATTGCTGCAAATATAGATGAGTGATGTGACTTTTCTCCTTTCTTGGTATCCCTTTTAGAAAAAAGCTTTATTGAAAAGGTATGGTGTAATGAAGACAAAAGTGATGAATGTACTGACAAATGGCTTCCTGTCATAAATGACTTTATGAACCTACGTCTGGTAGATGGTGACTAATGCAGGACAATCAAATTAGACATCATCGAACCAGGATGTTCTAGTGACCACAATAAGGTCCAACGACTACAATAAAATTAGAAATTTCTATGTGTAAATCACAACTGCTTCTAATCAGAAGCAAGATTTCAAGCAAGTAATTTTGGGGAAGATGTCAAAGAAGCTTAGAAACAATAGAGTAGAGAAAGAAATACACTAACAATGTACAGAACTGGTGAAGCTATGTAGATGTAGGCAAGGGTGATTTATATGCATAGTACACTTAAGAATACATAGGACTAATAACAGCTTTTTTTCTGTCAATTTTACCTAAGCACGTTGTTAAATAAAAGTTTTTACTTAATCACTTTATAATTTCAGTGAATAATTCTTGGTCTGTAAATTTGTGTGAGAGCAGCTTGGTGGTATTTGATATTTGAAATTACAAACGTGTTAGGGTAGCTTAAATAGGACCATCAGTGACACAATGTGTTTGTTACCTGATTCCATGAGGTATGTCTACATTGCAAACTGGGTTGGGTTTAACCACACCTGCATTGTAACCACACCTGCACTGTAGCAGTGTAGATGGAATGGCATAAGCTTCAGCGTGGGCTAGCAATGCAAGTACATACTGAGGGTCTCCCATGTTTGTACAACCCAGGTGGAAGCCCATGCCACCACATCTACATGCCCATATTTTGCCTGGGTAAAGGTAGCACAGATATGCTGATCTGAGTTCAATCACATCTCAGATTGCAGCACTGACATATCTAAATGTAACCTTATAACCAGGTATGTGTCATGTGTTTACATGGTCAAAATTTGCTTGCCATTAATATGCTCTAATTGCTTAAATCTGACTCTGTAGGACTGTTCCAGCCATTAAACTCATTCATTGAAATATTTGTAGATGCAAATACAAGTGAAGCAAAATTCACTTAAAAATTCAGCTGAATGAATATTCATGGAGAAACTGCTGTGCTATTTACAATCTGACTTTTCAGTTCTGCTCCGACCTTAAACATGGAAATAAAGGTGACATTTTTAACTACTTAGCAATCCAACATCTTCCCAAAGGTTGACCTCTACAAATACATGAAGGTTTCTAGGGCAGGTTCCCAATTCTTATTGGATCGGTATTGGTTCCTTGTTCCCAAGGGAGCCAGAACAAACCTGATGCTGGTCCTGCAAAGATATTTATACACATACTTAACTGTATGTATTGTGAGTAGTCCCACTGATTGCAATATTGACAACATGAATATTGTCGTCAGTGGCAATACTCACAGACTAAAGTTTAAGCACATGTGTAAGTCTCTTCGGTAGGTAAGGACATCTTCCTGTTGCTGAATGCTATTCCTCTGTGCTACAATAAAATGAGCTCCTACTTGTGTAGGTCTAAATGACTCTTGACCTCAACCCACTGATCCAAGCCCCTACAGATTTGTAAACTAATGTGATGTATATTTACTTTTTATTTTATAGGATCCAAAGCCTCCACAATAAAGAAGTATGAGTATCCAATATAAATACTATGTATTCTGTCAAGTCTGGCCACTTTCTCTCCAGCTCGTGCATTAATTTTTCCAGCATAGGGATACTTGGTACAGGGATACCCCCTCAATCAGTGCCCTGGAGAAACTCTAAATAAATCCCCTACCCCCTTAACATATTAATTTATGGCATTTGTCTGACTTATTCACATGCATCAGTAACATTGAATTACATGAACATAAATTAATCAGATGATATATTGCAGAGCCCTGGATTCATGCAGAATGTGTGTGGTACCATACTTAAAAGAATAAATGTTTTTGTTTTTTCCCAAGACTTATACTTTTGGTAGAGAAAAATACAATTTCTGTAAAGCCATGCAAATAAATTACTAAAAATAAATGTAGCCATCCAAACTTGAAGAGAATCAAAATAAGAGTTTGGTAAACAATCCACAATAAACAATTGGTTCAGCAAATTGGCAACTGAGCACAGACTAATTTTACTAAACCCACTTGTTTGCTCTTCTCAATTCTTCAGCTAATCTTTTGTGCTGACAAACTTCAGGCTGTGATTGGTTGCCAATTGTTCTCCGAGTATTTGTGTGAATTTTATCCAGGCTGTAAGATTGGCCAGATGAATCACATGGTGTAGTTTCTTCTACAGGCTGGATGACTCATCACCTCATTGATCCAAATGTATCCAAAACACAGATTTAATAACTCTGTGAGCAAGTTCCCCTATGAATTTACATTCTCTTTCCACAGATATTTTTGCAAACAAACTGAAATAAGGTGGGTTATGAATACTAGCAAAGTGAATGTCATTTTTTATTTGAGACTGTTTGTCTTAAGGCATCAAATCACTGAAACCATGTTTAATTTTAACATGTGAATAAGTCCATCCCTATTAAGCAAATCACTGGAGTAGGTGAAGTCAATGGGATTGAGCACATTCTTAAAATGAAGCATTTTTAATGCTCTGCTCAACTGGGGGTGGAAGGTGAGAGCCTTATCCAGCCCTTATTGACTGGGTCTTGAGACTTTTTTGCTGTAATCACTCAGCACTAATTTAAATTGTTAACCGGGGTATGGGTTGCATTGAAGAGTGAGAATGTGTATAACTTTACATTTTTTTTCTTATCAGATGTATATGTTTATCATTCGTCTTATGCTTCCTTCAATTAGACACACAAATATTTAGGACTTGATTCTGCACCACTGAAATCAAATATTCTCTCCCATTAGCTTCAATAGGTTCAGGATAAAGCTCTTAATCACCCCAGCAAACCACGTATATAAAATATTGTACTCTAGGGGTGAGATCCTGGCTCCATTGAAGTCAACAAGAATTTTGCTACTGACGTCAGTGGGGCCGAGATTTCCCATCCCTGCCCTATCCAAAACAATGTATTTCCAGTTATAATGTCCCCCTACATTTGGTGAATACTGATTTTTTTTTAATTTCTAATAAGTGTTTGGCAATAAATATGATTAATATATAATTAATCTTAATGTTTTTTTGAAGATTAGAGAGCAATATTTGTGCTTTTTACTCAATATAAAGTGACTGATTGTTACCAGCATAATTACACATGGCAAAGCACATGTACAATTAACACCTTAGCCCTTATCGGATTATGAATGCAAACACAGCTGGAAGAAGAGGAATTAACAAAGGCATCATGATTATCTGCTGTACTGGATATTACAGAGGAACAACAGATGTGATTTTTTTTTAAAGCATGAAACATGTTTTTTGTCGATTCTTTGAATCAACAATATATATTGCTTGCTTGTTTTAACATCTTAGAAGAAAAATAAATTAAAGTTGGCTTCAACAAATACAGATTTGATGAGCTTTAGTGAAAAAGGACTTCCCAGATCCATAATCAGACAGGATGCTTAAATACCAGGAGGAAGTAGCACGATTCTGGGACTAAGCATTATGCAGCAAGATGGTCTGTATTTTGCAAGAAGTCAGATTAGATGGTCAAACTGGTCCTTTCTGGCCTTAATGTTTTACTCTCATCTATCTAATCTAAGACTCCATTTCTGTCAATGGGGAATTCTCCTCTTTCACTGCCATTATAACTTGTTAGTAGTTTTGGCACCCATACAAGGAGGGGACTTACTAATGCTGTGCACACTTGCTGTGTTCACCCATGTGAGAAAGGGTTCAGTAATCTAAGCTGTAGAGTTTTATAACTGTATTAGTTATTCATAGTTGAAAAGCACTTGGTCTATTCCATTCTATATAGGTTATTGTACTGCCTGCATCACTGAAGTATCTGAACGCCTTCCAGTAGTGAATTAAACAATGTGATTATAACATGTCACATGTGGTTCTGTCTCTACATCTCCAAAGGAGGGAGAATAGTGTGTCTAGTGTGGTTTTGTTTTTTTTATTTTCAATATGCGTATGCATATATTGTGTGAACATATTTCAACCTATAGTGGCTTATGAATATACTTACTTGCACTAAGTTATCAACTATTTGCTATTGATTTTTTGTGGGTGGGTTACTGGTCCCCAACTCTTACAGTATTGTTTCGGCTTGTTGCTTGTGTGAGGATATGTGCATTGTTTTTTTTTTTTTTTTTTTTAAATTTGTAGCAGGAAGCCGGGCACCATAGGGGCTGAAGGAAGTTCTGGGCCTAAGCTCTACAGTGAAGAAGAGAGAGAGACACACACACAATCAGAGTTGTGTTTTGTTTTGTTTTGTCTAATAAAGTTCCTTGTTGACTTATAGAATAAATGACTTTCTGGGATTCCTGGCCATCATTACATGACAGATTGAATAACTGCAACTTTATAAAAGCAAGTGCCTCTGAAGCAAATAGTGACTGGCAGTATCCATTCACCCAGGAAGGGTTCTGCAAACTTTCACTGTTTCTTTGAGTGCAAGTTTTGTGCCATTTAGTGTTTTTCTTAAAGGCCCAACTTCTGGAGTTGTGAGAATCTCAGCTTTCATTTACAAAAAAGTAAATTTCTAGCCCTGATTTTTGGGGGGAGCTTTAAAAGATGACCCAAGTGAAACCAAAAGGTGCAAAATCCCAAAGGTAAAAGCATAAAAACTCAAAATATATTAATTAAAATCTCATAATTTTAAATTTAGTCCCATCTTTTTTTTTGGTCCTGATCATGATTATAGAGCATGGCTGGCAACAGTCCATTAATATTCTTGTTCACACATGTGAACACTCTTGTGAACTCAAGTGTTTGCAGAAAGTCATTTCCCAATGTTGACATGAACAAAATGAGAGGACTTGGAGTCAGGAGTCCATTTCTGTTCCCAGATCTGCCACTGATTTATAATGTAACCCCGAGCAAAACACAAATGGCTCTGTTGCTCATTCAATCTCTCTGAATTAGATTGGCATTGCAAGGCCTAATTAAATAAAGTTTGTGCAGCGTTTTGAGATCCCTGAAGGAAAGGCATGAAACTGGTGCAAAATAGCAAGAGTATTATGTACTGGAGATTGACTGCAGTGATATCAGGAAGCACTCTCCCAGCCCTGGATCAGATGACTAATTGCTTCTAACACATAATGAATTGAACACTCAGCCATCCAGTCTAGCTTGGCTGTCATTATTACTGCAGTTAATCAAAAAGGAGAGTGGGTAGAGATGTATTCCAAAGGCAAAGCCCAGTGTGAAAAAGACAATAACTTTCTTTGATTACATGATATGACTAATGGGGCTGCACATAGAGTGTGCTTGCTTATATTGTTAATCTTGAATTTGGATGTGGATATGAAATGCAATGAATCATTGACATCAGGGATGAAAAAGGCCTAGTGCTAGTCAGCTAGCCCATTTCCCTTGCCAGCATAGTATTGTTCTCTAGTGCTTTGTCCAGTCCCGTCTTAAAGGATGGGGCTTCCATCACCTGCCTTTAGACCCTTCCACATTTCAATAGATCTCACGCTACAGAATTTGTCCTGATATGTAGCCTGATTTTTTTCCCCTTTCTTTTCTTCCTGCCATCCCATTACTCCTCATTATACCTCCCTTTCACTACACTAAAAAATTCCTTTCCTTCCTTAGGGCAGGAGGTGACTGGCACCTGCATAGGTGTTTCAGCAGGGGGCAATCACATGAGTAACAGTAGTCCTTGTGAGCAATTCATGGTCACACCTAGTGAATTAATCACCTGAAAGAGGACAGTGACATTCCCTCCATGGAACCAGCTGATGGAGCAGAGCCAGCATCCCAGGGGGAGCAATCTACTGTATTGTGCAGAATGTATAACCACAGTGCATGCTGGAGGGAGGGTCAGACAGCTCCAGGACACAGTCTGCTCTAATTTATGGCAACCTCCCCATGGCTACCTATCGGCTACACCAACAATCAGAACTGAGCACTATGGGCAAATCCCTTTCTACTAGCAATATACCCTTCCTGCCCCATCCCTCCCCAGACATCTCCCCTTCAATAGGTCCCATGGAGGGGCAGGGTAGGGGCACTTACATCTACCCCATGTTGCTCCTGTGCTGGGGAAATTTTCCCTTGGCCTGTTCTTTATGGGCTCCATATGCAACCAGACTAGTGTTTTAAGGGTCAGGATGGGCCTGAATTTGTTTAAATACTTCTAGGCCCTCATGCTATAACCCACACTGATCACAAGGGGAAGAGCATGAGTAAATATAACTCATGGGAGCACCACCACCACCATCAATCTATGCATTAATTTCTGTTAGGATTGCCTCAGCCACAGTTCCTGTGATAGCATCAGCAACAGTTTGTTAAGCAAAGCTTTCTATTTCTGTAAAGCTAGCGTGTGACTTAGTATTCCTGTGCATGAAGGGATTAACCTTGCAATATAGTTGGTATAAACAACTCCAGCCCCAGAACAGCATAAAGGCTCTGAATAAAGGTGGCAGTGAGAGTAAAGATACATGTCCTGCTCTCACTGTTGTGGATTGGGTGAGCAGGCAGGCAATTTGCTCCTGCTATTAAGTATTCCCATGTATAATAAATTTACTTGCAGTAGGTTAGTGAGCTGCTAGATGTCTTTCTGTACTTCATAGGAATCTAGATAGGATGTGGTCCCTAGTAAATAAAGGTGAGAAAGCCAGAACTCAAGCTGCGCAGATATCTGTATTGTAGCAGACTTATAGTAATTTTCTTTAATAAACACTTCCTGTTCAAAGCAGACTGTGATTCCAAATATCATACCATCATGGTTTGAGAAAAGAAATCCTACATGCCTGTTTCACCATAGAGTGCAGATAGGAATCTTAACAGCTGGTGTGCCCCAAAATGTTCCCCTAAAGATTGAAAAATTAAGTATGTTAACTGGGACGAGGGAAAAGGAGCTTGTGGGAACTGGAACCAAGTCATCCTCAACGTTCATCAAACAAAGGTTGGGCCACAGTGGATTTTGGTTTTGGGCCAAAACTTGAAAATAAACATGTTTTAATCCAGAATTCTGTGGCTGGAATCATTCCAGCAGCAAAGACATTAATTTTCACTACAAAGTGGTTTAGGTAAAAATGACACTTCCTTACTCAACATATCTGCTCCCTCTGATTATCTGATTTTTGTTAGAGAGAAAAGTATTTTATTAATGTACCTTTTACTCCTGCTAGTCCTGCAGAGTCAACAGAGCTAAGAAACTATTTGTGTACTGGCAATAGAATTGTTTACTAAAATCCAGTCAGGCATGCCTATGCAAAATCCTCCCAGATAGCAGGCAGCATATGTCAAGATGGCAGCTAGAAATGGCTTTTTACCTGCAACGTCAAACAAACTTGGAACCCCAAGATGCCATTTGTAGAGTCTCTTTTTTTACTAGAATGTACTTGAATGAATTCTCAAGGTAGAATTAATACATACTTATGAATAAAAAGATTAATTTTCCAAATGACCCACTATTCCTACTCTCCCCCTACTACCACCCATCCCCACATATAACTTCACAATTGGCTAAATACATTATGGGTTTTGTTTGTGTTTGGTCATCCTTTTAACCATCAGCAACAGCGGGACTGTCAGCGGGACTTGGTTGACTAGTAGTTTGAGCTGGTATAGAAAGTCCTATTTCTATTACATATATTGCCTTTTGGAGATGAGAAATTTCTATTCTTGTCTTAAAGATACAGAATGCAAAAGTGTCAGGATCCTGATAAGGGTAGTTGGGACCAAAGGTCAGCACAGGGGCAAACCTGAGGCTGAGAGTAGCAGAGGAGTTCGTAGTCAAGTTCCAGGCCGGGGTTGATACCAAGGATCTGAGTCTGAGTGAGGTTTCAGTGTCTGAGTCAGGAGGCAAGGTCCAAGTCAAGCCAAGGTCAATGCCAGGAATTCAAGAACAGGGAGTAGGAATGGTCATGGGAGCTATGGGAGATCTGTGCTGGTGCCTGGGTACTTTCTGGAACCCCCCTGGGGTTTATATAGGGTAGGGAACCAATTAGGAGCCATAAGGCTGCTGCCTGTCAGATCCTTTGAGGTGGGAATTCCCATGGTCTGTGTCCACAGCAGGTTGTGGGTAGTGGAGAACAAGCTGGTTAGAGCTGCTGCTGGCTAGAAACATGACATGTCTGCTTCCCGGCAGCTCTGCAGCCTGAGTTTGGGGCCCACTAGGCCTTACATTACACCCACCCCCAGGGATTCCCTCTGCTGGCCTGGGTTTGTCTGTGTGGGGCACCTGGATGCTAGTTCCCCAAATTGCTCTTCTAGGCCATAGCCCTCCCAGTCTACCAGGTTCCAGAGTGAGCTGCATTTGACTTTCAAGTATGGTATGTTGTGGACCTCATACTCACTGTGTCCTCGGATCCACACCAGCCGGGGTGGTGGTTGAGCCTGGTGAGCAAAGTGGTTGTCAATATAAGGCTTTAGCAAGGCTATGTGAAACACTGGGTATCTGAAGTCTCATGGTCACTAGGTTGATTACATGGCTGAAGAAATGTGGTCCAAAGTCTGGGAAGCCCTGGGTATCCAAGGATTATGGGGAAGAGTGGTGAGCGGATCACCCCCAACCTAATGGACTTCCCAATGGTCCTGTACAGCAACTTGCAGAGGCACCATTTCCTGTGTCACTTGCCCCAATGACAGGAATGAGCGACCTACAGTCTCCTCTAGGTCAGGGACTGTCTTTGATTGTACTGGAATACCCAGGGTGTGGGCCATATCGTCATCTACGAAGTTGTCTGCTACCCTGGAAGCCACCAGTGCCCACTGTGGGGGAATTTGGTAAGGCTCCCCTGGAACATGGAGGCAGACCCAGACTTCAGGGTGTGGGGAGCACTCACTGTGCCTAGGGCTTGACTCAGTGAGGGATCATCATGTTCCCATTATGCCTCTGGCATTTAGGGCAGTGACAAAGCTCCTCCACTCCTGTCTGTTTCTGGCAAGTCTGTCAATGGTTTCCCAGCTGTGCCCCCAGGTTTTTCAGCTCGGCTTCCACAGTTCTTCGCCATGTTGTTTTCGGGTGGCCTTATTTTCGCTTGCCTTCAAGTGTCTGTCTTATTGCTACTCTGGTGATAGAATCAGTTTCCATCTGAAGCTGGAATCCATCTCCAACGCCTTCTGGCAATGATGGTGCTCATATCTTTTTGGCTGCACTGTGCCAATAGATCTTGGTTTGAGATTGTTCTGGGCCAAAAGATACAAAGGATTTTTCTGAGGCAGGTTGTATGGAATGAAGACAGTTTGGATATGTCAGACTTTTTCATTCCTGAGCATTATGCACTATAATGTTGAAAGTATGCAGCTCTGATAAATCTTGAGTTTGGTTTTGGTGTTGTATTTTGATGATTTCCAGGCTGTATTTAAGCTGCTGACAGTGTTTCTGGTTTTATTGATTTTGTTCCGAATGTCCTGGCTTGTTTCACGGTCCTGGCTGATGGTGCTGCCCAAATATGTGAATGTTTCTACATTGGTGAGAACATAATCCTCTATCTGTACTGGTAATGGTAAGGCAATATTAAAGGTCATGATATCTGTCTTATTGTGATTGATTTTAATCCACATTGCTGGCTGAATGCATTGAGTCTAGTTCTTTTTCCTTGTATACAATGTTGGGTATGTGATAGGAGAGCCAGATCATCTGCAAAGTCCAGGTCTGCACGGAATGAGAAGGGTGTCCATTTAATGCCTCTTGGCATGTCTTCTGTTGTACACTGCATTACCCAGTTGATGGCAATGTTGAAGAGGATTGGAGACATGACACACCCCTGACAAACGTCTGTTTTGACTTCAAAACTAAGCTCACTGTGATAACATTGCATATAAAGTTGATCTAAAAGCTTAAGATGATGTTGATTATATGGAGAGGGATTCCATGTGCCCAAAGAATGTGCCATAGCCTGGTCCTGTGAATGCTATCAAAAGCCTTCTTAAAGTCTATGAAGTTTATGTAGAGCTGCTGTTGCCATTCTAAGTATTGTTCTATTATGTTTTGTCGAGTGAAGATCTGGTCTGTGGATCCATGCCCTTTCCGAAAACCGGCTTGCTCTTTTCTGAGAATGCTGTCAACTGCCTCCGATATATGCTGGACTATGATCTTACACAATACTTTGCTTGGCACGGATAAAAGTATGATACCACACCAGTTATTACAATCACTGAGAGTTCACTTCTTTGGTATTTTCACTATAACCCCATTGGTCCAGCCATCTGGCACTTTTCCCCTTTCCCAGACCAACGTAAACAGAAGAGCCAGGATAGATGCTGCTAACTCAGGATTTACATTGAACAATTCTGCATTTGGGTTATTGTTGCCAGGAGATTTCCCATTTTTTAACGATTTGATGGCTTCAATGAGCTCTTCTTTAGTTGGGGTGTATGTGTTGATATCAAGATCTTCTTCTGATGCCTGGATTTTTGCTTCCTCTTTAAGTGCTCCCTGTTCAGCCGTTCTTTGAAATGCTCAGTCCAGCGCATTTCTTGTTCTTTTTCTGTTGTTAGTAGGTGGCCTTGTTTGTCCCTGATGAGTGTTTGTTGGTGCCTGCCGTTTATCACTGATAAGCCGCGTCATTTAGTGGACTATTCCTTGTTCACCACAAGCAGCTGCATCCTCTGCTTGTGTTGCCAGATTATCAATATAATGTCATTTGTCTGCTCTCACAAAGCGTTTGACCTCCCAGTGTGCCTTGCTATACTGCTTGAGGTATTTCTCCTTTAGCTTATGGGATTTTGTGTCTAAAACTTTTTTCTTCAGGACTCATCTGGTTTCTATGGCGTTCCATGTTCTCGGAGTAATCCACTCCTTCCTTCTCTTCTGCCTGTAGCCTAGACAGGTTTAACTGTTCTGTTGATAAATTGCTGTTACTTTGTCCCACTTCTTGTTGATCTCCTCATCTGCATTCCCCCTTCTTCATCAGGGTCTACAAGTGCCTGAAACCTGTTCTTTAACTGCAGAATGAAGGCTTTCTGTATTTCAAGGGGCTTTAGCTTGTCAATGTCACAACATCTATGTCCCCTGTTTGGTGGACCCACACTTCTCAGTTTTAGATGGAGGCTGTCATAAGGTGGCAGTCACTGCCAACATCTGCACCCCTTCTCACTTTCACATCTGTCAGTGAGTATCACCATTTTCCATTGATCATCATATGGTCAATCTGGTTCTTATCTCTGCCATTTGGAGAACACCATGTCAGCTTGTGATCTAGGTCATTCATATTCCAGAAATCAACAAACCTCTCTCCATTTTCATTCATGGTGCCACACCCACGTCTTCCCATTGTGTTGTGCTTACTGACCTTGGCATTCAAGTCTCCCATGATGATAGTTAGTGAAGAGTAGGGGCCATTATCTCAGTACTCACCCAGGCCAACCCCCTCTTCCGGGTCTGGGCAACAGAGTGTGCTAGAGCTCGGGACGGGCAGTTGGCAAGGCGTGGCTGGATCCATCACAGTAGAAACATAGTCCAAGGTGGCAAAGATGCTCTTTCTCTTCAAGGGTCACATAGTAGTGGGCATTATCCAGCTGCATTGGTTCAGGGCCTGGTTTGGAGACAGATACCAAAGGGTGCCCAGACTCATTCCTTTCCTCTCATCACTCAAGGAACCTATTTTCGATGCATATGACGAGGTCGACAAAGGCATCTAAGTTGGTTGGGGCCTCCACATGAGCAAAGTCATCTTTAATCTTCTCATATAGTCCCCATCAGATGTTGTCCCCATCAGAACTAGTAAAGCTTGGGTACTTCCTTCCATTCAGTGTTGGTGATTAGTCACCAAAAGTGGGCAGCATAAGAGGAGGCCAGTCCCTCCCCTTGCAGGAGTTTGCACAGGGCTGCCTCCACTAACTGGGCACTAGGGGGAATCATCAAATATGGCAGAAAATCCTGGGAGGAAGGAATCCCAGTCAGATAACATTGGTCTTGCTCATGCAAGCGGAGGCAAGGCCCAGTCCAATGCATCTCCCATCAGGAGTCCCTGATACTGGAGTCCCACTTTTGCTTGGGTGGTGGAGAAGGACAGGGGCTTGGTAGGGAGTGAAGCAGACACAGCAGGTGGCATTGGTTAATAAACCCCATGAATTTTGGTGATCCCCGTTAAATTGTTCTGGGAGGGGGATTTGGGTTTCAGGGTCTGGGTACACGGCTGCAGTGTGCGCTCATAGTACAAAGTTCCTGTCCTGCAGCTGGGCTGCCTGCTCTCATTGCATCTTGTTATCTGCTGTATATGTCAGCTAGGCCCACAGTGCCATGTTTTCATCATGGAGCCATCTGGATTGCCTGCAAAGAGCTTGGTTCTCTGTTGTGAGCTGCAATACTTGGCCTTGAAGCATGTAGAGCACACAGTCAACCCATTCAGGCATTTCCTGTACCCTCTGGAGCATGCTGGGCAGAAAGTGGCCCACTGCCCCCATCTTCCCTATAGGTAGGCCTCCACCATGGACTAAGGTGGTCAGGCTAACTGTGAGGATCTTGACAAGGGCAGTTGGGACTAAGGGTCATAACAGGGTCAAACCTGAGGCTGAGAGTAACAGAGGAGAACATAGTAAGTTTCCGGCTGGCATTGATATCAAGGATCAAAGTCTGAGTCAGGCTTCAAGGTCCTGGTCAGGAGGCGAGGTACTAATCAAGCTGAGGCCGAAGCCCGGAGTTCAATAACAAGAAGCAGAAATGGCCATGAGAGCTACAAGAGATCCACACTGGTGCCTGGGTACATCCTGGAAGGCCCCAGGGGTTTACATAGGGGAAGGAGTAATGAGGCTGCTGCCGGGTCATACTTTTATTTAAAAAAAAGTAAAAAAATCACACTTGCAAAATCAGGATGGAAGATAACTTTACAGGGTAAATAAAAAGATTTAAAACCCAGAGGATTCCCCTCTAGGCTCAACTTCAAAGTTACAAAAACAGGAATAAACCTCCCTCTTAGTATAGGGAAAATTTTCAAAAAACAAAAGATAATCTAACACATTTCCTTGCTATTACTTACAATTTCTGTAATTTTAGATGTATCATTTCAGTAGGAGCTGGGTTACCTGCTTGGTCTCTCTCTTCGTCCTGAGAGGGAAAAAAACAAAGAGCACAAACAAAACCTAACCTTCCCCCATCCTCCCCCCCCCCCACTGCCCTGAAGATTTGAAAGTATCTTCTTTCCCCATTGGTCCTTCTGGTCAGGTGCCAACTAGGTTAATTGAACTGATTAACCCCTTAGAGGTAAGTGATTCTGTACCTCTGGCCAAGAGGGATTTGATATTACTGCGTACATAAAGGTTGTTACTCCTTCCCTTTATATATATGACATCCTGTAAGACCTCTTGAGGTGGGATTGCTCATGTTCTGTGTTCACAGAATTTTGTGGGTATTAGAGCATGATCTGGTTATAGCTGCTGCTGGGTGTCAGCATGGAAGTGTCTGCAAGCTATGCAGGCCTGAGTTTGAGATCTGCTGCACCTTACAAAAATCCTTCATAGGAAATAAATTGGGATAATTCCAATAAGAGTATGATAGCATAAAACACACATTGATGTCTCTATTCATGTTAGGAAATTTTTTAAAAATGTCCACTACTGACACCTATTTCCTGGATGCACACTAAGTTACAGATGTGATTGACTCTGGTAGGATCAGAATCCTTGACAATATAGCATAGGAACTATAAAATAAAATCTGATATAATGAAACTATATATAGTATTCATCATAAATAATACAAAATTTTCCCAACCATTGCACAACACTATTGGGTGCCTAAATAACTGTAAAATGCTGGTTCCTAGTGGAATTTACAAAGTATCTAAACAAGTTGGAGGCCCAACGCCCATTGACTTTCTTCTGTCATTTGTACTTTTCTCCTGTGTTAAGGTTTTCTTACTTCTCCCTTTTTCCTACATTTTTCCCATTAATGGGTTTAATCTTCACAACACCCTTGAAAAGTAGGGCAGCATTACCTCTTTGCTACCGATGGAAAGCTGCAGCACAGTCTGGTCTGAGCGACTTGCCCAAGCTCTAAAACATGTATAGCCCATATATACTGAAAACTTCACCCCTGAGCCCCATCCCAATGGTTATTTGTGCACCAACACGTTTTAGGGATTCCTATTATACAAGGAAAACGATGATGATGGCATTGCAACACAATGCACTAGAAATTACTGTATAATGTGTTATGTCCACAAAACAAAATTCTCATATTTAGGGGATAAGCGAACCTCTAATTAACAGGGGTTAGAAAGAAGCTTCCCAAGTTGGATGATTATTTAATAACTGTCCACTATGGACTTGTAACTTCCTCTGAATTAGCTGCTACAACCCACTATTAAAGACTGAGTAAGGGTACCAATGGTGTGAGCCAGTATCTCAATTCCTATGTTTCTACTTGAAAAAGATTAAAAACTAAATTGTCCAGTCTTGCTTGAAGTTCATTTTCCATGTATTTGAAATCTCTAGAGGAATCTCAGTGGATTTAGCTTTATTGAAACTGTGTAAAATATCCATAGTGAATCCCCACAAAAGCAACTGACTTCATCTTTTCTTTGCAAACCACAATATTGAGGCAGGTTGCCCAAAAGCTCTGTGAGTCTAGGCTGAGTTTCAGTAGAGTCTGGACTGGTTTTCCAGTGAAAATGGGCAAAGTTCCAAGCAAACTTGGGTGAGTTTTGTGCACATCAGAGCCAAATTATGATTGTGAGTGGAAAACATGCAAAACTGCTCTCAAAGGCAGGCAAAACTTACATTGTCTTAGTTTGAAGGCAGGATCTTCAGCTATTGTAGATCAGTGCAGGTCTGAAGTCAATGGAATTGTGCCACTTTATACCAGCTGACGATCTAGTCCTGTAGCTTTATTTATTTTGTTTTCTATGAGACAGGCTAGAGAACTCCATTGAACCAAACAGCATGATGTACACAATTTTAGAGATCAGTATTGCACACTTCATAAACTTCTTAACTTTACTTTGACAAACAGACCTACACTCACTTTTAATCTCCTAACTGATGTTTTATAAATAAAGTGAGCACAAGTATATAGCCCATTCAAAGTATTTTAAAAATAGAATTAGACAGCACATGCTTGCCTATGTGCTATGATAACTAAAACATGGGCTCAATTTTATAGCAGAAAACTTCATGGGATTTAGACATAATTTGGCATAAGCACAATACAACGGCATAGAGGAGATCAGAATCATTGTATCTTGTAGAGATTCTTAAAACAGTACATAAATCTACATATGTTTACACAATCTCATTCCATTTGAACATGAAAAACAATCAGACTGGTGGCACCCAGGCATCATGTGGAAATAATATATCTATATAGACAACAATAGCATTTCTATAATGATAAGCATAATCTAGTTTCTCCATTGTTTGAACTAAACTACAGTCTTCTCAACACAAGCAATCTCCAAGTGAATTACTGTGTGTGAGTCAAACAGTTTAATCAGATATAGATATATACACACACACACATACACTTAGGCTATGTCTACACTACAAAGTTAAGTTGACTTTATGTAAGTCGACATCGAGCCTCCGATTTAAGCAAGTCAGTCTTGCATGTCCACACTACGCTCATTGTGTCGGCGGAGTGCATCCTCACTAGCAGAGCTTGCATTGACACCCAGAGCACTGCACTGTGGGTAGTTATACCACAGTGCATGTAGGGAGTGGAATTTTGGGTTGGGCTTGCAATGCCTTATGGGATCAAAACATTGGTGCAGGTGGTTATGGGAACATGGCATTAACCTCCCGTGATGCACTTACCTTCCTCTCTCCCTGAAATCAACCGCAAACAAACCAATCCTTTTTCGTGCCTTTTTTCGTAAGCCTGGGTTACCTGAGCAGACGCCATAGCATGATAAGCATGGACCCCGCTCAGCTGTACACTTGTTGTGAGCATTACAAACACCTCGTGCCTTAGCCTGCAGTATTTTCATAGCCGATACAGGAGCTGCCGCATGGGAAAATGTGATGCCACGAAAGCAGCCCTGCTGGAGGACCTAGATCAGAGCAATTTGCATCTGATGGTGACAGTCACACATCACCTTGACACAGTTGAGCGCCATTTCTGAAACTGGGAAACAAGCACTGACTGGTGGAACCACATCATTATGCAGCGATGGGATGAAGAGCAGTGGCTGCAAAACTTTTGAATGCATAAGCCCACTTTCCAGGAACTGTGTGAAGAGCTTTCCACAGGCCTGAAGTGCAGCAATACTAAAATTAGAACTGCTTTGACAGTGGAGAAGCAAGTAGCAATAGCTCCGTGGAAGTTTGCAATGCCAGACTGCTACTGGTCAGTGGGGCATCAATTTGGAGTGAATAAATCTACCGTGTGATCTGTTGTGATCTAAGTTTGCAGGGCCATCAACAGACTTCTGCTAAGAAGAGAAGTGACTCTGGGCAACGTGTAGGACATAGTGGATGGTTTTGCCATGATGGGGATCCCTAACTGCGGTAGAGCAATAGATGGAATGCATATCCCTATCTTGGCACCAGACCACCTTGCCAAAGAGTTCACAAACCGAAAGGGGTACTTCTCAATGATGTTTCAAGTGCTGGAGGATCAGAGGCGTTGTTTCACTGAAATCAACATGGGATGGTTGGGAAAGGTGCATGACGCACACATCTTTAGGAACACAGGTCTGTTCAGAAAGCTGCAAGCAGGGACTTTCTTTCCAGACTGTAAAATAACCATTGGTGATGTTGAGATGCCAATCTTTATCCTGGGAGACCCAGCCTACCCCTTGCTCCCATGGCTCATGAAGCCGTACACAGGCAGCCTGGACAGCAGTAGGGACCAGTTCAACCATAAGCTGAGCAAGTGAAGAATGGTGGTGGAATGTGCCTTTGGACATCTAAAAGGTCACTGACATTGTTTGCTTACTAGGAAAGACCTCAGTGAAACCAATATCCACATTATTATTGCTGCCTGCTGTGTGCTTCATAATATCTGTGAAACAAAGGGAGAAAAGTTTCCACTGGGGTGGAAGGTTGAGGCAGATCACCTGGCAGCCAATTTGGAGCAGCCAAACACCAGGGCAATAAGAAGATCACATTGATGGCCTTTGCACCTCCGTAAGTCTTTGAAAACCAGTTTCAGCAATGAGCTAGAGCAATGTGACACTTATCTGTGTTGTTCCTTACCAAACTGTCCCCTCCGGTGCATTTTCTCCTTTGTAAACTCCACCCCCACCAACCACCATGTGTTAAATGAATAAAGAGCCTTTTCTTCTCAATCCATTAAGTTTTATTATGCAAACAAACACATAGAGACAGCAAAGAAAAGTAAGAACTGGGGCAAAAGGGCTGATAACACTGTGGGGGGGAGAGAAACAAGGAAAGCTTGCTTACCGATGTGCTGCAATAACAATCAATGATGTGGGACTGGGCGCCTCTGGTCCTTTTACCTCCCCTGGTGTTGAGTGCAAGGGATACCAATCTCCCACACACACACCTCATAGGAGATTTGCGGGAGGAGGATGTAGAATTGGGCAATGATGGCAATAGGTTCAGCATAGGCTGCAGAGGGACACTAGCCTCCAGCTGCCTTTCTTGAACCTCATCCAGATGCCTCAACATATCTGATTGCTCCCTCATAATCCACAGCATCTCTTCCTGAGTGGCACGCTCTTGTTCCCTGCATGCTCTCCTGTCCTCCCTGTCCATGTCCAGGTTCTGTGGAAAGCTCTTCACACAGTTCCTGAAAAGTGGTCTTATGCATTCAGAAATTCTGCAACCACTGCTCTTCGTCCCATCGCTGCATAATGATGCGGTTCCACCAGTCTGTGCTTGTTTCCTGGGCTCAGAAATGGCACTCAACTATGTCAAGGTGATTTGTGACTGTCACCATCAGATGCAAATTGCTCTGATCTAGGTCCTCAGTGAAATGCTCCGTATTGTCACTCTCCGGGGCACACATTAACTCATTGAACATGTCCTCCTGAACATGTCATCTTGTCCTGCCTTCTAATCTGGGAAAGTCTCTGTCCCGATGTGGAGGATGCACCGATGGACAAGGTTTCAGCAACAAGGAATGCAAAACACAAGGGTAGCATTGACAGTGCATTGTTTGTGGTGCAAGGTTAATTTTTTTAATTAAAAAACCATGCCTCAATGCACTCCCCTCGCAAGCCACAATGTAATTACAACTGCTGACTACTGCAAGAGTTGGTTTGCTGCTCCGGCCATGTTGAGTAAGGCCACAAGGCAAGGGCAAGAGGCCTTGTGCTGCTGCTTTTGTGAAGACACCCTTGGGATCAGGCTGGAACTTGAGAAAAGCCCCCTTTCCCCTAGCAATCATGGTGCTTGAGGACAGGCACCAGCATAAAGCCCCCCGCCCCAATAGTTTGTTGTTTTACAAAAGCGGCACCTCATTGGGGGTGGGGGAGGGAGACAAACAGGAAGCCGCCACTGCCCCCCCCTTTTTTTTCAATGCTTACAATACATCGTGATCCCTTCCAACCACAGCCACGACACGTTTGGGAAAGCATGGTTGTGTGACCCAGATTTCACCAAACGGGGCAGATTATTTGTTGAATTGTTTGTGGATTAAGGGCGAGCAGTGAAAACTTCACCCGTTTGCCCTAGGTGACCATGTGTGATATCACTCTCCTGAGGGAGCAGATGCTGCAAGTGTCTAGGTACAGACCCAGTCCTTATGCTGCCTGCTGCAGTGATGCCAGCAGAGTTAATACTGGAGTGGTGCGGGGAAAGTATCCTAACGTGGTAGATGAAATAAGGCAGCCCTTCCCAGAATCCTTCTGCAAAGGATTGCAGAGTACCTCCATGAAAGCTTCCTAGTGATCTCCATGGAGGATTCCTGGACCATCCCCAGGCACATAAATAATCTTTTTCAGAGCGCACCTTCTGCATAGCTGGAGTGGCCACCAATACCCACTACACCTACTTTCTTGTTCAGATTAAACATAAAAAATAATAGTGTGTAACCACTACAATTCAATTGGAAATGTGTACTCACCAGACATGTTTTCCCCAGCATCATGCTCCACCACCAACTGTGAAGGGATGGGTTCCAGGGTTAAAAACAGTTTTTGGCTGTCAGGGAGAATGGATCCTCCTCTTGTCTGCCTCAGATTCTTCTCCTCCTCCTCTTCCTCATCAACAATGTCCTCCTCATTGTTGTTCGTGGTCGCCCAGGGCTCCTGGGAAGTATCCACAGAGCATTTTGGGGCAGTGGTGGGGTCGCCACTGAGAATTGTATGCAGCTTCTCATAAATACGACATAAAGTCTGTGGGATAGAACCAGAATGACTGTTTGCCTCCCTTGTCTTCTGGTATGCTTGCCAAAGCTCCTTTATTTTCATGCGGCACTGATGCGTGTCCCTGGTGTAACCCTTCTCCTCCATACCCTGCGTAATCTTGGCATAGATGTCTGCATTACTTCTGCTAGATCGGAGCTCTGCCTGCACAGACTCTTCTCCCCCCACAGCAGTAAGATCCACCACCTCCTGTGTATTCCATGCTGGAGCACGTTTGCGGCCTTGAGTCTCCATGATCAGCTGTGCTGGCGAGCTCTCCATGGTGATCAAACAAGAAATGAAAATTCAAAAGTTCCCAGAGCTTTAGCAGGGGAGTGGCTGTTTCCTGTGTACCTGGTTGAAGTGCAGTGGAGTTGAAAGTGCTCCCCAGAATGGTCACAGCGGAGCACTGTGTGACACCTCCTGGAGGCCTATTCATTTGAATTACACAACACAGTGTCTACACTATCCCCATGTCGACCTGTGGCTTTCAAATCAAGCACTACACCTCTTACGGAGGTGGAGTATAGACATTGACTTTGCAGGCCACTTAGATCAGCAGAAAGGACGAGGTAGGACTTAACATGGCTTATGTCGACCTAAATTTGTAGTGTAGACTATGCCTTATTGTGTGTATGGAGCTTGGATTTTTCTTTTTATTGAACTATCTCAGTTCAATAAAAGTCCTCATTAAATAATATTCCAGCCATTACAGAACATCTTACAGATAAATTTTATAACAGCTGCTTTCAGTTTAAGTAGTTTACTGTAGCTAAAAGCTCTGACAGTCCAGAGACATTTTGCTATGAAGGTTTATCTCAACTTGTTAAAGTCTAGATAAGAAGTTGCCAGCTTTCCTGCTTCAAAAGAGACAAGAGTAATTGTAACTACAAACTCCCTATTTATCATTAAAATGCACAGTTTTATAGGACCAATAGAAAGTATCTGAATCTCAGCAAAGATAAGGCATGCTTTATGCAGTTTTAAACTGAGACTGCTCAATTCAGCAGATCACTGGAAAGAAGTTTACAGATGTTAGTGTGTATTCACTCATATCAGAATAAGAGAAAATAGTACATGCCTGGTCAGAAGATTATTTGAAAAAATTTAATAAGGACCTCATCCTGTAGGGTACTCAAGAATCCTTGACTCTCTAAGTACTTCATAGCAAGCATGCAACACATCACATGATCATGAAACTTTATCCAATATTGTTTTTCCCACTTGATCCTTGGCATGAAGAGAATTTAATACCAGGCCTGTGCACTCATGAGGTAGTTTATGAACACTGAAACATTGGCTTAGTATTCATTTATTACAATATTTTTAAATGATTTTGAAAGAAAAGGGCTAAAAGAGTTTGGGAAGACTGATTAGTTTAGGAGACTGTTATTCTCCTCAGCGGCTAATTTATCATGTGCCTACAGTACATTAACAAAAAATGAAGTTTACCTAATGCCTAAGTAGGTAGGATTCATGCAAAATTACCATGAGGACTGACCTGCTGGAATCTGCCCTTTCCAAAGAAAAACACTTTTCAAAGAGCCCTGTGAAATCTATCGAAGACAGAAATAGCCCTACAGAGAATTGGGTTTGTTCTTTATCACCAGAATATAAGAATACTAAGTTCAGATGAAAGTGTTTGCCAGAGGCTGAGCCCCAAAGTAGCTTTCAACATCCATTCTCTTGTGTTTAAAAAAATCCTGACCAGCATAATTAGCCTTCTTTAGTTCCCATTGGAACATCCAGTGGGAGGTTACCTGATAAGATACCATTAGTTTCCCAAGTACAAGATGCTGCAGTAATTCTTTCAAAAGTCACCTTTTGTAACCACAGAAGAGGATTTGTGTTGACATATAATTTACCAGATAAAGGCCTTGGGCCTTATAGAGCTTGAATTGGTTGAATTTCAGGGCACAGTAAGCTTATCTGTTTTTGTGGCAAGGTGGATTGAAGGATGTGTGACTAGCTTGCAGTAAGGAGTGTAATGGGCCATGCAAGACTGAGTGAGTTGAAAAAAAATATTGTTGATACTGGGCTAATTCATATGTTAGGATATATTTTTGTATAATGTTATTACATGGAAATGGACATAATATGAATGTAAAGAAATAGATGACAAGGCTCTGAGTCCATTCCTACAATATTGTAACTAATCATATAAATAAGGGCTTCAGGAATTTAATCAGGTTGAAGTGTGAAATACTCAACATTGGGTTAGTCAATGTTTTACCATTTACCATTTAATGGGAACTCTTAACATTTGAGAATCCCAAATAACACCAATAATCTTATGTGGAAATTGAATAGGGTTCAAAAGACATTGCCCAACATTATATGGAATGGATGCCATTATTCAATTCTAGAGGCTTTTAAAGCAGCCTAGAATGCAATAGAAAATTATAGCTCTGCAACAGAATTCTGTAAGTCGCAGTTAAAATTCTACAGAAAGGTTACAGGAGAAATTCCAGTTTTCCAGAAGGGTCAGGTCAACTAGTTTTGCCTAACGGGTGATTGTATTGAGTCTCTTTTGTTTGGCTTTGTCACTAAATGCTCTATATGGTTTAAATTTCTTTGCTGCCAGATCGGTTGGTAATATCCAAATATATTAATCCCATAAATAGGGAAAGATTGAGATCTGTAAATGGTGGCCTTTCTCATCTGAATCTGAGCTTTAAATGAGCTTGCTAAGATTCCATCATTGCAAGCTCATAACATGCAGACAGACCTTTGCATCTCCTTGGAGTTCCATTGACTTAAATGGAGTCCCACTGACTCTGCATAGATACATGTGTCTGCTCATATATCATAGAATCATAGAAATAGAGGGCTGGAAGATAATTTGAACATTCAGCAAGTCCACCCCCCTATGCTGTGGCAGGACCAAGTAAACTTAGACCATCCCTGATGTGGGTTGTCCAACCTGTTTTTAAAAACTTCAATGATAGTTTGCCACAATCTCACTTGTAAGTCTATCCCAGGCCTTAACTACCCTTATTGTTAAAAAGTTTTCCCTAATTTGTAACCTATATCCTCCTTGATGCAGTGTCCCTTCTGGACTCTCTCCAATTTGTCCACATCTTTCCTAAAGTGTGGTGCCCAGAATTGGACACAGTACTCCAGCTGGGGCCTCATCAGTGTGGCGTGGAGCAGGGCTGTCACCTCCTGTGTCTTACATATGACACTCTGGTTAATGCACCCCACAATTATATTAGCCTTTTTTGCAGCTGCATCCCATTGAGCAGGACTACCATCTTGATAGTTATTCCCCATTTTGTAGTTGTTTATTGGTTGTTTCCTTCCTAAATGAAGTACATTACACTTGTCTTAATTGATTTTCATCTTGTTAATTCAGCTCAATTCCTCAATTTGTCAAAGTCAATTTGAATTCTAATCCTGTCCTCTGAAATGCTTGTAATCCCTCCCAGCTTGGTGTCATCCATACATTTTATAACCATACCCTCCACTCCACTATCCAAGTCATGAATGAAAATATTGAATATCACAAATTCTGCAGAACCCCTCTAGATACACCCTCCTAGTTTAAGAACTACTCCTTAGGGATGGTCTTGCACTCACTTTAAAGTAATTTCATCTTGTCCACATTTCTCTAATTTGTTTATGAGAGTGCCATGGGGGTGGGGGGAGAGTCAAAAACCTTTACTAAAATCAGGGAATTTCACATCTACTGCTTACCTCCTACCACTAGGTCAGTAACCCATCAAAGAAAGAAATTAGGTTGGTTTGGTTTGATTTGTTCTTGACAGATCCCTGCTGGCTCTTCCTTATAACCCTTTTATCCTCCAGATGCTTACAAACTGTTTGTTTAGTGATTTTTTTCCGGTATCTTTTTAGGTATCACCATCAGGCTGACTGGTCTATAATTCCCCAGCTCCTCTTTTAAAGAAGAGGTACACATTTTCCCCTACCTCAGTGTTCTGGGGCTTCACCCATCCTCCAGGAGTTTTCAAAGATAATTGCTAACAGTTCCGAGATTGCTTCAGCTAGTTCCTTAAGTATCCTATGATGAATTTCATCAACCCCTGCTAACGTGAATACATCTAAATATTCTTTAGCCTCTTCTTTCTCTATTTTGACTTGCAATTCTTCACCCCTCAGCTTTCTTGATGACATCAGTTATTAGCTCTCTTTCCCAGCTAAGTAGAGGACCTACATTTTATTTCTGTCTCTTGTGCCTAATATATTTAAAGAACCTCTTCGTGTTGTCTTTTATATCCCTTGCTAGGTGCAACTCATTTAAAATTCTACTTTGTATTAGGTAGAGTAGGGTTTTGAACCTTAGCCTACTACATACCAAGTCAGTACCACAACCACCAAGCTGTGGAGCATGACATTGATGTAGGAATAAGCTTGCAGGATAGGGAGCCAAGTGTGAAAAGTGCCTGCCTAATGGCACAGGGAAATATCAATGTTGTATTAGACCACCTCTAAAAGCTGTTGCATAGCAGGATTGAACCCACTGAAAAACTCCTTTTAAGATCTGGTGACCTTAAACTGTATTGACATATAATTTTTCAGCAAGAAATATACATGTGAAAATAGATAAATAAACCAAGATACAATAGTCTATTATTCAGGAAAGATGTGGATAATTTGGAGAAAAGCTCAGAGGAGAGCAACAAACATGATTAGGTCTAGAAAACATGACCTACAAGGAAAGACTGAAAAAATTAGGTTTGTTTAGTCTCGAGAAGAAAAGACTGAGGGGGACACAATAACAGTCTTCAAGTACATAAAAGGTTGTTTCAGACAGGAGGGTGATAAATTGTTCTCCTTAACCACCGAGGAGAGGATAAGAAGTAATGGGCTTAAATTGCAGCATGGAAGATTTAGGGTAGACATTGGTAAAAGCTTTTTAACAGGAAGGGTACTTAAGCACTGGAACAAATTACCTAAGGAGACGGTGGAGTCTATCTAAATGGAGATTTTTAAGAATAGGATAGACAAAACGTCTCAGGGGTGGTCTAAATAATACTTAGTCTTGCCTTAGTGCAAGAAACTGGACTAGATGACCTATCAAGGTTCCTTCCAGTCCTACATTTGTATGATTCTGTTTAGTAATTTGTCACAATTTTTA
The DNA here is from genome assembly GCF_009764565.3 of Dermochelys coriacea. Taxonomy (NCBI): domain Eukaryota; kingdom Metazoa; phylum Chordata; order Testudines; family Dermochelyidae; genus Dermochelys; species Dermochelys coriacea. Next base: position 332,747,800 of record NC_050068.2, read on the forward strand.
ATTATTTGTCATTTTAATCCATGAAATGTCATTTAGATGAAACTGTCACAATGCCATGAGAAAAGAACTCCTTCCCAGTTGCTTGTGTTAGGCTGCACTTACAAAATGGTGTCTTGGAACAAATTCGAACTTCAATTCATCCTGCCTTCCTACATTTCTCCTTCCAAGGGTACGCTTCACTTCCTGTCCCAAGCATTTGTGTATAGTTGCCATGCTGTATGAAACAATTGTTTAATTTCACCTCAGTGGTAGATTAAGTGATCCCTGTGTATAATCAATATGTCAATATATAAATCGCTATGAAAATCACTCTAATAAAAATACTAAGCCTGTCAATTAATCACAGTTAACTCACACGACTAACTCAAAAAAATTAATCACAATTAATTGCATTGTTAAACAATAGAATACCAACTGAAATTTAGTAATTATTTAGAATGTTTTTCTATATTTTCAAATACATTGATTTCAATTACCATACAGAATACACAGTATACAGTGATCTCTCTATATTATTTTTATTACAAATATTTGCACTGTAAAAAGGATAAAAGAAATGGTATTTTTCAGCTCACCTCATACAAGTACTGTGGTGCAATATCTTTATGATGAAAGTGTAACTTACAAATGTAGATTTTTATTTTGTTACATAACTGCACTCAAAAACAAAACAATGTACAACTTTAGAGCCTACAAGTCCACTCAATCCTACTTCTTGTTCAGCCAATCGCTAAGACAAACAAGTTTGTTTACATTTATGGGAGATACTGCTGCCTGCTTCTTATTTACAATGTCACCTGAAAGTGAGAACAGGCTTTCGAATGGCACCTTTGTAGCTGGCATTGCAGGGTATTTACGTTCCAGATATGTTAAACGTTCATATGCCAATTCATGCTTTGGCCACCATTCCATGCTTCCATGCTGATGATGCTTGTTAAAAAAATAATGCATTAATTAAATTTGTGACTGAACTCCTTGGGGGAGAATTGTATGTCTCCTGTTTTGTTTTACCCACATTCTGGCATAAATTTCATGTTACAGCAGTCTTGGATGATGACCCAGAACATGTTCATTTTAAGAACACTTTCAGAGCAGATTTGACAAAATGCAAAGAAGGTAGCAATGTGAGATTTCTAAAAATAGCTACAGCGCTCGACCCAAGGTTTAAGAATCTGAAGTGCCATCCTGTCATAAATATAAAGAGAAGGTTAAACACCATTAAATCCCTCCTGGCCAGAGGAAAGACCCTTTCACCTGTAAAGGGTTAAGAAGCTAAGATAACCTCGCTGACACCTGACCAAAATGACCAATGAGGAGACAAGATACCTTCAAAGCTGGAGGGGGCGGGGAGAACAAAGGATCCTCTCTGTCTATGTGATGCTTTTGCCGGGACCAGAGCAGGAATGCAGGTCAGAACTCCTGTAAAGGGCTAATAAGCAATCTAGTTAGATATGCCTTAGATTCTGTTTTGTTTAAATGGCCGGTAAAATAGCTGTGCTGAATGGAATATATATTCCTGGTTTTGTGTCTTTTTGTAACTTAAGGTTTTGCCTAGAGGGATTCTCTATGTTTTGGATCTGATTACCCTGTAAGTTATTTACCATCCTGATTTTACAGAGGTGATTCTTTTACTTTTTCTTCTATTAAAATTCTTCTTTTAAGAATCTGATTGCTTTTTCATTGTTCTTAAGATCCAAGGGTTTGGGTCTGTGTTCACCTATGCAAATTAGTGAGGATTTTTATCAAGCGTTCCCCAGGAAAGGGGGTGTAGGGCTTGGGGGGATTTTTTGGGGAAAGACGTTTCCAAGTGGGCTCTTTCCATGTTCTTTGTGTAACACTTTGGTGGTGGCAGCTTTTAACCTAAGCTGGTAAGAATAAGCTTAGGGGGTCTTTCATGCAGGTCCCCACATCTGTACCCTAGAGTTCAGAGTGGGGAAAGAACCTTGACACATCCAAAATCTGAGAGGAATGAGGGATGGAGCCTGCTTTCAGAAGTCTTAAAAGAGCAACACTCAGATGCGGAAAACTACAGAACCCAAAAAGCCAAAAAATAAAAATAAACTTTCTGCTGGTAACATCTGACTCAGATGATGAAAATGACCATGTGTCGGTCTGCTCTGCTTCGGATCGTTATTGTGAAGAACTAATCATCATCATGGACATATGTCCTCTGGAATGGTGGTGAAGCATGAAGGGACATATGAATCTTTAGTGCATCTGGCACGTAAACATCTTGTGACGCTGGCTACAACCGTGCCATGCGAATGCCTGTTCTCAGTTTCAGGTGACATTGTAAACAAGAAGCAGGCAGCATTATCTCCTGCAAATTATAACCAAACTTGTTTGTCAGAGTGATTGACTGAAGTAGGACTGAGTGGACTTGTAGGCTCTAAAGTTTTATATTGTTTTATTTTTGAATGCAGTTATTATTTTGTACAAAATTCTACATTTGTACGTTCAACTTTCATGATAAAGAGATTACACTACAGTACTTGTTATGGGGGAATTGAAAAATACTATTTCTTTTGTTCTTTTACAGTGTACATTTTTGTAATAAAAAATAAATATAAAGTGAGCACTGTACACTTTGTATTCTGTGTTGTAATCTAAATCAATATATTTGAAAAGTTAGAAAACATAAAAAAATATTTAAATAAATATTATTCTATTATTGTTTAACAGCACGATTAATCGTGCAATTTTTCACAATTAATTTTTTTAGTCACTTGACAGCCCTAAAATACTATTGGTTTCATAAAAGGCGTACAATTGAATGAACTGATTGGGGCCATTACCTTCTAGACTTAAATAATGAAGTTGTATTCACCTTCATGAAAGAAAGGTAAGGATAGCTACGTTTCTTTTTCTGATGGAAGATGTCAACATACTTGACAACTGGTAAACTGGATAAACAGCATGTGCTCCATTTGTTCTGTGTATCTGGAATAACAATTCGGCTCAAGCATAGGAATTTAGTGGTGCACTGGAGAGAAGTAGGGAAGGCAACTTGTTCACAAATGTTGGTGGCACTGTATCCTGCAGAGTAAAGTTACCCTGAGAATTGTATAAAATTAATAGAGAGATGAGGTGTACTGTGATTTGAATAGACAATGGGAAGCTAGGAATTGCTGAATTCAAATCCCGTGTCTGAGATTGACTCCCTATGAATTACTCAGTCAAAACTAGCTGAATTCTATCAAAGCATTCTAGTTCACAGGGTAAAGCTGTAACTCCAAATAGGGCAGTCATAGCTGTCATTTAACTGACAGCTTTGTGAATATCTCTTAAACACTGCACCTCTAGACCATAACAGGGTTCAAAAAGGTTTCAGAGTAGCAGCCGTGTTAGTCTATAATTGCAAAAAGAAAAGGAGTACTTGTGGCACCTTAGAGACTAACAAATTTATTTGAGCATAAGTTTTCGTGAGCTACAGCTCACTTCATCGGATGCATTTGGTGGAAAATACAGAGGGGAGATTGATATACACACATATTGTGTATACCAATACATATTGATATACACAATATGTATATACACAATACATATTGTGTATATCAATCTCCCCTCTGTATTTTCCACCAAATGCATTTGATGAAGTGAGCTGTAGCTCACGAAAGCTTATGCTCAAATAAATTTGTTAGTCTCTAAGGTGCCACAAGTACTCCTTTTCTTTTTAGGGTTCAAAAAGGAACTAGATAAATTCATGGAGGTTTGGTCCCTCAATGGCTATTAGCGAGGATGGACAGGGATGGTGTCCCAAGCCTCTGTTTTCCAGAAGCTGGGAATGAGTGACAAAGGATGGATCACTTGATGATTCCCTGTTCTGTTCATTCCCTCTGGGGCACCTGGCACTGGCCTGTCAGAAAACAGGATACTGGGCTAGATATTCCTTTGGTCTGACCCTATAGGCCATGCTTATGTTCTTATGTTCCATTTCTCCCTCTGTAAACCAAGGATAATACCTGGTATCCTATATCCCAATAGTGTTGTGAGGACTAATTAGTTAATATCTGTCAAGCACTTCAAAGGTATAAAGTGCTTTATAATTGGTATGTAGTATATGTACAACATATTGTTATGGATTTATGAATTGGGCATTCTGTTGATTTTTAAAGGAATAATTAATAATTCATTATTGCATGGAATGAGACGCCTCAAAACAAAGAAGTAAAGTAACTCTTCCATGTGACTCTTACTCTTGTCTTCAGCACTTGTTTTGGATCTTAAAAGCTATTCCATATTAATCGCCAACTGACTGCCCTAATTGTAGAGCTGCGGTTCATACAATGAATTAGAATAATTTATTTGACAAAACTCAGCTGGCTTGATCAAATAATCAGATGGCTTAGATTCTTGCAATGCAACTTTCCCTCTGGACAGTTGTGAGATTTTTAGAAAACAATTTTTACCTTTGTTCTCTGATCCAATGTTAGATACATAGAAGAAAATATTAAGAGCCAACATTTGGGATTGACTATATTTTTAAATAAAATAATAAAAGGATTCTGTCCCACAGATTACTTGACCATGGGATGCTGTTCCAGGAAGGACTGCTAAGCAGAGATGGGATCCACCTATCGAGGAAGGGAAAGAGCATACTTGGATACAGACTGGCTAACCTAGTGAGGAGGGCTTTAAACTAGGTTCAAAGGGGGCAAGTGACCAAAGCCCACAGGTAAGTAAAGAACATGGAGACCTGGGAGAAGGTTTGGAATTTCGTGGGGAGTATGGGCTGTTATAGCAGGGATAAAGGAAAGACGAGACAGAACGAGGGGGGGTGAAATCAAATCAGTATCTTAGATGTCTGTATACTAATACAAGAAGTATGGGGAATAAGCAGGAAGAACTCGAAATGCTAGTAAATAAACACAACTATGGCATAGTTGCATCACAGAGATGGGATAATACGCATGACTGGAATATTGGTATAGAAGGGTACAGCTTGCTCATGCAGGACGAGCAGGGAAAAAAGGGAGGAGGTATTGCCTTATATATTAAAAAAGTATACACATGGACTGAGAATGAGATGAAAATAGGAGACAGACTTGTTGAAAGTCTCTGGATAAGGATAAAAGGGGTAAAAAACAAGGGTGATGTCATGGTACCGGTCCAATACAGACCACGTAACCAGAAGAAGGGGTGAATAAGGCTTTTTTTTATATAGCTAACAAAAATCATCCAAAGCACAGGACTTGGTGGTGATGGGGGACTTCACTACCCAGACATCTGTTGGGAAAATAACACAGTAGGGCCAGATTATCCAATAAATCCTTGGAATGATTGGAGACATATTTTATTTCAGAAGTTGGAGACAGCTACAGGGGAGAAGCTGTTCTAGATTTGATTTTGACAAATAGGAGGAACTGGTTGAGAATTTGAAAGAGGAAGGCAGCTTGGGGTAAAGTGATCATGAAATAATAGCGTTCATGATTCTAAGGAATGGTAGGAGGGAGAATACAAAATAAAGAAATGGATTTTCAAGAAGACAAACTTAGCAAACTTAGGGAAGCTGGTAGGTAAGATCCCATGGCAAGCAAGTCTAAGAGGAAAAACAATAGAAGACAACTGGCACTTTTTCAAAGAGACATTATTAAGGGCACAAGAGGAAATTATCCCACTGCGTAGGAAAAATAGGAAGTATGCCAAGAGACCACCCTGGCTTAACCAGGAGATCTTCAATGATCTAAAAATCAAAAAAGTGTCTACAAAAAGTGGAAACTAGGTCAAATTACAAACGCTGAATATAAACAAATAACACAAGTATGTTGGACAAAATTAGAAAGGCCAAGCACAAATGTAGCTTGAGAACATAAAGGGTAACAAGAAAACATTCTATCAATATATCAGAAGCAAGAGGAAGACCAAGGACAGGGTAGGCCCTTTACTCAATGAAGAGGGGGAAATAATAATAGAAAATGTGGAAATGGCAGAGGTGCTTAATGACTTCTTTTCGGTTTTCACCAAGAAGGTTGGTGGTGATTGGATGTGCTAACGTAGTGAATGACAGTGGAAATGAGGTAGGATCAGAAGAAGGTTAAAATAGGGAAAGAAGAAGTTAAAATTACTAAGTGTATGTCTACACTACCCACCGGATCGGCGGGCAGCAAATCGATCCAGCGGGGTAGATTTATTGCGTTTAGTGTAGATGTGATAAAGGACCCCCGAGCGCTCTCCCGTAGACTCCAGTACTCCACCTCCGTGAGAGGGGTGGGTGGAGTCGATGGGGAAGGGGCAGCAGTCAACTCGTGGTGAAGACACCACGGTAAGTCGATCTAATACATCAACTTCAGTTACGTTATTCATGTAGCTGAAGTTGCGTAACTTAGATCGATTCCCCTCCCACAGTGTAGACCAGCCTAAAACAAATTTAGATGTTTGCAAGTACCAGGGCCTGATTAAATGCATCCTAGAATACTCAAGGAGCTGACTGAGGAGATATCTGAGCATTAATGATTATCTTTGAGAAGTCATGGAAGACTAGAGAGATTCCAGAAAATGGAAAAAGGGCAAATATAGTGCCCCTCTATAAAAGGGAAATAAGGACAATCCAGGGAATTACAGACCAGTCAGGTTAACTTCTGTATCTGGAAATGGAAGCAAATAATTAAGCAATCAATTTGCAAACATCTAGAAAGTAATAAGGTGATAAGTAACAGTCAGCATGGATTTATCAAAAACAAATTATGTCAGAACAACCTGATACTTTCTTTGACAGGGTAACAAGCCTTGTGGATCGGGGGAAGTGGTAGACGTGTATATCTTGACATTAGTAAAGCTTTTGATACTGTCTCACATGATCTGCTATAACAAACTAAGGAAATGCAACCTAGATGAGCTACTATAGGGTGCATGCGAAAACTGTTTGTAAAACCATTCCCAGAAAGTAGTTATCAATGGTTCACAGTCATGCTGGAAGGCATCACAAATAGGGTCCTGCAGGATTGCCGGTTCTTTTCATATCTTCATCAATGATTTAGATAATGGCAACCAGAGGACACTTATAAAGTTTGCAGACTATACCAAGCTGGGAGGGGTTGCAAATGCTTTGGAGGACAGGATTAAAATTAAAAATGATCTGGACAAACTGGAGAAATGGTCTGAAATAACTAGGATGAAATTCAATAAGGACAAATGCAAAGTACTCCACTTAGGAAGGAACAATCTGCCTAGGAAGGACTAGCTCAGAACTTGCTTAGACATGCACCAGATGTGCTCATCATAAGGATCCTTTAATGCTCTACCAGGCTATGGCTGAGGGTCCTTTAAATAGATATTTCAGTCACAGTGCCACCTTGTGGCTGAATGGCATAATACAGTTTACATTCCATTACCCCCCTGTAAGGACAAGTTAGGCACTTAAAAGAGTGATTCATAGAAGAGCCAGTTCACTAAGCAGTTGCTGCCTGAACTAGCCCCTGGGAGATGCTGAGGCAGCCTAAGCCCACCCCTCAAGGGACTTGGTGCCTAAGTCTGATGCCTAAGTCTGGCCAGAGGGAAGTGCATCTCACTGCTTGGATTCACAGCTATGAATCCTCGCCTCACCTAATTCACAGTCAGCCCTTTTTTAAGAAAACTGAGGCGTAGGTGCTCCCCCCCCCAAACTGTCAGCACACTGCTTAAAGTCCTTACCTGGCCTATGGGCCACACGGGTCATTCTCTCTATTTCTTCTCTAGCCCAATGAATATTTAAATATTAATACATAGTGGAACAGCTTCCACAGGAGAGAGACCGAGAGCAACCCACCCAGAGCCCAGTGGTTAGAGATGGGAAACCCGAGCGCAAATCCCTGCTCCACATTAGCTAGCGGGTAGAACTGAAGCCACAGCTCGAGCATCATGGGTGAGCAGTCTAACCACCGGTGCGGGGGGGTGGGGCTAAAAAGTTATCGGGGGCCCCACCATTTTGTGTTGTGTGGGTTCAGGCATGCTCAGAACATGTCTACCAGACCAGGCCCCCAGGCAAGGAACTCCTTGTTTGTGAATCCCACTGCAACTGTTTAAAAGATTCTAATAAGTATCTGGCAAGAAGTAAGCATTAAAGTAAGACGCCTTGGGTTTGATTAATCTGTATGCTTTGGCTGTTCTCTGGCCGTGCAAAGCAGCCATAAACCCAGCTAACAGCTAAACCAGCTGTAGGGCTGCTTAGTGTCACTAGAGCCACACAAAGCAGCCAGACTGTACCAAGTGAATCTGACATTTGGATTTTAAAGATATTTTTCTCACTCCCCAATTCCATTTATTTTCATTGGCATGATGTGACAGTCCATCATTTTTCTACCAACAAGACAGTGTTCACACATTTCCTGAGCACAGGTGCTATGAAATAACGTGACCACTGACCTTCCGCTCTCTGCTTCACCAGGTGTTAATTGAGGTCACGTCTCCATTTCTTATAGTGTCATTTAATCTCAATGAATGAGGAAAGAAACAAGTGTTTGGGAAACTCTGGCATAAGAGCTTAACTCTTCTTCTGTTGCTTGCTGAGTGAGCTGTCCGGGGATGGGGGAATATCTCTTCTCTTTGTGACAGAATATGCAATTCCTTCTGCTGCATCATTTACATCAGAGGTTTCAGAATAGCAGCTGTGTTAGTCTGTATTCACAAAAAGAAAAGGAGTACTTGTGGCACCTTAGAGACTAACAAATTTATTTGAGCATAAGCTTTCATGCTTATGCTCGAAATATGCATCCAATGTAGTGAGCTGTAGCTCACGAAAGCTTATGCTCAAATAAATTTGTTAGTCTCTAAGGTGCCACAAGTACTCCTTTTCTATTTACATCACGCATTAACAAGTCCTGATAGCATAACGCACTGAACGTCTCCATTGCTTTGAAGAGGCTGCAGGCAATGGGAGAATTTGAAACTTGATATGACGTGTTGTATGTTTAAAAATATTTTGGGCTTAGCTCTCCTGCTACTAGATCTCCACTGAGTTAAATGGTGATTTTCCATCACAGCCAATATTTTTGCTTGCTTTGAGCATAAGTTTAACTTAATAACCATAATTAGGACAAGACTTTTGGAGGAGCCCAATATGTAATTTACCAAATACCCAAGCCTGTACTGTTGGAAAAAAGGGATGGTTAGTTTGCCTTCTCCTCCCCCCCCCCCCCCCCGCAGCAGTCAAACAATTGACTAAATAGATTGCCCCTGGAGTTCTGTTTCTGCACATTGGTGGTGCATTGTAAAGGAATCCAGTCAGCTTTGATTTCCTGTCAGGTTTATTAATGCTAGTGGCTGACTACACAGACCCGTGCTGTTGTCTGGCTTTTGTTTTTATGGCTCTTGTTGTGCGTGAATGTGGGATGTCATAGGGCTAAATCCTCATAGGGATTTAGGGGTGGCAATGCTCTGCGTTACTTCTAGGCACCCTGCCACCTGCTGGAAACCTCAGCCTCTCATTAGGCGCATATAAAAGGGATCATCAGAAGCCAGCAAACTGAGTTGGGAGCCCTATGTCTAGCTAGGAGTGAAATACAAAGGAAGTGGGAGAAGCTTGGGGATGCTGCCTATAATCCTTTGATCTGTACCATGGGGGGTGCCTAGCTCTCACTGATCTGGGCCGAATTTTTATTTGTTTGCACTCAAGTCTTAGGCGCCTAATCCTTTCTGGTGATAAACCAGAGAGGAGAGAGAACTCCCCCTTATTTCCCCATTATAACCATTAGCCTAGTGAATAGGGTACTCACCTAGAATACAAGAGACCTGTTTTCAAATCCCTAATTTGGACTAGAGTCCAGGTCTCCCAAATCTCAGGTAAATGTCCTAGCCACTGTGCTATTGGGTATTCTGGAGCGTATGCTCACTCTCCCCCCAACCCCTGCTCACCCCTCTGCTGTCTTTTGCACTGGTTAAGCATGCTCTGATCAGATTAGGAGGCCACTTTATTTGAGAATCCTGCTGGGGCTTAAGCACGAGCGAAGACTCCGAGCAGCTCTTTAGCTGCAGGGTGGCATTGGAATTGACAGCTTTGCAAATGCTGACCCTCAGAAATGTAGGCACCTAGGGGACTTACAGGGCAGTTTTGTGGACTTGGGTAACTAAAGAGGCAGCTTGGTTTCTTACACACCTTTGTGGATTGAGCCCTTAGTGTATATTGCACATTTGGTCTGAACTCCTGTATCATTTACATTACATTTGTTTGACTCTGCATCTTGTACATTTCCATTTTAAATGACTGTAAACCATGGGAAGGCGATAGGGAAAGGGCAGAGTTCTAGTGGTCTAGGCCAGAAGTGGGAGCCAGGCATTCTTAAATTCTCATCTCCATTTTGCGCTGGCTCTCTCCACCTAAAACTTACCAATCTACCTACCTACCTCAGCACGAGGACACACAAATTAATTAGTTCAGACCAAGTTCTAACTTCATTCAATGAATGCAGTTCCCATTGACTTCAATGGGCAGATTTTTGACCTTTACTAGCCTCTTGTGAGCTTTCAAGGAAGATCCTGGAGGAAGGTGGAAATGCCATGGGCTAAATCCTGATCTTAGGGATGACTATGGCAAAGATCAGATTGACTACATTGTAGCCAGGGTTTCCCCCATGAGCTGAATCTCCCCTCCTGGGGCAGGGCTTTGGAGAGGGTATAGAAAGTTATGGAGCCTGGGCCCTGCAGAGGTGGCCTCTGGAGGAGCATGTAGCAGAGCTGCTGCTCTGCTCTGTGCACATTTGGGGGCATTTATGTCAGATTTTGCTCAGCTCACCCAGGAGTGGCAAGTGTCCATTGCTGGCTCTGTCTGTACTAGAATTTAAGTGTCCTGCAGGGTAAATGCTCAGCATTATTTTTATATTCAAGCTGGAAAAATTGAAGGGAAAATGGGAAGACAGTTCCACAGTCAAGCCAGCAAAGCAGAAAGGGGAGCGCCTGAGGTCATTCAATATTTCCACCCTGAAGATAATGTGGAAAGCACTTTCCCACAGGAGAAAGCAAAGTGAAGTGTCTTCACACAGCCAAGTAGACTTCCATGAAAGGAATGAAGGGATAAGCTTATCAAGAAGCTGTCCTTACTGGACCATAAATCTTACCCTGAGAACAGTGTGAAAATTTAAATTGCATAAATGTTGCTGTTTCCCTGTTGGTTTCCCTTGTCAGCGTTCAATGGAATAAGGTGTGCCAGGATAAAACATGGAAGGGAAGGGCATGAGGATTACTTGTGCTACAGTACCGCCTCGAGGCCCAGACTGAGACTGGGGCCACATGTGCAAGGTGTGATACAAATATATTGTGAGAAACAGTGCATGCCCCAAAGAGCTTACAATCAAAATAGGCAACAAGAAAGACAAAGGAAAGGAGGAAAAAAAGAAGAATCTTAGAGAGACAGAAAAGCAATGTCATTGGCCCAAAGTGAGATAGTAGGTCAGGGCAGAACCAGGATGAGACAGCAGCTTGCTTGGTTTAGTGGCTTATGCCATATTCACTAGACCAAGCTGCCCTCCAATTAAGAAGGAAGATTTTTTTCAAATACTGAAAGTCATTGGATGTTAAGTTGTTTCTTCTACCTTCCTAGAAAATATTGTATAGACGTTGATGCTCATCAGTAGGATTTTATTTGCACTTGCATCTCTCCTGTGATTCCCTGTGTCACCTCACCTTTCCAGGTTTGGGTTTTCCCATCCTGAAGATGAAGATGAAAATATTTATCTTTATATGTTGGAAGCATAATCAATGTTTCCAAAGCAAGCACTGTAAGATCCTGGTATGAAAAGGTCTATATAAATAAAAACCGGTAGTATTATTCATTCACCTCCATATTTTTTACATGGATATAGGTTTAATGTCTAACAGATTAACTCCATTAGGAAATAGATTAAAAAAACTTGTAAACGCTGTTGGGGGCAATCCAACAGCGACATTTGTTACTATTTATTACTTACGCAGTCGCATAGCTGTGCATGGTGCCTTACAGAAATAAATAATAGAGTGCTAAAAGTTCCATTTCATTGCTAGTTTCTGTGGTCTATATTCAGCTTGAGATGGATTTATTGTTTATACAGTGCCCAAGAATGTGCTATTGGCTGTACATAGCAAAGGAAAAAAGATGAGAAGCTCTGAAGAGTTTAAATTAAGGCCGCAATACTGCAAAAACTTGTATACAGACTTAAAGTAGTTCACTTAGAGCCACTGGGCTTAAAATTAAGCAGGTATATAACCCTTTGCAGGACTGGCTCTAGTTTTAAATGTGATGCAATGAACAAAAGAAACAGAGAATAAAGGGAGGGTTGTTGTGGTAAGGAAGGATAACAGGCACCTAGCCACTCAGTGCTTGTGTGTGCATATCTTGAACATTTCATTGACTCTGGCCATATGTATTCTAAGAGCAACTCTCGCTACTTGTGGATGACAAGGAACAGGTGGGTTTTAGGAGGGATTTAAGTGAGGACAAGTTGATAGCTTGGACCCAGAGCCTCAAAGGTACTTGAATGCCTCTTTATGCACCCAAGTCCCCATGACAATGACACTGCCAATCTAAAAACTGCTCAGCTGCTGTCAAACCCTATAGACACCTATGTTCCCACAGAGCCACCAACTGCCTGATGTCACTGCACAATTAACAAGCTTGGAGCCCTAGCTCAAACAAAAGCCTCAGAGGTCCCCTCCCTGCCTCACCAAGTGCAATTCTCAAACTAGGCAGGTGCATATTATCGTGCCAGTGAAGACTTGTTCCTGGGTGCATGCGCTGAGCGTGTCTAAACTCTGATCCCTGTCAGACTGCACAATAGGAGGCCCGGATGCAAGTCACCAATAAGTGGGGGAGTACAGCACCAACACAAAAGGCAGCTGGGAGGGGGCACAGGGAAATGGGATGAGGGTGAGAAAGTACCCTGGGAGCAGGGTGCCAAGGAGTCAGAGAGCTGGCTGAACAGGCAGTTGTGAGCAGCTCACTGTCAGGGAAAGTGAGCAGGGCTGTGAGCCTGGGGAACCCAGGGGCCATGGCAGGCTGATGGACAGCACATTGAAGCAGGTGGCTGGGCTGGCAGGAAACTAGCCACGTTTCTGTCAGATACCTGATAGGAAAAAACAAAATAAAAAAAAAACTTCTGTCCAAAAAGTTCCAACCAGCTCTAATGGGAAGCATGTTAGAGGAAAGGTTGGAATGACCCTGCCTCCCACCCTAGCAAGTGTACAAAACTGCCAGGAAGTTATGAGTAAAAGAAAAGGCTCAGCAGAAAGTAAAAGAAACTAATACACATGGATTAGTGCTGGCATGTTAACAACTGCAGAGTCATTAGCTTTAAGTGGGAACAGACGGGATTAAAGCATTAGCTGTTTACAACTAAAGCAGGCCTTTGCTGTTAGGATAAAAGGGAAGGGAAGTCTGGAAAACCCAGCCCGTGTTTGAGAAGGAACGTTCATAACGAAAGCAGCTGAGATGGGAGCCCAGAAAGAACTTTAATGGGGCACTTATTTCCTGTAGTGGAAAAGCTGTGGCTTCCCCATGGACGGCTGGCTACCTGTGGATGTAACAGATGATTCATACGAAAAGTCAGCAAGCTAGATTCCCATACATGTGTGCATGGATGCACTCTCACAGCCAGCCTCAGTAGGGACGGACGCAAGCAACTGGTGAATGTTGCGGTGAAATGATGTGGCAGAAAAGTGAAAAACAAGCATCCAATCTTATGAGTGGCAGCATCCTCAACTGTTTAAGTCAATTGTTATGGTCCTGTGTGGCGCCGCAGGCACAGCCTATAGGAGAAGCAGTCTTGGCATCCCCATTCTCCATAAGCTCATTGGCTCAAATGCCAGCCAGTTCACTCAAAAAGCAAACATTTGCTCCTAAGATACTTTGTTACATAGAGGCAATGCAAATAAGGCCCCCCAAAATTAAGGTTTTTAAAAAAGGGGTTTATAATTAAAAGCCTCTTTTTTATTTATTGCGGTAGACTTCACTCAGCAGATTGCTTACACTGAGCTAAGCAGCAGCCTTTCCAAGTTTTCCTTTAGCTGAAAAAAAAAGTAGAAGTGAAAGCATTTTAGCTACTCCATGGAGTAACACTGTTGTGAAACTCGTGACTGTGCAGCAGATGGCACATTTACGCACCAGGCCTGATGAGCACATGCTGACACAGTCTACATTAACAAAGCTTATGTGATACATTAAACCCCGTCCACCCCCGTGGTTGTATTACATGACCTCAATCCTCCAGGAAACAAAACCAGATGGGGAAATTTCCAACTAATATAATCTAAACCATATTAGCTATTTAAAGTAAACTCTTATCACCAGTGACAAAAACCTCATCCCCCAAATCACTGAAAATCTCTGTAGCCTTAGTTTTTCTTTTTACTAGCCCCCATACAGTCCCTAACACTTATAAGTTCATGTTTCTGAGCTTAACCACCTGCATATGGCTTTATAAAACTTTCCTCCAGAAATGCACTGTCCTAAGCCACCCAACCAAATGCACTATAGGCTAGAAGAAATACCCCTTGCTGAGAAATACTAGCACCTCTTGACAGGTGTCCTCCATTTAGGCTGAAACGATGGACTGCTCAACACCTAATAATTGTTCTCTTAATAAATGCAATTACTGGGAGGAGGGGAGGTGTAATTCCATCTAGAACAACTAGTTTATTTGCGTGTAAGAAAATTACAGCCCCTGGAATTCAAACTACATATAACATGCATATATACGGAAAAAGTGGTTGAACAGACAACAAATGAACAAATCCTGTTCATTTTATGCTTTAGGGCCAATTCAGCAAAGCACTTCAACAGGGCTGAAGCATGTGCTTTGCTGAATCAGGACCTAGAGTAATTCTACTGTAGTCAGTGGAAATAAATGCTCAGGTGAACAAGGGGAGCAGACTTTGGGGTCTAACCGCTAGACTCAAATGGGGTTTGCCATTGATTTCAATGGGAGGAAGAGCAGGCCCTTGCCCTCTAAAGTGCAGTGTACATTACAGTCTCTGTGTGCATCTGGAGAAGTCATTGCACTTCAAGTGTTTTGAAACAGTATGGATCATTTTTAAGCAAACCGAGGCTATTAGATTATGCTAGGGGACCTTTTCACACCATATATCCCACGTTATAAAAAGTGAGACCACATAAAAGATTTTATTTATTCATTTTAGAGCTTATTTGGTATTAACCTTTTTATGGTTTGCCATATTTGTTTCCAGATGTTTCCTTTCTTATTTATTGCAAAAGGCTTTTATTATAATGTAGCTGTCCAGAGATTGGCACTTTTGAAGGCAGGGGTGATATACATCAGGGCATTGCTTAATGGCCTGCTGTGTTTACATGAGGATTTCAGAAAACAAACACTAAGCATTTTTCTGGGCTTTCCTCCCGCATGTTCAGAGTGCACTATTCTTGGAGCTCCCATAGATAACAAAGCACGAACCAGTGAATTTAATATGATGGCAATAACACTTAGCAGGGCTTTATCTCTCCAAACTGCTATGCAAACATTAGCTAATTCTCACAACACTTCTATGAGGTTACCTAAGCATTATCACCACTTTCACTGAGACAATATGGTAACAGTTCATTTTTGTATCATATCATTTGTATTCCTAATTTTTTAAAAAAAAAGGCAAACCTGGATTCCTGAAATTAGTGACAAAATTCTCATGGACTTCAGTAGTCATGGATAAGAAACACTAATTCAAAATGTCACTTAGAAAACTTTTTTTAAAACAGTGGATTCAAGATACAAAATTCAAATCCAGACTTCAAACACCCCAAAATGTGTGCATTTTTTAACCAATTTTTGTTTTTTACCATTAATGAAGTTGGGGCCTTTGGCCAAATTCAGATCTGGATTTGGATGTCAAAAAAACTCAAAAAGAAAAGGAGTACTTGTGGCTAACAAATTTATTTGAGCATAAGCTTTAGTGAGCTACAGCTCACTTCATCAGATGGTTTTTCCACCAAATGCATCCGATGAAGTGAGCTGTAGCTCACGAAAGCTTATGCTCAAATAAATTTGTTAGTCTCTAAGGTGCCACAAGTACTCCTTTTCTTTTTGCGAATACAGACTAACACGGCTGCTACTCTGAAACCTGTCCAAAAAAAAAACTCAACTAAGGTTTTGGTTTGCACCCACTTTGATTTTTAAAAACCAAGGACTAGACTTTTAACCCCAAACTAAAAATTAGTAGCAGCAATACACACTTCTGTACAATACTGAAGTGACAGAGGACAATTGTTCTATATCCTAAACTACAATGAGGTAAACAAGATGAATTCTGAGGATGCTGGGTCGCTGCTATTTATGTAAGGTGCTATGCATCTCCTTGTAAGTGTGGAATGCACTCATGTGGAATGCTCAGTGTTAATTGCATGTTTCCTGTAAGTTCCTTTTTTTTTTTTTTAAATACTTCCATCTTTTGGGACCCATGCCCTCATTCTGAGTGCAAAATTCTGATTGGGACGTCTGAGGTGGGTTGGTGGGATCCAATCCTGAATTGGGGGTCAACTCCTCCTTTTATATGCAAACTGGTACTGGTAGCATTGAATATGCATCAAGGGAAGATTGTCTATGTGACCCCCATCCTACTTCCTTTGCACATCCAAAACTCAGCCCCTGAAGTCAGAATTGGGCTTCTTGTTTTTTTTCCAAGGGCATTAGCGCCTCTGCCCAACAATACAATTTCCAAACCCCAAATAAGAAATCTGATCCTGATTTGGGTGGGGTTTTTTATAAAATATTTTATTAAGAATAATAAGGATAAAGGTTACAAAAATACCAACTTTGTTAACTAACAATGCCATTAATTACAGAATTTTTGTAATAGAAGTTATAAAAACAGTGTTCCCTTTTTGATAGGCATTCAGCTAGTCTTATTCAATAGGCAACATTAATATGTTCCTATTTAAATACAAGAAAAAGAATCAAACCATCCACAGCATTTCACTGACTGCTCCCTGAAGTCAGATTCCAAATTAGGAAACTCCACAGTCATATGTCCATGAGCCTATTTATAAAGAGACACTGTAAAGGTAGGGTGAAAAGCAATGTTAGTTCTTGTCAGCAGCCCCAACACTTGTGATACAGTATTATACCAGTGCATGTGAAGGAAGAAAATAATTGGTAAGAAAACATTTAATGACAAGTCCAACAGACTATATGCTGCCAAAACTCCCATTGACTTCCAATGGGATCTGTTCATATTCAGACTTCTAAGGCGATATGATTTTCATGCCTTTTGATATTTGGGGATTATGTAAATGGAAGTGTGGCCATCTTAGACACTACAGAGCAACCTTCAAGCCTGGTGCTGCAGTCTTTTGGCAAAAAAAATATCCACTGATTTCAATGGGCATTTTTGCCCGAGTGGATTGTGTCCCTCACAGAAAACTTTGGGTATTATTCTAAAAACCCTCAATTGCATGAGTAACCCCATGAAATTCCATGGCACTACGTGCAGGAGTAAGGGTTTTCAGGATTTCCCTTGAGAGCTCTCATCTTAAACCCGGGGAAAGGATTCCAGCAGCATCAAGACCACTCAGAGCTCTAATTCCCCGGGGAGTCATGAATTTGTTTTCAGATTAGGGTCAAGGGAAAAAAGTCTGGAGAGGAGGTTTGCAGTAACAAATCCAGATCCAGTGCTCAAAGAAAATCAATAATAAAGCTCCATTGACTTTAATGGGGCAGAACCAGCCCCTAAGTTTTTCCAAGTCCCATGTCAATTATTTATTATACTTTTGTCTGTTATCCCAGCCCCGGGACTAGTTATCCTTCTTGCAGGGATCAAATATTTGAAAAACAAAGGCTGAATTTGGGTTAAGACAATGTTAGTGATGGAGGTTTTTTCCTAATTACATGTTTCATACCCTTTATACAACTACCACCCAATTTTTCTCTTAAATGTGGCCCTGGCCAGAACTGCATCCACAAAGCCCAGGAAATGCCCATTTAAGTCAGTAAGAGGCTTTCCTGTTACTTCAATGAGCACTGGATCAGGCCCCTAGTTGTTTTAAAAAATATTGTTAAAACAATGAAAAAAATCCCTTAACAATGTCCTTTTGAAGGAGAATACTGTAGCTCTAACATTTGCCTGGTACAGTACCATTGGTACCAACAAGAAATATTCACAGGAATAAATGAAGTACAAATTAATTATCACGTCATTATTCTTCTCTTTCCTTGCTTTTCAGAGTGTCAAATTCCCTCTGTACTGAGAGAGAGCGCATGTACCTGATAAGCAAGTGCTTACAAACACATTAAGTTCTAGAGCATTGACTCTCACAACTCATTTTACTGAGATGCTGCCAGAACAACAGGTAAAATCCTTACACATTATCTAACAAAAAAACAGTATATTTATCATATATATATATAATATATATATATATATATATATATATATATATATAAAATCACATTGTCCTCTGCAACAGCAGAAGATTATAACTAAAAATACTTTAGGATCCAATTTATTTTATTTTGTTGGTAGACATAACAAAATGCCTGCAAATATAATACAGTGAGCACATAACAAGTCTTAGAATAGGAAAAGTAAATATGTCATTGTATACTTTATCCACGCTTTTCTCAATGGCACAAAGTAAAAACTCACTTGGAGTTCCTCATCTCTCCTTAAAAGTTAATCCTTTTCATTAAGATATAGTCAGCACATATTTAATGAGAATATACACTTTACATAAATGGCAACAATTTCTTGTAAGTGCTACAGGCTAAATCCTGCCCTCTACTGCACTGGAAAACAAGAGGAGCCAGAGGGAGAGTGTATGAAGCCTAATCCCCTTCACTAGCAGACCGAGTGGGAGGTACACCCAGCTAACATCCAGGCATACAAGTAATGAGCCAGAACCTAGAAGTCCTTATGAGTAGTCCTACTCATGTGAGTAGTCCCATTTTGGTCAGTGGGACTACTCACATGAGGAAGGATTTTCAGGAACATGCCTATTTATCTGCTTGCTGCAAGACCTCTTGCTTTGTGCCAGTAGATTGGTTTGGGTACTATTCAGGAAAGTATTTAACTATATAGTTAAGTCCCATTAAAGTCGAAATGCTATGCTGATGAGGGACAGTTTGGGGAATCAGCACCTTCACAGCCTCCCAAGGCAGCTCCCTGCATAGTTATTTTTACCAAGGCAGGATTCAGCCCTATGTCACTTGCATGTAATTAAGGTGAAACGTTCTTTACTTTTACACAGTGATGTCAGTTTAGGGGCTATGTAGTTAGATATGGTACATACTTTACAGTCTGCTATCTGAAACATATGCATTTACATAGTTCATGAATAAAGTAACAATGAAGTTCCTTATGCAATTTAATGTACAGTAGTAAGTACAATGGGATTATATAGTGTATCATTTTTTCCAGCAGGTACATGGTAATTAGTGCCATCTAACGTAAAATATTGCCATTTGTTAATTGTTTAGTACTTTTAGCTACACAATACATATTCTAAAGGAGCACAAGGAAACCTCATAAATGTTGACTATTTGTTCTCTTGCTTCATCTTTAGTATGGAAAATTATGGCCCTAGGTGTGCAAGCAGACATGTAACACAAGTAATTACACCATTAGTGACATGTTGCATACTTTACAACAGGCCAGATTCATCTCTGCAATAATTCTATTGGCTTCAAAGGAGTTCTACCAGAGATGTATTGTTTAACCAAATGTTTAGGTTTATCTTAAAGATAATAAAACACCTATAAATAAAACATATTTAATGTTACTGAAATCAAAAGATGTGTTCCATTTGATTTGAAATATTGGTTGTTTTAGTGGTTCTGTTTGTTAAATATGAAGGGCTGAAATTATGCCTTCAGACTGAGTATGTAATTTCCAATGCCCTCAGGCATACCGGAG
The DNA here is from genome assembly GCF_009764565.3 of Dermochelys coriacea. Classification (NCBI taxonomy): domain Eukaryota; kingdom Metazoa; phylum Chordata; order Testudines; family Dermochelyidae; genus Dermochelys; species Dermochelys coriacea. Next base: position 332,767,597 of record NC_050068.2, read on the forward strand.
GGCACAATTTGGTTTTAAATGCATTAATGACAACAGTATTCTTTTTTCCCCCCCTATTGATTCTATCAGCTCATGGTCAGATTCTACTCTTACTACCCTGCTGTAAATCCAGAGTTATTCCCCTTGAGTTACTGAGAAATCTGGCACTAAACTCTCTATTTCAATGCAATTAATTTTAACAGTAAAAATGGTCTGTCATTAGCTAATGAGGATACATTCCTGGGATCCTATGAAATACACGTTTAGGTGTTTTTTAAATATGAGGGTTCATCTACACTGCAGCTGGAGGTGCAGTTCCATATTTGATTGAGCTAGCACACTAAAAATAGCAGGGTAGCCACAACAGCATGGGCTAGCCACCTGATTGCAATCCCACCAGTGACTCTAGATAAGTATTCAGGAAGTTATCCCATGACATTGCCAGCACCACCACAGCTACACTATTTTTAACATGCTAGCTCAATCAAATCTAGCATGCATAGATTTGTGTAAATCTACCTGAGCAGTGAATTATACGTCCAGCTGCAGAGTAGATGTATCCTGGAACAATTAAAAAAAGATTGATAAGTTGCTAATCAACCCGTTTCTCTGTCTTGTCCCTTATCCATAGGGTATATTGTAATATCCCTTAGGACCGAAGTACAGAGCCAGATCCTATAAATCCTATGTAAAAGGAGCTCCCATTGATTTCAGTGAGAGCTCTGCTCATGGAGGGCTTGCAGGCCCACAATGAAATGAGCAAATAAAGAGATTATTTTTTAAGCTTAGCATTTAACATTTAAATTCTGCATATGGGGGAAGAGAATTAGTTCCATATACGCTGTTCTTGATCAATGCACGCAGCTCTCAATAGAACTTTTGCCACAAACAGAGAGTGTATATGGTACATAGCAAGAGTAAGGGGTGTTAAAGAAAACAAGCTTTCTTTGTATCTCATAGACAAGCTGATCTGAAGAAGCAGCCTAAAGAGGCCACATGAGCTATTTCCACAAAACACTTCTGCATTCAGCAATAGTATCTTTTCAATTTTGTTTATCCATTCAAGTATCTTCAGGAGATATGTCACCATACTTGCAGATACTGTAGCTCACTTCAACATCTATAAAACAACACTGATAGACAAAATCTTCAGAAAACACCCATAAATATCAATAGAAGATCAGGAAACTTGACTATCAAGTAGTTTTTTTTAAAAAATCATGGATCTTTACATTACACATTAATTTCATGCTCTCTGAAATCTTCATGTGAATGGAATTGGTGGTTTTGTGTGAAATATTCAGCTATAACTCAGATTTGTACGTCAACAAGATTTTGCGTATCCACTTGGAGTAATATGCCACTCTGACAAAAATCCCAGGACGATTTGGAATGGCGCATCCACGGCCAGGAACGATAACACCCACTATTATTTTCATCCTGTTTTGTTCACAGACCAAGGGGCCACCATAATCCCTCTAGGAAAAGAGAAATAAAGAACATTAATTTGTGAACTGCTAAAAGACCCAATTCCCCCTTGTTTTCTATGAGCTATTGGGTAGCACCCTACTCTAGGAACCTTTGGTAAGACTATCTAAGGCATGATATCTTCATTTATGCAGAGCATCACAAACAGGGCCTATATAAACAAACAGCAGGGTTGGCCCTAGGTTTTGTCAGGCCTCTATGCAAAGAGCCATGCAAGAGAGACCCCCATCCAGATACCTCTTCACCACTGATTGTAATTCTTCCAAATTTCTACATACAAACAATATTGCTTCTTTCTCTCAGCTACCTGGCAAGTGCAAAATATGTACAGTGTACATAAAAGCCATCCAGCAAACAGGACAGATGGTTGGAAAATCTCTGGTGCAATGCCAGGCTATTGATAGAAGGGTTCTGAGAGAGCCAGCAGTGCTATCCCTCTGTCACATGTTGGGCAGCAAGGCCCCCTGGGTACATAGAGCTGCATGCATTTGCACAGATGGCAAAGGCCACCACCAAGAATGATTCAGAAATGAATTAGCCACAGCTATAAAAAGGAGAGGACTTCTTCTCTCCTCAATGAACCCCATAACTCATTATTTTTAATGGGTGGTACACACATGCATCAATCCAAGCTCTACATGTATGATGGGAATTTTGCATGTGTGGACTAGCATGTTGTGCACTAACTGGCCTGGGTGGAACCTGCTGGCACATAAGAAAAATTCCCTAGTGCATGCTAATGTAGAGCCATTATAAACAGTATCATGTTAGCATGTACTAGAAAACTTTTAGTGTGCCTCTGCAGGGTCCATACAGTCCAGTGTGCAACAGACTAGCGTAACTAGAATTTATATCCCTCTGTTGCTCACTAATGCACTGTGTCGACAAGCCCTTAGTTAGCGATGACATTCTTTAAGTTTTGATTAGCTAATGAATGATAAAATCATGCAGTCTTCATTCACTGATGCCAGCGAGTAAGGACTGCAGGACTGGGCACTAAGAAGTGTTTGCATCGGATCTTGAAATACTGCCTTAAAACATAAAAGATAACAATCCTTGTATCCTCTCCAGATCACTTCAGAATTAACCTCTTGATTGACCTCTTCCAAATACAGCTGTTTTCTTAGCTCTTGCTGATTGCAGGCTAATTCACAGACTATGCCTGTATTATTATAGCATCACCAAACCTGCTAGTGAAATATTTATTGTCTGCTGGGCTTTCACCTGCCATTCTGACTTAATTTCCCTTAATCTGATAGCTCTGTTTTTCTGTTTGTTCCATACTGATAGATATTGCTCCAAGGGAAACACAGGAAGAATGAAACCATCGACTAGTTATAATCATAATTAATATTGATGTGCTTCATTTCTTCTTACATGAAAAAATGAAGAGCTAGATTTCCTGAGGACTTCTATGCAGGTGTGTCATTTATATCTTAGCACCATGAGAACTAATTGATAATGTTTAATTTTGAGGAAAATACTTTGTTATAACAAAATGATCCCACTGAGGAGTCATATTAACATGCTGCTACCTAAACAGGACCTGCCTCATGCAAGTTTTGGTGCTGTCCTTGGGTAGGGAAAAGTCCATTGTTTTATTTATATTGAACTACTTAAAACTTCCTTGTATCCATCTAAACCAAATGTGTACTCATGCTAGTGACTCTCTTCTCCACAGCTGGCAGACTGTCAGTCTAAAAATGATACATCACTACAATAATAGGATTTTGTACCTTTTCCTCTACATCCTAACAAATTCCCACTCAAAGGGACTGACTCAAACTCAAATGAAGTCTGTGAAAAGACTCTCCCTCACTTGACCTTGCTTTGGCTCAGGATGCAATTGAAAGATACCAACTTCTCTCACAAAGCTCCACTTTTCTATCTAGGAACAGAGCTACCATCTGCTGTGTCTTTTTTCCCCAGTAAGATCCCCACCACAATCAAGGATGAATGCCAATATATCCCAGAAGTGTATGCAACAACTAAAACTGCCCCAAATTCTGAATCTAATCTATTTCATAAAGCTGCAAACACTAAATCCCAGTAGTGGTTCCACAGATTGCGAGACATCTACCCTGAGAAGGTTGGAACTCTAAGGGCTTCCACTCTGTTCATAGCTCTCTCTTTCAACATCACAATGAGGTGACCTATTTTGTTAATTTCTTGGTCAACCCCTGACTTGGCTCAGCAGCTAACTTGATTGCAACCCTACTGGCACTTCAGATAAACTGCTGCTGCTGCTCACAGGGGGCCTGATGTTGCCACCTTATTTGGACTGCATATACTTACTCCACAAACAGATCCCAGTCCACCAAACCATGTGATTTAATCATGCTGAGTAAACTTAGCATGTGCTCAAGAACTTTGTTGGATTGGGGTCATAGTTCCATTGATTTCAGAGGAACTAAGAATAAGGAAATATCCAATGTGAGACAAGGTGGCAGAAAAGAGTCTTCCAGACAGACACCTTTGTTTGCAATAAGAAAAGGAGTACTTGTGGCACCTTAGAGACTAACACATTTATTTGAGCATAAGCTTTCGTGAGCTACAGCTTACTTCATCGGATGCATTTGGTGGAAAATACAGAGGGGAGATTTATATACACATACAGAGAACATGAAACAATGGGTTTTATCATACACACTGTAAGGAGAAAGAAAAGGAGTACTTGTGGCACCTTAGAGACTAACAAATTTATTAGAGCATAAGCTTTCGTGAGCTACAGCTCACTTCACCCTGAATAGACACCATCATAGGGCATAATCACATCAGCCACACTATCAGAGGCTCATTCACCTGCGCATCTACCAATGCGATCTATGCCATCATGTGCCAGCAATGCCCCTCTGCCATGTACATTGGTCAAACTGGACAGTCTCTACGTAAAAGAATAAATGGACACAAATCAGACGTCAAGAATTATAACATTCAAAAACCAATTGGAGAACACTTCAATCTCTCCGGTCACTCGATTATAGACCTGAGGGTGGCTATCCTTCAACAAAAAACTTCAAAAACAGACTCCAACGAGAGACTGATGAATTGGAATTAATTTGCAAACTGGATACTATTAACTTAGGCTTGAATAGAGGCTGGGAATGGATGAGTCATTACACAAAGTAAAACTATTTCTCCCCCCCCCACCCCCCACTGTTCCTCAGATGTTCTTGTTAACTGCTGGAAATAGCCTACCTTGGTTGTCACCATGAAAGGTTTTCCTCCTCCCCCCGCCCCCCCCGCCGCTGGTGATGGCTCATCTTAAAGTGATCACTCTCCTTACAGTGTGTATGATAAAACCCATTGTTTCATGTTCTCTGTGTGTGTATATAAATCTCCCCTCTGTATTTTCCACCAAATGCATCCAATGAAGTGAGCTGTAGCTCACGAAAGCTTATGCTCAAATAAATTTGTTAGTCTCTAAGGTGCCACAAGTACTCCTTTTCTTTTTGCGAATACAGACTAACACAGCTGCTACTCTGAAACCTTTGTTTGCAATGTGCATTGAAAGGAAATAGAGTAGCAGCCGTGTTAGTCTGTATTCACAAAAAGAAAAGGAGTACTTGTGGCACATTAGAGAGCTGTAGCTCACGAAAGCCTATGCTCTAATAAATTTGTTAGTCTCTAAGGTGCCACAAGTACTCCTTTTCTTTTTGAAAGGAAATAGTATCCATGCTTTCTTTTCACTTACAAATTAAATGCAGAGAGAATAATTAGGCAAACACCAGGAAAGTAATACTGGTAAAGTAAAAAACAACCCCTGAGCAGATGTTTGTAGATTCTTGCACTCTATCTATAACCATACTATTTTACCTCACATGGTCCAGTGCCAATGCCCTCAGCCCCAGCGCAAATTTCTGACTCGTTCACAGTAATCTTCCCTTTGAGATATTGGTTGCACTTCTCATTTCCCATAATAAATAGGTTCGCTACTCGGAGCAGGCCATCAAAGTGAATCACTAGCATTGAAAACAAGAGCAACAGTCAATTGTGCACAAATTATATTACATTTTAATGAAAATGAATACTAAGTACTAATACCGTTTATGCTGATATATGCCACTTTATCAGCTGCACATTCTCCCAAACTCTCCAGTAATACACATGCATGTTTTAGATTTCTTACATTTGTTACAGCTAAAAGACAGTAAGAAAGTGTGTCTGGAGTGTGTGTAATATTTTGAGATTATAATACCTGGAGATGTGTGTTGTACTTGTAAGAGTAAAAGACTGGAGTATGGATTTCTCGGTTCTATTTCCTAATCAACCAATGATTTGCTGTATGACTTTGAAAAAAAATCACTGAGGGTAAGATTGAGACTGTGGGTGCAATTCTGACTCCACAAAAATCAATGGGAGTTATGTCATTGACTGCAACAGAGCCAGGATTTCACCCTTTGTCTTGCCCTGAATAAAGGGCAATATGCAGTTGTGCCACCCTCAGATCAGCATAGGGAAGGAAATATGACTTAGGGTATGTCTACACTAGTCCATGCCAGCTGACTTGGGTTTGTGGGACTTGGCCTAATGGGCTGTTTAATTGCAATGTAGATGTTCAGGCTCTGGCTGGAGCCCAGGCTCTGGCACCCTGTAAAGTGGGAGGGTCCCAGAGCTTAGGATGCAGCCTGAAACTGAATATCTATACCACTATTAAACAGCCCCGCAGCTCAAGCTCCAGGAGCCCAAATCAGCTGGTATGGGCCAGCCATGGGTGTCTTATTGCAGTGTAGTCATGCCCTTACAAGCACAAATTCCTCCTCTCCCTTCACTGTTCAGCTACTCTGGATAGCACAGTATGGGTTGAAGTGCAGAACCCAGGTTCTGCTCACAATCCACTCATCTGTTTGAGAAAGAGGAAGTAGCAGCCCACTCTCCCTCCTTGTCTAGCAAGTCCTAGTGCCCCCCATCTCTAGTCCCTGTCCTAGATTTCCCCCACTTACAGTCCAAGACTCCTTGCCTAGCCATTCCTGGTTCCCAGCCCAACCCTCTAGACTCTTTGCCCCCAGTTTCCTTGCCCAGCCCATTCCAGTTCCCTCCTAGCTCCTCATCTGATCTGCCTCTGTCACATGCATCCCAAGACTCCAGCCACCTTCCTGATGTTCCCCATCCCCACTGGCTTCCAGTCCAGGTCTCTTTGCCCAGCCTTGAAGTCTTCAAATCACGATTTGAGGACTTCAATAGCTCAGACATAGGTAAGAGGTTTTTCGCAGGAGTGGGTGGGTAAGATTCTGTGGCCTGCTTGTGCAGGAGGTCGGACTAGATGATCATAAGGGTCAGTCCCTTCTGACCTTAGTATCTATGAATCTATAACCACAGTTCTCCCCCCAGCCCATCCCCCCACACACACACTCCAGACATTTGTCAGACCTGTCTCCCCTCCTCAACACCACCTCATGTTCCTTCCTATTGGTTCCTATCTCCTAATATCCTTGCCCAGCCAATCCCAGTCTTGCCCCCACAAACCATGAGTCCCATTTTCGCTCCTCACATTCCAACAGCCTCTAGTCCCAGTCTGCCCACCCCTACGTTCCTTGTCCGAATCTCCTCTCCCCAGCCCTGTTGCATTCCAGTCAGACAGCTTTCTCCTCCAGCAGGGCAGCATTGAGAGCACAGAAGAGACAGATTATTTGCTCTCAGTTCCAGTGCCCAGCCCTGGCCCTCAGCGGCCCAGGCCTGCAACTGCAGGGAAAGTCTTACTCATCCCTAGGCTGGAGCATGTGCTGCAAACAGACTTCAGCAGCTTTCCAGTTTAACTCTAAGCAATGTCCATTGAGCAATTTTTCAAAAGTTTATAACTTGGCCAAAATTGAACAGATTTTCACAGGGATGACAAAAGGAGCATCTCTGACACAAAGGCTACCTTCCCGCCAAATTTAAAATCCCTGACCAAAGTATGGGGCTGCTACAGCTTCTCAAAGAAAATGTCAACAGCATTTTTGAACATACACAAAACAATGCATTTTTCCCTAGCCTCATTCTCAGACACAGCTGAATCATTTTGGCTTAATTTTCCAATAATATTCAGCTTGATGAAGACATCGAGCAGGGAAAATTTCATCTGAAACAGTTATAGTTTGGCAATGTTATAAGCAATGGAAAACAAGATCTTATAATGGGACGTTTTAGGGAACTGCAATATTACGCAGTGCTACTAGCCTTGCCTTGCCTATAATACGTTGGGAATGGGAACTAAGCAGACTGTCAACATATATTGTTTCATTCAGTTTTAAAAACTATTATCTTACATCCTGTGTGTCCCCATCCGTAAACACTGCAGGTGGTCCTCTCTGGAATGGTACATCCAGAAATGGGCAATCTGATTAGATCCACAAAATTATTGAATACTGCAGCTCTGCAAAGAGAAAACAAAGAGTAGATATGATGGATCTTATATAGCATTTTAAACTACTTTTTTTAAAAAATATGATCTATGATATATCACAGTAATAATTAAAAATTGTGCCAAATATTCTGCTTTATTTTTCTTCTCATGAAAATCTGGGAGTTCCTTTTAACTATTTTTTGAATTGCAGATGTTACTTCTCAAGCAGCTTTTCCAAGTAGTACTGTTACCACTTTTATTCTGTTTAATTTGGGTTTTCTGTACAAAGATAAACAATGAAGGCATAAAGGGAATACCCTTAATTTGAATAAACATTTATGATAATATGACGGTACATATGAAGGGTCATATGTACAAAAGGAGTCACAATTTAGTGTTTATTTTATTCTATAAATTAAAACCACATGCCATTCTATTTAACTAGGCCTGATTATCAGGAAGAAAGATACATGTAGGGCATGATTTTTCAGAAATGGCATTTGTTTTTGTTGGTGCAGAAGGTGAATGTGCATTTTTAACACATGTCCAAGAATTTGGGCTCCATTCTGATGGAATGCTCATTAACTTGAGAATCAAACTACATGCACAACCCAGACTCTCTGGTTGCTGCTGTTCCACACAGTTATTGGGGCCACTGGATCAGCATAAAAATAGATCTGTGAGCCCACTCTTGGTTAGAGCAACTAGATGTCCCGATTTTATAGGGACAGTTCCGATATTCAGGGCTTTATCTTATATAGGAGCCTGTTACTCCCACTCCCCTGTCCTGATTTTTTATACTTGCTATCTAGTCACCCTACTCTTAGTCATCCCAACTGGGGCCTTTTATGCCAGACTTCATGGGATCAGTGTAGAAGCTGCTTCTTTAGTACATCGTGAGTGCACAGCTACCACTTTTCAGCTGTTCTGCTAGCAGACACCAGCATAACCCCTAAACAGAGACTTTGTACCAGACACAAGAATGACAGGTCAATTCCACCAGCAATGAATTGTTGGTACAAATATAATCTAACTACTATCCTTTGCACCAGCAAAAACTCAGGATGGCTGAAAAATCAGGCATATACTGTGAAGAATATTAAGCCAATCTCCAAAAAAAGAAAACAAAGATTAGCAACTAATCACAAAGTTATAAATCATATCACTGGGGGTAGAGTTGGTCAACATTTTTGTCAATGTTTTTCAATTAAAAATGGCTTTTCAACCACCAAAGAGAAAAAAATCCAGAGTTTTGTTTTCATCAACATTTTTCCATTTTTGAAGGGGGAAATTTTTTCTCTCTTTTTTTTTTTCATTTTATTTGGATGGGGAAAATCCTACTCTTTTGCTCTATTACTTTAACACACCCTTTTCCAGTGGGGTGGGAGAAGTTAAATACTGTAAAGGTTTTGTTATTTCTCCTCCCAAAAGGATTATTTTTGTTTAAAATAAATGAAAAATTTCAAACAAACTGAAAACATTGTTTCTTTTGAATTTTTTCATGATCTAGGCTTACTTTACCTTTTTATGACCAGCTGTAAGTGTGAGTTTAATCTATATGGACATAATCCGTATTGCTACTATCTAGGTCTGAGCCTACAGTTCTTTAGGCAAAACACTAATCAGTTGGAGATCCTGGAGTTAGCAATATTAAGAACTAACCTGGCAAGTTTCAATAACACCAGATCAGACCCTTCAGGTCCATACACCAACTGGGAGATATTCAGAACTTGTTTATGTTTCTCTTCTCTTCCTTTGATATTATGAACTCCAAGCCAAGCTTCATAGTCTTTCAAATCTTTGTACCTGAATAAGGCAAATTTAGTATGACACACTGGCATTTTACTTGGTCTAGTCTCAACACAAACTTTCTTTTTTGGTATGGTAACATTCACATATACATTGAAAGATATTAACTGTCACTCTTTGGTAGAGATGGACACACACTGCCATTTCCAAGTCAAATCATAACTTTTCCAAAAATTTCATTGCGTTCAGATATAGGGTTTTGGTTTGGAAATAAAGGCAAGCCATAAAGTTCACATCCAGTTCCAAAGTTTTCCAAAATCCAAAGGCATTTTGGTTAGCATCCATCTCCACTATTCCCGTATTCTCTCTCTCTTTTTTTTTTTGGTTTTGTACATTTTATATCAATTCCACCAACTGTAAGATTGTATTGTTTCACTTTGCAAGTACTGCAGCTTGAATGAGAATCTGTTTACTGGTTTTTAAAATTGTGACATCTAAGACAAGAACTACTGAAGTTTTATTTTTAAAAGTGGGAGTGATCTTGTAGCAGGTTACCCATCTTTTCTCCACTTCTATATTTGGATAAAAATATGCAGTTCATTTCCACATATATTCATGGCAGGCCTCTTAGTCTATACGCTGGAAGATGCTAGGTCAATAAATTAGAACATGTAGTAATTCAGCAGTGTATAGAGAGGGGAAAACAATATGGATAAAATAAGAACCAATAGAAACTTGCATCCAAAACTGATCCTTTAGGAAGACCCAACAGGTCATACTTTTAAAAATTATTTAGTTTTCATTTGCACAATGAAACTGGACTTCGTGATTTCAGCCAGTACCTAAAGAGGATGACCTGAAAGTTTGTTCTGTTTGTATTTCTAAGGCAGAATAAGAAAGCTCCAGAAATTTCATGACCTCTCAGAATTCTTGTGAATATTCAGATCTTATGGAGCAATGATGGCTAAGTAGTAAGGCCTGGATGCACAAAAGAAGTTAGGTGTGTAATGCTGAGCATCACAGCACCTAACTTTTAGATGTCTAGAAAATCACTGCAATTCACTAAGCCTGAGTTAGGCACTTTGGCTCCTATACAATGAATGGGGAGAGACAGGCTCCTTAGACTGATTCACAGAAACCCATATGCTAGGCAGGGAGCTGCTTAACTAGCCAATGGGAGATGCTGATCAAAGGTGAGTGTCAAGCCCCACCACCTCATAGAGATAGGCATTTAAGTCCAGACTGTAGGGAAGCACCTATGTCTGATAGCAATTCTCATCTGTGAATCCTCTCTTAGAGTTAGGCACCTTATGCCATTTTAGTAAGTTGCTGAAGAAAGGGAGGGAAAGAGGAGAAACTCACTCATACCTTTAGCTAACTCATAAGGATACTCACCTGGGAGGCTCCCAGTTGAAGTCTCCCTCCATCTGAGGGGGAGAAAAGATTTGAACTGAGATCTATCACTTCTCCAGTGAGTGATCTAACCACGGGGCTATGTGACATTTGGATACAGAGCTCCTTCAGTCTCTCCTGGTGAAGCTGTTGCACTTTGTATCAATAATTAGTCACGGGGGAAGGGGGAAACTTGATTCTGGCTCACTCATATCTTAGGTAATGCTCTAACCATCAGCCTATAAATTATTCTCATGCATGTTCTCTCTCTCCCTCCAATGACTCAATGGGTTCAAACTCTGCCACACAAGTCTTTCCTTTTAACTTCTTGTTTCCATTCTTTTAAGGGTTGGACGGATGGAATGTGCCACTACCTGTAGTTTTTCTTTCCTAATAATATCCAAACTTTCAGATTCTCAGTCAACTGAACCTTTGAACTTTCCAAGATTTGCCCAGGTTTGTATTATACTCTAGCAAATTCCCAGCAGTAGCATGAAATTAAATTTTATAAAGAGGCAATTGTCTAATCATCACACTTGAAAGAGACAGTTGTACTTCATACTTGTCTGTAAAATGTCCAGTGCTCTTTTGGAGCAATGATAATAATAATAAATGAATACCAAGGTTCCATAAAGACATTAATTATCAAGAGAGAAGGACTGAAGATAAAGCAAGAGAGAAGACTGCAGGGTTTAAAGGGAAGATGCATTGTGCCACAGGCTTAAAAGAAAGAAAATACATTTCAACAATGCAAATCTACAAACTACTGTACCGAGAAGGGAAACATTGTCTTGCTGTTAGAACCCAGTTTTCTTTTACCAAAGTACCTCCACAGATATGTTTATTCCTGGGGGGAAAAAAACACAGGGAAAAAATTTTATTATTTGGTTTTTATCAAGCCAAAACTTCTAGCAGCACTTCTAAGGCCACCATTCAGTTACACAATCATATTATTTAAATAAATTTAGTGCCATTAAAAGGTATATTGACAGCCCCAGAAAATGAAGATGTCCCTCTACAGTGCAGGTGAATTATGGATAATACTGTAGCAATGTAGGCTTCGCTCAGGCTGCCCCACCAACCTGACTATCTCTAGAGATGAGAGGGAATTTCATTTCTCTGTTCATTCATTTTTTGGCCTCAATGCTTAGACTAAAATAAGGGAGCCAAATGTAAAACTGTGATGTGGCTCTCTGTCTAGTAGGAACTGGACTGAAATTACCAGCTCATTTCAGACAGGCCCCTAAACTGCCACCAGATGGTAACAACATTTGGTCATTACTCAACTAGATCATATTCCAAGTATTGACCTAAAGGTGGAAAGTTCCTATTTGATTACCAGTCCCTTGGGTTATCCAGTCCCCACATACTTCAATTGGAAACAATCTGCAATGTGTGATGACCTGTGCGAGATTATAGAAACTGTGGCATACTATATCATGTAAAATTAAAAGGATTAAATATGACAGATATTCCAGGAATAAAGAAGAGAATTTGGAATGCAGATTAATTAGTTTGCTTCTTTCTACTTCCAAAATAATTATATTTATTTACTGCCGCTCTTTGGAAGGAGATACATCAGTGTTCTGGGAAAAGCTTAACTTCTCACATTTTATAAATTCAAATCATACAGATGTTGAAAGCTTTAGCAAGAACTATTGGAATGAGCCCAAATTCACTTATGGTTATTCTATGTTGCAGTTCAAAGATAGCAGACTAACACAGATGTTTGCCTTCTACTTCTTTTTGGACTGTATTTCGGCTAGGGAACAACAAGTTGGGTTCTTTTTAAAAGAAAGATTCTACCCAGATTCCCTGTAACTGCATCATAAGTAAGAGTACATATAAACTTTTTGTCAGTGTCACTTGGCCAGATTGGCATTATCTCATTTAGAAGTTGTGACTGGTACATACACAGTGGCATACACAGAGGTCAAAATGCTGCTTTAACAGTGGCACAAATTCAGAGTAACTTCTCTTCAGATGAAGTTACTCCAGATTTACTTAAATGTAATCAGTAACAGAATCTGGCCTAGATCTCAGGATGCTCAGGGTAATTAATTTTCTTTACATTTTAGAGATGGGCCTTAGCTGCAAAATATGGGCCCAGATCTGGGTTTCAAGCACCCCAAAGTTTAAAGAGCTTCAACTCTGAGTTTGGTTTTGCCCATTTTAACACTTTCTAATGTTTTCAAAACTAGGATTAGAAGACTGATTTGATTTTAAAATTCCCCCCCTCAAAAAAAAAATGTTCCAGCGTGATCTGAGGTTTTGGTTCAGACCTCTATTTTAATTAGTGGGTTTGTTTCTAACAATACAACAGTTGAATAATAAAACCATATTCTTATTAACCAACAAAGTATTTTTCAATCATAAATTTGTTCCTTGTGAATTTTACTCATCCTCCCTACTACCAAATAAAAGAAAAGCTTTTTGGAATTCATCTTTCAGTAAAAGACCCCATAATCTTTTAAATGTCTCTGGTCATTCCCCCAGCCACTGGTCATTCTGTCTCTCTTGAGCATATATTGTGGTATGGCCTGAGACACAGTGTCCAAAGACACATTCCAATTGGCCAGTGGCTAGGCTTTTTCAATTATGTCACCTGTGCAGCAACACCTGACAATGCACAGATGAAGCATCATCATCAAAAACCCCCACAAAATGAAGCTGCTATGTCCATTATGGGTATGGGATAGAGAAAAGTTAACAGAGGAAGGGCAACAAAGACAGTTAGGGCCGCAAGAGAGGTACTAGTGGCAGGTGGACAGAGGGAAGCACTGAGGGCAAATATATTAGAGATTTAGACAGCCTAATCCTCCAAAATGCCTTTTCTGCAGCAGTTTGTGGCCTGCAAGCTACTTTTAACCCACTTGCCAGAGTAAAAGCTAAACTGGGAGTTGCTTTTGGTGAACAAATATTAAAGGGGAGAATCAAGACACTTGCCATAGTAGACAGGTAGGAAATAGTTTTGGAAAGGGTCAGAAACGTGCATATATAATAGACTTTGGGCAGCTGTGGGGTGAGAGAAAAGCCATGACCACTCCTTCCTTTTCCTTTCCTCGGTCATATAACAAACCTCCTTTTCCTTCTTTGCTTGCATGTGCTGAACACACTTGTCTGGTTCAACATAGCACAGGTGCACCTTCCCTGCTTTGTCAGTAGTCCAGCTGAAGTCAATGCTTCACATGTTAAGCATGCACTTAAGTGTTTTGCTGGATCACACCAGCCTTGCAGGATCAATCCCACAGCCAGCTGATCAGCAGCTTATTCAAGAGGACAAAAACATTGTTTTTGCGACAGACCCTGGAAATACTATAAATGATAATTATTTGTATTTTGGCAGTGCCGAGGAACCCCAGTCATGGACTGCGACCTTATTGTGCTAAGTGCTGTACAAACGCAGAACAAAAAGTTGATGCAACATACCTGTTATTCAGGGAACATGGTCACCATAGAACAGTTTGATCATCCAAAATTAGCTTTTCTAATAGAAAGTGAGTTGGGGATGAGAGGGAGTACAAAGGGCTCAAATAGTCCATGGAGCTTTAAAGAAAGGCTAATACAGCTATCAAAATAGTACAGAAATATACATCAATTGGAAAAGGCAAACAAATGAGTTAGGAACTGCATTTGTGGAGGAGCAGAATAATGAGTTTAAGGAACATGGATTTTTTTATGTTGGGAGTTCTTCATACCAAACAGAGAACAATATGAGATAAACTATTACTGTAACTTTATTGAATAAGATCTTGCATAATGTAATATACATTTCCATCTGTGGACATTAGGATCTTGTTTTACAGGGAGAAAAGGGATTTCCTTATTGCCCATATTTATTTCTCATACATATTGCATTTCAATTGTATGCAACGAGATGAACAGATAACCTTAAAATTTGACACTGGTTTAAATCCTGTATGTCAGCTTAAATCTTAACGTACTGCCGTTAAACTGCAGAAGGCAACATGCAACTCAGTTTTCTAACAAGAGTCACTGAAACAAACATTTTAAGGCTAGATGTGATGCCAATGATATAAATGGATCTACAGTAGCTAATCTGGAAAGCAGAAGGTTATGCATGTTTTATAAAGAACAGTTCTTATACATAGGACAGAAATAATGAGCTTATAACCAGTTCATTGACAAGAAGAATACAGACTTTGATTCAACAGTTGTTCCAGCATATTTATACTTTGCTTATGCAGTGTTTAACCACAATCTACATGTGTCTTTACTGAGGTCTATGTTTTAGTGTAACCTCAAACCTATTTTTTTTTTAAGTAGGGTCATCTTGATAAATGATAGTTACCTGTATGCCAAACTAACCATCCATCCTTCATTAGTTTGGGTTGGGATTCCATTTACAACTCTCAAATGTTTTGTTGAGGCACAAGAAATGACAGTATCTGAAAGCAGGTCCAGAGATCACATTTTACTAAAAACAGCGGTAGGAAATCTGTACAGTTGCACATAAGGACCACAGGAAGGTCAATTTTTTAACAAACAGATTTTTTTTCTCTCTACTAAAAGCATTCAAAATTACATCACTTGGAGTGGCAGTAGGTCAGCTAATATTTAAACAGGCTGCTGGCATAAAAACATTTAAATAGTTTTATTGTTGAAATTCATGTAATTATATAGCTAATACTGAAAGCTAGCACCATATCTCACCAGTTGGAAGAGTGAGTTTAAAAATGTATATCACAGAACACCATAAAGGTATCAGCTTGCCAAGGAATTTTAAGTGTTTCTTTTGTAAATCTCATTTTCTTAAGCCTAGAAGTAATTTGCTTTCTTTAGCTGATATTTTGGCATGCCAGTCAGAAAGGATTGGCTAGTTTTAAGGAACTTATTGCTTTAGCTCATACATATACACAGAAACACTCAAAGAAAGTGGAACTATCATAATGGGACATACAGTATATATGTAATAATTACTTACGATCTAAATTGGTTGTAGTAGGAGTTGTATCACCTTCACCTAGCAGACACACAAGACGTCCATAACAGTGAAAAATAAAAGAAAGTCTAAAATTAAGAGGAGTCATAACAGAAAAATAAATGTTATGTTACTGATTTTAATAGTTCACAAAGATTAAGGCTTAAATGAGCTTTGGAAAACGCCACAAAGGCATAGAGGCAAGGAAGGGGGTAGAATTTAATTTCAGAAAAAAATTAGCAACATTTAGAAATGTTTATTTCACATTTTTCCTCTTGGCTTAATTTTGGATACATCTGAACTACACGGACATTTACCAATATATGCATCTGGTTTCACATAAGCATTGGCCAATACTAATAAATAAGGCTGGTGTTATGAAAAGGAGTTAGTTGTCCAAATCCAACTGACTTTTCAAGGAAGCTGGGTTCCTAACCCTCTGGAAAATCTAAATCTTATTTACATATTGATATTAGGGAAAATTTATATGAAGCCAAATTTGTTATCCGAAGATCAACTCTATAATCCAGTTATGTTTTTTAAACTGCTTAAGCTTTGTTCAAGTTAGAACTTTCACCTCTAACTCTGGGGTTTGAATCCAGAAGTAGCACTGGCAGTGGTGACCAAAAATAATTACCATTGCTACATAGCTCACTAGTGCTTGCTGTAAACCGGGGTGGCCAACCTGAGCCTGAGAAGGAACCAGAATTTATCAACGTACATTGCCAAAGAGCCACAGTAATACGTCAGCAGCCCCGCATCAGCTCCTCCACCCCACTCCTAGCGCCTCCCGCCCACCGGCAGCCCCACGATCAGCGCTCCCTCTCTCTCCCCCCGTACCTCCTGATCAACTGTTTCATGGTGTGCAGGAGGCTCTGGGGAGAGGGGGAGGAGTGAGAGCATGGTAGGCTCGGGGAGGGGGTGGGAAGGTGTGGAGTAGGGGCAGGGCCTGTGGCAGAGCCAGGGGTTGAGCAGTGAGCACACCCTGACCCACTGGAGAGTTGGCGCCTGTAGCCCCAGCCCCAGAGTCGGTGCCTATACAAGGAGCTGCATATTAACTTCTGAAGAGCCGCATGTGGCTCCGGAGCCACAGGTTGGCCACCCCTTCTATAAAGAATCCAAAAGTACTAATAATAAAATCAAAAGCTGAATAGATTTGACATTTGTTCGACTATTTCTTTTCCTCTACACTGACAAAACAAAAACAAAACACCTTTCCCAGTTTCTTTACTTTCAACAGATATAACACCTGAATCAGAGGATCTCCTTCTAAGGGCTGGTCTACACCTAAAACTTAGGTTGACCAAGCTGTATCACTTGGGGTGTGAAAAATTGAGAGACCTAGTTGAGTCAACCTAAGCCCCAGTAGACACCACTAACTCAATGGAAGAATTCTTCCCTCAACCTAGCTACTGCCTCTCAAGGGGATGGATCTCGTACAGCAATGGAGAAACCCCTTCCTTCACTGAGGCAAATATCTACACTACAGCTGTGTAGCTGCAGCAATACTGCTGTAGCGCTTGTATTGTAGACATAGCCTGAGCATAGCTGTAGTGTTAGGGTCTGAAAAAATTGCTCTTAGGAATTAGTGTGATTTTATTCCTAAATCCTAGAGAGCATAGGAACACATTTCTGCCTTAACCAAGAGCCTATTTTACTGTTGAAATGTTCTCCCAGGTTATGAAGCATTTCCAGTTTTAAGATACAAAATGAAGATAAACATCTTTCAAACTTAAATGCAAATTCCATATTTCGCATCATGAACTTTTCCCCCCACTAAATCTCAATTTTTCCAATCCCTTTTCTTTATGTTTATTTACACCATTTAATTTTAACATATGATCTTACTGAAAATGACTTCCACAATATTTGCCAAGAGGGGGAACATTACATCATTCTATAAAACCTTAAAGGGAGTACCCCATACATATATCTGTGGTTTTATTCCATATATAATGTATACTGTGTTTTGAGATGTAAAAATTCACACAGAGAAACACACACACACACACACAAATAAAAGGCAATGAGTTTGTACTTTCTTGCTTCATATTTAAGACTATCAACTATAGCAATTGAGTATAATGGCAAATAAACTCTTTGTACACTGAAACAAAGATTTCTTTAAGATTTGTCTCCTTTGATCACTTGAGTTATTTAAATAGTACTGTAGAAATTTGGGCAAATTATGCTATCCAGGTATTTATATGAACCCCACTTTCCCCCAGAATCTGAGCACCTCATGCTCATTTATGTATTTATCCTCCCAGCACCCCTATGAGGTAGGCAAGAGTAATAATCCTTTTACACATGGGGAATTGATGCACCAAGAGGCTAAGTGATTTGCCCAAGGTCACATGGGAAGTCTGTGGCAGACAGAAAAGGGAACTGAACCTGGGTCTCAGGAGTTCCAGGGTAACACCCTAGCCCCTGAATCATCATTCTTCCTCTCCTTCCTTGACTATCACTGGTAATCTTTCAGTGGGCAGGATTCTTTCATCTGTTACATCCCTTTTGTCCTGCTGTGGCAGCATAAATGAGCCTCAGAGCCAGTCAAGGGAGAATCTCCCTGGCACATGCTTTGCCCAAGGCATTTTCTCCCCACTGCCCCCAACTAATGCACAAATTATTCATGATAAGAGTTTAAGTTTTGTGATGCCACATGTAACAGCCAGAACAAAGACAAATGTAAATAAAAACAGGATAGCCGACATTATACCGCTGACAGTAATTCCCAAGTTGCAAGGCATCTTCAATGCTTACATCGAGAAACTGGGCAGTAGTCCCAGGGAATGAGAGGATTACTTGTGTAGCACCAGGGACCATGAGCATCATCATCTGGATTGCGGCAGTAGTTTTTCTTCAATTTACTAATATCTGGTTCCCTGAATACTGGTATGTGCCTACAGAAGAAAACATGCTACCAATAAGTATGTTGCTATGAACATTCGCTTTAAGGAGTGGCAGGAAAATTAATTTCCTCAGCTCAATATGAAGAAACCTAGCACAAAGCTCCGTATTCAGGCTGTGTGCTCAATGGGAGGCTTTGGGCCCCATTAAAGAGCAAATCCTATTTCCTTTTAATTAGGTGGGAGTGGCTGGTGAATCAGGATTCCAAGTTCCACACCAGAGATCGAAAGAGGCCTAAAAATTCATCCACATGCCTTAAAGATCCGCTCGTAGTGTTTTCAGAGTATGCATGCACACACGCATACATGTGCATAACAACAGGACTTCTCTTCCATCTAAACTGTAGAGATTTTCTACTTATGCTGATGAGAGTGGGATGAGCCAATCAAAGCAGACAGTTTACAGGTCCCAGTTAGAACAGACATATTTATACATTCAGTTCATGACAAATCCCTTCAATATAATTGGTTAATAACAGCAGTCAACACAAGTGTATAGCAATTCACGTATTGTACAGTGAGAAATAACCAGAGAGTGACTACACAAACTAAACACACAACACAAATCAGAAAGCAGTGAATTGCATTACTGTGTGGAATCCCTGCAAGCTGAATGGCTGAAACAGTTCCATTTGTGATTATTCTTGTGAGCAGGGTGTTGTACCTTTAAGGCATCTGCACTTTTTGCTGTGGAAGTTATGTAGAGCCCCTTTCTGAGCAAGCTGAATTGGTGCTTAGAATACAATTGAGCTATGGACAGCCCAGAGAGCTCTTATTCTTGCTTAGAATCTTTTTTGGGTTGTTTATCCATTTTCATCTTAAAACAAACTTGAAACTATGCCTATTAAACTAAGTTGCCTTTTTCACCACCAATCATCTTGGCTTTCCATTGAAGTCAATGGGACTTGAGGATGCTCAGCAGGGAGCACTCAGCAACTAGCACTACTCATCCTTAGGGAGCAACTATGCTACATTCCCTACCCTCCTCTCCCACAACTTTAAAAGGGCAGAGACGGGAAAATCCCTAGCATTGAATGTACTGGCTATGAGATCCCAAAGTCTTGTAATTAGTGGCAAGCCTGAACAAAGACACATTGTACAATATACTTAAATGTTGAAGGAAATTATGCTGGGAACTCCAGGGGATATTTTGAAGTGTTTGCATAAGACAATGAGGTGCCAATTGGAGGTGATGTTTGTACAGGACTCATTTATGTCTTGTAGCTACACACCTCCTTAAATCATCAATATTCTTGTCCCACATAGAGCATGTTAATCCAGATCTTGTTTTAGATAAATTCCCCATGTAATTCTTGCCATTCCCACGATAGCAATCTGGAAAAAGAATATTGAGAAAAAGAAATGTTGAAGGAACTTGTGCAATAATGAAAAGAAAGTTGTTCTTTTACAGCAAGCATCCACATAATTAAAGATAATCAAATGCTATATTTAGCAGACACTATACAAGATAAAGCAAACATAACCAAAACCAGAAAACAAATTAATGAGAGAAAGTCAACCTTTCTGAAATGAGATGATATATCCCCTTCTTGAGGCCTAGAGTCTTAACTACAGTATGCAACAACTTACTTTTACTGTGTCTTTCTTAGATAAATTGGAAGCTTTTCAGTTTAAATATAATTTGCTTACAGTTAACTTAAAAGGGTCACTGCAAATTATTCTACTTCTAAAAGCTGCCAGGATATGTTGTGCTCTTTTTAAAAAGTCCAGATGTCCTCAACAGAACTGAGAACAAAACTTCTGAAGTCATTAAGGAGAGGTTCTGGATTTTGGCAGCAATAGATAACATTGGAGTTTTTCTGTTCTCTGGCATGGCCAAAGAGTAGTGCACCTTCAACTTAAATACAATTTAAAACATGCATTGATAATGAAGCATAAATTATGTTTATTGTATGATGTGCTGTCACCAAGCATTTATGTGTAAAATAATTTGAAATGGTCAATAACATAAGACTTTATGTATAAAATGATTGATTTAAATGGTCAATATTTTAATTCCAAACAGACTCCCCCCGACACACTTTTGTTTTTTTTTTTGTTTTTTTTTTACAAACACAAAAAAAGAGAAAAGAAAAGGAGTACTTGTGGCACCTTAGAGACTAACAAATTTATTAGAGCATAAGCTTTCGTGAGCTACAGCTCACTTCATCGGATGCATTTGGTGGAAAAAACAGAGGAGAGATTTATATACACACACACAGAGAACATGAAACAATGGGTTTATCATACACACTGTAAGGAGAGTGATCACTTAAGATAAGCCATCACCAGCAGCAGGGGGGGGAAAGGAGGAAAACCTTTCATGGTGACAAGCAAGGTAGGCTAATTCCAGCAGTTAACAAGAATATCAGAGGTTTCAGAGTAGCAGCCGTGTTAGTCTGTATTCTCAAAAAGAAAAGGAGTACTTGTGGCACCTTAGAGACTAACAAATTTATTAGAGCATAAGCTTTCGTGAGCTACAGCTCACTTCATCGGATGCATTTGGTGGAAAAAACAGAGTAGAGATTTATATACACACACACAGAGAACATGAAACAATGGGTTTATCATACACACTGTAAGGAGAGTGATCACTTAAGATAAGCCATCACCAACAGCAGGGGGGGGAAGGAGGAAAACCTTTCATGGTGACAAGCAGGTAGGCTAATTCCAGCAGTTAACAAGAATATCAGAGGAACAGTGGGGGGTGGGGTGGGAGGGAGAAATACCATGGGGAAATAGTTTTACTTTGTGTAATGACTCATCCATTCCCAGTCTCTATTCAAGCCTAAGTTAATTGTATCCAGTTTGCAAATTAATTCCAATTCAGAAGTCTCTCGTTGGAGTCTGTTTTTGAAGCTTTTTTGTTGAAGTATAGCCACTCTTAGGTCTGTGATCGAGTGACCAGAGAGATTGAAGTGTTCTCCAACTGGTTTTTGAATGTTATAATTCTTGACGTCTGATTTGTGTCCATTCATTCTTTTGCGTAGAGACTGTCCAGTTTGGCCAATGTACATGGCAGAGGGGCATTGTTGGCACATGATGGCATATATCACATTGGTAGATGCGCAGCTGAACGAGCCTCTGATTGTGTGGCTGATGTGATTAGGCCCTATGATGGTATCCCCTGAATAGATATGTGGACAGAGTTGGCAACGGGCTTTGTTGCAAGGATAGGTTCCTGGGTTAGTGGTTCTGTTGTGTGGTGTGTGGTTGCTGGTGAGTATTTGCTTCAGATTGGGGGGCTGTCTGTAAGCAAGGACTGGTCTGTCTCCCAAGATCTGTGAGAGTGATGGGTCGTCCTTCAGGATAGGTTGTAGATCCTTGATGATGCGTTGGAGAGGTTTTAGTTGGGGGCTGAAGGTGATGGCTAGTGGCGTTCTGTTGTTTTCTTTGTTGGGCCTGTCCTGTAGTAGGTGACTTCTGGGTACTCTTCTGGCTCTGTCAATCTGTTTCTTCACTTCAGCAGGTGGGTATTGTAGTTGTAGGAATGCATGATAGAGATCTTGTAGGTGTTTGTCTCTGTCTGAGGGGTTGGAGCAAATGCGGTTATATCGTAGCGCTTGGCTGTAGACAATGGATCGAGTGGTATGATCTGGATGAAAGCTAGAGGCATGTAGGTAGGAATAGCGGTCAGTAGGTTTCCGATATAGGGTGGTGTTTATGTGACCATCGACTATTAGCACCGTAGTGTCCAGGAAGTGGATCTCTTGTGTGGACTGGTCCAGGCTGAGGTTGATGGTGGGATGGAAATTGTTGAAATCATGGTGGAATTCCTCAAGAGCTTCTTTTCCATGGATCCAGATGATGAAGATGTCATCAATGTAGCGCAAGTAGAGTAGGGGCATTAGGGGACGAGAGCTGAGGAAGCGTTGTTCTAAGTCAGCCATAAAAATGTTGGCATACTGTGGGGCCATGCGGGTACCCATCGCAGTGCCGCTGATTTGAAGGTATACATTGTCACCAAATGTGAAATAGTTATGGGTCAGGACAAAGTCACAAAGTTCAGCCACCAGGTTAGCCGTGACAGTATCGGGGATACTGTTCCTGACGGCTTGTAGTCCATCTTTGTGTGGAATGTTGGTGTAGAGGGCTTCTACATCCATAGTGGCTAGGATGGTGTTTTTAGGAAGATCACCAATGGACTGTAGTTTCCTCAGGAAGTCAGTGGTGTCTCGAAGATAGCTGGGAGTGCTGGTAACGAAGGGCCTGAGGAGGGAGTCTACATAGCCAGACAATCCTGCTGTCAGGGTGCCAATGGCTGAGATGATGGGGCGTCCAGGATTTCCAGGTTTATGGATCTTGGGTAGCAGATAGAATACCCCAGGTCGGGGCTCCAGGGGTGTGTCTGTGCGGATTTGTTCATGTGCTTTTTCAGGGAGTTTCTTGAGCAAATGCTGTAGTTTCTTTTGGTAACTCTCAGTGGGATCAGAGGGTAATGGCTTGTAGAAAGTGGTGTTGGAGAGCTGCCTAGTAGCCTCTTGTCCATACTCCGACCTATTCATGATGACGACAGCACCTCCTTTGTCAGCCTTTTTGATTATGATGTCAGAGTTGTTTCTGAGGCTGTGGATGGCACTGTGTTCTGCATGGCTGAGGTTATGGGGTAAGCGATGCTGCTTTTCCACAATTTCAGCTCGTGCACGTCGGCGGAAGCAGTCTATGTAGAAATCCAGGCTGCTGTTTTGACCTTCAGGAGGAGTCCCCCCAGAATCCTTCTTTTTGTATTGTTGGCAGGAAGGTCTCTGTGGGTTAATTTGTAAACTGGATACAATTAACTTAGGCTTGAATAGAGACTGGGAATGGATGAGTCATTACACAAAGTAAAACTATTTCCCCATGGTATTTCTCCCTCCCACCCCACCCCCCACTATTCCTCTGATATTCTTGTTAACTGCTGGAATTAGCCTACCTTGCTTGTCACCATGAAAGGTTTTCCTCCTTTCCCCCCCCTGCTGCTGGTGATGGCTTATCTTGAGTGATCACTCTCCTTACAGTGTGTATGATAAACCCATTGTTTCATGTTCTCTGTGTGTGTGTATATAAATCTCTCCTCTGTTTTTTCCACCAAATGCATCCGATGAAGTGAGCTGTAGCTCACGAAAGCTTATGCTCTAATAAATTTGTTAGTCTCTAAGGTGCCACAAGTACTCCTTTTCTTTTTGCGAATACAGACTAACACGGCTGCTACTCTGAAACAAAAAAAGAGGAGGCAAAATTTAATTCTTGTTAATACAAAAAAATTCAAGCCCCTTATCCCACCAAAAATCTTAATGGATGCTAGGATAAATGGAATAAAGCTGAAATCTTTTCTTATGAATTATTCTAAAATAGGGTCAAAGCCTGAGCATGCTCTACAAGATGCAGAATGAGGTCAACTCCCATTGATAACAATGCATCTTGCAGGATCAAGTTCACATATAGCAGAAATCTAATGGGAAAATATCTATAAAAAATGTATGTAATGTTAAAGCTTCAGATTAGAATGCTTCCTGATTTTGTTTAAAATTCACAGCTATTTGGGGTAGGTTGCATGTTGTTGTCCACATTCATTTCCCGGTCATCAGGAGTCCACATTAAAACAACCAACCAACCATACATCAGATCTGGTAGCCTTGTTGACAATTTCAGCAGAGAGATCAAGACATAGCTATGCCTGGAGAATGATCTAGAGATGGTCCCTGCATCTCAAGCAAAAAACACAATGGTCCAGATCTTCAATTGGTGTAAAATGGCACAGTTCCTTGCTTTCAATGGAGCTATACTGAATTATATCAGCAATAGGGCGTCAGATGGGGGAACACTTTCACTGTTGCTTCCTTTGCCTGACTAGAGGGACTAGGCCAGATTCATAACTCATTTATATGACTGTAAAACCAATGAAATTCACATGAAGCCAGTGGAGTTGCTCTGAATTGCATGAGGTGTAACTGAGATCAGAATCAAGGAAGTCACTCTGACATCTTGAACTTAAAATATTTTATCTCCTTTGTATTGGTTACCTTGTTCACTTGACACATCACACTTAGGTATTTGGGAGCAATAACCGATCCGAATGTTTGGGTCAGTAGTAAAACACCAAGGTGACTCCGATCCATCTGGATTTCGGCAGTAGTTCTCTCTTAAATCCCTATAAAAATAAATATGCTATTTTATATTAGGCATAACCTAAAACTGCTGTGTTCTATTGCTTTTCTATTACAAGTTAACAATAATAGAGGCTCCTTGAGGTCTGGTATGTTATTGATCAGTATTTAGTGCAGAGAGATTTAGGTGAGACAATAAGAAAGCAGCGACTAATAAAGTAAAGCAATGGTAACTGGAGTATGGTTAAAGGGGAATCATCTCCAGTAGATCTATGTTTTGACTAGCTATAGGATTTCACTTTAAGTACAATAATATTTTAAATGTAGTGTATTGCCATATGGGAACTTCCACCATTTTTTCAAAGCTTTCTCTGATTACAAAATTCTTGCATTGCATCAGATACACCTGAAACCTATTAAAAGTATTTTAAAAAAATACAAACCATACCATAGCATTAAAAATTCTCAGTACTTTGAATGGCTCTGTAGAATGTTCAGAAATGGTGTCCTGTAGTTTCTCATTGATTTAATTAGGAAACTGAATCTTAGTATATGAAAAAATTGTGTTGAAATCTTATACAGGTGTTACCTTTTGAATAGGAGTCTAATCACAAGGGAGTCACTCTTTAAAAATCTCTCACAGCTTGAATTAAATAATCAAACTTCTCAAATGTAAGTTTTATTCTCTTTTCTCCTGAAAGCTGTTCTCACGTTCTTTGCAATTTCACATTCCACACAGTATTTTCCCATCTGCAACAGTCATTGATAACTGACATTATAATAAATAGGCCTGATCCTGTAACCCTTATTCACATGGGTTTTCCTCAGTCACACAAGTAGTTCCATTGACTTCATGAAGGCTACCAGCATGATTAATAACTACTCATATGAGTAAGGCCTGCATATCTGCACCATTATTGTTTTCAGGATGAACTGTTACAGGGCTACTTTCTTACAGGAGATTGTGAGAACAGTTCATTAAGTCTAATCTTACAATAGTAGTGACTCAGGCAAAATGTCAAAGAAATGGCTGAGAAAATACTTCAGGAACAGCCTCACGGATTGTCTTTCAGGTGGGCTTAGGAAGGTCCTGCTTAAACATCTATGAGATTTATACAGGAGATTCAGGACCAATACCAATTCTATTCCCACACTGAAGTCAACAGGAATGCAAAAAGTTAACATGTGAGTGATTTAAACCCAATATTCTTGCCCAAGGAGAGAATGCTTTTAGCTTTGCGCCTATATCCAAGTGACTCCAATTATTGTTCATTTTACTGATAACTCTCTAAAGGATATAACACATATTAAACAACCCTGACAATGCCCCAGGTCAATGAAGGGATCGACTCAGCAAATATAAGTGTTTTGCCCAAAACTACAGAGCAAGTGCTTCTCAGAGCCAAGGTTAGAACTCGGGCTGGAATCTCTTCCACTCAAGTCTTGTGCTCAGGCCAAGGGATCAGTGTCATTAAATCTAGACAAGGTAATGAAAATACATGCTAGAAATGTAATCATTAATAAGGGGGAAATAGAACTGACAAGACAACAAAATAAAAAAGCTAATTCCATAAAATATTATAAATGTCAAGTATCCACAGTGAGACTGTTTAGCTTAAAAAAAGGGTGGGGGGACACCAAGACTAAGTTACTTCTGAATATTAAAACTACAGATAAACAATTGTCTCCTTCTAAGAAACAGTGATGGTTTATTAATGGGATTTAGGCCACAGTATTGTAAACACACATGTACTTAACTTTGAAATCAGTCTACTCATATGGTCAAAATTAAGCTCATGGGTGTTTTCAGCATAAGGGTCTTCAGTGTGTAAAAACAAAGACAGCCTTGAACCAATTCATCTGTGACCCACAATAACCCATAATTTTTGTTTTCAAAGAGTAAGAATTATTTATAGCACACTTGCAATATTTGTGTAGTTTCCAATGTCAGAGGCAACAATGAACATGTCAGCATGCAGAGTAATGATGATAATGATGATAATATTTAAAAAAGTAGCAACCTTTCTTTGAATACCGGTTGGCAACACAAATATCTAAATTGCAGGAACTGATCTCTGCCCTGTAATCTATGACACCTGCACATGCTACTCACTTGCACTTGAAGTTTTCTGGAGTGATGTTGTGTTGGTGAGGAAACTGGGAGACCCAGTGCTGACACTGGACTCCACTCCATATGGTGTTCACAGTACCTCGGTAGCCCTCACCTTGCCCCTTGATGCATTCTGTCATTTCTACGGCAGCATCAGTGATGTTCACAATGGTCTGAGCTGTAAATGGAGAGAAAAAGAGCTGTTTCCTTTTCCTAAGAGTGAGTCTGGAGTTAGTGTACTGCAGTTCAGACTCCATAGCTATTCAAATCCAGGGCCTTTGATGACATTGTCAGTGATGGTCAAGTCTGGCAACTCTAAAACAATTAATTTCCTCTTTAAACGTTTACAAAACCAATGAGATTCTCTGTGGCCTCAGGGACTCACGTTAGCACATTTGCTTTCAGGATTAGGGCATAATATGTCGGATATATATAAGGGTTCCTATGTAAATCTTGCTGCACAGAGAGATACTAGGTTGTTTCTACAGCAGTCAGTGTCAGAGTCATATTCTTAGTTATTATAATCCCAATCCTGAAAGTATTTACACACATTCTTAATTTTACCCAATTGAGTAGCCCCAATGGGACCTCCCACTGTTAAAGTGAAGCCTATGTATAACTGTTTGCAGGATTCAGACCCTAATGTAGGGATTTTTTTTTCCAACGCACCCAAAATATCAGTGATGGATTAGTGAACAGTACCTACCTAAAAAGCAATCAATCTTTTTATTAGCTAATGTCCTAAAGCTCCTTTAAGCTACTCATGTTTAAGCTTCATAAAGTTAAGAAAAAGAAGTGCCCTATCTTCTGGGAACTTGAGATCAGAATTCTCTAGAGAGAGATAAATATTTTCAAGACCAACAAATGCATCAGACTCAAGATCTTTCACAGATGTCAATACGATCTGCATTAATCCTAGTCTGGGCAGTTTTGAACTAAATTCAGACAAACAGTGGCTTCTCAAATGAGTCATTTCAAATGCTTGAAAGCCTCTTTTTATTTCCTGTAATTGAAAAGTTGATGGAAAAGATGTTGTTGCACAAAATTTATTAAGTAATGCAAAACTAAACACACTACGGTAATGTCAGTGTCTTCCAAATGCCCCCAAAAACATGTTTGAATAATTATTCAGGAGTCATTTAGTTGTTGCTAATTGGTATTTGTTCATAGTCTGATGAGTAATTTTACAAATTAATTTACCAGCTATAGTTTTCAACTGTAAATATGTTAATAAACAGTCTCTAAATTAATTTTTCTATGTTCCAGGAATTAGAATAATATAGATGTGTTCTATTGATAATGTCATTCATTCTTAGTGCGTCAGTAATTCCAGCCACATCTGCTAATTTGCAAAGGGAATGGATCTCAGGAAAACGAAATGTTATAACATAGGGTTTCTGTATGACTTATTTTCAAATCCCTCATTTTAAAGATCCTATTAACGTCAGTCAGTAACATCAAGATGCACAGTGGTACTATATATATCTCTGTGCTAGAACTTTAAATTTCTCTTTTATTCATCTGTAGAATGCTTTACCTCTGCTTCATAGTCAGATTAATTGCCTGTCTCCCCTTCCCAAGGCAGTCCATCTGCAAAAGTTGCCCCTCTGCACTGAGGTTATGATTTCCAAGCTCATTCCAAAGCCAAAAGGCCATAGTGATGTCCCTTCCATGCCTAGGTTTCTGCAAGCTGGTAAATGCACCCTCTATGGTGGCTTCACTAAAGGGATTTGAAGCAGTAGCTGTTCTTTAGTTTTCAATTTTTAAAAACATTTTTATTGATTGTATAAATAAAACCAGGGCAAAGGGAGAAGAACTGGCTCTTAGAGAAGCACCTAAGATAGATCAGAAATGGGCAGGGTCAGCAGAGGCTTGGAGCTCTAGGCTGATGACTGCCAGACTGGGGCCCTGACGCAAAGGGGCAGAGAAGGTGCTGGGGCTACAGGGAAGGGGCCCAGGGAAGTAGGCAGTGAAGGAGAGTTGGAGGAGGGCAGTAAGTGGCTGCCACTAGAAGGTCCCTGGGTTGGGGCCCAAAGTAGCGGGCAGGCCTGGGCCTCCACTTCCCCCCATCCCCTGCAATTGCCAGTGATGAGTGGCTAAGCCAGACTGCAGTTTGCCCTTGGAGGAAGTGGCTAGACTGAGGATTGCAGTGAACCACTGAGGCAAGTGATAGAAACAAAAGCTGCCAATCTAATAGCCCCATCTCTGCCATTCATAAAATGTGTGGCTTTGGAAAAGTCACTTAACCTCTCTGCATCTCAGTTTCACCCTTTACAATGTTATATAATAATATTACATGACAGGGCTGTTGTGAGGATTAATTAGCAGAGCTGAGTGAATTATTCACAAAGAACAATTTATCCTCTGAATGTATCCTTTCCCCCCCTTTTAGAATAATTACAAATAGACTGCAATTTCCTCAGACTTATTCATTCTTTGAACTAATTTAATGATATTATTGCTCAACATTGATTCTGTGTATTGATCATAAACTGAGCTGAGTGTATTTGGAACTTGATCTTCATAAATTGAGCCATGTCCTTTAGTTCAAATTAGTCAGGTAAGTCACAAAGTATTATTTCTGTTCCCCAATTGAAAGAGAAGCACTTCTGCCACCAATATTTAAGCCTCCAAATTTAAAATTTGGTTTCTGGAAATTCTCAAGAATGCAACTTTAAAATGCATTTTCCACAAACATTTGCAAAAGGCAAAACACAAAAGGCATATGAATATGGCTAAAAAAATCTAAATGATTATTTCTTTTCTTACACTATCCCATCCACCCAACTCTATCAGGTCCCAATCCTGCAAAAAGTCCTGCATGGATTGCTTTTCAGGATCAGGTCTTAGTCCCTGATCCAGCAAGCCATTTATGCACGTTTAAATTTAGTCACATGACTAGTCTCATTGAATTCCATAGGAACTGTCATGTGCTTAAAGTTACACATGGTTAAGTGTTTGGCAGGATCAGAGTCTTAATTAGTGAAAAGGTAGAACTGACTTCAAAGGGAGTGTGATTCTGCGTTACGTTTTTACATTTTTACAAAAAAATTCCATTGGGTTATATATTAACGCTCTCCTATGAAGTTTTGTAATCATTAGCAGAAATAATTTTGTCACTTATCTATTTTTTGGAACTTGAATGAAACTATTTCTTACAATTTGAGGACCAAAAGGAACCCCACTAATTTTATCACTTTGATTCAGAAAGCTGTGACAGATTCTCCCACATCCCTTCTATGCCTCTACACTTTCACCATCATGCCCCTAACGCAAAAACAAAAAAGTTTCAAAAATGCAAAAGTACCAATTTTTCATAAAATTGTCTCTCTTTTGATATCTTTAAATGAACTTCTTATTAAAGGAAGCCCTTGTGCAGAAAAAACAACAACCATATGGAATTTTGGGAGAAAAGACAAGCGCACAACCTGGAGCTTTGCATGACAAACTGAGGATGACCTTCTCAATCCTATTCCTCACAACAATGTTAGGGTAGGAAAAGAGCAGTCAACACTACCATTTGTTCCTTTCCTAGAGAATTCCAGACTAAAGAAATGAGTATAGAAGAGACTACCATTCTTAGAAACCAAGGAGAAATCCTGGCCATATGGAAGTCAATGGCAAAACTCCCATTGACTTCCATGGGGGCAGGATTTCACCCCATGCTGGCATTTGTGGAAATCTGATATTAATGAAGGTGGAATTTTCTTTTAATGGTAACAGTAGCTAAGTTTACTAGAGAAAAATTAGGTGGATAATTTGCAATGAACCCACAGAGCCAAATTCTGTTCTCATTGATACCAGTGCAACTTGTTCGAGTCAATGGGTTTACCAGGGTGTAAATGGGGGAAGAATTTGTCCCTATTTTTTAAAGACAAGCAGGTCTGTACCTAATACAGTAGAGGAACTGTTCTAAAACAACTCAGTCATAATAAAATGTGACCTGTGTAATGCTGCAAAGATCAGTGAGAAGCTGGGGTAATCTGTTGAGCAGGTGCTGTTCATGCACAGTAAAGCTGCCCCAAAGGAGCCTTAACTCATTCCCTGTATTATTATTGAATTTAAAATTCTAGGCTATACCACAGCTTGAGTAACTTTCCTCCCGTATATTTTGAACACTGGCTCTTCAACCCCTTCTATGTGCTTGGTAGCTTTATTATGATATACAGCACATCAGAGGAAAAAATACCTGCTTTATAGCATTGGTGTGGAAGAACCATATAGCACCAATTTTAATCTACATTGACTGAAGGATAACTAAAGAATAAATTAGAGCTGAATCCAAAACAAAACACAGAGGGTCCTATCTTGGCACATGCTGCAGCCTGAATGTGAACACCGACAATTAGCTTGGTCTGGAATCCAGATACACATTTCAGAGATGTTCTTACCTCTATAATGGGCTGAAAAGCTTTGAATCCAAAACCCCTTTATATTTAGTGTGTTCAAAATCCAGATCTGGATCCAAATTTGGACCCTGAATCTCACCTCTAGATTAAACAGAACTCCTACATCTCATATTGAAAAGTATGCTAGAAGTAGAGATGGAGTCTTTATAAAGAGATAGAAAATAATACATATTTACACAGAATGAACACTGTATCAACCCTCTATTAGGCCTCATTGTAAAATTAAGTGGGAGGTAACTATCAAATTTTAAACACCAGTCTCTTCCCACTGACTCACTTCTATAAACATCTTTATGTTAAGTAAATATGAAGCTTGAGTTGCACTTTCTTTATTTGTGTAGTTTGTCTCAGCAAGACACTCTAAGGGCCTGCCTACATGTGGTCACTTAGGAAAGTCAAGACAAATTAAGTGAAGGTCTGAAGTTAATGTGCAGAAATTCAAGTGCACTAAACACCTGTGTGGATGCTCTCATTCAGAAGAAAAGTGTCCTTGGTGCATTGTTGCTTAGGAGGATTAAACTACAACAAACTTTACTTCTGAATGAGAGTACCCACACAGAGGTTTTAATTTATGCACATTAAATGAATTAACTAAAGCTGTGAAGTTAAATTCCCTGAATAAACAAGCCCTAAGTCACAGCTCAACATTCAAATCAGCAAGTGAATCTCTGCTTCTAAAAAATGTAGTTGGCAAAAATAGAGGTGGTCCATTTCTTTATCCTCCCAATCAGTGTTGACAACAGCACCATCGTCCCTCTGACCCACGTTAGCAACCTTATTGTTATTTCTGACTCCTCTTTCTCCTTCTCTATCACCTGCAGGCGCTCACTGAGTTCTGTTACCTCTTCAATATCTCCAAACATCATCCTTCCTCTCTGTCCCTTCTACTCTGATGTAGGCTTTCAATACTTCTCACACTGACTGACATCTGGAGTCTCCTCCTCTCTGTGCTCCCAACAAATGTCGCCTCTCCCCTCCCCCTGTAGGCCAACTAATTGTATCCTCTCTCTCTGTCACTCTAACCACGTTATTGTGTCCACCCCCCACCTCTGATTATTATAACAGACATCCACTCTCCTTTCCCATTAATCCCAAATTCCTTGTAATTATCTCCGCTTCACAATCCCTGTCCCTGCTTCCATCTCTGCTCTCATTTCCTACACCCATTCTAACTATTTTAATGCTCCTTTGTATCTTCTCTCCTAACTAGAAATTGGCCCAAACCACATCCACATATATGAACAACTTCAAACCAACTCGTGTGCTCTAAACTTCAATCCAGATCCAGCTTCTGCAGTTTGAATCCATCTCTAATCCTAATTGTTGCCCTCATCTTCTCACACTCTTGGCTTTATGTCTTCATTTTCATACTGTCTTCTGTGCTTGGAAGAGACTTCAGTTTCTGATACACCAAGTCCCCTGACTTCTGTGCATTCAAATCCTTCCATAAACATACATTTATTTTATGAAGCCATCCCTACATTGATTTCATCACTAAAAATGTTGCGTTCTTGCATGTGAACTGTCTCATATACCATATTTCTGAATTAAACTGCAAATTTCTTGGGACAGATTTATTTGTGTTTTGCAAAGTATCATATATACTAAATGTATGCTATGTACCAAATCCTGGGATGCTGCTGAGAGCAGAACTCCGCGAAGCTTGGGTGGAGTGCGAGGGAGGGAGCACAAAGCCAAGAATTCACCTGTGCTGAGGAATCACATGGTAGCCGGTAAACCAGCTTTAAGGCAGTTTGTGCAAAGATTCTCTAACACACAGTAAGTTCTGGGCCAACAATTAATAGTAATGATAGCAGCAAAAGGCAATTTCAGATTAATTTAGAGAAGATAATAATTTAGGGGTTTTTTATTATGAGGTTTCATTGTCTACCTTTAGTACTTATATGGCCCCTGTAGTAGGAAGAGAGCCAGAGGCATAAGCCCTTGTATCAGAAGCCTGGTATGAAGCAGAACCAGCTCACAGAATTTGGCAAGAATAGGGCTAATATTGCAAAAATACACATTCCTCAGAAGTGCTAAGCACAGAGTACAGAGTACTTAAGCAAACACATCCCAATATCAAGTGCTACCAGAACATCCCGATATCAAGGATGGTGCAAAAACATTCCCCAAGGATAACAGGAACACACTGACCCCTCCTAAAAGATAAGGTCAGGATGACAGTACGTAATAAAGATGTTTTGATCAAACCAACGTATACAAGGTAATAACTAGCCAAGTCAGAGGGCACTAACTAACTATGTCGGAGGCAGTACTAACTTGTTTGTATCAGGGTATAAAAATGGATCTCAAAGGGAGTATTTTTGTCCAGCCGAGGGAGGAATGGAAAGTCCCACCTTTCACTGAGCTGCATCCGTTGTCACAGGTATACATCTCTTAGGCCTGGTCTACACTAGGGTGAGGGGGATTGATCTAAGTTACGCAACTTCAGCTACGTGAATAACGTAGCTGAAGTCAAAGTACTTAGATCTACTCACTGCAGTGTCTTCACAGCAGTGAGTCGACTGCTGACGCTCCCCCGTCAACTCTGCCTGCACCTCTTGCTCCGGTGGAGTACAGCAGTCAACGGGAGAGTGCTTGGGGGTCAATTTATCATGCCTAGACTAGATGCAATAAATCGACCCCTGCTGGATTGATAGCTGCCCACCAACCCGGCGGGTAGTATAGACATACCCTCAGTATTCTCATAGAGTCTGCCAGGTGCTATTACCATGTTTTGTCAACAATTTCTGGTCTGGCGCCTTCGTACCTTAATGGATTTTGTGGTCATTGAGTGGTTCGCTCAAGGTCTGCTGTGCCGGCTGTCTGCACAGAGCTGGGACAGCACACAAGGAGAACACACACACGCAGCCAAACATCTAACCACAGCCCCCATTATTCTAGTATCTGAGCACCTTGTAATTTTTAATTTATTTATCCTCACAACATCCTAGTGAGGTAGGGAAGTGCTGTAATCCCCATTTTACTGATGGGGAACTGAGGTACTGAGAGACTAAGTGACTTGCCCAAGGTCACACAGGAAGTCTGTGGTTGAGCAAGGAATTGAACCCAGGACTTCCAAATCCTCGGCTAGTGTCCTAACCAAAAGAGTGGCTTGCAAACTATTTAGGTTTTGTACCCCTTTTCAAATAACATAGCTTACCACATACTCCTATCTCAGATAGGCAGAGGCAATGTGTGTGTGTGGGGGGGGTGCATGCATGGTCACATGCCCCTTTAGACTTCTGCCTTCTATTTAGAAACAACTCAAACTGTGAGACACCCCCTCCCCCAGGGGAGCATGGAGTAAAGTTCAGGGGAGCAAGCAGCAATGCCAGGCAACTTGGGCAGGTGAGGCCAGGTGCCTCAATTGAAGGAGTGCCACCTCCACCCCCTGACTAACCTCAGCGAGCCACTCAACCTGTCTGGGCTGGGGGCAAGGTGCAACCAAAAATTGTAACTCAAAGGGGTGGAGCACTCAGCTCAAAGTTTTGAAAAAGCCCCCCCCCCAACAACTGTTACTCTGCAGGCCCCTATGGGGGCACACCCAGTGATGAGCTGCCAAAATCTAAACAACCGGTTCCCTATAAAAAGTTCTGATTTAAGGGATGTGCCCTGGTATGTATTTTTTGTACCAACAGGGTTACCATACATCCGTATTTTCCCAGATGGTGATTTAAGAACCAAAAAGCCTGACCAGTCCGAGAAAATACGGATGTATGTTAACCCTGCCAAAAGTTCTTTTTTTAAAAAGATGGGCCTGAACTAGAAATGAGCTCCATTTCATATGTGTAGGTCCCCGCCACTCCCTGGGGGTGCGCTAGGGTGACCAGATGTCCTGATTTTATAGGGACAGTCCCGATTTTAGGGTCTTTTTCTTATATAGGCTCCTATTACCCCCCACCCCGTCCTGATTTTTCACACTTGCTGTCTGGTCACCCTAGGGTGTGCACATGTGTGGGTCCCAGCTGCTCCCTGCCTATCTCATTAAAGCAGGTGTGCAGGGTTACTGCCCTGGAACTGCAGGGCACCAGTGGACGCGGGGCTAGGCTAGCTGGAGGCAAGGGGTGCAGGGCTGGCTACGGGCAGGGCAAGGGGTGCGGAGCTGGCAGGAGACAGGAGGGTGCGGGGTTGGCTGGAGGCAAGGGGGTGTGGGGCTGGCTGGAGACAGAGCAGTGGCTGACTGGAGGTAGGGGCTGGCTGCAGGCAGGGCGGGGGGGTGCAGGGCTGGCTAGAGACAGGGGCTGGCTGCTGGCAGGGCAGAGGGTGCGGCAGAGGCTGGCTGCGGGCAGGTGGTGTGGGAGTGGCTGGAGACAGGGGCTAGCTGCGGCCAGGACAGGGGGTGCGGCAGGGGCTGGCTGCAGGCAGGGGGTGCGGAGGTGACTGGAGGCAGGGCAGGGGGTGGCTGGAGACGGGGGCTGGCTGCAGGCAGGGTGCGCGGGGGTGGCTGTAGACAGGGGCTGGCTGTGGCCAGGGCAGGGGGTGTGGCAGGGGCTGGCTGCAGGCAGGGCAGAGGGTGCGGGGGTGGCTACGGGCAGGGCAGGAGGTGGCTGGAGATGGGGGCTGGCTGCAGGCAGGCAGGGGGTACGGGGGTGGCTGCGGGCAGGGTGGTGGGAGCTCATGGGGAGAGCAGCAGATTCAACTTGATTAGATTGCCAAGTCTTACTAAATAAAATGTGTTGTCGGCCATGATAGGATTTTTCTCATAACCCCTCTGATAAGAGCTCACATACCCCTAGGGGTACGTGTATCCCAGTTTGAAAACCACTGCACTGAAACAACCATCATCATTTAATGGAAAAAACCTCATTTACCTGAGTTTTATTCAGGTTTTGAAGATTTTTTTAAAAGTAGAGGTTTTTTTCTGCTGTAAAATTAGAATACTACTTGATAGTATCATCATCATCACTATTGTCTGTTTAGTAACGTGAAACAGAATCAGGCAATTTATTGAAGGAACTTTTGTACAGTGGATATATCTTTTACATATTCACAGAACACTATCATTTACTATAATGAAAATTTAGTTTTGAGTGTGGAATTCCCCCTGATGTCAAATGAAGATCAAAAAGAAGACTGTGTACCCAATGAAGAGAGCCCAACTTCATCACACTATCAAGAGCAAAGTGCTCAGGATCATCAATGTAGGCCACTTATTTTTAGAAGGGCTGCACTGAGATTGCATTTCTTCAAGACTCTAACATAATCTTGACTGCTAGAGGAGGAGGAGCCATTACTAGAGTTTGGAAAAGATCCCCTAGCATCTGTCTTTTAAAAAATTGGATCAGACTGTGAATGTTGAGTTAAATTGGTTGTTAAGCTTATGTAACCACCAACACCAGATGTGACTCTTCAGAGCACTGACACATCAACTTGGGAAATGCCAAAGGATAAACGTTTATAAAAGTTGTAGTTGTAAAAACTGTCAGAAATTATAACTTAAATTTTTAGTAATAAAATCTCCACTACCAGAAAAAAGTATATAAATATGTTACAACAGAGACTGATCATGTGTATTTTATTGACTATTAAAGTAGTTGTGGACAGAGCTGGATTAGGGGTTTGTGGGGCCCTGAGTCAGAGCACATGGGGGCCCCTCCTCACCCCTCTGCCTGCAGTCCCCTCCAAGCCCCCCCAGCACTCCTGCCAGAGAGCAGGATTGGGGAGCAAGAGCTTGCCCTGCTCCATCCGCCCAGTGCTCCTGCCCGGGTGTGGAGTCGGGGCACAGGGGGCTTGCCGTTCCCCTCCCACCTGGCGCTCCCCCAATCTCTGGCAGGAGCACCGGGCGGGCAGAACAGGTTGGGGGCGCTCGTGGCTAATCAGCCAAAAAAGATTAAAGAAACGAATAAGTAAATTGCTCTTCACAATCTTTAAACTAGGTGGATAGACTCAACTGTTTTATATTTGAGATAAAAACTAGGTCCAAACTAGATGATGTCTTTGGCTTAATAACTTCCCAGTTGTTCTTAGAGGCCAAAGTCCGATGCTCAAGTAGCAAAATGTCCAGATACCAATATATAGAAGAAGGTGCTTGTAGTTCACAGGAGAAGTTCACAGGAAATCTTTTGGCACAAGGTCACACATGAACTGATGTATAGATTTTTGAAGCCACTATTTTTGATCACATAAGGCAGCAGGGTCACTTCTAAGTAAGTTGCCACTGCTCTGTACACCCCCTTTATAGACATCATACAGCACAGCAAATTGAGCCAGAGCACGTGGGGTTACAATGATATAATTCCTCTGACTTTAATGGAATTATTCTAGAATTATTCAGTATTCTGCTGATACATGTGAAAGCAGATTTAGGCTCAAAGTGAGGTTCTATATCAAGGAGTAAATCAGGAGTAACATCACGGAAGTCAACAGAATTACACCAGCATAAATACAGGGTAATGAGAAGTGAGTCATGGGCAAAAAGGTTACAGTAACATAAAACCAGTACAAGTGACTATGGACTGTTCAGAAGTATTGATAGGCAAAATTTGAAAACATTGAGAATTTTAAATTGGATTAGAACCCAAAAGGTAAGGAGATAAATTCTGCTTTTACACTGTGTGCAGCCTCTTGGATGCTATACAAGGGTGCAAAGCAGAATGTGGCCCCAGATGTTTTATCCACACTTTGACCAGTGAGGGGCTAGAAAAGTGGAAGAATATATTTTTCATACAATTTCCAGTTCGCTCTCATTTTGGGCTAGTTGAAAATACCACAAGAGCCCCGCTCCACCCCCGCCCCCCCGCCCCTCCTTTCTGTTTCTGGACTCAGTCAAAACCAAAAATTGCAGAGGACTACGACAATTAAAACAAACAATCAAAGTTTCACTCAACTATTTTTCTTTTCTTTTCTTTTCTTTTCTTTTTTTAAATCCACAAATAAATAAATTCAGCTTCCGCACGGACAAAAGTTCCAATGGTGTGGGTTTTTAACAGCATCAGTTAACCTTTAAAACTAACTGTGCCAAATTCTAATGTCATTTATAACCATGAAATCTTACCAAAGCCACAATCTCTCTGAAGAATAGTACTGCACATAAAGAGCTCTCAAGACACAAGTACATATATCCTTACACAGAAAAAAAACTGTTAAAAACGACGGTAAGGTAGCAAAGTCCAACACTCAAAAGTCAGGAAATGCTAAAACTGATGTTCCCTGTGTGACCTTAATTTGGTCACTTGTGCCTGTGCACTATGGCACAGCCTTTACCTGTGTGATTCCATTCTATTTTTTCCAAGGAACCCCTGTCTCATTCAGTGCACAGGATGGACCTGCTCTGGGGATGCACCAGGACTGTGTAGGGAAAGAGTGTTGTCTGCAGGATCCCTGTTTCATTTGCTGCTGACGTTGAAAGGTGTATAATGAAGAAGGCAGGGTTGCAAGAAGAGAAAGGATGGTCTCATGGTTTAAGCAGCTGAATGCTGCCCTGGACTGCGAGATTCCATCTCTGCATCTGCCACAGATTTCCTGTGTGATGCTAGGCAAGTCACTTATACCACACTTTTCACAAGTGGCCACTAATTATGTGTTCCTTATTCTCTGGGTGCCCAACTTGAGACACCCGATTTGCAGAAGTGTTGAGCACTCATGCCTGCAACACAAGTCAGTGGGAGCTGTGTTTTGAAAATATAAAGTGCTATGTAATACTAAGGACACTAAAAATCAGTTCAAACTGGCACTCAGAATTAGTAGACACTTCATTTAAATCTCTCTGTGCCTCAGATTCCCATCAGTAAAATGGAGAATAATAGCACCCCTTATTTCACAAGTACATTGTGAAAATAAATTTATTCATGTTTATGAAGCACTCAAATACTATAGTGATGAATACTATAGAAATCCCATAAGGAAATGAATAATTCTGTCTTCAGAGGAGGGTTTGAATAGTGTCCAGTAAGCAAGCCAGGAGATTACATATTGAACAAGGATAAAAATATTGAATAGCAGCCCATTCAGTGAGCACTATCCGTCCTGAACACTAAATGTGGCAGTAGAAAACTGGAGACCTGTTTTGAAATGTGTATGATTATGTAATTGAAGTCTGTATCATAATATATACACCCAAAGGGGTGGAATTAAGATTGCATAGACAACCTTAATTTTGGCATTTCCTAATTACTCTGTGCTTGATTGTGCAACCTTAGTATTCTTTTAATTTTGGTTTCCTTGTGAGCACAGCCCAACAGACTGCCCTTGGTATGACAACCTGTGGGCAGAGACCAAATTATGGGGACACCCCTTACCCACCAAGCTGGATTCTTGTGGGTCGAGAATGGATGGACCTTATAACAAGATCCAAGACAAATACCCTTAGGGCAAGGAGGGGCAGAGGTCTAGTAGTACCTCTAGAAAAGGAGGGGAAGGGAGGGAAAAGACATTTTTCCACTGGAAAAAGGAAGGAGACATGTGACAGAGTCATGCGGGCTAGCACTCAAGCCAGCACTCTAGGCACCATTATTAGTATTAATTAGGTTCGCCTGGAGAATGCCTAATTGGACAAGGTGTACCTGACTCACTCACTAGCCCTGATCTGGCCTGGTAATGAGTCAATTAGCCCATTAGCAGGGAAGCTATATAAACGAACAGACAAATGCATGCTCAAGGGGGAAAAAGGAGAGGAACAGAAAGCTAGGCGAGCTTGACCAAGGGGTTCCTCTGATTAGACTCACTTTATTCCCCCTCCTCTATTTGGGACAAGGGGTTAGAAAGTTAAGATACACAGTGTCGAGAGGTATGGAGACACTCCTATGGATTGGTGGAAGGATTAAAATACTGTAAATAAACTGCACAGTGGTGTTTACAAGGAAGACATCTTAGTGCAGTCTGTGTTTGTGGAAGAGACGGGAGTGTGGCATGCTGACGTGTATAATAGAATAATTATAAAAAGTGCTAAATAATGCATTGCTGATTATGTCTTATGAAGACTATTAAAGAGATTGTAAGGGCTGTTCTTTGCTTACTCTGTTTTAAAATTGAGCAAAGCACAATGAATGAACAAAAACAGTTATATTCCCCACCCACTTAGAACAGACTATTTGAGTCCAGATTTGGGAAAGGAAAAGGAAGCAATAAATTTTTGCTTTAACTCACCACACGTTTTAATTGCACAGAACTCCCACGGGGTATCAGGGTCAAGAGTGTAGCACCACGGTCTTGGCTTGCCATCGGGATTGCGGCAGTAATTATCATCAAAGCCCTTGTCAGGATATCTGCAAACCATACCAACAAATGTGTTCAGCACGTCTGGCTGGCAACACTATACAGGCATGCACAAGATGTGTAAAGAACCAATTCCAGCTGAGACAAGTTTGATGCAGTGCCTGCTGGCTTGGGACCTGATCATGGGGGTTGGGGAATTCCCTCTACTCCCATAGAGGAAAATGAGGGTGAAACCTCCTAGGAAGCACTGAGCAGAATCAGGCCCTTGGACAGGGAGACTCAGCTGTGGTAACATGAAGGACACCAGATGGGGTAATTCAGCTAATTGCTTCACTCCACTTTAGAGCATGGCCATCCCTTGACAGACACGCAAGTCTCATTTTTTTTTTCCCCAAACAGCCAAATTAAGTGTGGATTATATAAACACTGCCTGGCATGCCAGACTCATTAAGAAAACAGGTTCTCTAGTGCAACAACCCTGGGTTCAAACTAGAAGCTATTTTCAATTGCTTTGTTACTAATGATAGCTCCATTTTGGTAACACAGCTTGTTCTAGGTCATGCCCTCATTTCCAGCATTGTGAAAAATATTTAAAACTTCCCTCTCCCTTTATCTTGTTAAGGTTTGAAACTGTCATGTTATTTTAATTGTTTCCATGTTTGTCTCGCCTCTGTTAAGCAGACAAGAGGGGGGAACATAATAAGGAGACTTACTTTATATAAATGGTCATAAGTAGCAGCCACAAACTTCCGAATGTGGGAATAAAAGTAAAATGCACTTATTGCCAATAAATGCAAAATGCTTTGGTTTTGCAGGTTTTTTTGCATGTTTGAAAGAGAACAAAAAGTAGGCTTGCCCAAGGGACTACTGTGAAAACTTATTTAAGGGGACAAAAATGTTAACTACTTTTGAACCTGAGACCTTCCTACAACTGCAAGCAGATGTGCTTCTCATGAGCACATGATTTACATGTGATTTACAAAGGTGTGCTGATGGAGTTCTCTACCCACCATACACTCATCCCAAAGTCTGTTTCTACAATCCTGCCTTCCTTGGGACAAATCACACTCCCTCTGCTACAGCAGGGTTTGAAAGATGGGGTTGGGAGAGAATTTGAAAGAGGGTTCAATCATTACTGTCATTGAACCCTGCAGAATGGGGCAAGGAGACAGGGCTATGGCAACATGAGATCCTTTTATCCGCAGTAGCAACTGTGCTCGACAATACTCATTACTGCTTCAAGACAATTACTAAGTTCTAAACTGGGAGAGGGGGTGAAGTTTAAAAAGTACCCCGATATCTCCCAGGACCTTCCTCTGACCCCCCACAACTGATCAGTCCCTGGAATGGGGACAGAATAAGGGGGTCAGATCATCAGAATCATTTCCCCTAAAGGCCATCATGTAACTGTACACTAAAGGCTCAATCCTGCAAGATGCTGAGCACTCTGGTCCCAATCCTGCAAGACACTTAGGCACAGACTTAACTTCAGTTGAATCATTTGAGCTTAACAGTCATCACCAGACTGCTCAGCATCTTGCAGGATCAAGCCATATAGACAGATAAACAGGGAAATTTCCAGCACTATCCACTGACTATTCTCAATGTCTATTATAGATAAACAGATGTATAGATTCAGATAGGATCTGCTCCATGCAAGGACTACAGATGACTATGGTTGCAGGAGGATGTTAGGGTACAAAGCTAGTCTGACTATTGTGAGTGGGGTGAGGCAGCAGGGAAAGAAGCCCTTTTTGACTTCCTCTAACCTTGGGGAACAGAAGAACTCCAGTTTACCTCCGTCATTTGCTCACATGCAGAGAGAGTGGGTGGGGAAAAAATTGTCCTTCCCAGTTACTGATTTTGCCTACAAGTGTTCTCAGATCTGCTTGCTTCTTTCCACGTCCTTGGGAGTCAGCTAGTACTATTTTAGTCCCTACAGCAGAAGACCATTTAGTGTGCCTTCCCCCACAGGTAGCCACAACTAGCAGGGATAAACTGGATGATGGGGTTGCAATCTGGCCCACCCAATCTCAGATTTATGTCACTGAGAATTATGTAATGGCCCTTTAAGAGTTAGTCTAGTCTCCAGGTCTCTTTCCCCCAAACATACCCAGGGCCATAGTCTGCTGCTTGGATCAGAGGAGGATCCTAAGGGTTCCAGAGATCTTTCAGATCCCCATTGCACCTCCTTAGTGATTTTTGTTTATTATTTGTTTTTCCCCATCCTACCCCTTAAGCAGCAGTAGGAATCTTGACTTCAATGGCTAAGAAAGCAACAAGACACTTCTCCAATGTCAGAGACACGTCCACTTCTAGGTTTGAAGAGAGTTAGCCATTGAAGTTCTGAATAGTACATATTTTTTTTCAAATAGACCAAGATTGCTTTTTAACATCAATGGACGATCCTTATTTATTTATTCATGTTGAAATTTACATCCCAAATGCATCCCTGACATGAGTATACTGTTGTAAATTAAATTACACCAGTGATTAATTTGGCCTTCTGATTTGTCACACTTAAAAAAAATTGAATGGTGTTTTGTGGGGGCTAAAGCTTTTACTGTTCATAAATATTCCAAATTTGTGTGTCCAGGGCTACAACCTTGTAGGTCAAGTTGTTGTATAAAGGGCATTGCCATACCAGAGATATAAATCAGGAGGTTGTAATGAAAAGACAGCCAGACTTTAAACTGTACTAGTACATCTTAGTATTTCTCTGCTATACATGAATATAAGCCACAGTCCTGCATTGTGCTCCATACAGAGGGACTGCAGTCCCAATGCCAAGCCACATCAACCTCAATGGGATTCCATGAAGGTGCAACAGTGTGTCTGTGCAGAGCACAACGCAGGATCCAAGCACCAGAATGAAACCCTAGCTCCCCTGAAATCAATGACAAAATTTCCATGGACATCAGTGATGCCAAGATGGTACCCTTAGGACAAGTCTACACTACAAAATTAAATTGACCTAAGTTACATTGACGTACAGCCACTACAGTAAATAAACTGGTTTAGCATGTCCATGCTATGCTCCTTGTGTCAGCGATGCTTGTCCTCAACAGGAGCACTTGCACTGGTTTAATTGCCAGCATGGGACATTGTGGGATGGCTTCTGAAAGGCAGCAACACTCAATGCAAGCAATAGCGTCCACATTGACACTGCGTCAGTCTAATTACATAGACCTAAGTGGTATGCCTCTTGTGGAGGTGGAGTTATGAAGTCGGTAAAGTGGGTGAGTTACATTGGTGGGAGCTACATTTTAGTGCCTTACATCGACCTAACTGTAATGCAGAGCAGGTCTCAGACTTTTTCCCCCCTGGGTAGCTTTCGTTTATTCACAGCCCTGAGCAACATAAATTATGCTGACATAAGTTGTAGTGCAGACATAGCTTAAAGCTACCCGTACCTTATTTTAAAGCATAATAACTATATTTCATTATTAATACTTGGTAGTTTATATGGACACATTCAGAGGAAGATCTCAGATACGTATTTTCTGATATGAATTAATCCCAACAACATTTTTGTGAGGTAGGTTAACATTATTTTACCTATTTTATAAATGGGCCTAGTTAAAATCAAATTTTTCAGCAAGGCTTGTTTCAGTATGAGCCCATGCAAGATTCCCCCTCCCTAATGCAGTAAGGGTTCAAAGGCCTTTATGTGTGGCCTAAACCCACCCACATAGCCTCTCCAGAAGGGAGTGTTAATGTTGCAGATGGTTGTCTGCACTTTGGTGAATTTCACCCACTAGAATAAAACCTTTCTTGTCTGCAGTTTTTTAATGCTATTTCTGACTCATTTTTTTGGCATTATATCCATAGTTCATCAACTTATTTTACAAAACATAAATCTATTATAAAATGCGGAATTTAGCCACTCACAATTGCTTTTCCAGGGTGAAAATCAGTGTTGATTTTTTTAACACCTTATGCAACATAAACTGGATAATTAACACCTTATGCAACATAAGACTAATAATTGCATAGGGTCTAGCTATTCATTATTGAAGTAAATGGATCTATTGTAAATTATTAATGTTGGAAGGCTAAATTCATCAGTATTTTTAAAGGTCTTTGAGATCTTTGGTAGGTGAAAGTATTACTGCTACTAGTAATTTTTATTGTTATTTATTTTGTTATGATATTAGGGTTTTTTCT
Organism: Dermochelys coriacea; assembly: GCF_009764565.3. Classification (NCBI taxonomy): domain Eukaryota; kingdom Metazoa; phylum Chordata; order Testudines; family Dermochelyidae; genus Dermochelys; species Dermochelys coriacea. The sequence goes on from NC_050068.2 coordinate 332,812,309, forward strand.
AGTGACATCACTTGCTCTGTGTATACAGACATACATATCCTCATCAGACCACGTAAATTCACATAGCATATTTCCATAAAGTTCAATGCAGCTGATTTAAACCAGCTGAAGTTAGGCCTAACGAGTACCAGAATGTGTGTAATTTTTAAAAGAAAACAGTGAAGTAGTATTTTACCTCTCTGGTCTGAATTTGTGCCTGTGTGGTCTCTGAAGGTCCCAGCGCTGGCATTCCTTGCCTGATTCAGTGTGATCCATTGGCCCTCTGTAACTTTCTCCATTGCAGGTCATGCATTCAACTGAAAACAAAAAATAGTGTGTTAGTAGCTCATAACACTAGTAGAAAGAAATTGCTGTCATAAACTCAAGCTGTCCTGCACAGAGTATTATAACATTATAAAAACAATACTTCCTAGATCATCAATTTCACACAGGTGTAAGAAATGCCCTTCAGAATAATGTCTCACTGTGGGTTCCTTTTAAGATGTTGTCAGATGTTTAGATTTGGTGCCAGATTAGTTCACCATCAAGTTACTTTGGATGCATCTGAATGGAAGTATTTAAGGCATATACATACCCAGCATCTTTCTTGGGCCTTTATAGAAATTAGTTTGAGTGTTAAACAAAGATCTAGATCTAAGTTTTGATAAAGCACACACTTTTTTCCATAAAGAACACAGAACCAGGGAGAAACAGAGACAGCCTGAAGAATACAAAGTTGAAATCTGTAAACACACAGTGACCCTAAGAGAAATGTAGGAATGATCTGGGTCAGGCGTGCCTGCTTAAAAGATGCCTGGGCCAGTAAGCTAAGAAACCACTCCTCATAGATTCATAGACTTTAAGGCTAGAAGGGACCATCATGACCATCTAGTCTGACCTCCTGCACATTGCAGCCCACAGAACCTCATCCACCCATTTCTGTAATAAACCCCTAACCTGTGGCCGAGTTACTGAAGTCCTCAAATCATGATTTTAAGACTTGATGTTACAGAGAATCCACTATTTACACTAGTTTAAACCTGGCGAGTGGCCTATGCCCCATGCTGCCAAGAAGACATAAAAAACTCCCGGGTCTCTGACAATCTGACCCAGGGGAAAATTCCTTCCTGACCCCCAATATGGCGATCCATTAGACTCTGAGCACATGGTGCTACTGCAGTTGGTTCCTCCTGCATTCAGAGAAGCAGGATGATGACATTCCTTATAGATAAACAAGACTTCATCAAAGAGTGTATCCGACTCCATCATCAATTTCTGCTCCCAACTGAAATATCCCCAGGGCCCTGAACTTTGGGTCACAAAGGGGTAACTAATTTATATATACACATTACATTTACATATAATATACATTCACATTGAAATATAAAAATCACTTAGGGCTTGTCTACCCCTAAAAACATTGTAGTGGCATAGCTGCGCTGCTGCAGATGAGCTGCTGTACTGCTTCAGTGTAGACACTACCTATGCTGACAGGAAGGATTCTCCAATTGGCGAAAGTAATCCACCTCTCCAAGACGCAGTAGCTAGGTTGATGGAAGAATACTCAAGGACTTCGGTCAGTTTAACTATGCCACTCACCCTGGAAAATCCACATCCCTGATCACTGTAGCTAAATTAACCTAATTTTCTAGTGTAGACCAAGCCTTAGAAAATGATAATTTAGGCAGTTAGAGAATTAATTCTTCAATAAAATCGTATAATATCAGCGTTGGAAGGGACCTCAGAAGGTCATCTAGTCCAACCAGGACCAATCCCCAATTTATGCCCCAGATCCCTAAATGGCCCCCTCAAGGATTGAACTCACAACCCTTGGTTTAACAGGCCAATGCCCAAACCACTGAGCTATCCCTCCCTCCATCATCAACCAAGAAGCCCTTGATCTTGCTTTCAACTGCAGGTCTAATCCCAGCTGGAGTGTACTTTAGATTCAGGCTGTAAATTTTGGTTCTTGGTCCAACAGAGCCTGGATTTATTAGCCTTCCTAGCATACCGCAAAGCTTACTCCAAATGCCAGAGGTAAAAGAAGAGAATGGGCTGATTAGCAGGGTAGTGGGACTTGGATTTGAGGTAAATAAGGCAGTCATATTAATATATTCCTGAATTGTGGAACTGCTGAACCCAACACTTAGAATCAATATATTGAATATCATTGACCACATTTTGTGAAGTGCTGAAGGGAAGGCATGAGATTTAATGCTGTAAACATCAAAACAAATAAATCACTATAAGAGGAAAGGAACAGCTTCCATATGAGGAGAGAATAAAAAGCATGGGATGGTTCATCTTAGAAAAGAGACGACTAATGGGGGATATGATAAAGGACTATAAAATAATGAATAGTGTGGGGAAAATGAATAGGAAAGCGTTATTTACCCCTTCACATAACACAAGAACTAAGAGTGACAGAATGAAGTTAATAGGCAGGAGGTTTACTGGAAGTATTTCTTCACACAATACACAGTCAACCTGTGGAACTTGCTCCAAGGGATGTTGTGAAGGCCAAAAGTGTAACTGGGTTCAAAAGAGAATTAGATAAGCTAATAGAGGACAGGTCCATCAATGGCTACTAGCCAAAATGGTCAGAAATGCAACACCACACTCAAGGTGTCCCTTCACCTCCAACTGACGGAAGCTGGGACTGGACAACAGGGGATGGCTCACTCAAAATTTCCTTGTTCTGTTCATTCAGTGGCACAGGCCACTGTCAGAAGACAGGATGAATCATCAGTCTTACCCAGCATAGCTATTCTTATGTTCTTATTTATAAATATCAGTTTAAATTGGAAGGCACCCAATCAGAATGCTCTACAGCAATGGGACTAAATCGGGGGGCCCAGATAATCTTCATTCAAGAATATTAAAGGAATTGGCACCTGAAATTGCAAGCCCATTAGCAAGAATTTTTAATGAATCTGTAAACTCAGGAATAGTACCGAATGATTGGAGAATTGCTAATATAGTTCCTATTTTTAAGAAAGGAAAAAAAAGTGATCCAGGTAACTACAGGCCAGTTAGTTTGACATCTGTAGTATGCAAGGTCCTGGAAAAAATTTTGAAGGAAAAATTAGTTAAGGACATTGAAGTCAATGGTAAATGGGACAAAATACAACATGGTTTTACAAAAGGTAGATCGTGCCAAACCAACCTAATCTCCTTTTTTGAAAAAGTAACAGATTTTTTAGATAAAGGAAATGCAGTGGATCTAATTTACCTAGATTTCAGTAAGGCATTTGATACCGTGCCACATGGGGAATTATTAGTTAAATTGGAGAAGATGGGGATCAATATGAACATCAGAAGGTGGATAAGGAATTGGTTAAAGGGGAGACTGCAACGGGTCCTACTGAAAGGCGAACTGTCAGGTTGGAGGGAGGTTACCAGTGGAGTTCCTCAGGGATCGGTTTTGGGACCAATCTTATTTAATCTTTTTGTTACTGACCTTGGCACAAAAAGTGGGAGTGTGCTAATAAAGTTTGCAGATGATACAAAGCTGGGAGGTATTGCCAATTCGGAGAAGGATCGGGATATTATACAGGAGGATCTGGATGACCTTGTAAACTGGAGTAATAGTAATAGGATGAAATTTAATAGTGAGAAGTGTAAGGTTATGCATTTAGGGATTAATAACAAGAATTTTAGTTATAAGCTGGGGACGCATCAATTAGAAGTAACGGAAGAGGAGAAGGACCTTGGAGTATTGGTTGATCATAGGATGACTATGAGCTGCCAATGTGATATGGCTGTGAAAAAAGCTAATGCGGTTTTGGGATGCATCAGGAGAGGCATTTCCAGTAGGGATAAGGAGGTTTTAGTACCATTATACAAGGCACTGGTGAGACCTCACCTAGAATACTGTGTGCAGTTCTGGTCTCCCATGTTTAAAAAGGATGAATTCAAACTGGAGCAGGTACAGAGAAGGGCTACTAGGATGATCCGAGGAATGGAAAACTTGTCTTATGAAAGGAGACTTAAGGAGCTTGGCTTGTTTAGCCTAACTAAAAGAAGGTTGAGGGGAGATATGATTGCTCTCTATAAATATATCAGAGGGATGAATATAGGAGAGGGAGAGGAATTATTTAAGCTCAGCACCAATGTGGACACAAGAACAAATGGGTATAAACTGGCCACCAGGAAGTTTAGACTTGAAATCAGACGAAGGTTTTTAACCATCAGAGGAGTGAAGTTTTGGAATAACCTTCCAAGGGAAGCAGTGGGGGCAAAAGATCTATCTGGCTTTAAGATTCTACTCGATAAGTTTATGGAGGAGATGGTATGATGGGATAATGGGATTTTGGTAAGTAACTGATCTTTAAATATTCAGGGTAAATAGGCCAAATCCCCTGAGATGGGATATTAGATGGATGGGATCTGAGTTACTATAGAAAATTCTTTCCTGGGTATCTGGCTGGTGAATCTTGCCCATATGCTCAGGGTTTATCTGATTGCCATATTTGGGGTCGGGAAGGAATTTTCCTCCAGGGCAGATTGGAGAGGCCCTGGAGGTTTTTCGCCTTCCTCTGTAGCATGGGGCATGGTTGACTGGAGGGAGGCTTCTCTGCTCCTTGAAGTTTTGAACCATGATTTGAGGACTTCAATAGCTCAGACATGGGTGAGGTTTTTCATAGGAGTGGTGGGTGACATTCTGTGGCCGGCGCTGTGCAGGAGGTCGGACTAGATGATCAGAGTGGTCCCTTCTGACCTTAGTATCTATGAATCTATGAATTACATTGACCAACGTTTCTTACAGATTGTCACATGAGCATCATTTGAAAGGTGAAACAAAAATTTATTTTCAGAATTCATCCTCAAATCCAGTATCTAGCTACATATAAAGTACTAAAGTCAACTCGACAATAACTATGGACCTGCAACGGGTGCTTTCATAATGTACTGATCACAACAGAAATTGTTAGATGATCTGTAGTGGACTAGAGAGCTATTCAAATTACCTAATTTGTGTGATAAGCATATCACTACTCAAACATCTCTTGCTAAATCATTCTTAAGAATTGAGCCGTTCTTTGTTCAAAGCCCATATATAAATACTCTCTAATAACAGTTACACACTTGCTTCCAGGGCAAAAGAGACTTTTCTATGGTATCAACTGTGTCATGTTACCTTCTGAACAGAGAGGAATGTCACAGACTTCATGGCGTATCTCTGGATTGCTTGTAAAACACCAAGGCCCTCCTTCTTCCCCTCGGGGATTCCGACAGTAGTTTTCCTGCAGGTCTTTACCCCGATAGCTCGAAGGCAAAAAGCTAGTTTTAAAATGACAATCATTACAGTATAAGAGCATGCAAACTTCATTGTGAATCTTATTGTATTCATGAACAGTTACAGCTTATCAAAAACTCTTGCTTGCTTCCCCACCACGCTACATGTGCCTGCACACACATCCATATACCTCTACCTTAAACCATATACATTCTCATTTTAAGATATGACAAGACCAAAGCTAAATTCAGCCATCTTTATTCCTGTGGAGTAATACCTTACTTAGCAACTAACTCCACTGATTTCACCCCAGGGTCTCCTACATTTAAATGTGCTTGTCAAATAGTTGCAGAGTTGAAGTAATGTAATTAAGTTTATCACATAAGTGAGGTCATTTAACAGTAATCTAATCCACTAAATTTCCATTGTGTTCAGTACATATAGACACAGATAGATCTATTTCTATGGGGTAACTTGTGCGATAAAGTGCTAAACAACCTGAATAAAGATAGCAGAAACTGTCCCTTAGATTCGCAAAAAGAAAAGGAGTACTTGTGGCACCTTAGAGACTAACAAATTTATTAGAGCATAAGCTTTCGTGAGCTACAGTTCACTTCATCGGATGCATTTGGTGGAAAATACAGAGCGGAGATTTATATACACACACAGAGAACATGAAAAAATAGGTTTATCATACACACTGTAAGGAGAGTGATCACTTAAGATAAGCCATCACCAGCAGCAGGGGGGGGGAAAGGAGGAAAACCTTTCATGGTGACAAGCAAGGTAGGCTATTTCCAGCAGTTAACAAGAATATCTGAGGAACTGTGGGGGGTGGGGTGGAGAAATAACATGGCGAAATAGTTTTACTTTGTGTAATGACTCATCCATTCCCACTCTCTATTCAAGCCTAAGTTAATTGTATCCAGTTTGCAAATTAATTCCAATTCAGCAGTCTCTCGTTGGAGTCTGTTTTTGAAGCTTTTTTGTTGAAGGATAGCCACTCTTAGGTCTGTAATCGAGTGACCAGAGAGATTGAAGTGTTCTACAACTGGTTTTTGAATGTTATAATTCTTGACGTCTGATTTGTGTGCATTCATTCTTTTACGTAGAGACTGTCCAGTTTGGCCAATGTACATGGCAGAGGGGCATTGCTGGCACATGATGGCATATATCACATTGGTAGATGCGCAGGTGAACGAGCCTCTGATAGTGTGGCTGATGTGATTAGGCCCTATGATGGTGTCCCCTGAATAGATATGTGGACAGAGTTGGCAACGGGCTTTGTTGCAAGGATAGGTTCCTGGGTTGGTGGTTCTGTTGTGTGGTTGCTGGTGAGTATTTGCTTCAGATTGGGGGACTGTCTGTAAGCAAGGACTGGCCTGTCTCCCAAGATCTTAATTAATTAATTAATTAATTAGCAAACTGGATACAATTAACTTAGGCTTGAAGAGAGACTTGGAATGGATGAGTCATTACACAAAGTAAAACTATTTCCCCATGTTATTTCTCCCCCCCACGCCACCCCCCACTGTTCCTCAGATATTCTTGTTAACTGCTGGAAATAGCCTACCTTGCTTGTCACCATGAAAGGTTTTCCTCCTTCTCCCCCCCCCCCCCCCCCCGCTGCTGGTGATGGCTTATCTTAAGTGATCACTCTCCTTACAGTGTGTATGATAAACCCATTGTTTCATGTTCTCTGTGTGTGTATATCAATCTCCCCTCTGTTTTTTTCCCCACCAAATGCATCCAATGAAGTGAGCTGTAGCTCACGAAAGCTTATGCTCTAATAAATTTGTTTGTCTCTAAGGTGCCACAAGTTCTCTTTTTTTTTGCGAATACAGACTAACACGGCTGCTACTCTGAAACCTGTCCCTTAGATTGTGTGTTCTCAGTCCAGGTGGATCACTTTTCTTTATGGATAGATGGGAGAGCTGTACTGAAACTGTCTTTTGTTGTAATATGGGTTTACAGTATGAAAACCAGTGTATGACAACTACTGACCCAGACTCTTAACATATTATAAAAAAATACCCTCCATTATATTTTACACTTGGGGTAACAGGCATTGCATTCTGGAATGTGTTTCCATTCTGTTCCTATATAAACTTTGACATTCTGATGCTGCGTAAGGAGACCAGGTAGGAAATTAGCATCATGCTCCTGCACAGTTTTGGAACAACACCTTCAACCATCAAACTAAGTGAAGTATTTAAGACATTACTTTACCCACTTTGTCCCTCTCATATCCTGTAACCAACATGGCTGCAACAACACTGCAAACAACAATGGAAGATATATTTTGCCATCTGACTTGGAAACTCCATAGCACGAAGAAAATGGAAGACAAACTTAACAGCAACATCTACTTCCTGAGCAAATGCAAGAAATAAAACAACATCCCCAGAGAACTTCCACCTATAACCCTCTGACAACCACATACAACTCTCAACAGCTCTGCAAAAGGATTTCAGAAAAATTGAGGCGCAATCTCCTGCATCTCACATATTCTGGAAGGGACTATCTCAAATGAGAAATCATCACATGCTCCCATACAGTGGAAGGGAAAAGTCATGAAACCTACCTGGAGGTCATACAAGAAACCCAAAACAACTATCAAAAAAATCCTGGTGACAGCCATGTAACACAAAAACAAAAGTGGAACCATCTATAACAACAACAACGCCACAACCCACAGAACTTCACCTCCAGGATAAACCAGGGCACCAGGACCTACCACATGGACACTACACAACAGCCCAAAATCATCAACCTATCACAACTACCCTAACTGGAACTGAATTACTGTATTCTCCAACAGATTGAACTTCTCTCCCACCACTGAAACTGATATCATACTGACATGTAGAGAACTGGAAGAATTCTTTCACTGATGCTGTCTCAAAGAATTACTTCACAACACAGTTGATCTCAGCCAGAACTACCATATCCCCACCGACAGTCATAAGAAAAAAGAATTATCTGACTGGACACCCATCAGTGGAGGAAATGACACACTTGATCTTTACATCACAAAAGACTGGAATCCTGAAACATCATATTCCACCACAATCTCTCCACGGCCAAGAGGTCCGCTATACAGTCCCTGAAATCCAGCCAACATACAGTGAACAGAGCAGCAAACAAAGTGAATGCCCTCATAGTGTTCATCTGTGATGAGTACATCAATAAGGCCAACTGACAAATCTTCAACACCACCCTCCTATAAGGAATTAAAAAAAGACACCCACACCACAAAGGAATTTAAGGATATCATCAAATCTTTCCCCAGACAACTCCAAGAGAAACTCTACAACCTCCTCCCCCATGAACCTACCCCAGGGAACTTCTACATGTTCCCCCAAGATACACAAACTAGGGAAACCAGCCAGACCCATCATATCTGGCCACAGCATGCTTATGAATATGAGAACTCACAGAAATCATTCTCAAAACACTCACCACAAAAAGGGCAAGTTTTCTCCAGGACACAAGCAACTTCATCCAGAAACTTCACAACATTAACAATCTCCCTCAGAACATCATACTTGCCACCATGGATGTCACCTCCCTATCTACCAACATCTCTCACCATGACAGCCTCTCTGCCTGTGTCAGATATCTTCACAACAATGAACGACATTCAGATATCCACCCAAAACACATTGAACTCATCCATTTCATCCTCATCCTTAAGAACTTTACATTCAACAAGCACTTTTTTCCAAACCATGGGAACAGCCATGAATAGTAGGATGGTTCCCCAATATGCCAGCCTCTTCATAGGTCACATCAAGGAAGCATTTCTGAAAATATGCACCACAAACCAATGAAATACCTGATATACATCAATGATATTTTCATCATCTGGACAGATGACCTAAACTCCCTCAGAAATTTTCACCACAACTTCACCAACCACCACCCATCCTTCATTCTCTTTAGAACACTCCCATACAGCATCAACTTCCAGGACACCATGAGCAGCATCTGCAATGGAAAACTACAGAAAACTATACACAAGAAGCCCATAGATCACCAGACTTACCTCCAAAGATCCAGTAACCACCCCAGACACACCAAGAAATCTGTTGTTATCTACAGCCAGGCAATCAGATACCACAGAATATGCTCCAAGAATAAAGCCTGGGATACACACCTTCACACACTTAAAACAACCTTCACCAAACAAGGACACTCCACCAGAGAAATAGATTGCCTCATGGAATAGGTTACATAAACACCTCAAGAGAACCTGCTTCAATACAGAAAAAAACCCCAAAACATTGACTGTATACCCTTAGTTGTCACTTACCACCCCACACTGGAACTCTCATGAGACATCATCAAATAATTACAACTCATACTTGATGGGGACCATGTCCTGAAATAAATCTTTCCCAAACCCCCTCTTCTGGCCTTCAAACAACCACCAAAGCTCACCAAGCTCATAATCAGAAGGATGCTACCTATAGACCAGGACTTACCAACTCAAAGCAGCACCAGACCCTGCCAAAACAACAGATGCAAAACATGCAGACATAGGTCCACTGCTGCAATGATCAACACCACCCACAACACACCTTTCAAGAGCCATGAGTCCTATAAATGTATACCACGACATGTGGTGTACCTCATCCAATGTATCAAATATCCCATCCTTGAACTTGTCCCTGCTCAGATTTAAATCAAAACCTGTTCCAGTACAAGGATTTAAAGTAAAATGAAGCTCCAGAACCAATCTGTGAGCTTTGGGGCACTGGACAAATCCAACTAAGTTTGTAACATTGGGCCTGACGTAGCAGAGACAGTCATGTCCTGAGATGGATATTGGCAAAAACAGAGGGTTCGGTCAGAAATTAGGAAGAAGGTGACATCCACCATGTCTGCAATAATTAAATTTAAGAAACTTAAGAAAAGGTTGGAGTTTGGGTTCTGGTTCTTTTTATGAACTGGAGTGATATTTGAATCATTTCTTAAGTTTCCAGAATCTGTTTGCCCATGTCTAATTCATGTTTTAGTCCCATTCTTGTTTTAGTTCCATTTGCAGTGAAAAAAGATGAGGCTTTGTGAAAAGTGAAAGAATAATTTTTGGAATCAAATCATAGATTCATAGATTCATAGATACTAAGGTCAGAAGGGACCATTCTGATCATCTAGTCCGACCTCCTGCACAGCGCAGGCCACAGAATCTCACCCACCCACTCCTATGAAAAACCTCACCCATGTCTGAGCTATTGAAGTCCTTAAATCATGGTTCAAAGACTTCAAGGAGCAGAGAAGCCTCCCTCAAGTCAACCATGCCCCATGCTACTGAGGAAGGCGAAAAACCTCCAGGGCCTCTCCAATCTGCCCTGGAGGAAAATTCCTTCCCGACCCCAAATATGGCAATCAGATAAACCCTGAGCATATGGGCAAGATTCACCAGCCAGATACCCAGGAAAGAATTTTCTATAGTAACTCAGATCCCATCCATCTAATATCCCATCTCAGGGGATTTGGCCTATTTACCGTGAATATTTAAAGATCAATTACTTACCAAAATCCCATTATCCCATCATACCATCTTCTCCATAAACTTATCGAGTAGAATCTTAAAGCCAGATAGATCTTTTGCCCCCACTGCTTCCCTTGGAAGGTTATTCCAAAACTTCACTCCTCTGATGGTTAAAAACCTTCGTCTGATTTCAAGTCTAAACTTCCTGGTGGCCAGTTTATACCCATTTGTTCTTGTGTCCACATTGGTGCTGAGCTGAAATAATTCCTTTCCCTCTCCTGTATTTATCCCTCTGATATATTTATAGACAGCAATCATATCTCCCCTCAACCTTCTTTTAGTTAGGCTAAACAAGCCCAGCTCCTTAAGTCTCCTTTCATAAGACAAGTTTTCCATTCCTCGGATCATCCTACTAGCCCTTCTCTGTACCTGCTCCAGTTTGAATTCATTCTTTTTAAACATGGGAGACCAGAACTGCACACAGTATTCTAGAAAGAAAAGGAGTACTTGTGGCACCTTAGAGACTAACAAATTTATTAGAGCATTATTATTATTATTATTATTAGAGCATTAGAACAGTATTCTAGGTGAGGTCTCACCAGTGCCTTGTATAACGGTACTAAAACCTCCTTATCCCTACTGGAAATGCCTCTCCTGATGCATCCCAAAACCGCATTAGCTTTTTTCACAGCCATATCACATTGGCAGCTCATAGTCATCCTATGATCAACCAATACTCCAAGGTCCTTCTCCTCTTCCGTTACTTCTAATTGATGCGTCCCCAGCTTATAACTAAAATTCTTGTTATTAATCCCTAAATGCATAACCTTACACTTCTCACTATTAAATTTCATCCTATTACTATTACTCCAGTTTACAAGGTCATCCAGATCCTCCTGTATAATATCCCGATCCTTCTCCGAATTGGCAATACCTCCCAGCTTTGTATCATCTGCAAACTTTATTAGCACACTCCCACTTTTTGTGCCAAGGTCAGTAACAAAAAGATTAAATAAGATTGGTCCCAAAACCGATCCCTGAGGAACTCCACTGGTAACCTCCCTCCAACCTGACAGTTCGCCTTTCAGTAGGACCCGTTGCAGTCTCCCCTTTAACCAATTCCTTATCCACCTTCTGATGTTCATATTGATCCCCATCTTCTCCAATTTAACTAATAATTCCCCATGTGGCACGGTATCAAATGCCTTACTGAAATCTAGGTAAATTAGATCCACTGCATTTCCTTTATCTAAAAAATCTGTTACTTTTTCAAAAAAGGAGATTAGGTTGGTTTGGCACGATCTACCTTTTGTAAAACCATGTTGTATTTTGTCCCATTTACCATTGACTTCAATGTCCTTAACTAATTTTTCCTTCAAAATTTTTTCCAGGACCTTGTATACTACAGATGTCAAACTAACTGGCCTGTAGTTACCTGGATCACTTTTTCTTCCTTTCTTAAAAATCACTGGAAAGTTTCTATCAATGTACCCTTACCTTGGGATTATCTGAATATAGTGAGGATATTTTGTAATATTATATATTTATAAATTTTAAAAGAAGACTATATGGCTCATAAGACTAGCAATGACAATCAGAGCCATTCATCTCTTGGTCACTGATTTATAGCCGTCTCAGCCAAGCTGTTAATGAGCAATGCCAGAATATGTCTTTGGTAGTATACGGAATAGTTGCTGTTCTTAGTACAGTAGTTAATGGATGTGTCTCTATACTGTAAAAACAGCCTTTGGTTACTACTAACTGTCACCCTTGTTGGCAGTCTTATCAGAGAGACCAGACTGAGCGGGCATAGAGTCTAAATGTTACTCTACCCTCCAGATGAGAACACAACTGAGACACAATGAGTTAGCACATGAAGAAGCTTGATGTGTTCCTGGCAGATATCTACTCTATGAATAACCAAAAGATCATATCCATGGCTCTCAGTCTTGCACTTTTCACAGCATAATATTGACTCTTTTCTTTAAAAAGCTAATTCAACTTCTTTTCTACACACTCTTGGAGTAAAAGGGTTTATACAAAGAGAGAAACAAAGGCATAAGATGTGATTCCACAGGTCATTGCAGTCAGCAGAAAGATTCCCATTGAGTTCAATGGATTTTGGATCATTCCCATAGGGAGGTAGGACTGCAGTAAAGTAAAAAATATATTTCCTGTGTTTAGTGATGAACCCTTTGGAGCGAGTACTTCAGGCTGTACCTTAGGACTTGTTTAGACTAGGGATTTGCTCTAATTACAGCCACTGATGTAGCAGGACTGGTGAAACTCCCAGTGTAGACAGGAAAAGACACTATTTGCACTAGTAGAGCTTACCCCTGCTTGAAACTGGGGCAAATTCTCCAGAGCTAATTAGCTACTCTTCTTGTCTCTGATGGGGGTTGCAGTAGTGTTACGGCTGTCATCAGTGCAAATCCCCAATTTAGAAGAGACTACACTTTCATTTTACTCTTTAAACTGAATTAACCAGGTGTTGCACTCATTTAGCAGAACTGATCCAACTCATACAAGAAGTACAAGAACAGCTTATAGTTGCTGCCTCAGCTGGCTAACTGCACGGTATGAATGAATAACAAAAGGGGGAAAAAAGGAAAATCCCTGCCCACTCCCACACCACCAAAAATGTATTTGGTGTCTTTTTTTAACCTTTGGTTAATTAAGTCTTGGAACAGATTGAGGTGGAAAATACCCATTACTCACATCCTGGTTGCAATCAGCACAATGTTGTAGCATAATTTAATGGGAGTTTTTCCTTTTCTTGGTCCTTGGAGAGAATCATTTTCCTCATTTTACCGTATTTCATTTTATTATTTTACCATCAGAGAGTCTCTCAGCTCAAAAATAACCATTACAAAAGCCTGGCACCAGTCAATCCAAATTACCCGAGGATCAGGATCAAAACCATTTCTGAAATCATTCATACTGTACAGCATTATCCAAGCTGGCAGAAGAAGATGCACAAGCAGCATCAGCAGATACTACAGCACCATGGTGGGAAGAGAGAAAGATGAGAACCAGCCAGGGTTAGCCCTCTTCAGACACAAAACTGTTCACTAGGACCCATGTAGCACAACCTCTCCCCAAGTCATGTGAGCTCAGGAAAGAAAGAATCTTCAGGGTGCAAGCCAGAAACACAAGCCAGCAGGAGTAGCTAAAGAAGCAATTTCAGCCACTGATGAAGTCATTCTGGAACGAACAAGAAGCCTGCAAACCATCATTCCATTCATTTTGCTCCTATATCTCTTTGAACCTGCCCATGTCTGTCTTGTCTATTTAATTTGTAATCTCTTCAGAGCAAGAAATGTCATTGTTCTATATTTGTACAGTGCCTAGAACAATGGGGCCTAGGGTTGCCAACCCTCCAGGTTTTGCCGGGAGTCTCCCGGAATCAGGCCTTATCTGCCAGAGGCTTCTGAAGCCAATACGGGAGATTTTAGGGCGCTAAAAGTTTGGCTGCACAGTGGGACTAAGGTAGGCTCTCTACCTGCCCTGGCCCCGCGCCACTCCCAGAAGTGGCTGGCACATTCCTGCGGCCCTTGGGGATGGGAGGGGGGAGGCAGGGAGGTCTCTGAACGCTGCCCCAAGCGCCGATTCCACAGCTCCCATTGGCCAGGAACTGTGACCAATGGGAGTTGCGGGGGCAGCGTTTGCAAGCAGGGGCAGTGCATGGAGCCCCCTGCCCACCCCAGGGGCCACAGGAGTGTGCAAGCCACTTCCGAGAGTGGTTTGAGGCCAGAGCAAGCAGGGAGCCTGCCTTAGCCCCACTATGCTGCTGACTGGGAGCCACCCAGGTAAGTGCCGCCCAGCCTGAGCCCGCACCTCCTCCTGCACTCCAATCCCCTGATCCAGCCCTGAGCCCCTTCCTGCCCCCAAACTACCTCTCAGAGCCTGCACCCTAACTCCCTGCCCCAGCTCAGAGCCCCCTCTTGCACCCAAACTCCCTCCCAGAGCTTGCACCCCACACCCACTCCTGTACCCCAACCCCCAGCCCCAGGCTCAGCCCAGACCCCCTCCCACACTCCAAACCCCTTGGCCCCAGCCCAGAGTCTGCACTCCGTCCTGCTACCCAACCTCCTGTCCCAGCCCAGTGAAAGTGAGTGAGGGTGGGGGAGAGTGAGTGATGGAGGGAGGGGGGATGGAGTGAGCAGGCTGGGGCCTCAGAGAAGGGGTGAGGCAGGGGTGTTTGTGTTTCTGTGATTAGACAGTTGGCAACCCTAATGGGGCCCCAGGTTTGGTTGGGGCATCTAGGCACAACTGGAATATAGAGTAATAACAATAGCATAATCATTTTAACATCAAAGCACAACATTCCAGAGTCTGGAGTAAGTACAAGTTTTGAGGAAAAGCTTATGCAAAATTAGTAAACCTATTTTTTTCCATCACAAATGCCACCTTGTGATAACCAGATGTTGTGACCCAATAACTCCCACCGTACTTGTTAGTAAATTCCAAACACTCCACTCTTTGCTTCTGTCCCATCTCACTCAAGCCTCCAATGATGAAATCAAATTTTCTGATGTTGAGAAACAAAATTAGCATGCGACCACCTTGTTTATCGTGACCTTTTCAAACAAAATCTATTGCGCAAGGCGAGAGGAAGTCAGCTTCACAGAATGCTTCTCAGATGCTGCGGCCATCCAAATTCATTACTACAATGCAAAAGTAAAACTGCTAAAGATATTAACCAAATACATTTACAGTAAATCAAGTGCCTGTATCCTGCTACCACTAACCTCAATGGGAGTTTTGCCACTGATGCCGAAGAAAGTAGTATCTGAGAATGATTCTGAAAGGTGCTGAGTGCTGAAGTCTCAGGTGCTGCATGAGCTAAGCTCTGAGTTCCTTTCAGGATCAGGCCCTAAGCTCAAGAATTAAGTCCTATAGCTACTGTACCATTCTCCAATTATTGCTGTGTTATTATTTAATTTTATATATTATATATGTAATCCTAAATCTGAAAGGAAATATAAACCAAAACAATTCTGTGTGCATTTATTATGACTAATTCTAAAAACGATAGCCAGTACCCTCAAATCCTCTACCATTTGCTTGCAACTCTGCTTTAAGGCCTACTTCCTCTGAGAACCTCTCTCATGAGTGAGGTTAGTTTCTAAACCGTACTTAAAAGGTCAGAGTGGTAATGCTCCTCTGGAAATGAATGGGAAGTTATTCATTGATTTGTTTATTGATTTCAAATATGTATCTCAGGCTTGAGGTACTTTAACAAAGCTTACAATCCACCAGATTTGCAACATGAACCAAACTATAAAAATAATTGCAAGCACCTAGAACCGATAAACTAACACCCCCAAATCTGCCACTCTATATTTGTAAAACTATCCCTTTCCCAAAGGCCTGGGGGGAAGTCAAAAGATTGGCTTTGCAGCATTTTACAGTGCCCTGGAAATTTAAGAGAAAAATTCTGTTCTCAATTACTGTTCACTAATGTAAATCTGGAGTAACTTCACTTGTAAGTGTAAATGAGGACAGAACTTGGCTCTCGCATCTTTAACATCAAATTTTAGATCTCTAATGTCAAAAGGGATATCTAATGGATCATCTCATCCAGAACATGTATAGATAGCTGTAAACATATGATACACTGACTTTAAAATATATAGAGACTTTGATGGTTCCCAGGGTTGGTATTATGATTCCAGTGTGGTTAACTCCCATTTAAAAAAGAAATAGCCTAATTGGTTAGATGGATTGGTTGGATTTGAATGCTAGGGCCATCAGCAGAAAGGAAGGAAAAGACTGCTCTATAATCCTCCTGAGCAGCCCTAATACAGCTCCTTGCTCCCACCCTCTGTTCACCTCTCATCATTTGTCCTCTCTTCACTGTCCACAGCTGCAAGACTCAGCTGGCTGGACACACCTTTAATCAGCACCTTCCTTCAGAGCAAAATGCGGTGCAGGTTAGAAATCCTACACCCATCATACTTCCACTCAGTGCATTCCAGAAGCAGCATCCTCCACTGAGTAATCTTCGTGCAGCAGCACTTACCTCCACCCAACCCCCGTAGCAATTTCCTTCCAGAAATACACCCCAACTCCCTCCACCCAGCACAAGCATCTACCCAGCAGCAGCCAGAAGCACAAAAAAGCACTCTGTAGCCCCCACCTCCACCCCATTTCTGAAATATACACCGTCATGCTATCTTGGGGCATTTATGATTGTTAAAAGTAATCTCAATATTTAACATTTGCATCTATAAAAGATAATTAACTTGGGGCCCTGGCAAAAGAGAATACGACTGTTTTGGATCACGGGCAGAGAAAGTTTGTAGATCCTCAGATTTCTTTAATTGTTTGATCTGGGATATGAATTAGGCCATAACTAGGTTACAGAATTCAATGGAGCAACTCAGTTACTCAATGGCATAACTGAATTCAGAATCTGGTCTACCATCTTTCCCAAACATCCTTCATTTTAAATATAGGTTGGTAACTGAAAGGTCATTTCAGAGAGTGACGGGTGAAATGCCTGAAGTTCTGGAAGAGGAGTAGGACCCCAATACTCATTTGTAAAATTAAAAATGAATCAGGATCTACACCCCACCATACATGTTTGTATTCCACGTTCTTTAACTTTAACGTACAGAATACCAGCAGAGTTCCAAGAGAGTCTGCCCTTCTTATGTTCAGACTATGCTTACCTGTGCTCGTGGGGTATCATAGAATTCCATGCCTGACACTGGATGCCACTTTTGGTAACAGATATTGTTCCCTTGTAGTTTGCGCCTTTACCAATGATACAGTTTCTAATGTAGTCTGTTAGAAGAAAACAGCGGAAAAAATAAGAACCTAGTGGAAAGTCTTGTTTACTTGTTGAAAATTAGAGCTGGTAAACATTTTTCGAATTAAGATTTTTGTTGAAAAAGTAGCCTTTTTTTCCAGAAAAGTTTTATGTTTTGTTTTTTTCTAGAATGGCATGCAGCTTTTTGTGCAAAAGCTAAAAATCGATTATAATGTCATGTCATAATTTTTAGCATTTCCACAAAAGTGCCTTTTTTTCAAAATACTTACTCCTAAACACTATCAAAAATGCTACTGAAAAGGTAATTAATATTTTTCATTTACCAAAAGCACACTCTGAGCACTTTCAGCTCACACTGACATCAGTGACCCAAACAGGAACAGCACCCAATCCTAAGGCAATGACCCACTGGATTAGGCCCTCAAGTAGTAAAGTAAGCGGCAGTGCAATCCAGCACGTAATATGATACTTAAATACCAAAGGTCACACAACTCAGGGTCTTAAATATACAGTCCATCACTGTGCTGTGCATCTCAGCAAAGATAAAGGGCATCTTGTAAACAGAGAGTTCTAAGGCACAACATATCAACTCCTCGAATGCACAAACCATCCTTTCCTCAGGCAAGACACACAGTCATAAAGGTCACTTGCTGACTCCCTTCTCTGTGCTTGGGGAATAAATCAGTTACCTTTCTTTTCATATAGATCAAATGCGTGGTCTTGCTTCTTCCTCACTCCATTCGTCATGCTATTGAAAGAGAACCAATGGCATCGTTTTGTAGCTCTGTCAAAAGCAAAGGCCCTGAAACGAAAATCTCAATAAGGAAAGGAATCCTACATGATTTACAGCAATGATAGATGGCATATCAATGAATATACTATGACAATAGATTATTTTTATTGGGAAACGCACAGAAGCAGCCCAAATTGGTATTTAAACTCACAATTGTGCTGACAAGCATTCAGAAACAAAGAAATTAAGTGGTTGTGGTTGTAGCACTAAATACCAGTGTTGCTGCTTGCACTAATCTCAGATTTCACTTGTCATTAAAAATCTCTATTTTAAAAGTAAGACTAACGTGACTGAGGCAGTACATGAAGCCCCAGTTGTGCTCTTTTCTAAAAAAGACATTCCCTTCTGCTACAAGAGGTGTGGAAAGAAAGAGGGGGATATACTGCATTGAACCCCACAGGCCAAATTCATTCCTCATGTAATTAGATGCAACTCAGTTGACTTCAATTTAGTGGACTTGCACTAGATATGAATGTGGCTGATTAACTTGAAAATAATGACAATACTGTGTACCTATACAAAATCTTCACCCCAGGATCTCAGAACATTAATTGAAACTTGCATGCCTCACAGGGACGTAGTAAGTATTTCACTCATGTTGCTTAAAGATAAATGAAAGCTCAAAGCGGAGTCAGGAATATTATTGTTAATAACTACAATTATGATAATCCCCTTTCCTCCCATCCCTGTCTTTTGCTGTTGTTTTGTTCCACTCCACTCCTGACTTCTTTGCCCCTTCTCTCCCGCCACAAAGTATATCCCTCTAACCTCAGCCCTTTTCTTCTCCAATATCTGCTTTCTTCACTCTGCTCTGGTGATACTCAGCCCTATTGTAGAGTGTCTCATGACCAACCAGACTTCCTTCGCTACAGGTTTGTCTACTCCTCCTTCAGTTCTGCTTTATTCCTTCCCAAAATAGCACCATTTCTCCAGCTCTTCTGACTCCCACTATTTCTGCAGCCTTATTAATAGATTTTTTAAATCTTTGACTCCTTCCTAAAATACTCCGTTTCATAGTGCCCCAAACCACTGTCTCTTTGCAAGATTTCATTGCCTTTTTCAAAGAAAAAAATATTACAAGAAAAGATGCAACCTCCCTCCTCTTCATCTTCTCCCTCGTCACCACCACCACCGTTTCTCATCCCTTCTCCAACTCCTCCAATCTGCTAACCTTCATCCCTCTGCCCCTTCCTCAGCCTCTCTTCTGCCCAGTTCTCCTAAATATGCCATATCTGATCTCCTCTTTTCTCACAAAAAATCAACTATTGATCCCCATCAGTCTCTCCAAACATATTCTCATTTCCCTTCTTCTCTCCACTTCTAAACTCACTGAATGCATCATTTACAGCCATTTCCTTGAGTTCCTCCTCCAGCTCCATCTTGGAAATCTTCTAGTCTAGCTTTTGCCCTCCCCACACAAAGGATTCTAACAATCTTTTCCTGACCACATTCTCAGGGCTGTTACACTCCCCAAAATTATTTTTATTATTAATTATTGTTATTGGAACTGACAGTGAACCAAAAAGTAAATTAGTCTCACAGCTTGACCAGACAGTTTTATCTTATGTATATTGTCAGTTTCATTTTCTGATTGTCACACTCTAGCACAATGCTGAGGATTGGGCTCCCAAATCTAAAGAGGAAAGTTATAATTACATTTATTTCTAAATATTTATTTTTCACTGGCATTAAAGAAATCCTGTTGCCCTCTGTGCACTTTGTATCATTACTTGGGGCCAAATGCTATATCAATTGACGTAATGCCAAAACCAAGACATACCAATTGAGGTCCCTGGATACATAAAATCAGTCCAGTTAATGCAGGATGAAAGGGCTGGTTTCTGGGAGCCTAGGCAAAAACCGTGCACTTTCCTACAGTGCATGGAGCTGTGTATCATGGAAATCTCTGTCTGACACTGTGGAGGGCGAGTTTGGTGGCAGCCTCGAGAAGCAGTAGATTCAGGTCCTGTGGATCCATGATTAGGCAGATCTGCGATTCATTCGAGCTCATGAAGCAAGCAAACATCAGAAGCAGGACAGTGCTGCCACTCTGCCAGCTGGACGCAGGATTCCTCCCATCCCCCCCTCCTCCCAAGCCCTTGTATATCTCCCCAGTATGCAGCCTTTTTACTCAGGTTGTGCACAGAGCAAAGGATTTGCCTCTGAATGAATGCAACAGCCACAGTCGTGATGGAAAATCCTTCACAAATGAGAAAGTAATGAAAAAATATGAGCAGTTCTAGATTATTTTTCATAATGGATTAAAATAACACACACGTATTAACCTACTTTTCAGGACACAACAGCCAGAGCAGCCACAACTCATGAACGCTTGAAGCAATTTTTCTGAGCAGATGTAGGAATTTAGCATTGTTCAAAGTCTGGCAGAGTTCAGAAATAATTTTTATATTATGAAACCTAAGTAATATTATTGTGGGCCCCATTTCTGCACTCCTCCAGCTCAGCTCAATGGGCAGGATCCCATGCTGTCTTGAATCATCTGTTTGACCTGATACAGTTCCCACTGGAGACAATGGGAGTTATGACTTACTTCAGTGGGAACAGAATTAAGCCCAAAGTCATTTACACCATGTGAAAAGTGAGTGTCAGTTGGGCGCAAAATGCTAACTACCATTCTCATCAGGAAGCATTTTACACCCCCTGGCACTCATTTTTCACAGGTGTACACGAGGGGCAAGGCAGTGGGGTGGGGGAAGGATCAGACCTAACGACCTTAGGGGCCAGAACTTGCACCACAGTTGATTACTTTCGTGGGAGAAGGACCAGACTCTATATGAGCACCTGATGAAGTGCGTTTTTTACCCATTCAAGTTTATGCCCAAATAAATGTGTGTCTTTAAGGTGCCACCAGACTCTTCATTGTTTCTGCAAGGGAGGTTCTCTAAATAAAGCATCTGATCTTGGTCCCATTTGTAGTCAATAGTAAAACTTCCACTGCCGTCAGTGTTGGTGGATCCCATTTTCCAGCACAGGAGTTATCTGCATCTCTCCTCTGCAATCATTTTCTTTCATTTGTAGTCACAGCCATAGATTAACACAGGCCAGAGGGAAAATTCAGGTCCAGTACATAGTGGGCAAAATAGTGTGTTTTATTCCAAAAGAGAGTATAGATCAAGCATTACAATAGGCAAGGAAGCAATCAGCAGCATGATGTGTTGGAAAAAAGACAGCAGGCACCTCAGGATATTTATCACTTAGAGTTTCCATTTGTAATTATTATGGAGCCAAAATGTTTGATCCCATTGTACCAGAGATTCTACGTATATGCCAATGAACTTCAGCCATGCACTTAACTGTGTTCCATGTGTGGAATTCCCATTGAAATCAACATGAGTCACATGTAAAGAATGAAGGCAGAATATGGCTTAAAGTGGTGCTGCAGTATTGCAGCTGTAATAACCACTTTATAAGCAATGGAGAAATTGAGAAAACTCAGACACTCATCTTTAACAAAAACAAACCTAAAACAAGCATCCACATCTTAATTTGAGCACATTTCTTCATATCTTGTGTACAAAAAAAAAAGAATTATAAATTGCACTGGTAAAGAAATCAGAACAACTCCTCCAATTTCACGTTAAGGGTTTGAGAAGACCAGAGAATCTCTGACCATGAAGAGCAACATCACAGCTGTCAAAACACAAACTTCAGGATATACACTCTATCCAAGATGGCAGTCCCACTGATGTCAATGTAAGTGGTGTGCGTGGCTAGAGGTCACTTTAATAATGAAACAAAAATATCAAAGATGTAATAACTTACTTGCAAGGGAATGAAAAACCTTTATTCCTGCTGCATCTCTTGGCACATTGTTCTGTGGTGTTTAACAGCTTGGTTTTTCCCACTAGTGATAGGCCTGATCTAATTAGCATAGTCTCGCCTGTCTTTTTGAAGTCATGAAGAGCATTTCTCCTTTTCCCTTTGCCCTCTGTGGAAGAACCCAATAAGATAAAAGAAAAGACAGACCTTTAAGGAGATCAGCCAAGATAATGATTTTACTTGACACTATATGAAGTTTATTAAGAAACCAAACCCACATCAGCCCCGATAGCATGGAGGGGGAAATATCACTTGCAGTCATTGATCTGCATTTGTTCAAACATAGAGATCTTCTAAAAATACTGCAGATAATTTCAGATAAACAATTGTATAAGATATTAGTCTACAAAATCAGAAAAGAGTCGGTGCCAGGAGTACATCACCTTATATTTCATGCTTTACTTTCCTATTTCTCTTTTTGTAATTTTTTTCTCTCCTCTTTACAAGTTGCAGCAATGCATGTTACAAAAGATGCTCAGCAGCAATTAGAATACAAAAGAGGTTCTCTAGAGCCTGTTAATTTTTGCAAATATAGCCCTGATTCATCATTACCTTGCACCATATGTAGGTTATTTGTGCCAGTGCAAGGTGAGTTTAAAATGCTAAAGGGTCAGAAAGCATTTTACATTCATTGTGCAATGGTGTAAATGACTACAAAAGAGGCAGAACAGCAGAGAATCAGGCCCCATGTCTCAGAACAGACTTTCACCAACTACAGGAGGGTTCCCAGGAGCCCCTGATTAAAAGTCCACCATCCTGTTATATGGAAGGCTATGATGAGTTCACTCCTTCACTGGATGCTGCTCAATCAACCATCCAAGAGATGCATTACCCCTTGGGCTCCTCAAAATAGTTTGAAGAGGGTTGGGTTGGTTTGTTTTTGCATTTAGATCAGATTTCACCAAGCTTCAGGTATTAAAAACAGAATTCTCAGAGAGAGGGCATCCCTCCTGCAACAAATCCCTACAGAACCTTCACACTGCCATCTCCCTCTCATTTCAAACTGCACAAGTTGAACAATGGACTATAGCTACATATATAGTATATTCATTTATTTTTCAGGGAGAAATTACAATCATTGCCAAGAATGGGCAGGTTAATATAGACTTCTTTTACCAATGGTGCTGATTACACTCCTGGGTTGTTGTTATGTGAAAAAGCTTTTGTTTAAAATGAAAATATTAATAGATTCCCTAGTTCTGCACTTCTTTTTCTGTAGCTCCTGTATTCAGATGGCACAGAATTAATCATATGCTAAGGGGGAAAATTTATGGAGAGTCCCTTGTTAAAATATCAACAGTGCATCACTGGTACCTATTTTCCCTTTATTGTGTAAAATCAGGCAGCTGAAATGAAGTTGCCTTTTCCACAATACTGATTCTAAAGTCAGTGCACTGCAACACACATTTCAGTCTCATGTGCCAAAAGTACCACAAGAAAGTGATCCTTTTAAGCAAAATGGTAAAATGTTGAAAACGCATATCTTATAAGATTTCTTTATTATTGCTGAATTAGTTATATAGCACCTGAGCCAAGATCTCTATGACAAATGAAGGTGAGAATCCATACAGTAATATCAAAGTATTTCTTTCCAGTTTCTGCTGATAACATTTCCCATCCACTGATAACTGTCATAATCACAAACTCATATGATAATGGGTTCTTAAACTGTCACTAGCTAGCGTAAGACAGCTAGATAAAAAAGTGAAGTAGCTTAGCTCAGCCTAAAAGTAATGGAACATTGTTTTGTTTTGTTTTTTAAATGAACAATTGTCCAAAGAGGATTAAGAGTTTGATCCAGCAATTTCAAACAACCTGATTTACTTTAGATCTGAAACAACTACACTCTGTGGCCCTGATTGCAATTCAAGAGGAAAGGATCAAATAAATCCTTTGTGTAACTCCATTACAGCTAACAGCTATACCAGAGATGAATTTTAACCATGAATGCTTATAATTCTAGTAATAAAAAAAACAAATAGTTAAATGAGAGTATGAACTTTTACTTTAAAAATAATAAAACAGAGTCATTGCGTAATCTTAAACAATTCTCAAGAAATGTTCTCTATTAGATTAGGGCCTCTCGAACGTTGGGCTGTAATCAGTAAATGATGTACGGCATGTAGGATGGCCACTGATGCATCTCCAGAAAACAGGACATCCCCTCAGTTGCCCCACCTGCCAGCATGATTTCGCACACACCATGTGTGCAAGCCACACCTGAGAGGACAGAGTGTCATGCTCTGTAAAATGGTGTCTTCTGTGCGTGATAGCAGATAAAACCACTTCCAGTTTTATGTCAGTACTCGATGCGGACAAACCATACAAAAACAGGACTGTCCATCTTAAAACTGAATGAATGGCTTGCCTAACCACATGTAATTACAACTCTAAACTCTGAGTAACCAAAACTCCTGGTTAACTGAGAATGGCTTATTTCCCTGTATTGCCTATACTGAAGAATGTTTTTTTATTGAGCAAGTCAGAAATTTATAATGTGAGTAGCACTGAAGATCCACAACTCTGAAGGTGAATTTTGTAGGAGCAGCGCTATTTAGCTCAGCAGAAATGTAACCATGCAGAACTTAGATACCTCATAGGTAAGGCCCTATTTCAATTGCGGGATGATTGTTAAAAAATTGCAGCTGAGTTGCGGACAAGTCATGCAAAATTGTGGAAAAGAAATAATGGACCTTATTATTTGCAGTAATAAAGTCCATTATTACTTTTTCATGATTTTCTCGTCTGCCAACCAGAGCTGAGAGCGGGGGTTTCCGCTGTCGGCCACCAGGGGCTGAGAGCAGGGAGTTTCTGCTCTCAGCCCTGGGGTGGCCAGGGCTCCCACTGTCAGACCCGTGCATGGCAAGGCTCCTACTGTCAAAATTGCAGTAGAAGCGTAATATTGCGGAATTCTCAATTTCTGCAATATGACAAGTTATGGGCTTTACCCATAAGCTTTGCTTCAGTCTTCTACAGCTTACCTTCACTAACCAACAAGATGTTGGGTTTTGGTCTGTTTTTGATTTTTTGTTTGTTTATTTAAACAAGATAACTATCTCCTCTCAGTCCTCTTAATGTAAAATCCAGGTGTAAACAAGGCAACCTCAACAAAATGGTAGTTTTACTTCAATGTAGCTTGTGGAGGTAAACCCAGGGGGCAGAGAAGGACCTATGGATTACCTTGACCATCTACAGGAACATAAAGCTACCTTGTCTACATTAGAATTTTACAATAAAATAGCTATCTCTTTGTAAAAAAAAAAAAAAAAAACGTTTTTTTCTACTATAGACACAGCCATACAGTACACAGCTACAGAGTAACTTCAGACTGTAGAGCAGAACTGAAGCCCTCTAGCGACCTCCACTTAGTCAAATCTCCAGTTTTTACTGAGTTTTCATATATCCTCCAAGGTTTCCATAAAATGAGGGTTCATGATTCTACTTGGGAACGTTGCCAATGCTTACGACTTTATTTCTTCCAAGTTGTAATGAAGAGATACTGCAGAGGGTAAAATCCTCCACACTGCTACATGCGGCAAGGCGATAGATATTGGTGGAAATGTGTTGGAGATCTCCAGTAGCAAACTAGACCAAGTCATTCAAAAATGTCAAGAATATTTTGATCCACACAAGAATGTCACTTGGGAAAGGCACATTCTCACTACAAGACACCAGCTGCCAGGTGATAATAATCACAGATACAAGTAATCAAACTAAGTTAACTGACTTTGAACAGTTAACAGATGGACTAATTAGAGAGTAAATTATTTGTGGTATTACTGATAACCAGAGGATTAAGAAAAGAACTAACCTTTGCAAAGAACAGTAATTAAATACAGGGCTAATGTAGACTATGTTTCCCAAATGAATTGAGAAGCAACCAATGAATCTAATCTAATTAAAAATGTTCGCTGAGGCACAGAGGCAGAATAAACAAATGGCAAAGATTATATTTGTTTAGAATAAATGTGAAAACAACAAGAGTATATGATGCAAATTGTCCAACAAAAGAGCAACCATTCTGCAAGAGAATGCCACAAATTTCAAAAGAAATACAAAGGCAAAATATGTGAACAAATATACAGCTGAAGGAGAAAGCCGTATGGTGATGATGTAGAAACAGAGTTTCCTGATTAGGTCTCAATAACATTTACAGTGCAAGTGTAATCCACACACCTCCTGGTGTGGTATTCTGTCCCATCTAGTGGCACCAAGACCACTTAGAGAAAGAGATTAATGAGTTTGCTCAAGCCTCAGCTAACAGGCAGCTGGCTTTTAGCTCTTGTGGTAGAGGCTCATGCACTAAGCTCCAGAGGTTCCCAGTTTGATCCTGCCGACACAAGATTTTGTATAATCTTGTTAGTGTAACACAAGATTATGCAAAAGACCAGTTTCTGACAAAAGAAATAAATGACCAAACATAGATTTCAAAATAGACACGGGAGCTGAGTGCAGTATATACAGCGATAGCGCTCTGTTAAAATAAAAAACATGTTTGATAATGCACACAAAATGAGCCCACATGGCAAAGCCACACTGGCCTGTTTATATAAGAAGAGATAGCAGTCACTAGAGTTTGAAACTATGCAACACAAATACTATATTTGCGTTAAAGAGCAGTCTGCAAATACAGATGATCAAATGAATGTAGACCTAGTCTACAAAACAGGATGCAAAATATATTCTTAAAGAATTCAATGAGGGTTTTAAATGGACTAGAATCTACTAGGATATACATCCTGAGTATATCATATATTGATACAGGTTCCAGCCTGCCATCACAAATACATATAGAAAGTAAAAGCTAAATTTCACCAGACAGCAAAATTAGACATTATTGAAAGAATTCTGACAACAACCGATTGGGTTAACAACATAGTCATAATAAAATCAAACATGTTAAAATTTTTGACCCTGCACAACTCTTTAACAGTGTCATCAAACATGGTTTGAGAAGGTCATTCCTGGACTACTAAATTCAGGACTGTTCAGTTTTGGATGTAAGCCACAGTTTTTGGCAGACCCAGATCAATGGAGAAAGAATAATAATTAGCCTTTTCTACATCCCTTTTGGTAGATATGTTTAAGTGACTTCCCTTTAGAATTGCTTCAGCACTGGAGACATCCCAGAGCTTTGAGTATATGGATGAAATGAATAATTGCCCATGACTGCTGGTTTGGGTCAAAAATGATCAGCACAAAGAAAAGTTGCATAATGTTCTGCCATGTGCCAAAGGAAAAAAACCTTTAAATCAAATATGAAAAAATGCCAGATTGGGTTCAGTGAGATTAGTTATGTAAGACACCAGCTTGGTGAAAAAATCATTTGCCCAGACCCAAGAAAACAGAGACAATTATACAGATAGAAAGTCACTAAATAATAAAAGGAGGCCATACAGAGATTCATCCCTAGCTTGTCTTAATGTCTACACTACGAAATTAGGTTGATTTTATAGAAGTCGATTTTTAGAAGTCGATTTTATACAGTTGATTGCGTATGTCCACACTAAGCGCATTAAGTCGGCAGAGTGCATCCTCACTACCGTGGCTGCATCAACTTATGGAGTGGTGCACTGTGGGTAGCTATCACACTTCCCGCAGTCTCCGCCGCCCATTGGAATTCTGGGTTAAGCTCCCAATGCCTGATGGGGCAAAAACATTGTTGCGGGTGGTTTTGGGTACATGTCGTCAGTTGCCCCAACTTCTGTGAAAGCAACGGCAGACAATCATTTTGCACCTTTTTTCCTGGGTTACCCGTGCAGATGCCATACCATGGCAAGCAAGGAGCCCACTCAGCTCACAGTCACTGCTTCTGTTGTGGGCAAGCCTACTGTGGGGGCTGCTGTGATCCTAAAAGCCAATGCAATCATTGACATTCTGTTATCATGGGTAGTGGCTCTGGGAAATGTGCGGGCCTTTTTAGATTTTAGGTACATCATATTCCTGTCCTTTGTCACTCATGACGAAATCTTGCAGCCTTACATTCCAGTCCTGTCAGTGCTGTAACACCCCATAGCACTTCTGTGGTTGACACATGTAACAGCTCCAGGGCTCTTGCTCTTTTGCCTTGGCTGAGGTACCTTGCCCTACCAGGACCTCCAAGCATTCGACACAGAAGCACCTGCAGCAACTGGCATTGCTACCCAGCAGCAGCTCCTGGGTGTCTTCACAGCAGACAGTGCAGTAGGACTGTTAGCCATCCTCGTCCATGGTGTACAGCTCCACCGCTTCCACTGCAACTCTGCTCTCCTGCGAGCTGGAGGCTTCTGCCTCAGGCTGTTCTCCCAGCTGGCAGCACCGCGCGGTTGCACTTACTCCAGCCTACCTCTTGCTCCCACGGCTCATGAAGCCTGGACAGTAGTAAGGAGCAGTTCAACCATAGGCTGAGCAAGTGCAGAATGGTGGTAGCATGTTTAAAAGCTCACTGGTGCTGTTGGTCAGACCTCAGCGCAACCAACATTCCCATTGTTATTGCTGCTTGCTGTGTGCTCCATTGTATCTGTGAGAGTAAGGGAGAGATGTTTATGGCGGCGTGGGAGGTTGAGGCAAATTGCCTGGTGTCCAATTTTGAGCACCCAGACACCAGGGCAATTAGAAAAGCACAGCAAGGTGCTCTGCACATCAGAGAGGCTTTGAAAATCAGTTTCATGACTGGCTAGGCTTCGGTGTGACAGTTGTGTGTGTTTCTCCTTGATGCAAACCCACCCCCTTTGTTGGTTTTAATTCTCTGTAAGCCAACCGTCCTCCCCACTTCGAAATAAAGTAACTGTTTTGAAACCATGCATTCTTTCTTTATTAATTAAAAAAAAATGAGATAACAGACAAGGTAGCCTGGGTGGGGTGGAGGAGGAGGGAAGGACAAGGCCACATTCCTTATTGTAGCCACACTAAAAATCAATCTGTTTGAATGACAGCCTTCTGTTGCTTGGGCCGTCCTCTGGAATGAAGTGTCTGGGTACCGGAGCCTCCCCCACTCCGCGTTCTTGGGCATCTGGGTGAGGAGGCTATGGAACATGAGGAGGAGGATAGCGGTTATACAGTGGATGCAGCGGAGGTCTGTGTTCTCATTGGCTTTCCTGAAGCTCCAACAGATTCTTCATCGTGTCCATTTGCTCCCCCAACAGATGCTTCAACATGTCCGTTTGCTCCCCCGTTAGCCTCAGCATCGTGTCCTGCCTCCGCTCTTTGCACTCACTTAATTCTTTCCTGGCCTCTGCCACTGAATGCCTCCACGCATTAAACTGTGCCCTATCAGTGCAGGAGGACTCCATGAGCTTGGAAATCATGCCATCGCAAGTGTGTTTTTTTCACCTTCTAATCTGAGATAACCTCAGGGACGGAGGTGATAGAGCGTAGAATGTTTCTACACTCCCCCTATGACCTGTGCTACTGAGTTCACCACGCTGACCAAACAGGAAATTAAATTCAAAAGTTCCTGGGGCTTTTCCTGTGTACCTGGCTAGTGCATTGGAGTTCAAAGTGCTATCCAGAGTGGTCACAATGGAGCACTCTGGGATAGCTCCCGGAGGCCAATACCATTGATTTCGTCCGCACTACGCCAAATTCGACCCAGCAAGGTCGATTTTAGCACTACTCCCCTCGTCGGAGACGAGTACAGAAGTCGATTTTAAGAGCCCTTTAGATCGACAGAATGGGGTTAGTTGTGTGGACAAACTCATTTTTAGATCGACTTAACGCAGCTAAATTCGACCTAACCCCATAGTGTAGACCAGGCCATAGTTAAGTGCTTCCCATAGAATGCTGCTTGAAGACAATACAGAATGGCACTGGAATAAATTTAATTTCCAAAGTTTTCTCTTGGCAAAAAAAGGTGCTGACAAAGCATAGGTGCTTCTGTAACAACAATCTGGAAAAAAACAAACATACATGTTTTGTCCTTATTTTTGTGCTTTACAGTTGCTTTTGAGATGGTAGGAGAAAGGAGGGAGATTGTTTATTGTTTACTACTATTTTTTTTATTTTACCAATGACTCCTTCCTACAACAGGTACCCCAGTAGCAGGCACCAGGATTAACCTTTTATTAGAAACCTGACTTTCAAATTCAGTAAGCCCTGTCTTCACAACTCATCTGTACACAGTACCAAAGTACATTAGACTGAAGATAAAGGTAACAGCCGATAATGTGTTCTAAAGTCAGATGGTATATACATAAGGACAGCCCTTCTAGCCTCGCACTGTAAAATTAGTCTTTTCTTTTGAGATCTGTAGCCCTTCAAAGCACTGTATTTACCACAGAAATAAATCCCCACCATGTCACACTACTGTCCACAGTGAAAGCCACCATCTTTACAAGTATTTGGTGTATCTTTCACCTCCAGCAGTGTGTTGTGTACATCCTTCGGGAAGAGGAGCTTGGTGGTTGGTGGGTATGCAAGGCAATGGCAAAGGGTGCAAGGAAGCCCACCTTCCCCATTCTAGAATCCCTGAATACTGGGCAGCCACGGAGTAGTTGGGGAGCAGAGTCACTGCTCCATGCTAGCACTGGCCTCCCCGAGATGAGGTGGGGGTGAAAACAGGGAACGTGACCCACCCCTTTTCATGCTTTCTAGAAGACTTGCTTAGGGACTGCAGACAGTGTGTGCTGCTCCCATTTAGAAGATGGCAAAGCTGTCGCTGTAATGTGTTCTTCCTGAGTGATCCAGGATGAGTTCCAGCTATGTCGGTCCTCTGGATGTTGCTACTGCAGGGTAGCCCCCAACGTGAATGCTGGGGGAGAAGTCCAAGTCTCTAAACCCACCCTTACAAACAGAAATTGTAAAACTCCTCTGCAGGATCCAGAGAAAGTGCCATTAAGTTGACGGCTCTCCAACTATGGTAGGACAGGCCCGTGCTCCTTATTTCCAATCCTGTATCATCCCTGCAAAGCCATCCTTCCTCTCCTTCACAAGGTTTAGAAGGACATAAATTGCATGCAATACTCAGGGAAAAAAAAAGACAGAGGAAAGTTGTCATCCTCTGGAGAGAGAATGCACATTTCCCTCCCAACTCTGGCCTCAGTTAAAGTATTATCTTAATGAGAGATAAGCTTCTCCACTAAGAGGCTTTTCTTTCTTTGACTTCAGAGCACATTTTTCCAGTTTGTATGCAACATCCTAATCTCAAGTCTTTTTATTCTATTTTTCTCTGGTTATGTTGCTCACAAAAATGGTATTAATGGAAACAAAAAATCTGTTAAGTAGGGTAAATGCATGAGAGCAAAACAAGAAGCCATTGGCATTCTGTGCCAAATGGATTCCATTAACCAGAAGGAATACAGTCTTCAAACTGGCAGAGTTTTGCATTGCTGATGGCATATTATATAATGATTATTTACAAGTAGGGAGTGAGAAGAATAAATCACATTAGATTTGCAAAATACATGCAGTTATGCAAGTCCAGGGACACACAACACTCCTATGGCTACCAATATTTGTATAAAACATCTTTAGTTAAAAAAATAAAATGTTCTCCCACATCTTGCATTACACATGCACTTCATATTCTTTTAATCTCATGTGACCTACAGAAAATGCTGAGAAACTTGGTTTTAAGAAAAATGCTAGATTAGAGACCTCGTCATGTGAAAATTTGATGCATTTTTATAAATCTTTCATTCCCAATTTTACAGGTACTAATTTGTGTTCCTGGTTCATAAAAATGGGGGTCATTTTAGTTCAACAGCTTTTATTGAGCTAAGCAGTCTGTTTTTTAACAGAGTAAAAGACGTACTCACTGGGAATACTGGGATGTTATTAAGAATATCTAAATAGGCTGAATATCGGGGGGGGGAAACTTCCTCAGGAAAGTTATTAGCTTATAGACTAGTCTCTCAGTGTAAAATGATTGATAGATACCTACAGAATGCTGCCAATGGAGAACAGCTGGCTAATAAGAACTTTACATATTTATCTCATTCATCTGTTCTTATCTTATTACTTATATATTAAAAAAGAATCGGACCTCTCACAATGGACATAGCTGGCTCACATCAACACGTTCTCAATATTGTATTCTTCACTCTCTCTCTCTTTCTCACTGACATATCCTGACTTCTGAGTGCTGCAAGTCAGAGACTCTTATGTTCATACAGAACCTAGTATGTTGGACGGCCAAGGTTTGATTTGGGCTTATAGGTACCACCATAATACAAATAATACATAATACAAATAAACCTTATAGCTTGACACATTTAACATCAACAGAATAGGGACATTCATATATTAGCAGGGAGGTTGATCTGAAGATATAAGAAGTCTCCTCTATCTCTAAGTTCCAATACACAAGTCAAATAGAAACTCTTCAGAAATGAAGCTAATGCATTTAATATTTTTTTCAGAGTGTACAGGGCCTCTTAAAAATCCCCAATAAAATAAAAACCTCAATGGAGAAATTATTCAAGGAGAAGTCTTAGTATATAAAAGAAACAATATATTTTAAAAAATTAATGGCACAATTTTCCCTCATGTATCCTGTTCTCACAGGAATTTAAAGTTTGGCCTTTTTGATGAAACTCATGTTCTTCTTGAAAATAAAATTAAAAAAGCAAAACAAACAGAGTCAAGGCTCCAAGCTGTCCAATGGTGATGAGTGGCAAGACTCATCTTCTTTGTCCAATAGGATGGATTCAACATTAAAGTGAGGGCAGAGGGAGTTGGAAGGGGGGTGAAAATGGAGAGATGTTGCTGAGACATGGAAAGGTCACCATTTTTCAAAGAGGGTGCAGCTCAATTGCATGGAAACTATGAGGCACATGCAGGAGGGAAATAGTACAAAAAAAGTCTACTGACATGGGCCTATAACCAGAACACCTGCTGAGCAAGCCCCACAACACTGAAATCAATGGAGTAGAGGGCACACAGCACTTCTTGTGAAATGTTCAGCACCTTGCAGAATTAGGCTCTGATCTTAGAAGAATATGACAGGATCAATTGAAGGTGATACCGACAGCGTCTTTGTGACTTGCACATTCAAAACACAAAATAATCCTCTTTCAAATTATTTCTGCAATTCATTATCACTCTTTCGTATTTAAGAAGGCATTGGATCCCGCCTGGAGATATATCCCAGGATCACAGAATCGAGCCCCAGGTCTGGGCAGCCAGTGAGTTCTTGAGATTATCTATATTTAGACAGGGGGTTCCCTGTGTAAACTCTGCTTACCAACTACAAGCCTTTGGGAAACTGCAGCTGCTTCCTTCAAGACACCACAGTGCAACTGCAGTCTACAAAGCAGCTATTTGTTCATTATGCCTTCAGAATCTGTCCCACAACTCCATGCTCTCTATGTGTGTCTGTGCTGGACCTCTTCATTGTTTATCTGTCCTTCTGCTTTCTGCAGATATATTGCCCACTGCTGGCAGATCTTATCCCTGAGTTGCCTGTTAGCTTTTCTTTCTGATCTGTCTAGCAGAGTAGCAGTCTGTCTTTTACTGCTTTGGGGAAGGAAGGGAGGAAGGAAGGAAGGAAGGAAGGAAGGAAAGGTTTGTGGAAATCTTTGTAAAACATTTTTCCTCAAGTGTCTCACCGAAGAGCCAATAGGAATGCAAACCAGTCCCTCTGCTATCAAAAGGAGCACTTCAGGAAATAAATTCAACTAGACAGCTTCCAAGAATTGATTGCTTATTATTGTTCACTCCTAGCACCTTTCACACCCTCAGTTTAATCAGGAACTGAATTGATATACTAATGAAATTAGAATTAATTCATGCTTAGAAATAGCATATTCCTGCTGCTGAATGTGCAGGAAGACATGCCTGCTATTTGGACAGTGACTCCAAACCACATACTATCATATTTTTGGATGTTCGTTATCTCACAGTTATTTAATCTATTACTGTGCAATAAAGTACAGATGTTTCTTCTTGCCCTGATAACAGCTGAGAGTTCCAAGAAGCAATCATGAAATATTCTCTACCATTTTTAGTTCATCCAGCTCCCTGTCTGTCCTGAGACACCCCTAAATGTGGGGATGAGTGAGAAGATAATGGTAGCTCAGAAGCCCAGAGCTAAATCGCACATACAGGCTGTTTGTGGAAAGAATATACACAGAAATACACAATCACAATGAAAAATCATTGGCACAGATAGTATAATATTTCATACACTACTGCCTTTCACACAAAAGATCCCTAGTGCTCAGAACTATTCTCCAGGAGAAAGGATAAGATCCTTTCTCCCTCCTTCAGTGCAATGTGCATGCAGCTGTAAACTTGCCAGAGCAGAAGGCTTCTTCCACTAGAAGTGACACTTGGTTTGCAACTCACCATTTCTGCTCTGCAGCCATCTGGGAAGGCGTAGGTAGGTGTGTTTGTTTTACTGAGGTAAGGACGATGGGGATGGAGATGTTTCGACTTTGTATCATTTCCCAAAGGTTTGTAAATAGTGCACATTTCCACCCACCATAATAAATGGGGAAAGGAAAGAAAAGGATGCAGAAAAGAGCGATCGCTGGCAAAGTGAGACAAAAAACTAACCTGCCAAAGGGATGGTGATGGGAAGCAGCAGCAGCAGATGGAGCAGCAGGACCGGCAGGAGTTTGTGGGCCCACATGCTGCCGCTGGGCTGCCCCAGCAGCGCGCAGGGAGGAGAGGAGATGGCTCGTGGAAGGCCCCCTGTGCACAGTCGGTCACTAGAGGAGGCTGAGTGAGCCGCGCTGCTTTTTATTGCGATGATCTAAGTTTGTTGTGTGATTAACTGGAAAGATCCGAGTCCCAACTCCCTCTTACGGTAAGAGATTGTTTAACAACATCCCCTCTGCCTCCTCTCCCCCTCCCCTGCACCCAGCAGGAGCTGCCTCCTTCCCTCCCGCCAGCCAGCCTGCAGGCAGCTCCTGCGGCAGAGGGGTGCAGGGCGCCCAGGCGAGCTGCATCGCCCGCTGCAGGGGGGCTGGCAGGGCGCTCACCCAGGCCGGGGAGCCCGCGGGCAGCGCCGCGCTCCAGGGTCCTGAGCCGGCTCAGGTCACTGGGAGATTTGCCTGGTCTCCAGCGGCCCGGGTCCCAGGAGCGGCCCGGAGCGCGCGGCAAAGGCCGGACTGGGCCCCGCGGAGTGTTACATGGGAACCTAGGTCTGCCCCAAGCGGTGTGTGGGCAGCGTGGGCAGCAGCCGGGCTCCCCTGCCAAACCAGCAGCCGCCACGCTTCACCCGGACCCTCCCCCCGACCCCTCCCCACATCCCCTGCCTCACCTGCGGCCAGATCCCCCCCGATATCCCCTGTCGCACCAACAGCCCGACTCCCCCCCCCCCCCTGCTTCCCATCTCACCTGCAGCCAGATCCCCCCCCCCGACATCCCCTGCCTCACCTGCGACCAGATCCCCCCCCGATATCCCCTGTCGCACCAACAGCCCGACTCCCCCCCCTGCTTCCCATCTCACCTGCAGCCAGATTCCCCCCCGACATCCCCTGCCTCACCTGCAGCCAGATTCCCCCCCCACGATATCCCCTGCCTCACCTGCGACCAGATCCCTCCCCCCGTCCCCGGTCGCAACAACAGCCGGACCCTCCCCCCCCGCTTCCCATCTCACCTGTAGCCAGATCCCCCCCCCCGACATCCCCTGCCTCACCTGCGACCAGATCCCCCCCCGATATCCCCTGTCGCACCAACAGCCCGACTCCCCCCCCTGCTTCCCATCTCACCTGCAGCCAGATTCCCCCCCCCGACATCCCCTGCCTCACCTGCGGCCAGACCCCTCCCCCCGTCCCCTGTCGCAACAACAGCCGGACCCTCCCCCCCGCTTCCCATCTCACCTGCAGCCAGATCCCCCCCCGACATCCCCTGCCTCACCTGCGACCAGATCCCCCCCCCGATATCCCCTGTCGCACCAACAGCCCGACTCCCCCCCCTGCTTCCCATCTCACCTGCAGCCAGATTCCCCCCCCCCCCGATATCCCCTGCCTCACCTGCGGCCAGACCCCACCCCAGTCCCCTATCGCACCAATAATCGGACCCCCCCATCCCATCTCACCTGCAGCCAAACTCCCACACACACACACATCCCCTGCCGCATCTGCGGCCAGACACCCCCGTTTCCGTCTCACCAACCTCTGGACCCGGACCCGCCCTCTCGCCTGCGACCAGACCCCAGTCCCGTCTCACCAGCAACTGGACCCAGACCCCTCCCTCCTGCCTCACCTGTGGCCAGACTCCTCCCCTCTCTCACCAGCAGCCGGACCCTCCCCGACATCCCCTGCCTCACCTGCGGCTGGACCCCCGCCCCCGTATCACCAACAGCTGGACCCTCTTCTCCCCATCTGTCCCCTGCCTCACCTGCAGCCAGACCCACCCAGTCCCGTGCCTAAGCTCCAGCCAGATGCTCTTATCCAGATCTTGCCCACCTCACCAATGGCCAGACCCCCCATCCCCTGCCTCACCTGGGGCCAGACCTCCTCAGCCAGAAGCCCTCCTCCTGCCTCACCTACAGCCAGATCCCCTCACCTGTACTTAGACCCTCCTGCCTCACCTGCTGCCAGGCCTCTGACTTCCCCCTCCCTCTCCTACAGCCAGCCCCCTACCCAATTCTGCAGCCAGATCACCCCTGCTGTTTCCATCATCTTCAGACAGACCTCTGACCGAACCCTCCCCCTTCACCTGCAGACTGACCTTCCCCGCTCCAGGCTGCAGCCAGACACCCCTGGGCTCCCTCCCTCATCTGCAGCCCGATCACCCCTCCTCCATTCTCTATCTCTCACCTTCAGCTAAACCCCCAATTCCCCTCCATGACAAGCAGTGGTATCACTTATTTCAATCAAATTCTCCCACTGTCCCCAGCTCCTGTGACAGCAGCAAGGCAGATATAAACCTTTCCTCAACTCCCCCCCACCCAACAATTACCCCAATTTCTTCTTCCACACCCCACCCCCACTCTTCCCATGCCATGCAGCCTGACCTCACCATCACCACCCTCACTCCACCAGCCAAGTTCCAGTTCCCTAAAATTGTAGGAACTCAAAAGGGCAAATCAAAAAAGGCAAACAAGCTGGTCTGGTGCAATTAGAAGAAACAAACAGCAGAATCCAAAGGTGCATTTATCTTCACATCTTTCATAGGCAAATGTCAACTATGTTTTTTCTATCAAACTTTCATGTTATTTACACTGAAGCAATGTCATTAATGCTCAATTTAGGTTGTAGATCAATTTATCAAATAAAATTCTAGAGTTCAGAATAAAGGGAATTCTCTGTTCAGACTCCTGGCTGACCTTAACTCTGCCCTCTTATCCCAGAAACCCACCCTCTGTCTCACAGGGCCATTTTGGCTAATATGTGTGGGGCACAGACAACACAAGCAGGCAGGAAACCATAATTCCCTTCATTTTCCACAAACCAGCCAGAGACCTCCACAAGTTGCCATGCCAACCTTAACAGCAGCCATATTCAGTCTCCTTGTATTATTCAGAGACACCCTCTCTCTCCCCTTTGCCCACTCCTACTATCTGCATTAATACTGCTCATCATTTTTTACCCTTATGTTTGCCACACATACCAAATGCAAGCAAAAAGGGTGAGCTGAGGTCATATTAGCATGTAACAAAAAAAAACCAGTCTAATGCATATTTTGGGGGTTTAGGGTGCAGGTGCTGGGTGGTGTTGGTGGCCTTTGATATACAGGAGGTGAGACTTGATGCGTCTTCTTAAATCCTGTGACTCTGACTCTCTTCAGAAAATGACCTTTTTTCTTAAACAGAATATTTTTGGAGAAAAATTTCCATTTTTGAATCCCCAAATATTCAGTGTTTTTTTCCTTCTTCCATTTTATTTTTTACAGTGGTACAATGGAAAAAAGGAGTCGGCAGAGAGGAGATAAGTGAAGTGAAAGAAGAAAGGGGGCAAAGAGGTCTGTACAGCTAAAAAAAATGTAAAATGAATATTTTTGCAAAAAATTTCAAATTAAAAAAAATTTCCTTTTCAAATCTTCCAAATGAAAGTCGTTTTTAAATTTTTCACAAAAACAACAGTTTTTCAACCAGATTTAATCCCTGCTCAGGCCTGGAAGCATCAGGAACTACCACCACCCATTCTCCACCTATGGGCCTGACACCTCTCTGATCACCACCAAACTCCCCTATCATGTCTTGATTTGGATTAAAACCTCTCTAATATCCACCCTCCCAACATGAGCTAGACACTCCACCTTTCCTACATGTACCATCTCAGTAAGAGCTACAAACCCCTATCTTTGTCCCACCTACCAAATGCAGGCAAGAAGGGTGAGTTAAGGTCATATTACCATATTATCATATTATCATATGTAACAAAAAAAATTCTAATGCATAATGCATGTTGTCTTGGAATGGCTATACTATAATAAGTAATAATTGATTTCTGGTCCCCCTCTCCAATAAATGGTAACAAAATAGATGACAGTGGAAAAAACAAAACCTCAAACCACTCATCTGCTAAGAGTCGCCACTTTGTTGCATTCTGTTCCTCATCCTTTATTGTCCATTTAGGGCCTGATTTTTAAAACTCACTTTTTCTGTTTTGTACCTTGCAGATGCAAATCATGGCATGTAAACATCTACTTACTGGATTAACCAATTAGGCAAGCTTCTTAGGGCATGAATCATGTCTTAACATTAATTTGTAAAGAGCTTGGCATACTTCTGATGCTATATAAACAATTACTAATATATTTTTCTTCCTCCTGCAAACTGACAAAAACATCAATATAATCTTGATGGATGGTTAAGATAGTGTGGTGGGCAGGCAGAGGTATGGGACAGCGTTGAGGATGGTGTTGGAACCTTGACTGAGACTTTACTCACTCTTCTTTAAATTCCATTGTTTTGTTTTATTCAGACTGGGATTTTCCAAAGGCCCTAAGGGAGCTAGTCACCAAACTCACCTTGACTTTCCATGGGATTTGGATACTTCAACTCTCTTAGCATCTTTTGAAAATTCCTGCCTTCAGTATTTTTTCAGTCTACAACAAAAGTCTTGGTTTTGCTAAATAGTTTTCAGATATTGTTTAAAGAAAAAAAATCAAGAAGCAAGACCAGATATTTATTTAACTTGGGTAAAATTTTGAAAAGTGCTCAATGGACATAGGAACCAAAGTCCCATATTCAAGAGTGACTTAGGCACCTAAGTACTGCTGAGGATCTGTGCCTAGGAGCCTAATTCCCAGTGACTTTTAATGAGACTTAAGCTCTAAAGCTAAAATCCTCAAATATATTTAGGTGCCAGTCTGACTCTTTGAGTACTTAGGTCCACCATTTAGGCACCACTGACATTTTCAAATTGACATTTTCACCTAATCATCCTGGAGGTGACTAAGTCTCATCGGTGTCTATATTTCCTGCAGTCAGCATTTTCATTTGCAAAGCACCTAAGCCCTGACATCATGCCACAGCTAATGAGCAGCTCAGAGCCCTGGTTTAAACTGAAGTCCCAGAGCAGGATTCTTAAACTAGGTGGGGGAAATGCATGGCCCAATCTTGTGGGCATACTTTGAGTACATGTAAGACCTGATACCTGTCAGACCCCACAATAGGCAGGCCAGAGAAAAGTCACTAATAACTAGAGAGGGTGTATTATTATTAATAATTATTTGTATTGTGGTAGTGCTTGTGAGCCCAAGTCATGGACTAGGACCCCATTGTGCTAGATGCTGTACATACACAGAACAAAAGATGGTCCTTGCCCCAAAGAGTTTACAATTGAAGCATATTTTCCCTCAAATTAATCAAATTTCATCTTAAAGTGCAGTTATTCTCTGAAAGTGAGTCTGTAAAAATGCTTATAATGCTTATATTGTCTCAGTGATTTCCAGAATAAATTTGATCTTACAGCTAGAAAGAGGAATAAAGATTTAAATATGCTGTAGCTTAACTAGAAGTTATGGGTTTGATGCAGCAGTAGCTAGGTGAAAATCTATGGACTCTGCTATGCAAGAGATTAAACTAGATGACCATAATGCTCACTTTTGGCCTTCAAATCTAAAAGTCTCTCTCGATCTTCCCTCCCTCCCCAACTGCCAGTCTTTCAAAGACTTTGAAAGACAACTGCCAGTCTTTCAAATTCACCCTGATAACCCTGTTCCCATGACATCGTCAGGGTTAAAGATGGTGTATTTGGAAATTAGCAAAACAATCTTGTATAGGATGTCCAAGGAGAAGAGAATCTTGTTCATTTTACCCTAGATGTATTGACTCTGAGCTGTTAACCAGAGTAAATAGTTGCAAAAGTTTATTTTGCTTGGTAAAGTAAGCAGACATGAGCAAAGATCTAGATGAGCAAATGCATAGAAGTTGCTATTTTTACACAATCCCTTTTCTGACCATAACCACACTTTAATCTGTTTTTCAGATATAGCATCCCGTGCAGAAATCTCAAATATTCACAATTTTGGCCTTGACAAAATTAGCCTTAACAAAAGATACTGAGTCCAAATTAAGTTTAAAGGGAAGCATTTTTAGTCACATGAATCACCTAATGTGTTCAAAGTAAATCTTCAAAAAAAAAATTCTTGACTTACATATCATATTAAGTGTATGAATGGTTTGTGTATCACTATGAGCCATGCATTGTAGGCACTCCTTGGGGAGAAGGTTGCAACAGCTCCTCCAGGAAGTGAAAACAGTAGGAGATGACTAAGGCAAATCACTCAGGTTGTAACACTTCTAGAGAAGTCACATATTATGGTTCAAAATGATAAATTGGAGAAGATGGGGATTAATATGAGAACTGGAAAACAGATAAGGAACTGGTTAAAGGGGAGACTACAACAGGACATACTGAAAAGTGACCTATCAGGCTGGATCGAGGTTACTAGTGGAGTTCCTCAGGGATCTGTTTTGGAACTAATCTTATTCAAAATTTTTATTAATGTCTTTGGCACAAAAAGTAAATAAAATAAAATTTGCAGATGACACAAAGTTGGGAGGTATTGCTGTTAGGATATAAATATTCAGGCCTGTCTGTAGAGGCCTATAATCTAAGAATTTAGGTGTATTCTTATCACTTGGCTAGTTATAGAGGTATAAAAAAAAAATCAAAATCACTGTCTGCTGGAGTAAGGTCCTTCTCTGACTGTGACAGTCTGAGGCCCTGTTCTTAGGCTAAGGCCTTTGGCTAAGCAGCGGCGGCAGCCATAAGCTGGGAAGCGACCGGTCACATCCTCACATTCCAAACTAGTCGCATTGAAATAAGGTGCTATTGGGCTGTTAGGAATACAGTCCTGTCCTGATAATGCCTATCTCCTCCAGAGAAAGGGAAGTGCCTTGAAGATGTAAAAGGGAACTTAGT
This sequence comes from Dermochelys coriacea, assembly GCF_009764565.3. NCBI lineage: Eukaryota > Metazoa > Chordata > Testudines > Dermochelyidae > Dermochelys > Dermochelys coriacea. The sequence goes on from NC_050068.2 coordinate 332,853,679, forward strand.
TTGATAGCATCTTGTCTGGCAAGAACTCACTTATCAATAACTGGGATGTGAAATCCTCATTTCCGTGTTTGATCTATCAGTGTAGTCCCCATTTCCCTATTGTTTGTCTGCATAATCTCTGTCTGGTTCTGTGATTGTTCCTCTCTGCTGTATAATTAATTTTGCTGGGTGTAAATTAATTAAGGTGGTGGGATATAATTGGTTACATAATCATGTTACAATATGGTAGGATTGCTTAGTTAAATTTCAGGAAAATGATTGGTTAAGGTATAGCTAAGCAGAACTCAAGTTTTACTATATAGTCTGCAGTCAATCAGGAAGTGTGGGTGGGTAGGTGGGGAAATGGGAACAGGGAATGGGGGTGAGGAATTGGAATCATGTTTTGCTAAGGGGGGAATGGGAACAGGGACACAGGTAAGGCTCTGTGGTGTCAGAGCTGGGAAGGGGGACACTACGGAAGGAAACTGGAAGTTCATGCTTGCTGGAAGTTCACCCCAATAAACATCAAATTGTTTGCACTTTTGGACTTCAGATACTGTTGCTCTCTGTTCATGTGAGAAGGACCAGGGAAGTAAGTGGGTGAAGGAATAAGCCCCCTAACAATTGCCAATAGAGAGGAGGACCAGAATATCATACAAGAAGATCTAGATGACCTTGAAAACTGGAATAATAGAAATGGGATGAAATTTTATAGTGCAAAGTGCAAGGTCATGCACTTAGAGATTAACAATAAGAATTTTTGCTAAAAACTGGGGTCTTACTGGTTGGAAGCAATGGAAGAGGAGAAAGACCTGGGTGTATTGGTTGATCACAGGATGACTATGAGCCACCAATAAGATGTAGCTGTGAAAAAGGCTAATGTAATCCTAGGATGCATCAGCCAAGGTATTTCCAGGAGAAATAGGGAATCATTAGTACCATCATACAAGGCACTAGTACAACCTCATCTGGAATACTGTGTGCAATTCTGGTCTCCCACGTTTAAGAAAGTTGAATTCAAACTAGAACAGGTGCAGAGAAGGGCTTTTAGGATGATCAGAGGAACAGAGAACCTACTGTATGAGAGGAGACTCATAGAGATTGGCTTGCTTAGCCTAATCAAAAGAAGACTGAGGGGAAATATAATTGCTGTCTGTATTTATCAGAGGGATAAATAGCAGGGAGGGAGAGGAGTTATTTCAGTTAAGCTGAATGCATCCGATGAAGTGAGCTGTAGCTCACGAAAGCTTATGCTCAAATAAATTTGTTAGTCTCTAAGGTGCCACAAGTACTCCTTTTCTTTTTTGCAAATACAGACTAACACAGCTGCCACTCTGAAATGCTGACACAAGAACAAATGGATATAAACTGGCCAACAGCAAGTTGATTGATAGAAGCAGGGAGTGGATGACAGGAGATGACCATTCAATGATTGCCTGTTCTGTTTATTCCCTCTGGGGCACCTGGCATTGGCCACTGTCAGAAGAAAGGATACTAGGCTAGATGGACCATTGGTCTGACACAGTGTGGACATTCTTATGTTCTAAGTTTAGGCTTGAAATTAGATGAAGGTTTCTGAAACAGCCTTCCAAGGGGAATAGTGGAGGCAAAAAAACTAACTAGCTTCAAAACTGAGCTTGGTAAGTTTTTGGAGGGGATGAGATTGCCTGTAATGGCATGTAGCCAATCTGCAACTGCCAGTAGCGAATATCCCCAGTGGCTGAGGACGGTAGATGGGTACGGCTCCGAGTTACTACAAATAATTCTTTCCCAGGTATCTGGCTGTTGGGTTTTGCCAAAATGCTCAGAGTCTATCTGATCACTATATTTGGGGTTGGGAAGGAATTTTTCCCCATGTCAGATTGGCAGAGACCCTGGAGGGTTTTTGCCTTCATCTGCAGTATGGGACACAGGTCACTTTCAGGTTTAAACTAGAGTAAATCGTGTATTCTCTGTAACTTGAAGCCTTTAAATCATGGTTTAAGGATTTCAGTAACTCAGCCATATGTTATGGGTCTATTACAGGAGTAGGTTGGTGAGGTTCTGTGGCCTACAATGTACAGGAGGTCAGACAAGATGATTATGATGGTCCCTCTCACCTTAAAATCCATGAGTCTCTTTTTACTGTCTTTTTAAAAACAGGACAACATATGACAGGGAAAAGAAAAGTCCAGTGCATAGATTGGGATAACTACATGCCACAAAATCTCATTTAGATATTAAACTGGAGTCTACCAAGATCAAAGGCAACTCTAATTATTTACAAACTGTGACCCTCCACGTAACCCTTCTTTCTCTAGAGACAAGAGTCAGTCTACTGAGCCATTTTCATCATAAGCCAGCGAGGGAGGAGGAGAAGTTAACCTTCCTTGCACAGTCTCTGTTGTCTCCCAGTCTCAGTGATTAATCAGGGGGCAAAGGTGTGGCGGGGGGGAGCCCAGGCCCACCCTCTACTCCGGGCTCCAGCCCAGGGACCCTAATAGTATCAGCTAGGGTAGCTGACCTTTTAGAAACATGACATGTACAATTCCCTGGGCTACTTCCCCCACAGCAGCCCTCACTTTCTCAAGGTCCACTTCACCCTTACCTCAGGGCCTCCTTCCTTGTGCCTGATATGGTGTGTACTACTCAGCCTCTCCAACCGCACAACTTCTTCCCACAGGTCCTGACATGCCCTCCCACCTGACTATCTGGGAGGCTTTTAACTAGCTTCAGCCAGCCCCTGATTGGCTTCAGGTGTCCCAATCAACCTAGCCTTCTCCCTGCCTTCTGGAAAGTTCTTAATTGGCCTCAGGTGTCTTAATTGACCTGGAGCAGCTGCCATTTCACTTATCCTGGTACCAGGGATTTGTTTAGCCTGGAGCTAATATATCCATCTCCCACTACTCTTCCATAGCCATCTGGCATTGCCCTGTCACAAAACTTTCTTACTTCTTCATCCCTATATTTGTGCAAGAAATTCCATATATTCTTTTTCAAGAAGACACTGGAGTATAGGCTCTGTTTTAATGGCTCAACTATTTGGTAGTTATGGGACTTGACACTGTTCTCACTGAAGTCAATTGTAAGGGGGGGTTTTAAGTGGGCTGTGTATGCCTACATATGTATGTATCTATATATGATTTATTTAGATTATTTAAGTATCTGTCCTATATTCTATTTTGTAACAATTTAATTAAAAAACTGAAAACAGTCAATTAAGTTTGTCTTGTCATTGTGTTAACAAAATAAAAACCTACCCCCTCCCACATTTAATTACAACACCCTCCACCCATATCACTGATTCCCCATTCCATTGACCCACTTCCACACCACATCCTGTAAAGAGAAAATGGGATGTATTTTCTTGTGATCGTTAATTGTTCTTTTCGTTATTAATTTATACTTATTACTTATATTACTTATTTTTTATTATTATTATTAATTATTATTAAGGCATAATGCAAATATGGTTACTTCCATAAAGGAGTTCCAATAAAGTTAATGGGACTCCATGCAGAAGTACTATATTTGCAGGTATAAGTGTTTACAGGATCAGATTTTTAAAGTTCAGGCCTGCTCTGAAAAAAATGGTTATGTAAAAATTGCATCACTGATCTAATTCAGCAGATCTACTCCTTGTGCATATTCAGAATCTATATCTACTGACTTAGGAGTTAAAAATAGTACTTTTGTTTTGTTTTGTTTCTGTTTCATTCACTCCTTTTTGCCCTGCAGTGTCAACACAGCCAAGAGTGGGTAAACATCAGCAACAGAATTGTGAACTAAATGCTAATCAATTACATCTGTGTTACTCATCTCTAACTTGCTCTGCAGAACCTTTTCTACTGATTCTGATGTGTAAGAATGAAAACGCCCCACTTGACTCTTAGATCCAAGGATCAATTTGTGAGGCTGACAGTTAGAAAAACAAACATAATTTTACTTCCAAAGTGAGTACCTATGATATTGATTAACCTGATATGAGGGAATAAACATGGAACCCAATAACTCCATAGTTACTAAAGTCTTGTCTATAATTATAGTGCTCCAGCAGTATGGCTGCACCAATGTAGCTGCGCTGCTGTAGCGTGTAGTGAAGAGGCTACCTACGCCGATGGGAGAGTTTCTCCCATCAGCATAGGTACTCCACTTCCCTGAGAGGCAGTAGCTATGTCGAGGGACGAAGCCCTCCCAGCAACACAATACTGTCTACACCAGGAGTTCAGTCAGTATACCTACACCACTAAGTGACATAGTTACACCAACATAAGTCTGTCGTGTAGACCAAGTCTAAGTTAGTTTTTAGAGAATAGTCACATTGCACATTTTTAAACATTCATATATTCAACCATTTATCAGTTAACCTTCATTTATTATTATATATGTGTGTATGGTTAGGTGTTAGCAAAAATTATTTAACCAAAATCAATGTATTATTAAGGGCTGTACACTTATGCTACCTGAGTCACATGTCCAGCATACTTTGTGCTGGAAATATGTTTAAAACTGTGTGTAAGCTTTTATTCTTGGCCTATGGAGAGATCATCAGGGACAAGACAATGTTTTGCAGAGCTTTGCTATAGTAATAAACTCTTATAGTTGTTGCAAAATTGTTACAACTAACAGGGTACAGATAACCAAAAGCCTTGGGTAGTATGTACAAAATGCACGGAAAACGAAAATTAGGGTACATCATGTCATAAAGGAATGTGTGGAGTTTCCTGTGTATGGTAACAGACTAAAGTACACATATGGTTAATAGCGAGTTAATATTTTTTTGGAGCAGACTACACTGTGACTGCAACCCCTGATTAGGTCACTTTAATCTTTGCCTGTCTGTCTGTATTGTTATATGTTTGATTAAGCAAAGTTATCTGATGACTTATCAATAAATGAACCATAACATAGTCAACATTAATATACCAGTCACTACTGCTCCTTCTTTAATACATGGGTTCTAGCACATAGCCCAGAATTTTGTCACACTTACTGAATGTCTTTTTCTTTGAAATGTAGTCTAAAAGCCATAGTCTGCCTGGCCTCTTCTCTCTGTGTTTATTGCCCACTGACTCTGGAAACTTGTCTTTTTCCAGAATGATTTAATTTTTTTAGTTAAAATAATTCAAGTGTAGTAATGTTTATGCATGAATTCTGAAGATTATTTATTAGCAGAAAATCCCATCTTCCATTTTAAATAAAAATTTTTAGCCTCTATAGTTGTGGAGAAAAGCTTGAAAATGTGAATCTTAAATGCTCCAACACCAATAGTCAAATAAAAAAAAATCTAAGATGGGATCCTGACTCATGATTTTTGAACTTCTGAGGTTGACAATACTGCTACTCTTACTCTGAGGCTACATTAGGTGCAAATAGTATCGTCATTGGCATAAAGAAGAAAAGCATTAAAAGCCAGAGAAAAATATTTAAAAATAACACACAGACTTGGCCCAGCAGCTATCAGAGAGCCAAGGAACCTCTTCTTCCCATCTGACTCCTTCATAACAGAAACATCAGTCTGAAAATAATGAGAAAACCTCACCAAAAAAAATGATGCTGGAAGAAAAGTTGCAGATGTTACACCATAGAGACATTAATAACAAAGGTTCATGCAATGGATACTAAATTAGAGGAATACATTGGCTGAGCTCAGAGAATGTCTCTTCCCTTTTACAAAGATTCTGCCAGTTTGAGACAGACTTCCTGTACATAAAGACCAGGATTAAAAAGTCCATATAATTTTTCCATTGACTTCATTGGGCTTGGATCAGGTTCAAGATGCAAAATTCTGCCTTTACTGTTGATATCTCTCAGATAGAAACTTTTGAAGTGCACCCACTTTTTGATAAGAGAATGAATGAAATGCACAGAGAAGAGTGAGGTTTAAAAGTTGATGTATTATGGGATGAGTGGAGTTACTTGAAAATCCAGAGACACATAAAAACATTAGACCTGGAAATTCCAGAGGATGAAGACTTCCAGGGTCATCTTGTCAAGAGTAAAATATCTAGGCTTTGATATCAAAGAAGATCCTTTATATCTAGAGTTCTGTTACACTGTTCAATAAAAAAAACAAGATGGGGATGTAGTAGTTGTCATCCAGTCCCTCAGACCTCAAGGAATATTAATAGCAGCATTGAAAAAAACAAAAACAAAAGAGGAACTCACAATTGAGGGCCATAAAGTGTTGACATTTCCTGATTTAAGCCTGGCAATCCCAGGGCTAGAAGCTCACAAAGACATCAGAAAAGGATGTTATCAGTGAAGGAATCTCAGACTGAATTCTTTTCAAGAACAGGTCATCTGGTACTTCAATTGAATCAAAGACTCCTGGTTTGCCATGTGATCTTTGCAATGCAGCTACTGGAAATTAGTCAGGAAGGAAAGGAGACATTTGGCTGTGGAATCAGGACAGGAACTCTCAGAAGAAGACTAAAGAAAACTTGAATTTCCTAGCTATTTGTGCTCTCTATACTGAATAAGAAATATTTCCATACATTGTTTATCAGTTAAAATGCTTAACCACAATTACTGAACAATAATGAACATGGTGTAACCTTGGGTATACTTGATATGCAACTTTTGCTTTGCAAACTATTGCAAGGTCTGTTGCTTTTCTGTTCCATTCAGTTTCTTATACTGCATCCATCACCAGGGTATCCAAGTGCCTACTGACACAATGCCCATCCACACAGCTCACAGGGGCAGGCCCATGGCTTCCAAGACTGGGCCTTTGGCACCAGCATCCCCTGTCTCTCGCCATGGCTTTCTACAGCAAATCCAGCCAACCCAGACTCCTGTAGGAGGCTTGTATTGTAGCCTTTCAGGGCGCAACATTCTCAGTGATATTTACAGTGACACAGGAAGCCTTTTCAAAACAGGATAACCATTTATTAGTCAACTGGCACACAGAATCAGGAAGTCCTTAGGTTAGCATGGAGAAAGGAAGGAGCCCCAGCCAAGCTGTAATGAACCTCATTATTCAGGCTCTGTGTCTTTCTCTGATTGATCTCCTTCATCAGATCCTTCCAGCAGCCAACTCTTATCATAAAATCATAGAATATCAGGGTTGGAAGGGACCTCAGGAGGTCATCTAGTCCAACCCCCTGCTCAAAGCAGGACCAATCCCCAATTAAATCATCCCAGCCAAGGCTTTGTCAAGCCTGATCTTAAAAACTTCAAAGGAAGGAGATTCCACCACCTCCCTAGGTAACGCATTCCAGTGTTTCACCACCCCCCTACTGAAAAAGTTTTTCCTAATATCCAACCTAAACCTCCCCCACTGCAACTTGAGACCATTACTCCTTGTTCTGTCACCTGCTACCACTGAGAACAGTCTAGTCCATCCTCTTTGGAACCCCCTTTCAGGTAGTTGAAAGCAGCTATCAAATCCCCCCTCATTCTTCTCTTCTGCAGACTAAAGACTCCCAGTTCCCTCAGCCTCTCCTCATAAGTCATGTGTTCCAGTCCCCTAATCATTTTTGTTACCCTCCTCTGGACGCTTTCCAATTTTTTCACATCCTTCTTGTAGTGTGGGGCCCAAAACTGAACACAGTACTCCAGATGAGACCTCACCAATGTCGAATAGAGGGGAATGATCATGACCCTCAATCTGGCAATGCCCCTACTTATACAGCCCAAAATGCCATTGGCCTTCTTGGCAACAAGGGCTCACTGTTGACTCATATCCAGCTTCTCGTCCATTGTAACCCCTAGGACCTTTTCTGTAGAATTGCTGCCTAGTCATTCAGCCCCTAGTCTGTAGCGGTGCATGGGATTCTTCCGTCCTAAGTGCAGGACTCTGCACTTGTCCTTGTTGAACCTCATCAGATTTCTTTGGGCCCAATCCTCTAATTTGTCTAGGGCCCTCTGTATCCTATCCCTACCCTCCAGCATATCTACCTCTCTTCCCAGTTTAGTGTCATCTGCAAACTTGCTGAGGGTGCAATCCACGTCATCCTGCAGATCATTAATGAAGATATTGAACAAAACCAGCCCCAGGATCGACCTTTGGGGCACTCCACTTGATACCAGCTGCCAACTAGACATGGAGCCATTGATCACTACCCTGACAATCTATCCAGCTTTCTATCCACCTTATAGTCCAATCATCCAGCCCATACTTCTTTAACTTGCTGGCAAGAATACTGTGGGAGACCATGTCAAAAGCTTTGCTAAAGTCAAGGAACAACAAGTCCACTGCTTTCCCCTCATCCACAGAGCCAGATATCTCGTCATAGAAGGCAATTAGATTAGTCAGGCATGACTTGCCCTTGGTGAATCCATGCTGACTGTTCCTGATCACCTTCCTCTCCTCTAAATGCTTCAGAATTGATTCCTTGAGGACCTGCTCCATAATTTTTCCAGGGACTGAGGTTAGGCTGACTAGCCTGTAGTTCCTCGCATCCTCCTTCTTCCCTTTTTTAGAGATGGGCACTACAATAGTCTTTTTTCCAGTCATCCAGGACCTCCCCCAATTGCCATGAGTTTTCAAAGATAATGGCCAATGGCTCTGCAGTCACATCTGCCAACTCCTTTAGCACTCTCGGATGCAGCACATCCGGCCCCATGGACTTGTGTTAATCCAGCTTTTTTAAATAGTCCTGAACCACTTCTTTCTCCACAGAGGGCTGGTCACCTCCTCTCCATGCTGTGCTGCCCAGTGCAGTAGTCTGGGAGCTGACCTTGTTCGTGAAGACAGAGGCAAAAAAACCATTGAGTACATTAGCTTTTTCCACATCCTCTGTCACTAGGTTGCCTCCCTCATTCAGTAAGGGACCTACACTTTCCTTGACTTTCTTCTTGTTGCCAACATACCTGAAGAAACCCTTCTTGTTAATCTTAAATTCTCTTACTAGCTGCAACTCCAAGTGTGATTTGGCCTTCCTGATTTCACTCCTGCATGCCTGAGCAATATTTTTATACTCCTCCCTGATCATTTGTCCAGTCTTCTACTTCTTGTAAGTTTCTTTTTTTTGTTTAAGATCAGGAAGGATTTCACTGTTAAGCCAATCTGGTTGCCTTACTATTCTTTCTACCCATTGGGATGGTTTGTCTCTGTAACCTCAATAAGGATTCTTTAAATACAGCCAGCTCTCCTGGACTCCTTTCCCCCTCATGTTATTCTCCCAGGGGATCCTGCCCATTAGTTCCCTGAGGGAGTCAAAGAAAAAAGAATATGGGATTTAAGTTGAATTTATCCCCCCACCGCACACCTTTCCAGCCCTTTTGTTCTGGGGGATGTTGCTCGGCTTCCCTTTTGAGAGATAGGGAAATCCATCCCCTCTGGGCTGTTGGTTAATGTAGTCAATGTCCTAGTGACTGGATTTGCCATTGTCTTTTCGAATTCTCCATTGAGGTGGGGCAGATTATCTGATATTTTTGTTTAGTTTTCGAAGTTACTTAGAAGACTTTCTAGGAAATAGCATCTTCTGAACCAATATCCATCCTATATTTATCTTCCCCAAATAAACTATAAATTCTGTTATACAGGAGAATGGCAATTTTTATAAAGTTTCTGTTGGTCTCAAATTAATCTGTTTTGATGTCCACAAGATTGTTCATCGCTTCAACTCTCTCTTTTGCCATCTAAAGTGATTTCAACTCTAAACACAATTTAACAAAATGAATAATGGACTAAATATTTGAAATAGAAGTGGGCAGTCCAATTCCAAATACTACAAGGTTTCTGTGGGTTGTTTTGGAGGGTCTATACGTTTCATCTGTGCAAAATATGTTCTGGATACAATGAACTGACAAACTATTCGTTTTCACCAGTTTTGAGACAGCAAATGTGCAATTTAACTACTTTTCATTAGTAAAGAAAACAATTTAAAACCCTGTTCTTTAGTTTATTCTTACCAATCAGGTTATACAACTCCATTTATGAATAAAATAATCACCTTCCCACAAACACTTGAATTTCCATGCACTGGTGTGATTAGCTACATCTTAATATAACATTCCAATGTAGTTCTTCACTGCAGATCAAGCACAGAAATCCTTCTTCACTTGTTAAGGATCAATAAAGTCTTCTCATGGTCCTGTAAGATTATTTTATGCACAGAGCCTTCAGTTATGGAACCATTACATATAACCCAGTGATAAATGTGAATTAAAGCCCCTGTTAGAATTGGAAGACAAATAAGCTGGGTCCCCCAGCTTGTGAAAAACTACATCTAGACCTTTTTTTCAATTATGCCCTTTGGAGGATACATCTGGTATTTATTCTAGAGGACTAAAATAGCTAGTAGGCTACCTTCAATTAAGCAGTTCCATGTCCCAAGGATGTCTGATATGTGGTCCCACTGGAAGAATTGGTATGGAAAGCTGACTCTAAATCTGGAAATAAATTATAATGATTAACAGAAACATGCAATTAACTAATACAATGAATGTTGTATGTCACAATTTAAAAAAGTTCTAAGCACTGATTACATAGGTAAACCACTTCTATGCAGGATTTCTATGAGTTAAATGGTAAAGAATACGGGATTTAAGTTGAATTTTTTTTAAATGAATTATATAGGAAAAATCAGTATTACATGACAGTAACATCTTCCAGTCTTTTAGTGATTTTTAAAAAACCTTTCTTTTGGATCGTAATAGAGATAATTTTTTTTAATTAGTTGTGAGACTAGGAGCAAATCTTAGATTTGCTTGTACAGACTAATAGGCATTTTAGATGGAGTAAGTAATTTTATCAGGTTATTAAGAGGGATATCACTATGCCAAAGCCTGCATTAACCCTGTGAGCATTCCCCATGTAAAATAGATCATTCAAAGAACTATGTCACTACAGAATAATTTACAAAATGACCAAGTGAGGTACAGATTACTGTGGGAATAAACATTTGTAGAACCAACTGAGTTCATTAATTGCAAATCTGGATTCTGGACAAACCAGTCTATAATGAGTAGCTAGTCTTTGTGACGTTATCTTAGAAAGTGAAGGCCGGACACAAAAAATAACATTCCAAATGGGAATGAAAGGTCATCTGACAGGCAAAAATTCCTGTGCACTAGATGTGGCTGAAAACATACAGCAAGAAACTGCCCAACTTTTGCTCAAATATGCCGTAAATGCAGTAGCGCGGAAAAAACACTATTCAAAAAGTATGTCGTACAGTTAAAGCCAAGAGTGACCACATGCTTAAAGAACAACAAAGCAATGACATAGCTTTCTGAGTACAGAGCAAACTGCTTCAAAATGGCAAATACAGTGTTAATGGCAGTGTTGTATTGTTTTAAACTGAATACAAGAACACAAATGAACTGTTATTCTAAAGAAAATACATATTACTGTAGCTAAGGAAATGGTACAATAATCTAAAGCCATATTCTGGATTTAAAAGTGTGAAAGGACTAGTAAGAGTGTTACAACTTGTTGTGAAAACCAGTATCACTTAACATGGCAAGGGTAATTGCAGATGTACCTCCTGTGTTAGAAATGGAAATCTGTATAGCCGTGAAGTTAGTGAAAAGAGGATTTGTTGTAAATGCCACAGAATCACAAATACAAACAGGGAACACAGAAGAATTCTTAGATGTCTTCCAGGATGTCTGGATAAATACTACAGTAAGAACTACAAATCACTAACTACAGTGATCCAATCACCCAGAAAAATTCCACTTGCCCTGATAGATGTATGAGAAAATTTGAACTCGATAATGTAGAAAATCTGTGAATTACTGGAAAACCTAATAAAGTAAGTGTACGCGTCAATTCACACAATTAAAAACAAAGTAATGAAATGTGAACATTGTCTGATGAAAAAAGTGGCAGAAAAGCTGCCAGAAGTAAAAATAGTTTTAGTTCTAGGTCCAAGACAAATGTTCTGGGAAATAAAGTTAGATAAGTCCAGTTCTAAGCTAGTGACTTTCCATATAGACTTTATGGATGGATCTTCAGTTGGTGTGAACTTTCGTGGCTCCACTGAAGCCAATGGAGTGATGATAATTTACACCATCTGAGGAGCTGCCCCTGTAACTTTAAGTAAATAACATTTGGTATTAGTTCTGTTCCCAAAGCATCTCACAGTAATTGCACAGAACTTTGAGCAATTACAAGGTGTTGAAGTTATTACAGATGATGTTCAAATTTGGATTTGGGACCTTAAAAATACAATGCAAGATTTAGTCAAGTTTTACAGAGATCAAGAGAAAGACATGTAACAATGAACTTGCAAAAGTTAAAAGTGGGGGTGGGTGCTAGAGAAAGTTCTCTATCTTGGACATAAGTTGAGCAAAGATGACTTAATTGTTGATTCAGATAAAATAAAGGCAATGACTGAAATATACACTCCACAATATAAAGCAGATCAACAGATATTGATGGAGATGATAAACTCTTTAATAGAATCCATTCTGATCTGTGGTCAATAAACCATTTGGGGAACTGCAGAAATTGGGAAAACAGACATAAATAGGCACCTGGGCAATTAAAAACCCTCATCACCAGTTTGACAGTTTTAAAATCTAGTGATTTAACTATGCCAATTGCATTAATAAATGCATCTTCCAAAGGACTTAACACAAGCCTTATATAGAAAGGGCAGTCAGAGGTATTTGAACTGAGATCTCTAAACAAGGGAGAAAGAATTTTATCTTAGACTGAGAAGAAGATGCTGGCCATTGTGTTTGATGTCTTAAATTCCCACCACTACATAAATGGGAGAGACAAGATACATAAAGAAACTGGTTCAGGTGTTTTGTAAAGTGAACTTAAGTAACCTTTAGCACCACTTAGAATTCACCATGTGATGTCAAGTCTACCAATGTAGGATCCTCATGTAGAATTGTGACGCAATGTACCTGACCTTCACAGCCCCTTGCTAGAGACCCCAATGCTCTGCTACACCACAGCTCAGGAAAGAACTTTCTGAGAGGAAAAGAACAGTAAATAGAGAAGCATATGGGAAACATTTGTTTTTGGGAACCATTGAGATCCAACAACTAGAAGAGCTTGGGATCAACAACAGCCAATCAAGGCCACAATTGGTAACAGGTATTCAGGAGGAACCTTGCTGGTATAAATCTGGAGAGGGAATTAAGTCCCAGAAGGGTAAGAACAAGGAACTACTTCTATTTGAGTTTGTTGTACGCCAGGAGAGGGTTGCACTGTGTGACCTGACTGGAGGGCTGAGTCATAGAACACCCACAGAGGCAGTCTGGCAGCCTGCAGAGGGTACTGGGAGCTGAAGAGACGTTAGGCCTGATTTTCTGAGAAGCTGAGTACCTGCATCTTCTATTGATTTTAACTAGAAATGTTTGTGCTCAGCACTTCTGAAAATCAGAGCCAGTGTGGCTACCCTTACTAAAGTAGTAAAAGTGAAAGTGATATTGATAAATATGACATTTGTATAGTAAGCAGTATCCACCTGCCCATTGAATTCCACAAGTTCTTATCAGAACTGATCAGGAACTTTCTAACAAAATGTCTTTTTCACTGGAAAAATGTCAATTAATCAACACCAAAATGATTTGTGGGAAAGGATTAGTTCCGATTTCTCTCCCGATTCAAAACATTTTTGAGAAAAAAAGTTTTGAAATTGTTCAAAACATCCTGTTATGATGTTTTCAAAACAAAAGTTGTGTTTTCTGTTTCAAAACTGTAGTTCATTTGTAGTTAAAAAGAAGTTTAAAGTATTAAAAACATTAAAAGAAATAGAAATTATCTAAATGTTTTGATTGAACCAATCTGATTTTTTTTTCAGATTATCAGATCACAAACATATTCAAGGTTTTGACATTTCACCCCAATTTGGGATGTGAAAAATTTTAAAATCTCAAAACTCTCACGGAATGGGAAAATCATTTTCCACCCAGCTCTAGTTATGATTACAAACAATTCCAGTTCTTAGGAGTTCACTAAGAACAGTTCCCTATCCAAGAAGATAATATACCTATCCAGGGGAGCTGTATTACAGTTGCAGAGGAAACCATAATTTAGCCTTCCCTAACTTTTATGTATTTGAAATCTCATTGATCTAGTGTAGCTTGCATTAGACACACGTGTATGCGTATGTGAGCATGTATACGTGGGTCTAATGCATGGCTAGGGTAGGGCCCTGTGAATGCAGACAGCCTGATTCTATACTTAAAACAGCCATGACCAAGTTACTTAATCTCACTGTGTCTTTATCTTTATCTTAACATTTGCAAAATAGTTATAATTATTTTTATCCACATCATTCATACGGTGTTATGAGGCTTCATTCATACATTAAATGTTTGAAAACTGTTTTGAGATCTTTGATGAAGGCTGGTGGAGGTATATAAGTATTAATTATTTATATTTTAAATTATAAACCCTACAGGGCAGGGGATTGTCTCTTTATGTTTGTGTAGTGTGGGATCTTCGGGCACTACCAAAATATCAATTTTTAATAATAATTAGAAGTGGAACTCTTACTTTAATTGACATGGCATCCAATACATGTAAAACGTGGCAAATACAGTGGGTGAAATCCTGGCTCTACTGTAGTCTTTGACATATTCTGTGCAAGTTGAACTATTTCTTCACTTTTTTTGTGCTCTATAGTTTTCTTCCAGGTATTTTACAAGATTCTTTCTTGAGTCTTCCACAGATGAAGTAGATACATCTTGAAGAAAATTCAAAAGAATACTGGATATGAAAATAGATATTTCCCAGGGAATAGTCCTCAGTAAACCAGCAAACTCCTTTCTTAAACAGTCAGATATATGACTGGAGTATTGGTCTCCACAGATTGTACATGAAAATCAGATGGGCATGGGGAAAGTGATCCAATTTTGCCAATTGTAAGTTTGACCCATGTGGTACACAGCTGTTCTTTCAATGAACAAATTCTTGAGAAGCTAATTTGCTGGAAGCAAAGTATGTTTCTTGAAACCTATGGTAACTATATCACAGTGCTTAGTTTTTATTTGCCCCTGTTACCATTGATAATGTACAACATTTCATGACATAAGATACTGGTTTGTCTCTTTTAAGATGGTACTGGAAAGCTCAGAGAAGTGATAATATGCAACATGTGTTTTGGGGGATTGCCTTTGCTGAACAGTGCAGCAAATGGGAATGTAACTACTAACAACCACAGAAAACTAGCACAGAATGCCTAAGAGATGTGTGATAATCCCTAATATATGGCCAAGAGACTGTTCTGGAGGAGTTTCACCTTCTTTTAGGTTGATATTTTCAAGAGCACTCAGCACTGGCCTAATTCTGCTTCCATTGAAGTTCCTGGTTATAAACTCTGTTGGTTATAAACTTAAGCAATGTTAGGTGATTTCTGAGTGCTTTTGAAAATCCCAGCCTTAATAATTTACTATACAAGTATGAGATAGGAGCATTAGTGTTTGAGTGACTCTACCCATAGTTTGTTTCTAGCTGTCCAATCCCTAAATTACTTTTAGAGTCCACGACCCACAATTCAGTAAAGCACTTAAGCATGTGAATTGGAGCCCATGTGGGCCAGGTCCCCAGGCTGGTATAGATTGGTATCATTCCATTGAAGTCTACAGAGCAACGCTGATTTACACCATCTGAGGATTTGACTCCTTCTTAATCTTATTCTCCATCCTTTCTCTCTGCCTTTGATGACACTAGTGTGTGGTCCAGCCTCTCTCCAAAATCCAAGAGCAGTTTCCCCCTTCAGCTCCATCAGGATACTGAGTTGACATGGGGTTTTCATGTCAGATGTGTATAATGCACGCTTGGAACAGCTATAATGGGAAAGCCCCAGATAGTGAGAAAAAGGAACAAGCCAACCTCACTAGGGAAACCAACAATCTGCTAGCTTCCACAATGAGACCGCCAAACTATGGGGAGACAAGAAGGAAAAAGATGAAGGGCGAGGCAAAAGCATTGCTGCAAGGCCACAGAGCGGGATTGCTTGTCTATCTTAGCGTGGGCTTGATAAAGGTTTGAGGAAATGGCAATGGTCCTACTCTTCTCCAAGCAGTTCAGTCATCACCAGTGAGCATGTTTTGAAGTTTATTTTCTTAGCTGGTGTATTTTTGCTATGAAGGCCAAGGTGCTAAATGTATTACTTATTTTAGTGTCCATGTTTGCCAAGGGCACGTCAGGCTCAGGATAGGCACCTTTTTAATAGTTTGTACTAATCTAAATTGATGAATGAATTAGGCACCCAAATATCTTGCTCTGTTTTCATTCTTCAACCCCTTTGCAGCTCTTGATGAAAGATGCTGGGAGATTAATTTCAAACCTTACTTCAAATTGCAATTTTTTTAGAGTCTTAAATTCAGAATGTTTTCTGACATTCTACTAGTGCATGTAAATTCTGTCCATCATGAAAGGGTTTTCTTCCTCTTTTTTTGTTTCTGTTTTCTTAATCATATTTTATTATTTCCCTGTGATATTTTACATTCTCAATCCCTTTCCTTTGCATTGTAACTGCTCAGTGACATTCATAAATGATTAATGATTTGATGGCATGTGCTGCTTTATAGCATGAAAGCCATTGATATACCTTTCCCTTGGGGTCAATTATCCTATGGCACAATATCCTTTACCTGCTGCATCAAGGTTCTGAAGCTTGGCTGTAAAAGCTGGAGTTGTAGTACTTGAAGAAATCCAGAATACCTAACTTTGAACTACAGGATTCTTTCTGCCTTAGTTTCTGTTTCCTAGAAATAACTTCATTTCAATTGCCTTTCTCCTTCAAAAGGTAAAAGGAAACAGTACCAATTATTGTTATATAAACATTTGTTTGTTGTAGCATAGTTTACTGAAAACAATTGGGTGGGAGACGTGCCTCCATGATGTTTTATGTGTAATTTGGTTTAGTTATAGTCTATTTAATGAATATTATAAAAGCCCCATATGTTTTTAAAACTGTGTAATTTAGTGCTCAGAAGGAAAATGTAGAATTAAGCAGCATGTATATTATGAATTTCTTGTTAGACTATGACCATAAGATTGTAAAAGACTGCAGGGGACAATAGGAGCTGTAAATAGTAATTAGACAGCAAATAAAATGTTAAACCCACAAGTCTTGAGTACTTTGGCTATATTGTGAGGATATTTTATACTTATATAGGATCTCAATCTGCTTTACAAACATTAGTTTAGCTTAAAACCCCCTGTGAGTTAGGTATTTTGGCTCCCATTTTATAGATAAAGAAACTGAGAACAGATGGCTTAAGAGACTGACAGCTGAGGGCATTCATCTCAGCATCTCACAATACCTCAGTACCATGAGTTAGTCCAACTGACTTCAGTGGAATTACTCATATTTGTAGGGACTTCTCTCATGTTGCCCAGGTAGGATGTTGCCCAGGAGATTTGACCAAGATCACACAATTCATTTGTTACAGAGATGGGAACAGAATCCAGATCAGTCTTCCGGGAGATTAATCATGTTCCTCTCAACCTTGAACTCTGCAAATGTGTGAAACAAGTTATCAAAAATTTACCACAATGTGGAACACTTGGGTTTTGTTGCATGACATTCCATAAACGAGAGATTATAGTATTTTTTTAATAGAAAGTTCTTGGAGAAGTTCTCCTACTTTGTTGATCAATTAAATCAGTTTTGTAATCTTTTGAAGATGGTAAAGGGTCACTACCCAGGCTCCTGGAGGACTGGGGAGAGGATGTGGGGTGGAGAGGATCCCTGTACTAGCTTTTTGGAAAGGAGGGGTTTGGGAGGAAGGGTTGACTCCAAGTTGACCCCAGTTCAAACAATGCATTCTCAAATGGTCCTCCAACATTAGCAGAACACACCCTTCCCCCAATTCGTGCAACACTCCCTCTATGCCCCCAGTGTAATTAGTGCAGGCTGTCCCTTCTTGCAGGCTCTGCTGTATGTCTGCCTGGCCCAAGAAGGCCCACACCTGCCCCTTCTCTTCTGGTAGTTCTGAGCCTTTCATAAGTTTATGGAAGAGATGGTATGATGGGATAATGGGATTTTGGTAAGTAATTGATCTTTAAATATTCAGGGTAAATAGGACTAATCCCCTGAGATGGGATATTAGATGGATGGGATCTGAGTTACTACAGAAAATTCTTTCTTGGGTATCTGGCTGGTGAATCTTGCCCATATGCTCAGGGTTTAGCTGATCGCCATATTTGGAGTCAGGAAGGAATTTTCCTCCAGGGCAGATTGGAGAGGCCTGGAGGTTTTTCGCCTTCCTCTGTAGCATGGGGCACGGGTCACTTGAGGGAGGATTCTCTGCTCCTTGAAGTCTTTAAACGTCGATTTGAGGACTTCAATAGCTCAGACATAGGTGAGGTTTTTCGTAGGAGTGGGTGGGTGAGATTCTGTGGCCTGCGCTGTGCAGGAGGTCGGACTAGATGATCAGAATGGTCCCTTCTGACCTTAGTATCTATGAATCTATCTCCGTGGTTCAAGGCTTGTGAATGAAGAATCAATCAGGAGCTGAATAGGTAGTGTTTGGATCAGAGACAACCTATGCCTGCTGATACTGAGGGGAGAGGGGGGCACAATGTAAAGGGTGGACCACGTGACCGCTCCATGTGTCTCCTCAGGGAGGAACCTTCCAGCCCCACCTCCCTGGGGGGGCTGGGGCCACAGGAATGGGGAGCATGTGCCTCTGGGCCAGCCAGCCCCGGCCTGGCCCCAGCCCCAGTCCAGGGAGACTCACAGCACAAGTGTGTCCCCGGAGCTCTGGCACCCTCATGGACACCTCAGCGGGGGGAGGGGTCGAGGGCAATGCCCCATCTGCAGCTGAGCAGGGGGACTCTGTTCCCAGAACCTTCCCCAGTGTCACCCCCCCAACCCTTTGCCTGGCCCAGGGCCACCATGCTGTCCCCACCAGACTTACTTGGGGGGGGCTCTGTCCTTCTCCTTCTGCGCCTCCCTCCGGCACATTTCCAGCTCACTCAGTCGCACTGCCTGGCATCTGGGCGTGGGCAGGGAGCGGGGGGGATGGAACAGAGCCACTTCTCAAACCACCTGAGGGTGGCCACTCTTCTGTGCAGCACAGTGGCTGCCTGAAAGAGATCCTAGCTGGGGAAGCAGCAACAGCCCCACCGCTTCCATTCCCTGCTCGGGCCCAACTGCCAGGGACAGAGGCCGAGCAAGCCAGAAATATGCAGAGGATGGTTTGCTCGGCCCTTGCTGCCCCTCTCCCCCCTCCGCACAAGCCTGCAGCCCTGTCTCTGGAACCCTGCCATCCCCCCATATGCTGGAACACTGCCACCCCCTCCCCAGCCCCGCATTCCCTCCTGCACATTCCTCTGCACCCCACTTTTTTTGACAAATGTGGGCATTTGAGTTGGCAAGAGCAAATGGGACAAATGCCCACTTTTGCACACACACACAAAAAGCCAGGATGGCCGCAACAGGGTTTAAAAAAGGGACCATCTTGACCAAAACAGGACATATGGTCACACCAGATAGAACCCAGCTGCTCAGTCCCAGTCCTGCTGCCTTTCTTTCCCACTTTCCTCCTGTGAAAATGGTGTCAGCCCAACCTGATTGCAGAAACCTCTGATAAGACACAATTGCTCTGTCCCAAGAAGCAGTTGTCTTGGCATCTGTTTCACACACATCCAGCCACTTACACACAGTCTCTGTTCCTTCACCTCCCTCAGCTCCTCCCATTTAAACCTGGAAAACCCTAGCCCAAGGCTCTCCTCTGACCATGTGGCCTGGAAAAGTGATCTTGCCTTTAGCCCTTCTATTCTGCAGCTGTTCTGCAACACAAAGGAAGCATAGATCTAATGGCCCAAACAAGGAAGAGTTCTTTAACCCACACAATACCCCTATAATGACTCTCTAGGGGCATTTACTGCAGGAGATCTTTTAACTTGTTATATGGAGACCAGGTGCTTATACATCAGTGGCCCCTAATATGCTTGTCATGAGCACCTTCTTCAAGAACAAAATTTTTATCTTCCATTCTCTCTGGTTTAGCATTTATCATAATTATTTATTTCTAATTAGGTACATTTGGGAATTCTTTTAGTATACTTACCTTGAACTTGTTATGAATTTATCCTTGTAGAAACGGTGCACTGCTTTATGGATGAAAGTAAAATTACACTTACAAAATATAAGGAAAAGGCCAAATTTCTGCCGCAATAAACCAGTGCATCTTCATTAGCTTCAATGGAACTGTACCAGTTTACACCAGCAGAGGTTTTGGCCCAAAATTTTATTATTTGTGTGTGTCTCACTCTCCCTTTGAGAGTTGGCACGATCAATACATTATGAGTTCTGCTTTCTGTAAAGTGTGTTGGTAATCCAAAAAATTACTCTGGAAAAGGAAAGTGTGCTCTTCCATAGTCATTCTTTCAGGTGCAATTACTGCCTACTCCTCTGAAGTCTGAGGATTTCTGACTACAAAATTAGTATGGTTCAGTTGTGCAAAGGGAGAAAAGGTCAGTATATGGGATGGCGTATTGCAAGGGAACACAAATTGCTCCTCCCCAACTCAAGTGCAACCAGGGAGCTCCCCTGGAGCAGTGCACCTCCACTCCCACCTCTTCCAGTGTGTTTAACATACTCCTTAATGATAGCATGTTGAGAGACTCCTGACTCAACAAGGGCCTAGCTGACCTCTCGAGCCAACCCTATGTTTCTATGATTCTGTATTTAGTACCAGACTTGAAATTAGGTGCTTTCTGTAGAGTAAAAGGGCCTGTTCCAGTTGCAATGTCAATAAAGATGTACTAAATTGAGAAGAATCTTCTGAGATTCAAGAGTTGCCAGAACCACAGACACTTTAGCAGAGTGGTGAGAAGAGGAGCAGCAGTGGGCAGTGTGTGAAGCATCATACTGAAAATGCCAGTGTGTTTAAATAGAACATTAAAAAATTAGAACAGTATTTACCTGTTCACTGGGGCGGGGGGCACACTGCATTCTGTCTGTATCCCCTCCTTATTTATGCCATGTGCATTCACCCTTGCCTTGCTCCTCCATGCCAGCTTCCTATATTGTGAGCAGTAGCATGGAGAAGAGCAGCTTCTGTGGTGCCACTATAGTCCCTCTCCCCGACACTTGACAGTAGGAAGAGACACCAAATAAGCAGTGGCTATGTCCCTACTCTTCAATATGCCAGACTGCACAGCTGTGCCACTGTGCCATGGGCTATATTCTGTGACAGCTATAGGGTTGGTGCAGGATACTTCTCCAGACCAGGAGGACACCAGGAAACGGATTATAAGTCTCTGGAATACAGTTTGGTTCCCAATCTGTTCATGGCCCCAGACATGGGGCCTGTGGGGGAAAGCCACTGTCCAGCCCTGAGATAACATTAATTTCATGTGGTAGACCTTCATGCCATTCTAAATAACTGTCTTCCTTTATAGGGTTTTTACACTCTTCAGACACTTGCAGATGCTTTTGTCCCAATTCACTGATTGCTTAGTCAGTGCTGCTATTTAGTTCTTTTCCTTTCCTAATAATTTAATACTTTTTTTTATCATCTCTGAATTCCCTTCATCTTGTTAGCGTTCTTCTGCTACTGAGAGTCCCCAGACTGAATTCCTTATTATTCATTTTCCAGTAATGCTTCATGTTAACATGGAACACAGATTAACAGAAACATGAACTTGTCTTTTCCTAGGATTTATGGTGCTGAAATATTAAATTACCTTTCGATAGGCACTTCTACGGTTAGGGGGTGGGGAGGTTACCTCTCTCTCCTCCTACTAAAAAATCCACTGTTCATTTTGGAATTGTTTACCTAAATGCAGAGGGTTTTTTATATAAGGAATCCAACTAATGAATGATAATGAAAAGGATTCTTTCTTCTCTCTGGAGAAGGAGAGGTCTGGATTAAGAGGCAGTGGAAGGATTTCCTTTATGTAATTAATCTGAAATGCCCAAGGGTTCACAAAATCTGAGAGAGCAAAAAAGGGACAGGTCTGGTAGGACTTAATGAACATCAACCTCAGAGAGAGTTTGTGTTGTTGCAGCTCAGGCAAACTCTGGTCATCTTTCAGCCAATTTATAGGAGAATGAGCCCGGAAAGGTAATGTTCACCACGGTTTGCAAACTGATTTATACCAGTCAAGTCAAAATGTGAGCATTTCTGTTGACATTGTGTTTAATTGGGCACGGTAATGACTAAAGGCTTTTAAAGGTCACTCTGTCCAGATGTTCAGCTATTAGTCACCATCACCCAACCAACTTTCTACAGTAAATACAGATAAAATAAGGAAACATTGCAACCTTCAACAAGATTAGTCCTCGGGGCTAGAGGGATCATGCATTTCTGCTTTTTTGCCCTCCTAAATGTAACTCCTCCACAGCAGAGAATATTATTGGAAGTTAATCTTATTTTACAAAGAAATAGGACCAGTTCTTGCTTTTCTCAGGCAACTAGTTCTCACTTCCATGAGAAGTCTCATTGTAGGATTTGGCTCATAGGTAGCATATCTATTTTATTCTTTATAAAGCCTTTATTGGAGTGCTGGCTGAGCTACAAATTCTCCCAAAGCTGTGGCATGTCCAGATTATTTGGACCCATCCCTCCTATAGACCTTTAGCATTAGTACATTGTACTAATTCTACACTAGTATGTAGTATTCATCTTTACTGTTGTGCCAATATGCTTTTAGTAACATTTTGAACTAGGGCTGTTGATTAATTGTAGTTAACTCATGCTATTAACTCAAAACTTGATTGTGATTTAAAAAATTAATCATGATTAATTGCACTGTTAAACAATAGAATATCAGCTGACATTTATTAAATATTTTGGATGTTTTTCTACATTTTCAAATATACTGATTTCTATTACAATACAGAATATAAAGTGTACAGTGCTCACTTTATATTATTTTTATTACAAATATTTGCACTGTATAAATGATAAACACAATAAATAGTATTTTTAAATTGACCTCATACAAGTACTGTAGTGCAATCTCTTTATCATGAAAGTGCAACTTACAAATGTAGTTTTTTTGGTTACATAACTGCACTCAAAAACAAAGCAATGTAAAACTTTAGAGTCTACAAGTCCAAACAGTCCTACTTCTTGTTCAGCCAATTACTAAGAGAAACAAGTTTGTTTATATTTATGGGAGGTAATGCTGCCCGCTTTTTAATTACAATGTCACCTGAGAGTGAGAACAGGCATTCGCATGGCACTGTTGTAGCTGGCATCACAAGCTATGTATATGCCAGATGCACTTAAGATTCATATGCCTCTTCATGCTTCGGCCATCAATCCAGAGGACACGTTTCCATGCTGATGATGCTCATTAAAAATGTGTTAATTAAATTTGTTACTGAATTCCTGGGGGGAGAATTGCCTCCTGCTCTGTTTTACCTGCATTCTGCCGTATATTTCATGTTATAGCAGTCTCTGATGATGACCCAGCACATGTTGTTTATTTTAAGAATGTTTTCACTGCAAATTTGACAAAATGCTAAGAAGATACCAGTGTGAAATTTCTAAAGATAGCTACAACACTTGACCCAAGATTTAAGAATCTGAAGTGTCTTCCAAAATCTGAGAGGAATGAGGTGTGGAGCATGCTTTCAGAAGTCTTAAAAGAGCAACACTCTGATGCGGAAACTATAGAACCCAAACCACCAAAAAAGAAAATCAATTTTGTGCTGGTGGCATCTGACTCAGAGGATGAAAATAAACATACTTTGGTTCGCTCTGCTTTGGATTGTTATTGAGCAGAACTCATCATCAGCAAGGATGTATGTCCTCTTGAATGGTGTTGAAGCATGAAGGGACATACAAATCTTTAGCGCATCTGGCACGTAAATATCTTGCGACGCTGGCTATAACCGTGCCATGCGAATGCCTGTTCTCACTTTCAGGTGACATTGTAAAGAAGAATTGAGCAGCATTATCTCCTGCAAATTGTAACCAAACTTGTTTGTCTGAGTGATTGGCTGAAGTAGGACTGGGTAGACTTGTAGGCTCTAAAGTTTTACATTGTTTTATTTTTGAATACAGTTATTATTTTGTACATAATTCTATATTTTTATGTTCAACTTTCATGATAAAGAGATTGCACTACAGTACTTATTATGGGGAAACTGAAAAATACTATTTCTTTTGTTTTTTTACAGTGCAAATTGTAATAAAAATAAATATAAAGTGAGCACTGTATATTTTGTATTCTGTTGTAATTGAAATCAAGATATTTGAAAATGTAGAAAACATCAAAACTATTTAAATAAATGGTATTCTATTATTGTTTAACAGTGTGATTAATCCCAGTTAATTTTTTAATCGCTTGTCAGCCCTATTTTGAACATTTATATTACACATGCCACATCGTATAGTAAAAACTCACTAATTTGCTCTTTGGTAAACTACACAATTATAGGTTTCAGAGTAGCAGCCTTGTTAGTCTGTATTCGCAAAAAGAAAAGGAGTACTTGTGGCACCTTAGAGACTAACAAATGTATTTGAGCATAAGCTGCATCCGATGAAGACAGCTGTAGCTCACAAAAGCTTATGCTCAAATAAATGTGTTAGTCTCTAAGGTGCCACAAGGACTCCTTTTCTTTTTATACAATTATAATTAGTGTACACACAAATATTCATCTCTCCCCTTGTCTCAAAGATTTAATAGTCAAATCCTGCACTGAGCTATCATATTACTGACATTTCTTAGTCATTACAAAGCACACTACAGTGCCTTTATAGCACACGATAGAATATTATCGCAAATAATTCAAACTAAACTAGTTATCAAAAATAAATGCAATAAGTATATTTTAATGTAGTATTTTGGGGGTTTTCTTGCATATGTTCATATATGGCCCAGTCCTGAGGGATCTACTTTAATTTAATGTAAACTGAAAGAGTTCAGCACCTCCTAGAAGGTGCTTAGAAGCTTGTAGGATTTAATCAAATATGTTATTTATGAAGTAGGTGAAATGGAGTATACTGGAGGAGCAATCGAAAGTTTAGGGATTGTGAGCCAGGTTTTTGGGTTTTTTGTTTAAAGTTCTAGCTATTTCATAGAACATACAGGTCTTATAGAAGTTTTCCATTGTGTCAAACTTTTTTACATTATTTTTTTCCTCTCCCACTTTCAGGCAAAACATGGATCTCAGAAAGCTCTGAGATGTCTGAAATGACATTAATTATGACATTGAGGATTCTTCTGCTTTATAGACTTGTTTGTTATTCATCATAACTAAAAGCACATAGTCTATTGAGAACTATTGTGCTAGCCAGAGTGAATACATCGGATGGCATTGTACCAGGCATCATAGAGTCAAGTTCTCAGATCTGGCTCAATTTTGCAACTTCATAAACCTGTGAGGTAGCCCCACAGGTGATGCCAGGCAGGGTCAAGGTGTGCACCCCTTCCTGCACAGATGGAGTGTTTGAGAACACAGTGTGCTGGGATGTTTGTGTCCATCCTGGTGAACTGGCCAAAGACTATGCAATGCTGCTTTTGAACAAAGTAAGTGATTGGAGGAAGGCCAGATCTCTGGGAGATTATAGCATTCCACACAAAGTCCAATCACTTTATGGTCAGGGTTTTGTGCTAACACAACATATGGAATGCCTCTAGCTCCTCTAAGTCTGTCTGTAAGAGATCCAGGTTTCTGACCTATATAACAGTACACAGGTTTGATATATGCTGAGCTTTGTCTCAGGGCAGAGATGTTATTGCATTTGTAGGCAAAAAATGGACTTCATGCAGGAGGTGGCAAGGCAGAATCACTGCAATACAGCAAGTTTAGAACTGGCATTCATAATCGAGCCAACCTTGTTGCCACTAAAAGTCAATGGCAAAACTCCCATTGACTTTAATGGAATCAAAATTGAGCCCTTTAATTGCAACTTCTCATGCTATTCTCTGATTTAGTCTTTGAAAAACTACAAAGAAATTCTCACCACTTAACTGGCGGCTGCAGACATTGGATCCAAATATCTTAGAAAACCAAAGACATTACTCTTAGGCTGTTTATAATTTATTTTTAGAGGGGGTCTGAATTAAATGAATCAACTATACCAGTACAATTTGTACCTCAAACCCTCTTCTTTTAGACATAAATTAGTTACATTTAGTTGCTCAAAGTGAATGCTTTCCAGCAGAATTGTAATTAGTAACTTAAGATACAGCAGTGCAGTTGTTTGTCATTAAAATTTGTACAATTGCTTCTTTGCAATTAATTAACATTACCATAGTATAGGGAATACGGGTAACACCACAGTCATGTTAATTAAGCAAAGGGTGTAATTGCACAGATACTGTTAACTACTCTACACTCACAAAAGTGGTAAGAGAAATCTATTATTTTCAGGAGGCTATCTACAGTATAACACTTTCTGTTTGCCAAAGGAAAATGATTCTACTGAATCTTCTTGTCTACCCATCTTTGTGATGGTTCAGTCATGCCCCTCATTATTCAGTGCTCAGGTTCCCAAATGAGATAAACAACATTCTTTAAAAGATATATTGCCAATCTTTACAGTAGAACTCATTTGCTGGAGTATAAATCTAGAAGCAAGCTCCGTGATGCCTGAATACAGTCCCATTTAGTCTGGGAACATTGTCACAATTTATGTAATGTGCTGCTCTAAAGGTTAACAAGAAAACATCCAACCTCTTTTTTTCAAATGTCAGCCAAATACTTTATAGATTTCTCTACATTCCCTTCTGTAGCCCGTTTAGTCAAATTAGTGCAGCCGTCTGAAAGATCAGATTTAAGGCCTTTGAATGTTCCCTGGAGCTGAGAACAGATGCCTCAGGAGGCTTGCCAGACAAAAGGTAAGGTGGATTAGCGCAACATGTTTTCCAAGCACATTGTTTAGACAGAAGTGACAGGTGGAAAGGTAAAGGTCCAGTCTGTCGATTGAGAGATCTCAAATGCCTGGAAACAAATTTACCAATTGTCAACAGGCCACAATACAAAGGGCAACACTGCCCTTTATTTATAGGCACTGCAGGTAGTGGATCAGGTCTGGCTACATGTTGGTTTCAAGTGATATAAATGAAGTG
The DNA here is from genome assembly GCF_009764565.3 of Dermochelys coriacea. Lineage (NCBI taxonomy): Eukaryota > Metazoa > Chordata > Testudines > Dermochelyidae > Dermochelys > Dermochelys coriacea. Next base: position 332,880,545 of record NC_050068.2, read on the forward strand.
TGGCAGCTTGACTCAGAGTTACCAATGATACTGCACTGCAAGGAGCACGCTTTTCAAAAGAGCAGCGCGAGCCTCTAGCCAACTCATACGGAAGATGACAACATGACTGCTAACCAGAGGGGGGATGATTCCATGTCCTCTTGAGGTTTTAGTTTACTAGCTAGTTCAGGGCAGCTTCCCTTGCACTCCCTTGAGATCTAAATTGGAATCTTGTCCTGTTCCTTGGACACAGTGGTTGGAGACTCCATTTTCCCTCCTCCACCACTAGCAGAGCCACTCAACATGGATGAGGTCTTCCTCTAAACTGTCTACAAAGCTGTCAAGAAGCATTGCAGGAGAGATCATAGGATGTTTCTTCTGCCCCTTGCTTGCCCTCCACCATTGCTTATCTCCTTAGTAGTCCCTGTGAGAATTCCTCCCTCAGTGAGCAAATCACTTGAAAGGGAGCGGGGGGGAAGGAAAGGGGGCTCTCACACTAGCCCTCACAATGGGATCAGCGCACCAGGGAGGAGTGATGTTCCTCTTCCCTCACTAATTAACTTAAGTACCGATATGGCTTCCATCATCATGAGCACCTCACATTGTATTTTCCCTCACAACGCCCCTGTGAGGTAGGGATGTGGTATTATCCACTTTTTACAGATGGGTAGGTCATGTACATAGACTAAGGGCCAGCTTTTTTTTTCCTTTTTAAGATATTTAGATGCCTAAAGATGCAGACAGGCAATTAGGTGCTTTTGAAAATCAAACTAGGTGTCTATCTGTAGGCACATAGGGCCAGATTTTTAAAGGTAGTAAGTGGTCACAGTCAGACAGAAAGGAGCTGGGAATTGAACCCTGCTGTCTTGAGCCCTCAACTTAGGCCTTAATCTAAGGGCTCAGGAGAGCACTCTTAGATACACCAAGCAGCCCTAGAGGTACAATCCTGAGAGACAACATGTGTGGTGCAAGCTCCTATGTGCAAATCACACACTCCAGCTCATTGTGAATTCCTAAAGGTGCTTACTAACCACTGCAAATGAAGAAAATGGCAATGTTGTGAGGATGTTGAGAAAGATCTGAGTCCCACCAGTACACAAACCTTCGTGGTGTATCTGTAGGGCCCTGTAGGGATTCTACTAACTGAGATCCAGCTTTCTTACAAATGCTGGTCCATTCTCTCATTGATGCTCATGCATGAAACCCATTAACATTATGGGAGATTGTGATGTGTCGAAGATAGAATATGCCCTATTATGAGGCCAGTTCTGAAACCCTGGTGCTGGCTTGTCTCCATTGGCTATTATGGATGTATAAAAGACTGAAGATAAAATTTTTAAAAGTGTTTAAATGACCTAGGAGCCAAAGTCCCATTGAAAGCCAGTGAGATTTAGACTCAGAAAAATAGGCACTTTTGAAAATTTTACCCTGAATGATTTATATAATTATTAGTGTTTAATGAGCAACTGTTTATTACAATATGAAGCTCAAGATACAGTAGCCACCATCAAAAAGTGAACAATTATGTCTAGTTACTGCACTATATCAGAGATACCATAGTTTCTAACTATAGCTAGAACACTGCATGGTAAGTCCCTACCACAAAGATTCATTATATATCATTAAAAAAATGGCAAGACAGATCAGGTATAGCTATATGACAAATTGCATTGATCACTCCTCATCTTCACTCTGCCCACCAATCTCTCTATCAAGTCTAATTCTAACATTCCAAACGCAGGAAGAAGTGTGGTTGCTTGGGGCAGGTGTGTGTGTGTGTGTGTGTGTGTATATATATATGAATGCACATACACACCTTTCAGAATTCAGAGAATAGAAAAACTGCAGAAGTGTTACAGCCATAGATCTGAAACATATTTTAAACCTATGGTAGGTTTAAGTGGATTTAAAGTTTACTTAAAACACCTATAACAACTTTCCTCTAGTTCATTTTCTGCTAACTAGTTTGCTTTAGGGACCAATATATAAAACAGATATTTTATTAAATTAAAACAGAAAGAGTCTGTCTTTGTGTTTATATTGGCAAGTTGGTTCTTGGCCTAAATCCTTCCTTGAATTCCCTATTTACATTCAGTAAAAATAATCTAAATTATGTTTATAATGTGGTCAATTATAGGCATAAAGGTAGATTTCTGTACATGCCAAAAAGACATTTATGAATAGAAAATGGTTATTTTTAAGCTACCACAAAAAGAACAGGATCATAATTTGGCACAGTTATATTTTGCAGACATAATCACCTTAAAATACTTTAAAAGTTATGTTTTTAAAATATAAAGTTTTTCTTCAAATTCCAGATTAGCAAAATAAATCACAGCTATGGCTTACTATAGGTTCTGACCTACTATGGGTTCCCTTTTGCAAATTTGTAAATTCAACTAACCTAATTTACTAGAATTTTTCATCAGTTTCTCATTTGTGCTGTAAAATTATCAACTACAGTATTATTGGGAGAAGGGGGGAAGCAAATTCAGTGCTGTTTAAGATTTACTGAGCTTTACAAATGGGGCTTTCAAGCACTTGGGGTTTCATAAGCATTGTGAAATCTCCCACCACCCCATAATTAAACTAGTATTTGTTTTTTATGGAATTTAAATTAAAAACATGTTTCTTCAACCTAAAAGAATGCTGAGTCAAGCAAACAGAAATCTTAAAAGACAACTTGTATGATGTTACTTCTCCTTTTAAAACTTTAGGCCACAATGGGAGTTTTGCACTTGACTTCAGTGGGGTGAGGCTTTCTCTATAAGGAATTAGGCCAAACTTTCTAAAAGTAGCATTGATTTTGAATGGCCTCTGTCTTGGGGCACCCCGCGTGAGACACCTTGGGTCTGATTCTTCAGAGATACTGAGCTTTCAAAACCCTAGAAATCAAATAGAGTTACAGGTGCTCAGCACCTCTCTAAAACATGCCCGAGCTGTCTCACATTGGATACCCACATCATTGCAATATCAAAAATCAACAGCCATTTTTGGAAATTTTGGCATCATTTCTTAAAATAGAGATTGAAAGAATTTGCTGTGTATATAGAAAGTGTCATTATTGTTATTAAAATTAGCTGTGTGGAATACATTGAGAGCAGAAGTGAAATTTGGCAAGCGAGGGGATAATGAAAAATAGCAGTTCTTTGCATTGTCTAAACCTGGCTTCTGTAACTCATGATCTCTAATGTATGGGCATATTGGAAAAGGGAAGCCAGGCAAGTGGGATACTTAATTTCCATCAAAGAGATATTAAGAGTCTAAAACTCTAGACAACAGAAGTGACACATTTATAACAATTGTGGAGGAAAGATAGGAAGAATGAATGTGTTTAAAGAGCAGGGTTAAATTTAGATTGACAGTTTCATTCTGTTTAAACAATTTCCTCATCACAAACTGTAATTTTTGTCTGAGCTCAAGCATTTACCACATTCCCATCAATCATCAGCAAGAAAAGTCTATACGAAGATCTTCTGAAGATGGCAATAAAAAGCCAATCCTTATGCAATATACTCGATCCAAGAAAGTGTTAACTGCAAGGTGTGGAATCACTGCTATTTCCGCTGACTGCAGTGGATGCTAAGTAATTTGCAGGATTGACCCTTGAGTTGCCATTTACATTCCTGGGGCCAGTTTGCCAACCTTCTGTGGAGAAACTTGTAAGAAATTGGGGAGGAGAGGGATAACTCAGTGGTTTCAGCATTAGCCTGCTAAACCCAGGGTTGTGAGTTCAATCCTTGAGGAGGCCGTTTAGGGATCTGGGGCAAAAACTGGGGACTGGTTCTGCTTTGAGCAGGGGGTTAGACTAGATGACCTCCTGAGGTCCCTTCCAACCCTGATATCTATGATTCTAAGAAAGGGGCAAAGGAGAAGGAAAAGTATGAGGTTGAATTCATGGAGTTCGCTATGAACTGTCCCCTCAAGGAGTGGAATGAAGTCTTCAGATCTCACAGAAATAGAGGGAAGAGCACCCCAATATTCACTGGGAGCTGTCCATGCTGCTGCACTGTGACACTCCCCCATTGGGGGCATGGAATATAAACTTTGGCAGGTAGCTAATCCAGCTCCTGGCCATATTATCACCTTACCAGAGTTCTACATGGAAATTAGAGTTGTCCATACAGTTGCTGCCGCCTCCTGACCTCTTTTGCTTCCAGCCTCATCTTCTCCCCACCAAATTCAGAAGAAGGCTGTATGCAGCAAGCAAGCAGGGGCGACTGGACTGTGAAGTGGAAATATAACTCCTGTCTCTGGGGGAGATTTGTGCATTGAATGCTTCCTCCCCATATGGCTCTTCAAGGGGTGATCTGGACCAGACAGACACTGATCTAACACATAGGATAAAGAGGCAAGAGTACATAGCAACTTTAGATAATACAAAGCCAGGCTAATGCAAAGGGATAGAATTATCAGTGCTTTGTCTCTTTTATTTTTCTGAATATATTTTTGCAGGAATACTGTGACTGTTATAGTTAAGGATTCAAAATGATTTCTTTTATGAAAGTCTTATTCCCAGCTAGTCATAAATTAGTGAAATTCTCACTCAATTTTCCAAGCTTGGTCTCTGCTCAAAAGTAAGTTTTTCTGGATTGTTTGAGTAAAGCTTGAGCAGTTCTTGGGTGAGAATGTAAAAAAATAGCTTTGGGTTTTTTTAGGAGTTTTTTTGTTCATTATTCAAAGAAAAAAATACCCTAAACTTGAGATTTTTTTAAAATAAAAGCCCAAGAGAATAGCTGAGGTTTCAATGTGGCATAGAAATAGTCTTCACTGTGGTGCAATGGACTGTTTTGTTCCAGACAAAACCAGTTATGCTCATTTGGAAAAATCACATGAGAAACCCTCATAGGAAAGGGGTGTTTTGTTTTTGGTTTTGCTTAACTTGTTAAAGGCCTGATTCAGCTTCTACTGTATTTTATACAACCTTAAATACATTTGTGGAGGATTTAGGAGAATGGTGTATTACCTATTCTCTGTATATCAGCCCATGGAAAGTACCCATCAAGCCAAACTAATGCCTCATTTGCAACATGTAACAATGTCAAGTAATAATTTAGAATTAAATTACAACATTAACTCTTTAAATTACCATCTCGTTATGAACAGTGCTTCAGTCATACATTTTACTGTAAATAAACTGTTCCTATTTAGTACAGCTAGATATTTTGTACCTGAAAACACAAGGTTTTTATGCCATCTCCCTGAAAAATTCAGTTTTAAATTTATTTATACTTATCAGCTTTTGAGGTTTAGTGATAATTATGAAATCTAATTGTGGAACTATAAATTTTGTCCCTGGAAAAAAAATTAAAAACAGTTTTTGAAAAATATTTTAATATTCAATACTCAGAGAAAGTATAAGCTGAATTTTTAAAGTCACTTGAGAGCAGATTACAGGAAAAATACAAATCAGTTTGACTTATCTCTTTTATAGATATACTGTATATCAAGAAATATTTTCCTTTGAGTGAAATACGACTATAATAAAAGTGCATATATCTGCAAAGGGAAAGAATCCTGTTAAATTTATAATACATTGATCCTAAGAATATTAGGATACAGAGTAGAGAGATAGAAACTTATATGAAAAGAAAATCACGCAATATATATTAGACTGTGATGAAGATGAAATTAGTGTAAGCAGGCAACAATTAATACATATTACAAGGTGCTACACATGTTTATCTAAGATACTAGTGGGAAAGCATGATATTATATTGTATCTGAGAATTATGTGGTCATCTGCTAGATGGTAATATTGTACAAATGGGCAGAAATAAGGTTGTGAGCACAACCCTAATTTTGGCAATTCCTATGTAATTATGCAAGATTTATCTTCTATTGTGTGTTACATATAATAACTATATATATGCATTTGTGTGTGCATATGCCTTCAGGCTGGTTTGTTTCAAAGATACCAAAGGAAGTTAGGTGGTGGCACACAACCCCCACTGAATTTCCCTTTGACCCCTTTGAAAATCCAAGAGGAAAACTGAAAAAGACTATCCCTCTAATGAGTCTTCTTGAAGACAGATAGGCATGGTGTCCCATAAGGATATCGTAAGATGTCATACCTGTTACTATTGTCACACTATCAGAAATTGATCCTTTGACTCAGTTACTGCCCTGGCAATACAAACAATTAAAACATACCAGCAATTCTGAGATACAAAAGACACAATGTCATAGTTGGAATTATTTCAAGCAAAATAACATGAAACCATACAATGGACCAAAAGCTTGAGTAGTTGGACCTGATTCTGATCTCAGTTATACTGCTGTAAATCAAGAGTAACTCCAGTGAAGCTAATGGAATATCTTCACTCCACAAGACAGTCTCCAACAGATATCAAAAAGAAGTACACACCTCTGTGACAAAGCAGCCCATGTGTGGTTCAGCAGTTCCTATCAGGCCTGACAAACTCACTACAAGATAATCTTTATCTATAAAGAGTGTCTTGCAAGGTATCAAATAAAAGCCAATAACACATTGGTCATTAATATCATTGTAACATGTTGGAATTAACACTATGAGGAATTATAGATACTTACTGTTTTCTTCCAGACAGGAGGGAAGACAGTTATTAATGTAAATTAGGCATTGTGAAATAAACACAAAGGAAGCCACATTTGCATGTAGGTCACATTTGCAGAAAAGTTGAGCGGGGGATATGAAATCAGCATGGGAAGAAACTGGAATCTGAATGCCTTCCTGACTCTGGAAAAAAAGATCACAAACTATGAGAAATATAAGGAAAACCAAAAGGACATTTCATTGTCCATCTTTGAGAGAGCAAAAAGGACAGTGCTTTTTATATCCATGAAAATTGGCTTCTAGCCAAGGGATCTAGAGATGCTGGAAGGCTGCTTGAGGTGAGAAACAAAGATTTTAGCTTGCTAAAGTTGTCTAACTTTTGTCTAGTGTCGCCTAGAAGCATGTTATACTTTTCTTTTATTTCTAACTATATCTGTTTCTACTGTCCTTACTCAGTGTCATTTGAATCTCTGTTGATAAAATTCTCCTTTGTTTTATCATGTGTGAATTCTGAGTTGAATCACATAAACTGATGAGCACACTCTCTTTGGAAGCAGTGGACTTGGTAATTACTGTGAGTATCCAGTGACAGGGGTTGGATACTGCAGTAGAACACTCTTCAAAGGGGCTCAGAGTCCTGAGATGTTTGTCTGGGGTGGGCTTACAGACCGGGGTGACAGGGAGTTGTCACCCAGTTAAGCTCCAGCAAATCTCTCTTTTGCTAAGGCAAAGGGATAAAAATGTCACCCATAGTTCCAGGAAAGTGTCACAACTTCAGCTTCATCTAACTCATGCTCAACCTTAATGGTGACGTTAAGACGGACTAACTTTCCAAACGAACAGACGATGTGGCGGTAAGAATTGCTACAATGTGCATACAAGAGAGCAGGGGAGGGTCATCCTTAAGGTTTTCGATATTCAGCGAGTTGGATGAAGCTTGGATGTGTGTTGCTTTTCAGTATCTCTTGGCCATGGAAATGAATGTCTTATAGAATGTCAGAGTATATTAGTGACAGTGTTTTAGGTGATGCAAAGGTGGGCAAGAATGACAGCTTTTCTCTTAACTTATTTCCTTGCTTTTAAGGGCTTGTTGAGGGTCGGTATGTCTTGTTGAAACCTTAACTGTCACAAAACAAGGCTTTTTTGTTAATAATAGTAACGTTTCATTCCAAGAATCATTGAATGAGGAGATTGCAATTTTACCTTGATTTGCGTCTTCACCATTACAAGTGAAATTCCGTCCCCAATGATAGATGGCAAAACCCCATTGACTTGAACGGGACAGGATTTTAGTGTAAAAATATAGTTAAATTATTTGGAGTATTAAGACTGTAGATTTCTTTTTTTCTGATTTCAGAACTGTAATGGTGACATAGGATAACATTTGAGCCATATCTGAGATAGATGCCAATAACATAAGAGGACAAATCTTGCTAGCCTTTACTCATGTGAGCTGTCCTAATGAAATTACCTGTAAGGCAAGCAGGACTTGACCCAAGATTAAGAGATCATTAAAAAAACAGAAGTAGTCTTAGCTCATAAACAAAATACTCTATGCATGTTCAAGGAAAATATTGGAACCATTTCCAAAATTAGACTTGTCTGGGGATAGGTACTCAGCATATGCTCTGTTGTGTACACAATCATATTGTGCTTCAATAAAGTAGGTCCCTTTTCACCCTGTGATCTGAATAGCATAAGTAGTAATTCTGTTTAACTGTAGCCAGCAGAGTGCCAGAACAGTTACCCTGAATGACACAGAAATATATATTGTGCTTGGAGAACGAACCAATCTAAGTAAACAGTACACACACTACTCCTCTTTCTATAACAAGGTTTATAATATGGCTCCCAGACTAAAAATCCCTTCTCACATTGGTCAGGGAAACACAGTTGGGCCTGCTAGCAACAAGTTTGTTTAAACACTTTTTTTGTTTGCCCAGTTTTGTTTCCAATGACTAGGAGTGCAAACAACATACAAATCTGTATGCAGGATAGGCATTATCAGTTTTGCATTATTAATAATTGTAAAGTTGGCCCTTGCCATACTATATCAGTGTGCTCCAGTGTTCTAGCAAGGGTATGGCTGTAATGTTCAGGTTGGAAACTGATGTTTTTAGTTTCTCTGTTCTTTTTTTTCCCCCCATTTAAGTGATTATGACATTCCAGTACTGTTAAAAAAAGAAAAAAAGACATGCCGAGTAAAAACAAATAGAGAGTTAATGAAAGAGATGAGTTTGAGGCCACCCATTTAAAAAATAATCATCAGAGTAATAAAAGTAATAGAATTTAGATTAGTGCCTTCCCTTTTCATTTTTCCTATGAGTCATCTCTCAAAGGGTCATTGCTGCTGGCAGACCCGATTGATCAGCCACTTTACTTCTCCTGAGGGCCACAGAAAACAGGATCATGCTTTGTTTGTGTTTTTACTATTGGAGAGCAGAACATGTAGCAGACGCAAACAATAGGAGCAAAGGCGCACAGCACACCATGACTCCAACTATGCCTTTTTTTTAAATGGGAAAAAACACCAGTCTAGGAAAGTAGAGGATCAGAATTCTAATTTCCGTTTTCTCTCCTCTCTCTCCTTTTAATATATATTGCAAGATCTATGATTCATGCAAATGAATTTTATTAGCGAGGTTTCCTGCCTGGTGGGTTAGCACCACAAAAATGATTAAATAAGGGCTTGATCCAGCATGGTCCCATCATATATGTCTAACTTTAAGCATGTGAGTAGTCCCAGCAAAGTCAGTGGGATTACTCCTGCTCAAATTTGGGCATGTGCTTAAGTACCTTACCGGACAAGGCCATAAACTTTACATTGAAGCCTCCTAGATAGCCAGAATGAACCTATATTGCCTTATAATGTGTCACTTTATTAGCATTGAGTATCACCTTCAGGCATCAACCAAAATTGGGATGCCATTGTGTTAGGCAGTGTACAAACACAGTGAAAGACAGTCCTGTTCTGAAGAGCTACAGGAGTGGAAACAGAGTCACTGAGATTTGCTCAAGACTGCACAGCTGGTAGTGACAGAGCCTGGAATAGAACACAGACCTCTGAACCCCAGTGTAGTGTCCTATCCACTAGTGCACACCATCTCTCATACAAAGTAAAGTTACACTGTGTCTTGGCTGCACGTTTCTTTTTACATATTAAAGCAGCTGGACTCGAGGACTTTTCAATAACATGATAACTAATAATGTTTAACACTTACCTCATGTTTGACATCTTCAGAGTCCTGTATAAACACTGATGCAATAATTAATAATCCTCACATTGATAATAGCAATTACTCCAAGTTCTTTATCACTAATCTTCTGATTGATCAGAACCACCAAGAAAAAGTACTGATGTCTATTGAAGATGAGAGTAGAGCTACTAAATTTGGATTGATCTATCGATTCTTGATTTTGTGTTTATTTTAAAATTCCGTTTCTTGTTCCTGTTTCTTAGTTTTTATTAGTCAGGGAAGGTAGTAGTTTTCATGGAATTCAGGCTGTACTTCAAGAAATGTTTTGTTTCTAAAAGAAAGGAATGTGTTCAGCAATCCAAGTCTATGCTAAATCTATACCTTTAGGGTACGTCTACACAGCAAAGAACAACCCATGGATGGCCCATGCCAGCTGACTCAGACTCGCAGGGCTTGGCCTGCAGGGCTGTTTCATTGCTATGTAGACTTCCGGGCTCAGGAAGGAGCCCAGATTCTCTGACCCTGAAAGGAGGGAGGGTCCCAGCGCCGAGGCTCCAGCCCAGCTCAACTTCGACAGTAATGAAACAGCCCAGAAGTACAAGCCCTTGCAGGCCTGAGTCACCTGGCATGGGCCAGCTGCAGGGTGTTTTTTTTTTTTGCTGTGTAGACAAACCCTTTGAGGCCTGATCCAAAGCCCAGTGAAGTTAATGTTAAGACTCACATTGACTTAATACAATTTGGATCAGGCCATTGGTATATTGTGGACCTGATTTTTTATCCCTATATTCATATCAGACCTTCCTTTTTGGACCTACAATTCTGAGAGTCCAAAGAATTATGGACGCCATTGTAGACCTGCAGTCATCAAAGAGGTGCAGGTTAAGTCGTCTAGATATCTAAGCAGCTGATTTGCAGGTACAAATATGGGCAGACACACCCGCAGAGAGAGGCCAAGGTTTGTTTTTTTTTAAATTGATCCCTCTATGAGTAATTCATCACCCTACAAAAACTTGGCTCAGATTCAACATACAGTTTTCAGTTGGGTTCTCTCTGTTTTTAACCTAGTTTTACAATAAGGTTTTCAGGGCTTGGCATTTTAAAATATTATCTGGGGTATTGTGGCATTCCCATATCTTTCCCCCTCAAGTCTCTCTTTCTTTTACTCAGTTACATGAAGCATATAAGCAGCAATTTGACAATTCTCATCTACAACACCATTCTAGTCTCACCGCACTCATTAATTAATAATTAATAGAGTGAGAGGGAGTCTAAAAGACAAATGCTAAGAAATATAGCAAGGCAGATGTTCAGTGGGAATTGTGTGCATATCACTAATGCCCCTGGCTCGATGGTTCCTGAATGACACAGCTCTGTGGTAGGAGCCCACAGCAGGGGCTCCCATTGCAGCAAGAACCTCTTGGAAGAATTCTGGCTGACTCAGAACCCCTCCTGTGACGTCTGTGTTGCAATGAGACTCCTGCAACGATTGACAAGGTTATAGTATGTACTTCCCTACTTTGCTTTGTGTGGAAGGGGAGTGACAAGATTATGGCCAGGTCCCTTTGGTGGGGCTAGCATTGAAGGCAGTTCTAGCTTTTGCTTAGGGCTGTCTCTCTCCATCTACACTGTGGCCTGGGGATCAGGGGCTGGAGTCCTGTGCCAGTGCCTCACCTTTTGCACATATATAAAGTCAGCCAAAATCTGACCCTAGGGATAAAATCCTGGCCCCGCTGAAGTAAATGGGAGTTTTGCCATTGACTTTCATGCGGGCAAAGATTTCACTCTGTGTGCACCAGATCTGACTTTTTTCCTCCCTCACTTTTCCATCTTTTTGTCTTCTTTTTTCCTATTTTAGCCTCAGACCCTACCCCATTTACACTGATGTTTGCTATGTTAGTTGTCGAGTCGCTGCTAACTTTTTCATGAAAACGGAAACAAAAAAGGCATTTAATGGTTCAGCCATGTATTTTCTGTTATTGTCTTTCCTTCCTAGTTGAGTATGGGCCTATCCTGTCCTTGGTCTTTCCTTTGCTTCTCATGTATTTGTAAACGTCTTTCTTGTTACCTTTATTATCCTGAGGTACTTTTATCTTATTGTGGCCTTTCTAATTCTGTCCCTACATACTTGTGGGATTTATATATATATATATTATAAATATATATATTCATCCTTTGTAATTTGACCTAGTTTCTGCTTTGTTGTAGAACTCTTTTTTGAGTTTCAGGTCATTGAAGATCTCCTGGTTAAACTATGGTGTTCTCTTACCATACTCCCTATCTTTCCTACTCTTTGGGATAGTTTGTTCTTGGGCCCTTACTAATGTCTCTTTAAAAACTGCCAACTCTACTGAACGCTTTTTTCCCTAAGACTTGCTCCCATGGAATCTTATCTACCAGTTCTCTGAGCTTGCTAAAGTCTGCCTTCTTGAAGTCCATTGTCTTTATTCAGCTGCTTTTCCCCCTTAGCGTCATCAACTCTATCATTTCATGATCACTTTCACCCAACCTGCCTTCCACCTTCAAATTCTAAATTAGTTCCTCCCTGTTTGTCAGAATCAAATCCAGAATAGCCTCTCCCCTAGTCATTTTTTCTACCTCCTGTAACAAAAAGTGGTCTCCAATGCATTCCAAGAACTTCCTGGATAATCTGCTTCCTGTTGTATTATTTTCCCAACAGATGTCTGGGTAGTTGAAGTGCTCCATCACCAAGTCCTGTATTCTGGGTGATTTCGTTAGCAGTTTTAAAAAACAACCTTATCCACCTCTTCTTCCTGATTAGGTGGTCTATAGCAGACACCTATCATGACATCATCATTGTTTTTTATCCCTTTTATCCTTACCCAGAGACTTTCAACAGGTGTGCCTTCCACTACTATCTCAACCTCAGTGCAGATGTATACATCTTTGATGTACAAGGCAAAACCTCCTCTTTTCCCCCACTTGTCCTTCCTGAATAAGCTATACCCTTCTATATTAATATTCCAGTGGTGTGAATTATCCCACCAAGTTTCTGTCATAATTATGTCATAATTGTGATTATTCACTAGTATTTCTAGTTCTCCTGTTTATTCCCCATATTTCTTGGATTAGTATACAGACATCTAAGATGTTTATTAGATTTCCCCCACTATATTCCCTCTTGTTTCTCCTTTGCTGAAAACCACAGAGAAGGAGAGTAGAACAATGACAGGGTTAGAACTTTGGATTCTCCTACTTCTTCAGAAGTTTTCAGTTACCTGGCTTCCATATGGTCACGCTTGAAAAAAAATGTGATATATTGGCTTGACATTTGGATGCAACCCAGTGACTGTCATTCCTCATCCAGCTCCAAGAAAGATGGAAAACCATAAAGCAAGATATGAGAAATGGTTATAGTTTATGCTCTCTCTGTATCCACTGGCTTGCTGTTGGCATCACTCGGTTTAAAAGATCAAAGTTCAAGAGTCTATTTTTAAATTGCAGTTAGTTTTTCTTTATTTCATTCAGGAGCATTGGGATTATCATTACTTTTGAGATTTACAACTGTTCCTTTCATTGTCAGCTTGCTAATAGGCAGTAGTGAAACTCGTGGGACCCGGCGTAGGAAATTTGAGCAGTAAGTAATTGTTACAGCTGGATTCATGTTCCACTTCAGAAGCTTATTAACAGCATTCTCAGATGTGGAATAATCCATTAGCAACCCAAGGGAATTGCTCACTGGCCACAAATGTTACCTTCATGAGATGATGCTACCCAGCCCCCTGCCCATGCATATTGTGATAAGAAACCATGGACGAGAGAGTGGCTGTAGACCAAAGCAATGGTGCACAGGACAGAAAAAGGAAACTATTAAGCAGATATTAAAGAACTATGATCACAAATCTATTGCAATCTGATGAGTGTTTGCTGCTCTGTATGAAGTATGTTTGGTGGCTTCTGTCCTATTTTCCTTCCCCACTCCCCAGGTCACTGACTGGACTGTTTACAACTGCTGGATTAACTTCCTCACCGCAGCCTTGCTGCTGGATCAGATGTGCCCCAGCTTCCAGACTTAACCCTAGAGGTTCCAGCTTGTTTCTCTTGCTGCCTCTGATATCTCTTTTTTGGATGGATCAACATCACTCCAAGCTTAACACAGCCAAGACTAAACCAATCATCATTCCTCCTTCAAACTCCCTCCACTACCTCCGTTATCAATTATGACTAACAATGCCACCATCCTCCTTGTCAGCCAGGCCTGTAACCTAAGAGATCATCTTTAATTCCTCTCCTTGTCCTTTCACACCCAGGCTGTAGCCAAATCCTGCTTTTTTTTCCTCCACAACATTTCTAAACTCTGTCCCCTTCCTTTTTGTCCCAAAGGACAAATCTCTCACCTCATCTATCACAGTGGTCTTGTCGATCTTAACCGAGCTCCTTTCCAGTTAAATGCCTCCAAAATAGTGCTGCAAAAATCATACCTCATGCCTGGTGCTTTAGCCATGTCTCTTTAGCATCAAATTCCAACTTCTTGTTATTACAGTTTGTTGGGGGGCAGGTACACCCTGTCATCCTTTGGGGGTGAGGGAGAGGGGCATCACGTCCCTGTGGCCTTGTAACCAGAGTCAACAGTTCAACTCTTACTTCCAGGGCAGTGCGGCCTAGTGGCCAGAGTAAATAGTGCAGCCCCTGCAATCAGGGCAGTGCAGCCTAGCGCCCAGGGTCAATAGCGCAGCCCCTGCTATCAGGCAGTGCGGCCTATTGCCCAGGGTCAATAGTTCAGCCCTGCGATCAGGGCAGTGTGGTGAGTGCCCAGGGTCAATAGTTCAGCAATTGCTATCAGGGCAGTGTGGCCTAGTGGCCAGAGTCAATAGTGCAGCCCCTGCGATCAGGGCAGTGTGGCCTAGCGCCCAGGGTCAATAGCTCAGCCCCTGCTATCAGGGCAGTGCGGCCTAGTGCCCAGGGTCAATAGCTCAGCCCTTGCGATCAGGGCAGTGTGCAGGGTCAATAGCTCAGCCCTTGCTATCAGGGTCCCAACCCAGGGTCAATAGGGCAGCCCTTGCTATCAGGGTAGTGTGCAGGGTCAATAGCTCAGCACTTGCTATCAGGGTCCCAACCCAGGGTCAATAGGGCAGCCCTTGCTATCAGGGCAGTGTGCAGGGTCAATAGCTCAGCACTTGCTATCAGGGCAGTGCAGCCTAGCGCCCAGGGTCAATAGGGCAGCCCTTGCTATAAGAGCAGTGTGGCCTAGCACCCAGGGTCAATAGGGCAGCCCCTGCGATCAGGGCAGTGCGGCCTAGTGGCCAGGGTCAATAGCACAGCCCCTGCTATTGGGGGCAGTGCGACCTAGTGGCCAGGGTCAGTAATGCTGGTGAGTTGGGCCACCACCCTAGAGAGAGTGGTGGCCAGGGTTGGGGGACCCAGGCCAACTGTCTTCATTGGGTCCCAACCCAGGGCCCTGTCAGTGGCAGGGTAGCCCACCACCAGCTCAGCGGAGCTCCTACCAAAACACACCAAGCTGGTCTCTGGCTCCGCAACCGATTCTCAGCAAAGTTTCCCTGGGTCACTTCCTACCCAATTCCCCAATTCTCTGCAGTTTGCCATCTCCGGGTCCCCACAGTGTCTCCACTCTCTGTGGTGTCTTGAGCCTGAGGTTCGGGGTTCACCTCTGGCTGGCTGGCCTCTGCATCCTGGAGTACAGGAAGCCTTCCCACAGGAGCCAGCAGTGCACCTCCTTCCTCACCAGTGGTCAGCCCAGACTGAGTAGCTCTGCTGCCTTTTATACCATCTCCAACTGGAGCATGCCCAGCAGAACCGAGGAGGTGTGGCTCTTAGGCCCTAAGAGAAGGATTAACCCCTGCTACGCCAGTGCAGGGCTGTTAAACCCTGTCACATAGTCCTTATATGGCACATCCCCGCCAACACCTCTGACCTCGCCTCCTTTCCTGTTCCTTCCCTGTTATTCATATCAGCCTCCATTTTCTTTTAATCTACTACTTCCACCATTGTCTCTGCGCTTTCTTCTACCAGTATGTTGCCACCGCACCACATTCAAATCTCTCCTAGAAACTTACTGCTACCATCTCACATACAAAAAGTGAGTGAAGACTCAGGAGAGGTAACTTTACAAAAATGAAAGAGAAAAGGCAGAGGAAAAGTTATAGAATCATTCCAATATGCTGAGTAATGGTGTGATCTCATTGTCATGAGGTTTGTTGGCAATCTTTGCAGAGAGCACAGGGACTGAATAGGCCATGGAGAGTGAAGTACCCTCTCTGCCTTACAAGTGCATTGTCACACACAGTCAGGACAGTCTGAGTGAACCTACCTTCCCCACTGCTGGTGAATAGATAAATGGAGGTATCCAATCTCCAGGGCTCTGCCCAACACCTTTCACCAATTCTTCAGTCAACTTTCAGTTACACTGAACAAAAATCAACTCATCATAAAAAAATCACAGACACAGACAAGTAATTTCATGCCACTTGATCTTATCTGGTTGTTTATCTGAATGTCTGGAGTTCCTTAGATTGCACTTTCACTTCCTGCTCACTCCAGGGAGGACAGAATAGACTCTGCTGTTGATGACTCAACAACACCTCCAGAAATGAAAACTATTGTTCTCTGAGGCTTTCAGTTCCTGTTCTCTCTCTCTCTCACTCACTTACACACACACACACACTTTTCCCCTTTCTGATTCCCAGATTTACATGTAATAGCAAAATTTGCATTCCAAACAAAATAGCTAAAAAATAAAACAAGAAATCTCTGCAATCTGAAATGGAACCAAATACCACTGTCTAACCACAATGACTGATTTTTTGGGGGGTGCACTTACTTTGCCATCTACTGATGAAAAACACTATATATATGTGAGGTATTATTATTATTATTATTAGACACATTTTGATTGCTGTTTATCTTTTAATCAGCAATTGCATGCAAACATTTCAGAGAGCGCTTCATTTCTTTCAGTTGGTTTTGATGTGATAAATCATTATTTTATTATTATTTGCTTTGTGCCAAAAGTTGTGAGGTGCTTCATGAATAAATAAGAATACAAGGCCTTTGCCCTAAAAAACTTAAATTATTATTATGTATTATTGCTGTTGTGGGTCCCACTCTGCTAGGTGTTTCATAGACATATGTACAGAGGATGGTCCCTGCAATAAAGATGTTATAATCTAGGTAGGCAAGATTCAAGCAATGGAAGTGGCAACATTGCCCCAAAAAGCGAATGACTGAGCGATGAAGTGATTAATGCCAAAATCTGGCCTAGGATCTCTTTGCTGAATTCTGCCCCAAATTCATAAAATGTCATAAATATAAAGGGAAGAGTAACCACCTTTCTGTATACAGAACTATAAATCCCTCCTGGCCAGACGCAAAACCCTTTCACCTGTAAAGGGTTAAGAAGCTAAAATAACCTCGCTGGCACGTGACCAAAATGACCAATGAGGAGACAAAGCTTTCGAAGCTGGAGGGGGGGAAAACAAAGGGTTTGTCTGTCTGTGTGATGCTTTTGCCGGGACCAGGTCAGGAATGCTCTTCAGAACTTCTGTTAAGTTAGTAAGTAATCTAGCTAGAAATGTGTTAGATTTCCTTTTGTTTAAATGGCTGGTAAATAAGCTGCTGAATGGAATGTATATTCCTGTTTTTGTGTCTTTTTGTAACAAAGTTTTGTGTCGAGGGATTCTCTATGTTTTGAATCTGATTACCCTGTAAGGTATTTACCATCCTGATATTACAGAGATGATTCTTTTACTTTTTCTTTAATTAAAATTCTTCTTTTAAGATCCTGATTGCTTTTTCATTGTTCTTAAGATCCAAGGATTTGGGTCTGTGTTCACCTATGCAAATTGGTGAGGATTTTTATCAAGCCTTCCCCAGGAAAGGGGGTGTAGGGCTTGGGGGGATATTTTGGGAGGAAGACGTCTCCAAGTGGGCTCTTTCCCTGTTCGTTTAACATGCTTGGTGGTGGCAGCATAGGGTTCAAGGACAAGGCAAAGTTTGTACTGTGAGGAAATTTTTAACCTAAGCTGGTAAAAATAATCTTAGGGGGTCTTTCATGCAGGTCCCCACATCTGTACCCTAGAGTTCAGAGTGGGGAAGGAACCTTGATAAAGTGAATAATCAAAACTCCTGGCAATTCTGTCAGAAGATGTAACAGTGGTGACCTAAAGCCAATGTGATGTATTCAGCCCCAAACCACATATATACATATGACTTAACAGCCAGATCACCATCCTTCAATCTTCTATCCATAGTCTCAATCAGATCCTGCATTAGTGGAGTGGGGCAGAGACTGGATTCCTTTACTGCCCTGCCCTGATAGAAAGCTACACTTTTCACCATCTGGTTTTTTAGCATAGGTAGGGGGTCACACAGATCCCTGGAACATCACACCCAAAGTCACTAAAACCTGAGAAGCACCATGAGGAGTAAGGAAAGAGGAACACTTGTGTAGGTTCAAAGACAGGCTGGATCTAGCTAGGTATTTATTTCACACTCAGCACTGTGGTGTCTGTCCATGTGAGGATGGAACCAAAGCTGGAGTGCCATGATTATGTTGCCATGTAGGAACCTAGCTACAAGTAGGGAAGGAATTACATGGGCTCCAACTGTATTACACTTCATGCAGCTCCACAGAAGTTAGAGCTAACTCTGAGATGCGAATCAAATAGCTTACACCAGGTGAAGACACTTGGTTTTCTTTGCAGAACCTGTAACACACTTTCTTGTGGTTGCTCTTATTAGAAAACTGTCAGTGATGTTAGCTTGCCAAGTTCTGGCTCTGGGCTACAGCAAACTTTCTTCATGTGATACTTTAAGACTTGTAGATGAAGAGGGTCGCTCCCAAAGAAGCTTTATAACTAATCCTCACTCTGCTTCTTGAAATGGCTTTGACAACAGATTTTTTTTTAAAATTACTTCTACTCTTAAACCCCTGAAAGATCTAGCATGTTCTGTTTTAGTCTCCCATGTACATGCTATGCCTTTCTGACACCCAGAAGTATTAGTAATTTTATGTAGACTTACTATGTGTTAAAGATGCAGTACATCACACTGCTTTTCCTGGTACAGTATGTCAGTTTCTCTCTCTCTCACACACACATACACGCACACACAAACACACACACACGGAATGTTAAATAAATTTGAAAGGCCCTTTTTTTGGCCACATTTTGTTTCATTCAACCTAGTTAAAGCACTGGAACTGGCTTCCTGCACTGGGGAATAGATTGGGGCAGACTGCCCATACCGTGTGAACTGGCCAAAAGAGTGATGTTGGCTTCAGTTGCAAAAGGAAGCCTCTAAAATGCCCCTCCTGGCTGGAGGAAGACATTGAGCACTAGCCATGTGCGGGAAGAAGCGAGGTGAAGGGGGAGAGTGAATTTCTGATAAATAAGACTACAAGGCAGCCCACCCCGTCTGATGTTTGTGCAAAAAAGTGTCTGGAGTTAATTGAGAAACAGCTTCCTGCTGAAGATTTCTTTTGTGCAGCTCCACTTGATTGATTTCCTATTTTATTTCCTGAAAACATGAATTATAGGAAGCTGTATCTTTGACATGCTCATTTGGATACCAAAGCTTCATTTCCATAAGTATTTGCTTACACAAACCTCTACCCCTGCCACACACAAATTAAACTAATTTAAACAAGCATGCCAATGAAGAACAGATAGGCCATTTTCTTTGACTGATGGTGAATCAGTTTAAAAAATGACTCGCTTGACACATGGCTAATAGGTATTGGATGTTACACAGACAACCCCCGTCAGTTCTATCCAGACAATTGAAAAGGGAACAGGATTGGGACAAATAGTTCCTCTCTCTTATCTCAGACTGTCTTGTTGTGTATGCCTAACACAATACAGATGTTTTATATTAATAAACATTCATCATTCTGCTTGCAATGCAAAACATTCAGTTATATTAAGAGACTCAAAGATGCAGGTACTTCTGAAAACCCTCTGAAAGCAGATAGCAGGCTATTTGTCACCAGGGCAGACAGTTATTAAAAGCTCATACCTAAAATTAGAGCCTTAAATGAGTGGTCCACTGCTGAAAATCTAGCCACTTCAGTGCCTAATTGTGACTCAGGATGTCTAACTCTAGACATCTGGTTTTGGAAAAATTGGTCCAGAATTTTTTTCTTGGTTGGTTGGTACCTAAATCAACTCATTGCCTTCTTTGAGCATATTGTACAATTTTTGAAGTGTAATGCTTAGGTTTTCAAAACCACCTAGGTAATTGGACAACTAATTCCCACTAAAATGAATGGGAGTTGGGTATCCAAATCTTTTAGGTAGGTTTGAAATTTCAGTCCAGATGCATGTGGCCAGGTCCTGCCCCAAGTCACACGAAGGGAGCCTCCTGACTATAGCTGGTCAAGATATTTTAAATTTTGAAATTTGCCATAAAGAAAGGGATACGTTGTAAAAGTTGTCATGAAAATGTTTCCTATGTTTGGATTAAATGTATGACCAGCAGCAGCATCACTCTCAGCTCCAGTAGGGCATGGCTGACTGGCTAAAGGTCAGGATCTCACTCAACTAGCATGTAAGCTGCTACTGAATGCAGTCCTGATGCTTCATGTTACATCTCCTATATTTGTAAGTGAAGAGAACACTGAATCAGTAGACAGGAATATGACCATGGTTTCTAGTTCTATGTTCCTGGAGAAAATCTGAGACCTATTTTTTGAATAATTCATGCATTATGAGGGAAGGCTGCACTTAAAATTATAAGGGGATTTTTAATTAGCTATTCTGTGTTTAATTACTAAGCACTATGTCAAAGCCACTTTACATAATTCTTGTGTATTGACTAAGAGAGAGATTTGTAGTACTTATGCAATTCAACGGTAATTGTGGTTATTTCCTAAGAACTGCAAACCTTAGGAATGTTTCAGACATGAGTTAAGCTAGAATGAAAGCCCTTCAACCTTCGTGTGTGCAAGATGCTTTCATAACTTCAAAAATTAAAGGTTTGCTATTCAGAATTCTTTTATGCATGTGTGCTCTAAACTGCAGTATCTGTGCAGTATCACCACTACAGATGTGTGAGATTTTTCAGACAGAGAGTTTGTTCACCAGAGAATTCAGTTTCGGTCAGCCTGAAAGCTTTTGCAAATTTGATGTAAATTCTAATTTGTTCAACACAAAATGGACGTTTTCAATTCACCCAAGTTTTCCAAAGTTTTTGAATTTGGTTCAGCCCAAATCAATTTTTCAGAACTGCCAGCAAAATGAAAAATCAATTATTTTCCCAGCTCTAATCATCATGATGCATGGATGGTGGAGTTCAGTGCTACCAAGGGTAATGGGTTCTGGATTTGCAAATTCCAAAATCTGCTACTGCGGGTGCCGGAATCTTCTGCATGTTAGTGCATAGGAAGGTTGTGTGCAAGAGTGAAAGCTGGATGGCAGAACCATTGCAGATCAGGCCCTTGATGTTTCACTGTGGTGATTATGTATAAAAGACATTTTTGTTTTTAAACACATTTCTGCCAGACAGTCTTTTTTATACACCCCAGTTACAGGAGATGGGCATCTTATCCAGTCCCTAAATGACAGCAAGAAATGCAAGTGTGGGCATTCAGTATTCTGCAACTCACCACATTAGAATGAGGGAAAACTGTATGATGAACAGATGAAATCAGAAGTACATTAGAGAAATCACAACAGAAACATGGGTAGTGCTGACCAACAGAGTCATAACTAAGCATTTTAGCGCCGGGGCGAGCAATCGTATTTGCGCACCTTAGAAGTGACGTGGGTGCAGGGGTAGGCACGCAGGGTCTCTTTCTCCCCCTCCCCCTGCACACTTCTGCCTCCCATTTAGCACAGAGGATTTCAAACTGTGGGGCATGCTTCCCTAGGGGGATGGACCTGGCTGCCATGAGATGCTCCCCAAGGTGCCCCCTGCAGTACTCATCCCCTTGGGCACATGCCTTTCAGCAACCTGTTCACACTCCGCTCGCTGCCCAGGGACCTGCCATTGCAGCCAGGTCACTTTTCCCCCCACACCCTGTGCACACAGTGGAACCACCTCTTGCTCTTTTGAGCTGCCCTACTCCAGCCCCATAGCTCCTAAGCTCATGGTCATACAGCCCAAGCTCTAAGCTTGGCCCAGTGAGCCCGGTACCCACCCCAGGCACTCGGGGCAGATAGCAGCTGGAAGGGTGGATTTGCTCCCGCCAGCTCCAGAAACCAAGGCTGAGAGAATGGAGCGAGCCCTATGGTTACCATATTTCAAGTTCCCAAATAGAGGACACTACCAGGGACAGAGGGAGGAGGAACAGGATAAGTATTTGGGAGGTTCTGGAGGGAGTATATGGAGGGCACTGGAAGAGGTACCTGCGACAGGGGTACCCACTGGAGGTGGGCTGCCAGTGCTGAGGCGGGATGGGCCAGCTTAACGGGGGAGACCCAGCAGCTGCTGCTGCCGAGGGAATGCGGCATGAGGGGCTCCTACTTCCCCCTCCGTTTCCCATCCCCTTCTCATCCCTCCTCCCCCCACTCCCACATACCCCTCCCCTGGTCCTAGACCATCCCCCTTCCTAACCCACTGCTTCTTGCCCCCACTTCCCCCCATTTCCCCCCCAGGGGCACTCACCCTTGTACAGAAAACAGGATGCATTCAGGCCATGCAGAGCGCCCAGCACAGATAGAAAGGGAAGCCGACCAGCACTAAGTGGCGTGCAGAGGCACCAGGGACAGGAGAAGTAGCTCCATACTCCCTCTGCTCCGGGCACAGGCCTCTGTTGGGGGAGAGGGGGGGCATTGCCTAAGTATAGCCTGGCTAGTTCTACATTGCACTAGTACCAATACCTCCAAACACAGGTATGAATAGCCAACCATGAATAGATCTGGGGCTTTACTTCTGCCTCTGCCCTGTTGGATACTGCCACCTTGTTGCTGGTTTATTACTTCCACAATTAACCCTCCCCCACCCCAAATGTTTTCGTCAGCTCTGTCAGGCCGTGCTGGTTAGCTGACATACTGAGGTCATTCCTGGAAATTTGGTACCTCATCTTTTAAGGACAGATTCTGCCACCTTTATTGATATTGAAATCAATGAGACTACTTTCTGAGTCAGATAATCAAGTGGCAGACATGGACTGTACTTTCAGAAGCGATATCAAGGGAGTGTAGACAATTATTCTGTAGCATCCAGTAATCAAAACAGCAGTTGCTTCTTTAATGCTAGTCATCTTTATGATTCTTTGCAAAACAATCTCCTTCATTTCAGATTCCATTTGACTAGGCGACGGATTTTGAGAGCGGATACAAGAATTGTACTGGGTATTTCAGTCACAGGCCATGTCTGACACCTATAAATAACTTTAGGCATTAACACCAACTAAGTGACATAATTTAACCCACCTTAATAAATATTTCACAGTGGTTCTGGGCAGCTTGCAGGATCTTGAAGGGATAAGAAGGAGTGAAAAATGCCAGTAAAGATCTATTTTAAAAAATATGCAGTAGTCTTGCTAGAGAGGATGTGAAATAATATAACCACTACCTACCAGTACCTAAAAAGTCATAACGCTTACAGTTTCTATAAGGGAAGTTCAAGGAACTTAATACAGCAGTAACTGGGTGAAATTCTATGGCTTGTGTTATAAAAAAGATCAGACTAGATGACTTAATGGTCTGTTCTGGCCTCAAAGTCTATGACTGTAGAATGATAATACATACTACTTTACTGAGCCGTGCTAAGCAGTGATATCACTAACTAGGCAGAAGAAAGCAGCTGTCTCAAAGGTTTAAGTCAGTAAAATGGCTTCTCTAACTCAGCACTCCATGCCCTGGAGACCACAGATGTGCCAATAAGAGCTTGTAGTCAATGGTGTCAACAATAGCTGAGAAATGTAAGGGGCTCAACATAAACGTTTGATCTTCATACATGATCATGTTCAAGTATATTCAAATAGGACCAGAGTTTTCCAGATTGTTGGACCTGTCTGTACTCTCTGCTTGACCATATATTGAGATCAATGGTTCCCAAATTGTAATCCATGGAACACTTGATGTTGAGCAACAAAGACTTGCCTGGTTACATTGTGCAAGCTTTCTTTTATATTTCCAGCCGCTAAGTCACATTTAAAGAAGCTAAAAACACCTACACGTTTTCTTAATCTTAATTCTCCATGTTGCCCATTGCTGTAGCTTCTCTGGATATGTTATGCAGTTATGAATGGAAAGAGGTGGTCTGTATGTTAATCAAACAGAAGAATTAGCTGTTACAAGATGTTCACTTTCAAGATGTGCCTCACCCTATGAAAGAGACTGAGATCTCCTGATTTAGATCAATGACAAACTCTTTTAGAAGGCAGGGTGAAAGTAAGGCAGTATGGGCCAGTACGGTGTACCGCTAAAAAGTAGCCACCAGTACCGGCCCGTACTGCTGCCTTTAAAGCGCTTTTAACATCGCTTCTCCTTTTGCCCCCCCTCCCCCTCCGGAGGGTCCCTACCAGCAGAGCTGCCGATGCGGGGGTGTGGGAGCAAAAGGGGCAGCAACGTTAAAAGGACCCTGCAGCACTTTAATGTCATTGCCCCTTTTCCCACATCCTGGGCCGCCGATGGGGAGGGGGAGGGGGCAAAAGAAGTAGCTGCTCCGGGCCTTTTAATCACCAGTGGAGCCCCAGGTGGCATGGGTCAGGCAGCGCAGATGGGCTGGCTGGGGGACACTGACCCCAGCCCCGTGCTTTCCACCCAAGGCCCTGCCTCTTACAGAGGGATCCGAGCCAGCCCTGTACTGGTAAGAGCTCAATTTTACTTTCACCCCTGTTAAAGGGAATTCTGTGGTCAGGGAAGTCAAATACCTAGAGTTTGTCCTTCCAAAAATATAGACACATCTTTTTTCTTCCTCTAAATATTAGTTGCCATTTTCTCCTAATTTGAAGTGATACCCTCACACATTTAGGGCCCAATTTTCAAGAGAGTTCAGGGCCAGATTTCTAGCACTCAGCATTCACAACCAGGGCCAGGTTGAGAGTCCAGTTCCTAGTTACAGAGTAGCAGCCGTGTTAGTCTGTATTCGCAAAAAGAAAAGGAGTACTCATGGCACCTTAGAGATTAACAAATTTATTTGAGCATAAGCTTTTGTGAGCTACAGTGAGCTGTAGCTCACGAAAGCTTATGCTCAAATAGATTTGTTAGTTTCTAAGGTGCCACAAGTACTTCAGTTCCTAGTTAGACATTTAGGATTGTCAAAAGTGCTCAGTACTCAACACCCAGCCCAGCATTGCACTCATATCTCGATTTGCCAAAGAGATCACCCTCCACCATGCTGAACATGCTTGAAAATCTGGCCACTTATTTGGGAGCTAAGCACTTCTGAAAATTTGTCCGTTAGTGCCATTACCTAGAATGCAGAAAAAGCACAATATGCTGGGGTCAGTTATCACATAGATAAAAACTGTGAGGAAATGTACAGGAAACATTTTTTTTGTTTGTGGTTACATTATTGACGTCAATTCAGTCATCCTGTAAGTATCCCGAGAACAGATGTCACTTTTCAAATGTTTTGTATTATAAATAAATTGGCTTCTGACCTGTGTAACAAGATAGCTGCATTATAACTCTAAACATAACCACTTGCACCTAAATAGCCTCAGGGTTAAGACTTGTTTATAAATCTGAAAACTGTTAGTTTACAAAAATGCATTAATCGTGCTGCATAAGATAAACATGGAGGGGAATACTCTTTTTTGGGCCCAATGACTTTTATGCCATTTATCTTTAATGTGAAGTGAATCTGACATATTGGGCAGTGTTTAAGAATATTAACTGGGATTGAATAAAGTCTTAGTCATTTCCTGTTTTATATTTCATTAGTGAGCTCCTCTATGGATTTAGCACTAGGCTGTACAACACAGAGATGATGAAATGCAATTGTCTAATCCAGAGAGACTGGGCTTTAAGTAAGGGGGAACACCACTCTGTCTTCTCTGCTAAAACCAGAGGGAGGGCTCCCCTCCTCTCATTGACTTGGGTGAGTTTACCTTTCCTCCATGGACCTGAAAAGAAGCTTTCATCAGGCAGAGGAAACTGCAGCTGGAGCAGGAGGAGGAGCTGTTGGTGCCTGGCTGAAGAGTTTCCAAGACTCGCAGCATCTTTCACCAGTCGATGGAGCCTTTGAGATCACTGAAGATGAGGACTGATGTCCAAGGGAAATTAGGAGCCTAAATAACTTTGTGGATCTGGGCCTGAATGCTTGAATTTGACCTGGTATTCACTGGGGAGCCATGCAGAGGCAGAGACAAGAGTAGTTGAACGATGTACTCTCAATGCCTCTGCTGCTGAACCAACAGGCTACTTAAATACTACCATTTTCTCTCAACATGTTACCTATAATTATTATCCAGTCACACTATTCTGAACCAGCTGTAGCTTTTGGAAAGTTGTTGGTTACAGACCTACAAACAGTACAGACAATTACTGAGATGGAAAAGGGCATTTGTCACAGCAGTATCTACTTGGTATCCAGAGACAATGAGGAGTCCAAGCAGACACTGAGGCTGCAGACTGACTCAGGGATCTGAGGCCTCCAGTGAAAGTTTATGTTAGAGATGATGAGTCCTTAGGAGTCAAGGCAAAATAATAATTACTAAGGGCCAGTCGGTGAGCACCTCACCAGATTGTATAGGACTTTGCCCTCAAGACTTATTTACTAGGGATGAACATTTTACATTTTTTCAACAATGCACTGCACAATAGAAATTACTTGGCAGTAGTTACTGGAGCTACTCAAAGACCTCGAATGGGGAAAAAATCCTACTGAAAATGATTATTTATATAGACAATGGCAATGGCAATGTCCATTTTAATTAAATTTTCCAGGTTTCCCTCAAAAAAACCCCAAACAGAATCTTCAGGAAAGAGCCACTGAAAATTGGAACATTTCAGCATATACTTCAGTTTTCCCTTAAACCAAATCTTTTTTCCCAAGTGGGCAATTTTTGTTCAAACATTTTTGATTTTGCCCCAAATTTTTTTTAGAAAAGTGTTGACGAAACTGTTCATTTTCATCAGTCCTTTTCATTTAGAAAAAAATTACTTCCCCCTACCAGCAGTAGTAGTTACTTCAAGATAGTGTTCCATTATGTATTTCACAGACCCGATTTACAGTGGCTGCTACTAAGAAAAGTAGAAGGATGGCCCAGCAGCGAGGATGCTCATTTACAGCTTGGGAGAGACAGCTTCAGTTCCCTCCTTTGCCCCAGGCCACTTGTGTGCCCTTGGGCAAGACAATTAGTCTCCCTCTGCCTCAGTTCCCCATCTGTAAATCAGGAGTCTTAGTATTTCCCTACATCACAGGAGAGTTGTTAGGCTAAATCGGGGGTCAGCATCCTTCGACACGTGGGCTGCCGCTTCCCACAGCTTCCGTTGGCCAGGAACGGTGAACCGTGGCCACTGGGAGCTGTGGGGGGCTGTGCCTGCGGACAGTCAATGTAAACAAAATGTCTCACGGCCCGCAAATGGATTACCCTGATGGGCCATATGCTGAAGGTTGCCGACCCCTGGGCTAAATACATAAAAAAAATGTGAACTGCTACAGTAATGGGGGACATAAGTACGTAAAATCAATAGAAAAGCCTTTGCCAACGTCTACTAATTATTAGGTAACTGAGATACCACATATTTTCCCTTCACTTATGGTAACAGTTGTGGTAACTATGTGGTATTTACAGGGAGATGTGTTTGTGGTAATGCATATAACTGGATTCATGAAAATGACACACAGAAATTAGATTTATTTATTTTTTAGTTTGGTTGTTGCCAGGAAAGTTGTAATCCCATCTTCACCGCCTCTGCCAAAAAGAATCAAGAACCTTAAAGAAAAATGTGTATAGGATAGTTATATATTTAGAATGCAAACAGGGCTAAATTTCCATGGAAATTATATCTATGTTAAATATAGAAAGACACACTTATAACAGTATAAAATGTATATTATCCCCTTTTCAAATCACTGCCTGCCCTATGCAGAACAGCCAGAATTAACTTCAATGTTTTATTAAAGGGGAGATCCCAAATATGTTCTGATCCTGTTCTAAGTTACCCAGGCACTGGCAAAAACTTACTTCAAACACACCAGAAATCATTAACAAACCAATCAACCTTGTCCCAAACTGAGTATGGTGTATTTGGAAGTAGAAGAAGAAGAAAAAAATAAATGTCTATCAGCAAAACTTGTGGACAGTGATTTATCACTGGCTAAGAGAAGAATTGCTGATCTCTAGAAAACAGAAAGCCTCCCTACTTCATCCTTATGTATTCAAACTCTCTAAGAAATGACCCCTCCCGGAAAAACATGTTACAACTCCAGAGGGCAGCACTCTTACTTTGATCTAATCTGGTCTTCCTGTGTGGATTATCTTCAAGGAATTTAATAACTCATATTGCACAAGTGTTTCTTCAGTTCCAGTGCTGAAAGATAGGGATCTTTAAGAGATCTGCCCCGAGATAGGGCTAAAACTATTTACCATATAATGATCAAGTCAGTGGAAAGTTGTGCTTTTTTATCAGGCATACAAGCCTCTATACTGGCCTAAAATGGACTGGCATATGTTTATATCAAACTACAAACTCCATTTTGTTTTGTGAATGCCATTTTGAGCATAAACTTCACGGTACTTTCACTGCTGTCTATTAAACTTCATCATGGTTTGGGATTAAGAACATAAGAATGGCCATACCGGGTCAGAACAAAGATCCATCTAGCCCAGTATTCTGTCTTCTGACAGTGCCAATGCCAGGTGCCCCAGAGGGAATGAACAAAAATGGTAATCAGCAAGTGATCCATTCCTTGTCACCCATTCCCAGCTTCAGGCAAACAGAGGTTAGGGACACCATTCCTGTCCATCCTGGCTAATAGCCATTGATGGACCGATCCTTCGTGAATTTATCTAGTTCTTTTTTGAACCCTATTATAGTCTTAGCCTTCACAACATCCTCCAGCAAGGAGTTCCACAGGTTGACTGTGCGTTGTGTGAAAAATTACTTCCTTTTGTTTGTTTTAAACCTGCTGCCGATTAATTTCATTTGGTGACTCCTAGTTCTTGTGTTCTGAGGAGTACATAACACTTCCTTATTTACTTTCTCCACACCAGTCATTATTTTATAGACCTCAATCATATCCCCCCTTAGTCATCTATTTTCCAAGCTGAAAAGTCCCAGTCTTATTAATCAGTCCTCATATGGCAGCCGTTCCATACCTGTAATCA
This sequence comes from Dermochelys coriacea, assembly GCF_009764565.3. Taxonomy (NCBI): domain Eukaryota; kingdom Metazoa; phylum Chordata; order Testudines; family Dermochelyidae; genus Dermochelys; species Dermochelys coriacea. Next base: position 332,909,457 of record NC_050068.2, read on the forward strand.
TTTTTGTTGCCCTTTTCCGAACCTTTTCCAATTCCAGTATATCTTTTTTGAGACGTGGTGACCATATCTGCACGTAGTATTCAAGATGTGGGTGTACCATGGATTTATATAGCGGCAATATGATATTTTCTGTCTTATTATATCTCCCTTTCTTAATGATTTCCAACATTCTGTTCGCTTTTTTGACTGCCGCTGCACAGCGAGTGGACGTTTTCAGAAAACTATCCACAATGACTCCAAGATCTCTTTCTTGAGTGGTAACAGCTAATTGAGACCCCATCATGTTATATGTATAGTTGGGATTGTTTTCCAATGTGCATAACTTTGCATTTATCACCATTGAATTTCATCTTCCATTTTGTTGCCCAGTCACCCAGTTTTGAGAGATCCTTTTGTAGTTCTTCGCAGTCTGCCTAGACCTATCTCGAGTAGTTTTGTATCATCTGCAAATTTGGCAACCTCACTGTTTACCCCTTTTTCCAGATCATTTATGAATATGTTAAATAGGACTGGGCCCAGTACAGACCTCTGGGGGACACCACTATTTACCTCTCTCCTTTCTGAAAATTGACCATTTATTCCTACCCTTTGTTTCCTATCTTTTAAGCAGTTACCAATCCATGAGAGGACCTTTTCTCTTATTCCATTACAGCTCACTTTGCTTAAGAGTCTTTGGTCAGGGACATCCGATGAAGTGAGCTGTAGCTCACTGAAAGCTCACGAAAGCTTATGCTCTAATAAATTTGTTAATCTTTAACCTGTATCAGCAAGCTACAAGCAGCATATAAATGCACCTTTGGAGTTTAACCCCATGCAGTCCCAGTGGTTCAACTGGGAATGGTTAATTTCTTTAGTGCAGACCCAGCCTCTGGTTCACTTGTCCTTTCTTGCATAAATAGGTCAGGTTAGCCTTGAAAAGTGGGCATTACATTTGGTAGTGGCATCACTATCTACATGTTCAGAATATTTTGTAGGCCATCAGAAATTGCTTGCATTAATGCTGTCTAGGGACATACCATTTCCCCTTTTTAATACCAGTTCCTTTTAAGAATCAAAAAGACACTGTATATATACCTCTTCCCACCCCCCAGCTATCAGACATAATTCTTTGCTCTCACAAAACTGCTATTGATTTATTTTGCCATCCACCATCTCTTTTTCTCTCATGTTCTGTCTTCATATGCGGAGCTTAAAATAGAGTAGACATTTTTGGACCCCGGGCTGGCGGAGTCAGGGTTTGTAACCTAGTCATGGCACTCACTTTCTGCTGGAGTGATACTGGCAGTGACATTCTGGAGCCCCCCTTAATAGCTGATTTCACAGAGCAGGAGTGTTATTACCTACAACAGCTTCACATTTATGTTCCCAACATGAGGGAATTGGTTATGATAATGGTTGGCAGCAAGAGAAAAGGAACAAAAACAAATCACATAAAAAAAAACCCCTACCACATCATGTATAAAAACCCCTGCCACATCATCAGTTCTCATTGCTATGTGGAAATTATTCTGATATATGTGCTGTCATTTTCCTGGAGAGAAGACCCAGCAGGTCAAACTCAGTGTCCTGTGTATGTAAATAATGAGGGCCAAATCCTGCCATCTGTACATTAAGTAGCATTCCCATTTCACAGACAGTCCACTCATGGCAAGTTATTAATTGAGTATGAGGAAAGGTGGACCTGAGAGAGCAGTTTATCTGCTTAGAGATGCCCTACTCTACCTTGGTCCTGAGGGTATGCCTCTTCTGAAGCATTTTGACAGTAGCTTCAGGAGACTGCAATATCATACTCAACCAGTTTTGCTTTTTCAGGTGGATGCTCCTCAATGAGTCTAGGAATTGGTGCACATATTTAAGAGTGGATACCCTATTGGTTCTCTTCTAGGGAGGGAAAAAACATGTAGCCATCATGCCAGGCCCACATTGTTTCTTTTGTTGCCAGATTCTTCCACAACTTTTTTCCTTAAACAATCCTCTGTCCTTCGGCAATCCTGATTCTAGTTTGACAAATTCATTGAACTTATGCAGGACTAATGGATCTACATGGTGCATTTGTCTGCACCAGAGGGGAGTAAATTCTAGTGTGCACTAGAGTGTAGTGAATTAAATGGCCCGTGTGGACCCTGCTGATATGCATTACAAATTTCCTACTGTGCATTAATGAAGTCCCTTTTCAAGCAACACTATATTAACACACCCTAGAGGACTTCTAGTGTGCACCAGCAGGGGCCACATGGGCCAGCTAGTTGGCAACATGCTAGAGCACACTAGAATTTACAGCACTCTGGTGCAGATTAATGCATCAGGTTGACAAACCGCAAGTGTCAAGGTTCTCAGTGTTCTTGCTTTCCTTCTGCTTTACATTAAAGCAGCAAACCCTGCAGTCTCTACTTAGGCAAAATTCATGTGAATAATGACTAAAGAGAATTGGCCTTCAAACTGTGATCTGCAAACATATATGCATGTGAGTAGTCCTGAAGTCAATAGGATTAATCATGTGCACAGAGTTAATCATGGCAGAACTGAGGGATCCTTAGGTGGTCCTTGAATTAGGTAGTGAATGCTTTTATGTGAGAGAGAATAAGAATTAATATAAAAGCTCTCCAACATTTATAAAAAATTTTTGTGGGGAGGGTTTAAAGTGAGTTTTTAGCAGGAACTTGAAATGCAAATTTGCTGTCATGAAAGACAAACCAACCTTAAACCTCACTCAATGCAAAGCAAACCAAACCAAACCCACAATTAGGCAAAAATTTTTAAGAGTCAACTTTTTCCTTTGTTTTTCTGCACATCTGCATTTCCTGATTTGGGCCAGAGACAAAAATGCCAAAATACCTTGACAGAGATTATCCTTGTGAAATATCCAGGTCAGCTGAAAGCAAAAACCCTGGCCTTGTGCCACACACACAGTTATGGCTAAACATCAGTCTACATGCCATACTCAGATTCATACCATGCAGCATATAAGTGTTTTACATTAGAAGCAACTATAAAACCAGGCTCTGTGTATCTGAAAAGATCATTTAAGCACTGGATTATTGAATTTAAGTGTTAAGAGCCTATAGTGGGAAACCTGTTAGATATTTATTTTTGTTCAAATTATGCAGTAGGGAAATTAATTTCTCCATGTGATTTTTTTCTTTCATTCCACTCATGGGCTAATACAGAAAGCTACACACAGGAAAATCAAAGACAAAGAACTGAAAAAAGAACATTTTTTGAAAAGGGACTGAGTGTTACTAAGAGTTTTATATGCAAGTGGTTTATTTATAAATGATGCATCATAAAGAATATTCAAATATTTCTTCCACATCAAATATACACCTGCCAGCTCATTAACTAATATAAAATCACTTACATATAGGTCCATCCACTTCAAAGGAGCTATGCTGATGATTTGGCCCTTCAAAATATATATTGTAAAACTTTTTTTCCCTTCGAGAAGGACAGTGCCAAACAGGAGCATTTAAAACACAATCAAAGCCTCTTCTTTCCGTGCCATCATATTTCTGTGTCTATGGCATGGCTACATACTCCCAACTTTCCTTGCCTTTAGGGAAAGATTTTTTTACAGTGGGTTCTATTGTCAGCAACTGAATCAGCAGCTCTTTGTACGGACACCAGCCAGTCAGTGTTGCCAGTTCCTGCAATTTTATCATAAAACTCTTGATATTTGGGTTTTTTTGTAAAGCCCCAACTCCTGGAGCTTAGAATTTCAGCTTTTTAAAATTTTTAAGTAAGTTTTTTATGCATACTGGTGCAGAGAAAATAGAAACAAGTACACCCTAAAGGCCAGAAACCAAAAAATCAAATCAAAGAACCCGGCCCCCGCCACACACACTTTCATTTTGTTTAAAAAAATCTCATGATATAAAACAATCTCATTACCTGGGGAGGACGGGGATGGGACCCTGACTTTGAAGCCTTGGGTTGGTGATGTTGCTTTTTTAAAATCATGCACCTATAGCTCAAAGCACTGAAAATGAAGTTGATCCTGAAGTACAATTGTGTATGGATAGGTTTCAGAGTAGCAGCCGTGTTAGTCTGTATTCGCAAAAAGAAAAGGAGTACTTGTGGCACCTTAGAGACTAACAAATTTATTAGAGCATAAGCTTTCGTGAGCTACAGCTCACTTCATCGGATGCATCCAAGTGAGCTGTAGCTCACGAAAGCTTATGCTCTAATAAATTTGTTAGTCTCTAAGGTGCCACAAGTACTCCTTTTCTTTTTGTGTATGGATAAATGTACCTGGACATTTGCAATTGTTTCAGAGTAGCAGCCGTGTTAGTCTGTATTCGCAAAAAGAAAAGGAGTCCTTGTAGCACCTTAGAGTCTAACAAATTTATTTGAGCATAAGCTTTTGTGAGCTACAGCTCACTTCATTTGGTGGAAAATACAGTGGGGAGATTTATATACACACACAGAGAACATGAAAGCTTATGCTCTAATAAATTTGTTAGTCTCTAAGGTGCCACAAGTACTCCTTTTCTTTTTGTGTATGGATAAATGTACCTGGACATTTGCAATTGTTTCAGAGTAGCAGCCGTGTTAGTCTGTATTCGCAAAAAGAAAAGGAGTCCTTGTAGCACCTTAGAGTCTAACAAATTTATTTGAGCATAAGCTTTTGTGAGCTACAGCTCACTTCATTTGGTGGAAAATACAGTGGGGAGATTTATATACACACACAGAGAACATGAAATAATCGGTTTTATCATACACACTGTAAGGAGAGTGATCACTTAAGATGAGCCACCACCAGCAGGAGGGGGGGGGGGAGGAGGAAAACCTTTCATGGTGACAAGCAAGGTAGACAATTTCCAGCAGTTAACAAGAACATCTGAGGAACAGTGGGGGGTGGGGTGGGGGGGGAGGAATAACATGGGGAAATAGTTTTACTTTGTGTAATGACTCATCCACTCCCAGTCTCTATTCAAGCCTAAGTTAATTGTATCCAGTTTGCAAATTAATTCCAATTCAGCAGTCTCTCGGTGGAGTCTGTTTTTGAAGTTTTTTTGTGGAAGGATAGCCACCCTCAGGTCTGTAATCGAGTGACCGGAGAGATTGAAGTGTTCTCCGACTGGTTTTTGAATGTTATAATTCTTGACGTCTGATTTGTGTCCATTTATTCTTTTATGTAGAGACTGTCCAGTATGACCAATGTACATGGCAGAGGGGCATTGCTGGCATATGATGGCATATATCACATTGGTAGATGCGCAGGTGAACGAGCTTCTGATAGTGTGGCTGATGTGATTGGGTACTCTTATACAACTACAATACCCACCTGCTGAAGTGAAGAAACAGATTGACAGAGCCAGAAGAGTACCCAGAAGTCACCTACTACAGGACAGCCCAACAAAGAAAATAACAGAACACCACTAGCCATCACCTTCAGCCCCCAACTAAAACCTCTCCAATGCATCATCAAGGATCTACAACCTATCCTGAAGGACGACCCATCACTCTCACAGATCTTGGGAGACAGGCCAGTCCTTGCTTACAGACAGCCCCCCAATCTGAAGCAAATACTCACCAGCAACCACACACCACACAACAGAACCACTAACCCAGGAACCTATCCTTGCAACAAAGCCCGTTGCCAACTCTGTCCACATATCTATTCGGGGACACCATCATAGGGCCTAATCACATCAGCCACACTATCAGAGGCTCGTTCACCTGCGCATCTACCAATGTGATATATGCCATCATGTGCCAGCAATGCCCCTCTGCCATGTACATTGGTCAAACTGGACAGTCTCTACGTAAAAGAATAAATGGACACAAATCAGACGTCAAGAATTATAACATTCAAAAACCAGTTGGAGAACACTTCAATCTCTCCGGTCACTCGATTACAGACCTGAGAGTGGCTATCCTTCAACAAAAAAACTTCAAAAACAGACTCCACCGAGAGTCTGCTGAATTGGAATTAATTTGCAAACTGGATACAATTAATTTAGGCTTGAATAGAGACTGGGAATGGATAAGCTTATGCTCATATAAATTTGTTAGTCTCTAAGGTGCCACAAGTACTCCTTTTCTATTTGTAATTGTGTATAGACAAATAAGGACCTGACTGTGGGAACACTTGCTACTGGGCTTAGTGCTTGCTTACTATAGTAATACCTCTGATGTCAATGCACTTCTGTGCCCCATGCTGTGTGTGCATTCATTTGGGCCTCTAAGGTTTGAAATGTATTTCTTTGTTTATTATGTGTGTGTAGATCTTGTGTGCAGACATGATTACAGTCAGAGAGAGCTGAAAGCAGTGCCTCAATAGATGGCAGGATCAGGCCCAGAATATGAATAAAAAACTCCATGGTTAACTAACATGAACTGTGCTGTAAATCTCGAAGATGTGGGGGTGAAATGGGGTCAAGAATCATCTGTGGCAGACAGTGGAGTTTCCTGGAGCAACATGTTCTGCAGCTGTCCTTACTACTCCTCCTAAAAGGTACAGTGTATGCCTCCTAGTGTCTCCTGCTCATACACACAAGGAGGCTGAGTGGTGGGGATCTAGTCATTCCTGCAAAGTCAGTCAGCTGTGTCCCACTTTGGGTCCTGGTCAGACCTCTCAACTGTCCTGGATTTCACAGTCCATTATGCATTTTGGAGTATTTGGGTTCCTTGTGTATGAGCCAGAGAAAACACTGCCCCACAGAATCTTCTTTGCTTTAGGGCTGGTGGTCAGAAAGCCACAGTTCACCTCTTCCACCATGACTGCTCCCATACTTCACCTCTTCCACCATGACTGCTGTTTAAATTTCTGTGCACCTCACAACCTTTACTCTCAAGCACTGTTGCATGAGATGAAATTTCTGTTTTGCCAGGGTTTTTTTTTAATTAACTGGTTTATTTAATTCACACAGTGAGAAAATATCCTTAAAAAACACACTTTCTAGTTAAACCATTCAAATCTGTCAATGAGATTGCAATATGCAACATAACCCAGGTGATTCCATGTTTCCCTCATTTGTCACCCATTTCAGTTGTTCGTGTCACACATCAGCAGGTTTGAAGGTGAAGGATGCATTACCCAAGCCCTGCTCTTAGTGCCAAAGGGAGCATTAAGAGGGGATCCTGCTTTCCTGCTGCTAGGATGCTCATAAGGGAAAGAAACTGGAACATCTTCTCTGCATCTTTGTGCAACCACACAAATTGGGATAGTGTTTTTTCCCCGGGATTATATCCACAGGATTCATCACATCCAAATGTGTTTAAAAATAACTCAACTGTTATTTTTCTATTCCACTGCTAACATTTCCACTTCCTCTTGAAAAATATTGTAAACTGTGCAGGTTGTAGCCGATTCTTTCTTACATCTAGATGGTAACGTATATGAATGACTCCCAAGTGAGAGAGACTGAATTGATAATTGACTGGATGTGTACAATACCAGCGTTCTGCAATGTCTCTTTAATTTCAGGAATCATTCTTCAGCCTTCATCCAGGGACCAAGGCCAACATCTGTGCTTCCTACAAACTGAAATATATTACTGAAATATATATATTAGTGGACATCATAGATTGATGATTTGTTTTGGATGGTGTGGGAATTAACTAGAGGGTTTCCTTTGTGTTAATATGAATAGGGGTGTGGAACAGGTATAAAAGACCCCTTTGTAAAATGATTGTGGATTTTACCAAACTTTAGTATCTACTTCATTTGCATTTAGATTCATAGGTACTAAGGTCAGAAGGGACCATTCTGATCATCTAGTCTGACCTCCAACACAGAGCAGGCCACAGAATCTCACCCACCCACTCCTATGAAAAACCTCACCCATGTCTGAGCTATTGAAGTCCTTAAATCATGGTTTTAAGACTTCAAGGAGCAGAGAAGCCTCCCTCAAGTCAACCATGCCCCATGCTACAGAGGAAGGCGAAAAACCTCCAGGGCCTCTCCAATCTGTCCTGGAGGAAAATTCCTTCCTGACCCCAAATATGGCAATCAGCTAAACCCTGAGCATATGGGCAAGATTCACTAGCCAGATACTACAGAAAATTCTTTCCTGGGTAACTCAGATCCCATCCATCTAATATCCCATCTCAGGGGATTTGGCCTATTTACCCTGAATATTTAAAGATCAATTACTTACCAAAATCCCATTATCCCATCATACCATCTCCTCCATAAACTTATCAAGTAGAATCTTAAAACCAGATAGATCTTTTGCCCCCGCTGCTTCCCTTGGAAGGCTATTCCAAAACTTCACTCCTCTGATGGTTAAAAACCATTTTACTGTAATTCTCTGTAAAGGTCTGATTTAACTAAAATGTATCAAGTGTCAGTCAGTTTTGGGATATCTTAACATTTTAAGTAGCAGTTTATTCATGGATTTGCCGCATATTGAAACAACAAACCAGAAATTGTCAGAAAGAATTTTTTTTCCCATGGAAGAAAGCTGCTGTTTTCATTTCACTGCTTGAAATATTGACTCAAAATAATGGTGTATTTTTTTTTTGTTTTAAAAACCCATGAGTGCATCTAATGTAAGTGCTAAATAAGCCAAATTAGTTATAAATTTAAGAAGAATAGAGTAGTTTGAATATAGCAATAAGAACTCTAAGTAATCTAACCCACAATACAGACAATAGGATATTAACTAATAAAGCTCCTGACTCAATTGAGCGCTTAAGCAAATGCTTAAGTTCATCCCTATAAATACAGCAAAACCCTTAAGCAAATGCATAACCATGTGCTCAGCTTCTATAGTCTTCTATGTATCAAGTGTCAGTCAGTTTTGGGATATCTTAACATTTTAAGTAGCAGTTTATTCATGGATTTGCCACATATTGAAACAACAAACCAGAAATTGTCAGAAAGAATTTTTTTTCCCATGGAAGAAAGCTGCTGTTTTCATTTCACTGCTTGAAATATTGACTCAAAATAATGGTGTATTTTTTTTTGTTTTAAAAACCCATGAGTGCATCTAATGTAAGTGCTAAATAAGCCAAATAATAGCTCTAAGTAATATAACCCACAATACAGACAATAGGATATTAACTAATAAAGCTCCTGACTCAATTGAGCGCTTAAGCAAATGCTTAAGTTCATCCCTATAAATACAGCAAAACCCTCAAGCAAATGCATAACCATGTGCTCAGCTTCTTTAGTCTTTAGACTGTCAACCAAATGACTTCCTGCTAGATAAATACACTTGAACATGCCACATATTATAAACCTCAGAATGCTTTCCCATAAATAATGTTACAATTTTAAGGGCCAATTTCTCTGGACCATCTGAACTAGAATAAGCAGTGTCTTGAATGATGGGAATCACCCCTTTGCCTTTGTATAATGCTCCTGTTTCTAGCCCTAAAAAGGTAATACTATAAACTATAGACTATAAACCTGTCACTGGTTGAAGACCTATTGCCCATTCTGCACCTCATCTCAATACAATTTTGGGGATAAGAAACGAAGAAGGGCAGGATGTTTTTCTTAATGGAAGCTGTTCAGAGTTGCTCTTGGGTTTGGAATATCATAAGTCATTCTGCAGTGATAGGTTTGTGGGCAGAGTGCAAATGATGAGGCTAAAGGTCCATGATAAATGCAATTAACACACACAAATCTTCTCAGAGATGTGTGTAAGCGTATAGATGTACAAATGAAATGGTATTGTGAATAATAGAGTTCCTCTGAACTCATCCCATGGAAACCTAGATATTGCACCACACCATCACATATTATCTGTGCGTGCGGTTTCTGTTTAATGTTCTAGTGTGAAGTGCAGCCACCAAAATAGCTCATTAAATGATTTAAAAAAAATCCCACCAACCTTAGGAAACATATAGTAACTTCAGCCCAGATTCTCAAAGGTATTTAGGTACCTAACTCCCTTTCAACAGGAGTTAGGCACCAAAATACCTTTGAGGATCTGGCCCTTAGCAAATGTGTCCGGAAGTACATAAATACAAGCAACAAAGTGTAATGCTCATTTGAAAGGGACATTAGGCCAAATTCTGTGCACGTTCTGTGACCCCTGGTTTCTCTGCAGCACTACTGAGGGTGCCAGGTATAGCTTCAAGATATTTGCACAAAAGCCAATAGTAAATAATAAGCACTGTTTGTGGGAAATTTAGCTTGAGTATCTGTTTTCATTGGTTGCTAAATGAAATCTAGTGTCCAGAAGCAGAAACAGTTCAATGATTCAAAAATTTGTTAAAAATGTGCATAAATAGACACATCAGCCAGCAACGTGTGCTCTATTCCAGTCAATCACAATGTTTGAGATGATAGGGGAATCAATTATTATGTAACTAAATCAATAAAAGGTTGACATAGCACAGCACAGCCCAAGCAATGAAAAAAAGAACACTTTTCAATTTTGCTCTGCTGGGGATAAACCATCTGAAAAAAGAATGAGGAAATATCTCGCTTCTCCTCTCCAATATCTCGAGTTTTAATTTTTTATTAATTAAATATATAAATTCATGTTGCAGCCAATTTTCCTGTCTTTTAAGGAGCTATCGTGTTTTCTTTTGTCTGGGTCACCAATAGGGGAACCAAAGATGAATCACCTTCAAAACATTAATCAGGCATCTTAAAACCAGGAGACATAACATCAGTGAAATCACTTTAAAGATATTCAGAGCACTACAGCCTTTTTCCAGCAGCTGCATTTCCCTCAATTCCATAGCGACATAAGTTAGACAGCTATAACCCCTCTGTCTCTAAGGGTTCTTTTCAAAGGTGGTCACGAAGTTTAACATTTTTAAATAACCTATTGAAGCAGCAAAGTTAACCAAAAAAAAAAAAAAAAGTCAGGCCATCCTGTGTTTCCAAAAGGCCATCTGCCTACATTGCCACAGATTATATTACTCTCAGAATAACTATAACCAGACACCCTAGACATATATGATCATGTATTTCATTTGTGGGTCTTTGCTTTGGCCGATAGTGAGTAATACTGTCAAATACAGAGGATGAGGCTGGTTCTGGCCCTTGCTTGCATGTACAAGGGGATAGTTAAATGCAATACTAATCTATATCATCAAGCTTCAAGTAGATCCCACTACCCAGTGTTACTAACTGACTCTTTCAATTGACTCAGCCACAGTTTTCTAATTTGGCTCCCTGATGTTAGGCACCCAAATCCATATTTATAAATAAAACTGGCCTCTTTTTCAGAAGCATTGAACATCCCACGTTCCCATTCCAGCCTTGGGACCTACTGTGAGCTACAGGGATTGACACATCTGACAATCAAGGCTGGATGCATGCATATATAAGCTTTGCTGGATTGGGTCCAGAATATTCAGCATCTCATAGGATCCAGTCTCAGGTGCTTATATATGGATATAGATGCCTAAGTTTAGGGACCACATTTAGAAAACTTTGGCTGAGTCAATTGATAGTCGTTTAGTAACTCTGTTTACTGGTGCCCACTCCAAGCTTAATAACATAGAATAGTACTTTGGTTAATCACTAGGCCATATTATGCTACTAGTCTTACTGTAAAAACCACAAACAATCACATTCAAACAACATTAATGGTCACAAAACAAGAAAGCACTAAGCTTCAGGTCGAGACTTCATCCTTCACTAACCCCACTGTGGCTAGACACTGAATCAAGAACCTAGCTACATATGGGTGAAACACAAGGCCACCAAAATGTCACTAGCATGGTCCAATTTTGCTTTAGACTTTTGGGTTTATTCAAATTTGAAACTGAAAGTGTAATTCAGGATCTATCTATCCCACTTTACCTGGAAACAAAATATAATTGCCAAATCACCTGCAAACTAAAACTGCAAATTCTTCACAGACCTAATAATAATAGGAAGCATAAGAGAATAGGCCATGTATGTGTATTCACTATAGTATTCATTCCATATTATGAACTTGTGGAAAAATATAGTTAGCCAAGTATGTGACCTTTTTTTTTTTTTTTTTTTTTTAAACAGGGATTCATGGCACACAAGCTTTGAGAAAATTATGATAGGGATGTACATTAAAAATAGCATGGCCTTGCATCCATAATAATTTTGAAGCACTTGGAGGAGAGGAACATGATCAGGAACAGTCAACATGGATTCACCAAGGGCAAGTTATGGCTGACCAACCTGATGGCCTTCTATGATGAGATAACTAGCTCTGTGGCTATGAGGAAAGTGGTGGATGTGATATATTTTGAGCTTTTGATACGGTCTCCCACAGTATTCTTGCCGGCAAGTTAAAAAAGTATGGATTGGATTAATGGACTATAAGGTGGATAGATTGTCGGGCTCAACAGGTAGTGATCAATGGTTCGATGTCTAGTCGGCAGCCGGTATCAAATGGAGTGCCCCATGGGTTGGTCGTGGGGCCAGTTTTGTTCACCATTTTTATCAATGATCTGGATGATGGGATTAACTGCACCCTCAGCAAATTCACAGATGACACTAAGGTGGGGGGAGAGATAGATATGCTGGAGGGTAGGGATACAGTCCAGAGTGTCCTAGACAAACTGGAGGATTGGGCCAAAAGAAACCTGATGAAGTTCAACAAGGACAAGTGCAGTCCTGCACTTAGGAAGGAGGAACCCCATGCACCGCTACAGACTGGGGACCGACTGGCTAAGCGGCAGTTCTGCAGAAGAGGACCTGGGGTTTACAGTGGACAAGAAGCTGGATATGAGTCAGCAGTGTGCCCTCATTGCCAAGAAGGCCAACGGCATATTGGGCTATATTAGTAGGAGTATTACCAGCAGATCGAGGGAAGTGATTATTCCCCTCTATTTGGCATTGGTGAGGCCACACCTGGAGTATTGCATCCAGTTTTGGTCCCCCCACTACGGAAGGGACGTGGACAAATTGGAGAGTCCAGTGGAGGGCAACAAAAATGATTAGGGAGCTGGGGCACATGAAGGAGAGGCTGAGGGAACTTGGCTTATTTAGTTTGCAGAAGAGAAGAATGAGGGGGGATTTGATAGCAGCCTTCAACTACCTGCAGGGGGGTTCCAAAGAGGATGGAGCTAGGCTGTTCTCAGTGCTCAGAACAAGGAGTAATTGTCTCAAGTTGCAGTGGGGGAGGTCTAGGTTGGATATTAGGAAACACTATTTCACTAGGAGGGTGGTGAAGCACTGGAATGGGTTACCTAGGGAGGTGGTGGAATCTCCCATCCTTAGAGGTTTTTAAGGCCCAGCTTGACAAAGCCCTGGCTGAGATGATTTAGTTGGTGCTGGTACTGCTTTGAGCAGGACATTGGATTAGATGACCTCCTGAGGTCTCTTCCAACCCTAATATTCTATGATTCTAAAGCAAACTTCCTAATGAAAAGTTACTCTGTGTGTATTAGTTGCTTTTAAAAACTTAATTTCTCAATCTTAGTTTACGAAATAAAAGAAATACTCAAACATTACTTTGCAAATGCAGTTTGAAGCCTGATTCTGATTTCCCTTTCACTGTGTAAATCAGCTATATTTTAAGTTGCAGGAACACTGAAAACCTCAAATGTGGTGAAAAGAGTCAGTGCTCTCAATTACAGAAATGTGAATCCAGATTAACTATAAAACTTGGTTTTCTGTGCAACTCTGTAATGTCAACTTCTCCTGGAAATAATGAAAGTATCTGTCTATGTAACTCCCAAACTAGATTTTCATTCAGATCTGAGCCAGTGACCATGTAAAACAGCTAGCTCAAATATAGATTTAAAAAAATCACATTGTGTGGACAATGGAGTTCTTACATGCAGTTATTCTTCTAATGTTGCCTGCCACACAGAAAAGCACACTAGGAATCCAAACTTGTGAGACCAAACGCTACAATGATAACTTGACAGAGGCCTATGATCTGCCATCTAATTAAGATGGAAATACATACACATTCTCAAATAAAAAATGAACATCTACTTGAATCTTCCTTGATAGTCGAGGTGGAGGTTAAACGTCCAATTTTCGATCCAGACCTACATTTCAGTAGACACACATAAACAAAAGTCTGGTCAAGCATTTTGGTTTGCCCCATTACAGAAATAAAACCCAGATACAAAATTCATATTTCAAAAATGACTTAGGCACCTGAAACTCACCGGGCCTTAGATCTCAACTTGGAGTTCTAGGTAGATGTCAAGACACATATTTTATGACAATGCAGGATGCATCTGGCCTTTGGGATGCACCTTGTACATTATGTACAGATACTGTAATCCTTCATCCTAATTGTAGGTGGGCAGGATGGAGTGAGGGTGGGCTCAATTTACAAATCTGTAAAACACAAGTATCATAAAAAATATACCTTCTTAGACTGAGCCTATCTGTGCAAAGCTTTAGCTGCCTGCATTTTCTTTTCATAGCTGTGATAAAAAACACATGATGAAATTATAAGAAATCATATTGGAAAGTCTGACTATGGTGAGTGTAAGTTGTTTGAACTATTGTTCAAACTACTAAACAATTGAAATAACATATGTTAACCACACATACCATACCGTAGTGCTAACTATTAGTCAGCACCCTACAACACAATGTTGCTTCCTTCCCCAGACAAAATATAGATATAAAATTATACTCAAGGGCATTTGATTTTCAATAGTTAAACCACAAAATGTGGGCTGAGACCACAAGAACAGTCGGACTTAAATCCATACAAATTAAGACTGGAACTCTGCCATTCTACTCCTCGCACTGTATATTGTGTATGAACTAACCAATCCAGTGTATGGAAACTGCTTGAAAGATTGTCATTAGGGAGAGGAGAAAACCAACTCTCAAGCCCTCTACTTCACATTTCCTCTGCAAAACAGCTGCCAGAGGCAGCCATGACCAGCACCAAGAAAATGTAAAAGAATATGTCACGAAAGCAATGGCAAAAGCAGAAAATGCAGCAAATTCATGATATTAAAGACCTTTCTGATTTACTGGATAGTATGCTGAAGTAGCAACAGCAGCATCACCCATCAAAATCCACTGCAGGTTGAAGTATCTGACATTCTTCTCTCAAGAATAAAAGTGTTGGTCTACAATAAGACTTCTCAAGTTGCAGTCAAGGAAATGAAATCACTATCCATCCACACACAAGCATCACTATCCAGCATCAGAGAGCCAGAGCACACAATAAATACAACCAACCAGAAGACACAGTTATGACCTGCCTGCAGTTTTTTGTGTAGAAGGGACCTAAACAATGTTCCTTAACACGTTTAAGGTTTCAGTCATCTTACAGAATACAGCTAAGGACCTTCCAACCTTGCAAGTTGCTATCCTCTGACAATTAGGACTCAATCAGTCGTGCTAGTTGCATAGATGGAAGGAGCAAGGAGGCTATTGATGCACATTAAATTGACTGGTCTTATTTACTAAATGTTGATCAATAAAGGAAGCTTTTTTAGAATGAATTTAGAATTCATTATTCATGTTGAAATAATTTCAAATTCTCTCCTAACGAAGGACGATAAGAGAAGTCTTCTCCCAAAGTCACCAGCAGGACACAAAATGACCAGATTTTGTGATTTTGGGCCCCAAAGCCCAGTGGGGCCTAATGGAAAGACTCCAATTTACGTCAGTGGGTTTTGGGTCAGGCCCCTCATTGGTTAAACTGATCAGGCAGAGCAAGTGGATTACCAATTACAGGAGTGCTTCTTGCTCAATCAAGCATAGCGAGGAACACTGAACAAATATGGCACTGTGGGATTTTTACAGCTACCACATAACTCTGATTTTCTCAGATTTTAGTAGCAAAGTTATAAACACAATGGAGTGAAGTCATCTCTCAAAATTATATGGTAGAACAGATGCAGTGCACTATCCCAGACTTGATGTGGACTGGTGACCAGTATAAAATATCTCACTGTGGCACAGCCATTATCACACTAGACTCCAGAAGACAGATTTGTGTGCAGAACCTGGAAACAGAAGATTCTGTAGTCATTGTTTGATAGATATACAATACTTCAGAAAGACTGCAGGAGGTAACACTACAATTTAAACTAAAAACTTGTGTCAGGAGCTCTGTGAAATTTGGGAACAGAATTTTGTTTTTTATTTGTACCTTATCCTCATGGCATTCAGCACAACATGACAAAGTTATTCTAGCAATACAATGACACTAGTACAGTTACACTGAAATGTTTGGTACGGTTGATGCTTGTGACTACGGATGCTAATGTGCAGTATCATGTGCTGCCCAGCAATCTTACATGCAGGGGGCCTGTAATGTTATATGGACTAGAGGACCTGTGTTTGAGTTCTTCCCAGTTTCTCTCACTCATAGTTCAAATATACAAGGGCACTCTGCAACTGCAATTCTCTGAGATCTCATCAATGTCAGCTTGGGCAGAGTTAGTAGACAATCACAATTCTCAGCATGAGTGTTTCGGACTCTTTGCAGACTTTGCAGGCACAGAGCCTATAATGTTACATTTGGTTTCACTTTCTAAAGGTTTTGCAGGAAGATACTTTTATTTTCATAAAAAGAAAAGGAGTACTTGTGGCACCTTAGAGACTAACAAATTTATTAGAGCATGTTAGTCTCTAAGGTGCCACAAGTACTCCTTTTCTTTTTGCGAATACAGACTAACACGGCTGCTACTCTGAAACCTTTTATTTTCATGATAGCATAAAGTTAAGAGTGTGATTTCTGAAGGCACAACTGGCATTAGCTGAACATCTCCTATTGACTTTTCATAGGAGTTGGGCTCCTAACCCTCAGAACCCTGTGGTTTTGAAAATCTCCTCCTAAGTTTCTGCAAAACAATTATGCAGCAAATTCAAAAAGACAGATACTTATTCAGAAATTTCTGGGGGCTCTACTTACATGCCATTGTTCAAGATGACAACAAATCCAGACTTGTTCTTGATTTTAAATGATAAACTTTTATTCTGAATATACTGTTTTTGCACAAGAATTAACACAACATTTTCTAGGATTATAAACTTTTTTATAACATTATTGTACAAATTTTTACAAAATTTTATTTTATTTTTTCCAGCTTGTCAAGTTCCACAAAAGTGTCAAGAGAACACAATAAAAGGGAGAAAAGGCCTGTTTACCCAATCAGAGCAGTCAGGGGCCTTTTTCTGCAGGAACGCACAGTAAGCATCTCAATAAAAATACTCCAGAAAGCATGATCCAGACATTCCATATAACACAAGAAGAAAAGACAGCTCTGTCAGATCACAATAGCAAATTCATGGCATCTGCACAAGACAGTATCCCTTTAGCCTCAGTGAAATTATTTCTTCAGGATAATCCTTTTTTTAAAAAAAAACAACAGAAATGCTGGTAAAAGGGCAAAGCCAACTTTTTGAAACTCCGGAATTATTTTCACACTTTGTTGTAGGGTTTTTTTTTTTTACAGTAGTGTACATTGAATATTAACAATATTAACACTGTGGTATGGAAAAAAGAAACAAAAAAGAAATATGGCCTTTGCCAAAGGTGTGGATGTCAGATGAAGGTTTAGGGTAAAGCTTTGTACTCCAAAAGGGTTTATTGACATTGAGTCTTCGGTAGATATTCTAAAAAACTTCACAGAGCTTTTTGCAGTGGCTTGCCAGCATTACCGGAATTCTGAATTACCAGCAGGGTTATCATCTGAATTTGCAGGACTGGTGGGATTAATGCAGTGTTTTGAAATTAAGACATAATAATAATTAAGCTTTCTGAGCTTCAGTGTAAAGGAGAACAAAGAGTCTCAATGTTCTTTAAAAGATATCGAAAACTGTAAAACACAGCAAGTAACACTTGGGTTGCAAAGGTCACTTAAAAGGGATACTGCCTATTTGAACCCAGTAAGGCCAGTATTTAAAGTTAGTAAAAGGAATATTATAGGAAAACTTACAAATGGCAGCAGCACTGTTTTTGTTAAGTTAAGCAATAAAGCTGCAAGCATTAGAAACATGAAAAAGATTATACTAAAGTCTTAAAGGTACAAGACCTAAAAATCTCTTCACTCAAACTTGCTAACTATGTCATGTAAAAACCTGTTAGAAATATGGACCACAGTCAGTGTTTTGGCAGTAATGCTGGTTGTTCAAATGAAAAATAAGAAAGAAACCATTCATGTTAAGTCCTTATACCTTTTTGTTTGTTAGTACAGTGCTATAATGACTTGAACTGTGGTTAACTGTCAGATATATAATAGGCTGTGTAACTACAGTGTGAACTAAAACAGTTCAAGCAGCTTGTCTAGATCCCATAGTGCTGTTTAAAGGGTTTAAAACAAATATCAACACAACTTATTTGGTAACTTTAAAAAAATGCAAACCGTTTTTCCAAGGTATTATAACTTTAACATCTCTCAATTTTAAAGGCTAGGATTGAGGTTTTTTTTTTTTTCTAACAAACAAGTCTATTATGTGAGAGTTAGAATTTATGATGTAGATAATGTTGACAATGTCATGTTTGCTCTTCTGATAAAAAAAAAATCTATCTATATAGTGCATTTTTGAACCTTAAATAATTGGATGTCATTTGTATACAATCAGAAAATACCTAGTTCTCTGCAAACAGTAGCAAAAAATTCAATTTTTTAATCTTAAAAACATTAAGCCTTATGAAAAACAATAGTTGGGCCAAATCCTGTTTTCAATCTGTCACCACACAGGCAGAACTTCTGTGGAAGAAAAACTACTTGTACAGAATTGGATTTTCTAAAGCATCTATATGACTTAGGAGCACAAATCCTATTGACTTTCAGTGGGATTTGTGCTGTTAAATCATTAGATATTTTTGATAATCCCACCCATAGCCAATTGGCATTCCCTTTGGAAAGGTCTCTATGCAGACCTGTATTTGGAAGGTAGAACAAATAGCCTGGCTGTGTGAGGGCCAGGAAGAACTCTAGTCCCTTTGAGGTGTCAGTGCTACTCCCTGCCTACTTCCCAGGGTTGAATGGCAGCCCAAAGATGACAGGAAGGAGGCAGGGGCTGCTGGTACACCTTCTGGGAGCAATGTGGTTCTGCATCATCCGTTTCCATGGCCTATGCTGACCAGGCACAATCAAGGCCTCAGTAAGTAACATGGGATTTGACCTGTGTCTGTTAGTAAACCTAGTATAGACACATACACTCCACATTATTCTGGAAATGTAAGCATCATACTTTTCCATGAAGGCTTTTCTTCTGGAAAACTAAGTGGAAACATTTAAGCATAAATATTCTGATAACCTTTCAAGTAATTAAAAAAGGAAAAATACAAACTAATAGGTAGTCTTACTAAGCTTAGTTTTAGAGTAATAAAGTAATAAATATTGCTCCCATCCAACAAACCCCTTCATTTCAAGAGCATTCTCATTGGCAGCATGTAGCGGATTGTAGAATGCGGTTCCTGTGATCAACAAATTACAGCTGACATTTTTTATTTGGGGAGCAGGCATGGAGAGAGTGAAAGGAAGTCCAGCAACTAAGGCTGTCCATTAATCACATAAACTCATGCGATTAACTCCAAAAAATTAATCACAATTAAAAATATTAATCACGATTAATCACAGTTTTAATCACCCTGTTAAACAATAGAATAGCAGTTGAAATTTATTAAATACTGTGGATGTTTTTCTACATTTTCATATATATTGTATTGTGTTGTAATTGAAACCAAAGTGTATATTATTTTTGGTTATAAATATTTGCACTGTAAAATTATAAACAAAAGAAATAGTATTTTTCAATTCACCTCATACAAGCACTGTAGTTCAATCTCTTTGTTGTGAAAGTGCAACTTACAAATGTAGAAATTTTTTTGTTACATAACTGCACTCAAAAGCAAAACAATGTAAAACTTCAGAGCCTACAAGTCCACTCAGTCCTACTTCTTGTTCAGTCAATCACTAAGACAAACAAGTTTGTTTACATTTACAGGAGATAATGCTGCCCTCTTCTTATTTACATCACCTGAAAGTGAGAACAGGCATTTGCAGGGCACTTTTGTAGCTGGCATTGTAAGGTATTTATGTGACAGATATGCTAAACATTCGTATGCACCTTCATGCTTCGGCCACCATTCCAGAGGACATGCTTCCATGCTGATGATGCTTGTTAAAAAAAGTGTTAATTAATTTTGTGATTGATCTCCTTGGGGGAGAATTGTATGTCCCTGCTCTGTTTTACCCACATTCTGCCATATATTTCATGTTATAGCAGTCTCAGATGATGACCCAGCCACATGTTTGTTTTAAGAACACTTTCACAGCAGATTTGACAAAATGTAAAGAAGGTACCAATGTGAGATTTCTAAAAATAGCTACAGCACTTGACCCAAGGTTTAAGAATCTGAAGTGCTGTCCAAAGTCTGAGAGGCATGAGGTGTGGAGCATGCTCCCAGAAGTCTTAAAAGAGCAACACTCTGGTGCGGAAACAACAAAACCCAAACCACCAAAAAAGAAAGCGGCCTTGGATTGTTATTGAGCAGAACCCACCATCAGCATGGATGTGCGTCCACTGGAATGGTAGTTGAAGAATGAAGGGACATATGTATCTTTAGCACATTTGGCACATAAATATCTTGCGATGCAGGCTACAACCGTGTCATGTGAATGCCTATTCTCACTTTCAGGTGACACTGTAATCAAGAAGCGTGCAGCATTATCTCCTCCAAACATAAACAAACTTGTTTGTCTGAGCGATTGGCTGAATAAGAAGCAGGATTGAGTGGATTTGCAGGCTCTAAAATTTTACATTGTTTTGTTACTGAATGCAGTTATTTTTGTACATAATTCTACATTTGTAATTTCAATTTTCAAGATAAAGAGATTGTACTACCTTACTTGTATTAGGTGAATTGAAAAATGCTATTTCTTTTGTTTTTTACCATGCAAATATTGGTATTCAAAAATAAAGTGAGTACTGTACACTTTGTATTCTGTGTTGTAATTGAACATGTAGAAAACATCCAAAATATTTAAATAAATTGTATTCTATTATTGTTTAATGGTGAAATTAATCACAATTATTTTTTTAATCGCATGATTAATCGTGATTAATTTTTTAATCGTTTGACAGCCCTACCAGCAACACTACTGGCGGAGAAGATTCCCCACTTATCCTCATCCCATGCTGCTGAAATCAGCTTCTCTTCACTAAGGAAGAACAGGAGCCACCAAACTCAGTCAATTGTACTTTTAATCAGATGACTTTCCTAGAGATATTAAACAGTTAATTGTGATAATTAAACAATAGTGTTTTTTTAAAATTTTCCCCAGCACTGTAATCCTAAACTTGGGAACATACACAGCTGGAACCAAGGGTAACGTGAAAAAACAAACAACTAATCATAGGCACAGCTACACATAGTCATTTCATCTTGTAAGCCATGCCATAGGTTTGAGTGGCTTCTTCAATTTTCATGGCATATTAATGCATGCCTAATAATTTCTGTAAGCTTTTGACACGTTCAAGATTATAGTAGTCATTTTCCAGCATATACATACCAATGCTTTGCATTTTCATTTTTTAAAGAACAAATGTTTAGTACCATGTAAATATTTGCATATTGCAGCTGTTAGCAGAATTGTACAATGTCAGCCGAGTTGCACATTCATTGGTTTAGCTGTCTTACAATACTGTTAAGTTCTGAAAACTAGAAAAAAGCACAAATCATATTTTGCATGTACACTATTCTACAGTGTAATATTATAATTTACTGCACCAATTTGTATCACGAACAAGTTTGTATAAAACAATTGTTTTTATTGTTATTCACAATCAAGTATCAATGTGCATACATATAGATTCAAGGCTCCCCATTTGTTCGGATTTCGTTCTAATTTCAGCAGCCAGGAAATCTTGCTCTATTAAGCTTGCTATATTCAATATAAAATAGCAATACTAGGAGTTTAAACATTAAAGAGTGCTACCGTGCCCTGAAAACAAAAGGGGAACCTGGCATGAATCTCAGAACAACATATACTTTTCAAAAATAAATGTGTCAAATCTGATTTGTATATACTTAAAATATCTGTACATAGGTTTTCATGTGAGAGCACTAATCAGTATAAAATCCATCTCATCCCTTTTGTCCAGCCAACTAAATTTACGCTACTTTCTTAGCTTTTTCATTGCACAGTATATTCAGAGCTTTGTTTAACAATATAATTTAAGATTATTTAATTGCATCACATTGCAACATTCAGTTTCTCACACAACAAAAGAATCACTCAGTTACCTTTTCAATGGACTATACTCTACCATTCAAGAAAACAAACTTAAAAACAATAAAGTAGCATTATCATCATGCAAAATACCCTTGGAAACCAATGTTCAATAATCACAAAGACATTTTGTATTCACAAGCTTTTTCATTTGAGCATTTTGAAGGATTTGGCTAGCGTTACGTAACTGCACTGTGAAGAGAGCACTGATCATTACATCGAAATTAACAGCTTTCTGAAAGGGACATGACACTGAGTTCAGGAGGAAAATCACTTGGTTAGATAAAATATCAAACTCTCAAGCATCTTTATATTTCAAAATTCAGTAGCTTCTTTCTTGATTTTTTTTGTTTTGTTTTGTTTTATTTTATTTTATTTTTAAAACCAACAGTTTATGAACCTACCAAAACTTAGTTAGCCACCTGTTTTGATTAAGTTTGGCAGAATAAACCACTCATTGTAAGGCATTTCAGTCATGGTGAAGTTCTGGAGAAGACTAACCAATATTTTCAATTCACTAAGCTGTTTTGTACAAACTGAAGTCTGCCAACTATTTTATATTCTGGACAACTGATGTTCAAAGCAGCTATAATGGTATTAATACAATAAAAAAGGAGGATTAAAGAAATGTGATTTCACAAGTGTTCATGTAAAAGCATATAGGGTCTGCAACAAATACAATGCTAAGATAAAAATAAATGGAAATCATATCATACATAAGCTATTTTAAGGGGAGCCCTTTTACATGAAGTCATCAACGATACAACAATGAACACAAAAATCTTAGATTCTTCAATAAAGCACATATAGAATTCTGTTCTGATGGCACAGATGATGCAGAATTCACGCATGTTTAAGGATCTGACACTCCAACATGCAGCCACTGTGGGTGCCTTTATGAATCTTTCACATAGACTGATACCAAGTTATGGGCATTGCTATTCTTCTGCTGTCTGAATTGCGGACCCTTTGACAATGAAACTGAGGGCTAATGTTTTGGCAGGGTCTTGATTAGTTTTGCAGATTTTTGTTTCACAGGGTCATAACTGGCAATGTCTGCAGCCAGATAACAGCCAAAGCAGGACAAACTGGATTCCTATCATAGACCAGAGTGATGGACTCAGTCCAGAGACCCCACCACAGTCTGACGAATCTTCCTGTTGGCAAGAAAACGAGATAGTTCAGCATTAATTGACATTAAATCGCCAATTAAATAATCTACATTTTAGCCTGTCACTTGAAATACATTACAGGATGGATTTTGGTCTCAAATACATCGCTTTCCCTAAAGTGCCATTAAAAATATTCTTGGAGGCAACAATCTGAATTTTTAAAGAAAGTGCGATAGAAGGTATACCTAGAATACCCTTGTAAAAACAAAGACAAATACTCACAGACTCACTGTGGTCCCTCACCATAAAAAATGCAGGATGCATGCGCATTCAGATGAGAAATAACTTGTGAAACTACTAATGAGCCCTAAATCACTGTTTATATGGCCTAAAATTAACAGGTTTAATTCTTTGCATTGACAATACTGTTTTTTTTTTCAAACACCACTTTACTGCAAAGAGAGATGGAAGAGGAGTGGAATCTTTGTGGTAAGAGAAAGGAGCCTATTTCAAAAAATATCCATGCCCAGTACTCTCTGTGGGCACGCCTTCAGAAGGAGTATACTCTGCCAGACCAAATATCGCTACATTCAAGTGCTGGAACCAAATCTTGTATTGACTTACTGAATACCCTGTGAAAACGCCAAAGGCTTGCTATTCAGGTCTGGCCGAGCTAGACACCATCATTACATTCTCCACTCCTCCCCCCCAACAAAAAAAAATCAGGACTACCTGAAGACTTCCTCTTCTGCCTGAGAGATTCTCAGGTAGCTGGGTAAGTCAGCTTTACAGCCCTATGCACTACCTCAGCAGGCAAAGCTTTTATATTTTGCAGTGGTTTTATTCTGTATCTGGGTGAGAAGGAGCCATGCTCTCTTTATACATGGTCTCTGTATATCTTCTGAAATATCTCATCACAGATGGAATAAATTATATCTGGCTCCTGCAAAATGAAGTGCTCAAAGTATACCGATTGGAAAGCTTATTATTCAGTGTTGGAAATGCACTGAAAGCCTGATCTGTGCTGTAGAAGACAAAGAAAGACACAGCCCCTGCCTCTAGATCTTAGAACTACATTTGCTGGGCCAAACTCACAGTTGATGTAATCTTGTATAGCTCCATTGAAGCTACTTTGATTTATACCACATGAGGATCTGGCCCATGATATTATGTCCAGACTTATGGGGTTTGGCAACTCCAATAAAACATAGCTAAAATAAACTTCAACTGAAGCTTTTGTCCTAAACTTGGCTCCTCCTAAGATTCCCTGTAAAGATTTCTGCATCCTTGACCCCAATTTTCTCTGCCCAAAAAGCCAATCGCTTACATGAAGGTGGAGTTAATGAGCCATACCTGCCACAATCAGTCAGCAGCTATAAGCAACCATTTCCCTGCAGAGTTCTAAATCCTCTTACCAGTGTAGGTAAACATGAAACTAGCCACCTGTATTACAGGAACCATCAAAAGTCCTGGCTTTGAAAAATTCTTAATCTGTATATAGAGTGTTTTAGCCATTATCTACCTAAAAAGTTGACAACAACACTTGTCAGACAGATTTTAAAATCTCTCTCTGGAAAATCAAGGAGTTATTTCGGAGGGGAAGATGGGACGTCCTGTGGGTTTTTTTACTGCTCCAAGAGGTTAAACTGCCAAGACAAGCCAGGCTAGTGGACGACCAGGGATATTTTTTTTATAAGTATTCATATGCTTCTAAAATCTTTAGATCATTCTCTTGCAAAGAAAATGCCTCGCGTTTGCTTCTGTTCTTTACCTGTAGCAGCAGACTACTCCTTTCATTTGTCAGCTTCGGTTCAAGTAGCTTGAGGTTTTGTTTGTTAATTATACCCTAGAAGTTCAAAATTCCAAAGGTTGCTGGTCAACAAATAAGTCACGAGTGTATTCTGTTGCACAAGTTTCTTCCTTATAGTGAGCACCATTAGAAAGGCCATTACCAGTGATGGTTTCTTCTTACCTGGGTTCATCAACAAACAATAGCCTATATCACATTTCTGATACCTAGTCTCATCACTGAAACGCTGCAAAGGTGGTATCTCCCAAGAAATGGTTTAATCTATTGGTAAGTTTGAAAGTTTGAGATCTTCAAGTAAGGAATGGATGTCTGCAGCTGAATATTGAAAGAAAGGGCACAGCTCACTTCTTAAATAAAGCACACAGGAAAGCCAGGGGCTTAAAGCGAAACTGGGTATAATATGAAGGGGAATGTGTCAGATTAGTGAAAATAGCATCTGGTTAGGATACTGGTGAACTAGGTGGATGTCCACCTACAGGAGTTACTCAGTATTCAGTTTTTTCCTCACCTTTGTGTTAGAACAGATGACTCGAAAGATCATACTGATAACTGAACCCTTTCAGAGTTAGAAAAGGAGTACTTGTGGCACCTTAGAGACTAACAAATTTATTTGAGCATAAGCTTTCGTGAGCTACAGCTCACTTCATCGGATGCATTCCTTAGTATGATGTCCATCTGTTTGCATTTGGAAAGGAAGATGATGTCTGTCTGTATCTGTACGAGGTTTTTCATGAAGTTGATAGATTTCCACTCCTACGGCTAAATTCAGTGCCTTGCATAATGACAGGTTTCAGAGTACTTGTGGAACCTTAGAGACTAACAAATTTATTTGGACATAAGCTTTCGTGATCTACAGCTCACGAAAGCTTATGCCCAAATAAATTTGTTAGTCTCTAAGGTTCCACAAGTACTCCTTTTCTTTTTGCTAATACAGACTAACATGGCTGCTACTCTGAAACCTTTCATAGTTAGATATCCTTGAAGTGTTGTAGCTTTCCATTGTCTAAATGAGAATCATGAATAATATGCACTATTCTGGTACATTAATTAAAGGAGCTGTACATGCCAGATTGAAAAATACAGTACAGTATTCTGACTGCATGTCACTTCTGCTTCAGAGTCTCACTATCTGAGAGGAGTGGAAGATGGCTCAGAAACTGTGGGGTAGAAGTGGCTTAACAAAATCTCAGACAGGAGAGAGTATATAAGACACCCTCACAATGCTTGGTTGAGTTCAGCAGTACAAGTCTAAAAACATACAAGATGTATCTATTTTTTTTTAAAAGATTAGTGAGATTTTACTCTTTTGGGTTTTGCAGGTTGTTTCTGACTGAAATCATTTGGAGTTTCTGAGGCCTATGAACCAACTCATAGCTAAGCACGTATCTTCACAGGTTTGCTCATGACAATTCCTGAAGATATCTTCTGTGGGACTCAGTTTTTTCTGTCCTAATCAAAGGTGGATTATCCATGATAAGGAAGAAATCAGTGATACTGATTTAAATTATTTGTTTTCCCTCTCCCCAACAATGTGCATTGTAATTGGCAAGGTTCCTATGTGCTATAACGGTGTACATATGGGAAACAATCAAGGCTGAAGAAAGAGAGGTGGGAGGAGGAATGAGCAAGAGACTGATTCTATTTTGATTTACATGTAAGGGGTGTCACCACTGAAACTAATGGAATCACACCAGTAAAAAAATGGCGTGAGAGCAGAATCAGACTTAGTGAAACTGTTTTCCTTCACTCACCAACTCTGCTAAAGGAACCCAGTTGTTCTTGAATTTTCTGTGGACCTTCACCCCAAGATTCCTTGTATAAGTGCATCCATAAGAGTAAAACGTAGTGATGAAGAATCTCTGAGTCATGGCCAACTCTGTTGATAGAAAGATGCTTCCATACTCCTTTTCCTGTCCAGAACACGGCTGGATAAACTTTTCAAATAATTTAACTTCATGGAAGGCTACCCAGAACTTCTCTTTCTTTCACAATCATTCTGTTATTTACATAATTTTCACTCACTTCTTCTCCTTCTGCCAGCACTGTCAGACACTAGATCTGTTCTTTTCCAATTCATAACACTACTCGGTCCTGAATCAGGATATTTTAACTGGGGCAATTTTTCTCTGTTACCTTATTATTAATCATTTGTAGCATGGATTTTCCCTCAACACCAAGAATCCTTTTTTGCCACTTTTTTTTCCTGCTAGCAGTGTGAGCTTTCCTATAGTCAAAAATCACTTGCCAGTTCTCCTCGACATCAAGGTTTGAGAGGAAAGGGTGGGAAGAGAGACAAATCCAAACACTATTTCCTCCGGTTAGGCAGTCCTACCAAAATGATACATGATGAGCTTATTTTCTGACTATACAGTACCATCTTAATTTAGTATCTTCATGTTAGCAGTCAACATTTTTAGATAGCCACACATTTACATGAAAGTAAATGTATCAAAATCTCCGGGGGGACAGCATGAGCTGTCAAAGAAACATGTAAATACTTGCTTCCCCTTCAGACGCACATTATAACTAAAGTTAAACGTGTGTTATAAAATATTAGTATTATTAATTAGTTGTATTGCAGTAGCACCAAGGAGCCCCAGTCATGGACCAGGACCCCATTGTTTTAGGTACTATATAAACACACACACAAAAGTTCCCTGCTCCAATGAGCTTACAATCTTGGCCTTTTAACATATATAGAAGACATTTTAAAAGCTGCACGTTGTAAGGAAAGCTCCTTGATTCAGTAAAAGACAACTGAGTTGGAGGTCCATTCTTGGTCATACATAAACATTGGGCTATTTTCTGCCACTAGATGGAGCCATAATCCCTATGTGTACTATTTTCAGATTGTCCTGATCAATAATTCCTGTATTAAAATGGGTAGACTATACGCTTTTTTTTTTTTTTTTTGGAAAACAGTTGTGTCACCTCACTCACCCTAGCTATCAAAAAAAATTTTTGGTGCAATATTAATGATCTTTCTTGTGATGCCTGATGTGTTGATCATTTCACTGGTAGCCCATTTCACAACTGAAAAATTCAATTTAGTCCAATTCAACAACATGTTAAGCAGTCTCACAACACCCACTGGCTTCAGTGGGAGTCAAGCGACCTCAGTGTCTTCTAGGAGGGCCTCCTATAATAAACAACTTGCATGTTGTTTTCCTTGTTTATTATTATTTTTATTTTTTAAAAGCAACCAAGTACAAGTACATAAAGGATACAGGCACTTTTGCTGTGCCCTCCCGAAAAGAAGACAAAAAGAAAGCTATAACTCATTAACCAGATTGTCAGCTGGTGTAACTCAGTTTTGGTTTCAGTGACTTCAACAGAACTATACAGATTTATACCAGATGAGAGTCTGACTCAAAGTCACAGAATTATTAAGGGCTGAACTGAGGAACAAAAAGTTAACTTTGAATCTTGCCTAGTTTCCATCTACTGCTGTTGAGAATCCATCTGTTGAAGTTGTGTTGTGAGGTTTTGCTTCCATGGGTGTTTTGGAATGACTTGCTGGACAGAGAACTGGGTCCTTAGCAATTTTATTTATGGGCAGATTCTGCTAACCTTATGTATGATTAGTACCTTACTTGATTTTAATACAGCTAGTAGAGCAAGGCACTACTGAACATGAGTAAAGATGTCAGAATCTGGTCTTCACATTTTACATGGGGCTGATGTTGGAGAGGAACTTTAATTCTTCCTCCCAATCTTGAACTGCACCTATTCAACTTCCTATGTTTGCTAGTCATGAGACTTTAATACTTTATGTGAAGCTCAGAAAACAACAGCTATCAAACTGAGTGTGACTTTTTTTTATTGACGTCCAAGTGATTTAGCTTTTTCCAACACTAAAGGCAGTAAAGAAGATGAACTCTGACAACTGATTTGTTTTAATTTTTTTACCTAGTTATAAATATCACCCTATAACCATAACTCTATGTGCTTAACCTTTCAAAAATATCTAAAACATTGCTGAAAATATTTTAGAACATTTAGAAACAAATATAATTTATCTAATGTATTTTAACATTGAAACTTAATTCCCATCATAATATAATGATTCTATTTGTTCTTTTTATTGTTAGCTTTACAATAATAGTCATGGTAGCATCTCCCTCTAGTGGTCTGCCGAGAAGTTATATCAATACTGCTATCTATATACTGGCACTCTTCCACCGTACAAGGAACATGCTTTATGATGTTACTCAGATCATCGATTCTTCGGTATATTAGCAATGATGGTAGCAGAGAGTTTCCAAATTGATAAACATAACATGGAGACAAAGACTGAGCTCATAAGGGGGAGGGATAGCTCAGTGGTTTGAGCATTGGCCTGCTAAACCCAGCGTTGTGAGTTCAATCCTTGAGGGGACCATTTAGAGAACTGGGGCAAAAAAATATTGGGGATTGTGCCTGCTTTGAGCAGAGAGTTGGACGAGATGATCTCCTGAGGTCCCTTCCAACTCTGATATTCTATGATTCTATGATTCTTTCTTTATGAACCCTGATGTCTCCATACACTAGTGTTATAGATTCATAGTGCTGAATCTTGTGTTCTGAAACACATATCAATATTTTTATTAGAAGCAAAAGTTCTCTTGTATCTTTATTAGCCAATGACACTGTGTTTTGCTGGATATTAGGTTAAAAAAGTCAACATGCTTTTTTTGAATTCCTAATAACAAGCAATGAGTGTTATTATTTTGATCATCAACCTCTGTATGGATTTGGCGACAGCGTGAACTTCTCCTAATGTTCTCCACAGCAATGATTTTGGCAAACCCTAAAGACAGTATTTAGTTATGCTGTGACATGTATAGTTTTAGATTTGCAGAAACTGTAGTCTCTTCCAACTACTTTGGACCTCTGTTTATTTCTATGTAGAAAGTTTGTCCTAGATGTCTTCTTTTTCTTCTTCCTCATTTTCATCTTTACCAGAAGCATGGGAAGCAATAAACATTTGGAAGGGCTAGCATAGAAGGTAATGACAGCGATATGAATAGAAGATCAAATATTGCAGCCCTACAAAGCTGGCAGGTTCCTAACTCTATCGGTGAGATCCCCACAGTTCTATTAATTCTGATTTACAAGTCTCTGGGCAGGGCTTTTTTAATTTTTAGTTTTCCCTTTAATTGCTACAGGAATTTGTTCCAGATTGCTGTTTTTGGGACCCATTTCATTCCATTTTCTTTCGTGGGCTTAGTTAGTAAAAAGATTGTTACTCTTTTATGCAAAGAACAAAAACAAAACAAAACAAAAATTAGAGAAAGTAACTGACCATCCACACCATATGAAAAGTTGCAGAAAAATGAAGATAGGAGCGGACATCATGGCAGAGGCACGACTCGTTGTGCATATAGGCTGATCCTATTAATAACAGGCAAAGTAGCAAGTAGAGGAAAGGAAAGAAAACACAGAAAAAAAGACATACAAGATGAGATTTCATGCAGTTTGCTGGCAGTTAGCAGAGTTAATGTGAAAGCATCCACTTAAGAGCAAGAGAATCATAGTGAGTATTGCAAATAAACTTAACCAAAATATTCCACTGTTACAGAGAACACATGACTTACACACCAATTAGCACATCAAGCTAGTGAGCAAGAGTTGTACTTTCACACATAATAACACCTGGATTGACATCTGTTGGAAAAGTTCATACATTTAGGACTGTTTTTCAGTCCCCGTGGAAGCCAATTGTTTTGCATTTGCTGAGCAAAAAGATTTTTTTTAACATAATACTTTGTTTGTGAACACAAGTGGGTTTGAAAGAAAATGCATTCACTCCCAAGGCTTAGGCTTGTGTAAGCATCATTAACATCTGAGACATTGTGTCTCCTTGGATTTAGCTATATCAAGACTCAGCACACTGTAACAGCAGGATCAAACAGTGGTACTGGCAATTGCTTTTACAAAACCATTTGTCTGGTCCTCTTGGTTGAAAGTAAGCCCTCTAGCTATCTGGCTACTAAATAAGGGAAGGACAGGTTTAGGAATGGAGAAAGGTATTCACTATCAAACAATGAATACTTCCTAAAAAAGTAAAAATTTACCACTAAATTGCCTTCTACAAATTCTGCAAACCCTTCATAGCTATTAACTCATTTGGTATAAAAGCAGCTTCTAAAAAATTTAAATCTAAAGTTTTGGGGTCAAATGCTTCAAAATGCCAAGTACCCTCAATACCCACTGTCTTCACAGAAGGCTGGAAAGGCTCTTCACCTTGCATGATTGGGCCCTGAGAGAAGACAGCATTATGGATAAGACGGAGTAACCACTGAGATTTGCATTTTTAGATAATACACAGTTCAGCAACCTATCAGTTAAGATTTGACATAACATTTTGATTGCTTTTCTCTATTTCATACAGTATTTAAAAATGAAAGAGAAAGGCTAACAAATTATCTCTCTGTTTTTAATTCTCTGCAGAACGGATTTGTATTCCTAAGAGGCACGACATCCTGAAATAGAATGCTTTAAGGTCCAGATTTTTAAATGCATTTAAGTGCTAGCTGCCTTTAAAAATCTGCCCCCAAGTATCTTTTCAGTATTCAGAAATAACAATGAACAAAGCTTATAGATTAGAGAAATAACCAGGATAACCATCTGAGTACTTCCCAGAGCCATGAGGGAATTGTCTTTGGCACCATCATGCGCAGAGCACTAGGTTTCTTGACTTATTACTATTGCCAGGAATCATATGTGAAAGTGCAGTGTTTACAAGAAAGGCAGATAAGAAAGCAGCTGTTAATTTTATGTTAATCATGGAACATTTGAAATAAAGAGACTATGGTTCAGAGCAAACAGTATGTTTAATGAGAGATAGGTTATGTCATGTCAGGTACACTAAAACACAGGTTTTATTGTTGTTCTGAAACATCTCCTTTAACTGCTTTTACATGGAAAGACACTATCTGAGTCTTAACACCATAAGAGTTCAACCTTACCCGGTCATCTTTATCAAAGCAGACATCAGGCCCCTTTCTGTATCTGGGTTGCTTCACCATTTCACAAGGATTTGGCCCTTCATCTGATCTTTGGCTAAGGAATGTAACATCCTTTCCCCATGTACAACACATTAGCAGCAGCAGTAGTAGCATTTTGTTTTTATTTTTATTATGACAAGGAGGGTAAAGTGATGTCAAATACTTATGACCTCGTCCGTGACACATACTTTGCCAGCTATGGCTTTGCGATGATGTTGGTTGCATCACATTAACCGCCCATTGTTACTGTTCTCTATTAAAGAAAACGACATTAATAGAAACCAAATGTGCTTTGTTTTGACTTTAGCAAGGCTGTTGATACTGCCTCCCATGACCTTCTCATAAACAAACTAGAGAAATGCAACCTAGTTGGAGCTACTATAAGGTGGGTGCATAATTGGCTAGAAAACCGTTCCCTGAGAGTCGTTATCAGTGACTCACAGTCAAGTTAGAAGGGCATAGCGAGTGGGGTCCTGCAGGCATCAGTTCTGCATCCAGTTCTGTTCAATATCTTCATCAATAATTTAGATAATGGCATAGAGAGTACACTTTTAAAGTTTGTGGATGATACCAAGTTGGGAGAGGTTGCAAGGAAGATTAGATTAAAATTCAAAATGAGCTGGACAAACTGGAAAAATGGTCTGAAGTAACTAGGATGAAATTCAATAAGAACAAATGCAAAGTACTCCACTTAGGAAGAAACAATCAGTTGCATTCAAAATGGGAAATGACTGCCTAGGAAGGAGTACTGTGGAATGGAATCTAGGGGTCATAGTGGATCATAAGGTATATATGAGTGAATAGTGTAACATTGTTACAAAAGAAACAAACATCATTTGGGGATGTATTAGCAGGAGTATTATAAGCAAGACACAAGAAGGAATTATTACACTTTACTCCATGCTGATTAGGCTTCAACTGGAGTATTGTGTCCAGCTCTGGGCACCACATTTCAGAAAAGATGTGGACAAACTGGAAAAGTCCAGAGAAGAGCAACAAAAATGATTAAAGGGCTTGAAAACATGATCTCTGAGGGAAGATTGAAAAAATGGGGTTGTTTAGTCTGGAAAAGAGAAGACTGTCAGAGGAACTGATAATAGTTTTCAAGTATATAAAAGGTTGTTTTAAGGAGGAGGGAGAAAAATTGTTCTCCTGGACCTCTGAAGATAGGACAAGAAGCAATGGGCTTAAATTTCAGCAAAAGAGGTTTAGGTTGGACATTAGAAAAAACTTCCTAACTGTTGGAGTGGTTAAGCACTGGAATAAATTGCCTCAGGAGGTTATGGAATCTCCATCATTGGACATTTTTAAGAGCAGGTTAGACAAACACCTGTCAGGGATAGTCTAGATAATATTTAGTCCTGCCATGAGTGCACTGGACTGGATTAGATGACCTCTTGAGGTCTTTTCCAGTACTACGATTCTATGACTTGTAGGATAACCTTCCAACGCTCCTAACCAAAATAATAAAGATACACATGGCAAGACTGTGTATGGGAAAAACAGCCAATCTAAAACCAGAACGCTTTACTACAGCTATAGGAGGGCTTCTTCCATCAGAAGAAGAATTCTTGTCTACTCAGTGGCTTAGGTTGGCTTAACTATGTCTCTGAAAGGTGTGGATTTTCAGATCCCTGAGAGACATAGCTATGGCAATGTAAATTTTCAGTGTAGACCAGCCCACAATAAGGGACAAAGATTTTCTTAGGGTTTCAGCTTTAGAGTGCATGGGGAAACAGATGAAATGGCATACTCAGGGTCACTCATCAGATCAACGGCAGAAACAGGAATAGGACCCATGTCTCCTGAAAGCTGGGTATGCCCATCCACTGAGTCATTCTGCCTCAATTCTGGGACAATTCTATACCCTGATGCAAGCCCCCTGGACACACCATGGATGAATTGTATCTTGAGGTTAATATTTCACTTTTGCAACTGTAACACTTGTGCATTAAGTTTCTCATAACTTTCTACAGTCTCTATCTGAAATTTTCCACCTAATCTAGAGGTTTTTTAAAACAACTAATGCTTTACAACATTTTAGGGCTTTTACAGATTTTATCTGAGCTAACTTGCACTCAGGGCATTCCATTTACACAATTAAAGCAAATGTTACTGTAACCACATTCAAGTCAATCGCTTTGTCCCAATGCAAGGCACAATACAGTTTACTGTATTCAAGATGCAAAATGGCATGGGATTTGGTCCTAAGCCTAAAATGTTAAAAAATAAATAAATGAAAAGACAACATACAGTCAATTTCTTCCCTAATTTACATCTTAGCAGCATCCACCCATCCACTGATGCCACCATGGTGGTTTATATGTGATGAGATTTATGTCTTGTGAGAAAGGAGAGTTAGAAACAGTGATGATAACTTAAAAGGCCATCAACATTAGCATATCCCTACCAGACAGCAGGAAGCGGAACCTAATAAACACCTACAGATGAACAGCACTCAAAGGTCATCCTTCCCATCTGTGTGTCGTCATGCTACATCTGCATTTCACAATGGGTCCTGGTTATGAAAAACAAAGCTTGACTTACTGCAGCTCAGGTGAAGAATACATATAGCAATCATTTAGTGAAAAATTAGCCTAAACAGCTGGTCAAGCTTTCATCTACTGCCCGAGCCCTGTGAAGTAAAATGCCCCATGGGAAAGTTACACCATTTCTTATTAAAGTTGCTTTATTTTGTGCAGCAGGCCCTGTACATAACCTGTATAACCTGTAGATTGTACCCGTAGTTAATCAAACTGACATGGAGCCAAGCCGGTCAGAGTAGCAGCCTACATTTACATGGTGCTACAGTGCCAGAGATGCTGCTTCCACTGATGTAACCTCTTTTCACCTGAAGTGCAGACAGAATTCCTGTGTCGTAATTAATGTGATACTTAATGTATCGCTTTTGCTGAGGGATTTCCATCATCTCCACCATAAGCAGCTTTATCATCAGGTACAGGAGCAGCAATGCTTTTCTAGGGATTTGCAAATCTCTCCTCATAGGTCTCCTTGCATGTCAAGAATATGTATTTCTGGTCACACTATTTTTCTACTGTCGGAGTTAATCGGTTAGATTCTGTCCCCCTGCCTCAACACCTTAACGCCACTTCAGTGTGCATAAGGGCCAAAAAGAGTTTAAGGAGAATTCCCCTGGCACAGTATAGGTTGCCCTATGGTGCTCCTGTCGCTATGGCATATGGGATGTGTTTACCAGGGATGGAGATGAGATGGAGTAGCTAGAATCTTGAGCAGCCCACAGACAGCAGGGGGAGAGCTGCCATCGTTTAGGACAGTGCGCTGGAGGGAACTTGTGCAAAGCGCTCTACATTAGAGCCCTGCGTGGGACAATTTTTTAAATCTCATTCCCATCTCATCCCGCAATACCCAGTCCCAGCCGCTCCTGCATTTCTTCTTTCATTTTTATCCTGCTCCCACCTGGAAAAAGCCTTAGATCCTGAAAATCCCGCAAGATAGACAGATTCCCCCTTACTACTAAAAAACCAAACCAAACCAAACCAAACAAAAAGACGATATATATATATATAAATGGAATTCAGACACAACTTTTACCATAAAAAGAATAAAACAAATCTTGCTTAAACGAAATAAAAATACTTTAACTCCTGTTATAAGAGACATCGAATCTCTTTCTATCCCTTGCTCAAATTTAAGTATTAAAACCTCTACTTAAAAAAAGAAAAGAAAAGAAAAACTTGCTTTACATTGCTGAAATTCTATTTATGACACACCAACGAGAGATTTGGTGTTTTTCACAAATTACCGCAGTCTAGTATTTTTGCCCACCCAATCCTGCAAGTACATTTTACCTGCTATTATGGAAGCTGGTCCTGCGGGAGTTGTGGGATCCCAGTCCCGTTGCAGGGCTCTGCTGTATACTCTGCTTGTATTCCCTGCTCTGTGG
Source organism: Dermochelys coriacea (assembly GCF_009764565.3). NCBI lineage: Eukaryota > Metazoa > Chordata > Testudines > Dermochelyidae > Dermochelys > Dermochelys coriacea. The sequence continues at coordinate 332,945,367 of NC_050068.2, forward strand.
CCTCCTGCAGTTTATGAAGAAGTTCCCTGGGTAGCAAACAGAGGTACTGCAGCCTCCATGGCCAGAACAGCTCCAGCCCCAGCAGAAAGACCTACTGGCAGAAGGTGCTCCTGCACCCTACAGTATGACAGTCACACTAGACAGATGTTACATTTATTGGTGGGGCCTGGTCCTATTACCCCTGTCTTGGGCTGTGCCTTCTGGCTTATGCGTCTCAGCAGAGGCATTTCTCTTTACCCTGTCAGCTCTACTCAGAATGGCTGCAGACCCCAGAGCACCCAATACACATGAACAGGGGCTTTTCACTTCTTACTCTCTCCCCGTGGTGAGGGGAGGGAAACTAGCATGTGATTCATGCTTAATGGTCTTCAGCACCATGAGGGATAGCTCAGTGGTTTGAGCATTGGCCTGCTAAACCCAGGTTGCGAGTTCAATTCTTGAGGGGGGCCATTTAGGGATCTGGGGCAAAAATTGGGGATTGGTCCTGCTTTGAGCAGGGAGTTGGGCTAGATGACTTCCTGAGGTCCCTTCCAACCCTGATATTCTATGACCTCAGACAGCATGTAATTGTTAAGCTCTGGCCTCTTCCCTTCTATTTCTTCAGGTCAGTCACCAAGTTGTGTGACATACTCAGGGGCTTGGGATGCACCTTCTGGTCCTCTGCAGAAGGGCCTGGTTCCTGCAAGTTCACCAATAGCAGGATACTATGACAACAGGCCATTATATACTTCAGTGATAACTGCCCTGACCTACTGACAAGTCATTCCAGTGCACGGGCTTCAGGAGATTTTGCCTGGTAACACAGTCTGGGAACAGGTATTAAGACCAGCATATCAAATATATCTACATAAAAATTGATAACACTTTGAAATGATTCCTATTTAGTCCATGCTATGTTTTGTTGTATGCAAAATGTATTTGATAATCATCTGCTGACTCAGATACTACAGTGATGTGTGTCACAGAAAGGTATATAAATAGGCCATATTTCTCCAAATCTTGTTCTAATATTTGGCCAACAAACATCAGTTTATGCCACTAGAAGTTCTGACTTTAAAGGATACCCGGCTTTTCTGCTTGCATCAATGGCTTTGGGTCACAGGAGCGGCACATCCGTTGGCTGTCACTAATTATAAATACTAGATTGGTGTGTGAAACTTTTTCTGCATGATAAAGTCTGAAAAAGAAACACAACTCTAGTTAAACAAAGCAAACAGTATATCTTCTGGGGCTTTTCACATTCACTAATGAGATCACAGGTAACACAACTTTATAGATTGAACTAGACTGGTATAGAAAGGACAGCTGGTCTTTTTTAAGAATAGCAAGGACCATTCAAGGGGAAATTTTGTAATCTTTATTGACAGGACTGTTGTTCTGCATTAGAGCAGATGCTGTGATTAAAAAATGGAAAAAGTGCACAGGGTGATGTTATACCACTAAGCAGCAAGTTGCATTCTCCTAAATCAGTAACTCCACTACGAAGTGAAACCAGTTTAGCTACAATTTCTCTACTGCCAATGTGGTGTGAAAAGAAAAGCCACTCTAAACGGAATAGGAAATGGTGTTTTAAAATGAGTAGTGAGAATACTGACATCTTTATAAATCCACAAAGAGCCTTTTCAGTTAGAATATAATGTATTTGAATATATCACATCTCTAGTCGATACAGTGTATCTTAGACACTATAGTTAAGAGTATTTATCCACTTTCATGGCTTATTTTCAGGTGTTTATATTGTATATTTAGACAGCTAGATGGATGGATAGATAGATGTAAATAACCATCCAGGTGAGCTGAGAAATAATGTAAAACTCATAAACAAAGAGAATGTTTTCTAATTGCTGAGGAAAAGCTTTTGTGTTGTTCTTAAAGTAGACAGCTATTTGTAACTGGCTTCCTGACACACTTTTGCACACATCTAACAAAACCAGGCAAAATGTATCCTTTGGTATAAGTGGACAAAACTTCATTGACCTCAGTGGAGTTTATCCCAATGGCTAAATTTGACCCAACAGCTCCTTCAGGTCATCTGTAACCTTACAAATGACTCATTCACACTAGTTTGCCATTTTAGGGGCCCAAACATCTCTTCTGATTAAATCAGTGAAAAAGAATCTCTGAGGATGGTTCTGTTTCTGCCCATAGCAGCACCATTCTACCCTTTATGGAATTCCGTATTTGACCCTGTGCTGTGATTGTGTCCAATTCCTTGTGTGTACTTTGCTGGACTGAAATCCCCTATGAAACATTTTCTAAGTGTTCTTCAAGGTTTATAACGGTTCTGTTGTCTCCAACACTTTCAGAAATTGCTAACTGTCAGGCCTTGTTCCTGTAGCTCTGGCATGAGGCACTGTATTGTGTGTAAGATTATGACACTCCAGGGGAAGGGTGAGCAAATACTAGATGTGGGCAAATATAAAGATAAGCGGTAAGCATAAAAGTATGATAACTTTTTGGCATGGAGTGGAGGAACCAAGGCTTGAGACACTTGCACATCCACTCCAGTATTCTCAAGAGTGCCAGATTAAAAAAATAAAATAAAAACCGAACACAGTGGCAGGGAGGAGACGAGGGTTTAAATACAATTCTCATCATGCTAATGAGGTGCTTAGCTCTGTTTCCCAATCTGACTTCTCTCTCTTCCTATTGCAAAGGAGTAATCAGGCAGCCACACAACCAGCAATGTTCTCTTTAATACAGGATTGGGTAATCTGTGCTGGTGATCATTTCTTACCTTGTATACTTACATCACTTGTGCCACATCTGTGCTGTGCTATAACACATCCTAAATGTCCTCTCTTTTACCCATTTGTAGCTTAATGTTTGTTTAAGGATTTTAAACTGAATTACCACAAATTTGTCTACACAGAGATCTTCAAATGGCTCCTATTTTTTTTAGAATATATTAATTCTATGGTCATTTTTATAGTCTTACACTTTAGAAAATCTATCAATCTAATAACTTAGTATGGAAGAAATTTTCAAGTCTCACAAAATTATATTGAGATTGTAACATCTTTAATGAAAGCAGCAGCAGCACTACTGGACAACTCAAGGCAAAATATGAAGAAGCTGATCAACACTTTAACATTATCTGCATTTAAATTGATAATGGGATCCACAAAAAACCCCTCAGTTCTGTATATCTGTGATAGAACTCAAGAATTTCAATTAATAAATTAGAAAAAATACAGTGAAAAATATAGGAATAAAATATATTAAACACCAATTATCCTATTAAAATATACATGGAGACAATCCCATAAAACAGAACAACACAACTTGGAGTAAAATAATTCTGTGCACTGTTATTACTGTTTCCATATACACTAATACACACATATACATTCTGTCATGTATGTACTACACTACACACATGTATATATTTATCCTTCTTACATACATGTGATAAGGTTATGACACAGTATAATTTATCCTTCATACAGTAATGTAATTACTTACTTCTAAGATTAATATGCACAAAAAAGGCTCCACTTTACATTTTCTATTAAAAGTTGAAAATTTACCTGGAACAGTTTATACAGTCTACAATCCCACCGAAGGATTTATCGTCATTTTCAAAGAAATACTGAGTTTGCTCAGTAATGCAGCTCTGTTTGGATAGGGCAGCAGTGTAGTCGTCATCATCTGCTTCCGCTGAGGAGAAAGAAAAAACAGAAACATTTTCAACTCATATAGTGGAGTGAGCAGAATTTGGCTGGTACCTGGATTCTTATCTTCTAGTTCATTCAACGTTCACACTTTAACAAACCTGAGTCGTGACTTACCTGCCTCAAGGAAACGTGGAAAAGTCAGGCCCAAAAACAGCTGCTGCAAGATAGACCTGAGCACAGAAAAAATAATTTTGTTAATGAAATAGTTATTTCCCTCTCCTTTAAACATAGCTTTGCTAATATGGGAGCCCTGATTGTTTTCAGGAGACCCTAAATACCACTGGGATAAAAATAATTGCTAATAACAACAGCAACAACAAAACTTAATTGCACTTATGCCAACTAATATGAATGTGTTTCTTTAATATCTTGCATTTTGTTAGTCACCCTCTTCTTCCCCTTCAGCTACTGTCCCACATTATCTTTTTACTTGACAATCAATATTCAGTGCCCCTTTTACCCATAATTCAGCTAGCAGAGATGCTGAAGAGCAGTTTAACTGTCATCTTTTAAGATCTCCACAGAATGTGAAACAGGAATCCTGAGATTACACTCCTATTTAAACCAACTAGGATGCTTTAAATGACAATAGCCAGACATAGCTCTAAGGGGCTTCCAGCACTTTCCACTGATTAAGCCTCACAACCCTCCTGTGAGGCAGATAAATGCTGGAGTATTCTAACCATTTCATACAAAAGTCATCTCTGTGCCAGCAAATTGTATTTCTATCTCCACTTCTGCACTTCAGCCTATCCCTGTCATTTCTTCCTCAATGCTGTGAAAAAATTAAGCTTAACACGGATAACATTAAGCTCTTATTTTTCTGTGTTCATGCCCACATCACTCCTATTTCAATTATTGCAACCTCCTCCTCTCTGGTTCATTTGTCATCCACAATGCCCAACCCCTCCTACCGTAACCATGACAATTAGATTCCTTCTCTCATCACTCCCTCTCTTTAAATCCCTCCCCCAGCTCCTTCTTCATTAACTTTGAACTTCTTGTCCTCACCTTGCAAGCCCTACTTCTGCCATCAGATCTGTCCTGGTCTATTATTGTGGCACCCTACTCCCCCATACGTTCTACTGCTCATAAATGCCAGTCTTGTTGAACCTTTAATTTGCTTCCTCCACAGCCTCATATATTTTTTTAGAAAATATATCTGCCAGTTATTTCCGTGGCTAGGGCTCTGAAATCTGCATCAAACATTGGGTTTGTTTACATAACATCAGGACTGGGATTGTTGCACGGGCGGTGTGCTCATCTGCAGGGATGAAGAGAAACCTCATGTTATTCAACAGCGACTCTGCTGTCTGACCAGGAAGGGAAGTCCCCATCAAGCCCTTTTTTCAGCTTGAAAGAAAGTGATCATGGAATTCACTGAGGATGAGAGAGAGAGAAAGCCTGAAAAAATGGGGAAGAGCCTCAAAGTTCCCAGAGTGCAGAGGACAGAAGATATTTATTTAACTGATTCCGCATGCTCCCCACATAAGCTTTGAAAATTGTCACTCACTATCCTATTCCAATTTTTTGCCCGAAACGCAACAGTTATCCTTAACCCAGCTTCTTCTATTTCTCTGCATTTGCTTTCACTAGTTGCCTTGCTGAAATGCACTCTGATCGGCCCTTTCTATTCCACTTCCCTAATGGCCCCTCAGCCTGCTTGTGGCCTAGATTCCATTTCAAAAATTTCCAGTGAAAGCACTTTCTTGTGGTGCTTTCAATTGAAACTCTGTGGAAAACAAGACCCATGTCTAAATTGAGTCCAGACCTCTGAGATTGATTTGAACACTGATAGCCCAAATTTCTCTGTTTGAGCAGAGCTTAGGTTTCGTCCCTGGATCATTTCCCATCTTTGGTTTTTGAACTTCATTTTTGTTCCAGAAAACAAAGATCTTAACTGTTCCTGTTAACTAAATGTAACCAATAATAAAAACAAATATCCTAAGCCTTCATAGTGCCATCTGTGAGATAACTACTCTCTCTATATTTGTTCAGCTGTGATATATTGCAATGCTTACCTCCAAATAGTGTAAATTAGCTACTATTGTGCTACAGAATATGCACCACAAAACTTTATCATGAAGGACAGATATTTTCAGAGGGCAAAATTTACACCAGTGCAGAAGGCCTGCCTGACACCCACCATACCACTGAAGTCCCAATTAATCTTTGCCGCATGGTTTTGGTATCACAGGGGTGCTTAATCTGTACAGGGCTGAATTTCATTTATATGCATTATGAAACTAACAAAACAATTTTTGTGGCTATTGCTAATTACTGCATGGATTTAATTCCAAAGGGAGACAACTCTGTGGTGTGGAGTTTTAGATCAGTTGTCAGATTTATTCGTGTTGTGTTTAGCTAAAGATAGTAACCATTAAAATAGGTAAGAGGTGAAATCCTGACTCCACTGATGTCAATCCCAAAATTCTCACTGAGTTCAACAGAACCAGGATTTCACCCAATAGTTCTAAAAGTTAAAATTGATTGCCATTCCGTCTTCCCTGTTCTATGACAGTCTCTAAAGTATATGTTTCTGGAACATTACCCAAAGTTCTTTTTGTTCTTGCAGATGAAGTATAGTTTTGTTGTTTAAACTGAGCAAAGGGAAAAAAATGGAAACAAGCTGTTATACTATATTGTTTTATGTGGCTTCTTCCTTGAAACAGTATCACTGGTTTATAGTATCTTTGATAAAAAGACAATGAACAAAACCAACTGACTCTTTCAATGAGCAACTTTCAGTGAGTTATACTACCAAACAATGCATTTTAATGGCATCTGGTGTTCTGAAATAGGACTTGCTTATGTTTTCAAATAAACGCCCTTGTGTGTCTAACAAAATGGTTCACTGACACCTCAAAAACTGACTCTTTCTCAACCTTCTTGCTTAATCATGCACTTGAAAAAGAACCATATAGTGCACTGAATTATGAATTGAACAGGTCCATCTGAAAGCTGCACACCAGCAACCTAGATGAAAAGTGATTCAACACAAAACAACTCCTGTGTCTACGCATGCTCAATGTAGACCGAGAACAGAGAATTACAGAGTCTGGGAAGTCTCATTTTGATTGAAGATCAATAAAATTAAGTTTCCAAAGAATCTGGGAAGATTACTAAAAATGTTCACTGTATGAAGTAATACCAGCCCTTAAGATTCAAGAACAGCTCCTAGGAATTCAAGAGTCTGTTATTATCATACATAGCCACTATAGAGAGAAGAGATTAATTGTTACCAAATACATTTTCTTTTTACTGAATTGTTAATTATGACATTGGTATAAACATTACCAGCATATCTGAACTTACCAGGCAGCTGCAGAGGCCCACCATCCAACATGCAATACATCTGCTACTGTAGGCTATAAAACGAAGTATAAAGATCGCACCATTAGTACCAGCGTCAACACATAGGTAAGGGGGATGCTGATAACTTGGCAAGAGGAAACTGACCACATATGCAGAACGAAGACCAGCTCCTTGCTTTGGTTCTTCTTCAGGATCACAAACAGACTGATAGTCATAAGACTTGTTAAAGGCATATAAGGACATGTTAATGAGGTTTCGCATCAGGTCAGGGTCAATCTCACCAAAGAATCGTCCAATCTGGTGCAGAAAATTGTAAAAAAGAGGAATCTAAGCACTTCTAAGCTGATGTCACATGATAAATAATATACATGTAATTTACATATACTGAAAAATGCTGTTGAATTCAAAGAAGGTATAAATCCTATCATTCTTACTGTGGGATATATGGTGATAAATTATAAAAGTCTTTCTTTTAATATTCATTTTGCATTTACTTTAAATTCTCTATAATAATAAATTGTTTTCAGACCTACTCAGGCAAAACTCTAAACGACTTCAAGGGAAGTTTGGCCTGATTTACAGCTGCATGATGTGGTTCATTGTTATTATAAAACCCATAAGAGACTCATTTTTCAAAGGGGCATCAACTATTTCCATATCTACTCTGAGTGTTTAGGTTTTTTCCCTATGAACAAATGACTGTACGTGCAATATTTTAGGTGCAAATTCCAAGGCCATTTTTGAATGTTCGACTCTTGATGTGATTAGATGGTAGCTTGCATTTTCCCCTAATGTTTGTACTCATTCCACCAACAAAAAGAAAAGGAGTACTTGTGGCACCTTAGAGACTAACAAATTTATTAGAGCATAAGCTTTCGTGAGCTACAGCTCAATGCATCCGATGAAGTGAGCTGTAGCTCACGAAAGCTTATGCTCTAATAAATTTGTTAGTCTCTAAGGTGCCACAAGTACTCCTTTTCTTTTTGCGAATACAGACTAACACGGCTGCTACTCTGAAACATTCCACCAACAGTTACACAAATCTGTTCACATGCTATCTCAGTATCTCCTATATGGTGCTTACCTCTTTTTTCTAGGTGGAAAAAGGTAGAACCAACCAGAAGATGCTTCTGTGGCATATTTACGATTTTCCCATGTAATTCCTGAATTCTGTCTTTGAGGAGAAGTAGGCTGCTGCACCCCACCGCACAGGAGCCACCATCTTCTCCAGAGATCAAAATGTCCCATGCTCAGGCTTTCCAGCTGACCTGGGATCTTACCTTTCATTACATAACTGACTATAGTTGTGTCTCATCAAACAACAGCTATTGCACTGTGATGTCTTAACACCAAGACACAATGATGGTGATGATATGTTGCATTCTCATAAAATAGATTCTTTATGCAATAATTCTTCAGTGTAACAATTAGATTTGATAGAAAATTTTTCATACAAACTTTTTTTTTTAATTAAAAATGGCTTTTTGATTAAATGGACATTTTTAACAACTGAAAACCAAAATATTTTTGTAGTTTTGACCAAAGCTCTAAAAGATACTGGAAAAAATTGAATTTTTTCATAGAAAAATATAACATCTTCATGATCTCATACATTAACACAGAATAATTCTGTGCTCCAGGCACTTACACTACATTATCCTTATGCTTCAAGCAGTCTGTCTCAGGGAAACGATGCAAACTCTTCATTCCATTTCTTATGCACTCCCTTAAATCACTATAACCAGAGCCACATTAGCGCAGGCCTAGACATGTCAAGTCACTAGTAAGATAGTGATAAAAACTAGCAAATTATATGAAATTTGAGATTTGGCAAATTTTCTTTGTGGTTTGGACATGAGTCTGTTATTCATCACCTCAAACTCTGATAACCGTGATTTAAATAAATGAAATGAGGTCAATGAACAGCAGCACTCTGTGTTTGTATAGTGAACTTAGGTTTTAATGATAAAACTCTCTCTATCTTAATAGAGAAGTGAGTCAATCTCATCTTTAAATGCATGAATTTAAAAACACATATACCTGTTGGGTATATTCATCCTGATTTGACATCAAAAGAAATCCACCGTCATCAAGAACAACACAATCCAGGTGCTATCATAAGGAAAAAAAAGTATATTTTTCAGGAAAGATACAGAAAATGGTTCTCTTTCCAAGCAGCCAGACACAATCCCTGAGAAAAGGTTGACGTTCAGCATTTCAGATACATCTTAAAATCAATACGACCTGGACTGGAGTGTCCCTTTTCAAAAGAAATCAGCTTGGCAACAAAGAATCTGCACGTTTAACATAGTTTCCAACTCTCAAGACCTAGAGGTTTCATGTAAAACATTAGTTTTTGGAGAACTTCACACGCTCATTGTTCCCTTGCTCTAGTAACTTGACCCTATTGTTTCACCCATTAACACCTGGGGAAGGTGTTTTCTGACTTTATGCCTGGTATTTAGAAAGTATAAGTAGGGGAGATTATGTTCAGGACTCTAGGACATGAGGCCAATGGCCCTGAATCAATAAGTGTTGTAAAATTTGGATCAAGGGACCCACTTGTGGCTTAATTTTATGTAACTTATTCTTGTAAATTATTTGATCAGGATACTTAACTAGCTCTAAGAGTGCTACGTCCCTACAAAACCGCTTCATATATGGATCATAGCTCAGATAAAGGGATTGAAACTTTTGATTTGGTCTTAGCTCACCCTTAGAAACCTTTTGATTTGTAGCTTTTAGTGGTAGGAGTCTTTTAAAACAGCAAACCTGGACTTGCTGCCTATAATTATTTTCACATTATTTACTTTATTTTGCTCTGTTTTTTTTCCACCACCTTCAGATGATGAACCCCTTCTTCTCCATCTAGGGCACCTGTTCCACATAGAGCTAAGAGCCCACTTTCTCTGCTGCTGTCCCAGTACCATGGGTGGATACCAGGTGCAGAAAGGCCTTTGATTAACTATAGAGCAGCATTTCTCAAACTGGGGTCTGCAGACCCCTGGGGGCCCCCAAGGGTACTGCGGGGGTCCACGGGCCCTGATGATCAACTTCTCCCCCTCTCTTCCTCAACTTCTCCTCCTCCCTCCCAGTGCCTCCTGCATGCTGGGGAACAGCTGTTCAGCGGTGTGCAGGAGACACTGGGAGGGATGGGGAGGAGCCAGAAAGAGGTGGGGAAGAGGAGGGGCAAGGGTGGAGTGGTGGTGGGCAGAGGGGAGGTGGGATGGGGCTTGGGGGAAGGGGTGGAGTGGGGGCGAGACCTGGGGCTGAGTGGGGCGTTTGGGGGTCCTCCCAAATGGGGGTCCTCGGGTTGCTAAAGTTTGAGAACCACTGCTATGTAGAGCATACACTGATCTTCCTGTGGCCTGAGGATGTGTGGTGCTGCTGCCTGGGCTTGACAATTAGTCATAAGTCCCACGCCCAACAGTCATTCTCCCAGCCCCACAAAAGAACTCACAGAGGCCCTGGTTGAGGAAGGCGCTTAAGCACAAAAGAGAATTAGGAGTTCCTGACAACATTAGGGCGCCTGAAGCTTTAAAATCATCACCCATCAGTGCTTCTAGGGCCATGTGCCCCCAAATCCTGGCTCAGCATGGGATGGAGGGAAGAAAGGCAAGGGAAAGCTTAGTATCCCCACATGCTGGAGGGTGCTGTGTGCATTATGGTGGATTTAAGGTTATCATCTGTCTCTTTCCCTCAAATTATTTGATAATATAGAATCCAAACTAGGCAGCAATATTAATATAACATGAATGTGTAACAGCAACAGAACCTGAGACCTCTGAAGCTTAGTGCATGAGCCTCTACTGCAGTGGTGGGCAACCTGTGGCCCGCAAGGCTTCTCGCAGCTCCCATAGGCTGGGAACGGTGAACCGCGGCCACTGGGAGCTACAGGCGGCTGTTCCTGTGGACAGGCAATGTAAACAAACTGTCTCGCGGCTCACCAGCGGATTAACCATCACGGGCTGCTTGTGGCTCACAGGCTGCAGGTTGCCCACCACTGCTCTACTGCATGTGCTAAAAGCCACATGGCTCTTAGCTAAGGCTGCAGCAGACTCATTAATCTGTCAGTGGTCTTGGTGCCACTAGAGGGGACAGAGCACCACACCCAGGAGGTGTGCTGGTTACACATGCACAACATAGGCTTCCCTGCCTTCCCTCCCTCTAAAACGTACAGGAGGTCTGTGAAAGAAATACAGTAAGACAGAGGAGAAACTAATTATGATCGAATATTCAATAGATGAAACGTGCATCAGTTCTTGCTTTCCATCTTTTCACAGTCTCTCTCCTCAATTTCTCTTATTCCCCCCCTCTTTTTTGCTCCTTCTCCTTTCTCTTCACCTCTTTCTTTGAAAACCTTCCCATCTTTTCTCTCCTCATCTTCTTTTTCATGACTGCCCCATTTTCTACTGCTCGCTCCCATATTATGTTCTTTCTTCTTCTTTGTTCCCCTTTAGTTCTTTGGTCTCATTTCAATGATTCCCTTGCCTATCAGTTCATTTCATTCTCTCACACTAGCATCCCTCTCAGAATCCTCACCTCTCTCTTCCTAGACAGAAAAGACTGTCAACTCTCTGCTAACACTGCTTCTGTTTTTAACCTTCAGAAAGTAATTGGGTAGAACAGCAGTCTCAAGTTTTGATGGACCCAAAGAACCAACAAAGGGGACCCTTCCCCCTCTCTGTCAGGTATTTATTATTAAGTTTATTCTTACCATACTGTTTCTTTCACAGCCACAAAGTTCACTGTTGCACTGGAAAACAGAAGGATAATGATCTTTAGGGAATGGTTTCTTAGAAAGTCTGTACTATTACATGATATTCATTAACTCATAAGTATAAACAGTTGGATTCAAGACAAACCCAGGTGTTTTTTATGTCCATCTTTGTCCGTGTGTCTGGCTGTCTACTGAAGGGTTTTATACTGCTACCCATTACCATGGTATCTGAGTGCATTGCACTTGTCTCTGGGGGTCAAAACTCTGCTCTAAAATTTATTTATTTATAGATTTTATTAATTCCCTCTTTGTTTCTTTTGGTTGGTAGTGGTTCTATATATATAAAGGCTGCTGATTAATCACAGTTAACTCACATGATTAACTCAAAAAAGTAATCACGATTAATTGAACTGTTAAATCATTAGAATACCAACTGAAATTTATTAAATATTTTTGCATGTTTTTCTACATTTTCAAATATATTGATTTCTATTACAACACAGAATACAAAGTGTAAAGTGTTCACTTTATATTATTTTAAATTACAAATTTGTACTGTAAAAATGATAAAAGAAACAGCATTTTTCAATTCACCTCATACAAGTACTGTAGTGCAATCTCTTTATCGTGAAAGTGTACATACAAATGTAGATTTTTTTGTTACATAACTGTAATCAAAAACAAAACAATGTAAAACTTTAGCGCTACAAGTCCACTCAGTCCTACCTCTTGTTCAGCCAATTGCTAAGACAAACAAGTTTGTTTACATTTAAAGGAGACACTGCTGACTGCTTCTTATTTACGTCACCTGAAAGTGAGAACAGGCATTGCAAGGTATTTATGTGCCGGACATGCTAAACATTCCTATGCCCCTTCATGCTTCAGCCACCATTCCAGAGGACGTGCTTCCACACTGATGATGCTTGTTAAAAAAAGAATGCATTAATTAAATTTGTGACTGAACTCCTTGGGGGAGAATTGTATGTCTCCTGTTCTGTTTTACCTGCATTCGACCAAATATTTCATGTTATAGCAGTTTCAGATGATGACCCATTCACATGTTTGTTTTAAGAACACTTTCACAGCACATTTGACAAAATGCAAAGAAGGTACCAATGTGAAATTTCTAAAAATAGTTACAGCACTCGACCCAAGGTTTAAGAATCTGAAGTGCCTTCAAAATCTGAGAGGGATGAGGTGTGGAGCATGCTTTCAGAAGTCTTAAAAGAGCAACACTCTGATGTGTAAACTATAGAACCCAAACCACCAAAAAAGAAAATCAACCTTCTGCTGGTGACATCTGACTCAGATGCTGAAAATGAACATGCATTGGTCCACTTTGCTTTGGATTCAGAGTAGCAGCCATGTTAGTCTGTATCCGCAAAAGGACTTGTGGCACCTTAGAGACTAACACATTTATTTGAGCATAAGCTTTCATGAGCTACAGCTCACTTCAGCTGTAGCTCATGAAAGCTTATGCTCAAATAAATGTGTTAGTCTCTAAGGTGCCACAAGTCCTCCTTTTCTTTTGGCTTTGGATTGTTATCGAGCAGAACCCGTTATCAGCATAGAAGCATGTCCTCTGGAATGGTGGTTGAAGCATGAAGGGACATATGAATCTTTATTGCATTTGGCATGTAAATATCTTGCGATGCCGGCTACAACAATGCCATGCAACCGCCTGCTCTCACTGTCAGGTGACATTGTAAACAAGAAGCGGCAGCATTATCTCTTGCAAATGTAAATAAACTTGTTTGTCTGAGCGACTGGCTCAAGTGGGACTGAGTGGACTTGTAGGCTCTAAAATTTTACATTTTTTTATTTTTGAATGCAGTTATTTTTGTACATAATTCTACATTTCTAAAATTCAACTTTCATGATAAAGAGATTGCACTACAGTACTTGTATTAGGTGAACTAAAAAAATACTATTTCTTTTGTTTTTTACAGTGCACATTTTTATAATAAATATAAAGTGAGCACTGTACACTTTGTATTCTGTGTTGTAATTGAAATCAATATATTTGAAAATTTAGAAAACATCAAAAATATTAAAATTTGGTATTCTATTATTGTTTGGTTATTGTATTCTTTAATGTTTGGTATTCTACGATTGTTATTTATAATATGGAATTCTATTATTGTTTAACAGCGCGATTAATCATGATTAATTTTTTTAATCACTTGACAGCCCATGTGTGTGTATATGCGCACACACACACACAAAATACACAACACATAATAGAAGGAAAAAAGTGTGTGTGTATCTGAGACAGAGAGAGAGAGTGGGCACAGAAGCTACCAAAACTGAAGAGTGGTGAACCTCCTTCATCTCTGAACAGAGTTAAAGTGAAAAACCAGTATGTTCCTATGTATTTTTTCCCAGATATATACAAAATACATAGGGACATGCCAGTTTAGTTCTGAGCCCACCGTCTCTCTCTCTCTCTCTCTCTCTCTCTCTCTCTCACACACACACACACACACACACACACATATCCTTTTTTCCTTTTATTGTGTGTTTGGCTACTCTGCTCCCAGACCACAGTGCAGCCTCTTTTGCATTCACTGACACCCACAAGTGCACTTTCTCTCTTTTTCAGGCAAGCAGCTTCCTTCAGCTCATGGTGATGTGCTGGGACATGCAGCTGCTTCTTCAGAGTCAGCTTACCAGTAGAGCTGCAGTTCTGACAGGAGTAGCATGCCAGACACGGGTCTGGGTTTCCACCAGCTTTGGCTCATTGAGCCTTTTTCCTCCTCTGTTATTTCTTGTCTCTCCCCTTCCCTGGTTTGCCAGATCCTTTCTTTACTTTTCCTTCTAGCTGCCACTAATTTTCTCCCTTTCTCATTCAACTCCTTTAAAAATTCCCATTCAACTCCTGCCAGGTGGAAGGGTCCCAGAGCTCAGGCTGTAGCCCAAGCTGAACGTCTATGCCACAATTCAACAGCCCTGGAGCCGGAGCTCTGCGATCCTGAGTCAGCTGGCAAGGGCCAGCCAGGGGCGTCCCTGCTTTTCTGAGAGTTTTGACTCATTGTAAAAACACAATACTGTCTCTAGTGGCTGACATATGAAATTGTTATGCATTTTCTTTTCTCCATTGTTACTATTGAATCTTGAGACATTCTAACCTCCAATGAAAGACATGTACAAGTGTGTAACTGAAAAAATACAGCTGCTTTTTAATAGATGCATATTGTGTTTTGAAATGCTTTAAACACCACCACCAGTCAGCAACTGTGGACCTTTGTGAAGTTGTAATACAGAGCTGCCTGCACGGAAGGGGGAAGCACCGATTTGGCTCACAGCTTAGAGAAAAAGCAAATGAAGTTCAACAGAAGTCAATCAATTCCTTACCAGGCTCTTGATTGTGGTTTTGGTGAAATTTTCCATCCAGCTGATTGCATCAATTTTTATTCCAACAACTGAAACAAACCAACAAACAAACAAAAAACCCTGGAAATTCTATTTAGCAAAATGAAAGGAAACAACAGCAACAATGAAAGGCAAGATCCTAAAACAGATGAAAAATTCACCATACAAGTCTAACTTCTGAAGCTGATAAACTAAAAGAAATCATATTTCTGATCAGTCATTTGTCCTCCAAGGCCTTCATCCTTCTAATCAACCAAATATCTTTACTAACACACTATCAGATCTTTGGCTAGACTTTCACCAGCAAATTTTTAAAAAGCCTTGTGAAGAAGAATTTTAGAAGACTGAAACTGCTTTGTGATTTCAGTTATATTTCTTATGGGCATTCATGATGGGCAACAACAAAAGAACTTGTGTATTTAGAGTGCCAGCACCATTCCATCTTACCTGCGGGTTTAAGAAGTTTTCCACCAATGGTTATTTCCACAGCCTTGCTCACCATAATGCCTGTTTCATAGCTACTGGCATCACTTTCTGGGAGTAAGGGAAAAAACAAAAGGTTAAAAAGAGTGATGTGATCTTTTCCTATTCTTGGCCCTAAATAAAGAAGTCCTACCCCTCAATGCCAGTTCAATCAAGAAATTAACCATTATTTAACTGGCAACCATCATCCCCAAACCCAAATCTCTATATGAAAATGTTATACTTACTAATTGTACTTAATAGTTACCCCCAGCTATGCCTAGGATCACAAACAATCAGAACAGTTAGAGGAAAATATATGTTGCTCTTCTTTATTTACTTTGTACAGTTGAGAGCTCTGTGTGTACAGTCAGTTTCACTGTTCTGTGTAGTTAGTGAGACCCTGATTCTGCAAACGCAGCTGTAATTAATTTTACACATGTGAGCAGCCCCATGAAATGCAGGATTAGGGCCTTAGAGTGCATGGTAATTAGAATAGAACCCACGCAGTCTTCTAGTCACTGGACAGTCCGCAGCCCACTAACAATACTCAGTAAATAATGACTGGTACTGTGACAGGCTAACTGCTGATAGCACTGTTTAATATGGAAAATGAAGTAAAAAAAATTCCCGAGATTTTTCAAAGGAACAGGATTCCTATAAAGGTTTTGAAGCAGGCCATTTTACTACCTGGCTAATATTTTTTGAAAATTGCAATAATAAATATGTATATAAAATAATTGCAATAAAATACCCCCTCTAAGAGGGAAGAGTATCTAATTCACAGCAGCATCTGCTTTCAGAGGAGCATTACAAGGTTAATGTGTATCAGTGATGCACCTCTTCTCATCAACCAGTTTATTATTGTGGATATTTAGGTTTTTAAGTATTTCAAATGGTCACAGAAACCATTTCAGCAGAATAATATTGATCTGTAAAATAATCCAAACTCAATGGTTTGAAGTGTTAAATAAATCAGTGGCACTGTCTGGGCTCCATGCAGAAGAAAAGCTCTCAGGACCACACAGTTCTGTGACTGCACTTATCCGAGCTCATTTTAGAAAAAATAAATAGTGTGGTGCTAAAGCAGTCATGAAACTTCAGGCCTTCCTTGCCACCTTGCACCTCCCTTTGGGCCTGGTTCCCCCATGGATGGCTAGATCTGACACTGATGCGATCGAGGGAACTCAGCTATATAATATTGCTCTTGGACCCCTCTCCGATGTCAATATATGGAACTGAGGCTCTTGCAGACAGTTTGATACACCATCACTGTAGTTTCCTTCACACAAGCAACTCTGCCTTTGAGAAATCTACAGAAACCTTTCAAGCCCAATTAATTAACAAAATATATAACCAACATGCATTTTAGCCTACTAGTCATTGGGAGAAACAATGCAGAGAAACATAGCTTTACTGGGATGGATGACTGATTGTGATGACAGTTTCCAAACCAGAGTGACATTTTTTTAGAGCTGCTTCCCCCAGTGAACTGGCAGACTCTGTTGGAATGTCTGTTCTGAACTATGCATCCGATGAAGTGAGCTATAGCTCACGAAAGCTTATGCTCAAATAAATTTGTTAGTCTCTAAGGTGCCACAAGTACTCCTTTTCTTTTTGCGGATACAGACTAACACAGCTGCTACTCTGAAACCTGTTCTGAACTATGCCACTTGAAATAGCGAACTCAACTGGTAAGATGGAAAACATCCATGAATGTTTACATTGTGCCAGTCACCTCTGAAATGTCAAAGTAGTGATGACTTACTGTTGTAGTATGGAGCTGTGAAGATATAGTTGTCATTATCCAAGCTCCGTTTATAGAAACTGACTTCGTAAGTTTCAGGATTTTCTGTCCAATCCTCTCCTGCCCTATACAAGGGGGGTGGGGGGGAAGGTCATAAAAAATAAAGTCTGTCAGATTTTCATTTTAAGCTGCAAGGCAGAGGTTCCCCCCCCCAATATAAATGTCTTGTTTGGGAAACTCATGAGCTCCTTTTATTACAATGTATTTGTGCCTATCCTTCACAAAAATCTGAGCTCTCAGCAGCTTAAATTGCAAACTGCAATGAGAAAAACAAAACCAAACAGAACACAGAATGAAGAAAGGGTTCCTGAGAACAACATGGACCAGATTCAGAATTTTTATATGGACATTTTTCTGATTATAAATCTGTCACTGGGTTTGTTTAAAACATAAAACCAGAGAGTTATTTTGCATGACATCCTTTATTCAAAAATCACAGAAGCAGTTCAACAGACTTAATTAATAAGAGAGGGAAAGTGAAACTGAGAACTACAGGCATGGGAGGCAAATCTATTGGGGAACATACTCCATGAAATTTTTAATGGGTAATATATACAAGATAATCCCAGGAAAAAGATAAATTTGCTATGTAAATTCATATTAATATAATCCCCCCCCACCCAAATCACTGAAGATAAGAATTGGATGATATGGTATGAAATTTGATCACTTTTGTGTGTCCTCTATACTATCTGTTAATGTTGCATCATCTCCTTTACATACTGGGCATACTTGTGATTAGTACTTTAGAGTATTCATGATTTTCAAGCTTGCCACCCAAATGAATGTTGAGCAATTAGGGGTTAAGTGGCCAGATGGCTTTTAGAAGGACATCATTTTACTGCTATACTGTGCAAAGAAGAAGCTTGGATTACTATGACCGGCTCCTGCTTAACGCTCAATAGGAATTCAATAACATTACAGACCAGTTTCAAACGCAACATAGCTAAAATCTGCAGCTCAAAGAAAATCAAGGCACGCATATGAGATTTCACGTGTAACGGTGAATATTATTTCAGCAAGAAAAGTTGCTCTCAGATCAGCTGTCCGTCAGTCAGTGCATTGACATACTGACTAAAAGAAAGATCAGCTGACTTTTTTTTTCTTTTATTCACCCAAATTTTGGGCCTCCATCATGGGCCTAAGTATGTGTGCAAAAGGATTGTGCCCACATTATTCTCCAGTTCCCACCTGTCTTCCATGAGAGCATATCTCCTTCAGGAACTTTGCTCCTAAACCCATTTGATTCCTGGGAAGCTGCAAACTCAAAACAGGATTCAATTCAATATGGACAGGGTCAGCATTATCTTACTGCAAGACTGTGGGGGAGGGAAATGATTCATAAAACAGAACTTCCCTAGCTGTGTCCCTTCCCTACACGGCATGAAACCCCTCCCCCTACACACACACAAATCATGGGGACCCAAACACAGTGGGTGTGCCTTGATGGACAAAATGATGTTTCAATTGTGCTAGCTCAATTGAGTTAGCCTAACATGATTGAAAAGGCCCATTAAGATGCAGGCTAACACATACAAAGCACTGTTAGGTTTCAGAGTAGCAGCTGTGTTAGTCTGTATTCATAAAAAGAAAAGGAGTACTTGTGGGACCTTAGAGGCTAACAAATTTATTTGAGCATAAGTTTTTGTGAGCTAAAGCTCACTTCATCGGATGCATTCAGTGGAAAATACAGTGGGGAGATTTATATACACACACAGAGAACATGAAACAAAGGGTTTTATCATACACACTGTAAGGAGAGTGATCACTTAAGATGAGCTATTACCAGCAGGTGGGGGGGGGGGAAGGAAGAAAACCTTTTGTGGTGATAATCAAGATGGTCCATTTCCAGCAGTTGATAAGAATGTCTGAGGAACAGTGGGGGGTGGGGTGGGGGGGAGGGAAACAACATGGGGAAATACTTTGTGTAATGACCCATCCACTCCCAGTCTCTATTCAAACCTAAATTAATTGTATCCAGTTTGCAAATTAATTCCAATTCAGCAGTCTCTCGTTGGAGTCTGTTTTTGAAGTTTTTTTATGGAAGAAGAATAGCCACTCTTAGGTCTGTAATCGAGTGACCAGAGAGATGAAGTGTTCTCCGACTGGTTTTTGAATGTTATAATTCTTGACGTCTGATTTGTGTCCATTCATTCTTTTATGTAGAGACTGTCCAGTTTGACCAATGTACATGGAAGAGGGGCATTGCTGGCACATGATGGCATATATCACATTAGTAGATGCGCAGGTGAATGAGCCTCTGATAGTGTGGCTGATGTGATTAGGCCCTATGATGGTGTCCCCTGAATAGATATGTGGACAGAATTGGCAACAGGCTTTGATGCAAGGATAGGTTCCTTGGTTAGTGGTTCTGTTGTGTGGTGTGCGGTTGCTGGTGAGTATTTGCTTCAGGTTGGGGGGCTGTCTGTAAGCAAGGACTGGCCTGTCTCCCAAGATCTGTGAGAGTGATGGGTCGTCCTTCAGGATAGGTTGTAGATCCTTGATGATGCGTTGGAGAGGTTTTAGTTGGGGGCTGAAGGTGATGGCTAGTGGCGTTCTGTTATTTTCTTTGTTGGGCCTGTCCTGTAGTAGGTGACTTCTAGGTACTCTTCTGGCTCTGTCAATCTGTTTCTTCACTTCAGCAGGTGGGTATTGTAGTTGTAGGAATGCATGATAGAGATCTTGTAGGTGTTTGTCTCTGTCTGAGGGGTTGGAGCAAATGCGGTTGTATCGTAGAGCTTGGCTGTACACAATGGATTGTGTGGTGTGATCTGGGTGAAAGCTGGAGGCATGTAGGTAGGAATAGCGGTCAGTAGGTTTCCGGTATAGGGTGGTGTTTATGTGACCATAGCTTATTAGCACCGTAGTGTCCAGAAAGTGGACTATTGTGTGGACTATTCCAGGCTGAGGTTGATGGTGGGATGGAAATTGTTGAAATCATGGTGGAATTCCTCAAGGGCTTCTTTTCCATGGGTCCAGATGATGAAGATGTCATCAGTGTAGCGCAAGTAGAGTAGGGGCATTAGGGGATGAGACCTGAGGAAGTGTTGTTCTAAGTCAGCCATAAAAATGTTGGCATACTGTGGGGCCATGCGGGTACCCATCGCAGTGCCGCTGATTTGAAGGTATACATTGTCCCCAAATGTGAAATAGTTATGGGTGAGGACAAAGTCACAAAGTTCAGCCACTAGGTTAGCCGTGAGATTATCCGGGATACTGTTCCTGACAGCTTTGTGTGGAACGTTGGTGTAGAGGGCTTCTGTGGCTAGGATGGTGTTTTCAGGAAGATCACCGATAGATTGTAGTTTCCTCAGGAAGTCAGTGGTGTCTCGAAGATAGCTGGGAGTGCTGGTAGCGTAGGGCCTGAGGAGGGAGTCTACAAAGCCAGACAATCCTGCTGTCAGAGTGCCAATGCCTGAGATGACAAGGCGTCCAGGATTTCCAGGTTTATGGATCTTGCATAGCAAATAGAATACTCCAGGTCGGGGTTCCAGGGGTGTGTCTGTGCGGATTTGTTGTTCTGCTTTTTCAGGAAGTTTCTTGAGCAAATGCTGTAGTTTCTGTTGGTAATCCTCAGTGGGATCAGAAGGTAATGACTTGTAGAAAGTGGTGTTGGAGAGCTGCCTAGTAGCCTCTTGTTCATATTCCAACCTATTCATGATGACGACAGCACCTCCTTTGTCAGCCTTTTTGATTATGATGTCAGTGTTGTTTCTGAGGCTGTGGATGGCATTGTGTTCTGTACGGCTGAGGTTATGGGCAAAGGATGCTGCTTTTGCACAATTTCAGCCCGTGCACGTCGGCAGAAGGACTCTATGTAGAAGTCCAGTCTGTTGTTTCAACCTTCAGGAGGAGTCCACACAGAATCCTTCTTTGTGCAGTGTTGGTAGAAAGCTCTCTGTGGGTTAGTATGTTCTTCAGAGGTGTGTTGGAAATATTCCTTGAGTCGGAGACATCAAAAATAGGATTCTAGGTCACCACAAAACTGTATCATGTTCGTGGGGGTGGAGGGGCAAAAGGAGAGGCCCCAAGATCGGACAGATTCTTCTGCTGGGCTAAGGGTATAGTTGGATAGATTAACAATATTGCTGGGTGGGTTAAGGGAACCACTGTTGTGGCCCCTTCTGGCATGTAGTAGTTTAGATAGTTTACTGTCCTTTTTCTTTTGTAGAGAAGCAAAGTGTGTGTGGCTTCTATTTCCCCCCACCCCACATTGTTCCTCAGACGTTCTTATCAACTGCTGGAAATGGCCCACCTTGATGATCACCACAAAAGGCTTTCTTCCTCCCCCCCCCACCTGCTGGTAATAGCTCATCTTAAGTGATCACTCTCCTTACAGTGTGTATGATAAAACCCATTGTTTCATGTTCTCTGTGTGTGTATATAAATCTCCCCACTGTATTTTCCACTGAATGCATCCGATGAAGTGAGCTTTAGCTCACAAAAGCTTATGCTCAAATAATTTTTTTAGTTTCTAAAGTGCCACAAGTACTCCTTTTCTTAAAGCACTGTTAGCAGGCCATGTTTTAGCCTAGCTGGGAGCCTAGGCTGTAACACAGCCAGATAGCATGGTCGGAGAGAGATAAGGGCTTCCACAGAGTTGCAAGTGTGGGGTGGAGGGAGAGGGAAGGTACGTTATGTCTGCTGACAAAATATGAGCTATTTCAGTGGGTCTTCAATTGTTTTTATCCCCTTAGTGAGAAAAGCGGAGGGGATGACCTAACCCTATAACTTCATGGCAGAAAAAGTCTCAAAAAGTAACAGCATAAAAAGTGTTAAGTACATCAGAAGCAGAAAGCCTGCTAAAAAAACAGTGGGCCCACTGGACAAATGAGATGCTAAAGGAGCACTCAAGGACGATAAGGTCATTGGGAGACAATAACGGAATTCTTTGTATTGGTCTTCATGGCTGAGGATGTGAGGGAGATTCCCAAACCTGAACCATTCTTTTTAGGTGACAAATCTGAGGAACTGTCATTCCTGACGTGAACTGTCAGATTGACGTATCATTAGAGGAAGTTTTGGAACAAACTGATAAACTAAAGAGTAATAAGTCACCAGGACCGGTGGTATTCATCCCAGAGTTCTGAAGGAACTCAAATGTGAAATTGCAGAACTACTAACTGTAGTCTGTAACTTACCATTTAAATCAGATTCTGTACCAAATGACTGGGGGATAACTAATGTGGCATCAATTTTTAAAAAGGGCTCCACAGGCAATTACAGGTCGGTAAGCCTGACTTCAGTACCGGGCAAACTGGTTGAAACTACAGTAAAGAACAAAATTGTCAGACACATAGATGACCATAATTTGCTGGGAAAGAGTCAACATGTTTTTTTGTAATGAGAAATCATGCCTCACCAATCCACTAGAATTCTTTGAGGGGGATCCAGTGGATATAGTGTATTTAGAATTTCAGAAAGCCTTTGACAAGGTGCCTCACCAAAGGCTCTTAAGCAAAGTAAGCTGCCATGGGATAAGAGGGAAGGTTCTCTCATATATTGATAACTGGTTAAAAGATAGGAAACAAAGGGTAGCAATAAATGGTCAGTTTTCAGAATGAAGAGAGGTAAAGAGTGGTGTCTCCCAGAGGTCTGTACTGGGCCCAGTCCTATTCAACATATTCATAAATGATCTGGAAAAAGAGGCAAGCAGTGAAGTGGCCAAATTTGCAGAAAATACAAAACTACTCAAGATAATTAAGTCCCAGGCAGACTGTGAAGAGCTACAAAAGGATCTCTCAGAACTGAATGACTGGGCAACAAAATGTCAGATAAAATTCAGTGTTGATAAATACAAAGTAATGTACACTGGAAAACATAATACGAACTATACATATAAAATTATGGGGTCTAAATTAGTTGTTACCACTCAAGAAAGAGATCTTGGAGTCATCGTGGATAGTTCTCTGAAAACATCCACTCAATGTGTAGCAGCAATCCAAAAATTGAACAGAATGTTGGGAATCATTAAGAAAGGGATCGATAATAAGACAGAAAATATCATAATGCCTCTATATAAATCCATTGTACACCCACATCTTGAATACTGTGTGCAGATGCGGTCTCTAAAAAGATATACTGGAATTGGAAAAGGTTCAGAAAAGGGCAACAAAAATGATTAGGGATATAGAATGGCTTTCGTATGAGGAAAGATTAATAAGACTGGGATTTTTCAGCTTGGAAAAGAGATGACTAAGGGGGGATATGATTGAGGTCTATAAAATCATGACTGATGTGCAGAAAGTAAATAAGGAAGGTCTCATAACACAAGAACAAGAGGCCCCCAGATGACATTTACAGGCAGCAGGTTTAAAGCAAACAAAAGGAAGTATTTCGTCACATAACACAGTTAACCTGTGGAACTCTTTGCCAGAGGATGTTGTGAGGGCCAAGACTACAGCAGGGTTCAAAAAGAACTAAAGAAATTCATGGAGGATAGTCCATCAATGGGTATTTGTCAAGATGGGGAAGGATGGAGTCCCTAGCCTCAGTTTGCCAGAAGCTGGGAATGAGTGACAGGGAATGGATCACTTGATGATTACCTGTTCTGTTCATAGCCTCTGGGGCACCTGGCATTGGCCACTGTCGGAAGACAGGATACTGGGCTAGATGGACCTTTGGCCTGACCCACTGTGGCCATTTTTGTGTTCTTATATATCCTTGGGGTTACCAAAGGAATTTCAGCTATATGCATAACATCCATTACTTGGATTTTCCATTGATATGGCTTACAGGAATTATTTTCGCATTCTGATATTATTTGAAAATAAAATGATGACCCTTACCTTTTAGGATAAACCCTAGTGATCCCACCATCCGTAACCACAAATTGTGCAACGACTCCATTGCTATGACAAAAGGCAGAAATTTAAATGAAAGCTAATCAGAACTATTACCAACTCCACCCTCACAATAGCCACCATTTAGGCACAGAATTTTGAGAAAAATACAAATATTTTCTAATCAACATTAAATACTAAAATATACATATCACACATCTAGTTTTATTTTTGACATTGATATCTAACCACAAATTTGAATTTACCAGGCCTTGGGTCCTGACATTCATAAATAATTTACAAATACCCCAATGACTACATAGTTAATAAAAAGATATGAAAATGAAAATGATATAAAAAGATATGAAAAAAGAACACTCACAGAGATTGCTTACTCCAATAATTCTGGACTAGTTCATTTGTAAATCCTGCATCCAGCAAAACTCTAATGACCATATCAGCATTACCTAGCAAGAGACAACATGAGTCACCTGAAAACACGACTTTGAGATCTGTAAATCTGTTAAAGATGAAAGTCTGAATTGCTGAATTCCTGCTACTTATTAATAAAAAACTGTGATTTTTCAAAATGTTAATTGATGCTGAGAAGAAAATATGCTAATTTAATCAAAACCTTTAAGCTAACATTTTCAAACTCAAGCGGCTAAAGTTATGGTTGGTCTCCATTATGAGGAGATCCACACTGCTGTAATTGACGCAGCAGGGATCGATTTAGTGGGTCTAATGAAGACCTGCTAAATCAATAGCAGAGTTGATCTCTGGTCAACCCTGGTACTCCAACTCTCCGAGAAGAGTAAGGGAAGCTGACTGGAGAGTATCTCCCATTGACTTAGCGCAGTGAAGACACCGGGGCAAGTCAACTTAACATACGTTGACTCCAGCTACATTATTCACATAACTGGAGTAGCATAACTTAGGTCAACTTCCATAGTGAAGACAAGCCCTTACACTACCAAATCAGAATACAGAAGACAACTTTTTCAAACTTGTCTTTTTAAAATTGGGCACCTACATCTATTTTTAGGCAGCTTACTTGACATGGCCCAAATTTCAGAAGTATGAATGCTCACAGTTTCCATTGAACACACAGAACTCCCACTGTGGGCAACACCATTGAAAAGCAGGTGCCTAAATATTGTTGTTAAGTTTGAATGGTTAGAACCACTATTCAGGGTGACCACTGGGGGAACTTAATAAGGAGGTAAGACTCTATGTAAACAGGAAATAAAGACAATCCTGCATTCACTGTGACCAGTGTCCTGGATCTCTGTAATCTCCACATCTATAGCTTTAGGTGGCTTGGGCTAACTTTAGCTTTGCCTACATTACATTCTATAAAGCCACCCAGTCATTTAATGGGGAAAGATCCCAATTTTGTATCAAAGGTGGAAGTTAACATACTGTGAAGAGCACATTTTCATTCACATAGCTGACATCTCATCCTTCTCAGGATATACAATTAAGCAATTTTTGTTTTGTTTTATATCTTCTGTGTAGGAAACTTCTGCAGTACCTTTCCCAGACCCAAAGAAGAGCTCTCTGTAGCTTGAAAGCTTGACTCTCTTAGCAACAGAACTTGGTTCAATAAAAGATATTACCTCACCCACCCTGTCTTGCGTTACAAAGAAGAAATACAATTCAACTACAGTATGAATCTGATTTAAGGGCTTTTTTAATCAATTAAGACCTTTCTTTATTTTTATTTTTTAAAATGCAACAAGCATTTCTTCTTCCCTTCCTGTAAAAACTACAGTGATAATCATGTTTTAAACAATTAGATTAGATGGGCCATGTTTAAGACTATACCTTTGAAAAGTTATTCAGAGGTCAGTGCTTCTCAAGCTTTTCTATTTTGGAGACCACTTTGTAACAGGAAGTTCTTTACAATACTCCAGTGATTTAGGTAAATATTATAGTACCCAATTTTCCCAATTGTGGGAAATAAAACAATGGCTGACCCAAAGCCCAATGAAGTAAACAGAAAGACTCTCAGGCCACTCAGTGAGGCAGCGGTTGAAATGGGATTAGAACTAAGGAGTTCTGACTCCCAATTTGAATTGCGCCGAACTCTGTGGTTTCATTGCAGAGGATATCACAAACTTTTTCTATGATACTGTTTCTTATACATTAAGTTTCATTCTTACCTTTGGAGTCAAATGAACTCAAAATGACCTGTAGTCAAAACCACCCAAGTTTTTCTGCATTTCACATTGAATCTATTAATTCTCTACTACTCTTATGCAAAATCAAAAATCAGTTTGTGAACCTTTGCAAAAAAGCTTTCAGTAAATCCACTTTAAAATTTGAATTTGTAATGATACTTACTACAAACATCTCACACAATCATCTCCTAGGCCATGCTCTAACCAGCAGATAGCACTGCTTCTATCCAATTTTCACAAATTACTTTAATCCTAATTAGAACATATTTACATTATCCTGCTAAAGCCAGCCTGTTTAGTTGCAATCCTGAACAACCTTATTCATGTAAGGGCTCCAATTACTTGGGACTCATGGAATTAAATTTACAGAGGTGATTGCAGAATCAGGGATGGTAAGATTCAAGTCCTTTGGACAGAGCCATACTAAGGTACATAACCAGGACAGGGTACTTGTTTAAAAGTAACTTTCCAGTTAAAAATAATGAGAATAGATCAGGGACTATGCTGAATATGACCGGGGCTAGTTCCTGAAGCCCATACTTGGTCCAAATTTCCACTTAAGTCAAATGGGAGTTCTGAATATGACTCGATCTGTCCCTAAGCATTTAGCTGTAAAAAGTAATGAAAATTAAAGCTATATCCTACAAATGAATTAGATAACCTTATAGATGGTATTAGTTATTCCCTTTTAAAGACAATTTTTTGTTAAGGATAATCTCCAAGAAGGATTATTATACATTACTTTAGTCAACACAATTATCTTAATAATTTAGGAGAGGACTTGTTTAAGTTACGGTTATGAAAAAAATAAAACAATAAGGAAAATAAATTCAAATATCATTGTGAATTCAAATCTGAGAACTGGCAGTAATTTGACAATGTGCTATATGGCTTAATTACTCTCTAAGCCCTAGTGTGTACCATGCTGATATTAATGTGTCCTCAATACTTGATTATAAACTAATGTAGGCTATTAGCTTTGAGTTTTCATTTATTAAAATTTCTTTCTGGGTTAAGTCATTTGAGATGAATAATCTCATTTCTAAGACTGACTCAGAGGACACACTCAAAGTTACAGTCATGCATTATACAACCATAATACAGCATCTGATAAGACAAATGTGTGGACAATTAAGAAAATAAATTAGCCTTAAAGACAGTTACATTGTGACAGGATTTCATATCTTGTTGCAAATTATTCCAGCTAGGTGGTCTAACAAAGTAAAGACATTTTTACTGCAGTTCCCTTTGGATGAAAACGACCCCATTGTAATGCTTAGCCATCTCCTCAGCTTTCCGGATAATTGATCCCATATCGTGACAGATCACAAGAATTATATTTTTCTCTGCATGTCTCTTTAAAAGCTCTAGCTATGCTAACAGCTGGTAGGCACTCAAATAAATGAATCTAGCCATTAAAATCTTCTGTGAAATTTTCTTGAAAAGTAATATTTAATTGATGTCTTTAATATAACATAAACATAACATAAATATACAGTAGACACATTTAATAAGTTCATTCCTTTTTCAGAACTATTAGCATTTCCAAGAATATTTCTATATTTACAATGGAGAATACCACTGGTAACACATCCCAAACCAGAACGAACTATTTAAAGTGCACCTATTGTAAGACTAAGCTTCTTATATTAAAGTATTGTTCATTCCACTCTGAAAAATCAGAATGTAAAAATGACAGCCGTTTACTATTCAGAGATCTGTTTCCTTTTTATATTCAGAGTAACATCTGTGAAAAAGCAACTTTTGTGCATTTACTGACAAACATATATTTTTCCTGCTTTCCCAGTTGAACAAGCAAAGCTAAGGCTGAGTTCTGAATTCTATTCCATCTTGTGCATCTAGACATTATTATTTTTTGTATGAAATTCCAGTCAGTCAGCAAACCCACTGAAGGCAATGTTTTTGCATGGGTGAAACTTAGTGCATGCCTTGACAACAAAAGGATTTCCCAGGTATAACCCTAATTTTTATGGGAGAACTAGAGTGAAGAAGAGAAATAGAAAGCCCCTTCCTCCACCCCAGTGAATTTACAAAGGAGGCATCCAAAACTGGGGTTCATAGTGTTGGGGTCACATCAGAGTCAAGGCCAGCTAAGTGCTGCCAGAAGTGATCCAAGCCCTGGAGGTGGATTATTCGTGTAGGAGTGTGGCTAAGACTCCATCATCTCCCTCCCACGATACTGGCAGTCATGAACAAGGCTGCACCATGGGGAGTGTAGGCTGTACTTTTTTTTTTTTTTTTTTTTAAAACAGATGTAGTATATGCCCCTACTTAGTGTGTTCTCTCCAGGGATTGGGATCATATGGCTTAAATGTATGTTATGCCTCCATTCACAGCACTCAAGTCCCCACTTCCTGTACTTGTGCTTCCCTGGTTCACAAAATCAAAGATTTAGGTCTTTGTTGCCAAATGACAATATGCTGCACTGACACAAGGAGAGGTATCTGAGAGAATGGTAGCACTTTTGACCAATCACAAAGGACAGTGCACTCAAATTTTGGTTCTTTTGTTTTGTTTTTCTCTAAGGGTGGCTATGTATGATGATGCAACAGGCATTAGGGACAGTGCGTGAGGCTGGTATTATAAAAACCCAGTATGAAGAGATTGCAAGGCAGAAGGATTAATGTTGAATGAGGGGGTGTAGGTGGCAGAATATAACCAAGCAGAGTCCCTTATGAGAGGCCTCAGTGCAGATGAGCAATTGCTCAATGCTGCCTTCTGGATGACCTCCACCACACATTGTCTGGCTTGCTGGAAAACCTATGTTCCCCTATAAGAGCTAGAGAGCTAGGAAGTGATTTCCGCAGCAGCTCCAGACCAGATCAGCATGGGAAACATTGACCTATTCCCCGTCAGGTGACAGGAAGAGAGAGGGGACTATATAGGTCCTTGCTGGTGCAGGAAAAGCCTTTTGTTACCTGGACCTGGCAGAGCAGCACCCACCTCCTGCCCAGGAAAGTGGTAAAATTCTGGGTTTTATCAGGATCTGCTGTAGGCATTGCGCTATTTGCTCCTTTCACGTGGGACTGGGAAGGAATTTTCCCCTCACCGCCAGACTAGCCAAGGCGCAGTGGGTTTTTTTCACCTTCCCCACAATGGATTCAGAGTGGGAAGGGAGAGGGGAGAGATAGCTGGGACAAACATGAAACGGGAGTTAGGCCATGATGTCACTACTCATGTAAACATGGAGCAGTGCAGGTAATCCGTAAGGAAAGCATGCAGGGATCAGATCAAATGGATTGATAAAGGATTTAAAGGAAGTATTCTTTATAGGAGTGGAAAGTGGGGGGAGTAGTTTGGGGCTCCTATGACTGGTACAGCCAGGAGCCAGCCACCATCCTTTATAGTCCCCTCTTAACCCTTGTTCAAGAGGGGATGGATGGTGAGGTCCCAGCAGAGGGTTGGCTGGGGATGGGCTGAGAGAAGCCCCCAGGCATATAGCGAAAGGATCTTGGAATTACCTGGACTGTATACTTATGTGCAGGGTACTCCCAAACATTTAAGAATAAAATTGTGGCCTAATTAGACCACACCCATTATCTCCTGTCCTTCTTCCAGCATAGCTGGACAAAGAAAGGATTGGAGCAACTCAAGAGAGACACCATCTGCTCTTGGATCCGTCAGAAGGTTTGTCAATGGCACCAAAAACTGATGGATCTTAATGAATAACACAGACTCCTGATATACGTTCATCAGCAGGGAGACAGCATTAAACATAATCGATGTATTCTCGCCATTCTCTAATGAGGCCTGAAAAAAACATAGTGGCAGTGTCAAGTAAACTCGAGGACTCCAGCTGCTGCCAGACACATTTTGCCACATCTTTCTCAGCAACTTTCCCTAACAAAAGAAGATTTGCATTAGGGTGAGAATTGGAGAGATCATCAATGTCATGGGATGGTTTCTTGAGCTAGTATTAACAACTTGCCATCCTATGTCTTATCTATTTTACAGGAATACTGCATGTTCCATTTGTAAGCACCCTTTTTATGAACAAGTGTTGGAAATTAATTTAATAATCACAAAAATGGCCCTCTTAAATGTACAGTGAAAAGTCCTTTGCAGAGAAGCAGATGCACTGGTTCCAGTACCCAGACTTTAAAATTCAATGGAATCCATGCACATGAAGGGAAAGTATAAAGCAACACTATAAAAGGAATATGTCTTTGTAGTGAATAGGAAATGTTAGTATCTCTTTAAATAGTCAGCGAGCCCTTTAGTGGACCTCCCTGTCTTCTGCCATAGAAGCCACCTAACAATAATTGTGTCTTTACTCTCTATACAACATTCAGGATAGGAAGAATACATACAGACAAAGCTGAGTTCCAAGTAACCATGTTTACTAACGATAGCAAGCATAGAAAGCTTAGTGCGCGCTAGCACACCTGCTCTGTTAGTTTCTGGTGTCTTCTGCAATAGACTAGTTGAAGGGATATGCTACAAACTTCAGAACAGATCTATCTGAAAGGTCTTTATACCCTTAGACTGGTGTTGAAACTGACTGTGGAAGTCAGTAAATATTAGATAGATCCATGACGGAAGTCTGTAAGTTATTGAATACATTTTGCTTTGTATTATTTAGGGAGATTTCTCGATGCAATCTGCAAAACAATCTTACAAGCGCCCTCTTGGACATAAATAAAATCTCTGATAAG
Organism: Dermochelys coriacea; assembly: GCF_009764565.3. Classification (NCBI taxonomy): domain Eukaryota; kingdom Metazoa; phylum Chordata; order Testudines; family Dermochelyidae; genus Dermochelys; species Dermochelys coriacea. The sequence continues at coordinate 332,976,361 of NC_050068.2, forward strand.
TTCAATGTCCTGGCCTGTATGTAATTCCATTAAGCAAATAAACACAGAAAAAAATCTTAAAAGACTGGCATAGTGAAAGCTATCGTCTTGCAGCAGTTTTCATATTTTTATATCTCCCTGTGAAAATAATTTTAGTGACTGGAATAGAATACTTACATGAAGGGCTGTTTGGGGTATTTCGATCAATAAACTCATTGAAATTTAAAAGAAATTCAGTGTTGTTGTCTGATACTTTTACATCATTACAGTATTCTCTGAAAAACAACAAAACATCAGTCTTGTTAGATTTGTTTCAGATACGACTGGGGCCAATAAGAAATGTCTCGCATTTCCTGGAAGCCAGGCAGAGCTTTGCAGGCCCTCCAATCAGTGTTAGTGTATTATAACAGATAATGGATCAGGATTCTACAAAATTCCATTGACCTTCTTTGCAGAATTCAATAGGAAGAGGCAAGTTTCCTAGCCATCTTCTAAAGTGCTTTAAGTGACCCAGCCAAGGGAGGAACCTAAATTATTGGTTAAGTAGAGGCAATCTTTAGCCAAAATATACTGGAAATCTTATTGTATATATGACCTCTTAAGATTGGGGGTCCTTGACTGGAGATAGTACACTGTTAAAACTGAATTAGAGACTAACTACTCCCTCCCCCAACAAAATCCACATGGGTAAAGTGGATTTATTTATACAAATTTGGTGTAACTACATACCTTGTGATATTCTCTGAAGCAGGGCCATAAGTAATATGCTAAAAATCACTGTGCACTTCAAGGGCAAATATTAGCTAGCAACTGGGATTAAATGCATTAATTTCAAATAATAATATACACTAGATTTTCCATAGTAGAGTAAACGATAAAGAGAAGATAGGTGTTGAACAATTACCAGTGGTATGGGGAAGTAGCTCATTTTCAAAATACAATTTATATGCTATGCAAAGGGAAAAGCTGGGTCAAACATTTCTTTAGAAAGAACCCACCTTCCTGCCATTCACTTATAACACCATGGACTAAAAATAACTCAGGTAGAATTTAGACCCCAGTCCTATGGTCAGCAATTCAACAGGGCTCTGTGCCTGCTTCTGCGCACATAGATCAGTTGCAGGATCAAGTATCCTTTATAAATGCTACAATCCATTATCAATGCCTCCAACACTCCAAGAAAATTAAATGCTTCTGATCAGTTTTAGATTGCTTTGAGTTTGGGGGCGGGGGAGGAGGGGGCACCAACAAAAAAAAAACACAACTACTTGCTTTACATTTGATTTCTTTCAGAATACATATATAGCGGGCTAAAAAAGCTTGTGCTTTTTGAGCTAGAATGAGTTTGAATCATTCTAGACTGATTGTGCATGGAAGATTTCTCCACTGTTTATCACCACTGTCATTTTAAGATACTCTTCCTTTAGTCAGTCTTTATATGTAGCATGTATACCAATATGTTTCAGTTGCACAAATGCAATGGACTAGGAAAGCACAATTCCTTGGGAAAACCCAGGAAACTAATGCCCTTACTGGATCAGATTCATCTGTGTTGTAACTCCACTGAAGTCAATGGAGTTACACACAATAATTGTTATCATAGCTCTTATGGAAATACTCTTAATCCTTAAACCTCAAAAGAGATAAGTATTATTATACCGATTTTACAGGTGGGGAACCTGCGGCATGGATAGATTAAACCAACCTGTCAAATATCATGGACCCAGGAATAGAATTAAGAACTCCTGAGTCCCAGCATTGTATTCACTAGACCTCATTACCTTTCAATAAATAAATAAATGAGGCTTTGTCTGAGGTAGCTATTTTTTAATTTTATCCTTCCTAATATTATAACACGGCAGTTATAACACTATGGAGTGCTATATGATAAACTGTGAGACGAAGTAGCCTGAGAAGGTGTTATCCATATTCTTCCAATAAAAATGTTATCTAAACTTGGAAATCTGAGTTTAACCATTGCTCTTATACTTAACAATTTCCTCTAGCACATTTCTGGTGCAAAATTAAGTTTTATTGGGCAAATCCATGCTTCATAATTGTCACTAACCTGATCAAGACTTCTTATTTACTGCTGTGTGTAATGCTTAGAACTGGGAAATTGACCAACCTTGGTGCTATAAAGGTATAGCCAGCTTCATCAAAGTGATCAATCTTTAGAGTTTCTGAATCTAAAAGATAAAGGTTGAATATCAGATAAATAAACAGGATTTTGTAAAATTACTTGGATAATTTCTGCATGCATCTGTGAATTTTAAAAAGTGTGATCTACTAAGAACATTTTTCTAACTAATGTACTATACCATCATCAGTATTCCACATTGTAGGAAGAAATGATCCAATTATTATACAGCAATACACCAAGCAATAACAGAACAACTGAAGCAAGTTAAGTCTGAGTCATTGTTTCATTATCATGACAATATGATAATCCAAAGTATATGTGACATTTCCATTAGCATTACAATGTGATAATTCATAATACCTGGGATGTTTAGGATTGAGAACATCAAGAAAAACAATTATCTCTAATATTTTCATCAATAAAGTTATAAAGCATCACATTAGAATAAGCCCCTTTCAATGTAATTGAAAAGAATGGTCTTAAAAAAAAAGTTATATCTGAGCATCAGCATGAACCAACAGGTGATAGGATCAGACAAACAGGGATTAGAGGTTAGCAACAAATTGAAATGTGCATGAAAACACAAAAGCATTTTATAGATTCCCTCCCCCCCCCGGCTTTTGCTATGGTACCCAGTGGTCATGGGAGAAGTCCAGAAATGAAGAATACAAAGGAGAACATCCAGTAGGAATAGAAATATAAGTGGAAAATATCAACTGCAGTAAACAGAAGGAAATTGAGCAACAAGAATATACTTGCCCTCTTTGACTGTGAAAATCCATCAGAAAGAGAAAGCAGGGAAACAGAAAAAAACAGGGTAAAGCAAAAGGGGTCACAAACCAATATTTTATTCAACCACCCCTTGAATAAAAATATTGTGAATAGATCATAGGTTCAATTTATGTACAGCTGTAGTCTGGGAAAAAAGAAAAACATCTTTGAAGACTGGAGTGTATGTCCTTGTCTATTATTTCTGAGGTAACCTCTATATATTGTGGCTATTTCAAGGGTCTATTTTGCAGGATATATTGACGCCTGTCCAACATCAGTAGATCTAGTCCATAAACAGAACCATTTTTTACACTCATTAAAACTTTAATCACTAGTCCCTATTTGATAAAGTTAAGAAATAAATCATACAAAATGACTGGTTGGTAAAAGCTTATCATGTTGTTGTCTCCTATCCATCATATGGTGATAGATGACATGGTTGTCAATGAAACAACTTCTAACCACATCTTCTCTGAGCTAACAGGAGCTATGACTGACAAGGAGACTTGTAAGAAGAGTGGAAAATGTTTTGTCCTTGTAAATACGTTTTGCATACATATATTTCTAAATGCAAAAATGGAATTCATTCAGGTTTGGATTAACACTTGGATAAAGTTAAAAGGATATGATGGCTCATGCTTCATTTACTGGCTCAACTATGGTCAAACAAAATAAACAAAACTTTAAAGCTGGAAATACATCATACATATTACTTCCAGTCAGTTTTCTAGAATCTGTAAGTGGCTTAAAATGAGTGTCATCCAAATAAGATTCTATAGACATCCACTGAAACTATTTAAAAAAGTGCAACATAAAAGCTTAACTGTAAGCCAAAACTAAATAGCCCCTAATCTTACTTTATTTATAAGAGCAGCATGAGAAATTGCTATATACAGCATTGTAATTACTGCAAACTATGAAAAGATGCTTTAGCCTATATATTAATATTTAACAGGTGGAATATTTAAATGTCAGCTAGCAGACCCTTAAAACGACACCAACAGAGGATACACAAAGCAATGATTCTATAGGTACATAGAAGGGAAGGAGCTGTAAGTGAAGTTGGGGTACCTGCACATATTCTAGCTATGTAGAATATTTCTTGTACCTTGAATGTTTACAATGGGTTAGAATCATTGCTGTAGATTTTGGGTACATTATGATAACATTAGGGAACTCCACAAACTTTATGAATTTCAAAATTAATTTTTTAAAACGTCTGTGTGTCAGAAGTAGGTCAGAACCCAGAGAGCCTTCCAAGTACTTACATCTGGCCTGAGTTATTGGTTCTTCTATTTTGGCTTTAATGTAGTAAAAGCTGTAGGATGGTAATACCAAGGCCAAACTGCAACAGAAATAACAAAGACATAAAGAAATAAAGACACATTTAGCTCATTGGAGAAAACTTAGAAGTTTTAAAGCAGTTTTCTCAAGTCAGCTTTGATGTGTCTTTGAAAACAATTAACAAGTTGGGGATGAAAATTATTGTGAGATGAGATGATTTAATTATTATATGCAGTCCCACACTGCCATAGTGCTAACGTTAGGCACCTCAATGGGGTTGAAATTAACTACATGTAAAAGGGGCATGAAGTAAAGTGGGAGGTATTCCAGGATCTACACCCATCATAAAATTCATAGGCCAGTCACAATTTTTATGGATATAGCCACTGAAAGTTCTGCTTAAAGAACAGCTGAAAAAAAATCACAAATAATTCTGAACTGCTATGAAAAGAGTATGATGATGACCAAGTTCCCTTTTAGAATAAGACAGCTACTGATATTTAATGCAAAAAGTTGTAGTACTTGAATTTACATTATCTCTAAGAGACAATATCTTCTTAAAGTAATGCAGTCACTTCTGGACAAAATAATTTTTTGAACTGTACTTTATCAGAGTGCCCTAAGATGTACAATATATTTCATAATGCACCTCCTTTGATTTCAATATTCATTGTTGTTTAGAAATGATTCTGTCTTTTGATTTTGCCACTAAAAATCAATACATGCATCTGAGAACAGAATTTTTAAAAAAGGATGTTAAAGGCAATGGGTATAAATCCCCATCAGAGATGTATCTACTTCAGCCCACATCCTTAATGTTTGCACTCAATTTTCATTAACATAAAAGTGCATTTTACCACTGGTTTCTAATGGATGGCTGCAGAAATTAACATTAAAACAAGTTGTACAACTGGGCCATAAGCAAGATGACCTTTAATAATGCATCTGCCATTTAAACATCACAGAAGTGAGATTGCTGATTATTTAGTGATAGCCTTCTACCAATTCCCTTCGAGGGAAATCAGGAGAGGTTTACCTGCCATTAACAGTTATTGCTAACAGAAATTACTAATTAAAATCTATAATTTTATGTTTAATGGGACTGCTGCAATGTGAACCCAGGAGATTAACTGCTTTCTCTCAGCCTATGAAAAACAACTATGAGAGGAATTTGGTAAGAATTGAGAACTCATATAAATCAAATTCACATGTGTACTGCATACTAGATAGCATGATAGATAAAAAATACCTTGCTTTCCTTCAGAAAATAAAAATGGGGGTAACAACAGAAAAACAAGGTTCCGAATTGCATAGATCAAGCCAGCTCTTTGTTTTAATTCACAACAACTAGGTTTAGGGGGCTGGTATTTTTTTTTCTGTTTTGTTTTGTAAAATATTTTGGTCACAGACTGTCGTTCACTATATATTTGCACAGTGCCTACTACCCCAACTTGGTTGATGTCTCTAGACATCATAGTAATGCAAATATTCTTATTTTGGGTAACACTCCCAATATTACATATTTTTGTTAAAATAAAATAATCCTTTCAATGTTGTTTCAAGTTTCACACTATGCACCGACAGTGATTCTGCTTTGTGACAATTTGTTCAGTCCTCAAAGTCCTGAGTGCTCTAACTTGGATATTCAGAACTTCATAGAATTTGGGCCCAATGTTGGTAATCTTAAAAAATATTCAGTTTTGAAACTAAAGTAGGATAACTTTCTTGGACCAACTGCAGCCCAAATACTTTAAGAAGGGGATGTCAAGATGTCACATCCCTTCCAGCGTCACAGCGATGTGTAGCTATAGCGTCTCAAATCATGCATTTCAGGCCGATTGTGAGAGCGAGATACACCTTTTTCAAAGAGTGTTATCTTTCTCTGCTGTTATCTATGGCCATATGATTTTATATACAAAATAATATAATTGTTATTTAACGTTTGTATATGGCATCTTAAATGCAACTGCACATTAGAGTGATAATACCACAGTTACTTGCTTGCCAAAATCTGACACGATAGATTCGGTATGACATGACATAACAAATAATGAATATAAGATTGAGAAGGAAGTTTACACAAAATAAGGTTGCGATATTGCTTGTTTTGTAAAGGCATGAAACATTAGCTCTTCCTTTTTTATTTTATTTTTTAAATTTTACTTGCAAAGGCCAGTGTGGGAATGGAAATTATTGTTGGAGAGACTGCAAGAAAAAGTGGGATTAGAGAAGGATCTGAGGGAGAGGACCACAACCAAAGACACAATTACAAATCAAACACTACAAAGATTTTAAGAGTCCTGCAGAATTTATGAGATCCCTGAAAAGATAAAGTCCCTGAAAAGATAAAATTGATACCATGAACCACACAATCTTCTTCGTAAGTATGGTGAAACTTTGCTAGTAGGTGAGTTGTTTAGAAAGCTCCACAAAAGATTGAAAGCTTGACTCTGTACACTTCCTTTGACAAAACACTCATGGGCAATGGGAGGCTTTTTTTTTTTAAAGGACTGGGCCTTATCCCATTAGGTGGTGAGCAGAGGGAAATCCTCAAGGAAGACGAACTGCACCAATGTTTGTCTCTTCATTCTTTTGGGCAGAGAGAGTCAGTTCCTAGTCTTTTTAGTGTTATATCTAATAAGAATAAAAGCATTCATCAAAACAAACAATCAAGCCAACGCTTTCCATTAAAAAACAGATTAATTACCTGTAATCTGTGCCGTTCACAGCGGTCCATGTATACGTTCTGTTTCCTTTGTCAATATATCTCTGGAAAGCAATTTTGATAAACAAGTATATCATTGCTACTGGAGGCTCAGTAAATACCAGGTTTGGGTTTATTATTGAGGTAAAAGGAATGTAAAACTCAATAACGAACAAGCTGTTGGAATTCTTTTTCTCCTTTCCTTAAAATTTGACCTGCTTTGCAATTGCATTTCTTCAACAATTTCCAGATTTAGAATAGATGTTACAGAGTCATCTGCATTCTTTACATCTAATAAAGAATTTTAGAAGTGCCGTGTCAAGTATAATGAGCCATAAATTTGGCCTGTCCATTTACTGTTTGTGTCTGTTTGTCAGATTACTTCTTTTTCTTGTTTATTGTTTATTTTAAAATACAGGAAAGAGTCTCCCCCCATAGGAATGGCCCAGTGATCTTGTAACTAAACAAAAAACTAGTGACAGCAGCAAAGCACTTATAAGCAACCCTATAATAACAAACCACTATGCCTGTACATACTTACATATACTAATGTCTGTGTTCCTCGGACATTATTTATCCCTGTGTATACACTCTATGGCCCTGGTCTTACACCCACTTATGTATTTGCCCATTACAGTGATTAGGACAACTTTTTTGTGTAAAGTTAAGCATGAGCGCTTTCGTGAAGTATGAGATTAAAGTTAGCTTTTCAATTCACTTGCTTCTGGAATGAAAGATGACACGACAGACAAGTTTAAAAGGTCCCCTGACTTCCCGTAGAAGATTTAATCATCATTAATGCACCCGGCTGGAGCAGTTTTACTCATTTTTCCACATTAAAAATTATAAGTATATGCCAGCTGTAGCATATTACTGGTTTATAGTCAGAGACAAAGATTTATGAGGATGTCTGCAATAAAATCTGTGCAGCTGCCACATCACAACATTACTAATACTGTTCAAATGTGCTACAGTAGATGTTATTTCTGTCTCTGTGCAAAAATAAAAACAAAAATTAACATGATTATGAAAAAAGGGTGGTTTGGGTTCTATTCTGACGTTTATAACTTGAATAAATCTCTCTTCTCTTGTTATTTCTTAGCACACCAGGGCAGGTGTAAACAATCTAAGAGCCATTTTGCCACAAAGAAGATGCTTGGAATAATGTGCAATGCTTTGACTTAAGACTTATAGATGGGTGAACTTATTCAGCACAGATCTTGCCCATGTTTATTGACCTAGTACTCTTGATTGTCACACTGCCCACCCACTTAAAAAAAAGCAGTAAAAGCACCTTATCTTTCTATTGCATTTGTGACTTCATGAAAGATTAAGGACACAAGGAATTTTCCTATGCCAAGATGACTATGAGTATGTAAGATTCTCACCATGTCCCTCAGAGAATGGGTAATGGAAACCATTCATTACTGGGTCTCTAGCTGTTACCTGGCCAAGGTCAGTAGTACCTCCGAATCACTGTCATATAAGGGCTGTTCAATGAACTGTGTAAAATGAATTGGTTGTTTCAGTCTATTTTCTAGTGGAAAGGTGTCCAGATCATAAAAGTCATTATTATATACATTTGGCATCATATGGGCACCTTTGTTCAGGATATCAGCAGATAGCCAAGGATTAATTGGGCATGGAAACTGAACTTTCAACTTCTTGAAGAGGGGTTCCAAAAAGGATGAAGCTAGGCTATTCTCAGTGGTGGCAGATGACAGAACAAGGAGCCATGGTCTCAAGCTGCAGTGGGGGAGGTCTAGGTTGGATATTAGGAAAAACTATTTCACTAGGAGGGTGGTGAAGCACTGGAATGGGTTACCTAGAGAGGTGGCAGAATTTCCATCCTTAGAGGTTTTTAAGGCCCGGCTTGACAAAGCCCTGGCTGGAATGATTTAGTTGGGGCTGGTCCTGCTCTGAGCAGGGGGTTGGACCAGATGACCTCCTCAAGTCTCTTCCAACTCTAATATTCTATGATTCCCCCTAGAGGTGAACCATACAGGCCAGTATTCTGGCATATTGACAGAACAATGTAGGAGAGCTTGCATTGCAACTATGCATACTGCATATGTTTATGAAAATAAACAGAAGACTTCCATTTCCAGGGATATAAATCCAGTATATTATGAAATGTAGGGTGGGAAAGAACCTCGTGAGGTTCTGCTGACTTGAATACATTTATCTTAAAATTCTTTAACTTGTTCTTTCCCTATTTTGGCTTGCATTCCTTCCCCCTTGTTGCTAATATTATTTGTTTTAAGTATCTGTTCACAATTTATCTTTTTAGTAAAGATTGAAACTAAACAGACATTAAACACCTCAGCCTTCTTGATGTCATCCATTATTAGCTCTCCTTCTCCAATAAGTAGAAGTCACGCACTTTCCTTCACCTTTCTCTTGCTCCTTGTTTTTAAAGGATGTATGTATATATTTAAAGAATGTCTTCATATTGTCTTTTATGTCCCTTGCTAGGTTTAATTAATTTTGTACCTTAGCCTTTCTGGGTACCTCTACACTGGAATAAAAGACCCATGACACAGCCGCAGCTGGGCCAGATCAATGGGCTCGAGCTGTGGGGCTAAAAACTGCTGTAGAGACATTCAGGCTCAGACTGAAGCCTGAGTTGTGGGACCTTCCAAACTAACGGGGTCCGAGAGTTCAGGCTTCTGTCTGAATACAAACATTTACACAGTAATTTTACAGCCCCACAACACAAGTCAGCTGACCCAGACCACCGCGGGTGTTTAATTGTTGTGAAAATGTTCCTTTTGATTTTGTTCCTACATGCTTGTGCTATTCTTTCATCCAGGTTTTAATTTTTTGTAGGGTTCCTTTTTGATTTTAAGTTCATTGAAGAGCTCCTGATGGATCAGATCAGATTAGAACAGAGTTCTGCATTCTGCCAGGACTCTCACATGTTGTGGGATAGACAATGGGTACCTCAGACATTAATGTAGGGGGGGGGATTTTATTATTATAGTTGCCATGGTTATGTGTGCAGGTAAAAGAGAACTTGGAAATATAAGACACATATGCTTAATGTTAAAGAAAAGTCTGGATTGTGCATAACATTCAAGATATTGTTGAAGATTAATTCATCATGTGTAAACATGACCCTCTTATCATTCCAAAGTAATAGGAGGAGTTAGTGCTGGTCCTACAAGGGAGACTGATTTAAATGCAGGTCCTCAGGTTTTTCAGGTTTTCAAGAATTTACGGAAGGAAAATAAACATAACATGCCCATTTACATCATTTTCTGTCTTTCCCTCATTTTGTAAAACTATCATCCTCATGAAAAAGTCTTCCATCTGCTCATATGGCATTGTTATTGCAGATTCTTTTGTTAAAAATAAAATAATCTAAATGCAATGAGGGTGAGAATGCTATGATTATTAACATAATTTTATAAAAAGAAAAGGAGTACTTGTGGCACCTTAGAGACTAACAAATTTATTAGAGCATAAGCTTTCGTGAGCTACAGCTCACTTCATCGGATGCATCCGATGAAGTGAGCTGTAGCTCACGAAAGCTTATGCTCTAATAAATTTGTTAGTCTCTAAGGTGCCACAAGTACTCCTTTTCTTTTTGCGAATACAGACTAACACGACTGCTACTCTGAAACCTGTCATAATTTTATAGTGACATACATACTTCACAGGCAAATGAAATAAATGGTACCTGACTCTGACCTCACACCAGTTTAATTAGGGTTGTGAGGTGTCCAGTTTTCGACCAGAATGTCCAGTCGAAAAGGGACACTCGCCGCTCCGATCAGCACTGCTTATCGGGCCATTAAAAGTCTGGTCGGCATCACAGCGGGGCTAAGGCTGGCAGGCTCCCTGCATACCCTTGGTCTATGTGGCTCCTGGAAGCGGCGGCATGTCCCTGTGGTTCCTAAGTGCACAGGCGACCAGGAAGGTTCCACACACTGCCCCCAGCCCGAGCGTCGGCTCCGCAGCTTCCATTGGCTAGGAACCGTGGCCAATGGGAGCTGCGGGAGCGGGGCCTGTGGGCTTGGGCAGCACACAGATCTGCCTGGCTGCACCTCCACCTAGGGGCCGCAGGGTCATGCCAAGTGCTTCCGGGAGCCACCTAAGGTAAGTGCTGCCTGAAACCCACACCTAAACACCCTTCTATGCCCCAATCCTCTGCCCCAGCCCACACCCCGTCCTGCACTCCGAACCCCTCGGTCCCACCCTCCAGCCCTGAACATCCCTCTGCACCCCAAAACCCTCATCCCTGGCCCCATCCCAGAGCTCACACCCCCAGCTGGAGCCGTCACCCTTCCTGCACCCCAACCCTCTGTCCCATCCCAGAACCTGCTCCCACACTCTGAACCCCCCATTTCTGTCCCCACCCCAGAGCCTGCACCCCGAGCCAGTGCCCTCACCCCCTTCCACAACCCAACCCCTTGCCCCAGCCTGGTGAAAATGAGCTAGTGAGTGAGGGTGGGGGAAAACGAAGGGGGATGCAGTGAGTGGGGGTGGGGCTTTAGAGAAGGGCCAGGGCAGAGGCAGGGAAAGGGTGTTTAGTTTTGTGCAATCAGAAAGTTGGGAAGCCTAAGTTTAACTCAATTGACTTCAGTGGGGTTACTCCGACATTACACCAACGTAAGAGTAGGCTCAGGCCCAAATTTTCTTACCATTTCAGTACAGACACAACGTAAGAGTTGGAGACAGTCAAATGTAGGGTGTTATTGGGGGAAGGGCAACAAGTGTTACAGAACAAGGGTTGCTGCTATCCGTGATGCATGCATATGAACAATTCCATTTACTACTTTATGGTTTGTTTACATTTATAAATATAAATTATGATTTATGTCCTTTTTTGTTTTTTTAATATATATTTTTCCTATGCAATTTTTACATCTCCCCTCACCTCTGGGACCACAATAGGTCGATTCAAGCCTCTTCAAGCCGCTCCTACTATTTACAGTACAACCCCAAAGAGCTGTTGTGGCAGGTCAGAATCAACAAAGTGCAGCCTAATCTGGTTGTTACTCCTCCCCTTGATATACGCCCTGCCCCGGTGCCTTAAGGGATGTGGCACAGACGTATGGCAGACCTACACCATCTATGGATTCCCCTATTACTGGGGGTTGCCAGCTCATTCAGCTTTAAAGCAGCTTTGTGTTACTGCAAAAGCTTGTTAGGGTTGAGGACCAAGCTTTCTACGTTTAACTTCTTAGGAAAATAAAATTTAAAAACCAAGACAGGATGTTTAGAAACCCACTTTATCCCATAAGCACACCAAGATCCAAAGTAAAATTTAATCTATACTATCACTGTAACTGTTTGGATGATTCATTTGCTTATTGTAATGAATCCTAAACTAGGAACTGTAAATTGTATAATCATTCCCCCCCCCGCCACGTTCTTCATATTCAACCAGAATATAATGTCTTACAAAGCAACACATTCCTATACCATTTAAGACTTTTGCTAAGGGATTCATGTAAAGAATTATGACAATGCTCTGCTAAATCCTTGACAACAGAATTCATGGCCTTATCAACACTTGTATGATTATGAAGCACCAAAGAAAGAGAGAAACAAAACACCCGTGTTCTTAAGAAATGTGTGCTTTCCCTTAGTACAAGCTAGGAAGGTTGAAAACTTGGGGTGGGGGGAATATTTGTACAGGAATAATCCACGAGGCTATTATAGAACACTGGATAAGTAGAATGTTTAGCTTTTAAATATAAAAGACAGGACAAAATAGAGTTTCTTGTCATCATTTTGCAGTGTTCTGTTCTGAAAGTAGGACAGCCTGTGTTCCAGTCTTACCTCATCTTGAGACTTGACCAATGTTTTAAATGTTCTTTCCCCACTTTCTCCATCTATCATTTTTTTCCGAATCTATATACAAGAAGATGAAGAAAAAAACAAACAAAAAAATAAAAAAAGGAAGAAGGAGGTAGGGGGGAAGAGACAAAAGGAAAATCAAAATCTAAATGTGATTAATGTTTTACAAGATCCTTTGCATCTTATGAGCAATCCTATCATATTGACACATTAGAAAATAACAGCCCGTACACATCTACTTATCTTACCCCTAAGAAAAAGAGCCCAACCCTGTAATTCATACTCTTGTGGAGCAATCTTATTGACACTAGTAAGACTCCTCATAATGGTAAGGACTCTACTTGTATGAGTAACAGTTGCATGACTAAGCTCAGTGAGCATGAGTATTAATCCCTACACTCTTTGCAAACCCAGAACTCCCTGTGAAGTCAATGGGGATTTTCGGTGCAGAACTAATGCAGATTGCCTAATAACTGTAGTTATTCTCACGATAGCTATTTGAAAGTCAGCTATAGTGTGTCTTAAAATGGATGTGTACAAACTTTTTGTTTCAGTCTGTGTGGGTTAACCCTCCCCTACTTTTACTTTGAGTTTCAGGTTCAATGCAGTACTTAATTGAAACCACCAACTTTCAGCTGGCATTATACTGAAACCTGAATTGCACAGGTTGTGAAACAATAATTTGGGCCAAGTTTGTCCATAAGAAGTATGAATCTTTAATAAACCTTGCCTGGGATTTGAGTCTGTAATGATATCATAAGATAGGCAAGTCTTATTTCGGGTTTTTTTTGTTTGTTTTTTTGTTTTGGGGGATTCAGGTTTGTTGTGAACACTTTGCGTATTTTTCAGTGCTTTAAACTTAATTGTTGTGTCACAATAATAATTTTGCATTAGTAAAATGGAGGAAAAGCATTTTTGTTTACATATTGTCTGCAGTTCATTAGCATCCTTCAGAAATGTAATAAACAGAGCTTATCTGCTCACATGATAAAGCGGGTCATGATTGTTCACACTGATTGACCCTATAAACATTTTGGTCTTACACTAGGCACTCTTAAAAAAGTGTACTGTTTTGAATGATTCTACCTTTCATGATGGAATTTCCCGTATATAGAGAGAATAATGGGGAACCTTAATCTTAAAACTATAATCTTTCAAATAACAGGGGTTTTTTAAATGTGCCAGGTGTATAAGAGAAGAAAATACATAGATTGAAAATAAATTTCAGAAACTGTTCACTAAACCTGCATTTCTCTTCAGACAAAAATCATACTTTGTCAGAGCAATGAAAATCTGAAGTCCTCTGTCATTTAGAAGAACAAGAGGTAAAGGAAATTGGAGGAATCTGCAGCAGTTATTATATTTCAGCTATTACCCAGAACAGTGAAGAATATATACATCAAAGCAGGCACTACATTACTAGTGCATCTTACCTCAACTTTAATATCATTTTCTAGCTCAGCATCCAGAAAATCCAGTGTAACAGGCTCCTGAGATTTAGGATTCTGAAGCAGAAGATAATAAACAAATCAAATAATAAAGATCTCTCACTTTATGTTATGAATAGGTTATTGAAATCATTCAAACCTGCCCTGAGATCAAAAAAGACTGTTTAAATAGGATTACTTACCATTCTATCTTTTAATCGGATATAGCATAGTGGATTGCTAGCAGTGCTATTTCACTTAAAATGGATTTTAAAAAGAGAGAGGTAATCAGGTGAGTGATAATTGGATTAACCCTAAAAACTAGTGCTTGCCTATGGTCCGGTCACACACAGTGTTAATGGCTGAAGGCTGCTTCCCCAGCTATTGATATGTCACAAATTGTAAGCATGATAACAGGGTGACCTGTCAGGCAAGGAGTCATTCCTTAACTTTCCTACCACCAAAAAGAAAGGGGAGACAGGCAGTGAGAAAATTTTCTGGGCAACTAGTAATATCAACACCTGCTCTCTTCTACAGAAGACTAGTGGCAATGGCATGAGTCAGTTGTGGGTGGAGATGAAAGGGACAGCAAGTACAAGACGAAGGAATGACAAAAGGATAAGGTCCAATGAAAAGAATCTCTTATGGAAACGTGTTCATGGAACATATAGTTGCCTCAAACAAGAAGTTTGATATCATTTGTAATAAATGAAGCTTTGATAAAGCAAGGTAGTTAGCACATGTAAAACTTTAATCACACGATCAGTCCTACTGACTTCAATGTACTTCAGTACCTTGCTGAATCAGAATCTAAATGAGCAAAGAACTAAAATGGAAAAGGTTGTGACCTGCAGAAACATGTCTTCCACATCTCATGTTCTGTATGCCAGTGTTTTTCAAAGTTCTAGTCGTGACCCAGTACTGGGTCGCAGCATGTAAGGCACTGGATCACCTTACTCAGCGACCCAGCAGCTCTGGTCAGCACTGGTGACCAGGACGTTAAAAGTCCCATTGGCGGTGCTGCCCGGCCAATGGGAGTGGGGGAGAGGAGATGTGCCTGCGGGCGAGAGCTGCGCTGAGTGCTTGTGCACTTCCGCCTAGGAGCTGGACCTGCTGCTGGCCGCTGCCAGGGCACAGCATGGTCTGCAGTGCCAGGACAGACGGGAAGCCTGCCTCTGCACCCTGGCTGAGCCGCTGACTGGGAGCCGCCGGAGGTAAGTCCATGCCCCAGCCCTGCACCCCAATCCCCTTCCCCAGCCCTGAGCCCCCCCAAAACACAGAGCCCCCTCCTGCACCCCAAACCCCTCATCCCTGGCCCCACCCCAGAGTCCGCACCCCCAGCCCAGAGCCGTGACCCCCTCCCGCATCCCAACTCCCAGACCCAACCCTGAGCCCCCCCAAACCCAGAGCCCCTCATTCCCAGCCCCACCCTGCAGCCCTCACCCCAGCACACCAACCCTCTGCCCCAGCCCTGAGCCCACCCCACACTCCAAACCCCTCATACCCATCTTCGTTGGGTCACGGGCATCAACAATTTTCTTCAACTGGGTCCCCAGAAAAAAAGTTTCAAAACCACTGCTGTATTCTACTTCAATAGTGGTGCATAAGTGTCCTTTAAAACAGAAGGTCACTGTGTTGCACTGAAACACTTTGCTTCAGCAGCACTTAGCAAATTTTCCACTGATTTTTTTTTACACAGAGTTGACACAATAAAGGGAATTGCTAAGGGAGTTGTGTGTGCAGAGTGGATTCTGACAGAAAATCAGTCACGCTGCAGCCAATGTGCTTCACATATGTGATTCACAGATCACAAAGGTGACTTCATTCTAAGTGAGGTTCAAGATCTCCTCCTGCGCCTAATAATCTTGAATGCATTTATCCTCAAGACACCCCTCTGAAGTAGGGAAGTATTATTATCCCCATTCCACAGATAGAAACTGAGGCATAGAGAGGTCAAGTAATTTTCCAAAGAGGAAGTCTTTGGAAAAAGAGAGAATTAAAACCAGGTCTCTCAAGTCCCAGGCTACTATCCTAGCCACTGGACCATCCTTGATGCACATGTGTGAAGTTAAGTGTGACTATATATGTTTGCTGAATTAAGGCTCTATGTAGGATTGTTACTGTACCAAGTGGTTCAGGGAGCATGGGGGGCATTGGCTGAACAAATCACAAGCCCTTAACAGCTATAATTTTACAACCATCTGTTCCTAACTATCCCTAGTCCTGGAGTAAAAGCTCCCAGCAAAATCCTGGTTACTCAATATTTATGTAAGGCACACATGTAGTTTAGGCTTTTAAGTAAAAGGATTATGGGGTATATTTATTAAACCCTGTGAACATGATAGTATGGATTGATTTAGTACTGAAGAGGAACCAGATTACCAATGTATTTTGTTTTTATTCGCTGGAAAAAAATTTGCTTTGTGTAAATGGGACATTACATATAAAATGGGACTTCAAGGCCCAGCTTAGCTAGGTGGTTTAAGCATTGGCCTGCTAAACCCAGGGTTGTGAGTTTAATACTTGAGGGGGCCATTTAGGGATCTGGGGCAAAAATTGGGGATTGGTCCTGCTTTGAGCAGGGGGTTGGACTAGATGACCTCCTGAGGTCCCTTCCAACCCTGAGATTCTATGACATCCTTCCTTGTGATGTAATTAGCTAAGCAAAATTTATTATTGCTTGGTATATGCTAAGCTCTAATTTATTAGGGAGTTAAATCAAAGGGACAGAGGCATCTTCTTCCAGGTGCCATAGGATCAACTGTGCTAATTTATTTTGATAATAAGTCTAAAATGTCTTCTTTCAAAACGGCAAAGAGTCCTGTGGCACCTTATAGACAAAGACATATTGAAGCATAAGCTTTCGTGGGTGAATACCCACTTCATCGGATGCATGTAGTGGAAATTTCCAGAGGTAGTTATAAATATGCAAGCAAGAATCAGGCTAGGGATAATGAGGTCAGTTCAATCAGGGAGGAAGAGGCCCTCTTCTAGCAGCTGAGGTATGAACACCAAGAAAGGAGAAACTGCTTTTGAGAATGCTTGGTGAAGATTTTGTAGGTGTTGGACTCTCTCTGAGGAGTTGGAGCAAATGCGATTGTACCTCAGCACTTGGCTGTATACAATGGATTGTGTAGTGTGTTCAGGATGACAGCTGGAGGCGTGAAGGTAGGCATAGGGGTCGATGGGTTTTCGGTATAGGGTGGTGTTAACATGACCATCACTTATTTGCACTGTCGTGACCAGGAAGTGGACCTCTTGTGTAGATTGGTCCAGGCTGAGGTTGATAGTGGGGAGGAAGCTATTGAAATCATGGTGGAATTCTTCCAGGGTTTCCTTCCTATGGGTCCAGATGATGAAGACGTTATCAGTGTAGCGTAGGTAGAGAAGGGGCATGAGTGGACGAGAGCCGCGGAAGTGTTGTTCCAGGTCAGCCATTAAAATGTTGGCATATTGTGGGGTCATGTAGTTGCCCATAGCGATGCCACTGGTCTGGAGGTCTATATTGTCACCAAATTTGAAATAATTGTGCATGAGGATAAAGACATAGAGCTCAGCAACCAGCTGTGTTGTGGCATCATCAGGGATATTGTTTCTGACAGCTTGTATTCCATTTGTGTGCGGGATGTTTGTGTCGAGAGCCGCTACATCCATGGTGGCTAGGATGGTGTTTTCTGGAAGATTACCAATGCACTGTAGTTTTCTCAGGAAATTAGTGGTGTCACGGAGATAGCTGGGAGCGCTGGTGGCATAAGGTCTGAGTAGAGAGTCCACATATCTGGACAGTCCTTCAATGAGAATGCCAATGCCCGAGGTGATGGGGCATCCAGGATTTCCAGGTTTGTGGATCTTGGGTAGTAGATAGAATAACTCCGGTCAGGTCTCTAAGGATATGTTAATTTGTTCCTGTGTTAGTGTAGGGAGCGTCCTGAGTAGATGGTGCAGTTTCTTAGTGTATTCCTCAGTGGGATCTGAGGAAAGTGGCCTGTAGAATACTTTTAAGATAATACTGAACAGCATACTGATACACAGATACCCTCCCACCAACAGCACAAGAAGAACTCCACATGGACTCCTCCTGAGGGTCGAAATGACAGTCTGGACCTATACAAAGGATGCTTCCGCCAACATGCACAAGCAAAAATTGTGGAAAAACAACATCGCTTGTCTCATAACCTAAGTTGTGCAGAACGCAATGCCATCCACAGCCTCAGAAACAACCCTGACATTATAATCAAAGAAGCTGATAAAGGAGGTGCTGTTGTCATCATGAATAGGTCTGACTACCAAAAGGAGGAGAACACTTCAACCGCCCTGGACACACAATATCAGATTTAAAGGTAGCCATTCTGCAGCAAAAAAAACTTCAGGACCAGACTTCAAAGAGAAACTGCGGAGCTTCAGTTCATTTGCAAATTTGACACCATCAGCTCAGGATTAAACAAAGACTGTGAATGTTTCGCCAACTACAAAAGCAGTTTCTCCTCCCTTGGTGTTCACACCTCAACTGCTAGAAGAGGGCCTCATCCTCCCTGATTGAACTAACCTCGTTATCCCTAGCCTGATTCTTGCTTGCATATTTATACTTGCCTCTGGAAATTTCCACTCCATACATCCGACGAAGTGGGTATTCACCCACGAGAGCTTATGCTCCAAAATGTCCGTTAGTCTATAAGGTGCCACAGGACTCTTTGCCACTTTTACAGATCCAGACTAACACGGCTAACCCTCTGATACTTTCTTTCAAAGCGATGGTCATATCCTTTTTTATCCTAACAAACAAAAGTTCTCAAGATGTAGCCCTCATATTTTGGCAGGAGCTAATTTATAGTAGCAGGACAAAAATTAGACTTTCTGCAACATTTACATGGCCATTATACAGTAAATGAATATTTTACTAAATAGTGCAGGTATGAATCTCCTCCTCCTGATGCCAGTTTCTCTCAATTGATTTCAATGTAGCTAGTCCCAATTTACATTGGTATGAGTGGAGAATCATGTCCTATATGTCTTGTTAGGAAATGTATTCATCTAAATGATTTTGGGGTACTGGGGGCCAATATCTCAGCTCTCTGTTATACAAGTGCTATAGTTCAATGTAATTCACATGGGTATAAAAGATTGTAAGATCAGTCCCTAACATTCTTGAGAAACAAAGGTGCAAATTATTGGATGGATGGCGTTTTCATTCTTTCAGTAAGTAAAAGTTACTCTCTTGTAAGAGAAGAAGAAGAAATTTTATATTTCAAATGAAAGTATACGTTTGACAGGTTTGAACAAAGGACTCTAGGCTAAATACAGGCAATTAACCACTAAATGTGTATTTATAATTGCACAGGAATTGCCTGCTCTTATTCATCTAGAACATATACAATTAATCAACTTTAATGCAGCATCAGTAAAATACATATCACAATTCATTACAAGTTTATCTTTTGCTATTCAATTTTTTTCCAACAAAATCACACCCAACAACAAATAGCAAAAGACTAAAATGTAAAAGCAAATAAAAATATTTCCTTACATGCAATGGATAATGAATAGCACGATCAAACCAAAACAGCATGCATGGAGGCATTGCCATGGCAGAAGTGGCATTGTGAAGTTTGTATCCCATTCCAATACACAAAAGGACAGAGAAGAAAAGAAAATGGTAAAAAAATAAAAAAGCCATCACATCAAATTAACATAAACTTTTTCTCTCAAATGATAACCTGAGCTAGACTTAGTTAAGGAGTCCCAGAGGTTAGATGACTGATTTTAAACACAAACAAATAGTGAAATTCATGCAACAAAAATATGCATTAAATGCATCTTGCTGTTTGGTTTAGGGTCTCAAAGTACTTGACTCATTTGTACTTTATCTATCCCAGCATCCTTATGAAGTACATACTATTGTCCACATCGTACAGATGAGGAAACTGAAGTGAGTGAACACAGATCCTGAGACTTGCCAAAGGTCACAAAGGAAATCTGTAGCAGAGATTGAAACAGCAATATTAACTCCTAGTTCAATAGCTTAACTGTGGGGGTTTTTTTTTCTGAAGAATGTGTTTTATTTCTCAGGTATTTGGGCTCCATAACTTTTCTCTTCCTCTAGGTTGTCATTTGCTTGGTTATTTTTTTGCGTGTGTGTGTGTGTGTGTGTGTGTGTGTGTGTGTGTGTGTGTGTATAGGAGAAACAAACTTTGTATTAAGTTTGTTCTTCTATTTACCCATTCGGACATGCACATAAACAGACTAAATAAGCACAACTACACTAACGTGACCATTAAAAAGCACAACTTAACAAAACGAAACAGAAGTACATAACCAGAAGTGAAGCATGCAAACAAGGTTAGTGCAAATCTACTTTCAGCCTGGGCAAAGAAGAGCAAGGATGCGTTATTTTTGTGGAAGAAAGAAAGAGAGAGAAAGAAAGAAAGAACTGGTGCAGCAACATAAAAGTAAGTTAATTAAACTGTCATCATTGTGTGCTTTGAAAGGATTTTGGGAGCAGACCTATATCATTACATATTCTTAGAATATGGCATCTCTCTTCCTTACTTTGAATTACAAGAGTCTAGGTTTTACCCTGTCCCTGAAAAGGTAAAATCTGAAGATGTGGACTGTCAGATTATTTTATATACATTAAGATAATCCATGATCAGGCTAAATTTGGAATCGTGGGTAAAATCATGGCCCTAATGAAGTAAATGGGAGTTATGTCACTGACTTGAATGGAGTCAGGATTTCACACTGTTTCAGTGCTAGTTAATTAATCTTTGTCTTCTTTACATAATATGCTAACTTCATATACTAAATTATGTAACATTCTAAGATGGACTCCCATATGCATAGGATATTAACATTATATACTGTATTTAATTTTTTGGATTACTATTTATATTGTTAAACCATTCTTTTTTTATATTTCACTGTTTTCAGTATGTGTTTTGTACGCAAGGACTTTTATCATAATTCAAATTGCATGACCTGTCACTTATTTTCTTTCTGTGCTTAGTGAGATAGCTTCTAACCATAAATGTATTTCAGAGTAGCAGCCGTGTTAGTCTGTATTCGCAAAAAGAAAAGGAGTACTTGTGGCACCTTAGAGACTAACATCCGATGAAGTGACCTGTAGCTCACGAAAGCTTATGCTCAAATAAATTTGTTAGTCTCTAAGGTGCCACAAGTACTCCTTTTCTTTTTGCGAACCATAGATGTAGTTATGCTGGTTGAGTGACAGATAACATATGCATCACTTTTGACTTCCACATAGAAAGCTACACAAATCACCAAGATGCCATGAGGGTGTTCTGATACAGCACACACTGTACAATAAGATGTGGCAATAATTTCACAAAGAATGATGCAGAATCTTCCCCTGGCTTTCAGGTTTATGAAAACAAATCTAGCATAAGCAGTCTTCTTTTTCAAGCTTCAAATTCATTTCCAAGTCAGAAGAGTAATGTTTACAGCACAGCTCTAACTAGCAGCTATTAGTAATGCATCATAATTTAAAGGAACATCTTCAGGTACCATCGTCAATAATCGTTTAACAAAGAAGGATGCAAGCCTCATGCTTTGGAAGCTGTTTGTCAAAGTAAACAGTTCCCTAGTTAGGTCCCTCCTAATAAGCAGAGCAGAAGCTTTCTAAATCTAATCCCCAGCTCTATGCATTTTAATGCACTAATGATCACCTCCATCCACAGTTACCTGGGCATTGGGTCTCCTTTTTCTCACATTAATTTTTGGTATGCCCACACCAATATGCTGAAGTAACAGAAAAGCAGTAATTTATACCTTCACACCATTAAACACAGTTAATTATTTATGGTCTATACTCTACCCTCAAGATCTACTCTTCTCCAGTGTGCATTTTCCTGGAATCACAAGACTAAGTTCATTTCGACAAAGTAGTTTCAGAGTTCTGAGTTCTCTGTTAGCATCACATGTCTCAAGCTGGGCAAACAAACAATAAACAATGGTAAAGCAGGTGAATTAAATTAATTGAGAGCTTTACATCTATATAACCAGCACATTCTGCCAGAGTTTTAATAGAGCACAGAAAAGCACATTCCTTCTCACTCATCACAACATTTGCCCCTAAAACAAACCACCTACCCTTTTGTTTTTCTTTTAAAAACAAAACCAACATATATATATAGTATGAAGTGCATAAAGTACATAGGACTTTATTCAAAGCCTACTGAAGTCAATGGAAGTCTTATTCATAGAAATGCTAGGATCAGGACCTTAATGAACAGTGGGGTAAAGTACGTTGATATCAACAGTAGAGCCAGGGATTCATCCATTTTCTATTTCAGAATTTGTATCCTATTAAGACTGAACATGTTGAGAGAAGTTTATTCCAGTGTAACTCCACTGACTTCCCTGATTAGATCTATCCATTGGGATAACTGATTCTGGCTCATGACAATATATATTGTATATATATATAAAATATATACATAAAATTGACATCAAAGTGTAAATTAATATTTATAAATTGATCATCCCTCATTTAAAAGTTAATGTAAATGAGATTAGAATTGAACTCGTATTTTGTTAAAAATATGATTTTGTAGATTGTGTAACATAAATGATGGTGTTTTCTCAAGAACATCAGAATAAAAACCTTACAAGTTCCTAGTAAATGGTGGCGTTGTTGATTTGTGAGTTGTTACTGTAAGGCAATATTCCAAAATGTTAACTATGTTGAACCAGTTTTGATTTCAGTTTACAGATTGTAGGAAGAAAAGCAAAAGGCATTCAGAAGAAGGAACTAATGACACTCCAGCACACCCTCACCTCTTCAAAGGTAAATGGGTAGGTATGTTTTGGTATACATCTATTGAACAATTTCTAGCAAAGTGGGTTAAGATGTTGTTCGTTAGTATATTATGTGCAATCAGAAAATTCAACTAAAAATTAATATAGTGTGTTAAGAGAAGATCAGGAGCTTTATAGCTGTCTTTGTAGTGTACCTTAGTGTGAGACGGCAGTTCTTGTATCAGTCTGAATTGCATGCACCACCCCAAACAAACTGGCAGTAATAAAGTCTAGTCTGTATAACTGTTAATAATAATAATACGTAAATGAAAGCATGCTTAATACTCAGTTTTCACATTCTGCAGAGGACATAAAACATAATATATCATTTATGAAATAATACATTTTTAAGAACATTCTGAAACAGCCATTGGAGCAGTACTTGAGGGACATCTCTACTCATCTTCACGGGACTTCAGAACCCCCTTTAATTAAAAAAAAATCCATACTACTACTATGTGGTACTGAAGTACATTTTGAAAATAAATCCACATGTGAAAATAAATGAGGGTTTCTAAGAAAACCAATCTTAAAGTCATGAGATTAAATGAGTTTTGATGAATATGATATTATTTAAAAAGGCAGTACAAGAAATTACTCTTAAAGTGCTAGAACGGTAATAAAAATCTTGGTTATATAATACATCATGGTTCTTTGCTTTTTATACTCTTTAATTCCCTTCTTAGGAACAGTTTCTGTCACCCTATCATTTCATCAGGATGCATTCATACATTTATGAGCCTAAACTCATAGGGAAAACCTGGAAGCCTGCACCCTAGCAAACAAATGGTCTAATCCTGCTGGGTGCTGGCAGACATCAATGGAATATGAAATGTGTGCTCAGTACCTAGCAAGATTGGCCCCCAAATCACAGTAATGCATTGCATCATTTTGTTTGACTCTTTAAAAAGGGCTCATATCAGTTGCATAAAAGGCGAGGAACAACAATAGACACTTGCCCCAACCATTTTGTTCTTAGGAGACCTCTAATAACCTTTAATGAAAACAAAATCACCCAGTAATGGAGCAATTAATATATGTCATCAGTGTAATTACTATTTCTCTGAAAACTATTCAACATGTTAATTCATCAAGTGAAAGCTGACTAAGGGAGTCCTTTACACTTCATCAAAAGCCTAATGCGCTTATCCATTAAACTGAAGTGCATGCAAATTATCAAACCAATAATCCAACTTTTCCTTTTCTTTCCTCTTTTTCATAGAAGAACTTTCACACTAATTCCAGTTTGAAAATGAAGAAAACAAACAAAAAAGCAATAGATTTATAAATCTATTTTATCAGACAATATTTCTATATCTTCCCCTTGTTACTATTAGAGATTATTATGTTTAAATTATGATCTTTCCTTCCAAGATCAATTTCCCTTTCTGTTAGACTTGGTAAGTACTTCAAAATTTTGTGTTTATTACATCACATGGAAATTTCTCAGATGACAGATTTAGAGTGATGACTATCCTGCAGGATAAAATGAACCACTAAAAACCATAGATAAAATCACCACCCATCCTTCGTCCTTCTCTCCTCCCCCCTCCCCCCGGGGTAAGTAAAATAGCTGGAAAAGTTTAAAGGGGCTCTAAAAGCCATGGCTCTATCTGCAGTAGGATTCCACTGGTGCAGGAACTGAGGAAGATAGCTATAAGGAGGACTTCCAAGGATGACCTTGCAAGCCCTGCCATAGATGATGTCACAGGGGAGAAGTATATTGAGGGAAAGGCTGCAGGGATTACAGGCAATCCTATAGCCTGTGGGTAGCTGGGGATGGTTCCCCAGGGCTAAATTATGCAGGGAGCTGAGGAGCAGTACAGGATGAGAAGGCCGTAAAGGTGGCATAGAATCACTTTAGCCCCCATTTCCCTCTGCACGGAGAGTTCTGCATTAGCAGAATTTTTAGCCGTGCTAATAATGTTAATAGCAACTTTTAATATTAATAGCTGAAAATCTAAAATCTAATTTGCTTTTCACTATTTATCTTGGTTGATTTTACCCCCTTTCCTTTCACACATTTCTCTGGACTGGTCATTTTTAGATGTATTTCTTTAGTTTCTATTTAATTTGACTTGCAATTTCTTGTGCACTAGTACAATGCTGCAGTGTTTGTGTTGCAGACACTCTGGGAGGAATGTTTATTGAAAAATGTTTCTAGTGAAAATAATACAAAACTCATTGAAATATTTCTATTGGATTAGGCCACCTGACCATGTCTCTTAAAACAGGTGAGAAGATGGACTAAGATGGGGCAAAACCATGTTGAAACACAAATTAAAGCTCTGATCCAACAAATAATTATACACTATATAATTTTACTAATGTGAAAAGTCCTATTAAGTCTATGAGGTTACTTACATGAGTAAACCTTTGTAGTATGTAAACATTTGAAAGATCGGGGTCATAATTAGCAGAGATGAGCACAAACCAAAACCTTTGATTTGAACATCTCCAAACTTTGAGAAAGTTTACATCCAGATTAGAATTAGATATAAATCTAAACTCCACATAGCTGACTATCTCTCTATAGTGGGCCAAACCAAACCCTAGCAGTGAATAACCTTTGGACAAATTCTCAATCAGATCTCAACTCTAGTAATTAGGAAATGTGCAAGGAAAATATGAAAAAAGCAAGCATAATGATATTGCTATTTGTCTTTGATTTGCATGTTTGAAAGTTTTCCTCAGTACGAAAGTTCTTCTTTAAACTAAATCTACAGCAGCTAGGAAGAATAAATAAAATAAAATAAACATTTTCAAAAATAAATTCTTAAGGGTTCTATTCCTCAGGTCACCTTGTAACAATCTTTCCCCGCCCCCCAAAAGAAGATACACTTCTGAATCAGTTTTAGTTGCTGTCATCACAAGCTATTCATTATTATTAAAATTATTATATTATTCAAGTAACAAATGATATGCTTGGCAATAATGGTGTAAGAGTGGAATGTTTGATTTTCATTTTTCATCAAGGTCAAATCCCAGTAAAATCAGTGGGAGTCTATTGACTAAAGTGGGTTTTGGATCAAACCCCAAATCGGGATATTTACCATTGCTGTATAGCACCTTAATCAGCACTTACAGTGTGCTTCTCTTATGTCTGATAATAATCCCAGCGCTACAGTGATATAAAATAGAAGATTTTTCATACCTTTGGTTGAAGATCTGGATGAAGTAACACATAACCATTAGGGTCAATTGCAAAATAGTAACCATTTGGGCACAGCTGAAAGAAAAAAGAAACAATATGCATTGTTATTAGACTTAGTCTAATTAAAAAGATTTAGTTATGGCCTTCTAATAATATTCAGAATGTGGAAAATATATAACTTAAGGCAAAGCTAAAGTATATGGGGGTGTGTGTGCTAACCAGATATCAGTCTCGCCTACCATATAAGAAAGTTTTAAAAAAAATCTTGTATTTATATGGGTTTTGTTTTCAACTATGACAAAAATGTTATAGAAATTAACTACTAAAATATCTCATCCTACACATTGGATATAAATTATACCTGCAACATACAAACTAACATGTGAGGTGAAGAAAAAGTCACTAACTTCATAATGAAGGTACACTGTGTACAGTGTAATGAAAAGACTACATAGACCAAACATCTGGATGACAGCACTCTCAGTGGTCTCCCCAGGTGATCTAAGGTCTGCTACTTTCAAGGCTGGTAGAAGACAGGCGTATTGTGCAAGTAAACTGCATCCTGATGACCATTTTGTGTAGCAGCACTGATACTAGCTACAGAGGAAACCATTACCCTCTAAAGTGGTCAGAGGAAAAGAAAGAATAGGTTATAGGAGGTGTGGTGATCTTCTGACTCCCATCTAGCCCATGGTTAGATGGTCTGTGAAAGTATGTAAAAAGAATTCATGCATAAAAGGAAATAGCCAATACCAACAGAAGAGGGCAACTTACTGTAAACCGTGGTGTCAGTTTTTTTATGTCCTCCAAAGAGACATCAACTCCCATAACTCCAAGAATCAGCTGGTTCTGGGGTAAGATTATAAAAAGTTAGTGGCAGTTTTAACATGTTGACAATACACATGCAAACATGTAGCAGCTGAATCTTAATTTTGCTTTTATCCTTTTTTTTTATGACAGGTACTAGTTAAAACTTCTTTTGGGTGATACATGCCTAGAGAGAGAGTCAGCTGGTCTTTTAATGCAGAGCAGTATAGTTATGTGAAGGTGCAGATCAACTACTGCACTCATATGAGCTTGATTAACTGACAGGAAGAAGAGAGCAGCTGCATGTATTTTAAGGACCTTATGCTACACCAGCCAATAAATGGAATAATATTAACACCAGCTTCAGAGTAAAATATTTCAGAAGGCTAATAAAAAGGGGATGTGGAGATTGAAGTGAAAACAATATAAAATGTACTTTAATGGATAAATGGTTAACAATTTCAAGAAGCAACAGAATAGGAGTATAAAAGGTATGATGTATCTCCATTAAAGTCATTAACATAAATATGGCCCACAAAATTATGATGACTTAAATGACATAGTAACAACATATAAAGTCTTTATGAACTTTCCTTCATGTTTTGAAAATTTAAAATTTATACTATTTATTAAATCTTATTTCAAGTTTCCCTTCTTTTTAAAGGAGGATACAAGTAGAACATGCTCTTTGGTGTGGGGATCATGTCTTCCTATGTGTCTATACAGGATACAACATAATTGGATCCCAGTCCTGATGAGGGCTTCTAGGTATTTCAGCCAAGATTTTGAAATCCTGCTTGTGATTTTGGGTACCCTGAAATCCCCTAAAGAGATCTGATTTTCAAAAAACTCCAGGTACAAACTAGTAGGAGTCTCAGTCTGGACACTCAAAAATTGAATCATGCAAAATCAGTACATACTTTTGACTGTAAGGTAATGATCAGTCAAACATCACAAAAGCCACTGTATTTAGCATAATGACAGGTTTCAGAGTAGCATGGTGTTAGTCTGTATCCGTAAAAAGAAAAGGAGTACTTGTGGCACCTTAGAGACAAACAAATTTATCAGAGCATAAGATTTCGTGAGCTACATCCGATGAAGTGAGCTGTAGCCACAAATACTCCTTTTGTACTTAGCATCGTAACATCAAAGCCTGAATACACTGTGTACCATAGAGTCAGGGAACACAAGAACTTCCCGTGCAGTTCTCCTCTCTGGAAAAAGGAGTCATGCATCTCCACAGTATCATTTCCTCCCATTCCAATTCCCATGGAGGGCACTCCAGGGGTTTGGAGTACATGTTGAGGGAGGCGGCAGAGACTGGGTGCCTTTATCTTTAGAATGCACATTGTCCTCAAAAACCCTAAGGAGGTTACCTAGGAAACGTAATAGAGTTTAACTTTCCCCGAAGAGCCCCACTGAGTTCAGGAACCTTTACTGAGTGAATAGCACCTTACTTTACAAGCAGACCCAGTGAATTCAATGGGATCAGTGTGAGGTAGGCACTATTCCATGACTAAGAGTATAAGAACTTGATCCTGAATAGGAAAGGTTAAAGAGCTTATCATAAACTAGTTTGAGAAACATTATGGATCTAATACTTAATTTTTTTTCTGGGCCTATGTGGTCTCTGATAAATTTAAATCAAAAAGAGTATTTTGGCTACAATAAGCTTTTGCATACTTCAATCCACAAATGGATAAATGTAAAATGAAAACATGTCTGTTTTCTCATTTCTAACTCTGAATAAAATGTACATGATGACAGTTTAAGTGGCCTAGATTAACACTGAGGCTATGTCAAATATATATATATAATTTTTACATTCAACTTCAAAATATACTCTAGGTCTGATTCAGAAAAAAACAAAGCAGTGTCATGATACAGCAAAAAACATACATGGTTTCAACACTATACAGCACCAAAGAATAGAATTATACCTATCTAATAATTAGATTTCAATCAATCAACCTACCTATCTATCAGGTAAGTAACCGTTTTTATGTTCTCTCCACAGGTACTAATGTGGGGAGTGGACTAGATGATACATCTGAGGGAAGGGAACAGAAGGAGACTCCGCCGATTGGAAGGCATGAGATGCACTGTCCTAGGGTTGGGGGTTCCACGACCACCACTCCCAAGAGAAGGAGGCGGGTGGTGATAGTCGGGGACTATCTCCTCAGGGGGACTGAGTCATCCATCTGCTGCCCCGACCGGGAAAACCAAGAAGTCTGCTGCTTGCCAGGAGCTAGGATTCACGATGTGACGGAGAGACTGCTGAGACTCATCAAGCCCTCGGATTGCTACCCCTTCCTGCTTCTCCATGTGGGCACCAATGATACTGCCAAGAATGACCTTGAGTGGATCACTGTACACTACGTGGCTCTGGGAAGAAGGATAAAAGAGTTTGAGGTGCAAGTGGTGTTCTCATCCATCCTCCCCCGTGGAAGGAAAAGGTCTGGGTAGAGACTGTCGAATCATGGAAGTCAACGAATGGCTACGCAGGTGGTGTCAGAGAGGCGTCTTTGGATTCTTTGACCATGGGATGATGTTCCAAGAAGGAGGAGTGCTAGGCAGAGACGGGCTCCACCTAACGAAGAGAGGGAAGAGCATCTTCGCAAGCAGGCTGGTTAACCTAGTGAGGAGGGCTTTAAACTAGGTTCACTGGCGGAAGGAAACCAAAACCCTCAGGTAAGTGGGGAAGTGGGATACCGGGAGGAAGCACGAGCAGGAGCACGCAAGAGGGGAGGGCTCCTGCCTCATGCTGAGAAAGAGGGACGATCAGCGAGTTATCTCAAGTGTCTATACACAAATGCAAGAAGCCAGGGAAACAAGCAGGGAGAACTGGAAGTCCTGGCACAGTCAAGGAAATATGATGCGACTGGAATAACAGAGATTTGGTGGGATAACTCACATGACTAGCGTACTGTCATGGATATAAACTGTTTAGGAAGGACAGGCAGGGCAGAAAAGGTGGGGGAGTTGTATTGTATGTAAAGTAAAGCAGTATGACTGCTCAGACCTCAAGTATGAAACTGCAGAAAAACCTGAGAGTCTCTGGATTAAGTTTAGAAGTGTGAGCAACAAGGGTGATGTCGTGGTGGGAGTCTGCTATAGACCACCGCACCAGGGGGATGAGGTGGACGAGGTTTTCTTCTGGCAACTCATGGAAGTTACTAGATCGCAGGCCCTGGTTCTCATGGGAGACTTCAATCACTCTGATATCTGCTGGGAGAGCAATACAGCAGTGCACAGACAATCCAGGAAGTTTTTGGAAAGTGTAGGGGACAATTTCCTGGGTGCAAGTGCTGGAGGAACCAACTAGGGGCAGAGCTCTTCTTGACCTGCTGCTCACAAACAGGGAAGAATTAGTAGGGGAAGCAAAAGTGGATGGGAACCTGGGAGACAGTGACCATGAGATCGTCGAGTTCAGGATCGTGACACAGGGAAGAAAGGAGAGCAGCAGAATACGGACCCTGGACTTCTGTAAAGCAGACTTTGATTCCCTCAGTGAACTGATGGGCATGATCCCCTGGGAAAATAACATAAGGGGGAAAGGAGTCCAGGAGAGCTGGCTGTATTTTAAAGAATCCTTATTGAGGTTACAGGGACAAACCATCCCGATGTGTAGAAAGAATAGAAAATATGTCAGGTGACCAGCTTGGCTTAACAGTGAAATCCTTGCTGATCTTAAACACAAAAAAGAAGTTTACAAGAAGTGGAAGATTGGACAAATGACCAGGGAAGAGTTTAAAATTATTGCTCAGGCATGCAGGAGTGAAATCAGGAAGGCCAAATCACACTTGGAGTTGCAGCTAGCAAGAGATGTTAAGAGTAACAAGAAGGGTTTCTTCAGGTATATTAGCAACAAGAAGAAAGTCAAGGAAAGTGTGGGCCCCTTACTGAATGAGGGAGGCAACCTAGTGACAGTGGATGTGGAAAAAGCTAATGTACTCAATGCTTTTTTTGCCTCTGTCTTCACGAACAATGTCAGCTCCCAGACTGCTGCACTGGGCAGCACAGCATGGAGAGGAGGTGACCAGCCCTCTGTGGAAAAAGAAGTGGTATGGGACTATTTAGAAAAGCTGGACTAGCACAAGTCCATGGGGCTGGATGCCCTGCATCCGAGAGTGCTAAAGGAGTTGGCGGATGTGATTGCAGAGCCATTGGCCATTATCTTTGAAAAATCATGGCGATCAGGGGAAGCCCCGGACAACTGGAAAAAGGCTAATGTAGTGCCCATGTTTAAAAAAGGGAAGGAGGAGGATCCTGGGAACTAGAGGCCGGTCAGCCTCACCTCAGTCCTTGGTAAAATCATGGAGCAGGTCCTCAAGGAATCAATTCTGAAGCACTTAGAGGAGAGGAAAGTGATCAGGAACAGTCGGCATGGATTCACCAAGGGCAAGTCATGCCTGATTAATGTAATTGCCATCTATGATAAAATAAGTGGCTCTGTGGATGAGGGGAAAGCAGTGGACGTGTTGTTCCTTGACTTTAGCAAAGCTTTTGACACAGTCTGCCACAGCATTCTTGCCAGCAAGTTAAAGAAGTATGGGCTGGATGAATGGACTATAAGGTGGATAGAAAGTTGGCTAGATTGTTGGGCTTAACTGGTAGTGGTCAATGTTTCCATGTCTAGTTGGCAGCCGGTATCAAGTGGAGTGCCCCAAGGGTCGGTCCTCGGGCCGGTTTTGTTCAATATCTTCATAAATGATCTGGAGGATGGTGTGGATTGCACCCTCAGCAAGTTTGCAGATTACCCTAAACTGGGAGGAGAGGTAGATATGCTGGAGGGTAGGGATAGGATACAGAGGGATCTAGACAAATTAGAGGATTGGGCCAAAAGAAATCTGATGAGGTTCAACAAGGACAAGTGCAGAGTCCTGTACTTAGGACGGAAGAATCCCATGCCCTGCTATAGACTAGGACCGAATGGCTAGGCAGCAGTTCTGAAGAAAAGGACCTAGGGGTTACAGTGGAGGAGAAGCTGGATATGAGTCAACAGTGTGTCCTTGTTGCCAAGAAGGCCAATGGCATTTTGGGATGTATAAGTAGGGGCATTGCCAGCAGATCAAGGTACGTGATTGTTCCCCTCTATTTAACATTGGTGAGGCCTCATCTGGAGCACTGTGTCCAGTTTTGGGCCCCACACCACAAGAAGAATGTGGAAAAATTGGAAAACGTCTAGCGGAGGGCAACAAAAATGATTAGGGGACTGGAACAAATGACTTATGAGGAGAGGCTGAGGGAACTGGGATTGTTTAGTCTGCGGAAGAGAAGAATGAGGGGGGATTTGATAGCTGCTTTCAACTACCTGAAAGGGGGTTCCAAAGAGGATGGATCTAGACTGTTCTCAGTGGTAGCAGATGACAGAACAAGGAGTAATTGTCTCAAGTTGCAGTGGGGGAGGTTTAGGTTGGATATTAGGAAAAACTTTTTCACTAGGAGGGTGGTGAAACACTGGAATGCGTTACCTAGGGTGGTGGAATCTCCTTCCTTAGAAGTTTTTAAGGTCAGGCTTGAGAAAGCCCTGGCTGGGATGATTTAGTTGGGATTGGTCGTGCTTTGAGTAGGGGGTTGGACTAGATGACCTCCTGAGGTCCCTTCCAACCCTGATATTCTATGATTCTATAAAACGTGTGTAAATTAAAATCTAATCTCTCTTTCTGTATGTTAATGTTTAAATTAATCTCTTACAGTTCTGCTACATACTTCACAAAAATACACATAAAACAGGTCTATGCCCTGAGGAGTTTATAGTCTACATAACAGCAGGTAAAGATATTCAAAGATGAAGGAGGAATATATATATCTGTATACAGACAAGTTTGGATGCATCATTTTGCAGTGTAAATAGGGTTGTTTTGTTTTGTATATAATTTATTACATACAACCTGATGTGTCATCTGTGAGAAAAGCAGGAAGCACTCTATAAAGTGAGATAGAATCACTTTTATCATGTAATGGAAGGGAAAAAACAGATATTCCTCTTCCAGTCTAGAAAACCCACCCAATTTTGCTGGCAATGCCCTAGAAAACTGGCTGTTCATTTGAAGTCCAAGCATCATTATAATTATTGCCTATTATCTTGAAATTTCATAGCTTCTATGGGTTTTATAAATGTCTCTAGTCTTCTCTCTTGGAAAGACCTATGAATTATCATCACCTATTTCCCATGTAACTATTCATCCCCAAATGCATTCTCATTACCACCAGGTCACGCAGACAGATCAAGTAATATCGTATGCTGAAATTCAGAACAAGCAATGTGATTTGCATTTCCTTGTTCCCAGGTGGTTATCAGATAACTCGATATGACCATTTGTTTCTGGTTGTACAAAACAGTTATACTGTAGATAGTTCTTTATAGAAATATCTATTTCCATAAGGATTGCTACATCAAATTTTATTAACGTAACTGAAACGTACTTTTCAGCTTTAAGTAATAGCTTACCTTGTTCCCTTGTTGGTCTTCTGTTAGATTAAAGACAGGCAGAGTCCCGGTAATGACAAGGCCCAGTTCCTAGAAAACAATCATAAGGGAAGAAATAAAATCCATAATTAATAACAAATATTAAACAAAAATAAACTAAGACAAAATCAGTGAGTACTGTTTTTAAACCGATGATATAAATCTGGGCTTTCGTTTTGCTAAAAAATCCTGGAAAGCTATTAACTGAATAATTAATTCCAACAGTATTAAAGATCAATTGTATTTAATACATTGTGCAATACTTTTTGAATAAACTATTTGATGAATACTTTTCCAGCTTCTTTTGCAGGTAAAAAAATGTGTAAATATATTTACTGGTGTGTGTGTGTATGAAGGCTCACTCTTCCCCCGGTAATAACTCAATGTTTAAGAAGAGTGGTGTTCTACAATTAGAATATAATATCTCAACTCAAGAGAACTGTAGGTTGATGAGATTTAATTGACACCTATACATTAGTTCTCTCTCACACATTCTCTAATTAGCAGTATGAAAAAAATCCAACTTCTTAAATCAAGGGGGTAGGAAAAAGGAAAGTAACAATTAAGCCAAATCAATACAGAAACAGCAAACAGCAGGTCAAGCTACTTATGGCATCTCCACTGTTTCCTAATGTCATTCCCAAAAGCAATATCTTTAAAAAGGGAGTACGTCTGGAATGATGTACACTAATTGCACTGTGAAAAAACTGCCACATATAAGCTTATGGAAGCTGATAGTGCCAAGAATTTAGCCAGAGCACTCGATACATGAACATATTTTGGTTGTATCATCCAGACATGAGAAGACTATGGGTATATCTGGATGGCCTGAATCTAATCACTGTAATGCAGGAAGATGACTGATACTAGAGAACTATCTTGGAGAAAAGTCTTATGATTTAACGAAAAGTGCAGAGAACCATTTATAGTCAAAATGCATGGTAATGAGACACACTCTCGTCTATGAAGAATGTATTATGTAAAAGCCAGTTTTCTAGGGCATAGAGAAGACAAACTATGACAAGATAAGAACAGAAGAGGGGTACAGAAGGGTATGGAGAGATTATTGGAGGGACAGGAAGGTAAAAGCGATCCCTGGAAGAAATGTGTTTTAAAGAGGCATTTCAAGGAGGTGGGAGTGGATATTTAGTGGAGCAGAAGATGGAGCAAAGCAGAGTAATAAAAAATTAAGGGATCAGAAGGGGAAAGCAATGCAATAGGTACTGAGCAAAAGGGTGAGTAGGAGGAAATGAGAGCTGAGACCAAGGTGGGTAATGCATCCGATGAAGTGAGCTGTAGCTCACGAAAGCTTATGCTCTAATAAATTTGTTAGTCTCTAAGGTGCCACAAGTACTCCTTTTCTTTTTGAGAATATGTAGTGTAACAAAGCTCAGGATAAGGAGCCTGAATAGAATGAGTGATGTGATAATGCTGTGTAGAGATTCAAGAATGAGAGATGATCTGGTCTGAGAGAAGTAACAGAAAATTATACCCTAAACTGTTCCCCAGCTGCACTCAGCCAAAACTGCTCCTCCTCAGATGTGCTCACTCAAAACCCTTTATCAGTTGTCCTTCCCCCAGGTGCTCACCCTGATCCATTCTTTACCTGAGATTACTTTTGGACAGACTGGTGGGGATGGATAATGAGGTGAGGGGATCAGAGAGGAAAACATAATAATGGTCAAAGGAATAAATTACAAGTATTGTAGTAGTCTGGATACCTTGGCACTGGGAGACAGAGCTAAGCCATATTAAAGAAGGAGAAGTGACAGTGACAGTCTTAACAGGAGGCTAGATATGGGGAAAGCAGGAATTGAAATCACACTGCAGGAGTGAACCCAGGTGAAGGGAAAGACAGTGGAACTGTCATGAAATATAGAGAAGGGAGGTGGTGAAGAAGGATCTGGCAGAAAGATAATGGGTTCTATTTGGAGAGGCTCCATTTACACATACACAAAACCAAGCAGAAGGAGAAAAGTCAGGGACTAGAGAGGTTGATTTGAGAATTACCTATATAAAGAAGGTGCAGTCCACCTTCAGAGTGGATGAAGTCATAAACGGACAGCGAGTATAAACTCTAGAGGGAGGAGAGGATGGAACCCAAAACAGCCCTTTGATGGATGCCAAATTATGGATGTTAAATGATGGGGTAAGAGGAGACAGAGGGCCACTGCCAGAAGTTATATTATGATAAACATATATAACAAGTGTCCTTATTATTAGAGATGGGCCTGAACTAGACCCCTAAATGTAAACATCCCTAAACACTGGGAGTGGGGTTTCAAAATCCAATCCTGAACCCAGAACTAGCTTTCATGAATGGAGACCCTCTGCAATGGACTGAACTAAGACCCTTCGCTAGAACAGGCTCAAACTATTAGGTTTGAAATCTGGATCCAGGTACTCAACCCAGCACATCCATACTTTATTAACTTTCTGGGGATTTTCAGGGAGGCATTAAGGGCATTCTTTAACACATAGTTTTCTGCCATGTTAGATCATGATTCCTACAGAGGGCAGCTCACTTACTTACCAGATCAGCGGGTCAGGGGTTACCAGTGTGGTTAGATGTTCGGCACTTTATTTTCTAAGCACTGAGCTGCAGACACTGCAGACACGCAGATCAGCCTTGATCTGAATTTTGCAACTTGGGTCCATCTTTACTTAAATATGTTTATAGAGAATGTTTGGCTTGTTTACATATATGGACAAAGACATTAAGTAAAGGCTCAGAATGAAAGCTTTTTGTAACCCACTGAAAACATAAACCAATATAATGGTTATTTGCAGTTATCCCTGTTCTTTTTGTTAATTAACCAGATCTCCTCCGACACCCATGTTATAAATTTAGCTTTGACTTTAGAACAGGATATGTACAGAACATATGAACTTTCCTCATAACATCCTTTATATTTCCAGTAAGTACCTCGACAGCAACCAAGAGAATGTGGTCAATGAACTTCTGGCTATTAAAACTGCAATGACACAAAATTGTTTCCTCTATGTCACACATTGTTCCATGATGGACTGATAAAAAAATAGATATTTTAAGGAAATGCGGGCAGGAAGAAGTGGATTTGGACATGAATCTAGATGACCATGGGAACTTGAATAAATATGTGATTTCAGCTGATCATTTTACAGTAATTTCTGCATGATTAGAAGTATGTACAGCAAGTTTATCTACTTCAGCGGTCCTGACTGCTGCTAATAATTCTTAGTTTTTCATAGTTTCCTGCATATGTTTGTTTTAAAAGGCCCAAATGATAAACTAGCGGCATGGAAAGTGCTGGATTATGCCCTTTTGGTTGTTTCCTCAATCACATACAATAGTCAACTAAACAAGCAGTTGGCTGAGGCAGTGGGCAATTGCAATAACCATGTACCTCTGGAGT
This sequence comes from Dermochelys coriacea, assembly GCF_009764565.3. NCBI lineage: Eukaryota > Metazoa > Chordata > Testudines > Dermochelyidae > Dermochelys > Dermochelys coriacea. The sequence continues at coordinate 333,013,119 of NC_050068.2, forward strand.
CCAAATCCTGTTCACAAGTCATGTGAAAATGAGTTGGCTGGTTTTCAGCTTATTTTCCCAACTGTGCATTTTTTTCACAGAACAAGGTCTCCAGACAATTTAGCACAAGTGATAGTCTCTGCTGAGCAGAGGCCCACAATTTGGAAAACATTTTTTTTCATTTATTTGTTTTATGTCAGCAGTTAGCTGCATTTAGAGATCTGTGTGTGGGAGGTATTTCTGGAATGAATCACATTTCTATCCATGTCATTATACTAGAAGAAAATGATAAAGATAGTAAGAACAGAAAATGTCCAGTAAAGATAGCAAGGACAGAAAATGTTCAGTAGTATAATAGCAGTTTAGAAAGCTGCTTTATGACAACTCAGAAATGTTATATTTTGGGATGTAGGAGTTTGAGTCTTCTGTAGGTGGTGGGCAGAAATGGGAGAACTCTTCATTTTATAAATTTTTTCCATATATACAAAATACTCTGCTTTATCCACAATACAGTTCATAAAGTGTTGACTTAAGTTGTGCATTTCATCTGAGTACTGTAAGGTTCTTTCCTTAAGATTTAAAACTTATAAGCATGTATACTTCAAAATGCTCTATTCTAAACAGATATTTTTCTTTTTACTACATAAATATAGCTCATACCAGTGCATCCAAATACACATTGGTCCACTGGACTTGTTTTGCTTTATCTCCAGCTAAAACCATCGGTCTCCCCAAAACGTCCAAATATTCCTGTCAAAAAGAGCAAGAAGCCCATCAGAGGCAAGACATTATCAAATCAACATTCAAAAACAGTGCCAGGAAGAAAACAAAACATATAACAAAAAATAAAGTGAAGTCAGTACAAGGGCATGATTTCAACACCAGTAATATAATAGAAAAATACTTATATTCATTGCTCTCTGAAGTTATACATCAAAGCAGATCATAGTTGGGTTTGTGCTACATACCACATTAGATTCAACAAGGGGTATTCTGAGTCAGCAGCTCCACTGGAACATAAATCTATAAAAATGAATTTTAGTTTTAACAGTAATATGATGACAACACTTAAGAACCCTCAAGTGCATGAGGGAACAATGGGGTATGTAATTTGTTATGATGTATATTATCAGAGAACAATTACCAATAAGCACCTTCTCCAAAGTTATTTGTCAGAATAGATCACCACTACTGAAAAGATCCAGTGATGTCTCTAAAATAATCAAAAACAGTAACGACAATAGATTTCAAATGAGAAGAAAGTCAAACAATGTGAACAATAATAATACAGATGAAGGTGACACTCCAGCAGTTTGTGAGGGAACAGGCAAAAGGATCCACTTTTGCCTTTTCTCCTGACCCCTGGAAATTTGCTAACACAGGAAATGGAAGAAAGATATACATGAGATAGTGAAGGAAAGCTATACGTGAGCTTCTCTCACTAATGGATGTAGCAGACATTTCAGTTCTGTATTGTGCAGAAAACCAGTTGTTTGTTTTCAGAGATGCTTCAAACAGAACTCTTTGAGAGAAATCCAATCCACTCTGTCTACACAGAAACCATAGGAGATGGTGTATTGGAATTACTTATGATAGATAAATTAGACAGATATATTATATGTAGATCCAGGCCTGCTTCCCATGGGTTCACTATGGAACACTACCAATAATTTTCCTTCCCAGCCTAATAAGTGACCACTTGGAACATCTTGTAGGGCACTGTCTACAGTTCAAGCTTACAGGGCTTCCTGACACAGGAGGCTTGGTCCTAGATTTTCTTTGTTAGTTGATGTAAAATGTGGCAGCCTGATTGTTAATTTGAAACAGGACCATCTTTTGAGAGACCAGATCTCGAAAGGTCCTCAGTGTTTTCAGGGGTGTCTTTATATCCATATAACTTATGTGCAAATGATCTTCTTGGACAGGACAAGTGCTTTTAATGTAACACCCTCCCCTCCTTCTATGAGCTACCTAATCCTACCTATGTCTACTACAATTTGAAGGAAGGAATTTGCAAATCCTTTCCTAATTACAGACATTCACTGAACTGCCCCAAGTGAGCATGGCTTGGAGTCCATCCATCATCCAGGTTCAATTTGAAAGTCTTTGTGTAGCTTGACACCACTGGGATTTCAGGGTTCACTGAAGTTGTGTGATGTATCAATTATAAATATATATATATATATATACTGTGGGTGCTCTCAGACCCAATATCTACAGCTTGGTGTTTACTGATTCCAGCTAGCTCTGGAAAATATTTCCCATCAATTCTACAATATCCAAAATACAATCCTGGGGTAGAACTTTTCAAGTCTAGCAGGGCACCCATGTATTTCAATAGCTTCTAAAGAAAAAGCTGGGGCTCTGGATACTTTATTTTCAACCCTAGTGTCTCCAATGACCTGATGGTTCCAGGGACTGGTGCTTGAATCGCTTCCAATTTTTTGTCTTTGATTAAATAATTGTCCACATAGAAGAAAACATGTACTCCCATTCTGTGTGGGTTTGGGACTATCATTTCTAAGTACTTTGTAAACAAATGTAGCATGGATGCAAGCCCAAAAGGCAAGATTCAGAATGGTCCCTTGCATTCTCTGTGTCCAAGCAGAACTCTTGAATGTCTTCATCCATATTTATTCATATAAGCTAATGTCAATACTGGGGAGGCAGGATTCATCCGATGAAGTGAGCTATAGCTCACGAAAGCTTATGCTCAAATAAATTTGTTAGTCTCTAAGGTGCCACAAGTACTCCTTTTCTTTTTGCAAAAATGACCTGATACCCTATGGGATGTGATAGCATTAGTGCTGACAACTGCACCAAGTGTACTAGAGGAGTAGAATGTGGACCTCATCTCAAACACATTTGGTGGTCTTGTAGAGCCAAGGATCAAGGACACGTACTGGTGACTAGAGTCTGTATGGATGAAATGCAGGAAACATGAAGGAATGGTCAGATTGGTTGATATTTCCCACTGCCTTCAGGGGTTGAAGATCTGATCTATTGTTGCACCTGGAGTCATCAGTAATCTTGACTGGATGCTGCTAGAAAACCAGGGTGAAATCATCTGCAGATAGTTGAGTGTGCTACTCTTGATGCAGGCCTGATTAGGCTCCTAAGAATAGGTGACACTGAGTATTGTTTCAAGAAGAGTGGAGCTGAGCACCGGACTAGTTACTTAAAGCATCAAAAGCATCAAAACTTTGACACACTGCAGTGAAACTGACACCACAACCTCCAGAGTCTTTAAGACGGTTGAGGTGCAGTTTTGTGGTCCATCTTGAAAAGACTGGGAAATGCAGATGGTGCGGACAGTTTTGACATGTAGGTGGTGCTCTCAACCCTGAACTGCCTGAGACTGAAGTCTCTTAAGCCTTGAGGGGACTTAGGGAAGAGGGCAAGACAGTACTGAGGCGCTTTATTCAGGACCTGACTGCTCACAGTAACATCTGTAAGTCTCCAGGATGTTCTGTTAAGGCCCTAGCAGTCATGTGCCTGAGCATGCACAGACAGGCATGCATTTGTGTCACTTTTTGGTGTCACTGAGCTGTCGTCTCGCCATAGCTACAACACAAAAAAAAGCATGGGGGAAGTGGAACAAGAAAAATCCCGCACATTTTTCCAGCACAAAGTTTGAGAATCAAAAGATCTAAAGCTCTTTAACACTAAAGAAACTGTGGATGTGAGTCAATTGATCAAGATGGTGCTAACAACAGACAGAGCCAGTTCATAAGGATTTATGGCTGAAACTGTAAATACTGGGGGTTGCAAACACTGGGGCTGAAACATAATGTTAGCAATTATGTATGGCTTTCTATCATTGCAGGGTCTTGCTCAGGACACAATATTGGAAACAATAGCTTTAGAACTTAGAGGTGGCCTTTGCCTACCTTGAGCTGAGATGGGGAGCTGATGAGGGGTAAATGTTCTGTAATGGTTTATGATGGACACCTTCACATTTGTTTCAGAGTAGCAGCCGTGTTAGTCTGTATTCGCAAAAAGAAAAGGAGTACTTGTGGCACCTTAGAGACTAACAAATTTATTAGAGCATAAGCTTTCGTGAGCTACAGCTCACTTCATCGGATGCACCTTTGCTTCACATTTGTTTCACTCTGCAACTATATTCTTCTGGACAACATAGGAATATTCTCTCTTTATGGTTACTTTCAGGGATAATTTAATATGGTCAGGTAAAACAAGAGCCCTGCAATCAAAATTTACCTTAAACCTAAGTTTATATATTTTATGCCTACTACATCACATCTGATCAAGGAAGCTGAAGTGCCAAAATGGCTGCTATTTTGTTATTTCTTGCCAAATCAGATGTAGGAATTACCAAAAATGCCACAAGAAAGACTATTCAAGTGACCTTTTCATCTGAATATCATGGGTTTTCATCCAGATATCAAAAACTGAAAAGGATTTCAGTCTAGGACCTTTGTAAATTAATTACTCCAATGTGAAAGGATGTCTTAACATTGTGAGAAATCACATGTATTTATACTGATATCAAGCTTTACTCTGTTTATCTTAAAAAGATGTATTTCATTTTACTTATAAAGCAAACCAAAAGTAATTGTTGTAAATTTTTTACTATCACTACATTTCTTTGACTTATGACTGTACTTGCAGTTTGCAAGCACTATAGACTTACCTGTGTGTTTATTCTTATAGCTCCAATGGAAGGAATTTCATAATAGTAACCTAAAATACATAATGGAAACAATAACATGCTGCTACATTATAATGCCATGCTCTTCATCTGAGATCACTTGAAAGAAAAAATCTATTTCCAAATCTCATTAACTTACAATAATTGTGGAAAGTATTTTAAAAGCATTTGCACGAAAGAACCTCTAAGCCATTCTTATTTAATACGACTTCATAGCAATGAATGGACATGTTAAGTTGTGCCATCACCATATGTGCTCCATGCTAGCTATTCCTGAGCAATGACAAGCTACTTTGTAACCTTTGTTTTTTCCCAGAGGAAGAAATGTAATTTTCATACATTTTTCCCCTGCATTCACAGCTATTTTGAAGAACAATCATATTAAATAGGTATATTAATAGGCAGTGACAACAATACAATTATATGCTGGATACATGTTTAAATCCAAATAAAATCTAGTTTGCCGTCACAATGAAGTGAACTCATCCACAGCATAAAAACACTGCTTATTGTGTGATAAGAATGAAAACATCCATTTGACTTATCCTCTCACAAAATATAAGTGGCATCCATTCATTTATCATTTGCATTGTTGTTATTTATTTGCATTATAACATTGCCAAAGGCCCCAGTCATGATTGAGGGCCCACTATACAGCTATAAGAAGTCACGATCCCTGCAGACTACAGACTTTAAATCATAAGTAATAGGAAGTACGGGGGATGGTGGAGAAAGGTAACAGTAATAAAGTTAAACAGTTACATGGTATAACACTGTTCACCACTTGATTATTCCCAAAGATCTGATTTAAAAATAAATATATAAGATCTCTGCCTGTTTCTTTCAATGTGCAATTTCATGAACCACATTATAAACTGAATAGAAATATAACATGGTCACTCAGCACCTTAAACTGGTTGGTCAATACTAGATGAATAACAAAAGGAATTAGACTGTCATAATGTAGAGATATACAAACTATAATGTGCAGAGAGGTTTACAAATACACCTATCCCAAAAAGTAAACATACACCTAGATCTCCTATAAATACAATATATAATTATGTTATATTGATCTACTGGTCATTCATTGTCATAAACAGGTAATTGAGTGGGAAACAACTTGGAAAACAAGTGGGAAAATTGATATTCTTTTGCTATTAACACTAAATGCAGCCAATTGCTCTAAAAATCAACAGTGAAAAACCCCCCCTCCTAATCATTTTTTCCTTTTACTGATCATACACCCTCTGCCATTGGCAATGCCGATTGCTCTTGAGAAGTTTTACCTGCACATGATAGGTCAAATTCTAAGGGGTGGAGAGCGAGCACACTATTCACTAAAGTCAAATATAATAGATTCCTCTGCACTATATCTCTCGGTAACCTCCGAAAACACAAGTTCAACTATCAGCTCTATCCGGCTGACTCCCAGATCTACGTATCTCTCTCTCTCCTCCAGAGTGATCTCTTTCTATCCAAACTAAAATCTCCACCTATCTGACAGCTCCTAAAAGAGCTCCTAATCTTTCTGCACAAACCCTACCAACTGCCTCCTTTCTCAATCACTATGGACCACAGAAGCAGCCTGCATATCACTCAAGCCTGTATCACGGGCATCATTTCCAATTCTGACCCCTCTTTAGATCCTAACACATAAGCTCTCTGTAAATCTTGCCGTTTCTTTCTGCATGATCTCTCTCAAATACGGCATCTCCTATCCATCCCGCCAACTAAATCTCTCATCTCATATCTCGATTACTGCAATATCCTTTTTTCAGGCCTTAATACATGGAATCTTGCCATGCTCATATTCACTCAGAATGCTGAGGTAAAGGTCCTTCTACTATCCCATCACTTTGCCCGTGTCCCCGCTCTTTTTGAATGTCTCCACTTTCTCTACCACATCAAATATTAGCTGCCTTGTTTTCACTTTCAAGGCCCAAGATGCAAGCCTCTATCACCCACTGTTTAAATTTTTAAACAAGCATCTTCATGCCTGCTCCCACTCTGTCTCCTCCTGCTTGGGACAAATTCCCCTTAAACATCTGCAAAACTGACTCACCCTCCTTCAAATCCCTCCTTTAAGTTCTCCTTGGCCATGATACCTACAAAAAACTTGAAAATGGTTAGGCCACCAGCGTGCTGAGACCATAGCCTGTCATGTTGACCAATATTATTTTATTATTTCATTGTACTGTCCCACCAGTTTCTCTATATCCATCTGTTTTCTCATCTTGTACTTAGATTGTCAGCTCCTTGGGGAGAAAGTTTTTGTTCTGTGTTTATAAAGTGCTTAGCATAATGTGGTCTTGGAGCACAAGTAGAGTACTTGGAGCTATGATATTAAAGATAATAACTGTGCCCATTACCTCTCAGTATTTGGACCTAAACTGGCAAGAGAAAAGTTGGGTGAGACTTTTACTTAAGTGGGAGAGTAGGAGACAGTCAGATGATAAACAAATTGCCAGCAACATAAAAATAACAAAGTATTTGCGGGAGGCAAAGGATAAGAGAGTCTAAAAGTTCAAGCATGTAAAGATTAATAGCTTTCTCACGAGGCAGAAGGTAACCTTATTTTGGATTCCGAGATCAGTTTATCCCAGTAGTTGTTGACTGTGGAATGTACCACCTGTAGTGTACTGTAAGTTTGGAACTAGAAATTCATACTATTATATTATTTCCTTTTTATCTCATTATGTGATTTATAATGCATCAGCTTGGTATCTACAACATCTTTCTTTCAATTAGCACTCAAGATTGTCTATGGTGGTAAGATAATTAAAAAGAAATGTTTTTGGATAAAATGATGGGTTTTGACTACAACATTTTCAGAAAAAAATGGATTGTCATACAAAAATCATTGGCTGATAAAATTTCGATCAAATCTTTAAAAAAATTGATTTTTTTTGTTCAAAATGGTGAATGGAAATCTTACTCTTTTTTCTCTCTCTCTTGCTTTCTCTCTCAAAAAAAGCAACAAAACTTTCCCCCCACCATTTTTCTAGGCAAAAGGGTGAAAGAAAATACCTCCCCCAAATTCTCACTCCTTTTTTCTGAGAGAAAGGGGAACCCCCCCTTCCCATCAACACATTTTTAGAAATGATTTTTTTTGTTTTGTTTTATTTCTTAAATCATTTTGATTTATTTGTGTGGAAATAAAAGGAAACACTGTGAAATATTTCAGACTGAAACTTTTGTTCATTTCATTGGACAACAAATGTTGTCTACTCTTAGAAATATCTTTGCTTAATTTTCTAATCTGTCCTCAATATCAGCTTCTCATCTTCCACCAAAACAAGAACTTTCTAAAACATATATGATTTATGCTACACTATTAATAGAGAAAAGTAAAAATTGTGATCATAATATTTTCCTGACAAAATATGACGTTCTATAAAATTTTCTGATTTTTACAAAAATGTTTGAAATGAAACAATTTGTTTCAAATCAGCACTTCAGCATTTGATATAATGAACAGAAATAATTAGAAATTTTGAAAATGTCAGTATATCAAAGCAGAACATTTCATTTCAAATAATTTTGAAACAAAATATTTTGTTCTATCAAAACTGTCAAATTGTTCTCGATGTTTTCAAATTAAAAATTTTTTTTAATACTTTGACTTTTCTTCCTTCTTGGGGATAAAAACAAATGTCACAATTTTTAGCATGCTCTCAACCAATACTTTAACAAATTTCAAGAAAAGTTTAACCTTATTGTGCTTTAAATTTGGTTTCATTTTTCTAAGTATCTTAGTATTTCACACTCGAAAGGACTACGAAATCTCTTTTATGGAAATAGAGCTGGCTGCTCTATACTGATATCACTTCTTTAAATGGTTTTACAGAGTGGATTGATCATGGTGGCTTTTGAAAATGTTTAATGTCAGTTTAGCTTCAAAAGTTGTATTCCCAAGTCATAAATTAAGGGTGGATCCAGTATTGAATGGTCTACTAAAAAGAAAAACAAAACACTATTTGGAGCCCTGATTCAAAACATCAAAATGAATTTGTAAATCAGGCTAAAGTTTTTAAATCTGTAGTCCTGTGCAACATCTACAGAATGGTTTAGATATTTTTTGGGGTAATCAAAACTTTATATAGGTATAAGCTCAGATATATACACACTGTACCTTTATTTTGGCAGGCCATCCATTGTATGGGTCCTTTGTCATAATTATGTTGACCAACAGAAAATGTGAATACACGTACCTAAGCAAATTGAAAAGAAGATACACATCATTTTTCTCCATGTCATCAATTAGATGCCAATTTCAGTGCTACTTGGATGTCTAATTCATTTAAACAGTGTGATAACATTCTAAAATTCTAGCATTGCATCCAATACCTTACAATAGCTGCATTGAAGTACGTTATATCTACAACTTGATATATATGATATTTAAATAGTATAAAGACTAGTGGGAAGAACACTCATCCATACTCTCATTACTCTGAGTCCATTACACAGGTTACTATTTACAAGACATCTAAATACACTTGTTTTGGGGTGTGAATTGTCATTTTTGAGCATTTTATTAAATTACCTCATGTAATCATTCTTGAGTACTGTGTTGTCCCCCAGGAAATGTAGTGTGAAAATTTTAGGCACCAGAAATCAGTGCAATGCAAAATAAGATTTTCCAAGATATTACAGAATTTTGATGAGGACCTTTACTCTGAAAGTGAAACTTGCAAATAATACACAGAGTAAAGTCTAATTAGACCCAGACCGGCAAAACTCCCACTCACTTCAATGGGAGTTCCATGTGTAAGGACCTGTTCAATTAAGCTCTTAAAAACTCTTCACTAAAACATACTCTTTTGAGGATACAATTTTGTCTTGTTTCAGAGGTACGGCCCCATTGACTTCCATATCTGTGTACTTGAGAGTAAAATTCGCTACAGAGATGGTCAAAAATTTTCTATCCATTTCTTTTTAAACAGAAAAACCCTATCCTGTTCATAAGACTGAAACCGTGGATTAGCAGATAAATCTGTTGTGCAGTTATTTGCAGACTTTGTGACTGGTAATTCAGGCCAAGGCAGTAGTGTAGTGTGATCTCTGTAGCAGTTATATAAGGAATTTGGAATGAAACCCCTTGACAATGAACAGAAGAGAAATATATCTGATCTATTGGTCCTCAGGGCTTGTCTTCACTACTGGAGTCAGTTGACCTAAGTTATGCTACCCCAGCCACTTGAGTAAGGTTGCTGGAGTCGATGTAGCTTAAGTCAACTTACCGCAGTCTTCACTGTGCTGCATCAACGGGAGATGCTCTCCAGTCAACTTACGTTACTCTTCTCAGAGAGGTGGAGTTCTGGGGTCGACCAGAGAATGCTCTGCCATCGATTTAGCGGGTCTTCACAAGACTCACTAAATCAACACCCGCTGCATTAACTGCAGCAGCATCGATCTCCCTGGTAGTGAAGACAAGCCCTCAAATACTTCCTGTAGATCAATAGTAGTAAAGAACAACAATTAAAGCAATTGGGCATTTGTTAATTATGGTTTGACTTGGCAAACTGCTGGGGCATTAGAAAAATCATTCTCAGAATTTTCCTTTATCTATTGAATCATCCAGAACCAGGGAAAATGGTCACCTGAAAAGTTGAGTTAGCAAGTCGAAGTAGAGAAGTCAGAGTCAAAAATCTATACAAGATCCTGTCATCCTTGCTCATGCTGATTTACAATGGGACTACTCACAGATTAAGGTACTACTAAAAACCAAGACTGGCCCTTAAAGTAGAAAACTAGAGACACATACTATGTTCAGCTCTAAGAGATCAATTGGTATACCCCAAAATTTTATTAAATGGAACAATCCTATTTTCAGGCAACTGACTATACAGGTGTGTTTTACAGAGTTGCATACCTTGTTTTATCATATTTGAATCAGCTGTTAGTAATAATCAGCTAATTCTCAGTTTCGCAAACTCTGATAACATTAATTAATTAATTAATTAGTTTATTTAGCTGTGCATAGCACTTTATTTTCTAGCATGTGGGAAGACAGGTCCTTGTCTCAAAAAGTTTATAATCTATATTAGATGGAGGACATGATAAAAAAACAAACAAACAAACAAAAAACCTCCAAATCATAGTGGGGATATCAAGGACAGAAGAAAGACAATGGAGAGAAAGAAGGACAATTGTTATAGGGAGAATGTGGTTTTCCAAGAATCAAAGTTATTTGTTTCGTTTTGTATTTCCCTCCGATTGGACAGATCAAAGTAAAATGAAGGGTTCTGGCTGCTACAGATATTAGAAATTTCAGGCACTCTAGAAGCTGTTATAAAGGCAGAGGTTAAGAGCCATTATTAAATGCAATATAAGCAATGCTTTAGTGACAGATGTTAGTTTTTATCTATGTTTTTTTTTCTCCTGTGTGCTACTGGAGTAAAGTAAAGAAAGAAATAATTATGTGCTTCCTCTAGTACATCATGTACTGTAAGTATAATACAAAAGAATTGGGTTGATGTGGGTTATTCAAAAAAAGTAGTTATATAACAACTGGAACAAATTCAAATGCACTTTTAGTATAATAAACAAACAGGGCAAATTCTTTATTCACAGTTGATTTCAATGTGGTTGTATGGTTTAATGAGATCAAACTTTCGCTCAGTAGGTTTGTTTGACTTAGTATAGGTAGAAAACATTTACTTATACCGACACAGACCAAAGACCCTGGAAGTCATTAGGAGTCATTCCACAGACTTCAATAGACTTTGTATCAGGCCTGTGGAACTGAGCACAAAGAACCGAAGATGTAAGCCTATACAGTGTTATAGACCAAAGATGGCAAATTAAAGGGGAAATCAAGATCAGTGGGGTAAATCATGTCCCAGGAAATTATTTTTCACTATTTAATGTGAACAAATAGGTATCTTGTTCACTTTAATTTCTGTTTATGGTTATAGTTCTTCTATTGAAAGAAGGGAACAAATACACTAATTAAACCCACTTTTCTAAATATAAATCTTAAGGCTGCTTTTTTTTCCATGCCACGATTCACAAGCCAGAGAAATGCTATACCCTTTTTAGGCTGCCCCAGTTAAAATTCTGAACACATCTTTCCTTATTATTGCTTTATTCTGTGGGTATGCTTCATAACACATAAAACAGTGGATTATTGTGAAAAGGAATATGAAGGATGTTTTGATTTTCTTATGAACCAGAAGGCACTTATTTCAGGACACTCCCCAAAATATGTACACATTAGACTTATGTTGGGAAGACTGTAAGCAAAAGGATGAGAGTTTAATTCTTAGATTATAATAATGACTGGGGTGTGGAAATATCATAGACTGTCTTTCATTACATCTCTGTTTAGGTCAGTTAGGCTGCCATAGGGTGTTTATTGATAACTTACTTCCCAAGTACTGTCTTAGTTCATCATTAGGGGCCTGATTCAGCAAGGTACTTAATCATACGCCTAAGTTTAACTGTGCAGGTAGTCCCATTGAAGTCAATGGAAGTACACATGTGCTTAATGTAAGGCACATGTTTAAGTGCACCGGGGATTTAAAGCTGCTCTTCTTCCAATTTCTTCAAAATGAGCTGTTCCTATCTGTCCTTCTCAGCCTTCCATATATTTTTGCAATCAATACCTATCTCCAACTTCTCACACTCACCCCAATTTAACTTCAAACTGCAACACTGACTGACAAATTAATTTACAATCTCATCTAGAACAGAACAATGGTTTAGTAGGAGATATCTTTAAAACTCCGTTCACAACAAAGGACCAGATTCTCAGCTGATCTAAATTGCTGTCGCTCCAAAGCATACATTTTATGTGTTGCAAGGCTCCAGTGGATCATTTCTGATTTACACCTGCTCAGGATTTAGCCCTAAATTATTCTGTTACCTGTTCAGACAATTTCATTCCAAAGCACTGGAAACAGTGATCTAAGAACAACTTATTTTCTACTTACATAATATTTCAGTTCCCACTGAAAACTCAGAACAAAATTAGAGCCATTAAAGACACTAACATCTGGATATTGAGGCAGATGATCTCTGTCGTGTAACTGGGGCCTGATATAATGCCAGTCTTTCCAGTGACTTCAATAGGCTTTGGATCAGACCCTTGATAATACTTCATTTGTGCCTAGACTTTTGTTTTAAATAAGACATAACTGGGTAAACTGTTTTTTCCCCAAGACAACAATGGGGAAATAAAATAAAATAAAAATTACTCCTGAACTTCCTTGCAAATGAGGTAATTTTATATCAGTTTTACAGATGGGAAACCTGAAACACAGAGAGAATATCTGGCTTGCTTAGTGTTGCACAGATAGTAAATGAAATCAGCATTAGTGTGGAGATAGCATCTGAAAACTGAGAAGAAAGATACCATGGAGATTTTTACACATACACAAACGTGATTCACTTTGATGAGTATACTGAATCAGTATTAGTTATATTTATTAAAATATAGTATTAAAATGCTAGTCTTGAATAAATCTTATGAACAGAAAGTGGCTGGAAGACTAACATACTAACTTCACTGAAGTGCATAATAAAGTGTAGACTTTATGGACAGGTAAATTGACATCAGATTCTGATACTCTTAATTTCAATGAGACTATGGCGGAGTAAGGAACTACTCAACATGTGTAAAGGTATCAAAATCAGGCTCTTGATGTCTTACAGAGTGTGGTCTTAGTTGCACCAGGTAGCACTTCCTAGTGTCAAATCCACAGAGCAGTATGGGCAGAATGACACTGTGTTTGATGATGATTATTAATTGTAATTTATATTACAGTAGCACTAAGGGGTTCTGATTGAGATCAGGGCCTCATGGTCCTTGACACTCCACATAAACATGGCAAGAGACAGTCCCTGGCCTGAAAAGCTTTTAATCTAAACAGGCAAAGGACATGAGAGAGAAATAATCATCCCCGTTTCACAAGTGGGGAGCTGAGCTGAAGAGAAATTAAGTATCTTGTTCAAGAGCACACACTGAGTTTGTAACACAGCCAAGAATTGAACCCAAGTCTTCTGAGTCCCAGCTTGGGTGACCAGATGTCCCAATTTTATAGGGACAGTCCCGATATTTGGGGTTATGTCTTATATAGACACCTATTACCCCCCCACACACACACCCTGTCCCAATTTTTCACACTTGCTGTCTGGTCACCCTAGTCCCAGTCCAGTGCTTTGACCACAAGATTATTATTAAAGGAGGCTGCTTGGGGCTCAGGTCAGAAAAATTCAAGACAGCTTTCCAATTACAAGTCCTGATCATTAATTTTCTCTGGCTTGTTTCAGAATCTCAAAGCTTCTAAACAGTCAAATTATATTAATTAAGGTTTTTATTAGTAAAGAACAAAACTATTTTAACACACACCCTATTCAGTGAAGAGAAAATTGGCACAAGACCACTCAAATGTTTCTGGTCAAGAGGCAATAAGAAAGAATGTTACTTCAATATTCATTGAAATGTGAAGGGGTTAATATTTGAAGTCTTCCACTTTATGCCAATTCACACATATCCCTAAGCTATGTCTTCACTGACAAAATCCTTCAAGTGACTTCCACTTCTAACCTCTAAGTGAAAAACTGTTTTTGTCTGTCTTTATCCTTCTGCACATTTTTTAAAAAAATCTGCATTCAATAGGAGATATTTTATAGTGCAAAGGCAGAAAATACCATCATATTGTGACCTGAGGAGCAATCTCTATATTAATAATCCTTTCCAAGTTTCAATAATACAGTTCCATATCTTATTGCTGCCATCTTGTGGAACAACTGGGGAACTAACATGAGCATACAGCTACCCATTTTTGAACCTGTCAATGGAAAAAGAAAAGGAGTACTTGTGGCACCTTAGAGACTAACAAATTTATTAGAGCATAAGCTTTTGTGAGCTACAGCTCACTTCGCTTATGCTCAAATAAATTTGTTAGTCTCTAAGGTGCCACAAGTACTCCTTTTCTTTTTGAAAATACAGACTAACACAGCTGCTACTCTGAAACCTGTCAGTGGAAAGTGTATGATGTCTGTCTCTGTTTTGAAGTTGGTAGTCCATTTGTGCCACTAATCTTTTTTTTATTATTATTATAATTTCAAAAGGGTACATAAGAAGGACAGCTTTTCTTATCAACTGAATATTTACTGTTATCAGCATGCCACTGGATTTCTAAACATAAAAAGCCGTCCCACCAAAGCCTTAGATGCTCTATTTTCAGTCCTTCCACTTGTTGGAATGTTTCATAATATTACTTATAAGCTAAGCCATGTCCAGATCAGATGAAACTGGAAAGAGTGAACATAGAAAAATTTGATGATTGTACTAAAAAGTGATATTCTCATACTCTATTATTAATCGAAATAGTTTGTAATAAAGGTGGCAGTGAGCAGTCTCAGTGGTTGGTCAGGGCATCAGCCTACATATCTGATCTATTTGAAGACATCCACTAAAATATATCACATTAATAAAATGGTTTATGATTTTACCTTGCCGTGTTTCCACAAATTTCCCTTGCCATTTTTATGTATGCCTTAATAAAGCTAGGCAACATTTTTCAACCCAATCTTCTTCCAATGAAACAGAGAGATTTGGCAACACAAAGTTTTTGCAAATTCGTGTTAATTTCACTGAATTTGTTCTGGTAAAAAAGATATTGATTCTTTGATTCAGAATGATTTCTCATTTGATATTTCCTTTAATTTTATTTTTAAAACATTTAAAAATGCTCAAAATCAAAATGAAATGTTTCATGCAACCGAAAATGAAGTTTGTTTAAAAAACAAATGTTTTGATTCACTGAAAAATTTCAAAATGACTTTTTTCTGAACTGAAAAATCCATTATTAGCCTTGGCTAATGTTCGACAATTATTATTAATGGACAAAATTTTCAGTTGATATAAATTAATATACCTCCACTGACTTCAATGGCTTGTTCAATGAACAAGCTGAGGATCTAGCCCTTGAAATCCTCACTTAGTTTGGACTCCAGCCCAGATAAGGCCAAACTGCTGCTGGAGATAAATTAACAAATCTAGATTTGGCTCATTGATAATAACCATGTAATAAAATATTATTGATAATAAGAATACCATGTCCTCTGTACGCCAGTCTCTCCTTGTATTTGATCCTTCAATCAGCTGGATTTGTCACCTCAAACATTTCCAACTGCATGTCTAAAAAGAGGCTTATTTGATCAGGATTCACTGGAGAATCAAACTGAAGGACAGCATGGGATAGCAGGGGTAGTCAATTATTTTTTGTCAAGGTCCAAATGTCTTGGTCAAGGTATAGTCAAAGTTCAATCCCCAGAGAAAACACCTTAAAACCCCCAACAATAATGATAGTAATAAGTTCATAAAAAGATTTCGGGGACCATTCAAAAGCATCGGTGGTATGGATTTGTCCTGCAGTCTTAACTACCCTGGGATAGGGCAGGGTAAAAATTCTGTGTACAATAGTAGGAATGGTTTTGCTATTACTCTCTAAATACAGCTAAACTGTCTCATTCAGAGATGGCTTACACCTGGATCTGTCAATATTTCGGAAGAGTAAAGTATTGGCCTGTAGATGGGATCAGATTTCAGAAGCTGCTCGTATCTTCCCTGCAAACCCACCCATATGTTCCCATCCCCACTTCAAATTACAGAAGTGGAACACTGTTCTGTATTATCAGTATGTTTATCCAGGAACAATGCATAGACATTTTAAAAGTTAACTAATCTAATTTTGTTTACCCAAGGCCTCTTTCCTTGGTTATAATTATGATAATTACTAATGGAAACTGCGTGATCATGGGAGACTAACTTCCCAGATATAGACTGGAGGACCAGTGCTAGTAATAATAATAGGGCTCAGATTTTCCTAGATGCGATAGCTGATGGATTCCTTCATCAAGTAGTTGCTGAACCGACTAGAGGGGATGCCATTTTAGATTTAATTTTGGTGAGTAGCGAGGACCACATAGAAGAAATGGTTGTAGGGGACAATCTTGGCTCAAGTGATCATGAACTAATTCAGTTCAAACTAAATGGAAGGATTAACAAAAATAAATCTGCAACTAGAGTTTTTGATTTCAAAAGGGCTGACTTTCAAAAATTAAGGAAATTAGTTAGGGAAGTGGATTGGACTGAAGAACTTATGGATCTAAAGGTAGAGGAGGCCTGGGATTACTTTAAATCAAAGCTGCAGAAGCTATCGGAAGCCTGTATCCCAAGAAAGGGGAAAAAATTCATAGGAAGGAGTTGTAGATCAAGCTGGATGAGCAAGCATCTTAGAGAGGTGATTAAGAAGAAGCAGAAAGCATACAGGGAGTGGAAGATGGGAGGGATCAGCAAGGAAAGCTACCTAACTGAGATCAGAACATGTAGGGATAAAGTGAGACAGGCTAAAAGTCGAGTAGAGTTGGAGCTTGCAAAGGGAATTAAAACCAATAGTAAAAGGTTCTATAGCCATATAAATAAGAAGAAAACTAAGAAAGAAGAAGTGGGGTCACTAAATACTGAGGATGGAGTGGAGGTTAAAGATAATCTAGGCATGGCCCAATATCTAAACAAATACTTTGCCTCAGTCTTTAATAAGGCTAAAGAGAATCTTAGGGATAATGGTAGCATGACAAATGGAAATGAGGATATGGAGGTAGATATTACCATATCTGAGGTAGAAGCGAAACTGAAACAGCTTAATGGGACTAAATCGGGGGGCCCAGATAATCTTCATCCAAGAATATTAAAGCAATTGGCATCTGAAATTATAAGCCCATTAGCAAGAATTTTTAATGAATCTGTAAACTCAGGAGTAGTACCGAATGATTGGAGAATTGCTAATACAGTTCCTATTTTTAAGAAAGGAAAAAAATGTGATCCGGGTAACTACAGGCTAGTTAGTTTGACATCTGTAGTATGCAAGGTTCTGGAAAAAATTTTGAAGGAGAAATTAGTTAAGGACATTGAAGTCAATGGTAAATGGGACAAAATACAACATGGTTTTACAAAAGGTAGATCGTGCCAAACCAACCTAATCTCCTTTTTTGAAAAAGTAACAGATTTTTTAGATAAAGGCAATGCAGTGGATCTAATTTACCTAGATTTCAATAAGGCATTTGATACCGTGCCACATGGGGAATTATTAGTTAAATTGGAGAAAATGGGGATCAATATGAACATCAAAAGGTGGATAAGGAATTGGTTAAAGGGGAGATTGCAAAGGGTCCTACTGAAAGGCGAACTGTCAGGCTGGAGGGAGGTTACCAGTGGAGTTCCTCAGGGATCGGTTTGGGGACCAATCTTATTTAATCTTTTTATTACTGACCTTGGCACAAAAAGTGGGAGTGTGCTAATAAAGTTTGCAGATGATACAAAGCTGGGAGTTGCCAATTCAGAGAAGGATCGGGATATTATACAGGAGGATCTGGATGACCTTGTAAACTGGAGTAATAGTAATAGGATGAAATTTAATAGTGAGAAGTGTAAGGTTCTGCATTTAGGGATTAATAACAAGAATTTTAGTTATAAGTTGGGGATGCATCAATTAGAAGTAACGGAAGAGGAGAAGGACCTTGGAGTATTGGTTGATCATAGGATGACTATGAGCTGCCAATGTGATATGGCTGTGAAAAAAGCTAATGCGGTTTTGGGATGCATCAGGAGAGGCAGTTCCAGTAGGGAGAAGGAGGTTTTAGTACCATTATACAAGGCACTGGTGAGACCTCACCTAGAATACTGTGTGCAGTTCTGGACTCCCATGTTTAAAAAGGATGAATTCAAACTGGAGCAGGTACAGAGAAGGGCTACTAGGATGATCCGAGGAATGGAAAACTTGTCTTATGAAAGGAGACTTAAGGAGCTTGGGTTGTTTAGCCTAACTAAAAGAAGGTTGAGGGGAGATATGATTGCTCTCTATAAATATATCAGAGGGATAAATACAGGAGAGGGAGAGGAATTATTTAAGCTCAGCACCAATGTGGAGACAAGAACAAATGGGTATAAACTGGCCACCAGGAAGTTTAGACTTGAAATCAGACGAAGGTTTTTAACCATCAGAGGAGTGAAGTTTTGGAATAGCCTTCCAAGGGAAGCAGTGGGGGCAAAAGATCTATCTGGTTTTAAGATTCTACTTGATAAGTTTATGGAGGAGATGGTATGATGGGATAATGGGATTTTGGTAAGTAATTGATCTTTCAATATTCAGGGTAAATAGGACTAATCCCCTGAGATGGAATATTAAATGGATGGGATCCGAGTTACCCAGGAAAGAATTTTCTGTAGTATCTGGCTGGTGAATCTTGCCCATATGCTCAGGGTTTATCTGATTGCCATATTTGGGGTCGGGAAGGAATTTTCCTCCAGGGCAGATTGGAGAGGTCCTGGAGGTTTTTCGCCTTCCTCTGTAGCATGGAGCATGGGTGATTTGAGGGAGGCTTCTCTGCTCCTTGAAGTCTTTAAACCATGATTTAAGGACTTCAATAGCTCAGATATAGGTGAGGTTTTTCGTAGGAGTGGGTGGGTGAGATTCTGTGGCCTGCGCTGTGCAGGAGGTCGGACTAGATGATCAGAATGGTCCCTTCTGACTTTAGTATCTATGAGTCTATGAATCTGTAAAACATTTATTTGTTTAAAGCGGAAAACAAATTAATAGATTCCCCATGTCCCTCTCCTCTATATGAGCGTATGCTCTTTGATACTCGGGTTTGATCACAAACTAAAGAGTTTTTTTTTGGGAGCTCCTTGTTATAAAGTGAGTGGGAATTCATAAAATTACTGAAAAAGTAGATGAATTTGCACATCCTCTGTTTTATGTTCTTCTCAGTGCAGCTGCCTATAACCATACTAAAGTAAAGCTTTCTCTACATCTAGATGGATATCTCCCCATAGACTAAGAAAAGGGGCCACCATCCATGGCAATTCTGGAATAAAGATGGGAGGATCTTATGAAATGTTTTGATAGAATAGAATTTGATGACAATGATATTGGAAGTTGGCCAGTTTAGTTAAGATGATTTTTACAATTCATACTACAATAGTAAGACTTTCCCCATTTTTTGACCTCATCAACCCCAGGGAAGAAACATTATCTATAAGACTGTCATTTTACATGGCTGAGGATAGTAGGATAATTTTAATATCCCATTGAAATATTATTATTTTCTTGCTTGCTTCCATCGTGGTCCTTCTCCAGCTATTGCGGATAGATTCATTTATGAATGCAAATAGACTGCTCTCTGGAAATACCGTACTGTTCTCTTTTGTATCATTAGTCTTTTAACTTTCCACTCCCATTACTCTGGTTCTTGCAGCATGAAATGTTTGATTGCAATTAAATGTTTAAAATGCCAAAAGGTTGCATTAGAATCGGAGGGGGAAAAGGCCATAGGAAATTCTCATTTCCCAGCAAAGCCTATTTACAGGAAATCTTTGCCTCTGCAATTATCAGTTACACAAAGTTCAAGTCTAATTTCACAATGGTCAACTCTCCAAAGATTAATGAAAATGTGACTCCGAGGAAAGGAAAGCAGCGAGAGAAACTTAAAAGTAAATGCTTTGGTGATGTGGGCAAATGATTAAGATCTCACTAAATAGGTAAAAATCATATTTAAAGCTTCTTTCCTTGCTGGTACCATATTGCCCAGGGATTGCAAAGGTTTCAGAACAGCATCTCATAGGTGAGGGTTCAGAATGAAATTGCAGCCTGAAGTTTGAATGTCCTTCCTTTGTTAGTTTAAATGAAACCCTTTCCATTTTCTTTATAGAATGTGGGATTAATGATACAGCTCAATTGTTCCATTCACACATACACAACAGTATTTCTTGCAACACCCCTATTCTTTTTCCTCTCATTATCTAATATCCAACTAAGCTGATATTACACCCCAAACCACTAACCCCCTGTTCCCAATCTAGTTCCCAGCATACTTCATTCTTGTCTCCTTTTTTTGACCCCAGTGTGCTTTTACCTTCATTCCCTTAAGATGTGGCCCCAGGTGGTTGGCACTCTCTTTAATGGGTTTTCTTTTGCAGATCCCTGATATGAATCCAAGTGCTCAATTAACAGGGAAAATCCAAATTACCAGCACATTTGCAGTTTCTGTTAGAGTTTTAAAAATGGACACTTTGGGAAGGGGATTGGGCAGAGGGGTTTGTATTACATTACTACCTGAAGTGCTTTGCTTTTCCTTCCTATGTTCTATATGAAAAACCTATAAACTTTAACAGTATTTCAATGTCGTCATTTTCTAATTAGGTTTTTTCATGAGTAGAAAAAGAGAAAATGAAAGTAAGTACTGTATATCACAGAAGTCTCAAACATGTTTTTTGAAATTGTGCTGAGCACAAATTGACTCTGTCTTCACTTACAATTAAAACATTTCCAGCCTTGATGGAACTACATCCACTGCTCCTACCCACTGTCAGCAGTTGGTATATTCCCTAGTGTATCTGAAGGATTGAGTCATAAATTCACACATGTAGTATGGAATGCTCTTCGCAATTTAAAATAAAGGTAATACTATGCAAGCTAGCTAAACTTGCTTGTAAAACTGAATTTAGTCATATGAAGTGGAAATCCATCAACTTCATGAAAAAACTCGTGAAGGCAACTCGCATCTTTTCATGTATTTATACCTGTTCCTATATTTTCCACTCCATGCATCTGATGAAGTGGGTTCTAGCCCATGAAAGCTTATGCCCAAATAAATTCGTTAGTCTCTAAGGTGCCACAAGGACTCCTCATTGTTTTGCTGATAAGACTAACATGGCTACCACTCTGAAACCTGTATTTTATTTGTCTAGATTAGGTCAAAGGACAGGAACACTGCATCCAGAATCTCAAGATTCCTTCTATGCATCCACTACAAGAACAGTTAAAGTTGTGGTATCACCATTACAGATTCAGAAATTTAGACCTCATCTGTAGGAGGTATGGTTGAGGATAATAAAATGAATCTTGCCACAGGACTCATGGGGACCATGTAATTCTCACTGTGAGGTCCTTTCCATCGTAAATGATGCATATTTTCAATTACTTTAAGAAAAAAAATGGATATATATCTCTCTTTTCATTTTCTGGTAAAGAAGAAATTATACCTGATCCTGCAATCAAAACTCCAATTAACTTAATTATAAGTGTTGCCTGAGGCCCCAATCCTGCAAATACTTTTGGACTTGCTCAACTTTATAAGCATGAAAGCTAAGGATCAGTGCCTGATTAATGACAGCAGGGTAGGGCTCTATATTTAAATCACATCTTAGCTGGCAAAACATAAATCTTGTTTCAACATGATGTGATGTGAAGTAGCGGAGGTTTTTTTCCATCTCTCCAGTGATTCAGGGTTTTCTTATGAAAAAGCTGAAAATCCTGTTCAATCTTAACTACCAATAGATTATAGCTGATAACATCTCATTTAGCTCAGCTTTGAACTTTAATGGAAGAATTGCGTCTGCTCCTTTTTCAAGCAGTAATTAATGAGGACATTTACGATGGTTCCATCTATTTTATTTAAAAAATTACAATAAATATTCTATAGAGTCTAAGATTGCAACACAACTGTTTTTTTTTAATTTTTGCAAATATGCTTTTCACAAAACAGGGACATACTCCGGGAAAATTATGTTTGTTAACAAAATGCAGCACTGATATGAAGCCAGAAGCATCACCAGCAAAGATGCAATTGCCACAAAGACAGCAGTTAGCAAGCACAATATTTTGTTGTTCACTGACGCTAAAAGGAACCTTTAAAAATAAAAAATGTAATTTTGATAAAAGGTGTTTTCAGTACATATTCCAGATTAATTCTTTGTTCTATGTGGATAAAATTCATGTCTGTGCAGAGAACCAGTACAAGGACCATGAGCCACACACATCTCACTTAAGCCCTTGAAATAGGCTTAAATACGTGGATATATAGTATTATGTAAATTTAGATACAAGGCTAATGTGAATATGAATTCAAGTAAAATAATTAACTTCAAAATGCTGAACAGAGAATTAGACATAATGGAGATACAGTGGGCCAGATCCAGAAGTAGCCCTATTGGTTTCACAGAGCTCTCTGATGATATATACCAGCTGAGGATATGAACCAGAAACTCCCCATACATGTCCGTCCTTTCCAATTAATGCCAGCATTCTGTAGCTGATGCTAACCTTCATGAACAACAGATATTCAGTTCACTCTAGTGGATTATTATTTGTTATATGCAGTGTTTTTGAAGCCATGTCGGTCCCTATATATTAGAGACACAAGATGGATGAGGTAATGTATTTTATTGGACATTTGTCTCCCTCACTAACAGAAGTTGGTCCAATAAAAAGATTTCACCTCAACCCCCTTGTCTCTCTATTATTTGTTAAACATAGAATGAAATCCTGGCTCCACTGAATTCAATGGGAATTTTGCCACTGATTTCAATGGGGTCAGGATTTCACTCATACAGCACACACGGAGTTTATAACACTAAATTTGATATGCAGCTTGACCTTTCCTGCCATATCTCCATTTCTTCTACAGACTTCTTTAAAAAGAAGATTTCAGCTGGGCATAGCACCTACTGATGACTCACCAACGTTAGTCTGCAGTGCAGGCAGCATTTCCTCTTGTGTATATTGAATGTTATAAAATGTCCTCAGGCATTCTACTCTTATGGATTGTGCTTTAATAACTGCTGGTGAAAGGCTGTCATGGGTCAAACCTTAAATTATTTTCCTGGCCAGTGGTTTGTATCATTACTGCCAATATATTCCCTATTATGAATTGTTTTTTCTAATTTACTTTTAATTAGGACTTTGCCTATAAACTTTGCAAGTGTGTCATCTGAATTACATGTCTCTTATCTTTCCCTGTTCTATTACCCAAAACTATTCACATAATTTAGGATGATATCCTGGCTCTACCAAAGTCAATGGCAAATACCATTTCAGTGGAACCAGAATTTCATCCTTGGAATTTTTATCACTTTCTAAAGTATTACTTTGGTTTTTTTAAAAATGAGATAGCCATATATCTACATTACCCATTCTACATGCAAATTGGGTAGTCATCCATACACATGCTACCATCTGTGCTTGTAATTAATTATGGATGCAAAAATGAACACTCAGTTGAGACCTTTTTAATTCTGTTTCAGAGTAGCAGCCGTGTTAGCCTGTATTCGCAAAAAGAAAAGGAGTACTTGCGGCACACCTTAGAGACTAACAAATTTATTTGAGCGTAAGTTTTCGTGAGCTACAACTGCATCCGATGAAGTGAGCTATAGCTCACGAAAGCTTATGCTCAAACAAATTTGTTAGTCTCTAAGGTGCCACAAGTACTCCTTTTCTTTTTTAATCCTGTGTCTTTCTATGGCAATTGTCTCCATTCTTTTTTTTTAATGTTGAGGTGAACAAGTTTTTGCTTTTCTGTATGTAATCATCAAAATATTTTAGGAGCCTCTTTTATTTTAGCATTTTACTCTCTTGTATAAGTCTCTCATTCTTCCCTTTGCTTTTCTTAACGTTTTGCATCATTTTAATATCATTCTATGGCTTTTCTTTATGCTCCCCATTCAATCACATTAATGAGTGAAGAATTTATTTGTCTTGTTTTCTGATTTTTTTTTATCATCCTTACTTTCTTTGACCTCATCTACTTACAATACCGCAGTTTAGTTCAGGTATAAGTTTGCACTCTTCATGTGTTTTGATTTAGGTTAGGTTCCCTCCATCGTGTTGCTTCCTGTGATCAAGCATTTTATAGTAAAAGCCTCCAGAATTATTTTTTATTAATAATAATGATTCTTATTCTCAACTATATTTCTTACAGGAGATAATGTTCTTGAATCAACCACATGCTCTCCTTCACCTCAAAAACAACTCTTCCTAAACCCTTCCAAACAATCTAGGTCAGAGGTTTACAAACTTTTTTCATTTGTGAACCCCTAAAAATTTTCAAATGGAGGTGCAGAGCCCTTTGGAAAACTTAGACATAGTCTGCAGACCCCCAAAGATCTGCAAACCAGAGTCTGAAAACTATTAATCTAGGTTGCTCAACTATTTAAGCCTTATTTTTTGCCTCCACCAGACTTAATTTAAGCCCCTGATGCACCTACCCTTATTGAACCTCTTATTTCCTTCCTCATGCTTTCTGAATATATAAATATGAACTTCATATTATCTGAATGGAATTTAACTCTATTTTCTGACATTTTCCATTTTTACTTTATTTTAAACCTTTTATTATGTCACCTGTTTATCATACTATATATACCGCTCTTGTTTTACTGCCTGTTTGTTCTAGCTGTTCTTTCCTTCTCATGCTTATCACAGAACCTCCCATATTTTTTTATCCCCTTTGGCTCTACTATGAATTCTCTCACATGTTTCTATCTGGTCTCTCACCAGAACATTGGCAGCCCTTCAATTCAAATATATCCCATCCCACCTACACTGATTCCATCTGTTCCAAAAAGAGACTTCATGCCCAACACCTGCTTATCAGTTATTCTGACATGCATTTTTGTGCTTAAACTCCCTTCCCAAAGTCTTATTATTTCTGAACAATTGCACTTGCAGTCATGTACTTTAGCTCACTTTTTCATACCATATCCTGTTGTACCTTGTTTTATCCAATGTCCTCCTCAGTGGACTGAAATAAAAAACTCTATAGCTATTACCAGAAGCATTTCTACCAGTGGTATAAATTCTCTTTTTTTGACATCCAAGACCTGGTCAATAATAAAAAACTTAGGACCATGATTACATATATTATGAATATTTTAAAGAAAAACATCTTCTTATCAGCATTATTACCACTTAACTATTTTTTTTCTTAAGTCCAGTTCTGCTTCCCTTTACATAGAGAATTGCTGCTTCACTTCTTTAAGTCCTTCCATTCTGCTTGCTTTCTCATCCTAGGCTTTTAAGTGAAATGGACGACTCAGTGGTATTCAAAAATTTCTCTGAGTTTTTAGCCTTTTCTCTTTTGGACAACCAATTTTTTCCTCTCTTGGCCATAATGTCTGAGGAACTTTTAACCTTCCCTGTCCCCAAATTACACTGACTGGATCTGACCATGATGGCTTCTTTGTTACACACGCATGAAACGTCTTCTCTTGAATGTAAGTGGACAGTCTTTTAGATGTCGTTATTCAAGCAATATGACATTTTGCATCGCTAGCAAATTATAGGTTCATATTATTTGAATGTAAATGAAGACCGTAGAAACACAAGAGAAATATAATGGGACTTAATGTGATGATAGGATAGACAATCAATACTCCAACACTGTCCCCATACGATGCCTTCACAAAACTTAGAGTTAGATGGAGGCTATAATTTTCAAAAGCACCCAAATCCTATTTTCAAAAAAATGATGTAGGCCTTTAGGAAACTACATTTCACTGAAAGTCAGTAGGACTCAAGTCCTAAAAGCCTAAGACACTTTTGAAAATGGGACTTTGACTACTAAAAAATGTAAATGCTTTTGAAAATTTTACCCCAAATAACTCACACAATTAAAATAAACAGTACATAGGTATTCACTAGATTGATTTGAAAATGAAAGTCTAGTTTTCTGCACAATTCCTAAAGTTTCATACACCAATGGCTGCAAAGGACACCTGGAACTAAAAGAAAATGGAACCACAGATTAGGAAAGAACACAATCAAACACAGAGCTGACTCTAAACACAAATTTACAAGAACTTGCAGTTGTGAGAAAAATGACACATAACCTACCTTAACATCAATAACCATAGCAGTTCTGTTCTATGGAGCAGTATGTTTGTTTAAATAAATAAAATATAATCTGACTTTCTTAATTTTGTTCCAACACAAGCACAATGTAGTCTGTGCATTAAATTGTTTCCTATCCTCACAGCCTTGATTAATCAATTTACACCATCTACAGCATCAGCCTGATTGCAATACCATGACTTAATCAGTATTAATATTGTAATCTGGACTGCAACATTCACAAAAATAAAAGCATCAAATAGCCCTGTCTGGGCCAATGGTGCCTATCTGTGCCAAATGGAAGAAAAAAAACTATGCCATTTGGGTTTTATGTAACAGATACACATGATTCAAACATGACTGAAAATATTACTTTTCAACAAAATTATATTACAACCTTTATTAGCCATCTGTGGTTCACAACATCACTATGCTGATTTTATCTAGCACAGAAGATAACACCGCACGTGAGAAAAATGTTGCATGATATTCTAGATAAGTTTATATTGATAATGAAATAGCTGCCTAAAAAAAAAAAGGACACTGCCACATATTGTGCCGTGTAGATCTATGCATGGATGGGACCCACTGTGAGCAGATCTTCCTTATTCTACACAGACTGGGCCCTCAGCTGTTCCCATGGCATTATCTGCCTCCCACCTGGATTCTGCATTGGTCTGTCCCAGTGATCTGGGACTCACATGGCAGAAGGTGGGGTAGATTGTGCAGGCCAAAGGGAGGTGTGGACAAGGAAGAGCTGGGGGACATATCCTCCTTCTTCTGATCTCACAGAAATTAGTCAGAAGTGTTGATAGAATAGAATCTGGCATTATTCTTTCACTAGAGCCCTATGTGATCCGTGGGGCAGTCACACTTTTAGGAGTGGCCCTCTCAGAATGGTTCCAATGGCAACATGTTGCCAAGTAGCCAGGCAGGTGGAGTGCAAATGTAGAGCCCCCAGGCCTCTGCAGAGAGGATCCCGGCTTCCCAGGGTTCTGCAGGCACCAGTTTTGGGGACGGACCCCATGGCCTTTTCCACGAGAGGACTCTGCTACCTAATGGGACACCATGTGGGAATCTCTGTAAAAAGATCGGTTTCAGAGTAGCAGCCGTGTTAGTCTGTATTCGCAAAAAGAAAAGGAGTACTTGTGGCACCTTAGAGACTAACAAATTTATTAGAGCATAAGCTTTCGTGAGCTACAGCTCACTTCATCGGATGCATTTGGTGGAAAAAACAGAGGAGAGATTTATATACACACACACAGAGAACATGAAACAATGGGTTTATCATACACACTGTAAGGAGAGTGATCACTTAAGATAAGCCATCACCCACAGCAGGGGGGGGAAAGGAGGAAAACCTTCCATGGTGACAAGCAGGTAGGCTAATTCCAGCAGTTAACAAGAATATCAGAGGAACAGTGGGGGGTGGGGTGGGGGGGAGAAATACCATGGGGAAATAGTTTTACTTTGTGTAATGACTCATCCATTCCCAGTCTCTATTCAAGCCTAAGTTAATTGTATCCAGTTTGCAAATTAATTCCAATTCAGCAGTCTCTCGTTGGAGTCTGTTTTTGAAGCTTTTTTGTTGAAGTATAGCCACTCTTAGGTCTGTGATCGAGTGACCAGAGAGATTGAAGTGTTCTCCAACTGGTTTTTGAATGTTATAATTCTTGACGTCTGATTTGTGTCCATTCATTCTTTTACGTAGAGACTGTCCAGTTTGGCCAATGTACATGGCAGAGGGGCATTGCTGGCACATGATGGCATATATCACATTGGTAGATGCGCAGGTGAACGAGCCTCTGATAGTGTGGCTGATGTGATTAGGCCCTATGATGGTATCCCCTGAATAGATATGTGGACAGAGTTGGCAACGGGCTTTGTTGCAAGGATAGGTTCCTGGGTTAGTGGTTCTGTTGTGTGGTGTGTGGTTGCTGGTGAGTATTTGCTTCAGATTGGGGGGCTGTCTGTAAGCAAGGACTGGTCTATCTCCCAAGATCTGAGAGAGCGATGGCTCGTCCTTCAGGATAGGTTGTAGATCCTTGATGATGCGTTGGAGAGGTTTTAGTTGGGGGCTGAAGGTGATGGCTAGTGGCGTTCTGTTGTTTTCTTTGTTGGGCCTGTCCTGTAGTAGGTGACTTCTGGGTACTCTTCTGGCTCTGTCAATCTGTTTCTTCACTTCAGCAGGTGGGTATTGTAGTTGTAGGAATGCATGATAGAGATCTTGTAGGTGTTTGTCTCTGTCTGAGGGGTTGGAGCAAATGCGGTTATATCGTAGCGCTTGGCTGTAGACAATGGATCGAGTGGTATGATCTGGATGAAAGCTAGAGGCATGTAGGTAGGAATAGCGGTCAGTAGGTTTCCGATATAGGGTGGTGTTTATGTGACCATCGCTTATTAGCACCGTAGTGTCCAGGAAGTGGATCTCTTGTGTGGACTGGTCCAGGCTGAGGTTGATGGTGGGATGGAAATTGTTGAAATCATGGTGGAATTCCTCAAGAGCTTCTTTTCCATGGGTCCAGATGATGAAGATGTCATCAATGTAGCGCAAGTAGAGTAGGGGCATTAGGGGACGAGAGCTGAGGAAGCGTTGTTCTAAGTCAGCCATAAAAATGTTGGCATACTGTGGGGCCATGCGGGTACCCATCGCAGTGCCGCTGATTTGAAGGTATACATTGTCACCAAATGTGAAATAGTTATGGGTCAGGACAAAGTCACAAAGTTCTGCCACCAGGTTAGCCGTGACAGTATCGGGGATACTGTTCCTGACGGCTTGTAGTCCATCTTTGTGTGGAATGTTGGTGTAGAGGTTGGTGTAGAGGTAGTTTACAAAAACTAGACAAGCCATTTACAAAACACACTTTGCTTCTCTACAAAAGAAAAAGGACACTAAGCTATCTAAACTACTATATGCCACAAGGGGCCACAACAATGGTTCCCGTAACCCACCGAGCAATATTGTTAATCTATCCAACTATACTCTTAGCCCAGCGGAAGAATCTGTCCTATCTCGGGGCCTCTCCTTTTGCCCCTCCACCCCCACGAACATGATACAGTTCTGTGGTGACCTAGAATCCTATTTTCGACATCTCAGACTCAAGGAATATTTCCAACACACCTCTGACCAACATATTAACCCACAGAGACCTTCCTGCCAACACTACAAAAAGAAGGATTCTGGGTGGACTCCTCCTGAAGGTCGAAACAGCAGCCTGGATTTCTACATAGACTGCTTCCGCCGACGTGCACGAGCTGAAATTGTGGAAAAGCAGCATCGCTTACCCCATAACCTCAGCCATGCAGAACACAGTGCCATCCACAGCCTCAGAAACAACTCTGACATCATAATCAAAAAGGCTGACAAAGGAGGTGCTGTCGTCATCATGAATAGGTCGGAGTATGAACAAGAGGCTACTAGGCAGCTCTCCAACACCACTTTCTACAAGCCATTACCCTCTGATCCCACTGAGAGTTACCAAAAGAAACTACAGCATTTGCTCAAGAAACTCCCTGAAAAAGCACAAGAACAAATCCGCACAGACACACCCCTGGAGCCCCGACCTGGGGTATTCTATCTGCTACCCAAGATCCATAAACCTGGAAATCCTGGATGCCCCATCATCTCAGGCATTGGCACCCTGACAGCAGGATTGTCTGGCTATGTAGACTCCCTCCTCAGGCCCTTCGTTACCAGCACTCCCAGCTATCTTCGAGACACCACCGATTTCCTGAGGAAACTACAGTCCATTGGTGATCTTCCTAAAAACACCATCCTAGCCACTATGGATGTAGAAGCCCTCTACACCAACATTCCACACAAAGATGGACTACAAGCCGTCAGGAACAGTATCCCCGATACTGTCACGGCTAACCTGGTGGCAGAACTTTGTGACTTTGTCCTGACCCATAACTATTTCACATTTGGTGACAATGTATACCTTCAAATCAGCGGCACTGCGATGGGTACCCGCATGGCCCCACAGTATGCCAACATTTTTATGGCTGACTTAGAACAACGCTTCCTCAGCTCTCGTCCCCTAATGCCCCTACTCTACTTGCGCTACATTGATGACATCTTCATCATCTGGACCCATGGAAAAGAAGCTCTTGAGGAATTCCACCATGATTTCAACAATTTCCATCCCACCATCAACCTCAGCCTGGACCAGTCCACACAAGAGATCCACTTCCTGGACACTACGGTGCTAATAAGCGATGGTCACATAAACACCACCCTATATCGGAAACCTACTGACCGCTATTCCTACCTACATGCCTCTAGCTTTCATCCAGATCATACCACTCGATCCATTGTCTACAGCCAAGCGCTACGATATAACCGCATTTGCTCCAACCCCTCAGACAGAGACAAACACCTACAAGATCTCTATCATGCATTCCTACAACTACAATACCCACCTGCTGAAGTGAAGAAACAGATTGACAGAGCCAGAAGAGTACCCAGAAGTCACCTACTACAGGACAGGCCCAACAAAGAAAACAACAGAACGCCACTAGCCATCACCTTCAGCCCCCAACTAAAACCTCTCCAACGCATCATCAAGGATCTACAACCTATCCTGAAGGACGAGCCATCGCTCTCTCAGATCTTGGGAGATAGACCAGTCCTTGCTTACAGACAGCCCCCCAATCTGAAGCAAATACTCACCAGCAACCACACACCACACAACAGAACCACTAACCCAGGAACCTATCCTTGCAACAAAGCCCGTTGCCAACTCTGTCCACATATCTATTCAGGGGATACCATCATAGGGCCTAATCACATCAGCCACACTATCAGAGGCTCGTTCACCTGCGCATCTACCAATGTGATATATGCCATCATGTGCCAGCAATGCCCCTCTGCCATGTACATTGGCCAAACTGGACAGTCTCTACGTAAAAGAATGAATGGACACAAATCAGACGTCAAGAATTATAACATTCAAAAACCAGTTGGAGAACACTTCAATCTCTCTGGTCACTCGATCACAGACCTAAGAGTGGCTATACTTCAACAAAAAAGCTTCAAAAACAGACTCCAACGAGAGACTGCTGAATTGGAATTAATTTGCAAACTGGATACAATTAACTTAGGCTTGAATAGAGACTGGGAATGGATGAGTCATTACACAAAGTAAAACTATTTCCCCATGGTATTTCTCCCCCCCACCCCACCCCCCACTGTTCCTCTGATATTCTTGTTAACTGCTGGAATTAGCCTACCTGCTTGTCACCATGGAAGGTTTTCCTCCTTTCCCCCCCCTGCTGTGGGTGATGGCTTATCTTAAGTGATCACTCTCCTTACAGTGTGTATGATAAACCCATTGTTTCATGTTCTCTGTGTGTGTGTATATAAATCTCTCCTCTGTTTTTTCCACCAAATGCATCCGATGAAGTGAGCTGTAGCTCACGAAAGCTTATGCTCTAATAAATTTGTTAGTCTCTAAGGTGCCACAAGTACTCCTTTTCTTTTTGTAAAAAGATCCTCATTGAGATCCTCTACTTTTGATATGTTTTTGCCATGGGAGAGGATGATCTCGGACAGTGCTAGGTAATTAAGGCCCAAAATTTAGATTTGTAAGAAAAAAGTGTACAGAATTATTAACATAAATATTTTGTTTTTGTTTGGATTTCCACACTCTGGGCCCTGAACATTTTAGCTTTGTGTTAGCGGATCATGGGCAGGCTATTTTTGATTAATGGAGCACTGCAGGGTGGAGGCCTATTTTTGTGGAATGTTTAATTCAATAACTGGCTGCATTTAATCTATGTCACGTACCCAGATGCTATGACACTGGGTACACAACAAATCATTAATTAAATAAATGGTGCTTGAGAATCAGGTAGAGAATAGATATTTTCTCTTATCACGATTGTATTACTGCAGTGACAAGCTGAGCCTGACCTAGAGGAGTTTTTACCGATGTTCCACTTAAAAAGGTACAAACAATTAAATTGCAGAATTTCTGAGTGGCATCCTAACTTTTCTCCAAGTCCTTGCTAGCTCTCCCAGCTGTGAATGTCACAGCACTGATAATAATTAAAAATAATATCTGGGAGAGAACAGAAACCTTGCTGAAGTAGAAGTCATTAGAGAAAGAAAAAAGTCTCAGTCTTAAATAAACTGAATCAATTTTATAGAGAACATGCAAAGACAAGAAATTAACAGTTAGGGACAATTTTTGAACAGGCTTGTCCTAAGCATTAAGCAGAGCTGATGTTCATTTTCATCCATTTCAATAACATTTACATGGGCCTTATTCTCTCTTCCTGTCTCTTCAAAATAAAGGAAAAAGCTGTAGTCATCTCAAAAATCTTGTTACCTTTTAAGCAGAGCTTCATGATCTTTGATACTTGGTCCTACATTTCTGAGCCTTTCTCAGCTTCAATGGTTTGAGAAAAGCACAAGGCAGAGAGGACAGTCTCTGGGTTTTGATGGGACTCAGTAGGGCACTTTTGATTAAAAGAATTCAGAGTACCTAAAACCACCTTGAAAAAACTAAGATGGGAGGCAAGTCTTATTAGAAAATACTGAAGAGTTAAAAAGATTAGAAAGGTAACCTCTCTAAAACAAGTAATACTAGATTTGGTTTGTAAGTGGTGCTGACCTTGTAAACGGAATCCTTAACTCGAGAGGAGTCTGAAAGAAACATCCGAAAAGGGGATATTATACTATGGTAAATCCCCAAGCAGAGGCAGCACTAGGGTGGGGTGGGGTGGGGTGGGGTTTCATGGCTGGAGGGGCACTGGGGAAGCTCACCCAATTCTAGAGGTGGCCATGCCCAAGTGAGATTCCACTGAGCTGGGCTGGGAGAACAGGGAGTCTGTCTGTGCTGGTGCCCCTGCTCAGGAGCGGGAGCTGCGGCTGCTGCTGTACTGAACAAGGGTTCAGGCTCTTCAGTACTTGTCTTACAGAGACAGCACACTGACACACTCAGGGACACAGCCTCGCACACACACTCCCACCAACACTCACTCACTCTCTCTTGCTACTTCCTGTCGAAATGCACAATGCACATATATTCTCTGTAATTTTATTCTTTCAAAGTTCAATAAGGATTACAGTACTGTTATAGGTTTCAGAGTAGCAGCCGTGTTAGTCTGTATTTGCAAAAAGAAAAGGAGTACTTGTGACACCTTAGAGACTAACAAATTTATTTGAGCATAAGCTTTCGTGAGCTACAGATCATAAGCTTTCGTGAGCTACAGCTCACTTCATCCGATGAAGTGAGCTGTAGCTCACGAAAGCTTATGCTCAAATAAATTTGTTAGTCTCTAAGGTGCCACAAGTACTCCTTTTCTTTTTGCGAGTACTGTTATATTGGTTTTTTGACTAGTCTGTGCATTTCATACTTCTATTTCCCTCTTATGCTTAAATTTAATTCTTTGAGTATTGAGTTCTAAAATGCCTAAGCTGTCCTGGCTGGATTAAGTATCATTATTATTTTTATTACCATATTGTGCTTTGTCATTAATTATTTAAAATGGTACAATCGAATAACAGTAA
This sequence comes from Dermochelys coriacea, assembly GCF_009764565.3. NCBI lineage: Eukaryota > Metazoa > Chordata > Testudines > Dermochelyidae > Dermochelys > Dermochelys coriacea. Next base: position 333,046,969 of record NC_050068.2, read on the forward strand.
TCTTCTGGAATGTAAATTTAGCTTGTACTCATTTTATCAGTGCCAGATTAAAAAAAAATAGCTAAACACACAACTTTAGATACTGTGCAGATGAAGCTCGCTTAGTTTCAAATTGTATTGTTAATTATATCTGTAAAATGACTTCAAATTTGTACAAAAATAAATATGGTTCCAAGTCTGATACTAATAGTAATGATGGAGTCCAATGTTAGTGAGTCACATATATGACTGTGATCAATAAACATAAATGCCAAAATAATTAGAAAAATAAATTCCCATTCTTAATAAAAGAGAAAAAACATCTTAACCACATATGTTAAAATTAAGCAAATATGTTTTTAGTGGCGTGAAAAAAAATTGACTAAAATAGAGTAGATAATGACAGTAACACAGAATGTGTATGTTACAGAAAGTAAGCAGATTTTATTTATTTTTATCTCCACTAAAGATAGTGTAAGAAGTATCAAAGTTGTGTTTCTGAGATCTGTGTTAAAGCTCCAAAACTGATCTCTCACAATTTGGGATTGGGAATATCTTGCTGTATTATCTCCTGATTGTTCTACATTTACATATACATTTAAAATATGGTTTTAACTGGTGTGTGTATATATATGTGTGTGTGTTTTCTTTCTTTATATAGGAAATAGATACAGTGCTCCTCTCAGCTAATTTCTAAGTAATTATCTGCAAAAAAAGTCTTGAGTTTTCAGGTGCCTAAGCAGTCCCTGGAATCATGGTTGAAGTTGCCTCTTACTTAAAACAATCTGAAATTGCACTCCTGCTTCCTCCCTGCCTAGGCCCCAGCCCCAGCCGGCGGCTCCCTGCCCTGTGCCTGCTGCACAGATTTCAGTTTTCAAACTGACTGGGGCTCAGGAGCCCCACAGCCCCAGCATGCCTCCCCCTTTCCACCCACTGCCTCCTCCAGCTGCTGCTCAGGATGGAGGCCAGAGCAGAAGGTGTCCAGGTAACACCTCCTACCGCACTTGTGTTCAGTTAACCTTCTCCAGCACTGAGGCCCCCTGCTCCAGAACGACGGCAGTGTGAGTTGTACTATGGCTCCGAGTCTCCAAATCTTCCAAATATCCTACTTTGCCGCTTGCAAATGGTTAATTTTAATACATAATCTCCGATTTAAAGTAATTAGCTCCTAGTATTATTTAACGAGTAATTTTCCCCCAGAAGTTTGAATATTGTTAGTAGTAGTAGTAGTAGTAGTAGTTTATTTACTTATTTATTGACTTAGGTTTTTTTTCCTGTTCATTTTCTGTGAATAAATGCTAGACCAGTGAGCTGCCACGCATGAAGTTTAAAACTGATCTGTCCATATATATTTTTATTCTCCTTTTGAGGACAACACAGATAAAATACATGTTTAAGTGCATATTGTACGTGCCCACAAGATGTATAGCACAGCCCCTGCAATTTTCTATCTAGTCCATCTCTGCCCCACCATCAGGACGAGGCTGGAGCCGCCCCTGTTCCCAAGCGATCCCTTCAAATTGCTCCCTTGGTAGTACCCTGTTTAAGGGATGAATCCTCTAAGCCAGTGCTTCTCATGCTACCTGATGTGGGGGACCGGCAATTTTTTTTCCCAATGTGTGAGCAGACCGGCAGCCGATGGCTTGCGGACTGGCACCGGTCCGCGGACCACCACTTTGAGTAGCACTGCTCTAAGCTGTTCCATGATGGTAGGCTCCGGTGCCTGTTTGGAGCCCTACTAAAGCCAATGGGGACACTCCCATGCACACTATCTTGGACAATCAGAGCTTTGGAAAGTATATTATATTTGTTGATCGTAATCAATATGAATCAGAAGTTTGAAATTCTAGAAAATAGATAAAGGAAGCGAAGGGACACAAGAAGAAATCTAGGGCAAGCAGAATTAAGGCATTGTAAAATATATTAGGAATAATGGTACTGATCCATTACTAGATGGAAATGGTAAAATTATCAATAATAATGCAGAAAAGGCAGAAGTATTCAGTAAAAATTTTTGTTCTGTATTGGGGGAAAAACAAATGATATAATCTCATCATACAGTAATGATAACTCTCTTTCCATTCCACAAGTATCTCAGGAGGATGCAAAGCAGAAGATACGAATGTTAGACATTTTTAAATCAGCATGCCAAGATAACTTGCATCCAAGCGATTTAAAAAAGCTGGCTGAGGAGCTCATTGGACATTAATGTTGATTTGCAATAAATCTTGAAGCACTGGAAAGTTCTAGAAGACTGGTAGAAAGCTAATGTTTTGCCAATTTTTTAAAAGGATAACTGGGATGACCCAGGTAATTATAGGCCTGTCAGCATGACATCAATCCCAGGGAAGATAATGGAGCGGCTGATATGGGACTCGATTAATAAAGAACCGAAGCAGGGTGTTGGGACAGTTGCCCCCACTCGCTGGCAAAAGGTTAATAACAGCCCTTGAAGTGGCTGTGCAGAATCCAGCCAATCAGAGGAAGCTTAGAAGCAGCCAATCAAGGCCAGGCTGGACCCTGTGAGATGGGTGTCAGGGCAGAGAGTAGCTCAGGCTCTCTTGGGATCTTGAGGGAGAAGGACTGGCTGCCTGTAGAGAGAAGAACCTAGGACACAGCAGTGCTGGACAGGGTCGGGAAACAAGCGGAGCCCCAACCTAGCTGGCTCCCAGACTGTGGCCTTGATACAAGGGCTGAGTAGGTCCTGGACTATGGGGAAATGGCCCAGGGAAAGCAGGCAGTGGCAGAAGGGGAAACAATGAGCAGCTGCCAGCTATAGGGTCTCTGGATTGGGACTCAGAGTAGCGGGCAGGCCTGGGCCACCCCTGCTTTGTCCCACTGGCTGCCAAAGGAAGTGGCCAGCCAAAGGTCTGGTGGAGAAGCAGCAATGGAGAGTGAGACACCACAAGAGGAGGATGCCCTGCTGACGGACAGAGCTAATTCCTGGAGCAACCAGCAGGAGGCACCACGGTGGTGAGCACAACCCGTTACACACTGTAATGTAATTAATGCAAATCAACATGTGTTTATGGAAAATAGATCCTAACTTGATATCTATTTTTGATGAGTTTATATGTCTGATTGATAAAGAAATAGTGTTGATGTAATATACTTAGACTTCTGTAAAGCATTTGACTTGGCACCATGTGACATTTTGACTAAAAAACTAAACAATATAAAATTAACTTGGCACACATTACATGGGTTAAAAATTGGTTAAATGGCTAACTGATAGGTATTTGTAAACAGGGAATTATCATAGAGAGGGGGTGTTTTCAGTGTGGACCTACAGGGATCAGTTGATGGCTCCACTCTATTTAACGTTTTTGTCAATGGTCTGGAAGAAAACATAAAAATCATCCCTGAAACAGTTTGCAGATGACAAAAAAAATTGGGGTAAGGGTAAATAATGAAGAGGACAAGTCATTGATTCAGAGCAATCTGGATTGCTTGGTAAACTGGGCACAAACAATGTGTGTTTTCATATGGCCAAATATATACATGTATAGACCTAGGAACAAAGAATGCTGGCCATACTTGCAGAATGGAGGACTTTATCCTGGGACCCAGTGATTGAGAAGAAGATATGGGGGAGGGATGGTGAAGAATCAGCTAAACATGAGTTCCTAGTGTAATGTTGTAGCCAAAAGAGCTAATGTGATCCTCAGATGCGTAAAGAGGTGAATCTCAAATAGGAGTAGAGGGGCTCTTTCACCTCTGTATTTGCCACTGGTGCAACTGCTACTGGAATACGGTATCCAGTTCTGGTGCCCACAATTTAAGAAGGATGTTGATAAATTGGAGATGATTCAGAGAAGAGCCACAAGAATGGTTAAAGGGTTGGAAAACATGCCTTAGAATGATAATCTCAAGGAGCTTAATCTATTTAGGTTGACACAGAGAAGGTTAAGGGGTGACTTTATTACAATCTATAAGTATCTACCTACATGGGGAACAGATATGTAATAATGGGCTCTTCAATCTAGCAGTGAATGGTATAACATGATCCACTAACTGGAAATTGAAGCTGTACAAATTCAGATTGGAAGTAAAGTGTCAATATTTAATAGTGAGTGTAATTAACTATTGGAACATCTTGCCAAAGGTTGCAGTGTTTTCTCCATCACTGACAAATTTTAAATCAATATTGGATGGTTTCTAAAAAACATGCTCTAGGAATTATTTTGGGGATATTCTATGGCAGTTTCCCAAACTTGGGACGCCGCTTGTTCAGGGAAAGCCCCTGGCGGGCCGGGCCAGTTTGTTTACCAGACGCATCTGCAGGTTCAGCCGATCGCGGCTCCCACTGGCCACGGTTCACTGTGCCCAGCCAATGGGGGCTGTGGGAAGCAGCGCAGGCTGAGGGAACGTACTGGCCGCTGCTTCCCGCAGCCCCCATTGGCCGGGCACAGTGAACCGCTGCCAGTGGGAGCCGCGATCGGCCGAATCTGCAGATGTGGCATGTAAACAAACCAGCCCAGCCCGCCAGGGGCTTTCCCTGAACAAGCGGTGCCCCAAGTTTGGGAAACACTGTTCTATGGCATGTATTACACAGGAGATCAGGCTAGATCACAGTGGTCCCTTCTGGCCATGGCTATGAAGGATGAGAACAATACTTTCACCATACTCTGGCTGGAAAAGACTTTACTGAGCTGATAATCAGTTGACATAAAGCACCTTTCCTTACACCAACAGTAATTTTTTTCCCTCAGACCCTAGGATAGAAAAGCAGGGTGGAAAAAGCTGCTAGATTTTAAGAGGGTACCAATGAGATTGGCAGCCCAGGCTGCCAAGGACTAATTCTTTTGCAGCATGAATTGGATCCACTCATCCCTGGACTTTCGAAGTAAGAGGTATATAAAAAGTTAGGATTAGGGAGAAACGAACTCTGCGGTAAAGGGTCTGCTCTAGACTGTAGTAGATTGCTTGGTATTTTTAGATATAATAGGACAGTAGTAGAAGGCTAAGAGGAATAAGAGGTAAGCCACGTCTTTGATGGTAAGACTGTTGTAGTGTCACAAGGAGTTAAAGGTCTTTGGCCAATGACAGCTGAAGATGAAATTAGGAAGAAACTGAAGGTTATTGTCATCTCAAAGGTCAATGTTTGAAGCTTTGCCATGAGAGAGAGAGACCTGATCAAACCTGCATCATCAGAAGAGAAGCATTTCCCTTATCTGCTTTAATTTTAAACCTCTGTATCTTCTGGGAGATTGACCTAACTAAACTCAGAGGAAAAGACCACCTCAGGAAGTTCTGGATAAAAGAGTGAGAGAATTGTATGAGGACAAGTAGAACTAGGACAACTAATAGGAGCCAAAAGACAACTTGGGTTACCACTCAATAATGGCTTAAAATTTCATTAATCAGTTCTGTGTGATCAAGTGTGACATAAGCAATATTCCATCTAGCTGAAAACCGACAAATGGCATAAATGGTGAATAGTAAATTGTGTATTCTTACATAATCAAGGTGCAGCCTATTAATAATATTAACAAAGGGAAGGAAATTGGAGGGAAGGCGGTGTTTGTTTTTAAATACACAGTTTTTAAGTTGCATGTTCCATTAAACACAGAAATAAAATATCAAGGGAGGGAGAAAATTTTTTACAGTGAATGGAATTAGGAGATCTGGGTTCTATTCCCAGCATTGGCAAAGATTTGCTTTGTGACCTGAGGCAAGTCATTTAATCTCTCTCTCTGTGCTTAGTCCTAAACTCTACACTGGGCTCTGCCCAGGTGCAAGATTTGGCCAACATAGTGCTCTTTCCAGGACTGTAGCCTTAGTTTGTTCATATTTTTTTTAAAGGGGGATAGCAGAGTTACGTAATCAACAGGGCTGTTGTGAATCTGTACTGTGCAATTCATCCATGTTTTGAAATACTTTGAGATGCAAGGCACAATAGAATCTCAGAATATCTATGCTCTGTAATTAAAACATACAAAAAAGTTTCTTCTGATGCAGTGTTTTTATTTATCTATCAGTTTCTCCAAAAAACTGATTCATTTCAATTTTTTAAAGTGTCTGATTGAATATCATCACTAATATTATTAACAGATAACACTGGAGCATGGCCTCATATCACAAGAGACTAATGTAATATATTTCAAATAAGTAGCTGTGACCGGTACAGTGCCCTGAGAAGATGCCATTACTTGTATAGTTACTGTGTCACTAGAGGGAAGTGAAGTAGCTGCATGTGATTAGCTGGTTCGTGGACATTAGAAATGAAAGTGACCTACTAGATCTTCTTCCTGGCCATTAGGATTGCTCCCTCTAGTACTTTTGTTTCTAAATGTCTCCAAAGAGAGGTCTTCTATCAATTCTCTCAGGAAACCATTCTACAGTTCAATTGATCTCATAGTTAGGAAGGTATTCTAGAAATTGGCCTAGTTAAGTTGCTGTAAAGATGCGGGAACTAGAATCAGACTCTGTAGAACCTAGGATGGCTGACGTTCCCATGGTGCCACTGAGACGCCATGAGGAGCCCCAGCCAGGGAGCACTATGGAGAAGGAAGTACCCAAGGGACCCAGATTGACAGTACCCTGAGGCCCTCTGATTGACCCTGGAGAATGCCCCAGGGAGTTGTCTGGTCAACATTAAAGAATTTGGCCTGCTACGACTCCAGATCTCATCTCCTGATCTCTGGTCTCCGATCCCAGTTTGACCCTGCCCCTGGTTCCTGCCTGGTACCACCGCTGGTCTCTGACTCCAGCCTAACTCTGAGCTGGATTCCAGCCTCTTGATTCTAGCCTGGTACTATCTCTGGTCTATGACTCCAGCATGACTTTGACCCTGACTCTAGTGATTCCTCTGACTCCTGTTCATTAACTACTATCCCTGACACGTGGACCATAATCCAGCTGTGACCACTAGGCCAGCACACCTATGCTCTGGTCCCTTACAATTGCACTGTGCTAGTACCCAGTACAAAGTGGCAGTAAAGCCAGGATAGCTGGCCAGTGGAGGATTCCTCCTGCCCAGTACTTTCTACACCACCACCCCTATTATAGTTCCCAGAGTAGGGGGTATGGCCTGGGCCAAGACAAAAATATCATGGTAATCCCTATTTTCTGGGTCACCTTAGGAGAAGGTAAAAATTGATGTATAGTAGAGTAGTCCAGACACTAGCTTAGAATGCAGGAAGCATAAAGTTATCTTAAAACCTTTGTCCCTCCTTAGACTATGCCAAGCCTAGTTCAGACATAGCCGAGGGTCTGACCCATTCAATCTAAATCTTCCTTAGTTTCATCCAGTTAACATTATATTAGGCCTCTTTAATCCCATCACATGCATGTAAATACACACACCCACACAGAAGAATCACTCCTACCTACTACTGAAATGCAGCCATCTCTGGGGCAGAATATGACAACTGTTAAATTACACTAACAAATCAAGTTTTAAAGTGGAAAAATGCCAAATCTAATTCCAACTACAGGGGTAATTACAGAAAACAGATCACGTACAGACTGGAATTTGGCCAATACACTGGGGCTAGCACCCTATCATGAAAGTGTCATGGGTTTTTTAATAGCCACAAGTAGTCAGGGCTGTGATTTTCAGAATTCTCTTAAAAAGATATATGCTACTGTGTAAGCTTATGGAAAACAGCTCTTCCTTTAATTATGATGGCTTGTAATTTGTGTGATAATTACTGCTAACTGGTTCTGAACAGTAATCCCCAAGAGTTCCCTCCTGCAGTAATGGCATCAGGGAAATGCAATCCAGTTAAGGGCCTTGCTTCGCTTGACCATTATATCTAAATATACTGCTGTCTCCAGGGAACGTATCTGTAGACTGGCTGCACACACAAAATGAGCATTTACCACTTTCATTCCTGTAATTTACCACTCCGAATGTGGTATTTCCTGTGTTTAATCCAAGCACTGTGAATGCCACAGTAAAGGTAAACATGTCAGTTGTTAAATACCACACTGTGAAGATGTATTCTGGTACACTACATATAGCTTTATAGAAGTATCAAGGGATGATACAGCAAGATTCAATGAAAAATTTAAATTTCAAAAAAAGAAAAGGAGTACTTGTGGCACCTTAGAGACTAACAAATTTATTTGAGCATAAGCTTTTGTGAGCTACAGCTCACTTCATCAGATGCAGTGAGCTGTAGCTCATGAAAGCTTATGCTCAAATAAGTTTGTTAGTCTCTAAGTACTCCTTTTCTTTTTGTGAATACAGACTAACACAGCTGCTACTCTGAAACCTTACATTTCAAAGGCATTACTATTATTTTTAGTGCAGTAACACCTTTGGCATAGCCCAGCACCGCATCGTGCAAACATAGAACAAAAAAGTTAGAATATGTCCCTTCAAAATATTAATGGTTAAGTTGGTTTTATAACAATCTCTGCATTCACATACTAAGAGATTTAAAGAGACAGAAAGCGACTTGAAATATAACCTATATTCCAGCATAAACAGATGAAAATCACAGTTGCCAACTTTCACAATAAGCCAAAAATCAAGTGAATCCCATTTCAAAACAAGGCCAAAACAAGCCAATCCCTAAGAACCCCAACTTTTTATGTGACTAGATCCCCCTGGTGTGCAGTCTGGGACTGTGGTTGGCCCCCTGTGCATCCCTGACTCTCTCCCCCCCTTGCCACTGCTTGCTGGGAGTCTTTAAAAAAAAAAAATAATGAAGCAACAAGCTACAAGCCAAAAACTAGCCAACAAACAAAACACAAGCCAATTAAGCCAAAAAAAGCCCAATTTCTGCGTGTTTTTCGTGAGTTTGGCATGTCTGATGAAAATCAGTAATTTAATGGGACATATTTCCTACCTCTATTTTCAAGGGTTGATGTTTTTGTTTTATAAAACTGTTTATTGTTTTCTTTGACTTGTCAGCTTGAAGGCTGAGCTAAAGTCAAGCTCCAGTAACAACTAAACAATGCAAAGAAGTGTAAATTGGCCATGTTGTGTGATTGGCAAAAAAGTGCTTAGCTCCCTTACATGCCAAAGAATGACAAAGCGATTGACACCAAGAAGGAAATACTTTGAGACCTACAGTGAGTTCAGCTTGGAGAGGAAGCAACAATATGGAGTAACAAGATCTGATTTTAGTAAATGGGAAGGTGGCATTTTTTGTACAATACACAGGCAATAAGTCTTCTACCATAAGGTATAAAACTAATTCTACTCTATGCATATAGGCATTCTTAAACTGCAGTCATTAATGTAGTATCTGAGCATCTTCCTATAGTGCATTAAGCAACGTGATTAAAATCTATCATCTGTTGTTTGTTTCCTCTCCTCTCCCCAGGGAGAGAAGTGTGTGTAGTGGAGTATCTTGGGGTTTGGTTTTTTTTAAATGTATATTTATGTTAGAGAAGACAAGGTTGAAGAAATGTGCCTTGCATTTGGAGTAGAAAGAGGAGAGGTTTGCGATGTCCCCTACTTCCTCAGGGAGTTCATTCCACAATCTCAGACTGGCAGCCAAAAAAGTTACATCTCCAAGGTAACAATGATTCACTGTACTATTCTTCAATAGTGAATAACAAAGATTTTTCTTTTACAACCCTTTTGCTAAGCATAGGGAGAAATGCTCAAACATGAATGCATATCATTCACGAAAAGATACCACTACTTGGTTCTGTCTTGTGTGCATTACATGGCTTAGCTGCATTTTCTTATTCTGTAATGCTATTACTGAAAAATACATAGAAGCAGATTCTGATAACCTAACATCTTGAATAATGTTGGAGTCTGTTTTTGAAGTTTTTTTGTTGAATAATTGCCACTTTTAGGTCTGTTGTTGAGTGACCAGAGAGATTGAAGTGTTCTTCTACTAGATTTTGAACATTATCAACATAAAACCTTCAAAAACAGACTCCAACGTGAAGCTGCAGAACTGGAATTAATTTGCAAACTGGATACCATCAGATTGGGCCTGAATAAAGACTGGGAGTGGTTGGGTCATTACAAAATCTAAACTTAATTTCCCCAATACTAATTTCTCCCAACTGTTACTCACACCTTCTTTCAGAGTAGGAGCCAGGTTAGTCTGTATTCACAAAAAGAAAAGGAGTACTTGTGGCACCTTAGAGACTAACAAATTTATTTGAGCATGAGCTTTCATGAGCTACACGAAAGCTTATACTCAAATAAATTTGTTAGTCTCTAAGGTGCCACAAGTACTCCTTTTCTTTTCACACCTTCTTTTCAACTGTCTGTAATGGGCCACACTCTTACCATTTCAAAAGTTATTTTTCCTCCCTTGGTATCCTGCTGTTAATTAATTTATCTCGTTAGACTGACCTCACACTTGGTAAAGCAACCCACATCCTTTCATGTATTTATACCAGCTCCTGTATTTTCACTCCATGCATCTGATGAAGTGGGTTCTAACCCACGAAAGCTTATGCCCAAATAAATTTGCTAGTCTCTAAGGTACCACAAGGATGCTTCATTATTTTTGCTGATACAGACTAACACGGCTGAAACCTGTCATCTTGAATAGAATCTCTGTCTAACTTAGTCCCTATTAAGTTCAATGACTACTTATGGCATAAGTAGATTGGAGTAAATATACTAGAATCTGGACCATAATCATAACCAGTGAGGAGTTTTATCATTTCTTGCATGAACATAGCTTACTATATAGTCTTTAAAAGACTACATTATTCTCCGTGGCTATTTCTTTGCAAGATAAAATATTAATTTTCTAATCTTGGAATGCATGTGCCTGTAACTTTAATGATAGATGTTGAGAAAAAGAGACACAGATACATATACACATTTAGCATTCCAGAAATAATGCTTATCCTTGCTACCAGATAGACCATGAGCCCTTGAATTAGTACTAATAACTTTTGCATTAAGATATTACTTTGAGAAACACCAGAACCTTGCTACAATAATGTGGTTATTTGTATTATGAATTTACGTAGATGAATTTGCCAGTACAAATCACTGATTACCCTCATTCTATCTTTTGCTGTAATATATTTTTAAATGTCTTTAATTATATTTTGCAACCACAAATTCACCTTCAAGAATATGAAGATGTTTACTTGATTGAAGAAGCATTTTCTTTTTCCTTGAATGAACCTTGTGCTTTTTACATGGCATATGTCAAAAACTGTACTCCTTGTACTTTCAAAATCACTTTGGAGTAAAGCAAGAATACAGACATTTTTACTAGTACATTATTAGATAAGGAAAAGGAATGTTGGCATTTACTGAAACTTAAATCAGCAGATTTATAAAATTAATCAGATATGAGTTGCTTGCATTACAATTAATTATATCAGAAAATGTGCTTAATTATGGCATATGTTTCAACAAAGTGGCCATTATCATCCACAAATCTTATTTAGTATGCAGTAACAAATTGTGTGATGGACAATACCCACACATTTCATTTCCCATGCATGGCTGAGGAATTTGTTGTCTTTCTTAAACTTGAGAAGTTGGACAAAGAGTGTGATTCATTTCTTAGCATTATAAAACTGTACCTGTCTTAGGACTGGACATTTTTCCCTATTTCCAATCCTAAAACACAATTGTAAATGGAAAACACTAAGAAATGAATCATGCTCATTCATGCTTTTCACACAATGTCATCTAGTAACTTTTCCTTTGGTTTCGTTGCGTTATAATAAATGCTATCAGGCACAGAAAAGAGGTAGGAGAGCATGAAATTTCCATGAGAAGGCTGCATCGTCAGTATGCCTTAGAATTGAGTGATTACAACTCCAGCTGTAAGTGCAACGTAGCTTATTGTTAATTACCAGTTTTTAAAAATACTTGGTACTTATGGACTGTCTTTCATTCAAAAGTCTTAAAGTAATATACAAAGATTAACTAAAGCTCGTAACACCACTGTAAGGGAGGCTTTATATCCATACTGCAGATCGGGAGCTAGGCTGAAAACAAGTGAAGGAACTTTTCCAGGGTCACACAGTGAGTCATTGTCAGAGACCGAAACAGAGACCTGGGTTCCTGGGCCCCAATTCAGCAAGATACATACCCAACTTTGAGCACATGAATAGCTAATTGACTGTTCATGTGCTAAAGATAGCAAGCACCTCGCTGAGCTGGGGCCCTGATTTCCAGCTACTTGCACTACACTGACTACAGACCCATCAGGGGACATTGGGAGAGTTAAAACTATTTTAATTATGAAGAAACTTACATTGAAATATATTGGGTCAGCATGAGGAGTCAGCATGACCTGAATAACATGACTCATAGAATTTGAGACAGTGATTTGTGCATTGTGTCCATAAGTCCTGGTTGAACTATAGCACATCTTTTAGAAAGACGTGTAATCTTGATTTAAAGAGTTCAGGTGACAGAGAATCTACCACATCCCTAGGTAAGCTATTCCAGTTTTTTACTGTTAAAAATATTCACCTTATTTCTAGTCTGAATATATGTAGCTTCAGTTTCTAGCTATCCTATCTACTTAGGTCTACATCTGCTAGATTAAAAAATATTAATTGCTATTACAAAGAAAATATCAGCTGTGGAGGCGTACATATCAACAGAGATAAACGAAACAGAGAAGAGTGGTGAAATGGCATATATTAGGAACTATTAGCCAGAGCTACAGCCTTGCAAACCTGTGATCCAGAAAGCTTTAGGTAAATAAATGTTCATGTACAAAACTCCCTTAACTTTTTGTCTGTTTTGTATGGGTGTTACATACAGTCAGGCAAACAAATGGCTCACTGCTTAACACAGGAATACCAGTGTGGAAAAAGGGGAAAAAGTGTGTGTCTCCCCACATGCACAGAGGTGACTTGTGCTTCCTTCAGCAAGTCGCTACATTTTCCTGTATCTCATGTTCTTCATTTGTAGTACAGGGATAATAGCTACCTACAGCACTGTGGTTACAAGAAAGTTTAATGCATTATGGTTTACAAAAAGTACTCCTGGAAGAATTCTGTGCCACTGCGCATGTGCAGAATTCATGTATCCTGCAGATCTTTTTTCTCTGCAGAAAATACATTTTGCTAGAGAGGCTCTGCAGTTGTGCCTTTTGCCCACCATGGCCACAGCAGAGGCAGCGGGCTCACCACTCACTGGCCATAGCAGTCAGCAAATGATAGGGCGAGAACAGAGGCTGTGTTTCTCACAGTGCCCTGCCTCTGGGGCCAGGTAAGAAGGCACAGGATATGGGAGTGTGGGGAGGGGGAACAGACAGAGGTGGCACATGGGGCTGCTTGGGGGAATTCAGAAGGGCTAGTGAGAGGACAGTCTGGCACACAGACTGAAATTCAGAAGGGCTAGTGGGAGGACAGTCTGGCACAGGCTCTGAATAGGAGTGGAGGTGGAGGGATACTGGGAGGTGGGGATGGCTGAGTGGGGGTGCAAGGACACATTGGGACAGAGGCAGATGTGTCTGACTGATTGGGAGAGACTAGGGATCAGCCAGGGTCTGCATGGGGGAGGCTCCCCAACAGTCACCTCTTCCCCCCCCCCAAAAAAAAACCTGTTCCAATCTTCTCCCACCCACACCCAACATCCTCCAGGTTCACTCCCAGGTTCCTTCCCAGCAATTACTTCCCCCTCCCACAGCTCCTCTGTTACCCTGGGTTCCCCTGAGCCTGTGCACTGCTTCTGAGGGGTATGGGAAATACATTTTTGTATTGTAGTTTAAATTAATTATTACTCAAAGTTCTATATGAATATGCCTAGTAAGAGAACTATTTGTCAAAAAAAAAATCCTGAATCTTTGTCTGTATTGTCACAAACTTGTTGATAGGTTTTGAAATAAATTACAAAAATAATTGAAACTGGTGTGCTTATAATGTGTTATTTTGACAAATAAAACATGCAGAATTTTAAAATATTTTGTGGGAGTGGACGTAGAGGGTTTTTAATCTTTTTGGTATAGAATTTTTAATGTGTTGGGGCAGAATTTCTCCCAGGAGTAAAAGCTTTGAGATCCATGGGTGGTAGGCAGTGTAGAAATGCAATTTTTTTTAATAATTCCATCATATTTTCACTGGTAAAATTTCTGATGGTTTATTATTCAATACTTGAATCTCAAAGATATCAGTTATTTTGAACACTTATAAAACACAAGCTTTTTCTTCCAGAAACCACCTAAATGTCCCCATTAGGCATCTTTATACCTTAATACAAAAGCCACTTACATTTTTGTCTTTGTTGTATTTGTGGAAAATCTCTTGTGCTCTTTCTTCACCACCATCAGTAAACAACATAATGATCTTATTGCAGTTAGCTCTAGAGACACTGTGCTGTAAGAGATTCAAAGAGAAGTATCCTTTTAGTTCTGGCTCTCAAAAAAAAATGCAGAAGCGTAATATAGTTCCCAGAAACATAGTTCAGCTCTGAAGGGCAAGGAATGCCTTTTGTTTTATGCCTTGTGCAGAGGAAAGCACATTACTTAAGTACTAATGTGTTAAAACCTGACCTCACTTGGTATGTTTACACTGCAATAAAACGGCCTCTCTGGCTGGCCCTGGTCAGCTGACTGGGGCTCGTGGGTCTTGGGCTGAGGGGCTATAAAACAGGAGTGTAGACCTTCAGGCTTGGGCTGGAGGCCGGGCTCTAGGACCCAGCAATGGAGAATGGGAAAGCTCCTGTTGACCTCAATGGAGCTAGGATTTCACTCAATAAGTCTGCCTCCAAATGTAGTATTTCTAATTCTATATCCTGATTTTTGTCACCAAGATATTAGTATTATTAGTGCATCACTACTGAAAGAGCCTTGCTTCACCTTTTAAGAGCCAAATTATGGTATATCTCAGATCTGACCAAAAGGAACGTTGTGGTAATCAGGTATGTTCCACACAAAGAAGCATAAGGGAGCTGCATGGATGGGGTTGTTTGGGGTGGAAGTAAATTGCATATTTGTTAAAACAAAACATGCAGATCAAACCATGCTCCCAAATTCTCTTTGCTGGATGCCTGAATGTGACTCAGAGAGTGGATATCCTGCATATACAGTTCAAAAAAGAGGGCATTTTCACTCTACCCTTCAGGTTTACTTACTTGACTTGACTCCTTCCTTCCACGCTCTGGAAATTTGAAGTGGTCATTGATGCTTCAACTCATGGGAGTCCAATCTCAGACACCCTGAGTGTCTCAAGTTGGGATCCCAAGTGCTGAGCCAAACTCTCTGGCCACTAAATTGGTCCTTAACAAACCAAAGATCTAAGGTAAAGAAATTGCCACTCAGCTCCCAGTGAACTTAACCTTACATTTAAGTCTTACAAACTCAGGACCATGTTTTGTTTTGTTTTGTTTTTTGTTATATTTCTTCAGAATCAGCTCAGTTTTCCTCTTTTATTTTTGCTGACTTTTTTATTTTTTTTACACTCAGAGAACACGTTTTGCCGGCTTACACAAAGTGGGGTAGGTTTTCACCAAGGTTACCTGGCTACTTGGAGGAACAAGAAAACTCCCGCTTCTCTGAGTCTCCTGATCAATTCCAACACCAGTGGAGGGGAGGTGCTGTGCACCCCAGATCCCTCTCTGTAAGCAAGCAGGCTGGAAGGTGATTGGAGTGGGAGGAGCCCTGGTTCAGATCCCTAATTCACTAGTCAATGGAGCTGGAAGAGCAACAGGGAGAAGCAAGCTGTTCATGAAAAAAGGTGACGTAACTTTCTCTACAACGAAAACAAAGGAGAAGTGAGGAGAAATTCTGAGCCTCTGCATCACAAGTCATCCAGCAGTATGCTCCTGTGGTGCTGAAGCTGTGCAATGTCCCTAACAGAGGAGAGACCATAATGTAATGAACTGGTCCTCACTGGTTAATTGATGAGCACTAGTGCAGCTACTTTATTATATAATTCTATAGTACTCTCAGCAAATTCTGGTATTAACAAATCAAAATTCTTTATTTGCTATTACTGCATTTTTACTAAAACTAATTCTGTATGGACCTTTTGACATCAGAAGCTCAGTTTTCAAGAGGCACCTCTGTCTAATGAAGGACAGAACTGAGCCTTACGAATTTTCTTACCAGTAATGATCAATAAATAAATTTGAAATCATTGCATTAATATCACTCCTGTCACTGCTGTAAGTTTGATTTGGAAATAAAAAATGCAGGATCACTTTTGCTTGTAAAATACAATATACAATACATTGCTTTGGGCTGCTGCTTTTTTATATTAAAAAGTAATAAATCTAGAACAGGTACTTTATAAATATTGAAAAACACCTACCTGCTTAATGATTTAATACATTCCAAAATAAATTAATAAGGGCACCACACAAATAATTGACTGGAAGCCCAAATCCTGGTCACCTTACTCTCACAAGGTGTTCCATTGATTTAAAAGGACAACCTACACGAGTAAGGTAAAACAGATTTGGTCGTTGTTCTACTGGGCCGAACTCTATACTGACTTACTTGGTGGTTTAAGTTAGACATCTAGTGTGCATCTATATAACGTCATAAGAGTGCAAAGTACTTTACTGTTCCTACCCCAAAAGAGCTTACTGTGGGACTATTAGCACATGTATTATGGTGCTTAGATAGAATTGATAGATGTAATGGAAACTTACATTTTTATAAGCCAATCAGGACTGGAGACCCAACAATATACAAATGTAGATTAAAAATGGTCCCCTGCCATTGTCACATGCAAACTCATTAACAGAAATCTTGCCCAGGTCAGGCTGCAATGAGTGGTTGAAACTAAGGGGAGAAGGAGCGGGAAGGGAGGATGGTGATTATATTGGAATTGGGTTGTTGCTGTAGTTTGCATCTTGATGTACAGCTTTGGTTCTTTCACTAGGGCAAAGGAGATCTAACTTCACTTTCTTGCTGAAAGGGTGATGGAGAAGGGGGTTCGGCCAATAAAAATAAGTGTGTCCCGCACAGTGACTGCAGGACAGCCTACTGTCTCCTAAAGTAAAGAAGTGGTATGAAACTGGTGCCTGTGTGTATTATTTAAATACAATGCATATATAGAAAATGTATGCTTCATACCATAGCCATAGTAAAGCATGATATTTTACATCAGATCTGTGTTTATATAATTGATATATAATAACGGGTTCATGTGTGTTGGGACAGGATCTTTCTTCACACTGCGATAAATGGAGTTTACTCTGCATTAACACTCTTGCTACTTAGAGAAGAGTTTTCTCCAGAATACATAATTAACTGCACACATTATCAAATCTATTGCTATAAATACAAGAATCATATTATCAGTACATCCTGTTTAGTTTAAATATAACTAAATGTTCTATTTTATATTTAACTATACATTTTGCAATATTGGTGATACATTTTTCATATCTATATCTAGATAGCCAATATTGCAAAATATACTATATATTTGCTATGTATTAACAGTAGTCTCCTGCATTGTGATATAGTGTTATTCTGTATTACCATACTTTCCCTGTTTCCCTAGAGTCCCTTTGTGTGGTAGTCTAAGCAACTACAAGAGGAACTTTTCCTCTTTCTTTCCTGTTCCTTCTGGGTTTATCTTCATGAACACTATGTTAGTGAGCAGGTTTATGCAACATTCCTTACCTGTCAATTACATCAATCTATATTATAGCACAGCTAAGGTCACCAACTTTCTAATCACACAAAACCGAACACCCCTGCTTCTTCTCTGAGGCCCCACTTATGCCCTCCCCTTCTCTGAGGCCCCACCCCTGCTCGCTCCATCCCCACTCCCTTCGTCGCTCACTCTTCCCTATCCTCACTTACTTTCACCGGGCTGGGGGCAGGGGTTTGGGGTGCGGGAGGGGGTATGGGCTCTGGGCTAGGGGCGGGGATGAGGGGTTTGGGGTACAGGAGGGGGGCTGGGCTGGGGTGTGGGCAGGTGAGGGGCTGGGGATGAGGGTTTGGGGTACAGGAGGGGTCTCTGGGCTGGGCGAGGGGGCTGGGGTGCGGGGTTCCGGCAGCACTTACTGCGGCTCCAAAGAAGCGGCTGCCAGGTCCCTCTGGCCTCTAGGTGCATGGGTGGCCAGGCAGTTCTGCGTGCTGCCTTCGTGCTCGGAGGTGCCACCCCCTGCAGCTCCCATTGGTCATGGTTCTCAGCCAATGGGAGATGCAGAGCTGGTACTCTGGGTGGAGGCAGTGTGCGGAGCCTCCCAGTCCCTGGCTGCCCCAGTGCCTAGGGGCCACAGAGACCTGGCATCCATTTCCAGGAACAGCACGGAGCCAGGGCTGGTAGGGAGCCTGCCTTAGCCCTGGGCCCCCACTGCACCGCTTAAAGAGCCGCCAGAGTTCCTTTTCGACTGGGCATTCCAGTTGAAAACCGGATGCCTGGCAACCCTAAGCACAGCCCACTTAACCTCCCAGCAGCATAGGGAAAAAGAAGACTCTCCTCTGCCTGTGTGCAGACTCATGCACCTTGTGTCTGACTGAATACGTACAAGGGGTGCTACTTAATTTCTGCTGTCCCTCCCCCCAATCTCTGAGTGGGAGGCTCCACTCTCATAAATGTATGGGTCTGCAAAAGGGGTGGGGGAATCTTTTATGGGTTCCCTTAAAAACAAGCGTATTTCCATTCCCTCTCCTACCCCAAGGAGCCAGCAGGGAAGGCATAGATTCCCTTACATGGCCAGGGCTGGTTGTAAAATTCACAGTCCAGCCCACTGTGATGGTTTGGCCACCCACCATGTCAAAGGTTTATAACTAAGTTAAAACATCATTAACTTACACGTGAGTTTAATTTACACCTTTTCTGCATTTTCACTGTAGGATGTGATTCATCTTGTCAGAGATTCGTCTACTAAAGAATTCATACTACCATCTGACAAGACGTAATATCATGTCTCAGATGAAAATGAAAATGTGCTAAAATACATCAGAAACCCATATGATTTTCTTGATGCTACATAATGACAGGATGTCTCTCTATTTTAAAAATCCTTTCTGACCCCCCTCTTAGGATGCTAACTCTATCTTTCACTCTTTATTTTATTTTATATTTTTAAACTTCAAGTAAGCAAGCAAATAGCTAGCTATCTTTTTTTTTTCTTTTTATTTTTAATGAAGGTGCTATTACATTCATTTTGTGGATAAAATTGCTTTACTTTGAAATAATTATCACACCCTTAAAAATTGAGTTCCCTTACCTTTATGTCTGGAATATAGCTTGATGCATGAAACTCTATGACTGCATCTTGCACAATGAGTTTTCATGTAATTGGGGAAGGAAAAAGTGAAGCAATGCAAAAACCTCCTACTTGGAATCACAATAGGCCACAAAGTGATTTACAGAAAAATTCCTTCTATAGTATTCATTACAATAGGGTAAAAATTAATTGTACCACCAAATCTAAAGAACATTAAGTAAAGATTCCTTTGCAAATATAATGTAGAAGAACAGTAGATAACTCCGACTCACAAATCAGCACATCAATGTTACTAGTAGAGTGCCTTGATTTATTTCAAAGATTATATTAAAATATTTATTTCCATCCAGCAATATTTTTAGAAAGGAATTTTCCTTTAGGCACAAAGAAGGCAAGACTTGTTTAAGTGTGAGAGTGAGTTCAAGTGGTTGTCATCCACAGCCTATGTAATTATAATAAGACTTTGACCTTTTAAAATATTTAGCATCCTTGGAACTTATTACAAAGTTGACCTGTTTGAAATTATGAACATAAAATAAAAATAACCATATTCATAATCATGTTATCTTTATAAATCTTCATTATCTGATCCCATGTAATCTTAAATGCTTGTCTCCAGAGTCTATAGCCAACTCCATCAACAGCTCTTTATTTCTCCCATAAATTGGATCTGCCAGAATTTGGAGTGGACAAATGCAATTATTTAACCTCACTAATCTCTTAAATTCCCCAAAAATACACATCCACCACATCCATCCATCATTCACATGCTTACAGAACATTCTGTGGGCCTCGAAATACCCATAATCTCAGCAACAACTAATACACGTTCTTCCAATTAAAACCATCGACCCATCTTCTTCTAGTATTTTATTTCTCTTTACCTTTGCATTTAGCTTTGAGAACAAGTGCATCTTATGACTTTGCTGTATTCATTATTTTCAAATTAGAACTTCTATTACTACTCCCTAGTGATTATTTGTTAAGTGCTAAGAATATACTCTGTTCCCTATCAAACATAACCCACAGAGTGTCTCCGCTCTGAGGAACATACAGCTCTAAACAAAACTCCTTGTGTCCTTCTAGCTTTCTTTTGTTATTGCTCTAACATGCCCACAGTCAGAGAGGGGCAGAAGTGATATCAGTCTCAAGTTGGACTAAACGACTTAAATAGCCATTTTAACCTTTTACTTAAAGTTTCATATAATCAGCTGCAGAGGGCATTTAATCCTTTATCCAACCCACACTGAGTTGGTCTGAAAATATTCTTGCAAATATTATACTGATTTTTTCCATCAAAATTTCAGTTGGATGGAAATTCTCCAACCAGCTCTGTTCCCATGGCATGATACAGAGTGACAGGAGAGGTGCCTAGGTCCAGCAGGTAGCTGATGAGTGGAGAAAGAGACTGAGGCCTCTATTGAAGGAGATCATTAGAGTCAATAACGTTTCACCAGGAATGAATTCAGCCCATTCTGTTTAGTAGGCCAGATAATAAGCTGGTGTTAACTGGCATAGCTCCATTTACATCATCTGAAGAGCTGATCATAGTTGTTTTCTGAATATTCTGAACTATACAAGTATTTTGATTAAGTACATTAAATATTTTTAAAAGAAACAATAGTAAATAAACTGATTATGGCAAGTTGGGAATATTATTTCACTATACTACTAATTAGACAGACACTGTGTGGATGCAATATGGGAATAGATAACATAACCAAAAGATGGAGCCAATGCATTTCTCCCCGGGTGAGATTGATTCCTTTCTCCCTCCCATGTTTTAAATAGTTTGGAACAGTCTCTTTCCACTACCTAATATCCCTTTGCTAGCTAATACCTCTTTACAACCAGACAAGCATGCACTAGGTATAAAATAAATTAAATCAGAAAGGTGGATACATTAAACATGACTGAGGGACACTCTAAACCAGGATATAATTGAAATATTAATCTGAGATGTAATAAGATACTTTCTTCTTTAAAAACTGGCAGCAATGCAGCAGGTACTGAAGCCATGTGGCAAGTGGGAGAGAAGCCCATTGAAAAAAGAAGCCCAAAGTGAAACAAAAACAGTACATCACAGTGACAAACAAGTTTCCCCTTCACAAATCTTAATGAATCAAGCTGAGTGGAGCTCTACTAAGCGAAAGCATGCTGATGGGATACATTTGCTTGCTAAGTAATTGCATAATAAAATATATCATGCTGTTTACTACTTGTGGACCATTCAAAGTGACCATCTGGACATTAAAGTTCTATTATCACAGATCAATAGTATAACAGCACAGAGGGAAAACTTTGTAATACTTACATTTAGCAACTGTTCAAAAGCATAGCTAAAGCCTTTCTTGTAGTCAGTGATTCCTTTAGCTGAGATTTTGTAGACTGCCTCTTTCAGCTTCTTCTTGTTCCTCACATTAGCTTGGACAAGATGATTAAAGCAACTGACGTTCTGAGCGTTATTGTTAAACTGCAAAATAAGTAATAAAGAACATTAAAGCCAAGAATGTTGGCTTCATTTCCTTTTTTGCTCCATATTTCTAAGTGCTGAGGGCCAGATGCTGCCTTCAGTCCACACATGCAACTCCTAGAAATGGGTGACCCTGAAAAGATTCAGATGATGCAATAACGCACACAAACATTTGGAAACTTACCACAACTTTATACAAAACATCAAAGTCTCTTGAAACTTCAAATTTGGGCAGCAAATGTTATGACTCCCTCCAATTTGTCCACTAAAGTGTAGTGCCTAGCTGAGGCCTGTACTGTTCTACTTGGCACTGGTGAGGCCTCAGCTGGAGTTACTGAGTCCAATTCTGGGCACCATGCTTAAGGAAAGATGTGGACAAACTGGAGAGAGTCCAGAGGAGAGAAACAAAAATGATAAACCGTTTAGAAAACCAGACCTATGATGAAAAGTTACAAAAAACTGAGAAGTTTATTCATCAGAAAAGATGACTGTGGGTGGAGGGGACCTGATAACAGTCTTCAAATATGTTAAGGCTGTTTTAAAGAGGATATTGATCAATTTTTCTCCAAGTCAGAAGAGGACTGAAGGTAGGACAAGAAGTAATGGGCTTATTCTGCAGCAAGAGAGATTTAGGTTAGATATTAGGAAAAACATTCTAATTATAATGATAATTGAGCTCTGGAATAGGCTTCCAAGGGATGTTGTGGAATCCCAATCACTGGAGGTTTTTAATAAGAGACTGGACAAACTGTCAGGGATGGTCTTAGTTCACTTGACATTGCCACAATGCAGGGGACGGGACTTGACTTCCTGAAATCCTTTCCAGACCTACATGTCTGTGATTTTATGAAAATGGATATTCAGTCCTTTACTTCTAAGACCAGATCCAAAGCTGAAATAAGCAGAAAAACTTTGATTTGAGTTTCAATGGCCTTTGGTACAGACCTTACCAGTAGAACAGAAGTAGGAAGTTCAGAGGCATAGAAAAAATGCAATAAAATTTAAAAAAAAATAATTGGGGAAAAAAGGTTGAAAGTTCCTTTAAACTTTTACTCCTTGGAAAAGGTGTGAGTCAAGTTTTAGGTTGCTTCTTATTTTATCCAAACCCAGCTGGCCCATCCCGAAACCTATCATCACACAACGGGAGCTGCAAGTCAAGATCAATTGCTATATATGGCCCACAAAAAAGAAAACACTCTTGGCAAAAGTAAGCACATCACAGAATAGATATACATAACAAGGCCATTTTTAAACCAAGTTTCCATTTGTGTATTATGCACATGCTTTTATTTTTTAGTGCTATTGCCCATGATCGATGGGAGATCCTAGCACCTGATAACTTCTAGCACTCATGTCACAGTGCTCAAATATGTACATGCAAATTGTTTGTATGGAAAAGTTTTTGCCTGCTTGAGCAGAGGTCATTTTGTGGCCTCTTTGAAATTTGGTCTCATATGTGGTGATCTATCGTGTATTGCAGTAGCACCTATGAGCCACAGATATGCTCTTGGACACCACTGTGCTAGGTCTGGTACAAAAGCTGTCCTATATTGCCTGAACATCTCTTTTACATTTAAAAACAAGGACAGTAGACATATATTACCAAAAAAAAGTTTTCCTGCCCAAAGAAATTTTAATTGGTTTGACTGAACATAAATACTAGGCACAACAGATACTTGCCATTTTATATGCTTCAAAATTCTCACTAAAGCTGTTTCCTACCACTCTCTAAGTGTATGGGGCCTTAAAGAGAATGCCAATCATGTAAAGTCACCTTTGAATAACTCAGCATCAAGGCCCAGGAGTTTAATTCTGTCCTTACATCCTGAACACCTCTATTCAACCCACTTGTGTTGCACTCAGGGTAAGTAAATAAGAGGAGAGTTTGACCAGTGATTTTACATATTTTGCTGGGATGCTCAAACCATTTCTATTTTCTTGCGGTATGATAAATTCAAAATTAAAAACACCAAAAGCTGATTTTTCTGACACAACAGGTTTAATTTAAACCAAAGAAGTAAAGACATACAGAGTGCCACTTTATAAACACACCTCATTTTATCCAGATGCTAACAGAGCACATATATAATGAGTAAATACTAAAGATGTGCAAAAATTTAACACACACCCCATCTCCCAAACAGGACAAAACACCTGATTCTAGTACAAACCCAGAGTTTGAGTGGAATTCTGAGCAAGGCTGCCAAGTTGTTATATTTGGTGTAAACATTATAAAGCTCATTGGTTATAAAGCGTTTCAACCCCAGATCAGGAATTTCTAGTTTTAATGGTTCACTTGTACCTGAAATCAAAGCAAAATTCAGGGGTGCAAAATCCAAGCAGACCCAACCAAAAAAGATTCCTACAACCCCACAGGAATTTGGCGACACCCCACAAAAAAGGTTTTTCTCTGCTGCTCCTCTATCCATGTATAGTATACCAACCTAGATTATAGAATTGTATGAGAGTCTCCTTCTAGTAGAAAGAAAAGGAGTACTTGTGGCACCTTAGAGACTAACAAATTTATTTGAGCATAAGCTTTCGTGAGCTACAGCTCACTTCATCGGATGCATTCGGTGGAAAATACAATGGGGAGATTTATATACACACACAGAGAACATGAAACAATCAGTTTTATCATATACACTGTAAGGAGAGTGATCATTTAAGATGAGCCATCACCAGCGGGGGAGGAGGAAAACCTTTCATGGTGACAAGCAAGGTAGACAATTTCCAGCAGTTAACAAGAACATCTGAGGAACAGTGGGGGGTCGGGTGGGGGGAGAAATAACATGGGGAAATAGTTTTACTTTGTGTAATGACTCATCCACTCCCAGTCTCCATTCAAGCCTAAATTAATTGTATCCAGTTTGCAAATTAATTCCAATTCAGCAGTCTCTCATTGTAGTCTGTTTTTGAAGTTTTTTTTGTTGAAGGATAGCCACTCTCAGGTCTGCAATCGAGTGACCGGAGAGATTGAAGTGTTCTCCGACTGGTTTTTGAATGTTGTAATTTTTGAAGTCTGATTTGTGTTCATTTATTCTTTTACATAGAGACTGTCCAGTTTGACCAATGTACATGGCAGAGGGGCATTGCTGGCACATGATGGCATATATCACATTCATAGGTGAACGAGCCTTTGATAGTGTGGCTGATGTGATTAGGCCCTATGATGGTGTCCCCTGAATAGATATGTGGACAGAGTTGGCAACGGGCTTTGCTGCAAGGATAGGTTCCTTAGGCTTGAATAGAGACTGGGAGTGGATGAGTCATTACACAAAGTAAAACTATTTCCCCATGTTATTTCTCCCCCCCACCCCACCCCCCACTGTTCCTCAAATGTTCTTGTTAACTGCTGGAAATGGCCCACTTTGCTTGTCACCATGAAAGGTTTTCCTCCTTCCCTCTTCCTGCTGGTAATAACTCATCTTAAGTGATCACTCTCCTTACAGTGTTTATGTTTCATGTTCTCTGTGTGTGTATATAAATTTCCCCACTGTATTTTCCACTGAATGCATCCGATGAAGTGAGCTGTAGCTCACAAAAGCTTACGCTCAAATAAATTTGTTAGTCTCTAAGGTACCACAAGTACTTCTTTTCTTTTTGCAAATAACAGGGCTGCTGCTCTGAAACCTGTCCTTCTAGTAGTTAGATGCAGTGACTATACCAACTTCCTCTTTTTTCACAACTAAGAGTGCGCCTGTGGCTCACAGAAGCCTCTGGTTATAGTGGTGGTGATCTGAAGATTGAGTCCCCATTGACAGGTATGGTGTTTACACATTACAATTAAGGATATAGCATTAACTTTAATTACCCATCTTAACTTTGATTTTTGTTTGTGTTGTCAACTCCTTTCAGTATAGCAATCTTTTTATGACTGAAAGTCAGATTCTACAGTTTATCCTTGAACCATCAAGTCTTTTTTTTATATCAGACAGTGGAGACTGATAAATAAAAGCATAAAACTAAAGAGAAAGAACCTCTGGAAGAAAAATACACACATCACTCAGGATTGTACTCATGGATGGATAGCATATATCACTTTGTGTGCATCAGTGACTGCAAACATTCACCTGTATTTGAAACAAGATAAATAGATACAGAGATAACCTAACAGCAGAAACAGTTTGAATGCCACTCAGATGTTATTTCTGATGTGTTGGAGAAATATATCAGAGCCAGTCAGCTTTTTGTATAATTGTTCAAATACATACAACACAGTATATTCATTTGACATTTTGAATATATATGTATACACAATGCTAGCAGGAGATGCACATTATTAATTATAGCTCTAAGCATAGAAGAAATATTGGCACATAATCATATTAGTATGTCAAGCTCTGTTGTTATTCTCAAAAGTGACAATATTCTGTGTTTTATACATTTTATATGTGGTATAAAATACATCCTTTGTGCTCTGATCAGAGAAAATTTTTTATGGTACATTTCAGGATTTACTTGCATGAAGAATCCCAACACCACACACTGCGGAGATAGCACTCTCTCCAATTATTTTATAGGTCTAATTACTTTAGCTGTCTGTAGTTACCATTTTCCTACCAACAATGAATTTAGGCAAATTTGAATTTATAATCAGAACAAAGCTACTGTAGACATCTGTTCAGGGAGTGAGTCAGGTTATTAATATTTGCCAATATCGAATTATTGAAAAATCTGTTCACTCATTTGCAATACATGGAATACAAAATATGTGCTTACATTTTGTGATCATACTGTACTATTCATTCAACTACATTAAATATTGTAGAAACATGTTGATTCACAGTTTGTATAGGTAGCATAAGTGTGTGTGCAATGAAGAGGATGACATTTTCCTCCAATATAGTCTAGACTTTACAACTATGGAATCATTTCCTATTATTCTTGTTTGCATTTATTTAATTTTATTATGCCTTTAATAGTTTAGCTCTGGATTTCATTTGCTGTGAAGCAATTGTTTATACTATGGGTATATGTGTTAGCTACCATAGGCAGGGCTGGCGGTAGTGCCACCTAGTATTATTACCTGACTCTTCGCATTATAAAGCCCTGTTTTCAGTTACTTAGAACTTTGCCAAATTTTACTGTTCAGGCTGAAATTTTATATGCTGGGTGTCAGCCTTAGGCTGCTTTTAAAATAAAGTTTCAGCCAAGACATTTCAGCCATTTCGAAAAACAAGACTAGTGAAAAATATATACCTCACCAGGTCCCTCATGCAAGGCTCTTAAGCAAACTAAGCAATCCTGGGATTCGAGGGAACATCCTCTCATGGACCAATAACTGGTTAAAAAATACAACACAAAAGGTAGGAATAAATGTTCAGTTTTCACAATATAGTGATGTAAGTAGCGGGGTCCCTCAAGGATCTGTAATGGGACCATTGCTGTTCAACACATTCATAAATCATCTGGAAAAAGGTTTGAATAGTGAGGTGGCAAAATTTGCTGATGATACAAAATTACTAAAGATAGTTAAGTCCAAAGCTGACTGAGAAGAGTTACAAAGGGATCTCACTGAACTGTGTGACGGATGACAACATGGCAGATAAAATTCAGTGTTGATCATTATAAAATTATGGACTTGGAAAAAATAACCCCAACGATACATACCAAATGGATGGGTCTGAATTAGCTATCAGATTCTTGGAGTCACTGTGGAGAGTTCCCTGAAGACAACCACTCAAAGTGTTGCAGCAGTCAAAAAAGGCTAAGATAATGTTAGGAACCACTAGGAAAGGGATAATGCCACTATATATATAAATCCATGGTACGCCAATACCCTGAATACGGTGTGCAGTTCTTGTCGACTCATGTCAAAAAAGGTATATTAGAATTGGAAAAGATGCAGAGAAAGGCAACAATAATGATGAGGGACATGGAACAACTTCCATACAAGAAGAAATTAAATGACTGGGATTGTTCAGCTTAGAAAAGAAACAACTAAAGGGGAAATATGATAGAGGTCTATTAAATCATGAATGGGATGGAGAAAGTAAATTAGGAGGTGTTATTTATTCCTTCGCATAATAGAGGAACTAGGGGTCATCCAATTAAATTAATAGGCAGCAGGTTTAAAACAAACAGAAGGAAGTACTTCTTCACACAATACACGGTCAATCCATGGAACTTGTTGCCAAGGGAATTGTGAAGGCCACAAGTGTAATTGGGTTTACAAAAGAATTAGATAAGTTCATGGTCCATCAATGGCTATTAGCCAAGATGATCAGGGACACAACCCATGCTCTGGGTGTCCCTAAACTTCCAACTTCCAGAAGCTGGGAGTGGATGAATCACTTTATAATTTCCCTGTTTTCCTTCTCCCTGAAACATCTGGCACTGGGCAATGTCAGAGACAGGATACTGGGCTAAACGGACCAATAGTCTGACCTAGTATGACAATTCTTACGTTGTTGCGCCATATTAATTCTGGTGATCTTTTCTTTGAGGAGCTCTAGTGTCCCCAGACTTTGGAACAGGGACTTGACATTTGGCAGGAATGGCCTTTGTGTCAGGAATGTGTCTTTTACTGTCCCTGTGAAACTCTGCTCAAATTTGGCTAAGTTATAAGCCTTTGAAAAATCAGTTCACAGTTGCTAAGTGGAGACTTCTTAGAGTTTAGCAGGTAAAAATCTCTAAACAGTCTGTCCTCAATGAGCATGCTCCAGCACCTCACAGCTCCTGCAGGTAATCGGACTACACATGAGCCCTCACCACAGAATGACTGTTCCAGGCCAAGGTTACAGGGGAGAAGCTGAAACTGAGAGCTGGGTGCCACTCTCTCCTGAGCTGTCAATAACCCCTCTCTTGGTGCACAGGCAATGTGGAGGAGAAAGCTGCCTGACACAAAGAGTTGGACAGAGATAGAAAGGAAAAGATTGGCACAAGGAGCCTGGTGAGACTGGGACTGGAGGTTGCAGGGAGTCTGTGAGTTCGCGGTGGGAGTCCAGGAAAGGCTGGGCACAGAGAACGGAACTGAGGGCCAGAGGCATAGGGGAGGCTGGGACTGGTTGTGCAGGGAGACTGAGTGCTGGGGAGGGAAATGGAGGAGGTGGGCTGAGATCAGACGAGAAGGCAAGATGCAGGGGGAGAACTGGGATTGCCTGGGCAAAGAGACTGGGACCAAGAGCCAGAGAGAGGGGATATTAGGACAAGGTACCAGGGAATGGTTGGGGTAGGGGACAGATTGGTTGAGGAAGCCAGGGAGGTAGACTAGGACTGGGAGCCAGTGGTGATGGTGAAACAGGAGTTTGTGTGGTGGGGGGCAACTGAAGGTAAGCAAGGTAAGATGAGGAGGGGGAACTGGAACTGGCTGAGCAAGGAGACAATCAATGGGTTGAAGAAAACTGGGACTCAGAGAGAGAGAGAAAGAGAGAGAGTCTGG
Organism: Dermochelys coriacea; assembly: GCF_009764565.3. NCBI lineage: Eukaryota > Metazoa > Chordata > Testudines > Dermochelyidae > Dermochelys > Dermochelys coriacea. The sequence goes on from NC_050068.2 coordinate 333,075,853, forward strand.
AGGAGAGACAAGGAATGGCTGGGCAAAAACAAATGGAATTAGGATAAGAAGCTAGGGGAAGTGAAGAAATAGAACTGGGAAAGTGATAGGATGGAGAGGTCAGAGCAGAAGAGGTCACCCTTAGGGGGAATGTGCAGAAGAGTCTGTGAGTACTACAGCACACTCCTCCCAGAGCCTTGAATGGATCCCAAGTTTCCTGTGGCTCACCATTCTTCCTTTGTCAGCAAACATCTGTGAAATCCATGGGCATCCCCCTCTCTGTACATCTACCTGCATGCCAAAGAGAAAAGGCAGGCTGTGTCCACACTGTGGTGTGTTGTTACACGCAACACTGAAAAGCTCTGGTGGGGAGAGGTAAAGGGGACTCCAGAGCAAGGAGCTGGGGGATTCTTTCCCTGCTGCCAAAGCCTTTCTCCACTGCCGTGCATAGCTATACACGCAGCTTGCTCCTCACTGCAGATAAAGACTCTGGTGGGAAGGACACAGCAGGGAAAGGCTCCAGCAGCAAGGAAAGGCTCCAGCAGCCAGTTGCCATAGCCTTTCCCTTCTGCCTCCCCTGTGTCAGAGCCTTCACTACCACGTGTACCTATACACAGGATAGACACAGCCCACTCCGCGCTGCAAGGAAAGACTCCACCAGGGGGAGGCAGCAGGCAAAGGCTCCAGTAGTGAGGAGTACCCAGAGCCTTTCCCCACCCCCCACCCCGCCTCTCCCCGCATGAGCTTTTCCCCGTTGCCAGAGTTTTTCCTTGTGTCAGGGAAAGGCCCCAGCAGCAGATATGCCAAACCCACAAAAACACGCAGAAATTGGGCTTGTTTTTGGCTTAATTGGCTTGTAAATTGCTTGTTGGCTAGTTTTTGGCTTGTAGCTGGTTGCAGCTTCTTCTTTTTTGATCAGCTCCTGGCAAGCAGGGGCAAGGAGAGGCAAAGAAGGGAAAGGGGCAAGCAGGGGCAAAGTGGGGAGAGAGTCAGGGGTGCACAGCAGGCTCCCCACACACCCAGACTGCATGCCAGAGGAATCTAGTCATAGAGTGTTGGGTTCCTAGGGATTGACTTGTTTTGGCCTTGTTTTGAAATGGGATTAGCTTGATTTTTGGCTTATTGTGAATGTCGTGGTGCTTCTTTACTGTGTGAAAGTTGGCAACTGTGCCCAGCAGCTGGACATTCCCTTGCTTAAAAATTGTAGCGTAGATGTTGGAAACATTCCTTGGGCATGTAGCGTGCCACGTAGAGGTCTATAACCTACAGTTTGGGTGTGTCTTTACTCGGCTAGGCAGTGACTCACCACCTACACTGGTATGTATACCTGTGCGAAGGGGTCATGCACCGCACACACTGCCATAAGTAGAGACGTAGCGATAGAGAAAGACAACGTATTACTGCTGTCAGTTACTCTGTTAGCTCTAAAAATGAAAGCTAGAGGCATGTAGGTAGGAATAGCCAGTCAGTAGGTTTCCGATATAGGGTGGTGTTTATGTGACCATTGCTTATTAGCACCGTAGTGTCCAGGAAGTGGATCTCTTGTGATCTCGCTTTCATCCAAATCACACCACACGATCCATTGTCTACAGCCAAGCTCTACGATATAACCACATTTGCTCCAACCCCTCAGACAGAGACAAACACCTACAAGATCTCTATCATGCATTCCTACAACTACAATACCCACCTGCTGAAGTGAAGAAACAGATTGACAGAGCCAGAAGAGTACCCAGAAGTCACCGACTACAGGACAAGCCCAACAAAGAAAATAACAGAACGCCATTAGCCATCACCTTCAGCCCCCAACTAAAACCTCCCCAACGCATCATCAAGGATCTACAACCTATCCTGAAGGACGACCCATCACTCTCACAGATCTGGGGAGACAGGCCAGTCCTTGCTTACAGACAGCCCCCCAACCTGAAGCAAATACTCACCAGCAACCACACACCACACAACAGAACCACTAACCCAGGAACCTATCCTTGCAACAAAGCCCGTTGCCAACTCTGTCCACATATCTATTCAGGAGACACATCATAGGGCCTAATCACATCAGCCACACTATCAGAGGCTCCAGAGTAGCAGCCGTGTTAGTCTGTATTCGCAAAAAGAAAAGGAGTACTTGTGGCACCTTAGAGACTAACAAATTTATGAGCTGTAGCTCACGAAAGCTTATGCTCAAATAAATTTGTTAGTCTCTAAGGTGCCACAAGTACTCCTTTTCTTCTATCAGAGGCTCGTTCACCTGCGCATCTACCAATGTGATATGTGCCAGCAATGCCCCTCTGCCATGTACATTAGTCAAACTGGACAGTCTCTACGTAAAAGAATAAATGGACACAAATCAGACATCAAGAATTATAACATTCAAAAAGCAGTCGGAGAACACTTCAATCTCTCCGGTCACATGATTACAGACCTGAGAGTGGCTATTCTTCAACAAAAAAATTTCAAAAACAGACTCCAATGAGAGACTGCTGAATTGGAATTACTTTGCAAACTGGATACAATTAACTTAGGCTTGAATAGAGACTGGGAGTGGATGGGTCATTACACAAACTAAAACTATTTCTCCATGTTATTTCCCCGTCCCATCCCACCCCCCACTGTTCCTCAAATGTTCTTGTTAACTGCTGGAAATGGCCCACCTTGACATCACCACAAAAGGTTTTCCTCCTTTCCCCCCTCCTTCCTGCTGATAATAGCTCCTCTTAAGTGATCACTCTCCTTACAGTGTGTATGATAAAATCCATTGTTTCATGTTCTCTGTGTGTATATATAAATCTCCCCACTGTATTTTCCACTGAATGCATCCGATGAAGTGAGCTGTAGCTCACGAAAGCTTATGCTCAAATAAATGTGTTAGTCTCTAAGGTGCCACAAGTACTCCTTTTCTTTTTTGCGAATACAGACTAACACGGCTGCTACTCTGAAATCTGTTAGCTCTAATGGCAGAGGTCTGTGTGGTGGAGCTAAAGGTTCCCATCTAAGATCCCTCTAAACTGGCCACGCAGCAGGCTATAAAGGGCCATGCAGTCACTGGGGACTGGAGAGGAGAGAGCAGGGCATGGGTGGGGACTGGGAGGGAAGCAAGCTGGGGTGTGTAGGGCTGCTGTGGGCCCCTTCCTCGGAGCTCCATGCTGCCGGCAGGGAGAAAGGGGAGGGGCCCCTCCTCCAGAGCTTGCTGCTGCTGCAGCTAGGGAGAGGCGTCGGGGGAGTCTTCTGGCCCCTGTCCGGGGAGAGTCTTCTGGCCCTGGGGCAGCCTGCACCTCCAACTCCTCATTCCCGGCCCCACTCCACAGCCCACACCCCAGCCCTCGGCCCCAGATCAGAGCCCCCTCCATCACCCTGAAGCCCTCATCCATGGCCCCACCCCAGAGCCCGCACCCCTACACCCAGCCCAGAGCCCCCTCTTGCACCCCAAACCCCTCATCCCCAGACCAACTGCAGAGCCTTCACCCCCCCACACCCAAACCCTCTGCCCCAACCCTGAGCCTCCTCCCTCACCACAAACCCCTCATGCCCGGTCCCACCCCATGACCCCAGAGCCTGCACCCCCAGCCAGAGCCTGCACCCCAACCCTCTGCCCCAGCCCTGAGCCCCCTCCCACACTCTGAAGCTCTCGGCCCCATCCCCGCCATACATAATCTCCATATTGGTGCACATAACAAAATTCATTCAGCCCATGCACCTAAAAAATTAGAGGGAACACTGGATCCTGGCAGTTGACCCATGTGGGTTTTAAAAGATGCCACGTGATACAATTTCTAATGTCTAATTTGCTTTTTCAAAAAACCTAGGAAACTACACTCACAAAAACTATGCTGAAAGAATATTAGGATTGCCAAGTCAAGCACTCAATAGTTAGAAAATGTCAGAATTAAGGTTTCCTATACTATCTTACTTTAATTCCCTTGTGCATATGCATTATGATACTATTTTTAAATACATGCTTACATACTAATTCTTACACAGCCCTCTGGCTCATTAAGTATACAGGATAGATCTGCATGGGGACAAATCAGAACTGGCTGTTGTTTGTAGGACCTTCACCTTCTTAGTTGCAGAATTCGGAAGGTGTGGGAAAAATGAGGCAAGGAATTGCAGGAAGAGAAAGGATGGTCTCATGGTTAAGGCAGTGAAATGCTGCCCTGGAGAACCAGATTCCATCCCTGACTCTGCCATTGGCTTCCTATGTGATAGTTGGAATGTCACTTAAACCAAACTGTATACAGATGGTCACTAATTGTGTGAGTTCCTCATTATCTGGTGCCGGACCTGAGACCTTCAGGTCTGATTTACAGAAGTTCTGAACACTCACAGCTGCAACTGAAGTCAATGGGAGCTGTACTTTGAATAGATGAAGGAGTATATAATGCTAAGTATTCTAAATAATTAGATCCTAAACATCTCAAATTAGGTACTCAAAATTAATGGATACTTTTGTCCATCTCTCTGTGCTTCAGATCCCCAACTATAAAATGGGGATAATAATTTCTTCATCTCATGTGAAGATATATTAATCGATTGATTGTGAAGTACTGAAATACTATAATTATGAGCACCATAGAAAACCCCATGAGGAAATTAATAATTCTGTTTTCTGAACAATGAGGATAAATAGCTGCTCATAAAGTATGCTCCATCCATTCTGTGCATAGACTGAGGCAGTGGTGCTCTGGAAAAAATAGCATGTGATCATGTAATTAAATACTATATCACAACACATACACACCTGGTTGATGAATTGTACAGGCAACCTTAAGTGTGGCATTTCCTAATTTTTTTTTTAATTCTTGGCTTTACAACCTTAATGTTCTTCTAACATAGTTTTTTTTGAATCTAACATGCATGCACACACAATTTTCCAGTAAATTAATTATTACCTCTGAATCTTAGATGTAGTTAAAAATATATATGTTAATTATAGGGTTTGTCAAATTTACAATATATGTCAAAGCAGTATGTCAACAGATAATTACAGACGAGGACCAATTTCTTCACTAGTATTTAAGAAAAATCTGTAGCAATCTCCTGTGTTTAAAGCAAGCATATCAGGCCTGTGATACCATAAGCAGTTATGGAATGATACCAAAGGAAATAATGCATAAGGTAGTTTCCAGGAGGCAGAGCATAAGTGGATAAGGTGACCTCTATTTAAAGAATTCTTGACCAAACACATATGTTCTATATTGTTACTCAATACATGCTCTTAGGTTACTTAGGAAGTACTTTAGTTTTCAATGCCCTGAAATCATGTCTGTGTGGATGTATGCTCTGTGCTACTGCGTACTGCAGAACTGGCAACTACCATATCAACACCAATAGTAGAAGACATATGAATTACTAGCAGGTATTAGCAATGCTCTGATCATGCACCATTTTAAATCAATGGGAGTTTTTCCATTGACTCAGTAGGAACAAGTCCAAGGCCATAAAGAAAGACATGATTTTGGATAATGAAAATAGATAAGTTGAAAGGAAAAACTCTTGAGGTATTACCACCACTTGCAATTGGTACTTCAGTTTTATTTTAGGTTTGGTATTAAAAAATACTGCTGATTGTATTTCTTTTGTTCTCATATACAGTCATGGCTCTGGGAACTTAAATGGACGATCAGGCCTTAAAACTGATGAAAAGATCCCTCCCCGTCCCCCTGCTTTTTAGTACAGAATCGTTCCCCCAGACAAGGGCTGGAGCTGATATTTTAACAAAAGACTAAGTAAAGCCAGACAAGGTTTAGCTTGGTAGGGATTCTGAATGATATCACAGGCACTGATCATGATGATTCTGGTTATTAAATAATCTATATTTGGAATATTTTACAATTTGATGTTAACTATTCCTTTGAGTCATCTACTCTAGTATGCAGTGGAAGAATAATATCAAGCTAGAAATGTAGATCTAGACCTGGTATTCGAACTGAGGATTCCTACCTAGAAAACATTCCCTAAATTAATCATTTTAAAGTTCACTCCTTTTCTAAAGGTTTCTCCCCAGCTTCTGTGCTCATTATGTATAGCCTTTTTCCCCACAGAAATGCTTTTTTTGGTGATTCTGATTTAGAAGCAGTACAATGTGCTTTGCCCACACAGCAAAACCACAAGTGTATACAGCATGCTTAAAATAGGCTTTGAAGTTATAAACTGACACACTCAAATGCGGTTTCTTATAATAGTAAATGATGACTCACTACATAATTATTAGGAGCACATAGGTCAAGCAAATTGAAAAACTTCGTTAGCACAAAAATGTTTTGTGTTCTCACATCCTAATTTTGAAACTGGGAAGGGCAGTATTACATGAGGCAAAGTAATTTTTTTCAAGAAAATGTTCTAATGAACAATCAAGTACTGAGAGGACATTATAGTACAAATGTTTGCATGTGGAGAGAAAAAAAAAGGAACACTATCTGATATTCAGCTCTGCCCTACAAAATCAATTTCTTTTTTGTAAGAGAAGAGTGGAAAGATTAAATAGTCTCAGTCTGATTAATCAAGTTTCACAGAAATCTAAGAACCAAATTCTGTTGCAATACACTGAGCAACTATAGCCATACCATGGTGGTGACGAGGGAGCTAAGACCCAAAGAGAGCTATTCCTCCAACCTCAACACTCTGGACCCGGAATCATGCAGACCAGACCCGCTCTTTACTGACACCATGGCACATACGGCTTCAGCTCTATCCCCTTTCCTCTCCCCCCCTCCCCCGCCACGTGACCTCAAAGAAGAAAATCTGCAGGGAGAAGCTGGCCCAGAAACTCAGCCAGCATCAGAAAGATGCAGTTATAGCAGGGACCTTTGGGTATTGTTCATATCATCAATGGCAGACTGCTTTATTTCTGGTTTTTAGTATTCTTTCCACTCTGCAGACTGGCTGTTTGCTACAATTCCTGTTGTAACAATTTACAATGTAAACACTTAAGCCTCATTCCACCAGCCCTCCATGCTCACTTTCTTCCCCATCTCCCTTCAATGTACCTCTCTCCCTTCATCTGACCTCTTAGCCACTGCCCTCCCAAAAATCTACCTCCCTACCCTTGCAAAAAAACCCCAAAAAAACAAAAAAACCCAAAACCACAGACACCATGGAACTAACCCAATGTTTACTTGGTTTGTATGTTTCATCCTCTTCCCACTAATCCAGAGATGCCATGCTTTGTTCCACTCCATCTATGCTAGCTTATGTAAATGTAATGAACTAATTTCCATAAACTTGAGCTTATGGTCATTATACCCTCACCCTGCTTTGGGCAGTGGTGGGGTAGACAGATGTATGCTCAAGGAAGTATGTAAGTGGGTGGTTGCTAGGAAGTAGACTGGTTGCTGAGACATTGAAGGACTAGAGGACAGTTCCCAGGGTGGAGGATGCTGAGGCTACTGGGGGGCAGAGGGATCCATGAGGTATCTAGAGAGTTCTAGGGAGTAGTAGATGCTGGGACTATTTTGATATCTAAGGAGAGACTGTCTGAGGAGCAGGGCAGGGAGTCTAAAGGTGGTATGAGCCCCCTGATTGTGTGGCTGCTGCCTCCGGTGCTTTCTCTAGCGACTGCTGTCACCGACTCCTGGCTGCGCATTCCAGGCCCTGATCTAACAGGCAAAACAGCCGCCTCTAATGGATAAAAGGTGACACTACATGCAAAACACCTGCAGTTTTGCTGCCTCTCAGTTGGATATGTGCGAATCCAGCTAAGAAATGGGAACGTGTGACAGGGTTGAAAGATGCGTGGTATCTTGCTAGACTGTAAGCTCTTCTGTCTCTTACTTGTATAATACCTATCCCAATGGGGCAGCTGCTATAGTAATATTAATATAAAATTCATAATACATAAATACCCAAGAGTCAGAATATATACTTGCTGCAAAAGCAACATTAATGTTAGCTATATTTTGGCCAGCAATAGTCACCTGCAGGATTATCCAGTACAAGAGGGTGTGAGGAGAACCATTTCTAGGAAAGGTGTTCATGCACAAAAACATGTGAGAAGAGAGTGTCTTTGGATCTGCTTCTACATGGGAGGAACAAGGATTAGGGCAGATGACATCTATCCCGTATCTCCAAATTTGAAGGGTGTGTCTTTCATAAGAAGTCTGATCATTCAGAAAGCAAACTTTCACCCTTAATTTCGGTTAATTCTAAATTAGCTCCATAACGTCACTTTTATTAAATGCAGAGTCCAAAGGGTTCACTTGTTAATAGTGCTTCACAAGATATCAAATATAATTTTAAATGGATGCAATGCACCTAGCATCTGGGATAGTTACTTATACATTTAAAATGATAAATTACCTTAGAAATTTATGGCAGCTATGGATCTAACTCTGCATATATCTTGCAGAAAAAACCTGCATTGAGCAACACTGGCACAAAATTTCAATTGAACAAAGAAAAAAGATACAAGGTCAAAATGTCTACTTTTACTGAGGGAAGAAAGTTATAACGAAGAGAGAAGTTGCACATTTGTAAGACAGAGTGTTAGACCAGGAAAACAAGAGTCTTCAAATGTAGACTATAATTAGAGGCCAGCAGGCTGAAATAAGGAAACAAAGTAGACAAGACTAGTTTTCTATTAGATAAAACAATCAGTTTAGGTAAAATCCTCCACAGTGGACATCAACCTCTTCTTCAGGAGAGGAGACCAAGAGTCTGAAGGTCAAAGAATGATTGACAAAAATGGCTGTAGGGAGGGACAAAATTCAGGGTTATATTTAATTAATCTGAGCTACAATAAACTGAAGAACTGAACTAATTGAAGTACTTCATGTGTAAAAGCCTCCAGACTGCCCTTAGAACTGGTTAGTCCTTCCTTTTGCACAATACTAAAATAGTTCAATGCTCTAGCCAGCTGACAAATACCAGACTCATACAGGACTATTTGGAACTTCAGACATGGTAAGAAATATCCTATCTGGTCAGTTTTCTATTATGTTCATCTCAAATATGCCAGCACTAATTCAATCATTAATCTTTCAAAAGTAGCTATTATAAGCAAAAATATCTGCATAACGTTTTTGACAACTTCCATCCATATCACTTATCTAAGAATAGAAATCATAAACAATTTGGTTCTCCTGTAGCATTTGGTGACATTATAAACAAGTAAAAGAGTAATAGTGCAGGGAAGTACATTCCTTACACTACCTTTAGATGTTTGTGAGAATATATACTTCACACTTATACAGTGGCTTTTACATACCATGAAACTGAAAAACTGACCTGCTCAGCGTGACACTGGAAGTCTATGGCACAGCCTAGAATAGATCCCAGTTCACTTGACTCTTGAGTCCTATTATTAATCCTTATACCAAGCTTCCTTTCACTTTTCAACAGAGGAAAATCACCTGACCTTTTACCATAGTCTTTGTGACTAACTGGACAAAATAACTGTCACCTAATTTGTTTCACAAAGTATGTGCTATTTTTTTTTAAAGTCCACATATATTAATCCTATGATAACAATTATGTCCTATTAATGATTTAAGATCTGAACTGATTTAATTCATATTTTATTCAAGAATCATTTTCAACTCATCCATAATAAATGTATGTTGACTGGGCATTCGACACACTGATATTTTCCCCTCACTGATCACATTAAAAGTAATCATACTGAAATCAAGATATTATTGTGATGAAAATAAATTAAGATGGATTTTGGTACTGTGCTGTGGGCTGAAGGAGCCATCTTTAAAAAGAATACAGTAGCTGACATTTGCAAGTAACACTCAATTGTTACAAGTAGAAGACATGTGTTTACTATGCAAGTCACTTTACAAACATGAATGAAGTTTCCCAGTTCCCAAGTGAAATAGTCATGTATTATTCTTGTTTAATTTGCATGTAAACTGCAGCAAAAGGTGTCTTGTCCAGATCACATGTGAGTGAGCATCTAAGAGACTAGAAGCTAAGAAGCTTGACTCTCAGTTCCATAGTGTCTCTCTCTCTGCCACATGCACCCAATTCCCCAGTCCTCAAATTTGTCCTTGAACTTGATCCTTGATATCCTAGTCTATCCTATTTTAACCACAAGGGCAAATAGGACACAAATCCTTAAAGTGTACATTCTTATGAGGCTCCTATAACCAAGTTTTATTCAGAAAGTATACACTGCTAATGAAATTCATTCTGAATAATACAGCACTGCCAGAGAAAAATCTTTGCTTTCACAGATGATGTATAAATTGATGTACATTTGAAATTCTCTCTTTATATATACAGATCCAGAGGGGTAACGAAGATTTAAATCTGCAGTTCAATGTTACTTTCTTTTGGGGAGCATGGGAGGCAATTTAAATACAAATGAAATATTTAAATTGACTTTCCTCCTTTTATTACATGGAGTTCCAAAGTGACCCCTTCATCCCATCACCTGGAGTGAATATTACTTGCATTGCGAGCAAAACACGCAGGCAGCATCCACTAGGGCATCAGAAATGACAGCATTAAGACCAGAGCATGCAAAGAGCATCATCTTGGGACATGGAGGTAATTTTACCATTCATTTATCATTAGTACAAACGACTTATTATATTAATCTGCTGATCTTTACAGGAAAGCACTGTATGTACATTGTATCCAATATGTTCATATATATGTTTCTATATAGCCAAAATAGATGTTTCCCATTTATCACAAGGGACTCTCCCTTTTTATATATTTGTTCAGACCCAACCTCTTGATCAGTATGTATCTATGCTGTTTCCGGTGTAGGTGGGAGCAAAATACACTCATGTTGAGCCATACTGAAAATCAGCCAATAGGAGAGTGATTAGCACGTTTGAACACAAGTCATCATAAACAAAGCCTTGGCCCAGTGGTGCTATGCACTCATTTTCACAAAAGATAAAATATTAGGGAAATCATCTAAATGGTGAAAACACAACATTACATATGAGTCAGATCTAACACAAATTAATGACAAGTTTCAGAGTAGCAGCTGTGTTAGTCTGTATCTGCAAAAAGAAAAGGCGTACTTGTGGCACCTTAGAGACTAATAAATTTATTTGAGCATAAGCTTTTGTGAGCTACAGCTCACTTCACGGATGCATTCAGATAAATTTATTTGAGCATAAGCTATCTGAATGCATCCGTGAAGTGAGCTGTAGCTCACGAAAGCTTATGCTCAAATAAATTTGTTAGTCTCTAAGGTGCCACAAGTACGCCTTTTCTTTTTACAAATTAATGAGACATCTTATGACATACTTTGCAGGCTTCAACCACTAGGTGGCATTATAGTAAAAAGCTTTGCCTGACCTGGACTTACAGAGACCAGCATTTTACTTTTACACAGAAAGTTTTACACTTTGTCCTTTTCCCCCCTCCCAGTATAGCAATTAAAATCACAACTTTTTGCGAATGCCGTAAATTGCTTATTAAACAGACTCATTATTACTTTCTGTTGTGCACCATAAGGGCTGAAGGAACTGGCCCATTAAAATATAAATAATACAGAAGCCTCCACGTCTTGAACACAGAAGGGTTCATCGCGATGGGGAGGACAGAAAACCTTGTCTATTCAGCTGCGAAGTGCACATAAGTTACAAACAGAAGTCGATTCATTTCAAACGAATACTTTGGAAGTGTTTGCAATACTTGCAGATTACAGCCATAGGCTGAAATTTTACACAGTTGATAGTGCTGCCTAAATGTCTTCCTGACCTTCCAAGGACTGTATGATAGATGATATTCGCAGTGCTTGCCTATCTAAGTCATACTTAAATCTTAGCTCAGATTACACTCTCAGACCTCTTTCCTTGTCACTCCCTTAGTCACATCCCCTGTTGGTTTACTAATAGTTACTGTAGAATGCAGCCAGTCTAATCGGAATCCCTTTAGATGACAATTCACTGACTAAAAATGAATATTAAGCGAGAATCAGATTTTTGATGTGTATGAAAAATTAAACACGCTGACACCAATAAGTAATTCTTATCTCTGGGCCTGCTACAAGGGACAAATCCTATCTATTTAAAATACTGCAATGGGGATATCTGAATAAATCAAAATATTCCTCTGGGAATACTGAAAATTGAAAAAAATACAGTCAGCATGTTGCAGACCTAATATGATATTACTGCTGCTGATTTTTCAGTCTACTGAGCGTTGTTGCTATGCTACTCCTACCTCATGGCTAAAGCAGCTTGGTGACCCAGTTGTATCTATACATATTAAATGAGCAGGAGTGAAACAGATCTGATTCTATAAGGCTTTCCCCTTGTAACTAAATCCAGCTTTGCTGCTTTCTGTTTTGTGTGCAAAAAGAAAAGGAGTACTTGTGGCACCTTAGAGACTAACAAATTTATTAGAGCATAAGCTTTCGTGAGCTACAGCTCACTTCATCGGATGCATTTGGTGGAAAAAACAGAGGAGAGATTTATATACACACACAGAGAACATGAAACAATGGGTTTATCATACACACTGTAAGGAGAGTGATCACTTAAGATAAGACCCATAACTATTTCACATTTGGTGATAATGTATACCTTCAAATCAGCGGCACTGCGATGGGTACCCGCATGGCCCCACAGTATGCCAACATTTTTATGGTTGACTTAGAACAACGCTTCCTCAGCTCTCATCCCCTAATGCCCCTACTCTATTTGCACTACATTGATGACATCTTCATCATCTGGACCCATGGAAAAGAAGCTCTTGAGGAATTCCACCATGATTTCAACAATTTCCATCCCACCATCAACCTCAGCCTGGACCAGTCCACACAAGAGATCCACTTCCTGGACACTACGGTGCTAATAATCGATGGTCACATAAACACCACCCTATATCGGAAACCTACTGACCGCTATTCCTACCTACATGCCTCTAGGTTTCATCCAGATCATACCACTCGATCCATTGTCTACAGCCAAGCGCTACGATATAACCACATTTGCTCCAACCCCTCAGACAGAGACAAACACCTACAAGATCTCTATCATGCATTCCTACAACTACAATACCCACCTGCTGAAGTGAAGAAACAGATTGACAGAGCCAGAAGAGTACCCAGAAGTCACCTACTACAGGACAGGCCCAACAAAGAAAGCAACAGAACGCCACTAGCCATCACCTTCAGCCCCCAACTAAAACCTCTCCAACGCCTCATCAAGGATCTACAACCTATCCTGAAGGACGACCCATCACTCTCACAGATCTTGGGAGACAGACCAGTCCTTGCTTACAGACAGACCCCCAATCTGAAGCAAATACTCACCAGCAACCACACACCACACAACAGAACCACTAACCCAGGAACCTATCCTTGCAACAAAGCCCGTTGCCAACTCTGTCCACATATCTATACAGGGGATACCATCATAGGGCCTAATCACATCAGCCACACTATCAGAGGCTCGTTCACCTGCGCATCTACCAATGTGACATATGCCATCATGTGCCAGCAATGCCCCTCTGCCATGTACATTGGCCAAACTGGACAGTCTCTACGTAAAAGAATGAATGGACACAAATCAGACGTCAAGAATTATAACATTCAAAAACCAGTTGGAGAACACTTCAATCTCTCTGGTCACTCGATCACAGACCTAAGAGTGGCTATACTTCAACAAAAAAGCTTCAAAAACAGACTCCAACAAGAGACTGCTGAATTGGAATTAATTTGCAAACTGGATACAATTAACTTAGGCTTGAATAGAGACTGGGAATGGATGAGTCACTACACAAAGTAAAACTATTTCCCCATGGTATTTCTCCCTCCCACCCCACCCCCCACCGTTCCTCTGATATTCTTGTTAACTGCTGGAATTAGCCTACCTTGCTTGTCACCATGAAAGGTTTTCCTCCTTTCCCCCCCCTGCTGCTGGTGATGGCTTATCTTAAGTGATCATTCTCCTTACAGCGTGTATGATAAACCCATTGTTTCATGTTCTCTGTGTGTGTGTATATAAATCTCTCCTCTGTTTTTTCCACCAAATGCATCCGATGAAGTGAGCTGTAGCTCACGAAAGCTTATGCTCTAATAAATTTGTTAGTCTCTAAGGTGCCACAAGTACTCCTTTTCTTTTTGCGAATACAGACTAACACGGCTGCTACTCTGAAACCTGTTTTGTGTGTGTTTACATGCTGTCGGCTCTGTAACAGGATTTTAGGTTAATCCGAAGAATACCCGAACCAGAATAAGGGCAATTTTCTGAACTACAACTTATATTTTAGAAGATATTACTAATATTTATCACAGGCCATTTAGAGAATAAGAAGACACCATAGAGCACTTGCAAGTGTTAATCATCAGTAGGTTTCAGAGAACTGGAAAATTTGAGTGAATTCAGCAAACAGTGGAGGTTTGCCTTGCAGTCCTGACATTACAGAGAATAACAGAGAATAGAATAATAATTTCATGTTAAAGTTTAGGGTTCATATCATGTTATGCAAAAATCATGTTTTTTGTTATGTTTGCATGCAATTCAGAATAAAATCTTCAAGAGATGCTTCACATGCACAATACACATGCTATATCGTGATCTATAGAAACCTCATTCTTTCAGAAGCATCATATTTAAAATAAGACTCCACATTCAGCTACCTTAAACAGGAATATATGTTGAATGTACTTTATGTAAATTTATAATACTGTATCTCCTGATATTTGGCAATATAATACTTAGTTCTTCCTTTTCATGCTAAACATGCTTTGAAATGTTTTTTATGTAGAGAAGGCACATACATTACAGAAACATTTAACACTGTCTGGCATAAACATTTATTACAGAAGATACAATGAGAGATACCTATTGTACAATATATCAGTTAGCATAATGAACTCTCTCTCTGTTACATAGTTATTCAAGCAAAGACTGCATGAAATATTTAGGATTAATTCTGGGCCAAACTCAGTATGAATTTACACGGCTCTACTGATAATCTCCAAAAGTACAAAATCTGGATTGCACAGAAATCAATGCAAAACTACCACCTGACAAAGGGACCAACAGTTGGAATAAAGGGTAAGATTCTGTGCAGTGCCTCTTGGAATTTGTGCACAGAACTTACATCCCAGCGGCACAGGGGGATAATGTGGCTTTAAGTCATTTTTGTGCCTTTTTGATCCTTGGCTGTTTGTGAAACCTGGTGTAATTTAGACAGCCATGGGCACTTGTCTAAATTATGGCAGACTCCCCAGCCTGCCTTCTACAACCTGCCCCTCCTTTCCTAGTCCCTCTAGATTTATACCAGCATACATGGCAGTACAACAATCTGGCCAACTGTTTCAAAAACATCAAGAAACTACCAAAGAAAGAACTTGTTCTTCTTTTAGAAAACCGTAACTAATAAGAGAACAATCAACTCCTTGTATCAAAGTAGTGGTCCTTTCTCCACTGGAAATAATTATTAATGTTAAGACTAAATGAAGTAGCAGTAAAAAAAAATCTGGGAATTAAAAGTAGATGAACCTGGCAATGAACTTGAGGACTCCATACCAAATGCCCAGTCTCTTCTGACCTCCAAAACAAAGAATGTGTCAGTTGCCCCTGGAGCTTGCTTATCAGTGCACCTACAGCAAATGTGATGACAATCACTTTCATACACAGAACAAAAATCAGACAAGCCTGTACTCATAGACAAGTTAACTTTGAAATGTAGTTCAGTTCCAGTATCCTATTGAGGAAGAAGATGTCCAAAAAATGCATGAGATTGGCACTAAGATAATATGGATAACAGCTAGCAGGCCTCTGACTGGCAAGACTTCTACATTTAAAGTAGTTATGGAACTGGAAACAACAACTGGATTCACTGGGCAGTGGAAGCGAAAGGTAGATATACAGTCCCATTTTACACACTACTAATTTACCAAAGAGATGGAGCTTAGTCTGGAAATCATTGTCATTTAAGCAACTTGCAAAGTTGTTGATAGTGTTAGCTATAAGCAGGGACAATAGTAATCTGTGCTGCAACCCAAACCAAAAAAGAGTGAATGTGGTCTAGCTAGTCTACCAGAGTTTGAAATAGTTTCATTCCAGTTACACTGCTTAGCAACAAATATGTATTTTTAATAACCAGTCTAGTCCTAAGATCCTGATTTCTAGTCCTCAGGTTCTAATTTTATTTGATTTGGCTCTTTGTCTACTCTGATGTATTCCAGCTTAGTCAAATACAAAATTAGACAGATTTTGTTTTGAGGTCTTCTCAACTATGTTTTTCCTGCCCTTTTCCTTCAGTTTTTTTTTAATAAAAGAAAAAATATTAAACAACATAAAACAACAGTAAACCTTAGCCAAGATATTCAAAACTAAGAGCCCAAAATTAAGCTTCTAAACATACACTTAGGCATCTGCCTCATTTTCAGGGCTCTGAGTTTCCACTGCGGTCTACTAAACAGGCATTGAGGTCAGTTGAAGCTGTTGAATACTCAACATTTTTGAAAAATCAGGCAGGTGCCTAAATGTGCCTCAGAATTAAACTCTTGTTCTTTAACAACCTGGACCCTATCACTGCTCACAACTTGGAATTCCAGCTTTCAAGTGACATGGAAATGTACGGCTACATCTTCAGAAAGGAGCCTTCTCTTTTCAGGGACCATTTTGATTTGTGCTCAGAATTCACTTTGTGGGCACAAAGTTAGGAGCAAATTTTAAAGTCACCAATCATTCCTGTGAAAAAAGGGGGAGCTAGTACTTATTCCAGACAAAAATGTAGCCCTTAATATCTAGCTCTAGGGATTAGAGAGGAAGCTGCTAGAGTGTACAAGGAATAACAAAATGGGAAGCAGAGTTACATGATTTTAAGGCACCCCTCACATGCTAAAGCTAAAACCAAATTGGTAGGCCTGTACTAATGCTTCAGGACCAGTAAATATTTCCAACCACTGGTCCTGGACCAGTGATCATTACGGAAAGAAACAGCAAACTCTGCACATGGTCTATGCGACTCATTTTCTTAGTTCTGAAAAAAAATACTGTACTGGGGCAATCAAATTTTTTAAACTTAGCAGGCTTTATTAATTTTTTAAACACAACATGCAAGATGCAAACCAGTAATAACTTAATCCCCAAATGCTTCATAATACAATTTCTAGTTCTTCAGGGTTCAATTTAAATGGCATGCTAGGACTGAGCTGCTAAAACATACACTTATGTTCACTGGGGTTTTTTCTTGGCTTTATGCAGTAGCATCTTATTGGTCTGAAATCAACATCTACAATATTTTTTAAAATGCTTTCTTCTCTGTGCTGCACGCAGCTCCCATTAACATAAATTAATATTATGTGCATATATCAACAGGTAAAATGAGCCCAGGGCCTCATTCTTTCTTCCCAGATTCTATGTTCCAGGCAAGACAGTAACAATAAGAGTATTAAAGAAGCTTTTCCAAGGTATTACTGTTTTGTGTACGGGGAGAATATTTTAAGTTAAATGTTGATTCTGTCTGTCCATGAAATGCCCGTCACTCTGACAGCACAGTAATAGTCAAAGTTCAGCTCTGTTTGGCGTTTCATTCAGTACAACCTATGTCGATGGACTACTTGGTTGGTTTATGCTACAATACATGAACGCAGTACATTATAGGAGAGTGTTGCTCAAAGTGCTAAGGAAAATAAGGAGTTTAAATAAATATATTAGGACCAAAAGATGGTATAGATGGAAATGGTAAAATTGTTAAAAAATGCTGCAGCAAAGATAGAAGCGTTCAATAAATATTTCTGTTCTTTATTGGGAAAGAAGCAGGATGATGTACTCGTATCCTATGAGGATGATGAGGTACTTTCCAGTCCTTGAATAACTAAAGGAGAACATTAAACAACATCTGCTAGAGATAAGCATTTTTATATTAGCAGGCCCAGATAACTTGCACCCAAAAGTCCTAAAAAAGCTGACTGAGGAGATCTGTGGCTCGCAGATGTTAATTTTAAATTTAGAATAAAGAAGAACTGTGAGAAGACTGGATGAGTGCTAATGTTGTGCCTACTTTCAAAAACGGCAAGCAGGATGAGCAGGGTAACTATAGTCTGGGTTAGCCTGACACATCAGTCTCACGTGAAATAATGGAAAAGCTGATAAAGGATTAAATTAATAAAGAAGTAAAGTGTAGGAATATATGTAATGCCAGTCAACATAGTTTTATGGGAAATAGGTCTCCAATAAATCTGCTGTCATTCATTGATGAGATTACAAATTTGCTTCATAAAGGTAATTGTGCAGATGCAAAATGTGTAGACTTTTATAAGGCATTTGAATCAATACCACACAACATTCTGATTACAAAATTAGCACTACACAATAACAATAAAGCACAAGTTAAATGGATTAACATCTGGATAACTGACAGGTATCAAAAAGTAGTCGTCCATGGGGAATCATCATTGAAGGGGTTGTTATTTGTGGAATTCTGCAGGGATTGGCTCTAGGCCTTGACACTATTCAACATTTTAATAAGTGATCAGGAAATAAAGGTAAAATCACTGCTGATAAAATCTGTGCATTGCACAAAGATTGGTGAAGTGGTAAATGTTGATGAGAACAGTGCAATCATACAGAGCAATCTGGAACACTTGGTAAGCAGTGTCCTTTAAAACAAAACACATTTTACTGCAGTCCAATACAGAGTTATACATCTAAGGAGGAGGAATATAGGCCATACCTACAGAATGAGAGATTATCCTGGAAAGCAGTGACTCTGAAAATGATTCTGAGCCCATAAAGTATAAGCAACTCAACATGATTTCCCAGTATGGTGCTGTGGGAAAAAAAAAAGGGCCAGGGTGATCCTTGGATGTATAAAAAGGGAGTAGGAATAGGGAGGAAATTGTATTTCTGTATACTGGATCTGCAAACCTATTGAAATTATATTTAAAAGTTTAGATGTTTGTTTAAAACTTTTACAGCAATATTTGAAAAACAATTTTTTTCAAAGACAATCCCTCCCAATGCAAACAAAAAATACTTATTTAATTAAGAGCGGTGTATATCTTGTCTTAAACATAAGGGCTCCGATCCAGCACCTATTAAAGTAAATGAGAGGGGTTTCACTGATTTCAGCAAATATTGGAAAAGTCTTTTCCCACCGAGCAGTCTTAGGGTTAAATCCACACCTGGAATCAGGGCTACAGCTCGACTGATATCACTGGAGTTCCATCCAGGTACTTATGGTCTGAATTTGACCAACTGACTTTTAAACTTCTTGCATAGATGAAGGCTATTAGAATTGTCTTTCCATGGCCCAATTTAAACCGCTGCTTCTAGGACCTCCCTCATCCTCTCGCTTAAAAAAAAACAACAGAAAAACCCCACCAATTTTTCCTCACTCTCTGCTTCTTTCCAGGACGTAATTTCTCTCTTCCCTTTTTACTCTGAGGACCATCTCTTTGCTTTTCCAAATCAGTGACTTCTGATTGCTTCCTACTTTCTCACCTGTCAGACCTCTCCCATTCAGCTGCCCAGACTTATCCCTCTGCTGTCAAGCCTTCCTCTCTCAGTCCATTTCATTCTTACCAGTCGACCACCTTCTGCTACTTCTTGACCTCAGTGTTCCACCTTGGTATCTTTAGCAACCCTCCGCCTCCTCTCAAACAGCCTTGTTATTTAGAATGTTACAACATCACAGAAACTTGGGTGATTCTCTAGAAGCTCCATGGGACCACTGCTACCTAAGTAACTATGCTAAGGTTTTCCAAGATGCCTCAGAGAATTAGGAGTCAAATGCTTATTAAAATTCAATGGGAGGTAGATGACTATCTCCTTTTAAGATTCCAGCCTACAATCTGATTGACTGTATGAGAGGGCTGGGAGGTGTATTGTTTTAAAACAATTCTGCCCCCAACCTGCCTCTCACACATTTCCAAACCACGGCATAATAGCTTTCAAAGCATGATTCTATTATCCCTAGCACGCTCATAATATTTCATTTCCAGTACCTAAACAGTAAATATTTGGTTGTATTTTTATAAAGGGTAAGTGATTCTAAGCAGCCCTACAGCTTCTGACCTTTAACATGTCTGTTGTTACCAGTTAGTGTTTTCCTATATTTTTACCCTCTGCAGGCTTCAAGTTGAAATACACTTCTCCAGAAACCACAGCCTACCCACAATCATAAACAAATTATACTCTCTGTGTCAACATTTGCAACCAAATCTCTAAATCATAGCGTTCTGGGATTGAATTGCTACCCCTATCATCTACCACTTACTGCTATCAAAGCATATAACTGGATTAGTGGGAAAATGGCTTTATTACTCATACATTTAAGCTCTTTCTAACAGCAGGTTTCCTTTCTGCAACAAAGCACAGCTCTTCAGATAGCAGAAATGCAAATCCCAGAGGAAATTATGACATATTAACCCTTGACAGTCTTTACATGACTTAAATAGTTCAGGCAGCCCTTTCTCCCTGGAAATAAATGCAAGGACTACATTAACTATGTAGAACTAAGGTGTTTAGCACATGCAGTTTTAAGCTTTTTGTTCACCAGGATTTCTACATAAACCTAGCATGACTGATTAAATCACACTGTTCCACTTCTTAGAGCTGACTGACATGACCCTAAATCCCAGTCTCTCAGGTGTGGGCATGAATAGCTACATGAGGGTTTTGTGGGGCAACATCTTGGCATAGTTTAGCTTTAGAACAGAGATCCGGATAATTTAACATCTCATTGCTAAATACTGCTGTGATTATTAAATTTCTCAAGCTGTAAAATATTGTTACTTTCTTGGCCAAAAGATACAGAAGGAAAAAAAGCGTAACTGCTGATAAAGGGAAGTCACACTTCGTAACTGTAATTCTTCAAGATGTACAGTCCCTACCTGTATTTCACCATGGTTATGCATGTACTCCATGCACCTGAGACCAGAGATTGGTGGTGGTCCCCAAGGCTTTGGGTACCTTTGATGTCAAATGCAGGATGGTACCCCTTTGGATGGACAAGTCTGGAAGTAGGAGGTTCTCAAAATCTCTGTCTAGACAGAACTCTCTAGGTGAGGAAAAGATGGTTCCACCAAAATATCCCAACTCTCTAGAAGATTTGATCCAGTTCTATTGGTAGTGCCATTGGTACCAGTATCAGAAAGCAACAGTTAGTAGATGGAATGGTAGATGAACTGCTCCCTGGTGTTAGAATCTCCCTGGTGAGGGTAGGCCACTCGGGGGTGGAAGTGGGGAATGTTAGTTCAGGAGAAGCAACTATCCTCTGGTGTGGTGTCATACATTGGAGTCTTAGAAAGGCTGAGTCTTGTTGCCCTGCACCACTGGAGACAGTGTGAAGGAACTCTCAGTAGTCAGTGGTTCCTCCTGAGGTGGTGGTGGTGTTACTAGTGATGGAGACTCCAACTGCATGGTTAACATCAGTACTGATGGTTTGTGGGCCTGCAGATCTCAGTGCTTTGCTTTAGTCAGTACCGAGGTTTGTGTTGATGATGATGGGGGGAGTGGTGCTGAAGTAGCCTTGCTCCTGTGCCCTTTTTGATCATGGTCTTGAGGCTTAAGAGGACCCAAGTCCTTGTGTCCTGGGCAGAAAGACTTGCCCAACTTGGATGGAGAAGGATCCCTTCTCTTACAAGGTCCAGGAGGAAATCTATTCTTATGTTTATGAGAGTCACTCTTATTCTTGTGAGAAGGCCAAGATGAAGGATCCTTCATGCTAGTCGTTCCCACTCCTGAGTCAGACATCAAGCTATGATGAGCACACTTGATGTCTCAGGCCAATGTACAGGGTCTGGATCTGACTGAGGGCTCATGGTATATTCCATTAGATGCTTCTGAAGCCAGAGCTCTTGCGCCTGCCACATTTGGCTGGGAAAGAAGAGGCAAATACTGTTCTTAAGAGAGATATGAGCTTCTCTGAGGCAGTAAAGGCAGCGCTGATGGCCATCGCTGACTGAAAAGGGGTGGAAGACAATTCTTAAAGCCTGGGCACAATCTAAATCCTGCGCCAGGGGACTGGAGGATTCCCTGGGGTGGGGATTGTTACAGTGTTTCCACCCCACACAAGGCCTGAAGGGGTTAAGGTGGCCAGCTGGGCCAATTAACTGCCCAGGATGCACCTGGAGGAGGAACAAGGGAGTAGGGGTTAACTGGATAAGGCTTATCTGGATGGGAACAGGAGAGGCCTGTATAGAGCCCAGGAGCTGAGAGCAGCTGGGCTGCTGCAGGGAAGTAGTCTGGGAAGTGGTCACGCTCTGGGAGAAGGGAGATGTGTTTGGAGCTATAGAGGCAAGTAGCCCACAGTTACTCCCTGGGAGGAGGGAGTTTGCGTCTGGTGAACCCAGAGAAGGAGGGAGAGCCAGATGGTAAGGAAAGGCTCAGGGGAAAGTCAGAAAGATTCAAGATGGTGCAGAATTTGGCTGCTGATTAGAAGGCCCCGATGGAACCCTGTGTAGAAAGTGGGCTTGGGTTCCTCTACCAGCCACCGGATGAAGTGGCTCCATGGAGCAGTGAACAGAAAGCTGCCTAAGACTGCTGGTAAGGAAAGACTTTGATACCCCAGAAGGGGGAAGCACACATAATGACCTAGCCAAAGGGCTGAGTCATGAAAAGGGAACACCCTGAGTGAGAGGGGGAGAGAGAGAGAGAGAGCGGCAGTAGGGCACACAGCAAGCAGCAAAAAGGGGCCTCAGGTCTGGAAAGAGCTGATTCACCAGAGTGGCCTGGTGGAGGTGCCAGCTGCCATGAGTGGACCCCATGATAGGGGAACTATGAAAACCGCTAACAATAACTACTAATATAAGCTTTCAAATATCAAGAGGAAAGAATGTCAAAGAAGATCAATTCCAGGAACTGGAAGATTCAACTCACGCCATAAGGCAATAAGAAAGAAGTGAAGAGGCTTTGGTTCCCATTGCTGCTTATACTTTCAGTATGGAGTATAAGGAGAGCAACTGGGCAGGCACAGACCACGGGAAGTACAGATGGGAAGAATTAGATTACATTGGGCTTAGAAAAACAAATCACTGACCCCACTACTCTTTAACTGCATAAACCATCAGATTTTTCTGTAAAAAGGAGAAGAAAAGCAAGTGAACAAAAAAATGTTTAAAATGGAAGAATCCCCTATTCAATTAAAAGTAAAGCTGAGGCAGCACCTCCTGCTAAGAGTCTGCCATGTGCTGAAGTTATATATGTAATTTAAAACAATCTAGTTTTATTTATCTCCATTTTTGTAGTTCGTTTATTTTTTGTGTTTCACTCTGGTAAGCTATTAGATAGTGGTAACCAGTTTAAGTGAAACAAAAAGTAAACAAACTATTAAAATCAATAATCACCACAGTAATTAACGTCAATTTTGTGTTGGGTGAATGCCACCTAAATTTATGTTATATAAAAAATACTTATAGTGTACAATTTTATTCTCATTGTCATCATTTATATATATTTAGTGCCATGCTGTCAGTGTTTGACTTGGCTTTGAGATTTTGGCTGGGTTGTGGAAAAATTAAAGAAAGTAAAAATAATATAAAAAATAAAAACATCATTAAAAACAAAATATGACTGAACCAAAGTTGTTCTATTTTTACTTCCGTTGCCTGAAGAAAACCTTGTGGCAGTAAAATCATTTCAAACTTGCTTTCCTATTTGTGGCATACACATCCCATTTTCTTGTCACAGAAAGGAAAATGTCATAGTTGAAATTCAATCTTGTTTTACAACTGCAATCCAAAATAGGGTTTTAGACACTTAAAAATATATGCTATAAAAACTGAATTGTGATACTCAAAAGATACAGCCTATTTTTAAACGGTATACGTACACAACACCACCACCACTTTCCAAACTGCAGTGTAGAAAAATATTTAAAAGATGTCATATTCTGTTATGCACAGATCTGTGGGCCTTGAGTTCCCATGAGTATGAATGCCCTAAGACAAAAACATCCTTGACTTCCGTAATGAGGTCTCTAAACACTAGCACACGCCACAGAAGCATCACAAATGTTCACTGTATTAGAAAATATATTGATATTTTGCAGGTTATAATTCAACTGCTGAGGTTACTGCGAAAGCATTCAAATGGTATTTAACTCCTTTGATGTGATGAGTCCTAATTTTCATACAGTACTGGATCTTGCTTGCCTAGCTCATTTGAGTAATGCGAGGAGGATTTCCCAAGTATTCAAAAGGATATATGAGCAACAGAAAAAAAACCAGTTGCTTCACGTTAAAAAAAGTTCAAGAAAAAAAACAGAGCATAAGTTCCCTTATGTACGTGACTGTGCATGTATGTTCATGTACACATATTTCAGTAGGCACTCTGGTCATGCTGGATATAGTTAAAGTTTGGTCATGCCTACGGCTGGGAATGGTATTCATAGTGAACAATGTTCGTCATTCCAAATTATTCAACTAATACTTCACGCAAATAAAATTTCCATCTATGAACTCCTCATGAGTTTCCCATGTGTATTTGCTATTCATTATTAGTTGTGCATGTTTGGAGCGTAGGCTACAGAGATCCTGGATCAAGGCAGGACCTGAGCTAGGTTCTCCGTTGTGGTCAGGCAGGAAGCCTGGGAAACAGGCCAGAGGGGCTGAGGGGGAAAGTCTGGAGAGGTCTTAAACAGAGATTAGGAGGAACCTCATTGTGTGGGTCACCACCATAGCCAAGCCATTAAATGGCAGGAACTTGTATAGTCCCTTCCCCTAGCAATGACATGATAGATTGTAAACGCATGAGATAATGCAACCATCTCAATTTGTCCATTCATTTCCATCTAAAACCACTCAGCCTAACACAAGCTGAATAATTAAGGAAACTCAAGCTTTGAAGTCTGCCAGACATAACCAACCGAGGATAACCTAAAGGTACCATAACTTAGTAATTTTGAACACTTAGGTTGCTAAGACTATAAAGTTCTTGTCTAAAGCAGCAGGAAAAAATGAACTTGGGACCAGATCCTCAGCTGCCAAAAACTGGCATAGCTCCACTGAACGCAATACACCATGCTAATTTACACCAGCTGAGGATCTGGCCCTTTTCTCTTAAACCAGAGAAGATCCAGAAGGACCAAAGAATGAGATTTCAATTCACTTTGGCAGGCATCACCATTTACATTAGTGAAAAGTTTTTTCTGCTTTAATAAACAACTGAGCATGAGGTATTTTCCACTGCAGTTCAAACCAAAGAAAACTCTCTAATTCAATATTATGAACTTTAAGGCAGAAAATGTCACTTCCATTAAAACTTCCTTCCTTCCTACTAGAAGAGAGGGCTAACTAGACTGAGAGATAAAAGATGAAGCAGTAAATAGTGTTCAAAGAGATTTTTGATAGTGTTATTTCAGGACTTTCTCTCTGTAGCCTGGTTATAATTTATCAATAGAAGTTGAAAATCATCTCCAAAATCATTACATAGTTACTCACCACACATGCAGTCTCTTGGCTTTAAGGATCTGTCAGTGCTTCCATTCTAAATTCCTATATTCAGAGTTGTATAGTTCAGTCATAAAAAAATAAAAATAAAAAATGTTCCAGGCTAAGCCATGGTATTCTAGGGTTCCCCTCTTTTTAAAAACAAACTACACCAAAATAATCTATTTTCCCATCACACAGGTTTGCAGTTCAGAACTTGGCATATCGAATCCCAGGCAAGAGCTTGAAAAGCAATGCTAGTCCAAGAGACTGTTTTAAATTACAATATTTCTTGAATGTACAGATTTAGGAACAAAAGCTAAAGAAATCACAGTAACTGTAATTTTTTGAGTTTACTGCCTCTGCCCAGGCATACATTTTGGAGATATACCTCCTCCGCAAGCCTTTATTATCCTTCCAGAAAACTATGTTCATGCCAGTCCTCCAGTTCCAGATACACATGGATGCAAGGAAACCTGAAGAAAATAGCAATTACTACCAATCAAATGGCAAATGATCCTGGTGCTGTACACAGGCTGAAGAGTAAGACTTTGTATGGGTAGCAACTGTTGCCTACATAGAAATAAAGGCCCTCTTGTGTGCCAGTTTGATTGCAATGTGAAAACAAGCAACTTTTAAGCCAGAAGTCCAGAACAAGTATTAAGAGGCAAGAGCAGGAATGATGGAATCCAGGGTCAGCATGTTGAACATTAACTTCCTGGTGTAATAGGTCAATTTCTGAAGATTCATAATGGAGCAAAAGCCATCTTTGGTTTTCAGCACGAAGAAATACCTTGAATAGAAGCCTCTCCCCTCTGTAGCACTGAGGCAATTTCATAGATTCTAAGGCAAGAAGGGTCCACAGTGATCATCTGGTCTGACCTCCTGTCCTACACAGATCATAGAACTTCTGTAGCCCCATTCTTAGGACAAAATCCACCTTTGCATTGAGATTCATCTGATGAGAGGGATACTTGCCAAGGAATTAGGAAGGATAATTCAGATACAGCATGAGGTGGAATTTGATGAAATAGCTGAACTGAATAATCTTTAGCAGTCAATAATTCACAACAATTCCACTCCCTTCTGCAAGGAAACAAAGCAGATGGTCTGCAAAAGGAAGAAAGGAGCGTCAGGAAAGCCACATGCAAGCTGGTTCTAGGCTATCAAGTAATACTTTAACACTCAAGACTAGCAGATGAAACAGATGCATGGGCAACTGACATTGCAGCTGCCTCTGTCTGGCACGTTTCTCTTTACCTAGTCTTCTGTTGTCAAGAGTGGGGTTTCTGGACATAAGTACAGAAACCATCAAGTGAAAGGTGTTGTGTCTGATAAACGAAGATGATGTAATGCTTCCTTTGCTCAGGCTGTATGAACCATCCCTCCACTGACCTTGCAATGGACCTGGTTTGCTTTTTGTCTCATTTGCTCAAGGGTCCTCTTCACTATACCCCCCTCCACACACACACACACACACACACACTAATGAGAAGATGTATAACTCAGCTCTTTGCCTCAATTAAGTGAGAGCGTGGAGAACTTAATCCAAAAGTAAAGATGACAGATGATATCTGTCGTAACTGCCCTAACAGAAGTGTCAGAGCATAGGATACTTGCTTTACTCTACATCCCCCTAAGACAACCTCTACTTATGCTCCACTGGCAAATGATCTAAGCAGTGGAAGCATCTCATAACAAAGCTGAAAGAGCTATCCTGGCCTGGTAGCTGTCCATATAGATCTGCAATTCCAGAAGAACAAACCATCCTTCCTTAAAAAGTTATTCTTCTTTGGCACTTTACCAGACAGGAAGGAACAACCTGGTTAGAAGCCCTTCATCATCTTTATAGCTGCTAAGACTACCAAGGTGTAAAAGTGGTTGAAGAAATTCTGGAGTCTTTGCCAAGATATGGGAGATAGGCAATCAGCTTTCCTTGGTGCTGCAGGAGCTAATCCTAGGCATGTCCAGTTATTTAATCAGAAGAATATTTTTTCTTAAGTATTCCTGGGGGAATTCTGTGCCACTGTGCAAGTGCAGAATTCATGTCCCCTTCAGATTTTTTTTCTCTCCAGAAAATATATTCTGCCAGAGAGGAGCTGCAGTTACACCTTTCTCCCACCTGGTGGTGCCAGAACAGAGAGCAGCCAGTTTACTGGCAGTAGCAGTCAGCAGCCAGCTGTGGTCCTCACAGTGCCCTGCCCGTGGAGTCAGGTTAGGATGCATGGGATATGGGGAAGAGGGAACAAACAAAACAGGGGACATGGAGCTAATGAGGGGTTACAGACTAGGATTCAGAAGGGCTAGTGGGGGGGGAAACAGACTGGGGTAGGGGGGAAGTGGGGGTGCAGGGCCACATGGGAATAGGGAGCAAGGAGTGCAGGGCTACATGGGGACAGTGGAGGGGGATGTCTGAATGGAGGTGCAGGGTCACATGGAGACAGAGGCACATGTGCCTAAATAAGAGACTAGGGGTCAGCCAGGATCTGCATGGGGGAGACGCCCCAATTCCTCAACAATCCCTCCCACCTCCCCCAAAAACCTATACTTCTCCCACCAGCCCCCACCAACCCTCCAGGTTCATTCCCAGAAATTACTTCCCTCTTCCTCAGCTCCTCCATTACTCCTGACTCCCCAACTCTGGGATTTCTTTCCACCCCACGTAGGCCATTCATATGGAGATCATTGGGTATTGGCTTCCAGCTTTTCAGTCCTGTCAGCACTGTGTAGGAAACTCATTCCATGAGTCTTTTGGTGAAGTGTTGGTGAATGATGATGGTGAGATACTGGGGTGGTGAAAACTGTTAATACCAGTAGATTGTCCATGCAAAAACGTTTAATGTTTAACCTGTGGCGCATAGTAGCAGGATGCACACTCTGAAATGTCACAACCTTTATCCAACAGAGAGCCGAGGCTCGACGGCCAGAGGGTGCTGTGTCTGCCCTGCAGAGCCTGCTAACTCGGCTATGTGGTTCTTGTCATTGTCCAAAGAGGGTCCTCCACCAGGCACTTGAGGCTTGATAGTCATTGATCCATATTATGATTCTTTCAGCCATTTAAGCTCTGACCGTTCACCCAGACCATTAATTTCTAGATTAAACAATGCACTCTTAACCGTTTGTCATGATGTACCATGAACTGCATTAAATTATACCAGCTGAAATTTAGTCTGTTATACACAGGTATAGATGACTAAACAAGTTGAAAGTTAGTGGAGAATCAACTCCTTACCCTCATCTTATTATTCTATCTCAAATAAGCAGCTCTCATATTTTCCACTACTGAGGATGGAAAGCATATGATGATCTCAGTAAAAATTGCACATGCAGAACAAATGAATGATGTTCAATAGAGAGCAACAATGTGGATTAGAAAAGAGAATTTTGCTCTAATAAACCAAAATTTTCTTAAAATTAAGCTTTCTTATATCATGGTAAAAAGCAAACTTTGCCTTGCAGAGTCATGGATCCGCCAATCACTTCTAATTTCAAATCCACGTCTCAAAGTTTCAATGCCTTTCATTATATTTAATAAAATGTTTGCATCACATATTTCAGCTTGGAAGTACTGTGTGTCAGTTTAAGGCACAACCAAGTACTCAACTCTGGCCCAGAAAAGAGCCTCCTTGTATCACTGCTGCCAGTACCAGTTACTGAAATAATTGATACTCACTGAAACTACATTCACAAAATCATCATCTGACAAGGTTTCTAGCATCTCAATGACGGAGGTTCGGATCAACTTCAGCGTCAGTCCACTAACACTCCCACTCCTGCATAACAGAGAAAATTTAAAAAATGGATTGAAGGAGTTCAGTTGAAAACATACAGTGGAACTAGATTTTATAAACTGGCTCCCATATTTTCATAATCAAGATTGCTCCAGAAGTGCTTACTCAGCCCCAAGTCTCACCTTTAAGAGTTGCTCTGCAATGGCAGTACTTGCTACAGAAAATAAAAAGTTCCAGGGTTGGTCTCCAAGGCATAACTTTGTGGCTCAGAGGAATAGTTTTGTCACCTGACCCATGACCCACAGTGACACATCCTTTCCTCATTTTCAATTCATGATTGCCATGAGAATTTATCACATGCAAATTGTATGTTCTCTAAAAATTCTTCTACTCTCTTCTATTCAGTCAAGGGGTTACATTGTCAGGGATCTAAATTGCAGCATGTTTGTTTCAGGGCAAAGCTCAAACCTTTGGAGGGAGGAAGGGGTGGAATTGGAAATGCTGATAAAACACACCTCTGCAATAAAGCAGTATTTGACTACATTTAAAAGCATCAAATGCAATCTCTCCAGTGAGGCAAAGAAACAATGAATAGATTTTTTTTCAGTATAAAGCAATCTGTGAGACATTTCAAGCCTGATGATTCCCCCAGACTCTTGACATTGGCTTAACAAAGGAAATCTTGACAGGGGGAAGAAAGGATAGCAGCAGAATATGGAACCGTGGACTTCTGAAAAGCAGACTTTGACAACCTCAGGGAACTGATGGGCATGATCCCCTAGGAGAATAACATGAGGGGGAAAGGAGTCCAGGAGAGCTGGCTGTCTATTAAAGAATCCTTATTGAGGTTACAGGGACAAACCATCCCGATGTGTAGAAAGAATAGTAAATATGGCAGGCGACCAGCTTGGCTTAACAGTGAAATCCTTGCTGATCTTAAACACAAAAAAGAAGCTTACAAGAAGTCGAAGATTGGACAAATGACCAGGGAAGGGTATAAAAATATTGCTTGGGCATGCAGGAGTGAAATCAGGAAAGCCAAATCACACCTGGAGCTGCAGCTAGCAAGAGATGTTAAGAGTAACAAGAAGGGTTTCTTCAGGTATGTTAGCAACAAGAAGTCAGTCAAGGAAAGTGTGGGCCCCTTACTGAATGAGGGAGGCAACCTAGTGACAGAGGATGTGGAAAAAGCTAATGTACTCAATGCTTTTTTTGCCTCTGACTTCACGAACAAGGTCAGCTCCCAGACTGCTGCACTGGGCAGCACAGCAAAGGAGGGAGGTGACCAGCCCTCTGTGGAGAAAGAAGTGGTTCGGAACTATTCAGAAAAGCTGGACGAACACAAGACTATGGGGCCGGACGCGCTGCATCCGAGAGTGCGAAAGGAGTTGGCGGATGTGATTGCAGAGCCATTGGCCATTATCTTTGAAAACTCATGGCGATCGGGGGAGGACCCAGATGACTGGAAAAACGCTAATGTAGTGCCCATGTTTAAAAAAGGGAAGAAGGAGGATCCTGGGAATTACAGGCCAGTCAGCCTCACCTCAGTTCCTGGAGAAATCATGGAGCAGGTCCTCAAGGAATCAATTCTGAAGCACTTAGAGGAGAGGAAAGTGATC
Source organism: Dermochelys coriacea (assembly GCF_009764565.3). Classification (NCBI taxonomy): domain Eukaryota; kingdom Metazoa; phylum Chordata; order Testudines; family Dermochelyidae; genus Dermochelys; species Dermochelys coriacea. The sequence goes on from NC_050068.2 coordinate 333,106,485, forward strand.
AGGAACAGTCAGCATGGATTCACCAAGGGCAAGTCATGCCTGACTAATCTAATTGCCTTCTATGACGAGATAACTGGCTCTGTGGATGAGGGGAAAGCAGTGGACATGTTATTCCTTGACTTCAGCAAAGCTTTTGACACGGTCTCTCACAGTATTCTTGACAGCAAGTTAAAGAAGTATGGGCTGGATGATTGGACTATAAGGTGGATAGAAAGCTGACTAGATCGTTGGGTAGTGATCAATAGCTCCATGTGTAATTGGCAGCTGGTATCAAGTGGAGTGCCCCAAGGGTCGGTCCTGGGGCCAGTTTTGTTCAATATCTTCATTAATGATCTGGAGGATGGTGTGGATTGCACCCCCAGCAAGTTTGCAGATGACACTAAACTGGGAGGAGAGGTAGATATGCTGGAAGGTAGGGATAGGATATAGAGGGGCCCTAGACAAATTAGAGGATTGGGCCCAAAGAAATCTGATGGCGTTCAACAAGGAGAAGTGCAGAGTCCTGCACTTCGGATGGAAGAATCCCATGCATTGCTACAGACTAGGGACCGAATGGCTAGGCAGCAGTTCTGCAGAAAAGGACCTAGGGGTTACAGTGGATGAGAAGCTGGATATGAGTCAACAGTCTGCCGTTGTTGCCAAGAAGGCCAATGACATTTTGGGATGTATAAGTATAGGCATTGCCAGCAGGTCGAGGGACGTGATCGTTCCCCTCTATTCGACATTGGTGAGGCCTCATCTGGAGTACTGTTTCCAGTTTTGGGCCCCACACTACAAGAAGGATGTGGAAAAATTGGAAAACGTCCAGCGGAGGGCAACAAGAATGATTAGGGGACTGGAACACATGACTTATGAGGTGAGGCTGAGGGAACTGGGATTGTTTAGTCTGTGGAAGAGAAGAATGAGGGGGGATTTGATAGCTGCTTTCAACTACCTGAAAGGGGGTTCCAAAGAGGATGGATCTAGACTGTTCTCAGTGGTAGCAGATGACAGAATGAAGAGTAATTCATTCTCTGCAGTGGGGGAGGTTTAGGTTGGATATTAGGAAAAACTTTTTCACTAGGAGGGTGGTGAAACACTAGAATGTATTACCTAGGGAGGTGGGGGAATCTCCTTCCTTAGAAGTTTTTAAGGTCAGGCTTGACAAAGCCCTGGCTGGGATGATTTAGTTGGGGATTGGTCCTGCTTTGAGCAGGTGGTTGGACTAGATGACCACCTGAGGTTCCTTCCAACTCTGATATTCTATGATTCTAAGGGGTACAGAGAAATGTTTTTATGAATTTCTTCCCTTAGTCTTCACACAGCACGGAATAAATCTCTGAATATAAATACCAAACCAGAGGCAGACTTATTTATACAATGGGAAATGGCACTGTACATTTGTCATAGAATTTTATAACATTATCTTCATTAACATTATTGTAATGTAGAATAACTCCATTTGAATAATGGAGCAAATCAATGCAGCTATAGTTCTTAAAATATGCCATTTTACCCTCAACATTCATTGCCGGTATTTAGTTTTGGCTTTACATTCAAAACTGTTGTATTTTTTTTAAAAATCAGAGTATTCACACATTTAAGTATTTATTTTTACTGTTTGGGGATTAATGTTTTGACAGCTCTGAAGGGGTTGGACTTTAGGCTTTTGAACAATTTAAGATAAACTGTGGAGAGCTAGAATACAAAACATTAAGCATTCATGAGTTCTCATCCTTTTGGTCACCAAACCATGCTAATTCATTCTCAGACATTTCCAACTCGTTGCTTCTAGTACTTTCTTTTGTGTTTCACAACAAGCTCTGGCATTCACCTAAGATATTTTCAATTGGTTACTTCAGTAATTGAGATGTTGACAATATAACAACATCAGATGGACATAAAGCGGTGGTTCCCAAACTTCTTCCCAGCTTATGCAGGGAAAGCCCCTGCCAGGCCGGGCCAGTTTGTTTACCTCCTGCGTCCGCAGGTTCGGCCGATCGCGGCTCCCAGTGGCCAAGGTTCGCTGCTCCAGGCCAATGGGAGCTGCTGGAAGCGGCAGCCAGTACGTCCCTCAGCTCGCGCCACTTCCAGCAGCTCCCATCGGCCTGGAGCCACGAACCGCAGCCACTGGGAGCTGCAATCGGCCGAACCTGCAGTCACAGCAATTAAACAAACCGGCCTGGCCCGCCAGGGGCTTTCCCTGAACAAGCGACAGAACATGTTTGGGAACCACTGACATAAAGACATCCTAATATCAAGGCCGTTTTTTTCAACAATTCAAATGTCTTATTTTCAACCTCATCTCTTCTTCAAATTGCAATAGTTTGTTCAAAAGGTGCCAAATAGCTTTTCATCTCTACAGTATTAATATCCAGTCTTTAAACACTTACGCATCAACTAAAATAAGCATGTCTTTTGGAGATGCAGCTCCTTGGATGTACCTGAAATAAACAAATGAAAAGATATGAAAGATAAAAACTTGAAAACACTACTCTAGCATTCAATCCAAAGTCCCTCTGATCTCTAAAACCAAGTCTAGCTGAACCAAAGGAACTCCCCAATTGCATTTCAGTAGGAAATTCATGCACTGTCACTTTTTCTCATTGCTTCTCCTTCTAGGTAAACCAAGGTTCAAGTAACAATAGTGAGACCTGGAGGTAGTACGTAGGAATTCACTATTCTTGTACGTCAACAACAGAGAGGGGTGAATAGGATTTGAGAGCTAAATATATCTTGATTACAAGTTAGCAGGTGAATTATTCCAGCAGCCCAACTCAGGCAAAGATGTTTTTCTAATGAGTTACAGTAAAATGTGACAAGAGTGACAACTCATGGGAATTAGTAAATGTGGTTGCTTGTAAGATGCTGTCTCTCCTCAAAGAAATGGCATTGCCACCTTTACTTCTGAACTGCTAAAAATATTTTAAAATTTGAACTTTAAGTCCTCAAAAATTATCAGAAGAAGGTTTAGTGTAGTGTTTAGCACATATTTACTATTATTTTGTCTTTTATCAGAATATGTACTATGTTGACAATTTCATGTGCTTCAGTCCTCCAAAGAAAGCTTACCATGGTCTTCTGCGAACATCATATAGATCTATCTTGTTTGGAGTTCGGCTTTTATCTACCCATGGGGAGGCTAAAAATGAAAGAAGATATATTGTACTCATTTCAGTTTATTGCACATTATTTGAATAAAATAACATAATGCTAAAGACTTTTAGAGAACATTAAAAAACCCTTTAATATGTGGTATATCAATATTTCACTATTAGCACTATATAAATGATAACGTGGTAGGACGTGAGGATGTTCTTTGTCTTCTTACACTTTACTAAAAATATTGTTTTTATTAAAACAGTTCAAAGGGAAGTATTGCCATTAACTTCAATGGTCCCAGGATTTCACCCAAAGTACTTTTTGGGATGGCAGATAACCTTTCAGGACAAACAGATACTTTATAAAACCAACTTTTAAAAATATTCTGGTCTATGGAAATGCAAGCCTGATCCAAAGCTCATTGAAGTTTACAGGAGTCTTTCCACTGATTTAAATGGGCTTTGGCTGAAATCCTTAATTAGGAAACAGATATGGCATAAAAGTATCCTGAAAATGACATGAAACTAAAGTATCTATGACTGCAAAACTGCAGAAGAGGGAAATCTGAAGAAATCAGGAAGATTCTTAATCTTTGTTATACACATCAGCCCCATTATCCTCTACACAAACAGATCAAGGCAAGTTATGTCCATAGGATAGAGATATTAATAATTACTCTTTCTGCACTGTTGGAATCTGGAGAGCCTTCAAATGCTTAAGCAAAGCAATAAAGATACCTGGGACATATGCTGATGTTGGGTACACCAGTGTAAATTCAGAATAACTAGTTACCAACAACCCATGACCAAATCATCAACATTATCACTATTTATTATTGAATAATAATAATAGGACCAATCTCTGAGTCAAGTCAGGGATGATGATCTTCATCTGATGGACAAAGGAGTTCTGTCCCTCCTGATGATATTAGATTTTATGCTTGTGACAATCTCCCTTTCCAACATTTCAAATATTTCAGAGTAGCAGCCGTGTTAGTCTGTATTCGCAAAAAGAAAAGGAGTACTTGTGGCACCTTAGAGACTAACAAATTTATTAGAGCATAAGCTTTCGTGAGCTACAGCGATGAAGTGAGCTGTAGCTCACGAAAGCTTATGCTCTAATAAATTTGTTAGTCTCTAAGGTGCCACAAGTACTCCTTTTCTTTTTGCGAACATTTCAAATAGTCTCTCTATCCTCTTTCATATCTCTCTAGTCATATCGACTTCCACTAAGTATTTCTAAAATGACAACTATCGTTTCTAACATAGGCCATATATTATTTTGTGTCTGAACTGAAATGTAAGCTCCTTGGGGCACGGAACACATATTTTGTTATTTGTGCAGCACCAATTGCATTGTTGGTGTTGAATAAATAATTATAAAGAACTTTAAAAGTATGAACACACATACAAGATTAGGTGAATCTGATCCAAGAATTCAGTTCCAAACTTTTTTGAACTTTAGGTAAATTCATATCCAATTGAGTTTTGTAGGTTGGGCTCATCTCTACACAAAAGGTAAATATAAAGCAGTTATATACCAATGTATACAGAGAACCCGGATACGAGTTACTGTGCATTCAATTCATAAAGGAGTATAATGATTCTATATTGTTAATGACCATTGTCTGCATTGGCATTTGACTATCCAAATACAAACACTTGCACAAGGTGCAACCCACAAAACATAAAAACAAAAATATATACCACTTTGATTCATAGAGAAAACACACAGAACAGTATTCTACACCACAAGAGCTTCAAAGCACTTCATAGTCTCTACGTGAAATTTCCAGGTCTGAGAGAATATCATTTTTAAGAATGACTGGATTTCAAATTTCTGAGCAAGTTTAGCAGCATTTACTGAGATATGCAAAGACTTAACACACAGAACAACATAAATTCATTAATGTTGATGCCCTCGATGGAACAAGAATTTGTGTTTGCTTAGGGTTCATTATATCTAGTTTTATATTTCATTTTTTGTGATCCACACAGACTAATTCATTTATTAAATCTGATCTGAAGATTCTTACTTGAAATACTCCCTCTGGGAGTTGAGAGATTTACATTTAATTTATTCATTTAGGTTTATTTAAATTGGGTAGTCTAGGCACACATACAAAATGTAATTCAAAATACAAACAAAATCAAACTATACCGATGCCTACAATTACAGACCTTGACCACGGAATACAAAATTATCCCTCACCAAGTCCTCCCACCCAATCAATGTCTCCTTGAGAAAGTCTGGGAGAGCAGACAGTTCAGTGAGGTCCATTAATATCAACCCAAAGCATCTTTTAAAATATTTTGGTTACATCATTAAATTATAATAATCCTGAGCAATTTGCTGTGATAACTGAATTGTAAAAATGCTTGGATTTTCTTGAGTGGTCAGTTTTATTTCAGATAAAAAAAATAGGTCTGACTCCTTAATTGCTATCTTCAATCTTATGTTACGATTAATGGTAATTCAGATAGAAGATGAAAGATTGTCCTACACAGGAGTGTTTCTAACTTCAGTCTTTTGTGCTATGAATGTAGAGATCTGGGCAGTGGTGAGCTGGAGCCAGTTCGCACTGGTTCGCTAGAACTGGTTTTTAAATTTAGAAGCCCTTTTAGAACCGGTTGTTCCGCGAGGGACAACGGGTTCTAAAAGGGCTTCTAAATTTAACCGGGCAAAAGTGGCGCCTGAGGCACCGACTCCACAGGTGCTCCAACCCTGGAACACCCCAGGGGAAAATTTGGTGGGTGCAGAGCACCCACCGGCAGCTCCCTGCCCCATCCCCAGCCCATCTCACATCCGCTCTGCCTCCTCCCCTGAACGCACTGCCCCGTTCTGCTTCTCTGCCCCCCTCCCCCCGGCTTCCCGCTCACGCCACAGCAGGTAACCCGGTGGGGGGGCAGGGGAACCGCTCCCCGCCCCAGCTCACCTCCGCCACCCTCGGCCTGTGCGGGAAGCCGTGGCCTGCTTCTCAGTCCTCCCCGGCTTCCTGCACGAACAGCTGATTCGCGGGAAGCCGGGGGTGGGGGGCAGAGAAGCAGAGCAGGGCAGTGGGTTCAGGGAAAGAGGCGGAGTGGAAGTGAACTGGCAGAGAAGCAGAGCGGAGTAAAGAGCTGCCTGTGAGTGCTCTGCACCCACCAAATTTTCCCCGTGGGTGCTCCTGGGCTGGAACGCCCAGGGAGTCGGCGCCTAAGGCGCCACTTTTGATGTGATCAGTGGGGGAGCTCCCCCCAGCTACGCTCCCCCACCCTTAGGAGCCATTGGGAGCTGCCCCAGGTAAGCACCGCCGGGACTCCCCACCTCGCCCCCGGCAGGTGCCTCTGGTTCTTAGGGGTGGGGTGGATACCCACTACGGCGGCCCACGGGACCCTCCTGCCCCTTCTGGGGGGGTTGGATGGGGCAGGAATCCCAGGGGCGGGGGTGGGCAACGACCCCTCGTGGGGTGAGGAGGGAACCCATTGTTAAGATTTTGGCAGCTCATCACTGGATTTGGGCTTTTATTTAAGATGGAATCAATCTTTTGAAGGGGTATAGATTAATAGATCAGATCCTAGCTCATCGACTCATAGATTTTAAGGCCAGAAGGGACCATAACGATCATCTAGTCTGATTTCCTGCATATTGCAGGCCACAGAACCTCACCCATCCCATTCTGTAACAGATTTATAAGCTTTGGCTGAGTTACTGAAGTCCTCAAATCATGACTTCAAGTTACAAAGAATCCATCATTTACTCTAGTTTAAACCTTCAAGTTACCCATGCCTCCAGGGTCTCTGCCAACCTGACCTGTGGAAAATTCCTTCCTGACACCAAACATAGTGATCAGCTGAACACTGAGCATGTTGGCAAGACCCAGCAGCCAGATACCTGGGAAAGATTTCTCTGTAGTAACACATAGCCCTCCCCATCTCATGTCCCTCATTTTTGCTACTAGTAATCACAGGTGGACGCCATGCTATTGTAGGCAGTCTCATTATACCATCTCCACCATAAACTTATCAAGCTCAGATTTTAAGCTGGTTAGGTTTTTTGCCCCCACTGAGCCCCTTGGGAGGCTCTTACAGAATTTCACTCCTCTGATGGTTAGAAATCTTTGTCTAATTTCAAGCCTAAACTTGTTGATGGCCAGTTTATATCCATTTGTTCTTGTGTCAACATTGATGCTAAACTTAAATAACTCCTCTCCCTCCCTGGTATTTATCCCTCTGATGTATTTATAAAGAGCAATCATATCTCCCCTCAGCCTTTGTTTGGTTAGGTTAAAAAAAGCCAAGCTCCTTGAGTCTCCTCTCATAATGTACGTTTTCCTTTCCTCTGATCATCCCAGTAGCCCTTCTCTGCACCTGTTCCAGTTTGAATTAATCTTTCTTAAACATGGAAGACAATAATTGTACACAATATTCTGAAAGAGGTCTTGCCTTGTATAATGGCAGTAACATTTCCCTATCTCAACTAGAAATACTTTGCTTGATGCATCCTAGGATTGCGTTAGCCTTTTTCACAGCAGCATCACATTGGTGACTCATAATCATCCTGTGATCAACTGGTACCCCCAGGTCTTTTCTTCTTCTCTGGTGCTTCCAACTGATATGGCCCCAGTTTACAGCAAAAAAAAAATGCTGTTAGTCTCTAAGTGCATAACCTTGCACTCTGCACTATTAAATGTGATCCCATTTTTATTACTCCAGTTTTCAAGGTCTTCCAGATCTTCTAGTATGATATTCCGGTCTTCCTCCGTATTGGCAAGGCCTCCCAACTTTGTGTCACCTGCAAATTTTATTACCACACTCCCACTTTTTGTGCCAAGGTCATGAATAAAAATGTTAAATAAGACTGGTCCCAAGACAGATCCCTGTGGAACTCCACTAGTAACCTTCCTCCACCCTGACAGTTTACCTTTCAATATGACCCACTTTAAGCAACTTTAACCAGTTGCTTATCTACCTTCAATTCTTGTATTAATCCCCATCTTCTCCAATTTAACAAAAAAATTCCCATGTGGAACTGTATCAAATGCCTTACTGAAATCCAAGTGTATTAGATCTACTGCATTTCCTTTGCCTAAAAAATCAGCTATCTTCTCAAAGAAAGAGATCAGGTTGGTCTAGCACAATCTACCTTTTGTATTTTTGTATACAACAAAACCATGTTGTATTTTTTTTTCAGGTGTCGTTTAAACCACGATTTGAGGACTTCAATAGCTGAGGCATAGGTGAGGTTTTTCACAGAAGTGGGTGGGTGAGATTCTTTGGCCTGCATTGTGCAGGAGGTCAGACTAGATGATCATAGTGGTCCCTTCTGACCTTAGTATCTATGTATGAATCTACTTTCTCTTTCAGAATTTGTTCCAAGACTTTGAATACAGTTGAAGACAAACCAATGGTCCTGTAATTTCCCAGATCATGTTTTCCCCCTTTCTTAAAAATAGGCACTATATTAGCAATTATCCAGTCATAGGGTATGATCCCTGATTTTACAGATTCAGCTGATTCAAACTGGCATAATTCTACTGAAACCCATAACACAATACTGATTGAAACTACCAGAGGATCTTGCCCAGATATAGCTAAATGTTTCATTTCATGAAAATGATAATATAATTTAAGTGACAAATATTTCCTTTTTAAACCAAATATTCTGGATGCTCCAGAGGAATAGACAGTGAAATTTGTTGATGGCATTTCACCTGCATTGATCTGAATTTGATTGAGCTCGATCTATATTTTATCAATATTTAAAGCTTGTAAATGCCGTCTATGTCAAGATAATTAATTTTAGATTAGTATTATATAGAAACTTCATTAGAAAGGATGTTCTTCTCTAAGGGCTGCATGCTGCCTTGGATCTGCATGCAGAACACCCACTATTGTTAATAAGAAGAACTGCATTTTGGCTAGACACGTCTACACTGCCAGGAAAGACCTGTGGAATGGCCATGGCCTGTCTGGGTCAGCTGACTGAGGCTTGTGGGGCTCAGGCTGCAGGGCTAAAAAATTTAGCGTATACCTTTGGGTTCAAGCATGAGTCCGGATGTCTACACTGTAATTTTTAGCCCTACAGACCAAGTGTGGCAAGCGTGAGTCAACTGACCAGGGCTCAGAGACTCAGTGGTGTGGGGTTTTTACTGCAGAGTAAATGTACCCTATATGGCTCCAAGTCTGTTGAATATAAAAGTACATTATCTGACAAGATATTAGATAATTCTTCTAAAAGCATTATTAACATTCAAGATTTCATTTAGTTTCATTTCTAAAATCTATTGATTTAAATTCCCATTTTAATCAGATACACTAGAATCTGACTTGTAGAGTGCATCAGAGATCCACACTTTTATGTTTCACTGTAGTATACTATTACCCTTGAAGTACATCAGCACTGCAGGATTCTTTGTTGCATACAGTATATTTTAGTTATGCTCTTGTTTGATGTTGTTCTACTCTGGCATACGGTTAGACTTTAATCATATTGATTTGATATCCCTTCTTTATCTAATCTTTGCATTATGGAGATAAAGGTTTGGATAGATTTCAAGCAAGATTTGTTTATGTTGTTTTGTTGTTTGCTAAGTTATACTGTATTTTAATATATTTATTAGAGCCTTGATGGCACCAAGTCTATTTTGCCACAAATTTCTTAATAATCGTTGCCCAAATTATCTTTAATTCATCTTTTCCCCAAAATGGAAAATTTTAGAAGGGTTAATAATTAGTGAGAATGTTGGCATCAATCGATGTTTTATTGAACATGGATCAGACAGCTATTACTTTAACAGAAATTTTACATTCTCTTAAGGAAATGTTCACTTTGGGGATAACATAATCGAAGAAAATATGCCTAGGCAACCCCCACTGCCAGGCTAGATAAAACTGGCTTAGCAAGACAGGACGTTTGAGGTACAGCTAGTAGCTGCCTATGCATTGCCACTCTTCCCATTTTAACAGGAATTCTTATATCAACTGAAGACACTCAAACTAATTCAAGTTTGGAATGTGAGACTGCCTACACTAATGGTGAACTGTATTCAACAGCTATCTCCTAACCAAATTACATTAAAATGATGACTGTCATTTTATTAGCTATTGCCCTTGCATTAATCATCATGAACCAGTATAGGTTCTCTGTACGCTGATGTACATTCTGCACAAGACCCCACATAACACTAGTGCGACTGTTGTGACTTTAGTACCTAGTTATATCATGAAAAATAAGCTCTTCCTACCCAGTTTTTCCATGCCCATTGCGGAAGAGATCAGACAGCCCACACCCTCACAACTGATTGCCCCTTCTCCTCTGCTCCCCAAATATCCATGTCATGCAAGCGGTGTTCAATCCTTTTGGCTACTGAAAAGTGGTCAAAGGGAGATAATCTGTTGCCGCTGAGCGAACGACCTCCTGTCTCAGTAGGTTGTAACAACCAACTGTAGAGGCAGAAAACTCAAAATGAATGTTACAAGATGTGATGAAATGGTCATCCAGCAGTGAGGAGTCCATCCCAGGCTGGACTGGGGGACGGAGTGGGAAAGGAGGTAATTTAAAGGACAGTCCTCTTGCTGACCCAGATGGCACTGCTGCCAAGTAGCAGGGTTATGGAGAAGGGACATGGGGATTGCCCTGCCCAAGCAGATGGTGCCGCCAGTGGTGAATAGTTGAATCTGTGAAGGAGAGATGGTGGAAGGGACTCCATCCAGTTATCTGAAGGAAATATTTAAGATAACTATACAATATTCACAACAAAATACCTTCTCACTCACACACGGTTGAAAAGTCTCTGTCTGTGAGTATCGGAGAGAACACTTCTCCACGGTTCTTTATTTTTAGCAAATGACATTGTCCAAACAAGTGGATAAAGGAAAGAGACCACAGGCTGCCGCGACATAAGCAATGTTTATGCTACAGTGGGCAATCCCACTGCTAAACTAGTTTACATGGGCAAAGGCTTTTTAATTTATTTTTCCAGGTGAAAGACCCCCTGGCAAAGACTGTCTCATGCAAAGCCTTCCCTACCACTTAATCCTGAGCAGATGAAAGAGAGGGTAAGCAGTGTGACGACACATTCCTTAGCACCTCATGCCTGTCTGGGTATGGACTGATAGGCTCAACTTCAGCCCCAAACGGCCTGGCAATTTGGCTTGCATTTGGGAAGGGTTCCATTAGGCCAGGGGTGACTGAATTCATGATTCCTAACACCCCAAGGGGGGGGGTCTGTGGTTGTGGGCCCTGTGCTGCAGCCCTGCATCTTGCCTTGGGCTGGAAATGTATTTAGCCCACCACCTCCCACCAAACCATGGGCATGGAACCCAATATTTCTGTCTTTATATGGTCAAAGTGAATTTCATCCTTCACATGCATCTGTAGCTGAGGTTATTTGTATCTGTGAACTAAATACAACACTGAATGGGGTAAAAATACACGTAGGTTTGGAGGTTGTAAAGTACTTCAACAATAAGCCTAACATTTCTGAATGTCACCAGTGAAGATGACGCCTTTCTTGGCATTTGTTTTTTCTTAAGTATTAACTGCAGAAGTTTCTATTTAAATGATAAATGCACTGCGGCAGTGTTACCTTCCACATAATATATGGGGACTGGCCATGGAGTGAACATTTTGTTACCAGAACTAAAATGCTTTCACATGATTGACTTGGCTTGCTTGCATAACTGCGGGCATTCAACATGATAGCTTTAGAAATATGAGACCCAATTAAGTGAATCGTTAAAGCGTCTGTATCATGAACATTGTAAGAGAAACAAACATTGTAGTCCCTGGCCTTTCTTTCCAGACTTTAAAAAAATATAAGGTGAATAATGATCAGATGGAGACTCATTCTCTATGTGATGAAGCCATTCTGACTAGAACATTAATTGCACAGATAATTTATAAGCTGAAACACTTGGAACATTCATGTTCCTCTCTCTAAGGTCTCCTTTATATTTCCAGTTGTAAAAGGGGAAATGTCAGCTACACAAAGATGTATGAAAAAGCCCACAAAGTTCTCCCTTAAACTTTCTTTTTGCAAGGTTTCAGATTCATTTTGTATGGATTTTTCACACATTCTAGTCTCCTATTATCTGCTACAGTAATGACTTTCTTTGGAGAGTTCAATATCATTGCAAAACTATTACTCGGCATTAACGGTTAACATAAGAGCAGCTGTGCACATCAAGTCCTTCATTTAGAGAGATACCATTTTATTTGATTAGAAATTGATTTTAAAGCTGTTCCATTATTAATTTGCCTTAGCAGGGAAAGCTTCAGCAGTTGAGAAAGACAGGCTTCCATTGACTTCCGGAGAGATTGTCAAAATAATTTTTTTCCTCAATGTTTTAAAAATTTAAGACTCACTCTTATCTAGTTATGTTTAAGCAGAGAGTTTCAGAGCACTTTACGCATATTAAGGGGAAACTTATCTTCCAGATACTCATCTTCAGCCCTCTATTTTCCTTACATATATGGTTCTCCATTAAAATCTATGGACCATCTAGTTCCATAAGGAGAGCCCAATATCTCAAAGGAGTTACAGTAAGGACTTGAGAGAGAATTTTAATCTATTTAATAAAAGTTCTCATTATCATTGGGAGATTGGTAAATATTTATATCTATTTTAACATAGTAAACTGAGGTAATGATGCTAAAATCTGTGTGGTCAGTGTGAACCAGTGGTAGAGATCATAAAGGACCCAGAAATCCTGATTCCCATTCACCTACCCTAAGGCTGCACAGATCCTGCAAAGTCACGTACTTTTAAATATGTAACATGAATGTGACCTAATGGATACAGCACTGGACTGAGATTGAAGAGACTTGGTCTATTCCTAGCTCAGTGACCTCAGGCAAGTCACTTTACTATCTGTAAAATGTGCCTCAGTTTTACCATCTGTAAAATGAGGATAATTATACTTCCCACCCTTGTAAAGCTCTTGGACATCTAGTGATGAAAATGCCATATAAAGCCTGGTATTATTACTGAATGGGGCTACACCAGAAAGTAAAATTAAGCAAAGATGTCAGCCTTGGCAAGATCGGGAGGGTGGGGGACAGCTAAATTATAACTAGGCAGCTGGTCAGCAAGGACGGGTGACATTTTTGTCTTAAAAAATACCAATTTCTTCTCAGCAACGCTGTGCAGCCAACCTTTCTTAAACTGTATCTCATAACATGAGCACAAACATGAGCACCTGTATATCATATTTAACTACAGAGAAATGCTTCCCTCTGGTTTATTTGACTGAAGTCCAAAACATAAATTCCATTATTAAAGGTCTTATCCTTTGAGCGACAACATAAACAAAAGGAAAGGTAAGGGAATGACTAATAAGGCATTCAGCAAAAGCCATATAAAGACAAACTAATTCTTGAGTTTAATTACTAATTAGTAAAGCAAAAATAATGTGCTTCCCATAGCATCATTATACTGATCCACAGATTAACAATTATAATACCAATTACATCTGTAATTAAGAAGGATTTCAAAGACATTATAAGGGAAAATAGATGGTCTGCATCTACAGTTACATTAAATCTACCAAGAATTCTATAGTTAATTGTTCTTTTGGGCAGTTGCTTTTTACAGCCCAGAAGTGAAATTAGATAGCAGGATAGACGTCACACAAAATGTGAACAACTTAGTATCTGTCATCTATTCTGTCAAAGTGGACCTTTCTGTCTGCAAGAAATCCAACTAAAGTCAGTGAAGCTCTACGTGAGTTCAGCCCACATGGAACTAATTGCAGGATCAACTGAATAACTGAAACCCTCCCAAAGCTCAATGGCAGACAATCCCTCTTTCCTCCCACCCAACATCTAATCCCTAGTTAGTAAAATCAAAGGAAAATCAGGATAAAGGCTCTCAATGAAGTCCAAGACTTAATTTTCCCATTCTAGATGTGTTACTTTAGCAAAAAGAGGAAAAATAAGGGACATTGAACATTTTAAAAGCTTTCAGATGAAAGCATAAAGCTAATGAAAGGTAAATAGCGTATTTTGCTTGTTGACCATTGTCATTACTGAAAGATACTTATAATCCACACATATACCATTCCCATGAAGACTGCATTAGGCACAAGCCTGAGAAACAAGCAGCCTTAAATCATATTAGGAAAGCCAACAGACTCTAGTGCTGGATAAATGGGGAAAGTGAATTTCAGCAGAAGGCCTTCCATTCAGAAAGCTCAGATGTTAAAATCTAGGAACAGGTAGAAAAATTATGTCAGTTGCCATGGTGGCACCTGGGGAGAGAGTTGGCCTCTCAGCTTATCCAGGACTCTCATTATGCAGGCCTTTATATGTTGAATAAAAATCATGAAATGGACCTGAAAGTAAATTGGAAACTTGTGCAGTCTTGGTGTAATATATTTCCTGTTGCTTAAACTGGTAAGGAAGCGGGTAACCTCCTTCTGGACTTTCTGTAGCTTTTGATTGGTTTCAGAGTAGCAGCCGTGTTAGTCTGTATTTGCAAAAAGAAAAGGAGTACTTGTGGCACCTTAGAGACTAACAAATTTATTAGAGCATAAGCTGTAGCTCACGAAAGCTTATGCTCAAATAAATTTGTTAGTCTCTAAGGTGCCACAAGTAGTCCTTTTCTTTTAGCTTTTGATTGGTGTTCAAGACATGTCTCAGAAAAAGTGTGTTGCAATAATCCAATCTGGAGGCCACAAAGATATGGATAACTATGACAAAGCAGATAATAGAGAATATTAGGTACAAATGCAGGTAGAGGAGTGTGGGGCGAATAACTTTTAACCACTGTTTCTACAGGAAAATCTAAGAGCAATTTTTGAGGCAATTTTGTGAGCCGAATTAATAATTTAGTTAGGAGACACAAGATACTCCCAATGTAAATGTTAAGCCACATCAGTGCCATTTTCTTTAAATGATGATTTCTGAAGTTAACGCTTTCAATTATGCATGAATGTATCCTAAACATCTAAAAGACGGTGTCGCCAACTTGCACAATGTTATCAAAAGCCTTATAATATTTGGTGTTTTTCATCAAGCTCCAGAACTTGGAGTAAACCAATTAGGTGAGGATATCAGCTTTCTTTGAAAAAAAAGTAAATTTGCCACTCTTATGGCTGCTGAAAATATAGGGGAACCCCATTTATCCTAACTAACTGGGATGGGGACCAGATCTGATAAACCAGAGAATGGACAGGGCTTGGCTTGTCAGAGGCTTGGGCTGTCAGCCCCCGTCAGCGGGGCTCAGGCCTCATCTGAAGCCAGAGCCCCTCCACCCAGGGCTGACAGTGGTAGCCTCACTGCCTGGGCTGTCAATGGGAGCCCTGCCACCTGGGGCTGACGGCCCAAGCCCCGCTACCCGTGGCTCCAGCTATCAGCCCCAGTTCGGTTAATATGAGAGCCAGATAACAGAGCTCAGTTAAATGGGGTTCTACTGTACATGAAAACAATACCTGAGTAACACAATGAAAGCTCAAAAGCCAGAAGGCAAAAAACCCAACAATACCAAACCAAACAAGCCTCATGATTTTCAAGCCAATCACATGATATTTTGGGACTTGACATGATTTTTGAACACCCAGAGTTGGTGATATTAAATAGGACACTGTTACTGACTTACACATAAATGCTGTGGCTATGATCCTCACAGGATACCTCTCATATGGGAAGGGCACTGCCTGGCATTCCAGCTTAGTGCAACAGAGAGGGCAGAAAGGGATGTGGCCAGAGTGCACTGCAATCTGGCTATTCTGTCAGTGCAGTGGACCACATAGGGCAGTTACACGCCATTGTTATTTAGAGCAGTCCTGGGGTGTTGTACATTGTGTCAGAGGCTGGTCAGGACCTCAGCATGTGCCAGAATTAGGGAGGTGTTACAGTGAAGCCAGCTTCCCCACTCCTCTCCAATCGCTGCTTATAGAACAGAAAAGGAGCAACCCAGAATCAAAGTTTGCATGTCCTCACATTCAAATGAATGTGTGCTTCAGCAAACACGACTATAAACTACAAGGAGTCCGGTGGCACCTTAAAGAGTAACAGATTTATTTGAGCATAAGCTTTCATGGGTAAAAACTTAAAGTTAAACTTAAAGTTACAGATGCAGACATAAATATACTGACACATGAAGAGAAGGGAGTTACCTCACAAGTGGAGATCCAGTGCTGATAGGGACAATTTGATCAGGGTGGATGTAGTCCACTCCTAACAACAGATGAGGAGGTGTGAGAGTCTTTTACGTGCTACCAGATTCCTTGTTGTTTTTGTGGATACAGACTAACATGGCTACCCCCTGATACTTGACTATAAACTAGTTTGCTGCTAGGCCTTAAGGATTTAATGTATATATATATGGCATTTCCTGTGAAACAGATATGTTCTAGCAGTGCTCCATGGGTGGGACAGAGTTTGTCTGAATAAATTATACAAAATAATGGTCTGGCCACAAAAATTAAAACAAAAACATCCACCAACTTTTAAAAAAATAACAAATGTCCCTGGTGATGATATTTTAATCAGTACATCCTTTATTTTGCACATATGCAAAATGGATAAAACCACTTATAAGCATTGAATTCTCCCCTACTTCTATCCCCAGCCTAAGAATTTAAAACCACAAAAAAACCCACTCCTGAGGTCTCTGCTGTTTCAGCCCTGCAGCAGCAGGGAAGGAAGGCAGTCAGGAGAGAGCCTCTTGTGGCCTTAGAGAAGGTAGCGGAGATGTCTCAAATGTATGAGTATCTGCCCTCTCTCAGCCCCCTCATATAGCAAATGTGAAAAATCGGGAGGGAGTGGGGTGAGGTGGGGTAAAAGATGCCTATATAAGGCAAAGCCTCAAATATCAGGAATGTCCATATAAAAATTGGGACATATGATTGCAGTGCTCATTTGATGTACCTCCTAGCCAAAGACTTCAGTGTTCCAGAAATAAAGGTTAATGTTGTTGAAATTGAAAAATACTTCCACAACAACCACTTTGCAGCAGCTGCTCTGAAAAAAGTGGGAGGAACTAAGCTAACTCTCCGACAAGACGTGCAATTGAACTCAGTAGTGGACTGTTTTGAGCACTATATCGAGAACTGGCCTAATCTGATGACAGTTTGTGAACAAAATCGTGAAAAAATGGATGGCACTGCCACAGCCAAAGTTCTCAACATTGGGTTAAGAGAAATGTTGAACACATGCTGAGTACCCTGAAGCCTATTTCTGTAGCCTTGAACAAAATGCAGGGAAATTATTGCTGACACTGTTGAAATTTGGAAGGAACTGAGTGAGATCTTAAAAAGAAAACTATGCAATGACAGAGTTAAATTACAATAATAAAAAAAATGAATGGGACAAGCACTGTCTCTAGCTCATTTTCTTGCAAATACTCTTTATACGCAGTATGAGGATCAAACCTTAACTGATGAAGAGGAGGAGTTGGCTGTAACATTCACATCCAGCAATCATTCCTCCATAATGCCAACTATAATAAACTTCAGAGCTAAGGGTGAACCATTCAAGAAATATATGTTTGCTGATGATGTTTTAAAGAAAGTCACATCAGTGAACTGGTGAAAGTCACTTAAGCACTTCGATTCAGAGACTGTTGAAGTGATAATCTCACTTTTAACAGCAGTAGCTTCTTCTGCCCGTATAGAAAGAATATTTTCTTCCTTTGGACTAATTCATTCCAAACTGAGAAATTGTTTGCGACCTGACAAAGCAGGAAAGCTTGCTTTTCTTTTCCAGATTATGAACAAATAGGAAAATGAAGGTGAAGAGGACTGAGTTAGCTGCAGAAGCCAATATTTTAAGTTTCTCATGTTGACCTGGCTGACATAGTCGATTTAATTTTTTTTAATCATGTAACTATTTTAGTTAAAAACAATTTTAACAAAAACAAACCTGATTTTAAAAAAACCTTGAATGTTTAACTAAATTCAAAAATGCATACGCTTGTTTTGTTAAAATATTATATGTTTGATGTTGAAGAAAAACATCCAGAATACATAACATTGTTGTTTTAGTTAAATAAAACAATTTAAATGTCTGTCTGGTGATGTTCTCCTCCTAATATAGCATGGCAAGAAAATCCTCAAAATATTAATGATTAACCTGTTGAATTGGAGATAGTTCACTTTCCATTGACTTCATAAATATCTGCTTCAATTACCTTTGGTAATTTTCTGATATAGCTGTAAAACTAATCTGAAAAGTTTTCAGAATAAATCACTTTGAAAATGTATAGTTTGTACCTTCTAAAAAGAAAACCTACATCTATCTCTGAGTTATGAAGAATATGTATTAAGGTTATAACAAGCAACAAGAATGCACTTTTATGTAGAAATCCATGATTAAATTGAGTCTTCCTGACTAGTGATTTAAATAATGATTTAAATCAATTTGATTTAAATCAAATCTACCCTGGAAGGAACCCACAATATGCCCCAAACAGGGTCAACAAAGAAACTGAGACATCTTGATTAACTCAATGGCTCAAGTGGTCACCAACAAGTTCTGTCTGCAAGCATGTTTCCCTGGACGATGGGTGGTAAACTTTACACTAGTACAGGAGGGTCCCATGACTTCATGGATTATGACTGTAGGTTTGACAGTATTGTGCACAAAAAGGTCTAATAACTAAGAGAACTCTACGTATAGTCACTGAATTCCTTTCAGCTCTCTGTTTAACTTTTCCTTTCTCCCTTGCAGTCTCATCTACTGCTTGATAATGCATGTTTTGTCTGAGTCTCTCTCAGATTTAGATTACATTCTGTCACACAGATGTTTATAATTAAGCACTTTCTTTGTTACCAGATCCCAGTACAGCCTGAGTTCAACTAGAACTGATTTCACACATATTATTACAGAATCATAGGATCATATAAACATTAAGCTGGAAGGAACCTCGAGAAGTCATCAAGTCCACCAAGTCTTAACTGATGCCAGTTAAGTCATAATTTAGCTTATATACTAATACTTCCAGTTCTTTCATGTTTATTCCCCATACACCTTCCTTTTGTGTACAGACATCTAAGGTTTTATCTATACTAGAGCTTTTATCAGCAAAACTTTTGTCAGTTGGGGTGTGAAAGAACACCGCCTGCCCAACATAAGTTTCACCGACCAAAGCACTGGTGTGGACAGCGCCATGTCAGTGGGAGAGATGCTCTCCCCCAGACATAGATATCGCCGCTCATTGTAGGTGGTTTAATTATACCAGCAGGAGAGCTCTCTCCCATCGGCATACAGTGACTACACAGGAGACCTCACAGTGGCACAACTGTGTCACTGTAAGGTCCATAGTGCAGACACAGTCTAAGATACTGAGGAGACTCCCCCACTAATTTCCCTCTTGTTGTTCCTATGGTCCTATTGTAATTTTTTAACATCTAACCCTCTCTTAAAGTTTCCTTTTTTCTACTTACCTGTGAGCTTTTATTATCTCCCCCATTTTAACGTAGTTTATGCTGTGCCTTCTTTCTATATAAGTTAAAGGTTGCTAACAGATTTTTTTGTTTATTTGTTTGAGTTTTTTAGCTCTTTGAAAGATGCTTCTACTTAATAGTACTTTGTTGTCAAGGGATGTTGTATATATGAGGTTTGTGACACTAGGTCTACAAGCAAGAATGGCTTTGATAAGGGTAAGTTTGTAACTAGAAGGCTGAGGAATTAAAATTGCCAGTAAAAATGTCACTTAAAATGTTTTAGCCATCTTACTTCACTAGTTGGAACCTTTTGCTAGCCAAACTTGTTAACTTCATGTCTCAGCTGCTGTTACAATTATTCCCTCATGTCAGAAAATTTGGAAGAGACACTCTAGAAAAATATGAGAGTTAGTACATTTCATTTTAAACTGGTAACATTTTTCATTTTCTGTACATTACTAGACACATTTTGGATCACTAGTAAAATGGTCAGCCATGGCTTGCAGTATTCACTTCCAGTCATAAATAATCATAAGAGGATTTAGAGGTCTCTGGATTCTTTACATCAAGTCCCACCATATTGCAAAGAGCAGCCACTGCTGATACAAGACTGTAGGGAGAGCAGGGACAGGGACTGGGTGGAGGCTCATTGTTTTCCCCATCCAATGTGCCAGCCAACACTGTTTAGTCACCATGGGGGGGAAGTTATATGCTACTGCTTTAGACCAGTAGTAAATGACTTCCCCATTGGTGTTGAGTTAGAAGTGAATTGTACTCCTACCTTGCTTTGCTCCGTGGTTAGTGGAGAAAATAGAATCACAATCTAGCTGGTAAATATGAACTACTGAATGTATCTGGGCTTAAAGCCATCAGCTTTGAGGAAACTCCAACTTCTTTAACCTTGCCTTCTATAATATAAACCTAGTAGTATGTACATATTTAAAAACAACCCAACCCAACTATACCAAAACAAAAAACTTTATACTACCCCCCCGCAAGTAACAGAAGATGAGAGAAAGAATTATCCCTTCATTACATCAGATACTACAGCGATGAGGGTAGCATAAGAATGTATTTGAATCGAATCGAATCGAATCGAATCGAATAGAATAGAATGGCTGAAAGGGACCTCGAGAGGCCATCACGTCCAGCCCCCTGGGATGAGAAAGGACCAAGTAAACCTAGACTATGCTGATGGCTGTTTGTTCAACCTGTTCTGAAAAACGTCCAGTGATGGCAATTCCACAGCTTCCCTTGGAAACTATTCCAAAATTTAACTATCCTTAAAGGTTTTCCTAATTTCTAACCTAAATCTCCCTGGGTGCAGATTAAGCCCATTGCTTCTTGTCTTACCATCTGTGAGAACAATGGAGGACAATTGATCACTGTCGTCTTTATAGCAGGTCTCTTAACATATTTGTTATCTGGTCCCTCCTCAATCTTCTTTTCTCAAGACTAGATGTGCACTTTTTTAACCTTATATCAGAGGTCAGGTTTTCAAAATTTTTCATCTTTTCTTTGCTCTCCTCTGTACTCTCTCCAATGTATCCACATCTTTCCTTAAGTGTGGTACCAAGAACTGGACACAGTACTTCAGCTGAGACCTCAACAATGCAGAGTAGACTGGGACACTGTTGACTCATATTCAATTTGTGGTCCACTACAAGCCCCAGATAGTTTTCAGCAATATTACCACCTAGCCAGTTATTCCACCACTTTGTAGTTGTGTGTTTGATTTTTCCTCTGAGTGTAGTACTTTGCACTTGTTTTTATTGAATTTCATCTCATTGAATTCAGACCAATTCTCCAATTTGTCAAGATTGTTTGGAATACTAATCCTGTCTTCCAAAGTGTTTGCAACTCCTTCCAGCTTAGTGTCATCTACGAATTTTACAAGCATAGTCTGCACTTTATTATCCAAATCATTAATGAAAATATTCAATAGTATCAGACTTAGAATTCACTCCTGTGAGACCTTGACTGCAAACTGTTGATAACTATACTTAGAGTATGGTCTTTCAACCACTTGTGCAACCACCATATAGTAATTTCATCTAGACCACGCGTCCCTGGTTTGTTTATGTCAGTGTCATGTGGGCCTGTGTCAAAACCCTTACTAAAATCAAGATATATCATATTTGTTACTTCTTCCCTATCGACTAGGCCAGTAACCTAGAATAGATCCGCCCTCTCATCACTCACAGAAGAAGGACATCATCATCTGAAAGCATCAATTGAATACCTCATCATGCCCTGATATTCAAGATATCACCTACTAGCCAGATCTTTTCAGGTCATCCCCTTCATTTCATCCTCTCCAGTTCAACTTGCTCAAAGATAGACTGGCTCTATGGGAGATATTTACAGCTAGGGTTGGGTAGGCAAGTTGCAGCTAATAATTTGTTTGACAAGTTTCACATTTTTCTCTTTCTACAATTACAATTAGCTTGGTATTTTTTCAAAGATATTAATTATGGGTTAAATTCAAGCCTTTGCATAAGTCCTGCCTGTAGCAGTTTGGAAAAGGCTGAACACCCAAAGGATAAGAACCACTGCAGCAGTTCATTTTATCTGAAGACCTTAAAGTGCTTTACATAAATTAAGCTTCATAACATCCATAGAAGCCAGATAGATATTATTGTGCCCATTTTACAGACTGATTAACTGAGACACCGAATTTAGGGCACATGTAAAAATATGAGAAATTGCACAAAAAACATCTGGGATCAAATTTCCAAATCCCAAAGTGCTCATCAACTTAAACTGTAGACTGTAGGGTAAAGAATGCACGTACAATGTTTACACTGGTGACAATCTACTAATGCCATGTTTCATAGTAGCAGCCGTGTTAGTCTGTATTCGCAAAAAGAAAAGGAGTACTTGTGGCACCTTAGAGACTAACAAATTTATTAGAGCATAAGCTTTCGTGAGCTACAGCTCACTTCATCGGATGCGTTTGGTGGAAAAAAAAATTTTCCACCAAATGCATCCGATGAATTGAGCTGTAGCTCACGAAAGCTTATGCTCTAATAAATTTGTTAGTCTCTAAGGTGCCACAAGTACTCCTTTTCTTTTTACTAATGCCATGTGCAGGACTGGGAGTCAGGAAATTGTCCAGTTACAGAAATACCAATCAGTCATATTTCCAATTTGCATGCACAGAGCTAAGCACAAGAACACACACCTATGGTTCATTAGAGTATAATAGCTAAATGTAAAAGCTGGGAGGAGGCTGACTGTCTAATACCAGTAGTGTTTCCAGTTGCTCTCTAGAAGAAATCCTAAGGCAGTAGTGACTTTGCTCACTACAACTATTGTGTGATTTGGCTGTGTCTGACTCTGTAGGTCCCATTTCAGCACCTCAATGAAATGATGGATTTTTGTTGTCAAACATATTTCTGGAACATTTGCTTCTCTGTCAGCTCCAGGAAGCTGATGTGTTGCCTATTAACTTTATGGTCTGTGTACTTGGAACTCTTGTCTATCTTCTCTCTCTCTCTCATTTTTCTGTATATTAAAAGACTGAGCACTTTCCTCTTTGGTTGAGGGTATTGTATTTTCATTTCCAAATTGGTGTGTGTGTCTTGTCTTAGGGATGCCCTTTTCTGTCTAAAGCAATAAACAATTTTTGGAAACATATGGGGTGAAATCCTGGCTGCACTGAAGTCAATGGCAAAACTTCAGTTGATTTCAATGGGGTCAGGATTTCACCCATAGACATTATTTTTTTCAATATGATATGGGGTTCTGAATAGTATAATACTGACAATTTTGTATGATGTAAAACTACAATATATAGGTTTTAATGAAAGTGCAGGACTAACATCAATATAGTCATATGTTTTGTCAGTTATACTGATAATATATTGTCCCTATATACACCTGATGAAAGCAATAAATAAGATATTTTGAATTGACTTGATTTTACTAAATGCATATCCTATTATAGCTCTTCATGGCCTGAGTCCTGCTTCCATTGTAGTCAATGGATGTTTTATCATTATTTAGTGGAAGCAAGCTCAAGCCCAGCAAAAATACATTAATATACAAATTATATGTTGATTGCGTCTGCTTTACATAGGAATAAAAGATTATTGCTATCTTTTACGATATATATGGCTATGCATCTACAAAATACATACATTCAGAATCTCCAATATATTATTCATATGAATATTCAAAGGATAGTAATTTTTATACTAGTTAAATTGTAAGGATGGTTTAATGGTGTGTGTGCTAACTTAAGACTGGGGAGACCCAGGTTCAATTCCCTACTCTGTTGACAGATTCCCTCCGTGACCTTGGCCAACTCACCTAGTCTCGCTGTGTCTCAGTTCCCACCTCTATAACAGAATTAACAGCACTTCCCTACAACACAGGGTGTTGGGAGGATAAATACCTTATTAAAGATGTTGCATTCAGATGTTATGGATGTAAGCACCTAAAATAGATAGCTAAACTAGATTTAATTGGTGGAAATGTATTTTCAATACACATTTAAGGATATATTACAAATATGATTGCCATTTAAGAGTGCCAGCTGTTTCCAATAGTTATACAACAATGGAATGTGAGACTTCACAGATATTTCCCTCTACTTGGAATACACCACTGCACATAACTATTGATTTATTATGACTTTTTAATAGTGACCCCAAGGCACAGCACTTATGTACCACATAAGTATAGTGACAGAGAACCTTGTAACAAGGGAAACGTGAAAGTAGCCTTTTCATTATTATTTACTCATTACCTCTCACTGTAGTTATTTCATCAACTAACAGCATGGTGACATCCACTGGACTGAGGTACTGTATAATATCTTTTTTTTTGCAACTACCCCTAGGGAATTTAACAGCCACTTGTGCTAATCATACAACAACAGTATTAATGTAAACCTCTGGACCATCAGAAATGCCAGTAATCCACCCTAAACAGAAGAGGAAACACCCTAACATTTTTTCTTAACCAGTTACAGGTAAAGGAGATACAAGATAATGTACATAAACTTCATGCTGTTGCTGGTTATAGCGTAATTTTAAAAAGAATGG
Organism: Dermochelys coriacea; assembly: GCF_009764565.3. NCBI lineage: Eukaryota > Metazoa > Chordata > Testudines > Dermochelyidae > Dermochelys > Dermochelys coriacea. The sequence goes on from NC_050068.2 coordinate 333,130,987, forward strand.
ACAACTTCAACAATAAAAGCACCAGTGTAGAGAGCATGCCTAACATAAAACAAATCTTTGTAATAGATGATCCTTATGGAACATATTCACTCAACAGAGTGTACTGATAGCTAAAAGCCATTAAAATATACATCCTCTTACATTAATTACTGTGATACAATAAGCTGACTATTTGACAGGTGAAATATATGCAGGTTAAAAGAACTCCAGTTGTATTAATTAGTTTTAGGGTTAGTGGCATGGCCATAATTGTTGGAGGTCCTGAATCTGGCGATTAAACACATCATCGTACATTGTGCCTAATCTACAAGACTGTCAGCCAAGCTACTAAGTCAAGCATTTGTGGAGCATGTAAGTGCAAACCTCACCAGCAAGTGTTCCAGCATTATTTTGTAGTTTCCTCTGCTGTCATATAGGGCATATTTACATTCTGAGCTGGGGGTGTGATTCCAAGCTGAAAGACACATACCTGAGCAAGTTCTGATCAAGGTAACATGCTAAAACTAGACGGTAGCCATGGTGGTGTGAGTAGCGGGAGCCGGGGCTAGCTGCCCTGAATACTTGCTTATGATCTCGGATGGTTATGACTTATAGCAAGCAAGCCTGTCCTACCATTCACTCTGCCACCCCTACACTCTATTTTTAATCCTCTAGCTGGATGAAAGCTAGCAGGAGTATGTCTCCTAGAGCTGGGAATCACACTCCCAGCTTGAAGTGTAGACATACTTTTAGAGAACTACATACAGAAAAAATGCAGCTGCACAATATTCCAAGCAACATTATACTCCTGAAATCCATCCCTTAGTGCAGAGTTACAGCTGATGAAATGTTCTGATTTGTCCCATTTTCCCCTCTTACACCAGTTTTACATCAAGACAGTTTCATTGAGTTAACAGAGTTGCTTCTAATTTGCAGTGGGGTAACTAAGAAGAGAACCAGGCCATCTATAATTTTGTTCTGAGAAAATTAAGTTACCTTTAGTTGTCATAGGATTGCTTGGATAAATAAAGGGGAATGCCTTACTGGGATTTCTGGGAGACATGCTATTTGGTTATAAGCTTGCAATTACCTGGATAATACCTGGCAAGGCCAGTAGCACTACCAAAAACTTGCCACAACAAAGTTGGGTCTTCATCTCTGTTCTTTTTGAATACTTCATCCAATGCTCCAGTCCAGTTGAGTTCGTTTAACACTATTGTAGCTGTAAAAGAGGAAACATATTTGGTATTACAAAGCTAAGTATTTACATAATTAGCAGCTGATATTCTTTACGGGAATTTTAAAAATTGTGAAAGATTTAACATGACAAATATGGTGCAGGAACTGAGTAAACTATTCTAACACCTATTCTAGAGAGTACGTAATTTAAGTAATCAACAGAGTAAATTTGAGGAAATACAGTCCTACTCCTTGAAAGAATTAATATTCTTTAATTTTCTTGTACTGCTTTTTTTCCCAGTGATTCATCTGTATGCAAAGATTATTCTTATTTTTTTTTGGATACTGAATTTCTTCTGTGAAATATGTTGTTTCTGATGGGCCATTCTGTTCTTGATTCCAGGCTAACGACGAGTAAATTAGAGGATGTAACCACATAACCTATTTGATCATAGGACATAGCCATGAGACAAAGCAAGGTGATACCAACAAAAGACGTACAAGTCATTGGAAAATATAACAAAGGTCTCTCTTTCAAGCTAAATGCTATTATTTAAGATGGATGCCATGGAAAAGAGAAAACAATGAATTAAATAACATTAGAATTTGTAAAACCGAGCTGGGACTAGCAACCAAAGCAGGGCTCATTATCGCAAGTTAACAGGATTTCATGTTTATGGATGTGAACACTTGCAGAAAGATCAGTTCTGTGTACATTAATATTCATGAGCAGGGTCAGTTCCACAGTGAACTTGAGATACAAGGAAATTCATATGCTTAAGCATGATCAGCACTAAACACTAAGTGGCCAGTGACATGGAAATTCATATTCACAAAGCTGCCCTGGACTGATGCTTTGTGTTACTTTTGCAAATATTTATATTAGCATGTTCTATGCCTTAGTGGGAAAAAGATAGTAAGGGCTTTATGCTCCACTACAGTACTAATTAACTGAACAAATCATGAAGCTGAATTATGATACCATGCTTTAATCAGTTGTAAATCCTATTAATTTCCAAAGATATCTCAATCACATTAGGTACTAGCTTGGCATTCAGATTCTTAGAACAGAGCAAGGTTTTCGTTGGTGGTTGGGTCACTAATGCTTTGCTTTGTCTTGTCTGATGGCATTATAAATAATGCTTCAAGACTGAAATACATAGGTTATAAAGATGACAGTGACACACTCATTACCAACAGTGAACTCAAAAGGGACGGGGAAGGGGGAGAAATATATCTGAAATGACAAAATACATGTAGAATATTGCTTTTCATCAGAATTCTCTTTGTTTTCTACAGAATTGTCTATAGGAAATTCAAGCTGGACTAAATAAAGCGAGGCCATCTTTCAGACAGAAAAAAATGGATCATTCTGCAAAGCTTTATAGGTGAGGTAGAGGGAGGACCAAGACTAAAACTTGGTACAATATTTGAAGTTAATATCAGCTTCTAAACTGAGGTTTTTGTAATTAGAGTAATAAAATGCTAACATTAAATTTCATAGATTTGGTTTTTAAGACTAACAGGACATTTGATACACTTTATGTTCTGTGAAAGATTTATTTCTTCAGAGACGTTTTAAAAGTGCTTTCTGTTCTCCTGAGATGCAGACTTTTTGAGAAATATAAAATTAAACCCCCTATTCTCCAGATCCCTTGTAACCAATAAATCTATATACCCAGTCTCTTTGTCAAATATATAATTAAATATATATTTACTTGAGAAAGAGGAGCAATTCCCACAGTACAGTAAGTACTTAACTATCATTATAAAAATGTTTATGGTACAATTATGTTCTTTAGAGCAAGTTTGCTCTATTGTATAATTATGTAATGAAGCACTGCAATCTTTGTACAGTTCTTGTAACACTCTTTTAAATTTGTGCAAAGATTCTCTCCTGGATCTTACTTACATGATTAAATACCTAAAGTGGAATCCTGGCCCCAGTGAAGTCAATACAAGTTTTGGCATGAGGCGCCTCTAAACTAAGAACATGGGGAAGATAAAAGGAGGGTTTTTGCACTAAGACAGACAGAGACTCAGGAGATACAGGTGCTATCCTCACCTCTGCACAAACTTCCATTATAACTTTGGGCAAGTCACTTAGACCACTTAAGTCAATGGGATTTAGCATATGCTTAAGTGCTTTGCTAAACAGCGATGAACTTGAGCAAAAGTGTAAAGCCAGACATGTGCTTAAGTGCCTTGCTGAATTAGGAAGGACTTATTTCTCCATGATTCAGTTTCCCATGCTTAAAATGGGGATAACGATATGCCCCTATAAATCTACTGAAGAATATGAGGTGCTCAAATACTACAATGATGAATATCCCAGAAAAGCCTATGCATAAATAATAATAATGGTTAACAAGGGCGGTGGGGGGAAAGAGTGATCACACATATTATTGAAATACCTAGATAATACAGTGACAAGGACCTGACTGATATAATAGAGTAATTCACCTACTAATAAATCCTCTGATTTTTCTCCAGGGTTTTATATGGCAAAAACCCTTCCCTACTTCTGATATTTGTGGAAAAAAAGGTGCTAGACAGTTAACTTTAAACCTTGTCTTTATTTATAGGTTGATTCCCCACCACCCCGCATCCTACCCCCAGAATTTTAGAATACATACTGTATTTTGCCTTAAAGAGACTTTTTTCCTTATTTATGCATTTTAAGAATGATTTGTTAAAAATGAGGAAAAAAATGAAGTCCAGGAAAAAAACTGTTTCCTGTCAAGCCTGAATGCCTGAAAACAGGAGTTTATGAATGGAGTTTAACTGGATTAGAAAAAGCAGCTCACTCCAGCACCAGTTATAGTAGTAAAAAAAGCTGGGAGAAAGCTACTAATGATACGAGTAGCATTTCTACTGTCACATTTTCAAAAGCAAACCTTCCAGCACTCCAGAAATTAATACAGTAAATGCTCCACTTTTAAATTACAGAAATAGCTCACACAATTGCATGCTTCAATTTGCATCAACTTCCTTTTAATTCACTCTCTCACTGTGGACGCAGTAACATGTCATTTGCTTGGAAGCAAACATGGACAGTGCAAAGGGGGAAGGCTGTTATTCAGATACCACAACATAAAGTCATTAAAAAGTCCTGGAGAGGGTTTGGTATTTGTGTGTGTGTGCTATAAAACAACAAGCTTCTATCACAAACAGAATATCCATCCAAAGGGACAGGGAGTGAAGAAATAATTGTAAGGAATTATAGCTTTCACCATCACTTTCACGGCTCATACTGCTTTGCAGTTGTTGATGGATGTACCCTCACTTTAAATAGGCAAGCATGCCAAAATTTGCTAATAATGAGATCTACCACTTCTACGGCTGCTAATAGGCAATTTCAAACTGGCACCTCTGATGAATAGTTGATTCTGGTTAAAATTCTAACAGCAATGCCGCTGAAGCTTTTTACCTTAAGAAAAGCCATCTTAAACAAACAAAGAAAAAAGAGCTATTCCTCAAACCACTCCCTCCTAAAATATCAACTCATTTTGCACATAACTAAATCAGTCCAGAGATATTGAATTAAGCTGACCATGATCTAAACTGTAAGATTTGGATTTCTATTGGCTTCCCAAATGTAAGTGTTTCTTATAGTAGCTATAGTATATATATTTTCATTTTATTTATTTTTGTTGTTTTGAAAAACTGGACCTTCCTAAAATGGACTTTTGGTGAGTTGTAGAGGCCAGGTCAATTGAGAAATGACATTTGCTAGAATCACTTACTTTATCTTTTGAAGCACACCATTGTAAGAGGATGGAGCTTTTGATGATAATGGCAGAACACTGGGATTTAGATAACTGGCTTACTCCTAAATCCTCTTAAAAAACAGGTCTTGGTCTTTGGAAATTGACTCTTCAATGTACTTCTATTGCTACCTCCCACTTGACATGGGCAGGAAAGGAATACTAAATTCATCATCATATGATAGGCAACATCATTCTTTCCTGCTAATTCCATTGAAATACATCTGTCTTTTCTCTCCCCCACCCCTCCTTTTTGTTTATGAGGTGGGATTCAGAAGCCTTGACAAGCCCTGGATTCAATCTGCCTCTGCAAATGCAATCAATAAAACACTACACTATTGCTCTCTTTTAAACAGAACCGGAAGAACGTAGTTTTGACGATTTATTTAATGTATAGGGCAATGTATGACTTTATTTGAAAAGCCTGGGAGCTATTTATTATCTCTGAAAAGATGTCAGCTACTGTTCCCTAATGATGCAGCTATGCATACACTGGAGGAAACAGAAAGCACCTCCTCAGCAATTCATTTATAACATGAAAGTGATTGTCTTTTAGTGTGTTGGTGGGGGGCACTGGGTTTCCATCTCCTATTTTAATGAAGTTGACTTATTGATTTAAAAAAAACACACACAACTTAGGCAGAATTATTGTGGTAAATGTTATATATTATTCCAGTCAAATATTGGGATATTGGAGGGAGGATATATTTACATGTGTGTATTTATTCACGTGTTCACACTTGCGCTCAGCGCCCCTCCCCGCCACAACCCCAGTCAATAATATCCATATATTACGGAAATTCCACTGAAAACGTATTCTATTTTTCTGCCTCATATATTTTATTACAAAACCAGTACACTTTGTCTACATTTTCAGAGCTTAGACCCTTTCTGGTGCATGTTAAAGGAAATAGTGCTAAATACGGTCACAGAAATCACAGAAAGCTTTTACTGCTATCACATTTTATGTGGGGCTGAGAATGAAAGTGTAATTTCCAGTAAGTTTCTAAACAAACTAGGTACTGAGAGAATTGTTATAAAGTGCTTGGGTGGCTCATACATATAAATCTTTGGATGTATCCACAAATAGGCCATTTAAAAAAAATACAGCTTGCTGATTTTCAGAGCTTCAAATGAAGATACTGGGGTAATTCACCTCACAAGGTATGACCTAGTGAGGTACAATTTTTCCCATGATATAAAGCTCAACAGAAGCAAAAAGTCTACCATATATTTAAGTAAGTCTTTCCCTCTGTGTGCTCTTTCTATTAAGGCTGTGGTTATATAGGTAGGAAGTTCTCTGAAGAACCTGTGGCCTCTATAGCAAATTTTTCCTCTGCTTTGAGACCATCTGTCCTCATATCATTAAGTCAGTCTGCAGCTATAAGGTCCTCTTGTTTTCAGATGCACAAATAGCCATGCTAGCAAAAAACAAAAACAAAAAACAAACAAAACCCTCCACAATTTCCATCTGTGACTAGCCAGAAGAATTAAACCTGCCATATTGGTCACAGACCTGCCACAGTGATGACCTCCAGATAACTGAAACAAATTATGTCAAAAGTGAAACTAGACACCCTGAAAAAAGCTCCAACTGAAGCAAAAAGCAATCTTTCAGCTTAACCACACAGTAAACACCTCACCAAAGTGCAGCACCTTACTCTCTGTGCTTGCTCAGCCCTCAATACAAGTTCAAGGTCTGCATCCTATTATTCAAAGTGTTCAATGGGAATGGCCCTAGCTACCTAAGAGATCGCCTCTCCCTCTGCAAACATGACCTTACACAACAGCTGCGTTCCACCAGAACGATGATGCTGTCAATCAAAAGGGAAAGCTCATGGGTGCAAGAGACAGAAATTATAGAAGATAAGGGTTATCATGGAAGTAACCATTTTCAGAACTTAACAGAATTTGTTTCTTAGACATGGCTTCTCCCCCACTAATGTGTTCTCTCTCACATACTGACAAAGAAAAACAAACACAAATATTTATAAAGTAATTAAGATATTCTTCTACAAGTCGAGAAGTGAGTGAGAGAGACAGAGAGAGAGAGAGAGAGAGACAGAATGAGAACAAGCACTATTGCAATTTCTTTTTTAAATATATAGGAAGAATTACAATATTAGGTGTTGGGATCAAATAGGTACCTACACAGATACTGGAACCCTGAAATTAACTCTCAAATTCTGTTAAAATAAAAGGCAGATAAGCAATGATTATTAATGCCACATTGAATAATTCTAAAAATAGTAAATATTTACTCTTCACTCCTTTGAGTTGTGTAGTTAAATGAATTCTAAGATATTGCAAAATTCTTCCTTAATTTTTATATTCTGTTGAGCCAAAACATATTTGTAGCTAATAGGAAGATTATTTATACATACCCAAAGAAAGAGATAAGAAGAATAATTGCGCAGTTGCTACAATATGCTAAATTTTTCAAGATTACTGCAAACATTTGTAATTAACTGCATTTTCAGCTATTTAGATTCAAATCATGATCCTATTGATTTAATTCTAAATCACTTAAATAATATCTAGAGCAGCAACCTCACTGAATATATATTTTTAAAAAAACCCACATATAAATGTATTGTGGACAAATTGGAGAGAGTCCAGCGGAGAGCACTGAAAATGATTAGGGGGCTGGGAAACATGACTTATGAGGAGAGGCTGAGGGAGCTCGGCTTATTTAGCCTGCAGAAGAGAAGAGTGAGGGAGGATTTCATAGCGGCCTTCAACTACCTGAAAGGAGGTTACAAAGAGGATGGAGCTAGGCTGTTCTCAGTGGTGACAGATGACAGAACAAGGAGCAATGGTCTCAAGTTGCAGTCGAGGAGGTCTAGGTTGGATATTAGGAAAAACTATTTCACTAGGAGGGTGGTGAAGCACTGGAATGAGTTACCTAAGGAGATGGTGGAATCTCCATCCTTAGAGGTTAAGGCCCGGCTTGACAAAGCCCTGGCTGGGATGATTTAGTTGGGGTTGGTCCTGCTTTGAGCAGGGGGTTGGACTAGATGACTTCCTAATGTCTCTTCCAACCCTAATCTTCTATGATTCCATTATTCAAATGTACTTAATTCATACTCTTATTTTTTAAATTGGTGAATGCAAAGAAATATAAACATTTGCAACAGAAATTATCATCATCATTATGCTATATTCAAGTTATATACATTTTGTTTGTCTGCTTTAACAAAAATTAAACAGGCATCTCTGAAGAAACACAAAGTAACGCTCTCCCATTTATCATTTTGTCCGAGTATCAAGTTGGCATTTAAAGGACCAAAGGAACTTAAAAAAATGATTCTAAAATTGTTCTCTCTAACTCAAAAATAGTTCAGTAAGCAGGGAAGAAATTTTCAATGGGATATTTCAGTGCATGGAAGAGTTTGGTCTTTTAACTACAAATAAAGTGCAAAACCTTGGTTTGGAATTATCCTTAATCAGTAGTTCCTCCCATAGTAAGGTTCAGTTTTGCAGGACAATCAGAATTTTTCAGGCAATAAGCATAAAAAACAGCATAGGAAATACGGAAAAAGTTACAAAAAGAATCGCAAGTTTCTGAAAAAGCAATGAAATTGAATAATTTCAACATCAGAAATTGCTAAAGAATAATGTTATGATATACATGTAACACTCTTAATAGACGTCCAAATTGTAAAATACTCTGTACTTTTTTTTTAAATGTATGAGTTCTCTATTCCCCATTACATAGCTGACATTTTGGATTAGATACTTCTATTAATGAATCATCACAGAAGACACTGAAAACTAGCATTCAGTTGTTTCTTATGTCAAATCGAGAAAATTAATTGGCAATGCCATATGATGTAAGCTGACAGGTTTAGCGGCCACATGCTGATAGCAAGAATGGCACACTAAAAGTTCATAAAAAAGAGACATGCCCAGGAGAAGGAAATGAGAATAAAAATGTCAAGAACAGAGGATGAAATTAGACTTCTGTTACATCTCAACAAGAGCAATTAATAAAATGTAAAGTAGGCATCAAAAGCTTCACCAGTACAAACTCACAGTATTTAAATGAGTTATTCACCACTCTATATAAAACAGGAGAGAAACATTTTAAAATGTACCCTGGCCTATTGTCAGTTGCAGTGTACATTTCTCTCCTAACTAGGAATGGATGAATCTTATGATTGTAGAGGTTTTACTACCTTGTGAATTCTTTTTTTAATTCACAGTGGTCTCAGAACTAAGTTAGTTGGCAAATCGTTTTCCTTTATAATTTAAACACATTTCTTTTTCAAAATGGCTTCAGCTTGAAAATAAAAGCATTTTTGTAGTTGTTATTGTTTATTTTGTAATTTAATGCATATACCATCTATTAAGGATAAAAATTTCTAAAACAGGGATCGGCAACCTTTGGCATGCGTCCCGTCAGGAAAATCCGCTAGCGGGCCGGGACTGTTTGTTTACCTGCAGCGTCCGCAGGTTCGGCCAATCGCGGCTCCCACTGGTCGCGGTTCGCCGTTTTAGGCCAATGGGGGCTGCGGGAAGTGGCGTGGGCCGAGGCATGTGCTGGCTGCTGCTTCCCGCAGCCCCCATTGGCCTGGAATGGTGAACTGCGGCCAGTGGGAGCTGCGATGGGCCGAACCTGCGGACGCTGCAGATAAACAAACCGTCCCGACCCGCCAGCGGATTTCCCTGATGGGACGCATGCCAAATGTTGCTGATCCCAGTTCCAAGAGCTAGGATGGCACAAGTGATGCCCCTAGACATGCTATTGTCAATCTCTTTTTGGAGGGATTTGACACTATTTTTGCTATTCCTTTTTTGGCAATCTTTTTAGTCTGCCCACTTGTTGTTCTAATTTGCACTCTTTCCCCACTGCTGCTCCGGTCTCTTCCATGTTAAACACAAACACAATAATATTAGTTGGTTCTGAACTTTCAGTTTTACAATTATAACAATCAGAGTTCAGACACCCCAAGGAGATAACAGGGGGGTGAACCCCAAAGAATGAGCAAATGAATCAACTGGTGATGCACAGTGTTGCTCTATATAAATATACGTCAAGTAAGGTTTTCATGAAAGCTTGTAATACTTTGAACTTGATGGCCATTAGGAGACATGGATATAGGTTATAGTTATGAATGTATACATGTGTATATACGTAGAAAATTGTAATTGTGGTGCAACTACACCACCAGCACCTCACAACAGGGGAAGAAGTAATCAGGTAGGGGGAGGCTAGTTGTTTACACAAAACCAACTTCAAATACCATCCATTGTCCAGCCAGGAAGACACAATGCTGGACCATTAAAGTTAATGGAAAGACATTGAAATTGAAAAGAAAACCCCAGGCTTGGAGAACTAAGGCCTGGTCTACACCAGGAATTTTCTTCACCAAGCAACATCTCTCAAGGGTGTGAAAAATCCAACCCCCTGAGAGCGATTGCTATGCCGACCTAACCACCAGTGTAGACTGTGCTAGGTTGATGGAAGAATTTTTCCATTGACCTAACTATTGCCTCTTGGGGAGGTGGAGTACTGACACCGATGGGAGAACCTTCCCCTGGGCATATGTAGTGTCTATGACAAAGACCTCCAGTGGCGCAGCTGAGCCGCTGCAGTGTTTTAAGCGTAGACATACCCTGGGACACAAGAGAGATTCCCCTACTCTGAATAACCATGAGTCATCATGCCAGGAGAAACGGGGGAAAAAGAGAAGAAGAAAAAAATTAAAAACAGGCTTGGATGCTTTAGATGCTGTTCCTAAATTTCTGGCTAAGTGGGGTGCTGTTTGTGAAACAATGGATCCCCTCTAGGACAGACGGCACACTGGGAAACTGTTCCTCGACAATAGGTAACTTGTGTTAGAAAAGGAAATGTAGCTAATACAGAAGCGTAAAGCCTGAGATTGTGTCTTTATGTTTATTTTCTGTGTAACCTGCATGTGTTGACTTTTCCTTATTATTTCATCTGTGACTCTACAATTTTTCTATTAAATAAACTTTTGGTTTATTTTCGCCACCCTGCACTTAAGCAGGGAGGAGTTTGGCTGGCTGGCCGGGGGAAGAAGGTAGCAATGCTTTCTGGCTTGGGGGAGGAGGGAAGACGTAAAGCTGCTGGAAAGAGCAATCAGTGTGGTAAATATCTCACCACATAGGCATGTGGTGTTTAAAAAAGATCAGTTGGGCCTGGCGGCCCCTCCCTCCTTTACTCAGAACAGGCTGGGCAGCTCCCACCCTCCCTCTCTAATTAGGTCACAAATATGCCGGGTGTTAACTGTATCTGCTGTGGGCATTATGCTAGCCGCCCCACTAAGGGGGGGCTGGGAAGGAATTTTTCTCTTACCACCATATTGGCCAGGTGCATTGGGGGCTTTTTCGCCTTCCTTGCAGCAGGTTCAGGTAGGCCTAGTTCATGCATAGCATGATGGGCAGTAGGCTATGTGTCACAACTCTTTATTTAAGTGTAGAGCGGATGTTCAGTGCAGGTACTCCATAAATTTAGCTACAAAAGAATGAAAAAATGGCTTGGAAAAGGAATAAAGGAGAGGTGCTTGGTAACTGAGCAAGCCGGGGGGCAGCTGGGGATTCCTATGACTGGTACAGCAGGGAGCTAACCCCCACATCATTATAGTCCACCTTAACCCCCTCCTATGAGGGGGTGTGGTCTGTAAGGTCCTGGCAAGGGAATTGCTGGAGGGACCTGGATAAATGGGGCGGGAGGGGGGGGAGCCTCCCTCTGTCCCTGAATTGGCTGGAATTGGAAAGGTCCTGGCAGTGAATCTGCTGGAGGGACATAAATTTTGCACCTGCACTGCACACAATTTATCTGCTGGGTTAGTCCCAGACATCTGTCAATAATAAAGCTGCGGCCTGATTAAACCCATATCTAATGTCTCCAGTCATTCTTTTGGCATAGCCAGACAATTACCCCAAGCAGGTCTCTGTTGCACAAACTGTATGGAGAGCATGTACCACAGTGAACTGATAACTGGGAGCAGGTTTCATTCCTTTGTGGGTGACAAACCAGAGGGGGAAAATTCCAAGTTTCTAGTAGGTAAGAACTACGGAATTTGGGGAACTGAGGAGAGGAAGAGGCTGTTGAGGTCATCCTGCAAGGAGTAACTAGGCTGGTGGAAGCCAGGGTGGCTACTGATGTCAGAGCTCTGAGTTATAACAGCACAGCACCCAGGCACCCAAAATTACAAGGCAGTGGAGATAGATTCCCTTACTGGAATGGGTGCTGAATGTCACCAAAATGTCAGAACAATGCTCAAAATTATGCTAATGGAGTTTGGCCAACCCATATCATAATTAAATACAAACACAACTGCTTTGTTTTACCACTGAAATGGGATCCAGTGGCTCGACACAGAACAAAAAGGGCTAGGTTTCATTAAAATAGCACTGAGAATGATTGCCTTTCTAAACTTCTTTCCCCACCCCCTAGTATTGCATTCTTTCTGAAGTCTCATTTTATTAAGGGTGTTTTCCCCCCCCATTTGCCAATAGGTGGTGATTCTGTAAACTGTAAGTACTCCCCTATTGGCATATAAGCACCAGTGAACTATCATGAACCAGCTACCGGCTTCACAGAGTCATTGTAGCGTCTGGCTATACAATTTATAAAACATTTTGCAAATGTATTATTAAGAGGACTGGCTGGCAAAGACTGAAATAAAATTCAGGAGGCAGGGCTTCTAAACCTGTTATCACTTATTTAGGATCTTCTCCACCATTACAGTAATTTAGACTTCAAAAGCTCTTTTAAAAACTAGCACATTTAAAATCTGCTTTTGGCTTTGTCCACATAGGAAATCTGCCCTGATTCCACTTAGCCACTGATGTAGCTACATCAGCACAAACCTCTAGTGTAGTTCACTATTGGCACCACTGAAGGTTACTCTACAAAAAATTAAGGTAAGAGACACGAGTACAAGCCAGTGGTATAAGATTATAATGGCTCACTCTGTTTGATCTATGGGTTTGCACTGGTGCAGTTACACTACTGGCTGGCCATTGATGGCTGAAATTGGGGAAAATTCAGGCCTTGAATTAGCAAAATAAAATGAACAGAAAACCCGGCTGCATAGGCACCAATATTTAAAACACAACTTCAAAGCTAATACGTCAATTTATTTCAAACCTGGGTTGTTTGGAGTATTCCAGGCTAGATGAGTCCTAAACTTCTAGTGAGGGGGGTGGAGGTGAGGGAATAGGGGAATTACAAGAGAGAAAATCCTTTTTTTTTTTTTTAAAGTATTTTTGCCTGCCTTTATATAGCATAAGGAAGCCAAAACAACACAAGCTTTTTTCCCCCTTTGCAGTTTGCTATAAACTGTTATGCTCACTCCCACTACAATTTATATTATTTGTAGTCTGAAAATTCCTTGAAAGAAGAGATGTTATTACAAATTAATTTCATACCATTCACAGAGTACCAAATTGTTAAGACTTTCCTTATGACAAGTATACTGTCTACCAGCCTTCGTTCCTTTTATTTTTACACCAGTGGCTGTAAAGGCCGACATATGTTTGATATTTGTTACAAATAAATGAAAGGCAACTTTAACAGGCCAAGTTTGAGAACCACAAACGTTGCAGATTTTTTACAATGGCTCTAATCAACAGAGAGGTAAAGCAGTCACTAATACACTTGTTCATTCAATTAAAAATATGGAAATCTACTTTAAGGGATGCGACATTTTCATAAATATTTAAAAGGTACAGACCATTTCAGTGGATTTGGCTACTGGAATCTAATTTAATCCCCATGTAAATGGAAGATTAATAAGCAACGGGGAGACGGGCATACTGGTTTATTCTATCTAATCGTATCTCAGGCTATAGAAATCAAAGATATACTGAGTATGACAGGAATACAATGAACAAGCATACGTGAGAAAACTGACGATGAGATAAAGCCTGTTCCTTCAGTTTATGTAGTACAGATATGAAAGACTCTTGGTCTTTGTTGATACGCTAATATTCTCATGGATGAATTTTTCAGCCTAAATAATAGTAGAGTTTTCCTAACCTCTGTAATTTTTGCTTGGCCAAAAGGTTGCATCGGGGTTCTCTCTCTTTGGAGAAATCTGCTGATAAAAGAAAAGATTGGAGCGTGGCTGATCTGGAGAAATCCATTAACAAGAGATCTCCTCCCTCAAAGGAAATCAGTTGGAGGGATACAGAAACAACAACCATGCAACTGCATATGCCTTCTAGAAAGCCAAATAGTCAAATACTACAAATGAGGCAGGAAATGCTCTATCCAAAGCATGTTTGTGTCCTGGACGTTTATTTGAAGAGTTAATAAAGCTGTTCCCTCTTCAGAGGGCTATGGGATTTTGGAGGGGTTAGAGTTGACACTAGCAGCCTGTGCAGACAGTGATGCTGCTTATTTCCCCAAGGAATCTTGCCAAAAAATTTTTGCTATAAATACTCTTCCTGCATTTATACAAAAGGAACAGCTTGTACTATTCCAAGTGGAATAGGAGGCAGACACACTCCTGTGCCTTATTCTCCATGGTACCAAATTATATTCCACTCTCAGGGTGAAATCCTGGCATGATTGAATGAATGGCAAAATACTCACTGACTTCCATAAGGCCAGGATTTTACTCCCCCTTCCCCTATGGTTTCATCCAAGAGCTTTTCCTGCATCTTTCATCTGCTATGTTTATAGTCAATAGATTGGTAGAAAGGTCTAGAGTACCGAACATAGGACTGGGAGTTGGGAAGTCCCAAGTCTTATAATTTCTTTAGATCTAAAAACAAACAAAACTTTAGAAAGCATGTTTCTAAAAGTTCATGATGTCTTTGACATCAAAGATGCAAAGCACTTAAATAATACAAGTGCAGTATATTTTTTCAATCCCATAAAATGGGAGGGAAAACCCTTCTGCCAACAACTAAGCCCTGCTACACAATACACCCCAAGCACCCACATTTCAGATTTATCATCTGTATGTCACCTATCTTTGGTTGTTCTATAAACAACTATCCCAGCCCACAATCTTACCTGGCCCCCATCATCACAGTGCCTGAGGACCACACAATTATTAATGGCTTTATCCTCACAATATACTCGCAAGATAGGGAAGTGCTATTATCTCCATTTTACAAATGGAGAACTGAGACACAGAATGTCTAAGTGATTTCACCAAGGTCATCCAGGAAGTCATTAGCAGAGCAGAGACTTAAAGTTATCCCAAACTCTAGGCTACTGCCTTAACCACTGGACCATACTGCTCAGGTATTATAGGAAGTGGTAATTGTTAACTATTTGTTGGAGGTCTCCTATCCATGTATTGACTTACATTGACCCCATTTAGCTTGTGAGAGTCTACAGAATCCCAGCACAGGAGATACAGCTGCAGGAAAAGCTTTAAGCAACTGCAACATTAGTAAGGAAGAGACCAAATCATTTTTAAAACAAAGAACTATCTATTTGTTTTAATTTTTACAAAAATGTAGTTGCAAAAGCTTCAGGTATTTTAATCTTAAAAGCCATAACCCCACCCCTAATTAGTATATAAAGAGAACTTTGGAATCCTAGAGACTGCTGAGAATGGATTCTTTTGAAGCTTAGATTTAATTCATTCCATAAAACAGGAAGGGGCCAGTGGTCAATTGTCTTTAAGAAAATAAAAACATGTGTAGCAATTGCTGAACAGTGAAGAGAAGCATCTAGAACCAAAATAGTCAGGACTATTTTTTCCCCCAACATCTGTCAAATAAAAAAATAATTTAACTAGCTTTTCCAACACATGCCTGGCTACAAGAACTTATAGTATTGCAAATTCATAAGATAAAGACTATATTAAAATGGGAATCTGAGTTTAATGTAGACACTTAACTTGGGGCCATGCTTCATAGTAAAATATAACAAACATCCCCCAATCCTGCCAATATTTTGCACATTAAATTGTTCATATGGTACATGAAACATATGAGGATCTGTAAGACTTTGGATCAGATCCTCAGCAGGTCCATATTGTTCATAGCATCTTTGACTTCAGCTGAAAATATGATCTTAGGGCACTGTGGTCCAAACATACAAGGCCCTCCTTCCAGAACTGGTTTAAAAAGGAAAAGACAAGCACAGTTTTTCTTTAAATCAATTAAAATGAGTTTATAACTAAGCAACACTGAGCTCATCATAGTGAGATAGCACTGCCTCCATTTGTGATTTCATTCACTGCATACTGTGGTTAGACAGCGCAGATATAATTCTGGTCTGGTGAACTAAGAGTAAAGGGTCAAATAAATTAAAGCAGATTAATAAAACATAGCTGACTGGGCTTGCCAGTGATAGAAGATATGCTGTCAACAGGCAATACACTGGTCTGTACTTAAATAAATGTGTCAGTCCATCCTGAATAAAGTGTTGCTCAGTGATTTTCAGCAGCAGATTTGAAATGCTCCAGCTATGGCCATATTAATCTGTTATAATTGACAGCAGATGCCACACAGTTTCAGCTAGCGGAACAGAGCCATACAAAGATAAAAGTACAGGGCATGACAAAAGATGATATCTTACGTTCAAAACAGATCGTTGATATGTAGTATAAGAAATACTATTTGCATCTGGTTTACACTCTAAACCAGCGTATTCCCCTGTATGTTCTATACACATGACACTAGTCCAGTAGGAAAACCTGCACCAGATCTCCATTAATAGGGCCCTACCAAACTCAGGATTCACTTTGGTCAATTTCACAGCCACGGGATGTTGAAATTGGTTAATTTCACGATTTCAGATGTGAAATTTCACGGTGTTGTAGCCCGGGGGGTCCCTATCCAAAAGAGGATTGTGGTGGGAAGGATCCCAAAGCTGTTGTAGGGAGGTTGCAGTATTGCCATACTCATTTCTGTGCTGCCTTCAGAGCCCAGCTCTGAAGGCAGCAGCTGAGGGGTTTCCTGCAGCTGGAGGAGACTTCCAGAGGTGGAGGTAGGTCTGATCTCCTCAGTGCTGCTGGGAGCACCCCTGCCGGGAGCACCCCAGTCAGGGGCTCCTAGCTGCTAGTCCGAGCTAGTGGTGGATTTATGCATGGGCCCATGGGATCCAGCCAATTTGAAAAATAGGTGCCCCAGCCCTGGCAGGAGCCATGGGGTGGAAGCTGTGGGGGCTGAAGCCCTGAGCCTGGGTAGCCCAGAGACCAGGTAGGAGCTGTGGGTGGCAGGAGCCCTGAGCCCTGGCACCCTGTACCTGGGCAGGAGCCATGGGAGTTAGGAACGTAAACCCCGAGTGCTTGCTGGAGCTGCAAGGAGTGCCCCAAGCCTGGGGCAGCTGCAGTGCAGAAGTGATGGTGTATCATCCTCACTTCTGTGCTGCCTGTGGGGGTGGGTCTAATCTCCCGCATAACAACCATGCAGGGGAAGGACAAGTTCTGTCACTCCCCAGCCTGGCTGATTTCGGAGAGATCATATTTCACAGGGATGGACTTATTGCATGGTCTGTGACATGTTTTTCATGGCCATGAAATTGGTAGGGCCCATTAATGTCAATGAAGCTATGCTGATTTACACCAGCCAATCCATGTGGTCTGAAAGTTTGGATTTAACACAGACTTCCTGAGCAATCTGGCACAGCATAATTATACTAAGCCTCACAATCCCCATCTGCAGAATGGGGACAATTGTATTTACCTACTTCTCAGTGCTGTTGTCAGGTCTAACTAAATATGAAATTCTAAGAGGATGATCATCCATTTTAATGTTTGTAAAGACACTTTAAATTGTTTCTTGATGTTGCACAGTGAGTCAAGCACCTGGGAGGAGGAGAAATTTTATATAATAGTTATAATGTAATGTACTTCTGGTGCTCTGAGGTCTTTTTTTAAAACATGAGACTTCTCCACATGGCTAGATGTTAACTGAAGGAGAAGGAGCAAAGCATTCAGGAGATACTGTATCCTGTTGAGCTGAACATTAAGAATACAAATAACTAATATATTGTACTATAAAATTGCTATTTGTATTCTTATTGTTGTTCAGCTCCAGGATCCAAAATCTGTTGCGTGCTTTGCTCCTGCTACTTCAGTTAACAACATCTAACAGTATGGTAAAGTCTCATGTATGAAAAAAAATCACCTGTTCAGTTTTTTTTCCTCAGAGCACAAAATGGACCCATGAAGCCCCCCTATATTTTCAGGGCTTATTGATCAAAGATGTCTTTCTTTTTGTGCTATTGAATAGATGTGGTTTACATAGCATTCAACAAAGTACACCAAATCTCTCATTTTAGCTGCAGGTAACTGATCTCTGACAATACTTTGAATATATTCTATTGTTCATTTTTCTGGCATTAAAACAAGTTTCAAAACGATTTTTTTTGTGAATCTATTATGTTCTGTCAGATACTGACACAGAAAAGTCTATCTTATTCTTTTCTCGATCAGCAGTATGTAACCAAAAAGTGAAACTTACAAACATTATTGATGTTTACAATGTTGCTGAAGCCATGTTGGTCCAAGGATATTAGAGAGACAAGATGGGTGAGTTAATATCTTTTATCAGACCACCTCTGCTGGTGAAAGAGACAAGCTTTCAAGCTAAACAGAGCTGTTCTTCAGTTCTTTTATTATTATTATTACGGTTTATTATCGATGACAGGCTCCTCTCTGGGACCCAGAATGCTGCCTGAAGTAAAAAAGCATGGACATCATTTAAGGAGGCATTAGAACCCCAGCCAGGGCTATAATCTGGTTTTCACAAAATTGGATTTCAGATGCTAGCAGTCAAAAATTCTGGTCAGTAATCCACAGGTGCCCCATATATACTAGTAGACTTGTAAACAGAAGAAAACTGATTTTGCTCTTCCTTCAAGGCACCATATGCCACAGAAAAGTACAAGCCTAGATATCTTGAGCACAGGAAAATAATCAATATTCTTATGGTAACATAATATTGAAAAGAAAAGAAAGAGAATGCATCCAGTGCATGCTGTGCAACAGCATATGATAAAAAGAGGAAGCAGAGGAACGACTGTATATTCAGAAGCCACTAACTGAGGCACGGGGTGAAAGGAGGAAGTGCTGTTATAAATCATTTGTCATTATTACTCAATCTTATTATTAATGTATTCTTTGTAACAAGGTCCCATTTTGCTAAGTGCTATACAGACACATAAGAAAGTACTTTCCATGGCCTGAAGATCTTAAAATCAAGATCTTAAAAACAAGTGAGTGAAACAAATAATAGCAGGGAATTGGGGGAGGAACCATAATCATTACCTGGATAAGAACTGGTAGTTTCATATAGTAGGTATATGCACAAGTGACCCATCTAAAAGCCCCCCTCCACCTTGCTTTAAATGAATACCAGCAATTCTCCATCCCAAGAATCCGCAGCAGCCATCTACCTCACCATTATTTATAGACATACTTGCCATAGGCATTTTGGTAGAAGTGAGAAATGATTTGAAGGTGGACAGGGAAGTGGCTATGCAAATGAGATTAAAGGACATTCTATGCAAAGCAAAAGGATATGCTTATGGGGGAAATGGACATTCAAGGTTCATATTGTTGGCAGAGCAGAGGGAAAGAGACGAGGTACCAGAATGCAATAAAATACAGTAGCAGAAAAGTAGGAACAGGCCAGACAGGATAAGATGGAAGGGGCAATTACTTTCAATAAAGGGGAGAATGCTGACAACCCTCTACCAAGAAAAGTAAGGCAAGATTAATTCTTGTGAGATGTACAGAGACAATCTGAGTGACAACAGTTCAACCAGGCATACTAATTACTCATGGGGGAAAAAATTAAAAGTAAAATGTGACCCTACCTACCCAACCAAAGCCCAATCTGCAAAACAGAACAATGAAAGATTGTTGACAAAGTGTGTCTTTTGTGTAATTTAATTAAGTAATAAGTATTTTGTAAGTAAGTATTATATGGAAAAAAACAAAAAGCAAAAAAAATCCTTCATGTGTGAGATTTGGTCTGTTAACAAATACATTACTGATCTTTGGCTTTCTCTGGCTCAAAAAGAAGCAGCAGTATGTTAAAGCAAAAACACATTAAAATATATAAATCCCACAGGATCCTGTATAGATACACTGTTTAGAAAAACAAAAACAAAAACAAAACATTTCAGCAGTTGTCCATTAAGAGACTTCTATTCAGCTTACTGTCAAAATAATGTCTCAGTTGGATTGGTAGTTAATGCTTCTTGCTCACGTCAGAATGTAAAGGGACTTGTCAAGCAGCTTATAAGTCTATATAGACATATAATGTTATTGCAGCTGTGTTGGTCCCAGAATATTAGAGACAAAGAAGGAGAGGTAATATCTTTTATTAGACCAACTTCTGTTGGAGAGAGAGACAAGCTTTCTAGATTACAAAGAGCTTTGACCCAAAGACGAGCTCTGTATAAGCTTCTTTCTCATCAACAGAAGTTGGTCCAATAAAAGATATTGCCTCACCCATCTTCTCTCTCCACACACAAACACAAACACACACACAAATATGTTTTAAACACTACCTAGAATTTAAATCAAAACAAATAATATACACTAATTTTAATATGCAATCTATGCAGAAATATTGTATGCCTTGTGCTCTTTCTTCCATATCTTCAGTAATAGCTAATTCTATTCCCCTGCAACTCAGTGCTGCTGTGACAAAATTGTTAATAATCAATCTACTTTCATGTTATTTCTGCCTAAATCAAGTGATGTGAGGGATAAGAACCCAAATGGTGACATGTAATGTAGCCATATATTTCATGTCTTGTGGTATAAAAGATGAAAGATGAAACAATATTCCTACGATGGGAATAGGCTCAAAGTCAATGATAGATGCAACAGTCAAACTTATGACAACAAATAATTTCCCACCACCACCAATGTGTCAAATAAAGGTGATTTAATATTTATCCAAGATCTAACTCATCCAGGTGTTCCTGGTCACCAATGAACCTTGAAAGAAGTAACAATAACCACTAGGCTCAAATTTGATGATTCAAAGATCAGATTTATAGCCTAGCTATAGAATATGAACCTGGAGATAGAATGGGGAAGATAAGGACTTAGAAAGGAACAGGATGCAAACTGAAAAATAACATTTTGTTTTCAAAAATTCATGCAGTCTATTTCTTATTATAGAATAGGAAGAAGCGAAGATGAATTGTTATTCTGTTTTCCCCTCAGGATGCACAGTAGTTCTGCACTATGCTTCTACAAGCCATTCCAGTGGTTTGTAGTTTGCTGATGATCTTGCTCCATCCCCATGCCTGAAGCTGTCCACAGGTATCCAGAAACATGCTATTACATATATGTAAGAGCTCATTTCTCTGTAAAACTAGCCACTCAGGGTACTTCTACTCTGGAACAAAAGGCCTGCAGGACAGCCATAGATGACCCAGGTCAGGTGACTCAGGCTTACAGGGCTCAGGCTGCGGGGCTATAAAATTGCAGGGTAGATGTTTGGGCTTGGGCTGGAGCCTGGGACTCCAACTCCAGCATGAGCCTGAACATCTACTCTGCAGTTTTATAGCCCCATAGTCAGAGCCCTACAAACCTAAGTCAGCTGATCCAGGCTAGCCATAATCTTTTATTGCAGTCTAGACATGCCCTCAGTAGCAGAGGTTAATTGGTTGTGAAGCCATAGCTATTTTATTTCAAAATAATCCCCAAATAAAAATACACTGCAGATAACCCAGTGGCTATACCTCCTGGAATTGTCTGCTTTAAACCTGAGTCTGCATGGAACAGGTATTGCACTTATTAAACAGAAAGTAAAACATGATTAGTGATCAGGACAGGGAGAGCAGGGAAACATAATCGTGCATGAGTGAGACTGCCTTGCTGTCACCAAGTTAGTGCTCCTAAGACCCAAAGTTGAAATGCACAGCTAAGCTCCTCCTTAGCATGATATACATCACCCTCTTAGACCCATTCTTTACTCACACTACCATTTTTTTTTACTTTTCATAGCTGAAAATGAGAAACTAAGCATGCAGACTCACTTCTCAAGGCAGAAGATGATGTCTAATGCTAAACCTTGCATGCATGAATAACCTCCACTTTGAATAAATAACTTGAATGAATAACTTGCACTGTAGTAAATTACTGTCATACTACATACAAGAACTGCTTTCTATATATTACAGGTGCATATGCAAACATATCTCAAGCCTCTTTTGTGCCCACTTCCTCATACACAGATACATACCCATATATCACAATAAACACTGGCAGCACAAATCCTGAAATAAACACTTAAGGGGAAATCATGGCCCACTGAAGTCAATAGCAAAACTCAACTGACTTCAGTAAGGCAAGGATTTCACTCATTTCTCATTCACTCAACTCTTAATAGAATTCTTAATTGATGTATAGATACTACAAGCTAAAGGGACCACTGTGATAATTTAGTCCAGTGGTTCTCAACCTATTTACCATTGTCAGCTGCATTCAATACTACTTGTATGGCCCTGAGGATTCATAGATTCATAGATACTAAGGGCAAAAGGGACCATTCTGATCATCTAGTCCGACCTCCTGCACAGCGCAGGCCACAGAATCTCACCCACCCACTCCTATGAAAAACCTCACCTATGTCTGAGCTATTGAAGTCCTCAAATCGTGGTTTAAAGACTTCAAGGAGCAGAGAAGCCTCCCTCAAGTGACCCATGCCCCATGCTACAGAGGAAGGTGAAAAACCTCCAGGGCCTCTCCAATCTGCCCTGAAGGAAAATTCCTTCCCGACCCCAAATATGGCGATCAGCTAAACCCTGAGCATATGGGCAAGATTCACCAGCCAGATACTACAGAAAATTCTTTCCTAGGTAACTCAGATCCCATCCATTTAATATCCCATCTCAGGGGATTAGGCCTATTTACCCTGAATATTTAAAGATCAATTACTTACCAAAATCCCATTATCCCATCATACCATCTCCTCCATAAACTTATCGAGTAGAATCTTAAAACCAGATAGATCTTTTGCCCCCACTGCTTCCCTTGGAAGGCTATTCCAAAACTTCACTCCTCTGATGGTTAGAAACCTTCGTCTAATTTCAAGTCTAAACTTCCTGGTGGCCAGTTTATACCCATTTGTTCTTGTGTCCACATTGGTGCTGAGCTGAAATAATTCCTCTCCCTCTCCTGTATTTATTCCTCTGATATATTTATAGAGAACAATCATATCTCCCCTCAACCTTCTTTTAGTTAGGCTAAACAAGCCAAGCTCTTTAAGTCTCCTTTCATAAGACAAGTTTTCCATTCCTCGGATCATCCTAGTAGCCCTTCTCTGTACCTGCTCCAGTATGAATTCATCCTTTTTGAACATGGGAGACCAGAACTGCACACAGTATTCTAGGTGAGGTCTCACCAGTGCCTTGTATAACGGTCCTACCGGTACTAACGGTATAACTGTTATAACTGCTTACCTCCTTATCCCTACTGGAAATGCCTCTCCTGATGCATCCCAAAACCGCATTAGCTTTTTTCACAGCCATATCACATTGGCAGCTCATAGTCATCCTATGATCAACCAATACTCCAAGGTCCTTCTCCTCTTCCGTTACTTCTAATTGATGCGTCCCCAACTTATAACTAAAATTCTTGTTATTAATCCCTAAATGCAGAACCTTACACTTCTCACTATTAAATTTCATCCTATTACTATTACTCCAGTTTACAAGGTCATCCAGATCCTCCTGTATAATATCCCGATTCTTTTCTGAATTGGCAATATCTCCTAGCTTTGTATCATCTGCAAACTTTATTAGCACACTCCCACTTTTTGTGCCAAGGTCAGTAATAAAAAGATTAAATAAGATTGGTCACAAAACCGATCCCTGAGGAACTCCACTGGTAATCTCCCTCCAGCCTGACAGTTCGCCTTTCAGTAGGACCCGTTGCAGTCTCCCCTTTAACCAATTCCTTATCCACCTTTTGATGTTCACATTGATCCCCATCTTTTCCAATTTAACTAATAATTCCCCATGTGGCACGGTATCAAATGCCTTACTGAAATCTAGGTAAATTAGATCCACTGCATTGCCTTTATCTAAAAAATCTGTTACTTTTTCAAAAAAGGAGATTAGGTTGGTTTGGCATGATCTACCTTTTGTAAAACCATGTTGTATTTTGTCCCATTTACCATTGACTTCAATGTCCTTAACTAATGTCTCCTTCAAAATTTTTTCCAGGACCTTGCATACTACAGATGTCAAACTAACTAGCCTGTAGTTACCCGGATCACTTTTTTTTCCTTTCTTAAAAATACGAACTATATTAGCAATTCTCCATTCATTCGGTACTACTCCTGAGTTTACAGATTCATTAAAAATTCTTGCTAATGGACTTGCAATTTCAGGTGCCAATTCCTTTAATATTCTTGGATGAAGATTATCTGGGCCCCCCGATTTAGTCCCATTAAGCTGTTTCAGTTTCGCTTCTACCTCAGATATGGTAATATCTACCTCCATATCCTCATTCCCATTTGTCATGCTACCATTATCCATAAGATTCTCTTTAGCCTTATTAAAGACTGAGGCAAAATATTTGTTTAGATATTGGGCCATGCCTAGATTATCTTTAACCTCCACTCCATTCTCAGTGTTTAGTGGCCCCACTTCTTCTTTCTTAGTTTTCTTCTTATTTATATGGCTATAGAACCTTTTACTATTGGTTTTAATTCCCTTTGCAAGCTCCAACTCTACTCGACTTTTAGCCTGTCTCACTTTATCCCTACATGTTCTGACCTCAATTAGGTAGCTTTCCTTGCTGATCCCTCCCATCTTCCACTCCCTGTATGCTTTCTGCTTCTTCTTAATCACCTCTCTAAGATGCTTGCTCATCCAGCTTGGTCTACAACTACTTCCTATGAATTTTTTCCCCTTTCTTGGGATACAGGCTTCCGATAGCTTCTGCAGCTTTGATTTAGGCCTCCTCTACCTTTAGATCCATAAGTTCTTCAGTCCAATCCACTTCCCTAACTAATTTCCTTAATTTTTGAAAGTCAGCCCTTTTGAAATCAAAAACCCTAGTTGCAGATTTATTTTTGTTAATCCTTCCATTTAGTTTGAACTGAATTAGCTCATGATCACTTGAGCCAAGATTGTCCCCTACAACCATTTCTTCTATGAGGTCCTCGCTACTCACCAAAATTAAATCTAAAATGGCATCCCCTCTGGTCGGTTCAGCAACTACTTGATGAAGGAATCCATCAGCTATCGCATCTAGGAAAATCTGAGCCCTATTATTATTACTAGCACTGGTCCTCCAGTCTATATCTGGGAAGTTAAAGTCTCCCATGATCACGCAGTTTCCATTAGTATTTACTTTATTAAAAACATTAAAAAGGGCTCTATCCATATCCAAAGTAGATCTCAGAGGTCTATAGCACACCCCAAGCACTATCGTAGGAGAGGCTTTACTAGTTATCTCCCGCAATGTAATTTTTGCCCAGACGGACTCTGTCTTATCCATTGCATCGCTTCTTATTTCTTTACATTCTACCTCATCTTTGATATACAATGCTACTCCACCACCTTTACCTTTGTTTCTGTCTTTCCTAAACAGAATGCTCTTTTGCCAGCAGCTAGATCTCCTCCAAGCAGCTCTCTCTCTCTCTTTGCTTAAGGCTCCAGCCTCCTGCACCTGCTGCTTCCTATGTCTCCTCTTCCAATCTTCCCAGGCTTATCCCCCCGTCTGCTCATTGGTTCAAACCCTCCCTGGGCTCAGACTTAATTGTGTGTGTTTGAGTAGTACCTCCCCACACCCAGCCAATCAGATTTGTGCAGAGAATCAGAGAAGGTGGGGTGTGGGAGAGAAAGGAGAAAGAAAGCAATCTCCACACTTGTTTATCAAAGTTGGCCTCATGTGCTAGACCGGATGCTGCAATGGGCAGACAACACTGAACCCACTTTGCATTGAAGTTCAGTAGGGTGAGATGGCATCTTTTGCTGTTGCTGCTCCTGCTGAGTTGCCAGATTCGCACTGGTGGATTGGAAGGCATCACTACATATTACCATAAGACCTGCATGATGGTCAGATCATTCTTCTCCCTGGTTACTGTGGATCTTGCTTCACCCATACCTCAGGACAATCGTCTGCTGTTTCTTTGTACCCCAGTATGTTACACACTTCACTTTTATTGGCCTATTTGCAAGAGGGAAAAGCAGTACAGGTATTTTCCCCTTTTGCTTCCTTTTTTGTGGTCTCTATCTGCCATTATTCTGAGGTGAAAGGAGGAAGAGAATGTGATGTCCCAAAAGTCAACCCTGGAAGTGTGGGAGGGCAAAGGGAAAAGGATGTACTCCAGCCAAATTGGAAACTGGAAGATTTAACTTTAGGAGGTCAAGTCCTGAAGAAAAAAATGAGAGGAAAAAGAAATAAAAATGTTACAGGAAAGCTCTGCTTCAAATGGAGAATGTAGTCTGCCATCTATACAGAAATGGAGACAGAGAACTCTGGAAGTTCAGTTTGAGAGAAGATCTTAAACTGCTGCAGAGATCTACCCCCATGAGCAAAAGAGAAGAGAATGCCCCAGCCACTTTAAAGACTGACAGATATAGAAGGTGAAGAGAATATGTATTCTTAAACGTGCTATATCAGATAAATATAACAAAATATAAATATTCAATTGAACTTTTCCCCTCATGTGCAACAATTTTCAAAAGCTTAATTAAAAATTAATAATCAGGGAAACACTATTGCCACAGGTGCAATTATTTCCAGAGGGACTAATTGAAAAGAAGCATATTACTAAGAGTAGTATGCTATCAGAATAAAGCAATATCCATCTTCCCAATCTTTTCAGTATTGTATATATTTTCATATTAATCTTATTCTTGTAACCCTCCACTTACTTGTCAGTTTGAATTGCATCTGTTTTTATACCGATCTCATGCAAGCAACGATCTTTCACTTCACTTGTCAGTTTATATTGCTTCCCATTTTTCATTCATCTTATTCAAGCAAAGAACTTTCACTTCCCTTGTCAGCTTCTATTGAATCTCCTTTTATATTGATCTTATTCAAGTAAGAATTTTCTACTTTCTTATCATTTTCAGATATAGCACATTCGTTTTTATATTGCCATGTTTATATTATCATTACATTGCTTCATTGCCTTCCCCTAATTTCATCTTTTCTACAATTACAAGAATTTTTTATGATTGAGGAGTAAGACACTACTCAGTGTAAGTAAGGGTAACAGAATATGGCCTATAGTGATATAAATCTAGAACTTTAGAACAAAATCAACTTTAATTATTATTGTCCATCTGACCAATAAATAATGATAATTTAATAATTAATAATTAATGATTTCAGTGGAACTGCTTGGGGAGTAAGGTGGTACCATTTGGCATAAGAAAGAATGTCGACTATGGCTCTAAACAAATTAAAATTCCACAGCTCAAGAATAAGTGCTTCTTTTCTTGAGTCTATCAAAAGGATATAATTGACTGTTAAACTTGAAACACTACTCAAACTCTGCTACCAATAGTCTATCATTTCAGCCTACATTTATGGTCTGTTACTATGGTCTTTACCCAGGCAAGACTCCCACTGAGGTCGAGGTAGTTTTGTCTCATGTAAGAACTAAAAAATTAATCCTTTTAGGCCCTGC
Organism: Dermochelys coriacea; assembly: GCF_009764565.3. NCBI lineage: Eukaryota > Metazoa > Chordata > Testudines > Dermochelyidae > Dermochelys > Dermochelys coriacea. The sequence goes on from NC_050068.2 coordinate 333,158,478, forward strand.
ATCCTGCAAACATATACAAATGTGAGCAACTTTATACATGACCATTGCGCTCAACAGAACTTTTCCACCTCTTATCCGTCTGGAGGCTCACTGCTTCCCATCAGTTTGAGAGAACTGACCATCAAAACAGCCAATTGGTGTCGGTGGGTCCTGATGTAAGACCAAAATGTGGATTTACCAGAAGTGAGTGGAGCTTCTTCAAAATCACCTATCTGTGACCCAGACTTGTGCTGGGCAGAACTGACTAAGAAAAAGCTGCCAAGCTAGCCATGCTGCAGGTATCATGGCAGGAGGGGGTAGTAAACTGCTATTAAACCCAGCTAAATACCAGAATTTTGGTGAAACCTCATTAGTACAACCCTTATGTACATATAGTAAAAGAAAATATCAACTAAAGAACAATAATTATAGAACAAAACCTATTCTAGTCCCAGACTCAACACATTTTGTTGCTTTTAAAAACTTGAGAGTACAGAAAACAATACATGGCTTCTATAGACAAATGCTGCATGGACGACTGAGTGGTGTCCACTCCATTTGTCAGTTTTTAGACATTCCACATCTTTCTGTTGTAGCTTCTAATTATACAAGCATGCATTTTAAAACAAGTCAAAGCCAGAATTTTTGAATTTGCTGTAAGGAAAGAGGTCAGCCTTTCACAAAAATTACCAAACAATTTCAGAGTAAAATATTCTCTCATAAATTCACTTTTATCTTGCACAGTGTAGCTACGTTTCAGAGTAGCAGCCATGTTAGTCTATATTCGCAAAAAGAAAAGGAGTACTTGTGGCACCTTAGAGACTAACAAATTTATTTGAGCATAAGCTTTTGTGAGCTACAGCTCACTTCATCGGATGCATTGGTAGCTACGAGTATCAGTCATCAATAATGCTACCAGACATTGGTAGCATTGAGTGAATTGGGTTTCTTTCATTTGTCTTTGTATAACTGTACTGATCTTGTAGGTGACGCCTGTCTGAGCTCAGCTTATGACATCAATTGATAATAATATTTAGAGGATTGAACTATGGGATGGAAAGACTTTGAGAATATTTGGAATATAGAAGGAACAGAGAGACAATGCTTTTACTTTTGTTGAATCCTAGAAACACAATACAAATATTAGGGTATGCTTCTGCTTTTCTTCATTACAAGAGGACAGTGAGGAGTAAAATTATATGAAACTCATTTACAGGCCAGTTCTAACCTACCCTGCAAACCAAACAGTGTCTTGCTGATGGCCAAGTAAGCCGTTGGGTAACCAGAAGGTCTCTATACAAATTAAACAAAAAATAAAAACTTGTCAGCTGAACATACCAAACTTTCCCCTAGTCAGAATTTACTTAAATAGAAACCAGAATTTACTGTACAATGGTGTTGGGAGGATAAATTCAAACTGAAGACTAAGTTTTCACAAAGGTTTTCAAGAAAGTAACCCAAGAACCTCTTCCTTTCTGTAACTATGCTGTGTATGCGCACACTCCAGAGGAAGTGACGCTCATTAAGAGTCACATTGCCTAAGTGGCCAATTAATAGCACAAAGATAAAATCCATGTGTCCAGTGAGTCCTAGGAGTCCTTAGTATCAAGCCAGCTATCACTGTTGGTGATACATACCTAAGTATTTTTATATTGATTCCTTATCTACTGATTATATTATAAAATGCACTCAGACAATCACACTGCTTTCAAAAGAGTGAAAAAATGGGTCTATATCCTCTTATTGAGTGACATTTTATCACCAGCTGTTCATGGAAAAAGACAGCAAAACCCAAACATCCAAAACCAACATGGAATTATGCTCAAATAATCAGATACAGGCTCAAGGGCTACTCTTATCACTGCCAGCCCCCAGCAGAAAAAAGAGGAGAGAAGGGATAACATCAGTTGTGTCAATGATATTGCCAATACTGCCAAAAATAAATTTACACGGACTCCTGATAGTACATCATACATCAATGCAACTTCAGCACACAAATATAAGGATACATTATAATGATCTTATGATCAAAGCACAAGACCTGGACTCAGAAGAGCTGGGTTCTGTTCTTGGATATATAACTGACTTCTTCTGGAAGTATGCAGTGTTGTTGTCGCTGTGTCAGGATATTGGAGGGAAAAGGTGGGTGAGATAATATCTTTTATTGGACCAACTTCTGTTGGTGAGAGAGACAAGCTTTCAAGCTTACACAGAGCTCTTCCTCAGGCCTGGGAAATGTATTTGGAGTGTCACAGCTAAATACAAGGTGGAAAAGACTGTTTAGCATAAATAGTTAGCACATATTCTAAAAAGAAAAGGAGTACTTGTGACTCCCTAGAGACTTACAAATTTATTTGAGCATAAGTACTCCTTTTCTTTTTGAGGATACAAACTGCTAATGGCTGCTACTCTGAAACCACATATTCTAAGTTTCAGAGTAGCAGCTGTGTTAGTCTGTATCTGCAAAAAGAAAAGGAGTATACACTATAACGAGAGTGATCAGGTAAGGTGAGCTATTACTAGCAGGAGAGCTGGGGGGAGGGGGGAAACCTTTTGTAGTGATAATCAAGGTGGGCCATTTCCAGCAGTTGACAAGAACGTGTGAGGAACAGTGGGGGGGAGGAATAAACATAGGGAAATAGTTTTACTTTGTGTAATGACACATCCACTCCCAGTCTTTATTCAAGCCTAAAGTTAATTGTATCCAGTTTGCAAATTAATTCCAATTCAGCAGTCTCTCATTGGAGTCTGTTTTTGAAGTTTTTTTGTTGAAGAATTGACACTTTTAGGTCTTTAATCGAGTGACCAAAGAGATTGAAGTGTTTTCCGACTGGTTTTTGAATGTTATAATTCTTGACATCTGATTTGTGTCCATTTAATAGCTCACCTTACGTGATCACTCTTGTTACAGTCTGTATGGTAATACCCATTGTTTCATGTTCTGTGTGTATATAAAATCTTCCCACTGTATTTTCCACTGAATGCATCCGATGAAGTGAGCTGTAGCTCATGAAAGCTTATGCTCAAATAAATTTGTTAGTCTCTAAGGTGCCACAAGTACTCCTTTTCTTTTTGCACGTATTCTAAGGGCCCATTCAAGGTGAAGTGGCCTGTTAACACCCCTTCAGTCACAGCATGGGGGTGGGGGAAGGAAGGTGGTATGGTGGGGGAAGAGTTATTAGTGGGTTGTAGATTGTTGTTATTACAACAATCTATAACAATAACTATTTGGTTTGCAGGTAGGTTAGAACTGGTCTATCAATGAGTTTCAGATAATTTTACTCCTCACTGTCCTCTTGTAATGAAGAGAAGCTGAAGCATGCCCTAATATTTGTATTGTGTTTCTAGGAGTCAACAAAAGTGAAAGCATTGTCTGTCTGTTCCTTTTATATTCCAAATATTCTCAAAATCTTTCCATCCAATAGTTCAACCCTTGTATTTAGCTGTGAGACTCAGAAGATGTTTCCCAGGCCTGAAGAAGAGTTATGTGTAGCTCAAAAGCTTGTCTCTCTCACAAACAGAAGTTGGTCCAATAACAGGTATCACCTCACCCACCTTTCCTCTGGAAGCTGATTTACTTCTCTATGCCCTGGTTCCCTGTCTGCAAAGCAGGAGATAGTAATACTTCTCTATTGCACAGTGGCATTGGGAGGATAAATTAACTGACATTTGCGAGGTCCTCAGACACTGTGGTGATGAGCACCACAGAAAAGCCCCAAAGTAAAAGTAATAAGTAAACTGGGACATGACTGTGTCTCTCTGAATTCCACTGGATGACCAAATCTTACTGACACCTAACTGAACAACCTCTCCCATGAAAAAGTTACCCTATAAATAAAATTCAGCTTCTTTTATTCAAACAGAGAACTCTATTAATCTTGTTTGCAGGTGTACTTCACAGATCTGACAAATTAGTAAATGCTCTGTATGGTTCATCGGAGCCATCTGCAGTAGTAACTGAAAGTATTAATTTCTACACTGAAGCAGCACCAGGAGGCTATATGGCTGATTTTTCTGCTTAGTCCCATAAAACAGAATGCACACAAATTGTGTTAGCTTTTATTACTATTTGGCTGCTATCACCATTACATATGCAGTAAAGAATAGAGAGCCACTGCTCTGCTTCTTTGACCAGCAGTGGTTCCAAATCACCACCTTCTCATGTTGTTTTATTAAATGGTATATTACTTCCCTCTTCATAAACTATTAATGTACCTGGAGTGCAAATAACAGCATGGAACTAACAATTGAAACAGCTGCACACACTACAGTGACGGGCTGGCTGAGAATAGTTACAGAAAAAGAACACTGTAGAATCCGGTAAAAGAATTAAAAAGACAATAAATCATATCTCTGGTCAAATTATTGCTGGATTTTTAGATTAAAAATATACTATATACCAACTTTAAGAACTTACCTTAAAACCTAAAGGAGGTAATTTGAAACTGAATACATACTAGGTCATACCACAGGTTTCAGAGTAGCAGCCGTGTTAGTCTGTATTCGCAAAAAGAAAAGGAGTACTTGTGGCACCTTAGAGACTAACAAATTTATTAGAGCATAGGTGCCACAAGTACTCCTTTTCTTTTTAGGTCATACCAGTGTCACTATGGCTTCCTCTCTCATCTTACTATCACCTAAACAAAGCTGTTTGTCAGTGAACAAATATCCTAAATTGTCCTTTGTTTTATTCATTGTCCATGACCATCCTGTCAGATGACCATCCTTTTAGTAATAAAAAAGTCAATAAATCCCAAAGATTGCATCAATTTTACCATGAATGTTTATTCATATGACAATTCAACGCAGAAATGTGTTATCCAATTCACAAACATCCCATTTTTTGAAATGTCGGAATTTCTTGCCAAACAGAAGTTCTGATTCCCAACCAGTTTTAATATATGAATCCATGAAAATAAGACATACACACAGATGCACGATGTATAAACAAGAACACTTCCATTGCTACTAGACACCTGCAATTTCCTGACAAAACATGTTCCCCATATGGAGAAAAAAATAAAAATGTATTTCCATTTTTGTTTCCACATGTGAATACTGTGTATTCCTCCTGTTTTGTGCTCTACTGATATTAACAGCAGCCATAAAAGCCTTTTGCACTTCTCCTATATCCATTAAACATAAAAGTAAAAATAAAAAATACTGAAAAGTAAATTAGCATGGGGAGGAGGTCCTGTGTATTGACTATTTCAGGCCCTGCTCATCTTCACACACTACTGTGGCTGTACTGCATGTACATACCTGCTTCTATTTGTCTTCCTAGAGTGCCAACTGAAATCAAAAGGCATAGGTCTTCATTAACAGCTTGGTTTTTTGTTCAGAAAAGACAGGCACTTTAGCAGAATGACTTAAGTTATCAATAATTATTGATTCAATCACAATAGAAAAATTAGATTGATTGTGATGTAGAAACAACTAATAGGAACAAATTTATCAATCCAAGTAGGTAGACATACAAGGCTGTTTAAACATTCATTTCAAATGAGGCTGTTCTGCAACATAGTTATCTGCTTTATGAACCAAACCAATGACAATTACTATAAATGGAGAATGAATTATGCTTCCCTCAGGGAATTTCAAGTATTTTTGCTTTTGTTTTAATTGTAGAAAAGCTGCATTTACCCAAGTGGAACATGAGAAATATTAATAAATTTCAACATAGAAACCTTTATAGCATATACCTTCATTTTAGAATGCTGTTTTCCCTCAGGAAAAAGCCATATCCCAAAGCAAAAACTAGATGTTTACACAACACCACCAGATGTGCATACTAATGTAATTCATGAAAGACACTTCCACTCCCTGAGGGGAGAGAGAAATGTACACTGTCTCCTGAAGAGACTCAACAAGTGCAATCACAAGAAGTTGTCCACCTTGGAGCAGTAAACCTTTCAATTCAAATACTCCAGTAAGTAGCTCACAGCTTGATCCCAGGTATTATTTTCTTAGAAAAAGCTTCATAACAGACAGCTGATCCTGCAGCGACATCCAAATGCCCAATTACATTTATAGAAATTTAATTTAAAAATCTGCAAAACAAGAATATCAGTGGTGGCTAAGGTACTGTGATTATGCTTCAGAGTAGCAGCCGTGTTAGTCTGTATTCGCAAAAATAAAAGGAGTACTTGTGGCACCTTAGAGACTAACAAATTTATTTGAGTATAAGCTTTCGTGAACTACAGCTCACTTCATCGGATACAGAAGGTACAGAAAGCAACAAGAACAAAGCCACCTGCAGAACTGCTGGTGTTGTGATTTTGCAGGAATTTAAAGTAATACTCCAGTTTTCATATACTGATATAAACCTAACCTGGTAAACTGCGCTTGGGCAAATGATTTCATGATTTAAGACAGCATTTAATTCACAAATACAAATCTAATTCTCTCATTTGCTGTCGCAGAGCATATGTCTTAATATAGTTACTCAGGGTGGGCAGTGGAGAGATGATTTTGGTTTATGTGCATTACCTCAGAAGCCACAAATTAAACTTAGAGTAGATATATTACATCTAAGGATTTTCCTCCTCCCACTAATTTTCTAGGTCTATCACAAACTGGTTTTTGTATATCCTGGAGGCACCTTCACAGTTTCATTGACATAAATGGAGCTACGACAATTTATACCAGCTGAGGATCTGAGCACTGATGTTGACTGTTCATGGTTTCTTTATTCCAGGCTCATTCACATAACTAGAGACATATTAGCTCCCTAAAGCTAGAAATTGCAATGGTCTTTTTGATTACCATTATTACATTGCAAAGTCATAATTTTGGATCCATTACCAGCCTTCAGTCTCTTTTTCATACTGCATTCTAGGTTAATAATTTACAAATATCTGAAGGGTTGAAACACCAAAGGAGGATAGGAATTATGAATTATTACTAATGGAATAAAAGAGTATTGCTAAAACTGAGATTAAATTATGAAAGGGAAAACAAAACTTCCTGACAATGAGATTGGTTAAGCTATAAAATAAAGATGGAGTGAAAATCAAATAGATATTCTCCATCTCTGATCCATATAATGACAGGAAATGAAGAATGCTGTATCCAACAGGATTTTCTCATGGAGACAAGTAATTTATACAGGAAGAACATTCCATCACAAGATACTGGTACTTGGACAGCATGCCACGTTTGAACCACTACTCATCCGAATAGTGCAATCTTTTAATAACCACACATAATCATGACTTCAGCCCCCTCGTACAATACAGGAGAACTGGAACAGACTAACTCAGAGGGTAACAAACACATATATTCTAAGGCCAGAAGGCACAAGTGTGATCATCTAATCCAAACTCATGAATAACGGGTCATAGAAATAATTCCTGTTTGAACGAGTACACATCTTTTAGAAAAGCATCCAATCTTCATTTACAAATTATCCATAATGGAGAATGTACCACATCCCCTCGTATATTGTTCCAAATGTTTAATTAGCCTCATTGTTTAAAAAAAATTACACCTTATTTCCAGTATGAATTTGTCTAGCTTCAACTTCCACCCACTGGATCTTGTTAAACTCTTGTCTGCTAAATGAAGAGCCTATTATTAAATATTTGTTCCCCAGAAGGGAATGTATGGACTGTGATCAAGTAACCCCTTAATCTTTTCTTTGTCAAGCTAAATAGACTGAGCTCCTCAAGTCCATCACTATGAGGCATGCTTTCCAATCTTTTAATCATCCTCATGGCTCTTCTCTAAACCCTCTCTAATTTAGCAACATCTTTCCTGAATTGTGGACACCAGAACTAGACACAGAATTCCAGCAGCAGCTACACCAGTACCCAAGTACAGAGATAATATTACTTCCATACTCCTGCTTAAGATTCCCCTGTTTATGCATCTAAGGAATGCATTAGACCTTTTGACCACAAAAATTCACCAAGAGCTCATGTTCAACTTATTAAACACATGACCTCCAAGTATTTTTCATAGTTACTACCTTCCAGGATAGAGTCTGTAAAAATGGCTTTTATTCTTTGTCCCTGGATGTATATATTTGTATTTGACTGTACTAAAATGCATATGATTTGCTTGCACCCAGTTTACCAAGTGTTCCAGACCCCTCAGCGACCTGTCAGTGACCTGCCCTCTTCATTATTTAGCCCTCCTCCAATCTTTGTGTCATCTGCAAACTTTGTAAGTGATGATTTTATGTTTTCAGCCAGGTCACTGAAAAAAATGTTAAATTGCATAGGACTAAGAATGGAGAAACTCACCTTCTCGATAATGATTCCTGTTTAGAATTACATTTTGAGACCTGCTCGTTAGCCAGTTTTAAAATCATTTAACGTGTGCCATGTTAATTGTACAGAGACAAAGTGAGCAAGGTAATATCTTTTATTAGACCCACTTCTTCTGGTGAAAGAGACAAGCTTTGGACTGAGACACAGAGTTCTTCTTCAGTTCCTTGTGTAGCTCAAAAGCTTGTCTCGTTCACCAACAGAAGTTGTTCCAATAAGAGATATTACCCATCTTGTCTTTGTAATATCCTATGACCAACAACACTGAAAATAATGCTAATTTTATACTGTTTGATTTTTTTAATCAAAATGTCGTGCAGTAACAAGTCAAATGACTTACAGAATTCTAAGTGTATTGCATAAACACTTTTACCTTTATCAACCAAACTTGTAATCGCACCAAAAACAATTTAGTTTGAGAGGACCTGTTTTCCATAAAACTATGTTAATTGGTATTAGTAGGAGCATTGCCAGCAGATTGAGTGAAGTGATCATTCCCCTCTATTCAGCACTCATGAGGCCACATCTGGAGTATTACGTCCAGTTTTGGGCCCCCCACTACAGAAAGGATGTGGACAAATTGGAGACAGTCCAGCGGAGGGCAACGAAAATGATCAGGGGACTGAGGCACATGACTTATAAGGAGAGGCTGAGGGAACTGGGCTTGTTTAGTCTGCAGAAGAGAAGAATGAAGGGGGATTTGAGAGCAGCCTTCAACTACCTGAAGGGGGGTTCCAAAGAGGATGGAGCTAGGCTATTCTCAGTGATGACAGAATAAGGAGCAATGGTCTCAAGATGCAGTGCGGGAGGTCTAGGTTGGATATTAGGAAACACTATTTCCCTAGGAGGGTGGTGAAGCACTGGAATGGGTTACCTAGGGAGGTGGTGGAATCTCCATCCTTAGAGGTTTTTAAGGCAGGCCTGACTTGACAAAGTCCTGGCTGGGATGATTTGGTTGGTGTTGGCCCTACTTTGAGCAGGGAGTTGGACTAGATGACCTCCTGAGGTCTCTTCCAATCCTAATCTTCTATAATTCTAATTATATTACCTTGCTTTAATTCTTTATTAATTGAGTCATTATCAGTCATTCTATACATCCTACAAAACGCTGTATCTTATTAGGACTCCTTTCAAGCACTGCTTCTTCTTAGCTTGCAATATCTGATGGTACAGCACGGCAACATGGCAAGTCACTGTTAGTCACTTGACTGTGTACCCATCATATGCAGCCTTCTACAATCTGCATGTTCAGAAGTCTATTTATATTTTCTTCTGCATAAATCTTTTAAATACTAGTCTGATCAAACAATTAAAATGCAAAATAATGAATGCATATTCAAAATGAAGAATCCTAATGAAAGAGGCTATTGCATCAGAACATTTTGCTGTATATAACCCCAGAAGCTGCTGCTAGTCTAAACTAACACAATTCATTTTTGCACAGTATTGACTATTGCTTCTGCCAGTCAATAAGCTTTCTGCTCTCTTGATTTCCACATAATTACTGAGAATAAATCAGGCTGCTTCCTGTACTGCAATTGGGTCGTTTTGCTATTTTATATTAAGATCTTGGACACCTATTTCCCTTGAAATACTTGTACCCACAATTTAAATAATTTCATTCATGTTTACCTATTAATTATAGTTTAACTAGACAATATATTAAGTTATCCTTCAACAGATGATGCTGTTTTCTGCAATTTACCAGCTATGTTGACACTGCAGCCCCACCAGCTCAATATGCGAACAGTTCCTGGTTTTTTTCCCCCAGTATCAATGGTAGGGGCCATTTCCTAATACAAAGGATAATATAATTAATCCTTGCTTATTGAAAGCAAAACCAACGAGGATACAGACTAACACGGCTACCACTCTGAAGCTTATTGAAAGTGCATCCATATATATATTTCTGAAGAAATTATTCCATGGTGGCCGGAAGACACACAAGAGACCCTAGGGAAGCACCTACATTTAAAATCTCTTTCTCTATACTTGACCAGAAAACGGATAAACACATCCCGTTATCACAAGTGGACATAAATATTATCTTTCTTGAAACTGCATATCAACAAAACAAAAAAATCCTTAAATCAGAAAAGACAAAGCCCAATATATACATAACATTTCATTGTGAGACTAAAACATAGAAAAGATTATGTAATCTAAGTGAAATGTGGCTCCAATGGGGAAAAAAAGAAAGAGAGAGAGAACAAACATAAACACCACCATCTTACTGGGTCAGCTTTGCTTTTCACAGCTACAGTATTAGCACTGCATAGCCAATACAGCTGAGTGAGAGGGAGATGGATTCTATTCTTTCTTGTGTATTACCAATACAATTGATTTTTAAGGCCATGATAAGGTGAAAACAACAATAACAAACAAACAAGATGTTGGGATACATAAGGAACAGGATGGAGAATAATATGGCAAAAGTTATCATTCCATTACATCAGTCAATGGTGTGTCCTCATTTGAAATACTGTGCACACCATCAGTTACCCCATCTCCAAAAGAATATTGGAGGGGAAGAGCAATGAGAATGATCAGGGACATGGAAAAAAACTGAAAGAGACTGAAAAGATTTGGGATTGTTTACATTTAAAGGGGAAAATAAGAGGTCATGATAAAAGTACATAAAATAATGAAATGTACAGAAGAGGTAGATTGGGAGTGTTTATTCATGTTATGTTCTAACACAGAATTGAGAAGCAAATCCAGATCTCCTGAGTTCCAGTCCAGTCCCCTAACCACAACGTAAGCCTTCTGTTTCAGTAGCCTTAATAGGATATAAGACGAATGAGACTGCTGCCTAGTTTCCAGCACAATTAATTACTCTTGCTTGCTTGTGCTAATGGTATAAGCTGCTTTTGTGGGGAGGAGAGTTGTCTCAACAACAATAGCAAATTACTGGATAAACAAGTACCGTAAGGCATTTACTGAATACACAACACAGCTTTGCTCTCCATGTTGTTAGTAACAGATTTTTTTTGTGGCTTGATCAATCTAAAAATCTTCTCAAACGGCCCGAGAATTAAGTCTTTGAGACCAATCTGGCTTTCGCTGAAATTTCCATTTTCATTCAATATCCAGCAGAAGAATTGGAAACATGATAGAAAACAACAACTAATTTTGATAATTAATCTTTTCTAATAAGCTGAAACTGCACCATTTAGGTCCAACATCTTACGTCACTTTATGAAACCACAGACCCAGTAGCACTTAATGTAAAACTTGCTTTTTCACTAACAGAATACACTGGCCAGTAATTGACAAGAGAATGAAACTGAACAAATATATATTCCGTAAACACCACCTACAAGGGGAACAAGTGGTACACACGATTAAATTCACACAGCCACCCACCGGACATGTATGCACACAAAAAGAGCAAATCCACAAATCTCTATTAGACTGGGGAATGGGAAGAGGAAGTATGTGCATAAATTGGTCTGACCTAAAGCTGTTCATAATGAACTATTTTGCATGAAGCAGTACTGCATATTCATTATAACTGTATGGGGCATAGCTTAGTTCGTTTAATTGGAAGTCTGCAGAAGAGAAGAATGAGGGGGGATTTGATAGCTGCTTTCAACTACCTGAAAGGGGGTTTCAAAGAGGATGGCTCTAGACTGTTCTCAATGGTAGCAGATGACAGAACGAGGAGTAATGGTCTCAAGTTGCAATGGGGGAGGTTTAGATTGGATATTAGGAAAAACTTTTTCACTAAGAGGGTGGTGAAACACTGGAATGCGTTACCTAGGGAGGTGGTAGAATCTCCTTCCTTAGAGGTTTTTAAGGTCAGGCTTGACAAAGCCCTGGCTGGGATGATTTAACTGGGACTTGGTCCTGCTTTGAGGAGGGGGTTGGACTAGATGACCTTCTGGGGTCCCTTCCAACCCTGATATTCTATGATTCTATGATTCTAAGTCAGGTCAAAGCAGATTTACTGGAGTTTGGCCTCAGATGAAATGCTGCTTTCTATCACAGCATATTTTACATTTTATTTTAATATGTATATTACTTGGGGAAACTTACAGCTCCTTCCCATAAGTTTGCTATCTTCTTAAAAAGATTGTTCAGGTATTATTTCAATGTTTAATGACTGCTCTAAGGTATTTCAAAAGAATGCCTAGAAACAGCCCGTTTTTAGAAGTACAGCCCTTTTATGAATCACATGAAAGGGCTATGAATAGTTAAATTAACAGTTAATCAAGCTTTCAGAGAGAATATGCCTAATGCATTTACCATTAACATTGCAAACATGTTCCGATAAATCAAAAGAATTTCTCCTTTTGTCTTTTAAAATATGATTTTGGTTAAAACTCAGTATTCATCAAAGCAAAAGGTTGATGGAATGGTCTAGAGTCCATCATAACATGGGGAGAAACTGTGCATACTTCCTTCCATAGTACTTGGAAGGCACAACAATCCTAGGCTTTTTCTGAGAAGAAAATCCCCATTTGCACCAATTTAATTAAATGGATTTATGTTATTAATAAGTATATGCCAAGAATTACACTGAAATTTACCAATCAATTTAGTTACAACCTAAAAATGATTATTTTACAGGCATTATGCCTCACTAGCCCAATCACTGCAAGATACTTTTACGGACAAAATGAAGTAAGCATTGTCTTTGTCTTCCCTCTTACTCGTTTTGCAATTTACTGGATCTCAGCTCTTGCCATGCCTTTCATAGGGATCTCTATGAAACACAAGCATCTCCTATACAGGTAAATATCTGAGTTAAATCAAAGGAGTTTTCCCAGGCCTGGCCTCAAAAAATCATTAAGAATTAATTCCTTCAGAATCTGTCAGACACAGAAAATGAACAAGCTTCTAATACTTCAAATCACATTACTAATTTACAAAGTGCAGACAAATCCATACTCTATGAAGTTCGTTTGAAGAATGCTTTCTGATGCATTTCAAATTGACTGGGAGATGGATTTTTCAAGACACAATCACCACATTTGTTTTCATATACAGATATATAAATGCGCACACACAAACACACCCTTTCAACCTCTCTGATATCATAGTAGCCTTCAGCACTTCCTGTCTTCTTGAGAAGCACTTTGTTCAAAAGAAATGTGTGTGCTTTATTCTGTTAAAATAAGATTCCAACTTATGTCATACACAGAGCACTCAATATTTCCATTTTACTCATGAAAATGCAGCTCACAAATAATTGAGAATTCCATGTAGACTAATTTAAATATATAACCTTGTAATGTAAAATATGCCAGAAATCTGCATAGTGTAAATAAACTAGCTATTTACCAAGGATACTACCTAGAATCACATACCACACCACCTATAATTTAAATAAGAATTGCATGATCATCATCATTTATAGAGCTCCTTGGAACTTCATGGAGCTTCGGAGAAGACAGGTTATTTGCTCAAACAAATTTATAATCTATGATCCTGATCCTGCAAATGATTCTGCACCAGTAGATCCCTGTGCCTGCACGGAGTCCCAGTTAACTCAAGAGAGCTCTGTATGAGGATAGGGTCTGTTTGCATTGAGTCAATTGCAGAAATGGGGCCTAGAGTAAAGCCATAAGAGACAAGGAGGAATGAGTAAAGGGTTGGGCAAAAGTGAAATAGTAAGATGATGTAGCCACGTGAAAGGCTAGTATGTTTGCATTTGTGGTTACAGCAGTCATATTTTATTTCTTTCAAATATTAATTGAATTAACATTATTAGAGAGAGTGTAAGGAAAAGCACAAAGATATGGGCTTTAATGAAAGACTTAAAGGATTTATGAGTCAACAGTGTGCCCTTGTTGCCAAGAAGGCCAATGACATTTTGGGATGTATAGGTAGGGACATTGCCAGCAGATCAAGGGACGTGATCGTTCCCCTCTATTTGACATTGCTGAGGCCTCATCTGGAGTACTGTGTCCAGTTTTGGGCCCCACACTACAAGAAGGATGTGAAAAAATTGGAAAACGTCTAGCGGAGGGCAACAAAAATGATCAGGGGGCTGGGGCACATGACTTACAAGGAGAGGCTGAGGGAACTGGGATTGTTTAGTCTGTGGAACAGAAGAATGAGGGGGGATTTGATAGCTGCTTTCAACTACCTGAAAGGGGGTTCCAAACAGGATGGATCTAGATTGTTCTCAATGGTAGCAGATGACAGAACGAGGAGTAATGGTCTCAAGTTGCAGTGGGGGAGGTTTAGGTTGGATATTAGGAAAAAACTTTTTCACTAGGAGGGTGGTAAAGCACTGGAATGTGTTACCTAGGGAGGTGGCAGAATCTCCCTCCTTTGAAGTTCTTAAGGTCAGGCTTGACAAAGCCCTGGGGGGGATGATTTAGTTGGAGATTGGACCTGCTTGAGTGGGGGGTTGGACTAGATGACCTCCTGAGGTCCCTTCCAACCCTGATATTCTAAGATTCTATGATTCCATTAATTCAACTTCAGAACAAAGTACAGTGCCTCCCATGTATTAACTGAGGCATAATTAAATGTTAAAAATAATATGTTTTAAAGTGGAAGAAGTGTAGCTGACTAAAAAAAGCAGACTATAAACCAATATTGGATGTGTATCATCAAATATCAAGAACACAGCAAGATTCAAAGATGGACTGGATGTCTATATATATCACAAGAACATCCAGAGTTATAGTATAGTTAATGCTAAAAAGAGTATTGGAAGGGATCTAAAACCTCATTCCTCAGGGGTTAAACACATCTCTAATTAGTATTCATTAGGACAAGACTTTCATGGGGGAAATTATCATCTCACAGCTGCTTTCTGCAAGTTTTCTATGGAATCACGTGATGCCAGTCAGTGTCAAAAGCAGAATATTGGACTAGATAGACCAGGAATAAGATCCAGTACAGCAATTCTTATGAAAATAACTTGTCATGGAACTGGTCAAACCATTCATTAAGAGTATTTTTTGTCACAAGTTTAGTTTATTTTTGACTGGCCAATAATTAGGAAACCAATGACTCCTTGGAATGTATTGGGATTTTGTTGAATAGTTTTGACATAATTTTCAGTCTTTTTGGTTGTTTGCAAAAGGTTTGCTTAAAATAGTCACTGTTATTATGTATTGCTATTGTTTCTACTTCCTGGTTGGGTGACAGGATATTAATCAATGACAAATAAAGAATAACTGATATTTGGCCAAATAATTATTTCTGCTCAAATCTGTGAAACTGTAGGGGTTGTCACCTGAATACTTGTGAATAATAAATATTGCACAACAAAGCACAGTGAACCAAACTCAGCATGTTTATTTGCAAAACTATATGTTAATTAGTTTACCACATGACAAAATTTGATATATAAAACAATTTTTTTGAAAAATCCACCGTATCATCCTCCCTCAACTATTTATGCACAAATATGGAATATTAAAATAAAATGTTTACAAAGAAACAGAACAGTCACATTTTAAACTGAGATCAAAACATCCTTTTTAAATCAATAGGAAGAGTTGCAGCAGGTTTTCAACATTAAGGAAAGTGCTGCATGATAGGTGTACCCTGTGAAAGTTAACTGTGCCCAGCTACCAAACAGCAGAAACAATAGAGTCTCCTAGCTCATTCACTGTTAACCCGGGTAAATGGAAATGCAGCCTTCTTGAACAGAGTCTAATATTATTCTAAAATAGCCAGCTAAATATCACTGCCTGTTCATTTTTTTCATGCGTCTTTGAGGGGTGGGGAGGAGGATCTCTCCAATAGGGACAAAAATGAGAAGTTAATGAAAATGTATAATTTCCTGTCAAGAAACCATTTTCTTTGTAGAATACTATACATTTGTTTTATTACTCTTGCTATACAGAGCAACAGGTCTGACTTCACTAAGAGTTAAACCTGATACTGGATGCCTATCAGCATATAGAAGTTACAGTTAAGATGTCATGCCACACACAACAGTTGCAATTTATTTCACTTCAGCGTGCTGTTGCCATCTCAGTCCCATTAGGGGATCTTTTGGGCACATATTTCCTGACAGAGCTGATAATTTCAAATTCTTTGCTGTTTTGGACAAATCGAAATGCAGTAGGTATTCAATTAAGATACAAACAGTTCTACAACTCAATGCTGCTTCCACTGAAGTCAGTAGCAAAACTCCCATTGACTTCTGTAGTGCAGGATCAGAGCCTAAGTGAAAGGAGGCCGGGAGCCACCTTAAAAAATGGAGAAAGGTGTCCTTTCATGTAACCTAAAAATAAACAGCACAGGTTAGCTACAAAACAAAATCATTATTGATACCAGACAGACATTCATTGCAAGCCAGAGTCAAGGTGTATTGGAAAAGATATAAAGAATGCTAACACACTGGCCCTTCCATCACTTCCTGGGCACTGCATTGACACAACATCTTAAAGAAAAACCAACTTGGTTCTTGTTCACATAAAACACTCAGCAAGTCTCTTGTCTGAATCAAAAAGACCGCAGCTATATGGAAATGCTACAGTATGTAACTGTCTTTCTAAAATGAACCAAAATCCTTTGGGGGGATTACAAACAGCTAGCTCAATCATTTGCAGGAACAGAATTCTGTTACCGATTCAGTGCCTCCAATTTGGAAAGTAAATGTTTCTATTTCACCTCAGCATTTAAGCTAGTGGCGAGAGATTTTCTATTACAGTGACATTATCTCCAGCATCTATATACAGCAATACCTACCTACAAGACTAAACGTTGCCTGCAAATCTTACCCTTTGAAAACCAGAGTTAAAGGATTTTGTGCAGGAGATGAAGGAATCCTCCCCACTATCCCAAACCTAGCAGCCTTGTAATAATAAATAATACTATACACAAAGCATTTTGAGGAAAGGAGTGATACGTTCTTCATAGTGCAAGTTTTAAAGGAAATAAACCTTTGGTGTGAAATACCAAATCTGGTAATGAATAGTACTTAATTCTTATCATGGCAAGGCAATTTCCTGCAATATCCTTGAAAAACTTTATTGAATGAAGTTAAGTTTCTTTGGAGTCCATTGTTTTATATGCAAAGTTTGTGTATTATTATGGAATTGTATGCAACTTCCCTAGGGGGAGATGTGTTCAATGTAAACGTTGGGAAATGTTACAGTATTTAAAGGACTATTTTAAACCATGAGCCAGATGAAAAGGAAATTTGGGGACAAACAAATTAAAGTGGGTTTCCTAGGAAATGCCTGTGGTAGGTGAACACAAATTCCTACCTCTGGACCCAACCTTCTGAAATTACACCCTGAGGAAAGAACCACTGAAAAAATCATTGTCGGCTGATTGCCTCTTCCTGGAATTTGAAGATCAAAGTCCCAAGATGTAAAAAGATGAGTGACTTATTCATGGAGGTGCTTGTTCTGAGCTAAAGATGTTATGAACTTGTAATCACAGATAAATTCTTTGGTGGGGTTTGAAGGACTGACTCCTGTTACAGCCCCTGCTGGATTTGTATCTCTGGTGGTGCGGAGGAGTGATCTCTGATAAACTTATTAGCATGTGTGTAGGCTCTTCTATTGTTTCAGATACATTTTCTCTGTAATGCTTTCACCTTAAAATAAATCTGCTTACTGAGAAAGGCTGTTGTGATAACATAACTCTGGGCAATTACACCATTTATAGCCTCTGGAGAGAAAGCAAAGTACAAACACTGGCCATTTAGGTCAGGGAACTGTGTAGCCTGGAAAAAAACCTGTACAGGAAGGATAGAGACATGGGTCTCTGCTCAAGAAAGGGGATGGCTGAGAAGCCAGGAACCTAGAGTCGGTGCTTTTGAGGTACTCTGGAGGGGGAATACAGGTGCAGTTGCCATGAACTGTGACACTTATATAACCTATAGATCTTAAAGCAGTTTACAAAGGAAGGGACATATCACTACCCTCATCAGAAAGAATAAGAAAGTGAAGTAACTTGTTCAAGGTTGCACAGCAGGGTAGTGGCAGAGATGAAAATGAAACTCAGATTTTCTGACTCCAAGTCCAATATCCTACACAGTGAACCAAGCTAGCCTCTGTGTGGATAGGAGAAATATGAAAGAAACAAAACGATTATATTTCTTGAGAACTATAAAAAACAATGGGAATAAAACTATTGAAATAAAGGATCCTACAGAAATAATGCCAATTGCATTTAAAAAAAGAAAACAAACCCCTCCACACATACTCATTACCCTTTTCCCCAATCATAAATCAGAAAGCAGACACACAGCTGCAGCAGAGCTATAAAGCAGCATAGATCACACTCTAGCAGTGAGTCAGTCTCTTACGAGATGTATATTACAGCCCACAACTACTACAGATGCAAGAGTATATTTGAGGGCAAATAAATATTTCAGTTTTTCAACTCTGTCATAATGTGCTAGTTAATTGTCTGCAGGTTTGTTGTAAAAAGCCAAAATATCTTTTTTTTCCTTTCTATGTAATGGATGTTAGCTGATTCCAGACTTCAAGGGTAAAATGCATTAAAATCTTTACATAAATTCAGACTATACCTCATTGCCCTCTCAAAATAAGTGTCTACCACATTCTTTGCGGATGGAGGCAAACACATATTTGAAGCATTGTTGAGCAGATAACCACATTATTCCGTGTACACACCAGGAGAAATTTAGTCTTGAGAGATTAGGAATACATGAAACCTGGGAGATATATTCCCAGCTCTGCCACCGATTTACCTCTGGAATCTTCAGTAAACCACTTAAACTTCTGTGCCTCGGTTTATCATATACATAAATTGAAATTTACATAGTCCATTTTATTCACTGATCTCAAAGCACTTTAAAAATATCCTCAATTTAATAGAAATGGGGAAGTGGCAGAGACATGAAGTGACTTCACAAAATCAGTAACACAGCTCGAAATACAACCCAGGTCTTCTGACTCCCTTTCCTGCTCTCTTTCCTCTGGATCACACAAAATCTCGGTTAGTTCAGATTTGGAATTCTCAAGCACAGGTTGCTTCTATTGTTTCATGAGATCACAACTTTGAGCAATGTCCTACCAACAGAATTCTACATCAAGGAAAATCAGCATGTAAAGTATCCATTTTAAGAAGGCACAGTAGCGGTTTGCCTGCCGAATGACTGAAATCCTTCATTTTACAGCAATAGTCTGACACAGAGGAAAAGTGATAGTGACCAAAGGCTAAGGCCATTAGGTTGACTACTAGATAATAATGCTTTAAGGAATATTTTTTTCTTTGGCATCCCGTTGCAATCTAAAGGACAAATGGAGCGTGCCAGAAAGAAGAGAATAGCTATAAACCAGTTTCAGTTGTTTTAAAAACTTGTTACATTAAGCCTAAAAAACTAAATCTCTTTATTTAGTAAAATGTTAATGATTCTGTCAATCAATCCTTAGAGAAAAGAGCTATTGTATAATGACAGAGGCATTATTTTTGAATGTAAAACATCAAATTTATTTGATAGAAATGCAATATATAAAACTGGTTTAAATAAACTGGATGATGATTCCAGAGATAACACATGATGATTCCACATTGACCGCACTGCACTTTTAAGCAGGGGGAGAAGAGGTATTTGGCTGGCTGTCCCAATGAAGTAAAGAGTGCTTTATGGGTAGGCAGGGGAAATGAAAACTGCCGCAAAAGGGGCAGTGTGGTCGCTGACTCATCCCCTAGGAATGCAGGGTTTAAAAGGGACAGCTCTGTGCCTGCAGCCTTCTTTTTACATGGAGCAGGCTGAGGCAGGACCCGCCCTCCCTCCTCTTTTGTCAAGACCTGCTGTGGGCATTACGCTAGCTGCCCCTTTTTTAGAGGTTCTGGAAGGAATTTTTCCCTTAACACCATATTGGCTTGGGTGCAGTTGGGGTTTTTTCACCTTCCCCATAGTGGGTTCAGAAAGGGCTTTGTTTATCCATGGGATGAAGGGTGGTAGGTTATATGTTGCAACTCATTATTTAAGTGTAGGGCGGACGTCCAGGGCAGGTACTCCATAAGAAAGGTATACAGTGACCTGATAAATGGCTTGGAAAATGTCTTTAAAAAAAGAGGTGTTCATTAAAGGAATGAACGGGGGGTGGTTGGGGACTCCTCTGATGGGTACGGCAGGGAGCCAACCCCCCATTCTTAACACCCACCTTAACACTCCTATAAGGGGGGTAGATGGTAAGATCCTGGCAATGGATTTACTGGAGGGACCTCAATGGAAAGGAAGGGGGAGCTGGTGGAAGCCTCCCAGGTATAGTAAGGTCCCGGCAATGGATTTGCTGGAGGGACTTGGATGGAGCTGGTAAAAGCCCCTGGGTAATTACAGAATAAACATGGGGTTACCTGTGCTGTACACTTTTGCTGTACATCTGTACATCTTGCTGTACATCTGCCGGGTAGTCCCAGACATCTAATAATAAAGTTATGGCCTGATTAAACCCACGTCAAATGTCACCTGTGCTTCTTTTGGTATAGCCAGACAATGACTCTACACCTGTTATTACCTATCAGCATCTGATAAAAGGAAGAAATGGAAAGAAGAATTTCAAGGAAATTTGAGTAGCCAAATTCTGTCTTTATGCACAGTAGTTGCATCTCTACTGCCTCTTGCACCATGTTGAATTTGGCCAAGGTTATACCAGATGAATCAGAAGAGTTTTTGAATAAACTTGATTATGGTCATCTATTGAAGAAGCCTTGCAAAGTTCTTTTTCCTTGAATGACTATTTGGTTTTCAAGAAGTAGCTTTGCAAACTCTTGTGATTTCATCTCCAGTCTCTTGATATTTGATGTTTTATTAAAGCTCCAGCTGATGGATTCTTGTGATTAAATGGGAATCTCAGCTTTCATTTAACAATAACAACAATAAAATCCAGAGAAAAAGTGTAAACACATGACAAGTGCACCAGAAAACCAATTTAATGAGCCCAATATGTATTAGTTTTTACATCTATCTCGATCTTTAGGACAATCTCATGAATTTGTAATGTCTGACTCACGCTTTTAGAATTTTGGGGGGTGGCAAGAGAGACGAGTTTTCAAATCATCATTATCATGGAAAAGTAGATTTTTGCCTATCCTGTTAAATTTTCAGGGCTCTAAATAGGATAATATGGCCAGACTGTGTACAACCTAAAAACAGCTTTGTCTCATAAGTAATGAGCACCTTTTTTGTGTGTCCTTTTTCTAATTGAATTTCCTTTGTGGTTAAAGCAATAGAAGAATGAATTTTAGCTTGACATCATGTAGCATTGTGGAGTCCAGCTTCTCCGCAATCTTCGGGCAAAACATACAGTTCCTCATGTACTTTTTAAGGGAAATTTTAGTTTGCAGATATTGTGTGAATAGACATAGGGGTTTATAGAAGTCTTGATCAATAATCTGAACTAATATGTTTGACCGTACTGGAGGGGAAAAAAAAGACAAATACAAACCAATCACCTGCACAATTAAATTTTATAAAATGTCACTGCTGAGTTACAGATAGGAAAACTAAAAATCTATGTTTAAAACCAGAACATTTTTTTTAAAAGGTCAGGATAGCAAAAATGATATACTGATTGGGGGTAGGGGAGAATCATTAGAACCATGGATGTCAAATGGATGCCAAATTTGTGGATGTCAAATGTAAACATGGAACAAGTTTTATGGTTAAATGGTAAAAAGGTATAAGTGGCTTGAGGAAAAAAGATTGAAATGTGATGGACCGAAACATTAGTACATTTTGACAATAGCAGGGTAAACTGTACCTCTAAAATATTTTGGCATTGAAAATTGCTGTGCCAGTCTGGAGAGGCTACATGGAACTATCAGAATTTATGAACACTGCTCAGTCTATGATTGAGTATGTGCTGTCAGTCATCACTGTTAGTCCTTGCCAAAGGAATATTTAAAAGCAACTGTTTGATCTATTATGTACATATACAAAGAAATTTCAAATGCTTTCCCTCTGGTCCTTTTAGATATCTGCAGGAGATGGTGGATCAGGGATTATAAAGCCTGCATGATGTCCCTATGACTGACACATTCTTACATTGGCAGGGAGATAGATTGATAAAAATCACCACTCTATTATCTCCAGAGGGACTGAAGAAGGCAGGAGGCACAGCACAAGACATCATCTTGTTGTAAAACATGAGAGCTAGGGAGTAGGAAGGCTTTACTTTTGTAAGGAACTTTTCTCCCACTTTTCTCTATAATAGAGCCCCTCTACACTTGTTCATAATTATGCCAGCTGCAATCAGTACCAGCCATACAAAACACCTTTCAATGTTCATATTATAGAAATCTTGAGTTTATCTTTTCATAATGAAACAGAAATTCTTATTTTAAACTAATTTAACCTAAAGTCTCCTTACTTTGCAATGACTTCATATTACATTATGATCCAGAGAATATTTGCATTTTATTCACAAATCCCACATTGTTTTCTCTATAACTAATCCATATAATTAAATTAAACTTGCCCAGGCTAGAGAAATATTTCCAGTGGATTTCTCTGTGAGCTAAGACAAATAGTTAATTAACTCTGGCCCGTATCATCCTCTACCGATCCACATGCAGAACAGACCTTTAAAAGAGCCAAATCCTAGTTTCTGTAGGCAATTATTCCTAGTGATGACAAGTTTTATAGAGGATCCTCAGTGGAAGTCAAACAGTTTGTTGTGTATTTAAAGTGGAGCTCACCACAGGCACTTTAGCCTCCAAACCACTACACTCTGGTTTATTATAAACTGCCAATATCTAATCCACATGGGATCAGGACTCTTTTCTCCATTAGAAGACCCCTTGACAAAAATCCAGAAGTTACATATCTCACTTCTTAGGCTCCGATCCTGCAAAGACTTGCCTGTGCTTAAATGACACACTGCAAGCAGTCTCATTAGAGTCAATGGAACTACTTAGTGCATAGTTAAGCATGTTCATAGAGTCACTGCAGGACGAGGCCTTGGTCTCCATATACAGGCCAGAGACAAAATTGTTGCCACAAACACCGTCCTCATGAGAGGTCAAAGACCACACTGTGGATCCTCCCGCTCTGTTGTAGAAGGCAAAGAAACTACACAGCACCCCAGAACTCTTCCCAACACAGAGGAAATACCTTCCAGATCTAAGTGTGCACTATCTACTCTACACACGGATGTCTCGTAATAGTTATTGCCCATAACAGAATTTATAACCATGCTCATAATGATATTCAAGAAAAGGAAGATTTGCTTTCCTTTTTTCTTCTCAAATTGGGACACATGAAATGACTGGTATAATTTGTGTACTGAACTGGGCAGATTAATTTCATGTGGCAAACAGTAATAATATTAGGGAACACATGGAACGTAGATTGGGAAACAAATGAGTTACGTTTGGTAGAGACGCCTTTGTATACAATTTTCTTATATCTGACTGTTAATACATCTTTAACTGTTACAAATTTTAAAGATATTCTGGGGTTGTCTTTTTGTTGTGTGTGTATTGTACTTAGAACAATGAGACCTTGATCTATTGTTAGATGGACCACACAAATTATTAATTATTAAAAGTATTATGTATACAATTAAATTATTAGCTTTATTGTCTATTGACAAAGTATTTTGTCTGGATTCTTGCGAACTGATTTTTTGTTGGTTAGCAATTATAGCATTATAATTGTTCTTTCAGAAAAAAAAATCCACACTGAGGTAAATAAAACCATTTAAATAAACCAAACATACAATCTATAGTTGATGAGCCAGTGGAGCGAGCCTGCATGTCAAAACACAGTTTGTACTTTGCAAAGCAAGTGGGATTTTCATGGTTAGCAAATGTAAGTTTCTCATGCTGGTGAGAGCTACAGGAAATGAAATTTAAAGATAATAAAGAAATAATTTAACAGCTACACTGTATACCTCTCCACAGATCAACTCTAAATATAAAGCAGGTATCCTGTAATGAAGTTTCTCATTTATTCACTGTCCAAGCTATTACACTCAAGTTGAAACTAATGGACTTTTCAGGACACAATTCCACCTCATTTGTAAGTTGTCAACAGGAAGTTATTTGGTTTCCCTATTACTTTGCTCGCATGCAAGAAACAATGCAATATGATTGTTTTAATATTACTTAGTGAAGAATTATCTTTACCAAATCAAAATTCAATAATTTAAAAATAATATATTCCCACTGCAACCACAAAAAAAGTTCTTAAAAGACTGTAAAATGCCACATCCACCTAGTACAGAAACATTTTGTGGGCTTGTAATGGTAAAGGTTGACACCCCTCCTTCCCCCCCCCAAATGTCTAAGTTTAGAACTAGGTGAAGTTTTTCAGATAGTTAATTTGCCAAAAAATAACCTTGTTGTTTTTGTGTATACAGACTAACATGGCTATCCCCTGATACTTGCCGAAAAATGCAGATTTATGTTGTCCAAAAGTATTCATGAATTTGTGTCAAGTCCACCAAAAATAGTTTTGACTGAATCAAAAGTCAAAATATCGTGGTAAAGTCAAAATAAAATATTTTGATTTTACATGAAACACTTGGCTTTGATTTCAGGCATTTTGACAAAAGCATGGGAAAGGATTCACAGAGCAGGAGGAGATGGTGCCTCCTCTTTTATAAGGTTTGATCCAGGAGCTAGGGCTCTCATCTGGGAAGTGGGAGGCCTAAATTCATGACTGTAAGAATGAAGGGTTTGGAGCCTGGGCCATAGCAGTGCAACCAACAGCAAAGCCGCAGCCAGAGAGTACTGTGGAGAATAAGCACTGCAAGGAAGTACCACCCAAGGGAGCCAGAGTGACAGTACCCTGCAGCCCTCTGACTGGCTAACCACCCTAGTTAACCCTGGAGTATCTCAGGGAGTTGTCTGTGCAACAAAACAGACTTTGGGCCTGCTGCAACTCCAAACCTCAACTTGCCTCCTGATCTCTGGCCTCTGATTCCGGATTGATTCTGATCCTGATTCCTGTCTCCCAGTTCCAGCCTGGTACTAGCTCTGATCTCCTGTCTCTGAACCTGGCTTGACTTTGACCCCATCTCTTGCTCATTGAACCCAGCTCTAGTGACTCCTCCAACCCCTGCTCACTGACCACCATCCCTGACATGTGGACTCCAGCCCAGCTGTGACCGCTATATACTCATTGGGTCAGAGCAGTGGTTCCCAAACTTGTTCCGCTTCTTGTGCAGCGAAAGCACATGGCGGTCCGGGTTGGTTTGTTTACCTGCTGCATCAGCAGGTTTGGCCAATTGTGGCTCCCAATGGCCGCGTTTCACTGCTCCAGGCCAACAGGAGCTGCTGGAAGCAGCGCGGGACGTACTGGCCGCCGCTTCCAGCAGCCCCTATGGGCCTGGAGCAGCGAACCACAGCCACTAGGAGCCGCAATCGGCCGAACCTGAGGACGCGGCAGGTAAACAAACCGGCCCAACCCGTCAGTGGCTTTCTCTGTACAAGCAGCGGAACAAGTTTGGGAAGCACTGGGTTAGAGAAAGAGTGTGAGAATGACTCTACAGCCATGTAATTAAGGTACTCACCTAGGATATGGGAAACTTAAGTCTGTGCTCCAATAACTAATTTTTTGTAAAAGTGGAAGGGTTTCAGGAGGAGAGACTGCCATAGCTCAGCAGTCAGGGCACTCTCCTGAAAGATGAGAGGGGCCCACATTCAAATATCTTCTTTACACCAGGGAGAGGGGAGAACTGAGCCCCAGGTCTCACACATCCCAGGTGAGCTTGCGAACGGTAATAGGGGTGGCAGCAGCACCACCATCTCCTCCTCTTGCCATTCTGCAAATCCTTTGCTGTTGTCAGAATAGCTAAAATCTAAACAAAATGTTTCATCATTACCAAAACATTTGTGATCCGCTGAAAAATTCCAAACAAGTATCTTTTCCATTAAACACAACACATTTTGTTTGGTTTTTCAGAATTGACAGCGAACCAAAAAATCCATTATTCACCCAGCTCTATCTATGGTACAGTTTGGATAAAATCCAAATATTTGATGCTTATCCAAACTGCTCTATCTTTGAGTGCATAAACCTACATTGGAAACCTAACTATAGCAGGTTCAGTTATCAGATTTCAGGTATTTCCCACTTCCAATAAAGCCAGAAGAATAAACGGCCAAAGAAAGAAAGAAAGAAAGTTAATCAAACTTCTTTTCATCCCCAGTCTTTCCCCCCCCCCACCCCCAGCCAAAAAAAAAAGTAATAAAAAAATGGTTAAAGTTCTGACAAAATATTTCTGGTCACATCTTGTTTTATTCAAACCCATTCACCCATTTCTAAACCGTCATTGGAGTATTATCCTCACATGAAGAATCAAAGGAAGATAAATAATTCCAAAACATCTGTGCCAAATGCATAATTCAGTTAAAAAAATCTGTCTTATATTGCAAAAGAGAAGCTATCAAATGATACTCTAGTCCCTTAGGACCTTTCACATAAAACAACAGGAATGCTGGTGACTCTTCTTCAAAACTCGCCTCCAATGCTCCGACAACACATTTGTGCAAGTATTTATCATGAAATAAATTGCCAGGCTTTAAAAATTCATTTGTCTTCTTACATTCCCAATCCTTATTCCCTCCCTCATAGCCCCCGATTGCCAACCACTACATGATTTTTTTTAATTTGCTTTGAGCAGCTCTGTCAGCCTGTTTTGCAGGCTATTCTAATTTAAGATTTCATTATCTTTTTTCCTTGAATCTTTGAATGGTCTGTCACTTGCTATAGCCATCACACTGAGCTACCCAAGTGCGCCTTTGATTTTCAACCACCAACTGAGAGGAACAAGGTCTCGGTTTTGTAACTTCCTCCTCGCATGCTCTCTTCCTGTGGTCAGCCACTATTTATTATTTTCCCATTAATAAAGGTATACCAAAAAGTAAGGACCTGGCCCTATATGGTACTGAGTGCCCTCAAATCCTACTGAATTAAACAGGCATTCAGAACTTCACATGTCTGGGTCTTAAAGCAGCAAATTTGATTAACTTTATCAATAAATAAAAAAGTCCTTTCGAATTTAATAGCAATAGAGCCAAGAAAGTTGTACCAAAAGATAACATTTTATTGACATTACTTTAAAATGCATATAATAGTACCCTTTAAATAAATATTTTGAACCACTCTCTGTGTGTGTATGTATGTGTGTATCTATATCTATATCACAATTCTAAAAGCTGACTTTCAGTGACACACAGATTTCTATGTGCTTAAATCACTTTTGAATATGAGAATTAAACTCCTTTGAAAATTTTATCCTATAGAATTTTGGCATAAGGTTATTGTCACCACTCTTTTTTACACCAGTGTCCTATTATTGACACCAGAGTCACCCTTGTGCCGAACGGCAGCAGGATTCTGGGGCCTTGCAAGTCGGCTTCCTAGAATCAGTGACACAGAGTTTAGATATAATCTAAGTATAAATGGCTATATTTATACATATATTTCAGGCCTGGAACCGAGGTTGTCACAAATAGCAAGCAGACAATATCCTCTTTCAGAAATCTAAACTCATACACCAATGTCTGGTTCCCAGGAAGCTACTCTGTCCTGATAATTGGCTCTAATTAGACAGATTAAGGCTGAGAGAGAACTCTGCTGCAGCTTATTCCAGCTTCTTTCAAAAGATCCTCCCATAACAAAAATCAATACAGCCTTTTTTCAAAGACTAAAAAATTGCTTGCTCACAAGGTCCGTGGATCCCAGTTTGAGAACTGCTGCTTTAGAATATTATAGAAAATGAAAACTTTTCCATTCCATCCTATAAAATGTGACAAAACTATATACCCATTATATTAGATTATGTAAAATTGTTCAAAAATCTATAGAAGGATATCAATCTCTATTATAGTATATAGGGTTTTTTAAGAGTAATTTCTTTAAGAATCCTACTGGTTTTATCCCTACTAATTACATTCTATAAGACTTGTCCAGGTGGGTTCATTTTGGAATTTTGTTTCAGATCTAAATCACTAATCATTTTGGTTTTCTCAATTTATTGGGTACCCAACTTGACACATTTTAAAGGAGATTAATTTTCAACAGGAAGGGTCTCAATGCTTTCTAAAAATGTTTTTGTCTTAGTAGATCCCCAAAACTGAGGCACCCATTAGTCACTTGTAGAAATTTAGTCCTTTATAATTGCAGTTCAACTCTTTGTTTTGGCAATATGCATTTGCAGACTGGCTGTTGTATATTGCATTGGGTATAATACGTAACAAATATACATACACACAAACCCACACTATTCAAAATAGCCTAAATTTCATTAGGATGGGCGCACAGTCCTCCATAAATTGCTGTTTGCCTGGCTTACTTGGATAAGTATCTGGAGAAACAAAAGTTCCTTTGTTGATAACTATGTGAATGGCAATTAGTTCAATTATTCTCCTGCAGACAGCGTCACAAGTGCCCTCTCCCGCACTACACTATACATTTATCTACATATATCACACTGGCTCACTGTCATCTAATATATATACATATATATACACACACACACACACACACACAAAAGGCAGTAAATTAGATTGTAACTTGTGACACATACAAATGGTTAATACTTTTGAGATGTATCTAGCTGCTTGGTGCTTGTCTACACTTACAGTGCTGTAACACTTAGTGAAGAAGCTAGCTACACCAACAGAAGAGCTTCTCCTATCAACATAGCGCTGTCTACCCTGGCAGTTAGATCAGTATAACTGCGTCTCTCAGGGCTGTAGATTTTCCATATCCTGAGTGATGTACTTATACCAACATAAGTTTGTAGTATAGACCAGAGCTTAAAGATACCTTTGCTCATGCTGAATATTATCTGACACAACAGCTTCTGTGGAACTACTCACAGAGTAAGTTATTACTCAGTGTGAGTAAGAATGGCAAAAGCAGGCTCACCATATAGCTGTTGAATTCAGGACTAATTGATGTATTGTATCTATAGGATATGAAAAAGAGTACAATACATAACAAATATAGTTTATGTTCATGAATATTTTTAATACTGTGGTCAATACAAAATAACGACTGAATAAAATCACATTACAGCTTTTTGTTTAAAAAAATCGAACAATCAAAAAACTAAATTTCAAATTACTTTGTTCAGTGGGTCCCTATTTCACAAAGCGTATTGAACAGCCAAAGACATTAGGCAGAAGAAATATGGGATTGATGGTTTGTCATGGCAGCACCCTGCTATTAAATTAGAAATAAGTGCCTTCTAATAGTCAGGAAATAACCACATAGGACATGCAGAGTGAACTAGAGCCAGCTGATCAGTTAAACTGGTAATAATAAAGAATAATATTGATAAAATAGTCTACATGGGGTTAAGAGCTCCAGGAACTGTGAATCTGAAGGATACACATAGTATTCATACAGAAAGAAACGTCAGTCAACAAAACACAAATTTACACACAAACACACACTGTTCTTGTTGTTGATCTCTCCCCTCTTCCATCTACTTTCTTCCCCCTCTGAATATTAAATTTTCAATATCATCACGTGCAAAGCATTTAAAAACTGCTATACAAAAATTGTGTGCTGGATTCTTCGATAAGATAGATGCTATCATAGTAGATACGATTATTCTAGCAATTTTATACAGCCTTGATGATCCAGGCAGCTTCTTAGTAAATATCCCAAAAGCACAGACCAGATGACTATCTCAACAGGGAAATTTTAAACAGTGCCCATAGGTATGATGTTTCCTTTTTAATATTTTATCCTACATATGTTTAGTCTTTTTCAGCATTAAGCGCTCTGAATCCTAACTTTTATTTTCTGCACATCTATAATTTAACAAGTTTCATTCAGTTCACTCTGAAAGTCCAAATGAATGAAATGTCCTTAGAGGGCAGGATTATTAGGACATGTTGTAAAGCTTTTAAATCCAATAACCCAAAGATACAATTTCTAGTTAAATATTGCGGGGAGGAGAGGGGAGTCATAACTGACGGCCATGTTGGTATCATGCACTACAATTTCTTAGCTATGAGAGCATAGCCTTGAAATAAGAGATTTTTGAAGCATGAGGACAAGTATTAATAATAGATTTTCCTGGTTTTAAGTACCCCCCCTTGCCCCGGTATTTCAATAACTCGAAAGCAGCTTTCCTTTTCGAAAGAAAACCTTGCAGGTATTTTGTTCACAATTTATGTACTTATTCCTTTTGATATTAAAAATAAAGAAATAAACTACCTAGTCACTTTTGAAAACCCATCACTGTGCAGAGAGTAAATTTATAAGTGGTATTTCGCATTCCTAGGATGTAAAAGTAACTAATATGTTTTCAAAAAGAAAAGGAGTACTTGTGGCACCTTAGAGACTAACAAATAGTCTCTAAGGTGCCACAAGTACTCCTTTTCTTTTTGCGAATACAGACTAACACGGCTGCTACTCTGAAACCTGTTAATATGATTTTATTTCCATTTAAAGACAATGTGTGCATTGCTAATAGTTTCTGTGTTCCAGGTAAGAGGCAGGAGTACATTCGTTCCCCTCCTCGCCTCCCTATATCTTAGCAATATATGGCAGTTATAAATAACTACTACATATTGCCATGCTGCAAAAATGGAGGAAATGTCTTTTCCTCACCTTCTTAAAGGTTCTTCACAATTCTATACCTTGGCCTGCTCTGCATCTAGTATCTCATTTCTGAGTGAGTCCACATTTGCCTGGGGAAGGCAAATACTCCATATCCTCTTTGTGTTCTTCACTCAATCCCATCTGTAGGCTAGGTTGGACTATGGGGGGAAGGGACCTGTACAGCCATGTTAGTTCTTCTATGACCATGGCTTTGGAGAAGAGGAGGGGACGGGTGTGGGAAGGCAGTGGCTCTTTAGTTTCTCACGTCTGTTTGAAGTGAGTTAACAGCATAGAGAGGGATGGTGCCAAGGCTCTGCCCTCCGTCTCAACACACTGGCCAACAGAGCTAGCTGGTGGAAGACAGAGATTATACTGCACCCTGAAAAGAGCCATAGCAAAGTACTTCATGCCCGAGAGCAAAAAGGGAGTGGGGAAGGAATAGTATCTCTCTGACAGAAGTTTAATGGTACCATCAAGAAGTGCATATGGTGAACCTAATTAACAAAATAATATTATCTCATGTCTGAAGTTAGATAAGCTCCTTGTGACAGAAAGTGTCTTATTTCTTCTGTAAAGTGCTTTGTATAAAACAAACAATACATCATTTCCTTTAGTGACTCACTTGCACCATCATATCTGCTTTTGAAATAGAGAATAAAGTATGTGCAAACAGCTGGTCTAAGTTCCAACCTTGCAAAATGGACAAACATTCCCCCAGCCCACCCTAATATCCCTTCCCCAAACCTCTCTGGACATTGTTAAGACTGAGTGATTATAAAACCAGAGTTGCCCATTTATCCAATATACTGGATCCGACTTTGATCTCATTTACACTTGAGTAAATCTGGAGTAACTTCATTTAATTCAGTAGAGTTATGTTGGATTTTCACTGGTGCAACAGCAGATTTTGGACCACCACCATCACATACTATGCCTACAGAAACCCAGCTGACTTGAAGCATCCAAATGATGCTATTGACTTAAAGTACAATTGGTGATATTGCCCCTGTGCAGAGGCCCAGCCTAAGACTTATGAATCACCTAAATCCTACTTAAATTGATCTTAAAGGTTTAAGTGGTGAATAGTCCGCCTGCTGGCTTCTGCACAGGACTTTCACACAATAAGAGCAGACAATATAAACTTCAGACATCATTAGCTGTCTGGAATCTTATTAGAAATCGGTCACTTTCTCTTCCAGATTTTTGTTTAAACTGGTATGTCATTTCTCACAGCTCCTCCTGATTAAACATGAATTAATGGTCATTGATATATTTTGCTGGTTTAAAATATAAATAGCACTGTTAGATGATGTTATCAGAAGAGTGGTCTAACTGTCTTGCAAAACTAAATTTCATCCACTGACACATGAGGATTCAATACCCATTGATAGTTTAAAATCTATCAATATAAGAGAACCTGATAATATGGAAGTGTTAGGGAATAGCAAGGCCTTAAAACTAAAACAGAACCTCAAAATGCAAAAGACAAAATTATTGACAAACAGTGGTGGATTAGTCACTGGGCCAATGGGGTCTGTGCCCAGGGGCCACGACCAATCGGGGAGCCCCAGAAAAATGGATGCTCCCGGGCCCGACTCGCTGTGCCTGCCCAGTGCTCGTGCCATGGGCTGGGGGGATGACTGCAGGCAGAAGGGGTAGGGAGGGGCCCCCACTTGCTGTGGCCCAGGGCGCCACAATACTGTAATCTGCCTCTGCTAACAAGGCTTTTTAATAATTTACAAGCACGATGCTAGAATTTTGAGCAAAAGTCTCCTGAAAACTCATGTCTGGAGAAGACAAGAAATGTTGACATTTAGGGTCATGGTGTTTCCCATAATTCTCCTACTCAAACAAAGGTGAATGAATAATTTAAGATGGTATACATGTACTGAATTATGATACTGAAATGTAAAGATGAAGAATTGTTAAAGAATAATAATAAGGATTTTGTTAGTTTAATACAATAGTTTATAATTAAGGATAAAGAATGACTTTGGATAGTGTAATATTTAGCAAGGCTTTGGCCTAACTCTTCCCTGGCATGAGTGTTGTCTTGCCAATCTCTTTCTTTTACATAGACTTGTTTAGATAATGTTTACAGCTTATAGGACAAAGGTGATTATTTTATTTTTTTTTTTGTATTGGAGGATTGAGATAAGAAGATGAAAATCTGTATACTAAATACACAAAATGTCATGCTAAAAGTCCCTGTGTTGCAGACATGTCAACTCATTTGGTGTTAGATACACTCATTAGCATGCTATCTCACTCTCACACACATTCCTTAGGTTATCTCACTTATTTTGAGTAAGTACTGTACATAAAGATGTAAAATATTTTTGTTCAGGCACCGAAAGAGACAACAATACATCCGGGGCCTCAGGCATGAGGCTTAGATTTGGAATGCCACTTTCTAAGCTTGTGTCCTGTAGTACCCATAGAGACTACAGGCCCACATTCTATATGCATGCAAGACGAGAGAGGAAGATACATGGGGCATTGGGGGTGAATACTTGACAGTCAAAAAATATAAGTTCGCCCCCAAAATGAGCAGGACTTGACCAAAAGTTTGCAGGTTCTTCAAAATACAGTTTTCAGGTTCTTCAAAACTTAAACCATATTGGACAAATTCATGGCCCTTTGTTGTCCTGGTAGCAGGCAAGACTTCTTTTTTAAATGTACTTCTTTTTTTATATGTGGTCTTCTCAAGTTCCCATTACTGTCCAGAGTCGCCAGGCTTGACTGAGTTTTACCCCACTCAAATGCCGGAGAAGACACAGTGTCCAGTCTTGTTTGAAAGAATAAGACACTATTCAGACCAAACCTTGGACTAGATGGGACACTGTCCTCTATTTCAAATCCTGAGCCATATTTCAAATTTGAGCCACCCAAAGAAGTTATAAAAAAAGCAAAGGAGGCCACATGGCAATTTAATAAACCACATAAATAAAATATGAAACCAAATTAGATATTAAAAGGAATGCAAACACTGAATCCTTTATCTATGGTTTATTATCTTCAAATTAATTAAATTAAATTAAATTACTTTATTTTACATTCATTTAATGTACTGTTTGGCTGTGTTTTATTTTAATTCTTTAATTTTACTTTATTTTGCATTTATTTTGGAATCTGATTACTTTATTTTAAATGTAAATGTAATATGAGCAATAAGATACAAACCAAATAATATCTGTACCGTAAAGTGTTTTTCAAAATGGATGATCACTATGACAAGGTGACATGCAAAATAAACATATTGTTGTATTGATAACACAGTTTTCCTTTTCATTAGGTTTATAGAAAACGGTTTGTTTTTGAGCATTTTTCTTGTTCTGTTCACTGCCTGCATGCCTAAATCAGAGGTTAACAATTCTGGTCCTCAGGGATCTCCAACCATGCAGGATTTTGTTCCTGCACATAATATTTTTTTTAAATCCACTGGTTTATACTGCATATAGAATTCTCACATACCCTAGACTTTAGTATGAAGTAGGACATATAAGTCATATGCAACATTAAGCAATGCACATTTTAAAAATGGATTAAAAACCTGCACTATTGGATGTTGCCAAAGACCTCAGATGAGAGTCCCTCTTTTAAGCAATGACCTAATGCACCACCTTGAAAGTCTCACTCTTTGGCCTTGAATCTCACCTTGCAAATCTCACTCTTACAGATAGCCAACCCTTGGCATCTCTGGTGTGGGGAAACATGAGTAAAGTGACTTGAATACATAACAACACATGCATATTGTATGGAGAAAAGGAGTACTTGTGGCACCTTAGAGACTAACAAATTTATTAGAGCATAAGCTTTCGTGAGCTACAGCTCACTTCATCGGATGCATTTGGTGGAAAAAACAGAGGAGAGATTTATATACACACACACAGAGAACATGAAACAATGGGTTTATCATACACACTGTAAGGAGAGTGATCACTTAAGATAAGCCATCACCAACAGCGGGGGGGGGGAAAGGAGGAAAACCTTTCATGGTGACAAGCAGGTAGGCTAATTCCAGCAGTTAACAAGAATATCAGAGGAACAGTGGGGGGTGGGGTGGGAGGGAGAAATACCATGGGGAAATAGTTTTACTTTGTGTAATGACTCATCCATTCCCAGTCTCTATTCAAGCCTAAGTTAATTGTATCCAGTTTGCAAATTAATTCCAATTCAGCAGTCTCTCTTTGGAGTCTGTTTTTGAAGCTTTTTTGTTGAAGTATAGCCACTCTTAGGTCTGTGATCGAGTGACCAGAGAGATTGAAGTGTTCTCCAACTGGTTTTTGAATGTTATAATTCTTGACGTCTGATTTGTGTCCATTCATTCTTTTACGTAGAGACTGTCCAGTTTGGCCAATGTACATGGCAGAGGGGCATTGCTGGCACATGATGGCATATATCACATTGGTAGATGCGCAGGTGAACGAGCCTCTGATAGTGTGGCTGATGTGATTAGGCCCTATGATGGTATCCCCTGAATAGATATGTGGACAGAGTTGGCAACGGGCTTTGTTGCAAGGATAGGTTCCTGGGTTAGTGGTTCTGTTGTGTGGTGTGTGGTTGCTGGTGAGTATTTGCTTCAGATTGGGGGGCTGTAGCTCACGAAAGCTTATGCTCTAATAAATTTGTTAGTCTCTAAGGTGCCACAAGTACTTCTTTTCTTTTTGCGAATACAGACTAACACGGCTGCTACTCTGAAACCTGTGATATTGTATGGGTTACGTAAAACACAAGGCTTAATATTGATTGCTGGAAAGCTAATGAATATGTAATATTAAAAGGTATAAGAAACAGAGTGGACAAGGGCTCAAGTCAGAAAAAGTACCAGACCGAAAACTCAAGGAATAAGACTGAAGAATTAAACCAGAAGCCAGAGAATTAAATGAGGTGACCGTCATGTAAGTGCAGGTGAGCTTCCCAGTACCCTGGAACAAAGTGACTTGGGCCCTTATCTGTTCTGTCTTATCTGTTTATTGCTTGTCTGTCATAAATGTATGATCAGAAACCAAAAGTGACAATAATTCCATCTGAAAATGGATAAAGATGAAAATTGATTAAGCCTACATTGGATGGACTTGTGAATCAGTTTCCCAACCTGACAGAAGCAATGGGTAAGATATGTCTGAGGAGGGACTGTGAAAATTTGGTCTCCAGATTGGCATTGTCTCCAGATTAAACATTAAGTACTCAATCAATTTGGATACAGTATAGTAGCAACCCTAGAATCTCCAGGTTTACTAAAATTTGTAAGAAAATTTGCATGCCAGGCCCAATGTATCAATATGTACTCAATACAAAGAGATCTCACTGGATCAAAATCTGCATTTAATTCACCAGAAGATTATTTTTCACTTACATTTTACTGCATCCTTGGTATCCCAACCAGACATTCAAGCTACAGAAAAGGAGGTGGAATGTGGAAATACCCCATTCCTGTTCTGCCTAATCTACTGAGCTACCCAAAATGAGGAGCTTTGCAAAGAATTACCTTACTATTACGGACTTCTCTTTCCTTGCATAGAGAATTGTAATTTCTGTTCATTTATAGTGTGGTTCCCACCTGTCACTAGTATGTGTAAGTGATTAATTAAATAGCAGACCATATTCTTGAATGATTATGGGAAAATATGTCATATCAGTAATCCATACATATTAATTCCTGGTTTTAAGAACAGGAGTGAAAAAAGGCAGAAAGCTCAGCAGCTGATAGTTTCCATAGAGTTCATTGCTATGCCAGTCACGCATGGGAAATTAGACCCTAATTACTCATGGTACAGGCATGTTGTTGTATTGAAAAAAAAACCCCACTAAAGGTTTCAATCTGCCTTTTTCACAGCAACCTAATGAAAATAAAATCCAACAGGGACTACTGTGATCATACAATCTGACCAATTGCTTGAAACAGGCCACAGAATTTAACTTAGTATTTTCTTCATTAAACCCAATAATTTATGGTAGACCTAACAGCATATCTTTTAGAGACTTCCCAACTTGATTTCAAGATTTCAAGTGACGGAGAATCCACATATCAAACAAGCATGCTGTCAATCATAACCAAGAGAGGAGGCAAGAGCTCTGGGCACAACCACCATATAACAAATGGTTTTCAGAAGAAGCTGCAAGTTATATTGATAGTATAACATGGTGTTCAGTGGGTGTAAACTGAAGTGGATGAGCCTGAAGGCAATCCAGGAGCTTCCTTAGGAATTTTCTTTTTAATACCTGCCATTTGATGCAGCCTATCCTTTCTATAAACAAAAATACATATTTTTCCAAATAGTTTTGATGAATCAGAAAGGTTAGCCATTTTTGGCAGGGATGAAGTAGGCATTTCCATAGACTGGTGTGAATTCAGAGGCAAATAAAACATCAGAGCCTCCCCTTTGATTTGGTGAGTTTTGACAAGTGAATCCTGTGAGCTCTCTTCAGTACAATCATGCTACTCTCCACCGACACAAAACTTGGAAGAGAGGTGGATCCTCACTAGATCTGATGCCACCAGCAGGTTTATTACCTAAATCCAACATTTAAAATTATAGTAATTTTTAGGCATTGTTCTTGTTAATTCTGAAAGTTTAATACATTCTGGGACTCTTTCTTTACGTTTTAAATAATACAAAGCTTAACCACTTGGATTCAATACTTACTTCTTTTTAAAAATTCTGCATAGTGCAGAGTTAAGGGTTTCATATTAAAACATAAAAGTTCTACTGACTCTCAAAAATCTTGGTATCTCTTTTACTGCATAGCTTCCGCCACCGTCTTAACCTCCTTGCCTTATGATGGATATCTAGTACAAATACATACATACTATGGTTATAATACTAAGTAACCAGACTTTTGGGGAGGTTCTTCAAAGTAAAACATGCAGATTATTTCATCCCTTTATATACACAAATGTACAAACTCATTATGATGCTGTCTGGACCATCCATTTCATTCCTGGTGCTTCACCCAGTGCTTAATTTGTGCTGGACTTGCTAGGTCTGAGACTCAGCACCTCTAGACTTGCTGCATCAATTATGAAAGTAAATCATTGCTTGAGCCCATGCACTTCTTCTAATACTATCAATAGCAGAGGACAGGGGTCAGGGGAGGAGAGAGAGAACCTGAGATACTCATTCCCAAAGTGCTTGTAGCCTGCCTTTCAAAATTATTATTATTATTATTATTATTTTTGTGCCACATGACTGGCAAACACCAGCTGGGAGAGTAACCTAGAGATAGGGAAATGTTTTTGTCCTATGAAAAGGAAGACCAAGCTAGGATAAATTACTGTGCAATAACTGTGACTTCTTCCACTGATACAGCATAATTTCTTGATTCATCAGAAGTGACAGATATAAGAACACTGACAACCTGTTTCAGTCTGAAATTCATATCTGGCTGTTTAAGCCAACATTTAGAAGGAAGGAATGCCTAGGGACAATTGTTGTGCTAGTCTGTCTACTGCATTTCTGTAACCAGCTATTCCTATAATTTTTAAGGCTTCCCTCATTTTTAATGCCTGTCTGCTTTTGTGTATAACAGAAACTCAATGACTATTGAATCATTCATTTATTTTCTTGGAGATTTTCTATACTACTGTATCTCCACTGACTCATCTGCCTCCCTACTTCATCTGGTAGAATCATGATTCATTTTGTCGAACTGTATAAAAAAAATCAATAAAAGGCTTTGAATCACTCACACAGTAATTATTTTTGAAATGCTCTTAATCATTGAATTCAAATTATCAGATTACCATGAGGAAAAATACAACCAAGATTATCTACACTACTTAATTAACAACTACATTTCGGAAACCATGTCAGTAGTTTCTTAAAGGATACATTTGTGCTGCAGAAGTACTTGAGGCTTGAGCTAATGAATATGGCGTAATATGTGACAGAAAAGCAAAAATGCATGATTTACTGCCTCCAACTTCAGGCAAATAACAAAAACTATTGGAAATAAAAGCTATCCAAGATATTTCGTGCACAAGCTAGTATTAAAAATGTTATATGCCTCTTCTATCCTTCTCTGCATTACTGAACACGACCATTTTGTTTAAAGTAATGCAATAAAAATGATAACTATTTGATGCTCTTTGAAAAATACTGGTGAGCTGTGTTAAAAAATCTCAAAGGATTTTGCCTGACCAAAAAACCCTGCTTTCCCCAAAAATAACTAAAATTAGCAATGGATGATTTTCAAAAGGTGTAGTCTGGGTTCATTTCTAGAAAGTGTAATTCCGTTTTCTATTTTTCATATTTTCTGGAGTCCAGCCTAAAACCTTATTGCTGTATTTACAGCTGCTGTTTCTACTTGCTTTGAATTAATATGGAAAGATTCCCAGACAGGGAGGCAGTACAGAGATTTGAGTGATTGCAAACAAGTAGCTGCTATTTCAGCACACTAGAGGGAGTGCAGAAAATTATTAACCATGCTAAGAAGCAGTGTTGCAGCCGGTGTGGAAAGTTTCATTGAAGGTAGACATTCCTGAATGTGCACATACACACCTTACTTTGAAGCTCTGACCAATCAGAAGTGAATTCTGTCAGGGGTACACATTGGCAGCCATTTGATCACCAGTGAGATCCAGTCCAGCCCCAAAGGAAGAAGATAGCACTGCCAGAGGTAACCCAGACTGAATCTGTGGGGTGGACCTCAATGCAGTTTCTTGTAATTCTATAGGTTAGTTGGACTTTATGGGTCTGCAGCAGTTAAATGTTAAGGCATCTCTACAGTCCTTAGTCCCAAGAAGGAAAATAAGTATTTGTTTATATAGCAATGGGTTATAGTGAAGGGCACAGGGAAGTTTGCTACTTGCCTAAAGGGCTACTGCTGCCTTAATCTTGTTATTATAAGAAGCAAGCTTAGAATTAAATAAGTAGGGCAGATGTATTTGTGAAACTATATATATTGTTGAGACACAAGGCATGGCCCTGTGTCCTGACTGGTAGAGCATTAGTCAGATCCAGCCCAGCTCTGCAGGGAGAAGATAGTGCTGCCATGGGTAACCCAGTCTATGGGGTGGATCTCAATGCAGTTTCTTGTAATTTTACAGCACTCAGTGGGAATGAGACTGGGAAAACACCATAAAGGAGGAATCATATATTGGAGGCCAAATATCTTTCTGAGCTGTATAACATTACTGAACCAGAGACACCATGTGAGCCTAACAGTTACTGTAATTGTCAGTTTTACAGGTTTCAGAGTAGCAGCCGTGTTAATCTGTATTCACAAAAAAGAAAAGGAGTACTTGTGGCACCTTAGAGACTAACAAATTAATTTGAGCATAAGCTTTCATGAGCTACACGAAAGCTTATGCTCAAATAAATTTGTTAGTCTCTAAGGTGCCACAAGTACTCCTTTTCTTTTTTACTTATTTGAAGTTGTGTTTATGCTCAATATTGTGGATGCTGAAACAACTGTTTTTGTGTTACAACTAAGTGTTTTATCAGGTTGTCAATATAATACTAAGGGTGACCCCCTTTAAAAGCAGAAGATCTCAGATTGTCAGAAGTCCCAATCCCTATATTTATTTTGTGATATAATTAATTTTAGGCCCAGTGTTGTATTTTTTATTTTAAAGGAAAATAACAAATTTCTAGTTAGTGATATCTTTGGAGTGTTATTCAGTAAAAATAAATTTGAAACTGTTAATTGTGTAAAAAGAAAAGGAGTACTTGTGGCACCTTAGAGACTAACAAATTTATTAGAGCATAAGCTTTCATGAGCTACAGCTCACTTCGTAGCTCACGAAAGCTTATGCTCTAATAAATTTGTTAGTCTCTAAGGTGCCACAAGTACTCCTTTTCTTTTTGCGAATACAGACTAACACGGCTGCTACTCTGAAACCTGTTAATTGTGTGTGAGTGAGAGAGAGAGAGAGAGAGAGAGAGAGAGAGAGAGAGAGAGAAAGTGAGAGGGAGAGTAAAAAAAGGTCTTATGGTAAAGACTGGTACTAGATTCGTAAGAAGATAAAAAGTTAATCCTATTGTAATGTCCACTTGTCGTATTTAAAGGTTCCTACAGAAAATCCAGCTTTGTTTGGCTACGCAAGAAGGACAGGAGACACTGGATATGGTTTAATTAGGCCGCAGACTGCAACAACTATTGAGGTATATCTTTGCTCAGCATGGTCAGCATCATACTTGCAAGGGTCCTACTGAAAAGACTCAAAGTCCTCCAAGTGTTTGCTGAGAGAGTCTACCCTGAGAGCCAGTGTGGGTTCAAAGCTATATGCGTCATGACTAACAGGTTCTTCACACTGCGC
The DNA here is from genome assembly GCF_009764565.3 of Dermochelys coriacea. NCBI lineage: Eukaryota > Metazoa > Chordata > Testudines > Dermochelyidae > Dermochelys > Dermochelys coriacea. The sequence continues at coordinate 333,199,465 of NC_050068.2, forward strand.
TTGCAAGAAAAAAGCCATGAACAACAGGCACCTCTCTATGTAGCATTTATTGACCTACAAAAGGCCTTTGACATGGTAAGCAGGAATGGCATCTATAAGATCCTGTTGAAAATTGGCTGTCCAGAAAAGGTGCTCTCCCTATTCAAGGAGTTCCATGAGGGAATTAAGGCAACGATCCACTATGAAAATTAATCATCATTCAAGTTTAGTATGGAAACTGGTATGAAGCACCCACCAGCTTTGGCATCTTCTTCTCGATTCTTCTTTTTGGAAACGATCAATCTGGTATACTAACTGAACCAAGGATGGATGGCAGCTTGTTTAACATCAGACGATTCCAGAGCAGAATGCATGCCACCCAGCTTACTATTCGGTATCTGCTTTTCACAGATGACGCTGCATTCATCTCTAATTCACCTGATTCATTGCAGGTCATCATGAACAAGTTCTCTGATACTGATTACCATGATAAACTTGGTACATGGATGAAGAAAACAGTTTTCATATCACAAGATACCATATTCCACCTAAAATCTATGTCAATAATGAAGCTCTGGATAATATAGATCACTTCTTCTACCAGTTCAATTCTTACCAGCTCACTTACCTTGACAGGGAACTTGATGATAGAATTGGCAAAGCTTCTGTCACTTTTGCAAACTTATCTCACGTATTTGGAACAAGAAGTTGCTAACCGGGAACAAAACAACATGTCCATCTCTCAGGCTTGTATCCTTAGTACCCTCTGTGATGGGTTCCCCCCAGCATGCCACTTGGAATGAGTTACCACTGAGCCCTCTGAATCACCAACCTGGGCTCCCTCTCACACTGTGCTGCTGTGACAATCTCTGGACTGCTCCCAATCCTACGACAGCCTACGACCCCCAGAGCTGTATCATCCTGCCCTGGTTGAAACCAGTATGAATTTATTACCCAGTTTGCTCCTCCCTCAATGTGGAGAGGGATATGGACAATTTGCTTGTGTTAACCATGCTGAATTTTTTTCCCAGATACTTCACTTAAAGGCACACTGGTTTAGATTAAAACATAAAATAAGTTTATTAACCACAAAAAGCTAGATTTTAAGTGATTATAAGTGATAGCAAACAGATCAAAGCAGATTACCCAGCAAATAAACAAAAGTGCAAACGAAGCCTAAACTACTAGATTGCTAATTCATATCCAGTCTATCTCTCACCCTACCTGATGATACATGCAGTTCACCAGGTTTCCATACACGGGTTAGAAATCCTTTTAGCCTGGGACCGACACTTCCCCCAGTCCAGTCTTTGTTCCTCAGGTGTTTCCAGGAGTTCTCTTGTGTGGGGAGTGTGGGCCCTTGATGATCCTTATATAGCTTTAACATATGGTGGGAACCCTTTGTTCCAAAACCAGTTCCCAGCCCAGTTTGTGGAAAAATACAGGTACCCAAAATGGAGATCAGTGTCATGTGGTCTGGTCACATGCCCTGCTATGCGTCATAGCAGCCATTACTTACAGGCCATCTGGAGTGTTCACAGGAAGGCTCACCCACTGGGGGATAAACTTCTCCTAAGGCCTGATGTTTTTCCTAATGGCTGATTACCCTGAATCAGCCCTTCCCAATCTATTATTTAGACTGGAAGCATCTTGCCTAGTGGGTGTCACCCAGGTGTAACTACATTTGAAATATGTATGATACATATTCATAACTTTAGATACAAAAATAATACATACATACAAATAGAATAATCATATTCAGCAAATCATACTTTTCTAATGACACATTACATGACCCATCTTGTATAAAATGCAACATAATTATGCCATAATCATATCATAATACTACTACTAGGATGATATGGGGTGTAGTGTCATACCCTCCTTTATGGTTACACACTCTAAACAGCAGCGGAGATTCCACAGTTCCCACCTCCGCAGTCTTAGAAAAAAAATTAGAAGCCTAAATCTCACATAAAGTCTATGGGACATAGACTACTAAGCACCTAAATCATGCTAAAATGGGATTTGGGCTCTTAAGTCATGTAGGATACTTCTCCAAACTATCTTTAACCTCTTGGGCCTGGAAAACGTGGATGGGAATAACGCAAAAGTAAGTCTCCTTGTAAGATTTCCAGCATTTTTTTTTTCAAAAGAAACTTCAGTTCCATTTTTCAACATGCAACCAGTATTGTATGGACAGCCAGTGGAAGGGAAAGCATATCCAATCCAAATCTTTGGATCCAGAACATAATAATTTTAACATTCTCATGGCATCACTATTAGCACAGGTTAATAGTGATCACAAGCTGTTAGCATTTGATGTTTTTTTGGTATTTATACAACAAAAATTTGACAGTGTCAGTCCAGTATTGCACTGAAAAGCATCCACATCACACCAAAAAAAGAAAAAAAAACACACATGTGATAGACACTGTCTTGGCCAACATAGGAGGAATCTCCACAGTTTAAAGCATGAGATGCTTCAACTTGAGCTGAGCAGCCAACGCTTTCTAGCTGGTGCTGTAACAGATTTAAATTCTCTGAGGATTGGCAACAAGGGGGGCATGTGTACCAGAAGGTTACACTTACACATCCCCCTCCTCCCCACAATTGTACTGATTACTATCTTTGGTAGAATTCTCAGATAGGCCAGGATCAAGTAGGAACAGTGAATCAATCTGTACAGGCTTTTGTTCTCTCCAGGTAAGAGTCAACACACATTTTTATGGGCACATACAGGGAAGCTTGCATTGTCTGTATTTTGATATTTCTACAGATAGAGATAGTCTGTATTTGGTGTTGATAATAGGAAGCTTTGCAGACGTGCCACAAAATACTTGAAAACTTACAAAAAATCAGAATTATACTACCAACAGACTCAGAGAAAATCTACATCAGAACAGCTAAGTAGAGATAATTTTCAACAGTGATCTCCTTTAATGGCATTCATCTTTCATGATAAAAGAAAACATTGGGTAGGAAGAAAGATTCAGGGAAACCTGTTTGATATTGCCATGGCAATATCACAAAGCTGTCTTATCATGTTGGAGGTATGTGTATGTGTGGTTTACTTTAAAATAATGCATAACATTGAACTTTGATTATAGACAAGAATGAAGGTGGTGGTATAATGTCTTTGCTATCCTATGCAATGATGAATCTATCTAGAACATGATGGGCAAATAATCGTCAACAATTAAAGTAATATAATAAATAATAAGAATGACAGAGTACTGGAATTACAATATAAGAACAGCCATACTGGGTCAGCCAAAGGTCATAGCCCATCTAGCCCAGTATCCTGCCTTCTGACAGTGGCCAATGCCAGGTAATTATCAAGTGATCCATGCCCTGTAGCCCATTCCCAGCTTCTGGCAAACAGAGACTAGAGACACCAGCCCTAACCATTCTGGCTAATAGTCATTGAGGGACCTATCCTCAATTAATTTATCTAGTTTTTTTTTGAACTCTATTATAATCATATATTTTCTACATTACTTTGCTGTTTAATAGTCCTATGTCAGACTTATCCACGGTTCCTCAAAGCAGTAAAATACATACAGATAAATAAAGCTTGGTTACCAGGTCTTTCTTCACAGTATCTCATCCTTCACATTTTCTTAAACCATGATAACTTAGGCAGAAGGCGAAGCAGAAGTGACATTAGGCAAATATGCTACACTAACCAATAAAATTAATGTGACCTAAGTACAAAGGTCACTATGGAGGAAACAAATAAAACTGTTTTGCTTTCTGAATTTTGACAGCAATCATATTTCCTTCAGAAAAGAACATTTAGTTCTTAAAATAGTAGATTTAAAATAGTAATAAGCATGGCAGCTCACTCACTTCAGTTATTTCTTCTGCTTTTTATGACACTTAAAAGTCACCTGACTCTCACTCTGAGAATTTAGTAAGCTACCCACACAAACATAATAATAAATCAAGATTTTCAGAACATTAAAAGCAATCATGACCCTGAACTTCTGTGCCTGGGTTCATGCTTCAATAACTTCCTTCTAGGTTTAATACTGGTTCCTGCCAGGCAAGCTGGGAGTGCATGGAGGCTTGGTGAAACTAACATTTGCTTTAACCTGACCTCAAGCCATAGGGTTTGATATTTGGAATATGCTGACATAGTGAATTCATTTAAAGATCCACTTCACTGATTATATTTTTTCCCAAATTGGCTTGGTAATTAAATCATAGTAAACATGCAGAAAAATTAGAACAGTGTAATATGCTACATGGAGCTAAATAATGATACACTGCTTTTACAGCTAAGGCAATGAGTCAGTTCTCAATTTCAAAGATTTGGACATGAAGAAATATTCAGAGATTTAAAATGTTCTTGTTTGTCAATTTCAGCTGTAGTAGAACAAGTAGTCTCTGTGTTTACTTTTCAGAATATAGGACGAGACCTCACTATTAATAAATTATTGTAATTTTTAGGTCATTAAACTTATCTTTTATAGAAGCTTAGGGGATATTTATTTTTTGTTACATATGTATGATTCTTGGGGGGAAAAGTACCTCATTTGCATATATTTTTGTTTGTTTAATAAAAGGAGGCTTCTGCTCTTAGTCACCCTGGAAATAGGCAAATGTCAGGAAGACAAACATGGTTTTATGGCTAAGGAGGGGTTATCACCTCTAAGAGTGTTTATGCCAATTCAGAAAAACTACGTTGTGACATTTATCTTGCTTTACTCTCTATGCCAATTTCTTTTATATTATGTTTTGAAAATTGGATGTAAACTTGGTAATTGCGATTGGTGCTTTGGATAGAATGTTTGATAAGAGTTTTAATTGTAAAGACTGCACTGGCAAACACAATTTGGTGAAAAGGATTTCAAAGAGAAGTAACACTGAAAATTCTTATCAAATCATAAAACATAGGGGTAAATGAACCCTGCGCTCCCCCTCTTGTATAAAATACCAGTTTGGTTCAAATATAAAACTTATTCTTAGAAAACAAGGTATGTAAAACATTCATGTTTTAGGAAAAGACCTATGAAAATGAATGTAAGGTTGTGTTATCAGAGCAGTACATTGAGGTGAAATGTGGGTTTTTTCACCCTTCCAAGGAAAACTTCTAAGTAAACACACACAAAGAATTATATAAATATTCTTGTTAAAGTAACTTTTATAAATACTCTAAAAACTTTACTGAGAAAAGCCTTTAGGAAAAACATGTATGGTAGGAAATGTGTTAAACCTTTTATTGTTTCCTACATGTTGAAATGGAAAATTGTTTTGGATGGCTTATTTATAAGCATTTTAACAAAATTAGCATTTAATATAATTCCCTAATATCACTGCTATGTAAATGGTAAAATGCTTTATTCACCAAACTCAAATGTAGTGACCTTGCTAAACTGATTACTAATACAAGAAGCCATTTGAGTATAGAATAATTAATGGCTAATTAATTAGTTACTGACTTTGCTCAAGCAAATCCCTCACTCATCTCAGGAAGACAATAATATTCTCTTTCCAAAAAATTATCATGAAGAATTAACTTCTTTAATAACAATTTATGCTAAAATCTCTCTTTAAGAATTATTTAATTTTAAAAGACTGTTTTGAGAACTGAGAATTTATATAGAGAACTAAAGTGTTTGGACTTTTGAAGGCAGAATTTCATTCCCTGTTGAACTCCAATAAAATTGGAGGAATCTCTCAGAAAATGGACTGAACAGAAAAGAAAGAGTTAAAACCCTAAACCTAAAGATGTTCTGATCATCTCTTGCAATAAAGGAAGAAGAAAATATAACTCTGTCAAGAATTACAACCCTAATGCGTATATGCATTAAGAAACTACACATTCATAAGATGAAGAGGCATGTATGGAAAACCCAGGAAGGTGCTGAGCCAATGAAAAGATAGCAACCAATTTTGCTCTAAACAAGCCTGAAATAGGCATTTCCCTACAGTTTCATGCAAATGGGAAGCAGAATGGTATAAAACTCTGAACTGGGCAGACCATACTCTCACACCCTTTGCTCCTCTGCTTAAACATCAAGCACTCCACAACTCATTGTGCCCATCTCTACAGTAATGCTAGTACAGACAGTTAAGATGAACAGAGAAAACTCAAGAAACCCAACTCAAGGAAAAGTTCCTGAAAACTTCAACATGGATTAGGAAGAGAAAGTTAACAAGACACAACAAAGGGATTAGATTTAAAACTCTTGCAAGGCTTTTATTGGGAACTGGTGAGAGACACAAGCTGTCAAGCTACAGAGTCCTTCAGATCTGTTTTCAGAGTAGCAGCCGTGTTAGTCTGTATTCGCAAAAAGAAAAGGAGTACTTGTGGCACCTTAGAGACTAATTTATTTGAGCATAAGCTTTCGTGAGCTACAGCTCACTTCACTGGATGCATTCAGTGGAAAATACAGTGGGGAGATTTATATACACAGAGAACATGATACAATGGGTGTTACCATACACACTGTAAGGAGAGTGATCACTTAAAATGAGCTATTACCAGCAGGAGAGCAGGGCGGGGCGGGGGGAGGAGAAGGAAGAAAACCTTTTGTAGTGATAATCAAGGTGGGCCATTTCCAGCAGTTGACAAGAACATCTGAGGAACAGTGGGGGGTGGGGGGGAATAACATGGGGAAATAGTTATACTTGTGTAATCCACTCCCAGTCTCTATTCAAGCCTAAGTTAATTGTATCCAGTTTGCAAATTAATTCCAATTCAGCAGTCTCTCGTTGGAGTCTGTTTTTGAAGTTTTTTTTGTTGAAGAACAGCCATTCTTAGGTCTGTAATCGAGTGACCAGAGAGATTGAAGTGTTCTCCGACTGGTTTTTGAATGTTATAATTCTTCAGATCTGGAAAGGTACTCATAGTGCCAAAGCTAAATAGTAGATCCAACAGGTAGTTTAGCACAAGTAGTTAGAGCATATTTTAAGGGACCATTCAAGGTGAAGTGGCCAATTAACACCCCTGTAGTCATAGGACAAAAAAGGGGGTTAAGTGGGTTACAGATTGTTGCAATAAGCCATGAATCCAGTGCCTTTATTAAAGACCATGCTTATTATTGTCTAGCTAACTTATGAATTAAAACTCCCAGGCTTGTCTTTTGAAAGTGTTGTGCAGTTTCCTTTGAGGATGAGAACTGAGAGGTCAAATACAGAGTGATAATTTTGTGAAAAAATGTTCACCCACAAATGATATGGGGTTTTTATCATTTTTCTGTGTGAGTTCATTCAAGAGCATAGTGATTATCTGGTTTCACCCACATAGTTGTTATTGGGGCATTTATTGCACTGGATGAGGTATAACACATGATGTGATGGGCATGTGCAGGACCCACGGATCTTGAAAGGTGTGTTGTAGGGGGCATTGATTATTTTAGCAGTGGAGATAAGGCTGCAGGTTTTGCATCTCTTGTTCTGGCAGCGTCTGGTGCTGCTTTGAGTTGGTGTTTCCTGGTCCAGGGGGGAGCCTGCATCTGAGGATGAGCTTAGAGAGATACCAATTCAACTGTCTTACCAACATAAGTTGATCCAATAAAAGATATTACCCCAGACACCTCGTATCTCGAATATCCTGGGATCCACATGGCTACAACAACGGTGCATATTTTGATTTTGGCTTTCCCTGATTTGGCAGTAAAAGAAACAAGTAGTAAGAGCTGGTCTACCATTTCCTATTTCTATGGACAGTAATTTTAAAAATAAAATTACTTGGTGTCCAACAATTTTAAATTACCCTTTTCTTTACCCCACAAAAGGTGAACACTGGAATACTAATATCCCTATTAAGTTATCACCACAATTTGAGTTTGATAGCACAAATCTTTATCACTTTCATAGACACAACAAAATAATTCTAGAACGAAAATTGTCTTGCCTCGAAGAAAAAACACCTTATATGGTGTGCATTCTTTAAAATATTTACAATAAGGCACAGGAAAATTTTAATACTCACTTGATCTTCTCTAAAATCCTTAAGATGTAGCATTCCAACTTATTTATAAAACCCTTCCTTAACAGACCTTTCCTGAAATAAATCTTTCTTACTACCCATATATAGATATTATGAGAATAAAAAGTGTTTTTTCCAGTCTTTTGGTATTCTTGTTGACAGGGGAATCTATCCTACATATGGACTATGTTACATACAGGATCTTCCCTAATGGCCTTAAAGTTTCTTTCTAAGGAATAATTTTTCTAACAAACTTGTAACTTGGAATATTCCAGGCATCTAACCACGTATGGAGCATGTGCAAATTCTATTTTTTTAAGGATATGGATATCATAATTGCTTAGGCCTCAAAATGATAGTTTTCAGAATGTTCTTAAACACTTACTCTTTTCAAGGCCAAAAATGCACTAAATCTTACCAATATATTACTTTATAAAGTTATATCAGTAGTTGACGTTTCATGACAGCAACAAATACCATTGGAATTACTATCAGAAGATCTCCATCAGAAAATAATAAATATTTATTACTTATTAATTATTATTATTATAACAACATGCTTGAGCTCATTGGCATATTCCGTTATAGGTAAGAATTGAAATGTAAAAACCCAACCACCCCAGTTATATATATTTTCATTCTGCGGGGGAAATCTGTGGGTAAAGTTAATGGGAGTTTTTCCAATAACTTCAATGGGGCCAGGTCTTCACTATCACTCTTTAAAAGAGACAGGAGAATTTAGATTGCCATACCAATAAAAAGAGTACACCTTAAAATACCAAATTCATTCAGGATAAAAAAAATACACAGAAAATATTTCACTGAATGAATTCAATCATCTGAAAACGCATAACTATTTATCATTGCTCTCAAACATTTGGGAGGAGATTGTCTACTGGGTTATCAGAAGCTGCCTAGACTTATTTAAAGTGATGTCAGTATGTTGAAAAGCACTTTGTTGCTTTTGTATGTAAGCAGTGTTGATTTTTAACTTTCATCAACTCTTTGGAACTAATTAGATAATGAAGTGATGGCAGTCCTGATTGCTGAAAATTTGTAAACCTTTAACTTAGAGTGAACATTTATAACAACTGAAGCAGGAATGACTATAAAAAGTATCGCAAAAAGAAAAGGAGTACTTGTGGCACCTTAGAGACTAACATACAGTGGGGAGATTTATATACATAGAGAACATGAAACAATGGGTGTTACCATACACACTGTAAGGAGAGTGATCACTTAAGGTGAGATATTACTAGCAGGAGAGCGGGGTTGGGGGGCGGGGAACCTTTTGTAGTGATAATCAAGGTGGGCCCTTTCCAGCGGTTGACAAGAACGTCTGAGGAACAGTTGGGGGTGGAATAAACATGGGGAAATAGTATTGTCCACTGAAAACATCTGATGAAGTGAGCTGTAGCTCATGAAAGCTTATGCTCAAATAAATTTGTTAGTCTCTAAGGTGTGTGAGAAAGCTCTTGCTTTCCTTGCCTCCGTGGGTCCCGTGTTTCCTGGTGGATTTCGTTAGCCTCAGAGGCTCACTGTGACCCTCCACGTAACCCTTCTTTCTCTAGAGACAAGGGTCACAGTCTACTGAGCCATTTTCATCATAAGCCAGCGAGGGAGGTGAGGAGAAGTTATCCTTCCTTGCACAGTCTCTGTTGTCTTACAGTCTCAGTGATTAATCAGGGGGCAAAGGTGTGGGGGGGAGCCCGGGCCCACTCTCTACTCTGGGCTCCAGCCCAGGGACCCTAATAATATCAGCTATGGTAGCTGACCTTTTAGAAACATGACATGTACAATTCCCTGGGCTACTTCCCCCACAGCAGCCCTTACCTCCTCAAGCTCCACTTCACCCTTACCTCAGGGCCTCCTTCCTTGTACCTGATATGGTGTGTACTACTCAGCCTCTCCAACCACACAACTTCTTCCCACAGCTCCTGACATGCACACCCAGCTGACTAACTGGGAGGCTTTTAACTAGTTTCAGCCTGCCCCTGATTGGCTTCAGGTGTCCCAATCAACCTAGCCTTCTCCCTGCCTTCTGGAAAGTTCTTAATTGGCCCCAGGTGACTTAATTGACCTGGAGCAGCTGCCATTTCACTTATCCTGGTACCAGGGGTTTGTTTAGCCTTGAGCTAATATATCTATCTCCCACTATTCTTCCATAGCCATCTGGCCTTGCCCCGTCACAGGTGCCACAAGTACTCCTTTTCTTTTTGAGAATACAAACTAACACGGCAGCTATTCTGAAACCTATAAAAATTTGGCACCTGCATTGGTACCTCATCGAGCACCTTTTCCAAAGTCTGTAGTGACACCAGTATAGAGCTGGAGCTACCACTGACTCACACTATTTGCCATTTGCTGCAAACTGTGAGAGCAACTGACCTTACTTGCCTTATACTGAAGTTTGTCTCTGTTTTGGCTTGCAGTTGCTTAGAGAGGAGAAGAGTAAAGTTCCAGTGCCTTGTATAAGGAATTAGACATGAAAAGTATATAATTGTTAACAGTAGACGCATGTCTGTTTCCCAAAACCTGTAGCAGAAAGTTGATTCCAGGGCCCTTTTCGTTTTGAAAAGAATTTTGATTTTATCTTGAGACCTAAATGGAATCCTTAAAAATGCTGAAGATTATAGGCCTGGCTTGTGTCAGTTTTAGCCAGGCTGACCCAAGACCTCCCTTTTGGCAAGATTGCAAGTCCATACTCTGCCATGTAGGCAAGAAATGGAGATTAAGGCTCCCCTTATGTTCCTGCTTGACTCCATTCAGACTGTGATTCCCGGTACAGGTACAAGAGCACAGACCGCTTGCCTTTTATTCCTTCTACAAGCATGTGTGCAGGAAAGGGATGTTAAATGGCAAGCAGTGACCAAGAGACATGGATGTGCCACACATCACATAACAAGGAGTAAGCTTTTCCACAAAAAGAGATGACATAAAACTTACTCCCTCTCTACACCAACAGGAGTGAATTGTAATGCTTGACAGTCAAATTTGTTCTCCAGTCTGCTCCTGGGGAGATGCAGTTACGTATCACCACTATGCAGGGCTGACTGTAAAACGAGGAAGCCAATATAATATCAGTGGTGAGGAATCTGTGATTTTAAAGCCCACACTTTAGGCATCAAGAAAGGAACTGAAGATAGGTGAAGCTATGGTCAAAAGACATCAGTGAATATTCAGACCCATAAGGAGAAACGTACCTGGCCCTCAATACCATTGTTTCTAGCTTGTGATGCCAAGTGCAGGGTATGTCAAGAGACGAGATCTGCACAGGCAAATCTCAATGGAGAATAGAGCATTCAAGGGAGTTATCCTCAAGATTGTTCTGTGAGATCTAAAATTCCAATTCTATATCTCCCCCCCACCCCCCGTATATGTAAGAAAAAATAAAACATTAAAAATACATAACCCTGTTTTCAAGCTATAATTCATTTACAAAAAATATTTGATCTCAGACTTTAAAACTTGTCAATTATGTATCACCCACTGTTTTTCAGAGGTATTCACTGAAATAGCGCCTCTAGACAGCCCACAGCAGTCTAGTGTGGTCAAGGAGCTGCCAATCAGACCGTTCTCAAACTGTACAATTATTCGTTATCTAATGGGGACCAAAAGCTGTGTTAGTATGTTGAAAAATACTGTTGAGCAAGATGATAAATTAACATCAGTTTGAAAATATGTTATCACTCTCCCTTGGGTTATGGACAAAAAAGAAAATGTTCTTGCTGTTGGAAAAATTTGCTTTTGATAAAGAATTATGTCCTAGTGTAAAAACAGTATTTGTTGATACATGACTATCCAAACTTGTTTGCTAGATTCCAGATGTTACACTCTTTTGCCACCAAAAAATAAATCTGGTATTGTTTTCCGTGCTCGTTAATATGGAATCTGTAACTTGCAAGAGTTACAATTTTTTTTTACAAGTTGGGGCCCAAAGATAATTTGTAACTTTATAAGTCAAAGTTACAAGTTATTACTTGTAGCAAGTTATTATAATGTAGCGAGTGTGTGTGTGTAGGGGGCGGGGGGGAGACGAGAGAGAAATCTAACAGATTTGAAGAATTTCTCTTCTCTGAATCTAAATCAAAAGTCATATCACCAAACAGTTTATTCTGGCACTTAATGTGATGGTCAACGTCAAAAAATAATGAATTTCTCATGAACCACATCTACCACAAGTTATGAAACTGTCCTCTCTCATAAAGTATTTACATTTTAATCTTTTATATCTATTTAATTAAGTATGAAAGTTGTACCTTTGCTATGGAAGTGACAAGTTTTTCACTTTAGATTAAACAGACAATTTGCTAGTAAAATTAGTTTAGAAATATTTATATGGGATATACTTGCCTTTTACAAATCCTGCCTAGAACCTTAACACAAATTCAGACCCTTTAAATATTCCTATGGCCTTGAATCACATCTCAATTCATAGAGCATTAAAAAAATTAGCCTCCCAGTTATGGGAACCATATGATTTCTCATAAGATTTTAGCAGCTAAATGTAAGAAGCTCTAAAAATAAGGCAATAGGTGTTTTCACTTTAATCCTTCAATTAAAATGAACTTTAGCATTTATTAAAGTCAGAATCCCAGAATAATCCTCTAAATCTGTGCTGTTCAGACACACCATATGAGGAATATCAGTCACTATGATTCCCCCCTCCCCAATCCTGTTGACATTTCCATTTTCACTCCTTTGTCATTTAGAGATGCAGACACACAATGATGTCTTTGAATTTTAAAGAAATACAGGTCAGATTGAGTCTCATTCCTGTTGATGAGATTTTGGCTGACTAGAAAAGTCTGCAGAATAAAAATGAGTAGTACTAACTAGGGAACTAAAAGACAGATCCCTCCTTTCATAATTTTTCAGGCATTTCTATGTGCATGTAGCATCTCGTGTGTCTTCCTACTTCATATTGTACCTTTTTATGAAGTTTCAGACAAGAAAATATTTCTATTTTGAGAGACAATTTAATACTGAATATTGGTTTGCTGTAATTACTTACTTGGAAACTTGAGTGCTATTGTTTCCTGTACTGGCTCAGTTTGAAGAGAACTCATTCAACGCTCTCTGCTAAAGGTCTAGTCTACCAAAAAGTGCTTCATATAAGCTACACACAGTAGAAGGACTACCATCTTGAACAGCATGTAATTTCAATGAACTCTATATGCTTTTGGAATACTTCAGATGTTTTCAGTGCTCATCTCTGCCTGAGGCTGAAGGAAGAGCTGTCGAGAATAGTTTGGATTAAATGAGAAAACAGCACAAAGACTGAATGGATGAGAAAATTAGGACATTCACAAGAATTTACAGGTTTCAGAGTAGCAGCCGTGTTAGTTGTATTCGCAAAAAGAAAAGGAGGACTTGTGGCACCTTAGACACTAACAAATTTATTTGAGCATAAGCTTTCCTGAGCTACAGTTTATGCTCAAATAATTTGTTAGTCTCCTTTTCTTTTTACAAGAATTTACTTTCACAGTTCCTGCTCCCTGATCCATTTCCCAAATTCAGGTCTTCTCTCAGCAGATCTTTACCTCTCTCTGATAGTTGATAGTCTAACTTAATAAGGCTTCTTCTAGCTTGTAATATGAATATCATGCCTAATGTACCATATATGAAGCTCTTTAAAAGAAGAGCATTCAAAAAGATATAAACACAAATGAAAAATAGGCACACTTATCTATTTGCTTTTATGAATGGGGTGCACATAATACACTTATTATAATTATAAACCCATGTGTTCACATGCTACTTACAGCCTTCATAAATATCTGTTGGTATGTGGACTGCTGTATGCTGGTAAGATATTTGTCGCCCAAAAACAGCATCTTCTTCAAACACTGGTCTGATTCTCTGGCTTCCAGTTTCAGTCTCATTCTTTTCAGACTTTAAAGGAAAGACATTCAAAGGACAAACTATTAAAATGTATGTTAGGAACAATTTTATTCATATTTGCCTCTTGGCACAGAATAGACTCAATCTTTCTCTAATAGCTAGATGTGTGTATATGTCTCTCGCTCTCTCTCTCCCTCTCACACCCACACATACACACACCCACACCCACAATGAGCATTATCCTCCCTTACACTGGTTTTAACCAAGAGATCCCCCATTAAACTCAGTAGAATTAAAACTGACATAAGGAAAAGGTGAAACCAGCACTATACACCCAGATGCATATTTAATATATACAAGTAAAACACATACACACACACAATGCAATGCAAGAGCATTTAATTTTATTGCATGGCACTTATTCATAATCAGAGCTACAAGCTCATTCTAAAGCTGTAAGGGAAAAGTGTAAATACGATTTATTTCCATATTCCCATTATGAAATTATCTTGCAGATTGCAAATCCTAAATTGCTACAACAGTGTACATTTATTTCATAAGTAGACTTTAAATAAATGGCTTGTTTGGCCTATAACAAGAGACAAAACGGAAAGGAAAATGATATAAATATTCACGGGATTTTTGTTTAACTTACCATAACAGTTAACTATTTGGAACAGTAATAATAAATATAAAAATAAAGCGTCACTATATTGTTATTTTGAGTATTATACACAAAGACACTGATTTTGTAAGATGCATTATGTCTTTAAGAATAATAAAGATCTTAACCAGTGAAACATAACTGTTTAGATTATTAGTGATGCATTTCTGTCCACTCCATCACTAAACTGGGAGGAGTGGTAGATACGCTGGAGGGTAGGGATAGGATACAGAGGGACCTAGACAAATTAGAGGACTGGACCAAAAGAAACCTGATGAGGTTCAACAAAGACAAGTGCAGAGTCCTGCACTTAGGACGGAAGAATCCCATGCACCGCTTCAGACTAGGGACCGAATGGCTAGGCTGCAGTTCTGCAGAAAAGGACCTAGGGGTTACAGTGGACGAGAAGCTGGATACGAGTCAACAGTGTGCCCTATTGCCAAGAAAACTAATGGCATTTTGGGATGTATAAGTAGGGGCATTGTCAGCAGATCAAGGGACTGATCGTTCCCCTCTATTCAACACTGGTGAGGCCTCATCTGGAGTACTGTGTCCAGTTTTGGGCCCCACACTACAAGAAGGATGTGAAAAAATTGGAAAGCATCCAGCGGAGGGCAACAAAAATGATTAGGTGACTGGAACACATGACTTATGAGGAGAGGCTGAGGGAACTGGGACTGTTTAGTCTGCAGAAGAGAAGAATGAGGGGGGATTTGATAGCTGCTTTCAGCTACTTGAAAGGGGGTTCCAAAGAGGATGGATCTAGACTGTTCTCAGTGGTAGCAGATGACAGAACAAGAAATAATGGTCTCAAGTTGCAGTGGTGGAGATTTTAGGTTGGATATTAGGAAAAACTTTTTAACTAGGAGGGTGCTGAAGCTCTAGAATGCGTTACCTAGGGAGATGGTGGAATCATACTCAACCAAATATCAAGGCAACTATAGTCTTAGTAAGAAGTTTTTGGTGTTATATCTTGATTTTAAATGATCATACTAGATTAAAAAAACACTGATTTTTTATAGATGACTGTGTATGATGATGGATGATTCACAGTGATGGAACATTAACATTGCTCTAGACACAATGTAATTTGGCCCAATTTATGTTTTACCATAATTCTTGCTTTTCAATTACAGGGCAATGTAAGTTTCCATGTCTGAAATGCCACCTAATATTTAGCAAATTTTGGAGTAGTGCTCTTAAGTTATTTTCTGGCCTCATGCTGTCCAACTAATGAGCTAGACTGATGCTGTAAATGAGATCCCAACAACAGGTTGTTGATGTGAGAAAATTTCTCTCATGCCTGCCAACCATTCATTTAAACAAATCACCAAAAATACCTAGCACTCTCATTTACTTTGGAGATTAGCACTAACAGTCTCAAACTCTATGTTGACATGCTCAGAAAAGAATGCTGGGGGCCGTCAAGCCACATTACCACTACAAAATGCCAGAACCAAGTAGCGTTTCCTCTCTATTTCTCAACAAAGATTATTTGTTTTAAGTTTGCGGGGTTTGTTTATTGCAAAGCTTCACTATAATCTGTTTTCATAAAAGTAGTGCTCCCAAGAGCGAGCTTTCATATTTAACTGGAAGGATTATGAAAACTCCGTATTCCTCTGAACATGAATCTCTGCAATCTCTTTTCTGCAAGGATTCAATTCAGTTTTGGGTAAGATATATTAGAATATTTGATTGCAAATACAGGCTCAGATGATTGCCTCTTGCCAAGAGGGGGAAGGCACATATCCCAGAGGGCTCTCTAGGTGAGGTAATCTCTCTTTGTTCCTCCCCTATTATTCTTTTGGGAAAGAGGGGTCATTAGCTTGCCCACACCCCACCCAACTGGCATGGAGAAGAGGTTGCAGGTCCATCCCCACGTTGAGCTATCACACAGAGGCCTTATGCTTTCACACAAACTCTAGCCCCAAAGACCCTCTGAAACTCTACCAGCTCTCCTCCCCCGGATGAGAATTCTTGCTGTAGAGATCATCAAGTCAGGGTGTCTGATTTTTTCTGTCTATGCTCCATGGACCCAAAGGGAGAACTACGTAGATCTGAGAGTTCATCCACTCACTTAGATTCCCTCCCCACATGCATGGCTGTGATCATGTCTCTGTGGCCCCCTGATGCAAGGGACTGGGCCCAAAGGATTCATATAAAATGCACCAGCAGCCTGCCTTCAAGTGCCTACTTTTGATCTTTTCTGGACTGGCATAGAGAGCCACTGTAATGACAATGGGTACAACCCAGACCCCATTCCCAACATATTTGCCTATATGCCCTCCACAATCTACAGGCACCAAGTGCTTTAAATGGTGCCTGGGTCCTTCCAAACTGGGTGAATTTCACTCCTAGTCACTAATTGACAAAATCCAGTTGTCATAATGGTTTCTCGGTAATTAATAGGAATTTACCAGTTCCCCCTGAAAAATATATCTGAATTAGAATAATGTAGACTCAGAGTAACACTGTCCAAGATTGAAAAAAACCCAGTGTATTCCCATTAACATATTAATCACACAATAACAATGAGAAAACTAAGAATTATGTTTCTATCAATAGCCTAAAATGTATTGGGTACATTTTTAATATCCAGACCAACTTTGTTTTCACAAACATACAACAAAGCACATATATTGTGAAGGAAAGTAATCCAATGTAGCTTGTGAATACAATTAAAATCTAACTCCAACCAATTTCTCTCCTGAGGCAGGAGCTTGAAATGCAATCAATAATGGCACAGGAAAATCCCACAGGAGACAGAAGCTGAGGATTAATTTTCCATCTATTTGAACTCGGCCTATACTTATTGAATTACATTCTTACTACCACTGACATTCAACAAAATCTCTCACTTATTTCTCTGAAATAAATCTCCAGACCAATTTCTCCCTGCCCTGTTTAGCAGATACCATCCGTTTCTCCTTTCAATTCATATTTGTACCAGTTTAGGACATTAACTTTAAGAAATACATTTTTTCCCCATGCACGCACAGTTCAGCAGCAGAATAGAGGTCAGTGGATGTTGTGACTAACGCATTTAGTTAGGATTCAGGAAATGTGGATTCTGCCATAATCTTTCTTTGTGACCTTGGCCAAGTTGCTTACTGCTTGATCTGAAGTAAACTGGAGACTTCATCCTTACCTCCCCATTCCTCCCACCCAACAATCAGGCCCTTGAACTCTATGACTTGGAACCACAAAGACACTTATACGTTGGTTACAACACTGAGCATTGCAACACCTAAGTTTTAGACACTGTGAAAAATCGCTGGAATCCACAAACCCTGGGTTAGGTGCCCATCTCCCCATGGAGAGAGATAGATGCTTAAGAATGGTATCCACAAAAAAAACAGCATGTTAGGCAAGGAGATACCTAAGCTAAGCAATGGGAAATGCCAATGAGAGGGGAGCAGCATAAGCTAACCAGTGGGAGAAACCCATGAGAATAGTGTATCCTAAACCCCACTCTCCCCATGAAGTTAGGTGCCTAAGACAGTGAGCAGTTAGGTGTCTGTCTCTGCTTGCGATCCACAGTTGGGAATCCCCTCTCAGTGTGAGGCACACTTGGGTATCCCAGCTGTTCTTGCAAGAAATGCTGGAGGAAGAAACAGCGATGTTTCCCTTATAACTTTCAGCCCAGTGGTTAAAATACGCCTGGAAGGTAGGAGACCTGGATTCATTTCCCCTCCTCTGCCTGATGAGAAGAAAGATTCCTGTTCAAATCCTATCACCTCTAAAGCGAGTGCCCTACCCAGTGGGCTATGGGATATTCTGATATGGCTCTCCCTCAGTCTCTCCTGTTGAAGCTATTCCACTTTGGAAACATAATTAAATGGCAATAGGAGCAAGAGGACTGGCCCCTTGTCTCTCACCATTCAGGTGAATGCCCTGCCCACCCACCTTGAACCTAATGACTGTTTAATTATTTTTCCACAGTGGAACAGCTTCAACAGAAGAGAATGTGGGAACCCTCATCAGAATCTCTCATAGCACAGCGGTTAGGGTGCTTACCAGAGAGGCAGGAGACTGTATTGAAATCCTTTTCTCCTTATCAGGTCAACGGGGACTAGAACCTGGTCTCCCGCACCTTGAGTGAGTGCTCTAACCAGTGGATAAAGATTATAAGAGAGACACCACAAACTCCTCCAGCTGAATTTTGAATGGACCACAATCTGCAGGTGATATAGGTGGGAGAACACCTACCTTTCCCTGGTTTGAAAATTATGCTGGGTTTTAGGCATCCGGATGC
Source organism: Dermochelys coriacea (assembly GCF_009764565.3). Classification (NCBI taxonomy): domain Eukaryota; kingdom Metazoa; phylum Chordata; order Testudines; family Dermochelyidae; genus Dermochelys; species Dermochelys coriacea. The sequence continues at coordinate 333,218,149 of NC_050068.2, forward strand.
CTAGAGTGAGAGATTGCATGTATGCCCAGAAAAGTAAGCATATAAAGAATTTTACAGTGAAAATGTAGGGGAGTTTAGGCAGGGTTAAGCAGCATTCAAATGGGGGTTTTGTGGATTGCAGTGGCACCTAAATCTGGGGTTTAGGCACCTAAGTCCCTTTGTGGATCTGGGCCTATGTGACTCAGTAACCCATATGTAAACTAGAGATACTATCTTTCCTACTTCACCCAGGTTGTCGTGAATGCAAATTCATTCAGGCACAAAAGGTGCTCAGATATTATGGTAATGGGTGGCACTGAGAGACATATATAGAAAACAAACCTACAGAACTACAGATATAGACAAACACCTTTAGAAAACTTTTCCCCACTCATCTATGGAGAGTGGGTTGAGATTTTGACTACTTTTGGTTTAATTTGTTTCAGACAGGGAAGTAAAATATAATTTGCTCTTTCATCATGATAGTAACAGGAAGGCAAGTAGATTTTTCCCCCCCTCTGCTATAAAATTTTCTTATAATGTTAAGATCTCTGTTCATGCTGTATTCCAGCAAAAATCCAGTATACTGCATTAAGAGGATAAGCCAAGACTTCCTTCCATAAATACATTGAAATATTTTTGATTCCTGCTTCTTGTAACTGTTAGCAACAGATGGCCTGAAAAACAGAACTGTAGTTTGAAAAATACCATATAACTGAAACAAACAAAAAAAATTACTCTTGAATTGTTTTCTTTTGGCAGATTATTTAGAGATGCACACCCAGAAAGCTACTCTTGAAGTATCATAAAAGATTTAACACAGGTGCCAAATGGCACAGGGTAGATGTATGCTATGAAAGCTAGAATTAGCTTTATTAGCTGCTAAACAGATGCAAATCCAAACCAAAGACAAATTATAGTTCCAGAAACCTGTTGTGCTTGTGTGGCATGGACAGGGATTGACATACCTAATACTGTCACACTTTTCTGCTGCCTAGAGAATATGGTTTACATGGCTGCAAAACTTCCTTATTTATGAGTAACATCACAGACTGGATCTAGGAGAAAGAATTTAATCATAAGAATGGTATTATGAATATAGAGGAGTAAATGGTGCTATTCTGTGTCACTCTCTTCTTTGTCTCTTCCCATAGAAGTCTTCATGCCTTGCACAAATTTTCCATCTTCACTTTCAAGCTCCTGCTTCACTTAATTCTTACCAACATCTTTCTTTATTTCAGTGGCTTTCAACCTGTGGTCTACGGACCCTTAGGAGTCCGCAGACTGTCTATGGGGTCCACGAAAGGTTGTCATTACCACAGAACAGTGGCGTTCAACCTGTGAGCCGTGGACCTCTGGGGGTCTGCAGACTATGTCTAAGGTTCCCAAAGGGGTTTCCACCTACATGCAAAATTGTTTAGAGGTCCACAAATGAAAAAAGGTTGAAAACCACTGCTTTATTTCGTCCTCATCTCACAGCTATGCTCCTTCCATCACAGCCTCCTATATGCCCATTTTGCATTTCTGATCCACTCATCTTGACGGCTTCTACCATGCTAACAGATACATCTTGGAATTCCTTGCTTCCCGTTCTCCATCAGGCCATTCATTCATAACCACGTTTTCAAGAAAGTATTTCCGGTGATAATCCAGTAGATACACATATGCTCATAGAGATGTGTAATGACACTGACTGCTCAACACTGGCCTGAATTATATGGTCTGTCTGAAATTGGGCCAGTTCTGCAAATCTTTTTCATGCACGTTTTGCTTACTCAGGAGAAATGTGCCATTGACTTCCTAGGCCCTGATCTTGCAATTTACCTTGCCCTGTTTGATTTCAATGGGGCCTGTGCAGGAATGTTTGCATCCCGATCAATTGTAGGATTAAGGCCTCTGACTGGAAATTATTTCAGGTCCTTTCTTCAAAGGTGTTAGTACAAAGCTTAGTACAGTGGAACCAAAACCTGTCTTGACCTTCTTGGCACAGTCACAATATGAATAATATATTACAACAACAATAAATGTCAGGAGCAAGAGTTTGCAAGATCCAGTCCTTAGGCTCTAATTCAGCAAGACACTTCAGCATATCCCTGACTTTAAGCATACGAGTAAACCGCAGTGACTTCTATGTAGTCTGACAAAGACTAGCTATGTAGATATTTAATACATTCTGAGTGTTCACATATCACAGAGATAGGCAACCTTACACCAAGAGACAGATAGAATCTGTATACTTTTACTACAAATCATGCAATATGCTGCGTCAGAAAAAGAAATTCTAAAAACTGCCTTGTAATCATTTAAAATACAGCTTAAACATATATATTTACAGTCTGTTCTGGAAATAAAATGATTCTCAGAGGCTATTTGATAGGTACACCTCCAATTGTTTGGTAGTTTCAGTAATCCAAATCATGTGTGGAACAAAAAAAAGTTTTCTGAACTTCTTTGGTCAGAAGACAAAAACTGGAAATTTTGAAAGCAAAGAATTGAGAAATTTCCAGAGCTCTGGCTCCATTTGGATGCCTCAGGAGTTGTTTTTATCCTTACATATCCATACGCTGCTAGAGCCAAGAAATGCAAAGCTTATGAAATGAATAAACAAATAAAATTTTCAATACAATTTGAGTTCAGATTGAATTTAGAGTTTAGAATTCTCAGTGGTTCTCATTTTAGCCATAATGGCTTACCCCTCATTATTAGAAGTCCACAAACATGGAGATTATAAATAGCACTACTTTAGAATTCCTAATGCACTAATTCATATCATATATTGATGTGTCTATTATTCAGTTTTTAAATCTCAAATATGTTTTATTAATTAAATAAAGAGAAACATAAAATAATATCCAAATCTTTTGCTTGGGAGTGGCATGTGTGGTAACTATCACAGTATCCTTTAACTTTCACATTTATGCATAAACGAAAAATATTATTAGCATAGATTCATAGATACTAAGGTCAGAAGGGACCATTCTGATCATCTAGTCCGACCTCCTGCACAACACAGGCCACAGAATCTCACCCACCCACTCCTACGAAAAACCTCACCTATGTCTGAGCTATTGAAGTCCTTAAATCATGGTTTAAAGTCTTCAAGGAGCAGAGAAACCACCCTCAAGTCACCCATGCCCCATGCTACAGAGGAATGCGAAAAAGCTCCAGGGCCTCTCCAATCTGCCCTGAAGGAAAATTCCTTCCCGACCCCAAATATGGCAATCAGCTAAACCCTGAGCATATGGGCAAGATTCACCAGCCAGATATTACAGAAAATTCTTTCCTGGGTAACTCAGATCCCATCCATCTAATATCCCATCTCAGGGGATTTGGCCTATTTACCCTGAATATTTAAAGATCAATTACTTACCAAAATCCCATTATCCCCATTATACCATCTCCTCCATAAACTTATCAAGTAGAATCTTAAAACCAGATAGATCTTTTGCCCCCACTGCTTCCCTTGGAAGGCTATTCCAAAACTTCACTCCTCTGATGGTTAAAAACCTTCGTCTGATTTCAAGTCTAAACTTCCTGGTGGCCAGTTTATACCCATTTGTTCTTGTCTCCACATTGGTGCTGAGCTTAAATAATTCCTCTCCCTCTCCTGTATTTATCCCTCTGATATATTTATAGAGAGCAATCATATCTCCCCTCAACCTTCTTTTAGTTAGGCTAAACAAGCCAAGCTCCTTGAGTCTCCTTTCATAAGACAAGTTTTCCATTCCTAGGATCATCCTAGTAGCCCTTCTCTGTACCTGCTCCAGCATAAGCCATTAGGTAACATGAACACCATTAAAGCATCTTCTCCTTTTAAATGAAATAAGTATCCATGCAAATTTTATGTGCCCAGAATTTTCCGAGTTATCTGCTGTTAAATGGCAGGGTTGTTTTTTTGTTGTTGTTGTTGTTGTTGTTGGTTTTTTTTTGTTTTGGCTTTTTAAAATAGATTTGCCACACAAATATTATTCTCAGATAGGGCTTCAAGTTTTATGATTATTACATGCAATCCTTCACTCCTCAAATCTGCCCCTGAAAACAATTAACACCCAATTATATGAGCTGGGTTTAGAGTGGGAAACATTTTCAAAATTTATGGAAATTCAAATAAGATTTAGGTTTGACCATGTGTGATGGGGTATACTATGCCCAGAGGCATCATGCTGAGGTGAGTCCTCCAGGTGGCCTACAGAGGAGCTGTAGGGGAGCAGCCAATCAGGGACCATATAAAAAGGGCTGCAGGGCTAGAGAAGTTCAGTTACTGCCTGGAGCTGGAAGAGCAAGTATGGTGTTCCTGGCCGGCTGAAAGAGCTGCAATACCAGGGACAGATCAGTGCCTGGCAGGGACTGGGGGAGCAAGAAGGAGCTCCTGGCTAGCTGCTGGGACTCAAAAAAAAATGCCCTTAGGTAAGGGTGAAGGTAAAGGGTCCACATGGGAAGTGGCCCAGGGAACAGTCGCAACAGCAGCAGCAGACTTAAAGAAAAGCAGCAGGTGGCTGCTATTTATAGATTCCCTGGCCTGGAGTACGGAGTAGTGGGTGGGCCTGGATCTCCCCACCAGCCCCAGGCTTCCTGAGGAGGAAGTTGAACCAGTTCCAGAGAAGGGACTGAATACCCTGAAGAGGGTCAACAATACTGAACTTTGATATACCCCGGAGGGAGATCTAATGAACTAATATTGTGTGGTGCCTCAGCTGGAGGGCTGGGATCAAAGGAGACGGCTCCATAAGAGAGTGGAGAAATGGTTTTGAAAGGCAGCTCAGAAGGGGCTGAAATTAAAGGACTGACTGAGCACTGAGCCCAGAGATAGGGCTACATATAAGGACGGGACAGAGGCCATTGAGACAGGCCCTGTTACCCTGGAAGGGGTCTAATAGGTTTGGATACCTATGAACTGCGTGTGACTGGGCCAGAGGGCTGAGACACAGAAACCCACCTGAGAAACAGTCAACAGGGGTCACCATAAGCTGAGAGAATTGCAGACGCACACCCAGCCAGGGGGCGATCGCATGAGGTGAGTGCACCCCGTTACACCATGATTGTAATCTTTTTTGGTCTGAGTTCTCATGAACACTTCTACAAGCAAAGTTTTGTTCTCATGTACATTCTAAAAAAACTGAATTTCAAACCTGGAGCCACGATCCAGTCAATCAAAAAACTAAATTAATTTCATGATACAATATTGCTAGATTCAGGTGGGTTCAAAAAATAGATAATGGATAGTCCAGCCAATCAAGGACCTGTAAAAATACCATTTGACTTTAGATGAATAATGAATATCAAATAATGTGTGAATACCAACAATCTGCAAACTATCCGTAGGGTGAAATTTGCTTGCATAGATCATTCACTGTACAACTCAGTATAATGAACAAATTTATACAAATCGGGATCTCTTCAAGAGCAATATACAAACAGAAATCAAGGTCTAAAAGACACATAAGTAGTTTATAATGATTTATTTGACCAGCCCTGATAATTATTCAAATAAACATTATCCTATTAAGACTTTTAAAAATTTGATAGCATACTGCAGTTTTATATTAAATCGAGATATTAAAAATCTCGAGAAAAAATAACCTCTGCAAAACAATTACCTAAATATAAAAGCTTGATTCACTGTTTTTAATAATCTACTCTTTTTGTCATGCAATAGTTAATTTAAACAAGTATTTAAGATGAATAGAACAACATTAAAAGCACTGAAAATAATTCAATATATATTTTAAAATAATGAAGTGCTCATGGAATATGACAGATTGACCATTCTGCAAATGGAAAGACCATCTTCCCACCTCCTGAGGCAAGTGGTCTGCTAACCATATTCTTAGGTTTAACTTTTTGTCACATTCTGGGCTGCAATACCGACAATACAGGGGTGCTTAGGGTCAGACTTATCTATGTTGTCTAACAAATTGTTTTAATAAGTATCAGTGATTAAATTCAGAGCAGAATGTGTTTTTTATTTTATGTGATCATTCTTTTTGCCAGAGCTTTATCAAGAGGCTGCAGTAGACAGAAGCATGTGATTTTATCCAGAATTTTACTGTAGCTGAATAAAGGCATATAGTCCCACACTCACACACACATGCGCGCGTGCGCACACACACACACACACACACACACACACAGAGTAAAACCATTTACACTTTTGTCACAGCCTTCTACATGTATTTAGCAATTTTCTACCAGCTGAAAAATTGCATTACATAAAATGTCAATGAAGAATTGTTAATATACAATACATACATTTAACAGTTATAAAGCTATGCAAGTACTAGGGCTGTTTAAAAGTATATCGCAGCTGCTTACTTACAGTGGGTTAGATTATGGTTAGCCCTTGAATAGTCATAGGAGGGAGCAATGATCTATTTCTACTTTCACGACTCAAATAAGGCCTACGGTAACCTTTACAATAAGCACCAATAAGCATCCCATTTCCAAAAAGGACGTAGGCACTCAGATTCTAAGCTTTGGATGCATTTAGGTGCCTAAATCTGGTATTTAGGCCAATGACAATCTCAAAATTGCTGCTCAGCTGCTGCCAAACCCTGTAAAAGTGCCTAAGTTTCTGCTAGTCATTATTCACAAGGCCACCTCAGCCTGACACTGCCCCAAAGTTAACAAGCACCTCGGCAGACTTGCTCAAGCCAAAGTCCCAGAGGTCTTGAAACTAGGCCTAACTTGACAGTGGGACCCAATCTTGAAGCATGGCTAAGGCCTGATTGATACCCTTCAGACATTGCAGCAGGATGGCTGGATGCCCATTATGTATAGGGGCAGCACAGAACCTGCACAAAGCAGCTGGGGGCATATGGAAACAGAGTGAGCATGAGAGAGGTATTGCACATGAACGGGAGACAGAGTGAGATGCAGAGAGACACAATTTCAGCTGGTAGGATATGGGCTGCCTAAGCGGCTGGCTTGACTTAGATAAATTCGCAAGCAGACATCTCCCCACTGTGCTCATCAGGATTTCACTCCTGGCTAGCTTAGGTGGCATGCCCTCAGCTAGCTGGCTTTGAGGATCACTTTCTTAGGCATCCTACTCTCTCTGTGAAAATTATAGGGTGTCCGGACACCTAATTTGGACCTGAAGATTCCACTAGGCTGCAAGGCTGAGTGGAGCAAGGCCTATATACCTTTATGGATCTGGGGCTCAAAAGCCTAAGTCTCATGAGATGTATCGTTCCCATAACTAATGGGTTACATGGGAATTGGGCTCTGGAGTGTCTGCGTCACTTTTGGAAATAAGACGTGGGCTCCTAAGTCATTTAAGTGTTTTTTGAACATTTTGTTCCTGATCACAGTTGCAGACTTAGTGCTAAAGTGACATTCTAGCTCTTTTTTTGTGTGTCCAAGAGTATCACAATAACAGAAAAGAGAGAACTCAATGTTAAATAGGACTGGGCAAGAAACAGTTTTCCCATCCCATGAGATTTTGACATTTTTTCCCATCGCAAAGTTGAAATCTAAAAAACATTTGAAAAACAATCACCAAAAAAACTCTGAACTATTTTATTTGGATAATTTCTGTTTTTGTTTTGACCTCTTTCTTTTTTAAAAAGCCTTTTTTAATATAAATTAATTTCTAAATTAAAGTCACTTCAAAATGAAAACCCACAATTTTTAGCTTAGAAAACGTTGACATGCGATGTTTCACCATTTCGATTTTTTCCAGCTGAGAAACTCAAGATGACCCTTTCAATTTTTACAAAAAGGGCATTTTCTATCTGAATGTTTTCTGATGTAAAATCCCCAAACAGATCCAATTAAAGCTCCTTATGAGCTAGGCATCATTACCAGTTACCCAAGGCACAAAGGCATTTGGTGCAAGTACTTAAACTTGATTGTCTAAAGTTTAATTTTAAGTTTGAGAACGTTGACCTAATTAGCTTGCTTAAGATCCAAAGTAAGTCACTGGCAAAACTCTGGCAGTCTTCTGAATAGAACCAAATATTCCAGTCTACACCTAAACCTAGGTGGCTCTTCATAACAACAGATGTATTACTTGTATCAAAAAACAGAATGTCATTCCCATGCCTAGTTTATTATTAGCCACAAATTATTTTATTTGGTAGTGATACTCAAGGAAATATTTTGAGGGCTATGAGATCATTTAGTAATACACTATTGAAAAATTATATATTTTTTTCTTTTTTGTTAAAAATAGAAATTGATAGGGATACAGCAATCGATAAGTTTATGGAGGAGATGGTATGGTGGGATAATGTGATTTTGGTAATTAATTGATCTTTAAATATTCAGGGTAAATAGGCCAAATCCCCTGAAATGGGATATTAGATGGATGGCATCTGAGTTACCCAGGAAAGAATTTTCTGTAGTATCTGGGTGGTGAATCTTGCCCATATGCTCAGGGTTTAGCTGATCACCATATTTGGGGTCGGGAAGGAATTTTCCTTCAGGGCAGATTGGAGAGGACCTGGAGGTTTTTCACCTTCCTCTGTAGCATGGGGCACGGGTCACTTGAGAGAGGCTTCTCTGCTCCTTGAAGTCTTTAAACCACGATTTGAGGACTTCAATAGCTCAGACATAGGTGAGGTTTTTCGTAGGAGTGGGTGGGTGAGATTCTGTGGCCTGCGTTGTGCAGGAGGTCGGACTAGATGATCAGAATGGTCCCTTCTGATCTTAGTATCTATGAAACTATGAATTAGCAATAAATCAGAATAGCAACTATTTTTTTCCTGGAACAATTTCAAATATGTCAGCATTTTATAATCTGTAGCTGTCATGGAAAGTTTGATGCTCAACTCACTGACAAGTGGTTTATTTATTTATAGACATTTCCCTGGTATTCATAAGTGCAATATGTGGCCCTGAAAAACATTAATGAAGTAAAACTCACAACACTATTTTACAGATGGAAAAATAGAGACAGAAATTTTAAGGAAACAAGTTTCAAAAGAATGGACAAAAATCAATGGTCACTTTAGAAAGTTTGTATGTAATTTGATGAAGATTATATAGGAAATCTGTGGCAAAACACAGTTTAGTGAAGTCCCAGTTTAAAAGATGAAACTATCCTTAGATCATTGATTGCCTACTAGAAAAGTCTGAAATCTGAAAATTTGCATGCACAGAGTCATTTTGCTCATGTGAATAGTCCCACTGAGTTCAGTGGGTCCACTTCTCTGTTTAAAATTACTCACATACATATTTGTAGGAGTGGGCCTGAAGTAAGTCATACAATATGGTCATTAGTATCACTAATGCTTAGGAACAGACTGTATTCCAATAATGTATATAAAATAGGGCTGGCAATTAAAAAATTAATCATGATTAATCGCACTGTTAAACAATAATAGAATACCATTTATTTAAATATTTTTGGATGTTTTCTACATTTTCAAATATATTGATTTCAATTACAACACAGAATACAAAGTGTACAGTGCTCACTTTATATTTATTTTTGATAAGTATTGGCACTGTAAAAAAACAAAAGAAATAATACTTTTCTGTTCACCTAACACAAGTACTGTAGTGCAATCTCTTTATCATGAAAGTTGAACTTAGAAATGTAGAATTATATACAAAAAAGTGCATTCAAAAATAAAAACAAAGTAAAATTTTAGAGAGTGCAAGTCCACTCAGTCCTACTTCTTGCTCAGCCAATTGCTCAGACAAAACAATTTTGTTTGCATTTGCAGGAATTTAATACTATCTGCTTCTTGTTTACGTCACCTGAAAACTTGTTTTGTCAGAGAGATTGGCTGAACATTATTTTGCTTTTGAGTGCAGTTATGTAACAAAAAAAATCGACATTGGTAAATTGCACTTTCACAACAGAGATTGCACTACAGTACTTCTATGAGGTGAACTGAAAAATACTATTTCTTTTTTCACAGTAGCAGCCGTGTTAGTCTGTATTCGCAAAAAGAAAAGGAGTACTTGTGGCACCTTAGAGACTAACAAATTTATTAGAGCATAAGCTTTCGTGAGCTACAGCTCACTTCATCGGATGCATTTGTTCCCCTCTGTTTTTTCCACCAAATGCATCCGATGAAGTGAGCTGTAGCTCACGAAAGCTTATGCTCTAATAAATTTGTTAGTCTCTAAGGTGCCACAAGTACTCCTTTACTATTTCTTTTGTTTATCATTTTTTGCAGTGCAAATATATGTAATAAAAATAATATACACTTTGATTTTAATTACAACACAGAATACAATATATATGAAAATGTAGAAAAACATCCAAAATATTTAATAAATTTCACTTGGTATTCTATTGTTTACAAGTGCGATTAAAACTGCAATTATTCGTGATTAATTTTTTTAATCCACGATTAGTTCTTTTGTGTTAATTGTGTGAGTTAACTGCAGTTATTCGACAGCTCTAACATAAAAGCATTGAGAATTTAGGGCTTATCAGAAACAATTCTTTTCAGGGTTTAAAATTGGATATTGAAGTCGTCCAGGTAGACATTCAGGATTTAATCTATTTATTTTTCAAGAGACACATACAATGTCCTTATCTTTCCCAACAATCAAAGTGATGCTTTAGCTAGCTGAATTTACTGTACATGTTGAAAACCTTGATTTTAAAAATAGAAACTAACTAAAACATGCCATCTTCCAAAGCAAAACCACATAAAAAGTACAATAAAAAGTTGATCTATTAGGTTGTATTTTTCCTCTCCCAACAGTATAGTAAATAATATGTTTGCAAGCAAGACCTTTTTGTTAATTTTAAATGGTGCATCAAAAGCTAGGAGTGTGCTTACTTAATAACAAAAGATTAAGCACAGTTTTCCTAACAGCCAGAAGCAATGTAGTCTGAGATGAATGAGACTAAAATTCATAGAGGTGATTTCCACAGCTGAAAAACAGGACAACTGATGTTGAGCAATGACTTTGAGGAATGAGATCATTTTCAACCAAATTAAAACTGTATAGCAGCAATCAAAGGAGAGCTGATATGAAAGTACTAAATCGCAGCAGCAATTACACCTGACTAGACAGCAGCTTATCTGCAATTCAGACTACACTGGGAAAAGGTGCTAGAGCTAGACATTTACACAATAACTGTAGGAGTTCTAAGACAGGCAAGTGCAGACAGAGCACCAACTGCCTCCTTTGTAAAGATGAATGTAGATGTACATAGAGGAATTTCAACAGCAGGTAAACAAGGATGCGATGTTCCTTTGATGTATAGGATTATCCTGGTGTTTGGACAAAATGGACTTGAGAGACACAGAAATGAGAACTTTTGAAAGGTGTTAATTATTGGTGAAACTACCCCAGGTGTGAAGCGCAAGATGCATGGCCCTTATTCTCAGAGATGGTGAAGCAGAAGCTCAGTGGTTGGCGCATCTACATAACATTTACACCACTGAGAGGGGGTTTTATGCTGATCCCATATAGGCCAATATGGAGAGGCTACCGGTCCAAAACTTATATGGATCCCATAGAAACAAGCCCATGCATGCTGGTGCAACCCACCACCTGCAGGCCGTTTTTCAGTTTGTAGCCTGGAACAGCAGCTACAGAGGTCTCAGGTGAAGCCCAGCACCCACCTGGGATTGCTGGATCCAATTCTCCAAAACAAAAACAGCATTCCCTGCACAAAGCCTAATGATGTACAAAGTTGTGTGAGACAATTTCCCCCTTAAAGTCCATTGTTAAAAATTTTCTCAGGCAAAACTCAATAGCAAGTTTAAGTCCTGATTCTGTAGTGTCATTCAAAGGCTCAATACTTTACATTATGGAGAGACTACAGACCCACTCTAACCAGCCACACTCTATCGTCCCTTTATTCTAGTTAATTGTAGAGCAGTTCACCTCAGGATTAATACACCATAGCCATAGAAGAATCACCATCTCATCTCTGAAAGTCCCAGTTCACTCCCGTACAACTCAACTTAACAAACCATACTCCGCAAATCACAACATGTCTTCCCAAGCACACAGGACAGTATATCCACTAAAGTGCAAGATAATTCTCTGTAGATCTGAGTTGGGACAGTCATGATTTAACTAGGAAGATTGATGAAGATCTCTTCATGATACATTTTACATAATTAAAACCAATTCCTATGCACTGGAGACAAAAGCATTGCCTGCTTCACTGGCAATATCTTTTATGCTGGCACTGGCTATCCTGGCAGCCAGCTATCTTCCTCCTGGCTCTCACTAACAGGTCTACTCACTCCCTTTCTCACCAAGTCCAGAGTGCTTTACATTTTCCAGGCCAGATTGTGTAAGCTGATTGGGCACATTGACAACAGCATGGTGCACAATAAGGAGACTGAAAAGTAAAGGTTGTGGGTCTCCATTCTGTACCCTTACTATATTCACCTCAAGATGCCCTGGCATCATTATTTATTGTATACTTAATAGTAGCAAGCAAGTTCCAGTCAGGATTTGCTGAGCTAACTGGTTTGTTGGTGAGGCAGAGTGAAAGCTCCAGCCATTCCCAGCCTCTGTATGCACACTCATGGAATTTGCTCTCCTCACCACAATATAATCCAAAACATAGAGGGTCTGCTGAGGGAAGTAAGGGGTCACATGGGATGGGGGTACATCATCTTGTCCTGTGTGGTTCTCACTCCAAGATTCTGGGCAAAAAATGACCATAAAATAGCACCATCACTCATTTTTCTGCCTACCCCTGAAATATGACTTTTTGACTGTGACTACCTGTTTCAGCACTAGATACATCTTGTGTTCATCAAATTTTAACTGTTTTTAATTCTGTGAAATTTTTATGTGAAGAGTCCCATTGCTCAACTCCTTCAACAATTTGAAATGAGACTTCAACTGACTTTTCCAGAAAGTTTCTGTATCTCTTTCTAACATTTGCATGAGCTTTGGAACATTTTGTGGTTGATCCTTCTGTCTTTCTTTTTCTGAGTCTCTGCTCATGCCTAATATTTTGCTGAAGTGTCTTTAGCTTTGGTAATGGGGTGATTGACAATCTATACCAGGACTGGATGACTTGGTCTGAATAAAATAAATTGCTACTTCATCTAAAACCGAATTTAAACCTGTTTGGAAGTTCAGAAAATATCCATTAGATTATTTTTATTTTAAAACAAAACAAAAACACAATTCCCTGTCTTCCTTGGAACTGGTTGTACTAAGGTATTCAACCAGATGTAATGCAATCTGAAAAAAGTATGGCCAGTTTTGCTGAACATCTACTGAGAATGCCTGACCTTGTGAGGTTTCCAGCCCAAATTAGGATATGCAACAGATACATGTCAGACCAAAGCTCCAATGTAGAGCCCAATCCTGCTTCTACCGGAAAACAAAAATGGCAGAACTCCCTTTTTTTTTTCTATGATTCATGGACCAGATCCTTAGCAAATACAAACTACTAAATTCTCAAAAAGCGGCAAAGAGTCCTGTGGCACCTTATAGACTAACGGACGTATTGGAGCATAAGCTTTCATGGGTGAATACCCATTTCGTCGGATGCATCGACAAAGGGTGTATTCACCCACCGATGCATCCAACGAAGTGGGTATTCACCCACAAAAGCTTATGCTCCAATACGTCTGTTAGTCTATAAGGTGCCACAAAACTCTTTGCCGCTTTTACAGATCCAGACTTTGAATTTGGATAGCTATGAGTTTGAGTTCTTTAACTGATCCTCAAGTCTTTGTCCTGCATCATATACAGCCCTCACCTGAATTCTGATTCCATCTCATAATGCATTGCTGCCTTCAGCTGTCCCTAGTCCGATTCTAGTGCTGTTTGCAGCATTCTACTGGCTGTTGCCCTATCCCCTCCTCAATTTTACTGCCTTCAGTATTGTTAATAGTAGTAATTAGTACCCTAAATGTTTAACACTCTGTAGAAACTTTAACTCATCATTTCACGCTGCTGTTAATTGTTGCTTTATACTCTGTTTGCACTGAAATACCCAGACAAACAGAAAACCAGTAGATATACCAAACCAAGTACAAAGCCTACAAGTTACATATGGAACATAGAATCATAGGACTGGAAGGGACCTTGAGAGGTCATCTAGTCCAGTTCCCTGAACTCATGGCAGGACTAAGTATTATCTAGAGCAGGGGTCGGCAACCGATGGCACGCGAGCCGATTTTTAATGGCTCGCTGCTGCCTGCCGGGTCCCAGCCGCAAGCCCCGCTCAGCCCGCTGCCAAACACACGCTGGGACCCCAACAGGCAGCAGCAGCATGCCATTAAAAATCCTGCCCTCCCTGGCCCGCTCTTCTCCACCCCCCCCCCTCCGTCTGGGATGGATGAAGAAGCTTGGTCCAGCCGGCTGCTGCTGCAGAGCAGGCAAGGTCCCCCTGCCTCTTTCCACAGCATGCTGGGTTCTGTCCCTCCTCCTCTCCCTCCATGCGGCCGATCAGCTGATGGCCCTTGCCAACGAGAGGGAGAAGAAGAGCCGCAATGTGCTCGCTGCTCCAGGGAGGAGGCGGAGAAGAGATGGGGACGGGGCCATGGGATGGGGGGTGGATTCAGGGCATATCCCCTCCAGCCCCCTGCCGTGAGCTGCTCAGGGCAGGGGGCTGGGAGCACCCCCACGACCCCAGCCCACACCCCCAGCCCTCTGCCCTGACCCCTGCACCACCCCCCACACCTTCCCAGACCTCTGTCCTGACCCCTGCACCTCCCCACACACTCTCCCAACCCTCTGCCCTGATCCCTGCACACCCCCCACACACCCAACCCTCTGCCCTGATCCCTGCACCCCCCCACAACCCCAACCCTCTGCCCTCACCCCTGTACCCCCCACACACCCCAGCCTCCCGCCCTGACCCCTGCACCCCTCATGACCCCAGCCCTGATTCCAGCACCCCACACACATACCCAGCCCCCCCACAGCTCTTGCCCTGACTCCTGCACCCCTCACACACCCTCAGCCCCCTGCCGACTACTGCACTCCCCACACACATACCCAGCCCCCCCACACCTCATGTCCTGATTCTTGCACCCCCTACATTCCCACCCCCACCCCTCGCACCAAATGGGAGCTGCCCAGGTAAGCACTCCACCCCCAACTCCTGCCCCAACCCTCATTCTAGCTTCTAGCCAGACCCTACACCCCAACTCTCAGCCTTGTGCTCAGTGCAATCCCACCTTCAGCTCAGAGCCGAGAGAGAGGAAGAGAATGGGTTAGAACCAGGGAGAAGGTAAGTACCCACTCTGTGTGGGCAGGGCCGGGATCCCAGACTGGCAGCAGGTTGAGCGGGGCCGGCAGCCGGGACCCTGGCTGGAAGGAGCCGGCGGACTGAACCCCAGACCAGCAGCAGGCTGAGCCACTCAGCCCGCTGTCGGTCTGGGGTTCCAGCCGCCAGCCCCGCTCAGCCCGCTGCCAGTCTGGGGTTCTGGCTGCCGGCTCCTTGCCAGCCAGGGCCCCGCTTAGCCTGCTGTCGGCCTAGGTGAATGGAACCCCAGGCTGGCAGCGGGCTGAGCGGGCCGGCGGCGTAAGATCAACATTTTAATTTAATTTTAAATGAAGCTTCTTAAACATTTTGAAAACCTTGTTTATTTTACATACGACAATAGTTTAGTTAGATAATATATAGACTTATAGCGAGAGACCTTCTAAAAATGTTAAAATGTATTACTGGCACACAAACCCTTAAATTAAAGTGAATAAATGAAGACCCGGCACACCACTTCTGAAAGGTTGCCGACCCATGATCTAGACCATTCCTGAGAAGTGTTTGTCTAACCTGCTCTTAAAAATCTCCAATGATGGAGATTCCACAACTTCCCTAGGCAATTTATTCCAGTGCAAAACCACCCTAACAGTTAGGAAGTTTTTCCTAATATCCAACCTAAACCTCCCTTGCTGCAATTTAAGCCCATTGCTTATTGTTCTATCCTCACAGGTTAAGAAAAACAATTTTTCTCCCTCCTCCTTGTAACAACCTTTTATGTACTCGAAAACTGTTATCATATCCCCTCTCAGTCTTTTCTTCTCCAGACTAAACAAACCCAATTTTTTCAATCTTCCCTCACAGCTCAGGTTTTCTAGACCTTTAATCATTTTTGTCGCTCTTCTCTGGACTCTCACTAATTTGTCCACATCTTTCCTGAAATGCGATGCCCAGAACTGGACACAATACTACAGTTGAGGTCTAATCAGAGTAGAGCGGAAGAATTACGTCTCACTTACAACACTCCTGCTAATACATCCCAGAATGATGTTCACTTTTTTGCAACAGGAGAACCATGGCCACTGGGAGCTGCAGGGGGCAGTGCCTGCAGGTGGTCAATGCAGCACTATATCTCACAGCCTGCAATCAAATTATCCTGATGGGCTGCATGTGGCCCACAGATTGCCCGCTACTGCTCTATGCCATTATCTAAATCAGAGGTGCGCAAACTACAGGCCGCGGCCCACATCCAGCCCACGGGAACCTCCTGCCCGGCCCCTGAGCTCCTGGCCCGGGAACCTCCTAGTCCCTGGCCCCTCCCACAGAGCCTCAGCTCACTGTGCCGCCGGCGCAATGCTCTGGGCGGCAGGGTTGCAAGCTCCTGGGGCAACACAGCTGCAGAGCCCGGGCTGAACTGATCTCTGTGCTCCGCGTTGGCGTGCCTGGCTTCAGCTGGGCGGCACGGCTGTAGTGCCTTCAGACACCGGTGCTCCAAGCAGGGCAGTAAGGGGGCGGAGGGTTAATAGAGAGCAGGGGAGTTCGGGGGTGGTAGTCAGGGGGTGGAGGTGTGGATAGGGGTCGGGGCAGTCAGAGGGCGGGAAATGGGGGGGGTTGAATGGGGGCAAGGCCCCGGGGGGCAGTCAGGAAGGAGGGGGGGTTGGATGGGGTGGCAGAAGACAGTCAGGGGCAGGGGTTCCGGGTGCAGTCAGGGGACAGGGAGCGAGGGGGGCAGGGGTCCCGGGGGGCCCATCAAGGAACTGGGGGGGGTTGGATGGGCCAGGAGTCCCAGTGGAGGGCTGTCAGGGGGCGAGAAGGAGGTGGGGGGGAATAGGAGGCACGGGCCAGGCCACACCTGGCAGTTTGGGGAGGCACAGCCTAACCGGCCCTCCATACAATTTCCGAAATCCGATGTGGCCCTCAGACCAAAAAGTTTGCCGCCCCCGATCTAAATCAATGATGAAGATATTGAATCAGACCAAGAACTGACCCCTGCAGGACCCCACTCATTACGTCCTTCCAGCATGACTGTGAACCACTGATAACGACTCTCTAGGAACGGTTTTCCCAACAGTTTTGCACCCACCTTATAGTAGCTCCATCTAGGCTGCATTTCCCCAGTTTGTTTATGAGAAGGTCGTGCGAGACAGTATGAAAAGCTTTACTTAAGTCAAGATCTACCATGTCTACTGTTTCCCCACTATCCACAAAGCTTGTTACCCTGTCAAAGAAAGCTATTGGGTTTGTTTGACATGATTTGTTCCTGACAAATCCATGCTGACTGTTACTTATCAGCTTATTATCTTCTAGATGTTTGCAAACTGATTGCTGAATTATTTGCTCCATTATCTTTCTGGGTACAGAAATTAAGCTGACTGGTCTGTAATTCCCTGGGTTGTCCTCATTTCCCTTTTTATAGATTGCCACTATATTTGCCCTCTTCCAGTCTTCTGGAATCTCTCCCATCTTCCATTACTTTTCAAAGCATGTATAGATTTATTTCTCCCTCCTACCCCCAAGTAAAAATTTCCATATGGTAGATCCTGAATAATCTGACAGTTCATTATATGAGCAACTGTAGATTTAAAAAAGTTTGGTATGAGGCAAGTCTAAGAAACATTAGAAGAAAGAAGTTCACTAAAACACTTTAGCAAAATATTAGGCATGAGCAGAGAAGCACAAAAAAAGACAGAAGGGTCAACCTCAAAATGTTGCCAAAGCTCATGCAAATGTTTGAAAGAGACACAGGACATACTTTTGGAACTTTCTGGAAAAGTCATCTGAAGTCTAGTTTGAAATTATTTAAGGAGTTGAGCAATGGGTCTCTTCACATAAAAATTTCACAGAATTAAAAACAGTTAAAAGTAATGAACAGAGTCAAAGACAGAGCTGTAGGATTAACTAAGAGATACCTTTTCTTGGACCATGGTTAAGGGAGCTGACAGGGTAGGAACTTGCTGAGAGAACACAAGAACAGTTCAAGAAGCAGAAATGTAGTTGATCTTTCACAGTCACACTGAGCAAGAATTATTTCTGCAGCTAAACTAGAGATTGCTTACTATTCAGAACATGTCTGGAAAGACATGACTCGAATGCAGGAGTACTGTCTGAAAGGCGTTACATAAAGGATTGTTTCAAGTCTGATGCCTTGTCTGTAGCTGATAGCTTTATTTATGGAAAGTACAGGAAACAGTAGATTATAGTATTAATGCTCACAGAAATGGAGACGAGGACAGCACTGGAATGAATAAGATAGCAGATATAATCATCTGCAAACAGATACGGTCTGCACTAGACTCTGTCTTCTTAAGACTTACCTTCTGTTCTTAACTGGATTAGAGAGAATAGGATCCTCTCTCAAACCACTATTGGGGGGCTACTTGGATGTTTGGGGGGCTTCCAAGGGAGAAGAAAAGCCAATAGCCTTCTCTCTCTCTCTCACACACACACACACACACACACACACACACACACACAGAGGAAGTAGGGGAGGAACTGTTACTCTGCCATTCCTGGAGCAGTGCAATTTACACATCACTTCTGGCTCAAGATTGTACTCAAAGTCATAATATAGACTTTAAAATATATCCAAGGTAACTTTAAGGTAGTGTGACATTCTGCCTTGAATAAAAGTAATACTTCAAAACTGCAGTGGAAAACAAAATTACTTATTAACCCAACACTTTGCTACAAGTTTTGGTACATTTTCCATGGCTAAGACATCATTTGGATTGTTGTCTCAGTTGTCTCATTTATAATTGGACTATTTTAACTGATTTTGTAACATTGTCATACATTAGTTACCAGTGTTAGTTTCTTATCATAGAATCATAGAATCATAGAATATCAGGGTTGGAAGGGACCCCAGAAGGTCATCTAGTCCAACCCCCTGCTCAAAGCAGGACCAAGTCCCAGTTAAATCATCCTAGCCAGGGCTTTGTCAAGCCTGACCTTAAAAACCTCTAAGGAAGGAGATTCTACCACCTCCCTAGGTAACGCATTCCAGTGTTTCACCACCCTCTTAGTGAAAAAGTTTTTCCTAATATCCAATCTAAACCTCCCCCATTGCAACTTGAGACCATTACTCCTCGTTCTGTCATCTGCTACCATTGAGAACAGTCTAGAGCCATCCTCTTTGAAACCCCCTTTCAGGTAGTTGAAAGCAGCTATCAAATCCCCCCTCATTCTTCTCTTCTGCAGACTAAACAATCCCAGCTCCCTCAGCCTCTCCTCATAAGTCATGTGCTCTAGACCCCTAATCATTTTTGTTGCCCTTCGCTGTACTCTTTCCAATTTATCCACATCCTTCTTGTAGTGTGGGGCCCAAAACTGGACACAGTACTCCAGATGAGGCCTCACCAGTGTCGAATAGAGGGGAACGATCACGTCCCTCGATCTGCTCGCTATGCCCCTACTTATACATCCCAAAATGCCATTGGCCTTCTTGGCAACAAGGGCACACTGCTGACTCATATCCAGCTTCTCGTCCACTGTCACCCCTAGGTCCTTTTCCGCAGAACTGCTGCCGAGCCATTCGGTCCCTAGTCTGTAGCGGTGCATTGGATTCTTCCATCCTAAGTGCAGGACCCTGCACTTATCCTTATTGAACCTCATCAAATCCACAGTGCACTATGTAAGATTATATTTGGCAATTTCTTTCATTAGCTACAATAAGTAATATGAGTTTCAACACACAGTTTAGGGAGTAAAGTGATTTTTACTTTCTTGTGCCAAACTCACCAATAGGGACACAGTTTATTTAGATACTCATCTATGTGAGGTCTTCATTTTTGAACTTATTAATAAAATAATCTTTAAAAGCCCTATGTGACAGGGCCCCCCTGAGGTGACAACTGGAACTGGGGTACCTTTGAGCCCTCTGACTCAGTTTGGGCTCCCTCTCAGCACTGTGCTGTTGTGACTATAGGCTATAGACAGGTCCCGGTCTCACACTCCCACCAGCATTCACACAGGCTGGGACAAACCCAGCTGCAACTGCATACAGGCTTTAGCGAACCACTGCATGAACCAACAAGAGAGGCTGCACCCAAACCCAATCCCCTACTCAAGACCCCAAAACTGTACCGTCCTGCCCTGGTCAAAACCCCAACCAGTATGAATTTATTACTCAGTTCACCTCTCCCTCAATGTGAGAGGAATATCCACAATACAAGCTGAGATTGAGTCCTCAGACACTACAGTCAAGAGCCACTGGTTTAGATTAAAACATAAAACAAGTTTAACAACTACAAATGATAGATTATAAATGATATCAAACAGATCAAAGCATATTACTTAATAAATAAATAAAACCACAAACTAAGCCTAAAATACTATAAAGATTGAATATGAATTAATAATTTCTCACCCTGACTGATGATACAAACAGGCTTGCAGATTCTCAAGGCACAAGCTGCACTTGCTTTGCAGCTTGGGCTCCCCACCCCCATTTCAAGTCCTTTTCTTTTGGAGCTTCTTTCAGGTGTTCAGTTGTGGGGGAGTGAAGAACAACTCTGCCTTATATAGCTTTTCCATAGGGCAGGAACCCTTTGTTTCAAAATTGGTTTCCAGACCAATTTGTGGAAAAATACAGGTACCCAAAATGGATATCAGTGTCATATGGTCTGGTCATATGCCCTTGCATACCTTGCTGAGTCATAGCAGCCATTACTTACAGGCTATCTAGCCTGAAAGCATCTAGCCTACAGATGATGTCACTCAGGTGTAACTACATTTGAAACACAGATACATAGTCAATATTCATGACTTAAGTACAAAAACGATACATGCACACAAATAAGATAATCACATTCAGCAAATCATAAATTTTCCAATGACACCTTACATGACTCATCTTGTACAATTGCATCATATTTCATAATCACATCATAATCATACAACCATGAAAAATATAGGTTGTAGTGCCACACCCTATTCAACCTTTCTTGGAAAAAACTGCAATTTTTAATCTGGTTTCACCCTCAGATCAACCACATAACAATTTATGTCAGATTTAATTAATCATTTAATTGTATGCCATGTAACAAAACTCAGTGTGACTGATGCAATTCAAAGTGACATATCACAACATTCATACAAGTAACATTTTCATCTAGAATCAGGGAACACATAACTGTCTGAAAATACTGTTTCAATGAGAGTCCTCTCAGTAAGTTCAATCAGGATTGACTATTTACCCCCCAAAAACCCCAAAAACAATTATTACATTTATTTTTGTTGTTATCGCTCATGTTTCTGATAAAACTAAGATCTAAAAGAAAGTAACATTCCATTAAAATGATGAATCACTAGCTTTAGGGTTGAATTTTGATCTTTAGTGTGGCATAAACTTTTGCCTCCATTGGGAGACTTCCAGTGTTGTTCTGATGCACGTCTGCCTTGAAGATAGGATTCTTTGCATTATGAACACCCTCATCATCTTATGATATTGACTATAGCAGCACTCTTGCCATTATTATTTCATAACTCTGTTTCCCAGGTAGGAGATAGCTCTGGGCATAGTCATATCTCATCATCATGTATTTTTCATGCAGCCCCAAATGCATATTCATACATTGGGTGCAGGGGAGGGAAGAAAATACTTGCATCATTTGGAGTAATGGGATATGAGCATGGTGTCTAATTTCTCCCGCAAATTCAAAGAGAGCGTAAGAAGAACTTCAGGCATTAAGATAATTTATGATTCCAATGACAGCATCAAAGGTAGCCCATTTCCCAAGCACTGTTTAGAATCAAACTGTCCTGTAATAAGCTTGACATGGAAAGACTTGACATGTCTCCCAGCGACAACATTCGCTAGGTGTGGAAGGAGCTCATTTTCAGTGAGCAACTTGATAAAGCCTTGGTATCTAACTAGTCAACATCAGTCATCTACTCACTGTCAGTTCAAATGTTCATCTTCTCAAGGAATGGCATTAATTTACACTGGCATTCAAAGCATACTGTTATTGATATTAGATTTCAGACATAAAGTGAAAGTGCACAGTAAAATCATGGAGCGTGCATTTTGCTAAAAGCGACGGAAGCAACATCACCAGGGAACTACTGGAGACTGGAAGGATGGTAGGTGAGTGTGCTCATATATATAAAAAGGAGAAGGGTATATAGTGGGGCAAAAGAACCAAGGAAAATTTGATTCATTTGTTAATTTGTCTTCTACAAGACACTGGCCACATCTTGTGCTCTCTTAGGGCAAGGCACATTTTCCTTATCTGCACTCAGATGAGAATTATTATTTATTATTTGTATTACCTAGGAGTCCTAGTTATGGATCAGGACCCCACTGTGCTGCAGAAGGGATGGGATCTTTTAGCTGTAGAACTCAACATCAAACCTCTCAATCTATCTGCTAATAATCAAATCACAGTGTGTGACAAAGACTCAAAGTGAGGGACAAAAGGAAACTTCAAACACTGTTGCAATCATTCCTTTAGGGTACACAATGTTTCCTATAAGCTTGGTTTCATGAGTCTTTACTTATGAATCAAATAAGTTTCACTGTAAATGTGAGGAGATATCAAATAGTTGTAGAACATAAGTAACTTTGGGATTAAACTGAGTGACACTCCTAAAAATTAGGTATTTTTGAGGTGTATGCTCACCACATTTCTCTCTGCTTCCACTGAAGAACATGGGGCTACGTACTCAACACAAGTTGGAAACATAAGTTAGGGCACAATGCAGTTGTCCCGTTATTGAGTAGCGCATCATACAAGGAACATGTTGCATTGTGCTCCACAGCATGAACTGTCTTTCCAATTAGAAAGGATAGAAAAGAACTCAATATGTGATTGTGATCTATAAAACCATATGGGATTTGGAACCTGGCTGACTGAGATAGTGCTTTTATCACTGTGTGATCCCACCACAGTTGTGACTGCCAAGCTAACACTTCCTAGAGCACTCAACATAAACACATGATTAAATGTAGCATACCAGCATTATTTAAGCTTCTTTTCCCTAAAACCCATTCTACTACAGAGCGAGAGTGTGAAATTGGCATGATACCTACAGCATTGTCTGAGTATCATTTTCATTTTGTTGCTCCTCACAAACATGAAGCAGAGCGTAGCAACTGTATGTAGAACAGCAGAGGAAATACAATAAAGAATACAAGATTTGGAAGGGAACAAAAAGTTAAAAATTATGGTAACCCAAAAACAGATTTTGGAAAAGAGGAAAGCAAGCAGGAGGCAATCATGTGACATTCCATATCATTTTATTTCAAAGCTTTTCTCCTCCTATCACCTTACAAAATTTTAAGTGTCAGAATCTAGCTATTTATTCAAGGTATTTCTAAAGAGCTTGCCACCTTGGTACCCAAAATAGAGGTTTATAAGCAAAATATCTTCTCAAGCAACATGGTAATGTTGCTAGCACATCAATGGAGTCCTGTTCTAGTGAAACCTGTCTTGGAAGGAAGTGGAGCGGAAGTCCCGGATTGCTTGAGTACTCATTATTCAACTTTCATGGCGAAGTTTCAATCTACTTACAGCAAAGTTTCACTCTGCCGTCGGCTGCACTGACCCCCTTGGAATCCCAGCATCACAGATAGGTGGGAGATTTTCATTCGCCATTCTACTCTGTTTACCCTGAGGAGAATACTAAGCCGATGAGGTAGCAGAGGGGAGAGAAGTAGACAACATGCTTTGGGATCCCCAGCTTCCTGTTCTGCTGCAGGCACCCCAAGCAGATGGTGAAGAGAAGCCTGGCCAATTTTAAAATAGCTGCTCCATACTGAAGCTCAGAAACAAATAATCACTTTCTAGAGGCTCCTCCCACAGCTATAGCAGCTCCCTTGGTGGGAATAGTGGGTAATAAAAATAATTTTCTGACTTTACTATTGAATGACAAGATTACACCCAAGATTATATGCAAGTCATATCGTATTGCTCATCCTAACAAACAACCGTGCAAGTCCAAAATATTGGCCAAGCACTTAGGCCCAAAGGGACAACAGTGAAAAGGATAGTGACTATTGTGAATTTATGAAGAATTAAAATGAAAACAAAAATTAAAGAAATATGTAACTATTAAAGGTGGAAGGCAATATGTTTATGAATTGAAAGGTAAGTGCAAGCTAACATATTGTCAGGATGCTGCAGTGGTGTTTAGCCAGCACTTTCCTGGTTTTTGTTTTTCTTTTCTGTTGATCTGCATTTTTCTGCTTTTATCCCAGAAGGAGCCAAGCGCTGTAGAAATTCAGTAAAGAAAAAAAAAGTTCAAACTTTCATAACCCCTAAAAAGGATTAAAATGTGGGCTGGTTCTGATTTTGTCTCCATTGATTTAATCATCTCCACACTTGAAGTAAAAGTAACTGAAGAAAAAATAACTGAAAACTATACTGAGCAGTCCACATTTAAAGCTGTGTGAAATTTCCATTACAAAAACACCAGAACAAATATCGCTAACGTGGTTTCAGCACAAAACTGAAATGTATTCCAGGTCACTAATCTTAGGATCAGCCAGGTAATGGAGATCAATTTGGAGTGAACCTGGACTCAGTTTCCAGTAAACCTGGGCTAATTGATTCTCATGACTTATTTTTAATGAGTTAACCTAAAATGTAAATCAAACAAAATTCAGATGTATTAAATCTCACAAATTAACACCGAAGAAAAAACTGACACTAACCCCTGCAAACCAAAACCAATGAGTTTCACACAGCGTTAACAATGTGTCTCTGAAAAACAGTGTAACAGGTACCTAGGAAAAGAGGCATTAAAGTGTCTGCTTCCCAGATAATAATTCTGTTCTCAAAAGAGATACATTCCCATGGCTTAGATTCATTCTGAAAAAAACACAAAGAAACTTCTGTCTTCTAACATAATTCATGTAAGTAACAAACAAAGAAAAGTATAGTGAATAATAATTCACTATTTAAAAAGGAAGGGTTGGAGAATTTAAGAAATATGTGTTGTGTGTCTTGTTTGGCAAATGCAATTACCTTGCTTCTCTGCTCTATATTTTAAGAGGAAAGGAGGGAGGAAGAGAGAGAAAGAAAGATGAATCGAGGACTTATTTTATATTATATATGCCAATATTTAAAACAATAAACAGGGATATGGGGTGCCCAACTTGGCACACCAAAGGTACACACTTGTCAGAGGGTGGACTTCATCACTTCCTGAAAATGAGTCCTTGTATGGTATCTCAAATTCGGCACCCAAAAATTTGTGGCATTCATAATCTACTAGTCAGTTTTGAAAGATCACACCCCTATATCCACACATAAGCCCTCCCCTACAACCCCGCCTCCTCCTTCTTGGTTTAACTAGTGATTTTAAGCTGAAAGTATGCTTCTCTGTTGCCTGCATTTGCAAAGAGGTATAGAGCTGCATTTATGCCACTGCTTTATATCTTTCACTGAGTGGTATTTCATTTCAGGTATTATCCCCAGAGCAGTCACTAAATGCCAAGTATCTCCTGCAGTAAAGCTCAAACAATTTAAAACATATTATGCAAAACTTTATAAAAGTGGCAGTGTTTCGTATTTAAAATAATTAGCCATAGTTTGATACAAAACTGGGATGCTCCCCTGTAGATAAAACTCACATTTTAGCCTTAATCAAAGCACTAGTTCCTAGTCTGTTCAGTCTCTTGTGGAGTTTCCATTCTTAGACCTCCCCCTTTGAGTTTAGTAAGAAAATGAATAAAAAGTGCCGCTATCGCTTTAACTATTAGTAAATGATTAGCATCTGCACAAGCGGTACTGTTCCATCAGTCATGGCTGCTTTCCAATATGGGGCTGAAGAAGGAAATCCTCTTCTCTCATAAATCACTTGTGTCAATTAGGGATGCATCCCTTGCCGGGAGATGCAACTGAATGTTCCCAATTAAGGCCTAATGAATAAGAGTAAGCTTCCAGCCAGGCATGGCTGTTCTGGTTTGAGGTTAAACTAAATGTTAAATAAAAAGAGCAACATAGGTAAAAAGAACAAGACTCAGTCCTTTGAGTTCATTAGCTAAGTCACTGCAATTCTGTACTCTCTTTTCCCTTAGGGTATTAAGTTCTTTTTGTGGAAATGATTATAAAAAGCATGATTAGAATAAAAGGGGAAAAAGTAGATTTGCTCAAGACACATGCTGTTACCTGCATTATAAATTAAACAACATGGTATTGATAGTGCAGGTTATCATTTGACTGGCAGCACAGCAACCGATAACTAACTTATATTACCGCTATCTAAAACAAGGGAGGGAGCTGTAGTCTGTGAATAATGAAGACCTTAATGGCCAGTTCTGGAATGATTCCACACATCACTATGATTTTCCTAGTTTATTCTGAAATCTCCAATTACAAATTTATAAGCAGTTTTACCCTGTGGTACATTTATACCATTATAGTTTACAGTGGTAATTTGGTAAGTAAACTGCTACATGTTTAGTGTTAAAGATGAAACATGAACAAAATAATTTCAAGAGCTATCACACAGAAGACACCAGACAACATTGAATTTTAAACTCTGAAAATTAATGTGTGTTTTAGGTTCTGCTACTGCAGGAGCTGGTATAGCTATTTAAAATACAAAGAAGGCTACTGCATATACATTTGCCATTACATAATGGAAACATAAACCATGCACTGTCTGTGCAGTATTAGAAGTGTCCTGGTTACTGCAGTTTGCCACAGGGAAGAAGTGACCAATTTTTAAAATATATAAACAAATGAAAAAGCAAATAGGAAAAGAACCCGAAGAGTGAAAACAGGGAGATGGAGCAATTAAGGACTTCCTAGAAGGATGGATTATATGAGCAAATACAGAGAGAGAAATTAGATTTGGAAAAGATCTGTGAAGAAAAAGGTGATGATTTGAAATAAAGCCAGGCCAATGCAACACAAGAAGAGAGGACTGAAGGGTGAGTCAGAAGAGACTATAAATAGAGAAGAGTGGAAGAAGCAAGGAGACAAAATGGAAAAAAAGCAGAGAAAGAATAATTAAAATGTGTGGAAAAGGACAGACTAACAGTGCAGTTCAGCTGTCACATAAAAGCATTGTATCTTTTATACACCTGTACTCTACACCTTCAAATAAAAATCAATTGCATAGACTACAACCTGCCAAATAAGGAGGCTAGGAAATATTTTCTGGTGAACAGAAACCTACTGGTTTAGTCGGTTATCTGCTGTGACCTTGGCAAGTCACTTAGAACATAAGAACACTTAATCTACCCTGTGCCTCATGTCCCTATGTGAAGATAAAATACTGTTATACTGATATATAAAATACTGATAATAATGATTATGACGTGCTCACATACCATTGCACCGAGGGGCATATAAGTAATTAGACAAACTAGCAGCATCTGTTTGATGTTGCAGAACACCAGAGACTCATTACTGATTGGAAGACCAAGGGTTACAATTTGATTGTTTTATTTGTTGGATTAGAGAAATCAAAGGCCAAAGAATGACTAATCTTCAAATGGTTTAAAAAAAATCCAAGTGAAGAAAACAATTAGCCCCCCACAAAATATTCTAGATGGTAGAAAGAGTGAGAGAGGTGTCTCTTCAGAGCATTGTGTAAATAGGAAAGAGAAAGCAAACTGGACTGAAGAACAGAAAAAGACACCAGAAAAATAGAATGGAGTAAATTAACAGGAGGTATTTCAGGTTAAGAAGGAAAAGAGAAATTTTAGCAATAAATATTTCTGAAGATGGGAGCTACACATCTTCCAGGTATGGAAAAGGACATAAGCCCGTATTCTTCACAAACTGAAGTCTCAGGAGTTGGGCCTCGGCACATATAAAGCACGAGTTTACCATAGACCAAATGAAAGAAATTGAAGAAGAATGGCTGAGAGATTGTCGCAGGGGGCAATATTTCAGAGATGAAGCTAGGCAAATTTATATAGATAGGAGATATGACCCCCAGGTCACTTACTCATCCATACACAACCTCATCCTACGCTTTTTAATACTAGAGTTGCTGTGAAATTTGAGTTGAGGAGAAACCTGGAGAAGGTGGAGTTTTGTTTTAAGGTGCACTTAATACAAATTAGTAGAAGCAGAAAATGAGGAAAGACTGAAACAGTAGGGGGGGAAAAATCAGCATTGGGTATCATAAAATAGTTACACAGGAATAAAATCTGATAGGAAGTATGCCAAGGGGATGCGAGCAACAAAGAACTTTGAGACACAATGGCAGAGAGGTTCAGTGGTAAAGGGTTTTCCATTGCCAAGCACAGAGGAAGAGGAGTTGAATATGTAGAACCAAAACAACAGAAGTAAAGTGGCTGTAATTGAAAAGATCACTGTCCACACACAGAAGGGAAGTTTCAGTACTGTAGAAAGGGTAGCTGATAGAACACATATTTGTGAAGGTTGTTTTAGAAGGTGATATTAGCTGGGTGTGACATGTCCAACATCAGGACCCTGTTATACTGCCCATCGTACATACATGTTAAGAAAGTGTCCCCATCCGCAGGAGTTTACAACCTAATAGGCAAGACAGGCAAAGGGTAAAAGAAAGCAATACATCGTATAAGCAGAACATTGGAATCAAAAGCACAGAGCTTATGCAACTTGCTCAAGCTCACACATGAAGTCTGTGGCAGAATCTGCAATTATTATTATTAGTTATTTGTATTACTGTATAGGCCTCAACCAAGATCAGGGCCCCATTATGCTAGGCATTGCAAACACATAGTAAAAGACAGTCCTTTTCCCATAGCCCTTACAATATAAACAGATAAGGGAGACGAAGGGTGGTCAGAAGGAAGTATTTGTATCCACATTTTATAGATGGAGAGTGAGGTATTGTGGTTAAGTAATTTTCCTAGGTAAAAAAACGTCTGTAGCACACCAAGGACTTGATCTGTTTGAATCTCCTGTCAGTAGCTTAACTACAAAGCCAGTCTTCCTTTCCAATCATATCTTCTTTTCAAGAAGGCATCAGAGAAGAGTTTGCTACAGGAAACATCTTAATATTTTTCAGACTCGAGGAACATGGGCAGATAGATTGGCAGATGCATATGTTATTTTCAGGAGCACGTAATGTAATAGATCTATTAAGACTTACATATGGCTCTAATACAAATCCATTGAGCAAAAGGAGTGCTTATTTTCAAAAAATGATATACAACAGTATCTAAATGTAGTATTTTCCAGCAGTGTTTATGTATTGTCTCTACAACTATTGTGGTATAAAATAACACAAATGAAACAGCCAGGGAGCAGACACAACTGTCATTTATTGCATTTTTTCTTCTTTTCCTGGCTGGCCCTAAATAATGACTGTAATTTGCACTGAAAAGCAATTGCAACTAGATTTAACTTCAACTTCAGATTGTCTGTAAAGCATCTAGCACGCTGTAAATGCACACTATATATAATGCATTATATAAACAATATAATATAAACAATTAATCATACTAAGTAAAGATGTTGGGATTTTTTGGATTCAGGTGTGTATATGTACAGATGGAATCTAATACTCCTAGATAGCAACCATGAAAAAACAGGACAGGGGTTGAGGGGATAATAGGTACCTATATAAGAAAAAGTGCCCAAAAATGGCACTGTCCCTTTAAAAAGGGACATCTGATAGTGGTCACCCTATCCTGGACTAGATTACTTTGCACTATTTAAAGGACTTTGCAACAGTGCATACATTTCAGACTTGGAGCTTGCAAAGGTTACGATGAACCAATATTCCATCACCAGTAGCATAGAACAAGATGATCACAAGCAAACAAGTAAAGGACAGAAAAGGCAAACAGGCTGTGGGAGTAAAATAATCAGGAATATGTGCTGGAATACAGAGCTTTTCATGTCTAGGTCACTGGGTAAAGTCTGATCTAGGTTAGTAGCAAACAACTGATGGAAATTAAGTGACCTCTGTGAAATGAGTTGGTCTTATTCCAGTTCCTAGTATACGTGTTCACATCACAAACACAATTTGTCTATAATTGACATCCTTACTGACATCAGCAGATAGGCCAACAAACTACATTCACAGAGAAACTGAATAACCCTTTCAACCTTAGTGGTCCCAGTTCAGTGTTAAGACACATTGGTGGGACATGCTAGGAAGGCTTTCACTGCTGTCAGCCGAGCTGTGGCTGAACAATTGAGAATGACTGTTCAGTCTTGTTAATTCAGTAACTTTCACAGATGTGATGTTGTTGGGAAGGGATAGGCAGGTAGAAGCAAGAATTGAATTAGGTTAAAAGGGCTTACAAAAAAGGTGTTAGTATTAAGACTCATTTATCAGAGATTGAAAAGTCAGGATATATAAACTTGAGTATCTGTAGAACAGTGATAGTTTAGTTGAGAGCAAAGAAGAAAACAACATTGAATCTTGCAGCACATTGTGTGGAACAAAAACTTTCCTGAATTAATATAATTTATGGAGACCAATATAAAATGATTTATCTGGAAAAACCAACAGTCAACCAAATAAGTGAAGGGTCTGAGCAGGCTGACCAGAATATTCAAGACAGTTTGGTTGTACAAGATCAACCAAATGCTCTACTGGAGGGTAAGTCAGATGAATTGAAGACCAGAGTAAACAAGTTTCCCCTTGCTTCAAGAATAGATGGATCTAGGACTTAGGCAAATCAAATGAACTAAAGACCACAGGAGTTACCAGAGTAAGCAAGTTTCAGACAGGTTCCAAGCAGGGACATGTGCTATAGATCTAAGAATTTAGTTCATCAAGGCTGGTAATGATGCACTTCTTCACTGTGACTCCTTTCTGCTTGCTCTGAGAAAAAGTTTATCTAAGCTTCAGAAAGTCCCAGTGCTTGATGAGATTTTTTTCTTTCTTTCAGCAGATACACACATTCCTTTACTCTAGGAGCAGCGTCTTGCAGTCCATTTTAATTCTAAACTACTGGAAGGCTAACTCAGTGCACTGCAATAGCCCCATCTTAATGTCAGGTGCCCACAAAATGTGAAAAGGTAGGAAAAATGGAGATGGGCAGGGGGTGGTAGGGTAGGGTTACAATACATCCGTATTTTCCTGGACATGTCTGGCTTTTGGTTCTTAAATCGCCATCCGGGAGGAATTTTTAAATATCTAAAAACGTCCGGTATTTTGCCATTATTATTTTTCCCCAAAGAAGAGTTATCATTCAAGAAAAAGAGTACTTGTGGCACCTTAGAGACTAACAAATTTATTAGAGCATAAGCTTTCGTGAGCTACAGCTCACTTCATCGGATGCATTTGGTGGAAAAAACAGAGGGGAGATTGATATACACAATCAATCTCCCCTCTGTTTTTTCCACCAAATGCATCCGATGAAGTGAGCTGTAGCTCACGAAAGCTTATGCTCTAATAAATTTGTTAGTGTCTAAGGTGCCACAAGTACTCCTTTTCTTTTTGCGAACACAGACTAACAAGGCTGCTACTCTGAAAAGAAAAAGAGTGAACGTTGATCATTTGAGAAAGAAAGTGAATGTTTCATGCAGCTGGAAGGGGGGGGGAGGAGAGGGAACGTGGCGACGAGGGGAGGAGGCAGGACAGGGGCAGGGATTTGGGGAAGGAGTTCAGTGGGGCAGGGAGGGAGCGGAGTTGGGGCAGGGACTTTGGAGAAGGGGTTAGAATGGTAGTGGGGAAGGGTTGGAGTTGGGGCAGGACCCGGGAGGGGGAGGCGCGAGCAAATAACCCCTCCCCCCCATGGAGTGTCCTCTTTTTTGAATGTTCAAATATGGTAACCCTAGGGTAGGGGGATACTATTCTACAGTAAGAGGTCTGGAGGAGAGGAGTCAGCTGAAGTAGGACCTCAATTCAGTGAGTCTGCACATCAGAATTTAACTAGAAATCAGTGAGACAGAAATTGAAGAAAGGTCTCGAGCTTCTTTTGAGTGTACATATTTCAGATGAAGATGACAGCAAATCTGTTCAACTAGATATCTTGATAACCAGATTTCTGGTCAATCTTATGTTCATCATATGTTCTTTTAAGGTAGTTAGGTAGTTTTTTGAGAATTTGTAATAGTATTTTATATATATAAACTTTTCACATTCAAAATACTCTGCAAAAAATTATTCATCCATCCAGAGCACCCCGTGAGATAAATTTTATCCCCATTTTACAGATTAAAATGGTTATGCAACTAGTTCAAGGCCACACAGTCAGAGCCAGTGCTGGGATTAACAACTCAGAAGATCCCTGGTCCCTAACCCCTGCACTTATTCAAGTAGATCACACCACCCTAGATAAAGGAGAAGATCTAAATGTACTGCATTTAAAAATATATATATTTAGGCCAAGATTTTCAAAAGTGACTAGTGATTGTGTGTGCCCAACTTGAGACTCCTTAAAGGGGCCAGATATGCAGAGGGTGGGTGCTCAGCACTTTCTGAAAAATCAGGCCCTTTTAAGGTGTCTCAAGTCAGGCACACAAAATCATTAGCTACTCTCAAAAACAGTGGCCTTTTCTGTATTATGTTTGCTGCCTATGTTTTCTTTTCACGTATATGTTCATGTAAATAAGTCTTCTCCTGTTTGTTTATAACCAGTGAGTGCACTGCTGCATTAAAGGTGATAAAGGTTAGTGTTAACATGAAAGCTTCACCTTTGATGAATGTTGCAGAAAGAAAGGCATTACAGGAATTTATCCAGGATGAGCATGTCCAGCACTTAGTAGATACACTGAATAGGCATCAGTGGCAATGAAATGTGAAGATGACCTAAATTATCAGGGCCTAACCAGGACTCATGGGGGAACGTCATTAATGGCATCTGCAGAGTCAGAACACTAGTTTCAGAGGCAGCCAAGCAGCTTCTGATCATGCCAGTTACAAAGACTGATCTGGCAGAGAAAAAGCACGAGTTTCTCAAAGCAACCAGAGACTTTAAAATCCAACGGCTTCTTGAAGTCTAATTCTTTGTTCATTCGCATTGTTTTCTTAAATTTGAAAAAAAAATACCTTAAAGAGAAAAAATATCCCAGAGATAAAATAACCCTGCTTTCCGTCACTTTGTATTTTCTTCTGGTGTCAAAGGCTGTAGAGCTCCAGAAAGGAAAGGAGTATAAAGCAATGCAAACAAGCTGGAAGGAGGAAGGATAAAATGATGTTTCTGGAAAAGCCTACAGGAGTTCCGAATGGAGAAAGATATAAATTGCTGAGTGGTGTTGCATTGCAGCTGTGCCTAACCTATTTTGACCACTGCTATAAAAAAAAGATGCTGCAAAGAACCTCTCACTACTATTTTTATTTAGCAGATTTAAAGCATGAGCTTTTATTTTATGCCAAAACTGCTCAAACTTGGTTGCACACATTTTAGTATCCTAAATGCATAATTAGGCACTTTAAGAGAAGTGGCCCGTTTTTAGAAATGCAGAACACCTGAAAATTGCATTGAATTCAACAGGATAGGTATTCAGCATCTTTCAAAAAGAAAAGGATGAAGTGAGCTGTAGCTCACGAAAGCTTATGCTCTAATAAATTTGTTAGTCTCTAAGGTGCCACAAGTACTCCTTTTCTTTTTGCGAATACAGACTAACACAGCTGCTACTCTGAAACCAGCATCTTTCAAACTCATATCACCTTTACTTAGGTGCTTAAGTATAGATTTATCTTCAGGCACTCATGTTTGAAGATTTCATTCTGTAGGTTTTGGTTCCTTGTGTACAAACTTTCTGTACCTGTGTCCCAGCTGAGTACCCATATCTGACATAAGCAACTCAAGTAGTTTTGTTTGACATGATCTATGTATCTTATTTAATTACCTTAGAGCAATAGCATCAAGTTCTATAGTGACGCCATCAATCTTTTAGCAATACTTGATTACAGAGTGCGAACGAACCGTGTTGATCCATCTGATTAATACATTCCAATACCTTTGCCATTCCTTTATAAATTAAATCTAAAATAAAAAAGGTAGCTGTATTATCTCAAGTGAAGGAGACGATAACGTCCCTTCCTCCCAAGAGACAGCAAGATGTTTAATATTTAAAGTCATGGTGGGAAAACTCATATGATTTACTCTTCTTGGGCCAGATTCTCCATTGCCCTGCACCTTTCAGTCATTTGCATCAATGCAAAATAGGTGCAAATTGCTACTGTTTGTAAATTATATCCATTTTCATCCATTTTCTACTCACTTTCCACTGCTGTAAATGACTACACAGTGCAATGATGCAGTGGAGAATCTGACCACTTAAATCTGAAAAATTGGGCTTGAGATCTTGTAAGAACAGGCTTTTTCATGGTCTTTTCCTGCTGTGGTTTTGTTCCCAGCCAGAAAGAAATATTGGAAACAAAATAAGAAAACAGTTCTGAAGTTCTTGAATTTTGTGTTCTTGATTCTATAGTATTGTAATTCATATTTTACAGTTTGATTCTATACCTAGGCAATGCTGTGGTGAGAGGGTTATTTTCCCAAGCACACTTCCTCTTTAATAACTCAGAAGGTCTAACGAGGGAAAATGTAATCCTAACAAACACAAAAGGCAGCCTAGCAGTCTACCAAACTTGGTGTGCATGTCCAGAAATCCAAAATATTTCCCACAAGTAGCTGAAAATGTCAGCTTAACACCTTTAGAATCTTTAATACCCCCTTTCAATTTTCTGAGAATTTAAGCAGCCTACAGTTTACAGGTAAAACAAGAAAATAATATGTTACTTACATCGTTCTGATCATCTTTTGCATTGTAATAGATGATATCATTATTCTGTGGAGAAAAAAAGAAAAGAAATCATTCCATTAATTGAAAAGTGATGATGAACATAGAGGTCCATGGGCTAAAGTAAACCTGAATATATACATTTAAGGGTTGATCCTGAATTTTGTGAACACCGCTGTTAATTTCCCAGCCCTTAGTTAGTTCTGTCTTCTTTGTGAACCAACAGATATGACAGAGAAATGTCATTTATTTAGCACTTCTTTCCTGAAAATTTATAAAAGGTATATCAACAACAACTGGAAGAGTATAAGCTATGGTGGGGGGGAAAACCTGCTAATGGAAGACTTCTGAGAGCTATTTGTTTTAAAGATATATGAAGATAATACATGCAACAAAACAACCTATCAGGCAACAGACATGATAACTCACTAACTTTACAAATGTAAGTGGGTTATTAAGTCTTTCTTGCACATATTTCATTCTTCATGTTGGGTAGTAAAAATAAGCCCTGGGACTATGCATCAGAAGGACAATCTAATTGTTATGGCATACAACAGAATGTAATGCTCCACTGGATGAATTGTAACATTCTAAATCTAACAGGTTTCAGAGTAGCAGCCGTGTTAGTCTGTATTTGCAAAAAGAAAAGGAGTACTTGTGGCACCTTAGAGACTAACAAATTTATTAGAGCATAAGCTTTCGTGAGCTACAGCTCACTTCATCGGAAGTGAGCTGTAGCTCACGAAAGCTTATGCTCTAATAAATTTGTTAGTCTCTAAGGTGCCACAAGTACTCCTTTTCTTTTTGTAAATCTAACAGAGTCATGAACTAGCATAACATTAGCTACTGCTGGAATATCATTCTGAATCTTGATTTACTGATTTCTCAAGAGGGTTAAAAATTGGGAAATTTTCCCATGAAAAATCAGTCACTTTTGTTGTATATCTATCAGTCCTGCAGAATTCTATAATGTGGACATTGCTCACCAATACACTGAGTCTGCTTTCCAATAAATATCACTTTTGTAACATATAACCCTTTGCACTTGTTTACACCCTTCTGCTCCAGGATCTCAAGTGTGCTATGCTAAGGCCCTAAGCCAGTAAAGCACTTAAATACGTGCTTAAAGTTAAGCACATGCTTAAGTATGTTGCTTGTATCAGAGCCAAAATTGCAAGGCAATCATTATTGCCTGAGGTCAACCTCCAGAATCATTGCCATTTGTGCTTTTAATCTCATTTATATTAAATAACCAATTTTACAAGGATATATTTGAACTCTTACTCTTTCTCTAGCTTTCTATCATGCAATAATTGATAACTAAATGAATCAAACTGGGCTCACAAAACTGGGTGACTAGGCAACAAAATGGCAGATGAAATTCAATGTTGATAAATACAAAATAATGCACATTGGAAAACATAATCTCAACTATACATATAAAAAGATGGTGTCTAAATTAGCCTGCTACCACTTAAGAAAGGTCTTGGAGTTACTGTGGATAGTTCTCTGATAACATCCACTCAGTGTGCAGCATCAGTTAAAAAAGCTAACAATGTTGGGAATCATTAGGAAAGAGATAGATAATAAGACAGAAAATATCATATTGCCTCTATATAAATACATGGTATGCCCACATCTTGAATACTGCATGTCGATGTGGTTGCCACATCTCAAAAAAGATATACTGAAACTGGAAAAGGTTCAGAAAAAGGCAACAAAATGATTAGGGTTGTGGAATAGCTTTCATATGAGGAGAAATTAATAAGAATGGGATTTTTCAGCTTAGAAAAGAGACAAATAAGGGGGGATATGATTGAGGTGTATAAATTCATGGTTGATGTGGAGAAAGTAAATAAGGAAGTGTTATTTACTCCCTCTCATAACACAAGAACTAGGGGTCACCAAATGAAATTAATAGGCAGCAAGTTTAAAACAAACACAAGGAAGTATTTCTTCACACAACGCACACTGAACCTGTGGAACTCCTTGCCAGAGGATGTTGTGAAAGCAAAAACTATAACAGGGTTCAAAAAAGAACTAGATACGTTCACAGAGGATAGGTCCATAAATGGCTATTAGCCAAGATGGGCAGGGATGCAAAACCATGCTCTGAAGTGGCCCTCCTCTCTGATTGCCAGAAGCTGGGAATGGACGACATGGGATGGATCACTTGATGATTACCTCCTCTTTTCATTCCCTCTGAAGCACCTGGCATTAGCCACTGTTGGAGGACAGGATACAGGTCTAGATGGACCAATTGGTCTGACCCACTATGGCCATTATGTTTTATGTAAACCAAGTAAATTTCTACATCAATGGTTCTTTTACAGAAATGTATTCTATATATTAAAAGTGTATGAAAAGAACCAAAATGCAAACCCTTATTCACATGCATACCTCTTACTCATACGAGTAACCCAGGCTACTCACATGAGTGAAAATTTGTAGGACCTGGACTCTAAAAGGAAGAAAGACACACCTTTTCCCTCATATACATATAAACATGTGAGACTCATTTGAAGAGGACTAACTACGAGTACAGCAATTTTGAAGTTCCAGGCTAAACACAATTAATTTTTGATAATAATAAAGCCACCATGCTGTGTGGTCTTGGATGACCACAAATTTGTACATGACCACAATGTTTTTACATATTAGTAAGACTTTCCCAGGGGTGAAACTATGATAGTTCACAGCCATGAATTCCTGTTGCACAGCAAGCAATGTAAGTATCTGACAATATAAAAAAACAAATGATGATTAGATTTAGGACCAATTTAGCAATGTCACTTTTCTGGCTGTACAGATTATCCTTATCCTGCCATGCTTTCATTGACCCTATTGTCTTCTCAAGTCGCATTGATTTTGTGTTATCATTTCTGCCATTTCTTTGCTAGTTTTGGATATGAAGCAATTCCTACGGGCATTAAGGGTTGTATACATTACAAATTGAGTTATGTTAGTAATTCCCAAAGATACATCTATTCAACATACTGAAATCCAATGCCTCTGATTTCCAGGTCTGTGCAGAGATTTGGGCAAACACACAGATAAATTAAACATGAATATAAGCATGAGAAAACATCCACTTTCAAATGGAATCAGTACACACATCGCAGTCACTAACTTAAAAGAGGCACACCATTTTGTCTCTTACAAAACAATTCGATAGAGGCAACCCATTGACTCCACTGACTGTAATCTCAATTCACAACTAAGTGAATGTAAGCTGAAGGCAAGCTTCAGGAAGCACTTAATACATTATAGGATCAAGATCTTTCAGTAAGGGGGTAAAGGGAGTAAATTTCAGAGAGAATCCTGTTTTACAGCACATTAATTATTATTTTGTGTTAAACAGTGCCAACTTACTTCTGTAAACCCACTAGTACAGCATATTACACATCAATCTTTAATAGACAGCCTGAAGAGAACAGCAGCCACAGAATAAAACATTTTACTGTTACTGCCAGTTAATTAAGTTACTCCTTTGGATTACATGGTAGAGGCGTATGATCTAAAGATCCTTGGTTCAAATTCCAGCAATGACCCATGAAGAGGATAGTCCTTATTAGTCCTGATCAAAATTGTTTATGGGTGGAAAAATAGTTTCTTGACAAAGAGCTTCCCTGCCACCACTGAAAAAAATATTGCTTTCCACAGAAAAATGTTGACTTTTTGAAAAAAATGTACACTCCAAAACCCAAAATTTTCAGCTTAATCAAATTTTAAATTTTGATTCAGAAATGACCCAGGATGCTCAAGGGATTTGTGATTATGTGCCTTGTACATTCCTCCCTGACTCTTTTTCACTCTGGGGGGGCTCCCAAGCCAGACTACGTAGTCCAGCAAGAGGGGAGACTGCAGTGTTTCACATAGGAGAATGGAGTCATGAAAAACCCAAAACTACAACAGCACCATGGCAGCATTTCCAAATTAAAAAAATCAGCTTTAGGCCAAAAAATACACATTTTCTTTTCAGAACTTCATATAATATAGGAAGACAAAGTGTTATCAGTATGGTTTAAAAAAAAAAACAGTTACCAAGCACAACAGAAAGAGTTCTCGAATCCATACAGAGCTAAACTTGTGCTGGCTCTCCTCATCACTGTATTTGCCAAAGAGATGTTATGAGATTATGAATGGGAAAGGAGACATCCATATCAAAAATCACCATTAAGAAGTGTCCCATACTATGAAAATATTTGAGAATCCTT
Organism: Dermochelys coriacea; assembly: GCF_009764565.3. NCBI lineage: Eukaryota > Metazoa > Chordata > Testudines > Dermochelyidae > Dermochelys > Dermochelys coriacea. Next base: position 333,257,046 of record NC_050068.2, read on the forward strand.
GCTTTATAGAAAAAACAACAAGGAGTTCTTGTGGCAGCAGAGGGGAAAAAGTAACATTCAAAAACCAGTAGGAGAACACTTCAATCTCCCTGGACACTCAATAACAGACATAAAAGTGGCTATCCTTCAACAAAAAAAACTTCAAAAACAGAATCCAACGAGATACTGCAGAACTGCAATTAATTTGCAAACTGGACACCATCAAATTAGGCCTGAATAAAGACTGGGAGTGGATGGGTCACTACAAAAAGTAATTTTCCCCTCTGCTGATACTCACACCTTCTTGTCAACTGTTGGAAATGGACAATGTCCACCTTGACTGCACTGCCCTGCCCTTGTTAGCACTACAAAAGTAATTTTCCTCCTTTGATATTCATCCCTTCTTGTCAACTGTTGAGAATAAGCCACTTCCACCTTAATTGAATTAGCCTCGTTAGCACTGACCCCCCCCCCCTTGGTAAGGCAACTCCCATCTTTTCATGTGCTGTAATATTTATATTGCTTTCTGTATTTTTCACTCCATGCATCTGATGAAGTGGGTTTTAGCCCACGAAAGTTTATGCCCAAATAAATTAGTTAGTCTCTAAAGCGCCACAAGGACTCCTCATTGTTTTTGCTGATACAGACTAACACGGCTACCACTCTGAAACCTTGCTTTATAGAGTCACGTAATAAAGCACTGGAATCAATTACTGCACAAGTTATACTGTAGTAGGATACTGTATGAATAAATTAACATAGAAAATAAATTGAAGTGTTTTAAATTATTACATTAAATTCATATTTATCTGTTTATATATTCAACATCGCTGCCTTCACATCATCTTTTTCTACATCTTCTGTTCTATTTTAAATAAAATGCTGCCAAAGCAACCTAGAAGAGGTGAAGTGTAATGTCATTGTTGACCACAGTAATCCTGACAGTAATGAAAAACACCAGGAAATATGTGGATATGTAGGAAATGGGGGAAACGCACACACAACAAAACAGGGGAAATGCCCCCCAAACAAATTTCTGGTTTCCTTCCTCTTGCTGCTATATATCACATCAACCTTGTTTTGAACACAAAGATTAGAGATGGGCACAGTTTTTCAGACAATTTTTTTTTCAGTGAAAAATATAGATTCTGCAACAACAAAACATTTAATTAATTCATGCACATTTTCCCAATTTGCTTTGGTTGAAAAAGCTACTTTTAAAAATGTTTCATTTTGACATTTACAGAATAAATTGTTTCTGGTTTTCAGTTCAAAAGGATTTTTTTTCTTTCAAAGTTTCCTTTAATTTTAGAAACATTTTAAAATAGTCAAAATCTAAATGTTTAGCTTTATCAAGGGTTCATAAATGCAGGTACAATTTGCAATTCTAATCCTACAATGTACAAAGCAGGGTAAGAGTCATTGGGCCTTCACTGGGCCCCATGGACTTCTCTCAACAGGAAGCAGAGAGAACACAACAGTTTCTTAATACCTTTAGTCAGGCTCCACCATATTAGCTTGTCTCCTTCGAGCAAAGTGATGTACAGTCATTTTTTTTCTTGACTGCACAGTTTGATCATTTAACTGTTTTAAGACTATGTCCACCTACCTATGTTGAGATCATTTTATGTCACAAATCAGTCCCAAATATTTAGCAAATAAACAGTACATGTATGCAAATTTTGGGAACCATATACTTTAGTACCTAGTAAAATGTTACTGAATTATACTGTTTTGGCTCTCTTCACATGGACATATCAAAATGGTTGAGCAAGAAAAGCTGAAATGGCCTGTTAAATGTTTAGGAAATGTCCATCACTACTTCTTTTATTAAGTGTTGGTAAAACACATCTGGTTTATTTGCTGCCATCCTGTGCAGATAAAGAACTATTCTTCCTGTTTCCTTTAGGATCATTATGATTCAACACCAACTTAATGGGCCCTAAGAGAAATAAGCTATCTAGCCTCAGTTCAGTACCTTTCTTTGTCTAACATATACTTGTCAGGCACAGTTACACTTGGCACAAAAAGAAAGCTAGATGTGACCTACAATAAAGACTAAATTACTCCATCTGTAACTCGTGGTGTCTCTAAACAAAGTATTGCTGGGTAAAAAAGGTTGTCTATCTCATAAATAAAAAACAGAGCCAACCATTACAATTAATTAGTTTTCTAATAATGCTTTAAAAGTCTTATTTAGGTTAAATTTCAGACAGGCAAAATAAATAAGAAAAAAAGAATATCAGCTAATAACATTTTCCCCTTAATCTTTGAGTTAAAACGCTGATTTGCCTCCTGTCTCTACAGCCAACTTGCAAAAGCACAATAATTTCATAAAATAAAAATGGCTAAATATACAGGAAGTAACGTGAAAATTACTCAGTTTCTAAGAAACAGGAGAAAATCAGGTTGATCTTGTTTCAAAAACCAGGAACCTTAAGAAGAAAAAAACAGCTATTTTTAATGTGATTATTGGGTAAATCATAAAATCTTAGAACCAGAAGGGACCTCGAGAGATCATCTAGTCCAGTCAAGGCAGGACTAAGTATTATCTAGACCATCCCTGACAGATGTTTGTCTAACCTGCTCTTAAAGTCACCAATGATGGAGATTCCACAACATCCCTAAGGCAATTTATTCCAGTGCCTAACCACTCTGACAGTTAGGAATTTTTTCCTAATGTCCAACCTAAACTGTCCTTGCTGCAATTTAAGCCCATTGCTTCTTTTCCTATCCTCAGAGGTTAAGAACCACAATTTTTCTCCTTCTTCCTTGTAACAACTTTTATGTACTTGAAAACTGTTATCATATTCCCTCTCAGTCTTCTCTTCTCCAGACTAAACAAACCCATTTTTTCTTCAATATTCCCTCATAGGTCACATTTTCTAGACCTTTAAACATTTTGTTGCTCTTCTCTGGACTTTCTCCAATTTGTCCACATCTTTCCTGAAATGTGGAGCCCAGAACTGGACACAATACTCCAGTTGAAGTCTAATCAGCGCGGAGTAGAGAGGAAGAATTACTTCTCGTGTCTTGCTTACAACACTCCTGCTAATACATCCGAGAATGATGTTTGCTTTTTTTGCAAGTGTTACACTGTTGACTCATATTTAGCTTGTGTCAAAACAGTTCAATAAGTTCCCTGTCAAGAGATGATCTCCAGGGGTTGTGTGGGATGTAGTCACTATTGGGTTTTACCTAAACGATATGACATACTCCAGAGGAAGGATCAGTATTTCTAATGTTACATTTCATACAATAATTTATGAAGTATTCAGTTGTTCTAGTTCTGATCCACAGCTTGCGTGAGGACCATTCTGACTATTTTGTGCACCAGGATTGTCTCTAGACCTTACTGAGACCAATACAGGGAACGAACAATGCTCCTGTTATAATGCAGACACTGGAAAATATAATGATGGAGGATTAAAGATGCTGCACATTTCTCATTACATCCATCTTAATAACCACTGCTTTTAAAACTGGAGAATTGGCCCTGTTTTTCCTGTAGGATGCATCTTCAAATTGTTTCTCTGCTCAGATTAATAATGAGGTTACCAATTTGCAGCAAGTGCAGTGTTTTTTTTGTGATGTGAACACCTGCCTACTGTGAAATGAACTGAGATCATTGACTAATGATACCACACACAGGGTGACTGGTTCACTAGAAGGCTTTATGTCAGATTGCCATCATTCCCAAGACCCGTGATCTTTCATATACATCAAACTGTTTATGAGGTGTTAGTGGTCATTGTGTCGCTCAGAAACCTTGGTAATGAACATATATAAATACCTAGACAAGACAGACCTTGAACCCAATGCTTATTATAATGTAAGGAACCTGGGGAATGCATCCAATGAAGTGAGTTGTAGCTCATGAAAGCTTATGCTCAAATAAATTTGTTAATCTCTAAGGTGCCCACAAGTACTCCTTTTCTTTTTGACGAATTAAGGCTTCAGTTTCCAAATCAGACAATACTGGGAGGGCAGTTTCCTGTCAGATGATGGTGCATCCTACATTTCAGTATATGATGATCAATGACAGGATTAAAATTCTGTCATATATACCGAGCATAAATATGCACTACCTAGTAAATCAGACATCAGGAAATTAACACACTGTATTGATAAGTTTGTTGCTGACACCTCCTCTACTGCATGCCATAAGAATGGTCATTGTTACAGGGTTCCTAGATTAAAATGTTTCCTACTTGAAAAGATCTTTCCAGAGCATACACATACACTTTAAAAAGTGTACTTTATTTTAATTTGCATTGTGCTGCTGACAAGTATTTTTTTTAAAAAAGGCTGATTTTGTAAGCTATCACAAAAGTATCTTAGTTCTTAAAGTCAGAGGAAAACTGTTGATGATCTCAGATACCACTGTGTGGTAACTCTTGAAAAAATATGTTTTTTTTTATGCTGACCATAATAATATATCAAGCTATTTATGTAGCCAGAAAATCAGAAATAGAAAAGAGTGACTGTGTTCATCAGCAGCGCTGATTAAGGAACCTTGATAGGTTCCTGTACATTCTGATTTTGCATTAAAATGAGCAACAATTACCTCATGTTAGTATCAGTTTTTGCTGTAATTTAAGTCACAAGCCAGACAGATAAAAATACATTTTTAAAGAAAAATTTAAAAATCCAGATTTAAAAAAAAACATTAATACAGATTAAAAAAATAAATATATATAAAATTAAATTTATAATCTATGTTAAGGCCTAAATTTACTCTATTAATCTATTAAAATTATTTAAATTAAATACAAGAAATAATATTAAGAATCACACATTTGCTGCCAAGTTAAAGAAAGTCAAAGCACTGAACTGATGGATGTCACTCTAAGCATCTGGAATCAGACTTGGTTGAATTGCTAAACCAACTTTTGACAGCAGTAGCAGATGCAGAGAGAATATTCTCTTCATGTCCATTGATTCAAACTGTTCAGTTCAATGTCTCGTTCATTCAAAGTTCATAAACCAATTGGGAGCTGAAAAAGTAAGAAAGCTTGTTTTTCTCTTCCAGGGTATGAATTAAAATTAGGTCAGAGGGTGCAATCTAGTAGTTCTAAAATCTTGCACGACATGGTGACCAGAAAAAAAAATCTGTTAAATTAATTAATTACATACAACACTTACTTTGTTTAATAAATCAGTTAGTTTTAAATGCAAAATATATTTTGATATATTTTTTTTCGTGTATCCAGCACTTTTAAGGTAATTTTATGAAATAACAAAACCTGAAGATTCTGTTTGTATATTTTAACTTAATTTGAATTTCTATCCAAACAGAGTTTGACACAAATCACGCACATACACACACACAAAAAAATAGTAAATATGAAATGTATCATTCTCCATTTTCTAATATAAAACGGATAAAACTTAAGAATCTGAATAAATGTAAGTTAACCTAAGCTATTTTAGGTAAATCTTAAATGTGTATAGTGTATATAGTGTATCTTCCAGGTTAGCAACAACAAGCACCAAATTTTGTGTAAAAGCTACATTTAATTGCAACATGTTTTCATGGCTAGCAACCAATGAGAATCAACCTTTCTTTAGAAAGGTAACTTAAAAAGTATAAATGCAAAACACAATTAAAGTCAATTATTTAAATCAAGGTTTCCTACTTGCTGACTTAAATCATGAATAAAATCACTGATTTAAATCACTTTGATTTATATCAATCCACCCTGGTCACAAACACAGCTCTGTAAAGAACTGTAAAATACACTAACATGATTGTTATTCTGTTCAAACTTTCTCTCTGTAAATGACAATGGAAAGTGGAAATGCATTAGAAAAGAGTCAGGAAAACCCTTCAGTGTCATCAAACTATGGAGTTAAATCTTCTGATAATTTCCCCCATTAGAACTGTTATAAGAAATAGTCTTTTACAACCCTGTCAGGATGATTCTTAATTTCCTACTGTATAAGCTTCCACTGAAAAAATGAAGCATCTACTTTAGATATTCCTTACAATTAGGCAATAGGATAAAACACAAAAGCAGATTAATGTGGTAAAATAAAAGTACTAACTACCATCCCCAAGCCCACAAGGAACAGCTGCCACAACTGAACAAATACCTTCATAATGTCAAAACGTATACTTCAATCAGATTCTTCAGTGAAGTTTCCCCACATAATTGTTGTCTATTCTGACATACTGTAATACTTTTTAATAGCCTGGGCATCTTCACACCAAGATTTCTTATTGTCCAATGTCCTATGATCAAAAGATAATCTCTGTTGAACATTAAAATAATTGTCATTACAATGAGGAAAGCTTGTTAACGTTTTAGGATTTTTTTTTCCTTATTGCAACTGAAGAATTACACCCAGAACTCATTGATACCAAGTGAAGTAATTTTAATGTAAAATCCCAAAGTCCAAACATAACAATCATGTAGGGATGAAAAGAAAAGGAGTACTTGTGGCACCTTAGAGACTAACAAATTTATTAGAGCATAAGCTTTCGTGAGCTACAGCTCACTTCATCGGAAATGCATCCGATGAAGTGAGCTGTAGCTCACGAAAGCTTATGCTCTAATAAATTTGTTAGTCTCTAAGGTGCCACAAGTACTCCTTTTCTTTTTGCGAATACAGACTAACACGGCTGCTACTCTGAAACATGTAGGGATGAAGACTCTGTTACTTCAAAAACATTATTGCCAATAACCTCTGCCACATCTGATTACAGCACCAAGGTGATCACTGTAGCAGTTATCTGAGGCGAAAATGTGTCTTCAGGTGTAAGACTCTGATTTGTGACAAGCCAAAAGTGCTACAGTTAGTGCTCTGGGTCTGTCACAGAGGTTGCGGAAGTCATGGATTCTCTGACTTTCCGTGACCTCCGTGACTTCTGCAGGGGCCAATGTGGTAGACCCTGGGACAGCCACACCAGCTGCTGCTCTGGTAGCCCTCAGCTCTGGTCCCAGGGCAGGCAGAGCCACCATGGTCAACGGCCCCAGGCAGTGGTCCCCCAGGCGGTCACCCAGAGCAGCCACGGTCTGCAGCCCCTGGGCAGCCAGCCGGAGCAGCTGCTGTCCATTGGCCCCAACAGCTGGTGCCCATGGTCCCGAGCATCCCCCAACAATGCCCCCCCACACCCTTCACAGCAACCCTCCCCAAGATTTAATCACAGGTACTTTTAGTACAAGTCATGGACAAGCCACAGGCCGTGAATTTTTGTTTATTGCCCATGACCTATCCATGACTTTTACTAAAAAATCCAGTGACTAAATCGTAGCCTTAGCTGTAGTGTATAGCTTATCTATACTTTAGTTGTATACTATGGTATGTTTACAATACAATGCTCCTGCCAGGGTATATGAGGACAACTGCCAAAACCATAATTTTACATCATAAACCTTTTAAAATTCTGCTGATACAACTAGAATACAATGTTTTGCTCTTGCTATATTCATAAATAAATTTAATATTGATACAACACCACCTGGTAAGTGAGGAACTCGTGTGTTTCTGACTGCAAAATGAAACTACCAAACTGACAATCGTTATCTGTGCACACCTCTTGTCTACAAGTCTCGCGGTGTTCATCCAAATGGCAGCTTTTCTTTCTTCCTGAAGATGAGATTAAACTGAGTGCATTAAGAGTGATATCTGTTTTTAATTGTAAGCAGTAGTCCTGTTCACATGAGAAAATATATTAATCTATTGGCAAAACAAGATTGTGCAACAAGCTCCCACAGGAACAAAGGGCCATCACAAACCAACTAATTTCTGCGAGGTACTGTTATTTTATCTTGCCTTCTCTAACAAATATAAGCAACAGGTGTGGCTGGATTGATGAACAGATGTTACTATATGTTTATATATTTTAATCCAAAACACTACTGCACACACCTCTCCTCCTGGGGAGACCATGAAGGAACAAACACGTGACAGATGTTAGTTCACATTGCTTAATGCACTTAAAGGTGCTCAGATACTATAGAGATGAGCATGTTATAAGAATCAGCATATAGATTGTGGTATATAGAAGAGAATAATTGGTAAAATGCTATGTATTCAGCAACCATTTATATGTATATGGAATTAATACTTCAAGGACATTGCAATGTTTAAACAGCAAAGATTCTGATCTCAGCTACACAGGTGTAAATGCAGAATTGTCCCCAAAATGTTACTTGAGACTTAGTGATGTAATTAGCACCATAACATGAATAATTTCAAAGAAACAGCATCATCTTGATTTTAAAAATGATTCATATCAAATACCTAAATTTTCTAAAGCTTCACCCTTTCAATAAGATAAACCAAAATTTAAAAATTCTACATTAAAATATTTTACACCAATTTTTCTACCTCCTCCCTCCCCCGCTTTTTTAAAACAAGGTCTTTTCAGCACAGAACCGTGAGCAAACTTCAGCATTACTACAATTAATGTGCTCAGCCCCTGACTCCTCTCATCTGTCCACACACTGCCCTTCAGATCTCTTTTGTTTCAGTGGCTTCACCATATCATGTAACTTTTAATGGGTCTGATAGCAAGCCCATTTAAGTTATTGGAATGGCTTCAAAGGGCTTTGGAACAGGCCCTGTGTGTACATACAATAAGTATTTGTTATGACCTGGAGGTTACAAGTTACAGTATAGTAATGTCCAATATTTTTAAGCTCCAACTTTCTACAGCCAGCCCCTCCCAGAATAGATAGGCAGCCAGGAAATCCTAGCATCTCTCTCTCCTGATGTGCACCTTGATGGTGGAAACTTCCACATCAGTGCATCCTTGCTGCCCCCACTACACCTCCCAGCCAGGCCTCAGTGTTCTTGGCTCCACTGTAAAGAAACAGAAAAGCTTTTCATCTTACAAACTCTTATCTTAGCAAAAACTATCTTTAGAAGAAGACTCACAAATGCAAAATGACAGGGATAAAGTAGATTTTCTATGAGAAGCAGTGGCTTTAATAAAAGATTTCCAAGTAAAGTGAGTTACAGCTCACTCACTCTCTGTAGTCACTACTACAATCCCATAAATTAAGCACATGGCAAAATGGGCTGAGGGGATGGACTCTCTTACTCTGTTTTATTCAGACACTGTAATTCCACAAACTAGCTCCCCAAACTGCTAATCTTTTGATCACAGTGACAGAGCATAAACAACCTGGTGTGAGTTTTTTGTTTCTTGTTTTTTAACATGACAAAATGCAATTGATTACAAAGAAGATTTCCCTATCATAAGTGTATGCAGAAAATGGTATTCTGATTCTAATTGCCAAGCTCACAGATAGCTGTGACAAGCTCACATGGAGAAAGCTTCTAAAAAATAATGGACAATGCTCTAAAACCATTAATCTTTATGAAAACTAATTCATGTGTCTGCTACTGCTCTGCTAACAAGCAGCAAGCGCTGGAGCAAGATGGTGAAATACTGCTGTATTAGTCAATCGATGAACAGATTTGAATTAGAAAATAAACAGATGACTGTATACTCTCTTCTCTTCCCTTCAGTGGTGCTCCAGCCTATACAATAAGGGTGTATTCTTAAGTAGATTGTTCAATATAAAATGGCCTCACTGAATTAAATGGCAGGGTCCTTTGTCTGACTTGATGAAGGTGAGTTTCTCCCCCTCTCCTCTTTAATAACCAGGGAGCCTTCGAGGAGGCTGGTAGAAAGGGGGCCATTTCCCCTTTAAGATACCAGCCCCAGGGTTATCTGCTCCATATAAGAAGCAGGAAACAACCAGGGTCAGCTGGACCAGGTTGTGGAGAAATACAGGGTTTGTCATAATCCAGTGTAGCTCCTTGACCAATCTGTCAGTGAGAGGAAAATAAATTCCCTCCCAGCCCTTTAGGCAAGACAAAATGGGCTTTTTGTTTTACCCACAGTGGGTTTGGGACCTAGGAATGTAGGAAGGCAGGGGTGGGGATAGGCTACCACAGTGGTCACCAACCGGTAGATCGCGATCATGGAGCCTCTGACAGCTGATCTTAGTCTCAGTCACTGAGACTGAGATCGTCAGAGACTCCATGATCAACCAGTCGATCAACAGTCTGGCGGCACAGGCTCCCTGCCTGCCTTGGCCCCACACTGCTCCCAAGCGGCTAGAATGTCCGGCAGTGGCTCCTTGGCGAAGGGTGTCTCTGTGCCCTTCCCTCATCTGCAGGCCCCACCCCTGCAGCTCCCATTGGCTGGGAACTGTGGCCAATGGGAGCTGTGCGGGCGGTGCCTTCGGATAGGGGCAGCACGCGGAGCCACCTGCCCCTCCTTACCCAGGAGCCTCTGCTGGACATGCCAGCCTCATCCGGGAGCGGCATGGGGCTAGGGCAGGCATGGAGCCTGCCTAGCCCCACTGCACCACCTCTGGGAGATGCCTGAGGTAAGCTGCCCCCGGCCGGAGCCTGCACACCAAACCTCTCCTGCACCCCAACCCCATGCCCCAGCCCTGCATCCCCCTGCACCCAAACTCCTTCCCAGAGTCTGCACCCCACAACCCCTCCTGCTCTCCAACTCCCAGCCCGAGCCCTGAGCCTCCTCCTGCACCCCACACTCCCTCCTGCACTCCAACCTTCTCCCAGAGCCAACACCCCCAACCCCTGTGCACCACAAACCCCTGCCCCAGGCTCAGCCCAGAGCTCCTCCCAGACTCCGTCTCAGTCCAGTGAAAGTGAGTGAGAGTACGGGAGAATGAGCGATGGAGGGAGGGGGGATGGAGTGAGCAGGGCAGGGCCTCAGGGAAGGGACGGGGCAGGGCAAGGGTGTTTGGGTTTGTGCGATTACTGTTACTTCTACATTTTCTTTGAGGTAGACTTAAGTTCAAAGAGTGATCAAGTTCTTAAAAAGTTTGGAGACCACTGGGCTAGCATGTCACAACTCATTATGTAAGCTTGTGGTGGATGTCCAGTACAAATACTCCATAGGGAATGGATATACTAATCAAATAAAATGGATTAGCAAAGGATTTAAAGGAGGTATTTTTTTAAAGGAGCAGAGAAAAGGGGTTTGGGGCTCTTACAACTGATACAGCAGGGAGTCAACCCTCCAGTCTTTTATAGCCCTCCTTATTCCTCATATTGGGTTGGCAGGCCCCAGCAGTGGGTTGGCTGGGACCAGGATGGATAAGGGGAAGGGCTGGCAGCCCCCCAAGTATATGGAAAGGATTATGGAATTACCTGCACTGTACAATTTTATACGCTGGGTATTCCCAGATATTTAAAGAATAAAATTGCAGCTTATTTAAAATCACATCTAGTGCCTCCTGTCTTTCTTCGACATTGCCAGAAAGTAGCATTTACAGCTGGTTATTGATCATCGGGTTTATTCCTACCCTTCTGTTTCCCAAAATCAACAGCAACAGTACACCAAATGTGCCAAATTTAGTGGCAACAACAAATGGTGATCTCAGTTGATTAGAAAGGGTTGCCAGGTATCTGGTTTTTGACTGGAACACTGGGTTGAAAAGGGACCGTGGCGGTTCCTGTCCATACTGATGACTGGACCATTAAAAGTCCAGTTGGCAGGCTCCCTACCTGGCTCTGCATGGCTACAGCAGTCAGAGTCCTGCCTCTGCCCCAGGCACCGGCTCCACAGCTCCCACTGGCCAGAAACCACAGCAAATGGGAGCTGTGGTGGTGGCACCTATGGGCAGAGACAGCATGCAAAGCCACCTGGTGTCTGCCTAGGAGACAAGGGACATGTCGCCGCTTGTAGAAAGCCGCTGAGGTGAGCGATGCCTGGAGCCGGCACCCCTCACTTCTTCCTGCACCCCAACCCCCTGTCCCAGCCTGGAGCCCCCTCCCGCACCAAACTTCCTCCCAGAGCTTGCACTCTGCACTCCTTTCTGAGCCCCCTCCCACATCCAAACTCCCTCCTGTAGCCCACACCCCAAACCTCTCATTTCTAGCCCCACCCTGGAGCCCGCACCCTCAGCCAAAGCTCTCACCCCCTCCTGCACCCCAACCCCCTGCCCCAGCTCAGTTAAAACGAGCAAGGGAGAGATAGTGGCAGAGAGCGACAGAAGGAGGGGTGATGGAGTGAGCGGGGCGGGGCCTCGGAGAAGGGGCAGGGGTGGGGCATAGGTAAGAGGCAGGGCAAGGGTGTTCGGTTTTGTGAAGTTACAAAGTTGGCAACCCTATTCAACTCCCATTGCAGTCAATGGAAGTCTCTTGGATCAGACCCAAAATGAGCGCAAGAAGGCCTTCTCCCAGGCAGATCTCTGGCCTTGAACTTATTCAGCTTTCTGTCACTTTTCATCTAAACGTTTCATAGGACTGTGTCAATTTCAGCAACATTTTTGATGGTTAAAAGTTGAAAATAATAGTTTTGGCTGTCTCATTTTGATAATGTAAAACATTTTCTTTTGATAAGGTAAATGTTTCCATTCAACTTCAACATTCCGATTCCTTTTGTTTCAAGTTTTATATTCTAATAATTTATTAATATATATTGGCTGTCAATTAATCACAGTTATCTCAAGTAATTAACTCAACAACATGATTAAAACAAATTAACATGATTAAAAATTAATCAAAAATTAACAGAACAGAATTTGGCCGTCATATACCAATTATAGGCCTGAGACAAAGGCCATTTAAATCAGTGGAAGGACTCCTTAAAACTTCCATTGAGCTCTGGATGAGGCCCAATGTGCCTAACATTCATTTAAAAATCATTCTCTTTTTTTCTGGAAAGATTTAAAATTGTATTCTGGTTTATACCACCACTTAAAGTCTATCCATTGAGTTATTTACAAATGTAAAAATGTTATACTGCAGCTGGAGCTGATGTATTGCTAGCGCTGTAGCTAGCTAAATTAGAATGAAGATTAGAGAGAAGCTATCAAATCTCTCTACTACCTCTAAAGTATTCCAAAAAGGTAATGAAATTCAGGCCATTTCAGACCACATATTCTTTTCCAACTGTTTGTCTCAACCACATACAAATGTAACTGGCATAATCACTTAATTATTGTAATGTGGCTCTCATGAGATAAATCTTACCCTCGTGGTAAGATTGATTTAAATGATTTTTTTAAATCTCTAAGATGTATCACAATGACAACTAGAGTACAGGTGGGCAGATGCCAGGTTTAAGGAATATCGAAAACTCACCTAGTTAATAAGAAACAAAAACAATCATACTTATTCAGCTTTGACATCTATTATGTGTATACCCTGCCTACAATCACTGGAATAAAATAACATTTAATGGAATGTACAGTATTTCAGCACCACAAGGTAACTACTGAGTGTGTATAAGTACAACTGATTTTATTACTTAATACAAAAATGGAGTTAAAGATGACTTTTTTGGTTAGTCTAATGAATTAAGCCAGGGAAACTGAGAGATGTTAAGTAACAAAGGTCTGTATCATTAATCATATATTAATGATAGTTATATTTTTTGTCCAGATTAACAATTTCATTGTACTGGTACAAAATTGGTACCAATCACTTATTACCTTTGTAGATCTGTTTTTAGGTTTCCAAAATAGTTATATTTTATACGTAAACTTAAATTTAAAATGTTTATTCTTATAACTTTCCTTTCTTTAGACCTAATAGAAGTTCTTCCCTGCAACTCAGTTTGAAGAGGGGAAGAGAAAAAAAAAAAAAAGAGTGGGAAGATACTAAAACCCACAGATTCTCCAATACTAAGATGTAATAAAACTAATGGCGGTAGAGATTTTCTTTTAATTTTTCCAGTTCTGCAACAAAACAAAACAAAACCCCACAAACAAAACTACTGAATACTTTATCTTTGGGAAGTGGAAAAGAGTAAGGCCTGGTCTACACTACGAGTTTATGTTGGATTTAGCAGCATTAAATCCGAATTAACCCTGCACCCATCCACACAACGAAGCCATTTTTTCGACATAAAGGGCTCTTAAAACCGATTTCTGTACTCCTCCCCAATGAGGGGATTAGTGCTGAAATCGACATCGCCGTTTTGAATTAGGGTTATTGTGGATGCAATTCGAAGGTATTGGCCTCTGGGAGCTATCTCACAGTGCACTATTGTGACCGCTCTGGACAGCACTCTGAACTTGGATGCACTGGCCAGCTGTGCAGGAAAAGCCCTGGGAACTTTTGAATCTCATTTCCTGTTTGGCCAGGCGAGCTCATCAGCACAGGTGACCATGCAGTCCCAGAAACGAAAAAGAGCTCCAGCATGGACTGAATGGGAGGTACTGGATCTGATCACTGTTATGGGGAGAGAAATCCGTGCTATCAGAACTACATTCCAAAAGACAAAAAGAAAAGGAGTACTTGTGGCACCTTAGAGATTTAAATTTGTTAGTCTCTAAGATGCCACAAGTACTCCTTTTCTTTTTGCGAATACAGACTAACACGGCTGCTACTCTGAAACCTTCCAAAAGACAAAATGCCAAAACATTTCAAAAAATCTCAGAGGCCATGAGAGACAGAGGCTATATCAGGGATGCAACACAATGCCACGTGAAACTTAAGGAGCTCAGACAAGTGTACCAGAAAACCAAAGAATCAAATGGACGCTCTGGGACAGAGCCCCAAACATGCCGCTTCTATACTGAGCTGCATGCAATTTTAGGTGGGGCTGCCACCACTACCCCACCTCTGTCTGTGGAGTCCGATGATGGGGTACTCTCCGCCATGGCTGAGGATTTTGCAGATGGGGAATATGAGGAGGAGGACGACGACGAGCTTGGGGAGAGCACACAGCACACCGTTCTCCCTGACAGCCACGATCTTTTTATCACCCTGACTGAAATACCCTCCCAACCCAACGAAGCCGGGGAAGGGACCTCTGGTGAGTGTACCTTTTTAAATATAATATATGTTATAAAAGCAAGTGTTTTTTAATGGTTAAGGAGCCTTGAGAACTTGGGATGCATTCGTGGCCAGTACTGCTAATGGAAAAGTCTGTTAACGTGTCTGGGGATGGAGCGAAAATCCTCCAGGGACATCTCCATGAAGCTCTCCTGGCGGTATTCTAAAAGCCTTTGCAGAAGGTTTCTGGGGAGAGCAGCCTTATTCCGTACTCTATGATAGGATACTTTACTACGCCATGCTAGTAGCAAGTAATCTGGTATCATTGAATGACAAAGCGTGGTAGCGTATGGTCCCAGTGTTCGCTAGCATTCAAGCAACATCTGTTCTTTATCTCTCTGTGTTATCCTCAGGAGAGTGATATCGTTCATGGTAACCTGGTTGAAATAGGGGAATTTGATTAAGGGGACATTCAGAGGTGCCCTGGGCTGTTTTCCTGTGGATGAAAAGAAATCCTCCCCGCAGTTAGCCACGTGGGGAGGTGGGGCCCATTGGTGCTGAGCTGTTCGCGTCTGGCTAGCAGGGGGGAGGGGAAAAGCAATCATCCCAGAGAATTGGATGTGGGGAGGGGGTTAGTTTGGTTTCTGCTACTGCATGTTAACAGGAAAACTTCAGCATTAAATGGACAACTCAACGGGCTTTGCTTGGTATGGGAAAGGAAGGGGCTGCTGTTATGAAGGTTGCAGAAGTCGAAAGACTATGGCTTACCATGGCCACCTGCAAGCTAAATTTTGTTGCCCGGCCCTGCATGTGTGATCTCTAACACCAAAGCCGCAGGCACTCAATATAAGATGCAAAATGCGACCTTGTACCAAAATCACATGTGCTATGTAATGTGAATAGCGTTGTTCACCATGAAAGAGTATAGCCATTGTTCTGTAAAATGTATCTTTTTAAATACTTCACTCCCTTTTTTTTCCTCCAACAGCTGCAAATGTTTCAAGCCTCCTTCCTCCATCCCAGAGGCTATCTCAGATAAAGCGGCGAAAAAAACGCACATGCAATGACATGTTCTCTGAGCTCATGCAGTCATCCAGCACTGACAGAGTTGTGTGGAGGGACACAATAGCAGAGTACAGGACGGTGGCCGATGAACATGAGGAGAGGTGGCGGCAGGAAGATCAGAGGAGGCATGAGGAAACACTGGGGCTACTGCAGGATCAAACAGACATGCTCCGGCGTCTGGTGGAGGTTCATGAATGGCAGCAGGATCACAGACTGCCGCTGCAGCCCCTGCTTAACCACCCCTCCGTCCTTCCCAAGTTCCATAGCCTCCCCACCCAGACACCCAAGAACACGGGGTGGGAGGCTCCGGGCACCCAACCACTCCACCCCAGTGGACAGCCCAAGCAATAGAAGGCTGGCATTCAACAAGTTTTAAAGTGGCCTTTTCCTTCCCTCCTACCCTCCTCCCACACTCCACCTGGGCTACCTTGTGAGTTATCTCCCTATTTTTATAATTAATTAAGAAAGAATACATGTTTTTTAAATGATAGTGACTATTTCCTTTGCAAGCAAGCTGTGATCGAAGGGGGGACGGTGGGTGGCTTACAGGGAATTTAGAGGCAACCAAGGGAGTGGGTTTTCATCAAGGAGCAACAAACAGAAGTGTCACACAGTACCCTGGCCAGTCATGAAACTGGTTTTCAAAGCTTCTCTGATGCGCAGCACTTCCTACTGTGCTCTTCTAACTGCCCTGGTGTCTGGCTGCGTGTATTCAGTGGCCAGGCAATTTGCATCAACCTCCCATCCAGCCATAAATGTTCCCCCCTTACTCTCATGGAGACTGTGGAGCACACAGCAAGCAGCAATAACAATGGGAATATTGGTTTCGCTGAGGTCTGAGAAAGTCAGTAAACTGCACCAGCGACCCTTTAAATGTCCAAATGTACACTCTACCACCTTTCTGCACTTGCTCAGCCTATAGTTGAACAGCTCCTGACTACTGTCCAGGGTGCCTGTGTACGGCTTCATGAGCCAGGGCATTAAGGGGTAGGCTGGGTCCCCAAGGATAACTATAGGTATTTCAACATCCCCAACAGTTATTTTCTGGTCTGGGAAGTAAATCCCTTCCTGCAGCCGTTTAAACAGACCAGAGTTCCTGAAGACGAGAGCGTCATGAACCTTTCCCGGCCATCCCATGTTGATGTTGGTGAAATGTCCCTTGTGATCCACCAGTGCTTGCAGCACCATTGAAAAGTACCCCTTGCGGTTTATGTACTGACTGCCCTGCTGATCCAGTCCCAAGATAGGGATATGTGTTCTGTCTATAGCCCCATCACAGTTAGGGAATCCCATTGCAGCAAAGCCATCTAGTATGACCTGCACATTTCCCAGAGTCACTACCTTTGATAGCAGCAGCTCAGTGATTGCGTTGGCTACTTGGATCACAGCAACCCCCACAGTAGATTTGCCCACTCCAAATTGATTCCCGACTGACGGGTAGCCGTCTGGCGTTGCAAGCTTCCACAGGGCTATTGCCACTTGCTTGTGAACTGTGAGGGCTGCTCTCATCTTTGTATTCTTGTGCTTCAGGGCAGGGGAAAGCAACTCATGAAGTTCCATGAAAGTGCCCTTACACATGCAAAAGTTTCGGAGCCACTGCGAATCATCCCAGACTTGCAACACTATGCGGTCCCACCACTCTGTGCTTGTTTCCCGGGCCCAGAATCAGCGTTCCATGGCATGAGCCTGCCCATTAACACCATGATCTCCAAATTGTGGGGGAACGCTGTTTCAGAGAAAAGTGTGTTCATGTCCTCATCACCGCGCTGCCGTTGCCTCCTTGCCTGGTTTTTCAGGTGCTGGTTCTGCATACACTACACGATAATGTGCAAGGTGTTTACAATGGTCATAACTGCTGTGGTGAGCTGAAAGGGCTCCATGCTTGCTGTGCTATGGTATCTGCTCCTGCTCGGGCAATCCAGGGAAAAGGGCGCGAAACGATTGTTTGTCATTGCTCTGACGGAGGGAGGGGCGACTGACAACATGGCTTACAGGGTTGGCTTACAGGGAATTAAAATCAACAAAGGGGGTGGCTTTGCGAGAAACAGAATGGCCCCCTCAAGGATAGAACTCAAAACCTCAAGGATAGAACTCAAAACTGGGTTTAGAAGGCCATTGATTTCACAGAGGGAGGAGAAAATGAATACAAAATATCTGGTCTATTTCTTGTTTTGATCCGCTTCATCTATCTTTATGCATCTTGCTGGCAGTAGATGGTGCAGTACGACCGCTAGCCATCATCATCTCCTGGGTACTCAGCAGAAGACGGTGCAGTATGACTGCTAGCCATTGTCTTCTCCTGGCTGCTGATTAAAAGACAGTGCACTGCCAGTAGGACTGAATCGCCATGAGACAAAACTTAAAAGGGAAATGACCTGGCTGAGTCACTCCCATGTTTGCCCAGGCGCCCCTGACCTCATCGAGGTCGGTTAAAAGAGCACCCTGGACTACGTCGACGACGGCTACCAGTCATACTGCACTGTCTGCTGCCAAAAGGCAATAAACTGCTGCTGTGTAGCAATGCAGTACCACGCCTGCCAGCACCCAGGAGACAAACGGTGACGATTAGCTGAGCGGGCTCCATGCTTGCCGTAGTATGGTGTCTGCACAGGTAACTCAAGAAAAAAGGTGCAAAATGATTGTCTGCCCTTGCTTTCACGGAGGGAGGGAGGGAAGGGGGGCCTGATGATATATACCCAGAACCACCCCAACAATGTTTTAGCCCCATCAGGCATTGGGATTTCTACCCAGAATTCAAATGGGTGGCAGAGACTGCGGGAACTGTGGTATAGCTATCCACAGTGCAATGTTCCGGAAGTCGATGGCTGCCTCGGTACTGTGGACACACTCCGCCGACTACATTCACTTAGGGTATTTGTGTGGGGACACACACAATCAACTGTATAAAAACGCTTTCTACAAAACCGACTTCTATATATTCGACTTAATTTCGTAGTGTAGACAAGGCCTAAGAAAGAATCACACAGGGTAGTTGTGAGTCACATAATTCAATGCACTCCTGGAAGTTGCTCAGATACTAAAGTGATGAGGACCAAATAACCTGAAGCTGAACAGAATAGAATAAAACCACTCATTTCCAACTCATCAGATGAGAAGAACTATATGTCTCTTCTCTCAGCCCCTCAACAGCTAGAAGTGTCTACTTTAACCCAATCTGTAATTTCAGTCAGTGAAGATATGACATAGTATTTTTAATAAAAAATTATGCAAAAAAGTGAACTTGAAAATAAATAAACCATGCATTTTTACCTAAGCTTATTGCAAAAGGACAGGGGGAAAATATTTAGTAGATTAATGTTTTGATTAATGGAATTCAGTGCGACTTGCTGCTGAACTAAAAAGAACTCAAAACACAATGCCTTTAAATGGATTTAAAAAATATCTTTCTAATTCCCAAATAAAACTTTTCATTTGAATAAACACAGTTTACTATTTAGACTAAGAACTATTAGCCTATAAATATTTACATTTAATAATTGGGCCTCATCATTTGCAGTGCATACACTCAACTTCATCCTTTTCTCCTTTTTTTAAAAAACTTTTGAATACTTCCTTGTGTTTTAAAACATATTCTGATACAGATTTTCAATTTAGTGTCAGATCTTTAAACCGTTATCTGTTAACAGCTTGAAATGTGTACCTGGTGGGTGTAAGTTTCATCAGTTCATTCAGGTGTGCATACATTTCAGAGCTTGTCTTGAATTTAGCCATGTGAAGTGAAAATTCCTACTGTATTTTCCACAACATGCATCAGATGAAGTGGGTTTTAGCCCACAAAAGCTTATGCCCAAATAAATTTGTTAGTCTCTAAGGTGCCACAAGTACTACTATTTTTTTTTTTTTTTTTTTGCTGATACAGACTAACACGGCTTCCACTCTGAAATTTGCTTATTGTGTGTATCTTCTAGACTAATACATAGCCTTACTTCAACAGGCAGCTTTGCATATACACAAAGACTAATGTTTCATCATAATTCATATATCTCATGAAATGTATTGTATTTTTCTGATACAATGAGTTATCTTTTATATATTTGAATGATTCAAAAGTAGGGTAAAAATCAGAAAAAAACCCTATATAAGCACCCCGACTTTCACAATAAGCCAAAAATCAAGCTAATCCCATTTCAAAACCAGGCCAAAACAAGCCAATCCCTAAGAACCCCAACACTCTACGTGACTAGATCCTCCCAGGCTGCAGTCTGGGACTGTGGTGGGCCCGTTGTGTACCCCTGACTCCGAACCCTGCTTGCCCCTTGCCCCTGCTTGCCCCCTCTTGCCCCATGATCAAAGAAAAGAAGCAACAAGCTACAAGCCAAACAAGCAACAAGCTACAAGCCAAAAAATAGCCAACAAGCAACTCACGAGCCAATTAAGCCAAAAACAAGCACTATTTCTGTGTGTTTTTGTTACCGTGGGTTTGGCATGTCTGCTAATAATACTTTTTGTAAAACCCAGGATTGTTTGGTAAAAATAGGTTTAAGCTGAAAACAAAGAGGCTTATGTATCCTAAGATACTGGTGTAGCTGTACTCTGTTTGCTTCACCATCTACACTGCTATTTATACCCATGCTAACTGAGCATGTAGTGTGTATCGTCTACATATCACACTAAGTGTCGATTTACCCTAACAGCTTAATCTAACGGAAGACTGTGTATCAGAATAGAAGGCAGGAACTCCTATTTCTCAGTCTTGGCTTTGCTAATTTCTATGTGGCTTTAGACAAATCCCTTAACTTCTGTGTCTTGGTTTCTCCTTCTGTAAAATTGGGGAGAATCAATCCTATGATCTGCCTTATACAGTATTTACCATCCAAAGTCAACATTTGCTAACAGCTATTACACAGCAATGCCACTACATTTTAAATAGGAATCAACTATAACAGGTCATACAACTCTTTTTGGTAATTACTGTAATTTTTAGGTTTTATATGTCCCTCTTTTTGTTCAGGTGACTCTCATTTCAAGAAATATCACTCATTTTTGTTCCAAAGCTGATAGTGTTCCACACAAACGTAACTTTGGCACACTTTTATCGTTGAAAATTATTTACATCAGAAATAAAGAACCATGAGAATACGTTTATAGATAATTTTTCACCCACAATAAATTAATCTTACACTATTTTAAGTTTCTTGAAGGAACATTTGTCTGTACCTTGGGTCTGTTACACACTGTGTTGCATACTTAAGCTTTGTCACTTTGACCACTGCAGATATGTTGTGAGCAGAAATTGGTGCATATTTATTTAGCAATATGTGCCAAATAGTAATGGCAATGGTCATCAGAAAAAATCCTCATTCAGATTCATTACATTTCATTTGGAGTCCACCAATTACCATTGACATCAATGAATGTTGAATCAGACTATAATCCCTATCTGGAATATGTTGTTTTTCAAGTAATATAAATTAAATAAAAAAGGCATGTCTCATTATGGAATAAGCATGTCTACACAGGAAGATATAATAGTATAACTATGCCAGGAAGTTTCCCTGTGTAGACAAGCAAATCATTTTTGTGTGTTTTTCTCGTCTTGTGGTTTCCTACTATTGTCAGTTTTCCTTCTGTCTCTTCTTTGACCACATAACACACACATTTCTATTATTTTTAAGCAAGTAATGTTATCACATACAAAATGTTGTTCTGTGCCCTCTTATCATTTTATCTGAAGGCCAACCTGCTCTAACACTATATTCCCTTGCATTGCCCCGCATGAATGCCAAGTACTATGGGCACTTCTCATACAGAAGAGAAGAAAGTCTTCCTAAAAGCAAAGCACTTGCCTTAAAATAGAACTCCCCCCCCCTTATAGAAACATTAAATTTCATAGGAGAAAAATGTGGCATCAAGCAGCTTGACATGTCATTTCTCTTCTCTTTATTTTTGTTCTTTATTACAGAATGGACTCCATTATTTTGTTAGCTCAGGTCAGCTTTGATTGCTTTTAATCAGTACATTGTGTACATAACAGCCTTGGGTCGACTCCAGCTGCACCCGCCTTTTTCATTAGTATGACATTTTGTAATATTAATGCCAATGCCATTTTCAGATTGAAGTAATCACTTAAAAGGAAGGTCACCTTCATTGTACAATCCCAATAATAATGGCACAGTCATTTTTGCAAAATATCACCTATTCATTACTATTAGTATTTACAGTTATTTAAATATTGGTTTAGTATATGTCTAATGGCCAAGTGTTCCCCAAATGTGGGAAAAAGAAGAAAAGGAGAAAAAAATTCCAATAAAACCTCAAACAAAGTTCTTCTTTTGAGTTTCCTCTGCATCCTCCCCTCTAAGAGGAGGACTCTGTAGCCTTGTGTAGTGGAAGATACCTGAAAAACAGGAGGCAAACATACAGATTCAGGTCCTTCTGTGACAATTTTGGGAGTATCAGGCCTCTGTGCACCTCCTAAAGACTGCAGAGAGATGAGCTCAATTTAGATTAATTATTTGGATTATTGGAGTTCTAAATGTGAGGAGGGTCCATTTTGGTTAACATATGAAAGATTTTTTTAAAAATAATTTTGTATTTACCATTAAAAATTTATGAACAAGTCATCAAATGGAAAATGCATAATAATTTGTATTTATTACACACACACACACACACACACACACACACACACACACACACACACACACACCCCCCACAGCTAGAGACAGTTCCTCAATTAGATGGCACAGCTTTATGCTTGTGGATTTATACCCAATGGATGGCACACATTTATACCTGTGTATCTAAATGCGAAATTGTATTTAGCTATGACATTGTGAGCACCTTTCCCAGACCTGAAGGAGAGCTCTGTGTAGCTCAAAAGTCTCTCTCTCTCTCCCTCTTACCATCAGAAATTGGTCCAACAAAAGATATTTCCTCAACCACCTTGTCTCACAGAAAAGTGTGTCATTCCTTCAGTGGCACAATATCACTTTCACAAAAGTCACAGAAAAGAGCCAAAATCACTTGTTTAATTTCCATGAAAGTCAGAGGCACAGCATAAAAGGCATAGAAGGATACGAACCAAACCTCCAATGTAAAATGTTTTTGTTAACAGTGGGTATCCAGCAGATCTTCTGTTTATAGTTTTAAGTGCATTTTAAAGTCAAGCCTGAATGGGAATACCATTTACGTTTGGATTGTGTATCTTATTTGAGATTACTAGAGAGATATCAAATACTTGCCATCTTTAGTGGTGATATGAGCCGGTAGCCTTGGAACATCAGCGCTTGATGTTGTGTATGTACACATTCCTTATGTGTACATACTGTGGTAAAAAAGGCATTTTTCATTTCTTGAGTCATTAGATTTTCAGATTATTGCCATATTTTGCATCATAGTATCTCCATCAAGGGCTTCAAACTTTAAAATATTAAGCCTCACAACTACCCTACTATACAGATTCCATCAATATTACAATCTTCTTTTTTCTCTCTACACAGAAGAAAGTGAGGCACAGACAGGTTAAATATTTGTTTTAGGCCACACAAAAAGTCTGTGACATATGAAGAAAAATGTGAGCCTCTAGAATGTAGGGCTGGAACGGACCTCAAGAAGTCATCAAATCCAGCTCCCTGTGCTGAGGCAGGACCAAGTATGGGAACTTTTAAGTTGCAGGCAACATTAGGCCTGCACTGCCCTGCAATTTAGAGAGAGAGAAGATGAAAACAAACATCTGAATGGGAAAAAAACCTCATCAATTCTACTGCCCTCAAAATCTCAAAGCAAATCTATTTCCAGTTTCAAATACATTTGGTAATTCCCTCTTCTACCCTCCCCCTCCATCCCCAGTTATTCTGCACTTCTGGGCACATTGGCATATCCAGATTCCAGACTTCTTGAAACAGAATTGCCAAAGAGAAAAATGTTTATGGGAGAGGAGATTGCTGGGTTTTTCTTTTTTGGGGCGGTAGTTGCTTGGTTGCTTGTTTTTAAATATTGCATGAGTTGGGAAGGAGAAAATATTGACTTTCTCACAAAGAAAAATCATATCCTTTACAGATTTTTCAACTCAATCTGCAGATCCAGGAGGTAATTCATAGTTTGGATACTTCTCCAATATCCAAACTATTCAAACTGAACTGAATCTCCAAACCTTTTAAAGTGTGCTTTCATTCTGAAAAGTATCTATGTCAAAATGTCAACTTGTTATTTAATTGACTGGCTCCTTGTGTATATTTAGAGATATATGTGCTTATTCTAGTGAAGACAAAAGTATGTTTTTACTGCTTTTCTCCTATTAGCAGTGCAAAAGCACTTAAGCTGAGTGAACTAATTTTCTCCCTTCTCACACATCAACAGATTTGCTAAATAAATTCCAAATGAAGATAATGGGGTTGAACAGATGTAACTGGTGGTCTCGTTTGACCTGCAGGACCTTCTTTAGTAATGATGATGTACAAGAAGAAAAAGAAATCCATCTTGATGCTGGATCACGCTGCCATGGCTTGCATTAATGGAAAAAATATTTATTTTTAAAGTAACATTTGATTTGGAAATAGAGGAATCCCACAATGCCATTTTTAGAGTCACTTTGGGTACTAAAACTGCACTTTAAGAATTACTTATCATGAACTTAAAGTAGCACTAAATCTGTCATTGGAATGTAGTATGGACCAAAAAAAATAATTAGTCATATAATGGTGTTACCAAATCATTGAAGACTCTTGGGAAAATAGGTACTAAGAAGGCAGCAACCTGCCGGAAGCAACTCTTAACAGTACAGTAGGTTCTTTAAACTAATCCTGAAAACCTGCAAGGTGCTAATAAATTGGGTACAACAGTACCTTTTGCTTTTAATTAGATGTTTGTTCAGAAACCACATTAAACAATGATATCCAAAGATGGTGATAATGCACGTGTTTTCTCCAGTGATGTCTAAAAGATGAGAAGATTTAAATTACACTGAGCCCAGCCATCTCCCACCCCATCAGAAACAGCACAAATTTTAATTAGCTGCATGATCAATATGTATAGATGGTATGTGATGTCTGTGCACACTTTAATTTTTTCAGGTAAAGTGAGGTGTTTGAAAGATAAAATGACTGACTGACTATCTCCTCACCCTAAAAGCTTTCCTGGCACCATCCTTACCAGTGAATTTTCTCTTTTGGATGGATGTAATTTTTAAAGTGATTTATATTAAAATGTTAAACTTCCACAATGAAGTTAAGCATGTAAAGAGACACCAAAATACAAAGATTCAAGAGGTATATTAGAAAATGGGATATGTCAGATTCACCACTTCTCAAAGGTGTTTTTAGGGACCATAAACTCTTCTTTTCCCACCTGAAGCAATGCAGAGTTTGTTGAGGAGCTTCCTACAGTACTAGCAAGTCTCAAAGAGTATAACAGAAGAGCACTGAGTTCAAAATTATAGGACTAAATCTTCAGCTATCACAGTCCCATTGAGTCACTGAAATCAATGGAAATACCACAATTTGCACCAGCTGATAATCTTAAACCGGGGCCTCAAACACGTGGCCCACGGGCCGAGTTATTTTCTGCAGCCTGCCACAGCTCCCCTCACCCCCACCCCCTGCTTCCGCCCCCCCCCCCGCCCCCCGAGTGTGCCACATCTCCGCTCCTCAACCTACCTCCAAGCACTTCCTTTGGCAGCAGTTAGGACTTTCCAGGAGGGAGGAGTGGGGACGTGGCGCGCTCAGGGGAGGAGGAAGAGAAGAGGCGGGGTCGGGGCCGGGATTTGGGAAAGGGGTTGGAATAGAGGCAGGGAGGGAGTGGAGACTTTGGGGAAGGGATTGGAATGGGGGCAAGAAGGGGAAAGAAGAGGCGGGACCTCATGGAAGGGGTGGAATGGGGGCAGGAATGGGAGCAGGTGGGGCTTAGAATCATAGAATCATAGAATATCAGGGTTGGAAGGGACCCCAGAAGGTCATCTAGTCCAACCCCCTGCTCAAAGCAGGACCAAGTCCCAGTTAAATCATCCTAGCCAGGGCTTTGTCAAGCCTGACCTTAAAAACCTCTAAGTTAGGAGATTCTACCACCTCCCTAGGTAACGCATTCCAGTGTTTCACCACCCTCTTAGTGAAAAAGTTTTTCCTAATATCCAATCTAAACCTCCCCCATTGCAACTTGAGACCATTACTCCTCGTTCTGTCATCTGCTAAATCAATGCAAGGCAAGGCAAGGCAAGGCAAGGCAAGGCTATCCAATCCAATCCAATCCAATCCAATCCAATCCAAGGCAAAGCAAGGCAAGGCAAGGCAAGGCTATCCAATCCAATCCAATCCAAGGCAAGGCAAGGCAAGACAAGGCAAGGCAAGGCAAGGCTATCCAATCCAACCCAATCCAATCCAATCCAAGGCAAGGCAAGGCAAGGCAAGGCTATCCAATCCAATCCAATCCAATCCAATCCAAGGCAAGGCAAGGCTATCCAATCCAATCTAATCCAAGGCACGGCAAGGCAAGGCTATCCAATCCAATCCAATCCAAGGCAAGGCAAGGAAAGGCAAGGCTATCAAATCCAATCCAATCCTATCCAATCATAGAATCATAGAATATCAGGGTTGGAAGGGACCCCAGAAGGTCATCTAGTCCAACCCCCTGCTCAAAGCAGGACCAAGTCCCAGTTAAATCATCCCAGCTAGGGCTTTGTCAAGCCTGACCTTAAAAACCTCTAAGGAAGGAGATTCTACCACCTCCCTAGGTAACGCATTCCAGTGTTTCACCACCCTCTTAGTGAAAAAGTTTTTCCTAATATCCAATCTAAACCTCCCCCATTGCAACTTGAGACCATTACTCCTCGTTCTGTCATCTGCTACCATTGAGAACAGTCTAGAGCCATCCTCTTTGAAACCCCCTTTCAGGTAGTTGAAAGCAGCTATCAAATCCCCCCTCATTCTTCTCTTCTGCAGACTAAACAATCCCAGCTCCCTCAGCCTCTCCTCATAAGTCATGTGCTCTAGACCCCTAATCATTTTCGTTGCCCTTCGTTGTACTCTTTCCAATTTATCCACATCCTTCCTGTAGTGTGGGGCCCAAAACTGGACACAGTACTCCAGATGAGGCCTCACCAGTGTCGAATAGAGGGGAACGATCACGTCCCTCGATCTGCTCGCTATGCCCCTACTTATACAACCCAAAATGCCATTGGCCTTCTTGGCAACAAGGGCACACTGCTGACTCATATCCAGCTTCTCGTCCACTGTCACCCCTAGGTCCTTTTCCGCAGAACTGCTGCCGAGCCATTCGGTCCCTAGTCTGTAGCGGTGCATTGGATTCTTCCATCCTAAGTGCAGGACCCTGCATTTATCCTTATTGAACCTCATTAGATTTCTTTTGGCCCAATCCTCCAATTTGTCTAGGTCCTTCTGTATCCTATCCCTCCCCTCCAGCGTATCTACCACTCCTCCCAGTTTAGTATCATCCGCAAATTTGCTGAGAGTGCAATCCACACCATCCTCCAGATCATTTATGAAGATATTGAACAAAACGGGCCCCAGGACCGACCCCTGGGGCACTCCACTTGACACCGGCTGCCAACTAGACATGGAGCCATTGATCACTACCCGTTGAGCCCGACAATCTAGCCAGCTTTCTACCCACCTTATAGTGCATTCATCCAGCCCATACTTCCTTAACTTGCTGACAAGAATGCTGTGGGAGACCGTGTCAAAAGCTTTGCTAAAGTCAAGAAACAATACATCCACTGCTTTCCCTTCATCCACAGAACCAGTAATCTCATCATAAAAGGCGATTAGATTAGTCAGGCATGACCTTCCCTTGGTGAATCCATGCTGACTGTTCCTGATCACTTTCCTCTCCTCTAAGTGCTTCAGGATTGATTCTTTGAGGACCTGCTCCATGATTTTTCCAGGGACTGAGGTGAGGCTGACCGGCCTGTAGTTCCCAGGATCCTCCTTCTTCCCTTTTTTAAAGATGGCACTACATTAGCCTTTTTCCAGTCATCCGGGACTTCCCCCGTTCGCCACGAGTTTTCAAAGATAATGGCCAAGGGCTCTGCAATCACAGCCGCCAATTCCTTCAGCACTCTCGGATGCAATTCGTCCGGCCCCATGGACTTGTGCACGTCCAGCTTTTCTAAATAGTCCCTAACCACCTCTATCTCTACAGAGGGCTGGCCATCTCTTCCCCATTTTGTGTTGCCCAGCACAGCAGTCTGGGAGCTGACCTTGTTAGTGAAAACAGAGGCAAAAAAAGCATTGAGTACATTAGCTTTTTCCACATCCTCTGTCACTAGCTTGCCTCCCTCATTCAGTAAGGGGCCCACACTTTCCTTGGCTTTCTTCTTGTTGCCAACATACCTGAAGAAACCCTTCTTGTTACTCTTGACATCTCTTGCTAGCTGCAGCTCCAGGTGCGATTTGGCCCTCCTGATATCTTCCTACATGCCCGAGCAATATTTTTATACTCTTCCCTGGTCATATGTCCAAGCTTCCACTTCTTGTAAGCTTCTTTTTTATGTTTAAGATCCGCTAGGATTTCACCATTAAAGGCTTTTGCATCTTTGTATGAAAAGGTGTCAGTGATGTGGCCCTTGGGCCAATGTACTAGTCCTCATGTGGCCCTCGTGGTGATTTGAGTTTGAGATCCCTGTCTTATACTGTATTTTTCTGCACTAAGAAAAATGCCATGTAACAAACATGCACAAGACATCAAGGAGACTTTGTTTTAGTCTGAATAGACAAATGGAGCTCTAACATTCAATAGGGGAGTTGGATTGATGCTAGGTTGTCTATTGTTTGGGTATAAGAACTGAATTTCCAAGTTAGGGGGCTCATACATTATAGCACCTGAAACCATAGTTTACCAGTGGTAATACTGATGAACGATCTAAAGCGATCAATAGATTTTAGTTAGCTTTAGGATTTTATTACGTGTATTTGTAGTCTCAGTGTTCTAGTAGCCACCTCAAAAATCCAACACTCAGAACCATTGGGAGATCCAGTACTTAAGTACATGTGCTTAAGTACCTTAAGTATCTAGTATTAATTAGGAGTACCCATTTTGAAGTGAATCACGTTGAATGGTAAAAGCAGTATAAATTAGATCAGATAGTGCAAGAACTTCTGAGAACAATGAAAAAAGCACTGGAGGATAAACCATAAGGAGTAGTTGCCATTCTCAGGAAGACAGAAATTAAAGAGAAAAAAAGACTGTAAGTGATCTAGCGGAGAATTCTAGTATTTACTTTTGCAGGGATATAAGCTGGCTTTATTCTCTTCTTACTTACACCAGTCAAGGGCAATTCCACTGGAATTCAGAGTTATTCTGGATTGACACCAATCTAACAGTTCAAAATCTGGCCAAAGGGATTCACATATTTCTAAGTGAAAAAAAATAGTGTAAGGAGAACCAATCTCTTATTATTTATCTCTCATGGCACATTTCTCTAGGCCAAATTTCAGTCTTGTCACATTCTCATAAAACTTCTAAATTAAGAGCTCTATCTCCTTGCCAGTTGTTGCCATCCTACATAAAGGATGATGAAACAGGTTCAAATACACTAGCACCTGAATTAAAACATTGTTTTTTTTTTAATTTGGAAGACATTTCAGTTAACTTAAGGGGAAAGAACCACAACTTGAGCTCAGTCCAGGTACTGATAGAAAGAGTGTAATTGAGATATTTCCTACCCAATTTAAAGCAGGCAGTACTGGAAATCTTCTTCCTGCAACACTTTGAGCCCATTTGCACAGACCCGAAAGGTTAGAACGATTCGGATAAGCATCAGAGAAATATCAGAATAATCTAAATGACTGCCTCATTTCAGCATGTTATGCTCCATTTTTATTTCTTCTCACCGTCTCCATTATACGAGGCACAATTCCAGGAGTGGGAAAACCCCAAAGTGCACATACAGCTGACAGCAGAATTCCATTTTCACATTATCGCAGTAAGATGTATGGCATGTCTCATTTACATTATGCACAAATCAAAGATGTTTCACATAAGTGAAGGTAGAACAGGGCACTTCAGAAGAAAACAAATTCTTTCACCCTAAGACCATGGCCATCTGTCTGTCAATTTAGATTAATCACACTGAGTTATCTCAATCACATATCTCAGAAGCACAGGGCCTGATCCAAAAACCACTGAAATCAACGGAAGTCTTCCCTTTGATTTCAATAGGCTTTGGATCAGACCCTGATGTGAAGAGCTCAAAAAGATTGATACATAGCAGCATGGGCCTGATTCTCCATTGCCTTGAACCATTTATGTTTTTAATCAGATTTCTCAGCTCACCCCAGTGAGAGAGTTTTCCACCTACTTTCCACCTGCAGTCACTGGGCTTAGTTCTCTGTTCCCCTGCAGCTTGTGTAGTCATTTATACCAGTGAAAGTGGGCAGGAAATGGTACCAAATCGGAATCGTAGGATTTCCCACCTACTTTGTACTGGTGCAATCGACTATGCAAGATACTGAGCAACAGAGAAGCTGGACCACTTTGTATAAACACGAATGGCTACATGAGGTACAAATCAGTGAAGAACTGCACCCCATCTCTGTCTCTGATGTCTGATTTCTTTCCACCATCTCAGAAGTTGAAAGATCAGGTTTGGCAACCTGCCTCTTTTAAGGCAGGCAATTAACAATACAATTGGTAGGATTTTCAGATGGGGTATTTTTAAGATACAACTTTTTTGGTTCTGACTCAGTGTTCATGAAAGATAACAGACAGCCCTGGAGACTGAAGTCTTCAATCCCTAGGAGAGGTCAAGCAAGGCAAGCTCTCGCTACTGTTCCCCCCTAATATGTGTCTACCCTGATCTAAAAGGATTACCTCTCATGGTAGGAGAATAGATTAATCTCAATGATCATTTCTATCCTTTGCCTCTCTGCTGAGCAACTTTTCATTACAGTTTTATGCAGCCAACCTTCTCTCTTCAAGAAAACTAAAAAGGTATGAAAATACATGATCCACAATAACATTTTTGTAACCTTTTCTCTGTGCTTCAAACATAAGCTCAACTGATACTCAAACTCCGACCTATTTTTAAATTATACCAAATATTATATCTGAAATATTAAGATACAGAGAATTAAGATGGTCCCTAAAGAGTCCAGAACAATACCATTGTTTAAAAGAGAACACAAACTGAAAGGAATTTTTAAGAGCCTTTTTTTACATGATAATTAATTCCTACAAGTCTTCATTGCAGTCTTCTTATGTATAAGTGGATGCTAATAAGCCATGCAGAAAGACTCTGCTTGTTAAAATACAAATGAGATATTCCTTATGTTTATACATGTGTAAGTACAATTAATATTAAGGGCCCGACTGGAAACAAAATTGCTTTAGCTAACAAACCATTGCAATGCAATCAAATGTGATACCAAATGTAATTGTAAGAGATCTATTTGGGAAATCAAGCAATTATTTCAACACAGAACATGTCCACTCCACACACGCTTTTCCTTCTTTTTAAAAAGCCTCTGAAATCCAGAAGAATAATTGGATTATCATAAGTGACAAAAATATCTTCTTTTCAGTCTTCAAAATCTCAAGAAATTCAGAGTAGCAACTGATGAGGTTTGGTCAATTTGATGACTGCATTAATCTGAACTAATTTATACGTACATTTTTTGTTTCTCCAACTCTATATTCAACTAAGGAATTGTGTGCTGCCGGGAGTAAAGGAAATGGAGAAGGGCAGTGAATTAAATGGGTTTTTTTTCTTTTTTCTCATTATGTTCCTGCTGTTCAGTATTTTGGATTCTTCTTTATAGTGTTCACATAGGTCTCTAGAGACCTAACACTTTCATGAGAGGCATATTGTATTTTATGGCCTTAAAGGTAACTGCAAATCAGATATATTTTAATTGGCATTGTGTTTAATCAGAAAAATGATATTTTAAAACCAATATTTAATTAAAGCTGCCCTCCTTTACTCCAGAAAATATCCAGGATCTCTAATATTCCTTTGAAATGTTAAGGTACCTTTTCAGTAATTATTCCTACTGCCTCAATTTTAAATTATTGATGCAAGGCATTAAGTTATTAGACTCTTTACAATAGTTAAAACTCTAAAGCATTCGTGTTAAAATGGATTTTTAAAAGAAATTCTGTAAAAAATCATTTGGTTTCTATTATATTTATGATTTCCAAACATTCCTGTGTAATAAAGGTTTATTGGCAATGTGCCTGTATCTTAATAAAATTCTACTTACATAGAGAAAAATTCACTTCACATAAACCCAGAGTGTGTCAGCTCTATGGTTCTGATCCATTGCCCACTGAAGCCAGTAGAAATATCCATTGGCTTCAGTTGGCTTTGGATCAGTCTCTATGAAGGTTGAATCTTAGATAGGGAGATCCACCCTCAGACACAAGATGCTGGGCTTCTCATGCAGCACCTCCATCTGCTATTCCAGGCCATGGGCTGGAACAGTGACCATAGCCCCTCTGTGCTGGTAACTCAGAGCATCGGGGGCAACTGGATCTATGTAAGGGCCCAGTCCATATGCACATTCTTAACTTTAATCACATAAGAAGTCCACTGAATTCAACGTGCCAGCCCTCTGCCACAGATGTGAAGTTCATCCATAATACATAGCCACAATTAATTTATATTCAGTGCATTATATTTCTTTCATCGTTTTCTAAATTTTAACTCTTTTATTAGGCTGTGCTCACCTTACCAAGTCACTAGAAAATGTTGCAGATTTCAGTTTGTGTTTATGGTGCTACATAAAATACATTTATTAAATACTAAATAGCTACCCAATGTATTTATTTAAGGAAAATTCCAAAGTGATGAGAATGTCACAAGAATACATTGTGTAGTGCTGACATAGATTCATTACAGCTTCCAGGAGATTACTGAACCTGAAATGCTTTGCAGTCTGTATGTATGGTCTCATCCTTGCACATCATAACCCCACAATCAATTCAGTGGAAGTGGGTCTTGCCCAAAGTCTAACTGATCACCATATTGAGGTCGGGAAGGAATTTTCCCTGGGGTCAGATTGGCAAAAGATCCTGGGGTTGGGGGGTGAGTGTTTTGCCTTCCTCTGGATCATGGGGCATGGGTCACTTGCAGGTTTAAACTAGTGTAAATGGTGGATTCTCTATAACTTGAAGTCTTTAAATCATGATTTGAGGACTTCAATAACTCAGCCAGAGGCTAAGGGTCTATTACAGGAGTGGATGGGTGAGGTTCTGTGGCTAGAAATGTGCAGGAGACAGACTAAATGATCATGATGCTCCCTTCTGGCCTTGAAGTCTATGAATCTATGAGTTAGGTGAACACAGGATGCAGGTTTGGGCCTTTAAGGCCTGATTTAAAGACCACTGACATCAGTGAAAAGACCCGTCCTGAATTCAGTGGGCAATGGATTGGGTCTTAATGTTGTGGCAGAACTGGGTTCCCTCTAAAATACCAAACTTAACCCTCTGTTTCAAGTTGCTTTTTACTGACTCCACTTTGCTAACTCAGGGTTGAAAACATAACCCTACCCCTTTGTTTACACAGTTCACTGAGAAAATGTTAGTTCTTTACCAGCTCTAGGCCACATCACCCTCTACTTACTCCATAGTCTCCATCTTCTTAAACAGTGCGACAAATCCAGTGTATACCACCATGCAATCCCAGCGAAGTCTGTCTCTTCTGTCAAAAGCTTCGCTTTCTGAATTAGGTTAGCTCTTATACTTGCCGCAGCCCTAAATAGTCACTTTTGTGCAGTTTGTTTGGACGCCAAACACTTGAATTATAACTTTCCAGATGCCAGCTAGGTTTGTCATTGATACATCCCCTAATTTTGGGGCTGGGGGATGGGAGGAGAGGACTATCTCTCAAAGCAGTTCAAGTAAAATCCCAAACTCTGAGCTTTTGAGCACTGAAAAAAGTGAAGTTCATTTACTTTTTGCTTGCAGTTCTTGTGTAACAGTTCTCAGTTTCAGCTGGAAAATAAAGCTAGAAACTAGAAATATTACAAGAAAGTCTTCTCTCATGGAACTAGAGATCATTAAAAATGGGGACTTTTTACAAAGAAGAGTCTCTTTTTTTTTTCATCCAAATTTGAATTTCATCTACATTTTTCCTAACCATCCCCACCCCCCGAAAAAGTCAGAGAATTTTTACTAGCTCTACATGAAACTATCAGCAGAATTAACCAGAAAGCTCTGGGTAAGTTTGGACAAATTTTGCATTTTTAGAGTCCTATCTGAACTGAACCTTTGGAAATTTACCCCACACCAAATATTTTAGCATCACCTAATTATCCAAGGATACTAGATCTCTGCCTCAGTTCAACTCTAGCTTACAGACAAAATCTTTGAACCTTAGTATATTTTAAACACTTTTGTTATGTAATTGTGCACAAATATTTACATTCAGAACAAGCTGTTACAACAGATGCTCTGACACTTTTTCTACTGGCACTCTTATACCTCTACACAGACCTCGGAACTTATGTCATGTCTTTTACCCTCACTCCCCTTGGTTTCTTCCACTGAAATCAGCCCATATAGTCACTCTGTAAGAGTGAGCCTCTCGTGTTATATTGTGGGTGGTTTTTTTTTTGTTTGTTTTGTTTTTTTTTTCCCCTCCAAAACCCCACAGGCTATCATTGTGCTACAATATGGCTGTCAATATCATTGCGGATCATGAGCTAATTAAAATCAGCAATAGACTGTGTACAAAAAAGCTTGTTTCTCTTGTGATTCATATGCATGGTGCTGAAGGGGCATTAATAACCCAAAAGAAATAACTCCATCCAACAAGACACTATGAAACCACAAATACAATAAGAAGCAGAATCCATTGAAAACCTTCTACAGTACAGCTTCTGCTTCCAAAACAGTCATTAGGAGAATGAATCTTGCAGTGAAACACAAGTTTATCAAAAAGATCTGTGTGCAAGCTAATTTGATCAGGCATTTTCTAAAAAGTAGGCCAGAAGAGAAGAAAGATTACTTCTGGCTAAAATGGAATAAATTAAATTATAAGATGTTTAATACATTTATTCTCAATTTAATTGCATAATCTAATGTCAAGGTTATTATATTCTGCACAGTGTTCTCATCCTAACTCAAAACAGTAAAGCACAAGCTTGGTTTGCAGCTAATTTATTACAAATCCAACTGCAGATTCTTTTGGCCTATAAGTTATGCACAGATTGTGATTGCCTTAACTCTATAACTCCAGCCACTGCCTGAGCTGTGTGCATTAATATAAAATTACACTTAAAAATTACTTTGCGATCTCTCCTGGGCAATGAATTCTGATGAGACCTGAAGGGAGTATGACAATCTGCATCTTTCCCATAAGCCCAGAGACAGTGCTAGCCAGGTGGCACAATGCATAATGTAGCAGTAAAAGAGTGTATGATCAAACATAGTATCTAAAACTATCCACCCCCTAGTGCACTGAGACCATCAAAACTGCAGACTCTTGCCCATTAGTGATCCACGCTCTTCTGAGCTAGTTACAGGATCTGAATTTGGCCAGAACCTAAGTCATATTTTTAACTGTGTGTGTATAAGTAGGGCCCTACCAAATTCATGGCCATGAAAAACACATCACAGACCATGAAATCTGGTTTCCCTCAGTGAAATTTGGTCTTTTGTGTGCCTTTACACTATACTATACAGATTTCACGGGGGAGACCACTGTTTCTCAAACTGGGGGTCTTGACCCAAAAGCAGGTTGTGGGGAGATTGCAAGGTTATTTTAGGGGGGTTGCGGTATTGCCCCCCTTACTTCTGAGCTGCCTTCAGAGTTGGCTGGCCGGAGAGCAGCAGCTATTGACCGGGTGCCCAGCTCCGAAGGCAGCACCATAGCAGCATCACAGAAGTAAGGGTGGCAACATCACACCGTGCCACCCTTACTTCTGCACTGCTACCTTCAGAGATGGGCAGCCAGAGAGTGGCAGCTGCTGACTGAGGGCCCAGCTCTGAGGGCAGCAGCACAGAAGTAAGGGTGGCAATACTATATCATGCCCGTGTGCTGTAAGTTTGTGTTTGGGACAAAGGCTGTTCAAGTCACATGGTAGAGGATATAAAAAGGCAACTGCATCATCTCCATTTGGTCTTCAGTCCTGCTTCTCACCCCTGAAGTAACTTCTCTACAAACGGAAGCTTAGAACAAAGGACTGATAGACCCATCCAAGCTTTGTATGTGTTCCAAAGGGATTTTAGAAGCTAGAAAACTCACCAGTGCTGCTAAGAACCTGATACATAGAACTTCAGAGTCCATATATGTATCTGATTGTTTTGACCATTTAACAACTCTCTTCTCGTTCTTTTCTTTTATAATAAACCTTTAGATTTAAATACCAAAGGATTGGCTAGCAGTGTGGCATTTTGGGTAAGATCCAAACTAATATTTATCTAGTAATGTGGCTGGTCCTTTGGGAATCAGAAGAACATTTAGTATAGTGAATAGAGTTTTAAGTAACTTCTCATTTTACTGGACCTATTTGCTGATTGGGAGCCAGAGACTGGAATGCAATAAAGGGGGGGGCTCTGTGATTTCTTTCTTCTAGCTTCTTTAGAACCAGTGTAGAGGATCAGGAGCACAGTTTTGTGGCTGGTCGGAGAGTCTAACTACAATGTTAACCATCAGTTTTGGGAGAATCTGATTTCTTTTTTGCAGCCTGCCCTGCCCTTGGAATTTTCAAATGTGGGCTAACCTAGGTACCTTGAGTCACATCACTGTCCTACAGAAACTGATTTAACTCAAATGTATTCATTGTTCACTGCAAAGCAAATTAGCACATGTAAAACATAGATTTTTTCCATCAGGCCACATCCACGTTTTCAGGGGAACAGATTCCTGCTGACACAGCTGTAGTGACAAGTTAAATTTGCAAGAATAGAGTGATAATTGTAAAGTGGGAATTTTTTGAAAAGGTAGATGAGGGGAAAAGTGAAAACTTACCCCAAACTCATCCCTCCACTGATGCGATTTTGAAATGTCTCTGCTTTAGTTGCAAGGTTCTGAAGAAAAGAAAAAAAGACATGAATTTGTTTTCAGTACTTGTCTTAATATAATGATGGTTGTAAACAATGGTCATTATAGGAATGCTTATTTTCTAACCCACATAACAGCTAGCTGCATAACCGTATTAATATGACACTGAGGTGTAACAGGTGTTAGGCCAGTTTCAGTGTATAGTTTCTTAAATTTCTTATTTATTTTTTGTAGAGACACTAAACTTGATGAACAAATATGAGAGATCACTGTGAAGACTTTTAAAGATGCCCATCTACAAGTGGGATGTACTCTATATATTGGACTCTCTGCAGCACATCCAGTTGAACGCACAGGGTGAAGATCAGGACACCTGTAAAAAGCCCAAGAAATAATGCTTTACTCAGGTTGTTCACCCTGCAGTGGTGTGTGAGAAACAGATAATATGCAGCTTCTCCAGCCTGTGGGAATGACACTGGGCTTCAGAAAAGAGGCATTGCCATACTGGATATTAATGATCTTTCACCTCTTCTCTTCTAGGCTGCTAGCTCAGCCTGTAGACTTGAACAGCAACTGCTATTTCGGTGAGATTTCCAAGTCATTTTCATCTGCCTAATACCAATTACTATTACAAGCATTTATTTGTAACCCATCACTGTGGTGACATAGATATCACAAGATAGTCTGAGCTATTAGAGATCATGACATGATTAAGTTGCCTCCTTCATAGGCCCCACTTTGTGTTTCATCTCCTTTTCCTGCCTCTAAAGCTGGTCTCTCTCACCAACAGAAGTTGGTCCAATAAAAGATATTACCTCTCCCACCCTGTGTCTCTAATATCCTGGGACCAACACAGCCATATCAACACTGCATATTCACTGGAAAGTAATTTGCATGTGAATTGCCCCTCTCTAAGTCAAAGAATTCTTTCACCCAAAATTTCAGAAATCCAATACTTGTGGTAAAGCTCTTATCAGCCCCATCTCTCTTGGTGCTCAACTCACATACATTACCTAAAGGGTAAGCTGAATTCCTAATCACATCCATCCAGAAACACAACATGGGAGTTACAATACTAGAACAAGCCTCTGATCCTATCTCGTTGTTGTCCTCCTTCTGGCCGTACCAGTCCCCGATAAATCAGCGGGCTAGGACAATAAACATAATGACCTTAGCCAATGTAATCAATGTATGACCACTGGGGCAGATCATTCTCTGTAGCATGAAGTTTGATATCCCGTGTTACTTTTTAACCGAGACACTGTAGTTGTAACTGTTTTTTCTCATACATGTAAATATATTTTTATCTCATTAAGTTATTTACTTCTGTCTTCTCCTTATTAAATGATATTTCTATAGGTGGAGTATACACTCTCTTTATATATATTTAATATATTATTTAAATGTGTTGCCTTTCAATTTCATTATGCAGTAAGGGTCATGATGAAGGAAGAATGTCTATCCCTTCTGATTCTTCTTGTGTCAAACATTATAATCCTTTTTATTATTTTTCATTTTAAAACCCTCCTCATATGCAATTCCCAAGCCTTTTCTGATTCCCCTCTCTAGACATTTCCCTTTTTTCGGCTATACTCTGAGATGAGTAAATACAAAATTAATACTCAATTGAGTAAAAACACGCCATATATTTTAAAAATGCATTATATTTCTGCTGTTCCTTTTGCTCACCCACACATTGTAATCACTAGATAGACTGCGCTGAGCACATGCTGACCATAACTACTCCAAATTTTTCTTGAGAGGTTCTTCATAATCAGTGTTTCTGAAAAAATTTCTTTCCCTAACATGCATTCCCTTGCACTTACCACCATTAATTTAATCTGCCATTATGTTACCCAATCACTAAGATTTATTAGATCCTGGAAATAATGTGTTGGCGAGCATATGTTTCTGCATAAATTTTACCACCTAAATACTTACCTCATATTATAGGTGGGGCTAATAGGACCACCTATTAATGTTGCCAGACACTTCCCACTATAAGGCCATGGTTTCAGTTGTTTATCATCTTGCCAGATTTTAACTGTTTGGGCTAAAAGTTTCCATGCCCGAATTCTTGTCTCAGGCAGATTTTTTTTTTTTTAAAGAAAATGTCACCCAAAATGCTAAAGCCATTTCCAAGAATAAGCATAACTAGTTTTGCCCATATTAAAAAATTCTAGTGACCTTTGCTTTGAAAAGCTCTAATGTTCCCGTGCTCAGAAATCTGACCAGAAGAGTGGCCTTTTCCCAACCCTATGAAAATCTGTCAATATATGGCCAAGTTACAAGCCTCTGGGAGGGAAGGGGGGGGCAGTGTGGAGAAACAGTTCACACATGCTCAATAAAGACTGGCTAGAGCTTTGCAGCTAATACGTTCTGATGATTCCATCTGCACCAAGCATGCTCCAGGCCAGAGTTAAGCAGGAAATTATCTGCAATTACAGCTCTGGGCTGCTGCAAGCTGTAGCCAGGCTGGCACCAGAACTAAAAGAAGGGAGATTTTCTTTCTGGTGCTCTCAATCTCCCCATGCTGGTGTCCAGGCAGCAGGGAGGAATAAGCTTCCTGATTGGAATGCACAGGTACCTACTGACATTTCCTACATTTTGAGGACTTGACTTTGCAGCCTTAATAGCGTTCTTTTAATGTAACTTTGGTTTGGGTTTTTTGTGTGTATTTGTTTGGGGTTGGGGTGAGGGTGAGACAGAGATATAGATATAGATGTCTCATGCAATTCCTCGTACAATCTGTAGAGAACTCCCACTACGAACTATTTTAGCACCCTCTCTTTAAATTCATCTTCAGACTTTGTAATGGAAGTCAGACATCTGGGAAACACCAAAGAAAGTGCACAAGGATATCAACAAACACAATTCCATATGTTTATTGCACAGAACACACCCTTCTAACAGGCCTTTGTTACAAGAAAAAGGTAATTCAAAGACCAATCCTTCATTTTAATATCCAACTCAGGCAAAACAGTGTAAAGGAGGTATGTTATTAGAGATATGTTGTTAGAGGGAAGAAATGGGACTAGATGGCTCAGGGGATTGATAACAGGATTCTAAAACTCTCTGATTTTAGTAATCTATTTGAATCTAGTTAAGATCAATAGTGAATAAAATTAACTACCCTCTGATGACATCTGGTCACTATGGGACAGATCCAAAGTCAGTTAAAGTCAATGGAAAGATCCCCATTGACGACAATAGGCTCTGGATCAAATCTTACGTGAAATGAATTGGTGGTGTACATTTTATTGCCAGTTGATCCATAACAACAATAGTTTTATAATGTGTAAATCGCCACTTTTGTTTGCAGTCTCAGCAAAGAGACTGAGACCTAAATGATCACCACCCTGCCGGTGGTGCCTTTAGAAATGAGTTTGGCCACAGTGGTTGGCTTGGCTGCACATGTGAGTTTGGCCACATAAGGGCTTGGCTGCATATGTGAGTTACAGCGCATTAAAGGAGCCCCGGGCACACTAGCTCACTGCTCGTCCACACTGGGAAGGCACATAGAGCGCTCTGACTCCATGGCTAGAGCACTGCTGGTATTCTACCTCGGCGAGTGGAATGACATTTCTGCACCCCTGCTGGAGCGCCGTGATGTCAGTGTGGATGCCCTGGTCCGTTAGTACACTCCGATTGGCCTCCAGAAGTGTCCCACAATGCCTGTTCTAGCCACTCTGGTCATCATTTTGAACTCTACTGCCCTGCCTTCAGGTGACCAACTGTCAGACCAGCTCTTTAAATTCTCTGGGAATTTTGAAAATCCCCTTCCTGTTTGCTCAGCCAGGCGTGAAGTGCTCTCAGCGAATCTTTCCAGGTGACCATGCCTCCATGTACCAGGCGGTCCCCAGTATGGAGCAATGGCGAGGTGCTGGACCTCATCAGTGTTTCGGGGAGGAAGTTGTCCAGTCCCAGCTGTGCTCCAGCCGTAGGAATTACAATACCTTTGGGCAGAAATCAAGGGACATGATGGAAAGGTGCCATGACTGGGACACACTGCAGTGCAGGATTAAAGTGAAGGAGCTGCAGAATGCCTACCACAAAGCCCGTGAGGCAAACTGCCGCTCCAGTGCTACCTCTGAGATCTGCCATTTCTACAAAGAGCTGGACACAATACTTGGGGGCGACCCCACCTCCACTCCAAGTACCACCATGGACACTTCAGAGCCCAGTTCAACAAGGCAGGAGGAGGAGGAGCAAAGTGGGAGCGAGGGTGCTGAGGCGGAGGAAGACACCCCGGAATCCCTAGATACATGCGGCCAGGAGCTGTTCTCAAGATAGGAGGAAGGTAGCCGGTGCTTGGGGAAGGACAAACACCAGAGGAGGTTCCCGGTAAGCGGCTTTTATTTTGGGAAGGAAGCTATACGGTGCAGGCTCTTGGGCTAGGAGGGTTAGGATTGCATGCATGCCTAGATGCAGAATAGGGCATTGATGTGCTCTCTCACATCATGGTAATCGGCCTCAGTGATCCCTTCAAAGGTCTCATCCAGAACTTAGGCAATGCACTTGCGCAGGTTTGCTCAGGGAGAGCATTGTGGTCCTTGTCCCAGTAAGGCTAACTTGTCCGCGCCACTGTACTGTGAGGGTGGGAGAACCATTGCTGCACACAGGCAAGCTGTTTATGAGCCAGGGCGGAAGCCACAATGCAGTAGAAGACCCTCCCTTGCTTCCCAGGTCACCCTCAGCAGAGAGATATCTTCCAGGATGAACTCCTGTGGAAAATGTGGGGACAGTGTTCAGGATAGGAGCCCCCTGCTGCTTTTGGCTCTCCCCAAAGCACAGAAACCCAGAGGACAGTACAGCCGTGAAACAATCAGTCACGCTTGACTTGTGCTTACTCACCATTTTGGGGCTCCCGTGAGTTATGTGCACTCACTTTGGGATGGGCAAATTATGCTTTTGTGTAGACTGGTGCTTGCCTTTAAGAATGGGGGAATCATTGCTCTGTCTGGTGTGAACAATGCTGCCTCTGTTAAGTGTTTCATTTTGCCTTTACAGATGCAACCTTGAGATCTCAGCCATCCATGTTATCACCAGCTGAAAGACTCCAAAGAATCAGAAAGAGGCCATGTAGAAGCAAGGAAAACATGTTGCATGAAGTAAAACAGCATTCAAGTAATGAAAATCAAAAAGTGCAGAAGTGGCAGACAGTGAAAGGAGGGTATGCCAGCAGAATGAGGAGCGCCAGCACAAAACGCAGTGCTCCGGCAGCAAAGCACGCATCGGCTGATAAGCATAATGGAGCGTCAAGCGGACTCGATCCAGGCACTCGTAGCCGTGCAGGTGGAGCACTACCGTGCCCGACCACCCCTGCGCCCTTGTCCCAAAACTCTTTCCCTTGTGCCCCCATGTCACCTCCAACCCACTTTCCCCAACATTCGGGTTCTTACTGCCACCAGCTGCCTCCAAAATCTGTAGTGTCACCATCCAGCCCTGAAAACTATGACCCTTTGCACTCAACCCCCATCACCATGCATTATAGCCATCCTGAAGTTCAGCACTCATTGCACAGCACTCCAGACAGGAAGGTTAAGTCTGGTAACAGGACATATGAAAATCTCTGATTGTACTGTTCTCCACCCCACCCCACCCCTTGCCCTTTCTGTTTCCCAAGCAGTTGTGTTTCTTTTCAATAAATGAATTTTCTTTTCAATAAATGGATTTTTTGGCTTTGAAAACATTCTTTATTATTGCATAAAGTAAAAGTTACCTTAGCCCAGGAAAGCAACAGGCACTGCAAGTCAGCATAGCAAAACGCAGATTCCTACTAAC
Organism: Dermochelys coriacea; assembly: GCF_009764565.3. NCBI lineage: Eukaryota > Metazoa > Chordata > Testudines > Dermochelyidae > Dermochelys > Dermochelys coriacea. Next base: position 333,299,512 of record NC_050068.2, read on the forward strand.
ATTGGAACCACTGCACTTCACTCCTATGCAGGGCACCAGACATTACTGGTGGCTTTCAGCCTCAAATTGCTCCCTCAAGGCATTGCTCCCTAACCCTTGCAGCCCTGCACTGGGCCCCTCTAATAGCCCTTCTCTCTGGCTGTTCAAATTCAGCCTCCAGGTGTTGAACCTCCAAGTTCCATGCCTGAGTGAATCGTTCACCCTTTGCTTCACAAATGTTATGGAGGGTACAGCACACAGATATAACCATAGGGATGCTGTCATCAGGCCAGCTTCCCATACAGAGAGCGCCAGTGGCCCTTTAAACAGCCAAAAGCACACTCCACAGTCATTCTGGCACCAACTCAGCCTGTTGTTGAACCGCTCCTTGCTGCTGTCAAGGGCTCCCTATATAGGGTTTCATGAGACATGGCATTAAAGGGTAAGCAGGGTCTCCAAGGATCACAATGGGCATTTCGACTTCCCCTACGGTGATCTTCTGGTCTGGGGAAAAAAGTCCCTGCTTGCAGCTTCCTGAACAGGCCAGTGTTCCAAAAGATGCATATGTCATGCACCTTCCAGGCCAGCCTGCGTTAACGTCAATGAAATGCCCACGGTGATCCACAAGCGCCTGGAGAACCATAGAGAAATATCCCTTCCGATTAACATACTCCAAGGCTAGGTGGACTGGTGCCAGAATTGGAATATGCATTCCATCTATCGCCCCTCCGCAGTTAGGGAAAACCATTTGTGCAATGCCATTCACAATGTCATGCAAGTAATCCAGCTCACGGTTCTTCTGAGCAGGATGCGATTAACAGCCCTGCAAACTGCATAAACACAATTCCAACGGTCGACTTTCCCACTCCAAACTGGTTAGTGACCGATGGTTAACTGTCTGGAGTTGCCAGCTTCCAGATTGCAAGAGCCACCTGCTTCTCCACCCTCAAGGCAGCTCTCAATCTCTTGTCCTTGTGCTGCCTGGTTGGGGTGAGCTCATCACACAGTCCCATGAAAGTGGCTTTCTCATCCAAAAGTTCTGCAGCACTGCTCATCATCCCAGACTTGCATGACGATGTGATCCCACAACTCAGTGCTTGTTTCCTGGGCCCAAAAGTGTGTTCCACGGCGGTGAGCTTGTCCGTGAATGCAACAAGCAAACTCGTATCACATGCATTATTCGAGTCGATATCATCGTCGGAGCCCTTGCTGTCACTTTGGATCATAAGGAATAATTCGACTGCCAAATATGACGTGCAGGTGAGACTTGTCAGCATACTCCTCAGCAGTTCAGGCTCCATTCCCACAGACCGAGAGGGAAGACAGAGCGCACAATACAAAGAAGTTGAAAGATGGCGCCAAATGTGGACGGAAGCACAGGGATCACTGGGATGCGAACCGATGCATCATGGGGCGTTGGGACAGGACCCAGAATGCCCCGCACCTCCTGCCCCCTTCCCACAAAGCCACAGCACCAGAATGGGAAAAGGTGATCTGTGGGATAGCTGCCCATAATGCACCACTCCCAATGCTGCTGCAAGTGCTGCAAATGTGGCCACGCCAGTGCGCGTGCAGCTGTCAGTGTGGACAGAATGCAGCACTTTCCCTACTGCGCTCTCCGAAGGCGGGTTTAACTTAAAGCACTCTACATCTGCAAGTGTAGCCACGTCCTAGTAAGACGCTTCCATTGGTGCTGTCAGTGTTGGACCAGCACAGTGGAGAGAGGAAGTCAAACTCCAGGACTGGCAGGCTGGCACGTTTTACAAGCACTGCATTAATTTTATCTCATTATTATTATTTACTTGCAATCATCCTATAAACAATGTCAGAGCATAGCCTGTTCCTTGCCAAAGAAGAGCTGTGCCCACTCTACTATGTTAGGCAATTCAAACTATTCATAGCTAATAGGAAATTACTGATGTCTTATCAGCATTTCCACCCACGATTACCTTCCAACTGGCCAACTTCCATGTTTGCAAAACAAAAACAATGCCATTATAACATGATGCATTATGCTGGGACAAAGCATTAGATTAATTCATTACCTCAAATACCTCAGTGTGATAATGCACTGGCATAATGCAATGGGATGGGGATTTATAAATCCCCATTTCTTTACTTGATACAGCCAGTTCTGCATCAATTGTAGAGGAGGTGCTCTAATGAGTGATAGCTGATTAAGCCATGTATCATAATAATATAGCAAAGCGGGACATAGTGTGACATCACTGCACAAAACTATACAACACAGATATTTATTTGTATTTGGCTCCTTAAACATGCCTCAATATATCCTTGAAGGACAGCTCTGAACTTCTTCTGGTTTATAGAGAGACAAGAGGAACCCAAATGAGCCAAACCGATAATGGGTTAAAATGGAGGAATATCTGTTTGCATTGCCCTGCTCAGGATTTCAGAGAAGGTAAGGAGCAACCAGACATGAACCTCTCTTTGAAATCTATAGAGACTCTTATTTAACAAGTTGTTCATTTTTTGTGCTCAACTGTACTTCACAGTGGAACTGCCCAAAGCAAATAAGAAAGTTAATTCTCACATCCAGTATTTCTATTGAGTGGAAGAATTAGTAATACAAAATCATAAAAGCTCCTGTTCTCTTGAAGTTCCCAGCCCAGCTTTGCAGTCATGAGTTTCAAGTAGTTTGGATAACCATCCACATGTGTGTGTGTATTCCAAATAAAAACAATCAACCCTAAATAATAAGCTACTTAGCACTTCTGTGGCATTTTATAAATGTAGATCTCAAAACATCTTAACAATGTCTACCCACCTTACACCTACATTTTGAATTTTGAGAAACTGAGCCACAGAGAGGTAAAGCCCCACATTTACAAAAGTGGCATTTAATCCCAGCTGCCCAATATTAGACAATTTTCTAAGATGCCCAATTTTCTACGATGTTCCCACATCTCCAGCTGCAGATGTTCAGCACCTCTGGAAATCAGGCCCTAGTTGTGCAAAGCTGGGCATGCAAACTCACAGCCCCTTTAGAAAACTTAGGTCGAAGCTACTTGCCAAAAGTCACATGGGAGACCTGAATGCCAAGGTTGGTAAGGACAACACAACAATGACAGAGCAATGGGAAGACATGGGTGTGGCACCATGATTGAAAATGGAGGGAGGCTTGTTGATCTCTGCAATATGAAAGACCTAGTCATTGGCGGAACCCTATTTCAACATCATGAAATTCACAAGCTGACATAATGTTCTCCAAATGGCAGAGATAAGAACCAGATTGACCAAACAATGATCAATGGCAAATGGTGATGCTCACTGACAGATGTGAAAGTGAAAAGAGGAGCAGATGTTGGCAGCGACCACCACCTTGTGACAGCCTCCATCAATCTAAAACTGAGAAGCGTGGGTCCACCAAACAAGGGACATAGACATCATAACATTGACAAACTAAAGTCCCGTGAAATACAGAAAGCCTTTGGTTCTTCAGTTAAAGAACAGGTTTCCGACACTTGCAGACCTTGGTGAAAAGGAGGGGAACGCAGATGAGGAGATCAACAAGATATGGGACAAAGTAACAGCAATCTATAAACTGAGCAGTGAAGCCTGTCTAGGCTACAGGCAGAAGAGAAGGAAGGAGTGGATTAAATCCAGCACATGGAACTCCATAGAAACCAGATGAGCCCTGAAGAAAAAGTTTTAGACACAAAATCCCATAAGCTAAAGGACAAATATCACAAGCACTAGAGCCAGGCACACCGGAAGGTCAAATGCCTTGTGAGAGCGAACAACATTATATTGATAATCTGGCAACACAAGCAAAGGACGCAGCTGCTCGTGGTGAACAAAGAACGGTTTACAAAATGACGTGGCTTATCAGTAGTAAACAGCAGACAGCAACAAACACTCATCAGGGACAAACAAGGCCATGTACTGACAACAGAAAAAGAACATGAAATGCCCTGGACATAGCATTTCAAAGAATTCCTGAACAGGGAGCCACCTAAAGAGGAAGCAAACATCTAGGTGTCAGAAGAAGATCTTGATATCAACACAGACACCCCATCTAAGGAAGAGATCATTCAAGCATCAAATCCTTAAAAAATGAGAAAAATCCTGGTAAGGATAACTTGAATGCAGAATTGTTCCAAGTAAATCCTGAGTTAGCAGCATTTATCCTGGTCCCTCTATTTGCATCAGTCTGGGAAAGGGAAAAATTGTCATATGAGTGGACCAATGGGGTGATAGTGAAGATACCAAAGAAAGGAATTCTCAGTGACTATATAACTGGTGTGGTATCACACTTTTATCTGTGCCAAGCAAGGTATCGTGTAAGATCACAGTCCAGCGCATATCTGAGGCAGTTGATAGCGTTCTCAGAAAATAGCAAGCCGGTTTTCGGAAAGGGCATGAATCCACAGACCAGATCTTCATGCTATGAAACATAATAGAACAATGCTTAGAATGACAATGGCAACTCTATATAAACTTCACAGACTTTGAGAAGGCTTTTGATAGCATTCACAGGATCAGCCTATGGTGCATTCTATGGGCATATGGAATCCCTCTCTGTATAATCATCATCATCAAAAGCTTCTATTCCAACTTTACATGCAGTGTTGATCACAGTGAGCTCAGTTTTGAAGTCAAAACAGTAGTGTATCAGGGGTATGTCATATCTGCAACATTGCCACCGACTGGGTAATGAGGCATACAACAAAAGACATGTCAAGAGGCATTAAATGGACACCCTTCTCATCCCTTGAAGACCTGGACATCACAGATGATCTCACTCTCCTATCATATACCCAGCACCATATAAAAGAAAACCAACTTGACTCAACACATTCAGCCAGCAAATTGGACAGAAAATCAACCTCAATAAGACAGCTATCATGACCTTTAATATTGCCTCACCATCACTAGTACAGATAGAGGATCATGTTCTCATCAATGTAGAAAAATTCATATACTTGGGCAGCACTATCAGCCATGGTGGTGGAACAAGCCAGCACATCCGGAACAGAATCCATAAATCCAGGAACAACTTCAGGAGCTTAAATACAGTCTGGAAATCATCAAAATACAACACCAAAACCAAACTCAAGATTTATCAGAGCTGCGTACTTTCAATTCTACTTTATAGCGCAGAATGCTGGGGAATGAGAAAGTCTGACATGGCCAAACTGTCTTCATTCCATACAACCTGCCTCAGAAAAGTCCTCTGTATATTTTGGTCCAGAACAATCTCAAACCAAGACCTATTCACTGCTGCCAAAAATATCTGAGCACCATCATTATCAGGAGACACTGAGACGGATTGGCCATGTGCTTCGGATGGAAACTGATTCCATTACCAGAATAGCAATAAGATGGACACCTGAAGGTGAGAAAAAATGAGGACACCCAAAAACAACATGTCAAAGAACTATGGAAGCTGAGCTGAAAAACCTGGGGCACAGCTGCGGGAACCACTTAAAATCTTGCCAGAAACAGACAGGAGTGGAGGTGCTTCACTTCTGCCCTAAACGCCAGAGGCATAATGGGAACATGATGATGATGGTTCTAGTCCCAACTATTGTCATACAAGGTGCCATTTTTAATGGTTAGCATAGGGATAGTCAAGCAGAACTGCAAGGATCTAAGATTTTGCAAGTAACTTACAGTGTGATCACGAACAAGTCACTTACCCTTCTTTGTAAAGTTGGATATCTTTGGACAAAAGATAAAAGAATGTCTAGAACGGTATTTTTTAAAAACACAATTAATATTTGACTTCGTATTTGTAAAGTTAAGACGTTCTCATGCACAGATGCTGTGCCTATTGTTCTGAGCAGGGAAGACACTCTACCACTATTGTTGTAGGAGCATGTAGTCTAGAGAGGCAATGCTCTCTTAAAAGTATAATTAGAAGCAAGGGTCATAACAGATCAACTGTGCAGCAAATTAGGAGTTATTTGTGCCCTTTCTTGTTCCTTGGTGATGTACAAAGACAATCTCAACTTTTCTCACCCTCACCTCCAAATAATTTCTGCTTTTTAATCACAGAAATTTCAGGTCTTGCCTTCTTTCTTTCCTGCGAAGATTCTCTGGAGACCATGAATTGGACAGTGATGCAACAATAGGCTGAAACTTGAAAAAAGACTCAACACCGCCACCCCTATCAGAGGAGGACTAAGTAAGCTGAAGTTTAGCTTGAACCTACTATGATGCTACTAACCTACTGCAGATCCTCACAGGATTCTCCAGCAAAACCTGGGACACCAAGAGCTGATATTTTAAAGTTTAAAAATAAGAGAGAAAGGTCCCTAACAAAGGTTTTTTTTGCAAATCATTTTTGATCATTTACATCTCTATGTGCCTCAGTTTACCCATCTATAAAGGTATTGTGAAGAAGAAAGTTTATGAAGTGTTTGGAAAACCATGACTGAATGGAGCTACAGAAACACTAAGTAGTATTGTTATTATCCTTTTGAGTACATATATCGTGATATAAAGAACATTATTAATGGCAGCATTTAGACATTATTTTAGGTCCCCATAGATGATGGGGAAAAAATCTACTGTTACAAGGAGGAATATTGAAAAATATTGCATTGGGCTAATACTTGCCAGTCCTCTTACCTGCAATTATTTTTATTTATTTGTTAAAGAATCAGATCTGCTGTCCATTGTTTTCTTGATATGTGCTGTTCAACTATGCATTACCTTCAATAACCTTCAATTCAATGAGGCGACAATTATTAATATGAAAACAACTAGCCTTAGAAACACCGTCTCTGCTCACAAGCAGGTATTCTCATCCACACACTGAAAAATAATGTTGCTTATTGTTACATTTCTTTTAATCTTTCCAGCAGAGCTGCTACCCTTAAAGTGAAATATCCATTGTGGAAGACTAAGAAAATGCAAACGGATCCAAGGTTTATATTTATTTCAACTTTTCTGTAACTTTTAAAGGGGTTACAAAAAACCCACATAAATCGTACTAACTGTCAATCTAAGATAGTCCCCAGGTCCCAAAGAAGCCTTTGATATACCATAGTCTGCAGGAACAAGACCTGAAGAAGCTTTATCTGATCCGTTGAAAGAGCAACTCCCTAAAAGGCCCATTCATCTTCCAATGTTCCCTTTTCTTGTCTGTCATATCTTTATCTCCCCCTAGCCAGCACAGACCTCTGTCAGTTCATGGCTCTATTACAATTATATTCAGTAGAATGAAATCGATCTTCTTATGCTTCCGACCTCCTCCCCTCAAGTATTTCATCTTGAAATAATATTTGACTATCCCTTGGTACATTAAGCCATTAAAAAATGTGTAATCCGAGAGCTATTAGACCTCAATAGTCTGATAAAAGCTTTCTAAAATGCTGAATTCCAAGGAATATTTTTTTTAGGTCATTTAAAAAGAGATGTGCCCAGGGAGAATGTAGCAGCATCACAGCTGGCTTCGAGCAATTTAGAAATATAGAATGAACTTCAAATGCTGATTTGGAGATATATTTCATATACTCCATCCTGTTATGTATGAATATACAGAAAACATCACTGTACAGTATGTGCAGATTATATAGATAAATAAAAGAACATATACTGTCACACAAATATTAGTTTCCTTTAACTAATTATAAACACCACACCATACCACACAGGGACATAAGGGAAAGAAATGGGTTGGGATGGGGGTGAGGTACGCAGTTCCTGGCAAAAAGAAGCAAAAATGCAAGAATATAAGAGAATGCTATTTTTAAAATGTTTTAATAAAATCTGATCACGCATTGCAAGCTAGAAGAATTATTTATTTGTTCATAATGCTGCTACTTTCTCTTTATTAAGTTGAACTTAATTAAACCACTCACATAGAACTAGATTCTGCTACCCTTACTCAGGTATGGTACCTTACTCTGTAGTAATCAACTGCAGTAAATAGGACTATTTATAGAGCACAGTACTACTCATTTTAAGTAAATGTGGTTAAATGATCCTAAATCAGTGATACTCAGACTGAGGCTCTCGAGCCGCAAATGACTCTTAACGTATCTCCTGTGGCTCTTTGCAGCACACAATATTAAAACACTCTGATTTAATTATTAACCAATCAGGATGTTTTACTATGTATTAACTAATCGTAGTTGATAAAATAATACTTGGTCAGTCATTCAGCTGTGAGAATAATGTAAGAATAATTTTATATTATATATATATATAAACTAAATATTTCCCCCCATCATACTGGTTAAATATGAATATATAGTACTATAGTAAATGAAACAATGAATTCACACTCCTGTGGCTCTTTTGGGTAATTTTGATCATTAATTTGGCTCCTGAAACCACTGAGATACGAGTATCATTGCCCTAAGTGATCATTCTTGCCATATTCCAAATTTGTCATGTTTTTTCTGTGGGTAACTGCTATGAAGATAATTCATAGATTCCAAGGCCAAGACCATTGTGATACAGGAGGTCAGACTAGATGATAACACAGATCACAGAACTTCCCCAAATACCTCCTAGAGCAGATCTTTTAGAAAAACCTCCCATCTTGATTTAAAATTGTCAGTGATGCAGAATCCACAATGACCCTTAGTAAATTGTTCCCATGGTTAATTACTATCACAGTTAAAAATGTATGCCTTATTTCCAGTCTGAATTTTTCTAGCTTCAGCTTCCACCATTGAATCGTGTTATACCTTTCTCTGTTAAATTTAGAAGCCAATTATTAAATATTTGTTCCCCGTGTAGTACTTATAGACTGTAATTAAGTCACTCCTTAACCTTCTCTTTGTTAAGCTAAAAAAAATTGAGCTCCTTGGTTCTATCACTATAAGGCATGTTTTCTAATCCTTGAAATATTCACATGGCTCTTCTCTGAACCATCTCTAATATATCAACATCCTTCTTGAACTGTGGATACCAGAACTGGACATAATATTCCAGCAGTGGTCGCACCAGCACCAAATATAGAGGTAAATCAATCTCTCTACTCCTACTCGAGACTCCTCTATTTATGCATCCCAGGATCACATTAGCTCTTTTGGCCACAGCATCATGCTGGAAGCTCATGTTCAGCTTCATGTTCACCATGACCCTAAAATCTTTTTCAGAGTCACGGCTCCCAGGATACAGTTCCCCATCCCTATAAGTATGTCCTACATTCTTTGTTCCTAGAGGTAAACATTTACATTTAGCCACATTAAAACACATATTGTTTGCTTGTGCCCAGTTTACCTGGTGATCCAGTTTACTCTGAACCAGTGACCTGTCCTCTTCATTATTTACCACTCCCTCAATTGGTGTGTCATCTGCAAACCTTTATCAGTGATGATTTTGTGTGTTCTTCCAGGCCATTGATTAAAATGTTGAATAGTGTAGTAGGACAAAGAAGCAGGACCCCAATGGAGAAACACTGGAATATTTGTTATGTGGCCTTCCTGTCTACTCAGAACTTTGGTCTGTGTAGCTATTCTGCACCACATCATAATTTAAAATTGATTTTAGCAAGTGGGGCCCCCATCTGAAAAGAGATCTTTGAGGGATGACCCTTACACCCACTTCGAATAGCACTGACTTCAGCTGGACTCCAGGAGGACACAAGAGTCCTCTGTGGAGGATTCTGGACCTAGTTACTATATATTGTTTTCAAAAGGAAAAGGAGTACTTGTGGTACCTTAGAGACTAACAAATTTATCTGAGCATAAGCTTCCGATGAAGTGAGCTGTAGCTCACGAAAGCTTATGCTCAAATAAATTTGTTAGTCTCTAAGGTGCCACAAGTACTCCTTTTCTTTTTGCGAATACAGACTACGGCTGCTACTCTGAAACCTATATATTGTTTAGATTCCAACAAATTACATAATGTTTATGTACAGTGGTTGGCAACTAGGGTTGCCAGGCGTCTGGTTTTTGACTGGAACGCCCGGTTGAAAAGGGACCCTGGCGACTCCATCAGCACCACTGACCAGGCCACTAAAGTCTGGTCAGTGGTGCAGTGGGGCTAAAGCAGGCTCCCTGGTGCAAGGGTGGCCACGGGGGCTCCGCACACTGCACCCGCCCCGAGTGCTGGCTATGGAGCTCCGTTGGCCGGGAACTACCTGTAGCTGTGGGCAGTGTGCCAGCTCCCTGGCCCCGCTGCCTAGGAGCCGGACATGCTAGCCACTTCTGGGAGCCATGTAGAGCCAGGGAGCCTGCCTTTGCCCTGCTGCACTGCAGATCAGGAGCCACCTGAGGTAAGCGCCGTCCACCTGGAGCCCACATCCCGACCCCCTGCCTAAGGTCAAAACACCTTCTGCACCCAAACTCCCTCCCAGAGTGCACACCCCACACACCCCGTCCCAGCCCTGAGCCCCCTCTTACACCCCTAACTGCTCAGCCCTAGCCCGGAGCCCCCTCCTGCACCTCAAATCCCTCATTCCCAGCTCCACCCCAGAGCCTGAACCCCAGCTGGAGCTCTCACCCCCTCCTGCACCCCAGCCCCCAGCCCCAGCCCAGTGAAAGCAAGTGAGGGTAGGGAAGAGCAAGCGATGGAGGGCAGGGCGATGGAGTAAGCAGGGACGGGGCCTGGGAGAAAGGGCAGGGTAGAGGACAAGGCAAGGTTGTCCGATTGTTCGATTCTGTGTGATTAGAAAGTTGGCAACCCTATTGAAAACTAAAAGCCAAACATTATCAATACTTATCACATACAGGTGTCTGAGATGTCACATGCTTATTTGTACTTGGAACAGTCATGATGATATCTCATATGCCATTGTGCTATGAGTAAATGCTACTTTTATTCATGGTGATCACGGTAGCTTTAACTACTTGAATTGTAACGCATGCACTAATCATTAAACCATAAACCTCAACTCCCAGTTCAGGCGTTTCCTTCTGGAATTATGGATATAAAGCAGGATCAAGGACGGATTGCAATCATGAAAAAAGTTCAGACATAGCTTAGATTAATAAAAGGGACTCATTTGATTATTTTCAAATGAATTCTTAACCGGAAGGTACATTTTTCACCTATTCAGTTACATTTAACACCTAACAATTTTTGATTAATGTGCCAGAGAAAGGCACCGTTAGGCCAAGAGCAGAAGCTGTAAGCTACTGATGAACATACATTACAGTGTACTCCTGATATCCACAGAGGATCTCAAGGCTGTGACAGCCCCAGCTAGCCAGCGTATGTTCTTTAGTTCAAGTTCAACTATCTCCAGCTTTTAGCTCTGCAGGTCCTCAGTATCAACCAAGATGCAACTGTCACACTGAGGACACGGTTGCATTGGTTAAGAAACAATAGGAGACAAAGTGCAATGGGAAGGCAATTGTGGTGACTACTTGAAATTTAGTACTGAGACCAAAGGTGAAAATTTCTGATCTGATGGCCTTCTCCTGTATAACAGTCTGTATTCATAGCCTTCCCTCTGTGTACGGAAAATTTAGTTTGACCATGAACGATAACTGGCCATCTGATTATATTTTTCATAGTATAGCCATAAAAAAGCCACATGTTTTCTGCCTATGGTTCCTCACATAAACTATCATTAGGCATTTTATTTGTATTGCAATAAAGCCTAGGAGCCCCAGGCATAGGCCAGCGCCCCACTGTGCTCGGTTCTGTACAAACCAAGAATAAAAAGATGGTCCCTGTTCCCAAACATTAGCTTACAATCTAACAATAAGACAAAAAACAATGCACACAGACAGACAGATGGGTGAGCACAAGGAACAACATTGATCAGCATGATAGAGCAGGAAGGTTCTGAAATAAATGCACCTGCACTCCATAGGTGCTCAGATGGCAAAAAATTCCATTGACTTCAATAGCATCAGGATTTCACCCACTGCTAATGAGCACCGTAAATAATCCAGCCTAAATAGCTGCCATCAAAATTCACAATTAAAGAAACAAATGAGTGTGTATGCTGCCAAGTCCTCAACTGATGTATGCTGGTTTAACACTATTGAAAAATCACTGGAGCTATGCTAATTTACACAAGCTGATGATGTTATGGCCCACAGAAAGACTGCATTACTCAATTACAGTGTTTTACAAAACATCCCATCACTTCTCTGATCAGCTCTGAATAATAATAGTAACATTGTTTTCCTTATCCTTTCTAGTGTTTTCCATCTTCCCCCAAATTATGTACAAATATGAACCAGCTAGTATTAAAATAGCTTAAGTAAAATTCATTGTCTTAAATACATAGTGCATACATTTTATTATGGGCGCTATGGCTATATGTTGATCACCTTTGTACATAGGAACAAGACTTTAAGGCCAGAGATGTGTTGGTAGGAGTAAAAATGGTATGGGAGAAGAGAACTATTACTTCTATAATTACATAGTAAACTCACTGGTTTGGTACAGTATAGAGTACACACATACTGAGGACAGTTCATCTTAAGGGCTGAATCCTGCCCTCTGACATCCCGGCAAGCAGCAATGGGTATTATGAGGAAAAAAGTCAGCTGAGCACTTGCATGCAGAGTGACTGATTTTTAAGGAAAGACAGCTATGAAGGCATAATTAAAGGAAAGGATTGAACCCTTACACACCAGGGTGTTGCATGCACAAAGTCTTTTGAAAGGAGATTCAATTTGTTTTGATAGCATGGAAACCTTAAATTGAAGACAATAACATACTACAACATAAATGATGGTTGAGACCATGTTTTCTAGACTCTCATTTCATGGCGCTTGGGGTTAAAATCATAAAATGCTTTCACTCTATACAGCACGTGACGCACCACATTAGGCCCGAAAGCCATTTGGCTAAAAAGATTTGCTAAAGTAATCTTGTTGCTAAAGTAATTGCTTGTTTGCCAACGTAATCTTTTCTGATAGAGAAACTAGAATCGAACAGCACTCATGCTGTGTGTGTTACTAATCGTTCTTTACATTAATTTGTGGAAGACCAAAAATACATATTTGGACCATGATCAATTTGCTCTTTTTTCTTCTTCTTTTTAAATATCCTACCATAACATAATTTTAGTTTGATACACTTCCATTTATGCTGGCAAAATGTACATAAATTACAGAGCTACAAATGTATATATGCATCTAATGTAATCTAATAATAAACTCTTTTAAAAAAATAATACAAGTCTGACATTAATATACTGTGGGCATTCAGTTCCTGCTGGCTTAACCACTATATAAGGATTCCCCAGCACAGGTTAGTCTATGAGTAGCACAGAACCAGTATAGCTCTAGGCCAGTAGTTCTCAAACTAGAAAAGCCCCTGGCAGGCTGGGCCGATTTGTTACCTATTGCGTCCGCAGGTTTGGCCCATCACAGCTCCAGGCCGATGGGGGCTGCAGGAAGGGCGGCCAGCACGTCCCTCGGGCTTTCCCTGAACAAGCGGCGGCCTTAATTTGAGAACCACTGCTCTAGGCCACACTTTCCAAGGTACTTGGGTTTAGAGGGCATGCTGGCAAGAGGGAGCGGTTGATGGTGAAGGGACCAAGACTAGAGCCCCATGTGCTTTACAAACCCTTAGTTGTACAACAGCCCCTTTGGGGCTGGCAGAAGTTAAAGCAGATTTGAGGATGTTCTAACTTGCATCCCTATAATTGAGAAGAGAGGTATAAAGATAGCATAACACCGCCAGTGCTCATCCCCCCCACATTGCCTTTCACTGATCGCAGCTTGGCTGAGACAGATGATCAGGCCCCTTATATTCTCCCTTCCCTACCCTTCTTTTATTTGTTGTAAGTGAATAGATTTCCTGGGAAAGGTGTCAGACTATCACTGGAAACCCAACATTGCTTAATCATCTCATGGATGGGTGCCACACGGGTAGCAGCAATTCCAGATTCCCCACATTGCCCTGCCAACATGTCTCAATACGCTTCTAGATGGACCACCCCGAGTATTACAGTATAATTCACATCCATTAGTCCTTATCTTTTTTCATGAGACTGTTGAAAGTGAGTAATTGCCAGTAGTAACAGTGGCTTCTGAAGCGCGGACACCTGTCTACTAGGAATGGGACTTCTATTATAAACTAATTTGAACTTAAAAAGAAAAGGAGTACCCGTGGCACCTTAGAGACTAACAAATTTATTAGAGCATAAGCTTTCGTGAGCTACAGCTCACTTCATCGGATGCAGTGAGCTGTAGCTCACGAAAGCTTATGCTCTAATAAATTTGTTAGTCTCTAAGGTGCCACGGGTACTCCTTTTCTTTTTGCGAATACAGACTAACACGGCTGCTACTCTAATTTGAACTTGTAACTCAAAACGCTATCCCCATTTACCAACCCTCTAAATTATCCAGATCCCCCTCATACTACATGCTGAAAAATTTGTTCCTTGCCATAGCACTGGAGGAGACTAGGAGAGTTAAAACTCCATCTTAGTGTAACAATTAACTAAATACTATTTTACACATTTTATATCTTTGCCTAATACTTTCCAAGCTCATCTCCTTTTATCACATGAACAATAATTATATTTTTGGACTTTCTTAATCAGTTTTTCTAACAAGATGACCTCATTTCTAACATGAGATAATAACATTAGCTAATAAAATCTAATGGGGAAATCTGATTATCTTCCATAAATTTAGAAGACTAGATTGAAAGGATTTCTGTTCAATGTCAAATGCTCAAATAAGTTTGTTAGTCTCTAAGGTGCCACAAGTACTCCTTTTCTTTTTGCGAATACAGACTAACACTGCTGCTACTCTGAAACCTGTTCAATGTCAGTTACACAAATGTAATGGGGATCTTCCTCCTTTATGATTCAAACCAACCTTTATTAGTATGTATTAAAATGGACAAAGTGAGAGTTAGACTGATTTCCACTGAAAACTCTTCTTCCCAGTCCCAAGAGGATCTGTCATTCCAAACAAGTAGACCCGGAGACTTTTACTCTGTGAATGTCCCATTAATTTGATAAGGCTACTCATGGAGTTACAGGACAACCCTGGAGACTTAAGAACATCTGAATCTTACCTCTGGCCCTCAGTGCTTGAGTTAAAGATGTGTCTGAGCATGTTTAATGCTCTACTCCATGTCACTAGTCAGAAATTAATGGTCCTCCATTAATTCTCACACTCTAGTCCCAACGTGCTGCGCAGATTCAATTCCAAACGTCTGACAAGCTAATGCACACACACTGCACACGCTCAGTATAGTCAGAGAATTATGCACTGGCTTAGTAGCAAATCAAGGACATTTTGATATGATGGAGGCTGTGGCCAACTTCATCAGTTTGATGTTTCAAATCAGGTTCAGGTATTCATTCATTTTACTGCGTATTTACCCAAACTAACTAAACTCCCACATATTTTAAGGTTCAGCCATCCCTAGCCAAAGCTTCCTTCTTGCTAAACTCTAAACTGTTCAGGTGAAGAATGTGTTTAAGATCTGAGCAATTTCTTTAGAGGGTCAAGAGAGAGAATTTCCTCTGAAACCCCTACACAAGCACACATTGATCAAATACTACCCAGATACTGGCTTAAAGCATGTGAATATTCTTAAAATCTGTAGGATTACTCACTGGACCCTTAGACCACGGAAATAAAAATCATCATGCTAGGGCACAGGTGAACTGACTTTAAAGTAGGGCCTTAAGCAGGCAATAGGAAATAGAATTGGTTGATGTTGTTAACCTTTCTCTTGATACATACATATTAGCATTTAGCTGTAAATATCTGAGTTATTTCAGAGAAGGTATAAGCAAAAATGACAAAAAGTCTATCATTCCTCATAAAAATAATGCTGAGTTAAAATTTTATATACTATCATAATGATGAGTAATATTTAATGTAATTCAGCAAAACCCAGTTCTTTTGACAGAATATCATAATAGCCTCACATTTGACTCCCTTCTCAGATGTAGTGGAATAGGCAATCTCTGAATACAAATAGTGCCTTCATAATGGAAACTTTTATGATGAAGAGAAGTCTGCATCTCTAGTGCATAACAAGATGCTGAAATCACACTAAATATCACATTCTCCTCTTTACTGGATGCCAGGCAAATAAGAAAAGTGAAGTAACATGGTTTCAGCATGGTGGTGATTGCATATTTGGATCTGATGAGCTGTGCAATGTAACTGAAGGAGAGGCCTGTTGAAATCAATCCCAGAACATGAAAATAACTTCATCTCTAACTCCCCAAACAGATATAAATTAGCTTACCATTAAAACAGGCAAAGCTTGGGACACAGTAGCCTGAATTCAATAAGGATTTTTTCACCTGGTCAAAAGAAAACAAAACAAAACAGAACAAAAAACCCAGACTATAACAGCGTATCTGCTTCTAACTCTTCAATGCTGCTCTGTTCCAAATGATTAACAATCAGAAGCCTAGTCAGAAGAACTGCTGCCAGATAAGAGGAAGGCTATTATTGCTGAATTTTGAAAATAAATTAAAATTAAAGCAGGGTCATTTTATTTACTCTTCTGGTCCAAGGTTCTTTACAATGCAAGGTTATTGCTCTTCATGGCCTCTCCTAGAGCTCTTTTGACACAGAGTGCACAGAGCATATTGCAAACATTAATGAAGCCTCACATGTCCCTGTGAAGTAGGTATTATCATACCCATTTTACTGATGGGTAACCCGATAAGCACAAGCTTGCAGAAGGTCACAAAAGCAATAAGTGGCAAAACTGGGGGAAAAAAAGCCAAGAGTTTGGGGTCTTAGTCCCCTCTATTCTTGTGCGAGTTGGGCAATTTAAAAAAAGTCCATTAGGTGCCTATCGGCACATTTAGATACCTAAATACCATTAAAAATGTGACCCTCCGTCCACACTTCGGGCAAGACTGTGCCCAGCCCTTCACACATACCCACAGAAGATGGAAGAGAGGAAAGAAGGGCAAAAGCAGATGCTGCATCCCCAGGCAAGACCTGTACATGGGATCCTTTGAGGAAAGTTTTAGAGTAGCAGCCGTGTTAGTCTGTATTCGCAAAAAGAAAAGGAGTACTTGTGGCACCTTAGAGACTAAACAATTTATTTGAGCATAAGCTTTTGTGAGCTACAGCTCACTTCATCGGATGCATTTGGTGGAAAATACAGAGGGGAGATTGATATACACACACAGAGAACATGAAACAATGGGTTTATCATACACACTGTAAGGAGCGTGATCACTTAAGATAAGCCATCACCAGCAGCAGAGGGGAGGAAAGGAGGAAAACCTTTCATGGTGACAAGCAAGGTAGCTATTTCCAGCAGTTAACAAGAATATCTGAGGAACAGTGGGGGGGTGGGGTGGGGGGGGAGAAATAACATGGGGAAATAGTTTTACTTTGTGTAATGACTCATCCATTCCCAGTCTCTATTCAAGCCTAAGTTAATTGTATCCAGTTTGCAAATTAATTCCAATTCACCAGACTCTCGGTGGAGTCTGTTTTGAAGCTTTTTTGTTGAAGAATAGCCACTCTCAGGTCTGTAATCGAGTGACCAGAGAGATTGAAGTGTTCTCCAAATGGTTTTTGAATGTTATAATTCTTGACGTCTGATTTGTGTCCATTCATTCTTTTATGTAGAAACTGTCCAGTTTGACCAATGTACATGGCAGAGGGGCATTGCTGGCACATGATGGCATATATCACATTGGTAGATACGCAGGTGAACGAGCCTCTGATAGTGAGGCTGATGTGATTAGGCCCTATGATGGTGTTCCCTGAATAGATATGTGGACAGAGTGGGCAACGGCTTTGTTGCAAGGATAGGTTCCTGGGTTAGTGGTTCTGTTTTGTGGTGTGTGGTTGCTGGTGAGTATTTGCTTCAGATTGGGAGGCTGTCTGTAAGCAAGGACGGGTCTGTCTCCCAGATCTGTGAGAGTGATGGTCCTTCAGGATAGGTGTAGATCCTTGATGAGGCGTTGGAGAGGTTTAGTTGGGGGCTGAAGGTGATGGCTAGTGGCGTTCTGTTATTTTCTTTGTTGGGCCTGTCCTGTAGTAGGTGACTTCTGGGTACTCTTCTGGCTCTGTCAATCTGTTTCTTCACTTCAAACAGGTGGGGATTGTAGTTGTAGGAATGCATGATAGAGATCTTGTAGGTGTTTCTCTCTGTCTGAGGGGTTGGAGCAAATGCGGTTATATCGTAGAGCTTGGCTGTAGACAATGGATCGTGTGTATACTCTGACATCATAATCAAAAAGGCTGACAAAGGAGGTGCTGTCGTCATCATGAATAGGTCGGAGTATGAACAAGAGGCTACTAGGCAGCTCTCCAACACCACATTCTGCAAGCCATTACCCTCTGATCCCACTGAGAGTTACCAAAAGAAACTACAGCATTTGCTCAAGAAACTCCCTGAAAAAGCACAAGAACAAATCCGCACAGACACACCCCTAGAATCCGACCTGGGGTATTCTATCTGCTACCCAAGATCCATAAACCTGGAAATCCTGGACGCCCCATCATCTCAGGCATTGGCACCCTGACAAAAGGATTGTCTGGCTATGTAGACTCCCTCCTCAGGCCCTACGTTACCAGCACTCTCAGCTATCTTCGAGACACCACTGACTTCCTGAGGAAACTACAATCCATTGGTGATCTTCCTAAAAACACCATCCTAGCCACTATGGATGTAGAAAGACCTCTACACCCAACATTCCACACAAAGAAGGACTACAAGCCGTCAGGAACAGTATCCCCGATAATGTCACGGCTAACCTGGTGGCTGAACTTTGTGACTTTTTCCTCACCCATAACTATTTCACATTTGGGGACAATGTATACCTTCAAAATCAGTGGCACTGCGATGGGTACCCGCATGGCCCACAGTATGCCAACATTTTTATGGCTGACTTAGAACAACGCTTCCTCAGCTCTCGTCTCCTAATGCCCCTACTCTACTTGCGCTACACTGATGACATCTTCATCATCTGGACCCATGGAAAAGAAGCCCTTGAGGAATTCCACCATGATTTCAACAATTTCCATCCCACCATCAACCTCAGCCTGGATCAGTCCACACAAGGGATCCACTTCCTGGATACTACTGTGCTAATAAGCGATGGTCACATAAACACCACCCTATATCGGAAACCTACTGACAGCTATTCCTACCTACATGCCTCCAGCTTTCATCCAGGCCATACACATGATCCATTGTCTACAGCCAAACTCTACGATATAATCGCATTTGCTCCAACCCCTCAGACAGAGAGAAACACCTACAAGATCTCTATCATTCATTCCTACAACTACAATACCCACCTGCTGAAATGAAGAAACAGATTGACAGAGCCAGAAGAGTACCCCAGAAGTCACCTACTACAGGACAGGCCCAACAAAGAAAATAACAGAACGCCACTAGCCATCACCTTCAGCCCCCAACTAAAACCTCTCCAATGCATCATCAAGGATCTACAACCTATCCTGAAGGACGACCCATCACTCTCACAAATCTTGGGAGACAGGCCAGTCCTTGCTTACAGACAGCCTCCCAATCTGAAGCAAATACTCACCAGCAACCACACACCACAAAACAGAACCACTAACCCAGGAACCTATCCTTGCAACAAGCCCGTTGCCAACTCTGTCCACATATCTATTCAGGGGACACCATCATAGGGCCTAATCACATCAGCCTCACTATCAGAGGCTCGTTCACCTGCTCATCTACCAATGTTATATATGCCATCATGTGCCAGCAATGCCCCTCTGCCATGTATATTGGTCAAACTGGACAGTCTCTACGTAAAAGAATGAATGGACACAAATCAGACGTCAAGAATTATAACATTCAAAAATCAGTTGGAGAACACTTCAATCTCTCTGGTCACTCGATTACTGAGAGTGGTTATTCTTCAACAAAAAAAGCTTCAAAAACAGACTCCAATGAGAGACTGCTTAATTGGAATTCATTACAAACTGGATACAATTAACTTAGGCTTGATAGAGACTGGGAATGGATGAGTCATTACACAAAGTAAACTATTTCCCCATGGTATTTCTCCCCTCCCACCCCACCCCCACTGTTCCTCTGATATTCTGTATATCAATCTCCCTCTGTATTTCCACCAATGCATCCAATGAAGTGAGCTGTAGCTCATGAAAGCTTATCTCTAATAAATTTGTTAGTCTCTAAGGTGCCACAAGTACTCCTTTTCCTTTTTGAGGAAAGTGTGTGGCTAGCAACACTGTCAGTGCTAGCCTCTTCAGAGCAGGCAGGTGGAGCCATGGCTCTGCTAAGTGCAGAGGTGAGTAGATACCTTTAAAGACGCAGAGCAGTTACATCTCTCCTGTGTCCTAGGAGCACCTTCATGGGCCTGATTCAGCACAACTGAAATGAGTCATGTCCAGTGAGTCCCAAAGCCTCATGTTGGAATGGCATGGCCCCAGCCCCATCCCAGTGCTGTGCCTTAAATTCTCAAACCAAGCCTCTTTATAGGACAAATATTAAGGACACAAGACTAATTACATGCTTCTCAATAATTTTCTTGTTCAAATAGTGTTCTCCCTGAGTTTTCCTGCAAACACATTTCTCTTTAAACAACTAGAGAAACCCTATTGATTTTTTCCTTCCTCCATTTAAAGCATCAACATTTGCCCTTCCATTCTTACAAATCCAACCCACAGGCAATCGAAGGAACGCTGGATGTCATCTCCTGCTCAAAAGGCATTTATTTGTCTCAAGCAGCAGTCATTAGTAAAATGGCATGAGGGTAGTGGCAGTTTGACTCTCGCTGTGTGGGCAACTCAAGCTTGTTCAGACTTTAAACATAAGTCAGCTGAGTTTAATTGTAGTGTGGATGCAAGACAGTCATGTTTTGAGATAGTTTTAGGAGTTAAATGGAATGTATGTATATAACAGAAAAGGTTTGCATCAAATATATCAAAGATGATTTAGCTAGATATCATGCTATTTATGCAGATCATTTTCAAATCTGACATCATTTGTATTATATTGTTTCATTTTGGTTTACTTTTTGATTTTTTTTATTACAGTGAGTGGCATTCAATATATTTTTAATAAAAATAATGAATAAAATGTGTGCTTGGCTGGCATTGGTCCATTTTAATTGGTCTATATTAAAAATAATTAGAATGGACCCTCTGTTTAGAGAAACATGATAAAGTCAGTCAAGTAAGTATTTTGAGTTAGGTCTCTTAATCACAAAGGAAATTGGGGGGTACTTCAACGGCCAGGGAATTTAGTTATCTCACAAGGATGTCGTGGGAACTCCAAGAAAGACCTTTAGGTCTGCATGACCTAATACCATGTAGATACACAGGTTTATGTGACTTTCACATAAGGGGTATACTGAAAATATGGACTTGATGAGTTCGCCTTCTGACACATCCTCATCATGAATTGAAACCATGACATGTAATTAAGACAACTCTCCACTTGTCTGGACAATATTCTGTGTGCATTCATAGAATCATAGAAAATTAAGGTTGGACGAGACCTCAGGAGATCATCTAGTCCAACCCCCTGCTCAAAGAAGGACCACCCCAACGAAATCATCCCAGCCAGGGCTTTGTCAAGCTGGGTCTTAAAAACCTCTAGAATGAGATCCCAACCGACCTCCTTAGGTACCCATTCCAGTGCTTCACCACCCTCCTAATGAAATAGTTTCTCTTAATATCCAACCTAGACCTCCCCCATGCAACTTGAGATCGTTGCTTCTTGTTCTGTCATCTGCCATCACTGAGAACAGCCTAGCTCCATCCTCTTTGGAACCTCCCTTCAGGTAGTTGAAGGCTGCTATCAAATCCCACCTCACTCTTCTCTTCTGCAGACTAAATTAGGCCAGTTCGCTCACCCTCTCCTCCTAAGTCATGTGCCCCAGCCCCCTAATCATTTCCATTACCCTCCGCTGGACTCTATCCTATTTGTCACAGCTTTTTTGTACTGGGGAGCCATAGAGGAAGTTCAGACTGCTGGCTTTTGTTTTAGAAGCACCTATGGTCATGAGCATTGTACAGGGAAACTGGCAAAAAGTAAGATGTTTCTAATGTTTTCCTTTTAAAGCAGAAGTATTAAAATGCACAGTATTGCAATGAAGGTTATTCAGACAATCTTAATACCACCCTGAGAACAGCTACAAATTCTCAGAATACTTTATCCAATCCTATTAGTGACCAGAAAAGAAACATATTAAGAGTGGGTCATTATATTTAAACTTCAGGGAAAAAAAAGTTGTTTTGTACGAGCTATAAAATCGGCATTTAGGGGATGCGGGCAGACAGCTAGTTCCTAATTGAAACATTGTAGGTTCCTAGTCAGTTTGGCATCTGGGTTTTACCTGAGCATCATATGCAGAGGATGAATGAACTAAGAGAGTAATCTGAAGACCTGTAATGTGGATGAATGTCCTTTTGCATCTGCAGCAATGGGAAAAGTTTTTAACAAGGCTGCTGTTGTGTGACCACTTCTTGCAAGACAAGAATCAAAATTAGGGGCATTGGGTATCACTGGAGATCCAGTAAAGGCGGAAGCTAAATTAAAAAAAAAAAGTCACAAATGACACCTGTCTGATCATCAGGAAGAAGGACAAAACATACTCATCTGCATGGAAGGATAGACCAGAAAAGATGTCTTTTCCCAGTGACATCATGAATTAGTGCAATACACTATGGAGAATATTAATAACAAACAAATATATAATAGCTCACAATATGATCTGTACATGTTTTCCTGTAAAAAAGTGTTAACCAGCAGCAACATGTTTATGACATTCACACACTGCAGAATAGTTAATTCTATAGTTTACACACCTACTAGGTTCTTCTTTTGGGGAGTGAGAGTGAAAATGGGGGGGCTTTGAAAACCTGTGCAATGCTCTAACAGCCTGATAGTGCCAGAAAATGTCTCTGCCAAGGAGAGGATAAGATGCAAGAGCGATGGATACGGCATGAAGAAAAATGAGCAGAAAGGGAAAAATAAGAAATAGTCTGTCAAATCTGTCTTGACATCTAGCAGTGAAATCTTACTAGAATAGTTTAATCCAATCAGTAAAAGGCCATTTCTTTTAACAGACAATTTATCCTTCTCATTTCCAGTGTTTTCAAAACCCTTGGAGTGTTGTCTTTAGATTTGAACTCTCATAATGCATATGCTTTAAAAGCAGGGCCAGATTATTGTTTATTTTTTTTACAAAAATATGCGTAAGGTGAGGGGACAAATGCTGGAATCGTTAGCCTGAACTTGCCAAATGATCTGACAAATCACACATTGCAGAACACCAGCAGCTACTGTTCACTGCCTACTTCAGTAACATCCCCTGCCCCCATCTCCAAAAAAACCCCCAAAGCTCAGCAACTGAGCTGGTAACTTTGCAGCCATAACCAACAAGATGCACAGCAAAGTGACATGTACGCTAATTAACCATACCTTGTTACCTTTCTTTTTCATTTACAGCATCTGTGCAGTGTTAAACACCATAAGAAAAAAAACAGGAGAACCCCAAATTCTTCTAAAAATCCAACTAGTACCACTCCTTTACACCGGTTTTCTAAGATTCCAAGGGCCCGATTCACCTCTCTCTACACAGGTGTATCTTAATTGAGCTCATTCAAATTACTCCTTATTATTAAGCCTCTGATCCAGCAAAGCACTTAATCACGTGCCTGTAAATATCCACTGGAGTTCATGGATCTGGATCCAAACACCAATTGAAGTCAATAGGAATCTTTCACTGCTTTCAGTGGGTATTGATTAGGCCAAATGGGACTACTCGTGGGCTTAATATTAAGCACCTACTTAATTTCAGGACCTTACCCCAAGTGCCAAACCCTTGCCCCAGCCCTGAGCCCCCTCAAAACATTGAGCCCCCTCCTCCACCCCAAACCCCCCATCCTCGGCCCCATCCCAGAGCCCGCACCCCCAGCCTAGAGCCCTCACCCCTCCCACACCCCAACCCCCTGCTCCAGCCCAGAGTCCCCTCCCACACACTGAACCCCTCATCCCCAGCCCCACTCCAGAGCCAGCACCCCAGCCCAGAGCCCTCACCCCACCCACACCCCAACCCCCGACACAGCCCAGTGAAAGTGAGTGAGGGTGCGGGACAGCAAGCCAACGAGGGAGGGGGGGATGTAGTGAGCGGGGTTAGGGACTCGGAGAAGGGGGCGGAGCTAGGGTGTTCGGTTTTTTGCAATTCGAAAGTTGGCAACCCTAGTTCAGATTCAGCCCCCAATTGGCCTTAGCTGTTATCAAAATGCTATGCCATTACACAAACTGTGTGCTGACCTCATATTTAAAGGATATCTCCCCCTCTCAGGTAACAGGTTTCAGTGACAGCCATGTTAGTCTGTATCAGCAAAAAAAACAAGGAGTCCTTGTGGCACCTTAGAGACTAACAAATTTATTTGGACATAAGTTTTCGTCGGTTAGAACCCACGTCATCAAATGTATGAAGTAAAAGATACAGGAGCCGGTATAAATACATGAAAGGATGTGGGTTGTTTTACCAAGTGTTAGGTCAGTCTAATGAGATAAATCAATTAACAGCAGGATAGCAAGGGAGGAAAAATAACTTTTGAAGTGGTAAGAGAGTGGCCCATTACAGACAGTTGTCAAGAAGGTGAGAGTAACAGTAGGGAGAAATTAGTATTGGGGAAATTAAGTTTAGGTTTTGAAATGACCCAACCACTCCCAGTCTTTATTCAGGCCTAAACTGATGTTATCTAGTTTGCAAATTAATTCCAGTTCTGCAGCTTCACGTTGGAATCTGTTTTTGAAGTTTTTTTGTTGAAGAATTGCCACTTTGAGGTCTGTTATTGAGTGACCAGAGAGATTGTTCTCCTACTGGTTTTTGAATGTTATGATTCCTGATGTCAGTTTTGTGTCCATTTATTCTTTTGCGTAGAGACTGTCCAGTTTGGCCAATGTACATGGCAGAGGGGCACTGCTGGCACATGATGGCATATATCACATTAGTAGATGTGCAGGTGAATGAGCCCTGGATAGCGTGGCTGATGATAGGTCCTATGATAGTGTCCCTTGAATAGATATGTGGACAGAGATGGCACCAGGGTTTGTAGCAGGGTTTGGTCCCTGGGTTGGTGTTTTTGTTCTGTGGTGTGTAGTTGCTGATGAGTATTTGCTTCAGGTTAGGGGGTGTCTGTAAGCGAGGACTGGCCTGTTTCCCAAGGTCTGTGAGAATGAGGGGCCGTCCTTCAGGATAGGTTGTAGATCTTTGATGATGCGTTGGAGAGGTTTTAGTTGGGGTGAAGGTGATGGCTAGTGACGTTCTGTTACTTTCTTTGTTGGCCCTGTCTTGTAGTAGGTGACTTCTCGGCACCCAGGGGGTATTCTGGAGCACGTTTTCTGTCTCTTCTGTTAGAGCTGTTCCACTGCGTATAAATATGCAATGGAGAACCTTGGTCTCCCATAGCCAAGGTGACTGGCCTAACCACTTCACTATAAAGAAAAGGAGTCCTTGTGGCACCTTAGAGACTAACAAATTTATTTGAGCATAAGCTTTCGTGAGCTACAGCTCACTTCATCGGATGCATTTGGTGGAAAAAACAGAGGAGAGATTTATATACACACACAGAGAACATGAAACAATGGGTTTATCATACACACTGTAAGGAGAGTGATCACTTAAGATAAGCCATCACCCACAGCAGGGGGGGAAAGGAGGAAAACCTTCCATGGTGACAAGCAGGTAGGCTAATTCCAGCAGTTAACAAGAATCAGAGGAACAGTGGGGGGTGGGGTGGGGGGGAGAAATACCATGGGGAAATAGTTTTACTTTGTGTAATGACTCATCCATTCCCAGTCTCTATTCAAGCCTAAGTTAATTGTATCCAGTTTGCAAATTAATTCCAATTCAGCAGTCTCTCGTTGGAGTCTGTTTTTGAAGCTTTTTTGAAGTATAGCCACTCTTAGGTCTGTGATCGAGTGACCAGAGAGATTGA
Source organism: Dermochelys coriacea (assembly GCF_009764565.3). Classification (NCBI taxonomy): domain Eukaryota; kingdom Metazoa; phylum Chordata; order Testudines; family Dermochelyidae; genus Dermochelys; species Dermochelys coriacea. The sequence continues at coordinate 333,325,293 of NC_050068.2, forward strand.
AGTGTTCTCCAACTGGTTTTTGAATGTTATAATTCTTGACGTCTGATTTGTGTCCATTCATTCTTTTACGTAGAGACTGTCCAGTTTGGCCAATGTACATGGCAGAGGGGCATTGCTGGCACATGATGGCATATATCACATTGGTAGATGCGCAGGTGAACGAGCCTCTGATAGTGTGGCTGATGTGATTAGGCCCTATGATGGTATCCCCTGAATAGATATGTGGACAGAGTTGGCAACGGGCTTTGTTGCAAGGATAGGTTCCTGGGTTAGTGGTTCTGTTGTGTGGTGTGGTTGCTGGTGAGTAATTGCTTCAGATTGGGGGGCTGTCTGTAAGCAAGGACTGGTCTGTCTCCCAAGATCTGAGAGAGCGATGGCTCGTCCTTCAGGATAGGTTGTAGATCCTTGATGATGCGTTGGAGGGGTTTTAGTTGGGGGCTGAAGGTGATGGCTAGTGGCGTTCTGTTGTTTTCTTTGTTGGGCCTGTCCTGTAGTAGGTGACTTCTGGGTACTCTTCTGGCTCTGTCAATCTGTTTCTTCACTTCAGCAGGTGGGTACTGTAGTTGTAGGAATGCATGATAGAGATCTTGTAGGTGTTTGTCTCTGTCTGAGGGGTTGGAGCAAATGCGGTTATATCGTAGCGCTTGGCTGTAGACAATGGATCGAGTGGTATGATCTGGATGAAAGCTAGAGGCATGTAGGTAGGAATAGCGGTCAGTAGGTTTCCGATATAGGGTGGTGTTTATGTGACCATCGCTTATTAGCACCGTAGTGTCCAGGAAGTGGATCTCTTGTGTGGACTGGTCCAGGCTGAGGTTGATGGTGGGATGGAAATTGTTGAAATCATGGTGGAATTCCTCAAGAGCTTCTTTTCCATGGGTCCAGATGATGAAGATGTCATCAATGTAGCGCAAGTAGAGTAGGGGCATTAGGGGACGAGAGCTGAGGAAGCGTTGTTCTAAGTCAGCCATAAAAATGTTGGCATACTATTCAAAAACCAGTTGGAGAACACTTCAATCTCTCTGGTCACTCGATCACAGACCTAAGAGTGGCTATACTTCAACAAAAAAGCTTCAAAACAGACTCCAACGAGAGACTGCTGAATTGGAATTAATTTGCAAACTGGATACAATTAACTTAGGCTTGAATAGAGACTGGGAATGGATGAGTCATTACACAAAGTAAAACTATTTCCCCATGGTATTTCTCCCCCCCCCCCCACCCCCCACTGTTCCTCTGATATTCTTGTTAACTGCTGGAATTAGCCTACCTGCTTGTCACCATGGAAGGTTTTCCTCCTTTCCCCCCCCTGCTGTGGGTGATGGCTTATCTTAAGTGATCACTCTCCTTACATGTGTATGATAAACCCATGTTTCATGTTCTCTGTGTGTGTGTATATAAATCTCTCCTCTGTTTTTTCCACCAAATGCATCCGATGAAGTGAGCTGTAGCTCACGAAAGCTTATGCTCAAATAATTTGTTAGTCTCTAAGGTGCCACAAGTACTCCTTTTCTTTTTGCGAATACAGACTAACACGGCTGCTACTCTGAAACCTGTCATTATGCAAGGCACTGAATTTAGCCGTATAGAGTGGAAATCTGTCAACTTCATGAAAAAACTCGCACAGATACAGACAGACATCATCTTCCTCTCCAAATGCAAACAGATGGACATCATACCGAAAGGACTGAAGGTAAAAAATCCATTACAATCTACATACCACACAGACTATGCTGACAGCTTGTGCCACACACTCTCAAGGAAACTGCGGAACCACCTGATCAACATCCTCTACAGCAAACAGGGAAAGATTAAGAATGAGCTCTCAAAACTGGATACTCTCATAAAGAACCAACCTTCCACACAAACTTCCTCGTGGCTGGACTTTACAAAAACTAGACAAGCCATTTACAAAACACACTTTGATTCTCTACAAAAGAAAAAGGACACTAAGCTATCTAAACTACTATATGCCACAAGGGGCCACAACAATGGTTCCCGTAACCCACCCAGCAATATTGTTAATCTATCCAACTATACTCTTAGCCCAGCGGAAGAATCTGTCCTATCTCGGGGCCTCTCCTTTTGCCCCTCCACCCCCACGAACATGATACAGTTCTGTGGTGACCTAGAATCCTATTTTCGACGTCTCAGACTCAAGGAATATTTCCAACACACCTCTGACCAACATATTAACCCACAGAGACCTTCCTGCCAACACTACAAAAAGAGGATTCTAGGTGGACTCCTCCTGAAGGTCGAAACAGCAGCCTGGATTTCTACATAGACTGCTTCCGCCGACGTGCACGAGCTGAAATTGTGGAAAAGCAGCATCGCTTACCCCATAACCTCAGCCATGCAGAACACAGTGCCATCCACAGCCTCAGAAACAACTCTGACATAATCAAAAAGGCTGACAAAGGAGGTGCTGTCGTCATCATGAATAGGTCGGAGTATGAACAAGAGGCTACTAGGCAGCTCTCCAACACCACTTTCTACAAGCCATTACCCTCTGATCCCACTGAGAGTTACCAAAAGAAACTACAGCATTTGCTCAAGAAACTCCCTGAAAAAGCACAAGAACAAATCCGCACAGACACCCCTGGAGCCAGGACCTGGGGTATTCTATCTGCTACCCAAGATCCATAAACCTGGAAATCCTGGACGCCCCATCATCTCAGGCATTGGCACCCTGACAGCAGGATTCTCTGGCTATGTAGACTCCCTCCTCAGGCCCTTCGTTACCAGCACTCCCAGCTATCTTCGAGACACCACCGATTTCCTGAGGAAACTACAGTCCATTGGTGATCTTCCTAAAAACACCATCCTAGCCACTATGGATGTAGAAGCCCTCTACACCAACATTCCACACAAAGATGGACTACAAGCCGTCAGGAACAGTATCCCCGATACTGTCACGGCTAACCTGGTGGCAGAACTTTGTGACTTTGTCCTGACCCATAACTATTTCACATTTGGTGACAATGTATACCTTCAAATCAGCGGCACTGCGATGGGTACCCGCATGGCCCCACAGTATGCCAACATTTTTATGGCTGACTTAGAACAACGCTTCCTCAGCTCTCGTTCCCTAATGCCCCTACTCTACTTGCGCTACATTGATGACATCTTCATCATCTGGACCCATGGAAAAGAAGCTCTTGAGGAATTCCACCATGATTTCAACAATTTCCATCCCACCCATCAACCTCAGCCTGGACCAGTCCACACAAGAGATCCACTTCCTGGACACTACGGTGCTAATAAGCGATGGTCACATAAACACCACCCTATATCGGAAACCTACTGACCGCTATTCCTACCTACATGCCTCTAGCTTTCATCCAGATCATACCACTCGATCCATTGTCTACAGCCAAGCGCTACGATATAACCGCATTTGCTCCAACCCCTCAGACAGAGACAAACACCTACAAGATCTCTATCATGCATTCCTACAACTACAATACCCACCTGCTGAAGTGAAGAAACAGATTGACAGAGCCAGAAGAGTACCCAGAAGTCACCTACTACAGGACAGGCCCAACAAAGAAAACAACAGAACGCCACTAGCCATCACCTTCAGCCCCCAACTAAAACCCCTCCAACGCATCATCAAGGATCTACAACCTATCCTGAAGGACGAGCCATCGCTCTCTCAGATCTTGGGAGACAGACCAGTCCTTGCTTACAGACAGCCCCCCAATCTGAAGCAATTACAAACAGCAACCACACACCACACAACAGAACCACTAACCCAGGAACCTATCCTTGCAACAAAGCCCGTTGCCAACTCTGTCCACATATCTATTCAGGGGATACCATCATAGGGCCTAATCACATCAGCCACACTATCAGAGGCTCGTTCACCTGCGCATCTACCAATGTGATATATGCCATCATGTGCCAGCAATGCCCCTCTGCCATGTACATTGGCCAAACTGGACAGTCTCTACGTGAAAATGGACACAAATCAGACGTCAAGAATTATAACATTCAAAAACCAGTTGGAGAACACTTCAATCTCTCTGGTCACTCGATCACAGACCTAAGAGTGGCTATACTTCAACAAAAAAGCTTCAAAAACAGACTCCAACGAGAGACTGCTGAATTGGAATTAATTTGCAAACTGGATACAATTAACTTAGGCTTGAATAGAGACTGGGAATGGATGAGTCATTACACAAAGTAAAACTATTTCCCCATGGTATTTCTCCCTCCCACCCCACCCCCCACTGTTCCTCTGATATTCTTGTTAACTGCTGGAATTAGCCTACCTGCTTGTCACCATGGAAGGTTTTCCTCCTTTCCCCCCCCTGCTGTGGGTGATGGCTTATCTTAAGTGATCACTCTCCTTACAGTGTGTATGATAAACCCATTGTTTCATGTTCTCTGTGTGTGTATATAAATCTCTCCTCTGTTTTTTCCACCAAATGCATCCGATGAAGTGAGCTGTAGCTCACGAAAGCTTATGCTCTAATAAATTTGTTAGTCTCTAAGGTGCCACAAGTACTCCTTTTCTTTTTGCGAATACAGACTAACACGGCTGCTACTCTGAAACACTTCACTATAGAGTCTATTGCTTATTCTCTATCCGAATGACTATTTAAGTTATAAAACAGTTTAAACAAGAGAGTTTGAGAGTGCCCTACCCTAGAATATACCACAGCCCAATGGTAAGGGCCCTCTCTTGAGACACAGGAGACCAAAGATCAAATCTTTCTCTCCATCAGGCAGAGGTGGGGAATTGAAACTGAGACTGCTACATCCTGGGTGAATGCCCTAACCGCTTGGCTAAATGTTACAAATGGGGGTGCTACCTCCTCCAGCTTTCCATTAAAAAAAATGATTAGGCATTTAACTCCCTTTCACAGGCCTAGCTTAGGCCACACCTCTCTCTTCATCATTTCCTTCTGGCTAGTTTAGGCAGTTCCCCACTCAGTGAGCTTGCTGGCTTTTGTGAATCCCATTCTTAGTTGCTTAATTCTGCCCATGCATTGCATAAGGAGTCTGGTCCACCAACTTGGGGCTCTGGATTCCACAGGGTGGGAAGGTGCCTAAAAAGTTATGCACTAAGTTCTTTTGTGGATCTCGTCTTTTAGCTGTAAAACCGTTAAACATAACTGCATTGTGCAACAGCAGCAGATTGATGCTCTGGTACATAGCTGCACACAGACTATGCCGCTGTCTCGTATACCTACAGCTTCTTCCTTCCATCATCCAAAAATAGCTTTAACTTATTTTACAATTATAAACATTTAAAAAAATAAAAACAAAATTCTGAAATTCCCCAAATGACAAAAATCAATAAAATGCAGTGCTCCAGCTAAAGGATACCAGTAAGACCAATTGGTTTCACTAGCACAATAGGGTCCAAAATAATTAAATGCTTATAATCAAACTGAGATGACATCATAGTATGCATTAAAGTTTCAACAACAGGCCTACAGAACATATGCCCTTTTCTTAAAAATCCAAAGGTCAAAGGAAGGCACAGTAATATGATCTTCAAAAAACATTAAACCATTCTGTTTCAGATCCTCAGCTGGTGCAAATTGCATAGCTCTGCTAACTTCAATGGATTAATGCTGAGTCACACTAGCAGAGGATCCTATGTTTAAGTGAATTAACTCCTCCATAGGAAAAAAAAATTAAAAATATAGCAGTAATCTCAGCCGCCCTCAAACAATGTGGATATTGACGTTAACCAGACAGAAAATTGACAGCATCAGTGATAACTGAGCCCATGCCCTCCATATAGCATATTAACAGCTTTGCATGTCAAGGAAGAAAGAGGGAAGGTGGTAAGAGGTAGCTGCTGAATAATCAATTTAACCTCTTCAATAGTGAGAAAGAGTCAAAGAAACATGTTTCCAATGGCAACAGCAAAAACAAAAAGTACACTAAAACTGAATGCTACTGTCAGACAGCACTGCTGTGATGGAAGAAGCTTTTAGTCACCAGAAAGACAAAGAAGTTTAACTCATCATCATATAGAAATATGTTGGCGGGGATGGGGCATGAAGGGAGTGCATGTTAATTTTAAGAAGTAAACACATAATTTGTGAAGGGACACTGTGTCATAATTATCAAACTGGAAAAAAAAACGGCCTGAATCTCCTCTCACACTGGTTTTGCATTGATTTCAATGCAGTTACTCCTGGTTTACATTAGGGTACATGAGAGCAGAACCTGTGACTAAGGAAAGTTATCAAGCCAAATCTAACAGTGCATTGACCATTCTGGTGTTGTCCAGCCATCTTTATCCCACAAAGGATAGGACCTGATTCAGAAAAGCATCCATATCCAGGAAAGCATTTAAACTCCTATATCATGGAGTACATGCTTCTATGGGACTTACTGATGTGCATAAAGTTAAAGCACATCCTTGAGTACTTTCCTGAATTAGGGCTATGTTTTGTTAATGACCAAACTGACCTTCCTCGTTTTCAGGAATGGGCTAGCCCAAACAAATCAAAACTCCACCCTCTTCTTTGCTCCCTCCCCCATTTCTTGTCAATGACACACCACAGGCTGATCTTTACATTTTGACAGGATGCTGACTGGCAGGACCTGTCAGAGAAAGGTTTCTTTAACTCCAGCAAGAGCCCTTATTTACTTAAACAACTGTAACTATGTCAATCCGCTTGACTTTTAATATGATCTGACAATATTGGAACAATTCCAAAGCTCTTTTGCTTCACAGATGTGCCGACAGCTTTATTAGGAACTATATTGATCAGACATCACCTCAAGCACATTATGGGCACACAGACAACTTGCCTCCTACCTAAGTGGAGGTACCAAGCACTGTAAGTACCTTTCATTATGGTATATGGATGGTACAATTATCATGCTTTTTTTTTTTTAATAGAGTGGCTATTTAACACACGCACAAATACATGGATGCATATTATCCATCCATATGGTGCTGTCAATCATTTTATATCGGCCAACTATTGCACAAACTCCTATGCTCCAAAAAATTCCACTCCTTATGGGACGAGGAGCTGCAAGATCTATTTTTGTCCACCAGATTTCACTCATCTTCCTAAACATTAAAACCCATTTGAGGTTTAGTGTACTCAGAATTTTCATCTCTTTAGTCTTAAAGACGATAAGGTCAGAAGGGACCATCATGATCATCTAGTCTGACCTCCTGCACATTGCAGGCCACAGAGCCTCACCCACCCACTTCCTGTAATTGACCCCTAACTTGTGGCTGAGATATGGAAGTCCTCAGATGATTCAGAGACTTCGAAGTTACGGAGAATTCACCGTTTACATTAGTTTAAACCTGCAAGTAACTCATGCCCCAGGCTGCAGAGGAAGGCAAAAAAACACCCCATGGTTTCTGCCAATCTGACCCAAGGGAAAATTTCTTCCCGACCCCAAATATGGCAATCAGTTAGCCCCTGGGCATGTTGGTGAGACCCACCAGACAGACTCCTGGAAAAAAAAATTCTCTATAGTGACTCCAAGCCCTCTGTGACACTACCTCAAAGTAGCACCCTGGAACCCTCACATTCACCGTTGTGTTATGATTATTATATGTTTTGAACAAAGTATGCCTTGTGAGGTACCATTTTAAAAGTCTTGATCTGCTGAACATTAATATCCTGTTGGATTGTATGTGAAGTTATGAAGCATTGCTAGATGTCAGGTTTCAGAGTAGCAGCCGTGTTAGTCTGTATTCACAAAAAGAAAAGGAGTACTTGTGGTACCTTAGAGACTAACAAATTTATTAGAGCATAAGCTTTCGTGAGCTACAGCTCACTTCATCGGATGCATTTGGTGGAAAATACAGTGGGGAGATTTATATACACATACAGAGAACATGAAACAATGGGTTTTATCATACACACTGTAAGGAGAGTGAGCACTTAAGATGAGCTATTACCAGCAGGAAGTGGGGGGGGAGGAGGAGGAAAACCTTTTGTGGTGATAATCAAGGTGGGCCATTTCCAGCAGTTAACAAGAACGTCTGAGGAACAGTGGGGGGGGGGGGGGGAAGAAATAACATGGGGAAATAGTTTTACTTTGTGTAATGACTCATCCACTCCCAGTCTCTATTCAAGCCTAAGTTAATTTTGCAGTTTGCAAATTAATTCCAATTCAGTCTCTCGTTGGAGTCTGTTTTTGAAGTTTTTTTGTTGAAGGATAGCCACTCTCAGGTCTGTAATTGAGTGACCGGAGAGATTGAAGTGTTCTCCGACTGGTTTTTGAATGTTATAGTTCTTCACGTCTGATTTGTGTCCATTTATTCTTTTACGTAGAGACTGTCCAGTTTGACCAATGTACATGGCAGAAGGGCATTACACAAAGTAAAACTATTTCCCCATGTTATTTCTCCCCCCCAACCCCCCCACTGTTCCTCAAATGTTCTTGTTAACTGCTGGAAATGGCCCAGATGCGTTACTGAATTATGTTGGGAGATACCCACAGCCAACCTTTCAGTTACAACAAAGGACCAGACAGACATGTGCTGATGGCCCATTAAAGGGAATCCACTCTCTCAACAGCAATCCCAGAGACTTCTCAGAGAGAGCATGTATGCAAGGGAGACAGCTTGATCCCCATGTCACAGCAAAGATCCTTCCAGCAACCTGGAAGAAAATATAAAAGAAGGAATGTGACATCATCATTTGGCCTCGCTCTCCTCCCCCCACAACTCAACACCTGGAGGAACGTCTGGAGGTCAAAGACTAAACTGGGGAAGGGTGCCCCAGGCTGAAAATGGAGTCTAGTCTGTGTATAGATATTCTGCAACTTGCTTGTACCGTCTGTCAGGGTGAGACACTGCTTGATTCAAATCCTATTTACTTTGTAGAACTTAGACTGCAAGTTTATTCCTATTTTAAGTAACCAAATTCGACCTCTACACTTGCTACTTCTAATCACTTAAAAGCCATCTTTCTGTAGTTAATAAATCTGTTTTATATTTTACCTAAAACAGTGTTGATGCGCTTGGGAAATCTCAGCTCAGTTTACAAAGGCTTGTGTGTGTCCATTCCACATTGAGGGAGTAGCAAACTACTTAATGAACTTACACTCACCAGGTTTCTGACCAGTGCAATACGGTACAGTTCTAGGGGTACAAGGCTGGGGAGCTAGAGGGGATTGGCTAGAGCTTCCCTATTGTTGGTTTATGAGTGGCTGGGAGATCATTCATGTAACACAGTTGGATATGTCCCTGCCTATGGATGTCTGTGTGAGCGTAGTGCCTATCAGAGGTTTGTAGCTTGACATCAACGTCCCAGTGTGAGAGGCAGCCCAGGTTGGTGAGTTTGAAGGGCTCCAGTGGTCCAACAGTCCAGGTTGCACACCAGGTGCACCCCATCACATCCTCCCCATCTAGTATCCCATCACCAGCCATTGGTGATATCTGCTGCTAGCAGTCGCAGATTGGCTGTATGCATGGTAGGCAGTCTCATCATACCATAAACTTATCAAGCTCAGTCTTGAAGCCAATTTGGCTTTTTGCCCCCACTGCTGTCCTTGGGAGGCCGTTCCAGAACTTCACTCCACTGATGGTTAGAAACCTTCATCTAATTTCAAGCCGAAACATATGGATACAAACTGGTCATCAACTGGTTTAGTTATGAGAGTGGGATTTATTTTTTCTGATGACTCTGGTGTCTAGATGACACACGGGTGCTGCAGGATGCACAGCTACACTAAAATTCTAAACCAGGAAAGAAATTATGCTAAATCCAGGCAGACTAGTCTTGATTGAGTTCTATTGCAGCATAGATTCATGGACTCATATGGCTGGATTTTACAGGTATTTAGGTGCCTACTGGGATTTGTAAAAGCATCTAGGCACACAGATGCTTTTAAAAATTCAATTAGATGCCTAAATATCTTTAACAATTTGACCCACAGGTTCTAAAGCCAGAAGTGCCCACTGTGATCATCTAGTCTGATCTCCAGCATAACATGGGCCATAAAAGACTTCCCTGAATTAACTCCTGTTTGAACTAGAGCAGTTCTCTTAGAAAAACATGTAATCTTGATTTTAAAATGGCCAGTGATGGAAAATCGGCAACAACTTTTGGTAATTACTGTTAAAAATTTGCACCTTATTTCCAGTCTGAATTTATCAAGCCCATTGTTAAAGATGCTGAACTAATTACAGATGTAGTGCTCAGAAGTGTCATGAACAATATTTGAACACAAAGGAAGCTGAAAGTTCCACAGCTGGCCAATTATAGTCCACTTTTCATATCCCGCTTAATTTACTTGATGAAAAATAAACAATACCTTATGCCTCATCTCTGAAACAAGATTTTAATGCTATCACTACATACAAACGAAACATCCGTTTACCAATTAGTTCTTCTGAATGGGGACCAATGTGTCATTGAACACCCTATGAATACATTGTTTCAGTATAAAACAGCTAGTCTGTGGCACAAAGGAGATTACTTACTAAAAGGCAATAGTAATTTTTGGCAATCAATCACGTATGCAGTAAAGTGAGGAATTCTAATGAGGATAAAACATCATTAAGGGCTTTCCCTAAATCTCATTTGAAATACTGCATAAAACAGCAGTGAGTAGCTTTAAAACTGTTCAGCACCTCCAAAGATACATGGAATGAATTTAGAATAAATTTAGAATATTTTTTATGGTTTTCCCCTACCCATTTTTCCAAGTTCTTGTTATGCTGCATCTACAGACATTGGAAACATTCAGCTAAAAGCCACCAGTTCAAAAGAAAAAATTCTGGAGATGGGCTGTTTTCCATGAGGAATGTAGAATGTTCCACAAAGGGACAGAGATTTGCTGACTTTTAGAGTGTATTGCACACCTCTAGCTTTTATTACCAGTGTAGGTTGAGGGATTTGAGATGGTGACACATGGGAAGTTATTATTTACTGTGCAAGTCCTATTTTATTTGCCTGTGTTGGCTTGCATGGACAGTTCATTGCCTATTTAAGGATTTTTATTTTTTTTTGTACATTTAAGGTTCTGAAAGAAGTGCCTACCGCTATTATGGCTAGATATTTAAGAGAGCTAAATAAATCACTTTGTACTCATGTTAATTTTGGGTTGGATTTGCAAAAAACTCTACTTAAAATGCTGGAGACAGATTAATTAGATTCATGGTAACTGCAAACAAGCCAGATTTCCTGCATGCACAGTTGATCTCATCCTCTCTTGCTTCTAACTTCCCTCAACCTCTCATTCTCACTAGGCTCCTTTTCTTCTCACTATAAAAATGTTTTGGTCTCCCCTATCCTAAAAAAACACCTTTAGCCCTACATTCCTCTTAAATCATCATCCAATCTCCAAACACATTGTACACATCATCTGTAAACACAGTCTGAAGTTTCATTCCTCCATTTCAGTTCTTTACTCTCTCTAATGGTTTCCACCCTCTTCCTCAAGTGAAACTACTCTCATTAAACTCTCTAATAACCTCTTCTTGACCAGGTTTCAAGCCCTGAACTTCAATCTTATTCTTTGACTCTCTTTTGACACTGATGACCATTCCCTATTATAACGTTTGCCCTCTGCTGTTTTTTGTGGTTCTGTCTTCCCATGATTCTTTCTGAACTACCTCTCTAAACTCTCTTTCAATATCTCATTTGGTGGGTTATCCTCCTTCCCTCTCCCTCATCTGTGTGTATCTGTCAAAGCTGATCTTTGCGTCGTCCTGCTCACCCTCTACATTCTGTCTCTAGGTGCTCTTATCCACAACTATTAGCTTAAACTACCATCTTTATTTGATGACTCACAAATCTACCTTTACTGATGAACTACCTGTTTTCATCCAATCTTGTTTCTTGGCTTGTGTTTCAGATACCTCCTCATGGATGTAGTTGTTCTTTTAAAATTAAGACAATCAAAACTGAGCTCCGATCTTTCTACTCAACCCTTCTCCTCTCCCCATTTTCTGTGTCATCATGACTACCATACTCCCAGTCACTCCGGCCCATAACCTAGATATCATCTTTGACTCAGTCCTCTCTTTGGACCTACATATTCAGAAAGACAAATTGGGGTGAAATAATATTTTTTACTGGACCAGCTTATGTTGGCAAAAGAAACAAACTTTTGAGCTACACAGAGCTCTTCTTCAGAAACACTCCAAATGGTTGTAGATAACGTGTTCAATGCTCTCTCTCTCACCAACAGAAGTTGGTCCAATAAAAGATATTACCTCACCACTTTGTCTCGCTAATATCCAGGACCAACATGTCTACAACACTACTACAAACTACATAGTCAGGTCATTTTTAAAGTTTGCTACTTTTCTTACACAATAGCTCTAAAATCTGGCCTCTCCTCCACCACACAGCCAAAATACTTGTTCAGTCCCTCGTCATATCACCTTGACTACTGCAAACTCCTCTTTTCTAGGCTTGAATATTGCTACCTTACTTCCTTCAAGTCTATTCAGAATGCTACTGCTAAAATCACTTTCTTGGCTCACTGCCCTAAGCACATCAACCCTCCAGTAGCTTCCTGTTCACCTCCACATCAAGCACAAGCTTCCTATTTATCTTTATGACCCTTCAAAACAGAGTCCCAATCTACTTAGTTCATCTACTAACCTATTAACATGTTGACCCCGCTCCACCTTTGTTTTGCCAGATACCTGCCAATCTGTTAATCTCTTAAACATCCCTGTGCTTTCTCCCAGGCTGCCTCTTAGCTATAGGGAAAACTCCCTGATAAATTCCTAACTAACACTAACTTATCCCTCTCTGCCATGATGATGCTTACAGAACCCAACCTACTGGTCTTGGCTAAACAGATGACAATATGTGACTAGTCCAACTACCCCTTATTTCCTTTACCTACTCCCTACCACTACATTAAATTAAAAACAAACAAAAAAAACCTACAATCCATGTAACTAACAAATCTGGGCCAAGCCTTCACCATTCTTATTTCCTTCTATTTCCTTCTCCATTCCCTGCCCTTTGTCATTTTGTGTCTAGATTGTAAGCCCTTTAGGGCAGGGATCATCTGATTTCTTCATTTGTACAATGGGGCCCAAGTCTGATTGAGACCTTTGAGTGTTACCAGAATAAGTTCACTAACAATAATTAATCACAACTAAAGGTGTTTTCCTTTAGATGATATAGGAGGAGGGTGCTGTCCTGGGGTAAAATCCAGACCCTTTTGAGATCAATGGAAAATTTCTCATTGACTTCATTGAAACAAGGATTTCACCCCTACAACCTAAGGTGTTGTGTCTGATCCATACTTATAATGTGGGTACCTGTATTTATGCATATATAGTTTTTTTATGCATCATTTTCTTCTGGTCAGATGTTTTATAAAAAAGAGACAGTGCATGGACTGTGTAGCATATTTTAAAATGACCTAGAAAAACTCACTGGTTCCAGTATTCGTGTGTATTTATCTGAATATATACTTCAGCATCGGAAGTCCTCCCCTCCCTCCCAAGTTCAGTATCCTTGCTTTGCTTACGACCCAACACCCCAGTTCTCAGAAGCATCTCTTTGGGATCTACACATCCTTTCAGACCACATTCTACCTTTTTGCTCTGGGTTTTTATTCTGCTTTCTTTTGGGCAATGTTTAGACACCACAGTGATGGGTATGTTATAAGAAACTTAGCCTAAATCATTGTCATTTTTTTCCAGTCAGAAATATAGCTGATACCATACCTGTATACGTTAAGGAAGAGTCACAGTCTACCATTCTGTAATCCAAAACATACAAGTTGGCTTTATGTAAAAAAAAAGAGCTTAAAAGTGTAGGGCACAATGTAGTAATAATACTGAAACCCCTGTATAAGAGTGCACATTTTCATAGACTATGCAAACATTAAGCAATCCTTACAAAAACCTTGTGAGATAAATTTTATTAATCTTATTTTACAAATGGGAAAAATGAGTCAGAGAGGTTAAATGATTTGCCCAAAGTCACATAACAAATACATGGCAGAGCTGGGATTAGAACTCCGTTTCATCTGGCATCCAGCCTCAAGCTTAGGTCACTACTATTCAAGTGAACATGTGCTTGGCTGTACCTTAATATTCCTTCCAGGAACCATACAATTTTAGAAAATCAAAATCTACTATACACTAGCTCTAGTTTTGCTTAACACATAAATTATCTTTGTGGAAAATGGCACAAATTGTAACATATACACTTGATTCAACACTCAAATTACAATTTCCCTCCAATCTGGAAAAAAGACTTCTGAAAAGCTATTTCTGAAAGGCTTGTATAGCATTAGCCTCCTGGGTAAAAGAGCTACCACAAGCAATCTGGATTTATCAATGATGATTTCCAGCAAAAGGTGTTTAATTAGGATGTCTCACATCTCTACATATGAAAATCTAATCACCGCCTTCTACCTCAAAGAACACAATCAAGTAGCATTATCCCATCTCAAAAACACCTTTGCTCCCCCCTCATATTGCTTTCACATCTCGTATTACTTTGTTTTGTTAGTCTTTCATGCCTCTTATCTATAAAGGGAAATAATGCATAATACACAGCATAGCATGATCTATGAACTTTCATTTATTTTTATTCCAAATGAAACTACTTAATATGGGTTATCTTCAGAATCTGGTTGTGAACAGAAAAAAGCAATACAAAAAACAAAAAAGAAAGGAAAGTGAGATTATGCTAAAAGAAAGAACATACAGAAGACAAATGAGCGTGTGATGAATGCCCCAATACAAATATATTTTGCAGTTAACACACCAATCACTTTTCCACACCAGTTCAGTTCACTGGTCCATCTAATCCAGCATCCTGTCCCTGACAGTGGCCAATGCAGGCTCTTCAGGGAAGGATGCAAGAAACCTCTCCTGCAAGGACTTAGATCATAACCTGCTGTGACGGTTCTCATGACTGAGAGTCACCTCATTACCTTCTTGCTGGAGACAGGTGGTGTCTTTCTTGTGTTAGCTATCTGTCATTGCAGTCCTTCAGCTATTCAAGCACTCTCCTTTGGGCTCATGTCAGCCCTTCCTCAACCTTGCAGGTTAACAACAGGTGCACCCCAGTCCCCAAATGCCTTTGAATCATTCCTCTGTGATATCCAGCCTGACACTGCATACTCTCAGAAATTCCAGATCCCCTGCACCCAGTTTTACCTTAAACCACCGCTTCTGTAACTATACAGAACTTGAGAGCACTTATAATAAAACAAAATTAGGTTTACTTACAAATGAGTAGAGATAACTAGAAATGGAGAGTGCTGAAACAAGTAGCTACAATACAAAACAAAATTATAAAACACAAACCTGGGTCTACACTTCTCAATAGTTACAAGTACATTTCCTGACATGCTATCAAAACTCGAGTGGGAGGGGCTCAGGGCTCCAACTGCTGGTGTGGGAGTGCTGGGTGGGGGGCAGGGAGCCTTGGGCATAGGCATAGGCATAGTTTTATGTCTATATGTGGGGGGGGGGACGGCAGGGCCCAGTGGGGCTCGGGCCAGCTCTGCATAGCAGGGCCTCGGGAGGGAGCACCACCTCTGCCTCCCCGCTCGCCTCAGCAGGACTCCCAGACTGTCTGGGTTGGGCAGGGGGCCACAACCAAAATTGTAACTCAAAGGGCAGGGGCTCAGCTCAAAAAGTTTGAAAACTGTTCAGGGTGCAGGCAGGGGGTCGCTAAGGGCTGTGTGCACTGATGGGTGTAGCTCAGGATATGAGGAGAAGGTAGCTAGGGGCTGTACGCAGTGAGGGGTGCAGCTCAGGGTGCAGGGAGGGGGTAACTAAGGGTTGCAGGGAGCACAATAGGGGGGTTGTGTGCCAGGAGCGGGAGGGCACACCACCCCACGCACTGCTCCCCGAGGGCTCTCCCGGCCCTGGAGCTGGGTCCACCTGTGCAGGCGGCTCTTACTGGCTGCACGAGCAGTCAAAGGGGGCAGGGAGCTGAGGAGCATGATTTCTCTTGTGTTAATTTATTTGTTTTTTAATACATCTCCTTTGGGAGTTTATCATTTGAGTGTTAGCAGTGGTGCTGGAAAATTTTTTATAGTGGGGGTGCTGAAGGCAGAAACCATGTGTTTGGGTTATTATTACTACTTCAAGCCAGTGGGTGTGGCAGCACCCGTAATTTCAGCACCTATAGACTAGGTGGATGTGACTGTATACAGACAGAAGTCATTGACAGTTGCAAAGTTAAGCTCTGGGCTATGAGAAATGTGACTTGGTGCAGCGTAATGCCTCAGAAACCAGGAAGCAAAGAAAAAAGTTAACATTTCTTCCTTAAAATCTCAAAATTTTTAAGATCATCTCCTAATTTTTAGGGTCTGACTAATGATTTTTGGGGGTTGGCAATATTGCCAACTACAGACAAGTTGCAGAAGATCCCATGCCAAATAGTCACTTAAGCCTGATCTACACTACAGAGTGAGGTCAACGTAAGCTGCCTTACATCGATCTAATTCTGTAAGCATCTACACTATAATGTTGCTCCCACCAATGTAAGTTGCCCACTACCCCGATCTAATAACTCCACCTCCACAAGAAGCACAGTGCTTAGGTCGATGTAGTTAGGGTGACACACTGTCCATGTAGACACTGTGTTACTTACATGGCCTGATGGCTGTTAGCTCGGCATGAGTCTCACAGCTGGAGCCCCACCCGGCCCTGGGCTCACAGCCTTCCACACTGCCCCACTTAAGTCAACATAAGCGCTCCTGGTGAGGATGTGCACCACTGGCAGAACAAGGGTAGTGTGGACATGAATAACTGCATTAATTAATGTGGCGGCTGTACGTCAACCTAACTTAGGTTGACTTAATTTTGTGGTATAGACAAGACCTAATACAGTGTGGTGCAAAGGCACCATTTCAGCCAAGAATCTAAAATTGCTTCAGATCTCCCCTCTTAGTTAGGTGTTATAACCATGTTACAGATGGCACAGAGGAACAGAGAGTATGAGCTAGATTTGAATGCTAATTACAGCCCCAACTAGAGGAGGGGCAGAAGGGCTTGGCAGTAGTTGGCTTCTGCAGGAGGAACTGTGACCATCTCAGAATTCTTTGGGATCACACACTGCTGAAATAGCCAATCTGCCATTCTTTAAGTGACAGCTTGTATTCATCTTTATGGTGAGCTAGTTCAGCACCAGTCCTATGCAAGCCGTCCCCAGTTCTCTGCTCCTGTCCAGGTAACCCCCAGCACATATAGACAGTCCCCAGTTCTCTGCCCCGGTCTTGGAGGTTGTACCCAGCTCCCACACAGGAGGGCAACAAGATTCCTTTTAGCCACTCTCCCAACAATTTTCCTTCAGTTCAATCAAGTGAACGAGCCAGTTAAATGCACCGCTAATTTGAGCCCCAATCCTTTAAGCATTTGTTCAACTTTATTGATGTGTGCAGTCCCATGGAAGTCAAGGAGGCTAGTTGCATGAATACACTTAAATAAGTACTGAAATGTTTGCAAGATCACACCCTTGGCTAGCCTAAACATGGCTAGAGAATGTCACTTTTGCCCTGTGAAATATCTTAATACGCAGCTTGTTGTATAAAAGTGAGCGAAACCGACCATTCTTGACACAGTAAAATTCTCATGGACTCAGTGTATGCTAGACCTAGTGTTCTGCAGTCTGTAAGGTTGTAGAAAACAAAATGTGCAATATCATGTTGTATATTTAAATAGTTGTATAATCAGTAAGACTATCACAGCACATGTGCCCAATTTATTTATGAGATTTCAATTTTTATTTAAAGCACGTATCTGTTGCTCTGTTAACAACAGTTAAGATATACAGAATCAGTAATAAAATCAGCATTTAATATTATAATATATAAAATAACTGATGGGTCTTGCCTTTTGAGTGTAATCATGCAATCCCAGTGTTCTATGCCGGTAACTATTTGTATACAATGGTCAAAAGGATTTTTTGTTTGGTTTTAAGAAAAGAGATGGAAGGAGAACCAAAAGTAAACAAGAGACTCACTTTCCTGTTTGGCACTAGAACAAGTAACTCTTCTGGATCTCAGACTGTCTGGCACTGATCATGTAATGGCCACCGTTTTGACTGACACACCAGGGGCTCTCAAGCTAAAAGCATGAGTTAACGTTCCCTAGCTGTGGCTCGAACAGAGACATCTTCTGTGCATCAGACAGAAGTACCCCTCTGTAACACACTCACCAGTGGGTTCCAACTATGACAGTGACTGTCTCCACTAGGATTGCCAACTTTATAATTGCACAAAACCGAACACCCTTGCCCTACCCTGAGGACCCACCCCCCACTTACTCCATCCCCCGTCCCTCCATCGCTCATCTCCCCAACCCTCACCCACTTTCACCGGGCTGGGGCAGGGGGTTGGGGTGCACAAGGAGGTGAGGCTCTGGTAGGGGATGCAGGCTTCAGGTTTGGGCCAGAAATGAGGAGTTCAGGACATGGAAGGGCACTCCGGCAGGGGTAGGGGCGCAGGACAGCATGAGGGCTCCGGCTGGGAGTCCGAGTTCTGTGGTGGGGCCGAGGATGAGGGATTTGGGGTGCAAATAAGGAGGCTCCAGGCTTGGGCTGAGGGGTTTGGAATACAGGGGGGGCTCAGAGCTGGGGCAGGGATGCAGTCTCTGGGCTTGGACTGGGGATGAAGGGTTCGGAGTGTGGGAGGGGGCTCCAGGCTGGGGCAGGGGCTTGGGGTGAAGGTTCTAGGAGGGAGTTGGGCATAGGAGGGGGCTCAGGGGGGCAGGGTGTTGGGTTGCAGCTCTCAATCTGGCAGGGTTAGCAACTCTACTCTCCACTATGCTCCTAAGGTAGAAGAGCAGGTTTCCTCCTGCTAATGTCACAAAGTGCCTTTTTTTCCAACAACAGGAAAGATACTTTTCACTTGCCTCCTATTCAAAAATGGCTCAATTTTTTCAAAAATATTTGTTTTAGGGAAGAAATTTGAAAGGAATTTTCAGTCTAAAATTTTAAAGTCCCAGAAATGTATAAGCAAATGAAAACCAGGATTTAAGTGGAAACCATTATTCAACCCCAGCAATAATTTTCTCACTCTCCAATCCCTCAAAATGGCTGACCTATTTTCTTAAACCTTCCAGCAATACTCACCTTCTGGTACAGGTCTGAGTTCCATTGCCCTGGAAGGCATCATCATTTACACCAGTGTAGAATGCGTGGTAAGTGTCTGTAAAATACTACCAAATCAGATTGGTAACCATTTAGTAGCATTTATACTCATTTTACACTGGTGCAAGCAATGGAGAAAAGACCCGAAGTGGTGAAAATTCCCTTCCCCCCACCCTCCCTAGAAAAGTAAAGGGTCCAGAAAGATAGGCAACTTGAGAGTAATAATCAGCACACCTTATAATAATCAAACAACTATGTCATAAATAAAGGGAAGAGTAACCACCTTTCTGTATACAGACTATAAAATCCCTCTGGCCAGACGCAAAACTCTTCACTTGTAAAAGGTTAAGAAGCTAAGATAATGTCGCTGGCACCTGACCAAAAATCCTCCTCATTTTGTTTTGCCCACTAATTTATTCACATGATGGGGGACAAAATACCTTCAAAGCGTGGGGAGGGGGGGGCAAAAGGTTTGTATGTCTGTGTGATGCTTTAGCCGGGAACAGATCAGGAATGCTTTTCAGAACTTCTGTTAAATTAGTAAGTAATCTAGCTAGAAATGCGTTAGATTTCCTTTGTTTAAATGGCTGGTAAATAAGCTCTGCTGAATGGAATGTATTCCTGTTTTGTGTCTTTTTGTAACTTAAGGTTTTGCCTAGAGGGATTCTCTGTGTTTTGAATCTGATTATCCTGTAAGGTATTTACCATTCTGACTTTACCTTTTCTTTAATTAAAATTCTTCTTTTAAGATTCTGATTGCTTTTCCTTGTTCTTAAGATCCAAGGGTTTGGGTCTGCGTTCACCTATGCAAATTGGTGAGGACTTTTATCAAGCCTTCACCAGGAAAGGGGGTGTAGGGCTTGGGGGAATATTTTGAGGGGGAAGATGTCTCCAAGAGGGCTTTCCTGATCTTTGTTTAACACGCTTGGTGGTGGCAGCATAGGGTTCAAGGACAAGGCAAAGTTTGTACCATGAGGAAGTTTTTAACCTAAGATGGTAAGAATAATCTTAGGGGGTCTTTCATGCAGGTCCCCACATCTGTACCCTAGAGTTCAGAGTGGGGAAGGAACCTTGACAACTATTTTCAGCCTTATGTAAATATCTGTCTATTGCATGGGTATGAAATTGCCTATGGAAGAAACTACAAGGGAAGAATGATTAATGATTCAGGAGATTAAAAGATACTGCTTTCTTAAGGGCAAAGCAGGGTCTTCTACAAATATGAAGGTGTCTGAAGACAGCAGGTTGGTAGAACAATCACTTAGCAGTTAAGATTATTTCAATGGAGGCATCTCTTTAAGTGAGCCATTTCTGCCTCTCATTTATTACATATGCAAAGAGAGCAGAATCAATGACTTTATTGACATGTATGTTTTAATATAAAAGCCCATTTCTGCTTTCCTTAAGCATTAAAACTCACTTTTTAATGAAGGAATTGGGCCATGAATGCGTATGTTCAATATTAAAATCCCTCATGTCTCAGACTAAGCCTAGTCAAACAGCTCAGTCTAAAATGTCTTAAAATAGACTACCAAGTGTGGCAAGGCACCTCCTTCATCTCACCAGACAAAACATTTCCCCCTCTGGCAATGGCATAGATGGGGTAAATCAGCCCCAGCCCACACTAGTTAGCATTTGTCCCCCCATCTGTGCTGCTTTGGTCGTATTTCCTGGCCTATGGGGTGATCCTCCACCGAACAAAAGGGGAACAGTCCCATAAACACAAAGACGAAGGGTGATACCTTCCCTGCCTCCTTGTTGGGGCTGTGTGTCACCCTGAAGTCTGCCTTGGGGTGTCCTTTCCCTAACAGACACTTAGGCTTGCCTGCTTCCCCTATGGGGAGGGGCAAAGCCTCCACTCCTGGAGAAGCCTACTTCCCTGCTGCCACTAGCCTGGTAGCCACTTGTTTCTCTCTCCCTCCTGGTTTTAAAAGGTCTCAGGCAGCCCTTAACTGAATCCAGGTGTTCCTAATTGACCTGAGGTAACCCCTTCTTGGCTTAAAGGGAAGAGGGCCTTTAATATTCTAGGGCTAAGATATCTGCCTTTCTAGCAGAGCCCCAGTAGCTCGCTGAGATCATATAGTGGTTAGTACTCTGCGTTGTGGCTGCAGCAACCTCGGCTCACATCCGAGTCACGGCATTGCTTTGACAGCAATATCACACCTTCTTGCAGCCATCTAGCCTGACTTGGCTGCACAAGCTACCTTTGGAACACTTTTTATTTTGCCTAACCACATTAGAAATACACACTAGACAGAAGGAAAATTGCTCTCTCCAGACGTAGTACATTTGCTGGTGTCATTGTCACTATTAATAATTGTCACTCTGAACGCAAGTTTCCATCCATAAACACTGGATCAAATTCGGCTGCCTCTTAGGTTAGCATAGATCCAGTGCAACTCTACTGACTTCACTAATCTACATCCGATCTACCCAATAAAACAGTAGATTATGACCCATTTCACTGCTTCCAAACATACCCCCTTCATCGATTTTGGTTCACTGGAAATTCAGATAACTACAAAATGTGGATGCTCCAAGCCATAGAGAGAAGCACCAGTAATTCTACTAAGCCAGGAGGACTTTATATGAAAGCTCATTCCTTAGCTGAAACCCAATAATTAAGACCCGTTACACAAACAAATGCTAGTTATTAAAACAGAAACTTGACAACCAGATTTTGACGGCTAAATTATGGCTCTGAGCACTGATGAAGCCATGGGAGAAGGTATGTTAACAGGGAAAAAGCTGCTGACTACCCAGTTACTGCTGGAGGGAGGCATTATGCCTACACAAGATATAACTGCTGCAAGAGTATGGGAAGGAGGAATGAGCTCATCAGCAGCACCTTACCTTATACACAAGCACTGTTGTTTGCCTGCCTAGGTACAGCTGGCATGCAGAGGGCAAGGCCTTGGTTCACTGACTGCAAGGCAGTTGCTCTGGATTTAAACCAACTTAACTGACATCAGCATCTGGCACCAATATTGCTTCCAAATGTTACATATCTATGGAACTCTTCAGTGAAATAGCATTGTAATGCAACATCTCTCTTAGGTACTTATATGGCCCCACCACTGTAGTACTGGAGTAGTACTGGAGCACCTCAAAGTCTTTAATGTATTTATCCTATTACTTGTGTGAGGAAGGGAGGTGCTATTCTGATTGTAAGTCTGTCAGGACAGGAACTGTCGTTTTGTTCTATGCAGTGGAGCCCTTGTCCATCATTAAGGGTCCTAGCGGTCTGGTAATACAAATATCCTAATTTTACAGATGGGCAAGTGAGGCAGAGAGAGATAAAGTACTTCTCGGGGTCACACAGGAGTCTGTGGCAGGGCAGGGAACTGAACCTAGCCTTCTAGAGTTCCAGAGCAGCACGTGAACCCCTAGACAACCCTTCCTCTTATTTACCTAGCATCAAAATTATATTATGTGTTTATACTACTGTCCCTGAAATGATATGGAACTCTAAGCATAGTGGAAATTTTGTCTGCTGCAAAACAAGCAAAATTTCATCTATATAGATAGGTCAGCTACTTAGCTGGTATACATGTATGTAATATCACTAATTTCAATGGAAATATGCTGATTTTCACCACTTGAGGATGTGGCCTGATACATAGAAGCTTAACATGTAAAGACAAGAGGATAAGGAAGTCTCAGTGAAAACTCACCCATTGTATTTGCTTTGTCCTGGTTACCCCCTTTGTCAGCCTTATTCCAAATTCTACATTTACAGCCTTACCATCAGTGGTTATTTATGGACTTTCGCAAAGGTAAGTAAATAAACCCTATGTCTGTGCCTATATAACAACACGTCTTTAACCAAGATGTGTCTGCTAAAGCATCAATTTATGACACTTAAGCCATATAGTATAATTTAAGATTTGGAATCTCACTCCTACCGAAATTGAAATATACTTTCCCTTTTCTTTGTCTAGTTTTATGGTTACACTGCAAGGATCTTTCCTTACCAATAAATAATTCATGCCATAAACATTCTCTGCTACTGTTACTATGCTTCTTGATACCAGCGTGGAATCCGTTATTTGCTACTTCAGTAGATCTGCTTGCTCTCCACTCATATGAAAACAGGACCTGATCCTGTATATTACATACACAGAACTTCTAAGAGTTCTGTATGCACAAGGACTGCAGGACTGGGCTTTAAGACTACAAAACAAAATCTGTCTATACAAATGATGCCTCATGCTAACTAGAACATAACTGCTGAAATCCCTATAGAATCAAAATGCGCAAATTCAATGGTGTAGCATGTCTTGAATTGTAGTTTACATAACAGCACAAACTGAGCTGAATTGATTTTCTACAGCTATTTAAATCTAATTATATATGCCCTATTTAATTCTGTCTCCATTTAGATTGATGAAACATTAAATGTTCCTGTAAATTTAGTGTGAAAAAACACACAAGCTAATTAAAAGCTACAGGTCCAAACCCAAACACATTATAAATGTACTTCTAAGAAACCAGCTTTTCTATTAAGGTTTGAAGTACTTTTCTGTATCAGGAAAGATGCTGTATCTTAATGATATCTTTTAAAATAAATATGTGCTAGTGAAAGTGTTTAAGATTCAGTTCCTCTGATTTTGTTCTACCATGAGGGTGCATTTGTTTAATTACAGCTTGAATTACTATTAAGTGTCTAAGACCTAAATCTTGTATTCTTAACTGCACAATGCAGGAATTAAAAGAAATTTTATCAGGGTTATTAATAAGCCTAACTAATTCTAAAACTTAGCTCTTACATAGCACTTTACATCTTCAAAGCACTGTACCAACTAATGTCCTGATCCTGAAATCAGATTCTGTGCCCAATGATGAAGCTCTATGCAGGTCAAGAGTCCCCTCGTGTGAATCTAAGTATGGGAATGGGGCCCATGAGCTTGCTCAATACTGCTGTGCAGTATTAATGATGAGTTCCGTCTCCCCCAGTCGTCTCAAAATTGTGACAGTGCTACTGTACCCTTTTTCACACTTAACGAATCTCAAAATAGATACTTGTCTGCGGCAAGCCACACACAATCATCAGCATTAACTACTGCTAGGGTTGGCTGAAGTAAAATAGAACTTTCTGTTAAATAAATTTTTCATGGAAAGTGTGTGCTTTCCTTGACTTTTTTTTTTTTTTATTTCTCATTGGAAAACCAAAAGCCTTCAGACAAAATTGTGTGTTTTCAGTCAAAATTTGTCTGGTATTTAGTAGCTTTCAGCAGGAAATTTCTCAGTTGTTGGTAGTTTTCAATTTTTCAACCTCATTTTTAACCAGCTCTACTGTTAGGTCTAGAAGATACCAAACTAGAACGAGGGGAATGATTGTATATTTCTCACCTCATCCACCAAAGCATATCCTTTTTTTCTTCCCTCAAGTTAAATTTATATCACTATTTCTACGTGTCTTGAATACAGTTTTTCCACACCATCCTGATCATGAGTACACATTAAGACAAATGTCTCCTCTTGCACACAAATTCTATGAAATGCTCAGGAAATGATTTTTTTTCTGTTCTTTAATTTTATACAGGTTTGCCCTCCCTCCATCCCTTCCCATGTGTTAAAGAAAAAAGCAAGTCACAGTTTCTGGAGGAGAAAATAAAACTAAGATTATTACTGCAAAGTGTACCTAGGACCTGGTCTACACTATAAAGTTAAGTTGACAATGGTCACCGTGCGTCGACTTAGTTGTGCACGTGATAGGGTTGCCAACTTTCTACTCGCACAAAACCAAACCCCTCATCTGAGGCTCCGCCCATGCCCCGCTCCTTCTCTGAGGTCCCGCCCCTGCTCTCTTCATCGTTCCTCCTTTGCTTTCTCTCCCTACCCTCACTCACTCACTCATTTTCATTGGCCTTGCTCAGGGGGCTGGGGTGCAGGAGGGGATGAGGGCTCCAGTTGTGGGTGTAAGCTCCAGAGTGGGGTCACAAATGAGGAGTTCAGAGCGTGGGAGGGTGATCAGGGCTGGGGCCAGTGAGGGCTCTAGCTGAGGGTGCGGGCTCTGGGGTGGGGCTGAGAGATTTGGGGTACAGGAGAGTGCCTGGCTGGGATCGAGGGGTTCAGAGAGTGGGAGGGGGATTGGGGCTGAGGCAGGGGGTGGGGGTGCAGGAGGGGGTCAGAAGGTGCAGGATCCGTATGGAGCTTACCTCAAGCAGCTCCCGGAAGCAGCGGCATGTCCCGCCTCTGGCTCCGTCTGCAGATGCCGTTCCTGGCCAATGGGAGCTACGGGGGTGGCACTTAGGGCTGGGGCAGTGTGCAGAGCCCCGTGGCTACTCCTGTGCATAGGAACCAGAGGGGGGACATGCCGTCTGCTTTCCGGGAGCCTGCTAGCCACACTGCATGGCACCACCAACTGGATAGTCAATGGCCCACTCAGCGGTGCTGACCGGAGCTGCCAGGATCCCTTTTCGACCATTGAAAACGGGATGCCTGGTCACTCTAGCACATGGCTAAGCTTAAAGTTGTCTCCCAATGATGTAAGTCTCCCATTACAGCCATACAGAAACACCAGCTCCTTGAGCAGCGTAGAGCCATGATCAATGTACTGAGGTTGATGCAGAGCGAATGTAGACAATGCATTACTTATGTTGACCCTGATACTGCTCTAGCAGCTCTCCCACTATGCCTGACACTGAATGCTCTGGTCATGACTATGAACTCCACTGCCTAGGGGTCACAGAAGGTGGAAGACCCCACCCCCTTTAAAGCCCCATGAATTTCTGAAATGCCTTTCCCTGATTGGCGAGCACATCTAGCAGCTCTCCACTATCATGTGCAACTGCCCAGCTGACCATATCAGCTAAACACTCCAGATGCGCTCCGGCCTGGAGTAGACAGAACATATTGGATCTCCTGGGCCTATGGGGAGAGGAAACTGTCCAAACAAAGCCATAGACTAGCCATAGAACGTGGACATCTACACGCAGATTGCACAGGAGATGCAGGAGAAGGGGTATGACAGGGAGCAGTAGCAGTGCCACATGGAAGCGAAGGAACTGTGTCAGCCATATGACAAGGCCAGGGAGGCCAACAGTCAATCCGGTGCCAAGACATGGACCTGCTACTTTCACAAGAGCTGCATGACATATTTGGCAGAGATCCCACCACCACGCCCCACAGCACTGTGGATACCTCCAAGGAGACTGAGTCAAAGGCCCCTGGCATGAACAGTAAGGAAGAGGAGGAAGATGCGGGACATGCGAACAGGGAGTCCAGCAATGCCATGAGCCAGGATCTGTTTGAGACTCCACCACAGTCCAGTCAGATGAGCACAGGTAGCCTGATGCAGGGGAAGGAGCCTTAGGTAAGCGTATAGTTGTATTTCCTGTTAGTGATGTACTGATGGCGCCCCCACCTTAACAAGACACAGCTACTGACTTCTCACTAATTTACTGGCATGTGAAGTAGTTTGTTTATGTACACAGGGATGTCCCCTGAACTCTCCTGAGAGGTCTTGATAAAACTTTCATGGAGGTACTCTGCAATCCTCAAAGTTTCTAGGGATGGCAGCCTTATTTCTTCCTCCGCAGCAGGAAATCAACAATAACTTCAGCAGGCACCAATGCACTACATAGGATAGCTTTAAGACATTAGCTGCAGCTGTGTTCTCTGTACCTTTGTTACTCTCAGAAGTGAGATACCCTCTAAAAACCATCACCACCCATGGAAAATAATGCCAGTATTCAGTATCCCCTGCCCACAGCTTCATGCAACCGAGTATTTTCCTCTCCTCTGGCAAGCCATATTCAGTATGCACAAGCACTCCAAAGCAAAAGTGTCAATAAACTTGTCTTGTTTAAACTTCTAGGGGAGCAATGGAAGAGAGTTCTGAATCTTAACTTTCATTTTCCATTGTGATTATACTGACAACAGCCCTATCTGTTGATGTACTTTGTGGCAAGGTGGTCTGGTACCAAAATAGGCATATGCAGGCTGTCTTTTGCTCCAACACAGTTTGGGAACCCCATTCCTGCAAATCCATCCACTATGTTCTGTACATTACCAAGAATCACAGTCCCGTGTAGCAAGAGATGATTAATGGCCCTGTACACTTGCATGACAACAGCCCCTGCAGTGGATTTTCAACTCCAAATGATTTCCCACTGACTGATAGCAATCTAGCATGCTAGTTTCCACAGTGTAATCACCACTCGCTTTTCCTCCATCAATACAGCTCTCATTTTGGTGTCCCTGCTCTGTAGGGCTGGGATGAGCTCCGCACACAGATACAAGAATCAGAGTAGCAGCCATGTTAGTCTGCATCTGCAAAAAGAAAAGGAGGACTTGTGGCACCTTAGAGACTAAAATTTATTTGAGCATAAGCTTTTGTGAGCCACAGCTCTCTTCATAGGATGCATTTGGTGGAAAATACAGAGGGGAGATTTATATACACAGAAAACATGAAACAATGGGTGTTTCCATACACATTGTAAGGAGAGTCAACGAGAGACTGCTGAACTGGAATTAATTTGCAAACTGGATACAATTAACTTAGGCTTGAATAAAGACTGGGAATTGATGGGTCATTACACAAAGTAAAACTATTTCCCCATGTTTATCCTCCTCCTCCCCCCCGCCCCCGCTGTTCCTCAGACATTCTTATCAACTGCTGGAAATGGCCCACCTTGATTATCACTACAAAAGGTTTCCCCCCCCGCCCCCTCCCGTTCTCTTGGTGGTAATAGCTCACCTTACCTGATCACTCTCCTTACAGTGTGTATGGTAACACCCATTGTTTCATGTTCTCTGTGTATATAAATCACCCCACTGTATTTTCCACTGAATGCATCTGATGAAGTGAGCTGTAGCTCACGAAAGCTTATGCTCAAATAAATTTTAGTCTGTAAGGTGCCACAAGTCCTCCTTTTCTTTTTGCAGATCCAGGAATGTGGTTTTGCGCATATGAAAGTTCTGCAGCCATTGATTGATGTGATCTCACCCAGTCAGTGCTTGTCTCTTGGGCCCAGAAGCAGCATTCCATCATCTACATCTGCTCTGTGAACACCAACAACAACCTTGAATTGGTTCTCCCTATGTCCCACAGCACTCAGTCCTCAAAGAAATCATCATGTTCCCTGCTGATTCAGTTCTTTTTATGGCTCTGCAAATACTGGAGGATCATGCATCATGTGCTTGCAATGCTCATGGCAATAGTGCAGAGCCGTGGAGGCTCTATGCTTCCATGTCCAGGCTCTAGAGATGGTGGAGAGCGACGACGGCCGCGCAGGTTAGTGGGATTTTTAAAAAGGTCTCAAGATATGGGCTATAGATGCCATTATGAGATAGGGACAGTTGCACACAAGGAAGTTGACCCTTGCTCCTAGTCACCCCTGCTCAACTCATTTCTGCCCCACCACGCATAGCCAAAACTTCCCAAAGGACAGTGTACTGGACGATGGCAGTTTGCACACTGGGATACTACCCATAGTGCACTGCACTGTGCATCAACACAAACACTCGTGGTGAGTACAGGCAGCACTGGTGCAAGGAGCAAGTATGTACTTGCACAAGCGATACACTAATCACAGTGGCTTTATGCCGACATAACTTGTGTTGACCAAAGTTTGTCATGTAGACATGGCCTAAGAATGATGCAGCTATTGAAACAGCAGTGCGACCAAGGTAGTTATCCTTACTTAGCTTCCGAACAAGCAAGAGCACAACGGTGGAGACAAAGCTTTTTCCCTCCCATTACCAATCCCTATTTATTATCCAGCCCACCTCCCCACACACATGGATATACCAGCCTCAGAACACAACATCTCCTACAGCTGTCTAAGCTATAATGGCAAACAGTGTAGCGCTGGATGACATCTTGACTTTACATTGTCAATTTGAGCCTCAGATCTGAAATGTGAGAAGAGACACCTACCACTTTTTATTTGGAGAAAAATTGCTTTGTAGCTTAATTAAGGTGGTGGCTGACAGTTCAGCAGAAAAGAACTTGCTTCTTCTGCAAGGTTTGACAGTATCCATGGTTTAAATGAAATAATGCAGCTTATGCAAAAATACTGAAATGTGACATTAAACCCTAGGCCTTAACTTAACAGAATTCAGACTTGAACAGCCTGACAATTCTTTTTAAATCAGCCAATTTATTTAAAAGAAATATGTGAAAGTCTCATTAATAAATGTATTTATCTAGGATCTGTTAATTGAAACTGTAATATCTCTTTCAAATGATGCCAGTAATAAAGCTTTGAAACTGGTACTATACACCAAGAGACTAGCAATGATACCATAATGTATAGCACTTCAGACCTATTTTAGGGCTGCTGTGAATATTTGGCATCAGATCTGATCTTTGGTAAATGACATCTCGCTAACGGAGAATTAAAATGAATGCTTTGTTGCTGACTAGCTACCTGAGCTACTACCAAAAATAAATAAATAAAGCACAGAATATTGTGAGGCAAACTGATGAAATGACATGACTGATGCCTTACATAGGGCTAGTCGATTTTTTTTTGTCAAAACCATTTTAAATGGAAAATTAGGGGATTTTTAATACATGAATTCTTCCCTAAGAAGTGTCTGCTTTCCATGGAAAATTTCACTATAGCATCAATAATCCAAACCTCAAAATATTTAATCCAAAACCCACAAAATTTAGATTCAAATTGAGACCTCAGTTCCTCATGGGAGTCTTGTGTTCCCATTCCCCTCTCTAGTTGAATTACTCTCTTATGATGCACCACAGCCAGACACTCTTGTGATGTACTCCCTCGCATGACCAAGAGGGAAGAAAATAGCATATCATGGGAGATATAGTTTAGCCAGAGAGCCCAGCACCTCACTGGAAGATGGGAGAACAAGGCACTCAAACTATAATTCCCATGAGGCATTGCAGTGACAGTTTGAATCTAGTTTTTTGGCTGAAATTTTTCACTAAAAAAAAATCTAAATTTTTCCATGGGGAAAATATCCCTTATTTTTCAACCAGCTCTAGCCTTAGGCCATTGTCAAATTTCACACACTGAGGAAGTGTTGCCTTGGAGTAGTTGACAATGTGCTTGGACATTTCTGAGACTTCAGCCTTTTTCAGATACATGGCTTGGTCCCACCTACACTGTTAGACAGAATTATGCAATGAACATAATGGGTAGCTGGAATTTAACAGGTCCCTCAATATAGATGAATTAGTAGAACTGCAGGACCTAAAAGTTCCCTGGTACCTACAATAGAAGGGGAAAGGAAAGGCATGCTGGGAAATGTACTCCTAAATTGAAATCTACAGGAAAGAGGAAGGGAAATTCAGACAGAAAGACTCAGTGGGAATACTAGGAAATAGACCATCTCTAAATGTGGCAGGTTCTTCCCAATCCGATTATCCTTTCCTGTCTGCTAAATGAAGCAGCTGTCTCCATGGTCAGGAGTGGTCCTATATAAATGTTGTATTTTCTTCTGCTAATTCTGATGTAATGTATTTTTGTAATAAAAATTGATTTTATTTACCCACCTTAATTTACGGTCTTTCCCTATGAAGAATGAACCTGCACAAAAATCCTTAGGCCAGCGCGAATATAGCTAAGGGGTCCTAATGCTCTGGTGTAGACTGGCATGTATCTATAACCTATCAAAAGTGGTGATGTGATACCCCTGAGGAAGCACAATCTGTGATCTCCTTAAAGGGCTGCAGCAAACCCTTCTCACATGGTCCACTGCCTCTCTGGGCTGCAGTTGTGGGGTGAATAGGGGTTGAGCTGTGTCTGAGACCAATCCCCTCCCCACCTTCAGGAAGTATCTTGGTGACAGATCCTGTACTGCAATTCTGGCCAGCCTTTGACAGGCAACACAAGATTCCTCACTCCCTCCTGCCCTCGCCAGGCCTTGCTACATGAGGGCCACAGTCTAGCCTTATTGAAAGGGTTAAACACCTTGCTCTCTCTCTCTCTCTCTCTCACACACACACACACACACACACACACACACACACATACACACACACACACGATTTTATACTTTACCTTATGTTTGACTAGTGACTGCCAGATGTACTAAATACACACATATGAAATACGCTTTGGAATATGAATTAAAATGCTACTGAGTTTTCTTGCTATAAAGTTCTTTCTTCTCTGAGGATGGAGGAAGAATCTGGTGCGAGTCTAAACTACAAATGACAATCTCTGTAACTGTTCTCCGAAATTTACATACTTTGTGTATAAAGCAAGAAACTGGGGATAAAATTACGACTTCCCCATCCCTGCTATAGACGACATCTCAGTGGAAGAGCATCCAGTGACAGTAAAATGGGAGATGGAAGCTGAGGGCACTCGCTCTTGCTTCTTTTCTATCAGTAACAGCTGTCAAAAATCCACATCCTCTGATCTTCTTAGATTTGGCATAGGATCTTTTGATTATTTATTCCAGAGAGTTCTGTCCGACTGAGATTAAGATGTCCTAAAATTCCCAAGAGGGCAATTCATCATAACACAGCATAGAGTCTGAATAATGGACATCCACAATAGGCTCAGCTGACACAGTGGAAGTGAATGATAGGTGAATTGAGGTCATAGTCTTGATGTGAAGACATTGGACAATGTATACCAGGGCTGTCAATCAAGCCATTACAAGGAGAAACTTTATGAATATGAAACAGGGAACAACCAGATTGGTTTTTGTTTCCCTGTTTCTAACGGCTAAAAGAAAGTAGTTTCTAGAGCTAATGAGCACTGCTTGCTGTGTGTGCCAATGTAATTCTAACTGTAGTTGTTACCGCTTAGAGCCAAAGAAAAAATATCCAGTATGAGCTTCAGTTATGCACTAATGAAGCCTGGTGCATTTTCTACTATTGCTGAAGTGGCCTATTTCTCCTTTTTTCCCCTCCCCACATGCTTACTGGAAGACAATTTAAGATTTCAGTAACAATGAAAGACTTTAACAATATTGATTGTATTGCTTTTGGTCTTATTATCTAAAAATAACTTCAACTATATTTAGAAGGCATAAATCACACCTTCAAACAGGATTAACAAATAAAATTAGAGGTAGTCAAAAAAATGTTGATATTTTCTGTCAGAGAATGCAGTTTGATCGAAGCCTAAGTCCTTTGTGAAATCGTGTAAATTTCACCTCTGAAAAAATGGGGGTGGGGGAGATCTGAATGTCTGATTTTTTTGTTTTGAAATGACTTTTGGCATTTAAAAGAACAAAAAAAATCAAGAAGGGTGACAATATATTTCAATCAATCCAAAACTTTTTTTCAGAATTTTCTTTCATAGAGAAATTAATAAATTTCAGGATTTTCGTTCCTAATCAGAACTACTCTTGCAAAATGCATGTTGAAATCTCAAAATCCATTGCAAAATGGAATTTGTCCTCTGCACAGCTCTAATTAAAACCTTACCCATGTATAAGAACAAAGCCAGTGCATTTAATACAATATTTACCAAAGGAATTTACAAATGGTTGCAAAGTTAGCACAGGATCAGTCCTGAAAGGAGCTAAGCACTCTAGCTTTATATAGTTTAAACATGCACCTAACTTTAAGCACGTGAGTAGTCTCATCAAAAATAATGGACTACGTATGTACTTAAGTTAAGCATGCATTTAAATGCTTTAGTGAATTGGGGCCAGAGCTCCATCAGCTTGCAGGATTGAGCCCCCAAGGAATAATTTCCTCAGCTACAATCACCTTTCACTATTTCCTGAGCCAAAGGAAAGAGAGTCCCCCCTCCCCCCAGCATTCCCATTCAAGTACATTTCCCCATCTCAGCACCTTCAAATCATCATGTCAGTGTCATCGTATCCACATTTAGATACTAATGTTACCAGTCACTAGTATCTAAAATAGATTACTGTTAGGAGGGAGGGAGCTGAATGCTATGTATTCTCATGGGTGGGTTCTAAGTCCAAACAAAGTCAATTAAAAGACTTCCATTGAGTTCAATGACCCCTTAGTCAGTAACATCCCCACTGTCTAGATTAAATAACTGGGAAAACTTTTATATGAAATGTTAACAATTCAAAATTTATTTTAAAATAAAAGACATCACTAAACAGGGAGCCAGAATTTCAAAGGTATTTAGGCACCAAAATATGTAAATAGGTGCTTATGAATATTCCATTAGGGACCTAAGAAGGTCAGGCTACAAACTTGATTTAAATGGAAACTAGGCACCTAAGCTGCTTTGCAAATCCCATCTGCATCTTTAGATGCATAAACACCTGTGAAAATCTGGGCCATGATGGTATTAACACAGAGAGCAGATATGCAGCTGTAAACTTTACCCTTGAGTTAGAAATACTGTAAATATTTAGAACCAACCCAAACTTTAATGAGTGCAGCAATTGCACTAAGTGGAGAATTAACATTCATGTGCCAGGTCCGTAGCTGCTATAAATAAAGTGTCGCCCACTGGAGTCTATTTACACTAGCTGAGGGTCCGGCCCTATGGCTGCCTACTTTGTGATTACAGAAATCTCAAATCACTGCACACAGGCTGCAGTCTTCTTGTGGTTCAAACAGCTCAATTTACATCCTGGTCTGATGCCTGAGCTCCAATGACAAATGAGATTTCACAAGAATCATTTTAGGATCCTTAACACTCTGGATCCAGTTTTACTCTTAAATGGTTGTCTTCATTAAATGTGTTCATCTATTCTTGTAGGAGCCTTGTCTAGGATCTTCTTTAGCTTGTTGCTTCTTTTCCATAAGACACAAACAGGAGTTCAAAATCATAATGAGTTCAATATGTGGAGGGTCTGCAGCACCAATCCACTGCTAGGCCCCAATCAACATTATCATCCTCTTTTTTTTTATAATGTTTATAAGTATATTATGTATCTACTATCAAATCAAAATAACCTTGGATTACACTGCACTGCAATCGGGTTGCCTCCATCGCGACTGGACTCTGACCCTGCCTCAGTTTTCCCACTCTCGTGTAAGCCTGTGGGACAACTCACCAGCCAACTGCATCAATGAAGCCTCCTCCATTGTCAGCCTCGTCTCCCCTTTTCTCAGGGCTGTATTATTGTTCAGACACAAACATAGCTCGACGTCAATCAAAGAAGGTAAACCAAGTCCTGTTGTCTGACCCCTTCCTCCCGAGACCTGTGCCTTAGGGGGCTTATGCTACTGCCCACAGAGCAACCCAGCCACATAGCTGGTGGGGCAAGTTCCTGTCCTGTCCTGTCTCTTGACCCAGAGCCTTTGGAAGGAATCTCACTATAGTTGCAGCTGAGTCCCCAGGCCCCCTACCAGCTCACCCTGAACTAGGCATATGTACGCACACTTCACTAAAGGACCACTGGATCAAACAGAAATAAAGGAAATCTTAAGGAAAAATGTCAAGTGTCTAAATAATCCTGAGTAGTGGGGTGACAACTACAGTGCTTAAAAGTTTACAGTTACACATACTACACCCTTTACATTCGTCTCTCTCATAACTTCATTTCAGTTTTACATCAGAGGAAAGATTTTGTTTTCAGTCTTTCAGAGATCACAGAAATTTAAACAGAGGCTTTACATTATATAAATGTCCACTGTCATTTTATGCTGAATTCCTGCTTCAATGGAGTTTTAAAACTAACAACTGTAGTGAACAGTGTGCTTCTGAATCACTTTCAGAGTTTAATCTCACCAGCAGCTCACAATGGGATTCTTGCTTGGAGTTATATTATTAATTAATTATTATTATTACATTAAAAACAAAATGCCGTACATTACAAGAACATTGTTTAGATTGCAAAGTCAAGCATCCAAAAGTTAGGAAATGTCAGAATCAAGGCTTCCTATGAAACTTTAATTCTGTCCCCTTGTATGTCCATCCAATGCATTGGATGAGATTCTTTGCTGCTGTGACTGCTGATTTCGTGGCAGCATTAGCTCGGCCCTAGAATGTTTGTATTCGTTGTTATCGTTCTAGCTTTGCAGGAATAAAGATTAGATACAGTGGATGCAGTTTAATTAGGCCACAACTGTACTCATTTAACATATGTGGGAATACCCAGCAATAAATCAAACATGTAGGTCATTATCTCCATAATTATTCCTTCCTATATGGGAAGGCTGCTGTCAGCACTCCCTCTTCCCAACCTGGAACCAGCCCCTTCCTGCCCCCCATATGAAGATCAAGGGGGGCTAGAAAAAAGGGGGATTGTCTCCCTGTAGCACCAGATGTTAGGAGTCCCAACTCTCTTTTTCCAGTTTCCATAGGGGCTGCCTCCCCCAAAATCCACTTTCAAATCCTGTTCATCAGGGAACCATATTTCCTCTGTAATGAGGACCCGCACTGGACACTAAGTTGAGACATCTTGACCTAACCTTCCTCCCTGTCTTATTGGCTCCCTGACCTGCTGTAGGGAAGGCAAAAATAAAAAATAAAAATCCACTCCACCTCAGCCAATCTGGCAGTGAGGAAGACATTCCTTCCCAGCCCTAAACAAAAAAAGGTGGTTCGCGCAATGCCCACAGCAGATCATGAAAAATCCTGGTCCTACTTTGAGTCCACTAAACAGAATTGCATGGGATACCCAAGAAACACAGAATTCTAACAGCAGAATCGGAGCATATAAATTTTGCATCCATAATGAATATGGGGAATGAATGTCTTCATAGTGCTACTGGGTTAATCAGAAATTTATAAAAATTCCTTGATGTATACTATGATGACCATGAAGGCAGCCATAAAGTGGCACTATCATTCTCAGCCCAATTCAATCCTTATGTTGAGTAATATACTCCACAAGGAATTATGCAGATTTTGATGGGACTACTTTCAGAGTAGGGCACTACTTTTAGAACTATTGAAAATGTAAATCAATAACAACTGAAAACAATTCTTAAAAAATGAACATTGATATCTGTCAAAATTATAAAACTCAATCTAATTCTGCCAAACCTAGTAGTAGTATTGTACTGTAAACCAAGAATAATTTTAAAGGATGCTGATATCTCCCTCCAATATTTATAATTCTTTTATTATGTTACATTATTTGTCATTTAATGCATACAGACACTTTTAACCAGTTTTTTTATAAAGATAACTTTATTTAATCCATTCATGTGAGTAAGGTAAGTATTATTCACATTTCGTAAGATGGTACTATATTCCAAAGGGTTCAAGTAACTCAATCAAGGTTGCACATTCAGCTCTAATTCTGTGTGTGCCTAACTTAAAGCACAGGAGAAGTCCCATTGGCTTCAGTGGAACTACTTAGTTAAGCACATGCCTACCTATAAATACCTTGCGGAACAGTGTCTAAGGCAGCAAGAGTCAGGAATAGAACTCATGACTGGAGCTGAGCAAATAAGTATTTTTTGGTTTGGTGGCTGAAACAAAACAAAAAAAACAAATTGGAGAACATTTGGTTAGTTTTGAACAGAAATTGTATGTTTTTCTATTTTTTCCTCACCAAAACAAACAAAACAAAACAAAAACCCTGACAATTTTGTTCTGGTCAAACAAAAGGTTTGAAAATGTCTATTTGAACAACATTTCATTTTTTAAAAGTTGATTTTGAAACACAATGTCAAAACTGTTATTTTTGGCAATCTTGAAATGAAACATATCAACATTCCAAAAATATTTTTCCCCAGCCAAAACTATTTACCAAATGCAGCCTGAAATTATGAACAGTTTCAGTGCCTCAAAAAAATGCATTTTTCAGCCAATTTATTATCTGCCAAACAAATTTCATCCAGCTCTACTTTTGACTCAGGCCTGTTTGGTTAATGCTCCTTAGTACTATAGACTGACTCTTCAAGAAGTGGTGACTCATTGTTCTTACATTTGTGCATGTAACACAGAAAAGTGTAAGAACTCACAAATCATGTAATTATGCACGCTAATTTTCATATGCATCTGAATTCCCTGGAGTTCTGCACATAGATGGAAGTAGTGAAATCAACCAGATTATTCAGACACTATTGCAGACCCAGTGAAAACCCCGAAGCAATGAAATATGTATACAAAATCTGTTTGCACCAGATTCTCAGTCTCTTTTCCACTTCCCCAAGATCTTTGAATACATTTGGAAAAGCTTCAGAAAACTACCCAAATCAACCAATCTGCTAAATATTTTGAGAGAGAAAGAATGTTTTTGTTGTTAAGGCACGACAAGGAACCAGAAAACATGAGTTCCATGTTTGTCTTTCTCAGAGGCTTTATAAGAGGTATAAGTGTTCAGGGAATAGAAAGAAATTTCCCCTATGCACATAACTATCCATTATAGGGTCATCTTCCCCTGAATCACTTCATTAATTAACAATTTTAAAAATTCATATTACACACTCTAAAGATATGAACTCACAAAATATATTTTACACAACAATAAAAGCACAGTTTCCATATTCATGACACACTGCTGAAAATATTCATAATATTAATCTTCAGAAAAATGTAAATTCTTCCTATAACACCCTGTAACATTTTCTAAAGGAGGAAATGTAAAGGCTTTCTCCTAAGTGACACTTTGCTCATCTACCCTGTCTCATCTAGGCAATCAGAGCCTCTTTTTTCCATTTGCTGTTTCAGGCCCTTTCACCAGTTAAGTTTTGTTCTCTTTCTTATGTATAAACTGTTGACTGGCAGTAGTAGCTTTTCAAGCAGATCCTCAGTAAAGTTATTTGAAACAGTTAATGACAGTAAACTACTCAGAAGTGAGTGTTACCTAACAACTGACCTCATGTGTATGTTAAGCACTTTCTTCTTTCCCTTGGGACTCCAAACTGCCCAGCACATTCAATTATCTCATCAAAATGATGCTTAACTATTAATATGTTAAAGTTTCTGGCACTTTAAGAGGAAAGTGCTTAAACAAATTCCTCTCTTTCATGTGCTAATTTTCACACTCACAGGGGGCACTCACAAGCACATTCACTCTGAGTTTATTCTCAGAGCTAGAAACCGATCTATAGAATTCAGTATAGCTTGAAGAGACCTGGATTCTACTCCTACTCTGCCCTGACTGTTGTGACCTTATGCACATCGTAACATCAATTGTGTTTCAGTTACCCCATCTGTAAACAGAAATCATGTGGCCTTTCTTTCCCAAAGGTGCTCAGTTTCAATAGAAACTAGATTTGATAATGAGAGCTGCAGGTGCAACCTGATTGAAATCAGGCCAATGATGCTTACACTCTACATAAGGTGCTTTGGTGATCTACGGATTTAAAGTGCTGCTTATTATGAGACATCTGCCTTGCTATAAAGTAGCTTCCCATGTTTATATGAAAGACAAAACTTTGGGACAAATTACATTTTCAGATGCACATGTCCAAATCCCACTGGCTTCAGCGACAGTTGTGGCAGGTACTTCATGGCAGAATTTAGCCTTTGCCCGATCACAGTATAAGTTGATACTGGCCACTGTCAGAAATATGGTATTGGCAACTTCTATATTCCACTCCAAACATGTTTTCTTTCTGGCACATTTACAGTGCCCCACTTTCAGCTTTGAGGTCAGAGAAAATGGCCCAATTTTTTAACAGATTCAAGCTAATTTCTAGATGAGGTACTAAATTCTATGTATGGCAGAAATAACATCCTTCTTCCCTGAGCCGCTACATATATTATCTATTTTCTTATTACTATCAGCCTGTTTTTTAGTTGTTGTTTTTTAAGTTCCTGTTTCATAGGCCAGCACGGCTGCTGCAGCTGCAAGTTAGAGGCTTAATTAATTGTGTCTGTCTCTCTCTCTTGAGAGACAGCAATAACATGCAAAATGGAAATGTCACTGCATCACCCAGAGCTCTTTAAACCCAATCACAAGCTTGTCAGTCCTAGATGCAAGCTGCTCCTAATCACAGATCCCACGTCCAGAAGGGACCATTGTAATCATCTAGTCTGACCTCCTGTATAACACAGGCCAGAGAACTGCCCCAAAATAATTCCTAGAGAATATCTTTTAGAAAAACATCCAATCTTTATTTAGAAGTTGCCAGTAATTGAGAATCCACCACAACTCTTGGAAATTGTTCCAATGGTTAATTACTCTCACAATTAAAAATGTACACCTTATTTCCAGCCTGAATTTGTCTGGCTTCAATTTCCACCATTGGATCATGTTATACCTTTCTCTGCTAGACTAAAGAGCCCATTATTAAATATTGTTCCCCACGTAGGTAGTGACAGATTGTAATCAAGTCACCCCTTAAACTTCTTTGTTAAGCTAATTAGACTGACCTCTTTGAGTCTATCATTATAAGGCATGTTTTCCTGTCCCTTAATTATTCTCATTTTTCTCTGAATCCTCTCCCATTTATCAGCATCCTTCTTAAAATTTGGACACCAGAACTGGACAAATTCCAGCAATGGTTGCATCAGTGCCAACTACAGTGGTAATATAACCTTTCCTCCTACTCGATGCCTCTTTATGTATCCAAGGATTACATTCACCCTTTTGGCCACAGCGTTGCACTGGGAGCTCATGTTCAGCTGATTATCTAACATGACCCCCAAATCTTCTTCAGAGTCACTGCTTCTCAGTTTCAACCTTTCCAGTTGCAATGAGCCTCATCAGCACAATCAGATGTTACCCACACAAATTACAGCCTTTAAATACAAAAAGGTCTTGGTTCCAAGGAAGACCAAGAGATTGTGAACTCTTCTGCATGTTGTTGTATTCGTTAACCTTTTCAAGCCTGGCATTCATGAATGATAAAAATCAGCCCATACTGAGATGTATCTAGAAGCTGTGGTTCCTCCTTTCGAAATCATAGCAAATATTTTAAAAAGAGAAATTCCAGCCCAGGAATATCTGTGCAACCAATATTGCCCATATTCCTAGGATATCCCAATATGTGGCTCCTTCCACCCAGAATGAATGGTACCAAGTGAGTCCATTAACACAAGTCAAATACCCATCTCATTACAATTCCTTCCCATTGGAAATCAAAAGAGAAGATGTGGGATAAAGATGAACGATGTCATTGAAAAACAAACCCTTGTTTCTACTCTACAGTACGTTGGGATCAGAAATTTCTCAAATGGTTGTTACCAGCCACCTTGCACCTGATTTTGGAGAGGAGAAATTGCTTGTCTTTTTAAACAGAAACTATACCTAAGGCTAAAATTATGTCAAAGAGGTCACGGAATCCATGACTTCCAGAGACCACCATGATATTTTCCATTTCAGCCCCAGGGCTGCGGGGGGACCCTGCAGTTCCAAGCCATCATGGGCAAGGGAGGAACCCTGGAGCCACAGCAGGGGTAGGTGCTGTCCCCGCCCTACCCATTTTGTCATGGTTATTTTTAGTAAAAGTTGGGGATGGGTTACGGGCTTGTGTGAATTTTTGTTTATTGCCCATGACCTATCCGTGACTTTTACTAAAAATAATCATGACAAAATCTTTGCCTTGACTATAATTGAAAAGGAGATGAGAAGGATATTGACATAGGTCGCAGGTCATGTACCAAAGCTTGGAACAAATATTAAACAAGAGAGGGATGGCTTTCCCTTCATTTACAAAACAAAAGTGATTCATTTTCAGAACTATATATGCTCTAAATTTATCATTCCAAAGTCCAACACACAACATTCCTAGCATCATCCTTGATTACTCGCTTTCACACCACTTAAGAGTACCTTTTCAGACTTCATCTGGTATACCAAGGTTTGGGGTATATTAAACAATATTCATAGAGAACGACGAAACAACATTGTCTTTGTATTTTCTTGCTAATCCTTTGTTTTAAGTCAAGTAGTCCAGCTCTCCATCTGGGTCTATTATTGTCAAATCAGACTATTGTAGTCATAAAGGTCTATTTTGGGTGCCAATAAAATGTCAGACATTGCTTGAAAAATTAAGACAAAGTTAGCTAATTAAAAATATAAAAGTAAGTGGCAACAACATGAATACGTATTTCCATGTGTATGGTGCATAGTTATTTTATAGGATGAGCAAGTGAGCTTTGCAAAGTGTCCTTATACAATATTGTGAGAGAATAAGAAATTATGGATGCTATACAGCTATCTAAGATGCTCATATTACCTCCCTTATCACAATCTTTAATGTATTTATCCTCACAAGACCCAGGTGAGGTAGAGAAGCACTATTATCCCTATTTTACAGATAGGAAACTAAGGCATAGACAGGTTAAATAACTTGTCCATGGTCACATGAGAAGTCTGTGATAGACCAGGGAACTGAACGTGGGTCTTCCAGATCCCAGGCTTGGGCCCCTAACCATTTGACCATCCTTCCTCATACTGGCCTATGCTTCCTATGTGTTTACTGTATTACCTCCTCTAGGTTTTCCATTGCATCTCACCTTCCATGTATTTGTCTTCCAGATTTCAATATCTCTTGTGCCCGAATTGTTATTTATTATTTGTATTACAGTGGCACCTTCAGAGGCCAAAATCATGATCAGGGCTCCTTTGTGCTAGACGCTGTACAAAGATATATGAAATAGTCCCTGCCCTGAAAAACATACAGCTTCAATTAACCAAGGTCAACACAATGTGTTAGGAACAGGAATACAGCATACAAACCAAGTCATCAGGGTGATGGCTGACAAGTATCGTGTTACTTCCATGATTTTTAATGTTGTCTTGAATGGCATCAAACATTGTGTTTAAAATAAATGATATTTCCTGATCAAGAGAATCACAATATGGAATGGTCAATGTAATACTTGGTAAACATTCCCCCCACACACAACATTAGTTCTTGATACAGGGCCTGAACTTGCAACCCTGACCTATGCCAAATGCTCACCTGAGACAACTAGAATCTTGCCTTGACGGCAGGACACAGCAATGCTCACAATCCTCATAATACTGTACAGTGTAACATGCACAGAGCTCACATCACTCCATCCGATGAAGTGAGCTGTAGCTCACGAAAGCTTATGCTCTAATAAATTTGTTAGTCTCTAAGGTGCCACAAGTACTCCTTTTCTTTTTGCGAATACAGACTAACACGGCTGCTACTCTGAAACCTGTCATTTATTAAATAAACCATTTAAGCTGTACTAAGTTTCCAATATTTAAAAAGTACCCTTTTTT
The DNA here is from genome assembly GCF_009764565.3 of Dermochelys coriacea. Classification (NCBI taxonomy): domain Eukaryota; kingdom Metazoa; phylum Chordata; order Testudines; family Dermochelyidae; genus Dermochelys; species Dermochelys coriacea. The sequence goes on from NC_050068.2 coordinate 333,367,307, forward strand.
AACTGAGTAGACTTCTAAATCGAGTTCTAACCTGTTTATTCTTTCAGGGCATATTGAATCTACAACTTTTGGCAGTAACCTGGAAAATAGCTATTAAAATTTATGGCACTTCGGCTAAGCTAGGTAATGAATCAGTGTCTTGACAATGGCTTCGTACGTATATCACGGCAAAAAGCAGCTGCAGATTACTGACAGAGACTGCCAACATGTCCACCAGTTATTTTAGATCAGGCTGCTATGTTAACTCATTGTATTGAAGTGGGCTTAATCTCTGCCAAGCCAATCTGAGGCTATTTCTCTTTGTGTTGAGAAAGCTTTGCTCAGTAGTGAGGAATGTCATTGGATTTAGTCACTCGTTGCTCTCTCTCAAAATAAAAGAGAGCAAAACCGCATACCCCAACTGGTGAAATGTGTCTAAAAAGGAAAAAAAAACAGCCCAACTGTCTTTCCTTTGCCTTAGGGCTGGTTTATACTACAGACCTGTATTGATATAACGTTGTCGTTCAAGGGTGTGAAAAATCCACACCCTGAGTGATGCAGTTATATCGACCTAACCCACAGTAAAGACAGTGCTACAGTGGCAGGAGAGTTTCTCCGATTGACTTAGCCACCGCCTCTTGGGAGGTGGATTAACTATGCCAACGGGAGAACTTCAGCATAGAGGGTCTTCAGCATTTTAAGTGTACACCTGCCCTTAGAATCCAACTAAATTCCAGTATAAAACAAGATGACTGAGCACCCTCGGATCCCAATGGGCTTTCTGTGGGCATGTGGTATAGTTAGCACCTCACAAGATTGTCCTCTCGTTTTATATTTCAATCTAGGAGATCCTTTACTAATGTCCTGATTCAGCAGAGCTTTTAAGACTGTGTTTAAATCCATACTTATTCAGCAAAATATTTAAGCGTGTGCTGAGATATCATGCAATTAATGGAATTTAAGCACAAAATAACAACCATGTGCTTAAGTGCGTTGGTGAATGGGGCCCTTTGCTGAAGTAGAGCATATGTTAGTAGGGGATAATAGTTTACTAATGAAAGGGCTGGTTTTTTGTTCTGTGTTTGTACTGCACCAAGCACAATGGGGTCCTGGTACATGACTAGGATTTCTACGTGCTATGTTAATAATAATAATCCTCCTACATGTGTATATTGAGCCTGGGATAGGTTTTTGTCCCATTGTACCGAATATAAATAACTCGTACAGATCCCCTTATACCTGCCAGTGATCTAATCTATTATATCATTCACTTCTTATTTGTTCCTATCATATTCCTATTGGCATTATTGCTACTTTCTGTCCCTTTGGGGTAAGGAAATGGTTTCGTGGTTTAGCTGCAAATTCATGTCAGAGTAATGCATCGCTTGCATTACACTTGGTGAATAATATAATCTTGGTGAGAGATTGCTGCATCTCACGGATCTCAGAACAAACAAAAAAAAAGAGAGAGGTTAAAAACTACCACTGAAATAGGAAATTGTGATGTGATTTTCCCTATTACAAAATGGCAGGAAAATTAGCAAAGCTTCTTTTGTGAGTAAAGTATGGCCTGTCAATCCTTAGTAATCTTTTATTCACCGCAGGTACTGAGTATAAAGCATCCAATTTGAAGCATCTGTCTAGACCTCAGGCTGCAAGAAAGCTGTTTCTATTTACTGGCTAGGCCTGGCTCTAAGAGTTCCCTAGGGAAACTCAAATATTACAGGCTCATGTTTAAAAAAGAAACTGCTACTGGAACAAATAAATTTTTGCTTGGCTGCGATATTAAAAAGTGATGCCTGACCAATAATTAAATAAGCTGCCAGATAATATAAAATGTGTTGGTTTAGCTAATGTATGAAGATATCACTACAGAGAGTGATCTAGGAAACAAAATAGGAAACAAAGCACCAGCTCAACAAATTAACCTTTCTGGGTGAAGCAGACTGTGAGCTATGAACATTAATTAGATTTTTAAAATTCAGTCACAGGAAGTTCTTACTTCTTGCAACGTACAAATGGGCTGAACTTGGGTCTGGCAATGAGTTTTCTCACAATTCCCTTGCCCCACAGATAACGAGGGCCACCTTGTAACCAGGTTGGCTGCCTCCCGTGTGCCCCCTTGTGGCCTAGGATCATGCTACAGGCAGCTTGCCTCAGTTTCAAATAAAACTTCACTTCAGGCCTTTTCTTGGTCAAAAAATACTCCTTCTAGGGGACTGGCTTTATCAATATAAAATAAACTGTAAATAAAACTCATTCCCCACCCCCCCAATAAAGTCCATTCAGAAGTCCACACAACCCTGTTTTCTCTTTCTCCTACATCTTCCTGCCTGGGGCCTTTGCAGTCCCTACTCTGCTTGGTCAGGGTCTCCGCCAGGCCTCCCTGCCTGGAGAGCTTTCTTCGCTCCCTGAAGACTCCGCCACAGCTTCCTGAGCTTTCCCCGCTTCATTGCAACTTCCTGCTCCTTTTATAATCAGAATCACCTAATTCCTCTCAGGTGGGACTCACCTTGTAATCAGGGCTGCCTCACCTAGGCTCTCCAGCCCACTGTTGGTGTAAATTCCAGCTCCAGAAGATATGCCCACACTAGCTCTGCTCAAGCTAGAGTGCTAAACTAGAAAAGTGTAGTTATGCTGGTACAAGCAGTGGAAGGGGCAAGCCATCCTGAGTACGATCCCACTGAAATCATAAAACTCAGGGTAGCTAGCCCCTCCCAGCACTGTCACGGCCACACTTCTATCAATCAGAACTAGCATGGGTACGACTCTTCAAGCTGGAATTTACACCCTCCAGTACTAATGTAGACAACCCCAGTTTGACATCATTTTAACATAACTGGACATCCTTTTTTAAAACAGCATTTCCCAAATGTTTGAAAGCTGAGCTGTTTTTCAGGAAGATGAAACCAAATGTGTCTGCCTTTAACAACACATAGATGGCATTAATGGCTGACCCAGAATGAGCAGTCACACATAGTACACAGGGTAAAACTTCATAATATGAGAATTAATCTTCTTTTTTACCCTTCATTGATGGGCAATGAAAGAGTTAATGTCATGATTTTTTTTTTTAAGTGGCATCACTGGCAACTGAGTTAGCACCCATAAATTGAACAAGGTAGTCCACACCTCAGAGCTATTGCTGAAGGCTCTGCAAATTCAGGCACCCATTGCATTGCTTTCGGTCAGGTCATGTTTTCAAGGTTTCCTTTGCAATCATAACAGCTAGAAACTTACTTCTGTTTTTTTTATTGTTTGTTTTTTTACGAAAGCTGAGACAGTACAGACCAATAAAGGAGTCTACCCAAGTTCCCCTGGCTAATGGTTCATGCTTCAAACTTTGGGAAACACTACTCTGAAGATAAATGATGAAGGTTTTTAAGAAAGTTAGGGATGAGTGAGAGAACAACTGACACCCACCATGTGTGTCATCTATAGAGTGTCTTTGTAACAGATTTACAGTGCTCACTCTGGAGCCATGCCAATTTTGCCTTAGAAAAGCAGATAAAGTTACTTTGCTATTTCCTACACTTCCATATACTTACTATTAGAGTAAAAGTACTTCGCTTTCTCAGGTAGGAATGGCACCTACCCATATGTTTGTACAGTGCTTAGCACAACAGAGCCCTGATCTTGATTAGATTACTACCACCACACACAGGGGGATTGCCTTATCCACATAGATTAAAGGTCCATGTAGACAATTCGTTTATCTCCAACAGTAGCTGGATGCTTTACAGCAGGGGTTCTCAAACTGGGGTCGGGACCCCTCAGAGTGTCGCGAGGTTATTACATGTGGGGGTCGCGAGCTATCTTCACCCCAAACCCCGCTTTGCCTCCAGCATTTATAATTGTATTAAATATATTTAAAAGTCTTTTTAATTTATAAGGGGAGGTCACACTCCGAGGCTTGCTATGTGAAAGGGGTCACCAGTACAAAAGTTTGAGAACCACTGCCTTACAGGAAACTGCAGTATCTGCACCCATAGGGGACCTAGTAATTTTGCCGTAGGACACCATGGAATATTTTATCCAGACACCAGTTGATGATCTTACATGCTAACACATGTGGACTGATAGCCCTTATAATTTATAGTGAAAGCTTAACCCTTTTATCTGTGCAAATGTTCTATTTTTTAGCATGTACATCTCACTAAGCTATTTGCATTACTATGATTCTGAAGCAATGAATTCACAAGGTTCATTATACATTGCGTGCATAACAATAGTTCATAAAAGTAAGACGCATAAAACAGATTTAGGCACTTAAAAAAATAAGACAGGACTTTTGAACCAATATATCATTACAGTCTGTCTTGTCAACCATTCTTAGTTCATGCATTATCTACCTGAAAAACTGTAGTGAGAGCAATGGAGAAATAATGGTCTGTTCTGTATCGTCAGCTGCCATCCATGCAAACTAAGTTGCATGCTAAACAGATCATGGAACAACCATGATTTTTTCAGTTGAAGAAATCCACTTCACATGTGCAATACCTAACTTTTAAGCCTCAATATTTTGGTTATTTCCAGCAACCCCCTTCCACTCAAACCACCAGAGACTCAGTGATAGAGCAGATGGTTTTCTCTGCTGTTTTGTCTTGACTGGGGTCTTATACTTCGTTGTGGATTTTCAGCATGAACCCAGGTGTGGTGGATGGCTGCTGATTTGCCCAAGATGATGAAATTACTGCTGGCGTGTCCTGACTGACGAAGGGAAATGCTGTGTGAATGAAAAATCCAGGCAGAAATATAGACTTCCCAGCTTACATGGGGAATATCACAATTTTAGTCCTGCCTTATCAGTCACTCTTAAATGATACCAAGCCATCAGACTACACCATCACTCAGCCATTATCCATCATTCCAATTTTCCCTCAACCACTTTCAGACTTTCTTCCATGCCACACGGTTCCTTGTGGAATTTATCACAACACACAACTTCAGCAGAATGGCACAACTTTGACATAGATCAGTAAGGTTAGATGTGTCACTATTCTAAATCTGCCAAACATGTTAAGGCATCAAAGGGATTGTTGTTGCATATAGTCCACTCAGCATGAGATCTAAAATTTGCCCCCAACTTTTAAAAAAAGCTTTATTGTTGGCTTTGTTTTTCTAAATGAAAAACATCTGCTCATTGTGCAGTGGCAGTCAAAAAAGCTAACAGAATGTTAGGGTCCGTTATGGAAGGGATAGGTAATAAGACAGCAAATTTCATAATGCCACTATATAAATACATGAGACGTCCACACCTGGTACACTGTGTGCAGTTCTGGTTACCCCATCTCAAAAAAAAAAAATCAGAAATGGAAAAGGTACAGAGAAAGGGAACAAAAATGAATGAGGATATGGAACAGCTTCCACATGAGAAGATATTAAAAAGACTGGGACTGTTCTGTTTGGAAAAAATATGGCTAAGGGAGCTGTCAAGGTTCCTTCCCCACTCTGAACTCTAGGGTACAGATGTGGGGACCTGCACAAAAAAACCCCTAAGCTTATTTTTAGCAGCTTAGGTTAAAACTTCCCCAAGGTACAAACTATTTACCTTTTGCCCCTGGACTTTATTGCTGCCATCACCAAGCTTCTAACAAATATGTAACAGGGGAAGAGCCTGCTTGGAAACATCTTTCCCCCCAAAATCCTCCCAAACCCTACACTCCCTTTCCTGGGGAAGGCTTGATAAAAATCCTCACCAATTTGCATAGGTGAACACAGACTCAAACCCTTGGATCTTAAGAACAATGAAAAAGCAATCAGGTTCTTAAAAGAAGAATTTTAATTAAAGAAAAAGTAAAAGAATCACCTCTGTAAAATCAGGATGGTAAATACCTTACAGGGTAATCAGATTCAAAACACAGAGAATCCCTCTAGGCAAAACCTTAAGTTACAAAAAGACACAAACAGGAATATACATTCCATTCAGCACAACTTATTTTATCAGTCATTTAAACAAAACAGAATCTAAGGCATATCTAACTAGATTGCTTATTAGCTCTTTACAGGAATTCTGACCTGCATTCCTGCTCTGGTCCTGGAAAAAGCAACACACAGACCGAGAGAACCTTTCTTTCTCCCCCACTCCAGCTTTGAAAGTATCTTGTCTCCTCATTGGACATTTTGGTCAGGTGCCAACAAAGTTATCCTAGCTTCTTAACCCTTTACAGGTGAAAGGGTCTTTCCTCTGGCCAGGAGGGATTTAAAGGTGTTTACCCTTCCCTTTATATTTATGACACGAGGGATATGATAAAGGTCTATAAATCATGGCCATGAGGTGGAGAAAGTTAATAAGGAAGTGTTATTTACCCTTTTGCAAAATGCAAGAACCACTCACCCAATGCGATTAATATGCAGAAGGTTTAAAACAAACAAAAGGAAGTACTTTTTCTGCACAGTCTAACTGTGGAACTCATTGCCAGGAGATGTTGTGAAGGCCAAAACTATAAATAGGTTCAAAAAAGAACTAGGTAAGTTCATGGAGAATAGGTCCATCAATGGCTATTAACTCAGATGGTCAGGGACGCAACTCCATGATCTTGGAGACCCCTGAGCCTCTGACTCACAGAAGCTAGGACTGAATGACAGGGTATAGATCACTTGATAATTGCCCTGTTCTGTTCATTCCCATTGAAGCATCTGGAATTAGCCACTATTAGAAGACAGGATACTGGACTAGATGGACGATTGGTCTGACCCAGTATGGCCACTTTTATGTTCAAATGAATGCAAAAACGTACATGCCATCGTTTACCTTGGTAGCCCTAATATTGTTTTTACTGTAATAATCTTGACCATGATATATATAATTGTCTAAAGTAACTGCCTGTTTTCCCCCCTTGTACTGAAGTTGAACACAGATTAAATCTATACTTTATTATTTCTCATATGTTGGTCTCCTCATCAATAATATTGTGCACCTAAAATCCATGCTTGTATTGAGTCAGATTGTAAGAGTTTTGAGCAAATAGCATGCCTTAATCTGGGTTTTGTAAAGCACTTCAGACATTTATGTGCTACAAGAATAAAAACAATGATTAGTCAATGTTTAACCCGGTATGAAGAATGACCACAGATACCTGTTTTCTATACCTTACTGTAACAAAATCATATCTGTCAGGTGAACATAATTTCTAGGTGAGCTAGTCCAGTGCTCATACTATATTCAGCATTAAGAAAGGTCTCCTCATAACAGTGCCACAAACAGAAGAGGACCTTATTATTCCTATCTACCTGAATGTCAAAAGTGTCATACAGATCCTCTGAAAACCAGAGTCAGATTAAGCTCTCCTGGGGCCTTGGGCCAAAGCTAGTAGGGGGGCCTCAGCACTGGAACCGCGACCCAACCCTTCTGCCTGCAACCAGACATGCCAAACCCATGGAAAAAATGCAGAAATTGAGCTTGTTTTTGGCTTAATTGGCTTGTGAGTTGCTTGTTGGCTAGTTTTTGGCTTGTATCTTTTTGCTTGTTGTACTTTGTTGCTTCTTTTTTCTGATCAGCTCCCTGCAAGCAGGGACAAGGGGGGAAAGTAGGGGTGAGGGGCAAGCAGGGGCAATGTGGGGAGAGAGTCAGGGGTGCACAGCAGGCCCACCACAGTGCCAGACTGCACACCGGGGAAATCTAGTCACATAGAGCGTTGGGGTTCTTCAGGATTGGCTTGTTTTGGCCTTGTTTTGAAATGGGATTAGCTTGATTTTTGGCTTATTGTAAAAGTTGGGGCTCTTATTTACTGCATGAAAGTTGTACCACTCCACAGCCCCAGCCTGTTCCGCCTCTTGCCCCACAGCCCACTTCTTGTTCCACCCACAGGCCCACCCCAATCCACCCTGCCCCTTCCTCTGCAACCCTGCCTCCCCATTCCTCTTCCCCCTTCCCTCCCATGGCCCTGAAACTGGAGAAGCTGTGTGCCCCAGGGCTGCAGTGCGGGGAGATTTTTCCAGGGGCCCCAAATTGGCCAGGGTCCCAGAGCACGAACCCTATTGTCCCACACGGTAATCCACCATTGCTGAAAACATTCTGATTTCATTTTATAAAGTCTGAGGCTTTTTTCTGCAGTAAGCAGCAGCAGCCACATTGAGACAGCAGCAGCCATGAGCTAAGAAGCAGAGAGGCACATCCACATTCCATCTAAATTGCATCAAAACAATGTAATATCGAGCACTTCTGTCCTAATAGTACACACCATCATTAAATAAAGAAACAGACCTTAAGATGTTGAAAGAAAACTTTGTTTGATAACATTCTGTCTGGCAAAGAACTGTTAACTGCTGGAATTAGCCTACCTGCTTGTCACCATGGAAGGTTTTCCTCCTTTCCCCCCCCTGCTGTGGGTGATGGCTTATCTTAAGTGATCACTCTCCTTACAGTGTGTATGATAAACCGATTGTTTCATGTTCTCTGTGTGTGTGTATATAAATCTCTCCTCTGTTTTTTCCACCAAATGCATCCGATGAAGTGAGCTGTAGCTCACGAAAGCTTATGCTCTAATAAATTTGTTAGTCTCTAAGGTGCCACAAGTACTCCTTTTCTTTTTGCGAATACAGACTAACACGGCTGCTACTCTGAAACCTGTCATTATGCAAGGCACTGAATTTAGCCGTATAGAGTGGAAATCTGTCAACTTCATGAAAAAACTCGCACAGATACAGACAGACATCATCTTCCTCTCCAAATGCAAACAGATGGACATCATACCGAAAGGACTGAAGGTAAAAAATCCATTACAATCTACATACCACACAGACTATGCTGACAGCTTGTGCCACACACTCTCAAGGAAACTGCGGAACCACCTGATTAACATCCTCTACAGCAAACAGGGAAAGATTAAGAATGAGCTCTCAAAACTGGATACTCTCATAAAGAACCAACCTTCCACACAAACTTCCTCGTGGCTGGACTTTACAAAACTAGACAAGCCATTTACAAAACACACTTTGATTCTCTACAAAAGAAAAAGGACACTAAGCTATCTAAACTACTATATGCCACAAGGGGCCACAACAATGGTTCCCGTAACCCCGAGCAATATTGTTAATCTATCCAACTATACTCTTAGCCCAGCGGAAGAATCTGTCCTATCTCGGGGCCTCTCCTTTTGCCCCTCCACCCCACGAACATGATACAGTTCTGTGGTGACCTAGAATCCTATTTTCGACGTCTCAGACTCAAGGAATATTTCCAACACACCTCTGACCAACATATTAACCCACAGAGACCTTCCTGCCAACACTACAAAAAGAAGGATTCTGGGTGGACTCCTCCTGAAGGTCGAAACAGCAGCCTGGATTTCTACATAGACTGCTTCCGCCGACGTGCACGAGCTGAAATTGTGGAAAAGCAGCATCGCTTACCCCATAACCTCAGCCATGCAGAACACAGTGCCATCCACAGCCTCAGAAACAACTCTGACATCATAATCAAAAAGGCTGACAAAGGAGGTGCTGTCGTCATCATGAATAGGTCGGAGTATGAACAAGAGGCTACTAGGCAGCTCTCCAACACCACTTTCTACAAGCCATTACCCTCTGATCCCACTGAGAGTTACCAAAAGAAACTACAGCATTTGCTCAAGAAACTCCCTGAAAAAGCACAAGAACAAATCCGCACAGACACACCCCTGGAGCCCCGACCTGGGGTATTCTATCTGCTACCCAAGATCCATAAACCTGGAAATCCTGGACGCCCCATCATCTCAGGCATTGGCACCCTGACAGCAGGATTGTCTGGCTATGTAGACTCCCTCCTCAGGCCCTTCGTTACCAGCACTCCCAGCTATCTTCGAGACACCACCGATTTCCTGAGGAAACTACAGTCCATTGGTGATCTTCCTAAAAACACCATCCTAGCCACTATGGATGTAGAAGCCCTCTACACCAACATTCCACACAAAGATGGACTACAAGCCGTCAGGAACAGTATCCCCGATACTGTCACGGCTAACCTGGTGGCAGAACTTTGTGACTTTGTCCTGACCCATAACTATTTCACATTTGGTGACAATGTATACCTTCAAATCAGCGGCACTGCGATGGGTACCCGCATGGCCCCACAGGATGCCAACATTTTTATGGCTGACTTAGAACAACGCTTCCTCAGCTCTCGTCCCCTAATGCCCCTACTCTACTTGCGCTACATTGATGACATCCTCATCATCTGGACCCATGGAAAAGAAGCTCTTGAGGAATTCCACCATGATTTCAACAATTTCCATCCCCCATCAACCTCAGCCTGGACCAGTCCACACAAGAGATCCACTTCCTGGACACTACGGTGCTAATAAGCGATGGTCACATAAACACCACCCTATATCGGAAACCTACTGACCGCTATTCCTACCTACATGCCTCTAGCTTTCATCCAGATCATACACACTCGATCCATTGTCTACAGCCAAGCGCTACGATATAACCGCATTTGCTCCACCCCTCAGACAGAGACAAACACCTACAAGATCTCTATCATGCATTCCTACAACTACAATACCCACCTGCTGAAGTGAAGAAACAGATTGACAGAGCCAGAAGAGTACCAGAAGTCACCTACTACAGGACAGGCCCAACAAAGAAAACAACAGAACGCCACTAGCCATCACCTTCAGCCCCCAACTAAAACCTCTCCAACGCATCATCAAGGATCTACAACCTATCCTGAAGGACGAGCCATCGCTCTCTCAGATCTTGGGAGATAGACCAGTCCTTGCTTACAGACAGCCCCCCAATCTGAAGCAAATACTCACCAGCAACCACACACCACACAACAGAACCACTAACCCAGGAACCTATCCTTGCAACAAAGCCCGTTGCCAACTCTGTCCACATATCTATTCAGGGGATACCATCATAGGGCCTAATCACATCAGCCACACTATCAGAGGCTCGTTCACCTGCGCATCTACCAATGTGATATATGCCATCATGTGCCAGCAATGCCCCTCTGCCATGTACATTGGCCAAACTGGACAGTCTCTACGTAAAAGAATGAATGGACACAAATCAGACGTCAAGAATTATAACATTCAAAAACCAGTTGGAGAACACTTCAATCTCTCTGGTCACTCGATCACAGACCTAAGAGTGGCTATACTTCAACAAAAAAGCTTCAAAAACAGACTCCAACGAGAGACTGCTGAATTGGAATTAATTTGCAAACTGGATACAATTAATTAGGCTTGAATAGAGACTGGGAATGGATGAGTCATTACACAAAGTAAAACTATTTCCCATGGTATTTCTCCCCCCCACCCCACCCCCCTGTTCCTCTGATATTCTTGTTAACTGCTGGAATTAGCCTACCTGCTTGTCACCATGGAAGGTTTTCCTCCTTCCCCCCCCCTGCTGTGGGTGATGGCTTATCTTAAGTGATCACTCTCCTTACAGTGTGTATGATAAACCGATTGTTTCATGTTCTCTGTGTGTGTGTGTATATAAATCTCTCCTCTGTTTTTTCCACCAAATGCATCCGATGAAGTGAGCTGTAGCTCACGAAAGCTTATGCTCTAATAAATTTGTTAGTCTCTAAGGTGCCACAAGTACTCCTTTTCTTTTTGCGAATACAGACTAACACGGCTGCTACTCTGAAACTTATCAATAGTGGTGATTGAGAAATCTATACATCTATTGTTTTGCCTTTATGGTCCCTAATTCTCTATTGTTTATCTGTATGGCCTCTGTCTAGTTCTTTAATTATTTCCATCTGTTGCACAACTAATTTTGAAAGATTTAAATCATTTAAGGTGGTGGGGTCTGATTGGTTAAATAATGGACTAGGATTGGTGAATGGGCTAGAATACTGTTTTGTAGGACTTTAGTTTAAAATGATTGGTTCAGGTACAGCTAAGGAGGACTATATAATCTGGGGTCCAAAAGGAAGTTCTTTGGAACTTAACTCCAGAACACAGCCCAAGATCAGAGTGCCAGACCTCAACACGCTGCCAATCATACTGTGCAGAAGCTAGAGCCCTGAATGGTCTAATTTTGACTGGCCACCAAGAAAAGTTCTTCTGCCTTATTGGGAGTGGGGAGCATTTCATGCTTAACAAGTCTACTCTGTTTTGGTAACTGTTAATAAATAGAGGTTAAGAATATTACTGTGTAAGGCTCTTCCACTGGTAAAAGGCCCCACAAACCCACAGAAGATTATAACCTGAGCCTATGAACTGGGTAAAGATTGGTACTTAAATTAACCAGGTTATGTCCAGAGCCCTAGGAACTGGGTAAGGTAGGTGTCCTTCATCCCACACCCCAGGAACTGCAAAATAATAGGGGCGGGGGGTGCCTAAATTAACTGTGTTACGCCTTGAACCTATGGAAGGGTAATGTCAGGGTGCCCTAGAGTGTGTGAGTAACCATTTAGCCCTAAACATCTCAATTAACCATCAGACAATTTCAAAAGTTGCTTTCTCAGAAGTGCTATTATAATATATTCTTAAATGAGCTGTCATTGTCTAATAAGGCCAAACACATTATAAATGCAAGTGAATGCTCTCCTAGGGCAATGCCTTAGAAACTGAATTATCCTGAAATTCTCCAAGCCAAAGTCTTTGTTGGAAGGAATTCATTGATCAAGATACAAGTGCAGATGCTCTAGATTAGTGGTTTGAGTATTGGCCTGCTAAACTCAGGCTTGTGAGTTCAATCCTTGAGGGGGCCGTTTAGGGATCTGGGGCAAAAATTGGGGATTGGTCCTGCTTTGAGCAGGGGGTTGGACTAGATGATCTCCTGAGGTCCCTTCCAACCCTGATATTCTATGATTCTAAGATTGTACAACCCTTAGTCACATTGATTAGCATCCCTTATTTTGAGAGTAGTCTCATTGGATTAGATGAAAGTTTATGGTATGGCTCTCTGCAAGGAGCAGCCTACAGTCGTGTCACACAAGAGGAACCTAGGGTAGGAATGGTGAATCATAGGCAGGATACCTTCCCTATTCCAGAATAAAGTAATTTACTGAAACTTGTTACCAGGTGCATGTTCAGTTCTACAGGCTGTCATACAGGGAATGGGATGCTCCATCCACCTGATGGGTGGAGTAACTGAACATGTAGCTCCTGCTGTCCCCATCATGTTCCAACCATGAGAAGGGGAACATTAATGGGGCTGTGCAAAGGGATGGAAAGGAGGGTTATTTTCCATTACTCCACTATGTGGCCACATTAGAGTCAGTATCTATGTAGTCCATTTAAATTAGTGGGTCTACTGAGGGAATAAGATTCTACTCAATAGCAGTAAATGTATCAGTCAGGCAGAAAGATTTTCTGAAATCCCCAATTTCCATTTTACAGAACTAATGAAATTCCACATACACATACCCCTTGGATAATTAAATTTAGGTCACTTGTGTAAAGTGATGCATGATAGTGGCATTTTGTACAGAAAAAAGAATTTGTTTTAGACACTGGGGATGATATAACTATTTGTGTACCAGCTGTTTGTTAAGCACCCAGCATCAGAGTATCTAGAGACCTATTATAACCAGGCTTAGCAGAATTCAAGGTTTGTAATCATTTCAATAGATATTAATGTTTATTTTCAAGCATTTTTTTCATTTTTTGTTGATTTACATTTTTTCACGGTTATGGGAAATTGGGGGGAGAAGTCAGACAAATATTTAATGGCCGAAGATGTTGACATTCTAAAAGTTAAAGCTTTATAACTGTTGCTGCTTGAGACGTTACTATTTTGCATATCCATGAATTTTGATTATTACCAGTGGAAATATTTTTCCATCGGTGTGTAACTGATGTTTACCTACAACTACCGATAAAAATCTAATAGTTCCAAGCCTAATTATAACAATGTGTTGTGCATGTAGCCCTACACATGTGTGTGACACTTTACAGAGCAAGTAAGGACAAGATCCCTGCCCTGAACAGCTCACCTGGTAAGTGGATCACAACAAAACAGAACTCTGGATGAAACAGCAAGCTAGGGGAATGGGAAGGAGGCAGAAGACCATAGAATAAGGGTTGGGTGATACCGCATACTAAGCATTGGGGGGTGGGTTTGGTTGTTCTCTACATATCATGTAAAGAGACTAAGAGAATTGGTTTGGGGGAGGGTTGAGGTACCACAAGAAAAGCTGAGCTGAGGAGGGATATGAAGGATGAGAGAGAAGTTTAGTGTCATACAGAATCATTCCATGCACAGGAAGCATCTAGTGGGAGGGAGGTGGAGTGGGCGATCTAGTCAAAAGAGTGGTGTAAGAACAATGATGAGATGTAGCAAGGGCAGAGTTGTGCAGGGCCTTGAATGTGAGGATGAGGAACTTGAAAGTAATGTGAACCAGAGATGAGATTCTGATGTTACAAAGGGTGATGAGGTCAGAGGAATGAATAAAGATGTTTCTGTCTTGTCATTTGCAGTATTGTTATAGCCACAATGGTCCCAAATAGGAGAGACACAAAATGAGTGAGGTACTATTTTTTATTGGACCAACTTCTGTTGCCAGAAGAGACAAGCTTTAGAGCTCACAGAGCTCTTCTTCAGGTCCGGGAAAGGTAACCCGAGTGTCATAGCAAAATACAAGGTGGAACAGATTAGTAAATATACGGGGTTAACACCTGTTGCAAGAAACCACTTGAAAAGGGCAATTAACACCTCTGCAATCAGGACAAAGAGGGTTAAGTAGGTTAAAAAATTGTTGTAATGAGCCATAAATTGGTCCTGCTTTGAGCAGGGGTTGGACTAGATGACCTCCTGAGGTCCCTTCCAACCCTGATATTTTATGATTCTGTTCTATGATTCATGAAACGCAGTGTCTTTGAGGCCATGACTTTTGCATCAAGCAGTTATAATTTAAGCCCCCAGACTCGTCCTTTTCAAGGCGTAGTGCAGATTTCCTTTGAGGAAGAGGATCTTTAGGACCTTGCCTGTGGTGGTGAGCTTTGGGCCATTGTCTGAAGGCCAGAAAAGGGGGTTCAGGAGAGATTTCTTTTCAGGTTGTGGTCCCTTGCAAGTATGGATTGTAATTGTTTGAGGATACCCCTGTATGAGTACCAGTGTGGCGTGGCAGATATTACATTTTGAGCGGGCTACAGGGCATCGAAAGTGGAAGTTCCATCAGTCCAAACCAAAGTTTTAGAGAAGCCATGGAAAGGAGAGACTGATTTGAATAGGTTGCCAAGGAAGCAGCAGGATTTAACAGCAGCCTGAATATGAGGGGAAAAGGGAAGGAGGAAAAATGCTATCCATATTGTTGGCCTAGGAAACAGGAATCATTGAGGAATTGGCAGATGATATGAAGGAAAAGAGAGGGACTAAGGAGAGATAAGGGTTTCAGTTTCTCCTATACTGAAAGGACTCAGCACCTGGACTCTGCCAGAGTGGAATTAATAAAGAGGTACAGCTATGAGTAAAGGGTGGTTCAAATAGGACACCTTTCTGAGATTGTCTCTGTTGGTACAAGTGATGGAGCATAGAAGGGGAGGGGACAGATGAAGATAAAAGTTGACAATGAAAGAAGCATGAACAGAGCCCCAAATTTATCAGATTTTTAAAAAATTCACATCTTGAGAGAGAGAGAGAGAGAGAGAGAGAGAGGGAACCGAGATGAACAGTTACTATACTCTCACAGAGAACTGAAATTAATGGCAGATGATGAAAATATTTTTTCATTGATGTGTAATTAACATTTACCTACATCAACTAGAATCTTCCCAAGCCTTTGTTTTATGTCAGTGTTATATTCCTTTATTTTAATATATTTACACTTGAATTATCAAAACAAGAAAATGTATCATCCAAATTGTGGTGTTAATCAGTTCTTTATTGACTGGCTGAAACAAAATTAACTCCCAATAGTTTCACATAATTGCTGTTGAAAATGATAGATTTTTATTAGTATAAAGCTGTAAAGAGGCTTATGTTTTCGGTGGATTCATTCATCAGCACATTGTAGCAGAGGACCTGATCTTTATCTTCCAAAACTTATTCTCTGTAGCTTTTTCACACACTGATTTTTTTTTCTTCAGACTGGGCCTTCTCTTGGAAATTATTTTCACAGATTTCAGAGTAGCAGCCATGTTAGTCTGAATCTGCAAAAAGAATAGGAGGGGACTTGTGGCACCTTAGAGACTAACAAATTTATTTGAGCATAAGCTTTTGTGAGCTACATCTCACTTCATCAGATGCATTCAGTGGAAAATACAGTAGGGAGATTTATATACACAGAGAACATGAAACAATGGGTGTTACCATACACACTGTAAGGAGAGTAACCAGGTAAGGTGAGCTATTACCAGCAGGAGGGTGGGGGTGGAAACGGACCTTTTGTAGTGATAATCAAGGTGGGCCATTTCCAGCAGTTGACAAGAACGTCTGAGGATCTTGTCAACTGCTGGAAATGGCCCACTTTGATTATCACTAGGAAAGTTTCTTTCCTCTCCCCCTCCCCCCACTCTCCTGCTGGTAATAGCTCACCATACTGTATTTTCTACTGAATGCATCCAATGAAGTGAGATGTAGCTCACGAAAGCTTATGCTCAAATACATTTGTTAGTCTCTAAGGTGCCACAAGTACTCCTTTTCTATTTGCACAGAGTATCAAGTTTTTTTCATCTCAAGAAAAAGAAAAGGTATCATCAGAACTTTTACCTGAAGCACAATGTATTGGAAAGATGAATAAAGCACAGACAAAATGACAGCATGATAAACAGGGATCAATAGAACTGCAGCGTCACACAGAAAAAAGGCCTGATAAGTGCTATAAGCCCCCTTTCTCTTTTATTCTTTAGTCAGCCCAATAAGAAATTCTCTTATCTTTCCATTAAAGCCAGTTTATATTATAACACCTTTCCTTTGAAACGATGTTTGATGTAATGACTGATATTACAAAAAGCTCAAATGGTTATAATATATTTGACTTCTATTCTTCCTTTCCATCAAGAATCTCCAAGCATGTAACACATAATGAGGACCCAGTTCTCATTTACGTTAAGGTCCCATTACAAAATTCTGGTAGTATAAAGGGGCCTTCAGTGGATATGAAGGCTTATATCCACATTAATACCCCTTTTCATTGTCAGAGTGGTGTAAGTGGGTTTTAGTATGAGAATCAGAGACTGATTCTCATTGAACCCATGGGAATTAGATATTTTTATATCAGTTTCACATGAAATAAAAGGAGGCACGGGAAGGTGATGTGCACAAGGTCACAAAATAGGTCTGTGGCAGAGTGGGGCATAGAACCCACAACTCCCAAGCTCCTTACTTCATCCACAACTCTGAAAGTCTTAGCCCTTAATTAAAAAGGTCAGTTATTACTGGCAAGAGTGCTTTTGCCACGCTTTTGTGAGAAGGGTACTGTACTGTTAACAGGGCCGGATTTATGGGCAGGCAATCCAGGTGACCACGTGGGGTGCCGGGCTCGGGGTGCTGTTTTTGTTGTTAATATAAAAGGGAAAATAGAATGTTTGAAGTAACACGTTTCAGGTATTGCATATATGGATTCATTTTTCACTAACCACCTAGAATGTTCTGAACCATTGTAGAATCTCTGGGAACCTTCCAGACTGAGAACTACATTTTCCTCAAACCTCCTAGACTGCTGTCAGCCATGCCCTTGTGGGTATATAAAGGACCAGAGCATCACCAGTCATTCAGTGAGATATAAAAACGAACTAAAGTGAAGTGAGAGCTCTTGTTTTATTGTGTAATTGTGAAAGTGTACTTTTGTTTTATGACTTGAAGAGCTTAAGTAGTGACTAATAAAGGACATATTTCATGAGACACCAAAGATATCTATTGAATCCGTATCTATGCAACAATATAAAAGAAATACTGGTATGTCGTTTGCCATGCTTGAGAAAGTTGTGAGTGGTGAGCACAGATTTTCAAAGCTCAGCCTCATTAAAAGATATCTTTGATTGACAATGTCTGAAGAGAGACTGACATTGCTTGCTATTTTATCTCTTGAAAATGCCATTGGCCAGTCTTTGGATCTCTCTGATGCTGTGCTTCAGTTCACAATGGCAAAGGTGAGAAAAGTGACTTTTTGAACTAAAGGAATAGAGTTAACATTCTAAGGCTGTCACTTACTGTAGCACTATTTAATACTGGTCCACCCAGCGTTGGTGCACAGTTCAATTTCTTGATGTTAGTATATTTCAATTAGTCTAAAAATAAAAGTTTCTGTAAGTTTAAAGGAAACAATTTTTTATTTGCTTATATATGGCTGAATACACACAGATTTACATATCCAAATGTGCAAATTTACCTTCTTATATGACAGGGATAAATCATGCATAAGAATGATGCATCAAAGTCGTGAAATGAATTACAAATGCAATAAAATATAAGGTATTCAAAAATTTTACAAATGGAGGCGGAAGGGAGGAGAGAGAAAAAGCTCCTTGCCTTGGGAGCCATGTGGTTTAGGGCTGGCCCTATTAAACTTCAGTGTCTCCAGTAACTTTAGTACCTGAGAAGAGACCCAAGCATTTGTTGTGTGATTGATTCTCCACGAAAGATTGAAAGTAAATAAATGAGAGAACTTCATTATTTTAGTTATGATTCAAATCAATAGGAGGGTTGTAGGTATAAAAAGAAACTGACCGTCTGTAGCTCCTGTATTCAAATACCAATTAGCAGTGCATGTAAAAAAAAATGAGCTGCCCATTCCTTGCAGATTTTTTTTCTTTTAATTAATAAGCATCCTTGAACAAGACGAACAAGGCAGGGGTCTGACAGCAAACTCAGAGCAGATTTACTAGTTCAGTGTTAAAGGACTGGAACACAATAAGCAGAGTAAATTCATTGGGTCTGATCTTCAACTGGTGTAAATCAGCATGGCTCCATTGACTTCACTTGGGAGACAGGAGCCTTGCATTCATTGAACTCAAGGGAGCTGTACCAATTTGCATCAGCTGAGGTTCTTATCCAATGTGTGTAATTACAAGGGCCTGATTCTGTTCTAATTCAGTGTTTACCCTACTGTAACTCCAGTGACTTACACCGGTGTAGCTAAGAGCAGAATCAGACCCACATAGTTTTGGATACATGATGCATAAGCAAAAAATTTAGAGCTGAAGACAAGTATCAATGCCTGTAGCTCTTAATCCTCTTGCAGTTTCCCAAAGGCTACCCTCCTCAAACTGATAATAAATATATCCTCTCAATTGCCCACCCCAAACCTCTTCTCCCATTTGCCTCACTCCTCTGAAATCCTCAGGGCGTCTCCAAACAATCTATTTCCCTGTTCTTACTCATTCCCACCCACTACTTCCAACAGAAGTGCCTTTATCAAAAAATTCAGCCTGAGGCTGACACCTGGCATGGAAAGTTTCAACCCAGTTGGTTACAGTTTGGCAAAGTTTCATCAAATGAAAACAGGTTCTTATAATAGGAAGTGTCAAGCAATGTTAATAATAGACAACACTACCAGCCCTGCCTATAATATTCAGATACAGTTTTTTAATGCAACTGTCACAAACGGTCACACTGACAGAACTGCGACTGAATTCTGGAAGGCAGTGACTGAAAAGGAAATTGTAGGTACCCAACTCAACATGCGCTTCCAGTGCAATTATTATTATTAATTATTTGTATTATAGCACCTAGGAGTCCCAAAGAATTATAAAATAAAGTAATGCTGGGAAAAAACAGGCTAACACAATACTTGACTATATGAACAGAGAAATATGGAACAGGAGTATAAAGCACTGGTGAGATCACTGGTGGAATACTGCATGCACCATTTAAAAAGGATGCTGAAAAACTGGAGAAGGTCCAGAGAAAAGCTATAGGATGTGTCTCATCTATAGGAGCACAACCTTTTAGCTTATAGAAGAAAATATTGTCACATTTTAACCAGCCACCTACACATGCCATTTGAGCCCCGTAAGAAAAGGATTACCAATTAATCAAACATGTATTGTGATCACCTGTGTAAAATGTTGTTTTCCTGTGCATAGTTCTTTTGCAAAAAGCAGTTTCATTCATTCTAACACCTGGGAGCAGTGGAGCAATGAAACAGAGCCTGCAGCTATACCAGGTTCACACAGGTCTGAATTTGTCCTCTCTATCCCAAGAACAACCTGTGGGAACTGGTTATCCATCATGCTGTTGCTGTTTACTTATCTCAGGGCCATCTGCCTTGCTCCCCTACACCTTGTCCTCAGTGTGACAGAACAAGCTAAGATGCACAATGACAGATGAAACCCAATTTTGAAGCTGTTGGGGAGATTCAAATGAAAATTTAGATTTCCCAAAGGACACAGCAGGGATGAAGAGCTTTCTGATTATATCAACGTGGCATCCAATCACAAAGGTCAGCAAAATGCAGATGGATAGCAAGGGATTAGCTATGAGACACTTTTACTGCAAAGAAACCATCATAGACTGTGCCCACTCCGGGCTCAATTCTGCAAGCTGCTGAGCACTCTGGCCCTGATCCAGCAAACCATGGAAGCACATGTTAAAGTACATAAGTAATCCCATTGAAGTGAATGGGGCTGCTCATATGCTTAAAGAATGGGCTTAAGAACTTTGCTTGATTAGGGCCAGGGTTCTCAGCACATTGCAAAATTGAGTACTAAGCAAGCTTCTCAAATAATACAAAAAGTCACCCACAATTATGTGCAGATTAAAGTGGCAAATGTGGTTTGTGGTTACTTGTGGGGTCACATTTGTAGTTTTGGGAAGACCCATGGGTATCTGAAAATTTTAGCAATTTCCAAAATACAGCAAAATCATTTTTATTACCCTAGGGTGACCAGATGTCCCGATTTTATAGGGGCAATCCTGATTTTTGAGTCTTTTTTCTTATATAGGCTCCTATTAGCCCCACCCCATCCCGATTTTTCACACTTGCTGTCTGGTCACCCTATATTACCCTGAAAGTACATTTTCATTTGCTATTCTTTATCCTCCTCCTTATCCTCCATTTACAATCCAATCAGTTAGGAAGCACAGACAATATCATGTGACTTAGATGACCAATCACAACCACAATTAACGAACAGACATAATCATTTTGTGAATAACCGATTTCAGAGTAGCAGCCGTGTTAGTCTGTATTCGCAAAAAGAAAAGGAGTACTTGTGGCACCTTAGAGACTAACAAATTTATTAGAGCATAAGCTTTTGTGAGCTACAGCTCACTTCAAATGCATCCGATGAAGTGAGCTGTAGCTCATGAAAGCTTATGCTCAAATAAATTTGTTAGTCTCTAAGGTGCCACAAGTACTCCTTTTCTTTTTGTGAATAACCCAATCTGAAATTTGTTTGTCTGAAGTGTTTGGTGAGTACTTATAGTGAACACATTCACAGATATCGGAATTAGTCTGTGATAGAGTTGTGAACAGAAATAAATGGTAAATGTAGAACAAACATCCTCAATGAAAAGTTCAACCAACCATATTCAATAACTAAAGCTTTTCTTCTATTAGTATTCTGTGAATCATAGCTACAAGCCACAGAGAGGACAAAGAATTACAGAGGATATGAAATTTTATTAATAATTTCTCTTCGGCAATTCTAAGAAGTCTGTGAGATAAGGGGGACAGCTGGAGATTTTAATATGGAAACCTGATTACTCTGATACTGTAAATGGTGGAGAAATGATGGGTGCACTAAATACTGTAGGATTTTTCACTTAACCATTACTATTGCACACAGTAGCAGGTCAATTACTGAGCAACACAAGTCCATACCTTGCAGAGGGCCACTCAAACATGCAACCAAGTTGTGAGTGTGAGTGTGGCATACAGAAAACTGCATTAACAGATACTGAGATTGCAAAATCGAGCACTCAAAAGTTAGGAAATTCCATTATTAAGGATTCCTGAACAATTTTAATTCAGCCCTCCCTTGTGCATATGCATTAACGATAGCCTTTAATTACATGCTCCCATTTTTTTCCATAGGACTCCCACTTTATTTAGTGCACAGGATGGACAGGTCTAACTAAATGATCAGCTATTCAGTATTTCATTTTATCCTTCAGCATTCAATGTGTGACCCCATGCCTTGTCTACTGCACAGCATGCAAATACCGTTCTGCATACAGAATCTGTCTATGCTAGTTATGTAACTCAGTACAAGTCTTTTAATCATTTCTCTGTTGGACATAGCACGGAAACCCTGACTAGCAGTTTGCAGACCGTGTTTTTAGCTTAAAGTGCCAGGTCTTTATAGCCGACACATACAGGACCAATAAATACAATAATATGCCCAATTTTTCTGCATTCTCAAGAGCCTAGCCAAAAAAAAAATGTGACAAGCACGTATTTATATATGTAAGCAATTCTTATCCTGCTGTATTCTCTTTCACATTGTGTTCTGAAACAGTTGTTGAAAATTGCAACTATTACGCAAAATTGATCTGCCACAGAAGACAAATTTACAGTAGCTAGCCAAGCACAGAAAGGAGATTAGTGTAATCTGTTCATTGATTTCTACACCCATCAACCTCCAGGGAATTGCGCAAATCCACAGAACATCTTTAATGGCATTTTTTGTTTTTTGTTTTTTTTTTTAATCTGGGATTTTATAAAGCTGAATGATGTGTAAAAAGATCAATTAGCCCAAAAACTCACTAATGGCAGCACAATAGAAGAGACTTAAGAATAGACTCCAAGGAAGTTGTAAAATAAAATCTGTGTCTAATAAAATGATCCCTCCAGATTCACTTGTTTCAGAGAGTGCCATGCACAGATTGTGTATATTCTGCTAAAACTTCCTATTTTGAAGTCGTTCTACTTTTCTTCATAGCAATCTACTATCTGAAATATGGCAGCAATTTCTCTCCTGTACTCAACTATATACAAACCCTGAATTCTTCCTCTACTTCATAAATATCTAACTGGATAAGACACAGGGGGTAAGCATCCTGAGACATTGTTGACAAAGTTCAGAAGGTTGGTGCTCATGTGATAGGTAGGTGAAGGGTGACTGAGGTGGCAATATGATAATGTCCAAGCACTTCTGTTTCACTCAAGCACTATCCAATACATGAACCCTGTGGATTAAGCATGGTGAGCAGCAAGGACCCATATAAATTTTAACCTCATTTTAAGCTGCTGCATTTATTCTTTCAGTAGCTCTTATATTAATTTATAGACTGGCCAAAGTTTCAAGGAATGTAAAGAAAAGGAACTCTCACACGGGTGCACTACTAGAGTCTTCCATTTTAGCAAACCTACAGTTCTGAACAATGTCAGCTGCAGGTCTTAAAGTTCCAGTGCTTTCAATATGACTTCTTAATCATTGCCTAACATACGATGATGAAATGTTGGTGATCTAAAGAAAACAAAACCATTGCTAATGATGTAAACAGACCACTTATACGCAAAGATGTACTGAATGATCAGTAATACAAACAATTTTAAATATGCATATGTGTGGGTTGAAAAGGATTAACTGATAAATTATAGAAGATAATAAAATAACCTCTTTCTTATTATATTAGCTTCAAAACGTGTAGCTTCACAATGTTGCCCTTGGACTTAATTTTCTAATGCATTATTTAAGCAACAAGAGCTCTCTGGTAACTATAAATCTATTAATATATTTGCTGCAAATGATTTGCATTTATCATTGCTTATTACAAAATAAAATTATCCATCATATTCCTCATTATAACACAATCAGGAAAGCAACTCATAACAACAAAACAGTGGGAAAATACTTTGAGATCATAGTTATTGTTGTCTTACTAAATTGCTACTAATTTTAAAACAATCTCTATAGTAATTTTCCAACAAAATGCACCACAGGGAATATTAAGTCAAAATGTTCACTCTCTTTTTATCCAAGATTTAAGAAAACCTGAAACTTATAAGGACAGACTTGAGAGAAGCAATCATGAAAAGTACTTTGGCTGATTGTTGTAATTGCATTTTTATCAGAATATTCCATGTTGGTATGTTAATTCAATAATTATGGTGATAAAGTCTTCAAAAATAGGTGGGATGGAAAGACAGATAGCTTGAGCTCTCCCTTTCGTACTGTAGATGTACCCTAAGTTTACAAGTAACTCTCAGTGCAAGGCATACTTTGCATAACCTGCTGTAAGAATGAGGAAAGAAATTAGCCATGACACACACAAAACTGTTATGAACCCCATTGCCCCATTGCCAACTTTTACTCTGGGTCAAAAGGAACTATGCACAGAATATATATATTATAGTGGAAATATCACCAAAAAAAGTGAAGTGACTTTCAACTCTAAAGGTCTTTCATCTTTTGAATGCCCGTACTTCTTTTCCATCTTGGAACTCAAAGTCCTGCTACTCACGCTCACCTATGAGAGCTTACATAACCCCACTACTCCCACTTTCTGCTGTAAGCACTTGAAAGACACCAATGGGTTTATTATTCTTTGAAATCCTCTTTTTTGAGGCAGGAATGTTGAACATTATCACTCCCAATTTACAGATGGGGAATGTGAATTACAAAAACCATACACTGAGTTAGTGTCATATCTGAGATTAACAGGGCTCTCACTTCCCAGTCCTGTGTTCTAATCCTCCGACCAGACTCACCTCCTCTAAATTAAGGCTAGGAGTACTTTGTTCTGCCATTTGAAACCTACCTTCAGTTCATCCGTGTCTGTCAGCTGGTGCTGGAAGGCAGCTAACTGACATGAGCGACGACGTGGGACAAACTAATGCCAAATGCAATTAGTGCTGCCAAGCTTCACATTATGAGGACTGCCCAATAGCATAAGCGTCCACATATTTTCAAAAAGAAAAGGAGTACTTGTGGCACTTTAGAGACTAAATTTGTTAGTCTCTAAGGTGCCACAAGTACTCCTTTTCTTTTTGCGAATACAGACTAACACAGCTGCTACTCTGAAAACTGTCACATATTTTCAGTTAAACTATCCGAATTCATAAATTAAAAAGTGAACCACAGAAGAAAGTAAACACCCCTCTCCTCTGTCAAAGGATGAGTACAAAATTAGGAAGAGTAGCTGCTGAGGAGTACGTGTAGGCAAATGTCATCAGGAAAACATCAAAAGAAAAAAAAGGCACAGACATTGCAGATGTGGAGGCGATAGATAGCCATGTGATAAAATGTATCATACACTTTTGGCTGCCTCACTTGCATTATTAGAGAGACACGGTGGTTGGCCCGAGAGGACTACAACATCATTTGCATTACGTCCACTAAACTACCTCTAACATTCAAAGTCTTTGAGTAGCTTCAAACACATGCCATTGGAAAATAAACATCTGCCAGACAATTTTCTCCTTTGCCTCATCAAATATTGAATTTCTACCCCTTGTGACAAAGTCAGACCGGACAGCTACCACAGAGTGGTGGAAAGCAAATACATCAGCTCTAGAACGGTAAAGGCTCTTTTCCCTATGAGCTAAAAGAGGTAACTTCAGGTCAACTAGGGACACCTGAGTCACACATTAAGGGCTCCCTGTGACCTTTGGAAACCCCTCTTCTGGTGACAGTGGGCAGGGAGAGGTATTTCCTTTCTGTGTTACGAACTTGTTACTTTTTGTGTGGCTGAAGAGTACTGCTTGGGCCTACCCTGAGGACCACCTTATAAATATTCAAAAATAAAACCTGAGTGACGAATAAAAACTCTCCTGAATGGGACTTATTTACACGAGGCCTCCACTGCCAGAGGGGGAAATGTGGAGCCTGGAAAGGCGAAAGAGATCCCTTGCGACATGGTGTGAGACCTGTAATGGGCAATATTCCATCCTGCAAGTTTAAGGTTTGATTTTCTTCTACATGCCAGGGCTAGAAATTGATGATTTATAACAGACAGCTTGCAATCCTTCCACCTCCCACATTTCTAGTGGCTAGGGCCTTTTATTTCTACTCTGGTAGATCATGAAGTATCAAACTTTAAAACTGCAACATTATTATGGATGGAAAAGCCACTCCAGGTTATTTCTAGGTTTCTAATATTTCTGTCCTTGCAAGGCATGATACCAAGGTGGGGTAGCTTTACAAACAGAGGAAGAATAAAATGGTGAAAAAAAACTAGAACAATTAAACGCATTTCTAAAGCGTATGTTTTAACCATAAGAATACATGATATTTTGCAAAAAAGCATACTGGGAACATAAATATATCTATAATATGGTCACCCTAAACTCATGTCATTCAAAACTTTATACAACATAACACCTTTGATTTTAGCAACAGCTAATTCTATTTACCTGTGGGGATAAAAAAAGTTAATACAACCTTAAAATCCCACCTGTCCTCCAAAGTAAATTCCATGCAGTGCCATTTATTTCTGGTAAAGAAGTCATTACTTTTCTGCAGAGTTCTAGATCAAATTCCACCCAAAGAAGCAGTATCCTCTCTTCCAGCCTGCCACTAACAAGTAATGCCAATCTCTCTATTAAACTGGGCTCTAACAACATGTTCTATACTCAGTGCTGTGCATGAGCTCATGCCAAGAACATAATGGCTGCTGTGTTTGCCTACAGACACCCTATATTACCAGAATCTAACCTATTTGTAGATGTGGGTGCTGTATGAAACCAAATTCTTTGCTTTTTCTTCTGTGTTCAGCACTCTTATTAGCATCTACAATTATTTTGGATTTTTCATATGGGAAGGAAATATAGGGATAGAAAACATACAGTGCGTTCATTATGAATGAATATGACTCTGACATACAAAATATTTTAATTAGTCAGCTAGTCAAATCCAGAACTTGCCAATACAAGGGAGGATAATTATGGAAGTGAAATTAAATCAGGCAATATGTAAATACCAATTGAAAGTATGGTGTAGTTTATGATGTACAAAAAAACCCAAATTGAGATACTAGGGGAGAACATAAGCCAAGATAATTGTTCCAAATCCCATGGAGCATGGAGACAAAAATGGATTTCGTTTTTTATCCATTGTAAGGCTTTCAAATGCATTTCTTTCTGCTTTATATATGGCTAGGTTTGGTGAAAACTTGCCCAATTTTAAAACAGTAAAATGGTTGGTTTAACAAAAAGCTTAGCAATAACATTAATCTTTTGGAAATTGTTTTCCAGTGACTGTGGATGAGAGAGCAAATGGGGATAATCATGTGAAATGAGCAGCAGGGAGAATTTTGTGGATTCCTTAGTCAGTTTTACAAGTGTCTAGATGGGACAAAATGTGAGGACTCTGTGAGAGAAGAAATAGTAGTTTTGAGGCTGATATGTCAAACCTTCCCACTTTACATTCTTCTCTTCTTTTTAAGCTATAGTGTTTGTGCTGGATTCCTTGGAGACAGAAGTCTCCTATACATCTACATAACAAATACAGCTTTGTCAGAAACAGTGCAGTTTTCCTGCCTCAAGTTCTTCCCTAGAGAAGGCTATTCAGGCCCCTTCAAGTAAACAGAATGAAGTAAATAGGATGAAATTCAATAAGGACAAATGCAAAGTACTCCACTTAGGACAATCAGTTGCACACATAAAATGGAAAATGACTGCCAACAAAGGAGTACTGTGGAAAGGGATCGGAGGTGATAGTGGATCACAAGCTAAATACGAGTCAACAGTGTAACACTGTTGCAGAAAAAGCAAACATCATTCCACTAATCAGAGTGTTAGCAGCAAGACACAAGAAGTAATTCTTCCACTCTATTTTGTACTGATTAGGCCTCAACTGGAGTACTGTGTCCAGTTCTGGGTGCCACATTTCAGGAAAGATGTGAACAAACTAGAGAAATTCGGAGAAAAGCAGCAAAAAAATGATTAAAGGTCTAGAAAACATGACCTATGAGGGAAGATTGAAAAAAATTGGGGTTTTTTAGTCTGGAGAAGAGAAGACTAAGGGGGGGGGGGGGACATAGCAGTTTTCAAGTGAATAAAAGGTTGTTACAAGGAGAAAGAAGAAAAAAAATCTTTTCTTTAACCTCTAAGGATAGGACAAGAAGCAATGGGCTTAAATTGCAGCAAGGGCAGTTAAAGTTGGACATTATGAAAAAATTCCTAATTCTCAGGATGGTTAAGCACTTGGAATAAATTGCCTAGAGAGGTTGTGGAATCTCTGTCACTGAAGATTTTTAAGAGCAGGTTAGACAAACACATGTCAGGGATGGTCTAGATCAGGGATCAACAACTTTAGGCACGCGGCCCATCAGGGTAACCCACTGGCAGGCCGCAAGACATTTTGTCTACATTGACCGTCCGCAGGCACAGCCCCCAGGGGCCGTGGTTCATTATTCCCGGCCAATGGGAGCTGCAGGAAGAGGAGGCCAGCACGTCCTCTTGAGGTCCCTTCCAGTCCTGCAATTCAATTATTTGTCTCTTTCTCTCTGCTGAGACTGCCATCTCAATTATGCCAATTAATAGCAACTGTGATAGTTTCTTTCGCTGTACTGGGTTTTTGTTTTGTGTGCAGTGTGGATTCCTACCTACCCACAAGAAACTGGACTCAGAGCACCAACTTATTTCATGTGAAATAAGTAGTCATTAGGTTGATCATTAACATCCTGGGCTAAATTCAAACTGGGATTTATTGCCCTCACATTATCATCCCTCCCCAATCATCTAATCTCCTTTGTCTCCCCATACCCTAACAATTATCACCTAAGTCACTTTCCGAAGAGAGTTGAAATAAGTGAATTACTGAGAGAACTGTTTTGTGAGTGTTGGACAATGCAAGGAGGGAAAACTCTTTTCTTCTGTCCTACTAAGGAAGGATCTCTTCTACTAAACCTATCTTGGACCCTTGGGGTATGAGGGAGGAGAGGAAAAGGTCAAAGATTACAAGTTTAATTTTTTTCCTTTGGGAGAAAGGACAGCTCTGAGGTCAGCACAATAGACTGGTTCTCAGGAGATCTGATTTCAATTCCCAACTCTGATAAACACTTCCCATATGAGCCTAGGCAAGTCACTTATTCTTCCAGGACTATAAAATGAGAACAGCAGTACTTCCGCTACCCCACAGGGTGTTTTGATGACTACAAGGCACTCAGTTACTATGGTAATCGGGCTCGTAAAAGTCCCTAGGTATTTTTAATAATACTTGGGGCTACAAGAAAAGGAGTACTTGTGGCACCTTAGAGACTAACAAATTTATTTGAGCATAAGCTTTCGTGAGCTACAGCTCACTTCATCGGATGCATGCATGGGGCTACCAAAGCATTCTACTAGTCAGGAGCTGCACAACAAAAATAAACCACACAAACATGTATTAAATAGGGGGACAAAAACATCACATTCTGCTCTTGACTCTCTAACACTGGGCAAGTCAATTAGGCTCTCTGTGCCTCCATTTTCCCATCAGTAAAATAGTATAAAGCTAGGGCACCTTTTGATACATAGATTAGTAATAATAATAGTGGCAATCATCCATCTCGAAAGACAATGGTGTAAGCACCAAAGCAGTTCAGTTACTGCATGTTGTACAGCAGCCATAACCACACGCAGCTAAGTCCAATTCTCAAACAACCATCCTTCCTACAGATAATGCAGGTGGAACATGCAAGGTCACAGGATGAAGCTGGCACACTACTAATGCTTGAGGCCTGCTGTGCTTTCCTCTTTGCTTCCCTCTCTTTCAACCACCCCTCTTCAACCTCCTCATGCAGCACAGCTCTCCAGTGTGGCCTGTTGCTAGATGCATCTTTCTAGCTTGCAGTGTCAAAGTTTGTATGTCCCTCTTGCAAACGTCTTTGAATCTGAGCTTAGGTTGGTCGGCCCAGTGGCCTTGGCACATCTGCAAGTTCTCCATACAGGAGATCCTTTGGAATGTGCCCATTGTCCATCTGGAGATGATGACCAAGCCAATGGAGACAGACAGAATGTGATGCTGTATGATTAGAGATTTATACCACTTTTACACAGTTTCCATAAGTTTTGTGCAATGTATGTCATATAAGGTATCAATGGAAAAGTTATGATTTCCTAAGTATGATTATCCTGATTAAATCCATGTATTGTATTTGTATCTAAATTTATGAATATTGTCTATATACTTGTATGTAAAACATGTATTGTATTCCTGGGTGACACCCACTCAGAATTTCAGAAGGGCTATACAGCTATGTGTTGATGGTCTATCAAGGATATTTCACTCTCACAAATGGCCATTGAAGAAACTCATCCCATCCAGACAGCTCTTCCTGAGGATGCTTCAGACAGCAAGAAGCCAATGGCTACCTACTGTGATTCAGCAAGCCATGTAAGGACATGTGATATGCTCATAGGAGCCTGGACTCCATCTTGGGGCAGTAACTTTCTATTCACCGTGGACAGTAAATTTCCATGCACATGGCAAAGGATACAAAGAGACACCTGAAACATCTCCATGTTGCCTCTTTCCTGCCCTAATTCTCTGGACTGTTGATTTACACCTAAAAGGAGTATCTTGAACTATGGACTGAGGAGTTTTCAATCTTTTAGAAGTTACTAGAGAGAGACTTTACAAGCCCACAATCTATTCCATCACCACTACAAACCTGATAAAGGACTTTGCAATCATTTATATGTATATGATCTATTAAATATTTATAATGGTCTTTTCTTTTATTATTAAATCTTTAGTTAGCTACTAAGGATTGGGTGACAGCATGATATTTGGTAAAATCTGATATTCATATTGACTTGGGGAGGTGTGTCTGATCCTTTGGGATCAGAAAGAACCTTACATATGGTGAAATGGGTGTTCAATAACCTCTCACTATATTAGATTTGTTTGCCTGGGTGGGAGCCAAGGGCTGGAATGCCTAAAGGGGATTGTGTTTGGCTTCTGGTTAACCAGTGTCATACTCCAGAAGCTCTTTCGTTACAGTTTTGGTGATTCTAATTATGGAGTAAACTACCAGCTTTAGGGATTGCCTGTCCTATTTCTTGCAATCTGCCCTGAATGTGGAATTGTCAGTGTGGTCTATCCCAGGCACCCAGTCACAGACACCTGGTCAACAGGGATGAGTATATCAAGGGAAGGGCATTCCAAAGTCATGTTCTCTCAAGAGAACAAGCCCTGCTTATTGTCCTCCCAAAGTTATATTATAGGAGTACCAGAACTTCCCGTACTACCAATATCATTGCCACAAAGAGAGATAAGCTAATTATTTTCTGTGGAGTGGAGTTAATTTTTGTTAGCAGGAAATGGGCTAGTAACATATGACAGTTTGTCATAATATGAGCAAAGATCCTTTATGACAGCATACATACTTTATTTGGTGAAGGGCTCAAATCAACCTATGAATCTTTATCTTGAGTTTATTTTTATGCCATGCTCAGGTGCCTCTGGGATAGTCTGCTTAAAAATTATTTTACCAATCCGACCTCACGTAGAGCAAGGAACCTCATGGTGAATGAGGATCATTATGACAATACCCTCAATTCAGGGGCAGAAGTGATACTGCAGATGTGTTAGGCAACCAAATGAAAGCCTCGTTCAACTTTATATACCCAGACACAAAACAATCTGGTGCTGTGACCTAGGAACTAATTATATCACCGCAGGACTCATTTACTCATCATGAAAACAGATATACAGTTTGCCCTTGGGAACTCCATAAACAAAAAGGCAGATGCATTTCTCCCTTTTTGAAAAAGTGACCTTCCCTAGTCCACATTTTGTCTCCAGGCTATTATATTCCCTTTATTATCCTTTAAAAAAATCCTATGTCCTTCCTAGTCTGCTAAGCACCTTCCTCAGGCCCTGGATGCTCTTCCACACACAGTCATCATATGATATATTGGTTATCAGCTTCCCTTCACAAATACAAAAGGCGTCCTATTTTTCGTTGTTATACCTCCTTGATGAAAAAGGTGTATGGATATAGGAAATATATACTATAAGATATCACTGGCTCCTACAAGTTGAAAGAAAACCTGGCTTCATATTCCATAAACTACATTTTTATTAAAAAGGGCATTAAGCTTGGCTCTCTACCCTTTGATCTTGTACAACTGCTCCTGTAGCAAGTCAGGAAGGCAGGTAAGTGTTCTGGAGCTGCAAGTCCTTCATTCACATTTAGTTCCTCTCAATGACCTCAGTCTTTTTTGGCACTGGTCAAATGCTAGTTCACTTGACCAATGCTCTTCAGAAACTCAACAACGCCAGCATCTAAATTAAGAATACTCATAGCAGAAAGCATTCACTCACTAAGTCTGAAAGTAAATGAGACATCGCTTGTGACTAATTTAATACTTATATTTTGACACTGAAACACAGCCTGAAAGGCAAGAAAATGCTAAGTCATGGGAAACTTCTTAAATGAACCTGAATACCCACTCAAGACATTTCTCCAAATAGTGACAGACTCCACATCTTCACACCTAACTTCCTTCCACTTCCAACAGATAAGAAAACACACTATATAGGACACATTTTAACCTCTCACCATATAATGTAGAACCTAAATTACAGCCTCATCAACAGCAACATTAGGGAGGCAGCCTGGTCTCACAGATGGGGGTTGGGATTTCTCAGTTCTATTCCCGGTTCTGACATTATCCATGACATTTCTCTGTGCTTCTGTTTCTCCCTCTGCCCTGTGTCTGCCTTGTCTAGTTAGGTTTTAAACTGTTGGGGGCTAGTTCTTGCTGGCTGTTTGTATAGTGCTTAGTAAAATGAGAGCCCAGTCTCAGCTTGGGCTTCTCAATGGACTTTATAACTAAGACTGTGCATTTGTCACGAAGGTCACGGATTCTATGACTTTCCATGACCTCCATGACTTCTTCAGCAGCCAGTGCACCTGCCTCTGTGTGCTGCCTTCACCTGCAGGCACCCCCTGCAGCTCCCATTCGCCGCAGTTCCCAGCCAATGGAAGCTGTGAAGCCAGCACTCTGGGCAGAGGCAGCCCGCAGAGCTGCCTGGCCATGCCTCCGCCTAGCAGCTGAGAGAGGGGGATGTCTTATTTGCTTGCCCAGAGGATTCTGAATTTATCCATTATTTGCTGTGTTAGTCAGACAAATGCAAGAACATCAAACTACAGCAAATGAAGAATCTTCAAATCCACTGTCAGTTAGTTGGTTATTAATACAGGTTTCAGAGTAGCAGCCGTGTTAGTCTGTATTCGCAAAAAGAAAAGGAGTACTTGTGGCACCTTAGAGACTAACAAATTTATTAGAGCATAAGCTAATGCATCCGATGAAGTGAGCTGTAGCTCACGAAAGCTTATGCTCTAATAAATTTGTTAGTCTCTAAGGTGCCACAAGTACTCCTTTTCTTTTTGGTTATTAATATTATCCCTGTTTTACACATGAAAAAAATAAAGACATAAAATAGCAAAGGGACTTCCCAAGATCCCAGAGTAAGTCCATGGTAGAACTAAAAATAGTTCACTATAAGCTACTGACTTCAGTGGGCCCATGTAACCTGTATCTGTGAACTTGCTGAACAAAAGGGCTTAATGAATCTATACCATCACTTCAGATAACATTTATCTGTAAAATAATGCTACATAATTATCTTTCCACAAAATAAATAAATTTTGGATGCCCCACAATACTTCCAGAAGCATTACTTGGACAACTGGAAAAGCCAGTCCTGACTTTTAGCAAGTAAACCACCATTGGGTTTAAAGCTTTCTGACGACCAGGGGAGGCAGTGTTGGCTACAATCAGCATGTAGTTTTGTTGACATACCACAAATAAAAATATAAACAATTCCTTCCCAGCAGGAATCAACGTATCTCTGAGGGCAATCAACCTGTACTAGTGCTATGAAAACAAGAAATAATTATATCAACTTCCAAATAAAATGTTTTTGTTTCTTTGCCACTATTTTAAAGAAATAATGAATGTATAACTTTGCCATTACAAACATCTCAGCATTCATAAATGATTGCTACATGCATGGTGACTTGTCTGAAAAAAAAAATCTGAGTATATATATTCACAAAAACAAAAATCCTCCAGCTTAAATTATTTAAGGGTTGTAATGCAGATCAAATAAGAAGAGAAATTCAAGGCTGATGAAAAGGAACAATGCAATGTTCTTGGGACTGGAGGATTCAGTCTGAATGCTGAAGTTTATCATTTGTCTCGGTTCATGTCCCAGCTTTCACTTTTTTGCCATCCTCAAACATAATTTTTGTACCTTATTTCCTTGTTATTTTGGGGATTTTTAACAGCTGTTCCTAAAACAAAATAAATGATAAATAAAGCCAGACTCTATTGTACAAGTGAAAAAGTGCTGACATGATACACAGTGACGGTTATTTTCGGACCATCACAAGCCTGCATTTATATATCGCCTTTCTTCCAAATCCATCCCTAAGCACTTTACAGGCATAACTGCTCATTCTAACTGGAAGCACTCTGACCTCTACTAAAGTGCAGCCACCTCTGGGGTGAAACACAGCAATTGTTTATCCTAAATGACAGTTTAGGACAGTGAAGTGAATTTAGGTAAGAAAGAGAACAGAAGACTTGCTACCTTCTGCTTTGGGAGCGAATGATACCAAAGCTCAGGTCTCCGAACTGATGTTGCAGGGAGAGTAGTAGCTCTAGTGAATGTTTGTCTCTGGCCTCCCACATCCAACAGAACCCCTTCTACAGTGACTGGGCTCTCATGGGTCTCAGTGAAGGTGGTCAGTGTCTTAAATCAGAATGCTGGCGTTAACATCTCCACTCTTCTGAGAAATGCCATACGATTTTTAATGATTATAGTAGTCAAAGTTGACCATCCATATTGGAGCCATTATTGTAATTCAATAACCAGGTATTTCAATATTGTAATAACACCCCAGCGTCTTAGTGGCCACGGCATTGGGAAATTCATAAAGGGAAATAATCTGCATGACTTAACCCTGCACTCCACATGCTCTATGTTCTGCATTGTATCTTAGGTGGTCTAAGAAACCTGAGGGCTGGAAAAAAATGCATTTGTTAAATCCTTTGCTTGGATTCTTGTATTTTGCTGTGGTTTAAGGCTCCCTGCAAAGGGTTGGTGGGACCATACATTATTCCCCTCTAACAAAAGAGACTGCTGTGATCTGTCAAATTCAGATGCTATATACTATCACTGACATTTTAACAGTCTTCCTAAATAAAGATTTGCCTCAAACGTCAACAACTCTCTGGTAATTAAGAGGAATTTCATAAACTTCCATGGAAGGTTTCATAAGTTGTTGTTTTTATAAAGAGTGGATTTATTTAAGGATGATGGATGTCCGTTATATCTTTCAATTCCCTGTCATTTCCCAATGTACAGGCCTAAGTCATTTAATTAACCTGCTTCTTTGTGTGGTCTGGTCATTGATGCAGCACAGATTACTAGAGGCCTTGTACTATATACCATAATTTACACTGGAGTTAAGTGGATGTGAAACGCTACCATATCAGAATGCCTTACATCCACAATGTCCAGGTGTAACTGGCTACACAAGGAGCTGGTAAACATTGAATCAGGCTCACAGTATTTTCCATACACTTGGCAGAGATGTCAACAACTAAGCAAGGTACAAGGCTCTCATAAATATAAAGGGAAAGGTAACCACCTTTCTGTATACAGAACTATAAAATCCCTCCTGGTCAGAGGCAAAACCCTTTCACCTGTAAAGGGTTAAGAAGCTAGGATAACCTCGCTGGCACCTGACCAAAATGACCAACGAGGAGACAAGTTACTTTCAAAGCTGGGGCGGGGGGGGGGAAACAAAGGGTCTGTCTGTGTGATGCTTTTGCCGGAAACAGAACAGGAATGGAGTATTAGAAATTGTTCGTAAGTAATCTAGCTAGAAATGCGTTAGATTTCCTTTTGTTTAAATGGCTGGTAAATAAGCTCTGCTGAATGGAATGTATATTCCTGTTTTTGTGTCTTTTTGTAACTTAAGGTTTTGCCTAGAGGGATTCTCTAGGTTTTGAATCTGATTACCCTGTAAGTTATTTACCATCCTGATTTTACAGAGGTGATTCTTTTACCTTTTCTTTAATTAAAATTCTTCTTTTAAGATTCTGATTGCTTTTTCATTGTTCTTAAGATCCAAGGGTTTGTGTCTGTGTTCACCTATGCAAATTGGTGAGGATTTTTATCAAGCCTTCACCAGGAAAGGGGATGTACGGCTTAGGGGGATATTTTGGGGGGAAGACATCTCCAAGTGGACTCTTTCCCTGTTCTTTGTTTAAGACACTTGGTTGTTGGCAGCATAGGGTTCAAGGACAAGGCAAAGTTTGTACATTGAGGAAGTTTTTAACCTAAGCTGGTAAGAATAAGCTTAGGGGGTCTTTCATGCAGGTCCCCACATATACCATCATTTACACTGGAGTTAAGTGGATGTGAAACGCTACCATATCAGAATGCCTTACATCCGCAATGTCCAGGTGTAACTGGCTACACAAGGAGCTGGTAAACACTGAATCAGGCCCATAGTATTTTCCATACACTTGGCAGAGATGTCAGTAACTAAGCAAGGTACAAGGCAATAGATGTTTTGGCCTTATGGCTCTCTTTACAAATTAATACAGGCATATCCAGTTCTCCCATCTCAACATTAGCAATATTCGGGGAGGAGCCAGTGGTCGTGGTACATGTAGGTACCAATGACATAGGAAGGATAGAAGAGAGGTCCTGGAGGCCAAATTTAGGCTGCTAGGTAAGGGATTTAAGTCAAGGACTCCATGGTAGCATTCTCTGAAATGCTTCTAGTTTCACACGCAGGGACAGTTAGATAGGCAGAACTGCAGGGTCTCAATGCGTGGATGAGACGATGGTGTAGGGAGGAGGGGTTTAGAATTATTAGGAACTGGGGAAACTTTTGGGAAAGGGGGAGCCTATACAGGAAGGATGGGCTCCACCTAAACCAAAATGGAACCAGACTACTGGCACTTAAAATTAAAAAGGGCACAGATCAGTTTTTAAATTAAGGGCTGGGGGAAAGCCGACAGGTATGGAGGAGCATGTGGTTCGGACAGAGACATCCCTTACAGGAGGATCTACTAATGGAGATTCTCTGTGTCCTAGTAAGGAGGAGAGTATGGAAGATGATAAAATACAGGTAGGATCTGATGATAAACAGTCAAATGAAAAAAGTCTCATTCAATTACATCATGTAATGGGAGACAGCTAAAAAGTAACAAGTTTTTAAAGTGCTCATATACCAATGGTAGAAGTCTAAATAATAAGATAGATGAACTAGAGTGCCTCGTATTAAATGAGGATTTTGATATAATAGGCATCACAGACACTTGGTGGAATGAGAAACATCAATGGGACACAGTAATACCAGGATACAAAATATATCAGAAGGACAGAACAGTTGTGCTGGTGGGGGAGTGCCACTATATGTGAAAGGAAGTGTAAAATCAAATGAAGTAAAAATCTTAAATGAACCTAACTGTACCATAGAATCTCTATGGATAGTAATTCCATGTTTGAATAATAAGAATATAGCAGTAGGGATATATTACCAACCACCTGACCAGGATGGTGATAGTGACTGTGAAATGCTCAGGGAGATTAGAGAGGCTATTAAAATATCAATCAATCAATCTATCAATCTATCAATAATAATGGAGGATTTCATCTATCCCCATTACATATCACATGGGTACATATCACTTCAGGACGGGATGCAGAAATAAGGTTTCTTGACACCTTAAATGACTGCTTCTTGGAGCAGCTAGTCCTGGAACCCACAGGAGGAGAGGCAATTCTTGATTTAGTCTTAAGTGGAACACAGGATCAGGTCCAAGAGGTGAATATAGCTGGACTGCTTCGTAATAGTGACCATAATATAATTAAATTTAACGTCCCTGTGATGGAAAACACCACAGCTGCTCAACACTGGAGCATTTAATTTCAGAAAGGGGAATGACACAGAAATGAGGAGGTTAGTTAAACAGAAATGAAAAGGTATAGTACCAAAAGTAAAATCCCTGCAAACTGCATGGAAACTTTTTTAAGACACCATAATAGAGGCTCAACTTAAATGTATACCTCAAATTAAAAAACATAGTAAGAGAACCAAACAAGAGCCATGGCTAAACAACAAAGTAAAAGAAGCAGTGAGAGGCAAAAAGGCAACCTTTAAAAAGTGGAAGTTAAATCCTAGTGAGGAAAATAGAAAGGAGCATAAACTCTGGCAAATTAAGTGTAAAAATATAACTAGGAAGGCCAAAAGAGAATTTGAAGAACAGATAGCCAAAGACTCAAAAATTAATAGCAATTTTTAAAGTACATCAGAAGCAGGAAGCCTGCTAAACAACCAGTGGGGCTACTGGATGATCGAGATGCTAAAGGAGCACTCAAGGACAATAAGAACATAAGAATGGCCATCCTGGGTCAGACCAAGGATCTATCCAGCCCCAGTATCCGGTCTACTGACAGTGGCCAATGCCAGGTGCCCCAGAGGGAGTGAACTTAACAGGTAATGACATAGTGATTTCTCTCCTGCCATCCATTTCCACCCTCTGACAAACAGACGCTAGGGACACCGTTCCTTACCCATCCTGGCTAATAGCCATTAATGGACTTAACCTCCATTAATTTATCCAGTTCTCTTTTAAACTCTGTTATAGTCCTAGCCTTCACAACCTCCTCAGGCAAGGATTTCCACAGTTTGACTGTGCGCTGAGTGAAGAAGAACTTCCTTTTATTTGTTTTAAACCTGCTGCCCATTAATTTCACTTGGTGGCCCATAGTTCTTATATTATGGGAGCAAATAAATAACTTTTCCTTATTCACTTTCTCCACACCACTCATTATTTTATATACCTCTATCATATCCCCCCTTAGTATCCTCTTTTCCAAGCTGAAAAGTCCTAGCCTCTTTAATCTCTCCTCATATGGGACCCATTCCAAACCCCTAATCATTTTAGTTGCCCTCTTCTGAACCCTTTCTAATGCCAGTATATCTTTTTTGAGATAAGGGGACCACATCTGTATGCAGTAATCAAGATGTAGGCCTATCATGGATTTGTATAAGGGCAATAAGATATTCTCCATTTTATTCTCTATCCCTTTTTTAATGATTCCTAACTCCCGTTTGCTTTTTTGACTGCCGCTGCACACTGCGTGAACGTCTTCAGAGAATATCCATGATGACTCAAAGATCTTTCTCTTGATTAGTTGTAGCTAAATTAGACCCCATCATATTGTATGTATAGTTGGGGTTATTTTTTCCAATGTGCATTACTTTGCATTTATCAACATTGAATTTAATCTGCCATTTTGTTGCCCAGTCACCCAGTTTTGAGAGATCCTTTTGTAGCTCTTTGCAGTCTGCCTGGGACTTAACTAAGAGCTACAAAAGGATCTCTCAAAACTGGGTGACTGGGCAACAAAATGGCAGATTAAATTTCATGTTATAAATGCAAAATAATGCAAATTGGAAAACATAATCCCAACTATACATATACAATGGTGGGGTCTAAATTAGCTGTTACCACTCAGGAAAGAGATCTTGGAGTCATTGTGGATAGTTCTCTGAAAACGTCCACTCACTGTGCAGCGGCAGTCAAAAAGGCAAACAAACGGAATATGTTGGGAATCATCAAGAAAGGGATCGATAATAAGACAGAACATATCATGGAGTCATCCTTCCTCAGGGTCCACTGCAGGAGCCTCTCCCTTCCTGCAGCTTCACTTACAGTTCCCCCCATTTAACTGAGACACTTGCTGACTGTTATAACCACTGACTCCCATTCCAGCTGGATGTTGGGGACCAGGATTTTGGAGGTCTGGCCTAGTGGTCAGAGCAGGTCTAGTGAGCGGAGCAGGTGTCCAAGTCAGGGAACAAAGTCGAGGTTCAGAACCAATCAAATGCCGATTACCCGAGCCAGGAGTTGAGTCAGAATCAAAGCCAGGAATCAAAGCTGAGGGTTGGAATTATGGTGAAACACCAAATGCCAAGGCCAGGGCCCAGAGCCAGGACTGGTTGGAAGTGAGGCATAAGGGCAGGAACCGGAGAGAAGTAAGGATCAGTCATGGAGCAGAAACATGGAACCAGGCAGGAGTGAGACAGGAGTCAGGAGCGGGAATCAGGAACAAGGTTGAGTTCAGGGTGTAGAACGCAGGAAGCAAGCACGAGCAGGGTCCAATGCACCAGCAACAGAGAATCACCTTAATTGCTCAGACAACTTTGTGTGCTTCCTTCTGGCTAAAACAGCATGGCTGGACCAATCAGTGGAGACAGCTGATCATCCAATCAGGGCTCCCTTGGGTGGTGACTTGGCTTAGGCTGTAGTCCTACTAGCTCACTGGCCTACCAGGTTTCAGACAACAGCAAGTGAAGGCCAGGTTGCAATGGCTTCCGGGGAACTCTAAGGCCTGGGTTTGAGATTGGGGTCTTCGTATCAGGTCTGATCATTGGCCAGACCTGGCATTAAAGTGGCAGGCCACCCTATTACAGCACCTATTTTATCAGACATTAGGATGCAAATGCATGGTATTGGCACTACCTATACGAAGCTACAAACAAATATAACAGCATAATTAGCCTAGCTTATGTGTACGTTGTACAGTTACTGTATTGTATAGTTGAGTAGCATAATTAGGGATAGGATATTTGTGACTGATAACTGTTAACATAAAATCAATTCAATATCAACAGTCAGGCCAGTGGTATTTCTGGCTTAATTTCTACATTGGTCTGAGCAGAAGGGAACAAGCTGTAGCATCCTGTTTGTCAAAAGGTTCCCTTGAACACATGTTCCAACTAGACTCCTATTGTAGTCACAGAGGCCTCCTTCTGTCCCTTCCTCCCACCAATCCAACCACCACAAAAACAAAATATCCTGCAGTCTTGTTCGGAGTGTCAGTTTGCTGGTATTATGTGAGTCACATACTCAGAGAATTACCTTTATGAATAATGAGGGCCCTGCGCTACTTTGTGCATTTTCATTACATCTATTTACTGCTTGTTTCAAAGCATATACAGGGATCTTGAATTCTTAAGCAGCTGGATGAATTCTGAACCTTAAACCTTAAAATGGTGAACCTTAAAATATTTCAAACACAAACACTGTATAATTTGAAAATTCATAACTTCCCCTAACTCCTACCCTCTTCCATCAAATTAGTCTCTCCAGAACTAGTTTGTGTGATGGGTCCAACCTGCAAAATGTATAGCTGTACCTAGACTGAGGGAGGGACTGAGTCCCACAGCGAAGATAGATAAGGCATAGCGGGACTGACAGCCTTTGTAAGGCATCTCTCAGAAACAGGGAGGCATGGCCTCATGACAGGACTCGCTCCTAACCTGCCTGACTCCCAGCTCCACAAAGTCCTTGCAATAGACCAGTCACCAGGATCAGCCCCCTAGAAAACAGCCAGTTTCCTGCATCCCCTCTAACTCAGTTTCAGCATTTATAATGGTGTTTCCTTTCAGCATCTTACAGGGGCATTGGCTTTGAGAGGATCCATTAGCAAGTGGCTATTAGTTGTGGTTGGAAGATAAAAAGCACTACAAACTGTAGGTGCTAAGTATGGTTGCTCCCTAAACATGGGTTGAATAGACCTTCCGCAAACCAGCTTCTGCCCCTTGCACTTTTCTGAGAACTGCTCTCGCCAAGGTTTCTAATGACACGTTCCAAGCCAAAGCTCAGAACCAGTTCTCCATCCTGATCTTCTTTGATCAAGATGTCATCTCCCACCTCCAAGCAGCCAATGGTGTCCGAATGCATCATTCATTATCCTCTTTAAAAAAAAAAAACCCTCGTAAAATTCTCCTTTGCCGTGATGCTTACAAAAAACATGACAGTTGCACTTTAGGTGCACTGACACCAGCGCTTGTCATGCTGGCCAATATTGTCTCACTATTTCCTTATATACCCCCATCCATCTGTATCCACCTGTTAGATCATTGCAAGTTTTGGGGGGCAGGGATCATCTTTCTGTTGTGCTTGTACAGTGTCTAGTACAATGGAGTCCTGATACATAACTAGGGCTCCTAGGTGCTACAGCAATAAAAGTAAAATAAAATAAATAATGGGGGGCTCTCAAAACACTGGGGGATTGGGGCTAGTTCACACAGTTTCCATGCACACCCACACATACAACACACAATTGTTTGTGAATGAGTTTTCAAAGCTAAGACACAACTTAACAGATCTTCACCCTTCTAAAAAAATACTTAACTGTTATTTCTAAGCTTACATTCTGATGGCTGATAGCAACTATTTACATTAGGAATGGACAGTCAAGTCCACTTCAGAAAAAATAAGAGATGGCCAGAAACTGAGCATAAAGTTGGAAACTTTTTAGAGATTTAAAAAAAAATGCTGTTTTGAGTGCATTTAAGACAAGTTTTTATAAAAATAGATAGGAGACTTACCCTGTGCTGTAGATAACACTCTTTAGCACCACCTACTGTTCATGCACAAGAGCTCAAGGTTTCCTGGGGTACTTGTGTTACTCAGTACTTCAGCAGACCATGAGCAGGTTTAGCATACATAGCCATATGACAAATGAACTTCCAAAGCCTCTAGTCTGCTGACTTTGCAAAGTTTCACTGAGACAGAAAGGCCAAGTAAGAGTCAAAAATAGGAACTAATTTTAAAGAGTGAGAACATTCTGAACTGAATGTTTCTGAACGTTCAACCACCACATCACCTAAATAATGGTAATTTCATTCACATAACGAAAAACCCACAATTCCTTTGTACGAAGTAGAGAATCAATGAAGATTGTGGGTTCTACTGCTGCCTTTTGCTTCCATACTTTACAGAATCAATTGCTCTCCCAAAGAAGCTGAAAATAATTTTATGTTCAGAAAGGCTTAAAGGGAGTTCAGCACTACCTACAAGACCCATCCTCAAAGACTATCATTTCAATGCTGTGTAAAAGTTGGGCTGAAATTGTTCATGTTTAACCACTAGAGGGCCAAAAGTATCTTTTTTTAGATGTGGAGTAGAAAAAGCAGATGTGCAATTTACAACAAACCGACTAGAAAAAACAAAAAGATAAGAACAAGAAAATTAGTAATTCAATTTGCTTAAGTTAAACAATCATCTCCTAAGAAGAAAGATCTTGATAGCAATATCAATGAAGTATATTGAGTCACATTGTGACATTCATATCTGGACTTCTAGATAAAAAATGAAAAAGAAAATTACTCATATTGCCATGCTATAATTTAAAAAAATGTTTATTAAAACAGTTTAATTAGATTATATCAGTTAGAATCATTCCACCAGATATAATGATGTGGATGTAATGCACAGCACCTTCAAAAGAAAAATGTTATAATATTTAATTAATAAATTGAGGATATAATTATAATTAACAATGGTAGAAAAGGTATCTTTATTCCATTAAACTTAAAATATGAAGTCCTAAAATATGGAAACAGTGATGAGTGAGTAGAGAGGGAGACTAATACCTTATCTTTGTGCGTCTCCCCACCCCCCGCGACCATTTTTACTATTTGGATATTTTTATGTTTTTCAGGAGGCTACATTATTACCGGAGTCTCATTACAGATTGTATTTGAAGCTAAAGTACTCAAACATTTATATCGGATTTCTCTATAGTTGGTGGGGGAGGGGAGGAATCTCTGCTCTCTGGAGTATGAATAAGCAGCACTGTAAGTATTCTGCGTTTATCTTCTTTAGTCACATTCATATATTGGTGATAGCTGAAGCAGACTACAGCTTAACTAGTCATCCCTTTCATTACCCTACAGTAATTGTGGCATTTATTTATAGCACTCACTTAAAACTCAACATCATATACACCCACCAAAATCAAGAAGTCCCAATGGGAGTTAACAGCCTACTAAGAACATTGAGTATCATTAATGCATTATAATTCAAACAGCAAGTCAGTGCCAGTGCCTACATATACAGTGTTTTTAATCACTGCACCTAGTACAGAATAAAGTGATAGTTTTAAGCAGCAGCACAAGGAACTTCAAAAGATTAACATTATACTACTAGGTTCAAGGATTTATAGATTCCAAGGCTAGAAGCAGGGCCAGCTCTAGGTTTTTTGCCGCCCCAAGCAAACATTTACTGACCAAAGCTCGGACAGCGCAACTGCCCAAGCAAAAAAAAAAAAAAGGATGGCCAGAATGCCACCCTGGAATTGTGCCGCCCCAAGCACGTGCTTGCTTTGCTGGTGCCCAGAGCCGGTCCTGGCAAGAAGGGTCCATTGTGATCATCTAGTCTGACCTCCTATATAACACAAGCCACAAAACTTCCCCCCAAATAATTCTTAGGGCACATCTTTTAGAAAAACATCTGATCTTCATTTAAAAATTTATTCCTCATTTCCCGTCAGAATTTGTCTAGCTTCAACTTCCAGACATTGGATTGGGTTGGGTTATAACTTTCTTATCTAAACTGGAGAGCCATGTATTAAATATTAGGGTTGCCAAGCATCCATATTTTTTTTTTTTTTACCAGCAGTGCTGACCACTAAAAGTCCAGTCAGAGGTGCAGCAGGGCTAAGCCAGGCTCCCTGTCTGCCCTGGCTGCACACAGTTCCCAGAAGTGGTGACATGTCTGGCTCCTAGGTGGAGGGGCCGGGGGCGGGGAGGTCTACGCGCTGTACCTGCCCCGAGCAGTGGCTCCACAGCTCCCACTGGCCAGGAACCGTGGCCAATGGAAGCTGCGGGGCAGTGCCTGCAGGCACAGACAGCATGCAGAGCCCTCCTTGGCTCCTCCGCCAGATATGTCGCTGCTTCCAGGAACTGTGCGGAGCCAGGGAGCCTACCTTAGCCCCGCTGCACCACTGACCAGGAGTCGTCTGAGGTAAGTGCAGCCTGGCCAGAGTCCACACCCCGACCCCCCTCCCATACCCCAACCCT
Organism: Dermochelys coriacea; assembly: GCF_009764565.3. Taxonomy (NCBI): domain Eukaryota; kingdom Metazoa; phylum Chordata; order Testudines; family Dermochelyidae; genus Dermochelys; species Dermochelys coriacea. The sequence continues at coordinate 333,411,896 of NC_050068.2, forward strand.
CTGCCCCAGGTCGGAACCCCCTCCCGCACCCTAACTCCCCCTAGAGCCCATAACCCTCACCTGCTCCTGCACCTCAGCCTCCTGCCCCAGCCCTGAACCTCTCCCTCACACAAACTCCCTCCCTGAGCCAACACCCCTCACCCCAACCCACTGCCCCAGTCCTGAGCCCCCACCACACCCCCATCCTGCACCTCAACCCCCTGCCCCAGCCCTGAGCCCCCTCCTGCCTCCAAAACCCCTCATCCCTGGCCCCACCCCAGAGCCCACTCCCCTAGCCAGACACCACACCCAAACCCTCTGCCCCAACTCTGAACCCACTCCCACACTCTGAACCCTTCAGCCCTAGCCCAGAGAACCCCTCCCACACCCTTAATCCCTCATTTCTGGCCCCACCCCAGAGACCAAACCCCCAGCCAGAGTCCTCACCCCGTCCCGCATCCCAACCCCCTGTCCCAGTCCGGTGAAAGTGAATGAGGGTGGGGGAAAGTGAGCGATGGAGGGGGACGGAGTGGGGGCGGGGCCTTTGAGAAGGGATGGGGGTGTTCGGTTTTGTGCAATTAGAAAGTTGGCAACCCTATAAATATTTTTTCCCCCATTTAGATACTTATAGACTGTTATCAAATCACCCCTTAACCTTCTCTTTGTTCAGCTAAATAGCTGGAGTTCCTCGAGTCTATCGTTATAAGGCATCTTTTCTAATCCTTTCGTCATTCTTGTGACTCTTCTCTGAATCCTCTCCAATTTATCAACATAGTACTCCAGCAGCAATCAACTACAGTGGTAAAATAACCTTTCTACTCCTACTCAAGACTCCTCTGTTTATGCGTCACAGAATCACATTACCTTTTTTGGCCGCAGAGTCACATGTTTAGCTCCCTATCCACCACAATACACAAATCTTTTCACAACCACTGTCTCTCAGGACTCAGTCCACCTTCCTTGTTCTTAGATGTATTCATTATTTACATTTAGCTGTATTACAATACATACTGTTAGCTTATGCAATCACTTTGAACCAGTGACCTGTCTCCTTCGTTATTTATCACTTCCCCAATTTGCATGTCAAATGCAAACTATATGAGTGATGATTCTGTGTATTCTTCCAGATCATTGATAAAAATGTTAAATACCGCAGGGCCAAAAACTGATCAGCACTCTAATGGGAACACACCTACTCAATGCTTCTCCATTTACACCATTTTTCTTTGGTATTTGGATCACAGAGTCACATGGAATAATAAAGAAAATATTGCATTTATTGCTTTCCATCCAAGTGTCTCAACGTGCTTCTTAAACAAATTTGGACCGTGGACCCTGAAGCCCTCTGCAAGGTAGGTATTATTATCAACATTATACATATGAGGAAATTGAGTTACAAATAGTTTAAGTGACTTGCCCAAGATCACACAGGAATTCTGGCAAAAACAGAATTACATTTCCTGAGTCCTTTGTTTCAACTAAGAGAGAACATACCCTAAATGTCAGGAAGGTTCAGATGCTATTATTAATTATAACTATGTTTGTGCAAGCCCCCATAGGGTCCAATCATGTACCCCCTTCTATTAGGCGTTGTACAAAGTAACAGTTCAACCCAAAATGTCTATCATAGAAAGAGCAAGAGGTATGCTTAATTGAGACAGTGATTTATTAAATTTCCCATTTCCTCTCTGTCCCTCTCCCTGGTGAGTTCCCAAGTTCGTCCAACCACATCTTGTACCGCCTTTCCAGATTAATAAAGATGCTATATGACGCAACATTTAAAAAATACAGAAGTTGTTATGGATTTCAGCAGGAGGAAAACCCTTTGTCTTTTAAATCAATGTTTGTCTTGAAAGATAATTTTAGCAATAAATCTCAAATTGTTAGATATTAAGCAATCTCTGTCATAGACAAAGGGGAAAATTCAGCTTGCAGTCATACCAGAATAAATCTGAAAGCCTATGGAACTGCAACAGATTTACAAGGATAAAGAACAGAATTTGGCCTAAAATATTCAGATGCCCAGCATTCTGCACCCCATCACATTTGAAACCACCTCTGTTATCTTGAACTATTGCTTTCACGGTGTGAAAAACCTGGCATATTGCTATTGTTCTTGTTTTATAATGAACTCCAGAAATGAATGTGGATATTGTACTTTAACTTAGAGCCTAAACTGCTGCCCATTTTTCCTCCCCTTCAGTTGCTTAGCTTTGGGTTCAGTCCCAAGCAAAAACTGTACCATATCTTTCATGCACAATATTTTATAGCACCTTTCATCCAAGAGGGATTCCTGAAGTGCATTACAAACTGTACAAATACGGGAACCTCTTTTACCTATCACTGAACATGACAGCTGTTTAACAGCTCATAGCAACACCACTCACCATTTTAGCACCTTGACTCATCTGGAGGAAGGATAATTGTATCCTTGACATCTGGTGCATTGACACAGGAGAGTAGGATCAGGAAGACTTTCCCCCTGCCTCTCTGAGCTCTGCTCTTTCGCTCTGTGAATCACCCTTTATATAGACTATAAACCACGGGTGATAGTAACTCCGAAGACTTACTGTATGGGGGCTGGCTCCGGCCCCCAAAGGGGCGGGGCTCTAGACAGAAGAGGCGGGGTTGGGGAGGTCAGCGTCCCCCAGCCAGTCCTTCCACGCTGCCTGGCCCATGCGAATCCAGCAGCCATTTAAAGGTCCTGGGGCTCCATACTGCCGCCGTACTGGCTCACCTTTACCCCAGCTATAAACTGCCCTTTCCTTCTTTAACTCCCGCACCCCCAAGACCCAACTCTCCTGTGAATTCCTACAAGAAATTGGCCAGCTAACAATGGATAGGTTGCAAGGCACCCAAGTAAATTTATAAAGACTATGTACATTGAAATGTATGCAGTAAATGCAACACATTTTGATTGTGTCCATTTCCCCCGCCTTCTGCTAGTTGTCTTCTTAGGCTATAGCTACATTTACAACAGCATGTAGGTTTCAGAGTAGCAGCCGTGTTAGTCTGTATTCGCAAAAAGAAAAGGAGTACTTGTGGCACCTTAGAGACTAACAAATTTATTAGAGCATAAGCTTTCGTGAGCTACAGCTCACTTCATCGGATGCATTTGGTGGAAAAAACAGAGGAGAGATTAGAGTACAGGCACTACACATGTAGCTACACAAGGCAGTGAAAGACTCCAGTACCTGGGAAGCTGCAGGACACTACACAGCTAAAGATAGCAGTGTAGACATAAGAACATAAGAATTAAGAACAGCCATAGTGGGTCAGACCAATGGTCCATCTAGGCTAGTATACCATCTTCTGACAGTGGCCAATGCCAGGTGCCCCAGAGGGAATGAACAGAATAGACAGAGTGCTCCATCCCCTGTCTTTCACTCCCAGCTTCTGGCAATCAGAGACTAAGGGCATTCAGAGCCTAGGGTTGCATCGCTGACCATCTTGGCTAATAGCCATTGATGGACCTATCGTCCATAAACTTATCTGGTTCTTTTTTGAACCCTGTTATACTTTTGGCCTTCACAGCATCCTTTGGTAATGAGTTCCACAGATTGACTATGCATCGTGTGAAGAAATATTTCCTTTTCTTTGTTTTAAATCTGCTGCCTATTAATTTCATTGGGTGACCCCTTGTTCTTGTATTATGTGAAGAAATAAATAACACTTCCTTATTCACTGTCTCCACACCATTCATGATTTTATAGACCTCTATCATATCCCCTTAGATGTTTCTTTTCCAAACTGAAAAGTCCCTGTATTTTTAATCTTTCCTCATAGAGAAGCTGTTCCATAATCATTTTTGTTTTCTTTCTGTGTACCTTTTCCAATTCTAATGTATCTTTTTAAAGAGGGGGCTACCAAAACTATGCATAGTATTCAAAGTGTGAGCGTATCATGGATTTAGATAGAGATGATATGATATTTTCTCTCTTATTATCTATCCCTTTCCTAATGGTTCCCAACATTCTGTTAGCTTTTTTGACTGTCGCTGAACATTAAGCAAATGTTTTCAGAGAACTACCAACAATGATTCCAAGATCTCTTGCTTGACTGGTATCAGCTAATTTAGTCCCCATCATTTTGTATGTATAGTTGGTATGTATTACTTTGCATTTATCAAGATGGAATTTCATCTACCATTCTGTTGCCCAGTCACCCAGTTTTGTGAGATCCCTTTGTAACTCTTTGCAGTCTGCTTTGGACCTAACTGTCTTGCAAATTTTGCCTCTTCACAGTTTACCCCTTTTTCTAGATCATTTATGAACATGTAGTACAGCACTGGTCCCAGTCCAGATCCCTGAGGGACATCACTATTTATTTCTATCCTCTCTGCAGTCTGAAAATTGATCATTTAATCCTACCCTTTGTTTTCTGTCTTTTAACCAGTTACTGATCCATCAGAGGACCTTCCCTTTTATCCCATGACTGTTTACTTTGCGTAAAAGCCTTTGGTGAGGGAATTTGTCAAAGGTTTTCTGAAAGTCCAAGTATGCTATATCCACTGGATCACCCTTGTCCCATGTTTATTGACCACCTCAAAGAATTCTAATAGATTGGTGAGGTATGATTTCCATTTACAAAAGCCAAGTTGACTCTTCCCCAACAAATCGTTTTCATCTGTGTCTGATCATTCTGTTCTTTACTATAGTTTCAACCAATCTGCCTGGTACTGAAGTTAGGCTTACTGGCCTGTAATTGCCAGGATCGCCTCTGGAGCCTTTAAAACAAATTGGTGTCACATTAGCTATCCTCCAATCATCTGGTACTGAAGCTGATTTAAATGTTTTACATATCACAATGGTACTGCAATTTCATATTGGAGTTCCTTCAGAACTCTTGAGTGAATTCCACTTGGTTCTGGTGACTTATTATTGTTTAATTTATTAATTTGTTCCAAAACTTCATCTATTGACACCTCAATCTGGGACAGTTCCTCAGATCTGTCACCTAAAAAGAATGGCTCAGGTGTGGGAACCTCCCTCACATCCTCTAGAGTGAAGACTGACAAAAAGAATTTGTTATCTTATCCACAATGGCCTTATCTTCCTTGAGTGCTCCTTTAGCACCTCGATCATCCAGTGGCCCCACTGATTGTTTGGCAAGCTTCTTGCTTCTGATGTACTTATTTTGTTTTTGCTGTTGGTTTTTGAGTCTTTGGCTAGTTACTCTTCAGATTCTTTTTTGGCCTGCCTAATTATACGTTTACACTTCACTTGCCAGAGTTTATGCTCCTTTTTATTTTTATCAATTCGATTTTACTTCTAATTTTTAAAGGATGCCTCTAACCCCTTCTTTGCTTTGTTGGTTAGCTATGGTGGCACTTTTTTGGTCATCTTACAAAATGGGGTATATATTTAATTTGAGCCTCTATTATGGCATTTTTAGAAAGTTTCCATGCAGCTTGCAGGCATTTCACTTTTGTGACTGTTCCTTTTCATTTCCATTAAACTAGCTTCCTCATTTTTGTGTAGTTCCCCTTTGTGAAGTTAAATGCTACTGTGGTAGGCATCTTTGGTTTTTCCTGCCAGAAGGATAATAAACTTAATTATATTATGGTTGCTATTATCCAATGATTCAGCTATATTCATCTCTTGGACCAGATCCTGTGCTCCACTTAAAACAAATCAAGAATTGCCTCTCCTCTTGTAGGCTTTGGAATCTAGCTGCTCCAAGAAGCAGTTGTTTAGTGTGTTAAGAAACTTTATCTCTGCATCCTGTCCTGAGGTGATATGTACCTAGTCAACATAAGGATAATTGAAATCCCCCATTAATTATTTATTCATTATTAATTATTAATTATTATTATTATTATTATTGAGTTTTCTATATTTACAGCCTCTCTAATCTCTTGGAGCATTTCACAGTCACCATCACTCTCCAGTAATATAACCTTACTGCTATATTCTTATTATTCAAGCATGAAATTTCTATCCATAGAGAGTGTATGGTTCAGACAGGGGAGACAATGCTTGGGTGTGCAGAGAGCCTGTGTAGAGTATCTATTCTGTGAGTTCCAGTGTGCAGTGCACTCTATTTGCCTAAGCCATATCTCACCATCTACACTGCTATTTATACCTGTGAGGAGCTAGGCCATAAGTAAGTGTAGACTATCTTAGACTGCCAGCCCTTGGGGGCAGGGACTATGACCTCCTGTATTCCAATGACAATGTGGTGTGAGCAGTACATAATTGAGGAGGAGGTTTGGAAGGATGGAAAGGAACACAGAGGCCAGGGAGAGTGAAGCCATTAGTGGAAGAGCAGTAAGTCAGCGGGCCTGGGGGAAGGGGGCAAACAACCAACCAGCAGGCTGAAAATAATGTCTGCAGTTCAGAGTGGCAACAGTAGACCGGTGTCCAACAGCTATGAAGTACGGGAGGCAGCCCCAACTTGACTACTCCCAGACCTGTTCCTAGATGTTGCTGTGAAGGTTGGTGTAGTTTTGCCTGCTCCTGGGGGCTGGCTATGCAAAGTGGGAGCTCCTGCTCTGCCTCCCTCACTTCATGTGGTTGGAAGCGGGGAGGCCAGTTCAGATTAGGGCCACCGGAGCCAGGGACCCCTAATGGAGAGGATTCTCCTTGCCCCAGTTTCTAGCTGTTGCTGGGGAAGTCTCAGTTTTCCCAGAAGCTCTCTCCAATCACAGGACAGGGGTGGACAGGAATGGCACTGAGGCCTGGAGCCTGTAGAGCAATGTGCCCACATCGGAAAGATGCTCCTCCTAATTCTATCAAGGTGCAGTCAAGGGGTGTCAGGTGGGCATCTCAGTGGCCTGCTGCCAATGAAGTAACAAATAATATCAAGCCTAGCCCCATCTTAGCTGTAATAGTTCATATCAAGAGCAGATTGCTAACTCCTAACACATTTAGAGCCTTGGGTTAAAATACCTAAATATTCTGGCACCGTGGGACTAAAAATATAATAATGTGTGTGAGATGGGTTACTATATTGATAAATGCCCTTAATTCAGCAGTATGAGGTTTAAATTATAGATTCCTGCTGTGCTTGTATGGCTATAATGTTCCTTTCTTATAGCTATACAAGTGATTCTTAGTGACAAAGATTCATCTGATGACTGGCTTCTTGAGTGTTAGGGTGGAGAAGCTATGGGAGATCTATGGAGTGTTTAATGATGCGTGTGTACGCTAGAGAGAATGTGTAATTTGCTGGGAGAGATGATAAAGGAAAGAAAGCCCTGATGATGCCTTTCTGTTCTTTTTTCAGGGACAGAAGGGGGAGTAAGATGCTCTTGATTCATTCCCCCTGCCCTTGTTCCTTTCCCTCCTTCCTAGGAGCCATTTTCAAAATGCTTTCTTAAGTAGGAATGCTATTGTAGCTATATTTGCATTTACTGCAACCTGTGTTTCAATCATGGGAGCCTAACACTTAAAAATCTGGCTCTGAGCCTTTTTTAATATCTGGGCCCACTGGTCTAAGACTGAGGCATGGTTTACTGTGATCAGTGCTAACGTTTGGAACACTATTGGTAATAATGTTTGCAAGCAATGCATGAGATTTCAACTGTACCTATTTCAATATCATCACAATGCAATTAATACTATCCATGCAAATTTGTTTTACTTTCGTTGGGGTTCAGTTAGAGATGGGCTTAGCACACTCCAAATTATTCATGTACTTCTAAACACTGTGGATGAAATTCACAAGGGGCACTTTGGCACCCTGCCACCCAGTGGAATTCACAATGCAGTTAAGCACCCAAGCTCCTTATACAATGCCTGGAGACAGTGAGGCGCCTAAAAAAGCAATTCACAAAAGCCTGTAAGTTGAGTGGGGAGTTTCCTAAACTAGCCAGTAGGAAGAGGCATGTGACTTAAGCCCCACTCTTCAAAGGGAATTAAATGTAGGCTAGAAGGAGATGCCGATCTTCATTCAGGATTCACAGGTGTGAACTTACCCTGGAATTAGACATCTGAGCCAGGTCAGTCCTTTTTCAAGAAAAACTGAGGAAAAAAACTAAACTTTTAGCTCAGTAGTCAGGGCACTCACCCAGGGCGCAAGAGACCTAGGTTCAATTTTCCTCCCCCATCCAAGAGAATGGGCCACATCCCTGGATAATGCTCTAACCACTCAGCTATGGGGTAATTCCAGGCCAAGAGTCTCTCAATCTTTCCTGATGAATCTGTTCAACTTTGTAAAAATAATTAAATATTCACTTGAGCAGAGGGACCAGAATCTGGGTCTCCCACATGAGTACCCTAACAACCACAGGAATATAGAGTCATTCTCACTTTCTCTTTGGCCCAATGACTATTTAATTATTTACATACAGTTCCTTAGGGACTTCAGGCACATTTTGTATCTCCCCCATGCTCAAGATATTATATTTTTGAGAAATGTCAGGGGAATATACATTTAAGAGAGACTAAAGAGAAATATTTAAAAGGACTCAATTTAGAATAAAGACTGCATCTGCCATTCTAGCAGTAATAGGCGAAAAAGTAATAAATTAATGTTATGGCATAGTTAATTATGTTATGGTCGTTCAATAGCTCTCTTTGTTTATAATATATTTTATTTCTCTCTTGATTCATAATTGATGCACAGACCTCCTTTTCTGATAGCCTTAATAAAGTTTTTGAATATTTTTCCTTCCATGTCCGTTCTCAACATTGCTATTGGTTCACCTCAGACATATGGAGTGATTGATGGACTAACTAACTGTTTTAAAGAGTTCACTGTTGTGTGATAGCAAACTTCACTATGAACCCAAAGCTTAGATTGTTCTAAAAGGCTTGTTATTACAGCTACCATAATAATAAAATGACTACTCAAATGTATGAGCAGTGAAACTTTTTGAACAAAGGAATAGTGCTAATAATAATCCATTCACTTCAATGGCATCTTTCATAGGTTCATAGAGTTTAAGGCCAGAAGAAGCCGTTTCATCATCTAGTGTGACCACTGTGAATCAATCATATTGTATAAACTGAGATGATCTCATCTATGGGTGTGACACATTATTGAGTCTTACAGTCACTGACCTGTTCCGCAGACAAAGCTCTTGGCAGTTGTCATTCCCATACCTCTCACACACGCTAATTACAATGATTTTAAGTGCAATTGGGAAAGGCTCAAACAATTTTCCAGTCTTCTCAAGAATATTATAATGAAAAAGAATAAATCTATTAAGTAACCTAGAAGACAATGAATAATAGTTGCTGCTTTGATCACTGCCAAGTTATCCAAGCTAACCGAAGGAGGAATTTTATCTTAGGCTGTCATTGCTCCTTCCCAGATACATTTGCAACTGAAAACTTAAAAGAAAAATTAATTAAACTGAAATCAGCAGACAAATTAGAAAGACTCAGTGAATTCATTGGATCAGTTGACAAGGCTAGTTCTCAAGTAAGCATCAAACACAAGATAATGAAGAAATCTATTTCTCCCAAAGATCTTCACTTTAAGACTCCTGTGACATAGAAAAAAACACTAATTGGTGTTTTCCTAAGCATTTATGCCTAATTTCAACATGATATATACAAAAAATATTGGTGCATCTTGCCAGAGAGTTCTATGAAGGAGCAGTTTCTCAAGACACAGAGCAAACCTGGATATGGCAAGGGCTTACCCCAGGCAAAGTGACCCTTCAACATAGTCTGTGTTTTGTAAACAGTTAATTCATTGAAAGAAAGCCAACAGTAAAGTCAACAGGACACCCACACAAGCACTGTATTAACGTTCAGAGGATGAAACAAAACTTGTACCTTCTGTGCTGAAGTAACAAGTATGAGCAACCTTGACTTCTGCTCCCCCCACCCCTTTTTCCCCACACAACACACCTACTACCATCCCAAACACTGCTCCCTCCTTATCTCCAGCTCAAGGAGTTCCCTCCTAGCTCTTCAACCCCTGCCCTGTATCCGTAAGACCCACACTATGAGAGAGACACCCCAGTGGGCCGATTTCCTCCTGTTCCTGCTTGCTTTCCATGGCTGCTGCCTGTTTACCTATTACTCTGCTATGTTCCTAGCTCCATTTGGGTTCCCACTCCAGTCTGCCTGTTTTCTGGCTGAAGAGAACCACTGCTGGGAAGATGGGTTGAGCCAGAAGCACAGACCAACAGCAAGGAGGGAATTTCTGGCAACAGGGAAGAGGCTTATGGGGTTAGAATCCGAAGCAGATCTAAGCAGCCAGAAAACTTTGTAGAAAAATCAAATAGAAGGACCTAACCCAAGCAGGATACATTTTGGTCTAAATTGAAATATGAAAATGAAGAGAGAAAGATGGTACTTTATGGTACTAGACTGTGATTTGGGATACTCAAGTTTAATCCTCTGCTCTGCCACAAACTGTGTGTGACCTTGGTCAAGTCACTTAGCTTCTCTGTTCCCCATCAGTAAAATAGGGATTTCCCTATCTTACAGGAGTGTTGGGAGGATAAATACATTAAAATTGTGAGGTACATCCTAATTTCATTCCTTTACGACTAATCCCCCCTCACACACACACACACACACACACACACCACCCTGCACAATTTTGCAACCACCTTGCTGTTTAAACCTTCAAAATCTGCATACTGCTATTGTTTCCTCCATCTTTACCCTTCCTTTAATTTATCATTTAATTCAGCTACTGTGCACATATTAACTCTTAGTCTTTCCTATTAAATCAGTTCTTTCAATCCCTAATTCACTTTAATTGGTATTTCCTTGAATTCCTTTCAGTCTCTCAGTGTTTGGGCAAGCAAGTGCCCAGAAGTGTACACAAGATGTATGTGTATATGAGGGTATTAACTGGCCAACCATAACCAGCAGGCAGCTAGGCAAGAGGGCTTAGCCCCTCTCAAACCTCTCTCTGCACAGGGGTGTCGTGTTGTTGAAGTGGTCCAGAGAATTGCTCCAGCACTTGAAATGCAGGACAGAGCTATGCTCCAGCTTTTCAGAAATAGCCACAGCGTTCTCCCCGCCTGCCAGCGCCACTCTGCTCCCAGCCCTCCCATGCACACATGCTCACCCACTGACACAGCTTAGGACATATAGTCTCTGCCCAGCTGGCTCCAAGTGCAGTGCACTGCAGCTCCCACTAGGAGCTAGGAGGAAGGCCAGAGCTACACACACACACACACACACACACACACACACACAGAGGAAGCAGCGGAGTGTGCAAGCTGGGTTGGATTTGTCTGTGTCAGCAGCACCTGCCAGGGCAGACTCTAGTGGTTAGAGCACTTGCCTGAACCTGGATTCAGTTCTCTGTGCTACCATAGGCCCTTTTTTTTTTCTGGTGAACCTTGGGCAAGCCACTTAGTCTCTATGTTACCCATCTGTAAAATGGTGGTAATAGTACTTCCCTAACTCATGACTGTAGGGTGAATACATGAAAGATCACGAGGCACTCAAATACTGTGGCAATGAGGCCACATACTTCTATCTACTTCTCTTACTTATCATAGGTAACTCGGTTCAAGTCAACAGGGTTGCTCCTGCTTGACATAGATTTGTCTGAGATCAGGATCTAGCACTATAGATTTTGGGTGGCCATTGTAGGAATGCTATGTGGGGTAGGGGAAACATAACCACGAACAATTAACAACCTGGATTTCTACAGAAAACAATCTTGCCAAATAAACTTGATTGCTTTTTTGGGGGTAGATTTACATAATGAGTAGGCAAAAGGGATGCAGTGGCTGTAATATATTTGCATCTTAATAAAGCATCTGATACTGTAGTTGAAAAATTAATTAAAATTGGCTTGGCTTGGAACACTGTCATGTGACTGTAAACTGGCTGAATGGCCACAAACAAAGGCTAAGGGCCAAATTGACTACAGGTTTAGATGGGTACAACTCTGACAAAGTCAATGGAATAAGTGCCCACCTACATCAGTGGTCCAGTGTGTTAAACTGTGGGGAAATGTCTAATGAGGTACCACAGGGTAGGTGTTAGGTTCTGTCCTGCTTAATACTTAATTATGATCTGGAAGAAGTGGGTAAGCAACATGTTCATGAAATTTGTGTGTGATGCAACGTGGGATCCACACACTAGTGAGGACAGAAAAATACAAAGGGACAGAGAGAGATTAGCAACTTGAACAGACCAAAGTAGCTTCAACCTGGCAAAATGCAAGCTGATGAATCTGGGAACCAATATTCTGAAGTACACAAATTCAGTGGGAGGGAGGGACCTGGAAAATAGTAATGTTGAAAGAGACACGGAGGATTAGTGGAGAGCAGATTGGGCACACATTTGCAACACATCATTGGAGTAAACAGGTCCTCGTCATACAGAATAATCCATAGGTGTCTGATGAAAATATTATTTATTTTAATACATAAAAATAATTTGGGGTCCGTTCAAAAGCATCTGGTGCGGACCACCTCTTGACTTCCCTTGGTCTGGTCCATCACTAAGTATCTTAAGACTTATGATGTGCTTAGTATAAAGGAAAGGATGTTCTTCCAAAAAAAGTGAATTTCTCATCTTACATCACAAAGGACTATAGGTTTCCTGAATATATCACTAGAATTGCATCTCTGTTTCAATAATCTCCTTGCCATCTCTCTAAAGCAGATGTGGGCAAACTATGGCCCGTGGGACCCTCAGCCTCTCCTCGTAAGTCATGTCCCCCAGCTCGCTAATCATTTTTGTTGCCCTCCACTGGACTCTCTCCAGCATGTCCACGTCCCTTCTATAGTGGAGGGACCAAAACTGGTCACAGTACTCCAGATGAGGCCTCACCAATGTCGAACAGAGGGGATCACATCCCTCGATCTGCTGGCAATGCCCCTACTTATACAGCCCAAAATGCCATTGGCCTTCTTGGCAACAACGGCACACTGTTGACTCATATCCAGCTTCTCGTCCACTGTAACCCCTAGGTCCTTTTTTGCGGAACTGCTGCCTAGCCATTCGGTCCCTTGTCTTCCATCCTAAGTGCAGGACTCTGCACTTGTCTTTGTTGAACCTCATCAGATTTCTTTTGGCCCAATCCTCTAATTTGTCTAGGTCCTTCTGTATCCTGTCGCTACCCTGCAGCGATTTACCACTCCTCCCAGTTTAGTGTCATCTGCAAACTTGCTGAGGATGCAGTCCACACCATCCTCCAGATCATTAATGAAGACATTGAACAAAACCGGCCCCAGGTCCAACCCTTGGGGCACTCCGCTTGATACCAGCTGCCAACTACACATGGAGCCATTGATCACTACCCACTGAGCCCGACGATTTAGCCAGCTTTCTATCCACCTTATAGTCCATTCATCCAGCCCATACTACTTTAACTTGCTGGCAAGAATACTATGGAAGACCATATCAAAAGCTTTGCTAAAGTCAAGGAACAACACATCCACTGCTTTCCCCTCATCCACAGGGCCAGTTATCTCATCATAGAAGGCAATTAGATTAGTCAGGCATGACTTGCCCTTGGTGAATCCATGCTGACTGTTCCTGATCACTTTCCTCTCCTCTAAGTGCTTCAGAATTCCATGATTTTTCCAGGAATTGAGGTGAGGCTGACTGGCCTGTACTTCCCCAGATCCTCCTCCTTCCCCTTTTTAAAGATGGGCACTACATTAGCATTTTTCCAGTCGCCCAGGACCTCCCCCGATCGCCATGAGTTTTCAAAGATAATGGCCAATGGCTCTGCAATCACATCCGCCAACTCTTTTAGCATCCTCAGATACAGCACATCTGGCCCTATGGACTTGTGCCCGTCCAGCTTTTCTAAATAGTCCTGAACCACTTCTTTCTCCACAGAGAGCTGGTCAACTCCTCCTCATGCTGTGCTGCCCAGTGCAGTAGTCTGGGAGCTGACCTTGTTCATGATGACAGAGGCAAAAAAACCATTGAGTACATTAGCTTTTTCCACATCCTCTGTCACTAGGTTGCCTCCCTCATTCAGTAAGGGGCCCAAACTTTCCTTGACTTTCTTCTTGTTGCTAACATACCTGAAGAAACCCTTCTTGTTGCTATTAACATCTCTTGCTAGCTGCAACTCCAAGTGTGATTTGGCTTCCTGATTTCACTCCTGCATGCCTAAGATCAGCAAGGATTTCACTGTTAAACCAAGCTGGTCGCCTGCCATAGTTACTGTTCTTTCTACACATCAGGATGGTTTGTTCCTGTAACCTCAATAAGGGTTCTTTAAAATACAGCCAGCTCTCCTGGACTCCTTTCCCCCCTCATGTTATTCTCCCAGGGGATCCTGCCCATCAGTTCCCTGAGGGAGTCAAAGTCTGCTTTTCTGAAGTCCAGGGTCCGTATTCTGCTGCTCTCCTTTCTTCCTTGTATCAGGATCCTAAACTCGACCATCTCATGGTCGCTGCCTCCCAGGTACCCATCCCCTACTAATTCTTCCTGATTTGTGACCAGCAGGTCAAGAAAAGTTCTGCCCCTACTTGGTTCCTCCACCACTCGCACCAGGAAATTGTTCCCTACACTTTTCCAATCAGATCATAATTCCTTGACTGTGCCAAGACTTCCAGTTCTCCCGGCTTGTTTCCCAGGCTCCCCTCTTGCGCTCGCCTGCTTGTGCTTCCTCCCGGTATCCCACTTCCCTACTTACCTCAGGGTTTTGGTCTCCTTCCCCCAGTGAACCTAGTTTAAAGCCCTCCTCATTAGGTTAGCTAGAAAGGTGACTAGTTTCAGTACTCTCTTTTTGTGCAACCATTTCATGAAACAGTTTCACTCAGTGTAATCCACACACCTCCTGGGTGTGTTCTGTCCCCTCTAGTGTGTGGGTTACGATAGTTTCACTGTTCCAAGCCTCTGATTTCATGAAAAAGTTATTAGTTTGGTCTGTGTGCAGTACAAGATTCCCTATAATACCCTGACAGTACCTTAACCCAGACTTAGAGCCACTATATATAAAGAGGTAGAATACAAACAGCAGGAGGAGGCCTCCTGAGGCTATACAGAGAGAATTTGTATTTAATGAATGCAGGTTTTGTCTCTAAATCCTTAGCCTGTGTTTTGAGACATTTGGCTAAAGTACCAATTAGTGATAACTGGAACCAGTGTTGTTTTTGTGACGTGAGCACCTGTCCACTACTAGAAACAAACTAGAATGCAAGCATTTATTCTCATAGGCCACTCATAGCTATCAGGTTTTTTTTAAAAACTCCAAACATGTCCATATAAAGATTATTTGAAACTACTTAGATTAGTTGAAATCTAAATAGTTGGGGGGAAATTAAGGATCAAAGATGTATCTAAATCTATATCTATTTAAATTCACTGTTTACCACTTAGACCCCAAACCTGCAGCTAAATCTGAAGAAACAAATCCTTGCACTCATTGATTTCCACATGTACACATGGGTCCAGTGATCTGGTTAAATCTAATTGCCAAATTGGGGGCTTATTTTTGTGCATCTACATTGGGCTTGGAGAAAAACTACCCCAGCTTGTCTGTAGACAGTTTCACTTTCTGGTTCTCCTGCATGCTGCTGCAGCATTTGAGCTACAAACACTTCAGGGAAATATCAAAATCAAAAGAAGAGAGAGAAAGAGCCTTTAATTAATATTTTCATAAGGTCCATTAAAAAGTTACTATTTGACTTTAAAAAAGCTGAACACAAAACCTAAGTTTTAGGCCTTTTAGCATTTACTGCACTTGCAAGTAACACAAGGAGCGGAGCAAATAATGAGGCAGGCCTCCAAGACCTCATATAGGTTTAAATAAAGTATAGCCAGTCATCTTTTATCAAGGAATTTTAAAAGCTGCTTTAAAAAGAGGCACCTCTAGTTCAGTGGAGCTGGGGCTGTCAGTATGTTTCAGATGTTTCTCTCCCAAGTTAAAGTGACACTTTCTATTTAAATTCTAAATCAGGAGGCCTTTAATATCCTACTATAGTTTTTTTTTCTTTCAGAAAAACATAAAAGTTTTAATAGGATGCCTGAGTCGAACCAGATTTTCAAACTTTACCGCTGTTCTGATTCAAACACAAAATTTTTCTGCCCTTAACCGGAAAAACTATTAGCACAGGACATTAAATAATTGTGTAAAAATAAACACCCACAAAAGATATGAAGGAGTTTGGGCTGGTTTTCTCATCTCAAGTCTTTTGCAATACGACAAGCATATTCTGCTCCCAAAAACACAACATAATATATGCACCATCACTTTCAGAAAAGTTCTTCATCTTTTTTTATAAACTGCTACCACACAAACATATAAAGATATTCTATAAATGTCAAGGTATTATCATTATGAGATATAATTATAATTTGTTTGGAGGTGCATGTTTTACC
Organism: Dermochelys coriacea; assembly: GCF_009764565.3. Lineage (NCBI taxonomy): Eukaryota > Metazoa > Chordata > Testudines > Dermochelyidae > Dermochelys > Dermochelys coriacea. The sequence continues at coordinate 333,428,092 of NC_050068.2, forward strand.
TTTTTTTTCCAAGTGGCTAATAATGGATATTTTTTTCTGGCAGCTTGAAAGTTTGGACACTCAAGGTAGCATTTTCAAAACTGTAGGATGGTTGGGAAAAAAAATGCATGTACAGATATTTCCACATGCAAGTCCCATCCTTGCAGGTCAAAAGCAGTTCAGTGAGGCTCTGATTCAGCATGATACTCATGCTCATGCCTAACTGTAAACTTGTGGGTAGCCCTATTCAAGTCAATGGAGTCTACTTCCCTACACAGGCAAGTGGGCATGAGTGAGAAATGGGTGGAGCCCGGACTGCATCCCAAAATGCAGCAGCTTGCACAGTAGAGCTGGTGCTTGGTGCAAAGGGGGAAGTAAACTGACGTTGGTATAGACCAGTTGCAGATTACTCATTCCCTGGAGCAATGGGAGAGGTAGGAAGAGAGTTCTGGTACTAAAAGTCACAATTTTCTTCTTGCTCTGCTTCTGGGCAGCACAGTTATGTGCTGCCCCCGATTGAAGGCAGATTACAAAACGACACTTTATCCTGATTTGTATAGCTGGGCTAGGCAATTCACTGAAAGGTAATGAAGACAAGGTCCCTACCCTACAGAATTTATAAATTAAACAGATAAACACACACACACAATGCCATAAAAGCAATGTGTTTGCATGGCAAATCGATGATTTATGTTTGGATTTTATTTTATCTATCTAGTTTGTTCATCCTTCCCAGTGGAGTGAACTAAGGGATCAAGTTAAAATAAGGACTAACAAATTCTCATCAATGAAAGCTGTTTGAAATGTCCTTTCCCGGATGCAAAAAAGGCCTGATCTCCTCACACCCTTAAAACTACTGAAGTCAATGAATTTAAACCAGTGTAAAGGGTGAGGAGAATCGCATTCAGCATGTTTCATCTTTTGGTTTACATAGTTCTTGGTTTTCAGTCTTGTATTTCTTTTACCTTGTTAATCTTAAGTTTAAAATATATAAATTTTAGGTTATATGTTCAGGTTAAACTGTTTTTCCCCTTCCCTCCCCTTACCCTACGCCTACTGTTCACAATTCTAAGAAAAAGAAATTAAGTAGACTTATGTCCAGCCCACAAAATACACTACTTAACAGCTGTGAGGATTCAATCAGATAACCCTGAATGTTATAATCACAATCGTAAGTTTAGTTTGGTGAGAAGCAGAATCCATTTTCTTAACATACGCCTCATGCATAAGGGTCTGAAAGAGACAGAAATGGCAGCACAATTTTTGCACAATGAACTATTTCTCATAGCAGAAAAATATGTAGGGAAAAAATATTTTTTAGTAAAAGATAGTTTTTAAATAAGAATTTTTATGGAGAGAGACCTGATTCTTATAACAATAAAAAAAAATCTGGGTGTGTATTTTTGTCCATTAACAGATGCTGTACCTTTAATTGCTGAAGGCATTTATCCATGCACAATGCACCCAGATTGTGCATCAATGGACCAATTTCCCAGAGAGTTTCAACGCTATGTTTTCCAATGTAAACTCTTTAAATCTTCCCCTCTTCATTCATTCTGCAAGTCTCTCTTTAATGTGGCTATTTTATTTTAAACACTGTTTAACTAATACTGGGATAAATCCTCACCACGTCTAAAAATGTCAAAACAACCGCATTGTTTAGGAGAGGTGGACAATTAGAATTATAGTCATCTTCCCTTTTTTTCATTTGTGCAGGTTATTTGCCATCTATCTTCAAATCCTATTTAAATATATATATTATACATGGTGAAGCAGGGAAGGAATCTTTGATCATAACTTCCTTTCACAGGCAAGAAAAGGCATAATAAAATATGAAACAGCAACAATTCAGAACTGTTTTTTCACTGGATTATAAAGCAGTCACCAGCATTTGCATTGGAAGGGCAGTATGATTAGGCACTGCTAGAACCAAATGCTATGAAGTAACATCACTAATCACGGCAGACTTCATATCATGTTTGTATCAGATGGTGACCATCTGCAACTTGAAAACTGACATTGCATTGCTTATTTATTAGCTTTGTTTACTGCATTACTGTCATCCGTTCTCACATATGCAATATTCCCCTGCAGATAAGGCAACATTTTTGCATTCCCCTTGGGCTTCCAGCTTGTTCTGTTCTTCACAGAAGCATAATTTCATTTCACCATGAAACAAAGTCCTTGATAATTCACCAGTCTTACAGAAGACCCTGCTGTACAACTGAAATTCACCAATAAAATCTTCCAGCAATAATAGTCTTCTACATTCTATTCCTCCAGGGATGCACAGAGAACTCTAGTACCTGAATAATAGAATGCAGCTCCCAGTAACAAAAAGTAAGTTAGAATGGACACTTTATTAAAGCACATAAAATATGTTTGCTCTGTCGAGGACAAATATTTTCTCCAAAGCTGCTACTATGTAGTAAGAATTTGGGTTCACAAATGGCTCATCATAATAGTTTTGGTTTGTTGCCCATATATAAGCCTTGGTTTCATTCAGATAGTTTATGACAGGAGCTGGGAATGGAAGACAGGGGATGGATCACTTGAAATTGCCCTGTTTAGTTCATTGTCTCTGAAGCATTTGGCACGGGCCACCGTCAGAGACAGGATCCTGGGCTAGATGGAACATTGGTCTGACCTAGTATGGCCATTCTTATGTTCTTATATATGCTGCAGGGAATCTTGAAAAACCAGAATTTGTTCATCTCCTAGGCAACAGCTCCATAAAGATGAAATGCTCAGTGAAAGGCAATAACATCTTACTTTTATATAGCACATCTCATCCTGAAGGATCATAAATGCTATATAAAATATTGAATGGGGGGAACAGATAATGCAACATTAAGGTTGCAAAGTTAAGCACTCAAAAGTCATGAAATGTAAAAAGTTGTGTTAATGTGTTACTTTACTGCTGCTTCCACTACAGCACATCTGATATTGTAAAATAAATTATTTTGCACACAACAAACACTGAGCCTGTGTATCACTGAGGCTAAGAGCTCCACAGGATTCAAGAAAGGAATCGGACATTTCTATTTATCTAGGTATTTATAAGCTTCTGCCTCATCAGCATAAGTGCTTCACAGTCTTTAGCAGATTTCATTCTCAAAACAACCCTCTTATGTAGGGAAATAATAGCCCCATTTTATGCATGGAAAGTTGAGGCACAGAGAGATGAAGTGACTTGCCCAAAGTTACACAGGACATTTCAGGCAGAGCTGTGAATTAAAGCCAGATCTCCTGAGTTCCAGTCATGTGCCTTAAACACAAAATTATCCTTCTTCCACACGTGTACATGGATAATTTAAAAAAATCCAGAGTAAAAAAAATACAAACATAATAGTAAATACTAAAACAAACAAACTAAATGAGTTTTGGAAAGACTATAAACTCACGTTCTGCAGGGTTTGAGCCAAACGCTAACTAATGGGAGAAACTTCCCTTAACTGCCTACTGCCAGGTTTCTTGCACCAATATTTGAAGCAACTGGTATTGGTCAGACTGCCAGTGAAATGACAGTGGATTACTTAGAGCACTGGTCTGATCCAGTCTGGCAATTCCTATTAAACGGGCCCCAGACATACCCGTGTATTATGTAGGTGCTGTCCATGTGAAACATGTGAATGGTCCCTTGAGCCTCCAAGCAGCCACACTTACTTTACAGGGACTCTAGCTTGTGGCCTTAAATCCTGAATCCACAATGGGTGGACTCTTGTATCTGCAGAGAAATTCACTATGAAATCAAGGAGGGGGTTCTGCCACACCGAGCTCATTAGGGCCTTAATTTGCACTCTGGCAAATTATACAGATTTTCATGACTATTACAATATCTAATCAGAAATGCTTGCTACATCAACCTTACCATGCCATGGTCTTTATGTTAGCTCTGAGCTACTGTTTAAAACAGATCGTTAAGCAGTGTATATTACTTTTTACTTTTATATGCCTAAGAAGAAAATTCTTGATTTACAAGAGAAGATATTTATCATGTCAATGCTCATTAAACTTTTATTGTTATTCTCCAAAAAACAGATTTTAGTTGAGAGACTGGTAAAAAAACATGATAGGTTGCATTTTACATATTGATTTATTCCATAATTTATGTCACACTGGTCTTTACAATAACTGGGCATGTTTAAAAGTCTACTGTCAACAACTGTCCACAGAGCAGACCAATCCTTGTCAATCCTAACTGCTGGGGGGGGGGGGACACTCTCTTAGTTACTGATAAAGCAAAATCAATAAGCCAGAGCAAACACGTAATTCACATTACACCCTGATTGACATCAAACTTTGGCAGCAGTAAGTAAGATAATTGTACTCAATACTGGCACTTCTCTGGTGCAGGTAACAGTTTGGGAAGAGTTTAAGATGCCACTTTAAATAGATTAGAGGTAACTGAAGATATTAAAAAATGGAAATGAATAGCCCAGAATGATGCAAAGTTCAGCGTGCTCACAAGTAAATGTGAATGCACCTTCAAGTCTTAGGACCTTGTTTGATAAAAGAAATAGGCAGTGGAACACATTATTGGGCACTCTGGAGGACAATAAATGGGCTTCACTAAAATAAAATGCTTTGGTTCATATTTGTGACTGTGGTCTCATTAGGCATGCATTTAAAATCATGTACTTTAGTCTACTAAGGTCATTATTTACACAGTGACATTTAAGTTGCATAGCATTTCCTGGTAATAAATGATTGAGGAGGATGAGAGGTGTTGACTCCAGCTGGTCATTAATACCCAGGAAATATCCTCTATGCTGTTGTCATTATTTTAAGGCGAAAATGGATTATGTGAGTGTATTCCATTTTAGAATACATAACAACCACAGTATAGAGGCTACGTCCCTGGTATGACTATAGATGAATGGATTCTTTTTATCTGTGATCTGGTTTCTGTTGTTATACAGAGCACATTTATAGAGACTGAATGTCCCTGTCAGTTTGCTTGCCTTATCTTTCAAAATTCTGTTAATTTTATCATTTGCCATATTCCTGCTCAAATGTGGAGTTACTTCCTTGTCCAGATCTACTAAATACTGCCAACTTGCTACCATTTAGCAGCAACCTAGTAGAACAGAACAATAGTATTACATACACTTGATAACCCAATACTTTTCTCTATTTTCTCCCTCAGAGACTGTCCCCTTCCTATACCTCTCACAACAGTTGTTCTCACATGGAATGTCTTCGTCTGTCTGTCTTCTTGGTTCATCTTCTGGAAGTAGACTATAAGGACAATCATTCTCAGAAGTTCCCCGCAGTTGAACTCATTCCTTCTAGCCAGACAAGAGTCAGGTAGAAAGAAAAGTGCTGTTGCTGTCTACTCAGATTGCACCCAGAATGGCAGTCTTTTTCTGGTAAATGATCACTAGTGAAATGGTAGATTACAGAGCTGGTTGAAACCTGAAAACCTATTTTTCACAGAAATTTTGAAGTGGGTTTTGTGTCAAAGTTGAACTATTTTTCCATTTGTAGAAAATGTCCCTTTTTCTACACTCTTCTGCAGGGTCAGAGCAGGGGCAAACCTGAGGCTAGGAGTAGCAGAGGAGTACTTAGGTTACAGGCCACTGTCAATATCAAGGGCCAAAATCAGCGTCAAGCAATAAGGAGCAAGAATGATCATGGCAGCTACAGAAGATCCACACATTGCTAGAACACTTCCTGAACATCCCCTTTAGGTTTATATATGGCAGGGAACCAAATCAGGAGCCAGGAGAATTACTGCCTGTCAGACTCCTTGAGAGGAGACAGCCCATGGTCTGTGCCCATAACAGCACATGGAGTGTAAATTGGTGGCAGCATAGACCTGTCAGCTACCTAGCAACTCCAGTGATCCAAGTTCTAGACTATGGGGTCTTAGATGAGAACTCTTGAAGTAGATGTCTGTATTACATATTGCCCTTACCAAATAATGGCTACACCATAAGAGGTGCTTGGCATCTGAAACGTCCATTAATTTTAATCCCCATTAACTTTCATGTGAGTTGAAGGAACAAAGTTTCTCTAAAGAATTTGCCAGACCATTTCAATTAGAAATGGAATCTTTACATTTTCCTTTTCATACCTATACATAAAGGAACCACAGGAGGTATATTCCAATCTGAATCCAAGGATCATTATGAAAATGGATTACTGTGTGTAAAGAAATGGGTGACCCTCGGTTTCTTTCTGTGTGTGCTGGCTCATAATGCCAAGCTATAATGAGAAGAGTTGTTGAGAAATATCTAATAAAGACAGCAAACACCACGCATTCCAACCCACAATTTTTATTTTTATGTATTTTCTTGTTGCAATCTATTATAATCTTCAGGTTCTGCAAAGCAAAAGTAGTGCTGTTGCAGAGATAGGAGCAGATAAGTAGCTTCAAAATCCAGATTTGCTATATCATAAAACCTTTATAAACTAAATACCATAATCCAATAAATAATATTGGATTTTTATGATTGGATTAATATTGGACTGCATATTATTCCAGTGAGCAGCTGCTCCTCGGCCCCCCATGCAAACACACAACGAGGGATTACAGAATCTGTGCTGTTGCTCACTGCTTATTTCCCTGCCCTTTCTGGTGGATTACATTGGATCATGGGGGGGGAGGGGGTCCCTTGGCTTCTAACTTTTCATCCCAGAGTCAAATCCTTGACTAAGTCAGTCAGTCAAAAAAAACTATTGTTTTTAGATGAATGACAATTCTCACTCTAACATTTTTTTTATTTTATTTTTTGCTTCTGTGGCCATAACTTTCTGCCATTCCTTACCACTGAATATCAGCCTGCCATCTTACAGTATGGCTATCGTATGTGAAAATGTAACAAAGCCCTTAGATATATGTAACTATATAAGTACTTTGGCATTCTTATAGTCGGTGTTCCATTAAGTTTATCATAGATACCCAGAGTGAGAAACTGAGTTTCTCATGTCACAGAACAAGGAAAAATAGACCTGGATAAGACCTGTTAGGCCAGAAAGTCCATTTCCTCTTAAAGTAATGTTAAGAATATAGTCTCCATTGCTTTGTTAACTCCTGTTTTCAAAGACTAAAATGATGGGACTTCTGAAATTCCCCTTGGAAGACTATTTCATAATGGAATAACTATTTTCGCCGACAGTCAGCCTAATACTTTCCCTTCATCTCATCCCATTACTGCTATCTATAGCTCTTTGGAAAATTCATGCTCAAACCCAGTAGTACTTTAATACATTCGCTGTTGTACTAATTTCAATGGAAAAAGCCATAGAGCATAAGTGAGAGTATCATAATCCCCTTTACCTAGTTATCCCTTCCTTTCCCCTTTGTTGTTGTTCCTGCTTTTAAACTTTTTATTTTTGTAGTACTTGTAAAGTAACTTTTCTTTTGTACTGAATGTATCTCTAGTCTTTTGTACAATAGTGGCCTAAGCATTTTAGTAGGTTAAGAACTATACTTGAATATTCGCAAAAAGAAAAGGAGGACTTATGGCACCTTAGAGACTAACAAATTTATTTGAGCATAAGCTTTCATGAGCTACAGCTCACTTCATCGGATGCATTCAGTGGAAAATACAGTGGGGAGATTTATATACACAGAGAACATGAAACAATGGGTTTTATCATACACACTGTAAGGAGAGAGATCACTTAAGATGAACTATTACCAGTGGGGCGGTGGGGAGGGGAAGGGAGGAACAAAACCTTTTGTAGTGATAATCAAGGTGGGACATTTCCAGCAGTAGACAAGAATGTCTGAGGAATAGTAGGGGGTGGGACGGGGAAATAACATGGGGAAATAGTTTTAGTTTGTGTAATGACCCATCCACTCCCAGTCTCTATTCAAGCCTAAGTTAATTGTATCCAGTTTGCAAATTAATTCCAATTAAGCAGTCTCTCGTTGGAGTCTGTTTTTGAAGTTTTTTTGTTGAAGGATAGCCACCCTCAGGTCTGTAATCAAGTGACCAGAGAGATTCAAGTGTTCTCCAACTGGTTTTTGAAAGTTATAATTCTTGACGTTTGATTTGTGTCCATTTATTCTTTTACGTAGAGACTGTCCAGTTTGACCAATGTACATGGCAGAGGGGCATTGCTGGCACATGATGGCATATATCACAATGGTAGATGTGCAGGTGAACAAGCCTCTGATACTGTGGCTGATGTGATTAGGCCCTATGATGGTGTCCCCTGAATAGATATGTCCACATACATCCGATGAAGTGAGCTGTAGCTCACGAAAGCTTATGCTCCAATAAATTTGTTAGTCTCTAAAGTGCCACAAGTACTCCTTTTCTTTTTGTGAATACAGACTAACATGGCTGCTACTCTGAAACCTATACTTGAATATTGATAGTACCAAATGGCAAAAGGCATTATGGGAGAAACAAGGTGGGTGAGGTCATATCTTGTATTGGACCAACTTCTCTTGGTGAGAGAAAAAACAGAAGTTGGTCCAGTACAAGATATGACCTCACCCACCTTGTCTCTCTAATACCCTGGGACAGACATTGCTACGACAACACTGCATACAAAGGCACTATTGGAAACACAAGCTGTTTAGCACGTATTGCGCTATTCTACATGTCAGGAGACCAAATGCAAGGTTTTCTCTCTGCATCGTCTGTTTCACAGTCTATACATACTATTCCAACAGATCAGAAAGAGCTAGATCATAACTTTACAACCTGTCCTAAACAAGGGGTGGCACTGCCCCAGGACCAGTCCAGAGAATTAATTGTTACTCAGAGTCACAGTTCATCCTCTGCTTCCCCTTTCCTCAGGGAAGTAGTGAAGTACTTCACCACTTTTTGAGGAGCAACTTACTCCCCGTGTGTTGGGCCATCCACTCTATGAAGCAAGCTAGGGCCGCTTCCCCTCTCCTCCTCTTCCCTGCATACTTGAGAAAGCAGTGTTAGACCCCATAGCCAGACCACGATCTGAGCACGGCTGCACAGGGAACTAAGGGTATGTCGACCGAGGGATAAAAAAACCTGCCGCTGGCCTGAGCCAACTGCTTCGGGCTCCAATCTCCAATTGAAGAATTGCTGTGTAGATGTTCGGGCCTGGGTTGGAGCCCGAACATCTACACAGCAATTTTTAGCCACACAGCCTGAGCCCTGCGAGCCCAAGACGGCCATAGCTGTGCCATAGGGCTTTTATCCGGTGTAAAGATACCGTAAGAGAGGTCTTCCTCCCATAGCATGGCCAACTCAGGACTGTGGCCATCTAGTCCAAAGGGAAGATGAAAATACAATAGCATCTCACCTGGCTGAGGTCGAGATCGATTTTCATGTCAAACATGAAATACAGCCAACGTGGTACAAAGGATATTTTGTGTCACCCCATTTGGTGTCTTATCGCTGTAGTTTCAACTGTGGAAATTTGCAGCTGAACTAAAGAGCATATTAGGTTTCCAGCAAGGTTTGGCACTGCGCATAAGACAGCATGCTGGCATGGAGCCGGCAGCAGACTATGTTTTACAACTAATGATATATATTACCATAGCCTTGACACTAAAAACACAGACCCAGTGCCAGTCATTCTGTTGCAGTCTAAATGCATATACATCTCAAGACAGTTTCCATTTATGCTGGCAGCCAAAATGTAGTGAATAAGGATGCTCCACTCTGATGATAAATAAAAGCAAAATATGGGATGTACCTATAAGGATTTGACAGACTGTGGCATATATTTTAAAATATAAGAGTACAACATAGAAATGCTGGCATTATTCAAAATGAAGACAAGATATTTACCAATTATATGCTATTTGCTAGGCCAGACAAGCAGGAGATGGGGGGGGGCACCAAAAACCTTCAATTCCCCTTAGTTTGCAAAAAATAAAGAATGTATAATCTCACACTTTGAATTTATTTTGTGCTTTTTCATCTGAAGATCTAAAGCACTCTTTACAAATGGGGTATCACTTTATAGATGAATCACAGAGAGGTGAAGTGACTTGTCCTGAGTCATACAAACCAATAACAGAACTAGGAACAGACACCTGGGGCCACATCCTCAGCCGGTTTCCTGACTCCCAGTCTGGTGACCCGTCCATTAGAAGACACTACCTTCCCTGACATCCATCCATTTACTTAGATGTTCCTCACCATGGTATCAGAGAACCTAGATGAACATGAAAAGGGGAAGGAAAACTACAAAACTCATTGTTTGTTTATGTATTTTTGTTTCTTTGTTGGGAACAACAGGGAAAGAAACAAACCCAAAAAGATTGGTTTACCCAAGGTATACCATTCCCACAGCTTAAAAACAGGTGTCAGCCCTATGAACTACACTTGTAGATAGAAAATTACAGAGGATGATACATCAGCGATGGAGAAAATATTAACCTTGAAGTTAAAAGGGAAAACCATAGAAACGTCCCCCTGATATAGCGTCTGCATTTTATGACATCATGAGAAAGTGCACAGGCAATCAGGCTGAACAATAATTGTCTTGTTGTTTCCTTGTGCTCCCATTTGTATTCATCTGTTGACTCTTGTCTTATACCTAGATTATAAACATTTTGTTTTAGGGGCCTTCTTTTTGTTTTTGAAAAAAGCCTAGCAAATGGGGTCCTCATCCATGAAGGTGCTACTCCAATACAAACAAACAAACAAATAATAGAAACAAAACTTGATAGCTACAATCTCAAAAGTGTTGCATGAAGTTTATTACACAATAACTACAAAAGCAAGAGACGCCTCTTTAAACACTTATTTCAACAAAAAAGCGGCAAGGGAAATTTATCAAGATAGTGAAATAAAATATTTCTCAGAACAAAGGATATAAAAATAGAAGGCAAAGCTCTAAAGAATCACTGAAAAAATAACTAGCAATGGTTACTGCACTTTGAGCCAAACACCTTCTTCAGCTTTTACACACTCCGACTAACATGAAAGAAAATTCCTGGCACAGACCGAGCACAATTCAGCTTTTTTCTTTCATTAGATTTTATTTATTTTCTTTGGGTTCAGCTACGTTTTTCTTGAGAAAGTACCTTATAAGTCACTGTTTCAAGAATAGAACCAAAGGTTTAGGGAAAATATATATATACAAAGATCAAAGATAAACACACTTCCTGCTTCCAATGTGACAGAATAGGCATGGTAAAAGAAAGAGTATAATTATTTTCACATATAGCAATAATGGGATGTTGTTTAGGAGGATTATACTGTTGATAGTGGCAGATAATTCCTAGCTAATATTCTAGAAAAGGAGGATCATTTTATGTTACTTAAATGTTATCTATCCACAGCAAGTGTCTGGGCGGCAGACACAGAACCGTCAGAACAAAACTAAGAATGTCCTAACCCAAAGGGGAATCTTTACCATCCTGATAAGAAAAGAGATTGGTAAGTGATGGTCTCATACTTGGAAACTGTTGTGGTGGTTTGTGCTTTAAGAATGACGTATTAAGGGAATGATCTCTGAAGATAATTGAAGGAGATTAAAAGCTTTTCTTGGCCTTTCTCCATAACCCTATAAATCAGGGAGTAGGCTGAGGACCTAAGTACAGTGTCTAAAATCTTCAAAAGTGATTGGTCATTTTGAATGCCTCAATTTTTGGGTGTCCAATTTGAGACACCTTAAAGAGCCCTGATTTTTAGGGAGCGGCTGCTCAGCACTTTCTGAAAATTAAGCCCATTTAAGGTGTTTCACACTGGGCAGCTTGAAATTGATGGTATCACCGTTGAAAATCCTGGTCAGTATGTGCATATACAGTATCACACAACAGCAATGCAACTCTAATACACCTACGTAGAAATTGCTGGATGAAGCAAAGGGTGGCAGATTGTGACTAGCAAATTTAGGCTGGGGAACCTGCAGCCATGATCCTGACTTCAGCTGGGTTTGCTGATCAGCTGTTTTCATAAGCCACAAACTCCAAATTCAGTAATGAGTTAATCATTTAAAGAAAAGGAGGCGACTTTAAGAATTCACTATGGCAATTACTCATTAATATTGAACAGAATTACAATTACCATGGGAACATCCAGCATAACTTGTGGGTGTGTAAGTGAAGGAAGCTTCGAGCAGTTTCAATTCAATTCAATTCAATTCATACTAAGCTTCAGTTCCCTCCAATTCATATTAATTAACGTGTCTGTATTCTTATTTTGCAAAATAATGCCAACTCTCATCAGACATGGGTTTTAAAGATGCTATGTTTTTGCCTGGATGAATGAATGCTCATTCAGTTTAGCCACTCAGAGCAACAAAAGGTCTGTGTTAGAATCTCATTTGAATCAGGTAACAGAATAATATTTCATCTGTCATGAACATAGGAGGAACAAAAAAAAATAAATTTAATGTTGGGGGGGAATTATGATGGGACTCTGCACCTTCCCCCGGCCTGCATGAGCGCACACATACACATGAAGAAAAAGAAGAAATACTCTGTTTTATTGTGTTATTCACACTAAAAGCAACGTCTAAATTGTATGAACAATGTGTGCTGAAGAGATGATGTGCATGTTTCATTTTCAAATTGGCTTTTCGCATACGGCCTGTAGGCATGTTTTCACTATAATTCTAATGTTATTCAAAAGGGACATGCTATACTAGAGATCTTATTTGCCAGGATTACCAAACTGGATAATACTTCATGAAAGTTCCACCTCACAACTAAAGTACTCTTTATGATGTGACCACCTCACACATACAGAAACACACCACAGTATTTATCATTAAATAGACCTTCGACAGGCCGCATGTGCATAATTTAATAAGCCACTATCAAATACACAGAAAGGTACTTCTTCCGGGGGGGGGGGGGGGAAGCAGAGGAATAGCCCCACACACACACAACCAGAACCCTTATCACTGCACTCCCAATGCCACTAACAAATTTACCGTTAAATCTAGGGACTGCTTGCTTCAGCAGTTCAGATGACCTGAAATGCCATGATAGGTTATGGTGAGAAAAGTGATCTTTCAGATTGTAAGGGTCTAGCCATGGAGGGACCAAAGTCAGGACTTTGAATTGCACTTGAAAGTGAATGGGAAGCCAGCAGACCAGGCTGACTTTCACAGTACAATTACTGCCTATTTCTCATGTTGCCTTCCTATAAGGAAGTTTTGTCAAGGCAAAAGCAGGACTGCAGCTTAAAAGCTTCACTTGTCTTGCAGCTCATTTATTAGAGTCCCACTTATAAATGTGCCCTTATTACCAGAGAAATAGCATATAAATAAAGGCCTTCCTCTGTTATTTTTAGATAGATTATTTTAGATATTTCCCTATCGTATTGGTAGAATACTATATGCCTTAATGGTATTCAATAAGCTCCCGCTGTTTTCAGAAACTTCATTAAGCTCATAAACTCCTCAAGTGGATTGAGAAACTAGTGCCTTACATTTCCTAATTTCCAAAGCTGTACAATGAATCATGCTCCATGCTCTTCCCTTTGTCCTCTCAATATCCCGCTTTGCCAACAGATCTCCATCTGTAGTTCCGTCTCCCCTATAGATCTCTTCACACAAACAAACATTCTTCTTTTTTTTAATCCAAACCTCAAAACACATTAGCTTGGTTTCCAAGCAGTCAATTGAGACATCATTTATCGTGAGTGAGAGAGGCAGAGGAGAATGCAGCTTCATGTCACACTTCTGCTGTCTTTGACTAATCTGCAAGCCGCCCACTTTAACGGCTCTTCATAAATAATTCAATTTTTAATTATGCTACAAGTCCCCTGACCTGAAGTGAAAGAGAGAGACAGGAGGGGGCCATAGAGGAAAAAGTGCAATAGTTGGATCTAACAGTGCCTGCAGCAGATGAGTTGTTCTCACTAAGTGCCTTTCCCTATGCAAGATGCACCTGCTTCCTCAATTTGGAAGTGTTTTTCTAATAAATTTGACAGGATTATCTGTGGGCTTAGAGATAGGGACATTAATTCTAGAGTCAATTTCCTTTCCATCTCTCCCCCTCCATACTAGAGGCCGTGTGTGTCTATGAGACATGTTATTGTTGGGGGTATCACATTTATCCACCCCATCCCTACCTAAAGTGGTCACCCCATGTTCACTATCTGCCTGACCACAATTAAAGCATAACCTAGTCATGGGAAATCCTGTGGGTACCACTTTCCTTCCCTCTTGGACAGCTGCTTTTTCACTTGGCAGTTATCAAGAGAAGTTAAAGTCTCCTTGAAGGTCATTGCCTGAAAGGGTGAGATATCCACAGGAAGGCAAGGAGTGCCAGTGGCTAACATTCATGCTGCTTCAGCAGCAAGCCATTAGCCCCATCCTGAAACACCTGCGCTCTACCAGAGAAAAAGTTCTGCGCTTCTCTTTGAGCCCAGGTCTCATTTTCTGCTGCATGCAGTGCTGTTGCCACATCAGTCGCCAGCTATGGAGATCTTTTTTTTTTTTAATCTAACTGCATCTGTCACACAAAAAGCTGGTCAAGGTAGATCTGACAGTGCATACACAGCTGAATGATCTCCTCCCACCTACAACTATATTTTAATTGCAATGAGGTCTCTCAATACACAGCAGAGCAGCTGCTCATTAGCACTAAAGCACAATCTCTGCAACTGCCGCTTCCCCAGCCATCCCCCATTCCAATCTCTTTACAATTACTCCTAAAGCACTGAAAATTAGAAATCCTGCCTGACCTTTGGGGTTAGATTTGTATTGTGAATATAGCCCTTAAAAAAAAAAAAAAAAAAAAAGAAGAAGCAAACAAACCAGATTGATTATGGCTCTGATTCAGGAAACCGCAGAGACCCATTCTGACTGGCAGCTATTGGGTCTGTCTTTATTCCTTGCTGAAATGATATTACTACATATTGATTTTAGACACAAAGCTCATGTTTTCAATTTGCTTAGCTTAGAATTGTTTTATGTAGCCTATATTGTTATATAGGCCAAAGCTCATACCATTGTCTGAGATTATCTACAGATTATGCCAAAAATGGGTCAAAGACATTTTATATACTATAATTAATAAAATAAAATAATTCCATCATATAATTAGTCATCAAAAAGGAGTAGGAGGATTTTTCTCTTCTTAAAAAAATACATAATAGTTTTAAGTCAAACAATTGGATTTTGTTGAGTTATTTTATTTCATTGAGCATTTTATCTAGATATTCCTCTGCAGTGCTGTGAACCAAAACAACACTATTTTAGTAAATAAGAACCAGAATCATAATTGACACATGTAATTCAATCTGTTATATAAAGTGTATATTCACTCCCCAACTCCACAATATCTGAGCACCTTGCAAGCTTGAATGTATTTATCCTCACAACACTCATGAAAAGGTAGGAACTGTTATTATACCCATTTTATAGATGGTAATCTGAGGCAGAGAGTAGATAAGGCCAGGTCTACACTAGGAGTGCTTTCCCAGTTTAGCTATACACCACCATATTACACTGCCAAAATGCTTCTAGTGTGACTGTAGCTTTTGCTGGTATATTTTATTCCAGCCTCATTGAGTAAAATAAGATATGCCAGCAAAAGTGCAATTTTGCTGGTATAACTGCATCTACATTAGGAGCTGTTGGCAGCACAGCTATGTCAATCAGGGATCACACCTCTGACCAACACAACTATGCCAGCAGAAATTTGTATGGCAGATCTGCTGTAAGTGACATGTCCAAGGTCATACAAAAAGTATGAGGCAGAACAGAGACTTGAACCCAGATCACCCAAATCCTAGATTAGGATCCTAACTACTGACCATCTTTCCCTCTTTGAGTGACCAATATCCCAGTCCTGTAAATCACTTTGCACACGTGAGTAGCCTCATTGACTTTCCTGGAACTATTCACATACACGAAGGTAGACCCACACTGGCGCAGCTGCATCTGGTGAAGATACTTTATGCCGACGGGAGCACGCTCTTCCCTCGGCATACTTACTCCATCTCCATGACAGGCAGAAGCTATGTCAGCGGGAGACCGTCTGCCACTGACATAGCGCTGGTGTGGACAGCACTGAGGTTGCTATAATTTGAATCACTCAGCGGCTGTCTTTTTCACATCCCTGAGCAACGCAAGTTAGATTGACTTAAACAGTAGTGTAGACCTGGTCTCAGTAACCCTAGCATTACCAGCACTGTACAAATCAGAGGAAGAAATTGGGCCCTGTTATCCAATGAAGAATGCAAGTAAACTGCCTCTCAAGTTAAAGGGAATTATTGTATCTTTGCTAGGGAAAGAACCAGGGCAACTGTTTCTGCACAACAAGGAGTTTGAATTTAGTACTCTATATGCCATTACTTTAATACAGAGTATGTACATTATACCTGTGATGGCGCACCCCATAAGGCTTTATGGAAGTGTGCTTATGAATATATACATGACATAACTGGAATATGTTTTATGCTACATATGCCATGTAATATATCTCTGTAAAGGTTATGATCTACTGAAATCTATCCTATTTGTATGCATGTGTCATTGTTGTATTCAAAGTTATGAATATTGGCTGCATACTTATTTGATTTTAAATAGCCTTAGTAAGGCATTTGGTTAGCTTCTTAGAAAGGAATTTGCAAGTTAAGTGCCCAATCAAGAAGCACTTAATGCACAATGGATCTTGGAAGGCTCCAATCCACATAAGGAATCTACATGAGGACATTCAAGGTAGCGTGTGGACAATGGCTGCTGACTGTAAAAACTGAGTCATGCATGGACATGTGACTTGCCCATGTGACTCCAAAACTCCATCTTGAAACTGGACTTTGCATCGGAGAGAGGAGGGGGTCTCCACCCATAAGAGAAAGTCTATTTAACCCCCTGGGAGACCCTTCCATTTTGTCTTCAGCTGGCTAAAGAGATAGCCTCTTCACCCCCAAGGATACCTGAAAGAAACTGGAACAAAGGACAGTAACTTCAGGAGGTGTGAGTGATTGCTGGACCCAGACAAGAAGGAGACTAGTCTGTAAAAGGAAGCTTACTGGAATTCCTCTGAGGGTGAGGTTTTTATCTGCATTCAGTTTTCTTACTGTATTAGACATAGACTTGCGTGTTCTGGGAGGGCAGGGAAAGAAGGGACAGGAGTAGTCTTGGCACATCAGTTGGCAGCCCCAAGGGGGTTTCTATGATACAACCCGTCACAATACCAACATACAAAAAGTAACTAGGGTCAAATCCTGAAGCATCTTCCCAGACCAATTTCCCCAATGGAGTCAATGTGAGATTTGCCAGATTAAGGACTTCTTCACTGGGTGCGACAAGTAGGAAGGTGGCGTGAATGTACTCTTTGCTCCTCCCACACATAATATTACACGTTTGAAACTTGGCCATAGAATTCCAGTCTGAGTTAAAATCTGTGATAGTAAATGAGTCTGAAATTTTACTCAGTGCCTTGTATTTTTACAGTGCTGCTCCAGTTAAGATTAAAACCAGCTTTCTGTTTAAAGCTCGACTCTTCTAAATGCTCTGAAATCTATATTGTTGCTTGGATTGCTTTGAAATTTGGTGTGGCTCACTGGGGTGTGAGGTTCTGATAGTGATCCAGATTTGGTGCCATTTCAGCAGCTAGGAATATAGTAGCTAGGAAAAAACAAAAACAAAGCACAGCTTTTCTTAAAGTTGCCAGATTTTGGCAACCTATTTTTTGTGCACAGAGATAAAACCAGGGCTCATATCATCACATCCCCCTGTCATGATCTGGGCCTGCCCCCAGCCCATCTACAGGGGGGTGATGCCCCCTTTCCCTACTCCAAGCCCATGTGAGCCAGGATCTGGGGAAGATTTTCCCCTCTGGGTGGAGAGTTTAAAATTGGAATGCTCAGTACATGTACCAAGAACACACTGCTGAGACTGGGGTGAGGAGCTGAGAACAGGTATGTCTCACACATGGAAACTCTCCACCTGTCATGCAGCGATTCAGAATCTCAGAACTATTGTTCAGGCTCCATTGGGTATTCTCTTTCATGAAAACAGCTCATTGAAATGAAAGAGCCACTTCATACCTCTGAACCTACAGCTTTGAAGTTTGAAACCCACCCTGTGCAGAAATCTGAATATGAACTGAGAATAAAACATTTGCGAAAAATCTGTCTCTGTCCAGGGTTGAGTTTTTGTTTTGTTTTTTGTTTTGTTTTGTTAATTTACTTTGGGGAAATGTAATCTGAGTACAGCAGAATATTGATGAGGCACTGAAACTGTTTTTGAAAAGAAGAATAAATTACACACATGAATGCTCATGGGGAGGGGAGGACTGATTGGGGATTAGGTAATAGGGGAAGAGGGGTTTGGGTCCGAAGTAAGGGGTGTGGATACTATGGGAGGGGGATAAATGGGAATGAGTGCTAGGGGAAGGAAGAGGAGTTGGGTGCTCAGGCAAGGGGAGGGAGCTGGAGAATATGAGGGGGAGCAGAGGAAGTTGAGGTTCACGGGTGGGGTGGATTTATCAGCCCTACTTACTCCTATTCCATGTGTGGATCTAAGGAAGCTCTACCCTTCTCTCTCTCTACCCACTGTGGGTTCTGGGGGACCCTGCTCCTCTTGGGCTGTCTGAGCCCCTCTCCCTACCCCTCTATGTGAGCTGACATCTGTAGCAGGGAAACTGAAGGTAACACAAATTTAAATATCTTAACTATTTATTTTTGGGATTTCAGATACACACCACCCCTATGGTGGGAGGAGTGGGATGGCCACTGTGTTGGGGGGGGGAGGGAGGAGTCCAAGTTTGGAAGACAGTCAGACTGGATGGACCTGGGGCATGGTTGGGGAAGCCTAGCTGAAGCAGGGGTAGGAGTCCAAGCTGGAGGTTGGTGGTGAGAGTGAGGGGCCTAGCTCAGCATGTATCTCGGGCTACACAACAAAGGTAGTGTGAGGCCCTCCAGTAAGGTGCTGCCTGTGATATGCATATGCAGCAGCATAGGGCAGGACACAGCAAGAAGCAAATTCATATTAATGACTTTTACAGAGCTAACTAATAGTTTAACAGGGTAGAAAGGGGGGTCGGAAATGTTGGTGGATGGGGCTACATGTTACAGGGAATGGTGAAGCAGGAGCTGGAAAAGGAGAGAGACAAACCAGTCTTCCCTCACACACTTTAAATTACTGTAACAACCATGTAATAAAACTATCAAGGTTTGGGCACCACAGACCACAAATGAGATTTTTCTTACCGGCCCTCTGAGCAACTACACATTAGAGAGCATGACCATTATCCACTATATCAAAATATACAGGAGGGGGATGAGGATTGACAAAACAACAGCAACCATGTGGCCTAGTGGAAAAGCCATTGGACAAGGACTATTTCTAGCTCCACCACTGGTCTGCTGGGTGACCTTGGGCAAGGTCTTCACCACTCTCTGCCTCAGTTTTTCATCTGTAAAATGGGGTTAATGATGTAAAGTTATATGATATCCACTGATGAAAAGCACTATATAAAAGGTCCTTTACTTATTACATAGCCATAGCAGGCAGTTGTAGTTCTCATCTGCTGAGTGACCATTAACTCCTACCAAAAAAAGTTCTCTCTTTAAAAAGCTAAGAAATTAAATGGCAAAAAGCTTCATCAACACAGAGTTAAGGTTGTCTGGTGATAGCTCACACCCTACCAGAATGTCGAGTTCAGCAAAATTCAAACTTCTGAAAACCAGGAAATTCAGAGTTAAGGTAAACACCCACACAACCCTATCTCTGACCACTTTGAATAATGCCCCAATATACCCATAACACACACCATTCTTGCCTTTTCATTTCAATGGACAGATAGAAACTGCACTTGCCCTACACTCAAAGATAGAACGTACTCCCCGACAAGAACACTATACTTGTAAAATTTAACCACTTCATACCCATTTACAACCCCTTCACAGAGGATACCACTGAAATCAATATTTCCTCTACATTAGTAAATCCAGACTGTTCTCATATCCTACCTTACTACTGACAATACCCATGACAAGAAGACCGCAGTGCCCTGCCACTGTCATAACCTACACAATTCTGTATTGAAATCATACAGACTGGAATCTCAAGGTACATACGCACTCCGGGTGGGGAAGGATTCATACCCAGATCGCCTCATATCACAATCACAGCTCTTCCAATATGCTCTAGCTTATTCCTCCACCATTCAATACAGCTCCACCTAATAGCGAACGGATGTGGAGCACATGCAGACAATTCCCAGGGGCTATTGCTATCTCAGGGGGTGTGGAGGGAGCAGAATTAAGGTGTTGTGGAAGTTTACCTCAACTCAGTATTTCCTGATTTTCAGAAGAGAGTTTTGCTGAACTCAATGTTCTGGAAGAACACAATATAATATAAAATAAGGGCCAGGTTATGGCCCAA
Organism: Dermochelys coriacea; assembly: GCF_009764565.3. Classification (NCBI taxonomy): domain Eukaryota; kingdom Metazoa; phylum Chordata; order Testudines; family Dermochelyidae; genus Dermochelys; species Dermochelys coriacea. The sequence continues at coordinate 333,448,324 of NC_050068.2, forward strand.
CATGGTTACCCATACAGGTGAGAAATAGGACCTGTAGTGCCCTAGATTCCCCTGTATCAGCTGGCTATACCTTTAGTAATAGCACAGAAGGAAACAGCCTCCAAGGGCTCACTATGTCTCCACCCGTTGCACCTGTGGCCAGAGAGTTGGTTGAGCCTTGGCTCTGCACCTCCCCATGCACCAGGCAGTACAGCTATGTGCTAAGTGTGCTAAGGGTAGTATGCTGCACCAGGTATAAGGCTGGCAGAATATGTTCCACCCCCTGCCCAGGGTGAGGGAAACCAGGAGGCAAATTGTAACTTTACAATCTGGTTCCTGGTCTGTTCTTGGGGTAACACAGTTATGCGCTGCCTCAAGCAAAGGGTTTAAGGCAAAGCCACAATTGACCCGAGTCATTTGCCAGAAGTTTATTTAGCCATCCTCAAAGGGACATTGAAATGGGAGCCCAATATTCAGGTTCTGTGCTTTTAGAATAAAATAACCAACTAAAAAGAGCAGAAATCCAACTGTGATTCTGTTATTGGTTACGAATTTAAACACTCTCCTGCAGTGTTTGCAATCCAAACACTGCAGCATGGTGCTTGCTAATAAATGCACAAGAAGCCAGTGAAATTGACCAGAACTAAAACTGTATTTTTAATAAGTATACTTCCCTTATCTAAAATAAAGGAAGTGCCAAGTGTAAATAAACCAAACAAATGCAGAAAAGGCATGGATTTTGTTTGCTTGCTTTTAAATCAGCTTGAAAAATATTGGCACAATAGGGTAGAGGCTGATTTCTTACACAAATGATTTTTAACTTGAAAAGTGGCCTCTGAAGTTAATTTTTAAATGAAAAATTTTCTAATGAAATAAGTTTCTTTGCACTTATATAATTAAGTAAAGGCTTTGATTTAATAAGTGAAGTTTGGCAAGAATTTAGCCCATTGGCCAAAAACGCAACATAGTGGCACCAAAATTGAGGCTGAAACTATAGGATAAAGTTCAAGTGCAATTTTTCATCCTAAGTTCATATTTTGTCTGTACTTGCAGAAGAGTGTTTGTATGGCAGCTGGACTAACACAGTAGCACCTGTGAAAGCCAACTGGATTAATAACAAACTGAATTAAAATGAACTTCTGTAATAGACCTTAATGGATCTGAGCTATTAGCCACAAAAAGGCTTCCCATCCCATAGCCCTTACTCCAGCAAAACTCCCTCTGATGTCAAAAGAGGCTTTTGCCTAAGTAAAGATGGTAGGATCTGGCCCCCAACTTTTTAAAAAGTTTATCAGCTAGATTGATAGATTAAGCCTTGTTGACTCAGAAGGATCTGATAACGCATATAGGTAAACAACATATTTTCAAGTTAACATGCATACCAAAAAGTGTGTTTACCAAATGATGTGTACTCACTAAGAAGCTATTACAGTTCATTGGGAAAATATTAATTCACAAATACATTCAGTGTGCCTAAGCCAGAAAATTCATTAGAGAGAGTAAACACCACACTTTCTCTAAAACAAACAAATGAAATAATACAGCTGAAATCCATGACTGCATGCCTGGCCTGGGAAAAACTCTATGCCCATATACAACCTGCCTGTTGCAAGACTGCTGGAAGTCAAACTGTTGAAGAAAAATAGATTTCTAAAGGTGCCCCTTCGCATGCCAATGCCCAGAATTCTTCTTCACCAGACAGTCACTCACAACTATGCCAGGGTCCAAGCAGCTCTGGGAATACAGTATATGGTTAGGTCAGGCTTGTAGGAACAATAAGTGCATTACTGTATGAGCTAGGATAGTGACAGGACTTCCCCACTTTTTGGCCTACATAGGTTTAAGCACCAATCTTGTAAGTAGCCCTGTGCTCACGTGAAGATCCATTTTGACTTCAATTCCAGGGGCCTCAGTGTGTTTTGGAAAAGTGTGTATTTTTTCATTTTAAACTTTTATATATCAATTCTTGAAGGTGAAAATATAAATCTGTATTGAATAAGGATGTGACAATGTGGAAAGGCAGGTTAATAGCAATTATCTTTAAAATAGTTAGAAATAAACTCAAACTTAAACATGACAGGGATCCAGCTTCCTCATTTAATCTAAACTTACCCTCAAAAAAATTTCGGCTGGATTCTTATCCTGTTTGAGCTGTGTGTTTAATCCTGCAAAACAGACAGAAATTGAGAAGGGGAACACGGTGCTGGTTACCTTTCTAAAAGATTCTTTCTAGCTCAACCAGAAGTCATGAGCTTGATTTGAAAATAACTGGGTGAAATTTCATATCCTCTGTTATACAGGGGTCAGACTAGATTGCCACAACAGCCCCTTCTGGTCCTAAAAAAACCCCAAAACTAAAAAAAGCCCCCAAACCTATGAACTTATGAGATTTGTCCATCAGTGAAACTGAATGCAAGATTTATGAATCTCTGCTCCTAATTGCAGCCTACAAGAAAACACAAATTCACCTCTGTAGCAGGAGAAAAAAAGAAAGACTGGGCTGAGTTCACATATAAAGGTCTAGTAATTAACTACTGAATTCTTTTCAGCAATATATAATGTGGCTTTCAAAACAGATTCGATAGCTCTTATGCTGCAACGACAGAAAGGCTCTCAAGTCAGGTGTGAGAGAACTGCTTGCTTGTTAACTGGATATCTAGCACAGCCATCCATTAACAATCTTAGCAAAGTACACCGTATCTTTCATTTTACGCTACAGGCAGGCATTTTCACAATGACAGCCTGGGAATAGTATATGGGAGTGTCTTACCTCTGTAGCTCAAAACTGCTTTTGCATTCTCACGTTGAACAAAATGCGTTATCAATAATTCAAATAACAGAGCCTGCTGAGCATTAACTTACAACCTGAACATTGAACAAGCACTGGAGTTTGGCACAATGGATTTACACTACATTAGCAACAGGATCACGTTTTAGTGAATTACAGTCACTTTACTTTAATCATATCTTCATAGTCTCTGATCAGGTGAACTTAAGGACCTAGGTAGTCAGCTATTCTAAAATGTAGAGCTGAACTGATATAAGAAGGGCTGTGACAGTTGAGCAATATAGGGTGGTCTTTAACAAGCAGAATGGTGACAATTTTCCCATCCATCCTTCCTTAGAGCAAAATAAAGTACAAAGAATTGTCATAAGTTGCTCTCCAACATGAGCAGTCTTGCACAGCAGCAATTTTCGTGAATGCTTGAGAAACCTGGCACATTGAATGGCTTTAGTTTATTAATATAGCTAAAATGCATGACATATTCAACACGTCTCACAAATCAGAATCAAAGAGTGAAAGTTCTGGTGATAGCATAAGGACATAGAGCAAAAAATGAAGAGAAACGAGTCCATCTGTGGTAAGCAAAGAAAGAGAAATTCTGAAAGCTAAAGATCGGAACTGAGATAAAAAGTGAAAAATAATTCTGGTATGGGCATAAGAAGGTTGACACTATTCTAGCCACCTTTGGCCAAGTATTTTCTAAGCCAGTGGTTCTCAACCAGGGGCTCGGGGCCCCCTGGGGTGCCGCGAGCAGGTTTCAGGGAGGCCGCCAAGCAGGACTAGTGTTAGACTTGCTAGGGCCCAGGGCAGAAAGCTGAAGCTTCATCGCCTGGGATTGAATCCCAGGGCTCTGAGTCCCACCACCCAGGACTGAAGCCAAAGCCTGAACAATGTAGCTTTGCTGGGCCTCTGTGGCGTGGGGCCCCGGGCAATTGCCCTTTTTGCAACCCCATAACGCCAGCCCTGGCTTTTATATGCAGAAAAGCAATTATTGTGGCACAGGTGGGCCGTGGAGTTTTTAATAGCATGTTGCTGGGGGTCTCAGAAAGAAAGGTTGAGAACCCCTGCTCTAAGTTGGACTCGGTGTTCCCATCAGGGGTTGCAATCCAAGGAAGCCAGTTAAAAGAAACTATAAAGATGGGGTTGTAAATATAGCGGTCTTAAAGATAAAAAAGGAACAACTTTCTTCATGAGCTGACAGAACATCTCCATTCAGATTTGGGCTATTTTGAGCCCTGGAATATGTTTTAATATATTTCTGGCAAAAGACAGACAAAAGTGCAACAAAGCATCATTTTACTACTAATTGTGTGCGGTACAGAATTTCAAGCAGAAGTGAAAGTGAATTGGAGGCCATCTTTGAATGTTTTCTTTAATAAAAAATAATAAACCTTGATGCATATAGGGCACCTACAAAGAGTATATGCACTGGCTCTTCTCAAGACTAGTAGAACTCTGATTCATCCCCAGAGCAGGTCCCTCATGCACCAAATGAGATGGCGGTCCTGTGGAAAAAAATAGTATGTGATTGTATAAAGACAGTATCATACATACATGGGGGCTGAATTAAGATTGTACAGACAACCTTAACTCTAGCATTTCCTAACTTTTGAGTGCTTGAATTTGCAACATTACTGTTCTTTTAAATGTAGTTTTATTTCTGTTATACACAGCCACACACAATTTTATTATATAAGTTTGGAATTCTTTTACCCTCCCTGCTTTATTTTATGTTCACAGACAAAAACTTTGTTTGATTGGGCACTTAATATTACATCAGTACACTCTCCACCCATATAAAATTCTGAAAGCAAAAAAAAAAAAAAAAAAAGAGAGAGAGAGAGAGAGTTACCTTTTCCGTAACTGGCGTTCATCGAGATGTGTTGCTCTTGTCCACGCGAGCGCCACTCCGGGAGGGCGCCAGAGCCGGTCACCTATGGATACTGCTAAGGGAAAAACTTCCAATGCCAGTGCATGTGGCGAGCACACACACCTAATACGGAATGGTCATGAGCAAGCACTCAAAGAAGAATATGAAGTTACTGGTAAAATCTCCAGCATTCCTTGCCACCTTCCCATTGCCTTCTCTGCCGTCCCTAACACAGGCCACCATGCCCATAAAGGATTCACTTCCACCTCCAAAACATACTGAAAGTGATATGCATTCCACCTTCATGGAACAACATTCTAATGCAAAACCTTAATAGCAATCCCATGTTCTTTTTTTTTTAAACCAGACACATTGACTGTCTCACTGTCCATTTGTTTGCAAAATTATTCTGCCTTAACAATACTGTGGTTGCTATTAAGGATTTATGACTGAAAAAACCCATAAATGCACATGGAGAATTTCCCGTCTAAAATGCAGATATTAAAAAAGAATTGTTTTGTTTAAATATCAGTTGTATACATCTCCAAACCCTAATGTAGAATTAAACGCTACTGTGGATTGCTAAATTACACCTCTTTCTAAATTAATTGGTCAGACTCTGAGTAAATTTATCAGAAATATAGTTGATTTCTGCTATTAAAAGTGTTCTTTCAGGGAAGGCTGGAGGTCCGAATAGTTTTCCTATTGAATGCTCTGCCAACATGATTGCCCCACTACTGATTCAAATCTCTAATAAAATTTCAGTGATAAGAACAGACACTCCAATCAATTGATTAGGCTGACATTGTTTCCTGTTCAAGAGAAGACTGACTTGTAGACTAGTTTAGCAATTATACAGAAGTATCTTTAGTAAAAGTAGATTTTAAAAGATATGTCTACACTGGAGCTGGAGGTATAATTTCTAGCTCAGGTAGGCATACACATCCTAGCTCTGAACAAGCAGCGTGCTAAAAATAGCAGTGTAGACATCGCAGAAGGAGGAGGGATGGATAGCCGCTCCCAATTACACACCTGGGTTTCAGATGGGATTGTACTTGGGGCAGATAGGCCATCCCTTCACCCGTGCAGTCATGGCTACACTACTATTTTTGAGTTAGTGCAGATACTTCTACCTAGGCTGAAATTATACCTTCAGCGTAGGCATACCCAGAATGTTGGATCTGAGATTAAGGATAAAATATTCAAAAGTGCCTTAGTGATTTAGAATTGCAGCGTAAGTCCCATTTTTCAAAAGTGATTTAAGAGCCTATGTCTCATAGAAAGTCAACGAGACTTAGGCTCTGAAGTCACTTGAAAAATAGGGCTTATGCACTTTTGAAAATTTTACTCTAGGGAAAAAATGTGTGTCTGCTCTCTTGAGTTGTGTGGTGGTGATGTACCAGATTCTCAGGAGAGGTGCCAGCACTGGACACTGTAGTGCCGGATTTCTGCTTTGTTCCTCCCCCTTCCTCCCTCCCCTTTGTTTCTTCCCCTCCCGACCTTTTGTTAACCTCATCCACTGATCAGGCTACAATCCATAATGCAAGTTGACATTTCCTCTGCTGTCATTCACCTTTGTGGTTTTATCCACACACCACACTGTTTTTGGGAGAGCATCATACTACTCTCTGTGACCACAAGCTCTGGTAAGATGGTGGGGAAATACCACAGTTTGCCCAAAAGGAAGATGTCAGAGCCAGCAAACGAAGTGAAGATTTAATAAGTGATGGTCTGAAAATTTACAGATAATTCACATTTAGTTCTAATTGTTTTAAGTTTTTTCAAAGGTTATTCAGTTATTCTAGCTGTTCCCTACTTATATGGTGCTGCCTCACTGCCAACACATATTTCATTCAATAAGTAGCTAACGATTGCAACTATGCAAGGCCAGATCTACATTCAGTCTGGTGGTTCAAAACCAAATCAGGGCTAAGGCTTGGGTTCCAATTCAAGATCAATGAAATCCTGCTGCACTCTCAAGATTTCAACCATGACAGAAATCACACATCAGCTGTTCTGACAAAATCTCTGCTAACTTGAGCACTCATCTTGCAAGAACAGCTGTTCTCATGAAATTTGGGCTGCGTCCAAATGGAAAAACAGGCCCATAAACCCCTGGAAGTTTTGGATCCAACTCCAAACTAGAGCTACAGGGACAGGTTCTAAGATCCAGGAATTCAAATACGAATTCCATCAATATTCTAGGCTTTTAGATTCTAGGCTCTGGTTTAGTCGATATTTAGTATGTATTAAACTGGCATCTACTCACGTTTTGAATGTGAAATTCCACTACAGAAATAGTGCAGTTAGTATTGTCTGACTCCAAGCACTGCCACTCTCCAGTTCTCCCTGGTTAAACACACACACACACACACACACACACACACACCCCTGAAGTAGTGTTAACAACCTGTCTGCGACAAACAAAAAGTCAATTCGCAAACATTCCAAGAGAGGTTGTAGACCCTTGCTAAGCAATATTACAAAGGCTTATGTTGGGGCTTTTTGTTTCTTGGTATTTTTGTCTTGGTTTAGTTTTTTGTGCACTTCTAGATGGAAATATTTTAAGAGTATTTTCTCCAAAATCAAAAAGAAAATCCATGCATTTAATCAAAAAATAACCTTGAAAATAAAATTTAAAAAGCTATGTGCCTTCTTGTAAGATATAGTATGTACCACAAAGGCCTTTGCATCTGATGTTATTTTTAGATCCTATTTTCTTGGGCCCTCCAAAGTCTTGTACAGGAGAACCAGAGGTGCTGGCAGCAGCATATTATCATCTCATTTTGTGTTTGTTCCAGGGCAGGTTGGCATGTGACTGGGAACTTTTATTACCTCACTTGGGGACTATAAAGGGAACATCTGTCTTCCATGCACAAAAACCATCAATGCTCTCTGCCTGAACCAGAGAGCCTGTGAAAATTGACAACTTGTCAAACTAATCAGATTGCCTGTGATTCTTGCTGCCATCTGATGTATTCTCACAGAGGGGACTTATCTGTTTCTATGGAAGTGAAAGTCCTTTTGCCAGCACTAATGCAAGTATTGTGCAACCCTCTCTTTGGAAGAATGGCTGTTCGATTCAGTTTCTTAGCATAGTCTCTCTCTCCCTCCTTTAAATTTCAAGTAATTATATTGTTAAAAAAAGGTTTCTGGATTGACAGACCTGAAGTCCTCTGTTTGTGCACATAATATTCTGATTATTAAGGTGGGTTTCCCAAATAATAATTATGACCAAAGGAAAACTTTGCTCTGTTCATTTATGTTTTCTAAAAACAAGCAGTACCAGTAAGTGGCTAATGTATCTGTACAACTGTCTTTGTCTGACACACAGCAGCCTTGATTTCAGTGGAATGTGAAGCAAGAAACCTGGGCACCTCCAAAATGAGATAGCTTCTCTAATGCCCCAGATTGCTAGTTTCTTCAACAATAGCCTCTTAACACTACTACTTGTCCCCCTGTGATTTACTTTACTAAATTCCCACAAATATATAACTAGCATATAAAACACAGCAGCCTGCTCATCTCAAAAAGGGAACATGTACACAGGTCTTTGACTCAATAACCTAATTCCTAACCCCATGGAAGGAGGCAGCACTGAACACAAAACTACATTTATGCTGCCAGCTGTTTTACAGATATAAGTCAGCCACATATGACCTTTTATGCATACATTTTATAGGCCACATCATCAGCTGGTATAAATCCACTTAGTTGCATTGGTTTAATTGGAGCTACACTGATTTACGTCAGTTGAAGATCGGTCACAGTTATATACCCGCAGAGCCTGATTGCATGCCGACAACAATTCAAGCTTTACTTAGACATATGGCTCAGAAACATAAGCTGTACTTGCTGCTTCAGCCACCAAGCAGCCATCTCTCATTGGTGCTGCCAATGAGACTGCAGCATAAACCTTTTTACTTTAATTAAACACCAGAACTGACAGGACTTCCAGCAAGATAGCTGCTCTCACAGAGACAAATTTTTGAAAAAGTACTGGAGAACACAATATCTTTGGAGACTTCCCAGAAGATCTGTATGCCAATAATTCCCCTTTTTACCAGAGTTATTTTGAATGCAAAGACTCTGCACTGAAGGAGGATTCAGCACAGTTTGTCTGTTGTTTAACATTTCCTTCTTAACTTCACTGCTTCTCTTGAATGGATATCGCACAAGGTAAAGCAGCACTTCCCCTGTTAGGTTGCTATCCAATTCCCTCATTCCCGCAAGGAGCTGTATCATTATCTCAGGAAGGGGCCTTCTGCAGAGAACCCATACCTTGCCTAGGCTGTTTGTACTCTCCCCAGTGTGAGAAGTGCCATCCAGCAGACTAACTCTGCCATTTTCATTGAGAACCTGTAATTACTTTCTACAAGCAACACTTCAATCTGTTTAACTGATTATAGGCCAAATACTCTAGATTGCACAAATCACAGAGAGAGCTCGGGAAATATCTTGTCAGGGTCATTGCACAATGGGAGAGACACTAGGTTAAAGGTGTTTGCATTGTCAGCACAGCATAATGCATTTCTGCAATTCAAACTGAGTGACTCTGAACAGTGATTTCAATTATTTAATCAGTGTTATTCTATTCTATCCTACAATGCACAGATTAATGTTCTCAGCTGATTTAGATTTTTTTTTTAAACTTCAGGTCCACAAACTGCCTTGGAACCATTATACAATTCTTACTAATATCAGCAAGGTGTGTGTGAGAAGTGATGACAGTATAGGAACCATGGAATTTAAAAAGGCTGGCTTCATTATCCTATACCATATCTGGCTAAAAGAAAAGGAGTACTTGTGGCACCTTAGAGACTAACAAATTTATTAGAGCATAAGCTTTCGTGAGCTACAGCTCACTTCATCGGATGCACCAAGCATACAAGGAATCAATTGACCAGCTACTGATATGCAGCTATTTCTGCAGTTGAACAAAGCAAAATTTCTGAACCACTGTTCAGAATGCTGATAATCACAATGCTACAGAACTATTTAGGACAGGAAGAGAAGAAAAAAATACGGTTATTCATTCAAAACTGCAAGAAGCATTAACAGTAGGTAAGCAGAATCTAATTTCCTAAATTCGAATTTGACCGTCTGAGTTGATTAATTCAGGTTACTAGAGTTTAAAAAAAAAAAAAAAACGGACTTGCAACAAGTGCCTGGGATCTTTAATCTGAAGGAAAGACGGCACCTCCAATACACCGCTCTCCCTTCCTCTCTACAATGGTGCCACAGAATTGGTTCTATAGTGATGCAGAAAGACAAACATCATACCCGTACACTGGGATTTCCTTGGATGACCCCCATTCAAATACAAGACCAAAAAACAGGCCCAGCCACATAAGCTTGTGGGATCTGACATGCGCACCTCCTATAGCGATGCACTTGCAGGCAACCAGCCAGCACTAAATGTTTATCAGTGTTGTGCTGCCACTAAACGTTCAAGAGCCTTTCCTCCATCTCTGCAGATATCAGAGAACTAAGGAGATAGGATTGCACCATAAACTGGGCTGACTCCAGAAATTACAGTAACAGCCAGCAATGGTTGATATCCCAAGCAAATCTTTTTAACCAGCAGTCAAGACAACTTTTCATAAGCCAAAGCAACCTCGAAGGCTGCATTTCAACCCAGTCCTCAAAGCCCAGGTAAAGTACGTGATCACTTTATACTCTCTCTGACTCCCCACAAGCCATTCTGATAGCCTTCCCAGGGCAGAGAGAAGGGAAGCCAGAGTTAACTCCTGGCCTACTCAGGACATAGTATTGTGCTTCTATTCCATCACACCTCTCTAAAGTGGAATGTCTTCCTTCGCCACCTCTCCCTTCTCCTTGACTTACAGAGTCAGTTCACAAGTTTAGTTATGAAAAGGTTCAGTAGTATGGTGGTTCTCAAGCTTTGTACCATCAGTCCTCCACTTTATCAAGGATAATGAGCTCAAGCTTCACATATGCTCGAGACACAAAGGTATCCACCAGGAATCAAGTACGAGATTCTTAATACGTACACCACTATAACAGCCTTTACCTTAATATACTTCAGTGAGATGGATGAGAGCTTATTTCTGTTCATAGAGCTTATCTAGTTGTGAAAATTCTGGTCCCATTCTGAAAGTGGAGAACTCCTCAATGAAAAAGAGGTTCATGGAGGACCAGAGTCCAAATTGTTCCCTCAGTGCTGTTCCCCCTTGAGCTCCTGTGCCCTTCATCTGTTCCCTCAACTCCCTTCAGGCAAAACGCTGAGGCACTCAGCTGCTATCTTCCCCTCCCTCAGTGGTTCCACAATGACTGGGCACCAGCAGCACTGAATGCAACAAATGAGAGACACAGTGTCTTTACCATTGGTATCAGCACCACTGTGGCTTCCAGCAGCCAGAAAGAATCACTGCTAGTGAAACGCTGCTGAGTCCCTGCAGCCATGCTGGGCTGCATTGGAAAGACTTTAGCAAAAGCTGGAACAAGCACACAGGGAAACTAAGGCAAATGCCCAAAGCATAATTTTGTGTTTTCAAGGTTGTAAATAAGCAAGTAAGGCAAGAGTTTAAGGCCCCACGAAGATACTGCCCAAGTCCTGCAGTTTGGGAAACGAGTAGCCAGGTCAGACACTGGACTGATGCACAAGGTAGTAGGGCTGGAGTTGCCTCCACAACACAGTATATGTCCCATGACCACTTGTGGGAGGAAGCAGTAGATAGATCCTCATTCTCAGTCATTCTTTGGCTTACTCCCACCTGACCTTTCATGCTGCCATGCAGAATCCCCAGAGAAGTCGTGTTCAAAACCTGTGAGCCATGTTGAAAAACTGTGTTCCAAGTTCTAACATGATTTTGCCCCATCAGCATTTGCTGAAGAGGCCAGTACAGTAAGGATCATGGTCTGTTCTCCAGTCTCTGGTAGGCCTGTTATAAATAACTAAATGATGGATAGATGCTAATGGAAAATTACAAAGATCATTAATAGCTCCTCCTTGTCTCCACGCATGGGATGAAGATGAGCTCCAGCTGTACAGAAGAGAAAAATGAAATGTGTGCTGCAGGTCCTCAACCCCAGTTAGAGAATGGATCATCCAGCTAGCCAGCTGTAAAGAACTCACAATCTATGTCTCTAGTCCTGGTGAAAGAGTTGGTACTAGGTCAGACTCCAGTGAAAAAAGCCTAATTTCACCTTTAGAAAGAGTTTGAATGTTGTGAAAGCTGTCCTGTAAAACAAACGTCTTCAATAAGCAAGCTAGTGTGGCATTTGAAGTGATTATTTCTTTCACTGATCTTCAGAAAACCTGAAAGCAATTCATTATTTAAGCACTGAAAGTAAACCAGGCACCAGCTTCAAGTGGAGTTGTGATTCCCATATTAGTGAGGTTTGTGTCTCCAGAACATTTCAAACATCTTTAATTTTCACAAGCATCTTAACTTAAGCTCTGAACCGAGCAAGACCTTTTGTTTCCTGCATTCAGTAAAAAACACATTACAGGAAGCAAGCCCCTGTAATTATGTTTTGTCCACATTAGTTTCCCTTGAGGATACCAATATACCCAGCATTATGAAACATCAAGCCATAATAATATTTCACTGGAGGAACTGAAGGCTTACAATATCAGTCTTTATTTGTCTGCGCCCCAGTACTCAATATATTATTGCCTTTTCTGATTACTGATTTTCAAAGGCTTCTTTCCCAACAGTTGTGCTTCAATGAAAAACAAGATGGAAGGGGTATTGAGAAGGGACTTCAGAATTCCAACCTCAGGGGGTATTGTCAACACATTGTTGGGTATGGGGGAGCAATTAATTGAAGACAGATCTTGAAATGTACAGTTCTAACCAAAAACACGGAAGAACAGATCAGACCCAATGGGCCTGAAAAGAAGAAGACAACATACAAGATAGGGAGTTCTGTTGTAGTATTTGACATTGCTTGGTGGACTTGTATGGAAACAATTTATAACAAAAAAAAACACATTTAAAAGTATTGCAGGTACTGCAATATTGCTGCAGTGCAGGATGGGAAGGACATATAATATTAACCTTTAACATGAGGACAAGGTGTGTGTTTCTGTAGTTCCAGGTGTAGAGTGGGATTTTTTTTTTCAAAAGCTCCTCGGTGACTTCGGAGCACAGGCCAAAATGTTCAAAATTGATTTTGAGTGCCTCCATTTTTGGTTGTCCAACATGAGATACCTTAGAGGGACCTGATTTTCAGAAGCTGGGTGCTCAGCACTTTCTGAAAGCCATACATCTTTAGGTTTCAAGTTGGGTACCCAAAAATGGAGGCACACGAAACCACTAATCTCTTTTTGAAAATCTTGGCCATAAATCCCATTACAATAAGTCATCCAAGCACTTTTGAAAATTCCACATTTAATGTTTAATTTGGTTTAAAAACTGTTTTTTTTTAAATTAAAATATCTACGTGAAAAAATTCTCTCCATTTATAACTAGGCACTCTGACCACTAATGTAAAGAAATCCACATTCTTGATCAATGATAAAGTCAGTTATGCCAAAATCTACTGTAATCTCTCTCAATATCACAACAGCGGTTACCAAAGAACTCGAAACCCTTTATTTCCCCATGATAAGTAAACAATATCTGTGTTCATATATCTCCTCATCAGTACAAGGACAAGGCAAATTTAGTGATTAGCTTTTTTAATTTGTATTTGGGGCATTATCCATCTCCTATAGGACAGGCATAAATTCAGCTTTTCTCCCCACCCCCCAGGTGAACAGCACTAGGACAAAGGGCTTCTCTGCCAAACACAAAGCAAGAATTTCACGGCACATACATTCTCAGATTGGAGGATGTACAAATGTAAAAAACAGTTACTAACCTTCCGTAACTAGTGTTCTTCGAGACATGTGGCTCATGTCCATTAAATGCTTGGTGTGTGCGTACCACATGCACTGTTGCTGGAGATTTTTCCCTTAATGGTATCCGTTGGACCAGCTCTATTGCCCTCTGGAACCACGCATGTATGCATTGGCATAAGGATCACTGCCAGCCCCGTACCTTCTCAGTTCCTTCTTGCCTATAACTCTGACGGAGGAGTAGGAGGGTGGGTCATGGAAGGGACAAGAGCAATACACCTCAAAGAACAACAGTTGGGGAAGGTTAATAACCATTTTTTCTTCTTCGTGTGTTTGCTCACGTCCATTCCATGCTAGGTGACTCACAAGCAGTACCCCTTGAGGTGGGCTCAGAGTTCATGGATGTGATAACCACAACACTGCTCTCTCAAAACTAGCATCATCTTGGGTCTGCTGGCTGATGGTGTCGTGGTATGAACCAATAACCAGGTTGCAGCTCTGCAGATGTCCTGGATTGGTACCTGTGCAAGGAATGCTGCTGACAAAGCCTGGGCTCTCATGGAATGAGAGGTCATGATGGCTGGAGGTGGGATGCTCGCCTGTTTGTAACAAGCTAGAATACCGGTGGTTATCTGGGACAAGAGGCTTTGGGTCAACACAGGTAGCCCTCTCATCCGCTATTGCCACAAAGAGTTGCAAGGAATTGCAAAAGTGCTTAGTTCTCTCAATATAAAAAGTGAGGGCCCACCTAATGTCCAATGTATGAAGCATCAGTCCTCGGAGCTTCTATGAGGTTTTGGGAAGAAGATAGGTAGAAAAAAGTATGTCCTGGTTGTTGTGGAATTGTGACATCACCTTTGGCCTCCAGATACTGGAGCAGGTAGGTGCCCCAGAGGAGTTGGAGGGACCAGAAAAGAGAAGGTCCCTAGCTGCCTGAAATATCTCCGAGATCAATGGCACCATCTGTCCTCTGGTACCACGGTGGCACCCACACCGGACGCAACACCATTGTCAGAGTTGACAGTGCAGATGTGGGACCAGGAATAGAAGAGTGGCCTGGCCCAGGTCTCAACCCTTCTCCCCATTTCTCTCTCTTCTGCACTGGCCAGCGCCCTCCCTTGGTGTGCTGCTTTTTGTACTTCTTCCTCAGCAATGGGGATGGAGAATAGTGCTGATGGAGCACTTTGCACCGATGCCGAAGTACTCGGCAACGAATTGGAGCAGCTCGACTCTGCAACAGGTGTCCAGACCTTCTTAGTGCAGGGTCTGAAGTCCCGGCAGATTTTGCACTTGTTCTTTAGGTAAGTTTCTCCCAAGCCCTTTAAGCAACTCGAGTGCAGGTCATTCACAAGCACAGGGCTGCCACAAGAGGCACGAGGCTTGAAACCTGAGAACCAGGGCATGCCGGGCCCTTGAGGTGAAAAGTCCTTCAATGATAAGAACTATATACACTATCACAACTTGCAAAAACTTTATACACTAAACTATTAACACTATGAATGAAGAAAGCATCCAAAACCACTGGGAAGAAATATTGCCAGAGCAAGAAAGGGTCGTTCCACCAGCTGTCACAAGCGGTACGAAGGAATTGAGGGAGTGTGGGGCCAGCAGCACCCCTTATAACAATGCACATGTGCATGGCTCCAGAGAGCGCTAGAGCCGGCCCAACAGATACCACTAAGGGAAAAATCTCCAACAGTGCATGGGGAGCGCGCATACTTAGCATGGAATGGAAAGGAGCAAGTACTTGAAGAAGAACCCACTGATGAAGGTGCATTGTGGTCCCCTTCTGAGCGCATTCTTCCAAGGATATGAGTCTGTAACAGTCCCAGTTAGAGTGCTGTCTCCTTAGTTCAAGCTGTAGAAGTTCATGTTTTTTAGCTATTGAGGTCCCCAGTTCAATTCCCAGGATATCAGACAAGATGGCAGCTGTCACACAAGCCATCAGCCCCTGTGCCAGTGCAGGGATGAATTGTCCCTGAATATCTCAGAGCCATCTTTACTCTTTTGGTTCAAGAATTCTCTAGTATTTATGTATTCAAGCCCTGATCCTGCTTTCACTGTAAAGCAAAAACTCCCAATTCAAGTCATGAAAGTTTTATACTTGTAATGAAATGTTAAGGAGTCAGTTTACTGATCAAATATCTGACAGAACTGGATGGGGCCAGAGAGGACACATCATCATCACAGTTCTAGTAAGATACTAGCAAGATACCAGGTATTTTGAAAAATAAATTAGATTTCTTCATATACATCATTAAACTAATTAACAGGCACCATCTTTAAGGCCTGGTCTAGAAATAGTGTCTTTCGCAGGAAACAATTGTGAAGATAAACCTACCATCAAGCCATTTCATATCCTAAGCAGTGGAAGGAAGGGTGCACCAAAATAATTATTTTCCTCTCTTTTCCGTCAGCTTTTTAGTCGATTTCCAATCCACTCCTGCATTCCTTGCCCATCCAAAGCTCCCATTGCTAATCACTAGCAGCCATGGGTGTACAGCGACGACAGAATCAGTCTCTCCAGCTTTTTCCCCCCATTATCTTAAAACTGCATTTTTTGGCACTCTTTCACCCCCTCCCCATTTTACTGTGTCAGATCCTGATGGAAATACCTACCTATGTCAGAAAGTCACATTTATGCACATGGTTAAATCTCCATTGATCTCAATGATAACTATCCTTTTCATGACAATTACTCCTGCACACAAGTTTTTACAGGATTTAGGACTGTGTCATTTTGCCAGAACTTCCTTTGTGTATAGAGTTGCTATCACTTCAAGATATCCCTGAAAACTGTACATTAAATCCTTTCTTTCTCATTCACATATAAGCTCTTTGCACCAAAAAGTCATCTCTGGCATTACTCCGACTTAAATGGAGTCATTCCAAGGATGAAGTTCCACTTTGCCTTTACACTGGAAGGACACAGTACAATGTTTTTTTCTTCAGCTCCCTTAATCATTTATCTTACAGTAGTGTTAGCTGTCTGAACATATTTCATCATTTCTAATGACTATGCTGTTTACTCGATTCCAATGCACTGAAGGCAAATGAAATTACATCAAGGTCCCTGGTATCATTACCGAGGCCTTCCCTTTCTCAGCACTGGCGATATTTCTGCACTTTCCTCCCACATGCAGCTTCAATAATGCAACAGTCGAAGTTCTACCTTCCATTCGAGACGCTTAAAAATAAACTGGTTTTGTTGTAACGACTGGGATTTAGGTTTTTAATCAGCTAGCAGTTTCCAGCCTTAGGAACTTTCAGAAATCAAAAAGAGCATCTGATGCCATTTTCATAGGCGCTCAAGCGGCCTCTTCCCCATGCACACTGTGGCATTTGATAGAGCATACCAGGCACACACGGAAAATACTACACATCCACATTTAGGGAAACGTGGCATTTCTTCCCTCTGTACCCAACAATCAAGAAAATCATCCACATGATGATATTAACTTCCATCTCCTATGGACCCATTTGGTACTGAGAGCACCCAGTTTTGAATATTCAGAAAAATGCAAATAATGGAGGACAGCAACACACTCCCCAGACTGGAAAACATGTTGCATGTGGATGGTAGAGGAAGAAAACATGACAGAAATAAAAGGAATAGGAAAAAATAGACTAGAAATATTTGCTTTTCATGTGCTTTAATTTTGTCCCTTTTTCTACCTTGAGCTTGATTCACACCCATCCCCACCCCCAAGTACCAAGATGAAATATCCGCCAGACAAACCTGACCTACCTAGAGGGGACAGAGCACAGCAGGACCGAGTCACAAGAAAGGACAGACAGGTGATGCATCCTCCCATGGCTAGAAGAAGACAGATGAACAGATCAGACCCTTCCTTTCTGCTGTAACTATATAACTCTTAGCATATTGAGAGAGCTTGATTTCCTATTAGCTAAATTCCTTCCATGCAGGCAGATTGAGAAACAACTTGCATTTCTTTTCGTAGATGTAACTGCTCCTATGGTTCCGTTTAGGCTCAGGCCCCATGTGTTGTAATCTTTTTCTATTCCGATGACTCAACCCCTCAGATTCCCGTGTGTGTGTCTGTGTGTGCATTTTGTTGCCTCTTTCCTTTCTAAGTCCACAACATCTGTCTAATATGCTTCACTGCACTGACTTTACAGTGAAGCAAACAAATCTCAAAGATTGACTGAAAAAAAAAATCAAATTCAGATCCATCCTCAGGAGCTGACCCAAACGCTAAAATAAAAACCAAAAAGTGTAGTATCTAGCACCAGCAGCTGAAAATGTATCCTGATGGCTCAGTAACCACTCAACTACATGCATTTTGCAAAGTGCCACAACATCATTAATACTTCTGATCTGGGAATGAATTTAGCCTGCTTTGCAGACAGTACTGTTAGTCGGCTAAGACCACATTTACAGAGGTATTTAGGTGTCTTATCATAATTCTGGTCCGTAGCCTCATTGACTTCAGTGGGGCTAATTGTGAAAGGGCTAGTCATGGAAGTAAACATTTGCAGTGGAAATGGAACCAAAATAAATATTGACTTCATAAAACAATATTCCCCATTCCTGAACTTTGGTACTTTGGAATCTCCATCCTTAGAGGTTTTTAAGGCCCAGCTTGACAAAGCTCTGGCTGGGATGATTTATTTGGTGTTGGTCCTGCTCTGAGCAGGGTATTGGACTAGATGACCTCCTGAGGTCTCTTCCAACCCTAATATTCTATGATTCTATGAGTCCGATAAAAGAGGAACAAGTCACAGCCACCTTCTATTTGCTTTTGCAAAAACAAAAAGCTAGTGTCTTAACTCTGCCTATAATTCTTAATTGTCCACAGAACATTTTTTAAAAAGCATAAGAAAGACAAGCAGGGGAGTGAGGACTGAAAAGCTGATCAATCAAAAGTCACTGGGCCAGATCCTTAGGTGATGTAAAATGGCATAGCTCCATTGATTTCAAAGAAGCTGCATCAACTTCCCTTCTGAAAGCCTGGTCCAGCAGAGATTGCTGTATTACATTTTCAGTCCATGGGGCAGAGAGAAGGAAGGGAATGCAACACTTGGTATTGTTTTCTAGTGACCATCTCTGGAGGATAAAGGGAGAGGATATGGAAGGAGATTAGTTTAGCTTTCCTTTGTCAGAAAAGGTTGTTAAGATATGGGCCCTTAGAAGAAAAAGGAGGACAAAGAAGAAGGAACTGGGGATGGTTAGGGTCCAGGGAATAGAAATTTAAAACAATATTAAACTTTGGGTGAAATCTTGTCTGCACTGAATCAATGGCAAGACTCCCATTGACATCCCATGGGACCAAGATTTCAACTAGTGTCCTAGACTGATGTGGAAAAGTATAATTCTATAAAACAAATTGAGCTTCATGGGGTTGCATGGATATAAATGAAGACAGAATGTAGCCTATTGGATGTAAAGATATCAATGAAATCTACTACAGTACTTTATGGCATGGTCAGACAGAAGTCTATTCTCTCCTGCTCCAGGTTAGAGTGGCTGTCAGTCTTAGAAAATATTTAAGCATGTAAGTAAACTAATGTTTTTACACTTCTGAACTTGATGGAATTTTGCAACAAAACTGAGGATTCTTGGTTTAAAAAAAAGCACAAGGGAAAAAAAAAGTTCTGATCCACATGCCAAACTTCATACCACACTCTGGGGCTGAAAAAGTACAAAATAGCTTCTGGGAGAATCAGCCAAACAGGTGATGGAGGCAGTCATCACTGCCAGGAAGGGAGTGGGGGGCGAGAAATGATGCAAGAAGATACATTTGCTTTTACATAAAGAAGGACTAAGTTGCGAAGGGCTTTAAAAAGGAAAGGATCGGAAGCTTCTGTTTGTTATGGTGTACAAGACAGGGGAGGGACCAAACAGGTTTGATGCATGACATAACAAAGAAGCTGATCTTAGCAGCAGTGTTTTGAGTAGACCTCTGAGAATCTAGGAAGGTTGTCAAAAGGCTAAAGATGAGGAGATTGTAGCAGACAAAATGAGAAAGGAGGTGGTCCTGGAAGAGAGCTTTAGCACTGTCAGAGACAAAGGGCCAGATTTTAAGATGTTATCGAAGAAGCAGCAGCAAGAATAACTTTGAGAATGAATATTCAGCTCTGTTTAGATTGTAACCTCCTTAGGGTAGAGACCACTTCTTCTGTTTCACAGTGTCATGCATATTGTCAACATTCAACAAACAACATGAAGTGTTTTACAGTACAGTTTGGATAAAGACGTGTCACATGAGTCAAGGAATGGAACTTTCTTGCCTGAAGCTGCAATAGTCATTGTAGAGTCAATATGTGGGTCACACAGTCCGTTTGGGCTCCAGAACAAATAACCAAGTGTTGGCATGAGTCCTGAGCAAGAATGTTGTGATCCAGCCAGCACATTGTTCAGTTTTTAGATTTCTGAAAACTTGAAAATGATCCTTAATCACTTTCCCCTGCCTCACTCTCCTACCCTAATATGCTGTGGATTGCTGTGAAAATTATTTTCCTCAAAATTACTAGAGAGACTGAAAGAAATTGTTGCAGACACTTAAGTAGTAACCAAGCCACTACTTGTGGAGCTTATTTGCTGCTCACAAAGTTTCCCCTTGGATTTTTGCTATGAAGTGCTGTTGTTTTATAAGGAGCCATTAAAATTGCTTGTAAAGATCTGTTTGCTTACAAAAATATCAGAACCTAGATACTTATTTCATGTTAATGTTTTAGGAGTTGGATTCTGCAAAAATGTACCTTGTGTTATAAAAAGTCTAATTGAAATAGTTTTTTTTATTTTAACATTTATGTTTCTCTGTGTGTTATAACTTAGAGAGCACTATTATTTATTTTCTGTATTATGGGACTTCTGAGGTGGGATGGATTACTGATAAATTCTAGGTTCATAATTTGGGCAGGTCCCTTGCACTTTCAGAAGCAGTACTAGTGCACGCTGATGGAAACATCACTCGGATTTCTCTGGCAGACTGTTCCTATTTACAGGATCTAATGCAAAAATTGGCTTCACCAACACTCCCAGCCTTTCCCACCCACCAATTGTCTTCCTCCTTAAACACCTCTGGGCTTTCTCCCGAACTGTCCCATGTGCCTGGCAAAACTTCTCTCATTCAATTCATACAGATACTACCTTTTCATTTTTTCAAATCCCTCCTTAAGATTCTACCACAATGGCCCATAAACCCAGCCTACTGATTGTGGTTAGGTAACCAACAAGCTGTGATTAGTCCCTTTTCCTAAAAGGCCTTCTTCCACCCCCAACACCACAACCAATTAAAAAAGTTATGCTAATTCTTCATCATACTCATTTCCTTGTATGTTACAGCCACATCCCCTACTCTTTTTACTATTTATGTCTCTAGACTAGGACCGTTGTGTGCTGCTGGGCCAATGCATATCGCAAAGCCCAAGTTAAAATACATCAGAGTTGGGGACAAAGCAATTGAGAGGATTAGGCTACGGAACACATTTGCAGGATATTAGGTGAACCTGAGGTCTGATGGTCTTTAGGAAATGCGGCAAAAGCTAACTCGTTGGAAAGGTCTTCTCATTGTAGGAATTCACAACACGGTCACCTCCTTCTTCCCAATGAACCCCAGAGAACAACAAAAAAAACCAAAACAAAAACAAACAAAGGCTCTGAATCAAATCAGCCTAAATAAAAAGTTAACAAAATCTAAAATCTCCAAACCAAGAACCCTGCCCCATACAGAATGTTTACCCTGAAAATGGAGACCTGCCAAAGACTCAGTGAAGTCCACTGGGGACTTCGCTATTGCTATCAATTTTACATGGAAGGCTCTCAGATATTAGGGTGATTGGTGTGAATATAAAACACTAAAAGAAGATTTCAGAGTAGCAGCCGTGTTAGTCTGTATTCGCAAAAAGAAAAGGAGTACTTGTGGCACCTTAGAGACTAACAATTTGTTAGTCTCTAAGGTGCCACAAGTACTCCTTTTCTTTTTAAAAGAAGATTGTAAACCCTTTGGGGTAAACTCTTTTCTGTTTGCACAATTAGACCCCAAACCTAATAGGTGTCTCTGAGCAATGCTACAATATAAATACTATTTTTAAAAGCTCTTTGCTTATTTTGAGACCACACCTAGGGTATCATATCAAAATACTGGACACCTCAGAACTATAAAGTTAGTGATGAACAGGACAGAGTGCAGAGGAAACCAACTGAAATGATTACAAGCAGTGGGAGGGATCTAGCATATGAGGAAATATATAAAGTTCTGTATAGATATAGGGTGGCCAAGTGACAACTGGGGTGGTGCACAGAGGAATTATTTTGGGTGATACAAGGGAGTGTAAGTAGGAAATTTAAAACTGGTAAAAAGGAAGCTGAACATGATAAGGAAAATGTCTTGACGGGGCATTTACTACATAGTGGAAAGTCTCCAAAGGTAAGTGTTGGAAGCCAAATCACTTAGAAAATTGAAAAACAGACTAGACAAAAGGCTAGAAGGCAGTCTAGGAAAAAAAAATCCTTCCTTGGCTAGGTGAAGAACTAGATCTCCCAGTAGTTGAAGATAACCCATGTTGAAAAGCCGTTCTAGAGTGCTACAGCGCTCATCATTCTCTTATTTGTATCTGTTTCCCTGAAACTGTGTTTTTAACCAGTTTTCTTGAAATGAAATGAATGTTTGTATCATTCCAAAATATCCTAATTGGCAAAAGAAATGGCTTTGTTTGGTGCAGACACAGGTAAATCATACCCTGAATGGTATGACATGAGCATTTCAAAACATTGTGCTCCTTTCTTTGTTTTAAGTTATTAGATGCTGACTGTGTAAGGTACAGAAGACATCACAAATCTTTAAAAAATGGACACAATCTGAAAAGATGGTAATTTACCCATTGGTGACACCATACCTATAGGAAAGCTGCTAATTAAGTATGCCTGTTACTGGTATTAGTTTTAATTCAGTGCCAAACTCTGAAGGAGTCTAATTTCCCAGCTGACAAATGGTAGTCAGTGCAATAGCAGCCTCTGGTTGCATGTTTACATGAATGTGCTGTGAATTAAAGAGGAAATAAACCTAACTAGTTTTCTGTTGGCACTGACGAAGTTATGAGAATAAATTCTGCAGAAGGAGTGTAGAAAATGCAAGCAATCACGAATGATGTCCAAGCCACTGTATAATGGTAACTTGACATACACAGATCTCAATGGAACTGCAGGAAGAAAAGCTCCCCTGCTGAACTGAACACAGCACACAGCTAAGTAATAAAACAGAGCCATGTAGCCAAGCATCTCGAAAAAGCAAAACCGCATTTCATTCCCTCACCTCTCCCACCACATGTTCGTAACACACACTCACACACACACAGAGTGAATATCTGACCCAGCTACTGCTGCATTCTGAGACTGAAACTAAAAGAAGTCTCAGTAAAGCCATCTACATGTTCATCTATATTGAATTTAGCAAAAATGGTATTAATTCATGACAATATCCAGAGCACAATTTTCAGATTTGTACTGACCCACAAAAATGTCACTAGAAGGCAAAGAGATACACAAATATGGTGTCTTATGGATATTGTTAAGGATAGAAGAAAAAGCAAAACATAACTGATGGGAAATGATTTGATATTAAACATAACATGTTTTAATAGACTACATATGGAGTATGTTGTGTATGTGTTTTTGATTATGCAGTGCAATTCTGATCCATCAGAAGAGTCAGCCTGAAGCTGCTGGTGTTTTTTAATGGCTGGAGGCACTCTTCTTGAATAACATTCATATATTTATATGGGGATTTTCACACAAAAGTTTTCAAAAGACCTTCTGCCTTCCCACCTGCTCCCAAGACACAGATCACTGGGTCTGGAAAACTAGAATATCAAGATCATACTGGAGTTTCCCATATGTGCTATGAGGATCCAGTTGAGTAGCTCAAATACAGTTTAATAATCATAGCTAAAAAACAGGCTATTATATACACACACACGCACAACAATTGTACAGCAGAACATGCATTACAATATTAAATGATTTCACCTACTGCACATCCCCCTTTACCAGATTATTTGCCCCCTAACACTATTAGCTGGGGATGTTTGGTGTTGAAGTTGATTGTATTGGGAGAGGGTAGTTTAGTAAGGGGATATTTGCAGCAGAGGGGTTAAAGGGGGTGATGCAAGACTGGCATTTTGGGAAGGTGGTAGAGCTGCAGTTGTGGTGCGAGGTCTACACAGAAACTACATAGAAAACTCAAAGGATATACAAACTAGTCCATTGTGAAATTTTACACCAAGTGGACACTTACTTTTAGAGGGGGGAAACAGCCCAATTAAACCCATTTTGGGACAAAACCCTAATTATGGAGGCGCCAGGTGGTGACTCCAAAATATACACACATAACATTTTGGGAGTCTGAATATATGTAAGAAAACAGGAATACATGTGGATATGATCTCCTCTTTGTGTATAAGGAGTTGAAGCTCATGCAACATGTCATTTGATTGGGTAATTTTCCCTAGATTTGTGACATGATCACCTTTTACCTCCATCTCATGACAACACAAACATTTTTACTTTGCCCGTTGTTCCTCAGCTGGCTACTTCCACTAGCACGTATGCCAGTAAAGTATGTTAGGGTGGAATAGTGCATGATGGTGTGGGTTTCCCCCGCAGATGTATTAGCCTAATAAAAATAATAGCTAGTAATAACAGTAATGCAACTGAAGGAGAGAGCTCTCTGGAGAAGCTGAATGACATTTTGTAAGGGGCACATGGTCTACACAAGTCAGTACAGCACATATGTTTTTAATGACTGATCCTCTTTGAAAACTGCCTGCAAATAATTAGCCCCTGGGATTTCCACCTGAGCTGCCTTTATCACCTTCCAGACAGGTAAACATGCTACTCTAGCACTTTCAGTCCATTAACTTTTAAGAAAAAACAAACACAAACCACAACAGAAATAGATCCTGACAAATCCACAACTAATGCAAATCCTTTAAAGAGCTAAAAGAAAACAAATGTCAAAGGGTAAAGCTCACTGTATGCTCAGCAACCAGAGCCCTAGGGCCACCCACTCCGGTGACATCATCCCCAATATATACAGCAAGTGAAATCATTGCTCTACAGTGGTCTGACTCAGACAGTCTACTTGGGGAATAGTTACTGAATTTAGCAGCAGAGGCTGTCTGTTTAGTACTTTACGCTGGACTGAGCATTAATGAGTCACTGCTGCTGTGACACAGAACAACTCTGTGACAGCATGAAGAGCTAGGGAAAAGGAGCCTGTCTATAAGCTGGTGTGCAAGCAAAAATTGAAAGGGTAGGGTTATGTAAGGTTTCTTTGCAGAAAAGAATAGGTCCTAAAGTACCATCGCTGCTATTCTTTAGATCTGAGGTAGTGTGCCTCCTGCTTGCTTCCTGAAAAATTCCTTTGGGAATGAAACTGTTTTCTGAAGAGAGCTGTAATGGGTCACCCAGGCTCATCATAAAAGGGAAACAAGGAAGCATAAGGTTACAAAATGTTGCCATTAGGGCAAGTCTGAAATGTTCAGGCCTGTGTAATTACAATTAAAAGGAGAATTGTATGTGTTTGACTAGAAGCACTGTTTTTCTCCATTTCCCAATTCAATAGCATTTGGGGTTATAGCAATATTTCTGTGGCACTCTGAAGTTAATTTCTAGGATGTGGTTCAGTCATCAAGTTGGAAGGGAAAATAAAACTTTAAATAAAAAAAAAAGAAAGAATTCAGGGGGGCAGTTTTCAAATTAATTAATTACTTGTTCACTCACCTTCATACCCAACCTTATCACTGCATGAAAAATAACAATACATGAACAATTAGGTTTGCCATAATTATGCCCGTCATATTTACATGGAACAAAATTTATTGCCTAGGGGTGGTTTTAATTACAATCAAGTGAGAAGTGACTGAAGATTTAACAACATATCCTGAATTTAAAATACATTAAAACCAAAAAGCATAATGAAAAAAAAAACCCTCACTAATGAGCAATGACTGCTCAGGGTATTCTACACCTGAAGATCAGCAGCAACTTTTATTATTGTTATAAAATAAGAGAATTATGTCACCATGAACTAAAATATGGTAAAATATCGTTACATGGCTCACATAGTAACTCACCAGCTTTAGAGAGATGTCTTAGATTCCAGGGACGAAGGAATCAACGGAAGTTTGAGGTTTCACCAAATTTTTAAAAACTTTTCTCAGAAAACTTCTTGTGTGTTGCTAGAAAAACTATTCATAATAAACCCAAAGCCATATTTTCCTAGACTTCACACCACCACCACCTCTTCCTCAAACCCAACTCTACCCTACAACCTCTAAAAAAAATCTGCTACTGGTGGTTATTTCTTATATGTCACATACCTTGTTCACTGCACTGGAGAGGAAACTGAGTCTTCTTATGTCACAGAAAGAGTATTAGCACAGAGTTTTATGAAGGAGGGGGGCATGTTGGTTGTATGATTTCAGAAACTTCAATTAGCTGATGATCTGGCCCATTATGGATAGACTGGAAGGACAGCCAACAGGACAAAGACAGGGATCACTGTATTCTATACCTGTGGTTCTCAACCGAGGTTCCACGGACCCTTTCAGGGGGGACGTGGGGCCAAAACCTCGAGTCCTGGCACCCTGCACGGGGCTGAAGCCAGGGGCAGCACAAGGCTGAAACCCCGAGCGCCCTTTCCCCCCACCTCCCTGAAGCTGGGAGCAGCGTGGGGCTGAAGCCGGGGGTGGTACGGCATGGGGCTGAAAGCCTGAGCTCCTCTCTCCCCCTCCCACGCTGAAGATGGGAGCAGCACGGGGCTGAACCCTGAGCTCTCCCGCCCTGGCAAAAGTCAGAGCGCAGCAGTCTCGGGGGCAGCTCTACCCCCCCACCTCCTCCTCTCCCTCAGCCCCCTTCAGGGCCTATCATCTGACCAGGTCCTAGGAGGGAAGCCAGCTCCTTTGGCTGGTGGCATGGAGTGGACAACTGTGGAATTCCCCTATCTGCTGATGGTGCCCGGGGTTTCAGCTGCTCCTCAGCTCCCTTTGACTGCTCACGCAGCTGGTCAGAGCTACCCAGGCAGGGACTCAGCTTCAGGGCTGGCAGAGATCTCGAGGACCACCACCAGCACACAGCCCCAGACAGGTGCGTGGCCTGCTGAGGTGAGTCAGGGGGTGGAGATGGCACTCCCTCCCAGGACCCTACTGTGCGTAGCTGACCTGAGCCCTTGCCCCCCAAAAATAAATGTCAAACTACACCTATGCCCAAGGGTCCCCACCCCTGCCCAGAGCCCCAAGTCCCACCCTCCCTCCACTGGGCCCTGGAGTTTTTATAGCATGGTGAGGGGGGGCCTCAGAAAGAAAAAGGTTGAGAACCCCTGGCCTATCCAACTGATGTAGTTTACTCTGAATTTAACCAATACACTATTCTGTTCTATAATGTTATTTTCTGCTGAAAAATATAACTTCAGTTACTGATTATTTTTATAAAAAGAAAAGGAGTACTTGTGGCACCTTAGAGACTAAAATTTATTTGAGCATAAGCTTCATCGGATGAAGTGAGCTGTAGCTCACGAAAGCTTACGCTCAAATAAATTTGTTAGTCTCTAAGGTGCCACAAGTACTCCTTTTCTTTTTGCGAATACAGACTAACACGGCTGCTACTCTGAAACCTGATTATTTTTATGTCTCTTCATGCTTTTGGTGTGATGCCCTCAAACACAGAACTTGCTTTTCCTTTGACATCGGTCTCAATCACCATTTGTCTACATGGTCCTGCCGTGCAATCTCTAGGGGTGCAACTTGCAGCATGCACTGAAGTGATGAGCTGTAACTCTCCCATGTAGACCCTGCTAGCCTGAACTAAAAGGAATCTAGTTCACATTAACTTAGTCCTACATTACCTATAGACTGCACTGCGGAGCCATGTAGACAAGTCCATAGTCCACACTTCACCATTTAAAAATAATTTCATCCCGTCTTTTAAAATTTGTTTGTATGATGACGTTTTCCCTTTTTAATCCTTTCTACCTTCTGCCTTCCTAGTTTATTTCTACTCCAGCTATCAGGAGGCAGCACGGCCTAATGAACTGAGCAATGGACTGGGATTCAAGAGACATGGCTTCTATTCCCAGCTCTGCCAGTGGCCTGCTGAGTGATTTGGGCAACTCTCCACACTTCCCGTGACTCAGTTTCCCCATCTATACAATGGGGATAATGCTATTGACCTTTTTGAGATCTATTGATGAAGAGTGCTACACAAAGAGCTAGCTATTATTAACAGTTCGATTTGGTTGAATTTTTAGAATGAGATTTTACTGTAGGGCTGGCATGTAGCTTTTAAATCAAACTTTGAGTATATGCCCTGCAGATCAGTACCACCCAAGAGGAGCACAAGTCAGATTGTGTTTGATTTTGAAACTCATTGTCACAAAGGATCACTGAGATCAATGCACAATTCAAAAACTAATTAGACATTTATATGGCTCCTAAGAAAATGCAGAGTTATACTCGTAAATATTAAAAAACCAAGACTTTTGGAAAGCATATAAACCTTCATGATTCAGGGTTTAAGCCAAGCTCTAACTAATGGAGATTAGGAAGGAAGCTTTCCCTGGAGTCATGTTTGCCTGTAACTACTTATTGCAGGGTTTTTTTGTACTTTCCTCTGTAGCAGCTGGTACTAGTCACAGTCAGTGACAGAAATTAGACCAGATGGACCACTGGTCAGATCCAGCGTGGCAATTCCTATCTCCGCGCTGTTGCTACATGTGTACATGGCATAGGATGGGAGGGGTTGAGCAATGTACTCCATTCTTGGCACCACCTCCTCCCCTGGTCCCTTTTCAGAGTCACGGGAGGGGAGCAGAAATGAACAGTTCCTGTACTCCCTAGAACGCAAACTGCTGTTGGTGCAGTCCATAAGCAGTTGTACAAGGGGGGAGGAGCTTCTCATGTAACACTTCTTGCCTTGACCTCTGATACATCTAGAATGTTATCATGACAATGGTACATCATCACTGACCCTTTGTGTGCAGATTTATCTGAAGCTACACCATCCATGAGAGACTCCGCTTCATTTTATAAAGGGGTTAACATTAAAGCAGTTGAAAGTGGATCACTCACTTCTGACTAATGCAGGCTTTTACAGGTGAAGTTTCTATTTGTTTGTGGGCAAATTAACAGTTAGATCTGAGAGAGTCAAAATAAAATACAATCTGTACCTTCAGGAAATTGCACAAGGTAGTTTATTATGCTGCCTTCCTATTAACATATTCTGCCTTCTGAGCCTTTCTATAGACACCTCCTTATGGTGTGGAGAGAGGGCTGGGTTCCTAGGGAATTTTGCCTTCTGTACTAACAAGTACATCAAAGGTCACTGTTGCATAGAAAGCTAACAAAAACTGTCCTTGAGGAATATTTTAACATGGAAATTCAACTAGAAAGCCCAAAAGGCACAATAAAGGTAGGAGGTAGGCACCTTAATACTGACAGGGAAGGGAAACCTATCAAAGAAAGATGCCAGATGAATCTGCTATTCAAATCTGTTTTGTACTTTCCTGGAGA
Source organism: Dermochelys coriacea (assembly GCF_009764565.3). Classification (NCBI taxonomy): domain Eukaryota; kingdom Metazoa; phylum Chordata; order Testudines; family Dermochelyidae; genus Dermochelys; species Dermochelys coriacea. The sequence goes on from NC_050068.2 coordinate 333,477,298, forward strand.
GAGAGATCTGGTGTTGCTTCTTAACTAGCTGTGCAGCAAACTGTTTCCTGAAGATTCAAACACTGATGATCCAATTTTCCTTCAAAGCTTACTCAGAAAAGCCCCAGATGTACCCACTTTCTTCCCCTAGGCTTACAATTAACAGCACGCCTGAAATACTAGCACAAATTGTGCCACCAAGATGCTGTAGAAAAATCTCAAACTGTTCCAAGGAAGAATTTTCTACACCACTGAACTCCCACAGTATCATACACTTCTAGAACACCTTTCATCTGCAGATTCTAAGGCTCTCTATAAGGATTATAGCCATTTTACAGCTGGCCAAAGTAACATTCAGGACACCACTTCCTGGACTAAATGACAAGAGAGGGATGGCTGAGTCAATGGAAAGACTATTCACCAATATCCCATTTATTACTATAAATCATCATCTTGATTGCAGTGAGACTCCGAATGTTCTAGGATTTCTTCAAAAATATAAGAAAAGTCAGTCCCTGCTCCAAAGAGCTTACAATCTTGAGGTCAAATTCAGATACATTTAGTCCAATTTTATAGCATATTTTTGCAAGAGTAGTTACACCGAAGTTAAGACCGCTACTAGTAGAGTAAGGTACTATTTCATATTGAGAAAGGATATCCTCATTTTATTAATAATTAATTCATATGGGGAGATGAGAAAAAGTATACAACATACCAGTAAATGGCTTGATTCTGCCCCCCTCTGACAAAAAAATGCATCTTTCTCTGTGAATAGTCCCCATTGAATAAAAGGGGGTGTAACAGGGGCCACTAATCTCTTGAGAACATCTTGCTGTTGCATGTGGTTTGCAGGCCTTTTCCTGCTTCTGGTGCTCCCTGTAGGCTGTCGACCTTGCTTTGCAGGTCTTCAGAGGCTCAGCTCTTTGGCTGGGTCCAACAGTCAAAAAATAATCCTTCCCCAGGGCAGCAGAGAGTCCAATAAAAACCTGTCTGTCTGCCTTCACCAAACAGCCCTGGCTCTGGGCCCATTAAACTCAGCCCTTTGCTCAGGCTTCAGGCCACTTTGCAAGTGGGGAACCCCGAGTTCCAACCCAGGGACCCTATAAACAGCAGCCATGTTCCGCTTCCTTCAGTTCATTGCTGCTGCATGCCTGGGCCTCTTCCTACCTGGCCCCTTTATCTTCACCCCATACCTCCGGGTTAAAGTTCTCAGTTCCTCTCTCCCCCAGCTTAAGCAAATGCTACCAGTTGCACTCCCACAGCCAAAGCAGAGCACCTTCCCTTGCCCCTCTGGTCCCACCCAGGCACTGACTTACTAAGCCACTGCAGCTCCTTATAGCGGAGCCTGCTGGACTCTGATTGGCTGCTTCCATGGAGCCTCTCTCTAGGCAGGCCTGGAGGACCTCCTTTGCTGCTCCTTTCCTGGGGTTGTGTTTGACAGGACCACAGGACCTCCAGCCGGGGGTCACAAAGGCCTAGTTCACCCTTTCACAGGGGGCTACTCAACCAGCAAGGTGCTAATTAGTATAAGGCAGGCAGGCAGGCAGGCTAAAAATAAACAATCCCCCGCTGTTCATAAATGTCACAAAACTCAAATCCCACTAATGTAATTTGAATGGCCTCGAGATCATAATACAGGCATTGGAGAGAAGGGATCTAGGTTCTATTGCTGGCTTTGCCACAGGCTTCTACTGAAACCTCAGAGAAGTCACTTAAAATCTTATTGTTACAGATAAGTCCCAACAACGCCCGTTTGAGGATCTGCAGCTATGCATACAATTATTGCCTTTGGGCATGGAGCGTAGAGACATCTGAATGCACACTAATATATGCAGCATTTCATTGATATGAACATGGAAACAATGAGGCACAGACACCATAAAATGCCTAAAAGCAGAGGCCACAATTTACTTTGTAAGTATCAGCTAACAGGGGTAATAAGCCCAAACTACCCAGCAGCGATGTTGGAGTGTAGATTTCAGCTGGCACCAATGATCCCTGGTGTCCTATAAACATGACAGTGAGTGTGAGGGAAATGTCCTCTCAACATCCTCAGCCTCCCAAAGGACCCTCACTGAAAGCCAGAGTCCAAACTTTCTCCCCTCCTCCACATTGGAGGTAGGAGAGATAACATGAAGGAAGCCACAAGCTGCATGTGAGCCAGAGGCATGCTCCTTCACCGTGCGTTGCCATGCCCAGGACCAAAGCCCAGGCAGACCACTGAGTTACAGGGACTTCAAATAGACACCTTCCTACCTGCAACTGCACCCAAACCCAACATAGTTGCAGCAGTTGCAATCTAACTTCAGACTTCCTACATGCTGCATCCCAGTTATCAGGGTGAATATTTGCATGCAAATACAGGAACTGCATGCATCAACCACAGGACCCAAAGACACAGAATTGTTCATACAGACATCAGGCCTCTACCTTTAACCTCTACTGGCTTTTGATTTCTCTGCACCTCAGTTTATCTATCTGGATGCATGGTTCATGCATACAATCCTCAGTGGACTACAATAGGGACCATCACTCAAAGAAGACCTTTCCAAGGTTCTTGTGTAGAAAAGGCAGCCATTATTGTAACTAGTTTCCATACAGGGAACATTTTATTTGAAGATCTGCAATAAGTCTGCAAACTACAGTTCTTGTCATGTAGGTAGTCCATTCCATTTAAAAATGTGTTTAGTGTACTTATTCTTTCTATCCATTATAATAAACATTTGACATTTTGACCAGTGGCCTTGTCACAAAGCTGACCTTTAAGATTGTTGGTAGCATACAAAGAAAAATTCTCTAGGAGCTAGCAGTCTAAGAAATCTACAGAAAGACTGTGTGCCAGTATGAAAAATTCAGGGACTGCAGTATGAAAAATTCTATGTAGAACCTCTTTGCATTTTATTCTTATTCTAGCTGTGGCCTATAATAACTCTAAAGCTACTGCATTTGTACCTAAACAAAGGAAAACATTTACAGCTGTCCATGTCTAAATAATGTTTAATCTTTTACAAAAGGTGGCACATTTGCACAAGTTGACAATACTACCTGCTTGCCACTTACCTGACTTAACAAATAAGTGACGCTTTCCAGAACAGATGTAAATAAGACATCAATTAGGCACCTAGTAGGTAACCAGGCTGGGTTACATTTCCCAAAGTGATTAGTGATTTTTGTGTGCTTTAGTTTTTGGATGCTCAATCCAAGACTACTGACTGACAAATTATATTAAACAACCAGCCCCTTAAAAATCAATCTGGAAAAAATTATGCTTTCATTGACACTAGTTTAAAATTCAGAGTATCTCCCATAAATCACTGTAAAACAAAATCAGAATCTAGCCTGGAGCATCTATTTGTTTATTAGTTCAATGAGTACTAATATTGAGGGCTACTGATCTTACGGAAAGTAGTACCTAGTTTTTACATTACAACTTTATAAAGAGAAAAAGAAGGCTAAGATCTTGCCTAGGAGTGCCAGAAACGGCAAATTATGTTTAGTGCTCTGAACAACCAATATCCCAAATTCACTCAGAAAGCTGAACTGAAAAGCTGTGCTGCTGCCAAGCCAAAAATTCAAGGTTTTCTACATCACTTGGGAAGATGGACAGTCAAACAAAATGTGAAGTGGTTCTTTAATCTATTGGAGATAGCCTTGACAAGAACCAATGACTGGAAGATGATTCAGACAAATTCAAACAGAATTCAGGCACAGGTTTTTAAAATAAGTGGTTAACCACTAACACAAGAGAAGGGAAGTGGTGGATTCTCCATTTCTTGAGGTCCTCAAATCAAGCTGGATGCCTTTCTGGAAGGTGTGCTTTAGCCAAACTTAAGTTACTGGACTTAATGCAGGAGTAAGTGGGTGAAAGTTAATGGCCTGTGATAAACAGGAGGTCAGACTAGATCAGTAGTTCTCAATCTTTTTTCATTTGCAGACCTCTAAAAATTTCAAAAACAGAGATGTGGACCCCTTTGGAAATCTTAGACATAGTCTATGGACCCCTAGGGAACCACAGATTGAAAACCACTGTTCTACGGAAACGACAACCTTTCGCCGACCCCTTAGACATAGTCTGCAGACCTGAGTACCACAGACTGAGAACCACTGGAATAGATGGGACTATTACATCTTCTGACTTTAAACACTACACATCTATAAAGCTTCCTGCCTCTACATCTACAAAGCATGCCACTTGCACAGCCATGTAGGGTATATGTAGCTATGTGCTGCAGTGAAAAGCTGGCTGCATCCACACTGCAGTGTATAGCTACACATGTCAGTGAAAGGCTCTAGCAGGGGGAAACAATAGGGAAAGGCTCAGCAGTGAGGAGCTGTTCGAACATTTCCCCACTGCCTCTCCAGTCAGAGCCTTTCCTCGCTGCTGGAGCCTTTCCCTGTCGCAAGAAGTTGCCAGCTTTCCCTGTGGGGAAGTCTCTGGCAGCTACAGTAAACTACACTGCATCTTAAGCACATCCCTTCCAGGGTGACAGCTGTCCAAAGTGAAAGTCCCAAATCTCTCTTTCACACAAACAAAAATCCTTCCCCCCCCCCCCACCCCCAGACTCCTCCTACGCCTGTCTTCCTCTCATCCTCTAGTAGGGCCGGCTCTTGTTTTTTTGCCACCCCAAGCAAAACATTTTTTGGACAACCCCAGTTTTTGGTCGGAATGCCGCCTCTGGAAACGTGCCACCCCTGGAAATGTGCCCTTAGACTCCATGGGTGCTCCGGGGCTGGAGCACCCCCAGGGAAAAATTAGTGGGTGCTCTGCTCCCACTGGCAGCTCCCCACACTGCCCCCCCCGTCCCAGCTCACCTCCACTCCGCCTCCAAGTCCTCCCCTGAGCATGCCGCCGCCGCTTCACTTCTCCCCCATCCCTCCCTCCCAGGCTTGCCAAGAAACACCTGTTTCGTGCGGAAAGTCTGGGAGGGAGGGGGGGAGAAGCGGAGCGGCGACACACTCAAGGAAGGAGGCAGAACGGAGGTGAGCTGGGATGCGAAGCAGTTCCTCTGGCCCCCGCCGAGGGTTACTTCCTGCAGCCCTCCTTGTGCCCCCCCCCCCGCCCCAGCTCACCTCCGTTCTGCCTCTACCCCTGAGCGTGCCGCCACTCCGCTTCTCCCCCTCCCTCCCAGGCTTGGTGGCAAGCCTGGGAGGGAGAGGAGAGAAGCAGAGTGGTGGAGCACCCAGGGGAGGAGGCAGGGCCAGGGATTTGGGGAAGGGGTTGGAATAGGGGCGGGGAAGGGGCAGGATTAGGGCGGGGTTGGGAGGGCACAAGCACCCACTGGTGCCTATGAATGTGCCACCCCGGAAATGTGCCGCCCCAAGTACGTGCTTGCTTTGCTGGTGCCTAGAGCCAGTCCTGTCCTCTAGCCCCTTGGTGGGCTCAAAAACCTTTGTGATGGGTTTCTATGCCGCCTTTCTTGGGACCCGTAGGGGAATGCAGGCCCACTCTCTGCTCTGGGTTCTGGTCTAGGTCTGCACCGTCTGCTCCTCTCCCTACGCTGCAGTATTCTCTGGGCCACTTCTTATCCAAGCTCTTAAATTTGCCTGGATCTCTCTATCTCTTCCCTGCTTAATCAGGGTCTCTCACAGGTCCCCCTGCCTGAAGAGCTTTTCCCAGCCTCTTCCCTTTTTTTGTAAGGGTCTCTCCCAGACTTCCCTGTCTGGAGAGCTTTCCTAGCTCTCCCTAATTTATTTCAGCCACCTTCTGTTCTTTCTTTCTTTGCTTCGTCTTCGGTAGGGCTCATTCTGTAATCAAGTTGGCTTAATCCCAGACTCTCAAGCCCACGTGGCACGCCACTCTGTTACAGGGGCCTAAGTTTCATTTTCAGACATGCCTTGGGAGCTTAGCTCAGCTATGCGTTGCAATGCTAAGCAGAGAAATCTAGGCATAAATTAATAAAGAAAAGCCCTGAGCAATGGGACCAGACCAGTGTGGATGTTTGGAGCAGTACTTCGCCTTCCCCAGCTGGTGGTTCAGCCCACTAATTTACAGTGAATATGCCAATAATGAGGATAGGGGAACATGCCAATAGAAGAGAATCACAATCTTCCAACTGGGGGAAAAAAGTAAAAAGTAACGCACAAACCTAGAATGTTCTCTTCTGAACCCAAGCCATGGAAATATCGGAAGGAAATTTGTTGCAAAGAAAAGAAACATTCAAAGGGGGCATATCTGGATAGAAAATACTAACCTGGGGAACCTATGGCTCCTTTAGTCCCAGTCTTCCTGCTTTCTTTTCATCCTAAATGCTGCCAGAATGGTTCAATGGAAACAAAGAAACATACTTGTTTCATAGTTGTAGCAGCAATGGTCAATTTTGTGAGTGGAATGAAAGGGAAAGCTAAATGATGATGCTAATCATTTAAAAATATTTGCCTCAAACCAGTCTTGGCCTATGTCATCTCAGTCACATATGTAAGCAGTCCATATATAGTACTGTTGCTGCAATACTCTGTGCCAGGAGGCCAGAGATTCAGCAGAGGAACTGTTTTCAGAGTAGCAGCCGTGTTAGTCTGTATTCGCAAAAAGAAAAGGAGTACTTGTGGCACCTTAGAGACTAACAAATTTATTAGCGCATAAGCTTTCGTGAGCTACAGCTCACTTCATCGGATGCATTTGGTGGAAAAAACAGAGGGGAGATTGATATACACACAGAGGAACTAAATACCATCCCAGCACCTCTGTGAATTTATGCTACATACCATCAAGATGATGAGTCATGATTATCTGTGTAGATAAGAGGGAAATGGCAACCTTTTCACCTGCCAGCAGGGATATAAAATCCACAGCAAACCATAGGAAAAACAACAGGGAAAGACTACAATCATGGATTTTCACTGCAAGCCCTTGTGGTTTACTTTCCTGAACCTCTAACGCTTTGCAAGGTGTGTGAATTTTTTGAGTCATCACTTTCAGGCATGCTGTGCTACTTTACTATGCTGCATCCGTACAACCTGAATCCAACTTAATAAAATAAGACTCAAGACAAGGCAAGTGAAAACACGTTCAAACAACTGATATGTGAACAAGCTGACAAATGCTTTACTACGTAAGTGTTACATCTCACTAGCTATCATTCCGAAACACATCTGCTTCAGCCACTGCTAGTGACTTTCAAGAATATGCTACATTTGCATCTGAAGATTTAAGTGAAGTGCATACATGCTAACTGACACAGTACAGCTTAAAGAGCAAAACTGTGCTTGTCTCACCACCCAGGATCTCCTTCTTAGTTTTATAATCTGTCAGTGCAAGCCATTATTTTTAGAGAAGTGCAACATTGCTCTCTGACATATGGGCTATGCTTTAGGTAGTATCCGAGCCAGTTATTATTCTATTTATTATTTGTATTACCGTAGTTCCTAGCAGCCCTAGTCAGGGACCACAAGCCCATTGTGCTAGGTGCTGCACAGTTGGCAAGTCTCTTGTCAAGAATGACAACATTAAGCACCCAATGATAAAGTCTGCAAATTTTGCACCCCAGTGAATTACTCATTAAAGGATTTTAGTGCACTCCTGGAGAAAGGCAATTAATACACAGAAATTAGAACACTAAAAATCCCAACACTATAGCACATGGTGGAAAAATTGGCTAAAGAATCAAGACACACATTGCTGCATAAAGATATACACTAAACATGATTTTGCAGTACTCACACAGATAAAATCACCCTTTAACTTTATGTTAGTAAAATACACTTTAAACATTTGTGTACTAAATTTGTCAAGGTCTAGGAATTTCCAGCTATCTTTTCATAACCCAAGATTTAAAAGCAACATTTAAAACTTTTTTATAAAAATTCAGTCTAGAATAAAAATAAAAAAGGAGTTTCCTAGCCCTCCTATTTCAGAAAGAAGTTTGATACGTTAAAGAGGAGGATATAACACAGATAATATTTGTAGATGTGTGTGCGCGCCTATATAATACACAAATGTATGTACAAATGCAACAAAACATATTTGCTTTGGGTACCAATAATTTATTTCATGTATCTTCCACTTCTTCCTCCATTTACAGCATTTTCTCCTCTTAACTGTGTCTCTGAACTAAGAAGCATGAAATTGCTGTTGTCTTACAATCCAGCAGATAAAGTCCACTGCTAGCTACCCTTAGGATAGACAATCTACTTAAGTGACAATAAAACACTTGCAACGTGTGCGGAAAGTTCCCTTGTAAGCGGTTTTCTGAAAGGAAAAGTACATCCTGCCTTGACTGGTGTCAGCCCTTCAAGCTGTCCTCCGTACCAACATTTCTCCAATGTGAGCTCTTCCAGTGATGCTGGGCGATGTGTCAATTGAAAAGAAAAAAAGTGGGAAACAGACAAAATTCTTAGAGCTAAACTTGAAACTGAGACTTCATCCAGACAATCGTGCTGCTGCTGCTTTACCTACTGATACAGCTTCTGAAACTGAGAGGGCTGAATGGTGCATAGTATCAGCAATGGACAAGAGAAAGAAAGACTACAATTCACTGAAAAGAAACCTGATCTTGATAAATGCCATGGAATCACAGCAGTTCTTAACAAGCCCTACTTTAACTGGCTTAAAGGCCAGGCATGGGATCAATGAAATAACTGCCAAGCTGATAAATACCTCAGCTCCCTTCTGTAAAACTGACTTGCTTGCATTCAGCAAAGATTATCCAAACTGGTACAGGTAAGTGCTCCAGCCGACACAAACAAAGCCTCAACAAAGATTCAGCACAAGGGAATGGAGAAGATAGTATCGTTGCCTGCCCTTCTTTGTGAGATACTACTGAGTTTTAGGGCTTGTCTACACAGAAAGTTATTTTGCGGCAAGCCAGGGCATGAATCTTACTTGCCATCCACTAGCTGGCCATGTGGACCCTGCTACTGTGCACTACAAGTTCTGTAGTGCACTGTTGATGTACAACAGCAGCATGTCAAAATACACTATGGAATTTGAGTGCACAGTAGCAGGGTCCACATATTTGGTATATGGACTTGCAGCTTCTGTGCCTACTGCTGTTTCCCACAATTCCAGCTCAAGGTGAGAGGGAAGGATTGTAATTACCTTCTGTTCCTCTTCTTTCAGAAACCCCTTCATCTGCTCCTCTCTTCAAGGGAGTGAAACCACCAAACTCTGCCTCTTCTGCATCCGTCTGACCACCAATTTTATTTTGGGAATGAACATTTTGGACAACTCTACCTGGGTTGAAGTTTCTCTCTAGATCAAGTCTGACCTCAGGGTCTCCTGTATCACTACTAGCACCATTACACAATTGGGTTGGCATCTATTTAATGACATTTTAAAAATAAAATAAAGAATACTTTTACTGGAATTGAAATAGGAAGTTTATCAATGAGATTACACAGTGCAGTATATTAGAACTGCTGAAATTAAGTTTTATGTTAGTTTGAAATAGGCTAAGCAAAGCTTACACACACACACACTCTCTCTCTCTCTCTCAAAGTGTAGGCTTACATGGCCCGTATTCTGTACCAGTACATAAGGGCAGCGCTGTGAAACTTCTCCAAGCACATGCTAGCGTTAAGCAATCTAGCAGTTCTAAAATTTCATTGGAGAGCTGAAATACCTGGGATGTTACAGCTCAGAACTAAGGCGCATTAGCATAGCTGCTTGGGGCACGTGCCCAGTACTTGCCTACACCACTCCAGTGCTTGGCAAGTAAAAAAGACAGAAAGAGAGATCATCAGTGTAAGCCAGACAAAAAACTATTTCCCGACAGTACCTCTCCCTTTTTTCTTAACATTACAATGGACATTTGATCCCTCTGATTGTATGTTCAAAGGCTGATATTTGCTCAGTTTTGGATCAATCCATTCACCTTTCACAAACAGTGCTCCTCCTGTGATTACATCATCCACATATCATTTATACCAGCGGTTGGCAACCTGCGAGCTGATTTTTAGTGGCACTCTGCTGCCAGCTAGGGTCCCGGCCGCCGGCCCCACTCAGCCCGCTGACGGCCTGGATGGATGGAACCCCAGGCTGGCAGCAGGCTGAGCGGGGCCAGCGGCCAGGACCCCAGCTGGCAGGAGCCGGCGGACAAAACCCCAGACCGGCAGCAGGCTAAGCCGCTCAGTCCGCTGCAGGTCTGGGGTTCCATCTGCCACCCCGCTGCCAGTCTGGGGTTCTGTCCGCTGGCCCCTGTAAATGTAAAATGTATTACTGGCACGCAAAACCTTAAAGTTACAGTAAATAAATGAAGACTTGGCACACCACTTCTCAAAGGTTGCCGACCCCTGAATTATGCCATTCCACTGCCTGAGTTTAGTTAATCACACATCACTACATTGCTGCTCACAAATATGTCATGAAACACCAGGTCCACAAGGACCCTCTCTCCCAGAAAGCCCCTTGTGTTTTCCTTAGGAGGTAGTTAAGAAATTATATGGCAACTGAATGCACAGATCACAAAGTCAGTTCCCTGAACGCTCTCAGTTCTCATTGAATGAGCCCAGAATTTCTGCTGAAAGCAGTGGTTGGACCTAATGAGTTAATTAATCAGGGGGAGGGACCAGTTATGCCAACTGCAGTTATGCTGGTGATAAGGCTGCAAGAAACCCATGCTGCAGGTGTAAAACGCCACCTGGCTTTCCTACCTAACTGGGTCTTGCTAAGCTGACATCAGCTACCGTTACAAGAGCTACTATCAGCATGGGCACCCAGTAACAGTGCAGCATTTCAGCACTTTGCCAGTTGATGTGAGCATCACTGTCTTATCTGACAGACGTTTTAGCATCTGTGACACAGGCTGATAATCTTTTCTTGTCTTTGGGAGGCATCTGTTAGCACCACCCAGCCCGTTATTGCTTTACCCATTATTTTTGCCACAGACTCCCTTGAACGCTGGACTAGTAACAGCCTAGAGAGTAGCTGGTCATTTTTTTGTTTTTACTTAATACGGTAGGTTATGGCATATTAAGGTGATATTCTGCAGTCCTTCCTCATGCAGAATTCTGATAGACTTCAATGCCCAAATAGCAGCCAGCATCCATTCCTTTTATCTATACCAGGCAAGATGACTGAGCCTGTTTATTTTGCATACCAACTGCCCCATAGTCCTTCTTGCCTTTGCCATATCAGCACTAGATTACTCTAATTTATGCTATGTGGCGCTAGATTATGAGACTACCTAGAAACTGATGCTAGTGTAGAAACCACGTATTAAGCAGAGTGTTATACTAGGAATGCATTGCAAAGTGATTAGTTGATTGCAGGGTGGAGTTCAAGGTGCTGGCTTTAATCTAAGAAGCAAAAACAAACACACTGGGACTTGGTTATCTGAGAACTCAACACCTTCCCCATTCAATCATACAGTTGCAAACAGCAGAGGCATTAGAAATGGGATGAGACAGCCAACTGGACATGTTCCATGAAGAGATGCCGGAATTCGCTTGTATCCTTGTAACAAAGCTTGCATTTGTTAATTTTCCAGACATATTGTAAAGCTGATGTTGTATTATTATTATGATTAGGCATGGAGGGTTATAGAGTTTAGGATAGTAAGATGTCAGGACACAAGATTAATCCAGTTGTCACATGCAAGCAACAGTCAGCAGCAGCAGCAGCAGCATTCCGGTAACTGCATTGGTTGTTGGGGCACCATCATTGATGAGCAATCAATCAACTGTCTCCACCCCTGATGATTGTGTATCAGTACTTGAGTCTCCGCGAAGTCCATTCCTGTCCACTCTTATGTTGTCCATCCATCTCTTCTTCTGTCTACCCCTTCTTCTCTTCCCCTGTACTGTCCCTTGGAGGATGATCTTGGATAGGCCAGATGATCTTGGATAGGCCAGATGATCTTGTTACATGGCCGTACCACTTCAGCTTGTGCTTCTTCACGGTTGTCAGGAGGTCTTCATATGACCCAGCGTGTTGGGTGATGATGTTGCGGGCCCTTCATTAATAACATGGTCGAAGTAGGAGATGCCCAGGATTTTACAAAAAGTATCTCATCTCATCTCTACTACCTATATTTTCCATTCAAGTTCTGCTGTAAAGGTCCGTATCTCGTACGCATACAGAAAAATGGAGATGACCAGTACGTGCAGCAGTTTCAGTTTGGATTCCAGAGAGATGTTCTTGTTCCTCCAAATTAGCTTTAGCTTTGCCACTGTTGCTGTTTGTGCAGTTCTTGCCAAAATTTCTGCCTTTGATCCTTCATCAGTGATGATTGCCACCAAATACTTGAATTGTTTCACTGACTCCAGCTCTTGTGGGCATTCTAAAAAAGTTCATTCTGGTTTTAGAGATACACCAAGTTGCAGAAATATTCCGTCCTGCACTGAAATGGGGAATATCACTAGAAGAGGTAGCAGCTCCAAAATTAAAGTGATCTTTTCAAGTACTCCAAGTATATATTGTATGAAGTTGTGGATAGTCCAGAATACATAACATTGTGGTTTATTTTATTTGTGATTCTTGTGTAGCAAAAGCACTTAGAGCAGTATCTTTCAGTATAAACCCACTTTCACACAATAGAATAAGAGAGATGAAAGATGGCTGGACAATTAAGGCAGACGGCTAGAAATGGAGGTTATTTATCTGTAACTGGAAGTTCTTTGAGATGTGTGACCAGCAGTGTCCATTGGCCCACCCATGCTCAGTAGTTCTCCTCATGCTTCACACTGATGGCATAACAAGACAGTGAGGGTTGATGCCTCTCCAGTTCCTCTTCTTACTATAAATCCAGTAGTAAGCGGAAGCAGAGTGATGGAGGATGGGTAGAGTACTACAGATAGGAACTCAAAGAATTTCCAGGTACAGATAAGTAACCTCCCTTTCGTCTTCAAATGCTGGTCCTTGTGTGTATTCCACATGTGGGCGATTGACAAGCAAGATTAAGACTGGAGGCAGGGGTGAGGATGCCAGCAGGAAAGATGCTTGAAGTACTTCAGTTCCACTGCTCCATCCATGGCAGAGGCCTGAACTAGTGCATAATATTTTGTGAATGTGTCAATGGAATTCCAAGTAGCCACTCTGCATGTGTGCAGTATCGGTACTTCCTGCAGCGTGCCCTTACCCCATCAAGCGAAGGGATATGTCCAAACTGGTAACATGTGATGATGCACTGAGAAATCCATTTAGAGATTCCTTGAAAGGATATAGCCAGTCTTTGCGACCCTTCCGCTATGGCAAGAAATGGCCTACGTGATTGTTCTGGTAGGTTTGGTCCTCTGCAGGTAAAATGCTAAGGCACATCTTACACCGAGGGAATGAACTCTCCTCTCCTTATCAGAGGCGTGGGATTTGGGGAAGAAAAACATGCAAGTGGATCGTTTAGTTGACATGGGATTCAGAAATAACCTCGGGTGGAATTTTGGATGTAGGCGAAGGGAGACCTTTTCTTTGTAAAAAAAAATATATTTGGGGGGGTCTGCCATGATGGGTGGGTCTGCTCTCAACTAGAAGGGAAAAACAACTCTTGAACCCTGAGACTCTGGGAATAGTCTCTGACAATAGGGGAAGAAGAACTAGCTATACTATACTATAAAACTTTAACTATACTAATATAAAAATGGTAGCACTATTTAGACAATTTATTTAGAGACTTAAGGAGAAATGCTGGAGAAATCTGTGGGCACAGGGATTCTGACTCAGGACATGTGGCAGCAACAAGGAACTAGAGAGGTGTCGGACTGTACTGCCTCTTCTTCCCTCGGTCTGGAGCACAAAGAGAACCACTGCACATGTGCTGGCCAATAGACACTGCTTGTTAGAATTATCAGATTCAGGGACATGGAATACACATAGGGACTAGCACTTGGAGAAGCAGTCAGGGTGTATGAGCTAGAAATGCCAGATACAGATTGGGGTACTATTCCTGGCTCTGTCACAAAGTACATAACCATAAGCAAGTAACAACCTCACTCTGCCTCCATTTGTTATCTGTAAATGGAATTAATAACAATACTACTAACCTACTGCCCCCCCCCAGTGTATTTTGAAGCTATGTTAATTGCAAAGCACTTTGAGATCCTTAGCTTGAAGGAGATCTTGAAGGAGATACCATAGCCATTACAGGCCACCTTCTCCATAATTCAGCTATTAACAACCTAGAGAAAGGCAAACAGCTACAACATACTTTTTTTTTAAACATGTTTTTGCTAAAATTCATTCTGTAAGTAACAGCAATAAAACACTACTATCTACATTATGGGGCTCCAAGAATAAATTTAATAGTAGCCCCAGTCTCAGAGAATTAAGCTAGGTCAGGCATTGCTTTCATTTTAATTATGTTAACACTGAAAAACAGAAAACTGCCACAGCGTGGGCATGGCATGCTGGGGGGGTTCGTAAAATATGTGCAGAGTCTCCAGTCATGGGACAGCTGGATTATAGTTCCAGAGCTACCAATCTGTAAAGGAAGAGACTGTAGCTGTGGTCCAATGGGGTTTCCTCTGCATTGCCAGGAGATTGAAAAATGTTCTGATAATATGAGGCCCAGACCTCAAGAAAGATACCACAGTATTTTACAGAAAATGCTGCAGTTATAGCAGTTATATACATACAGTTATATATATATACAGTTATAGCCACTGTAAGGGATAGTGTTTAGAGCTACTACTGTAGAGTGGTGCAGTGCCTTTTTTAACGAAGTATAAACTTGCATTATCAATAGTTAAAATTTTCAAAAGCTCTCAAGTGGCTTAGGAACCATTTTTCACTATTAATTATTTGATAAAGGCCTCATTGTGCTAGGTACCGAACAGCTATAGTCCCTGACCCGAAGCGCTTACAAATGAAGATCACAAAAAAGACAGAAAGAAAAGGAGTACTTGTGGCACCTTAGAGACTAACAAATTTATTAGAGCATAAGCTTTCGTGAGCTAGAGCTGTAGCTCACGAAAGCTTATGCTCTAATAAATTTGTTAGTCTCTAAGGTGCCACAAGTACTCCTTTTCTTTTTGCGAATACAGACTAACACGGCTGCTACTCTGAAACCTGTGAAAAAAAAGACAGAGTAAGAGAACTGGAGGATTATCATCCCTATTTTACAACAGGGAACTAAAACAGAGATACTAAGGGTCACACAAAAAATCTCTGGCAGGGCCAGGAATTGAAACCATATCATCTGGCTGTCTATCCAGTGCCTTAATCTTCCTGCAACACCAGAAGTATTGTGTCTGGAGGTAGCAATACCCCTTGCAGTGGTCATCAGCATGGCAAGCATGTAGTGTGGGTTAGCAAATGGGAAGAGAGACCAGAAAAATACATGTTTAGGTACTAAAAATAGCATTTTGGACACTTGAACAGTTCTTTTAAAAAATGAACAGTCCTAGCTAACTAAGACACGGAATTATTTTTGATTGAGGCAAACCTGTTGTAGGCTGTATAGAATACAGAGGAGAAAATGGAGAGAAAAATAAAAGACATTCAGATAGCTGTACTTATATATTTTTTTTCTCTTCTGGATATGCACATTTAACTCTCACTGATGACAATAGAATAGTTCTTAGCAACTAAATTCAGATTTTCAACAGTAAAGCTGGTTTATGCGAAGAGGAAATTAAAGGAGAAACTGTGAAAGTACAAACATTCCCATTTTTGTGTTCACCCAAAACAGAAATAAGTAAGTAAGTTGCCATACCAAATGTTCACCACAGCAAATATTCCAGCAGCACCATACATTTGTGTAGTGTCTCTAACCCATGGATCTCAAAGGACTTTGCCACAGTTTCTTACTTAAACTTCACAACATACTAATGAGGTATTGTTAGAACCCATTTTACAAATGGGCAAAGAGAGGTTATACAATCTGCCCAAAGTTGCATTGTGGTCTAGTAACTAAGAACCCAGGTGTTTAGCTTCCATTGCAAGAGTGAATATTCCCTGAAATCATTTCTGAAATCCACCTGTGGACAGGGCTTAAAAAAATTATAGAAAAAAAAGAGAAAAAGTAAGCAAAAAATGGATAGTAACAAGTGAAAATGTAGCAGAAGGATAAAGACCTCTCAGTGTCTGATGTCTTCTATTTCTTACAGAATTTCTGTGTATTTTTATCTGCAAACATAAATGATCAAGATGCACCCATGGAGAATGGGCAGCAAATGGGACAGGAGGTTATTTATAAATATTTACACCCTGCCACAGATGTTTTTTAAAGGGTCAGCTCCACTTTTTAGACTAGTATAGAAGGAAGTTTCATCACGTATGTAATCTGAGCTATTAAGCCAAAAGAAAGAAATACCCTAAGCATCCAGTCAAGTGCAGACACTTAACTTCCCTGCCAAGAGCAACTAGTTTGTGAAAACGAGACTGTATTAAAAATTCAGGTAAATATAGAGATACTTAGATTCATAGATACTAAGGCCAGAAGGGACCATTCTGATCATCTAGTCCGACCTCCTGCACAGCGCAGGCCACAGAATCTCACCCACCCACTCCTATGAAAAACCTCACCCATGTCTGAGCTATTGAAGTCCTTAAATCATGGTTCAAAGACTTCAAGGAGCAGAGAAGCCTCCCTCAAGTCAACCATGCCCCATGCTACAGAGGAAGGCGAAAAACCTCCAGGGCCTCTCCAATCTGCCCTGGAGGAAAATTCCTTCCCGACCCCAAATATGGCAATCAGCTAAACCCTGAGCATATGGGCAAGATTCACCAGCCAGATACCCAGGAAAGAATTTTCTATAGTAACTCAGATCCCATCCATCTAATATCCCATCTCAGGGGATTTGGCCTATTTACCCTGAATATTTAAAGATCAATTACTTACCAAAATCCCATTATCCCATCATACCATCTCCTCCATAAACTTATCAAGTAGAATCTTAAAACCAGATAGATCTCTTGCCCCCATTGCTTCCCTTGGAAGGCTATTCCAAAACTTCACTCCTCTGATGGTTAAAAACCTTCGTCTGATTTCAAGTCTAAACTTCCTGGTGGCCAGTTTATACCCATTTGTTCTTGTGTCCACATTGGTGCTGAGCTGAAATAATTCCTCTCCCTCTCCTGTATTTATCCCTCTGATATATTTATAGAGAGCAATTATATCTCCCCTCAACCTTCTTTTAGTTAGGCTAAACAAGCCAAGCTCCTTAAGTCTCCTTTCATAAGACAAGTTTTCCATTCCTCGGATCATCCTAATAGCCCTTCTCTGTACCTGCTCCAGTTTGAATTCATCCTTTTTAAACATGGGAGACCAGAACTGCACACAGTATTCTAGGTGAGGTCTCACCAGTGCCTTGTATAACGGTACTAAAACCTCCTTATCCCTACTGGAAATGCCTCTCCTGATGCATCCCAAAACCGCATTAGCTTTTTTCACAGCCATATCACATTGGCAGCTCATAGTCATCCTATGATCAACCAATACTCCAAGGTCCTTCTCCTCTTCCGTTACTTCTAATTGATGCGTCCCCAACTTATAGCTAAAATTCTTGTTATTAATCCCTAAATGCATAACCTTACACTTCTCACTATTAAATTTCATCCTATTACTATTACTCCAGTTTACAAGGTAATCCAGATCCTCCTGTATAATATCCCAATCCTTCTCCGAATTGGCAATACCTCCCAGCTTTGTATCATCTGCAAACTTTATTAGCACACTCCCAGTACCAACCAGATACTTGGTTATTACATGGCATTCTTTCAAAGAAGCATCAATCCAACCTCCATATAATTCTGTGCAATCTAGGGTTGCCAACTTTCTGATTGGAGAACGACGAACACCCTTGCCATGTCCCTGCCTGAGGCCCCATCCCCCACTCATTCCATCCCTGCCTCGTTCACTCTCCCCCACCCTTGCTCCTTTTCACTAGGCTGGGTCAGGCGGTTGGGGTGCAGGAGGGGAGTCTGGACTTGGGGATGGGGCCGAGGGTTTCAGAGTGTGGGAGGGGTCTCCCACGCCGGGGCAGGGGATTGGGGTGTGGGAGGGGGTGATGGCTCCAGCTGGGGGATGTGCTCCAGGGTGGGGCCAGAAATTAGAGGTCTGGAGTTCCAGAGAGGACTCCGGGCTGGGAAACGGGGTTGGGATGTGGGAGGCGGTGAGGGCTCTGGCTAGGGGGCGGACTCTGGTGTGAAGCTGAGGATGAGGGGTTTGGGGTGCAGGAGGGGGCTCTGGGATGGAGACAAGGGGTTTGGAGTGCGGGAGGGGGCTCAGGGCTGGGGAAGGCGGTTGGGGTGTGGGAGGGGATGCGGGATACAGGCTCCGGGAGGAGTGTGGGTGCAAAAGGGGATAAGGAATGAGGGCTCTGGGGGGCATTTACCTCAGGCAGCTCCCGGAAGCTGACGGCATGTCCATCTCCTAAGTGTAGGCATGGCAGGCGGCTCTTCATGCTGCCCCCATCCGCACACACCACCCCCGCAGTTCCCATTGGCCACGGTTCCTGGCCAATGGAAGCTGCGGAGCCAGTGCTCAGGGCGGCTCTGTGCCTAGGAGCTGAACATGGCAGCCGCTTCCGGGAGCTGCACAGAGCCAGGGCAGACAGGGACCTTACTTAGCCCCGTTGTGCAACCAGAGTTTTAACAGCCTGCTGACTGGAGCTGCCAGGGTCCCTTTTTGACCGAGCATTCTGGTCAAAAACCAAATACCTGGCAACCCTAGTGCAATCATTGATGTGTGCAGTCTTTGTATACTATCATGTGAGGCCATACACCTGCAGAACTCATTTTTGTTTGCGTTGATTAAATTTTCAGATGTAACTTCTCTCACGTACGCACATTATGCCAGATCCAACTTCTGTTGAAGTCACTTGCATTGACTGATGGGTTAGGCCAACAAGCAATATTACACAAAAATTATGTGTGCAGGAGCTCATATGCACAGAGGCTTTGTTTTGATCAGCTGAACAATATAGATTGCATTTCAAAATTGTTGGGTAAAAGCCCATCACCTGCCTACATCACACTACTGCCTACACTAAATATACCCTTGTCCTTTGCAGCACATTTCTGAAAAATTCATCAGTGTTGTTGCCAACATATCTTTTCTTTTAACTGTTAGTGTTACTGGAAATTTTTAAATCAAGATTGGATTATTTAATAAAAAGATACAATCAACTTCGAACAGGAATTATTTTGAGTATGTTCTATGGCCTGTGTTATATAGAAGGTCAGATGAGATGATCATAATGGTCTCTTTTTGGCCTTGCAATTATTAGCAAAAGATAATATTGTTGCACTCAGAACATGCAGGGATGCCTTAAATCACGCAAATATTAAGGAGACTATGATGCCCTTTTTTACACATTTTATTCTGCTACAACAAGAAAAGGCTTTTAATCGGCTGCATGGTTGATCAGGTATCCATTCAGAGGTAGTATTAATAAAACCATGCTTAATCTCAGACCCCTATCTTCACTGGCAAAAATGTTCATTTTTCAATTGAGCTAAGCTAACTCAGTTGAACCACATACACACACACCCTTAACATCTGAGTAGACAGCTTAATCCTAGAGCTGAGCAATGAACGGAATTTGTCCCATGGGAAATTCTGATATTTCAACATTCCCAAGTCACAACAAAAAAGTTGAAATATCAAAAATATTTTGTTAAATGAAAAAATTTTGATTTGGAAATGTCAAAGCATTTCATTTTGAGTCAGTTCAATATTAAACTACATCTGCCTACGATGTTACTGCGCCTCATGGTTGTCGTTCAGGCAACTCATGCCCTTGTTCTCCCCTATGGCTCAGCTTCCTGGCTGGAAGACATCTCCCATGATGCACCCACAGTCAGAGGGGAGACCACATTGCATCATAGGAGACATCATCCGGCCAGGGAGCCCAGCCAATGGAGGAGAATGTGGGCATCAGGCACCCAAAATACTACTCCAAATCACATAACATAGAACTATAGTTTAATGTTGTGTTGCCTTGAAACAAAGTGGAAAATCAAAAAATTTCTGCAAAATTGAAGTTTTCCTATCAAAAATTCCAATTTTGCAGAAAGTGAATTTTTCATTCAAAATTGTTGTGACAGAAAATTCCAGACAAGCTCTATTTAATATCTTTAATATTATTTGAGCTAGTCATGTTGTAGCTACCTATTTTAAATGTGTTAAACAGGACCTATATAGGCATTAAAGTGAGTTTTGAACTGAGTTAGCTCAATCAAATAAACTTAACTCATTTGAAGAGCACAACGTTTTGCCTACACAGACATGGCCAGATACATCTCAAATATCTCTCATTTTGAGGGACATCATTCGTTTCAGTTCCAAGAATACTTAAATTCTATACAAGGATGGTACCTGAAACTTTTCTTGCAGAAAAATTATTTCCAGAGAATTAAAAAATCATGGTGCCATGGTTACAGAAACAGTTATCTAATACTACAAGAAAAAACTCCATGGCATTTCCTGCACAACTCTAATATTTGTATGCCTCTCATTTGGAATTTTGTGATACTTTGTGTCCCATATTTTGGTCTTGGCAGATTATAGGGGGGTGGACAGACTTACTTTCTGGGAATAGTAAATATATGAACCTAACTAAGATTAATTAAACGTAATTTCTCTCCTTGCTAGAAAAGTACCCGTTATCTTCATCCATTTTTTCACAATAATCTCTCCATATAAATGTCATACTATTTTCTTAATATATGCAGAACAGAAATAGAATAATGAATCCCCTCCGAGTTATCCCCAATGCTTGATGGAGTGACACTTTCATATATCACGTACAAAACCATCAGATAATGTTGTCCAAAAATCTTCATCATAGAGGTTTAGAACAGAGGTGTATTACACCATTGCAGATTGTGTTACAGAAGGATTAATTTTCATTTATAGTCATTCTGGCAACCTGAGGGAAACCAGTGTATTATTGGGAAAGTCATCACCAATATTGCTTATTATAACCTTGCCCCAACTTTGTTTCTGCTACATGCCTAGGGAACATCATTTACCCAGTGGAGCCCCTTAGCAATGCCAGTGTATGAACAATGAGACGGCTGATGTCATTCACTAGTATCTTCCTTCGGGCATCGCTAGAAACTGTATTGTCCACTTGCATCATACTCGCTCCTAATTTAAGACTTTGACACACTTTAGTCCCAATGTTAAATATCCACTGTGGTGATTAGTAACAGCTATGCCTGACTTCATTCCTGCTCTCAGTCAAAGTTGAAGCTGTAGGTATAAATGTACCTACATTTCAGATCAACTTTGTGCAGCATAGATGATCTGTTTACAAAATCAGTAAAACATATGGGGAAGCTACTGTATGACACAGAAATGTGCATGGTAGATGAAGAAGAACTGCTAGTAGAAGGCAAAAGGTTAAGATTCAGAAGATAAGGGAATATCACAAGTGTGTAAAAATGACCTGGAGGACGGCATAAACTCAGAAGTCACAGTGTGCACTGATGACAAAAACTGGAAGCTGTGAACAGAAAAAACAAGGCAAAATATCTCAACCATTAACGTTTATGGCAAGATGAATGAAGTAGGTAATGTTTAACGTAAGGTAATGGAATGGAAGACTCTAAATCACAGAGACTAATCTCAGACTGATAATTAATAGAGAACAGAAGCCAGAAACAAAACTGAAGTTGGTAACAGTATTACCAAACCTCATGTTTCTATTGGGAGTCTTGCACTATTTTGGCATATTTCTGAAAGACCCAGCTCCTGGAGTCTTGTGAATACATGAGAATCTCAGCTTTCATTTTAAAAACATTTCTAGCCCAAATGACTGTGGAGAAAATGTGAATATCCCCTAGTGGATCAGACCTAGAAAGAAAAAAAACACAACAAAAAACACCCCAATATTTTTTTTTCAATCTCACGATTATTAAGCCAGTCATATGATTTGGGAATACATCACTCATAATTATTGAATACTTGATGTTGGCAATAGTGTGGTAATATACACTAAACCTGTCTGCACAACATTTGTCAGTAGTTATAAAAAGAAAATGAAGTCTTTTGCAGAAAAATTCCATCCTAGACTATTCCCATGTAACCCTTCTGAAGTTTCACAGCTGCACCAGAGGGGAAATTAAGACTTTTGAACGGTATGTAGGTATTTAATATAGTGGCAGACAATATTCTGAAAGGAACTGACTAGGATTTAAATATACAGTTTTCCAGCATGCACAAAAGTATATATGTACATATATGTATATACACACACACACTTTTATGCCTATATACATCTAAAGGCATAAAAAGTGTATATATATATATATATATATGGCATTAAAAAGCTAAACAAAGATTGGGAGAACGTTTCATAGGAATAGAGGTAAACACTTAAATACTGGGAGTCTGCAGAAGTCCAACGCAATGCTTTGCCAACTGGAGCAGATGAATATGCAATTGTGGTAGGCTGGTTGAGGGTTATATATATATCCAAAGTATGCTCATCCAAGAGGGGCTGATGCATCTGTTGTATTTGCTTAATTAATGTTTGTAAATCACAGAAATCCTCAGATGATTAAAAACACCTCATGAAGGCCAGCTAAAAATGGTAATTTCTGAGCTGTTTCAGCAAAGAGGGAGCATTAGGATGAAAGTGACTCTGAGCAAAATTCACATCTGTGCAGAGGGTTTAAGTGATGCTTAGGAACATGGAATATTGGGTGATCATAGGATGATTATGAGCCACCAATATGATATGGCCGTGAAGAAAGCTAATGCGGTCTTGGGATGCATCAGGTGAGGTATTTCCAGTAGAGATAAGGAGATGTTAGTACCATTACACAAGGCACTGGTGAGACCTCATCTGGAATATTGTATGCAGTTCTGGTCTCCCATGTTTAAGAAGGATGAATTCAAACTGGAACAGGTACAGAGAACGGCTACTAGGATGATCCGAGGAATGGAAAACCTTTCTTATGAAAGGAGACTCAAAGAGCTTGGCTTGTTTAGCGTAACCAAAAGAAGGCTGAGGGGAGATAGGATTGCTCTCTATAAATTTATCAGAGGAATAAATACCAGGGAGGGAGGGGAATTATTTAAGCTCAGTACCAATGTGGACACAAGAACAAATGAATATAAAATAGCCATCAGGAAGTTTAGACTTGAAATTAGAGAAAAGTTTCTAACCATCAGAGGAGTGAAGTTCTGGAACAGCCTTCCATGGGGAGCAATAGAGGAAAAAGATATATCTGGCTTCAAGACTAAGGGTATGTCTTCACTACCCACCGGATTGGCGGATTGTGATCGATCTATCGGGGACTGATTTATCGTCTAGATGCGATAAATTGATCCCCGAATCGCTGCCTATACTCTACCTTGGCAAGAGGAGTAAGTGGAGTCGACGGGGGAGCTGCCAAGGTTGACTCGCTGCTGTGAGGATGGCCAGGTAAGTCGAACTAAGATACTTTGACTTCAGCTACACGAATAGCATGGCTGAAGTTGCATATCTTAATTCGAAACCCTCCTTTCCCCCCCCAGCGTAGCCCAGGCCTAAGCTTGATAAGTTTATGGAGGGGATGGTATGATGGGATAGCCTAATATTGGCAATTAATTGATCTTTGACTATTAGCGGTAAATATGCCCATTGGCCTGTGATGGGATGTTAGATGGGGTGGGATCTGAGTTACTACAGAGAATTCTTTCCTGGGTGTCTGGCTGGTGAGTATTGTCCACATGCTCAGGGTTTAGCTGATCACCGTATTTGGGGTCAGGAAGGAATTTTCCTCCAGGGCAGATTGGCAGAGGCACTGGGGGTTTTTCGCTTTCTTCTGCAGCGTGTGGCACGGGTCACTTGCTGGAGGATTCTCTGCTCCTTGAAGTCTTTAAACCACGATTTGAGGACTTCAATAGCTCAGACATAGGTTAGGGGTTTGTTACAAGAGTGGATGGGTGAGATTCTGTGGCTTGCGTTGTGCAGGAGGTCAGACTAGATCATCATAATGGTCCCTTCTAACCTTAAAGTCTATAATTCTATAATTCTGGCCCTCTGCACAGGGTGAATTTATCTTGATGGATAAAGTGGCAAGGTAAGTGCAATGCCAGGAGTCTGAGTGTTTCAACAGTCATGTTTCAACAGGAGTTCCTCATATGCATCAGAAGACTACAGCCACACTGGTATAAATAACGAGCCCTGTAATAGGTGCCTATTGTTAGTGGCATTACCAACCCTAAGCATTGAAAAATCATCAATTAGGCCCCAAACGTTTTGAAAGTGGCTAAAAATGAAGAGTTTTTTTAAAGAATAATTTGGGGGTGGTTCTTATTTGCCTTCTTGGTTTTGAACCTTCACTGTGCATTCACTTAATTTTTCAAGGTTTTCTCAGCAACTATGAGGGCTAGAAACTTACTTTTTTCAGATGAAAACTGAGATTCTTACATATTCTCTTGATTTCAGCAGCTGAGATTTAAAAAAAAACAATAAAACTTGTGGGATTAACAATAAAATTGCAAAAACTGGCAACACTGCCTTATGTGTACAATGGTTTGAATTACTGGACTGGGAAAGTAGTGGGGAAACAGACATGTTTTCAAATGTCTAAACAGAAGTTATCAGTATAACACCTTATACCATAATTCACCACAATAATTCTTCCATGCAAAGTTCATATGCTATGTGAACACTAAGCCAGTCTCAGAACACCCAGTGACATATTGTAGGTGAACAGCATGACATCTATTTTATACTTGGATAAGCTAAATCACAGAGAAGTTAAAAGATCATGTATTAAAGATATAGCCCTGCATTAAAGATGGGGAAAGCTAAGGGATCTGGAAGAGTAATCAGGAATTCCCCTTGGTGAAGCACAAAAAGCAATGGCAGATCCACAATCCTTTAAATGGGTACAGCATATGGTGACCCCCTAGTCCAGACTACTATACTGGCAGATGCAAATTTCCTCACCACCTGTAAGGAGGCTAGTACTTGAAGGCTAATACAGAGCAGTGGTTTCACTCCCCAGCCCGCCACTGGCACTCAAATCAAGTACAACTGGAGTGAGATGAAGGCTGTTTGTGCTCTCTCCCCTCACTCCTAGATGGCCAGCCACAATCTGGCTTTAACTGACTTGTCCCAGTCTACACTAAGAGTCAGTGTGAAGATGAGAGAACCCAAGTGACCCATCTCCCTGTCCACCGTTCCATCCTTTAGACCTCACTTCAAGGTACGTCTGTTTCTAGATTTAACACTAGGAAAGGCAAGGGAGTGAACACACTTGGGGCTTGTCTTCACTACTGGGGAATGTCGACCTAAGTTACGCTACTCCAGCCACATGAATAACTTACCCCGGTGTCTTCACTGCACTGCATTGATGGGAGATGCTCTTGGAGAGCTGGAATACCAGGGTCAACTGGAGAGCAGCAGCATAAATCTCCCCGGTAGTGAAGACAAGCCCTTGGAGTGCTCCATGCAAATCTGGTCAGCATCTCTTAGGAAGGGCATTGTTGAGATTGAAAACGGCAGCAGAAGGCTACTCTGAAATGAATCAGGGTTTTGTGGATATGAGTTACAAGAAGCAATTAGCCAGACTTGGCCTATTTAGAGCACAGAACAGGAAAGGAAAGGAAAGGAAAGGAAAGGAAAGGAAAGGAAAGGAACACTGCCAATGAGCAGTTTGAAATAGCAACTACTTGTAATTCAAAACATAAGGGATCATGGGATTAGAACTGAGGACAGACTTCTTATAAGAAGTTCAAGGTGAATTTCATTTACACTGAAGGTGGTTGAAATATGGAATAAAATGGCCAGTCAGTAGTAGAATAAACACACTGTGAAGCTTCAGCAGACACATGAACACATTGTTGGCAGAGGGAAATCAGGTGCTACCATCATGGAAGACATGAGAGTTAAAAAGATGAGGCGATAAAGGCTAAGTGATTTACTTAGAGATGCATCTTATATGACCCAACTTTCCCAAGGTGTCTTTCTCAAAACATATCTACCCAATGGATGATGTACAAATATTATAATAAGTTACCTTAGAGGATGCAGTATTCAGTCAATTTTTCAAGATTACTAATGACTGTAGAGTACTATCATCTTCATGTCATGAACATTCATGTGCACTTAGAGGAATATTTTCCAACATATTTACCTTTTGATTTGCCATTTGGCCCGGGTCCCTAATGTGTCAATCAATAATATAAATGTCTTCCCTATGTCAACTAACTAATGAGTTGATTTTCTATCATGAAGTAACAAGCCATCATTCTGCATATGTCACATCCTGTATATATCAGGCTGACACTGCCCCTACATTTATGAGCAGCAAAAACAACAACAGTAAAAACATGCATCGGTAAAACATGATGACTCAAAAAGAATGAGAAATAAGTAGAAGAGAGAGATCCAGTTAGTACTCACCACCAGGGCTTTCGATCTATTACTCAGTAGTTTTTCAATATCTGTGGCTGCAATTTCCACCAATTTACGTGCATTGTTGGCTTCCACTGTATACAGATTGTTGTATTTCGTATAAATCTGCATGAGAAAATGAAATCATTCAGAACTACCACATGGGTCTCTTTATTTACATTGTAATAACAGCATACTGGTCTAGTGGATTGAATACAGGACTGTGAGCCAGTAACTCTTCAGTTATTATCCATTTCTCAAAAAAACTACGTTAAATTGGGCAAGCCACAGCCTCTCTGCTTGAAAATTGTGTCCCCATTGATTTGGGGATTATGTGGGCATAATGTAGGACTGAATTTATTATCATTATTGTTAATATTAACACTCAGCACTCATGGAGTTATTATGATAATTATTACTAATTATTTGCATTGCAATAAAGCCTAAAGGATCAAAGATCAGAGCCACTCTGTGCTAGTCACTGTGCACACATATAATGAACAGACGGTCCCTACCCCAGGGAGCTTTGGATTTCTAAGTTTCAGTTTCCCCATCTCTAGAAAGGATATTGTAGTTACCTCACTACTATCCATCTCACAGGATGGCTTAAGGATTAGTGCCTCTGTTAGTCTTCAGCGATCTAGAGTACTATGGGATCAATTCTGCAAGGAGATGAGCAGATCAAAATCTGTGGGATTTAACAGTCCTCCGCATCCCCAAGCAATGATCTGTTCCTTTCAGGATTGAGCCTTAAAAATGATGGCTCTCATTTTCAAAAATGGTTAAGTGATTCTGGGTGCCTCCAGTTTTTTGTTTTGTTTTGTTTTGTTTGGGAGGTGGGGGGGGTGTAAGATACTTGACCTGAGACCTTAAAGGGCCCTGACTTTCACAAAGTGCTGATCATTTCCTATCTGAAAATCAAATGCCTATAAAAAGAACCTGAAGTTGAGCAAAGAAATCACTGATGTATTGTATTCTTCCTAAAACATTAAGAGACAGATACTCAAGGTGAATCAATGTAGCACTACTGAAGTAAACGTATTTATGCTGATTTCTACCTCCTGATGATCTAGACACTTATTTACCTTTATTTTAGTAAGGTATATCGTTCACTAGGGGTTTGTTTGTTGTTTTAATATTGTCCTTACTTCCATGATTTAAAATTCACCGTGGTGAGGGAGTACCTAGTTCTGTTATTCTGTGGTGTTTCTAAGGGGGATAACTACCAAAAAAACAGAGAGGACTGGGGTTTGTTTCTGTTTTTTAAAGGATACCCCCTTCTTCCTACACAACATCCTTAAAGGGG
Organism: Dermochelys coriacea; assembly: GCF_009764565.3. NCBI lineage: Eukaryota > Metazoa > Chordata > Testudines > Dermochelyidae > Dermochelys > Dermochelys coriacea. Next base: position 333,504,794 of record NC_050068.2, read on the forward strand.
GAGAAAAACCCTAACAATAATCTGGAAAAAGAAAGAGTATGTACCTTATGGCTAGATGGTGAATGGGGAAAACTAATTTATGCAACCAACAGATGGTCTGAGGTCACACAAGTGCTTTGCCTCTCTGAAACACTGCCTGATAGGGGTTATACTGTCTTGTGGGAAGTAATTCTAGGCACACACACAGAAACAGGTCCAACACTAATTCACTGGCCGAGCTCCAGCAGAAAGAGCTCAGAAACTATCCAGCAGACAAATTCTACCAGCTGTGCCAGGGTTCTCAGGGTATAGCTGTATGGTGGCTTTAAAGGGACACACCAATATAGGGATCTGCCACTTGCAGCTGGTGGATTTTGAACATTGCCAGGTCTGACACCATTCTCATGAATGAAACCAGTCAAGTCTTGTCAGTTCTGTCATTCACATGAATTATCATTAATTTCAATCAGTTCTGATTTCCAGAACACTGGATTATATACTTTTTTTTAAATCAACCTTTTTCTCCCTCAAAACTGATTTAAAAAGAAAAGTGTTTTAATTCTTGCTTTTGGGACGAAATCCCCCAAACACCTATAGAAAATCCATCACTGAAGCCTAGGATTACATAAGATCTCACAAGCAAATATAAATCCACTGTGCTGCAAAACGCGGTGATTCAGTCACGGATGCTTCTTGCTCAGTTGATAGGCAGCCAATGCTCCAGTGAGGAGCAAGAGGAGCACACTAAAGATCTCATGACTCATTTTGCAAGTCTCAGTGTCTTGGTCGAATTCCAACATGGCTAATTATCTCATGCCTTCCTAAAGTTCCCACTTCAGGTCCAAAACCAAATTAGACATCATGGACAAGATAGTCAGATGGCAAAGCATGTACAATTAGAGACAGATTTTATAAGGAGCTTAGGTCCTACTTAGTCATCTAAATAAAGGCTGGATTTTCAAAGCTACTCATCAACCAGCAGAGACATCATCCAGCCAATGTCTTCTGAAAATCTGGCCCTATTTTTGTAATGACAAATGCATATTTAGCTACATTAGATAGGATAACAAAACCATAGAAGGGATATAAACTTTTTCCTTCAGGGCATAAACCAACTATTAATTGATCCGGGTTAGATAGATCATGTTAAAAAATATAGAATTTAGATAAGTTAGATGCATTCAAGTTGGCAGGGACTGATGAAATTCATACTAGGATACTTAAGGAACTAGCTGAAGCAATCTCAGAACCATCTGCAATTATCTTTGAGAACTCAAGGAGGGGAAGGGCAGGTCCCAGAGGACTGGAAAAGAGGCAAACACATTACCTAGCCTTAAAAAGGGGAACAAAGAGGACCTGGGCAATTATAGACCAGTACGCCTAACTTTGGTAACTGGAGAGATACTGGAACGAATTATTAAACAATCAGTTTGTCAGCACTGAGAGGGGAAGAGAATTATATTATAAGCAATAGCCAACATGGATTTGTCAAGAAAAAAATCATGCCAAACCAACCTAATTTCCTCATTTGAAAGCGTTACTTGCCTAGTGGATAGGAGAAAGCAGATCTGATATGCCTCTATTTTTTTGGGAAGGCTTTTGACAGAGTCCTCCATAACATTTTCATAAGTATCAGAGGGGTAGCCGTGTTTGTCTATATCCTCAAAAACTTCTGATGCATCTGAAGAAGTGGGTTTTTACCCACTTATGCCCAAATAAATCTGTTAGTCTTTAAGATGCCACTGGAATCCTCGTTATTTTCACAAGCAAACTTGGGAAATGTGGTCTCGATGAAATTACTATAAGGTGGGTGCACAACTGGTTGAAAGACCATACTCAAAGAGTAGTTAACAATGCTTCACTGTCAAACGGGGTGTGGCGGGGGATGGGGAAGGGAGATGTATCTAGCGGGGTCCTGCAGTGGTCTGTCCTGGGGTCTGGTTCTATTCAATATTTTCATTAATGACTTGGATAATGGAGTAGAGAGTATGTTTATAAAAATTGTGGATGATACCAAACTGGAAGGAGTTGCAAGCACTTTAGAGGACAGGATTAGAATTCAAAAGGACCATAAAAAATTGGACAACTAGACAATCAACAAGATGAAACTCAGTAAAGACCAGTACAAAGTATTGCACGTAGGAAAGAAAAAAATCAAACATAAAATGTGGAATAACTGGCTAGGCAGTCATACTGCAAAAAAAAACCTCCAAGGGTTATAGTGGATCACAAATTGAATGAGAGCCAATAACATGATGTAGTTGCAAAAAAAAAAAAAAAAAAAAGCTATCATCATTCTGGAGTGTTTTAACAGGAATGTCATATGTAAGACATGGAGGTAACTGTTCCACTCTATTCAGCACTAATGAGACCTCAGCAGGCGTATAGTGTCCACTTTTAGAAACCACACTTTAAGAAAGATGTGAACAAACAGGAAAGAGTCCAGAGGAGAGCAACAAAAATGATATAAGGTTTAGAAAATGTGACCTATGGGAGAAGTTTAAAAAAAACCTCTAGGCATGTTTATTCTTGAGAAAAGAAGACGGTCTTCAAATATGTTAAAGGCTGTTATAAAGAGGAGGGTGGTCAATTGTTCTCCATGTCCACTGAATGTAAGATAATAAGTAACAAGCTTAATCGGCAACAAAGGAGATTTAGGTTAGATATTAGGGAAAACTAGAAGGATAGTCAACCACTGGAATAGGTTACCAAGGAAGTTTGTGGTATCCTCATCATTGGAGGTTTTTAAGTACAGGTTGGACAAACACCTGTCTAGGATGGTCTAGGTTTATTTAATCTAGCCTCTCAGCAAGGGAGGGGTGGAGTAAATGAACTCTAGAGGTCCCTTCCAGCCCTATGTTTCTATGATTCGATGTGCGTTTTATCCCATAATTGACCACTACAGAGTTTCTTTTACCTTGCTCTGAGGCATCTAGTGCTGGCCATTGTTAGAGATAGGATAATAAATTAGATACTGGTCTGATCCAGTCTGGTAATACATATATCTACATTTCTAGCCAAGTACTCATCATGACCAAGAGCCTGGTACATTGGAGAGAAGGGACACAAAAACTGTTTCACAGGACTGCCAAAAAGACCAAATCTGAGCTCAGTTTTGTAATCTCAAGAGGTCTGGATTTAAACAAACTGCACCAAACCTACCAGGATCTTCTATCAATAGTCAATACCAACCTTGACCACTTAAGAGACAACCACTGTAAACTTAGTGATCCTCATATAGGCAAAGCCTCTCATTTTGAAGCCAAATGCATTACCATAGGCACTAATGAGAGGCAGAGCCATTATGGATTTTAATGGATTAATAACTGTACAACAAATATATGATTAAAATGTTAATGAGATTTTACAAAGAAATTAAATCAATTTGAAATAATTTTTACTCTTCCAGGGTGTCAAAAGAACCATTTTTCATTTATTTGAAATTTTTCATTAAAATTTTTGCTTTTGAAAATTTCCAGTTTTTCATTTTACCCATGCCTTTCCCTCACTTTTGTTCTTTTTCTTTCTAGAGGGAGGCAAAGAAAAAAAAACTTTTTTTTTTAATTTTTGGGTTTCATTGGCAGGCAGGGAGGGGGGGATGTTTTGCAAAAATTTCCATTTGAAAGAAAAATAAAAATAAAATGCTTATTTTTGATTACAGGAAATATTTAATTCCAAACTATTGAATCAGCTTTGCTCTATTAAAATAAACCACCACCCAAAAATACTTCAGACATATAAATATATGCAAAGCCTCTTTGTGCACATCTGGGGTTGAGAGTGGTGTATGCAGGTCTTGAGCTTTTGATGTAATAAGTTCTAGGGGTAATAAGGGAAATTAAATTTTTTCCCCAATTCACCAGTTATAAAAGTGTCCTAGCACTGAGTGTTCAATCGCAGAGTCCTAAGAGAGGGACCATGTATGGTGCTATCACATGTGCCTGCAAAATGCAGGATGTCGCCCACAGAACAAAGCACAGCACTAGAACCTCACTTGGTCTTTTAGCCTTTCAATTCACTGCAATATTTAAATACCCTTTATTGGTGGGGATTTGTGGGAAGTTGCAGGTAACTGAATAGCAGTTTAGCCAGAATGCTGGGTACCACTTTCAGGAACAAGGAAACATTTTCATCTCCCTTCCCCTGCTCCTACTCCAAGAATAAACCACATAATTATAAGCTTTGTATTGCACTGAAGTGAACTGTAGCTCACGAAAGCTGATGCTCAAATAAATTTGTTAGTCTCTAAGGTGCCACAAGTACTCCTTTTCTTTTTGCGGATACAGACTAACACGGCTGCTACTCTGAAACCTATAAATACAGTGGAAATCCAACAATGCCAAACTGGAATCCTTTACCCTGTTCGGTGAAAAGTCTTCACTGCAGGCACTGTGGGTCCTACAGATGAGAAGGGCTCACTCTACTGACATTATTTCCAGAGACGCTGCCTCTTTGTCAGGGATTTAAAGACATTCTGTTGCCAGGTGACCTAACCTGGAAACTGGTAAGGCAGGGATAAACATTTGTAGGATGCTATAGTATTTCATAGAGCACACTGTGCTTCTTACCCGCCACTAACTCCAGCGAGAGATATACCCCACTATTTATTGAACACAAACCTATTCCAGTTCTTCGGGGTACTCAAAAATGTTAACACACTTCCCGATCTTCCTCAAATGTGAGGCCTGTCTAATCTAGAAAGGCAGGAATAACGGAAGAAATAGTCACTAATTACTTAAAATAGGTTCCAGAGTAGCAGCCGTGTTAGTCTGTATCTGCAAAAAGAAAAGGAGTACTTGTGGCACCTTAGAGACTAACAAATTTATTTGAGCATAAGCTTTCGTGAGCTACAGCTCACTTCATCGGCTGCAATTGCAGTGGAAAATACATGCATCGATGAAGGGAGCTGTAGCTCACGAAAGCTTATGCTCAAATAAATTTGTTAGTCTCTAAGGTGCCACAAGTACTCCTTTTCTAATTACTTAAGAGTTTCTTACATAATTTGTTTGCTTGCTCCTCTTTTCCTTGAATTCAGCTTTGATGCTGCAGAAAATTAGAGCAGCAAGAGGAGGTTTCATTATCAGCCAGGCAGCAGCAAACTTTTCATTCTCAAAGCCTTCCACCTAGCCAGTCAAACACAATTAGCAAAAGCTCATCTCTAATAGTCATAAAGGTCCTTATCAGCTAAGGTGTGTTTATTCACCTTTCAAAATGCAATTTGGCTATCTATGGGGCTTGTTCTAAAGAGCTGATTTGAATACATTTTATTATATTGCTTTCACCAAGTGAATGCAAGTTTTCATTAGATTTTACATCTAACTTCATTTTCAGTACTTTAATCACTAGTGTTTTACTAAAAGCTCTTCAAATTGACAGTAAAATATGCCATTTTTTATGGAACAAAACCTCATTGCATGGATAAGTGAAACGGTCATAGAAAGAAAAATACACTCATTTCTCTCTGAAGTCAATAGCCATGTGCTTTTCCCTTCAAGAGAGAATGTATATTTATTCAAAGATAATGAACCATAGTTTAAAAAAAACAAAAAAACAAAAACACTTCAGCATGAAACCACACAAGAACAATAGTCTAATGTGCTGAAGATTAGAAGAACCAATACCCCTACAGAACAGTACCCCTCTCCACTCTGGCTTCAAGGGCATATTTACAAATGCCTTACAAAAAAGACATTCTCTCTGCTTGCTGCAGGGAGGCTAAGGAAAGCCAAACATTTTTATATGAATCGAGAGTGAATTAAAGATGCACACTCATTGAGGGCCCTTATTATATTGTGTCTTGCATATGGGGTATGCTACAACTGAAATTCCATTGAAATAACTTTAATATATTATAATCATGCAGAAAAGTTGGTTCCTCCCACAAGTTTCCAAGAGCATTGGATGTGCTCCCCTTTCAATGGCTAGCATCCTCTGCATTGTTTGCACAGATTGCCCAGCAACACAAAATAAAGGCGTACTGAATCATTCCAAACTACAGCTGAATTCCTCTGAACGTTTTCATAGGAAGGCTGAATTGTTTATTCTGTTTTGCAACTACTTCCATTTGTCTCTGTGTACCTTGTGCAATGCAAATTTAAGAAACAAAGGATCCTTTTCTTAGGAAGCATGGCAGTGTGGTTAAGGCACTGGACAGCGATTTGGGAGATGTGAGTTCTATTTGCAGATTTGCCACTGGACTTCCTGCATGAATTTGGGCAAGGCCAGATTTTCAAAAGAGCTCAAGTGTGAAGCACCCACAACTGATCTCTGTATACCTCAGATACCTTTCTGTAAAATAGGGAGTATAGTACTTGTCTACATCAACACGATGTTGTGAGGATAAATTTATTGATGTTTATGAGACACTCAAATACTGCAGCAATGGAGGCCACTCAAGTACCCAGATACTTGTCTCAGTCCAGTCTTGCACTGGTGCAACAATACTGGCAATAATTATTGGACTACTACTGATTTCTATCTGTGATGCATTATATTGTTCAAAATTAAAATCCATAGCATATCATGCTGACCAAGAACATCTTGTTGTTTAGTTATACTGCCCTCTCTGTTGGTATCCATTTGTCAGTGACTGTGAGTCTTGAACCCTAGTCTATAGGCTGCGTAAGAGTTAGAAAATCCCAGCCTGCCACCCAGCAACACATGAAGAAGGCCTAGAACAGCAGCTGAACTCTAACAGAGGGCTCCTGTCGTGGAATCTGATTGGGAGGAAACCTTGAAGGGGCCCCAGCCCCTATTTAATCCAAGCACAGGAACAGGAAATTGTCCTTGCAACAGGGTTCTCCCTGCTCAAGACTGCTTTCCCTGTAATACCTGCTCCGACAGCCTGCTGTTCAGCTCCTAGTAAATTGATGCTACCTCTTTCCTGACACCGGAGCCCCAGTTTGCCTTCTGGCCTGTCTTAGACTCTGATCTCCTGGTAACCTGGTCCAACCTGACTCCTGCTCTGACCACTAGGTCAGACTGCCCAGTCATGACAGATACTTAGAGTGTAAGCTCTTTGCGGCAGGGAGTGTTTGTACAGCACCCAGCACTATGTGGTCCAGGGCAATGACTAGGGCTCCTTGGTGCTATAGTAATACAAATAATAAAGAGTAAGAATCGTAAGAGTACAACACAATTCCTGCTATTGACATGAAGAACAAAGAAAAGGATAATTCTCATCTTTAATGGAATATTGTAAACATAAAAGTCACACAAATAAAATTCCTTACCTCGGTTCCTAGCACTACTTTAGAATGTTAAAATGAAAATTTATCTAATTGGCTAGTCACCACTCTTTAAATTACAAGTTTATCTCATCTTGTACCAAATTGTACATGATCTGTGTGATCTGAGTGGTTTCATGAAATGGTGCAGTGCTTATGTGAGGAAGGGGTATGGGAGACCTGAGCTGGAGTCCCTGCTCTACTACAAGCTTCCTGTATGACCTTGGGCAAATCATTTAGTCTCTCAGTGCCTTGGTTCCCCCATCTGTAAAATGGGGACAAAACAATACTTTCCTAATTTGCCAGGAGGAGTAATGTATTAAGATTGTGAGTATCGGGGTCTGCAGCAGAACCAGTCTTCAGGCAACCTAATGAGCAGAGCTGCCCTGTAGTAGACTGTCCGAGTAGCTACTGTACCTGGCTGATGGCAGGAGTCAGCAGACCAGCTGTTCAGTCAGCAGCAGTTCAGTAATCGCTCACAGCATTCACCCATTGCGGTAACAGCATCTGCCCTTGCCTTGAACCCAGCCAGGCCCTGGCCTGCCTCATGCCCAATAATCTGGCTCTGATCCTCAACTCCAATTTCTGACTTTGGCTTTAACCCTGGTTCTGGCCTCTGACCCTGGCTCCTATTCCTGGCTACTGACTCCTGCTCCAACTACTAGGCACAACTTCCCACATCCCGGTCACTGACAGTGAGGTACTACAAAACGGGGGTGGGGAGAGCACGTATAAATTTCCAGCACTGCAGAATATTTTGTTTAATTCATAACATTATTTCTGTACAGATTAGGTTTCTTACACCTCTCAAAATAAAGGGTTCCATCCTGCTGCCAATGAAGGTAATAAAGAATTTTGTCATTGATTTCAGTAGAAACAGGAAAACTCCAAGAATAGACACATTCACCCTAACCTATTCTAGAGTGTCCCCTTATTATTATTTCTGATTTGCCATTATACTGCACACTTTCCTTGAATCTAGTCTGTAGGTAGCTCCAAGCACTAAAGTAAATAATTCCTGTCCTCCTACTGCCCATAACAAATTCCTGAAGTAATACGAAAACTCTCTCTATTTAAGTCCATGGCCTGAGGCTTTTACGTATGACTACCTAACTTGTTTGCAACTAACTGATTCATTATAGAGCATAAACTGCAAACTGTAGCCACAAATCTTCACCAAATTGTTAAAAATGTTCATGCCAAGAAAATCAGAGAAATCATGTTGAACATGGCTTCCTTTTTTTTAAAATCAGATACAAAGTCTAAATAAAATTACAGTAGTTTCCTAGCAACCCACAGATGTCTTTGTTCTTGAAATTCTTATCACCACCACAAAGGAAGAAAATGCCCCAATATTTTACATTATTTGTTGCTTTCTTACAATACTAGTCATAGAGTGCCGTGGTGATCCAAGCTGACATGACAGGGCAGACAATTTCTATATCCAGGACATCTCATTAGTAGTGATGGATGTACTAGGAAGTTCTAGAACTATGACAAGAGAGAGTCCACTCCTAACAGATACATTCAACAATTTTCAGGCAGACAGCAGGGGCTTGATCCTGCAAAGTGCTGAGCAATCTGTCCTGATCCAGCAAAGCACTTAAGCATCTGCTTCTCTCTAAGCTCATGGGTAGTCCCAAAGTCACAAGACTACTCATCCGCTTACAGTTAAGAAGGGGCTCAAGGACCACTTTGCAGGATTGAGACCTTGCACAGCTTTATCCTTGTCTGCCAGGTGCTCAGCCTGGAAGTCTGTAAAGGCAAGAAATTATTTCCATGAGCTCAATTTCATATGCATCTAATATCTCAAAATAGATATTCAATTCTTCACCAAGCACACAACAAAAATAAGGGGGAGGGAATGTTCTCTTCAATAAAAAAAAAGATTTTTCAAAATATCTCATTGGATGTCATACTGATAACAAACAATACTGTAATATTCAACATGTTCATATCACTTTTCAACCTCTAGTCAACTTCGTACTTTTATGAATATCTTGCAAGCAAGGATCTTACAAAATTAAGCCGTATAGTCTCCCTGGGAGGTACATATTGTCCCTGTTTCACAAATGTAAAAACGGAAGCCCAGAAAGGTTCAGTGGCTTCTCCAGCATAAAACCATAAATTTGGTGGCAGAGTCAAGAAGAGAACCTAGGAGTCCGTACATCTCAACCCATGCTGATAATAGATGCTCACAACTAAATGTGGGAGAATATCAGGATCAGGACAATAGAAAACTTGAGCATCCATAGCAAAGTACTTCAATAATCCTTCACTACTGACATATTTTGGCTAAAGAACATTTATTGATTTCATTGATACACAGGGCAAATCCTATCACAGTGCAGGGGTCCAGCACAAGCTGAAGCCCCATACCAACCCTCTACATGGGGAAGAATTTCACTCACAGAAAACTAGATTCCCTTTCCAGCATCTGACTGACTAGTACAAGCTTTTGGAAAAAGGAAATCCATCCCCTGCTGCTATGAGAGCAAGCAGAAAGCAAGTGTCATAGGAAGCTGGAATAGGATGGTTTGCCACTTATACTTGTAGGCATGATTAAAAACAAAAACCCCTCCATATGCCAGGAATAGTAACATGCTCAATAATTTCCCAGCTCATCATGCAGAAATAATTGAAAGTATGGTAATGCCAAGTCACCCCTTCCCCTTGAGTCTGAATGAACTTTGTTAATTCAGCCATCTATGCTTAGATGCTTATAACCGACTTCACAAGCTTGAAGAAGGAACACTTCAAAATGCCAGTTTATTGCAAAGGGAGCTGAGGGAGAGTAAAATGTGCAAGTTATAAATGAGGCACCCAGTGTTTTGACAATCCCTTAATTTCCATTCGGATAATAAGATAACATGCAGATGCGTCTAAAAATTTCCCAGCCTGCATTTCTAAAAGTGATTTAATTTCACTGACATCTTGACATCAGTTAGCAACATGTAAGCTCGACAGAACTTAATTTGGAGGATGATCTTAATAATTCTCACTCTTTTGGTATTTGGTTTCACATAAAACTATATAGCAGTGGCAGGGATGTCTCTTTGGAGCACAATATTGTTAACACACTGCTTTCATGTTTTGGAGACCACTAGTTACCCTATCCTATCTTGTCTGTCTCAAACGCTACCCATTGGGCTCTGTAATTCACCTCAGTGAATGCATGAAATGCCTATTTTCGGTGCCTGTGTTCATTGCCCTCCCACAAAAATCCCTTAATAATAATGCTCATCAATGATAAGGCTTTACATGTTTAAAAGAGCCGTGCAAACCTCAACCACTTAACCTCCACAACAGCCTTAGGGAGCTAAGTATTATCCTCTTTTTTACAGATGAATTAAGAGACACAGACTGTGAGTGACATAAGGCCACAAAACAGCTTGGTGATACATCCAGGATTAGGATCAAGAGATCTTGAGTGCCAGCTCTATATTATATCAACTCAACCACACTGACTCTCCAGTAACAAGCCCTGCAGTATTATTACTCCTGAGGGAATTCTATGCCTTGCCCATGCACAGAATTCATGTCTCCCACAGATTTCTTTGCTTCCCCACAGAAAAATGACTTCTGATGGGGAAGCAAAGGGAAGTGCAGGCACGTTGTTTTGGGTACCCGGAGCAGCCGGCATAGAGGTAAATCACTGCAGTGGGAGGGCGGGGAGGGCTGGGGACTCCCTGGCTGGTGGCGCCTACCTTGCGCCAGGTTCTGCTGCTAGTCCCAGCTGGGCTGGGAGGTGGGAGAGAACAGAACTTCTTCTTTCCCTGCAAGGAGCAGCCGGGTCTGGGTCAGAAACCTCCCCCAGCTGCAGGAAGCGCCGCACTTTCTGCCCCCATTGCTCCTCAGCAACGGGGGGAGAGGTCACAGTACGGGGAGCTGCTCCTCCATCCACCCAACCCCCATGCAGACAGATGCCTCCCCACATAAACATACCCACCCGCCAAGCCCCCCCACTGCATCCAGACCCCCATCCCTGCAACCAGACAATCCCCGACACTTGAACCCCCAGCCTGACAAGCCCCACCCCTGAGCACCCAGACTACCTCAACTCCCTGTACCTGGCCCTCCACCCCACTGAGCCCCAACCAGCTGCACTCAGACCTCCACCCCAGCACCTTCACTCCCGCTGTTGAGTCCCCCTCACCCAGACCCCCTCGCTGAGCCCCATTCCCTCCACATCCAGACCCCCGCCACTGAGCTGCAACCATCTTCACCTTGACCCCCCTTGCAAAGTCCCATTCCTCCTGCACCCAGAATTCCACAATGAGCCCCTGTGCACCCAGATCCCCTCGCATATCCCACTAAGCCACTCACACCCTGACTGCCCAACACTGAACCATGTTACCCTACACCTGGATGCCTCAACACTCATCCCCTCCACACTTGAATCCTGCTGGGCTGAGCCTGACTGCCGCACACTTGGATCAGGGGCCAGGGCTGGGAATGCATGTGAGATTCTGCCCCTCTCTTGGTGAGCCTGGTGAGGAGAGGCAGGGGTGTGTTTCTGGGGCAGGCCTAGCCCTTATACTACGTCAGGGTCAGGTACAGTCTCACCATCGAATCTGTGTCTGGAGGGGAGTGTAGGCTGCAGGTTGATTTCCCACCTCCATGAAGCCAGTGGCCAGTGCTCCCCACTCCCATGCTGAAGCTTGACAAATAAAATATGCAAATAAAATACATCCTTCCCATCATTTCTCCAAATCAATCATTTCCATCCCTAATATTATTTCCCCCTGAGCAAATGATTTTTACTTTAAAAATATCTGAACCAAAATAAAATGCAAAGGCAGAAAACATCAACTAGTAATGTTCACTATCATATATATGGGTGGGGATAAAGAACAGAACTGGTTGAAAATAAATGGAAATTTCAAATAATTTTTGAGGTTGAAATTTGGAATTTTGGTCTTTTTTTAAAAAAAGAAAATTTTAAAAAAAATTTCCTCCAATTTTTGAACAGCTCTAATAAAGAACTAGTTTAACCTTCTCTGCGACTCCTGGGACTTTAATAACAGCATGCCTCATGAATATCATGCATGACTCACTATTGCTACATCAAAAGGGAAACTTTCAGAAACTAGCTCTCCTTGGAACAGTATCTCTAAACTGCTGTTGTGTTCAATTAGCCTGTTGCTTGAAAAGGTTACACGGTGTAAAATGTTATGTGTTGCCACTGCATTTTATAGTACAGCTTCTGTGTATTTGTCACATCAAAACTTCTAACACAACCACATTTTTACTTTGATATTTATGTAATATATGCTTCTTGTCAATCAGTTTGAAACGGACAAGCTAGTGCATTGCTACGGGTCAACTTGCCACTCTGAGAACTCGATTTCTGAGTTTTGTAAGGGTCCCTCCTTTTCTTTCTATCCCCTTCTGCTAGAGGTATATTAGCAACTAATGTGGGGAATTAGAAGCACACTTGTCACCGTTTATTAAATTATAAAAAAATGTCAATTAGCTTAGTCATAGGCCTATGCTGTGAAAGGTCTAATTAAATTGGAAGCTATACACACATTTAAAAAATAAACAATAACTACTTGTGTACTTAGCTCTACAATTCAAGCCATTTTCCACTCACTCTTGAGCAATGTGGCCTTGGTTGTCCAGAACTAAAACTAACATGGGTTTGCACCTTTTCTGAATAAACTTTTTTTGTTCCTATTGAAGAAAACGACTGAAGACAATGGGATCACCTGGGTGCTCAGCACTTCTGAGGAACAGGCCCCTTATTTTGGTACTTTATTATGGATTTAGGAGCCTATCTATATATTTCCCAGAAAGCTTAAAAATACTGCTTGCTCACTATGGCCTGCATATCATTTACACTAGGGTTGATTTACACTGACTTCTTAAAGTGAACAGCAATTACCCTTATTTCATGTTAACAACACCTGTATGCTGCCAGAGCAGTTTAAAGAAGCCTGGGTGTAAATAAGAATCTGGCCCCTAATATTTTTCTTTTTTTAAGGCCAACAACTAGAGTTACCAACTTTGAAATGCAAAAAACAAAAAACAAAAAAACCCAGCACCACTCCCACAAGGCAAGACTGCCTTAACCCCAACCACAAGACAATTCCGCAACCCTGCCTTCCATAGCCACTCTAACAAGAGAGGTAACACATACATATAATATTGATAACATCTTATCTCTCCTCACTCTCGCGTGACTCAAACCCTCTCTCAGACATTCGCATGGCGCACTTACATGTTGGTGGGCAGACAGCTGTTGTATTTTCAACAGTTTTGATTGATCACTTAAACTGCAGAATTGGGAACACTACAGCATCTTTAGCTGGACACAAACTTTTAACATTAGATATCCCAGTGTATTTGTCATAATAATGCAAATCTTTAGACCCACATTTAAAAAAAATCCAGCAGATTAAATTATTTTTCTGGCAATTGGCAAATCCATTAAAAATAAAAAGCCAGGGCAGTCAAATACCGGTCAAGGGTAACCTTGCCTACAACAATTGCACTGTTTCATGTAACACAACAGTAGAGGACATGATGTTTCTAAAACTAGACTGGCTCTTTATTAAGAGAACTATTTACAGAGGCATTGTAACTGAAGCAAGCATTCAAGCCATATGCACACAGACTGACTGCTGGTGCCTCCTCCAAACTCTCCCCTCCTGCAACCTGTGGTCCTCCCTTTCAAGTGCCAGGGAGGTTGCTACACGTGCAAAATCTTGTAACTCTAGATCACCCTGCATGTTGTGCTTCCCTATGAGTTCTTTCCCATTGTTATTTTAGTAAGAAACATGTACTGAATCAGAAATGGGACAGTATCAGGATGTGAGATTGGTAACGAAACCCACAGTGCTCTTTTCAAATGGGAAACTGAACAGGCAAAAAGTGATCACGTTTGCGTCCTTTATTTCTCATGTATGATGTATAAAAGTGGCTCAATATTTTTTTTCCAAATCAGGTTTGCAGGCTTGATTTTTAAATTAGGTATCAGACCAGAACCTCAGCTGGTATAAATCAATGTTACTCCATTTACTTCGGTGCAACTACTCTGATTTACAGCAGTTGAGAATTTGGCCTATCAATCCAAGAATTCCCCTCCTTGCCAAGGCAACCTTTGGAGGACTGGAACTGAGATGAGGACACCACAGTTAGTAGAAAATCTGTGTTGGCACTTTCCCAGTTCTCAAGCTAAACCCCCTAATTAATGTCTGGGAAAACTGCACTGAAAAATGCAGATTAAAAACTATTTTTGGAAAACCACTTTGAAGTCATTCCCATACAGCATAAATAAGCAGCAAAAGGCACAAAGATGAACTACAAAAGGAAGCATACATATTAAGCACAGTCCCTCTTAAGGGTAATAATAACTGTAGTGAATTAATAGTCATCCTATTGCTTATTCCTACAGCTAATCAATAATTCATAAACTGTTTAGATGAAGGATGCTTTGTTGTTAAAGCACTGGACTGGGATTCAGGAGATCCAGGATCTATTCTTGGCTCTATCACAGACTTCCTGTGTGACCTTGGGCAAGTCAATCTCTTTGTGCTCAAGTTCCCCATCCATAAAATAAGGATAACAGTGGTTCCTTTCCCTGCACACACATATTTTGGCTGTCTTGTCTATTTAGATTGTACTTTCTTCTGAGCAGGGGTTTCACTATCTGTATGCATTGCACATACCATAACGGGGACTCAACCTTGTTTGCCAGCTATAGGTGCTATACTAATTAGCTATAGGTGCAATACTAATTAATAATAATATTAATACATTTCTGTTGGCCAATTGTCCAAAAGCAGCAACAATTTTCTCAAATGTATTCACTGTTCAAAGTTATTCACCAAATCATTTCTATGCATTATTCTTGGTCTTTTATAAGTCTTAGAATGTTCATAAGCAGTTTATTGCAAGTATTTAATATTAAGCTGCAGCACAAAGAATTATGGGATATGGCCCCAGAAGTCCTAATGACACAAATGAGTGAAAAGAAAAGGAGTACTTGTGGCACCTTAGAGACTAACAAATTTATTAGAGCATAAGCTTTCGTGAGCTACAGCTCACTTCATCGGATGCATCATGAAAGCTTATGCTCTAATAAATTTGTTAGTCTCTAAGGTGCCACAAGTACTCCTTTTCTTTTTGCGAATACAGACTAACACGGCTGCTACTCTGAAACAAATGAGTGAGTGTAGCACTGGGAAGGATGCAGTAACTCCCTCTGAACTCAGCGGTTGTCCTTCCACTGACTTTAGTGGGAGTTGCATCAAGCCCTAAAATTATTAAACATCTATTATATGTGCTAGCTGTGATTTCCAAACCCTTATCGCTTAGTCAAATCAGAATGGATTTTTCTCTAGAACACAGACATTTATTCTTCCTAAAGCCTATTTCCTGGCCAATTTACAGCTATCTACTCCCCTCTTTCCCCCGCCTCTCCCCACGCACTCCGGTGCTACAGCTGCTCACAAAAAGTCACTATTATTTTATAATAGAAACAGTGTATTATTTTTTAAATCTCATCATTCTCGCCACCAAAAAAAGAAAAGAAAAAAGAGAAAAAAAAAAGAAAAGACAACTATTTTCATCTCAAAGTTTCCCAAAAGTGTGGAGACTAAAGGGCTGATTTAAAGCCCTTTGAAGTCAACAGAAGTATTTTCATTGACTTAAGTGGGGTTTGGGTCAAACTCTAGCCCTGGAAATTTAGCCTAAAAGCTGCATGTTTCAAAAAGCTATGAGCAATGAAAAGCAGGTTTTTTGAATAAAAGTGCTAGCGCACCCTAACTGCAGAATTCACAAGCGCTTTATCTTTAATATATGTTAATCTCTGATACAACAAGACTGGGGTTGTGATACATGAAGGGGGAAGGCGGAGTAGCTACCTTTGATGGACACCCAGCCAGCCAGTTAGCTATAAATCCATCTTGGTGTCTGTTCTCTGATTGGGAGAAGAGTTAACAAGCCCACAGGTAAAAGAAATGGAGTGGGCACCGGACCAAAAGAGTCAATAGGCAGGTAAAAAGAACAGAACAAGAGTACTTGTGGCACCTTAGAGACTAACAAATTTATTAGAGCATAAGCTTTTGTGGGCTACAGCCCACTTCATCGGATAAATAGAATGGAACATATAGTAAGATATAGATATAGACAGACAGACAGACAGACAGACACACACACACACGGTGGAAGTTGCCATAGAACTTTTTAAAATTGGGAAAGAAACTTTCCTTTTGTCTGTTGTTCTCTGGGCTGCAGCAATGCTATGTAAGGCTTGAACCAGATATGAAAATTCATTTTCCATACCTAGAAGAAATTATTTGGACAGGGAATGTTTAGTTAGATACAATCAGGTTTATTTTTTAATTTTGGCTTTGTGCTAACCCCTGATGCTTTTGTTTGCTTGTAACCTTTAAGCTGACCCCCCCCGCAAAAAGCTAGTTGGGTGCTTAATTTTTGGAATTGTTTCTTTTAAGGTCTAGTAAAAAGCCTAACTTCCAGATGTAATTTTTTCCTTTTTGTTTTTAATACAATTTACCTTTCTTAAGAACAGGACTGGATTTTTGGTGTCCTAAGAGCTTTGTGATGTTGTTTGATTAGCTGGTAGCCAAAGCTAATTTCCTTTGTTTTCTTTCTCAGCTCTTCCCTGGAGGGGGGGGGGCGTGAAAGGGCTTGAGGGTACCCCACAGGGAGGAATTCCCAAGTGCTCCTTCCTGGGTTCAAAGGGGTTTGGTTTTTTTGCATTTGGATGGCGGCAGCACTTACCAAGCCAAGGTCAGAGAAAAGCTGTAACCTTGGGAGTGTAATAGAAGCCTGGAGTGGCAAGTATTCATTTTTAAAATCCTTTGGGGCCCCCACTTCTGCACTCGGAGTGACAGAGTGGGGATTCAGCTTTGACAGGGGTTCATTTCAGAAGAGATGTAATTAAGCACTAATGGAACCATAACAGTGAAATATGGAGTCTCATTTTAAAAATCGGAAAGTGAAAGTGTAAATAAGAGAAAAGAGCAATTCCATAGGTCACTCCTTACAGGGTCTTACATTCCCATTTACAAAGAAAGGCAATTAAAGTCTGTGGATACAGAAAAAAAAACCACACTGCAGTATAGATCTTTCCTGAATGATATTAATATGAAGTGGTATTTTACATGGAAACATACTGCATTAATGCTTCTTATTCTGGAATCATACACATGCACACAAGCCAGTCGGCATACCTACTGAAACAGCACTTTGATTTGTATTAAGTGTGCTATACATTCTGGCTTCCAAAAGGGATTAGATACTATGTTCAGAGATTAACATTTTCTTCAGTTTTCATGTAATTGTGGTATATTCTAGGCAGGGCTGATAGCACTGTATATTATTAAAGTTGCCCAACATTTCCCATTATAAGAACCTGTTTTCAATTGGTTCAAGTATGGCCAAGTTATATGCATTTGGGCTGAAATTTTCCATTCCATTCCTGCGGTGTCTGCCTCAGGCTGATTTTTTTTTCTTTTGTAAATTTCAGCCAAAAGGTTTCAGCAACTTCCAAGAAAGAAATATGCATAAATATGTTGTTTGCCCATGTTAAAATATTCTAGACACTTTTTCTTTTAAAAGCTCTAGCACTTCCATGCTTTGGAGCAGGGTCTTGAAATTTGGCAGGGGGCAACCTTTGTTTCACAGATGTGCCTTTTGTTGTCCCTTGGAAACTCCATCCTAATTTGTCCAAATTCTAATCCTTGAAGAACTGCAGATCAAACATTCTCAGTAGAGGGTTCTTAGATTTTAGCAGTTTTCTCAAAGATTCTCTGTGCACTGGGCATGTTCCAAGCCATAGCTGAACAAGGTTTTGTCTGCAATTGTAGTTCAGGGTTGCTATGGGCTGTTCTTAGTCCAGGCATCTAAGCAGAGAGACTCTCTCTCCTGTGCTCCCCATGATCCCCTATCTGCCACTAGGCCCAGGCTGCACGGAGGAGAAATCCATCCGACTCTCATGCAGAGGGAATGGAAAGGAACACATTGGGACAAGAAGCTTGGGGTTACGGAACTAGGACTGTGAATTAAGGTGAGAGGGGAGACTGTGGAGGGTTCTGAAAAGACACTGGGAGAAGGGTGGGAAACGTGGGAGACTGAAATCAGATGAGGAGTCGGGCAGTAAACTCACACTGGCTGGCTATGATGACTAGGACCAATAAATAGAAGGGAGGAAGTGATGAAGGAGAGGAGAGAGATCTGGCTGGAAGCCAGAATGAGGGGAGAGAACTGAGAGGTGACACTGAGATTGGACAAAAAGCCTGAAAGGAAGATTGGCACTGAGAACATGGGAGCTAAGAGGGGTGTGACTGGAAGCCAGGGTGAGGAAGAGAGAGATTGGAAGAGAAGCCAGGAGAGGACAACTTGGACTGGCTGGTAAGGAGATAGGGGTTAGGAGGAGGGATGAACTAGGAATGGATACACAAGAAAACTGGGAGTTGGAGGCAGAGTAATAAGGGGATCAGAAGTCCACAAGGGTGAAACTAGCACTACCCAAGCAAGGGAACCAGGATTGGGATGAGCAATGGAATGGAGGAATGGAGACTGGGACTGGGTAGTTGAGAAGTATGGAACTGGGACAAGGAGGCCGGGATGGGTAAGAGACAGGACTGGTACAAGTCTGAGGGGATGGGGCAGAATATGTCATACTTGGGGCATGTGCACAGAAGAGTCTGTACCTACTAGAGCACACTCCCTCCAACAAAAAGGAACCTATAATTTCTGAGTCTCACCATCCTCTGCTGTGAATCTCTCTGAAACCACTGGCAAAGGGTCTCCTCCTCCCTTGGAGTTGGTCCACACAGAGGATAACAATCCACTATTGCTATCAGTTATTCCATTAGCTCATGTGTCAGAGGTCTATGCTATGGGTCTAAGGGTTCCTTTCCTGTTGATGAACCATGTGAGAGTGTCAATATGATCCCACATGATGGTATTTCAGCATGTGTGGGTTTTTCCGTATCCATTTTAAAAAAACCTAGGAAATTATACACAAAAACAAGATTAAAAGAATATTACTAAGGCTACAAAGTCAAGCACTAAAAAATTAGGAATTCCAAATTAAGGATGCCTGTGGAACCTTAATTCGGCTGCCAGGGGCATTAGGATAAAGTCTCTAACTCTCACACACTATTTTTTCATAGGTCCTTTACCTCATTCAGTGCAGAGAATGGACAGTGTTCACTTAATGAGGAGTTTTTTTTCACCTCATTGTTCAGTGTGTGCCCTATACTGCAAAACAAAACAATCTAAACCCTCCTCTGAAAACAGAATTATTAGTTTCCTTCTGAGTTTCTATGGTGCTTGTCACTGTAGCATCTGAGTGCTTCACAAATATTAATTAAATAATTTTCACTTGTGAGATGAGTTGGGGGCATTATCCCTCTTTTACAGATGGGGTAATGAGGCCCAGGAAGATTAAGATCAAAAAAGTGTTCACTAGTTTTAGATTCCAAATTTCAGTCGCCTAAGAACTCCTTTTTTAGTTCTTACCATTATATTGTGTTGGGGGCTTATTCCTTCACCCACTTACTTCCCTGGTCCTTCTTGCATGAATAGAGAGCAACAATACCCGAAGTCCAAAGGTGCAAACAATTCAATGTTTATTGGGGTGAACTTCCAGCAAGCATGAATCCAGTTTCCTTCCTTAGTGTCCCCCTTCCCAGCTCTGACACCACAGAGCCTTACCTGTGTCCCTGTTCTCATTCCTGCCCTCAGCTAAACATGATTCCAATTTCCCCACCCCCATTCCCATTCCCCCCCTCCCCTCCACACACACACTCCTGATTGACTGCAGACTATATAGTAAAACTTAGGTTAAGGTATAGCTAAGCAGAACTCATCATTTTACTGAAATTTAACTAACCAATCCTAACATGATTATTTAACCAATTATATCCCACCATCTTAATTAGTTTACACCCAGCAAAATTAATTATACAGCAGAGAGGAACAATCACAGAACCAGACAGAGACTATACAGACAAACAATAGCAAAGTGTGAACTATAATGACAAAACAATACAGAAGTGAGGATTTCACATCCCAGCTATCGATAAAGAGTTCTTGCCAGACAGGATGCTATCAAAGTAAGTTTCCTTTTACATCTTCTAGGCACTTCCCTTTCTCTGGAGGAGATAGGCATTATCAGGACAGGACTGTATTCCTAACAGCCCAATAGCACCTTCTGACAATGTAACTAGTTTGGAATGTGAAGATGTGACCCTTCGATTCCCAGCTTATGGCTGCTTCTGCTGCTTAGCCAAAGGCCTTAGCCT
Source organism: Dermochelys coriacea (assembly GCF_009764565.3). Lineage (NCBI taxonomy): Eukaryota > Metazoa > Chordata > Testudines > Dermochelyidae > Dermochelys > Dermochelys coriacea. The sequence continues at coordinate 333,525,282 of NC_050068.2, forward strand.
AAGAACAGGGCCTCAGACTGTCACAGTAAGAGAAGGCTCTTACACCGGCAGACAGTGATTTTGATTCTTTCTTTTATACCTCTATAACTAGCCAAGTGATAAGAATACACCTAAATTCTTAGAGTATAGGCCTTTACAGACAGGCCTGAATATCTATATCCTAACATATGGCATTTTATATGACCAAAGCACATGTCCCACTGACTTCATTTATAGCTGAGAGTATTCAGCACTTCTGCAAGTTAGATCCTAGAGTCTCAACTCAGGCACCCAGAAAATATGGAACACACTAAATTTGGTATAAGTGACTTGCTCAGCATCACATAAGAACTCTATGGCAAAGACAGGGACAGAATTTAATTCCCAAGGATAGTATTCAATTGCTTTAACCATGAGACCAATCTTTCTCTTCCTGCGTTCTCCTGCCTCACGCACTATACACCTTCCAAATTCTGCTACAAATGATGTAGGGACCTTCAAACAACTGTCCCCTTCCCTGCATAACCTTGATTCATATTCAGAGCATGTCTATTCTGTGAATCGACTGGGGCAGAGATCCTATGGAAAAAATTGTGTGTAACCATGAAATTAAAGACTGTATCACAGTGCATACGCACCAGGAGGCTGAATTAAGGTTGCACAGGTAACCCTAATTCTGTCATTTCCTAACTTTTGAGTGCTTGACTTCTCAATCTTAATAATGTTCTTTTAACTTATTTTTGTATGTGGGATAATAGTATGTATGGTAACATCGATACCTCTTCTCCATAATAAAAATAATAATTTGTTCCTTCTGTAAAATATACTCTGGATTAAAGTAGTATAGCTAAGAATATTAGATAGTTATCATTCTCCTCCACAGAAATCTAGCCAACAAAGACTTCTTCAATTCAGAGAATTTATACATCAGAAAACTGGTCATCTCTTTCAAAACAGAGAGATTTCCATGAACTTTCCTTGAATAGTTGCTTCCTGGATACCATACTGGACAAATACACAATGTAAAAGGAGCTGTGCTATTGTGCATGGGTGTTGTAATAATCATAAACCTTATGCCTGGTACTGCAAAGCTGATTAAAAATATTAGCTTCAACATAAAGAGAGTGAATTAATGGATGTCTCCATTATTCATTTCCTTCTAAGTAAACAGTAGAGAAAAGAGATACTATAGGCTTTCATTCCAAAAGAAATCGTTGTGAGGATGGGATGATTACTTGTTTCCCCTCATGACGAGCACCATCCATTTTTGACTGTTCTAGTTGTCACAGTCAGAGGCTCTCCCCATTTAGACTCACCTTGGCAAGCTCGTCCACCCCACTTGCGCTTCTTGCCAATGTTACAAGATCCTCTTGCATTTTCTCCACCCATGACTTTATTCTACAAAAATAAAAAGAGAGAAAGAGACGTCCCATCAGATCAATGGCAAATAGTTACAACGATCACAAACACAAATGCAGGCTGACAGATTATCCTCCAGGAGGCAGATTGATGCCGAAGTCCCCTTGATATTGCCGTGAATCTGCTTTAGACATTCATTCTCTCTCTTTCTCTCATAGAAGTTGTCTGCCGTACAAAAGCCCAACACGGTGAGGAAGTTGTATACAATGACCTATCATCAAAAAAAGGGCAAAAAGCCAAGACACATGAAAATAGTTGTTTAGAGGGCACAAGAGCCTTTCCCCTTGATTGTTGAAAAAGTAACCTGCTTGCCTTTTTGGAATATGCCACCAATACTGAGACATAAGTTAATGTGAATCTCTTTTGTTAGCTCAAATCTAGCCTGGTCTTACACCAACCAATTTTGTTACCATATGTAGACTGCATGGTGCTCCCTGCGTATCCTAGACAAGAGTTCCTGTCACAAAACCCATCACCACAATTAACACTAACTGACAGCTGCAGCAGATAGGTTAGAGACTAAATGGTATAGAGACTGACTAGCTTCCCAGTTGTATTTTGATTCTAAGTCTTCAAGTGCCAAGTGAACATTTCTGCAGTTGTATCTCTCACAGGGTTGTCTATAGTGGCCAGACCACCTGCTAGCCGAACAATCAAACATACGGTCTGCACATATTATTACTATCTATGGTACAGTCCCCATGACTCTAGTATATGAGCACATTCTAATCTTTAATGTATTTATTCTCACAAGACCCCTGTGACTTCAGAAAAGCAGACTTTGACTCCCTCAGGGAACTGATGGGCAGGATCCCCTGGGAGGCTAATATGAGGGTGAAAGAGTCCAGAAGAGCTGGCTGTATTTTAAAGAAGCCTATTGAGAGCACAAGAACAAACCATCCCAGTGTGCAGAAAGAATAGCAAATATGGCAGACAATCAGCTTGGCTTAACAAAGAGATCTTTGGTGAGCTTAAACACAAAAAAGAAGCTTACAAGAAGTGGAAACTTGGAGAGATGACTAGGGAGGAGTATAAAAATATTGCTCAAGCATGCAGGGGTGTAATCAGAAGAGCCAAAGCACAATTGGAGTTGCAGCTAGCAAGGGATGTGAAAGGTAACAAGAAGATTTCTACAGGTATGTTAGCAACAAGAAGGTGGTCAGGGAAAGTGGGACCCTTCCTGAATGCAGGAAGCAACCTAGTGACACATAATGTGGAAAAAGCTGACATACTCAATGCTTTTTTTGCCTCCGTCTTCACAGATAAGGTCAGCTCCCAGACTGCTGCACTGGGCAGCACAGTATGGGGAGGAGGTGAGCAGAACCTCTGTGGCGAAAGAACAGGTTAAGGACTATTTAGAAAAGCTGGACATACACAAATCCAAGAGGCCGGATGCAGTACATCCGAGGGTGCTTAGGGAGTTGGCTGATGTGATTGCAGAGCCATTGGCCACTATCTTTGAAAACTCGTGGCCACCCAGGGAGGCACCGGATGATTGGAAAAAGGAAAATATAGTGCCCATATTTTAAAAGGGAAGAAGGAGAATCCTGGGAACTACAGACCAGTCAACCTCACCTCAGTCCCCAGAAAAATCATGGAGCAGGTCCTCAAGGAATCCATTTTGAAGCACTTGGAAGAGAGGAAAGTGATCAGGACCAGTCAACATGGATTCACCAAGGGCAAGTCATGCCTGACTAACCCGATTATCTTCTATGATGACATAACTGGCTCTGTGGATATGGGGAAAGTAGTGGACATGATATATCTTGACTTTAGGAAAACTTTTGATATGGTCTCCCACAATATTCTTGCCAGCAAGTTAAATAAGTATGGATTAGATGAATGGACTATAAGGTGGATAGAAAGCTCGCTAGATTGTTGGATAGATCACTCAAGAGGTAGTGATCAACAGTTGAGACTGGGAGTGGATGGGTCATTACATAAAGTAAAACTATTTCCCCATGTTATTTCTCCCCCCACCCCACCCCCCACTGTTCCTCAGATGTTCTTGTTAACTGCTGGAAATAGCCCACATTGATCATCACCAGAAAAGGTTTTCCTCCTCCCCCCCCCCTCCTTCCTGCTGGTAATAACTCATCTTAAGTGATCACTCTCATTACAGTGTGTATGATAAAACCCATTGTTTCATGTTCTTTGTGTGTGTATATAAATCTCCCCACTGTATTTTCCACCGAATGCATCCGATGAAATGAGCTGTAGTTCACGAAAGCTTATGCTCAAATAAATGTGTTAGTCTCTAAGGTGCCACAAGTACTCCTTTTCTTTTTTGCAAATACAGACTAACATGGCTGCTACTCTGAAATCTGGAGTATTGTGTCCACTTTTGGGCCCCCCACTACAGAAAGTATGTGGACAATGTGGAGAGAGTCCAGTGGAAGGCAATGAAAATTATTAGGGGGCTGGGGCACATGACTTATGAGGAGAGGTGAGGGAACTGGCCTTATTTAGTCTGCAGAAGAGAAGAGTGATGGGGGATTTCATAGCAGCCTTCAACTGCCTGAAGAGGGGTTCCAAAGAGGATGGAGCAGCCCTAGCTCCAGCAACCTAGTTCTCAGTGGTGGCAGATGACAGAACAAGAAGCAATTGTCTCAAGTTGCTGTGTGCGTGGGCGGGGGTGTAGGTTGGATATTAGGAAAAAATATTTCACTAGGAGGGTGGTGAAGCACTGGAATGGGTTACCTAGGCAGTTGGTGACATCTCCATCCTTAGAGGTTTTTAAGGCCCGGCTTGACAAAGCCCTGGCTGGGATGATTTAGTTGGGATTGGTCCTGCTTTGAGCAGGGGGTTGGACTAGATGACCTCCTGAGCTCTCTTCCAACCTTAATCTTCTATGAGTCAATGATTCAAAGGCTGAGTGTCACAGTGCCCCATTTTTAGGTGCCTAGAAAGTCACAGGAAAAACTCTGTGATCCACAAAGCTGAGTTAAGTGCCCTGGCTCCCTATACAATGAACAGGGAAAGAGAGTCGCCTTAGAATGCGATCCAGGATGGAGTAGCAGGGACCACGAAACAGCCCTTCACCCTCCTGCCAGGTTGCCAGAATGGATTTCACCTCCCCAGTTGCTATGCAGAACCCAAACACAGGCACAAGGCAGCTAGTGAGGATTTGACCCAGAGAGATTCTCTCAGCCTTGGTCACAATAGCAGATGCAAAGTAACAACACTGTTGGATGCCTTTGATTCAGCTGAAGCTTCAGCTCTGATCATTAAACAGGAGCTAAGCCAGAAGAGATGTAAATCACTCTGCATAGCAGCTGCACACAGAGCACATGCTTTGGATTTCACTTCAATGCCATGCGAACAAGGTCAAGCTCCTAGGAATATAGATTGCAGTCCTTTATCGAACTGGCACAAGGTCATTTGCCCTCCATGTAAGCCAAGGCATTTGTCCCTGTAAGGAGATGTTTTTGTTTCAAATAGGTAGCACTGACAGGTCAGAAAATGCAGCAGTTAAAGTTCCAGAATCGTTGGGGATTATTGTCATTGTACTTTTAAGTACTGCAAATCAATTGAGGCACATGAATAGGCTGTCTCATTCAGATTTTATTTTATTATAAACCTTCTCTGTACATGAGCCGTCACCCCACTTGTAACACTACTATCACATTCTGGGGTGCAATATGGGATGAGGAGTTGTATCACCACTTACCCTGTAAATTGTATGTGCATTAAAAGCTTTGTTACTGTAACTCCCCGCCTGGGATGTTCACAGTCAGCGATCCTGAGTGGCTGTGTATCACTGCAGCCTTAGTCCAGCAACTCTGAACCCAGCAGCCTGCCAGCATTACACCAGTCACATTCCCTGTTTTCTACCAGCTTTGGTTACCACTTGGAGGGTGACTCAACACAACCTCAATCCTGAATTTTCCAAAAGCCACATGCTCTGCAAAGTCCAGCTATCTCCTGGACCATTCAGAGAGATATTACAGTTTATTTGCTTCTTTAAAGAGCGAAAAGCATATTACAGCTTATTAAGGGCTTGTCTACACTTACTAGAAGATTGACACCATGGCAATCGGTGCATCAGGAGTCGATTTAAAGACCCACTAAATTGGCCGCTGATCGCTCTCCCGTTGACTCCTGTACTCCACCTGATCAAGAAGAGTAAGGGAAGTCGACAGGAGAGCATCTCCCATCAACGTCGTGTAGCGTAGACCCTGTGGTAAGTAGATCTAAGCTATGTCGATTTGAGTTACGCTATTCATGCAACTCAAATTGTGTAGTTTAGATCGACTTTTCCCGTTAATGTAGACAAGGCTAACTTAACTGGGGTAAATACACTCTTCCCTTGAAGCAGAGCACTGAGTTGGTTTATAGTAAAAATAAAAAGTTTATTAACAAAAGGGCAGAGTTAAGTGACACCAAGTAGGAGGAATAAAGTTAGAAAGGGCTACAAGCACACAAACAAGCAAAAATGCACTCTCTAATGGGCTAAGACTAGATCAGAATTACCCTGGCATAGACCTGGCCCATTCACCACCACCCCACCTGTCATCAGTGCAGTGGGATATGCAGAGGTGTCCAATGGGCACCAAGCATCCCCTCAGCCAGCAGATGTTCCCGTGGGGAACAATACCAGCTGGTGTAATTGCTGCAGCTCCCATGTAACTCTAATCTACGCCGTGGCCAGAGGCATGGCCAGCACAGATAATTAAGAAGTGGTAACAGCCTCCCTGGTGGGTTTTCCTCTGCTGCATGAAGCAGAAACTCTGCGCAGCAAAGAATCTGGGCTGAGATCTTTAAATCAGGAATCCTCCTCACTGCAGTAGTGATGGGAAAGGCACTTTCCTATGTTCAGATAAAATCACAGATCATCTTTAATTTCTATCGGGTCACCTAACCGATTTCCCTGACAGTGCAGGCTTGGCTTCTCTTAGTCCATTTTCTAGAGCTTTGGCTAGTCTACTTTTCAATGGATTTGCCAAAATTTTCCTTGGAAGACCATGCCACCACTTAATCCCACTGGAAATTCTCTTTCTGAATTTCATCCTGTTAATCCTATTTACCATCCTAAATAATTCCTCTCCCACTTTTATTTCTAGTCTTCATCATTCATCTAGCTATATATGCGTACCTATGTTTTCCTCTCCCACAGAAAAAACAATAGAAGGGGGAAAAAGTCATCTGAACACAAAAAGAACTTCAGTGTATAGCAAACTCATCAGATTCTTCCCTCTAGAGGATGAGGAGAGAGCATGGACCGCTAACTCTGCGGAGCTTAGAGATCCACAGGGAAATGTGGTCCTAACTCCACTGATCTCAGAGTACCCGCAAGAAATGCCTGTCCCTAAGAGCATTCATCCCTTGATGACCACGTCTGCATATTCCTGCAATTAGGAGCCATGCTGCCTTTGGCTCCCCTTTTATGCCTTTGTGCTTTCATTCTGCTCTCTTTGGTACCTCTCAAGAGGGTAGAAATCCTTGAAGTTAATTGTGCTTTCATCAGTTAAGGTCTGCTATTCTGGAAATATTAATGTTGTAAAATAGTTCAATATTAAAAAGAAATTGGCCATTTCTCATATTTGATACGGTCTCTTCCAGATTTGCAGTTATTTTAGATTCAGTTGCAAAGCAGATGTGCTGTATCTAATCCAAGAAAGAAATGCCTTTGTTAAAAGGGAAAAAAAAAATAACGCAAGAATGGGTTGCATCTCATTACAGCGCATCCCATAGTGTTCCATCAGTTTGGAACGTGACACAAATTATACAGCACAATGCGATGGGAATGTAACAAAGCTTACATTTACAATGCAACACGATCTAGTGCCTCCAAAATTTGAAGGGGACAGTGTCCACATTTGGATTGGATAGCTGCACTCACTTTCAAAAACAAAGGTTTTCTTTGAATTTTTGGCAGTAACTGTAATACTCAGATTTCAGAGTAGCAGCCGTGTTAGTCTGTATTCGCAAAAAGAAAAGGAGTACTTGTGGCACCTTAGAGACTAACAAATTTATTTGAGCATAAGCTTTCGTGAGCTACAGCTCACTTCATCGGATGCATTTCCACCAAATGCATCCGATGAAGTGAGCTGTAGCTCACAAAAGCTTATGCTCAAATAAATTTGTTAGTCTCTAAGGTGCCACAAGTACTCCTTTTCTTTTTGTAATACTCAGAGGTTCCCAGTGGGTGCCAAAAGAGGCTTCACTGATAATTCCAATCTACTGATAATACCAGCTTGTTAGGTGCCTCCATAATAACAGGTCATATTGTGGGGAAAGCTACAGGAGTGTGTGCTAGGAGAGAAGGGGTAGGAATGTTGCATGAAAATCTTAATGAAATTTCTGGAGATTCCCTGACAGCACCTTCCAGAGAGATGGGGTTTGCCTCCCCTTAGAGCCTGCCACCTACCCAGGTCCCCATGGACCTTGAGGGACTCATAGGAGGCTAGGCAATCCATGGAGAGCCATGTACCCCTACAGTAGCTCTGGGTCCTAGTAACCCCCCCAAACTCCATTTGACTCATCTGACAGGACTATAATGCTCTATTATATTCTGTAAGGTTGTTCAAACAAGAGCTGAGAGAAAGGCCCCCATTTTCTATGAAAATGCATAGGATGTTTTTGTAGCAGTTCAAAAACTCCATTCACCCACTTAGACTTGGCAGCCCTCCCTACACTAGAATTTCTCTTTAACATTTCTCACCGTCATGCTAACACCAGTGGGAGTGCTAGCTGGGGCTTGCGCAACCCAGTGGTTGAACAGCCAGTGTACCAGTCTGTCCCAGCACTCTAATGTTGCTAGCACTGGGGGAGCAGGACTGGCAGTAATGCAAGGGTGGGAAATTTTAAAACAAATGCTAGCACAGAGACAGCAGGTGGAATCTTGGCTCCACTAAAGTCAATGTTCTTGTTCTCTTTCCTCCAAATATCTCCCTTGTTTACACTGTTAATTCCTACTCCCCTCACTGGAACACTGCTTTTTCCACTTGCTGTCCCACTTGTGATAATTTGCTAACAGCTTCCCAGCCAACAAATAAGCAACTCCCTTCAGGGGTAGTATTAATGCTCTGCCATGGATCAGATTATGAGGGATGGTTTGCTCTCCAGAGATACAGTGTGTGCTTTTTTTCAGAGTAGCAGCCATGTCAGTCTGTATTTGCAAAAAGAAAAGGAGTACTTGTGGTACCTTAGAGACTAACAAATTTGAGCATAAGCTTTCGTGAGCTACAGTTCACTTCATCAGTGTGCTTTGCTTTTCCTCTTCAGGATCATATCAACAACAGTTCACCCCCCCATCAGCTCCCTTCTTTGTTCATTCTCATTTTGAAACTCCCACATGGCAAAACAACATGCTGATGATGCGTCTCTGGGCTTATTGATTGATTACATTATCACTGACTACTGTAATTAATTCAAACATTATTCTGAAGCTTTTCCATATAATTTACCATGTTTCATTTTCAGAAGCATCACATATATATTATATTAAAGGTCCTGGTTCAAATCTTCTCTGCATTTTACATCAAGTAAACATTTAATCTAGTATTTTCTATTCTAGAAAATTGCTTGTAAATGTGGATTCTTTATGGTGTATTTTGTGTGCCCTGCAGTTGTGATCTACTAAGCCTACCATCTGCTTTAGTGAAAGGGACACCAATTTGAAATCTAGTCACTTAAACAGAACAAGAGACAGCGAGAGAGAGTTAGTAGGTAATAGTATCAGGAACTACAGCTGCCCCTGAGATCATCTGCCAATTTCCGTAGCATCACATTTTCCTATTTTTGGCTGGGTTTTTTTTTTTAAGTCTCTCTTCCCCCTAGCTGTTGTGTGAAATGCCCACACAAACGAAACACTGAAATAATGACATCCATTATTTAAAAAGTGTTTTCCGGTACACAAAATAAAGGAAACTGAAGAGAAAAAAAAAACCTTGAGAATTTTTTTCTCTGATCTATTCTAGTTACAAAAAGATTTTAGGTCTTATTTGTAACAATAATTGATAAAATCAGACAGGATTGATTTTTAAATTGACAATTTCCATTTACCACAGTTGTGCTCTCTGCAGTTAATTTTTTTAATGGTAATTGTCAGCTACTCAATTAGATCCGAGATGGTACAAAAACCTAGTTTTGTTAAAATTACTTGAACGTGCTTAAATATTTTTGAATTTTGAAGAAATTACTCCTAAAAAATGAGCATCAATCTCTTTCACGATGGGAAACTGCTGTAATGCAAACTGATGCCCTCCTTAATATAGAAAAATGTGCTCAGTTTTTCTATTAATATTAGATTGTATATTAAATAAAAAGATCCCAGGCCTGCTTCTGATCTCACTTAGACTCAATCTTGCAACTGGCTTCACACATTTAGATGGGATAACAATGAAACTAATAAGCTAAAAATAACAAATGACTATCTCCCTCCCCACTCCAGCTTTGTTTAAAATAATTTTGTACCTTCAAATAATTCAGATTCTTCCCCCAATACCAATATTAAAAGTACCACATTGTAAATTACTGTTCTAAAACTCCTATAAAGATTAATGCAATTATCTCCCATTCCCACAAGCATCTAAGTAACACCAGCAGTATTTACTTAAATTGTCTAACGTTTATAATTGTGAATGGTAATCCTCCACCTCACTACCAGTTATAAGTGGCTTGGTTGCATACAGTTTAGATATTCCAAACTTCTATTAGATGTTGTTTCTGAACTGGACACATTATCAGTACTAAACTTGCAGGGGAAATTCTGCACAACACTTTTAGACTGTAATCCCAAACCAAAATGGCAATTTCTATTAAAACACATCAAAATGTATCATATCATCTCATTGTCTTTTTTTTTGGTAAAAAAATAATGTGTCAAATTAAAAAGAAAAAAAATGAAAAGAAATGAGAGCTTCAGGGCACTGAAATGCTTGTCTGCTGCTTCTTTACACTGAAGCCTACGTGTAATATCTGTCTGACAGTTGCTCATGGTCAGAGTTTATTTAACAATTGGAAAGCTGTCACAGCAAACATGAGGTCTTGTGACTTAAAGAGGCAGCAATCTTTTTTCCTGATAAGGCCAGCAACAGACCCTTGATGCTGAAGAGAGGTTTCTTTCTGTTTAATAAAAGAAAAGGAGTACTTGTGGCACCTTAGAGACTAACAAATTTATTTGAGCATAAGCTTTCGTGAGCTACAGCTCACTTCATCGGATGCATAAGCTCACGAAAGCTTATGCTCAAATAAATTTGTTAGTCTTTAAGGTGCCACAAGTACTCCTTTTCTTTTTGCGAATACAGACTAACATGGCTGCTACTCTGAAACCTTTCTGTTTAATAGAGCATTAAAATTGCAATGAGGACTTTTAAACATAAAATCAGAATATATTTAAGCTCAAAAGAGACAGTAATACAATTGCTCTGAACCCTTGTTTTTGTCATCTCAGGCACTGAGAATTATTGCAGAGTAAAAAAGTTACTGAGGTTAGATTTCCTTTGAGACGGATTGCAATATGCAATATATTCCACATAGCGAAGATTCCCTCACTTGCATATATGTTGTTCTCAAAGGTAAAGACAATAACCAAGAAAAAATGCAGTTTTGCCTAGTGGATTGGGACTCATGAGTCCTGGGTTCTGTTCTTTGCTCCATCACTGGTTTGCTGGCTGATCTTGGGCAAGTCATTTCCCCATGCCTCAGTTTCCTCACCTACAAAATGGGAATAATGAGACTTACCGCCTTTGTTAAAGGGCTTTGAGATCTATGGATGAAAAGCTCTACATAAAAAGATATATATAGAGATATATATATAAAATGTTCCACACATGCACAGCTCCTACTGACTTCAATGGGAACCTCATCTGAGTGTTCAAAAGCAGAATGTGACCTGATATTTCAGACATAGGGCCACAGCATGCCATGTGTTTTTAAGCAGAACACCTCAGTAAGTTCAGTGGGATACTCTATTCGAGGGCTGACGGTAAGATGTGGTCCATAAAGACCAATTTGACAGTCAGTAAAACAAACACTCTTTCACTATACCAATTTACAATCCCCAGAGTCACAGGGTTTAGCCCTGGCCATCTAAACATAAACCTGATTGAAAATCAGCATCAAAGATTTCTGCCTGTAAAAAAAGTAGAATGCTAGTGGATTTCAAAAATTAAAGAAACCAGAGCAGTTAATTCCAGACAGTGTTACACCTGTTTTGTCACTGACGTCAATGAGAGTAGAATCAGGCTTTGAGGCAATGTGTATTGAAGTAAGGCCCAATCCTGCTGTGTTTGGCTCTGATGTTATGGGCAGACTGCTACGCACACCCTCATGGAGCCCCAGTGATTTCAATGTAATTCTAGAAGTATGTTTACACAGCCAGCCAATGGCAAGGAGACTCTAACCCCAGGTTCACAGACACAGGCTTGCGGGGCTCATGCCAGCACGTTAAAAACAGCTGTGTAGACAGCACTTTTAATTTGCAGGTCAGATTTCAGAGCCTGAGTTCCAGTCCAAGCTGCAACAGCTACACAGCTATTTTTAACTCAGTAGCACGATCCCCGTGAGCCCAAGTCTGTCAACCCAAGCCGCAGGCTATGTAGACATACCCTAGCTGGCCACTGCAGTCAGTCAGTCAACGCAGATCACAATGAGGTTTGGGACCTTAGCTGTAAATTCCTCAGGACCGGGGCACATCTTGTGCTGGACATCATTCAGAATCACAGACAACTTTGAATACCAAACAACCATTAAAATAATGTAAATTGTGGACTGCAAGAAGGTGAATTGTTTACAAAATAGTTCAATATTTCTCAGCATATCTACTCCTACCCCCAAAAAATGCAGACCACATACTCTTAATTCAATAGAAAAGCAATGTTTGAAAAATGAAGATAAAGGAGGTTTGACTCAGAAATAATGAAAAAGCAAGCACTGCTATATTTATCCAATCTACCCTTACTCTTTGTTTTCCCTCTCAGAATAACCTTCACTTTCAGAATCAGATGCTTCTGGAAGAAGATTTACTATCCATGAAAGGAGAGGGAAAGGGAACACAAAGGAAAAATCCTGCTACGAAATTATCATAAATACAGCATTGTCAGCCACAATTTTTCTTTCACACAAAACTGAAGGGCAAGTAGAAATTGCTTGTTATTACAATTTCTAGATGACATGTGAAAGGAGAACACACGTTACAATGGAATTATTAACTTTCTATAAGGAAGCCACCAGTTTTGCTAGGGTTTATGACTCCTAGAGAGAATTTTAATAATACTATATATCCTAATGACCTATCAAGTGGACAGTACTTGTATTGGAATCTCCATATTGGAATCTACTATGGAGATATACTTGTATCTCCATATTGGAAGAGAAGATTGAAGGTCTGGAGCAACAGGTAACGACCCTGCGTTGTATACGAGAGACTGAGGATTTTCTGGACCAAACTCAGGATAGCCTTCTAGGGGCACAAAGCTCTAAAGATGTAGAGCAGGTTGCACAGAGGAGCCAAGAGGCCAGTGAAGAAGCTTGGCAACATGTGACCTCCAGAAGAGGTAAGCGGAATGTCCGGGTTCCAGTAACACAGACACAGGTAACTAACCGCTTTCATGTTCTCTCCACAGGTACCAATGCGGAGAGTGGACCAGATGATATGTCTGGGGGGAGAAAGCAGAAGGAGACTCCGCTGGTTGGGAGGCATGAGATGCGATGTCCTGAGGTTGGAGGTTCCACGACCACCACTCCCAAGAGGAGAAGGCGGGTGGTGGTGGTCGGGGACTCTCTCCTCCGGGGGACTGAGTCATCTATCTGCCGCCCTGACCGGGAAAACCGAGAAGTCTGCTGCTTGCCAGGGGCTAAGATTCGTGATGTGACGGAGAGACTGCCGAGACTCATCAAGCCCTCGGATCGCTACCCCTTCCTGCTTCTCCACGTGGGCACCAATGATACTGCCAAGAATGACCTTGAGCGGATCACTGCGGACTATGTGGCTCTGGGAAGAAGGATAAAGGAGTTGGAGGCGCAAGTGGTGTTCTCGTCCATCCTCCCCGTGGAAGGAAAAGGCCTGGGTAGGGACCGTCGAATCGTGGAGGTCAACGAATGGCTACGCAGGTGGTGTCGGAGAGAAGGCTTTGGATTCTTTGACCATGGGATGGTGTTCCATGAAGGAGGAGTGCTGGGCAGAGACGGGCTCCATCTTACGAAGAGAGGGAAGAACATCTTTGCCAGCAGGCTGGCTAACCTAGTGAGGAGGGCTTTAAACTAGGTTCACCGGGGGAAGGAGACCAAAGCCCTGAGGTAAGTGGGAAAGCGGGATACCGGGAGGAAGCACAGGCAGGAAGGTCTGTGAGGGGAGGGCTCCTGCCTCATACTGGGAATGAGGGGCGATCAACAGGTTATCTCAAGTGCTTATATACAAATGCACAAAGCCTTGGAAACAAGCAGGGAGAACTGGAGGTCCTGGTGATGTCAAGGAATTATGACGTGATTGGAATAACAGAGACTTGGTGGGATAACTCACATGACTGGAGTACAGTCATGGATGGTTATAAACTGTTCAGGAAGGACAGGCAGGGCAGAAAAGGTGGGGGAGTAGCACTGTATGTAAGGGAGCAGTATGACTGCTCAGAGCTCCGGTACGAAACTGTGGAAAAACCTGAGTGTCTCTGGATTAAGTTTAGAAGTGTGTGCAACAAGAGTGATGTCATGGTGGGAGTCTGCTATAGACCACCGGACCAGGGGGATGAGGTGGATGAGGCTTTCTTCCGGCAACTCACGGAAGCTACTAGATCGCATGCCCTGATTCTCATGGGTGACTTTAATTTTCCTGATATCTGCTGGGAGAGCAATACAGCGGTGCATAGACAAGCCAGGAAGTTTTTGGAAAGCGTAGGGGACAATTTCCTGGTGCAAGTGCTAGGGGAGCCAACTAGGGGGAGCGCTTTTCTTGACCTGCTGCTCACAAACCGGGTAGAATTAGTGGGGGAAGCAAAAGTGGATGGGAATCTGGGAGGCAGTGACCATGAGTTGGTTGAGTTCAGGATCCTGACGCAGGGAAGAAAGGTAAGCAGCAGGATACGGACCCTGGACTTCAGGAAAGCAGACTTTGACTCCCTCAGGGAACAGATGGCCAGGATCCCCTGGGGGACTAACATGAAAGGGAAGGGAGTCCAGGAGAGCTGGCTGTATTTCAAGGAATCCCTGTTGAGGTTACAGGGACAAACCATCCCGATGAGTCGAAAGAATAGTAAATATGGCAGGCGACCAGCTTGGCTTAATGGTGAAATCCTAGCGGATCTTAAACATAAAAAAGAAGCTTACAAGAAGTGGAAGGTTGGACATATGACCAGGGAAGAGTATAAAAATATTGGTCGGGCATGTAGGAAAGATATCAGGAGGGCCAAATCGCACCTGGAGCTGCAGCTAGCAAGAGATGTCAAGAGTAACAAGAAGGGTTTCTTCAGGTATGTTGGCAACAAGAAGAAAGCCAAGGAAAGTGTGGGCCCCTTACTGAATGAGGGAGGCAAGCTAGTGACAGAGGATGTGGAAAAAGCTAATGTACTCAATGCTTTTTTTGCCTCTGTTTTCACTAACAAGGTCAGCTCCCAGACTGCTGTGCTGGGCAACACAAAATGGGGAAGAGATGGCCAGCCCTCTGTAGAGATAGAGGTGGTTAGGGACTATTTAGAAAAGCTGGACGTGCACAAGTCCATGGGGCCGGACGAATTGCATCCGAGAGTGCTGAAGGAATTGGCGGCTGTGATTGCAGAGCCCTTGGCCATTATCTTTGAAAACTCGTGGCGAACGGGGGAAGTCCCGGATGACTGGAAAAAGGCTAATGTAGTGCCCATCTTTAAAAAAGGGAAGAAGGAGGATCCTGGGAACTACAGGCCGGTCAGCCTCACCTCAGTCCCTGGAAAAATCATGGAGCAGGTCCTCAAAGAATCAATCCTGAAGCACTTAGAGGAGAGGAAAGTGATCAGGAACAGTCAGCATGGATTCACCAAGGGAAGGTCATGCCTGACTAATCTAATCGCCTTTTATGATGAGATTACTGGTTCTGTGGATGAAGGGAAAGCAGTGGATGTATTGTTTCTTGACTTTAGCAAAGCTTTTGACACGGTCTCCCACAGCATTCTTGTCAGCAAGTTAAGGAAGTATGGGCTGGATGAATGCACTATAAGGTGGGTAGAAAGCTGGCTAGATTGTCGGGCTCAACGGGTAGTGATCAATGGCTCCATGTCTAGTTGGCAGCCGGTGTCAAGTGGAGTGCCCCAGGGGTCGGTCCTGGGGCCCGTTTTGTTCAATATCTTCATAAATGATCTGGAGGATGGTGTGGATTGCACTCTCAGCAAATTTGCGGATGATACTAAACTGGGAGGAGTGGTAGATACGCTGGAGGGGAGGGATAGGATACAGAAGGACCTAGACAAATTGGAGGATTGGGCCAAAAGAAATCTAATGAGGTTCAATAAGGATAAATGCAGGGTCCTGCACTTAGGATGGAAGAATCCAATGCACCGCTACAGACTAGGGACCGAATGGCTCGGCAGCAGTTCTGCGGAAAAGGACCTAGGGGTGACAGTGGACGAGAAGCTGGATATGAGTCAGCAGTGTGCCCTTGTTGCCAAGAAGGCCAATGGCATTTTGGGTTGTATAAGTAGGGGCATAGCGAGCAGATCGAGGGACGTGATCGTTCCCCTCTATTCGACACTGGTGAGGCCTCATCTGGAGTACTGTGTCCAGTTTTGGGCCCCACACTACAGGAAGGATGTGGATAAATTGGAAAGAGTACAACGAAGGGCAACGAAAATGATTAGGGGTCTAGAGCACATGACTTATGAGGAGAGGCTGAGGGAGCTGGGATTGTTTAGTCTGCAGAAGAGAAGAATGAGGGGGGATTTGATAGCTGCTTTCAACTACCTGAAAGGGGGTTTCAAAGAGGATGGCTCTAGACTGTTCTCAATGGTAGCAGATGACAGAACGAGGAGTAATGGTCTCAAGTTGCAATGGGGGAGGTTTAGATTGGATATTAGGAAAAACTTTTTCACTAAGAGGGTGGTGAAACACTGGAATGCGTTACCTAGGGAGGTGGTAGAATCTCCTTCCTTAGAGGTTTTTAAGGTCAGGCTTGACAAAGCCCTAGCTGGGATGATTTAACTGGGACTTGGTCCTGCTTTGAGCAGGGGGTTGGACTAGATGACCTTCTGGGGTCCCTTCCAACCCTGATATTCTATGATTCTATGATTCTATGATTTCACATGTGCAGGTGGATGGATGGATGGGCTTTGAAAAAAAGCAACAAGAGGCAGATCCTGTGAGATACTAACCAAACTGCCTTGCAATGGGCTGATTGCCCTCAGCTCCCATTTATTCCAAGTCAAAAGGCAGAGGAGGGTGCTCAGCATTTCAGAAGACTGAACACACAAGACCTGAACCAATGACCACTGAAGTGAATGCAAAGAGTCCCATAGACTTCAATAATGGGCATTAGATCAATCCCTTAGCAAAGTGGCATTACCTTGAATCACACCAATAGTATCTAAAGATGGATGAAACTGTCACCTCAGTTGTAAAGCCCATGTGTATCATGGAAGCCACATAAAAGAAAAGCAGTCAGTATCCCAGGAAGTGAATGTCACATCTCTGATTGAAGACAAGGAGTACTTGTGGCACCTTAGAGACTAACAAATTTATTTGAGCATAAGCTTTTGTGAGCTACAGCTCACTTCATCGGATGCATACAGTGGAAAATATAGTGGGGAGATTTTATATACACAGAGAACATGAAACAATGGGTGTTACCATACAGACTGTAACAAGAGTGATCAGGAAAGGTGAGCTATTACCAGCAGGAGGAGTGGGGGTGGAGACGATGAAGTGGGGGGGGACCTTTTGTAGTGATAATCAAGGTGGGCCATTTCCAGCACAGAACAGTAGGAGGGGGAAAAAAACAAGGGGAAATAGTTTTACTTTGTGTAATGACTCATCCACTCCCAGTCTCTATTCAAGCCTAAATTAATTGTATCCAGTTTGCAAATTAATTCCAATTCAGCAGTCTCTCGCTGGAGTCTGTTTTTGAAGTTTTTTTGTTGAAGGATAGCCACCCTCAGGTCTGTAATCGAGTGACCAGAGAGATTGAAGTGTTCTCCGACTGGTTTTTGAATGTTCTAATTCTTGACGTCTGATTTGTGTCCATTTATTCTTTTACGTAGAAACTGTCCAGTTTGGCCAATGTTTATGGCAGAGGGGCATTGCTGGCACATGATGGCATATATCACATTGGTAGATGCGCAGGTGAACGAGCCTCTGATAGTGTGGCTGATGTGATTAGGCCCTATGATGGTGTCCCCTGAATAGATATGTGGATACAGTTGGCAATGGGCTTTGTTGCAAGGATAGGTTCCTAGGTTAGTGTTTTTGTTGTAAGAAGAAAAGGAGTACTTGTGGCACCTTAGAGACTAACAAATTTATTAGAGCATAAGCTTTCGTGAGCTACAGCTCACTTCATCGGATGCATTTGGTGGAAAAAACAGAGGAGAGATTTATATACACACACACAGAGAACATGAAAAAATGGGTTTATCATACACACTGTATGATAAACCCATTGTTTCATGTTCTCTGTGTGTGTGTATATAAATCTCTCCTCTGTTTTTTCCACCAAATGCATCCGATGAAGTGAGCTGTAGCTCACGAAAGCTTATGCTCTAATAAATTTGTTAGTCTCTAAGGTGCCACAAGTACTCCTTTTCTTTTTGCGAATACAGACTAACACGGCTGCTACTCTGAAACCTGTTTTTGTTGTGTGGTTTATGGTGAGTATTTGCTTCAGGTTAGGGGGCTGTCTGTAAGCAAGGACTGGCCTGTCTCCCAAGATCTGTGAGAGTGATGGATCGTCCTTCAGGATAGGTTGTAGATCCTTGATGATGCGTTGGAGAGGTTTTAGTTGGGGGCTGAAGGTGACGGCTAGTGGCATTCTGTTATTTTCTTTGTTGCGCCTGTCCTGTAGTAGGTAACTTCTGGGTACTCTTCTGGCTCTGTCAATCCATTTCTTCACTTCAGCAGGTGGGTATTGTAGTTGTAAGAACACTTGATAGAGATCTTGTAGGTGTCTGTCTCTGTCTGAGGGGTTGGAGCAATTGTGGTTGTATTGTAGAGCGTGGCTGTAGGCAATGGATCATGTGGTGTGGTCTGGATGAAAGCTGGAGGCATGTAGGTAAGTATAGTGGTCAGTAGGTTTCCGGTATAGGGTGGTGTTTATTTGACCATCGCTTATTAGCACCATAGTGTCCAGGCAGTGGCTCTCTTGTGTGGACTGGTCCAGGCTGAGGTTGAAGGAAATTGGTGAAATCAGGGTGGAATTCCTCAAGGGCTTCTTTTCCATGGGTCCAGATGATGAAGATGTCATCAATATAGCGCAAATAGAGTAGGGGCATTAGGGGAGGAGAGCTGAGGAAGAATTGTTCTAAGTCAGCCATAAAAATGTTGGCATACTGTGGGGCCATGCGGGTACCCATAGCAGTGCCACTGATTTAAAGGTATACATTGTCCCCAAATGTGAAATAGTTATGGGTGAGGACAAAGTCAGAAAGTTCAGCCACCAAGTTTGCCCTGACATTATCGGGGATAGTGTTCCTGACAGCTTGTAGTCCATCTTTGTGTGGAATGTTGGTGTAGAGGGCTTCTACATCCATAGTGGCCAGGATGGTGTTTTCAGGAAGATCACCGATGGATTGTAGTTTCCTCAGGAAGTCAGTGATGTCTCGAAGACAGCTGGGAGTGCTGGTAGCGTAGGACCTGAGAAGGGAGTCTACATAGCCAGACAATCCTGCTGTCAGGGTGCCAATGCCCAAGATGATGGGGCGTCCAGGATTTTCAGATTTATGAATATTGGGTAGCAGATAGAATACCCCTGGTTGGGGTTCTAGGGGTGTGTCTGTGTGGACTTGTTCTTGTGCTTTTTCAGGAAGTTTCTTGAGCAGATAGTGTAGTTTCTTTTGGTAACCCTCAGTGGGATCAGAGGGTAATGGTTTATTGTAGAAAGTGGTGTTGGAGAGCTGCCTAGCAGCCTCTTGTTCATATTCCAACCTATTCATGATGACGACAGCACCTCCTTTGTCAGCCTTTTTAATTATGATGTCAGAGTTGTTTCTGAGGCTGTGGATGGCATTTTGTTCTGCACGGCTGAGGTTATGGGGCAAGTGATGCTGCTTTTCCACAATTTCAGCCCATGCACGTCGGCTGAAGCACTCTATGTAGACGTCCAGTCTGTTGTTTCGACCTTCAGGAGGAGTCCACCCAGAATCCTTCTTTCTGTAGCGTTGGTAGGAAGGTCTCTGTGGGTTAGTATGTTGTTCAGAGGTGTGTTGGAAATATTCCTCGAGTCGGAGACGTCGAAAATAGGATTCTAGGTCACCAGACCTAAAAGTGGCAATTCTTCAAGAAAAAAAACTTCAAAAACAGCCTCCAACGAGAGACTGCTGAATTGGAATTAATTTGCAAACTGGATACAATTAACTTAGGCTTGAATAAAGACTGGGAGTGGATGGGTCATTACACAAAGTAAAACTATTTCCCCTTGTTTTTTTTCCCCTCCTACTATTCTTGTAAAGTGCTGGAAATGGCCCACCTTGATTATCACTACAAAAGGTTCCCTCCCCCGCTTCGTCATCTCCCCCACTACTCTCCTGCTGGTAATAGCTCACCTTTCCTGATCACTCTTGTTACAGTCTGTATGGTAACACCCATTGTTTCATGTTCTCTGTGTATATAAAATCTCCCCACTATATTTTCCACTGTATGCATCTGATGAAGTGAGCTGTAGCTCACAAAAGCTTATGCTCTAATAAAATTTGTTAGTCTCTAAGGTGCCACAAGTCCTCCTTTTCTTTTTACGGATACAGACTAACACAGCTGCTACTCTGAATCTCTGATTGACTTATACATTAATACAGGACACTTAACAATTCATTCAGATGCCACACCATGAAGGATCTTTACAACCACAATAACAGACATGCTGAACTAATTGCATAACCTTTGGGCATGTCTGAACCTGGACCCATTGGTTTATCAGATACTTTGGTATAATCTATTTGCTGCTGATGGATTGAAGGCATGTAAAATTCCATTAGTACTGAACAAGGGTGTATACAAAGGATTATGTCCTTTAGCTCAAGTGATGGGGCTTGTGCTGTGAGTGCTGAAGATGCCAGTGCTATCCCCTGATGACAGTGGGGTCTGTGTACATCTGCACTACCAGAGAATCATTGCAAAATTGTATATCACATAGGACTAATTCTTGGAAATGACTGGAACAAGGCTTTGTCTAAATAAGGGTTGACTATGGCCTTTAGCTACTGCACTAGTGAGAAGTGGCTGGGAGCCATACTGTCCATGAAGGAACAGTGTACAGATGTGTGCAGATGGAGAGTACACATTGCAGCATCCATTATACTGCAAGAATGGGGATACTACTTTCTTTCTTCCCCACTCCTCTTTACCCATCTTGTCAATCTTTCTAAGGGTAACACATTGCTGCCTATACAGTACGTGAGTGCCTTTCACATAAAATAGAGTACGAATAATCAAGCCCCTAGGGTACTCCAGGGTTCTCCAGGTCTTCTCTCTTTCAACACTTTGCTTGAAGTAGGGTTATTTATTTGGTTGGTTGATTTGTTTGTCAGTATGGTGGGAGGTGTTGTCCTCTGTACAGTGACTGTCATTCTTGTTCTGGTGGAGAAGTTTTCTTTAGTGTCTATTCAGGCTGCAAACTCATCATGTTTGGGATTATTTACTCTATGTTTGTCTAGTGTCTAGCTCAGTGATTAGTTGCAGCCTCTTGGCACTGATGAAATACCAATAAATACCACCTTATTTCCCCCCCCGCCCCTTTAAATTAATAAACTTCTATAGCAATCTTTCATGCAGTCCTCATGAAACTTGCTGCCTGCAATACATTTTAGTATTAATAACATAATATTAAATAATATCAGCACACACACAGTGCTTTTCATCCTCCTAGCGTCATTGGTATAAGTCTGGAGTAACTGCATTCAAATGAATGGATTCAATTTTGATCTCATTTATACAAGTGTAAATCCACTGAAGTCAGTGGAGTGACTCCTGATTTACATTGTTGTAACTGAGGTCAGAATTGGGCCCAATAGAATTATGCCCGATTGACACCCATGCAAATGAAATACTGTTAATTCTCTAACCTGTACATTTAGGTCCCCATTAACTTATCACCTCAACATCCTGAATCTGAAAGCACTGTACATGGGTTATAATCACAATCCCACTGTTACAGAAGTAGAAACCGAGGCAGAGTTTGTGATTGCCACCAAAAAGTTACCAGATCATAATGATTAGGAGCCACTCCCTATCTGCACCAGATTTGATCCAGTGAGCTAGATATATGGATCTCTATATTCTTGAATGCCATGTCACCTTAGAGATCCAGGTTTTCTGGTGAGGAGAGGAGGAGAGAGGTTAGCCCTCTCTCACATCTAACCCACCTCTTCTCCTGGAGAAGGCTTTAACATTTCCATGAGAAGCAGAAAGGCTTTAGAAGGCAAATACCCAGAATTTACTCATCATGAGTGAAATCCACATCTAGGCTTCTTAAGGTGGGGTAGGGAGGCAAAATCCACCCCCCAAAACCAGGTCCAAAGCTGAAGTAGCAGCTGCAGCCCCTCCACATCCTTGACTAGGGCATCCGGGTAACTGGATCTAAAAAAATAGGTCTCTTTAGGTCCCTCCCCATTGCAGCATGCGCCACAGGCCTATGCAAGCTTGGTTCACAAACATCCATGACTGATCTACCAGCTTCTCCAGCAAACAGCCCCAAAGTGAGGCTTATGTGATGCAGAGAGCCTGTCATGGTCTCTCTGCACCTCAGCTAAACTCCATAGTGTGAGCCCAACACATTAACCTTTACACCAGCAAAAGTTAGCAGAAGGATGGGTCAGTGGTTAACACACTAGTCTAGGACTTCAGAGATCTGGGAGTAAGCCCCTGCTCTAGACTTATTGTGTGACCTTCACGAAGTTACATCAGCTCTATGTGCCTCAGTTCTCGATCTGGAAGATGGGGACATAGGCGTGGGAACTAGGGGTTCAGGGGATGCTACAGCACTCCCAGGTTTTATGTGAGGCTCTGTTCCTGGCCCCGCACCTGGAGTCCCGGCTGCCAGTCCCGCAATCCTGGGTGCTGGCCCCTGGCCCCACAGTTCCAGCCCCCGCACCCAGGCTCCTGGCTGTTGCCCCCTTTCCTGGGCTCTCAGCTCCCGGCTGCCGGCCCCAAGGTCCCCCCACCCCCTGCAGCCATGGCCCTGCTCACAGACCCAGCTCTAGCAGGGCATGGATGGGGCAAGGAAGAGTGCAGCTCCCTCACTCTAAAAAGTGTTCCAGTGCCACTGGACAGGGACAACATTCCTCCCTGCCTCACAGGAGGATAGATTTAAATAAATAAATTTAAGACCAAGAGGTGCTGAGAATCTACAGTAATGGTGGCCACATCTCCCTTGGATAGATTCCAGACTTCAACAGAAGTTCTGCTGCCTGCATTAAGACAGCAGGATCAGTCCTCAATTATGTTGCTACTTTTTATAAGCAAACTCTGTATAAATCAAGTGACAGACAGGTGTTTAGCAGAGCAAGCCCATAATTACAGCTGCTGCTTCACAAATATTTCTCTTCTTTTTTGCCAAAAGAGTCTCCTTTTACAATCTGCAGCTTTCCAGTAAACAACATGAAAAAATGTTCCCTAATGGAAATTACTAGTTTACAGAGAATCATTTATTATTTTAAACATAACACACTTCCTTTTTCTTAATGTTTAACCCAAAATACTTACACCTGACACAAACTGATTCAGACTCAAAATTAACATATATCCTCAACAGAAGCCCTTTAAAAATTATTAAAAAGTTTAACCACCTCCAGTTAAATAAGAAGTATCTCATATAAAGAGATAAGACTTAATGAAGTTACAGCTCATTGATTGCCATTGTTTCCTTGATGTGTTTCATTACAGGCTCTTACAACTGGATATCTATCAAGTACGTTTATTGCTTATAAGAAGAAAATTAATCAAATACTCAAAATCTACTTAACACTGCTATAGCCCAAAAACTAGAATTGCATTGTGCATGATAATGAGCTTGTTTTTAAATCTACAGCAGATGGAGCTTTATATCTTTTTTAAATAAAGAAGAAATCTAATCTGGTTAATGTAGCACAGGAATGGAAGACCCAGGTTTCTTTCCTAGCTCTTTATTTGGAATATTTCTGCATGTATTTAATTGTGTTTTAATCCATGTTGACACACAACTGCAACTTCTAGTGTAATTTAGACAGTGTTTCTTGCTGTGTCATGCAAAAATCCATTGTGTAGTATCTACATGAGAAGTTATATTCACGATTGTTAGCACTCAATACATGAAACTAAAAAGCCAGCTGCAGTGCAGTGAGACACTGGCAATTCACATAGACTCAGACTCTGTTTCCACTTCTCTAAAATTGGGTTAATGATACTAACCTATGTAAAGTGCTTTGAAATTCAGGATGTTCAGAGAGTGGATGATGGGGATCTAATAAACAGATTAGATAATTAGCAGTATTTTCATTTGAACTGGTGTCAATCGGGAAAAATTCCACTGGGCCCAATCCTGACCTCAGTTACAAGAGTGAGAATTAGGAATAACTCCACTGACTTCTGTGGATTTACACTTGTGTAAACGAGATGAGAATTGAACCCATTCATCAGAATGCAGTTCCTCCAGATTTACACCAATGGAACTGGGATTAGAATCTGATCCCTATGGATGAAAAGCACTATGCAAGTGCTTCTGAGTATTATTTTATTATGTAGTAGCTCTGTCCTTGGGACTAGTACTGCTCACTGGAAGAAAAAAAATTATCAAAATCCTGATTGAAAAATAAATTTAATAGAATCATAGAATCTCAGGGCTAGAAGGGATCTCAGGAGGTCATTTAGCCCAACCCCCTGCTCAAAGCAGGATCAATCCCCAACTAAATCATCCCTGTAATGGGATTTTATAAAGTGCTTAAAATGCACAGTTTTGCTAAGGTGTTTTATGCATGAAACAGTTTTATCAATTGCATTTAACATATCAGGTTCATGTTAGCTGTCATTTATACTGAAATGATTTTTTTTCTCCAAAACTAAAAAGCATTACATTTTAATCTTAGTCAAAAGCATAAAGAAATTAAAATATGGCAGACTGAATACCAGTAAAGAAGTGATTAAAGGTTAACAAGGAAAGAGGCTTATACAAATGAGGATCAAAATACGTAGTTCGACAAATATATACACTCCCTGGGCAATTCTGAGAATTCCATCTGGGCCACATACGTTGTGTCTTTACACTGTAGCACAGGCTTGCCTTCATGCAGCTAGAATGCAACAGTTAGGCACTGTACTTTTTGGCTGATTTGTACAAGCCTTTGTACAATAATACTTAGAAAGTTGTCATATTAGAGACAACAATTACCTCACACCAGTATCTGAGGCACTGCAGTTAATTTACTATTATAGAGTACACAAAAAAGTGGTGGTATCTCACGTGCCTGTGTGGTAAAAGTGTGTAAATGTTGCCTGCCCAACGTAGCGGCAAAAAATCACTTGGCTGGTGCTAGAAAGTTGGCAAGATCACCCTGTCAGGTCAGGGCCCGCTCCTGCACTCAAAGTCCTGCAGTACAGGTTTTGCCTGGGAAAGGACTATAGGATCAGATCACAAACCAAAAAAAGCACCCAAAGAGATCATTTTAAAAGTATATTGTCACATTCATCATTGTATTTATTGTTCTGTAGATATTTCTAAGATCATTCATCACTGAAGCTGCGTGTTTGCCAGCAGTGCATGTATACATCTGCTCAGAATATATCAATCACACCCAAATTCTCTCTTGATTTAGGCCCCTCAGTTCTGCTCCCATTGAAGTCAATATCAAAGCTTCCATCGACTTCAGTGGTGCAGCAGCAAGCCTTTCCAACTGTGCAGCCTGACCGATGTTAGTGGCATTGCATGAGATGTAAATCAGGGCACCATGTAGCCTATGGTAAGCACAGTCCTCATTCTATTTATGCTCCATGTATACAGAGAAAAATAAATTAAGATCTAGCCAATATAAGATTGGTGTCTCGTAGGGTGACCAGAGATCCTAATTTTATAGGGACAGTCCTGATATTTGGGGCTGGGGGGGGGACACCTGTTCCAGTTCTTGCATCAATTAATATTTAATCTCCAAATGAAATGCACCAAATATTATTAAAATAGACTTGTTTTTATACCATGCATTTCATAGTCTAGGTAACTTCCATAATGATTTAAATACTGCTAATATAGCTAATGTGTAAGCAAACATGATGGCTACTATGCAACCAAGAACAGTTCACCACCAAGACTTGATCCTTAGAGACTGTTTGGAAAGACAATGTTCTGTGCAGTTGATTCCCCCTGTTTAATCATCACAAGGAGTCATCAATAAAACATCTATTATCAGAAGGTAACATGTTGGTACATGATAAGACCATATAGTCAAAGAAACACAAATCTTTGACTCCAACTCACCTTATCTCATCATCCTACAGTTACTGCTGCTCTCATCCACAAAAGTAGTTTATCAAAGTGTTATATACAGTACCATCTCTTTGTTGTAGAATATCCTCCAGACTAATAATCTATTTCATTTGCAAATATGTTCAAGCCTTCAAAGGCTGACTTCCAATATGTAAAAGCTGTCACCTCTGTAACATACCACAACTGTCAAAGCATAACAAGATTTTGCGCTGCAGAGATGTAAATAGACTCCATCTTCTAAAGGTAGGATTTATCTGCATTCAATGCTGACATTTAAAAAAAAACAAAAGGAAAGGAAATTGGAAAATAAAAACAATTGTCAAGTCAAAAGGGTATTGAACTGATTGTTAAGCACCCTCAACAGTAGCAATAGAGTGTATAAAATCCTGGTGTCTTCAATTGCTCATGTCCTGTAAGGTCAATTCCACTGAAATTGCAATAAGTTCCTGTTTAAAAAAAAAAAAAAAAAAGTGGGAGCCAGTGGCATGTTATAGTATAGCTCCTGGACTGCAAATGCATATTAATGACTGTCATGATCCTTGTCGGGAAAACTTCTGTAAGGAAATAATCAATAGTCTGTACTCCTTAAGTAAAGGGTTAATCTAGTCCACAGTGCAGTTTGCTGTACTAAGAAACAATCTTAAAACAGAGGGCTGAAAATTGTTTATGCAAAAGATCAGGCGATCAGTAAACCCTAACTCATCCAAGTAGCCTCTTGACTTAAATGGGACTACTCACATGAGTGACCACCACTTGTTTGTGTAATGGCCATAGGATCATGGTCATTGCCGGGCCAGCCACATCTGTGGATAGGCCACATCTGTGTTAAAGCCATGTGTGACTAACCTTCTCCAGCGTTTTATATCACAAATCTTTAACACACTTACCGTCAGGCCTCACAGGCCAGCTCTGCCATGTGCAGCATTACCAGCTCCTGTGATTTTATTACAAGTCTTTCAATACTGATATTTCTCATTTTTCTTAAAGCCTTGGCTCCTGGAGTCATGTGATTACACAAGAATCTCAGCTTTATTTAAAAATAGGTAAGTTTCTAGTTCTCATGGTTGTAGGTGGAAAAAACAGCATGAAAATGTGACAAATACTCAAAAGCCAGCAGGCAAATAAAAACAACCCTTTTAAAAAAAACCTCATGATTTTAAACTAACATTCATAATTTTAGGAAGGGTCTGACTTGATTTTTGAATGCCTGGGGTTGGCAACAAAGCCTGTGCTCTGAAACAGGGTTTCAAGCCAAGGCTTAGGAATGTTTTCTGAGCATGTAGATGGGTCCAAAGGTCAGCAAGGGTCAGCAAAACTTCACAGTAAAGCTGGATAACGATGCCATTAAGTGTAATTCAGCTTTAGAACAACTTCTTCTCAAAGAGGCTTTGCTCTCCTTTCTCAGGCTAGGGTACATGCCCTATGGTTAGAAGGCTACAATGCCTGTCAGTGCATTCAATGCAGGTTACAAAGACAGACTATTGAGGAAGTGTGTCTGACATTTACACAGGAGCCATCCCTCCCCCTTTCTTCTCTCCCCTGCCCCATCTAGACACACTCCCTACTTAAGCATCAATACAAAGCAATGTAATTGAACAGATGTAGTAGTCATTAACAGGAATTACCCATTCTCCTATCAAATCAGAGTGTACAGAGAGGGCTCTGTTTGTAATGGGTGAACTTAATTGCCCGATGGTCCCCAAGAGGAATGTACAAACAGATCAAGACATCACACATGCATAAATGATCTCAGCTCTGACACAAGCTTTTTGTCACTCACTCATCCATCGTTGTTTACCAGGGTTAATAGTGGCTGGAATCGGAACTGGATGATTTAATAAACAAGAGTACTGAATAGGTTTCAAATGAAGCATACCGGAACGCAGGTTTTAGTGACATGCTGATTAAAGGCCCATACATAGCACAGGCTTTTTTTAAATGAGGCAGCTGCTTAAAAGACAATCTATTTGAGTAAAAAGAGAGCAGAGTAGCTGGTCTCCTTTGGTAATTTACTGTGAAACATTTGTTTGCTTCACAAGGACCTGATTCACAATCACTGCACTTGCATGTTTGTTGATTAAATCAGTTTCTCTAGCAATCATTAGAGTGAGCAAAGGGAGGGGGAAGCCAATTGCTAAAGCAATTCTTCTCTCTGAGTTATGCAAAACAGATACATCACAACAGTAACCTGATCCCTCTTCCCTTCTAGGCACCTTCCTCTCCATTTCCATTATCTCAACATAAGACATTTCTTTATGAGAGTTTGAGTAACAGAAGTATTTCATCATAAATTATGCTAAGCCTCGGCCAGTGAGGGTGGTCGCTCTGAGCAGACTGTGCTACCCAAAAGGTAACCTCAATACTGGGGGGGACTAACAAAAAGATCAAGGATTCCACAGCAGGGCACTGACAGGGTATGGATGTGAAGTGTATGGAAATCCATGGAGAGGGGACTGAGGAAAAAAAGCCCATTGGCAAGTTTGGCGAGGGAAGAGACAGTTTTCTGGCGTGAGAGGCAGAGGGCCTTATTTAGCCTCTATCCACCCCTGAGCAAGTAGCAGTGAGTAAGAAAATAGCATAGGGCTACAGATGGCTGAAACTGTGCAAGTGTGGGAGGCACCTACATTGCAACAGGGAGGGAGACAAACTGAGTAAATAATGAATGGAGTTTTCTACTTTGTACCAGAGCCAATGGCTGACAGCTGGTTTTCTTTTTTAAAAGTGTTTTTCAGACTGGCAGTCTCAAGCAGTCCTTGAGCAGCTCAGTAAAATGGCTACCATTCTCGCTAGAGAAATAAAGAGAGGTTCTGTAGACTGAATTTTACTTCATTGTCAAATCCATAATCAAACAGCTGGGCACCTTGCCATGACAGCACACAGCGTTCAAAGGATACGTTAATCACCACGACATCTCTGAATGTCTAACGCCCTCCCTGTGGAAGGGAAGTCTAACTGTGAAACACCTTGGCACAGCTGGATTGTCTTTTTCACCGGAGGGATAGTACTGAAGCAGCAGGTCCATTCCTTATCCTTATCAGACATCCCACTCACTGAGGGCAATCATCTCTCCACTTATCTTCTGTGCAAGGAACATGATTTACTTCAGAGGTAAATATCTCTGCCCCGTCATGTTGCAACCTCTCAGAAAAGGCATAGTGCAAAGCCCATAAATGTGTCTGATATTTACACTTTGGATTCAACCTCCCACTGTTAGAGCACAGCCTCCTCAGTGACAGAAACATCCAATACCTGGCTTTCAGTGGTGCTGCTGGGTGCAGTAAGTCTGCTGATGACTCAGGGTATGTTGTCTACAACTACATGCGCTACAGCAGCAGCTACACTGATGTAATGTAGTCTCTACAGTTGTAGAAAGCTTTTTTTCCCCCAAGTCACTGTAGTAAATCCACCCCTTTGAGAGGAGGCTGAAGACTTTTTCCATCAACCTTGCTGCATCTACAGTGGGGGTTGGTCAACCTACCTCATGGAGGGCGTGACACTTTTCACAGCCCTGAGCAATGTGGTTAGGTTGACATAAATTTTAGGCATGGATTAGGTCTGAGTGCTTGTAAAGATGACTTTCCAGGCTACACAGCACCAAAAGCCAATGCTGCTTTAGACTCAAATGGGAAACTCAAATGGCAAAAGAAGTGAGTTAGTAACGTACTTCTATGTTAAAATTTCCCCCCTTCCTCTGGCAGGCATGCTGAGATAATTGTATACACACAGCACTGTACAGAACATGCTGTTTGCTTGCTTCAAACCATCCTCTAATATTGGGGTATCTCTATTTAAGTACTATTGACTGAACCATCTTATGCAGCATGTTAAAGTCACATAACATTAATTAATTTCGATCAGCACTAATCCATTATCCAAATTTTGTCAAATTGATTCTCGACGGATCATGCAGGAGAAGTGCCAGATTCTACTCCTCATAAAAATTGATTCCCTACACGAGGGTCACACAGCCTGCTTTTAACCCCATGCCTGTCCCACTGCCAAGCTCTGGCATTCCATTATTGATTAAAGTTTCAGATGTGCTTTGGAAGGTACTAGATTTGCTTTTCTCTTTGGATTAGGGATGTTATATTACATCAATACAGTGGATGGGATGCATATTGGGCCAGGCTCTCAATTGCGATGCAAATGGCTGCACCTCTGCTGAAGTCAGGAGAGTCACTTCCATTTGCACCAGCTGAGAATAAGGCCCACTGGGGTCTATGTTGCGTGGAGGGAAAAAAAAAGTTGTCTCCCCTGCCTTTGTCTCTCTACTAATTTCTCGTGGACAGTGGAGGTGCCCAACAACTCCATTAATGTCAATCTATTC
Source organism: Dermochelys coriacea (assembly GCF_009764565.3). Classification (NCBI taxonomy): domain Eukaryota; kingdom Metazoa; phylum Chordata; order Testudines; family Dermochelyidae; genus Dermochelys; species Dermochelys coriacea. The sequence continues at coordinate 333,555,563 of NC_050068.2, forward strand.
AAAAAATCATAGGTCCCCCAAAGTCATGAGACTGGCTTAAATATCATGAGATTTTAAACAAGCATTTGTAGGGCTTAACTTGCCATCTGCCTTTTGAGACATTAGGGTTCACATTTCCAAGCTTTCCTTAGCAAATCTGAGGGCTAAAAACTTACTTACAAAAATGAAATCTGATATTCTCATGGGATCACCCAACTCCAGGAGCTGGTGCTTTAAGACCGCCACCAAAAATGGTGAAATCTGACAGCGCTGCAGCACCCATTTATTTGAACCAAGGCTTAAGGTTGTATTAAAAGTAGCACGCTCATTCACAGACTGTGTTTGTATACAAGTCAAACAGCGCTTGACTTAGGCAAGTGGCACTACATTGTGTGCATAGCTAGTCTATATTTGTTGGAAAATGTTTGTTGTCTTGTAAACTCAGCCTTATCACCACCAGCTTGATTCATCCATCACTTGCATCTCGTTATAAACCTACACTGTAAACTCTTTAGGCAGGGACTGTCTCTTTAGTATGTCTTTGTACGGCACTTAGCTCAACAGGACCCTGATCCCTGACTGGGGCTTCTAGTTGCCTCTCTAATAATAATAAGGCCGATATTTTTAAAGCTGCCAAAAGTATTTGCATGCCCAATTCCCATTATATTAATGGCAACAGGTTGTTAAAATCTCTTATGTGGTTTTGTTTAAAAAAAAAAATCTTTGCTTGAAAATTTAGGGCACCTCTATTAACAAAACTTCTGTTTATGGGCACCTCTGTTACACAGACACACACTCACACACACAAACAGGCATTTGAGTGCAAGCCAATAAGGTTTTTTTAAACCTACATGACTGGGTAGGTTCATACAAGATTCTGTACAAGCAGACAGAGATGTTTAACCTCTCTTTACCCACCTGCAGAAAGAATATGCTGCTTCCCTGTCTCCGATAGGTGCTATGAGTCTTAGTTACCATTTGCAAAGCATTCCGAGATCCTCCAATTAAAAAAGGCCCTAACGGCTCAAAGTATTATTAAACCCTGATTTATCTATTTGTACCCTCTTTCAAAGGCTGTCCTTGAAACATAATCCCTTTTTCATCCACCATATAAGCGTGCTCTGCTATGTGGGATCTGTCCATGCACTGCAACAGATTACACTGTGATAAGAATGAAGATGAGATGGCTTTATGTCTTGTACAGGTAACAGACGGGATTAATTAATGAAGATCTAGAGTCTATGTTTAATATTTAATCATTTTAATACTTTGACTTACACAGGCTACTATATACCTTGAGAGAGAGAGAAATGGAGATCACTTTCAAGAAAAGGTATTGGTGAAAAAGTATATGTTGACATTTCTAGACAAGTTAAACTCCCAGTTGTACACAAATCTGATATACTTCTATTCTCCTGCGCAGACTACTTTCACTTTACAAAGACTAAAAGAGAGAGATTCCCAAACAACTGTCTGTGATGAATGCTCTGGTCACACAGTGCTGGTTTCTATTCATCTCCAGCTACTAACCTACATTAAAAGCCAACTAAAAATATCAAATGCTTTCCTACTGTTACTTTTCTGCACAAGCAATTGTTACAGTTGCCAAAGGGATCATCAATGGGAGGGTAACTGTTCCAAGACAATCCCTGTATTAAGACATGACCTGCAATATAAAAAAAAACTGAAAATCCCTGGACTAAATAACCGATTCTTCTCTCAGGGTGAATTCTACCCTGGATGCAGATTGGAGGAAAATGCATGATTTTTATGGTTATTCTGAAGCAGACTGACCACTCTGATTCCATCAATGCATGAGACACTTTCCTCCAACACTGTACAGAATTCATGTTGCAAGGTGCTGCAAGATAGTCCACAAGGGCAAAGCTTGGAGAGTAAAGAAAGCATTTATACCAAATTCATTACTTAAAAAGAGATGCCAACTTAAATGTAAACTGGTGACCACTTTTTGCTGCCCAAGTTATAGCTGACATTGCAAGGAGTAAGCTCACGATTTCTCCAGTAATGTTGAGAGATAGTTGGTAGTCTACGAAAAGGAAGACAGGGCCATACATATCTTATACAAATAGCAGAACAGGGATTTTACTAGTTTCCTAAGGAGTTATGAACGGGTCTTATGTCATGAGGTGTATGACCATTACCTTGATCCTCACCTGACTGCCTCTGTCTTTATGCAAAACCTTAGGTTACTGGATATTTAAAGAGGGGCTTGCAGCATTCAGTGATATGTGGCATGCATGCTATCGAAACAAAAAGTGTCACAGGTTTGCTTATTGACTAGAGGGTGCCATTACATAATATAGCACAATCTAGGCAGCATATACAAACAAAAGGCAGATGTGGGACAAGCCTTTCACTAACATGCATGTGACAACATATGGAAATTCTCATTTTCTAAACTTATCTACCTTACAGAAAGATTATATAAGTACAGCTCTCATTACGGTAGGAGAAACTGAGGCAAAACAGTGACATGCTATGCCAGAGGTGAGAGAGGTAGTTAGTGACAGAGCTGGGATGACATCACAGAAATTCCTAATCGACAATCCTCAAATCTACTTTGTTTTGGCTTTTTTTACAAATACAGCCTATTTCTGCCAATATTTGTGATGCAAGAGAATACGATTTGCTTTGTTTTCCAGGACAAAAATGAATGACCTTCAGATTCAGATAGTCCTAATTAGACTATTCTGGACAACTATTGGTTTCAGAGTAATTAAGAAGCTTGTTTCAAGTTTGGTGACTAGAGAATAGTAACCTGAACTTATCAAGCATTGAACAATGTGCCTCTAGTAACTTTCCCACAATCCTTGCCCAGTGGCAGATGTGAATGGATGTTTCAGAAGAAGTATAATGTAGAAGGAGCTCATATCACACAAAAAGAACAAGAGTACTTTTGGCACCTTAAGACTAACAAATTTATTAGCGCATAAGCTTTCGTGGGCTACAGCCCACTTCATCGGATGCATAGAATGGAACATGTAGTAAGAATATATATATATATCTATCTGCTTACTATATGTTCCATTCTATGCATCCAATGAAGTGGGCTGTAGACCACGAAAGCTTATGCTCCAATAAATTTGTTAGTCTTAAGGTGCCACAAGTACTCTTAAAAAGAAAAGGAGTACTGTGGCACCTTAGAGACTAAAATTTATTTGAGCATAAGCTTTCATGAGCTACAGCTCACTTCATCGGATGCATTTCCACCAAATGCATCCGATGAAGTGAACTGTAGCTCACGAAAGCTTATGCTCAAATAAATTTGTTAGTCTCTAAGCTGCCACAAGTACTCCTTTTCTTTTTGAGAATACAGACTAACACGGCTGCCACTCTGAAACAAGTACTCTTGTGTTCTCTCTCTCATATACACACACACACACACACACACACACACACACAGAACATGAAAAAGTGGAGTAAGAAGCTAATTAATTAAGATGAGCTATTATCAGCAGGAGAAAAAAAAACAACTTTTGTTGGCACAACAAGATGGCCCATAGACAGTTGACAAGAAGGTGTGAGGATACTTTAACATGGGGAAATAGATTCAATATGTGTAATGACCCAGCCACTCCCAGTCTCTATTCAAACCCAAGTTAATGGTATCTAGTTTGCATATTAATTCAAGCTCAGCAGTTTCTCGTTGGAGTCTATCTTTGAAGCTTTTCTGTTGCAAAATTGCCACCTTTAAATCTATTACTGAGTGGCCAGAGAGGTTGAAGTGTTCTCCTACCAGAGAACATATCACACAGTAATTTGACACTGAGAAATTTGCTCCTGTGCATCTTTCTTGCAGTAGAACTGATCCCGGTGGTAGTAGATTAAGCATATTCGTTCCTTAATGGCTTTCTGGAATTAAAACTCTTTCTCTTGGAGGGTGGCTGCTTCTATATTTTTTCAACTTTTAGTTCTAACTTTAAAGAACCACAGAGTAGATGGTAGAGAATTCCTTCCTCTCCATGTGTGACCAGAACTTCCAGATTGGCCCTGGCTCTCTCTAAAATGGTCTTTCCATCAGCAAATCTCCATCACATCTACTTCTGACCTTTACTATTTCTTTTTAAGTGCTACATCTATTATGGATCAGGTACCCCTGTTAAACAGAGGCCATGCTGGGCCATTCACAGAATACATTCTTACCGGTCTTGGGGAAGAGCAGTAGGCAAAACATCAGTGCTCCTTGGACAAAGAGGCAAGTGACCTACTTAATACAAATCTGACCTTTTTTTGTGATCAGCCATCTAGATCAGTGTAAGGGACTACCTCCTTTTGCAGTGCTCTTTGTGATACTGTCAGTGTTGCATCGTCCAAAATGGTAAATAACTTGCCAGAAGACACAAAGGAAGCTAATGTCAGAGCCAGAAAAGGAACCCTCACTTCTGCCATTTACCCACAAAACCCTTAAGACAAGGAAGGGCAAGCAAAATTCAGCTCATCTACAGCTGCAATTCTCAACAGGATTCCTCAAATTCACAAAGAACAGATGACTAAACAATTGTCATAATTTAAAGAAGTTTACAATTCCCCACTTCCATCCAAACTCTCAGCAGACCACTTGCTGCAGTAAACATAGGAACCTGAATCTCCATGACTTTACATCATCAGCTATATGCTATTGTAACTTCATTAGTTTTTGTGGAGTCACACCCACAAAAGACACAATGGAAAAAAAAAATCAAGCCCTAGAATGCTATATATTTTTGAGAAAGAGAGACATTTTCCAACACAATGTGTTAAAGACAGGCTGAGTTGCTCAGCATATGCTGGTAATTAAACGAAAAAGGCTCTAGAAAATACACTGCAGGGAATAACTCCGTCTGATAAAGGGGTGACTAGATGAGATAATATGGTTTGTCTGACTAATTTCTATGTGCCAAATCCTGCAGTCCTTACTCAAGCAAAATACTCATTGTGGACAAGTTAATTGTTTAAGGACCACTGTACGCAGTGATTTCAATGGAGCCCATTTAAACAGGCAGAAGTGAATCACTCGTGGATCTTTGAAAAACTATCTAATTTCATTTTGCAAATTTTCACTTGTGAAAAACAATTTTCAGAAGCAAATTAATGCACATGTGCCAGGCAAAAATCAACAATTCACACACATAAAAATCTCTCTTTTGAGGAATTGGAAGGGGGAAAGAAATAAGAACAAATTTGGAAGGAAGAAATAAGTCACAAATATTTTGCTGTTTGCAAATTCGAGGAAGGTGTCAAGTTTTGCACCCAGTGTGAAATTTTACCCCTCAGAGCTTTGAAAACGAAGGGCCTGATCCTGAATTAAAAGTCAGACACACTTCCCTAAAGAGATAAAACAAGTAAAAAACATTTTACGCTGACAACAAGAGCACTTACGAATTTTAACAATACTATCTTGACTTTAAATTAATCTATTTGTTCCACTGCCTTCTGCTAAAAAGCTATTGAATATATGCTTCAGGCGTGTGCTGGCATTTGTCTAGTCTTGAGTAGAAACAAGACACATTTTTGAAAGTGAGATTAACCAACCACTGGAACAATTTACTAAGGATCATGGTGGATTCTCCATCAATGACAATTTTAAAATCAAGAATGGATTTTTTGCCCCTAAAAGATCTGCTCTAGGAATTATTTATGAGGAAGTTCTCTGGCTTGAGTTGCACAGGAGGTCAGACTAGATCAGCAGTTCTCAAACTGTGGGTTGGGACCTCAAAGTGGGTTGCAACTCCGTTTTAATAGGGTTGCCAGGGTTGGTGTTAGACTGCTGGAGCCTGGGGCCCAACCCCAAGCCCGAGCCAGCCCTTGGCAGTGGGGCTCAGGTTACAGGCCCCCCACCCAGGGCTGAATTCCTTGGGCTTTTGCTTTGGCCCCCCACCTGGGGCAGTGGGGCTTGGGCAGGCTCAGGCTTCGGTTTCCCACCTCGGGGTCATGTAGTAATTTTTGTTGTTAGAAAGAAGTCACGGGGCAATGAAGTTTGAGAACCGCTGGACTAGATCATCACAATGGTCCCTTCTGGCCTTGGAATCTATGAATGATCATTAAGCCTCCAACTCAGCAAAGCAGTTAAGCACATGCTGAATAGGGATGGATTGCTAATCAAGTCCCCATTTAACCCTGATTCACTAAAGCATTTAACTATGTGTTTAAAGTTTAAATGCATGCTCAAATCCAAGCATTTAAGCATGTGCTCAACTTTAAGCTACATTCTTAAGTCTCACTGAAGTCCATAGGACTTAATCATGTTTTTACCTTTAAGCACATCCTTAAGTGCTTTGGTGAAATGGGGCCTAAAACTAGCTAAACAGTGAGTAAAAATCAACATGGTTAGCTAGCATTAGTGGATACAAAATAACTGTACTCACTTAGCTTTAGTGATCTTTCATAGTCTTCATAATCGAGATTATTTCTATGGCTTTCTGTGATCAACTAATTCTTGATAAGAAAGCAACTTACATCATAATAAGAACAGATTAAAGTCATGCCACTTAAGAAAACAGGTGAGAAAAGTCAATGAATACTTAAAAGGTTCAAAGTGTTCTTATGAATGGCAGCATTAAACAGTCACAGTTTCTAGAGACAGAATACAAACCATGCAACACAAGAGCAATGTCATATGAAAATAAGGAGCGTGGCCATTTGGAAGGATGTGAACAGCAATAATTACAGTTTCTGCTTGGGAGTCTTTGGGGCAAGAATTTGATTTCGCTCTGGTGATGAAAAATGGCTACTCAAAGAATGGACAGGGACAATAAAAATGCAATAGCAGAACAGATTAACATTAAGGAAACAAATGATGGGGAGTTGCTTTGCTTAATATTGCTTTATTTGGCTTACAATGGATTTGATCCCAATAAGCACTGTGCGTCTCCTAGGAAATGCTGAGTGCTCTCACATCCCAGTGGCACTCTGCATCTTGCACAGTTGAATCAAGCTTATAAATCACAGAGGGTGAAATCCTGCCACCACTGACGTCAATGACAAGACTTCTATTGTCTTCATTGTGGTTGGACAATCAACCACCAGGCCATATCCTGCTCCTGAAGTTAATGGTAATCTTGTCAATTACTTTATTGGGAACAGACAAACTCCAGACTCACTTAACTTATAAAATTATCACTATGTTCGCTTCCCCCCTCCACGAGAGAATAGTTTTTTGTAGTGGCTGAGGAAGGAGAGTTTCATACACTAAATCTTATTATGGAAGAGAGGTTTACTTTGTCATCTTTCATCCATTTAATTAGTTTAAGTGCAATACTTTTAACAGCTGCAATTACTAAGAGGCATGTAAAACGGTTCACAGCATAGAGAACCTATTCTTACACGTATTTTATTCCTTTATCATTCATTCTTATAACTATGGCCTTCACCATAATTATTCCAGCAAATCTTAACACTAACAAAATAAATCAAAATGTGTTCCATTATTGTAAAGAAAGCAAGCATACTATAAAAGCCCTTTTCAAAAGCACCGGCAATTTCCATACAGAGTTGTGCTATAGTTGTGGTCAAGGACTCACTGTTGTTACAAAGTTTTGAAAATTAACCTCCAGCCTGAAATTTCTCATGCATGTGTGTGCGCACGCATGCATAAATCTTGGTCTAATTACATTTAGAGATTTTTATTAGGATAATCATAGAGGGGAGGCTATTTTACAATCAGGTTGAGTTTTTTGGACTCTGATAAGTGTTGCACATTAATTTGTAAACGTCAATCTTGCTACTATGGAATAACACCCTGGTACTGTAACATGAAGCATTCAGGTAGCCTACTGTGCCTCCATTGAGCCTGAGTCTTCACAGAAATCCAGCAGTAGTCTAGGTCTGTGCTACATATTACAGGATTAAGACCGGAGTCCTCATTCTAGACATGTCCAAAGAAATTTCATTTAGAAATAAAGTTACAAATGTGTAAGAGTCATAGGCTGCACAATTCTTTGCAAGACCACCTAAAACAGAGAGGTGCATACAGCTCAGTACGATCAATCACTCAAAAATCATGAGACCATCCCAAAAATTATGAGATGATCTTAAAAATCAAGAGGTTTTTTTTAAAATGAATCAATTTAGGGTTCTTTTTATTTCTCTTGTGGTTTTCAAGCCTTTAGGTTTCATATTTTCAAGCGCCACCTCACCCCCATAATCATGAGCTGGAAATTCACTTTTTTTTAAAAAAATGAAAGCTGCAATTCTCACAAAATCACTTAACTCCAGCAGTTGGAAATTCAAGAACACTTCATGATAAAAATCACAAAAGTTAGCAATGGACAGCTGCAATCTGATGTATGCATAAACATGAATAAAGACCTCCAGGTCTTCAGCTGGCCTAAACTGGCATCATTCCATTTTATATCTGAGATGCACACTTTGGAGCACAGTGTAAACTGATGGGACTCTGTACCCATTTCAGACCTGGCCAGCCATCCCCTCCTCTTAGTCCCATATGTTATCAATGTTTGAACAATGAATCAGCCCCTTAATTCAGATTTGCATACTCTGAAATTATACAGCCACGGATGCAGTACTATAGCCTTGTGTCTGTACAAAGCACAAAAGTTGGAAATAGAGGCTGGGGATGTGGTAGTGTAGTGTCAGTGGACTTGCAGTACCCTCTGATGCCCCCTTATGAAGCCAGGGACCAATCATTCTAGATCACAAATTTCTTCCAACATGTACTTAACTGTGCATGCCACCACATATTTTTGATTTGATACACTAAAATCACATCCATAAGTGTTTTTCAATATGATTTTTTTAAAAAAATTACATGCAGTAGGAAATTAAATGCAAAAAAAACATACCCTACATTCACAGAAAGTTTAAATCCTCAATCATTAAAACAAAAAAATGAAGTTATGATTCCTACAGCAAGCATATCTATGTCAACATTGCACATAACTGTTTATATGAATAAAATTCATTATACATCCATATATTTATACAATATAAATTCCTTCAGTGAAGTTAGAGATAATCTTTAAAAAAACAGAACAGGAGATTTACATTTGTTAATGATTTATGGTGCCCTTTTGTTTACATATTTAAAATTATGCATTTTTATATATACTATTATATATACACTGCAAAATCTTCCCAAGCACATTAAAGCCTGCATTATTTTTAAAACTGTGGACATGATTTACTCTCACAAAATGCCCCACCAGAATGTGCAAGTGGGGAATTTCTCACACATATCTTTGTGTAATGCTGACAGACCCCGGTCGGCAGGATCAAACCTGGGGCCTCTGCAGCTTACTGCATGAGTTAAAAGCCACATGGCTATCTGCTGAGGCTGTAGTGGCCTCATTAACCTTTAAGTGGTCTTGGTGCCACTACATGGGACAGAGCACCACACCCAGGAGTTGTGGGGAGTCCATTTGCACAAATACAACCATAAAAGATTTTATCAGAATTTGCAGAGTTTACTGAACCTACTTTTTTTTTTTTTTTTTTTTTTTTTAAAACAGTGATCAAACCTCATTCTGATATGTTGCCTGGTGTTAATTCAGGCCTGGAACCTGCAAGCTGTTCTTCAAGGACCCACACTGATGTAAATAAATTCACTTACACATACCCATGTAGAGCAGATTGCAACATTGCCGATTTACTCTGCAACTCTACAAACAACAAAGCAACAAAGGCAGCATTAGACTTTCTGCACACACCACCAACCATGGCCAAAATTCTTCCCTCGCACCTGCAATGCAATGTACTAGGTACCTCCCACCAACAGTTCAGTTCACTAATGAATATTCTTCACTCATCTCACACACACAGCTTCCACTCATGTTAATGGGATTCTAGCACATAGAAGGAAACATAGCATAGATTAGGGATACACAATGCATATTGGATAAAATAGTTTTGCCCTTGTTTTAGGCTGCATTTTCGTATACTAATCAGAATAATTTGAATTCAGGATAGTGTCATCTTGGAACATAGGCTGAGCTGTGATATACAAGCTTAGCAGGAAAAAAAGGGAAGATTTTATAGTACACATTAATGGACTAGATGTATAAAGGTGTTGAAATACACAGTGAATAGCTTGAGATATATAAAAAAAGTGCTAATACAGGCTTTCACACTGGCATCACATTTATATCTATGTAGGAAATTTGACTGGTGCCACCAAATGGGGTTCAGCAGATTTGTGCTTTAATTTATAACTAATAATTGTATGCCTAATTAATGATGGCTTTAGCCACTAATGGTGAACAAGGAACATTAAATAAATGAGTCCTCAAAGACAGATGCGTCCTTTAGCTCACTGTAGAAACTTATGTCCTATCTGTACCTACTCTCCTTACAGGAATGTTACGGGGGGAAGGAAAGGCTGGATTTTCCTTCATGCTGAGAGATCAGAATAGCCAAAAGCCTAGTAGTAAGGGCATTCAGCTGGGATGGAGGACCCACACTCACATACATGCTCCAAAAAACTTCATTTATATGAAATAGAACAGCTCCAAAAACAGGAGCAATTGAGAACAATAGTCGATAGCCTGGTGGCTAGGACACCCACCTGGATGTGGAAAGATGGCAGAACAAGGCCATGAACTAGAATTGCCACGTCCCAGCGTGAATGCCCTAATCACCAGGCTACCCTTCTTCCTCTATCATTGATGGCAAAAGACTTCCTCATTTTCATCTCCCAAGATAATGGAATGAAAAAATGAGATTTTTTTTAATCTCAAAAAAAGTTTCATCAGATGGGAAAACCACTTCCTACCCAGTTCTATTGGACAGTGACCCACTTATAGATGGTAAATGGTGGTTCCTATGGGTTAGGAGTCTGTAGCCTGCCACAGGGCTAGGAGTTGGATTTTGAAGTTCACACATTATTATTAATTACATGTATTGCACTGGAACCTAGAAGTCCAGTCATGTACCAGAAGCCCATTGTACTAGGTATTGCACAAACACAGAACAAAAAAGACAGCCCTTGCCCCAAAGAGCCAACAATCTAAGCAATACAGCTCTCTCCTGCTTGTATAAAAATCTCAGTCACCTTTGGAAAAACAGGATTGCTACGTGCACACATGCAACCCAATATTGATGGGTAGTCCTTTCGGAGGTGACATATATGCAGCTCTGTTGCTACATAATTGCCCGGCTTCTCCATGAGAGCAGGAGAACAATATGACTCTTGCCTTCTAAAATGAAAGGAAAAATATGTCCAAACGCTCACAATTCTTATCTCTTTTGGAAATAAGGCAGATGTGAATACTTAGTATACAAATGAATACCAGGGACTAAACTCTGATTAAAGTCAACAGGGTTGCATGGGGAAGAATTTGGCCTTCAGTTTTGAAGCTTTCAAGCACTATCAACATTAAGAAATGATGGTTGGATTTGCTGAGGTTATATTAGCCAATGGTGTGTTCTTAGGACTAGACAAAGACTCAGATTTTTCGTTAGCATTAAGCCATAGCGCAGTATAGAAAAAAGTCTATGCATCATGCCAGAAACCTGCATCTCCAAGCAAGATAACAGTGCCATTAACAAATGACTCCATTGGAATCTTACCATATGTTGTTTGCTTTGTACTTGTCAATACAGGCAGCCACACAGAGTTGACTTGCAGGATCCAAAACACTGCATAGAAGGTGCAAAGCTTTTTTACAAATATTATCTCAGACCCTGAACCTGCAAACAGATGAGCTAGCACATACTCCACATGCAAATGGGAGCCACTGACTTCTAGTTGCATCACTGGGGCTTAAGATTGCAATAGGAACAGGATATGAATTATAAAACTTAACATAAATGAACTCTTCCTTCACTACAGTACAGTTCTTGGAAAACAAGCCCTGAGTCCAATGTTCAGTGTGTTACCTGCAACAGTAAGCACCAAAAACCTCTCTCTACACTCCTGTAGTTCTTTCTGCCTGTACAAATTTAGCTCTATGGAAGGTGGTGGATTGGCAAACCCAGAGAATTAAGACCTCCCTTTATTTATTGCTGAAGCCTCGCATGGAAAGCAATATTGCGAATCTCCCACACAATGAACCACTAATATGTCAGAAGAACTATGAGATAGCAGGACAATTTCTGCTGATGAAAGAACATTTTAATCATAAATGGGCATTATTTTTTGCCCTCTACTGAGAGAGCTGACAACTGGCACCAATTTCACTGGTGGCTACTCTAGTGCAGACTCTCTGATCTGGAGAGAATCCATTAATTTCACACAGAATAATGAATAACCAGCAGATGGCAATGCTTTTCAGTAACCACTGAGCTGGGTTAGAGTACTCCGCTCTCTATTGTACACACTGGAACGACCTACCCCACTAGAGTTGGGAGTAGTAGGGATATGAGAGTTGCACAATGAGCAAACTTTTAAGGGGCTGTGGAAAACAAATGAGAGAGTAAAGCACAATCATTTACTGAGAGAGATTTAGATTTCTCCATGCATGACAATTCAATCTACTTCCAGAAAAATGACACCAAAATAGACTGCTGCCTCAGAGGAACCACACATATTCTGGAAATTGTCTTGAATTTTAAGAAAATGGATTTCCTGAGTCATTGCAAGAAATTTCTGCCAATACTACTTAGGTTTGTACATCTTCAACACCTTTTATAAACATATACTAATTAATCTTCAATATACCACTGGGAGATATACAAGTATGATCCTATGTTAGAGATAGGAATTCTGAGGCTGGGAGATTAAATGGTTTGCTCCAGGCCACAGAGAGAAAATGCCAGATCCCAGTTCAGAACTCAGGAGCATCGGCTATTTAGACCTTTTCTCAGACTTCTCTGTTTTATCAGCATTTCCTAATTTTCCAATATTACATGAATGTTGGTCCTTGTGGGAAAAGTTACTGGGTTTATGAGAGAAAATACTCCTTCCCTGAAACCTCGTATTTGTGAAGCTAACGAAAATTCTCAAAAATGACAGCTAAGTTCCATGTAACACAAAAGAAACCATTTTATGTGCCATACCTTTGAGCATCTTGATATAATCTTTCTGTATGTATTTTTACAGAATGATTGCTTTTTATTTATAATTTCTACTAATATAGACTATCGGTGGTTCCCAAACTTGTTCTGCCGCTTGTGCAGGGAAAGCCCCTAGCGGGCCAGGCCGGTTTGTTTACCTGCCGCATCTGCGGCCAGTACGTCCCTCGGCCCGCACCGCTTCCAGCAGCTCCCATGGGCCTGGAGCAGCGAACCACCGCCACTGGGAGCCACAATCGGCCGAACATGCGGACATGGCAGGTAAACAAACCGGCCCGGCCCGCCAGGGGCTTTCCCTGCACAAGCGGTGGAACAAGTTTGGGAACCACTGGTCTATATTATAAAATACAAGAATAAAATATCATAGTTATTAGATATGGTCAAAATTGTTCCTTTGGAAAGTATTTGATGAAAAATGGCTTTTTTTTTTTGTACACAGCATTGTTCAGTTTCATTACATAATGTTTCTTGGACCGTGGTCCAGAGAGCACCCAGTGCTCTGTAGAACTCATTATCATAAGGAAAAAACCAAGAACAGTCTGTGGCCAGGGTGTTTCCAGTCTATAAGGCAGACACAGGGAAGACATTCAGAAACGCTGGTCAAACCAGAGGAGGACATAACACCCCCCCCATCTCTTCTTAATGTGGGCTTTATCGAAGGAATTGTAGGAGGGCTCTAAATGAGGAGAGGGTGTGGATTTGGAAAATTGGGAAGGTATTTAATTACTAAAAAGCAGCATGGGCAATAGGAAAAAGAAATGAATGGGGTGATTAGGCCAGCCCCATGGACCCTTCCTGATAATCTGCAGAATTAAACTTTTTAAGAATCAAACAGTAGGTTTGGGCATGCGGATGGATTCATGAGGTCTCTGGTAAAGTGGTCCAAAGAATGAAATTTCACCAATGCAATGCATATTGGAACTGACACACATGCTTAAGAAAACCCAGGAGAGATATTGCAAGAACTGCAATTGGACTGCCTGGATATCGCTGACTGCATTTTATAAATATTTAGTGACATTTTAATGCTTTAAGAACCTCTCCTCACCCCTCCAGTGAAGTGTAACATGCAATATAACACACAAAGCCAGAAAGTTTGTTTGCCATGGGGAAAAAACCTATTTATATACAGAGTGTCAGAGAGGACTGATGAGCACCATTGTGCGAATGGAGGACCAAATGATTTGAGGTGCAAGGCATCACCACACTGCTTGGGAAAGAGTCAAAGAGAGGATACTGTAATATAGCCTCAGGAGCAAACAATGGCTATTTGTGGCTGTACTGAAGGAGCAGGTGATATCTTTGGCAGGGGTCCCTAACCTGCTCAGGAGATGGCATTTCTGCTATATGCACTTACAGAAGCAGACAATTTTGCAAGGAGGCTTTGTGAAGTTCTAATAAGCCCTGCAGAATATATAAAATTACTGCAAATTTGTAGCTAGTATGTGATTTTTCTCTGCTCTTCATTAACTTTCACCACCACCCTCTACTGTTCTATTTTGCAAGACTTATTTCTTGCACATGTGTAATGAGGGTGCTCTGGCCATTGGCAGTCTATTCCATTGGCTATTTGCTCTTGCTATTCAAAAGGGTTGGGTTTTGTTTTTTTTCAAATACCCATCTTAAACTTTTTCTCTCTTAGCCTAAAGCCATTGCTATTTGTCTACCTAATTCCAATACCGGATAATTCCATTATTTCATTTATACCATTTCCTTGAAAGTATTTATAGACCATGACCATGTCCCCAGTCTTCTTTTCTGAGCCATTTAAGTTTAGCTACTTTAACTTCCTCATATGACTTGTCCTCCAATTTCTGTATCTTTTTTAAAACTCCCTGGTATTTTCTCTAGTTTTGCTCTCAATCGTTTGTTCTCAATCACTCATTGTTTTCCCTAAACTGTCCCCTAATTTATTTGTATACTATTTAATCTCATCTTTCTTGTGATTTTTTTTTAAACCCATCACAATGAATCTCAGCTCACAGTATTCAACTGTTCCAAAGTCTCCAGGTCACTTAGCAATTGGGTTAGATATTTGTGTTTGCCACTCCTCTGAATGTTTGTGCCAACAATGTATTTGATCAGAATTAAAAACTTACACCTCCCTATAGGTCATTCCCTTGCTGGGAAATCAACTATTCATCTTTGCTCCTGTTCATCAACCAATTTTTAATCCATGCTATGATGTTTTTATTATGTTTTAGTATTTATCCATTTTCTTTATCAATTTATGACACACCATTATATAACTCTATGACGTGCCTGTATTTCCTTTGTCTACTTGATCAGTAGTTATGATGATGAATATGTATTTTGTTAATGCTTTTTTGTCAGTTGGTCGCTTCTATGCAAAATATTTTATGACGACTCCCAGCTATGTTTGAATACTTCACCCAGAACAGAGACTAATTGGCTGATAGCTTCCTAAGTTATCTTTCCTGCTTTCTAAATGCCTTTTCCTGTCCTCAAGTACCTCCCTTGACACACATGATTTATAGCAGATCATTTTCAGAAGTTCTGAGGCTCCTTTAGAGCTCTCAGAGGCATTTTGTCCAGTCCCGCCTGCACATTTACAAACAGTATCCTAGTTAACTGAAGCTTGGTTATGCCTCCCTGGGGGGAGAGGTTTGATAGCTACATGGCCAGCACAGGGATCTTTAACGTATCCTTGGCGTGGGTACAGGGCTCTTGGCCCATGAAAGCTGGCTATTCAGCTTTCCCATTCATCCTCCACCACACAGAGGAAACTTGAAACATTAGGATATATGATACTGAACTATGTATTTAATTTTCTGAGAGAGTCTTTCACCATCTCTTTGTTCATCTCTTGTTTCGGGAGTCAGATCATTGCTGCTAATATTGTCCTTGCTCTTTGATTCATTTGTTTTTATCCTTCTTACTGAAAGATGAACAAAGATGGTTAAAAGTTTCGCCATTGTACAATCATGACTTGCCAGTTCCCCTTGCTCCTTTATTAGCAGCCCTGTTTTACCCCAACTTGAATTTTTCTGAGTGAACTTAGAGAATCCTTTTAGATACTCCTTTTTTATGGTATCGTTTTATTGCCATATCTTCCTTAATTTAGATCAGGGGGTTGGGTGCAGGAAGGGGTCAGGGGTGCAGGCTCTGGGTGGTGCTTACCTCAAGCAGCTCCCAAAAGCAGCAACATGTCCCCCCTATGACTTCTACATGGAGGCATAGCCAGGCGGCTCTGCGTGCCACCCTGTCCGCAAGTGCCACCCCTATAGCTCCCATGGGTTATGGTTCCCGGACAATGGGAGCTGCGGGGGCAGCATGCAGAGCCCCTTGGCTGCCCCTACACGTAGGAATCAGAGGGGGAACATGCCACTGCTTCTGGGAACTGTGCAGAGCAGGGAAAGCCCCAGACCCCACTCCCCAGTGGGAGCTCAAGGGCCAGATTAAAACGTCCAGAGGGCCGCATGTGGCCCCCAGGCCGTAGTTTTCCCACCCCTGATTTAGAACTACTTTCTTTCCAATCTCACTTCTTTTCCATTCTTTTGTACAATCTGTTCATCCACCCACCTTTCAGTCTTTCACATTGCTCTTTAATCTACGTATTTCAAAATATGACTTGCATTTTATCCCTTGGGATGCTTGTACTGTGTTCAAGCTGTCCCATCCACAAAGAAGTAAATTAAAAAAGCAGATCACATCACGGCTCGTTCAGCCAGAAAAAGATGTTTTCGAATGTATGGGGATAATACTTAGCACTATGCAGGGTTCCTTGCATTCTGGGTAGAGAAGTTTGCTGTAGAATTCACACTCTATTGTGGAACTATGCTCCAGAATCTAATTCATAGCCTCTGAAAGAAGGAATCCTGCCTCCCACATTGGAATCTTCAAGCACCCTATTGAGGTATTCGGAGGATTTTAAACTGACAGGGGACACTATTATATTTCACATACTAGATTCTGTTTCTGAAGAGGAGTTTGATGATCCATAAAATAAAATTATTATAGCCAGGTACAGAGTACCAACATAATCTGTTCCACAGTGTTGCCAGCACTCATAATTTAATCACAAATCTCACAATATTTGGTAGATTTTGTTAAAGCCCAGCTCCTGGACTCTAATTTGGAGTTTGTTGACATGCATCTCCTATGAAGCATCAGGAGCGGCCATGAATTCAGCAACTGCAGTGCAGTCTGGAAAGAACCGTTTAGACCACCGCGCTCCCAGAGGCAGGTGCTGAGATCTGAGTGAATGAAATCAGTGGCAGGTACCAGAACACTAGTTTTATAGGCAACTGTCCTATGACCTCATTGGCCCAGAATATTTTTCACTTTCTTATCTAGCTGACTAAATCAGGTGCTTAATCTTTCAGATGATCTCTGTGAGAGGCCTTAAACTCCGTGAGATGCCAAGAAATATGAATGGGTTCCAGAGTGAATGTGGCACCTTCGATATGAATTCCTTCACATTTTGCACCTGCCGAATTAGCTGGTTATTGGGAAAGCAATTAGCTTCCCCCTCTGAGTCTCCAGGCACAGATTGCTGCATTCACTTTACAATACTTAGTGGAAAATCCTTTGCTTTTTTTGTTTGGATTATAACAGTTTTATTTTTAAAAAAAAATGTTGTTTTGATGTTACAGCCTAGGGTCCTTGCATATCCTAATCCCACAGTTTCTGAGCACCTCACGATCTTTAATGTATTTATCCTTCCTATGAGGGCTATGGAAGCTCTATTATTCCCCCATTTTACAGATGGTGAACTAAGGCGAACAGCATGAGTGACTTTTCCAAAAAGTCATACAGGAAGCCTTTTGCAGAGCATGGTCTCTCAAGTCCCAGGTTTCTGCCCTTACCTCTGGACCATCCATCCTTACAGCCATGGAAGAGAATTTTGAATGGAACCTGCTAACACAATGAGATGGACTTGCACTTGCAATTCACTCTGAGTGAGGGGTGGCTTCCTGTCCAACTGCCGCAGGAGCAGAGCAGGAACTGAGCTGTGACGCAGAAACACAATTTGATCTCTGCTTTTCTGTTTTTCCTTGGGGAACAGCACCCAGCCCCTTTCCTGGCATAGCCTACTTCCTCTTACGCATTGGCTCAATTGTGCTGGATACTGCATTGGGAGCAGAGCCAAGATTCTTCCCACTTCCCACTGCTGCCCACCCACTCCCCATAGATCATTTGTGGCTGCTCCCTCCCCAAGCACACAATACTAGTAGCCTTTACAGGGTAAAATAATGCTCCTTTGCCTCCTTCCTCCTCTGTATGGGAACACAGACAGGGTCACAGTCTGGTTCAATGTGGTTAGATCACATCATAGGAAGTTACAGAAGAAGTGGCCACTCCCCTCCTCCAGTGAGTATTCTGGAATGTCCCTGGATAACATTCAAACACACCCACGTGCATATTAAACAAAAACTACAGCTCCAGGACCAAGGTCAAATTGGGTTTCCTCTCAGACATCACTAAAAAAGTGTATTCAAGACCCTGATGGTGGAAGAATCAGCAGAGATACCAAGGATTAGATGGGGCTAGAGACACAATGTCTCATCCCTACAGTTTGCATGTTGGTGGGATGCACTGAGGAAGTTTGCACAATTGTTGCCAATGCTCTTGTTCTTTGGTGTAAATTCCAATCATTATGGTGGTGAGGCTGGCAGTCAGACAAGCACTAAATTCATCCTGGTGAAAAATCATTGGGTTATGGTTTCTAAAGTGCTAAATTTTGGCATTTAGCTCTGAACCACAATGTGGATCTGCACTGCTCCAGGAGACATCTCCCTGCGGTTCCTTGTTAGTGCTGAGGGGGAAAAAAACCCAATCTGTGACACCCCTTTAAGACATTGAACATACAGTGTCCTGGCCAGCATGCAGGAGGGTGATAGACTCATGACTCTCCCTACTCCCTGCCCCCCTTTTTCAGCCATGTTGCTCTCACCAGGAAGAAGCCTCTTGCTAGCAGCCCCTGCACTGCTTGCAAATGCAGAGGCTGCAATTCTAGCTGGTCCTCATGCAGCTCACTAAAGCAGGGGGAAAATACCTTCCTCTGTCCTGCTGCATCCTGTGGCCATGTAAGGGATGGCAACAATCTAGCCCAAATAAGATATGAAAAAATGAGCTGCATGCTCTAGGCCAGTGGTTCTCAAACGAGGGCCGCCACTTGTTCAGGGAAAACCCCTGGCGGGCCGGGCCAGTTTGTTTACCTGCCGCGTCCGCAGGTTTGGCCAATCGCGGTTCCCATTGGCTGCGGTTCACCATACCAGGCCAATGGGGGCTGCAGGAAAGGTGGCCACACATCCCTCGGCCCGCGCCGCTTCTCGCAGCCCCCCATTGGCCTGGAGCAGCGAACCGTGGCCAGTGGGAGCCACAATTGGCTGAACATGTGGACATGGCAGGTAAACAAACCAGCCCGGCACGCCAGGGGCTTTCCCTGAACAAGCAGCGGCCCTAGTTTGAGAACCACTGCGTTAGGCAACTGTGTGATTATTATTAAAAGGAAGAGCATAGCAAATATCATAGAAGATATATGCAAGTTATTTACATTTTTATCTTATTTAGAGTCCTGGCAAGTCTAAGAAATGTAGTTTCTGTTCCTTAATTAAAGAGAAAGACCCATGATTGGTTTGAGCTATGTTTGAAAAGAGCTTACAAAACTCTATTTGCAAGAACTAATTGCAAAATTAGAACCATCAAAATGTAAAACACTGCCAGGTGGCAACATTCCTCTAATCAGGAAATGTAATTCACCCCCACCCCAGTTCCTTAGGAAATTTAGTGCCCACTAAGAAGTATAAGACTGAGCCATATTTATTTGGACAAACTGCAGGTGGGCCCTACTGGCAATCTCTCAATAAGAGCCCCTCTAGGAATTTAGACTAGTGCCATAAATCTGACATACCGACTTTTCCCTTAAGAGGGGTGTGCTAGTTGAGGATTTACAATGCTTCTTATTCTGTAGCCACCAGGAGAGTAATTGTTCAACCAGAATTTGATTGGGTGCAGTCAAGAAGGTTTACATGGCATTTACACAGAGGGGTGGTTTACACGGCATGGCACTTACACAAATGGGGTGGTTTGAGATGCACAGAAAGTCGAAGGCATCATTTACTATGTTGGGTCTCCTTTCCACTTGCAGAAACAGAGTCCATAAAATGGGTAGCATACACACGCACGCGCACACACACACACACACACACACACACACACACACACACACACACACTACAATTTGTGCTGTGCTTCTATCCATATACTGCTGTTAAGGTTAATTTACAACTGCTCTGGTTCATGTCCTGTCAGGTTTGTTATACCCTAGACAACTGAAATTGTAACACAAACTACATGCTAGATTCAACCAAGCAAATATAGAGAAGCATCAATTACATCTTTAACAAGCTTTTAACCCAGAGGATGGTAAGAAGAATGGCCTTTCCTGTAAGATTACCATTTGGGATTCCACAAGAGACATATTAGTGGAAGCTGCTGACAGGATGCTGGGAATCAACACAATCCCCCAGCTACGTTGAGACGGTGCTGGCAACGCCAGCATAAATGCTTGGTTAGTTCTTGTACCATGACCAGAAGTTCACATTGTCACACTGTCTGGAATGACTCTCAACTCTGAATGCTAACCCAAGGGCAGACTGACAAAAAGCAGGGAAGAAATATCAAACTTATTGTATATTCTATAATTAGATTTCACCAATCCACTAACAAGGAAGAACTCTAAAGCACTATACCAGTTTTACCATGAAGTCACAGACAGTCCCTTTTGGCATTCCAATCGGTCTTGCCAGCCAGGCAAGCTGGACTATGTGATAGATGGTCACTTTACACCAAAAATCACTACAACATTCAGATTACTCTCAGTCCCAAAGAACCAGTCACTGCTGCAGCAAAATTGTCCTTAGATCTCAAACCAAACCAGTTAGTGATAAACTAACTAAAGATTTATTAACTAAGAAAGTAAATGAGAATTATTTGCACAGTTTAAACAGGAAACACACACACATACACACGAGTAACAGTCTTAGATTTAAAAAGGTAATAGAAGCATCTTTAATAAGCAGCTCTGTGTGTTCCTTGGGGCTGGCCCATGACATGCAGCATGGGAATCTCTTACTGATGTTTAGCAAATTTTGCCCTGAAGAGTCCAGACAGCATAAAGATCCAGTTTCTCATTGTCAGAGATTTTTTTATCCCCTTCACCCCAGAATCCAAGCTGATGGGATAAGTTCATGGGTAGGTCTTCCCTTCCTGGAGAGAGTGAGGAATGCAATGAACAAGGTCTTTGTCCTTTGACGCTATACAATGCCTCTTTTGCCTTCAATTGGCCACCTTGTGTGCAGCATGAGCACTTTACCTTAATTAATGCTTCTTTTCGTATTTGGTGAGTTACACAATTAGAGAGCTTTACAATTCAAACACTCAGTATAAACTTTATACCGTGGGATTCAGATATTAAAAAGGCAGGATTAATGCATGCAGCATCCTACAAAAGTGTTCCATAAAGTCTAAACACAATCTTATAATACTAATATCCATTTTAACTATTCTAACCCATAGGTAAGCCAGAGTGGTTTCAAGTTGTGCATTTGTCAGTGGTCAGTGAGGCCCTGGGCCTTGGCGTGAGCTAGCACCTGATCTGACAGCGTCTCATGTATGATGAAAGGTGCACCTGCAGACAGATACGTGAACACTTTGTGATTTGTACTGGCTGTTAGTTTTTACCCATATAGCACTATACGACTTGCTTACCCTAGAAACCATCCTCTCTCTCTGTGACATAGTCCTACAACTGTGCTCAGTAGTGGCACTCATGTTTCAGCCTGGAACAGGCCCTATATATATGTAGTAGCATTCTATTTTGAAACAACAGAAAGAAAGAGAACTGCATTTTTAACTATAGGACAGGAATTAATGTTTTAAATCTAGAAATGCAACTCACATCTAGAAAACTAACTTTTAGTTAGTTAGTTATTTTTAACATTCAAACATCTAGAAACATTTTCAAGCTTATACCTTAAAAAATGTTTCAATTCTGTTGAAGGAAGAAGAACAGAAGCGGTTGGGCTGACCCACAGGTTCCGGGAGTTTCTAAACCCTGCATTAGGAATGGCAGAAGAGATGCTGCCATGTAATTATCATAGCCTAAGGATACATTCAAACAAGAAGATTGCAGTTTTTCCTTGCTTCTTAAAACTGACATCCAGCCCATCTGTTTTCTGAGCCTTTTACTTTGACAAAACGGAGTCTGGCGTCTTGCATGTGACTAACTGTGAGGAATCCTCTCATATAGGATATGGAACCAAAATGTCAATTCATTTTAAAACAGAGGGTGAGAACTCCTCACACATAAAAGGATTCTGTTTACTGATACTTCTAAAAGCCTTATACAGGAACCCAACAGCAAGGACACATATTTCACTCTCCTCTTGACTGGTAAAATGCTCTAACCAAGTGTTCTTTCATGAGGTCTCAAATCCAACAACATACAAAAATCTAGGAAGCACCTTACATGGAGAGTAAGTTTTTGCAACTTATACAGCTGCTTCAAAATCATATCACCTATTTGATCAAGTGACTGCCAGTGCATCCCAAGTGAACTTCTTTGTAACACATAACTACTAAAAGATGGTATCTGTTCTAGTGGTGGCAGGCCATGCCTTTGCTTTATACAGTATAGGCTACATAGTGGCATTTAGCCATCGGCCGGCACTGCCCTAGAGGAAAATGAGGAGGGACTGTGCCTTTAAAAGGTGAAATTCCTCTTCAAGATGCACAGAATGAAGGAGGATTGTGCAGGTTTAGGATGCTACCGCCTGCCTCTCTATTCATACCCAGCAAGCTCCAAAGCCCAGCGTCAGGGAGAGGGATAGGGCCATGACCCCATTCCCTTTCTGCCCCAGAGCAGATGATACCATAGGGAAGAAGCAGTCCCTGTGCAGCACAAGATACCTTGTACCTTCCCCTTCACATATTCACGGAGTCATGGAGCTGGTCTTATAGTTGCCAGGATAAGAGATGGCAGAGTCCATGGTCTCAAGACAACTGATACCAGTGCCAGCAATTTTCACTCACAGACTAATGCAGAATCATATACGCAGCAAATCCCCAACATTTCTTTTAGGTCAACATCACCCAGACACACACCAAACATATAATATCAGCCAGGAGATCTATTTTTATTAAGGCAATCTTTGGTCTTTATGCTCATGTAGACAATTAGTGTGTATCCTCTTATTAACCTTCTTACATCCTTATCCTTTAACCCTTTTATCTTTTTACATGGATGAATTGGGGAGATAGTTTCCCGTTTTTTAACACAATCTAATGCCAAAGTGTAGTCAATTAGTCCCACTACATTATTGCCCATATTCACTTTTTATTAGGACTATTCTAGAATTCATTTTCCTGCTTCATTTCTGCTTCATGCAATTTTATCCTGGGGTAAAACAAACCAACAGAATTACTTCCAAATAACGCAGACTCGGGACCTGATCCAAAGCCCATTGAACTTTATGAAATGATTCCCATTCAGTAGACTTTGGGTCTGGCTTTGGGTCTTTATTCTATTTAGCAAAATATATCTTCTACTAGACAAATGGTGAGGATGGGGGAAGAATGGATCGATTCTGACCAGGAAGAGTTATATAGATGATGGTGAAGCAGATGGGCTCTCTCCCCAGTGCACTCTGCAAAGAGGAGAGTGGGAAAAGAAAGAAATCCATCCAAAGCCCAGGCCAAGCAGAAAGGAGGGTGCTGGAAGACCAGGAACTGTTCGCTGCAGGAGTGAGACTGGCAGAGACGATGGTGGGGGGAAGGAATGAACCCAACATTGTTACTCATTAGTACAGGCATTTTTTTAAAAAATGCTCTGATTTAAGTTCTTGGCTATGTAGAGACAGATGATAGCTTTAGGTGAAAGGTTAGTGTTCTCAGCTGTCATTACAGATTGAGCCCATCTGTTCACAAGCAGCTACAGCTGTGCAAAAAAGGCAGCAGTTTCAGGTCACACAAGTTCTATTTTGCTCCTTTGGAAATCAGGTTCAGCTCTCTTGGGTTTGTGCCCCTTGGAGTTTCAGATTCATTTGAGCCTGGACACTCAAACGGACACTCAGCCAGAACTGCCACGTTTCAGCAGGCTTTGCCTCTGAACTGCGAAGAGCCAGTGAGTTTACACCTGACAGTTTCATGGTCCACACTTGAGAACATAAATCCCAGCCTGGTACCCTGTTCAACTGGCTGCAGCAGGGGGAGGGAGAGTTATTTCAGCACCTCTCAATCACAAGGGAACAGGGACAGAAACCACTCCTGCTCCTCGAAGCATCTTCTCAAGCGAGAGTCGTGCTGCTCTTGGCACATTGCCCTTTTACCTCACTCCAGGGCTAAAATCAACGGAATGAACAATGCTAGCAGATAATCCCAGACCTGGCAAGCAGCCAGTAGCGGAAGGAGGAGGAGGATTTCCTGTTTCCCTGAAGAGGTTTCCAGGTGAACTGGGATATCGGGGGACACAGCCTAGCTGGTTGCCCCATGAAGACATCAGAAATAATAGTGGTGGTGGTGGGCTACTAACCTGTTCCACCCTAAAGTGATGACAAAAGGAGCAGGGAGAACTGAGGATGCAGGATAGGGGAGCTTTGCCATTGACAAAAAGGCACTGAACCTTGGCAAACAGGGAGAGAATTCTTGAAGCTAGACAGGCCACCTGTAACAGAGTTAATGAGGAAAATTATTACTGTGGTCTTGATACATTTAAAGAAGCTATCCTCAGAGTGGTCTGTGGTGTTACAGATTTGACATAAACATTCCATAGACATGCGCAGTCATAAGGGATGTAGAACATAAAGAATTACATCCTCCAGGCTAACAATTCAACACCACTTTCTATGTGCTGTGCGAAACTCCCACTGAAATTAATGGTGTACAGATATGTGAGAGACAGATGGGACCCTTTTAATTCCTGATGGCAATCTAAAAAGAGAAACTACCTGCTCCCTTCAATTTAAAATTGCAGGTCTTTAGCAAATACCTTTATTAGAAACTGTTTCCAATAACAAATTAAGATTGGTCAATTAATGTTAAACATTGGTAATGCACTGACCTCAGCTATGTCATTAATGACTGCACTTTATGAAATAAAGTTATCACACTTTATTTTATTTTTCTTTAAAATGTTTTCATGAAAGCAACATAAAATATTCACAAAAAGAAAAGGAGTACTTGTGGCACCTTAGAGACTAACAAATTTATTAGAGCATAAGCTTTCGTGAGCTACAGCTCACTTCATCGGATGCATGAGCTGTAGCTCACAAAAGCTTATGCTCTAATAAATTTGTTAGTCTCTAAGGTGCCGCAAGTACTCCTTTTCTTTTTGCGAATACAGACAAACACGGCTGCTACTCTGAAACCCATAAAATATTCAGAGTCAAGAAAACTGCATTTCCCACCATGCACTGGAATTTCATTCTTGTCTCAGGATGCAACTGATTAACACCCCCACACACCCATTACACTGACTGTTACTCTATTTACTTTGGGAAATCCATGAAGAATGTAAGTGCTAAAACTGCATTCAACACCTAATACATGAAGAATATGCTTATTTATGTTTCCTGAATCTCTTCCTAATCAATGATCTAACATATCATTAAGTGGCTAAGATACAGGAACTGTTTAAAATGCTTTTACTGGCCCTTCCTGATATACTGTTCAATCACTGCAGCTTAAGCAAACCATTCCTGACAACATTCTATTGTTTCTATTGTTGTATACCGCCTGCTTATGGCATAGCTCATACATACTACAAGATATCCCAATTTTCAGATAGTCTTAAAAATACCTTGTAGTTTAATGTGTTTGTAGATTAAAAAAAAACCCTATCATTTGGAACTTAGCAGGTTAAGAGAATGCTAAAACAGTGCCTGCTGATTGCTGAAGCCAACTGATGGGTGGATTCTATATTTAGGATCCTCCTTACACCTGTCAAGAGACAGAGAGAGACAGCCAAAGAGCGAAAGAGAGAGAGGGTATACAACAGAGCAAGCAATCCACAGCCCTGTCTCTTGTAGCAGAGAGGTAAAAATAAAAGCAACAAGAGCAATGAAGAAAACAGAGCAAATCTATATTAGTTATATTACCCTGTTGTTATGTGACATGCTGTCAGTGAGTGCAATCTAAGCACAGTGCGGATTTCATCAGATATCAGCGATCCCAAAGGAAGGAGAGACACTCAAGGCTGAATTCGGTTCAACTGTACCATACCTGGTCTCTTCAGGTGAAGAGTTCCCAGTTCCCTGCTGCTCCTTAGCAGAACACACTATGTCCCTGCTGCAGCGTTTAAAATTCCAAACTGAACTTCAGTTACTATTCGCTTGCACTTAAAAAGCGCACTGCAGACTGGCATATTCTAATTTGATTGTCATCTGTCTGAATCCAAGCTGCTCTCAAAATGCAAATCAGACAGCACTTCTTTTTATACTGAAGAATCTGAGATACATATGCAAATGCCACAAGACAAAAATCACACAACCATCCTCTACAACAACATACAGTCAATTAATAAAACAACTTTACTATGGATTCCTTACTTCCTTTATCATTAAATAAATCAAAATAATAAAGTTAAAATATAACAACATCTAGCTATAGCAGCAGCTTTTGTTCAAATGGACATTTCTTTCTTACCATCCATTCTGTACCACTTCTTTAAGATTTCTGATTTCCTTCTAAGAGGCAGCAGAATCACATTATTTATCCCTAATACTGTATAAATCCAAAAATACTGAGATTGAGTTGGGCAACAGCAACCATATTTAGACTTGCATGCACATCCCTTCCTTTAGACAATCCCTGATAATTCCTAGATAAAGAACCCTGAAACTGACCACTCCTGTATCCCCTATTTCCACAACAACCAACAATAACCCAGCACAGATTCATACATATAAAAGATCTGCCACAAGAACTCTCCCACTCTCTTTCAGCGAGGGAAACCCAGTTGCCTTTCAGTGATCTCTGGAGGCCAATAAACTAGCTATTACAGACCAAAAGGTGGGAGTGATTCCAATGATGAGAGGCCCTCACAAGAACATTCTGCCCTCTATCTCTCTCTCTTTCTCATATATATCTGGGGATCCCCAGCTTAGGTGCTAGCGATGACTACAACCATGACAGCATGTCATGAGGAGAGCAGTGGCCACTGATAAATCAGTCCTAGTCCATTTCTATAACTAGCCTACAACAAACAAAAGAGGAAATTTATTTTTCTATCCTCGGAGTAACGTATGCCTACCTATTGTTTATTTGGTAAAGATATGTTCTCCCTGTCAGGATGCGTGAGCGGGTCTCAGAGAGACTTTTTAATACTCATGAAAGACAACAGCCATCCCTAGAAATGGGAGTGCTCGCCTTGTCCACAGAACAGGTATAGCAATAGCACAAGGGTCCCCATACTGCCCACTCTACCCTGGACAAAAAAAAGAGATTTTTTTTTTTGCTAGTCAATGGAAGAGCTGGCAAAAAAAAAAGCGAATTAATGCTCTCTCAAGCAACATACACCTATCTAGATACAAACTTGTTACCAGCTGCAACTGATAAAGATTTGAGAGGCAACTAGATATAAAGAGAGACACTAACAAGAATATATGCTGCTTGGCAAAAGGAGGCAGGTTAGATGCAGGAAAATGTAGTTCCATCTGCATCAGCATCACAGCAGCTATTTCAAAACCCTTAGGGCAAAATCCTGACCCCATGGAAGTTTTGCCAAAGACTTGAGTGGAGCCAGGATTTCATCCACAGTCTCATACAGGAAGCAAGTGGTTCAATACTTGCTGAAAATAAGATAGGAAATAATCAGTCATTGAGCCTGGCCTGATGTAGAATGATGACATGCTCTTTGTAACCAACATTACAGATAGGGTAAGTGAGGCAAAAAGTGACCAAATGATATGCCCAAGGTAACCTAGTTAAAAGCCAAAAACTCAATACAGTAATGGGGCATATTTAAATTATATTTTAATATCTACATGGATAAATTCTGATTCCCTACTCATATAATAGTATGCAAATTGTTCGTCTCATTAATATCTTTGCATTTAAAGAATCCATTAACAATAGTCACCATCTGCAGTTTAGCAAAGGGTTAGTGTATTATTGTTCTGTAACACGAATAAAGGAGATAGCAGATAAATGGAAGTAAGGCAAAGGTACACCATTCAACCTCTGATGCACACGTCATACCCCACTGAAACCAATGGAGGCTGTATGTGCATGTAAAAAGGAAGCATTTGGCTACCATGAAGATTAGTGAATCATATGAAGTGAGGTGGTGGTCTTAGGTCACTTCATAGTGGATAGATGTCATGGCAAACGACAGCCAAACACCACTATTGGCCATTATTTGTTATATTTATCGCAATCATAGGAAAGACACCAATATTTGAATGGGCATGAGGTGAACTCCTCTCTCCCTTCTAGGTGTGATGTCTCCAAAACGGCAATTTCTGTCTGTATTCACCTGTTGTCTCTTACCTTATACATAGACTGTCAGCAGCTCGGGGGGGTAGGGACCATCTTTTTGTTCTGTGTTTGTTGAGTGCTTAAGACAAGAGGGTCCTGATCTATTACTGAAGCTCCCAAATGCAATGGCAATATAAATAACTGCAACAACAGAGACATTATGTATTATGATGAGAGGACATACCCATTGCTGCTGTCCCCGCTCTGTGTGAGAGAGGAACTCATTCCCCAGGTCTGCCTATTTGGCACAATACATACTCACTATATTAAACTGTAATGTCACTGACATCGAAGAATGCAACTGGCAGAGGAATGGCCTAAATTACTCAATTGATCCCTTTCTATCTTTAATTTCTATGACTCTGTGAACTTGTTCGTCACCAGAATATTCAGGGGAAAATGATTGCATATCTGTAGTATTTAACAATATCTTGCCACAAAGCGTGAATAATTGAACAAGCTACATTTTATTTCATTAAAAGATAATGTGGACTGAGACCAGACAGAATATCAACTATTGTCATGGCATTCCTCTAGTGAATGGTGGCAATAAAGTTGTTATATGCAGAGCCACACTGAAGTGGGAAATCTCCTTAAAAGAATATTCCACAGATGTTTAATTCAGAGAAACCTTAGAAAATCCACAGAGGAAAGCATGTTGAACCATGGATTTGTATAAACTCATTAATGCCAGGTTTCAGAGTAGCAGCCATGTTAGTCTGTAACCGCAAAAAGAAAAGGTGTACTTGTGGCACCTTAGAGACTAACACATTTATTTGAGCATAAACTTTTGTGAGCTACAGCTCACTTCATCAGATGCATTTTCCACTGAATGCATCCAATGAAGTGAGCTGTAGCTCATGAAAGCTTATGCTCAAATAAATGTGTTAGTCTCTAAGGTGCCACAAGTACTCCTTTTCTTTTTTCATTAATGCCAGTTCCTCTGGATGACTGGTAGTTGACACAACACACAATTCAAAAATACATTTGATTGCATTACCAGACCCCGCATCCATTGCATGCCCCAATCTTCCAGCTGGGTATGGAAAGTAAAATATATTTTGCTAGCGTACAAACAGGTTGCACAGAAGATAAGTGAGCAATAGAAACTAGTGAAGGACTGGGCTTTACATTATATTTCAATAACCTCTGCAGTAATATTTTATAAGTCTCATAGTCTGGAAACATCCTCAAAACACTTTAAGGGATGATTCCACACTAAGGATTCTGTCTATGGTTGCTAACCCTCCAGGATTGTCCTGGAGTCTCCAGGAATTAAAGATAATGTCCTGTGATGAAACCTCGAGGAATTCATCCAATCAAAGTTGGAAACCCTAGTCTGTCAGAACTTTTTTTCCTCGATACTTAGCCTAAACCTTCCTGATCTTAATTTGTGGCCCATAAATGAATGACATGGCTGAAAACAGGAATACTGGTATACAGTGTAGCTGTAACTGTATCGGTCCCAGGATATTAGAGAGACAAGGCAAGTGAGGCAATATCTTGTCTCTCTCACCAACAGAAGTTGGTCTTATAAAAGATATTATCTCACCCACTTGTCTCTCCAACAGGAATACTTGTTAAACTCTGAAATCATTCTAATAGGTTTTTGTACATAGTCTTTTCTTACCTTCTCAAATGTAACAGGCATTAGCATTTTACGTTTTAAATTATCATCACAAAACCATTGTGAGAGACAAGTATTATTATCCCATTGTCAGAGTGGAGAAAAATGAAGCAGAAACAATTAGCAACAATCCGACTCCAAGCCCTGCTCTATAGGGCCTCCATATTAGAATGAGGCATCCTAGACACTTAGCACAATGTTCTTCCTGTGACTCACATCAAGTGGACACACACAGTCATATCTAGCTTTAGGCTGGAAGGTTTGAGGTGTTTTCTAAATCTACATTTTCCAGCAACTGATGGGCTGTTTACCTTGCCTGGTGGTGTATGAATGCCAGCAAAGCATACCCCAAACCCTGGGGTGCTCTCCAGTGCTATGCCACAGCATTTGCCTCTTAAATGTCTCCCCTGGAAGTACTGTTCTCTGAGCCATCCCCTACAATTCAGATTCTAACACAACGGAAGGTGACAACAGCTTTCAATTGAAAGCAAAATCAGATGGTCAGAAAAATACCTGATGTACTACCAAGCTTCTGAATATCCCTGTGTCCTAATGTATGGGCATCACTTCATTCCAGCCTATGTCACAGAGATTATATAAAATGTACATCCACCCATGCATCCATCCCCCTCATTCCCCTGCGCGCGCGCACACACACACACCCCCCCAGAATAATATGCTTCTGTAAATAAAGCCTATTTGTCTGATGATTTTCTGTTTAGATACAAAGACTGCATAACGCTCTCAGTTGTAATTGCTCCCCTCTGAAAATACAAAGTATTTTCAGCCAAGAAAACCTTCATTAGTTTATTATCCAGTTTTCCCAGGTGAAACAAATGTCACACACAGGGGTATTTGTCCATGTTAATTATAGAGTGCTAACAGGCCAACTTGGCAATGTACCAAATTACTGTTGACCCAGAAGCCTCATATACAAAAACAAAACAAAAAAAAGTATATATACAGACACACATGCACAAATATATATACATACACTTACACTGTATACAATCTATACTTGCATACATACATTGTGTGAACACAATAGGATATATATATTTGATGGGCATGGACCAAAATCTACTTATCAGCCTGCATGGAAAAATAAACAGGCCTGTTTCAGTTACTGTAGAGTTGTTTCACTATAACAGTTATAGAATCCCCAGTTATTAGTTTATCAAAGCAGCATACCATGACTTTTTAGAGGTATCTCATGGTAACTCAGCTTCATACTTTCTCCCTAAACAGTTTCTCTTTTTCTGTTTTAACCAGACTTGGGATTAATTATTTTTCGGTTGATCTCCAATTTGTGGCTCACCTGATCTTTAAATAAGTATAAGTATATGCTGGACTGGATTCCTATAAGTGACGCACATTTGGATTGGGACTCTTACAGACTGTAACACTTAGTTATCTCTGATAGGGAAAGCTATTGACAAATTCCTGGGTAGTCCCATAAGGGCCGGTGGTACTTAAAACACTTTTTGAAGTTTAGGTACAAAGCTTTACCCAGAATGCACCTGCACCTGCTAACTCCCGATGAACAGTATAATTAGCTACTTCCAGAAAGAGGCATGGATTTTTGTGGAAATATCCATATGTGATCATTTAATTAAAGACTGTATCATAATGCATATGCACAAGGGGTTGAATCAAGACTGCACAGGCAACCTGAAAGCTGACATTTCCTAACTTTGGAGTATTTGACTTTGCAATCTGAATAATGTTCTATAATTTAGCATGTCATTTCCTTGTTTATTTTGTTCAAAAAAAGGAAAAAGCAAATTCGTTTATACACAGCTGTGACAACCCTTCTCCCCATTGTTCATCATCACTGTATGCAGACTTTTACCACTTGGGCTACAGGACTAACTACATTACTTAGCACACTATAGAGGGAATCAGGGGTCCAGGGTTGTGTTATGCCAATTATCTTCTGTGCAGCTTTGGGCAAGTCCCTGCACCTCTCTGTGCTCGTTTTCCCTCCCACTCTGTCTTGGTTATGTAGACTGTAAGCTTTTCAGAGCTCTTCTCTAACTACACACAGCATAATGGGGACCAGATCTCAACTAGGGCCTCTAGGCATTACAACTAATATATAATGATGATGATACCCAGCTGCGAAACACAATCCAGTAGAAACAACAAGGAGTCCTTGTGGCACCTTAGAGACTAACACATTTATTTGGACATAAGCTTTCATGGGCAAGAACCCACTTCATCAGAGGCATGGAGTGGAAACTACAGTAGCAGGTGTATATATTCATAGTACGTGAAAAGATGGGAGTTGCCTTACCAAGTGGGGGATCAGTCTAACAAGACAATTCAATTAACAGTAGAATTTCAAGGGAGGAAAAACTCACTTTTGTAGTGGTAATGAGGGTGGCCCATTTCAAACAGTTGACAAGAAGGTGTGAGTAATAGTAGGGGGAAATTAGTATGGTAAAATCCATTTTTGTAATGACCCATCCAATCCCAGTCTTTATTCAGGCCTAATTTGATGATGTCCCGTTTGAAAATTAGTTCCAGTTCTGCAGTTTCACATTGGAATCTATGCTTGAAGGATTTTTTTTTGAAGAATTTCTACTTTTAAGTCTGTTATTAACTGTTATTAATCCAGTAGGTCAGTGCTAGAGCCAGGAACATAATCCAACTTCCTGACTCACATATTTTTTGTTTTGATTTTATAGAATGCACCTGTGCCTACTAACTCCCGATGAACAGTATGTTATGCCCTTCTTCTGCATGGTGCTATACAAGTAATGCCAATCAGGGAGTGGCTTTTCAATATAAATGATCTGGGTTAGGAGAGTTTTGTGATCCTTCAAAAAAAAAAAAATTGTATGGATTTACCAAAACAAATGCATTGCTACAGTTTTTCACTGCATCACTTCTCTACTGAGAGTGTGACCTAGAAATATCCCCATCAGTGCCAGTGATCCTACATGGCCATGTTCTAATACCCTTCCTCATGGTGTGTATTACCCTACTCCCCAAACAGAATCATTGACTTCAGTGGGACTATTCAAGAAATAAGATAGCAGACGAATAAGGGTATTAGAATGTGACTCGTGGCGATCTAGGATGATTTACTAAATAAATGCACCAGACATTCTTTAATAGAGGTCTGTCCAAATAACAGCTTAGAAGATCATCAGTGAAAATGAGTTTATTGTTTTCATGTTGGTCACTAGTGGAAATTTGTCCATAGCTAAAAAGAAAAGAACCCACAGCCACATAGATTAGCACAATGATTACTCACAGCAAAGGAAATTCTCAGACCTGGAATAAAAGAGAAGTGATTGGTATTCAGTGACATTCACTGGCAGAGATGTCTCGGGAAGTTTGTACAGTACTAGCCTGTGAATCAAGAATGTGAAAGACTAGTAGCACTGGCTAGAAGCAGCATTTCTCAAATGCAGGCCCCATGGCCCCATGCAGCAACCAGGGGCTCTTCTTGCAGCCACAGCCCCCTGGGCTGTGATGGGGGCAGGGAGCAGTGGCCCCTCTCCCAGGGCCATCAATGGGGCCTGCCACCCTCCGGAGACACAAACGCTGGAGGTGCAGGCAGTTGGTGATTTCCCCACTCTCCCAGGAGTGGGCAGGCTCCAGCCACGGGCTTCAGGCTCCATCCACACAGTAGCAGGCTCTGGTCCCAGACTCTGGTCCCAGACTCACCATCCATGCCATCGTTCCTGGGTCCCGCGGCCTCCCTGCCCACCTCTGCATCCAGGGCTTAATTTCTCCCAGGGCTTGACAGGGCTGAGTAGGTCTGCTGTGAAGAGTGATATTAACAAACAACTTTTCACAAAAGCAGACTTACTATCTAGCAAGTTTTTTTTAAAAAAAGCAAAAGAAACAACAACAAACAGATGCAAAGCACTTATTTGTGTTTCTATTCTCTTTATGTCCAGTAAAGAATAGAGACCACTATATGTTATTTTTATTACTGAGTCTGAAAAATAAATTACAATGATTTGGAAATGTATATATGCATATTTATTTGTTTTTCCTAAAGTTAATTAAGTATTTTAGGAAAAATTGTCAGCACGGCCACCAACAAGAGTTGGTGGCCGTACTCTGAGGCCATGAAAAAATGTGTTGTGAGAATCCGTGAGCTAGAGTACTAAATTTGCATGCATAAAACTATAAAACTGAAATGAAAGCACTGATCAGTAGAAAATTCACAGAGCTTAGTTAAAACCCCAAAACAAACAAAAATCTCTCTTTGTGACTTCCACTATCTTGGAGCATACTCGTCATATAAGTGACTATTCCACATAAATTCACCTTTGTTATCTAGTATTGATCACTGTTCTACCTTTTCTCTTTCCACTTTGATATTCTGCACCTCTATTCATTTGTCAGTCATGCTCAATTATGTTACTATCTTTTCACTTGATAAAGTTATCACCCTACCTTCTCTCCTCCAGGTACTGTAACGTCAACATGCCTCTTCTTTTCTGCCAATAGTCTCTCCTTCACTCCCTTCCTTTTGTATTCCTCTTCCTACCTTCATATCATGCTACCATTGCAATTTCACTCAGATGATTAACAGTGAGTAACTTTCTGAATTTTAGTGTGGTTTCTAATCTTTATAGCATCTCAGAAGACTAGTTAGTAACTGCAAGCTTCAGATCAGATATTTACCCTTACCGCTGGGTACAGAAACAGTTAATATCTCTGTTTATAGGATATACAAGTACCAAAACATCTTTATTTTAAACAATCCTTTCAATTAAAACCTCAAGATTTTACTATGTATGTCACAACTGCTACATCTGTTTTTTATTATGTTAATTATACTTAATCTCGGGGCAGTTCTATACCCGATTTATAAACATAGTTGTTTACTTAACTCTGACTTATGCCTAGGCAAGTGTCTGATGTACAGAGAGGATCCAGGCAAATATTAGACTTAGATTGGGTTGAAGCAACTTTATAACTAAAATGACAAAACTGTGTCACTAGTACATTGTGAGCCCAGTTCTAAACCCAGTTCCTTACTGTTGTAATACTTCATTAATAGATTGTTCCCTTGTCCTCAATGGACTACTTGTGGAGTAAGATACTACACTTGGTGTAAGGGTGGCAGAACTAGGCTCCAGGTGAATACAAACATGGAACCAAAGTTTCAGTACTGGTGCTTAATCTGCGCTTGCCGAAATGGCAGGGGGGAAAATATCTCTATTTGTGAGGCATAGTGGATTCTTGTGTATCAAAAATGCCAATTTGTGTGCACAGTGACCCTCTTTGCACATGCAAGTACCTAGTTCCATGAACAAATTCACTAATTATGTCTTCCAACGTCCCAGTGAGGGAGTGATGAGTATTGTTTGGCCCCATTCTGCGGACTGGGAAACTAAGGCACTGAGAAGTTTAAGGGATTGATTCTATGACGTAAATCACTTGCTGAAGATCATACAGGGAGTCAGTAGTACAAGAGTTCTTTTAACTCCCAGCCCCCTGACCTTACGCAGGAGACAGGGCCGGATTAACCTTTTGTGGGCCTCACATCAAACATAGTTGTGGGCTGGGGGCAATGGAGGGTCACAGGGGGGTCAGTCCCTGGAGCAAGGGGCCAGCCAGAGGCAATGGGCAACGCTCCTTCCAGCTGAGTGCAAGGGCACTATTTACAAACCAGCAGTTGCCAGACGAACAGTGGCCTGCCTGGCCCTGTGCTGCCAGCATGGTCCTTCCCCTCAGGAGCGGGCACTGTCCATGCCATGCCATACAGCCCCTCCACCCAACACCCCCCTCCCCCGACTCCCTATGGCCAGAGACCCCCTGGACCCACTATGTCCAGAGCCTTCCCCCAGATCCGCCCACAAATTCACAGCGCCTTGCACCAACACTAACAGATTTTTTAGATAAAGGAAATGCAGTGGATCTAATTTACCTAGATTTCAGTAAGGCATTTGATACCGTGCCACATGGGGAATTATTAGTTAAATTGGAGAAGATGGGGATCAATATGAACATCAAAAGGTGGATAAGGAATTGGTTAAAGGGGAGACTGCAACGGGTCCTACTGAAAGGCGAACTGTCAGGTTGGAGGGAGGTTACCAGTGGAGTTCCTCAGGGATCGGTTTTGGGACCAATCTTATTTAATCTTTTTATTACTGACCTTCGCACAAAAAGTGGGAGTGTGCTAATAAAGTTTGCAGATGATACAAAGCTGGGAGGTATTGCCAATTCAGAGAAGGATCGGGATATTATACAGGAGGATCTGGATGACCGTGTAAACTGGAGTAATAGTAATAGGATGAAATTTAATAGTGAGAAGTGTAAGGTTATGCATTTAGGGATTAATAACAAGAATTTTAGTTATAAGCTGGGGACGCATCAATTAGAAGTAACGGAAGAGGAGAAGGACCTTGGAGTATTGGTTGAACATAGGAAGACTATGAGCCGCCAATGTGATATGGCTGTGAAAAAAGCTAATGCGGTTTTGGGATGCATCAGGAGAGGCAGTTCCAGTAGGGATAAGGAGGTTTTAGTACCATTATACAAGGCACTGGTGAGACCTCACCTAGAATACTGTGTGCAGTTCTGGTCTCCCATGTTTAAAAAGGATGAACTCAAACTGGAGCAGGTACAGAGAAGGGCTACTAGGATGATCCGAGGAATGGAAAACTTGTCTTATGAAAGGAGACTTAAGGAGCTTGGCTTGTTTAGCCTAACTAAAAGAAGGTTGAGGGGAGATATGATTGCTCTCTATAAATATATCAGAGGGATAAATAGAGGAGAGGGAGAGGAATTATTTAAGCTCAGCACCAATGTGGACACAAGAACAAATGGGTATAAATTGGCCACCAAGAAGGTTAGACTTGAAATTAGACGAAGGTTTCTAACCATCAGAGGAGTGAAGTTTTGGAATAGCCTTCCACGGGAAGCAGTGGGGGCAAAAGATCTATCTGGTTTTAAGATTCTACTTGATAAGTTTATGGAGGAGATGGTATGATGGGATAATGGGATTTTGGTAAGTAATTGATCTTTAAATATTCAGGGTAAATAGGACTAATCCCCTGAGATGGGATATTAAAATGGATGGGATCTGAGTTACCCAGGGAAGAATTTTCTGTAGTATTTGGCTGGTGAATCTTGCCCATATGCTCAGGGTTTAGCTAATCGCCATATTTGGGGTCGGGAAGGAATTTTTCTCCAGGGCAGATTGGAGAGGACCTGGAGGTTTTTCGCCTTCCTCTGTAGCATGGGGCACGGGTCACTTGAGGGAGGCTTCTCTGCTCCTTGAAGTCTTTAAACCACGATTTGAGGACTTCAATAGCTCAGACATAGGTGAGGTTTTTCGTAGGAGTGGGTGGGTGAGATTCTGTGGCCTGCGCTGTGCAGGAGGTCGGACTAGATGATCAGAATGGTCCCTTCTGACCTTAATATCTATGAATCTAAAACACCACCCCTGCCCAATGCCCTCTTGTCCAAAACCCCACCACAACTTTCCAGCATCCCCCACAGAACCCCCACTCCCTAGTGCCCCAACACACAGAGATCTTCCCTGCCCACTCACAGTCCAGCATCCCCCAGTCCCTTATGCCCTGTCTCCCAGCCACTCACCGGCCCTGCTGGGAAGCAACTGTGTCTGCCAGGGTCAGGGGCCGGGAATTGCTCTGTCCCTTCGGGAGTGGTGCGATCAGCCATGCCAGGGCCTGCCCTGGCCAGGCTCCCACAAGAAGCACTTGCCTGGAGCCCCCCCACACTGTCCCCCCACAACCACCCCGGGCTGAGACTGGCCAGGTTTCTGAACCACTCCCAAGTGGCTCAGCTCCGGAGAGACAGGCAGGGCCCCACAGATGGAAGGAAGCAGAGACTGCCCGAAGCCAGAGGTGCAGAGAGGCAGAGAGGAGCAGGAGGCAGAGAGGAGCCCTCAGCCAGCCGGCGGGCAGGTGGAGAGGAGTAAGTGATGGGTGGGGGGAGCCAGCAGGGTCTTAGGGCACAGCGCAAGTGGAGCAGGCCGGCGCCTCTTCTGAACATGGGCTCAACTCCATGGAGCCACTGGCGCCATTGTAAACCTAGCACTGGCAGAAGAATATAACCTAGGTATTCCTACACCCCATTCTCAACCCTAGACCAGTCTCCCCGTTAAATCCCATTGTATATTTCAACTCCTGGTGGAGAAGAGAGAAGGTAAATATTTTCCAATATATCTTTTGTGACAAAGATCAAGATTTTACTTTGCAGAACTCTGATGCTTTAGATTTTGTGAAGATTTAAAATATAAATACCTGGGAAAAAAAAATCAAGTTTTTGCACCAGATGGTGGACTAGGTAATCAGCTCTGCATAATGAGAGGTTAAAATAAATGACTTTGATCATTCCTACCCAAGCTGAAATGAAATGCTGAGCTTTACAACTAATTACTTCTTTAAAAAAAAGTGTGAAAGCCATTTACATTTTAGACTTCACAGTATCAGACAACATACAGTGTTTTAAACAGCCCCTCCACGCAACACCCCCCCCCGACTCCTTATGGCCAGAGACCCCCTGGACCCACTATGTCCAGCGCCTCCCCCCAGATTCGCCCACAAATTCACAGCGCCTTGCACCAACACCACCCCTGCCCAACCCTCTTTACAATCACATATGTATACAAAATAGCATTTGTTGCTAATCTGAAGGAATGATTTGCTATGGCTATAGCATGTTAAGAAGTGTTCTTTTCCATGGACACTTGCTCAGCCATGCATAGACAATGAAGTGATGTCAGAGCGCATAATTTAAGGGGAAGACAAATGATCACATCTGATATCATGCGTGGATTCCTTTGTGATATGTTACTAATTCCCTTTGCTAGCCAAATATGATATGTAATACATTTTATTTTATACAATCTGCACAATCAGGCCTTGACAGTGATGACTCATTCCCTGAGGATTAAAACCTGCTTATGTACAATAAGAAATTATTTTATGCAGATTATCCTGAACCTTGGTTTTATATGGTATGGGCCTGATTCTCTTCTTGCATTCACCAATATAACTTCTATTCACTTCAGTAGAATTACTTCTGATTTATGCTGATCTAAGGGAGATCAGACTCGGGTCCCAAATTATGTCTGTGGATGTTTGTGCATGCACATTTACACCAAATTCTTCCTTGGTGTAATTCCACTGAAGTCACACATGGATTAATTTAGCCAAATTCTGCCTTCAGATACAGAGCAGAATTTGGTCCCACATATTTCGTTTTATGTAATCTCCTTAACACTTCATGCAGATCACCCACTCGCAAATCTAGCATTTCTGCAAGAGCCAAATGCAACAAGATGCCACAGAAGAAAGTGATTTTGAAAGTAACAAATTAACATTGTAAGAATTATACAAATTTCCTTCTGTTGTGCATATCAAAAATTATTACCATGGAGAGGCCTGTTATTCTCTTTTGAAAAAAACTTGCTAATTCAGTGGTTATCATTAGTTATGGCATTAATTAATAGTCTGTAATTAATCTGCCCCCAACTACACTGCCCCCCATACAACATGTGTGCGTGTCCTTGGAAGTAATTTCATTAAGTAGTTCTATTTATCTTAAGTACTTATGTGGCCCCCATTCTCCACTCTTTCTGTAATATATTTATTCACACAGCACCCCTGCAAGGTAGGATGGGTCCTAGGTTAGCATCCTAACCTCTGTATTAGCCTCCCTCTCTGTTTTCTTTAGAGAGCACTTAAGATGTTTATGGCCCATTTTCAAATCAGCTGAACACCCCCAGTTCCGACTGCCTTCAGTGGGAACTTCAAGAGCTCATTAATTCCAGAAATAATCCCCTCAAGTGTTCTCATTTGAGGAAATGATGGGGGTATAGCAAAATGAATGTAACTAACTGCTGGCACGAATCTGATATGCTGGTCTTTTTCACAGTGCTGTCTGTAAATTTTTGCTGACTCCTTCGTTAGTGTCTAAAAATGCTACTGAAATTATGTTTTACAATCTGTGTACATCCCAGGAGTAAAGATTTGGGGGATTAACCCTCCTAACTCCCCAGGCCTTCAGTCACCAAAAAAAAAAAAAAGGGGGAGGAGGGTTAGGTGTGACAGCAACTTTTCATTTGTTCTATAAAAAGCATCTGCTGTGGGAAGCAGATAAATCAGAATTACTATCCTGTCAGGAAAAGATCAAGTGTATGCAGCTTTCTGAGGCAAAATGAGAGTATAAAAAGAAAACCACTTTTCATTCATAAAGGGCTTTACAAACCTTAACAAATTAATCTAGACAGTCCTCTTTCTCCCCCCACACGCCCATATCTGGCTAGGTACTAGGCCCCTCATCTGTAAAACTGGACAGCTGTGAAGTAGGTATTACCCCCATTTAATAAATGAGGAAAACCGAGGCATAGAATTTAAGTGACTAGAACAAGCCCACAGAGAGGCTCAGTATGAAAAGACTGGACCAGTTTAAATATAATGCAATATATTTGCCCATGGGGTCATAAACCAGAAAAACAATACCCCTTTAGTCTCCTTTTTCGTTATTCTTCTGCAGAAAAAA
Organism: Dermochelys coriacea; assembly: GCF_009764565.3. Taxonomy (NCBI): domain Eukaryota; kingdom Metazoa; phylum Chordata; order Testudines; family Dermochelyidae; genus Dermochelys; species Dermochelys coriacea. The sequence goes on from NC_050068.2 coordinate 333,596,142, forward strand.
TACCATTGACACTGCATCATCCACTCATGGGGATGGATTTAGCCCTGAGGAAGGGGGCACAGTTGGCAACACCAGCAAATTCACTAGTAAATGGATGTGGACCTGTGCATACCTCCTACCACTGTAGAAAGCCAACCTTCTTTATGCAGTACTTCAATGTTCTATCCCACCCAATCTCAGATACTCTCTCCAGAAGCTCTGGCCCCCACACCTCCACCTTAATCCCTCTTGAAGAGGGATTATAGATATAGAATGGTATTACGGCTCCCGGCTAGAAGTGCTACAGAATGTAATAAGGGTGAAACCAACAGGGTTCTGCAGACATTTAACAAGGTTCTATAGAAAGTCTTTTAAATACCTTATGAGTTTAATAATTCATAGAGGCATAGATTCCAAAGCCAGAAGGACCCCTGTGATCATCTAGTCTGACCTCCTATAACACACAGGCTATAAAATGTCTCCAAAAATAATTCCTATAGAATATAGTTTAGAAAAAAATACAGTCTTGATTTAACAATTTCCAGAGATAAAGAGCTCACCACAACCCTTGGAAAATTGTTCCAACAGTTAATTACTCTCACAGTTAAAGATTTATTCCTTATTTCCAGTCTGAATTTGTCTAGCTTCTACATCTGGTCATTGGATCTTGTTCTACCTTTCTCTGCTAGACTGAAGAGCCCATTATTAAATATTTGTTTCTCAAGTCAGTACTTACAGACAGCGATTAAGTCATCCCTAACCTTCTCCTTGTTAAACTAAATAGATTGAGCTCCTCCAATCTATCACTATAAGGCATGTTTACTAGTCCTTTAATCATTCTTGTGACTCTTCTGTGAACCCTCTCCAATTTATGAACATATTTCTTAAATTGCAGACATCTGAAATGGACACAGCATTGCAGCAACAGTTGCAGCAGTGCTGAATTCAGAGGTAAAATTAACCTCTCTACTGCTAATCAAGATTCCCCTGTTCCCATCCATCCTTGGATTCCCATCCAAGGGACGCATTTGCCCTTTTGGCCACAGCATAACACTTGTATCATATGTTCAGCTGATTATCCACCATGATCCCCAAACCTTCTTCTGAATCACAGCTTCCCAGGATAGAGTCCCCCATCCTGCAAGTATGACCTACATTCTTTGTTCCTATATGTACACATTTAACCATATTAAATGCATAGTTTGCTTGTGCCCAACTTACACAGTTTACCACTCCCACAATTTTTCCGTCATCTGCAAACTTCACCAGTGCTGATTTTATGTTTCCTTCCATGTCACTGAAAAGTATGTTAACTAGCACAGGGCCAAGAACTGATCCCTGAGGGACCCCATTAGAAACACACCAATTCAATGATAATTCCCCATTTACAATTACATTTTGAGGCCCATCAGTTAACCAGCTTTTAATCTATGTAAAGCGTGCCATGTTTTACATCATTCTAGTTTTTAATAAAAATATCATCCAATACCAAGTCAAAACACCATACAGAAGTTTAATTACAGCAACATTATCTTTATCAACCATACTTGATATCTTTTTTTGATGAGATTACAAATTAGTTTGACGGAATCCATTTTCCATAAACTCATAGGATTGGCATTAATTATATTATTCTCCTTTAATTCTTTATTAATCAAATCCTGTATCAGATGCTCCAGAGACCCACGAACTCACAGGCCTATAACTACCTGTGGGTCATCCTGTTATGCTTTTTTTTCTTTTTTTAAAATATTACCACAAAATTAGCTTTCTTCCGGTGTTCTGAAACTTCCCCAATTTTCCAAGACTTACTGTAAACAACAACAAATATTAATGGTCCAGCAAGCTCCTCAGTCAGGTTTTTTAAAACTCTTGAACGCAAGTTATCCAGACCTGCTGATTTTAAAAATGTTTAACTGTAGTAGCTGCTGTTTAACATCCTCCTGAGATGCTAATATAATGGAAAGTGAGTTATCATATAACATCATCGTCTGTTTTTTCCCCCCAAATACAGAACAAAAATATGTATTGAACTATTCTGGCTTTTCTGCATTTTCATTAATAATTCCATTTCCATCTATTAATGGACTAATACCATTGTTAGGATTCTTTTTGTTCCTGACATACTTTGTTCCTATACTCCTGGCCATAAATTTCTCCTTGTGTTCCTTTACTTCCCAAAGGATTTTTTTTTTTTTTTTTTTTACACAATTCCTAGCTTCTGATTTATATTCCTTATTCTCATTCTTCCATTTGTTATATATTTTATAGCTGCCTTCACTTCTCTTATAAACCAAGTTGTTTTTTTAACCAAGACATCCTTCTTCCTTGGCTGTGGGATTGTGGCTTTTTGGCATCTAGTAATATGTTCTTAAACAATTACTAATTATCATTCACATTTTTCTCATTAAATTTTTCCTCTCAGCTGATCTATCTTGTAATTGTTTTCAGCTTTGTAAAACAGGCCCTTTCAAAGCATCAAGTATATTTATTACTTGTCTGGGCTTGAGTTTAAACTGAATTCTATAACATTTAGAAATTCCAAGGATGTTTTAGTACTAGGACATAATGCTTCCAGGATATGTCGCTCATATTGAAGTCCCCCACGATCACACAGCTTTTTTTTCCCTGCACATGCCAAATAGGTGAGTAAGGAGCTCATCATTCTGTTCTGTGTGATCTGGTGGTCTGTAGCAGACACCAACTAATACATGGTCTACTAGGACACTGATTCATAAGATTATTTCAGCGACTCAGGATAATGTCATTTTTGACAGGGTGACATAGACCCTAGTACAGAATGTTATTCTTTCTATAGAATTTTTAATGATGATGATAATAAAATACATTATATTGTATAAGGTTGTTTCTACCCATATCGCTTCCTGCATTGATATCTTTTGGGAAACTGGCAATGTGTAGAGGGGAACATGACGCATGGAATAGCTGCACTTCCAGAATAAACTCAGTGCCCAACCCCCAATGATGTCATATGGAGGAGCTATTCTAAAGTAAAAATTGTTACCGCAGAAAATATGGCTGCACTAAGGCATCCAAAACAAAATTCACTTTTGGTAGCGTGCCACGGAAAATGATGACTGCAATCTTTATTTTACTCTATCTAGTCACATCAGAGCTTTTGCTAAACATGAGCCAAATTTTGCTTGATGTATTCACACATGTAGCCCAGCTGAAGTTATGTGAGTCAAGTGCGTAAGGGCGGAAGGACTGGGCTCTGAACACACTGATCCAATTTCAGGTTCAATGCCCCAAACCATTATTTGCAAAATCTGTATCTATCACAGCTGATCTGCATTTTTTCTCTTATTGAACTCTTAAAAAGCCAGGAAGGGGAGAGAGGCAGAGAAGGTAATTAAAGAAGGCAAAAAAATCCCATAGAAGCAAGGTTCATTATAACCAGAAATATTATAACCCCACATTCAGATGCTATTAGTATTTCAGGCACTGCCTCAAATAAAGACAGTCTGATTTTGAATTACTGTAATTAACTGCAAAAGCTTGCTGATTTGTTGATGCAATAGAATGTCAATCTTTTTCATAAACTTGTTAGAATCTTTGTAAATAAATAGCAAAAATCATACGATGAACAAAAATCCAGCTTCTCTCTCTCTTCCACCAGTGGCACATAGTGAAGAGTACTTCAGGGAGAAATGATGGGGGGGGAATTTTGGGTCTGATCTTGCTCCCACTGAAGTAAATTAAAAACTCCTATTGAATTGAATGTGAGCAAGATTGGACCCATTATTTTTAATTATCTAAAAACAAAAGAGAGCTATTGGCATAATCTGCAAATCCTTACTCATATGATGAGTTCTTAACCATGCAAATAACCCCACTCACTTTAATGGGGCTTCTCAACAAAGATTCATTGATTAGGGTCAGATTCTGACCCCAAATCAAGAATATAAAACATGGAATTTGAGTTGGCAAAACTTGACTCAAATAAGAAGTCACGGCTCATGAAAGATATCTCATTGATGTAAGTGGGGTTACTGTCTGGTAACAAATGTTCACACCTTTTAAGGACTACAGATCAGACACATTTAGTACTGATTTTTGTCACCATGGAAATGTGCTCAGGAGTGAAACTGTATGGAACATAAGGATATTATCTTTCAAATATCCATCCCATCATTACAGAATTCATTAATTTACTATTAATTCTTATTAAAGACAGTAGGTTATAAACAAATGAAGCAATCATGTACAAAGCCATAGTTGACATATTTCCCTTTGTAAATCATGTGTGTTCTCTATGCTCTGGCACAACACTCTATATTTAAATGATGTCTCAACAAAAGCCCAGAAAAACAAAACAGCGGGGGAAACATCAAGGCTTTTGCAAGTCTGTTATATCAGCATAGTTGCTTTTATTTTTTCAAACATCATCAGCGCCAGGGCTGGCCTCCATGTGGAATGAGCGTTGGCACTTATTATACAGATAGGATCTGTGCCCCCTGTAACTAATAACCCTGCTTCATAGGACAGCTGCTTTGGTGTCACACTTTGGACAATAATTCCACCCTCAACAAACGTCAACTCCACCAACAAAGTTCCATTCTGTATCACTTTTACTAGGGGAATCTTCATGAGAGGGAGTGATGTATATCATCCATGCTGCCTCAGTCTATTGTGGGATCACTCACTTCCTGTGCCAGGCCTGCTGAGCCCAAGCCCCCTCACTGCATAAATCCAAACTCTCAGGGCATGGGAAGATGGAGATGCTGCTGAGCACTCTGCTGATGGAGGCAGAATCTGAACTAATCTCAGTTTCAGAAATGTGTAGTACTACACACCTGGGAAAGACCCAAGGCCACAACCAGCCCCTTTGCAGGCAAAAGCTGCCATGAGCTTTAGCTTGAGAAAGATTTACGCAGTAAGTCCCCTAGATATACTCCTCTGATACAGACTGGAATTTTTAAAGGGGATGAAGTGATTTAGGAGCACAAGTCAAATTGATTTTCAATAAGGTATGTACAGGCTCTTAAGTCACTCAGGCTCTTTTGCAAATCCCACCCATGATCTACTGCAATATTGCATAATTAGCAGGCTAGATTTGACTGAATGTACGAGAACATTAGACCTATTGGGCCCGACTTTGTCCTCAGTTAAACTCAAACCAGCACATTAATGTCATCAAGGTGTTACAAATTCAACTGAGGGCAGGACTTTTAATATTATATTGTATATTTATATATTTGCTATTAATATTATATATTTTCAGTTTGTATTTAAACCATTTCTATGATCAGTACAGCGTTATATGGAAATAATTATGCTGTTGGAGCCAAAAAGCATATTCAAAATAAGATACTGGGCAAAGTCTCTTCTCATTTATATGGGTATCAATCGGGAGTGATGAGAAACAAGCGCATAATGTGTAATAGCAGCATTCAGTTCATTATTATTTGCAATACTCTTTATGACTACAAAAATCCAGCTTTGGGCCCAATCCTGCAAATCATAGGAGCAGTCCAAGGGGACAGTGGTATCACTGATGTGAGAGAACTATATGAATGAGAAAGGTATTGTAGGATTGGGTCCTTTAGTAAGTACAAAAGGAAAAATTGGGGCCGCATTCTAGGTCATATAGAATTTAAATATTCAATGATACTCATTTAATGACAGTAGACAGAATTAAGTGCTCATACAGGAGAGCTTTGACAGTAATCAGAGTACTGAGAATATGGATTGCCCAAAGGCGAATAATGAGGAATATGTTTTTAGGGTTGTTGGGTTTTTTTTTTTTGTTAATTAGTAACCTTTGCATTTTTTCAAGCTGCTAGAGAGTCACTAATTGTTTAAATCTAGAAAATAAATGTTATCATTTCTGTAAATAAGCCTGATTCAGTATTTACTAGAGACAAAAATAAAGCACAGCATTTGACTTTAGCAAATTACAGTTGGGGTCCAAGTAACAATTCGATTCCCAGCATTATAGATAGGTGAAGTTTCTTCTTCCTAAGCAGAGGAGAGGGTTTTATTCCAGGACCACAATTCTGGCATTAGTCACAAAGATCTTTATAAACTCACTAAACAAAATGCATATACAGCCATGCAGGGATGTGAAACTCTAGTTCATCTGTGAAAATACAAGGGAATTTGGGGCCCAATCCTGCTTCCATTAAAACCAGTAGGAGTAGGATTGGTCTATTTTCTTCTCTCTGTTATACCATCCAGTATTGCAACACTAAAATCTTTTCATAGTTCATTGGTTTAAATGAGATTACTTGCTTTGGTAAGAGCTGCTCACATGAGTAAGGGATAGAGGATCAAGGCACTAAAAGGTCTAGTCTCAGTTATCAGTGGATTTGTGTAACCCAGTTTACTGTTTATCATTTGCAAAAGGTTAAACTAAAATTTGACCATTTCCCTCCCCCAATTAAAATGTTCTGCTAAATTAATATTGTTTTTAAAAAAAATCTACACCAAAGGCCTTCTATTTAAGTGAACACATATAAAGCTAACATACTGCCAGGCTCCCTCCCTCTCTTTCTAGCAGCTGAATTCTTGGATAAAATCGTTTTGTAGGGTATGAGCAATGCAGTTCTGAAAATAGCATCAATGTAAGATTAAAGATGGCAAGAACCCTAAAATACTGATTTATTTCAGTGAAAATCTCTCTCTCATCAGTGACTATGCTGCAAGTTTTCAGTTTAGATTTTCATACCTAATAAAATGTAACAGCTGTAGGTTTGAAAACCTCAGAAGAAATAACCACAGGGGTGGGGACCAGGGGAGAGATCAAAACACTAACAAGAGGGAAAGAAATAAAACCAAAATACCAAGAAACTCCCATTCACTGATACTAAATATAATAAAAATCTGGATTCTGTGAATCCAGATAACTTTCATTTATCACCATCACACACATCGATATACATACACACACACTCTAAAAGAAAACAACACTGGTCACCAAGCTGTTTTGCACTCTGCTTTAAATTTATTTCTACTAGACATACATTCATAAGATTTTAAGCACCTGTGGTTTTATACATCTTGTGTACTGTTTGGCACTCAGACACATGATGCTGAGAACACACCAAGAGGTGATACTTCACTTCCCTGTTTCTAAGTACATTACATCTTTTGGCTCCCTCTCTTTTCCATTTACATGAAGGCTCACATCAGTAGTGTATTTTTTATGGCGGAGTATTTCTGAATATATGAAAACAATGCTATTTTCAAAAGTGCTTGTACTTGATATATTACAACTAGCTTCAAAGCTAAATAGGATATTTTGCTATAAAAAAATTAATAAAAAAGGATCAAATAATCGTTATACTGGAAGTGTTAAAATGAAGTTTATCATTTAAAATACACACTGTGCATGACTTCTGTCCTCCCTTTGTCAGTAATCATTTAATACAGAAAGTGACACAGAATATCAAGTCTAACCTAAGAGTTATTAATGGTAGGATTACCCTTGGTAGGATCATGTGCAAAAACCAAGAGACAAAGATCCCAGTCCTTTCATTCATGTCATCCTTACTTCAATGAGTAATCCTAATGACATAAAAAAGAGTAAGGGTGAGTCATATGAGTAAGTATTTGCAGGATTAGACCTTTATTTACTAAATGTTTGTCTATAAGTATATACACGATTTCCTTGTTATCTTCACACATTTTACATATTCTGAATAATATTAATAAATCTTTCAGAGTGGTAGCTGTGTTAGTTTGTATCAGCAAAAACAACGAGAAGTCCTTGTGGCACCTTAGAGACTAACTAATTTATTTGGGCATAAGCTTTTGTGGGCTAAAACCCACTTCATCAGATGCTCAGAGTGAAAAATACAGTAGGCAGTATATATATTACAGCGCATTAGGCCTGAATAAAGACTGGGAGTGGATGGGTCACTACAAAACTTAATTTTCCCTCTGTTGATACTCACACCTTCTTGTCAACTGTTGGGAATGGGCCACTTCCACCTTGAATTGGCCTCATTAGCACTGACCCCCACTTGGTATGGCAACGCCCATCTTTTCATGTGCTGTAATCTATGTACTGCTTACTGTATTTTTTCACTCCATGCATCTGATGAAGTGAGTTTTAACTCACGAAAGCTTATGCCCAAATAAATGTGTTAGTGTCTAAGGTGCCACAAGGACTCCTCGTTGTTTTATTAATAAATCTTGTAATTCATTCGAAGTGACAAAGTCTGTCTCAGCTATGTCATGAACTTATACTTCCTATTTTAAAACCCAAATATTAGGAGACAGAGTCATTTTAATAAAGAGAGAACTAAAGAAAGAAAATTTTAAAAAGGATTTGACAGAACCAAACTATGAGACCAATCCTGCAAACACATACACAAAAGCAGTCCGATTGAATTTAATAGGATCCAACCTTAAATTTGTCCAACACTTAACTGTTAAGTTTTAAATTGTTTAACAAAATATCCAAGTTAGTCCTCTCAATGCATGGAGTACATATTTACATTTTATGTTAATCAGTGTTATTGTAAATATCAGCACTACTGTAATCACAACTTTTTAGTTGATACAAAAAGTATGACTGTTTAACAAGAAATCTGAAATTAAAATGGCTTATTTTGTTTCTATTACTGTTATTTTATTCATGTAAAACCAATGGTGTGCTATGCTGTCCTTATAAATAAAGTTAAAAAATGCATCCAATATTAAAATATTGTAGATACATATAGTCATTAAATGTACATACATGACAAGAAAGAAATACATTGTGTACTTTTACCAGCAGTTCAGTTAAAGTTTAATAGGTCTGCCATACAAAAAAAAATATTCCCATACAAGTGCAAAATGTATGCAATGTTGCACATATGACTAAATTACTGGAAATCGAAACATAAGAGACCACTGTATATTTTAGTGCAATGTATAATTTAGTACACTGTACAATTCCTTAATATTCTGACACAATGAAAATGATATATTTAACTAAATGTGCAGTATATATTGATCAATTGTCAAATCTTGTATCAAAAGATCAAGTTATATCTATCAATATGCCTATGTATCCCAATACAGAAACTCTTCAATCTGTTTAAAATATTCCAACATTGGCTGTTTGCAGCACTATGTGACTATACCCTATTTTCTGATTTTGAATGAACAGCTCCGGTTTCTATTTCATTCAGTATAGATGTTTCTAATAAGCTGACTCCCCCTATTTTGCTGGGTAAACATATCAAAGCCAAAGTAGTGAAATTGATCAAATGCCTGAGATTCTATCTAAGAGACACTAGTGACAGCTTTTTGGTTTTTCTTTACCAAAAAAAGATAATATATTTTTCTATCACTGTATTGATTACATGAGTTCTTTGAGTTCTGCAGGAAAGATGCATCTCATAAGAATGGCATTAACTGATGCAAAATTCACAGAGTAACGGGGTGGGAAACAATTGTTGATGAAATCAACAACAATTTAGCCTTGGATATGCTAATTTTTTTTATTTACAATACATCCACCCAAGCAATATTCAAATGCCACCTAACACCAACTTTTCAAATAAATGATAGAAGAGAGGGGTGCATATCAAAAATATTGGGAAAATACTTATAGATGAAGGTGACATATCAGGCATTAAACAGCCTTTGGTTTTAAACTATTAGTACTGCCCCCTCAGTCTTTTTTCTATTTGTAACTATTCGTATTTACATCTAAAATGATTTACACTCACAGACATTTTCACTTGTGTCATTTTCACTTTGTTCTTCCCCATTTACACTATACACTGGTGAGCAAAATATCATTACACTAGCAGTTGTTAAAAGCAGTATCCTAGCATTGTTTTCGGCTTCACCTGTTACATCATTACTTTTGCAAAACAAGTCCTCCTACCAGCCTGCTGAACTGTCTCCTAAATGAAATGAGACTTATTTGCTCTTTGATTTCATTTAAGAGAGGAAATACATTATTATGAAGGATAGGCAGACACTGTGGTTTCTTTCTACAATATTTTACTGGCTTGATTAAAAAAAACAAAAACAGACAGTAAGCAGATATGGGAGAACATATAAATGCTGTTAACCAAGAGAAAAGATATTTCTTATTGTGCACTCATCATTAAAGTTCTTTAACTAACTAATACCTTATTCTGCTGTTTGCTCTTATCATCATGAATAGTAAGAGTAATTGTGAAGGTAAGAAGCAAATATGAACTGAGTGGACTACTAAAATTTAAAAACAAGTATCTCACAGTAAAAAGAGATCCCTAATTCTACTTGGAAATTATAGTATCTGCTTTCTGTCATGTTGGTTTCCATATTTCTTTATCTTTTATGAATTAGATAAATTTAAGAAGATCAATTGTGAATAATTGTGTACAACATGATCCACCAATTCACTAAGAGATAGTGTTTTGATCTAGGATGTTGAAGTCTAAGAGTAGCAAGGATTTAAATGATGGGTATCCTAGCATTATTTTTTAGCTAACTCTTCTTGTTTTACACAGCACATCTTTGTAAGTAACTCTTTCAGTGCAAGAAAATAAAAGTAAATGAAAAGTCAAGGCTTCATTTATGTAGTCTAAAAGATATTAAGTGGTTACGCAGTTATCTTTCTTAATCCCTTTCTTTCTTGTACCAGTATGTGCATCCTTTTAGCATTGCTCCAATAAATAATGGAACCAACACAGAAAACTGAAACCAATCCTAACACACCAGCTGCACTAATTGGTGAAAAAGCACTACTTGTAATCACTGAAATCTCCAGTACAGAATGAGCTAGGACAGTAAATTCTGCCGAGCATCAAACACCACAGAAGACTATCCTTAGCTTTGTTTTTCTTATGTAAAATGCATTAAAGTGAGCCATCCACATAAAGTTATCTAATGACAGGTTTTAACCCAGGAACTAAAGTAAGTAATTCTAAAAAGAAAAGGTGGTCATTAGTCCACATTGTTTCTTGTCCTGTGTCTGGCTGAAACTAAAACATAACATATTGGGCTATTTTGCCCCTATTTCTTGTTTTGCATGCTTTTCTCAGGTGATCCTTGCTTTGTTCAGAGAAACACTCTCCTGTTAATAACTGTGCAACACTTTACAATTTTCTATTACATCCATGCAAAACAGCAACATAAAACCGCTATTATTAAGAATATTTCTCTTAAAGGTGCAATGGTGAATCCCCTTAAGTAATTATTGTGAAGGCTAACATTTGAGAGTCTGCATGAAAACATGGCTACTTTACTTATGTTGCAAAAAAGTCTGCTTTTGCACACGCATACACACGCAAAACCACATGAACAAAACAAACCCTGGAACTGTCAAAATATTCATGTTGTGAACTGGAGGAGATCCAAGTAGAAATGAGCACATACATACATTTAAAATCTTCATCCAAAAAGTAATATAACACTGTCTTGGAAACATGCATGGGAAAGGCAGGGACACGGATTTCATGCATCTTTTATTTAAAAGAAAAAGAAATTCTACTTTTAAAAATACTGTAGCAAAGTGTTAAAATTCCAGGCCAACAGAAATAACCTCTGAAGCTGGTGGGGGCGGGGAGAGGGGAATGTGTGCAACTAGAAACTTTCCTCTTCGCACAGCTAAACTGCTGGGGGTATATTTAGAGACTGGGATCTGCTCTTGAGTGTTGCTCTCATGCCAATCCCTTGACTCAAAAGTATAGTACTTGGCTTTCCTTGGTCTTGCTCTCTCTCTTCTCAGTGACCATCTATTGGAGAGCCTCAATCTTTAAGACAAAAGCAGCCAAAATCCTGCAGTGTACCCCAGTTACCACTTTACGATCAGGGCTCCCCCAACCCCCAGGAAGGAGAACTCTCCTGCGAATTACAGTCGTCACCCTCTCCCAAACACACAAACACTTTCCCAGTGAAATGTTTTCCTTCCCCACCACCCAATTAAAAAAAAAAAAAAAAAAAGATCAGTCCAGACCCAAACTCAGGTGGGACTTACGTGGAGGCAGAAGGGAAGGGTCCTTCCGAGGACAGGTTCATCACCAGGGACTGGAAAAGTGTCAGACTGAAGACTAGCAGCCAGCCAGCAGCCATCTTCCTAATCGAAGATCGATCCCCCAGTCACGGAGACGGAACAAATAATAAAATTAAATGGGGGGGTTGTTTTGTTTTGTTTAAGCGTCCCCCCCCTTTCTCCGAGGAGCCACCCAGCGATGGGCACAGCGGCAGGGAGCGGAGCTGAGGGTGGGGAGGAGACCGATTGAGATCTGTGGGTGGAGCGGGGGATCCAGGGGGCTCTCCGCTACTCCAGCAGCAGCTCCGGCCCCATCCGAGCCGCCGCCATCAGGGCTGCTTTTGGAACAGATCTCCGCTGGCTCTGGCGTGCCCGGGTCTGCCCTCCTCTGATTTATTCCCGATTGCGGAGGAGGGGAGGGGGGGGAAGGAGGCGGCGGCGGGCGTGGGGGCTGTCGGAGCGGGTGAGTTGCGGGAAGCAGCAGAGGCTGGGAGATTTGCTCCTTTGCTTCCCTGCTACGAGCACGAAGACAAGGGGAGCTGGGGAAAGTCACAGCGGGGGGAAGGTGTCGGATGAGTCTCGGCGAGCCGCTTTCCATACAAGGAATAGGAGGAACTCCCGAAGTCAGCGTCTGATCTTGATCTCCCGAGCTCGGGGGGGGGGGGGAGGAGAGAGAGGGTGCCTCGCCCCAGCCAGCCACATGCCGGAAAGCCCCTGCACACGGCAGCCTCGCCGGCCAGGCTCCGAGCCGGCCCTGGTGGGCTCCGCGACGCACTTGCTGCTTTTGTTTTAGTGCCGGAGCCCAGGCAGCCTGGGAACCGCAGCGCAGAATCAGGCGAGGCTCCTGCTCGCCCCCCTCTTCGAAAGCCTCGGCGGGCTGGGGCTGGGGCTGGGCCCCGCCCGGGCGGCTGCCTGGCTCTGATTCTCCCAGGCAGCCCCAGGGAGGGTGCGCCCCCCCTTCAGAGACCCCTGCAAGTTCGGCTACTACTAAGCGAACTGCCCCCTTACCCCACAGCTTCCATTCCGGCTCCCCATGGAAGTTGGCCTAGCTTTTAAAAGTGCTCTGTGCAGCCTGCACCAGCTCCCCGGGGGCGGGGGTGGGGGGCTCTTTTGAAAATCGGTTTCCAATTATGGGTGCTAAGCGCGGCACTTTTGACAACCCGGCCCCTTCCACCTATTTCCTTCCCAGGACAAGACCAGATTTGATCAGTGTGTTTGCCACATTTTAAGCATGCAGTGTTGTAAGCTTGTGGGTCCCAGGATATGAGAGACACAATGTGGGTGAGGTAGTATCTTTTATTGGACCAACTTCTGTTAGTGAGAGAGACGAGCTTGCCAGCTACACAGAACCCAGACCTGAAGAAGCCTGCAGTGTAAGCTCAAAAGCTTGTCTCTCTTACCAACAGAAGTTGATCCAATACAAGATAATACCCCATGCACCTTGCCTCACAACATTTTAACTCAGAGATCATCTTAGAGCCAAGGGTATAGACAACTGGGAGCTAGGAAGGGGCTTTAACCCTGCTAAAAATTTAGGGATTTAGTTATTTAATGAAGAAAACTTAGTTTGGAATAGAAGCTTGTTTATTTTGCTGTATTACAAGCAGACAAATTTAGTCATAATACAATATTACTAATTAAAGTGAGATTCAACAGTTATTTTATTTGTTAACTCTACCCACCCTCAAAAAAGTTGTCTATGCCCCAGTAGGAGCCACTGCCTCTTCCATTCACAATCCTGCAAAGCAGCCTCTCCCACAGTCCCCACTACCCCATTCATCATCAGTAACATCCCCATGGAAACTACAATTGTTTTACAAGGTAAAGGAACAGTGGGGAAATGTGTCATGGATATTTAATAGAGCAGGTAGAAGAAGAACAATGACAATGATTTTTAATTTCATCAAACTTTAAAACAAACCAAAAAAACAATCCAACACATAGAACTAAGGAGGCAGAGCTAGCAACATCTATCTTCAGTATTTATATGGCTCCCATTACCCTCGTATCTGAGCCCCTCAGAATCTTTTTATCCCACTATACCCCTGTGAAGCTGGGCAGTGCTGTTATCTCTATTTTACAGTTGGGAAACTGAGGCACAGAAAGACTAAACAGCATGCCCAAGATCACACCGGAAGTTTATGACAAATCACGGAATTAAAGCCAGGTGTCCCAAATCACAGCCCTGTGCTCTAACCACCAGACCATCCTTCTACTCATGCAATCAGCCAGCTCTCTAAAACAACTCACAGCAAATACTCCACAGACCACACTTTGAGAATTTCTGCCTTACTGTGCATTTGTAGTGCTATTTGCTTTGTCTATATGTATCATGCATCGGTATGATATCTAAGAGTTTTGTCCAGTCTCATTTTAATTATTCTAATCTAATGCAGTTTAGTTCCACCTATTCCTTGCTTCTGTTGAACATAGTCACTGTTAACTCATTGGATTTGCTATATTAGAACATCCCCACCTCTGAGACTTCCCTCCTGTCTAGCCAGGACTCTATTCCATTTAGCACTATGGGAAGAGCAGGGTGGTCATAACCCCTTGGTCGTAAAAAAAGTGTTTCAGAGCCACCTTAGTACTAAAGTAAAACTCTCAGCCATCTTCAGTTTTGTTGTGTCTCATATTTGGTGTTTTTCTCAAGAACCCAACTCCTGGGGTCATGTGACTATGTGAGCATCTCAGCTTCCACTTTAAAAAAAAAAAAGTTTTTAGTTCTTATAATTGCAGAGCAAAGCTTGAAAATGTGACCCCCAGCAGGCTCAAACATTAGAAGAATTAAAAAACCCATCAAAATTACATTTATAATATGGTGATTTTTAAGGCAATCTCCTGATTTTTGGTGCCTCAACTTGTGATTTTTGAACACTTGGGGTTAGCAATGCTGACCTGAAAGAGACAAATGAGCAACTAAGGCAAAAGGAGGAATGATAGAGCAAACAAACCCAGATGCACAAAGTGACATGGGATTAATTTCTTCCACATAAACATCATATTCTTAAACTTTCTAATGCTGCATTTGTCATCTGTGCAGCTCATTAGGGCAGCAACTGTAAAAATAATTAATTATAGTAATGGTAATACAAATAACTTCCAGGATCAGATCCTGGCCCCACTATAATAATATAATTTGTTCTAAAAGGAGTACTTGTGGCACCTTAGAGACTAACAAATTTATTAGAGCATAAGCTTTCGTAAGCTACAGCTCACTTCATCGGATGCATACGATGAAGTGAGCTGTAGCTCACGAAAGCTTATGCTCTAATAAATTTGTTAGTCTCTAAGATACCACAAGTACTCCTTTTCTTTTTACGAATACAGACTAATACGGCTGCTACTCTGAAACCTGTAATTTGTTCTGTGCTTGTACAGGGCCTAGTACGCTGGTCCATGACCAGAGCTCCTAGGCGCTATTGCAATATAAATGAATAATAATCAAAGTAGCGAACAACTGGAAAGAATACAAGTAGAAGTATTATTGCTCTTTCTAATACAGTAATACCCCAAGGGCACTAGTCAGCATCCAGATCCATTCTAAGCCCCGTACAAACACATAGCAAGACGCTCACCCTGAAGAGATTACAAGCTAAGGCCCTCTTTTGGAATGAATTCCATACAGGCGGAAAGGTCTGCATAAAGCTCATTGCAGGCTGGAGGCCTGTCATAAATATAAAGGGAAGGGTAAACACCTTTAAAATCCCTCCTGGCCAGAGGAAAAACCCTTTCACCTGTAAAGGGTTAAGAAGCTAGGATAACCTCGTTTGCACCCGACCAAAATGACCAATGAGGAGACAAGATACTTTCAAAGCTGGAGTGGGGGGCAGAAACAAAGGTTCTCTCTGTCTGTGTGATGCTTTTGCCGGGAACAGAACAGGAGTGGAGTCTTAGAACTTAGTAAGTAATCTAGCTAGATATGCATTAGATTCTGTTTTGTTTAAATGGCTGATAAAATAGCTGTGCTGAGTGGAATGGATATTCCTGTTTTTGTGTCTTTTAGTAACTTAAGGTTTTGCCTAGAGGGATTCTCTAGGTTTTGAATCTGATTACCCTGTAAGGTATTTACCATTCTGATTTTACAGACATGATTCTTTTACTTTTTCTTTAATTAAAATTCTTCTTTTAAGAACCTGATTGCTTTTTCATTGTTCTTAAGATCCAAGGGTTCGGGTCTGTGTTCCCCTATGCAAATTGGTGAGGATTTTTATCAAGCCTTCCCCAGGAAAGGGGGTATAGGGTTTCGGGAGGATTTTGGGGGGAAAGATGTTTCCAAGCGGGCTCTTTCCCGGTTATATATCTGTTAGACGCTTGGTGGTGGCAGCAATAAAGTCCAAGGGAAAAAGGAAAATAGTTTGTACCTTGGGGAAGTTTTAACCTAAGTGGTAAAAATAAGCTTAGGAGGTTTTCATGCAGGTCCCCACATCTGTACCCTAGAGTTCAGAGTGGGGAAGGAACCTTGACAAGGCCAAAGATAGCCCCTATCCGATAACTGACTGCACTCATGTACAGATCAGGACAGAAAGGTTGTTGAAATGGACACAACACAGAAGCACAGCAGTTAGGGTGATGACCGGAATGACAGGAATCCTATTAGCTCCCTGATTATACACATATATCAAATTGGAGTGGGGGAGGGTATTTCTTTCCTTTTATTGATAGAAGATTCTTTTATTTTCTTTTTGGCTTGCCAAGGTATGGGAAGAGATGGGAATGGCAGGGATGGGATGAGTTAGCAGGGGTGAATTGAAAGGAGGGGAGGTGAAGGGAAGAGAAGCATAGTGTCCATTGACATCCGGTAGCAGAGGGAGTCTTTGGAAGCCCTGCACGGTCAGGAGCTGAACAGATGCCATTAGGCTGAAGTGGAGGCACATAGGGATTTCGTATTTACCTCACTGTTTCAATGGAAGAGGGAAGAGAGGGGGATGCCACTTCTGGATCAGGAAGTGGGTGCTGCTCCCAGACTATATGGGTCTCTCCAAGAGATGCAGGAGTCTATGTGGAGAAGCAGTGCATCTCTGGGGGGGTCTCTGTTCCCTACTCCTGCTCCAGGCACTCCATTAACACTCTGAGGCTGGATGTTTTGTCATGCTCCTCCATGTTGGAGAAGACGAGTAGGCAGCAGCAGCTGGGGGCAGCTCCGGAAGAGTAGAATTACTCAAGTGAACTCTTAGCTGTGTTAATCAGGGGAACCAAGGCTGTGCTTATTTTCCACTCTCCTGCTCCAGGGGGAGTAAACATGAATGTAGCACCATCTTATTTCTCTGCCCCCAGACTTAAAGCCTGGCTAGCCCATGCAAGGGTCCAGGCCTGGGGCTAGTGGTTTAAATCACAATCCAGATTCAAACCTGGTTAAGTCTGAGGTCTTCCAACTTTGGCTGTGTCACTAAGGGCAGGTTTCTGTTATAACCTGATTATAAATATGTACTCCGTGGTGAAATTCATTGAAGGTTAGAACTAGACAGAGCTGCGTATGGTGCTCAGAAAACAGGAACAGCTTGGTGGGCTTGAGGTTTCATTACAAACTTGAACCCCACAATTGCAACAAGCTCCATATAGGCAGACCGCTGTGCCTGTGCAAAGCCCCATTTGGGGGACGGGGGTGCAGGGGTCCATCCACATGGTGCTCACCATAAGGATCGGAGCCATGGTATTCCACCCAGATTCAGCCTGAAAACATTGCAACATTTACAACCATTCTTGGCGGTGAGCCCGGTGTTGGAGAAACCTGAAGTTGAGTCACGGTTTTGCTTGAAAACCAAGTGAAGCATGGTGGTATATTTTGAATTCTTGCATTTTTCTGAATCTGAAAATCAGAAGACAAGATCCACCCTGACTCAGAGTGAATGGTGCATTTGCAGAAACTCCAGGAGTGATTGATTTTTAAAACCTTCCAACTATTTATTTCATTTGTTTTATTAAATAAATAACTGTTTGTGCTACAAATTATGGGGATGTAAAATGCTTACCAATTTGGGGCCTGATCTTGAAACACTTATGTACATGAGTAATTCTACTCAGATGAGTTCCCACTGAGTTTGATGGGAAGACTTAGGGGACTTAAGTTGCTTGCACACATAAGTTTTTGCAGGATTGAAGTCTTAGATATTTCTTCATGCTCTTGCAATCTAATCAAAAGGTTTTGTTTTTAGCATGGACTTTTCAAGTTTCTGTATGCATTCCTGTGTCAAGTTATGTTTTATTGTTTCAAAGATCCTAAAAAAAATCTTACCTTACATAAGTCTTCACACCGCAAGCCAAGCAAGTTGGAGAAAGCATAAACAAGGATCATATTAAAAGCAATAATTGACCCATGTCAGTTGACCCATTTAAACCGTTTGTTTGGGTTTTGAGCTGGTAGCAGTAGCTGGGAATGGGGTAGGTGGGTCAACAAGGAGGGAGAAGGACTGAGGAGAAATTATAGCGAGAAGATGGGATTCTGAACTGGGAGCTGTTGTACTGTAGAGTGGTCACTGAGCAGGAGGGGAATGAGGTGTAAGTATTTGTGTATTACAGAAAGTGGAACTCAAACTGAGGTGGAGATAGGTCGAGATGAGAGCAGCTTGTCACAGGGAAAGTCTTGATAAGTGAGCTTGATAAGTTTATGGAGGGGATGGTATGATGGGTCACATGTCATTATAGGCAGTTCCATCAGTGACTTTCAGTAGCAAAAATCCCAAACGGCCTTAAACAGAACACTAGATGGGGAGGGCTCTGAGTTACTACAGAGAAATCTTTCCCAGGTATCTGCCTGGTGGGTCTTGCCCACATGCTCAGGGTCTAACTGATCGCCATATTTGGGGTCAGGGAGGAATTTTCCCTCTGGTCAGATTGGCAGAGAGCTAGTGGGTGTTTTGCCCTCCTTTGCAGCATGGGGTGCAGGTCACTTGCAGGTTTAAACTAGTGTAAATGGAGGATTCTCTGTAACTGGAAGTCTTTAAACCATGATTTGAGGACTTCAGTAACTCAGCCAGAGGTTAGGGTTCCTGGAATATGTAGGTGAGGCTCTGTGGCCTGCAATATGCAGGAGGCCAGACTAGATGATCACGATGGTTCTTTCTGATCTAAAAGTCTTTAAGTTCTAGAAAACAAGAGGATTGGGCCAGGGGAGTTATATGTGTGCCCACAGGAGAAATCTAAAGAACTGAGAAAGATAGGGACCAAGGAGAAAGGTAATGAATGTTAAGGCACTCTGATCTATCAATATACTCACTATAATGCATATGGCAGGGAGGAGAGATTAGCTACTCCTGATTTACACCAGTGGAAGCAAGAGGAGAATCAGGCCCTATATATATTTTAGGCAATGCACCATATTCTGTCTATTTTATCTATCCTTGATATTTACATGACCCCCATTACCATATTATTTGAGTGCCTCACAATCTTTAATGTATATATTCTTGCACTACCCATAGATTACCACCATTACAGATGGGGAACAGAGACACAGAAGGGGCCCAAGGTCATTCAGGAAATCTGTGGCAGAAAACAGATTTACACAAATTCTACTCTTATTTACACTTGTGTAAGGGAATTGGTCAGTTTACACCTGTGTAAATGGGCACATAGTTTGGCCAAATGGGCTCTTAGTTCATTTAAGTCAACAGAAGTTTTATCATCGACTTTTGTGAGAGCAGGATCAGGTCTAATAGATGCTGACTTCATAACCCCAATTAGAGATGGGAAGATGGACCACTGAATTTTACTACTACTATTATTACTGCCTTCATACACTTTCCAGATGCATACATCAGGAGTAACTCCCCTGAAGTCAAGGGAGTCACATGGGTGTCCAGCCTGTGGGAGTGGAGAATCAGGGCCTTATAATGCTTTTTAAGCAGAGAAATCCCAGTTATAGGACTTAAGACAGAGAACACAACATCAAGAAAGAAGTCAGAGTACTGGACTGAAGCATAATTTTAAATAATATGTAGAGCTGCTTTGGTTTTAAAGGCAAGAGCAATCCCATGTAAGTACATAGAATATAGCGCAGCCCCTTGATACATCTTATTAATGTCAGATGTATGCTCAAAATGGCAGAGCAACCTTTACTCATGCTCTACGGCCATTGCTTTTTGACAGGAAGTAATAAGAATCAGGGTAGTCTTGCCCCTTGTTTCCAGTGTAACATACAGTCAAACATACTTTGACACCGAACGGCTGTTTTGTTTGCAAATAATTATGAATAGAGATGGTTTCTTAGAGCCGGACTGTCTGCAAAAAGCTTGTACACTCCACTCTGGAGAAGTGTGCCATCCCTGGCTCTTCCACACTGCTGCAACAGGCTCTCTTAAACTGCAGGTTTTGAGAGAGTATCCTAGGTCAATAGACATAGAGCCAGAGCCTCAGCTGGTGTAGATTGGAGAAGCTCCATAGCTTATTTTTGAAACAGTCTGGCAGCTATTTGCTGGGATGTGCAGACAAAACAGTAGAGCAACAGCAAGTCATCAGGGATGAAGTACCAGCACATTTCTTGATTCTGCCTTGTAGGAGTGCTCAAGTGGTAGGTTACAAAGATCTTCCTTCTGTTTCCATTAAGCCTCTGTGCGAGGACCAGGACTCTGCCTAGCCTTTGTGCTCCTACAGCCTAATACAAAGCCCACTGAAATTAATGGGTGATTCCCATTGTGTTCAGTGGGCTTTGGATCAGGCTCCTGGTGCATAAGGACTTCAGAAAACTGGCAATGACAGCTGTATTAGACGCCCACTTCATTCACACTTGCACTCACAACCATATACACAATGACACAAAAACAGGGGAAGCTGCGGAGCAAGGCCTGAGCCATGACCCTGCTGCCCTCCACCATCACACCTGGGCCACTGAGAGGAGAGTGCTACACTCGGTAAAAGCTACTGCATGCATTTTCCCACTACTCCCGGAGGGTCTGTGCTTAGATCATGCACAATGCCAGTCAGAAACTGGCAATGCACAAGTGTTCTCAAACCCACCGTCCCCACCCAACCCAAATTAAATCCACAGTCTTGCCCTTATGTTTTATGGGTGGGACTTTGAAAAGGAGCACAAAGTCACTCAGATGCTTATGAAACTCCTAGACAAAGTTCATTTAATCAGAAAACTAACTACTATTATTAATTGGTTTAAAAAAAACAAAAAACAAAAGAAAACCTCTTCACTCCAAGAAGCTCCTAGCAGACGCAGTGATCTGCAGAGCCAAAATACTGCAAATTTACCCCAGAAAAGGAGAGACCTGGATGCAGCTCTTCCCACTGTACTGTTTTTCACTGTGGAGCCCTTTAAAAAGCAGCTTATGGATACCACTCTGCATTGCAGATTCTCTGAGAACAGTTTGATCCCACTGTTGCGGTTTAGGAGAAATGGTGGAGAATTTTGAAATTGTATCTGAGGTTTTACACAATTTCTACAGAATCCCACATAAAATACAGAGAAATTGGGATTATTTGGGACATTCGGCAGGCCAAAGAAAAAGATGAGTTTAATATAGCAAAATACAAAAAGGACAGTGCAATGGTTAAGGTGCTATCTCTAGGACCTTGGGTTCAGTTCCCTGCTCTATGGTAGACTTCCTGTATGAGCTTGGGCAAATCACTATCTTTCTGAGCCTTACCTCTGCATCTGTAAAATGCATGTAAGAGCATTTCCCTATCTCACAGGGGTGTTGTGAGGATAAGTACATTGATAGTACGGTAATAGGGGACATTTAAGTATCTGAGATAAAAGATAACATTCCTGAGAAAAAACAAAGCCCCATCTACAGGTCAAGTAAGGATCTATTATTTAGAAACCTCTTTCGATGAGATAAATCAACTTCGTCATTCCCAAAATCTAACGTGGTATAGTGCCTAGAAGTCTTTACCATGTCAGGGCTCCATTCCATTAGGCACATCAGAGAAAGACGGAAGATGAGTACACAGTGTAATGCCATAGTGAAGAAGGCCAATTCTATTTTAAAATGAGTATGCAGCATGCGATATAAAAGGGTCTCTTTAAGGGGTGGAATAAATTCCAGGTGAGATGGACTACCGGGACTAGCAAGATGCATGGTAACATCATATTACAAATTTTATGTCCTAGACATCACCTCCACTTACAAACTGTGTGTATGTGTTGTGATGCTGGGCAGCTTATGCCAAGGCCCTTAGGCCTCACTGGCCACTGACAAACATATAGCTGGAAACCAGTCTGGCTCACTTGTGGGTTAGTATTAATAAAATAGGTATTAGATTTATAAAAATGTATGTAGTGTTTTGACTCTTGTGAGTTGTTGCATGCATAAATTATTTTATAACTTATAATATCTATATC
Source organism: Dermochelys coriacea (assembly GCF_009764565.3). Lineage (NCBI taxonomy): Eukaryota > Metazoa > Chordata > Testudines > Dermochelyidae > Dermochelys > Dermochelys coriacea. The sequence continues at coordinate 333,618,356 of NC_050068.2, forward strand.
CCATGTTATAAAGTAATATTTAAGGGTTTGCCCTGTAACTATAAACATTAGGAGAAAACAGCTTCCCGCAGTCCCATTGGCTGGGAACGGCGAACCGTGGCCGCTGGCAGCTACGGGGGGGCCTTGCCTGCGGATGATTAACGTAAACAAAATGTCTCACAGCGCGCCAGCGGATTTCCCTGATAGGCTCCATGCCAAAGGTTGGCGCCCCCTGAGCTAGTCTGACCATCTGTATATCACTGCCCATAGACCTTCCCCTAAATAATTCCTAGAGCATATTTTTGAGAAAAACATCCAATCTTGATTTTAAAATTGTCAGTGCTGAAGAATCCACCGTGCCATTTGTAAATTGTGCCAGTGGCTAATTACCCTATTCAGAAATGTATGTCTTATTTCTAGATCAGGCCTTTACTCTAGCCACCACTGAACTGCTGAACAAATTGAAAAATTAACGTGCTTAGCCTCTCAAGCCCCATGTTTTGGAACTGCATAAGGAAGATATTGCATGCCAGGAGTAATATGGTATTTTTGTGATCATTGCATCATTTGATGAGGAACTTGGCTGTAGTTTTTAATATATAATATTGCACCAGACAGCCTCTTGCTGTAATTAATAGGAGTCTTTGGGACAGCTCTGCCAGAGTTGGTCACCTTGCCAGAGTGGGAGTTCAGGGTGCTCAGCACCTCTCAGAATCAGGGTCCTGTAAGAATAATGGAGAACTCCTGCTGCTGTTGCTGTATCACATCACACAAAGTAAGAGTGAAACTTGGTCCGTGGATGAGCCTCATACAAGTTTTAAAACCATTTACATTAATTTTTAATGGCCTGATACACCACTGCTTTTCCTGTTGCCTTATGAAAATGTCAGTCAGATGAAATCAATGGCATAACGTAGTGGTGAATCTGGCCTAAAATGAACTCTAAAATAATGCTAAAGCTGTGAAAAGAATAGAAAGATCCTGATTCTCTTCTCTTTTACTCTGGTTTTGTGTCATTGTAACTCCTTTGGCAACAGCTTAAAAGAGTAAAGAATTGGGCCCAAGAATTTCAGGGTTAAGAACTCAGGGCCTGAGCCTGCATTCATACTGATTATTGACATACTGAAGTCAGTGAGAAGAAATGCTGGATCAGTTCAATAGTAGCTTTCTCTGGACCTGATTCAAAAATCATTGAAATCGGTGAAAGACTCCTAGTGAGTTCAATAAGCATTGAGAATGTTAATCCCGTTCATTGTATGTAGGTATTCTACTTCTCAAGAATGGGAATGATATATGTGAGCTACAGTCACTGAAGCATGAGGTAAGCCCTAGACCCAGACCTGCCCCCTGCTGCGGGCACAGCCTCAGCCCCTTTTCCCTGTTCCCCACATCCCCGGGAGCCATGGCCCTGCTCCCAGCTCCGGCTCCAGGGGAGCGGGGAAGCTCAGACGGGGTAAGGAGGGGTGTAACCTCAAAAGTTTGGAGACCATCACTGGTATAAATCCATTTATAAGAAAGTTTTTAAAAAGAGGAACTATTATTAGAACCATAATAGGTCTTTGGCCATCATTACACAGATGATTTTACAAAGTTCACCATAGTTCTGTGGCCTACGGCCATAGAGTTCAAGGCTGAACACTTGATAATGCTCAGCTGCTTCTTTTTCACTTTCTTCCTTCTTCACTCCACGTCACCCCTTGAACTTTGATCCTGCTTCCGGGACATTGAATTATGTTAATGAGCATTCACCAAAGGGGAAAAGGTGATATGGAAGAGAGATGAAATAGAATGGATGAAGAGTGGGATGGACCAGAGGATGAACAGAAGTGAGACAAGAAGAAAAATAAGAATTAGAGGGGAAGCAAGAATGTAGGAAGAAAAAGAGAGAGCGAAGAGGAAATGGTGGAAGTAAATAGGACCTCAGAGTAGATAGCAAAGGGGAGGGAGAGAAAGGTGGAGACAGGTGTGTGCCTGGTCTACACAAGCTAGCACTGCTTTAACTAAAAAGTGTTTTTTAAACTGATAAGTTTGTGCATATGTAACCTACATAGTTTATACTATAGCATTTATTTATTTTTAGCCCAAAGAAAGCGGGAGAAGCAATGGGGAAGAGAGATGGATCATAGTTTAAATATTGTGTCTCTGCAAAGATGGAGAGAAAGTAGGATGGGCAACTCAGAACAGTCCTGGAACATCCAGAATAGGGTGTGGTGATTACTAATATGCTAAGTAGCATTTCCAAATGTGTATAAGAAGCCTTTATTGTGAGCAAGGAATGTTGTGAAGCCTTTATTGTGAGTAAGGAATATATTCACCATTTGAGAACTGAGCCAAACAAAACAGCGTGTGGGCAGGGGGAGAATGGTTATAAACATAGGAGCTAAAGACAACCCTGTGGCTGCAGCAGCTGATTGATCAGGACTAAGAAGTGTCTGCAGTGTGGTTCCCATCTACCGCTTTGGATACAGGCTCAAGATTTCCATTTCATCAGCAAAATGAAGACTAGTCACCTATTATCCCAAGGGTTGGAATGCTTAACTGTGGAGATCCCCAAAGCTTTGTGTGCTGACAGGATTCTGAAGCGTTTGAAAGGACTGAGATGCTGCCATTCTTCTCAAACTCCGAAGAGTCCAGGTGACACATTCTGGTCACACTATAAAGACTGAGAAGCCATCTTTGGAATAAGGTCAGAGGGTAGCGTGTTTTGTTGTGTGTGCTACAATATAGAAGTCCAATGTTATGTTGGAACCTTATATTTAAATATATGCAACAGCAACAAAGGGGAAGTCTGTAAAAGGAACACATTTACCATCAAATAACTTTTGTGTACAGCTGTAGTATTCCAAACCCTATTTATCATACTTTGTTCTGTTTACAATTTTGGTTTACTAATAAACTGTAGGGTACTGTCACTTTGAAGTAGACTGGGAACTATTAACACCTACTGGTCAGGATTGTCTATACAATAGTCCTGAGGTTTAACTCTGTAATACTTTCTGAAAAGACAGAAATCTGACCTGTGCTTCAGGAAAGAGGTAAACTGGAAGAAGTGGAGTGTGATAGATTTACACATAATATTGCCTCAACCCCATTACAAAGAGACACACTTATTTTGGGTTAAGAATGGCATATTTCAGTTTAGCCTAACCTGGTAAAAATGGATTAAGCTAAACCAAAATAATAATCTGAAGTAAGAGTGCTCACACAGGATTTTGCACTAATTTAAGTTAAAGGGGGTATAACTTCTGTGCATAGGCAAGGCCTGGTAGGGGGAGGAGCAGCAAAGGGACCAATAAGACAAACAAAATACCTTTAAGAAATAAAAATAAACGTTCCTTCTCTGAGGAAGCCCATGGCAAGCAGGCTCTCTCAGCCTTTTTGAGTTTTATTTAAAATCTTTATTTTAAAAGCTTCTTGGTAATCTTAAAAATTGCCATTTAAAGAATCAAAGATAAAAGCAGCTGCAGATAAATGTGCGTTTCTGACCAGCCCTGATATCTATCATTAAAATGAAGGAAGGAATTTAACAGTTACATTTCAAGCTGACAGTGCAGTAGGAAGACAATTTTTTATGCTTGCTGCGAGTGTACAGCACATCCTTAATGTGCACCCATAATATACATCAAGGCCAACCCCTGGCCTGATTCACACCCCACTCAACCCTCTAATAATGCCATTCATTTACATTAATTAATCCCCCCCAACAACTATTTCAAAAATCATGATATAGAATGCTAGGGCCCCCATCTTGGAATGAACTGTGCCCAGTCAGACCTTGGGATTCCAGCTACACAAAGCCCACTGTGGCTTCGGGGCCTAATTATATACATTGACTTTACCCTGCACTTGCAGACATTGCTAATTATTGCCACTCCCAACTCCGGTGTTGTTTCCATAGTAACTAACATACTTAAAAGAAATTGGGGAAGCAACTGAAATATGTGTAAAGGGGAATGAAGATATGCACATCAAAAAATAATTTAACATGCAAGATCATCAAAATGCAGCATGTGATGATGTAGAGGGCTATGAAATTTGATTGGGATTTTCAGAAGTGCCCAAGAAAGTTATGCACCCAACTAATTCAGTGGGAGTTGGGCTTTAGATTCTTTAATTTAGCAGTTATTTCCATTTGTTTCACACAACGTGCCTAACTCCTTCATGAGAAACAGCCACCTTGAACTCATGGCCATAAAAAGCTATCGCTCAGTACCCTCACGGGTTCTCTCAACAGACCCACTGAAATGACTCTACAGACACACAGGACTTTGTGGTTCCAGCAAGGCTACAAACCCAAGAACTTAAGTTCCACAAACACAGGCTTGTATCAGTTATGAAATAATCTGTTAATTGTAGAAATACTAGGAACTATGCTCTGTGTGAGCTGGCCAGCAAAAGTTACCAAATGGTTTGTGTGTCCCAAAATCCAAATACATCTTTTAAAAGCTATGCTGACTTTAAGTGCAAAAGATAAACAGCTAAATTAATCAAGCTAACACAGTAAATCCTTCTATAATCTGCAACCATTTCACTCCATCTCTATATCTGTTCTCCGACCAAACTCCAGATGCTGCTATCTGAGAAGTCTTCCGAACTCTGACAGGTAGAATATTTCAGACCAGAGCTGTCTGGCACTTCCATCCCACAAGAAATATTCATGTTTTGACATTTGTTTTCAACCTGAATCAGTACAAAAAGTGAAAATGCTGAGTTTTGCAGAACAAAAAGCTCCATAAAATACTAATTGGACAACCCTGAAATGAAAAATTTCAACATTTCCAATCAGAAAATAACCTTTTGACATTTTGATATGAAATGTCAATTTGAAACAAGACATTTACTTTCAAATTGACATTTCTAAATGTTGCTTCTGAAAAAGAAATTTAAAAAAAAAATTAATCAAAGTTGACATTTGCCTGTGGAACGTTTTGATTTCAAGGAGAACAACTTGTTGTTGAAAAACTTGTGACCAGTACTATTTCTGATCTGGTAGGTGCAGTAACTACACACAGCCAGCACAATTCTTTATATATAAAACAAGTGTGTATAAATCTAAACACACACACGCACTTGAGTAGGCCTCTAACGTTGTCCAGAGAGCTGTTGGACACACATACCCCCCCCCAAAAATGTACAGGTTCCTTCCACAGAAGTGATAGGAAATCTTCCTTAGACTTTTCATTCTCCTTCCACACAGTTCCATATGCCTCTTTCTCCAGGCTCCAAAGGGAGGTGTGACAAAGTTCCTCCTCTGCCTTGGTGGGTCCTGCGCTTATTGGTGGATTTTCTCACCTCCGAGGTTCACAGCAGTCCTCAGTTTGGCCACTTTGTGGCTGAAATCTGCCATTCAGTTAGCCTCACCACTGGCCAGCATGGGGAAAGGAAGAAGAACAATCCCCACAGTCTCTGCTGATCCATCTAGTAGATTGAGGAACAAGCCAGAGACCTTCCCCTCTGGTGAAACCCACAGTCCAGTTCAACTCCTCCTGTATCAAGTAGGGAGTTGGAGGGATGGGGAGAACCCAGGCGCGCCCTCTACTCTGGGTTCCAGCCCAGGGCCCTGTGGATTGCAGCTGTCTACAGTGGCTCCTAGAACAGCTACAATTCTCTGGGCTACTTCCCCTTGGCCTTCTCCCAACACCTTCTTTATTCTCACCACAGGACCTTCCTCCTGATGTCTGATAATTCTTATGCTTCTCAGGCTTCCAGTAGTACACCTTCCCACTCTCAGCTTCTTGCGCCTCTTGCTCCCAGCTCCTCACACGCACCACAAACTGAAGTGAGCTCCTTTTTAAACCCAGGTGCCCTGATTAGCCTGCCTTAATTGATTCTAGCAGCTTCTTGATTAGATCATCTGCAGCCAATCAGCCTGTCTGCCTTAATTGTTTCCAGAAACTTTCTGATTGTTCTGGAACCTTCCCTGTTCCCTTACCCAGGGAAAAGGGACCTGCTTAACTTGGGACCAAGAGCTCTCCCTTCTATTACACTCCTGCAGCTCGCCAAGGCTGTGCCAAGCCGCCTGCTGCACCTCCAGGTCCATATGGAGGGGCTCATGGTCAACCTCGTTAAAGTCTATGTCCCGGCAGCGAGCCCAAAGCGGCTGCAATTCTATCAGCAGGCGTCCATCTTCCTCGGCACCTTGGATCCTCATGAGTGCCTGGTCCTGGGAGGGGACTTTAATATCACCCTCGAGGAGCGGGACCGCTTGGGGACCGAGCAGAGCCCGGATGCCACCGACGTCCTCCGGGAGATAGTCGAACATCACTCCCTGGTGGACATCTGGCGCAACCACCACCCAGATGACATTTCCACATTCACCTTTGTCTGGGTGGAGGCCCTTCAGTCGAGCCACTCCCGGTTGGACCGCATTTATTTATCACGCTTCCATCTTTCATGAGCCCACTCCTCCAGCATCTGGCCGGCCCCATTTTCTGACCATCATTTAGCCACCATGACGACCTCCCTCTGCGCGGAGAGGCCGGGGCCAGCCTATTGGCATTTCAACAACAGCTTGCTGGAGGATGCGGGCTTCATGGCGTCCTTCCGGGAGTTCTGGCTGGTCTGGTGAGGGCAGTGGTGTGCCTTTCCCTTGGTGCGGCGGTGGTGGGACCTAGGGAAGGTGCGCGCCCGGCTCTTCTGCCGTGACTACACCCGGGGCGCCAGCCGACAGAGGGATGTGGCGATAGAGCAGTTGGAACAGGAAGTCTTAGACCTGGAGAGGCGTCTGGCCGCCAGCCCCGAGGATCCGCCCCTCTGCGGAGCGTTCCGGGAGAAGCGGAAGAAGCTCCGGGCCCTCGAGGACCATTGGGCCCAGGCTGCCTTTGTTCGATCCCGCATCCATCTCCTTCAGGACATGGATCATGGCTCCCACTTCTTCTGTGCCCTGGAGAAAAGGAGGGGGTCCAAGAAACATTTCACCTGCCTTCTGGCAGAAGATGGAACCCCCCCTCACAGATCCGGTGGAGATGTGCGGGAGGGCGAGAGCCTTCTACGCAAGCCTTTTCTCCCCGGATCCGACCGATCCTAACGCTTGCAGAGTGCTCTGGGAGGAGCTCCCTACAGTCAGCGCAGGCGACCGAGACCGGCTAGAGCTGCCTCTCACTCTGGCCGAGTTCTCGAAAGCCCTCTGTCGCATGCCCACCAATAAATCTCCGGACATGGATGGGCTGACCGTGGACGGGCTGCGTGTTCTGGGATGTCCTCGGCCCAGACCTAGTCACTGTCTGGGCCGAGTCTTTGCAGAGTCAGGTCCTCCCTCTTTCGTGCAGGCAAGCCATGCTCGCCTTTTTGCCGAAGAAGGGGGACCTCCGCAATTTACGAAATTGGGTCCCATCTCGATCCTCAGCACGGACTACAAAGTCGTGGCAAAAGCAATCTCACTGCGGCTAGGGTCCGTGCTGGCGGACGTGGTCCACCCAGACCAGACCTACACCATCCCGGGCCACAGCATCTTCGACAACCTATATCTGGTCCAGGACCTTTTGGAACTCGGGTGTAGGGATGCTCTGTCGTTTGCCCTCCTGTCCTTGGATCAGGAGAAGGCGTTCAACAGGGTGGATCACAGGTATCTCCTGAGCACTCTGCAAGCGTTTGGCTTCAGACCCCAGTTTGTGGGTTTTCTCCGGGCGCCGTACGCCTCCACAGAGTGTCTGGTCAGGCTCAACTGGACCCTGACCAATCTGGTCAGCTTCGGGCGAGGAGTACGCCGGGGTGCCCCCTCTCGGGCCAGCTGTATGCTCCGGCAATCAAGCCCTTCCTCTGTCTCCTCCGAAGGAGGTTGATAGGGTTGGTGCTGTGGGAGCTGGAGCTGCGGCTGGTCCTGTCGGCGTATGCTGATGACATGCTCCTCGTGGTCCAGGACCCGAGCAACTTGGTGTGTGTGCAGGCTTGCCAGGCCATCTATTCGGCAGCCTCCTCCACACAGGTCAACTGGATCAAAAGCTCTGGCTTGGTGGTAGGGGATTGGTGGCAGGTGAGCTCCCCCCACCCGCGCTTCAGGCCAGCCGGTGGAGCATGGGTCCGCTGCTATATCTCGGCATTTACCTTTCTGCCACGCATCCCTCTCCACTGGAGAACTGGCAGAATTTAGAGGGCGGGGTGATAGAGCAGCTCCGGAAATGGACAGGACTACTCCGGTGCCTCTCCCTGCGAGGGAGAGCGCTGGTGCTTAATCAACTAGTCCTGTCATGCTCTGGTACTGGCTCAACACCCTGGTCTCGGCCCCGTATTTCCTAGTCAACCTCCGGACATCGATTCTGGAGTTCTTTTGGTCAGGACTGCACTGGGTCCCTGTAGGGGTCCTCCATCTATCCCTGGAGGAGGGAGGGCAGGGCCTGAAGTGTCTGCCCACTCAGGTCCATGTCTTCCGCCTCCAGGCCCTGCAGAGGCTCTTTTATGGTACAGGTAGTCTGGCATGGAGCGTATTGGCGCACACCTTCCTGCGCCGCTTCCGAGGGCTCCGATATGACCAGCAGCTTCTTTATCTCCATCTGAGAGGTCTTCCACGAGACCTCTCCGGGCTGCCGGTCTTCTACCTGGACCTCCTCCGGACCTGGAAACTGCTTTCAACGACCGGGTCCATGGTGGCAACCAAGAGGGCAGATCTCCTCGCGGAGCCCCTGCTACACAACCCCCAGCTTCGCGTGCAGGTGGCAGAGTCCCCCTCGGTGCACCAGAGGTTGGTCCTGGCAGAAGTCACAAAAATCGGAGACCTCCTGGACTATGACCGGGGAGACTGGCTGGATCCCCTGATGCTTGCTCAGCGCATGGGGCTCTCCATACCTCGTACTCCCCGGTACCGTACTTCAGGAGGTGAAGGCCGTATTGCCACACACTACTCGGGTTTACCTCAACCGGGTCCTGCACAAGGGCGCACCCCGCCCTCCCTCTACCCCAGGCTCGCTGGAACTTTTAATTGGGCCCCTACCCTGTGGACCCAACCGACCCCCTCGTCCCTTCACCGTGAGCCGACTGCATGAGATGCAGCCAGTCTGCTTCCAAACCGCGCCAAGGAAACATCTATACATGCTTGTGCTCCACATCCTTCACACCCTCACCCTTGTGTCCCGCCCTGATACAAAATGGAGGGACCTCCTGTCTCCTTTGGAGGGTGAGGAGCCCCGGTGGGCCAGCCTATATTCCACCTTAGTCCCGAGGCCCACCAGGGATATCAGTTGGCGGCTCCTTCACGGGCATGTTCTTGGCGTGGTTCACTTCTATCCCAGACACCTGCCCCTTTTGCAGCGTGAGGGAAACCTTGGCACACGTATATCTGAAGTGTGCCAGGCTGCAGCCCCTATTCCGGCTCCTCACCAATCTTTTATTACGTTTTTGGTTGCACTTCTCCCCTCACCTTCTTATTTATGCACTCCCTGTCCATGGCCCCACAAAGTCACGGGATCTCCTGGTCAGCCTCCTCCTGGCCTTAGCTAAAACGGCCATCTATAAAGCCAGAGTGAGGAGGTTGGCCGATGGAGTCTCCTGTGACTGTGGGGCCTATTTCCGATCCTCGGTCCGTTCACATATGCGGGCAGAGTTCCTCTGGGCGGCGTCCACTGACTCCCTTGATGCCTTTGAGGAGTAGTGGGCACTGTCCGGAGTTCTCTGCTCAGTGTCCCTGTCCGGTTCCCTTCGTTTGACCCTTTGACCACACTCCTGTCCCTGTTACTTCATTAATTGTCACCTGGATTTATTTGGTGTCCAGGTTCTGTGGATCCCCCTCGCAGGCTGGCGGGAGGATCCTTTAGCAGTGGACGGGCTTCGCCTGCTCACTTCCTGGATCACAATAGGATCACTCTTCTGTAGCCATCTGGCCTGACCCTGTTACACAGGATAGGGTCAGGTATTAAAGTTTCCTTATTCTACATGTTTTCCTCTGGAACAAGCTCCATTGGTCCTACTGCAGGAAACCTACAGCACGGCCTGGACCATTCCCATGGACCATGCTACATGAGTGAACTTCACCCTGGTGCAGAGACCCACACTTGGCCTATACATTGCTTAATGTAAGTGATGTATAGTCATTGTGCTGGTGTTCGGCAGAGTGGTGAATTTCACCTCAAATGCATATGCACACCCCCAGGCTGGTGTTTAAAAGTGTCATCAAAACATTAGGTTAAGACTCTTAGCCAAAAAATAATTAAAAGTTCAAAGCATAACAATTAAATGTACAAAAATAAAGAGATTCTTAATACATCTTTTTAAATGGAGTAAATTTGGTCTGGCAGTTTTCCTCTAAAACTAAGAGTCATTTGTTTGCATTCTTTCTCAGGGAAGTGGTTTGCACTGATGTATCAATCAGCATCTGCTTGATGGGCTGGTATGCTTCACAGAACCTAAGGCCGAGATCTTCAGAGGTATTTAGGCACCTAGCTCTCATTGAGTTGAATGGGAGGTAAGTGCCTCAATATCTTTCAGGATCTGAGCTTAAGAGGCAGAGATCCTGTTGTTGCAGTTCACAGAGGATACCTCTGCTAGGTGCTGCTCCCTCCTGGAGCATCCTGGGTTCATCTCTGTAGCCCAGATGAAGTCTCATGGTAATTGCCAATGTATCACCACCTTGCAGCTTCCCCCGTGGTTAAAGTATACTGAAACAGGACAGGGAGCTATTGTTGCACCAGTCCAAAGAAGAGGGGGACCCGCGAGGCAGCACTGCTTATGCTAGTCAGGGAGAATAGGGGGATCTACTCTCTGCTTTTAGCTGTGCTTTCCTTACTTGAACCTGAATCTTGCCCTGCATCACCTACAAATCTCCCATGATTCCATCTTTAAGGTTAGGAAGGGAAGAGGATCAAGGGAGAGTTTTTGGAAGGAAGGTGGTGGAAAGCCTGAGGAAAAGGGGAAGCTAGGAAGAGGGTAACCTTGAGAGAGTACATGGGGCAGGAGGGAGAGTACATGATGCCAGGGAAGAAAAACAAAGGGGAGGCTGTGAGGATTAACCAATTTATGTTCACAGAGTTTTGAAGTGCCAAGTATTTCTCTTTGTAATAAAGCTCCATTGGGAAAAAAAATCAATGGGAATTTGCATATCAATATTGCAGTAACATGGTGCTATAGTAGAGAGAGAGAGAGATTGGGCAAATAAAGGTCAGGGCCAAATATTGCTGGTTTTTAACCTCCATATCTATTTAAAATAAAAACTGAAAAATGTCACAGTGTATGTTTGTCCTTGATTTCCTTCCAATAGAATGTTAACTGATGTGTTCACATGTTTTGATGTGTGATTTACAATCTCTAACTCAAGGGGCAATTGTAACCAGTCTAGTAATCAGAAGGCTGAGCCTCACTACAATGGGATGTCAACTGTCCTGAATATTGTACTCTAAAAATTATGGCTTTCTAAATGTGTGGGTGAAAATATTAAGCAGCGATAATCAACAGTACAGCTGATGGGGGAGGGGTGGCAGGGAAATGGCATTCTGAAAATAGCTAGTGCATCTGCTTGGTGACTATTTTTTCTTCCAACTGGAAATATTCTCCAGTGTTTCCAAGGAAAAATATAGGAAAAAAAAACAAATGTACCAGCCTTCACAAAGAACTCATTGTCTAGAATTTTTAAAAATCTGTTTTTAGGTGGTACCTAGAAAAAAGAATGAATATCCGCAACTAGGGGTTTTTTTGGCTTTTTTTTAAATCTATTTCTTCTCATCAATACTTTAAAAATTGCTTTGCAAAACCATAAATGGCCTGAAGATTTGTGAATTGTAGTTTCATCCCAATACAACCTACAGTGGCTCACTTATGACCTCTGAAAACTGAGGTTATAATGAAAAACAGTGAAAGCCTCTAAACTATTGCAGCACTATCCTGTGCTACTGGACTATCACCTGCACACTTTGTTTGATCTAGTTTTCCATTGTGACTTCATTTTGTGCAAGAGATACTTATCTGGGAATATTTTTAGAAATAAAAATTGTTCTATTTTTCACGTGCACAGACTTCCATGCTGTTAAATGAGTTGCTGTAAAGGGCTGTGTGCGAGAGAGAAAAATAATCATGAACTTATGCTATTACTTTCTATTTCTGTTTATAGAGGGTGATTTGATAAGTAGATTTCAGAGTCTGCTATGGATCATTTGTATTCACTCCAAGAGGAGTTCAGAAGAAATTAATGAGACGTTTGGTGTGAAAACTTTTGAAAAAGGTGAGTAGAGCAGATAACCACAACTTTCTAATGAAGAAATCTGGTGGTTGCTGACACAGCAGCTGTATTGCTATTTTTTGTTAAGCAATTATCAGCTTTAATTAATTTTGATAACAAGATGCTGCAAAGATGCATACCTGAGTTATCTTTTTAATGTGGAACAAATATGTACGTTTGTCTCATAAGCACGAATGTATAGGCTCTCGTCCTATATTATGTAGCATTCAGGCACTTCTCCACAGAGCCCCAATTATTTCAGTGAGACTCTGTGCAAGTTCAGCACTCCACTCACACATTACAGTTCAGGATTGGGGGCCATACGTCTTGCCCAAGGGGGAATTTTGGGCCAGATTTTCAGAGGTACTGAGTGCCTAAAGTTGAGATGCCTTAAGAGTCATGCGCCTGACTCCTATTGGCTTCCATAGGAGTTTGGCACCTAACCTGCTTAGGCACTTCAGAAAATCCCTCTAGGTGCCTACCTGCATCTATAGGTGTTTAAATAGCTTTGGAAACCTGACCCCTCCCAATTAACATCTTTTGCTGACGATGACACTGCTGAAGTCAAGCCCCATCCTCAAACAGGCAACAAGAGAATTTCTACCTATGGGAGACAAAACAAATAATACCAGTTGTCCCCTATCCAATTTCCACAGGTCTGCTTCCCATCTCCCATTTTCTCATTTGCAGAAAAACACAGGTGCTTGGTTTTTAAAGGAACACAGGGCTAGATTCCCCAAGGAACTCTGACTTGGTGAGTGTGACCACACCTAACTTCTAGGCGCCTAGAGGGAAAAAAAACACTGGGATTCACAAAGTTTGATTAGGTGCCTAGGCCCCTTGTGCAACAAGTGGGGAGAAGAGAGAGGTACCTCAGAATGGGATCCAGAAAAGCCAGCATTCTAGGCAGCTCCTCACCTAAGCTAGCATATAGTAGGTGCCAAAGCAAGGGGTGTGACCTAAGCCCCCGGGCCCCTCAGGGAGCTGGATGCCTACATCGAAACTGTAGGGTGGTGCCTCTCTCTTGCTTGGGGTTCTCAGCTGCAAACCCTCTCTTAGGGTTAGGTGCCTATCTGTGCTGTTTTTTGTATTGGAGCCAGGGCACTGGATGCTTCTCAACAGCTGGCTATAGAGTCATCCTCATGATTGCGCTTGGTCTCTCTGGCCCAATGACTCTTTCGTTATTTATCCACAGTGGAACACTTTCAACAGGAGAGACTGAGGGACCCCACATGAGAATATTCTCTAACCTAGTGATTAGGGTACTCATCTGAGAGGTGGTGGCTGAACCTATGGCGGCCTGATCTAGTAGGTGAGTTCTGAGCGTGCTTGCCAGATTGGGCCCTGCAGGAGAGTTAGGTGGAGGAACATCTATCTTCCTCCCGTTTGTGAATTGCCTGGGTTTGTGTGTACAGACTCCTGGCATGGGGCTGCAGTGTGTATGTGCACAGGGAATTTTTACTGCAAAAAAAAGTTGCTGAGTGAGTTTAGGCATCTACAGCATTACTGAGCAGGGATTTTGTAAATCCCATTGGGGCCTAATTATGGGACTTAGGGGCCTAACTGCCACTTGAGACATCTAAGACCTTTTGTGAATCTAGCCCACAGTCCCTTAAAAAAAAAAAACACTTCTTTCTGAAAATGTATTACCTACTGTTGTTGAAAGTGACATTAAGATTATTACCAAAGCAACAGAGGAAACGTATTTCTTTTTTCCAGTTTACATTGTGCATTTGATAGTGCTTTTTATATAATCAAGTTCTCCATTTCCCCTTATGGTCAGTCACTTTCCTTTATTGTTTGTTTCAATCTTTTATACAGCAACAAAGGGGGGAAATAACATTTTCTTGTTTATTGTAAAACCAGAAAAATAGGCTGGGTCAGGGGCAGGTATGACCTGAAACCCAGATCTGTGTTTAACTCCTAAACTGAGATTTCTAACTTCACAGTATTTCTTAAAGAGCTCAGTTAACAATCTCTAGGGAGAGGGTATAATGGCTTTATTAACACAATATTGCCCATATTTGCCCTCAGCTATTTTTCTTTCCTTCATTTCTCATTTTATGTTCCTTTACTCTTATATTTCTCCCTTGCTTCCTTCAATACCATTGTTAATTTTTACATTTCTTCAGCTCATCCCCTTCCCTTTGTACCGACCTCTCTTCTCTTTACAGAAGCAATAAAAACAGATGCACAGCAAACGGATACATGATACTTGAAAGACCCCAGAACCTTAATGAAGAAACACCATGCTGACTATTCAGCTCCCCCTTTGCAGTCCCCGTTATTGGTAACGGGCATAAGTAAAGGGTCTGTGAGGATCTGTACATGTGTACAGTTTCTTAAAATATTTGGTGGAAGCCAGGTAGGGTGGCCCTAGGGGAAGGATGTGGGCAGAAGCTCTCCACCATGGCAGAGTATTTTTAAGGATAACTGTTTTCTGTTATTCTAATAAAGTTCCTTCTTCGGTGTTAGAAGAACTCTTTTTGTGATTCTTTACCACTGTCACATGACAGGCAACCTTGAAATTTACAGATATAGGACATGAAAAATGAGAAATAAAAGATGTTATATCGTGTGTAAGTGTGAGAGTAAATTACTCAGGCTTCATACTGCCTGGTACACAATTAGCATAAATGTTTAACGCTCCCCCTCCCCAAAAAGAAGTTCATCACTGAGAGCCTTTCACTTACACACTCAAACAGCACCTTGTGAAAGGGTCAGCTTGCTCAGAGTAAGCCAATCAGAGGGTAGCTCCCTCCTTAGATCTGCTACAGGGACAACCAGCTCCTGGTTTGTTTCAACAATCCTCTCCCAGCTGCTTACTCTCTCTAACCTCTCCCTGCAGAGATAAATTCATCTTCAGCAGGATACAGATTGCAGAGCCGCAACACCAGTGATCACCTTGTTCCTCCTTTCCCCTGTTTAGTGGTAGCACAAGCCCTATCATAGTAGACAACTATTTTTTTCTGTACTGCCATCTTCCAATAAACCTTTTAACGATGCTGGTTTTAAATCCAAATCTAAATCAGGAAATAATTTTGGGCAATAGACAGACATTTGATTACAACAAACAAACAAATGAACATTAACTTGGCTCCTGGGCTGTGGGAGGAAGGCAAATAAAAGCAATACTCCCAGCATGAAGTCAGACTATTGAATTCACTGCCATCAGATAGGAGTAGTATTGACTAGTTTTAGGACCAGTGATATCTATGGTTATACAAGCAGACATAACAGTGATCAGATCTCAAGCTTCGGGGGAGGGGGACAAAGCTAGTCAGGAAAGAATTGACTGCATATTACATTGTATTCCACAACTGACTAGGTGCACCAGGAGTTTTCAGAGGTGTTATCAAGTGGCCCCTACCAGAGGCACTGTACTGCTCTCAATTAGAGCCACATGGAAGTAGAAATTTCTGTTCACTAAGAATTTTGAGATTTCATCATTTATCTTTGTTCCAACCGGAAACAAAACCCATTTTTTCGGTGAAATGAAATTTCAGTGAGATCAATACGATTTTACAAAGTGTTTCAACTTCCATGGACCTGCATTCTCTGACAAAAAGTGGTTCTATCAACATTTTTCCAGCCATTTCTACTCTCAATTTACTGTCATCTAATCCAATAAAGCAAATCCAATGATCTTCAGAGTGGCAGGCAGCCCTTCATCTCTTAATGCTCATCTGGCAAGAGAAATGGCATAAAAATGTCTATCATGTTTTTTTTTTTAATGTGTGGCTGTATCAGTAGGTAAGGGCTTTGCTTTTATAATTACTATTAATGATGACAGAGGAATATCTAACTAACTAACTAGCTAACTCCCAGACTTCAGTCCAAAACTTGTTTACTGTGGAACATTCATAGAGGGGGGAGGGAGGGACCTTTATCTTTTTGACATAAAGACAGATTTTCGATTGCAATAATCCAAATCAATGCAGTCTGGCTGGAATTTGCAAAACATATTACAGGGCATATTCTGTGGTGCTGTAGGCAGGAGCAGGGAGCATAGTTGCAATCAGTGACTTTGTAAGGGACAGAATGTCACCCTGGCTGTGCTGTTTCACAGGAGAGCTAGGGCGGCACAAGGAATCCCATTACCCTCCTGTGTGGACTACCTGCGTTGCAGAGGCAGAGTTGCCTCTATGCGGCTGCTCCTGCCACTGCTGGGCAGTGGGAAATTGGTGGAACTTGTGCAGTGAGTGAGTAATCTAGGGTGACCACCTTTTCAATAGGCAAAAACAGAACAGATGCAGGAGCCCTACCTCTCTGTAGCCCTGCCCCTCCTCTTCCCCCAAGGCCCCAGCCCCTGGCCAGTCCAGAAGCTGGAGCAGGGCTGTGGTAAGAGCATCCCAGGGCGCCTGGGCCACTGTGGGAAGCCCTGGACCCTCCAGCTGCCCAAGAGGAGCCCCCGGCCTATGTCCCTGCCCACCTCAGCCCTCGCAGCAGGAAGTGGATGGCACCACCGCACTTCTTGGGCAGGCGCAGAATGGTGCTGCTGGGAATCCAGGACAAATGCTGTCCCAGAGTCATTGAGTCTGGGACTGGGACTTGAACTCTGCATTTCAGGCCTGTCAAGCCCAATTCAGGATGGGTGGTCACTCTAGTCCTGTATAGGGGTGGAGCAGATTATCTCCTCATGCAGGACTGGAGGGAAGCAGGGTCTACAGTGTGTCTGAGTCAACATCTGGTCACTAGTCTGCTCCTAGGAAAGCACAACTACAGGCTGTTCCTTACTTGGGGCTTGCAGCAAAGCCACAGTTGAGCCCTGAGTAATAATTGAAAGTGATGCAGATAGCCTGTACTACTTCAGAATGCAGTAAGATCTGCAGTATTAACTCTTTAGGTGCTTTCCAGCACATCTTCCCATTGGTAATACTGGCCAGCTAACAAACTTTAGTGGAGGGCAAGCTAGGCTTCCTGAACCTCACCAACTATTGGGAGGATTCTTCTGCCACAGTCTGCCAGTTCTGTACTATGACTCCCTTCTTTGAATTCAGGCTTAGGCCTTCTCTTTGACCTTCAGTTAAGTGTCCTTCCTCCTCTTTGACTTTAGACTTTAACCCTTTTCCTCTGTCTTTGACTTTCCAAATTCTCTAGCTCAGTGCTAATTTACAAGGAAATGTTTCATGACTGTGCACTTACGTAGCACCTTACATTTGCAAATATTAGCTATTTAAGCCTCAGGACAGTAGTGTGAGATAGGTTAAGACTGCTCTTATGTGATGGGTGACATGTGGCAAAGTTCTGCAAGAGGTCACACTTCCAGTCTGCCTGAGCCTGAAAGATGAGTCATGTTAATAGACCTCTCTTGAGAGAGATGGAAATTAGTTATCCCCCCTGTGCCAAAAGAAACCAAAACACACTTAAAAATTCTCCCTCTGGTCAAATGTATTTACTATATTATTTTATATGGTTTGTAGTGCTGTTCTGTCTGTAATCTCCTTTCTGCTGCAAGATCTTCAGGGCAGTGAGATGTGTTTGTGAAAGCTGTGCTGGAGTTGCTGTAAGCCTAGTGTGTAGACAGGCTGGAAAGAATGCAGATGGGAATGCAACGCATGCCCTCAAGAGGGCCCAGAGAGCAAGGCTATTGAAGGTCTTTCCTGGTGTGTTACTCTCTCCTCCTGTTGAGGGGCACTGCACTTCTAGAAGTGATTTTAGTTCTTTGGCTTCTTTCTGCTAATCACTTATGTATTCCTCTGTCCCAGGGCAGGGCTTCTTTGCAGCTTCCAAGCAGTCACTGCCATGCCTTGTCTCCTTTAAGAAGGTTCATTCTCTTAACACAGGCAAGTAAAGCAACAGAAAACAGTCTTAACTCACTCCTTTCTTTTAGGCTTCAGGGTCATCCCACCCAGCAGTGTCTGGGGCTCTCAGAGAAGCTCCTGGAAGCTACCTAATTCTATTCAGCTCTTCTCCCGTCCAAGAGCACTAGCCCTAGAGCTGTATTACTAAGCACCTGGTCCCTTGCTCCAGGGACCCACTGCAGGAGTTATTAGCACAAGGGCTTCCCTTCTTCGGGTATTGCCTTTCCCAATCACTCCTTTCCACCACTTATTTCCTGGCTATGGCAGCCCTTTATAGAGCCAGTGTAGCTCAGGCCCCTTTAATTGGCTGCACCTGCTTGGACACAGGGGAGATGGGCCTAGTTCTACTCACAGGGATTGGCTACCTTGTGACATACCCATTCAGTTTATTTTGAGGGGAAAAAGAAGAAGCCTACAAAAGAGTGGTTGTCTCTACCAATGGAACTCCACAAGGGAGCATTATCAGCCTTCCTTTGTTTTCCATTATGATAAATGACCTTCCACATAGTGTGCAGATGACAATAAGTATTTTTTTTTCAGATGACTGTACTATATAGACTAAATATGAAAGACAATGTAGCCATGGAAAAGAAATGAGGCACTTGATAGAATTTCCAAGGAGGAAAGTGATTGGGAATTTAAATTCACACTTACAAAGGGAATGCTTTGCACCAGGAAGAAAGTTAGCCAAGAATAGGACATT
Source organism: Dermochelys coriacea (assembly GCF_009764565.3). NCBI lineage: Eukaryota > Metazoa > Chordata > Testudines > Dermochelyidae > Dermochelys > Dermochelys coriacea. The sequence goes on from NC_050068.2 coordinate 333,636,981, forward strand.
TCTTTATGGTGAAAAAATTCAGATAGTTCAAAACTCTGTGCTCGTAGAAGTAGTGTTTGATATTTAATTAGCTTGAAAAAGGTCAGAGCATACAAAAGTAGGATGAACTTACTTAAAAGTACAGCTGGAAACAAAGGGGGTACAGACAAGAAAGTGATGATGATTATGTATAGAGCATTGAGAAGACCATTTTTAGACTATGGATGCCAAGCTTTTGGTTAGCCCTCAAAAACAACTCTTAGAAACCTGAAATTGCTCCAGGCCCCAGCTCTGCAACGGGCATGTGGCTCAATGATAAAAGTACCAATATGTGTGCTGCAAATAGCCACTGGAGAAGCACCTATGAATAAGAATGAAACTGTTGGATCTAAGCTTTTGGGCAAAGGTAAAAGGGAAATAATGAAATAGAAGTGTGTAGATTTATGAGGATTGCTGGGAGTTTAGCAGACAAAATGATATGATTGTAACAGACTTCCTCATACTATAAGGTCAGAAAATGGGTAAAAATGATGTCAGAGAAAAACAAAGAACTTTTAGAAAAAAATTGTAGTAACCGAAAGCAAAGAGAAAGACAGTAACTCTCCCCCACTTCTTTAAAAAAATATTCCAAATCCACAAGGGAATCAAACTACACATTATGACCAAAGCAATTTCTAAATTTATGTATGAAAAAATGGGGCCAGCTTTGCCTAATCTACACAGATGGATCAAATGATGACAACATGGGTAGAGTGCGAACAGCCTTCTGTGTTCCTAGTCTTGGAATTCAGAACTCTAAAAGGCTATTGAGTAATGTGACCGTTCTGACAGCTGAACTAATGGGGATAATGTTGGCACTAACCTGGATAAGAAATGCATGACCAGCTGCAGCTGTAATTTTATCTGATTACTTGTCAGGCATAATGACAATCAGAGCAGAGAGTTTGGAAAGCAGAAGTGACAGAATAAGTGAAATAATGTTCCTAACTATGGAAATAATGCAAGCAGATCTCTGTAACAATAGCATGGATTCCAGCACATATTGGAATACCTGGAAGTGAAATGGCTGACAAAGCAGCAAAACATGCTCTAAAAATGAGGAGATGGATATTAAGATACCCTTAATTAGACAAGAATTTGAAGTGTGGTCATGAAGGAACTTGCGAAGGATTGGCAAAAAACCATGGAGTAAGGAAACAAAAAGGATGAAAATGTTATGATGCATGCTAAATAAATCAAAGATAATACTTTACAGTCATGGTAGACAAAGTGAAATCGTCATTTTTAGGGTGTTAACTGGTCAGTGTGCCTTAAATTATATGGTAAAATTATTAAAAAGACAAAGACAGGCGGTGTAATATGTACAAAACCAAAGAAACAGTTGATCATTTTATGCGGAATTGTGGGAAATATCCTAAGGAAAGAGGGATTTTTTAAAATAAAAAATTGAGTCAGCTTGGAATCAAAAGAACTACTGAGAATATCAGGGATATTCAATAGTATATATATATATAAAAAAGCATTGTTGCATTTCCTTAATGATACTAGACTGAGTGAAAGGATATTGAAAAACATGCCTGAAAATGAATGAGAAGAGTGGCTCGTATGAGGAGGTTGCTGCACCAAAAACAAAGACAAAGGTGTGGTCTCCACATTGAACTGCTAGGCTGAGGAGAAAAAGAGCATTGGGGAAGGTGGGCAAATGTAATCCTTACCTCTGTACTGAGAAGTGGGCTGATTACTACTAGTTTTCTGGTGCCTTCTACTTCATGTAGAGTGGAGTAATACAATTTCTCACTCATGTGAGCAATGTTCTTTTCATAAGTTGACTACAGCATGCCCTTCCTGGCACTCATAACACTGCCTCCTGCTGGCAGGAAAGGAGACTGAATGACATTGGGTTGCATTTGTCAAAGGGTAAACACTGATATTTTATTTATATACACATACACACACACGGCATTCCCATTTTTTGAAATTATAAAAAAGCCTTGTTTAGAGTGGGGGGGTTATTTTATTTGTTGGTATCTGTTTATTTTATGCTGGGAAAGGGAATTATATTTAAAATTTTGTGAGAAGCTAAATTATACCAGGATGCTCAGATAATTTAGTTTAACAATTAAACTGTGAAAGAGTCAGAGAAATGTAGAACCTCCAGAAGTCATCTAGTCCATGTTTCCATGCTGAAACAGGATTATGCATACATCCACCATCCCCAGCAGGTGTTTGTCTAACCTGTTCTGATGGGGATTCCCCAAACTCCCTTGATAATCTATTTCAGTACTTAACTATCCTTATAGCTAGAAAGTTTTTTCCTAATTCTAACCTAAATCATCCTTTCTGCAAACTAAGCCAATTACTTCTTGTCCTACCTTCAGTGGACATTGAGAACAATTGATCACTGTCCTCTTTATAACAACCCTTAACACATTTGAAGACTTGTCAGATCGCCCCCCCCCCCCCCCCCGCAGCCTTCTCTTCTCTAGGCTAAACATGGCCAACTCTTTCAACCTTTCTAAACCGCTTAGCATTTTTATTGCTCTCCTCTGGACTGTCTCCCTCACCTTAAAGTGTGGTGCCAAAAACTGGACACATACTCCAGCTGAGGCCTCAGTAGTGCTGAGCAGAGAGGAACAATTATCTCCCACATCCTACATTCACCTTTCCTGTTAATATAACCCAGAATGACATGGATTAGGACACGGATTGAAAACACTGTTGATTTCTATTAATTTTGTGATCCACCCCAGATATATTGCTGCCTGGCCAGTTATTCCCCCTTCTGTATTTGTGCATTTGATTTTTCCTTCCTAAGTGTAGTACTTTGACCTTGTCTTTATTGACTTTAATCTTTGGGGCTATTTATGCTTTGAATAAAAAAAGCAAGTTGTTCTAGCACTACTTTACTTAGAACTAGATAAGTTCATGGAGGATAGGTCCATCAATGGCTATTAGCCAGGATGGGCAGGGATGGTGTCCCTAGACTCCATTTTACAAAAGTTGGGAATGGGCGACAGGGGATGGATCACTTGATGATTACCTATTTGGTTCATTCCCTCTGGGGCACCTGGCACTGGCCACTGTTGGAAAACAGGATAGTGGGCTAGATGGACCTTCGGTGTGACCAAGTATGGCCGTTCTTATGTTCTTATTGTAAGCTCTTTGGGGCAGAGACAATGTTTTTGTTCTGTACTTGTACAGCACCTAGCACAATGCGGTCCTGGTCCCTGACTGGGGCTGCTAGGCACTACCACCGTACAGAATAGCAGCAGGGACTACCAGATGTTAGTAGGTATTAAAAAAACAGAAAAAAAATGTTATAGAAAACCAGCACATATGGGGATAACGGCACAAGTCTATTTACAGAAGGACAGTTTTCTATAAATAGGGAATTTTGTTCATAGTGCTGAAAGTGTTTGTTACCTGATTTCACTTTTACAAAAGTAAGGGCCTAATCCTGAAGTCTTTACTAAGGCAAAACTCCCACTGAAGTCAAGGGCAAGGCAACTCACATAGTTGCCTAAGCAACAGCTGAGGCCCTGATTCTGGCCTCTAGTCTGCTCTGGTGGCACAAAGCAGGAAAACAGCCAATTTAACCAGCTATCCCAGAGTATGCCTGTGTAGCAAGTACATCAGAACCTTTGTAGAAGTGGGACGGGGGAAAGGCCAAAGTGCCCCCTCCCTCTCTCGGCTGGCTGCTCCGGCAGTGAGCCAGCTGCCCTCTCTTCTGGTTCTACAGCAGCCCCTGGTGGATGAAATGTGTAGTAGCAGCACCTCCCCTGCAGAATCTATTATTCTGCGATGTGAAAAAAAATCTGCAGGCAACATGAATTCTGCATTTGTTTCTTTTATTGGGTGTGGGATGGGGGGGAAGCATGGTTCTGGTGCCAGTGCTGTGAGGGGCAGTTCCCAGGGGATGCAGACCAGGCATTTTGCATCTAAAGCATCCCCCCTCTTGGCTATCAGCCCAAGAAATGGGTGGCTTTTCCTCACAGGGAGTGGTGCTTGTTCTGCACAGGTGGGAAGCTTTGACCAGTATTCCTGTGTGATAGGAGGAAAGTCACTCAAACCAAAACTTTTCAGAGATGGTCATTAATTTTGTGTCCCTCCTATTTTTGGTGCCTGACTTAAGACTCTGGGGTCTGATTTGCAGAAGGGCTGAGTACTCACAGCTGACAAAAATCAATGGGTGCCATGGTTTGACCATGAAGTGCTATGTAACACGAAGTACATCAGAAAGTCAGGTTGTAAGCAACTTAGATTGGGCACCCAACATTAGTAGATATGGTTTCTCTGTGCCTCAGTTCCCAATCTGCAAAACAGGGTTAATACCTCTCCCTCACCTCTTAGGAGTGTCATGAAGATAAATTAATACCTGTGAAGAACTCATAAAATTTATAATTCTGTCCTGAGAGCAAGATTTGAACAGAGTGCAATTGATAAGACATGGAGCCACATATTGAACAAGGAGAATAAGACAATATTGAAGAGATGCTCATTAAGTAAGGACTATCCATTCTGTGCACTGAATGAAGCAGGTTCTGTAGAGAAAGTTATATGGGATCATGTAATTAAAGACTCACAATGCATACACACAAGGAGCTGAATTAAGGTTACATGGACAGCTTTAAGTCTGGCATTTCTTAACTTCCAAGTGCTTGATTCTGCAACCTTAATAATGTTATTTTAATATAGTTTGTGTGTGCAGAATAAATTTAGTTTCCCAGACTAGCTGTATTTGGCATGAACTCCATCACCTGTGTTAAAGGAAACAGTTCAATAGGTCCCTGACCTAGACCTGGTTTGTGTTGCTGTCTCTCTTTAAGGTGACCTGCGCTACTCTCAGTCCTCACAGTTGATGACAAGATGAAGAAAGAGCTTGTCCTCTTACTTCTTGTCAGCCTAATTGCTTACTTTGTCATGTTGAACTTGAAAGATGTCCCCTACCCTGTTTGACTATTTCCCAGAAATTTTGTTTGTAGACTGTCACCATTAACTTTGTAGCATAGGAAAAGTACCTTATTGGCTGTTGCTGCTGGATTTGCCTAGGCTAGGCCATTCCCCCTACAGCTGCCTCTATTGCGGGAGATAGAAATACCATAAGATGGAGACAACTGTGAACTGCACCCTTTTACCCAAGGCCACTCCTTTTCTCTTCCCACTCTTAGATCTTACAGCCACATTTGGCTATGTTCCAAACTAAAATTCATAGAGAACTAATCTCTGAAGCGTTAGATACATGCTGATGTATTAGGATCCTTTAACTGTAAAGTCGGGCAATACATTACTTAAGTATAGAATATTTCCTAAAGTCCCCTGCAAGGTCCTTCATCAGTACATCCAAAATCCTGAAGCAATGCACTTGTGTCAAAGCTTCCCTATCCATTATAATATCACCCCAGAAGATGGTGTTGTGACTTTATTGGCTTACGTGTCCTGAGAGTGCAGCAGTGGTTTAAACAAACATGACTCTTCCTACACAGTCCTGTGGGCTATTTTTTTGACAGTAAATTAAAAAAAAAAACAACAACAACCCACACCTTCACATTCTTCTCCACATCTCTGATAATCCTTACACCTCTCTAAACTCTGTTCACATAGCCATAGAATGCTATCTTAAATCTGAAGTGCATTGTTACACCTGTTGAAATAAAGTACTCTTCTGCTTATCTGACATAACCTTGTTACAAGCCTTTAAAAAGTGATCTCAGCAGCACCCATCTCCCCCTTGTGGCTCATCAGGGCACAACTCACTCTGCTGGCATCTGCTGGTCAGGTGTCATCCCTCAAAGATCCAGTGCTGTGGTGCTTTAGCTCTCCAGCTACGGCACACACTTGAGTCCTGCCCCTTCTGGGGTGATAGAGTCCAAAACAAAAGGAAACTGGTAAACTGAAAACAGAGTCACCCCCAGATTAATTGATGGGATCCCATCTTTCTGCTCCAGGCTAGTGATCACAGAGCTAATCCCTTCACCTCAGTCTTTCTGTGCCCCGTCACCCCAGCCACCAAATGGCTCATTCACACAGCAAGCTTCTTCAGGCTCTTGACTGGAACCAGTCTTCCCTCCTCAAGGACATAATAGAGCCCTGCTTTACTTCCTTGGTCAGACCCAAACTGGGTAAGGTCTCCCTTTAACTCTCCTCTCCATGCCTGACATTGGCTGCAGGTGTAGCAGGGCAAGGTCAGGTGGGCCCATAGGCTCTTCTTAACACTCTTCTTGCCACTGTGTAGCCCACAGCCTCATTAATCCCCATCTCGCCAGTGGGTAGCCTATCTATCCCATATCAAGGCTATGTGACAATTAGAAAAATGCAGCCAAATTATATCTAGATCACTGGCATCCTGTGTTACACTAAGTTGCTTAATGCAGAAGGGGAAATATCATTAAACATAAACCCTCTTCACAAATGTTATCCGGTCATCAATGATTTCATGCAATATCACCTTCCTTTCTTTTTTATTTCTATATATCTACTATTTGGGCATTGTTGTTTATACTACTTTGTGTTGACTTATTTCTCCACCATATGTTTCTTTAATAGTTCTAGATTTGAATATAGCATGTCTTTTGTACCTACACTTTTCATTCTTCTTGAGATTCAGCTATTTGGAATTCAGAAAAATCAGGATTTACCTGTGTCTCTGTTTGTATTTCTTTACATAAAAGCTACAGACTTATGTAAAAGGAGGGGGGGGAAATGGCCTCCTCCAATAAAAGTGTTATTAAAACAGTATTAAGGTATACAACAAGAAGTGCGTCTGTGTCGTGCAGGGGAGGAGGTGAGAGAAATTTCTGTCAAATGCCCTTTTCAATCTCCAAAGAATCTGAGATTCCTTTTGAAGCTCTCCCTGCCAACTGACAGTTGTTATACATTTTCGGAAGAAATTCAAATAAATGAACTGCAGATGTCCATAGCAGGAGGAAGAAGAATTGCCTGGCAGATCTGCACATATTTATTTCTGAAAAGATGCTTTTCTCTGAAAAGTAACATCACTCTTGCAATGATTGCAGATGCTGCCATAATTTCTGTACGATGGTGGTTTCTTTGAAACCGTGGAGCATTCCCTAGTATTAGCACTTCACGTGTGATGTGTCAGCTACCTACTGCAATGGCAGAAGGGTCTTTTGTACCCTGAAAATATATAACTGATGATCACTGGTGTTTTTCCATCATCCACTTCCACACATCTGCTGCATTTGCAAAGTGACGCACCAGAAAGAGTCATAGTTCGGCACAAATGGGTGCTCTTAACCTTATTCATCTTCTGTCATACAAATGTCTTTTCACTGACGTCTGTTTCAGGAGCACATAAATCCTGCCCCTTGGTAGATTAATGCACTGTGCAAATTGTATTTGACCCTTGCTGGGGTCCATGGGAGGAAGGAAGATGGAACTAAGGAAAAGGAAGGGCTCCTTTCTCCCTGCACTGTTGCAGAGCAGCTGAGGCACTGTAAGGGGAAGGCCGCACTTTCTTAAAGATTGGTGCAAACTGCACATCTTGTGCAAGCGGGAGCTTGGAGAGAATTAATGCAATGGTCCATGAGACACAATCCCCCACCGAGTCCATCCCCCCAACATCAGTGCGGCACAATCTAGTTTACTTTGTACAGCTTTCTCTAATATGGAATTTGTGGGGAACTGGTTGTCAGGAAAGGGATTTACATAGATCTGCTCTTGGGGTGAAAACACCTATGGTTTTTATAGCTTCTAGCACAGATTATGTAGCTCTCTTATGTTTTAAGACATAGAACAGAACCCATTGTCTTGATTCTTAGTCCCTTGTTTAGACACTGAGCAGTCTGAATAATGCATGTTAGGAGTACAGAATAACTTGTCTATAAGGAACCTGGATAGAGTGAAATTCCATCTGTGGTCAAGAAGGGTGCAGTTTAATGGACCTTCATTTCTCTTATCATGAAACTAGACTCCAGTGTAAGCAGGGTCCTCTTGGATAATCCCCAGGATTTTTTCACCTCTCTGGTAGGTGAGAAGTGCCGCATGTCAAGTGGATTATCTTCTCCCTGCCCTCTTTCATTTGACCATATCAGAGGGAGAGGAACAGCAGGTGCTGCTGTATTTATGCACAAAGACCTGGTGGGAATCCACCTAATGAAGTAAATGGAGCCAGTAACGGAGGAGGCAATAGGGGGCCAAAAGGGGCAGTCGCCCCCCCACCCCCCATTTTAGCCCTTTAGGTTTATGTACGATGCCTTTTCAAGCATATTTTTCAACCCTCATCCCCCTATCACTTCACTATCCTACTGGTGCTCCTCGCAAAGTGAATGCAGAAGCCAGGCATCCTAAACTCCTGGTCCCCAGTTGAAATGTTTGTGTAACTCACCTCAACACTATGGTGGCTCTTTGTCTCCTTCTAGTGGCTAGGCCACATATAAAGGTGTATGAGTGTGATGCTGCCTCTGAGCTCAGTAGAGCTAGTCCTTTAGCTCAGGCAGTAGATACTCATATTTTTATATCCAGAGACCCTGAATTCAGTCTGCAAAGATAACCCAACCAGAACCACCACTGCCTATACATATTTTACCTCTCACGGTTGCTGGTGATCCACAAGCTGCGGGGACCATAGAGAGGATCAGTGTCCCAAGTTAGCAAAGAAGGAAGTGGGAGGTGGGTGCATCTGGATATAGGAAGTCTGAATTTATAATGTCTCAATATAGGTAGTTCCCACTGTATATGTGTAAAATTAACAAAGAGGCTGAAAACCTCATAGCCCTGAAGATAGGGAAAAAAACAATAGAAACTAAGCGTCAGGACCTCCAAGGACATAATTAAACTACAGGAGGATGTGTTCAGTCCTTATTGAGTTACATCATGACCATTTTACCTCTCTTCTGTTCTGTCTCTTCCCCCCACTTCTGTCTGCTGGACCCTCAGCAATTGCATGTTGTTGAATTTAGATTAATTACATAGGGGCAAAGGCACATGGGTCAAATTCATTAGTGGATGCACTCTGCTAGTGTAAAGGGACCATGAAGGCCATTCATGAATTCCTTCAACATAGATGGGAATTCTTGCCTGGCACTAAAAGAAAAGGAGTACTTGTGGCACCTTAGAGACTAACAAATTAATTTTTTGTTTTGCCTGGCACTGAGTCCACACCGCCAGCCCTACACCATCCCCTGATGAGAGTAAAGGGATGCATCAATATGTTACTGGGGAGGGGGCCATGGTTGGGATGTTCTACAGGGAGCATTCTCACAGGGAGCATTCCAGTCAAGCACAAGTTAGGGCAGCCCTGGTGGCTGCTCTAACCTGCATTTGGAGCCAGCCTGCCCCAGGATAGGGGAAGCAGAAAGCCACCTTTTGTCTATACTCTACTCCCTCATCCCTATACGGAGCTCATCTCATGTGCAGATATGAACAAGTCCCATACCTCGCACATTGTGGGGATCTCAAAAATAAATTCGGAGAAGTAGAATTTCAATAAGGCTACAGCCACCATTACACTTTGTCTGACCTTTTTAATTTAAACTGATGTGAACTGGTTTGCTTCTTTATTATATTATTATTAATTATTATTGTAGTACTTAAAAGGCCCAGGCACAGGACTCCACTGTGCACGACCCCAGAACAAAAAGACAGACCCTGCCTCAAAGAAATCCCACTTTTAGTTGCAAAAGGCAGCTGTGAGTATAAACTCCATGCAGGCAAGAGGCCCCAATATTTATAAAGATATGATCACTGTTTGGAAAATTACAGGAGAATAAAAGATTTAAAGCCTCTTCTTGGCTACCAAATAGAAACAACTGCTTATGACATTTTGCTTCTGAGTAGACTCCTGGCCTGAGTTCTTCATTGTGCCCCCTTGTGGTTTGCACACCTGTATTGCAGTAGCAATAGCATTATAATTAAGGCCCTACTTGAACTGTGGGATGATTGTCAAAAAAATTCAGCTGAGTTGCGGACTAGCCATGGAAGATTGCAGAAAAGTAATAATGGACCTTATTATTTACAGTAATAAAGTCCATTATTACTTTTCCAGTTTTCCATGGGAGCACCCACTGTCCACTGCCTGGAGCGTAGAGCAGGGGCTCCTAGTGTTGGCCACCTGGGGCTGACAGCGGCCACTCAGGGCTGACAGCGAAGGCTCCCAGTGGGATGGCCATGGCTCTCATTGTCAGCCCTGTGCACGGCGGGGCTCCCACTGTCAAAATTGCAGTGGAAGCCTAATAGTGCAGAATCCACAATTTCTGCAAAATTGCAAGTTAAGTAAAGCCTTAATTATAATACACAATAGGGCTCTGATCTGGTAAACTCTTGAGTTGAACAGAACTATGCACATCCATGGAGTTATTCAGGTGTGTACATGTTTGCAGGATAATAGCTGCTAACATTGCTGCATGCATATTTCATCATCTTTAACTCTTGCAGGAAGTTAAGCTATTTTAAACTGGAAATTGTGACTTTTATGTAAAACAGAGAAGACAGACATGAGAAAGGATAGAGATTCTAAACAAGCTTGTTAAGTGGAAGAAGACCCAAACCAGAAATCCCGATCTACAATGCACTTGGACTCCATAAATAGACAGTAAAGGCTGGATTCTCTCTTGTTAAGATTGGGTTTGTGTGGGGGACATGAGGAATAGCCTGTGGGTTGGTCTGTCCTAGTCTTGCTCTCAGTAAAAGTTAGAGCAGCCCAGGGATTATAGTTGAGAACTGGCTGAGCTGTGCTTTTTCCCAACCCATCCCTAATACCAGCGTGGTGTGGGGTGGTTGGCAAACAAGCTCACTTTTTGCCAGTGGAGAGATCACCCAACCAGGCAGACACTTAGCTAGCCAGCTATGGCCATATTAGAGAAGAGAATTGGGTCTTAAGTCTGCAATGGGCTGATCCAAAACTTGGGAGCAGTATCCTCACAGGCTTGGGGAAAGTTTGGATCCAGAAGTTTACTTCTAACTTTAAGTAGGGCTTTTGTTTGGCTGGTTTTTAAGTAATCAGCATATGCTCACAGGAATATTGCAAAGCAACTTATAGTATGATTAACAGGAGTCATTTAGCTAACTCTTTATGTCCTGAGCTAAAAACATGTCCCTAAGAGGAGGTAATGTATGGAGTCTCCACTCCACATATCAACAGTGTGAAGGGGTCAGGCCTCTGCCCCCAGAGCCCTGGTTGGATAGGAAGCTGGCAGGAAATCCTACCCCTACTTCCAACTGCCATTTCTTCTCCACTTGTAGGGGGGCCTGGAGAACATTTGGGTCTGTGGTGTGTTTATATTATTAAGGTATGAGATATGTAGAAGGTAAAATATGTGGGTGGAAGTGAGATAGTGGTTTGAAACCTAAGAACTACATGAGGGTTCATAGGGTTGCTAGGAGTCCCAAAAATATTTATTCAAAACAGTGCAATGGAAGAAGGGAGTGTGGAGACTTGAGAGCTGGGGGTGGTTTGATCCAGGCTTGCTGTAGATGCCCACAAAGGTCTTGCTGGACTCCAGAGACAAGAGAGGGTAGAGGCCTGGGCTGCCAGAGTGGTACTGAGAACAGACATGGAGAACTTAAGTCTCCATGGCTTATGAAAAGGAAGCCTGCACTGGGATGTGAAGTAAGACTTTCCAGGGGTTGAAAAGGGTAGTAGGCTCTTCCAGCTGATCAGTACACTAATCCATTCAGAGGTTTTAACTGTAAATAATAAATTAGAAGTTCATTAGTTCAGTCTGGAGTGGCACTGTGGGTTTCTGCAGCAGAATTTGAAGAACACAGCTCAGACAGCTGCAGCGGCACAGGAGCTAGCAAACAGAGCTCTAAACAGGGGAGTTTGAGTGGGAGTTCTGTTGGAGAAGAAGGTAGTTGTACTTGGTTTTGTATTTTTAGTATTTGTGTGTGTAGGGGTTTTGTCCTGGGAGAGCAGCTGAGCCTGATTAGGGGGTGGGGCTTTGTGCTGAGAGAGCAGCTGAGCCCTGCCTAGGGGGCGGGGCTTCTGACTAGGGGCCCTATAAAGGTAGCCAGCCAGTCAGGCAGCGGCACAGACAGCTGCAGCAGCACAGGAGCTAGCAAACAGAGCTCTAAATAGGGGAGTTTGGATTGTGGTGCTTGTTTGGGGTTTGCTTTTGCTGGGGGGTTGTGGTCTTTTTGGTGTGGCTTGTGTTTCCCAGATTAACAGGACTTAGGTGGGAAGGAGATGACAGATACAGAGGCAGCTGTGGGAGTGACTCCTGCAGTGAAAGACACATTGAGGATGACTGGATGTGGAAGCTGTGGTATGTACATGATCCTGGAGGGGGGGAACCAGTAAGAGTTTTGTCTGCATGAAATGCCGTCTGATAGAGCTGATGGAGGAAAAGATCCGAGGCTTGGAGATGCAGGTGGAAAGTCTGGTTGAGTTTAGGAAGGGGTTTGAGCAGATGATGGAGCAAAGATATGAGGTATCTGAAGGGAAAAGCTCAGACTCGCAGATGGAAGCAGGGCTGGTGAATTTTGAGGGGAGACTGGATGAGGCAAGTGGTCAGTGGAAACATGTGACTCAAAGAACCAGGCAGAGAAAAAGACGGGCTAGTGAAGGAGAAATAGAGCTTAGTAACAGGTTTGCAGAGTTGGAAAATGAGGAAGGGGCTCAGCAGGTAGTCGCTGAAGGTGGAAGGGTCAGGAAGAAGAGAAGAGAGGCTAGCCCTATAGAAAAAGGGGAAGAGTCAAGGGAGACAACACCAAATATGAGCCCCAGGAGGATACAGGATGGGTTGAAGAGGATTGTAAGGGAAAATAGGAATGGAAAGAACTTGCAGCCAGAGGGAACAGGGGAGAGACTGGAGAATAGCACTGTTGCCAGGAAAAGGCAGGTCTATGTGATCGGGGACTCTTTATTGAGAAGAATAGACAGGCCTGTAACTAGAGCTGATCCTGAGAATAGAAGAGTGTGCTGTCTTCCGGGTGCTAAGATACGGGATGTAGACCTGAGGTTGAAAAGGATCCTCAAGGGAGCGGGAAAGAATCCCCTAATTATCCTTCATGTGGGAACAAATGATACAGCCAGATTCTCACTGGAAAGTATCAAGGGAGACTATGCTAGGCTGGGGAAGACACTTAAGAAAATTGAGGCTCAGGTGATCTTTAGCGGGATCCTTCCTGTTCCTAGAGAAGGGCAACAGAGGTCTGACAAGATTATGATTGTCAACAGATGGCTTAGGCAGTGGTGCTACAAGGAGGGCTTTGGGATGTATGGCCACTGGGAGGCATTCACGGACAGAGGTCAGTTCTCTCGGGATGGACTTCATCTGAGTAGGGAAGGAAATAGACTTCTAGGATCGAGGCTGGCACAACTGATAAAGAGAGCTTTAAACTAGGAATTGGGGGGAGATGGATGGGAGATGTCTAGAAAATCTCCACGCCAGATTTTAGCATTGAGAGGGAAGAAGATGAAGTAAGAAAGGATACAGCCATGGGTAGGAGAATGTATATAAGGAGCGAGGGCGGTGTGGATACTAGTCTAATAGGTTACACTGGCTGTAGAATGACTGTGCCTAATAGGGTACAAAATGTGAACGAGGCCAAACAGCAAAAATTAAGATGTTTGTACACCAATGCGAGGAGTCTAGGTAACAAAATGGAGGAACTAGAGCTACTGGTGCCGGAAGTGAAACCAGATATTATAGGGATAACAGAAACATGGTGGAATAGTAGTCATGACTGGACTACAGGTATTGAAGGGTATGTGCTGTTTAGGAAAGACAAAAACAAAGGTTAAGGGGGTGGAGTAGCATTGTATATCAATGATGAGTTAGAATGTAAAGAAATAAGAAGCGATGCAATGGATAAGACAGAGTCCGTCTGGGCAAAAATTACATTGGGGAAGAAAACTAGTAAAGCCTCTCCTACGATAGTGCTTGGGGTGTGCTATAGACCTCCGGGATCTAATTTGGTTATGGATAGAGCCCTTTTTAATGTCTTTAATAAAGTAAATACTAATGGAAACTGTGTGATCATGGGAGACTTTAACTTCCCAGATATAGACTGGAGGACCAGTGCTAGTAATAATAATAGGGCTCAGATTTTCCTAGATGCGATATCTGATAGATTCCTTCATCAAGTAGTTGCTGAACCGACTAGAGGCGATGCCATTTTAGATTTAATTTTGGTGAGTAGCGAGGACCTCATAGAAGAAATGGTTGTAGGGGACAATCTTGGCTCCAGTGATCATGAGCTAATTCAGTTCAAACTAAATGGAAGGATTAACAAAAATAAATCTGCAACTAGGGTTTTTGATTTCAAAAGGGCTGACTTTCAAAAATTAAGGAAATTAGTTAGGGAAGTGGATTGGACTGAAGAACTTATGGATCTAAAGGTAGAGGAGGCCTAAATCAAAGCTGCAGAAGCTATCGGAAGCCTGTATCCCAAGAAAGGGGAAAAAATTCATAGGAAGGAGTTGTAGACCAAGCTGGATGAGCAAGCATCTTAGAGAGGTGATTATGAAGAAGCAGAAAGCATACAGGGAGTGGAAGATGGGAGGGATCAGCAAGGAAAGCTACCTAATTGAGGTCAGAAGATGTAGGGATAAAGTGAGAGAGGCTAAAAGTCGAGTAGAGTTGGACCTTGCAAAGGGAATTAAAACCAATAGTAAAAGGTTCTATAGCCATATAAATAAGAAGAAAACTAAGAAAGAAGAAGTGGGGCCGCTTAACACTGAGGATGGAGCGGAGGTTAAAGATAATCTAGGCATGGCCCAATATCTAAACAAATACTTTGCCTCAGTCTTTAATAAGGCTAAAGAGGATCTTGGGGATAATGGTAGCATGACAAATGGGAAGGAGGATATAGAGGTAGATATTACCATATCAGAGGTAGAAGCGAAACTGAAACAGCTTAATGGGACTAAATCGGGGGGCCCAGATAATCTTCATCCAAGAATATTAAAGGAATTGGCACCTGAAATTGCAAGCCCATTAACAAGAATTTTTAATGAATCTGTAAACTCAGGAATAGTACCGAATGATTGGAGAATTGCTAATATAGTTCCTATTTTTAAGAAAGGGGAAAAAAAGTGATCCGGGTAACTACAGGCCAGTTAGTTTGACATCTGTAGTATGCAAGGTCCTGGAAAAAATTTTGAAGGAAAAATTAGTTAAGGACATTGAAGTCAATGGTAAATGGGACAAAATACAACATGGTTTTACAAAAGGTAGATCGTGCCAAACCAACCTAATCTCCTTTTTTGAAAAAGTAACAGATTTTTTAGATAAAGGAAATGCAGTGGATCTAATTTACCTAGATTTCAGTAAGGCATTTGATACCGTGCCACATGGGGAATTATTAGTTAAATTGGAGAAGATGGGGATCAATATGAACATCAAAAGGTGGATAAGGAATTGGTTAAAGGGGAGACTGCAACGGGTCCTACTGAAAGGCGAATTGTCAGGTTGGAGGGAGGTTACCAGTGGAGTTCCTCAGGGATCGGTTTTGGGACCAATCTTATTTAATCTTTTTGTTACTGACCTTGGCACAAAAAGTGGGAGTGTGCTAATAAAGTTTGCAGATGATACAAAGCTGGGAGGTATTGCCAATTCAGAGAAGGATCGGGATATTATACAGGAGGATCTGGATGACCTTGTAAACTGGAGTAATAGTAATAGGATGAAATTTAATAGTGAGAAATGTAAGGTTATGCATTTAGGGATTAATAACAAGTATTTTAGTTATAAGTTGGGGACGCATCAATTAGAAGTAACGGAAGAGAAGGACCTTGGAGTATTGGTTGATCATTGGCAGCTCATAGTCATCCTATGTGATATGGCTGTGAAAAAAGCTAATGCGGTTTTGGGATGCATCAGGAGAGGCAGTTCCAGTAGGGAGAAGGAGGCTTTAGTACCGTTATACAAGGCACTGGTGAGACCTCACCTAGAATACTGTGTGCAGTTCTGGTCTCCCATGTTTAAAAAGGATGAATTCAAACTGGAGCAGGTACAGAGAAGGGCTACTAGGATGATCCGAGGAATGGAAAACTTGTCTTATGAAAGGAGACTTAAGGAGCTTGGCTTGTTTAGCCTAACTAAAAGAAGGTTGAGGGGAGATATGATTGCTCTCTCTAAATATATCAGAGGGATAAATATAGGAGAGGGAGAGGAATTATTTAAGCTCAGCACCAATGTGGACACAAGAACAAATGGGTATAAACTGGCCACCAGGAAGTTTAGACTTGAAATCAGACGAAGGTTTTTAACCATCAGAGGAGTGAAGTTTTGGAATAACCTTCCAAGGGAAGCAGTGGGGGCAAAAGATCTATCTGGTTTTAAGATTCTACTCGATAAGTTTATGGAGGAGATGGTATGATGGGATAATGGGATTTTGGTAAGTAATGGATCTTTAAATATTCAGGGTAAATAGGCCAAATCCCCTGAGATGGGATATTAGATGGATGGGATCTGATTTACTATCAAACTCTTTCCTGGGTATCTGGCTGGTGAATCTTGCCCATGTGTTCAGGGTTTAGCTAATTGCCATGTTTGGGGTCGGGAGGGAGTTTTCCTCCAGGGCAGATTGGAGAGGCCCTGGAGGTTTTTTGCCTTCCTCTGTAGCATGGGGCATGGTTGACTGGAGAGAGGCTTCTCTGCTCCTTGAAGTTTTGAACCATGATTTGAGGACTTCAATAGCTCAGACATGGGTGAGGTTTTTCATAGGAGTGGTGGGTGACATTCTGTGGCCTGCGCTGTGCAGGAGGTAGGACTAGATGATCAGAGTGGTCCCTTCTGACCTTAGTATCTATGAATCTTTGAAACACCTACCATGACAACCAGGTGACTCCCTCTCATACGAACCAGGTGACTCCCTCTTTTGAATACTGCATACAGATGTGGTCCCCTCATCTCAAAAAAGATCTACTGGCATTAGAAAAGGTTCAGAAAAGGGCAACTAAAAGGATTAGGGGTTTGGAATGGGTCCCATATGGGGAGAGATTAAAGAGGCTAGGACTTTTCAGCTTGGAAAAGAGGAGACTAAGGGGGGATATGATAGAAGTATATAAAATAATGAGTGGTGTGGAGAAAGTGAATAAAGAAAAGTTATTTGCTTGTTCCCATAATATAAGAACTATGGCCCACCAAATGAAATTAGTGGGTAGCAGGTTTAAAACAAATAAAAGGAAGTTCTTCTTCACTCAGCGCACAGTCAACCTGTGGAACTCCTTGCCTGAGGAGGTTGTGAAGGCTAGGACTATAACAGTTTAAAAGAGAACTGGATAAATTAATGGAGGTTAAGTCCATTAATGGCTATTAGCCAGGATGGGCAAGGAACGGTGTCTCTAGCCTCTGTTTGTCAGAGGGTGGAGATGGATGGCACGAGAGAGATCACTTGATCATTACCTGTTAGGTTCACTCCCTCTGGGGCACCTGGCATTGGCCACTGTCAGTAGACAGGATACTGGGCTGGATGGACTTTTGGTCTGACCCAGTATGGCCATTCTTATGGGGATAGGGTCCTTTTTAGAAGGGAGCAGAGGGAGGAGCGGTCTGGCTTAAATGTTCCAAGTGAGAAGTGGGTTGTAGGTAATGTGGGGTCATGACAGGGGAATGCCCTTTGAGACGGGATGGTGCAGGTTGTATGCACTATTGTAGGAACACACCAGCCCAAGAGTCTGAGCTTAGGGTTGAGAAACAGGTCCATTTGAGGGGCCACCCTGGATAAGTCTATACTACAGTTAAAACACTTGCAGCTGGCCCGGACTCTCAGAACTCAGGCTGTGGGGCTATTTAATTGCCGTGTAGATGTTTGGGTTCAGGTTGGAGCCTGGCCTCTGGGACCTGCCCTCCTCACAGAGTCCTAGAACCCAGGATCCAGCCCAAGACGGAATGACTTCACTGACAGTAAACAGCCCTGAAGCCCAAGCCAAACTTAGCTGACATGGACCAGCCCTGGGTATTTAATTGCAGTGTAAACATACCCTATGAGCCCCCCAGCACATGAGAAGTAGCCAGACCCCAAAGGAAAAGAGGCCTCCTGATCAGTGACTGAGGGGCAGGGGCTGTTTGTTTGCTGATAAAGGTATTGGGATGATTTCTGGGGGGAATTCCTCCTTCCCTAAAGACAACAGGAGGGTTCTTCATCCCAAAGGAAGGGAGGGTAGTTTGGAGCCAGCTACCAGAGAGGAGTCCCCCACACCCCCTCAATACATGGATGCTGCTGAAATGTTCCTAACAACCCCCACACTATGAATTAATACTTGAAATGATCCCACTTTTGTTTTGTCACTATCACAGGTTTTTCCTCTTTTCTTCATTGACTTTGTCTAAGCTCATTGCAGTAGGTTTTGGCAGCTTTTGTAAAAAAAAATATGATATTACTTGGATAATTTAGCCATCTTACTTCTGGGAAGAAAAAAGAAATAGAACAAACACTGCTACAGGTCTGTTGTCCCCTGAACAGATAACACATTTGCCCTTCAGTTATTTGGGGCAGCCATAACAGCTTTTGCCTATAAGAAACAAATATTGCCAGATGCAAGGCACCTCCATGTAGTTGTAAAGAGCCTGATTAACTAAGTGGGTGATGATGCATTAGACACATAATCAATAGAGCATGGAGGAGGGAGGTCATTTTTATTTCCTAAAGTTATCCTGTTCATTTATAGGAGAGACAGTCGTAGCATTTAAATGTTTCCTGACATTTAAAACATTGTTGATGCTCCCCTATTTCCATGAGGTTTTGACAGTCCATTGAATGTAATGTACTACAGTGAATGTGCTCGAATTTAACCAGTTCACTGCAGTAGTGAAAAAGTGTTATTTCTTTTGGTGAGAACTGAACATCCAAGTGTGACGGGGTTGGGACTCACCACCACAGTGCCTCCCACTAGCGCATCTGGAAATTAGCTCTGTCCTCTGCAGGGCATCCTCTGCTGGCGGTGTCCCATCCATCATCTACTCTCCTGTCGATATCCGGACCTGCATTGCTCCCTGCTTGGCAACATCCACTTCTGGTCACTGGCAGTGCCCCTTAGTCTGTCCTCACCCCCTTCTGTGGGGTGGGGGGGACACTTCTAGTTAACCACAACTCAACATCTAGCCCCTCACGACTGGGGCACATTGCAGTCTGACATGGCCGCTCTTCAGTGGCCACGTGCAATGCAAGGGGAGGTGTGGGACCCAGGCCCACCTGCTACTCTGGGTCCCTGCTCAGGGACCCTCTAGCAGCAGCCTCCCTGCCCTCCTTCTCATCTCTCATTCATCTATCCTCCCTGGGCCAATCCCCCTCTGGCCCCTCACACCCTCTAGGTCCTTCCAGTCAGGGCCTGCAGCCTGGCAAGTATTGGGATAGAACTCTCCTCAGCTCCCTCAAGCCAAGCCAAGATGTTAGTTTTCTTCCCTCAGGAGACAGACCTTCTCCCTTAAAGATCTGGGAGAGACTGCTCTGCCTGGCAGCCTTTATATATGGCTGAGCCTGGCCCTGATTCGCCACCTCCTGCTTAGCCCTGATTGGCTCTTCACAGGCCCTCCCTGATTGGCTGCCAGTCCACACAGCTGCTCTGGCCTGCCCTAGCCCTGTCTCGCACCAAGGATTCAGAGCACGGGCGTGTACTTGGCACGGTTCACCACAATCCCAGACACCTGCCCCTTTTGCGGCGTGAGGGATACCCTGGCACATGTCTACCTGGAGTGTGCCAGGCTGCAGCCCCTATTCCGGCTCCTCACCAATATCTTATTACGTTTTTGGTTGCACTTCTCTCCTCACCTTCTCATTTATGCACTCCCTATCCGTGGCCCCACAAAGTCCCGGGATCTCCTGGTCAACCTCCTCCTGGCCCTAGCTAAAATGGCCATCTACAAAACCAGAGTGAGGAGGTTGGCCGATGGAGTCTCCTGTGACTGTGGGGCCTATTTCCGATCCTCGGTCCGTTCACGTATCCGGGCAGAGTTCCTCTGGGCGGCGTCCTCTGACTCCCTTGACGCCTTTGAGGAGCAGTGGGCTCTGTCCGGGGTTCTCTGCTCGGTGTCCCCGTCCGGTTCCCTTCTTTTGACCCTTTGACCGCACTCCTGTCCCTGTTATTTTATTAGTTGTCCCCCGGAATTTTTTGGGTATCTAGGTCCTGTGGATCCCCCTTTTAGGCTGGGGGGGGACCCTTTAGCAGTGGACGGGCTTCGCCCGCCCACTTCCCGGATCCCAATAAGACCAAGGATTCAGAGGTTGGTTAGTATTGATAAAAGCCCAAACAACTGGAAGATTATGTGGCATTTGAGGCAAAATTTGATCCTCAACCAGAACTCCAGCCGTACTCTCTTAGAAGTTCATATGCTGTTATTTGTATTATGGTAGTGTCCAGGGGCCTGTTGTGCTAGTGATATACACACACACGGTAAGCAACAGTACCTGCTGCAAATAACTTACAAACTAAATAGACAAGATAGACAAAGAGTGGGAGAAATGCTCATTTTAAAGGTGGGAAAGTTAGACACAGGGAGATTGTGACTTGCCCAAGATCACATAGGAAGTCTGATCTCTGAATCCCAGCTCATGGCTTTAATTGTTAGACCGTCCTTTCTGCAGATCTGAATTTGCTGCTGGACCCAATCTCTAGCATAAGTGGAAGCAAAGTCATGGATAGGAAGACTCCCACTGCCCCCCAAACTTTGGATTTGGATTCATTCTTTGTTATTTAGGCCTTATCTCTAACTGATCCTTGTGAGTCAGTAACACTGGGCTGACTCCCACATCAGAAACAGAATAGAGATGCCATTGTGATGGGTACGTTAGGATGGGATGCACAAGATTCTCATGAAGTGAGAAGCTTCTAGCCATTCTAGTGGTCAGTCTCTCCTGTTACATCAGAACTTGGGATTCAGGTGCTCACTGGAAGTGGGAATTTCAATTGTAGCTGAACACTCCCAAAGCTTGGGTCAAACTCACTGAGTGAGAAATGACTATTGGCTTTGCCAAGTAGGGCATTTATTTGATCTGACATAACTGCCCCATCATTAGGATCAGATTGTGTGTAGCTTTTTAGTGGAGGTGCAGAAGAGGAGGGAAGGGCAAAAGAAGCTCCCTCAATTTAACACCAACTGTGCAAGGACTATAGATAATAGCAATAGTATAAGCACCTCCAGGAGCTCCCCGATTCACAGGGGACTATACAGACTGCACCCTCTCTTGAGAAGGTGCAGCATGTACCCTCTCACCAGCTGGCCACTTCCATAGGCCAATAAGGGGAGTGATGCCAGGGCATTGTCTCCTCTCACCCATCTTGCCCCCTGTTCAGTGAGTTATGCTCCCAGGGGCACTGTATCTATGCTCTGAATGTGGGCACTGTGGTTATACTTGGAAGAGATGTACTTCTTAGGCCCTCTCTTTCCTGCACCCTGCCCAAAGCCTAGAAACTGAGGGGAGGGATAGCTCAGTGGTTTGAGCATTGGCCTGATAAACCCAGAGTTGTGAGTTCAATCCTTGAGGGGGCCATTTTGGGATCTGGGGCAAAAATTGGGTATTGCTCCTGCTTTGAGCAGGGGGTTGGATTAGATGACCTCTTGGTTCCTTCTCAACCCTGATATTCTATGAAACAAGCTGGCCTTATGAAATAAGGATGGGATTTTCAAAGGGGCCCAAAGGAGCTGGGCACAACTCCTGTAGGCCCCATTGAAATTACCACCATAAAAATAAATACTATATAGAGATGATAAAAACAGCACGAGAAGATTTTAAAATAAACCTCATAAAATGGATGGAGAAATCAGTAATTCCTGACTCCAATAAGCAAATGCCATCTTGTATTTATTCCAGCTACATTAGCTGGATTTAGTTGTTTCCTAAGGCACAGATGTTGTCTGCCTTGACTGGTTTCTTCAGGTATTGAGCTCCCCATGCCAACAAAGGCCTTTCCATCATCCTTCTTAGTCTTATATGAAATAGCTATTACCTTTTTCTCACTAGCGAGCAGGTCGCCAGACGGCCTGAGGGGCTAACCATCTGACATCCATATTTTGTTCTCAATAGGTCTGTGACTCATGCTTTCAGGGGAATACAGCGGTGGGTCAGTTCTACTTCCTCTTGTGCTGATGATGGATGTTTCATTTTATACCTCAGCTGGACAACCAGCACGGTTGTTTCTTTTTTAAAGACATCGCAAGCAAACCCATTTAGTTGCACCATTTACTTTATGGATAACACATGGTCATAAAATGCTTCACAAATAATATCTCCTTAGTGTTTTAAAATGAGATCAACTACTTATAACCAGTTTAATTCAGAGATAAAAAAATTATGTAAGGGGGCTTCTCTGTAATCGCACTTTTGAATGGTGTGACATAACGCCTTTGGGATAAGACACCCAGCCAGAGAGCCAGACACATTATTGTTTGTACTACAGTCATGCCCAGAGGCCTCAGCAAAGACTGGGACCACTTTGTGCCAGGTGCTGTACAAACTCACTGAGGAAGACCATCCCTTCCATGGCAAGTTTACAGACTTAATTAACAAGACAGGCAATGGGAAACAGAAACAGATAAGCACAGAGAGGTGAAATGACTTGCCTTCGGTCACCCAGCCAGTAAGTAGCAGAGCCAGGAATAGAAAGCAAGTCTCCTCACTCCCAGTCAAGTGCCTCAGCCACTCACCCATAGTGATGCCCAAGAAAATTCTTCTAAAAATAAATAAAAGTCCATAGAAAAAGCACCAGACACACATAATTAAGCCTCATTTCTTTCACACCACCTCCTAGGACTGAAAGCCCCTCCTACTTCTTTTTTAAGTGATCCCCTCTTTCTGCTCCATATTCTTTCTTAAAACTCACCTTGGCCATTAAACCATCCAGAGTCAGGCTCCTCCTCACCCACGATGTCTCACTACTCCCGCCTTTCTCCATTCTTGTCCTGTATTTCATCTGGACTCCAATGTACTGTATAACTCCTCAGAGCAGGGATTCATTGCTCTGAAATGCAACAGGTACACCTAAGGCCAAACCCTGCATTCGTATGTGCTCCATGTAATCCTATGGGGCGGGGCTAAATTGAACCCTTTAATATACCTTGCACAATCCTAGTAAGCTTCCTAGAGTGCTATATAAATTAGAGATGAGAGTCGATTATGCCACTATGCCAAACTCTGGATGTTCAAGTTGAATGAACCCAGATCTGAGCCATCCCCAGTTTGCGGGTTGCAAATTAAAGCCTGAATGATAAGGTGCAGCAAATCAAACACCAAAGCAGACTCTCAGGCTCATCTATGATCTAAGTACGTGCATAATTAAGTCATCATTAAATTGCTGTTAATAATGTGATACGTCAAAGCATTGTCAAGTCCATTAGCTTTTTGTTGTTGT
Organism: Dermochelys coriacea; assembly: GCF_009764565.3. Classification (NCBI taxonomy): domain Eukaryota; kingdom Metazoa; phylum Chordata; order Testudines; family Dermochelyidae; genus Dermochelys; species Dermochelys coriacea. The sequence goes on from NC_050068.2 coordinate 333,660,211, forward strand.
TTTAAATCTTTGCTAATTAGCAAACCTAAGGAAAGCTTAATGATGGTTTCTATTTTATTCTCGTGTCCACCCTGCTTCTCAAACTCTCCCACTGTGTCAGAAGCAGGAGTGCACATATGTCAAAGTGGCATATCTAGAAAAATATCCATGTCCCTTTCCTCCTCCAATCCTAGCTGCATATTTTCACTCAGAGTGATCATTCTGAGCTTCAGCAAAGCATATACTTAGAAAACAAGTACTTCACTCTCTCTACTACCTCCTTCCAGCTGAAAACCCTCATTCTCAAGCCCCTGTTTTGAATCATGATTAATACATGTTTAAAAATATTGTGTGCCTCTCTCTTCACCCAGCCAGCTGTAATTCCCCACCTCTCTCCTTTGCTTTGAACTCTGCTTTTAGATGGAGTGGACACAGTATTTCAGGAAGCTCTGAAATCCAAACCTGAAAGCAAGTGCAGCACTTCCTTCTACAGTTCAATAAAAGTCTGGTGTTCAAGGAAACAGCCCAATTTTTAAATGCAACTTCAGGTTTCTTTACAAAAAAGGGAAACATGCCAGTGACAAGGTATGAGAGCACAATGGTCTACTTTTTAAAATTAATTGAGTATTAAATAACTTTTCTATAGAGTATTTCCTAGCTATTAATGACTGGGTAGGAGAGTTGATGACCCTCAGGCAAAGCTACAGGCTATTAATCTGGTTACTTTTGGCTGTCCACAGGGCAGCTCTCAAAGACCTGATCCAAAGCCCATTGAAGTCAATGGAAACATCCACTGACTTCAATGTGCTTTGGCTCAAACCCAAGGTGAACTGGGTCTCCCTGAAAAAGAGCCCCAACACATTCCAGTAAGTAATATCAAAACAAGCTCTTTAAAAGGCAGAAAATAATGCAGTGATTGAAAGAAAGAAAGAGAAAAAGGTACGTAAAATGTAGATAGAACGAGATAGCTAGCTATTCATGGATCTAGTCCCACATTCTGCAGTGCTTTCCTCTAATTTACCATAATCCCCTCTATTCATAGTTTCATGGATTCCAAGGCCAGAAGAGACCATTGTGATCATCTAATCTGACCTCCTGTATAGCACAGGCCAGAGAAATTCCCCAAATAATTCCTAGAACAGATCTTTGAGAAAAACATCCAATCTGGATTTAAAAATTGTCAGTGAGGGAGACTTCACCATGACCCTTGTTAAATTTTGCCAATGGTTAATTATTTGCATAGTTGAAAAATTACACCTTCTTTCTAGTCTGAATGTGTCCAGCTTCAGCTTCCAACCACTGGATCATATTATACCTCTTTCTGCTAGACTGAAGAGCTCATCATCAAATATTGGTTCCTCATGTTGCTACTTACAGGCTAATCAAATCACCGCTTAACCTTCTCCTTGTTAAGATAAATAGACTGAGCTCCTTGAGTCTTATCTACACCAATGGACTTTACAGCCACAATTCACCAAAGGTGATACTCCCTCGATGGTATCAAGAGTGCAAGCAGCAGCATAGATGGGGCTGAAATCTAGGCTTGACTGAATGGTAAGAATGCTGGAGGCTAGTCTAAATTACATCTTCCTATTTGTGGTGAAATATGTAATGTCACTGCAGCCTTCACTTACCTCTTGCTTCAGTGTATTCAACAGGCTGCCTACATAAAAGAGACCAATGCTGGAGGTACTTATTGAGTTTTTCGTTGCTCAGGAAACCCCTTCTCCATGATTGTAGTTAATGGAAATTTGCTGGATTGAGGACAAAAGACCTCAGGATTTAGCTCTATGTGACTATTTTGGATTTTTTTCCTTGCTGTTAAATTATTTTGAGGGATCTGTCATTCTCCGATTATGGTACAGCATTAAAGGGAGGGACCAATGAATTTTGACTATGTCTTTTATCACTCTGAGCACTTTATCTATGATGTAGATACTAAATGCTGCCAACATATAAGGTACTTTACCTAGCTGCATTTTGATGAATTTTTTTTTTAATTTTCCCAGCAGCTCTTATTATTTATACTCTTTATATCATGTAAAGTAGCTCAGCTGTTGAAGGGAATACATGAGTCTCAAATATCCCCAGAAATAAATAAAAATGAAAACAAAAGCAGCAGCTGTAAGCTCTAGTCTCTCCGTTGCTGGGAACTCCTCTAAGCATGAAATGTACAAGTGCCAAAAAATAAATTTTTTTAAAAAAACACAGAAGACCAAAACCTTCTTGGTCAGTTTGCTAGCTAATGTGTACATTGCATTTCTAGGAGGGATTCAGGGAATTGAGTTGAAGTTGGGACTTGTTACCATGTTAGGCATCCAACTGATCCAATTTATGGATATCATCTCACTGAACAACAGGGTTTAGCTTAGACACTCTATAGTAATGAGGAAGAATTTAGATGCTCATTCTAGATGCCTTCTTTTGTATTGGCTGCCTTCCTCAAACCTCCATGGCAACTGGAAGAAAGAAATCCAGGGTGTACAGAAAGAACCGGACTGGTTTCCAGCGTAGATAAGGAAACTAAAGGGTCCTACAGAGAGTGGGATCCCATCACTTTGATTGCTAAATGCAATACATTGGTGTAGTCTGAGTGGCTAGCCGCAGGGGTGATGAAAGCCTGCTACTTATTCATAGTTAAAAGAACTGTTTCAAGTGAAGCAATAGTAACTATGTTTTGGAGCTGAGGTTACTAGGTGGCCTAACTAACAGCCATGGTGCCATATTTATGTGGTTCATTATTGTGATGACAACCCTAGTTGGGGTGTCTGAAGGGACTGAATCCTGCATAGGACCTCTGAGGGGATGTCTACACTGCAAAAAACAACAAAAAACAAAACAAAAAACCCAAACCAAACCAAAATACCCAAAAACCCACCACAGCAGCATGTCTCAGGGAGTGAGTCTACAGACTCAGGTTCACACCATGGTGCTAAAAATAGGATAGATGTTCCTGCTTGGGCTCTGAAACCCAATCCCCTAGCTTTCGGACATTCCTGTTTGGGCTCTTCATGATTATTTTTCGCATTATAGCATGAGCCTGAGTCTGTAGACCCAGGTTCTGAGATTCACTGCCCAGGGTGTTTTTTTGCAGTGTAGTCATGGGCTTAGATTCAGGCTATGTGCCTCTACTGCTGAAACGAATGGACCAAGTCTATTATTTCAGAGACAAGTAAAGATTACATGTTGCCCAATTACTAGAGGGGGACAAAGAACCACACTGTATTAGCATGGGTTAAATTGCATAACCACAATCTAGTTTACTGAGAAAGGATAATGTGACATTCATTTCAGGACAGATTCAGCGGGCAAGTATTATAGCTTTTAATTAACATTCAGAGGAAATGCCAACAGTGCAGATACAAATATACCCTGGTGTTCAAATATATGATTTAGGAAGCTAGACATCTCCTGCCACAGCCTATCCAGTTCACACTTGTGGGACCCCATACTGAAATTAATTCTTCCAGTAGTCATGCACAGAACATTTTTTCTGTTTCTTTGCCAAGCAGATAATGGTTCGTTTACCTCCTTTGTTCCTTGCTAGGATGTTTTACACTCATGTTAGTGTTGACTGACTGGTGGATTCATAGGTTACCACCATCCCAGCCCCAAATAAATACTCTTGATTGTCAACAACAACGCACTTCACATATTCTGTATAAATGCATATACCAAAGCAACAGTGATGAGGCTCTCCACAAACTATCTTTCCTGTAAAGACCAGAAATGTGCCTTTTTTACTTAGGTTCCAAGTGAAAACTTTCAACTGTCTCCTACTGGTTTCTATTTGGCCAACTAGGTTGTGGAACAGAGAAACAGATCTATTGGTCTAGTCTTTCCTAGGATTACTCTTTCTCCAACTGAAGATAACAGAAACCAGTGCAAGCCAACAGTGACCAACATAGAGCAATTGAGGACAGGTGAATGCTGGTAGTAGTGTCTTCTGGAATTCCCACAAGAGTAAACAGTGTTATAAATCATACAAGGGGCTTTAAATTTTGGGGCAGTGCCAAGCAGGCAGACCACACCTAATGGGGTGGTGTGGTGCCCAACCATCACTTGAGGCCTTCTTAATAGAAGTGTCAGAGTTGGCCAATTCAGGCTCCCCAGGGTATTTCTTTCATCTCCACCCCTAATGTCTTATGCACCCTGCCTGGTTTCTATTTATTGGTTGCATGGAAGTGTCAATTTCCTTGTTCTTATGTTTGTACTGTGTTCGGTTCTCATGGGGTTTCCTGGATAGGTCATCTATTTGTGGGGTACATGTGACTTTGAAGCAATTGCACAGTTTCACATTCAGTAAGCATGATTTACTTGTTGAATAAGCTCTTGATTCATAGTTCACTGAATTTATTCTTTCATAGGATTGCAACTCTGGAATTATGTCAGACTTTGGTTATTTACAAGAGTATTCATTGTCATGTAATACAAAGTCAACTGGGTATGTCTGACCATCAGGTGCCGGGCATTGTTCCTTCAACATACCCTGAGAGAAATGTTTACTAACCTTGCAAATTTAACCACAGGCTAACTGTCATACAGAAAACGCAGTATTGATCCCACCCCAGATTTATATAGCAAGTACAATTCATATCACACTAAGAGGGCACACAAAGTCTCATTTCCAGTCTCCTTAGCTGTCAAATCCCCTTGACAGACAACATCACTCACTTGTACAGCCACCATTGCAGTTGTTCTAAATCACGAACATGAATGCATTTCCATCACTTAAATAAATGAATTCCCACATTATACGTAATAATTTTAAAACTCGTCACTTTTAGACAAAGTTACCTCAGTATCTGCCCCATCATTTTCTATACTTACTACAGGGAATAGTGATGGAATGTTATTCACTTAAGGGTATATTTGTATCTGCAAGTTTTTTTAAGTGTGCCTATGGTCAGTGCTTAATTTGTAATGAAAGAGGTGCCAGGGCTCAAGCAGTTTTTTTACTTTCACAATGGATGTGGTAAGCCCAGAGATGCCAGGGCTATGAACTGCCAACCCTCGAGCTGCTGGGGCTCAGTGCTGGCAAGCACCATCACAAATTAAGCACTGCCACCAGTATGAGGTTTGATTAATAATTAGATTCCAGTGAAGACATACTGAGGGAGGAATTGATGGTATTTACACTATGTAGCGGGGCAGCTTCCCCGCTCCTAGGGGAAAGAGTTAAAGATAGCTGAGGTAGACCTCGGGGAGGCAGCCACAGCTGTGGCCACACCCAATCAGGCCACAGCTGGCCCTGATATAAAGGCTAAGGGAGGAGCTGGGTTTGTCTCACTATAACCTTGGAGTGGGAAGGACCTAACTGCCTGGGGGCAAGGGCGTGGGCGCTTCAGCCTGGCAACTCCCCAGGCTGGGGCCTTGTTAAAGGCCTAAGGAGATACTGGGGTGGCAGAGGTGCAGCCTGGGGATAGGCAAAGGCAACTGGTCCTGCCCCTTGCCAATGATGAGTGCCCATTACAGACTTCAGTTTGCCCCAGTGAGAGGGAGCTAGATGATGGCTGGCAGTAGCCACTGAGGAAAGGTGGGCATGGGGGAGGGAGCTCTCTTGGGAGAGGAGGCCCAGAGTGTAGGGGCACTGCTGTGGGGCAGCACCCCAAGGTAAGGGGCACTGGTGTCCAGGAGGAAGTCCGAATGCTGGAATTGAGCGTATTCCCGAGGCAGCCAGCAGGAGGGGCCAGCGCAGTGAGTGCTCGATCCGCTACACACTAGCGAAGGTTTACTACATACCCATCCTAAGCAGTATTGTTACCTGTCTTAGAATTACTTGTTGCTATTAAGTAATACAATCTATTAAAACAAAGCAGGCTAGCAAATATTGGTTTCCTAAGGGCTGGATTGTAAAGTTACAATTCAGTCCAAATAAGAGTAAAGATCTTCAGAGTCACAGTCGGAGCATCTCTACACTGCAATAAAAAAAAACCCACAGCACCAAGTATCAGAGCCTGGGTCAGCTACCTAGGGCTCAAGCTATGGGATATAAAATTGCAGTGTACATGTTCAGGTTTGGGCTGGATCCTGGATAAGAAATCCCACAATGCGGGAGGGTCTCAGAGCCTGAGCATCTATACTGCTATTTTATAGTCCCACAGCCCGACCCCTGACAGCCTGAATTAGCTACAGCTTTTGTGTATTTGAGGCTATGTCTACACCCCAATAAAAGTCATAATCTGGTTTCTGTTCAACCCTTGCTCCAGGGAAAACAATCTATAATGGCCCTCTTGCTGCCACAGATTACTAACTCCTGCTGTCCACTCCTTGCCCACCTGTGTGGGGGTGGAAGTAGCAGCCTGGTGACATCTGCTTTCTCCCTGTGCAGACTCTCATGATGTGGGTAGCCTGGGGGAGTGGAGGAAGGCTATGAGGGGGCTTCTTATATCTGTGGAGGAATGTAACAAAGCTTGCAGCATGTGCCCTAAATTTGTTATAATAATAGTTAATGAAGTCATAAGGAATGACTATGGCCAATTTTCTATAAACTGGAAGTCCAGATAAATAAAAGGGATTTAAATACCTATGACTGGTTCAGTAATGCCAACAATGAGCTAGGCACCATGCAAATATGAAGGGACAGATTCTGATATCCTCAGTCCCACTGAGTAGGTAGCACCTTTCTCCACAGATAGTCCTATAGACTTCATTGGGACTGTCCTTGGCATAAGGCATTATTTAGCATGCGTAGGAGTATTGTAATCTGGTCCAAAGGAGGCCATGCTATCTGACCTGAAGAGCTCCCTGTCTGCAAAAGCAAAATAGACACACAGGGGGGAAAAAAAAAACCTGGGAAGGGGTACAAAGGACAAATAAAGTGGCCAGGCACTGATTAGCCACACCCTGATAAAGCAATGTTTTAATAAGCCAGAGGTTCTTTTATATTGTATTAAAAAAAAGTCTGTTCCAAATGCCCCACAAACTTGGAAGTCTGGCAGTTAATTTCTTGTAGGCATCATAGTAGAAGTGCGTCTTCAGGATGGGATTTGACTGGAGAGATTATATGGTACCATTCCACTTCGGTTTGGTGTACCTGCCTAGCCCTGTGTGATGGTGTTTAGTGACACATTTCTACTGATGATTCTTAAGGCATATGAAACAAAGTACAAAAGAAAATAATGCAAGATTCCTGGCAGTCCTTCACAGTCCATGAGTAATTTCCTCTTTCTGCTCAAAACAGCTATATTCCCATAGCTGAAAGTCATTAGTGGAGGTATTATCTTATTAGTATGACCATACTTTGAATTCTCGCCTCCTGTCCTCTAAAGGAAATCATAGGGTAGAGAGAAATGTCTTGGTATTTTGAAACTGCAGTGCAGTTGTGTTCTCCTACCTGACTACATTTCTGCAAGTATCAAACTCCTGATATAAAGGTAAGAGTGAGGGAGACTGCAGATTTTACAAGACCCCTGTGTCTTAAGTCCTAATGAACCATTTCTAAAAGTGGCTATTCAATAAAATTACTTAGGATTTTCTTATGTTGAGAAATCATTGGACATAGCAGCACATGCCTGATTTGGATAATTGTTTGTTTTGACATCAAAATTTGTGAAGATGACAACTCAAATGCATGCATGCTTACACCCACATTTAACACACATGCTGTTACTGTGTATCATGTTCACATAGACTTCCATTCCTTTTTAAATTATAAAATGTATTTTACATTGTAGATTGTACTGAAAAGACTATTCAAAAAGCCTTATATTAATTCTTAGTGTGGGGAGATATAGGAGGGAGGGGAGCTAAAAGCACTTTATCTCCTCTGTAAAGATATTATTTGAGAGAATGCCAAAACACTTCTAACCAATTCAGGTAGAAGCTGCCAGTTGGCACCTCTTGATTGTGTCTATAGGGAAATTGTATCTTCACATTGTAGGATAATGTGGCCCTAATTTATTCCTGTAGAAACTTCAGAAGAAGTGGATTCTGAATCTTCTATCTGTAAAAGATTTTCATTTTACTAAGGTCAGAAATTGGGATGAGGGCAAGCATACTTAGTGGTTGGAGACAGGCCAGATGCCAGAGACAAGGGTCAGCATCAGAGGTCAGGAATCGGTACCTAGGGTCAGAGCTGTGTTACGTGGGGTGGGACAAGCCAGGAATAGGGCTGGGAACAAGCTGGCACAGGAGTTATTGCAGCCCTGGGCGAATGGTTTGAACAGCCAGAAAACTTCTTCATGTGGTTTGTGGTAAAGTAGACTCACTTGCTGACTGGACACCATAGATAATTCAAGAATTAAAGCCTTTCACCTTTCCATATATTTGTAAAGAAATGCAATATTGCTTTTTTTAATAGGGCCACATTTTCCTGATACTCTTACTAGGTATTAGAATTTGTGGCACTTTAAGGCCTCTAAGTACACACTTTGCCTCCCTTGGGAGTGCAATCAGCCACCTCTTCCCACCAATCAGGCAGCTTATTAGAGGTCAGCTGCACTCATTAGGTTGCCTGGAGACTGGTTCTGCTGCAGGCCCTGCTTCATGACAACTAGTATTTGAAGATGGGGGGCGGGGGGGAGAGTACAATGGTTCAGGAAAAAAAAAGGAAAGTGTTTGATTCATTGGCTAACTTTATTGATCAACACAATTTAGTGTGCACATCAATTGGAGATCAATATGTGATTAACTTACAAACCTGGCTTATTCTAAGCCAGAATGAAGAGTGATCAAGATATCTTTCCGTCCAAAGGGGTTTGAATACAACACAGGAGGGGTTGAGAGGGAATGGGGTTAGAGGTAAGAACTGTGGTGCACAGCAGTTGAGGGAGAAACAAACATAGGACCAGTGTGCATGTCTGCAGGGTTTGGGGGATGAACAGACTACTGACAAAGTTATGGGCCAGGGTCATTGTAAACCATCCCGATTTTGTAGAAAGAACAGTAAATATGGCAGGCGACCAGCTTGGGCTTAACAGTGAAATCCTTGCTGATCTTAAACACAAAAAGGAAGCTTACAAGAAGTGGAAGATTGGACAAATGACCAGAGAAGAGTATAAAAATATTGCTCAAGAATGCAGGAGTGAAATCAGGAAGGCCAAATAACACTTGGAGTTGCAGCTAGCAAGAGATGTTAAGAGTAACAAGTAATATTCTTCAGGTATGTTGGCAACAAGAAGAAAGTCAAGGAAAGTGTGGGCCCCTTACTGAATGAGAGAGGCAACCTAGTGACAGAGGATGTGGAAAAAGCTAATGTACTCAATGCTTTTTTTGCCTCTGTCTTCACTAACAAGGTCAGCTCCCAGACTGCTGCACTGGGGCAGCACAGCATGGGGAGGAGGTGACCAGCCCTCTGTGGAAAAAGTAGTGGTTCGGGACTATTTAGAAAAGCTGGATGAGCACAAGTCCACGGGGCTGGATGCGCTACATCCAAGAGTGCTAAAGGAGTTGGCGGATGTGATTGCAGAGCCACTGGCCATTATCTTTGAAAACTCATGGCGATCCAGGGAGGTCCCAGATTGGAAAAAGGCAAACATAGTGCCCATATATTTTAAAAGGGAAGAAGGAGGATCCGGGGAACTACAGGCCAGTCAGCTTCACCTCAGTCCCTGGAAAAATCATGGAGCAGGTCCTCAAGGAATCAATTCTGAAGCATTTAGAGGAGAAGAAAGTGATCAGGAACAATCAGCATGGATTCACCAAGGGCAAGTCATGCCTGACTAATCTAATTGCCTTCTATGACAAGATAACTGGCTCTGTGGATGAGGGGAAAGCAGTGGACGTGTTATTCCTTGACTTCAGCAAAGCTATTGACACGGTCTCCCACAGTATTCTTGCCAGCAAGTTAAAGAAGTATGGGCTGGATGAATGGACTATAAGGTGGATAGAAAGCTGGTTAGATTGTCGGGCTCAATGGGTTGTGATCAATGGCTCCATGTCTAGTTGGCAGCCGGTATCATATGGAGTGCCCCAAGGGTCAGTTCTGGGGCCGGTTTTGTTCAATATCTTCATTAATCTGGAGGATGGCGTGGACTGCACCCTCAGCAAGTTTGCAGATGACCCTAAACTGGGAGGAGTGGTAGATATGCTGGAGGGTAGGGATAGGATACAGAGGGATCTAGACAAATTAGAGGATTGGGCCAAAAGAAATCTGAGGTTCAACAAGGACAAGTGCAGATTCCTGCACTTAGCATGGAAGAATCCCATGCCCTGCTATAGACTAGGACTGAATGGCTAGGTAGCAGTTCTGTGGAAAAGGACCTAGGGGTTACAGTGGATGAGAAGCTGGATATGAGTCAACAGTGTGCCCTTGTTGCCAAGAAGGCCAATGACATTTTGGGATGTATAAGTAGGGGCATTGCCAGCAGATCGAGGGACGTGATCATTCCCCTCTATTCGACATTGGTGAGGCCTCATCTGGAGTACTGTGTCCAGTTTTGGGCCCCACACTACAAGAAGGATGTGAAAAAATTGGAAAACATCCAGCGGAGGGCAAGAGAAATGATTAGGGGACTGGAACACACGACTTATGAGGAGAGGCTGAGAGAACTTTGATTGTTTAGTCTGCAGAAGAGAAGAATAAGGAGGGATTTGATAGGTAGTTGAAAGCAGCTGAAAGGGGGTTCCAAAGAGGATGGATCTAGACTGTTCTCAGTGGTAGTAGATGACAGAATGAGGAGTAATGGTCTCAAGTTGCAGTGGGGGAGATTTAGGTTGGATATTAGGAAAAACTTTTTCACTGGGAGGGTGGTGAAGCACTGGAATGTGTTACTTAGAGGTGGTGGAATCTCCTTCCTTTGAGGTTTTTAAGGTCAGGCTTGACAAAGCCCTGGCTGGGATGATTTAGTTGCAGATTGGTCCTGCTTTGAGCAGGGAGTTGGACTAGATGACCACCTGAGGTCCCTTCCAACCCTGATATTCTATGATTCTAAAACATTTTTAGAATGGCAAAAGAGGTGGTAAAGGGAGAAACAAAATGCCATGCCTCCTCGTGAAGCCTCTCAAACTGTCGTGACTGAGAATAAGGATCTGGGATCTGGCCCTGGGCTCCTAAGAGGTGGTGGTGACTTTCAATAGTCTGAGTTAGAGGGTGGGAGTGGGCAGCAGGGGATGGATCACCTGATGATTACCTGTTCTGTTCATTTCCCCTGGGGCACCTGGCATTGGCCGCTGTCAGAAGGGGGGACACTGGGCTAGATGGACCTTTGGTCTGACCCAGTATGGCTGTTCTTATGGGTTTTGATAGATATAGATACAGTGGTCACTATTTTAAAAGTCAAAATTCACCACACTGTGGCATATGAAATATTGCAGTTATTCTGTACTCTAATGCCAGGAAACACTGCAGTAATTTTGATACCATTGTGTGGTAGCAACTGGTGAATGCTGCCATTTTAAATGGTGACAACTTAGTGTTTGCAGAGATAAAGCCCTTATAGAAATATGACTTGGTCATCTGTCTCATGGGGAAATTATAAGAGGGGCCTGTGGGTTCTGTCATCTGTTATTCTGTCAGGGTAGGTTGGTTATAGATTTTTAAAGCCAGAAGGGAACATTAGATTTAGTCTGACCCCCTGTATATCGCAGGCCATTAAATTTCACCTGGCTACAGCTGCATTGAGTCCAATGACCTGTGTTTAACTTGTGTTGTGCTAAAGAATATCTTCCAAAAAAAAATGTTGATTTCTCCCTATCCATGGGATAGGCTGTAGGGCCAACCCTGTAATCCTATGGATCAGAAGGAGATCAGGGTTGTTGCCTTGGAGACCATGTGCCTCAACAGCCTTCAACTGCCATGCTCTCTAGCAATACAGCTGTCAGACCCACCATCAGGGCTTCGCAAAAAGAAAAGGAGTACTTGTGGCACCTTAGAGACTAACAAATTTATTAGAGCATAAGCTTTCGTGAGCTACAGCTCACTTCATCGGATGCATTTGGTGGAAAAAACAGAGGAGAGATTTATATACACACACAGAGAGAACATGAAACAATGGGTTTATCATACACACTGTAAGGAGAGTGATCACTTAAGATAAGCCATCACCAACAGCAGGGGGGGGAAGGAGGAAAACCTTTCATGGTGACAAGCAGGTAGGCTAATTCCAGCAGTTAACAAGAATATCAGAGGAACAGTGGGGGGTGGGGTGGGAGGGAGAAATACCATGGGGAAATAGTTTTACTTTGTGTAATGACTCATCCATTCCCAGTCTCTATTCAAGCCTAAGTTAATTGTATCCAGTTTGCAAATTAATTCCAATTCAGCAGTCTCTCGTTGGAGTCTGTTTTTGAAGCTTCTTTGTTGAAGTATAGCCACTCTTAGGTCTGTGATCGAGTGACCAGAGAGATTGAAGTGTTCTCCAACTGGTTTTTGAATGTTATAATTCTTGACGTCTGATTTGTGTCCATTCATTCTTTTACGTAGAGACTGTCCAGTTTGGCCAATGTACATGGCAGAGGGGCATTGCTGGCACATGATGGCATATATCACATTGGTAGATGCGCAGGTGAACGAGCCTCTGATAGTGTGGCTGATGTGATTAGGCCCTATGATGGTATCCCCTGAATAGATATGTGGACAGAGTTGGCAACGGGCTTTGTTGCAAGGATAGGTTCCTGGGTTAGTGGTTCTGTTGTGTGGTGTGTGGTTGCTGGTGAGTATTTGCTTCAGATTGGGGGGCTGTCTGTAAGCAAGGACTGGTCTATCTCCCAAGATCTGAGAGAGCGATGGCTCGTCCTTCAGGATAGGTTGTAGATCCTTGATGATGCGTTGGAGAGGTTTTAGTTGGGGGCTGAAGGTGATGGCTAGTGGCGTTCTGTTGTTTTCTTTGTTGGGCCTGTCCTGTAGTAGGTGACTTCTGGGTACTCTTCTGGCTCTGTCAATCTGTTTCTTCACTTCAGCAGGTGGGTATTGTAGTTGTAGGAATGCATGATAGAGATCTTGTAGGTGTTTGTCTCTGTCTGAGGGGTTGGAGCAAATGCGGTTATATCGTAGCGCTTGGCTGTAGACAATGGATCGAGTGGTATGATCTGGATGAAAGCTAGAGGCATGTAGGTAGGAATAGCGGTCAGTAGGTTTCCGATATAGGGTGGTGTTTATGTGACCATCGCTTATTAGCACCGTAGTGTCCAGGAAGTGGATCTCTTGTGTGGACTGGTCCAGGCTGAGGTTGATGGTGGGATGGAAATTGTTGAAATCATGGTGGAATTCCTCAAGAGCTTCTTTTCCATGGGTCCAGATGATGAAGATGTCATCAATGTAGCGCAAGTAGAGTAGGGGCATTAGGGGACGAGAGCTGAGGAAGCGTTGTTCTAAGTCAGCCATAAAAATGTTGGCATACTGTGGGGCCATGCGGGTACCCATCGCAGTGCCGCTGATTTGAAGGTATACATTGTCACCAAATGTGAAATAGTTATGGGTCAGGACAAAGTCACAAAGTTCTGCCACCAGGTTAGCCGTGACAGTATCGGGGATACTGTTCCTGACGGCTTGTAGTCCATCTTTGTGTGGAATGTTGGTGTAGAGGGCTTCTACATCCATAGTGGCTAGGATGGTGTTTTTAGGAAGATCACCAATGGACTGTAGTTTCCTCAGGAAATCGGTGGTGTCTCGAAGATAGCTGGGAGTGCTGTATCCAGAGGTTGCCCAGTGGAAAGATGACATTTGGAAATATATTATAAGTCTACTCTAATAGATACAGTGCTGCTGTGCTATAGTGATATCATAAGGACAAGGAAGTTTGTCAGCCTATGGTAATTTTGGGTCAACAAGAACAATAGTGTGGTGCTTGCCTAGGCAAATAACTAAAATTTAATCTGTTTACTGCTTTTAGTGTATGTATAAAGTATACCCATACACAGGCAGGAGTCCTCAGAATTATTTCAGCTTGTTTTTCATGCTGAATAAATAGTCCTGGAAATAGTAGTCTTATTCCTGAGACTGGAAAAAAAGAAAATCTAGGGAACAGGAAAAAAGAAGGACCTATAGCACTAGGCATGGTTGAGGCATTCCTATCACCCAGGGTGAAAAATCTGGCATTCAGCCTTTTTCATATTCACCCAACATAAGACAAATAGCTAACGAAGTGGGAACAAATAGGAACGAAAAATAACTGCAGCAAAAAAGGGCTTTTTGTGGTTAATGTGGTAAGCTGTTTGCCTGCCTGTTAGAGGCTACCTCCTCCAGCCATGAAGCCATTCTTTCATCAGACCCCGGTGCAGTATAGAAAACACCTGAAGAAATGCTGCCAGTCTTCTAATGCAGCATTTTCCAAAGGGTGAGTCATGACTCCACTCAGGGGTCATAAAAGAGCACTCGGGATTGTGAGACGTTGAAAAGAGGGGGGAAAAGAAAAGGCAAGAAAGCCAGAATAAGTCCTGGCTGAAGTGGCTCTTGTCCTGCTGGGCTGGTTGGGCTCAGCTTGCAGCTCTGGCTGCTGTGACTTGGCCCCTGGCTTGCAGTGCCACTCACTCAAATTTTGGCCCAGCCAAGCCTGAGCATCATTGATGTGACCCCATGTGCCAGAGGCTAGGCTGCAAAGTCCAGAGTGGGAGTTGAGCCCAGCGAGGTCTTGGCACAGGAGCTGAAGGAGCCTGGGTTAAGGGGTGAATGCAGAGCAAATTCGCTCTGTACCTCGCTCCTCCACCCCCTGGAGGTAGGACTCATTTGTTATTTATTTTTAATTTTCAGCCCGTCACCAGTCAGATCCCTGGGCATCATGGTAAAAGAGGTGAGCCCAAAATGTGTGCTTGCGGCGGTCACAGCACGAAAAATTTGGGAACTACCATTCTAAAGGGAACTAGTGGCAACAGCAACAAGCACAGCTCTATTCTGTGTCTGTTCCCCACCATGTTTAGTGCCCATTGCCCTCCTAGAGCAGACAATGAAGGGCAAAAACAATAAAAAAGAGTCAGATTCTTCCAGCCTTACTTCCATTGGGGTTAATCCCACTCTCCTCAAGTGAATTAAAGTTTTGGCATTGACTTCTATGGGTGCAGTGGGAGGCAGATTAAGTAGTACCTTACAGTGCACAGGGGTCTCATTGATTTTCCTGGGGCTACTTACAAAGCAAAGTGCTACTCTTTGTGGGTAACTGCGTCAGAATCTGCTCTAAATAAAATAAAAAAGCAATATTACTACCTGTCATGACCTGCAAAATGAAAACTTCTGTAGTGCTTCTATGCAGTCTATGTTGTTGTTGCTGTGTTGGACCCAGGATATTAGACCGACAAGGTAGGTGAGGTAATCTCTTTTATTGACCCAACTTCTGTTTGTGACAGAGACAAGTTTTCAAGCTTACCCAGAGCTCTTCTTCAAGTCTGTATAAATTTGAAAGCTTGTCTCTGTCACAAACAGAAGTTGGGTCAATAAAAATAAATATTACCTCACCCACCTTGTCTCTATAGTGCTTTTATGATTTTTGAATGGAGAAAAAGAAAACTTCAGCAAATATAGGAAATTGGATTTGCACTTGATCTCAGAATTTAGGAAATTAGCAACTCTGGCAGCATTTTGCCAGCACACAGGACCCTAATTGAAATTCCAGTAGATTACATTAAAATGTTCCTATTTCTCTCTGTTTTCCATTAGAGGACCAGTGACTCCAAAAATCACTAGTACTAGGGCCCAATAGTACACTAGACCTGTTGCTGTAGTCTAAAACATAGGACCATATCAGCTCTTCCGCTGGTATAAATCTGTGATCCAATGAAGTCAAAGACCACCAGTTGACAGTTTGAGCTCAAAGTTTCCTTCCTCTTTTTTAGCTTAGGTCAGCTGAGGTATTTGTTCAAATTGTCCAACAGCAGTTTAGGACTCAAAAGAAAGAAAAAAAGTTCTCTAATGTCCCTGAGAAATGACCTCTGAAATGTCTTTGTATGGCTAAGCCAGATATTACTTCATTAGCATTCAGCTCTATTGCAGTAGCACAAGAGAGAAAAACTGCAGAAAAAATAGAGAGATTGAAAGCAGAACATTAGAGGAAAATAATTTCTTAAGTGATCTAAAGAGAAGGAATAGGTGAAGGGAGGTCACTCTTTAGAGGAACATCTTTTCATCAATCTCTGTCTGAGGCAAGAGTGAAGCTTCCAGTAAAATACTTTCATTCCAGCTTGAATGTAGGAATTCACTGATAAGCAATTTTAGATAGGGTTCAAAATATGCACAGTAAGTGGACATAGCTGCTGCCATCATATTAATTTATACACTGTAAGTTGGCAATACTGGCTCTTGCATAACATTTCCTAACTGCTATGAGCGGCTCTCTTTTAAGTGAGGCTTTCTCCCAGATTAATTTAATTTAACAACCTGGGAACACTCAACTGGAATGAATCATTACTAGACTCGCAATCCGTTGTAATTGGATAGAAGGGATTGGTAACTAATTAAATAAGCACCAGTTAACTGTGAAGTTCTAAAGATTTTCTAGGCAATACAAGAAGTCTTGATCTTTTGCCTGGGGTTATAGGGTGGGAGTGGAGAAGAAGGTAAAAAAAGTGAATCATCACAATAGACACCTGATAGTTTGGGACCAGAAAGACCAATGTCCATAAGAGTGCATGGCACAAATACAACTTGCATGTGAGGTGAGCTACTATCAATATTTTGAAAATAGAAAATAGACTTTGAAAGTATCTTCTGAGTTTAAAAATAGTCTACACGTGTGAGGAGGAGGATTAGACAAATGTGAAACTATCAAATACGACTGCACAAATTGTTCGTCATTACTCAAACAAAAAGCACACTGAAGTCAGAGCTGTTTGGAAAATGGAGTTTCCATCCAATGGAACATGTCTACATTTGTTTTCATCCTGATTTAGAATGAAAAAAGTCAAAATGTAAAAAATGTTTACAGATGAAACACTGAGAAATATGATGTGCAACCATTGAAGTAAAAAATCTTGACTTTTCAATGGAAACAATGTTTCGTCCTATTAAAATGGAATCAAATGTTAATTTGAAATGAAATTTGTTTAATTTCATTTGTTTAAATGAAATTTCAAATCAACATTTCAACTCACAAGGACACTTTTTTTTAATTTTAATGTCAACTTGAAATAAAAACATTTTGAAATGAAAAAGATAGTTCCATTAAAAATTGTTAATTCAGTGAATTTTTGTGTTTCAATTTCTTGACAGAAAATTGAAACATTTAGTTGAAATCAACCTATCCTGGGACAAATTTCAGTTTTAACTAAATTACATTTTTCCAATGGGAAAAGTTTTCCACCAGCTCTCGAAGCCAGTAAGGACTGCAGGATTGGATTCCTAAATGTGTTAGGAAACACTAGTGTTGGACTCTTAGGGATTTGAGAGAAAAGACTAGAGGGTGTTTTCAATTATGTTTGTGCAACCTGTTTGCACCATTGGTTACTATGAGTTTAATTTTGCTGTGATTTCATGTTTTCCAATTTAATTCCCCAATGGCCTACTGTGTGTACTGAACAATAGAAGGAAACTGAGCTCTTATGAATTCCCTTCCACAATTTCTCACAGTACATTGGTTGTAGATATTCATATATGACACATTTCTGCTTCCTTGATGTCATGCATATCTACTTATTCCAATATGCACCATCCATTTATTTAGATTTGTGCAAAGTATAAAGGTGTGTATCACCTGATGAGCTGCCCTGTTAAGGAGATGGGGCATGCCTTACCTGTACAGGTTTAGCCAACCTCTCCAGGGGAAGAGAATGAAACCAGAGATTGCATTACAAGGGCGATAATGTGACAGGGTCCAGATTTGCTGTGAGATAAGGATAGCCTGTGTTCCAGCATGGGAGAGAGCTGGAGTGAGCAGGAAAGCCCCTGCAGGAGAACAAAAGTCAAAGGATGACCTGCAAAAGAGCTCTAAACACCAGCCAGATGAATAGGATAAGTAGAGTCATTACCCTTAAAAGGGAGAAGATTTAGGAAATATCTGAACCTAGGATTTTTTTTTGGAAAGGAACCGTTCAGCCCAGTAAAGGGCTGAAGATCTATAGAGCTGGAGAAAGATGGGTCTTGATTTCAGTTGATATTTTAATAAAGCAGCCACCAAGAAGGGATGTTATTTGATGCATATGTTCAGTTAGTTGGAAAGGGGAACTGAGGCAGAGACAGAGCCCCAAACTGGATTGGTTACAGTCCTGCTTACTAGATGTAAGCCTTACTTACAAAAGGCTCTAGGCACTATTGCCAGAAGTCACAAGAATAAGAAATAAAATTAAACAGCCAGCAGAACACACAATCTTCCCTCCTGGCCAAAGATCAAAGCCTTGTCCAAAAGCCCATTAAATCCCAACTTCTGTAGCATCAATAAAAATCAATAAAGTAGAGTTCTGGTGCAGGCGGAGTTTGCTTTCAAGGTGAAGCTTCCTCATGGAGACCTCTCTGACACCAGCCCCTTCTCTTTTAAAGACAGATGGGTCTAGCTCAGGCACTTCTGACCCCATCTGTATAGCATAAGGAAAGAGGCACAGGGTGACTCTGCCTCTTTAAGAGGGAACAGAACTGGTGCATGTGTGTGCAGCAGCTGACCCTTTAAGCTGAGCTTTAAGAGACCTAGTGAGAGGGAGGCAAAGCTAGGAAGCAGGACTGCCAGTGTCCCCTCAAAGGCAAGGCAGTAAAAGCCAAAGGGTAAAGGGCAAAAATCCCCTGAGGATTGTAGTCCAGGAGCAGTTGAGAAGCTGTTACAATAAAACTGCCTAAGAGAGACTGTGGGTGTTGCTGTATGTCTTTGGGAGCTGGGGAGAAGCCCTGTGTTACACAATCTCTCAGGTACAAATGTCTTAGCCGTTTAGGGTTTTATAGGTTAAAACAAATACCTTAAATTCAGACCAAAAGCCAATAGACCGCGAGGGCAAAGCATAGAGAAGTAGTGTTATGTGCTGCCACTAAGAAGCACTGCTGACTAGGCAGGCTTCTGCGTTCTGTACCACTTTAAGAAAGTAAGAATGGCTATATTTGGTCAGGCCAATGGTTCATCTAGCCCGTATCCTGTCTTCTGACAGTGGCCAATGCCAGGTGCTTCAGAGGGAATGAACAGAACAGGTAATCATCAAGTGATTCATCCCCTGTTGCCCATTCCCAGCTTCTGGCTAGGGACACTTCAGAGCATGGTTTTGTATCCCTGCCCATCCTGCTTTATAGCCATTGATGGACCCATCCTCGCTGAACTTATCTAGTTCTTTTTTGAGCTCTGTTTTAGTTTTGGCCTTCACAACATCCTCTGGCAAGGAGTTCCACAGGTTGACTGTGTTATATGAAGAAATACTTCCTTTTGTTTGTTTTAAACCTGCTGCCTATTAAATTTCATTTGGTGATCCCTAGTTCTTGTGTTATGAGAAGGAGTAAATAACACTTCCTTATTTACTTTCTCCACACCAGTCATGATTTTATAGACCTCTATTATTTCGCCCCCCTTAGTCACCTCTATTCCAAGCTGAAAAGTCCCAGTCTTATTAATCTCTCCCCATATGGAAGTTGTTCCATACCCCTCATCGTTTTTGTTGCTCTTTTCTGTACCTTTTCAATTCCAATATCTTTTCTGAGATGGGACTACCACATCTGCATGCAGTAGTCAAGATGTAGACATACCATGGATTTATATAGAGGCATATGATATTTTCTGTCTTATTATCTATTCTTTTCCTAATTCCTTATGATGTTAGCTTTTTTTTTTAACTGCCGCTGCACATTAAGCAAATGTTTTCAGAGAACTATTCACAATGACTCCAAAATCTTTCTTGAATGGTAAAAGCTAATTTAGACCCCATCATGTTATATGTATAGTTGGGATTGTTTTCCAATGTGCATTACTTTGCATTCATCAACACTGAATTTCATCTGCCATTTTGTTGCCCAGTCACGCAGTGTTGTGAGATCCCTTTCTAACTCTTCGCAGTCTGCTTTGGACTTAACTATCTTGTAGTTTTTGTATCATCTGCAAATTATGCCACCTCACTGTTTACTCCTTTTTCCAGATCATTTATGAATATGTTGAACATTACTGGTCCTAGTACAAACTCCTGGCGGACACCATTATTTACCTCTCTATTTTGAGAATAGACCATTTATTCTTACCCTTTGTTTCCTCTTTTAACCAGTTACTGATCCATGAGAGGACCTTCCTCTTGTTCAATGACAGGTAGCTTACTTAGGTTTCTAGACTGATTAACAAATTCTCTCCATTCTTGGCACTTAGCTTCTTGAAATCTTTGTAGATGCTTATCATGGATCTTCTTAGTTTAGCTTCTTAAAATGTTTTCCTTGTAAGTCACTCTCTGCATTCTCCTGATCTGTTACTTTTCTGTGAACTCCCTCCAATTTGTTGTCTGGTAATGTGGTATCCATAATGGAATGCAATATTCTGATATGGCAATAGTGGTGTTTAGTGTCTCTTTCTGAGTAACATGATTCTTTTGCACATACAGCCCCTCTCCTCTCCCCTCCCCGCCCCAGCAATCACATTAGCCTTTTTGCTGCCTTATTACAAGGCTGTCTAGTCCTCTATCATCACACATTGTATCTCAGTATTACTACTTCTAAGTCTGTATCTTCCCATTGCATACATGACCTTCAGATCACTTACCCCCAGATGGGCATTAATTTGTAGTTTGCCAAGTTGAATCTCATATAGCTATTTGTTATCTCATATGCTCATGTTTAAGTTCTCTATCTTTATATTTCTGTCCCGAGTAATGTTCACAGCTCCTATCAGTATAGTAGTATCTGTGAAATTAGCATGCTGCTCCTCACTACCTCTTCTCAGATGCAGTGATGTACCCAGTATAAATGCATAGATAGGCACACGAGGTATAGGACTACTCTACCCGCTTCCCTTGATATGCCCTTTGTGCCATGGGTTAGGATGGGTGGCTCTACACAACTCAAGGGTTCCCCCCATGCAGTAAGAATCCTCATAGGCCAAGATGGCTGAATTTAGAGCCCTTTGTGTCTGTCTAGGGGTGCCAGAAAAAGTTGGGTAACTAAACAGAGTAGCTTGAACCAGTGTACGATTGAAAAGAGATTATCAGAGTAATGGTAGCTTAGTAGTATGTGAAAGAGGGATTCTGCTATTACTAGAGAAGACAAGTTGGTAGACAAGTTTTTTTTTAAGAAGTAGCATTGAATGCATAGGATGGAGGGAAAATGAAAGAACCAACTTGCCCCAAACTAATTGAAAATAAGCAAACACTTTTCAGAGAGCCAATTCAGTATATTTTTTGTATTTATTTCCAAAACTCTCCCCCACCTTCATAGACTGATTCATACTGAGAGAATGACATAATGTTTTTGAAAGAGTATCTTCTTATGACTGGGTCTTCCCCATTCCCACAGGAAAATTTCAGGCTACATCATGCAGTTTCTCTTCTGGGACCAATTATTTAAAGGACATGTACCGTACATGTACAGTAGCTACACAGTTACATTGCCAAATTTACAGACATGCAGAAAGAACAAGGCTCTGTGCAAGGATTTTGGGTTCATTTTCACTGCTCAAAAGCAGCACTAATTCAAACGAGGGTATTCTGTCTAGCTGACAGGAACTTGGTGTTGGCAGAAAATTAGCTTCGACGTTCCTTGCAGATTAGTAGTAAGTCTGTATTAACAATATGCCTCACGTGCGGTACATTGGCTTCACACCTATGAAACTGCTACCCTAAGCCTTTTAGCCGAACAAAGCAGGTAATGTATGCCACATACCTGATGAGCTCTGACACCCAGAAATGGGACAGAGAAATATGGAGCAACATGAGAATGTGTGAGAAATATTATCCTATGGAAGTCTGTGCTATTGCCATCTCTTCTTGGAGTGAATATAACTGTTCTGCATCCTGTGGAAAATAAGACTAGCATTTGGAAGAGAGCTGGAAATTATTTTTCAGCATATTATCTATATCACAGGAGAATACTTTCTTTTTTTTTTTTTTTGAAACTTTGCTAGATTCATATATTATTAGCCTTTAAAAATACAAGGAGGCCACCATAATCACTAACTAAAAAAGTTAGTAAAGACCTACTGATTATAACTTCTCAATTGGTCTGCTGTGCTGCAAATGGTGACCCTTTCCCCTAAGGGGGTTAAGGTTGTAATTAGCAGATCTCTACATTGTGTGATGTAGCTGGTGAGTAGAACACACATGCACTATGCCCAGTTAATATTTGATCAGGTGATACTTATTTATCCAATGAGGAAATGGCTGGAAGTTGAAGCTAAAAAAATTCAAACTGGAACTAAGGCACCATTTTTCTTTTAACAGTGCTGGAAGTTAGCCATTAGAACAGCTTACCAATTGGTTTGATAGATTCTTCATCACCTGATATCTTTAAGAGTGAGTATTTATCTAAAAGATACTCTAGTTTAACCACTAGTTTTTGGACTAGATGCAAGAATCACTTAGTGAAATTCTATGGCTTTTTTATGCAGGAAGTCAGACCACTGGATTCATAAGTCCGTTCTGCCCTTAAAATCTGTGAAAGCACAGGCGAATGTAGGCTTATGTAAAAGGGTGAGTGATACTATGAAGGTAATTAGGAGTACAGCATGAAGCATACAACTGAAGGTAAAAAGTTTGCTTGCTGTGTAAAAGCTAAGGCCATATCCTCAGGTAGCATAAATGAGCACAGTTGCATCAAAGTCAATGGGGTTAAACTGATTCACACTAGCTGAGAATCTGGTGCTTTTTTTTTGCTTCAGCAGCAGCTGCTATATAATGCATATCCTTAAGTTACTCTGCAATATAAGTACAGGTAAATTAAATCTAATATTTATATTCAGATTAATACTGTGCATATATAGATATATAGTCCTTCATGCCAGTTGTGATGAAGTGGGAATTATTTCTGTATATTTTTTCAAATAAGCTACATATTTCAATGTCTGATTATGGTTGGTACTTGCTATGGCGTTAGATCAAAAGACACTGTTTGGGGAACCAAGCAGGAAAGACCACAAAATGGCCGAGGTAAGGAGCATCTCAGCAAACACTCAAACACAATAGCCAGGTTTACAGTGGTGAAGAGGCAACTCTTGGCTCCAACCCTGGTGACCTTGCTGTTTTGCCTAGGCTGAGAAGAGAGATCAAAAGCAACATTCAGCCATTACAGGACCCTGGGCCTTTGAAATGGGAGGGGAGTTGGATGAGCTAAGGGAGGATGCCTAGGGGGTCCCAGAGCTGACATGCTGACAAGGAAACAAAAAGAGGAGAGTGCTGTGAGCTGGGCAGTGTGCTTCTCCCAACCAGATAGTGGTTATTTGGGCTGAGGGGACTTACAGATGCTTGCAATAGACACCCTTCTTGTTTTTAACCCTTCACTCTATATGCTTTGTACCTTTGGATGAATGAATAAATAATACATTCACAACAAATTTTGTTTTAAAGAAGCTGTTTGAGTTGTTTTAATCCCCTCACTGGTCACAGGTCCCCTGAGTGAATGGGCTCAGTTGTCAAAGTGAGTCGGGCCTGTCACATTAGCATGTTTGGGAAACAGTGCCGTTAGTTCTCTAAGACCCATCCCTGAGTGGTTGAACTGTGTGGCTCCAGTCAGAGGGAAGAGTAAGAAGTCAGGCCTCTCATGTAAGAGCTGCACTGGAGAGGGACTAAAGGGGTCCAAAGCAGTTTCCTTGTAACAATGATATTAGTATACCAAATAGCAATTTAAACATTAAGCTACATAACCCTGAGAAGAAAGTCATTTTATTTCAATGGGCTTTAAGCTCCTAAGTCCTAAAAAGGGCCAGTAAGCACCTACTTGCATCTTTAGGCATCTCAATATCTTTGGAAAAGTGGCCCTTTGTGGCTTGCCCAAGCTCAGAAAGTGGTGTTAAGAACTTGGAACCAAACCCAAACACCCTGGCTCATGCTGTAACCATTTCTACAAGATATCTTGGGTGGAATCCTGGCCCCACCAAAGTCAGTGGGAGCATTGCCACAGAATGTAATAGGGCCAGAATTTCACCTCTTTCTTTGAAACAGAACTGTGGACCAGATTTTCAGCTAGGGTAAGTGCGTGGGGCTCCGTTTACTTCATAAAGTTGCAAAGCCTTAAGCATATATGTAAGAATGGGGTCTGTGTTTGTATCTTTAAAGAACAAGCCTCAATACATTAGGTTTAAGTTAGTGGTCCCTCTACTTTTTCATGGGGCAGGGAGAAGGGGCATTTCAGTGAGGAGGGGAACCTCTGAAATTGGATGAAGGGTAAAAGTTTCAAGAGTGCATAAGTGACTTTGGAGTCAAAGTTCAATTTTCAAAAGTGATTTGGTCATTCAGAGCTGCATCCAGAAATGGGACTGACATAGTATTATAATGCCTACTTTTAGGCACCTTGCCGCCTAATGAGATTAACAGCTATGAGTTAGGTACCCAGGCTCCCTCTACAGGTGGCTAAGAATGGGATTCATACACACTAACATGTTCAGCTGGAAGCTGCCTATGTTGGCCAATAGTAAATACCAATGAAAGAGGCAGAGCCTAAACCCTGCCCCTTAAAAGGAGTTGTGCCTATAGGAAGCCATGAACCCCGTCCTGGAGTTAGGTGCCTAAGCTAGTTGAGTCCCCCCTTTTTTTTTGAGGGTGGGGGGAGTGTCCCCAATTGCCCAGTGGTTAGAGCATTCCCTCAGAATGTGGACTATGGAGTGAGTGAATTTTATCTCTAGCCCTAACATGAGAGACTTTTAAAGAGGCCTTATTTCAGAAGGTGGATTTGCAGCACTTTCTGAAAAATCAGGCATCGTAAAAGGGTCTCAGAGTAGGCACCCAAAATCACCAGTCACTTTGGAAATTCTTGTCTAAATATCTTTACCCGTCACTTCCCAATAAAACTATTTCTAAATCAGCTAGTACATCTGTTAAAATGATAAATGTAGTAAAGAAAATGAGGATTTTCCTTAATTTACTTTCTTTGCGCATTTTGGTGTGGAGATAAATGGAATATAACTAACAAGTTGTGACCCCATGCATCTGTAGTGAGATGTACACCAGTTGCTGTCTTTATCAGATGATCTGATCTCACTCCTAATCCAAGCCAAAGGCCATATTGTCCTATTGATCATTAAGCAGAACTCCTCATTGATTTTTGCTAGGGAGTTCTTCTGGAAAAATCAATTGCACAATGTGCTCCAAGTTTCGCTTAAAAGCCCTCCTAGAGTACATCTACATTAAAAACAAACAAACCTACAACCCATGGCAGCAAGTCTCAGAGCCTGTATGAGCTGACTCAGGCTCACGCTACAGGGCTAAAAATATCTGTGTAGACATTTCTGCTTATGGGCACTGAGACTTCCCCCCTTGCCAGATTTCAGATCCAAGCCACCAGCCTGAGCAGGAACATGCACTTGGCTATTTTTAGCTCCATAGCAGGAGACTGAGTCAGTTGACGCTGGCTCTGAGACTTGCTGCTGCAGGTGGTTGTTTTTAGTGTAGACATACAGTAAACTTAGACCAGCTTATTTAAAATGCAACAAGCTCTGTAGGGCAAACTCCATAGTGTTCTGTGTATAAGCATACTTCCTGTGCTTGCTTATTGTGAATTTGCATAATGTGAAATTCATTAGCATTCAAGTATGGAAAGTATTGTAACACACATGGGGGTCCAGTTCCCTTTTTTCTGCCCCTTATATAGTCACTTACACTTACACAGAGTGAGTGTGAAATTCCAGCAGTACCCACTTTCAGTGATGTAACTGACTACACAATCGCAAGGCAATAGTGAATCAGGCCAGTATGTTTAAAGTCTTATATTAGTTTTGTGTTGTCAAATATGACATTTGCTATATAACTCCTGCTGTATCATAATTTCAGACTTTGCTTGCTAGTTATTGGAACAAGAGATTGCTGCCAAAGAGTCTGGCTCTTATCATGTGACCCTTACATCAGCTGTAGTTTAAAAAGAAAGCATGGCCCAATAGTTAGGGCGCAAGCTGGGAGATGTGGGTTCAACTCTCTGCTTGGCCCCAGACTTCCTGCATGAGCTTGGGCAAGTCTCTCAGGCTCTTAGTTCATTTCTCTGAGATGACAATAAAGGAACCGACCTCTCTCTTCATGGGGTTATAAGGATAACTACATTAAAGATAGTGAGGTGATTGGGTACAATGGCAAGGGGGTCATACAGCTGCCTAGGGTAGTTATACTAACAGCTATTCTGTTTAATTATAAATATTACTGTCACAGTGTTCAATATTCACCACTAGATGATGCCTCCTCCTGGCCTTTCTGAGGACTAGCTCTGCAAGGCCAAAGCCCCTTCCTGCAGTTGCACCTGATCTCTCTCTCTACAGTACCTCTCTTGCTCCAGGAGCTGCTTCTGTCTCTTCATGACTTGGTCTTCTGGCCAGGTCACCGTGCTGTTTCCCCTTCTGGGATATCAAAGTCCCTTCTTAGGGACAGGCCCAGCCAGTGACCTTTTCCCTGTGGCTGGTAGGTGAACCCAAGCCCACCCTCTAGTCCAGGCTCCAGCTCAGGGACTCTCTAATTAGCAGCCAAGGTGTATTCCCACCTGAACCTTGATATCACTTTTCCTGAGCCTTTCCTACCTGGCTGGGTGGCTCCGCCTCCTAACTCCCTCCTCCCAGGGAGTAGCTGTAGACTACCTGCCTCTGTAACCTCCAAACATGTATCCTATCCCCTTCCCTCTAGAAGCAACTGCATCCTACTACCCCGACAGCCCCTTTTTACTCTAAGCTTCTAGGCTTTATACAGGCCTCTCCTCTTCTTTCACAGGTGAGCTTCCTCACAATTAGGTCCATCTACACAGCTTATATCTTCCTCATTTGCTGATTGGACCCACTGACCTAATTCAGCCCTCTCAGAACCAGCCTGGAGAACACACCCCATCACAGTGACACAATACTTCTATCTCACTGTTCACAATTAAGTGCATGATGCATGTATACATTACCCTTTTCCATTTGCACTTTGTTTTCATAGAACTATAGGGCTGAAAGAGACCGAGAGGTCATCAAGTCTAGCTCCCTACACTGAGGTAGTACCAAGGAAATCTCTAGACCATCCTTGACAGGTGTTCTTCCAACCTATTTTCAAAACCCTGTAATGAAGGGGATTCCACAACCTCCCTTGGAAGTCTATTCTAGATCTTAACTACCTGCCTCATTAGAAAGTTTATCCTAATATCTAACTTAAATCTCCCTTGCTGCATATTAACTCCATTACTTCTTCTCAAGCCAATGAAGGTAGGTCAACAATTGATTACCATTCTCTTTATAACAATCTTTAACATATATGAAGACTGTTCCCCCACAGTCTTCTTAAGACTAAATATACCCAGTTTTTTTAATCTTTCCTCATAGGTCAAGTTTTCTAAACCTTTTATTATTATTTTGCTTTCTCCAGGACTCTCTCCAATTTATCCACATCTTTCTTAAAGTGTGGGTGCCTAGAACTAGACACAATATTCCAGCTGGAGCCTCACCAGCGCTGAGTAGAGTGGGACAGTTATCTCCCATATCTTATATATGACACTGTTTTTAATATACCCCAGAATTATATTAATATTTTTCACACTGCCTCACATTGTTTACTCATATTCAATTTGTAATCCACTATAACGCCCAGATTTTTTTCAGCAGCACTACCACCTAGCCAGTTATTCTGCATTTTGTAGCTGTATTTTGTATTCCCCATGTTGCACTTGTAAGTATGGAATTTCATCTTGTTGAATTCAGACTAGTTCTCCCACTTGTCAAGGTTATCTTGAATACAGATCCTGTCCTCCAAAGTGCTAGCAAAGCCTTCCAGTTTGGTGTCATCTGAAAATTTTATAAGAATACTTTATAGTCCATTATCCAAGTCATTAATGAAAATATTGAATAGTACTGGTCCCAGGACCTGCCCCTATGGGACTATACTCTGCCCTCCCAGTTTGACAGGGAATCACTGATAACTACTCTTTGAGTATGGTCTCTCAACAGGTTGTGCACCTACCGTAAAGTAATTTCATCTAGACCACAGTTCCCTAGTTTGCTTATGAAAATGTCATGTGGGATTGTGTCAAAAGTCTTACTAAAATCAAGATATCACTTTTACTGCCCCTGTCAAGGTTCCTTCCCCACTCTGAACTCTAGGGTACAGATGTGGGGACCTGCATGAAAAACCCCTAAGTCTATTTTTACCAGCTTAGGTTAAAAATTCCCCAAGGTACAAACTATTTTACCTTTTGCCCCTGGTTTTATTGCTGCCACCACCAAGTGTCTAACAAATATATAACAGGGAAAGAGCCCGCTTGGAAACGTCTTTTCCCCCCAAAATCCTCCCAAACCCTATACTCCCTTTCCTGGGGAAGGCTTGATAAAAATCCTCACCAATTCGCGTAGGTGAACACAGACCCAAACCCTTGGATCTTAAGGACAATGAAAAAGCAATCAGGTTCTTAAGAAGAATTTTAATTAAAGAAAAAGAATCACCTCTGTAAAATCAGGATGGTAAATACCTTACAGGGTAATCAGATTCAAAACATAGAGAATCCCTCTAGGCAAAACCTTAAGTTACTAAAAGACACAAACAGGAATATACATTCCATTCAGCACAACTTATTTTATCAGCCATTTAAACAACAGAATCTAAGGCATATCTAACTAGATTGCTTATTAGCCCTTTACAGGAGTTCTGACCTGTATTCCTGCTCTGGTCCCGGAAAAAGCAACACAAGGACCGAGAGAACCTTTCTTTCTCCCCCACTCCAGCTTTGAAAGTATCTTGTCTCCTCATTGGTCATTTTGGTCAGGTGCCAGCGAGGTTATCCTAGCTTCTTAACTTTTATAGGTGAAAGGGTTTTTCCTCTGGCCAGGAGGGATTTTAAAGGTGTTTACCCTTCCCTTTATATTTGACAGCCCCCCTGTCCAGTAGGTCAGGAACCCTGTCATAAAAGAAAATTAGATTATTTGGCATAATTTTGTTCTTGACAAATCCATGCTGTCTATTCCTTATGACTTGATTATCCTCTATGTGCATATAAATTGATTGTTTAATAATTTGTTCCAGTATCTTTCCAGGTATTGAGTTAGGCTGACTGCTTCGTACTTCCCTGGGTCCTCTTTGCCTTCCTTTTTAAGGACAGGTACTATGTCTGTCCTTCTCCAGCCTTCTGGGACCTCATCCATCTTTCATGAGTTCTCCAAGATAATTGCTTCCGGTAGTTCCTTAAGTACCCTAGGATGACTTTCATCAGGCCTTGCTGATTTTGAATACATCTAACTTATCTGTTCTGTTCTTATTCTGGCGTTGTCCTTTCCCTTTGTTAGTATTAATTATGTTGAGTATCTGGTCACCATTAACATTTTAGTGAAAGCTGAAGAAAAATAAGCAAAATTAAAAACCTCAGACTTCTTGCTGACATCAGTTATTAGCTTTACTTTGCTGCTAAGTAGAAGACATACTCTTTCCTTCATCTTCCTCTTCCTCCTAAGGTATTTAAAAGAACCTCTTCTTATTTCCTCTTATGTCCTTTGGTAGGTGTAACTCATTTTGTGTCTTAGCCTTTCTGATTTTGTCCCTACATGCTTGTGCCTATTCTTTTGTACTCATCCTTAATAATTAATCTATGTTTCCACTTTTTGTAGGATTCCCTTTTGATTTTCAGGACCTTAAAGAGCTCCTGATGGAGACATAATGCCCTCTTACTATGCTTCCTGTCTTTCCTTTACAGTGTGATAGTTTGCAGTTGTTCCTTTTAATATTGTCTCCTTGAGAAACTGCCAAGTCTCGAACTCCTTTGGCCCATGATGTAATACAAATTTAGTTATAGACTTTTATTTTACATCTCTGATGAATAAATGACTGTGTGATGTTGCCAATGGTTCAGCCACTGACAACTGCCAAGAGTCCCATTTTTGCCAGACAGTCCTGGTTTTATAATCCAGCCTTGGGCACTGTCCCAAGCACTGCTGTCTGACACTGGTGCTTACACTTTATTAAAAGAATGCCAGCCTCTTGCAACTAAATTGGAGAGGATACAGAGAAGAGCTACAAGACTGATTAAAGGATTAGAAAACATGCCTTGCAGTGATAGATTCAAGGAGCTCAATCTATTTAACTTAATGAAGAGAAGGTTAAGAGGTGGCTTGATTAGTGTATAAGTATCTACTGGGTGAACAAATATTTAACAAGGGGCTCTTCAGTCTAACAGAGAAAGGTATAACACCATCTAATGGTGGAAGCTGAAGCTAGACATATTCAGACTGAAAATAAGGTGTACATTTTTATCGGTGAGAGGAATTAACCACAGGAACAACTTACCAAGGATCTTGATGGATTTTTCCATCACCAACAATTTAAAAATCAAAATAGGATGTTCTTCAAAAAGACATAGTCTAAGAACTACTTTAGGGAAGTTTTATGGCCTGTGTTATATAGGAGGTCAGACTAGACAATCACGATGAACCATTCTGGCCTTGGAATCTACAAACTAGGAGGTACTGCACTGTAGAAGTGGAAGGGAGGCAGACAACAGAATACCTGTCTTTTCCCTGTATCCTGGTGGTGTTCAAGGGCAGAGTGCAATGGAGAGGGCTCAGAGGCATAGTAGGGGCAGTTATGCCTCATACCCAATTGAAAGAAGAGAGGGGAAGGCATTGGTTGATCTATCTCTTCCCACCCCACTCTTCTCAATAACCTCCAGATCCAGTATGGAGATGTCCAATAAATTATAGGGAACAGAACAGTAAGACTCAGTGGTACTTATATGACCTTAATTACCCTATTACCTGAGCACTGCACAATCTTTAATGTATTTATCCTGATATGACCCCTGCAAAGGTAGGGCAGTGCTAGTATTCCACTCTACAGGTGGGAAACCGAGGTACAGAGAGGCTAAGTGACTTGCCTAATGTCACACAAGAAACCTGTGGAAAAGCAGGTGCTTGAACCCGGCTCCTGTGAGAAACAACTGAGGACAAAAATGAAGTTGAGATAAAAAGAAGGCCAGAGAATATGGGGACAGAAACAATGAAAGCTCAGAGAAATGTGAGAGAAATGGGGTCATTTCAGAAGAAAAAAAGAAAATGAAACTTGGAGGAAAGATTATAGGAGTT
This sequence comes from Dermochelys coriacea, assembly GCF_009764565.3. NCBI lineage: Eukaryota > Metazoa > Chordata > Testudines > Dermochelyidae > Dermochelys > Dermochelys coriacea. Next base: position 333,691,158 of record NC_050068.2, read on the forward strand.
CCTATTATAACTGTTACATGCCAATCAGGTGGAGGAGAACCTCCATGTTCTCCATAGGTTGTGGAAGGGAGGGAAGCGGCCTCCTATCAACTCCAGAAGAGGAAAGGGGGAGATGAGATGTGCACCTGCTATCTTCCTACTGAAAACATCAGGGGTATCAGGCCATTTTGAGGATATGTCCTGTGCATTCACCTTCATCCCCAAAAGCCAGCAGCTGCAAACCAATCCTGTGGATACTGTCAAAGCCTGAGATGATTAGATTTACTCATTGTAGTAGATAAATAAAGTGATGCATAGTTCAGCTCTTGGATGCTACTAATTAATCAGTCAGTTATTTAAAAATTAGCCTCCAGCAAAAATATTTAAAATGTCTGTCTATTTTGATGCTGAAGGGTTCTTTATATTCAGTCTCAGACAATGAATAAATAAGCTTAGCCTTACGCTCTAAAAAGGGAACATATTTTCCTTATATTGTAGTCACCACATCACAGTAATCTCATCTTGTGATCCTGAATAAATAGAAAGTCTGGGTGGGCATAAACTCTGCTTCTTCTTTCTGGGCCAATAACTTTATCATTTTGTTACCCTCCCACTATGCAAAACAGAGATGTCCATAAATGAAGGCTAACAACCTAATTGTCCTCTCCCACCAGCATAACTCCATTAATTTTAGTGGAGTTACTTCTGATTTACACTGGCAAGACAGGTATATTAGGCCTCAAGTCTGCAATGGCATTCCAAAATGGGCACCTTGTGGTGCGGAAGAGCACTGCTTTCTTTGGCCTGAAGCCCTAGAGCAGCGGTTTTCAACATTTTTTCATTTGTGAGCCGTTAAATTTCAAATGGAGGTGCAGTCTTCTTTGGAAATCTTAGATGGTTGAAAACCACTGCCCTACAGCATAGAGAGCTGCTATTCACACCTGTTAGTGAGCTGGGAGAGGACTGGACCAGAACTGCTTAAGAATTCCAGATGAACAGAAAGCCCACAGGGGAGGGAGATCTCTGCTGGTGTAGTGTTACATCTGTTTTTGTTGGTAAGAAAGGAGAAACGATGGAATAGGCCAAACCTCATTTGCATTTTTGTTATATAACAGTCTGTAACATTTTGATCAAAATTCAGTTAAGTTTTAAGTTTGGTGGTAATGAAATGTGCATTTGTTACTCAACAGGAATAATAACAAGAGAACCTAATGAAATGTACATGGGGTGAGGGGTCTCTCTAACCAAAACCAGTCTGCACAGTTGGGTAGTGGTCTCTAATGAGGCATTTTAACTATAGCTAGTATGCGTATTTTTTTCTGGTGGGTATTTTTGACAAAACAAAAAAAAGATTAATTTTCACCCATACATTTTTCCCTTGAGATGTTTGTGTATTTGGTAAAAGCTCAAAATCCAAAAGAACTTGATTGGAAAAAAATGAAATTTTCCACAAAAGAACAGGCAATTTTGGGGAAAAATTCATTTAGTCAAAAGCACAGTTTCCCCCCTGAAAAACAGTTATGATGGAAAATTTTTGACCACCCCTATTCCATCCTGTTCCCTGAATCGCAGAGCCAGCTCATTTATTTCACATTGATTTTTTTTTTCAGTAAATTGCATGAAAATCCTGGGTCATTGGTGGAGCAAAAATTCTGCTAGTCATTTGTAGGGAAAATTCAGAATGAAAATGGCAGCTAGTAAGCCATTATGTACACATTGATATAGATATGTACATCAGCCAACTAGTTTTGTTTTTCCTTCCCATACTGACTTGCAAAGACTTTTGCTTGCAAAGGTCTGTACAACCCTGGACCCCTTTTAATATTAAGACATTTTAGGCACGTAATTAATGCGGTGGCTGTAAGTTGACCTAACATAGGTTGACTTATCTTTGTAGTGTAGACATAGCCAAGATGAAAGGAGACCTCCCCGTAGTTCTGACAGCAAAATCCCAACATTGACAACATCTGCAGCTTTTTGTGGATCCTAATGTCAACTATGTCCTGTGCTGCCACATTATCTCACCTTTCCCCCAATTCAGTACTGGTGAAGTCTGCTGCAACCTACACAGATGTTTCTCCGTTTTATTGCCACAGTTATTTTCAAATGCGTTTAGATCACTTGTTCCCTAGGGACTCTCCTTCCCTCTGCTAACACAAAACTGATTGATTTGCTACTGTCCTTTTGATTTAGAGGAAAAAAAATCCCATGTCTGATGTACAACTTTGATTTGCTAGTAATTATATTTGCCTTGTGAGAACTCAGTGCTCCACCCCAGCTGGGGCTGAAGTCTAGCTTTGGATTTCTTCCCCCTCTCCACTATGTAAGGATTGAAGAGAAGCCTTTATTGTTTATTTATATAATGCCCCAAAATTTGCTTGATGCTTTGCATGCTATTGTCAGAAGAGCAGCTCTGGGGACATGAACCATGTATAAAAAGCACCTAGCAAACATTTGGATGCTATCTGGATAATGGGTTTTTCTAGGTGGTCTTTAAAGTCTATTTTTCTGTCTTTAGAAAGGATGTTGTCATGGTACTTTTCAGCACCATAAAGATCAACAGTAAACTTCCACTGCTGTTAGTTTTGGAGAAGGAAATCACATGGGCTAAATTCTCTCCTGCTCAGGTGACAATCTGTCCGGCAGTGAATCCTCCTGTGGGAGGGGATCTCTCTTAGGATAAGTGTGCAGGAGCCAGGTCTGGTGCCTGTGGAGTTCCCCCCACATGGGGTGGCAGTGCAGAGTTACACCAGTGCCACACCTCAGAGCATCCTAGCCTTTGCTTGAAATCATCTCAAGACTGTGGCCAAGAATCAGAAACTTTGGCAAAGGAGAGGTGCTAGTCTAGAAGCTGTCCTTATAAGTTCAGAGGTATCACAGCTCTTGAACCTGGATCCATGGAACTACAGGTAGTCCTCAGACCTTAGTCACCACCCAGCAGCTTGCTACTCCCAGCATGAAGTATAGGCTGGTGGGCCTTAAGTCACCAGAGGCACCACCCACAAAGCTCCTGATGGAAGGAGATGGCCTCTCTGATTGGCTCAGACTAGCTATTTAAATCAGGAGGCGGCACAATAAGTTGTTTGAGCAATTAGGTGAATTTTTGGTTGATTACTACTTTGGACTTTGTTTTCTAACTTGGATCCTGATTCCTGCCTCGTTCCAGATCCCTGCATGCACGCCCCACATCTGGCCATTGACTCCACTCTGACCCTTGGCTTGATACCTGATTCCGACTCCATTTCCAACCCTTGGCTTGACTAGTTTCCTCATTCCTACTCTGGCTCAGACCACTAGGCCTGACCACCTATGTCCCAATCCGTGACATAAGTATATTGTGTGTATATATAAAGTATTCATTATTACATAGAGGACTGGAGGTGTACATGGCTGGAACCCAGCATAGCCCTTATTTGCATGCAGGGTGTGTATTATGCATATACTGCTTCTTAGCATATAGCAACCAGATCACAATACTGTAAGAAAGCAAAAAAAAGCACTGAAGGATATTAATCACTCAGTTTCCACAATGGCTCAGCACAAAGTTACTGAGCACAGCCACTTCTATTGTTTTGACACATTGGGGAAAATTCAGTGTCTAATTGGCTTTCAAACTCCCACTTACACCTATGTGGTTTGTTACTCTATCATTAGTAATTAGCCATTACTGTAAAAGGCTTCTTTTCAAGAATAAGAAGAAATTGGAATGGATGAAACTGATCACAATTTGAACTTATTTTTAATTCTGCTCTTGAATGAATGTTGAGTGACTAGTTTTTGCTAAGAGATTTTCCAATTTGCTCATTTTATAGGATTTTTATACTGAATTTTTCCTAAACTGGTGACAAATGTTATTTTATGACCTTTCATTCAGATAAGACCATGCCAGCTTCCTCAGAACTGGCCTCATATATCTGGATTGTTGATATTTTTTGCGTCAGACTTATAGTTACTGTGGTATACAACATACTGAATATTTTTTAAATTGCTGATTTAAGCAGGGTTTTTCCAAATTGATGCTCACTAAGGGTGACCTAATTCAAACATGATTGTACCATGCTGCACGGCTCCAAGGTAGGCCTCATACCCGATTTGGCCAAAGACCTTGGAGGGAGGCACAGCAAGGCTGGGGAAGCAAAGTCCTCAAACCATAAGAATCGTGGTTAAGCCAGAGGAGCATGGTCTTTTGGATCAGCAGAGCAGCTCACAGCAGGAGTTTGCCTGGGACTGGTAAGTATCAGAGTGTGTGTGTTTGCTTGCTGAGGAAGTATCCGAGCGTGTGTTTACTGGGAGGGCAGGGAGAGAGCCTGAGTGAGTGTCTGATTGGCTGCTAGCCTGCAGGGGGCGGGCATTAGGGTGTCTGTGTGTTTGCGTCAGGGAAGCCTGGCTGTTTGAAAATAGCCAGAGCCTCGCGAACCAGCTGAGCGGCAGCGAACCAGCGGAGCAGCGGGGACAGCAGAGCAGCTCACAGCAGGAGTTTGCCTGGGACTGGTAAGTATCCGAGTGTGTGTGTTTGCTTGCTGAGGAAGTATCCGAGCGTGTGTTTGCTGGGAGGGCAGGGAGAGAGCCTGAGTGAGTGTCTGATTGGCTGCTAGCCTGCAGGGGGCGGGCATTAGGGTGTCTGTGTGTTTGCGTCAGGGAAGCCTGGCTGTTTGAAAATAGCCAGAGCCTCGCGAACCAGCTGAGCAGCGGGGACAGCAGAGCAGCTCACAGCAGGAGTTTGCCTGGGAGTTCGCCTGGAGTGAGCCCAGTGAGGCTTACATCACGTGGGCACCAATGACACTGCCAAGAATGACCTTGAGCGGATCACTGCGGACTACGTGGCTCTGGGAAGAAGGATAAAGGAGTTGGAGGCGCAAGTGGTGTTCTCGTCCATCCTCCCCGTGGAAGGAAAAGGCCTGGGTAGGGACCGTCGAATCGTGGAGGTCAACGAATGGCTACGCAGGTGGTGTCGGAGAGAAGGCTTTGGATTCTTTGACCATGGGATGGTGTTCCATGAAGGAGGAGTGCTGGGCAGAGACGGGCTCCATCTTATGAAGAGAGGGAAGAACATCTTTGCCAGCAGGCTGGCTAACCTAGTGAGGAGGGCTTTAAACTAGGTTCACCGGGGGAAGGAGACCAAAGCCCTGAGGTAAGTGGGAAAGCGGGATACCGGGAGGAAGCACAGGCAGGAATGTCTGAGAGGGGAGGGCTCCTGCCTCATACTGGGAATGAGGGGCGATCAACAGGTTATCTCAAGTGCTTATATACAAATGCACAAAGCCTTGGAAACAAGCAGGGAGAACTGGAGGTCCTGGTGATGTCAAGGAATTATGACGTGATTGGAATAACAGAGACTTGGTGGGATAACTCACATGACTGGAGTACAGTCATGGATGGTTATAAACTGTTCAGGAAGGACAGGCAGGGCAGAAAAGGTGGGGGAGTAGCACTGTATGTAAGGGAGCAGTATGACTGCTCAGAGCTCCGGTATGAAACTGGAAAAACCTGAGTGTCTCTGGATTAAGTTTAGAAGTGTGTGCAACAAGAGTGATGTCATGGTGGGAGTCTGCTATAGACCACCGGACCAGGGGGATGAGGTGGATGAGGCTTTCTTCCGGCAACTCACGGAAGCTACTAGATCGCATGCCCTGATTCTCATGGGTGACTTTAATTTTCCTGATATCTGCTGGGAGAGCAATACAGCGGTGCATAGACAATCCAGGAAGTTTTTGGAAAGCGTAGGGGACAATTTCCTGGTGCAAGTGCTAGGGGAGCCAACTAGGGGGAGCGCTTTTCTTGACCTGCTGCTCACAAACCGGGTAGAATTAGTGGGGGAAGCAAAAGTGGATGGGAATCTGGGAGGCAGTGATCATGAGTTGGTTGAGTTCAGGATCCTGACGCAGGGAAGAAAGGTAAGCAGCAGGATACGGACCCTGGACTTCAGGAAAGCAGACTTTGACTCCCTCAGGGAACAGATGGCCAGGATCCCCTGGGGGACTAACATGAAAGGGAAGGGAGTCCAGGAGAGCTGGCTGTATTTCAAGGAATCCCTGTTGAGGTTACAGGGACAAACCATCCCGATGAGTCGAAAGAATAGTAAATATGGCAGGCGACCAGCTTGGCTTAATGGTGAAATCCTAGCGGATCTTAAACATAAAAAAGAAGCTTACAAGAAGTGGAAGGTTGGACATATGACCAGGGAAGAGTATAAAAATATTGCTCGGGCATGTAGGAAAGATATCAGGAGGGCCAAATCGCACCTGGAGCTGCAGCTAGCAAGAGATGTCAAGAGTAACAAGAAGGGTTTCTTCAGGTATGTTGGCAACAAGAAGAAAGCCAAGGAAAGTGTGGGCCCCTTACTGAATGAGGGAGGCAAGCTAGTGACAGAGGATGTGGAAAAAGCTAATGTACTCAATGCTTTTTTTTGCCTCTGTTTTCACTAACAAGGTCAGCTCCCAGACTGCTGTGCTGGGCAACACAAAATGGGGAAGAGATGGCCAGCCCTCTGTAGAGATAGAGGTGGTTAGGGACTATTTAGAAAAGCTGGACGTGCACAAGTCCATGGGGCCGGACGAATTGCATCCGAGAGTGCTGAAGGATTGGCGGCTGTGATTGCAGAGCCCTTGGCCATTATCTTTGAAAACTCGTGGCGAACGGGGGAAGTCCCGGATGACTGGAAAAAGGCTAATGTAGTGCCCATCTTTAAAAAAGGGAAGAAGGAGGATCCTGGGAACTACAGGCCGGTCAGCCTCACCTCAGTCCCTGGAAAAATCATGGAGCAGGTCCTCAAAGAATCAATCCTGAAGCACTTAGAGGAGAGGAAAGTGATCAGGAACAGTCAGCATGGATTCACCAAGGGAAGGTCATGCCTGACTAATCTAATCGCCTTTTATGATGAGATTACTGGTTCTGTGGATGAAGGGAAAGCAGTGGATGTATTGTTTCTTGACTTTAGCAAAGCTTTTGACACGGTCTCCCACTGCATTCTTGTCAGCAAGTTAAGGAAGTATGGGCTGGATGAATGCACTATAAGGTGGGTAGAAAGCTGGCTAGATTGTCGGGCTCAACGGGTAGTGATCAATGGCTCCATGTCTAGTTGGCAGCCGGTGTCAAGTGGAGTGCCCCAGGGGTCGGTCCTGGGGCCCGTTTTGTTCAATATCTTCATAAATGATCTGGAAGATGGTGTGGATTGCACTCTCAGCAAATTTGCGGATGATACTAAACTGGGAGGAGTGGTAGATACGCTGGAGGGGAGGGATAGGATACAGAAGGACCTAGACAAATTGGAGGATTGGGCCAAAAGAAATCTAATGAGGTTCAATAAGGATAAGTGCAGGGTCCTGCACTTAGGATGGAAGAATCCAATGCACCGCTACAGACTAGGGACCGAATGGCTCGGCAGCAGTTCTGCGGAAAAGGACCTAGGGGTGACAGTGGACGAGAAGCTGGATATGAGTCAGCAGTGTGCCCTTGTTGCCAAGAAGGCCAATGGCATTTTGGGATGTATAAGTAGGGGCATAGCGAGCAGATCGAGGGACGTGATCGTTCCCCTCTATTCGACACTGGTGAGGCCTCATCTGGAGTACTGTGTCCAGTTTTGGGCCCCACACTACAGGAAGGATGTGGATAAATTGGAAAGAGTACAACGAAGGGCAACGAAAATGATTAGGGGTCTAGAGCACATGACTTATGAGGAGAGGCTGAGGGAGCTGGGATTGTTTAGTCTGCAGAAGAGAAGAATGAGGGGGGATTTGATAGCTGCTTTCAACTACCTGAAAGGGGGTTTCAAAGAGGATGGCTCTAGACTGTTCTCAATGGTAGCAGATGACAGAACGAGGAGTAATGGTCTCAAGTTGCAATGGGGGAGGTTTAGATTGGATATTAGGAAAAACTTTTTCACTAAGAGGGTGGTGAAACACTGGAATGCGTTACCTAGGGAGGTGGTAGAATCTCCTTCCTTAGAGGTTTTTAAGGTCAGGCTTGACAAAGCCCTGGCTGGGATGATTTAACTGGGACTTGGTCCTGCTTTGAGCAGGGGGTTGGACTAGATGACCTTCTGGGGTCCCTTCCAACCCTGATATTCTATGATTCTATGATTCTATGATCAATCAGCTACACATTCCATAATATTCAAGAGTGGGCAGAAGAAGCCATGTGATCGACAAACAGGTCACTACAGCTTCAAACTAGTCTCTGTGTTAGAAAGGAGGCCTGCTAGCAAGAAGCACTGTCCCTACAAAATATTGCCATCTGACTCCTTGTCTACAGTTCTAGCTCCTACTCTACAAGAGTCCAGAAGATTGCAAAAGCTGAAGATTTTGCAAGCCATGTATTATGTTATATGTTTTCTATTTTCTGTCTCTTGTTTTTATTAATGGGGAGATGCCTTAGCCTTTTAATTTTTAATTGTAGCTGTGTGCATGCATGTGAACACACTTACAAAATCCACACAGGGAATGCACTTGAAAGAAAAGATCCCCAGGTTGAAACAGCCCTAAACATTGTCTCATAAAAATGCTCATTAATGCATGGTTTATGTTGAAAAGTCCTGAGAGACTTGAGATTGTCATCTGTAATTTCTGGTAAATAACAGTTCTTACACTTGTGCTTATCAAGAGTGTTTGGTGAAGTATTGTATTAGATATTCTATTAGAATATCTCTGTTGTGGGGAGGAAATGTTAGCCATCATATAAGAACTGAAATCTCAGAAGGAAGCTTTATAATTGGCTCTGATTCCGGTTTGGACATTATGTAATTTGGGGTTTTTCTGTTATAGATTTAACTGACTTGACAAAAATTCCATAGTTGGGATTTATCACCAAATGGATAGCCTCTTTGTCAGAACTAAAGATTGATATTTTTTATATTAATGTGGTGATTTAACTCGTTGATTTGATGATGATTGGATAGTTGTAATGCTTTATTTTCAGGTTATTTTAATATTCATAAACAGTTTTGATATGTTTTCTAGATTTCCTTTTTCTTTAAGTGTTTTTAACAAATTTTATAAAACTGATACTGCATCACATTTCTTTCAGTAAGCAACCTGGGTCCAAAACCTGGGTGGATACTGTAGGGATTATTTTTTAGACTTGTTTTTCCTTTGCTTTTTAAGTACTTAGTTTGACTTCAGACTTTGTCACTCAGGTATTTTTATTTGGCATACAGCAACGTTACCCTGAGTTGATTTGACTTAAATGCATGGTGTGGAAGTAGGGCACATCACAAATCCAAAGTTACACCGAAACCCTTTTTTAAATATACATTTACATATTGTATTATATTCATTACACATTGCATCACATCTCTTAGGGTTGGCTTGGTTACTTTGCAGGAACCAATTGTTGTATAGCATGCTTTGTTTGCACGCTGTCCACGATGGACTTATTTTTTACCTCATTTTTACATTCCAGACTTATTTTTTTTTTTTTTTCGTTTTTTGTAAATGGTTTCCTGGGTGTTCTGCTTTTTCTTAGCTAGCTTGGACATTGTTTCTTAGTTTGCTGACCCATTTACTTTATTTTAGTTAACACAAACATTCTGTTTTCAGCCTGCTGATCTAGTTACCTCCCTAATCCTGTCTTTCAAAAAATAAAACCTCCCCCATGTTCAGTTAGTAATTAGTCATGTCAAGCCAAGCCTATAGATACAAACCTGTCAAACTAAAAGTATTACCAGCCTCAGACCTTAGTCTTTGGTTCTCACATTATATAAAAAAAATGTTGATGTAATACTGGGGGTTGGACTAGATGACCTTCTGGGGTCCCTTCCAACCCTGATATTCTATGATTCATTAGTTGACTAGTTATGAATAATAAAGGGAGACCATATTTTAAGGCATAAGTTCTGGTAGAGTTTTATCTACCTAAGCATTTCCGTTGAGATAATCACCAGGTATCTAGACACCAGATGTAGAAGGTCTTCAATGGATATAAATCCTCATCCAAAGAGCTTTTAGCCAGAACTTTGCATTTCCTGCCTTTGGAGCGCTTGATTTCTCACACTATTTGAAAGTACTTAATTTCTCACACTTGATACCACACTAACCCAAGTTGTTTTGCATGGAATTGATCTAGAAGTACATTGGGCTAAACCTGAACACTCCCCAGTGTGTCACCCATTCAGATCAATGAAAGGCAAAGATATACCTGCTGCATTCAGACACAAAGGAGAATTGTTTGGGACATATTTTCTCATCGCTCTCTAACCCTATTTCCTTTTTATTTATTTAAATGTAAACAAAAACATCAATGCAAAAAAACTACATTTACTTTGCATCCCCTAACCCTCTCCAAAAATGTTTGGCCTTTCCAGAGCACCCAGTACCGGGATACTGTCTGTAATGGATACATAAGGACATCTTGGGATGAACATATTATGGACACACAATCATCATTAAACCTTTGGTTAGTGGATATGCCAATTAGTCATCTAAACTACATAACATCTTGATAGGGAAAAGTTACTTTATAGCTTATCAAGATTAAATCTATTTGAAATATAAAATTTGACAAGCTCGGTATAAGCTATTCTCATCACAAATGGTATGTACAGTAAGTTACATATGGCTTTCACAGTTATCCTTATAAGCCCTGAAGCCTGAAGTTATACAGGGTCAGGAGCTCTCTGCTCCCAACTCTTGTGACCAGAGGAAGAATGGCCACAGAACTTCATCTGCATAATTCCAGTGGGTGGGTGGACCTATTGGTGAATATGGGAAATATGGCTAGAGAGAGAGCTTCATTTGCATAAGCTTTCCACCCAGAATTTCTTCAGTGACTCTTTGAGTGAGTCACCTTAACTGTGCAAAAAATTAAGGACTGATTGGTGGTGGAACTGGACTGAGAAAGGCAAAGGTCTCCTCCCTCATGGCAAAGAGTGCATCCTCAGTGGCAAGGATTTTCCTCAAGGAATCTATATGCTACTGATTTCCCTCCACTGACAATTCTTCAGTGTTGGGGAGCACCACTTGGATGGCGAGGATGAGTGTTGGATCCTTGATGGGTGCAATGCAGAGAAGGCTCTTGGCTGAAGCCACAGAGGAGAGCAATAGAGCTAAGTGACCTGCAGTGAGGCCCTTCTTATCCAGTCACTAAATAAAGCCCAAATCACAATAACTGGGTTAGCTAGTGGACCATTAGGTCAAAAACAGACAGAACGTCTCAAGGAACCTGAGACAGCCCTAATGCTGGGATGCTGGGACTGTACTACCCTCTGACACCAAACAGCGAGTGGGGAAGAAGGAAGTGATGTGGTAAAGGGACATTTGTCTATTGGACATGCACCCTAGTGAGTGGGAGACCAAGTTAATAGACTAGTACCAAAGTTACCATGTGGGGCGGGAGGAGTGGGCACCCAGGGCAGGTATTTAGTGATCCTAGGAATTCTGGGTGGGGGCTTGAGCCAATGGTGCTTCTTAGTTTTAAGAGGAACCTTAGCTATTTGAATATGGCCTTTGTTGCTGCTGACAACACCTGGCAGAAGGGTTACAGCTTGATTTTAGGTTTAACTGAAATCTATGAAACAAGCAAAGTTTGCAGAAAATTGGTCAGTAGCTTTAATTGGAACTGGATGGGAATTTTCCAACAAAACATCATTTCTTCAGAAAATGCTGATTCATTGAAACTGTTTGCAGGAAAAGGGTCGGTTTTGGTGAAGCTCCCTATTCAAATTTTCGGAAAAAAAGTTCAAATTTTTGAAACAAACTTTCATTTGTCATTTCAAAATGTATGTTTTAGTAATTTTTTTAAAAGGTACAAGTTAAAGTTGAAACATTTAAAAATGGATCAAAACAAAATATTTTGTTTCGCCTGATCCAAAAACATTTTCAGATTATTGGTTTGCAGATACTCTTGAGTTTTAGAATTTGCATCCTGTGTTTGGATGGGAAAAAGTTTTGAAATCTCAAACTATTGCAAGGCAAGAAAACCAACTCTAGTGTTAATGTTATTTATGTTGAAATATATTTAAAATCGGCATTCTAGTTTGAGTGCTTTTCCTGTCAATTGTAAAGTCGTTTAATTGAAATGTTCTTGTTGGGAAGTGAATTATATGTTGTCTTGTTGTTTTTTGACTGTATGAGTGTGTTATGTGTATCCACTGTGCCTATCAACATACACAGCATTTTTTAAAATGCCAGTAAGCATAAGAGATACATAAGTGTGTGTATAAACCCAAAATCCAATGACACAACATCTGCTTCGGGTATCCAGGGCCCAAGCACTGCATCACTAAAGTCACAATTTTTGCAAATAACTTCAATGAGAAAAGGCTTGGCCCACTTGTGGGCAACTTCAGCACTTGTACTGATTGTCCATTGTGGCCCACTGCAAAGTGCACTGAAATTCATAGAAAAGGAGTACTTGTGGCACCTTAGAGACTAACAAATTTATTTGAGCATAAGCTTTCATGTAGCTCATGAAAGCTTATGCTCTAATAAAAATTTGTTAGTCTCTAAGGTGCCACAAGTACTCCTTTTCTTTTTGCGGATACAGACTAACACGGCTGCTACTCTGAAACCTGAAATTAATAGGAGTCTTTCCATTGACTTCAGTGGGCTGTGGATAAGGTTCTGGATGTGCTGCAATGGACATAGAGGGAACAAAATGTTTTTCAGCACTTGAAAAGCTAGTAGAAGCTTTCTTGTGTGAACTTCATCTGCTTTATACCCTGTTTGGAGAGGGAATGAGAACTACGTACTTCCTATACCTATTGAAGAGAGCCAGCATGAAGGAGGCTATCTGTGGATAAGACTTACCAAATCTTTTACTTCTGGCTACATCCCTTTTGAGAGTATAGAAAAGGTGGAATTGCCAATCTGAAATTTTTAAAGGTTTGCAGAATTTGGATGAAAAGTTGGAGAACAATGTCTGGAATATGTCAGTTTTATTCATCTGTTACTTTATTTGTATTGCAGTAATGCCTAAGGGCACTGCCTGGGCCCAGGGCCCGCATTGTGCTAGGCACTATACAGATACACAAAATGGCTTTTTCTAACTTTATGCACAAGTGAAATTGAGTCAGAATTTGGTCCCCCTTTTGTAGTCTGCCCCTTCAATATGCTTTTTAACAGACCAAATTCAAATATCAACATTTAGACATGGTTTGAGGCAATTTCATTAACACAAGACTACATCTTTTATTACACTCTGTCAATTAAGCAATCTGACTAGCTAAACTTTCCCGCCACAATTCTCATTCTTGATTAGACCAAGCTCATTTGGACTGGAATGATGGAAACAATGAAAACTGAACTGCACTATAATCTGTTTCTATGGACTGAACACCAGTACATGAACACCACCCTTTATCTTTTTCCCCATTGTATCTTCCTCTGCCTGCATCAACTACCTGCCATTCACCTCCTTCATTAATTTCTCCCCAGGTAAGGCCTGGGAAAACAGGTGGTCTTAAAATATGTCCGATAAAGTAACAAATACTTTAAAAATTCTGGAATGCTCCAACATCTAAATTGTTTTTACAAAGGTGACTTGTGTGACCTCTTCTTTTGCTCATAAGTATTTGAATTGTAGAGTATCTTTTTAAATAAAATTAGAACAGAAAAGATCATTAGTCACTCTGATTTTGCCACAAAACACTGTGAGTACTAGCTGGCCAACTCTCCTCAACCATAGATGATCTATGATTAAGTCTTCTTCATGGACAATCATACGTGTCAAGAGAACTTGTGTATGGACAAGTTGGAAGCACTCTCACTTGACAGGGTTCTTTCCATGGTCATTCTTCAACGTACATTTGTCATATGGAGCTAGATCATGAGACTCCTGCTCATGTTGAGTAGTTTGGTACTCTTCAAATTGCTCCATTGGTGCAAAGTATTATTTACACTTGATATCACAATCTAACCCACAGTGGATGTGTTCACTTTTGGGGATGGCTAGCTTCCTATATAAGAATTTTCCAGGAAGGATGTTTGAAGACATTTGTCACAGCTGACCATGTCACCAATCGCTAGTAAATTTAGTCATTGGGCGAGGGGAGTAAGTGTGGAAATATGCAGGCTAAGCTTGTATATTATGGGGAAATGTGCACTATGCACCGTAAAATATGCTGCTTTTCAACAGTAAGTAAAATATACTTTGCAGTTCTAGTCTTCTGCACAGGGATTTCCAATCACCATTGTGATGGGGTGTCTGCCCCACACTGGCCTGTTAGGCATTAATGGAGCCCTAGGGAGGCTGCACAATAAGCAGCCAATAGGAGAGGAGCTGTGAGGACCAGCCAATCTGGGCCTGACAGGCCTATATAAGAAGAGCTGCAGGGCAGAGCAAGGTCAGTACCTGTCTGGACCTTAAGGAGGAAAATCAGGCTGCTAGCAGGAGGAAGGAGAGCTAGCACTCTGGACATAGCAGTGCTACTATCAGGGACAGGGGAAGCTAGGGAGAGCTCCTGGCTGGCTGCTAAGACTGCCATGCTGAGGCCGTGAGGTAAGAGTGAAGAAGGTGCTGGGGTCACAGGAAAGTGGCCCAGGGAAATGTACTGAGAGGTTGGAGGGGATGCAGCATGTGGCTGCCATCTACAGGGTTTCTTGGCCGAGGCTCTGAATAGTGGGTGGGCCCAGGTACCCCCTGCTGAGGCAGTGGCTGGGCAGTTGGACTATGGCACTGGCTCCTGGAAGGAGGGAGTGCAGAGTGTGGCACAGCCAGGGGGCTGTGTCATGAAGAGGATGCTATGGTCCTTGGAGTGATACGGGTTCAGGAGTGATAGTGGGTGAGACATCACCAGGATTAGGTGTACTGACTTGTGGAGCTGATCCCCAAGACAACCATCACAAGGTGCTAGCTTGGTGAGTGGAGCCCTATCACAATCAGTTGTTCTGCTCTTGTGAGGTAGGTAAATCTTACTGTTCTCATTGTACAGATGGGGAAACTGAGGCACAGAGTGTAAAGTTCAAGGATGGCAGTAGAAAAGCCTGAATTAGAATCCTGATTAACTGCCTCCTAGTCTTCATTCTTGGACTACAAAACTTTTCTTCCCATCTTTGATCATTTTTGTTGCAACAATCCACCAGGTTAAGTTTGCATTGCAGTTTTCATCACAAGGTATCTTTACTCATTTAACGCGCGCGTGTGCGTGCGCGCACACACACACATACATACATTCCAGGAAAAAACGGAGAGAATTTCAGTGCTATTCAGAGAGCCTAATAATACCAATTTGAATCAGGCTGCAGGCATGCTATATAGTATAGAAGGTACTATTCAAAATCCTCCACAGGGGTTAGTTGATATACCTCAATCCAAAGCTACAACAGTCCTGCTGTTCCAGTCTTTGGCCGGTCATGAACAGAGACTGCCGGGTGGTGCTGATTTGCCAAAATTATGTGATAACTTTTATGATCCAACAAATGAAAAGTAGGGAATACAATAAGACCATCAAACTCTTTCTCACTTCTAAGGTAAGAGCGGCCTTTGAATGTACAGAGCTCCTTTGGGGAAAGCAGTGAAGAAAAGGGGAATGTGGGGAAAAAAAACCCAAGAAAGCAGAGTGGAGAAGGTTAGGCTGCAATGGAAGCTCCGATTAATGTTAGCCATAACTGGGCATGAGTCTCAGATATCACAAACCTTAGTGGGTTTCAGAGTCTATGGGTACAGGGATTGCAGGGAGCTACAAAGGGAGGCAGGGACAGGGATTGTTCACAATCTTATCCCTGCTGCCTTATGCTCTCTCTTCAGTCTTCCCCCACCCCAGAGCCTCTCCTTTACCCTGCACTCGTCATCTTTGTATTAGCATACAACATACATTTTTAATTATCAACATGGATGGGAAGAAATACACAGGAGAGGGTCCCACTTAAGGGGTGCTGAATCTACTTTAATCAGCCTAGGTGGGCACAGCTATAAGTATCAGTGTTCAGAACCAGAAGCACATTGATTTATGGCAGAAGTAGCACAGTGCTGCAGTCCAGGACATCTGCCTGGGTGTATGGAAGTACATAATCAAATCTGACCCCATTTGCTGTTCTCTATGAAGGTCACTTACTCCACTGCTTCTTACCTGCCTGCTTCCATTTTTGATTTCTAGAGCACTATATGGTTTCAGTTGTGGCTACCTTTAAACTAGCTGGGGTACTTGAGTTAATGGCACCAGGTTTCAACACTGTGGGCTGGAGTTAGGGCTTCTTCAGCAAAAGAGGCCTTAAATTGGGAACTCCTTCCCTTTGCTGGTCCAACAGAACCCAAAGCTTCTTGGAATTTATTAGCTTTCTGCAAAATTGGCTATCACACAGAAAGGACAAGGGACCTGATGTTACCAGCTGCTGAAGGACGTCACTTTCATTCTATTGATAGAGGACAGTTTGTTCAGAGCTGAATGGTCAGGGTTCTAGTCCAGGCTCAATGTTTATGGGATTTTTTTTTAGTAGTAATTGTGTTTGCAGGGCATGAGTTCTCATTACATGCGGACCTTCAGGAATTCTGTAAGATTCATCTAGTCACAGAAGCCTTTACTGAGTTCTCTTTACTCTGAGAGTATAAAGATAGGCACAAAGATTTAGATGAGGTTTCTGCTTCCTGGTTCCTTTTTTGCTGCAAGAGGGGGTCTGGTTCTCTGTTGTTTACTGACTGTTTTTTTTAAAATCATACAAGCAAAAGTTTTCTGCCCAGCATATCTTTTTTTTTTATGTGAAAAAGATATAACGCATAGAAATTAGTATATTTACTGGAGCACACCAAATGCAAATCATTGTTGCCTGAGCATCTGTGGTTTACAGTAATATTTTTCATTAGGAAATCACAGTACTTTTAGACGGGTTTCAGAGTAGCAGCCATGTTAGTCTGTATTCGCAAAAAGAAAAGGAGTACTTGTGGCAGCTTAGAGACTAACAAATTTATTAGAGCATAAGCTTTTGTGAGCTACAGCTCACTTCATCGGATGCATTTGGTGGAGATATCAATCTCCCCTCTGTTTTTTCCACCAAATGCATCCGATGAAGTGAGCTGTAGCTCACGAAAGCTTATGCTCTAATAAATTTGTTAGTCTCTAAGGTGCCACAAGTACTCCTTTTCTTTTTGCAAGTACTTTTAGAGAGTACCATACAATAACTCCCACATGTCACAAGCCAGACAGATGTGGTCATCGTAACAAATCAGATTGTTGATACTACATAGCCAGTCTGTTTTTTCACTAGAGCTTTGTTGGCATTTCAAGCAGAAATAAGTGATTTTTCTGCCTATCCCCCTGCTGCCATAGACACTAGGTACATGTTAAATGGTATCCAGAGGTGAATTAACCCACTGTGCCATAAATTCCCTGGTGCCTTCTTTTGAAGTTCTTTGTCATTAAATTAGCTTAAGTGTTTAATTGTTCTTTTTGGGCCAAATTCTGCTCATTCTAGGTACAAAACTGTTCCCGGGGTGACTAATTGTGAGTAGATTCTCATGTAACTATATGACTCCAGAAGCTGTGCATTAGATAAAGAAATAATGTTACTAATGATGCATTGTTTTAATAGATGCATTGACATGCATTTTTCACATTTAGATTTTGTTCTCTGGGGTTTCTTTTTAATAACATGCTTTTCACATCCTCCAACTGTACCAATTTCTTGACCTTCCCTTTTCCAAATTTTTCAGAACTTTGTGTGATTGACCTTCACTTTGCAAAAGTGTGAAGAAATTTGTTTCTAATCACAATTGCTAGCTGCATCTTTGCTGAGGTCTACAAATTGTTTGATGGGTTTATAAAAAGAGGCAGAAAAATGTGGTGGTGGTAAATTTAAAAGGGCAGTGAGAGAATCCATTTTCATCTGCGGACCACAAGATCATCTTATTAATGTGTGCCCCAATGCAGTATTCATGGAGGATGAAGTTGAAGTATAGCTTGTAGCTTCCCATTTTTTTTTTTAATGTGCAGCTGATTACAGGTTTCAGTGTTAGTATGGAGAGAACAGAATATTTTTCAGATTGTAACATGGGAAAGTGAACTCAGTTCAGAGACTTGGCCAAGATCACACTAGAAGTCAGTGGCAGAACTAGGGATAGAACCTACATCTATTGCCCTATGCCATGGACCACACAGCTATAGATGATGTGACATCATGAATGAAGACTCTTTCTTTCACTGATTCTTCTCTGAAATTTCATTCTATTTCAGGACAAGTAGCTTTAAAAATAACATATACAGGTTATACTCCTTCCTGAATGGACGCACAGTATGACATGTCATGATCTCTTGTAACATACCATGAAATTTATTCACATGTTCATTCAAATCACTGGGATATGGGCACCATGATATAGGAGCATAACTAATGTTTGAATACAATTCAAGAAGGAGTTCATCAAGGATCTTAAAAGCCAGACTGCTGCTAGTGCCAACTTTGCTGATTGTTCTGTATAGCTAAGAAACAGATAAGAATCTGCTATAGTCTTTTTGTTGGTCATATATCATTTGACATAGTCACATGATATGCAGTACTTGTGGCACCTTAGACTAACAAATTTAAGCATAAGCTTTTGTGAGCTGTAGCTTACGAAAGCTTATGCTCAAATAAATTTGTTAGTCTCTAAGGTGCCACAAGTACTCCTTTTCTTTTTGCAAATACAGACTAACATGGCTGCTACTCTGAAACATGATATGCAGTGTTACTATGTCACAGTATATTTTGACTAATAAAAGAAACAGGCTGCTTTTGAGCAAAGGACTCTGGTTTTCTTACTTACCTACCAGTAAAGATGAAAATCATCAGGAAAGGAGAAAACTGAGTCATGGAGTGTTGAAATGAAGGCAAAGCTCCCATAGATAATAACTATGGGAAATATGGAGCTAATAATAAAGAGGGTGAGAGCAGCACTGTGGAGGGAGTTCCAGGAGAACGAGTGTTCACAAGCAGCACATAATCATAATGCAAAAGGAGGGACTCGTACGGAAGAGCTGCCCTTGATAACTGTAGAATTAATGAACCCCATCCTTGAACTAAGATTGGGACAGGGTAGCTTCCTCTTTCCTTTCCTATCCCAGAGTAATAGCTCTACACCTTTCCTTGTCATGTATGTCTGACTGGTTATCTGCAATAATAAGGTTTCCACACTTCCTGACATGATATTGTACCAGGTAGAATCCTACATTAGGCTATGTGCCCCTTTTGTCCTGTTCCTATGGAAGGGTCTACTCGCTGCAGGCGTGTCCCTTATATCTGGGTGTGGTTTAACGGGTCTCCTTCTTTGTTGTGCCCCTGCCAACAGTGGCTCTGGGCCTGCAGTGGTCTGCCTCTTGTGACTTGACCTTCCAGCCAGGTCACTTTAAGCCCTGTCCCTTCTGGGGCAACCTGAGTCCAATATGCCAATAATCTAGCAACATAATGCCAGAGGTTAGGCCAAACTTCAGGCTTTTGGGACCTGTCAGCCGTTGACTTCAGGGATTTTCATGCCCTGTCCTAAGTGGGCCAGAAGGGGAAGCCAGGCCTGACCTCTACTCTGCATTCCAGCCTAGGAGATCTGTTTGTTCAGTTTAATTCATTTTGTCACTGTCCCTTTGTCAGCTGACTCCCAAAACAAAGGAAAGCCAAACTAGTTATAGGGAAGAAAAGAAACAAAAAGATTCTGTACCAGGCCTACTTGCCCTAAGGACTCTTGGATACTTAGGAGTCTCTAGCCCCAGTTGGCTCTTCCTTCCCTGTGCTAGCTAAAAGGTCTGATCCCTCTTTATCAGTCACCACTGAGCTGGGCTTTTCCTCTCATCTTCTCCTTCCAAGCTTGATCTCTGCATAGGTGTAATGAGATGGGACTGATTGGGCCCGCTGGCTGTAATTCACTCCATCCTGGTCAGCGTGGGGTCTGTATACCCAGAACATACCCTCCCCCTCAAGTCAGTACCCAGGGTAGTGGGATTGGAAGAGAGATCCTTCACCTTCCTGAGGGAAAAAAAAACATAGTTTGATGTGCTTTCCTTTTCGATGTTGGGCTTTAAAACATTAGGGCTCGAAGGATGGTGTTCATGTGCTTCATGACGTTTAATCACCTTAGGGGGACATGTCCATGACCAGTATGAATTGGTTCCTGAGCAGGTAATATCAGAGTGCATCTATTGCTCACATCTAGGCCCTCTTTCTCAATGACAGCATAGACCTTTCCCCCTGAAAATAGCTTCTGGCTAATATATAGCACTGAATGATCCTATCCATCTATTTCTTGGGACCACATGGCCCCAAACCCTATTTCCAAAGCATCTGTCTGTAACATGAATTCCTTTGATAAATCTGGGCCATACAGGACCAGTGCCCTGCATAGGCAATCCTTCAGTGTCTAGAAGGCCTTCTCACATTCCTCAGACCAGTGGATTTTTCTCCGGCCATTATCTTTAAGCAGGTCAGTGAGTAGGCACAAATCTGCAATAATAACCCATGAGTAGTAGAAAGCTCTGAACTTGTCTCTTCATTATTGGGACAGGGCAGAATTTTAAGGCCTGGAGTTTGTCAGCCAGGGACTGGACTTGGTCCTACCACAGCATACATCTTTGGTAAGTAGTTTCCTCCCTTCCAATTTTACATTTTTGCTGGGTTTGTTGTCAGCGCAGCCTCCTATAAAGATCAGATGACCACAGCCACTTGTTCTAGATGGGACTCCCAATCCTGGCTAAATAGGCATCATTTTATGAACTGTGTGGATGGAGAACATCAGCCGCAAAGATGGTGGAAGTTTTGTGCGGGACAAAAGGCCTGGTTTGAACTGGTATACCCCAAAGGCTGTGGAAAAAGGTCTCAGAACTCTGGCATGAGTGGGCCAGTACAGGTTTGTGAGGTCTAATGTGATGATATACTTGGCTCTGCCCAAGTGGTTTAGGGGTTCATGCAAAGGCATGGGATATACATCAAATGTGGAAATGGCACAGCTAAGAGCATAAGTACTGCACTAAAGACTCTTAGCTCTTAGCAGGAGCTTTGGCTTTCTATCAATAGTTTAGCAGCAGTTCCTGCTTGGACTGAGTGCCTCAAACAATCTACAATCTCTCTGTAAAGAATCTCAGCTCCCCTCCAAGATGGAGCCCGCCACATGGTCTCCCTACATTCCTTGGAAGCAGAAGTGTCTTTACAACTCCCTGGATGGGGAAGAGTCTCCAAAGTTGGATTCGCAAAAAGAAAAGGAGTACCCGTGGCACCTTAGAGACTAACAAATTTATTAGAGCATAAGCTTTCGTGAGCTACAGCTCACTTCAATCGGATGCAAAATTGGATTGTAGACCTAAGAATCTTCCCAATGTGATCACTCCCAATTAAGTTTGGAGGCCTCTCTAATAGAGGGTGCCTACACGTATATAACCATGAAATGGGGGTGGTAATTTCTTTGTGATATGGACACTTGTATACAAGAAACTGAATTGACACCAGCATCCCATTTTATATTAGCCACTTTAGAGGCAGGTTGGTTAGAGAAAAGGCATTATACTTTACTAACTGCATAAACCCATAAGCTCTGACTGAGTCTCCTTGGGCTTTTGGAACCAATGTTTTACACTGGACATGCTTGAAGAAAAAGAAAATTGTTACCATAGTTACTCCCTATCAATCTGACTGCACCTTATTTGCATGATCACTCCCCTACTAGTAATATGTGGTGAAATCCTTTCCCCATTTAAGTCAATGGGAGTTTTGCCATTGATTTCAGTGGGGCCAGTATTTCACCCTTGATGTCCACTAGTCTAGATTTACACCTGTGACTTATAGTTGAATAACTCGCACCCTATTCCCTAATCTTTTTTTTCTATGATCGTCCCTTAAATGTGATTTAAAAGAGGCTACACTTTATACTGTTTCAGAGTAGCAGCCGTGTTAGTCTGTATTCGCAAAAAGAAAAGGAGTACCGGTGGCACCTTAGAGACTAACAAGAAGTGAGCTGTAGCTCACGAAAGCTTATGCTCTAATAAATTTGTTAGTCTCTAAGGTGCCACCGGTACTCCTTTTCTTTTTACTTTATACTGTGTATTTATGAATGCACATCTCTCATTTAACGCTTTGAATCTTAAAAGAAACCAATGTAGCAGATTCCCACCAGTGGGCCCTCTCCTGCCTATGGCAGCCTGTGGTGGTGGTAGTACTCCCACTTATACCCAGTGCCCACTGGATGGAGCATTCATTCGGAAGGCTGTTAACCAGATTCAAATCCCAAGTCAGTCTAAGATAGAGCAGGGACTTGAACCCAGACCTCCCATGTCCTAGGTGAATGGCCTAACCATGGGCTATGGGGCATTCAGGTTCCACTTTGTATAAAATACTTAAATATGCATTGCACCAGAGAGACGGAATGACTCTGGAGCCTCCTGGAGAAATGGTGCCAGATGGAGAGAGACCCAATGGGAAAAGACTGAGACAAAAACATCAAAATTAATTGTTGTTTTTTTTTATTTTTATTTTTCAAAAATGAACAGTTTGGCAAAGCCAACACAAATTTGTGAAACGTTTTGGTGTTGCTGAATCTGGATTTTTGCCCCCCAAAGGCTTAGATTAAACATTTTTGCCCAGCTCTGTTGCTGAGTTGGGAAGGATGATCATGCAAACTATAAAATGGAAATGATCACAGATAAAATATATTGTCATAATTGCAAATGTTTGTAACCCATGTTTATGCATTATGGCATGCTGTCCCCCTCTAGTGGTTGGAATGCATAGAAGATTAAGAATCTGTTACAGCCTTTTAGCAAAGTGAGCAGGGAGGGGGTTGGGTTTTTTTGGCTCATGGTTGTAGATGGAGAGCTCTGGAGTTCAATCCCCAACATTACCCATAGGCATCATATTGCATGTTATTTATATATACTGGTTTAAATAAGATAACGTACTGCCTGCTCTACTACTTTCTGTTACTTTAACCCAGTAGTATGTGCCTATTAACTTATGCTGCACTAAAATCTGTACAGCCAAATCATTAGCCACTATCATATTCTTCTACACTTTTTCTTATGACCAACCTTTAACATGATGCCCATGGTAAATTGCCTAATAAGAGTGCTTAAGCAGGTAGGTTGTTAGTGATTCAACAGTATCTCTTGTCCACTTATCATACTAAAAAAAAAAAATCTTTGAGGCCTCCAAATGGATACTCTACCTACAGTATACATAAAGCTATATTTCTATAAGTAACATTCATCTTCTTCTTCTTTCCTCCACACTGTGTTTTACAGCTCCCCAGTTGTACTTTGTTCCTTTTTAGATTGCAAACATTTTGGAGAAGGGACTGTTTCATATTTATGTTTGTACGGCTTCCAGCACAATGAGGCCATGATCTGATTGCTATTCTAATATGAATATATTCATCCAACCACTTCAGAGAAGCTACTAGAGAAATATTAGTTATTCTTGTGTTTAGGTACCCAGCATACATCACCTTCCCGCTGGTATTGTATATCTACTCTGTAGTATATCCAGTAACAGACACAAGGCGACTATAACATTCATCATGGGTTTTTGAATTGCAGCTAATACTTTCACAGTGCATAGTCCATAGGCAGCTTTAGACCTTCCAGTAGTGACATTTTTGTCCTGTCACTTTAATTCTGAAAAGTTTATATCATTAAGAGCAGCCACCACAAAACACATTCTTTTTTTTTTTTTAAAATCCACAATTGCATGACATCAGGAATGGGAATAGAAAGTTTCTTTATTCAGAGCACAGAAAGGATCTCTTATTCATGAGATAAAATGTTTCACTCTCTACACTTAAAATGAGAGGGTTTTCTACATTGTGAGGCTAATTCCAATCTCACTGTGGTTTTAAACTGAAATAAGGTGTGAGTGAGATCAGAGGCCCTTTGGCTTCAAAAGCAGCTCCTAAAATGCCCTAACATAGTTTTCATTCCCATCTCACAGTTTCATCCTAGAATACGTAACCTTTACTCTGGCAAGTTGTACAATTCCAATGGAAAAACATGTATGTATACATGTGCATAATGACATGCTTTACTATGGATGATTTCATGCATTCAGTCCTGTTTAAGAGCCTCATTCACAATCTTAATAGCACTTGTAGAAATTAGGAAAATGCATGGTTACATGAAATTCCACTTAAGAAGCCATGCCTTACAGATATTAAAAATGAATCTGTCGTAGCATCATGAGTGGAGCTTTCTGCAAATCATGTGTTTGATGATTAGTTACTCCCAAGAGAGAAGAAAATCCAAGAATGAGCCCTCAGTGAACGAGCACTGCTGGCACATGCTAGAATAATGTCAAAGCTTTGCTGTCTCCAATCGGGAGTTTCAGTTTGCCAAGCTAGTGCCAATGCCTTCTGCTTGATACAATGGAGTCTTGGAGGAATTTGGAAATATATGAAAGGAATAAATCAGCACAATAGTAATAACAATAAGCAGAAAACCATGTAGGATAAAGTATAAATGAGAGAGAATATGCCATCATCATTATTTTATCAATAAACCAAAGCAAATTTTCTCTACATATTTACAGTTGTTCTCTACCAATATTAAATGACACTTCAGTCCCTTTTTGGAGGAAATCGTGTTATTATGGATATCTGTCATGTGGTTGCAGGATGCTGTGCCATGGGTTGCATTCATAATGAGAAGAGACAGTCCTGACAGCTTGCTTTCAATTCCTGCAACGCTCAAGAGGATCAGTCCATATTTTGCTCTGAGACTCTTTCCGTGATGTCAATCAAAGTTTCAGCATGGGAGATATTTCCAGCGCATTGAAATACTAAATGAAAACATACTGTAGGCAGATTGGTTAATGCAGTTGTAATCGATTGGGGCTGTTGATTTTCTAGCCAGCTCGTTGTTCAGGGGCAGGAGTTTTAATTAAACAAACAGAGCTGGGGCTGTAGGCAGGTATGCCTGTGCAGGTGACCTCTTTGGGGATTTGTTTTTTCAGACGTTGCCTAGCAACACACAGATACCATCTCTGCACAACCGTGGCATGATGAATCTGCACACACTTCAGAGAAGGGCATCAGGAATAATATACTGCCTGCACAGGAAGCACATGGGGATGAATGGAGAAGGGAAAGTACAAATGTTACAGTGGGATTTGGCTATTGTAATCTTGGGTATAGTGAAACTCCATTTGTGTGGATGTAGAATGGAAGTCCCACTTGGTTTCAGTGCTTTAAAAAAAAAAGTACATTAATCCCTGTTATAAGGCTGATCCAGAGAGATGCTGAGAGCTGTCAACTCAACTGATATCTGTTACATGGTGTATACCTCAATGGGAATGGATGGCCCTCAGCAGCTTGCAGAACAGAACCCACTGTGAATGTCTGCTAGGTGTTCTGTGAAAGGACTTCACCATAAAACACCTCCATTGGTGTAACAGGGCAAAGTTTAAATAAAGTCAATGGAACTATGTTAATTTACACTTATTGAGGATCTGGTTCTATGTGTGTATGTATTTAAGGGCTTATTAGTGCCACCATGGCCTCAACATGTAGGTGCCTGACTATACATAAATTAAAATCAAAGACTAAATTTGACTAGATATACTCTAGGTCTTTACAAGATGACTGCTTCCTTCATACCCGCTGCAATGGTGATTCATTGGTCAATCACAGGTCCAGCTGAAAACACAGGTGTTGTACTGCACCAGGAAGCTCATCAAATTTGGACTCTGACCAAGGTTACAGAAACATGGACATGCCACAGAGCACCTAGAAAGGTCAAACAGAACTAAAAGCCAAGTTACACTTTGCGTTAGAGCATGAGACAGGATGTGGGAAGAAAGGTGGAATTTAGATAGATCTCAGTGCTGTTCAAACCCCTGTGACCACTGGCAATGCACTGTATACATCAGCTTGAAAGTATTCTCTTTTTGCCATTTAAAAAAAGGAGAATTAAATTCAGTAAAATACCTGAATTGGAATTAGACTGACACCTTTCTTCTTGAGTACTGTAAATTGTCCTGAAAGGGATTTCATGTGGAGGGAAATTTTCAAGAGCATTTCTCACATCTGCACTTCCTCCAGAGTTTTTTACATGAGTGATTACCCATTTTATGTGCGTTGGTGTCTATTTGCTCATGCAAACATGATTTTGCACACTACTCTTTTGCAGCCATTTTTAATATAGGGCCCTGGCACAGTTACATTCAATATAACTATTTCTATGAAATTGCCCTATGAAAAGAATATGCATGTTTTCACACTGGAATTGCATATTTACTAAAGTGAATAGGACACTGGGAAAAAAAGGATTAAACCATAACATGAAACCAAAATAAGCTTTTCTGAACTGTGCAAAACTAAATTGCTCATTTCCATAATGACAAACTGTAGTATCGCCTGTAGACTTCAAATGGATTAGCTGTTGCTGAAGCATTACATGCTGTGGTGAAATATGTTGTCTTTCCTTGATTAACTGTCTTGGAGCTTCATCTAAAGCCCATTGAAGTCAAGAGAATTTTCTGATGACTTCAGTGGGCCTTGGATTGGGCCTGTTATCCCGCTGTCATTTTTAT
Organism: Dermochelys coriacea; assembly: GCF_009764565.3. Classification (NCBI taxonomy): domain Eukaryota; kingdom Metazoa; phylum Chordata; order Testudines; family Dermochelyidae; genus Dermochelys; species Dermochelys coriacea. The sequence continues at coordinate 333,717,533 of NC_050068.2, forward strand.
TTGTTCTTTAACATTCTGAAAAGCAATAAGCATTATCTAACCAGATCACCCAGACTGAGCAGATGCTTAAATATTATGCTCATGTTACCACTGTTGTTGTTTCTGTTAATTAGACCACCATGAAACCATTGTCCGTTTAATAGGAGCAGTATGCAGTGATGCATCTGCTCTCAAGGGAAATGTCCATTTTGTATGCATGAATGCGCTAGCCGAAACATTGTCTATAATGTGTCAAACATATTTGTCATGTCTATTAAAATTAAATTACAGGCGTTTGCATTAAAACAGTAAACAAAAAAAATCAGTGTCTGTGGTCTAACCTCTGTTTATAAAGGATCTGTTAAAAAGATGTATAATATAAGATGTATCAGGTATATAATAAAATTAATTATTGATCTTTAAATATTCATGGTAAATAGGCCCAATGGCCTGTGATGGGATGCTAGATGGGGTGGGATCTGAGTTACCCAGGAAAGAATTCTCTGTAGTATCTGGCTGGTGAATCTTGCCCACATGCTCAGGGTTCAGCTGATCACCATATTTGGGGTCGGGAAGGAATTTTCCTCCATGGCAGATTGGAAGAGGCCCTGTGGTTTTTTTGCCTTCCTCTGTAGCATGGGGCACGGGTCACTTGATGGAGGTTTCTCTGCTCCTTGAAGTCTTTAAACCATGATTTTAGGACTTCAATAGCTCAGACATAGGTGAGAGGTTTATCGCAGGAGTGGGTGGGTGAGATTCTTTGGCCTGCATTGTGCAGGAGGTCAGACTAGATGATCATAATGGTCCCTTCTGACCTTTATATCTATGAATCTATAATTATAGATGTGAAGAGAAGGAAAATAGGACTTTGTGTAAAATGGGAAGATGAATGATCAGTCTGAATTTTATTTAGATGAGATACCTGGTTAATAATAAAGTCTTTGGATTTCATGCTCTCCCTAGCATAAGTTAAAATATTAATCAAATAGCTATTTCAATCTGCTTTCAACTTCAGTGCCCAATGCTGCAAAAATATATTCATGCAAGTAATTTAATGTGATTCATATGTGTAAGTGTTTGCTGGATGAGGCCCTTAGATTCCAGCATCTCATACCGTATTTTGGCTGAGAATAGCTTGAAAATATAGATATAGTCACCAGTTCTCCCTACTCTTTGAAAAAATCATTGTGCATTTAGCTAGATTGGAGTTTTTCATTTTCTTCAGTTGCAAGTTCTATTACCATCTTGTTATCCTATGGCATTTTCACTATATAACACTGTCCTTGCTGATGAATAAAACCCGGCACTCCCAAACTTAACACATTTCACTGTCACTTTAGAGTCTTAAGAACAGAGCCTGTTTGCCTTAATACTTGAACAGCATGCTTTTGTGCTGGATCGATTTGGATTAATGTCTGATGCTGTTTGGAAGAAAATAGATAAATGTTCCCAGTAAATTTAGATGGAGATTATAGTGCCATGGCATTAAATTCCTGTTCTCTTACATGGCTGAGATGTTAATGTAGAAGAGTATGTGTATAATTTAATTCTGCCAAGGCTTGACAAAATATAGACAAATGGAAGTTTGCAAATTTGCAGGTACCACAGAGATTGTACTTTAATGTGGCTTTGGGGAATGGTTAAATATAAAAGACATGACACATTTGGATTTTCTACTGAAACCCTGATAGTTGGCCTGGGTATTTGCTAAATATGAACCTGGAATAGTGGGAGGCTAGCCTAGCTGGAGTGCTCCAATGGAGGGGTGACGGGAAGGAGTCTCTGGCTATGTGGAAATGGTTGTAGGAGGGATCAGGTGAAGACGGTCTCTGGAGCGGGGAGAAAGGAAGTGGGCAAGAAGAACGAACTGGGGGAGGTAAGTCTTCCCACAGCGAGGGAAGCAGTTTAGTTACAGTGACTAAGGATCAAAATTAATGATCACCAAAGACACTGAAAACATCCATTGTCTTCAATGATCAGGCCTAGGGAATCTAGGCTTTGCATTATGTAGTGGACAATAGGGGACAGCCAGGCCATTGGGAGCAGTGTGGTAAAGATTGGACTTGCATTGTTAGAATAGGTGCCTATGTGGCACCCCAGTGCCTACAATCTGCCCATCCTATAGCAGGAAAATTTTTGGGTGTTTCCATGTATGAGGCCTTGGAAGCTTACCAGAGAATAAGTTGACTGGGAGACAGAAAGTTTTCCACATTTTGACACATGGAAGATTTGATAACATGGATTGTGAGAGAGTACCACTTCACAAGCATTTAGAAAAGCTTCTTTCAGCCTACAGAAAATGCCTGAGAATATAACTTTATATAGGCCTATGTAATAGTCACATGAAAGATTAAAGAAGACCCTGTTAGAGCTAGTTAAAAAATGATGATGGGGGTTCTCCTCAGAAAATGTTCAGGGCTTTTGCTAACTAAACTGAACCTTCAAATGTTTGAAGTCCATGCTTATTTCCAGCAATGTCTTTATAGCTATGCTATTAATCCATTGTTGTCTTCTTGTACTGACATGCAAGTCAAGGCCATGAATGTTATGCATGCTGTAGAAGGCTGCAGCCCTCAGCCCCAGCAATTATACAGAAAAGTGGAGTGCACTTCAATTCATCAAAAGCTGTTTATACAATGTTATACCCTTCCTGTTACATAACTGAGTAATGGCAGTATCTTTGTTTTCAGCCTTAAACTTTGGACACTTACCAGTTATATGACTGACAACATTGAATAAAAAGACTCAGATTACTAATGCATGTTCAATATTCACTTTTTGGTAGATAGGCAAAGGTACAATACCTCACTGAAGTGGTTTTTTTGCTGTTGTAGCATAGAATCTAGCCCACATAAACTTAATGCAGGAAATAATAATATAATTGACAGCTACATAATCAGGCTAAAGTGCATTTGCTTGGATGGGTCAAATTCCTTTAGGATTCCAAATGAGATTCTTTTGGCGGCAACACTGAATGTTTTTCTACTTTGCATCACAGAGCCTTACATCAACTTTTTACATGAAGAGAAAAATGACACTGGCTGGGGTCACCGATGCCCATCTGTGAAGCATCATTTAGATTTATATTTTTAATTAAATGCAAACCCACTGTGTTAATGCAGCACTGGAGTCCTGATCTTGCAAATACATATGTGCATGGTGTTGCTCACATGAGCAGTCTCAGTGATTTCAGTGGGACTTCATGCAGGGATAAAGTTAACTTTAAAATCACATTTTATTTAGTGTTATGACCATACTGGGGAAAATATACAACACTAACCACCATTAGAGAGAATGCACATTCTTCTATGAATTGTTCTGCTCTGTAGAATCCATTCAAAATAACTCACTGCTGTGTCAGAGAAAGGCTTTTGATGATGACGAACTTGTCACATAACATTAGCTCCAGAACCAAATGATAAGAGGATAAAAACTTCTGTCATAAATGAATGAAATGTGTTTTCTCTCTTCCTTTCCTAGATAGTCTCTCCTTTGGCGAACAGCTAATATGCTGCACCATTCATCTGCCTGACAGGGCAGCTGATGTCACTGGATGCCAGCTGGCCAAATGGTACTCATGTACATCTATGCCATGTTCCTCTGAGAGGGAAGAATCAATCAGGCAACTAGCGCCCGTGACACTGGTGGCTGCTTAAAGGTTTCTCAGTCGGTGGTATTTAAACTGCACAGAAGGGAATAATCAGGGAATCTACTTTTCTTTTGTGTAACAAGCAGTTGAAGATCTGCCTTCTACTGCTACAGAAAAATAAAAGTCAGTGCTGTATGAGAAGGCTGAGTACATGTTGACTCCTTCACTCTGTTGATTACCTTGGAACGAGGAGGAAATAAATGAGGGATGAGCCAATCTGGTTTTGAAAAAGGGATCAGAGACCCTTGGAAACTAGCTTATAGAAGACATTGTCCATTATCATGTTGTCCCCACAAAATACTGTGTCCTCAGCGAAGATACATTAGAACTTAGCAAAATATGTTCCTGGTTGCATCAGTCTATTGATGCCCACTTTTTTTCTTTTTTTTAAATGTAACACTAGTGTTAACAGGAAGGTTGGCAAATAGACTCCACCCAAGGCTTATGGCTGAAGAGCTTGGCCACAGCTTTTATTACTATTTAAACATCAGAAATCCTAATGCCTGTTATCTACCAGTCAAAAGTATTCCCTGAAGTTAGCTCATCACAACACGATTACAACAGGCACAACAACCATCAAGGATCCTGTGGTGTTGTACGCACGCACCGGCCAGAAAGAGGGCTGCCAGGGGGTATGCGGACACTGCCGTTCGCCTGCTTGTCCGTCTCAGACTCTGGGGTGGCAAGGTCAAAGGACCAGCATAAAGTTAATAGCCCTGGTGCCCAGAGCAGCGTGGCCTAGCGGCCAGAGTCAATGACGCAGCCCTTTTGTGCAGGGCAGCCAGGCCCACCTGACTCCACCAGGCCCTGACCAAGGGCCCTGGCAGTGACTGAGCAGTCCATCGCTAGCTCAGTGGGGAATCCCACCGAAACATGCTGAGCTTACCTGGGTGAGAGATACCACTCAGTCACCCTCCCCGGGTCACTTCCCACAATTGTCTCTGATGTGGCAGTCCATGAAGCTTTGGGTTCTCCAGGCGCCGCAGCACCCATCACTTCCTGGGGCTGCACTGGTCTCAGACCCTTGGGGCCTCCGGTTTCTGGAGGGAGGGGCTGTAGCTGCTCCTCAGCAGGAACTTCCAGCATAGGTCCTTCCCCTCCGGCATCCAGCCACGAATGATCTGGGCTTCCTCACTTTATACTATTGCAGTATCTGGAGTATGCCCAATCCGGCCTAGGGGGTGCAACTTCTGCTGTCCATAATGTGAGTTTAACCCCGTCTTGGCTAGTGTGGGGTATGCACACCCTGTCACAGACCCCAGTAGTCCCTCTCAAAGGCTATAGGTTGAAGCCAGAATCCACCACCCAGTCCTTTCCTCATCCAATATGAGGAGGTAAAGGGTTTTTCATGTGATATCCTCATACTGAATGGCTAGAACATTTAGCCTCACCTAGCTTGCTAGGTAAACGTTGCTCCAGACAAACTCTAATCAAGGTAGAACCTATGTCAGACAAATGAATTCCATTGCTCCTCCCCGTGCCTGATCACAGCACTACGAAGCCCACCTAGAAATTTGGTCATTCCACCATTCACTCTCTTTTTTTTTCTCTGGTGGATTCCAGCCACTCTTGTGGTGATGCAGCACAGCCCTATCTCAGCAGTAAACCAGACTGTTACTCATAACGATCAGAGAAGACTAGGAGACTCACTCCAGCATCTGAAATGAGCTCATTCTCTCTCAGATGCAGTGGTTGGCTCCGTGTGGACTCTATGAGTGGAAAGTTGGCAACAACTGGTCCCCTAGTATCACCTTAATGCCATGCCAGTGCAGGCTCAAGAAACCACAAGGCCAGAGGTTTGCTCTGAAATAATTTGCAAAAGGGGGCAGTGGAACCTGGACTGATTTCCCTGTTTCTAAGTCTACTTCAAAAGTGACAAGTTTTCAAGGGGAGGAGGAATCTCTTTCCTCACCCCTCCATTCCTGTTATTCAGGAACATACATAAGTGCATGATAAAGGTACTGGACTGGTGACATTGGAATACATCCTGTGTTTATTCCCAGGGTAGGTTATAGCATGCTCAATAGAATGCAAATTTTGTCATGGTCCATGCTTTCTTACACTGCCCTACCAATGTTCCTGAACCCTTCCTTGAGCTAAATCTCTAGCCTTGCAAAGGAAGGATGATCTTGTGGTTGTGTGACTTAAAAAATCAGGGTTCCTGACCTTCAAATAGACTGCCTCTGAGACTTTGGACAAGTCACTTGCTCTCTTGCCACCAAGAATCTTTGAGCATGGTTCTGAACAGCACCTATCTTCCGAGCACCAACAAGAATTATCTCTAGATTATCATATAGTGATGGCATAGTATGCAGTAATGCTATTATCTGCTCAGATATATGTTGAGATGCCCCTGACATCCTTCCACTTGGTTCCGAACTCTGTTAGATTCTGCTTTGGCCACTCAGCCTTTTTGGCATACAGCAAAGCTACACTGAGTTGATCAGACTCAAGTGTAGGGGATGGGTATAGGGCATACAACAGATCCCAAAGTGATACAGCAAATCTTTTCTTTTATATATATTTACACCTTCATTGCATTTACTATACATTGCATCACACAGTTTGGGATTGGCTTGGTCGCTTTGTAGGAACCAATCCCTGTACAGCATGCTTTGTCCATGCATTCTGCATGCACAACTTACTCTATATCTCATCTTATGTTCCAGGCTTATCTTATCCATTGTTATTTTGTTCATGTAAATGGTTCCCTGGTAGTTCCCCCTTATCTTAGCTAGTCCAGACATTCTGTTTCCAGCCTGCTGATCCATTTACCTCCCTAATCCTGTCTCCCAAGAAATGAGGCCTCACTCATGTTCAATTACTCATGTCAAGCCAGGCCTACATTCTGCTGCTTTTATTATTCTTTTTTATATTAGCATTTGTTTAATTTGCATTATATATTTGTTTTGTTGTGCTTTTTTTTAAAGTTTACTACCCAGCAACACATTCCCAAAACCACAGAAGTTGTAATTATTTGAACCACCATTAATACTAAGTTTAGTATTACTACAAACCAGGCAGTGCAAGCTCACCTCCTCAGGTATAGTCCACTAGGATATAATCCTACATTATATGCTTGCTTTGCCTTTAGGGTTACCAGCTTTTTTTGGAAGAATTCCTGGAGATTCCATCACATGACATAATCTTCACTTAAAGATTAATCTTTAATTCCTGGTGACTCTAGGACAATCTGGGAGAGTTGGCAAACATTTTGCCTTTGAAACATTCTTCTGTAATTTTAACTTTGCTTTTATTACATTACAAAACACCTGGTAAAACGTATATATTTTTCCATTTACTACCAAGGAAATTTATGTGTGAAACAGAACATAGGCCAATTAAAATAACATTTTCTGGGTCCATACCAGAAGTTGTCCTCTTCAGACACCACATAATACTTGTCATTATCAACATATGCTGTTTTTACTTTACCAACGTCCCAGTGTCTCAACACTACTGAGCAATTTGGAGACTATTCCCCAATAGTGAACACACATGCTGGCACTCTGTTTAAGACATTACACCTGCCAATGTAAGTGTCCCATAGGTGCAAACAGCAGTACTTGTCTGGGGCTTTTCAGACCTTGAATTGTCTTGCAACAATATTTAAGGAGGGAAAACAAACTTCTTCCGCACCATATGAGTTACAGTGGTTTCACATTTAACTTTCTGGTATTGGACCCTTGTTAATTTTTTTACCCTGCACCAAATGGTGTCACCCTTCTTGTACCAAATCTTAAACTTTACTGTGGTAATGAAGGAAGGAAAGTTTTCATGCTACATATCACTTAAGGCTGCATTTAGTTTGTATAGCATGTATCCCACATACCACACACATTATATTAGAACACATTGACTTAATGTTATGGTTTTTAAAAAGCAATTATAACCTGATGTACATCATATACAGTTAACAAAGCTTTAGTAATTAGTCTTTGGTTTTACTTATTTAATGGATGCAGAACTTCTGCTGCTATCTTCTTTTGAAATGCTTTGTCTTGTTTCCACAGCATCTCTAGTTGGCTCTCCCTACCTATTTTAAACAGACTCTAGTCTTACCAACCCTAATAAGTTTCTTTTGGTGTAGTTGCCCCCTACTATGGCAGTTTTATGCATTCTATAGTACACATTTTTATTCAGAAAGTCCTTTCAAACAGTTGTAAACTATATTTTACTTAATTTTGGGGGGCACAATTTTTTAGGTAACCTCAGATTGGTAAACGGTAATAATTCTGACACCTATATAGACTAAACATTTTTGTACAATATTTGTAATAGGTCTTAACTCTAAATTATATGGACCTGTGTTCAGTCTAGGATATTATATTTGTTTTTATTTTAAAAACTTCACCATATAGTTTTGGTTTTTACTCCTTTAGTAACACTTATTTTACACTTCACTTAAACAGAATTTTTGGGTGGGATTTTAATAGTTGGAGGTTTTGTCACTTTTTGAATGGCACAATTATTTATCATTAATAATCTGTTAAAAGAAAACAATTTGGATGGCATTTTTAATAGGATTCTGGTGACTGGCCTTTACTTACATTTACTGTTTGTTTTTTTCTTTTGCTGGGTTGTTTTTTGCTTTTAAGGCATACAGTCATATGAAAAAGAAAACTTTTTGTGGCTCCTTTTTGGAGCCCTTATTGATTTTAATTAAGTAGCATGTTATGTTAACATTTTTTGCTTCTTTTACTGTATACAGTGCATGTTTTGTAATTTAACTTTTACTTTTTTATTTGCTGTATTAATTACATTATAATTTTATTATAATTTTATTTTTGCAGCTTTTTAGATGTTTTAAACTTCTAAACTTGCTTGGCTTAAACTGCTAGTTAAGTCTTTGAACCGTCTTTTCTAAAATGGTTTTACATTCCCTTTGTAAATTGCAAGTGATGAGCAGATGACACACATTACTAAACTGCAATTTTTATTTTTATATTTAAGCTGTGAATACATTTTTTTTACAGACAAGATAACTTTTTGGCCTGGGCTTTGATAATTTCTGAATTTTAGCAACATCTGTTTTACTGCCTTTTTTTACTTCTTTATTTTTCTTCTGCATTTTAGCTATCTCACACTTTAGTAAGCATAGTATTACATTAATCTTTTTTGATAGGTAGTGTCATAAATATAAAGGGAAGGGTAACCACCTTTCTGTATACAGAACTATAAAATCCCTCCTGGCCAGAGACAAAACCCTTTCACCTGTAAAGGATTAAGAAGCTAGGATAACCTCGCTGGCACCTGACCCCAAAATAACCAATGAGGAGACAAGTTACTTTCAAAACTGGAGGGCGGAGGGAACAAAGGGTCTGTCTGTCTGTGTGATGCTTTTGCCGGGACCAGAGCAGGAATGCTATTCAGAACTCCTGTAAAAAGTTAGTAAGCAATCTAGCTAGAAATGCATTAGATTTTCTTTTGTTTAATGGCCGGTAAAATAGCTGTGCTGAATGGAATGTATATTCCTGTTTTTGTGTCTTTTTGTAACTTAAGGTTTTGCCTAGAGGGATTCTCTATGTTTTGAATCTGATTACCCTATAAGATATTTACCATCCTGATTTTACAAAGGTGATTCTTTTCCTTTTTCTTTAATTAAAATTCTTCTTTTAAGAACCTGATTTTTTTTCATTGTTCTTAAGATCCAAGGGTTTGGGTCTGTATTCACCTATGCAAATTGGTGAGGATTTTTATCAAGCCTTCCCCAGGAAAGGGGATGTAGGGCTTGGGGGGGATATTTTGGGGGGAAGATGTCTCCAAGTGGGCTCTTTCCCTGTTCTTTGTTTAACACGCTTGGTGGTGGCAGCATAGGGTTCAAGGACAAGGCAAAGTTTGTACCATGAGGAAATTTTTAACCTTAGCTGGTAAGAATAAGCTTAGCAGGTCTTTCATGCAGGTCCCCACATCTGTACCCTAGAGTTCAGAGTGGGAAAGGAACCTTGACAGGCAGTTTTAGCTGCTGTTTTGTTTGTTTTTCCTAACACTACAATTCATTACTTTTTCTTTTTGTGCCCAGGTTACCTCCTTTCTAGAACATTTGGAAGCAGTTAAGCCTTATAGAAATTCCTGTTTCCCCTTGTGATTTCAAGTAAATCATTTATAGTCAGACAATTTAAATCAGATTGTCTTTGAATTTGCTGCAGCCAGCACATTTGATTATTTACAGACACATTCATTGGGAAGAGCTCATTTTTTTTCAGAATGGCTGTAAAGGCGCTTGGGGGCAAAAGCATAGCGGTGCTAGTTGTTACCACCTGACCTCCCCTGTGCATAATTTGTTTGATTACTAAGGATTTCACCAGGCATGATTGCACTGCATTATACTGCCTTAACTGGGATTCATTCTAAATGTTTTTAAACACTTTGTTATGTTTTTTAAACACTTTACCATCCTTTTTTAATACTTTATGACTGTCATTACCCCTGGCTATTTAGTCCCCTCTGAGCTCTGCAGTATTAATTGTGCAAAAACTCATTTTGCACATATTTTAGTTTTGTATTGTTTAATAAGACACTTTTTAAGGCCTTATTAGCTACTAAATTCTGGGACCATAACTCTTCTATCTTCTTTCCTAGAGTAACACATATTATAGCTGACTTTTCTTTCGTGGTTCTAAGCTTACTTTTTAATGTTTTTTTGCACTTATTTCTTAACTTAGTGCCCTTTGCATGCAAACCTGTACTCACTAAACACAGTCCTTGAAGAATGGTTGCTTTTTACTTTGGATTTATGCAAATAAGTGACAGACATCATTTTCTTCCTGACTTTTCAGGAATCTTTTTCATTTAGTTTTTCTTTCTGTATAACTTTGATTTACTCTGTATGCTTTTTCCATTTATCCCTTGATGTCGCACATTTCATTTGTTAAGTTTTAGCCACCACAATTAATCCTTGTGAAACTGTTGCCTTGGTTTGGGCTTTTTTCCCCTCATCTGGATTGAAAAAACAACCACACCCAGATATTGTTTTTTCCATGCTTGCCAAAGGGTCTTATTTTTTTGAAAATTCTAGTGGCATTCAACAGACTTTTGGTGTGCTCTGCCAATAATTTATTTTTTTAATGGCACTTAGCAGACCTTTGCCATAAAGCTCTAACAAGCATTCCCTCTCCCCACCTCCCCAATTTAATACCACTCTCTGGAGTTTTTTTTCCCCCACAGTCCTAATCTCCCCTTAAAACTTCTCTGGAGAGTCCATAGGGTCTTCCCTCAGATTTAACCCACTTCTCCAGCCTGGTGCTAACTTTCTCATATTTAAACTTTTAAACCCTTCCAATGCCATTTCTCTTACTGTTAGGTAGTGACCCTCATAATAAGAGGTGTATACTTGATCTACTCCAGATGAGTGAATTTTGGGTTAACTCCAGGCCCATCACTAAGGCTACTATACCTGCTCCAGACAAGTGGCTCCAGGGTTTGGGCACCAACGATGTTGAGATTCCCTCAGAGACTTTTTCCACTCGGCTTATTTGGAATGCCTCATCCAAGTTGGGAGGACACTTTATTCAGTTGTTTGGAATCCAAGAAATCAGTTCAACTCCAGACTTGTCACTGAGGTTTCTTTATTGGTATACAATCAAACTACACTTGAGTTGATCAAACTCAAGCTTGGGGGGGGGTGGGGGGAAAGGGAGGAGTATAGGGCATACCACACCTCCAAAGTTACACAGCAAACCTCTTCCTTTATATATATATTTACACATTACATTGCATTTACTACACATTGCATCTCACGTTTTAGGGTTGGCTTGGTCACTTTGTAGGAACCTGTACAGCATACTCAGTTCCCTGCACTATGCATGCATGATTGACCGTTTACCTTATCTTATGTTCATGGCTTATCTTATCCATTATCATCTTGTCCATTGTAAATGGTTCCCTGGTTGTTCTCCCTTATCGTAGCTAGAACAGACATTCTGTTTCCAGCCTACTGACCCTTTACCTCCCTAATCCTGTCTCCCAAGAAATGAGGCCGCAGCCATGTCCAATTATTCATATCAAGTCAGTCCTACAACATTGAGCACTATATAACATGTAAAACCTATTGACCTTCTATGCAAAATGATCATACATATTTCTGTGGTCTTTCAGAAAATTGTAGCACTCCAGCAAACAGGAAAAACAAAAACAAAGACTAAACAAAACAAACTTTAGTCTCTGGCAATTAAAGAGTATGTTGCTAAGGTTTAGGATATTTATAGTTCTGGGCTAAACTTATCTAGGGAGGTGCATTTCTGAACAGACATAAGAGAAAATACACACAATCCAACAAACTTTGTATTTGATTGGAATATATTCATCTGACTTTAAAACAGACTGGGCTTCCCAGACATAGCCTTCCCATTGCTTATCATTCAATGAGAATATTTTGATCTGTTTCCCACTGATCACTCTGCTGGACAATTGAGGATCAATGTTTGATTTGGCTTAGGCTGAAGATCTATAGTTTATTGACTACCGCATATGATCTCAAATGGGCTCAAATATATATTCTTGTCATGCTCTAGTTCTTGAGCTTACAAAAAGAGTGTAAGTTTAGCCATTGCTAATATCAATGGTCCTTTAGTTCAGATACCATGGTAATGTGCGGGGCATAACAACCTATATAGAATACATTGAACCCGAAGCTCCTGAATTCAATTCTCTATACCCAAGACTTAAAAAAATATACCAGATACCTACTAATCACAGGACTGAGCCTATTAATCAGAGGTAAAAGTTAGGGGGCAGGGAACACTAATAAAGTCCATGGAAAATACTCTGAGAAATTCAACTCCTCGTTTCTGGGAAGGGGGAAAGGGTGGACCATGGACATTCCTCCATTTTCCATATAAACCTTTACTTAGCAGATGTCTTATATATTTGAATCTCCATCCTTTGAGTCCTGAGATTTCTATCTTTCCTTCCCTACTCCAGAATCTTCTGACTGCAGCCAATGGGAAGGTCTCCACTACTCTACATCTTTTCTATCCCTCTGGGTGATGTAAAGAGGGGATTATTCTATAAAAGGTCTCTGAACTTTGATTTTTGGGCAGCCTTCCTTCCTGGGGTCATGAAACATTCTGTGTCTGCTGTTTTTCCTCAAAGTTTTCCCAAGCTCCAGCAACAATGATTCTGGACTATTTCATTGTTACTATCATGGTCATGTAATGAATGAGTCATTACACAAAGTAAAACTATTTCCCCATGGTATTTCTCCCTCCCACCCCCACTGTTCCTCTGATATTCTTCTTAACTGCTGGAATTAGCCTACCTTGCTTGTCACCATGAAAGGTTTTCCTTCTTCCCCCCCCCCCGCTGCTGGTGATGGCTTATCTTAAGTGATCACTCTCCTTACAGTGTGTATGATAAACCCATTGTTTCATGTTCTCTGTGTGTGTGTATATAAATCTCTCCTCTGTTTTTTCCACCAAATGCATCCGATGAAGTGAGCTGTAGCTCACGAAAGCTTATGCTCTAATAAATTTGTTAGTCTCTAAGGTGCCACAAGTACTCCTTTTCTTTTTATCATGGTCTGAACAGCAGTGAAATTGAACATAGTCTTGTTAATTTCATTCTGCTGGTTCTTGGCAAAGCCATGAGCAGCAGTAGAGGCACTGGAGCTGTCTGCAGCCTCAGAAAAATGTTGTATTGGTTTATACTCAGTTAAAGTTTAGAACCATATGTGTTAAAATCATCCATAAGCAAATAAACAGCAAAAATTTAATTCTGCAAAGAGGGCTCCTGTCAGATCCATCACTTGCCAAGGCAAGCTTCCCACTCACCAGTGGGAGTGGGTGATGGTATTTCAAGCCTTGCCTTTGCTGTATGAGTGCAGTTTAACTGATGTCTATAATGTCTTTATGTAAACTGCCACAGATCTATTACAAAGAGAAATATGGGTTGATCTTCTCTCTTATCGCAGTTTTGCCATGGATTTCAAGGAAAGCAGGATTGGGTCAGGAGTGCCTAGGGATACTTCTTTGAAATACTAGCATACATTTTAAGGGGCAGCATTTTATCTGCTTGGTACATTGAACCAATGTCTTAAGTTAGAAAATGCTTTTTTTATTGTAAATATCAAAAGATAATGAGACTGTGGGAGTTTATATTTTTTGCTACATCTTCACATGACTATTTCTAGCTGCCTAATATGTGAAATACTGGCATATTTCACAAGGTCTCTGCATGATACTTCATCTCTGATATCCCCTCCTCCCCCACCCTGATCTTCAAATGATTATTTCTAGCTGCCTATGCATAATCTACCAGGTTTACAAGACATCTGTGTTAACCATTCAGTGATGATTTTTGGCATTCTGAATAGAAGCAGGCCAGAACCAAAATCTCAAATCCAAACATCTTTAAACTTTGAGAAATTTTGGATCCACATTAGCATCTGAAATGTTGTGACTAGCTGCTATCTCTAACTGTGAAGTGGAGGAAGACTGTATGGTGCTACAATTTTCAATCTGGTGAAAAGTCATTTCTTTCAATACCTGGAATATGTTGGTAATGAGTGAATTATCCTTTGGGTCCTTCTGACATGGATTTGAATAGAGCAGACAGAGGACCAGGTTAGTGTCTTATCACTTTCTTTATAGCCAACTTGTCTCATATTTGGGGATCAACCAATTTAACTAGATCTCCAGTTGCAACCATGGCATTGCAAAATTCTAAACTGCGTCGGTAACTTATTTTTTTTAAATGGGTGAGTAGGTATTGTGTCTAGACTGGTAAATTTGACCATTGAAAAATGCCAGATTTTGTGTTATCTAGCAATGAGCATGCTGATGTTTTGTATGAGTTTGGTCGGGTGACGTGTGAAGGCAGCAATATTTAACAGTTAACAATACTTTAACACAGAATCTCTTGGTATATGATAAAGTTCTTTTGCAGTATTAATTGATTACACTTCACAACTTAATATATAGAAGTTAAGTTTGTTCATCTGTTTTACAGATGGGAAAATGTGGCACAGTGAAATGAAGTGATTTGTTCAAGGTGATGCAGCAGAGATGGGATTAGAACCCAGGTTATAGATCTCTATAGTCTAACCACTAGACAATGCTGCCTCTTAAACCATCAGTTTCCTAATCAAGAATCCAAAGTACTGGCACAGCTAATGACCATTTTCTTGTCTGGTCGTGCCCTATACCTGATATTTCAAGGGTGCTGATAAACTGGAAAACATGCATAAGCACCAAAAGAGAAAAAGAAAATGGAAAAAAGGAAGCAACGAAGCTTCTTTCCAACATCTTTGCTGTTAGTATGGTGCAATGAAAATGCTCAACCTGTACATCAGTGTCTCAGTGTGCCAAGATTAGATACCACATATTATTCAGGGACATTAATTTTTTATTCCAGACTTTGTCTTAAGGACTCCAGTGACTTCCTGCAATGGCTGCAGCAAGCCATAAATTAAATGAGAAATTCCTAACCAGTGCATAGATAGGAAGAACAAGCAGTACTTTGCCATTACTGCTGTGGTTTGCTTTTGCCGTGATACAGAGCTTGAAAAAAAGCTGCCTGGATTTTGTTACATCAGCTCTATTGGATCCTATTTGCACAAAGCATTAACTATCTGGATGGCTTTTAACATTTACTCCAGGCTCAGTCATTGTGGTGAACTGGATGGATAAATTTAGCCCTGAACAGTGGCTGTACAAGGTGAATAACGAGGCTCGCTGGCTTTGAGCGGGCAGGTTGCTGCAGCCTGACAGTGAACAGAGCATTAATCTAACTGCTACTGTATCCTGTACAGCTGAGATGTAGTCAGAAAACTCAAAGTGAAGACAAAAACACCTCTATAAAAATATGTAGTTTAAAAAAAATATGGGGGAAGCTTCTCCTTTGCACCTGAGCTATGCTTAGTACAGAACCAGAGATAGGGGCCAGAGCCATCTTTATGTTCCCTCCAATCCTGGGCCCACCTGGGAACTGAGCTAGTCCCTAACATATATTAGAGCAGCCACTGGACCAGCTTTAATTTACTCTCACAGACCTCTTCAAAACATGCCACAACCCTTTTGTCCGTGCCACGCCCACTGTGCTGGAGGTTGGTGTAGGGAATTATATCAGTTCTACACCATCTGGTGATTGTCCCACACTGAGAAACTCCTGTAAGGGGCGGCTTTGTGATTTTACTGCTTATTCATTTTAATCTTAGTTGTCAGGTATACATTTGTCTGTAAAGTACCTTGTTCAGTTTGCTATCTAAGGATCAAAGGTCTTGCTTCTTTGAGAAGTGATCAGGACACTAGCCTGATTTCTGAACCAAGGACTAGGGAAACACTTTTAGGAGACTTTTTCATCTCCAGTGTAAAACATGCGAGATGTCACAGGATGTGCTAGAACTTTAAGATATGCAGGTCCTAGCTCTGACTTGTACCTGGTTCTCCTGCTTGATCTGATCACATGACTGAGAGAAGAGGCATGCGGACAGGCCAACTGGGAAACAAATGATCCTGTTCTAATTGGTGGGGGTTGCAGGGATATTCTCCAGGAACAGGGGTCTAGAAAAGGGCCAGTGGTAGCTCTGGAGAAGGAGCTTGTGAAGGAGCCTGGGAAGGGCTGTGTGGAAGAAGTTGGGAAAAGAGCTGAGGAGAGGCCTTCAGCTGGACTACAGGAGGAACACTGTTCACCCAGAGAAGAAGGACTGACCAGAAGCAGGCACCCTAAGAAATGGAGCAAGGCAGCCTGGGGTTTAGAGCCGAGCACTGACCACAATTTAGCATCCCAAGGCTAGAACATGGAGTAGAAGTAAGACATGCTTTCCCGCCCCACACCAGAAGTGGGTGGAAACCCCCTTTACATATGGAAGAGGCCCTATTTAGCGTAGGGATGGGGGATGAAGGGCCGTTTTTTTGTTTTTCATTTTGACTTTCTGGTGCCCTAGAAGTGGAGGACTTTTTGTGGCTTTCTGCTTTCAGAATCCCTTTAAATTCTACTTTGAGGCTTATATCTGATTATAGTTACTTTTCCAGCTTCCCTCACAAACACCAGGAATGGAAGGTCTTGTTTCTCAAGACGCCCTGAAACAAAAGCCTCAACCTCCAAACAGCCCTAACCTGTGGGAAAGATTCCAACTGCTGAATTGTCTGGTTCTGGCCCATCTCTACTTATTTCTTTGTCAAAAAAAGTTCTTGGCAATCTTTTTAATACAGTGGCGCTATTAAGATTAGTTGAAAGTTTTCTTTCAACATTTTTTGTGGGAAATCACATTTGATGAAGAAGAAAATTTCATGGAAAGTAGTTTCCTCAAACTTCAATTTTTGTCAGACAACCAAAATCTGAATTTTGTATGGTTTTTTCCATGTTTGGCTTAAAAGTTCACTGTTTCCACAGAAAGTTTTAATGAAAAACTTTTTTTTTCCATTGAAATTTTCCAGGTTGGGGACACCCAACTGGTTTCCCAACCAATTCCAGTGACCGTTCTAGAAGGAAATTCTACTTTGGTCTTTGAATCAGGCTCATAGACATCACTTGCTATTAGTGCTCTCCATTGTTGAACAAACTTGCTGTTCTTTTCTGAGTCTAAACTATTTTTTGTATTGACATCCCTGAGCCTATGAATCTCTTTTTAAATTACCATGGGAAGTACACTATCTCTATGACTTCAGCTTCTGCTTGTCTCCTACAGACATCTGGTATTAAATCTTTTTCTTAGCGTTTTCTTAGCAACATCCAAATTTTGACATTTACCATTCCAGCATTTCTTTCTGAAAGTACAATCTTTGTTCACTTTTTCTTTCCAGATCAAATATTTATTGCAGCGTTCTTGGTATACTTATGGCTAATCCTGTTGATCTTCCCAACTACAGCAGCTAGATATTATTTTTAAAAAGCCTGTTAACCTAACACAAACAAGGATCCAGTGACACCAATATTTGCTGCCACTGGTGCTAGCCAATGGGAATCCAGGTCACTTTGATTAACACCTCTTTATAAGCAATAAACAAGAAGCAGCTGTCCCTGACATCGCTAGACAATCTGGCAAATTAGACCACCTAGCTAGCACTTGATAAAGCTGCAGGGATGACAGCTTTAGTTCATGGTCTCCAAATTGGTGTGCCCAAATGTGCATTCCACTTCAAAGCCAAGCCTACTTGCAACTATCTGATTAAGAAAACAATTGCATCCTTACATAAGAGAGACTCTTATGGGGCACTGGTGCCCACAGAGATCCTGGAAGTTGGAGCCAATACATGTGCACCTTTAACAGTCAAGAAGTATCAATGTAAGCAAGTCTTGTTGATGTACGGAGAATTTTTTTAGCTGGAGTATTTTGAAGGATGGGGCACAAAGTTTTGATGAAATATTAATATTCTATCGCAGACACCGCAGAAGATGTTAAAGCAAGTTAAATGGAGCCATGAATGAATCAAAGTGAGGCAATGATCAGTTAAGGGAGAAAGAAGCTTTATGTTCTACAGCACTTGGGGACAGACATGGGCATCAACTGTTTGGTTCTGTGCAGGCACACAATCCCACATAACTTCATATCTGGGAATATCAAAAACCATATTAACGCACATGGGCACAATGACTGAACTGATAAACTGCAACAATGGGACCCTGAATGGAACCAGGGATGCAGGAATACACACTACTGGTATCTTGATGCATAATAGGGGCTTTAATACATATGGGAACTCTGAACATGGTGGGTCAGCAGCCCCTACATCCCAAGCTGGTATTGCAGTCAGGTACTTAAGGGAGCACTGAAGTGTAAGATTATGTTGTTTTATTATGGCAGCCAACTGCAACTGGTCAGTTTACAAGAAATTGCATCCTGGGCATAAAAGCACAAAATCATAGAAATGTAGGGCTGGAAGGAAGCTTAAGAGGCCCTCATGTGCATTCAGATTCCTTAAAAGAGCAAGCTGGAAGATCATTAAAAAAATCTCCCCCAAATACTATTTCTAGCAGCTATTGATCTACTTTCTAATTTTAATAAGGAGTGATTCTGGATATTTGTGTTTTTAAAAACTGTGGCCAGATCCTCAATGGTGTCAGTCAGGGATGCTCCACTGCAGTTAATCAAGAGACCCTGATTTATGTCAGCTGAGGATCTGGCTCACTAAATGTTGATCTTCATGAATATCTCAGGTTTCAGAGTAGCAGCCGTGTTAGTCTGTATTCGCAAAAAGAAAAGGAGTACCCGTGGCACCTTAGAGACTAACAAATTTATTAGAGCATAAGCTTTCGTGAGCTACAGCTCACAGCTCACGAAAGCTTATGCTCTAATAAATTTGTTAGTCTCTAAGGTGCCACGGGTACTCCTTTTCTTTTTATGAATATCTCAGTTTATTTTCTTTCCTGCTTAGAGATTGCAAGTCAGAAACTATCATACCAAACTTCCATGTTAACATTCAGAAGCGGAATGGAGGACTGCATGGCTCAGGGATACAGAGCCTCTTCTCTATATGTTTCAGAGTAGCAGCCATGTTAGTCTGTATTCACAAAAAGAAAAGGAGTACTTGTGGCACCTTAGAGACTAACAAATTTATTAGAGCATAAGCTTTCGTGAGCTACAGATCATCCGATGAAGTGAGCTGTAGCTCACGAAAGCTTATGCTCTAATAAATTTGTTAGTCTCTAAGGTGCCACAAGTACTCCTTTTCTTCTTCTCTATATGTCACCAATTAGACACTGACAGAGTATGGGGGTAGTTCCAAAAATCATAATCAGCTATGTGATGGCTCTTCCATAACCTATGCATTCTCACTCATATTCAAAGGGAAGGTTAAAAATATAATTACCACTATAACTGGCAGTAATTGGTATTCTTGTTGGCAGCCTCAGAATAAAAGCCAAAAGTTGAGTGAACTGTCCTTTTTTCCCTAGAGAGAATTCCTTCAAGTGAAAGGAGAGGTCCCTTGGTGCTGTAGGATGAGGAAGATTGTACTGCAACTGGTTGCAGTCCCCATTTGGTAGAAGAACAGATAATTAAATTCTCTAAAGTTGCTTAAAAAATTCCAAACAAAATTATACCACCTTTCATGCATACCTACCACATAGCACTCTAAATACAAATGTGTATATATGTGTATGTGTATATACGCACATGCACAAACACACAATATTACTATTTATACATTATTATATTACACAAATAGTGATAGTAGACCTTTTCAACTCTCTGCATTCAAAAAGTTAAGATCCTGAAGATAAAGGAAGTCAGGCCTGATCTCAATCCCAGCACAATCAGTGTAAAGACTTCAATGGACTTTGGTTCATGTCCTTATAAAGGAAGCCCTGACAAGTCTTTGCCCATGATCTTACAATTGCATCCTCATGGGTGGATCCTTGGCAGGTGGGCCAAATTTGAGTGAGAGGTGTTGAGACTTGATGCAGAGTTACAGCACCCTTTCGGTTTGGCGCCAACCATCGAAAGTGTGGGGAGTGATTCACCCAGCTGGGTGGGCCCCACAGGGAGGGCAGTGACCCCCCCCCCCCGCAGGCCTGAGCCCTCTCTGATCCTCCATCCCCTCCCCTCTTCTAAAATGTGTTCACTTCCATGGTAATTTTTTTGGAAGAGTGGGCAAACTCAGCTTCAGATTTTGCCCTGGGTACCCAAATACATCTGTGTGGCCCTGTCTTCAGTCATCATCTAGTTCCCAGATTTTTCAGTATTAATATATAATAAGAATAGAATAAGACCTCTTAGCCTAGTGCTAAAGGACTTTAAACTTTGACCACTGTGATCCAGTAAGTGTTGTAATGAATGGAAATGGAAGCTGTAATCATTGAAACAGTCATTATCGATTTCAAGCCCCTCATATGTCAGGTAAGCTATAGTCTGTGACAACTATCATTCTTCTCCTTCTTATAAAGGTGGAGAATGATCAAGCATGTGTATCAGTGTTGTCTTGTAGAGAATGTAGTGAAGGTATGAATAGATTTAGATTGCAACATACAATTAACCTAGGGCTTACCATAACAAGGAAAAATACAATGTAGTAAGGACCCTTACTTCCCATTAACAAAAACCCAAGCTGATGGAGTCACTGCTTTAAATCAAATCTTGACCATTCTAGCCAATTATATCTCTGGCTATGATGTATAGTAAATGGATAGGACATATTAAATCTTTCCACTGTAGCAGCAAGATACAAATTTGCTTTACTGTCTTCTCTTATCTTACAACTGTGTCTCATGACACTTCATATTTCACTGTGCAGCAAGATTTTTAAGTAGGCATATGCTAAATAGTTTAACACAAATTCAGGTGCTGACAAATGGCCCTCCTCTGTTAAAGACACTTCCAGGCTTTGCAATGCTGCTGATCATATACAAAGTGATAGCTTTTATTTCCTGTGTCTATAAAAGACAGAAGCAGTGACAAGATGAGAATACATTTTTTAAAATTCCTTGACTATGTTGCTAAACCCATCTAAAATTGAAAATGGATGACCTCTTCATCATGTATGTAGATTGCTTACTTTCCCATTTAACTTGATTTGAAAACAAAGAGGTTTCACTTCCTGCTGCTCAGTTACTGGCCCA
The DNA here is from genome assembly GCF_009764565.3 of Dermochelys coriacea. Classification (NCBI taxonomy): domain Eukaryota; kingdom Metazoa; phylum Chordata; order Testudines; family Dermochelyidae; genus Dermochelys; species Dermochelys coriacea. The sequence continues at coordinate 333,738,657 of NC_050068.2, forward strand.
GTGCTGTTGTGTGCTTGTCTTTCCTTCACCAGATGGGAGCAATTATAACCAAACAAGGCTGAAAACATTTTAAATGTTAGTTCTTAAATGTGAGCAGCACTCTCTACTAACTGCTCTGAAAGCTCAAATCAGAACTGTTGCCATTCCCAAACCACTGCCTAGTAATTTCAAATGATCAGGGTCACAGTGTATCAGAGATGTTTCAAATGTTACAATATTTTAAAATAATTTTAAACTTCTTCAAACCATTGCTATTAAGACACCATCAGCTTAGTGTAGACACAAAATGTAGATTTTTGTTAAGAGCAGGGGAGAATGGAAGAAATTCTGGCCAAATTCCCAGCTGTATAAACTTATGCAATACCATTGGCTTCCTGACCAATGAACTGCTCACTCCACACCCACTCTAGTTAGTTTAAGTTGTTATTTTAACCAGCAGCAGTGAAAGGTAGATTAACTTTAGATCAGCAGATAGAGTTAAAGTGGTTTGATGCTTCTTTAAAGTACATTATAATTAAGTAGAATTTCCTCAGGCAGTCAGAATACAGGGCTGCTGTAGGTTACTTACCGATAACTGTACATTTACTTCTCAGTTATGCAGTTCTCAGCATTCCAACTGGTTGTGAATGAGTCTGATTTGCACAATGGATGTACAGGTTATTTCCCAATAATATGTCAGGCAAATCTTTGCGTGCTTATTCACAGGGTCTGGCAATTCCACTGTACAGATTTCTCAATAATGGGGGTGGGCAAACTTTTTGGCCGGAGGGCCACAGCTGGGTGGGGAAATTGTGTGAAGGACCATGAATATAAGGCTGGGGCAGGGGGTTGGGGTGCAGGAGGTGTGTGGGCTGCAGTGGGGGCTTAAGGCAGGGGGTTAGGGGGCTCAGGGTAGGGGGGTTCAGGGTGCAGGCTCTGGCCCAGTGCTGCTTATCTTGAGTTGCTCCGGGGTGGCAGCGGCACGCAGCAAGGCTAAGGCAGGCTTCCCCACGCTGCTCCCAGAAGTGGCCAGCATGTCCGACAGTGGCTCCTGGGGGTGGGGAAGGCAGCTCCGCTGCGCACTGCCCTTGCCTGTGGGTACCACTCCCAAAGCTGCCATTGGTCGTGATTCCCTGTTCCCGACCAATGGGAGCTGTGGGGGGCGGTGCCTGCAGGCGAGGGCAACACACAGAGCCCTCTGTCCCTCGCTTTCCCCCAGGGACTGCAGGGATGTGGTGCTGGCCGCTCCCGCAGCCCATAGTTTGCCCTCCCCTGCTCAATAGCCATATAATAATTATGGTGAGTATGATGGTGAATGACTGCTGAAAATCCCTCTACTCTGACTTTAGCATTTCCCATGGACATTCAGCCGTCACGGTTTCCTCGACTTTAGCCCCATCATAGGCACACTTACTTATGGTGGTAAGGATATGAGGTTGTTTAATGTTCGTTTGGTAACAAACATATTCTGGCCTATGAAGCTCCTTCGCCTTTGTTCTCAAAGCTTATTTTTTGGGCTCAGTTTCTTTGTTTAGGATTTGGCTATTGTCTTGTAAAGAGGCCACACCCTTGAGTGATTTAAGTATCATATTTGTCACTGTGATCAGCACTGTGGTAAACGAGAGTGAATTAATTAAATGTATATTGCATAGGCCTCTGACTCTAAGGGAGTATTATAGGCCAGGATTTTACTGAATCTTGGGACTGGTGTCTTGGGGAGAGGAAGTTTTTGTCTGGAAACTTCAGAAGTTTTAAACTCTGAAAAGAACTCTCAGGACAGTTTTAAACATAGCACCTTGGTGCCCCTTAGTGGATAATCATATTATTACATTCGTAAACCTGCTGACAAGGTACCCACAGGATTTCATTACCTATGATTATAGGTATCTGTCTGATGTTTATACACTTGGCAAAAACATATCATCTTGAAATTATACTTTTGCTGTTTCAGTATCTGTGTTGTCGCGTTATGTGCTACAAACCATCCAGCTAGTATTCTAGTGCAATGTAGCATTTTATTAAACTAAAATGCAGTTTAATGTTATGAGTCATTTCTCTACCTCTGAGGCAAAGCACAATAGAAATATTACAATGAGAAGATGTCATAACATGTGGAGACAGGCAGCTGGGTGACATAGGAAGAGCTGGTGGAAAGTGTAAGGGAAGAACTTAGGAACGTCTTCCAGATGCATTTCATCCATATTTAAAAAAAAAAAAAAAAAAAAAAAAAAGGCAGGGCACACGAGGAATGGTAAAGCCCTTGAATCACTTACTCTATCTCCCTCATATTGTGTATCAGAACAACAAATAATATCATTGCAAATATATACATATGGCTAAACATGTCATAACCAATTATTATTTGCATTACAGTAGTAGCTAGAGTCCTGTTGTATTAATTTAGATGGAGTATATAGGTCTAAAGAGTCAAAGATATTAACATGACCCTGAAACTGCCCAATATTAAAGACTTTTAAGATTTCTTAATACCATGGCAAACACTTTATTAAAAATCCTTTTAAACCTTTCCTTAATGATACAGAAAAGAAAAAAAATAGTTAAGCATTTAAAGTATGAATTTAAAGAAATGTAAAGTATTAAGTAAGGCTTTAATTTTAACAGAATCCCTTGTTCCCTTTCCCTTTAGCTGTAGAAATTATTTAGAAGAAAATAACCCTTTGTTTGACAAGCTCTTAGATGGTGGTTGTGACACTGCAGTCCCTATTCTTCATAGTTGTATGTTTATGAGGTAATTATGATATGATTATGATGCATTTTGTACAAGATGGGTCATAGGAGGTGTCATTGGAAAAGGTACTATTTGCTGAATGATTATTCTAGTTGTATACGTATACCATTTTTGTATCTAAAGTTATCAATATTGACTATGTGTCTGTATTTCAAATGTACTTACACCTGGGTAACACCCACTAGGCAAGATCCTTCTAGTCTAGATAGCTGCTTGTGAAGGGCCTATTCAAGGTAATGGGCCATCAGGGGAAACAACAGACCTTAGAAGAAGCTTATCCCCCACCTGCTGAGCCTTCCTGAGAGCATTCCAGACAGCCTGTAAGTAACATCTGCTATGACTCAGCAAGGGCATATGACCAGATCATATGACACTGAACCCCATTTTGATACCTGTATTTTTCCACAAACTGTCTGGGAACTGTTTTTGGAATGAAGGGTTCCCGCCATATGTTAAAGCTATACAAGGTGGGGTGTGACATCATGTAGGGGCCTCAGTCCCCACACAAGGACACCTCTGGAAACACCTGAGAAACAAAGACCAAACTGGGGGAAGTGCTGGTCCCAGGCTAAAGGGATTTCTAAGCTGTGTATGGAAACCTGGTGGACTACTTGTATCATCAGCCAGGGTGAGAAATTGCTAATTCATATTCAATCTTTCTAGTATTTTAGGCTTAGTTTGTGATTTTGTTTATTTACTAGGTAATCTGCTTTGATCTGTTTGCAATCACTTATAATCACTTACATCTATGTTTTGTAATTAATAAACTTGTTTTTTGCTTTATCTAAACCAGTGTGCCTTTAAGTGAAGTGTCTGAGAAAAATCTCAACTTGGTTAACACAAGTTTGTTTTATATTCCTCTCCACATTGAGGGAGGGGCAAACTATTTATGAGCTTACGTTATACACATCCCTGTGCAATGCAAGATGGTATCGTTTTTGGGTTTATACTCCAGTGGGGGTGTGTGCCTGGGGAGCTGGGGTTATCTTGGCTGTAGCCCCTCTACTGTTGGTTCATGCAGTGGCTGCCCAAAGTTTGCAGGTAACTGCAGCTGGGTGTATCCCTACCTGTGTTAATGCTGGTGGAAGTGTAGGACTGCAAGTGGTTCACAGCAGCACAGTGCTGAGAGGGAGCCCAGGCTGGTGAGTCAAAGGGCTCAGTGATACCCCAGTTCCTGGGGGAAACCTTTCATAGTGGCAACTATCCTTTTTGGGGAAAAGAGAAAGTTAGTTGTGATGGGCTGGAACTGCTGTTGTTGTTAACATTTGATACTGTTTCCTAGACAAAGGGGAGGGAAAAGAGCAGCAAAGATAGAACATGAGGCTTCTGTCTCTGGTGTTTACTCTTACCTGCAACCTGACTGCTTGAAAAACCCTGGCACAACACTGGGTCTAATCAGCCACTCTGAGACCTTGGACTAGCATCGGTGTAGGCAAATGTGACCACCCCTCCCTGTCAGTCTCAGATGGCAGTCACGCCTCCTCTCTGTCATGCCCCTAAAATGGCGGTTGGTGAACAAAAATGCAGGAGTTGTCTCGGAAGTGCAGGCACCGCAGCAGCATGGAACACCCCTCAATCTAAGGCTCAGGCCCTCAGGCAGAGAACCAAAGAGTCAAGGAGGCTCTGGCAGATGGCAGATCAATGCAGGCCTTCTGGCCTAAAGTGAAGGGAAGATGCCACCCCATGGGTGAGGTTGGCAGCAGGGGAGATAGGGGGATCTGAGCCCTCCCTACTGCACCAGGTCCCAGCCCAGGGCCCTAACAGTGGTGGAGTGTTCCGCCACTGGATCAGTGGGGATCCGGCTGCAACACACTGACTTGGATTCAGGCAGAAATTCAGCTGTACTATAATTGGCTGGCTGTCCCTAGGCTTCTTCCTAGGTTCCCCTTGGGTTGTACCTGGATCCTGGGGTTGTCCTCCATCTTCCCAGGATATATGGCCAATGATAGTCCCAGCAGCTCCTTGGTGTCTGGAGTGGCTGGCAGCTCTAGAAACTCGGGTGAGTCCTCAGGGCAGCAGAGGTCCTCCTCGGTATCCCACTCCAGCAGCAGGGGAGAAGTGTCTATCTCCACTGGCAGTTCCAGCCCAAGTGAGCTTCATGGCCTGCCTCTTATATTTCCTGTCCCGCCACTCTGCTTCTGGTGCCATGGGCATGGCTTCTCCCACTAGGTTGATTGTGATTGCCCCTCCCTGTCAATCTTGGGGAGTGGCCACACCTCCTCTCTACAAAGGGGCTATTTAGGGCATTGCTTTTAACTGCCTCTCTGGTCACAGGCTCACAAGAGTGTTGCAAAATGTGCTGTCTTGGCCAGCTAAGCCAGACACCTATTAAACCGCAGGCAAAAGGAGAGGGATAGGAGACAGAAGAGATAAGGTAGAGAAGGAAAAAAGGACACGTAGCAGGGGAGGGAGGACAAAATCTCACATCTCAGCTGGTGTTTGGGATTTAGTTAAAGCCTGTGAAAGTGGTGATGTCACCTGGGTCCCTCTCTCTGGCCCAGTCTCATCAGGACATCTCACCGGATCAGGACAAGCTAAGTAGTGTTGCAGTAGATCCCGGAGTCGAAGGAAGCAGCCAAGGAGGCAGCCATGTTTGCTTCCCCTTCTTTCAGTCAGCAACTGTTGTGTTCAGTTTCCCTTCTTATTGTGCCCCAAATGCTTTTTTCTTTTAAAAACTACAGAGGGAGCGATGGGCTCAGTAGCCCATCCCCTCATTATTTTGTTCATCAATTAGATTTAATTTCTGACCCATCAATTTTCTTAAAAAGAAAAGGAGTACTTGTGGCACCTTAGAGACTAACAAATTTATTTGAGCATAAGCTTTCGTGAGCTACAGCTCACTTCATCGGATGCATTTGGTGGAAAATACAGAGCGGAGATTTATATACACACACAGAGAACATGAAACAATGGGTTTTATCATACACACTGTAAGGAGAGTGATCACTTAAGATGAGCCATCACCAGCAGCAGGGCGGGGAGGGAGGAAAACCTTTCATGATGACAAGCAAGGTAGGCTATTTCCAGCAGTTAACAAGAACACCTGAGGAACAGTGGGGGGTGGGGTGGGGGGGAGAAATAACATGGGGAAATAGTTTTACTTTGTGTAATGACTCATCCATTCCCAGTCTCTATTCAAGCCTAAGTTAATAGTATCCAGTTTGCAAATTTAATTCCAATTCAGCAGTCTCTCGTTGAAGTCTGTTTTTGAAGCTTTTTTGTTGAAGGATAGCAACCCTCAGGTCTGTAATCGAGTGACCAGAGAGATTGAAGTGTTCTCCAAATGGTTTTTGAATGTTATAATTCTTGACGTCTGATTTGTGTCCATTTATTCTTTTACGTAGAGACTGTCCAGTTTGACCAATTTACATGGCAGAGGGGCATTGCTGGCATGATGGCATATATCACATTGGTAGATGCGCAGGTGAACAAGCCTCTGATAGTGTGGCTGATGTGATTAGGCCCTATGATGGTGTCCCCTGAATAGATATGTGGACAGAGTTGGCAACGGGCTTTGTTGCAAGGATAGGTTCCTGGGTTAGTGGTTCTGGTGTGTGGTTGCTGGTGAGTATTTGCTTCAGATTGGGGGACTGTCTGTAAGCAAGGAATGGCCTGTCTCCCAAGATCTATGAGAGTGATGGGTTATCCTTCAGGATGGGTTGTAGATCCTTGATGATGCGTTGGATAGGTTTTAGTTGGGGGCTGAAGGTGATGGCTAGTGGCGTTCTGTTATTTTCTTTGTTGGGCCTGTCCTGTAGTAGGTGACTTCTGGGTACTCTTCTGGCTCTGTCAATCTGTTTCTTCACTTCAGCAGGTGGGTATTGTAGTTGTAGGAATGCATGATAGAGATCTTGTAGATGTTTGTCTCTGTCTGAGGGGTTGGAGCAAATGCGGTTATATCGTAGAGCTTGGCTGTAGACAATGGATCGTGTGGTATGGTCTAGATGAAAGCTAGAGGCATGTAGGTAGGAATAGTGGTCAGTAGGTTTCCGATATAGGGTGGTGTTTATGTGACCATCGCTTATTAGCACCGTAGTGTCCAGGAAGTGGATCTCTTGTGTGGACTGGTCCAGGCTGAGGTTGAAGGTTGATGGAAATTGTTGAAATCAGGGTGGAATTCCTCAAGGGCTTCTTTTCCATGGGTCCAGATGATGAAGATGTCATCAGTGTAGCGCAAGTAGAGTACGGGCATTAGGGGACGAGACCTGAGGAAGTGTTGTTCTAAGTCAGCCATAAAAATGTTGGCATACTGTGGGGCCATGCGGGTACCCATCGCAGTGCTGCTGATTTGAAGGTATACATTGTCCCCAAAAGTGAAATAGTTATGGGTGAGGACAAAGTCACAAAGTTCAGCCACCAGGTTAGCCGTGACAGTATCAGGGATACTGTTCCTGACGGCTTGTAGTCCATCTTTGTGTGGAATGTTGGTGTAGAAGGCTTCTACATCCATAGTCGCTATGATGGTGTTTTTAGGAAGATCACCGATGGATTGTAGTTTCCTCAGGAAGTCAGTGGTGTCTCTAAGATAGCTGGGAGTGCTGGTAACGTAGGGCCTGAGGAGGGAGTCTACATAGCCAGACAATCCTGCTGTCAGGGTGCCAATGCCTGAGATGATGGGGCGTCCAGGATTTCCAGGTTTATGGATCTTGGGTAGCAGATAGAATACCCTAGGTCAAGGTTCTATGGGTGTGTCTGTGCGGATTTGTTCTTTTGCTTTTTCAGGGAGTTTCTTGAGCAAATGCTGTAGTTTCTTTTGGTAACTCTCAGTGGGATCAGAGGGTAATGGCTTGTAGAAAGTGGTGTTGGAGAGCTGCCTAGTAGCCTCTTGTTCATACTCCGACCTATTCATGATGATGACAGCAGCTCCTTTGTCAGCCTTTTGATTATGATGTCAGAGTTGTTTCTGAGGCTGTGGATGGCATTGTGTTCTGCACGGCTGAGGTTATGGGGCAAGTGATGCTGCTTTTCCACAATTTCAGCTCGTGCACGTCGGTGGAAGCACTCTATGTAGAAGTTCAGTCTGTTGTTTCTACTTTCAGGAGGAGTCCACGCAGAATCCTTCTTTTTGTTGTGTTGATAGGAAGGTCTCTGTGGGTTAATATGTTGGTCAGAGGTGTGTTGGAAATATTCCTTGAGTCGGAGACGTCGAAAATAGGATTCTAGGTCACCACAGAACTATATCATGTTCGTGGGGGTGGAGGGGCAAAAGGAGAGGCCCCGAGATAGGACAGATTCTTCTGCTGGGTTAAGAGTCACCATGCTTGTCACCATAAAAGGTTTTCCTCCCTCCCCGCCCTGCTGCTGGTGATGGCTCATTTTAAGTGATCACTCTCCTTACAGTGTGTATGATAAAACCCATTGTTTCATGTTCTCTGTGTGTGTATATAAATCTCCGCTCTGTATTTTCCACCAAATGCATCCGATGAAGTGAGCTGTAGCTCATGAAAGCTTATGCTCAAATAAATTTGTTAGTCTCTATGGTGCCACAAGTACTCCTTTTCTTTTTGCGAATACAGACTAACACGGCTGCTACTCTGAAACCTATCAATTTTCTTGTTTACCCGGCATAATTTTAACACGGTTCTTGAATTATATTAGTAGGCCTTTTTTATGTCTACTAAATCAACTAGCATGTCTCCCTTTTGCTCCTTTTCCCATCAATATTTATTGTTATAAGTTATTGTGACATCTTATGAACTCTTACTTTTTACAGTTGAGTTTACACTTAAGGTAAATTTGTAGGTCCAGTTCGACTTTACTATCTAAATAGGCAAAGGAAGTATTATCCCAGATTTAGAAATGGGCCCAGGCACAATAAAATTAAGCAACCTGTCCAAACTCAGACAACAAGCGCGTGGTATAGCTTGGAATTGACCCCAACTCTACTGAGTCCCAATCTAATGCCTTACCCACATGACCACTCAAGCTTTGTGAAGAGCTGGCCAGTCTAGGTATGTACCCCTGCCTTGTTCTAAATGAACTGTAACAGTGAGTTAATCTCTAAAAATTAAAAAAAGATTCTCCTTTATCTCAAGTGGGGGGCTCTTGTGCTTTTGCAGAGGGAGAATATAAGTTCTATAATATAATATAAATAAGTTCTATAATATAAGTGTGCCAAGGGTAAAAACATTTGAATGGAATATCTCATTGTAAAATGGGACTTTGTCTAAAAAATATTTTTCCACAGGAAATAAATGTATTTTTCTGGAATTTTATATTGGGAAAGCCAAGTAGATTTTTTTTTTTTTTGGTTTGATGTCTGTCACCTGGACACTAATCTCTATATCCACCTGAGTCATTGCGATATCTCATGGTAGTTGTAGTTCATTATCCCCCATGGGCCCAGCTTCCTGACCATATTGTTTCCCATGATTCATGTGATTTCTCCTGTAGCTGACCCACTGTTGTGCATCATGGGCTTCCTCATAGGAGCCACAGTGGCTGAGTCAGAGGGAAAAACCTGGTGCATCTCCCCTCCCAGGCTCGCTGGCTGCTTGTCAGAGGTATGTATCTGTCTCTGTTATTCTTCCACTTCCCCAACCTTGTTTTTGAGCCCTCTTCCCTACAGAATAGCTCCAGTGCCCACTTCTGCTCCTCCTGCTAGCTTTCTTAAGCAGCAGCAGTAGTGTGAAACTGACTTAATTCTTGTCAGTTTGATTGCTACTCACTGCAGTAGAAAGAGAGAACACACACTCAGACAACAACTGACTGCAGATCCCAAATAGCAGTTTTCATCCTGCTGCAGCTTGGGTAAGCCTTGGGCAGCAGCAGAGACATTGACACTGTTGGCAGACTCAGGAAGCTAACACTGCACCACTTTATACTCGGTTCCAATTTGAAATGTTATTGTCACAACGATAAGTTTCTGTTTTGGTTTCATTTGGTTTTGTCAAATAAAAGCTTAGATTCTGAGGACACTGATGGTATTTGTGTGGGGGAAGCTTCCTACAGGACACAGTTGAGAGGATGAGGGTATTTTTCACGTTCCTCAAGGGGTTAAGTGATGCATAAACCATGTTTCCACTCACCAAGAGAACTGCTCCTAAGTAGGTGATGCAACACCTACTAGTGACAATATCACCCTTCTGAAAGGATATACTATGCTCTGATCACAACCATTATACAGTAACTCCTCACTTAACGTTGTAGTTATGTTCCTGAAAAATGCAACTTTAAGTGAAACGATGTTAAATGAATGCAACTTTCCCATAAGATTTAATGTAAATGTGGGGGACTAGCTTCCAAGGAAATTTTGGGGGGGCAGACAAAAGGCATTATGTATTGTACAGTACTGTACTGTGGTTGGGAAGTGCCCCTGGCTTACCGCACACAGGCACAGCCCGCTACAGGCAAGGATGCTAGGAAGCACCTTCACAGCAGCAGTGGCAGCTTACCTGGAGAAGAACAGGCACCGACTTTGCTGGGGGATGCTTCAGGCCTGCCTCTTCCCATCCCCGCTCCACTCCAGGCCCACCTCTTCTCGCCCCCACTCCACCTTCTCTCTGAAGCACGCCACATCCCTGCTCCTTCCCCGCCCCCCAAAAGTCCTAAGCACTGCCAAACAGGACTTTCTGGAAGGGAGGGGAAGGAGCAGAGATGTGGTGCTTCCCCGCTCTTCCCTCTCCCTCCCAGCACTTCACCTCCAAACAGCTGTCTGGCAGCAGGGATTAGGACTTTCTGGGAAGGAGGGGGAGGAGTGGACACGCAGTGCTTCCCTGCTCCTCCCCCTCCCTCCCAGAAAGTCATAAAATCATAGAATATCAGGGTTGGAAGCGACCTCAGGAGGTCATCTAGTCCAACCCCTGCTCAAAGCACGACCAATCCCCAACTAAATCATCCCTGCCAAGGCTTTGTCAAGCCTGACCTTAAAAACTTCTAAGGAAGGAGATTCCACCACCTCCCTAGGTAACGCATTCCAGTGTTTTACCACCTTCCTAGTGAAAAAGTTTTCCCTAATATCCAACCTAAACCTCCCACTGCAACTTGAGACCATTACTCCTTGTTCTGTCATCTGCTACCACTGAGAACAGTCTAGATCCATCCTCTTTGGAACCTTCTTTCAGGTAGCTGAAAGCAACTATCAAATCCCCCCTCATTCTTTTCTTCTGCAGACTAAACAATCCCAGTTCCCTCAGCCTCACCTCATAAGTCATGTGTTCCAGTCCCCTAATCATTTTTGTAGCCCTCCGCTGGACTTTTTCCAATTTTTCCACATCCTTCTTGTGCGGCCCAAAACTGGACACAGTACTCCTAATGAGACCTCACCAATGTCGAATAGAGGGGAATGATCACGTTCCTCAATCTGCTGGCAATGTCCCTACTTATACATCCCAAAATGCCATTGGCCTTCTTGGCAACAAGGGCACACTGTTGACTCATATCCAGCTTCTCATCCACTGTAACCCCTAGGTCCTTTTCTGCAGAACTGCTGTCTAGCCATTCAGTCCCTAGTCTGTAGCGGTGCATGGGATTCTTCCGTCCTAAGTGCAGGACTCTGCACTTGTCCTTGTTGAACCTCATCAGATTTCTTTTGGCCCAATCCTCTAATTTGTCTGGGTCCCTCTGTATCCTATCCCTACCCTCCCGTGTATCTACCTCTCCTCCCAGTTTAGTGTCAGCTGCAAACTTGCTGAGGGTGCAATCCACACCATCCTCCAGATCATTAATGAATCCCAAGTCCCAAGCGCGAAGTACTGGGAGGGAGGGGGAGGAGGTGGAGAAGAGGAACTTGTGCAATGCTCCCTTCCACAAAATCTTGCATGCAGTGTACAGAGCAGGCAGGCAAACAATGTTATAAGGGAGCATTGCACAACTTTAAAGGAGCATGTTCCTAAATTGAGCAGCGACGTAACAACGTTAAACAGGAGGACGTTAAGTGCGGAGTTACTGTAATGCCATATTCTACATAAAAAACAACACAACCACCAGACCATGCTTCTTTCTAATTTTTAAATCACCAGATGAGGACTTGGAAGACCTGTGTCTAGTTCTTTCCCTGTGACATTAGGCAAGTTATATAATCTACTTTGTTCCTTAGTTCCACATCTTTAAAATAGGGATAACATTTCTGAATCTCACAGGAGTGTTTCGAGAGAAAATCCATTAATAATCAGCTGCACTGATACCATAGTAATGAGGGGCTGTGACGGAATGCAACCCAGTATTCACACCTTACACACTACTGTAATAATCTTTGTACAACATGTGCCTTGTAAGGTATCATTTAAAAACTAATCACTTGTTTGTCAGTAATATCATGGTGAAATGCATGTAGCAACATTATAAGCAAAGTTATGAACCTAATTTAAAATGATGACTGAAATGTGTTTATCTAACAAGTTTGGGAAGTTTGGGTAAACCTGTTTCTCATAAACAAAGGACCAGCAGATACCCCTAGCCAGGTATCATCAAAGCTGATGATGGGCCATCACTTATCAAGTGGCCAATCTTTTGGCATGGAATAGGGGGAAGGCAAGAGACACACAGCTCTGCATCTTAGCAAACAGAGGTGGAAAGCAATAGCATAACACCTCTCCCCACCCTATTCCATGTTTCCTTGCTCTCAGCTAGAAAGACTTTAACTAGGGGTCACATTCAGGAAAATTTCAGGTTTCAGAAAACATTCAGAAAACATTCAGGAAAATTATTTTCAAAGGGAGAATGAACTATAAACGTGAGGGACAAAATCACTCCAGTCTCCCTTCCTATCTCTGTCTTTTCACCTAAGAATACAAAAGAAACAGCCATTGGACTTTTGGCTGCGAATGTGGTCAATAATGCACTGAAAACATGTGGGAAGGGATTTCACTTAAAACCATGTCTAGTTTGTTAAGTTTAGAAACTGTTTTATCTTTATTTTTCTTGTAACCATTTCTGACTTTAATGCCTCATTACTTGTACTCGGTTAAAAACTATCTCTGTATACTTAAATAAACTTTTTTTTTTGGTTCTTTAATTAACCCAGTGTTGTGACTGTGTGGGTAACTCCATTTAAGATGGCAAGTTGTTGTATATTGTTCTGTCACTGTGACAATGGACCTAAAATATCTGAACTGTCCAGGAAAGGGCTAAACAGTACAGAACACACATTTTGGGGGTAGAATCTGGGTCTGGGAATGAGTTGGGGTCACCCTGCAAGTAATAACCAAGGCCGGCAGGAGCCAGAGTATGGCTGATGTTTGCTAATAGGCTGCTTGGATCAGATTTACTGAACCAGGTCTATGGCCATACACAGACACACAGGGTGTGGCTTGCATGCTGGCAGGCTGTTTGTGAGCAGCCCATGTAGGAGCTACCACAAAAAGGCATTGTGAGGCACCCAAGGCTGCACGGCCCCTTACTGGTCTGGATTACACCTTGAAATGCAATGGGGCCACAGAGACAGAATGGCAAAGCAGGAAATATGCAAGTTAAATTTACACTTGCAACCTTAACTCTTCCCCTTAATGCATCATAGTCTTTTATTATCTGATCACATACTATTTCCTAAACAAATGGTATAGAATATCATACAGTTTGTTTTCTACACCCTTTAGATGCTCATGTAAAAACGTGAAACACAACCCAGAGTAGTTTGCTCTCATATGTCTCTGTCACTGGATCCCTGTGTTTTTTGGGAAGGTCACTTCACCCCTCGTCTTCAATTTCCACATTAACTTCACTGGAGTTAAGCATTTAGCACATTATTTATTATCAAAGGCATTCATCTTCATAGTATCTGGTCATTAACATAATAACCAGATTCATTATTCCCCTTCTTAGTCCATACAACAAATATAACCATTAATAGTTTAGCCTGTGATGAAATATTATTAGTTAGAATCTGCTGTGGAACTACCCATTGGCTGCAGTTGAATACATTGGGATTCACTAGCCTAACTGAGAGGCGAATAAGGTTCTGCACATTTAAGTTACTGAGACCAATTCTAGTTGGGGAATCCGTAAAAAGTTTTTAACTGTGCCAACGCTTACAAATCTCCAAATGCTTAAAACTTAATCATCATAAGTAGCCTAGCGGAAGATTGAAGGATGCTTGTAGCTGGGGTGTTTATCTGCCTGGATTAGATTAATTTCCTCAGCCTTTACTTGACACAAAAACAGATGTACCTCTGTCATTTCTCTGACCTCTATGGCAAGATGAAGAGCTAGGCTGATACATTTTATTGATCAGACAAAGAAATGCTCTATGGGAAATAAGCTATATATGCCTTGCTGTGAAATTGAGGATTTAACATCTGTCCCATACAGATGGTAATTAATCTGGAATCTGCAATGCCCTCACATGGTTAGTTGACAACATTACTTTCTTAATCTGGGAGCACAGATAAACAAATGTATTGCATTGCTCTGTGAGTAACATTTACGATGGTGCTATAATTACATATGCAGCCCATAAATCGGAGAGATATATCATCTATTTTGTTATATGTGTCTATTATTAAAAATGTTTCTCATTTTGCTATTAACTAAATGGTTGATTTCCTACCTCCACAGCCTTGCCTTCAGTGTAAGAATTAAAATTGAACACTTAAAGAGATGCCATCGATATTTTAGGGTCTAAAGTTTGCTCCACGGTAAAAGTCCTCTGGATTCTAAATATCTGATAGGCGAATGTGCATCCATATGTATGTAATATTTAAACTAAAAAATTATTGTATAGGACCTACCAAAACTAAATGTTTTTTGTGCTTTCTGGTTTATATGTTGCAGTTAAACTATTAATAACAATTTTTATGAAGCACCAGTAGTCCTGATATATCCCAAGGCTCTGTGCCTCTCTGTTCTCTTTCTGCATTTTCACTGGGAGTCCCTTAACCACAGAACCTGTATGAAGAGACTTGGCAAACCAGTAAAGTGCCTGAAACCGCTATTGCTAAAAGCTGCCAATCAGAAGGAAACCTCTTGCTTGACCATTGAAACTGCTTGCTTAACAAGGTTTCTTTAAGTGACATATCATTGTATTACTAATGTATAAATAAGAGGGAAAGTTTTAGGACGGGACTCTCTCCATCCGGATGCATCTTGTGTTCCCCACCAGCTGCCGTTGTGCCACTCAAGAACCATGCTCAGCTTCGGTAATTATTGAGGGTTGGGGGTGTTTTACTAAACTTTTGTGGATGTGTGTAAGTTCTTGAGACTAAGTAAAATTTAGCTTTAAGTGAAAGCACTTTTGTGTTGTCCTGTTTGTGCCAGCAATCTATCGGTCGGACAGCCGTGTCTCTCCCCTGATTTGTTTCCTGACACCACCTCACACAGAGTAAAAGTTAGCAAGAGCTTTGGCTTGAAGGAACCCTGGGTAACAGACCCTCTTAACATATTTAGAGTAGCAGCTGTGTTAGTTATATATACACACACACAGAGAAGGTGGAAGTTGCCGTACAAACTGTAAGAGTCTAATTAATTAAGATGAGCTATTATCAGCAGAAAAAACTTTTGTAGTGATAATCAAGATGGCCCATTTAGACAGTCGACAAGAAGGTGTGAGGATATTTACCATAGGGAAATAGATTCAATATGTGTAATGACCCAGCCACTCCCAGTCTCTATTCAAACCCAAGTTAATGGTATCTAGTTTGCATATGAATTCAAGCTCAGCAGTTTCTCTTTGGAGTCTGTTTTTGAAGCTTTTCTGTTGCAAAATTGCCACCCTTTGATCTTTTACTGAGTGCCCACAGAGGGTGAAGTGTTCTCCTACCAGTTTTTGAATGTTATGATTCCTGATGTCAGATTTTTGTCCATTTATTCTTTTGCATAGAGACAGTGGCCAAGTTACATATGTTCTTCCTCTAAGGCTCTATGCATTGGAACCTATAGATCTATCTTCTTTTCTGGTTAGAGCAGTACAGAGTGCAGCTACTTACACGAAATTTAAAAGATGTCAGGCTGAGACTTGTTGGGCTACATCAAATGGGATAAAAAGAAAAGGAGTACTTGTGGCACCTTAGAGACTAACTAACAAATTTATTAGAGCATAAGCTTTCATGAGCTACAGCTCACTTCATCGGATGCATCCGATGAAGTGAGCTGTAGCTCACGAAAGCTTATGCTCTAATAAATTTGTTAGTCTCTAAGGTGCCACAAGTACTCCTTTTCTTTTTGCGAATACAGACTAACACGACTGCTACTCTGAAACCTATCAAATGGGATGTTTGCAGAAGGGATATCAAGACAAGGGATGTTTACAGAAAGTAAAGACATGGCTAAAGAAGTTTGCAGGCTTAGAGTGGGATTCCATCTCTGGACATGCTTGGGGAGGCTTAGCCTCAGAGGTTTAGGAAATATTTGTTCAAAATCAATCACTCTATAGATTAAGCTTGTAATAATTCACTGTCCATTGGGAATCCAAATTGTCTATCTGCATCTTATCTAGAGCTGATAGAAAAAGTGATTTTGCAAAACATTTCAAAGTTTCAATATTGCTTCTGTTTTACAGGGTCTGAAATGGTCCCATTTTCTGTTTTTTTGCAACATTTTATGCAATAATTTTACTAAATTTTTAGAATTTATTTTTTAAAACTCTGGGTTTCAATAAGAAAAAAACTATGTTTGATAAATGAAAGATGCTGACTTAAAATATGGTGAAAAATACCAAGGTAAGGGTTGTTTTGCAAAAAATGTAGTTTTGATAAATGGTTCTATCCAATCCTCCTGGACAAGCACATAATGTAGGTATTTTGGTGAGGTGATGCACAGTGGCTTGGTTAATGTTGTAACCCAATTCTTTAATGGTTATTCATTATTATTGATTTCCAATTAATTTTGATTTAAAGAGTTGGGGGATTGTAGGTTTCTAGTCCCAGAATCAGGCACAACAGAATCAACATTATTAAGTTCAATAACTGGTTGGGAAACCTGTTGTGCACAACAGAGACACTCACATTGAGGGCAAAGGAAAGCTTTCACCACTTTTATTAGCACAACTAGTAAAGCTAGGAAAGCTCCAAAACACACACAAAGATAGCAAAAACATAGTTAAGGTGACATCTTGTAAAATTACTCACACTTATGCTTGTATACTCACACCCTTCCTTGGGGATCTAATGGTAAGAGACAAAGGTCCAGCCCTGTCCCTGGCATGCCAAATGAGTCCAATGGTCAGAACTCTCTCTTACATGGTGGTCTGGCCTATTATAGGGCTTAGGTTCTGTCATGAATATTCATTCAAATGCCTAGCCTCTCTTGTCCGTATCTAACTTCTTCACCCTACTAATGTTGGGGTATCTTTATTTTATAGGTTAGTATATTAATAATTTCAACTATTTATCATATACATCAATTGTTGCCAAGGCAAGTTCATAGTTAAGCCTTTGCCAACATTTTATCCTAAAATATCCAAGCCCAGTATCAGCTCATTTTTTTGTGGTTACCTGGTATTGTTACGCACAAAATTTGCCCTTGAGCATGCTATTCCCAGTTCCCCAAAGTTCAGGGTAACTGTTGGACCATTTATCAAAGGTCATAGGCCTCAAAGCCTTATGCTAACTTCTGCCATCTGCAAACTGCTTAAGCTAATATTTTACACCATACAGGCATATAGATTTCCTGCATTATTCCTAAGTAAAATAAAATGCTGAAACTAGCTCTATGGGCTGCAATGTAGAGCTGGTGGGGAAAAAATGAAATTTTGACAGATTTTTCATTAAAATTCTTTTCCACAATTTTTCATCTAACTCTAGGTAATGTCATATAACTGGTTACAGATAAATTTTAATATTATCACCCATTAAAGTATATGGGGGAAGTATACACTTCCTTGATGCTACAATTTCCATCTGTATTAGCAAGACAGAGAACATAAGAACATAAAAAAACAACCATACTGGGTCACACCAGAAGTCCATCTAGCCCAGTATCCTATCTTCTGATAGTGGCCAATGCCAGATGCTTCAGAGAGAATGAACAGAAGAGGCAATCATCAAGTGATCCATCTCCTGCCTCCCATTCCCAGCTTCTGGCAAACAGAGGCTATGAACATCATCCCTGCTCAACTTGGCTAATAGCCATTGATGGACCTATTCTCCATTAACTTATCTAGTTCTTTTTTGAACCCTGTTATAGTCTTGGCCTTCACATCCTCTGGCAAAGAGTTCTGCAGGTTGACTGTGCATTACTTCATTTGTTTTAAACCTGCTGCCTATTAATTTCATTGGTGATTCCTAATTCTTGTGTTACGAGAAGGTGTAAATAACACTTCCTTATTTACTTTATCCACACCACTCATGATTTTATAGACCTCTATCAGATCCCCCTTAGTCGTCTCTTTTTCAAGCTAAAAAGTCCCAGTCTTATTAATCTCTCCTCATATAGAACCTATTCCATACCCCTCATCATTTTGTTACCTTTTTCAATCGCAATGTGTCTTTTTTGAGTTGGGTGCAGTATTCAAGATGTGGGTGTACCTTGGATTTTTATAGAGGCATTATGATATTTTCTGTCTTATTATCTAACCCTTTCCTAATGATTCCCAACATTCTGTTAGCTTTTTTGACTGCTGCTGCACATTGACTGGATGTATCCACGACTCCAAAATCTCTTTCTTAAGTAGTAACAGCTAATTTAAACCCCATCGTTTTATATATATAGTTGGGATTATGTTTTCCAATGTGCATCACTTTGCATTTATCAACACTGAATTTCATGTGCCATTTTGTTGCCCAGTCACCCAGTTTTGTGAAATCCCTTTGTAACTCTTCACAGTCAGAGGGACTT
The DNA here is from genome assembly GCF_009764565.3 of Dermochelys coriacea. Taxonomy (NCBI): domain Eukaryota; kingdom Metazoa; phylum Chordata; order Testudines; family Dermochelyidae; genus Dermochelys; species Dermochelys coriacea. The sequence goes on from NC_050068.2 coordinate 333,757,093, forward strand.
TTTTCTGCAGCATGAATACGACATTTGTTGATCTTTAAATTTCAAATGGATTTAGTGCTAGTCGAACTATCTGGATTGAGTGTTGGGGAGACTGTAATCCCTTGTACATCTCCAGAGCAGACATAGCACCCCACTGGCAGTGCATACTTACCCACACTGCCCAGCCTATGTGCCTCAATAACATAGAGGAAGTGAATAAAGGTGAATAAGTAGTTTCCTCTTCATATCCATGGATGGCCAATAAAAGTGCCCTTCAGTTCCAGATGTTGTGATGAAGACAAATAGGGTGACACGCAGGTCCCATTGAAGTCAATGGCAAAATTCCCATAGATTCAGCGGGGTCAGGATTTAACTCCTGGTCTCTTCACAGGTGCTAAACCAAGAATAAATAGAGGAGGACTGCTCTCCTGGCTTGAATAAGCAGAGCTTCCTCCCTCACTGCATCTTTCTTCTGGGCTGGCACAGGGAGCTCTCTCCCCACCATTTCAATCTATTGTAACCACTGGCCCTAGGAACTAGGTGGCGTCCAAGACCAGCAACACATTCCATGTCGGCCTTTGGACAGATGCCAGATATTTATGATTTCAAAGCCTGATCCAAAACCCTTTGAAGCCAATGGACTTGAATGGGCTTTGGATCCAGCTCTCAGTCACTACCAACAAAGGATTGATTTAAACTAGCTGCATGCTAATGACTTGGATAATAGAGTAGAGAGTATGCTTATAAAATTTGCAGATGATAGCAAGCTGGGAGGGGGTGCAAGAACTTTGGAGAACAGGTTTAAACTTCAAAATGACTTTGACAAATTGAATAATAGTTCTGAATTCAACAAGGTAAACGTCAATAAAGACAAGTGCAAAGTATTTCACTTATGAAGGAAAAATCAAATGCATAACTACAAAATGGGGAATAACTGTCTAGGTGATAGTACTACTGAAAAGGATCTGTGGAGGTTATAGTGGACCACAAATTGAATATGAGTCATTAATGTGAAGCAGCTACAAAAACTGATTCTGGGGTTGTTAGCAAGAGTGTTGTATGTAAGAAATAGGAGGTAATTGTCCTGCTGTACTCAGCCCTGGTGAGGCCCCAACTGGAGTACTGAGTCCATTCTGGGCAACACAGTTTACAAAAGATGTGAATAAATTGGACAGAGTCCAGAGGAAAGCAACAAAAATTATGAAAGGTTTAGAAAACCTGACCTCTAGGGAAAGGTTAAACAATCTGAGCACGTTTAGTCTTGAGAAAAGAAGACTGAGGGGGGACCTGATAACAGTCTTTCAATATGTTAAGGGCTGTTATAAAGAGAATGGTGATCAATTGCTTTCCATGTCCACTGAAATAGAAGAAGTAGTAAGAGGCTTAATCTGCAGCAAGGGAGATTTAGGTTGGATATTAGGGAAAACTTTCTAACTATAAGAGTAGTTAAAATCTGGAACAGGCTTCCAAGGGAGGTCTTGGAATCACCATCATGGGAAGTTTTTAAAAACAAGTTGGACAAACACCTGTCAGGGATGGTTAGGTTTACTTGGTCCTGCCACACCTCAGGGGCTGGACCTGATGAGTTCTCAAGGTCCCTTCCAGCCCTACATTTCTATGAGTATATGGAAGACCCTTTATATTGTTACCAATACTCTGAGCCAAAGTATTCCCTCAAATGTTTGTTCTTTGGGTTTTTCTTATAAATGAAGATATAGATCCTAGAGAAAAGTGTTAAATATGGAGGATGACACTAAATGTTATATCCTTGGGACAAGAAGATTCTATTATCACGACAACCGAATACACAACACTAAACCCTCCGAATTCACATATCCTCTGTGCCCTCACTTTTGTATTATCTCTGCTTTAAAGGCTGAGTTATTGATAGACCTAGGAGCTGTAGGATTTTATTCTGAGAGTTTGGAGCCATAAAGACTATGGCTATATCCATTTGAACTTTTCTGAATTGATTCATCAATCTTTTGAGTGAAACTTACTGTGAAGTCTGTGCTGGATTCTAATAGTGTAGGGCTGTAGAAATCTATATACCTGGTATACCAGTCATTCATTAAAGCCCAGCTGTAAGTCTTTCTAAACAATGCAATTGTTTTTCTTTTCTGGGAGCAAACAAGTATCAGGATGAATTTGGAAATTATGTAGGCCTTGATGTACAAGGACCTTAAGTCTCATTTTGACCTATGACACAGGATTCTACAGTGTTCCTAGAGGGAGGTCATATTACTAGAGGAGAAATCCAAAACCACTGCAACTGGCAAGCCACTCTTAGTACAGTACACAAATATTATCAGGCTTGCATAAATATATTTGTTCTTTTGTCACTGGGACTAATCAATAGGGTCTCCAGTCCCATCACCTTCACAGTGTTACGTGGAATCTACATTAGACAGTGAGTGGCTTTGCATGAATTTGGAAGATAAGAGACCAGCTATAGCTGTGAAATGTGGGTTTTTTAGTCTGGATCTTGGGTTTATCAAGAACAACAACTCTGTGCCTTTCTTCAACTGCCTCTCCTCATAGTTGAAACAACTTTCCTTGCCATGAGTGCCATACAGCCTTTCTGTTCCATTCCAAATTCATAACTCACTTGATTTTGCTAGCCTTCCATTGCTGATCTCTACCTTTGTTACACTCCTCACTCTGAACCAAAATTTTGATACATAAAGTTTTTGTTTAAAGAGACGCAATAGCGCTGCTGAGGGAAAGGAATGTTTTTTTCAAGCTATGTTGCCTTAGTCACTTGTGCTACCTGGCTCTTTTAAGTCTTTTTCACTAATTGGATGAGTGGTTCTGGTGATTATACACATGAATTAAAACAATTCTTTCTGTGTTTATTAAGTATGCAAGCTTCAAACTCGTACCTGATAATATACACAATAAAAATTGACTTTCTGTGAGTCATTCTGCCAGGAAAGCTTATTTGCACAAAAGCCTGCAGAAGGCAAGCATGGAAAGGGGTGTGGTTATGTTGAAAGTGAATTTGGTTCAATATTTGAATGAATATTTGGAGGAAACATACAATGGTATTCACACAGTTCCAAGAAATAAAATGCCTGATTCTGCTCCCTTACACTCAACTTACAGCTCTGTAGAGGCATGGGTTTCAGTGGAGGTATTTCGGAGAGGAGAACAGTAATGTCAATGTAGAATTTAGCTTATCTCACTCAGTGGGCTTTCACTGTTCCAATCTTCCTCTTGCCATCCTCCCATTCACTCTTTCTTTATTGACATCCCTTGCTTTTCCTGGCTAATTTGGAAGCAAGCTCCACAGGACAGAGACCTGCCTATTTTTGTTTGTCTGTAAAAATCATGGAAATCCGAAATCTGCCTCTTACAGTCGCCAAAACTTGATATGTCAGATGAACGTTTGTTAGAAAACTGTGTAAGAAATAGTTAGTAAAACATATATACTAAATAATTTCAGAGAAATGAATATTGCACATAGTATTTGAAGAAAATATAAAGGAATGTTTGCTTTTTGTCTGTGTCTCTGTTGATGCAGCATTTCTGAAACAGCTTCAGGATTGTGTAAACCATGAAACCTGGTTTGTGTGTTTTATTTGTAAAACACTTAATCTGTGTAAATAGCAAAATGAAGCAAAGTGTCAAATTCCAGGTGCACTCCCTTTCTTGTCCCAACAAGACAAGCTAACAAGTAAAAACCTAACCCCACAAAAACAGACCAGTAAGGAGAATAACAACTACTGTAAGATAAAAACTTGATAGAGCCAGTGGGGTTGACAGCAGAGAATAAATGACAGAAATAGACAGATAAAAATAAGTTTTAGCAGGATAAGCAAAAACATATTTATTTGGGTGAGTTATTGTATTTATGTATTAGAATATTTTAATTTGGGGTTAGAATAGGAAGGTATGTACACAGATGAGGTAATTTGGTAAACTGAGTCTGTACAAAGTTATGGAACAAGGGATAAAAACAAGGTGACAGACAAGAAGAAAGTGGATAAGACACAGAGGAAGAACATAGCAGAGACCAGAGATACAAAAAAGAGTTATGTTCCCAGAAGTGGTGACTTGATCAAGTATCTTTCTTGCCTTACTTGTTTTTGCATGTATATATAATTCATAGGTGACAATAGCATTGTCTTAAAACATAAAATAAAGGCTACAAGAAACTGCTGAAGCCTAAATTTAAGTGCATCGCAGTTTTCATCCAACAAATTAAAGTCCTACATGATGTACCTATTACTGAGATCCTAACCCTGTCATTTACTGCTCTAGAGTCTATCGCTCTACAACAGCACAATGAATTCATACAAAAAGGAACAGATAAATAATTGGACAAAGCTACACTTAGACTTTACCTTTCCACTCCCTCATGCAAAGCTCCAAAGTGACAGCCCTGCAGACTTAAGTCTTATTTTTATCTGCTTAACAAATACAACACAAACAGGAATAGGATAGCCTTCCCAATACCTCCTAATGATGTGTCTGAATCTCAGATCTTGGGCTATATGGAGCATTCAGTCTCCTTGGCTTTGCTTGGAGTCTGTGAATAAGGTTGGTGCCAGTGATGACGGGTCCTGAATAGAGCTGAGGGAATAATTGATATTTCTGTTTGGTGGCCAAATGAAAATGTCTGGAAGGAAAATTGATTCATTTAAAACAAAAACTTTTTTGGCCCAGTATGTACAAAATCATTAAAAACTTTTTTTTCTATTGTAAATATTATAAGAATATATGGGTGCATGGCCTAGGCACTAACTTCTAGTTTGCCCTGGAGTTGTTTGGAACATCACTCTGCCCCCTTTCCAATAGGCCCTGCTCTCACCCTGCCTCTTCCCACCCCCACTTCACTCCCTCCCCAAGGCCCCTGCCCACCTGCTGCTCTGCCTTCCCCCAGCTGCTTGGTGATAGTGCAGCTGAACAGCTGTGGCTGGTGGGTGCTTACCTGAGCAATCACTATTTTTTTCCTGTGGGGGCTTCAGCCCTGGAGCACCCACATAGTGGGCACCTATGGTACATGATGAATAATGTATCTAAATAATACCTATATAATAACATCAAATGCATGTGAACCCATAGGCTGGGAGTAAATCAGTGTGATTTATTCTGAAATAATTGATTGTTTCTCATTTCCTTTCAAGCTAGTTTGAGATCTGTGGTGGTAGTGTTGGTAGTGTACAATGTCTTGCTCCATTATAAGGTTTACTCTGAGAGGTTGAGTCACTTGGAGATCCTGCTGGGTTTGACAATGCCACCAGAATGACTTTTTTTGGCCAGTGTTAAACATAGTGGCAGAGTGCTTAATACCTTGTGTGGAGCCTTAACATTTTCCAATTATTGTATTTTAGGAACAACCTCCTCCCCCAAAATTCCTAGCTATTATATAGCCCATTTCCTTGGTAGAGCTCAAGCCACTTTACAGAGAAAATCAGTGTCATTATCCCCATTTTACTGATGGGGAAACTGAGTCACGGGAGATGAAGTAATTTGCCCAAGGTCACACAGTGGCAGACTCAGGAACAGAATCCAGGTCTCATGAGGCCCAGTCCAGTGTTCTATACACAACCATTTCTCATGATGTCCTTTATTATGTATGTTACTTCGACCCCAAAAGTGTGAGTGAGCTGACATTATCATATTATGTAAAAATAGGAGGCTACTTGTAATTTACATTTATTTGCAAATGTCTTTTCTGCATATTCTGTTATATAACCCTGGAGAAATAAAATTCCTAGGGATATAAAGATCTGGGCTTGTATTAGTGTATTATTACTGGAACATACCATTGTTTCAGGTCAATCAGTTAAAATGAACCATATATTTTATTTAACAAAATCAAGGCTTTGTTTGATTGTATTTCACCTGCAAATGGGTGTTTAGTAGCTGAAAAAATAAACCTTTTAAATCTCTTCTATATATCAGCAGTTTCTGCAATTCTTCTTTGGGCTCTTCTTGTTTATGTTCTAGCAATAATCTTTCATACTGTCATTCTTCTTAAGCACTCATATATAAAAGGGTCACCAGATTATGGTAACTAATGTAACAATGTCACTAAAGTCTTACAAACATAATTTCCTTTACACAACAATATGTGCACTTCTACATGATGTCTCAAGCCAACCGGACTGTTTCATAATGAACCCCCCTGAAGAAAGATCTCTAGCCCCCATCATTGAAGGATTGTTGCTGACCTTGATGTGCAGAACAGGGTCGATCCTATTCCCAAAGTGAAAGAAAACATAACACTTCCCTGTCAACAGATATGAGGCAACTGGGATGAGATGGCTGCTCCACTCAGAAGGAAAGCTGATGTGCTGTAATGAGCACTATTCCAGGGCATCTTTCCATGCACTCACAATACTTTAAATGCAGACTTTCAAATGAAGCACCAAAGGCAGCATGATCTGCAACAAATTAGCATGTGACGTTTTGCCAGTTGAAATTGTTTGTTATTGGAAGATCAGATGAGAATCAGCTCTGTATTACCAACTGCTTGGAATAGTAATATAAGAAAATGTGATATAATAATAGAACACTAATAAATCTTTAAGCATATTTACAAGGGTTGGATAACTGTGCACACAATTATGGCAATTCCAGCTTGGTCACTAAAAAGTTACCAAGATGAGATCTGAAGCTGGCCAGTGCACAGGCTATATTTCAAGAAACAAATGTGCAGGAAGCATGAAGCTCTTCATGGCAGAGTACTGAACAGGGCTTGACCAGAAGCAATAAAAATGCTTGCTGGAACTGATTCTGTAGAGGAAGCAGTTCCATGACATGACAGCCTGACATCACCAATACATCAGAAGCTCTGCAGAAATACAGGGCCTTGCCTTGGCAGATATACTAGGTTGTCTAGTTGAGAAGTGCTTCTGTGTACCGGAGAGTGTAAATTAAACAACAAAGCTTGTTCCATTGCATTAATAAGCAACTCACTGCCAATGTCTAAGAATTACATATTGCTCTTGCAATGTGCATTTAAACTGCTTCATAGGGTCTTTTTTATCACCTATCAAAAGAGTGTCTATAAACATCCATCAAACTATAGCCACTTTAAATCCGCTATCTCCATATAGTAAGTCCAGAAGGATAAAGATAGTTGGGGTTTTTGGTCCACATTTTTAAGACAACAGTATTATTTTGGTAAAAATTACTAGCCATGGAAGCTGCTGGGTTTATAAGCAATGGGTACTGAATCTTGCTGCTTATCCACAGAAGTGCAGCTGCGGGACTAGATGGCTCCAGAAATGGAATGTAGAATGCTTCACAGCTGCTTTGACTTCATCCTACATCAATGGTGATCAAAACTGATTATTTTATTGCTGTTCAGAGGCCTATGGAGAAAAATAATAGTGTGTATAAGTCCTGTTCTTAACCTCTGCATATGGCATCAGTGAGACTGGTATTGGAATTCTGCATCTAATTCGGATGTTGTCAGGGTTCCTTCCCCACTCTGAACTCTAGGGTACAGATGTGGGGACCTACATGGAAGACCCCCTAAGCATATTCTTACCAGCTTAGGTTAAAAACTTCCCCAAGGTACAAACTTTACCTGGGCCTTGAACGTATGCTGCCACCACCAAGCATTTTAAACAAAGAACAGGGAAAGAGACCACTTGGAGACGTCTTTCCCCAAAATATCCCCACAAGCCGTACACTCCCTTTCCTGGGGAAGGCTTGTTAATAATCCTCACCAATTTGTACAGGTGAACACAGACCCAAATCCTTGGATCTTGAGAACAATGAAAAATCAATCAGGTTCTTAAAAGAAGAATTTTAATTAAAGAAAAGGTAAAGGAATCACCTCTGTAACATCAGGATGGAAAATACTTTACAGGGTATTCAGATTCAAAACACAGAGGATCCCCCTCTGGGCAAAACCTTAAAGTTACAGAAAACAGGAATAAACCTCCCTCTTAACACAGGGAAAATTCATATAAAACAAAAGATAAACTAATCCGCTTTGCCTGGCTTACCTATACTGGTTGCAATATTGGAGACTTGGATTAGGATGGGTTGGACAAGATGGATTTCTGTCTGGCCTCTTTCAGTCCCAAGAGAGAACAAAAACGTAAACAAAGAGCACAAACGAAAGCCTTTCCCCCTGCCCTCCTCCCCCAAGATTTGAAAGTATCTTGTTCCCTTAATGGTCCTTTGGGTCAGGTGCCAGTAAGGTTAGCTGAGCTTCTTAACCCTTTACAGGTAACAGGATGTTGCCTCTGGCCAGGAGGGATTTTATAGCACTGTATACAGAACGGTGGTTATTCTTCCCTTTATATTTATGACAATGTCCACATTCTAAAAAGGATTATAAAAAATTGGAGTGGGTGCAGAAAAGAGCCACAACATTATTTGAGGGATGGAAGAAAAAGCCTTACAATGAAAGACTTAAAAAATTTAATCTGTTTAATTTATCAAAAAGTAAATTGAGAGGTGACTTGATTACAGTGTATACATACCTTCATGGGGAGAAATTACTGGGTACCTAAGAGCTCTTTAATCTAGTGAAAGATATGCTTTAGTCTAACTCAATTTATTGGGCTTAATATAGGGGTAATTGGGTGAAATTTAATAGCTGGTGATATACAGGATGTCAGACTAAATGATCTAGTGGTCCCTTCTGGCCTTAAACTCTATAAATCTGTGGACAGGTGATAAATAACAATTGTCACTCTATGCATAATTAGACGTTGGGGTGGATTGTGATTTGGACTACATGGCTGCAGATGTAGTGAGTAAGGAGAGGAAGTAAGAATTCCCCTTGCACTCCTGGATGGACTATCCTAGTCTAGAATCTGGGTGTGTAGTATTAATTAGGCACATTAGAATCAAAGGACTGGAAGGGACCTCGAGAGGTCTTCTAATCCAGACCCCTGTACTCACGGCAGAATTTAGTATTATATAGACCATCCCTGACAGGTGTTTGTCTAACCTGCTCTTAAAAATCTCCAATGCTGGAGATTCCACAACCGCCCTAGGCAATTTATTTCAGTGCTTAATCACCCTGACAGTTGGGAATGTCCAACCTAAACTTCCCTTGCTGTAATTTAAGCCCATTGCTTCTTGTCCTATCCTCAGAGGTTAAGAAGGACAATTTTTCTCCCTCCTCCTTCTAACAACCTTTTATGTACTTGAAAATGGTTATCATGTCCCCTCTCAGTCTTCTCTTTTCCAGACTAAACAAACCCAATTCTTTCAATTTTCCCCCACAGATCATGTTTTCTAGACCTTTAATCGTTTTTGTTGCTCTTCTCTGGACTTTCTCCAATTTGTCCACATCTTTCCTGAAATGTGGCACCCAGAACTGGACACTATACTCCAGTCGCGGCCTAATCAGTGTGGAATAGAGTGGAAAAATTACTTCTCATGCCTTGCTTACAACACTCCTGCTAATACGTCCCAGGATGATGTTCACCTTTTTTGCAACAGTGTTACACTGTTGTATCATATTTAGCTTGTAGTCCACTATGACCCCCAGATCCCTTTCTGCAGTACTCCTTCCTAGGCAGTCATTTCCCATTTTGAATGTGTGCAATTGTTTGTTCCTTCCTAAGTGGAGTACTTTGCATTTGTCCTTATTGAATTTCATCCTATTTACTTCAGACCATTTCTCCAGTTTGTCCAGCTCATTTTGAATTATAATCCTATCCTCCAAAACACTTGCAATCCCTCCCAGTTTGGTATCATCTGCAAACTGTAAGTGTACTCTCTGTCCCATTATCTGAATCACTGATGAAGATATTGAACAGAACTGGACCCAGAACTGATCCCTGCAGTACCCCACTTGTTATGCCCTTCCAGCATGACTGTAAACCACTTATAACTACTCTCCAGGAATAGTTTTCCAACCAGTTTTGCACCCACCTTATAGTAGCTCCATCTAGGTTGCATTTCCCTAGTTTGTTTATGAGACAGTCATGCAAGACAGTATGAAAATCTTTACTAAGGTTAATATATATCACATCTACCGCTTCCCCCGATCCACAAGGCTTGTTACATGAGAACATAAGAATGGCCATACTGAGTTAGACCAAAGGTCCATCCAGCCCAGGATCCTCTCTACCGACAGTGGCCAATGCCAGGTGCCCCAGAGGGAGTGAACCTAATAGGTAATGATCAAGTGATCTTTCTCCTGCCATCCATCTCCACCCTCTGACAAACAGAGGCTAGGGACACCATTCCTTACCCTTACCATTGTTGCCCTGTCAAAGAAAGCTATCAGGTTGGTTTGATATATTTTGTTCTTGAGAAGTCCATGCTGACTGTTACTTATCACCTTATTATCTTGTAGATGTTTGCAAATTGATTGTTTAATTATTTGCTTAATTATCTTTCCGAGTACAGAAGTTAAGCTGACTCTTCTGTAATTCCCTGAGTTGTCCTTATTTCCTTTTTTATAGATGGGCACTATATTTGCCCTTTTCCAGTCTTCTGGAATCTCTCCTGTCTTCCATGACTTTTCAAAGATAATCGCTAATGGTTCAGATATCTCCTCAGTCAGCTCTTTGAGTATGCATTTCATCAGGCTCTGGTGACTTGAAGACATCTAATTTGTTTAAGTAATTTTTAACTTCTTCTTTTGCAATTTTAGTCTCTTCTGATCCTACCTCATTTTGATGGGTATTCACTATGTTAGACATCCAGTCACCAACAGCCATCTTTGTGAAAACCGAAAAAAATAAGTTATTAAGCACCTCTGCTATTTCCACTTTTTCTGTTATTGTTTTTTCCCACTTCATTGAGTAAACTCAAGGATCTGGCTGCAGGGCAGGGCTGAGGCACATTTGGAGCAGGTGAGGGTGCCTGATGGGCTGATATCACATTTTCTGATGTGAAGGAGTTTGGAGATAGCGGGCTGGGGTATCTCAGATCCAATTAAATGTAATCAGAGGATGCTCATAGATTCTTGGCTGGCTAGTGGATCATCAGGTCCATGACACTGCAGAGCTGAGGACTTAGGCTGCCTCTGCAGCAGAAATATTGGCCATACAAGGGGTAATTAAATTTTACATACACGTCCATATACTTTGTACATTTTCAATAACATTAATTGAAAGCAGATCTATCACCAGAGAAGGAACTTGCTTACAGTACTTTCAGAAGCTGATCTTTAAAGTATGACAAATGTCCCTTCCCTCCAGACTCTCCATCACAGCTTGGACACTAAAAAGCTTAACTCAGCACTATTTGGTGTAATGTAAAAGTTTAGCAATTTAAACACTGAGGGCCTGATCCACAGCTCATTGAAGTCAGTGGAAAGATTCCCAGTTACTGCAGTAAGGCAGGGTCTGAATCTCATCTGCTATTTTTTGATGAATTGGGGGAAAAGATCTCAGGAGCAGACCGTATTTGCATAGACACATTTATTTTGTCTAGGTGATCAGCAGACAGAGCTGCTTTGCCAAAGAGATAAATTTTGGCTGTTTTGGGTTAAAATTCACTTTTTCTTGGATGCAGGGGTAATTAAATGTTATCCTTATTGTATGACGTAAGTACAGTTCAGCTTCCCTTTATATGCCCTAATTGAGAGGGGTTACCCTAACATCAACCTCACCTGCTCAGTAGGGGGCAGTGACGCCAAATCCAAGTGAAATTCAGAGTGGGTGGGGAAGATTTCTTTAACGGGTCCTAAAATGCCATTTGACCCCCTTCTTCCAGTGTTTAAAGACAGAACTGACTAGACTCAGTTGATAGCCATGGTTTCTTCTCAGTGATCACTAGAGCTGAAAACATCAATACACTGTGGGGGACTGAGCCTTACACCTGCTGGTGTGGATAGTGTTGTGGCAAAAGACAATGCAGAGAGGGCAGCAGGAGTGAGGTTCCTCATTACCCACCGATATCACTAGGAGCTGTAATCCCTGAAGATTGGGTTAGGTGGAGGAGCCTCAGAACATGGCATCACGGCTGAAGACCGAGGAACAGCAGCAGGAAGACCAAGGAACTGAGCAGCAGTAGAGGTGGCAGCGACAATGTTGAAAGGAGGTGGTGGCATCAGTGACACCTCCCGCCTTCTCTCCCCATGGGCATCCGAATGCACCACTGGTCTCTGGGCTTTGCTGACCTCAAACAACAAACCATGAGCAGGGGAGTAGTGCAGGGAAAAGGAGAGTGGTCTGTTAAAGAGACCTCCATCTGTTGGACTTTCACACCACAAAGGTGGGCAACTGAGGCAAAGGACTATGGCCCAAGATGGGATGGTGGTGGTAACAGGTGCTTTACTTACAGTTTATATACTTTTGAGTCATTGCAGTATTTTCGCAAATTAATGCTGTATTTCCTTCTCCTTTTAATAAAAGTTTTCTTTTGTCATACACAGACTCAGTGCCGATGAGTGAGGAAGCATTGTCTCTTAGAGGTGCCCTAGAGTGGTCATTTTTTTCCAGATTTCTGGGGGGGCTTGAGCCAGTTCCGTTTTGTAATGCTAAGAGGTACCCGAGCTATTGAACCTGGTACTTGTTGCTGTCAACATCACCTGTGTTACACTACAATGGGCTTTGGGTCAGGCCATAAAGCTTTTGAGGAGCCCATAGCCACAGGATAGGGGTCTCCTCCTACACCAGGAAGGCATACCAGGGAGATGGCTACCCTGCCTACTACCTTCCTTCTATCTTCTGTGAGCACAAGAAGAGGAACCCCCTTAAGTAGGAAAGGGTCCTTGTGGTTTCACATCTACCATACCCTGCATGGGGCCACTCTGGACCCATGCCAGTTGTTTCCTATCCTCAGGATGTCTTCCTGATCCATGTCATTTCCCTGAGTTTGGGAATCAGTAGAAGGAAGTGATGGGGAATGAGCATTGGGGTACCTCCTGTCAGGAGGCAGGCTAGGGCAGGGGCTCCTGCCAGGGGATCAAGTGGGGATTTACAGCAGGTCCAGCAACACTTTTCCTCCAAATATTCAAATCCTTTACATCTCTCCCATTGCGGCACCCCAGTGGCTCCCTTTGGGAAATTTGCCAAGTTTCTGACTGATAGCCACCTGGGGATCAACTAGTTTCCAAATGATTAAGAAAATAGACTTTTACTTGAAGGGGGTGGGGGGGAGATTCAAATTGTGTGTTAATTCCACTTCAAAGAAGCGTCACCAAAGAACATGGCACAAAGTGGCTCATAATCCAGTGGAGATAGCCAGCTGGGAACTACCCCTTGAAAGGGAGGATTCCGGGGTGGGACAGAACTGGTATTGTGGCTCTGAACTACACCTCTGGCCCTGCTCTAGCACGTGGGAAGTATATCTGGGGAAAAGGAGGCATGGCTTGACGGATCGCTACATAGCAGTGATTACTAGCTGCCAGAACAGTTCCTTGGGAATATAAACAGCATACCTGAGGCTGGTCTAACTTACTTTGGTGGCTGGACTGGTCCCAAGCTGGACCCAGAACTCGGAAGCAACAAAGGTGGAGGAAAGTCACTTTTGGATCCTGAGCACAACACAGTATGGCCAAATCTAGCAGAGGTGCCTTGCACTTTAATAGTCAAATTCCGTTTTTTATTTTAATTTAAGTTTGAATCTAAAAGTTTTTCCAGGTTTGTGTTTTTGCCAGGTACACACTGTACAGATTGTTACAATGCACTCCATACTGGATAGAGTACTTTTAGAATCAATTTCTAATCAATCAATAATTTCATTTTGTTTTTACTTCTGAAGGCAATTAAAATGAATACTTCCTGGTCTCCTGCCAATGTATTATACCCAATGAATTAAAAGATTAGCATTTCCTGCATATAAACCAAGAGTTTCATTCTCATCTTCATGTGTGCCTGATCAAGGGAAAATGAGACCAGGACATCTTAAAGGTACCCTACTGTGTGGTGTCTAGGCCAAAAAAAAAAAAAGGATTAGCAAACAAATGCTATCTCAAAACTAAATAGTTTCATTATTATTTTAAAAAATTAAGTTGAAAACATTCCATCTGATTCTAGGAAGTTAAAATATTTCCCAGCTGTGGCCTAGCAGCATGACTGTAATCATGTTGCTGGGCCATTGTATGTACATTGAGCTCACCATACCATGTGGTATAATTCTGTGGCGACTGGCTACTTGACTTTAGCTTCCACTTTCTAAGTTAAAGGAAACTTGCAATGAGGAGGAGATAAGAGGGTAAAGTTTGCTCTAATGCTCTCAGGGTCATCTGACTGCCTTTTGCCAGCAAGCAGTGATGGAGCTACTAGTACTTAGTCCTAGATCTATATACTGGACCACATTTGAATGGGGAGAAAAAGTCCAGTGTGACGTTATTGACATAAACTGTGACCAGATAGATCATTGTTTCAACCAGGGTCCTATGGTTGCACCCATTCATATACAGAGGAGGCCAACTGGGGTGTCTATGGGAAGGTTGTAGTTTGCTGGTTATAATTATGCTGTCTGCATGTGTGTATCATTTTTATATTTGAAGTTACAAATATTGTTCTATGTATGTGTTTGATTCTAAGTAGACTCAGTGAAGCATTTGGTCAGTTTCTTGAGAAAGGATTATTCTCAGTAAGTGCCCTATCAAGGAACAACTTAACTGACAATGGACTTTGGGAGACGCCACATCTGAGCCTTCGTGGGAACATTCAAACTAGCATGTAAACAATGGCATTGGCCTGCAAAAAGCTGAATCATTCATAGACATGTGAGTTGCCCAGGTGACTGCAAACTTCATCTTGTTGAGGGTATTTTACACAGGAGAACAAAGGGGTTTCTACTCTCAAGAGAAAGACTATATAAAGCCCTGGAAACCCCTCCATTTTGTCTTCAGCTGGCTCTCCACCTCTCCACCCCAAAGAGATGCCTGAAAGAAACTGGAACAAAGGACAGTAACTACGGGGGTGTGAGTGATTGCTGGACCCAGACTAGGAAGGAGTTTAGTCTGTCAAAGAAGCGTATTAGAACATCTCTGAGGATCAGATTTACATGCATTTAATTTCCTACTGTGTTAGGCTTAGACTTGTGTGTGTTTGCTTTATTTTGCTTGGTAATTTATTTTGTTCTGTCTGTTATTACTTGGAACCACTTAAATCCTACTTTTTACATTTAATAAAATCACTTTTTCCTTATTAATTGACCCAGAGCAAGTAATTAATTCCTGGGGGAGCAAACAGCTATCCATATCTCTCTATCAGTGTTATGGAGGGTGAACAATTTATGAATTTACCCTGTATAAGCTTTATACAGAGTAAAATCGATTTATTTGGGGTTTGGACCCCATTGGGACGTGGTTCAGACCTGGGTCTGTGTTTGCAGTAGGCTAGCATGTCTGGCTCCACAAGACAGGGTACTGAAGTCCCAAGCTGCCAGGGAAACTGTGCTCAGAGGTAGTCTCAGCACATCAGGTGGCAGTCCCAAGGGGCTCTCTGTGACCCAACCCATCACACCCAGGAGAGTGAAATAAAAAGAAAAGGAGATCAAAATAAATTCCTCTGCCTTCTTGCCTGTTTTTGGCCCACACCAGGGAGCCCAAGCAAGAGGTATGCCAAATGTAGGCTCTGGTGCTGCAAATACTTACACACATGCTTAATTTTATGCATGTGAATGGTCTCACTAAAATTGATAGGACTATTGATGTGCATAAAATTAAGCATAGGCATCCAGTCCAAATTGTGACCTATCCTACATATCCATGTAACCAACTGGTCAGTGTGTATTATTTGTTCCTCTCTGTGCCCAATCCACAGGGGACACAAGTTTGTTACAGGCCTCAGCTTAAGAGGCTGGCTCTTTAGTTTAAACTGTAGAGACTCATGCTTTCAGCCCTGGAGGTCTCCAGGTCCACCCATCTCGTCCAAGATGGCAGCCATCACACCCCCACAGGAGAATGAGGGGCATCACAAATGCCACAGCCATGAATATGTTGCTTATCAAATGGAGGAGGGATAAGGGATTGGTCGTCTCCAGGCAGGTTCTGAAGTAGACTGCTCTGGATTTCCTGAGTTCCGCAGTTGTTCCAATTCACCACTGTGCAAAAGTCCAGCAGAAGGCAGATGCACCACTTTGGTTCTTAAAATAAAACTCAGGTGGAGCATAGGCCATATGCTGGCCCTCAGTAGGAGGGTGAATGTAACTGTTAAAGTAAAGTCTATATTATTGTAATGATTTAAAACACCTAGTCTTTCCATGGGTCTCAGAAACACTCTTACCAGAGTGCATTTCTCAATGCTTTCACTTGTGCATTTAGTATATGCTCTTTAGATTTTTATTGTACCCATCACCATGGCACTGGAGAGCTTGCAATATTTGCTTGGAACCATCTCCCTTTTCCTGTGGGCCAATCAGACTCCCTGTACTCCTTCAAATCTCTTCAAAAAACACTCTTTTGGGAAGCTGGGACATTATCTATGCCTTGGTCTGAGCTCTTTCAACTGTGCTGTTTCCTGAAGAATGAAACACAGTTTCTAGAACTTAAATGCTGCTACCTTCCCCTGCTCCACTTTAAAATTAACTTTCAAAAACTGCTGGCTAAGAAAATATTGGTAGAACTTTGGAATATTTTAGCTCTTTTTGCATCAAGTAATATATTGGTTTTAATAATTTTTTTTTATTTACTGCTGGAGGTCTCTGTAAAAAAATAAATTGCAGACTTACCTGCATTCTACAGAATACATTAATGTCTGTCACTTTGTGTGTGTCCATTAAAATTTTATAGAATGGCTGGTGCAAAGAGTGCTGTTAAATCATTGCAAGCTGTAGCCTGGTTTATTGTATGTCAATATGTTAAATATAATTGTAGTGAAGGAACTGTGCAACTCATGCTTGAATATTTAAAACAAAGTAGGAGACATAAAACAACCTTCTTTCACTGGGACAGTAGCGACCAAACTATTGGAGTCTTTTCCGATCGTAATGTTTAAATATGAATAATTATGCACTGATGTATTTACGTGGGAGCTGGCTGGACTGGGCTGTCTACAGTGACAGTAAACAGGAGATGGCATACAGTGGCCAAAAAAGACAGGAGGAAGGCACACAGGTGATTTTTGGTTAACTTGCAGAGGCATATGTTATGTCACTGTCTGCTTGTTGGCTCTCCAACCAAGGGGACCTATTTCTCTGTCTGTTTCTTCTAAGGTGTTTCTCATGGGTCTGATCCAAAGCCCAGTGAAATCAATAGAAAGCCTTCCCTGGGCTTTGCACCAGGTCTCTCTCATTCCCAGTGTACAAATTGTTTTGTTTGCACTTTTTGCCACTTGCTTTCTACTTTCTCCTCTTCAGTCTGCTGGTTGGTCCTGGGAAGATGTCATTGCTGGGAAAAGGCCTGATCAAGGAAGTGGAAAAGCCTCTCAGCTCTTGACTTCCTCTCATCACAAAGCTTCCCTATGTCTTCACCCCCTGCCATGCTGGATGTGTTGCGCCATGCTTTATTTCTGCATCCTTACAGAGGGAACCTTTTTTTCTGTGGTGTTGTTTTGTCCTGAGGGCCTGTGCAGAGAGATCCCCCTCCTGATTTGGAAAGGGTGAGTCAGCTGCTTCCATGGCATCCTCTCCCCAACCTTTATTCAGATGCTGCCACAGGCCTTTGTTAATGGGATGCAGTGTTCTAGGAATAGGAAAAAGTCAGAAGAGGCAGGCTTGGGCCTGATCAATCCATCATGCCCCCCACATCACCCAGGAGTAATGCCTTTCCTGCAGAGCCCCTCTTCTTCCTCCCCTCTGGTAAACACTCTCATAGGGGTGTCGTGGTATACACATTGGTGCAGGAGTCACTGGTGGCATAGCTCCAGTAGACTAGAGGTGGGCAGAGCTAAAGGGGACACACAGAAGATGTGGAAGAACATGGTTTCCTGATGTCAGGAAGGGTTTTTCAGGGGCTAGTTGAGCCAGACCCTAACTTTCTTCTATATGGCGGCAAACGCTTCCCTCCCTGCCCCCCGTGGAGAAATCCTGAAGAAATTCTATGAAGGGAAAGAAACTTGCAGTGTTTCCTGGCTCATATATGGGTGCTGATAGGAAAGGGCATGACTTTACTCAGTGTTATTTGAAAGTTGAAAGGTCAAGCAAAGTTCTCCTATCAAGCCCCAGAGGACATAAATCAGTAATTCCTAATCAACAAGTTAATCACGTGTAGCCCTTGGACAATGACTGGGGAAAATCTCCTCATGAGAGTCCTTGACATGTGCTTTTCACTTTTGTTAGGAATGTGGATTGCAATTTTTCTAAACCCTTTTTAATGCAGAAGGCTGTTAATTCTAACATTGCAAATTTTCTCCTTCGTTCAAGCCTTGCATGCTGCTTTAATCTGGGAACATAAACTCAAATAGCTTATCTACAAGTTTAATATTTTGTTGCTTTCAAAAAGGACTTGCTATTTATGTCCCTTTTTTCAGTACAGACAGAGCACCCCTTAAGACTAGAGAATTCTGCAAGCAGAAAGATTCTCCCCCTCCCCTTTCCTCCTTGTAATATTTTCTTTAGCAGCATTAGCTATGCTCCCTGGTTGGCATGGTGGAAAAATTCTCGCTGGTTGGCGTGGTGGACTTGGCCACAGAGTAATCGGTTTCCTACAACGTGCTCATTTCCATGCCTTCACTAATTGGCATTTGAGGGCAGCTCAAACAACAATGCAGTTGTTTCCCTCTCTCATAGACTGAATGTGTCACCTCTGTACTGCACCTGAGGCCAGGAACTGAGAATCCTGTCATTTTGCCTGCACCCAGATCCTCTCTTGGCATCTTGTTGCTACAACATCAGGGTAATGTTTCTCATGTAAACAGTCTCCAGGAAAATTAGAGTGTGTGGGTGAAATCCTGGTCCCATTTAGATCAAGGGCAACCCCACCCCACACCCCCCCATCGCTTTCAGTGAGACAGAAGTATATCCCATGATTGCAAAAGCAGTTCACCACCTTTATTCTAATCAGTCCCTTCAAGATTTCTCTTGTAAGAAACATAGTTATCTCTCACTTGCCTTCTGCAGGGTTTCTAATACCTTCCTCTAAAGCAGCTGGTGCTGGCTACTGTCAGATAGGGCTAGATGGATCTGTCCAGGTCTGGTCCAGTATGGCAATACCTGTGTTTTAGTTCCTGTAAAATGAGCACATGGATATATTTCCTATTGTTCCCATTCAACCATATCTGATTAATTATACTGTAGAGATGAGACTGAACAGCACAGTTCAGCTCCAGATCCAAACTGCCCCACAGTTCTGTGGATGTTTGACTTCAGGTTTTTGCTTCAGCACAATAAAGCAAAAAAGTCAGTTACAACATTTAGAACAGGCTCTGAACTTCACCAAAGTTCTTTGTTGTTCAGATCCAAATGATTAGTTTGGAGCCATCTTTAATGTGAAGTAAAATCTGTGCTGCGCAATCAAGGACAGGAATAGATCAGCAATACGAGTGAAGAACTTCTTCCTGTTTATTTACATTATAATAGGAAGCTGTATCTTTCCATCATGATAATGAATTCCATCAAAACACAAAAATGCTGAGAAATATGTATGCAGTGTATTTCCTATGTGAATTCTCTGGAGAAAGAAAAATAACTGACAAAAACCCTCTTGAGAACTGTAATTTTCTTTCCTAAACAAACAAAACCTCAGCATGGTTCATTTTCTTTGCATTTCCCAATGATATTTTCTTCTGTTGTTGGGTGCATATTCCTCTCTTTTTGCACCCCACTGTTTGATTGCAGGATTTTTAGAAAATTATCAGAATTTAGTTTAGCCCTCAAAAGAAAGAGTGGTGTTGCCTGGGGCCTATAACCAGGGTCTCAAAAGGGATACAATGACAAAGCCCTTGTCAGTGACATATCAAAGAGAATGACACACATACTGAAAGTACAATAGAATAACCAGTGGTCAAAAGGAATCAGGAAAGAAAGATTTCCCCTGCCTCTGATGGAGTCATTTCCTCTCTGGATATTGCAAACTGTGTATGTTAGAGATGGACCTGAACTAAAGTTCCAGATCCAAGCATACTCTAATATTGGGGAATTTTAGATCTGAACTCCGCAACTGGCCCTTGCCCCCTTGGATGTTGAGGAAGCTCAGAAGTGGATCCTTATCAGGATCCAGACCCAATCTTTGATGCTCAGGCCCATCTTTATAGTATATGTTCATTATTCTGTAAGATACTGAAGCATGTGCCTAACTTTAAGCTTGTGTGTAGTCCCATGGTTAAGGTATGTCAGCTAAGTCGTTGCATTGGAGCCTGCATTACTGCATGGTCAGATCCTGATCTCACACCATTGTGAATCAGAAGCAATTTCTCATAAATCAGTGGAAATAGTAGTGTAAATTGATACCACATGTCTAAAGGTTCAAAATGCCTCTTTTATTTGCCAGTGCTAAGGGGGTAATTCCCTGCCTCCTAAATAAAACTGCCACAGAAACATTCTCCCACATTTAAGGATCACTAATTAGCTGAATGGAAATGAAAGACAGGAAAAACACTAATTCACATTCATTGCGAAATCCAAACTAGTGTTACGGTTATCAGAAATTTCAGGTTTCAGAGTAGCAGCCGTGTTAGTCTGTATTCGCAAAAAGAAAAGGAGTACTTGTGGCACCTTAGAGACTAACAAATTTATTAGAGCATAAGCTTTCGTGAGCTACAGCTCACTTAGCAAAGAATCAAGAGATGGAAAATCTTTCTTCTGTCTGTTACTGTGGTTAATAAGTATCTGTAAGACCAGAGCTAGGAGAATACAGCCAAAAAAAGTATTCTCTTGCCTCAATAATGATTAAGCTAACATTGAGCAAGGAATTCAGGATTTCGTCCACTGTGAGAGAAACAAATTTTCAAACATAGGTGCCTTCACAGAATGTCTCTCCAATCCTGGTTTAGGTCCATGAAAAAAGACAGCAATATCTCTAAATGCCAATGTGAGTATCTGAATGCAGGGTTTTGAAGTCTCATTAAGGCATACACTCTTGTAAATTAGGATCTGAATCTTATGTACCTAAACACTGATGGGAAGGAGGTTTTCAAAGTGGTCTCTGGGGAGTAGGGAGTTTGTACAATCTTATAAACTATTCCAAGAATGCTGGAATGTAGTGTTAGGAATAATGAAAATCAAAACAATTCCATTCTGAGTAAGTTGTTCATTAGTTATACAGCACTTGGATAGGGACCAGTATTTGAAATGAGCCATCATTTAAGCACCATCATTTTAGCCAACTGCTGTGTGAAAGGAAATGGTATCTCGCATTATCTGAGTAACAGTTTGAATCTGGTTTCAGAGTAGCAGCCGTGTTAGTCTGTATTCGCAAAAAAAGAAAAGGAGTACTTGTGGCACCTTAGAGACTAATAAATTTATTTGAGCATAAGCTTTCATGAGCTACAGCTCACTTCATCGGATGCATTCGGTGGAAAATACAGTGGGGAGATTTATATACACCCGACTAGTTTTTCATTCCATTCCCCATCAAACTATGCGATCCTGTTTGACCTAAAAACATCCTCTTCACCCTGCTGTCTGCTCTTGAGCTGTTGGGGCTTTTTGGAGTCGATATTGTGTAGAGTCACTTTTACCAGTTTGACAAACCCTTCAGTGTTATGTGGGTTTTCACATACATGTCGCACCATTTCATAAAAGTGACTGTTCATCCCTGACGTACTGAAACCCACCTGGGAAATACAGGAAAGAATAACCTCGCCTTCACAATGACAGCTTTGATGTGTCTTAAGGCTGTAGCTTAATAACTTCTCCTTTCATTTAAAACAGAAAAGAAAAGCAGAAAAAAGGGGAGGTATGAAAACATCTAATGCAGCTGCTGAGACCCTTCTCTTGATTAAAAGATGTAGCTAGAAAAGCAGATGTGATCTGTTATGATCGAAACAACAGTTAAGAGAAGTATCAGAGTGGTAGCCATGTTAGTCTGGATCTGTAAAGCAGCAGAGTCCTGTGGCACCTTGTAGACTAACAGATGTATTGGAGCATAAGCTTTTGTGGGTGAATATCCACTTCATCAGATGCATGTAGTGGAAATTTCCAGAGGCAGGTATAAATATGCAAGCAAGAATCAGGCTAGGGATAACGAGGTTAGTTCAATCAGGAAGGATGAGGCCCTCTTCTAGCAGTAGAGGCATGAACACCAAGGGAGGAGAAACTGCTTTTGTAGTTGGCTAGCCATTCACAGTCTTTGTTTAATCCTGAGCTGGTGGTGTCAAATTTGCAAATGAACTGAAGCTCAGCAGTTTCTCTTTGAAGTCTGGTCCTGAAGTTTTTTTGCTGCAGGATGGCTACCTTTAAACCTGCTGTTGTGTGTCCAGGGAGGTTGAAGTGTTCTCCTACAGATTTTTGTATATTGCCATTCTTAATACCTGATTTGTGTCCACTTATCCTTTTACGTGGGGACTGTCCAGTTTGGCCGATGTACATAGCAGAAGGGAATTGCCGGTACATGATGGCATGTATTACATTGGTGGACCTGCAGGTGAATGAACCGGCTGATCTGGTTAGGTCCTGTGATGGTGTCTCTGGTGTAGATATGTGGGCAGAGTTGGCATCGAGGTTTGTTGTATGGATTGGTTCCTGAGTTAGAGTTACTAAGGTGTGGTCCAGGTTGGCAGGTTGTCTGTGGGCGAGAACTGGCCTGCCTCCCCAGGCCTGTGTTAATTAAGAGAAGGTTTTGCACTAGGTATGCAATCAACATATGTTTTGCAACGGACTAACAGCTACATAAAGTTAAAGACATTAGCAACCTTCTTGTAATCCTGGTAGGTGTACCAAATACAATGTGAGTTTTTCAAGTAAGCATGGTAAATGAAAGAGTTCTTTGTAATTCTAGGTGATATTATATAGTTGTTTCTCTTTCAACTGTAATTGTTAAATTAACTAATATTAGAAGTCTGTTCTACCGAGGTAGGTGGTCACTAGAGACTCCTATTATTTATCCCTTATTATGTAAAAAACAACAGAAACATCATCTAGCTATACACATAGCTTCCCTGTGTTGACACGTTTTCATTGCTGTTCCCATCACAGAGTTGCCAAGCATAAAGCATCTAGTGAATTCTGCCCTGACTTACACCCTGAATAGCCCTTTTGACTTCAAGAGTCTGACCCATTTTGTCAGAATGATCTGCTACTCTATCTTTTTGCCTACAATTTTATATTAGATATTTTATTCTGCATAAAGAAGAAGCTTTCCTGAAACCCATTCTTCCTCCTTCTCCTCCTCTTCCTCTTCCTCCTCCTCTGATTTCTCATTTTCCTTTGCCTTCCTTGATGGTTCTTTGGTCTATATCAAACTACTAATTCATGAGCAGACTCTGAGTTATCTCTGGTCTGTTGATTTATTATTGATCAATTCTGAAATAAGCCTCTCTATTTTGTATTTTCATCTTCGTGGATGACAACTAACTGTCTACTCTAACATAGAGTTTCTCATTTTACTGGAAGTCTACAGGCCACAATTATTCTTAGCAAAACTTCCATAAATGTATTCAAGTTATCACATATTGTTCTCAAAAATAATAAACCAAATCTCATTGTTATATTTTCTTAACAACAAACCAACTGAGAGATGAGAGGTAAATTTAGACCCAAACTACTTGTGATCACTAAAAGATCCCATGACACTTTTGCAAAAGTAATGGTTTTAGTACTAGTGTCCTAGCTAAAGTACAACTTGGTAATTTCATTCTGCCTATATAAAATTCTTTTGACAGATGTAATATAGATATAATATATTTCTGTCCTCCCACTCACTGTCATTCATTAAAGCACTTAAGCACATACTTAACTTAAAGTGTGTGCATAACTCTCATTTAAGTTAATGGGACTTAATTTAAGCACATGCTTAAAGTTAGTCATATGTGTCACACTCTCTGGATTGGCTCACAACTGTGCGTGCCTATCTCATGGGAGACCGTCAGAAAACAAGGGCTGGCACCCCAAACTGGTGGTATGTTCTATAATTTGATTTCACCAAGCCAATAACAAATGTGAACTCTGGATCACTATACCAGTCTGATCATGGAGTCACAGACTCTCCAGTCTTTCTTGCCATCCATTCAAACTGAACTTTGTGATAATGGTCACTTAAACCAAAAATCATACCACATCAGGTTTCTCCCCATCCTCAGTCACTTACCCCAGACCAATTGGCACTCCAGGTCTTGTGCCAAAGACAATGCTGGTAGCGAATTCTATAGTAAACAATTCTATAGTAAACTAAGAAAAGATTTATTAGCTAAGAAAAAAGAATGAGAGTTATTGAGAGGTTAAAGCAGACAAAATATATCTACAGGTGAATCAGTTTGTAAGTCCAAATAGTGGCAGTGATGTAATAAACTGCAAGTTTCCAAAAGTCTTTCAGGTTACCCAAATTATTTCTGGGGATCTCTGCTTTGCATCGGGTAAACTTCCCTGTAAGAGTCCAAACAGTCCAGAGATAAAAAGAAAAGGAGTACTTGTGGCACCTTAGAGACTAACAAATTTATTAGAGCATAAGCTTTCGTGAGCTACAGCTCACTTCATCGGATGCTCTAATAAATTTGTTAGTCTCTAAGGTGCCACAAGTACTCCTTTTCTTTTTGCGAATACAGACTAACACGGCTGCTACTCTGAGTCCAGAGATAGAAGATCTTTCTTTGAATCCACAGTTATAGTATCTTCACACAGAAAGCAAGCTGTACCCACATGGGCTTTTCCTTTGATGATGATGAGTGAGGAATACACTTAACCGTTTGACCTCTGACCATCACATAAAGGCCACTTGCTTTGAAATTAGCATTTTCTGTTAAAATCTTTAAGTCCTTCATTAGCATTTCAAAACATTTCTTTGATGGGTTATTTAGTTACATGGGTGTACACAAAATGTAAATGTTTGCTATTACATTATAAAAGGAATAGATAAGTGAAAACAAGAAAAGTCACATTCCAGTAGTTTTCAGGAAGTTTAAACATCTGAATACTCACTTATACATTACTCACGTTGATCTATACTAATACACAAGCGAATTGGCCTGTGGCCCTCATCTGACCTGGTCTGCCAGTGTCAGAATATTTTTGGATGTTTTCTGCATTTTCAAATATATTCATTTCAATTACAACACAGAATACAAAGTGTACAGTGCTCACTTTATATTTATTTTTGATTACAAATATTTGTACTATAATAAACAAAAGAAATAGTATTTTTAAATTCAACTAATACAAGTACCATAGTGCAATCTCTTTATCATGAAAGTTGAACTTACAAATGTAGAATTATGTACAAAAACCCCCCTGCATTCAAACAAAACAATGTAAAACTTCAGAGCCTACAAGTCCACTCAGTCCTTCTTCTTGTTCAGCCACTTGCTTGGACAAACACATTTGTTTACATTTGCAGAAGATAATGCTGCCCGCTTCTTAATTACAATGTCACCTGAAAGTGAGAATAGGTGTTCGCATGGCACTCTTGTAGCTGGCATCACAAGATATTTATGTGCCAGATGCACTTAAGATTCATATGCCTTTTCAGGCTTCAGCCATCATTTCAGAGGACATGCTTCCATGCTGATGATGCTTGTCTAAAAAAAATGCATTAGTTCAACTTGTGATACAATTCTCCCCCAAGGAGTTCAATATCTCCTGCTCTATTTTACTCGCATTCTGCCATATATTTCATGTTATAGCAGTCTTGGATGATGACCCAGCTCATGTTCATTTTAAGAACACTTTCACTGTAAATTTGACAAAATGCAGAGAAGATAGCAATGTGAAATTTCGAAAGATGGCTATTGCACTCGACTGAAGATTTAAGAATCCGAAGTGCCTTCCAAAATCTGAGGGGGATGAGGTATGGAGCATGCTTTCAGAACAACACTCTGATGCGGAAACTATAGAACCTGAACCACCAAAAAATAAAATCAACCTTCTGCTGGTGGAATCTGACTCAGATGATGAAAATGAACATGCATCAGTCCTCCCTGCTTTGGATCATTATCGAGCAAAATCCATCATCAGAATGGATGCATGTCCTCTGGAATGGTGGTTGAAGCATCAAGGGTCATATGAACATTTAGTGCATCTGGCATGTAAATATCTTGTGATGCCGCTACAACAGTGCCATGCAAATGCCTGTTCTGACTTTCAGGTGACATTGTAAACAAGAAGTGGGCATTATCTTCTGCAAACGTGTTTGTCCGAGCGATTGAACAAGAAATAGGACTGAGTGGACTTGTAGGTGCTAAAGTTTTACATTGTTTTGTTTTTGAGTGCAGTTATGTAACCAAAAAACCCTTACATTTGTAAATTACACTTTCATTATAAAGACATTGCATTACAGTACTTGCATGAGGTGAATTGAAAAATACTTTCAAGAAGCTTTCTGAACTTTGTGACTTTGTCCTCACCCACAGCCATTTCAGATTTGGGAACAACTTATACCTTCAAGTCAGTGGCACTGCTACAGGTGCCCACATGGCCCCACAGAATGCCAATGTTTTTATGGCTGACTTAGAACAACGCTTCCTCAGCTCTCATCCCCTAGCGCCCATCCCCTAGCGCCCCTCCTCTACTTGCGCTACATTGATGACATCTTCATCATATGGACCCATGGGAAGGAGGCCCTTGAAGAATTCCACCTGGATTTCAACAATTTCCACCCCACCATCTATCTCAGCCTGGACCAGTCCACACAAGAGATCCACTTCCTGGACACTACAGTGCAAATAAGTGATGGTCACATAAACACCACCCTATACCAGAAACCTACTGACCACTATACTTACCTACATGCCTCCAGTTTCCATCCAGGACATATCACACGATCCATTGTCTACAGCCAAGCCCTAAGATACAACCAAATTTGCTCCAATCTCTCAGACAGAGACAAACACCTCCAAGATCTTTGTCAAGCATTCTTAAAACTACAATACCCACCTGGGGAAGTGAGGAAACAGACTGACAGAGCAAGATGGGTACCCAGAAATCACCTACTACAGGACAGGCCCAACAAGGAACACCACTGGCCATCACGTACAGCCCCCAGCTAAAACCTCTCTAGCACATTATCAACAATCTACAACCTATCCTGGAAAACGATCCCTCACTCTCACAGACCTTGGGAGCCAGGCCAGTCCTTGCTTACAGACAGCCCCCCATCCTGAAGCAAATACTCCCCAGCAACTACACACCACACCACAGAAACACTAACCCAGGAACCAATCTCTGTAGCAAACCTCGTTGCCTACTCTGTCCCCATATCTACTCTAGTGACACCATCAGAGGACCCAACCACATCAGCCACACCATCAGAGACTCATTCACCTGCATGTCTACTTATGTTATATATGCCATCATGTGCCAGCAATGCCCCTCTGCCCTGTACATTGGCCAAACCGGACAGTCCCTACGTAAAAGAATAAATGGACACAAATTGGACATCAGGAATGGTAACATACAAAAGCCAGTAAGAGAACACTTCAATCTCCCTGGACATTCTATAACAGATGTAAAAGTACTCATTACAAAAGCAGCTTTGCCTCTCCTGGAATTGACACGTCCTCATCTATTATTGGGAGTGGACTACATCCACCCTGATCAAATTGGCCCTGTCAACACTGGTTCTCCACTTATGAGGTAACTCCCTTCTCTTCATGTGTCATTATATAATGCCTGCATCTGTAATTTTCACTCCATGCATCTGAAGAAGTGGGTTTTTTACCCATGAAAGCTTATGTCCAAATAAATCTGTTAGTCTTTAAGGTGCCACCGGACTCCTCCTTGTTTTTTTTGTGGATACAGACTATCACGGCTATCCCCCTGATACTTGAAAAATACTATTTCTATAAATACTATACTTTTTACAGTGCAAATATTTGTAATCAAAAATATCAAGTGAGCATTGTACACTTTGTATTCTGTGTTGTAATTAAAATTGATATATTTGAAAATGTAGAAAAACAACCAAAATATTTAATAAATTTCAATTGGTATTTTATTGTTTAACAGTGCGATTAATCACATTAATTAATAAGGATGTATACCAGTTCCCTTCTTCAAAAGATTGATTCAATGTTTGTTTATATGATCTTCTTTCCTGTCATTCAGTGTCTCCCAAAGCTAAATGACATAGTTAACAGTATGACACACAAAATGTCATCATTAGCATCTGAGTTAGAAATGATTTGAAGTGACTGGGACAGTTCACACCTCTGAGCCATTGTTGCAGGTATGCTACAAACGCAGGGAAATGTCTCTGCATGAGTTACACTCAAGTTGCATTTTGGAAGTTTCCTGTGCAGGCATAAGAACTAGATACTTGCTTAAAAAAAACAACAACACCCAGAGACTCTGGAAAAAAATCACTTGAGAAGTCTATTGTGTGCCCTGGTGCCCAGCCCTTTTTTTCCCTTATCTCTCCAGGGTGAAGTGCCCCACATTTTAGTTTTCAGAGTAGCAGCCATGTTAGTCTGTATTCGCAAAAAGAAAAGGAGTACTTGTGGCACCTTAGAGACTAACAAATTTATCTGAGCATAAGCTTTCGTGAGCTAATGTTCATTGGATGCACATTTTAGGAAACACCTCTCTATTTGCCTGTTGTGAATGGATGCTGATATGGGACACTGAGGTCCCTCCTGCTTGTTTCCCTGCCCACCTTGCTCGTGCCACAGAACTGGATGGGGGAAGGGAAGGGAAGGGAAGGGAAGGGAAGGGAAGGGAAGGGAAGAAATTTCCAGCAAAGGAAAGGTTCTTCATTTAGCTGTTTACTCTTCTTTAGAATCCCTTTTCTAGCTGTCACCTAACATTCTGCTCCTCACCAGAAGAGACAATTCCCTTCCATGTTTCCTTTTTCCTTGCAGTTATTTGATACTTTTATTTCTTGCTGTTTTCCTCTAATTAACTCTTAAAATCTCTGACTCTTTGTCTCCTTAGTTTTTAGGGTTCTGTAGGTTGGTCTTCTCAGTGGCTTCTTTAACTCAGTGCTAGTTATGTTACTGCAGTATCTTTGAACTACAGAATTAACAGATTTCAGAGTAGCAGCTGTGTTAGTCTGTATTTGCAAAAAGAAAAGGAGTACTTGTACTGTATTTGCAAAAAGTGAGCTACAGCTCACTTCATTGGATGCATTCAGTTGAGTCTGTATTTTCCACTGAATGCATCCGATGAAGTGAGCTATAGCTCACAAATGCTTATGCTCAAATAAATTTGTTAGAATTAACAGAGAATCTTTCTCCTTCATGTAGTTTCTTGCTAGAAATAAGACCAAATTCAGATTAGCTGACTAATGCCAAGTACCATATCAACTCTACTGTCCATATTTCTAATTTAATGCATTAGGAATGCTTTCTGTTTTTATGCCTAAGTTTTAACTGTAAATTACTAAAGAAATGGATCCGTAAAGAAATATGGTACTCTATCAGCATATGTGTCATTCCCATTGGCTTTATGGATTTACATACATTCAGAGAAGAGAGAATAATTTCCCAATCTCCTTTTCTGTTTTTCGCTGAAGTTACAGTTCCCCATTCTCAAAAAGAAAAGGAGTACTTGTGGCACCTTAGAGACTAACAAATTTATTAGAGCATAAGCTTTCGTGAGCTACAGCTCACTTCATCGGATGCATTTGGTGGAAAAAACAGAGGAGAGATTTATATACACACACAGAGAACATGAAACAATGGGTTTATCATACACACTGTAAGGAGAGTGATCACTTAAGATAAGCCATCACCAGCAGCAGGGGGGGAAAGGAGGAAAACCTTTCATGGTGACAAGCAAGGTAGGCTAATTCCAGCAGTTAACAAGAATATCAGAGGAACAGTGGGGGGTGGGGTGGGAGGGAGAAATACCATGGGGAAATAGTTTTACTTTGTGTAATGACTCATCCATTCCCAGTCTCTATTCAAGCCTAAGTTAATTGTACCCAGTTTGCAAATTAATTCCAATTCAGCAGTCTCTCGTTGAAGTCTGTTTTTGAAGCTTTTTTGTTGAAGGATAGCCACTCTAAGATCTGTGATCGAGTGACCAGAGAGATTGAAGTGTTCTCCAACTGGTTTTTGAATGTTATAATTCTTGACAACTGATTTGTGTCCATTCATTCTTTTACGTAGAGACTGTCCAGTTTGGCCAATGTACATGGCAGAGAGGCATTGCTGGCACATGATGGCATATATCACATTGGTAGATGCGCAGGTGAAGGAGCCTCTGATAGTGTGGCTGATGTGATTAGGCCCTATGATGGTATCCCCTGAATAGATATGTGGACAGAGTTGGCAACGGGCTTTGTTGCAAGGATAGGTTCCTGGGTTAGTGGTTCTGTTGTGTGGTGTGTGGTTGCTGGTGAGTATTTGCTTCAGATTGGGGGGGCTGTCTGTAAGCAAGGACTGGCCTGTCTCCCAAGATCTGTGAGAGTGATGGGTCATCCTTCAGGATAGGTTGTAGATCCTTGATGATGCGTTGGAGAGGTTTTAGTTGGGGGCTGTATGTGATGGCTAGTGGCGTTCTGTTATTTTCTTTGTTGGGCCTGTCCTGTAGTAGGTGACTTCTGGATACTCTTCTGGCTCTGTCAATCTGTTTCTTCACTTCAGCAGGTGGGTATTGTAGTTGTAGGAATGCATGATAGAGATCTTGTAGGTGTTTGTCTCTGTCTGACGGGTTGGAGCAAATGTGGTTATATCGTAGAGCTTGGCTGTAGACAATGGATCGAGTGGTATGATCTGGATGAAAGCTAGAGGCATGTAGGTAGGAATAGCGGTCAGTAGGTTTCCGATATAGGGTGGTGTTTATGTGACCATCGCTTATTAGCACCGTAGTATCCAGGAAGTGGATCTCTTGTGTGGACTGGTCCAGGCTGAGGTTGATGGTGGGATGGAAATTGTTGAAATCATGGTGGAATTCCTCAAGAGCTTCTTTTCCATGGGTCCAGATGATGAAGATGTCATCAATGTAGCGCAAGTAGAGTAGGGGCATTAGTGGACGAGAGCTGAGGAAGCGTTGTTCTAAGTCAGCCATAAAAATGTTGGCATACTGTGGGGCCATGCGGGTAACCATCGCAGTGCCGCTGATTTGAAGGTATACATTGTCACCAAATGTGAAATAGTTTCCCCATGGTACTTATTTCCCCATGGTATTTCTCCCACCCCCCACTGTTCCTCTGATATTCTTGTTAACTGCTGGAATTAGCCTACCTTACTTGTCACCATGAAAGGTTTTCCTCCTTTCCCCCCCCTGCTGCTGGTGATGGCTTATCTTAAGTGATCACTCTCCTTACAGTGTGTATGATAAACCCATTGTTTCATGTTCTCTGTGTGTGTGTATATAAATCTCTCCTCTGTTTTTTCCACCAAATCCATCCGATGAAGTGAGCTGTAGCTCACGAAAGCTTATGCTCTAATAAATTTGTTAGTCTCTAAGGTGCCGCAAGTACTCCTTTTCTTTTTGCGAATACAGACTAACACGGCTGCTACTCTGAAAAAAGTTCCCCATTCTGGAAGTGATGCTAGTTATTGTGCTATAATGAGCAGCTTAGCCTACAATGGGCCTGATTCTGATATCGTGCTGGTTTTAAACTGGTGTAACTGTAACTTCAGTAGGGTTATTTCCAATTAATACGAGTATGAGATCAGAACTGAGCCCATTGCCAATATTGTTATGTAGATCTATAAACATATGTAATATTTTACAAGACAGGAACACATGATCCCTGCAACAAAGAGTTTACAAGTAAACACAGACAATGGAAAACACCAGAATAAGCAAAGAAAAACACAGGCGAACAATTTCTGTCTTTTCTTTGAATTAGGAGGTGCTAGATCCAGCATGCGTCACTAT
Organism: Dermochelys coriacea; assembly: GCF_009764565.3. Taxonomy (NCBI): domain Eukaryota; kingdom Metazoa; phylum Chordata; order Testudines; family Dermochelyidae; genus Dermochelys; species Dermochelys coriacea. The sequence goes on from NC_050068.2 coordinate 333,788,758, forward strand.
AACCCCTTGCTACAGTCATTTTTGGATAGTCTGCAAGATGTATGCATTGACAAGTGGGGAGGCCAGAGAGAGACGAATGTTAGAGCCATCAAGATGAAAGATGAGCAAGGCATGGACAATGGTTTCAGCTGTATCCTTGGAGGGAAAAGGATGAATTTTTTCATAGGTTATATGTGGCGGGAAGCAGGATTTAGGGAGAGCCTGGAAGTGATGGGTTGGGGAGTAGAAGCAGAGTGAAGAATGGATATGGCACAGAGCCTGACAGCCTCTGAATTGGTAGTGATAATGAAGTTCTCAACAGGGACAAAAGAAGAGAAGAAGGGGAGAAAGATAGGGAGGAACAAGAGAAGTTTAGTTTTCAAAAGACTGAGTTTGAGCTGGTGGTGAGATGCACAGAGAAGGGAGGCCAGGGTCAGAGTACAGATGGGTTTGACTCACAGGTAGGTATAATCTGTACACTTTGACGTGGTGAAAGCCCTTGTGGGATTCCACCTATTTATACAACACATAATAATCCTGTAGAGCTCATTGCCACAAGATTGAGTCCAAGGAGTTCGTAGGATTGAAAATGAAGTAGAGAGTTATATGGATAATGAAAACTTCCACAGTATCATTACATAGGTTTAAGTAGATATATATTAGAAATCATATACAATCTCATCATTCGGAGTATACCTCAATCTCTAAGAATAGGAATTAAAAACTGGACTGAATGGAAATACTTGCAATGATTTCAGCAGGCTACGGATTGGGCCCTTAGGGCACTCATTATCTTGAAGAATCAAACCCAATCTCCAGTGAATTCACAGAACCGTCTTCTAAATTACAATTGAACAAGAGTAGAATTTATGTGGATTTATTGAGGAGGAACCTGTTATTGAAGTTATTGAAATGCTTTTCGACATTAAGCCTTCTCAGTCTGGATTCAATTGCTGTTTTGGCTCCCCTTTCCTTTTTGTGTCCTCTGCCCCCCAGTACCATCTCTACTGCTCCAGGGGGAAAAATGAAAATAGAGATTAAAATACTGTTCCCTTTTGAAAGCCTTCAGTTTGTCAGCAGAGCTAACAGGAGTATAATTGGTCTTTAATCTGCTGGTGGATTTATATCCTGATTTGATATAATTGTAAGAAGTTTATAAATACGATAAATAATAAGCAACAGTAAAAACAGCTGCTTATGTTTATATGAAGCAGTACTTCTGATCGTACAGGTCAGTGGGACAGAACAAGACAGCTGGCTCAGAATGCATCTGCCAGTGTAGCTGTTTACAGATCATTAATATATTTTTGAAACTGCACTAGCAACTTTATCAACATAAATTTTCCTCTGCAAACACATACTTTTTAAACTAATTAGGTTTTTATGAACGAAATAGTCATTTTCCACAGGAAGTTGGTAATCGTAAATCAGTAGAGCAGCATATTAAGCATCAATTCTTCCCACTTGCTCAGCCACCATATGGCACTGCACACTGTGCAGAAAGATAATCACTTTATTGTTGGCTGGGTTTTTAATCAGATACATCTCGTGGTGCTTTGTTAAACATTGCGCTGAAGGGGAAAAAATGCTTTGGAAATCTGGAAGGCATTTTCCTTTTGGAAAATAACTAAATAAAAGCTTTGCAAAACACAGGAGCTCTCAGTCAAAGCTGAATGCCCGGAATTAGTAAAGTGGTCAGTGTGAAAGAAGGTAAATGGTTGTTTAGGGGATTCAAAGACACAGCCCAAGTAAATAGGGTCGGGGCTGTGGATGTCACTGAGCCAGATACCTAGCTCCAGACTGCAGGCTGCAGTACACTTGACATCTGTTGTGTTCTGTGACTTTCCTAGCACCTAGTGTGGTGCTGTGGTTCACCTGCCCTGGAAGGGAGCATGGCCTCTGGGTCTGTGTAATCAGGGATCCTGCAGCTCTCTCCTGCCTTGTCCCTAAAAACTCTTAAGGAAGGAAACCCCTATGGAGCTGTGCGCTATGGCACTCAGGGGGTGCCTCAAGTGTGTGCCTCATCCTAGTCCCAGTTTCCCCTCCCCAGCTCCTCATCCCAGTCCCTTGCTCTCCCATCCCACTCTGGCTTTTCATCCTAGCCCCATCCCTTCTAGATCATTTGTTTTCCTCCTCACCCCTCCCTCCCACCATTGTTCATACCTGAGACAGTCTCCTGGCACGGAAAATGTCAGCCCAAATGGTTAACACCTAGAAAAGTTATAAGCAACTGAAAACAGCCTCTTATAATTGGAAGTGTCAGGCAAGCTTAGCTAGGTTGCTACCTGTGCCACTTATATTAAGGATAGTCAGAACTTGTGGGAACTATACCAGGAGAGATGTGGCTCTGGGAAAGCTCAGGGAACTAGAGAAAGAATACAATGGGAATGGAGAATGTTCACTTGAATGCCCTAGTTTCCTGTTCCTTTTCTCTATGCCCCAGTCTCGTATATAAGGCTGAAGCCATTGAAAGTTTGGGAAAGCCCCCATTGCCTTTGGATCTGGCCTATCATGTCCAGTGGGGTGGACATTGTAGATAGTTATGCTAGTGATGGGCAGCAAAAAAGTCAGGGTTAGAAAGCATAAAGGAATGGCGCTCTGTGCTCCCTCCATTGGAGAAAAGGCAGTTTCGACCAGCTTCATGTACATTAATTATAATGTTGTTTATGTATAATTCCACCTACTCAGTGTTGGTTGGAATTTGTTTGATTTGTGGTGTAAATGTGATGATAGATTATCATCCTCACTCTACTCATGAAATAACACAGCAGTTGGGCAGGATATTATGGTTCATGGACTTTGGTTGGGTAATGAAGCTCAGGCTCAGCAAAGAGGAGGAGGAAAGGGCTCTCCCCTGGAGCTGAGAATTTGTCCAAGGGTCCTGTTTTGATTGGGGTTCCTCACTTGGAGATTCTGTGCCCTGTCTGGAAGATTTTGCCAGACTGGATCAGGTGGACTTATAAGAGTGGCAGCAGAGCTGAATCTTCAGGAAGGATTGCATGGACCAGCAGTTCAGATCCACAGTGAGATCCACGTGGACCAGCAGCAGAGCAGAGTTGACTCCAAAGCTGGACTGGACCAGACTAACTTGGTGGCAGTAGCAGCAGTAGTGTTGTACTGATGTCACAGTGCCCTGGCCAGTAGAAACAGATCTGTAGTCCTAGGGCTAGATTGGGTAGCTGCACGTTGGAGTGAGATAGGGCAGAGCAGTTCTCTCTGGACTGGAGCAGACCAGTGAAGAGAGCCACCCCCAGATGCTTCTTGGCTATCACTGGGAACTCAACCACGAGTGGGGTTTTAGGTGGGTTGGGTTTGTGATGAGATGGCATCTAGATCCCATAAGTGGATATTTATCATTTGGGACTGGGGTGGGGGTGCCCAAACTCCTGGTTAGAGCTGGGCAGTACCCAGAATTCCCAGTCGATGGGACATCCTGAAATTTGAAAATGTGTTTGTTTTGAATCAGAAGGAAAAATTGAAATTTTCTGCAGAAATTTCCTACAGGAAAAATCAATATATTTCATTTTGACCTTATCAAAATGTTTTTTTTCCCGGTTAGGGTTTATGGAAATAAAACACAACATTTTGATAAATCTGATAATAGAAAAACATTCAGTTAGAAAAATGTTGACCATCTGTATTTTTGATATAGTCTCTCTATATTCTATATATATACTGGGCTATCATGTTGCTATTGTCTGTTTTCTCCTCCCCCGCCCCCAAATAAAACAGACACATGGGGTTCTGTGTTCCCAAGGACTATGAGTGCTTATGAGTGGGGAAAACTGCTCCCAATGTTCACCAAAGTGTTTTTATTGTAATTTCCCAGAGCCAGAAGTAGGAAAGCAGTCATATGTCTCTGGGTGAGGATTTGAGCCATAGTTATATATATTTTAGAAAAGGACCCCTAGACAGATTGAACCCTTTGTTACTGCCATTGGCACCTGGCAGAGGGGTTATGAAGGTTTCACTGGTCCGTTCAAAAACTGCTAAAGATAATCCTATCAGCGGTAGAGGCATATGATTTTGGAACAGAAGGTCTTGAGTTCCATTCATTCCACATGCCATGCATGTGCGTGTTTATGTGTGGGATACAGCTGATGAGTGTGATGTTTGTTTTTATGTAGCCAGTGATGCATTACAAGCTTTAATTAAAATGATCAGAGCAACGTGATTTCTTCATGCAAATTTGTTGCTTCTCAGGGAGTCCAGCAAACAAAGGAGGCATAAAAGAATCTCTCTTTCTTTGAGGTAAACTATCAAAAGAGGCACGTGTCTCCACATGGTAATGCTGCCATGCTTCCAGTAGACTCTTCCACCAAATATAAGATCATTATCCTATCTCACTTCTACTGACCCTAAAAACAGACTGACAATTCTGGAAGCTTTAATTCAACCAAACTCTGTCCTCATTTGCACTCTTCAACCCTGCTACACCCAGGAGTGAAGTAATGGCAGAACTTTTCCCTAGATAGCCACACATAGGAGGCTATTTTACTGTTGACAGTTGTTAACACTATCTTAATGTACTGATTTAAAATATGGGTCTCATTTTCATTGACAACCAAGATCCTTTTACAGCAATGTAAAGGGCCGTAAAGTTGATGGATACATTAACACCCATTCCAAGGCCCCTTTATGTGTAGTGTACTGGGCTACAGACTAAATGAGCATCATGTCTTTCCCTTTGTTTTTAACTATTGCAATTGCACCCAGAGTCTTATAAGTGAAGTAAATACCTAAAGGAAACAAATGTGTGCTCAGAAAAATAATCTTAAATCCTTTGGAAAATAGACATAGAAAAGACTCACAGTTGCAGGTGTTTGCGTAGGTTTTCAAAAGCGAATAGTGATTTTTCAGTGCCTCAGTTTTTGGGTTGTTTAATTTCAGGCACCATTAGAGGGCCCCATTTTCACAGGAGTAGATTCACTTCCTCAAAATTGGCCTCTTTCAGATGTCACAAATTGGACATTCCCAAATTAAGCCACCTAAAACCACTAGTCGCTTTTGAAAATGTTGACCTGCTTAAGGTCTTTTTTTCTTAGAGAGGGTGCTTTTTTTCTTAGAGAGGGTCAGTGGCATGAATCTTCCACAGGCTTTGAGGGAGACGGAACTGAATTGGCCAACTTTCAGGTCATGTTCCTGTAGCTGGGTGCAGGTGTCCTCTGGATTGGAGACTGGAATTTGGCCATTTGAAGTGTGGACCAAAAATAGCAATATGCCGTTGTTCCATCATGTGTGGGCCAGAGAGATAGCCTTACCTATGTGGGCAGTGCCTCACTGCCCATGCAGTGCCATTGGCTCTAGAGGGACTATTCGTGGAGTAAAGTACTATTCAGCACGAGTAAAGCAATCTCACTCTGCCCCTGTGTGTTTTCTGACACTATGAGTAGCTGATCATAACTCCCACAGTTGCCCTGCATATTCTGCCTGCACAGTTTTAAATATTGATTCGCTGGAGTCATCCCACCTGACCTGACATACTTGTGTAATTTTAAAGTGAAAATCTGAGCCTTCCATTAGGCATGTGATTTAAATGCTGCTGCAGGCAAACAAGGCATCTTTCATCCCTGAGCATTTACTGTACCATGGAAGTCAGTCCCAGTCACCACGTTCTGTGCACCAACAGTTAATAAATACACATTCATCAATAATGCCCCACCAGGAATTTGAAGGGGTTTAAACAACTTCCACTCAACAACAGTACAGGAACTTGTGCAACTTAGATCTACATATACAGCAACAAAATGAGCCATTGTTTATAATATCTGGGGATAATTACCAAAAAAAAAAAAGTTAGCTAAGGATCGTCTTTGCTATTGTAGGGTTGTTTGGTTTGGAAGAGATTTGTACTGAGTTACCCATCCACTGAATCATTTACCATTGTAGAATAATGTCAGCTCTAGCTGGAAATAGCCCCAGGAAAAGTCAATGGACAACTTCCCCTTATCAGTTTGTTCCATTGCCTTAACTATTCTTAGAATGTCAACCACTACAACTGCAGTAGTTTCCCATACATAGTTTCCTCCAGATCCCCTTTCAGGGTTTACCTTCTGCAGAAGAAACAAGATTCAAAGAGGTGCAGTGACTTGTTCAAAGATACACAGCAACTCAGTAGCACAGCCAGGATAGAAACTAAGGGCTGGTTTCTCAATGCCTTCAGCCCTGCATAGTCATTTACATCCATGCACAATGAGTGCAAAGTGGATGTACAATACAGGACTAGAGTTCAGATTTGGTTTGCACAGGTGGAAATAACTACACAAATGGCAAGACAGTAGAGAATTAATCTCTAGGTATCCTGATTCTCAGTCCAGAATCCTAGCCATTGGACCACACTGCCTCTCACTAAGGGAATGAATGCCTAAACATTGTCCCAGAGGCAAGGAGGAGCAAGGGGGGGAAGGTTGGGGTTAAAGGGGTAACAGTGTGGAGAGACAGTAAGATGGACATCACTTGATGTGAGCAAATGGATGGGGAGTCCTAAGAGTAGTAGCTAGCCAGAGCGGGGATGGGGGTGGATTGGGGGGCTGGTATAGTAGCCAGTGAGAACACAGCAGTCAGTAGAGTGATAACCTGAGAGTATTGCCTTTTATCTCAGTGTTAACCATAGAAACTCTTTGACCTTCAGCCTTTGAGTTCATTTAGCACAGGATACAGTTATCATCTTGCAAACAGAAAGAATGCTCCAGTTACTGTTTAAAGGAACCAAACAATACACATGGATATTTATGAATATTTATAACCAATTAATATAGAGGCCTGGTGTTGGTAATTAGTGCTCAAAGACATGAAAAGTCCTGCTTGAGATCCCTGTTGGACAGCAGTCAAAGAACTTGGGTTCCAAACTGACAAATATAATGTCCTTGAGATGTCATGCTGTTTAATAATGTCATGCTGGATCCTTACATGCATGCAGTGCACCCTATTAGTCTTTGGAAGGTCCTTTCAAAATTCCTGATCTTTTTTCACAAATTGTACTAGGCCAGATTCTCAGCTACTGTAATTGGTGTCACTGCATTGAAATCAATGGAGCTACACTAATTTACGCTAACTGTGGGTCAATAGTGTGGTGCAAGATTTAAAAGGTTATTCTTTGTCCCCCGTAAGGACTGTGATTTCAAGAGATTTATATACATCCTATTTCACGCTATTGTGGAGTCAGTCTGTGGATACCAGTATTCAGCCTAGAGGAACATGTTTTTTAATAAATTGTGTTAACTCTGGGATCATTTTACAGAGCCCTGCAACGTTGGGTGTTTAGATAAAATGGGGCCAGTTCTGAACCACACAAACTTGCAAAACCATAACCCAGTCAAAAAAGCTTTACAAAACCATCCCTGGCAGGGCCGTCCCTAGCGGAGGTGCGGGGCCTGGGGTGGAAGTGACGGATTCATCTCTTCCGGGACTGACCACACTGGCCAATCGCACCAGCCCGGGGGCCCCCCAAAAGTGTGGGGCCCAGAGCGGTTGCCCCGATTTGCCCTACCTAAGGGCCAACTCTGACCCCTTGTTTGGTCCATTTTTAGAAATACTGTTTAAGTGATAGACCAGTTTGGGTAATTCATAAGCCTTTTTTAAAGACATAAGCCCAAATTCAGAAATGAAGCGTTAGGTAGTGTAAATTACAATCAGTGGGACTCCCGTAGACCTAATTACACCTGCTCTGCAGATGCATAAATGAGTCAAATTGTGACCAATTTGCACAATGTAGAGCAAAGAGAAACTGTAAGAAGCCCCCCTCCCCCCGACTTTAATTTGTACCTCCTCCTACTTTTTTCTCTGGTTCTTTGCATGTCAGGTTAGATTTCCTCATATACCATCAGAATGTGTAAGTAGATCTTAAGGTGCTAGTTGGAAATATGCTTTTAAAAATTTTGTAAAGTACTTTCATTGGATAAAGTCTCCAATGTATCTGATAAAGTCTTAAAGATTCAGCTCCCTATAAACATGGGGATCCTGACAAGCCATGTGCCTTTGTATTTTATTCTGCATGTAGACAAATTCTCTTTTAAAATATGAACAGATTTTAATAGGACATCTCCATTCTAGATTTGGATGTTCAAATTGGTACATGGTATGTAAATATCTAGTTTAAGTGACAATATTTTGATCCAGGCCTTCAACTATGAGACAAGAGACATGCTAGGACAGTGCCCATGTCTGAAACTTCTGATTCTAGAATGCTTGTTTGAACTGGTTCCTTCTAAAGTCCTTAAGCTCCTCAGTAAGAGGCAGTGTGGTCTGGTGGATAGGACAATGGAGTGGGCATTAGGAGACCTGTGTTCTTTTCCTGCTGTGCCATTAATATGCTGTGTCCCCTTAGACTAGTCCCTTCACTGTTCTGTCCCCCTGGTTCCCTTCCCATTTTTGTCTGTATTGTCTGTTCAGATTAGAAGCTTTGTGTCTCTTACCATGTGTATGTACAACACGTAGCACAACAGTGACCCAGTCTGAGCTGGGGCCTCTAGGCGCTACCATAATATTAATAATAATAGATCGCTTTAATGCTTTTGAAATTGTGGATCTCTATTGACTTACTTACATCTGTTGTGTGTATTATTTATTATGATTGTTTTTGCCACAATTCATCTCAAATTCAGGATGACTTATTGTGGGGGGTTTGTTAAACTGACAGGAACATGCCTTTCTTTAAATATGGCTTTTTACCTTCCATCCCCCAAACTATTGCCTCAAGATGCTGACAAGCATGCTCAGAAATATCACATCCCCACAAGCACCAGGCACAGAAGTATCGTCTTAGAGAATCACTTCCTTTGGGCAAAACATGAAAGCATGGCAGCTGCAGAAGCAATAGGCAGTCGTCAGTGGTAAGCAGCAAGCGCTTCCTTGTGCCCTGCCTGTGCTGTTGGATAAGGACGGGAGAGGATGATCCCCATGGGCATCTGTGCTGGAGGTAGACACCAAGTCCTGTGTCCATGAACAATGGGCCTGATCCGGTTAGCAATGAACTCAGTGGGACTGTTGTCACTTATAGCAGAACCTCAAAGATACGAACACCAGAGTTATGGACTGAACAGTCAACCGGACACCATGCGAAACCAGAAGTAACCAATCAGGCAGCAGCAGAGACAAAGAAAGAAGCAAATACCGTACTGTGCCTGTATTGCATCTTAAAGGTAAGAACATCTGGGCAGCCTGTCCCCACCCCCATTCCCACCCCAATGCACAGGGCAGCCACTTACTCCAAGATGCTGGCCAGCTAGAGCCAGCAGAGAAGAAGCAGTGATGGGGTCAGCACTGCTTTCACCCCTCCCCACCTGCCACCAGGAGGGGGACTTGCTGTTTTTCTCTCCTCCCCTGGTTGGGAGGGGGATACACTGTTTTTTTACCCCTGCTCCTGTGGGAGGGAGACAAGCTTGCAAACTCATGCCAGTGCTGAGTAGGGAGCTCAGCTGCTGCTGAAAACTGGCCTGGAGTATTAGCTGGTGAATCTGGAGCCTGAACTGCACTTTGTTCAGAGTTACAAACATTTCAGAGTTATGGACAACCTCCATTCTCGAGGTGTCAGTAACTCTGAGGTTCCACTGTACTTCAACAGAAGCAGGATCAGATGCCATGCCACTTACATGGCTAGGTGAGGCTCCCCAAAGGGGCAGGACCACGGCCTTAAGTAGGAAGGCAGAGAGCCCCTCTCTATCCTTTCACAGGGTGCAGCAATCATAGGTGCTGGAACTAAGGGTGCTGGGGGTACTGCTGTGCCCCCTGGCTTGAAGTAGTAAACCCTATATACAATGAAAACAGTTTTTCAGTGGCTCTCAGCGCCCCTGCTGTACAAATTGTTCAGCACCCTTGGCAGCAATGGTTGTGCTCTTCCTGTAGTACCAGAGGCTACATATCTGTCTGAGACACAATAACTCCAGGTACTTCTGCTTCTGCACTGCCCCCCATCCCAAGCTGCACCTCATAGGCACAATTCATTTTCAAGCACTATTTTTTCACATCTTTGCTCTTGCTCCAAGTGAGTGCTTGTAAAAAGCTGTGCAATTGTTTTGGTGATCCATCCAGAGCTTTGATGGTGACGGCAAACTAGAGATAGAAAATACTTTAAAGTCATTTCTTTCACAACTCAGCCAATGCAGTGCTGACCCATAGGGAAGCTTGTGTTCCACGGGTCTGGTATGGACCCTTCCATTGTTTCCTACTGGAGACTATACCACAGTCTGTTAGCTCTCCCAGCTTCTCCATTCTGCACACAGTGTTCTGTTACTTTTTCTTTGCTCATGAATGCTTAGCACTTGGCGGCATGTTTTTGTTATGTGCTCAAGCAAGCATTTGTTTGGGGGAAAGAACATATTAATAATGATGTGACTTCGCTTGTATAATAGATAGAAGAAAAAGGGTTAGGTCAGATTTAGGGTCTTGTTCCAAGCCTAATGAATCAATGGAAAGACTCCTAATGATTCAGTAGCCTTGGGTGAGGCCCTGAGGCTTCTTAGGGTATGTCTAGGCAGCAAAAAAAGCAAGTGTTAGAGCTGGGTCAACTGAATCGGGCTTGCAGGGCTCGTGCTGTGGGGCTAAAATTTGCTGTGTAGACCCTCCGCATTCTCCAGGTCTCAGGGCCCAGGCTCCAGCCTGAGCCTCAACATCTATGCTGCTAATTTTAGCTCTGCAGCACAAGACTGAGTCAATGGACCCAGGCTATGCTGCTGTGGTTTTGTTTATTTTTTGACATACACTTAATCCTATTAACTTCAATGGGCTTTATGAACATGCTTAAATTTAAACAAACTCAATGTTTATCAGCTGAGACAGTGTTTCTGGGACAATTAACACAAACTTACTGCTGGCCCTTCTATTTATGAGATAAAACTTATCATTTAAGTGTTAAGCTCAGATTTTTCCCTTTCTGAAATATTACACTTGCCACTGGATATTTATAACTGTCAAGGATATTGAGTGCTTTTCATGAACAAAGAACATTTTAATGAGTTCTGAACTGTTGTGCTAGTGCTGTTATTTCTTTCCTACTTTTTAATATCATGAGAAAAACCTCAGTCACTAGCAACCTAGCATTACCCTCCCAGGGGAATGTTTTGCTTGTAGCTATGGGTAACATACACAGCATTAAAAGCTTTTAAAAATCCATAATTTGCCATCATTTTTAATTAAAAAAAATCACATCTGCTATTTTAGATTTAATGACGAGAAAATTGTATTTGTGAATGGAAATTAAGAATTAACTTTTTTTGGTACACACATTATCAAGGGGGATTAAGTCAATGATTTATTCATTGTTTTTTCAAAGTGTTTCATTAGAATTCATATTCTTTCTAGAGAGGACTGAAAATTATTATGAGAAGGAGGCAAAGCTTTAAGTTTAAGGCACAGGATCAGTACCTAAGTATGTATACCTTGGCCAAACAGTTATTAAGGAGGATATGATATCCATGTACAAATATTTGAAGAGCGTAAACACAAAGGTACATGCTACATGCTGGATGAAATTTAGCAAAGGAAAATATGGATTGAATACCTGAATAAAAATAAGTGATTTACCAAAGGCCACACAAGCACTCTATGGCAGAGTCAGTGATTTGGATCTAGGTTTTCTGAGTTCCATCCAGGGCTTTAACCACAAGACCTCCTTTGTGTCAAGAGAGGTAGTGGGATTAGACTGACAGGCTGGACATTGTCTGTAAACTAGTTACTATGTTGTTGATGGGAAAGGTTTGTTGCTGTTTTGGGAAATGACATACTGAAAAATATTATAGTTACTCAAGATGGTTCATCTCAAGGCATCTTCAGCTGCATACCTGCACCTTACACTGTGTGCAGTAAGCCACGCTTGTCAGTTGATTATTTTTTTCTTTCCTTTGTTGTTGGATTTTCTCATCTTACTTTCAAAAACTTTTGTTTTTCTCCATGACAGAACTTAAACCCTCCATGGAATAGGAGATCTAGCCAAACTTAAAAGCAGTTGTTTTAAATGTGCTTGTAAGCATTGCCGGTTCCTTTGTGATTTCTCTGTTCGGTCTTTTGCATAATGTTTTTTGTTTTCTGTTTGCCAGTGTAGTTGGGAAGGAAATGCCTGAGTTAAATCTGAGATAGATTAGTTGGTCATAGCAACTGTTAAAAACAGATTTTTGGCTCCCAATAGGACTTATTGGTGGGTAGCTGTTATCCCAGTAAGTCCCTCAAGAACACCAGCCTGAGAGCAGAAATCTGAGATGTATATGAATGTGGCAGAACATCTTGCAGCTCAGATGCTCATAATCACTGAAGCCTAAAATATTTCACATTCACTATGGAAAGAGAGAATTATTACCGAACCTTCTTATAAACTTGGCAGAAGTCTCTGTAACAACAGAAGATTAATATATATGATAATTTCATAATCTTTCATGGTATGGCTCTTTCCTTGTCTTTTTTCCAAGAAAAATAAATAAATAAATCATGAACACCTTTCAGATTTGAACAAAAAATGTGCCCCCATAATAAGCCCTTGAGGAAAAAATCCAATAAAAGGATGCACATGCATCAGAAATTCATTGAATATTCTTGATTTCCCTTGATTCCTTTAGCTTTTCCTTCAAGCTTTAAACACATAGGGCCAAATTCATCCCCAGTATAAACTGACTTTCTGCTTCAATGAAGTAATGCTGCAGGTGTGTTTGGCCTGTAGTTTTTCAGAGGGAGCTGTGAACACTTGCAGAGGTATTCTGCATATAACCATCACACTATAGTTTATCCTGAGCTAAAGCACAGCATTGTATTTCAGGTTTAAAGGAAAATACAATAAAGTGGAAAATGATGAATATTCCTGAATGGATATTCAATATCATGGGCAAATGGGATAATTATTTATATTTTCTGTTCAGAGATGGCTGGAATTTTAATAAGCAACCAACCTTTGTATTGTGGGTCCCCAAAGTATCCAAGGATAATTCATTAATATTGCTGAGCAAAACGAAGTGGTTTCAGTTCTGGTGTTTGTGCAAAACTTTTCTTTGCCTTCACTTCTTGGGGAGAGGAGGGTTTAAACAATGCCTAAGTTTATAGTTCAAGTGCATCTCACATGTCAAAGCATGAGCTCAAAGACGGGATAATTTAGTCCCCTGAGGTTTTTTTTACCTTGATCACCATACTCTTTAAAGTTCCCACCTCAGTCTTCTCTTCTCTAGACTCAACATGCCAAGTTCTTTCAACCTTTCCTCATAGGTCATGTTGCTTTTGCTCTTATTGCTTTTGTTGCTCTCCTCTGGACTATCACCACTTTGTCCACATCTTTCTTGAAGTGTGGTGCCCACAACTGAACAGAGTACTCCAGATAAGGTCTCACCAGTGCCAAATAGAGCAGAACAATTATCTCCTGGGTCTTACCTAATACATTTCTGTTAATATATCTCAGAATGATATTTGAATTTTTTGCAGCATCACATTATTGGCTGACATTTAGTTTGTGATCCACTTTAACCCCCCCCCCCCATTTCCTGTTCTGCAGTACTACTGCTTAGCCAGTTTGTTCCCCATTTTGTAGTTGTGCATTTGATCTTGCCTTCCTAAGTGTACACCATTGCACTTGTCTTTATTGACTTTCATTTTAATGATTTCAGAACAATTCTCCAATTCCTCAAGATCATTTTTAATTCTAATACTGTCCCCAAAAGTGCTCGCAACCCCTCCTCATTTGGTGTCATCTGCAGATTTTATAAATGTACTCTGTATTCCAAATTCTAGGTTATTAATGAAAATATTGAACAGTACCGGATCCAGGGCAGATCCTTGCAAGACCCTACTAGATACGCCCTCCCAGTTTGACAATGAACCATTGATAACTACATTCTGAGTATCGTTTTTTCACCCAGTTGTGCACCCAGCTTTTACTAATTTCATCAAGACCACATTTCTTGTCTTGCCCATGGTCACACGGGAAGGCTGTGGCAGAGCAAGAAATTGAACCTAGTTCTGCTGAGTCCTGGTCCAGTGCACTCTCAGCTAGATAAGGGTTTCTCAGCCTGTGGGTTTGTGAAATGGAGTAACCAGCATGCGTCAAAGGGTCACAGAGCTGGCTGGGCTCAGATCCCCGCTCTGGGCATTGCGACTTGGTGCACTGGGTCTCAGTGCCACTCAGGTTTGGCCCAAGCCCCTGGGTTGGCCAGGCCAAATTTGAGTGAGTTACACTGTGACCTCATGCACCAGGTAGGAATGCCACTCCCACAAATCTGGCCCAGTTTCCCCTATCTCAGAGAGGCCAGGGCAAACCTAAGCAGCACTGTGACACCAGGGGTCATAACGCTCTGTGCGGGGAGCTGAGCCCAGCCAGCCCCATGGGCCAGGAGCCAGGAAGAAGTGGTTGATGTCACATTCTCTGGTAAGTACTAGCCCCCGACGTCCCTCCCAACCCCCAGCTGAGTGACATCCTTTCCTCATTTTCACTTATACTGCACTTCACCCAGACTTTGATTTTTGAACATCTCGGGTTGGCAATACTGTAATAGTAATAATAAAAATAGCTTGAAAAAAGGTTTTATGCTGTATTGACTGATAACTGAATTTTGTTAGCTAATGACACTGCATTTCTGAAAGTTTTTCAGAAAAGATACTGTTATAAAATTATGCCACCCCATAGAAATTTGGTTTGCTGTGCTCTTTTGTCTCAAAATAACTTAAGCTTATTATATTTCTTATTGCAATTGTAATATTGGTGTATTGCAGTAATCAAATTGTCATGCTAAGTATTTAATGAGCCATTTTGCTTTGTTGTTAACTGCCTGCTTGTTTGCATTGTACTTTATAACTTTGTCATGTCTTCATAAATATGATTTAATACAATAATAACCATTTAAGACAACTGCAGTATCTCAATGCTTTATTCCTTACCATGTTCTTGGAGTTTCAGTGGTTTGCCATTAGTGTTGGACTTACGCTGAATGTAGAAATTGGTACAATTAAAGATTGGGGGTTTTTTGTTTTTGTATTTTTATTCCTGTAAGAATTTAATCTGAAATATGGGGCATTTAATAGACTAGATGCTCAGGTACTGTGATGATGGGCAGCAGTATACAAAATAATAATATATACAAAAATATACTAATATACAAAAATCTAATTTAACTTTAAAATACAATTGTAAACATGTAAGCCAAGTTTTTTTTAAAAAATAGATGTATTCATTTAGGCAGATGTGTTCCTGATTTTCAAAAGTGCTAAGTGATAGCACTGGCCAGAAAACAACAAAAATTTCACTTTGTGGGAAAAAAATGATTTTTTTGACATTTCTTTTTGTTCCAAAGAGGAATCGAAATAAGACCTTGGCAATTTTTCTTACAACAAAACAAAAACGAAAAAATCCAACAGTGAGTCAGCAGAGAGCATATACCATAGCCAATAGGTTAGGGCATTTATGTGAGGTATAGAAGACCCTCGTTCTTAATAAAGCAATGCAGGGAGTTAAACCAGGTTCTTCCACATCCCATGTGCATTCCTTAATCACAAGGATATTGGCTACTCCAGAGTGCTGCTGCCTCCTTTCCTCTGTCTGTCAAAACTGATATTTTCCGTGAAAAGATTTGGTTTTGTTGAAAACATTCCCAAGAAGCCATACTAAATATCCAGCAGTACAGCTGACCAAACAACAGCTTTTCCAGTTCACTGGCAAATATTGGGATTTGTGTTGGACCAAACCGAAAATTGTTGGAGAGTTTTGGTGAATTGAAAGCCACACACACACGCACCCACCCACCCACCAACATTTCAGGTCAAATGAACTGTTTTGTTTCTACAAAACTGAAATGTGCCACTTCAATTTTGACCATTTTCAAATGTTTTTGAATATTAAAAATCCAATTAAAATACATTTTGAAGCAAAAAATAATTTCAAACTGAAAAATTGAAATATTCCATTTCAAAAATATCAAAACAAAACAGTTTGATTTTCCCCCCACAGTTTTCTTGGTTTTTGTATTTGTCCAAATGAACAATTCAGCAAAATCAATGGGAAGTTGCAAATGTTTCAGTGTTGCAGAATGTGTACTTTTTGCTGAAAAATTTTCAGCCAAAAAATTGCACCCAGCTCTGCCCAACAGCTGTCATTTACTTTGGGTCCTCAGAACTCTTAAAAATCAGGCAGGAGGCTAAGAGCTTGTCTATGAATAAAATGTTTACCAATTACACTGTTATAGTTAATAATGGTACCACTCTGTTAAACCTCTAGTGTGGACAAAGATGTTTATACCAGTGAAGTGTTTATACCACTATAGCTTATTCCCATAAAAGAACAGGAGTGATAAAAATAAGGAACCTTGTGACATTCCTGTTGCATTTGGAATTTGTTTTTGTAATATTCCTGAATAAAACTCTCTCTCTCTCACACACACACACACACACACACACACACATTTATGCACATATGCACACATACCTTACTTCTGTGTCAAGTCTGAAGGAGGAAAATTCCTTTAATGGTGCTAATAAAAATTAGCCTTCACTTTGTTCCAAACTACAGACTTTGATGGTTATGTTGCGTTGGAAGTTCACATACATAAACTCCTTCAGTCTGTGACCACCATAAAGCATTCATTCAACCTCCTTCTTCCCTTCCTTCGTCCCCCTACTATACACAATATTATTGCTAAAGGTGATTGGGAAATTAAAGGGGTAAGGGAAGGGGAATCTGCAAAAAAAATTTGACAAAAAGAAAATTATTTTCTTTTGAAACTTTCATTGGAAAACTTAAATCTTTTGGTGACAAACCAAATGCTGAAAAACTGAAAATTTTTGGCTTAAAACTGCAGAAAACAAACAAAAATTGAGACATTTTCTGCACTATTTTTCATTTAATCAAAAAACCTATTCTTCCACCGAAAACATATAGAGGGAATATTTTCAACCATCTCTATCCATTGAAGAGCCCAGAAGGTTTACAGGCTTCTACCTGGCCTGTGAGTCAGATTTTCACAGTCATGTTGTGGAATGGAGAGATTCTGTCTCGGATGCTATTTCATTTTGCTTGTTCTAACAGTACCCAGCTATTTTCTGATGATAAACTTTGCCGTTGCTTCACCTGAACATTTATAAAGACTTAAGTGAATGTGCTCACTCATCTAGTGTAATCGGTTGTATCTCATTTATTATGCTCATTGTGTCTGTCTGAATTCCAGCCAGATATTCAGTTTAGCAAAACGTTCTTCTTCCCTTAGAAATTAATCTTCCTGTAGTTCCTCCCCTTTTTCATGCTCAGTGTCGATTCTTTCCCCAACTCCTGAATCTACTGAATCAATAACTTAAATGGTTTCCTTTGTTATTTATAAATGTTTTTGATGTTAAGTAAGAATTAAGTAAGGCATAAAGGTGATCCAATGACTGGAAGCTGAAGCAGACAAATTCAGACTGGAAATAAGGTGCAACTTGTTAACAGGGAAGGTAACTAGCCTGTGGAATAAAACTACTTTGAGATGTGGTGGATTCTCTATAACTTGTAGTCTTTAAATCAAGACTGGATTATGTCTAAAATATGCTATAGCTCAAACAGAAGTGATAAGCTTGATGCAGGAATTATTGGGTGAGGTTTTATGGTCTGGTTTATACTGGAAGGCAGACTAGATAATCATATTGGTCATTCTAGCCTTAAAAGCTATGAATTTTCCTCCTGCCCGGTTAGTATCTGCAGGAACTGTAAGTATAATATATTCAACTGTGGTCAGCATAGTGTTACAGATGTTAATTAATAAATGTCTTTAACTATTTTAGGCAAGAGATTAATAGTGTGCCTTTAAGAAAGGGCTGCCTAATGGAACTGACAATCAAAAGTATAACTTTGGATTGTCTAAAAACCCCTAAAGATGATCTCTAGTACGTGGAGTGGATATTCTTGGTCTCCACAGTAAGAGCAAGATTTCAATAATGGTTTCTTTGTTGCAACAGAAGTGGTGTGAAATCTGTATCACTTTTCATAATATGCTAAAGCCCAAATATGCAATCACTCAAATACTTTTTCACAAACATGTTTTACTATCATAAACTCAAGGAGCTCAATCTATTTAGCTTAATAAAGAGAAGGCTAAGTGGTGACTTGATTACAGTCTATAAGTACCTAGATGGGGAACAAATATTTAATAATGGACTCTTCAGTCTACAAGAGAAAGGTGTAACTCAATCTAATGGCTGGAAGTTGAAGCTCCACAAATTCAGACTGGAACTAAGGTGGAATTTTTAACACTGAAAGTAATTGACCATTGAAACAATTTACCAATGGTTGTGTTGCATTCTCCATCACTAATTTTAAATAAAGATTGGATGTTTTTCTAAAAGCTATGCTCTAGGAATTATTTTGGGGAAGTTCTATGGCCTGTGATATACAGCAGGTCAGACTGAGTGATCATATTGGTTCCCTCTGGTCTTAGAATCCATGACTTTAGGAATACTGTGTATCTGTGGGTGGAGACTGGAGTGATGTTTTTATACAGTATGTAGTGTAAGAATTCTTGTGAGGTTATCAAAGATTTATGACAATGGACTGCAAAAGCGCCATTTCATTTGGTGGAACAAAATCAGTGTGTTACCATTACTGTGCAATGTCATTAAATGTATACATATTGTTCCCACTGTGATATGTCACTGTTCTATATAACTGATATACTGTTCCCAGTAGTAGTTATATATTATATGTTAACAAAGCAATAAAAAATTAAACTGCTAGCAGCCTAGCAAACAAACCATAATAACAGAGAAAGGGAGATTGTCAACCCATAAATGGAGTGAACAAAATTGGTTTAAGTAATGAAATATTATGAAGCTAGAACTAATATTAATACCTCTTCCCAAACGTATTCCACACATGGACAGAAAACATTGCACTTAGATCTATTAATTAAACAATGAAACCACACAGGATTTGCTTGTAAAAAAACACATTGATTTATTCTCTTTCTAGAATAATTGTGTCATGGGATGGAAACTGCATCTATTGCTCCTCTTGCTGAGAGGCCTGTTCAGTTTCTCTGGTTAAGACACCAGAATATTATGTCGTTATGACTATCACAAGGACTTGTTGCTAGCAGTTGCATCAGATCATCATTATAAATAGTACTTGGTTTGTATGAAAGTCTCTTCAGTGTCAGCTTCATCCTGATGTCCTTGGTCTTATGTCACCAGGTGATGCAACTTCTCTTTAGGCTTTGCAGAAGTGTGCCACTTGATTCCCAGCCTGCACTTTGCTTTCCAGTAGGAAGGACACCAAACAGGAGTGGATATTCATTCTCCATCCCACCACGAAATCTTCCACAAAACGTTGTTATGCAGCATGTAAGACAGTTCTTGGTTCATAATCAGTTCTGGAGGTGGTGAGGAGAAGTATTACCAAAGGGATGTTAGCACTAAGCAAAGATCCTCTTTGTAGAGTTCAGCCCAAGTAATAGGTCTGGCCCTAGGAATCTCCACTGGGATAGGGGGAGGAAAAATGCTCTCTCTCTCACCCCAGCAGTCATAGAACATCAATAGATATATTCCTCAACCACTATACCAGCTTCAGGGCAAGAGTAGCATCTTCATGACTTCCAACCCTGCTTCAAAAGGGTCAATAGTTAAAGGAGCTGTGCCGTGGCAAATTTACCATCCCCGCCTCCAGGGAGCCTCCAGGGAGTTAGATTCCATGGTATATACAAGGAACACATATCCTGCCTAGTCTCACAAAACCCTGCATCCCACACATATCATCCATATAATGGAATGGTAATCCATGCCCACTCAGTCTGGCATTCTACTTAGACATCTGTTGGAGAAGCAATACTGCAAAACACAAAATGTCCAGTAAGCTCTTGGAATGTGCCGGGGACAACTTTGTCTTTTAGAAATTGGAGGACGCAACAAAGGAGACAACCATTTTAGACTTGATTCTGACTAATGGGAGGGCGGGGGGAGGGGTGAATTGGCTTCAAATGTGAAGATGGAAGGCAATTTGGGTAAAAGTGATCATGAAAAGATAGATTTCATGATTCTAAGGAAGGAAGGAGTGAAAGCAGCAGAATAAAGACACTGCACTTAAAAAAGCAGATTTAACAAAGTCAGAG
Organism: Dermochelys coriacea; assembly: GCF_009764565.3. Lineage (NCBI taxonomy): Eukaryota > Metazoa > Chordata > Testudines > Dermochelyidae > Dermochelys > Dermochelys coriacea. The sequence continues at coordinate 333,808,767 of NC_050068.2, forward strand.
AACTGGTAGGAAAGGTTGCATTGGAAGAGAATCTGAGGGGAAAAAGGCATTCAGGAGTGCTGACAGTTTCTCAAAGAGACAATATTCAAAGGAACAACTGTAAACTATCCTGCTGCAAAGGAAAGATAAAAAGAGGCCAATATGGCTGTCAGAAGCTCCTTAATAAGCTGAAAATCAAAATGGAATCCTACAAAAAGTGGAAACATGGATCACTGCTATGGATGACTACAAAAGAACAGCACAGGCATGTAGGGATAAAATCAGAAAGACTAAGGCACAAAGTGTGTTATATCTAGCAAGAGATAAGAGTCAGTAAGAAGAGGTTCAATAAATACTTAGGAGCAAGAGAAAGATGACGGACAGTGTAGTCTCTCTATTTAAGGGGGGAAGTAGAACAAATAAAATGACATCAAGAATGTTGAGGTGTTGAATGCATATTTTTCTTCGTTCTTCATTAAAAAAGTAAATTGTGAACATATACTTAAAATTAATATTAACAACAAGGGGCAAAGAATGCAAGCCAAAATAGGGAAAGAACAAGTTAAAGAACAGTTAAAGACTGTTGTGGACAAATTGGAGAGTCCAAAGGAGAGCAACAAAAATAATAGGTTTAGAAAACCTGTCCTATGAGGAAAGATTTAAAAACCTGAGCTTGTTTAGTCTGGAGAAAAGAAGACTGAGATGGGACCTGATAACAGTCTTCAAATATATTAAGGCTGTTATTCAGATATTCAAGATGGCAGAGCATGATGAAATTCACCCTAACATACTTAAAAAACTAGCTGATGCAATCCCAGAATTTTTATTGATGATCTTTGAGAACACTTCAAAGATCATCAAGTCCCAGAGGACTGAAGAATGGAAAACATAGTACCTGTGTTTAAAAAGGAAACGAAGAGGACCCAGTGAATTATAGACCAATCAACCTAACTTTGATAACTGGAAAGATACCGAAACAATCAATTTGTAAGCAGCTTGTGGATAACAAAGGTACAAGCAATAGCCAACATGGATTTATCAAGAACAGATCATGACAAGCTAACCTAATTTCCTTCTTCGACAGGGTTACTGGTCTACTGGTTGGGGGGAAACTGTAGACATGATATATCTTAATTTTAATAAGGCTTTTGACACAGTTCCACATGATATTCTCATAAATAAATGAGGGACATGTGGTCTAGATGAAATTACTATAAAATGGGTGCACAACTGGTTGGAAGAGTATATTGAAAGAGTCGTTATCAATCATTAGCTGTCAAACTGAGAACACATATCTAGTGAGGCCCCACAGGCTTCAGTCCTGAGTTTGAAACCATTCAATATTTTCACTCATTACATGATAATTGAGGAGAGAATGTGCTTATAAAATTTGCAGCTGACACAAAATTGGGAGGGTTACAAGCACTTTGGAGGACAGAATTACACTTCAAAATGACCTTGATGAATTGAATAAAGACAGGTGGAAAGTACTACATGTAGGAAGGAAAAATCAAATGCACATATACAAAAAAGGCTAATATAATTTTGGGGTGTATTAACGACAGTGTCATATGTAAAATACATGAGGTAATTATCCCACTCTATCTGGCACTGATGAAGCCTCAGCTGGAGGACTGTCTCCAGTTCTAGGTGCCAAACTTTAAGACTGTTGTGGACAAATTGGAGAGTCCAAAGGAGAGCAACAAAAATAATAGGTTTAGAAAACCTGTCCTGTGAGGAAAGATTTAAAAACCTGAGCTTGTTTAGTCTGGAGAAAAGAAGACTGAGATGGGACCTGATAACAGTCTTCAAATATATTAAGGCTGTTATAAAGAGGGTGGTAATCAATTGTCCTCTATGTAAACTAAATGTAGGATAAGACCATGGGTGAAAGTAACTTAAAGGACTTACCGGTATGCCGGAGTCCTGAGTGGGGGAGTGGCCTCAACTGGAAGAGGCGTGGCCTCAGCCGGAAGAGTCAGAGCCTTTAAATCACCTACGGGGCTCCCAACTGCAGAGGCGGCTGGGAGCCCTGGAGCAATTTAAAGGGCCCGGGGCTCCAGCCACTGCTACTGCAGCAGAGCTTCGGGCCCTTTAAAGTGCCATCTGAGCCCCCCTGCCTGAGCCCCGGGGCAGCGTCGGCGGGGCTACAGCGGTGATTTAAAGGACCCAAGGCTCCGTGCAGCAGCCACCAGGGGCTCGGGAGGCAATTTAAAGGGCCTGGGGTTAGGCCGCTGCAGCCTGGGGAAGCCAGCCTGGGGAAGCTAGTCCGGTCCAGCAGAGCATACTTTCACCTCTGGATAAGACGTAATGAGCTTAATGTGCAGCAGGGCAGATTTTTAGTTAGGAAAAATAAGGATGGTAAAGCACAGGAATAGGCTTCCCAGGGAAGTTGTGCAATCCCCGTCACTGGCGGTTGTTAAGTACAGATGAGACAAAAACCTGCCTGGGATTGTCTAGGTGTACATGGTCCACCTTAATGCAGGGGGGCTTGACTAGATGACTTCACAAAGTCCCATTTCTCTGTTTCAGTGATTCGCCAGCTGTGGCTAAGAGACCAGGGCCTTTTTAACTAAGGTTTTTTAGCTCATGTTTTAAGAGTCAGGGGTCACAGGTTCAGTCCCTCCTGCCACTGACCGGGGCATGGCTAAAAGGGGAGAAGGCAGGAAATGCTCTTGAGTGCTGTGTCACCCAGTCATATTTAAAGTTTAATTTTAGTTAGCAGGAAGTATCTGGAACAAAGAAAGTGAGAAACTTTCCACAATTCAAAGCATTTCTTACCTGCCTATCTATCTAATTTTCAGAATGCTCATTACTTTAGTATTGTTGATACTTGGCCTGAGCAGTTAGTCAATATCCAGAGCCTTGCTAGGCTGTTTCCATTAGGAGGAGAAATTGATGAGATGAGTTGGTATTTGTTTATTGCAATCCTGCATATTTGCAAAGGATTCACACAAAGTCCTGTTTTCCTGGATACAGCTGGAACAAGGCAATTTCTTTGTTCAGAGATCCAAGTCTGCCTTCTCAATGAGTTCTTTGCCTCAAAGAAATATCTCTCTTGGCTTCCTCCCATGGCTACACTCACACTACATCTCTGCTAACTTTCTATGCTGGCACCCAGATGGATACATGCAGCTGTCAACCAAGCAATGCCCCAGCCCCTGCGTGTGCAATCAATCTCCAAGGAAACACATTGGGCCACATGACTCAGCATCTACTCAGGCTTTGCCAGGCTGGCTCATGCCTTGGGCAGTGGCTTCTATTGTTTGAACTATCACTGAACAAAGATGCATTTAACTGCCCCTTCAGTTTAGCCTGAATGGGAAGTAGCTAGCACACTCATCTTCTTTAAATAGAGCTGTGATTACACATAGCTCAAAAGACAACTTGATTGCAGCCAACAGTGCCTGTCAGCATAACCATATCCATGGCCTCAGTCCTGCAAACACTTATCCACATGCTTACCTTTATACACAAGTAGTCCCATTGATTGAAATCAGTGGAACTACTCACATGTATAAAGTTAAGCATACATAAATGCCGGCAGTATCTTGTCTTACTGTAGGACCCTTGTCTCTGCTAACAGTCCCCACTCCAAAGTTGCCCTCCTATAGGGAACTTTTATTTCTCCCAACCTGCTTTCCTGACCCTGTGCCTTTAAATTTGACAGAGCCAAGTAGGCCCAACTGTAAAATGGCCATTTGGCAATGGTATATGTGCCTCTCTTCCAGCTGGTAGATATTCTTACTCCTATGTTCCCCTTTCACTATTCCTGAGAATGGTTTATAGAGTTTAGCTCAGCTCAATCCTGCTGTCTGTATGTCAAAAGGGGATCCTGACCGCATTGGATATTCACTCCCTGTCTGGATGTTTAGCTGTAGAAAGGCTATTGCTTGTTAATTGGATATGAACAAGGTCTTTTCTCCAATTCATTCTGTTCCAGGCACAATTTCAGAGTTATCTGTTTCCATAATGCTTTTAGCAAGTTCTACAATTGAAGCCCTCAAGGTAATGAGAAGCTGGGATATGAAATTATTTCACGGATTACCGTCATTCTCTTTTGGTGAGGCAAGATAGGCTTAGTAAGGAGTAGCCATACAGTGCCATCTAACGGTGAAAGGTGGCAGTGCATAAACAAAGATGACAGCAACAAAAGTCTTTCTGAGGAAAGCCCTAATGATTATGATTCCTAGCAAATAAATCACAAGAAAAGACTACTATGGTTCTGAAGTGGAAGTAATGAAATTACATTGACTCACTAAGAAATTAAATAAGAACAGATTGCAGGCAAGAAGGGGATGTTTATGGACACAGTGGGTATGTCTACACAACAAAATCTGTGTGTGGGCTAGTGTGAATCCAGCTAGTGCAGGCAGAGACGACTGCAGGGCAGGCTTCAGCAAAAACTGGCAAGCCAGGAAAGTACCCCAAATCTGTGCCAGGCTTGGATTACCTCCGCTGAAGCATGCACTGAGCAGTTAGTGCAGGTAACAATAGCAGCAATCCGGATTCAAGTTAGTTTGAGTAGGCTAGCCATGCACACAGCTTTTGCTGTGTGACCATACCCCAACATACTAGAAGGTTGCACACTTCATTGCTTCTGTAGGGTGAGCTTTTTGTACATACCAGAGGTTCCTTGCATTCCTCCATTCTCCCCCACAAACTCCCTGTGGGGTCCCTCTCTTATTCCTCACTATTTCAGGCACACATATAAATAGATAAGCTTGTATCATTTATAATTTAAATTATTTATTTTCTTTCTGCCTGGGAGAGAAGTCATTCAGGGTGTCAGCATTTTAAAATCCATCTGGATGATGGGCAGAGCTCAATGGTGGTCACTGTTATGCTGAACTGATTCTTTGATCTACAGGCAATTACAGACCTGGTTGCAGCTGATGGATATGCTTTACCAGATGCCAGGGTGTGTCCCCCATTTCCTCCTTCTATTTTTCTGATTTTCACCAAAATCAAGCATGTAGGATCTATATTAAAAAAAAACAGAGCTAATTTATTTGCAGTTACAATACACAATCGCTGATGTAACTGTAATATCGATTGCTATTAGTTTATCCACATGAGATAACGGCTTGTGCTTCCCATGGATTTTAAAACATTAATACATTTTACACTGGAACCTTGCTAATTTGCACACCCCAATATTTGCATGCCATAAAGTGTGGTCTCACCCCACTTCTCAGCAAAGCTTTAGTAGCAGAAGGCTGTAGTGGGTCTCATACTGCTAAAGATTTGTTACTTTCAAAAATATACTATAGAGGATTCTTTAATATACTATATGTATCATCAAATAAGTGAAGTGCATTTTGTGATGCATTATCCTCCTTAAAGGGAAATAATAAATAATGAAAAAGACAGTTCACTGATGCAGTGTGATCTGGATCTTTTGGTAAGTTGGGTGCAAGCAAAGAAGATTCATACAGCCAAATGGAAGGTCATACGTATAGGAACAAAGAATGTAGGCCAAACTTACAGGATGGGGGACTCTATCTTGGGAACCAGTGACTGTTTAAAAGGACTAGAGGGTTATGGTAGGTAATCTGATGAACATGAGCTTCCAATGAGATGCTACAGCCAAAAGGCTAATGATATCCTTGGATGTAAAAACAGGGGAACATTGAATAAGAATAAAAAGGTTATATTACCTCTGTATTTGGCACTGGTGTGTCCACTGCTGGAATAATGTGTCCAGTTCTGGTGTCCACAATTCAAATTGGAGAGGGTTCAGAGAAGAGTCACAAGAATGATTAAATGATTAGAAAAGAGGCCTTACAGTGATAGACTCAAGGAGTTCAATCTATTTAGCTGAACAAAGAGAAAGTTAAGGGGTGATTTGATCACAGTCTATAAGTGCTCTTCAATTTATCAGACAAGGGTATAACAAGAGGCAGCGGGTTTAAAACAAACAAATGGAAGTATTTTTTCAACACAGCGCACAGTTAACCTGTGGAACTCCTTGCCAGAGGATGTTATGAAGGCTAAGACAATACAGAGTTCAAAAAAGAACTAGATAAATTCATGGAGGATAGGTCCATCAATGGCTATTAGCCAGGATGAGCAGAGACAGTGTCCTTAGCCTTTGTTTGCCAAAAGCTGGGAATGGGCGACAGGGGATGGATCACTTGATGATTACCTGTTCTGTTCATTCCCTGTGGGGCACCTGGCAATGGGCACTGTTAGAAGACAGGACACTGGGCTAGATGGTCCTTTGGTCTGACCTAGTATGGCCGTTCTTATGTTCTTATGAGCAAATGGCTGGAAATTGAAGCTAGCCAAATTCAGACTAAAAATAAGGTGCAAGCTTTTAACAGGGTGGGTAATTAATCATTGGAAAAATTTACCAAGGGTTGAGGTGGATTCTTTATAACTATTAATTTTTAACTCAAGATTGGATGTTTTTTCTAAGACTACACCTGCACTATACACCACCAGTGACGGCATTTACTGTTTGTGTAACTATGCTCCATAGCAAAATGCAGGCTGTGTCCCCCCTGTGGTGTATAGCTACACGTGTTAGTGAAATGCTCTGGTAGAAGGGACGCAGCAGGGAAAGGCTTAGCAGAGCCTTTCCCTGCTGCCGGAGTCTTTCTCTGTGGCGGGGACATGCTCCAGCCGTGGGGAGCTGACTTAGTTTTTCCAAACTGCTGGTGCCTTCTGAGCTGCTGGAGACTTTCACTGCAGCAGGGCAAAGCTCCAGCAACAGGACTCTACGCAGCTAAAAATAGATAGGGATGCATGGCATGGGCCAGTAGAAAGTTGTGTAGGGTGTGTACTCAGGTTCACACCCACATCTTTCAAGTGTGTCTTTACTCTCCTAAACCACGTCTCACTGTCTACACCACTATTTGTACCCAGGCAAGGGGGATACACATGTATGCATGGTGTACGCCGCCGAAAGAACCGGGCAGTGTATGCTCTAGTTCAAACAGGAATTAATTCAGAGACGTCGTATGGCCTATACTATACAGGAGGTTAGAATAGATGATAACAATAGTCCATTCTAGCTTAATAATCAATAAATCTTAATCCATGTGCCCATTTGTGAATTAACACAGTTCAGTAGTTTGCAATGGGGTTGCTAGACACTTATAAGTGTAATTTAACAAGATTTTATTGTAAATTTCTTTTCTGAAAATTGCCTTTCTGGACCAGGTACTATGTATAAATGCATTCTCCTTGGATCTGATCTAGCAAAGCAATTAAGCACATGGTTAGTGTGCCTAACTCAGTCAAACACATGGTTAACTTTAAAGTGGGACTTAAATATACACTTGAGTGCTTCGCTTAATGTATCCAATCCAATCTTACCCAATTTTCTTCCCTAAGATTTGCACCATGAAACAAGAGTAGTTCACATTCTGCATTGTTTTCTGTGTAGTTTATGTTGAATGTGTTGTTCATAAAACAGCCACTAGATTTCATGTTAACTGAACTGTTTACTCTGAATCAGGTGTTCCACAAAGAGAATCCTCAGTTTGATCTCGGAACTGGGCAGCTGTAACACCTGTTTTATTGGGAGGCACTCAGGGAAGACCCACAAAGGGGTTTAAGCATCACAACACTCAGTGCTGCAGTGCCTAACTTTTAAGGGTATGTCTACAGAGCAATTAGACACCTGTGGCTGGCCCATGCCAGCTGATTAGGGCTTATGGGGCTCGCCTCAGGCTGAGGGGCTGTTTCATTGCTATGCAGACATCTGGGCACAGCTGGAGCTTGGGTTCTAGGACTCTGCCCAAGCCTGGAAGTCTATACTGCAATGAAACAGCCCCACAGCCTGAGTCAGCTGGCATGGGCCAGCTGTGAGCTTTTCTTTGTCCTGCCACCAAATGGCATACAATGCCATGAGTTAGGCTTCCTACGTAATGCATGGGGAGAATTGGGCACCTGAAAAGGATCCTCAAAAAGAATCCAGTAAGATGAACCAGCTAGCCAGTAGGAAATGCCAAAGAGTTTAGACCCCACCCCTTTCAGGGAGTTAGGTAACTAACTCTGGCTGGAGGGAGGCACCTCCCTCCCATCAGGATTCACAGCCATGGACCCTCTTCCTGGAGTTAGGTGCCTAAGCATGGTCAGCTCATTCTCACAGGGGGATGGGGGGGAGAGGAATGCTTGTTTCAGAGCAGTGATTTGATCGCAAGCCTCTCACCATCATTTGACTAGCCTAATCACCAGGCTAGAGAGAATGCTGGGTTTGGACTTTCTCAATCTCTGCTTCTGAAGCCATTCCACTTTGTATAAAATACATATTTATTGGGCCAGTGAGAGAGAATGACCCAGAGAATCCCCATGGTTAGAGCACTCACCTGGAACATGGGAGACCGGCTCCAAATTAGGAAGGGGGGCCTGGAACTTGGTTTTCCTGCATTGCAGGTGAGCACTTGAACCACTGTGCTGTTAAATATGCAGGTACCCATTCTCCTCCCAGCTGTTCTTTGTGCAGATAAGACAGGATCTGTGTGCAGGTCCCTAATAAGGCTCAGTAGGAGAGAGGTGCAGGTCTGTGAAGCCTGCTGGGACTTGCCTGTGAATGAAATGGTGTCTTTATTGGGGGAAACCTAGGGCCTTCAGGCAGCTCCAGAGTTATGTGGTAGCTGAGTGGGGGTTGTGAGGATCTCAGTGGTGCCAAAATGTTGAGCCTGAAGTGGAAGTTAGGTGCTGGAGTCCCTTTGTGGATCTAGCCCTCAGATATGGTAGTGAGGAAGATTGTATAATTACTTAGATAGTCATTAGTTTGCTATGGCTAAATAATTTAATTAAACATGAGATATTCTCATAACAGAAAAGCTTATGGGTGATCTGAGACAGAGGGAGAGTAGTTTCCCATCAGGCTACCATGTCTAGACTGTGGAAAAGATAAGACAAAAGCAGCAGAGGCCTAAAATACAGAGATTTTATTTGACTGTAAAACACTGTTCTGCTAATATATGGAACTGATAGCTGTTAAACTTTGCTCCTGTGTCAGCTTCTAATCCAACAATATTTACAGGGCAGTAATGCTATTTAAATGGAATAATGATTTTCTCCCTTCAAGGTCTGAAAAATGTAATCAAGCTGTTTAAAAAGAACACTTTAAAAATTTCATATGTTAGCATAAAATTGGTTTCATATTGAAACACCCACAATTCCCACTCAAATAAAATGAGACATACCAGTGCCCGGCACCTCTGGAAATCTGGTTATTTATTCTGGTGCATAAATGTTGGGGACACCGGGCATGGCCACTAGGTAACTCAAGGGGATGGAAGACCACAAGTGTCGATGAAGCCCCCTCGCTCTAGGCCCAGATGGCCCCCCCTTCCCTTTTCTGCCTGGAGACACTCACAGCGGTCACGCTGAGAAGTTTGCAACAGTGTATTGCAGGCGCAGACTGGCTGGAGCAAGATTAGGTCAAGCAGGACAGGAATGTTAGATAATGCTGAACAAACAACTCCATATATGGGGGAATAGATGATAAGAGGAAAAAGGGGAACTGGCTGGTATACCGGATTGGCTATATGATACTCAGGGCAGCTTGCTATTGGATAAGTATGCTAAAGAATGAATGTATAAAATATGTGTAACTGCTTGCACTGGTGTGCAGGATTTGAGATTGTTGTCTCCCTGTACTGCTTGAAGCTTCAAATAAACTTTTCTACTTCTCCACCCTGATGTAATTATTGGGCGATGCACACCGGGCAATGAATCCAGCTGTTGCTTGCCTCGGGCTTTTGTGCCAGCAACAGTTTTTGGTGTCCCTGGGTGGGCGAGAGGCTACAACACAAGCCTTGCCCGGATCCCTTGTGGGGACCGGCGGGTGAGGACTCCGACTGACGCCCAGTGCACACCGGTGTGATTCCCGGGGGCCTCGGAGGGGCATAGCCCAACCAGCCCCATAGGGCACAACGGTGCAACGCGCCTGATAAGTGGAGAAGTGCCGCGGGCGATGGTGGGGAACCGGTCCTTCAGATACGGTAGGAACCTTTTGAAATCCGGATTGTCTGCTCTGTTTTGAACCTGGGGATGCCCAGAGTTACCCTGTAGGCATGGGACAGGGACAGAGCTCGGGAGGGAGGGCACAGTGTACGCCCCTAGAGTGTAACCTAGCAAATTGGAAGATATTTGGATCGGATCCAATGACTAAGAATAAATTAAAACGATACTGTACAGTTGACTGGCCTCAATATCAACTAGAGGACCAGGAGCGGTGGCGACCAGGAGGGTCAATTAATTACAATACATGCCTCCAGTTACTTTTGTTCTATCAGCGAACGGGGAAATGGAATGAACATCTGTATGCGCACTTGTTTTTGGCTTTGTGTAATCGATCAGATGTCTTACAGCGATGTAATTTGACACCAACTGGTTTGGTTGTGGCTAATGTTAGTCCCCAGACCCCCCACCCCAACTGCGATGGCAGGTCTGGTGTCCCCTTCGGCCCCCATGCTCCCACCTGATAGGGCCCCTACAGTGGGCTTATATCCTTTACTTACTGAAACTAAAATCTCCCGTACTGGCACAGGTGAGCGTCCGGCCACGACTATGCAGGTCTATACCCGTGTGCTCTTTAACCCTATGAATTTGGCTGCTTTCAAAGTACAGGCAGGGGAGTTTTCCACCAACCCGAGTAGATTTATTTCAGTTTTTGAGGGCTGCCTTAGCAGCTATAAGCTGGATTGGGACAATTGCAACGTCCTCCTGCACACCTTATTGTCTGAGGTCAAACGACAACAGGTCGTGTCCAAGGCAAGGAAGGAGGCACAGAGACGGTACAACTAGGATTGTAATAATGTCCCTGACCTGGATAAGCAGGTCCCCCGAGTAGACCCCAGGTGGAACCCAAATGATCCTGTGGGTATGACCCTGCTTACCACCTATAAGCAGTTGCTTTTGCATGGACTCTGTCACTCGGCTGATAATAATAATTGGGCAAAACCGTATGAGGTAATGCAGGATCTAAAGAAAAGCCCAGGGGCCTTCCTACAGCGTATTCGGGACACTATTCGACAGAACACCACTGCAGACCCCGATGATCAGGAAACTGAGGCAATCATTAAGGGAATTTTCACGAGCAGAGCAGCCCCTGATATTAAGAAAAAGTTACAGAAAAAAGAGGATCTAATGGGTGTAACCATGGCACAAATCTTAGAGACTGCAAACCGTGCTTATAGTCTAAGGGAGGCAGAAAAGGAGAAAAAGCAAGTTAAAATGATGGTAGCGGCAGTACAGGCCGGCACTACGGGAAGTGGCCAGGGCGGCAGAGGCCGTGGACGTGGACGTCCGGGCCCGCAGGAGAGACGACTGGGTCGCAACCAGTGTGCCTTGTGTAGACAAGAGGGACACTGGAAGAATGAGTGCCCAGACAGGAATGGAAAGGGGGGACCCCCTACGATGGCAATGAAGAAACAGAAATAGGGGTGTCAGGGGGAACGAACCGCCCTGCCCCCAGAACCCCGAGTAAAGATGCGGGTGGGAAGTTCGGAAATAGACTTTTTAGTGGACTCTGGAGCGGCACAAACTGCCGTGAATCGACCCCTTCAGTTGCCGGTAGCAGACTCCCTTACCGTGGGGGTGCCACAGGCAGAGGCACCAAGTGCCCAGTGTTTGCCCCAGCGGATGCGCGTTGGGAAATAGGACTATATCTCACAAGCTGGTCTATCTCCCCGGGTGCCCGACGCCTCTGCTGGGACAGGATCTGCTTTGTCGCCTAGGCGCCACCTTGAAGTTTACTCAAGACGAAATAACCCTTACCCTACCCCCCGAGAATGGATGGATCATGACCCTTACAGTTGAGCCCTCAGCTATGCAAGCTCTAGAATGGAGCCTGTGGGAAGACCGGGTGTACCCTCTAGTGTGGACAGCGGGGGTTCCAGGAAAAGCTACCCATCAAGTCACTGTTAAGGTTCAGCTCCTGCCAGGAAAACGCCCGGTGCGAGTTAAACAGTATCCAATTGTGAGGGAAGCCAGAGAAGGTTTACAGGACACTGTAGATCAGTTCGGAACATATGGAATCCTCCGGGAATGCCAGTCAGCCTGGAACACTCCCATCCTGCCCGTACAAAAACCTGATGGCACGTATCGCTTGGTACAGGATCTGAGGGTGGTTAATTAACGGGTTAAAACTCTGCACCCCCTGGTTCCAAATCCGTATACCTTACTGACTTCTGTAGAAGGCCAGTATACCCATTTTTCAGTCCTTGATTTGAAAGATGCGTTCTTCGCTATTCCCGTAGATACCTCATCCCAAGAAATCTTTTCTTTCGAGTGGAAGGACACAAAAAGGGTTAAAAAGCAACTATGCTGGACAGTATTGGCCCAGGGATTTAAAAATTCCCCCACCCTTTTTGGCCAGGCTTTGGCCAGGAATCTGGAAGAGTGGAACAACGAGGAGGGGGCTCTTCTTCTTCAATATGTAAATGATTTGTTAATTGCTACAGTGGGCCTAACCCCATGCCTCAAAGCCACTGTGGGTCTCCTGAATTTTATTGGCCTCCTGAATTTTATTGGCCTCCGAGAATATCGGGTATCGAGAAGCAAGGCTCAAATTGCCCTCCCGATGGTACAATTCCTGGGGTTCCACATAAGGTAGGGGGAGCGTCAGCTTTCAATGAAAGAAAGGAGGCTGTCTGCCAGGTTTCCGTTCCCATTAATCGTAAATGCTTCAGATCCTTCCTGGGCATGGCGGGGTTCTGTCGGATATGGATCCCGAAATTTGGACTGTGGGCTAGACCCCTGTATGATTGTGTAAAAGGAGCAGATCATGACCCCTTCTATTGGACCCCAGAGGCTGACAGGGCATTTAAAATCTTGAAAAGGAAGTTGATGGAAGCTCCAGCTCTGGGCCTCCCGGATCTCACTAAGCCGTTTCAGCTGTATGTACATAAACGAAAGGGGGTGGCCCTAAAAGTGCTCACACAGTTGTTGGGAGCATGGAAACATCCCGTGGCCTATTTCTCTAAGCAGCTGGACCAAGTGGCAAAGGAATGGCCAGCGTGCCTGCGGGCAGTTACAGCCACAGCTCTGACGCTGGCTGAAGCTGAAAAACTAACTTTGGGAGGAACAATACAAATATATTTTTCCCTCATATGGTCCGAGCCTTATTGGATGCAAAGGGAGGCCTTTGGCTCACCCCCCCAGGCTCAAATGGCTAAGTACCAGGCTAAACTTCTAAAAAACTCTAAAGTCACCTTATAGTCTTGCCCCTCCCTTAACCCTACCACCCTCTGACCAAAGACTCAGAAACAAAAACATAATTGTTTAAAGATCATAGATGCCCAATACTCTAGCCGTCCGGATTTAAAAGATATACCCCTCCTAAATGCAAATCATGAGTGGTATACTGATGGTAGCAGCACTGTGATAAATGGACAGCTATGCTGTCGTAACCCTCCATGACACTGTGAAAGCCAAGGGTTTGCCCACTGGAACCTCTGCCCAGCTGGCTAAACTAGTCGCCCTGACCTGTGCACTTGAACTGTCAAAAGAAAAGCGCGTCAATGTTTTTACCAATTCAAAATATGCCTTTGAAGTGCCACATGCTCATGCTGGCTTATGGAAGCAAAGGGAAATGCTGACAGCTCAAGGATCCCCAGTCAAGTACGGGCCCCAAATCCTCCGGCTCCTAAAAGCCGTACAACTCCCCTTGGAAGTGGCAGTGGTACACTGTAAAGCCCATCAAAGGAAAAATCAAAATGTGGCCAGACGTAACGCCCCGGCAAATAAAGAGGCTAAGCATGCTGCCACCCTAATATCCCCTCAGACTAAAAATGCCCATATGCATGCCCTTATCCCATCCATGGAAAAGCTTCCGACCCCCCAGTACTCTGGAAAGGAGAGACAGCTAACCGACAAACTCGGTCTCCAGGAAAAGGAGGAATGGCTCCATTCCCCGGAAGGGAAGGTCCTTCTACTGACGGACCTGATCCAGCCAGTGTTACAAAAATTACATCAAACCACTCATGCTGGCAGGAAAGCACTTATCCAACTGATGGAAAAATACTTTATAACTTCTGGACTCTGACCCCTGGCTACTCAGGTACAGGCGGACTGCTTAGTCCGCCAAAAAAATAACCCCCGACCAGGACATCCAGGGCCACCCGCTGCTCTGAAACCCACTCCAGGCCCCGGACAGGTGTGGCAAATAAATTTTACTGAGTTTCCTCGGACCTAAGGGTACAAATATCTCCTTGTCTTAGTGAATCGATTCAGCGAATGGCCAGAAGCCTTCCCATGCTGCAATTGCACTGCCAGGATGGTGGCCCTTAAGTTTGTTAAGCAGGTCATTCCTCGCTTCGGACTTCCCCAGTGGATGGAATCTAACAACGGAACACACTTCACATCAAAAATCGTCCAAAGCATCTCGAATGCCTTGCAAATTCCCTGAAAACTCCATACGCCCTAGAAACCACAAGCCAGCGGCATAGTAAAGCGTACCAATCAAACCCTTAAACAACATCTTTTAAAAGTGTGCCAAGAAGCCTCTCTGCAATGGCCTAATGCCTTACCCCTCGTCCTGCTCTGCATCCACACTGTTCCAAAGGGTAGATTAGGGCTTAGTCCCTTTAAAATTATATTTGGAAAGGTATTGCCTATGAATGGCACACCGGTTCTGTCAGGGAAGTGGAAGCTGGGTAATGGTTTTTTGTCTCAGTATATGTGTTCCCTGTTTGCTGTTCTCTTGTCTCTTCACAGGTATATTAAAGGTTCCCAGCCTCTTCCCTTGGACTCTCCCATCCACTCCTTACAGCCCGGCAACTCTGTGCTTGCTCGCACCTGAAAAGACAAGCCTCTCCAAAAAAAGTGAAAAGAACCCTACATCGTCCTGCTGATCTCCCATATGGCAGCAAAGGTCGAGGGACACAAGAACTGGATCCATCACTCGCATCTGAAGGCAGTACCCACCCCTTCATCAGCAGAGCAATGGACCATCCACCCCGTTGACTCCTCATCTAGTAACAATCTCGGGATAAAGTTACTGTTTAAAAAACACAAACAGTGGGCACATTAGCGCCAAAGTGGGCCCACTCAAAAACTGAAAACTTTGGACCAAAAGAACCCCGGTAATAATTAATCGTGTAACCCTGTTATTTTCTATGCTGTTATTTCTAAACTGTGCATATCGGGGACATAATTCCTTTGTTTTACTTGCGCACCATGTTGCTACTTTAACAAACCAAACTAATTGCTGGGTGTGTGCTCTGACTCCACTTTCCCCCAGAACAGGAGTGCCCCTTGTCATGCTGCCGTTAACCCTAGCAGAATTAGCCGCCACCAAAGAGCAGGAAAGTAGAAATCGAACGAACTCACCGTTCTGGGATAAGATCTCTTTGGAGCAAGCTACCTACCAGGATCTGGAGTATTCAGTTGCAGTGCTCACGGAGGGAGTGTTTTGTTTTACCCAAAACCAATCTAATCACTATAGGCGTCCTGTGGGAAGGAGCTCCTGTGTTATTACACAGTGGGCCAATGGATATTGGCTAAAAACCGAGAGGGGAGGTCAACAGTGTGGATGTAATGGTTCCTCCCCTTTTGGGGAAACTCTTACAAATGATCCTTCCACAAAAGGAGGGTCAGAAAATATAAAAAGCCGTTCAGTTAATATTTCCACTATAGCAGGCCAATGGTGGGTTTGCAGAGGTCCTTATGGTAAGTGCAATTTGAATGGCACAATTAGGAATACCCCCCCCCCGTACCCACTCAGAAAAATGGAAAGCCCCCTTGGGGCATATAAATTGTTTGGAAAAGCGGCCTTAAATATTCCAAAAATCCCTCTAAGAAACAGTCCTTACTGGGCCCTACAGGGTCACTATTTTGTATGTGGCCGAAAGGCTTACAAGGTATTGCCAGCCAATTGAACAGGTAGCTGTTATATAGCTTATGAAGTTCCTCATCTTTCAATAACCACCACACTACCCAAAGAAAAGATTAGAAATACCCAAGATACCTCTGTTAAGTCACAAAAAAAAACCCTGCGGCGATTCAATGTGGCCTTGAAGGGCAATGCTAAAAATCCCCTCACAACTGAAAAGCTTACAGGGTGCTCCATACTGGAAATTGTGCCACTGATTACCAGGCCAGCCATAGCATGCATAGGCTGATATATTGTAAGGCTTCAAATGGTGCTTAAAAAAGTAGCCTTAAAATTAAAGAACTCGATTCGTGATCTAGGGTCTGCAGTAGTAACATTAAATAAAAAGGTACAGCAGCTCAGAACGTATTCCCTCCAAAACAGGCTGGCCTTGAACTACCTTTTGGCATCCCAAGGCGGTGTTTGTGCCCTTGTTGGGTCCCAATGTTGTGTATATGTAAATGACAGAAGTTATAAAATTTATAATAAGGTAGTACAGGCTAAGGCCCATGCCCGAGCTGGAGCACAGGCTGCCTACACTGACCCCAAGAGTAATTGGTTGCAAACCTTGTTTTCAGGCTGGGGGTTGTCATCTTGGCTTGGTGGTTTATTTAGTCTGTTGTTAAAAAGTTTTCTTCCTGTCTTAATTGTACTGATGGTGTTATGTTGTGCAATATCATGTGTCAAAGCCCTTGTAAAAAACATGGTAATGCATTCCCTTCAGGGCTACCACAAAATGCTTATGCAAAGTCCCCTTATAAAAAAATAAAAGCCCAAGTAAGAAAACTCAAAGACAAGGCTGTTGAGTATTCTCAAAGGAGGGAGTTGTTGGGGATACCAGGCATGGCCACTAGGTAACTCAAGGGGATGGAAAACCACGAGTGTCGTTGAAGCCCCCTCGCTCTAGGCCCAGATGGCCCCCCTTTCCCTTTTCTGCCTGGAGACACTCACAGCGGTCACACTGAGAAGTTTGCAACAGTGTATTGCAGGCACAGACTGGCTAGAGCAAGATTAGGTCAAGCAGGACAGGAATGTTAGATAATGCTGAACAAACAACTCCATAAATGGGGGAATAGATGATAAGAGGAAAAAGGGGAACTGGCTGGTATACCGGATTGGCTATATGATACTCAGGTAGCATACTCAGCTTGCTATAGGATAAGTATGCTAAAGAATGAATGTATAAAATATGTGTAACTGCTTGCACTGGTGTGCAGGATTTGAGATTGTTGTCTCCCTGTACCACTTGAAGCTTCAAATAAACTTTTCTACTTCTCCACCTCGTTGTAATTATTGGGCGACGCACACCGGGCAATGAATCCAGCTGTTGCTTGCCTTGGGCTTTTATGTCAGCAACATAAATATGCATTTAGGTATCTATCTTTAGACACCCATGTTTAAATTTTTTGGCTTGTGTATTTTATGAACACAGTGATCTAAAGTAGTAGGGGCCATTGATTGTTTGGATTAATTTTCTGAACAGATAAGACCCTTAAAATTTAAAATCAATACATAAAAATGAAAGAACTCAAAGTCCATCATCGTATCCTCAGATCAAGATGCTACTTCAAACACCTGGATTAGGTTATGAAATTGAACTGTGATCACTTTTGTGAAACAGTTTATAGCCTTCTAAAAAGAGAAAAATGTCCTTTGTTTGTTTCTGCTTTTCCATTTTTTTCAACAGCTAGTAACTAAAGTATAATCTCTTTTCCTGGTGCTCTTCCACCATCTGCTGGTAGCATGTAGCATTTGCTCATTAAAACTACAAATAAGGGCCTAATTTGCTAGCCTCATCAGATTCCCCAAGTGGTGAAAAGAAAAGGAGTACTTGTGGCACCTTAGAGACTAACAAATTTATTAGAGAATAAGCTTTCGTGAGCTACAGCTCACTTCATCAGATGCATTTGGTGGAATCCATCCGATGAAGTGAGCTGTAGCTCACGAAAGCTTATGCTCTAATAAATTTGTTAGTCTCTAAGGTGCCACAAGTACTCCTTTTCTTTTTGCGAATACAGACTAACACGGCTGCTACTCTGAAACCCAAGTTGTGAGTGATTAAAAATAGATGCACATCTAGGAAATGTCAAACACTGTACATATTCAATAATTGTGAAGGAGCCAGAATGTATATAACAAAGACACGTGTAGTTTTCAAAAGTGATCTATGTCTATAAGTACCTCAAAGAAGGTTATAATAACTTGAACACTTATTGCAACACCTGGGGAATGGGTGGTAATGGCTAATAGTCAGACCAGAAATCAGGCCTAATGGTCTAAGCAGAGGGTCAAAATCAAAGACATAGGTACCAAGCTGAAGATCAGCGCTGGAGATTGAGTCAGGTGCCAGGCCACTGGGGTAAAGCTGAGGAGCAGGGAGGGGCCTGGAAGTAGACAGGGGTCTGGGATGTAAGGACAGAAACCAGCAGCAGCAGGCAGGAATGCAGGGCTCAGGTAAGCAGACGGGATCCATAGCAGCAGACAACCAACGCTTCCTCTAGTTGCTCAGATAACTTCCTGTTTTTACTTCCTGGCTTATATAGCACTGCTTAGTCAATTGTGGGGGAGGTGTTTCTCCCAATTGGGATCTTTGAGGTGGGGGCGCCCCTTAGCAAGCTAGCCCTTCCCTAATTATTTGGGGGTGGCGGTGGTTATGGCCTGACCTGAGTGCTGCCTGGGGACTTGTATGTGTGGGTTTGAAACCTGTACTCCCTCACACTTAGCTTCAAAAGGCTTTAAAAACAATAGCTAGTTAGGACTGGTCTTGCAGACCCTTACGCCTGTGGGACTAATTACAGTTCAAAATTAATTCATAGCAGCGGGGAGCAGGTAAACATTATTGACCTTTAATGAACAGGAAACTGAGACAGCAATGTTAATCGGGTGATGTTTTTTAGTCAAAAAGCAGATGCCCATTCATAGACATGCAGTTGCAATTCTAATGTGTGTGCAAACTTCCATATGTACTTGTAAAAATTGGGGATTTATGTGCACCTGTGACTGTGTAGGTTTCCAGCTATGTGAATGCACAAATGCAGTGCAAGTGATAAGGAGGTGTGTAAAATTATGCTGTGGAAATTCATTGTGACCAATGCAAATCACTAGTACTGGCTTCTCCCCTCTTCCTCTTTCTTCCCCAGGCTTCCACAGGTTTCTTACCCTTCACCTTACTATATATGTAAACCCAGAAATATCAGACCCTGGAAATTATGAAGTGTGGTTGTGATGAAGTGGGGATTTTCCCTTGTTCTGTTGTATGTGGGTTTTCTTGTTGAGCCTATGTGAGTTTTACTGTTTTGCATTAATACTGTGTGTGCCTCAGCTTTCCTGTGTACTGCACCAATAACTTGGGGGTTGGAATAGGGATGTGTGACTTTGACTGAGACCTCTGGGGCAGGTGAAGCTGCTCAAGCTGCCTGCACATATGCTATGACCATTGCCCTTCATAACTTGAGACCCACAAGGGGGATACAGCCAGGTGACTCTTTGCCCAAGATGCGAGACAAAGAGAAGGAGGAGGAGAAACGAGGGTGTCTGAGGTCGGGTCACTGGAAGCAGGCAGTCTGCTTGGGGGGACTGGAAGAGGGGGAGTCCAGGCTGCCTGGCCCAGGACTCCCCAAGATGGACTTGGCTGAAAGTCACTGAATTCTGTGCTAAAAAGTTCTGTTCTATGCTGTGTTCCTGTCGACTAATAAACCTTCCATTTTACACTGGCTGATAGTCTGACTGCGGAGTTGGGGTGCAGGGCCCTCTGGCTTCCCCAGGAGCCCTGCCTGGATGGACTCGCTGCGGGAAGCGCATGGTGTGGAAGGGGATGCTGAATGCTCCAAGGTCAGACCCAGGAAGGTCGAAGCTGTGTAAGCTTCTTGCTCTGGAAACAGAATGCTCAGAGAGACGAGGCATGATCCCCCAGAGTCCTGGCTGGCTTCATACGGAGTAGTTCCAGAGCATCGCCCCGGTAATTCTGTGACAGTTGTCAACTCTAAGAATTTTATCAGAAGTCTTACTATATTTGGAACTTTTGTTTAAGCTCCAGCTCTTGGAGTCATGTGATTACACGAGAATCCCAGTGTTCATTAAAAATTTTAAAAGTTACGTTTTGCTCTCTCTTGGTTTCAGAGAAAAGCTTGGGGATTGGAGTGAAGCACAAGTTGTCTTAGTCATTTTGGTGGGAAGAGCAGAAAGTGTTTTCATTGCTCCCCCCCCACGCCCCTGAGTAATAAAGAAAAATACAAAGCCAAAAAAATCAAACTAATTACAGCTGACCTGTCACTGGAGCAAAAATGGTCAGACAGAGTATGGAGGAATGAAAAAAAGGCAGGCCAATCAACACAGTAAAACTGGCCAGCCAATCAAAGAATGAAGAAGAAAGGAACAAAAATGAAGCCCTGGAAAGTTGGCACCCAAGGTGACTGCATCTTGAACTGGCCTGGCAGGGGATGAAGGGCTCATTTCTGGAGGAGAGGAGAGAAAAGAGAAGGCAAATAACCCCACATCTGAATTCATTAATTTTGAAAATCTAATGATCGGGGGGGGGGGGGAGAGTGCAGAGAAAGGGGTGGGTTGACACATGATTTTTGAAGGCTTGGGTTTGGCAATACTGCAAGCAAGTCAGTTGGCAAGGGCCTTTAAATTTATCTTCAGGACTGGTAAAATAGATTATGAAATCCTTTGCCCAACACATCTAGGGTGGAATTGGATGAGAGGAACTGGCAATATTCTTGGTCGAGCTGTATGCACGTATCTGGATGGTCCCAGCCATGAGCAGACTATTCTGAGCATTGAGGGTTGGCTGTAATCAAAGCTGTGAGTCAAGCTCCTGGCTTACTCTTCTCTCCACTATCTAGCCCCACTGGCAGCCTGGCTCTCAAGTATATGAATTTGGCAGTCAAGTTCAGTTTAATTTTCCAGCTGCTGCTGGGAGCTGCTTCTCAAAACTGCCAACTGTCAAGAAGTAGACATGTATATTAAAAATGTACATATTTGATTATATCATTCTCCTTTGACCCCGCATATTTTATTTGTCTTACACTGTAAACTCTTCACAGAAAGAATCTTGTCTTCATACGGGATTTTATAGCACCTACCAAAAAGGGACCACAGCCTTCACTATGACGCCTTGAATACTGCCTGTGTATAAGTGTATATTATAGGCGGTGAAGGCAGCAACACCTGTTGTTAAAGTTACCCAACACCTTCCAGTATAAGACATTGTTTTCAGTTGTTTATAATGTTGTCAAACTACAGAAAATACTGTGTAATCATGTAATTAAACACTGTATCGAAATGCACAAGGGGGCCAAATGAAGGTTGCACAGGCAAGCATTTCCCAGGTTTTGAGTGCTTGGGAACAACTAGGTGACCTACTTGTATTAAGTCCATTGCATCTCTAATTTCTGGGATTCTGTAATATATCCTAGTCATACTAATAAATACAGCTGTGTGTGAATTCAAATGTGAGCGCGGGTAATGTGTGAACTCTATATTAAAACACAACTCCTGGAAGAGGTGGTTATTTATGGCTAGAGATAGGATTGGTATTGCATCTAAATGCAAATGTGGTATTGTTAACTTGAGATGTGTGAGTCTGCTGATAAAGCAGGGTAGTTAACCTGTCCTGTATTTACTGTCCTCCTACTTCATGGTATTGGTTGTTACATGATGTAATAGGAAAATTCTCTTTTTTTCAAAATGCTAAAGGCCTCTTCCAAAATTAGGCCTTCATGAATATTTTAGTATATTAATACTGCCTCTGTACAGAAGATTCTAGGATGTTACTGAAAAAAGAAAAGGAGTACTTGTGGCACCTTAGAGACTAACAAATTTATTAGAGCATAAGCTTTCGTGAGCTACAGCTCACTTCATCAAATGCATCCGATGAAGTGAACTGTAGCTCACGAAAGCTTATGCTCTAATAAATGTGTTAGTCTCTAAGGTGCCACAAGTACTCCTTTTCTTTTTGCGAATACAGACTAACACGGCTGCTACTCTGAAACCTGTAGGATGTTACTGGTATATTTATAAGTGAGTAGATGATTTCGATCAGTCCCCAAATTGGGGCATCCAATACAAAGGCATATTCAGCAGCATAGCTGTTGCAGAGTTTCTTGTCACTGTAGTGGGTGGCCTTAAGTATTAGGGGTAGATGGTCACCTCTTACACTTGCTGCCAGTTCCCTCCACTTCCAGCTCGAGCATTTAAATCTTCTTCCATAGCAGGCATCATGGTTTGTGAGCTTTTTGAGGAAGACAGCATCTCTTTGTTCTGTATTTGTACAATACTTAGCATCGGGGACCGGGCCATGACTGAGGCTCCTGGATGCTACCTGGATATGAATAATAAATACCACCAATGATAAAGATTTTTAATAATAGAAGCTTTAATTTAGGTTTCAAAATCTATATATTTAGGCACCTGTGGTATTGGGAGGCAGATAAGGTGATCAGTTGTTCTAAGTTTTGGGGCTTTGTCTTATATAGGCTCCTATTTCCCCCCCCCCCCCCCATCCCAGTTTTTCACACTTGGTATCTGGTCACCCAGGATGGGAAGGTTTGGGCAGGAAGAGAGAAATGGGTGTGCACACAGAGCCCCTGGCGCTGGGGGGAGAAAATACAGGACCTTGGTATGGATGGAGAGGGAAATGGGAGGCCTACACAGAGTCCCAGGAAAGAGGAAGGGGGTGCAGGGAGTTGCAAGGAGTCCCTAAAATAGAGGGGGATGGGAGGGGGCTTGTGGAGTGGCATGAAGGAATTCAAGGATCCCTGGTGTGAGCAATGAGCTCTGCCTACAGAAGCTCTGAAGTGTGTGAGCCTTCCCACCAGCTAGCCATCTCATAGGTTTCCAAAAGTTCTCAGCACCCAAGAGCTGCACTGAGGTCGGTGCTGACAGAAAGCGTGATTGACATTCAAGCCATGTTTCAGTCAGCAACTGATGTCCCAAGAGAAGTAAAATTCATGAAGTACCTCTAGAGACTAAAATATTAGGCTCAAAAAGATGTAGAAGAAGTGTGAGCGAGGGAAGTGGCTCTCCCCCTTCCTGCTGGCTTTCAGCAGACATTTCTCCTGCACTTGGTTTCTCAAGTCTTTTGTTTCTGAGCTGCAGTCCCTTCAGCATCCAGTAGATGGGGCGGGTGTATTCCAATCATTTCATATTTACTCAGGAGGGGAGGTGAAATTGCAGCTTTGGTGAAAAATAAATCTTTGAGCTATATTACCCACATTCAGTGAAAGAATTTTTAACCAGTTCTCTCTTTGAATATGCTACAGCCCAAGTGGTTGTGTGTAGGTAAAATGATCTTTTATAGTGTCTTAGAAAGAACAGGAGTACTTGCGGCACCTTAGAGACTAACAAATTTATTAGAGCATAAACTTTAATACAGTCCATGTTTGCTTAAAAATATAGGGCCGGATCCTCAGCTGTGCTGTGATTACACTTGGTGCAGATGAGTGGGGAAGGGTGAGAAAGGGGGCTCTAAACGAGCTTTTTGCTCCCCTAATCCTGGGCCACAGGAGAGGACACATTTAGATGTACGCTAGTCTGAACCTCCCTCTCCCCTGGCCAGACATCCCCTATAACTATATTTAGAGAGGTGGGACTACACAGTATTCGCCTCTGGCAGGAGTGTCCTTGACTAGCCCCAGTATGGCTGAATGAGCCAGGAGTGAGAATTTCAAAAGTGCATTTAGCATGCCCTGCAGAAGGCAAAAGAGACAGAGAACATTAATAGGAAATTAATGTCCTTGTAACCGTAATTTTTCTTCTGAATTTTCCAAGCTCTCTTGCTTGCAAACATTGAATTCAGAAGGTTGCCAGTGGCAGCTCAGCAAGCTTCTTGGTTACTTTTAGTTTATTATTTTTGCCTGAGGCAGGGAGGGAGCTCTTGTGCATTTCTCACATGCTCTCAGGGACTGGGGCCCTGGCATGTGAATCTGTAGGGAACAGCTTGCTGCAGCACTATAGAACATCTTGAGACTATTGATTTGAATATTAAACACCAATACAGGACAAAAAAGAGAGAGAGTAAGACATGACTTCATTTAGTGAATGCATTTTATTTATGCTAAATTATTGTCTCAAAATGCCTGATCTCAAGATTTGTCTGTTAATGATCAGTAGAAAAGTAATAATTAAGACTCCATTTTTTTCTGAAAACTGATAATTATTGATAAACCAATTTATAGCATAAAAATGAATAGATTGAAATATATCTTGAGAGCTCTTGGGACAAGGATTTTTTTTTCTGTACGAGTTATGTCTATACAGTAGTTCATGTAACGTGCTGGTAATAACATGAGAGGCCTCCATTCTTATTAAACTATATTGGCTCTTTCATAGATCGATAGGTTCACAACACTAAACTAAACTGGTTCTTTATTAAAGTAACTATTTACAGAGATGCTGCCACTGAAGCTTAGCCTTGTAGCCGTGTGTCTACAGACTAACTGCTTAGTTCCTTCTCCAAACTCTTCCTTTCGGCAACCCATGCTCCTTATGTAGGGTTGCCAACTCTGACTGAAGCGATTCCATGAGATTTTTTTCCACAATATGATGTAATATCATTTTCTTAAAATATCCTATTAAAATCTCCTGGATTGCTTTCAATGGCCACCAGGAGCTCGATGCAAATTTCTGGAGACTCCAGGCCAATTCTGGAGGGTTGGCAACCCTATCCTCCTGCCAAGTCCCTATTTTCAGAGAAAGTTCTCCAGTCTCTCTTTGTATTTCTGATCTCTATCCTGAATAAGCAAAAACTACTCCACTCTGAGATGGATGCTGCGGACCCTGAGCGTGCTTAGTAAGAACCTAGGACAATTAAACATTTTTTTTAAAACGGTGCCCTGGCAGAAAGCCCAGAATTTCCAAGATGGTGCCTTGGCAAAAAGTGTGTGTAGGGCTTGGTAGAGTCCTAATTTGAAGTAAACAATAACAGTGAGCATGTGCAAGAAAGAGAGAGATGACAGAGAGATCAGCTAAGCCAGAACCCACTCACACTGGTTACAACTTGTTTTAAAGGTCAGACCTGCCAATCAGAAGTCTGAAGTAATGGTCAAGACTGTGAGTGAGGTAACTAGCCAAGAATAGGAAGCTATATAATGACAGGGATACCATGTAGCATGAAAGGCCAGCATTTTGGAGAGTCTGAAGGCTGCATCTGAGAAGGCAAGACCCTTACAGGAGAAGCCAACGTGCCGGAAAGAAAAGCCAAAGACAACTGCAGAGGGATAGGGGAAAAAAAAGCTGGAGCGAAACAGAATTGACTGACCAGGAGCTGAACAGCAGCAGCAGTGATTTGATTTTTAAAGAAAAAACAGCAAAGGATTTGTAGAATAAGCTTAATATTCTTTAACTATAGTTTTAGTATTAATTTAGGATATTTTTATAGTACTTAAGATGTGTATGCTTGAGATGTGTGTGTGTGTTTTAATTGTATTTTATCTATGTGAACTTTAAAGCAATTTAAGCTGTCAGCAATTTGTTGCAAACTGGCCACTTGCAACAAATAACTTCGCTTAGTATCATTTGAACTATATGCTATTGCAGTTTAAGTGCTCTTTAACTTGCAAAAAGGGATTTGTGTCTCAGGGATTTTTTGTGCTTTATTTAGGATTTTTAGAATACACTGTATTAGGAACTATTAGTTATTTTAATAAAAGGATACTTTGTTTTGGAACGATTACTGCCTCTGTCAGTTACTTTATCAGATGGCTATATCCGTGTCCTATGAGCGTTTCCTTAGCAACCCTGAGAACTTTTACCTGGGAACATCTCAGGAAGGTTGTTATTGTGACCAACCACAATGGGGTCATGATTGCAGAGTGGGGCCGCTAAACACCACCTCTGTCTAAATAATAATAGTAGCTGTTCTACAAGAACAACGGCTGTCATTATGAAGTCTCTTAGTGGTCTCTGAGATATCTGGTCTAAGTAGATGTAATACCATAATGGCTCAGCTATCACTCTGTAGTAATTATGAGTAAATTACAACTTTTGGGTTGACTGTTTGTGATGGCCTGTTTAAAGCAGGAGTTGCATGTGACTTCAGCTAGGTTACACTGCCATTCTTGCTGTTTTCACTAGAACTGATTGGGAAAATATTGGTCAGTATTTCCCCAGAAAATTTTCAAAAAAAAAAAATAAAGGAAAAGTTTTTATATGTTTTAGGAAACTTTTCACAGAACTCTTCAATTTTTTTTTAACCTGACAATGAAAAGGTTTTGTGTTTAGTTTTCAGGAACTGAATTTTTCATTTGAAAAATTGCCCCCAAATGTTTCCCTTGAAAAAAAAAATGAAAAAAGAAATTGAGGGCAATTTTTCATAATTGTAAAACTTAAAATTTTTGAAAAAAATATTTTCATTGAACAATTATCTTTAGAGAGAAAAGCCATTTTTAACTCAATTTTTTTCAACAGAAAAATTTCAAGCAGCTCTAGCATTCATATTATATTTACATAAAATGTTCTACTATTTTATTATTCTTTTATTTAAAAACTAAATTCCTAGAGAGTGGAAATTAATGCTGTTGAGAATAATCCTATTTATGGTGGGAACAGATACCATAACTTTGTGAAATTTAATCTTTTGGGGGTGAGCAGCTGGGTTCCAAGAATCTTAATCAAGTATATCATGATTCCAGTTTATGGAAGATGTTCATTTTAAGTGACAAACATAAACAATGCTCTGGGTTTTTTCAGGTAATTGCAGTATTATTTCAGCCTTAACTGTGCTTTCTAAATAAACGATAGGTAACAGTGGTGTTTGTGAAAAATGGCATTTCCATATAATGCACATTAATGCTTTCTTTTACTATGTTAACTTTGCAAAAGCGTCAAATTTATTTTTCTGGTATCTCCCATCATAGTTGTAACCATATAATTTATTCTTATTGTCTTCATCTGCAACAGTTCTCTTCCAGATGCTCTAGATTTATACAGGCTCTGTATTTGTTTTTCCTCAGGGAGATTACACACTTTCTTTTTCATTCCTTGTTGTCATCTCTGTAGACCATTGCCTAGTCAGCTGCTCTTTAAATTCTTTTAAAGTTTGAATGAAGGAGGGCTTCCAAGTTTTATTGAACATGTACGTGGATCCAACATGATCATTAAAATATAATATTAAAAATTCAGAACCCCAGGGCTTCTTTGTAATAATTCGTGACCTCTCTACAAATAAAATTTCCCTTTTAAAGGTTATTAATGTTGACTTTCTGCTTAGCACAGAGTGAAGTTGGCAATTTCTGCATTTTCACCAAGTTGATGACAACTGAAAAACTCAACTTCTCATTTTTTGTTAACTCAATTTCAATATCAACAAAAACATAACTTAGAGAAGGATTTTCTAAAGCTTGTGCTTATGAGTCACTTAGGCACTTTTGCAAATCCCATCCTTGGAATGAAAGTGATTTTTGTCCCCAGTAAGGCTATCTGAATACTAGTACGGGATGTCTATGCAAATATTATAAAATAAGGACCACGTGGGAGTGAGTATGCTAATGATGTGTTAAAACCTCTGAGCATGTATCCTGGGAACTAGAAGTTCTAGAAGCCTGAGCAGACTTGATTTGAACTTAATGTTTGTGCCTTTAATAAAGTCTTTTATCTTCTCTCTTCACAAACCTGATTCCTAATGGAATATTTATTAAGCATTATTGACCAAATTCCTGTGCTGGAATAACTCTGTTAAAGTTGGTGGTGTTATGGAAGGAGTACATTTCTGGTCCTTTATGCCTCAAATGAATAACGGAAGATGCAGAACCATCCTACTAAGATGATTTTGTACGGTTTACTACAATGTTATCAAATGGCATAGCAAATTTACTACATGGGGAGGTGTAAATAATTGATATAACTAATGTATCTAGTTCTTTGTGGATGGCCCTGGGGGCCAGGAGCCTTTGTCCTAACCTGAGATCCTGCTCCAGGACCCTGCAGGAGTGTGGGATTCTAGTGTGAACAGTGGCACTAGAGTTCTCAAAGCAGGTGGATATGAAAGGTAACTAGGCTGATGTAGATATGGGGCCTGTATGTCACACTCCAGAAAAGTGTTAATAGGAACTATTCAGATCTGAATCTTATGTGAACATCTGGAGACCATCACCTAGATTCTCAGTTTCACCCAGTTCCTGTTGGGTGCAGTTGAGGTGGGGGCCATAAAGTAGCCAGTTGCATTTCCCTGATATTAAGTCCAATTCTAAGCTGGTCTGATCCTGGCATGGAACAGAGCAGCCTCAAAGCCGCTCTAATCATGCCCGTTGGCTATGACCTACAACAAGCATCTCACCAGCTGAAGACTGCAGGAAGGCATTAATGCTCCAGGCATGCCACCTGTGGCAGACTACCCTAGCTCTGTGCCAGCTGGTGAGTCCCACACACCAGGAGAATCCTTACCTAGGGAGATCTGATGGCTTTCCAGCCCCTTTCAAGAGTGGCACAAAGGGACTAGAAATAGCCTCATTGACATGCTTAACATGAGCAATAGCTTCAACTCCCACCCTTGCCCTGAAAATTTAAAGAAGCAGAATGAAACAGTCTGTCCTCAGTTGCGCTATTGAAACACCATCCAAGAGGTAACTGAGGACACAATTTGTCCCTACTTCTGTTATGCTGTCCAGTAGCTCTGCTGCCCACTTGTTTGTGTTATTGCTGTTGGGGTACATTGATCACACTTCAGTGTGGTCAGTAAGGTGATCCATGACGTAATATAAAACACTACACGGCACATACATATGCATTTATCATAAATGTATGTGATATAGAACTCTGCTTTTTCTATTTTTTACTAGCATGAGTACAGCCAGGATAAACTGGGTAGTATTCATAGATTCATAGATACTAAGGTCAGAAGGGATCATTCTGATCATCTAGTCCGACCTCCTGCACAGTGCAGGCCACAGAATCTCACCCACCCACTCCTATGAAAAACCTCACCTATGTCTGAGCTATTGAAGTCCTCAAATCGTGCTTTAAAGACTTCAAGGAGCAGAGAAGCCTACCTCAAGTCAACAATGCCCCATGCTACAGAGGAAGGCGAAAAACCTCCAGGGCCTCTCCAATCTGCCCTGGAGGAAAATTCCTTCCCAACCCCAAATATGGCGATCAGCTAAACCCTGAGCATATGGGCAAGATTCACCAGCCAGATACTACAGAAAATTCTTTCCTGGGTAACTCAGATCCCATCCATCTAATATCCCATCTCAGGGGATTAGTCCTATTTACCCTGAATATTTAAAGATCAATTACTTACCAAAATCCCATTATCCCATCATACCATCTCCTCCATAAACTTATCAAGTAGAATCTTAAAACCAGATAGATCTTTTGCCCCCGCTGCTTCCCTTGGAAGGCTATTCCAAAACTTCACTCCTCTGATGGTTAAAAACCTTTGTCTGATTTCAAGTCTAAACTTCCAGTTTATACCCATTTGTTCTTGTGTCCACATTGGTGCTGAGCTTAAATAATTCCTCGCCGTCTCCTGTATTTATCCCTCTGATATATTTATAGAAAGCAATCATATCTCCCCTCAACCTTCTTTTAGTTAGGCTAAACAAGCCAAGCTCCTTAAGTCTCCTTTCATAAGACAAGTTTTCCGTTCCTCGGATCATCCTAGTAGCTCTTCTCTGTACCTGCTCCAGTTTGAATTCATCCTTTTTAAACATGGGAGACCAGAACTGCACACAATATTCTAGGTGAGGTCTCACCAGTACCTTGTATAATGGTACTAAAACCTCCTTATCACTACTGGAACTGCCTCTCCTGATGCATCCCAAAACCGCATTAGCTTTTTTCACAGCCATATCACATTGGCAGCTCATAGTCATCCTATGATCAACCAATACTCCAAGGTCCTTCTCCTCTTCCGTTACTTCTAATTGATGCATCCCCAACTTATAACTAAAATTCTTGTTATTAATCCCTAAATGCATAACATTACACTTCTCACTATTAAATTTCATCCTAGTACTATTACTCCAGTTTACAAGGTCATCCAGATCCTCCTGTATAATATCCCGATTCTTCTCTGAATTGGCAATACCTCCCAGCTTTGTATCATCTGCAAACTTTATAAGCACACTCCCACTTTTTGTGCCAAGGTCAGTAATAAAAAGATTAAATAAGATTGGTCCCAAAACCGATCCCTGAGGAACTCCACTGGTAACCTCCCTCCAAGCTGACAGTTCGCCTTTCAGTAGGACCCGTTGCAGTCTCCCCTTTAACCAATTCCTTATCCACCTTTTGATGTTCATATTGATCCCCACCTTCTCCAATTTAACTAATAATTCCCCATGTGGCACTGTATCAAATGCCTTACTGAAATCTAGGTAAATTAGATCCACTGCATTTCCTTTATCTAAAAAATCTGTTACTTTTTCAAAAAAGGAGATTAGGTTGGTTTGGCACGATCTACCTTTTGTAAAACCATGTTGTATTTTGTCCCATTTACCATTGACTTTAATGTCCTTAACTAATTTCTCCTTCAAAATTTTTTACAGGACCTTGCATACTACAGATGTCAAACTAACTGGCCTGTAGTTACCCGGATCACTTTTTTTCCTTTCTTAAAAATAGCAACTATATTAGCAATTCTCCAATCATTCGGTACTACTCCTGAGTTTACAGATTCATTAAAAATTCTTGCTAATGGGCTTGCGATTTCAGGTGCCAATTCCTTTAATATTCTTGGATGAAGGTTATCTGGGCCCCCTGATTTAGTCCCATTAAGCTGTTTGAGTTTTGCTTCTACCTCAGATATGGTAATATCTACCTCCATATCCTCATTCCCATTTGTCATGCTACCATTATCCCCAAGATCCTCTTTAGCCTTATTAAAGACTGAGGCAAAGTATTTGTTTAGATATTGGGCCATGCCTAGATTATCTTTAACCTCCACTCCATCCTCAGTGTTTAGCGGCCCCACTTCTTCTTTCTTAGTTTTCTTCTTATTTATATGGCTATAGAACCTTTTACTATTGGTTTTAATTCCCTTTGCAAGGTCCAACTCTACTCGACTTTTAGCCTGTCTCACTTTATCTCTACATGTTCTGACCTCAATTAGGTAGCTTTTCTTGCTGATCCCTCCCATCTTCCACTCTCTGTATGCTTTCTGCTTCTTCTTAATCACCTCTCTAAGATGCTTGCTCATCCAGCTTGGTCTACAACTCCTTCCTATGAATTTTTTCCCCTTTCTTGGTATACAGGCTTCCGATAGCTTCTTCAGCTTTGATTTAAAGTAATCCCAGGCCTCCTCTACCTTTAGATCTATAAGTTCTTCAGTCCAATCCACTTCCCTAACTAATTTCCTTAATTTTTGAAAGTCAGCCCTTTTGAAATCAAAAACTCTAATTGCAGATTTATTTTTGTTAAGCCTTCCATTTAGTTTGAACTGAATTAGCTCATGATCACTTGAGCCAAGATTGTCCCCTACAACCATTTCTTCTATGAGGTCCTCGCTACTCACCAAAATTAAATCTAAAATGGCATCCCCTCTAGTCGGTTCAGCAACTACTTGATGAAGGAATCCATCAGCTATCGCATCTAGGAAAATCTGAGCCCTATTATTATTACTAGCACTGGTCCTCCAGTCTATATCTGGGAAGTTAAAGTCTCCCATGATCACGCAGTTTCCATTAGTATTTACTTTATTAAAAACATTAAAAAGTGCTCTATCCATATCCAGATTAGATCCCGGAGGTCTATAGCACACCCCAAGTACTATCATAGGAGAGGCTTTACTAGTTATTTTCCCCAATGTAATTTTTGCCCAGACGGACTCTGTCTTATCCATTGCATCACTTCTTATTTCTTTACATTCTACCTCATCATTGATATACAATGCTACTCCACCACCTTTACCTTTGTTTCTGTCTTTCCTAAAAAATATGTTGCTATACTCTCCAGTACGTGGATAGTCCCCTCCCCTCCAGTTTTTAAGTAATGTGGGCTTGGCTGGGCATTTGATTCCCCCTCTTGTTTCTCCTCCATTTGAAAATATACCAGACTTTATAAATTGTGTAAAAAAAAAAGTGCATCAGGTTATATTTGTGCTATATTAAGACTTATGTAAGAACCATTGCAAAGAAAAATTATTATAAACATATTTTTAAATATGCAACTTATTTTTACAGTAATTAAGCAAGTTTTATTTGGTAATACTATGTATAGTTCTTTTTAGTGCCAGATTTGTCTCTAGGATGCTATATTTATATTTATAGGCATACATCATGTAACAGCCAATAAAATAACGATCAGAATATTTTATAATTGAAAAGATGTCTAAAAGTCACTTGGGGATTTGTAATTACTGATTAGATTGAATTTTGATGCTAACGTTGTCTTTTCTCTGCTGAAAATGAGGTCAAGAGCCACTGGGGAAAAATGATGCTGCTTAATGTTGCTGAAATGTGCAAATTCATGACTGCAGGAGCATTTTTAAAAATTCCACACCAACAAGAAGTACTGGCACATTGTTTTCACACTTAGCGCTAGCATC
Organism: Dermochelys coriacea; assembly: GCF_009764565.3. Taxonomy (NCBI): domain Eukaryota; kingdom Metazoa; phylum Chordata; order Testudines; family Dermochelyidae; genus Dermochelys; species Dermochelys coriacea. Next base: position 333,841,067 of record NC_050068.2, read on the forward strand.
CTGGAGATGATATTTAATGATTCTAATTGAAAGTATCAATTAACCTTTTTCACCCCTTGACATTTTTTTTTTAATTCCCAAGTTCTGATTACATTTTTTCCAGCAAGATGGAAAGATCCTCCTGAGTGCCTCTTTCTCCTCCACATTCAGGATACATGAGAGCAGGTTTGCCCTTTAAAATTGTTCAAGGTAACTTAATACCAAAAACTCTCTTTTCAGATGCATTTTATTTTCTCCAGTGCCAAACTTCAGAACATCATCAGAGTTCGCCCTCATTAAGACTTCTGATAGGATTTTTTTTACATTTCTCTCAGCTCTGTTGTCAAGTCACCTATTGGCGGCTGCTTTCCGAGTCAACGGAAGAGACTGTAGTGATTAAACCTTATCAGGGAGAGCTTTATTTTAATTTGCTTTAAGAGTTTCTGGATTTATTTTAATAAACAGTACCTCCCTGGAGCATTTCTGTGTAGACAGACCCTTACCATATGAGATTATCCAAAACCTACTGAAGTTAATGGGAGCCTTTCCACTGACTTAATAGACTTTGGATAAGGTCCAGTTCTGTTCCAGCAGAGGTAAGTGTTGAATGGACATATGTTATTGTTATGGTCAGAACCAGCAGACGGCAGTGTGGCACAGCTTTAAGAGCCTGTATTTTCCATTGGTGATCTTCCAGAAAATACTATCCTGGCCACTATGGATGTAGAAGCTCTCTACACCAACACTGCACACAAAGATGGACTACAAGCTGTCAGGAACAGTATCCCCGATAATGTCACGGCAAACCTGGTGGCTGAACTTTATGACTTTGTCCTCACCCACAACTATTTCACATTTGGGGACAATGTATACCTTCAAATCAGCGGCACTGCTATGGTTACCCGCATGGCCCCACAATATGCCAACACTTTTATGGCTGACTTACAACAACTCTTCCTCAGCTCTCATCCCCTAATGCCCCTACTCTACTCACGCTACATTGATGACATCTTCATCATCTGGACCCATGGAAAAGAAGCCCTTGAGGAATTCCACCATGATTTCAACAATTTCCACCTCACCATGAATCTCAGCCTGGACCAGTCCACACAAGAGATCCACTTCCTGGACACTACAGTGCTAATAAGCGATGGCCACATAAACACCACCCTATACCGAAACCTACTGACTGCTATACTTACTTACATGCCTCCAGCTTTCATACAGACCACATCACACAATCCATTGTCTACAGCCAAGCTCTAAGATACAACCGCATTTGCTCCAATCCCTCAGACAGAGACAAACACCTAGAAGATCTCTATCAAGCGTTCTTAAAACTACAGTACCCACCTGCTGAAGTGAAGAAACAGATTGACAGAGACAGAAGAATACCGAAAAGTCACCTACTCCAGGACAGGCCCAACAAAGAAAGTAACAGAATGCCTCTAGCCATCACCTTCAGCCCCCAACTAAAACCTCTCCAGCACATCATTAAGGATCTACAACTTATCCTGAAGGACAATCCCTGATTCTCACAGATCTTGGGAGACAGGCCAGTCATCACTTATAGACAGCCCCCCAACCTGAAGCAAATACTCACTAGCAACCACACCCCACACAACAAAAACACGAACCCAGGAACCTATCCTTGCAACGAAACCTGTTGCCAACTCTGTCCACATATCTATTCAAGGGACACCATCATTGGACCTAATTACATCAGCCACACCATAAGAGGCTCATTCACCTGCACATCTACCAATGTGATATATGCCATCATATGCCAACAATGCCCCTCTGCCATGTACATTGGCCAAACCGGACAATCTCTACGCAAAAGAATAAATGGACACAAATCAGACATCAAGAATTATAACATTCAAAAACCAGTTGGAGAACACTTCAACTTCCCTGGTCACTCAGTTTCAGACCTGAAAGTCGCAGTTCTCCAACAAAAAAACTTCAAAAACAGACTCCAACGAGAAACTGCAGAATTGGAATTAATTTGCAAACTGGACACCATTAACTTAGGCTTGAATAAAGACTGGGAGTGAATGGGTCATTATGCAATGTAAAAACTATTTCTCCATGCTAATTTTTCCCCTATTGTTACTCACACCTTCTTGTCAACTGTTTGAGATGGGCCATCCCGATTATCACTACAAAAGGGTTTTTTCTCCTGCTGATAATAGCCCTTAATTAATTGGTCTCGTTACAGTTGGTATGGCAACACCCATTTTTTCATGTTCTCTGTGTATATATATCTTCCTACTGTATTTTCCACTGCATGAATCCGATGAAGTGGGTTTTAGCCCTTGAAAGCTTATGCCCAAATAAATTTGTTAGTCTTTAAGGTGCCACAAGTCCTCCTCATTTTTTTTTTTTGCTGATACAGACTAACACGGCTACCACTCTGAAACCTGTATTTTTCTTGGCATGAGAGCACTATTCAGTTTTTGAAGAAATATTGCATTGTTATTAGTTTTGAAATGAAGCTTCTTTCTGGGGGAGCTGTTGTAGTCAGCAGGAGAATTTGCTCCTTAATCTTTCTATCGAAAGTTTATTCCAGTATTGTCAACCCCAACTGTTTAAAAATCATGAGTCAAGCCCCACAAAATCGGGGGATTTAAAAAATAAAATATTTGGGGTTCTTTTTATTTTTCGTCTAGCTTTGGAGCCTTTAGGGTACAGTCAGTTCAGGCTCTTCTCCATATCAAGAAGGCTAGAAGTTTACTTTAAAAAAGTGAAAGCTGAAATTCTTACATAATCACTGGCCTCTAGGAGCTTTAATTAAATCACCAAATATCATTAGACTCACCATAAAAATCACAGGAGCTGACAACACTGCAATTCTTGAGGTGGTGTTGCTGTCTGAGAGATTCCTGAATTAGGGGAATACCCATGTGCTATTTGACAACCTCTGTTCAAAGACCAACATATATGATGTAAATAAAACAAGCTGCACTTAGAATAAGTCTCTGGGCTCCATTCACAAAGTGTCTAACTTTGGCCCTTACATGCATCCGATGAAGTGAGCTGTAGCTCACGAAAGCTTATGCTCTAATAAATTTGTTAGTCTCTAAGGTGCCACAAGTACTCCTTTTCTTTTTGCGAATACAGACTAACACGGCTGCTACTCTGATTTCTATCTTTGGCACACATACTGCTGCTTCCTTCTAGACCTCTGAACATCTATCTCCCTTCTAAACTCCAGAGCAAGCCACAAAGCGGGGTAAAACAGATGGAGAAGCACCTATCTTGCCTGTGAGGCCCAACCTGGTATAGGTGCTCAGAGAATGTCTAACACCCAATACACGTCCTCGTCCACTGTGGGAGGGCTAGATGCAGGCCACAGCTGGGTGAAGGGGCATTTGAGTAGCCACAAGAAAATGCAGCCAGTGCCACGGGTCAGCATAAGAAGAGCATGTGTATGTGTGTGTGAGAGAGAAAGAAAAAACCTGTTGGGAACCAGGATTTGGTGTGGAGAAAGTCAGAACTAGTGGTGGGAGCTGAGGAGCCAGGAAATGAAGCCGGGGTCAGAGCCAGTGTCAGGATCAAGAGCCAAAAAAGTCAAGCTGAGGGTCAAACCGGGCTCAGAATCAGGAGTCAAGATGAGGGTTAGAGAGAAACAGAGTCAGGAATCAGGCCAAGGGTCAATATCAGGTATTAGGGTCCGTGTTGCAGTTCTGGGGACCGATTAGCAGAAAGAATCCAAGTCAGAACCAAGATCAATATAAAGAGTTCAGATGCAGGATAGTCATGGCTGCTAGCCAGGAATCCACATTGTTGCCTGGACACTTCTAGGTACACCCCAGGGTCTTATATAGGATCAAGGAGCCAATCAGGGATAACTAAGACCATTGTCAGCCAGATCACTCAAGGTGGAACTTTCTGTGGTGTTCAGTCTCTGCAGATTGGGTCACAGGGAGCAGCCAGGATATAGCTGCTGCTGAGTGGTAGCATGGGGATGTTGGTTGCCTGGGAGCCCTCCAGGCCTGGGTTGAATTCCCATCAATCCTTACAGGTAGCTGATCAGGAATGAGGCATGGGTTATCTGTGCAGGGGGTTAGGTAGTAGGTCAAATTCAGGGGTGAAGGTGAGGAATATCTGGGGTAGCCAGATGGGGTGGGGCAGGGAAGGGGAACCTGGAGAGAAAGCTGGGACAAGTCTAGAGAGTGGGCTTGGATACCTGGGGACAGAAGTGGGGGAAGGGATCATGTGCTGGGAGGGCTGGAGAGTTGGATGTACTAATAATGATCAATAGCAGTGTAGTGCTGCAGCAGAGGCCAGATCTCACCATCTGCAAGGAAATATCTGCATCATCTGACCTCACTGCAGTTTTATAGGGGTCTCAGACTGAGCCTGCATATGGCACTACAACTTCAACCCAGACACTACATACCACCTGTGTGACATCCTTCAGGAGGACCTAGCCACGGCTACCCACACGAGTCATGCAGTCCCAGTCCCATACAGATAAGCATTGCTGTTGCCTTAGTGGGGACTGGGTCACTGCCCAGACCACCAGAATCAGTGACTCAAGCACTTCAAGGGTACCTGATCACTTTCTGGTCACTATGGTCAACCATGCAGGTTAATACAATACACTCAGTTTCCTGCAGAGCCACCCGCCTGGAGGAGAACCATGACAGAATTCTACCGAAACACATACATCCCTTCAGTTCAGAGCGGTCAATGACACATATATGAACCTCAGGAAGCCACAACAGGGTGCCCATGTGTGTATGAACAGACACAGGGATTATGCAATGAACATGAAGACAGCATGTAATGCCAGAATGGAATTTCTAGATGTCATAGCCAAATACCTTGCATGCTGTTCATTTTGGTCTCAGGCACCAAGGAGAGTTTCCCTATGGGTGTCTGTTAGGTCAATGGCACCGTCGCTCTTTACAGAGCACGGTGTATATGCCTTCGAGTTATCTGATGACTACGGAGTCTGATGCACGCATGACAGTTCATCTACCCACACACTCGCTATGCTCTGAATCCCAGCCACAGATTCTTTCCTCCTCGGACGCCGGTCATCACAAAGCTTGAGCCAATTGGCCTCAATTCATCTACAAGCTGACCCTGCCAACCAGAGCGGAGTTGTGCACTCCTTTCCCACTCATCCACAGAGATTCCCAAGGATACTAAGTCATCCTTGCAGGAATTCCGAAATCTGCACTGTGGACTGCCTCTCTTTTTAGACCCTTTGTGAGCTTCAGAGTACAGCGCACTCTTCAGTATCTTGTAATCCAGCATCCGCATGACATATCCAAGCCAACTGGGACTTTTCTTACTAATCAATATTCCTATGAATGACATACCAGCACAATTTAAAACACTTTCATATTTGTCATTCTGTCTTGCTATCTTATTCAAATAATTTTACCCAAGCATCTGATTTAAAATCTGTTTAGTCTTTTGGTATGTTTGCCATAAGTTGTCCATGTTTCTGAGCCATATAGAAGAGTGGATAAAACACATATCATAAATATGGATTTTTCACTTTAGTTAACAATTTGTTATTGTTCCAAGCTCTGTCTTGCAAAAGACCAGAATTCTTGGCTGCTTGGCCAATTCTACTATCAAGCTAAGCATCAAGATCTACATTGCTGGTAACAGTAGAGCCAAGGTAGCAAAACTGGTCAACAACATCCAGACAAATACTATCAAAGGTGGTATCTTGAGCTGGTTCTGAAGAGCCTTGGTGCATGATAACAGTCTTCTTCAAGCTTATTGCTAGCCCAAAGATTTTGTATGAGTCAGATAACTTGTAATAAGATGTTATAAAGTGTTAACATTGTGAGTCACAAGGACAGCATCTTCTGTAAACAACAGGTCCCATATGATGATCACCTTCACCTTCACTTTAACTCTGAGCCTTGCAATATTAAACAAACCTCCATCATGTCTAGTGCTAAGACACATCCTCTTGAACATCGTGGAACACATGTTGAAGCAGGAATGAGAAGTAAATATTAAACAATGTAGGAGCCAGTATTCAACCCTGCTTTACTCAATTGTTGATGTTAAATGAGTCAGACCCTTGGTTTTCCTATAATACAGTTGCCTTCATGCTATTTTGTAAGGATTTCACAAGGTTTAGCAAAATAGGTGGACAACCGGGCTTCTTCAAAACAACGTAAAGTCCTGATGACTAACTCTATCAAAGGCTTTTGTTAAATCTATAAAAGCCATGTATAGTGGAATATGCTTCTCTCTCTTCTCTTTTCCTGCAATTGTCTTACAGAGAAGACCCTGTCTATGGTGGACCTTCCTTAGAGGAAGCCACACTGGTAAGGTAAGACATGGGGAACTCACCTCCCCCACCCATCACCAATCACACCACATGCATCAACCACACAAGCCCAATCCAGAGCATGTTCTGGTTGCACTACTGGACTGCACTACTGGACACTACCACCTTAACACTCTGCCACCCTACCATGGGAACAGATGTCTTAATCCTAATATATATGTGCCCCTGTTAGGAGGGCAGTGTGGCCCAATGACCAGAGTCAATACATTAGCCCCAGTTAGCAAGGAAGTAAGGCCCAACAGCCAAAGTCACTAGAGTTACGTGATCCAGCAGGGCTGTAAGGCCTAACCGCCAAAGTCCATAGATTCGCCTCTGTTAGCGCGGTAGTAAGGCCTAGTGGCCCCAAAGTTAATACATCCACATCTGTTAGTAGGGCAGTAAGGCATAGTGGCCTCAGTTGGGGAACGGGGCCGCCATGCACAAAATAGGGGTGGTGGCATCCCGGGGGGGGCTCCAGCCCCTGATAGTGGCAAGAACACATGCCACTGAGTCAGTGGGGTGGAGGGGTCTGACCGAAACACACTGAATCAAAGTTCTGGTTCACTAGCTGGGCCACTATCTCATTCCCTTGTGCTGCTTCGTACCATGGTTCCCGCTGCTGCAGTCTGGGCATCTTCTCTGTCTCTGGGTTCCCTGGTCTGCACTGTCCCCAGCAACTCTGGACTCTGCACGGCATCGGTGGGTAACCTGGCAGCTGCCTGGGTTGCATCATCTCTGGTTCCCACGGCCTCAGGCTTTGACTGATCTTTGGCTGGAGCCTGTGGCGTGCATCCTTCCTCTCCAGCAGTCATTCCCCCACTACGCTAAGCTGCTCCCTTTTATACTAGTGCATTTGAAGCATTCCCTGTAGAGTTGTGGGGGTGTGGCTGTCTCAGCCCACAATATAGGGTTAATCCTTCTACATCCAATGCGGGGTGAGTGGGCCCCATCACAGACCCTTAGAAGTGACAGAGGATACCCCTTCCAGCCCTGGCTCCTCACCCATAGGAAACCCAACAACTGAGGCAGAAGAGCGATACAATTGTGTCCACAAACACACTCAGTTAGTGATAGAGAGAACCTTTGGCATCTTGAAGATGCAGTGGAGGGATTTCCCTCTGTCCAGTGTGGAGCCACTAACGTACAGCCCCAGGAAGGTCATTAGGCTACTCCTAGTACGCTGTATCCTGCATGAAATAACCACTTTACCTGAGGGGCTAGACATAGCTGGAAGGGGCGAGGAGGAGAGAAGGATGAAGAGAAGGAAGCAGAGGAGGAGAGAAGGTTGAAGAGACAGGAACTTCCAGGTGTCCATCCACTGTTCATGGGGAAGGAGAATCCACAAATGACTTCTTCACAAGGCATTCTAAAGCACAGCAGGTACCTGCTTACTTCAAGGGTGATTAATGATGAAGGAAAATAGATTCCAAAGTGTGTACATATTGTGATGTGTCGGGGTGGGAAGAAAAAGAAAAGGTGCTCAAAATCAGTGCTGTCATAACATAATGGTTTGGCAAAAATAGAAAGTCAATGTATCAATTCTGTGGGTTTTACGGTATTCCTGGCCCTGCTGCAGCTACACTGAGGACTTAGGTAGCTAACTGTCACTTTTGGTGCCTAAATTCAAATAGAGATTCTCAAAGCACCCATTCAGCTGCCACTTATCCCTGTGGGCACCCAAATTTCCTTAGCACCTAAGTGCATTATGATAAAGTGACCTATGTGCCTACATTTCTTCTGCTTGGCATGGTCTGATTGATTGGGTATGGACTGGAAAGCAGGAGACCTGAGCTCTCCCTCTGGCTCTGTGTAACACACAATGACACTGGAGGAAGTCACCTGAGCTGCTTACTCACTTTGTTCCCGCATGCAAGTCGATGAATGAAAAATGCTTGCTAAATATTATGATAAACTTTTTGGTAGCTCTTGAAAATTTAACAGGCTGCACTATCAGTAATTCTCTTGAATATTGCTAGGATGCAGCCAGTTCTGTTCTTTCCCAGGCCATGCCTCCAAATTATCTGCTTTATTAGCTTCTCCTCAGTCCCTTCCGACAACAGAATTTGGTGCAATAAAAGATAGTACCGCTCATATCAGGTCTCTTACATATCCTGGGGCCAGCATGGCTACTACAACACAGCACCTTATAAACATCATGACAGATTAAAGCCATAAGGTTTTCAGTTCCCTTATACTTTGCAATTTGTGGATGCATTTATCTCAAAGCAGGTCTGGAAACTACAGTTTGCAAAAATTTTCTGAAAAAACGTCTGAACAATTGATGTGGCTTGGAAAAGGAATTCTGTATTACACACACTTTTTGCTGATTTATTCTTTTTATATGTCATAGTTAATATAATCTTGATTCTCCTTTGTAGCAAATAATTTGTGTTCAATTCCTATATCGAGCAGGACTTAAAATCTTTGTGTATTAACAGTGTACTTTGTCACTTTCTGATGCGGAGTGAGAATTGTGGATGTTATTACAGATTTAACTTGTAGGATTAGCCAATGTTTTTTCAAAATCCTCTGTGAATCCAGAAAATCCTCAGTTTAATCCATTTTTTCATGTTCTCATAATGAATTTGATCATGGGATTTATTAAATCATGCTGCCACTACTTCTTTATTTCCAAACAGACTCAAGAGCTGAAAAATCAGAAAAAAATTTATTATAATAGTTTTATAAAGTGTAAGAATTAAATTAATAGAGGCTTGCTATGGGGGTAGCACAATCGTCCAGGAACACGGTACCAGAAGGGGAGTCTGTTCTCCCTTTTTCTATTGGAGTTGGCCAGAATCCCATTGGAAGGTGGGGAGGGAATATTGTCTCTGTGTGTTCCTAGTGCTGTCATGGGTGATAGATTCCTAATAGTGGATAGTAGGGCACTAGGGCATGTCTCTATCTCATCTTTATACCAGAGTTGGCCAGGTATGGAGGAGGCAATATGCTGCACATGCATCCAGGGTGCTGCTAGAATCACACTGATGTGTGCTGTCTGGGAGATGCCAGGAGGAATACAGGCAAGGCATTGAGATTCCTCTTGGGGAATGTGGGTGCTAATCTGTCTGAGGGACCCTAGGGCAAAGCAAGCCCTATTTAACACTGAAAATGTGGGAAAATGGCGGAATTGCAAACACCTTGGGAGGTGGTGCCCATGTAGGGTTCGGAATGGTAGCTTCACTAGGTAGGTGTTGGGTACAGCATCACAGCTGGGCTAAATTCAACATTGCTGTAAGCCCACTAAAGTCAATGTGGAGGATGAATTAAGATCAGCAAAATTCTTATCTGTATAAATTTATGCATTCAATGGGGAAAAGAAACGAAAGTGGATATTTTAAATATTTATTAGTCAGACTGGGGTAACAGCCTTTATACAGCACAATTTGCATAAGTTCTCAAGATACATCCTGTATACAACCACAAAACCATAACATGGATTTATACATAAAGTGGAAACTGAGACAGATTTACAAGCATTTTCTTTATACACTTCTCATACTGCTTTTGTCTCAATTTATACAACTTTTAGAACAAGTTTGTTTTGTTTTGCTGAGAGAATTCGGAAGCAAAATAAATAAAACAAATAAAAAAAAATTAACAAACCACCATCAATGCATGCAACATTCATTGAAGAAACATTACATTTCTCCAAGGACTATTCTTCTTGTTGTTTGTTTTTTTAAGGTATTTTTGTAGATTTTTTTTAAACATTGGATACGCTGTACACATAGTCTGCTAGCATGACAGCACACACGCTAGTCAGCTATTGCTGAGCACGTCACTGAACATCTATACAAGATACAGTCAAATAATGCTCACATTCACATGCTTGGATGACAGATGGAATTCATAATTCAAACTTGATTTGTTATACAAAAATGTATACTTATTTACAGGGTAACAAATTAAGAAAACTGCTTTCTCTCAAATCACGTAGTCTGAGTTATGGATATATATATATATGTATATATAATATATTATAATTTTTGAGCTCATCAGTATATTTATTAATCTTCTTTTAAAAAAGAATAAACCAGAACATACAGAAAACATCAAAATGCATATTATGATTTAAAGAGAGAGTATCCGGATTTTGCTTATTCTTTCTACTTTCTTACCAAAGGCAACTAGTAATTCAAAAAGAAGGCCCAATCCTTCAGCCCAGGTGCAACCAGGAATGCAGAATTGGGCCCCAAATGTGATGTAGGTGGATACTTCCACTGAACTACCTCTCTGTTCCATTACTAATTCAAGTTTCAGTTACACAGATGCAATTTTTCTCTTATACATATACGAATGTACATATCTAGATAGATACTTAGTGGAATCTGGGATACAGACACTGTAGCAATGAAAATAAAGTACTTAAATATTGTCAGTTATGATTCAAATAATAAGATTAAAAAATACTATTAACATCTTTATGATATTTCCATGAAACTAAATACTAATTAAATCATTTCTATAAGGTACACTAGCTTCTTCTTTCCCAGGAGTCCTCCTTATTCCTAGAGTCAGAATCAATATGAGCTGGTTACCAGCTACAATATCCCCCCACAGTCTAACCATTGGTACACCTATGTATCCAGAAAATTAACTATCAATTCCTAGGTCTTGATCCAAAACCACACTGAAGTGAATGGAAAAATTGCCATTGACTTTGATAGGCATTGGATCAGGCCCTTATTACTTCCACTGAGATATGATGTAAAAAACGTGGGTAATAATAAAGCAGCAGCACTCATATTTCCCCTGGATACTATCCCTTTAAAGTGTAATGATAAAGTACTATCTCAACAATCATAGAAACTCTCATGTTTAGTGTGAAAAAGAAAATGGTTTGCTGCTCATTGTATGCATAATAGTAATGACCACATTAGAAATCCCTGTTATTTGTAAACACATACACTGTGCTTTTTCTCGTAATTCAGCTTGTTTCCACTGTACAAGGCCTTGAACAAAGAAGCAACTTCTCTGTTGACTCAGCAGACGTATGAATAACAGATTAAAATGCTTCTGCCATTGCCTACCCACAATATGCATCTTCAAAGAAATGTGTGAATTCACTAATAATCAATCATTTAGAGAGGATAAGATCTGCTACCACATCTAAGGACTTTCAGCCACTAGAAGAAACATAAAATGGGGGGGAGGGATGAAAGAATATGTTGCAATATATACAAAAAAAAAGTAAAAAATACTAATAGTCCTTGTTTGGTGGGGTTTTTTTTTAATGTCACAAGAAGGGTTTTTTTCCTGACTTCATTCACCCAAAAAAGAAAAATGCATTCAAACACGAAACAGTGTTGCATAGAATGATTCCAGTACAACCTAGAAATCTGATCAAAAAAAGGAACTTGGTACACTTTGGAAGCATCTTTCGAACTCTGAATTGATGGTATCTCACAAAAGGGAAAGTGTATGGACCCAGCTCTGTCACTATCTCTTTGCACAGGAGAACAACTATGAAATTAGAAGAGTCCTGTCACTACTGCTGTTGGTCAAGCCATTGCTAATAGTGACCAGTTTTCCTGATAGCCACTACCCTTTGTATTTCTCTGTGGGATTCCAACAGACAAGTCACACTTGAATTTCAATATATAAAGATGCATGAATTAAACCCATTTCAGAGGGCTAATTCCAAAGTAACTGTGGGTTTCCTGGACAACCTCAGCCACACCAAACAAACAATCCCATTTCATAAAAATACCAGAAACATTTGTGAATGCATGTAAGAGCAAAGTATGCCAGCCCACTTTCGTCAATTAAGAATAATGATTATAGGCTTCCTAGTAAGCCATCCAGTTAGTGCTAGCGCCTGCTGGAAATCTCCATAGCAACCATCGCGTGACTCGCTGTCTTCATAATAAATCTGAGCAAGAACAAAATTACCAGCAGTTTGCAAAAAATTGCACATCTCACTGCTTTTACTTCATGCAGTAATTGAAATTGGACATTTCAGAAAAGAAGGGACTTACTGTAGACATCAGGCATTTAAAATAACCCAACAAAGGAACAATATTTACATGAAAGATTTTTTTTTTAAAAAATCCCACTTAGGGATTTTTGGTTTGGTTGGGAATTTTGGTTTTTAAGAATCTTACTCTCCATATAAATCACAATATTTAGGATATTTTATATTATCACCAACAGACTGTGATTACATAAGATCGAAGTTGGGTAAAACACCGACAAAAGCACATTAAAGGTCAAAGCACACGCCATGCTTCCACTGACAGTGCTGTTGTGGCTTTATGATAACTTATGGCATTTTGGTCGGAATGCATTGTGTTGCAAGAAAAATGTGGTACACCAAAGCCTTAACTTGGACTTACTTGTCTTTCTTTGGTTTGTGCATCCCTAACATTTTCCCGTTGCTCTATATTGCACTCATTTCCCATGGTGTTATTTTTAATTTTGAATAAAAAAATGGAAAAAAATATGTAGAAAAAAGTGTCATCAAGCTAAACAACTGCAATAGCTCTTTCAGAGTCAATCGGGTTTCTCATCTATCCCTATTTTATTTAAAGCATATAATTATTATCCCAAGGAATAATTTGAATTGACCATGTAAGTCATTTTTTTACCCTAGTAAAAAAAACAACATGGGTACTTAAAATGGTGTATGAAAAGTTCCTGTTGGGCAAACACAGTGAACACTTGCCAGCATTTTAAATTTGGTCACTTTCTTTTTAAATACAAAAAAGCAATGATATTTCAGGGTAATCCCCTGACAAATCACTTCAAAATATGAAGGTATAAAATATGAAGCCATTTTTGAACGGTAAGGGAATTAATCCCATGTCAATTTATTTTAAATATTTCTACAATTTTAAGAATGATGAAAGCGCTTTCCTTTTTCTTTTAATCTGAATTAGAAGAAAAATATCACACCCAGTTTAAGATCCCCTATGCAAAGTTTCAGTCCAAGGGAAATTGTTACCGCTAGTTTATAAACACCTGAAAATAGAACTTTTATTTTGGAACCTCCGACACAACCTTAAGCTATAGTGTTGCCAGTGATTTTCATTTAATTACATATTTCATAACTGCCAAGCCACATTTGAATGGACTAGTTTCAGTCATTCACCTGAGTTTCTCAAAGGAAATTCTTAACATGCATTAATGTTTCAGTCCCCAGATGGTAAACATTTTGTTATTCCTTCTTGTTAGATGTGTGTTGCTGATGTTGTTGTTGATCCAGAGCTCCACAAACAGCAGGGTAGCATTAGCACAATGGGTCTAATGTTTCAGAATACATACTATATATTTTAAACTTTTACTCCCTTTAAACAGTCTAAGGGTAAGGCTGATGGTTGGAGACAAAAAGGGAATAGTTGAAATGATAGTATTGATCTCAGTGCTTAAACTGTAAAGAGACAAACCCATTTTTGTAAACCGCTGACCCAAAGGGAAGGATGAATTGCAGTTTCATTAGCACAGAAAACATTCTCTCCCACCCCCATCCTTATTTGGTGCAATTTCCATTTGATCCTTTCTCTTTCCAACCACCCTCCAAAAACAAAAAATAGCCACAGGTGTGCTTTTATTCTTTACATTCCAGGACCGAGACCTACACCCATTGTTAATGCCTGGAAACAAAATGAAATAATTTTGATCTGATTCTCTATATAGTGTATCTTCTTTACATAAAGGGAAAAAAAAACATGTAAAATAATGTTCCCACCACTGCAAACACCCTGCAGTTTGTGTCCTGTGGCTTAATCTCACAACAACAAATTATCAGGGATTCTAAGGTGCAGAGGAACAAGTTTTACACTTCTGATAAGTGAGATTTGAAAAACCAGTCATCCTAGGTGCTTTTGCATAAAATGATCTCCTTCTGGTTGCACAGAAACGCAGATTGCTCTCTCCGACACATTACTTCCAGCCGCAGCCAAACTCTGCATTAACAGCTGCCTTCAAGCCTTCATTATTTCTTTTTGAGTTACTCTCCTGACAGCCACAAAGAGTCCAATATAAAGGAGCCCTCATATCCATCTTCTTTTCAAATTTCCTCGCTTTTAGTTCTGGGCTCACTTTTTTTCTTTGCTATCTTTTACAGTAAAACAAGTTGACTAGCCCTCATTTAAGTGTGCTATGTAGCCCAGAGCCCACTCTTCCCTACTTTGTATTCTGAAAGCCTAGCTAAACACAATATTAAACTATAGTCTTGGAGTAATGCCATTTACAGCAGACGCTGCAAGGTTTAGTGCCCTAAGCAGACTTGTCCGCTCAATGTGTTTGTGTGGAGCTGACCATCAGTTTGTGCCAGTTTACTATTCTTTTCCTTAGATCCACTTTGTCAAGCCAGATATAAGCTTCACCAATCAGTGTCTTTTTCATAAACTTCCCTCCATTGGAGACAAGCAGAATCTGGGAAGAAAAAAAATATGGTTAAAATTGTCTTATCTACTTAATTTACATGCCAGTTGCTAATTTACATGCTGTACAATAAAGATTCAGAAATGTTGACATCTAAGTTTGCACCTGTAGAACAGTAAGGAAACATAAGTGCACAGTCTGCTACACAAGGATCTTTCCCCATTTGAGAGGAAATGCAGTGAACACATAGCTTCTCCCCTATTCCACTTCCTTGTTCTGTGATATACTAGCTAGAGCAGATGAATGGAATTCAGCAGTCCTGGAGTCTATCCTCAGCTCAAACGCAAAATGTGGCTTTGGTGAAGTCACAAAGACCCAAATTTTTCACAATGGCCTATAATTTTGGGAGCCCAGTTTTAGACATCTAGGTGTGTGCATTTGGGACTTAATTTCTATGTACCTTTGTGATGTTGCACCCCCATAATGCTTTATGGAAATATGCTTATGAATGTAAATATAACAACATAACTGGAATATGTTTTATGCTACATATGCCATGTAACATAGCTCCGGAAAGGTTATGATCTACTGAATATATTCGTCCTATTTGTATGCATGTATCATTTTTCTACTCTAAGTTATGAATATTGGCTGTGTACTTGCTTGATTTTAAGTAGCCTTAGTGAAGCATTTGGTCAGCTTCTTGAGAAAGGAATGTGCAAATTAAGTGCCAGTCAAGAAACACTAAACGAACAATGACAGGTTTCAGAGTAGCAGCCGTGTTAGTCTGCATTCGCAAAAAGAAAAAAAGTACTTGTGGCACCTTAGAGACTAACAAATTTATTAGAGCATAAGCTTTCGTGAGCTACAGCTCACTTCATTGGATGCATTTTGTGGAATGCATGCATGATGAAGTGAGCTGTAGCTCACGAAAGCTTATGCTCAAATAAATTTGTTAGTCTCTAAGGTGCCACAAGTACTCCTTTTCTTTTTTGAAAATACAGACTAACAGGGCTGCTACTTTGAAACAATACATTTTCTGTAGCCTCTTTCTGGGAAAGAGCTCAGCTGTGTGGGCCGACATTTTTCAAACCAATTCAGCCTCAAGCAGTCACTCCGTATGGAAAATTGCAGCCCAAAATGGTTAAAGTTTGGCCATTATAAGTAACTACATGTTGGGCAACCATAATAATAGTAGGAGGTACCATCAGTCCTGCCTATAATAAAGAGACATTGTTATGTTTAGATGAAGTGAGCTGTAGCTCACGAAAGCTTATGCTCAAATAAATGTGTTAGTCTCTAAGGTGCCACAAGTACTCCTGTTCTTTTTATTAGGGTTAACAGGTAATGAAAATTAAGAAGAGATGTAGGCTGTCGCCTATCTTTGCACCAACCCAAGGAGCTAGCTGGACATACCGAGGAAAGCAGGGTGCACCAGTGAGACCTAGGGCAATGTGCACAGCCCACTGACATGCTGAGCAGCAGGGAGAGGGACTTTGCCTCCTGGTGCAGCTCCACACAAGCTTTGATGTGTGCAAGATTGTAAATTAAACAAGCTGGCTCCAGTGCGCTATGCTTCACATCTATCTCTTTGAGCTTCAGTAAATTATTTCTAATAAATGATAATAACACCTGGCTGTAAAATAGCATTTTGCATCTGAAGATCTCAAAGTTCTCTGCAGAGCTGAGTAAATATCATTATCCCCTTTTAGCAATGGGGAAATAGAGACTATGCAACTTGCAGAATCTGTGTTCATGAGTAAGAGGCATAGCTGTGACTAGTACCCAAATCTTCTGACTCTTAGGGCATGGCTACACTTGGAGTTGTAGAGCGCTGGGAGTTAAACCAGCCTTCGGAGACCAGAGCAGGGAAAACGCTGCCAAGTGTTTACACTCTCAGTTGGAAGCGCACTGGCATGGCCACATTAGCAGCTCTTGCAATGCCACAAAAAGTAGTGCATTGTGATAGCATCTCAGCATTCAAGTAGCTGCAACGTGCTTTTCAAATGCAGGGGTGTGGGGTGTGACGGGGAGTGTGTTGTGTGTATGTGGAGGGAGAGAGAGTGGATTTTTGGGGGGCTGAGAGCATGTCAGCATGCTGTCTTGTAAGTTCAGACAGCAACAGACCTCCCTCTCCCCGTGCCCGCCTCTCTCTCACTCACTGAAAGCAAGCAGTATTTCTCAGTAATGGTTCCTATGTTCCGGAGCCGATAAGCAACCAGCTGTCAGAAACGGAGCTTTGAAAGGGCATATCTGCATTCCTACAGCGAGTTCAAAACAATGACAAGAGTGGCCACTTGACTTAAGGGGATTATGCGACATTTCCGGAGGTCAATCAGAGAGCAGTAATGCAACACCTCATTCACACTGGCGCCGCAGTGCTCCAACCACGTTATTCCACTCGCTGAAGTGGAGTACCAGCAGTGCTATAGCCATGGAGTCAGAGCGCTCTACGTGCCTGTGTGGATGGGTAGTGAGCTAGTGTGCATGGGGCTCCTTTATTATGCTGTAAGTCGCAAGTGTAGCCAAGTCCTTAGTCTTGTGATTAATTCACCTACAAGACCATCCTTCCCCTAAAGACATGATATTAGGTACACTGCATTCAACCTACTAAAAGAAAGCAAGAGAGTGGAGATAACGGTGCTATTTCCTTTGCAATCTTATTTTTTCAGTAACCTGTTAGGCAAGTCACTGGGAATGGGAGTTTGATCTCTAATTCCCAAAGCACAGCATGGAAGACATATAAAATTATGTTGTAATAAGATGCAGAATTACCTGAAGAGAATGCCCAGCAGGACTCAAACTAAATCTAAAAGTCTCGTTAAATGAAGGCTCTCGGTCATGCCTGCACACTCTGGTTTTCTTCTTAATTACTCTCTTCTGGGTAGAGATATTGACAACATACAGCTTCACATACAGATCTGTGGAAGAAAGATTCAGCCTATGATACAGACGCTCTTAAGATGTCATTTTCACTAAAGATTTCAATGGATGCGATGTACGGAGATAAAATATACCTCTATATACTATAGAGCCATATCCTGCTGTCATTTACACCGGAGTGAAACTAGAGTCACTCCACTGAAGCCAAGGAAGTTACTCTGGATTTACACTGGTGTCACTGACAGCAAAACCAGTCTTGATATCTTTATGGCTCTGTCAAAATATTATTGCTGGTAGGAATTTTTCATCTGAAATATTTTTTCAATGAAAAGTACCTTTTTTTGACAAAACAGAAATTTTCACCAGAAATGTCTATTTTTTTGTGAAAACACAAAATTGAAAAATGTTCATTTTTAATGCAACAATAAATTGAAACATTTTGAATTCGACATAAATGCAAAAGGCATTTGAAGAAAAATTTCAACAAACACATTTTCATCAAAAATGTTCACAGGAACAAAAAAACATTTCCCTGCCAGTACTACAAAATATGTCATTTTGCTTAACAAACAAAATGTTTTTTCTATGGTAATAGTATCATTAAATGTCTGAGTCAATGTCCTGCTTGATGCTCATTACTGTATCATAATGATGTTTCTGACTGGTACCTGGTAAGTGATCTGGAGATTTAAACTTGTAGGTGATATTTCTGCACTGAAGGATTTCAACTATTAGCTGTTCTCCATCAGTCTTCATTTCCTTCTTTAATGCAATCTTGATTTCACCTATCACCTGGGTTTTACCTGGAAAGCAGAAAAACAAAATCCTTTATAATGAAAGGAAATGGAGGGGGGCTCTAAGTACTGTATTTAGGAAGGAGATTGTGTTATACTTTTCTCATTTGTTACAATGAGAGATGTTGTATAAAAACAATGACTAGATAAGCAAACAGGCCAGACATATTTCCTCCTTTCCCCCCCCCCTGCTGCTGGTGATGGCTTATCTTAAGTGATCACTCTCCTTACAGTGTGTATGATAAACCCATTGTTTCATGTTCTCTGTGTGTGTGTATATAAATCTCTCCTCTGTTTTTTCCACCAAATGCATCTGATGAAGTGAGCTGTAATTCACGAAAGCTTATGCTCTAATAAATTTGTTAGTCTCTAAGGTGCCACAAGTACTCCTTTTCTTTTTGCAATACAGACTAACACGGCTGCTACTCTGAAACCAGGCCAGACATATGCAGTCAACAGTAGCACATACAGTCCTAGACATAAGAACTTATTTAATTCAAGAAGCAAATAAGGGAATATTTTCTAAAGTGAGTTAGGAGCCTAAATCCCATTTTCAAAAGCGACAGTCATTTTGGGCCAGATTTTCAAAGGTGTTGAAGTAGCTAATGCTGCTAATAGGCGCCTAATGGCCCTTTCAAAAGCACATAGGTACCTAACTCACATGGGAGTTACGCTTCTAGGAGTTTTAAAAATTCTGTTGGGTGCCTATCTGCATTTTAGGCATCTAAATACTTTTGAAAATCCGTCCCGATCTGTCTAAGTATCACTGAAAGTAAATGAGTTTAAGTTCCTAAGCCACTGAGATGCTATTAAAAGTTTTAGGTCAGGACTCTGAAATTACCCCATTCAAAAAGAATAAGGGATATTATTCAATGTACAATAAAGATTTATAAAAATCAAATTCATCCAATAAACATGCAAGTGCAATTATTTTGAACTGTCATGAATTCCCTAATAGCTCTCTGGACAGGACTACTCCATGTCAAACCATTACATATGTTTGTGGAGCTATGAAATTATATTCTCTTTAGACGATATACGATAGGGCCACATTTTTCCCAGATATTATGGAGGGGAGGGGGCAGTAGAAAAGAACCTTCCTCCACCTTTGTGCAGCCTGCGCATGGACTAGGTAGAATGGCAGGCCCACAGCCCAGGCATTTCTCTTGGCTAGATGCCCAGAGTGGAGGGCGACATGCTGCATTGCTTACATGGGCAGAGATGTATGAGCACTCCCCCGTGCCCCGGGCAAAATGTGTCCTGGCTCTGCAATAACCCCAAAGAGGGGCTGTGTCTAGATTACCTCTACCTGCCACTTTGCTGGTGTAACGTCATGTTTCACCTTCCTCTTCACTTGGGGCCTGATCCAAAGCCCAGTGAAGTCTGTGAGAGTCTTTGGTGTCTAACTCTTTGGTGCCAGCAGTCTGGAGTTTAATGCATTACCGGGAAATCCTTGCAGGTGGTGCCAAGGAGTTATCATAAAAAGTGATCTTGATGAATGGAAACAATTAAACATGTGCCTTTCAAATTGCTACAAAAATCTTGCTTTTCTTAAAGCATCAAAACTCCCAAAGTGACTTTTAGATGCTACTTCCATGTCCCATGAATATATAACAGCACTTCAATAATTCCCGTTACACAGCATCAGCTGCTGGAGCACAGATTTCCATGACAAAATCCTCACACACTATATTGTTTTCCCCATTTAAATAAATTTGTATTGAGGTCATGGAAAGCAGTCAGCTCATTACAGAATGCCATGATCACAAACTGGCACCTGGTAGCATCAGAGGATGAAATTCTCACTCAGTTGAAGTCTTCCCATTGACTTCAGTGGAGTCAGGATTTCACCCCTAGAAGGACAGAAGGGGCTCTTATGTGGGCAGGTGAAATTACTATCAAGCCCGGCAATCAGAAAACCTTCCCCTGAGGGTCTGCTCCTGCTCTTAATCCATTCATGAGAGTTTTGCTTTGACTTACATTCCATCAATCAGAGCACCCATTTTTTTTTGCTAGACCCACTAACACAATGTATAGAGCTTGACTCTCTTCTCACGCAAAATAGGTTTAACCCTCTCAGTTGTAATTACACTAATGTAAAGCACATATGTGTGAAAGGGCAATGACGCCCCTGGTGTTAGGATCTGTGACCGTGGCAGAAATGGTTTACCAAGAGCCAAGACTGGTGAAGATGATGGTCAGATACGTCATTACCATTACCCATAAATCCGTTCCATCTGATGTGCCTCAGTGAGGTTGTTAAGATGGCAATGGTATTATCCTACAAAGTGCTGAGCAACCAATAGAAACTGACAGTATTCAGCACATTGCAGGCTTGGACCCCGAGAACTGAAAGACTCGGAAATAGAGATGGGGGTAGAGCTGTGTTTTGCTCTGTAGACAGACTAGCAAAGGTGTTTATGAAGGCAGCACACATTTCAAAGCTACAGTGGCAAATCTACCACTTGCTGTTGCTAGTGCTTTGGTCGATGTTGTTTTTGCATTGAATCCCATAATAATTAACTACGTGAAGCCAGTATAAACAGTTGTAGCAGAAATCAGTGATTAGTTTCAGGCAATCTTCACTTAACCACCAGCCTTTTCTAGAACATCTGCCAAGCTTTTTATTTTATTGCCCCTTCCATCCCCAACCCTTTTACATTCATTTGCAACATTTGTTGAGGCAACATCTTTCCTGGCAGAGTCTGCTTCCTTTTTTTTTTTTCCTCCCTTTCACTTACATGTAATAATATATAACACAAAATCAGCCAGCTTGGAGAAATGTTAAATGGGATTCAGTGGACTAGAGAGAGAGAGAGAGAGAGAGAGAGAGAGAGAGATATGCTTACAATATCTTACAGTGTGTCTGAAAATGCCAGTCCCATTTTATGATGCAGCACTTCAGTGTCTCAATATCTAGCATTTTACTGTAGATCAGTGTGTATCTCCACAAATACTTTTCTGCTATAATAGTTACGCGGGGAAAACATATTTCCTTGGGGAGGATACTTGAAACCTGATAGCACTCCTGTATCTCCAAACTCATTTTCACTTCTCCCACTGTGCGAGATTGAAGATGTTTAACCTTACTCTTTGAGCCCTTGCCCCAGCTTCATGAAACAGGGGACTGAATCACATTGGTGCTTTAAAGAACCAAAACTGTTTTAAAGACTCTGAATTTACCTCACTTCCTTTCAACTCTTTGGCTTCCTCTTTCCATTCTCTCCTTTCACCCACCCTGGCATAATCACTCTGAATGGGATATAAGACGTATCCCATATCCGTATCGGTTTGGGGTTTTGGTTTGCAGAATACAAACACATTTAAAGAAGGGCTATACTGACAGGGTAGTCACTATATAACTGTCTAGAACTGTTCAGGAGGGTTCATGGTTTGTGAAGACTGAGCATTTCTTTAAAAATGGGCTTGGCTTTACCTATTTTCAGATAGTTTAAAATTTATTCTCCTGCACCTTTGTGGCTGATCTTGGAGTTCAAGGTGCTCAATACCTTATAGGATTGGACCTTCATTGCACAGTTGATCATACATTGATAGTTTATCCAGAAAAAATCCAAACCTTGTGCACTCATCCTCTCCTGAAATAAGACAGTTTTTGTACATTATTAAAATCTTACCTTGTTGTCAAAAACATATTTACTCAAGTGCAAGAGTAGGGTAACGGTCATGTCTAGCTGAATTAAAACCACCTTAGAACTGTGTTAGCAAGAACTATATAATTAGATTCTTTAAAAATATAGCTATGATTAAGTATTTAATGAGTTTCTGCAAGACAGGATAATTATTGCTTATTATTAGGCCATCAGATTTATTAAGCATCTGTTAGCAATTAAGAACTAATTGATTCAATAATTTGCTGAAAACTGTTTTATTAAATGGTAATCTTAAGAAGTTGAGGTGTGTTATAAACTTAATTTGCTCTAGTGCCAGTGATATAAAACTTTATTCATATATAACTATGAGACTCCATATTGCTAGGAAATTGGATGACTAGAGAATGTATTTATTAATTCATTTATCTGCAGTTATTGTACCAATTTACTGCATTTATAAATCATGGGGCTTTGTTTCAGCTCTGCAAAGGTGGAAGTATTTGTAATGTCATTTTGCAGTATTGTTTAAGTTAATTATTAGTACCAGAACCCTCAGCTACCCTCTTTTGAAAGTGATGTCTATTCATGAGGCATGGATTTCGCCCTTTATCTTAATTTATTTTTAATCAGATACCTGCTATCAGCCAGAGCTTGTCCTAGGAAGGAATGAACAGTGATGTTACCCTTTGGTTGAAGCATCATTTGAGTAGTGAATCAATTGACTGTGGGATCAGTGACAAAGTCTTTGGAGCAAAACTGGATGAATAGTTTATTCACTGAAAATGCTGTTTCAGTGGACCTGAAAATATTTGGAGGAGATGGTGGGGGTGATGCCGCTGGCCCCACCTCTGACCTATATCCCAGTACTTCAGGCACTCCTCTGGGATGTGGGAGACCTAGGTTTGAATTGCTAAACTGGAACAGACTTGAAATTGACTTTTTCAATTCACAGAAAATGCTAACAATTTTTAGTTAGTTTTGACCAAAATAATTTTTTTAAATTTTTTTGTAACTACCACTGAACCAAACAATCAGTTATTAACTCAGCTCTGGTCATTGGTCATTCTTCTTCCAGCCCAGTTCAGCAAAACTGAGAATGCACAGAATTTGTAGTCTCATTAGGGCAGAGCCTATTTTTTGTTCTGTGTTTGTACAGCACCGAGCACAATGGTCCATGACTAGGGCTCCTAGGTGCTACCACAATGCAAAATAAATAAATAAATAAAAAACAAAAACAGACAGAAGACTCCTACTGGAAAAGCAGCAAAATGACAACCCCTCCCCAGTGTTTCTCAAAAAGAAAAGGAGTCTCTAAGGTGCCACAAGTACTAACAAATTTATTTGAGCATAAGCTTTCGTGAGCTACAGCTCACTTCATCTGATGCATCGGATGAAGTGAGCTGTAGCTCACGAAAGCTTATGCTCAAATAAATTTGTTAGTCTCTAAGGTGCCACTAGTACTCCTTTTCTTTTTGCGAATACAGACTAACATGGCTGCTACTCTGAAACCAGTGTTTCTCAGTGTTCCTATAATAGCTTGTAAGACAGACACTACTTCCAGCGTACACAGGAAATACACAGCTCACAGGGGCTATGTTCCTCAACATGAGAGACAAAGCCACAGAATACCTCCCTTCTGCCCACCTCCCAAATGGACTGGTCTCCTGAATTGGTGCTGTCACATTATACTTTATTCTTTACAGCCCAAATCCTCTCCCTAACATCCAAACCAGGTAATTCATCTGGGTGCTGGAAAATTAGGTAGAATGAAGGAAGGACCCCTGCCAGGCAAATGGTGGTAACAGAATTTCTCTCTGACTGCAGCCTGTCTGACTGCAATGCTCCCTACTCCACTGTATGTGTTGGTGAGGAGGAGCTATGTAGCAGTGGATTATTTAAAACCGCATCCCCCATTTCTCCCACTGAGCATGTGCAGGGAGATGGCACCTGCACAGCACAAAGAATATATACCCCTTGAATCCTGCCAACAAATTGCATTGTTCTAATACAATGAAGCCTTCCAAACTCATGGAAGAACGGGCAGGATTTATCTCCTTAACGAACATTCAGAATGCCAAACTCAAGACCAGATTATCCTAAGTGGAAGTATATATAAATAAGGGAAGAGACAGCTGGCTAAATAACGAGGATAACTTTATAGATTTTACTTTAGATGGTTTGCAAGGCTTCTGGTATACATGTTCTGTTTTGGAAGAAGTTAATTTCTTGTCTTCTAACTGGTCCTAAAAACTATTTTTAAGTTTTTAAAGACTTACTGAAGACTTACTATTTTTGACTATAAATGTTACATTGCTCATCCTAAAATAATAAATGACATTTCATACAATTTCCAAAATCTTGCAATGTACAGCATAAGATGAAGAGATGTGTGGTAATCATCATAGTGTCATTACAGGCATAAGAACTGAAATAAAGACTTCCTTTGTTGGAATCTAATTCCATTTCTTTATCTGTTTTAATACTCAACAGGATTGAATTAATGAGCTGTGGGAATCACACAATATTCATTGATGGAATATTGGCATTTCTTTTCTAATATTTCCTTTACTTTTGTCACACAGATACCTAGACATGTGGACATGGAACAATTATAATGATTTCTAGCATGGTATAATGAGACAGGACGTATTCTGGGATTAAGCATTGTGCATGCAGTTAGGCATTTGTACCGCTTAACCTAATGTGCTCTTTGGTTCAGCTAAATTAGAAGAAGAAAATCCAACTGTCTCCCTCCACAGTACTTAGAAAAAAAAGCTAGAATTGGTAGCATTATGGTATTACCTTATTAACATTGCAAAAGGGAATTAAAGTCTAGGTGCATGAATGAGTACCCAGAACTCCTGAAGCGTGTCCCCAGATCCCAGCCCAACATTGACTTTGTGGTCTTGGAAAAGCCAGTTTAGCTCTCTACCTCACCTCTAATATAGGGATAATACCTACCTACCCAACCATGAATCCTACCCTTTTGGATTCATTATATAGCACCAGATACACAGCAAAGAAAGGTGCTTCTCTCCCCCTTGTGTATTCCATTGGAGGAATAGCAGAATTGCAGCCTTTGTGCCCTCTTGGGAATGCATGATAACCCAAAGAGGGTAGAGAGAGGAGCTAGTGCCATGCCTGTGTCCTCCTCCACCATGCACTGACCAATAGAGCTAGCTGGCCACACATGGGGCTATAAGCTTCTCTCCACCAAAGGATGCAGTATCACTTGTGTAGCCTCTGCTGAATGCCTTCTGTGTCTTTGAGCACTGTGGCTTCATCCTGCCTTCTTGCCCCAAAAGACAGGGGTATCACAATGGTCCATCATGGTAAATCAGTCTGAAGATGAATAGTGCTGGAAATGCTAACTATTATTTAAATTCCAGCTGACTGATATTACCTCATCCATCATGGTATTAACTGGCATTTTGAAAATCATACGAGCCTATAATTCCAATCATATGAGAAAAACCCTGCAGCCCTTACTCAGGCAAAACTACCAGTCAATGGGGAGTGTTCCCCACATACAAACAGCAGAAGTTAGCTCAACAATTTACTCTCTTATTTAAAAAAATCATTCCAGTTATTTGCAATGGTCTCAGTTCATGTCAGAATATATTTCATCCTGTCATGGTGACATGAGCCAGTGGCAGAGCTATTCTGAAGTAATGACGGGTGAACATTATAAGGAATGTCTCAAACCCTTCATATGCCAGAGGTTTTCTATTCTATTCTCACTGCGTTGAGATCTTCCCCTTCCCCTCTGTTCTTTGGGTCCTATCTTTCTCCTTTAGCCTCATAAGTACATTCCCTGAAAACTCCTACAATCAGTTTACAGCCTGGTTCCGTCCCTCCACTCTTCCTTTCTGAAAGTAACCAGTTGTTTGATCGACCCACCTACCACATCCTTGATGTCACTAACATTTTCCACCACCACTCTCCGAATCCAAATTAGTGGAAGGCCTATGTAGCTCTCAGCTCTGCCTTCCCTCCTCCATTGGCTGATATTCCAGCAGACCACAGCAGATCTGGTGGTCTCTGCTTCTTTAGCTGCTGCCTTCAAATCTGGTATGATCCCCAAGGTCAGAGGCAGAATCAGAAAAATGCAGGCTGGAAGGGACCTTGAGAGGTTGTCTAGTCCAACCCCCTGCACTGAAGCAGGGCCAAGTAAATCTATATCATTCCGGACAGGTGTTTAACCTGTTCTTAAAAACCTCCGAAAATGGGGACTCCAGAGTCTCCCTCGGAAGCTTATTTCAGTGTTTAATTGTCTTTAGAATGAGACAGTTTTCCCTAATTCCTAACCTAAATCTCCCTTGCTACAAATAAAACCCATTACTTCTTGTAATACCTTCACTGTCCTCTTTATACAGTCCTTAACTTCATCGTGTTATACCTTTCTCTACTGTACTGAAGAGCCCCTTATTATATATTTGTTCCACATGTAGGTACTTGTACACCACAACTAAATAACGCCTTGCTCTTCTCTGTTAAGCTAACTAGATTGAACTTATTGAGTCTGTCACTTAGGCATGTTTTCTGGTCCTTTTTCCATGGCTCTTCTCTGAATTTGCTCCAGTTTATCAACATTCTTCTTGAATTATGGACACCAGAATTGGATACAGTATTCCAGTAGCAGCACCAGTGCCAAATACAGACAATGTAGCCTTTCTGCTCCTACTTGAGAGCCCCCTGTTTATGCATCTGAGGATTGCATTAGCCCTTTTGGCCACCGCATCACACTGGGAGTTCATGTTCAACTGATTATCCACCATGAGACACAGCTCCTTTTCAGAGTCACTGCTTCCCAAGATAGAATCCCCCATCGTGTACATATAGCCTACATTCTTTTTTCCTAGATGTATACATTTACATCTAGCTGTATTCAAATGCATTTTGGTTTTTTTTTGTGCTCAGTTTACCAAGCAATCCTTGGTTTATCAGTGACATGTCTTCTTATTTACCACTCCCCCAATTTTTATGCAAACATCAGTGATAATTTTATGTTTTCCTCCAGTTCATAGATAAAAATGTTAAATTAGGGCTAAGAACCGATCCCTACAGGACCCTACTAGAGACATGCCTTCTCAATGAGGATTCCCCATTTACAATTACATTTTGAGATGATAACAATAGCGATTTCCTTTGTATTGGGATAATTTGCAGGTTTTTAGATCTCTCTAGCTATACGTGCATGCACCTAGTCTCAAATATGGACTAAACTCAGAATGACAACATTTCTGCCTGTACTCTGCAGGCCAACTTCACTGCCCCACAGTCTAGTCAAAGCAGATTCATCCAATATTTCATTCCTGACATCTGTACTTTGACGACTCCAGCCCCTTTGGAACTCTACCACCATACTTTGGCTTGCAACTTTGATCAGCTGCGCTCAATAATGTGAAATTTGTTGCCTTTTTTACATCCATCACAATACATCCTTTGCCACTTTTAAGCAATACTTTAAAACATTCTGCTTTAAACTTTTATAGGAGATCAAAACTCCTGCTCTCTCATATGCAGATGCTTTGGCTCCTCCCCAGCCATGTAATATCTTGTTTTCATAGTTTATAGTTGAGGGTCTTAATAAAAATAGCTTCCTGATATTGCATCTTCATTAATATTGTTATTATTTATTTGTACTTTGATAGTGCCTAGGAGCCCTGTCATGGACCAGGACCTCATCGTGCTAGGTGCTGTACAACACAGAACAAAATGACAATACCAAAAAGTTAACAATATAAGTGAAAAAAGAGACATCAGGTAGATACAGACAGGGAGCACAAGGACATAGTGATATAATACTGGTCAGCACGGTAGGCAGTGGTCTTTGTATTCCTTTATTATATTTATCAGTAGGGCCCTACCAAATTCACAGTCCATTTTGGTAAACTTTATTGTCATAGGATTTTTAAAAATCTTAAGTGTCACAGTTTCAGATATTTCAATCTGAATTTTCATAGTGTTCTAACCATAGGGGTCCTGACCTAAAAGGAGGACCTAGGGGATGGGGGGAGGTTGCAAGGCTGCTGCAAGTGTTGGCAATACCATGACCCCACCCACACACTTCTGTGCTACAGTGCCTCCAGAACTGGGCTCCCAGCCAGCAGCCATGGAGCTTCCTACAGCCGGGTCTGACCTGCCCCAGGAGTGGTCCATGCAGGGGAAGAAGTAGTCCCATCCCTCCCCAGCCCAATCAGGACTAGCAGCTGGAGCCCAGTGGATGGTAGGAGCCCCCAACTGGGGTGCTCACAGTCCTGCCCCTCTCCAGCTCCAGGCTCAGAGCTTAATGGGGCCTTGGACTAGCTGGGGCGTGTGGGTGACCACGGCACTGACCATGGCACACTTGGCAGTCATCCACAAGGCTGGACATGCCCCCACCCCAGGTGAGTACTCCTCCCATACCATGCCACCCTCACTTCTGCATTGCTGCTGCTGGTGGCAATATCTTCAGAACTGGTGCCCAGCCAGCAGCTGCCACTTGCCAGTCACCCAGCTCTGAATGCACTGCAACCCCCTTACAATAGCCAGGTTTCACAGGGGAGACCAGATTTCACAGTTCTTGACATGTTTTTCATGGCTGTGAATTTGGTAGGGCCCTATTTATCAGGAGTCATGGAGCTGTGTCCAAAGTGCTGGGGAAGGTGGTTTAGAAATACACTTAGCAGCTTTAGTATTACCATAAATCATACTCTGTAGAGCTACTGGGAAACAATTCATCCATGAAATATACTTTATGTTCTTATTCTGCAGCAATTTAAAAAACACCTTCCCCAAAGCAAACAACATAGGTCCATCCTTGTACTAATAGCCATGCCATTAGAAACACCCCAGGGAGGCTCTTTCTTCCCCAGAGCGCTGAGCTGAAGAATTTGCAGCAGATTACCACAGGAATATTAATGCTAGCAGCAGAAAATTCCTGCATGAGATGGTAAACTTTCTGAAAGCAAAAAATCATGTAAATATGAACTTGCAAAATGTTCCATCTTTGACATTAGACAACTGTCATCTTGTCCAGCATGGAGAATCTCTTGCGCTAAAAGCCAGAGTCTCTCTACAGCTTGAGCTAAAGGATCTGTGGTCAGAGTTACAAAGGGCTTTAGGCACCTAGAAATGAAAATTGGTGCCTGCTGGGGTTTACAAAAGATCCTAAGCAGGTTAGATATCTGAAAGTGAAGAGACAGGTCAGAGCAAGAGCAGAAACACTGAGGTGGATGACTCAGCGGGACCAGATTTGCTTAGACCACATCTTGTGATAAAAATTGCTGCTTTTAAAGTGTATTATGTTTGGAAATGTATTTGTAAATCTTAATATAGTCTTGCTTCTATTGAAGAGACAAGTGAAACTTTCATTGACTTAAACCAGTGAGCAACATCAGGTGCTAAGTCTAAAGCAAAATGATTAAAAACCTTAAACAGGTTCACACCATGATTTTTTAAAGTCATTCTCCTTCAACTTCAGATATAAGAAGGCATGTTTATTTGATTTTTGCCATCATAGAATGGTAGAGATTAGCTTTGATGTTGGCCAAATCAGTGTTGCAATTTCTGTATGGAGCGCAAATAGGTTTCTGTGCCAGACGTGGTCCCAATGAAAAAGTAAAATTTTCTGACCCTCTAGATTGCATGGATGTGTTAAACCAATTAAAATAAAGGGTAATAAAGGAATAAAGCCAGAAGAACTCATTTGATGTGAAATTGGCAACTGTATAGATTTAGTTGGCATCTGTGCACGCATTTGATAAGTAGGAAAGTTAATGAGACTATTAAAACAGAAAGGGGGCATCCCCATATTTGTGACAACAGTATAAAACACTGCAGAGCACACAATGCTGGCTGCATTGGTATCCCAGCATGTAGGGCCCTCAAATGGCATTTCTGGCCAAGAGCCAGCCAGAGTAGCCCTCAAGTGGTCACCACTGATTGTAGTTGGGATGTCTGGGAAATGCAAATCTTGGTTGGCCTTTCCCTCTGGCAAGCCCCAGGGTGAGGCTGGGGATGGAAAAATCTATTTGTCATCCTCTGGGGGTTTGAATTCTCCCATCCTCCTCTCAGATTAGAGCTGCTCTCCCAGATGGGGAAAACAACATTTCCATCTCCCTGCACCAGTGAGTCAGCCCCAGTGCGTGTGTATTTCAATTCTAGCATCCGATTGACCTGTGTAATTGATAGTGGTCACGTATACTCCACAATAAGGAAATCTTCTCTGAAACAAGAAGTACTGACCAAGTCTCCTGTTACAATGCCACGCACACAGAATTTCAGCTAACTACATTATCTAAAGGAAGGTGAATCTCAGATTCCATTTATCACAAACTACAATGATAATCTATTTCATACCTTGGCTGGAGTCAAATCCGAGCTTCCTTGCAGTCTCAGAATACTTTAAATAGTTGTTGCCAGTTTTGTTTGGCATTGAAAATGTCTCACTAAGAGATATTTAACAGCTCTACAGAACATAGCTAAGACATGTGGGTTTATGGATTTGTTGTCTACCATATAACTAGGCTGTAGACTAACAAGCTTCCCTGAGTTCAGGGCAACAACTGCACCACCTTAGCAGCTACCAGAGAACAAAGTAACTCAGTCACAATCCTTCCCCAGTTTATCCTTTGCTGTGAAGAGGGAGTAAGGCCCATATTCTCAAGTGTATTTAGGCACCTGAAGATGGAGATAAGCACCATGTGGAATTTCAAAAGCACCAAAATCAGTCAACCTATGGGAGTAAGGTGCTTAATTCACTTTGGTGCTTTGAAAATCCCATTTAGATTTTATCTTCTCTTTAGGAACCTAAATACTTTGAGGATGTGTCCCCTCATGCTCTAGTGTGAACTGTTCTGGTAACAACTACTGTACAAAGAACAGGAGTACTTGTGGCACCTTAGAGACTAACAAATTTATTTGAGCATAAGCTTTCGTGAGCTACAGCGCTAAGATGCCACAAGTCCTCCTTTTCTTTTTGCGGATACAGACTAACATGGCTGCAACTCTGAAACCTACTGTACAGTTCATTCAAATTTCAAGCTTAGGTTTAGAGTCTCAATGAATTTCTTAAAATAGCATTATAACTCTCCATATCTTTAATCACAGCAAGATAAATGGCGATGAATATTGCACTGTGATATTCTGATTAAACTTGGTTCAAACTTCCCATTACTTTCACATCACCTTATATAAAGATATATCAGAGTCTCCAGATACAGCCCCATTGTCTGCATCAGCACAGCTAAAATGAATTCTGATGATAGAAGGCACACATAGCCCTTGTTTTCGTATGGGCAGTAGCTCAAATAAGGAGAAGGAAACCATTTATGTCACATATGCACTGCTATCCAAACCCTGATTAACATAATGCACATTAAGCCTTAGGATAGTCCCATTCTATTAGAGTTTTACTAAAGCTATGAACACACTACAGCTTACGTCAGTATAAGTTATGTCGCTCAGGGGTGTGAATAAGTCTATGGCTACAATTCAGAGCTTACATCTGCTAGTGCAGATGCTCTAAGATGATGGGAGAGAGCTCTCCTCTCGGCTTAAATACTCCAGCCCCATGAGTGGTGGTAACTGTCAGTGGGAAAAGCTCTCCTGCCAACATAGCGCTGTCTATACTGGCACCCAGGTTGCTGTAACTTAGGTCGCTCAGGGGTGTGGCTTATTCAGCATCTGTGTAGCTGTGCAACTGTAAGCTCTGTAGTATAGCCGTAGCCTAAGAAAACACTGTTTTGCTAGAGAAAGCAAATCTGCAAGCTACCATTAAAAACCTGCATTTAATATAACCTCACTACAAGAGGACAATCATCTTGGTCTAATATAGTATAAGTGTTCTGTGAAAGTAGGACAAGTGAATCTGCAAGCTTTTTTCCATTCTCTTATATAAAGAATACAGAAAGTGTTTCTTACTTCTACAATAGGAAGACGACAGCTATAGAGAAACTGCTTAGGTTCTTGCTCTGTTTATGATAATTTCAAAATCTGTTTTCCTCCCTTCTCCAACCAAGCAAATTTATCATTCCTTTTCACCTTGATTGCAAGGTTTATCCGTAACTGTAACCGCAGTTCTGATTGTCAAACCCCTTCCCGAGTCAGATTTTGCTGTCTTGGCCAAAATAATGCCAGATACTTATATACTCTGATCTCAGTGGACAGGGAAAGGCAAAGATCTTAATTTCTTGAGCCCCGTCACCAGGTGCAGACTCACCGGCACTGCCTCCTACTGGTCGTCTCAGGGAATTAGCTCACCAACCCCCGGAGCGCCCTCCTCAAGCTCATCTCTCACCTGGCTGCTGGCCACCGTGTCCCTCCCTGGACCCCTGTGCTCCTTTCCTCCGGGTGCTGTCCCCTGGCAGTACCCAACAACTCTGGGTCTCCCCCTCCCAGGGGACCCCCCCACCCACTATCCCTACCTCGCCTCAGTCGTAGGCTCCTGCCAGTCATCAGCTAGCCCCCACGTCCTGGGGCAGACTGCAGTATGAGCCACTCAGCACAGGCAAAGTTGGGTTTGGACCTGCTGCCTCCGTCTAACCTTGGGCTGCCCCCCTGCAACCCCAGCACCTGTTGGGCCTAATGCTAGGCCGCAGCCTGGGGCTTTCCTGGCTGGAGCTCCCCAGCCCTGCTCCAATCTAGGTACTCTGCTTAGGCCCCTCCCTCTCAGAAGCTAGAGAGAGTCTCTCTGGGCCTCTGGCTCACAGCCTTTACAGAGCCTGCTGGGCCCTGCTTGGGGCATGGCCCCCAGCTCAGGCTGCTTCCCCAATCACCCCACTGCCTTCCTTCTACAACAGCCCTCTCTCAGGGCTGTTCTAATCCCCTCTGGGCCCGAGCAGGTGTCCACCCCGCTACACCCCACTCCCCGCAAAACCCCCACACCTGGGGGGAAGAGGGGCCTCTCGGCCAGGGCTCCCTGGGACTAGCCCTCCAGGCTTGCACACCTCTTCTCCCTACCCTCTCACGGTCGGGACATCTCCCAGACTTGGGTATCCGCCCTCCAGTGGGCCTGTTCTGCGGCCTCCAGCCGCGCCCGTACGTCCGGGTTTTCCAGACCCTCTTCCCCCTGTTACACGGGCTCCCCCCACCTGAGTCCCGGCCTCCCGCTGCGCCCACATGGTCTGGGTCTCATCCTCAGCGACCGGCCCTTTGACGGTCTGGGTTCCCACCTCCTGCAGGGTTCCCTCCATTCGGGTTGTCACCTCCTGCAGGTTTGGTCCTTCCGGGCCCACAGGCACCTGCTCCTGCCTCTCCTCAGTTCCCCTAAGGGCCCAGTGCCGCCTTACATGGCCCAGTGCCCGGCAGCCCCAACAGGTCCTCCGCTTCCTCCCTGCCCTGGACCTTTCTGTGTCCCTCCGGCCTGGGCATGCCCACTGCAAGTGGCCCTTCTGCCCACAGGCCCGACAGGTTGGCAGCCGCCCAGGTTCCCTCACCCGGTGGACTGTCCACAGGAATTGTTCCTGTCTCTCCTCCAGGGAAGGTGCCCTGACCCGGTCCCAGTAGGGACAGTCCCTTTTTAAATGTCCCTGCCTTCTGCAGGCATAACATGTCCACTGTTCCCTCCACACCTCCTACCGGAGGATCTTTGTCAGAGCCCGCTGCTCTTCCACTAGCTAGCCTATGCTCTCATGGAGGGCCCACTGCACCTCCCATATGTCCCGTTGGGCCCCCGGATCCTCTGCAGGTGGTCAGCCCCCTTCCTCTAGGGCGCTGACCCCAGTGTCCAACCAGGGACTGCATCCGGGGCCTCCCCATAGAAGACCCCCATGTACCCAGGATCCATCATCCTCCGGGTCACTCCTGTCCATGCCCTTGCCCCTTGTATCGGGGGCAGACCGCCTATGCCTGCATTCTCCACCACTTGTCACTGGGCACAGACTCACCGGCAGCACCTCCTGCTGGTCATCTCAGGGCATTAGCTCACCAGCCCCCAGAGCACTATCCTCAAGCTGGTGTCTCGCCTTACTGCTGGCTCCCATGTCCCTCCCAGGACCCTGATGCCCCTTTCCTCTGGGTGCTGCCCCCACAGTTCTGGGTCTCTCCCTCCCACAGGAACCCCCCACCCACTATCCCTACCTCACCTCAGTCGTAGGCTCCTGCCAGTCACCAGCTAACCCCCACATCCTGGGGCAGACTGCAGTATGAGCCACTCATCACAGGCAAGGTTGGGTTTGGACCTGCTGCCTCTGCCTAACCTTGGGCTGTCCCCTGCAACTCCAGCACCTTTTGGGCCTAATGATAGGCTGCAGCCTGGGGCTTTCCTGGCTGGAGCGCCCCAGCTCCTTCGGCCCATCCTCAGCCCTGCTCCAATCTAGGTACTCTGCTTAGGTCCCTGCAGCCAGGTCCCCCCCCCCTCAAAAGCTAGAGAGAATCTTTCTGGGCCTCTGGCTTTATAGAGTCAGCTGGGCCCTGACTGGGGCATGGCCCCCATCTGAGGCTGCTTCCCCAATCAGCCCCGTTGCTTTCCTTCTACAACAGCCCTCTCTCAGGGCTGTTCTAAACCCCTTTGGACCCGAGTGGGTGTCCACCCCGCTACAAGCACCCTATAGGAAATTTGGTTACCCTCTTTGCTCATAGCAACTACTGAACTCCCAGGAATTTACACATTCTGGTTTAACTGCTGGAAAGCTGAACAAATGAATTAATATCAATCTGGATTACATTATAATACCATGAGAGCATAATGGACCTGAACCTTAGATGACTGAAGTCAATGCAAAGACTTTTATTAAATTCAGTGCTTATTTAGGTAACTAGATAAATGGCCTGATATTCAAAAGCTTCAGTGGGAGCTGTTGGGAGCACAGCACTTTTGAAAGTCAGGCTTTTTACTTCGCCTCCTAAATATGGACTTAAGTGTTCAACTTTAACCATCCATTTTTGAAAATCTTTACAAATAAAATTATGTTAGAACAACACCGAGGTTTTCTGGCTTAGCTGTTTGAAGGCAAAGGAAGTCAGTATTTTTGATGCTCTCCCTCTGTCCTGGAATGCCCCATACTGGGCCTGAGCATTTCAGGGATTTGCCTAAAGTGTATGCAAATCTGTATGTGCAATTTGGGATAGGCTTTCATTTCAGTTAAGCTGAATAATGCCCGACTGTGCATGTACTGCACAGAGAACAAAGCACAGCATTGCTCGTATTCTGTATGCAGTGGAACAAGTTGTTTCACACTTTATTCACAGCTTGAGTTGCTACAGTCATTTAAAAAACCCCATACAAATGCACCTTACACACATTTACATACAGAGCCGTTTACAGCTTTTTGTTGTGAGAGGGTGAGGGGAAGAGAAAAGGATGTATCTATAGGCATACACAAGCTAATGCAATACTTTACTATTGTTAAATGACGCGCACTAGGCACAGTTTCATTTCTTGTTAACCCCTGGGGGCCATAAGTTAAAGTTTTAAGAAGGAGACCGTAACTTCCCATCCTACTCTCAGCTCCAATAGGCTCATCATCCAAGGGCATAAGGTGGCCCTCAGATCTCTATAGGAGTTGCCAGCCTATTCAATAAAATGGAGGTGCTCTCTTGAAGTTGTGCCGATGCACCTCCAGACTCCCTTTTGGAATACAAATGACAAAGTGTAGGGCACCGGAGCAATTGCTGCCGCATGGATCCTTCAAGTGAAAAGCAGATTATGCTATTAGAGTAACAGCTGTGTATAGCACTTTATGAGTAGTCCCACTGAATTCAGTGTGACTTTTGGTGTTTGTACAGTACCTAGCACAAGGATCCTAGACTAGGGCTCCTAGGCACTACTGTAATACAAACAAGTAAATAAATATTAGTCTGTGTAAGTAAGATCATGAGAATCTGGTCCACAGAATAGCCAGTTTAATATATTGGTAAGAGCAGTAATAGCTATGGATGAGTCTAGCAAAACTCTTTGTATTAGAATAACATAATAGACTTCAAGAAGTCTAAGTCTACCTTCCTGTGTTGTCGGTGTCATATTGGGGCTGGCT
Source organism: Dermochelys coriacea (assembly GCF_009764565.3). Lineage (NCBI taxonomy): Eukaryota > Metazoa > Chordata > Testudines > Dermochelyidae > Dermochelys > Dermochelys coriacea. Next base: position 333,876,930 of record NC_050068.2, read on the forward strand.
GTGGGACTTGTGGCAACATTCTGCCCTAGGTGACCAGATGAAATGGACAAAATATCGGGATATATGGAAGCAAAAAAAAAAAAAAAAACCTGGCCAGAATTGCTGAAGTAAAAAAAAAAACCTCCGGAGCGGCCAAAGCCGCAATATTTGGACAAATGGCATCGGTCGGGATGCGGGACAAAGAACTAAAGATCAGGACAGTCCTGATTTTATCGGGATGTCTGGTCACCCTATTCTGCCCTCAGATGCACACATGCAATTACTAATAAGGTGCGCCTACATCAGAGCATAATTTGGCCTTAGTACAGGAAGGAGGATCCATTGAAGTGAAAAGAGTTATATCAGTGGACATGTGTGACATCAGAATCAGGCCTAATATTGCAGATTGTAACATTTTGATAGGTAGATAAAAAGAATATACACCTCATTTCTACATCTCTAAAGTTTCTATAAACAAGATCACTTGATGCTGCAGAGAAACTGTAGGAGGGGAGCACAGAAGCAGAAACATTCCTCAAGGATGACAGATTTGTAAATCATGGATTTTAGTGAGGCAGAGGATTCCCGATTATTTGGATCCAGATCCAATAGGCTGGGATCTCCCAGAGCCATGGTGATAAAGACCTTCTGCAAGGACAGCTCTAGCTTCTGCACCTGATCTAAAAGTCTCTCACTGCCCCTTGGCAGCATAGGCCTAGTAGACGCCATGATATTATTGACTGTGTTGGGAGAAAAATTATATTTAGGCCTGCAAAAGCTCATGAGTAATTGATCACTACTCTGAGTGATTTGCCTTAATAAATATTTGTTAGACCCATCTGCTGAGTAACTGAACCTCAATCCAACAGACTGGGACCTCATGCAGCTGCTCAGTAGTAACCACGAAATGACTTAGGCTATGTCTACACTACCGCGGTAAGTCGACCTACGCTACCCAACTCCAGCTACGTGAACAATGTAGCTGGAATCGACATACCTTAGGTCGAGGTACTGCGGGGTCTACACCAGGGAGGGGGGTCGATGAGAGAAACTCTCCCATCAACTTACCTTACTCTTCTCATCGGGGGTAGAGCACTGGGGTTGACTGGAGAGCGATCTGCTATCAATTTGGCGGGTCTTCACTAGACCCGTTAAATTGATCTCCGGTGGATTGATCTCAGACCATTGATCCCGGCTGCAGTGTAGACATAGCCTTAGAAAGAGTTAGGCTGTATCAACCTCAGCAAGTCTATCTGTAGGGAATAGTGCTGGTTGGAGGAGTGAATCAGTTGTCACAACATCACAAGACTTCTCCAAGGCCTTGGAATCCAAATTTCAGTGTTGCCAACTTTTGTGATTTATTCATGAGTCTGTGATATTTGCTGTTTTACTTAAAGCCCCAGTCCTGGAGGCATGAGAATCTAAGCTTTCCTTCAAAAAAGTAAGTTTTTAGTTGTGAAAAGCATGAAAATGTGAACCAAGTGTACTCTAAAACCCTCAGAAACCAGACAAAAAAAAAAGTTCTATCTCATGATTTTTAAGCCAGTCTCATGATTCTTGAACATTTGGGGCTGGAATATTGCTTTTCTTTCTTTCTTTCTTTCTTTCTTTCTTTCTTTCTTTCTTTCTTTCTTTCTACTGTTTAATGAAAGTTATTAATAAGCTACCGTACTTTACACCACAAAAAATCCCAAAGTATTGATGAAATGTAACAAACTGTTATAGGGATCACTATCATTCCCCAGTATGGTTCAGCCATAGCTGTGGTTGGTGTTTAACAGTGTCCAGCTATTAAGGGCAGGAAGTGAGAGAGAAGACTGTTTACAGAAAAATGCAGAGGAAATTTAGGGAGGCCGAATTAATTGCCTGATTTGGAATTTGGCCAGGACAGAGATTATGCCTTCTGAAATGGGGCATGAAACCTCTAAAGACCACAGGGATCAGGATCTCTGTTCTATATCTCCAGCTTCACCAGAACAATCCCAAAGACTCCTAAAGGGCCTGTCACTGGGTACTCTGCTTACCACTGGGAAACCTCCTTGGAGTTGCCTCTGGGGAATAGCTCCTTCCAGTCTCATGCCTGCTTCTTTTATTGCTCGTGCTGTGTCCCCTTTCACACTTCAGGAGCTGCAGTGCGTCCTCTGCATGAATCAGGATACTCCCTCTTCATGGCTTGGCTCTCTGGCCAGGATATTATAGTTTTCCGGGGGTTCAAAGTCTCACTGGACGATCTGTCTCAGGCAGTCTTCTGTTCTACTGACCAGACTGTGCCTCTTCCCCAGTGGCTGGTAGGGGGATGTGGGCCCAGGAACCCTACAATCAGCCATCAACATCTGCTTCATCCCAAAACTTGCTGCTGTTTCCCTTGGCTGCTTCCTACCCTGTGTCTATCAGGCTTTCTTATCCATCACATTTCTGCATAAACCCTTCCCTCAGAACCAGGATCCCTGGGCTTCTGCTTTCCTCTTTTCCCTCTCTAAGCCCAAAGAGTGACTGCAGACTTCCACACTGCAGCCTCCTTCTGCCCTCACTGCCTGACTTTATGCCCCATTTTCAGAAGGTGCTTAGAGCCTGTTTTCTGTGCCCTTTAATGTTGGCATTCAAAATCATTACAATTTCTAAACAATACTCTCAGGGGCGACACACACACGCCAGCCTAAGGCTCTGGGAGGGAGTTTGGGTGTGGGAGGGGTATGGGCTCTGGGATGGAATTTGGGTGCTGGGTGCTCTGGCCTGGGGCAGGGGAGGGGGTGAAGGGTGTGAGCTTTGGGTGGGAGTTTGGGTTTGGACTGGGGCAGGGGGTGCGGTGCAGAAGGATGTGTGGCGGGCAGGCTCTGGGAGGGAGTTTGGGTGCATGGTGTAAGCTCTAGGCTGGGGCAAGGGGTTGGTGTGCGGGAGAGGGTGGAGGGTGGGCTCTTACCTCAGGCGGCTCCCGAAAGTGACCCACACAACCCTCTGGCAGCGGCTCCTAGGCGGGGTGGCTGGGGTGTCTCTGCGCGCTGTTGCACTCAAGCACCACCCCCACAGCTCCCATTATCTGCAGTTCTCGGCCAATGGGAGCTGCGGAATCAGTGATCAGGGCGGGGACAGCATGCAGATTCACCCTGCTGCCTGGGGCTGCCGGGATGTGCCGGCCGCTTCTGGGAGCGGTGCGGAGCGAGGGCGGACAGGAAGCTGTCTTAGCCCCATTGTGCTGCCGGTGGTGGCGGTGGCGGCCGGGGGCCCTCGGGTCCTTTTAAATTGTCCGGGGGCGACAAGCGGGGCTGGGGGATACTCCGGTGGAGGCATGCGGGGGCAGCAGGCAGGGCCGGGGGAGAGACCCGGCCCAAACATTGGTGGAGCAGGGCCCCCTGGCCCTGAATATTCTGGAAGCACAGGCACCATGGGCCATATAACTCACCACCCGTGGATAATCTGTAATATAAGTAATTTACTGTTAGTCAGGGCAAGCTAGACTCTAATTCCAAAGAAATGGAATATTTGCGCTAGATGCTCCTGCTGAACTTAGAATCATAGAACCATGGAATCATAGAAGGTTAGGGTTAGAAGATACCTCAAAAGATCATCTAGTCCAACCCCCTGCTAAAAGCAGGACCAACACCAACTAAATCATCCCAGCCAGGGCTTTGTCAAGCTGGGCCTTAAAAACCTCTAAGGATGGAGATTCCACCACCTCCCTAGGGAACCCGTTCCAGTGCTTCACCACCTTCCTAGTGAAACAGTTTTTCCTAATATCCAACCTAGATCTCCCACTTGAGACCACTGCTCCTTGTTCTGTCATCTGCCACCACTGAGAACAGCCTAGCTCCATCCTCTTTGGACCCCATCTTCAGGTAGTTGAAGGCTGCTATCAAATCCTCCCTCACTCTTCTCTTCTGCAGACTAAATAAGCCCAGTTCCCTCAGCCTCTCCTCGTAAGTCATGTGTCCCAGCCCCCAAATCATTTTTGTTGCCCTCTGCTGGATTCTCTCCAATTTGTCCACATCCTTTCTGTAGTGGGGGGCCCAAAACTGAATGCAATATTCCAGGCGTGGCCTCACCAGTGCCGAATAGAGGGGAATAATCACTTCTCTCGATCTGGGGCAATGCTCCTACTAATGCAGCCCAATATGCCGTTAATCCTCTTGGCAACAAAGGCACACTGTTGATTCATACCCAGTGTCTCGTCCACTATAATCCCCAGGTCCTTTTCTGCAGAACTGCTGCTCAGCCAGTCGGTCCCGAGCCTGTAGCAGTGCATGGGATTCTTCCATCTTAAGTGCAGGACTGTAAACTTGAACTTGTTGACCCATGGACTTGTGCATGTCCAGCTTTTCTAAATAGTCCTTAACCTGTTCTTTCACCACTGAGTGCTGCTCACCTCCTCCCCATACTATGCTGACCACTGCAGCAGCCTGGGAGCTGACCTTGTCTGTGAAGACCAAGGCAAAAAAACTATTGAGTCCTTCAGCTTTTTCCACATCGTCTGTTACTAGGCTGCCTCCTGCATTCAGTGCTAACATACTTGTAGAAACACCTCTTGTTACCCTTCATATCCCTTGCTAACTGCAACTCCAATTGTGCTTTGGCCTTCCTGATTACACCCCTACATGCTCGAGCAATATTTTTATACTCCTCCCTAGTAATCTATCCAAGTTTCCACTTCTTGTAAACTTCCTTTTTTGTGTTTAAGCCCAACGAAGATTTCTCTGTTAAGCCAAGCTGGTCGCCTGCCATATTTACTATTCTTTCTGCACATTGGGATGGTCTTTTTCCTGCGCCCTCAATAAGACTTCTTTAAAATACAGCCAGCTCTCCTGGACTCCTTTCTTCCTCATATTAACCACCCAGGGGATCCTGGCCATCAGTTCCTTACTTCACAGGGCCACCTTTATGGCTAACTATGAAAATAAAACAGATGAAAACTATCTGAAGAACGTCAAACAATAATATCAAATTTAGATCCATCAGTTATAGTTTGACCTAAATTTAGACTTTTCCACCCTATCAGCACACAGGAAGTGCACAAAAAACACTCAGATAAGAATAAATGCCTAAAGAAAGAAAAATGCTATATTCGATGAGATGAAATGGTGAGTATTTTATTCCAAATGTATTTCATAATCCCTGTACTTTACAATAGCCTCAACCATTTCAATTATTTTTGTTACAAGATAGTTACTCTTAAGAAGACTTTCAAAATGTATTTCTAACATACATTTTCAGTATTGTTTTATGTCTATCGTATCACATGCAGAATGAAAACATTCAATTGTCTCTATGCAATTATGACTTCAGCTAAAGCAGATCTCTTTTCTAGCAGTGTTGACTGCCTGTGACAGTATCATGACATGTATGTTAGTCATGTGGAATAACATGTTAAAAATGCATAGACAAAAGGCACTGTCCATCCAGCATGACCTGTCCTTCGATCTTTTCTGTAATATTTTGGTTTAAAACATAAGTGAAAGTGGTTTTTCAAATGGCATGAATTCTTCAAAAGATACCTGAGCTAAGTACTCTCATTTGAATCTAATCTCATCTGAATCTGCTCAGTTTGTAATAATACATAATGAGGAGATTCAATTTTGGAGTGAACAGCCAGGAGAAGAGTGTAAATTACAGTTGGACCTCTTTCAGGACATATTGCAGACCATGCTTTTTGACAAATAATTTCCCACTGTAACTGGCGCAATGAAAATAGAATCATATCCAAACAGAAACTTTTCATCCAAAAATGGGAGTCAAGAGCAGAAAATTCCTCCACCTGGAAGCACTTAGGTCCATTTTTAAAGGTATTTAGATGCCTAAGGGTGCATAATAGGTGCGTATCTGCACCTTTAGGCAACTAAATATCTTTAATAATCTGGTCCTTAGATACTATGGTCCTTAGATACTATGCTGTAGAAAGCCGGAAAATAGGTTGTTTAACTTGTGTGCAATCCAAGAGTCCATGCAGAAATGCCACTTCAAGCGTGGCTCAGCTTATGAGACTCATTACTGTTAGAAGTAGACATGAACTATTTGGGCAGTAATTTATGTTGCTGGGCAGCTCAGCAAATGCTGTAAACCTGTGACCTTAATCTACAGCCTATGGGCCCAATCCTGTGAGCTGGTGTCTGCCTGCTGCAAGATGCTGAACATTTAACTTGCCAGTTTTAGTCACTAGAAGTGATATACATACAGCATCTTGTACAGGGAGATACTTAGCAACATGCCAAAGTAAAGGCACAGTACTTGAACCCCGTGATCTATCAGAGCATTTCTCTGCTGAAATCAAAGAGCAGATTGAAACAGGAGTGCCTGAGAGGACCAAAGTCTTTGAATTAGTCCTCTTAATTTTCATCAGGGCCACACATAGCCAGCAATCACAATTTTCAGTTAATATTGAACGAAAGTGTCAGAGACACTTTTGATCATTATAAAATTGGTTTCTGACCAGCAAACACGCACTTGACCTTAGAAAGTAGTGCCAGCATTTATCCGTCATATAAATTACAGTAGAGGCATCAGTATGCATTTCAGCTCCTTCCCCAGCATCCCTGGTTAATTCTTCATTTCATATACTGCCCTTTGTAAAAATTATTCAAAAGTTGTTAACCTTCTGTCTGAAGCCTTCACTTTTTAATCTGTGTTTGTGATTGAGAACGCATCATTTACACTCTGTCACCCATTTGCCACTTAGCAAGGTCATTATTTTTCATCTGTGGAATACAGTACCCCATTAATGCTCTAATAGCTACACTGAACATCTAATTCATTTCACAGTGGAGTTAAAGAAATTGTTTCTAGCTTAGTCAGCTGTTCACTTGAAAGTCTTTGTAATAGTACTGGGATCCTTGAAAGGTTTACATCCAACCTGCTGGCACCCAGGTTATCTAGGAATGGCTATATCTTGCTTTAAAAGTAAGGATGAGCAAAGTGGTTTGGGAAAAGGTGGACACTCCCCCAAGTCCACTCCCATGTTTATTTAGCAAAAAACTCAAACTGAATGTTTTTTTGTTAACATTCTACAACAAAAGCTGTTTTAAAGCTATTTCCAGTGGTGGGCATGTCTGAAATCTTCCAAGAATCGATTCTTGTGAAATTTCCAGCGCAGTTTTGTAGATTCGAAATTATTTGGATAAGCTACCAATAAACTTCTGTGCCTGAATTTTTATGTACAGCATGACCCCTTTGCCCCACACTGACAAGTATAAAGTTTCACTTTAAGGCTCCTTAAAGAGGAGCATAGTACAAATGAGAATCTGCCCCCTGATCATTTTGCTTTTTATGCAAACTTGCACGGAGATGGAGAGCTAAGAAGGGTAGATGAATAAAGAGACCAACTGGGTTTTTGTTTTTACATCATTAAATTTTTACTAGCTAAGGGCTCTGACCTGTTTCGAGATGTAGCATATGAACTGGAATTTCCCCAGTTGGCTGCAACAGATAAACAATATTATAGCTAGAGATGGATGGAACTATTTTGTGAATTCAGGTTAAACTCATGAATGGTTTCAGATTGACCAAAATTGCATTTTTTTCCCTGCAAATAAACTATTTGTCCCAATATTTTTGCCCATCTCTAACTGTAACATTAGGTATCTTCACTGTGTGAAGCCAGTAGGATGTGTTCTGTATCTAGATAATCTTTTACACATCTTTCAGCTAAGGAAAAATCCAAATACAGAAGCTGGTAGTCAAGGACATCACTTAGATCTGCGAGACTATGGCCTTCATCTTGAAACTGCTTGCAGAGTTGCAGTGAAATATTGTGCAAATTATTTGCCACTTTAAGTCTTGGGGGAAGTAAGATTAAGCAATGGTGCAATCCTTTGCATTGAACAGAGATAAGTCTCAAGTGCCCTGTATGCTGATGCCCTAACAAGAGGACAGGATCAAATAGGAGTGGGATGTGGAATAGGAATTCTGTGTCCAAGGAGCTAATCATCAGCATCACATCGCCTTAGGCTTAACTCCACCTAGTGAGCAGGAGCAGCTGGGTAAATCTCCAACAGCTGTCATTACAGGCGGGATCTTGCAAGGTGCTGAGCATTCTGGGCCTGATCTAGCAAAGGCACTTAACTGTAAGGATGTGAAATCAATGGGATGACTTATGCTTAGAGCTAGTCACATGCTCAAGTGCTTTGCTGGACTGGGGTCAGGGTGTTCAGTGCCTTGTAGGATCAAGATTTAGTGCAGGATCATGGACACCTGTACTCCCAATACTGCCCAACACACCTGATCTAGGAATCTAGAAATCAACTGAAGGATTTCACTGGTAATCCATAACTTGAGTTCTTTTCTAATATGTAACATTAATTATGCTAAAAAAACTCCCTGTCCTAAATTAGGAAATGCCAGATTTAAGATTGCCTGTGCAACCTTAATTTGCCTCCCTGGGGAAATTCATTATAATTAATTACATGATCACATCCTATTTTTTCCACAAAGCTATAAGCAGCTGTAAACGTGGTCTTATAAAAGAAAGTGTCAGGCAACCTCAACGATAGACAAGGCTACCAGCTCAATCTATGGCAACAGATTCCATTTTTCTTAACTATTTCAGCGCAACAGACAGATAGAACACACTATGGTTAGGTCTAATCTGAAATAAAAAACCTGTGGCTGGCCCATGCCAGCTGACTTGGGCTTGTGGGTTGACTTGGGCTTAATTGCAGTGTAGATGTTCGGGCTTGGGATGGAGTCTGGGCTGTAGCACCCTGTGGGAATGTCCCAGAGCTTGGGCTGCAACTCGAGCCTGAATGTCTACACTGCAATTAAGGGTATGTCTACACAGTAATTAGACACTGATTAGGGCTTGTGGGGCATGGGCTAATGGGCTGTTCAATTGCACTGTAGATGTTCTGGCTCAGGCTGCAGCCTGAGTTCTGGGAACTTCCCACCAGGCAGGGTCCTAGAATCAGGGCTCCAGTCTAGAGCCCGGACATCTACACGGCAATTAAACAGCCTCACAGCACAAGCCCTGACAGCCCGAGTCATCTGGCATGGGCCAACTGCAGGTTTTTAATTGCAGGGCAGACATACTGTATGAGGCTTCTCAGCTGTGCGTGAAATACCTTTCATTTCACTAAAGGACAGTTCACATGCTGCAAAATTCTGTATCTCTTCTGGATAATGCTGTCAGACATAGTAAGCAAGTACATTGAATTGCTGGGCATGTGTGTACTATTAGATGTAAACACCATGTATTGGGATACGAAAGCTGGGCACATTAACAGTAGAGCTTCCACAAGGCCATCCTCCTTCTTTTCTAGCAAAGAGCAGGATCTAGTAAATTGTCTCTGCTTTTATAGCACATTGACATTTTCTACAATACCTTATTTATAAAGCCTGTGATGAGACTGGTCATATCCGTATAAGTGCTGTGTGCTGTAGACAGACACAGCAAAAAGAGAAGAAAAAATACTAGTATCTATTTGAAACTGCTGTTGGGAATTTTAGGTAGCAGAATGTCCTTATTTGAGTGGGAATCTGGCCAAGACACAATAATTATGAAAAATTCTATGAGATGTTTAATAACCAGCAGTGGGCAGGACCTTGCTTTAAATCTTACCTTCAAGATGGCACCTCCAGCAAAAGAGCAGGCCTTCCCTAACACCATCCTGGGCATCAGTCTGAATATGAGGGATATCTATGGCCTATTAAATCACTTCTTAGATGTGTTGGTGCTTGTGATGCTCCTAGGTCTGACCTTGTTAACTAGTGATATCTCCCAAGATCATAGCCCAAGATGATGCTGCCTAAAGACACTATATTGAAGTCATTACAGAGGTGTCCATCTGGGAGAAAGCAGAGTGGAGGGGACACAAAATAGGCCTTACTGGTTAGTTCTAAAGTCCTGAACAAACTCTGTTTAGAATGATTGAATAAGCACCACTTAGTCTGAGATGAACTCCAAAAATATGTGATTACTTGGGGGGGAAAAGTGCATTGTCTCCAACTGACAGAACCAGCACTTTCAGAATATTTTTCTGTTACTGCTTTAGGCTTTGATTGTACATTTTTAGCTCCAATCTTCTAGAGAGGTTGAAAGGATATTAAATCTCCTTTGCAGTCCTTGCATTATCCCCCAATTGTTTGCAGCCAAACACTGGCACAAAAGGCTCCTTTCAGAGACCATCCATTTTATTGTCAACAATAGAGAAAGGCTGCCTTAGGGAAAGAGCTTTAAATACAACAGTGGTGCAATCAACAAGTTAGCATTACTGCAGGAAAGCAAGCCCTGTTTGTTCACTGGTGAGTTTTGCTGCAGGGAAAAGAGTTTTGCTGCTGGACAGCGGAAAGCAGATTAATATATCTTTATAGAGAACGGTTAGTCATGTTTTTGTATTTCTTAGATAACTACTAGCTTTGGTCATGATTCCCAGAGGAAAAAAGAAAAGGAGTACTTGTGGCACCTTAGAGACTAACAAATTTATTTGAGCATAAGCTTTCGTGAGCTACAGCTCACTTCATCAGATGCATTCGGTGAAAAATACCAGAGGGCTTCTAATATTGTGTTAGGGTGTGTAGGATGGGATTCGCAAAAAGAAAAGGAGTACCCGTGGCACCTTAGAGACTAACAAATTTATTAGAGCATAAGCTTTCGTGAGCTACAGCTCACTTCATCGGATGCATTTGGTGGAAAAAGCAGAGGAGAGATTTATATACACACACACAGAGAACATGAAACAATGGGTTTATCATACACACTGTAAGGAGAGTGATCACTTAAGATAAGCCATCACCAGCAGCAGGGGGGGGAAAGGAGGAAAACCTTTCATGGTGACAAGCAAGGTAGGCTAATTCCAGCAGTTAACAAGAATATCAGAGGAACAGTGGGGGGGGTGGGGGTGGGAGGGAGAAATACCATGGGGAAATAGTTTTACTTTGTGTAATGACTCATCCATTCCCAGTCTCTATTCAAGTCTAAGTTAATTGTATCCAGTTTGCAAATTAATTCCAATTCAGCAGTCTCTCGTTGGAGTCTGTTTTTGAAGCTTTTTTGTTGAAGTATAGCCACTCTAAGATCTGTGATCGAGTGACCAGAGAGATTGAAGTGCTCTCCAACTGGTTTTTGAATGTTATAATTCTTGACGTCTGATTTGTGTCCATTCATTCTTTTACGTAGAGACTGTCCAGTTTTCTGACCAACATATTAACCCACAGAGACCTTCCTGCCATCACTACAAAAAGAAGGATTCTGGGTGGACTCCTCCTGAAGGTCGAAACAGCAGCCTGGATTTCTACATAGACTGCTTCCGCCGACGTGCACGAGCTGAAATTGTGGAAAAGCAGCATCGCTTACCCCATAACCTCAGCCATGCAGAACACAGTGCCATCCACAGCCTCAGAAACAACTCTGACATCATAATCAAAAAGGCTGACAAAGGAGGTGCTGTCGTCATCATGAATAGGTCAGAGTATGAACAAGAGGCTACTAGGCAGCTCTCCAACACCACTTTCTACAAGCCATTACCCTCTGATCCCACTGAGAGTTACCAAAAGAAACTGCAGCATTTGCTCAAGAAACTCCCTGAAAAAGCACAAGAACAAATCCGCACAGACACACCCCTGGAGCCCCGACCTGGGGTTTTCTATCTGCTACCCAAGATCCATAAACCTGGAAATCCTGGACGCCCCATCATCTCAGGCATTGGCACCCTGACAGCAGGATTGTCTGGCTATGTAGACTCCCTCCTCAGGCCCTTCGTTACCAGCACTCCCAGCTATCTTCGAGACACCACTGACTTCCTGAGGAAACTACAGTCCATTGGTGATCTTCCTAAAAACACCATCCTAGCCACTATGGATGTAGAAGCCCTCTACACCAACATTCCACACAAAGATGGACTACAAGCCATCAGGAACAGTATCCCCGATACTGTCACGGCTAACCTGGTGGCTGAACTTTGTGACTTTGTCCTGACACATAACTATTTCACATTTGGTGACAATGTATACCTTCAAATCAGCGGCACTGCGATGGGTACCCGCATGGCCCCACAGTATGCCAACATTTTTATGGCTGACTTAGAACAACGCTTCCTCAGCTCTCGTCCCCTAATGCCCCTACTCTATTTGCACCACATTGATGACATCTTCATCATCTGGACCCATGGAAAAGAAGCTCTTGAGGAATTCCACCATGATTTCAACAATTTCCATCCCACCATCAACCTCAGCCTGGACCAGTCCACACAAGAGATCCACTTCCTGGACACTACGGTGCTAATAAGCGATGGTCACATAAACACCACCCTATATCGGAAACCTACTGACCGCTATTCCTACCTACATGCCTCTAGCTTTCATCCAGATCATACCACTCGATCCATTGTCTACAGCCAAGCGCTACGATATAACCGCATTTGCTCCAACCCCTCAGACAGAGACAAACACCTACAAGATCTCTATCATGCATTCCTACAACTACAATACCCACCTGCTGAAGTGAAGAAACAGATTGACAGAGCCAGAAGAGTACCCAGAAGTCACCTACTACAGGACAGGCCCAACAAAGTAAACAACAGAACGCCACTAGCCATCACCTTCAGCCCCCAACTAAAACCTCTCCAACGCATCATCAAGGATCTACAACCTATCCTGAAGGACGACCCATCACTCTCACAGATCTTGGGAGACAGACCAGTCCTTGCTTACAGACAGCCCTCCAATCTGAAGCAAATACTCACCAGCAACCACACACCACACAACAGAACCACTAACCCAGGAACCTATCCTTGCAACAAAGCCCGTTGCCAACTCTGTCCACATATTTATTCAGGGGATACCATCATAGGGCCTAATCACATCAGCCACACTATCAGAGGCTCGTTCACCTGCGCATCTACCAATGTGATATATGCCATCATGTGCCAGCAATGCCCCTCTGCCATGTACATTGGCCAAACTGGACAGTCTCTACGTAAAAGAATGAATGGACACAAATCAGACGTCAAGAATTATAACATTCAAAAACCATTTGGAGAACACTTCAATCTCTCTGGTCATTCGATCACAGACCTAAGAGTGGCTATACTTCAACAAAAAAGCTTCAAAAACAGACTCCAACGAGAGACTGCTGAATTGGAATTAATTTGCAAACTGGATACAGTTAACTTAGGCTTGAATAGAGACTGGGAATGGATGAGTCATTACACAAAGTAAAACTATTTCCCCATGGTATTTCTCCCCCCCCACCTCCCCCCACTGTTCCTCTGATATTCTTGTTAACTGCTGGAATTAGCCTACCTTGCTTGTCACCATGAAAGGTTTTCCTCCTTCCCCCCCCCTGCTGCTGGTGATGGCTTATCTTAAGTGATCACTCTCCTTACAGTGTGTATGATAAACCCATTGTTTCATGTTCTCTGTGTGTGTGTATATAAATCTCTCCTCTGTTTTTTCCACCAAATGCATCCGATGAAGTGAGCTGTAGCTCACGAAAGCTTATGCTCTAATAAATTTGTTAGTCTCTAAGGTGCCACGGGTACTCCTTTTCTTTTTGCGAATACAGACTAACACGGCTGCTACTCTGAAACCTGTAGGATGGGATTAGATGTTAACCCTGATGAGTTTATGTAAAAATGATAATGGCAATACTGTGCGACACAGCTAAGACAAGCACATGTTCTGCTTCACTGTTTTTAGCCTTGTAACAGAAAAGCAAAATAAGCTTCTTCTTCTCTTGCCTCTTCTCATGGACCGGGGCCATGGCAACTACTGACTAAAAATCGGCCTGTGCCAAAGATTTTGGGAACAAATTCAGAGGTATTTGTATTCAGCGTTCCACTTTGGGGATATCCTATAGTAAGGCAGTGGTTCCCATGTTGGGGAAGGAGTCCCCGAGTCTATCCGACAGATATGGTTAAGTAGGGAAGTTTAGATTTTCCTCAAAATTAAAGAAGGGATCAACTCTGGTATTCATTCATACCACTGACAATAGCAAATCTACATTCCTTTTCAGAAGGCCATTACACTATAGCAGACTATCAGAGAAGAAAAGATGGTCCTGTGGCAGGACACTAGTCTAAGACTTGGGTTCTCCACAGATGTCTTGTGTGACTTTGGCCAAGCTCCTTTATGTATTAGTTGCTCATCTGTAAAATGGGGTTAACAGCACTTCCCTATCTCACAGAGGTGTTGTGAGGATAAATACATTGAAGACTGAGATACTACAGTAATGGGGGCCATATAAGTGCCACAGACAGATAATGCCTGTTGATGTAACACTGTAGATACTGTAATAACACAAGGGGACTTTTCCACAGTAAACATGCACAGTAATGGAGATTTCACTCCACTGTGCCATGCTAACTATAGCAGAGCATCTCATTTGATCAGTCTTAATGATATATGCTTTTATATGTCTGGAAAAAACAGCTGTTTTCATGAGACGTGGGCACAACATAGTGGGAATCCGAGCAGAACAGTTGATCTTCTAAGATTAATATAAACTTCACCCCACATATCATAATTCTTGTGAGTTCATCTGTTCCCTTAACTTTCTGCAATTTGAGAACAATATCTCATTAGAACAGTGTGTCCAAAAATACCCTATGAAACTTAGGACTTTGCCATGCCAAATCAAACCAATCATCCATTTTGTCTAGTATACTGGCAAGTGGCCAATAATAGAAACATCTTGTATAGATGCTGCAGACGAAGGTTCAAGAAGCCCTTTATTGGGCAACTATAGAATAACTTGTTGTTATGGGTATTTAGTTTATGCTGTTCTCCAAGGTGAGCGGCATTGGTGCTAAGCAGCTCTGAACATGACACCGTAAATAGTTAAGTTAAGCAAGACACAATTAGGGCTAATTTAGCCCATCTCCTTGAATTCATAAATCTGTACAAAAGTGTTCAGACCAATCCTAACTGACATAGGCAACACATGGGGGGCATGCAGGGTCAAATGCCCCACCTGATTTCTGCTTGGCCTGTTGCACTCTCCCCACTCGACCAGAATTACCTGCGGTGGGGAGAGGGCTCTGTCTTTCTCCCGCTGCGCTTGCCCCCCAGTGCGCTCGGCCCTTGTCCTTGGCAGCTGGGCTCAGGCAGGGACTGGAAGGGGCCAGACCAGCCACTTTTCCTGCTGGCTGCTCTGGTCACTGTTCTGTGCAGCGCAGTAGCTGCTTGAGAGAGAGCCCGGCTGTCCCCTCCCTCCCACAGCATGTGTCTGGCTCACTCAGTGCCTGTCCCTGGCACTGGCAGCCAGGCCCAGGTGGCATGAGAAGTGGCTCACTCCCACTCCCCACCCATGCCCGCTTGCCACTCCTGCCCAGCAACAGCAGGAAAGTCACTGGTAGCAAACTGGAATAACTGTCCTATGTCAGACTTATCTTCCCTGAGGGAGGCTCTGGCAGGCATAGTCTCTAATCAATTCCTGACCCAGCCAGGCTTCTCTCACAGCACAAGAGGTAGAAGTCTGCACTCCCTCCCAGCCGGCTCCCAACTGGCTCCCAACTGAGCTGGGCTCTCCTCTCCCCTTTTATCTCCTTTCTCAAAGCCTGATACCTATTACACGTGATCATAGGCGCAGACTCGCGGGACACCAGCAGTCACCCATCAGCTCCCCCATTGCCCCCCAGTGTTTGCCACCCACCGGGCCCCTGCTGATGAGCATCTCCCCCTCCCTCCCTGTGCCTCCTGCCTTCCGCAAACAGCTGTTTCGTGGCATGCAGGAGGCTTTGGGAGGGAGCAGGAGGAGCGAGGGCACGGCACGTTGGGGACAGAATGGGGTGGGAAGAAGTGGAACGAGGATGGAGAGGGGGCAGGAAGAGGTGGGGCAGGGCCTTGGAGGAAGGGGTGGAGTGAGACCTAGTGCAGAGCTGGGGGTTGAGCACCCCCCAGCACATTGGAAACTCAGCGCCTGTGCATGTGATAGAGCCCAGAGTAGTTCGTTGACTCTCTCCTGGACAGTGTGGGGGTGTCTATGCTCCACCACATTCATATTCAAGCCCATTGCCCTCAAAAACTTTGGAGGTTTAGCTAAATTCCTACTAGATTTGCCATTATTCCCTTGTAACTGTCATTTTAACTTCAGCTATTGGAAATTAAAGGCAAGATCTTGAGTTATATCATGTAAGGCAATCGGGCTATACAAGTGTAATGGAAGAAGAATTTGGACTAGTATTGGTACCCTATTCTCAAGCTCCTAATATGAAATTGATCCTTACATTGCGTTTTGATCCTTAAACTGTGTTTGTGACCAACTATAATTTTCATCACTGAATAGATAAAACCTGCTCTCTGCTACACAGTTGCATCCATATTGACTTCAATAGAGTTGTACTGTATGTGACGGAGAGTAAAGTGTTGACCCAAATTCCTCCCAAAGTACATTTTTCACAAAATATTCATTTTGGCCTATCCAATTTGTGCTTTTCCTAACAAAAATAGATTGACACTATCCTGTGATTCTTATTAGTACAAAATAATTTCAGAACTTAACACCTCAATTGGTAATTACACTGGCTGTTGAGCACAGCAGTTGTTTTAGTACTGCACACTGAATCAGATTCACGCTTTTTGTCAACTAAAGGAAATGTGCTTAAAAGTTACTTTCTGCCAAATTTATATTAACCTTCTATAATGTCTATCATGTAAACAAAGCTTTTTGAGATAGAAACTGTCTTTATTTCAGTGTCTTGTGCAGCACTGAGTGTATTGTCACAGCTAACCAAATAACACATACAAATATTAATAAATAATATACTGAGGTTGAGACAGAGCATGAAACCACCTGTTGGATTGCTAAATGCTTTTCCATGTGACTCTGTGGATACATAAGGCCTGATTCTGATCTCAGACTGAATACACACCTATCTATGCATCTTTAGGCATCTAAATGCACTGAAATTCACATAATTCAACAATGGAACTCATTGCCACAGGATGTACTTGAGTTCAAGAACTCTGAAGGATTCAAAGGGCTAGTAGAAAATTATATACATTATAAGAATTATAACTGGAAATACTCAAAAAAAGGATTTTTTGGGGGGGAAATATAAATGCTCATGCTTCAGGATTTATACTGATCTCTAAATATTGTGTCCAGTTCTTGGCACCACACTTCAGGAAAGATGTGGACAAAGTGGAGAAAATCCAAAGGAGAGGAACAAAAATGATTAAAGGTCTAGAAAACATGACCTATGAAGGAAGATTGAAAAAAAAACTGGTATGGATAAGAGAGGACTGACGGGGGACACGATAACAGTGTTCTAATAGTAGAAGCCTGTTATAGAGAAGGGTGATACATTGTTCTCCTTATCAACTAACGACAGGAGAAGAAGTAATTGGCTTAAATTGCAGTAAGAGAGATTTAGGTTAGACATTAAGAAAAACTTCCTAACTGTAAGGGTAGTTAAGCACTATAACAAATTACCCAGGGAGGTTGTGGATTCTCTGTCATGGAGGCTTTTAAGAACAGGTTACATAATCACCTGTCAGGGACGTTCAAGGGACGTTCCCTGCCTCAATGCATGGGACTAAACTAGGTGACTTACTGAGGTCCCTTCCTACGTTTCAATGATTCTATCATTTTACTATGAGGTAGAAGAAGACTTCCCAGTGGCAGATTACCCCATAACTGACTACTGCAGTTTTTCTTGCTGCTGCTTCTTCTACAGGCTACCATTGGAGGCAAGATACTGGACTAGATGGACCATGAGTTTGATCTGGTATAGCATTCTCAATGCTTTAAAATTAATGGATTGACACTGGCATAAAACCAGTGTAAGATCCAAATCAGGCCCTTATTATGCAGAGGGATGATTAGAGTGGCTGAGCAAATTAGATTTACAAACTCTGAAAGAATGAATGGTCAAATCCTTCAATTCCTACATAGGCAAAACTCCCAGTGAAATCACTAACCACTACAACCTACCCCCTTACAACTCTTCCCCATTGTACATATACAGATACTCTGGAGCAGCTATTGTGGATTAGCACAAATGAAAAGTCACTGGGAGTTTTGATGGAGAACTAAGGGATTTGCTCCCTCCTCCCTCAGAGACCAGCAATGACACACAAGCTCCAGCGGTGAGACCACATTTGGCTGAAGAGCTCTGGAATCCAATGCCCAGCAGTCACAAGACTGAAATTTACTCTGCAGACTACAAAAGCTCATGGAACTAAAATGTGCTCTTGATGAATGGAGAATCCCACACACACAGCTGGGGCCAGTTCAGTTTAACCGTGCTCTTCTCCTTGTTTAAAACAAGTTTTTATTTTTTTTAACTGTTACCCACAACACCAGGGAACTGTTTATAGCACTGGGAATGCACGATATAAATAGATCTCTTGGAGCCAATCTAAATTCAGGAGCCTGAACATTCCAAACTTGACATAACTCAGCCCAAAGGATTGGCCTGTGAAGTTAGCTAATCAAGGTTGACTTCTTAACTCAAATCTAAGTTTATGAGGTTACAGCTACCTAAATTAAATTTGAAGTGTTGCCTTTGCTTCTGCTGCTAACTTGCTGCTCCATACAAATTGTCAGTTCAAATTGTTAATAAATCTTGGCCTTTATTTCGCTCTCACTAGAATTCTAAGAGAACTAGTGATGGCAGAATTGAAATCAGCCCAGGGGCGAGAAATTACACAGTACATGGTATATCTCAGAGAACTCTGTCAGACAAGATGGGTGATCAGAATTCCAATGGGAATGTGCTGCAGAGGATGACAGAACGAGGAGTAATGGTCTCAAGTTGCCGTGGGGGAGGTTTAGGTTGGATATTAGGAAAAACTTTTTCACTAGGAAGGTGGTGAAACACTGGAATGCGTTACCTAGGGAGGTGGTGGAATCTCCTTCCTTAGAAATTTTTAAGGTCAGGCTTGACAAAGCCTTGGCTGGGATGATTTAATTGGAGATTGGTCCTGCTTTGAGCAGGAGGTTGGACTAGATGAACTCCTGAGGTCCCTTCCAACCCTGATATTCTATGATCTGATTCTATGATTTCTTGCATTTGTATAAACAACTGTCAAGAGCTAAAGGAACCTTGCTTATTTAAGTGCAGTACACTGAAGCTCTGAAAACCACAAATCAGTGAGAACCTGAGGAATGACAGATCACAGAGAGGGCAAGACAAAAATGCTGTTTCATGAAATAAAACAGTTACTGTAAATGCTATGGAGTCTGATCTCCTGGTTGTTCAATAACTCAGATCTCCCACCTTGTAGCATTATTTGTAGCCACTTAGTTGCTCAATTGGCCAACTGTTTTTAACTTAATTTTCCTGGTTTCTCCAATGTTACTTTATGTGTATAGTTCTGTGTTGGTCACAATATCTGAGTGTCTCTTTTGGTAATCACTTCAGGCCTGATTTTCCTCTGATGACAGTTTTAGGCTGATGTAACTCCACTAACTGAGGTGGAGTTAATTCTGGTTTATACTGGGATGAGGGGAGAAGCTAGCTCGCTGTCCACTTCTCCTTTACTGCACATATTGTGGAAAGGTGGTCCTGCCACAACAAAATACAAATAGGCATATGATAATAAATAACATCATTCATAGATTACTGAGAATTCTCAAAACCCTTTGGGTGAAATTTGTGACCTACTGAAACTGTGAAAAATCCCTTTGATTTCAGTGAGGTCAGGATTTCACCCTTCATAAACACTAGTTATGTTTAGACAACTGTTTGAAGTAGTAAGTGTAATTTCAGTTACATAAAGGGGTAAACTGACACACTGACATACCACAGCATCTATTGAAATCGAAGTTGGACCTAAAGCTATTTAAGTTTGTTAATAAAAATGTATATATTTGATATATCAAAAGAAAGACAGAAAGAAACACAGAAAGACAGAAAGGAAAAAGAAAGAAAGAAAGAAAGAAAGAAAGAAAGAAAGAAAGAAAGAAAGAAAGAAAGAAAGAAAGAAAGAAAGAAACTGAATATCTGGTATTGCAAATTAAAGGGAAAAAGGGCTTGCAAAACGTAGTTTGTTGGTAACTTTAAAAATCTGTTTACTGATATCTTATCTTTAAAAGAGGAAAAAGGAATACTGGTTCTTTTTATACAGATATTCTTTCCTTTTCTGCTAGAGACAGCAGTTTCCCCCCAAAAAACCCTAGATTTGATTTACAGAGCTGTATTTTATTTAATCAATCATTTAGCATAACTCACCAAATGTAAGAAAACTTTAACCAAAGAAAAGATAGCACATGCTGCTGTAAGATCATCAAACCTCCATTGAGTTGAATTTACACCAGCTGGCCCCAAACAGACAAAGGATGTGGCCCACTGACAACTCTTTCATATTTTGGGCTTTTTCAGTCCACACATGGAATGCATGTTTTTTGCATGGAAACTCATGCCACCTCAGCATATGATTTTACTTTCTATTTAATCTTAACTGAACTTCTTTTGGAATAATGGGCCAACATTAACTGGCAACACTTCATATTAACCTTGCCATTTCTAACTACTTTATTGCTTATTAAACTTTATGATACTCTACAGCACACTTGATAATCTAAATTAATGCCTTGTCATGACACTAAGCAGTTAGCCTCCTCTGATCATGGTAATTTCTTATAGGAAAGAAAGTGAGCTATTAGAATATATAGGATTAGTAATGTAACCCTTCTGGTCATGTGCTATTGGCAGTAACAAGGGCTGGGTTCAAACAGCTGGGGTGCCAAAACTAACAAACACCCCCAGCTCGAGCCCCCTCACAGAATTTCTGGGATCACTAAATACCTTCCATGGGCACCCTTAATAGGCACTACTTCCCCACTTGCAGATATTCAGTTTGTGTATGAAATAAGGAAAACTTTATTGGGGAAAAGAGAACACACAATCACCTTGGGAAAACACAGCATTAATATATTTATATGAATGATAAATAAAACACTCCCTCAAAATAACTTTGGCAATAGTCTGTTAACTCAGATCCACATCCACCAGTGTAAATGTCCAATAGGCAAATTTCCCTTTATCATGTCATTTCCTGCTTCCCCATCCTCTAAACTACACTCAGTTTGGTGTCAGTGAGGAGCATAGTCCCAGAGTTAAACTAATCTACCTTTTACTCAAAATGTGTAACTCCTTCAAATAGACTTTGAGCAAAATGGGCTTTAGGGATAGTTGAGCATTTTACTCTCTGGCTCACATTGGGTAACATTTACTCATATTGATGAACACTTACTAACACAAGTAGCTCAGTTGATTTACTGTAAGTACCATCACGAAAAACCATCACGGAAAAGGGTTGCACAACTGGCGCCCACAGAAAGTAGCTACAAGGACTTCTTTCTCCAGGTACTTTGGCCTGTCCTCTATATCTCTTTCCAATATAGTTCAGATTCCTCTCTCCTTATAATCTCTGTCCTCAGGTCCAAATTCACCCATAGTGTAAATTCCATTTGTTACTATAAATAGCTTCACAATAGAAGGAAATGCAGTATGATGAAGTCTAGACACTTAGAGAACTCTATATTCAGGAAGTTCCTGATGAGGGAGCAGAGTGTATATGGAGGATGGAATAAAGGTTGAATGTTACACTGTAGTGTCTCTTTCCCTTTTAATGCTTGGCTATTAAACACGGTGACAGAAGTGAGGCAGCAGCTGCAGGTACATGAAATCAGAAAATAAGACTATTGCATAAGAAAAAACAACAACAAACTATACAGGACAGGATTTACAAGTGCTGGCATCTGTCATTCTGTCAGGATGGCCAGACACCAAAGGAGAAGCCCCACCTCCCTCCCAGAATACTGAAACTATCAAGATGAGCTGAGAGTCCAATATAGCATCCTAGATAAAGGCGGTAGAATCATAATAACTGGATCATTGAAAATAGAAACTCAGGAATACAGCAGAGTGATCCTGTAAACAACAAACACTGAATACTGGCCAAACATAACTAAGGGTATCAGACACCTGATAAGCACGTGGGGCAATGCAGATCAAGCAGCAAAAAGACAATTAAAATATACAGTGTTCTCAAGAGACCTTGAAGCAAAGTAGGAATGGATTTTTTTATTGCAAACCAAACAAACTACCTCATTGTGGTAAACTAGTATTCAGACTTCTAGGAACTACATGAACTGTCAGACACTACTTCAATGATAATCACAAAGAAAGCAATTAAACATTTCAGCATGAATGGTATCCCTGAATCTGTAGTTTCAGACAATGAACCCCAATTTACTTGCTGTGAATTTTGGAATTTATCTCAGAATTTGAATATTATATCAGCACTGTAATATAGCCAATCAAATTAATCAGACCACATCATAATCATACAATAGCCAATCAAATGGCAAAGCCAAATCAGCAGTCAAAATTGCTAAGACTCTATTAAAAAAAGCTGCAGAAAACAAAGAAGAAATATATAGCAAGTCATTCATGAACGGAGAAAGACATCCATAGAATGCATTAGTAGTAGTCCAGTACATCTTTGTCTCCCACAATTCACCATGGCCTCCTTTCTTGGAATCATGCATCATGGATGTCCCAAGCCATGGTGCATTATGGGAGATGTAGTCCAGCTGGGGAGCCAGGCCAATAGAGCAGAATGGGAACATGAGGCAACTGAACTGCAACTCCAATGAGGCACTGTGGCAGCATATCCAAATCAAAGTATTTTGGTTTTTGACTGAATATTTCAGGCATTCTTTTTTTGATTAATTAAAAAAACATTATTTCCATGGAAAGCAGAAATGAACGTTTTTATTTAGTTGAAAACCCAAGTTTTTGCTGACAAACAACTTTTATTGAAAATATTTGGTCAACCTTAGTGGATAAGGAACTGGCTTAAGTCCACATAGCCGTAAAATGACATTCCACAGTGCATCTTAGACTTCCTAGAACCTAGTCCTATACTCTAATAACATTTCCTCCAAATCACCCATTATTTAAAAATATATCTGATTCCTTTAACTTGTGTAATGAAAAGCAGAATTTCAGAAAGCAAAGGAGGAGTGCTACATCAGTCAACACAAGGTAGACAAATTGCAGACAAACACTTTCTTTCCCTGCTTATTTTCTATTCCTCTGTGCCACTTTCTCCCAGCACTGAAGCAATTTTTCAGTGCCAGAGATCACCCTTGGTAATATTTTCTCCTTTAAATATTTCTGGCATTGATTAATATTATGCTTTTGGGAGCCCTAGATGGTAGATGTGAGTTAGGACTTGATGACACAAAGCATGATAGGGATTTTATATCAAAAGGCAGTTGAGAAAAAAACACGTAAGGCTGAAAAATTCTAGGCATAGCAGCAGCTTTTTTTTTTTTTTAAAAAGCTTTTAATGCAGAAAACAGGTAGTGTCTCATTTCATATACCTCTCTTGCTCATTAAGCACCAAATTCTGCCATCTTTACTTACTTTGAGTAGTGTTTTATTCCACAAATAGTCCCATTGACTCAGTGTAAGCAAGGACGGCACAATAAGCCCATAAGCACGTAGGCTACTACTATTAAAAAGAACAATGTCTCTTGACTCATCGGGCTCTTGAAGCAAGATCTTAAAAGGGTTTGGCAATTTTCTCTTGCACTGCACTTCTGGAGATGAATTTAAAAACTAAAAATATCTATTCAATCACAGCTAGATAGTGTTGGTAACACTTCAGGTTGGCTCATTTTCTCTTTAATGTCTTGGATCAATATCCATTATGATCAAATCAATTGTCATATGGATAGTAACTATAAACTTCTATTTATTAAAGAAAAATACTTGCAAGACCAGACCATGATTTAAAAAAAAATCATAAGCAATGGTTTGACATACGTGTGATGCTTGAGACATTTTGGAAGGCAGCAAATGGTGCAGGTATTATATCACCATCAGACAAGCTCACAATAGCTGCTGCTAATAGCATAGATAGTTGTGAATACTAGTCTAAAATTGCCATGGAGAAGTTAGACAGAACTTCAGTGCTTATGTACAAAACCATTCCAGCTGTAGCTTAAGCTCTCTGCCACTGGACCTTCTTCTGAAAGTGCTTTATATATTGAAACTCTCATTACTATCAAAAGGAGTTCCATACAGGCTGGACTTTACAGAATCAATTTATAAGAAGTATATTTTAGAAACTGCTGGAATCAGCTGTCAAAGCATAATCGGCCAGTGAGCTTTCTGATGAACTAATACTTCTCTTTTGGTATTTCACTGGCTGAGTGTGTTGCCAGGCAATGTGCTACTAAAGAGATATGGAGCTGGCATTAGGTTCTAGCAAACAATAGATAAAGTTCTGTTAAACTAAAATAAACACAACCTTAATTCAGGACACATGGGATAATTGGGGATCATTCTTGCTAGTAAGGGGAGTTATGCATTCTCCTTCTCTCATCTCCTTACATATACCGAACAATTCAGTATTTACACAATGAATCTGGCTATTTCCAAACTCCCAGTGGAGATAACACTTTTCAGAATCACAGTAACCCACTGGCATGGATATGAAACTCTTGTGTTGCCTCTATAGATAAACACCAAGCAAGAGAAAAGCTGAAAGGAGAGTGGAATTTTTCAGCCTCAGACATAATAAATAGGTTTGCTCAAGACAAAAAAATTAGGTGGAGCAAGACGACATGCATGGCTAATGCTGAAGAAAAGTGTAACACCCTGAAGAAAATGTGGGCCAAAAATATGTTTGTATGTAGTACTTAAAGGGCTACCAAGATCTTTGCCTGCATGGACTGTTCATTCCAGACATTCCAATCACACACAGGAAAAGTGTCTGTAGCTGCCCAATAGAACCCGACAGTTTAATCATTATCAAATCTTTGATTAATGGTAACAAAACACCTTCAGCTCTAATGTAAGCTCACTCCTTTACACACTATCAGTTGATGTCTGAAGTCTGCTTCCTCAACCCCTCTCTAATGAATTAGTGATCTCTTTTGAGGAGATGATCTACACATTTGTTTCAATTTACCCTGACAAATAAAAGCAGCTGCTTAGGTCACTATAAATGAGTGGCAAAGGGCCCACAGAGAATGCTCCCAGTGCAGGATCTGCTTAGTGCCAACTTAAACACCTCTACACTACCTCTTCTCACAAGTCCGGCCATAATGGATGTGGTCATAGTACCCTGTGCTACAAGGTATCTGAAATGCCGCAGAGCCCATAGACAACTCAGGACAGACTGCCATGAGTTACAGCAGCTCCCAGGCCTGCCCTAACTTTTGTCGGGAAATGTTTTGTTCTCTATGGCAGCCTGGAAACCAAGTGGTGCAAAGGTGGCTAAAGCTATCTTTGGCTCCTCCTCTTATCTTCGGGTTATGTCACTCAGAAGCCGTAACACAGAATCTAGTCCCCTGAGACTGCTACAGTGCCATCAGTGTATTCTTGCTGCCTATTTACTTTAGGGGAATTCACAAATGTGTCAGAGAAAAAACTTATTCAATGTGTTGCTCCACCAGCTTTTTTATATCCTGCTCCCTAAGCTACAGTTGTTCCTCTTTAAAAGTCTAGATGTATCAAATATCAAATTGTATTCTATGCAGACAGTAGTAAAAATTTAAGCAAGTGCACTATCATCTAGTACTGTTTATTTGTATATGCACATACATTAAAATACACATCACCCATTATGTAAGACATCCATAGATAATTTTCTATTAAAGTCCTGTGTTTCCTTCCTAATACTTTTATTGGATGAAATTTAAATAGAGAGAGTGAGAGAGTAAGATGAACATAGACATTATGAATGACAACTTAGTCTATTTTAAATGTTCATTTCCTTCTGAGCAGTGTTTAATTTGTAATGAAAGAGGTGCCAGGGCTCAAGCAATTATTTTTCCTTTCATATCTGACGTGGCAAGCCCAGGGGTGCTGGGGCTATGAACAGCCAAGCCTAGAGGTAATGTGGTTCAGCCCTGGCAAACCCTGGCACTAATTACCAGTAAGCACTGCTTCTGAGCATTGGTATTATTGGATATTAGAAAAAGATCTAAGTCACAAAATTTGGATCAAAATCTGGATCTAGATTTCAAACATTCGAAAGGTAGAGGATGTAAAGACCTGAGGGTTTTTTTTCAAGGCATCTGTTACTGTATATAAAGATAGAATGTGAATTCAATGTGAAGGAGGGAATAGCTCAGGTGAGCCCAAATGTATATAGTTTTACTATTTATTTGATTCCTGTCCTATATTATACTTTGGCTCACTGAGCTCACTCAAAGGCATCATTAATTCCATGAAGGTAAAATAAATCAAACTCACCTTAAGTATAATTCAGAGAATCATATTTATTGGCATTATACTTATAACCCTACTCCTGAAATGGACATTAAGGATCACATTTTAATCTTAAAGTTTCTTCTCTTCTTTTTTTCTTTTTTGTCTGCAAAATTAGAGGTGCAGATAACTGCACAATTTTTCCTGTGCAGTGATATACACCCCTTTAATTTTGGTCATTTAGACATCTAAGTACAGATCTGTAAATAATCTGTAAATAATCTGTAAATACTTGCACATCTTAATGACCTACAAAGACTGTGCAAACCTTGAGAGGAGCCTTGCAAAACTATTCCTCCCTTCTCTGTATTTTTTTAAATACCTTGCATCCCATCTGTAACTTTAAACTTATGGGGGCTGGGAGGGGTTTCCTGACCTTCTTGTCCAAACAGGAGACCACTTTTCTCAGTTTAAATCCCTATATTAGTTTAAAGATATTTAAATGTGAAATGCCAATTTTGATACAGCTGCCTTTGGAACTGTTGAACCAAACTGCTGAACTACTCTGAGTACTAGAGATGAATACTAGAGGTAGAACTCATCAGATTGGTTCCAGCCCCATCTAAGGGCCTGATTCTTCTCTCACACCAGTGTAACTCTATTGGCTTCAATGGAGTTACTCCATGCTGAGGCTTTATCTATACTAGCAGTTTTGTCAGCAAAACTTTTGTTGGTCAAGGATGACATAAGTTTCAAAAACAAAAGCACTGGTGTGGACAGAGACTCCCTCCTGCCAACATAGCTACCGCCACTCATTTTATTATGCCAGTGGGAGAGCTCTCTTCCATCAGCATAGAGTGGCTACACAGGAAACCTTACAACGGTGCAGCTGCAGCAGTACAGCTGTGCTGTAGTAAGGTCCGTAGTGTAGACACAGCCTTAGTCTGGTGTAAGTGAGAGGAGACTCAAATTCTGAGTTTTAATCACCACGTAGAGTGAAACACTGCACAGGATGACTAAAAACCAACAATGCAGGGATTAAAAAATGGAAAGCTTCAATGTCTTAAGGGCAAACGTCTTTTGCGTGAGAATCTCTTGACAGAATAGCCTAGCAGGCTGTGTTACAATCATATTAATATAATCACTTCTAAAAATATTGTTTAGAGAATAAAAAATATGCATAACACACTGAAACACAACGTTCCAGATTTTAGTGTTTATCCTAGGTGGCACCTAGGATCAGGGTACTAATCATTCAGGCCCAGATTCAAGTAGGGACTTAATACTCACAAGTGAAAATGAGTTTCATGGATTCACTCTAGTTAGGGCTGGTCAAAAATTTTCCACTGAAACTGTCTTGCAATGAAAAATTGGGGCTTTGACTTAAATTTTTTTCACAAAAACTTTCTCCACCCATTCTCCTACACAGGCCACGCTCCCCAGCTAGATGTCATGTCCCATGATGCACTATGACTGCCATGATGGGTGCAACTCCTCTTCTCACCCAGAAGGGAGATGTTTATGCACCATGCAGTCTGCCCAGGGAGCCTGGCCTAGAGAGGAGAATGGAAGCACGATACAACCAAACTACAATTCCTATAAGGCCCTGCAGGGGCATTTCAAAACTGCAATATATTTTTTTAGAGGAAATATTTGTGATTTTGATTTTTCACCAGAAACATGATTTTTCCACAGAAAAAAACCCTCATCTTCCAACCAGCTCTAATTCTAATCACCCCCTTTTATGGACCTTGGCTTTATCTTGCTAATTCCCACAAATACTGTTCTTTGATAATTCATTCTGTTGGTGTACCCATGACCCATTTTAGATATTACTGTCAGTATCTGCTGAAGAGATGCCCATGCAGGATTAGCAGGGGTGTTATATTTGTGGCCTGAGCAATTTTGGGACAGCTGTGCGGGAA
This sequence comes from Dermochelys coriacea, assembly GCF_009764565.3. Classification (NCBI taxonomy): domain Eukaryota; kingdom Metazoa; phylum Chordata; order Testudines; family Dermochelyidae; genus Dermochelys; species Dermochelys coriacea. The sequence goes on from NC_050068.2 coordinate 333,904,930, forward strand.
ACCTCACAGGTCACTGATAGACACATTGTCCTCACTGTCATGGACACTAACTTTCATCATAGATTTAAATAAAAAGATCCAAGATCTTCCCCATCAAACGAATATTCTCAAGGAGCTTCATCTGGGTACAAGACCAGCAGTCAGGCTGGAGGTTAAGATAGGCTCTTTATTTTAAAAGCGGCAAAGATCCTGTGGCACCTTATAGACTAACAGTATTGGAGCATAAGATTTCATGGGTGAATGCCCACTTTGTCAGATGCATGTAGGGAAATTTCCAGAGGCAGGTATATACATGCAAGCAAGAATCAGGCTAGGGATAACAAGGTTATTTTAACTTAATGTTGGATGGAGCCTCCTCATATTACATTTCATATAATAAGTGGGTAGCCTGAAATGTACTATGAAGAGTCTGATTTAGTGTCCATTGAAGTCTTTCTATTGAATTCAGTGGGGGCATGGAATCAGTTCTATAGACTATATTAAACATTTGTTTTCACTTTTGTTTTCATTTGTTTCCAGTAGCGTGAAAGGCAATGAGAACTGCTGGGTGGGAATTCTTATTCATTGCAATGTGGCTATTTAATGACCTTAAATTAACAGATACGGTCTGATTCTCATTTACACTAAAGCCCCTTGACACTACTAGGGCGTAGCAAGGGCCCTCAGAGTAAGGCCTTAAGACTGTAATACAAAAACAGATTTAGCTAATACGTCATAACGTGCAAAATTGAAAGAATAATTATTCTTTTGTATAAACTGTCAGGCACCTCTTTGTAATGTTGTTTGTATTTCATTTTACCTTCTGCATCAGTTAATCCCACTCCTGACTGCTTTACTGATTCTTGTCCATTCTGGCCCATCTTCCCTCTATTGAAAAAAGCAGTTTTGTAACTGTCAATGAAGTCTTGAACAGAAGATACCAAAGCACAAAAGAAATCCTCAAACAGAAAGAGTATTGGTACAGTCCAAAAAAAGAAGAAACAATCACTTCCTGACATCCTTCAAGGGTGCCAAATATTTTTCATAAATAACAGAAAAGGCAATAACTTTTCAGAGATTCTGATTGGACATGCAGAAATTCTTGTGTCTGTAAACAGCAAGTCTCCCATTGTCAACTGGAAGAGACTTCAGAGAAGCTTAATTCTTTTTGCAGAAGCTTGTAATCACATAATTGGAAACCTTCTTACTTGATCAAATTCTACTCTCCCCACACTCTATTATGGTTAAGGGGAAAGGTGAAATAAATAACACAGGTCCAGAAACTGATCTCAGTTACACAAGCATTATCCCATGTATATTCTAGTACACCGGACCCTTGCTAGAATGCGGGATTTGGGATCCATGCGTGGTACTGCATTAACACAGGGACCGCGTTATAGCAGGGACTGTGTTAAAATGAATTGGAATTAAAGTATTAAATTTGGGAACCATGGCCGTGACTGCATTATATATGAATTTACGCTATATAGACACGCATTCTAGTGAGGGTCCAGTGTATATCACAGCTTTTGGCCATATGCAGTGTTGTTGCAGTCATGTTGCTTGCAGGATATTAGGGAGATAAGGTGGGTGAGGTAATATCTTTTATTGGACCAACTTCTGTTGCAGAGAAACAGAAACTTGCAAGTTTACACAGAGCTCTTCTTCGGGTCTGGGAAATGTACTGAGTGTCACAGCTAAATACGGGGTGGAACAGATTGTTTAGCATAATTAGTTAACATGTATTTCAAGGGACCATTCAAAGTGAAGTAGTCCATTAACACCTCTCCAGTCAGAGGGAAGAAAGGAAGGGAAAAAATGCCCCAATAACAACTATGTAGGTGAAACCAGACAATCACTACACTCTCCAATGAACGCACACAGAAAAATTCAGAAGACAAAAAACACAGTATCAGCCATGAGTGAACACTTTTCACAAAATAATCACTTCATATATGACCTCTCAGTCCTCATCCTTAAAGGAAACCTGCACAACACCTTCAAAAGATGAGCCTGGGAGCTTAAATTCATAATGTTGTTAGACACTAAAAATCATGGACTTAATAAAAACACTGGATTTTTGGTCTATTACAATAATCTATAACACGCAACCCCCCTCTTCCCCAGCTTCCCCCTCCTCCTTTCCCCCCACTATGACTAGCGAGGTATTAACAGGCCTCTGCACCTTGCATGAGCCTTTAAGATATATATTAACTACTTATGCTAAACAATCTATTTCACTTTGTATTTAGATATATTTCCCAGATCTGCAGAAGAGCTGTGTGTAAGCTTGAAAACTTGTTTCTCTTACTAACTGGGTCCAGTAAAAAATATTACCTCACACACCTTGTTTCTTTAAGTTTTTGGTCCTGTCATTCATGAGTCAGTGCTCTTATACCATAAGAGGTCTCCTCAGCAAGATATTTGAATTAGATTACTATGATTTATACAGTAAGACAAGTTTTTGCTCATTCACAGTATTTCTTTGATAACTTTTGTGACACTACAGTTCAGGTTGGGATGGGAAGGTTCTTTCATACTCATTGAGCATGATAAACATCTCATCATTGAGACACTGTAACCCTGATCTCATCTATTATGTCTGATCTTGACAGCTACCCAGTGTGATAAAATTCCTTTGATTTAGAAGAAGAGTTATTTCTACTATTCACTTGGTTAATATGGGCAGGTTTTTATCTCTGTTACATAGGTGTAACAGAGATCTGTATTTGGTCCTATTTTGTTTATTTCAATTTACTCCTTAACTATTCTAGCAAGTTGCAACTAGCTTTGAGGCATGATTACAATCCTCCAGAAAATAAACTTGGCAATTTTGAATTCACTCTTCCCGTTTATAATGGGTAACCTTACAATATACCGTGAGAGAGAGAGATGTAGTGCCAGATCCTCAACTGGTGCAAATCGGCATTGTTCCATTGTAGTCAAATGGAGCAGTGTTGAGCTACACCAGCTGAGGATCAGGCTCTTAAATTTCACATTGCAGTAGGAAGTTGTCCTTCTCTGTGATAAAATAAAAAAAACTGAAGGGAAAAAGTAAATACAAAACAGATTTTTGAATTCAGTTTAATTACCTAGCAAAGTATTTCTTTTTTCAGGATGAACTTTATTATGAAGTATGGCAAATATGCTGTAGAGAATTATTAGTACCCAGGATCAGATTCCCTGCAAATTGTGTAGTCATTTACCATTCTAGTTTAGTAGCATTTCACACCTGCCACTTTGCACTCGTGTAAAAGTCTACACAATGGACTGGGCAATGAAGAATCTGGCCCCTATTCTCCAGCAGGGTTTGGTATGAGTGACATTGGTAATTTTAGAAGTTTCATACAAGCGCTGGCATTTTGATAATGAGTGATGCAAAAAATGACCCACCAAACGTGATGATTTTATAAAAAGCTTTCTTCTATTGTTATATAATTATTAATTTCCCTTGACATTTGTAACAGTGTCTAATATCTGCAATGACCTGCTTCTAATTAGCTACCTCATCAAATAATCCCCATAGTATCACTGTTAAATTTTTTTCTTAGCTAGATATTCAAATGGGCAGCACCACTAGGCCCAAAATAAGAGTGGTTTAAAACTCAGGCTTCCCTAACATGCCATGAACTTGTATTTTATCTTTAGGAATCATTATAAACTAATTATGCATCTGGGTTGTAAAATACAATTAAAATAATTTTTGTTCCTCTGAAGCACAATTTGTTTTAATCTACAGCAAGGGTGAGTGAAAGATTCAATAAAAAATTAATCAGATGGAACTTTACAGCCTGAGCTCACTTCTCCCCTCCCTTAAATTGCTGAAGGGGAAACTTAAAAGTAAGATTGATAGCTCTTTTCCTTTTTAGCATCTAATAAGTTACAGTCATTTGCCATTCCACTACATATCAACAAGGGATAAGCACTTTGGAATGTCACAAACTCGAGAGAACAAATTGGCTTTGTTTCATTTATAAATTCAAGAACCTTTAAAAAAGTTGCTTTCATCTCTTGTGCATCAGATTTCAGGACTGCAGAGCAAGAACTGATAATAGTGTGCTGAGAAAAGGCACAGGAAAGGAAGATTTACCTGAAAAGGTTCATTAAACATTAGTGTGGTTCCAGGCCAGTATTGGGCTGATAGCGCTGGCACTGGCAAAGTGTGGGTCTGGTTTAGAAATATGGGGTCAGAGTCACAGCTGGAGGAAATCAGAGTTTCTCTACTGAAGAGAGGTGCTCAGCATCCACACACCTCTCTAATAATGGCGATCATGTTGCTGTTAGGTCTCAGACAGCCCCATGTTTTATACTCCCCTCTGAAGAGGGCCAAAGAGTGCCAAGCCATAGCCAGTACTCTTCCTAGCTGCATTAACTGACTCTTAGTACCACACAGTGGTGGAATTGGGTGCTGCAGGGAATAGGGTAAATATGCATAGCCAGCAAGGGTGTGACCAGCTAGCTCTTCAAAGACCATTGGCAAATGTTTCATGGAACAGACAGAGTCTGAAAACAATTGATCTATTTCCTTCTGAAGAGTGTTAACATCAGAAGGGGAGAGGAATTATCTAGCATGATACAAGGGGTATAATTAGAAGTAATGGATAAGGTTAACAATAATAAAGCTTAGTGTTGTAAAATAAGGATAAACTTCCTGATGGTGAAACTTATTAGACTGTGGAGAATACCCCTATATTGGCCCAGAAGGGATCTGATGAAGAAGTCTTCCTCAAACTGCTATGATAATGCAGAAATGGGGCTGAACCAAAAATCTCCATTCAAATTCCTAAATTTTGGGGAGGTTTGGATCAAGATCTGGATCTGAATTTTGCTGTTAGTACCTGTGTCTAGAATGGGGCCAAACTAAAAACCCAAATTGAACATCCCCAAATTTGGCAGAAGTTCTGCTCTCCATCAGCGCTTTGTGTCTCAAGCCCATCTCTACAAATGTGCACAAAAAGGGATGAGAATGAGGTTGCTCCTGGATTACAGCAATTAGTTTGTTCTGTGGAATCATGGGTGTAGTGGGCTTGAACATTTCTAATTGTGCAACAGTGGAAAATGCAATTACGGACTCTGACGAGAGTCCTATCCATTTAAATGCTATTAGCTGTTATATTGTGCAACAAGTCTTGGGAAGAAATGACATATGAGGAAAACTGAGGCCTCAAAGTGATATACATAGTACTGTCAGGACAATACAGTGTATTAAAGAAAAAGCCTTACATTCTTGGAATAGGAAACAGATTGTTCTCCCCTGTGGTGCTGCTGCTTCCTTCACTATCCATGCTATATCCACTGCTAAAACTACTGGCTGACGAGCCAGTGGAGACAGAGCTTTCTGTAGGTCGGTGGTTGGTAGACCTTGCTGTACAGAGCAGGAATAATGGGTTACAAAAAAGCTTGTAAGATATAAATGTAATCAATGTTAAGAATGTACTATTCATCACAATTAAATGTTGCAAACACCTTTACGCTCTACTTTACTTCATATTCATTTGACAAAGTGAGTAGGATAGTCCTACAATGAGAATCCCAATGGACCTTCCTGTTATTCTTTCTGAAACATTCCTTCATTGCATTTGACGACTTTTGATACAGAACAGGGAATCCAAAGGAAGTATCATCAATACACCATCTAGTCCCACACAAATTGTGTACGGAAACATCCTCCTCTTCAGACATCATATCATTACATTTCTCAACTGCTCATTAATATCTTTGGTATGCCTTGAGTTTTTAAGCACAGCACTTAGCAATTTAGTAAACTGGTGCTAAACCTCTATTTCTTAGGCTAATTTCATGTGGTGACTGTATGTCAACTCTAAAGAAATTATTTTTGCTTTAGATGGTTTATTTTGGTTTACTATTTTTGATACTCCAAATTAATGAATTCTCCTGCATTTCGCCCTCGGCAAGTTGAGAAATATACACAGATAACACACTGTGACATTACACTTAATAAAAGAACAATGAACAATATCTGTTCACATGCTGAATAACACAATTGCTTAGGAAAATAAATATAGGGTTTTTTTTCTTGAAAAGATAGCTATGGATGGCACTTTTCACTTATTTTAATAGAATGGATATAATGCTGAGGATAGAAACATTTGTACTAGAAGCTCTCACTTAGTAAAGTTTTGCTGTCATCGTGGTCAACCTTAAAACTTGAAGACAAAGAATTCAAAGGGATTGTATTTATACATGAAATGTGCCAAAAATCTAAAAGCAAATAATTTCAAATACAGCCCAGAACCCAGATAAGTTAATGATATTTATGTTTGACTTTGTGTGTGTTATTTCCGGTGCAGGCTTCTGCAAACTGCCTTGCAATGTGACCCAAAGTTAAGTAAGACACCCTAAATATATTTTGAAAATGGACTAATAATTAACATTGGAAAATAGGGATAAAAGAAAACAGTGCACCATGAATCATTGGTCTGTCCTAACCATGAGTTCATATTCCCACAATGATTCTTCCCTTGTAAATTCAGTCATCAAGTAACTCTTTAAAATGCTATTACCATCAGCTGCTTTCAGTCACTCATCCATCTATTTGAATACTACTAGATTCCTTTAAGACTCCACTGATTTTCAGCTGTATTTCATGACCCTTTGCACTTAAATTATAATCACTCTTAAGAGACTATTAGCAGGTAACTTTCGAAATCAAGCCTGCCTCAGTGAGATACACACCAAAGCCTCTATTTTTCCAGAGAAGACAGATACAGCACTATAACATACTCTGCCAAAGAACACCCCATCGGATAGGTGAAATTACACTAGGGACTCTGCCATTTGTGCTACTTCTGACAATTCATGTGAGTAGGGAGCTGGATTGTATAGGGAGTAGAAGGCCTGCCAAAACCATATATTTCCAGAGATTTGTGGTGCAACTGAAGAAATCTCAGGGCAAGCCCTACACTATACACCGTGGCCTCCTACTTCTGGCAATCTGGATCCCTCCTTGCTCACGTCTGAACCAGAGTCGCCCTTAATCTAATTTCTGAGACTGTTTGCAGGATCAGCACTAATCCCAGTGGTTGTTTCTGCATAGGTGTGCCATAGGATGATGTCACATAAGCTGGCTCCCTCCTCACACCATCACATCTGAGCAGCCATGCCCACAAAACCCATAAAAACCCAAAATGGTGACTGTGCAGAGGGATGGTGTTGATGCTCCTTCATTATGGAGTTACTTGCCAGTTAGGGTCATTAGTGCACATCTCAGCTTGTCCATGGTTAAAACAGAGGGGAATGATATGGCTCCCAGTTTCCTTGTTTATTCTGTAAAGACTAGTTCCTGGAGTCCCCAAGTCATTAAATTTGTTCTCCAGTGGACCTCCTCTTCCTCTATATCCTTATGGGTAGTAGTAGGAATACAGAATTCAACACAGCATTCCAAACAAGACCTCACCTAACTTTAGACCTAACCTCACCTAAACTTAGAATCATAGAAATATAGGGCTGGAAGAGACCTTAAGAGGTCATCTAATCCATACCCTTGTGCTGAGGCAGGACCAAGAACATATAGACCATTCCGATAGGTGTTTGTCTAATCTGTTCTTCTTCCAGTGAGGGGGATTCCACAACCTCCCTTGGAAGCCTATTCCAGTGCTTAACTATCCTTATAGTTAGAAAGTTTTTCCGAATGTCTAGCCTAAATCTCCCTTGCTGCAGATTAACCCCATTACCTCTCATCCTACCTTCAGTGGACATGAAGAACAATTGCTCACCATCCTCTTTAAAACAGTCTTAATGTACATGAATACTATCAGTTCCCTCCCTCCTCAGTCTTTTTTTCTCAAGTCTGAATATGCCCAGTTTTTTTAACCTTTCTTCACGGGTCAGGTTTTCTTTTGTAATTTGTGTAGCTTTCTTCTAAACTCTCTCCAACTTGTCCATATCTTTCCTAAAGGCTGGCACCCAAAATTTGGCATAATACTCCAGCTGAGCCCTTACTAATGCCAAGTAGAGTGGGCCAATTAATTCCTCTGTCTTATATACAACATTCCTGTTAATACATCCCGGAATGATAGGCTGTTTTGCAACTGCATCACATGGTTGGCTCACATTCAATTTATGATCCATTATAACCCTCCAGAATCTTTGCAGCAGTATTACCACCTAGCCAGTTATTCCCCATTTTGTAGTTGTGCTTTGATTTTTCCTTTATGAAGTACTTAAATGCTGTCATAGGACTATTTGTACTCAATAGCTGAATTTATCTCCTGGATTTTACTTACATTTTGAAGGTGTTAGAGTTCTATTCTCTGTGAACACCAAACTTCTTTCCTGGTACTCGTTTGGAATAAAATGTCCTTTGAGGGTGTATTTTGCATTCAGTATTTTTAGTTTCTATTCTTTACTCTACCCTACTTTAGATTTTTCCACAATGATTTCCTTTCCCATCAACTCTGTTACTGGAATTGAATATTAGATGTGGCGAGCCCAAGTTTAGGTTTATATCTGGATTTTGTGTCTGATCCACAAAGGGAATGAGTCTGCCACTGTTGCCAGCATGATGACCTAGTGCTGTAGAGTAGATCTGTTTGGACTTCTTTTTTCCCCCACAAAAAGTTTTGACTTTTAATTAAAAAACCAAAAACCAGAAAGTTTGCAGCCATAATGTTTTCAGTTTTTGACCAAAAAGATTTAGTTATTCAATAAAATGTTGAATCTTTCCACAGAAAGCAAACACTTTTTGTGAACATTTTCATTTAATCAAAAACCCATGGAAAAACAGTTTTGATGGAAAACTCTCAACCTGCTCTCCTGGCTGTGCTCATGTGTTAGCTCTAGAGATCTTGGGTTCAATTCCTGTTGATAACAATGTCATGATTATATGATGGGGTTGCCTGCAATAGCAGGATAGTGGACTTCATGGCCCAAAATATCCCTTCCATATCTGTGTCCTATGACATTCTAAACTCCTATGAGGCAATGGTTAAGAAAATGGTATTTAGGCTGGAGCACTGGGTAGAAACAGTAGTCTAAGAAGTGCAACCAAGACACTGCCAAAAGCCGTAAGGGGCACTGGAAAAATTGTCCAACTGCATGGAGTGGTTGATGTAGAGGCTGAGGGTTAGAGGATGTAATATTAGTCTCCTCCTTGGTAGTGGTTTGGATTACTGCTTTGGCCGTTCGTTTTGGGGTCCATTCCGATCAGATGGTTGATAAACTTCTACTGTTAACTTATCATCTTGTTCTCTATCTAATTTTGAGCTGCAGTGGCTGATAATGGTGTCTCAGTATATATTTAATTGCCAGCAATAAGATGATTTGTTAATACTAGCATCATGGGTATAACGGCACCAGTGACTGATATTGGTCATGAGTTTAATGGCACCAGAACTGCTATCAGTTTGCTCTTTTTTATTTGAGTTTATATAAAGAAAATGTCCAGATTTTATTTTTAATAGAAAGGCTTCTAATGAATTGTGAATGAATGGGATTGGAATAACTATTGATTGCCTTCTAGGCTGAAATGTGTTTCTTTCCTCTGAATCTGCTTCTGTCCATGCTGTACCCCAAAAAAACCTAAGACTAAGAAAGTGGAAAGTAATAGAGTATTTAGGCATGTGAACCTTCGCCTCCATCACAGGCTTTTTTAAAAAATCTTTCTAGTCCTCCATGAAAAAGGATTAGACATATACATGTGCCACTAATTTGTCTTCTGCATTCAGTGCCATTAATGGATCCCAGTGAATACTTTCCCGCCAACAGCAAGCTATTCATGCAGCTATCTCTATATACCTACTTTAGAAAACAATTGCAGGATAAAGAAAATTGAATATTCCTCATTTCTCCAAATTAAAAAAAAAAAAACTTAACACAATACTAGTTGTCTCCACATAGGATAGGGTGGGGTGGGGTGGGGTTAAACTTGTATTTATGGAGCCAGTTAGAGAATCAGACTCCATAACTGGAGAAAGGCCTCAAATGTACTAAAGGATAATGTCATTTTAAAATCAATGAGAAGGGGGAAAAAGAAGCCAAATACTACTACTAAATCTCCCAGTGAAGGGGATTTGAGATTACAGAAAAGAAATGTGCACGTGTTTTTTTTTAAAGCTAAGTAAAAGGAGATAATTCACACAGCACCTACAGCCATGTGATGTCAAATCAATCAACAGTGAAATGGAAACTACTAAGCACTGCCAGACTTCCCAGCCATTCATCTAGACTGAATGAGCAGTTTGTTTCAAGAGGGGAACTTGAGATTAAATGTGGGGCCAACTGATTCAGAAAAAATAATAGCTATCTCAAAAAGAACCTTCTTCTGAGTTCTAAATTGCAGAAAGTATCTTTTCCTCCATCCCAGCTGTTATTTCTTTTTACATGACAGAAGCTGAAGTGCCAAAAGGCCACCAGAAAGCCTATACTAGTTGCAACCCAAGCAGTAAGCACCAGAAATCTCATGAGAGAATCCATTCTTGCTAGATTTTTCAGCCCAGTTTGGCAGAATAAAGACAGAAGTATGGGCAGCTTGTATAATTATTTAGGATTTTCAGAGTGTGTGGGCGTGGGAGGACGGAACATCAAAGAAGTCACCACAATAGCATTTAACGTCAGAGATGAGAACTACACAAAAATGAGGAAGCTAATTAAACATAAATTAAAAGATATAGTCACAAAAGTGAAATGCCTGCAAACTGCATGGAAACATTTTAAAAACACCACAACAGACGCTCCAATTAAATGTATATCCCAAATAAAAAAAAAGTAAGAGGACCAAAAAAGTACCACCATGGCTAAACAAGAAAGTAAAAGAAGTAATTAGAGGCAAAAAGGGATCCTTTAAAAATTGGAAGCTAAATCCTACTGAGGAAAATAGAAAGAAGCATAAACTCTGGCATCTCAAGTATAAAAGTATAATTAGGCAGGCCAAAAAAGAATTGAAAGAGTAACTAGCCAAAAACTCAAAAACTAACAACATTTTTAAGTACATCAGAAGTATGAAGCCTGCCAAACAACCAGTGGGGCTACTGGACAATTGAGGTGCTAAAGGAGCACTTAAGGAAGGCCATTGTGGTGAAGCTACATGAATTCTTTGCATTGGTCTTCACTGTATAGGATGTGACACCTGAGCCATTCTTTTTAGGTGACCAATCTGAGAACTGTCCAGGACTGAGGTGTCAGTTAGAGGAGGTTTTTGTACAAATTGATAAATTAAACAGTAATAAGTCACCAGGACCAGATGGTATTCATCCAAGAGTTCTGAAGGAACTCAAATCTAAAATTACAGAACTATTCTCTGGGATATGTAACACATCATTTAAATCAGATTCAGTACTAAAGGACTGGAGGATAGCTAATGTTTAATGATAGCAATTTTTAAAAAAGGCTACAGAGGCAATAATGGCAAGTACAGGCTGGTAAACCTAATTTCAGTACCAGGTAAAATGGCTGAAACCATAGTAAAGAACAAAATTATCAGATAAAGAGATTAACATGATTTGTTGGAGAAGAGTCAACATGGAAGCTGTAATGGGAAATCATGCCTCACTAATCTGCTAGAATACTTTAAGGGGGGGTCAACAAACATCTGGACAAGGGAGATCCAGTGGACAGAGTGTACTTGGACTTTCAGAAAGCCTTTGACAATGTCCCTCATGAAAGACTCTTAAGCTGTCATGGGATAAGAGGGAAAGTCCTCTAATGGACTGATAACTGGTTAAAAGACAGAAAACAAAGGTAGGAATAAATGGTCAGTTTTCACAATGGAGGGAGGTAAATAGTGGTGGCAGGGGTCTGTACTGGGACCAGTGCTGTTCAACATATTCATAAATGAGCTGGAAAAGGGGATAAATAGTGAGGTGGGAAAATTTGTAAACAATACAACATTACTCAAGATAATTAAGTCCAGAGCGGACTATGATGAGTTACAAAGGGATCAACAAAACTGGGTGACTGGGCAGCAAAATGGCAGATGAAATTCAGTGTTGATAAATGCAAAGTAATGCACATTGGAATGCATAATTCCAACTGTACATATAAAATGATGGGATCTAAATTAGCTGTTACCAAGAAAGATTTTTGAGTCATCGTGAATAGTTTTCTGAAAACAACCACTCAAAGTGTAGTGGCAATCAAAAGAGCTAACAGAACATTAGGAATCATTAGGAAAGGGATTGATAATAAGACAGAAAATATGATAGTGCCTCTATATAAATCTGTGGTACACCCACACTTTAAATACTATTTACTGTTCTGGGTACCCCATCTAAATATATATATAGAATTTGAAAAGATACAGAGAAGGGCATCAAAAATTATTAAGGATCTGGAATAATTTCCATATGAGGAGAGATTAATAAAACTGGGACTATCCAGCTTGGAAAAGAGACAACTAAGGGGGTCTTATAAAATAGGTCTATAAAATCATGAAATGGTGTAGAGAAAGTGAATAAGGAAGTGTTATTTACTACTTCTCATAACACAAGACCTGGAATAATTCAATGAAATTAATAGGCAGCAGGTTTAAAACAAACAAAAGGAAGTACTTCTTCAAACAACACAGTCAACTTGTGGAACTCATTGCCAGGGGATGTTGTGAAGGCCAAAACTATACTGGGGTTCAAAAAAAACTAGATAAGTTCATAGAGAATAGGTCTATCAGTGGCAATGAGCCAAGATGGTCAGGGATGCAACCCCATAATCTGGATGTCCCTAGCCCCTGACTGCCAGAAGTTGGGAGTGAATGACCATTGATAGATCACTTGATGATTGCCTGTTCTGTTCATTCCCTCTGAAACACCTGACATTAGCTCTGGCCTGAAGACAGATACTGGGCTAGATGGACCATTGGTCTGGCCTAGTATGGCCGTACTTATGTTCTTCTATTGTTCTTACATGCCCAGGATGACTCTCTAACCCTTTGAGGCTTGCTCATGACTGAGATAAGATTAAAAACCATTGCTCCCTTAAAGTTGCTCAGTGAAACCAGTGTCTGTGTTATGATCCAGAGAGCACAGCTGTCCTAATATATCATTTCTCACTCAAGGAGTAGGCCCGTTTACAGTGGCTCCTGGACTTGTTTAGAACGTCTGGAAAATTGCAATACATAACCCTCAAAGACTTCAGGCACATAAATAATTGATTCCATAGTCCTGCTCACCTCCCCTCTCCACCAAGTTTGGATTCAACCAATTGCCTTTGACGAGACACCATCCAACTTAATGGTAAAGACACATTACCAAGAATTCCGGTAATAAAACCTAGCCTCTTAAAAAGGAGTACAATGTGTCCAAATCAGGAGGACATCACAAGGTTTGGAGATTTGGAGGACCTGGTGGTTCTATGAACTTGCTCCTTCAGCAAACAACCAAAGAAAGAGCGGGTAGAAATTAAGTGGAGCCACAGTTCTGCCTCCTATCCTAAATGTGCCAACCAGGTAATCAAGCTGGTGGAATGTGTTATTTCCTCCAATGAAACCAGAGAGCTTTAGGAGAAAGAATGCCAGCTGGTTATCCTTCTGCAGCAATGCATCACCAAGTATCCTCAACCCAGAGCTGTGGCAAAGTTACATCATCTTGGCCAACACCAAAGACAGAACTAGGGCCTGCCAGAGCAAAAAGCATGAATTACTACAAGCTCTGTATCTGTAACACTAACATTCTTTGTGAACTGAGTATGGGGGTAGGGTGGGGTGGGAACACACAACAAACACTGATCAGTGGGATATACCATAATTTAGCCCTAAGAGTTCTATTCTGCGTCCTTCCTCACTCTGCATAATACTTTATTCCATGAGTATTCCCACATATCTGCCATTTTATATTGATTTTTACATTATGTGTTGATTTCACCATATGTTTTATATGTATAATTTTGTGAAATTTTAGTGGGACTTCCCACAATGTGAGTAATGGTGGCAGGACAGTGTCATACTAAAAGTGCTGAATGTTGTTTCTTTACTCAACAAAGCAATCTTAACAATATAGTTCTAGCACAGATGCTCCCTGGGGCTCAGACCACTGTCTAACAGACTTTTGAAATAGGAGTTATTGGACAAAGACTCTGAGCAATTTCCTGAAATTACATGTCATTTTAAAATGGTGGAAGAAAAAATAGCAAGACTAGCAACAGCAAAAGGGGCCAGGCTGGAACCAAAGACAGCCTAAGATTATTGCTGTCTGCACAGAACGGGGACAAACTGTTCTTGTTTTGACAATAACAGAAGGATTCTGGAAAACTAGTTGTTTGTCACAATAAGAAAGCTTATTTAATTTACCCTGATATTAGGAGCCCAGAGAAGCTTGGCATAAAGCAGCTTTATTGGGCAGTAAATTATTTATAGTGTGAAGGAGTCATCCCAAATTATGGCAAGAAATGAAAACCTGGTATTGCCTGTTAGAAGCATTCAATGCTTCTATACATGAAGGGCCCTTAAGCTGGCATTTAAATCCCGACACAATCCTATCCAGTCCAAGCAATATGAAGTACCCAGAAAATCAGTTGCATTTTCCATTCCAAATTGGCCAAAGCCAGTAAAATAAAAGCTACCGAGAGGAACTGCAGAATATTGCATTTCTTCTGGTAAATGGCTCACAATTACACTGTGCTGACTAACTTATATCTAACCAAGTTTACAATGCAGTAGCATATATATCTGCTTAGTACACAACACTTCTACCTCGTTTTATATCCCTAAACTACTTATGTTTTTTTTCCGCAGCAGTTTCTTATTTGTGTCAAGTAAAAGAAATTGAGCATAAGCAAGAAGGCAAATTCAATTAAAACCAGTCTTATCTCACTTCATGTCCATATTGACCTTTTGACTCTAAATTCCACTAGTATGCCATTCTCTCATAAGAACAAGTACACTAATGTACCATTCTCCCATGGGATACACAGTAGGGTCTTCTTGGAAGCACATAGACAATACGCAGCTGGCTATTATGAAGTTTATAGCTCGAATCCTCTACTCAGCTTCTGTAACTTTTACTTTCATGCAATGCAGGCACCTTTGAAAGATTATAAAAGAGTCTTCCTGAGCCTAGAAAATGTCCTCCTCTGCGTCTTTAACACCAATCAGTCAGCTAACTGTGCAACATTTTAATGCAATGACAGAATCAAGATGAAGCCTGTTGCATTTCAGGGCAAAGCCAAACACCTTCTCTGTAGTTGCACAAGACCATTGGCAGCAGAATTGTTGTGTAAAGAAGTGAGCTACATGCAGAGAGGCCACTTTGTTCTGCTTGAGCTCCCTGTACAACAGCAGGTGCACTGAGAAGTGACCAACTATCTTGTATCACCTATGAAGTTAGGTAACCACGGTAAGTTTATTTTCTGGGTTCTGTACTGTTAACTTCATAGGAGTCTGCTGTCTGTATGAGCTGCTGCCATTTTTGTGTGGCAGAACTGATACATCATCTCACATGTAAAGCTCATACTGTGTTCTTCCATCTTGTCATGCAGACTTTGCTATTGTTCTTCCTTACTTTGTTGTTTCCATTAATCTAAAGTAAAAGTCATTGAGACTAAAAGTGCATGGGTTGCTCTTTGGACCAAGAAAAACATATTCTGTACTTTGAAAAGGCTATTTATATCAAGTCAACAGAGTAATTTATTTTGTGCATATCTCTATAACTTCATTTTGTTTTTGCTATATAAGTCATTCACATTCCAGAGCTTGGTAAAAGGTCAATCAAAACAGCTTGAAAATCAAATATTCAAAATTATCTGCCATGAATGAGTTACAGAAGAGTGATTGGCAAATAATTTTGATTAAACAAATTTGAGGACAGGGAATGATCTGAAGAACAGGACAATGATGCAAAAATTGTGTTGCAAAAATGATGCAATAATGATGCAAAAATTATACAGTTAATGATAATTCTGAATAAAAAACAGTTAGAACTCATGAGTTCCTGCATCCTAGCTCAATTCACACTTCTCTTAGGAAGTGCTAGACCTATCAAGAGAATATATTCTGACGAGATTTCCCAATCAAGGAAGGTTGGCTAAATATTGGAGCTGTTCAGAAAATCTTCAATGGGACCATTTTCCATCAGAAATTGTAGTTCCATCATAAACCAAAAAAGACTTAATAAAATTATGCTGATTTTTCCAAAATTGTGTTTTAGAGGGGAAAAAAGGGGAAAAGTTAAGCCGATGCTTAAAGCATCTTGTTTCAACATTTTAGGAACAAAACGTTTTGATTTTTCGTATTAAAATGCCTTTTCATTTCAATTTCTTTCAGTAGAATATATAATATAATATAAAAATTTAAAAAGTCCAAACAACCACAAACAAAATGTTTTTTGGACTTTTCCTTTGCAGAGAATTTTGACATTTTTCAGGTTTTATTCCAAATTGGAATGAAAACAAATTTGTAAATCCCAAAAGCCTCCACAAAATGGAATCTCCATTCTCTGGATATTGCTACTAAATATGTTCTTATGCCCCATATAAACATTCCATTTGGTGGAAGAACTTTCATATGTTTTGGGTTTTGCTTGCTATTAGTATTAATAATAATAATAATAATAATTGTTCAATAGTCTCTTTCCATTCTAGGGAGCCATGGAAAATTTGAGATAAAAACAGAAGGGTAATAAATGAGGGACCAGAAACAAAATAAGAGTTTTTGGTTTTGTTATCTTCTGCACTGGAGTAAAATAATAAAGCTGTCCTACCTATCTACTTTCGCTCAGACACCACATAGTTTAAGACTCAAGCAGTATAATCTGGTCCAATTCCACAGCAGATGTAAACCAGGGAAGTGCTCCAAAAAACAATGGACTTAGCTGATTTGCATCAGATGAAGTTCTGGTTGGGAAGCAGTGGTAGATAGGTGGATGATGGCACACCTAACATGTAGGGTTGATAGCACAATTGCTCACAACAGAGAGGAACATATTTCTACTTTAGATATTGCTAGGATACTATTCCTTTATTCCTTTTCTTTCCACTGGTATTTGCAAAACTCTGCATTGAAAGTAGTGCATTGGCACTTACAACAACATAGAGTTGGGGGAGAAGAATGGCTCTATGTCCTAGCTGGAATTCCAGCAGCAGAAGTGTGCCATTAGTATTTTATCATAACACAAGAATTGTTAAAGCATGCTTAAGCAGACCTGGTTAAAGGCATGCATTTTATTAGGCAGTGTGAACACAGTTAATCCATTTTTCAACAGAAGAGCAGGTCCCCCAGCAGCATGGAAGTACACAAATCACTGTTCTATCACGTTACTTAGCACATTGTTTTTTTAGGAATGTTTAGGAACACAATTATGATAAGATCAAGTAAAGGTCCTGATTTGCTTTGACATTTACAGCACTTTACAGAGGGTAAATAAATAATTAAACTCTGCGATGAATCGGTAGACATGGCAAGAAGGATTTTGGCTTCGGTTGGTTTCTTGGCCATGTCTTTCTGCTCACCTCCTTCGGGCTTGACTGGTCCATCAGACATCACTTTTCTGAGGGCTAGCTGGCTTTGGTCTTTGTTGTCATTGGCTGGTGGAGGCAGATTGTCAGACTGAGTTCTTTGAATTGGGAGGACTCCTGCTATGCTGTGTCTGTGCTGCTTCCTGGCATGATTAGACTGACCGCTTTTATGTGCTGCTGTGGCAGTGTGGGTGAAATGGAAACCCAGAGTATGTATCCTCAGATGTAACCAGCTTAAATGTTATTCATGCAGACAGAAGTGTTTTGTTCTGTACTTAAATAAGTAGGGTTTTCAAACACCAAAGAGACACCACATGCACAGCATTAAAGGGGGTTCAAACTGGCTGTTTCTTTATTAATGATGGTGGGACAAGGAAAATAGTTCCCCCCCCCTTTGTGTTTTATACCACAATGAGTTTATGGCACACCAACAAACCCTGAAGACAAACACAGGGAGTCCACAGTTGGAAGGTTTTAATTTGCAGAAACTAAATCCTCAACCAGTAATAAGGTGCAGGCCTGAACTGGAATGGAAGGTTTGTCATTTGTGAATCTATTTCCAGCTACCGGATAAATCCTGTTCTAGCCCTAAATTAATCTGTGCATAAAACAGCTAATGAAATTGAATCCACTACTATAGCAATTTGCTTAGAAAAGCCCAAGGACAGTGGAATGATAAGATTATTAATTCTATTCAGTATCTAAGTTCCTTGTTAATAGTCTGGTGTATTAATTGTCGTCCTACTGTTCACTAATACTAATGTATCTGAAACGTTGTATGGAGCAGGTTGCCTTTAATAAGCCTTTCAAAAGAGTGGAATGTTAGAGATTTATAAGCAGCCATGCTTCAAATATAGGAAATTGAGTCATGTTGTTACGTAACAACTGTTTTTTCAACCTGAAATCCTCCCCACCATTGTCCTCCAGTATAGATGTCCTGATTGTTTTCTGATGTTAATATCATGCTGTTAATGTGCTCTCAAGGCATATTTTTGTGGTTCTTTGAAAGCTGGCAGCCACCTATCTGAGGGTGTGATTATTTCTTTGGTTGAGATATTTAGCAACACCAAAACAACAACACACAGTGGAAGATTCCATGAGTCATGCACAGCTCTGGAATGTCATGGGCCACAAATAGAGGGAGTGATGGAGAAACAGCCAGTTTTACTGCAGTCAATATATATAAATTTAAAAAAAAGACTTCTAAATAGAAGGAGTATATTGTACTTATATGTGTTCTCACACACACACACACACATACACACACACACATAGAGAGAGAAAGACATTGAACAGAGTGAGCAGAGTGTGCCAAGAACGGAAACAAACAAAAAGCAAACCAGGAAGGACAGCAGGGGAAAAAGGCAACAGATGAACATTAAGCTGCCATGCTGAGGAATTTATTTGTGTCTTTTACTTGGTTGAAGGCGAAGCTGTTGGACAGCTGCTTCAGCAGCAGCGATGGCTGCCCCAGCGTCTTCAAGGTGGGTTTGAGTGACACTGGTTTTGCTTTGGCTGCGAGATGGTCCATGAGAGCGCAGATGTCCTTCTGAAGAAGATTTAGAGCTCCCTGGACTGCTGTGAGATTTCTCAATGGTGGGAATCTGCATATCTGATGGGGAAAAGGATAAATGGGAGTGTTATTTCTATTAAATAAATACTCTCTCTCTCACAAAATTATATTTCCCGGCACAGTTCTGAAGTGCATCACTCCAGCAGTAGCCCTAGCAGGCACTGAGGCACAATTCCCTCCCTGCTTTCCTGTTGCTCTGTGGTCCAAGGTATAGTTTGCTGCTGGCCTATACCAGCAGCAAATTCAGACACCTCCCATGCTGTCCCAGCTTTGCTTGCTGGTGAACTGGTGGGTGAAGTCAAAGCTTATCACATTTCCTGTTCTTCCTTACCTGCCTGTGCTACAAGAAGGAAGCAGGCAAGCAGCACTATTTACCCCTGAGTGTCCAGACTCAAGTCCAAGCTAGGCCAAGCAAGTTTAGGATCTCCCTGTAGTGGTGTGCAGTTCAAAACACAATCTAGCCCTTATATAATTATATCCACAGCCATCTCTGATTCAGACAAGAGAGGATATTATCCTTGCAAGTACACAGTGCTTTACAGAATTGTCATCAAAGCAACCTTACACCAAAAAGAAATAAGACAGACCGTGTGTTATTACCAGAACACTATCCTCTTAGTTCGCTGTTGTCATCTAGCCTCCATTTGTACTCCTTTATCAGATGGACATTGCTCTGGTACTACATGTGCTGCAGATATACAATGTTTGTCAGCTGAGATATTGGGAAACTCCTATATTTAGTTTGAAAAAAATATTCTGAAGAATTATACACGTTGACTGTTAGTTTTGGAGACATTGAGCCTGATTCTTCACTCACTCACAGTAGTGTAACTCCACTGAATTCCACTACCTCTACTGATTTCAATGGAGTTACTCCTGATTTACACCAGTGTAAGCCAGATTCTACTCAGGCCCATAATGAAGGTGAAATGAACTTACACTCATTATGATTCTTTACAAAAATGTCAGTTTGACAATGTCAGAGGACAACAGTTTAAATATTAGCATACGTGCTCAAAACACAGTGCCATAAAACACTAAATGAAATGAAAAATAAAGTCTAATCCAAAGTGGTATATGTTTTGAATTTTGGCCAAAGACATAGGCAAATGAAAAATACCATGAGATCTCTAATACCTATGCAGAACGCATAGGATCTCACTTTATAATATACTGTTTGAAAGACACAATTACTTAATAAACTGGTACTGAAAAGACCAAATTCAGCTTTGGTGTAAGCAGTCTAACTCCACTGAAATCACTGAGAGGCTGAATTTAGCTTTTAATAAAAGTATGTCAAAAATATATGCAAGTCACTCTGTTTTTCCATGGGACCCTGAAAATCACAAAAGGTTATGTTACATCATAGATTTCTGATGACTTGCTAGGGAAATTTTCCATAGCTTTTACCCTTGGATGGGTCAGGGAAGATTCCATGACTTCTGCTCTTGATGACAGATGGCTTTGGTGATTGCTGGCTGCTCTGCCCAGAATGAGATTTCCCATGGTCAATACTTTCAGTCTGCTCCTTCAGAGGATACCACCTTGGGGTGTTGTCAAGCTGAGAGGTGCTGGATAGCTCAATCAGTATCTGCACAATGACATATGATATATCTGATTAAGATATAACATGAGACACAAAGTGGACTGAATGTAATCTCAGTGATGCTGGTGTAAGTCAGAAGTATCTCATAAAAATTAATAGAATCATACCAATGTAAAACCTATAAGGGGAAGATGAGATGTTAATGAATATTTGTTACTAAAGAGATTTTGTATAATGTAAGAATGATGCTGAAAGGTTCTTTAAGTATTTATATGTGCTTAGTGATTATATTCAAATGTTAATATCTATTATTTTTTACCCCACAAAGGAAAGAGATAGCTATAACTTTAAGTATTAAGGGAACAATTATTTTCCATTGCTTAAAAATAGTGTACTCAACAATGCCTTTTAGGAATCAGAGCTGCATTGGGGAGGGGAAGAAAATGTCTTGAGAGCATTGCCATGAGAGGAACAACTGTGCAGACCTTCAAATGATGTAGCCTGTGCTCCTCTGACTTTACTTTGCTGAGACCCACTGCTCTGGGCAACTAGCGCTGCTGGCAGGAGTCTTGGAAGCCTTTAGAAAGATCTGTCCAGAAAGGGGAAGTTCTCTTTAGGACTCAGTCAGTGCAAAGGAAGTAGAATAGGCAGTTGATTACAAACATCTTCTGACCTTAGGAAGCAGAGCTCTTTGGGAGAGATTGAGTTCATAAAGGGGAGCAGGGAGCACAGAATAAGTTGAAGACAACTTCCAGCGACCAAAGCAAGAGTTGCTGTGGGGATGAACAATCCTCTAGACCCTCTCTTTAAGGCATTAAAGAACTTCTGAGTGCTCCACCATACAAAAACAAACAAACAAACAAATAAACAACACCTTAAATATTTGGGAACAGAAAAGAGGCTATGGGGGTAAAACTTTGGGCCATATTGTAGTCTAGAAGCAGCAGCCTCAGCCATCTTAAAGGAGTAGCTACTTAAGGATTCAGAGATTCTAAGGCCAGAAGGGACCATTGTGATCATTTAGTCTGACTTTCTGTGTAGCACAGGCCATAGAACTCCCCCCATATAATTTCTAGAGCATTACATTTGAAAAACATTCAAGCTTGATTTAAAAATTGTCAGTGATGGAGAATATTTGTTCCCCATGTAGGTATTTATAGAATTTCATGTTTTTTTTCATGTCACTGATAAAAATATTAAATAGAATAGGGCGAAGAATGGATCCCTGCAGGATCACACTGGAAACACGCCTGCTCAATTATGCCCATTTACAGTTACATTTTGAGACCTATCAGTTAGCCAGTTTTTAATTTATTTACTATGTGCCATGTTAATTTTCTATCATTCTAGTTTCTTAATCAAAATGTTGTGTGGTATCAAGTCAAAGGCCTTATAGAAGCCTAAGTATATTACCTGAACACTACTATCTTTATCAACCAAACTATAATCTCACCAAAAAAAAGAGATACAAGTTAGTTTGACAGATCTAGTTTCCATAAAACCTATGGTGATTGGCATTAATCACATTACCCTCTTTTAATTCGCTATTAATTGAGTCTCTTACAAGCTGCTCCACTATCTTTCCCAGGATCAATGTCAGGCTGACAAGCCTATAATGACCTGCGGTCATCCTATTTACCCTTTTTAAAAATTGGCACATTAGCTTTCTTCCACTTTTCTAGAACTTCTGCAGTGCTCCAGAGAAGGCCTCTAATTATTGCAGAGACTAAGGGTACATCTACACTACCCGCCCGACTGGCGGGCAGCAATCGATCCAGTGGTGGTCGATTTATCCTGTCTAGTCTAGGCATGATAAATCGATCCTCATGTGCTCTCCCGTTGACTCCTGTACTCCACCGCCACGAGAGGCGCAGGCAGAGTTGACGAGGGAGTGGCAGCAGTCGACTCACCGCAGCGAAGACACCGTGGTGAGTAGATCTAAGTACGTTGTCTTCAACTACATTATTCACATAGCTAAAGTTGCGTAACTTAGATCAATCCCCTCCCAGTGTAGATCATGGCTAAAGGAGAACAGTTCCCAGCCTATGTAACAGAGAAGTATACTTCAGGCCCACTGTCTGAAGCTACCAAAGGTTAAGTAAGGACTGGAGGAACTCTATCCAAGGGATACTGAATGTGGTGCATGTAGAATACAGCTTGGAGAGCAGGGCACCACAGACTCACCAAAAAGGCTGGTCAGGGTGAGGCAAAAGCAAAGAGACCACTCATAGATGGAGCAGTAAGAAGAGACGAATAGTTTAGGGTGGTTAAAAAGGAATTTAGCAAAGAGTAGTGTCATGGAAATTAGGCTGAATAATGGCAGGAAATATTTCCTGATGCTAAGTTCTTGCCAAGTTGTCCTTTGGAAGTGGTGGGAGCACCAAAGCACAAGAATGTTAGAATTAGCTGATCTACATACAGACCAATATTCTGTGTGGAACAGCTCTTGGTATCTGACCCCAGGATGAAGTCAGTGTGTGACTGTCCTGTTGACCAAATGCTTGGATACTTAGCAGCAACAGGCAGAAGCTGTAGATAGTTAAAACAGAAGCCCCAACAGGTTGTAACCCTTGCAGGCTTCCAATAAACTCATACATGCAATAGTAAGGGAATCTTCTCTAGTGCTAGAAGAAGGAAAGGGTGCAAATACTTTAGGAACCAAGCCTTTGTCATCTGATTAGAAAAAAAAATACAGACTGATTCAGCAGTCCAATGAATTTGTGAAAGACTCCTCAGCTCTACCTGGGAAGTCTCCTCAAGTCTGTCTCTCTCCAGGAGGGCAGAAAAGACATTTGTCTTTAGCTCTCATATGCCAGGGCATGACCCAAGCTCTGGCTTGGTCTCTTTGGGGTGCTTTTAGTTGCTTCATCAGTGGTGCTCTTAGGGACAACAGTCATTGACAAGTTATATTTTTGGATGCACCCCACATCCACTGTCACTGGTTAGGTTTCCTTCTGATTTAACCCTTGACAGCCCCTAAATAATGGGCCTGAAATATACTTGTTTGCACTCTCTCTCACTCTCACTTTCTCCACTAGGAATTGCATTCACATTTAAATAGAAATGAAGTTATAAATTAAATTAAATACTTGCAGATGGTGCTCATATTTCAAGTCAAAAGTTTTAATCATGCCAGAGAAGCAGTCATTAAAACACCAATTTAATCTAAAGGTCAGAAATAATACTGATGTAGATACTCGCTAAAGTCATGCATTTTGGGGTATGATAAATATGCTGAAGACAGCAGCAATGTGATGTGGTAGGTAGGACATAAGTAATCATGTAATTGCTTTTTAAACTCATCCTTACATTTGTTCTAGAGATTATTTAAGTGGTGACATAACTTGCCTGGTACTACGGTCACAATAAAGCATATCTGGTGCTAAACTGAATGACATTTCATTGCATATGGTGTATAATACACCTTACATGCAGGGTAAACAATTTTTTTCACATTAGTATCATTTGATCCAAATGTAATTTTAGTAATTGATTTTTCTGGGTAATTGTTTATAATTGTTATCCTCTATGGTAATAACAATTTTAATTACTGATTTGACATGGTTTTTGCTGGTAATTAAATATTACATATGTTTTAAAACAAAAAGGGAAAGCAGGTTGTCTCCAAGCTTTTCATCATTGCTGACCTGGAGCAGTATTATTGAGACATTATGAATAAACTATATAAGATTGTACTTTCAGTTACACCTGTGCAATGCTTCTGACTTCTTTGCAATTACATGTTTTTAAGTGCCTTGCGAAATCATGGCCTGCAAGCAGAATTTGGTCCTTTCTTCACTGGCACTGCACTCTTCTCCCCACACTATAGAAAATTCCTCAGTCCTCACCTCCCATGCTGAGATAAAGACAGACTCTATTTGTCAGAGCTGAAATCTCTGATCAAGTTACTTTTGAAACATTGAGCTAAATTAGTGCAACTGTTCAGCATAATCACTTAATCCTAAATGCACAAAATTAGCCCTACTATGATATAACAAGAGACAGAAAAGTTTGGTGCTCTTTGTGGGTGAATGAAGGAAATCTCACACATTTATTATGAAGTTGGGCAGTAATATAGTTATGGCCTAGCAGCTAAGCCTAAAGAAAAATGTTTCCATGAATCCCACAACCACCAAACAAACAATCTTTTATTATCAATGTGCATTTAATCAGGTGTCTCCCAAGAGGTAGGGAGGGAGTTTGCAGGAAGAGAGGAAATTAGATACTCACTTCACCCAGAAAATCATTGGAGGAGAATCTATCATAATCCCAGACAGTCACTTCCAGTGTTTTCTTCTTCAGCTACAGTTTAAATCAAAAGATGATTAATCCCAATTGCCATCATAAACCTCATGTCACATCCATACAATAGCTTCTATTTCTTATTAATTGCCTGCATTCTTTTTCAATGTGATAGCCAGACAATTTTTTATCCCCATATCAACCTTGATCTCAGAAAATTAATTTTGGGCAAAGCTGGAGTTTGCTGTCAAGACGGATGGGCACTGCTGAGACTCTGAGAAGTTGCTTTTGAAAGCCCGACAGTGTGTCCACCATAAGGCCCATACTGCGACTTTTTAAATGTTGATAGTGACTACATATCTGTACTCCTTCAGCTCTTCTGTTCCTCAGGTTGGGTGAGTTGACTTGCCTGCGGCTGAGGTGAGTTGGAATGTGGACTGTAAATATTACTTTACAATGTTGCACTCCTACAATCTCATCTGTGAAGCTAGGACCTTGTGCCCCTGTGTAGCCTCAGGGCTAGTCTACACTAGAAGTGCTACATTAGTGAAGCACAACGTCTGGTGAAGATGCTCTATGCTGATGGGAAAGAGCTCTCCTGTCACCATAATACATCCACATCTGCAAGAGGCGGTAGCCATGTTGTCAGGAGAAGCTCTCTTGCTGACACAGTGCTGTTCACATCAGTGCTTAGGTCGGTGTAACTTATGTTGCTCAGGCGGGTGGCCTATTCAGACCCCTGAATGATGTAAGTTATAGCAAAGTAAGTGGTAGTGTAAACCTGGCCTCACTGAAGTCAATTGGATAGGGTCCACCCATGCAGACCCAATTCAACTGTTATAAAATATTAATGGCTGCTAGCAAACAGGTCTTTGACAGATTGTCACAGACCACATTAAGCTAATGGTTGTACTAACCACCCTTCTTTCAGGCTAAATGGCTAGAGCAAATAAGCCTCATTCAGATAACTGGAGAGAATAGAAAATACTTCCAAAGGCAATAGTCCGCATGGCCTGTTTAATCTGTGTGGTCTGAGAAGTTTCCCAGGACTGGTTGGAAACACGTGGGCAAGGGGATTGATTGACTGATTGCAGCTGTGTGTGTTAGAGGGAGAAAGCTGCAGACAGTGAGAGAAACAGTCCTGAGGGCGGCCCTGAGGGGGACAGGGCTCCTTGGAGTACAGGACAGGCAGGAAAGGCAGGCATGCAAATTGGGAGCAAGGAACTGACTGCTGTTTGTTCCTACTATGGTCAAGGAAACAGGACTTTGTGAACATACTTTGTCAACAAACTGGATTACACCAAAGAAATACCTGACACGTATTATCAATTTCTCCTCCAAACAGAAGCAACTCAGCAAGGTCTCAAATACTGGATATCCTTGGGCCAGAGGAGTAATAATAGGATGGAGGTCTTAATCAGCAGCACAAGCCATACCACTTCATGTACATGTTACACAGTATCCTCTCAAATGAGGCAGCATCCACCTCATCAAAATTCCTCAGTGCTGCTCAGTTTAACACAAAAAGAAAAGGAGTACTCGTGGCACCTTAGAGACTAACAAATTTATTTGAGCATAAGCTTTCTTACCTACATGCCTCCAGCTTTCATCCAGACCACACCACATGATCCATTTCTACAGCCAAGCTCTATGATACAACCGCATTTGCTCCAACTCTCAGACAGAGACAAAACCTACAAGATCTCTATCAAGCATTCTTACAACTACAATACCCACCTGCTGAAGTGAAGAAACAGATTGACAGAGCCAGTAGAGTACCCAGAAATGACCTACTACAGGACAGGCCCAACAAAGAAAATAACAGAACGCCACTAGCCATCACCCTCAGCCCCCAACTAAAACCTCTCCAACGCATCATCAAGGATCTACAACCTATACTGAAGGACGACCCATCACTCTGACAGATCGTGAGAGATAGGCCAGTCCTTTCTCACAGACAGCCCCCCGCAACCTGAAGCAAATACTCACCAGCAACCATACACCACACAACTGAACCACTAACCCAGGAACCTATCCTTGCAACAAAGCCCGTTGCCAACTCTGTCCACATATCTACTTAAGGGACACCATCATAGGGCTTAATCACATCAGCCACACTATCAGAGGCTTGTTCACCTGCACATCTACCAATGTGATATATGCCATCATATGCCAGCAATGCCCCTCTGCCATGTACATTGGCCAAACTGGACAGTCTCTATGCAAAAGACTAAATGGACACAAATCAAACATCAAGAATTATAACATTCAAAACCAGTCGCAGAACACTTCAATCTCTTTGGTCACTCGATTATAGACCTAAAAGTGGCAATCATTCAAAAATTCTTCTAGGAGTGGATGGGTCACTACACAAAGTAAAATTATTTCCCCATGTTTATCCCCCCCTCTCCCCCGCTGTTCCTCAGACATTCTTGTCAAGTGCTGGAAATGGCCCACCTTGATAATCACTACAAAAGGCCCCCCCCGCCTCTTGCTGGTAATAGCTCACCTTACCTTATCACTCTCGTTACAGTGTGTACAGTAACACTCATTGTTTCATGTTCTCTGTGTATATAAATCTCCCCACTGTATTTTCCAACGAATGCATCCAACGAAGTGAGCTGTAGCTCATGAAAGCTTATGCTCAAATAAATTTGTTAGTCTCTAAGGTGCCACAAGTACTCCTTTTCTTTTTGCGGACACAGACTAACACGGCTGCTACCCTGAAACCAGTTTAATACAGATATTCTTAATTAAACAGTGGATTTATAATAATTGTTGTTACAAAATATCTTCTGGTCTCACTTAGTCTTAGTGAAATGAACAATTATGCAGTGCCAGTTTCTTTGAAAATTATGTTAAAATAAGCTTATCTTACCCCCCAAAAAGGAGATTTTAAAATATTTTTTTGGGGAATACATATTGCACTTGCTAATAGGGCAACAATAAAAATATGGTTTGAAAGCAAAGAATTAAAAAGTGCTCTTAACTGAGTGAAATTCTGTTATCTCTCTTTTTTTATATCCTATCCACTCGGGCAATATAAAACACATTTTTATTGGAAATATCCTGTGAAAAATTAAACAGAAGTTTGAACAAGAGACTATATGAAGTGGCAAGATAGCATGGAAAGCTTAGCATATCATTTGTGAATGCCCTTTACAAAATATAGGCAAAGATATTTAAACATTTAGAGAGATGTTCTAAAGAGTGCCTCTTCTTTACAAGTTATGAATGTGCTGTACTGGCACAGAAGGAAGGATAGATGGATCTAGGAAGGCATAAAGTATGGATCTGATTGAATTTTTGTGTGGGAACTGATACATATTTTATTGTGTGGGAAGAGTATTTGATGCAGACAGCACTGCTGAGTGAGGCAGAATGTTTTTGAGGGAGGTTTTTAATATTTATTAAAATATTGGCAGCACATTAGTCTCTCTCTCCCTCACTCTCTGATCATTTCTCTTAAGTCTAAATCTGAAAAAAAGTTTCATTCTGTATTTAACCTGCATAATTTATGTTCGTGCCACTGAACAAGAATCACACCCCTCTTCAGATGGAGCTCTCTTATCCAGCAGACCAGGATTTCAAGCAACTGGCCCTATGTTGGAACTGCATTTTTGTATTAGCAAGATAATAAAACAGAGCTGGAAATTTATAGCACTCCACATTTCTTTGTAGTGTCTGTTTTAATCCTTTTAACTTAATAAAGCTTTTATATAATACCAGGATAATGGAAAATCATCAGAGGAACTCTGCTAAGCAGGGTGCATGAGATAAGTTTCAAATATGAGTTGAGGGGAAGTTTTTTTCTGAAGACATATGTACCACAATTAAGGAATCAAGAGCATTTTGTGGTTAGAGAATTTACAAATAGCCCTTGTGTGTGACTCTATCTGAGGAAAGTGAGGTGCTGTTTTACATAATCCAATTTTAGCTGCTCAAGCCAGTGATTCAAGGTCCCCTCAGGAAGTTTAATGGGTGATGTGACTGCAAGTAATTTTCTAAACCTGGGTTGGTATGTTTGTGAAGGTGGGGAGTGCACTCATCGGGAAAAGAACAAGTGTTCCCAGGCGAAGGACAGCTAGATGGCCATGATCATGCTTTCATCAGGAAGCAGCTTTGGCTAGGCATCAGTCATGGTGAGATAAAGGCATTGCTGAGCCTGAAACAATTAGTGGGTGTTTCTTGTGTGGGAAGTTGCTAGATAAAAGTGAGCATTTTGATAGATCATGTTGCAATTTGGATGAAATCTTGGGCCCACTCAAGCTACTAATGGCAGTTTTACCATTAACTTCAGTGGGATCAGGATTTCATCCTTACAGTCCTTAGAGACAATAGTCTCTGCATAAACCAGGTGTTTTCTAGTTCTAGTTCTATCAGTCCATCCATTCTGTACCCATCATCATGATTTCTTTTAGTGCCTATTAAGGCAAGTCACCTAGCATTGACTGCTCAGAGAAGAGTGATACTACGTAGAAAAGAAAGGAACGGTTTGTTGTGTCTGAATCATAAACCAATTTTTTTATGAGGGTACTTTAAACTAAGCAGTCATTTGACTACAGGTTTCATTTTATCTTATTTCTGTTAGCTTTGCAATATAGAATGTAAAAGCACATAACACGTTAAGGTTACTGCACTGTATCAGATATAATACATTTATAATACATTGAAAAGGGGAATAGAGAGGACACAGGAAAAACTTATGACCAAAATAGATACAGGATCTTTACTGTATACAGGCCACCACTTAGTACAGTTTAACTTTAGAGGAATGTTTTTTTATTTCTGATGTATAGCAGAGCACAAGCTTCTTTTGAGCTAGACAAAACACTTTTAATTGACTCGCTCAAAATAAATCTGGGTATAAATTATAGGACAAAAAGTTTTACCACCACAAACTTAGTTTACAGAGTAGCAGCCGTGTTAGTCTGTATTCGCAAAAAGAAAAGGAGTACTTGTGGCACCTTTGTTAGTCTCTAACGTGCCACAAGTACTCCTTTTCTTTTTGCGAAAACTTAGTTTAGTTCATCTGATGAAGTGAGCTATAGCTCACGAAAGCTTATTCTCAAATAAATTTGTTAGTCTCTAAGGTGCCACAAGTACTCCTTTTCTTTTTAGTTTAGTGAGAATTCCACGCTATCCTCTCCAGACCCCCTAAAAGCATGTCAAGTTTACAAAATCTAAAACCCTGCAAGGTTTGCCCATTCCTAGTATTCATAAAATTGAGTGCTGTGTATGGGACTTTGTGATACTAATGTAAATTTACTGAAATGTATTGAATAATATGTGTATGTATAACACAGCCTACACGGTGGAATGTTCGACTTGCTCAGATTATGATTATGTTCCGTTGGTAGACTACAGAGGTTTTCTGGATGAAATTCACTGTAATACTATTACAACTAATAACAATTCTCCTTTAGCTCAAGTGTTAGGAACATGTATTACTGGAGCAGAAGATGCTGAAATGTAGCCCTGCTGAAGATAGGTGACAGTTGCCTAGTGATTGGCACTAGACTCCACATAAAGTCATCAGAGATAGAGTTATAAATGTTGCCATGTTCTTGGATCTGAACTCCTGTGAACATCAGATTCCAGAGAACAGCCTGGGGGGACATGCGGAATAACAGCTAATGTCTGCCATTTCCTCATATACTGCCTAGAGTGTCAGACCCTTCCCCACTGCTTATGTGATTAATGTCTCCTCTAGTAACTGGCTCAGACACAACTAACAGCTAACTAATATATTAATAGTTCACATGGCAGAGGTCTCCATTTGAAGGTCTGGAGATCACTGCCTGTGTGATATTGCTGATGACTATGATATTTGTGTACGTGTAGCTATGGTACATACCATTGGGAATATTTTCTATATTCTCCCCTGAGAAAATTCACGCAACTCACTGAATGGAGCAAGCAGAATATTTTTATGCAGGCCCTGACTCCTACGCCAGATGTAGAGCCTTCTCTTATTCCTTTTCTTCAAAGCTGCTTTGGAAGAGCATAGTACTAATTTATGTCAAGATGCATGGTGCAGAATAATTAATACTGAATAATAATGTTATAATTATTTGTACTTATTTAGTTTTATATTAATATTCTATGAGGTTTTTAAATGCATAGCCTTTTACATTGTTATAAAGGACTCAGTAGACAGGGGCAGGAAAGGAATGTGGATATAATTTTCAAAAGAGCCTAAATAATTTAGGAACCTACATTGCATTTTCAAAAGTGACTAAGGCATTCAGGAACCTAAGTGACTTTCAACGAGACTTAGGTTCCAAAGTGCCTGAGTCACTTTTGAAAATTATCTCAGGTTCCTAAGTCACTTAAATGCCTTTGAAAACTATATCCTTTCTAAATAAATCTATTATATATTAATTTCATTCAAGGAAGTATAAATGCTTTACAAACATTAAAGAACTGAGCCTCACAATACTCCGGCAATGTATTGCTACCCACTTTATACTGATCAGAAAACTGTGGCAGACTTTTTTTTTTTAATTTGTCCAATGTCATGTACTGTGTCAATGGCAAAGGTAGGAATAAAACTCAGAACTTTTAATGCCAAATCATCTGCTCTCATCACTCCATCTTACACCTATCCAAAGAAAGGGGACTTGCACTGAGAATACACAGCAATGTTTGTAATATATGTCTAGAACCCCTCCCTAAATTAAAATATCTCCACCATTCTCCCCTTCCAAAAAATTTAATTATGAAATAAATACTCAGTTTCACTTATTTTTTCCATTTACCTGTCTAACTGGAACTTGCTACATTGCAAAATTAATCATTATAGTCTTGAAAAAGTCTGTTTCATTCAAAAGTCTTTCTCATAATTATTTTCAGTTTAATGTTATGAAAGAGAAAACGAAAATGAAAAATTGTATAATCAGCCAACGTTTAGACAGTGACATTAGAAGGACTGTATTAACAAACATTTAATAATACTTATTTGCTGTCAGCAGGCGAGCATGCCTTTGATCATAGAATCAAACGGCCTTGAGAGGTCATCAAGTCCAGTGCCTTGTGCTGAGGAAGGACCAAATAAACCTAGACCATCCATCACAGGTGTTTGTACATCCTGCTCTTAAAACCCTCCAGTGATGGGAATTCCACTAGCTCCCATGGAAGCCTATTCCAGAATCTAACTACCCTTATAGTTAGAAAGCTTTTCCTAATGTCTAAGTCTCCCTTGCCACAGATTAAGCACATTACTTCTTGCTCTACCTTCAATGGATATGGAGAACAATTGATTACTGTCCTTTTTATAACAGCCCTCAAAATATTTGAAGACTGTTATCAGTTCCCCACATCAGTCATTTTTTCTCAAGACTAAGTCTGCCCAGTTTTTTGTTAATCTTGCCTCAGAGTTCAGGTTTCTAAACTTTTATCATTTTTGTTGCTCTCCTCTGGACTCATTCCAATTTTATCTTTCCTAACGTGTCCTGCCCAGAACTGGACACATTACTCCAGCTGAGGCCCCATCAGTGTCGGGTATATCAGGACAATTACCTCCTGTTAATACACTCCAGAATGATATAAGCCTTATTTGCAATTGTATCGCTTTATTGACTCAATTCAATTTGTGATCCAGTATGACCCTCTGAAACTTTTCAGCAGTAACCTTGCCAATTATTCCCCATTTTGTAAGTTGTGCATTTACTTTTTTCTTCCTAAGTGCAGGACTTTGGTCTTGTCTTTAATTAATTTCATCTTATGGATTTCAGACCAACTCTCCAAACTGATGGAGGAGTGGAAAATGCTTCTCTGAAAGAACAGTCCTTATCAAGTTTTTGAGCCAACACTAGAAAGGAAATGATTGCTGACAGTATATGGCTAATTCACAATCCAATGTAGCTTGAGTAGTTTGCTGATCAGAACATCTGTTCTGCAACCAGCATAGTTATTCTCTTAAACTCCTATTTATAGTCATTATCAAACTGTTGTGAAATATCAATCTATGTTGGCTATGCCTCCAGACACTATGGAACAGCTTGACGTGGGGACAATTCTCCAAGATGTAGTATATGTTTATTTATATGTGCATTTGCAGCCATCATATACTCTAGGAACAACTGGAATCACAAAAATCAGGAAAGATCCAATGCTGGGAGGGTCTATTGTGCTATTTGCTATCTTGGCAAGGTATTTAACCTTGCTGCTCTGTGGAACTCTTGCTAATTCATGGAATAGCACTGAATTTTCCTAAGAGAAGAATCATCCACCTACACAACCATCTCATTCTCTCTAGCCAACAGATACATGCAGGAAAGGTGTGAAAAGAAAAGTCCCTACCAAAAAAAGACACTATGTTGCACACATTTCTCCCCTGGCAGAGACGATGAAAGAACAAACAACACGTGACAGATGTTAGTCACTTCTCTTAATGTATTACTGAAAGGCACTCAGATACCAAAGTGATGAGTGCTATATTAACATAGAGTTAGGCGAATAACTGATTTTTTGGTTGGGTGGAGTGGTCTTTCTGAAAAATTAAAAACAAAATGCAGTTTGGATCAAACAGAATCTGATATTTTTTGGTATTTTTGTTGAATCAAGAAAGTCCAGTGCCTGAACCACTGGGCTAAAGGTTGTAAATGGGAAGGATATCAGGATCAACACCATTTCTTACTCCAACCATGCCGAAACTATTTGTCAAATTTGCTAAAAGTTTGAATAAAACTGCATTTTTCCTTGAATAAAATATTCATTCTGAAAATTTTGCCCAGAACCTCCATGGAACAGAACAGAATACGATTGTAATGACAGTAGAAGCCTAGGTTCAAAAAATTTAAAATTCTTTTTTGTCACATTTGAAATTCTTTGATCTTAGCCCAGTGGGCAGGTGTCAATATTTCAGCCACTCTTGGCACAGACCCTAGCTGGCATCCTGAATGGCAAACTTTTGACTGTTACTTTGCCAATTAGGGCCTGTGGTAAGAGTCGCTGAGATACAGACAACTTTCTACTAGGCTCTGGCTGAGAACATCAGCTCACTTAAGATCACCAAATAAATTTTTGATGTTCAGTCATTGCTAACTAGACCTGTGACATGTTCACAGCAGATCCTGAAACCAAACCATTTTAAACTTAAAAATCAGCCTGGATTATTTGGAATGTTTGATAAGATTTACAAACCTCTTTAGTGAACCTGGGAGGTTTAGGGGCTGCATTGCAGCCATACCAAACTCACCTTTTCATTTCGCATACCTTCACTGTGCAAACAGGCAGTGGATTTCACTCTGAACTTTTGGATTAGTTTGAAATGCTGTGTATGCAAACCCCCAAGATCTGACACCAAAATACAACATTTACACAAACCCTGAAAGCCATAACTGAGCTGGATTTGAGTCCACGACCTTAGCAGTAAAAGACTCCACAGCCATTATTAAGGCTACGATTTAGTCATGGGTATTTTTTTAGTAAAAGTCATAGACAGGTCACAAAAATTCATGATTTGTCCATGATTTATACTAAAAATACCTGTGACTAAAACTTGGGCGGGGGAGTGTGGGGAGGGATGTTTTGTGCGGGGGCGCTGCTAGGGTGGTCATTGCTGGGGGCAGAGGTGGCGCCTGAGGCTGGAGGCACCCGGGGCCAGTGGCACCTGCTGTTGGGGCGGTGGACTGGGGCTACTCCTGCCAGCTGCCCGGGGACCGCTGCCTGGGGCCAGAGACCGCAGCTGCTCTGGCCGGCCACCCAGGGAATGCTGCCTGGTCCACAGACTGCGGCTGCTCTGGCCACCCTGGGACAGCTGCCAGGGGCCACCTGAGCAGTGGCTGGTGTGGCTGTCCCCAGGGCTGCTCCAGCAGCAGCTGGCATGGCTGTCCCCAGGGCCATCTGAGCAGCTGGCCCAGGAGCCAGCTGTTTTGGCAGCCCTGAAGTCAGCCACACTGACTCCTGCAGAAGTCATGGATGTTGTGGAAAGTCACGGAATCTGTGACTTCTGTGACCTCCATGACTGACAAGGAGCCCTACCCATTATCAATCCTGTGAACCACATTAGTCCCCTCTCCAACCTTCTTAGTGTTGCTTCATGCAAAAACGAATTCACTAATCCACACTGTCATCAATGAAAGAGAAGAATAAATAATCAAGTTTGAAATTGGGAGGCTAATTTTAAGGGCTGTGTGTCAGGATGAAGGACCAGATCAAGGCAGCTGAAAAAATCTGGACATTCTGAAGTAGCAAGCTTGGCATGCTGAAGTCATTTATAAAGAACCGAAAGATTGGATGGCTGTGAAAAATCAAATCTGAAAGTGTCAAGAACTAAATGCTAAGAAATACAGGAACATTCGGGAAATGCAACCGGATCCAGGTGCTGGAAACAAATAATCTGTCTAGGTCCATTACTCCATAATTTTTGGATTTAAACCAGGAGGGAGACCCTCGTTTTGTCAGAATTTTTTAAAAAGGACAAAACTTGTCTTTCTCACACTCAGAGCACGGACATGCTAAAGGCTACTACAACTGATTTCAGAATTCAAGATTAGATTTAGAAAACTAACAATAGTAAGCTGGAGAAAGCTTTTGAGAACATGAGGGACCCCCTCCCCAGCTGTGACTGAAGCCGGTCTACCCTTGGAAAATAAAAACCCTAAAATGTTCCTCTCAGCTGACTAAGCCCATCCTTAAGCCCCTCACAATTATGTTTGAAAACAGCAACATTCCGTATGTATTTTATTAAAATATAGAAAACAACAGAACCCCTAATGTAAGTGAATCTGGATGACTGTAGGGAGCAAGACTTCTTGTTTCTACATCTTAGACATGCCCTATGTCTTGACTCGCCATCTCTAGTTAATTCAGCATCACATTCAGAGTTGCCATGCCTGCAGCTGTGGCATTGCCGAAAGTGCTGGGATCTTGGAGGCAGCCTCACAGACCTGGAAAACACTCAAAGCCTGAGTCTCTAGTTACAATCCTGAGACTCAGCAGGTGCATCTTAGACCTGCTAGATGCCAGGAAGGAAGATCTCTTTAGGTGGTCATCAGCTAACTAAGCTATCTCAAAAGAAGACTGTGACGCCACTAGACCAAGTGCAAACTAATGCCAAAGCCCTTAGGCCTCACTGAACACTGACAAACGCATAACGGTAAACCAGTCAGTATTACCTCTGGAGTATTATTAAGATAGGTACTGAGTATATATCTATGTGTCTAGTGTTTAGACTTTATGAAATGCCTGTAAATTGCTGCATGCATAATCTCACTTAAAACCATGCTATAAGGTAATACTGAAGTGTTTGTTCTATAACTGTAAAATGTTTGTTTTGAAACTATGTAGCTCACCAAACAATAAAGAAGACTTCACCTAATGCAAAATACTGGATTCCTACAGATTCCTGCCCATGAGGAAAGACTATTGAATCCATCGTGGAAGAAAGACTTTGTTGATTTCTTCTCCCACAGCCTGAAGAGATTACGTGCCCAACCCCTCATTTTATTACTGGGATGCTGGGGGAAGGGAATAAAAATGCATTTTAAGGAGAATTTATTATTCTTTTGCTGCTTGAACTCTGAGTGTGAGGCTTTCTAAGCATGTTTTGCCTGGGTTAGCCCTAAAGGATACATAGAGTCTGCTTACTACAGAAGTTTCTATTACTTTTTGAAAGCTGACTGTAACTCATATGTGTGTGTGTTTACCTGCTTTACTCTTGTAAAGAACTCTCATTTCTTTTTCCTAGTTACTAAACCTTTGGCTGGTTTGTTACAGGATTGGCTACAAGCACTGTCTTTGGTTTCAGATCTGAGTACAACTGGCCTGAGGTAAGTGACTGGTCCTTTGGGACTGAGACTAACCTGAATATTGTTAGGTTTCAGAGTAGCAGCCGTGTTAGTCTGTATTTGCAAAAAGAAAAGGAGTACTTGTGGCACCTTAGAGACTAAAACATTTATTTGAGCATAAGCTTTCGTGAGCTACAGCTCACTTCATTGGAGATTTTTGGTGTAAAGCAAACATCTGTTATAATGTCCATCTTGCCTGGGTGGCAATGGGACTCTCTGTGACTCCATGGTAAGACTGGTATAGTGCTTTAGGAGATCACACTTACTAGGTTGGTGAAATCTCATTAGAGAACATACAACTAGGTTGGAGTTTTTCCCCTGCTTCTTGACAGTCTGCCCCAAGGTTGGCACTCAGGGTCGTGAGCCACTCCAGACAGTGAGACAAAGACAACACTTGGCATAGGTGCCGACTCTGTGGATGCTCTGCAACTAGAGCAACCATGGGGAAAATTGGTGGGTGCTCTGCCAGCTCCCCTCCCCTCCCTGCCTCCTCTTTTGAGCGTGCCACTTCCCGCTTCTCTTCCCAGCACTTGCTGCCGCAATACAGCTGTTTCATGGCGTAACAAGCTCTGGGAGGGATGGGGAGGAGTGGGAATGTGGCGTGCTCAGGGGAGAAGGTGGGGAAGAGGCAGGGCTGGGGCCGGTTTTGGGGAAGGGATTGGAATAGGGGCAGGAAGTGGGCAGAGTGGGGTCGGGGACTTTGGGGAAGGGGTTGGGATGGGGGCAGGGCAGGGGCAGGAGGGGGGCGGGGTAGGGTGAAGTCAGGACGGGGCCGGGGGCAGAGGGGGATCGAGCACCGACCAGCGCCAGCAGAAGTTGGCGCCTACGTCACTTGGTGAACAAACCTATGTTAAATGTGCTTGCTGAACTTACTTATACTTTATCCCTCGGGAAAATACGCTAAGTATATTGATAGTCCAGCATAGTAGTGTTGACCTGATGTGACTTTAAATGATGTGTATGCGCGTATAGAACTAATAGAGGGATCAAGGGTATTTGCCTCCTTTTTTTAAAAACCTTTTTTAAATAGCTGATAATAGGTGCAATACGGTGAATTCCAAAGTAAAAAAAAAACAAAACTATTGGGAAGTATTTTTACGAGTTGAAGGGGCAACTAAATCTCTGGCAGGGATGCTCAAACTGTATCTGTAGAGAGAGTGAACTCTATCAGAGGCAAGGAAATCATTCAAGTTTCCCATCAATTTGATAGCAGGATTTCTCAGGGGGATGAACTCCCTCCAATATCACCCCTGATTCCTCAATGACAGTCACTGGCATACAAATAATAGAACAGAAAATCACAGTGGACAGTGCTTATAGTCACGTACCTGCTCCATGGAGATATTTTTATAAATGACCGTCTGATTCCACTCAGGATTCAAGCTTTTCTGCACATATTTAGTCCTCCGCTTGTACTCAGCACTGAATTTGAACAAAGGAAGGGAACATTACATTAGTCCTCTTTTGTTTCCTTCCGTTCTTGTACAGAATATATTTCATGGAAATAGAAAAAAACCCACAACAACTCAGGGCTTTAAGAATACAATGAGCGCCTACCTTCTTTATCTGCATTGCCCAAGCTGCTGTACCATGGTTTCATGATGCTGTCTTTAAAAACCTGACTTTATGAGACTTCTGAAAGCTCAGCCTGCCTACAAGAAAACTGTTCAACCTCCAGCATCAGGAAACACAAGCTTTTTTTTTTTTTTTTTTTTAACTGTAGTTATAAATACCTCCTGCCTCTTTAGAGCAGGGCTTTAATTACAACTGTAAATGGATAATGTGTTTCTTTTCCAAAGAACATCTTTCTGTTAGCACATTTAGGTAGGCTTAATCCATTTTATTTTTATTTTGTATTCTTTAATCACAGGAATCTCATCTTATAGGAACATTACATGAAAGCAATGGTACACTGATATATTGTTAATGAAAGAAACACTAATTTCATATTGCTCCTGTTCTCTGGTGTCGCCTCTGACTGTAGTGAGACCAAGCATAAAAGTGCATCAAGCTTGTTTTTAGCAATAGGCAAGTATAGGAAGTTTGACTGAATTAGTTGCATTAAAAAGGAGCTGAAATACACTCAATTATACACTTCATTTCCTGGGTGAAGAGCAAGCAATGCATTCACCTTTCATACATTATGTATTCCTTGGGCACTATAAGCCCTGATGCTAGATCCACTTGTATACCAATTTTAATTTAATATAAAATTTTAATGGAAAAGATGTCATAGGGTTACCTAAGAAAATATCAAGAACTTCTAGGATTCTGAGCACCCAAATAGATTTAAAGTGCAGAACCATTTTGATAAAATGAAAGTTAACTGCTCTTTTATCTACATTTAAACATGGCCCTAATGTAAAGGAACAATCAAAGACTTGAAGATTGGTTTATTTTATTTTTAATTATTCTTCCTTGTTTGTAAGACCACTCTGAAAGCGTAAAAGTAATATTTCCCAGCTTGATTTGTCCCTGTTCTTTTGGCAAATATGATTTTCTCCCTCTGCTATAGTTCTAAGGGAGTAAACACCAGTACGGATTGCCTCATTTTGAGTACTTGCATAATTACAGCTTTGGACACAGTGGTCGTAGTCTGATACTCTTACTCATGTCAAACAGTACATTATACTATACAAGTGGCCCCACTGAAATCAATTGTGCAACCAGTTTTGAAAAGTTCTTTCCAAATTTTTTCCACAGAAAATACTTATTTTCTGACAGGCTCTACTCTATTGTCTCATATCTGTTTTTCTATCTATATGCATATTTTTCAGAAAGGCCCAAAGGCCCACATTCTCCTCTCTCTCACACTATATTACATCACAGTCACTGAGGAACATACAGCACATCTGAGGTCTGCTCTGTAATAACAAGGCATTTATAATCACGGTGACAGGGATATGAAATCCCTCTCCTGCCTTTTTTCCTCAGACATTCAGTTCTGAGTGATGCTCTGTAAAGACAAAAAGAAAAGGAGTACTTGTGGCACCTTAGAGACGAACAAATTTATTTGAGCATAAGCTTCCGTGAGCTACAGCTCAAATAAATTTGTTTGTCTCTAAGGTGCCACAAGTACTCCCTTTCTTTTTGTGAATACAGACTAACACGGCTGCTACTCTGAAATCTGTAAAGTCAGTGACTTGTAGCTCTTCTGCATCCCACACCTAGCCCATTTCACACAGCCCCATTCATTTTCTTTCAAAACATGATGTACTGCTGTCCTCCAATTTACTAAAAAATGTGTGGGGCACTGTGGTTTGTAAAGCAGAGTATCTTCCCACTTCCACTTAAGAGAGGAAAGCAGAACATGTCCATAGTGCAATTGGGTCTGACAACCTCAGCGTGTAATGATATCTGTTAAAAAAGGAGCTCTTTTTCTTTTTTATCATGTATCAGTAAGAAAGATGGATGGGATTTCAGGGGAAATGAATGCATGTTAAAAAGAAATTCACCCTACAGTTTTATTAGTCTGCATTCTTTGCAAAGAAGGCAAAAACAACCACCCCACTACCACCAACACCACCAAACCATAAACCTCTCTGGGAAGCAGAAAGACTATGATGACTAATCCTATTTCATGGTCCACTTAAATATTTATGCCTATTAAGAAAACCAGACAAAATCAGTGGCATGTTCCCCCCCATTCCCCTGCTCCCAAGCCCCTACCTAGGCCTTTTTGAAGCTGTCTCTGCACACCTAGAGATGGGATAAGCTGAGAAGGGCAGGACTGGGGTGAGCATCTCTCTGTCCTCACACTACTTTTTTGATCAGCTAATGCCAACTTGTAAAAATTAACTCGCCCAGACTCCCCTTGCACAAGTTGGAATCCATTTCTCACCTACCTGTGGGCGGGGGAAAGGGCGCAGGGACAGTGGGGAACATAGGAGCTTGAAGACAGTTCAGAGGCACTGGAACTTGGTCTGGATGACTATGGTACTCAGGGGATCTACTGGTTTTAGGGGAGGATTTCTTGGGTTTTGAAAGTGGGTAGGGGATTGGACCCCCCACTGGTCTCCTTGATACCACTGTAAATCTTGAGTAATTCCCATGAAGTCCACTCAGTTACTCCTGGGTCAGCCTTAGGGGTGGACAACATGGGTGATTGTCCAGGGTGCCATGGTCGGGGTCGTGGGGGGGCACCATCTGAGTACCGCAAGCTGGTGGGCCTGGGCTACCAGAGAGGGGGGGTTGTGTGGGCAAGTCTGGGGCTGGAGTCACTGGCAAGCCAGGCAGGGGGGAAGGTGACAGCACCTGGAGCTGCCAGCTGGCGGGAAGACACAGGCATCAGGCTCGCCCCTGCGGAGCCAGTGTGCCAACCCCTGGTTTTCCCTTCCCGCGGGCTCAGTGGTCAGGAGGTATATGGCCGGGGAAGGCCCTGGGCTCAGAAACTCCCTATCTGTGTAGCCTGGCCTGGACGGCTAGTCACTCATGGCAGCAACTCTGCCTTCAGAGCTGTGCACCTGACCATCCACTGCTACTCTCCGGCCATCCAGGCCAGGCTGCACAGAGAGGGAATTTCTGAGCCACCCAACCAGTGCTTAATTTGGGCCAAGGGTTACTGGGTCTGAGCCCTGGCAGGTCTCTCATTATAAATTAAGCACTGTGGGGAGGAAGTGGGGCCTGGGCACAATGAGGGTGGGGAGCATGGAACCTGTAGGGGTCAGGGGTCATGGCCGGGTGCCTCTGCCAGGGGTGCCAAAATATAAGTTCATCCAGGGCATCATTTTCCCTAAGGCTGATCCTGAGTTACTCCAATTTTATATCTGTGAGAGCAGAATTTGGCCTGAAGTGCTATTACAAAAGGGACTGAGTCTGTTGTACAGCAAGAAATTAAAAAACAACAACACTGACTAAATCTAGAAAAGCCCACACAAAGCAGAATGCCACTTGAAGGACTGTGCAATTTTAAAAACAAAGACCTGGCAAATACATTGGATCTGTCCCACTAGATTACCACTTTTCCCTTTGCCTGTGATTAACAGATGGTGATGCTTTGATACAACACCTTCATTAAAACTAGTCTACTCCCAACGGAGTTCATACTTGAAACTCATAAGACATGCCATATGTGGAAAGAACACAAACAGAGGCTCTTCCTTTTCTCTATCATTTCTCTGGGTTTCCCCTTTTATACCCTGCTGCTCTATGCAGTAACACAATACATTACTTATAGAACAAAGAAAGTATTATACAACTCTTACATGGAAAAATTAACGTTTGAGACATGAATTATATAATTATATTAATTATGAAATAACCGTGATTTTAGGCAGAGCAGAATTTGTTTATTAAAAAAGCCATCTATTAGCCTGCTTAAATTTTCCTATTTAAATAAATGTGAGACTAGAGCGCTGAATTGTATCTGGTGTTACTCTGGGTTGGAGCTGGTCAGAAATTTTTAGTCAAAACAAGTTTTTTTTGACAAATATGCCATTTTCCTCTGAATTGACAGGTTTTGTAAAATGTGTCAATTTCAATGAAATTTCCTTTTCCACCCTTCTCACCCTTATGCACCCCACTCCTTACCCTCCCATCCAAATCTCAGACAAAGTGCTTTGACATTTTTTGAGGGGAACATTTCAATTTTTCATTTACAAATGACTTTTCAGAACAAAATTAATTATTTTTCCACAAAAACATAGTGGAAAATGTTTTTAAGGTCAAAATTGCAATGAAATGTTTATATTTTATCCAAATGAAATATTTTGATTGACCTGAAATGAATTTTGTTTTGGTATTTGGTTTCATAGG
The DNA here is from genome assembly GCF_009764565.3 of Dermochelys coriacea. Taxonomy (NCBI): domain Eukaryota; kingdom Metazoa; phylum Chordata; order Testudines; family Dermochelyidae; genus Dermochelys; species Dermochelys coriacea. The sequence continues at coordinate 333,947,216 of NC_050068.2, forward strand.
AAAATTTAATTTTTGTTTTGTTTCGTTTTCATTCTGTTTTAGAATAGAAAAAAATTCAAAATCATGGAATTTCCAACAAAACAGAAAATCCGGTTCTGTACCCGCTCTGCTATGGGTTGACACTGGTTTATTTAAGAGCAGAATTTTGTCATTTAATCTGTTTTATACCAGTACTCCAAAACCAGCACAGGTAATTCTAACTAATATTTCAGTTCTGCTTACTTCAGACTGCCATTTATATGTGGACTTTTGCTAGAAAGCTATAAATCCATCTAGTACAATAATCTATAATATAATTCAAGGCAAAGGTTTTGTATAAGACGTACAATAGTTCTCTAAAGAAAGGCAGAATTGGGTCACTTCCAAATAATGTCAGCATCTTTGATTGTCTCTCAGCAGTAACCTCTGCTGAAAATTATGAGACAAGTTCACAGTTAATCACAAGCATCAAAGAGTAAGGACCAATTTACGCAGTACTTGACTGAACAAAATTCCCATTCACTTCAGTGGAAGTTTTAAATAATTAAGAACTACAGAGTTTGATACTAAAAAGTTACTGCATCAGGAACCACAACAATTCCCACCTCCACCCCCTACCAATTTCTTTCCCTCCTGGAAATCAGATTCATTAGACAGTGAACAGCAAAGCCAGTCTTGGTTCCTGGATTTATAGGTCATCAGAACTCAATGAAAATCTACAGGTACATGCATAAGATAATCACAGCTTGATGCATGCATGCTTCAAAGAACAAAATTGAAAGATAAGTCACTCTACCTTGCATTCTGGACAACCATGACTTGTCTGCATGGACCCAGTGAGGAGACAGTGTAATAAATGGAGATGGGAAAGTAGAGGAAGCAGCATGAGAGAAAATGGGAATAGACAGAAATGAAAGAGAGAACATGTGAATAATAAATGAGCAGTTTCTAGTTTCAGAATCACAGGAAACAGACATTAACAAGAATACATATTTTGATGTGGATTGAACTACATCAAAAAGAAAGATATGTATTAGCAATTAGTGAATGCATTTGTATTCAGATAAAAGTAATGAAATTACTGGGCATCTCTCCACTTTAATTGTCAGTGGTATGTACAAAGAATCCCCAAAGCAATATGTCCCATTGTGAATGATAACATTAATCATAGTTTGAACTAGAAATGGGCCCAAACCACGATGAAAATTTAAATGCCCCAGAACTTTGTTCCTGTTTGGAGCTGGATTTGAATTCAGGCCAGAACTTTGTAGCTTGGACCTATCTCTAACTTAAAGTCTTATTTCTACAAAATCAGGGCAATAACTCCTCTTCCCCTCCCCTCAACTTCTCATATGACAATCGGCACAAGTAATTAAAACTCAGTTTTTACATAAAATGGAACTGTAGATGTCACAATACGTAAGGACTTACTATGTATCCATCATAAATGGTCTTTTTTAGCCAATTTGAACCTATTGATTTCAATGGGAATTTCATGACCAATTTCTCTGGGAGCAAGATTGAGCCCTTTATAGCCTGAATTAACCATGTTTTCAATGGGACAATTCATGTGCTTTTAGCTATATGTGTGGTTAAGTACCTTGCTGAATTGGGACCATAGTTCAGAAATTCATCTTAAGCTGAACATTTGGGTAATAAGTGTCAAATTTTCAAGAGAGCCTCATTAGCTACACTTACCAAAATTGCACGCAAATCCATATGTAGGTGTAAAACAAATAGTTGTGTGGGCAATTCAGTATATCTGCACATATTTACACAGTTTGCTTACATGATGCAACTATGGAGTTTAATACATTATTTAAATATATATATATATATATAAATATTATATATAAAAATATATAAATTATAGGAGGCCAAAACCAAAGGGAAACTACTAATTTCAGAGGCATCATGCTACTATGGCATAGCTCAAAAATAGGTTCACTTTTAAAGTGCAGGCCAATATTCCATTATATGGACTAATGACGATGGGTATTGTGCAAAGAAAAAATATATATTTAAAATATATATAAATAAATTTAATGGTTATGTGAGTTACTTGTTCATCTGTATAAATGTTTGCAAGATTGAGTAATTGAAATGAATGCGACTGCTTATGGGAATAACTTAATGTGTGAAGCTGAATCTGTCCATATGTTCTTGCAGAGTTGGGGCCTATTAAAGTCCATCACTCCATTAAAGTCTATATGCATTATTTTAACATAGGTAAGTAAGAGTTTGCAGAATTGGGCCACCAATCCATACCTACGGATTGCTTAAGACAGCAGATTGATAGCCTGAATGACTGTCACAGATCCTCTGGAGCGATTGCCATCAATCACGTCCAAGAGAATTTAAGTTCTTAAAGTAATGTATTATGTGGTGGCCAAATATGTGCAGTAAGTCACATTCTAAGACTCTTAAGGAACTACTGGTTTAAAATACTAGTGCACTCACTCAAGAGCTGACTGTTGTGCTGCTTTGTTGGAAAAAGTCATTTATATAAAATAGTTAATTTTAAAATTGAATTTACAAGCAGCTGAAAGGCATGAACCCACTTGCTGGGACAATAGCTGATACAGGTTTGATTCAAAAAATAAATCTAGCTATACCAGAGGGGCATAATGCCTCTGAAACAAATATTCTCTAACAGCTTTCACCTCTCCTAAGTACAAAGGTCCGACATACATTTTTAACTAATCTTGTCAAGGCCTAAGACTCTGTTAGGGCCAATGGGATTATTCACATGCATGAAAATTGACAGGGTTATATGAAGGATTACAGGCCTCAACCCCGGGCCTGTGGGTTGCAAGACATTGGCAGCTCCCTGAACCAGTTGAGAAAGGGGTTAGTAAAGATATAGCTCACCTATGACCCCGTCCACAAAACTCCTGATTGGGGGAAATGTCCAGCCTTACTGATTGGCTGGGATGCACTATACAAACCAGAAAGAAGCAGATGAAGGTGTCTGAGCAGTTAGGTGAATCTTTGGTTGGCTGTTACTTTGGTCCCTGCCTGCTTGCGTAATTCCTGAGCCCTCCCTTCTCATTTGTTCATGCTCTCCTTAACCCAGACCCCCACCTGTTCCCAGTTCCTGTTTTCCTGCCTCACTCTAGGTCTATGATCCTGCGCCCTAACCCCGATGCTGACTACAGCTTCGATCCCTGCCTTGACTCCTGACTCTGACCATTGGCTTGGCACCAGACTCTAGCACTGACTTTTGGCTTGGAACCAGACTCTGGCTCTGGGATTGGCTACACTTACATTTTATAGTGCTTTAACCTGCTGGCTCAGGGGTGTGAAAAATCAGCTCCTGTGCACAGCAAGTCAGAGTGCTTTAAAGCGTTACTGTAAACAGGGAGCTGTGCTCCCAGCACTCGGAGCTAATCCCCTCTTGGAGGTGGATTACCAGGAGCGCTTCAAAGTGCTGCCACGGGAGCGCTCTTGTGACCGCGCTTTGAAGTTTCCAGAGTAGCCATGCTCGCTGATCTTTGATTCAGATTCTGACTCTGGCTTTGGTTCCAGGTTCCTGACTCTAACCATTAGATTGATTGCCCAAACTCAGGACCCTGAAGATTGTGCCACTGCAAAATAAGGCGCTAGTCCTGCAAGTTCTTATGCATGTGTTTAACTTTATGCAGGTCCACTATTTAGGTCAGTGGGACTGCTTGTTATGCACACGTGTAACTGCTTGCAAGATCAGGACCTAAAACCAAAGTTATTACAGTTTATCAGACAGCAGTATGCATTAGAAAGGGGCACTGATTATAGATTTGCTATTATACTAATGGCTCAAAGGAGTCATTATGATCTGTGAAAAAAATTATAAAACACTACACAAGCACTTCAGTGGGGAATCCCACATAACAACCTATCAAATATTTTAACTCTCATATGCTCCCTGAAAGGGATGTTTTCTGTCTAATAGCTCTCCTTTTTAAATTTACACTGTACCTTTAAAACCAATCATAGAGAGATTATTGAACATGGAATTAACATGGCAAATTTTGATCTTAAATTCACAAAAACTAGAAAAAAAAAGAGCCAAAGATGAAATTCCACCCTAGTCTCACCTTGCAGTGTCCATTATTACAGTCTCCCAAAAACATAAGAACCAGAAAAAACAGGCAGAGCAAAGTAAAAGACAGATTCCTAAGGAGAACTCTGAACTCCATGGATCTGGTGGGTTTCACCAGACCACAATGTTATTTTAACATAATTTGTGCAAGTGTGTGACTTTTATTCTGTAAAAATTCAAAATAAAGATTAAATCTGAAGGCCTGCTTCAGATACCACTGAAATCAATGACAAAACTCACATGGATTTCACAGGAAATAGGATTGGGTCCTTTATTTGCACTGTCTTGTTAAAAAAAAGAATAAAGAGATGTTCAATGCTGCTTGATATTAAACAGATTTTCTGAAGTTTTAATCTAAGTTCTGTTTTTCAGGACTGGCATCAAAGACAAATGAAAAGCAACACAGTTCAATCTGAAATTTCCCCTCTACTTACCCTCTCCCTGGAAGTAGATAGACTTTAACGAAAGGGTCAGAATAGCCATTGTTGTCTCGTGGAGCTAGGTTTCTTGCTTGAAGAATGTGGATGATAAGATTGCCAAGGTGCTTGTCATAGTTGATTTGAAGCTACAGTGGGCATTAAAATACTTCGGAATTATTTTTTCCTTTCTTACTTAAGAATTTAGTTTTCCCCTGAAATTCTTTGCATAAATGTCTATTAAAGGCAGCAACACCTATTCACATCTACTTGACAAGTGGCTCATTTCAGCAGATGATTTAATCTTTCAGTGAACTGAGAGCACAGAAACAGATTCTGCTTCCTGCTAAAATGATTGTTAACGCCTCCACAAAAAAAGAGAATGACCTGGTCTTACACTAGAGATCTCAGGTAGAGAGTCTAAAACCAGCACAGAGGTGTGGGCTCCATCAGTCAATCTTATGCACTCACAACCATAAGCCATCTCAGTCTATCCCATTGACAGTACAGGACTGTTCCCAGTCAGGGGAGTAGCCAATATTCACTCACACAGGTTCAAAGTGCACCCTCCCCATAATTTGAAATGGGCTTTTTTCCACACACCCTAAATGACCATCCTAACTTGTATCATCTTCTCTTGACTCTCAAGACTCTCTTGGCTCCATTCTTCATTTCCCCATGTCTCTGGTGGTGCTGTCCTTTTCTTCACTCTGCACCTATGGTATAGCTGTCCTGTATCACACAAACCATCAGTGTCTCTGCTCCTTTTACCCTATTTGCTAAAAGTTAACAAAAGAGGCTGCCAGAACCAATTATTCCCTTAGGCTGTCTTGCTTTAAACCATGGACACTTGGCTCTCCGAGCCACTGCTGGAAGTGGACTAAGGGGACAGATGTAGACAGAGGAGGAAAGGTGCTACCAGCTGCTTTCCCCAGCTCCCTAGAAGCAGCAGAAAGGGCTTCCAGCCATGAGGTTGGAAGTTTACTCACTCTGTGGGGGCCTACCTGCACTTTGAAGTCAGTGGGACTCCCATTTGAGTAAGGTGACCCTGAAATGGGAGCTCACATGGAACTGGGAGGCAATCCCAGCAGCAGCATATTCTATGCCCACCAAACTTTCATTTCCAGAGGTTAGTGAACTTTTTATTTTTAAACTGCTACTGAGGTCAATTCAAATCAGATATATTCAGCTACTCAGCACTGCATGGAAAAAATTTAACTGCTTCTTGGAAAACCCACAATTTTGCTTGCATATATATTCAGTGAATCACAGCGAGTGTCCAAGGATTGCAGATTGGAATCAAGTTCAATTTATTTTTTAGACCTTTTGAGAGCAGTAGGAATTCCCATGCCACTGTTGAATTGATCTTGTATTCCACACACTGATGATAAAGTCAGAGGTCCAAATCTGGCACTGCTTAAACCCCATGGCATCCCATTGGCTTTAGTGACATTTCAAGGGGTCCAAATTACCTCAGAATCAGCCCAAATCACACAGCACAGGTTCCCTTCTGAAAACTCATTCTAAACCTAAACACGTTCAGCTGCAATAAATTCTGTATGTATTTACCTGAATTTCTCCAGTGATTGGATGGGATGTGGACTTTGTGGCTTCAGTGGGCTACCAGATGAAAAAATATAGAGACACATAGATTAAATATAACAGTCTTTCAAAGGTAACATTTTTACAAAGCTCTGTTTACACTACTCTACCTACCATTTACCTTAGAAAGCCACTTTTCTGCTGACTCCATCGATTAATAATTAATTATTATTATAATATTTTCATTGACACCTAGTGACCTCACCTGAGATCTTTAGGCTAGGTATTGTACAAACATTGAGCAAGAAACAGTCTCAGCCCCAAACTGTTTACAGTCTAAACCAGGGATCGGCAACCTTTGGCACGCAGCCTGTCAGGGAACTCCGCTGATGGGCCGGGATGGTTTGTTTACCTGCAGCGTCCGTAGGTTTGGCCGATCGCAGCTCCCACTGGCCGCAGTTTGCTGTTCCAGGCCAATGCAGGCTGCAGGAAGCGGCGCCGGCCAAGGGATGTGCAGACCGCCACTTCCTGCAGCCCCCATTGGCCTGGAATGGTGAACCGTGGCCAGTGAGAGCTACGATCGGCCGAACCTGCAGATGCTGCAGGTAAACAAACCGTCCCAGCCCACCAGTGGATTTCCCTGACGAGCTGCGTGCCAAAGGTTGCTGATCCCTGGTCTAAACAGATAAGACAGACAACATTCGGGAGGAAAAGAATGTAGCATCATTCTCATTTTACAGAAAGGGAGCTGGAGCACAGAGATTAAGGGTAAGTCTACACTATAGCAGCAGAGCTACAGCGCTGCAGCTGTGTAGTGTAGATGCTTCTGACATTGACAGAAGAGGTAGACGTAGAGGTAGTTAATTCTCCTCTCCAAAAGGTGGTAGCTACAGTAGGGGATGGATTAACCTAACTATGTCATACAGGGTGTGAAATTTTTCATAGCTCTGAGTGAAGTAGCTGTCAATCTAATTTTTAGGTGTAGACCAGGCCTAATTGACTTTGCAGAGATGGCACAGCTTGATTTCTGTAGAAATGCATGGATTAAGCTACTTTAGGTCAAGGCCAATTATTTTCCCATCAATTTCTTGGATGATCCCGGAGGAGAGGATGAAAGTGAGTGAATTTTTAAGTGGACGTGACAATTCCAAATCAGTTTCTGTTGATAGTCATTCATTGATTCTTAAGTATCGTCTTCCTTGCCCATCAGTTTGTTCATGTCACTTCCCTCTTTGAATCTTTCCACTGGCTCCCCATCTACTATCGTATCAAATTTAAGCTTCTGGTCCCCTTCTTCAAATCTCTGTATACCCCTGCCTCTTCCTATTTATTCTCCTTTATTGAGGTCCACGACAAGGACAAAAGCATTCCTAGATAATTATGTTTCTTCAGTTTAAGACAAATTTCACCATTTGTTTGATATCCTGTTTCATTATATGATGGTGTCCTTGAGCCAGCCTGGAGCTGCTTCCATTCTTTCAATGACTGGTCGTGCAACCTGGGTCTATCAGGTTCTACAGCAAAGTTTTCAGTACTTTTATATTCTCTCCATACCTGATTCCTTGGTTGATGCAGCAGACAATGAAAGTTCCAAACAAAGACAAACTCACTATTCTTACACCCAGTAAACTAATGCTCAGAAGATTGACCTCCTTCTAACTTGCAGATGTGAATGCAACCTGCCAGGCATTCTAGGTCAATACGACATCTCTTGCTGTGCTAAAGTCATGCTGTAAAATATGTCTCACAGCTACTGCAGTCCTCAAAAGATCAGAGAGAATGCGTCAATGCATTGAAAAGCAACAGTTCAAGATGAGACCTAGAGCAGGGGCTGGAGCTCTGGGTTATGCATATGTTGAACCATGACTAAGGGCAGTGCATGTCCTTTCCTCCCTGGGTGCATTAAATGGGAGCAGTTCCCTAGTCTCCTTGTGTGTAGGAACTAGCGCTGGTTTGAAAAATTCAGATGCAATACAGTTTTGTTGGAATTTGCAATTTGTCAAAATCAAAAGGTTCTGTTGAAAGTACGGTTCAATTTCAGTGGAAACTCCACTGGCAACCAGACAGGATACTGACTAAACCCTGCCGTGTTTCCTGCCAGCTTTCACACCCAGACTCTCAACAGCTCATCTGGCAGGGAGCCAAAATCCTGGAAGTCCCAGCTCCCAAGCTCATGGCTCCTTGGTACCCTGGGCTCCTAAGATCCCTGGTATTCAGTCGCTCACCAGGCAGACTGCCTCCCAGTCAGGGACCTCTGGCTTCTGCAGTCCATAGCTTTAGGACAGCCAGCCAGGCAGACTGCCCTGGAGCCAGGGCTTTGCTCCCTTTTGCAGAAAATCTTGAATCGGAATAAAACCAAATTTTGAAATATCAGAATCCTCCAAAAAAAACGGAACTACATTTCCCCACCCAGCTCTAGTAAGGACTGCAATTGCTGCTGGACCTCGCTCAGGGTGACTCACATAGGGAGGGGATGAAGGAAAAGCCTCTTTCTGTTCTTCCCCCACCTCTGCACAAGAGATAGGCACAAACTGGCCCAATATATTCTATCGAATAAATATCATAAAATTCTGCAGGAACTGGAGATGAACCTAACTCCTATATTCAAATGTTGTAGTTAAGGGTAATCTCTAATAGGAACATAGGAATTCTTTTTTGATACTGGCTTGTACACAGTGTTTGGAGGAATACCCCACCCTCTCCTGCCACATTAATGTCACATGAATAAGTGCTATGGGAAACACATGTTCCTGCCCCCAGATGGTTGTGCGTTAGGAGATTACTGAGAATTGGTGACCCTGGTAATTTTTCTCCTATGGCTAGTGCAGCAGCAGACACTACTGTCACGCATCTGGTCTGTGTCTAATCCTTTTTAGAATCTTACAAAGCGATTGTACTCATTGCCCTGGAGGACAATTATAAAATTAATGCTACGTTACATAACAAATTCCTGTTATGTTTAAGTTTATTGTCTACACATTTCATCGAGTTTCTCCTTGTTATTTTATTAGGAGGCTAGTTAAATAAGACTGTTAAATATGACTCTGGAGACCTGAGTTCTGGCCTCAGCTCTCTCACTGGAATACTGGATGACCCTGAGCAACTTACTTCACCTGCTTGTGCCACAGTTTCCCCATATGTAAAATGTGGGTAATGATGCCTCCTTTGTAAAGGGCTCTGAGATCTGGCGAGGTATTTTTTATTATAATAAATGGGCTTCTCAACTATTTTTTAATGTTATACTTGTATAATATCTTCTCTTACTCGTCTTCTTTACACGCTGAACAGTCCAAGGGCCAAATTTGCTGATGACATAAGTGGGCCTAACTCCACTGATTTCTGTAGGGTTACACCTACTTATACTGCCAGTTAAATGTATCCTAATCTTTTCTGAAGAATCTCCTTGTCTCTCGTTGCTTTCAGTGCCCTGTTTGGCCTTTTTTATTTCTGCAGTGCTCTTTTTGAAATGAGGTTACCAAAAGTAAATGAAATATTCAGGCTAAGGACAAACCATCAATTTATATAAAGACGCAATCATATTTTCTATATTGTTCTCTGTGTTCTTAATGCAGCCTAATCTCTTACTTGATCTTTGGACTGCCAATGTATATTAAGCTGTCTTCTTTGTTACTCTGTCTATCTTGACTCCTAGATCTTTATCTTTACATATTGCAGCTGTTTCAGAATCCATGAGTGAGTACAAACTATTATGAAGTTTTCCTTTCAGTGTGTATCAGCCTTGAATTTGCTTACATTGAATTTAATCCACGGCCATAGTGCCTCATTATGCAGAACTCTGCTCCCCTGTGCTGCACGGTGAAGATGGAAACAAAGGGGCTAGAAGATGGGTAGGAAGCAGATATGACATGAAGAAGTGGAAGAGTAATGCATACATGTCACAATCCATCTGGATGGCAGAGAATGGGGAGCTTATGCTCTTTGAGGCATGGTCCCCACAAAAAAAACCCCCAACAGTAGATTCCTAACAGAAATGTGCATGGGAGTTACTGACGAAGTGGGTATTCACCCACGAAAGCTTATGCTCCTATACGCCTGTTAGTCTATAAGATACCACAGGACTCTTTGATGCTCCTTGTTGCACTAACTTCTCAGATAAATGATTAAAGGGCAATGGAAGAGCTAAAGGCATCACAGCTTCTGAGTAAGACCTAATACCTGGAAGAGATTGACCCAAGAAGCAGACTTGGAGGACTAGCTCGCTGTGTGGCTACACCTGAGATACACAGGGATGAATCCATTTTTAAATGGACCATGTCGCATCTATGGCAATTTGCTCTGTCTCCTCCAGAAGGCCACAAAACCCTCCTCCCCAACCAGGAGAATTTGTAAGTCCCCATTATGTTACCTATCTGTGCTCAACAGAGGTATGTACAGGCTTTCCTTACCAGACTCCTGGCCCAACTGTCAAAAATCTGCTTTTCTTACCAGACTCCTCCTAACATCCCCCCCACATCCACTACATCTCCCATGATGCATTGCAGTGATGGGACTCCCACAATGCCCCACACAACTCAGTCAGAGGGAGGGAGGAGTGCATTATGGGAAGCGTAGTTCCACCAAGAAGTCTAGCCCATAGGAGAGAACAGGACATGACGCACCTGAACTACAATTCCCAGGGGGCATCACAGCCCCATCACAGATGCAGTTTAACAACTCCTAAAATTAGCCACTCAACCTTTGAAAAAAATATTCAAAGACACTATTGACTAAAATTCACTTCTTAATTCATAGCCTATGCATCATTTAAATCCTATTTAAGTTCTCACAACAGGGCTTAAAGAAAAGGAGTACTTGTGGCACCTTAGATACTAACAAATTTATTTGAGCATAAGCTTTCGTGAGCTACAGCTCACTTCATCAGATGCATTCAGTGGAAAATACAGTGGGGAGATTTATATACACACACAGAGAACATAAAACAATGGGTTTTATCATACACACTGTAAGGAGAGTGATCACTTAAGATGAGCTATAACCAGCGGGGGGCGGGTGGGAAGGAAGAAAACCTTTTGTGGTGATAATCAAGGTGGGCCATTTCCAGCAGTTGAGAACATCTGAGGAACAGTGGGGGGTGGGAGAACATGGGGAAATAGTTTTACTTTGTGTAATGACCCATCCACTCTATTCAAGCCTAAATTAATTATATCCAGTTTGCAAATTAATTCCAATTCAGCAGTCTCTCATTGGAGTCTGTTTTTGAAGTTTTTTTGTTGAAGAATAGCCACTCTTAGGTCTGTCATCGAGTGACCAGAGAGAAGTGTTCTCCGACTGGTTTTTGAATGTTATAATTCTTGATGTCTGATTTGTGTCCCTTTATTCTTTTATGTAGAGACTGTCCAGTTTGGCCAATGTACATGGCAGAGGGGCACTGCTGGCACATGATGGCATATATCACATTGGTAAATGCGCAGGTGAACGAGCCTCTGATAGTGTGGCTGATGTGATTAGGCCCTATGATGGTGTACCCTGAATAGATATGTGGACAGAGTTGGCAACGGGCTTTTTTGCAAGGATAGGTTTCTGGGTTAGTGGTTCTGTTGTGTGGTGTGTGGTTGCTGGTGAGTATTTGCTTCAGGTTGGGGGGCTGTCTGTAAGCAAGGACTGGCCTGTCTCCCAAGACACTGGACACTTCCTGGACACTACGGTGTTAATAAGCGATGGTCACATAAACACCACCCTATACTGGAAACCTACTGTCCGCTATTCCTACCTACATGCCTCCAGCTTTCACTCAGATCACACCACACGATCCATTGTCTACAGCCAAGCTCTACAATACAACCGCATTTGCTCCAACTCTCAGACAGAGACAAACACCTACAAGATCTCTATCAAGCATTCTTACAACTACAATACCCACTTGCTGAAGTGAAGAAACAGAATGACAGAACCAGAAGAGTACCCAGAAGTCACCTACTACAGGACAGGCCCAACAGAGAAAATAACAGAACGCCACTAGCCATCACCTTCAGCCCCCAACTAAAACCTCTCCAACGCATCATCAAGGATCTACAACCTATCCTGAAGGACGACCCATCACTCTCACAGATCTTGGGAGACAGGCCAGTCCTTGCTTACCCCCCCGCTGGTAATAGCTCATCTTAAGTGATCACTCTCCTTACAGTGTGTATGATAAAACCCATTATTTCATGTTCTCTTTGTTTGTATATAAATCTCCCCACTGTATTTTCCACTGAATGCATCCAATGAAGTGAGCTGTAGCTCATGAAAGCTTATGCTCAAATAAATTTGTTAGTCTCTAAGGTGCCATAAGTACTCCTTTTCTTTTTGCGAATACAGACTAACACGGCTGCTACTCTGAAACAGGGCTTAAATGGTTCATAAGAACATAAGAACAGCCATACTGAGCAGACTAATGGTCCATCTAGCCAAGTATCCTGTCTCCAACTGTGTCCAGTGCTAGATGCTTCAGTGGGAATGAGCAGAAAGAGGCAATTATTGAGAGATCCATCCCCTCTCATTCAATCCCAGCTTCTGTCAGTTCACAGGCCTTGTCCTGGCCCCCAGCAAAGGAATGAATGTTACTTGTTGATAGCTCAGGGTAGGTTTTCATGAGATGGTGCTTAAAAATGCTGAAGTCTGTCTACACTATAGCTGACAAGACTGGTTAACTGGACTACAGATACAAACTATTCTAGGGTGGATGCAGCCTTATTTTTCAAAACTTAGAAACTCAAAAATGCTACAGCTGATTCATCACAAATATTGGGTAAAAAAACAACAACTTCTGTCAGGAAACACCATCTGATAAACTTTAGGCTGAAAGCAGGGGTTGTGTGGTTTTCCAAACCGAATTTATAATGCAAAGCTACACCTTTTAACTAAGAAGTCACTGGGGCTCCATAATGTGTATCTGCAAAAACACACATACCTATATAGAACATTGTAAATTCCTATGTTAAGCTTTAACAACTTTACAGCCTTTTAAAATGATCCTTATTCATTCTTTAGGCTCAAATTCAGCAAAACACTTAAGCGCACACTTCAATATAAATATTCAAGTAGGGTTTTTTTAAGTCAGTTGATTGACATGTCACTCTGTGGGACTGACCACATGCTTAAAGTGAGGCACATGATTAAGTATCTTGCTGAATCAGGGCATAAAGATTAATTTGGCAGAAGGAAAAGCAACTCATTGCTGTTTCAGAGGGAGTTAGGAACCCTAAGGACTTACAAAGGCAGCCTATTCTTCTTTAAGAGGCAAAGAAAATTGTTCCTGATGGACATTTTATAGCCAGATGCCTAGTATCCAGCATGTAATCTGAACTGCAACACAATCGTGCATCAGTTTAGAAAAGAAATAGACTTGTACAAGACATAACCCATTCATGGCTCAAAATGTTAACTCCCGTCTCTGCCTCATCATTCAATTTCTTTTGTTACATTTCTTTTTCCATAGAAGAACTGGTGCTTTGTAATGCTGTCAAACTTCCTAGGGAATGTTGTCGTTATTGTGATGGGGAGCTCTTGTAATGCCAGGCTCTGATGTTATGCTCTATCACTCTGTATGGTAATGGGACAAATTATTAAATATGATGGAATCTGCATTACAGGATATCAAAGAGACTCCTACATCATTTTTGAAGTACATCAAATGTGCTATACCAAAATCTTTAAGCAGAAGATTTTATTGACTACCAAAAGGAAGACCTAGACACTTCGAAACATTTAGGCCATCATGAAACTTTTGCAAATGTGATGGATCAAGGTTTTAGTCTGACTGCCAATGTCATAAATCAAAAGTAGAAGGGAGCTCCAAATTGAATAAGTTATAATACTGAGATCTAACAGAGCTCAGTAGAGTTATGAACTTGTTCTGTAGATCAAGAAACATAAGCCATGATATGTCAGTGATAGGAATGATTATTATATAGGGAATATATACTTTTGATTTGATTTACAGAAAGAGAGTTTTTAATTACTTAATCTTCTTAATTTGAATGCCAAGATCCATTTTACTTAATTTTTAAGAAATACATTTATAAAAGAATAATGCATATTGGATTGCTTTTCCTCTGTGAAACATTATGGGTTTAATATGTATCTTACTGGCATGAAGTAGCTTGTGTTTAACCCATCTATGGGATTTCTGTCCAATCCCCCTCAGTAAATGTTTGACCTCCTACTATATTTATTTCTCTTCCCTTAAGGACAATAATTTACACCCAAACTAAAGTGGCTAACAAAGAGAGGAAGGCTCTTATCTAAAAGACACACAATTTTCTGAGGATCTGGACCAAGACTGTGGAACTCACGTAAAACATAAAGGATCATCATTAAAAGCATAACCTATCTCACTGATGCAGCTTTCCCACAGCAACTCTCTAAAAAACTCCTGATTATAAGTCTGAGCTTGCTCCTACTGGGACAGCAGAATGAGAGACAGAGAGATTCTTGTGTTTACCTCTCACAGAAGGTAACTGGATCCACAATTTACTTAAATTGTAAGCTCTTTGGGGAAGGGACCATCTTTTTTCTGTGTTTGTACAGCACCTAGCACAATGGGGTCCTGGCTCAAGCCTGGTGTTCCTAGGTGCTACCACAGTACAAATAAATAAAGAACGACAAAAATAATGGAAGACCTTATAAAATCCTATACAGAGCTCTAAATATAGATAATTAAGTAGCTAGGAAGTGCATTACTTTCACATTTGGAACTATCCTTAATGTTCAGCTTTTCACTATCCTAATACCTTCCTTTAGAAAAGATTTGAGCACTCTTCCTTACAAATTGCACAAGGAGTGCAATCCTTCCAACATTGATTTCTATTGCAGGCAACAAGTCTTTTGATGAAAATGTAGCAAAGTGATGCATAACTTTATAGCCCTTTTTTCCCCAACTTCCCACATGAAAAATATTGCTAATGCCTTTTGAATGTGTGTTTGGTATCTCAGGCATAAAGCAGTTCAGCTGAGAAATGGACAATATTTGTCAAAGAAGATCTGAGGGTACAGTTAATAACTAACTCATACTCTTGTTTAGTGAGAAAAGCAGAGCTTGATGTTAACATTGTTGTTAACTTCTTCCTGGTACTCAAAGCAATTCTTATCAGTACTGCAACTATGATTATTTATCCGTTATAACACTTCAGTATTTGGCTCAGCACTGTGCACGTCATAGATAGTCTCCCCCTGTGTTTTTCTGGGTGAAGTCCTGGCCTCAGTGAATATGTCTACACTGCAGTTAGATATCTGTTGCTGGCCCCTGCCAGATGACTCAGGCTTGCAGGGCTCAGGCCAAGGGGCAGTTCAACTGCAATGTAGACATTCAGGCTCGGGTTGCACCTCACCCATCTTGTAGGGTCTTCGAGCCTGGGCCCCAGCCCGAACCTGAACATCTACACTGAAAGTTAAACAGCCTTTAGCCCAGCCACGGGTTTTTAATTGCAGTGTAGACGTACCAGATGAGGTCAATGAGAGTTCTGGCTTCACTAAAGCTGGTATGTCACCACAGAGTAGACAGGATGCACATGAAAGACCAGAGAAAGGATGAGCAGGACAATCTTTTTGTTAAAGCACTCAAATTGGACTAAAGATATCTTAGTTCAATTCCTGGCTGTCACAAACTTCCTCTGTGATCTTGGGTAAGTCACATCATCTTTGTACCTTAGTTCCCCACCTATAAAATAGGAACAATAATATTCTTCTCTGCCATGAGGGTGTGGTGAGGCTAAATTAATTTACATGTGTGAGTCACTCTGTTGCTACACTGGAGAGGTCATGTAGGTAGATAATTACTTTTTGTGACCACGTTTTACTCACTGGACAACTGAGAAGCGTATCACAAGTGGAAGCATCTTACCTTGCTGCTGTGTCGTTTTTTGCTCACTGATGGTGAACCAGGCTGGCCGGGACTGGGAACAGCAGTGGAGGTGGCTGAGGGAGTGCCAGAATGGACATGAGATCCCTTCTCCACTGCTGAGGAAGCAACCAAAGGGGACTGCTGTAGGGAAACCTTTTGGAGCTCTGCAGCCAGCTGCTTAGGATCGACCCCTGGGGACTTCGCCTTGTCTACTGGATTGAGGTAAAAGAGCTTTATGTTGATAATTGCTAAACCATTCAGTCCTCTGGCTATTCCAGCAGTGGGTCAACACACTAAATAAATAAACAACATTGTCAGATTGCCTGCTTTTATTTCCACTAATTGAAGATCTGACTCCACATTTCAGTGCAAAAAGAACTTGAAAACAACAGGTCCCCTTCTCCACCCACTCAACACCAAGTCATCAAACCCCAGCTATCACATAAACCCTTTAGGAGAAATCTTCTTTAGCCAGCAACGGAAGTTTGCTTTTGTTACAGTAAGATTAGAGATGATCTAATCTCGGCTGATAATTAGCCAGAGCCTCAGCTGCTGATTTACACCAGCTGAAGACTTGGCCCCATGTCTGTAGCTTCTAGAACTCTTCCAGGTTTGTTAAGAACCCATACTTTGGTATGACAACAGTTCATCCAAAATCTTTTGTTTAAATAACTGAGTAATAAAGTCAAATCACTGCTGAGCAAATTCATGCAAAAAGAAAAGGACTAAGAAAGGATATGAGCACGAAAGAGACTCCGAAGTCTGGAATGGAAGACTTCATAAGCTAATCAGAGCAGAGAATATTTATTTTTAAGCAATTTAGGAAATAAAGTCACATACCAGACATTTCATGAGTTTCTGCTATGTGCTTAAAATGCAAACAAAACTTTGTCTACCATTCATAATTTTCAGCTGTGGTGCTTATGGCCATCCAGTCCATACATTTGAAAGCAATCTGCTTTCACCTACCAGCCTTTACTGGGTCATGCAGTTCCAAATGCTGGGGATTCTCAGAATCTGAGAGCATGTTGAGGTCCCTAAAGAAAGCAATGAGAAGCCTGAGACAAAAGAAACTCTTTCCTTATACCCTCGTTATTTTATTAAGTCGATAAATGAGACGTGATTAATGACAGAAAGCAGCTCCCAAGCATGGCCCTTCTTAGCTGATACAAATTTGCAATGCTGTTAAAGTCAAATGTGCTGAGAAAAATGATTCTTTTAAGGTGAAATCTTTAATGGATTGAATGTAAGATTATATTGAAATACATACATGTCTTATGATGTTTAGATGTGTTACAGCTTCCATCCTAATATAACATGTTTCAACAGAAGTCATGGGAAGACTAAATTCTTATCTCCTTACACTGGCCTACCCCACTGAATTCAATGGGATTGTACCTGTGTAATGAGAGGAGAATTTGTCCTAGAAAGGGAGACATCATTCTGGATAAAAACATAATTAGCTAAAATCTCTTTTAACTCATCCCTTCGTTGTATTTTTAATGATTTATTATGGAACAAATAAACCTCCAAAAGTCACCCTGAACCCTTTTTCTAGTTAATTATAAATGTACAAATCCTCCAGGCTAGCAAAGGTTCCACCTTAACAACTGTAAATCAAAAAAAGCCATGAAAGCCAAAAAAAATGGAAACAGAAAGATGGGGAAAAACTCACAGTCTTACACATATTTCTGCTTCCCCACTTTGTTGACTAATGATACTCTGGACTTCTTCATAAGTTCTTGCAGTCAAGGGGATGCCATTCCATTCCAACACCTGCATTCCTAGGACAGCAAAATAGCAAACAGTGAAATACTGTTGCTAAGTGACCCAGCCTTTAACTTAAAGTGCATGATTTTATGTGACATTCAGAAAATCTGTTATACATGGTCTTTGGTACATTCCATTACCAAACAACTTTCACTGCACACTGATAAGATTAATGAATGTTATGATGCCATCAGCTTACCTATATGACTCAGTTGGCAGCTGAACACCCTTCTGGCTGTTCATGCACACTGCATAAAATGCTTTGTCTGGGTTGCATGATAGTGAAAGATTTTTAGAACATCAAAATAGAGGCACACTGGTCAATGTATTAAAGAAATCACCATTCTAGGTATCAGACATTTCCTAGCGAATTAACATCTGTGAATTAGGCTAAGCTGACATTCCCAGCTTGCTGGCAAACAACTGCTGAGTGTCTGGCGTAAGAAATGCAACAGCAATGGCCTAACTTTGTGGGAGAGATGTGTAAATGCTGGGCCATTGTTTGTATTCTGTCATTAAAAAATAAAATAAGAGAGGACCATATCAATGAAGTTAGGTCAATTTACACCAAGTGAAGACATTTCAAAATGTCTGAAATCAGCCTTGATAAACTGTCTTGGAAATTTACAAGTTCAGGCACGGATTCTGCTTACCCACCTTTCACCAGGAGGAGGGTGATGATGGTTGTGCATTGGCTGAAGATAAACTCACTATCTGGGGTGGAGGAAATCTGAGTCTGGGGTTGCATAAGGCTGTCCTAAATGTATGCATTATTATATGTGTCTGTTCTAATTTTCCTAAGGTCTGATCCTGCAAAGACTTACTATAGAGTGTAATGCCATGAGCTGGCCCATTCAATTTACAGTAGTAAGCACTGTGCAGGATCAAGGCCCCCCAGTTAATTATTTGGAGACCATAACCTAATCAGATGAGAAATCTTATTTGGTTACAATGAGTTCTTTCAGGTCAGAACGTTTACACTGAACATACCATTGAGTTAAACAGGGGAGCTCAGAGCATACAGCAGTAGCCAGCTCACCAATTAGGGCCAGATTATGAATTCTGCGTTTACACTGATGATCAGTCACTCACATGAGTAACTCCAATTAGGTCAACTTCTCACCAGTGTACGGGTTTCAAAATCCAGCCCTTGAACTATGTAAGGAAAAGGTTCTTAACAGATCAAGTTCCAGAATACTTAATGTCACACGTAAAATCAATAAGTTAAAATCTTAAAACCACAACATTTTCACAGCAAGAAAACCACAATTGTTTGGCTTGTTGCCACTTACACAGATAAAATTGAGTCATCACATGGGTCTTATGGTTATTTTGAGAATCCCGTGCTGTTGTATACAACAAATGGGGAAAAATAATAAAGTAAAACACAGCAACAAACTCATAAACAAAGGAAAAGATTAAGTAAAATATAATGTTAATTGCTTTTGCAGGAGAAGGAATGAATTTATACAGTGATGAAAGAGTGAGAAAAGATATAGGCTATCATACTACATTGTGCGACATTTCCCCAGGATACTGCTAGAATATGAAATACCATATTTCCTCATGCATTTGTCAGCAAGAATTTTTAATGTAATTTAGTGTCACAACAATGAAAATACAAACAATGTGAGGAATGAATATGAAATGATGCTCAGAAGGCAATGAAGCACATTTTGGAATAGATTTACCAAAATAGATTTACCTTTCTTTAAAATTAAACCCCTTTTCATTTACAAATCACTGTTCAAGAGGAAGATCTAGCTTTTGAAGAATTGCAAATAATTGTTTTGCTGTTTAGGATGTAGATTTGTAGAGTCTGATTCTAATCTCACTTACCCTGAAGTATAGCAGGAGCAATTCTGATTGGAGTGATTGTAGCAACTCCTAATTTACTGCAGTGTAAGTGCACAGTAGCAAACACAGTGGTTTACTGGGGTTTCTGGAGAGGTAGGGGCTAGAGTTATTTCCATTTACATGCCAACCTCTGGCTATATGCCATTTTTGAAAGGAAGAACACAGAGGAAAATTAGGTGTCCTGCTGTGATCGTACATTGATTAATTAAATACAGTTAAAAGAGCTAAAACCAGCACTTCCATATAGCAGCAAAGAGATAAAAGGGAAGAGGAAGGTGTGGGATGTTTGGGAATATGGGTGGCATCCTGTTATGATGCATGACATTTACTAACAAATGACATCTGCCTTGCATGCTGGAGAAAATACCATGTATCTGGTTCAGCACCAAGTGCTACTCACCAGAAAATGAGACAGCAAGTTGCTCCAGCTTAGAGGATCAGCAAGAGGATCACCTGCAGCCTACCACGATCATAGATTCATAGATAGTAAGGTCAGAAGGGACCATTCTGATCATCTAGTCCGACCTCCTGCACAACGCAGGCCACAGAATCTCACCCACCCACTCCTACGAAAAACCTCACCTATGTCTGAGCTATTGAAGTCCTCAAATCGTGATTTAAAGACTTCAAGGAGCAGAGAATCCTCCAGCAAGTGACCTGTGCCCCATGCTACAGAGGAAGGCGAAAAACCTCCAGGGACTCTTCTAATCTGCCCGGGAGGAAAATTCCTTTCCGACCCCAAATATGGCGATCAGCTAAACCCTGAGCATATGGGCAAGATTCACCAGCCAGATACTACAGAAAATTCTTTCCTGGGTAACTCAGATCCCATCCATCTAAAATCTCATCTCAGGGGATTAGGCCTATTTACCCTGAATATTTAAAGATCAATTAATTACCAAAATCACATTATCCCATCATACCATCTCCTCCATAAACTTATTGAGTAGAATCTTAAAGCCAGATAGATCTTTTGCCCCCACTGCTTCCCTTGGAAGGCTATTCCAAAACTTGACTCCTCTGATGGTTAGAAATCTTCATCTAATTTCAAGTCTAAACTTCCTGGTGGCCAGTTTATACCCATTTGTTCTTGTGTCCACATTGGTGCTGATCTTAAATAATTCCTCTCCCTCTCCTGTATTTATCTCTCTGATATATTTATAGAGAGCAATCAAATCTCCCTTCAACCTTCTTTTAGTTAGGCTAAACAAGCCAAGCTCCTTAAGTCTCCTTTCATAAGACAAGTTTTCCATTCCTCGGATCATCCTAGTAGCCCTTCTCTGTACCTGCTCCAGTTTGAATTCATCCTTTTTAAACATGGGAGACCAGAACTACACACAGTATTCCAGGTGAGGTCTCATCAGTGCCTTGTATAACGGTACTAAAACCTCCTTATCCCTACTGGAAATACCTCTCCTGATGCATCCCAAAACTGCATTAGTTTTTTTCACAGCCATATCACATTGGCAGCTCATAATCATCCTATGATCAACCAATACTCCAAGGTCCTTCTCCTCTTCTGTTACTTCTAATTGATGCGTCCCCAGTTTATAACTAAAATTCTTGTTATTAATCCCTAAATGCATAACCTTATCCTTCTCACTATTAAATTTCATCCTATTACTATTACTCCAGTTTACAATACCCCGATCCTTCTCTGAATTGGCAATATCTCCCAGCTTTGTATCATCTGCAAACTTTATTAGCACACTCCCACTTTTTGTGCCGAGGTCAGTAATAAAAAGATTAAATAAGATTGGTCCCAAAACCGATCCCTGAGGAACTCCACTGGTAACCTCCCTCCAGCCTGACAGTTCGCCTTTCAGTAGGACCCATTGTAGTCTCCCCTTTAACCAATTCCTTATCCAACTTTTGATGTTCATATTGATCCCCATCTTTTCCAATTTAACTAATAATTCCCCATGTGGCATGGTATCAAACGCCTTACTGAAATCTAGGTAAATTAGATCCACTGCATTTCCTTTGTCTAAAAAATCTGTTACTTTCTCAAAGAAGGAAATCAGGTTGGTTTGGCATGATCTACCTTTTGTAAAACCATGTTGTATTTTGTCCCATTTACCATTGACTTCAATGTCCTTAACTAATTTCTCCTTCAAAATTTTTTCCAGGACCTTGCATACTACAGATGTCAAACTAACTGGCCTGTAGTTACCCGGATCACTTTTTTTTCCTTTCTTAAAAATAGGAACTATATTAGCAATTCTCCATTCATTCGGTACAACTCCTGAGTTTACAGATTCATTAAAAATTCTTGCTAATGGGCTTGCAATTTCAGGTGCCAATTCCTTTAATATTCTTGGATGAAGATTATCTGGGCCCCCCGATTTAGTCCCATTAAGCTGTTTGAGTTTCACTTCTACCTCAGATATGGTAATATCTACCTCCATATCCTCATTCCCATTTGTCATGCTACCATTATCCCTAAGATCCTCTTTAGCCTTATTAAAGACTGAGGCAAAGTATTTGTTTAGCTATTGGGCCATGCCTAGATTATCTTTAACCTCCACTCCATCCTCAGTGTTTAGCAGCCCCACGTCTTCTTTCTTAGTTTTCTTCTTATTTATATGGCTATAGAACCTTTTACTGTTGGTTTTAATTCCCTTTGCAAGCTCCAACTCTACTTGACTTTTAGCCTGTCTCACTTTATCCCTACATGTTCTGACCTCAATAAGGTAGCTTTCCTTGCTGATCCCTCCCATCTTCTACTCCCTGTATGCTTTCTGCTTCTTCTTAATCACCTCTCTAAGATGCTTGCTCATCCAGCTTGGTCTACAACTCCTGCCTATGAATTTTTTCCCCTTTCTTAGGATACAGGCTTCTAATAGCTTCTGCAGCTTTGATTTAAAGTAATCTCAGGCCTCCTCTACCTTTAGATCCATAAGTTCTTCAGTCCATTCCACTTCCCTAACTAATTTCCTTAATTTTTGAAAGTCAGCCCTTTTGAAATCAAAATCCCTAGTTGCAGATTTATTTTTGTTAATCCTTCGGTTCAGTTTGAACTGAATTAGCTCATGATCTCTTAAACCAAGATTATCGCCTATAACCATTTCTTCTATGAGGTACTCACCAAAAACCAAATCTAAAATGGCATCCCCTCTCGTCGGTTCAGCAACTACTTGATGAAGGAATCCATCAGCTATCGCATCTAGGAAAATCTGAGCCCTATTATTATTAGCACTGGTCCTCCAGTCTATATCTGGGAAGTTAAAGTCTCCCATGATCACGCAGTTTCCATTAGTATTTACTTTATTAAAAACATTAAAAAGGGCTCTATCCATATCCAAATTAGATCCCGGCAGTCTATAGCATACCCCAAGCACTATCATAGGAGAGGCTCTACTAGTTATCTTCCCCAATGTAATTTTTGCCCAGACGGACTCTGTCTTATCCATTGCATCGCTTCTTATTTCTTTACATTCTACCTCATCATTGATGTACAATGCTACTCCACCACCTTTACCTTTATTTCTGTCTTTCCTAAACAGCACATACCCTTCAATACCTGTAGTCAAGTCATGACTACTATTCCACCATGTTTCTGTTATCCCTATAATATCTGGTTTCACTTCCTGCACCAGTAGCTCTAGTTCCTCCATTTTGTTACCTAGGCTCCTCACATTGGTGTACAAACATCTTAATTTTTGCTGTTTGGGCTCGCTCACATTTTGTACCCTATTAGGCACAGTCATTCTACAGCTAGTATAACCTATTAGACTGGTATCCACACTGCCCTTGCTCCTTATATACATTCTCCTACGCACGGTTGTATCCTTTCTTACTTCGTCTTCTTCCCTCTCAATGCTAAAATCTGGCGTGGAGATTACCTGGACATCTCCCAACCATCTCCCCCAAATTCCTAGTTTAAAACTCTCTTTATCAGTTGTGCCAGCCTCCATCCTAGAAGTCTATTTCCTTCCCTACTCAGATGAAGTCCATCCTGAGAGAACTGTCCTCTGTCCATGAATGCCTCCCAGTGGCCATACATCCCATAGCCCTCCTTATAGCACCACTGCCTAAGATATCTGTTGACAGTCATAATCTTGTCACACCTTTGTTGCCCTTCTCTAGGAACAGGCAGAATCCCACTGAAGATCACCTGAGCCTCGATTTCCTTAAGCGTCTTCCCCAGCCTAGCATAGTCTCCCTTAATACTTTCCAGAAAGAATCTAGCCGTATCATTTGTTCCCACATGAAGGATAATTAGGGGATTCTTTCCCGCTCCCTTTAGGATCCTTTTCAACCTCAGGTCTACATCCCATATCTTAGCACCCGGAAGACAGCACACCCTTCTGTTCTCTGGATCAGCTCTAGTTACAGGCCTGTCTCTTCTTCTCAATAAAGAATCCCCTATCACATAGACCTGCCTTTTCCTGGTGACGGTGCTATTCTCCAGTCTCTCCCCTGTTCCCTCTGGCTGCAAGTTCTTTCAATTCCTATTTTCCCTTATAATCCTCTTCAACCCATCCTGTATCCTCCTGGGGCTACACCATATTTGGTGTAGTCTCCCTTGACTCTTCCCCTTTTCCTATAGGACTAGCCTCTCTTCTCTTCTTCCTTGCCCTTCCACCTTCAGCAACTACCTGCTGAGCCCCTTCTTCATTTTCCAACTCTGCAAATCTGTTCCTAAGCTCTATTTCTCCTTCACTAGCCCGTCTTTTCCTCTGCCTGGTTCTTTTAGTCACATGCTTCCACTGACCACTTTCCTCATCCAGTCTCCCCTCAAAATTCCCCAGGCCTGCTTCCATCTGTAAGTCTGAGCGTTTCCCTTCAGATACCTCATGTCTTTGCTCCATCATCTGCTCAAACCCCTTCCTAACCTCAACCAGACTTTCCACCTGCATCTCCAAACCTTGGATCTTTTCCTCCATCAGCTCTATCAGACGGCATTTCAGGCAGAAAAAACTCTTACCAGGTCCCCCCTCCAGGATCACGTACATACCACAGCTTCCACATCCAGTCATCCTCATTGTGTCTTCCACTACATGAGTCACTCCCACAGCTGCCTCCATATCTGTCATAGCCTTCCCACCTAAATCCTGTTAATCTTCTCCTCCAACAGAACTCCCACTCAAATCCCCTGTTTACAGCTCTGTTTGCTAGCTCCTGTGCCACTGTAGCTGTCTGTCCCTTATTATGGCAGATGTATCTTGTGCTGGGCATGTGTTTGTCGGTATATCAGTATCCCAACTGGGCCACCTACTGCCTTTAGATGGGGCAAACCTGGTCTAATTTTAGTCAATGAGAATTTTGCCATTGATTAAAAGGGGACCAAGATATGGCACAATGACTTAGAAGAATGTTTTTAGCTAGGAAAATGTTTATCTGACCAGTTTCTACTCTCTTAATTATTTTCTAACTATTGTCCTTTTCCCTTGAGAAACTGGTACTATCCAATATCCTTCGAGCTAATGCAGCCTCCTAAATGCAAAAAAAAAAAAAAAAGAGAGAGATTGATGAGGATTAAATGACTCCTCAGCCATAGTTGGTATCCAGCCACAGTTTCTGCCCAAGTCAACTTTGTTTCCCAAAACCCCTAAAAAGTGTGAACATCAAACATGATTCAAAGGCTCCGGATACAAGAAAATACATCATGCAGTAGCTTGTATTGCCAGTGTCCTCCAAACTATGGCCTCGAACCAAATCCTGCTGAAATCTTTGAGGGTCTTCAGATCAAGACATACATCTATTTTCTTCATAACCATAGGCTTCTCTCTTCAAGGCTATGACTCCAATACTAAATTCATGCCAACAAAGATCTGGCTTTGACCACTTATTTTTAAAAAAATAACAAACCTCAGCAGACCACCTTTGATCTAGATCTAAGCTAAACAACCTCTGCTCCCTTTATCTGAGAGACGGGCTCCATCTTACGAAGAGAGGGAAGAACATCTTTGCCAGCAGGCTGGCTAACCTAGTGAGGAGGGCTTTAAACTAGGTTCACCGGGGGAAGGAGACCAAAGCCCTGAGGTAAGTGGGAAAGCGGGATACCGGGAGGAAGCACAGGCAGGAATGTCTGTGAGGGGAGGGCTCCTGCCTCATACTGGGAATGAGGGGCGATCAACAGGTTATCTCAAGTGCTTATATACAAATGCACAAAGCCTTGGAAACAAGCAGGGAGAACTGGAGGTCCTGGTGATGTCAAGGAATTATGACGTGATTGGAATAACAGAGACTTGGTGGGATAACTCACATGACTGGAGTACAGTCATGGATGGTTATAAACTGTTCAGGAAGGACAGGCAGGGCAGAAAAGGTGGGGGAGTAGCACTGTATGTAAGGGAGCAGTATGACTGCTCAGAGCTCCGGTACGAAACTGTGGAAAAACCTGAGTGTCTCTGGATTAAGTTTAGAAGTGTGTGCAACAAGAGTGATGTCATGGTGGGAGTCTGCTATAGACCACCGGACCAGGGGGATGAGGTGGATGAGGCTTTCTTCCGGCAACTCACGGAAGCTACTAGATCGCATGCCCTGATTCTCATGGGTGACTTTAATTTTCCTGATATCTGCTGGGAGAGCAATACAGCGGTGCATAGACAATCCAGGAAGTTTTTGGAAAGCGTAGGGGACAATTTCCTGGTGCAAATGCTAGGGGAGCCAACTAGGGGGAGCGCTTTTCTTGACCTGCTGCTCACAAACCGGGTAGAATTAGTGGGGGAAGCAAAAGTGGATGGGAATCTGGGAGGCAGTGACCATGAGTTGGTTGAGTTCAGGATCCTGACGCAGGGAAGAAAGGTAAGCAGCAGGATACGGACCCTGGACTTCAGGAAAGCAGACTTTGACTCCCTCAGGGAACAGATGGCCAGGATCCCCTGGGGGACTAACATGAAAGGGAAGGGAGTCCAGGAGAGCTGGCTGTATTTCAAGGAATCCCTGTTGAGGTTACAGGGACAAACCATCCCGATGAGTCGAAAGAATAGTAAATATGGCAGGCGACCAGCTTGGCTTAATGGTGAAATCCTAGCGGATCTTAAACATAAAAAAGAAGCTTACAAGAAGTGGAAGGTTGGACATATGACCAGGGAAGAGTATAAAAATATTGCTCGGGCATGTAGGAAAGATATCAGGAGGGCCAAATCGCACCTGGAGCTGCAGCTAGCAAGAGATGTCAAGAGTAACAAGAAGGGTTTCTTCAGGTATGTTGGCAACAAGAAGAAAGCCAAGGAAAGTGTGGGCCCCTTACTGAATGAGGGAGGCAAGCTAGTGACAGAGGATGTGGAAAAAGCTAATGTACTCAATGCTTTTTTGCCTCTGTTTTCACTAACAAGGTCAGCTCCCAGACTGCTGTGCTGGGCATCACAAAACGGGGAAGAGATGGCCAGCCCTCTGTAGAGATAGAGGTGGTTAGGGACTATTTAGAAAAGCTGGACGTGCACAAGTCCATGGGGCCGGACGAATTGCATCCGAGAGTGCTGAGGGAATTGGCGGCTGTGATTGCAGAGCCCTTGGCCATTATCTTTGAAAACTCGTGGCGAACGGGGAAGTCCCGGATGACTGGAAAAAGGCTAATGTAGTGTCCATCTTTCAAAAGGGAAGAAGGAGGATCCTGGGAACTACAGGCCGGTCAGCCTCACCTCAGTCCCTGGAAAAATCATGGAGCAGGTCCTCAAAGAATCAATCCTGAAGCACTTAGAGGAGAGGAAAGTGATCAGGAACAGTCAGCATGGATTCACCAAGGGAAGGTCATGCCTGACTAATCTAATCGCCTTTTATGATGAGATTACTGGTTCTGTGGATGAAGGGAAAGCAGTGGATGTATTGTTTCTTGACTTTAGCAAAGCTTTTGACACGGTCTCCCACAGCATTCTTGTCAGCAAGTTAAGGAAGTATGGGCTGGATGAATGCACTATAAGGTGGGTAGAAAGCTGGCTAGATTGTCGGGCTCAACGGGTAGTGATCAATGGCTCCATGTCTAGTTGGCAGCCGGTGTCAAGTGGAGTGCCCCAGGGGTCGGTCCTGGGGCCCGTTTTGTTCAATATCTTCATAAATGATCTGGAGGATGGTGTGGATTGCACTCTCAGCAAATTTGCGGATGATACTAAACTGGGAGGAGTGGTAGATACGCTGGAGGGGAGGGATAGGATACAGAAGGACCTAGACAAATTGGAAGATTGGGCCAAAAGAAATCTAATGAGGTTCAATAAGGATAAGTGCAGGGTCCTGCACTTAGGATGGAAGAATCCAATGCACCGCTACAGACTAGGGACCGAATGGCTCGGCAGCAGTTCTGCAGAAAAGGACCTAGGGGTGACAGTGGACGAGAAGCTGGATATGAGTCAGCAGTGTGCCCTTGTTGCCAAGAAGGTCAATGGCATTTTGGGATGTATAAGTAGGGGCATAGCGAGCAGATCGAGGGACGTGATCGTTCCCCTCTATTTGACACTGGTGAGGCCTCATCTGGAGTACTGTGTCCAGTTTTGGGCCCCACACTACAAGAAGGATGTGGATAAATTGGAAAGAGTACAGCGAAGGGCAACAAAAATGATTAGGGGTCTAGAGCACATGACTTATGAGGAGAGGCTGAGGGAGCTGGGATTGTTTAGTCTGCAGAAGAGAAGAATGAGGGGGGATTTGATAGCTGCTTTCAACTACCTGAAAGGGGGTTTCAAAGAGGATGGCTCTAGACTGTTCTCAATGGTAGCAGATGACAGAACGAGGAGTAATGGTCTCAAGTTGCAATGGGGGAGGTTTAGATTGGATATTAGGAAAAACTTTTTCACTAAGAGGGTGGTGAAACACTGGAATGCGTTACCTAGGGAGGTGGTAGAATCTCCTTCCTTAGAGGTTTTTAAGGTCAGGCTTGACAAAGCCCTGGCTAGGATGATTTAACTGGGACTTGGTCCTGCTTTGAGCAGGGGGTTGGACTAGATGACCTTCTGGGGTCCCTTCCAACCCTGATATTCTATGATTCTATGATTCTATGATCTACAAAGGTGTTTGAAACATTAACTGCTGCCAGATATATCTTTTTTTTTATTTAAATGAGGTTTTGATATCAAATGTCTAATCTGCTTCAGGTACAATCATTATACAACAAACTTAATTATATTTTAAAATGCACAGAGAGTAGATGTGAAAATATCATTTAATTCTGTGCATTTGAAACCCTCAGAAGCAAACTCAGCAAGGACTTTCCTCTCAGCAGTTCATATTTTCAGTACTATGTGAGCACAAAGTGCATCCTTTTCTTCCATTCAAAGGACAGCAGAAGAGTTCAAATCTTTGGGCCCCAGAGTGAACGTTAGGAAGCCAACCTTCTCTACAGTGTGTCTCAGATGAGCACTGGGATATATATAGCTAGCTCTTATATAGCACTTTTCATCCATAGATCCCAAAGCACTTTTCAAAGGACATCAGCTCTATCATCCCCATTACATAGATGGGAAAACTAAGGCACAGAAAGGTGAAGTGACTTGCCCAAGTTCACCCAGCAATCCAGCAACAGAGATTTCATAGATTCATAAATTCTAAGATCGGAAGGGACCATTATGATAATCTAATCTGACCTCCTGTATAAAACACAAGACATACAGCATCCCCAAAATAATTCCTAGAGCAGATGTTTAGAAAAACATCCAATCTTAATTTTAAAATAGTCAGGGGCGGAGAATCCACCACAACCCTTGATAAATTGTTCCAATGGTTAATTGCTCTCACTGTTAAAAATGTACATCTTATTTCCAGTCTGAATTTGTCCAGCTCAACTTCAAGCCATATTACATGTTTCTGTGCTAGACTGAAGTGTCCATTATTAAATATTTGTTTCCCACATAGGTACTTATAAACGGTCATCAAGTCATCCCTTAACCTTCTCTTTGTTAAGATAAATAAATTGAGCTCCATGAGTCTATCACAGGATAGATGTGATAGATGCCTATACAGGAAGGTATATTTTCTAATCCTTTAATCATTCCCGCGGCTCTTCTCTGAACCCTCTCCAATTTATCAACATCCTTCTTGAATTGTGGGTACCAGAACTGGTCACAGTATTCCAGCAGGTTCCATAAGTCAAAAAAATACAGAGGTGAAATAACCTCTCTACTTTTAAGCAAGATTCCCCTGTTTATGCACCCCAGGATCACATTAGCTCTTTTGGCCAGAGAGTCACATTCGGAGCTCATGTTTCGCTGATTATTCACCACAACCCCCAAGTCTTTTTCAGAGCCACTGCTTCCAAGGATAGAGTCCCTATCCTGTAAGTATGGTCTACATTCTTTGTTCCCAGAAGTATGCATTTACTTTTAGACATATTAAATGCATATTGTTTGCTTGTGCCCAGTTTACCAATCAATCCAGATTGCTCTGAATCGGTGACCTTTCCTCTTCATTATTTACCACTCCTCCAATTTTTGTATCCTCTGCAAACCTTTATCAGTGAAGAGCTAATGTTTTTCTACATTGATAAAAATGTTAAATAGCATGGGGTCAAAAACAGAACTCTGTGGTACGCCAATAAAAATGGACTTGCCCAATGATGATTCCCTATTTACAGTTACACTTTGAGACCTATTAGTTATCCAGTTGTTAATCCATTTAATGTGTGCTATATTAATTTAATTTTGTTCTAGTTTTTTAAACAAAATGTTGTGCAGTACCAACTCAAATACCTTACAAAAGTCTAAGTATAATGGTCCCAGTGGGTCTCTCCATTAGGCTGTGCTACCTCCATACACCTTACCTCCATCACTGAATTGTGACTTTGCCACAAACCCTAAGCAAAGTGCAATGTGTAGTGGTGCAGCCCAAGGAGCAGACAAGGAACCAGATTGTAATACTCAGTGCCATAATGTGTGTCCTGATTTCCTAATCCTTCGGGGGGAGGTAATCTGTGCCAGCCTGATATCTCGTGAAGATATCCCTGGCATGCTGACTCAGCTGTGCTGGCCAGCACATTGGCCTAACTCACCTCTGCCACCATACACCTCTGGTATGCTGAGGCATAAGGAACCCCTATGGAACTACACTCCACATCACACCGGGGTGCATATCCCCTACACCTCTGCCATCACCCCTTGAGATTTACTATAAAGACTGAGCAGCTTTAAGTCATGGCCAGAGATTCAGGATCGCTCTACTGATGGAGGTTGAACTGACAAATACCCTGGTCATCCAGGCCATAGCTCCTTCCCTGCTAGCATCACTCACTTTTTGACTGGTGTTGGTGGATCCTCCACTGGTGAGGAGATTACACTTTCTTTTCCATCACCACAACTTCCCCATCTAGCAAAGGTTCCACTACAGTGCCTGTGCAGACACTAGACTGAATCCTAGCTCCAAATATGGGGCGATGGTGTAACCAATCCTGCTTGGGTTTTCAGCAGAAGTGGAACATGGGATCTTTAGCATTAGAACATGATCTGCTACTTCTTGCGCAAAAGGACTAAGCCCCCTAATCATCAGCTACTGAAAACTCATAAGCCTTGTACGCAGACCAGACATCAGGAGCCATGTTGTAACAGCACGGAGTACACTGGCACTGCCAGCCTATTCAATCATGTGCCATCTCCTACAAGCCAATATGTTCTCTGCTTTAACGCTGCTAAAAAGATCAAAGCGTGACTCACTAATGCGTATATGTGGACAGACACTAATCGGAAATGGTTCCATTTGTTATATGTTTCTTTTGAATTAATCCACAAAAATGTTGTAAAACTATGTGTACTGTAAAATATGAAATTTCCTATTCTGGATGGTGTTGATATTTTATAGCTCTACCGTAGCTCTAGCTCTCGAGAGCCTGGAGCAAGGCTACCATAAAAGTGTCTGAATAGTATTGCAATATTCTTCAAGAGCTTGGAGGTGCAGTTCTTTGAATCATTTAAATTGGTCTATTTTGACACAAATAGGTACTTGTGACTGATTCATTTGAACTCATGTGTGTGTATGCCCTCAACTTGCTTTCTAGTGCTTCTAGAAGTAAGAGGAGAAATATCTGCACTGATTAAAAAAATTACATCTTCTAGGGGTTGAGTTTTCCAAAGCTATCTAAAATTAGCCAATACTGTTTTTAATGGAACTTGAGTGTCTAAATCCATTAGCGAGCTTTGAAAATATCTGTCTAGCTTTTTGTCCTCCAGTCACCTTAAAAACATAGTGTTAACCGAACATTTGTTGTGTCCTGAATCATGACACACACACAATGGACTAAAATTTAACAGAAAATTTCTAATTAGCCCAACAGGCTTAAAATGGCTAACTATAAATTCAGACTCATATTCTTTGATAAAGGAATCATCTGTAATTGTGGCTATAGCTAACTATGAGTAGACATCTCAATGACACTGAGCCCAACAATGCTTCCTCAGCTCTCGTCCCCTAATGCCCCTACTCTACTTGCACTACATTGATAACATCTTCATCATCTGGACCCATGGAAAAGAAGCCCTTGAGGAATTCCACCATGATTTCAACAATTTCCATCCCACCATCAACCTCAGCCTGGACCAGTCCACACAAGAGATCCACTTCCTGGACACTACGGTGCTAATAAGCGATGGTAACATAAACACTACCCTATACCAGAAACCTACTAACCACTATACTTACCTACATGCCTCACAAAGATAAATCCATTCATGTTTGTGAGGCACTCAGATATTACTTCTGGATAGGTACTGTCCTATTCATAAACAGGCAGGTCAGGTTTGATAAGATATGAAAGAACACCTTCTAATCCAGAGTGCATTAGAACAGCTCCTGCTGTCTTAGTCAGATGCTGGGCTGATGTTAGACTTGCTGGGGCCCAGGGAAGAAACTAAGGAAGGGGCCCCAACCCCACTGAAGCCCAAACTCTACTGCCTGGGGCCAAAGCCCAAGCCCAAGCCCCACTGCCCAGGGCTGAAGCCTGAGTCCCCACCACTGGGGGCTGGAGTTGAAAACCAAGCCCCACCATCTTTAACTTAGCTTCACGGGGCCCCCTGTGGCGTGGGGTGCCAGGCAATTGCCCTGCTTGCTAGCCCCTAATGCTGGCTCTGCTCATATGGAAGTTCCATTTGGGTTCAGAGACAACAGGACCTTAGTTTGAGTCTCTGGGCATCAACTGGAAGATACAACGTGTATAATAGTATCTCTCCATCTTTAATTATTATTCTCATTCTGTGCCCCCTTTATATTGCTTTTGAAGTCATGAGCTTGCTGCATGATTAGATGTGAAAATTGATCGGGAGCTATAATTTGTGTGTCATGAAAGGATTTTATTTTTTCCTGCGTATCAGTCATAAACAAAATTGCATTAACTACAGAAAAAACAAACTGAGAAGACAAGTTTGATGGTGGCTGATCACCCCTTGGATTTAAAACATATACAACACAGTGGGCACTATTATTAAGCCAACCACTGCCACTCTTCACCAATTACGATACTGTGGAATCTCCTACTCAGAGTGAAAGCATTATCATATGTGTCCGAGTAGGAAAATGTTGAGTTTTTGGTGTCCGTCGTGTCATTGAGAGTCAGAAATATTTTTTTTAAAATCAGACTATACAGAGTTATGAATTTCCTTTAAAAATAATGAGCTGTCACTGTTTTGATTAACTGCTTTCATAAGGAAAGAAGAGAAAAGATGGGCTTGAGGCTAAGAGACAAGATTGGTACTTCTAGTCCTGGTCCTGCTATATGCTGCTATTGGCCCTGGACCCAAGCTCCTTCAACCTTCTGGGCCTGGGCCTTATTTCTCTACTGCCCTACACCTTGTGCCATCATTGACACCTGCATGTGTATTAGCATTGTGATCTGGCCTCTTTTGGACAGGTGTCGATCACTACATAAGTCAGTGAATAATCAGGCTCTCTGTGACAGAGGTTGCTGATCAATAAAATGGGGACAGTAATATTTACCTACCTCATGGGGATGCTATAAGGAGTAACCTTTGTAAAAGGTACTTTGAGAAGCTCAGAAAGTGCTATATATAAGTTAAAAGTAATCTTATATTATGGCATGCACTCTGAATGATGAAAAATGGAATTAGCTGCCAAAGTTTGACATTCACCACTAAATTATTTTATGGTCTATTTTCTCTAGTTATTTTTCTTTAATTCTAAAAGTTCCTAATGGTTAAAAATAGGCTGATGAAAGTCAATGTGTTAATGTGCTTCTCTCTACTGCTGGGCATGAATCACACAAAACTCATTATTTGTAGTAGACACCTTCACTTCCTCGCCCATTCATCACTCATGCCCAGGTTGAATGTTTTCCATTATTATAATAATTAATATAACGACAGTGCTCATGGTTGCTAAAAATGGACAATCTGTTCTGCATGGTAGAATGACAGCACTGAATCCAGCCCTGAAACATGACCACTTTGCGCTGCCTCACCAATGTGAAGCAGCTCTAGAGATGGCCTAGTTAGTCAAGGGAGGGTCAACCTAATGTAAGCGGAATCCTCTGATGGTTCAGAATTGTAGGAGCTCCTGCAGCACTGACAGTTACCAGCACAGTGGGCACAGCTGAAGAAAGAGGGTATGGCTGGGACTTCCTTCAGCTCTGGTCACTTGGGGCTTTTGGCAGCTGTTGTGACTCAGACCAGACTTAAGACTATTAGGCTTTTCTAAATTAGGCTAGGGGTGTGGTGTGGCACAAAACTGGCCCAGGATTGGTGGATTGTAAAGGCCAATCTTACCCCCTCCCTCCTGAGCCATGCTGTGGGTTGACTAGTAGGTAGGCTGGGCCTAATCTTCCTTCTGACTATTTTGCAGCATAATAGAAGCAGATTTTAAATTTGGGGGTCATCTGAGTTATCTGGATGGCAATTAAAATTTCTCCTTGTGAAAATGATCGTATCAATATAAGTAGTTTGTATTTCTTTCCTCACCACCCCTCCTCAACAAATAATATACTGGATAAGAAAATACTGCGGAAAGAATGATCATTTATGCCATGTTGACTGTGACACACTGTAATTAACGCCATTCACTGTCTCAGTGCTCCCATTTTGATGTGTTAAAAACAAAAAAAATAGCATACTGTTCACACAAAGAGAAATCTGGAGAGTATTTGCTCGGTTTCTTGGAATGCCGTTTGAAAATTGGATATACATTACAGAAACCTCCGGAGGAATAACCTCCCCGTTGAGTGCTCTAATTTAATTGAAAATCCAAACATTAAAAAATTCGGATGTTCTCATAGACAAAATCCTCATTGGCAACTGGTACATCATCTTTGTGCCAGCAGTAAAAGATTTCTCATTTACTAGTATGTGCATGGTGGACTGGCAGAATCTTCTGAGCTCAAGGTCACCATCTCCAGAGATGTGCAAAAGAAAATCAAGAGTGGCAATTTGCCTTCGTTATACTGTGTCCCCATAATGAGATACAGATACATAATACTCAACTTATCTCTGAGTATATGGCTTCAGGGGCAAATGGTACCGCAAAGATGAATTTGAGTTGGTTATATAAATTTTTATACTCTGTGGCTATCAATATCAATGCTTTCAGAGTTCAAGTTTTATGGCTTAAAGAGAAAGCTATGAACAAAATGTCTCTTTTATGATATACCTACAACTCATGCATTTACTAGTCTGCTACCACTTCTATATAAAAACCATTAGAATTACATACAGTTCATTTGCTGGCAGGCCCAGAGGCCTACTGTTCATACTGACTAGTCTGGTGGTTGAGACACTGAAGGCCTCATTCTCTCTTGTGCCAAGATTTATTCACTGCAGGAGACAGAGGGCTCCAATACAAAGCTCCCTGATTCTCAAGCCACAGCAGCTCTGCACCCTGTTTAAGGCCCCTAACACATTCCAGCTGAAAATTTGTATATATTGCTTCTCATAGATTCATAGATTCCAAGGCCAGAAGGGACCATTGTGATCATCGAGTCTGACCTTGTGTATAATACAAGCCACAGCATTTCCCTACAATTATTCTTAGAGTGTATCTTTTAGAAAAACATCCAACCTTGATTTAAAAATTGCCAAAGAGGAAGAATCCACCACGGTCTCGGTAAATGGTTCCCATGGTTAATTACCCTCACAACTACAAATATACACCCTCTCCAGTCTGAATTTGTCTAGCTTCAGCTTCTAGCCTTTGGATCATGTTATGCCTTTCTGTGCTAGACTGAAGAGCCCAATGTCAAAAATTTGTTCTCAGTGTAGGTACCCATAGACTGTAACCAAGTCACCACTTACCCTTCTCTTTATAAAACTAAACAGTGAGCTGATTCTTCTCTGAATCCCTTCTAATTTATCAACCTCCTTCTTGAATTGTGGGCACTAGAACTGGACACAGCACTCAAGCAGTAGTCACACCAATGCCAAATACAGAGGGAAAATAACCTCACTGCTCCTACTCGAGATTACTCAGTTTATGCATCCACGGATTACACTAGCCCTTCCGTCCACAGCGTCTCCCTGGGAGCTTACCAGCCTTTTACTCAGCAAACTCAGAGGCAACTGTGTTTTCTAGTATTGCTTCTAACAAACATGCAATGACTAACAATTGGTAAGGATACAATTTAGTCACAGAGGTCACTTTACTGTTTACCATGACTTTTCTGGACCTCCATGACTTCTTTGGCTTCAGCAGTTAGTGGCTGTGGCCGGGGCTGGAACTGGGGCTGTATATCCATGCCCTATGGATGGGGCTGTGCTCCCCACCACGGCTGCAGCCGAGGCTGAAGTTGGGGCTGTGCCTCCTCCCCGACTCTGCGGTGGTGCGTCCCTCGTGGCGGTGGGGCTCGGACTGTCAGTCCCCCCCATGGGGCTCCAGCTGTCATTCCTCCCTCCTCTGAGCCTCCCACCCCGGTTATTTTTAGTAAAAGTCACAGACAGGTCACAGGCTTCCATGAATTTTTGTTTATTGCCTGCAACCTGTCCATTACTTTTACTAAAAATAACCATGACAAAATATTTAACCTTAACACTTGGGAATAATGTGACTTGCAGAGAGATGCACACGTTCCCATGGATTTCCAATATTTGAGAATCCAAGAGATGTTGGTAACAGCAGCCTTTTAGAGTTATTTGATTTCAACGAACATTTTCTCACATAGCTCCAATGGGTTCGGCTGTAGAGGTTGAACCTGCTGAGTTTACACAGTGATGATGAACAAAATGTCCTGGATTAGCATGGAGGAGTATGGGGTGGCCAGGGCAGATCAATTTGGTTAACAGCCTCATCTTCCTGATAAAAAATATTGACCTACATCCCAGGTTTGTTGATATTTTGAAGATTTTTCTCACCAAAATTTGAAATTTTGACCCCAGAAAAAAGAGGAGGGGAGTGTATGGGGGTGGGTGGGTAGAGGGGGAACTTGCGTGAAAAAATTACTCACATTTTTCAACCAGCTCTAATGGCTCAAGTTAGAAGAGAGTAAATCCCAAGAGATTTTGCCCCCATGTTAGTGACTATGAATGGGAAAGCAGAAATTTCCTGTAATGGGTAATGCACTAACAACAGCACCTTGTCTACAATGGAAATAGGGGGCTAAGAACACTTCCCTAACTTCAGTGAGGAGAGGTGCATTGGTCAGTGGTTGTAAAGTATCTCATGTGGTGGCTGAGTGTTAGCATTTTAGCCCCAGGGCCCTCTGTGAGTTAGTACACCTACCTGATTTGTATGTGTACTCTACCACTAAAGGCTATAAGTGAGAGAGGCTCAGGCTGTAAGTGCTCTAAGGCCTGGCCTATACTACAGAGTTAGGTCGATGCAAGGTGGCTTACATCAACCTAATTATGTCATTGTCTACATTAGAATGTTGCTTCTGCCAAAATAAATCCCCCACTACACCAACATAATAACTCCACCTCCACTAGAGGCATAGTGCTTATGTCAATATAGGCAGGGCAATGCAGTGTCCATGTAGACCTTGCCATTACTTACATCATCTGTTGGCTGTCAGTCTCGTGCAGGGCTGACAGATGGAGCTTTCCCCCGCATCCCAATATTGATAGCAAAGTGGTCAGCCGGGTGCGGGCTCACAGTTGGGGTCCCCCCTCCACCACTGCACTGACAACTCGGGCTGTCAGCACTGGGATGGGAAGGGCACCCAGCTCTGAGCCCAAGCCCAGCTGACTGATTGGGCTGTCAGTGCTGGCCTGTCTGTCAGCAGTGAGGAGGGAAGGGCAAGCTGTGAGCCCCATGTGGGGTTGACAGCTGAGGCTATCAGCCCCAGGGCTCCTGGGCTTCAGCTGTTGGTGTCCCACAATGCCCCACTTCAATGGGTGGAAATGCTCCTGGTGAGGATGTGCATTGCCAATGGAAGGAGCAAGTGTGGACATGAACCACCACTTTAAGTACTGCGGTGGCTGTACATTGACTTAACTTAAGAGGACTTAATTTTGTAGTGTAGACAAGCCCTAAACCTACAGAGGTGCCTGGTGCTGGCCAAATGTCTTCTGGAGGGATGTGTGGGTCTAAGTTTCTAAGAGCCTAGTGTGGAACTGAGCAGGATCAGTGAGGAAAATGTTAAGAATGCCCCATTCCAGAACCAAACCCTTGTGTGGAGCACAGGAAGTACCTCCATAGTAATTGTACTTAATGAACTAATGCCCAAGTGAATCTGGTAGCTTTCTACTAATGATTAGTTTAATTTGAGGGCTAACAGGTGCTGGGGATCATTAGTTGTCATACAAATTGCAGAGTATATTTCAACATGAGTAAAAACAAAAAAAGGGGACATCAGGTCTGAGTGATAGTTCTGTAATGCATATGGCTAATCGATCTAACCATCAACAGATTTTACCATCTGAAATTTTTCGTGATATTTGGCCCAAGTTTTCTTTTTCAAAATTTCATTCTTTTACTTGGTGTTCTGCTTGCATGTACCACCTTAAAAATGTAACCCCCCCTTCTCTGATATTTACACCTCTCATATATACTTTTGTATACATCACATGCTACTTTAGTCAAAATTTTATCAGACAAGATTTATACGAATCTGATGCTGCAATCCTTGCTCAAGCAAGGAGTACATTTTCTTGAAAACAGTTCAATTTAACACTATGTAGCTATCTGCATGGGTAAGAAATAATCACGTGAGTAAATATTGCAGATTAGGTCCATGGTTAGTTCATTCTGTGACAAAATATACAATCCTAATTTGGATGTGCAATTACTGCAGCTGTATTTACAAATCAGGCACATACAAGTGACTGTAACTATCCAGGGTGTAAAAAGAAAAGGAGTACTTGTGGCACCTTAGAGACTAACAAATTTATTAGAGCATAAGCTTTCGTGAGCTACAGCATCCGATGAAGTGAGCTGTAGCTCACGAAAGCTTATGCTCTAATAAATTTGTTAGTCTCTAAGGTGCCACAAGTACTCCTTTTCTTTTTGCGAATACAGACTAACACAGCTGCTACTCTGAAACCTATCCAGGGTGTGTGCATCTACCTGATTTGCATGTGTACTCTCAGTAACTGCAATTTAAAAATCATGGTCTATTATTATTTATATTATGATCGCACTTAGGCACCTCAGTCAAGAATCAGGGCCCCATTAAGCTAGGCACTGTATAAACAACTAGCTAAGAAGACTAGCCTTGCTTCAGAGAGTTTATGATCTTCATGTCAGACAGAATGTGACAGGTAGACAAAACAGACAAATGGGATGGGGATGGGTGAAAGGTTCAACTACCAAAATGGTAACTTCAGTGTTTTCACCTCTGACTATTCTATGCTGGTCACCCTTTTTTATCTCTTTGTGTCAAATTTCAATTCAAATGTTTGGGTCCCACTATTCCCAAGAGACCAAAGAGTCACCTTTTTGGCATAAGCATGAATGTCCTCAGGGCAGCACCGTAATAATCATTTTAACAGCAAATCACTTGCAGCTGCTGGTACTCGGAGGATAATTTATAAGATAAATGTAATGTTGCTTTGCTTTTTTTAAAATAGAATAAGAAACATTAGACAGTACATTGGAACTGCAGATAATCATGCCAGAATGATCAATCACACTTCATTTATTCTGTTTACTTACTGTCTTTGGCAAGCCATGTTATTTTATTTTTCTTAATGCATAAAGATAAGGGTGAATTCATGTTAGCTTTGGCATGCATATTAATTAGCAGCAACTTCTATTTTTCTTTTCTTCACCAAAATAAATCATCTCTTATCAGCAAGTCCCCATGTTTCTATAGGATGCCTTACAACAACATATTGTATTGACTGTATGTACACCAGGAAGGAGGCAGACATAAAACAAGTGTCTAGTGGCATCTACACACTGTCTATCTGATACTTGTAGCTCTGGAAGAGTAATTCATAACTGCCTAAGCTGTAGAGTAGAAGGTTCCCTAGAAAAAGCTTGCAGTTAAACTGAGAATGAGAAGACCCTACAAGAGTGCCCCAGTTCTTTTGTAAATCATAAAATCATAGAATATTAGGGTAGAAAGAGACCTCAGGAGGTCATCTAGTCCAATCGCCTGCTGATTTGATCCATAAACCTGGAAATCCTGGACACCCCATCATCTCAGGCATTGGCACCCTGACAGCAGGATTGTCTGGCTATGTAGACTCCCTCCTCAGGCCCTTCGTTACCAGCACTCCCAGCTATCTTCGAGACACCACCGATTTCCTGAGGAAACTACAGTCCATTGGTGATCTTCCTAAAAACACCATCCTAGCCACTATGGATGTAGAAGCCCTCTACACCAACATTCCACACAAAGATGGACTACGAGCCGTCAGGAACAGTATCCCCGATACTGTCACGGCTAACCTGGTGGCTGAACTTTGTGACTTTGTCCTGACCCATAACTATTTCACATTTGGTGACAATGTATACCTTCAAATCAGCGGCACTGCGATGGGTACCCGCATGGCCCCACAGTATGCCAACATTTTTATGGCTGACTTAGAACAACGCTTCCTCAGCTCTCGTCCCCTAATGCCCCTACTCTACTTGCGCTACATTGATGACATCTTCATCATCTGGACCCATGGAAAAGAAGCTCTTGAGGAATTCCACCATGATTTCAACAATTTCCATCCCACCATCAACCTCAGCCTGGACCAGTCCACACAAGAGATCCACTTCCTGGACACTACTTTGCTAATAAGCGATGGTCACATAACCACCACCCTATATCGGAAACCTACTGACCGCTATTCCTACCTACATGCCTCTAGCTTTCATCCAGATCATACCACTCGATCCATTGTCTACAGCCAAGCGCTACGATATAACCGCATTTGCTCCAACCCCTCAGACAGAGACAAACACCTACAAGATCTCTATCATGCATTCCTACAACTACAATACCCACCTGCTGAAGTGAAGAAACAGATTGACAGAGCCAGAAGAGTACCCAGAAGTCACCTACTACAGGACAGGCCCAACAAAGAAAACAACAGAACGCTACTAGCCATCACCTTCAGCCCCCAACTAAAACCTCTCCAACGCATCATCAAGGATCTACAACCTATCCTGAAGGACGAGCCATCACTCTCACAGATCTTGGGAGACAGACCAGTCCTTGCTTACAGACAGCCCCCCAATCTGAAGCAAATACTCACCAGCAACCACACACCACACAACAGAACCACTAACCCAGGAACCTATCCTTGCAACAAAGCCCGTTGCCAACTCTGTCCACATATCTATTCAGGGGATACCATCATAGGGCCTAATCACATCAGCCACACTATCAGAGGCTCGTTCACCTGAGCATCTACCAATGTGATATATGCCATCATGTGCCAGCAATGCCCCTCTGCCATGTACATTGGCCAAACTGGACAGTCTCTATGTAAAAGAATGAATGGACATAAATCAGACGTCAAGAATTATAACATTCAAAAACCAGTTGGAGAACACTTCAATCTCTCTGGTCACTCGATCACAGATCTTAGAGTGGCTATACTTCAACAAAAAAGCTTCAAAAACAGACTCCAACGAGAGACTGCTGAATTGGAATTAATTTGCAAACTGGATACAATTAACTTAGGCTTGAATAGAGACTGGGAATGGATGAGTCATTACACAAAGTAAAACTATTTCCCCATGGTATTTCTCCCTCCCACCCCACCCCCCACTGTTCCTCTGATATTCTTGTTAACTGCTGGAATTAGCCTACCTTGCTTGTCACCATGAAAGGTTTTCCTCCTTTCCCCCCCCTGCTGCTGGTGATGGCTTATCTTAAGTGATCACTCTCCTTACAGTGTGTATGATAAACCCATTGTTTCATGTTCTCTGTGTGTGTGTATATAAATCTCTCCTCTGTTTTTTCCACCAAATGCATCCGATGAAGTGAGCTGTAGCTCACGAAAGCTTATGCTCTAATAAATTTGTTAGTCTCTAAGGTGCCACAAGTACTCCTTTTCTTTTTGCATGTGACCTCCATTCTTTCTTAATGATGGAGGGGACTACTTAAGTCAGTAGTAAATCTTCCTGAAATATAACTAACTATTACCCTTTACAATATAATTAAGCATAACCATTTAGAAATGCTTAATTTAAAATGCTTGAAACAAACACAGATAACATGCCATTGGTTTCCTTAAACAAGTACAGTAAAATGCCATTTATCCGATCCTCCATTATCCAGCTCTCTGTATTAACCGAGTAACCAGCGCACACAGATTCAGAAGCAGGAGATCTCTTCTGTCGCCGCTAGGTGGTGCGGCAACCTCGTACTTTCCCATTTTCCAGATTATCTGAATTTTCGATTATGCAATCTGGCCCCAGTCCAATTAGATCAGACAAACAGGGTTCTGCTGTATATACATATTGAATTTAATATGAACTTTTGTCTATTATTTTTCTCCACTAGGTGGCACCAAAATTTTCCACATGTGCTAAAATACAAACAGCTGAGGGAATTTCTACTGTATGCACCGGAGTAAGTGAGCTGTAGTTCATGAAAGCTTATGCTCATGTAAATTTATTAGTCTCTAAGGTGCCACAAGTACTCCTTTTCTTTTTGCGGATTCAGACTAACACAGTGGCTACTCTGAAAGCTGAGGGAATTGTATATCTTGATCTGCTAGTGCTGTAAGGTTCTTTCTTAAAGTATTTCCATTCAGAGATAGCACTTCTAGAAATGGTATTGAATGGCACAGGTCAAGAGACACCATTGCCATACATACATGTAGATATATTTCGGTGCCTGAATATCTATGTTTTTCTGTCTGTTTGTTGTATCCATTGTTTTTTCCATCATATCTGTCCATCTATTATATCTGTTCATTTGTCTGCATTTTTACACAGCACCCATTGCTGTAGTATCTGAGTGTTTCCATGGTTCTTCCTTTAGAGACTTGTCTCCCCCTAAGATTATTATGAAGTATTCTCTTTGCTTTCCTATTCTATTCTATTCTATTCTATTCTATTCTATATAGGCATTTATACCACGTTCATCATCATAGTATCTGAGCAGCTTCTAAGAGTGCATTAAGGAACATAATTACACATCTGTAACGTGTTGTTTGCTCTCTCATCCTCTTCCCAGAGATAAAAGCACGTGGAGTGGAGGATCTTG
Organism: Dermochelys coriacea; assembly: GCF_009764565.3. NCBI lineage: Eukaryota > Metazoa > Chordata > Testudines > Dermochelyidae > Dermochelys > Dermochelys coriacea. The sequence goes on from NC_050068.2 coordinate 333,990,157, forward strand.
TTATAGTAGGGTGGTGGTGGGTTATTTTTGGATTTGTTTATTGTTGTAGTTGTTGTTAAATATACCCGTTGCTGCATGTTTATATTAGAGAAGTGAAGCTCAAAGAAATGTGCCTTGCACTTGGAGCACAAAGTAGTGAGGTTTGTTATAGTCCTTGACCACCGCAGAACAGGTTCTGTCTCCCGAGCTTTACTCTTACTGTTCAGAGTTCAATTATGCCAAAGGACCAAAGTTGTTGACCACAGTCTTCATCCTTGAGCTTTAAGTAGTGTTTGAGGTATCCTGGGCCCAGGCCATGGAGTGCTTTGAAGATAAGGACCAAAATCATAAACTTGATTAGAAATTCAGGGGGAAGCCAGTATAGAGAGCAGAGGACACCTGTGATGTGCTCATGGCAGTCTGTATTGCTGAGGAGACAAGTTGCCCTGTTTTGTACTAGTTGGGAGTTTTCTAGGTGCTGAAGGTTTCATCCCCAGGTTTATCTCATTGCGGTAGAGCAGCTGAGAGATGAAGAAAGTATGAATAACTGAGGTTAGTACTTCATGTACCAGAATGGGATGGAGTCTCCTAGCCAGCTGGAGATAGTAGAAAGCATTATGTACAGCCACTGACAGGAGAACTCAGCATCAGTGAGGAATTCAAGACCACTCCAAGACTACAGACAGAATAGACCAATTGTGACTTCAGTTAAAGGAGACAGCACTGTGGCTGCAAACTCCTCAATGTTCTTCCCTCTGCCCACCAGCATCACCTCTACGTTGCTCTGGTGTAGCTTCAGACAGTTCAGACAGCTGTTCTTAATCCATGAGCTAATCACACCCAAGCTCAGGGCCATCTTGGTGGTAGTGGTGTGGTTGTATGTGGTGAAGGACAGGTAGAGCTGTGTCTCATCTGCATATTGTTGATATTTGAGTTCATGTCATCTGATCAGTTCACCTAGTGTTGCAGGTAGATGTGGAAAAGGATCAGAGAGACAATTGAGCCTTGGGGATCCCCACAAGCAAGGGGTCTAATGGTGGAGGAGTAATCTTAGGTATGATTTTAATATTTGTAATATTACAAAAGAGATGCAGTTTCCGATCACTATGCTTTGGGTGCATCCCTTCAGAAAGGGCTCAAACCATTTTAGTGCTTTACCGTGGACTCCTGTTACTTCTTTCAGGTGAGAGAGCAGTATCTCATGGTCAACAGTGTCAAACGCTAAGGAGAGGTCCAGGAGGATGAGAATGAATGTCTGTCCTCTACCCACTGACAGGTGGAGATCATCCATCAGTGCCACCAAAGCTGTTTTCATTGCATGTCATGGCCTAAATCCAGATTGTGCTGGTTCTAGCATGTTGGCTTCAGCTAGACAAGCTTGTGGTTGACCTTTAGCTAGCTTCTCTATGAGTTTTCTCAGAAATGACAGGTTTGACACCTGGCGAAGTTGACTAGGACTGAAGTATCCAGGGGGGTTTCTTCAGTGTAGATCAGACTGTTGCATATTTGAAGGAAGAAAGGAAGAGTCTCTCTGAATGAGATGTTGGTTATTTTGGTCAGGCGTGGCCCCAGTTGTTCATGATTCTCTTTCACAAGCCAGGAAGGGCACATGTCGATTCACAAGTCTGGGGTCAAAGTGTCCAGAATGTCTTACTAAGTACTGAATTCTGAAAATGCAGGTGGGCTGTTGATTGGTTGGTTGCTGCGTGAGGTGGAGCAGAGTTGATCCATGCTGTTTGAGAAGGTTTCCCAAATGTGCATGATCTTTTCGGTGAAGTAGGATGATAGTTCTTCGCATCACTTGGTGTTCAGCTCAGAGGCAGGTCGTAAGCACTCAGGATTAGAGAAGCAATTTAGCTCCCTGGATAGCTCATTGGGGTGGGATTTGGCATCCCCAATGAAGCTAAGTCTTTTCAGCTATTTCTATTATAATTAGAGGGGTCCCCTGCTTTGTAACTGATCACACAGCCTCCACAGTACCAAAGCCAGAGCCATCACTTCAGTAGAGCTAGCAGGCTGCTTGCAAGAATTGGAGATTAAATGAAAGGGGGAGAAAAAGCCTCTTTTCTTCCTTTTATATTGTCTAAGAACAAAATGGATCCACCTGAACAACTGTCCTATTAGCATCAATCATGAAAGTGCCTCCCTGAGAGGTTTTCTGAGTCCATGGAGCCTTTTCATTCTTGCAATCTGTCTTTTCACAGCCATCCCAGTCTAGCTGCTACTGCCAATCAGTCCCTACAGCCCCAGATTCAGACAATATCACTAGTAAGCATGACATGGACTTTTCCTATAGTTAAACCCAAACCAATAGTTACTTCCACTTAACAATATGATCAGCAAATATATGAAAGATATGAAGCCATTGGACTGACTCATTTCACCCACTCTATGACATGACTAATTTAGCAAGCTAGATGCTGATGTACTGATTAATATCGCCTTCAATGACTCATTTCTTTTCACTGTGTCATTTTAAAGGTTAATTTCATGCCTTTCTGTTCAGCATATTATGTAGTAATGAAGAAATAAACAAACTTGCTACACACTTAGATGATTGGTCAGTGTTGCTAAATAGAACTGTCACTGCACTTGGGATGATAAATACTACAATTCTAATTCTCCAGTGCAAGTAGATTCCAGCACACAGCAGAGACACTCTCTACATGTGGATATTATTGCTTTCCACTACCTTTCCATGGCCAATTTGCTCCCACCACTAGTCTCCCATCAGCCTACCTGCTGTTCCAATTTTTGCCTGCTGTGTTCAATTCCACCAGCCCAAGTTCAGGACAGTGGAGTATGTTCCAGTCACACTCCTTCCTGCCCCTGATATGCCCTAGGAATACCAGGGAGGGCAAGAACAGAGTAAGTAAGATAAATCTGGCACATAAAGCAGCAAGGTCAAGGATCTCACCCTTTGGTTTTTATCATCAAGCTAGTCCTTTATTATGCAGTTATCTCACCCTACACACTACTCTTGCTGACCTTTTAAAGTTAGATAAGACCTTTTTTGTGAGTGAAATGTATAAAAAGCTGCTTTAAGTTTTGGTAAATTATGTATACATAATTTCTTTCATCCATTCTTTCATCCATATAATTTCCTCAATAAAGCATTGTTAGACATGGCCAGCCTTTGGTGAATCTACATTATCTTTAAATAAACTCTGCCGCTTTCAGTTCTCTTGTGTCCTTTTAGTGATGAGAGTTCCCAGAATGTTTCCCATGCAATGGTGATATATTCATATTTACTGACATTTTAGATCAAGATGTTACAGCAATTTGGAAGAGATTCAAGAGATTACAAGCCTCGGGCTATCCATGTACAAAGAGACTATTATTTTCTATGCCTCCTAGAAGACTCGCTACTTTATTTCTTGCTGAACATGCCTTTTTCATGTCCCCTCACACTCCTTTGAAAATAAAAATAACAAATATAATGAGAGAGACAAGGTACATAGGGTAATATCTTTTATTAGACCAACTTATTGGTCCCTAGACCTGAAGAAGAACTCTGTGTAGTTTTAAAATTTGTACCTTCCACCAACAGAAGCTGTTTCAATACAAGATATTACCTCACCTACCTTGTTACAACACTGCAAACAAAAATAAATATAATGCTCATGAAAGCTCCCAGACTGACTGCCCTAGAGAGGAAACTCCTTTGTGAATCCACACATTAGAGTAGTAGTAGTTCTGGAAAATCACCCTACCATCCCCTCTATTGTTCATCCAACTCTGGCAGAATCACTTTAAGGACTACATAAGAACATAAGAATGGCCATACTGGGTCAGACCAAAGATCCATCTAGCCCAGTATCTTGCCTTCTGACAGTGGCCAATGCCAGGTGCCTCAGAGGGAATGAACAGAACATCAAATGATCCAACCTCTGTTGCCCATTCCCAGCTTCTGGAAAACAGAGGCTAGGGACACAGAGGCAGTAAATTCGTGTTATTTCAAGACTCAATACTTAGTCAGATATTGGTATCTCCATTCGTATTGCCAACAAGAATGCTCTCTATTGCAAACTGCAAAGGTGGTTTCCGTAAGATGGATACAAGTCCACCAGGGTGGCTTCTGTGAGATGGATACCAGTCCACCAGGGACTGGACGACAGATAGATAGATGGAATGAGATATATTATTAATTATTAATAAAATAATATGTATTTCAATCAGTGTTTTCTTGTTATTAGATACAAACTATATATTAGATTACTGAATTGCAGATTCACAGCACAATAATATGTGTGTTTGATTAGCAGACTACGTTACCAACAAAAAAAAGGATTTTTTTGGGGGTGTATAAGATTAGAAACTTTTTTTTCTCCACACCTACTCATCTCTTATCTAACTGTTATTTAAACTAGAGTAGTCAGAAATCAAATGTTACACTCATTTTGCATTCTTGGTTCTGTGCTGACATCACTCTCATCCACAGCTGATTCCCACTGATTAAAATATATTATAATCAAATGTGAATAGTCAAACTCCTTACATTTCAAATATCTGCCATATAGCAGCAATTTAAGAATTGATACTAGCGTGAAATACAAAAAATGGTCAATATAGATTAATATGCTGTATTAATCAACATAGAAGATGTGCAATTCAAGTTAGGTAGTCCAAATTGAAAAGATCTAAGGACAAACGTTCAAAATTGGTTTCCTAAAGTTAGACACCTAATTCCATATTTAGAAACTTAAATAAATAGCCAAAAATTTTGAACAAAATGCACATCTAAAAACTCTTGCACCTGACCTAGCACAACAACTGACTATATTGGATGATTTTTTTCCAGATTCTAAGATTGCTCAATCTTTAGTGCAGCCTCACAGATTACAGCAGGTTTGTTCACATTACAATTTCAGTAGCATTTGAATGGCCACATTGCAATTTACCCAGTGCTATATTTGTCACACAACTTTAATTTAAAGAAAACAAACTGAATTAGCATTGCTGCCCTCAGTGTGACTAACGTCTTCCAGTTTAACTGGAAACAACTTTTTAAATTACAGCTTCATAATCAGCATTTGTGGCAATAATAGATGAATATGGTGGATTTACATTAGTATAAGCAAGGGCAGACTTGGCCTTTAGAGAAAAAGAAACCAATACACATGGAGGGGCCCAAACATGAAGAGTGCTGAGAACCCTCAATTGCTACTCACTTCTATTTGCATTGAAAATGCTCAGTGTGGCATTACACCCCATATTCTTCATAGACATTGTGTTATGATTATGCTATAGCTATGATGTATTTTATGCAAGATGGGTATATAGTTGGAATAGATATAGTTGGAAATGTTATGATTTACTGAATATGATTATCCTAGTTGTATGCATGTTTCATTTTTGTATCTAAAGTTAGGAATATTGGCTATGAATTTATTACAAATGTGTTTACACCTGGGGAATGCCCATTAGGCAGAATGTAATCAGTCTAGATGTCTTGCTGGGAAGAGCCATTAGGGAAAACAACAGGTCTTTGAAGATGCTAATCACCCACTGAGAAGTGTTCCTGGGGACACTACAAACAGCCTCTGAGTTATGGCTGCAGGGTCAGGTGCCCAAGTCACCTGATACTGGACTCCATGATAATACTAGTATTTTTCTACTGACCAGGGTAGGAACCACACTAGGAGACAAAGGATTCCCACCATATGCAAAAACTATTTAAGGCAGGGTAGTGACATCATTGTAGTTTGTTCTTCACTAACTCCCCGCCTAAGAAAGAAGGCTGCTGGAAACATCTGAGAAACAAAGAGACTGAGCTGTAGGGGAAGGGCTGAGCCGAGGCTAGAGGGTGTCTGGCCTTGGCTAGTGAAAGGAATATCTGGAGTTTTAAGCGCAAGCAAGTCCCTGAAATCTGCCTAAAACATCATGTAGGGTGAGAATTTGCTACTTATAACCAATTTCTTTAGTATACAAATCTTAGATTGTGTTTTGTTTTATTTGCTGGGTAATCTGCTTTGATCTGTTTGCTAACCCTTATAATCACTTAAAATTGATCTTTTTTAGTTAATAAACTTGTTTTTGTTTTGTCTAAAACCCAGTGTGTGAAATTCATAACTGGAGGGCAAAAACATGTTGTTTAGCTCTCTCCACATTGCGGGAAGGGGCAAATTTCATGACTTACCCTGTACAATTTTCTGTGCAGCACAAGATGGTATAATTTTGGGTTTACCCTCTAAAGCGGGAGCATGCACTTGAATACTGGCAATTCCTTTGCTGAGCCTTCCCATGAAGAGCTGATCTCAGCATCTGTGTGTAAATCTGCAGATGGATGTGTCCCTACCTGTATGTGTGCTGGTGAAGTGCAGCCTGAAGCCTGAGGGAGGGGTTGGCTGGCTTGCCTCCACAATACCATGTAAAGGGAGCCCAGGCTGGTGGGTCAGGTGAGCTCAGTGGTACTCCAGTCACAAGTGACACCCCGAAGAAGGGGGCAGAATCCATCAAAATCATAGAATCATAGAATATTAGGGTTGAAATAGACCTCAGGAGGTCATCTAGTCCAATTCCCTGCTCAAACCAACACCAACTAAATCATCCCAGTCAGGGCTTTGTAAAGCCAGGCCTTAAAAACCTCTAAGAATGGAGATTCCACCACCTCCCTAGGTATCCCATTCCAGTGCTTCACCACCCTCCTTGTTAAATAGTGTTTCCTAATATCCAACCCACTGCAACTTGAGACCATTGTTCTTGTTCTGTCATCTGCCACCACTGAGAACAGCCGAGCTCCATCCTCTTTGGAACCCCCCTTCAGGTAGCTGAAGGTTGCTATCAAATCCTCCCTCACACTTCTGTTCTGCAGACTATATAATGAGAGTTCCCTCAGTCTCTCTTTGTCAGTCATGTGCCCCAGCCCCCTGATCATTTTCGTTGCCCACTGCTGGACTCTCTTGAATTAGTCCACATCTCTTCTGTAGTGGGGGAACCAAAACTTGGTGCAATACTCCAGGTGCAGCCTCACCAATGTCGAATAGAGGGGAATAATCACTTCCCTTGATCTGCTGGCAATACTCCTACTAATACAGTCCAATATGCCATTGGCCTTCTTGGCAACGAGGGCACACTGCTGACTCCTATCCAGCTTCTCGTCCACTGTAATCCCCAGGTCCTTTTCTGCTGCTTAGCCAGTTGGTCCCCAGCCTGGAGCAGTGCATGGGATTCTTGGAGCAGTGAGCAGGGTTATTGCACAGCTTGTTGTTCTGAGGTACTGGTGGTGATTTTAAGTGGGTTTTAAGTGTGTTGGCTAGAGAACAGTCAAAGTGATTACCAGTTTGTTATTTTCTGTTTGATTATTTTGGGCAAGGGAAGTAGGGACAAAACCCATCACATTCAGCAACTTCAGGTGTTACGCAGCATATTGCAGGATCAACCCCAAAGAGGTCATAAGTGAAGTGCTTCCTGAGACAACTGTGTTTTAAGAACAGTCTGGGCTTTAGTTACTGCATAGCAAGAGAGACACTATGCAAAGCATAAAGGGATGCACAGAAGAAGGTGGATGGAAGACTGTAAAGATAATCGAGATTCTGTATCCCTGTGGCAGGATCTAATTCCAAAACAGAGATGGAATTAACTCATAATGATCATCTCTGGCCTTTCTCAAAGTTCTCTTTAATGTTGGTTTGGCCTATTATAGAGGTAGGGACCAGAGGCTGAATTCCCATATGGCTCAGAATTTCCGTAAAGTTCAGATGTAGGGTTCCTAGTTCAAGCTGTGATGAGACGTTGGCCACTGACTGGCCTCTAAGGGGTTAATAGAGCCCTTGAGAGGCTGTGCAAGTGGCAACCAACAGAAGAAGGGCTATGAGGGACAGCCAATCAGGACCCGGCAGGCCCATATAAGAAGAGCTGCAGGGCAGAGCCAGGTCAGTTACTCCCTGGAGCTGAAGGAGAAAGGACTGGCTGCCTGCCAGGAAGAACAAAGCTAGCACCCTGGACAGAGCATTGATAATAGCAAGGAGAGCTAGAGAGAGCATCCGGCCAGCTGCTGGGATTTGCAGGTTGAGGCCCTGAAGCAAGGATGAAGAGGGTGCTGGTGCTGTGGAGAAGTGGCTGGGCCATTGGCTGCAGTCGCCACTGGGGAAGTGGTGGGTCAGTTGGACTGCAGCACTTGCCCCTGGAAGTGGGGAGGCACAGATCATGACACGGTCAGAGGGCTGTGTTATGAAAAGAATGCGGTGGTCCTTGGAGTGACGTGGCTCCAGGAGCAGAAGTGACAGCAGAGGCAAGGCACCATCCAGAGAGGGCGTATCAACCTGCGGAGCTAATCCCCAGGACAGCCAGCAGGATGCCCTGTTACAAAGCATATCTCTATACCCAGCAATGTATAGTGGAGTTATCTTTGTAGTAAAATGCTCTGTGTTTTTCAGCTATAGTTGTGCATTTCTTCAACATGTTGTTAACAAACAGGTCTATAGAGACTGTCCTTGTACTGCAGAAGCAGCATTATTTCAGTTTCATGCTTGTACTGCTATCGTTCAGGTTGACAGCTCAGCCAAGGATAAAGATCTTGAGATGATAGCTTTCAGTCTTGCTTTTGTCTGGGCGCATATTAACTGACTGTGTTGCCTTAGAGGCAATTGGTAAGCAGAGCAATGCCATTTAGGAACTAGTCCTTTCCAGGGAAATATATCATGAAAAGCCAGGCATGTTTCTCTGAGCTAACAAACAGGATCATCTACACATTGACCTCCAAATGCCAATTCCCTTTTTGCCCAGCACTCTTGGCTCCTGTAAATCTCAAGCAGATCTTGTTGTCTGGTCAACAGGAATTTGCTTTCCCAACACTTGAAGTGATCTCACAGTTCAGGGTTTTGGCCCTCGCTTGTCTTGGCAGTTGGAAGCCTTGTCCTAAACTATTCCCACTGTATCTGACAGACCAACAGACCAGGATTACCAAATGATTTGGAAATGTATTAACACAAAATATTTTTTCAACACAATGACCTATTATCTTATGGAACCTACTCCCACAAGAAGTCATGGAGGCCAAGAATGTAGCAGGATTCAAAAGGGATTATGCACTAATAACAAGAATAGCAGAGTTATAATAGTAATTATAAATAATTAAATGAGAATTTTGGAAGGGATATAAACCCATAAATTTGGGGGATTAAGCCAACCTCTAAATGAGGGCTGGGCAAACTACGGCCTGCAGGGCACATCTGGCCCTCCAGTTGATTTAATCTGGCCTTCAAGCTCCTGCTGGGTAGCGAGGTCTGGGGCTTTCCCCGCTCCAGCTGGGGAGCGGGGGTCGGGGTCCACTCCATGCATGCGTGCCACAGCTCCCAGAAATAGCGCCCCCCTCCGGTTCCTATGTTTAGGTGGAGCCAGGGGGCTCTGCATGCGCCACCCCTGCAACTCCCATTGGCTGGGCACTGCGGCTAATGGGAGCTGCGGGGGCGGCGCCTGCGGACAGGGCAGCATGCAGAGCTGCCTAGCCATGCCTCCGCGTAGAAGCCGGAGGGGAGACATATTGCTGCTTCCGGGAACTGCTTGAGGTAAGCCGCCTGGAGCCTGCACCCCTGAGCCCCAACCCCCTGCCCCAGCCCTGATCCCCACCCCACCCTCTGAATCCCTCGATCCCAGCCCAGAGCACTCTCCTTCACCCCAAACCCCTCATCCCCAGCCCCACCCCAGAGCCTACACCCCAGCTGGAAACCTCACCCGCCCCCCGCACCTCAACCCCCTACCCCAGCCTGGAGCCCCTCCCAAACCCTGAACTCCTCATTTCTGGCCCTACCCAAGAGCCTGCACCCCCAGCCAGAGCCCTCACCCCCTTCTGTACCCCAACCCCAATTTTGTGAGCATTCATGGCCCACCATACAATTTCCATACCCAGATGTGGCCCTCAGGTCAAAAACTTTGCCCACCCCTGAGCTAAATAAACTCGTCCTATAACTGCCCATTGAAAGGTTTCTTGCAGTTGCTTTGAAGCTTCTTGTACCTTTCACTAGGGTGACCAGATAGCAAGTGTGAAAAATAGGGATGGGGTGGAGGGTAATAGGCACCTGTATAAAAAGCCTTGAATATTGGGTCTGTCCCTATAAAATCAGGACACCTGGTCACCCTACCTATCACTGCCAGAGATGGGATACTATACTAGATGGACGTCTGGTCTGACCTAGTCAGGAAAGGTTATGTTTCAAAATTCATAATCATAATCATTACATTAAAAGGGGAGAGGCAATTTAGGTGTTGGTAAAAAAAATAAAGTATCTGCTCATAAGCAATGGTACTTTTAGAACCGAAGGAATATTTTTCACACTTCTCTTTGATATTTACTGGGACAAGTTCTTCTATCAATTATACCCACATAAATTACACCAGAATTTTCCCCTTGCCTTTATTGTTATTAACATGTTGAAAATAAGAACGGCCATATTGGTCCAGCTTGCCCAGTACAACAGAACCTCAGAATTACGAACACCAGAGTTATGAACTGACCAGTCAACCACACATCTCATTTGGAACTGGAAATATGCAATCAGGCAGCAGCGGAGACACATACACACACACACACACACACACAAAGCAAATACAATACAGTACTGTGTTAAATGTAAACTACTACAAAATTAAAGGGATTTTTTTTTAAATTTGACAAGGTAAAGAAATTGTTTCTGTGCTTGTTTCATTAAGATGGTTAAAAGCAGTATTTTTCTTCTGCACAATAAAATTTCAAAGCTATATTAAGTCAATGTTCAGTTGTAAATTTTTGAAAGAACAACCATGACGTTTTGTTCAGAATTTCGAACATTTCAGAGTTATGAACAAACTCCATTCCTGAGGTGTTCATAACTCTGAGGTTCTACTGTATCCTATTTGCCAACAGTGGCCAGTGCCAAATGTTTCAGAGGGAATGAATGGAACAGGGCAATTATCGAGTGATCCATCCCTTCTCGTCCAGTTCCAGCTTCTGGTATTCAGAGCATGGTGTTGTGTCCCTGACCATCTTGACTAATAGTCCTTGATGGACCTATCCTCTGTGAACTTATCTAATTCTTTTTTGAACCCTGTTATACTTTTGGCCTTCCCAGCAATCCCTGGCAACGAGTTCCAAGCCATTAATGATTTTATATACATCTAACTCCCCTTACTCATCTGTTTTCTAAGCTGTACAGTCCCAGTCTTTGATTTTGATTTTTGCCTCCTTTGATTTTTGGTAAACCGGTAAAAGAAAATATTTCAACTGCTAGGACTTCTTTTTCATAAACATTTTTTTTAAAAAAAACTGGTTTAATAAAAATAATGGTTTCAACCATGGAAGAGGTCTTCTACTATACAAACACTGGAGGGGGGGTTTGTAGCTATACTTTTTATTAGTCAATGACAAATTATTATTAAAAACAAAATTAGGTTAATAAAACAAATTGTCAGAGTAAATATGAGCCAAGTTCTTTATTTACCTTGAGCAAATTAAATACTCCAGATTTGATGTCCTCTGCATTGCGCTTTAGGACTAGAAATGTCTAAATTTTACACCATAGTATGCATTTTGCAAATTGTTTCTCCAGAAAAATAAATACTGCAGGTAGCAAGTTGCCTTTGCCCATCATGAACAAGATTCTAATCTCAGTTAGACTGCTGTAAATCCAGGGTGACTTCATTTACTTTAGTGGAGTTACTCTGTATTTACACTCAAATTGACATCAAAATCTGGCCATTATACAAACAATAGAGTTTTTATAGTAGGTGGAGTACATGTCTTGTAGCAATTTGCTGCATCAATAACTGTCATAGTAGGAGTAAGCGTAGGAAGCCTACATCCTAGTAGCTGATGGTGTGAAACATGTTGGCAAAAAAGAAAACTATAGGAATAACAAAATATTGTCCTCCAAGGGACAGTACAGGGGAAGAGAAGAAGAGGTAAATAAAGAAGAGGCCTATAATAAATATCTCCATAGAAAACAGATGTGCTATTTTACACTGGAACACCATAACTCCAGACTTCTCCGTGAACCTTTCAAGAACTATTAAATAAAGTGGCTACATGCTGTTTGTTGTGTAGAAAACCATAAAATTGTCTACAGTTATAAATCTGAGGGATCCTGTGCCTTTGAGAAGTCTAGAGTAATAACTAAAATGAAATGAACAACTATTCACTATAGGCCACCCTTTCAATGAGCACTTTAATGCATTATCCCCCTCATGTTAAAGTTTAAATGTCTTCTACCATGTATGATATGTTATCTCAGATGAATTATTAATCTCATCCAGAAACTGCCTGGGGTTCCATACATATTACAATTAGTGTGTGATAAAATATAATAATCCAGCTATGAGGCGGCATTTGGCATTCTTATTCTGGCATTTTTTTTAATCCAAAGCAGTTATTTGTTCAGTAAAGGTAAAGATGTTGTGGGCATTCCTTGGAAATAGTAGAAGGCCCACACATTGCTGCTCTTATCTTTAAACCCTAGTTGATCACTTCAATTGTTTTCTATCTTCCTTGTTATGTATCATGATAATTGAAAGGAATGTACTTAATTGTTGTGGCTGTCCATATGTTCATGCAAACTTTCTGGGCAAGAATTTGTGTATGAACAACATTTTTTTCTGAATCATTTCCTGGGATGATCAAATTTTTAATAAACTTTGAAGCAGTAAAATTGCTTCTAACATTTCAAATTATACTAGCCGCCTTATTAGGCTAGAAATTTTAAAGAAAGCATTTGGGTATTAGGAAATGTTGAAGCTAATATTGTATCAGGATTTAATATAGTTGGATGCTAAATTCTGCTCTTGCATACATACATGTGGCTCTCATGGACTATCATGGGATTTACCTAAGAGTCTATGGAGTCAGAATTTGGCATCATAACCATATATCACTCAATGTAGTATAACAGAGAGCTTTTTACTAACACTGCACTATATTGTCTGATTGCAAGCTGACAGATCAGACAGTAAAAGATCACCATACATTACTTTGTGTTAATCGGATCAGAGTGAGTACTGGATTTCTCTTTTTCATATTATTATAAAGTGTTCAGGAAGAGCATCAGTCCAAAGGCTTCTCTGCATGGAGAGTTGGTGCGTGGCAGGTTGGGTTGTAAAATCTACAGCGTTCTTGCCTGCTACACACCAACCGTTTTGTGGACCCTGCGACCGCTCACTAAAAGTGCTGTAGGGCACTTTGATGTACTGCTGTTTCGACAAGCTGTTTCAAGCAGCAGATCAGAGCACACTTTGAAATTTTTAGTGAGCAGCAGTCAGTTAGTGTGAGGCAGGTTAGCAGGCTATAGGTTTACATGCCGCTTTGCTGCACACTAGCTCTCTATGTAGATAAGCGCTAACACAGCTTGTTGTCTCAGTACATCAATTTATAGCTCATTTGAGACCTCTATTTCCCCCCTGCTGGGTATTATATACTTTATTAAACACTCACTATTCATGGTGCTTCATAAGCAAAAGATGGAGCTTCTGCCTGGAAGAGCCAGATCTTGCAACTGATGTGCATGGATGGATACTCCATCCATCCAGAGTCATATTAAAGTCACCTGTGTACATACAAGTGAATGGGCCTCTGTAGAGATATATACATGGAGCCAATTGCAGGACCGGGGCCTAAAGTAAGATATGCCTAGTGATTATTGCAAATTATAGTTTAATAAGTCCCTGAAATGCAATGAAAATAAGAACTGGGCTCAAAGGGAAATGGAAGTTCTCAGCACCTACCAGTATTTGGCCCTTACACTTTTTTATACTCTTCTTGTATTCTCTTCTTTTGATTTAAATATAATTATATTATCCTATACTAGTGGTCTATAGAGTTCCTGTCTCTTACCCTCCACCCACACCTCATGTAGACTTTATAAAGGATATATCACATGCAGAGTTAAAGCATGCATCATATCATGTATCCATTAGAAAGTGTGCACCCCAATATCAATTGTTAATGTATCTTATACTCTAGTCTTTATTTATCTGTCAGGAAAGAATTACATTTTACAATCACACTGTTTTTAGCCTCCCACCGAAAACCAGGCAATGAATACAATTTCAAAAGGGTATCAATGTTAAGCATTGATAATTTGAAGCAGTTTGACAAGTTACCTACCAAGTTTTCACATATCCTCAAAGTAAGCTAATTTGATTTTAGGTGAGTCATGAAACATGGGACTCTTGATGGAATTCTGATCACAACTATAGTTACAGAGCTGCCAGACAGTGCTATAATCATTTAGGACTTGATCCAATAGCCCATGGAAATCAGTGGAAAAACTCTCATCAATTGCAAAGGGTTTTGGTTCAAACCCTTTATGACATGCAACTCAAAACCAGTGACCAATATTCTTCCTAGTTTTCAAGCAAACACATTTGGGCACCATTTTGCAACAAAATATTTTGCTATTAAAGAACTGCAACTGATCCAGAGTGGATGTGGAAAGGCTGACACTGATTATTTGTCCCCCTGTGGAAAGGGGAAGCAGGGTGTGAAATGGGACTCAAAGAATCACAGTTTGGGCTCTGCTCTGCACCTGGGGCAGAGAAGCTATGTGCTGTCCCTAATTCAGGGCAGGTTAAAAGGTGTTAATTTGGACTGAGGCTGCAATCAGCCTGTAGAGGGCAAAATGTTTACACACATGATAATGACTTTTGCTGGTTGGGAATTTTTTGACATACTTTTTTCATCAGAAAATGGTAGTTCATTAAAACCAAATTGTTTTGAGGAGATGAATCATCATGAAAGGAATTTCTATTGAAAGCCAGAAAGAGACAGAGACCCCAAAATAGCCACGTAGGGAAGGCACTGAACTGAGATGGGGTCAACTCTCTGCTTTGAATCTGGGTGTCCCACATCCTTGCTGGGTGTCCCACATCCTTGCTAACCATCAGGCTACAAAATTGGTCTCTTTCTTACAAATATTAAATTATATATTAATTCTCAAAGTGGAACAGCTCAGACTGATTCTATAGCCCGGTGGCTAGGGCTGACTGTATAGCCCGATTGTGAGCAGGGACTTGAACCTGGCCTTCCCCCAGGCCGAATGAGTGTCCTCCCCATCAGACTATTGGGAACTCGGTGGGCTTGCTCATGCTAGAATTTTTTGTGAAAAATTCTAAAGGTCTCATTTTCAGCCTGATGAAGAATGAAAACAATAGTAAAAACCTTGAATTTTGTTCATAGATTCATAGATTCATAGATACTAAGGTCAGAAGGGACCATTCTGATCATCTAGTCCGACCTCCTGCACAGCGCAGGCCACAGAATCTCACCCACCCACTCCTATGAAAAACCTCACCCATGTCTGAGCTATTGAAGTTCTTAAATCATGGTTCAAAGACTTCAAGGAGCAGAGAAGCCTCCCTCAAGTCAACCATGCCCCATGCTACAGAGGAAGGCAAAAAACCTCCAGGGCCTCTCCAATCTGCCATGGAGGAAAATTCCTTCCCGACCCCAAATATGGCAATCAGCTAAACCCTGAGCATATGGGCAAGATTCACCAGCCAGACACCCAGGAAAGAATTTTCTATAGTAACTCAGATCCCATCCATCTAATATCCCATCTCAGGGGATTTGGCCTATTTACCCTGAATATTTAAAGATCAATTACTTACCAAAATCCCATTATCCCATCATACCATCTCCTCCATAAACTTATCGAGTAGAATCTTAAAACCAGATAGATCTTTTGCCCCCACTGCTTCCCTTGGAAGGTTATTCCAAAACTTCACTCCTCTGATGGTTAAAAACCTTCGTCTGATTTCAAGTCTAAACTTCCCGGTAGCCAGTTTATACCCATTTGTTCTTGTGTCCACGTTGGTGCTGAGCTGAAATAATTCCTCTCCCTCTCCTATATTTATCCCTCTGATATATTTATAGAGAGCAATCATATCTCCCCTCAACCTTCTTTTAGTTAGGCTAAACAAGCCAAGCTCCTTAAGTCTCCTTTCATAAGACAAGTTTTCCATTCCTTGGATCATCCTAGTAGCCCTTCTCTGTACCTGCTCCAGTTTGAATTCATCCTTTTTAAACATGGGAGACCAGAACTGCACACAGTATTCTAGGTGAGGTCTCACCAGTGCCTTGAATAACAGTACTAAAACCTCCTTATCCCTACTGGAAATGCCTCTCCTGATGCATCCCAAAACCGCATTAGCTTTTTTCACAGCCATATCACATTGGCAGCTCATAGTCATCCTATGATCAACCAATACTCCAAGGTCCTTCTCCTCTTCCGTTACTTCTAATTGATGCATCCCCAACTTATAACTAAAATTCTTGTTATTAATCCCTAAATGCATAACCTTACACTTCTCACTATTAAATTTCATCCTATTACTATTACTCCAGTTTACAAGGTAATCCAGATCCTCCTGTATAATATCCCGATCCTTCTCCGAATTGGCAATACCTCCCAACTTTGTATCATCTGCAAACTTTATTAGCACACTCATGAAATAGAATTCTTGTTTTCTGGCCAGCCCTAATAATAACCAATTATAAGTGAACTACAAACATATCTAACACATTAGTAATTGACAACATATCTTCTTTAAGTATAGCCAATACACTACACCAGTAGTCAAAATGACCTAACTGTGTAAGGGGATTGTTGCCCCCTTACTAACATTCAGTGGGGGTGTTTTAGTTGCTAGGTCCCAGTACTCAAAGGGGAAAGGGTCGATGGGGAATCAGGACCCTGAGACTTCCAGTCCCTAGGAGCAATGGGGAGAGGCAATGCTCCAGGTCAGCCTGAATGGCCAGGCTAATCAGGGAGTCAGGAGGCCAGGGAGGTCCCGTCCTCCATATGAGCTGGAATTGCCTGGGTCAGACAAAGTGGGGCCGAGCTAAGGAGAAAGCAGGGGCCCGAGCTGAGCTGGGGAGCAGAGCTGTGCCAGATCCAGAGGGACCAGAAAAGCAGCCCAGAGAGAGCAGACTGTGTCCTGGGAGCAGAGCTGCAGCCCCAAAGCCAGAGGCACAGCCCAGAGAGAGCAGACTTGCCCTGGGAACAGAGCTGCAGCAAACAGACCCAGAGGGGCCAGAAAAGCAGCCCAGGGAGCTGGAGGCAGAGCAGCAGCAGCAGGGCAGAGACAGAGTGGTGGAGCTGGGGCTGGAACAGTCCAGAGATGGGTGTGGTGAGCATCTGGGGAGAGCGAGGGGGACCCTGGGCAGCGGGCCCAGCACAGGGAGACACCTCAGCCAAGAGGCTCTGCAGGCTGGGCTTGGATCGTAACCCCGACAGGGTGGGGGCAACACTGGGAAGAAGGGCCCTGCCACCGAGAGCCTGAGAGCATGTGGCCACCACCAGAGCAAGTGTCCAACCCACAGCATCCCCGCAGCACGGCCAGGGCCTGAGAAGAAGGCCTGGGACTTAAAAGGAACAGACTGTGAACTGCCCTGACGTTCCAGAGACGCTGTTTGTGATGTTTCCTGCCACAGAGTGGGGTGATGTGTTTCCTTTAACCTTTCCCATTTTCCTTATTCTTTTTAAAATTAATTGTTGATTAAATAACTTGCATTTGCTTTAACTTGTATGTAATGATCAGTGGGTCAGATAAGTGCCCAGTGCAGAGAAAGTACCCCGGAGTGGGGATACCCTAGCCCCTGTCCTAGGTGACCACAGCAGGGTTGAGGGTCGAGCCCCCCAGGAATCCTGGGCCCAGCCTTGTTCGGGTTACGAGGACTCTGCCAGACAGGAAAGTGGAAGGGGAGACCTCAAGGGCAGGGAGGCCACTGGGTAAAGGAAGTGGGAGCGAGGATTCATATCCTTTCGCTAGCCCACTTCACCGGGGTAGTGCAGAAGCCAGGAAAGTTCCCCACAATAGCGGGACTATTCCCCCGCTTATATAAGCAGAAAGTTTGAAGTGGCAGTATATATCCAGTTTTAAGATACCAGGCCTTAAAGTTAGACACTAATCAGAATGACGAGTCAGGGTAATGTGGTGACTTTTAACTCAAACAGTTCATACATTTTTTCATCTAACTGTGTAGAAATATTCTCTTTTGCCTTCAAATAAACCTGGTGATTTTCATGCCAAAACCAACCTTCCTAGCCAAAATTGCAAGGGTGATAAATGTAGGCCTGATCATAGAACATGCTTGAAGCAATTTAAAGGAAATTCCTAATGCAGTTTTCTGAAAGTATTTATATGACTTTTTCCCTTTAATCTGTCTTTTAAGACATTAATTTTATATATTAATTTACGTAATTTTACATAATTTACATAATTGTATAATATACTGTAACAACTGATAATGGAACTGGAAATATGAAAAAGTAATTTTATAATTACAGTAACATAAATTGAAGAAAAGAGGAATTGTCATGCCAGATCAGACCATTGGTTCATCTAGTTCAGCATCTTCTCTTGGACAGTGGCATGTAGCAGATGTTTCAGAAGAAGGTGCAAGAAACCCTGAAATGGGCAATTATGGAATAACCAGCTCATGGAAAAAAGAAAAGGAGTACTTGTGGCACCTTGTCTCTAAGGTGCCACAAGTACTCCTTTTCTTTTTTGCGAATACAGACTAACACGGCTGCTACTCTGAAACTAGTTCATGGAAGAAGTTTCTTCCTAAGTCCTCTCAGTTAGTGATTGCCTTAACTTGAGCCATTTTAGGAATGTCTTTGTTTTTCTCCACTTCCTATCTCTCTGATCTTGAGATACATAGGAAACATAAAAAGAACAGGAGTACTTGTGGCACCTTAGAGACTAACAAATTTATTAGAGCATAAGCTTTCGTGAGCTACAGCTCACTTCATCGGATGTATAAAATGGAACATATAGTAAGATATACATACAGATAAGTTGGAAGTTACAATACGAACTGTGAGAGTAATTAGTAAAGATGAGCTATTATCAGCAGGAGAAAAAAACTTTTGTAGTGATAATCAAGATGGCCCATTTAGACAGTTGACAAGAAGGTGTGAGGATACTTGAATTAATATGCAAACTAGATACCAATAACTTGGGTTTGAATAGAGACTGGGAATGGCTGGGTCATTACACATATTGAATCTATTTCCTTAAGTTAAGTATCCTCACACCTTCTTGTCAACTGTCTAAATGGGCTAGCTTGATTATCACTACAAAAGTTTTTTTCTCCTGCTGTCATAGGAACCTGTCATTGGAAACATATTTGACCTGGACTCCAAATTAGTCTTTGGGAAAGATGGATCTCAGCAAAATTGTTCTATAAATCACACAAATACACGGCTTGCTGCTTCTCAGGCTATTAATATCAGCAGTTTGTATTATGTTCTATCACAGGGTGTGCTACAGAAAGCAAAACAATGGCACTTCAGTTTCATAGTTAAACTCACTCTGTAGAAGCTTTCGGAAAAAATGACTGTGTCCATAACCCAGAATTTATACAAAAAGATGCTTTTTTGCCCTGCATTTTATAATTAAAAATACACCAAGGTGATTTTAATGTAAATTTTCCTCTTTAAAAAAAATAAATCTTTGTTGTACAGTGACTCTGGAATGATCCTACTCTCTCTCTTTCTTACATGTGCATATCAATATGGAAACTACTATCATCAAGCAACATGAAACAGATAGATACAGTAGGGTAAATTTTCAGTGTGGAGGCACTTGAATAAATAATTGCCATTAAAGTCAATTAAATCTGTGTGACTGAATCCCTGTTCTTCAGGCTTAATTTTGCCAAGTCTTGCCTGAGTTTATCTTGCCTGTATCATGCTGTCACATAGCCCTCAAGGCTAGGATTTTCAAAGGACCTACGGAGTCAGGCACTCAATTCCTTTTGAAATTAAAAGATATTTGGACACCTAATTCCCTTAGGCAGATTTAAAAATCCAAGCCCTAGAGGCTAGTCTACACTGAGGATAATAAACTACTACTGCTACTACTAAAAAGTTGACTACTTTAGATCAAGTAATAGAGGCCTCAGCTTTTGATGCTGTATGTCCAGATTCAATCCCCACTTACAACCCAGTGTAGATAGTTGTTATGCATGACATTGTTCTGACAAAGACTGCAGGCAATTCTCCCTGCTACTTTCCCAACAGGCCCTAGTCATGTGTAACCCAACTGTGTCCACATATCTATTCAGGGGACACCATCATAGAGCCTAATCACATCAGCCACACTATCAGAGGCTCGTTCACCTGCACATCTGTCAATGTGGTATATGCCATCATGTGTCAGCAATGCCCCTCTGCCATATACATTGGCCAAACTGGACAGTCTCTATGTAAAAGAATGAATGGACATAAATCAGACGTCAAGATTTATAACATTCAAAAACCAGTCGGAGAACACTTCAGTCTCACTGGTCACTCGATTACAGACCTAAGAATGGCTATTCTTCAACAAAAAAGCTTCAGAAACAGACTCCAACGAGAGACTGCTGAATTGGAATTAATTTGCAAACTGGATACAATTAACTTAGGCTTGAATAAAGACTGGGAGTAGATGTGTCATTACACAAAGTAAAACTATTTCCCCATGTTTATTCTCCCCTCATTCTCCCCCCCACCCCCCGCTGTTCCTCAGACGTTCTTGTCAACTGCTGGAAATAGCCCACCTTGATTATCACTACAAAAGATTCCCCCCCACACCCCCGCTCTCCAGCTGGTAATAGCTCACCTTACCTGATCACTCTCGTTACAGTGTGTATGGTAACACCCATTGTTTCATGTTCTCTGTGTATATAAATCTCCCCACTGTATTTTCCACTGAATGCATCCGATGAAGTGAGCTATAGCTCACAAAAGCTTATGCTCAAATAAATTTGTTAGTCTCTAAGATGCCACAAGTCCTCCTTTTCTTTCCGCTGGTGAGTATGTTTGACCAATCCAGCAGAAAGGCAGGCTTGGAAACTGTGAGCAAAGAAACTTCCTGCTATTATATTTTTCCTAATGTGTTCAGGGAAACGGGGCTTCACATTCATTTGTGTAACTAAACAGTCTTGCACCAAAGAAATATCTGACATATTAGTTTCTCCTCCTGACTGAAACAACATGGCAAGGCTCCAAAAATTGGCTAAGCGCTAAGGCCAAGGAACAATAGTGATGTGTCTAATAACGAAGTTTAACACTTGCATAGTGCTTTTCTATCCTTGGATCTCAAAATGCTTCATGATAGTGAGTAAGAATTATGAAATATATGCCTCTTTGACAAAGTTCCTGCTCCACCTTGGTGGGTCTTGTGCTTATTGGCGGATTTGATCGCCTAGGAGCTTGGCCGTTTTTCTGAACCCACAGTCCAGGTCGACTCCTCCTGTGTCTGACCAGGAGTTGAGAGGATTTGGGCGGAACCCAGGGCCCTGTGGAATGCAGCTGTCTAGAGTGCCTCCTGGAACAGCTGTGCGACAGCTACAACTCGCATGGCTACTTCCCCATGGCCTCCTCCCAACACCTTCAACAGTCCACATTCTCACTCTCAGTTCCTAGTACCTCACATGCACACCACAAACTGAAGTGTGCTCCTTTTTAAAACCCAGGTGCCCTGATTAGCCTGTCTTAATTGGTTCTAGCAGATTCTTGATTGGCTGTAGGTGTTCTAATCAACCTGTCTGCCTTAATTGTCTCCAGAAGGTTCCTGATTGTTCTGGAACCTTCCCTGTTACCTTACCCAGGGAAAAGGGACCTACTTAGCCTGGGGCTAATATATCTGCCTTCTATTACTCTCTTATAGCCATCTGGCCTGACCCTGTCACAGCCTCATACAGTTTTACTGCAAACTATTTACAACAACATGAAATTTAGCAACAATAAACCTTGCCCCCTCACCCCCACCCTGCAAAGTGTTATATGATCCATCTGGTGATCACCTTAAGCCTTGAAGCATGAGAATCAATAACCTTTGTTATTTTCAGCATCATTATTATAACTGAAAATTCTATTAATATATTTACACTGGTAATTAATCCATTTCTGAAACTTGCTAACAATATAGCCTGTGCCAATAAGATTTTTTTTTGGAGGGCATTACTGATTGTAGAGAAAATTTAAATATAAATAGGCAAATAAGTAAAAATCTGGCCTAAATTGTTCACTTGCTATAAAGAGCCGAAATTTCCCCAAGTACATAAGAACATAAGAGCTGCCATACTGGGTCAGACCATGATCCATTTTGCCCAGTGTCCTGTCTCAGGCAGTGGCCAGTACCAGAGCTTCAGGAAGAGTGTACGGAATGGGGCAATTATGGAATGATCCACTCTTGTCTTGGACCTATCTTCCATGAACTTACCCAATTCTGTTTTGAACCGAGTTATACTTTTGGCCATGGCAATGAGTTCTACAGGTTAGTTGTGCATTGTGAATAATACCATCTCGTGTTTGGATTGTATGAAAGGGTAAATGACACTTCTTTATTAGTTTTTTCCCACAACATTCATAATTTGGCTGACATGGCTTTCCCAATGACAACTCTATGGGAAAAGGGAATTTATCTGTACAAGACTCTTTGAGAGTTACTGATCTCAAGGAAGATATGATCTAAATTATTTTTATATGATGTCTTATAAATATGCTCCAGTTCCATCATAGGCTATTGGGTTATATGCAGGAAGACATGCTGAGTAAAATTCTGTCTTGTGTTATGCAGGAGATCAGATTACATGGTCTTAATGGTCCATTCTCACTCTAAAATCTATGAATCTTTATTATACTGCACTCCTCAGTCCATTTGTCTCTCCCTTCCTCATTCTCACAGCTATAAAACACTTTGGGATCAAATTTGGGAAAAATCCTCAAGGGGGCCAGGAAACACCACTAGCCTCCCCTCAAGGAGTATCATCTGAATTAATTCTTTAGGCTTCACGGGAAAAATAAAAGAAGGTTCAGCTCCTGCCATGAACCAGCAGATCCATCTTCATCAATGCATCCGATGAAATGAGCTGTAGCTCACGGAAGCTTATGCTCAAATAAATTTGTTAGTCTCTAACATGCCACAAGTACTCCTTTTCTTTTCAGCAGATCCATGTTATTCTACATTGCCTCCCAGCTCCTGATTATTCTCCTACAGCTATGGCTGTTTCACAGTGTTGGGGAATTGCAGTTAGGAGTTAATACTGCCCCAGACTGATCACTAATAAATATATTTTAAAAACATAGTTTTCTAATGAAGTGCTCCTTAAAAAGCCCAGATAGATCAGTTTGTCATGTGTTTAAACTACCTCTACATAAACTCTATGCTTTTTTTTGTGAAGCAGGGAAAGAATTGTTAACTATCCTAAACAGAGACCATAAAAAGGATTGTGGGTGCTCATACAGTGTATTGCTTCTCAATGATTTCCACATCAAAGGTGCGCAGTTTGTAAATCAAAAGATTTTTTCTTCTAACTGCTCTCTCTGTAAACTCAGCATGGGATCTGATTAGACCCTTACATACAGCTGTGCTCCCCTCATGCCTTCTGATAGGTTGGACAGGTGTGTTTGATTGGAACTTGTGCAAACAATTCACGCACAAGAAAGAACAGAACCCAGCTCACTCTCAGGTAGCTATGTTGGTTGTGAACTGGTAACAGGTGTGAAGCAGTAAAAATATATTTTTATCTTCTGAAGTCAGCAGATAAGACTCATACACATGCAGAAAAGATGTGCTGAGTAAGGAAGTGCCCTTTTTTGCCAAGTCACTTTTTAGGGCACAACACACTTTCAAAAGTTCACTGAAGCAATTAAAAAAATCAATTATCTTATTTGTCTACTATCAATAGACACACTTACGAAAAGCAGCATGCCACATCTGCCACTAATAATCATTCTTCCTTTGGAAGAGGAACAAGTCAGAGTAATAGTTTGAGAGGAGAATCCAATATGTAAGACAGTAGCACAACTGCCTAAGTGACAATTTACAGCTGACATATGGGAACTACTTTTGGCACTTTTGGATTAAGTTCTTTCCAAAGGGCTTTAGATCAAAGCTTTCATCACAACTATAGAACTATCTGCTAGTTGGCATGAACTTTCTTTAATAAAATCAGTTTCTGCTGGGACCGACAGACCTGTGCCCGAAGCCCAGGGACATTTTGAGAGGCAGCTCCCCCTGTTCACACACCCTGAGAATGAGCACAGACAGCATTATAAATCACTAGGATAATGCTCAGAGACCAGGGTAAAGTTAATTATTTTCTTCCTGTGCAGCCATATATTAAACCGCTCAAACAATGAAATGGGGTAACTGGTTCAGATCAAATAAGAAGCGACTTAAACTTTTGCCTAGGACCTGAATTCAGACTTGTCTTTGAAAGCATGCTTCTCTTTTGTTGCTGTGATATTCATCTTAGAGCTCACTTATACCTCCAGGTTTCTGCCCATCAAAGTGTCATGAGAGACCTGTTTATTCAGGATTCTGACTTGATGGGAACCAGGAAATCTCTTCCCATTTTATTGTGATGTAGCCGCCTGTGTCCCTCATCTGCAGTTTTCTACAACTTTTCAAATATTCTGCACGATCTTCTCTAAAAGCACGTTCCACACCAGTGCTCAGGAAACATTGGACCAGATTAATGAGCTGAGCTCATCACATGATTCAGGGATGGGCGGAGGGCAGGGGTGGGAGAAAAAAAGAGTGTCTTTCTGCTCTGGGATGCCTGACTGCCTGTATCTATACCCCATTTCACCAGGAACACCCCCAACCGTCCCTCTATGGCAAGAGCTGCTATTGGTGAGATGGAAAGCCAGAGTACTGGCTGTACACTACCTGGGAATCCCCTTTAAGTGGGTGTGATCTTTTACACTACTTTATTATAGTACAATGAACCCAAAGCGGCTAGAATTGGGTCCATTTTGCCTTCTGGGGCATAACGGCTCCTAACACTGATACCATTGCCTGCTCTTCTTCCTAAGTCACCGCAGACTCATGGGAGGCCCATAGCTAATGAAGAGTAGATAAAACTGATTCTCACCAATGGTATGCTATAAACCATCAATGCAATTAAGCAGAGATGTGCAAGGCAAGGTACAAACATATTTAGTTTGTTGGAGAATAAAACTCTGTCTTCCTTTCTGGTACTTCCATGGGCTATGTAGGAAGATGTAATTAATTTTACTTCATTGTCCTGAATTTAGTCAGCAACACAGTTGCATTCCACCATTGTTCTAACAGTATGGACTGTAAATAGCCTGTTTCCTGTTACAGCAGACAGTGTGCCATCTTCCTTCTCAGAAATGTTTTATGGAGTAGCATTCTTTTTTTTATACACATCTCATATTCTCTTTGCCAGACTGTCATTGGGCCAAATTCAACTCCAGTGTAAAGGAGGCTAACAATTCCTGGTCTACTGACTATTATTAAATGGTAATAAAGTACAACACTCATGATTTCAATGGAGTTGCACCAAAAACTGAACTGGGCAGCATGACTCTTTGTTATCTCATAGAATATGGTTAATATATTAAAAATGACACAGCTAATTATTAATAAGTTAGTTGGCATCTGTCCATGTTATGCTTACTAATAGGGTGCCATATTTACATGTTCAATGTACAGAGGAAGTTTGGATTTGTTTTTCCTCACATTGTTAATGTTTTTTTTCTTATTACATTTTGTTTTCTTATTTTTCCAGTTAGCGGAAACTATGCTTGAAAGGCTGAAGACATTATATGCTCACACATCCAAAATGTGGTTAAATATGTATACTACATATTTACTATGTTTGTATATGTGCATATATTTATATATAATGTATGAATTGTGTGTGTGTGTATATGTATATAAATCTATTTAGGGTTTTACACTGCTGCCCATCACCACAGAATCTGATCACTTTCCAAGTAAAATAAGTAGCAATAAAAAAGTCCCCAATAGACATCATAGATTATCTGGCACTTCTCCTTTTTCAGGGTCAAAACTCACTTGGAGTAGGTGATTTTCTGTTTGATTTTTATTTTATATTTTATTAATTCCCTTTTTTTAGTTGAAAATGTGGCAAGGAGTTAGAGGTAGTTGTAGAAGTAGGATTTTATATTTGTATTAGAGGTTATAATGATTGACAGTTATAATAATGTAGTATGTATTAAATGTATTAATGTATGATTAATGTAAGACTTGGTGGGATAACTCACATGACTGGAGTACAGTCATGGATGGTTATAAACTGTTCAGGAAGGACAGGCAGGGCAGAAAAGGTGGGGGAGTAGCACTGTATGTAAGGGAGCAGTATGACTGCTCAGAGCTCCGGTACGAAACTGTGGAAAAACCTGAGTGTCTCTGGATTAAGTTTAGAAGTGTGTGCAACAAGAGTGATGTCATGGTGGGAGTCTGCTATAGACCACCGGACAAGGGGGATGAGGTGGATGAGGCTTTCTTCCGGCAACTCACGGAAGCTACTAGATCGCATGCCCTGATTCTCATGGGTGACTTTAATTTTCCTGATATCTGCTGGGAGAGCAATACAGCGGTGCTGTATTGTAAATCCAGGAAGTTTTTGGAAAGCGTAGGGGACAATTTCCTGGTGCAAGTGCTAGGGGAGCCAACTAGGGGGAGCGCTTTTCTTGACCTGCTGCTCACAAACCGGGTAGAATTAGTGGGGGAAGCAAAAGTGGATGGGAATCTGGGAGGCAGTGACCATGAGTTGGTTGAGTTCAGGATCCTGACGCAGGGAAGAAAGGTAAGCAGCAGGATACGGACCCTGGACTTCAGGAAAGCAGACTTTGACTCCCTCAGGGAACAGATGGCCAGGATCCCCTGGGGGACTAACATGAAAGGGAAGGGAGTCCAGGAGAGCTGGCTGTATTTCAAGGAATCCCTGTTGAGGTTACAGGGACAAACCATCCCGATGAGTCGAAAGAATAGTAAATATGGCAGGCGACCAGCTTGGCTTAATGGTGAAATCTTAGCGGATCTTAAACATAAAAAAGAAGCTTACAAGAAGTGGAAGGTTGGACATATGACCAGGGAAGAGTATAAAAATATTGCTCGGGCATGTAGGAAAGATATCAGGAGGGCCAAATCGCACCTGGAGCTGCAGCTAGCAAGAGATGTCAAGAGTAACAAGAAGGGTTTCTTCAGGTATGTTGGCAACAAGAAGAAAGCCAAGGAAAGTGTGGGCCCCTTACTGAATGAGGGAGGCAAGCTAGTGACAGAGGATGTGGAAAAAGCTAATGTACTCAATGCTTTTTTTGCCTCTGTTTTCACTAACAAGGTCAGCTCCCAGACTGCTGTGCTGGGCATCACAAAACGGGGAAGAGATGGCCAGCCCTCTGTAGAGATAGAGGTGGTTAGGGACTATTTAGAAAAGCTGGACGTGCACAAGTCCATGGGGCCGGACGAATTGCATCCGAGAGTGCTGAGGGAATTGGCGGCTGTGATTGCAGAGCCCTTGGCCATTATCTTTGAAAACTCGTGGCGAACGGGGGAAGTCCCGGATGACTGGAAAAAGGCTAATGTAGTGCCCATCTTTAAAAAAGGGAAGAAGGAGGATCCTGGGAACTACAGGCCGGTCAGCCTCACCTCAGTCCCTGGAAAAATCATGGAGCAGGTCCTCAAAGAATCAATCCTGAAGCACTTAGAGGAGAGGAAAGTGATCAGGAACAGTCAGCATGGATTCACCAAGGGAAGGTCATGCCTGACTAATCTAATCGCCTTTTATGATGAGATTACTGGTTCTGTGGATGAAGGGAAAGCAGTGGATGTATTGTTTCTTGACTTTAGCAAAGCTTTTGACACGGTCTCCCACAGCATTCTTGTCAGCAAGTTAAGGAAGTATGGGCTGGATGAATGCACTATAAGGTGGGTAGAAAGCTGGCTAGATTGTCGGGCTCAACGGGTAGTGATCAATGGCTCCATGTCTAGTTGGCAGCCGGTGTCAAGTGGAGTGCCCCAGGGGTCGGTCCTGGGGCCCGTTTTGTTCAATATCTTCATAAATGATCTGGAGGATGGTGTGGATTGCACTCTCAGCAAATTTGCGGATGATACTAAACTGGGAGGAGTGGTAGATACGCTGGAGGGGAGGGATAGGATACAGAAGGACCTAGACAAATTGGAAGATTGGGCCAAAAGAAATCTAATGAGGTTCAATAAGGATAAGTGCAGGGTCCTGCACTTAGGATGGAAGAATCCAATGCACCGCTACAGACTAGGGACCGAATGGCTCGGCAGCAGTTCTGCGGAAAAGGACCTAGGGGTGACAGTGGACGAGAAGCTGGATATGAGTCAGCAGTGTGCCCTTGTTGCCAAGAAGGCCAATGGCATTTTGGGATGTATAAGTAGGGGCATAGCGAGCAGATCGAGGGACGTGATCGTTCCCCTCTATTCGACACTGGTGAGGCCTCATCTGGAGTACTGTGTCCAGTTTTGGGCCCCACACTACAAGAAGGATGTGGATAAATTGGAAAGAGTACAGCGAAGGGCAACAAAAATGATTAGGGGTCTAGAGCACATGACTTACGAGGAGAGGCTGAGGGAGCTGGGATTGTTTAGTCTGCAGAAGAGAAGAATGAGGGGGGATTTGATAGCTGCTTTCAACTACCTGAAAGGGGGTTTCAAAGAGGATGGCTCTAGACTGTTCTCAATGGTAGCAGATGACAGAACGAGGAGTAATGGTCTCAAGTTGCAATGGGGGAGGTTTAGATTGGATATTAGGAAAAACTTTTTCACTAAGAGGGTGGTGAAACACTGGAATGCGTTACCTAGGGAGGTGGTAGAATCTCCTTCCTTAGAGGTTTTTAAGGTCAGGCTTGACAAAGCCCTGGCTAGGATGATTTAACTGGGACTTGGTCCTGCTTTGAGCAGGGGGTTGGACTAGATGACCTTCTGGGGTCCCTTCCAACCCTGATATTCTATGATTCTATGATTCTATGATTTGATTTCATCCTGCCAGCCACCCTTTTTGATTTCAAGACAGGAATAGACCAGAATAATCCTTATGGCTGAATAGAGTCACCTTTTGTTTTAGGATAAGATTTCATTACAGTATTTGCTATAAGGTCTTGCTTCTTGAATGCATGGCAAACTAAGTTCTGTAAGGTTCTTTTGTAATTCCTTTAGTAACCATATAATCCTTTCCATAATGTTATCCTGTCTGAAAGTCTCTGTAAAATTGTATGGTGTGAGTAAAGGATGTGTGTGCCCCTTGCTGGGCCCAGGCAGCATGGACTCATGGAGGAGGAAGCTGCCTCATTTGAACACCAAAAGGGCAAAAGCTTGGCTTTGTGGGTAGATTGGAACAAATAGCCTGGGACTGGAGGCTGGCAATGGGGGGAGGGAAGGGAAACTGGGTTTTGGCGTGGGGGCAGGAGAGTGGAGTTTGGAGCTGGGGGAAAAGACGGGGATGGGGAGGCAGAAGGGAGACTAGAACTGGGTAGGCAAGAAGAGTGGGACTGGGAGGGGGTGCTGGGGAGAACTGTGACTGGTTAGGCAAGGAGACTGAGACTAAAAGCACTGAATGGGAGAAACTGGAAAGGGGAGATTATGCCTTGTTGGGCAAGAGACTGGGTCTGTGATGAGAAGCTTGGGGAAGAAAACTGGGACTGGCTAAGAGGGGAGAATGGACGTGGAAAAGGAGATAATGGTTGGGAAGAGACCAATCTGAGATAGTTTGGAGGCAATGGGGCAGAATGGGACAAGCTTCTGCCCACTAGAGTACAAAGGCCACTCCAAAGCCAAGAATGGAACTCTCAATTCCTAAATCTCACCATCCCTCTGTGCTCAGCAACTATCTGTGAAAACCACTGGCAAAATGTCCCCAGCTCCCTCCAGTGCTGGTCCACATAGAGGATGACTACCTGCTACAGCCATCAGTTACTTAGTTAGCTCAAGTAGTAGAGAGCTGTGCCGTGGATCTAAACGTTGGAACCTGGCTCATGAACCATGTGGGTGTCAATAGAATATTATATGATGGAATTTCTGGGGGTGGGGTTAGTTTGCTTTTTTAAAACCCTAGGAAATTAAACACCGCAGTAAAACTGCATTAAAAGAATGTTATTAAGAGCTCAATAGTAGGAAATGCCAGAATTAAAGTTACTTGTGCAACCTTTTGCTTATGCATTGTGATATAGTCCTTAATTACATGACCATAAATTATTTTTTCCACAGGTTCCCTGCCTCCTTGAGTGCACAGAATGAACCTGCTCTGGCGATGAATCAAGGTTGTGAAGTGAAAGGGGCTGTTGCCCATAGGACTCCTACCTCATCAGATGCGGAAGGGGTGCAGTGAATGAGGCAGGGGTTACAGGATGAAAAAGGATGGTCTTATGGTTAAGGCAGTTGAATGCTGCCCTGGAGAATTGGATTCTATCCCTGGCTCTTCCTCAGACTGTGATGTCTGATGCTGGGCAATTCACTTAAGTAAGGCTATTCAGAGGTAGTAACTGATTGTGTGTTCCTCGTTTTCTAGGTGCCTGACCTGAGACCATGGCGTATGATTTGCAGAAGAGTTGAGCACTCACAGCTGCCACTAAAGTCAATGAGAACTATTCTTTGAAAATATGAAGTGCTATAAAATGCTAAGGACTCTGAAAAATTCCTAAGTGTCTCAAATTGGACACCCAAAATTAGGAAACACTATGGATGTAAATCTGTGTGCCTCAGTTCCCCGTCTGTAAAATGGGGATAATACCACCCTATGAAGAACGGGTATTCTCAATAAATTAATTAATGTTTGTGAAGCACTCAGACACTAGAGTGATAAGCACCACAGAAAAGATCAGGAGAATACTAATAATTCTATCTCCATAGCAGGGTTTGAACAGTTCTCAGTAAACAAAGCCTAAGGTCACACTTTGCAGAATAAGGATAAAACAAAATATTGAATTAATTAACTGAGCACTGTCTATTATGTGCATGGAGTGAAACTGGGGTCCTGTGGAAAAAATATTATGGATCATGTAATTAAAGACTGTATCACAATACATATGCATGAGAGATGCACAGGCAATCTTTGTTGGGCATTTCCTAATTTTTGAATGTTTGACTTTGCAATTTTAAAAATTTTTGTGTGTGTAATATATATATATACATACACATAAATTGTAATTCTTTTTGTCAATCTTGTGACTGATCACTTTTCTCTCTCTCTTTTTATAATTAAAACATTCAATAAGTATTGTATGCACCCCTCAAAACAATAACAGGTGGAAGATCACTCAACTGTCTCTATCAACATGAAAGTGAATTCAGACACGCGTCTATCAAACTGTGACAGTAATTGCACTTGATAGCTCAATGGAATCAGCTTTCCACTTCCAGTTTCTGTGACACCAATGAATGATGAATCAGAGCTATTTTTAAACTCCTGGAGCAATTCAAGATGAGAGAACCCAGAAAGACTGGCGTTTCCTAAACACTACTGCAGATCACCTAATAACATTAACAGATCCAAAAAGAACATACAAGCAAGATGCATTGTAATATACTGACTTGTGCTTATATTCATCACTTTCTTCCACTGGAGGGAATTTCAGACCTGTTCCAGTACTTTCAGTTTCCTGCACCACAAGAGCTTATAGAAATATTGCTCTTTTGTAATGAGTGGAGGCCACGTTCCTGGAAAGGCTGGTGAGTCATGATTTCTGTTCCTGATGACATTTGTATATGCTTAATTGATGACTATGGAGTATGTACAATAATAGGCAGCCACGAATCATTACAGCACCAAAGTGAATCATGATTGCTATACAAATAGATTGCTGATCAAAGAGCATTAACATTTGCAAATAACCATATGCGTAAGATATACATCTTCCTTCTCATATGTGATGAGACAGAGAGCCTGAAAAACATACAAGGCTAAGTTCTACTCGCAGGCACCAGGACCAGTAACTTTGTTGGACTAATTCTAGATCCACACTGTTCTACCAGAAAGCAGACGGTGACCCACAGACCTTACTACAAATCAAATACATTTTAGCAGATTTAGAAGTTCAGAAAACAAAATCAGCATTAGCCACATGTACACCTGATCAAGAAATGCAATCATAGCAGAGCCAAATTGTCTCTGCAGATGAACAATAACCCTTTAAAACAACTAAAAAGTCACTTGGCAGTAATTATAAGATTGAGCAAGATATATTTTCAGCAAGATATGATGAATGGGAAGTGTATCAAGTGGGTGGGCATACCCTACTAGAATGCTAATTTTGATCCTGATAGGGAATAGATTACGCAGTAGCAATGAAACTATATTTCAGTGCTATTCCAAGGGCTACCTTCTGTTCTCAGTAATAGTGACACAACTGCAGTGTAACTCCGTTGATTCTGAGGGAGTTACTTCCGAGTTATGCTGGTATAACTGAGTCCAGAACGGAACTATTAAGGTCAATTTAAAATATGGCTGTTCGGATGATGCAGAGGGAAAGGGAAAAGAGGAGATAAATATTTCATTAGCCTGTTCATCTAACCATGGCAATGACACACAATGGTAATGACAGGAGAATTCAGATGACCAGTCACTTGGTTTGACACTGTCTGCTGGACAGTAAATTCAAACTTCTCCTAACACAGCTGAAAACATCAATGATTGGTATGTCAGGAGCTATTTTAGAACTCTATTCCAAAAGCTGCTCATAGCAAAAGAGCCCAGAAGGCTAGTTTTCTGCTCAGCACAGTGAGTGGATTTTCAGTCATTAAGTGCCTCTCCTGATTCCCAAAACACTCCATATTGTGGGCAATATTGCATTGTTGCTTCCTAATCATCCTCTGGATTTCCATATAACCCCATTTAGTTAAGGAAATAGACACTTGAGTCATATCTATGAAAGACCATTTTTTATGGGTGGAAGGTGTAAATATTTGTGGGGAAACATGAACAAAGGTAGGGCCAGATACTTTAACATATATTCAGACTCAGGACTTGTCTACACAGCTGTACAGTTTGGACTACAGGGGTCGGAATAGCAGCATACACCAAAGTGTTGCACTGTAACTCCCCATGTGGATGCTGTGGACATGAACTAAGAGGTTCCTAGTTCATATTAATGTAATCCTCTTCAACCAGTTGTCTGATCTGTAGACATGTACCTTATTCCATAAGTAAGCCATTGAATGCAATGGAACCACATGCAGAATCAGGCACTAACTTAATATATCAATGGCAGAATCAGGCCCTTAGCAAAAACAAAGAGAACATTTTTTGTCACTGAGCAATTCCCTCATTAATCTTTAAATTTACTTTGAAAATAGAACCTTTTCCTTATTTACGGCCTACAAAGTATTTTTGACAAAGAAAATAACAAGCATTTTAAAACCAAAAGGTACAACAACAAATTTGGGTTAAATTCTATTCTTGTTTATTCCCAGAGCGTATTGAGATGATTCTTTTTGTAAATACAGTCTCTGCTCAGGTTTCAGAGTAGCAGCTGTGTTAGTCTGTATTCGCAAAAAGAAAAGGAGTACTTGTGGCACCTTAGAGACTAACAAATTTATTAGAGCATAAGCTTTCGTGAGCTACAGCTCACTTCATCGGATGCATTTGGTGGAAAAAACAGAGGGGAGATTGATATACACGCACAGAGAACATGAAACTATGGGTTTATCATACACACTGTAAGGAGAGTGATCACTTAAGATAAGCCATCACCAGCAACGGGGGGGGGGGGGGAGGAGGAAAACCTTTCATGGTGACAAGCAAGGTAGGCTATTCCCAGTAGTTAACAAGAATATCAGAGGAACAGTGGGGGGTGGGGTGGGGTGGGGTGGAGAAATACCATGGGGAAATAGTTTTACTTTGTGTAATGACTCATCCATTCCCAGTCTCTATTCAAGCCTAAGTTAATTGTATCCAGTTTGCAAATTAATTCCAATTCAGCAGTCTCTCATTGGAGTCTGTTTTTGAAGTTTTTTTGTTGAAGGATAGCCACTCTTAGGTCTGTAATTGAGTGACCAGAGAGATTGAAGTGTTCTCCGACTGGTTTTTGAATGTTATAATTCTTGACGTCTGATTTTGGTCCATTTATTCTTTTACGTAGAGACTGTCCAGTTTGACCAATGTACATGGCAGAGGGGCATTGCTGGCACATGATGGCATATATCACATTGGTAGATGCGCAGGTGAACGAGCCTCTGATAGTGTGGCTGATGTGATTAGGCCCTATGATGGTGTCCCCTGAATAGATATGTGGACAGAGTTGGCAATGGGCGTTGTTGCAAGGATAGGTTCCTGGGTTGGTGGTTCTGTTGTGTGGTGTGTGGTTGCTGGTGAGTATTTGCTTCAGATTGGGGGGCTGTCTGTAAGCAAGGACTGGCCTGTCTCCCAAGATCAGTGAGAGTGATGGGTCGTCCTTCAGGATAGGTTGTAGATCCTTGATGATGCATTGGAGAGGTTTTAGTTGGGGGCTGAAGGTGATGGCTAGTGGCGTTCTGTTATTTTCTTTGTTGGGCCGGTCCTGTAGTAGGTGACTTCTGGATACTCTTCTGGCTCTGTCGATCTGTTTCTTCTCTTCAGCAGGTGGGTATTGTAGTTGTAGGAATGCATGATAGAGATCTTATAGGTGTTTGTCTCTGTCTGAGGGGTTGGAGCAAATGCGGTTATATCGTAGAGCTTGGCTGTGGACAATGGATCGTGTGGTAGGATCTGGATGAAAGCTAGAGGCATGTAGGTAGGAATAGTGGTCAGTAGGTTTCCAATATAGGGTGGTGTTTATGTAACCATCGCTTATTAGCACCGTAGTGTCCAGGAAGTGGATCTCTTGTGTGGACTGGTCCAAGCTGAGGTTGATGGTGGGACGGAAATTGTTGAAATCCTTGTGGAATTCCTCAAGGGCTTCTTTGCCATGGGTCCAGATGATGAAGATGTCATCAATGTAGCACAAGTAGAGTAGGGGCATTAGGAGACGAGAGCTGAGGAAGCATTGTTCTAAGTCAGCCATAAAAATGTTGGCATACAGTGGGGCCATGCGGGTACTCATCGCAGTGCCGCTGACTTGAAGGTATACATTGTCCCCAAATGTGAAATAGTTATGGGTGAGGACAAAGTCACAAAGTTCAGCCACCAGGTTAGCCATGTTTCAGAGTAGCAGCCGTGTTAGTCTGTATTCGCAAAAAGAAAAGGAGTACTTGTGGCACCTTAGAGACTAACAAATTTATTAGAGCATAAGCTTTCGTGATGAAGTGAGCTGTAGCTCACGAAAGCTTATGCTCTAATAAATTGGTTAGTCTCTAAGGTGCCACAAGTACTCCTTTTCTTTTTGCAGGTTAGCCATGACATTATCGGGGATACTGTTCCTGACGGCTTGTAGCCCATCTTTGTGTGGAATGTTAGTGTAGAGGGCTTCTACATCCATAGTGGCTAGGATGGTGTTTTTAGGAAGATCACCAATGGACTGTAGTTTCCTCAGGAAGTCAGTGGTGTCTCGAAGATAGCTGGGAGTGCTGGTAACGTAGGGCCTGAGGAGGGAGTCTACATAGCCAGACAATCCTGATGTCAGGGTGCCAATGCCTGAGATCATGGGGCATCCAGGATTTCCAGGTTTATGGATCTTGGGTAGCAGATAGAATACCCTAGGTCGGGGTTTTATGAGTGTGTTTGTGCGGATTTGTTCTTGTGCTTTTTCAGGGAGTTTCTTGAGCAAATGCTGTAGTTTCTTTTGGTAACTCTCAGTGGGATCAGAGGGTAATGGCTTGTAGAAAGTGGTGTTGGAGAGCTGCCTAGCAGCCTCTTGTTCGTACTCCGACCTATTCATGATGACGACAGCACCTCCTTTGTCAGCCTATTTGATTATGATGTCAGAGTTGTTTCTGAGGCTGTGGATGGAAACCCAAGAACCTATCCTTGCAACAAAACCCGTGGCCAACTCTGTCCACATATCTATTCAGGGGACACCATCATAGGGCCTAATCACATCAGCCACACTATCAGAGGCTCGTTCACCTGCGCATCTACCAATGTGATATATGCCATCATGTGCCAGCAATGCCCCTCTGCCATGTACATTGGTCAAACTGGACAGTTTCTACGTAAAAGAATGAATGGACACAAATCAGACGTCAAGAATTATAACATTCAAAAACCAGTTGGAGAACACTTCAATCTCTCTGGTCACTCGATTACAGACCTAAGAGTGGCTATCCTTCAACAAAAAAACTTCAAAAACAGACTCTAACGAGAGACTGCTGAATTGGAATTAATTTGCAAACTGGATACAATTAACTTAGGCTTGAATAGAGACTGGGAATGGATGAGTCATTACACAAAGTAAAACTATTTCCCCATGTTATTTCTCCACCCCACCCCACCCCACCCCCCACTGTTCCTCTGATATTCTTGTTAACTGCTGGGAATAGCCTACCTTGCTTGTCACCATGAAAGGTTTTCCTCCTTCCCGCCCCCCCCCGCTGCTGGTGATGGCTCATCTTAAGTGATCACTCTCCTTACAGTGTGTATGATAAACCCATAGTTTCATGTTCTCTGTGTGTGTATATCAATCTGCCCTCTGTTTTTTCCACCAAATGCATCTGATGAAGTGAGCTGTAGCTCACGAAAGCTTATGCTCTAATAAATTTGTTAGTCTCTAAGGTGCGACAAGTACTCCTATTCTCTGCTCAGTTTATCATGTTTGCAAAATGGTTGTGATTTAATCCTGATTCCTGCAAATATATATGTTGTTCATGTATCAAAAAGTTTATGTGAACAAATTTCAATCTATTGGGAAAGGAGGGTGTCGAGAAGGGCTCACTTTGACTATTCAGTCTTCTGTATTTGTGGTCCTTTTTCTGCTCTGGATGACTGATTTTATTTTAAACAGAAGAACAACAAATGATGATGAATTCAGAGAAGGAAACTCTTGTCCAAATATGAACATTGCTTGCAGATGAATTCAGGTACTCATATGAAGAATAGCCATTCCTCAATTGTTTGTAAGAAGAATTGCCCATTTATGGGAATGTTCATAGAGAGTGTAATAAGGAGTAAGAACATTGTCAAAATAAACACAGAATTCAAAGAAATATTTGCAAATACTGTTTTGAACTCCTGAAACTATATCAGTATATTATGTACAAGATATACTGGGAGTGGCAGGGGTGTTTCACAGCTCAATTTTGTCATATACATTCTCCACTGGTGTAGGGGAAGGATCTTTCACCAGGATCTGATTGTTGAACAGTCCAAATGCTGCTTTAAGTCTCATTGGAGACGGGTTTGGGCTTAGAATTGACTCCCTGATGCCTTCCACCCTACCTTTGCACTGAGTGCTGCCCTGGAGAAAGAATGAATGTAACCCACAAATCATGCAATAGAACATTCCTTGGTTGCCAGTTTTTGATGACACCTTTATCTTACCTTCCATCAGCTTCCCTGTCTGCTCTGCACTGCCCCCGGGGAGGATCTTGGCAATGTAGGCTCCAATTTCTTCATTGTTCCCTGGAATTTCTTTCCCACCTACAACTCGGATTCCCAGTCCATTGCCTGCAATCAAAAGAAATAAACAACTGGGTATGGGCAGAGACAGAAATATTGGATATTTGTCTGAAGAGAAGTGAGGACAGAAGAAAAATCACAAGCTACATAAAGGAAAACAAACACCTACAGCAGCTTCTGAACTTGAGCATGGAGATTAATTTTACTATCAAAACCACACTGCCATTGCCAATAGAGAATTCCTCTAGTGGAAAGGGAACATGGGTCTGCTGAATTTACAAAAGGAGAGGCCTCCCAACTCCCTAAGTGTTGGAGATACAGAGAAGGGCATCTCTAGCTCTGTGGAACTGAAAGCCATCTGCATGGATGTCTCCCGTCTCACTGGTGGATATCCTCCCCATAACAGTATGGTTCAGTCATAGATTCATAGATTCATAGATACTAAGGTCAGAAGGGACCATTCTGATCATCTAGTCCGACCTTCTGCACAACGCAGGCCACAGAATCTCACCTACCCACTCCTATGAAAAACCTCACCTATGTCTGAGCTATTGAAGTCCTTAAATCATGGTTTAAAGACTTCAAGGAGCAGAGAAGCCTCCCTCAAGTCAACCATGCCCCATGCTACAGAGGAAGGCAAAAAACCTCCAGGGCCTCTCCAATCTGCCATGGAGGAAAATTCCTTCCTGACCCCAAATATGGCAATCAGCTAAACCCTGAGCATATGGGCAAGATTCACCAGCCAGACACTACAGAAAATTCTTTCCTGGGTAACTCAGATCCCATCCATCTAATATCCCATCTCAGGGGATTAGTCCTATTTACCCTGAATATTTAAAGATCAATTACTTACCAAAATCCCATTATCCCATCATACCATCTCCTCCATAAACTTATCAAGTAGAATCTTAAAACCAGATAGATCTTTTGCCCCCACTGCTTCCCTTGGAAGGCTATTCCAAAACTTCACTCCTCTGATGGTTAAAAACCTTCGTCTGATTTCAAGTCTAAACTTCCTGGTGGCCAGTTTATACCCATTTGTTCTTGTGTCCACATTGGTGCTGAGCTGAAATAATTCCTCTCCCTCTCCTGTATTTATCCCTCTGATATATTTATAGAGAGCAATCATATCTCCCCTCAACCTTCTTTTAGTTAGGCTAAACAAGCAAGCTCCTTAAGTCTCCTTTCATAAGACAAGTTTTCCATTCCTCGGATCATCCTAGTAGCCCTTCTCTGTACCTGTTCCAGTTTGAATTCATCCTTTTTAAACATGGGAGACCAGAACTACACACAGTATTCCAGGTGAGGTCTCACCAGTGCCTTGTATAATGGTACTAAAACCTCCTTTTCCCTACTGGAAATACCTCTCCTGATGCATCACAAAACCGCATTAGCTTTTTTCACAGCCATATCACATTGGCGGCTCATAATCATCCTATGATCAACCAATACTCCAAGGTCCTTCTCCTCTTCTGTTACTTCTAATTGATGTGTCCCCAACTTATAACTAAAATTCTTGTTATTAATCCCTAAATGCATAACCTTACACTTCTCACTATTAAATTTCATCCTATTACTATTACTCCAGTTTACAAGGTCATCCAGATCCTCATGTATAATATCCCGATCCTTCTCTGAATTGGCAATACCTCCCAGCTTTGTATCATCTGCAAACTTTATTAGCACACTCCCACTTTTTGTGCCAAGGTCAGTAATAAAAAGATTAAATAAGATTGGTCCCAAAACCGATCCCTGAGGAACTCCACTGGTAACCTCCCTCCAACCTGACAGTTCGCCTTTCAGTAGGACCCGTTGCAGTCTCCCCTTTAACCAATTCCTTATCCACCTTTTGATGTTCATATTGATCCCCATCTTCTCCAATTTAACTAATAATTCCCAACTTAGGAAAAATGTTAGAGCATTATGGAAAAGCTCCCCAAATTCCCCAGATGTAATTGCTATATCACTGAAGCCACACACCCAACCTCTCCCATAACACTAAAAATATACTCTAAAACCTACTCTGTGTACTTCTAATAACCACAACGTACTGCAAAATTGTTAATTAGGATGGCAGATATAGTACAACAATCCTTAATTTGAGACAGCAAATGCAGGTGTAATCTGGCTGCACTTAGTTTTCTTACATATCTAAAAAAATACATATAATTTAGATGAACACATGATAGCGGAGCTTGCAGGAGTTTGTAAAGAGTGAGTGTGAGAGAACCGTGAACTGCTAATATACTGTCTTTGGAAGGTACTCTTACTTTTCTTACACGTTTGCTTTTACATCAAAGAATATTATCAAAATATAAGAAATCTACAATCATATGGTGTTGACTTTGGTGGTGATGTTAAGTAGAGTTGGGTTGGAAGTGGTGTTCCTGTCAAGTGACAGTTTTTAAGATTTCAAATATTTTTCTAGTCCTGAATCAGGATGAAAGATCAAATTCTCAAAAATGTTGGCTGACTGATTGCCTGAAAGAAAAAATAACCAGATTGGGTCAATCAAAACATTTTGATTATTTCAAAATGTTTCATTTCAATTTTGATGTTTTTAAAAAAAATTAAATTTGTTTGAATTTTGAAACAAAAAGGCATTTCAACCTGGAACATGAAACTTTTTGTTTCCAAAATAGCAAAACCTGATATTTTGACTATTTCTTCTTCTTCTTCTTCTTTTTTTACCAAATCAGGATGTTCTGACCTTTCCCCACAAACAGTTTCAGTTCTGATGAATCTACATTTTCTGACTAAACAAGCATTTGAATCCTTGTTAATTAATTCAGATAAAAATAGATACTGTCAAGTAGATTGATGAATTTCTGCATCTAATGTTAAAATAATACTTGCTCACTTCTTAAAAGTTGTTAAGTTGAACATAGTGGAATAGAATTTGATTATTTTCAGTAAGCAATAAACAAATCACTAAATCATCATTTTCAGAAAGTTGATAATACTCTGTAAAACATTTAGAAAAAATTAAATAATGCATACCTCTCTCTTCCTGCATTCTTTATATTTAAAAATATTTTGAGTATAATAAACATAAAATTTGCCTTTAAAGAAAAAATCATAAATGAGATGTTTCAGACTTTTATCTAGGAGCATAAAGACTATTTTTTCCATCCTTGTTACAACTGCTAAAGTCATTAGCTTTCAATTTATGAATTAATAACTCAGCCTCTACTGGGCGATTAGAGTTATCAGCTATGTAAAACCCATAGCTCAAAATCATTTCCAAGCCATATCCTTTTATATTTATATGTTCCCTGAGACTGCTACTAGTGCTTCAAGCAGTCAGGTTTTGTCATAAAGGCTGCTAAGTATCCAGAGAGATAATTGGAGCTACTGGCTCCAACCCTCTTGGCAGTGGGTCTGTCCTGAAGCACCCATGTTCCTCCCCAGAATCCTACCCATGAGGTATATCCTATAACCAGCTACCTTCAAGGTGTATTCCTGCATAGGCTTTGTCATATCTGGCATGAAGATGCTTTTCCATTTCTTGTTATCTCATTGTTTATTCTGGATTAGTCTCCTGGTCTGATTGCCTTTAGGCCAGGAAAGACATTCCTACTAGGTTTTTCCATCCCAATTTGGCTATCTATTGGTTGGGTCTATGCCTTCCTCTGAGATCCTGTACAACCATGTATTAGCCAGGCAACTTGGGTGTTTCAGTTTTTAGTTGGTTGTACCCAGATAGGTTGCCCTTGCCAATAAACCATGATTCAGCAAAGCAGCTCATTCAAGTGACCTGCACACTCAGTGTGCACATGCAGTATGTGTGCGCGAAGTGGGGTCAGATCTCCTGACATCAGGAGCACATGACCCTTTCATTCGTGCTACTTATGGGGAAAGCATGCCTCTGTATGAGTCCTCAAAACACACAATTGAGCCTTGGACCTTCAAGAGCAGTTGCCAACACCAGTGGGTCAGTGCATGTGGGTCCTGCAATAATGTGGGTTACAAATATACATTGGTCTGGGTTTGGTTTGGCAAGGATCTCCTCCTGAGTTGAGTTGATTTGGTTGAAATGTGGCTCAGCTGTGCCCGCTGCTGAACACTCCTGCAAAGTGCTGAGCATTTTCAGCTTCTGAATATCTTCAGTGGGTGTTGAGAGGGCTCAGAGTATGTCTGGATGAAATACTTGTATCTTTAATAAAAATTGTGGCCAATTTTACCTCACATCATGCGTATGCCTTTATTATTTGGCTTGACATTCAGCTAAAAATCTTTACTGAATACAGTGTTCTATAAATACAAAGTTTTTCTGTTCAGCCGCTAGTCTCTAAGGTGCCACAAGTACTCCTTTTCTTTTTGCGAATACAGACTAACACGGCTGCTACTCTGAAACTTGTTAATTTTTCCTAACACTCTCTGAGAGAAACCAGATTTTTTCTTTCTCTTGTGTGTAGATATAACATTAAATTAAGAATTGGGGGAAAACAGGCTGACTTGGAGGGGACCCTCTGAAATAAATACATAAAGGATCCATGAAAATCAATGTCACAGAAGATCACCTAGACATTCAGTGTAATTACAAGCACAGGGGACTGTAATCAGCTTCTTACCACAAAGCATAACAATTATGGGAGTGGCTATTTCTTTAACTATAAATTTCACATGGATAATCATAATCCTGCAGGGCTGCTAATACTCTAAAGGTGATGATTTGGCATATAGTGAGTTGTCTCATGCTGTGCATAAAACAATGGTTGGGTGTGGCTCTCTGATTGTGCTATTATCGACTCTTGGATTATTGTAAGGTTCTATATTCAGGGGAAATTGTTATTCATTGTAATGTAAATAAACAACTTGGTAATGTCACTATTATTTATTATTTCAATGGGAGTTGGTGGAATTTAGCACCATTCGGGATTAGGTACTATATTATTATTTTCTTTCTTTATATGAATTTATAGTAAAATAAAATGCATCAATCCTGTGCTCCTCTGTGATTTTTACAGAAATTAAAGATTCAATCCTTAAAACAGATGAGTACTTCACATCAGGCAGGTTATGGGAACCATCTATAACTTAATCAAGTGAAAATACACCATCCTTAAAGTCCACAGAAGCAAACAGATGGGCTTTGCAATGTGCCCTGAAGGGTCAACAGAGATGATCCCTTTCAGACAGTAACTGGGAGTAACTTCCAAAGCTGAAGGCCCTTACAGAGAACATCATGCCGGCAGCTCCCTCTCTTAAAACAAAGCTGTGGCAGCATAGCACAGGAGAGAGGTGCTATCTCAAAACAACAGGCCTCAAGCCGTTTAAGCCATCTCAAATAAACAGGCCTCAAGCCATGTTATTTATTGCCCAATGAATTCACCAGGGGTCACTCTATTGATGTCTATCTGCACTGGATCAGGACCATAGAGCTTTCTGCATCAAAATCAACATATTTCACCCAGAAACATGCAGCCAGTGAAGATCCTCAAGTGCTGTTGTAAGGTGCTAGGGGTGGGACACCCACACTTAACCAGGGCTGTGAGGAAACTGAAATTTCCTTCCTGTGGAAAATTTTGGAATTCTGAAAATATTTTCATTCCAAACTGGAAAAAAAATTGGAAATGTGAAATTTTCTGCAGGAAGGAAGTTTTTGAAAAATTCTTGGCTGGCCATGTAGCCAGCCAGTCTAGGTAGTCTGGGAGCTGGGCACCCTGACAGGCAATTTCAAAAACTGATCAAATGGGAATTTTTCTACCAGCTTTACACTTTAAACATGCTGCCCCATACCATATCAGATGCATTTTCTGAACAGATTTAAGGTGGGATTTTCAAGAACACCCACCACTGGCCTAACATTGTCCCCCCAGGAGTCAGTGATAAAATCGCATTGCTGAGCACTGTTGAAAACCTGACCCTGTAAATCCCAAGTAGAGTTAAGTGCAGTGGTCTAGTCTAAAGGTGATAGAGGTTTGGATCATGATAAAGTCCACTACCAAGAGAAACTGTTGTAACCTTAAAAGCTAGATATAGCTAGCAATCGTCATCTTGGTCACAGCTGCTACCCAAGCAGACTCCCAGATTGCACAGTCAAAAGATTTATTATTAACCAGTATGATAGCAAATGGTTGTATATAATAATTGAGTTCAGTGTGAGTAGTGTGGCGAAATCCCCTAGTCAACTTTGAAAATTAGTACCTATACATACAGTGTAGAATTTTACTTTTATATTCTAATTTGCTGGAATCAGAACTATGAGTCATACTACAGAATAAGTAGAAATACACTGATGGCCACCCATATGAATTTACAATTAAATGCCTGTTTCAATCAAAGACATGTTTCTTGCCCCATCCCAAAGTAAGCATCTTACTGAATGCACCACTTTGTTTGAGAAAAGTGGTTTTTATTTTTCATAATTATACTGTGAAAATATTTCTAAAAGAAATATCTGAGAAAAGATCAGCATGTGGGTTAAACTAATTGAACTAACTTGGCAAATTCTAATATGTTGGGTTTAAATCATCATAACAGGAGTTAAATTTTCTTTCTTTGGTTTTTGTGAAAACAGACTTTCAAACCTGTTTTGTGTACGGTACCTATTGAAGATGCTGACCTCATTACTTTTGTCTGCAATGAGATTGCCAAAGTTATCACTCCAAATGTGGGTAGCTTAAAAAATATCATCCATAATATAGTTTCTCAGATCTCTTTTTTCCCCTTGGTCTTTTATTTCTTCTTTTAAATCTTTAAGTCTTAAAATCTTTCAAACCATTTTGATATTCATCTTTCAATTTTTGGTTTTCTGATTTATGAACTCCAAGTTTCTTTTTTCTAAAACAGAGGTCCAGTTAGCCATCAAAAATTGAATCACTGTGTTTTGAATGAGAGAGGGCACCTTGTTTACCTTTGGTTATGGATTTTCAACTGTCAAGTGTGTTTGAGAAAACATCTCTTCAAAGGGAATGTTATACATTTAGATGCAATCCTTTTAAGATACTTGAAAGCTGGAAGCACTCCTAATTAACTGCAACTGTTTTTTACTAATCTCCCAAGGCTGTGAAACTCTCTTGCTATCTAATCTTAACTCAAGCTTTAAGATTTACAACCGTCAGCAAAACATTCACAGAAGGACAGAAATTGATGCTCAACTCTAAAGAAATGTATCACGTGAAAATTAATTTGTAGCATGGTTCAGTACACAGCCAGCTACCAGTTTGGCTTATGAGCAACTACTTATTTCTGAGGAGTACTTGTGGCACCTTAGAGATTAACAAATTTATTTGAGCATAAACTTTCGTGGGCTAAAGCCCACTTCATCAGATGCATGCAGTGGAAAAATGCCTTGCAACAAAGCCAGTTGCCAACTCTGTCCACATATTTATTCAAGGGACACCATCATAGGACCTAATCACATCAGCCACACTATCAGAGGTTTGTTCACCTGCGCATCTACCAATGTGATATATGCCATCTTGTGCCAACAATGCCCCTCTGCCATGTACATTGGCCAAACCAGACAGTCTCTACACAAAAGAATAAATGGACACAAATCAGAAGTCAAGAATTATAACATTCAAAAACCAGTCGGAGAACACTTCAACCTCCCTGGACACTCAGCTACAGACCTAAAAGTGGCAATTCTTCCACAAAAAAACTTCAAAAACAGACTTCAGAAACAACGATTGGAATTAATTTGCAAATTTGACCAGAAGTCAAGAATTATAACATTCAAAAACCAGTCGGAGAACACTTCAACCTTCCTGGACACTCAGCTAC
This sequence comes from Dermochelys coriacea, assembly GCF_009764565.3. Lineage (NCBI taxonomy): Eukaryota > Metazoa > Chordata > Testudines > Dermochelyidae > Dermochelys > Dermochelys coriacea. The sequence goes on from NC_050068.2 coordinate 334,035,092, forward strand.
AGTCCTAAAAGTGGCAATTCTTCAACAAAAAAACTTCAAAAACAGACTTCAAAAACAATTGGAATTAATTTGCAAACTGGACACCATTCAATTAGGTTTGAATAAAGACTGGGAGTGAATGAGTCATTACACAAACTAAAAACTGGTTTCAGAGTAGCAGCCGTGTTAGTCTGTATTCGCAAAAAGAAAAGGAGTACTTGTGGCACCTTAGAGACTAACAAATTTATTAGAGCATAAGCTTTCGTGAGCTACAGCTCACTTCATCGGATGCATTTGGTGGAAAAAACAGAGGAGAGATTTATATACACACACACAGAGAACATGAAACAATGTGGTGTGTGGTTGCTGGTGAGTATTTGCTTCAGATTGGGGGGCTGTCTGTAAGCAAGGACTGGTCTATCTCCCAAGATCTGAGAGAGCGATGGCTCGTCCTTCAGGATAGGTTGTAGATCCTTGATGATGCGTTGGAGAGGTTTTAGTTGGGGGCTGAAGGTGATGGCTAGTGGCGTTCTGTTGTTTTCTTTGTTGGGCCTGTCCTGTAGTAGGTGACTTCTGGGTACCACACACCACACAACAGAACCACTAACCCAGGAACCTATCCTTGCAACAAAGCCCGTTGCCAACTCTGTCCACATATCTATTCAGGGGATACCATCATAGGGCCTAATCACATCAGCCACACTATCAGAGGCTCGTTCACCTGCGCATCTACCAATGTGATATATGCCATCATGTGCCAGCAATGCCCCTCTGCCATGTACATTGGCCAAACTGGACAGTCTCTACGTAAAAGAATGAATGGACACAAATCAGACGTCAAGAATTATAACATTCAAAAACCAGTTGGAGAACACTTCAATCTCTCTGGTCACTCGATCACAGACCTAAGAGTGGCTATACTTCAACAAAAAAGCTTCAAAAACAGACTCCAACGAGAGACTGCTGAATTGGAATTAATTTGCAAACTGGATACAATTAACTTAGGCTTGAATAGAGACTGGGAATGGATGAGTCATTACACAAAGTAAAACTATTTCCCCATGGTATTTCTCCCTCCCACCCCACCCCCCACTGTTCCTCTGATATTCTTGTTAACTGCTGGAATTAGCCTACCTGCTTGTCACCATGGAAGGTTTTCCTCCTTTCCCCCCCTGCTGTGGGTGATGGCTTATCTTAAGTGATCACTCTCCTTACAGTGTGTATGATAAACCCATTGTTTCATGTTCTCTGTGTGTGTGTATATAAATCTCTCCTCTGTTTTTTCCACCAAATGCATCCGATGAAGTGAGCTGTAGCTCACGAAAGCTTATGCTCTAATAAATTTGTTAGTCTCTAAGGTGCCACAAGTACTCCTTTTCTTTTTGCAAACTAAAAACTATTTCCCCATGCTAATTTTCCCCCTACTGTTGCTCACACCTTCTTGTCAACTGTTTGAAATGGGCCATCCTGATTATCATTACAAAAGTTTTTTTTTTCTCCTGCTGATAATAGCCCACCTTAATGACTCATCTCATTAAGAGTTGGTATGGCAACCCCCATTTTTTCATGTTCTCCGTGTATATATATATCTATATCTTCCTACTGTATTTTCCACTGCATGCATCTGATGAAGTGGGCTTTAGCCCACAAACGCTTATGCTCAAAGAAATGTTAGTCTCTAAGGTGCCACAAGAACTCCTCATTCTTTTTGATGATACAGACTAACACGGCTACCACTCTGATACTTATTTCTGAAAACAGATACTCACAAAAGTCTGAGAAAAGATTACAAAAGTCTAATAAACGAAAGGACTTTTATTTTAGCATGAATTCAAAGCTATAGAAAAAATACAAAAAATGTTGGATTGACTCATCAGTGGTTAGGATCAAACTGCACAATTGGTTCTGTAAAGTAACCAGATGCCTACAATTTAGGTATGACACCAAGGAAATCATGTCACTGGTGTCCTGATGAGCACCAGCACCTCAATGTGAAAATAAATTGCCGCTCTCTTTTTTCCTCCTTTACACCACTGGTGAAACAGACTATGGACCAGATCTTCAAATGTATTTAGGCTCCTAATCTCCACTGATTTCAAAGATTTCACTGGAAGTTAGGAACCTAACTACTTTTTTTGAGGATCTGGGCCTATCTGCCAAACGCTGCTCTCAGTTACACTATACTCCTGGAGTAATTCCACTTTCGGTCAATAGATTTACAACAGTGTAAATGAGACCAGAATTTGGCTCACCATTTTAAAGATTGCCTGGTTGGTGATATGTAGCAAATTTCAAGCATTCTTGCCTCAAAGGATGTAGTAATTGATTGTCCACTTCTTTGAAGACTCCACAGAATCTCTGATTTCAATTAGAAGAGTCAACCCTTCTCTTGAAACAGGGTTTGATACACTAGACTGCAGCAGCATTGACAGTCCCAAAGCAAGAACATAAAAAGACTGCAAAATGGTAAAATCAATGGCATTTTCATGCTGCTAATCAATGGCATTTTCCTATTTTCCAGTTCTTGGAGTCTTGTATTACTTTCTAAAACATACACTTTAGTTCAACCACAAATTATTGGGCTAGATGCAGGAATCATTGGGTGACTGTATAAACTATGTTATGTAGGTCAGATTAGATGGTCATAATGGCCCCTTCTGCATTAAAATTTATGAATTTATCCTCATCAAGAGCCAGATTCTGCCACACTCACATACATTGAGAAGACACAATTCAAGGAATTGTTTTCATGTTGGCCCTATGCTCTGAATTGTTCAAGCTCTCTCTTAATTTCTCGTTGACTTCATGGTATGATCAGAACCTTTACACCTTGCCACAGGGTGGCTCGACCTTTAAGAGAGGTCCAGGCCCAGATTTCACCTGTGTCTGGTTTATTCTCAGATCACATGACTGTAGGCTACAGCAAGGCCAGCTGGGGAGGAAGAAGCAGGATATAAAAGGGAAGTCCAGTCATCCAGTGTGAAGAAAGAGAGCAAGGAGTCTTTCTACTGGGAGACTTGAAGGGAAAGAGTAGAGGATGTTTGGTCTCTCCAGGCAAGGGCTCAAAGGTAAAGACTACACAGAATGCCTCTACCAAGAAGTGAACCCCTGTAATCTAGGAAAAAGACTTGTGAATGATGATACAAGGGGAGAAGCTTGCCACAGTCCTAGTGAGAGGGCTGTAGAGGCTGAAGGAGATGCTTTATAGAATTTGGAAAAGATGGATGAATCAAGCCTGGGTGGAAGAGGTTTCCTTCATGTTTATAATGACTGTGTTAATGTGACTTTATCAAACCAGACCCCAAGAGGGGAGATTTTTTTCCAGGGCTTTAATAGTTTTTGTGCGATTACATCAAAACTAGAAGAGAAAGTGGAGTGACTATGCCTGGTAACCCCTGTACACACACTTTATTAAATCTGCTATATTCCACAGTAATGATCCAAAGCAGCAGGGCATGCAGCAACGGTTCAATGTTTGTAGCAATTACTGAAGAATCTTGCAATGGTTTATTCTTGCTCTGTACCACTGATAATTGCAGTCCAGGCCCAATACTGATGAGCAGAAGCTGAAGCAGTTGTACTGCTGCTAAAATCAACCAAGAGATTACTTTTCTTTTTCCCTTTAAAAAAATCCTGTGCAATGGAAAATTTATAAATTTATAGATGTTTTTTCTCTCTCTTCCGCAATCTAACATTAGCTTTGTTTGACTCTAGAAGTCTCATTACAAGGAACAGGAAAAGCTTACAATATCGTTTTATGGGTCTCCTTGTGCCTATCAGAAATAAAAATAAGATCTTTGCCTGTCAACGTTGCACTGTCTGTAGGGAGCTGCATAAAATCATATAATCTCTTTAGCATTTAGTAGAGAAACACACAGCTCCAGTATATCCATTAGAAAATAAGCAACCCAGAGGTATGGGAAGAATTTCAATGAATGGTGAGGATACTTGTTCTTCCAAACACGTATCAATAACCCATTACATAAATTAAAGCTGGATGCCTTACAGCAGAGAAATACTTACTACTTTAATCCAGTGTGTGTGTGTGTGTGTGTGTGTGTGTGTGTGTGTGAGAGAGAGAGAGAGAGAGAGAGAGAGTTTTCCTACATCTAGATATGACTGAGGATAAAGTTTGCAGGGATTTTTCTCTTAGAAACAGCAAACATTACAGGGCTGCAAACATTCTTGTGTGACTGGTGTGAACACTATCTGATGGGTCGGTGGGGAAAAGGAAAGCCCTATATTTTAGCTATGACTTGTTTACTAATTCATGAATGGCAGGTTCTTGATGCAGAAGCTATGTGCAAATATTGGTCAACTGCTAAACCAAGAAATCTTTTCTCTGGGCTAAATTTTACAAAAATAAAATCATTTGTCTGTCTAATTAGGTGTGCAAAGGCAGGCAAGAAGCAATTAATATGGACAATTGATTTTCAGTGAACACATAGTGGGTATAGGCAAAACATTGGAGGAAAGGGGTATATACGTGGAGAGCAGTAATCTACACTGTGTCAGTAGTAGGTAGATATCTATAGATATCTATGGGATCAGTTTTCCCTGAATGCAGGATGTTTGATCCTTAGGTCAAGATTTTCAAATGCAATTAGTGATCTTGGGCACACAGCTTGAGAAAGGACCCGATTTTCATAAGGTGGGTGGACTGCTCAGCAGGTTAGGCAGGATCCTGGTAACCCTTTACATGCTGAAGGAATTTTACATCATGACACAGGGCACCTTTCTGAATTAAACTGAGTGATCAGCCACAGAAAACATTATAACTTCTCTGCTACGAAGTGTTCAGACTAATTTTCCTTGCAAAGAATCTTTCTAGCTTTCTGCATTTGATATCACAATAGCGATAAAACAACATGACAGTGACATGATGAGTATTTCTGGATAACAGGTCAGGATAAAGTGAAGACAGATTGCACAAGGAAAAAAAATCAGTACCAGTGCTGCAAATGTAATAAAAAAAAGTGATGTGTAATTTTATTTTTTTTAACGTACAGTCTGTGGTATGCTCTAGCTAATGTGACTTTTAAAACCAATGCTGGATTGCCAGGATTGGTACAAATGTTTTCAGGCTTGTGCTCAGGAGAATTAGTTTGAAGCTTTTATAAACTAAATTAGCTACATGAAGATGTTTCCTCAAAACCAGATTAAATCTCTTCAGTTCTCCCATTTTTCTGGCCATAGGCAATTAAACCATAAGATCAGGTCAGCTGGTGTATATCATAATAAAGTCCATTGACTTCTATGGAGCAACATCAATTTACACGAGCTGTGGCTATGGCCCATGCTCTTTTGACTAGTACTTGGAAGGATCACAGAGTACTTCTACATGGGGCTACACATTAGAAACTATTAAAAAACTGTCACAGTTCAAAATTTAGCAGCCTGCTTATTAAGCTTTTTTTTTCTTTTATGAAGCACATTACACCTGACTTGAAGAATTTCATTGTCTGATAACCAATTTTCAAGTAAAGTTTAATGTTTTGGCTTTGACCTGTGGAATCCATAAAAAGTTTGGATTCTGTCTATTTAAGAGACATTGAGATAGCCCATGTGACTTTTAAACCCCCCACACATTGGGAGTTATATTATTCCCTTGTTTAACACAGCCATACTGAGGAGAAGGGAGTTAGAAACATGCCCATCTTCATTTCATACAGGATCCTGAGTCACAACCATGATGTTTGGGGGAGCGCACGGACAGTGCTGAAGACACCTTCCCCTTGGTGAAACTAGACAGAGAATGGGCAGGGAGAGGTAGAGGGTAGATGGAGCCATGGCTCAGTCCAACCACATGCCAGTGCTGGCTGGCTGTACAGAGTAGGGTGTGGCTGCACTGGAAGAAGACATGCCATGAATTACTTTACCATATCAGTGCAAACAGGGAGCCTTGGAGACACAGTGCCTCCTAGTGTTCCCATTTTGGCAGTGCACCTTTGCTGCACCCCTTACTATTGTCTGCATGATACAACCCAAACTAGCCTTTTATTAGCACCTAGAGATTGTTAATAGCTTCAGTAAATATCTATAGACAACATTTGCAAGTATTGATGCCTAAAGGTAGGCTCTTAAATTCATATCTATGTAAAGCACTCTTAGCCCCTGCTCCAATCAAGAATATTTGTTCCTCTGTGTTGCCATTAGTGCAACCTGCAGCAATTAATCTTTATCCTTCTCCATTCATTTTCACTTTTCTCTGCTTGTTCTGTTCTCTCCTCTTCCCCTTCCCTTTCTTTAAGGGGAATATCTAACCCTAATATGTTACAGCCCAATATCTAACCACATTTAAAATTTACTCTGTCTCCAGCTTCTAAAACAGTTCAGTCAAAAGTCACAAAAATATCTTTAGATTTACACTTTTCAAGAGAGTGGAGTTTAGGTTCCATCGAATGAGGTAATAAAATCACATCTCCATTTGTTCAGTGCCCTCTGTCTATTTTGCAAAACTCTTTTCCAACCTAATACGGGAACCATCTCAGCTCACTCCAAGACCAAAATATTAATCAAGTATCATAGAACTTTTAGGAGTCTTAGGTAAGACAAATCTACTATTAAAGACAGACATTAATCTGCTCAACCAAAACATCAGCCACATTCATGGCGTCACTATAAAATTCAATCTTTATTATATATTTAATGCTACAGCAGTTACTTTAAGTAAATCTTTTCTACAAATGTACTTCCCATAGAGGGGAAAACGTAGAATATTTTTGTATTGCTGTTTTATGTGAGTTATGCATGAAAATCATGATTACAAGAAAGATTTATATAACTGACAGCATTTTGGTCTATCAAGGCATGTCCAGTGTATTTTATCAATACCTATATATTTATATCAGGCATATTTTGTGATGCTCCAGTACAGTGCATCTTATTCTAATGTAAGGGGACTGTTGCCCCCTTACTAACATTCAGTGGGGTGTTTTAGTTGCTAGCTCCCAGTACTAAAAAGGGGAAGGGTAGATGGGGAATCAGGACCCTGAGACTGCCAGTCCCTAGGAGCAATGGGGAGAGGCCAATGCTCCAGGTCAGCCTGAATGACAGGGTGGGCAGGCTAATCAGGGAGTCAGGAGGCCAGGGAGGTCCCATCCTCCATGTGAGCTGGAATTGCCTGGGTCAGTCAGAGTGGGGCCGAGCTAAGGAGAAAGCAGGGGCCCAAGCTGAGCTGGGGAGCAGAGCTGTGCCAGATCCAGAGGGACCAGAAAAGCAGCCCAGAGAGAGCAGACCCTGTCTGGGGAGCAGAGCTGCAGCCCTAAAGCCAGAGGCACTGCCCAGAGAAAGCAGACTTGCTCTGGGAGCAGAGCTTTAGCAACCAGAGCCAGAGGAGCCAGAGAAGCAGCCCAGGGAGCTGGAGGCAGAGCAGCAGCCGTGCTGAGGCAGAGTGGAGCTGGAGCAGGGGCTGGAGCAGTCCGGAGCCGGGTGTCATGAGCAGCTGGGGAGAGCAAGGGGGACCCTGGGCAGTGGGCCCAGCACAGGGAGACATCTCAGCCAGGAGGCTCTGCAGGCCAGACTCATGGGGGGATTGGTAACCCCGACTGGGGGGGGGGGCAATGCTGGGAAGAAGGGCCCTGCCACCTAGAGCCTGAGAGCATGTGGCCACCATCAGAGCAAGTGTTCAACCCACAACATCCCTGCAGCATGACCAGGGCCTGAGAAGAAGGCCTGGGACTTACAAGGAACAGACTGTGAACTGCCCTGACGTTCCAGAGATGCTGTTTGTGATGTTTCCTGCCACAGAGCGGGGTGATGTGTTTCCTTTAACCTTTCCCATTTTTCTTATTCTTTTTAAAATTAATTGTTGATTAAATAACTTGCATTTGCTCTAACTTGTATGTAATGGTCAGTGGGTCAGATAAGTGCCCAGTGCAGAGAGAGTACCCTAAAGTGGGGACACCCTAGCCCCTGCCCTAGGTGACCACAGCAGGGTTGACGGTCGAGCCCCCCAGGAATCCTGGGCCCAGCCTTGTTGGGGTTACGAGGACTCTGCCAGACAGGAGAGTGGAAGGGGAGTCCTCAAGGGCAGGGAGGCCACTGGGTAAAGGAAGTGGGAGCGAGGACTCCGATCCTTTTGCTAGTCCACTTCATCGGGGCAGTGCAGAAGCCAGGAAAGTTCCCCACAATAGTGGGACTATTCCCCCGCTTACACTAAGCTCTGCTGAATGGTAAAGAACCACCATGTAATTTATAAAATCTCGCTGCATATTGGACCAAATCCTGAGATCTTCCCTCAGTTTTTATTCAGTTATTTCTCAGGCAAAACTTTGACTTGTGAACTCAGTGGGATTTTGCCTGAGAAAATACTGAGTACGGACTTGAAGTTTTGGCCCATGGTGCAATATAGCTCTTTTAACTAAGGCCATGTTGACACTAGCACTTATATTGGCAAATCATTTGCCACTCAGGGATATAAAAATCCCACCCCCCTGAGCAACGTAAGTTTTGCTGGCATAAGCGTTCATGTGCACAAACTCTCTCCCGCCGGCATAGCTACCGCCATTCATTGAGCTGGTTTTATTATGTCGACGGGAGAGCTCTCTCCCATCGGCATAACGCAGCTCCATGAGCAATCTTACAGCAGCACAGCTGGATCGATACAGGTGTGCCCCTGTAAGTTTGTTAGTGTAGATATGGCCTAAGACTCTGTGCAGCTAGGCTTAGTAGCATATCATATCCTTGTGTCACAGATTCATACAATTGTGGTTGATGTTCTATAGATGAAGGTCATTCATAATTATGATTCAATTTTTTCCATTCACCTAAGCAGCTTTGTCTAATAAACCGAACCAAAGCACACCCTTCTGATCAGCTTGCAGAGGATGGCTTTTGTGAATGGACCACCCTGCCATCTTGGATCTTGCAGAATGTATGCCACATGCCAGCCACCTCTATGGGACCAGAAGATCCACTCAGGGGGGATGTGCATCATTCCAAACTAACATTGTGAAGAATGTACAGGAAAGCTGATCCTGCTAACTGTACTAACACAGTGCAGTGTAGAGGCATAAAGATTTGGCACGGATCCCCCTGTGCCACTGGTGAAATTCTCAAGATCCAGGAAAAACTTGGGAATCTATAAGGCTTGGAAGTTAAAACCCCTGCTTCTTCCATAGCAGGAAGCATTCCTTTCCATGGAGGAATCTGTAGGAAATTCCATGTGCTTCCTTCCCATAGGCTGTTCAATGAGAATGGTCAATATTCTGAGGAACTACATTATGACTCATAGTTCTGTGCAAAGCATTAGAAAATGAACCTGAATTTTAGATAGAAGCTAGGGTGGAGGAACCCCATAATTCCAGTTATTCATCTTTTAATAATTTATTAGTAGTGCTTGGGGAAGTTGCTGCACTGACAGCCCCAGAGACAGAAGTGTGTTGTTCACTTGCAGAACAGTGGGCAGCAACACTTCAAGCTAACCTCAGGCCATCCCACTGGAAGGATTACGTGGTGGTTTGACAGTTTGTTTCTCATACACATTCAATTCTGGGATGCTGGTTAGGTTTGTGGTGATGCAGCAATTCTGCAAAATGGAAATCTGTCCACAGAACTGGACAGGAACCTTCCATTCATTTCACATATGCCAGCATCCAGTCACTATTGATCGAGGCTGTTAAACCCTTTCAGTCGTTATTAACCTAAGCTGGTACCCTTTGCTACTCATTCTCCCGAGCTGTCTGTTCCACCCAAAAAGAAAAGGTTTTAAGATTATTAAGAATTTTTCCGTATTGTAAAGAGAGTGTTGACAAAGGCTTTTTTTTAACTGAGTCAGAACAACATCTCATGGGACTGGATATTCATTTGTAATGTATTCACTCGATTTCTCTCTCTATACACACACGAAATGAACAGCTCTTGTAATAACCTGACTCCTGCAGAAGAAAAATATAATATGAGTTGCATGCATGCTAATTTGCTATTCGGTTTGCTGTTTGGCAAAATGAGCCCCTAATGTACAATTTTTTCTGAAAAGGAAGAAGATCAATTATTTTCCCCACACAATTTGGTTCATTTAAACATGGTACCCTTTGCTAGCCAAATAACTTTGTCATAGTATTGTTTTTCTACACAGAGAAAAATTGACAAAAATGCCAGCCCTTTCTGTAAAGATGACCTATATTAAACCTACTTGTAATTGCCTCCCCAGCCATCACCCAACTGGACGTCTAGTAAGTAGCAAAATAAGAACTTTTAGGAAGAGCAAAAAAGCCCAACATACCAGTCATTGTTCTGTTTTGCTTATCTTAATCTCCTGGCTTTTCACTAGACTTCTCAATCTATACCACCTCTAGGAAAATTATTTATGCATCTTCCAAACTTTGAATAATACTAATACCTAGCTATTGTACATGGCTTTTCAACTGTACATTTCAAAGCACCTTACAAAGGTGATCTGTATCATTATCCCAACTTTACAGATAGGGGAACTGAGGCACAGAGCAGGATTAAAATGATTTGCCAAAGGTCACACAACTGGCCATCAGCAGAGCTATGAACAGAGCCCAGTTCCAGTCCAGGGCTCTATCTACTAGACCACATTTTACCCATGCAGCTTTAGAGAAGAGAAAGACAAGTTCTTTGAAACAGGGACAGCCCTTTTGTTCTGTGCTTGTACAGCCCCTAGCACAATGGGGTCCTGGTCCATGAATGGGGCTGGTAGGTGCTACTACAATACAAATAATCAATAACAGTTCTTTTCAGAAGTGGCCACTGATTTGGGGCATCTCAGTTTTTGCATATCCAGTCTGAGCCCCCAGGCTTGATTTTCCCCACCTTGAACTTCATTTGGAGCAGTTCAGTGGGTGATCCATGTTCCAGGGACAGTTGATGGTAGAAGAACATGAGGCAAAACAAGAAAATCTTGGATGGATGATGTGGTATCCTGGGTGGATGAAAAGGACTATTCCTTCACAATGAGATTAGCAGAGGATTATACAGAATGGGCTACCATGGCTGCAAATCTCCAGTAATGGAGATGCCATAAAAAGAAGAACTTCCTAAGGTCAGCTTGACCTCCCTTATTGTGGATCACTTAATGTTTGCAGTAAAATAAATTGTCTCCAACAGATCATACAACTGTATTTTTTGAAGGCTAAGGAAATTTCCACAGAAAAACCTTAGCTGAAGTGCCCTTAAGGTGACAAGAGTGCATGGATGAGTTGAGTGCATATTACCTGTCAAGAATATTAGAGTTTAAAAACACAGAAGCTCAGGAAAGGCAGAATTAGCATTGCACATGTCAAATAAGGCACCCAGGCTACTACTACTACCTCAGTTACACCTATGCAATTTAATTTAACTCATTGAGGTTGCATGGGCATAATGAGGGCTGTCTTTGTCCTAGTGTCCTTAAAATTCAGGACTAGTTTTAGGACTGGAAATCTATTTCTCTTTTACTTGTGCCTAAGGATTTCACAGTAAGTATTGATCTGTGAGCTGTTGCACAAGAACCCCACTCACTGGCCATTCCTCAATGCTATTCACCAGTGCTAAAACTACAGTGTCATGCTGATGCAGTGTTAGAAACAGCTACATTAGGGGTTTTCCCCACTAGCCTTTAGTGAATCTTGAAAAAAAACCCCACAGTTATTCCAGATTGGCCTGATTTTCATAAGTGCTGAGCAGTGAGCACAACTCAGACTGACTGCCACAGGAATTGTGGACCCTCAGCTTATTGAATCAAATAAGCTTCATACTCATTCATTTACAAATAAATTTAGAAGCCCAGTGAACAGCTAGGTACATTTCATATGCTCTAGTTCAAACAGGAATCAACTCAAAAAAGATCTATGGCCTGTATTATACAGGGGATCAGACTAGATGGTCACAATAGTCCCTTTTGGCTTGGAATCTATGATGCAGGATAGTCATATTTTCTTGATGGACAACACAATTTGAAGACTTAGCTGCATGGACTTGTAATCAGATTTATTTTCTGTTCTATTCTATTCTATATAGTTCTTATGATGCCCTATCACTGTAGTATCTGAGCACTTTCTAGCAGTGCATTAAGTAATATAACAAACATCTGCTTAGGTTCATTAAATGACCCAGCCGCACCTTCCCTCACCACTTGCAATGGTGAATTCACAGGATGATCCCGGCCACGTAAATCTGTATTCGTTTCCATTCCCCTCATGTTTACTTGCTTTTCACTTCGCTCAGAAAGGGAAGAAGTCCATGAGCCGGGATCATCATTGCTTAGGGGTAAACCCTTCCCCTCACCTGTGTGTGTCTTTGTGCGTGAACAGGGAGAGCTTGTGTGCTGGTCTCTGGGGAAGGGTAGGATCATCTCCGGTCCCCAGGGTATTGGGCCCATAAAAACAGGGGAACCCCACATACACTCCAGGATGGAGGCAGCTGTCCCTATGTGAAGGGTGAACTCAAAGCCAGGCATAAGCAGATTAAGCAATTGCTAAGGGCTTCGAGAAGCTCAAGTGGGCCCCCATTCGCTTTTTTAGTATGGGGGGGGGAAATTATTCCTGCTTAGGACCCCCAATGGGCTAGCACCAGCTCTGGGTGAAGCATCGGGAACAAGTTATATCCCATTCCCTTATCTTCATGGCCACCACCCCAGCTAAACCTGGACTGTACCGGTGTTCCATGCACTCGTTATCTGACTGGTAATAGTTCCTTATGTTCACTGCACGTCTGCATTTTAATCTATGGTTTTGTTGTCAGAATGGACTTGAAGCTGAAATAACCCAAAATAGATACACTAGGAAAAAGTCCAGCAATGTAGGCTTGATATATAAAAATTGTGTTAAATCCACCCCCATCTCCCTGAATAAATGCCCAGTAAATTTGCTCTGCTTGGGGTTTTAGGTCTGATTTTGATGGCAGGGGAGGGGAAGGAGAGAGAAGTTAACCCCTCAAACTATAAGTAGGGTTCAAAGCATCTCTGAAGCCTCTTTGCAGCCATGTCTAGCCCAGTCCCTCCTGCATATGGTTTCTTGAACACTAGATCTGCAGAAGTCACGATCCAGAGGCCTAGCCTTTGCCCAGAACTAACTAGCATATTCAGTGCAGACTCCTCCCTGTACCACTGCTCTGCTTGCACACAAAGGGGCACCAGGGAGGGTGTTCTACAGCAGAGACAGCCTTGCAACTAACAGGTGCTTTTTGCCCAGCAGAGACAGAACTGGAAAGATGACATCTTGACACCATACATTTGGGAAAGGAGCATTGCTTCTGGCACCGTAATTCAGTCCCACATGATGATACGCTGCAGCCATGGGCTACCCCATACTTGGATGTAACCAGATGTGCACAGCTATTGAGATTTCCTGCCATGCTGAGCCTTCATCCTGCATGAGAAAGGGTCTTGTGACCAGGAGAAGGAAGACAATGTGTGTGTGTCGTTCTTGCAACATTTGCAGCAGCTACTGGCAGTGCCCTTATTGTCTCACACAGCCACCCCTGCCCTCTTTTATTCCAGCTGTAACCGTTCCACTTTAAACACCAGAAGAGAAAATGCTAGCATGCTAAAATGACAGGTTTCAGAGTAGCAGCCGTGTTAGTCTGTATTCGCAAAAAGAAAAGGAGTACTTGTGGCACCTTAGAGACTAACAAATTTAAAAAATGCTGAAATGAACTCTCTTGCTGGCTGTGGCCAAGGACCGATAAGCGACAAGTAGACTTTGAGTGAAAACAAGCAGTGTGTTTCTGGATCATTAAATGCTGCTGCTGCTACATTATCATTCTCTGATCACTGCCATCATTGCTTTGGCATCTGAGCTGCATAATGATGCCAATTCCTTCCAAATGTATTGAAAACTATTAATGAATCTTTGCAGACAAAACCCTTCGGCAATTTATTCAGGCCTAGCAGTAAAAGGATGGTTGCTGGGCTTTGGCAAATGCGTTGAGGACATTTTGTACTATAAACCTTCCTGCAGTACAGAGAAGAGCTGAGAGCTCTAGGGCATGGTGAGTGATGCAGAAAAAGAGGGGCAGTTAGGAAAGTTCCATTCAGTTTTCCTACAGAGCAGTCGCACTCCAATCTTAGTAGCCTCTCACAGGACTGAAAACTAATTGATCGTTAGGGGTCCAGTCCTTCATTCCATCAGCCAATAGCGTATGGGGCCAGTTTTAGTAAGGCATGCAACAACTCCCTTGTATGCTTTAGGCAATCCAAAATGGCATCCTCTGTGCAGGAATAGCTTGCACATATGGCATGTTCAGGATCATGCTCTGTGGAGGATGCCACTGCCACAGGAATTGTGAACCCTTGGCTTAATTAATCAAAAAAGCTTCATGCTCAATCATTTACAAATAAATTTAGAAGCCCAGTAAACAGCTAGATATATTCCATATGCTCTAGTTCAAACAGGAATCAACTCAGAAAAGACCTATGGCCTGTGTTATACAGGGGACCAGACTAGATGGTCACAATAGTCCCTTATGGCTTGGACTCTATGATGCAGGATAGTCATATTTTCTTGATAGACAACACGATTTGAAGACTTAGCTGCATGGACTTGTGATAAGATTTGCATTCTATTCCATTCTATATAGTCCTTATGCTGCCCTATCACTGTAGTATCTGAGCACTTTTCTGAAGGCCAGACAGAACCATCCTGGGAGCTGGATCCCAGGCCAGTTGGACAACGCATAACTGGTCAGGCACAAAGTCCATGAAGTTCATGCCTTGCATACTGAGATGGCATGCCCCTGCCTTCAGCATCTCACTCTCCTGGTGAAATCTGTGGGAAACTTTTGGGTGTGCACCGAGACAGCCTAAGGCATAGGCTCGACAGGCTCTCAACTCTGGAAGTAATGTGAGTGTTGTATTCTCTACTTTCATTTTAAAAAAGATTGTGTGCTAGGTATGCAGCATCACTTCAGACTCTTCAAAATGGATTTAAACAGGTCTGAGACTATTAATATTTAACATTTATAGCCTCTATTAGCTTCAACTGAGTCACTGCTCCGTTGTGCTAGACACTGTACAAATGTATAATAACTGAACATCTGTGCCCCAAATAGCTTACAGATTTAGCTGATCACATCATCTGACTGGCTGAATATTCTGACACCTCTTCTTTTTTTTGTTTTTAAATGAGGAGATGCCATGTTATATAGAGGATCATCCAATTATCTTGCTGCTGTGCCACCTCTGCTGTGGTGGGGCTGGTGGGCTTTCTAAGACATGTATTAATTAATTATTAATTAACTATTACACTTTTAAATGATCTGGAACTGTATAAAAGATTTCTAAGGTCTCCTCTGCCTCTTGTATTATAAACACAGCTTCATTCACTGTTTGGGTGATAACTAGAACTGGTCACCGGTTTGTTGGTATTGGTTGGTCAAACAATTTATTTTTATAATAGCAAATACGAGCTGGGGAATGTGGCTTCTGGGAGAGACCACCCAAGATCATAAAACCCCAGCAGAAAACTCTGCATGTTTAAATTGGTAGCATTTCTACCAGTTTTCCTTCTCAGAAGAGCAGGGCGAGGGAAGGCTGGCATGAAAAGGAGGCCCAAAATTCCATTTACCTCAAAGATATGTGAGGAATGAAATATGCAAATCCCAAGCCTTCAAATGTTTTCCTGCCTACCTCCTCCACTGTGAAGCCCACCATTTAACAAGTCAGCAGTCTCCCTGGCTCTAAACACTGTGGAGTGGCAGTTCCCCAGACATCTCTGGGGGTAGGAGGGAATATAATCAAGAGTCACTCCTCTCCCCTTTTCTCCGTTTGGGAACTTAGCCTTTCTACCACATTATGCTCTGTTTCCCAGTAGATGTAACTCAGGGACAGCAATCCTTCATAGGGCTAGATTCTCAAGGGGGCTCAAGAGCCAGCCACTCCCAGCGTAACACCGATGGATAGATGTTCAAAGGGCATGAAGCGTTCACCTAACATACTGAACTGTTCTGAAAATCTGGCCCCAGTTTTGGTGGCTAGGTCTCTGTGTGACACATCTACAGACAATAGCTTCTCCCAGAGGGGAAGGGCCCCATGTCAGGAAGTGACTGGGGGGAAGTTTAGGGTGTGTTCTTCCAACCTGAGGGAGAAAGTGAAGCTATCGTGTACCAGTAGGTACCGGCAGCACCAGGAGAGGTACCTCTGAATTCTCTTCCAGTAATATATTCTTACATCATTCTGTTGTTTACTGAGCTCATTCCTGTATCACTATTCTGGGGACTCTGTCTGCTTGTGCTAACCCACCAATAGGGAGCCCATGAGACCATGTACAATACACACAAATATTTTTAAATACTGATTCCCATAGGCAAGTTGTACCATTCTTAATGGTGATTTCTCTTGTGACTGGCAAGTGCACACTATTTGGCACATTATCACAGTGGCTGAAGGGGAGCCTGAGAAAAATAACTCTATATACTGAGAGTATCAGAAGGTGAAGAGGAATTAAATATACAGGGCTTGATTTTCTATCACTTCTCATCCTGCATGGTGATTTACATTTGTGCACAGTGGGTGTGAAATGCTGCCATTGGTGTGAGCCAGTGGAGGATTCAGGTTAGGCAGCAGTTTACATTCTGTAAATAACAGCACACAACAGTGGTGAGAGAATCAGGCCCTCTTCAAAAAAACCCCCTAGGTAACTAGTTTCATGCGGCTATAATTCCACCTGCTCTTCAGAAAGAGAACAGCTTGGATCTCAGCATTATTCATTTCCCCGCAGGGCAAGAATCACGAGGAGGATTACAAGTAACTCCCATTGACTTCAGAAGCCCAGGGCTGTACAAAGGGTATGAACTGTCTTTTTAAACTCTTCAGTCTGGGATAGTGGGAGAGCTAGTATTTTAAATTAATTAGGGGGTGCAATATCTGTTTTGTAGAAGTTAATGCCAAGGGAGTACATAGAGAGAAAACTGCTGCAACGCCTTGTGAAAGAGCAAAGGGAGTGAAAGAGCTGCTTGCAGGAGACTTGAACTTACTAAATGAGCCAACCAGAAATACCTGGACCAGGGAAGGAACTTCGAGCAGCTGGTTCCTTCTAAGAGCCCTGAAGCAGTTCTCGAAGCGGGAGCTGACTCTGGGATGTCTGTAAGAGAGTCAGCTCCGAGCAAGACAGAGGCA
The DNA here is from genome assembly GCF_009764565.3 of Dermochelys coriacea. NCBI lineage: Eukaryota > Metazoa > Chordata > Testudines > Dermochelyidae > Dermochelys > Dermochelys coriacea. The sequence continues at coordinate 334,052,130 of NC_050068.2, forward strand.
AGCCAAAGCCCAGAATGGGGCACCTCCTAAGAACTGATAAAAGGACCCTGTGAACACCAGGCTCTGAGGTAAAAGCTGTGCCCTGGGATGGACTTTGAGTGATTGGATGAGCAAATGTGTAGGAGTCTGTTTAAAAGAGCCTGGAAGAGGGAGGATAAAAATCAGGGCAGTATAGAGGCACCCCAGCCACAAGGGGGCACATGACAGTGCCCCTCTTGTTTACATGCCTGAAAGACAGGGGGAGGATGTGAGAAAATAATTGAGATTTTCGGCAAAAAATGCTGGGAAAGCAATATATAGCAATGCAACGGAACATGATGCTACTTCCCATTAAATGCTGGAGGGGAAACAAGTGGTTGGCAACAAGTAATTACTTCCAGATAGAAGTGGATTTTGACATATGCTATTAGAATTTTCAATAGTAGTTAAAAGAAAGTCTGATTGTTCTGCAGCAAAACCACAAAAGCCTAAATTACACACCACTGACAGAATATAAATAGCATGCATCTCCACAGAAAAACACTTACTTCCTAATCAATACACTCTCTTGTTAAAAAAATGTACAATTCTGAAAAACAACAAACAGACCTAGCACCTATTAGCTCTTGATATATAAGGTGTTTTACACTCTGACATAGAAGAATTGTACTGCAGCACTGGTCCTGATTCACCAGCTGTAGGGTGTGTAATAGGATACAAAATAACACATATCCGCTCTCAGCTGATCTCTTTCACTCTCTCTACACATACACACTCACATTGTGAAGGGATGACGAGGGAGAAAAGCTCCTGCAGAATATAAGAGAAAGCAGGTTTTTCTATAGGTTTTTTAACTATCTGATATAATTTAATAAAGAATTATACTGCTTCTCTGGGGTAGTTCCAGAAACTCTACAGTAAGGGCAGAATTCTTCATAAAATTCTGCAAGTTTTGAATTTTTACACAAGCCTATTCAATTTCTTTAGATCTTTAGGGCTTCATCCCTATTAAATTCTATATGAGATTGTCATATGAAGAGGACAGACATATAGAGAGTGACAGACATACAGCCTCCTGGTATATCTCACTAATATAGCCAACTTGCTTATGTGTTTTCAGTATCAAATTGTTTACAGTAATTTGTCTATTTTTAACAAAGTCTCATGACCACTTCTGTAGGTCACCGTTTTCTGTTATCACTAAAAACATATAAGATGAGCAGTACATTTCCTGCCACACAGGACTGAGCAACCATCATTAGCATTGCAAACCATGTGCATGCTACTTAATAAGCATTCTAATAAAACCAGGTGTATATTTTGTTTGGGTTTTATTATTTTTACCTGATACAGTGTGATCCTTTGGGTCTCTCAGTAGTTTGAGTCTTGCATGCGGGAAAATGTACTGAAGAGGCTTCCCATTTATCTGAGGAACATAAAACATGAAAAGGCACATGAGTGTTTAGGCATTACTTCCATATTACTAGAGTAATTTTAAGGCCAGTTTTAGTTTTGGTTTAATTTCCTAGGGACTTAAAATTGTCTACTTTGTTCTATCACATCCACTAATGGAAGCCATAACGCAGCGTGACCGTTGATCCTTTGACCATGGGATTTGTATAATGCATAAGGAGAGAGTTGGAATGCAAACAGGCCTAAGATGAAGGTGTGGATATATGTATAAAGCTCCATGAGGTATTGCTTTGGTCTCACCAAAAATACACATTGTGAATGAATCTCTCCCCATCTTAGGCATTGCTAACATACTCCTCACCATAGTTCAATAAACAAAGCACAAGTTATATAGTCAGATAGGGGCTCTTACTCTTTTTCACTCTCATCTATAAGCACATATTTTATTTCCTCTCTTGCCTGAACCTCAACTTCTTTTTTAATTCCATTAGTTAATCCTTTAAGATTGATGTTTTCAAAGAAAGATGCCCAACCCCCATTGACTGTCAAGATTTAAAGTTCCTTTGAAAATCCCAGCCTAAAACTTTTAGGAATATGATTTATATGAAGATGTGTGACAGCCGCCATTTTGGCAGACAGCATGGAGCTGAAAGCATGAGTCTCTACAACTTGTGCTACAGTGCTATACAGCCCCTCTGGACCAGGCATTGGGAGGGACATGAAACATACACTGACCAGAGGGTTACAGATGCTTTCTGTCTGTCCCTGCAGAAAGGGCCCTGTGGAAAGACTGATGCACAACTATGCCTATGACACTTTCACCCCAGTTTGTCCCCCACTTTCATCTTTCAGTGTTAGAACAGAATCCACAATCTCCCTGCCTTTTATTTTCTATGATCACCAATTGCACATGTGGAGTTTAAGCCACTTCCTTGTGAGCTTAGGTATAAAAGGTAGAGTTAGGAAACTATTTTGCAGCTGTATCTCAAAATGACAAATCTGTTTGCAATGGATTTCCTGCCGGGCTCACATATTCTTCTGTTAGATAAGACTTTTAAAAACAGATGATCATATCACAATGGGTCAGCATACAAGCAGTAATGCAATTTTCAGTAGTTTATTTAATAACAATTTAATAATAATTCCACCGGACCTCACTGCCTCTGATTTAATTTACTGGTCGAGTCACAACAATCCTATTTTGTCTTGCTTCAATTAGTGATTATGATCAAACTGAAATTATGTGCAATGGGAGCTCATCTTGATTTCTTTTGAAGATTTCTGAGGTAAATTGCTATTCTATTTTCATATTTACTCATTTATTATATCTATCTACAGTGGTCACCCTTCAGAAGTGTCTACTGCCTTGAGGATATTATTGGTTCTGTTAGTATACCTCATACCAAGTATAAAGAATCTCTCACAAATTAGAATCATTTAAACTAGAAGACATTTTAAATGTGACCCTTGTTCGTACAAATTGGAAAGGGCAAGTTTTATAGCTTACACAAATGAGTACTAGAAAGGTCCTTGATTAAAGTGGCATGTAGAGGCTTCAACAGCCATTGTACTAGATACTTTACTAACACAGTCCCTGCCCCAAAGAGTTTATAATATAAATACACAACACACACAAGGTGGGAGGCGAAACAGAGAGGTGATGTTACATGCCTAAATTCACACAGGTCAGTAGCAGAGGTTAGAAGGAAAATTAGATCATATCTCCTATCCTAGTTTAGACTGTGCTAGCTCTACAGAATTGAACTACTGTCCCCATTGAAGTCAGTAACCAAATTACCTGTGATTTCAGTGGTATGGTTTTGCACAAGTTACTTTATCCTGTTTTGCCTCATGAAATCACCTGTGAAACTGGAGTTTTAAATAAAAGCTAATTAAGGGGTATCCCATGAGTTTAACAGTGCACATGAGCACTACAGAACAAGTCAAAACTGACTGCAGAGACTGTATGCAGAATCTACTTACTTACATTGGAATTTTGCAAGGACATGGGGCTCTATCGTGTCGACTGTTGCTCAAAGTAGTATGGGATTTTAATGAACACAAGTGGTCTGAATCTTGGTTTTAATTAACATTATTAGCAAAATATAGCAAGTAACATTATTATTAAACTAATCTATTTGAAATCTTACAGAAGTTGGTTAACTGCAATTATATTGTCTGAATGCTACACTGAATCATTTTTATAGGTATATATCTACTGGAGTATTAAAATAAAATTAAGGTAAAATAATAGTCAAAGAAGTGCTATAAGCACATTGGGCCAGATCTTTAGCTGGGATAAATCAACATAGCTCCATTTTTATCAACAGAGTTATGTCAATTTATCACAGGTGAGGTTCTGGCCTATAAATTGCAAATTCCAATATATTTTTTTTATCTTCATTTTTTGGATATATAATAATCCCAAAAATATACACCACCGTATTTCATGTTTCACTGATAGGCATATCAGAGAAAATAGATCGGCACTAGCATTACTCTGTTGCTCTCTCATTACTTCCACTTCCAGACTTTTATGATCAGTGTAAAGCTTGGTAATAAATACGCTTATGAATAAAAGTATTAGAGTTTATTGGCATCCACGTCTTCATAGTCTCCTTTATTGTTGGTGGGAAAGAGTGCTTAAACTGAAGATTATATTAGGCTGTTAGCTGCAGAACAGTATGTGTCAGAGCTGAGAGAAAAGAGGAAGAAAAATGAATGGCAAAAATGTTGCTGAAAATAGATAATGCTAGTGGGAATGGTTATGTCATCTCTGATCATCGGGGGTGTTTTTACATCAACCAGTCGTTCATGTGCATTTCTATAAAGTATATTCATCTATTACAAACGGACAATGTAGAACACAAGCATGGTAAGATTGCCATTTGTTCACACATTCTCTTCCTGGTAATTCATTTAAGGTGAACTCCATTCCACCTGCATAAAGCCTGAATGTTGGGGCTTCAGATCTGATTTGTTTCTCAGTTACTCTGGCATAAACAAGGCGTGACTCCACATGCCAGTATAAATCTGTTGATTAGTTCTGTTGACCTCCTCCTCTATTAAGAACCATTGCCTTCAACAGAAGTTCTGTCTGAGTCACGTGTACAGGATCAGGCCAACTGCAAACTGAAGGTCACATCAGCTTCATCCCATCGGTCAGATGTGGGAGAAGCAACACAGGTAGTATGCCATTTCTAGAACACCTCTTACTGCTAAGTAGAATTCTAGAACATTCGGGAATGGAGGTTGTTCGTAACTCTGAAGTGTTCGTATCTCTGAACAAAACATTATGGTTGTTCTTTCAAAAGTTTACAACTGAACATTGACAACATAACCTTTAAACTTTTCTATGCAGAAGAAAAATGAGGCTTGTAACCATCTTAATTTAAATGAAACAAGTACAAAAACAGTTTCTTTACCTTGTCAAATCTTTTTTTAAACTTTGTCTATTTTTTTTAGTAGTTTACATTTAACACAGTTCTGTATTTTATTTGCTCTTTTTTTGGTCTCTGCTGCTGCCTGATTGCGTACTTCTGGTTCCAAATGAGGTGTGTGTTTGACCAATCATTTGTAATTCTGGTGTTGTAACCCTGAGGTTTTATTGTACCTTAGGGTTTTGTCTAACCCTGCAAAAGCATCTGTCTGGGACTTTAACAGGTAAGTTAACTCTGGCCCTATCTACATTATTTTACTCTCTTTTCCCCTCTGTGATGTGAAACCTCTGAGTGGGAATTCAGGGCCTGTATATGGCAGAAGCCACAGTATCAAGAGACTACAGAAGACCAGTCATAGGTTCTCCATGCAAACAGCCATGTGCCTCCTTTGATTTCAACAGATTTCAGAAAAGACCTTAAACTGCTATTGTCACTTTAAGAGGACCTGCCTGGTGTGAAAGTTTTACAAAGGCAGAATTGGAAAGAACTCCAAAAATACAAGCTCACAAAGTCTCCTGTCCCATTCATGAGAGCAGCCCAGGTAAGGGTAAAAAATATCATTAAGTAGTCATCAGTGAGGAAATGTCAACATGTTATGTATTCTCCGTCTTTCAGCATGTGCAATAGAGCTGGGTGACGGAAAAGATCAGTAATTGTTTGCCAAATAACGTAAAGGAAATATCTTGACCTATAATGAAGTGGTTACTGATGATTCATCTTATGTTGGGTTGATGATGAGATTTTAAAATTTATCGTGGCAAATTTGTCATCAGATTTCCAAGCAATTGTAAAAGAAAGAAATTCAAGGGCAATTTACCCCCCAAAAGATGAAATTTTTTGAGTCTAAATTAAGCAGTAGCTATCACTATGGAACAAGCATTGCCTATTTTATGTGTCTCATGGAGCCTGCTATCGCCAATATCATAATCCCGTCACACTTGATGGCCCATGTCAGAGCCACCTTTCTTTCAGGTGAAGAAGGCTGGACCAGCAATTCTGCTCCAAAAGCATTTGATCCAACAGTCACTTAAATCAAGATGTGTATTTCATTGTCTTCTAAGGGAGTTGGATTAGCCCATGGAGCAACATACAACAGATATTCCCCTGGGGCTGAACTAATGGCCTTTGAAGTGCTGGTATCACTTGGGAAGTGGGAGGTCAACATTTGAAATGTCTCTTGCATGGTACTACAGAGCACTGCCTCCCTTCTAATGAGACTTTGAGTTCTTAGATAACTGATTTCTCATTACTTTCTCAGATGCATTTAACATACTTATCATTTTAAGGGGTTTCAGTAAATGGATGTATTAGAAATGGGGGATCAGCTCAGACAAAATAATTTACCTGAAACATCACTCTAACCTTTAACTGAACTCCAACACCTCAGCCATTCTGCATTTTACATACAACTAAGCACAAAATGATGGGGTCTAAATTAGCTGTTACCAATCAAAGAAATCTTGGAGTAATCATGTATGGCTCTCTGGAAACATCTGCTCAATGTTCACCTCTATCAGGAACCATTAGAAAAGGGATAGACAAAAAATATCACAATGCCACTGTATAAATCCATGGCATGCCACACTTTGAATACTGCATGCCATTCAGGTGGCCCCATCTCAAAAAACTATATTAGAATGGGAAAAGGTACAGAGAAGGGCAATACAAATGATTAGGGATGTGGAATAGCTTCCACATAAGAAGAGATTAAAAAGACTGGGACTTTTCAGCTTGGAAAACAGACGACGAAGGGGAGATATGATGGAGGTCTATAAAATCATGAATGATGTGGAGTAAGTGAGTAAGGAAATGTTATTTACCATTCATGTAACACAAGAACCAGGGTTCACATAATGAAATTAAGAGGTAGCAGCTTAAAAATAAACATAATGAAGCACTTCTTCACACAAAGCACAATCAACTTGTGGAACTTGTTGACAGGGAGATGTTGTGAAGGCCCAAACTATAACTGCATTCAAAAAAAAAAAGAGAAGTTCATAGAGGATAGGTCCAACAATGGCTATTAATCAAGACGGTCAAGGATGCAATCCTATGCTCTGTGTGTCCCTAAACCTCTGACTGCCAGAAGGTGGGACTTTAAGAGAGGTGATGGATCACTTGACACTTGCTCTGTTCTGTTCCTTTCCTCTGAAATATCTTGTACTGGCGACTGTTGGAAGACAGGATACTGGGCTAAAAGGACCATTGGTCTGATACAGTATGGCCATTCTTATGTTTTTATTCCAGCATGAGTGAAATGCCAAAATGCAGCGAGGAAAACCATCCTCATCTTTCTGACCTGACCAGAAAGTATATGAGGAGAAAAGCCTATCCCCAAGTGATTATCACTGCAATTTTGGAGATGAGAACTTTTTATTACTGTTTGACTATCACTGATATATTAGGAGGGGTGGGGGGAATGTGTTTGCACATGTTTATGCTTGTATGCGTGTCCAAAATGAAAATCTGACTGCATCATTCTTTTCCTATATTAGCCTTCGTAGTTGAGGAAAGACTTGCTGACAGAAACCATAATGGCAGAAACTTTCGCTGTTGTTTCATTGTTGTTTTGGGCTTCATGTTGGGTTTATAAAGGCCGATTCTGGAATGGGAAAGTTCTATTCTCAAATCCTCCATCCTTTACCTACTTTTCTTGCCTTAACCCATCCTTTTTCTTCTTCTCCCAGTTATTATTCTGTGGCTTTTTACAGGCTGTCTACTCCTTTACTCCCCTCTCTCTCCTCCCTGCCCCCATACTCTTTAGCTGGTCCTCCCTCTCCCAGAGCACAAAGTAACCTCCCCCTTCAAATTGCTTCTTCAAAACTCATTGCATTTGCCTTGCTGTACACCCATAAGCAACACTGGTGCTATTAGTGCCAGCTTTGGCAACCTAATAATTAAAACAGAGACAGAGAGAGAACTAACAACAAATATAGGAAACAATAGGACTTTCTCCAGGACAACAGTTCTTTCCATTGCTGTGGCTGTATTCCCTTCCCATATTTTCCTATTGTTTCTACCTCCTCTTTTTCCTATCTTCTCAACCTTCATGATCTGTTCTCTTGCCTATGTGCTTTTCTAAATTATCTATGTACTAAAGTCCATGATGTATCCAAAGCCCATTTAAGTTAATGGGAGAATGTCTTTGAATTCAACAGGCTTTGGATCAGGAATTAACCTGCTATCATCACTTTCAGAGCAGCTGCCTGCTAGGGTCCTGTTCTCTTACACTAGCACACTTTTTGGAGCTATATAAATAATGCATGATAAACAATAGTAAGAGGACCTTGGACCTTGTGTTTGGCTGAAGTTTCTGGTCCACTGGCAGAGACTCAGCAGCTGCTGCTGCAAAGAGTGGGACTGGAGGGATCAATGAGAGAAATCAAGGTGATGCTGTCGGTCAAATACTCAGTGGATTTAAATAGTACATTTGCCATCGTCAGGTAAGCAGCCCAGATTTCTGTACTGGGAGACACTAGCTCTTATGATCCTAAAACTGCACTGTAATTTCATTATATTTAAGAATGTTAAGTAACACCAGGAATGTTGCTGTGGAAACTAATGTACTGTAATATTACTAGAATCATATCAGATTAATCCACTGTGCCATATCATAACAAATCCATGGCAACTGATGACTTTTAGGATGACACTAGACTGCACAAAATTCCTGCTCCAAAAGCACTGGGCCGTGCTAAAGGCGAATCTCTGTTAGCTGTTAGTTATGTAATTCCATGCAGTAAAAGTCACACATAGACACGAAGCAGGACACTTATAGTATTTTAGTATGGTAGGTGGGATTGTAAAATATTTGGATTCTTTTAAGATAGAAAGAAGAGAATGAGAATTTGTACTGGAAAGTGAAGCCAGAAGTTTCTCACTCATTGACTTGGGTACAAGCAGGCTACCACCGCTTCTGCAAACATCCATACTGCCAGTTTGAGATCAGTGAGAAATCTTTAAAGGGCCTGATTTTCAGAGGGTGGTTGCTCAGCTCTTTGTGAAAATCAGACACTTAAAAAAGTCAAGTTAGTTAGCTGAAGTCACTAGCCAGTTTTTGAAAATCTTGGTCTGAATTTAAATTGATAAAAAAGAGAAATTGCAACCAAATGTAACCAAAGAAATAATCTACCAAGGACTTATTGTAAAAAAGAGTTCCACAAACATTCACACCAATTTGAAACTGAATTCTCTTCAGCTGTGGTTGCACTTTTCTTCCTTTTCTCTTCCCATGAATATTTGTCCAATGAGATTCTATTTGTGTAACTGCTTGCAGAAGGCATCTGGGACCGACGACCTCTGAGAAACACTTCACGTGCTACAGGATGCAGAGTTGTAGAGGCAACAGGTGATCCCCCTTCTGCATCAGTATTGAAACAATGCCCCAGCAGGGGATAATGGGTAAAGGAGTTTGAAACAGGAGGAGGAGCTCTCTCCACACACCAGCCTAGACAGAGAGAGGGCCAGGGGTGATGGAACCAGGGACCAGGTGTGTGGAGGGTGGAAGGACTAGTGTCTATGCAATATAAATATTGTGGGGGCTCTGCACCCAAGTAAACTTGCATATGCCCAAGGTGGGCAGTGGAGTGGGCAGAGGTGACAGTGGGACCCAGAGGAGCTGGAGGGCACTGTGGGGGTAGGGATGTGGCTGGGGAGCAGGATCCCAAATGGCTGGAATAGACTGGGGGGAGATAGGAACCTCGGCTCCTTTTTTCCCAGACTAGAGCCAGCGGCTTCCCCACCAGCCAAGTCTCAGTGCCTCCACTCACCCCCCACATCTGCTCCGCACAGTTGCAGGGAGCTTTCACTCCCTCTGTAGAGAGCTGTGGGAGAGCTTTCCTCCTCTAAATCAGTGAGAGGAGGGGGTACTCTCCTTGTGCTTTAGCTCCCTATTGCAGCATAGAATTATATAAGTATAACACTAGAAGAGACCTCAACTGGTCACCTAGTCCAGTCCTGTGCATTTAAGGCAGGATGATGTAATAACTAGACCATTTATGACAGGTGTTTGTCTAATCTGTTCTTAAAAATCTCCAATGATAGAGATTCCACAACCTTCCTAGGCAATTTGTTTCGGTTCTTAACTAGCCTGACAGGAAGTTTTTCCTAATGTCCAACCTAAACCACCCTTTATTTAAGAACATTGCTTCTTGTCCTATCCTCAGAGATTAAGGAGGACAAAGGTTTCACCCTCCCCTTGTAACAATCTTTTATGTACTTGAAAACTGTTATGTCCCCCCTCTGTCTTCTCCTCTTCAGACTAAACAAACCCATTTTTTTTCAATCTTCCCTCACAGATCCTGTGTTCTAGACCTTTCATCATTTTTGTGGCTCTCCTCTGGATGGTCTCCACATTTATCCACATCTTTCCTAAAATGTGGCACACAGAACTGGATCCAGTACTCAAACTGAGGCCTTATCAGCGCAGAGTAGAGTGGAAGAATTACTTCTCATTTCTTGCTTACAACACTCCTGCATACGTCTCAGAATGTTGTTTGCTTTTTTGTGTGTGTGTGGCAACAGCTTCACACTGTTGACTCATATTGAGCTTGTGACCCACTATAATTCCAAGATCCCTTTTTGCAGTACTCCTTCCTAGGCAGTCATTTTCGTTTTTCTATGTATGAAAGTGATTGTTCCTTCCTAAGTGGGCTACTTTGCATTTGTCCTTATTGAATTTTATCCTATTTATTTCAGACCATTTCTCCAGGTTGTCCAGATCATTTTGAATTTTAATCCTACCCTCCAAAGCACTTGCAACCTCTCCCAGCTTGGTATCGGCCGCAAACTTTAAAAGTGTACTTTCTGTGCCATTATCTAAATCATTGATGAAGATATTGAACAGAACCAGATCCAGGACTGATCCCTGCAGAATCTGACTTGATAATTATCCTTCCTTTAATCTCTGGTTAAGGGACAGCATGCTGATGAAGGTGCCTTGTAGAGCTGGTCGGAATTTTGGGGGGAAGAAGAGGTACATAGCTCTACAGAAAATTTTTACAGAAACTAAAATCTCATTTTCATCTAAATTTTTAGCAGAAAATTTCAATTTTCCATTATAAACTGAAAACACAAATATTTTTGGCCATTTTTTTTCTTTTTACTCTTTTTAAAGGCATTTTCCACAAAAAAATTCCAAAATAATATTTTGACTATTTTTGGACCAGCTCTAGTATCCTGCGTCTTATATGAGATGAAAAACGAAGGATAAGATTATGGAGGGGATGGTATGATGAGATTGCTTACAATGGGATATGGCCCATCCACAACTCCTATTAGCTAATATCTCCAACAACTGGAGATGGAACACTAGATGGAAGGACTTAGAGTTATTTCAGATAATTGTTTCCCAGGTGTCTGGCTGTGGCTCTCACCCACCTGCTCAAGGTCTAACTGATCACCATTTTTGGGATTGGGACACATTTCCCCCCCAGGTCAGATCGGCAGAGACCCTGGGTTTTTTTCATCCTCCTCAGCAGTGTAGGGAGTGGATCACTTGCTGGTTTGAACTAGAGTAAACAGTGGATTCTCTGTAATTAAAGTCTTTTAAATCAAGATTTGAAGACTTCAGTAACTCAGACAGAGATTATGGGTCTTTTACAGGAGTGGGTGGGTGAGATTCTGTGGCCTGTGATGTGCAGGAGGTCAGACTAGATGATCATGATGATCCCATCTGGCTTTAGACTTTATGAGACCTGGCCACTGTTGCGATTAACAACCCTATGGGACTTCTGAAAAGTATAAATGCTATAGGATTTCAAACATTGGGCAATCTTCCACCCTTGCCTATGAAGGAGAGTCCAATATAATGTTAACTCTTGTCCTGGACAGAAACAATTCTACAAGTGTGTGTGTGACAGAGGGAATCTAAGTTGACATTGGGATGCTGCAATGACCAAACACAGTCATATATATTCTAAAATAACCCATCTTTCTCAATGGGATTATAGGAGGTAGGTATATATTTTGATCAATGCTATTTACAGATCTGGAGCCTCTAAATTCCAATTGTCCTGCAGCAGATCTGGCCTGCAGGGTGAATTCTACTGAATAACATTAATGTCCTATAAAAAGACCCTTTCTTCCAGCAGAACAGGTGAAATTTTAAGGCTTCAGCAAAATGTAGTCTGGACTGGGCAAACTCTAGGCTGGAGAATAGGCAAAAGAGCAAAACATATATAGTGTCCTTTATTTATAAGAAGTGATTGAATTAATACCTTTATATTATTATTAATTATTATTATTAATAATTAATACCAAGTATTAATAATTAATTAAAAATGAATTTACTCATGAAGAGCCATTCTGCCATCAAACTGCAACTAAAACTCTCACTGACATAGACAGGATTTCTGTAGGTGGGAGGATAGCAGAACATGCCCTTTAAATATTATCTAAGGAATTAAGAGTGGCATATTAACTCATGTGTTAGTTGTATGTAGTTAGTTTGTTTGTAATTCTGCTTTCATCTGCATCCATGTCACATCACTGGAGCCAGGATAGAATCTGAATATGTGTGTATGATAAGTGTGTATGATAGTCAAAGTAGCAAGTGAAACACATAGGGATCTACTGATCACATGTTTAAACTTCAGTGATGCTAATGGGATATATGAAGGCGAACTAGATGGCAAAGTGAGCAAGTTTAAAACACTTTGATCAATGTTATATCTCAGTATAATTAATAGGCCAAATTCTTGTTACCTGTGTGCAATCCCATTGATTTATTCAGTGATTCATCATTGATCTATAGGAATTACACACATGTAACATAACAGAATTCACTTCCATTCATAATAACATCTCAAAGTAAATCCAGCCCTATTTCTAAGAACATTAAAAAGCAGAGTCTTAAATCAGGTTGGGTTAAAGTCAACGTCCAAAGTAAAACTGGACTAGACTGAATCATTCTGTGTGGTTGTATCCGCTGCCTATGTAATTCCAGGTGAGCAGGTTAATTCTACCCACAAACTGTTTAAGGACAAAACTAATCCTAAAGAATACAGATCATAAATAATACTGATGGTTTCCTAAGCTGCTTAAAACGTAGCTGGATTTTGATATATCTAGTGGTCCACATGTAACAGGATAGTATGATTTAACAAGCTTTTTACAGAACATTCACAAAACTATAGACACATCTTACTTGATCTTGATGTTGACTTGGTGGTCTGGAGTGGGACAACTTCTCTTGCAGTTTTCTGTCAAAGCCATGTCCGTTCTCCAGACGAGACTCCCTGGGCTTGTCAAACCAATCTGTCTCTTCACGGCGGAGGTGATAGGCTTTGAAAACCAAGGACATGTCAAATGTTCTGACTCAGAGCGGAGAGAAGGGCAACAGTTTGGCACACAGCAAACATGCACAGTGGTTATTAATTGGCCATGCAGCTCAAGCAAATTTACAGGCAAAGCTGAAGACAGACTAACTCAAGTAAAATTAAGTAGTAAGTGGCAGAGGAGACAAGAATGAGATCCCATCTGTGTTATAACTGACTATGGATATTTAATAACAAGAAAAAAACAAACAAGTATTGAGTGCCATAACCATTTCCTCTGTCTGGGTGCTTAGAAATATACTGCAGATTTCACACATTTCTGAGGGTTTGTCAACACTTAAAATGCTACAAAGGCACAACTGCGCTGTTGCAGCTGCCCCACTGTAGTGCTTCAGTGTAGACACTACTTACGCTGAGAGGAGGGGTTCTCCCATTGGAGTAGATAATCCACCTCCCTAAGAGGCGGTAGCTAGGTCGAAAGAAGAATTGTTCTGTCAATTTAGCGTTGTCTAAATTGATTTTACACAAGGATTTTACATAGTTAAACCAATCTAATTTTCTAATGTATATCAGGCCTGAGATGTAGCTGAACTTTTATGAATCAGTAGTTATAGCAGTGACTTCTTAACAGACTCTGCGTCAAAGGACATCTGTATGTTCAAGTTTCTTCGGAGAGCCACTACAAACTGTTCTATGAAAATGGAGTCTGCTTAACTAAAGCATTGTTCATCCCAAAACACAGACTGAAGAAGAAGAAAAGCTCACTTTATAACATGGTGGAGAAATGCTGCAGGAATTCTCATTTTAAATCCCATTGACTGGGTCTTGCTGTACATCTTCGTTTATACATTATGTACGTTTCTTGTAAACAGAATTCCAATCAGGTTTTATAGTGTGCAAGGAAAGCAGGATGGAACCCTACTGGCCTGATTCTCCTCCCATTTAAACCAGTTTTACACTGGTGTAAACCCATTAGGCAAGAATCTCAGCCGGTGTAAATGAGCATTGCCTCATTGAAGTCAAATGAACTATGATGACTGATTTTGCCCGTTCCTTCTGATTTCCACCAGTGTGAGATCACGAGCTATAAGTTAAATACTATTTTTATTATACAACATACAGATTTTCTTCTGCATGCACACATATCAATACAAAACAAGATAAACTGTAGCTAAGTAGAATCCCATGGAACATCTGAATTTCATGTCATAATAATCATTATAAATTTAGCATTGGAAAAAGACATTATTATTTTAGCAAAATCACCAGGAAATTACAAAACTGAAATAAGGTCAGCTCTCGCTATAGTAACAAGAGTAAATGCAGTTGTTCAATCCCATAAAAAGAAATTAAAAATGCAAAACATTAATGTATTTTTTTCTATTTCTAATTCTTTGGTAAATATGACCTGAATGGCTCACAGAAGTTTGAAAAAACTAAACAAAAAACATGCAACATTTTAGTATAACAGAAAGTTATAAATGTGTGTTATTTCCCAAACACAAAAGGGAAAGGTTAGCTATATATAAATGGATCTTTTAAGGCACATTATATATGAGGTTAAAAAAATATAAACACATTTTGAAATACTTTTGCCATTAAGGTCTTTAGGACAAATGTATTTTGGGACAAATATTACGAGGTCAATTTTTATCCTGTATGTGCACAGATCCCTATTGTTAAACTGTTTGACAACATTATTTATCCAGTAGACCAGCATGGATACAATAAAATGAGATATCAAATGTTGATGTTTGTCCAGATAGTGATTAACTGCTTCTAATGAGCCATTGTCATCTATTATGTAAATATTCCATAGTTTGCAGATTTGCTGCAAATGACTGATTGATTGCATTTATCAGGCTGCCTTATAACTCAGCTCATAATGAAACTTCTGATCAAATTTTCTGCTTAAAAACCAAAGGCCCTGTTCTGTTCCAAGATATTAATTCTGAATACCACCATCTGTTTCACCATCTAATCAGGAGAAACCCTGAAACAGAGTCTCTCTCACACAGTTAAAATAATCTTTGCTGGCCTTCTCCCTTCAGAAAGTTAGCATGCTTGTGGAATTCCCTATGAAGACTTATGGATCAAGCTGTGTTTCTGTCAAAGGTGTCATGAATTCTATGATTTTTTTCAAGTTTAAAGAAACTATTGTGAACTTTTTGTTTGATTATTTGGGTATTTTGAATGCGGTTGGGTGGGTTGATTGGAGTCGGGAATTTCACTGACAATATTGATAGCAGCCATTTTAAACCCTCAGCTGCATAAGAAGTTATGGCCCTGATCCTGCGACAGAAAGCACACAGATTGACTACTGCACCTGTACAGAGTCCAACTGAAGTCAATGGGGCCCTATGCTGGTAAAGCAGTTCCTCTCCCACACTGTTAATTGCATGATCAGGCCTTATATAAGTGTGACCTCAGTAAAACCAACGTGGCATCAAAAATATTAGATCACTTAAAGGTTAGTAACTACTGTAACTTCTGCAGTTTCTTCCTCTCCCAGGATATTTTTTGTTAGTGGCTTGAAAATATTAAAAAAATTAGTTTCATGATTGGCTTATAAAAAACAGCAGTGGCAGCATGGCGGTGTCTACAGAGACAAGGCGTTTTATGGCCTACGTGTAACAAAGCATGTCAGCATGCATCCACCTACACAAACCTACACCTACAAGCCCTTTATCCTCAGTGGGGAAAATCAGTAGGAGGAGACAAGATCATATGCTCTAAACCAGCGGGGCATGGTAAAGACACAGTGTTCATCTCAGACTTCTGGAATTTCCTCATATCTGAGTGGTAGGTTTTCCAAATTTACCATAGGATTAACACTAATAGCCTCATATTTAAACGGGGGGAAATCTCTCTGAAAAGGGAACCATTAGGATTTAAATTCTCAGAGGTAACCAATAGGGACTACTCATGTTAATAAAATTAAACAATGTTTGCAGGATTGGGACCTTAATATTTTCATACATATTTAATAATCTATGGGATATAATCAATGTCTGGCAGTTTTGGGTCAAAACATATAAAATCTGAAGTTTTATAGAGGTCAGGACAATGATTTTATGTTTTATGGAGGTGAGGATGTAACATTTCTTGGCTACTCATTGTAAATTAACTTTACCTGATCAAAACATTTGCAATTGTACTACAAATTAGGAAACTTCAATGAGCTCTTTAGCAAGAACACAATTGCTCTATGACACAAGCATATATAGATGGTCTGTATAGATGTAACATTGTTAGTTCATGGTCTACAAAGCATTGTAGGAATTATTCATAATTTAAAAATTTATAAAGAAGGGAGTTTCCAACATATTATGAGGTATGTGAGAGGAAATAATTTGATCACATAATGCAGTTTTAGCTAGCTTAGGGCCAAGATTTGAAAAAAAAGGTTAAAATTAGACTTCTAAATTCATAGCTAGGCACCTAAAGAAGTAACCTGAATTTTGAAAGTGCTAAGCATCCACTGATTTCAATGCCAGCTGTTGGGTGCTTTGCACTTTTGAAAATTATTATACTTATTTAGCTGCCTAAGTATGAAGTCTGGAGTCCCACTTTATGTGCCCAATTAATTTTTTTAAATATTGATCTTGTGGATTATGATTTATTACAATGGGTAAAAATAGCACTACTTTTAAATATATTTGTGTATATTACTCATATAAATGGTCTGGGCTCAGAAATTGCATTTCTACTCCTGTCTGCTACTGCTATTGTATAGGCATTCCATAAGACTAACAGAACCTCAAACAGAATTCTCTCTTTTTAGGGAGCAAAGATATTTTAAAATCAGTATTCCATATTACTTGTACCGAAAAATTGCCTCTAGCAGAAGAAATGGCAGTCTTCTTTGGCTAAAAAAAAAAAAAGTCATTTTTAGAACTCTGATTAGGACTGACTGACGAATTGAAATTACATCCATGCAAAGAGATAGATTTAAAAAAAAATACAAAGTGAGTTCTTTTATATTGGAACTGATTTCCCTCAGACAATATGTTGTAATACTCCGAAGTAACTGTCCAAAACACCACACTCTGGGCTTGTTTAGATGAAGACTTCGGGTATGCCTACACTACCCTGAGCCAAATAGGTAGGTAGACCTATATTTTAGGTGTAGACAAGGGTTAAAATGAGCAGCAACCTGGGTGTAAATCTACAGTGCATTAACATGCTGCACACTAGCTGGCAGTGTGGACTCTGCTACCGCACACTAAAAGTTCCACACTAAAAGTTCCCTCATACACATTGACCTGCTTTCATTTCAAAGTGGAATAGATCAAAGCGCACTAGCAAACTGTTAGTGAGTAACAGAAGGGTCCACTTGGACAGTTAGTGTGCGGCGTACTTGTTGCATTGTTGATTTACAGCAGAGCTTGCTACACAATAACTCTTCTGACTGCACCATAGAGTGTGTTTGTATGGGGTTTTAGACATTCCTGTACAACAGTGTTCTCAAACCTGGGACACTGCTTGTTCAGGGAAAGCTCCTGGTGGGCCAGGCCGGTTTGTTTACCTGACGCATCCACAGGTTTGGCCCATCGCGGCTCCCACTGGCCGTGGTTCGCTGTGCCTGGCCAACAGGGGCTGCGGGAAGCGATGGCCATTACGTCCCCTCGGCCCGCACCGCTTCCCATAGCCCCCATTGGCCAGGCACAGCGAACTGTGGCCAGTGGGAGCTGCGATCGGCCGAACCTGCGGACGCAGCTGGTAAACAAACGGCCCGGCCCACCAGGGGCTTTCCCTGAACAAGGGGCATCCCAAGTTTGGGAAACACTGCTATACAACATTGCATCACTGATCAAAGAAAAGAGTCTCCTTCCAGTCTTTACTTTATGTCCAATTTGTATGGATTTCCCCACGTCCACCAAGTTATTTGGTTCTCGTTGATACCCCATACGTTCCATTCATATTTTCATCTAATATCACACGCAGACTTATTCCCATATTTTCCGCATCCAATCAGAGCATTTGCCCATTCCTTCACTAGCTTCCTCTCAAGTCCCATATAAAGTTCGTGCTTCACCACTGTGGCCCTCAGACAACTCTGTCATTACCAGCATCTTTGTCCTCACCTCCTCCTATTACTCTTCACGGTACCTAGGCCATACCCACCCTGCCCTCCTCAATGCCCTCTGTGTCCTTCTCAAATTCTCTTCTTTATGCATTCTCTCCTCGGTGTCCCTTAGACTCAGAACTCCCATCTCCTCCTCTCACACCAACTTCCAACACATTTCTTCCACAGAGAGGACAATCCACAAAAGGGAAGAACTTTGCCACTGACTTTGAAGGGTGTGGGATTGGGTTGGTCCATCTGCTTTGGAACTCCTTCAAGCCACATGCAACACCAAGCACTCAAAAATAAAATCATCATTAATACTCCTGCCTGTGAATGTGTTCCCTTACTGTGCAGGAATAATACATAAGCTGCACAGGAAGTCTGATGGCTACATATGATTCCAGAGGGCAACAGATCCATGAGTGTCAAGCACCAGTAAGCTAGAAAGTGTCTTCAATAAAAGGAATGGTAGAGAGCCACCTGTTTAACGAGACTTATTTTTTGATTGCCTCCAGAGTGGAGTAACCAGATCTTGGATTTGAAAAGCCAGGGCACCTGTCAAGGGGGAGAAAATGGTTGTACAGGGGATGGGTTTGGTGAGAATTAAATAGAAGCCCACTACTTCCTTTCCTCTGCCAGGACACTGCTCCTGTTCCTTCCTAGCCACCTTATGGTTTTGACTCTCTGGGCCAAGAAGGCTGGGTCAAGGACTTGAGTGACAGGGCTACTGCACAGCTTTAGGAACAGGAGAAGAGGAGCAGCTGAGTATCATCATGTGGCAGGCTGGTTGAGGGTGGTGTGATCATGGTGGTGCACATGCACTTGAGCCAGCCGGCTTTCTATTTAATAATAATTTCTCCAGCTCCATTGCGTGACAGCTCCTAGTGCTGGCCAATCTGCAAGGCTTTATGAGAATTGGGACAAAGCAAAGTTATTTGTAAAAATGACACAGCCACTGGGATAAGCTCAGAAAAAAGGAGCAGCAGTTGTTCCCAGGGACATGTGGTCAACCTAATAATGAACAAGTTGTGAACTGAGTTAGAATAGATCTAAAAATATATATCAGATTCAGAATCAGATCAAAACCAGCTCTTACATCCTAAGTATTTGTCACAAATAAATAATGTAACAGTAGAGCAGTATTATAAACTACTGTGGTTTTATCCATGATCCGTTTATGTATTACATAACAATAGAGGGAAGGCCAACTTTTTATATGAATTTGGGGCCCAATCCCACTCACTTTAGCTCCAGTACAACTTCAATTAACTTCAATGGAAGATGTTGAGGTTCCATGCAGCCTTGTCCTCCATTATGCAGAGCTCATCCTGTGCTGGGCTGAGTGCCTTCAGTTCCCATCTTCCTTCATCGGGAATTGATGGCACAGAGAACAGTACAGAGATACTCAGCACCATGCAGAATCAGACCCTTAATCATGAAAAACCTACCTGCTGTGGAATAAAGCTTCAGGGTCAGACCCCAAAATGCACAGAAACTTACAGAACAATGACTTGCAGCTTATCAGTTTACCATAGTGTGAGATCAAATGCAGGGAAAGCAAACGTTATTCATCTTCTAAACCAAGATTTCCCCTTTGAATTAAAAATGATATAGCGTATGAACCAAGGGAAGCAATGCTTTTTCAAAATAGTAAATGTGGGTTATGTATAAGTACAGGAAGCAACCATCCCTACTTCACAATCATGCAAATTATTCTTTTACGGTAATTATTGTCACTTACAAACAATATAGTGCATGCAAAATTTTGGGTTTTTTTATTGTGCAGTAAATATACACAAGAAAAGTTAATGGAGCACATACAATGAAAAGCAGATGATAACGTAAACATGTGCGTTTCATTCTCTTTCAGAGTGACTATGATTTTTAAACAGTTTTAAAATGTATTAAATTTGACTAGAGTCAAATCAAGTGGATACATAATTTGCAATTATTTAGTACTTAACACCAGCTTAACATTCTGCTGTATTAATTTAAATTAAACACTTTTTAATTACACCATTTATAATACATCAGAGAGGTTCCTTCTCATGAACCTAAGTGAGATAAGCTCTTGTGCTCATCTGGCAGAAGTACTGTATGGGGTCTACATAAAACCAGTTAAGCTGGATAATCCATCAATGGAAGTGAAATATTTTAAGCAAGTTTATTGATGAATGAGGTTACCTTGTGCCATCTAAACAATAAATTTTCTTACATCATCACAATTCTGAATGCACAGAAGTCCACAAGACAAGATATATTTTAACAGACCAGATTTAGAATGTTCATTTGCTCTCACATTAAACTCTCTACGGTTCTAATATACAATACTGACTTTTAGCACTTAAAATGATTGCTCATAAGGTGTAAGTATAATTCTATGTGCCTCAGGAAGTTGAGTTACTGATTCTTGAAACCCATAATGAAACTTTACGCATCCAGTTTTTCTTACAAGATTCAACTGTTTTTAAAGATGTGGGGATTTTCAAGAGAAACTGTGTGAAAAAAATTCAACGATTGAATTTCAAAGGATGGAGCCCCATGTAAGGACTGAAGAGAAGAGTAAATGGGGCACACTTTATATACATATTATTCTATTTATATAATGCAGTTAGAAAAGTAGACACCAACAAATAAAAAGGAAAATGCACAAGCAAAACAAAAGGAAACCAAAACAACAACAAATGACTTGAGCGTACTATTGTATCTAAGCACCATCCAGAATCTGCTTTTACAGTAAAAAAAAAACAAAATTAGAAGAGAGAGATACACAAAAGATGCACAAAGGAACAAAAAGAACAAGAAGTCCTTGTAGGATGAAAAAATCAGACGCATGCATAGAAATGAGGATTTGTGTTGTGAGAGTAACATAGCAGTCTGAGGCCTAGTTTACCTTCACTGTCTGACATGGCATGCTGGAAGTCATCCATGATGAATGCTATATCCCGGTCATACCCGCGAGTCCGTGATTCTTCCCTCATATGTTGCTGGACCTCAGGTAGTGAATGGCTTGATCCAAACTGCTCCCGGGTATCTGCAGATATTGGTGGCAAGGGTCCAGCTGCAGCTCTTGCCATTCCCATTGGCTGACCAACAGGACTTAAAGGGCTCTCTTCCTCTGAGTTCTGTGCTACTATTGGGATTCTTCCCCTGCTTTGGCTAATAGGTAGACTTGTAGGTTTAGTTCTTCCAGAGGGAGCTGCATGACTAAAAGAAATATCCAATGGTTCAGACTCCTGGGCTTTCAGTCTTAAAGAAGAGCTAGAGGAATCTCTTTTTAATGATAAATCAAGTCCATAGACTGAAGAGGGTCTAGATGAAGGCCTTGATCTACTGCCACTACTATAGGACTTGTCAGCTTCATCTTGTAATGTGGATCTCATTGTTGTACCTAGTGTGGTCCCAAGGCTGGCTCCAAGGGATGATGTCAGTGTTGGCCCCATAAATTTCTGTTGGTCTGTGATATTTTTTCTGAGGCCAAAAGTGATATCATCCTGAAGAAGCCTTGCCCTGGAGGTGATGCCCCCAAGCGATGAAGTACTGGAAGTCATATAGTTTGAATAATCAGGCTCAAGATCTCGACTTTCCTGGATAGGTGAAAACTTGGACAGTTTGGGGTCTATCAAAGCTTTCTTGTGCTTTGACTGCTTTTGGTAGAGGAGGGCTGCTGGGAGCTGCTTGGCTGCTTGTTTCTCAAGTGTGAGCCTGCTTATGCTGTATTTCTCAGATTTGGGGAAATGCCTGTAGCTGGTATCTGCATAGTAATACTGAGAAAGGCCAGCAAGGTGATCGAGGCTTTCTGCACCCCGGCGGAACTCCTGCTTGATCTGATGTTTCAGAAGCTTTAGCTCATAAGGATCTTCCATTGGATCTTCATCTGCTTTCACGTAAGTATGCAATCTAGAAGAAGTTTGCAGTGGTGCTAGGAAGTCTGACACTTCCTGTGCTCTCCGGGCCTCGGTGGATCGAAGAAGCCGATCGGTTTTTGTCAGATCCTTCTCGTGGAGGCTAAAAGCAGAGCTCAGTGCTGCTGTTCCCTTTGTAAGCTCTCCTATATCATCCAGCAGCACATAATTTCGGGGTGTATGATGATGGTCTATGTCTGCATAGAATGAATCTGCAGATATGCTTGATATGGGGCTGCTCGCCATGTTGCTTCTCTCGTCCAGCCCTATCCTTAAATCCAAGGTATTGTATTTGCTGCCAAGATGGGAAACAGCATAAGTAGTATCACTGGAAACAGGTGCTATCATAAGAGGCTGATTACGAATCACATCATAGTTTGATGTTATCTTAGGCTCCAAATATAACGTAGTTTGCCTTGGCTTTTGCTGTATCACCATCATTTGTGACGGGAGTTGGTATGATGACTGTTGGGTTGGTGGAGGCTGAGCTTGGGGAGTAAAGGACATGGTTGCCACAGGCTGGAAGGCTGATTGGGTTTGATAGGGTGAAACCTGTTGGTGATATAAAGTCTGCTGCTGTTGGTAATGTGACTGTTGTGTATACTGAGTTGGTGCTTGGGTTGGGAGAGCAGGAGAAGAATATTGATATTGTGTATAAGGGCTTGTAGGGGGAGCAAACTGAGTTTCTGGCTGGGTCTGTGGTGGCATGAATTGATTAAATTCTGTCTGTGGTGCAGTTCGCGGTCTTTCCAAGCCATGCTGGCCTTCCATTCTAGTAGGCCTGGTATTATTAACTTCACTGTCTGACATGTAATCACGTTCTTCTGCTACTCCTTGGAGGTAGGCACGCTCTCTCTTTTCTCTTTCCTTTAACAAGGCTTCTTTCCGCCTATTGATGCCCATTTCCAAATACCGCAGTTTGGCATCTATTTCTTTTTCTTCCTCATCTAGCTCTGCTTGCTTCTTCCTAAGCTTGGCTGACTCTCGTTCTACCAGATCCAATTCCCTGTCTATATCCTGGAGAATTTTAGCTCTGGCCATGGTGTTGGTTCTACACATCCTTCTGCGTGAAACTGACCCCACAGTAGTGAATGCTGACTGGGTCCCTGTGGTAGCATCTTCTGGAGGTGGGTTGGGTAGAGTCCTCTTTACTTTCTTCTGGGTGCCCGATGTTATACCTGTAGAACCTTTAGCCTACAATAAAAGAAAAAAAACTGAGTCACTATTATAGAAACTTAAATTCTAATACACTGCAGGTTGGTAATAACACTTTTTAGCATTGTTTCATATCTTAAACATATACTATACCTGCTGTTGAGGAGTCTGTGACATCTGAAAATACATAACAGAAAAAGGCATACAAGGGTGCATTCAGAACTTGTTTAGATAAGTCATCTAATTCAAAACAGAGCAGGCACCAAAGAATTGCCACTGATACCTTAAACAGTATAATGGCCTAGGACTTTTTCTTTATTAGTCTAAGGTTCAGAATTGTTCTGTCAACTCTACTGCAGTCCCACGGAGTTTTTGATTTGCCATTTTATTCTTAAATCTGAATAGCTATATACTCTGACACACAGTTATTACCTATATACACACATACATATAAACACACTCCCTCCATACAATATTCTCATGATGACTCTGGGCCAGCTCCTGAGCACATGCTAAGCATCCACAACTCATACTGAAAGTCAATGGCCAAAGCAGCTCTTTATGTTGCCAACACACCCCATTGTCAGACGGAGAACTGGAGAAGCTGTGACTGATCCTCTGGAGAGTGGCTGATACTCGGTCCCCATCACTATTGCCTGCCTTATCCCCACTGCCATGAAGGAGTCCCTGCAGGCCAGAGCTCTGTTCTGCACAAGAGGTAAGCAACCCCTGCTTGGCTCCCCTCAAATGTGGCTATCTTTGCAGAAGGGAACTATATTAGTTCCAAAACTAGGGAACTCTCCATGGCATTAGTGGCAGGAGCAGGATGTGATACCAACAGAAGGACCTATATAAATAGAAGTTGTGAACTTTAGGTAATTTTTTCAAAAGCTCCCAACTCACATTCAAGTGAAGCAGGCATTTTTTGCAAATAGGTCTACTAAGTTACATAGATCCACTGGAAATTTTACTCTGTGTCCCTAGCATCTCTGTGTAAGCTTTGCCTTAGGAAAGACCAGTGCTTGTGGCCTTAAGTATACATGTAGAACAATCACTTCAGTCCCCACAGAAATGGAGTCACCGTGATGGTAGAACATGAAAGCTAGTAACAGACTATGTAAACATTACAAAGAAGATTAAGACAGGAACTGAAGAATTTTATATGCCAACTAGATACCTGCTTCTACCTCTGTATGTGCAACAAAATTGTAGCACTCTAGCAATTATTGTCAATTTAAAATGTACTTTTTGCTGAAGTACACGTTACTTCAATGAGATAAAAAGTCAACAAATTCATTTTAATTACTATAGGAGGTATTTATTTCCAAGCTACAATGTGTTGTCAACTAATAGTTGAAAAGGTTTGAAAAAAAGTAGTAGTACTAACAACTTTCTTTGCTGGCCACCTGTTAACCTTAACTTTGCCAATTCAAAATAATCAACCCAATGTCATTTGTCATGGGTCTTTAAACAAACATTCACCATGTTCTGAAGTGCCATTTAAAGCTTTTTTCTTCCTCATCATCTAAATTCTATCAATTTTTGCATGCTTTGCATTTCAATAAATGTAATTTAGTTTTGGTTTCAACTTCCTGTGGCCATTTCCCAAACCCATATTTTGCCAACAAATCAAAGAAGCTAATTTTCTCTCACTCAGTGTGCAGTTATAATCAAAGACAAATTAATCATCTACAGTAGGTGTAGTTGGCTGTTAATTTATATTTTAAATTCAGCCTCTAGCCATGCTTCCCCCACTCCCTCTCAGTCTGAAATAGCAATCACAGAAGGTGACTGATATTGGGGAAGAGCCATTAACTGCAAACTCATTAAAGGCATATGAAGAATGATTATGCTGTGATGATGGCAATGCTAGTGAGTAAACCTGTACATGAGTTTATACCACATTTTATTAACAAAATGTGTCTTATTTTCAGTTAAAACACCGAAAAGTCAAAACGGATAGACTGCTCATGAAAAAAAGAACAAATTAAGGGCCTGATCCTGTGAGATAAGAGTACTTCTAAAGAAACATCTATACTACACACTTCTTATGAAGGTGTATAGCCCCAAAACCGTGAGTCTAAATAACAGTGTAGATGGTAAGGCATGGCTTAAACAAGTAAAGACATGCCTGAATCCTATAGGCATGTACCCATGTATGTATCCACAAGGTTCTCGACTTGCACCAGCAGTGTCTCCCTGTCAGTGTAGTATCCTCCTGCCACCCCACTGCTGGAGCCTTTCCCCACTGAAAGAAAAGATTCTGGCTGTGGGGACAGGCTCTGGCAGGGAGAGACAGTGTGGAAAGACTTTGGTAGTGGGGAGTCAGCAAGGAAAGGTTCTGCCAGCTCCCCACTATAGAGGCTTCTGCTGGCACAGGGAGAGACTCTGGAAATGGGGAAAGACTATGGTTGGGGGAGGTAGAGGGGAAAGGCTTCAGCAGCTGGGAGATGCCTTTCCCTGTTGCCTCCCACCACCACCAGAGCCTTTCACTGACACATGTAGCTACACACTGCAGTGTGAACACAGCTTCCTTTTCTCTACAGCATGTAGCTACATGCCACTGTCACTAATGTACAGGACAGATGTATCCTTAAAAGAACTGAGCACCTCCAATTCCTATTTGATGTTCTCAAATGATTTAGTTGGGGATTGGTCCTGCTGTGAGCAGGGGGTTGGACTCGGTCCCTTCCAACCCTGATATTCTATGAACACCTCAAGGGGAAGGGACCCCAACTGTCCCAGTATGTGTGAGTTAATATTTTTTTTATTTTTAGCTTTACATATTATTTCCTAGCTGGAAACGGCAGGCACAGTGAGCTTGGTTATTTTCCTGTTCAGTTTACATTTGGATGGGGGGAAAGATATTTTGCTGCAATGCAGTGCTGCAATATTCAAAATATCTGCTGGTTTTTCTAGTTCTTTATTTTGGATAACATCATCATCATCAATGATGTTAGCAACATTACACGGAATTCTGGTAATGGTGCTGGTAGTTTCTAGCTATGATCAAGAGAAATTCAAACACAGTGACTGGTTGTATAACACAAAAGGGTGACAAATACTTTTTTGTATTTTCTTTTTAATTTGTGCGCAACCAAGGAAACAGATATACACACAGGAGCTGTTCCTCGCCAAACTGCAATCTTGGTATCATAGAACCATAGAAATTAGAAATGGAAAGGACCTATTAGAGCATCTATAGTCCACCTCCCTGCCAAGACAGTTTTGTTCCCTATAGTACCTGATCTAGAGGTATGTCCAGTCTAGTTTTAATATGTGCCGGGGGAAGGGGCTTCCACTACTTCTCTTGGAAATCTGTTCCACAGGTAGGAATCACTGGAGGGATTTCTATGGCTAAAGATTATGTTGGAGGCAAACTAGATGATCATAATGGTCCCTTCTGGCCTTAAAGTTATTCTTTATATTTCACCTAATTTTCCATGTTCTTAATTTCATCCTCCCACTCCTTTGTTCCACCCTAAATGCCTTTTGACCTAAGGTCCAAACTATGGTATTTAAACACCAGTCCAAGTAGAGGATAGTTTAGACCTACATAAGACCCCAGGAAGGGGCTGTGTCTCTAGGAGTAGTAACAGTTTGCTCTGTTTCTTGTTTCAGCATCATAACCTGAGGAATTCACCATTTTTGCTATAGTCCCTTGTGGATTGGAATCAAGTTCATGGTCTGCCTTGAAAATGATGATTAATTCAATGGCCTGAGCCCAGGATATCTAAAAGAACCTAAAGCTCGGGAATGAAGAACGAGATGGACAATTGTGGCACAATGGAGCTTTCTACAATAAGGATAAAGCCTGTGTGTGCGGGAGAAACTAACCCCACTACCTTCCATCCTAAATGCAGAATGCATTTCTTTGATTTCCCTTGTCTAATATAAATACAGAGCAATATGTACATAACCCCCCAAAACAAACAAACAAAAACAAACCTACCAGGACAAAACACCGCACTGAACACACAATTCTCCCCTTGGGGAGAGGATGAGAGAACAAACATGTGACAGATGTTAGTCATGTTGTTGCTTAATATTCTACTGGAAAGTGCTCAGATACTACAGTGATGAGAGCAGTATAAGAACCTGAATAGAACAGAATAGAATAGAATAGAATAGAATAGAATAGAATAGATGATGGTGGTTAGCAAATAGAGTAATAGAATTTAAGGCCAGTAGGTCCACCAAATCATCTAGTCTGATGTCCTATATATCATGGGCCACCAACGTCACCCAGAACCCACACACTAAAACCCAATAACCAATCGTAGACCAAAGTAAATGAGACCCATGGGAGACTACACTAATATGTGTAGGATGACCAGACAGCAAATGTGAAAAATTGGGACATGGGGGTAGAGGGGTAATAGGAGCCTATATAAGAAAAAGACCCCAAAATCGGGACTGTCCCTATAAAATCGGGACATATGGTCACCCTAAATATGTGACACAGGCATAGAACAGGAGGGACCAATGTGCCTCTGTTTGAGGCCCCTGCAATAGAAGAGAAATGATGACGTGAGATATACCCAGATAATCCTTGCAAGTCACCAGACACACATGCTGCAGAGGAAGGGGGAAAAAAATCCCCAAGGTCATTGCCAATCTGAACCAGGAAAATATTCCTTCCCAAGACCACCTATGGCCATTAGTTAAACCCTGAGCACGTGAGCAAGAACCAGCCAGCAAACACCCAAAAAAGAGAATGTTCAGCATCAACTCAGAGCCCTGGCCCACCCTGCCCAATGTCCCATCTCCAGCTGTGGCCATCCCTGATGCTTCAGAGGAAGAAGAAGATTAAAGAAAAAAAACCTTGCAGAATACACTGGGGGAAAAATACCTTTCTGACCCCTGCAGGTTGTCAGCTGTTGAGCCCTGCCCCCCGCCATCACAACCAACCCTGTCATATAAATAAATTATTGCCATTAGTATTTTTATTACTTTTATTAGTGTCATAATTAATAATTGTCCATTTATTCCCTATATATCACTGTAACATTTATTGTCCTCTCTTTTTAGTGTATATACAATCCTGCATTTTTGCTCTCATTTCTTATTGTGTTGGTCCCTTCTGTTCTATCCCTGATGTTCCCTTCATCTCATTCTTCCACTCTCATCCCCCTGCCCAACCCCTTGCATGGAAAGCTCCCCGCATCTTGAACTGCCAAATCACCAATCTTCTGTTTCAAGTTTCCACCGAAGGCTCATTTTTTTCAGTCCAAAATAAGAGAAATGAATCAAGCAATTACACGCAAACCGCCCCCCACCCCTCCAAAACTAACCTTCAAGTTACTCTTTCCTTGAACTTCCCAAATAATAAACAAACAAATAATGATAAATAATCCTGGGAAGCAGTGACTCTGAAAAGAGACTTGGGGATTATGGTGGATAATTGGATGAACATGAGCTTGCAATGCAATGCTGTGGCCAAAAGGGTTAACATGATCTTTGGATGCATAAACAGGGGAATCTCAAGTAGGACTAGGGAAGTCATATTACCTCTGTATTTGGCACTGATGCAACCACTGCTGGAATACTGTGTCCAGTTCTGGTGCCACAAGAATGATTAAGGGATAGGAAAACAAGGGATAGTGAAAGACTCAAGGAGTTAAATTCATTTATCTTAACAAAGCAAAGATTAGTGGATGACTTGATCACAGTCTATAAGTATCTATATAGGGAACAAATATTTGATAATGGGCTCTTCAATCAAGCAGAGAATCCATTATCCCTGGGCTGGAAGTTGCAACTAGACAAGTTCCAAATGGAAATGAGACATACATTTTTGACAGTGGGGATGTTTAACCATTGGAACAATTTACTAAGGGCTGTGGTGAATTCTCCATTACTAGCAGTTTTTAAAACCTAGCCTGGACATTTTTCTGAAAGATCTGCTCTAGTTCAAAGAGGAATTGTTTCAGGGAAGTTCTATGGCCTGTGTTATACAGGAGCTGCTGAAGAGACGCTTACAAGTGGTCCCTTCTGATCTTGGCATCTATGAATCTATGCATCATTTACTCAAACAGCTAATTTATAAACATTAATTATGCCTCATAACAGCCCTGTGAGTATCCTATTGGATACTCTAAGATTGGAACTCTATCTGAAGGCTATACTCTAGGTGCAAGAATCATGAATACAATTCTATGGTGTGCACAGGGATATCTTAGTGCCAACTGGCATACAGGTTATAGGGATCCTTGGCTCTGGTATCTACATACTAGTTGGCCAAAGCGTATCATGTAAAGTCTTTCCTGAAAGCTTGTGTCACACTGATCATCAATCATTGCAAAATGTATGTATGGCTAATATGTAAGGGGTTATGTACAGATAATATGAAAGGAATTATGTATAGATACTGAAAATTATGCTCTTAAGGTGTGTGAGTTGGGGCTGGTCACCTGAAGATGAAAAACAGGTTTCTTCCAGGCAGGAGACACTTATCGACATCTGTCTGGTTATATGTAAATTGAGCACTGTATGCTTCACAATGAACACCTATTTACAGTCTAAGCACAATATTAATCAAGTGATTGCAAGGCCTCCAGGGGAGATTCAAGAAAGGAAAAAAAAAACAAGCAGTGGGGGAGTTTCCCTGTTTACAAGTGAAGAAAATGGGTCACTGGAATTATATGTGGGATACAAAGGTGTAACGGGGTCGGCACCCACCTCTCGCGAGCGCCCCCTGTGGTTGGATGTGTCTGTAGTCTTTAAACCAGTCCCAGTACTGACATCAGGCCGTACTCCCAGGGCTTCCTCCCTGGAGGCAATGGTTTTTCCCTCAGTCTTCAGCTGAGCCTTCTGACAGTTCAGTCCCTTTCTGGGGGATGGGGGGTTCACTGATATCCAATTGTAGACTCTTCCCCAGGGGCCTATGGGAAGGTCGGGGGAGGACCCAGGCCCACCCATGACTTTGGGCCCAGCCTTCATCGATGCCTTACCCTTAGCTCAGGGCTCTTCTAAGCTCAGGCCCAGTAGCTGGCCAGGAGCTCTTCCTTGCTCCCCTTGTGCCTACTAGCACTGAGCTGTCCATTGTTCTGCAGTTCCCTCAACCAGCTGCAACATCCATGCTCCTCCAGCTCTAATGAGAAACTGCCCTGTTTCTGGCTCTGTAGCTCCCTTTTATAGGGCTCTCCTGAGCCCTGATTGGATGCTTCTCCTGCAACCACTCTAGCCTGCTTGGAAGATCTCTCCACTGCTCCTTACTTGGGACAAGTGTGGCAGGACCCTGAGGCCTCCATCAGGAGGCTTCTCGGCCTAGTCCACCCCATCACAAGAGGTTCAACCAGTTAGCCTTCACTGAGGGAAGAAGTTGGCAGCTGGTTTGTATTACGAATGGAGGATTACAGCCAGTCTGGCAGTTTGAAGCTGGGAAAGAACCATTGGCTGAGCTAACCTTTGTGAGGCAGGGGAATGTCTTGAGAGTTTTTATCTTAGACTCTAGAAAGTGTGCTATGATTTTACTTTATATGCAACCATTTGTTTCCATTAATTCTACTTGCTTCTTCTCCAATCTCAGTTCTTTGTTAAATAAATTTTTTGTTTTAGTGGGTTACAGACAACAATGGGTCATTATAACAATCTGTAATCCACTAGTCTCTGATTGCAGAGGTGTTAATGGGCCACTCTTCCTTGAATGGGGTACTTGTGGCACCTTAGAGACTAACAACTTTATTTGAGCATAAGCTTTCGTGAGCTACAGCTCACTTCATCAGATGCATGCAGTGAAAAATACAGTGGGGAGATTTTATATACACAGAGAACATGAAACAATGGGTGTTACCATATACACTGTAACAAGAGTGATCAGGTAAGGTGAGCTATTCACTTCAATCTCTTTGGTCACTCGATTACAGACCTAAAAGTGGCAATTCTTCAACAAAAAAACTTCAAGAACAGACTCCAACAAGAGACTGCTGAATTGGAATTAATTTGCAAAGTGGATACAATTAACTTAGGCTTGAATAAAGACTGGGAGTGAATGTGTCATTACACAAAGTAAAACTATTTCCCCATGTTTATTCCCCCCGCCCCCCACTGTTCCTCACAAGTTCTTGTCAACTGCTGGAAATGGCCCATCTTGATTATTGCTACAAAAGGTTCCCCCCTTCCCACCTCCGCTGGTAATAGCTCACCTTATCTGATCACTCTACGGTGCCACAAGTATTCCTTTTCTTTTTACTAATGCTAAACAATCTGTTCCACCTTGCATTTAGCTGAAGAAGAGCTCTGTGTGTCTGGAAAGCTTCTCTCTCTCACCAACAGAAGTTGGGCCAGTAAAAAATACTACTTCACCCACCTTGTCTCTCTAATATCCAGTGATGCTACAACTACACTGCTTACAACTGTGTAAAGGTTGTCAGTCCTATTATATTTTGTGCTGGCTTTAGTATATGGATTTTTCCTTTGAGATCAGCATCTCTCTCTCTCTCGTTTTAAGAGAGAAAGTATTTAAAAGTAGAATATTTTCTACTAATTTTTGTCTTCTCCAATTTGATAGCACTGTTGCTGAGGGCAATTGAAATCTGCCCCATTACAGGAACCAGCCATGCACTAGGAAATGCTCACACTTCCATTGCTTCTCATTTGTGTAAAAGCAATACTTTATTTTGTGGGACTGACTGGTTTAGAGTAATTGCTAATGGGATTTAATCTCTACAGTTGTTTGCTGGATTCTAGACCACTCTTTTACCATCTCTTCTTGATGCTCTACCTCCTCTTCCTTCCCCCCACCATTTGGCTCTTGGCTCCCTCCTCTGCTCCCTATACTTTTCACCATCATTGGGTGACCTCATTTGTTCACAAGAACTCAGCTATCATCTTTATATTTATGACTCTGAGATGTACATTTCATATTCCGACCTCTTTCTTTTAACTTCAGTTCCCAATCCCTCACTGTCTTTGACATATCCCAACTTTGAGAGCTCATTGTCATCTCAAGATCAACAAAAGGCAGCTCAATCTTTCCACCCAAAGTCCCCCCTCTTTTCTCCTTTACAGGTGACACAACTAACATCCTCCCTAGCACCCATGCCAAGAACCTGACTATCATCTTTGCTTTAATCAGGGACAAAACAGCATGTACAAGCATGTACATTGATGATATCTTCATCATAAGGACCCACGGGAAGGAGGCCCTTGAAGAATTCCACTGTGATTTCAACAATTTCCACCCAACCATCAACCACAGCTTGAACTAGTCCACACAAGAGATCCACTTCCAGAACACTACAGTGCAAATAAATGATGACCACCTAAACAACACCCTATACTGGAAACCTACTGACCACTATACTTACATACATGCCTCCAGCTTCCATCCAGGAAACATCACATGATCTACTGTCTATAGCCAAGCCTTAAGATACAACCAAATTTGCTCCAATCCCTCAGACAAACACCTACACGATCTTTATCAAGCATCCTTAAAACTACAATACCAACCTGGGGAAGTGAGGAAACAGATTGACAGAGCGAGATGGGTACCCAGAAGCCGCCTACTACAGGACAGGCCCAATAAGGAAAATAACAGAACACCACTGGCCATCACGTACAGCCCCTAGCTAAAACCTCTCCGGCACATCATCAACGATCTACAACCTATCCTGAAAAACGATCCCTCACTCTCACAGACCATGGGAGGCAGTCCAGTCCTTGCTTACAGACAGCCCCCCAACCTGAAGCAAATACTCACCAGCAACTACACACCACACCATAGAAACACTAACCCAGGAACCAATCCCTGTAACAAACCCTGTTGCCTACTCTGTCCCCATATCTACTCTAGCAACACCATCCGAGGACCCAACCACATAAGCCACACTACCAGGGGCTCATTCACCTGCACATCTGCTAATGTGATATATGCCATCATGTGCCAGCAATACCCCTCTGCCATATACACTGGCCAAACCGAACAGTCTCTATGTAAAAGAATCATAGAATATCAGGGTTGGAAGGGACTTTAGGAGATTATCTAGCCCAACCCCCTGCTCAAAGCAGGACCAATCCCCAATTTCTGCCCCAGATCCCTAAATGGCCCCCTAAAGCATTGAACTCACAACCCTGGGTTTAGCAGGCCAATGCTCAAACCCCTGAGTTATCCCTCCCCCTAAATAAATGGACACAAATCAGACATCAGGAATTATAACAAACAAAAGCCAGTAGGAGAACACATCAATCTCCCTGGACATTCTATAACAGATTTAAAAGTAGCCACACTTCAGCAAAAAACTTCAAAAACAGAATTCAAAGAGAAATTGCAGAGGTACAATTCATTTGCAAATTTAGCACCATTAATTTGGGCTTGAATAGGGACTGGGAGTGGCTGGCTCACTACAAAAGCAATTTTGTGGATATAGACTAACATGGCTACCCCTCTGATACTTGAAGCCAGGATCTGTGCATGCATATCAAGCACAATTGCAGTTTCACCTGCCTTATTTGTGTATGCAAATGTTGTACTGCATGTTCAATTTCAGGGCTTTGCCTATATAATGGGTGCTGATGCAGGGAAAGTTTGTAAAATAGGGCCAAGCCAGTGCCACCCCTCCTCCCAGCACCCCTGGATCCAGAACAGTGCATGAGAGATCCTGCCCCCACAAACACTGAGGTAACAGGACCCAGGTGATGCCACCTCACCCACCCACCATGTGGTCTTGGCGAGGAGCAGCTAAAGTAGGGACTGCTACACTGAGGGAGGGGAGGGAATAAAATGGGGTACAGCCATGGTCACTTGTTCCTCAGCAGACCCTTCCTGGACACGGAAGTGTGCAGGGGAGACCCCAGCTCTCTGGGAAAATTACATATCACATGGTGCCTCACCTTCACTCCGCTACGTGCCTTGGGGGAAAACTGCAGAAAGAAACCAGCTGGAAACTCCAGCCAGTAGGAGCAGCTGCAGAAACAGTCACAGCAGGTTTCAGAGTAGCAGCCGTGTTAGTCTGTATTCGCAAAAAGAAAAGGAGTACTTGTGGCACCTTAGAGACTAACAAATTTATTAGAGCATAAGCTTTCGTGAGCTACAGCTCACTTCATCTGATGAATGCATCCGATGAAGTGAGCTGTAGCTCACGAAAGCTTATGCTCTAATAAATTTGTTAGTCTCTAAGGTGCCACAAGTACTCCTTTTCTTTTAGTCACAGCAGGGAGATTCAGAGGATTTTCTGCAGTTTGGACTGGACTTTCTCTGCTCTGTGCTGATTGGCTGTTTGTTCCAATCCCCTCCTTCCCCCCTCCTCATAGTCTCTTCATCTGAGCTTTACCCTGCACTTGCCTGCTTACCCTCTTCTCCCCTGTCCCGTCTCACCCCCACTTCCCTTTTCTTGCCATTTAGCAGATCCTCTCCTCACTAAACCCACTCCCAAAATATTGTGGAACATCATGTTTGCTGCCATCACATTGGTCACTCTGCTTGTCTGTTCTATCCCTTTCCCCCATCCTGTCTATCGATCTAGTTAGATTGTTAACCCTTTGAGGCAGGGGCCATCTACCATTCTGTGTCATACAGCGCCTTCCACAATGGGGACCCCATTCTTTGTTGGTCTTTGGGCATTACTGTAATAAACAGGGTTAATAATAATTCAACCAACACAGAAGTTTGGGCTCCTTGCTCTGAAGCCAACAGAGGGAGGTGGATAAGATGAAATGTTCAAGGGAGGAACAGACATTAAAACTGGGATTTTGAAAAAAAGCCAACCTCGCAGTCAGTACAGAAAGCAGAATACTAAACACTGTGCACATGTGCTAACTATGGGCCAAATTCTGCTCCCCTTACTCATGTGCCATTGGCATCAATGGGAATACCCGCATGAGTTAGATGAGCTGAATTTGGCCTTTGATGTTGAAGGAAACTTGCTATTTCACTTGTGGTATCTCAGAGCTTTTCTTTAATGCATGTCTTGTCTGTTTCTTCTCTGCGAGTAGTTTGCTCTGGGGTCTGAGCAGTCAGGCAAAAAACTAGTTTCTTCATCACTAGACAGCAGCATTGAGATGCCAGTCACTATGATTCCTCCCATAGTTCTTCATTCTCTGGGAAGTCCTGCAGAGATTAATTTCTCTTTGGTGCTCAAATCTGTGTGAAGTTTTTTGTTTGTTTTTATTAAATAGTTCCCTAGAACCTGAAAAATAATAAGCATCTTTCATGGCTGTTTTTATTTTATTTTTTTGCTTTCATTCATGTCAATCAGATAGTTAGTCATCTTCAGTTGAACAGTTCTGTACTTTCCATTCCATTAATCTTTTCATTTCTTCTGTGAAATTGCTCAAAATTGCCAATTTCACTTCAAATGCAAAGGGGACAGTACAGTGCACTTCCTAACTGTTGAAGTGACACAAGGCATTGGCTTCCTTTTGAGTTAAATACCTTAAGGGCCTTAAGGGCCTTAAGATTCATAGATTCATAGATATTAAGGTCAGAAGGGACCATTATGATCATCTAGTCCGACCTCCTGCACAATGCAGGCCACAGAATCTCACCCACCGACTCCTGCGAAAAATCTCTCACCTATGTCAGAGCTATTTAAGTCCTCAAATCGTGGTTTAAAGACTTCAAGGAGCAGAAAATCCTCCATCAAGTATTAATACAGTTATTCTTGTACAGGTGCCAGAACCATTCATGTTGTCAGCACAATGCTGGTTAACTGTTGCTACAAAGCCAGCAAGGGGAACACACCACACTGCTCTTTTTGGTAGGGCCTATTTTTAATAAAAAAAAAAGAAGAAGGTTATTTTTGGGGGGAGGTGGAGAAGCAAATGCTGTCAACAATATGGGGATCTAGAGAAGTATGTGGCCCTTATATGTGGCCTTTTAAAGGAGGCCTCCACCTGCCTTTCTTTTATGCATGCACAACTTTGTGTGTATAATAATTTACAAGTAGTTTTTGTGCACTATCCCTTGTGCATGAAACCGACAGATTTTCATGTGAAGCAAACCCATTTGAGAGCCAACAGTGCATGTGCACAAATAGAGGCCAGGGGCTTGATTTTCCTCTCCCTTACAACTGTGTAAATCAGGAGTAACTCAATTTAAGTTAGTAGTTACACTGGTGTAAAACCAGGATGAGAGAAGAATCAGGCCCAATGTTCTGAAACTCTTTGACCCCCAGTATTTTGCCTTGGAAAGAGCCCCATCTCCATACATTTACCTGGAGTTAGACATCGGTATAGGAAATATTTACAATGGAATGTTCTTTACTAAAATATTCCTCATTCCAAAGAACTATCAGGCTCTTTCTTCCCAGAGATCCATATCCATATTTATTCATTTCCTCTGCTCCCTCTGCACATCCAGCATTAGCCTCCTCTCTATCCATTCCCACTGTTTGTGCACTGTTTTGTGAAAGCTTTCTCTTCTGAAGCTTTAATCTTGAATCCTACTTGGGCAGCTTTCCTTTCTTTCTCTCATCCACTGTCCAACTCTCCCCATCTCTGATTTGAAAACGTGTATTTTCTTCCTTATTCTTCATTTCTGTCTCCCTCTGCTACTATTTGTTATTTAACTTGGCAATTATATTATATAGCACTTTGAAGTGGTCTGATATACAGTTTGAATGAGAGATGCTCTATTCCATCGTGTTGTATTGTAAATGTACCATGTTTACTGTACAATGGGGAAAGAATCCTCCTGCAGACTGATTTAGACAGCACAATAAACATCTGCCAAGCCAAAAGACAGGGTCAGACAGTCAGAGGTGAGGACTGTGTCACCATCAAAACCTTTGTACCAAAAGGGTAAGGTAATCTTTTCGTTACATTCAACCATTGCAAAAAAGCACAGTCCAGCTGGAAAAATCTCAAGTCCCCAAAATAGAGTAAATCATGATCAGAATCTCTGTTCCTAATAACCGAGTGACAGATTTGAAAACTTGATGTAAAAGGGCTTTGACTTCTGCTATATTGTATGGTATGCCTGGTATGGCAGGGACAGATCCCACATTCTATTCAAATAGCCTCAATACTTTCCATTGCTTCTACAAAACACAAACACACACAGAATATTAGATGTGGACAATGGGGTTCAGCATGCACTTAAATACATTTTATGTTTTAATTTACTGGGAAGAAGGCATTATTGTCTGATGAAAGACAGGAAATACTATCAGGATGTGAGCAAGCAAGCAAGAAACCTACTGAGCATATTATGTAAATAAACAAACGTCTATAACACATAAATAAGGCTGCAAGTCTGGCACATGACTTGTCGGGACCTCCATGACTTCTGCAGCAGCTGGTGTGACTGACCCCAGGGCCGCCTGAGCAGCTGGGATGGCCTGGGGCCAGCCGCATCAGCCACTGCTCGGGTGGCCCTGAGGCCAACTCCATTGGCCACTGCTCAGGCGGCTCTGGGCAGCTGGCCCTAGGGGCTGCCGGAGCAGCAGCAGTCCTGGGCACAGCTCCAGAGCAGCGGTCCCAGAGCAACCGCAGCACCTCGGAGCACCTTTGGCACCCTGGAAGGCTCCCCCCAGAGCAGCCGTGGCATCTCGGAGGGCTCCCCCCAGAGTAGCAGCAGCCCCCTAGGGCCTCCCAGGGCACCTAAGATTTAGTCATGGGTATTTTAGTACAAGTCATGGACAGGTCAAGGGCAATAAACAAAAATTCATGGCCCGTGACCTGTCCATGACTTGTACTAAAATACTCATGACTAAATCGTAGCCTTACATATAAACTTCATAGTAAAGACCTAGAAGAGGTCTGCAGGTAGCAGCAGAGCTGAAGGGGCTCACCATCTTTTATAAGGTGCTCAGCTTCTTACACAACTGGCCTCCTGACCTTCTTCAGTGATTTTTTGAAGTTAAATATCCTGAAACATTTTATTTTATTTATCAATAGCTAGATATTTATTAACTACCAAGAAACCTTCATGTAAAGCCACAGAAAGACTACTCTTCTATTGCTAGAGTATTCCCTCCAGATGATGAAGGTGGGAAAACAAGTCACTAAAGAAATACATCTGTGTATGGATTTAGCTCCTTTTCCCATTTGCAAATTATTGTTGAATGGGTTGTGAAATTTACAAAGGCTCTTTGTGACTAGTTGAATTTTTGTGTGGATAACGTTTGGCCAATGGATTGCTCACAAACAGTTCAGTATGAGGAGTCACATGAATGGATTCGTGACACCAGCGACCTTGCTCGTGAAGGTGAAGAAAGAATATTCTACCAAAGGAGCACAACAGATTCTGAGATACAAGAGGCTATGAAGGACAACGCAGGGGGAATGCAGCGTGAACCATCTACGAGTGAAACAGAGACCAGAAATGATCTGGACAATCCAACCTCTAGAGAGACTAATGGTACAACTAGACCTAGCTTGCCTTAGCTACTTGACAATGAAGACACATAGGCTCCAAAATTACATAGACTTTGTACTAGAAGATATTAATTTAATTAGTTTTCTTTAAATACTTTACATTGATTTACTGTTATTCATTCAAATCCAAAGAGACATTTTAAGTGGGGAAGAATCTATCTCGGAGGTGGTGTCGGGAAGTTTTGAGAAGCAGTTGGGACAGTTGGTGTCTGTGCTGGGTCAAGGTGTCTGTGCCCTGTGAGCTATGGCCATCTTTGTTTCCAGTACAGTATCTCCTCTGTTTAATTAACAATGACTGTGACTCATACTTCTGTAGCAGATTTTATATTAGGTAATGCTGATGCAGATTCTATGTGGTGCTGTCTCTGGGAGGTTCAAAAGCAGACATTCCAGAAACAGTAGCATTTCCCTCACATTATGCAGCAGTTAAAGAATTAACAGTTATGCAGTAGCTAAGGGGGGCACGTAGCTACTTGCAACATTAGACAAGGGCATCAGCCTTGTTCCGCACCATCATTCCTGGAGAACAGTCCTTCCTTTTGCAAATAATACAAGAGCTTCAGGATGGATTCTTGTGCTGTCATAATAACTAGCACTTACACAGAACTTCTTATCGGCTAAGCCAAACCTCATCATGTGACATTCCTCTGGATTAGAATAATGAACATTAATTACAATCGAGCTTTCATCAGTGGTACATTTTGCTGGATCTTAAATAGAAATTTTTAACAGGTGAGAGCACACTGAGTGCTCACTCTTTTGCAAACAACTGGACTAGCACCTCTGAAGACAGGTCAGAAAAGCCTCTATCTATGGATAGAATGACCTAGAATTTACACAATCCTTTTTACTGATGGATATCAAAGCACTTTGCAGACTTCAACTAAATCACAAAACAACCCTATGTGGAAGATAAAGTAAGTTCTTAACTCTATTTTACAGAAGAAAAAACAGGTACAAAATATTCTTATTGCCTTGGCTCCTCTTCCCCCCTCTCCTTGGCCACTTGCCACAAAATTGCCTAGCTTTGACTTCTTCCCCTGGAATCATGTGTAGGGTTACCATATGTCCATATTTTTCCAGACATGTCCGACTTTTTGGTTCTTAAATCGGCGTCCAGGAGGAACTTTTAAATATCTAAAAACGTACTGGATTTTGACATTATTATTTTTCCCCAAAGAAGAGTTGATCATTCGAGAGTGAATGTTGATCACTTGAGAAAGAAAGTGAATTTTGATCACTTGAGAGAGTGCCCGCTTTTTCCCCCTAGCTCCCAGTGCTTGCGCTGCAAAACAGCTGTTTTGCATGGCTGGGAGGGAGGGGGGAGGAGGGAGAACATGGCGTGCTCAGGGGAGGAGGTGGGGCTGGGGGGGGAGATTTGGGGAAGGGGTCCAATGGGGCGGGGAGCATAATTGGGGGGATCTTTGGGGAAGGGGTGGAGTTGGGGCCAGGCCAGGGGGCACGAGCACCCACCGGCACCAGGGAAAGTTGGCGCTTAGCCCTATGGTTCCAGACAGGTATGATCATTTTTCCATAGTGGCGATAGTGCAACGTCGACAAATTCAGTGTCTTTTCTGAGTTCGTACCATGCATGGTGGTGTTTTCTCAAGAGCTCTTTATTTTATATTTTATTTTACTACCCCTAAACACAATGCCAAAATGAAAGTGTAAATTCACTGCAGAACTAAAGATGAAATTCCCATGTTTTCGAAGTGGAAGAGAAGAATGGGAAGCTGAGTGCTTGGTATGTAGACCTGGTACTTACGTCTCTGTGAAAAACAAAGGTGCTAATGATTTACAAACTCATGTGGACTCAGACAAGCACAAAAAAGCAGTTCGAGGAGAGAGCTCATCAACAAAATTGATAGATTATTTTGTAAAACCAGGCAGCAAGTCAGAGGATGTTGTTACTGCAGCAGAAGGTGCTTTTGCATTTCACACCATTAAGCATCATAATAGCTTTAAGTCAATGGATTGCCCATCTGTCTTGTTGAAGAAGACATTCCCTGATTCTGAAGTAGCACAGAAATTTTCAAGTGCTAGAAACAAGACAAAAGCAATTGTTATCTCTGTTCTTGCACCACATTCTCTTGATGTGGTTTTGAAAACGTTTGAAGAAAATGACATAGCTTACTGTGGAGTTGCTACAGATGGAAGCAATCATAGTTCAGTGAAAATATTTCCAGTAATTATTCAGTATTTAGACTGGAAGAATGGTGGTTTGCAGTGAAAATTGACTGAGGTTCAGACTACACCGAATGAGACTGCTGACACGATTGCTCATTACGTAAAAAAAAGCGTGAAAAGAATTGTTTGTTTAAGAAGTGTATTGCATTTACAAGTGACAACTGCAATATAATATTTGGAGGACTCTGGCATGATGAAGATGGAAAGAATGTGTTTGCAAACTTAAAGAAGTTGTTGCAGAAGAGAACATTAATTGGTGTGGGTTGCCCAGCACACATTTTGAACAACTGTGTTCACCATGCAGCAGAAAGAATGAACGTTGACATTGAGAGCATTGTTTTTAAAATTTACCAGTACTTTCATACCTACACTGTCTGAACTGAGGGGCTGAAGGAGTATTGTGTGTTTGTTGATGTTGAATACAGAAAGCTGCTTTCTCATAGCAAGACACGATGGCTGTCATTATTTCCAGGTATTACAAGGCTGATACAGATGTTTCCAGCCTTGAAGTTATTCTTTCTGTCACAGGACAAACCACCCACAACACTTAAGACATTTTTTGAGTATGAATTAAGTGAGATTTACCTCTGGCACATGCATTCACTCATGAGTGTATTCCAAACTTACATCCCAAGAAATCGAAAGGGAAAGCAATTCTGTCATGGAAGTGCTGAAAAGTTTGAACTCAGTTCACACTATCCTTCTTGAATGCAAGACTCACAACTTTATGTCCCTGAAAGTTAAAGGACTACTGGCACAAAAGCACATGGAAGGAATTGATGAAGACTGTGACAAATTCTGTGCTGAAGTAGATAATATGTACAGCAGATGCTTAGAATATTTGGAGAAGTGGCTTAGACCCCTGGAAGACTTCTCTTGTTTCAGGTGGATTACCCTGAGTGAGACACCGAATTGGGGTGATGTGGAACCTTGTATCAAGTACCTGATCAATAAGGGGGTGTAAACTGATGACGTGAAGTGTTTTGATCAGGTCAGCAACCTGAAGAAGTTTATGGAAAATTGCAACAGTGATGAAGAGTTCAGTAATTATTTGCTAGCACACCAGAAGTGGACCAGATATTTTAAGAAATCCAAAAACATTGAGTGTCATTCAGAACCGTGAAAGATTGCCAGTTCTTTGCTATTTCTTCTCACAATACAAATGTAGAGCAAATTTTTTCACTGATGCAAAGCCAGTGGACAAAGGAAAGGGACAACTTGAATGTTGAGTCGCTGAAAGGAATTCTACTTTTTCAGTACAACTTCAGACAAACTTCTTGTAAAGACTTTCATGCCTTCTTAAAGAGCAATCAACCACGGCTGAGAAAAATGCGATCTACAGAGAAGTATGTGTGGGCACATGAGGAGAAAGAAAACTGAAGAACTGGTGAAAGGAAAGGACTCACTACATATAAAGAAGTACAGTAAACTTTAAATAATTAAACTTCACTTTTGAGGCCATATCACTTTTTCTTATATATACTCAATATAGACGACATGTAGCGCACAGCATATATAACAGCATAACAACACATTAATACAACCCGAGTTGGTAGATACTGGTGCAAATACCTCCCCGCCCCTTGGAGTGTCCTCTTTTTTGAATGTTCAAATATGGTAAACCTAGTCATGTGGTGCTCCAACAACAGCCTTGCTTTGCGTGCTAGTAACTGCAGCCATTTCTATTCCTGGCTCCTCACACAGCAATTCTTCCAAGGCCCTTTCTGAGGTGATGGCAGCAGAGTATGTTCCCCCCCCTCAATTCCATGCAGGGCCACAAATTCTCCCATCTCTCCATTCCCAGCATGCAGGGAGGGAACATCTGTCTCTTTCCCACAACTAAGGAGAGAGTTTCTCTGAGGTCAGCTTAACCTGACAGCTCAGGCTGCTGGGTCATGACCAGGAGAGGCAACACCTGCAGTCTGCCTCCCTCATATAAGATTAATGTATATTTTATTCTTGAAAGAGTATGCTCTTCACTACATGGTATTATGACTCAATATAGAAAAGGGATGTACCTGTAGCATTACCCAGTCACAAATGTATGTTAATGTTTTGACTAGTACAATAAGAATGTATTTTAAGAAACAAACCTCCCTTCTAATCCATTATTTCATATCCAGATGTTTCCTGTACATCTGCAGTTGTCTCAGAATTCATGAGCTATAGTATCTTAGCAACCTCTTGTCTGTTGATTTCAGGATTTTCTTTTCACTCATATTTACCACACAACCTGGAGCAAGACCAAAGGAAACTCTGTCTAGGGTCC
This sequence comes from Dermochelys coriacea, assembly GCF_009764565.3. Taxonomy (NCBI): domain Eukaryota; kingdom Metazoa; phylum Chordata; order Testudines; family Dermochelyidae; genus Dermochelys; species Dermochelys coriacea. Next base: position 334,095,146 of record NC_050068.2, read on the forward strand.
TTGTGTGTGCTTAGCATTTGGAAAAGTTCATCTTTACTTATGTCTGGCAAAACATAACCATATTTCTTGGCAAGTTCAAACCTGGCTTCTGGAATCTTTGATGGATCTGCTAGATATAAGATTAAAGCAGGCAGGCAGAGTAAGCTGAGCACAGTGTAGACACTTTCCCTAGATCAGGGCTGGAGATCTAAGGGAGAGTGGCCAGCTGATCAGTAGAACACAGACTGGACAAACTCACTGAGCAGGCAAATTCCTGGCTTCAGTCCCGGGCTGCAAGTAAGCGATACCTCTAACTGCTCCCATTGTTATCTTTGCTTGTCCCTTAATTCGTCCACATCACTCCAAACATGTGAAACAGCCTCCTAATTAGTCTGCATAAAAGTTCCCTCACTTTCCTTCCAAAAGCACCTTAAAATTCTGCCTCACGTGCAATACATTCTATTGAAAACAGTCATCTCCTGCTCCATCTTTGAACCCTATTGTACCATCCTGTTGTGCTCTCCATCTGTATCTAAACCAAGAGCCCTCTGAGGCAGGGCCACAGTGGCAGGAAATCAGACCCGGATGTCTTAAGAGGGCATAATTCATTATCATGATATTATGGGCATCATTTGCCTCTCACTGACCCCTATTGTTTGTTAGAATAATTCCAATGAAGTCATTGAAGTTAGTTGTGTTTTACCTCAGTGTAAGTGAAAACAGGAGCAGATCCCATGATTCTAAGTGTAACTTACTTAATATGTAGTAAAATAAATGAATATAAATGATAGCTAGCTCAGAAAGAACAGTTTGATAAATTGACAGTATGTCTGAAGTCAATGGAGACAGGCCCACAGTGACGTGTACTGAAAATGTAGTAAAAAGAAAAGGAGTACTTGTGGCACCTTAGAGACTAACAAATTTATTAGAGCATAAGCTTTCGTGAGCTACAGCTCACTTCATCGGATGCATTTGGTGGAAAAAACAGAGTAGAGATTTATATACACACACACAGAGAACATGAAACAATGGGTTTATCATACACACTGTAAGGAGAGGTTTCAGAGTAGCAGCCGTGTTAGTCTGTATTCGCAAAAAGAAAAGGAGTACTTGTGGCACCTTAGAGACTAACAAATTTATTAGAGCATAAGCTTTCGTGAGCTACAGCTCACTTCATCGGATGCATCATCCTTGATGATGCGTTGGAGGGGTTTTAGTTGGGGGCTGAAGGATCTACAACCTATCCTGAAGGACGAGCCATCGCTCTCTCAGATCTTGGGAGACAGACCAGTCCTTGCTTACAGACAGCCCCCCAATCTGAAGCAAATACTCACCAGCAACCACACACCACACAACAGAACCACTAACCCAGGAACCTATCCTTGCAACAAAGCCCGTTGCCAACTCTGTCCACATATCTATTCAGGGGATACCATCATAGGGCCTAATCACATCAGCCACACTATCAGAGGCTCGTTCACCTGCACATCTACCAATGTGATATATGCCATCATGTGCCAGCAATGCCCCTCTGCCATGTACATTGGCCAAACTGGACAGTCTCTACGTAAAAGAATGAATGGACACAAATCAGACGTCAAGAATTATAACATTCAAAAACCAGTTGGAGAACACTTCAATCTCTCTGGTCACTCGATCACAGACCTAAGAGTGGCTATACTTCAACAAAAAAGCTTCAAAAACAGACTCCAACGAGAGACTGCTGAATTGGAATTAATTTGCAAACTGGATACAATTAACTTAGGCTTGAATAGAGACTGGGAATGGATGAGTCATTACACAAAGTAAAACTATTTCCCCATGGTATTTCTCCCTCCCACCCCACCCCCCACTGTTCCTCTGATATTCTTGTTAACTGCTGGAATTAGCCTACCTGCTTGTCACCATGAAAGGTTTTCCTCCTTCCCCCCCCTGCTGTTGGTGATGGCTTATCTTAAGTGATCACTCTCCTTACAGTGTGTATGATAAACCCATTGTTTCATGTTCTCTGTGTGTGTGTATATAAATCTCTACTCTGTTTTTTCCACCAAATGCATCCTATGAAGTGAGCTGTAGCTCACGAAAGCTTATGCTCTAATAAATTTGTTAGTCTCTAAGGTGCCACAAGTACTCCTTTTCTTTTTGCGAATACAGACTAACACGGCTGCTACTCTGAAACCTGAAAATGTAGTGTATGCATACTTTCCATTAAGCATGTCTGCATAGATAAGTTCACGTTATATCAATATATAAGTGACAGGTTTCAGAGTAGCAGCCGTGTTAATTTGTATTCACAAAAAGAAAAGGAGTACTTGTGGCACCTTAGAGACTCACAAATTTATTGGAGCATAAGCTTTCATGAGCTACAGCTCACTTCATCGGATGCATTCAGTGGGTGCATCCGATGAAGTGAGCTGTAGCTCATGAAAGCTTATGCTCCAATAAATTTGTTAGTCTCTAAGGTGCCACAAGTACTCCTTTCCTAATATATAAGTGGACACTCATTCTGTAGAAGAGTGGAATTTTTCAGTTTAGCTTAAATGCCTTCCCAAGCTACAAACACATACATATATGAAAAGGAGTACTTGTGACACCTTAGAGACTAACACATTTGTTAGTGCCTAAGGTGCCACAAGTACTCCTTTTCTTTTTGCGAATACAGACTAACACGGCTGCTACTCTGAAACAACACATATCTGAGGTACTCATACTCGAGTAAAAGTGTCTACACAAGGGATTATACCACTCTAATTATAACTGTTCAGATTCAAACCTTCACTTATACCAAAAACAAAAAGCAAAAAAAACTCCGATGCTGCCAAGGTCTCAGATATGCAACTAACCGTTTCCTCTTTTGTGTGTGGATGGGTATGCTGTCACCATCCGGTATCAGTTTGGCACTCCATTTTGCAGATGTTCAGCAAAGAGCAACACATGTGGTTAGGAGAGTTGGAGAGACTGACTTACTAGGAATGGTTAAAAGTGTGAAACATGTATAGCATGGCTAAGAGAGAACTGAGAGAACACATAATAGCAGCCCATATATATTTAAAGGTTTATAAAAGGAGGAAAACCTTTTGTGGTGATAATCAAGGTGGGCCATTTCCAGCAGTTAACAAGAACGTCTGAGGAACAGTGGGGGGTGGGGTGGGAGGAGAAATAACATGGGGAAATAGTTTTACTTTATGTAATGACCCATCCACTCCCAGTCTCTATTCAAGCCTAAGTTAATTGTATCCAGTTTGCAAATTAATTCCAATTCAGCAGTCTCTCATTGGAGTCTGTTTTTGAAGTTTTTTTGTTGAAGGATAGCCACTCTCAGGTCTGTAATCGTGTGACCGGAGAGATTGAAGTGTTCTCCGACTGGTTTTTGAATGTTATAATTCTTGACGTCTGATTTGGGTCCATTTATTCTTTTACGTAGAGACTGTCCAGTTTGACCAATGTATATGGCAGAGGGGCATTGCTGGCACATGATGGCATATATCACATTGGTAGATGCGCAGGTGAACGAGCCTCTGGCTGATGTGATCAGGCCCTATGATGGTGTCCCCTGAATAGATATGTGGACAGAGTTGGCAACGGGCTTTGTTGCAAGGATAGGTTGTGGAATAGTCTTCCAAGGGAAGTGGTGGAAACCCCAACACCTGATTAGTAAAAGCTAGATTGGATGAAACATTAGTCAATGTACTCTTGCAGTTGCAGGAAAGCAGACCAGAGGGCATTTTTCATCATCATGATATTATGGGCATGGTTCTCCTCTCACTCATCCCACTTGTTCATCAGAGTAACTCCAATAGTCCTGATTTATACCAGTGTAAGTGAAATCAGGAGCAGGTCCCATGATTCTAAGTTTAACTTCCTTATTTTGTTTCAAAATAAAATATAATTGTATACCTGATGTTTTCACCATTTTTGAATTAGTTCCTGAATTATATGACTGACAAAATCAAAATTAATTTTCATATGAGAAAGCATTTCATCTATTCCCATATTCCATCTATGTCCCTACTGTCAATGTAATATTTAGTTAAACTGTGTAGGGTTGGAGAAGGAGAAATTAGTAACCTTTAACAGTAAGATCATCTCCAATTTTAATACCAATATGTTAGAGCCAGGATTTTCTACTTCTGCTTACTGTGAGAAGCATAACATGAAGGTAGAAGTTCAGCAAGCTCATTTTTAAACATCAGTGAAACAGAAAAGTACAGAAAAGGCAGTGGAAAAAGAGAGAGTAATGTGGAAGAAGTGCCATTTGCAATCTCCATACCTACTTTTATAAGAGTAACTAGTTCTAGCACTTAAAAACAATTGTGGCTCATATGAGAGCAGCATCAAGAGAGTGCTGACCTTGCATCCAGGGTGCTGTTTCACTGGTGAGGGAGAAGGACAGGAACCTTCCATCTCACTGTCATGGCCCTTTTCCTCCCCCTTTTAGCCACTTTCTTTACCCACAATCTCCAAGGTCCAGTCAAATGGCCACACTATCCTTCCACTCAAGGAGGACTGGACAAGACTGTCTTTGGAAATTGAGCCTGGCCATTCCACTTTGTGTACATTGTCACTCTATAGAGAGATCAGGTTAGGCAACAGAAGACAATATCAGGTAAGCTATCAACTGTGTATTTACAGAGATCTAAGTGAGAAATCTGTGTAATTGGCCAGGTCTACGTAGAGAGCCCTATTCAGCATAAAATATGTGGCACAAAATGGAGTTTATTCCATCACCACATGAAATTAACAGCAAAGCATGTCCTGACCTAATCCCCGTCTGTCATATAGTTACATTTCTTTTAACCTGGGGGGAAAAAGAAAAGGAAGCTATTTAGTTTTACAGATGGCTTTTGTTAGTTGTTAAATGTTTTAGATCAGCTATCCAGTAAGGTTTGTTTGTGGCACATATGTCTGGGTAACTATCTGCTTTTCTTTGTCTGTTTTTTTGCATACTTATGCAGACAAGCCAACTCTTGTGAACTGATCATGAGAATCATGATTTCTGAATAAAATTAAGCCTCACTCATGATCTTGGGAGAGAATTCTCAAATATCAGGACTTTTTTTCCAGATGCAGCACAAATCATGTGTTTCCAGTCAAACAGGAGTTACCCTACCCTAAACAAAGGAATTTGGCTTCTCCAACCAGCAGTTAATTCCAAAGTACTTTGAAAGACAATGAAAATTAATTTACATATGAAATAAACAAAATTACCACGATAACAAAAGACAGCAGACTACACCCCAGCAGGGAAGACAAACTTCATCTGAGGGTATGTCTACACTGGCAGAGTTACAGTGCTGGCAGTTACAGCGCCACTCGGAGAGCACTGAAGAGAAACCGCTGTTGTGTGTTCACACTGTCAGCTGCCTGCGCAATAGCATGTTCACACTTGCGGCACTTGCAGCAGAATTAGGAGTGGTGCATTCTGGGCAGCTATCCCACAGAGAATCTCTTCCTCTTCTGCTGCTAAGTGTTGTGGGAAAGCAGAGGGGGTTGCGGGGACATCCTGGGTCCTGTCCCAATGCCCCATGATGCATTGCTTCGCACCCCAGCAATCCCTATGCTTCTGTCTGCATTTGGCACCATCTTTCAGTGGTTTATGTTCTGCCTCTCCAGTCTGCAGGAATGGATCCTGCACTGTTGACCAATATGCTGCTCGCTCTAACTAACACATTACGAGTGGCAGTGGAGTTATTCCTTAAACTACAAAGGCAAGAGGAGTGTGACATGGATTTTGCCACGCATAGTAGCTACGACACGAGATTGCTTGTGGCATTCAGAGGTGCTGACCACAGAGGAATGCTGCTTTTGGGCTCAGGAAACAAGCACTGAGTGGGGGATCACATCATGATGCACATCTGGGATGACGAGCAGAGGCTGCAGAATTTTCGGATGAGGAAAGCCACATTCATGGGATCGTGTGATGAGCTCACCCCAGTCCTGTGGCACAAGGACATGAGAATGAGAGCTGTCTTGTCATTGGAGAAGCACGTGGCGATTGCATCGTGGAAGCTGGCTACTCCAGACTGCTACCCATCGGTCGCTAACCAGTTTGGAAGGGAAAGTCGACCGTTGGACTTGTGTTGACGGAAGTGTGCAGGGCCATTAATCACATTCTGCTTCGGAAGACTGTGACTTTGGGCAATGTGCGTGACATTGTGGATGGCTTTGCACAAATGGGCTTCCCTAACTGCGGAGGGGCGATAGATGGCACGCATATTCCAATTCTGGCAAGATCACCTAGTCACCGAGTACATTAATCAGAAAGGGCATTTCTCAATGGTTCTCCAGGTGCTTGTGGATCACCGTGGGCACTTCACGGACATTAACACAGGTTGGTCCGGAAAGGTGCATGATACATGCATCTTTCGGAACACTGGCCTGTTCAGGAAGCTGCAAGCAGGGACTTTCTTCCCAGACTAGAAGATCACCGTAGGTGAAGTCGAAATGCCCACTGTGATCCTGGGAGTCCCACTTACCCCTTAATGCCGTGGCTTATGAAGCCATATACAGGGCACCTTGACAGCAGCAAGGAGAAGTTCAACAGGATGAGCAAGTGCAGAATGGCTTTTGAGTGTGCTTTTGATCATTTAAAGGCCCGCTGGCACTGCTTATATGGGACGGTGGACCTGGCCGGTGACAATATTCCTATGCTTATAGCCTCATGCTGTACGCTCCATCGTATTTGTGATGGGAAGGATGAAAGCTTAACTCAGGGCTGGATTGCTGAGACTCAGCGCCTCGAGGCTGAATTTGAACAGCCAGAGACCAGGGCGATTCGAGGGGCGCAGTGTGGGCCCTGTAATTGACTAGGTTGTCTACACTGGCACCACGGCACTGTAGCCCTGGCGCAGAAAGCTGTACACCTCTCGTCAGGATGGCTTTTTTACAGCACTGCAACAGTGCAGTTTCTGCACACTAAGCATCAACTGAAAAAGGGAGCCTGAATTTTACTTAGAAATCCTGTCAGCCGCAGCTGGGGATCCAGCTGTCAGCCCCAGGCAGCTGCTCCCCTGCCAGTCTGGGAAGTGGGAGAGGGGACCCCACTGCATCTCCCCAAGCCTAAGGAAAAGAGGTGAGGCTGGGGAGGGTTGCAGGGGGGCCGAAGTAAGGATGGTGAGAGCTGATGGGGTGGGGGGATGTACTGATGGTGGGTTCTGAAAAGATCGGGTGAGTACTGAGAGGGTGAACTAAGAGTGGTGGGGGTCAATGGGGTAGGGGGGCTGAACTGATAGGTGGTGCTGTTGGGGCTGGGGGACTGAATTGAGGGGAGCTGGGTGGGGACAGAACTGACGGACAAGATTAGAGGACAAGATTAATTGCTGGGCAGCAGATGGGCAGATGTGGGTGTGAACGCTCCTGCAGCAGGGGCCAAAAATCCCCTTATCCAGTGGGAGAGTGGTCAGCACTAATTGTCACATGCACACAACATGGGGATGGGAGGGGGTGTTCAAAAATCAAGAGACTAACCTAAAACCACAATATAATATTTTTTTAAATGTCATGATTTTTGGGCTAATCTCATTACTTTGGGCGGGCTGACTCATGAGGGCAGTACTGCTTATGTTTCACAGCTTAAAGACAAGGGGCAGTTCTTACCCTGACAACAATTCCTCTGGAGCCAGTGGGCCAGATCTCTTTTAATTTACAACAGAGTAAATCCAGATTAACTGTTAAAAAAATGAAACAAACTCCCACCCCCAACCTCAGTGGGTGTCAAAGCTCCTTGGCTTAATGAGAATATTGCCAGAGTAAAGACTGTAGGGTTTACTCCAATTTGAAGAGAACTAATGAAAATATTGGAGTTACGGCTACACATACTGAAGTTATTTGCATTCATACTGGACAGAACTTCAAATGTCCAGAAGCATTCATACAAATCCAAAAGATCAGTACAGAGCTTTAAATATTTTCTATACTGGGTATACCCCACAGTAGCCCAATGTATGGTATTGTTCTACATTTCCTCGCACATTTCCTTCCTAGCTAAAACTCAACTTTTTAAAGCAGCTAATTAGCATCAGCAAGATCTAAGTGATGATCTGTATATTATTACTTTAACTATTGTAAAATTGTTGTTAACGAAAAGAAGTGTGCTTTGTACTCATGCAAGGTTCTAGAATGATAGTACAAGATTCCCTAATACTGCCTTGCCAAAGTGGTTTGACCCTAACCTGGAGATAAAGCTGTCAGGGGTTCAGTCTCAGTAACTGTTCGTTACTTTGACTCAGCTGAAACTGCCAAACGATTGACATTTAGTATCAATTATGATTGTGGTTTTAGAGATATGGACACAGAATTGACAAGGAACTTCCCTCTATAATCTCTGCACTGTATCCCATGCTGCTCTTCCCATGCAGGGGAAAAATCTCCCTGTCAAACTTCAGAAAGCCTTATCCTCTATTAAATCCCTCCTTAAAACTTACCTCATGACACCTATAAATGGCTCCCAACTGGCATGGGTTAGGCAAGTAGTGTGTTAAACTGCATTTGCTTTACAACTGTCACATCCTCCCAAGTTATCCCCACCCAGTTTGCCTGCAACTTGCGCCTGTTGCACCCTGTCTGACATGTGGATTGTGATCACACTTGGGTAGGGACTGTCTTCTTTGTTACAGGTCTGTGCAGGGCCTAGCACTATGGGGCCCTGATCCTTGATTGGGGTTCCTAGGTGCTACACTGTAATACAAATTATAAAAAAGATTTCATACGGGGTGGGGGGGTTCTTGGTAATAGTCATAATAAATTCAGTAATGTATGGAAAGGGGAAACGCATGTCAGAGGCAGAAGAAAAACATGCTTGCACTGAATACATTCAATCTTTGTTCAAGTAGGGTTCGTGCATCCAAGTGAAAAATATGACCTCTACATTTGCTGACAAGGTCAGAGGGACCTTTGCAGTTCTGCTAAACAGTTGTTGGTCATGCAAGTTAAATCTGCCATGGAGACGCATTAACTTGTGGATCTAATTTTTACAAGATTTAAAAGTATGTTGGAGGAGAATATGTTCACTGTGAGGAGAGTGACAAAATTTATTTTCATGGGTCAGTAAATTGTTCTCTATATTGTTTGCTGCCTCTAGAACTTGTACAGCTCTTCTGCCTCACATCAAGACTTGGCAAGTATCCTGACAGAACGGTGCAAAACTGTTCCTTACTTTGACAGTACAGCTTTAAATTACTCAGGTAAAGGGGTTTTACCACCTTCCAGGATCCCAGAGCAAAGGAGGTGAGGCAGCAGTAGGGCAGGAATGAGGCCATACAAGGGTCCCACTGCCCTCCCATTCTTAGACCTGAAGAGCAGGCCTCTGAAAGCAAGTTATCTTCTATGGCACGAGGTCCTGAGAACCACCCCCTTTCCTCTCCCTGCCCCGGCCAAAGCCATAGGTGCACAGAGAAGTAAGAGTTGAAACAGTTGATGCAGCCAGCAGGTGGGAGCAAAGAGAGTTCCCTGGCAAAAGCTCAGAGCAACAGCAGTGGTGAGAGGGGGAGAGGGAGAGAGAAATGAGCTGAGCCAGGTCCTGTCTGCTCCTCAAGCCCTAACTCGAACAGGGGGACCCAATGAACCAACCAACCAAAAATGTGGAGCCAACATGGCAAAAATGACATCTTGTCTCATAAGCTCCTCAGGGCAGAGACTGTATTTTGTGTGAGTTAGTAGCACCTGGCACAGCAGGGCCCAATCCTGGTTGGGGCCTTTGGGCTTTATAACAATAATAAATAACAGGGGTGATAATAATACTACTAATGAATGAAAAACAAGACTCAGTGAATCCCCAGTCATGAGTTACAATCCATGTAAATGTAATAATAATAATAGGACAAGACTGCTTCATAATCTAACAGATCTCAATTAAAAAAAATGCTAACAAACTGAAGGGAGTGGGGAAAAAAATCAGACAACTGGAGGGATTGACTTAGGAGCATGATTTTATGAGTCCAAAATGTATTGTTTGGCTTAACAACAACTAAGTGCTGGACAGAACAACATCCTACAACTATTTAGGGCTGTAAGCAACAAATAGTGAAACAGCAAGTTTAGGCCTGAATCAAAACTTGCCTTCAATTTGGGAGAGTTTGGATTCAGGTTTTTGGTTTAGGCCTATGTCCTGAGAAAACACCATGGACACCGAGAGCAGAGCTGTTCAGAAAAAGGGGTTATCATGAAAATAGTACAAATTATGAAAGACAAAAATAAGGCTCAGTATTGGTAAATTGACCTTTAGCAAGATCTATTAGGCTGTACAATAGCCTCCTAGGGGAGAGAGGTGCATTTTTAAAACTAGACTAGACAAAACACTAATAAATGTAGAACAAACAACAATGTTGCATTGATCAGGGGGATCAAACCGTTGACAAGGTCTTTTCCCTCTATAAAGTCTGTCTACACTGCAGCGGGGAAGTCTGAGCCCTGGGGTGCATTGTCAGACTTGTGCTAGCACTGCTGCAGCTAGTGTGCTAACGATAACAATGTGGACATTGCGGCACAGGGCAACAGCATGGACTAGCCACTCGAGTCCAAGCCTGCGCAAATCCCTGGGTCCGAGCTCAGGTGAATAAACTGTGCCATGTCACAGTCTCCACACTGCTATTTTTAGCATGCTAGCTCGAGCAAAGTTAGCAAGAGTCTGTTTACCCAGGTGGGGAATCACACCTCCCACCTGCTGCGTACAATACGCTAAAGTCTATGATTGAGGATGTTTCCTTGATATTGTATTTTTCATTTTATTTAAATTCCTCCCATTAATTCCTAGCTATACCCCATGTGCTATCCTATATAAAAATGTCCTCCTTCCTTGACATTTACAAAACTCCAAGACTCTTCAAAGGTTCTCATAGCTTTCTCGTTTACCACTTTGGTTGCTGACACTAGGCCAGCCCACAGATTATTATTAAAAAGTCTTTCTTCATTAAATTAATTAATCACTCCGCACCCATAATCATCAAAACCTGGAGAACAATTATCTGTTTCACACACAGAGCTTCAAGAGGGAGCCAAGTAACACCTTTCACTCAGATCTAAAACACGTGGTATACAGATAGGCAAAAGAAAGATTTTTACTTTAACTCACTGGGACAAGGGAGCTCGTTTTTTTGTTTTGTTTCCCTTCAGCAGATTAATCGAAAATATGTAGTTTCTGGTTTTTCTTCTTCAGTACTTTTTGCAACAGTTCTTCCAGGTTATAGGAAGGTTATGCAGCTCAGACTGTGCCTTTAAGATGACTCCTGCCATGTTTCTAATTTAATTCCCCCACCTCCAAGATAATTACTACTGGTAACTTAATGAACTGGAGCATTCATTGACAAGCAACATGAGATACACTTTCCTGCAACTCCTCATGCTTTAGCCACCAAATTCAGAGCTGGCATCAGCCCAAGCAAAGAGACACAGGATATGAAAACCATATTCCCTATAGTGCAGATGCATGCAAAGCAGGACACTAAGTGATTGGGCCAGCCCATTAATCTTTCTACCACCAATTGTTCCACATTTAATTAAATGCAATCTATAGGGAAGTTAAGAATAAAGTTAGTAATGTGCAAGTATATAAAAATTCTGCTTGAGTAAATTCATTAGAGTTTATTAATAATGACATTTGGCTTCTCCAACCAGGTATATATTATATTTTCAAACAAAATGGCATGGACCATGACACTGGCTTTCAGGTTTTTTTTAAGGAGGTGGCCTTATACACACTAAAGTGCATTTTCAAACTACAGATGGAGAACCTATTTAAAGTACATAGAATGGATCACAGCTTAGCTGTCCTTGTTATTCTGCCAAGACCTAAATGTAGGGCACAGCATGAGATACAGACACAGAACGAGGGAGAAAAGATAAAATAGTAGGGTTACCTTTAAATGATGTATAATTGATCAACTGAACACATGTAACACTTTCCAGGGCTTTAATCATGAAATAGGACATATTTTACACTAAATTACACTCTGCAGCCACATTTGACTTTATGCTTGTTTGAGACAGAAGCAAGTTCACAGTCAATCTGCATTCTCCCTACCGTCTCTCATTCGATATTGAGCTGTTGATGTTTGCATCCTGTTGGCCCATGTTGCCAGCCTCCACTGCCCACTTGTTCAATTTTCAAACAAACAAGTTCGTGCTTTCTCTCATGCTGCTCCCTGGAAATAAAGAATCATAAAAGGGGCTGGAAGGGACCTCAAGAAGTCATCAAATCCATCCCTCTGCAGGGAGGCAGGACCTAGTAAACCTAGATCCTCTCTGACAGGTGTTTGTACAACCTGTTCTTAAAAACCTCAAATGATGGGGATTCAACAAATTACTGTCTGAAAGCTACCTTATAATCCACCTTCAGGTACCTCCTCAAGATGCTCTTTTGCTTTGATACCCATAAAAAACTTGACAATAATTAGGCTGCTGATATGTTGAGATCACAGCCCAATATTGCTGAACAATATTGTCTCATTGTCTAGGTGTACTCCCCCCTCTTCCTATATCTCTTGACTACATCTGTCTCTTGTCTTGAATCTCTATAGATAGAAATCAATGCTTGAATAAAAAGAGCATAGCAGTAGGGATATACTACCGACCATCTGAGCAGGATGGTGATGGTGACTGTGAAATGCTCAGGGAGATTACCGAGACTATAAAAATAGAAAACTCAATAATAATGGAGGATTTGAACTTTCCCCATATTGACAGGGTACATGTCACCTCAGAATGGGATGCAGAGATAAAGTTTCTAGATACCATTAATGACTGCTTCTTGGGGCACCTAGTCCTGGAACCCACAAGGAGGGACACGATTATTGGTTTAATCCTAAATGGAGCACAGGATCTGGTCCAAGAGGTGAGTATAGAGGAACCGCTCAGTAATAATGACCGTAATATCATTATATTTAACATTCTTGGGAGGGGGGGATTTCAAAGAAACAAATCCCAGTAGTTTTTAATTTTAGAAAGGGAACTATATAAAAATTAGGAAGCTAGGTAAATGGAAATTAAAAGAAACAGTCACAAGAGTGAAATGCCTGCAAGCTGCATGGGGACTTTTTAAAAGCACTACAACAGAGACTCAAGTTAAATGTAAAGGAGTACTTGTGGCACCTTAGAGACTAACAAATTTATTTGAGCATAAGCTTTCGTGAGCTACAGCTCACTTCATCGGATGCGGTAGCTCACGAAAGCTTATGCTCAAATAAATGTGTTAGTCTCTAAGATGCCACAAGTACTCCTTTTCTTTTTGCGAATACAGACTAACATGGCTGCTACTCTGAAACCTGTCAAGTTAAATGTATATTCCAAATTTTAAAACTGTAAGAGGACCAAAAAATACCATCATGGTTAGCCAGCACAGTAAAAGAGATGGTTAGAAGCAAAAAGGCATCCTTTAAAAATTGAAAATCAAATCCTACTGAATAAATAGAAAGGAGCATAAGCTCTGACAAGTCAAGTATAAAAGTATAATTAGGTAGGCCAAAAACATTTGAAGAGCAATTTAGCAAAAGACACAAAAACTAACAGCAAAACAAGTTCAGCAGCAGCACAAAGCCTGCCAAACAGTCAGTAGGGCCACTGGATGATTCAGGTGCTAAAGGGGCACTCAAGGAAGACAAGGCCACTGCAGAGAAGCTAAATGAATTATTTGAATTGGTCTTCACTTGCAGAGGATGTGAAGGAGGATTCCACACTTAAGACCTTCTTTTTACGTGACAGATCTGAAGAACTGTCCCAGACTGAGGTGTCGGAGGTTTTGGAACAAATTGATAAATTAAACAGTAATAAGTCACCAGGACCAGATGCTATTCACCCAAGAGTTCGAAAGGAACTCAAATGTGAAACTGCAGAACTAGTCAATGTTATTTTTGTACAGGGAAATCATCCCTCACCAATCTACTACAATTCTTTGAGGGAATCAACAAACATGTAGGCAAGGGTGTTTCAGTGGACATAGCATACTTGGACTTTCAGATAGCCTTTGACAAGGTCAGTCACCAAAGGATCTTAAGCAAACTAAACAGTCATGGGATAAGAGGGAAGGTCCTCTCATAGATCAGTAACTGATTACAAGACAGGTAGCAAAGGGTAGGAATAAATGGTCAGTTTTCAAAATGGTAAATAGGCTGACCCCTAGGCATCTGTTGAGACCAGGGCTGTTGAACATATTCATAAATTATCTGGTAAAAGGGGAAAACAGTGAGATGGCAAAGTCTGCAGATGATAGAAAGGGTATGTCCTACTAGAAACGTAAGTCGACTTATATTAGGTTGACGTACAACCACCACAGTACATGTCCACCGCAGTGCTACCTTTCGGTGGTGTGCGGCACCCTCACCAGGAGCGATCCCACCAACCTAAGACTGGCAGTGTGGGGAGCTGAGAGTCCAATCTCTCAGCTCTGCTGGCAGCTTCCTGTTGGGATCCCCCCCCCACTCCCCATTCCCTGCCTCCGCTCTGCTGCCCATTCCCTGCAGGGAGTGGGGTCCAGCTGTCCCAGCTTCTCACCCCTTCCCCCCCCAAGCCATGAAATTGAGAAGTCAGCCAATGTTAACAGCTGGGAGCAGGGTGGGAGGGAAGCCACCCAGGCTTCTCACCCTGGCTCCCAGCTGGGAGTAGGGTCCAACTGCCCAGATCTCCGGGGAGATGGGAGTAGTGGGGCTCTAGCTGCCCGGCTTCCTTTTCAACTTCATGGCTTCTGCCATGAAATTGAGAAGACAGCCAACAGTGGATGTAAATAACACAGTGTCTACACAGACACTGTGTAGCCCTAACTACACCGACATAAGCCCTATGCTCTTGTGGAAGTGGAGTTATTATATCCTTGTAGTAGGATACTTACATCAGTGGCAGCAAGGTTGTAGTGTAGAGACTGACCTAATTAGGTTGGTGTAAACTGCCTTACTTCAATTTAAGTGTGTAGTGTAGACCAGCCCCAAATTACTGAAAATAGTTAAATCCAAAGCAGACTGCAAAGAGTTATAAAGGGATCTCACAAAACTGGGAGACTGGGCAGATGAAATTCACTGTTGCTAAGTGCAAAGTAACACTTATTGGAAAACAAAATTGCAACTATACGTACAAAATGATGGGATCTAAATTAGCTATTTCCATTCAAGAAAAAGATCTTGGCGTCACTGTGGATAGTTTTCTGAAAACATCAACTTGAAGTGCATCAGCAGTCAAAAAAGCTAACAGAATCTTAGGGACTATTAGGAAGGGGATAATTAATAAGGCAGAAAATATCGTAATGTCACTATATAAATCCCTGGTGTGTCCACACCTTGAATACTGCACGCACTTCTGGTTGCCCCATTTCAAAAAACATATATTAGAATTGAAAAAGGTACAAAGAAGGGTAACAGAAATGATTAAAGGTATGGAACAGCCCACATATGAGAAGAGATTAAACAAACTGGGACTGTTCAGCTTGGAAAAAGAGATGATTAAAGATATGATAGGTCTATATAATCATGAATGCTGTGGAGAAGGTGAATAAGAAAGTGTCATTTACTCCTTCACGTAACACAAGAATCAGGGGTCACCCAATGAAATTAATAAGTGGCAGGTTTAAAACAAACATAAGGAAGTACTTCATGCAACACACAGTCAACCTGTGGAACTCATTGCCAGGGGATGTTGTGATGGCCAAAACTGTAATGAGGTTCAAAAAAGATTTAGATAAATTCATGGGGGAGAGGTCCATCAATGGTTATTAGCCAAGATGATCAGAGATGCAACCCTAGGCTCTGAGTATCCCTAAGCCTCTGACTGCCAGTTGGTGGGACTAATTGACATGGGACAGATCACTTGACAAGTGCCCTGTTCTGATCATTTTCTTTGAAGCACCTGGTACTGATTGCTGTCAGAAGACAGGATACTGGGCTAGATGGACCATTTGTCTGACAGAGTATGGCCATTCTTATGTTCTGATGTCATATGCATAGATTAAAAGACCACTGGGGAAGGGAGTCTCTTTTTTGTTCTAGTATAATGGGTCCTGGTCCATGACTAGGGATTTTAGGTGTTGTGGTAATACAAATAAATCATCATCATCATCAAATATAACAAGGAAGTCTCATGTAATGAGGGACAACTGAGAATAGAGGTGGTTGAAAATTTGCTGAATTTGAAATTTTGATTAAATTTTTCATCAAGATTTTGAATTTTGAGGAAAAAATTGGTATTTTAACCTGTTTTCCAACCAGCTTTAGTTCAGAGGTATGGAAATAATGCATAAGTATCCATTTCCAGTGGACTCCCCATTAGGAGTGAGTGAACTTGTTCAGATAAAACAAGAACCTGTTCCAAACCTTTGCCTAAAATGCAAACAAAAACCAGATCTTTTCTGAGATTCAAACAAAAAACCAAACACCTTTTACATTTTTCTTTTTTTTTAGTCTCAAAAAGAAATTGGACATATACATGTTTAAGAAAAATATCCAGAGTTTGAACAGTTAGTAGTAATAACATTTTTGAATGAACATTACACCAAAAGCTTCAGGTCTTAAGCCAGTCTCTGCCTATTAATGACCAGGATGACACCTAATATGTGTGTGTGTGTGTGTGTGAAGTGTGATTATCTCACATTTGCCTAGAGTGTGGTTCTTACACCTTCTTCTGAAGCCACTGTTGGAGATAGAATACTGGACTAGATAGACCTTGGGTCTGTTCTAGTCTGGCAATTCCTATATTCATGTAGCTGTATTTCACGGCTTTCCTGACCAAGTCTGAAAATAAAAATGAATTGCTCTTCAGGCTATTCTTGCTGTATTTCATAATCAAGGTAAACTAGGAAGAATGGAAAATCTCCCAAGAAAGTCAGTTCTTGCTCAGTTCTCCACCTGATTTCCAAAGCAACCTCAACCCCTGAACATTTGAATGTCATACACAACTAGTTCCATTATATTCCATTCAAAATACTGTGTATTATTTAGCTGTAATTATTTAAGTAGCTTGTCACCCCTGATATCGTACATTTCAGTGGAAACCTCCCAAGTGGTGCCTAAAGCTTTTTGGTGGTGAATCAGACATACCCCTGTATTTTAAAGTGTCCAGACACATTTTCCCCCCATTAAATAATTACCAGTTGTCAAGCAGAGTGAATTCAATGCATGCTTTATTTCAACATGCTATACTTTGTGAACAAGAGATCCTTTTTGTTCCATCTGTGCCTCATAATTTATTGTTCTCTGAGTACCATTACACATCAGTATGGATAAGATTGTTGTTTAAAATAAGTTCCTGGAGACCAATAGAAACAGAATCATGAGGATAGGCCTAAAAGCAGATGGAGCCTCATGTAGTCTGAACTGAAGCTATTCTATTACCATCTCTACACTTTGGTATGAAACATTCAGATGCATTCCACATACTGGGCCAAATTCCATTCTGAGGTGTAAATGGGCTAAACACTATTGAAGTTAATGGCACTGACAATGACTGACTGTCAGTTGATCCATTATTTGTGTTACTGCTTTTACTGACATTATTTGTGTGCAAAAATGGTCCTTTTAATAGACAAATCATATTCTGGCACATGCATTGTACTTTTTTGTGTCAATTCTACTTATTGTTAAATGAATAACAATTAAAAAGCTCCATCATGAATATTAACCAGATAGTCATTTATAACTAAAGCTCTAATTGTTACCAAGGGATTATGATCGCTGAACACTCTCCCTTTCAACAAAAATATTTCCCTTATTTTAAAAATGATTCAATAATGGAAACAGCTCTTATGGCTGAGTTCAGAACAAACTTTATTACACAAGAACTTCCCTTCCAGACTGGCGGGACATATAGTCTTTGATAGTGGATCTTGTCGGCCAGAACACAACGCTTCAGAGAAAGGGCAAAAAACCTCTGCGGTGGACAATTGTGGAATAACCAGCTCAGAGGGGACATTTCTTTCTAACTTCCTTCGTTAGCGCCAAAACCAAAACCCATTGAAATCAATGGAAAGACATTCATGAGTTTTGGATGAGGTACCGAGAGGTTGGGCTATGACTTTAAGCATCATTCCCCACAGAGTATTTGCTAGCTAGCTTGAAGTGCATCAAGTTGATGGTTATTCCACCAGTTCTTTGGAATAAATTAGATAAGAAGTTTCATAGATCTAGACATTTTAAAATACTTAGCAGCCAGTGTTCGCAACCATTCTAACTCATGCAGCCCATCCACAGGCAGCATGCCGTTTCTCTAGCTTTTGTTACGCCAAATAAGGACACAAAAAGGTTCAAGGCTCATTTCCTTTTGCCTCTTTCAATATTAAGTTTTCACCATGTTTAACATTATCTTTCTGGAGCTACTGAGGTTAATTTAGTAATCCCCCTGAACTGCTGACATGGCCCCCTCTCTTGTCTAGCCCCGACTGGAAAGACTGCAGCGTGGCACAGCTGATGTAGGAGTCCTGAGGAACACCAGCATGAGATTTAATGAAATAACAGTGATTTAAAAGTAGTGAAAATATTTAAAAGCGATAAGGACAGGAGGAAACGAAGAGACTGGATGAGCACAGATAAAAGAAAGTTGGGAGCAAAAAAGATAATGAGAAAATACATGGAAGAGAGAGGGACAAAAGAGAGAGAGCACAAAGAAAAGAGGCAAAGGTTGGTGGGGAATGTAAAATAACGAAAGGACATGAAGGGCAGAACAGCTAATAAGAATCTAATGAAAATGACCTAGGAAGTAATAAGAGCTGTAATGAAATGGAAATAGAAGAGAAGTGTTAATTTTCTTCTTTTCTATTTACCTTGCAACCTATCATTTCTTCTCCTGTATTTGCTCCTTTTTCACCTCCATCATCACTTACTATCTACTTCTAAATCAACATCAGATCTTCTCAAATGGGACACTTTCCTACTACCATTTCAACAGATGTATCAATCTCTTAATTTCACTATTTTACAAGGGGTCAAAGGAAGAAGACAATTTTTGCACTGCTTATTAATTACTCAAACAAGCTTATCCACAGTAATGGATATACGTAAGTGTGAGGTTCATCTGCTCAGTTGGGGGATTCAATGATAACTGATCATGAAAACCATCTGAAAATTTACAACAGCCTCTAAAAATCAAGTCAAAATCCCATACATGAAAATATTCAAATCAAAGATATGAATGTACAATCAGGTGATTAAATTAATCAGGACTGGAGCACATGCTTGAAGTCAATGGAATGTAAGCACATTTAAGTGCTTTGCTGAATTGGGGTTTTAATGCTTTACCTATCTATCCCTTCTAACCTATACCTTTGCTCTCCATGTAGATGTAAGTTGTAATACTGTGTCACTGCACATGGGGTATTAAGTAAGCTCATTGGTTGCTCTCTCACTCGCTCGCTTGTCGGCCGCTCGCTCATTGGATGGAATTTCTCGGCAAAACTAAAGACTGAGAGAGACCCACCCCAGAGCAGCCCAGGGGGTATGGTACTCAATTGGGATCTGGGATACCCCAAGTCCTTGCACTGCCTGATTCAGAGCAGGGATTTGAATGAAAACAAATAACAAAACTGCAAAATATTTTGTAAAAAAGAATTTTTGTTCTCCAACCATTCCTAATTGGGATGAGTTTGGAATAGTAGTTGTCACAGACATTGCAAACACATGCAGTAACTTTGGGGACTTTATTGTATTTTACACTGAAAACATGAAAACCTCAAAAAGCCATTACATTGAGATGGGCCAGATGTACAATATCGAAAGCCCTTCGTATCAATGCAAGTGATGTGCATTTGTGTATTCTTAATTCTCCGGGAACCGGCGGGAAAGAGCGGGGTTTCTGACAATCTGAAATCACTAGGGAATGATTAGTGCAAAATCCCAAGGCTGGTTATGCAGATGTCTGGCCTTTGAAGCTTGCCCTTACATGGCAGGATTAAAACACTGATCAGAAGGGAACGGGACACAGGTACCTGCCCAGATATGGGTGATGGCTGGAGGTCTGAGACCTGATTGGATACTCCTAGAGCAGACAATGAATAGGGGATATAAAGTTCAGTTACCTTGAAACTGTGACAGTAGTTCTGAAGTGGTAGATAGTGATTTATGTAGGTTATACCAGTAAAATATTATTCTTACACCCACCATTTTTGAATTGGAGTCCTTTTTTACTTTTGTTATCAATACAGGGGAATAACAATGCTATTTATGTCACATTTTAAGGAGAGAGTTTTCAAAAATGTTATTGCAACTATTTTTTGTATCCCTCTGCCAGTAAAGTCATATATAACTATCCACATACTGGTAAGGACAGGCATTTTCTCTCATGTATCAGTTATAATCTCTACAGTGGATTTAAAATAGCTTTTCTGTCCATATTCACGTCAAAATTTTAAGGTTCAGTATTTCATGTTCTAAGCAGGCCTATAAAGAAGCACTATGTCCCATTGGAAAGATAGGTTTCCAGCACTCCAATGGTACAAACAGAGGTTGTCTACTTTGGAGATCTAGAACAGGAAGGAGAAGTTGTCATTAAACACACTGCTTCCCTTTTCCCAAACTAAACCAATATAAACTATTCACTAGAACTGAGAGTTTTATCATTTTATTGGCTTCATTTTATACAATCTCACGCCTCATCTCCATCCACCCACGTGAAGAGAGCTCTTGATTTTTGGGAATAACCCCGATCATTTCCTGAACTGTAGGAAGCAGTGCCACCGAAGCTGTCACGGTTGCTTCAAGGTTTCCCCCAGATGACTGAATCAGCTCCTCTGTTCAACAGCCCACGAAGCCTTCTGAATACAAGCAGCAGTTCTACAGCATAAAAAGTAGCATGGTCTACAGGACACAACATGAGACCAAGAACAGACTACATCCTAACCCAGTTTTGGCACTGTGGGTTTGGTCAAGTTACTCAACATTTCTGTCTGAGTTTCCCCATTTGTAAAAGTGGCCATACTACTACTAATCAATCTCACTGTAGGCGGAGAAGATTAATTAACTAATGTTTGAAAAGTACAATACATGTGCTAAAATTCACCAGATCATGCACAACCACCCCTCAGCAGCAGGTGTGCTATATGATACTGCAGGAGGGACTCCAGTGTTTTTTTCATATCATATTGGTTTCATCGAAGCAACAGTGTTATAGATGGTGCTAGGCAGAGAGTGGGGAGAAAATCCCATCAGTCACGGCTCTGAAGGACACCCTGGAGATTATTCATTTGGGTCTTGTTTAGAATAGAAAAAAGGTGCAGCTATTGTGGCTAATGGATGAGGATCTGGTAACACTTTTTTCTTCAGCAAGGTAGCAGTCTATTTCTTTGCACTAAGAAGATCAGGGAGATGGAAATAAGAGTGAGACCTCCACCTGGGATACATTTCTCTCAAGTAAAATATGTTCAAAGAGGCTGCAGGAACAAAAGGAATCAATGACACATCACAACCTCCACAATCACTGACAAATCAAGTGTTTTCACTGCCTACACACGTATCTTCAGGCATTACTGATTCTTTCCCACAGCCAAAAACTTCTCTTTGCACAAATATACCATGAAACAAACAACAAACACAGGCATCTCCCTTCCTAGAAATCCATGATGTCTTCACTCTGCTTGCAATAATATCAAATGGATATAATTGATAAACTCAGAAAATACTAGTATTCTTATGAAGGGTGTCCCTCATCATTTCAGACCCAAATTTAACTCTGCCTAGCACAAGACAATTTCCATTTCTTACACTTTTACTACTTCATTTAAATGCATCAGAAATGCTGAATTATAAAACGGGAGATAGAAAACGTGGTTAAGGAAGATGGTGAACCAAGTTTTACCTACCTGCATATCTTAATTTTTTTCTAAGACACCTGCCACCATGGTACCTAAATGTCATACAACAACTCAAGATCCCACTGAGTGACTTTCATTTACACTTCAGCACCTAAGTGCCTAAATCCCTTTTGAAAATGGGATTTAGGCTCTGAATTCTTTCCTGGGTATCTGGCTGGTGAATCTTGCCCATATGCTCAGGGTTCAGCTGATTGCCATATTTGGGGTCGGGAAGGAATTTTCCTCCAGGGCAGATTGGAGAGGCCCTGGAGGTTTTTCGCCTTCCTCTGTAGCATGGGGCATGGTAGACTTGAGGGAGGCTTCTCTGCTCCTTGAAGTCTTTGAACCATGATTTAAGGACTTCAATAGCTCAGACAAAGCTGAGAAGTTTATCGCAGGAGTGGGTGGGTGAGATTCTGTGGCCTGCATTGTGCAGGAGGTCGGACTAGATGATCATAATGGTCCCTTCTGACTGTAATATCTATGAAACTCACTTCAGTATTTCTGAAAATGTTACATGGGGTCTGTTCAAGTTGTCAAGTGACTACCTGTGCCACCAAAATTGGCACTCATTGAAATGATTTTGACAACCTATGCAGAGATGACAAAGATTAAATGGGTTTGGACTTAATAGTACTCTCTCCAGGTCAGGCTACATTGACAGGTCAGTCTGGGAAAGTCTGAATTGGTGTTACCTTTGCTTTTCTTCTGTAAATACAAGGTTTGCCTGCACGGTGCTATCCATCTACCAGCAATCTATTCTGTTTACAAAAAAACTGTTGAGAGAAGCTGGAGTCCCAATGCTTTTTGCACTGTTTTTTTCTTATGTCCTTTCAATAAAATTAGTGAAAAATCAAGGCACTTGCTGAGGCACCAACTTGGAACTTAAAGGCCTAATTTTTGGTACCCAATTTTGTTGTGCTAAGTTTATTAAAGCATAAAAATGTGTCTGCAGTGAATCTGCTATACAGAATTAAATAGATGAAAAGAATGATTGTCCAGTCATTAAGGAATGAGTGACTGGATGATCAAGTTTCTGCTCCATCGCAAACTTCCTGTGTGACCTTGGGCAGGTCAGTTAGGGTATGTCTACACTGAAATTGGAGATATGCGGGAGGCTTTAATCTAGCGAGTGTGCATACCAGCCACCTACATAAATACCCAGGGACATGGGTGGTCTTGTACAGTCTGCATTGAAGCCCATAATGCCATGACTTTACTGCTACTAGTACTCTCCCTATCTGGATAAAAAACTAGCTTGGGTATGTCTACACATACTGCAATCACATCTCCAACTGTCAGGTAGACATACCCTTAAGTTTCTGTGTGCCTCAGTTCCAAATCTTTAAAATGGAAATGGGAATGAGAATAGTGAGGTCAAATTAGATGATCGTAAAGGTCTGGCATGAAAATCTATGAATATTTGTGAACAAAATAGCAATTGTTCTGTTTTAAACAAAACAAAACAAACAAGCAAAACACAGCTAGAAGCATGAATGAAGCATGAATATTTTTTTCTTAATTGTAAACTTTTGACTTTCTAAGCAGAACCTATTACACATATGCAAAAATTGCACATATTTACTTTAGCTCGTTCCTATTGGGAGATGGAAGTCCTATTGATGTTTTAAAAAGAAAAAAATCAATGTCAAGTAAAACATAAAAAGATAACTGAGAAAAATATTGGTTTAGCAAGAAAAGATATACAATAGGCTTATGCAACACTTTTAAAGAGAAGAACTGCACTATAACAGAAATTTTTGTCAATGTTATGTAACAGTTATACTGGGCTACTCATTATAAACATATAAACATACACATGTACACTTCAAATCCCAGCTTGGTTCAAAAATGAAAATGTGTGTGTCTCATCAAATTCAATTTAACACACCAGACCAAATCATAAAAGCCAAGATACAGTTCAGCAAAAGAGAATCCAAGGACTAAATGGAGGAGTGTGGTAGGAGTCCAGATTGTGGTAGACTATTGGGCATTTCCATGCCTCATAAAAAGTAACTCCGTTATTTCAGAGGACACTGTGAGGTACTGCTTGCCTACAGCATAAACTGAAACAGCTGTGCAAAGAGAGAATCTGGCACAAAGTGCACCCTTTGGACAGGAAGTAGAACTTTCAGAGCCCCAGAGGATGACTTACAAAGCTAATAACTGAATGAAGGTTATTAATAACACAGATCCAGCCCAAGGATTCGAGATTAATTGCCCCCCTCCTTTATTCTCTCTTTTTTGGGGGGTGGGGTGGAGGGTTGCTCTGAATTTGCAGATACCCTTGTTATGAGAAAAGCTACAGTGGATGAAAAATTCCACTCTCTCATACACTAAGCCTCTACTCAACTGGACAACGCTGCTGAGAAATACAGTAGCAAGCAGGAAGATGGTTGTGTGTCACATGGACACACTACCAAATGCACCTTGGTTATAAGTGTGCACATGTTGACTTCAATATAGTTGCACCCTCTTCAGCCTATGGTAAATGTGGCCCGAAAAGAAAGGTCTTATCAATAACACACTCCAAAAAATTTTAAAAAATGAAGACTGATCTGCTTTAAAGGCACCCTATGGGAATCTATCAGTCTTATTATAGGGAGGGAAGGTTTACACAGAAGATCTTGTCACTGTATTTCTTTCATATTTTAGTCATGTAGGAATATAAACTGTGGAAACACTTAGATCTTTCTTGTGACCTTCATACGGGAGTAATAAGGTATCAGATTTTTTTTTCCAATCTTAAATTATTTTCAAGTAATAGTTTATTACATTTTGATCATCAAGCAAATGTATGAGGAACTCCGTTAAATGTTTGGGTTTTCAATAGGGTGACCATGGGTCCCATTTTGGCCAGGAGAGTCCCTTTTTTAAGCCCTGTCCCAACTGTACCAACTTTTTTGGCAAAAGTGGGCATTTGTCCAGTTTGCTGTTGCCAACTGATCAAGTTGGCAAGAGCAAACGGGACAAATGCCCACTTTTGTCAAACAAGTGGGGTGTGGAGAAATGTGCAGGGGGACAAGTGGTGATGCTAACCCTGCACAGGGAGGGGGCAGGTAGGGCTTGAGCGAGCAGAAAGGCCAGCCCTAGCCCCATGTCGTGGGGGAAGAGGCAGGGCTTGGGCAAGCAGCAACGCCAGCCCCCTGTGTAGGGAGAAAGGGGCAGGACTTGGGCCAGCCCCATTCAGGGATGGAGGCTTGGGCAAACAGTGATATCAGCCCTACACGGGGATTGGGGATCAGGCAAGCGGCTCAGGCCAGCCCCATGCAGGAAGTGGGGGACGACTGGATCCTAGTCCCTTGCAGTGTCCTTTTTTCCCTTTGGGAAATATGGTCACCCTAGTTTTCAACCAACTGAAAGGAAACACTTAAGATTAAAGATAACACTTTGCTACAGTATGAAGTGTGGAAATGGTGTTAGAAATACTTTGTCAAGAATAGAACTGAATGGAACATTTTTGACAAAAATTGTCATCAAAATATGTTATTTTTTGAAGGTCGAAACATGTCACAGAGACTTACTTTTTGATAAAGTTTTTGATAGGAAAGTCTTTGAGGTATTGAGTGAACTCTCTGACAAGAGAGAGACCTGAATCAAAAACATGATCTTTTTCAGTGGAAAACAGCTATTTGAACACAATTTGTTTTGTACCACTGCAGAACGAACACAGATTTTGAAACCTCGAAAATTTCTGCAAAATAGAATTTTCATTCTCTGGCCATCTCTAGTCAAGAACAGAGTTTGCATATGGAGTTTGAGGGACAATAACTGATCAAATGGTGGGGAAAATGATAAATAACATGTTCACTAAATCCACCTTGTTACTCATTTTGACCACAGGAATGAGCTTTTCTTCATATAGCTATTTGGGTGTCAAAGTATTGATGGTGGAAGTGCTTATTGAGTCACTGTATGTGTGTGCGTATACCCAATTTTCCATCAAAAGCTAAAAGAACAGGATTACTTGTGGCAGCTTAGAGACTAACAAATTTATTAGAGCATAAGCTTTTGTGGGCTACAGCCCACTTAATCGGATGCATAGAATGGAACATACAGTAAGAAGTTATATATATACATACAGAGAAGGTGGAAGTTGTCATACAAACTGTAAGAGGCTAATTAATTAAGATGAGCTATTATTAGCAGGAGAAAAAAACTTTTGTAGTGATAATCAAGATGGCCCATTTAGACAGTTGACAAGAAGGTGTAAGGATACTTAACATGGGGTCATTACACATATTGAATCCGATGAAGTGAGCTGTAGCTCACGAAAGCTTATGCTCAAATAAATTTGTTAGTCTCTAAGGTGCCACAAGTACTCCTTTTCTTTTTGCGACTACAGATTAACACGGCTGCTACTCTGAAATATATTGAATCTGTTTCCCCATGTTAAGTATCCTCACACCTTCTTGTCAACTGTCTAAATGGGCCATCTTGATTATCACTACAAAAGTTTTTTTCTCCTGCTGATAATAGCTCATCTTAATTAATTAGCCTCTTACAGTTTGTATGGCAACTTCCACCTTCTCTGTGTATATATATATATATACTTCTTACTATATGTTCCATTCTATGCATCCGATGAAGTAAGCTGTAGCCCACGAAAGCTTATGCTCTAATAAATTTGTTAATCTCTAAGGTGCCACAAGTACTCCTGTTCTTTTTGCGGATACAGACTAACATGGCTGCTACTCTGAAACCATCAAAAGCTAGTTTCAACTGAACATTTTTAACCAGCTTAAATATATACTTTTAGCCTCTCTCTCTCCCCGCGTGTGTCTATATAGATACACCCGCAAACCCATAATCATTGGTTGAAAAGCAGCTTAGTGTGTGTTGATATAAGGGTTGTTGTGCCAAACTTTAATTGTCTTTGATCTTTTCATGTTCTTTAAAGAAGACCTGAAATGGCCTTGTTGGCTAAAATAGGTGAGAAAGGAATACTGGAGCTGGGACCATAAAAAAAGCCATAAGTGATTTTGGTGGACTTAGTCTGGAATGTTTTATTTTGCATTTTGTATTGTGGGTTTGGAAGCATAAAATTCCATGGAAAGTGCTTCTAGTAGTTGCAATGAGAATTTTAAGCTACAGGTGCCTGTATACAGGGACTGCAATTAAACAAATGAAACATGGAGCAAAGTGAGTGAAGTCGCAAACTGGGTCATAGAAAAGGAAGGTTTGAGACATTATAGTGGGTTTTGACTTTTGTCTCTCTCCTTTTTAGACTTCTCCATATTGGGGTGTGGGCACTGCCTCAATCCAACAGGACTGGTGCTTCATATCCCTTCAGCCCAGCTGTCTCAGTGTGCAATCCATGCCCCGCTGTGTCCTCCAAATATCTGGTATATGATAAAAATATGTCTTGATATACTTTTGAGGGAGTATGTATGGATGGAAATGTATGGATCTACAATGCAATGCATATAGATATCGTGGGTCTAGGGACACGGTTTAATGAATATATTGGTCTTGTGAACAAAATGGTTCCAAAATGACTGTGTGGGAAGGAAGTGTAAAGAGATGTCATTGAAACAAATGTATGTATATGCAATGGATACAGAAGTGCTCTGACAAAAATACATAGATGTCTGTAATTTATATATAAATGCAACAGTATGCAATGCCATGTCAGGTTTGTGTCACTTTCTCTTTGCTATTTTGTCAGTAATAATCCACAGTCTACCAAATCAGTGTTTTCCCCCATGTCAGTTAAATAGATTTTACCCAGAGATAACAGTAAGGAGGATTTTGCAAGTGACAGCTTTCTGCTGCACTGTCCCGCTGCAAAACATGCTAATGCAGTTTTGTTTTCCTGCATTTTTTTTCACAGATGCTCATAAACTAGCTTAGCCAGTAGAATGCTTTGGGCCAAATTCACTATCAGTGTAATCAAAAGAATCTCTCTAGACTTCAATTGGTCCAGAAACTATGGATGCCGAGGATTTACACAGTACGTACACAGATACACCAGTAGTAAAGATGGTTTAAGGATCCTCATTTTTTCTGACCTCCCTCTCCCATTTCCCTATACAAGAATATTCTAAAGGCTTCCAGTAAAGAAGCAAACATAACACAAGTGTGGAAGTAACAGATATTACTACTTGCTGGTTGGTGGGTACTCACTCTTTCCATCCTTCCCTGCACATACATCAAGCTTAGTTTGATGCTTGAAGGTGTCACTGTAAGATACTGTGGTAGTTGCCACCATAGAATCTTGAAGGGGCTCTTTCACTAAAGAATGTTTGAGTGAGTGGAGTCTGGCTGTGCTGCAGTGCAGGTAGGATGGAGGTGGAATGATACAGGGGGTCAGAGCAGAAACGGATTAGCAGTAAAAAGGAGTGTGCGGGGGGTGAGTTTCTGTCATCCTCTAGGCAATGTGCGTTATGTGTCCTCTTCTGTGCCTAATCTACACAGGATATGAGTCTGTCTCAACTTGGAGCCTGGCTCTTAAGCTCAAGTTTCTAAAGGTCCTGGTTTAAATCCATACTGTCAACCATAACACTCCTCTTATGCTCCCTGGCTCCTGCTTGGTTCTAGTACACATAGTAATGCTGCATTTCTTTGTTTCTCAGTCCATGGATTAGCCAGTCCCCAAGTTAGCCAGTCCCCAAGTTTAGCGCTCATATAATGCTCAGACGGAATTCTGTGTGTTGTTACGTATGTGTGTTGGATCTGAGCAGGGAGGGACTCCTTATACCTATCCAACATGCAGAGCAGAGTGTGGAATTTTGGCCTGAATGTGAGATGGCCATTTGCAGAGAAGAAGATGCAGAACATGTGAGCAGGAAAGGAAACAGGAAAGGGGAGAAAAATACCATGTCTTTTGTTAACCCCATGTCAGGTGACCATGCTTTTTGAAAGACTGTGAAGGACCCACTTTGAAAAACAAAAGACATCATTAAGCTAATTTCCCCTAATGGTGAAGTGTCTGTTCATTGAACAGGGAATAGGTGTGAAATAAAGAAATGTAAAAGTAATAGGCACTGCACACTGACCCGATGCATCCGATGAAGTGAGCTGCAGCTCACAAAAGCTTATGCTCAAATAAATTTGTTAGTCTCTAAGGTGCCACAAGTACTCCTTTTCTTTTTGCGAATACAGACTAACATGGCTGCTACTCTGAAACCTGCACACTGACCCAGTTAAACACCCTTTATAAATTTCCATTTATATGACATGTTTATCAAATGTTGGATACCCCCTTCTCTTTGGAAGATCTGACAGATGGAAATAGGATGCCTCATTTGAGTCACAAAGAGATTATGCCAGGAGGTCGATAATGCAGGGTTTCTAATGCATCAGAGGAAGAAAGAGTTCTTAATGTTAATGACTCTAAATGTTAACCAGCTTCCCCCTTTTGTTTGAAAAATCTTTACACTCTCTAAAAATATATAATTTATAGATGAAATGGCTCTTTCTGTGTTGTTTTTATAACTTATTTACCTAGGAAAGCTCAGCTCAGAGCCAGTTTCTAGTTTTCAATGGGTTTTCAAGCCAGTTTCATAGCTGGGTTTGACTGAAACAAAAACAAATCAAGGAATTTGCTCAAGGTCTCCCACGAAGTCAGTAATTTTTGGATCTTGATCCTTTGCTCTAAGGATAAGGGGAAGGTCCTCTCATGGATCAGTAACTGGTTAAAAGACAGGACACAAAGGGTAGCAATAAATGGTCAGTTTTCAGAATGGAAAGAGATGAATAGTGGTGTTCCCCAGAGATCTGTACTCAGACCAGTACTGTTCAACATATTCATAAATGATCTGGAAAAAAGAGGTGAACAGTGAGGTGGTGAAATTTGAAGACAATACAAAATTACTCAAGATAGTTAAGTCTAAAGCAGGCTGTGAAGGGTTACAAAGGCATCTGACAAAACTGGATGATGGCAACAAAATGGCAGATTAAATTCAATACTGATAAATGCGAAGTAATGCACATTGGAAAACATAATCCCAACTATACAAATAAAATGATGGAGTCTGTGACAAAGTTCCTCTTCTACCTTGCAAAAAGAAAAGGAGTACTTGTGACACCTTAGAGACTAACAAATTTATTTGAGCATAAGCTTTCATGAGCTACAGCTCACTTCATCGAATGCATCCGATGAAGTGAGCTATAGCTCATGAAAGCTTATGCTCAAATAAATTTGTTAGTCTCTAAGGTGCCACAAGTATTCCTTTTCTTTTTTCGAATACAGACTAACACGGCTGCTACTCTGAAACCAGTCTTCTACCTTGGTGGGTCTTGCCTTATTGGAGGATTTGCTTGCCTTGGAGCTTCATGGCAGCCCTCAGTTTGGCTGTTTTCGTGAACCCACAGGCCAGGCCAACTCCTCCTGGGTCTGACCAGGAGTTGGGAGGTTTGGGGGGAACCCAGGCCCGCCCTCTACTCTGGGTTCCAGCCCAGGGCCCTGTGGAATGCAGCTATTTAGAATGCCTCCTGGAACAGCTGTGCAACAGCTACTACTCCCTGGGCTACTTCCCCATGGTCTTCTCCCAACACCTTCTTTATCCTCACCACAGGACCTTCCTCCTGGTGTCTGATAATGCTTGTACTCCTCAGTCCTCCAACAGTCCGTGTTCTCACTCTCAGCTCCTAGCACCTCTTGCTCCCAGCTCCTTACATGCACACTACAAACTGAAGTAAACTCCTTTTTAAAACCCAGGTGCCCTGATTAGCCTGCCTTAATTGATTCTAGCAGCTTCTTGATTAGAACACCTGCAGCCAATCAGCCTGTCTTAATTGTCTCCAGAAGGTTCCTGATTGTTCTGGAACCTTCTCTGTTACCTTACCCAGGGAAAAGGGACCTACTTAACCTGGGGCTAATATATCTGCCTTCTATTACTCTCCTGTAGCCATCTGGCCTGACCCTGTCACAGGTCTAAATTAGCTGTTGGCACTCAAGAAAGAGATCTTGAAGTCATTGTGGATAGTTCTCTGAAAACATCCACTCGATGTGCAGCGGCAGTTAAAAAAGAATATTGGGAATCATTAGGAAAGGGATAGATAATAAGACAGAAAATATCGTAATGCCTTTATATAAATCCATGGTATGCCCACATCTTGAATACTGTCTGCAGATGTGGTCACCCCATCTCAAAAAAGATATATTGGAATTGAAAAAAGCTACAGAAAAGACAACACAATGATTAGGGGTATGGAACAGGTTCCATATGAGGAGAGATTAAAAAGACTGGGACTTTTCAGTTTAGAAAAGAGATGACTAAGGGGGGGGGAAATGATACAGGTCTATAAAATCATTAATAGTGTAAAAAAATTGAATAAGGAAACATTATTTATTCCTTCACATAACACAAGAACTACAGGTCACCCAATTAAATTAAGAAGCAACAGATTTAAAACAAACAAAAGAAAGTATTTCTTCACAGTCAACCTGTGGAACTCTTTGCCAGGGGGTGGTGTGAAGGCCAAAACTATAACAGGGGTTCAATAAGAACTAGATAAGTTCATGGAGGTTAGGGCAATCAATGGCTATTAGCCAAAGTGAGTAGGGATCCAACACTATGTTCTGCGTGTCCCTAGCCTCTGATTGCCAGAAGCTTGGTGTGGGTGAGAGGGGATGAATCACTTGATAATTGTCTGTTCTGTTCATTCCCTCTGAAGTACCTGATATGGGCCGCTGTTGGAAGACAAGATACTGGGCTAGATGGATCATTGGTCTTACTCAGGATGGCCATTCTGATGTTCTTATATAGACCCAGATGTATTTCCCTCTACTGTAACCCAGTAGACCCCACTCCACTCCCAGAGCTGAGATAGAACCCAGGAGCCCTGATGGAGGTCTCTCTCTCCCCAGAGCTAGTAACAAAATAAGAATATACATTAAAATTTTGAACCTAACCAGTGTCCCTTAAGTGACCTACCACAAGATATCAGAACATGTTAGTATTAGAGCTGAGTCAGTCTAATTTATTTAATTTTCTTTCTTTTATATAAGAATTAGATACAGTGCTCCTGTCAGCTAATTGCTAAGTTATCTGTCAAAAAAATAGAGTTTTCAAGTGCCTAAGTAGCTCCTGGAATCACGGTTAAAGTTGCCCCCTCCAACCTGAAATAGCACCCAAGGGTGTAAATGTACAGTACACTCATGTGTTGTGCACTAACTATCTAAGTGCACTCTGCTATCACACATTAAAATTTCCCTAGAGTGCTTTGATCAACTATGCTTAGAAACAAAAGTAGGTCAATGTGCACTAGGGAAACATTTAGTGCATGGTAGTAGGGTACACACAGGCAGTGTGCATCATACTGTCGATTTACTATCCAGCTTGCCACACATTAAATGTTTGAGTGTAGACAAACCCTTTGTCCCATTTTGAAAAGTGACTTATGCACTTAGGATCCCAACTCCCATTGAAAGGCAATGAGACTTAGAGTCCTAAGCACCTAAGTCATTTTTGAAAATGGTACCTTAGCTCCTAAGTGTTGTACATTTTTGAAAATGTTACCCTTAGACTAAATGTTCATGCAAAGAATTGAGGGAGAGTAAAACCTCTCCTTATGCCCCTGTAGGGTTACTTGAATCTCTGCTTGAAATTGCATGCCTGTTTAATCCAACTAGAGCAGGTAGGAAAGGTGCATGTTGCAGGCAGGACCTTTGATCTATCTCCCTACTCTCTGGCCTACACAGGTGAGCCAATGCAAAGGGTTTAGGCTAGCAACAAATTACCAGCCTCTATCCCATCTTGAGCAAGGAGGAAGAAGAGGGAAAATGGTGTTTTAGGGGACATTTTGAGGTACGTCACCAGGGGCTACTTCTGTTGCAGCTTACACGCCATCCATTGATCAGGATTGTGCCTAAAACTTGAATCTTGCAATTTACTAATTGCGAAGTACATAGGAGTATCACTTTGTTCACTACTGCAGCTCAGCCATCTGCCTTGGATAAAACAAATGGCTTAACAGCATACAGCAATGCCACACAGCTGTTCCTTTACACTACAATCTAAAATTCAATTGAAGTTGTTGTTAAAATTCCCCAGATGCAAAGAGCAAAACTTGCTGTTTCAATTTAGATTACTTTTATTCTAGATTAAGGAAAATAACAAAGAAAGAACAAATATAGAATCCCACTTTCATCTAAAGTGAAACACAAAATGGCAACTGCCTCTGCAGCAAGTAGGCCCTTTCATCTATGCTTAATGGTGAACACTATCTTCTATCACTACAGAGAACACTATCTTCCTTTCAACTATGTACAATACTGTTGTCTGGACTAATCCATTTAGAACTGGACAGAGAACCCCAACTGAATTTACAAAGGACACCAGATAGCCTTATTCTTTTGGTTATTACTGACCTGGGATAAATCTGAACCAAAGATTAAGAACTAGGGGGCTGTAGATGGACCTATGCTTGAGTTGGCCAACTTTTCATACATATTTTATATATAGATAGATAGATACAGATATAGTAGAATGGTTTCCTGAAAAATACGAGTGCCAGACCCTGTTGTCTCAATCAGTTCCCACTGATTTTAGTGGGCTTTTTGCTTAAGGGAGGATTAAAGGCCTGAATTGCTGTGTGCCCTCAACTCATATTGACTTCAGAGAATTGAAAGTCCTCTGCTCACATTTTGAAGGGCTGGTTCCAAAGAAAGAACTGAGGATTTGGTCCAATTAAAGTTTTTCCAAGCATTTCCACAAACCTCTGATTCATCAGAAATTTTAGAAATTATTGTGCTAGCTGTTCTTTTCCTATCTAAAGAAATACTTGGGTTTTTTTTTTCAAAATATCCGCTCATTCTTATTAGTCAGGCATCTCTGTTTGAAAGCACTCAGCTAAACTTAACTCCTGCAAAAGCTCTCACTTTCCTATGAGAGTGCTCATCCTGTGCTAACCCTGACTGAGAGATTACATCACCAATACTCAGATTTCAGTTTACAGGGCCCAGTCTTACAGAGTGCTATATGACTCCTGGTAAATGCCAAAAATTTGCATTAACTTATATAGGAATTGAGGGTGCTTAGCACCTCTCAGGAGGCAGTGAACATATTTCAAAATCAGGCTCAAAATGTGGTTGTACTTTGATAAGTGACGGTATGAATGCATCCGATGAAGTGAGCTGTAGCTCACGAAAGCTTATGTTCAAATAAAAATTTGTTAGTCTCTAAGGTGCCACAAGTACTCCTTTTCTTTTTGCGAATACAGACTAACACGGCTGGTACTCTGACATCTGGTATTAAAACAGCATCTCCTTACTCAACAGATCTGTCCTTTTGTGCATCCTCAAAAATGATATGTGTCTACTTTAGCGACAGAATAAATTCTAATGTTTTTTTTTACTCCTGGCCATGCTGCAGAATTAACACAGCAAAGCGAGAATGACTTGGATTCTATTCCTTCTTGTGCATGCCTCAATAGAATTGTTTATTAAAATGCAATCAGTTACACACGTGAAGACAATGTGCTTACACATGTATAACTGAAGTTGTAATTTAGCGTACAGAACCTTTATTATTAATAGTGATGTGTGAAAAATAAAGAACTGAGCTTGACTCTCAGATCTGAGGTTGAGTTTCATGGGTTGGTAGTTCGGGGGGGAAGAAAAATCACATAACTTCAGTTTACAAGTAAAAAGTATCTTACTGAGAAACCACTGAGAAGCAATAAAAGAGTGAATCCCACAAATACACTTTTACAAAGTCACTTTTCCGAGTAGAACTACTACTCAGTTTCCATTAAGCTTTAATCATGATTGCAGAGTATAAAAAAAATTTAAAAATTAAGTATAGAAAAGAGCTGTACAACCAGCTAGCCTTTGCTCTACTAGTTTCGGAGTCTTTATTAATATTTCCTACTGCTTAGTCAAGTTCCAACTAAAGAGGCTTCCACCATTTCCTCTGGGAAAATACTCCACAATTAGGTGGGTGTTGCAGTTTCTTTTACAACACTGCAGGAGAATGTGTTGGTCTTTGTTGT
Organism: Dermochelys coriacea; assembly: GCF_009764565.3. NCBI lineage: Eukaryota > Metazoa > Chordata > Testudines > Dermochelyidae > Dermochelys > Dermochelys coriacea. Next base: position 334,129,812 of record NC_050068.2, read on the forward strand.
ACTCTTGTCCTTTCATTAATTGGGAACCTCCTTATCAGAAAACACAGACTTGGAGTGATTTGTTTTGCACCAATGATAGTTATGTAAATTATGACATTTAATATATCAGGCAGTTACAGAAGACAGTAAAATTTGCTATTCAAAGAAAAGATAGTCATACAAACTGTTAATGAATTGAATTCATCAGTGTAATTGATAAACAAAAACTAAACTTAATGTATGTAAAATGAGGTACTATATATCATAAATATGTGGTGAAATGGAAACACCATGAACTAAATCTATCCCTGGTATAATTCTAATGGAGTCAGCAGGTCAGATTATATTTATATAAATAGGAAAAACTCCACTGAACTCAATGGATTTGTGCCTGTTACATGTACAGAAATTTGGCCCAGATTCTGTCTACAGAAACCACACATACACAAAAGGCATGCTCATATATAGGGAATGGTCATCATATTTAGATATTATTGTCTAATACACTAGGAAAGCTATATTTCTGGGAATGTCACCCCAGCATCCGCTGTTAAGCCTTTATCTATCCCTAAGAGTATAGACATTTATATAGCTGGGAAGACCTAGAGTTTAGGTCTCAGTTGAAATTGGTAAAAATATATCTACAAAAATCCACAAAAGGACCCACATTTTCCCAGTAATTTAGCACAGGTTTTGAATATTCAAATTAGAAATATAAATAATATATACATATAGGCAATGTTGTATAGGTGGTCACTTAATACTGAAAATGCAGATTTTTAAATCATAAAAATCCTATGGATATTTTGGAGTTACTAAGGGAAGATGGTTGCCTCAAGGTTACACTAAATCTAAATTTTGGCTTCTATTTACTTTTTCTGGTAATTAGTTGATTTCCAAAAAAATATTTCCAATTTTATCATTTGCAACCAATTCAGATTTCAGAGTCTTATTTAGACACATATACATAAAATCCGAAAAAAAACTATGTCAAAAGTACATTAAGTTGGAAAAGTCAAGCACTCAGAAGTTAGAAAATACCCAAGCAGGGTTACCTGTGCAGCTTTAGTTTGCCCCCTTGGGAGTATGCATTCTTGTACTATCTTTAATTACATGATCACATACTGTATTTTCCACAGCACCTCTACTTCATTCAGTACACAGGATGAATGGTGGTCAGAGAACGGTGAACACAGCTATTCAATATTTCTTTTTATCCTCATCATTCAATGTGTGGTACCATGCATTATTTATTCCACACCACCCAACCCTTGTACTGCACACAGAATTATTAATGTCCTCCTGGGCTTTTCAATTGCACTCACCTCAAACTAGCATAATTCTTTATGAACATTAATAAATTTATCTTCACAATACCCCTGAGAGGTGAGATGGTATTATTACTCATTTTACTCATGGGGAATGAAGGCACAGCATTTAAAGACAAAATTGTTAAAAAATGTCAACTAATTTTGGGTGTCCAATCTGAGAAACCAAGGACCTGATTTCCCAGAGAGTCTAGCATTTGGTAGCACTTTATTTGTTCAATGCACAGCTCACACTGGCCTCATTTGCAGTTGTGAGGGCTCAGCACACTTGCAAATCAGACCCCAAATGTCTCAGGTTGGGTACTCAGAAAAAAGATACATGAAATTAGTGGCAACCAGTGAAATCTTTAACTTATGTGACTTGCCCAGCATCACACAGGAACTGTGTGGCAGTGGAAGGGATAAAATCCAATTATCCAGAGCAGACTTCAGCCTCCTTGAGGGTGAGACTATCCTGTTTCTTCCAGTAGTGCCAGCTTCATTCAGCACATACCTTACAACTTCTGCCACAGATGAAGCAAGGGTCCTGAAGATTCCAGCCTCATTCACTGCACAACCCTATTCATCCCCAGAGCACAGTCCATCCTGTGCACTGAGGCAAAGTCCTATGTAAAAATATTATGTGATCATTTAACACTATATCATAATGCATATATGCAAGGTGTTGAATTAAGGTAGGGATTTTTAGTGTAATTTCCTATTTTTTTAAAAAAGAAACTTTACATTTGAAAAAAACAAAACAAAACAAAAAAACCTCAAATATCTCAACAGGTGGAACCATACTGATCACCTACCTGGGTGATCAGCAGGATTGGGATCATCCACCAGGCAGGGTCTTCTGCTTGAACTAATAAGAACTGAATGTGGATGTGTCTAGTCGGAGGATGGAGACACATATTTTGCCAGTGTGTTTCTCAGCTATTTTTTAGAAAACAAAGGACTTTGAAGACCCAGGAATAATGGGTTAAATTCCAGGTTCTCTAATGATTACAGCATGTAAAGGGGTGGCTTCCCTGTGGGCTGGACAGCTGGGGGCTAAGCCAACCCTGATTACATGAGGAGTCCCACCTGAGGTGATCCCAGAGTAAAAGGTAGCAGGCAGCTACAGGAAGCTGCAGAATATGCCAGGGGTGGTTGAGCCATGTAACATAAGCCCGAGTCAGTGGACCCAGACTCTGAGACTCACTGCCATGGGTTTTTTTTTTGCAGTGGACAGACATGCACCTACACACTTGTAGCTTGCAGAATGCAATGAAAGATCACTTCTAATTTACCATCTCCTGATTTTGCTTTTAGCTCTGCCATTTTCCCTGCTGCACATCAGGACTCAGATCAAGTTTTGCTGTGCATATAAATTCTTTGAACTAAGATGTTTTGAGAGATGACTCTTACTCCCTTCTCCTGTACCCTGTTTTAAATAAGAGCATTCTCTGAGTGCCTCTCACGTAACCATACTCCTTTGTGTATTTATTATTAATTATTATTATTATTATTTGCATTATCGCAGCACCTAAGAGCCCTAATCATGGACAGGGACCCCATTGTGCTAGGTGCTGTACGAACACAGAACAAAAAGATAGCCCGGGTTCCAAAAAAGCTTCTGCTACAAGGAAAATAAGTCAGCGTGCATGTTTAAATTAGAATAAAACTGAAGTGTGGCAGTACTTAAATCCAAGTGCAGCAAGGTCCATGATATGTTGGCATAACATAACACAAACCTGCAGCTAAGGAAGGAATGCCAACACCACTTACCCCTCATTAATTGTGGCAATATGTGTATGCTAACTTGCAGGAAGGTCCTTTGAGTATAAAAGATAACTACAGTTTTTACACCAATGAAAGAAATATTGGAAAAACAATGATTCCTCCCTGTGCTTCCAAGATGTTAGAGTCCTAGGGCTAGATCCTCAGCTGGTATCAATCAGCTTAGCTCCTCTGAAGTTTTTATTTGTCTAGACCTTCTTGAATCAAACTCTGCCTAGTGTATCACTTATATCATAAACAGCCAGGGCCACTCCTCCTCCCCAGCACCCCCTGGATCCAAAACTGTGCAAGGAAGATGCCCTCTCTGGGGGTACCAACACCTAACCCCCTACTTCCCGCCACATGGGCTTGGGGAAACAAACTGCAGGGAGGAGCCAGCCAAAGACTGAAGCTGAAAGAGTAGCTGCAGGAGCTGCAGGACAAGCAAGGACATTCAGATGCTGATGATATCAGGTCACCTTCTGTAGTTTTCACTCTGCACATTCTCTCCCCCGTGTTGATTGGCTGCTCCTCCAACTCTGCTACCCCATCGATCTAGTTAATCTCCACCTAACATAACCCCATCAAAGGGATTTAAGTAACAAAATAAAATAAAAAAAAACATTATGGACCATCATCACATTGTTCACTCAGCTGGTGTGTTCTACCCTTCTCTCACCCTGTGTATGCTGGGTCTATTTAGACTGTAAAGCTCTTTGGGGCAAGGACCGTCTACTACTATATGGCTGCCTATATATATTGCTTAGCACAATGGGGCTCCATTCTCAGTTGGCCTCTAGGCACTAGAGTAATAGACATGATAAATACTAATTAAAAATAACATACTCTATATCCTTTAATTCACACTGTATATTTTCAAACTCTAATATTTAAGACTTATTTAGAGACAAACTGCATTATTCAGGATGCACACAACTTTTTATGACGTGTATAAGACGCACATGCCTCTTCATACAAATTGGTAAATCAATGCCAATTGTATCTATTTATAGAAATAAGTGTGCCTAGTTCCACATACTCAAAAATAGTTCCCTGTATTTCCTATGAGCTTAATCTAATCATTCCCATTGAGGACACTATTCAAAGCTCGCTGTGATTAGATAGGCAACATTCTGCTGTGAAGCCTCTGTTAATAATACAATGTTAGTTCTACAGCTTCTCACTCTGGAGGTGCATGGAGAGCTGCACTACAGCAACATTCATGCCATCTTCAAAAGACGATGTGGGGGTAGGGGTTTGGGTAGGTGGATGAAAGGGGAGGCAGTGCCATGAGCATACCACTTTTCTTCCCCCTTTTCAGAGTCCTTCAGGGAGTGCACAGGGAACACTTTTTATGGTCCATGGCCTCTGCACACCTGCATGGAAACATGGTAAGTGACCACCCTGGCTTACCCAGGAGACCTTCAATGACCTGAAATTCAAAAAAACAGCCATACAAAAGGGGAAATTAGGTCAAATTATAAAGGATGAATATATAAAAACAACAACAACAACAAAAGCACATAGGGACAAAATTAGGAAGGCAAGAAATTAGATTAAACTGGCTAGGGACATAAAGGGGAACATGGAAACATTTTACAAATACAGAAGCAAGAGGAAGACCAAGGACATGGTAGGCCCATTACTCAATGAGGATGGCAAGACAATAACAGAAAACGTAGCAATGGCTGAAGTGTTAAATGCCTTCTTTGTTTCAGATTTCACCAAAAAAGTTAGCAGTGATTGGACAACTAACATAGTGAAAATCTGTGTAAATGGAGTAGGTTCCAAGGCTAAAACAGGAAAAGAACAAGTTAAGAATTACTTACACAAGTTCAATTCTTCAAGTGGGTAGGATGTGGTGAAATATATCCTAGAATACTTAAGGAACTGGCTGAAGAGTTCTCTGAGACATTAGTGATTATCTCTGAGAATCCATAGAGGACAAAAAAGATCTAAGAGGACTGGAAAAGTGCTAATATAGTACCTAGCCATAAAAAAGGGGAATGAGGACAACCTAGGGAATTATAGACTAGTCATCTTAACCTTGGCACCTGGAAAGATAACAGAACAAATCATTGGATAATCAATTTGTAAGCATCTAGAAGAAAATAAGGTGGTAAATAAAAGTCAACATGGATGTGATTTAAGTAGATGTGATATTTCTCAACTTCAGTAAGGCTTTTGATACTGTCTCACATGACTGTCTCATAAACGAACTAGAGAAATATAGCCTAGAGGAGACTACTATAAGGTGGGTGCACAACTGGTTAGAAAAGCAAACTTAGACAGTTATCAGTGATTCACAGTCAAGATGGAAAAGTATATTGAGCTGGATCCCATAGGATCTATCCCGGCTGCAGTTCTATTCAATATTTTCATGAATGATTTGGATAATGGCGTAGAGCAGAGGTCTCAAACATGCGGCCCGCAGGGTTATTTCCTGTGGCCTGCCAAGCTCCCCACACTCCTCCCCCCTGGAGTTATTTCCTGCGAGCCGCCAAGCTCCCCTTCCCTGCGTTTCCCCTCCCCCCAGCGCGCCGCATCCCCGTTCCTGTGCCTACCTCCACGCGCTTCCCACTGCCAAACAGCTGTTTGGCGGTGCTTAGTGCTTTCTAGGAGGGAGGGCAGAGGAGTGGGGAGATGTGTGCTCAAGGGAGGAGGTGGAGAAGACGCGGGGCCGGGGTGGGGATTTGGGGAAGGGGGTGAAATGAAGCAGGGAGGGGGCGGAGTTGGGGTGGGGACTTTGGAGAAGGGGTTGGAATGGGGGTGGGAAGAGACAGGGCAGTGGCGGGGCCTCAAGGAAGGGGTGGAGTGGGGGTGGGGCCGGGGCAGCGGGGGTGTGTGTGTCAGTGATGCGGCCCTCGGGCCAATACACTAGTCCTCATGTGGCCCTCGTGGTGATTCGAGTTTGAGATCCCTGATGTACAGAGTACACTTATAAAGTTTGCGGATGATACCAAGATGGGAGCGGTTGCAAGTGCTTTGGAGGATAGGATTAGAATTCAAAATGAACTGGACAAACTGGAGAAATGGTCTGAAATAAATAGGATGAAATTCACTCAGGACAAATGCAAAGTACTACACTTAGAAAGGAATAATCAACCACAAAAATACAAAATTGGAAATGACTGCCTAGGAAGCAGTACTGCAGAAAAGGATCTGGGGATTATAATGGATCACAAAGTAAATATGAGTCAACAATGTAATACTGGGCAAAGGGCAATCTTCTTTCTGGGATGACTTAGCACAAGTGTTGTAAGCAATATATGATGAGTAATTCTTCAACTCTAGTCAGCACTGATAAAGCCTCAACTGGAGTAAGGTGTCCAGTTCTGGGTACCACACTTTGGGAAAGATGTTGACAAATTGGAGATAGTCCAGAGGCGAGCAACAAAAATGTTTAAAGGTCTAGAAAATATGACCTATGAGGAAAGACTGAAAAAGAAATGGATTTGTTTAGCCTGGAGAAGGAGGGACATGATAACAGTCTTCAAGTATGTGAAAAGGTGATAAATTGTCCTCCTTAATCACTGAGGGCAGGACAAGAAGTAGTGGGCTTAAATTGCAGCAACGGAGAGTTAGGTTAGACATTAGGCAAAACTTCCTAACTGTAAGGGTAGTTAAGCACTGGAACAAATTACTTAGGGAGGTTTGGATTTGCTGTCATTGGAAGTTTTTAAGAACAGGTTAGATGAACACCTGTCAGGGATGATCTAGATTATACTCAGTCCTGCCTCAGTACAGGGGACTGGACTAGATGCCCGGTCAAAATCCCTTCCAGTCCTACATTTCTATGATTCTGTGTTGGTGCAGGAGTTGCACACAATCTGGACCCTGGAGGGTGGGAGTAGATAGCCTGAAATTGGAAAACATGACACAGATGCAAACACAGAGGCAAGAGAGAAACACTCATTATTCCACCGTATACCATATCCTGGAACCAAACATAGCTAAACGTCCAAACATAGCTAAACACAGAAGAAAAACACAGAAAATTAATAGAGAAACCAGAGTGAGGACTCCCACTGGCCTTTTACAACTAAACAACAGCACATTCAAATGAACAAAGGTAACACACACACAAATGGAACAATTGTAATATACTAAATAATGAATATCTCCTCCTTGATTCTCAGCCAGTGGCAGGTTTCATTTCCCAGGTAATGTTCCACAAATTATACACTGATTTCCTGGGGTGGGAATGTCTCTTGTTATTTCCAATTCACCCCCCTGGCCAATAAGAAGCAGCACTAAACACACAGGTGACTTCCACCTACTTCTCCTTATCCAGAAAGATGGTAGCTGTGATATGAGACTTCCAGGAATGGGGAGTGGTCAAACAAGTACAAATTGAGAGAACAAGGAGAATCCTTACTTAATTGAGAACTGTAGGGAGAAATTTTCCTTCCCTTTTCCAATGGGGACAAAAAGGATAGCGCAACCAGCCAGAAGTAAGTCTGGGATTACTGGTACCTTGAAATGCACATGCATTCAGCACCTTAGTGTATCTGCATTCCACACTATAGCATAGGAACTTGGTGGGGGAAAAAATCCTTGTTAGAATGAATGTGAATGTAGTTCACTGAAAAAAATGTTGGTAGTAATCTTAGCATCCAAAATTGTAAGTACCCTGCTAGTTTTAGGTGATACCATGGTGTGTCTTTTAATCCCTCATTGAGAAAATAATTTGAGGCTCTCTTCATTTTCCAAAACAAGTAATGAAACAAATAATCATTGCAACAAGCTTCTGACATATGGTACTTTTTCAGCATGGTGTATAAACAGTTTTTGTGAACAGATCCTGTTAATGAGTACAACATCCCTCATGTTGCACAAAAAGTCAACCTCACAGTTTTGATGTTAAAAAAAGAAAAAACAAACAATTCTTACCACAAACCCCTCAGCGTACTGAAACGGAGGTCTGGAAGCGTCTTCTGCTGTTGGACTCAAGGGCTTAGGATCCGACATAGAGCGCTGCATCATCTTTGCAGATTTTGGGCTTGGTGGAGGACCGTTGGCAATATCAGCATGCAGCATTTTCTGAGGACTGATGTCATCAGTGATGGATTTTTCATAGGGTACAAAGGCAGACTCTATAACTTTACTTGGTGAAACAGGTGAAATGGGTGAATATAGAACTTTGGGAGATTTAGGAGGGGAAGGGACTACCTGTAATGTAGAATCTGCATGGAGATGGGAAGAATAGCCTATTTCTAATGGTGTTGGACGCTTTTTATCTTTCTGTGGAGACGTGGCTGTCAAGTACTGGGGACTCTGATCTGAGTCTGTTTCTGTTTGACATCCCAAACTTTCTCCTTTGTATGTCTTCTCTGGAGCTGAAATATGTTTAATGATTTCAACCTTAGCATCGAGCCTGGCCCTTATTGAAGGTGTTCGTATCGTCCCTACAGGTTCTGTCTGTACAGAGATCTCTGCCACTGTCTGAACTGCAATGCTAGACACTTTGGAAAATGGCTTAGCTTTGTCTACCTCAGTAGTACCCTCGTTATATTTCCCAACACGAGACTTTCTTCTTGATCTGTTAGAAAGATCCCATTCATCTTGATCTTCGTCATCCGTCTGAACACTTGTGTCAACGCTTTTCTTAGTTCTCCTTCTCCTGTTTGCATAACTTCGGTCTGCACCATCTTCATCATCAGTTTGTACTCCACTGTCCACTATTTTTTTAAAACAACTGGACTCTTCTTCCAGAGTCTCATCAAGCTTGTCATACTGACTACGCAATTTTGGCATGGAGCTCCTCTTTTTCAGTTGTTTCTCCTCTCTCACATCAATGTCCTTAAGAGATATTTCTGAAACAGAGCTTAGCATACCAGGCCTAGATATATATTGGGTAATGCCATCTGACTGAACTGTATACCATGTTTGGCTTTGTGGAATTTCAATGCCCAGCACAGTGGAAGCTGTGGTGGTTGGATCATCGCTAGTCCAAAACTGGCCATTTTCTGTAGCAACATACTGCCCTTCCAGAAGGGCTTGGTCTGTGCTTGTTTGTGGAGACACAGTTCCAGAAGGGTCATAATTATACTGATATATCTGGCGAATTTTTTGCTCTTCCAGCTGCTGATGAAGCTGCTGTTGAAGTTGTTGAAATTGTTCAAGCTGTAACTGCTGCTGGACTAAGGTTTCCTGCCTCATCATGAATTGAGCTTGTCGCTCCTCTTCTTGCTGAAATAAGAGATGGTGCTTCATGGATTGCAACTCCTCAAGTTTTTTTTGGACCATTAACTTTTCTTGTTCTCTAAACCTTTGGATTTCCTGACGTTCCCACTCTAGTTCCTCTGCAAAGCGCTGCTGCTTAAGTTTCTCAAGCTCAAGCAGTTCACGCTGCAAGTCAAGCTGCTGCTGTTTGTCTTCTTCAGGGGCAATGAGAAATGCAACTTCATCTTCAATTACATCTGCAAAAGCTTCAGAAGCTGTAGTTAAAGCAGGCATCAAGTTAGTTGGCTCAGTGGTAATAGTTTCTATAGTGCCAGGTTGCAACCCTGTGTCAATATCAATGCCAGGAATTGCATTGTCTTTTTCAGCTGCCACTGTTGTCAAGAAACTGTATGATCTTGGAAGTGGCTGATTCTGTTGCAAGGTTGACAATGAGGACACCGAATCAATCGTTTGGACAGCAGATAAATCTCTGACAGTTGTACTGAAAATAGAACCAGGCTGTGTGGTTATGGCAAATGTGGCTGGAATTGGAGTTGCAACTGAGGAATAAACAACACCATTAGAGGATCTTAACACACTTCCAACACCATACTGGGATCCCAGAGATGGTACTATTCTTGCTTGGGAATACTGTGGTGCACTAATCCCGATGCCTGAAATCACTTGCCGAGTCTCTGGATAAGGACCAGTGGTCTTGCTTGAGTAATCCATTACCTCACCTGAAATTATAGGGCAGAGTTATAGTCCAGTCCCCAAAAAAAGGCTGCTTTGTGAATTCTGAAAGCCATCCCATCTTGATGAATTAAACAGGGGTGGGGAACTGCATGCAAATCTTCAGGTTAATGATCTACGTTAGATGTGAAGAAAAAAGCATTGCTGAACATGCAGGCACATGCAGGACCTCTGTGCAAAACACATATGTAAAATGAAGAAATAAAATAAATGTATAATCCAGAATAATGTGTCACACTGTCCAACAGAAAACATAACAACAGGAGGAAAAATTTAAAAAAAAATTATCCTGATATGAGATGAGGAACACCACAATTATATTTCAAAGAAAGATCTGCTGCTGTTTCATACTGACCTGTAGTGACTCTTCCAGAAGTTAGATCTACTGCTGCATCGGTTGTCCCAACTCGATAATCAAAGCTATTCTTGCTTTTGTACACAAAAAGACCAGCTTCTGATAAATTAGTGTCAGACATGGATGGTTTCATACCTCCAAATCCTCTGTACCCATATGGCCCTGAGCGATCATACTGATAATGGTCATCTCTGTAACCAAACCGATCTTCAGGCAGTGTGGTTGGAGGCTGCTGTGCTGTACAGCTACTGCCAAATGGCAATTTATAAACCACATCACAACAAACAGCTCTTCTCCCTGCAGTCAGATCAACGGGTTTTTCATCTTCTTCTATTACACTGGTGACAACTCCTGAAGTAACTTCATCCACTGTCACCACTGTTCTGTGGGATTTTGTGGTGCTAAGGTCAACTGCTCCACTTTCCATTAGCTCCTGGGATGTGGAGACATCAGTCCAACCATTTGTCATACCAACAAGAGGTACAGTAACAGGTATTGCAGTAGCCCATGACACTGCATGTGTTGAAGTACCCAGGGATAAGTTTATTGGCACTTCATCTCTACCTGCAGAGAATGCCTGGCTGCCTGTTACTCTATATGCAGGCTCAAAATGTTTTGACGTTGTCAGCTGCAGTGGTGTTGTCATTGCATGCCCCAGATCTACAAGGCTCTCTGTACTTGATGTGTAACTTACAGCAGCTGTGCAGGTCATTATCGTTACCGTTTCTGAGACTAGTGCTAGAGAGGGTTCTGCAGCTGACACAGTGCTAAGATTTATGATAGCTGGTTGGACTGCACTTACTGGCCGCCCACATATATCACTTGACATAGTTTGTCTTCTCACATCCATGGGAGCAGCAGACAGATCCATACAGCTGTCTGTCATTTCAATATCCATTTTAGTTAAAGTACGAAGGTCAATAACGTCACCAAAGAGATGGAATCTTCCATTCTCTCTACACCTAGGAGGCTCACCTATATGTGTTGGCTCTGGAGGTATAGTAACGGAGACACTACCTAAACCAACAGTGGGAACTGAGCTTTTAACCACAGATACTGTGGTTTTGGTCACCTCTGTTGTTATTAACTGTGTTACCGAACTGGGGACTGTTTCAAAAGTTGATTGTGCTGTGACAGGAACAGTGGAAAGTGTCTGCAAAGCACCTGAAACAAACATACTGTGATCTGCCATACTTTGAATCTCCATAGCTTTCATAGATGGAGTAAATAGAGGCTGCACATTTTGGGGAAGCTGTTCCTTAGAGGATGATCCTAAAGGCCAACTGGTAATAGCTTGACTAGTTATAGACTCTGTGGGAGTTCCAGGTTCAGATGGTAATGTGATAACAACATAGGTTTCCTGCGAGGGTTTGGTCAGCCTTGGTGAAGATTTGTTAGAGTGTGGAGACAAAGGGGACGTAGGGGATGTGAACTTGCACTCTGCTGAAGAGACCAAATTCAAAGTCATACTTGTCAATGACAAACCTGTTGGTTTTGGCTGTTTCTCTGCTTGCTGATGAGCAGCTGTTGGTAGCTGAGGAACTGCTGGCTTAGGAGCAATTGGAGGCTTAGTTACCTCAAGGGGCCTGTGACTGAACACAAGCCCCGCTGGAATTAAGGATGGCTTGGGTGGCACAGGAGGTGGTGTCGGGGTGTATATTTTTGGGGCAGATGCCACGTTGTTCTTTAACACCTCTGTGGCCTCTCCGGCTATACTAGTAACTGAAGGTGTCACTGCAGGAGCTGTTGTCACTGGAACCTTAACCTGTGGCTTCTTTTTGGGATAAATAGCTGGCTTTGGTGGAGTAGGCGGAGGTAATGGTAGGGGAGGCGGAGGTGGTGGAGGAGGAGGGGGTGGAGGTGGTGGAGGTGGTTGGGCTGAAGAATCCAAAGAAGAGCTTCTAAAAAATGAGAATACTTTGGATGTTACAGTAGGAACTGAAGAAGCAATAGATGGTAATGCAGACACTGTGCTGGTCTTAGTAATTGTAGCATGGGTAGTAGATACAGAGGATGTGACTGGGGCTGGCTCTGATGTTATACACACAGGAGGTTGTTCAGATGCTGCCTCTGACAAGTTAATCCTTGTCATGTCAAACACAGCTCCTTTGTGTACATCCTCAGAAAGTACTTTATCAATTCCAACATCAGCTGAACCTTTAATTTTTCTGTCTGTGTCTTTTTCTGGTTTGGGTGAATCAAAGGTAGTGGAGTCAGAACCATATTGCTTGGGTTTTATAGCCATAGTTGTGATGACAGAAGGTGCATCTTCAGGCAAAGAAATTTCACCATGATCCACACTTGCCATATCTGTGGATACAACTGTCTTTTTAGGAGGTACAGTAACAGGTTCATAAGGTGTGCTTATTTCAGAATATTCTTTTGTGAAACTTAAGGGAACTTGAGCTATTGCACTGATACCTTCAGAATGTACTAATTTACCTACAACATCTGCTATGTCTACATAACCTGCAGTTGTGCTATCTATTCCTGTAATAGGTGATGAGCTATCAGTGGTACAAATTGAAGATGTAGATGATGTTAGAGAAGGTGTATCATAAGGTAAAACTGATGTCGCACTTTCTGATGCCTCAGAGTAGGTCAACATTGACGTTTCATGTGAAATGATTTCCTGAACTTCTCTGGCATAATCTGTTAGGTATTCATCTTCTATTTCTTCTGTAGTAAAGTGCTGAGTTATTTTAACATCTGGAATAGAAAGCACTGTGCTGCTGACTGAAGCTGTATCTGAAACTGTCATAGGAGCACTTGACGCTAAAGATTCACCATACACTATATCTCCAACTAAAAATACATTTGTATCTGGCGCAGGAATTAAATCAGATGTCGGCTGAGTTGGACTGGAGCCTGGCGTTAGCTGCATTCTTTGTCGTTTCATAAGCTCCTCATAAGCAGCATCTGCATCTAACAACTGCTTTTCCTCAGTGGTGGAAGTTACTACACTGTCAAGTACAACTATCTCATGACTTTCTGGTATAATGTAAGAACTAGACACAATGTCTTCTTGAGGCACAATTGAATGCAAAGGCTCTACACTGTAATAGTCTCTCTGTCGATCTACAATTTTCTGCATAGTTTCTTCATAAATCTGATCTGGAGGTTTTATTTTTTTCTCTCTCCCTCTCTGCTGAATAAATTCACTACTTTCATCTTGTCTCATTACAAGATTAGCATCAATAGTTCCATTATGTGTGTCCTCTACTAAAGATTCATAAATATAATCCTCTATTAACATGCCACCATATAAAGAGTCTTTTTCAAACACTTCTTTTTCATTTGCACTTTGAAATAGTTTGGATTTATGGGATTTGTGCATCATTTCCTCATATACCTCTTCAGCACTTTTTAATGTTTTTTGGCTACTTTCTTCTTTTAGGACCCCAACAGGTTGTTCATCTGTTGGAGAATATAAAGAGACAGCTGTAGGCAACTTATAAACCTTTTGCACTTCTATTATTTTTTCTGGGCTGATTTCAAATCCTTCAGGATCTGACTCAATACTTGGTGAATATTCAGAACAGGAAGATCGGTGCAGCTCCTCCATTTCTGCTGCCTGTCGTAACTCTTCTGTTGGAGATGCATCTTCAATAGGAGAAAGATTACTTGGTGGGGTCTTTGGACGTTCCCGTCTTCTCTGTGCTCTTAGTTCATCTTTGTCTTTCTTAGATTTTTTGCTAGAACTCTTTCTTTGCTGCTGTTCTAATTCACGTTGTTTCTCTTGTTCCTTTAGCAGCTCTTCTTCCTCCCTTAGCTCCTCTTCTTCTGAAGAGTCTTCAATGGTGGGAAGAAGAGGACCATGTGACCGGTGTCTGGCTTTGCGCTGCTGTTTGCTTTCTCCTCCCATTTTTTTGTGACTAGGACTGCTGTCACTATCTTCATCAAGAGATGACACAGATGTGGGAGATGTACCTGGAGTAAAACTGGAGGCATGCAAACTAGAAGACCCTTCTCCCCTGGATCTGTCTTCTGGTGAATCTGTAAGACTCTCCATCTCTAGCTCTGGCTCTTCATCAAAATATAAGCTACCCTTCTGTGGTTCAGATTCCTCAGAATATGTATTTGTTATTGTGCTGTTGAGTTCTATTGTTTTGAAACGTCTAAGACCTCCGCCTCCTCCAGTTACAGTGAGTTCTTCACTGTCTTGACTTTTGGTTTCCCTATATTTTGGTTCTGGGCTTTCATCAAAAGTTTCATCATCATCATCATCATCATCATGCCATGAGTGACGTCTTCCAGCATCCTCATCATAGGTTGTGCTACTTTTTCGCATCATCCTTCTATGTTTTCCAGCTGTCCCTTTAGCTTTGACTTTCACTTCTTCCTTCTTTTGGCTTTCAATTACACTGATTTCTTTAAGCTGGTTCCTAATGAATTCATCATCTTCAGAACCTGAGGCATCTTCATCAGCACTCATTTCTATAATCTGTTTTCGAATGAAGTCTTCATCATCACCTGATCCTAGACTGTCTTCTCGTTTGTACTCATCACTACTTGAAGAGCCAACACTAGTTCGTCTTTTTCTCCTTGGGACAGGTGAGTTTTCACTCTCACTGCTGTCTTCTACAGAATCATAGCGTTGCCTTCTTGTTGATATATCATCTACTGCATCCGTCTTTTCCTTATAGTCTTTCTGAGTTGGAACACTTTGTTTTCCATCTTCTTCAAGACCTTCTTCATCTTCTTCTTGAATGTCTTCCAGATCCTCCTCATCTGAACTGTAAGGTTCTGGAGTCATTGGCAAAGGCTTTGTTCTATGTGGATCCTTTGTTTGTTCGCCATATATACCATAAAGGTCTTTGGTCTTCCCAGACTCTTCCTCAGCAAGTGTACTTGCCTGAGCTTCCAAAATTGATAGAACTGTACTTTCCAACTTGGCAAGATCTGAGGGGCTTGAAGGACTGCATTCTTGTGAAAAAGTATCTTTTTTAGAAAGTTCCTTGAGTAAATCTTTTTCATCACTGGGGATAAGACTTGGAATTTCACCAAGTGAACTTGATATCCCATCAGAAGAATACCCAGTGTCACTCAGACCTTGTGGACTTCTCTGTTGCTGAGAGATTGATGTGTCTGATTTGTCAACCTCCTGCTCCTAGAAAATAAATATGTATATATGTATATATCAATTCTTAATGTTGCCAGGCATTACATACACGACTTTTTCTCAAAGAAGAGTTAATATCCCCATTATGATAAGAAGTATTTTAAACCAGAAGATCAAACGATAAATTAATGAAACACTAATTTTGGTATGCAAAGCTCTTAAAACATTTTTAAAAAATCCTCAAATTATGAGATTTTTTTCAATTTAATCTAATTATGCTTTGCATGACAGTTCACACAGGCAACTGATTTGATCATGTTAGGCATTTAAGGATGATCTTTTATTTTTACACATAAATAAATACTGTAGTCCTCTAGCTTTCAGAACACTTTCTAATTATAGTCTGTTGCATAGTAGTAGATGATCAATGCAAGGTTTTGATGTGGTTTATATCACATTTAGTTTAAATGTGGTTTTTATCACCTAGGATACAAAGCTGACTAAGTAGTTGTAGATATAGTAGAACAGGGATTCCTATATCTTAGCCTGCAGCATTTCTGGCATCTACTGCCTTCTTTCCCGATGTAATCTCCCATTCCCAAGAATAACCTCACCTGCCAGAACGATGGACCTTCGGTTTCTGCCTCACAGTGCTGAACTCTCTAGCATGAAGCAGAATGCATGAAATATTGAAGTGAGTGATGGGCTCTGGAACACCACAGGAACTACTACCTGTCAGAGTGCACAAAAATTCAACTTGGAGGAATTTTCCCAATACAGAAGCCAATGTGCTCTAGGTTCTTTGGTAATGTAGGTAGGTGCTGCTGCTAGAAAAGTGGAGTCATAAGGAGAAAAACAGGAAGGCCAGCCAATGATTTGAAGAGAAGAGAAAAAAGCCTACGGGGCAGACACACCTAACTCAAAACAAAAACAACCCAATCTTCCCAGTTGTAATAGCTTTCCTTATCACTAGTTAAAAGTTCCTGACTACCATCCTAACTTCCAGAACTTTCCATACATGACCAAGTGCTTCTAGCCCCCTTTCAAGGTGACAAAACCATCCATCTATCCCTTGTGGCAATACCTTCACCCCAAGGATCCCCCTGTTTCTGAATGAGACTTATCCCCCAAACTCTCTCCCCAAAATTCCTACACCTCCTAGTGACAAGGGCACCCAAGCCACCTCTCCATCCAGCTAATAAAATATGTCATCCTCCCCTAAATGACAGGCACCCATCCTGCCTCCTAGCTGACAACATATCCCACTTTTCACTGACAAGTGTCCCTACCTCCACTGGAATCTTGAAAGCCACTGTCCAAAATAGCGTGTGCCCAAATATCTCATATCAATAGCGTGTGCCCAAATATCTGATATCAGGATCGATGCCATTGTATTTTCTAAGGCATGTGCCACAAGAAGTACTCACTTCTTTTGGTTTTAGAGTAGCAGCCATGTTAGTCTGTATCCGCAAAAACAAAAGGAGTACTTGTGGCACCTCAGAGACTAAAAAATTTATTTGAGCATAAGCTTTCGTGAGCTACAGTTCACTTCATTGGATGCATTCCACTTCTTTTGACAATTCTGGTGATAACTCTGACACTTAAATGCTATTGAGAATTAATCTATTGGACTCCAAACATTTTTTGTTCAGTAACAATTGGGAAATCAGTATGACCCAGGTCACCATTTATCTCTCCTTACTCAGGGAAAAGTACTCTGGAAATCAACAGGCCCTTAATGACAGCATCACATCTAATCTCCGTATAAGGTCCACACTAAAGTATAACTTTTTTTAAAAAAACAGCTTTGCCTGTTTTCTTTCCTTTTTCCAACAAAGCAAGCATTTAAAGGAAATTTTTCAGAGCATGTCTATGTCCTATTTTAGCCATCTGAACTTTTTCATGAGGTTTTCACATCTAAGGTATATCTGCACTTGGAGATCGGGGTGTGAGTCCCACCTCAACGAGACATACTCGTAAGGGCATTGATTGAGCAACCATGCTAAAAATAGAGTGTAAATGCAGCAGTATGAGCTGCAGGATGGGCCAGCCACCGTCAGTATGTGCTTAGGGTCTCCCATGGGCTTGTACTCGGGGCAGCTATGCCTCCTGCCATTGCACTACTCCAGCTAGATTCTGTTTTTAGCTCTCTACTGCGATGAGAACTAGCATGACTATACCTCCTTGACACCCCCAGCTTAAAGTGTAGACATACCCCTGAAACTTTATACCTCCTCATTCAAAATCTATCTGTAATAATTTATTTATTTTAGCTTTTATAAGATAGAGGCTTACCTGGATAAATTTTATGAGATACTAAATTAAAACATTGACCATGATCAAACAGACTCCTAGGGCTTGACTGCCTCACTGGGTCCCATTGGTGAAAGCCAATGGAACCTGGGCTGTAGGTTCCTGGCTGTGGAAAATCCTCCCAGAAGGGACAGTCGCCTCTGTTTTGCTGTGGTCTGGAGCCAGTAAGCATAGACCAGAAAGGATGAGCGGTCAGGGCAGCCAGGAGATGGACTGATTCAAGCACATCCCCTTGTAACTGCTGCTGTCAGGGCTATCTATGGAGTCCAAACTGTAATTTATCCCCTGCTATCCCCTGACAGAACAAGTTAAGAGAGCTAGAGGTATTTCTACTGCTTGTCATTCCAGGGTTGAACACCGCCAGTCCAAGCTCTGTTGTGCCCTTTGGTCCCTTGCCTAGAAAGGGACTCTTATAATCACTGTATAACAAATGAGATGACAGCTTATAAACATTTAGTCTCTAATCCACAATAAGCGTTCTTACTGCATTCTCTGCACAGAGCTCCCGTTGCTACCAGTGGGAGCTCTGCTCATGAAATTGCGCAGTCTGTAATAGAGTCCTGCATTGTGCAGAGGAGTTCCACATTGCACAACCGGGGAGCAGAATTTGCTCTAAAATATTAAGGTGCTTCTATTAGTGATAAGACTATATGTATGAGATTTTTAAAAATCCACTATGGGAGGAGCACAATTTACAAGAATTTAGTTTATGCCTTACGCCCATGTGTACAGTTGCGTGTCTGGTGATACAAATCATGCAAATATAATAAGACACATCATAGAGTTCTGAAGCAACATACATCTAATTTACCTGTGATGCATCATTGCATGCCTCATATCACTTCTTACATTCAAGGCAATTATAATTGTAGAACAACTGGTTTAGATGAATGCTGATATTTGAAGGAAAATACCGTGCATGCGAGGGCTATGTAGGTGGGATGGTGAAATTACTGTTACCACTGTCAGAGAACAATATTAGGTGCCTGAAGTTGATGGCAAACATATAACTGCTTCACTGTCAAAACTAGGAGGGACTCAGGTTCATACAGTCAAGCTCAGCAGGCCTTCCGGAATGGTGTACAAACCTACAGGGCCTTCTCTCTGTAAGCTTGCCAATTTAAACCCTGCTTAAATTGCCAATTTAAACCATAACTCAATGGTGATGTCTTTCTATTGGCATAGGACAAGATTATTTTTCCATGGAGTTGGACTAACCTGCTAGAGAGGCTACATTCCTATGAAAATTAAAGATGTGTAGGAGGTACCTATATTACAGCAACGAAACCCTCTGTTTACAATTCTAAACCTCTACAGCCTTAGAGGCAGGTATGGCCGAACAGCTGGAGCAGTTGACTGAGACTCAGGAGACCTGGGTTCTCTCCTTGGTTCTGCCACTCACCTGCTGGACAGTCTTGAGGAAGTCACTTTACCTGTGTGTTAACTAGAGGTGGTGTGTCTGTTACCCAATCTGTTAAAGGGGGATGGTGATACTGCCTCCCTTTGACAAGCACTGTATAAGAGCTAGGTATTATTAACTATTTCCTGTGAGTTTTTCATTTTCAAAATCCCCCTTATTCTTACATATTTATCCATCACGCAGATTCTGACAATGTTGTTCAAGGTATCTCTTTATAATATTCCCTGGTATAGTAGGAATGATATTACCAAGTAGACAGCGTAATATTTAAATGTTTTGTGGCTAAATTGCTTACAGATGTCAAATTATTTAGATTAAATTAGAATATTGTTCAAAAGAAAATGAATGTTTAAAAAGGTATGCTATGTAAATTTTCTAAGACTGAGTCATTCTTACAAGGATTAAGAATAGACCTGTGGAGAGAATGGAAACTCTATTTTGTTAAGGAGCTGGAGATTTAAAAAACTATTTTCGTTCTGATTAGGAATTAAACCCGAAAATTTTGAAATTCTCTGAGAAATAATTTTTTTAGAAGTAGTAGTTTTGGGTTGGTAAAAACCTTTTTTTTAAATAAAATATAATATAGTACAAAATAAAAAATAAATCATAACAAAAAGACATTTTGAAAGGAAAAAATTGCAACATTTCTTTATAACTTCAAAACAGGATGTTTCAATAGTGTTGGAACTTTTATTCAATTAAATGAAATTCTGGCAAAATTGATGAAATTTTGTAAATTGTTTATTGTCAACAGAACTGAATTCTCCAATGGAAAATGTTCTGGTCAAAGTTTTTCTGAATCAGGTCTAATTAAGAAACAATGACTTACTAGAAAGACCAGTGGTTGTGTAAGATTTTAACCAATGAGAAGAACATACACATTTTGGCAACTGTATATTTGCTAAGATACATCAAATTTTACAAACCAGTAAGTGATTCTTTGACATCAAAGGAGTCACTTATCACCCTAAAGTGCTGGAGAAAAAGGGTATGGTGTTTTGGTCCCTTTGAATTTGTCCAGTCTCCTCCCTTATTACAGCTGGTCAAAAGTGCTCACTTTTTTATGCAATATTTTCCAAAGGTCTTGAGTAAATATTTTGGGTAAAATAAATTAATCATAATATTGAAAAATTATGACCAGCTCTACTTTCTCAATATGTCCAGGCGCTCAGAGAAAAGCCCCTTATAAACTGGTCTTTCATTCTTCATTCCCCATCTTTCTTTTTTTTTTTCCCTACTGTTCCTCATTCTTGTCAACTGCTGGAAATGGCCCATTTGATTGTCACTACCGAAGGTTTTTTTTCTCTACTGCTGGTAATAGCTCACCTTAACTGATCACTCTCGTTATAGTGTGTATGGTAACACCCATTGTTTCATGTTCTCTGTATGTATAAATATCTTCTTATTATATGTTCCATTCTATGCATCCGATGAAGTGGGCTGTAGCCCACAAAAGCTTATGCTCAAATAAATTTGTTAGTCTCTAAGGTGCCACAAGTACTCCTGTTCTTATTACTGACTCAGTGGCTTTGGGCAAGTCCTTCAGAATCTGATCCAAAGCCCAGTGAAGCATTTCCATTGATGTTACTGGGCTGTGGATGAGGACCTTAACCTTTGTATGGGTATGTATATGTTGCAGTCGGAGGTGTGATGACAGCACATGTAAACACACCCAATATAACTTTAATCTAGCTAGTGCAAGTACCAACCGCAGTGAAGCTGTGGCTGCACAGGTGTCAGCATGGGCTAGCCACCCGTGTAAGTACCCAGGGTTCCAGCTGGGCTTGTACAGACCATGCTGAAGCCTGCTGTTGTGACTTCACTAATGGTACTCATGCTAGCTTGATTAAAGCTAACTCAGATCACGTGCTGAAACCACGCACCTTGGCTGCAATGTATGTTTTAATTTCACTCTCTGTTAAATGGGAATACTAATATTGATCTATCTCATGGGAATACTGTGAGAATTAATTAATGTTTGCACAGAGATAGCAAACTGCATATAGCAACTGTAAGTGCTAAAATTTATTACCTTTTCACTCAAATCCCTACTTTAAAAATACTTCTTACAGAAATCCTTTAAACTCTTCCTCTCCAAAATTCATTTTAAAAATATTCTGCACTGCCTGGAGATTGACCTGCACCAAATCAAGATGTGTAAATGTGCAATCTACTCAAATTGTTATATTCTGTTTTACTTAGATTACAAGAGCTCTGGGCAAGATTGTATCTCCTGCCGTTTGTTGTACTTCAGAGAAAACGTTAATGGGGTTCAATAAATAACAATAAATTATCATAATTGCTTTTAGGAAACAAAATAACAGATGTACAATTTATTTCCTTATTGGTAGAAACTAAGAAGGATTTCCCCGGTGATCAAAGAAAGGAAAGGAAAAAAATAATGTAATCCTTACTTTTAAAAATTGGTATTCTTTATCAAAATGTGTGTTGTTTCAAAGAGTTCTGGTTTTTATAAATAAATAATAATAATTATATATATAAGTAGCTCCTTTCATGTGTGCAACTCCAGATGCTTTACAAATATTAACTAAGTAAAGGCCAAAGCTTCACTCTGGTAATGTGGAGTACATATTTAACATCATATTCATTTTACAGATCAGTAAAGTGAGGTACAGAAGGCTAAATCCCATTCACCTTATTCATTCCAGTAGTCTCCTTGATTGTAATAAGTATTCAGTGGTACTATCACAAGAATAAAGTGAGCAAGTTTTCTATACAGAAATCAAGTGAAACACCATGATTACACTATGAGTGTAAGAAGTAGAAACTCTGGAATCTCAGACCTATGTCCTAAACACTAGGCAACATCTTTTAGTGTTTGCATACAAAATACAAAATGAAATTATAGAAATTGAAGAATCGGGCTGGTTGAAAATTATCCATCAAAAATGTTGTTTGACAGAAAATTGGATTTTTCATAAAACAAAATATTTTGTGAAAAAGCATCTCTTGTCCATGGAAAATTCTGATTTTTGTTGAAAAATCAAATGCCCCCAAATGAAATATTTCAGCAAAAAATTAAAATTTGTTGTTTTGGATATCCTGCCACTGTGCCTCATGAGAGTTGTAGTCCCATTTCCTTACAGCCCCATCCTTCTTTGTAGACTGGGCTCCCATTTTTAAAATGCATCTTCTCATCTCCCATGATGCATCATGGCTAGGACTCCCGTGATGCAATTACCTCTCCTCACCACAAGGGGAAACCATGGTGTATCATGTTAGATGTAGTCCAGCCAGGGAGTCTGTCTGACAGAAGAGAATGGGAGTATGAGGCACCCAAATTGCAACTCCCACTACAACTACATTTCCAAATCAAGCTCTCTCAGTTTTCAGCCAAAATATTTTGGTGGGTTTTGTTGAAAAATAGACCAGCTCTATTTGGAAGCTTTATATCATTCCTGGCAGACATGAAAGAATTTCCTTTTACCCACCCCAATACTTTTGTAATGAATGATCATTCACTAGTTCAAGGTTAATTAGAAAGAGCACAATTTTTCATCTCCCACAAAATACACATAAATCATTTCTTTAGCCACATTTAGTTAATGAATGGCTTAACAATTACTGTACATACAGCAAATGTGTCTGTACAGTGCAGTCAGGTATATCAGTTTGTACATGCTAACACTCATTGATTTATGTGAATGGAAGTCCATATATAACTTGTATTTGAAAACATGCAATTTTCCACAAGAGAAGGAAATAAGTTATACAGTGTGGATGAGTTATATATTATGTATGTAAATTTACTACAAAAAATAGCAATAATCCTGTACTGGGATCTAGTATTGCAGACTCCTGTAACATGCAAATCCCATTTGCCGTTGGTGGGCCAATGCAATCCTGCATGGACATAAAATCTGTATTAGCAAATCTCAAAGTAGGATGAAGGCCCATGAAATCAGCACGTTTGCCCACCATTTCCAGACTAAGAAATATAGCTATTTTATAATTTATACTGGTCACTTCCTCCAAATCAAATTCTCTACAGCAAAAAATAATCAAGAGATCAGTGAAAACAGTCATTAACAGAGTGAAACATTGTTGCAGCTTGGTTCCTCCAGGGATTGAGATCTATGAAATGTGTGTATCAGCTTCAATGATTAAAACTAAACAAAAGCCTAAAGGAATCTATAACAGCCATTAAAAAAAGACAAAGGTTTGAATCTGACTTCAAAAAAGCAATTTTGGTTTAGTGTCTGTTCTGAACTATAGAGATTGAAAATTATGCAAATTCAAATGAAAAACCACACAAGGGCACTATGCACCTGTTGTGCAAATCCCTACTGACAGGAGTCATCACCCTTACCAGTGAGAGTCATCCCATGTCATTGCAATGGCTTTGAGAATAAGGACCACTCACATAAGTAAGGGTTTGCAGAAGCAGGTCCTTTATTGCCTACTGTAGCAAACGGAAAAGAAAAAAAATCTTACTGTTTTTTCTTTCACTGTTTCCACACGATCAGGTCTTGACAAAGGTGCTACTTGAGCTAGGGTTTCTTCTTTCTGAATTTTTTCATGTTTCGATGCCATTTGTGGAATCCCAGTGGTCAAATCTTCCTTCTTAATCTCCTCTTGTTTTTTAACCTGCAATTCCTCAGGAGGTACTTTGATTTCTAACTTCAGTTTGATATCTTGTCCTTTAGTCTCAATGATGACATCTTCTTTGTTGTCCTCTGGGGGGGATGGTTTCTCTTCTGGGAGTACACCTTTTTTGTCTTCTTCCAATTTGCTTATAAGTTGCTTTGCATCTGAACTTATCTCTAGAGGAATTTTATCCACTGATGACGTCTTTGCCAGTTTCCCCTGTTGATGTTTTGGATCCTCCTTCTGTATTCCCTGGTGAATTTTATCAGCTGAGGGTTTCCTTGCCAGTTTCCCCTGCTGAAGTTTTGGAGCTTCCTTCTGAATTGCTTGCTGGATTTTATCAGCTGATGGTATCTTAACCAGTTTCCCCAGCTGGAATTTTGGATCTTCCTTCTGAATCCCCTGCTGGATTTTATCAGCTGAAAGTGTCTTTGCCAATTTCCCCTGCAAAAGCCTTGGAACTTTCTTCTGAATTACTGGTTCTTCTTTTGATTTTTCAACTATTTGGGTAGGCAGTGCTGCAGTTTTCTGAGGGTGATCTGACTTGGTTGGCGTAGGTTGGCTCTGAGGAACAACAGATGGTTTGGATACCAATTGTGAAGGGGCAGCCATTGGAGGTGGCATTTTGCCCACATCCCCAAGTTGTCCTGATATTGCTCTTTGTCTCTGGCAGTTTAAGCACAGCCATTCTTGTACCTATAACATAACAAACAACATTAAATAAAATAAATATTTTTGAAAGTAAAATCATATTGTGCTTTTGGCTGTTACTATTGTCACTACAGTACTTGTAATCCAAATCCTATGCACATCATACACAATTATTTTCCTGGTTCCCATAGATAGCTCTTGCTGGAAGACTCACACCATTCATTTAAACCATACAGAATGCAACAATTTAATGTATCCAAAGTAACTGGAGGGAATAAATACACTTGAAAATTCTATCTTTCATCCAAAATATTGCTGTCCTTTTCTAGAAAGCTTGCCCATATATGCCCAACATCTAAAACCTATCAAAGCCTCTTATACAAATTGAGACAATGCCTTCCTCTATGATTGTTCATCATCATAATAGGATGGTCTGTCTGTTTAATGGACTGCTTTGGACTTTTGTTTAT
This sequence comes from Dermochelys coriacea, assembly GCF_009764565.3. NCBI lineage: Eukaryota > Metazoa > Chordata > Testudines > Dermochelyidae > Dermochelys > Dermochelys coriacea. Next base: position 334,154,659 of record NC_050068.2, read on the forward strand.
CTGTTTTTCCGATAGAGATTAGTTATTTTTCTCTATTCTGGATTTTTTAGTTTTGTGTGGTAAAAGTGTGTGTGTGTGAGAGACAATGGGATATGAATGAAAGATAGATCATCCTTCTTTTGTTTTCTTCCTTTTGTAAATCGTTGCTGCATTCTGTCTCTCTTTCTACCTACCTTTCTCAGAAAACTAGGAAAAGGACAAATGGCAAATGGGCACCCGTGTATAAACTCATGTTGATGGTTGCCTGGTTACAGAAGAGTCAGATTGCTTTCAGCAGCACTTGGCTATAGTTGCAGCAGGTTTGAAATGGGAACCTGAGATATAGTAAACAGTATAAAAAACCCAGAAACCTCTGGAGAAGGAGTTAGCCTTGAAGCTTTAATTTAGAGCCAGCTAATGAGCCCCATTATTGGACCAAGATCCTTAGGCTGTAAATTACGGAAACCTTTGTTGTGTGTTTCTTTTTGTTCTTTTCAGCAAGACAGGGGAAGGCCTTATAGATTCAATTTCTTTTACCACATTTGGACTGGAGCTCCTATTTTCTTCATAGCGCCAACCCAGCGGCTTAGTGTCTGTTCAAACACCTATGACTCGGAGGGTGTTTTTTTGGAAACATATAATATAATAAACAGAGAAATAACAGTGATTGTAATAATATATTAGAAAACAGTGGCTGAAGAACAGAGACCCCTTAAATTTCTACATCAAAGATATGCTTCAGATAATTTTAGAATTGAAGGATTCTTGCCAAAAAAAAAAAAAAGGTCTTTAAAAGCTAATCATACAATCACAGAGGTAGAGCTGGAAGGGATTATGTTACTGATCTGTGAAGAAAAAAGAAAAATGTGCATCCAATTCTGCAAGGTGTCCAGGGCCAGATTTACAAAGGTATTGAGGCACCCAAAGATCTAGATTGATGCCTAATGGCTAGGCTTCTAACTGTCACTGACAGGCAATGAGACATAGGTGTCTATTTCACTGTGGTACTTTTGTAAATACCACTAAGTGCCGATCTGCATGTTTTGGCACCTAAATCCCTTTGTAAATCTGGGTCTCAAATACTAAGCACCTCACATGAGGTGCTCAGCCTTGTATTCTTCTTCTCTTTCCATAATACAGTTTATATTTTGCTCTGTCATACTCAAGAATGGTCGCAACTGAACATTAAACAGATTAAAATTAGCAATTGCCATGTCATTTTGTTTCTGTTCTTACAGGCCATTTATGAAATCTTACAAGGCCAAGAATAATAACTGGAATTCTGTTAAGCATTCCACCAATATCTTGCTGGCTCTAAGCCAAAACAGAATTAGAAAATATGTGAAATAATAAGAATTGTAAATTATTTTTTAGAATTGCATATGAAAAGAGTGTTACATGTGAATCAAACACTCTTATACAAGCTAAACTGCAAGCACAATTACAAGGTATGAAGAAGTGAGTGTTTAATATTTAAAATAGAAGTAGCCTTCTTTGTCAGCAAATAGATCATTATGTTCCTAGCACTCAAAATGAGGGAATAATATGTCTGCACTTTAGCATGGTTCACATATTTTGTCTAAAAATTGCATTTACCTACCTATTATTTTACTTTTCATTACAATGCCCCACACACGAGTATTAGTAATTGTCACTGACACAGAAGCACATAAAGCATTTGAAATAATTGGTAATTTTTCCTCAATAAAGACTGCAATATCTAATGCTTTACTGAGTCATCTGTAGCTTCTTATATTGATTTCTATAAGAAGCTAATCAGGACACTCACATAAAAGCCTGATCCAACTCCCACTGAAAGTAAAAGAAAGGCTCCCATTGACTTCAGTGGACACAGGATCAGACCCTTAACTCAAAATTAGAGAATGTGTGTACATGTGCATGTGACAGTTTATGGTCAGGTCTCCACTACAGACTTATATTGGTATAGCTACTTTGCTCTGGGTGTGTATCGTCGTCATACCAACCTACCCCCCTGTGTAGACAGCACTATGTCAGCGGGAGAGCTTCTCCCATCGACACAGCTATTGCCTTTCAGAAAGGTGGATTAACTATGCCTTCTCGTTAGCAAAGGAGCATCTTCACTAAAGCGCTTCAGCAACATTTTAAGTGTAGACCTGCCCTCACTATAAATAAAAATTTGGCCCAGTGCTAATGCAGACTCCAACACTTGCTCCTTAAACAAAAAAAAACAGAGAATGCTCTCCACTCACCTCTCAGGCAACAAGCTTTACAACTAGAGAGGTTATTTTGCCTGAATGAACTCGGGTCAATGGCCCCCACCATTTCAGCCTCCTCCATTTTAAATGCTAACCCAAGCCCATCAACAGCCATGGTCTTACACAGTAAGAAAAACCATCTCCAAAGTAATGCAAGCTACCTAGAGTCATAAAGTCATAGAGTTTAAGGTAAGAAGGGACCACAAGATCATTCAGTTTGACGTCCTGTACATCACAGGCTATCAATGCCACTCAGCACCCACCACAAACCCAACAACTGAAATTAGACTAAAGTACTAGAGCCCTCAGAAAACTAAACTATTGTATGTCACAGGCAGAGAATAGGAGGTACTGCGGTTCACCAGTGCCCAAGGCCCCCATACAGGAGGGGATTGATTAGATGAGATACATCGAGATGATCCTGGCAAATGATCTAACTATCAGGTTAGCTGAACAAACCTTCGGCTCTCTTACCATCTTTCAAGATTTTAATCCTGAGATTTGCAATAATTCGTCTTTTTCTTAAAGACTCAGATTCTACAGTCATGTGAATATGTTAGAATCTCAGATGTATTTTTATTTTAAGGTACATTTTTAGCCTGCATGGTTGGGGAGAAAAGCATTATAATGTGACCCCAGTGTAACATAAGGAGGCACAAAACCAGAATACAAATAAAAGGAACCAAAATGTATTTTTGTAATTGGTCTGATGATTCAGAAGCCAATCTAATGATTTTTGGGGCCTGTAGTGAGGCAGGGTGGCCTCCCTCTGAGCTAGAGGGGGACAACCTACCCTCCCCATCCCACATGGATAGAGACAGGACTGCCTCACCCCTCCCACCGGAAGTACGACACCAGAACAGGAAATATAAAGGGTGGGGCCTCCTGCTCAGTTGAGGCTGAGACACCGAGGGAGACAGACATTTCTGGCTGCTGACCCTGCTGCTGAGGTCAGTGATGCCCTGCCATGGGACACCAACCCAGAAGAGGCAGATGGCGCCCCGCGAATCCAGGTACACCCTGAGGGAAGGGGAGGAAGTGGCCCAGGAGCAGCCAACCTTAGTCTGGCTGCAGCTTTGCCTCAGCCACTGTGTTGTGGTTGGGATCCCTGCTGACCCAGTGGCAGACCCACTCCGACACTTTTAGGGCTCTTGGTCAGGATCCGGTGGAATAGGATGGGTCCAGACTCCTCCTGCCACCACCAGGGCCTGGGTTTATTGGTTGTCCGCCGAAGCTAGGATGGGCTGATCCATGGGCTTGCCCTGTCTCTGAACCATGAGACCGGGCTAATTGACTACTGGGTTTGCTCTGGCTCTCCAACAAGAGAACAGAGCTCACTGACTCCTGGGCTTGCCCGGTCTCTGAATCAAGAAACCAGAGCTAACTGGCTACTGGGTTTTTCCCCAACTCTGCTGCAAGCGTCCAGAGCAAATCAACTGCTCGGTTCCTCTGGCTCTGCTGCAAGAGCGCAGAGCTGAGTGATTACTGGGTGTGCCCTGCCTCTGCTGCAAGAGACTAGGGCCAGTTGGCTATGGCATTTGCCCGATCCCTGCTTAAAGGGCCCTAGGGCTACAGCTTGTTGACTGTCCAGCCCAGCCTCGGGGTGAGGTGTGCTGGCTCCTGAGAGAACCTGCTCCTGCATAATCGGCCAAAGCTAGCTGCCTATCTGGGAACTCAACCTCATTAGGCCCATCGGGATACTAACGCCAAACTGCTAGGTCCCCAATACTAGGCCGAGATCCCAGTGATGGAGGCGGGGTGGCCTCCCTCTGACCCAGAGGGGGAGGACTGACCACCACCGACTATGCTGCCAGACTCATGAGTTTGGAACATTTGGGGTTGGAGGTCCTCCATGAGCTATATCCTTTGCTTGTGTAAATCAGTGTTGTTCCACTGAAGTCAATAGACCTATGTGATTTATACCAGCTGAGAATTTGGCCTCACATTATGCTTGATGTATACTAAATTTATTATATGCTCAGACTCTTTATGAATAAGTTTACTGTATTCCACCTCAAGGTAGCAAGCTGTTGTTGCTAATATCCCATAGTATTAACATATGAATTGTATTTATGTACGGAGTATAATCCAATATGTTGCTGATGTGGTATAAAAGTTCTTAATGATTATTGCTCTGTGGAGACCATTCCATTTGCTGAAATTTGCTTTCATTCCAATTTGGTTTTGAAACCTACCTGGTTTCCTGCCCGCTCATCTGCAGCATCGACCCTGGAAGGCCTAAGATCCTTGACTCTGGGATACTCTGCCTGGCAGGCTGCCCTAGAGACAGGCAGGATAGCTGGCAGGAAACTATCAGACTCTTATGTGGTTTCTGGAGGAACTTTGTCAAAATCTAACCGTCTCTGCAAAACATTTTGATTTCAGTGAATCGGCAATTTCTAAAGCTCTATTAATAATCCATTGGCACTTTTTGTTGCATATACCTGAGCTTAGTACAGTCCTAGTTTTTACAGAATTTATATCTTCAGCATCTCACACCATAATGTTGGGTATGATTCTGAAAGACCTATGTTCATTGAACAGCCATTGACTTCAGGGGCTGTGCCATGTGCGGAGGGCATTGCAGGACTGAGCCTTGAGGAAGACTGATTTCAGAGTAGCAGCCATGTTAGTCTGTATTCGCAAAAAGAAAAGGAGTACTTGTGGCACCTTAGAGACTAACAAATTTATTTGAGCATAAGCTTTCGTGAGCTACAGCTCACTTCATCGGATGCATTTGGTGGAAAATACAGAGGGGAGATTGATATACACACACAGACAACATGAAACAATGGGTTTATCATACACACTGTAAGGAGAGTGATCACTTAAGATAAGCCATCACCAGCAGCAGGGGGGGGGAAAGGAGGAAAACCTTTCATGGTGATAAGCAAGGTAGGCTATTTCCAGCAGTTAACAAGAATATCTGAGGAACAGTGGGGGGTGGGGTGGGGTGGGGGGGAGAAATACCATGGGGAAATAGTTTTACTTTGTGTAATGACTCATCCATTCCCAGTCTCTATTCAAGCCTAAGTTAATTGTACCAGTTTGCAAATTAATTCCAATTCAGCAGTCTCTCGTTGGAGTCTGTTTTTGAAGCTTTTTTGTTGAAGGACAGCCACTCCTAGGTCTGTAATCGTGTGACCAGAGAGATTAAAGCGTTCTCCAACTGGTTTTTGAATGTTATAATTCTTGACGTCTGATTTGGGTCCATTCATTTTTTTACATAGAGACTGTCCAGTTTGACCAATGTACATGGCAGAGGGGCAATGCTGGCACATGATGGCATATATCACATTGGTAGATGCGCAGGTGAACGAGCCTCTGATAGTGTGGCTGATGTGATTAGGCCCTATGATGGTGTCCCCTTAATAGATATGTGGACAGAGTTGGCAACGGGCTTTGTTGCAAGGATAGGTTCCTGGGTTAGTGGTTCTGTTGTGTGGTTGCTGGTGAGTATTTGCTTCAGATTGGGGGGCTGTCTGTAAGGAAGGACTGGCCTGTCTCCCAAGATTGTGAGAGTGATTGGTCGTCCTTCAGGATAGGTTGTAGATCCTCTGCCATGTACATTGGTCAAACAATGTAAAAACAAAACACTTGGCGCTCCATACTCCCTAATTGCTTCTCATGTTTTCCCTCTTACTAACCAAAGATATCCCTATGTCCTCAATCCTCCACAATTCCAATCCCATCTATATCTCTGTGTTAATATCTTAACATGTCAGTTCCACTCCTTGCTTTGCCAATTATGCCAGTCCCTCTTATCTGCTTCCTCTCCAACCGTTATCATGCTGCCCCTACTTCTTCCCAGTTCTGAGTCATCAATCCACTATCCTCTCTCCACTTCAATCCTTCATCAAGACACTTCTTGTGCAGTGCCCACATGAAATTAGTCAGTAATTTCAATAATGTTACTGATATATTCAAAATCAGAATACAAAACAACCCAGTCACTCCCTCCTCTGGGCTTCCCTGTGCATGCTGTCTATTCTGTGTCTGCTTTGCTTACATTATAAACTCTCCAAGGCAGGGACTGTCTGCATTTTTTGCCTCATTTTGTCAAGCCCATAAGAAGATAAAAATATAAAATAAGCTGATGAGATAAATTGCTGATTTTTTAAATTGTCTGTCTTTAGGATAAAAAGGTAAATTTGTGACACATGTAATTCCACTACAGCAAATTGAACTGCTCGTGTGAGTATGGGTTAAAGACTCCCCATCTTTCTCCTCGCAGTCTCTGGTTATGTTTGCACCGAGTGATCAGTTCTCAGATTTCTCTAATGAACAAGTGGGGTAACATTCCTTTTCTAAAATGTGCAATTTTTAATAGCCTCTGAAATGCAAACTGCATTTTCAGAATCAGGTGTATATCTCATCACAATAAAGTTTATAAATCCTTTTATGTCAGATCTTGATTCCCTGTCAGAACCTGTAAAATCACATTCTGTACCATAAAGTCATATGCCTGAATTTTAGCCTTTTTTTTTCTCAGTTAACCTCATGCCATGAATACAAGCTTTTCCCCAGGGCTATATTTTCAGTTTGCCTGTCACCCCACATTTATTATGACTTGGGAAATGGACATCATCTTCCTTCAGCAGTCTTCACTGGATAATTCCTCTTGCTTCCTTTTGAATCCTTAAAGACTTTATACCCTTTTATCATCAAATTGGGTGTAGTAGTTATCAGTATTATAAACAACGCTAGTGTGCCTCAAAGTTCCGACTCCACAGCTCTTTCCTGTTTTATTGGGAATCCTGACAACCCTGTCCTGCTGGACATAGTAAAAGCAGCTGTTATACCTATTCTGCTTTCTTATATACAAATACCACCATGAAAAGGGCACATATCTAGCCATTCAATACTAATGTATTTTCTCTGTTTTTCAAGTCACGCAAGAGTTTCGGTACTGCAGTTCCTAGGCTCATGTATTCACATATCACAGTGTCAGAAAAGTTAAAGTTAAAGAAAATGTTGATCAGGTCAACTAATCCATCTCCCTGCCAGTGTAGGATTTTTATTAGAGTCTATAGAGTGATCCTTTATCCAGTCTAGTTTTAAATGCCTGGGGTACAACTATACTAAAGTTTTTACATGGAGTTAACTGATTGTCAGTTTGTTCTGGTCTACAAATATCTGTAGTTTAACCTAGAGATCATCCTAGAAAGTTTCCTTGGAATGTCTGAAACAAATGTTTATTCTTCCTGCTAGAAAAAAAAAGTATTACCATGAAGAGGAGCAACATAGAGAAATCATAGCAGCACCACTGAAAAATCACTGCTCCAAATCACTGACTTTAAAACATATGATACAATGAACACATTTGCGGAGACAAGCTACTTCTTATATAACCAAGCAACACACATTTATTGCAAGAAGACAAAAAAATCCATAATACATGAAAAGTGAGGAAAAAATTAGCCCTTTATTTTAGTTGAAAAAAAGAAGAATGAGGTCTCAGATGATCTGTAAAATATTTTCATTGCTATCAAAATATGCTTGCTTTTCTTTTGAGTTTGTAGTATACAGATTCTGAAGACTGTTTTTTTAGAAAGTACAGGTAACAAGACAATTGCATTTAAAAATATAACATTAATATTGCGCAGTCATATGGCTCAAAAACAACTTTAACCAGTATACTTTTTTGGAGGTAGTTTTAACATGTTTAATAATACTGAAGAAATTCACATCTTTGAATTGTACTACCAAGCCTCCCTGTTTCCGCCTCCAAATAAACACACTTGCTGGTTTGACTAAACTTGAAAGTTTGGATTAAAATAGGGTTGGAGGAGTTTAAAGTGCAATAGATTTCAAACAAGGTATTCTTATTCCAGAATAAGAGTGTTCACATGTGGGATTAATCAGGAAAAATACCATGTCTAAATAAGCCCTTCGTTTTAAAATGAAACTTTTTTTTCTATATAAAGTTGCTGTTAAGCTGTGGTTTTACTCTGAAAAATTACTATGAAAAATTCCATCTTCCTTTACAGCTTTGTTCCCTATGAATATTCAGTCATATCTACTGCCTTTAGTGATAAAAAATATATTTTCATACTTTTTACTCCTGTTACCATTGCAAACAGCTAAAATAGAGTGAGGTGGATTCTCTTTTTTCTTGGGTATCGGCAGAATTGTTTGCTATACCCTGATCAGATGCACACTCATTGAGGACAATGGGTTGGCATAATTGTTAAGCCTCCAGTTCGGCTAAGGGTTTATCAATACATGTAAGTCTCGCTGGCTTCAGTCAATGCAGTAAACATATCTGCTGAAGCCCAAGAAAAAACAGAATCCAGCTCACTCTCTTTTGGCTGTGTTAGCTCTACAGTGGTTTTAAACAGAAGTAAACAGCAATGAAAAGTTTCAGTGTTACCTGAGTAATACAAAACCGTCTGCCTAGTTAAGTCTACTGTTCCTGACAATGATGCTATTTGAACAGAAATGTAATGTTACCACAACACGCAGTCTGCTTGATTTTGCTATTCAGTGTATAAACTGTCTTTCTGCACTGTGCTGTAATGGGATTTACCTTTTTGATTTCTTGCCATCCAATAAGCAGTAATAAAAGTAGAAGCTATTGTACGATATGGCTAGCATCCAGACTCCCGTCTTAAATTATGAGAATGCTATTCAATTTGTGTTGTGCTGAAGGAAAAGCAGCTTTCCAAAAAAAACCCATTTTTGTTAATGTATTAAGGCTTCGTTTAGCTTGACATTTTTAGAGACGCTTTTTCTTGATTTACTTTATTTACCTTCAGTTTCTCTAGGTACTTTGGATTACTCTTTCTCTCATTAAAAAAATAATTTTAATTAATAAAGTGCATCTATAATCCTGTAGGTTAAGTGCAGACTAGCTAGAATTACTTTACTATTACTCGATAGGATAAAATTGAACAAATCTATTTAGACGGCTTTGTATTATTTATAACTGGGTGTTGCTCACAGGCCCCAGTCAAGGCTCCAACGCCAAGGCACTACACAAACAGGTAGGGAAAAATGGTCTCTGTCACCAAAGAATTTACTATTGAATTTGAAAGAAGATTAAACAAGTGTGTAACAAACAATAGGAGGAAAGGGAATGAAAATAATGACCAAATGACTGCAATTACATAGGTCACACAACTTGATTGTTCCAGATCATTTAAGATAATTATTTTTTAAAAATATAAACATCAACTAATTTAATTGCAGCTCAATCTAGCCAACATTAGTTGATCAATATGTTGTAGATGTGACAGGAGGAATGCATCTTGAGGAGGAATTTGAAGTGGAAATTAGCAGATTAGTTCAGGGATTAATTAGTTCCAAGTATAAAGGTCAGTTTGGCATTTTGTACAGAGATTTTCCCCCACACACAATCTAACTGCTATGTACAATCCTCCTAATCAGGACTCATCTTTTTTTCTAAATTCTTAATGGTTATTATAAAGTTTTCATCCAAATTTGTACATATCACACATTTTTCAGCCTTTTCACTTGCTTCTTGGATACCACAGTAGTAGGCATAATATAAGAACCTGGACAGATGAACAAGTAATACCATTATGTTTCCAAAGAATATTAAATGGGCCAGTAAGACTTTGTTCTACTACTTAGTACTGCCTTAAAAGGACTTTGCTAAAGGGTAATGCCATGGCTCCATGAATAAAAGCCTTTTATCAGCAAAAACACTCCAAGGACTTACTATTAAGATTTAAACGATTAAATAGTATGCCATCATTTTATAGAGTGCCAGGGCAGCCATGAAGTTGGTTATAGTTTCTTGAATTTTTACCCAGCTGTGGCTCTAACAGAGGTTAGAGCAGTCTGGGGGCTGCTGTAGTCGGTGCCAGCTGCTTATGGTCCCCTTGGAAAGTCTCTGTTCTCCACCGTGAGCCAGGGGCTGCAGGTAAAGAGGTATAGGTGCCTGCAGGTGACTCCCCTACCACAAGACATGCCTAAGAAGGGCAGAAGGAGCAGACTTGGGCAAAAAGAATCTGCCCCTGTATGACGGATTGTCTGCTACTTTAACCCATCACAGCGGTTTTAAGATTGACAAGGTTAGAATTGCTGACCATCCCACAGGAGCATGAAATGAGTGGGCTACAGAATAAAGCAAGGGGACAGCAAGGCAAGCCTACCCCACTGAGGGACCTCAACTCTGGAATGTCATTTCCCACCATGTATTCTAAAGGTACATCGGTGACACCTTCAGAGAAAGCTCAAATCTTGTTTCATGTCTGCAGTAGTTATGTGGTTTGTGGGGTTTATGGTGTTACAATTTAGTTTGCTGGATCTTGAACATTTTTACAGGCATCATGTCTGCATATACTGTAATTTGTTTTGTAGTTATTTCAATCAAGGATCCCAGAGGCCTTCAGATGTGGAGGTTATATGCTGAAATTATATTATTAATGTTATCAACCACATCATGAATAAACAAAAGGAAGTATTTTTTCACACAATGCACACTCAACCTGTGGAACTCCTTGCCAGAGGATGTTGTGAAGGCCAAGATTATAACAAAAAAGAAGTACATAAATTCATGGAGAATAGGTCCATTGTTGGCTATTAGCCAGGATGGGCAGGGTTGCTGTCCCTAGCCTCGTTTGCCCAGAAGCTGGGAATGGGCGACAGGACATGGATCACTTGATGATTACCTGTTCTGTACATTCCCTCTGGGACACCTGGAATTGGCCACTGTCGAAAGACAGGATACTGGGCTAGATGGACCTTATGTTCTTATGTTGTTATCAACTGCATCATGAATAACAGCTGAAACCAAACTGTGCAGAAATAAGTTGTGTCCGTCCCCCCCGTATGGAACATTATAAGAAACTTGCTGTTATCGCTGCCCTAACTGCAGTGCTCTTTGTTTAAATGGTCCATCCTGAAACACAGGCTTTTCATTTTCAAAATATTTCAACTGGAAATGATTGGTTCAGTACTTTAGTATATATTGTTTTAACAGGTGAACACTGCTCCAGACTGATATGGGCAGGGTTGGCTTTAGGGGTCCTGCTGTCTTAGATAAAGCAGCAGATTGCTTCCCCTATCAGCTCGCATTCACTCCACAAATGGTTATTGAATGTTTTGCTGCCTCATGTGACTACCTATTTGCTACTGTGGTAGAACAGACCATGGGAAAGGGCCAGACCCAGCACAGCTGGGTATAATGTGTTACGGGCCTGATCCAAAGCCCAGTGAGAAGGCTCCTACTGATTTCAGTGGGCTTTGCATCAAACCTTATATGCAGTCCTGGGAATTCTGAATGTAGAAATGTCTATAGGTCATTACCTAAAATGTAACTGAGATATGTCAATGAAATGATCACTTAATCACGTGACTCCAGCAGGTAGAATTTTAAAATACACACAAAAAGAAGCACATCTTTGCTATCAGTGTGAGGATTCTTAGACTACAAACTCCTTAAGGCAGGGAACATCTCTTGGTATGTATTTGTGGTGCGAGGTCTTGACTTTGGCCTCTGGTTGCTATTGCAGTACACAATTATTATTACTAATACTACTGAACCCAAACATCTACATTCAGATTACGTATTAGACAGTAAATTCTGTGGGCTGTAAGTTCTGAGTGAAATAAAAATAAATCATTTTGTAGCACATTAGAGGGGAGCCTTTCAACGGACAACTTTCTAGTGAGTATATAGTTAAAACAACGTATTCACATATTTAAACAAATCTCTCTAATTTCCCAACCACTGCAAAATTCATGAAATTGACATAAAAATCATGAACTTTTAAAAATAAACCATTTGTGCCTATTTTTATTTGCCTGTGGTTTTTGTAGTCTTTCAACCTATTCTTTGCAACAAGCAGGGCTAGACACTTATTTTTTTAAACGAAAGCTGGGATAATCACTCAATCACATGACTGGAGGAGCTGGATCATTAAACAAAAAATATCAGGAGACACGTGATAACATTGAAAAGTTGGCAACACTGTTCTCCCTGAATATGATGATGCAGTGGAGGCAGAGTTTGCCACATAATACACAAAAATTATACAGTAGAATACTGTATGCCTGAAAATCAGATGTTCAGGTTTTAATGTTCTTGCACTTCATCAGACAGGTATCCTGAATACCAAACTATGTCTTTCAGCCCATAAGGTCTTTCCCAGTACACTTTGTCAAAATTGTCTTGTTACATCACTTGCCCGGCTCAGTAAAAAAGGTCCATCATTCAGTATTTGCTTCCAGACTAAGCAGATATTAAACCTGGTAAAAATTATATTTATGCACATATCTGACAGCCACATGGTCACATGACCAGCAGTTGCTATGGTATTACCCTTCCCAGGTTCCTTCAAACAGTTTCCCAATTAACTGACTGAAACAATTAGCATTTGCATTTCTTGCGTCTGTGACAAATGAACATGCCACACTAGGTTAATTAAATGGCAGTATATGACCTCCAATTGCATTATCTTTTACTTGTTTTGGTAGGATTTTTCTGGTTAATTGTATCATTTAGATCATAGAGGATAAGTATATCATAGGTTGTGTTCATTTTCTAGGTCATAATTGTATAATGAATTATTTCCAACTGGAAAAACTACACTAAGTCAAAGAAAAAGTCAGTTGCTTAATCTTTTTTCAGCTAGTCACTTGCTATTTTGTAGATGTTTCTTAGCCAAATACCTTCATGTTTACTCTTTATAACAACAAAAAGATTTAAAAGAATAGTTGTTTTTGTGGCAGTGATAGTGGAAACCCCAGTACCCAGTAACAACTGGCCAGGGCAGTGCTTTGATAGTAACAGTCCTAGGCATCATTACTATTTATTATTTGTTTTGAGCTGACACAGTATCCAGTGACTTTAAAATAATGACATAAAAATACCAAAGACAGTCGCCCTGCTCTGAAGAGCTCACAATCTGCATAACATTTTGGTTCAGTGCTTGACCACTTAGGAGGAGTCTAAAGGAACATTTCTTATTTGCTCGTCTCCTCTAACCTTTCCATCTGCCCCATTGACCCCATTCTATCCCATCTCCTGATCTCCCTTGAGACCATTCTCATCCTTTCCCTCATTCTTCCCTTTAACTTCTCACTAGTCGTTAGCTCTTTCCCCTCAAAATACAATCATGCTTTACTCTCTTCTATCTTAAAAAAAACCCACCCTATTTGCCTCTTAACTGCTGCCGCATTTCCTTTTCATCTCTAAGCTCATTGAATGTGCTAGCTACAATTGGTATTTAGTGTTCCTCTCCTCCAATTCATACTAGACCCTCTGTAATCTGGCTTCCACCCCTTGCACTCTGCTGAAAGCACTCTCATCAAAATCCTCTTCCTAGAAAAAGCTTAGAACCAGGTCTCCATCCTTATCCTCCTCTTTGACCTGTCAGCCACCTCCGACACACTGACCATGCTTCTTTTCTTGAAATCTTGTCTTCTATGGTTTCCGTGATTCTTTCCTCTCCTGGTTCTCTTCCTACCTATCTAATCAGTCCTTCAGCATCTCCTCTGGAGGATCCTCCTCATTACATCCTCCAACTTTCGACAGGTCTTGATCATTGGTCCACCTTCTGTTCCATCTCTACACCTTATCTCTGATAATCTCATCTGCAAATACAAATTTACCTACCATCTCTATGCTGTTGATTTACAGAGATACCTCTGTACTCCACACCTGCCTCCCTCTGTCCAAATTAAACCTCAGCCTGTCTCTCTGACATCTTCTTGACCACAGTTGGGCTCCTTGTGTGCTGAGACCACTGCCTATCATGATGACCATTATTTACATGTACTCTATCATCACTTATCTGTATCCATCTGCTATCTCTTGTAAGCTCTTTGGGGCAAGGACCACTTTTTGTTCTGTGTTTGTACAGCACTTAACACAATGAGGTCCTGATTCATAAGTAGGGCTTCTTGGCATTATAGTAACACATATACATTAGTAGATAATAATAATAATAATAAATTTCTCAAACTGGAGTGCAATTGTAGAGCTGTATAGCTCAACAAGGAGTCTGCTTTTAATAATCCAATAATAATAATTAATAAACAATTAATGGATTCTTGTCACATCTCAGAATTTGAAATTTAAGGACAGATCACAACCAGATCTTCTTATCTGAAACTTGGTAGATCAGATTAATGGATCTGAACCATCATTAGAAAACCCAAACCTGGTTTCCTTGGAAAATCCCTACTCAAATTACAGAGATCACTACTACATATCACTACTCCACAAAGTCACTGTTTTTGTACCAATTACACATTCCAATTGAGTGTCCTCAAATTGACATATACAGTTAATTTCAATCATATGTTCTGCATAAATTAGAACCAATGCTAAAATTGCTTAAGGGCCCATTTTTGTGGCACTTGCTCATGCTGAGTAGTACCTTACTGAATGAGTAATCCTTCTGAATCCACAAGGACTTACTTGGGCAGTAAGATACTACTTCATGTAAGTGAGGGTGCCAAACCCAGACCCGAAATGAGTTGTTATAATGGAGGACTGAAATATCTGTTAAATAACTTATTTGTCCTGCATCACAAGTAACTGGTTTAAGGCCCAACTGAGTGTTTAAAGCACGACCCTGAATTGGAAATGGTGTGGAGTCCCACCTTACCAGAAGACATTTTACACCTCCCACCGCCCTCCTCTTTTCCCACCCACTTTGAAACTCTGTATCTGCTCTGGGCAGTTGGGAGGGAGTTCTTTTCACCAAAAAAATAGTGCTAGATGAGGGTTATGCATCTTGTTCACGGTGTCTATGGGTTGTACGGACTCAAGACCAAAGACAAGATTTTTAAAAATGAGGGTCTGAAGTTAAGTCTTAAACCCATAGTTTGACACATACATAAGTGGTCTAATTTTCAAAAGCACGGAGCTCATCCACTGACTTCAGTTTCCCAATTCAAGTTCTTTAATTTGGGACTCATGCTAATCAGGGTCACTGTAGATTATCCCGTTTTGTACTTGGATTACCAATGAAATGTCAGCCACTTAGTATTATTTTGTATTTCATTTTTGTTCTTGTTTTACATGGTTGTTATTTCCCAGGAGATAAGTTTTTATAAGGAAAGGGATGGGAGCAGTGATTAGAGTGTAAAGGGTAGTTTTATTCCCAGCAGACATACCTCATTATCTAGTAACCAGGTGAAAATGGAGGAAAGTCACTTAGGAGCTCTGGAAAATGTTACATATTAAATAGAATTATAATAAGAGTTGTCACAGGTCACCACTTCCTGATGTGCTTGCAGCTGCCATGGCAATAGACACTTTATAAAATTAATAAAGTAAATAAATACAGTGCTGTTACTCCAGGCTGGAGTGAGCCAGACTTTGTACACAATACACTTTCCCACCGGTCTCCCCTCCAGTACTTCTGATGATGCCTTCCTTCCTTCAGATGCTGCAGTGAGAAAGAGGTATGTTCACTTCTTTGGCTACAGCTTTTGGGCCTTGAAGGGGGTGGGGGAGGGAGGCAGTGGTTGCAATTGACAGGGGTAGGATAATGGCTGCCACCCACTCTCTCAGCTCAGGGCTAGTCTACCCAAACAATGGATGGTTTTGAGAAATGTAGGCCCAGAGTCAGAGTTAAGCACAAGGCACCTTACTACACATTGTGCAAGGACTCGGTGGATCAATACATAGGTGTTAGTAATAGTTGGACACACATTTATACCGAATACCTGTACTTTATATTGGAATGTCCATCTTTTCCTCAAATTAAAACAATTGGGAGCTGCTAATATGAATCCAGAAACAGAATCTGGCTATATGGCTGCATTTTTATCTCAGTGTTCCTATGACAGGAACAAACTAAGATGTGTGACAGGGTCAGGCCAGATGGCTACAGGAGAGTAATAGAAGGCAGATATATTAGCCCCAGGTTAAGTAGGTCCCTTTTCCCTGGGTAAGGTAACAGGGAAGGTTCCAGAACAATCAGGAACCTTCTGGAGACAATTAAGACAGGCTGATTGGCTGCAGGTGTTCTAATCAAGAAGCTGCTAGAATCAATTAAGGCAGGCTAATCAGGGCACCTGGGTTTTAAAAAGGAGTTTACTTCAGTTTGTAGTGCACATGTAAGGAGCTGGGAGCAAGAGGTGCTAGGAGCTGAGAGTGAGAACACGGACTGTTGGAGGACTGAGGAATACAAGCATTATCAGACACCAGGAGGAAGGTCCTGTGGTGAGGATAAAGAAGGTGTTGGGAGAAGGCCATGGGGAAGTAGCCCAGGGAGTAGTAGCTGTCGCACAGCTGTTCCAGGAGGCATTCTAAATAGCTGCATTCCACAGGGCCCTGGGCTGGAACCCGGAACAGAGGGCGGGCCTGGGCTCCCCCCAAACCTCCCAACTCCTGGTCAGACACAGGAGGAGTTGACCTGGACTGTGGGTTCATGAAAACGGCCAAACTGAGGGCTGCCGTTAAGCTCTAAGGCGAACAAATGCACCAATAAGTGCAAAACCCACCAAGGTAGAGGAGGAACTTTGTCACCGATGCCATTACTGGATGCTACTATAATTTAGCAATTTATATGACAACCATTTACATGAATAGATTAAAATGAAACTTTTTCTTGTGAAAACTTCAAGCCAGCAATCATTGAAATTCCTTTCCAGTTTCTCTTGTTGAAATGTCCTTGTAATCTGTTTAAAGGCAGACCATACTGTAATGCTACAGCTTGGCTAAAAGCAGATGGTTTCTTGATGCCTAATGTGAAAATAAATCTTATAGACTCTGACAATCTTCTGCAATAAACTACGAGTTGATTTTTAGCAGGTATCATGAGTATAACCATGCACACACTGAAGTAATTTCCTGGACTTATGGAGTGCACATGAAACAAACATACCTTTGTCATAAATATAAAGGGAAGGGTAAACACCTTTAAATCCCTCCTGGCCAGAGGAAAAACCCTTTCGCCTGTAAAGGGTTAAGAAGCTAAGACAACCTCGCTGGCACCTGACCAAAATGACCAATGAGGAGACAAGATACTTTCAAAGCTGGAGGGGGGGGCGGGAAACTAAGGGTTCTTTCTGTCTATGTGTTGTTTTTGCTGGGACCAAAGCAGGAATGCAGGTCAGAACTCCTGTAAAGGGTTAATAAGTAACCTAGTTAGATATGCGTTAGAGTCCGTTTTGTTTAAATAGCTGATAAAATGAGTTATGCTGAATGGAATGGATATTCCTGTTTGTGTCTTTTTGTAACTTTAGGTTTAGCCTAGAGGGATTCTCTAGGTTTTGAATCTGATTACCCTGTAAGGTATTTACCATCCTCATTTTACAGAGGTGATTCTTTTACTTTTTCTTTAATTAAAATTTTTCTTTTAAGAACCAGATTGCTTTTTCATTGTTCTTAAGATCCAAGGGTTTGGGTCTGTGTTCACCGATGCAAATTGGTGAGGATTTTTATCAAGCCTTCCCCAGGAAAGGGGGTGTAGGTCTTGGGGGGATTTTGGGGGGAAAGACGTTTCCAAGTGGGCTCTTTCCCTGTTATATTTGTTAGACGCTTGGTGGTGGCAGCAATAAAGTCCAGGAACAAAAGGTAAAATAGTTTGTACCTTGGGGAAGTTTTAACCTAAGCTGGTAAAAATAAGCTTAGGGTTTTTTTCATGCAGGTCCTCACATCTCTACCCTAGAGTTCAGAGTGGAGAAGGAACCTTGACAACCTTCAACTAGGAATATTAAGGTCAAATCTATGAATGAAGGGCCTGATTCAGATCTCACTTACAGTAGTGAGAATTAGGACTAATTCTACTGAAGTCAATGTACTTGAGCCTTCTCTCAATATAAGTCAGCAGTAGCTCCACATAAATCAGCAACATTACACCAGTGTGAAACAGTTGTAGTAAAGGAGAATCAGGTTCAAAAATATTAACTAGAACTTAGAACTATAATAAAAGGGTCAAAGATAATCATTTCCTGATGTTCTGGCTGCTGCTATATAAATTAAGAAAGTGTACAAGTAAAGAGTTGTTACTTTGCCTCAGGTGTTCATAAGGGTAATGAGGAGCTTGGGGGTACTGGCAGGGTGGCAAATGGGAATGAGGATATGGAAGTAGGAATTACTGCATCTGAGGTGGAAGTCAAACTCAAACAGATTAATGGGACTAAATCGAGGGCCCGGATAATCTCCGTCCAAGAATATTAAAGAAACTAGCAAATGTAATTGCAAGTCCAGTTGTAAGGATTTTTAATGAATCTGTAAACTTGGAAGGTCGTACAATATGACTCAAGAATTGCTAATTTAGTATCTGTTTTTAAGAAAGGGAAAATATGTGACCTGGGAAACTACAGGCCCATTAGTTTTACCTCGGTTGTATGCAGCGTTTTAGAGCACATTTTGAAAGAGAAAGTAGTTAAGGATATGGAGGTAAATGGTAATTGGGACAAAATACAACATGGTTTTACAAAAGCAAAATTGTGCCAGACCAATCTGATCTACTACTCTGAGAAGATAACTGATTTTTTAGACAAAGGAAATGCAGTAGTTCTAACACACCTGGATTTCAGTAAGGCATTTGATACAATTCCACATGGGAAATTGCTAGTAAAATTGGAGAAGATGGGGATTAATATGAGAACCGAAAGGAGGTAAGGAACTGGTTAAAAGGGAGACTACAATGGGTTATACTGAAAGATGAACTGTCAGTGCGGAGGGAGGTTATTAGTGGAGTTTCTCAGGGATTGTTTTTGGGCCCAGTGTTATTTAACATTTTTATTAATGACCTTGCCAAAAAAAGTGGGAGTGTGCTAATAAAATTTGTGGGTGACACAAAGTTGGGAGGTATTGTCATTACGGAGAAGGATCAGAATATCATACAAGAAGATCTAAACAACTTTGAAAATGGAAGTAATGCAAATGGTATAAATTTAATAGTGCAACTATTAGGGACTAACAACAAGAATTTTTGCTATAAGCTGGGGACTTAAAAGTTGGAAGTGACACAAGAAGAGAAAGACCCAGGCTTATTGTTTGAATACAGGATGACTATAAGACGCCAATGTGATGTGGCTGTGAAAAAAGGCTAATGCAATCCTAGGATGCATCGGGCAAGATATCTCCAGTAGAGATAGGGAAGTGTTAATACCATTGTACAAGGCACTGGTGAGACCTTATTGGAATACTGTGTGCAATTCTGTTCTTCCATGTTTAAGAAATATGAACTTAAACTGGAAATAGTTGCAGAGAAGGGTTCCGATGATGATCAAAGGAATGGAAAGACTCATGAGAGCTTGGCTTGTTTAGCCTAATCAAATGAAGGCTGTGGGGAGATATGAGTTCTCTTTATAAATATACCAGGGAGGGAAAGAGTTTATTTAAGTTAAGTGCCAATGTTAACACAAGAACAAACAGATATAAAGTGACCATCAACAAGTGTGGGCTCATAATTAGGTAAAGGTTTCTAACCATCAGAGGAATGAATTTCTGGAACAGCCTTCCAAATGGATCAGTGGGGCAAAAAACCTGACTGCCTTCAAAATACGTTTGATAAGTGTATGGAGGGAATGGTACGATGGGACTGCATACAACGGCATGTAGCCGATCCGTGACTGCTAGTAGCAAAAAATCCCGAACAGCTGGAGATGCGGCAATAGATGTGGGGCTACACAGAATTCTTTCCTTGGTTTTTGTCTGGTGGGTCTTGCCCACATGTTCAGGGACTAACTGATTGCCATATTTGGGGTCGGGAAGGAATTTTCCCCAAGGTCAGATTGGCAGAGACCCTGGGTTTTTCTGGCCTTCTTCTGCAGTATGGGGCATGGGTCACTTGCAGGTTTAACTAATGAAAATTGTGGATTAACTGTAACTTGAAGTCTTTAAATCATGATTTGAGGATTTCAGTAGTTCAGCCAGAGGTTATAGGTCTATTACAGGAGTGGGTGAGTGAGGTTCTGTGGCCTGCAATGTGCAGGAGGTTAGACTAGATGATCATGATGGTCCCTTCTGGCCTTAAAGTCTGTAAATCTACTCCATGCAGATATGTGTCAGACTTTGCATAGTCAGGAACAACCCATAAAATCCTACCAAACAGAGAATCCAAGATGCTGATCATGCTTCTTTTGAGTGCAGTACCTTTTAAAGGAGTATTAATTAATACAAGCTGTGATCTACGCTCAAATATTTATTTCAGAGTATTCTGTATGACCTATGTTTCATCTTTTAACAAAAAGCCCTTTTAAATACTTCCTTCTCAGCCAAATCACTCCCAATTTCTTGGAATTTGTGCATGTTTAATATTCTGGCCAAATCTTACTTTTAGATCATATTTTTTTGAAGTATTTTTAGTTTTTATAAAATTCACCCTCCTATATGACTTAAAGCACCTGTACAGTGTTGACTTTACCAAATATAATCTTCCTATTTTCAAAGGTAGAAAATAATAATCCCCCAGAAATAATCAGTCTCTTCTCATTTCTCTACAACACTTCTGTGACACTCTGTACCTCAAAGTAAGCACCCTGGAATCCCTATATTCACCACTGCGATATTATTAGGATATGTTTTGTACAAACTATACCTTGACAGGTATCATTTTAAAAGTCTTGATCTGCTGTACAATAACCTGTTGGATTGTATGTGTTGTCATTAGTTATGAAGTTATAACTTTGTCACAAAGTTATGAAGCATTGCTATCTGTGTGTGTTACTGAAATACGTTGTGAGGTTGGAAAACACCCACAGCCAATTTTTCAATTACAATGAGAGATCAGCCAGACGTGCTGATGGTCCATTAAAGGGAATCCACTCGCCCAGTGGCCATCCCAGAGATTTCTCAGAGAGACCACATATGCAATGGAGACTGCTTGACCAATAGGGAATGCCTGATCCCCACAACACAGCAAGGAACTTTCTAGCAAAGATGGAAAAAAGTATAGAGACAATGACATCACCATTTAGCCTCTCTTTCCCTCTCCTCCATCTCAACATCCCAGCCAGGGCTTTGTCAAGCCTGACTATATTTGTAGTCTGAATTTGTCTAGCTTTAGTTGCAATCCATTGGCTCTTGTTTAAATAATGAAGTTAGTTTTGTCTTCTTATGGTAAGACAAGTTCCAAATCACAAATCATTCTTGTAGCTCTTATCTGAACCTTTTCCAATTCCAACACCCTGTTTAATTGTGGGCATCTGTATTGTTAGGGTAGATCCTCAGCTGATACAAATCAGCTTAGCTCTAGCAAAGTCAATGGAGCTAAGCTGATTAACATTAGCTGAGGTTCTGGTCCCTTATCTCTTGCCACATCTATTGGACTATGCCTACACACCCAATCAACTTTCCAAATTGAAATCCTCTGTAACTTTATTTTTATGGCCTGTCTTTTGGTCTTCAATTTTAAAGGCAAACATCACCATTTTCTCAATTCAAGCTGAGTTAATTTCTTCTTAGGTTATTTACAATAGAACTGGACAGAACACCAGAAAATAATAAAATGGTGAACTTTTCCACAAAGATGCAGAATGGACTAGACAACCTAACAGGACTCCCCCACCTCTTATTCCAATGATTTTTATTAATCATTGAGAATCAAGGGGAAATGATTTAAAAAGATAAACAGAAGAGTTTCTACAAATGAATCAAAAGGAAGCTGGCTTTGTAGTTAAAGCACTGAATGAGACACCGGAAAATGGGTTCAATTCCTGGTTCTTCCTCGACTTCCTGTGTGACCTTGGGTATTCTCTGTCTCAAATCCCTATCCATGAAATAGGGATAAGAATATTTCCTTTTTTCTGTCTTTTTTAGTTTAGAATGGAAAGTCTTCAGAGTAGGTACATTCCTACTGGAATGACACCAGCTGGGGTACTAGATACTATCATAATACAAATAGTAAACATGTTCAAATTCATCTTCTAGGCAATTTAAAATAAAAATAAATTATTTTTGTCTTATAATTATTTGATTCTGAAATAAGCATCGACTTGGGTAAGAATTCAATAAATATATCAACCAACAGTTGCTAAAAATGCTAAATCAATAACCACAGACTGCAGATGATTTGGTAAATGACTTTTTTTTTTAAGAGTGGCAGACATAGTTACTTCATAGTTACTATATTATGAAGATCATAATTGCAGATATGAGGAAGAGAGGATTAAAAGTTAATTCCAAAACAACCAAAATCATCATATCCACACTAAAATTTGTATAACCAATTCCCAAACTTTCAACACTAAGATTATATATATTATATATATATATATGCCTATAAATGAACCATTTATGTGGCTGTCTTGGAAAGCACATCTCTAGGCAATGGAGTGGAAAGTTCACATATGTGTTCAAGGGCAGAATTGGAAGAGGTTTCCATGATAGGCAAGTAAATGTTTGTACATTAAAGCAGTTTGCATTATGTTTCAGACAAATCTGTATTTGAAAGAATCTGGATGCACGGCTGCTGTTACACTAACTTGTACTGAAGGACAGTGCTCTGCTGCAGTCATTCCCTAACAATATCTAAAAT
Organism: Dermochelys coriacea; assembly: GCF_009764565.3. Lineage (NCBI taxonomy): Eukaryota > Metazoa > Chordata > Testudines > Dermochelyidae > Dermochelys > Dermochelys coriacea. The sequence continues at coordinate 334,177,295 of NC_050068.2, forward strand.
GACAACTGAAGAGGCACAGGCTCGGTTTTTACTGCACTGTTTTCCGATTATTTGCAGGATGAATTTACCATCTCTACTTCAAATGCAATTGAAATATCTCGTAAATAATCCCTCAAGGGCTTGAACCTACAATACTCCACATAGGAAGTAATCAGTGCTTTGTACCTCTCAAAATTGAGGTCTTAGAACAGTATTTCCAGAACCCAGGTACCCAAACCGTGCCTACACATAGAAAAAGGTAATTCCATCCATCCCATTGCCCATATGTGGGTGGAGTGCATAGAAATAAGTGGGACTTCATACCATCTTACCTTGTCCCAAGAGCACATGGGCATGGAAGAGTGAGCATTTGGCAGGATGGAGCACGGAATGGCCAGATCACTGGATTTGCCTTCCCTATTCATTGGCCAGCATAGCTGAGCCAGCGCAGGGAGTGTCACAGTTTGGTGCTGTTATGGGCCAATAGCAAATTACTACAATTTTCCTCTCCCTTCAGTATGAAGGAGTGTTTCATATATTGCATGTTGGGTAATATCATGAGAAGACTCCATCCCTGTAAAACTGTCTCTTTATTTACAGAGGTGCTGCAACTGCAGTTAGCATTCATGCCACATGCAGGCAGAATAACCTCCTGGTATTTCCTCTAAACTCTTCCATCCTTCAACCTGTGCTTCTTCCTCCAAGTACCATGCAAATTGCTACAGGGGGGAGCAGAGAGGGAACTGTGATTCAGAGGGCTGTCTCTCTCTCTCATTCACAATGCTTTTCAGGGGTACCCTGGGGTGGTGCAGACTATGCACCACCCATTGCTCAAAGCTATACCTGAAGTCAAAATGTAGCCCAAAATGGTAATTGGATTCACAAATGGCACTGATACAATCACTAGTCTCTTTAGAAATGTGTAGAAACTTGTTGTTCAGGTAAGGACTTTAAAGTAAATATCAGAAGAATAAAAAAATGTAAACATGAAATAAAAATCATAGTAATCCCCCTCTCTTGGTATTCCCAGTGCATCTGTCTACTCTACATCTATGTTGTTTAGATTGTTCCCTGAAGAGTGTACTGACTGTTTGCATTGTGAGCTTTGGATATCCCTGACTAAAATGCTGTAGCTTAACAATGAATAAAGAGCTATAAAGTCAAATGGAACTTTAGGAGCATGCCCAATTGTATTTTATCAAATTTTTTCAGTGGCATAGAAAACAATAATAAATACGGAGCAAAAAACCTAATTCATAGCCGGTTTAATTTATTTAAATAAGTTAAATTATGTAAAAGAAGAGAGGGGAAAAAAGGAAAGTTTTGTTAAATCTTGATAGGCAATGCATCGAAGAAATACTGAACTAAAGTGAAATAGTGTTACAAGAACAGTGGGTTCATCATCATTAAGACTTTATACTAGATGCATATGTTCAGCTAACATGATGTGATCATACACCAAAACCTGTGCATGTTGAGTGTGAGCATGAGTGAGAGAGAGTAACTGACTTCAGCCCTGAGATCTGCAGCCCGGAAAGTTTCAAACTTTATGTGGATTTAGGAACTCAGCATTTTGTTATTACAAATCTTTAAAGTACATCTGTAAAGGTTCCTTAATGAGATGAACTAGACAATGTAGAAGATATTGACTACTCCAGTACGTATGTCTTATTAGCAATGTTTGAGTCATACTTTAAAAAAATGCACATCTACAATATTCTGTGTTACACCTGGACGGCAGATAGCCCATAAATGGATGTATATGTCACATGGTGTATTTTCTTGATCAATCTGCATCATGCACTGTATCTTGAACTGCCAATGTACTTTTGTTTAGGTTTATAAATAACTATTAAGTGTAATTTCAACAAATCATTGCTCAGAATTTATCTTAACAGTATACTTTTGCTATCAATTTTAATAACCGTTTAAAGATGAGAATTTAATTAAAGAGATTGACAATCAAGATAGCAAATCCAAAAAGACTAAATATTTTGTCACATAAGTAACGCTGGCTAAAGCTTTACTAAATACATACATGAACTGTTGGCTGCTACTGGTTCTGAACTTCCCTTTTAGGTAACCAGATTTGCCAACTGGATCCAGTGAAATGGTCTAACAGACGAAGTATAGAAGGAATTGCTGATTCAGGGTACCAAAATTCTTAGTAGAAAAATTAACATAACAAATTTACCACAACCTGGGGAGAAATGTCTTAGTGTGTAAGACCCAGGGTGAGATAATTAATCTAAGACCTGCCAGAGTGAGGGCAATCCTCCAGTGTTCAAAGACGACACTAATTGGCATAACAGGAAATAAAATTGCCTAAAAATTGATAATGGCAAAACCTAACCGACCACTAAAATATAACTCAACTGACAGATCTCCAGTCTAAAAAATGTAGCCTTTCAAATCATTGTACCAGTGGTGAGCTTGCTGAGAGAAATGCTGAGATTTTTTTTTAAATGATGCTGCTGCTCTGCCAGGACTTTATGCATCAATAAGCAATTTATTTTATATAACATGTCCGCAGTAACTATGGCAATAATATAATTTAAGAAAAACACACATCTGTGGGACTGGCTAATCTGCTTTGAGAGTTTCCTCTTTGAAACCTGATGAAAGCCTTAGAAGTTGCATGTTTGCTTGACAGATCTGATAAGCATGCCATTGTGAATATATTATAAAACCTGAATGTCTGACAAAACAAGAGGCTGAGAATTGATTTTTAAAATAAATATTTAAGATCTTCATCTGAAAGTGAATCAGTATGAATCACTGTGTTAGAACAGTGAGTCCACTTCACCCAAAGTGTGCATTTAGTCCAGTTTTCTTCTAATCCATCAACAAGTAAACTCAAATTTGTACTCAGAATTACTGGAGTATAAACACTGACATCTTGGCCTAGGTATTTTAAAATTTTATCAGAGATTTGATGGATGATCTTGAAAGTACTCCCAGCTCTACTAAATATCAGACATTTATTATAGATCGAGACTTACTTTGTCATCTTTAAATGCTACACAGAAGTTTGCAGATAGTTCAGTATGTCAGCTACGGTCACCCAGAACCCTGTCCCCAAGCTGATACAGTATATTGCAGAGTGCTTCCATTTTCAGGGGTAGTCAATTATTTTTTGTCAAGGTTCAAATTTCTTGGTCAAGGTATAGTCAAGGTTCAAGACTTCAGAGAAAATAATAAAAAAATAATAACATGATCATAATAAGTAAATAAAAAAATTTCCAGGCATGTTCAAAAGCATCTGGTGGTCTAGATCTGTCCTGTGGTATGTCTATCGACTACCCCCTGGTATATAGTCTCTATAACTAGTTTGGGTGCCTTGTCAAACTACGCTGCATTTTTCTACAATGGATTGTATAAAATATTTTTCAAAAATATGCTTTCTTGTGAAAAATATTATCAAATTACATTATTAAAAAGTGGGCATATGTGTAATGAGGCACTAGCGGATGGTTGAGTGGAGCTGCAGGAATTCACTGTACTATGTTAAAAGATGCAATCTAGAGAACCTGGAAAATGGCATCTGAGGATAGCAGTGAGATTGCATTTTAGAAAGCTCACAGAATTATTCGGTCTTCTGTTCTCATTATTGTCTTACAGTTGTCACTGTAGTGAAAAAAATTTGTTCCATTTTCTATTCTCATTATAATCTGTGACAAGAATGCATTATAATTGTCATTTTCATTTCTATAACAATCGTTGCCATAAGAATGAGTTACTCCTGCATTTCTTACCTGATTGATTATCATTCCATGCATACCAGGTAGAGAGAGAGAGAGAATATCTGATTTAGTAGCTGACTTTAATTTTGCATTTGCCTTTTTAACAGGTGATGAGGCAAGCTTTCAAGTGGCATATGTAAAAATTAGTCCTTTATGGGTAAAGGTCATAAGAACATAAAAATGGCCTGTCAAGATCCCTTCCCCCTCTGAACTCTAGGGTACAGATGTGGGGACCTGCATGAAAACTCCCTAAGCTTATTTTTACCAGCTTAGATTAAAACTTCCCCAAGGTACCAACTATTTTACCTTTTGTTCCTGGACTTTATCGCTCCCACCACCAAGCGTCTAACAAATATAACAGGGAAAGAGCCCACTTGGAAACGTCTTGCCCCCGAAAATCCTCCCAAACCCTACCCCTCCTTTCCTGGGGAAGGCTTGATAAAAATCCTCACCAATTTGCATCGGTGAACACAGACCCAAACCCTTGGATCTTAAGAACAATGAAAAAACAATCAGGTTCTTAAAAGAAGAATTTTAATTAAAAAAAAAGTAAAAGAATCACCTCTGTAAAATGAGGATGGTAAATACCTTACAGGATAATCAGATTCAAAACATAAGGAATCCCTCTAGGCAAAACCTTAAGTTACAAAAAGATACAAAAACAGGAATATCCATTCCATTCAGCACAACTTATTTTATCAGCCATTTAAACAAAACAGAATCTAATGCATATCTAGCTAGATTACTTACTAAGTTCTGAGACTCCATTCCTGTTCTGTTCCCGGCAAAAGCATCACACAGACAGAGAGAACCTTTGTTTCTCCCCCCCTCCAGCTTTGAAAGTATCTTGTCTCCTCATTGGCCAGCGAGGTTATCCTAGCTTCTTAACCCTTTACAGTTGAAAGGGTTTTTCCTCTGGCCAGGAGGGATATAAAGGTGTTTACCCTTCCCTTTATATTTATGACATGGCCATACTGGGTCATAGCAAACATCCATTGAACCCAGTATCCTGTTTTCCAACAGCGGCCAATGCCAGAAGCCCCAGAGTGAATGAACAGAACAGGCAATCGCTAAGTAATCCATCCCCTGCTGCCCATTCCCAGACTCTGGCAAACAGAGGCTAGGGACACCATCCTTGCTCATCTTGGCTAATAGATCTATGGAGGATAGGTCCATCAATGGCTATCTACTTCTTTTTTGAACCCTGTTATAGTCTTGGCCTTACCAATATCCTCTGGCAAAGAGCTCCACAGGTTGACTATGTGTTGTGTAAAGTGAAGAAATACTTTCTTTTGTTTTAAACCTGCTGCCATTAATTTCATTTGGTGACCCTTAGTTCTTGTGTTATGAGAGAGTCAGTAACACTTCCTTATTTACATTCTCCACACCAGTCGTGATTTTATAGATCTCTATCATATCCCCCCTTGGGCTGGAAAAGATGGGGCAGGGGAGGCTCCAGCACTCCTGCTGGAGTGTCTGGTTTTTAAAGAATATGAAGTTGGCAACCCTATCCAGTTGCTTTTGGAAGAATAATTTAAGGCAACATTATGCTTGCAAACAAATCTCTAGATGTAAACAAATCTTGAATGAGGAACTTTTTCTTGGGTAAAGGGTGGTGATTTTCTCTGACTGAATACCTACACCATTCATCTCAAGCACAGACAACACAGTGATGGGTGTAGTTGCTGGGTCAACTACTATTAACTTGTTTCCCTTCATATCAGCAATTACAAGTGGAAAGAGTGCCAATTTATAATGATAGGTATCATGAGATTGTCTGTTTCCCATAAAAAACACCTGACTTGTTATTCCGTAAATCACTGTGATCTGAAATTTGTCTGTTCAAGACCCTTCTTAACTGGCCACATGCAATTAAAATTCACTGAGGATACTATAAAGTAATGAAGCGGATCCCTATGCAGAATTTATGATCTCTTAGAGTATTTAAATTGCAGAAAGGTCAATAACTGCGACTTGGTTAGAGGAGTTAACAGTGAAAATCAATTTGATTTGTTGAGTCCCCAAAGGTTGATAATAATAGAACAACATTTGAAATGGTTGCTAGCTTGGTGTGAGCAAGTGATTATTAGCAAGTGATTGCAGGGTCCAGCCAAATGAATGGCGACAAGAACAAAATATAATACATGATAAAATACTTTGTGTATTTTGAAAACTGTAGTTATTTTATTAGATATACTGTAATTCAGGATGTACTACTTAATGCATGGCATTCCAGTAGTTAAAAATAACAAAGCTTTAGTTCAATAAGACCTCACTAGACTAAACTACTATTAAATGTCTTGCACAGAGGTAGTGCAGGCAGGATATTTTTTCTGCAGATTACAAAACAAATAAAACATAACAAATGTATATACACATTGTATGTGACGCATTGACTTCCACTCCCTTCCTTTTTATATTACTTACCGCCATAGACAAAAGGCTCATTGGGGCAGTGTCTTTGTCTATTAAAGCTCCACAGGAAATGGTTTTCCGATCATGGGAAATTTTTCTCAAAACAGGACAAAGTCAAAATCTCAAAAATACTTGCGAACCAAAAGATTGTTTTCATTTTAGGTTTCATTTCAATATTTCTAAGGTGTTTCAATCTTTCTTTTTTTTTCCTGTCTAATTACCTTAAATTTCACAACAGAAAATCAATTCAAACCAGAAACTGGACATTTGTTTTTGAAATGTTTAAATTAAATATTTCAACCATTTCAGAAGTTTTTTGTCAACTTTTTTTTTTTGAGTCAGGAAACCTCAAACATGAACTTGTTTCTGGAACAGTTTCAGTTTTAACAGATTGGAATTTTTCATGAAGAGTTGCCTCCCAGCTCCACTGTCTACTTTTTTTAATATACCATGTAGCATGACAGGGCCATAATCCTAATTGGGGATGTTTGTGAACTGCTGTCATAAAAATATCAAATCATTAAATGTGTATATTAGCAAAATGGAAACTAGCCATATTCTGCTGTTCCTCATTGTCTTTACTAGAAACTCAGACATACCATGATCATCGGGATACTGCTTTATGCATTCTATATACAAAAAGTCCACATACACAGAGCCACATTCTGACCACAGTTACACCAGTGTAAATCTAGAGTATATCCATTAACTGTAGCTGAAGTTTCTCCAAATTAGGAAGAGAATATGACTCACAGATTATAATAAATCTGTAGAATTTTCCCCTTTAGGCCATCATCAAATCAAAAGAGCCATAATCAAATTTTAAAAGTGAATAGATTTTTAAGGGTCTGTATAATTTCATAACCTATAAAACCTGTAAATACAAATGGTAAATTAAAGGTAATTATATTTCATTTATAAATATAAATGGGTATAAAATAACTGAAGGGGTCAATGATCCCAATCTTAACACCTATTATACAGGTGTATCTAATATATAATTTGCTAACAGATTTACAGATTCTGTTATACTCTGGAGAAACCTCCTCACCTGTATGTTAGTTAATATTAGAGCTGATTAGGAATTTTTTGTTTTAAAATTTATTTATTTATTTTTACATACAATGCAGTTTTGGCAAAATCAAAATTTCTCACTGTATAATTTTGATTTTGCTGAATTTTTCCTTGATTCTCTGTTGGGAAAATAAAAAAAAAATTTGATTTGGGTGGAGTTGACTAGAGTCAAAATACATCAGTTTTTCAACTGAACTGAAATGTTTCATTTTGGGTCACTTACATGTAAAATCTGTCTCTCCCCTCCCCAAATCACCAGGGGTTGTAATTCAGGTTCCCCATGCTCCCATTTTCCCCTACAGCTGGAGTCCCTGGATGCACTATATCTCCCATGATGCACCATAATTTGCCCTCTGGTTGAACAATCATGGTGCTTTCTGAGTGTCAAATGATCACACTACATCAAAGAAGATGCAGTCTGGCCAGGAAGCCCTGCCCATAGGATCAGATAACTTGAACTACAACTTCCTTCATCAACCACAGCAGCTCAGGCAAACCTAGTTTTATGTCAAACTGACCCAAAACAAAATGTTTCAATTCATTTTAATAACCAAAACAGAGTATTTCTGAATCTAAACAATTCTGTTCTATGGAAAATCTCAGTATTTTGACTTTTTGTCCTGTATGAGGGCAAAAGCAAATTTCAAAACATTTACATTTCAATTTACTGCTGTACCACCAAACAATGCTTGGTAGAGAAAAGGTGAGATAAACAGCCGATTCAAGTTCTCGGACTACTCTGGGATGCTCTGCACTACTGCATTTGGAGTTTCTGGTGGCTGGTAAGCTAGAACTGTAGCTTGCTCATTAAACGCAGTTTGCAAATTGCATAGAATAGAAATCTAATAATGGAGAAAAGTTACAGCGTCTATATAAGCAAAGAAATAAAGAAGCTTTCCTCACCACTCTACCTGGATTTGCTTTGAAAAAGCACTTTCTAATTAATGACACAATCTTTTTTTTGACTAAGTAAATTAACTAATGAGTTCCTGTGGAAAAGTTTATATATAGATATAAAATGGCATTCTTTGCTGATACTCTCAACAGAGAGCCCAAGTGGATCCAAGGCCAGAACCCCAGTTGGCATGAACAGATGTGACTCCTCTGAAGTCAAGGGAGTTGCACTGATTTATACCAACAGAGTATCTGGTCAGAGAGTGAACTACCCTTTTATCTGCAAACACAGCTCCTCAAGCACAGCGTGGAAAGATATTGGTGAGGAAGAATAGTGAAGACTGTGCTATGGATGCCCATGCTGTACCAATTTTCTGGCTAAAAAGAACACTTTATTCCACGGGGGTTCAATTCAGCAATGTTCAGGAGCATTATAGTCCATTTCACAGAATTTTCTAAAAAGTTACATGGATAGAAAGAAAAAAGAAAAGAAGCAAATGCTCAGGCTCACATCTACATTGGGAAGAATATGTGAACTTTATCTATTGATTGAATGACAGACAGATGTACTGCCTTTACTTTTTTTGTAATTGTTCCACCAATGCTCCCAGAGTTATGGTACAAAGCAGCATGAGAAATGGTTTTCTGTAAAAGGTATTTTATGCCATTTAAAAGGAGGACAGAAACAGTAATGAATTTCAACAGCTCTAGACAACTTCAGTGAACAAGTTTCAAAGTATCATTGTATGTGTTCTATGGAACTCAGTGTTTATGCAGAAAGTTTTAATTCCTCTGTGGAAGACAATTTGTGCCTACTAGGATACCAAATAACCAACAGTATCCTTTCCCAAGTCTTGCATTTTCACATTACTAATTCATGCCAGCCAGTCTTTTACAGGTTCTTATTTCATCATACCCAGGTTCGAGCTGCTATCAATATATTCCGGATTTGTGAAGACCGGTTTACGTCAAGACTCTGCAATGCTTTCAAAGAAAAACTTCATCAACAGTCTGCAATTCCATCAGTGAGCTACCTCACTTAAAATCATAAGTTTCAGAGGAGCAGCCGTGTTAGTCTGTATTCGCAAAAAGAAAAGGAGTACCGTGAGTGAGCTGTAGCTCACGAAAGCTTATGCTCTAATAAATTTGTTAGTCTCTAAGGTGCCACCGGTACTCCTTTTCTTTTTAAAATCATAAGTTTACTTTGCATGTGCACCTCCTTTTTCCCCCCCAAGTAAAAGTGATTCAGATTTTTAGGATGCTGATTAGGGCCTGATCCAGAGGCGCACTGAGCTCCTTCAGAGGTGCCCTGACTACCATCCACTTCCACTGAAAACAACTGACAAAGTCCACCTTCCAGATGTTCTTGGCATTGGACTGAATCAAGGCCTATTGTATACTGGGGCTGTGTTCATGCAATGTTTTTTTCAGTCTCCTGCCAAAAGCCATTGAACAAGCATCAAATAGAAATACACGCAAGAACTTCTGAAAACAGTAATGTGTTGGTGCACCTCTGCTCCCTTTGTGTTCTGTCAGAGTGCACCCCCTCAGGTGTCAGGCCTCATGCTTTTGCCTATTCTTGGATGGAATTCAACAATTCCCCAACTCTTATACTGGGGGGGTCCTTTAGCTACAATACCATGTGTATCCACCATTCTTACCCAGCGGATCCAGCTGAGTTTGCGCCCCTGTGGTTCTTCAGTGGTGAATGTAGTGATCAAACAATCTGTTTAAAATACTGTTTATTTTAGCAATAGGAACAAAGCATTAGAGAAAAAAGGATTTTTAAACCCATGTCTATCTTACTTAAAGTGCTACTATCCTGTGATGTAACCTAACCAGGCTTAGCTTCTCTAGACATCGCAACAGGATTGTGTCTCACTCTGATTCCTCTGAATAATTACTGCCTCTCTCTTGAGAAAGGGTCCCTTTTAATCCTGTCAGAGTTCTTTAGTTCTTCTGTGTTTTCAGGACTTTTCCTGTTTGGGTACAAACAAGATTTGTAGGTAGTCTGGTGATGGAGATAAAATAAGTACCACTATAGTTTTGGGATTGTCTTTTACCAAGTCTAAAGGCTTGCTGAGAGGTGGTTATATTAAACCATTCTTTTCCTTCCTGCCAGTGTGCTCTGGCAAAGTACTATTGAACTAAAATGAATATAGTAAATATTCATACAGCAAATATCCAAAGTATCCAAAATTTCATACAGTAAATATCCCAATAACCAGGCCAACACAGAGTATTCATAAGTTATTACAGAGCAGTTCCATATTCATCACACCTGTATTATGTGTAATGATATACAAGGAAGGAAGGAAACCAGGCTGATCTGACAGTTAAAAAAACCCACCATTTACAATGAACTGATTCACATTGATAAAAATGTCCGTTTGATAAGGAAGTTATTGAGAATCAAATAGCAAACTCACAAAGCCTTTTTTACAGTGCTGTAGATCTGTCCTTTTTATTTTGTACCTTAGCAACAGATGTTAACAGAATAAGCACTCAGGTAATCAATACATAAAGCAATTTGGCTAAAAGAAAAATCTCTTGCCCCTCCTTGAACTTTCCCCAAACTTTAAAGTAAGCCCAAGCATTTCGGAATACCTTAATTCTCACCATAATTCTAAACAGTTCTTCAAATACGATTACTATCAAATGGGAATTCTGCATGCACAGGCCAGGAAGAAGTTGGCATTATTCAAGTGTTTTCAAATGTTTGTATAGAATTTAGAAACAGGGATTAGCATACCAAAGTCCAATATCTTGTCTCCAACAGTAGCCAGAACCATAGGCTTCAGAGGAAGGTGCAATAAACCTCCTAATCCCTACTAGCTAGAGATGGGTTTAACCCCTAAGCATGAGGTTTAATATCTCTTCCATTATTTTTATCATTATCTAAAAAAACTGGACATTTATATGGATAAATAGAATATTAATTCTTGCTACAACTTTGGCCTCATCAACATCCTGTGGCTCCGAGTTCCACAGTCTAATCATATGTTGTGTGAAAAAACATTTCCTTTTATTGATTTTGAATTTGCCACCTTTTAATATATTATTGTTTTTCAAAACTCTCTACATCGTTGTTGCATCTGGAACGTTGATGTGGGAATCTTGATTAAGAGGTCCAATACTCTGAATAATGAATTGCACTGAACTAGATCAGAATTTCGTAACTGGGCCTTATCTTTGTAACAGGCTGAAGCAAATCCTTGGATATAAGTACAACTCAACTTTTGAGTATTTCACATCTGGATTATGATTTTGTGGCTTTAATCCATCCTTAAAATTCACACTTCCTACTAAAAAGTAGACCCATTATATATAACAAAATGTATATACCATATTCTGAGCTAGCTATCTGAATGAAAAATGCAATACATAAGGAATGCCATCAGTGATGTGTACACAAACTCGAAATCCCAGATCAATTATCCCTATTAAAACAATTAATAAACCAAGTGCCTAAATGCTTTACAGTGAAAAACACAGTCTATCAGATTTGAAAAAGTCCTAATCTGAAAAAGAACTAAGACCTGAACCAGTAGGTACATGAGAAAAACATCTGGATATTGTGCAACATCTTAAAACATGGATTCCTATTGAACAGATATTATGATCTCAAATTACTTTATAAAGATTAAGGGTAAAAAAATTTTAAGTACCTAAGTTCCATTTTCAAAAGAGACCTAGGCATTTAGCCCACAGCCCACATTACCACCTTGGTGCTAAAATCACAGGCACTCCGGGGGTCAGGACTAGGAAACGCCTCTATTGGTGATGACAGCAAAGTATCTGTTCCCTGAATCGCATGCCCAGTAACTTCTCTAATTTGCCTCTGTTGATAGGAGGAGTAAGGTCTCTGCATTGGACTCCTAATGGGGCCCACCACCATTCACCTACTGTGGATGACTGTGTCTTTCCACTGAACCCCAGTCCCAGTGAAAGTGTGATAGTTCTGCTAAGCAAGGACTATGTTTCCCATCAGCCCTCCCCATTGGCCAGGTAAGGTGAAGAGTTCTGAGCCAGGAAGTACTTGGGCTCCTTTAGGGAATCATTGGCTGGCCACAGCTGCCAGGAGCTGCAGAGAAGCTGTATGCAGAGAGGAAAAATCCCAGGAACTGTCTGCAAAACTGTGTGTGGAATAGGCTGGACATTTCAGCTGAAAGCAGGTCTGTATGGTAAAGCTGGAGCAGCTGGGCAGGGAGCCAGTGAAGAGGAGCCCCAAGGAGACACACTAACTGAGCATGGCCTGGAAACCTGCTCCTATTTGCTTGAATAGAGACTGAACTGAAGAGAGCTACCCAGGCACTAGGCCTGAGGACCCTGACTCTCAATTTGACTGTCCCAGGGGCTCAAACAGGAAATGCTATTGCTCACTTTGAACTGTTTGTAACTGTTTAAGCCTCTACCCCTAGGGTATTTGCAACCTTTTCCTTTCCTGCTAGCCCTAGTAAAATTCCCTTTTCACTTAGCCCTGTGTCTGAGTGGCTAATGGGGCCCACTAGGGCTAGCACCTACAAGGCCAAGCTGCTGAAGCACTTCAGTACTTGCCTCTGATTCATGGTACATTTGGCACGCTGCTGGCACTTTAGGTATACTCTAGCACTGAGCAACCCCAATAATCACATTGGCAACGGTGGCTTAAATTTAAAGAAATAACGTATTTCACACAAGTGAGGACATAATTGCGGACCTTTTTCATATGAAACTTTGAATTACTAATACCAGCTGGAAGTTATGTAACACCTTTCACCCAAAGATATGATTGGCTTCAGGAAGATGTGGGTATTATCATTTAACAAGTGGGGAAAATTGAGGCCCAGGTTTTAAGACTGGGATTTTCAAAGGATCTAAGTGCCCAAATCCCATGAGTTTCAATGCTTGGGTACCTAATGCCTCTAGACATATTTGAAGATCCTAGCCTAAATGTTTTGCTCAAGACCACATAGCAAATCAGTGGCACAGCCAGAGTCAGAATGATAGGTTTTTGCTCCCAGTTTTAAGCTCAGTCAATAAGATCAAGAAGGTTTGTCAAATGAATGTAGGCTCACAGAAGTGTGATTATGTTCAAAAGAACAACTTGATGAAAATCTTCTACTATCAAAATTACTTCTGATTTAGAGTGAGAATCAAATCAGGATTTGTCTAACAGTTGGCACAGCAGGATAATCAAATATCTCAATATTAAATTGCGTTCTATCTCCTTACTACATGATCCGCAACCACAACCAAATATAAACCTCCAGAACTTAGCTCAGAAATATGTTAACAAACTATGCCAAGTAGAATCCACTTTTCTATAGTAGCCCGCTCCCTTCTATTTATATAAAAATTTCAAATGTGGCAAATTTTTTTATATAAAATAATGCACACAAAATCAATCGGACACATAATTTTTTCACCATCTTGTGCATGTGCAAACAATGTGCATGTGCAAACCCCATTTACAACCAGGCCTAAATTAGTCATGCACATCTATATTTATGTAACACAAAAACTGTACACACAGTAACCTATATAAGCAATCCTGCACAGGCACCAATTGAAACTGGACTGAGGCCCCTTTGAAAATATGGTCATTGGGGTTCAAACTGTATAGCATATCTCTGATGGAGTGTATTGGAATGCTCTATGTCAGTGGTTTTCATACTTTTTAAGCTGCGTACCCCGTTTCAAATAATTTGAGATAAGGTCATAATATACCTATTAAAACAGAAAAAAAAAAGGTCTGTAAGGGATAACACGATGCGTTTGTCTGCCATTACAGGATTTTTCACATGTACCCCAATGACAGCTCATGTACCCTGAGGGGTATGCATACCCCAGTTTGAAAACCATGGCTTTCTGCAAAAAAAAGGTTGCAAAACACAATTTACAAGTAATTAATGAGAACAGAACACTTAGCTTCAATAAGCAATGCTCCAAAGAATCAAATGAGTTCACAGGAGATATTAATGTTTATCACCTCCCTTGTAATCTTTCAGACAAGTGCAAAGTCCTTGCCTTTTCTTAGCCTTATGGGATGTAACTGACAAAGTGTTTCAGGCTGTCTATTTCAGCCACATGCATGTTTTTAATCCTGGGCGTAGTTTGTGGGTGGGTGGGTGGAAGGGGCGGTTGCCTCCCCTAAACAGCAAGACTCAGGCAGACGCAGAATTTGCCCCCCCCCCCCCCATGCAGCCCCATTGGCCTGACGGGAGCTGCCACCTCAAATCCAGAAGTCAAACTACGCCTATGATTTTAATAAAGACTGAAAGAGTAATTCACACTTTTTTCTTCCTACTGAGCTAAAATCAGAGAAGACAACTTTGGATTTAATGGAGAACATTTTCACTACTCAATCTCCCATGACCTTCACTGGACATGGCCAACTTTTCTTTATGATAGGTAAGAATTGGAACCACTGCTATTTCTAAAGGGATGCTCACTGAGGGCTTGTCTACATAGGGACACTGAGGAACGTTTAAACAAATCAAATACAGTTGTGAAGTCAATATCCATAAATTAAGAAAGTTTAATCCCCCTGAGGAAACATTCATTCAGGATGACTGAATAATTAAGGACTAACATGGCCTTAGTTCTCAGTAGTTTAATCCTCCTTGGATTAGTTTACGTTGAAGGAGGATTAAGCTACAGTGCACCAAGGACACTTATTCCTTAATTAGAATATCCACATGGGAGTTTGATTTTCTTCAATTTCTGCACATTAACTTTACATTTTTAGTTGATTCATCTTCTCTTTCCAGACTGACCTCATGCAGACGAGCCCTGAGTCATTTTACTGGTGCACTATCACTTGAGATGCTTAAAAACTACATCATAAACCAACTGAGAATATACACTGAAACAGGGCTTCTTCTCTGCCTCAGAGGGTCCCGTGTTTCCTTCTAGCGGTGGGTCAGGATAGCATCTTGTCTCTCCTCAGAATTTCCCCCCTCTGTTTATATTGGGTGGGGAAATTCTGTCTCCATGTGGCCTTTCCAATTCTGGGCCTTCTAGGCCCTCACTGCTTCACTGGGGCTTCTGGCCTCCTTGAAGGACGTCCAGTGAGAGGAAAACGGGGGGGGGGGGAAAGGAGGGTTAGTCCCACCCTCTACTCCGGGCCCCAACAGGGGACCCTACAAGTAGCAGCCTCACACTGCCAGTTCCCAGGAAAGCTGCTAGCTTCCCTGGGTTACTTCCCCACACCCCTTGGCTTATTGTCCCCACTTTGCTTAGGCAGCGTTCCTCCTGACCCTCCTGGATGGGGAGAGAGCACCCCTAGTCTCTGGTAGCCCTTCCAGGCATGGCAGCACCACACCAAATGCATGGCTCAGTCTCTCCCCTCTGGCAGGGTCCTTTTCTTCAGATCTTTGGACCTGGAAGGGTTCTTAGCTCCTGTTTAGGGTAGGGTTTCTCCCCAGTCTCTATACCTGCGGGGTTCTCCCCTGGTCCTTGTCCAGCACAGCACCACCCACCCTGACTGGCTGGGGAAAAGTTTTTTAACCCCTTCTGGCAAGTTCTTAATTGGCTCCAGATGTCTTAATTAACCTGGAGTAACCCCTGTTCCAGGGGAAGAGGGACCTGGTTATCCTGAGGCTAATATACCTTCCTTCCTGCACTCTCCTGTAGTTGTCTGGCCTGACCCTGTCACAACACTGAATGAGAACTGGGAAAAGGAGAAGAGCTGCATTGAATTAGCATATATTTATCCAGGCTTAATTTTTAGGATTCAAAGGAGAGATACTCAAATGGGTAATATACTTTCCACCCGCAAGTTCTAAATAGCAGTGCTCACTGCAACCTGGAGAGGGAAACTATGCATTGAAATCATGTCAGAGGGTTATGAAGATGTATTATGATTATTATTTCTCTGTATTGTGGTAGCACTTAGGGGCCTCAGTCATAGACAAGAACCCCATTGTGCTAGGTGTTGTACAAACACAGGGAAAAAAAGACTGTCCCGCCCCCAAAGAGTTGACAATCCAGCTTCCAAGACAGTATTTTGGTGAACGACCCTATCTGAAAAGTTAGGATCCCCCCATGTTCAAAGGTGATTGAGAAGAAGAGAAGATCTCACCAGCTGTGGCTTTCACATATCGTGGTGTTGGGAGGTATCAGACTTTCTCTAAAATTTTTAGTCACCTCTTTAGTCAGAAATGATTTGTTCCTATGGAATAAGAAAAGGAGTACTTGTGGCACCTTAGAGACTAACAAATTTATTAGAGCATAAGCTTTCGTGAGCTACAGCTCACTTCATCGGATGCATTTGGTGGAAAATACAGAGGGGAGATTGATATACACACACAGAGAACATGAAACAATGCGTTTTATCATACACACTGTAAGGAGAGTGATCATTTAAGATAAGCCATCACCAGCAGCGGGGGGGGGAGAGGAGGAAAACCTTTCATGGTGACAAGCAAGGTAGGCTATTTCCAGCAGTTAACAAGAATATCTGAGGAACGGGGGGGGGAGAAATAACATGGGCAAAGTAAAACTATTTCCCCATGTTATTTCTCCCCCCACCCCACCCCCCACTGTTCCTCAGATATTCTTGTTAACTGCTGGAAATAGCCTACCTTGCTTGTCACCATGAAAGATTTTCCTCCTCCCTCCCCACCCCCCGCTGCTGGTGATCGCTCTCCTTACAGTGTGTATGATAAAACGCATTGTTTCATGTTCTCTGTGTGTGTATATCAATCTCCCCTCTGTATTTTCCACCAAATGCATCCGATGAAGTGAGCTGTAGCTCACGAAAGCTTATGCTCTAATAAATTTGTTAGTCTCTAAGGTGTCACAAGTACTCCTTTTCTTTTTGCGAATACAGACTAACACGGCTGCTACTCTGAAACCTGTCATTATGCAAGTTCCTATGGAATAGTTATTATAATTATTACCAAGACAATCTTACTTTCCTGTTCAGCCATTAACTCACTTCCACTAAGCGAACTTATTTGATGTTTATTTAAGCAGCTAATTTAATTCGGTAGCATTTCTAATCAAGATAAAGTCCTGAGACATTCCCTCACTCTCACACATACGCACACACACACACACACACACACACAAAGCGAGCGACCGAGCGAGAGAGAGAGACAGACGTGAGAGCAAGACATAAGTACACTAAGAATTTCCAGTTCTAGATGATGGTTACGAAAGGACACACATTAATCTCACGTGTCTGCAGTGACAGTCAATGTGCAAAGGCATGACTGCATAACACTGATTGAAACTGTCACCCAGCTGTATAGGCAAATTAACCCATTTGTGGCATTTGGAAAGATAAGCAGGCAAAATGCTGCAGCGTGGATGGAAACTTTGTCTGATCATGTATAATAATTCAGCTCCTTCTGTGTATCCTTCGGAGTAAAAATTCCTCTGTAGTAAATGATAATTTTAATACATTTTTGAGTTTCAAGACTGGGCATAACACCATGAAACTAATATTTTAAATGATACTTGCATTTCTAGCTTATTTCATCCAGCAACACCATGTTTTTAAGGTTTTAATGTTTTTAAAAACATTAAGTGAACCACACAATACTCTATTAGATAGGTATTAATCTACTCATTTTACAAAAGGGTAAACAGAAACATGGCGACTAAAAGGGTTTTACAAATGGTGAAACAAAAAATAAGTGGCAGATCTAAAAACACGGCAGGTCACATCCCAATCTTATTCCACTCTCTGCTCTAAGCATTAGATGCAATTCCTCTTTCATTTCTACCAGTTTAAGATGAGAAAGATGAACAGTACAAAAAATCTGTTAGAAATATCACAAATGATAGGAGGAAATAAACACTCCCACATACATATATATTCTAAAATAAGTGCATCTTTTTCAAATGAACAATTTTAAAGAAAGAAGACTGATTTAGGTTTTTTAAATAAAACACTAAGTGCACCAACAGATAAAATTATGTAGACAGCAGTATTTTGTGATAAATTTATAAGCAAATGGTGGCACATCTGTCAAGATTTGTAATCAACAAAAGATTCCTTCATAGATTTAACTATAACGCCCCAAACGCATTTGTAGCTCAACTGTAATGGAGGCAAAGTGATTGAGATATTTTTGCGTCAATGGAGCTTGAATTACAGATATTGGTAATGTCTATTAGAACCAGTGTAGTGCCTGAAATCCTGTCACCATACAGGAGAAGGTTCCCTAATGATGAATGACAGCGTTCCTGCAACACATTCCCTGTTATAAGAGTGCATAAGTGTATATTGCATATATATACAAACATGCATGTACATGGAAGTTGCATTGTAGCAATCACTGCATGAACATTGCTTGAGACTAGTTGTTTTCCAAAATAAGTGCTTTTAGAGCACAGAGTATATTCAGATACACATATTTACACTGTATTTTGCCAAGAACTACATGCAGAGTGCTAAAGTACTGTGGTACATCAAGCTCTAATAGTTCTAGCCAAGTGCTGTTAGTGATAAGGAGTGAGATTACCTATCTTTTGTGCTTTAATCTTCACTTATACCATGCAGATACTAGAATGATCCAGGAATGTAAAAAAATTGATTTTTTAAAAAATTAAATAGAGTTTTTTATTTTGTTATTTAAATTATAAGAAGTTTCTCTTTTTAATAAATAAACCTGTTTAAAATGAAATCTGAATTTAATACAAAATATGTTAAGACCTAAACTTCTTATAATCTCTTAAAACATTGGAATCAAAAATTAATATGCTGAATTCATGACTGAGCCTCAATCAAACACTTTGAGTAAAAGGCTGCTTTTCTGTACAAGAATCTTGAGGGAAACATTTATCTTTTTAGATCAAGCTTTAGAAATATGGCATAACAGGTCATGTACTATATTAAGGGCTTGATCTACTGGGTACTAGAGACTGGTAAAGTCAACACAGGTTGGAACTAGAGTTGCCAATTCTGGCTGGATGTATTTTTTGAGGTTTCATCACATGACATAATATTTAATTGAATACAGATCTTTAGGATAATCCTGAAGAGCTGGCAACCCTAGTTGGAACTAGGCTCTGACTCCAGGAGACACCATAATGGAGCTCATCAGGATCATCCACTGAGCCCACCTGAGTGGTCTCATATTGCTATTTTATAACTTTTCCCTACCTGAGCTCTGATTACCTCAGTTCTCAAATTATGAATATTTATGATTCCACCTACTGTAGAAACTTAATCTCCAGCTCATGGAAAACCACTAATCTGCTCAGTAACTACAAGCCCTTGCTTCTAGATGGTTCTGGACATGTCAATTAAATGGTCTTGCTCTGTCTCCTTGCATGTGTACACAGACTGAGAGATAAGCAGCAATCCATTCATTTCTCAACTGTCTCCTCTCTCTCTCTAAAGAAATAAAATACTGCAGTGCAACAGGCAGGTTGCAACAGGTTACATGGGCAGAAGTCTTGGATTCTTGTTAGCTCTTTTGTTTTCCTGTGTGAAGGGGTGGGGCGGGGAGTTACATCCTGAGGGAGAAGGAGCAAACTGTATAAGCATAAAGGAGCAACACTGAGATCAAAGCAGGACACCGTGGGAAGACGGGACAACATTCTTCAGAGTACAGCCTCTAATGATGATTTCAACACCTAGGAATGGGAGAAAATAAAAACTACCATGTCTGTAGATCATAAAAAGAATCTATTTGAGAGTATTTTCAAGAACTTTCTGTAGCTCTGGGTAAAAAAGGAACACATGCCAAACATAAAACAGTGCAACAAAGAGCGGAGACAACCAGAGGTGCAAGGCTGGTTTTCCGAATGAAGCAACATTATGAAAAATGCTTCTTAGAAAGCAATGACTTTCAAGTTGATGTGGACGTATCTGAACTATCGGGATCAACTGGTTTGTAAACTTATTTTTGCACCATTCTTGTGCACTACCAAGTATGGCTTATTATGCTAGTAAATAACTTTTATTGTGATTATAAATTTGTGTTTTGGATGGGTTACTTAACTTATGAATTTCAAAATGTTTGAGATCGCAATATAATTCGTATGTTAGTTTGTTGTGGGAATGTTTTATCAATTACTGTTCTAGCTGGACATCCAAAATGTTTTTTGCTCAATATAACCACACATCTTAGGAGAATATTTCCTGTCCAGTCAAGTTTTATTATACATTTATGAATTTTAACATCTAAAACTATTTTTCATGTTATTTGGTATGTTACTACACATAAAAGTTATAATAGATTTAGATAATCTGTACAATTTATTATTTCCCCTATAAAACTGCATTTAGAGTAAGTTGTATAATTTAAGCAGAGGTACAAACAGTTGCAGTAGGAGGAATCTTTCATTAACAATCTCAATTTTAAAAGCAGTGCACTGAGTAATACCCAGTGAATGAAAATGACTTTTTTTGTCATTTTGTTTCATGGTCCAGCTTAGACATGATGGGTTATGAACATCCATCATCTGCAATGGCTACCAGCAGCAGTGCTGCAACTAAACATATGTCAGACAGTAAATTACCTTATATTATATATATGTATATATGACTTTTCTTCATCATCCAGTAAAATCAGGGATGAGTTTGTAGTCAGGAACAGCTGATTCCTGCAAGTTTCCATAGATGGAAAGATAGCTTGATTCATTTATGCAACAAATTCTTCCTTCCATCTCATTCACAACAAATATTTCATTCACATGGTTCAATCGTTATGATTAGGCTACATTCCACCTGGCAGAGCATAAGTTGCTGAAAGGTTGCTGGATACAGTTTATAAGAAAGAAACTGAATGGTGTGCAATAAACATTGATGGGAAATTCATTAATCTGAGTCTTGATGGGTGAAGCAATGTTCACACAGTGATCCAGTAATATGTGCTTGTGCGACAACTGAAGATGGGGTTGGTTGTCACAGAACCACAGAACCATACCGTAGAATACTTTTAAAAAGTAGCAGAGAAAGCTATAACAAACTGAACAAAAATTCAAGTTTCAATGCACAGCTTGGTCACAGACAATGCTGCAAATGTAGCAAAGATTAAAAGCAACCTAGAAGCAGATATGGAAATTGTAATTTATAACATATATGTGCAGTGCTCATTTGATGCTTCTTTTCACCAAATTCTTAAGTACAACCCCAGGAATAAAGGAAAATGTTGCTGAAATTGCAAAATACTTCCAAAACAACCACTTTGTTTCAGCTTCACCAAAGACTGCAGTAGGATCCAAACTAATTCTTTCCCAACATCTACAATGGAATTCAATCACTGGTTTCAGAGTAGCAGCACAGTTCTGTGGTGACCTAGAATCCTATTTTCGACGTCTCCGACTCAAGGACTATTTCCAACACATCTCTGACCAACATATTAACCCACAGAGACCTTCCTACCAACACTACAAAAAGAAGGATTCTGGGTGGACTCCTCCTGAAGGTCGAAACAGCAGACTGGACTTCTACATAGAGTGCTTCCGCCGACGTGCACGAGCTGAAATTGTGGAAAAGCAGCATCGCTTGCCCCATAACCTCAGCCATGCAGAACACAATGTCATCCACAGCCTCAGAAACAACTCTGACATCATAATCAAAAAGGCTGACAAAGGAGGTGCTGTCATCATCATGAATAGGTCGGAGTATGAACAAGAGGCTACTAGGCAGCTCTCCAACACCACTTTCTACAAGCCATTACCCTCTGATCCCACTGAGAGTTACCAAAAGAAACTACAGCATTTGCTCAAGAAACTCCCTGAAAAAGCACAAGAACAAATCCGCACAGACACACCCCTGGAGCCCCGACCTGGGGTATTCTATCTGCTACCCAAGATCCATAAACCTGGAAATCCTGGACGCCCCATCATCTCAGGCATTGGCACCCTGACAGCAGGATTGTCTGGCTATGTAGACTCCCTCCTCAGGCCCTACGTTACCAGCTATCTCTGGTACTCGCACTCCCAGCTATCTTCGAGACACCACTGACTTCCTGAGGAAACTACAGTCCATTGGTGATCTTCCTAAAAACACCATCCTAGCCACTATGGATGTAGAAGCCCTCTACACCAACATTCCACACAAAGATGGACTACAAGCCGTCAGGAACAGTATCCCCGATACTGTCACGGCTAACCTGGTGGCTGAACTTTGTGACTTTGTCCTGACACATAACTATTTCACATTTGGGGACAATGTATACCTTCAAATCAGCGGCACTGCGATGGGTACCCGCATGGCCCCACAGTATGCCAACATTTTTATGGCTGACTTAGAACAACGCTTCCTCAGCTCTCGTCCCCTAAGGCCCCTACTCTACTTGCGCTACATTGATGATATCTTCATCATCTGGACCCATGGAAAAGAAGCCCTTGAGGAATTCCACCATGATTTCAACAATTTCCATCCCACCATCAACCTCAGCCTGGACCAGTCCACATAAGAGATCCACTTCCTGGACACTATGGCGCTAATAAGCGATGCTCACATAAACACCACCCTATATCGGAAACCTACTGACCACTATTCCTACCTACGTGCCTCTAGCTTTCATCCAGATCATACCACACGATCCATTGTCTACTGCCAAGCTCTACGATATAACCGCATTTGCTCCAACCCCTCAGACAGAGACAAACACCTACAAGATCTCTATCATGCATTCCTACAACTACAATACCCACCTGCTGAAGTGAAGAAACAGATTAACAGAGCCAGAAGAGTACCCAGAAGTCATCTACTACAGGACAGGCCCAACAAAGAAAACAACAGAACGCCACTAGCCATCACCTTCAGCCCCCAACTAAAACCTCTCCAACGCATCATCAAGGATCTACAACCTATCCTGAAAGACGACCCATCACTCTCACAGATCTTGGGAGACAGGCCAGTCCTTGCTTACAGACAGCCCCCCAATCTGAAGCAAATACTCACCAGCAACCACACACCACACAACAGATCCACCAACCCAGGAACCTATCCTTGCAACAAAGCCTGTTGCCAACTCTGTCCACATATCTACTCAGGGGACACCATCATAGGGCCTAATCACATCAGCCACACTATCAGAGGCTCGTTCACCTGCGCATCTACCAATGTGATATAGGCCATCATGTGCCAGCAATGCCCCTCTGCCATGTACATTGGTCAAACTGGACAGTCTCTACCTAAAAGAATGAATGGACACAAATCAGACATCAAGAATTATAACATTCAAAAACCAGTTGGAGAACACTTCAATCTCTCTGGTCACTCGATTACAGACCTAAGAGTGGCTATCCTTCAACAAAAAAGCTTCAAAAACAGACTCCAATGAGAGACTGCTGAATTGGAATTAATTTGCAAACTGGATACAATTAACTTAGGCTTGAATAGAGACTGGGAATGGATGAGTCATTACACAAAGTAAAACTATTTCCCCATGTTATTTCTCCACCCCACCCCACCCCACCCCCCACTGGTCCTCCGATATTCTTGTTAACTGCTGGAAATAGCCTACCTTGCTTGTCACCATGAAAGGTTTTCCTCCTCCCCCTCCCCCCCCCCCGCTGCTGGTGATGGTTTATCTTAAGTGATCACTCTCCTTACAAAAAGAAAAGGAGTACTTGTGGCACCTTAGAGACTTCATCGGATGCATTTGGTGGATCCGATGAAGTGAGCTGTAGCTCACGAAAGCTTATGCTCTAATAAATTTGTTAGTCTCTATGGTGCCACAAGTACTCCTTTTCTTTTTGCGAATACAGACTAACACGGCTGCTACTCTGAAAACTCTCCTTACAGTGTGTATGATAAACCCATTGTTTCATGTTCTCTGTGTGTGTATATCAATATCCCCTCTGTTTTTTCCACCAAATGCATCCAATGAAGTGAGCTGTAGCTCACGAAAGCTTATGCTCTAATAAATTTGTTAGTCTCTAAGGTGCCACAAGTACTCCTTTTCTTTTTGATTCATTTGAGCTATTTATTAAGAACGGGCCTATTCTGATGACAATTTGTGAAGAAAATCATGACAAAACATATGGAACTATCACAGCCAAAGTAGTCAACATGGGACTAAAGAGAAATGTAAAAGATATGCTGACTATATTGAAACCTATTTCCATAGCTTTGGACAAACTTCAGAAAGATTGCTGCTGTATTGCTAATATTTTTGAAATTTGGAAAGAACTTCCTAAGAACTTGGAAGAGAGGCTGAAGAAAGAAATACCTAACGACAAAGTTAAACTGCAGGCAATAAAGAAACAGATGGATCAAACACTTACTCCATCTCATTTTCTTGCCAATATTCTCAATCCAAAGTCCCTGGGTAGATTCCTAACTGCTGAAGAAGATGCTGTCATGACATGACATAGGCTGCAGGCGAACCATTCAGGCAGGATGTTTTAAAGAAAGTCACACGACTGAACTGGTGGAAATCACTAGCTAAGTACCTGAAACCAGTGTTTGTTGAAGTGATAAACCAGCTTTTGAGAGCAGTAGCCTCTTCTGCAGGCACAGAAAGAATATTTTCTTCACTTGACTAATTCACTCAAAGTTCAGAAATCAATTGGGAGTTGAAAAAGCACAGAAATTTTGTCTTTCTTTTTGTCTGTGAATAAAAACAAGGAAGGCAGGGATGAGATCTACTAGTTTTAAAAGTTTGAAAGAGAGCCTAACTAATTAAAGAGAATGCTGTCTAATTTTCAAGAGACTTAGACAAGTAGGAATTTAAGTTCCAGTCACTTTCACTTAGGCATATTTGAACATTTTCCAAGGCTGACCTGAAATAATCAGTTCAATTCCCTGACGATAGTTAATCCCTCTGCTCCTTTAATAAATCATTTAGCTGAAAATGTGAACTATGTTTTGCTAAAGAGAAGTTTATGTAGCCAAAACATTAAGCTTGTTTTCTTTAATAAAAATAAATTTTATATGCTGTTTTGTGTGTTTAATTAAATTCCAGTTTCCATCCTTATGCAGCTGGACACAAATTAGAGCAAAAAATTAGTCTTCTAGTAAATAAGCAATCTATCATTCACCATTGTCTAACATACTAAAACGTATAATTAATAAGAATGTGAAAATATTAAGCTATATAATTGCTTAAATAAACGTACATAGGTATAGTTTACAATCCTATATAGTAAAAAAACATGTACCAAATCTAATGTAAAGGCTGTATTTAGTTGTAAATAAACATTTTAATGGTTTTATCAATCCATGAGAATGGACAATAACTGAAGTACAAATGGAGAAGTTGATTTAAATAGATTTAAATTCTTGCCTTTCCATTTGGTGATTTACATCAATACACTCCGGAATTATTCCACTCAGCAGTTACCCCATAATCTATGAAACTGCCTCATATTGTGTTCTTCACTTATCAAGAGCAAAATTCACCAAAAGTAAGGACACAGCTTTTGAACTGAGCTGTGAGTGATTGGTTTGGCACTGATGATGTTCCCTGGTGCCATTCTCTGCAATAAAACTGGTTTAAAAACAGTAACAAAAATAATGTGAAAATAGTATGTTCTTATGCAATTTCAGCATAGAGATAAGACAGCACTGCTTGTCTTGTCTGCATGCACGAGCAGTAGCTGACTCCATTTTAACATGCACAGGTATTTTGTTGGCACATTTGCATTAACAGATGTCATCAAGTAAGAAACATGTGGCACTAATGTGGCCCTGCTGTTTCAGAGCAGAGACTTCCTGCAGAAGAGATTGCATTTGGCTTTTGGAGCTGTCCATGTAAACCCACATTCACTTGGCACTAATGTGTGAGATGGTCTGACCAACTTGTAAGTGGGAACAACGCCATTGGACCAGATGGGTAAAAGCGTAGACAACAAAGGGAGCATGTACTAGCATCCAATGTATTTGCTATGAATTGAGAAACCTCGCCAGGGATGATCCAGGTGGCTGCCTACCCTGAATGTACAAGCTCATGGCCAAAACAATATGCCAATGTTAATTCAGCTGTTGCCTCAATTAGCATTTGAAAGTACATATTAATATATAGCTTCTGCTGCTACTAGGTAAGGAATGTATAGGTTGGAATCATGCTGTGTAAGAAGTGGAGGAAATCAATATGGAGTCTCTACTCACTTTAGATTCTCACCTTACGAGTGCACAGGCACTGCCAACTTTCTTCTGACTGGGCCAGCAGGATCTGGAACTATTTCTATGGATATATGCATATGAAACTGCAACAGGCTTGTGGGTCTTTGTTTTAAATACTCCTTCAGGGAAATTGTGTTGTTCAATCAGGACTCAGTTATCAACACAGTTGCAGACTGTGCAACTATAGGGCTACAGGATAGGAAGACAGGTTACTATTTTCAGCATGCAGCCCAGTGTTGCTTTATGCTTTGTGTAAAGATTCTGCAGCCTAGCAGGATGTAGCCTGTGACAGCTCTGATGAACCATGGCTGGATGGGGCATCAATGTGTAAAAGGATTTTGAATTGGGCTTTCCATAATCTTCTGATATTAAAATGACATAAAAGGGCTCCCTGGTTCTTGCATCCAAGGTGTCAACCTTAAATCAGACAGGACAATGTTCATTCAATTAATTTAAGAGGATTTTTTTCCAACAGGTTTTCCTCTTCTTCATGTGTGGTCCAGTCTAGGCGAGACTGAGAGCACATTCCTCGTATAGTCTGCTTTGGGATTCAGACATTCACTGCAACTGCACCCAACCATATTTCCTATGGCTGGGCTCCTCAGCAATGCCTGCACTGAGTGCAAGCGGGTGTGATGTTTGCTCTGCACAGGGACTGTGTGCGAGCCTTCTCCCCACCAAATGCAGAAATTGGGTTTATATATGGCACCTATAAGGGAGCCAGGACTCTGGAACACCAGAGTTTCAGCCTGGGTGCATCCATTTAAATCAGCCATTTAAACATGATTTAAATCACCAAGTGGAAAGCTGCAATTTAAATCACCAATTTTAAACAACTTTTCCATTTGCACTTCCATTACTTTCTGCAAACTTGAATTTTTGTTCACAGTTTGTTATAGCTTTTACAGCTACTTCTTTTTAGTGTTCTGCTGTGTGGGCATTTCCTGATATATCACTTGTTGCTGTAAGATAAACAACCCCTTCTTCTGTTGTCACGCAAGCACACATTAAGGGATCATTGAGTACATTGTTCCACCCATATTGAGTCAGAGTAACAAATTTTCTGTTAATGTTTTTTGCCCACTGTTCAATTTCCTTCTCATCACTATATCCAGCAACCTTTGCACAACTTCTCTCTGCTGGCTGGAGTGTAGCCTGGTCCTATGGTTGAACATGTCAATTAAATGTTTGTTCTGAACAAGAGAAAGGAAGAATTTGTTGCATAAATGAAATGAGCAATCTTTTCATCTATGGAGTCATGCTGGAATTGGCTTGTCCTAATTACAAACTCATCCCTGGTTTGACTCAATGATGAAGAAAGTGTTTTTTTGTTTTATACTGGTAAGTTACTGTCTCTCATATGTGTGGTTGCAGCATTACTGGTGGTACCAGCAGATGACTCTGAAGTTATAGACATTGCAGAGGATGGATGTTCTTACCCCTTATATGTTTAAGCTGGAATATGAAACAAAACGATGAAAAAGTCACGCTCACTCACTGAGTATTACTCAATGCACTGCTTTAAAAAATTGAGATTGTTAATGAAAGATTCCTCCTACTGCAGTTGTTTGTACCACTGGTTAAATGATATAATTTATTCTAAATCCAGTTTTATAGGGGAAATAATAAATAAATCGTAAGAATTATCTAAATCTCTTTAAGTGTTTAGGTCTAACAACATACCAAATAACATGAAAAAAATGTTTTAAATGTTAAAATTCATAAATGCATAATAAAACTTGACTTGTAGACAGGAAATTTTCACATAAGAGGTTTGGTTATATTGAGCAAAAAAGCCATCATTTTGGATGTCCAGCAGGAATGGTAAAAATATAATTGATAAATGCTCCCAAAACAAACTAACATACCGATTACATTTTGATCTCAAACATTTTGAAATTTGTAAGTAACCCACCCAAAGCACAAATTTATGACAATAATCTAATTTATCACTTACTAGCATAGCAAAACATTGTAGGTGTGCACAAGAATGGTGCAAAAAATAAGTTTATGAACCCGTTGATCCAGATTGTTCACACGTCCACATCACCATTTTCAAACTCACTGCCTTCTGAAGGGAATTTTTCCTAATGTTTCATTCTGACTGTTTTATTCTTGCATCTCTGTTGCAATGTTTACATTTGGCATGTGTTCCTTTTTTACTCAAAGGAACAAGAATTTCTTGAAAATATTCCCAAATAGTCTTTTTTATGAACTGCAGTTCTTTTTTCTCCCATTGCTAACTACTGAAATCAACATTAGAGGCTGTACTCTGAAGAATGTTGTCCCGCCTTCCCACAGTGTCCTGCTTTGATACCAGGGTTGTTCCTTTCTGGTTGACACTCTGCTCCTTCTCTCCTGTTATGTAACTCCCCACCCCACCCCTACCCCCAGAAAAAAACAAAAAAGCAAACAACAATCCAAGACTTCTGCCCATACACATGCCTGTTGCAGAAGTATTTTATTTGTTTAGAGACAGAGAGTGAGGAAGTTGAGAAATTAATGGATATATAGGAAAGTAGCCTTTAACTTTAAGTGCAACAAAGGTGTGACAAGATTATGGCTGTCAACAGATGGCTTAGGCAGTGGTGCTATAAGGAGGGCTTTGGGATATATGGCCACTGGGAGGCATTCATGGACAGAGGACAATTCTCTCGGGATGGACTTCATCTGAGTAGGGAAGGAAATAGACTTCTAGGATGGAGGCTGGCACAACTAATAAAGAGAACTTTAAACTAGGAATTTGGGGGAGATGGTTGGGAGATGTTCAGGTAATCTCCACGCCAGATTTTAGCATTGAGAGGGAAGAAGACGAAGTAAGAAAGGATACAGCCATGGGTAGGAGAATGTATATAAGGAGCGAGGGCAGTGTAGATACTAGTCTAATAGGTTATACTGGCTGTAGAATGACTGTGCCTAATAGGGTACAAAATGTGAGCGAGGCCAAACGGCAAAAATTAAGATGTTTGTACACCAATGCGAGAAGCCTAGGTAACAAAATGGAGGAACTAGAGCTACTGGTGCAGGAAGTGAAACCAGATATTATAGGGATAACAGAAACATGGTGGAATAGTAGTCATGACTTGACTACAGGTATTGAAGGGTATGTGCTGTTTAGGAAAGACAGAAATAAAGGTAAAGGTGGTGGAGTAGCATTGTATATCAATGATGAGGTAAAATGTAAAGAAATAAGAAGCGATGCAATGGATAAGACAGTGTCCATCTGGGCAAAAATTACATTGGGGAAGAAAACTAGTAGAGCCTCTCCTACGATAGTGCTTGGGGTGTGCTATAGACTTCCAGGATCTAATTTGGATATGGATAGAGCCCTTTTTAATGTTTTTAATAAAGTAAATACTAATGAAAACTGCGTGATCACGGGAGACTTTAACTTCCCAGATATAGACTGGAGGACCGTGCTAGTAATAATAATAGGGCTCAGATTTTCCTAGATGCGATAGCTGATGGATTCCTTCATCAAGTAGTTGCTGAACCGACTAGAGGGGATGCCAGTTTAGATTTAATTTTGGTGAGTAGCGAGGACCTCATAGAAGAAATGGTTCTAGGGGATAATCTTGGCTCAAGTGATCATGAGCTAATTCAGTTCAAACTGAACCGAAGGATTAACAAAAATAAATCTGCAACTAGAGTTTTTGATTTCAAAAGGGCTGACTTTCAAAAATTAAGGAAATTAGTTAGGGAAGTGGACTGGACTGAAGAACTTGTGGATCTAAAGGTAGAGGAGGTCTGGGATTACTTTAAATCAAAGCTGCAGAAGCCTGTATCCCAAGAAAGGGGAAAAAATTCATAGGCAGGAGTTGTAGACCAAGCTGGATGAGCAAGCATCTTAGAGAGGTGATTAAGAAGAAGCAGAAAGCATACAGGGAGTGGAAGATGGGAGGGATCAGCAAGGAAAGCTACCTTACTGAGGTCAGAACATGGAGGGATAAAGTGAGACAGGCTAAAAGTTGAGTAGAGTTGGACCTTGCAAAGGGAATTAAAACCAACAGTAAAAGGTTCTATAGCCATATAAATAAGAAAAAAACTAAGAAAGAAGAAGTGGGGCCACTAAACACTGAGGATGGAGTGGAGGTTAAAGATAATCTAGGCATGGCCCAATAACTAAACAAATACTTTGCCTCAGTCTTTAATAAGGCTAAAGAGCATCTTAGGAATAATGGTAGCATGACAAATGGGAATAAGGATATGGAGGTAGATATTACCATATCTGAGGTAGAAGCGAAATTCAAACAGCTTAATGGGACTAAATCGGGGGGCCCAGATAATCTTCATCCAAGAATATTAAAGCAATTGGCACCTGAAATTGCAAGCCCATTAGCAAGAATTTTTAATGAATCTGTAAACTCAGGAGTTGTACTGAATGAATGGAGAATTGCTAATATAGTTCCTATTTTTAAGAAAGGGAAAAAAAGTGATCCGGGTAACTACAGGCCAGTTAGTTTGACATCTGTAGTATGCAAGGTCCTGGAAAAAATTTTGAAGGAGAAATTAGTTAAGGACATTGAAGTCAATGGTAAATGGGACAAAATACAACATGGTTTTACTAAAGGTAGATCGTGCCAAACCAACCTGATCTCCTTTTTTGAAAAAGTAACAGATTTTTTAGATAAAGGTAACGCAGTGGATCAAATTTACCTAGATTTCAGTAAGGCATTTGATACCGTGCCACATGGTTATTATTAGTTAAATTGGAGAAGATGGGGATCAATATGAACATCAAAAGGTGGATAAGGAATTGGTTAAAGGGGAGACTGCAATGGGTCCTACTGAAAGGCGAACTGTTAGGCTGGAGGGAGGTTACCAGTGGAATTCCTCAGGGATCGGTTTTCGGACCAATCTTATTTAATCTTTTTATTACTGACCTCGGCACAAAAAGTGGGAGTGTGCTAATAAAATTTGCAGATGATACAAAGCTGGGAGGTACTGCCAATTCAGAGAAGGATCGGGATATTATACAGGAGGATCTGGATGACCTTGTAAACTGGAGTAATAGTAATAGGATGAATTTAATAGTGAGAAGTGTAAGGTTCTGCATTTAGGGATTAATAACAAGAATTTTAGTTATAAGTTGGGGATGCATCAATTAGAAGTAACGGAAGAGGAGAAGGACCTTGGAGTATTGGTTGATCATAGGATGACTATGAGCTGCCAATGTGATATGGCTGTGAAAAAAGCTAATGCGGTTTTGGGATGCATCAGGAGAGGCATTTCCAGTAGGGATAAGGAGGTTTTAGTACCGTTATACAAGGCACTGATGAGACCTCACCTGGAATACTGTGTGTAGTTCTGGTCTCCCATGTTTAAAAAGGATGAATTCAAACTGGAGCAGGTACAGAGAAGGGCTACTAGGATGATCCGAGGAATGGAAAACTTGTCTTATGAAAGGAGACTTAAGGAGCTTGGCTTGTTTAGCCTAACTAAAAGAAGGTTGAGGGGAGATATGATTGCTCTCTATAAATATATCAGAGGGATAAATATAGGAGAGGGAGAGGAATTATTTAAGCTCAGCACCAATTTGGACACAAGAACAAATGGGTATAAACTGGCCACCAGGAAGTTTAGACTTGAAATTAGATGAAGGTTTCTAACCATCAGAGGAGTCAAGTTTTGGAATAGCCTTCCAAGGGAAGCAGTGGGGGCAAAAGATCTATCTGGCTTTAAGATTCTACTTGATAAGTTTATGGAGGAGATGGTATGATGGGATAATGGGATTTTGGTAAGTAATTGATCTTTAAATATTCAGGGTAAATAGGCCTAATCCCCTGAGAAGGGATATTAGATGGATGGGATCTGAGTTACCCAGGAAAGAATTTTCTGTAGTATCTGGCTGGTGAATCTTGCCCATATGCTCAGGGTTTAGCTGATCACCATATTTGGGGTCGGGAAGGAATTTTCCTCCAGGGCAGATTGGAGAGGACGTGGAGGTTTTTCGCCTTCCTCTGTAGCATGGGGCACGGGTCACTTGAGGGAGGATTCTCTGCTCCTTGAAGTCTTTAAACGTCGATTTGAGGACTTCAATAGCTCAGACATAGGTGAGGTTTTTCGTAGGAGTGGGTGGGTGAGATTCTGTGGCCTGCGTTGTGCAGGAGGTCAGACTAGATGATCAGAATGGTCCCTTCTGACCTTAGTATCTATGAATCTATGAACTCAAAGGTTTTGATAAAGGCTCAGTCATGAATAAAGCATATTGATTTTTTATTTCAATGTTTTAAGAGATTATAATAAATGTAGGCCTTAACTTATTTCGTACTACATTGAGATTTTATTTTAAAGAGGTTTATTTTTAAGAAAAAATATTATAATTTAAATAACGAAATAAAAAAAATCGAATTTCAATTAAAAAAGATTTTTTAATTTTTTTAAAAAAAATATTGATTTTTAATCAGCTATGCTCCCAGCTGTCTGACTAGAGGCAGGGATGAACTCTGCTCTGGAAGAGTGGGCTTGCAGCAGGTAAGCTCTGTACGTGTGAAGCTAAAGGTACAAAGCAGTAGGAAATAAGGTGGCAAACTACCAGAATGATTGCATTGGAACACAGTGTTGCAATGAATACAACATTAGAAGTGCTGTTAATGTGTCCCACAGGGTAGTGTTCCCAAGAAGCACACAGTGCAATTTATTAAACAAGCTGCCACTCTGGAGACCCTCTAATCTGGAGCATAACAAGCCCCCTGTTTCTTGTTACAAGAAAGATATGACCGAATGCCAAACATTTTAGTTGTGTCACATCTTAAAAATGCCCTGCTTGGAATTAGAAAAAAGCTCCTCAGCTCTAGTAGCACACAAAAAGCTCTTTATAAAACCACCACTAAGGACCAGTACCTAGATTGTTATAAAGAAATGCTTTACCTTTACTGAGCTGGTATGTACATTTTTATCCCTTTTGGCCCAAGTGGCTAGCCAGAAATTTGGGGTCTTGTAGGTTTTTCTACTTAAAAGGAGAAACTGATGTTGAAGTCAGGCAGCTTGATGCAATCTTTTCTATTTACAAAGGATGTGTAAAGTTCTGCTTCCCTGAGCACAGCAGGAACCAAACCACAGGAGATAGTTTCCTTGCTCATAGCCCCAAAGCTCTTTTAGCCAGCATCTGACCCAAAAGCTCTCTCCTTCAGCTTTTCCAGGACCACGCATTCGTTCAGGCAGTCGCTGGTGCTTTCTTATTGCCTTTTCTCTCCGTTTCTCTGGTATTTTTCTCTGTCCCCCTCTGCTCTTCCCTTCCCCCCTCACAACACTCTGGCCCAAAACAATATCCAGCTAAGCCACTTCGCCCCATCTTTCTAATTCCTGAGCGGCCTGGGAATTGGATGTGCCTTTCTTTTGGTTGGTGACATGTACTTTTGTTTTGGTTTGGAAACTGCTATTCTTTCATCTACAAGCTCAACCGTTTCTACTCTTAAATGATGGGTGACATGATACCCACCAGCTTCAACTGATAATACTCTAATAAATATATTTGCATACCTTTTATCAGTTGTACAGGCTGAGGAGAAAACTGTGCATGAACAACATCATGCTCATCCTTTAGGTGATGTACAAATTAATTGGCTGATTTTGGTGCAGTATTAATGAGGTGGAGTCAATGGTGATTATTTCCCGTTTCAAATGATTTGCTGCATTATTCTTGGTAGAAAGGTTCAATAAGATTCTAATGTTTTATTGAACAGTATTTAGGCTGTAAAAGGTTAGAATAGGCTTGGCTGCCTTCTTATGAATGAGTATTGTGCACAAAAGCAAACAACCTAGCCATGGGATTCAGAAAAGTCAGCAGAGGAATAAGCACTAGCCCTTAAATTTGATGGGAAAAGTCTGGCTGTTCGGGACTTTTGAATCAGTGACAAACGTTTAAATTTAAATGATGAAGGTTATATTGGCTACCTTTTCATGTTTCTCTCCACTCATTTGCAAACAAATTGGGAGTTTAGA
The DNA here is from genome assembly GCF_009764565.3 of Dermochelys coriacea. Lineage (NCBI taxonomy): Eukaryota > Metazoa > Chordata > Testudines > Dermochelyidae > Dermochelys > Dermochelys coriacea. The sequence goes on from NC_050068.2 coordinate 334,211,369, forward strand.
GAATAATGTAAACCAGACCTTTCTTCTTGGTATTTAATGCTGATGCTTTCATCAATGTATCCCAGATTATTTTATGAGACCAGAAGGCTTATTTTACTGAGACCAGAAGGCTTATTTTGTGAGACCAGTTTTTCAGTTTTAACCTGCTAATCACTTCAGAAACTGGGATGACTAAGCTCTTTAAATGGAACTAATTTTGCTGCTAGTAACCATCTGCTATCAAAGATGAAGTTGTTATTGGCTGCAACACGTTTCAAACTGTGGACTATGAACACTTACATTCTTCACTCCATGTTTCCTTGTAGCTTTCTGTCTCCCATCACTGACAATACGACAAATCCTCAGCATTCCCTCTCACTGTGTAAAGTTTTCTACTTGGCAAGCAACTGAGTGGATGTGTGAAGCCCTGATTTCAGCAATCCTTAGTGATGCCTCTCTGTCCAGCTACTGTTAACTGGCTTTGACACTTTGATCTAAGTATAACAGCCAGACTACACATGAACACATACTATTAACATTTGAAGCTCAGTACTTTTCTATACAATAATTTGGCAGATGTTAAATGTTCACTGTCTGCAGTGTGGTCCAGGAAATGGACAGACACCCAAAATACAATTTATGTAGTACTTCTAAGGGGGAGAAAGAGTATTTAGTTTGAAGAGGAGAATAGTAGGAGGAAATAGCATACAGGTAAATAAAACAGAAGGCACGCAGATACTATGATAATGAGCATGGTGTAAGAACTTGATTAGACTAGAATGACCGTCAGAATACACACCAGTTGGGTCCCTCTTTGTTACTGTCAAGAGGTTACTAAATGAAATTTTAAAAAAATATAATTACAATAAATTCACTGGTAGAGAGTCAGTTGAATAGCTAATAGATTCAAGACAAGATTAGATAATTATATTAATAAATAACAGTATCTGCGGTTACATTAGCTATAATACCTCTCACTAGGGCTATTAATCCTCCTCAGGCATCAAGACAAAAAACTTACAGTGTTAATCGATCAGGAAGAAATGTCCTCCAGTTATAGAACACTGCAGGTTGTTTTTGGTGCTCTCCTGCAAAGCAGGTAGATTGGGCCACTAGTATGCCAGATGGATACAACTGTTCAGTTGCTGTGGCACTGATTTGTTTTAAAATAGCAGTTTCTGTGTATATCAGAAGGGCATACAGCGCTCTCCACAAGGCCAAATTAGTCTAAAATATATACAGCCCCGAATCCTCCCTGTCCTCACTTGCTTTTCTAGTAGGCAAAACTATTACAACACATTCCCCAATAGGCAGATGCGTGCAAAACACTCTTGCTGGGACAGCATAACATTTTCTTCTCTAGAGCTATTCTTCAAATTTAACTGACTATAAATGTTACAGGCATTACAGCACATGTATTAAGACTGAGCTAAATGCTGTGCCCTCTCCATGAATCCCTAAACACAGAAGAAATGTGTCACTTCAGCATAATATGGGGGAGAAGGAAATTTCCTTGTCCCCTCCCCAGACACCTATGTAAGAGCCAGGCAATGTGTCTACCTCTGGGTCCAGTTCTGTTCTCACACCAATTTTACATCAGCGTAACTCCATTTACTTTAATTAACTTTTACTTCTCTTCACCGAAGTGGAAGGGAGAGCAGAATCAGGTTCTCTCTGATCACTCCTGTCAAGGTTCCTTCCCCACTCTGAACTCTAGGGTACAGATGTGGGGACCTGCATGAAAAACCCCCTAAGCTTATTTTTACCAGCTTAGGTTAAAACTTCCCCAAGGTACAAACTATTTTACCTTTTGTCCCTGGACTTTTTTGCTGCCACCACTAAGCGTCTAACAAAATATAAGCGGGAAAGAGCCCGCTTGGAAACGTCTTTCCCCTCAAAATCCCCCCAAGTCCTATACCCCCTTTCCTGGAGAAGGCTTGATAAAAAATCCTCACCAATTTGCATAGGTGAACACAGACCCAAACCCTTGGATCTTAAGAACAAGGAAAAAGCAATCAGGTTCTTAAAAGAAGAGCTTTAATTGAAGAAAAGGTAATAGAATCACCTCTGTAAAAGGAGGATGGTAAATACCTTATAGGGTAATCAGATTCAAAACATAGAGAATCCCTCTAGGCAAAACCGTAAGTTACAAAAAGACACAAAAATGGAATATACATTCCATTCAGCACAACTTATTTTATCAGCCATTTAAACAAAACAGAATCTAACGCATATCTAACTAGGTTGCTTATTAACCCTTTACAGGAGTTCTGACCTGCATTCCTGCTCTGGTCCCAGCAAAGGCAACACACAGACAGAGAGAACCGTTTGTTCTCCCCCGCTCCCTTCAGCTTTGAAAGTATCTTGTCTCCTCATTGGTCATTTTGGTCAGGTGCCAGCGAGGTTGTCTTAGCTTCTTAACCCTTTACAGGTGAAAGGGTTTTTCCTCTGGCCAGGAGGGGTTTAAAAGTGGTTAGCCTTCCTTTTATATTTATGACAACTCCCATTTCTTATGCTCAAGAATTAGAAGACGAAACCAAATTTCATATTAGTCATTAAATTTAATGATTTCGCCCTCTATGGCTAAGATGTAAGGGACTTCTAGAAGAATTACTGAAAGAAAGAGAGAAAGAAAAAAAATCAAAGTGGTCCCCATGGCTGTTTCTCTACATGCTCTTGCTCCTGATTGGGGGTGTACTGGGGCTAAGTCAATATAGTTATAAATAGGAAGTAAAAACAGGATCCGTTGTAGATTCATTGGGTGAAATCCTGTTTTGCCATTGGCTTCAATGGCCAAAATTTATCCATTGGCTTCAATGGTGCAAAGATTTCACCCATAGATTTTAAAGCCAGAAGCCTCCTACATAACATAGCATAGAATTTCACCGTAGTTCCACTATAATTCCTTCAACAGGGGGAATCATTTTTCCCTATGATGTAACAGTCTCCAAATATGTCAAGGGCTATTATAAAAAGAGGACTACGATCAATTGTTCCATGTTCACTGGAGGTAGGACAAGAAGTAATGGGCTTAATCTGCAGCAAGAGAGATTTAGGTTAGATATCAGGAAAAACTTTCTAACTCTCAGGGTTGTTAAGCTGTGGACTAGGCTTCCAAGGGGGGTTGTGGAATTCCCATTATTGGAGGTATTTAAGAACAGGTTGAATAAAGACCTATCAGAGATGATCTAGGTTAACTTGGTCCTGCCTCAGCATGGCTCTGGATGTCATGACTTCTCAAGGTTTCTTCCATCCCTACATTTCCATTATTCTATGATTCTACAGATGAACACTATAAACCCCAACAAATGAGAAAATTCAGTGGTTCTCAACCTTTTCCATACCAATGACCCTTCCCCGAGGGCTTTCTTTCCAGCTAGCCAGGATCTCTATCCTAATTAGTGTTCTATAATTGTGATTCCCTGAAGGTTCCATTTTAATGGAAAGAAGAAAAAGTATTTCACTATAACTTATTAAAAATGAATATAATCACATGGTAGGTGATCAAAAATCCCACCAATGGAGCCTTAGTAATCTTTTTCTCTCTTACGTGTTTTCTAAGATGAAATACTTACTATGTCTTTAAAACAAGTTTCTTTTTCTTTTTTAAACAAATAAAATAATCCACAGCAACTCAGTAGTTCTTAGCAACATGAAAGTGAGAAAAATCCGGCAGTCCTTATTCCAGACCAAAATGAATAACTATTCTTATAGGATAGTCTATCTAAATTATAGCCACCTCCTCTCAGAATCTGCAGATCTATCACCAAGTTAATCAGTATAGATATTTACTTGGCAAGAAAAGCCAGCCCTAGTGCAACAACAAATAAATATACATTTTTTGTTGGGTCAAGCCAGCTATATTATTACTCACTATTTTACATAGAAACAAGATGCTCCCAAGCATAGCTTGTGACTCCATTAAAATACAGGTACTCAAGACACCCAATTCTCAGTCTCAAGCAGATCCACACACCAGTTCAGCGTTTTTAAATAACTGCTTAAATCCATTCCAATTTTCTTTTTATTTCTGTTGTAACATGAGGCATCAAAGGAGCTATGAGCACACAAATCATATGGGTTTATATCGCAGTTTAAATCAAAATATTTACTGACTTTGCAAGACAATTTCTCACACACTTTTGAACTGTGAGAGTTTGGGGGCATTATTTTTGTTTCAAATAATCTGCGGTCAAATATATCAATGGGGATTAAACATGCGACTTCTGTCCACCTATCCTACACATTCATAGCTCTATCAGCTAAAAAGTGTTTGAACATCTGCTGTGTTGTTTGCAGCATTTTTTGTTTGTGATAATGATGGCTTTCTATAGAAAGAGATGTTTTGCTTAGAATTTACAAATAGAATGCTATCCACACAGACGGAATGATGAAATGTACTACTGTAGTGAGGTTAGAGTTTAAATATGGAAGTGCACCAATTACTGCATCAAGTTATTGTACAGCGGGCACAACTGAAAAGCCAACATTCGACATTTTGCAGTGAGTGCATTACCCCAATATTACTTATTTAAGTGCAAGTACAGGAAGATACTGAGGTTAGCACAGGTGCCTGCAACAGTGAATGTTATTGTAATGGTACTCACTATATGGAATGAATAGGATCGATCTGTTAGAAAATCCAAGATAGATTTACCTTTGTTTAATCCTTGGAAATGGTCATTATTTTCCTTTCCTTTCCTGTGAACACTGTTAGCAAAATGACTTCTTTGCAACCTGATACAACAATTTGTTTTCATATTGGAGCAGCTTGAGAATGAATAATTTACAATATTTTGTTTTATACTTTGTTTAAAATAAAACAATTGCTAACTATGGTGACCAACTGTTACTATTAAGAAAATGATAGCAATCTGAGACTCTGGGAAATATGCCAACCAATGTGCGATTACGTATTTAGCACTTTTTTGTTACATCACTAAACAAGTGGAACACTAAAGGCCAAAATCAGAGGCAAGTCTAACTAAATCTAAGGGAGTTTAAATTGGGGTAGCACACCTCCTTCCACTCTCCTCAGCATGTATGTTACGTTGACTTGGCAAGCTAGCTTACTCCCTCTACTCACCTTGAGACATGTGCTTCAGGGGTTATAGGCTATGTCTACACCTACACTGGGAATTTTCACTGTGGCAGGGAAAGGCTCCAGCAGCAGGGAGACAGTGGGACACTACACTGCTAAAAATAGCAGTGTAGATGAGGGAAGCATTGCTTGGGCATGCAGGGAGCTATGTAGGGTAAATATATCCTGGAGGTTCAGGCATGTAGGGCACTCTGCTCTACTCGCCTAAGCCATGCCTCATTGTCTACACTGTTATTTATATATGTACTAGCTGGGTGTGCAGTGGATGTACTTACATGCCGCTATACGTGGAGGAGTACCCTAAGCTTGGAGAATGGGGCATGGACACATGTATAGTCACTAGTGTAGACATATTTTAGACTAACTTAAAATCCCTTGCAACCTCAACTACTTACAGATATGCAATTTATATAGGTTATGCATCGCTACAAAATTTACCCTACTGAGTCTAATGGCGTATATGGGTGTAATTTACACACTTAGAAACTGGAAGAAAAGAGTGTAGCAAGAAAAGGAACTAATAGGAGTATAAGAAATTTTAAAATCAAGTAATTAATTTACATCTTTATTCTCCTACTTCCTATTCCTCAGAGTGTGAGTTATACTAACGTACTAGTACTCAGAGTCTGCCAGATATCCTTACAATTATTTGCCAGTGTGTAATATACACCACTTTATGTATCAGCTCTGAATTTGGTCCTAAGTTGAAGAATTAGCAATGTCTACTGTAATGCTCTGACTGAAATCTGGAGAAATAAAATACCACATTTAACAATAAACACAGCCCAATACCATGACAACTAAAGACTTTTTACAAAGCCTTTTATATAGGTGGTGTTGGAGATCTGCTGTTCTGGAAGCACACCCTCAGGTGTATCACTGCCCAATGATTAGTAGGAATCAACAATGCCACTACTACACTGAAAATGGCAGGAGGGAGATATAAACACGGAATTATTTGAACTGTTTTAAATTTTAATGTATGGCACTATGAGAAGTTGCAGATTAATCTAAAACACTGTCATTCTCCTAGCAATGCTAAAGTCATATTTCATTAATATGCACTAGAATGTCTTATGTTTTAAATGTTTATGGGATTTCTTACATCTTGTACCACAACTTTGATTCTTTTTTTTTCTTTTGGCTGACGCTCAGAGTCTTCAAAGCTTCTCAAAGGAGACTTTTTCCCTCTTGAATTGTGAATGACTGATTAAATGACTTCATACAAACAAGCCACACAAACATTCTTATCTTCTTTGAGATGGTTGTTTCACTTATTTATGTCTGTATTCAGTTATTAACATTGTTTTACCTGAAGAATTTTGCCGTTTACATGATCTATTTGTGACAAACTACTGCACATCAATGCAAGGCATTTAATATTGTTGCACTCTAAGCATTAAGTAAATTATACTATACCTCAATAGCCTTTCAAATAATGCAACTCAGAAACTTATGAGAATAAAAAACAAATGCCAAGTTAGTTAACATTTATGGCAATGGTTTTCAAAGTTGTATGCACTGCTATATACCTATAAAGAAAAGGAGTACTTGTGGCACCTTAGAGACTAACAAATTTATTTGAGCATAATAAATAGCTCACGAAAGCTTATGCTCAAATAAATTTGTTAGTCTCTAAGGTGCCACAAGTACTCCTTTTCTTTTTTCGAATACAGACTAACACGGCTGCTACTCTGAAACCTATATACCTATAGATCTTGCTTTGTCTATAGAACTCCCTTTATCTCTTCAGAATCATATTTGAGGGGAGGAGAGGTATGGGCAGGAAGAGAGAGATGAAAACAGGCTTGTTTTTAATTCAGCCCTTTATTTTTTAGCACAGGGATAGCAGTAAACTTTGCAACCATCATTTCTATACAGCCTTTAAAAAGTCAAGCATAGTGACAAGTAGAGCTGGTTGTGAATTTTCCATCAAATTGATTTTTGATGAGATTTCCTGAAATTTTAAATTTTAGAGAGGAAATTTTTGATTTTGCCAATTTCTGTTTATTTTTCACTGGGAAAATCCAAATTAAGTATTTTGCTTCAGGTCTGATCGACCCAAATCAAAATGTCTTGTTTTCAAGTCACTTTGGTATTAATCTATGACCATCTGAGTTATCCATGATGACTCATGGAAGCTGTAATTACAATTTTCAGCCAGCTCTGATGGCAAGCTGTATGTGAAATGAGACAAGAGAACAATTTCAGCCCCATTTTTGGAATATTTAAAATAAGACTGGTGAAGCACTAAGCATTTAGGGATACGGACTAGATGACCCAACAGATTTTTTCCATCTCCTATTTCTTCAATTCTATTTTAGGTGTGTGAGTTTCTCTTTGTTTCTATTCTATAACACACTTTTTCTTTGCTCTAAATAACACTGGTATCAGTTTCGCCCCTAGTTAGGCGCACTTTATTATGGGAAATCCGAGGTCCCCTGAGAATTCCAGTTTGCAGGTAGCATAAAAACCGCAGCACATAAAATAGCTTTTTAGCATATGTTCTCAGAGTCATTCTTGTACCATATATTTGAATTATTTGCACGTAATATAAACACTTTGTTATGTTCAGTAATTCATTATTTTTATTACATTGCCCATCTGTTTCAGTATAATGCACAAAATGAAGGAGATTGGAGCTTACTAAATGATACATGTATATACAGGCTGATTAATGTCCAGTTTTACAACTGCCTGTTATTTTTCTATTAAATATTTAAAGTCCAAACAAACATTCAGTGAAAAAAATTCTCATGGTTCCTCAGTAGCTTCTCAAGCTCCTACAGCAATTAAAAGAAGCTTCCAAAAATGATAAACAAAAAGGCTTATGGTTGTGTCTGTTCTTTTTCACCTATCAGTCAATTTTTATGTAGCAAGCACCTTGGATACCAAGATGGAACAGTCATAACCGGATTTAAAAATGACATTTTAATGCTGTGTGACATTGTTTAGTAATTATCAGGCATTACTTACTATCTGTGGCAAGAGCAACCTAGACAACATGTGCATCTTTCTACTGCCATCCTGTTATTCAGTTAAAAAAAAAAGCGTTGAATACTTCATTGCATAGACTCTATAGCAGTCATTCCCAACCATTCGCACGGGGCAGCAACCTGAGGCTACCCATAACTTATTTCAGGCTCAGTCATGCCTTTACACACAGCACCACATTAGGTTTGGTGCAGAGCTGCATCAGGCCAGGGGGAGTTTTCCCATTGTGTAGCGAGCTACTCTTCGGGCAAGTGCCTTCAGTGGTCAGACTGTGGCTCTACCTCCTCTTGTCACCCACTTTGAGGTCGAGAAGGTGCTTCAGGGAGAGCAGGGACTACAATGTGTCTCCTTGTGTCCCCTCCCACTCTTACACACTTATAGAGCAGCCTGGCAAAAACAAGGCTTTAAAAAGAAGTCCCTATGAGACAATGACAACTCACATTCCATTATGTTGTGCATTCTCTAATCTACAGTAGAGTGAAGGCTACTCCCAAACCCTAGTTGTGCAACTGAGAAAGTAGGGTTTCAAGCACTAGATTAGTGCACAGATTTCATAGGAGGCAGTGGACACTTGTAGATACAGTTGAGAAAACAATCTGGTAAAAAGACACCAATGGCCAAAAAAGGTTGGGAATCATTGTCATACAGCAACTAGACCAATTCACGTGGGTCACTTTTTGGATACCCCATATTTCTCGAAAGTATGAAAGCCACTGGAATACCAGGCTGTTTAAATGTCAACACAGTTTAATCATCTGCAACTTCAGGAACTGCTAACACGCTGCCATAACAAGGTGCAATTTTAAGCAATGCTAAGCAGTGCTGTCTGCTTTCAAGACAACAGAAGAGCTTAATGGTATTCTAACTATGCTAAGACAGAAAATCAGCTGTTGAAAGAATGAGTTCCTCCCTCTTTTAATCACAGGATAATTTTGAGAATGTTTTTACATGTATCAAATTTAAATCTCTGTCCTCAAACAAATGAGCTATGGAGGAGAGGCTTTACAGATGTCCAATATAAATATGGAACATTATTTTTCCTCCAGTGCTATTAAACCAAGAAGAAAGCAGAAAAAGAAGGAAGCTTTGTAATTGTGGCATCAGACAGGAAACTGAATCACAGATTGAAGAAGTAGAAATACTGTGAAGTATTAAATGAATAGACAACTGGATAACGTACAGCACTTACAAGCTGGAAAGTACTGCAGTCCAGTTGATCTCCTGCCTCTCTATATACACTACAAAGCCTACTGTTTTGCACCTCAGAATTTGACTTGTTTGACTTGTTTGCAGTAACAAGTTCTATGAACAGCAGGCTGCTCTCTGTAAATGTTAGGTGAGAAAATATGACGATGCAATGTATAAATACAAGGAAAATGAGTATCATAACACAAAAATGTCATTAACTATGATAAATAAATATCCTAACAAAAGATACGTAGGTAATTTTGCAATTCCCTGGCAAGATACCACTGAGAATATTGGTTACTTTATAAAAAAAAAAATAATCTCTCCCTCTCATTCGAAATGATACAGTGAAAGTGAAGATATTGATTGAAAGACTCACAAGGCTAAGAGATGTGATCTGTGCGGATACATTAAAGAAATAAATATTTATTAGCTAGAAAAAATCAGATAATGAATTGCTCAAATGTCAATATTAAAATACCAAATGTTATAAACAAAGTCCAGCTGAGTTACTACACTGTATCTGGCTCATGAGACAAACATGAAGGCCAAGAATAAAACTTTCAAGCCTATTCCCATTTTCAGTCATTTAGGCAGTTCGGCCCAAATCCTCAAAAGTGTTTAGGCTCCTAATTGCCATTGCCCTCAATGGGAATTAGGCACCTCAATACCTTTGAGATCTGGGCCTTAAGAACCTATGCCTCAATGAAACTTAGGCTCTGAAGGACTGAGTAACTTTTGAAAATGGGTCTTAGGTGTCTTTGAAAATTACACCCAAAACTTGAGCTCATTGAGATCAATGGGAATTAGCTCATGACCTCAAGAGGTATCTAGATTTGGTCCTAAACACAGTCAAAACTGGGAACAAAAAAAGAGATATTTCATGGAAGAAGCACTAGAAAAATGTGCCAGCAACAATATGGACCAATCTATCCAGCCATTTTTTTAAAAAATGCACACTACTTGAGAACAATAACGTCACATGTCTTCACAAAGCAAATCGTAATGGAAAAAATGCTTAATTAATCTATTTACACTTTGTGTTTGCCTTTTTTATGAGAAAAGCAACAATTGGCAGGCAATACATCACAATCAAACAAAATACAGTGTAATCATCTTTTGTAAACTGCAGTCAGTGCAAACAGCGTATGTACAGACACAAAGTTACTGCCACCCTCCTATCTTTAGGATTTACCCTAAGAAAAGATTTCCTAGTTCCTGACATTTGATGGAGCTCTTGGAGTAAGACTCAAAAGTCAAGACTCCTATTCCCATGAGTGAGCCAGCTGAGGAATTTGGCTTTTTAGAGATGGGGCATGAATTCCCCAAAGCACAAGAATGGAGTAGATTTCTTATATATATTTAAACACTCCCTAATGAAAAATAAGGAACACACTACTGACAGCTGAGAAGACAGACAGCTGCATGCACCAGCTGGAAGAAAAGGTGGCAAACTCCAGCTCTAGGAGAAAACAGAACTAATTGCTTGAACAAGGTAAGAGGCAAAACAGTAAATAATATGGGGTCTTCTATGAAGAAGATAATATACAATTTCCCAAATATTTATTGTAGAAAAATGGTTATAAATATATTAACAAACACTAATGCAAAAACACAAGAAAAATCACTGTTACACGACTGAAAGGATATGAAAGGTCAAATTCATAAAGTCAACAAAAGTTTAAAATAGCATTCGATAAACAGGATGTTGTAAGACACAGTTGTTCCTGTGCCTTTATTAGCTACTATTCTGTGAGTTACTGAAATAGATACTTCAAGAGAAATGTAAAAATTACAAGACAGAAGAGGGGGAAAAAAGACAATTCCATCTGTTTGATGTTTTGTTTTTATGTTGTGTATTAACTGAAGTCACCAATGGGATTTAGTTTTTCTCTGAATCTGAGTAGTTGTTCACTCTCCGCCAGCCTGTTCTGATTCCTGATGCACAGAGATAGCAAAGGCAGGTCCCAGCCTCCTGCCAGCTCTCTTTAGAACTCACTCACTCTCAAGGAGGAAGGGATGAAGTCACCCTGCATCAGGGGTAAAAGTAACTTAAAGGACTTACCGGTATGCCGGAGTCCTGAGTGGGGGAAAAAAGAAAAGGCGTACTTGTGGCACCTTAGAGACTAACAAATTTATTTGAGCATACGTTTTCATGAGCTACAGCTCATTTCATCGGTACCTCATGAAAGCTTATGCTCAAATACATTTGTTAGTCATAAGGTGCCACAAGTATTCCTTTTCTTTTTTGCGAATACAGACTAACATGGCTGCTACTCTGAAATCTGTGTGGGTGAGTGGCCTCAACCAGAAGAGGCAGGACCTCAATCAGAAGAGGTGGGGCCTTTAAATCAAGATTTAAAGGCCCCGGGGCTCCGGCTGCAGCTGGGAGCCCTGGGGCTTTTAAATCACCCCCAGAGATCCCAGCTGCAGAGGTGGCTGGGAGCTCCTGGGGTCAGGAGCAATTTAAAGGGCCTGGGCTGTGATGCTACCACACCAGAGCTCCGGGCCCTTTAAATCACCGGTGAAGCCCTGTTACCGGCTACCCTGGGGCTCCAGCAGCCCACCTCAGGCAGCAATTTAGAAGGCCCGGGTCTCCCGCTACTGCGGGGTGCCCCAGACCCTTTAAATTGCTCCCTTTAAATTGCCAGCCTGGGGAAGCCGGTCCAGTCAGAATGAGAGACAGGCAACAGGTGCTATGGGAATATAGCAGTACTTTCATTAACACTGATTCTGTATTATACAATTTGGTGTTCTTAGGAGACAACATGCCTCTGTAGCATTTGAAGGAATCTTATTTTAGATAATCACTTCACTGTGAATTCTGTTTTGTGATTGTTCTAATCATCAGCACAGCAAATATATGCCGTAAGCACCCCTTGTTTCACTTTCTAAACTTCTATGCTTCATGATCATTGATAACATGTTATATCAAACGGCAGTTATGCAGATGATTTGATGCCATGGTAGAAATAAGTCACCATATGTCTAGTGAAAGACACACCTGGTCACTCTACGGAAATAGTAAGATATTGTTCATACTGTATCTAACTGGTATCATACAGTCAGTAATAATCTGTGCTTTCTTGTAGGAAGTGAGGAGTTAGTGATGTTTCCAAAGTAAGATACTTTTATTTATTGTACAAGTGTAATATTCTACCTATATAGCTTTGCCTAATACTATGTTGTACTATAGAGGCCCTCCATGTTGATTAACCATTAAACTTGCAAATAATGTTGTTTTAGCCTTTAAAAATAAGAAAACTCAATAAGAGCACATAACTGAGGCAGGGGTTATAACACTGGAGGAATCTTGAAAGTAGAAAAGATTTATACCTAAATTTACTTTACCACTAACTTTTGTTTTGTCCCAAGCTCTTAGGTTCAATAAAAGCATTCTCCCTTCACTACCATGCATCTCCATTTGCTTGATTCTACATGTGATGGGTTGGATCACAGAAACCCCCTTTGGGACTGCCACCTGATGTGCTTTGACTATTTCTGAGTCCGTTTTCCCTGCCAGCTTAGGACTTGAGTACCCTGCCTGGTTTGAGCCAGACACGCTTGCCTGCTACAAATGCAGACCCAGGTCTGAAACATGTCCCCAGCAGCTGCAGGCTTAACTGAAAACAGCTTAAGAAGTATTCCTGTCTCTAACACCCAGATACCCAGTTCCCAATGGGATCCAAACCCCAAATAAATCAGTTTTACCCTGTATAAAGCTTATACAGGGTAAACTCATAAATTGTTTGCCCTCTATAACATTGATAGAGAGGTATGCACAGATGTTTGCCCCCCAGAGCATTAATTTACTAATGTATTAATACATACTCTGGGTTAATTAATAAGTAAAAAGTGATTTTATTAAATACAAAAAGTAGGATTTAAGTGGTTCCAAGTAATAACAGACAGAAAGTGAATTACCAAGCAAAATAAAATAAAACACGCAAGTCTAAATCTAGTACAGTAAGAAAACTGAATACAGATAAAACCTTACCCTCAGATGTTTCAATAAGCTATCACGCACTGGATGCCTTCTTAGTCTGGGCACAATCCTTTCCCCTGGTATCAGGTAGGGGGTTTCTCATGATTGCAACCCTCTTTGTTCTGTTCCACCCCTTTATATATCTTTTGCAGAAGGCGGGAATCCTTTGTCCCTCTCTGGGTTCCCACTCCTCCTTCTAAATGGAAAAGCACCAGGTTTAAGATGGATTCCAGTACCAGGTGACATGATAACATGTCCTGTGAGAATCCAAGCTCTCATTCCTCCCAGCCTGACTCATAGGAAGGCCTTCAAGCAAAGAGATCTATCCACAGTCAATTGTCCTGGTTGATGGGAACCATCAAGATTCCAAACCACCATTAATGGTTTGTATAATTACAATAGGCCCTCAAAGTTATATTTCTTATTTCTAGTTTCAGATACAAGAATGATACATACATACAAATAGGATGACCACACTTAGTAGATTAAAAGCTTTGTAATGATACCTTACAAGAGACCTTTTCATGAAGTATATTCCAGTTACATTATATTCACCCTCATTAGCATATTTTCATAAAAATCATATAGAGTGCAACGTCACACTACATTAGAGTCAAATTAAATTGCAGCAAAAGTGTTGCAGCCATTCAGTGTAAAGGTACAATTACTAACTCAGAGCTGTCTGGATATTTGTAGAACTGATCCAACTATTCATTATGAATGGTAAATAGTTATTAAAAATGTAGACATTTTCTGTTACTGGAACCTGGTCCATGACTAGGATTCCTAGGCACTACAGTAACACAAATAAATAATAATAATTAAGTCTATGATTATGTCATGGAGGTCACGGAATCCATTGCGTCCATTGAACTCTGTGACATTTTCTGCCCTGGGGCTGGAGCTTCCAGCCAGCCCTGCCCCTGCAGCGTCCAGCCCCAGCCCTGGTGGGGGGACCTCATAGCCGCCCAGATGCAGCAGTTGACTGGCAGACCCTGCAGCTGTCCAGCCACCGCGGGCAGAGGTGGGTGGGGGAAACTCCTTGCAGCTACCCAGCCACGGCAGATGGTGAGGGACTACATTCTCATGATGCACCACAGACTCTGCTCCTGGTTAGGGGAGATGGTGCATAAGGGAGGTGAACTCCATTTTTTGATTGAAATAAATCAAAATTTTCCATGGAAAGCAAACTTTTCACAAGAAAAAAATTTATTCAGTTAATTATTTCTTGGGGGGCAAGGAGTTGGGGAGATCAGGCAAAACTGGAACTCCTAATCAAAAACTTCCTGCCGCTGCCAATTTTGTTTGGGTGTGTTTGTGCGTGTGCATTTGAAGCCCCAATCCCAACTGGATTCTGTTGTTCTGGCTCCAGTTTTGTTTCCTAAACTTGTTTTCTGATTTGGACATGGCTGAATTCCCTAGAGACAAGAGCCATTCTTCAATGACCATGGCTCATGACAGTAAAATTTCCTGAGAACTGTCACCCTGTGAAACTCCCACCGGCCAAAATGGTGACAATCCCACCAGATAAACCACCTGAACCTGTGAGAACCACTTATGAGACTACAGGCTGATAGATTCAAACTTCCATCATCACAGAACCTAAACCTAAGCCCTAAACTATTCCAGATCCCAACACTGCCTACTTGGACCATATCTCATTTAAAGCTCTTGCTGTTTCCCTCTACTCATCCCCTTAAACCTTCAAAAACAATCATTTATTTTCAGCTGAAATGTACAGCTCCAAGGCACTGCCAACTGGCTTAGAGAGGAAAAAGCACTGTGTTTTTAACATTTCAGCTGGAATGAGCCTCTGAGCAATGTTTCACATGCATCCTGGCTCACCTCCCTCTTCTCTCTTTTCAGCAGAATTGTTAAATCATAGGCAGTTTTAAATACAACTTTATGAAAAAGTTATGGCCTCGGGAGCTTTAAAATAATATAATGTGGGGGAATCAAATTACTAGCAAATAAATAACACCGCCCTGTTGGCAGTTCCTGGTAAGTCAGTAAAAGCAATCCTAGATTAATAAACACTGTGGCCTTCAGCTTTAGATTTTATATAGCCAGTATATGGTTATTACGTCGTAAACAAAAAGTCGCTTAAGGAAATTGAGGCTCAGGTGATCTTTAGCGGGATCCTTCCTGTTCCTAGAGAAGGGCAACAAAGGTGTGACAAGATTATGACTGTCAACAGATGGCTTAGGCAGTGGTGCTATAAGGAGGGCTTTGGGATGTATGGCCACTGGGAGGCATTCACGGACAGAGGTCAGTTCTCTCGGGATGGACTTCATCTGAGTAGGGAAGGAAATAGACTTCTAGGATCGAGGCTGGCACAACTGATGAAGAGAGCTTTAAAGTAGGAATTGGGGGGAGATGGATGGGAGATGTCCAGAAAATCTCCACACCAGATTTTAGCATTGAGAGGGAAGAAGATGAAGTAAGAAAGGATACAGCCATGGGTAGGAGAATGTATATAAGGAGCGAGGGCGGTGTGGATACTAGTCTAATAGGTTATACTGGCTGTAGAATGACTGTGCCTAATAGGGTACAAAATGTGAGCGAGGCCAAACAGCAAAAATTAAGATGTTTATACACCAATGCGAGGAGTCTAGGTAACAAAATGGAGGAACTAGAGCTACTGGTGCAGGAAGTGAAACCAGATATTATAGGGATAACAGAAACATGGTGGAATAGTAGTCATGACTGGACTACAGGTATTGAAGGGTATGTGCTCTTTAGGAAAGACAGAAACAAAGGTAAAGGGGGTGGAGTAGCATTGTATATCAACGATGAGTTAGAATGTAAAGAAATAAGAAGCGATGCAATGGATAAGACAGAGTCTGTCTGGGCAAAAATTACATTGGGGAAGAAAACTAGTAAAGCCTCTCCTGCGATAGTGCTTGGGGTGTGCTATAGACCTCCGGGATCTAATTTGGTTATGGATAGAGCCCTTTTTAATGTCTTTAATAAAGTAAATACTAATGGAAACTGCGTGATCATGGGAGACTTTAACTTCCCAGATATAGACTGGAGGACCAGTGCTAGTAATAATAATAGGGCTCAGATTTTCCTAGATGCGATAGCTGATAGATTCCTTCATCAAGTAGTTACTGAACAGACTAGAGGGGATGCCATTTTAGATTTAATTTTGGTGAGTAGCGAGGACCTCATAGAAGAAATGGTTGTAGGGGACAATCTTGGCTCAAGTGATCATGAGTTAATTCAGTTCAAACTAAATGGAAGGATTAACAAAAATAAATCTGCAACTAGGGTTTTTGATTTCAAAAGGGCTGACTTTCAAAAATTAAGGCAATTAGTTAGGGAAGTGGATTGGACTGAAGAACTTATGGATCTAAAGGCAGTTGAGGCCTGGGATTACTTTAAATCAAAACTGCAGAAGCTATCGGAAGCCTGTATCCCAAGAAAGGGGAAAAAATTCATAGGAAGGAGTTGTAGACCAAGCTGGATGAGCAAGCATCTTAGAGAGGTGATTATGAAGAAGCAGAAAGCATACAGGGAGTGGAAGATGGGAGGGATCAGCAAGGAAAGCTACCTAATTGAGGTCAGAAGATGTAGGGATAAAGTCAGAGAGGCTAAAAGTCGAGTAGAGTTGGACCTTGCAAAGGGAATTAAAACCAATAGTAAAAGGTTCTATAGCCATATAAATAAGAAGAAAACTAAGAAGGAAGAAGTGGGGCCGCTTAACACTGAGGATGGAGCGGAGGTTAAAGATAATCTAGGCATGGCCCAATATCTAAACAAATACTTTGCCTCAGTCTTTAATAAGGCTAAAGAGGATCTTGGGGATAATGGTAGCATGACAAATGGGAAGGAGGATATAGAGGTAGATATTACCATATCAGAGGTAGAAGCGAAACTGAAACAGCTTAATGGGACTAAATCGGGGGGCCCAGATAATCTTCATCCAAGAATATTAAAGGAATTGGCACCTGAAATTGCAAGCCCATTAGCAAGAATTTTTAATGAATCTGTAAACTCAGGAATAGTACCGAATGATTGGAGAATTGCTAATATAGTTCCTATTTTTAAGAAAGGAAAAAAAAGTGATCCAGGTAACTACAGGCCAGTTAGTTTGACATCTGTAGTATGCAAGGTCCTGGAAAAAATTTTGAAGGAGAAATTAGTTAAGGACATTGAAGTCAATGGTAAATGGGACAAAATACAACATGGTTTTACAAAAGGTAGATCGTGCCAAACCAACCTAATCTCCTTTTTTGAAAAAGTAACAGATTTTTTAGATAAAGGAAATGCAGTGGATCTAATTTACCTAGATTTCAGTAAGGCATTTGATACCGTGCCACATGGGGAATTATTAGTTAAATTGGAGAAGATGGGGATCAATATGAACATCAGAAGGTGGATAAGGAATTGGTTAAAGGGGAGACTGCAACGGGTCCTACTGAAAGGCGAACTGTCAGGTTGGAGGGAGGTTACCAGTGGAGTTCCTCAGGGATCGGTTTTGGGACCAATCTTATTTAATCTTTTTGTTACTGACCTTGGCACAAAAAGTGGGAGTGTGCTAATAAAGTTTGCAGATGATACAAAGCTGGGAGGTATTGCCAATTCGGAGAAGGATCGGGATATTATACAGGAGGCGGGCATTAGGGTGTCTGTGTGTTTGCGTCAGGGAAGCCTGGCTGTTTAAAAATAGCCAGAGCCTCGCGAACCAGCTGAGCGGCAGCGAACCAGCGGAGCAGCGGGGACAGCAGAGCAGCTCACAGCAGGAGTTTGCCTGGGACTGGTAAGTATCCGAGTGTGTGTGTTTGCTTGCTGAGGAAGTATCCGAGCGTGTGTTTGCTGGGAGGGCAGGGAGAGAGCCTGAGTGAGTGTCTGATTGGCTGCTAGCCTGCAGGGGGCGGGCATTAGGGTGTCTGTGTGTTTGCGTCAGGGAAGCCTGGCTGTTTAAAAATAGCCAGAGCCTCGCGAACCAGCTGAGCGGCAGCGAACCAGCGGAGCAGCGGGGACAGCAGAGCAGCTCACAGCAGGAGTTTGCCTGGGACTGGTAAGTATCCGAGTGTGTGTGTTTGCTTGCTGAGGAAGTATCCGAGCGTGTGTTTGCTGGGAGGGTAGGGAGAGAGCCTGAGTGAGTGTCTGATTGGCTGCTAGCCTGCAGGGGGCGGGCATTAGGGTGTCTGTGTGTTTGCGTCAGGGAAGCCTGGCTGTTTAAAAATAGCCAGAGCCTCGCGAACCAGCTGAGCGGCAGCGAACCAGCGGAGCAGCGGGGACAGCAGAGCAGCTCACAGCAGGAGTTTGCCTGGGACTGGTAAGTATCCGAGTGTGTGTGTTTGCTTGCTGAGGAAGTATCCGAGCGTGTGTTTGCTGGGAGGGTAGGGAGAGAGCCTGAGTGAGTGTCTGATTGGCTGCTAGCCTGCAGGGGGCGGGCATTAGGGTGTCTGTGTGTTTGCGTCAGGGAAGCCTGGCTGTTTAAAAATAGCCAGAGCCTCGCGAACCAGCTGAGCGGCAGCGAACCAGCGGAGCAGCGGGGACAGCAGAGCAGCTCACAGCAGGAGTTTGCCTGGGAGTTCGCCTGGAGTGAGCCCAGTGAGGCTTACATCTTGCCAACGTCTCTGAGGAAGCTCATAGTAGGTAGGTGATATGGAAGGGGGGGATTCAGCTGTTGTGACCTGCACTGGATGTGCCATGTTTGTCTTTCTTCCACAGGACAGAAGCGACTTTGTCTGTACAAAGTGCAAGCTGGTCTCCATATTGGAAGAGAAGATTGAAGGTCTGGAGCAACAGGTAACGACCCTGCGTTGTATACGAGAGACTGAGGATTTTCTGGACCAAACTCAGGATAGCCTTCTAGGGGCACAAAGCTCTAAAGATATAGAGCAGGTTGCACAGAGGAGCCAAGAGGCCAGTGAAGAAGCTTGGCAACATGTGACCTCCAGAAGAGGTAAGCGGAATGTCCGGGTTCCAGTAACACAGACACAGGTAACTAACCGCTTTCATGTTCTCTCCACAGGTACCAATGCGGAGAGTGGACCAGATGATAGGTCTGGGGGGAGAAAGCAGAAGGAGACTCCGCTGGTTGGGAGGCATGAGATGCGATGTCCTGAGGTTGGGGGTTCCACGACCACCACTCCCAAGAGGAGAAGGCGGGTGGTGGTGGTCGGGGACTCTCTCCTCCGGGGGACTGAGTCATCTATCTGCCGCCCTGACCGGGAAAACCGAGAAGTCTGCTGCTTGCCAGGGGCTAAGATTCGTGATGTGACGGAGAGACTGCCGAGACTCATCAAGCCCTCGGATCGCTACCCCTTCCTGCTTCTCCACGTGGGCACCAATGATACTGCCAAGAATGACCTTGAGCGGATCACTGCGGACTACGTGGCTCTGGGAAGAAGGATAAAGGAGTTGGAGGCGCAAGTGGTGTTCTCGTCCATCCTCCCCGTGGAAGGAAAAGGCCTGGGTAGGGACCGTCGAATCGTGGAGGTCAACGAATGGCTACGCAGGTGGTGTCGGAGAGAAGGCTTTGGATTCTTTGACCATGGGATGGTGTTCCATGAAGGAGGAGTGCTGGGCAGAGACGGGCTCCATCTTACGAAGAGAGGGAAGAACATCTTTGCCAGCAGGCTGGCTAACCTAGTGAGGAGGGCTTTAAACTAGGTTCACCGGGGGAAGGAGACCAAAGCCCTGAGGTAAGTGGGAAAGCGGGATACCGGGAGGAAGCACAGGCAGGATTGTCTGTGAGGGGAGGGCTCCTGCCTCATACTGGGAATGAGGGGCGATCAACAGGTTATCTCAAGTGCTTATATACAAATGCACAAAGCCTTGGAAACAAGCAGGGAGAACTGGAGGTCCTGGTGATGTCAAGGAATTATGACGTGATTGGAATAACAGAGACTTGGTGGGATAACTCACATGACTGGAGTACAGTCATGGATGGTTATAAACTGTTCAGGAAGGACAGGCAGGGCAGAAAAGGTGGGGGAGTAGCACTGTATGTAAGGGAGCAGTATGACTGCTCAGAGCTCCGGTACGAAACTGTGGAAAAACCTGAGTGTCTCTGGATTAAGTTTAGAAGTGTGTGCAACAAGAGTGATGTCATGGTGGGAGTCTGCTATAGACCACCGGACCAGGGGGATGAGGTGGATGAGGCTTTCTTCCGGCAACTCACGGAAGCTACTAGATCGCATGCCCTGATTCTCATGGGTGACTTTAATTTTCCTGATATCTGCTGGGAGAGCAATACAGCGGTGCATAGACAATCCAGGAAGTTTTTGGAAAGCGTAGGGGACAATTTCCTGGTGCAAGTGCTAGGGGAGCCAACTAGGGGGAGCGCTTTTCTTGACCTGCTGCTCACAAACCGGGTAGAATTAGTGGGGGAAGCAAAAGTGGATGGGAATCTGGGAGGCAGTGACCATGAGTTGGTTGAGTTCAGGATCCTGACGCAGGGAAGAAAGGTAAGCAGCAGGATATGGACCCTGGACTTCAGGAAAGCAGACTTTGACTCCCTCAGGGAACAGATGGCCAGGATCCCCTGGGGGACTTACATGAAAGGGAAGGGAGTCCAGGAGAGCTGGCTGTATTTCAAGGAATCCCTGTTGAGGTTACAGGGACAAACCATCCCGATGAGTCGAAAGAATAGTAAATATGGCAGGCGACCAGCTTGGCTTAATGGTGAAATCCTAGCGGATCTTAAACATAAAAAAGAAGCTTACAAGAAGTGGAAGGTTGGACATATGACCAGGGAAGAGTATAAAAATATTGCTCGGGCATGTAGGAAAGATATCAGGAGGGCCAAATCGCACCTGGAGCTGCAGCTAGCAAGAGATGTCAAGAGTAACAAGAAGGGTTTCTTCAGGTATGTTGGCAACAAGAAGAAAGCCAAGGAAAGTGTGGGCCCCTTACTGAATGAGGGAGGCAAGCTAGTGACAGAGGATGTGGAAAAAGCTAATGTACTCAATGCTTTTTTTGCCTCTGTTTTCACTAACAAGGTCAGCTCCCAGACTGCTGTGCTGGGCATCACAAAATGGGGAAGAGATGGCCAGCCCTCTGTAGAGATAGAGGTGGTTAGGGACTATTTAGAAAAGCTGGACGTGCACAAGTCCATGGGGCCGGACGAATTGCATCCGAGAGTGCTGAGGGAATTGGCGGCTGTGATTGCAGAGCCCTTGGCCATTATCTTTGAAAACTCGTGGCGAACGGGGGAAGTCCCGGATGACTGGAAAAAGGCTAATGTAGTGCCCATCTTTAAAAAAGGGAAGAAGGAGGATCCTGGGAACTACAGGCCGGTCAGCCTCACCTCAGTCCCTGGAAAAATCATGGAGCAGGTCCTCAAAGAATCAATCCTGAAGCACTTAGAGGAGAGGAAAGTGATCAGGAACAGTCAGCATGGATTCACCAAGGGAAGGTCATGCCTGACTAATCTAATCGCCTTTTATGATGAGATTACTGGTTCTGTGGATGAAGGGAAAGCAGTGGATGTATTGTTTCTTGACTTTAGCAAAGCTTTTGACACGGTCTCCCACAGCATTCTTGTCAGCAAGTTAAGGAAGTATGGGCCGGATGAATGCACTATAAGGTGGGTAGAAAGCTGGCTAGATTGTCGGGCTCAACGGGTAGTGATCAATGGCTCCATGTCTAGTTGGCAGCCGGTGTCAAGTGGAGTGCCCCAGGGGTCGGTCCTGGGGCCCGTTTTGTTCAATATCTTCATAAATGATCTGGAGGATGGTGTGGATTGCACTCTCAGCAAATTTGCGGATGATACTAAACTGGGAGGAGTGGTAGATACGCTGGAGGGGAGGGATAGGATACAGAAGGACCTAGACAAATTGGAAGATTGGGCCAAAAGAAATCTAATGAGGTTCAATAAGGATAAGTGCAGGGTCCTGCACTTAGGATGGAAGAATCCAATGCACCGCTACAGACTAGGGACCGAATGGCTCGGCAGCAGTTCTGCGGAAAAGGACCTAGGGGTGACAGTGGACGAGAAGCTGGATATGAGTCAGCAGTGTGCCCTTGTTGCCAAGAAGGCCAATGGCATTTTGGGATGTATAAGTAGGGGCATAGCGAGCAGATCGAGGGACGTGATCGTTCCCCTCTATTCGACACTGGTGAGGCCTCATCTGGAGTACTGTGTCCAGTTTTGGGCCCCACACTACAAGAAGGATGTGGATAAATTGGAAAGAGTACAGCAAAGGGCAACAAAAATGATTAGGGGTCTAGAGCACATGACTTATGAGGAGAGGCTGAGGGAGCTGGGATTGTTTAGTCTGCAGAAGAGAAGAATGAGGGGGGATTTGATAGCTGCTTTCAACTACCTGAAAGGGGGTTTCAAAGAGGATGGCTCTAGACTGTTCTCAATGGTAGCAGATGACAGAACGAGGAGTAATGGTCTCAAGTTGCAATGGGGAGGTTTAGATTGGATATTAGGAAAAACTTTTTCACTAAGAGGGTGGTGAAACACTGGAATGCGTTACCTAGGGAGGTGGTAGAATCTCCTTCCTTAGAGGTTTTTAAGGTCAGGCTTGACAAAGCCCTGGCTAGGATGATTTAACTGGGACTTGGTCCTGCTTTGAGCAGGGGGTTGGACTAGATGACCTTCTGGGGTCCCTTCCAACCCTGATATTCTATGATTCTATGATTCTATGATTCTATGATCTGGATGACCTTGTAAACTGGAGTAATAGTAATAGGATGAAATTTAATAGTGAGAAGTGTAAGGTTATGCATTTAGGGATTAATAACAAGAATTTTAGTTATAAGTTGGGGACGCATCAATTAGAAGTAACGGAAGAGGAGAAGGACCTTGGAGTATTGGTTGATCATAGGATGACTATGAGCTGCCAATGTGATATGGCTGTGAAAAAAGCTAATGCGGTTTTGGGATGCATCAGGAGAGGCATTTCCAGTAGGGATAAGGAGGTTTTAGTACCGTTATACAAGGCACTGGTGAGACCTCACCTAGAATACTGTGTGCAGTTCTGGTCTCCCATGTTTAAAAAGGATGAATTCAAACTGGAGTAGGTACAGAGAAGGGCTACTAGGATGATCCGAGGAATGGAAAACTTGTCTTATGAAAGGAGACTTAAGGAGCTTGGCTTGTTTAGCCTAACTAAAAGAAGGCTGAGGGGAGATATGATTGCTCTCTATAAATATATCAGAGGGATAAATATAGGAGAGGGAGAGGAATTATTTCAGCTCAGCACCAATGTGGACACAAGAACAAATGGGTATAAACTGGCCACCAGGAAGTTTAGACTTGAAATCAGACGAAGGTTTTTAACCATCAGAGGAGTGAAGTTTTGGAATAACCTTCCAAGGGAAGCAGTGGGGGCAAAAGATCTATCTGGTTTTAAGATTCTACTCGATAAGTTTATGGAGGAGATGGTATGATGGGATAATGGGATTTTAGTAAGTAATTTATCTTTAAATATTCAGGGTAAATAGGCCAAATCCCCTGAGATGGGATATTAGATGGATGGGATCTGATTTACTATAGAAAATTCTTTCCTGGGTATCTGGCTGGTGAATCTTGCCCATGTGCTCAGGGTTTGGCTGATTGCCATGTTTGGGGTCGGGAGGGAGTTTTCCTCCAGGGCAGATTGGAGAGGCCCTGAAGGTTTTTTTGCCTTCCTCTGTAGCATGGGGCATGGTTGACTGGAGGGAGGCTTCTCTGCTCCTTGAAGTTTTGAACCATGATTTGAGGACTTCAATAGCTCAGACATGGGTGAGGTTTTTCATAGGAGTGGTGGGTGACATTCTGTGGCCTGCGCTGTGCAGGAGGTCGGACTAGATGATCAGAGTGGTCCCTTCTGACCTTAGTATCTATGAATCTAAGAAGCACCTTCAAGTTATCTCCTATATAATCCAACATTTATGACTTCACAGACTGCTCTCAACAAAGGGATTGCACATCCCAATTTCAGGATTAATGACTCCACCAGAGAAGAGCTGATAGGCAACAGGACAGAAAACTCTTGTTTATCCAATAAATGGCTTTAATAATGCAGCAAAAGTGATGCTAGAATATTAAAAACAAAGGGAGTCCTCTCTTACTTAAGCAGCAGCCTATGTGTGACTGGTGTCCAGGCTACAAAATAAGGATTCATTCTGGCAAACTTTTACACACTTGGGTCATTTTTCATATGCGAGTAGCTGCACTGAGTTCAAAGAGAGAACTCATAATTGTAAACTCCTTCATTTGTGTTTGCTGACTCCTGGCCTGCACCTAGCACAGGGATCGGTAACTCTGGCCCACAGCCCACCAGGGTAAGCCCCCTGGCGGGCCAGACCAGTTTGTTTACCTGCCACATCTGCAGGTTTGGCCGATCGCAGCTCTCATTGGCCGCAGTTAACCGTTCCAGGTCAATGGGGGCTGCAGAAAGCAGTAGGCAGCATATCCCTCGGCCCGCGCCACTTCCCGCAGCCCGCATTGGCCTGGAGCAGCAAACTGCAGCTAGTGGAAGCTGCGATTGGCCGAACCTGCGGACGCAGCAGGTAAACAAACTGGTCCGGCACGCCAGAGGGATTACCCTGGCGGCCCGCATGCCAAAAGTCGCCAATCCCTGACCTAGCACTTGTAAGGAGGCATGGGATAGCAAAAGTTTATTGAGTACATTAGTAAGGCTTAAAACCAAGAATCTCTCTTAATATGACATTAAGGTTCCAAAAGTTGAACAAACTCAATGAATAACTATTACTACACATGATATTCTCCTGTAGTTTTCAACAGTATTAGTCGGGACTAACTCCACTCAAGTCAATAAGTTACACCACTGTAAAATCAGCTTACCTCTGAGTGCTTTTTTGCAATGAGCAAACTGACTACCTGTTTCCCAGTCTGATAAAGAGAAGTGCCAACCTCTTCCCAGAACCACCAACTGCTGGCTGATCCTGCTAACTCTTATCAACAGGAACTCTGGAAGAATGGTCACTCTGCTTATCTATAACTCCCCTTTTTGCTCTTTGTCCATCTTTATCAGTTTAGAGGGTATGAGCTGCATGTACCTAAATGTTAATGTACATCAAGAGCATAGCACATTTTTGGTATTCAAATGTAATATATAATAATTCAGCTTCTAGAGCAGGTGTTCATACCTGAGTGGATGGGGATGGAATGGAACATACTATATACAGAAGTGAGGCATTTTGAAGATGAAAGCTGATGCTAAATGTGTTAGGCCAGTGAGCACAGAGAAATACCACTAGTACAAGAGAACAGAACCCCTCTCTGATACGAAAAAGTCATGGGGAGGTCAAAAGTCCAAACATTAAAAGAAATGAGGATAATTTTAAGAAAATATGGGAAGATAAAATGATTCTTGTTCCTCTTTGGCAATACCCCCTCCTCATATTGTGAGTTAAGAATGTGATAGTGTGAAAACATCTTTATTGTCCTCTGTGATTTTCAAGATTCCTTCCCCACTCTGAACTCTAGGGTTCAGATGTGGGGACCTGCATGAAAACCTCCTAAGTTTACTTTTACCAGCTTAGATTAAAACTTCCCCAAGGTACAAACTATTTTACCTTTTGCCCTTGGACTTCCACTGCCACCACCGAACGTCTAACCTGGTTTATTTTTGAGAAAGCGTTGGTTGGAAACGTCTTTCCCGCAAAAATCCTTGCACCCCCCTTCCTGGGGAAGGTTTGATAAAAATCCTCACCAATTTGCATAGGTGACCACAGACCCAAACCCTTGGATCTTAACAATGAAAAAAGCATTCAGTTTCTTACCAGAAGAATATTAACAGAAGAAACAGTAAAAAGAATCACCTCTGTAAAATCAGGATGGTAAATACCTTACATGGTAATTAGATTCAAAACATAGAGAATCCCTCTAGGCAAAACCTTAAGTTACAAAAAGACACAAAGATAGGAATATCCATTCTATTCAGCACAGTATATTTTCTCAGCCATTTAAAGAAATCATAATCTAACGCATATCTAGCTAGATTACTTACTAAGTTCTAGTTCTGTTCTGTCCCCGGCAAAAGCATCACCCAGACAGAGAGAGAGAGCTTTGTTTCTCCCTCCCCCCAGCTTTTGAAAGTATCTTGTTTCCTCATTGGTCATTTTGGTCAGGTGCCAGCGAGGTTATCCTAGCTTCTTAACCATTTACAGGTGAAAGGATTTTTCCTCTGGCTAGGAAGGATTTTAAAGGTGTTTACCGTTCCCTTTATATTTATGACAGTGATGCTCTGGCCCACATCTCGTACCACATCTGGTAAGACCCAGGTAGCTAAAATATCACACTCCCCAAAAAAACATGGGTTGGCAAAACACACTATAGCTGATATTTTTATTGTAAACCTTGCAGATAACGGGACTGGATACAATAATACCACTCATCTTCATTCATTCCCATTGAAGGCAATAGCATTAGATTTGATTTCCTGGAGGGAAAAATAAAAATAAAAAAAGATTGTCCTCCTCCATCTATGATTAAGAGTTGAAAGGGTGCTTATTGTGTTTACAATCTCAAAACAAAATAGAAAATCAATGCCATTAAAACAATTTTTTACAAACACATTTTCTCCAGTTATGTCTCTAATCCTGCAAGCAATTTGCACACATGCTACAAGTTATTTATCTAATATTAAGTCGTGGCAGGATTCAGACAGCCTCAAGACATGAATAAGAATGATGGACACTGTTCAATAAGGCCGCCTCCTCCTCCTCCACCATTGCTATGGGGGATGATTTGGACAAGATTAAAGCAACAAAAATGAGATTTCGTAAAACACATGACTGAGAAAAACAGAGAATTTAGCTGTAAAACCTATACAAGGTATTAACTGTTTCTGTACAGATTTCAGTTCAGTTCACAGTTGCTTTAACATAGAGAATTCTAATATATAAGGGTTAGTGGTGGCTGAGGGACAGTAGAAAGCTGGAGCTATGTTGGATTAGAATTGGATATAGTATAAGACAGCAGAGCTTGCTGTCCCTACGGTATTTTTTTCTATGTGGCTATCATTTGAGATCTCCAAACATCTGGATTCTCTATCAGTTCTTGGTAGTAAGAGAGATCTGAATTATACAGAGTGTATAATTTCTTGTGAATCAGACTGTGGTACATTAGCAAGAGAATATCAAATTGGGTACCCATAACATACATACGCATGTACCAACAGGTAAATTGTCTCTTGTTCTCTCTTACAATAAACAAACACAAACCTTCAAGAAGAACTGGTCACAAATCTGTGCCAATTCAGTTTCTGTTTTAGATTATGTCATTGACCCAAAGACATACTATCAATTCGCTTTAGCAAATACAGCAATTTGGAACAATAAGCCCTATAGTTTGATTTTCAAAGATCTTGCTGACATCAGTGAATGCAGATTTGTACACTAAGTGTACAAGTCACATATAAAACATCTTACTTGTTCCTAGCACTCAACATGCAGGTAAGACACAGGAGCATGATGAACTGCAAAAACATAAAATATCTTGAGGGAACTGACTGGTTCCATGCCAAGAATCTGTAATTTAATAAAATAACTTCCACTTCCCTGTAATTAATGCTCAAAGGGGAATACAGTACTTGTAATCTAAACACATTTTTCAGATAACCAACATATCTCTCTGCCAAGCACGTTTTTCTCTTCAACTCGACATTTTCTTTTTCTTGAGAACATCAAGAGGAGAGCACAAAGCATTTGCAGGCATCTATCTAAATCACAACAGTAGTGAGAAAAGAAAAATCACTTTTGATTGAAGCAAATGGCCTAGTTTACAACAGTAACACTGACTTGTAAAGTTTGTGACACGCTTCAATTGAGATTCAAAATTGACATCAGTGGGAACCGCATGTACGCTATGAACACCCATAAATTCAAGAGACAATTCTTTCCTTTTTTTACTGCTGCAAATCTAAACAACCCTCTTCACTCCAAATCTATCAGCAAGATTGACTACAAAAAAAATTTATGATTTGGATAATAAACTCTTTGGGGGCAGAGACTGTCTTTTTGTTCAATGTTTGTACAGCTCCTAGCACAGTGTGATCCTGGTTCATGACTGTGCTCCTAGGCATGACAGCAAATCAAATACAAATATAATGTTATTAATGGAACAGTGAATTCATATGTACAGATTTTTTTTTAAATCAAACAAGAAATGTGATCTTGTGATTAAGACACTGGACCTGAAACCAAGAGATCTGGATTCTACAGTTTTGGCACAGATTTCCTGTGTAACCTCAAGTAAGTGACCAAGGTCTCACCGGGCCTATTAGGATGAAATCCTGGCCCCACTGAAGTCAATGGGAGCTTGAGTCATTGACTTCAATAGGGCCAATGGTCTTGCCCCCTTTCCCCCACTCAGCCACATTTAAGCCTGTGCAGGATCAGATCTTAACCTCTCTGTGCTCCAGTTTCCCAATCTATAAGAAAGATGTTAATCCTTCTGAACTGTGATGCTAAATTCAAAACATTTGCAAGACTCTCAGATACCATACTACAGAAAAATCTAGACATACGTAAGAGTAATAAATAAACAGCTCTCCAATATGGTAGAATTCAGCTACTTAGGACTAAAGTCTGTGAAACCTGTTGTGAATGACTAAATTTTGCAAATTAGAGAGTAATAAACTTACTAAAAAAGGACTATATCACAAAATGTACTTTATTCATTAATTTTGTCAGTAGTAGTTGCTTAACCTAGTAGACATGCTATAGTATAGTTTGTGAAATAAATCAAGTCTTAATAACATGAAACCTCACTACACCCCCTGCTATTAATTTCCACTAAAGTCTGTGGATAGACAAATTTTGTTTTTTTCCTCCTTCACCCACTTTTTTTTTGTTGGCAGATTATAAAGTATGTAGTTTAATGAAGTGCAGATTATCATGGTTCTACTGAACATGAGTGTGACACATTATTTACACATGATTAATTCATCTCTGAAGATCCTGGCTGAAAAGCAGCTTGGGAAAAATGGGAAAAAAAGAGAACTTTAGTTACTAATGCCAGTTGCTGGGGCAAAGAGGAGAAAAGATGGTACCATAGGGAGCAGCCATGAAGCCAGGGGCAGTTCCTACCAGTAGTCAGAGCGGGCAGAACTGGGCAACAGATCAGTACAATTACACAAGAGGAAGAAATCAGTTAGTAAGGAAGCAACACAAACGCTAAGGATTCACACAGCCAGGTCTGTACTTAGGACAACTGCCCCAGTTGTCAAGCTCCCCAGTTTTCCAAGGTGTTCAAAGTAATGGAATGCTAAATTGTATTATACTGTTCAGTCACTATGTGGCATCATGTGTAACATATTATACTTAAGCTCGCAACCAGCCATTTCTGGCAGTGCATTAAAGGATCTTATAGTGAACACATCTGGCGTATCTCCAGACATGCCAACTCTTGCAAATTTATCGCAAGAGATGCACTTTCTAAGTAAAATTAAACCTCACTCATGATCTTGTGAAAGAATGATCTATTTTCAGGATTTTTTTCAGCCCCAGGAGGTGGGGCTCTTACAGTCTTCCTGGGAAGTGGGAGATGGGACCCCACTGCAGTCCCCCCCAGGCCTGGAGAGGGTGAAGAACCCTCAGAGGACAGAGGTGAGGCTGGAAGGGATAAACTCTCGCCTGAGGACTGCAGGGGGGCTGAAGTGAGCTGAGGACTGCAGGGGGGCTGTATTGATGGTGGGTTCTGAGCAGATGGGGTGAGTGCTGGGAGGGTGAACTGAGGGTGGCAGGGGTCGATGGAGTTGTGATAATGGAGACTGGGGGACTGAGTTGAGGGGGCACTGGAGGACAGGATTAATGCAGCAGGGGCCAAAATCATCTTACCCAGAACATGCAGAAGAGTGAGCAACGCTAATTGCCACATGCCCACCCCCTGGGAATGGGCAGAGGGAATTCAAAAATCAAGAAACTGACCTAAAAAACACAATATAACCTTTTCTAAAATGTCATGATTTTGGGGAGTCCAACTCATGATTTTTGATCTCTTGAGGTTGAAATACTGTACGTCTCTGCAAAGGAAGCTCTATGGCCAGTCCATATTTGGTAAAGAACCCTGATATGCTTATAGCAGCCCTGCCACCTACTGTGTAGAAAGAGGGAGTCTGAAGCATGGGCCTGGTGCGAGACCTGAGGCCTGAACCAAAGTCAGCAAAAGTTATGCTATGAGGAAAACTCAGGCAACGACAAAAGGCTCTCTTTCTACAACACTTACTATGTATAAGGAGTACATGATATGGTGTCAGAAGCAAAGGCAGTAAACTAGTGCCAGAGGAGAACAAAAACAAACGGAAAACAGCAACAAAGGTTACAGACAGAAAAAAAGGTAACAAAGGTGGCACAATCTCATCAACAGGTCACTCTTCAATGCACTAGAGAATTTCAGTTTTGATAGACCTTCAGCATGGACAGACTGGAAGCAGTATTTTGAAAGATTTCATATTGCTTCAAAACTCCATAATGAAGATATTCAGGTATCATCTTTAATTTATATGATAGGAAAGCAGGCAGAGGATTTATATCTTTCAGTCCTTTGACTTTACTAAAGACAGTCAGAAATATGACTATGAAAGGGTTCTGGCTATGACTGATGCATACCTTTATACCTCAGAGAGATGTGGTTTATGAAAGAGCATATTTTCACATGAAAGTATCAGAGAAATGCTGATTATTGGGTTAACAGACAAAAGCTTCTCTTAGCAACTACAATTCAAAACAGATTTAAATCTACATATGGCTATGCAGACAGCAAAGAAATATGAACTAGTCAAAGAACAGAACAAAAGGCAGGAGCAACTAGAAAAACCTGAAACTAGCTTAGAAACTGAAAACAATGTTAAAAGTCATTACCATGAAAGACCTGAGGCTACGAGGGAGTCCCAGGTTAACTTCAAAACCTTTCGGACTAAATGTATAAGATCTGGAAAATGTCACAGCTCAAGAGATGTGTGTCCAGCTAAAGGTGAAATATGTAATAAATAAAATAAAATATGGACATTTTGCTTTTTGCAGTACTAAGCAATCAGGGTGCTGACTCTGATTACGGACTATCAAGAGTCATTGTCTCTGGGAGCTGCACATGTGATGACAGAGCCTACCTGGAAAATTAAACTAAATATTCATGGAATGACTAGTGACTTTAAAATTAATTCAGGAGCTGAAATCACCTAACACAGTCTTGACTATCCCTGGAGGCATTCTGAACTGCATGAGCCAGTTGGCCATAGAAACAACTAACAAAGACAAACACTATGCATTCAGAGTGCATGCAATCAAAGGATTAAAGACTAAAAACCTTCTCTGTTGCAGTGTGGTGCCATGATGATCCTAGTGGGAAAGGTGCAAGAACTCAATTTAGGATTTGACGATATTGGAATTTTGAAAGGAGATCCAGTACAAATCAACTGAAGTGACAATGATGACCAATACAGTGTGCAAACACCTCTACCAGAAGAGGTGGAAGAGACTAGTTGTAGATTTATGTGAATTCAGAGGACATCATTACCTGATCGTAGTGGACTATGTTTTCATATATATAAAAATGTACTTAAAAGACATAACATGTCGCAGTGGTATCAAGAAACTGACGTGTACTTTTGCTCATTTTGGTTTTCCTGAACAACTAGTGACAGACAATGGACCACAAATCACTATAGTGAAATATAAGTCTGTCATAAATATAAAGGGAAGGGTAATCACCTTTCTGTCCACAATGCTTTAAAATCCCTCCTGGCCAGAGGCAAAACCCTTCCACCTGTAAAGGATTAAGAAGCTAAAATAACCTCGCTGGCACCTGACCAAAATGACCAACAAGGAGACAAGATACTTTCAAAGCTTGGGGGGGGGGGCGGAACAAAGGGTCTGTCTATTTGTGTGATGCTTTTGCCACAAACAGATCAGGAATGCAGCTCAGAACTGCTGTAAAAAGTTAGTAAGTAATCTAGCTAGAAATGCGTTAGATTTTCTTTTGTTCAATGGCTGGTAAAATAGGCTGTGCTGAATGGAATGTATATTCCTGTTTTTGTGTCTTTTTGTAACTTAAGGTTTTGCCTAGAGGGATTCTCTCTGAGTTGAATCTGATTACCCTGTAAGGTATTTACCATCCTGATTTTACAGAGGTGATTCTTTTACCTTTTCTTTAATTAAAATTGATTGATTTTTCATTGTTCTTAAGATCCAAGGGTTTGGGTATGTGTTCACCTGTACAAATTGGTGAGGATTTTTATCAAGCCTTCCCCAGGAAAGGGGGTGTAGGGCTTGGGGGGATATTTTGGGGGGAAGACGTCTCCAAGTGGGCTCTTTCCCTGTTCTTTGTTTAACAAGCTTGGTGGTGCAGCATAGGGTTCAAGGACAAGGCAAAGTTTGTACCTTGGGGAAGTTTTTAACCTAAGCCGGTAAGAATAAGCTTAGGGGGTCTTTCATGCAGGTCCCCACATCTGTACCCTAGAGTGCAGAGTGGGGAAGGAACCTTGACAAAGTCACTCCAAACTAAATATGATTTTGATCATATTATTAGCCACCCGTATTACCCACCAGTGAATGGAGAGGCCATGAGAGTTATACAGACAGCCATGAAAATTCTACAACAGGAACATCCACTCCTGGCTCTTCTGAGTTACAGATTGACACCAATATCAGCTACTGGATATAGTCCAGCAAACTCCTGATAGGAGGA
The DNA here is from genome assembly GCF_009764565.3 of Dermochelys coriacea. Classification (NCBI taxonomy): domain Eukaryota; kingdom Metazoa; phylum Chordata; order Testudines; family Dermochelyidae; genus Dermochelys; species Dermochelys coriacea. The sequence continues at coordinate 334,244,225 of NC_050068.2, forward strand.
CAACTCAGAACTACTGTTCCAACTATGGAAAAGAACCTATCTCCAAAGAAGCCAGACTTGAAAAGTGTAACCTAATTGGATAAAAAGGCAAAGAGAGCTTACAAAACACAAAGAGAACTGCTGGGTGACCATGTTCATGTCAAACTGGTGAGAGAAAAAAAGACAGGCAACTCCAGCTGTTGCAAAGGAAAAGAATTCATCACCTCCATCATATGTGCTCAAGACCAACAGTCAAGATGTTCAACAGAAACCATCGACATGTACAGTTTATTCCTCAGAAAGAAAAATCAACAGAACAGATTCTACATATGGAAGATGCAAAACAAAAAGAAGACAACTCAAAGATTCCAAACCAACCACAACCAGTCATTGCAACTAACGGACAGCCAGATGGCCAAGTTATTACAAGTTCGGATCATGTAATTAGAAAACCAGTATCATTCAGAGACATTTAACAGACTGATCCATACTTAAAAGATAGCATGATCGTGTAAATTTTGTAAACAGTAGAAATGTAAAAAATTAAAGTGGGACAGGTAATGGATGCTAAATTGTATTATACTTTTCAGCCACTAGTGGCGCCATGTGTAACATATCTATCTTAGAAGCACTAAAGAGTCCTGTGGCACCTTATAGACTAACAGAGGTATTGGAGCATAAGCTTTCACCCACGAAAGCTTATGCTCCAATACGTCTGTTAGTCTATAAGGTGCCACAGGACTCTCTGCTGCTTTTACAGATCCAGACTATCATAGGTACCCCTCTGATACTTGATATCTATCTCAGGTTTCAGAGTGGTAGCCGTCTTAGTCTGTATCAGCAAAAAGAATGAGGAGTACTTGCGGCACCTTAAAGACTAACAAATTTATTTGGGCATAAGCTTTCGTGGGCTAGAACCCACTTCATCAGATGCAAGGAGTGAAAATACAAGAGCAGATATAAATACATGAAAGGATGGGGGGGGTGCTTTACCAAGGGTGAGGTCAGTCTAATGAGATAAATCAATTAACAGCAGGATACCAAGGGAGGAAAAATAACTTTTGAAGTGGTAAGAGACTGGCCCATTATAGACAGTTGACAAGAAGGTGTGAGTAACAGTAGGGAGAAATTAGTATTGGGGAAGTTAAGTTTAGGTTTTGTAATGACCTAACCACTGCCAGATGCTGTTCAGGCCTACTCTGATTTGCAAATTAATTCCAGTTCTGCAGCTTCATGTTGGAATATGTTTTTGAAGTTTTTGTTGTTGAAGAATTGCCACTTTTAGGTCTGTTACTGAGTGACCAGAGAGATTGAAGTGTTCTCCTACTGGTTTTTGAATGTTAAGATTCCTGATGTCAGATTTCTATCTTAAGCTCACAATAGCTATTCCTGGCAGTTCATTAAAGGATCTTATAATGAACACGTCTGGTGCATCTCTCTGAGAAGGAAGCTCTGTAGCTAGTAGGTATCTGGTACAGAAGCCTGACCTGCTACTAGCAGCCCTGCAGCCGAACATGTAAAAGGGATATATGACAGTCACAAGATGAAAAACGGATTAATGTCTCATAAATAGATATTGTATGACACCAATGTCCCACATGAAGCAATTCTTCTGCAGAAGACCTCCATCAGCTGTTTAGGTGTGGCAAGTTTTGCATATTCACAGATAAACTATTTTCACATGTATTTCAGAGATTATGCATGTTCAAATGTAGTTCTCACCATGTAAAATCTTTAGATTGTTCTGCTGATAATGACTGGAAGAAGTTCTATTTCAAGGCACATAAAACGAAAGGTCAGCACATCCAGAATAAGCAGAATACTTCACAGATATCACAGTACAAAGGGAAGGCAGAGAGGGAAGGATGGGGGAAAATTCTGAACACAACTCTCCTCCCTTAATAATATCAATAAAATACTGTGGGCTATATGCTGGAAGGATTCAGAGCTCTATCTGTATCCCTGAATTCTGAAAGCATAAGCAGTAAAAAAAAAAAAAAAGTCAGCATTTTTATACATGCAAACTAATTTTGTCATCATTTTTTCAGCTTTCAAAACCTACTTTGTTCCATGTTGTTTCCTTGATTTATGCAGAAACTTACATATAATAATATATGGATTCCCTTAATTGTAATTAAAAGGAGAGGTTATGATTCATAAGGGTATAATTCCAGTATTATTTCAGCAGCACACACTCCAGGATAATTTAGTACAAAAAGGAAAAAGAAACAAAGAGCACTATAACAGACAAAACTAAATGGAAAGAGATACAGAATATTTTTTATGAAGCTGAAAATGAGCATGCTAACTATAAATCAATCAGTTGCACAGGAAAGGATCAGCGAAGTCCAGTTCAGGGTCAGATTAATTAAAGATGTTTTACTGAACAGCACAAAAGTAAACTGAAATGAACTTTTCTTAAAGGATTAAAGCTACTAAAACAATGAAAACACTTAGAGCATAACAGCAAACTGCCAAAGGCACATGCTGTTCCAGAGCAAGGCAGAAAATAGAGAAACATGTCAAAGACACTTATTTTTTAATTCCTTGTAAACAAGCCAAACTGGAATGTAGGATGCTTCCAGTAACCACAATGCATGCTGTCCATAAATCTTCTCTTCCTTCAATAAGCTAAACTCATTAGTATGGCATTGGAGTGCATCAGATTAGTAAACTACAAAGCCATAGCATTGGTGTTAAAATATCAAAGTAGCTAATACACACTATGGCCCTGAGTCATTTTAAATCAGGAATAAATCCAGTGAGGTCAGTGCAGTTACTCCTATGGGTATTGATAGTGTGGACTGATAAAGAATCAGGCCCAAAGGGGAGCACTAAGTCTTGTGATGGTGTTGAGCTCAGTTCAGGGAATGAGAGAGAAAGCAATACACCTCTCTGTGGCTACTGGGGGTGAAAGTGGCCCCAGGCAGAGGTTAGAGCAGCCTCATGCACTGTCTTAACTTGTGTCCTGGCCACAAAGGCTCCTAGGGGCCATTCTGGCAGCTGGGGTGTAATAATGAGTTGACCAGACTCGGGGGGCGCAGAAGTTCCATCCAAATGGGGGAGTAGACAGATAAGAGAGGGAATGATGGGAGGTACTGAGACTTGGTGGGGGAGCAGGAAAAGGGGTGGGAAGTTGGCTCCAGACTATGAAGGAGGGGTTTCTACCTGCTCCTGGGCCCATTCCAGTCCCTCCAGGTCTCACTCCCTGCTCCCTGGCCTTGTTATGCTTAAACAGTGCACACAAGATTTTTTTTTAGGGGAAAAGGCAACATGCCACATTTATTGAGAATACAACAATTAGCATATGCGTCTTAGTCACACACACAGACACACACATTCCATGCACACAGTCCCGCCAGTCGACATTTATAGTTACCAGTCCAGAGCCTGGATCAATCTAGTGGCCAGCCAGATTGGTCACAAAGGGGAGCCGGGCTCTGTCGGTCACGATCCGATACTTCTGGAGTAGTGGCAAGACGAACCCAAAGTCCCATGGCAAACCACCCTGTTCTTATAGTCTTTTTTTGTTGTTGAAGTCTGTGGATTTTGCTGTGTCAGTTTGTGACCGGTTACACCTTAATTGGTGTTATTTTTTGATGGCCCAAAACATTCTGTCTGGTTTTAATTAATTATTTTGTGTTTTAAGCGTGCCAGCCTTCACCTCAGGGTCGTTAGTCTGCCCCTCCTCAACCATGGATACATATTGATGGTCCTTTGGTGTTTCTGAGTCTCTTCAGTCTTTTTATTTATTTATTTATTTTTTTAAAACTTTTCCTCCCTGGGCCATCTGGCTTCAAAAATGGCCTTCACACCTTATTTTTCCCTGATGCATACATTCCTCATTTACAAAAACTGTTCTTTGCAGAGACCTTCAAAAGGTAACAAATAGCAGTGTTTTATGTTGAACAAGAAAGGCATAATAAATTAGACCCTACTAAATTTTGTAACTGTTCTTTCCCACATTGGGGCCTGGGCCTCTGAAATTTCTGTAATTTAATTAACATAGACAGACAAAATCCTGTCTGTTACTTACAAGGCATAAAAAAAGGGTGGCTAATACTAGTATCCACTATTCTACTTGTTTATTTTAATACCTTAGTTTTCACTATAAAACATACACTGTATATAGCCAAAACATAACCAATTATAAAGCACAGTACCCACGGAACAACAGCTGGGCACTGTGGTGGCTGCTCCAGGCCCCAATCTGTGCTCCCTGACCATATACACATTTATGAAGGGAGCACAGAAGGGAGCACACCCACCCCACAATATTTCCACTGTGTGTATAGCTAGTCTCCTCCATCATCCCCAAGTGGTTTTGTTGCCCCTGGACCAGACCATACGCCTCTTTTACCTGGTCCATCCAGGGCAAGTGTCCCACACCAAGGGTGCCATTGAACCAGATAGGCCTGCATTCTGTGTGCCAAGAAGGCCCTCTACATTGAGAGTAATCCCCAGAGAAAGCTTACAGCTGCTTTGCAGCCTCTTGGCTCCAGGGTAGCTGCTACAGAGCGACCATCATACAGAGATGAATTCCCCTGTGTTCAACTATTTTTAGAACATGGAGGATTGAAATGGCAATTTTAATGGTTTTCAGAGTGGTTTTTGTTTGTTTTTAGAAACATAATTCCTACACATAAACATAATTCACTCCCTTATAGTTAACTGGACCCATAATAAAGATGAAAATCCAAACACAGGAATTTCCCATAACTTGACAGATCCTCATTTTTTTATCTTATTTATTTACCTTCTGGCCTAAAAACTGCTTGGAGCTGTGACACTATTGCTCTATGCTAATGATGGAGGTCAGTCCTGGGCCAGGCTGCAGCAGGCTTATCTCACCTGATGTTATTCTGTTTTATTCTACATAGATGCTTATACGGCTCTCATCACCGTAGTATCCGAGAACTTCCCAGTAGTGCATTAAGCATATCTGTATGTCTGACATGTTTTTTCTCTCATCCCTCTCTCTATGGGAAAAGCATGTGCAGAGAAGAGCTTTATTTTGGAATTCACACACAGACACTATGTTTATGTTAGAAAAGGAAAAGTCAGAGAAATGCATCTTGCACTTGGAGAAGGAAGTGATGAGATTTGTGATGGTCCTTAGTTCCTCTGGAAGTCTGTTCCCCAGTCTTGGGCTCCCCTCTAGAAAAGTGTCTCCTGCACAGATGGGCTTTACCCTTTCTGTAGAAAGTCCTATTGTGCCAGAAGAGCAAAGTTGTCAATCTAAGGGTCTTTAGAGAATTTCCAGATTCAAATGTAAAATAAGCTCTTTTTAAAAAACAAACAAAATCTCTACTCATTATAGGACTGGTGACCCATCATGTTCTATGAAACCCTTAGGAGTCAGATTTCACTGGGTTTCTAAGGATTTTCCAGCATGATGTTAGTAGTGTTTTTGACAAGAGCAACAAAGCATGCAGAGGTTCGGTATGTCCCAACTTCAAGATAAGGTACCCTGACTTGTATCAGCACTGATTCACGGAAATCATTTATACTTTACTGGCATTTTACATTTGGTTGTAAGTCAACTCTGGCATACATGGTGTGTGTGGCTTTTTCCATATGTTAAATCGATGTTAATACTAGTCAAAATATATTGTTTAAAGTAGTTCCTCTGCATTTTGGCTTCTAATTGATTGGAAACTATTTAAAAGGAAACTACTGCTCCATATACTGCATTTCTAACAATTTGCATCTTATTATTATTTACATTAGTAGTGCCTAGTGCCTGAGTCATAGAGATGACCCCCCTGTGCTAGGTACTGAACAAACACAGAACAAAAAGACTGTCCATGTCCCAAAGAGCTTATCAATCTATGTTTTTGTTTGCAAGCTATTGACCTTTGACTTGTAACTATTTTGAAGTCACCAGTAACTTATAACTAGTAGAGCTGGGAAGTGAAATATCTACTGTTTTACTAGGCACTCTAATTTAAAGTTACTAATGTCATTAGATGCCAAATATTGCTCTCCGTTACTCTGCTGCAAACCCAGAGTCTCAACACATGGTGGGTCAAGTTCTGTTTTTGGACATATGGTTGTAAATCTGGAGGAACTGCACTGACCTCAAATTGACAGTGGTGTAATAGAGAACAGAACTGGTTCTCTAGGAGATGAGACTGGGGGTTGGCAGCAGCATAACAGAATAGAATTTGGCTCTCTGTACTTAAATGTTCAGAAAAAATAATGAACTATATTATTAAAAAACAAAACAAAACACCCTACACTAATCCCCCTCACTCCCCTCTTTGTAACACAAAAATGTACTCAAAAATACTTCCCCCATGTTGGCTGCCACCATCAGTAAAAGGAAACACAAGTCAATCTAATTTTTCCCTGTTTTCTTCATCTTGGGAAAAATCCAAATAATTTCTGTCTGTAAGCACATGTTCCAGAATGCAGTTCTCTCCACAATCATGAAAACTCAGGAAGTATTTGGAAAATTATCTTAATTTTAAAATGTCACACTAAATCTTAGTGATTAAAGCTATTAACTTCTAGGAGTTAACATAGGTGCTGGAGGATTTTCAGCTGTTTGCAAAATTGAGGGCAAATGGGGGAGATAACAAATTCTCCCCACTGACAGCCAGATGGCTGATTACTGCCATACTCCATCAACTGGCATTAACATACTTCAAAAGAGACTAAGAAATCTCTCCTTGCTCAGCAGAGACATTTGGGAAAGGACTTTCCAAAGGTTACGAGAAGAGAATCTCATGATCTCAGAGATCTCCAATAAATGGTTCATACTTTGTTAATATTCTAGCATATCAGTTAACTTCAGTGTTCAATAAAGCCAACGCAGCTAGCCCAGGTTCTCTCTCATTTTTAACAGATGGATATGAGAATGACCTCTATCTTTCTGTTTTGTTTTTCTGTGGTCACTGCTTGGATATCCTTGAGAGGCACTGTCCACACATGCTGCAAGACTGACCTTGGAGGGAAAAAAAACCCACCAAGAGGGGACGTATTCTCTGAACTGCTTCGGAACTCCAAGTCTGGTTCCCGCAACTCTGGTGATTGGAGGGAACGCATGCTTAAGGAGAAACAGAAGGACCTAGATGGGCATAAGGAACTGCAGCATGTCTTGGTGCACTTCCTCAGACAACAAACTCAGATGCTACAAAGGCCTATACTCCAAAGGTCTACACCCCAGCAGCAGTTATACTGCATTGACAATTCCTTCTTACCTACCGCCCTCACACACACATTCTCCCCAAAGTGCCAACATATCCTACCACTATATCCTTTCCACTCCACCCCAATAAGAAGAACTGCTACGATTACATCTACACCCATCTGGTTGGCACCTTGCACTTTGCATTTAGTAGTTTTAAAATTGTTTTTAGAAGACTATTTGTTGTTTATTGCACAATAACTAACAACAGTTTTGTGAAAACCATTATTTGTTTACTTTGTGTTCCACCAGATGTGAAACCCGCAGATCAATAGTCCCTTACCAGAGTAATAAAAATTGTCGACAACTCATGGTAAAATTCACATGCAGGCCAAGCACTGTTTATTTGTGATCCAGCACACAATTACACAAAGCAGCACACACTTGGGCCTGCACAATGTCAAAGTGTGCTTTTAAGGCCTCCCTCAACCATAGAGCACATTGATGTATCCTGGTAACTGCCCTGGTCTCAGGCTGTTCAAAATCACCAGTCTTCCCACTGCCTCCTTGGCTTCGCAAGTATCATGTGAAACACAACATGCAACAATAACAACAGGAATATTTTTTGTCTCACCGAGTCCTCTGACAACTCCAATGTGTCTTTAATCTGCCAAATGCACACATCATGGCCATCCTGCATAAACTCAGAGAACAGGTAAACGCAGTGATGAGCTGCCAAAATCTTAACAATCGGTTCCCTCCTCACCCCACAAGGGAGTCGTGGCCCTCCCCTGCCCCCTGGGACTCCTGCCCCATCCACCCCCCTGCATTCCTGACCCCCCTCCCCGTCCCCTGACTGCCCCCAGAACTGGGCAGGAGGGCCACCGTAGAGGGCCACCGTAGAGGGTGCCAACCCACCCCACCCCGCTCCTAAGACCCAGAGGGACCTGCCAGGGGGTGAGGTGGGGAGTCCCGGTGGTGCTTACCTGGGGTATCCGGCAGGTCCCTCTGGCTCCTAGGGGCAGGGTAGCATAGCTGGGGGTGGGGGAGCAGGGGAAGCGGCCGCTCCCCCCCACTGATCATATCAAAACTAGCACCTTAGGCACCGATTCCATGGGTACTCCAGGGCTGGAGCCCCCACGGGGAAAATTTGGTTGGTGCAGACTCTGCAGAGCACCCACCAGCAGCTCCCCACCCTGCGCCCAACCCCAGCTCACCCCTGCTCCTCCTCCACCGCCACCTCCTCCCCTGAATGCATTGCCCCGCTCTGCTTCTCCATCCCCCGGCTTCCCGCGAATCAGCTGTTCATGCGGGAAGCCTGGGAGGGCAAAGAAGCAAGCAGCAGCTTCATGCTCAGGCACAAAGAGGCGGAGGTGGAGGGGAGCTGGGGCGGGGGAGGGGCGTGAGGAGGGCCGCCCGCGTCGCAGCAGGTAACCCGGCGGGGGGCACAGGGGAACCGCTCCCCGCCCCAGGTCACCTCCACCACCCTCGGCCTAAGTGTGAAGCCATCGCCTGCTTCTCAGCCCTCCCCGGCTTCCAGCACAAACAGCTGATTTGTGGGAAGCCGGGGGCGGAGAAGCAGAGAGGGGAGGTGCGTTCAGGGGAGGAGGCGGAGATGAAGCGGAGGTGAGGTGAGCTGGGGCCAGGTGTGGGGCGGGGAGCTGCCATGGGGGCTCTGCACCCACCAAATTTTCCCCGTGGGGGGCTCCAGCCCTGGAGCACCCACAGAGTCGGCACCTAAGGTGCCACCTTTGGCCGGTTGTTCAATTTAGAAGCACCTTTAGAACCGGTTGTCCCGCAAGGGCTTCCAAGATCTGTCTCTCTCAAGATCTGTGAGAGTGATGGGAGACAGGCCAGTCTTTGCTTACAGACAGCCCCCCAACCAGAAGCAAATACTCACCAGCAACCACACACCACACAAATGAACCACTAACCCAGGAACCTATCCTTGCAACAAAGCCCGTTGCCAACTCTGTCCACATATCTATTCAGGGGACACCATCATAGGGCCTAATCACATCAGCCACACTATCAGAGGCTCGTTCACCTGCACATCTACCAATGTGATATATGCCATCATGTGCCAGCAATGCCCCTCTGCCATGTACATTGGCCAAACTGGACAGTCTCTACGTAAAAGAATAAATGGACCCAAATCAGACGTCAAGAATTATAACTTTCAAAAACCAGTCGGAGAACACTTCAATCTCTCCAGTCACTCAATTACAGACCTGAGAGTGGCTATCCTTCAACAAAAAAACTTCAAAAACAGACTCCAACGAGAGACTGCTAAATTGGAATTAATTTGCAAACTGGATACAATTAACTTAGGCTTGAATAGAGAGTGGGAGTGGATGGGTCATTACACAAAGTAAAACTATTTCCCCATGTTATTTCTCCCCCTACCCCACCCCCCACTGCTCCTCAGACATTCTTGTTATCTGCTGGAAATGGCCCACCTTGATTATCACCACAAAAGATTTTCCTCCTTCCCCCCCCGCCCGGCCCCTTCCTGCTGGTAATAGCTCATCTTAAGTGATCACTCTCCTTACAGTGTGTATGATAAAACCCATTGTTTCATGTTCTCTGTGTGTGTATATAAATCTCCCCACTGTATTTTCCACTGAATGCATCCGATGAAGTGAGCTGTAGCTCACAAAAGCTTATGGTCAAATAAATTTGTTAGTCTCTAAGGTGCCACAAGTACTCCTTTTCTTTTTGAGAAGCAAGAGTCATGAAGAGGGGCTGGAATCAGGCTATGCATCTCTATTATCACCACACCACAGTTTAGGAAACCTATTGTCCTGAATCCCTCTATTATTTCCTGCACATTCTCCAAAGCCACAATCCTGTGCAGCAGGACACAATGGCCGTGCACACGTGGATGATGACAGCCCCCATCATAGACTTTCCAACACCAAATTGATGTCCACCAAACAATAGCAATCTGGGGCTGCAAGTTTCCACAGCTCAATTGTCATACGTTTTTTCACTGTCCAAACAGTTCTGATTTTGCTGTCTTTGAGCAGAATGGCTGGGGGTGGTTCTGGAGACAACTCAAGGACTCTGACCTTCCATGTCTGAAAGTTGTGCAACCACTACTTATTGTCCCAGATTGCCATCATGATCCAATCCCACCATTCCGTGCTTCTTTCATGGGCCCAGTGACTGTTTGCAGCCCCTGCTGACTTTCATTTACTGTCTGCATCACTAACTCCTCCCCAGTTTTCTCATTTTCGCTGCTACATGAGTGTCCGACATCATAATCATTGAAAATTTGACAAACACAAAAAAATCAGTCACCCTTTCTCTAAACCAGTCACAAACTCCATTGACCTGTTCAGCATCCATGCTTCTGTCAGCAAGAGGGAAGAGAGATTGAAAGCCAGAGTGAGGAAGGATTCTGGGCTGTAGTGGAAGAACAATGGGAATTTAGAGAAACAGCAAAAAAGAAAATTATGGGATGGAGCACAGAATTGTGTGGGAACTTGACCCTTAGCTCCCACAATTCCCTGAGCGGAGTGCTGGTATCCCACAATGTATGGGAAACTTTTTCCACTCGGTAGCACATCAAACGTTGGCACAAAGACCCGGGGATACCTACCCACACTGCAGCACGTCTTTTGCCGATAACAATCCCCCTCTGCGAGAATGTGCTGCACCAGCAAAAACTTGCAACATGGGCAGACGTATGTTGGCACAAATACCACCTGGAAAACTTTCTAGTGTAGACGTGGCCAAACAAGTGAATCTTTAGGAGGGAACAGAATGAAGGAAGGATAACCATCTGGTCAGAGGGCAGATGGAGGGTGCCCTATGAATAAGGGAAGGCAAAGAAAAAGATATGCAGGGAGGAGTGGGAAAATGAGCTGATCAGGCACAGTATCTCGTACACTTCATCTTACTGTACTGTACTGTATCAGCACGTCAAAAAATGGCTAGAACACAGGAACGAGGCCCTAACAATGATATTCACGGATAGTTAGGATTTAGTATAGTTTTCACATAGCTGTTTTGTTTGTTTGTTTGTTTGTTTTCTCTAATATTTTACTGCCTGCAATGGGTATGTGAATGGTCCAAATGGTACCTACAATATGGGTCTTCATAATTTATGGACCAACTCAGGATAGGCTTCTAGGGGCACAAAGCTCTAAAGATATAGAGCAGGTTGCACAGAGGAGCCAAGAGGCCAGTGAAGAAGCTTGGCAACATGTGACCTCCAGAAGAGGTAAGCGGAATGTCCAGGTTCCAGTAACACAGACACAGGTAACTAACCGCTTTCATGTTCTCTCCACAGGTACCATTGCGGAGAGTGGACCAGATGATATGTCTGGGGGGAGAAAGCAGAAGGAGTCTCCGCTGGATGGGAGGCATGAGATGCGATGTCCTGAGGTTGGGGGTTCCACGACCACCACTCCCAAGAGGAGAAGGCGGGTGGTGGTGGTCGGGGACTCTCTTCTCCGGGGGACTGAGTCATCTATCTGCCGCCCTGACCGGGAAAACCGAGAAGTCTGCTGCTTGCCAGGGGCTAAGATTCGTGATGTGACGGAGAGACTGCCGAGACTCATCAAGCCCTCGGATCGCTACCCCTTCCTGCTTCTCCACGTGGGCACCAATGATACTGCCAAGAATGACCTTGAGCGGATCACTGCGGACTACGTGGCTCTGGGAAGAAGGATAAAGGAGTTGGAGGCGCAAGTGGTGTTCTCGTCCATCCTCCCCGTGGAAGGAAAAGGCCTGGGTAGGGACCGTCGAATCGTGGAGGTCAACGAATTGCTACGCAGGTGGTGTCGGAGAGAAGGCTTTGGATTCTTTGACCATGGGATGGTGTTCCATGAAGGAGGAGTGCTGGGCAGAGATGGGCTCCATCTTACGAAGAGAGGGAAGAACATCTTTGCCAGCAGGCTGGCTAACCTAGTGAGGAGGGCTTTAAACTAGGTTCACCGGGGGAAGGAGACCAAAGCCCTGAGGTAAGTGGGAAAGCGGGATACCGGGAGGAAGCACAGGCAGGAATGTCTGTGAGGGGAGGGCTCCTGCCTCATACTGGGAATGAGGGGCGATCAACAGGTTATCTCAAGTGCTTATATACAAATGCACAAAGCCTTGGAAACAAGCAGGGAGAACTGGAGGTCCTGGTGATGTCAAGGAATTATGACGTGATTGGAATAACAGAGACTTGGTGGGATAACTCACATGACTGGAGTACAGTCATGGATGGTTATAAACTGTTCAGGAAGGACAGGCAGGGCAGAAAAGGTGGGGGAGTAGCACTGTATGTAAGGGAGCAGTATGACTGCTCAGAGCTCCGGTACGAAACTGTGGAAAAACCTGAGTGTCTCTGGATTAAGTTTAGAAGTGTGTGCAACAAGAGTGATGTCATGCTGGGAGTCTGCTATAGACCACCGGACCAGGGGGATGAGGTGGATGAGGCTTTCTTCCGGCAACTCACGGAAGCTACTAGATCGCATGCCCTGATTCTCATGGGTGACTTTAATTTTCCTGATATCTGCTGGGAGAGCAATACAGCAGTGCATAGACAATCCAGGAAGTTTTTGGAAAGCGTAGGGGACAATTTCCTGGTGCAAGTGCTAGGGGAGCCAACTAGGGGGAGCGCTTTTCTTGACCTGCTGCTCACAAACCGGGTAGAATTAGTGGGGGAAGCAAAAGTGGATGGGAATCTGGGAGGCAGTGACCATGAGTTGGTTGAGTTCAGGATCCTGACGCAGGGAAGAAAGATAAGCAGCAGGATACGGACCCTGGACTTCAGGAAAGCAGACTTTGACTCCCTCAGGGAACAGATGGCCAGGATCCCCTGGGGGACTAACATGAAAGGGAAGGGAGTCCAGGAGAGCTGGCTGTATTTCAAGGAATCCCTGTTGAGGTTACAGGGACAAACCATCCCGATGAGTCGAAAGAATAGTAAATATGGCAGGCGACCAGCTTGGCTTAATGGTGAAATCCTAGCGGATCTTAAACATAAAAAAGAAGCTTACAAGAAGTGGAAGGTTGGACATATGACCAGGGAAGAGTATAAAAATATTGCTCGGGCATGTAGGAAAGATATCAGGAGGGCCAAATCGCACCTGGAGTTGCAGCTAGCAAGAGATGTCAAGAGTAACAAGAAGGGTTTCTTCAGGTATGTTGGCAACAAGAAGAAAGCCAAGGAAAGTGTGGGCCCCTTACTGAATGAGGGAGGCAAGCTAGTGACAGAGGATGTGGAAAAAGCTAATGTACTCAATGCTTTTTTTGCCTCTGTTTTCACTAACAAGGTCAGCTCCCAGACTGCTGTGCTGGGCATCACAAAATGGGGAAGAGATGGCCAGCCCTCTGTAGAGATAGAGGTGGTTAGGGACTATTTAGAAAAGCTGGACGTGCACAAGTCCATGGGGCCGGACGAATTGCATCCGAGAGTGCTGAAGGAATTGGCGGCTGTGATTGCAGAGCCCTTGGCCATTATCTTTGAAAACTCGTGGCGAACGGGGGAAGTCCCGGATGACTGGAAAAAGGCTAATGTAGTGCCCATCTTTAAAAAAGGGAAGAAGGAGGATCCTGGGAACTACAGGCCAGTCAGCCTCACCTCAGTCCCTGGAAAAATCATGGAGCAGGTCCTCAAAGAATCAATCCTGAAGCACTTAGAGGAGAGGAAAGTGATCAGGAACAGTCAGCATGGATTCACCAAGGGAAGGTCATGCCTGACTAATCTAATCGCCTTTTATGATGAGATTACTGGTTCTGTGGATGAAGGGAAAGCAGTGGATGTATTGTTTCTTGACTTTAGCAAAGCTTTTGACACGGTCTCCCACAGCATTCTTGTCAGCAAGTTAAGGAAGTATGGGCCGGATGAATGCACTATAAGGTGGGTAGAAAGCTGGCTAGATTGTCGGGCTCAACGGGTAGTGATCAATGGCTCCATGTCTAGTTGGCAGCCGGTGTCAAGTGGAGTGCCCCAGGGGTCGGTCCTGGGGCCCGTTTTGTTCAATATCTTCATAAATGATCTGGAGGATGGTGTGGATTGCACTCTCAGCAAATTTGCGGATGATACTAAACTGGGAGGAGTGGTAGATACGCTGGAGGGGAGGGATAGGATACAGAAGGACCTAGACAAATTGGAGGATTGGGCCAAAAGAAATCTAATGAGGTTCAATAAGGATAAGTGCAGGGTCCTGCACTTAGGATGGAAGAATCCAATGCACCGCTACAGACTAGGGACCGAATGGCTCGGCAGCAGTTCTGCGGAAAAGGACCTAAGGGTGACAGTGGACGAGAAGCTGGATATGAGTCAGCAGTGTGCCCTTGTTGCCAAGAAGGCCAATGGCATTTTGGGATGTATAAGTAGGGGCATAGCGAGCAGATCGAGGGACGTGATCGTTCCCCTCTATTCGACACTGGTGAGGCCTCATCTGGAGTACTGTGTCCAGTTTTGGGCCCCACACTACAAGAAGGATGTGGATAAATTGGAAAGAGTACAGCGAAGGGCAACAAAAATGATTAGGGGTCTAGAGCACATGACTTATGAGGAGAGGCTGAGGGTGCTGGGATTGTTTAGTCTGCAGAAGAGAAGAATGAGGGGGGATTTGATAGCTGCTTTCAACTACCTGAAAGGGGGTTTCAAAGAGGATGGCTCTAGACTGTTCTCAATGGTAGCAGATGACAGAACGAGGAGTAATGGTCTCAAGTTGCAATGGGGGAGGTTTAGATTGGATATTAGGAAAAACTTTTTCACTAAGAGGGTGGTGAAACACTGGAATGCGTTACCTAGGGAGGTGGTAGAATCTCCTTCCTTAGAGGTTTTTAAGGTCAGGCTTGACAAAGCCCTGGCTAGGATGATTTAACTGGGACTTGGTCCTGCTTTGAGCAGGGGGTTGGACTAGATGACCTTCTGGGGTCCCTTCCAACCCTGATATTCTATGATTCTATGATTCTATGTGCTATGTGAATATATAACTGGTGCTGAAGAAGTCTGTGTAAGCACAACAACAGGGTCTCTACTAACATAAACTGGCACAGCTCCATTAACACCAGCAGAAAAATTGGCTCACAATCTCCATAGAACAATAAACACGTCCTTATGCGGTAGTATGAGGATTGAACTTGATGTAATTGTTAATTGAAGTTTTATTTCCATTGCTCTAAGGGGAAATATATTTTCAGCCCTGAAGTCAAAATAATAAACCCTTTTTAACATTAAATGGAAAATTACACAACTAAAGTCAAGCCATGAAACCAATTTTGGACACCCCCTCTCCCCCCCAATATTAGATTTTAAAAAAATAAATAACAGTTGCAAACTCCACCAACAAGCACTTCATTTAATATAACACATCATATACTGAAAATATCATTATCTTTTAAAACAAATACTATTGCCTTTCTTTGGACTCCCTTAAAGAGGTCCATGCTAGGAAGTCTTTAGAAATTTTTTCCTGCTAATTGTAATATTTGTAAGACCTGATAAATACACAAGTTAAATTCATTAAAAACCACCAAAAATTGACAGAGAATGCCATCAGATTACAGTAAACGTATCTTGTAATGTGTTGTGACTTTCTTTCTCCTCCCTTGTCTTTGTTTTGTCCCAATCTTGCAAATATGCATGTGTACCTTAACCCAGTGGTTCTCAAACTTATCTGATTGTGCCCCCATTTTGTGTCTGTAGTAGTTTACATCTTCTTGGCAAACAAGTACATACACCAAAAAAAAAATAATCAACATGCAACTCTCACTAAATATTAAAAACAGCAAGGCATTGTTTCAAACAGAGCCAATGATCCATTGTGACCAGAGCAAAAGCAACACTGTGATTGGGTTGATGATTACATTTAAATGGCACACTGCGTGTTAGCAAACAGATTAACATACAGATGGCAATGACTTTGTAGAATGCTATGCAAACTTAACAGAAATCCTCGAAATCCACAACACCATCTAGAATCAAATCCACACCATCTGAGGACCTGATATGTCTGGAGGAATCAGCTTTGCTAGTTATTCATTGCTGAAGGTAAAACGTGTGCAGTAAGTTATTTTTCTGCTAAAGCTTCTCACATGCCGAGAATACATTTCGCATCCCTCCGTGGAAGGCGCCCCCCCAGTTTGAGAACCTCTGCCTTTACCCATGTTAAGTAGTCCTATTGACTTCAATGACACTAGTTATGTGAGTAAAGTTAATACACTGTATATACACATTTGCAGGATCAGATCTTATACTTTAAATTTTTTTGGTGAGGCAGATGTCTCATCATGGTTTATGTCTGTGAAGTGCTTAAAACACACTCTGGGGTGTTTTGGGCCCTTTGGCACCTTTTTAAAATGAGTGTGCATTTTTTCTTTGGCCTGCATAACATTTTGTTTTTCTATTTTAGTTCCACGGAGTCATTTCCTGTCTGTCTCCCTCCCTGCGCAGCTATTTCTGTTAAACATAGGATACTGAAGCCTGGTTCTCTTCCTCTTTACACCTTTTATACAGGTTTAACTCCTCTAACTTCAGTGGAGATACTCTTCATTCACACCAGCATTAGTGAGAGCAGAATCAGGCCTCAGATTGAGATGAAAACCTTTGAGGTGAAATAAAAACAATTTGTTAGTATATCTCTCCTGCTTTACACACAGAGCTGTAAATACTTCCCTATTTTCACTCTATACTAAAGAGGAAAACAATATACAAAAACTCACCCTGACAAACTTGTATAACTATATCCAGTACTACACAGGAAAGCACACTGGAAAGATGAGAAATAGAGCAGTTCGTTTCTCAGCTATCAGTCAGCAAATTGTCTCAGGCGATCAGTTAAATGTATTTTATAACCATTCTGCCATCTAAAACAAAATCAGAAAGAGCCTTCCAAAATGATCCTGGGGCTTTTCCAGGCCCAATTTTGCTCTCCTTCATCACATGAGGAGTCCCACTGAAGTCAATGCTAGTCTGTAGGTAAGATGAGCAGGATTTGATTCTCCAAAGTAGGTGTTAATTTTGTGTTTGTACCAAACTTGGTCGCAAAAGTAACAATAAATAAAAAAAACAAAATAAAAGGCACATTGCTGGATAAAGCCCTAAATATTTAAGAAAAGTGGGACAATATATCCTTTCTTCCTCCCTCTAAAAAAAGAAATCACTAATCACAACTAGGCAAATTAATCTAATTTTGATTGATTTTTAAAACAGCCAAACTTGTTGAGTTTGGAAGTGCATCTTGAATGCTAATATTATTGCTTTATATTGAACTTAGGAAAAATGGGGGAGGGGGAATAGAGCACAGGGAAAAAAGAGGAAGAAATGGAACAGCTCAAAAAAAACTAGAAAAAAAGGAGCAGAGAAGGAAAGTGAGGAAAAAATGCAATGATAATACAGTACTGTACATCTACTGTACACAGGCCACCAATATGCACAACCTATGCCCTCTTGCAGAAGGAGTCCACATGAGCAGAACTTTAGGTCTTAGTCTTGTTCCACTGAAGTATCTGAGTCTCTACCAGGAATCTGAATCCCTTTGCAGGATGAGGACTGTAGGGTAGTAGTTGGGTTAGAGATTGTTAAATTACTATTCCATAACACATATTTCCTTTAGCACGAATGTTTATTTTGTCTCAATTGACTAACCATTGGTGGAAAGGAATTGCAAGAAAAAATTCCAAAACTCAAACTGGATGTTTAACAGCATGAACAGTTTGAGAGTTTTCCAAAACTTATGAGCTTCAACCCAATGCCCCATACTAAGTAAATGTTAACGTAATGCATGCACTAAGAGTAAAAAGAGCTCTCCATGTATCCATGTATTCTCTATACAACTATAACTCATCAGGTGACCTGGATCAAATTTTTATTTTCACATGCATTAAAACCTGATTTATATGAATAATATCAAGACAAACTGAAACGACAGGACATCGGGTATATTACACTATATTGCTCTCAAGTCCTTTTAAGCTACTGTGGATAAGGTGCATCCGATGAAGTGAGCTGTAGCTCACGAAAGCTTATGCTCTAATAAATTTGTTAGTCTCTAAGGTGCCACAAGTACTCCTTTTCTTTTTGCGAATACAGACTAACACGGCTGCTACTCTGAAACCAATCACAGGCCGTTCATTATTACTGGCACAAAGCAGCAGCTCTTATCCCGTGCTGCATTAAACAGCAGCAGCTTCCCCATTCTGACATTAGGCTGTTATTGCTTCAATACTGATTTCTTTTTTAGTAAGTGTTCTTTCTGATTATAGCCATTTCATACGCTACAGGCAGGTGTCTGTTGCAATGAGCTTTTCAGAATGGCCAAGAGCCAAAGTGAAACACAGCTATGTCATAGCTTCTTAGCAGTTTCTTAGCAGTTTCAGTTCTTACTAAAATTGTATGTGAGCTTGTATCTTGTGTACAAGCATGTTTTCCATAACTCAAAGCACTGGATGAGTACCTAACTCATGAACCATTAGATAACATGGTGGGGGGAAGCTATTCTCCCCTTCTGTAAAAGTGATAAGGCAGTCCAATAAGATAAACAAGAGTTATACACACCAAGTAGGAGGGGGGGATTAGCTCCATTGTTTTATTTTTGCTTGTTTTTGTCAGTGGTTAGAGGTCCATACTAGGAAGTCTTTAGAAATTTTTTCCTGCTAATTGTAATATTAGTGCCGGGGCTCAAACATTTTTTTTTTACTTTCATAACTCATGCAGGAAGTCCTGGGGCTATGAACTACCAAGCACAGAGGTGCTGGGGCTCAGCCCTGGCAAGCTCTGGAACAAATTAAGCGCTGTTTTTTTCATTAAAATGGGTCTGAATGGGTCAATGACTGAAAGGATTAAGTGACCTGGTTTCCCTTTTCTCACTAAGACCAAGGGAGGAAAAAAACCCAAATTATTGGGCAGGACAGATGTTTACAGAAGGACACAAACCACTAGGAATATATTGATTACTATGAATACAAAAGACTGTAGAGTGCAAACTGAGGTTGTTTGTGCAAACATCTACTCCGAGGCACAGTGCTTATTACAGTGATTCAGTGTATTACAGTGATTCACTCCTGGTGCAAGCACTATGTAAGTGGAGAAAGAAAACACCCTAACGACTAGGACTCTACCAAATTCTTGGCTATTTAAAACGCGTCACGAACTATGACATCGGCTCTCCTCCCGTGAAATCTGTTCTTTTGTGTGCTTTTACCTATACTATACAGATTTCATGGTGGGAGACCAGCATTTCTCAAATTGGGGATCCTGACACAAAAGGGAGTTGCACGGGGGGTGACAAGGTTATTTTACTTGGATGCGGGTATTGCCAGCCTTACTTCTGTGCTGCCTTCAGAATCGGGCGGCCAAGAGTGGTGGCTGTTGGCCAGCCACCCAGCTCTGAAGACAGTGCCCCATCAGCTGCAGTAGAGAAGTAAGGGTGGCAATACTACACCATGTCATCCTTACTTCTGTGCTGCTGATGGTGGCGGCTCTGCCTTCAGAGCTGGGATCCCAGTCAGCAGCCGCTGTTCTCCAGCTGCCCAGCTCTGAAAGCAGCACCATCACCAGCAGCAGTGCAGAAGTAATAATAGCAGTACCACAACCCCCTCTACAATAATCTTGAGACACACGCCCCCACCCCTGCACAACTCCTTTTTGTGTCAGGACCCCTACAATTACAACACCATGAAATATCAGATTTAAAGAGCTGAAAGCATGAAATTCATTACTTTTAAAATCCAATGATCGTGAAATTGACCAAAATGGACCATGAATTTGGTAGGGCCCTACTAATGACCAACACAATACAGTAATCCTAGAGAGGCCTTGGCTTCATAATGGATCAGGAAAAATGTGAAAAATAAAGATGATGATGACAAAAAATGAACCTACAAGACTTGCATGTAACAACATGAAATAAATGTTGATACAACTGAGCCAAATAGTAATACAATTAGCCACAATACAGTCTGATACAGTTAGACACTGGATACAATTAACTTAGGCTTGAATAGAGACTGGGAATGGATGAGTCATTACACAAAGTAAAACTATTTCCCCATGGTATTTCTCCCCCCCACCCCACCCCCCACTGTTCCTCTGATATTCTTGTTAACTGCTGGAATTAGCCTACCTGCTTGTCACCATGGAAGGTTTTCCTCCTTTCCCCCCCCTGCTGTTGGTGATGGCTTATCTTAAGTGATCACTCTCCTTACAATGTGTATGATAAACCCATTGTTTCATGTTCTCTGTGTGTGTGTATATAAATCTCTCCTCTGTTTTTTCCACCAAATGCATCCGATGAAGTGAGCTGTAGCTCACGAAAGCTTATGCTCTAATAAATTTGTTAGTCTCTAAGGTGCCACAAGTACTCCTTTTCTTTTTGCGAATACAGACTAACACGGCTGCTACTCTGAAACCAGTTAGACACTTTGTTTCACAGTAAAAGCTAGTATAGATTCTGGGGAGTTTTTCATGAACCCTCCACATTTAAGACACTAAGTATAGGTAACACATCTAAGCAAGAAGTCCTGTTAGCAAGATAATGCCAGTTGCTCAGAGAATCCTGCAGTCCCTGCTGTTTTCTAAAGACACTCACTATCTGCACATACACCACCATTGGATTTTGATCCTTATAATAAATGTTCAAAGGCAAACTCCTCAGATTAAGTACTGTTGAAACAACTCAGCTACAAAAAGATTTAGCAACCTGATTCTTATTAGCATTAGGCCCAGAAGACATTTCAGACGCTTAATGTAGAATAGCAAAAGTAGTATGTCACTTTGGAAGAGGAAAATAATCAATACTACTGCAATTTCCTTTTAAAATAGAATTTTCTGTGAAAAGTCAGTACAGCCTCATGGTACAGTATAACACCCCTACCTATATAGTTGAATATCTGCCAGATTTTCCATTATAAATACATCTTATCAAAGATTCACACATTCATTTCAGGGATTAAAATTTGCAGAAGGAAAGTGTTTCAATGGGACAAAAAACACACCTACAGATTTTCCCATGTGGATCTCTTCACAAGATGGAGGTCACTGTTTGGTGTGGCATGTGTATAGAAATGCAGAGTATTGCATCTAATTTATCCTTACATTTTTTTTCACTTTCCCAATCCCCATAATAAAATATCTTAAAATATGCTTGGCTGTTTCTCAACTATGAAAGGATAATAAAATACTATTTTTAGATGTTGTTTTACCCTCAGAAAACTCAAAACACCTCAGTTAAAACAGTCACAGCCTACTTTTCCTCTTATATCGAGTCATTATTTGGCAGGTAAAACAAAATGACCATACACTTGATCCTAAGAGGTGCCTAGTCCTATAACTCTCACTACATACAACTAGAGATGATGTGTTCACCATCTCTTGGGATCAGACCCAATGATATTTAACTTCAAGAATAAATTATTGTACATCACTTGCGTGCTTTATGATATTTTTTCCATGGAGTCTCAGCACAATAACTTCAAATATGATTATTCCTCACTCACCAGATGTATCATTCCAGGTTTGTTGTGACCACTGGGATCTGCAGAACCAATGACGCACACAATTTTAAAGTGTAAGTAGAATACATTATTAAATAAATTTGATATTGTTAGAAAAGGCCTTTACAGTGGGAGCAGTAGAAGCACTACCTTGTCTCTTCCCCGCACATTTTGAGGCTCTCCATACTCTACAGGTAGCGTTGCCAGATGTCCGATTTTCAACACAACACCTGATCAAAAAGGGACCCTGGCAGCTCCAGTCATCACCGCTGACCGAGCCATGAAAACTCAAGTTGGCATGGGATTGGCAGGCTCCCTGCCCTGCTCTGTGTGGCTCCCAGAAGCGGGCGATATCTCCCTCCAGCTCCTAGGTGCAGGGGCAGCCAGGGGGTCTCAGAGCGCTGCCCCCACCCTGAGAACCAGCTCCACAGTTCCCGTTGGCCGGGAACCACGGTGCCTACAGGTTGAGGCAGCACGCAGAGACGCCTGGCTATGCCTCTGCCTAGGAGCTGAGAAACATGTTGCCTCTTCCCGGCAACTTCCCCTGAAGTCAGCGTCACCCAGAGCCCACACCCCCAGCCCTGAGCCCCCTCCCGCACCCAAACTTCCTCCTGGAGCCAACACATCATACCTCCTCTCACACCCCACCCCTCTGCCCCATCCCTGAGCCCCTTTCCCAACCCAAACTTCCTCGTGAACCCCCTACTCCATCTCGGAACCCCCTCCCACACTCTGAAGTCCTTGGCCCTATCCCGGAGACGCCTCCTACACCCCAAATCCCTCATCCCTGATCCCACCGCAGAGCTTGCACCCCAGCCGGAGTCCTCACCCACACTGACAAGCCAAACCTCTCAGCCCCAGCCCAGAGCCCTCTCACAAACCCAGAACTGCTCATTTCTGTCCCCACTCCAGAGCCTGTGCCCCCAGCCCAGAGCCCGTACCCCCTCCCATGCCCCAACAGCCTGCTTCAGCCTAGAGCCCTCTCCCACACACCAAACCCCTCAACCCCAACCCACAGCCCAGATCCCCCTCCTGCACCCCAAACCCTTCATCCCCAACCCCACCCCAGAGTCTGCACCCCTGCTGGAGCCCTCACCCCATTCCGCATCCCAATCCCCTGCCCCAGCCCAGTAAAAATGAGTGGGTGAGGGTGGGGAAAAGTGAGCAACAAAGGGAGGAGGAATTGAGTGAGCAGGGGGTGGGGCCTCAAAGAAGGGGAGGGGCAAGTGCTAGGAAAAGGGTGTTCGTTTTGTGCGATTAGAAAGTTGGCAACCCTATCTACAGGGCACATGGAAGAACTTTAACTCTGCCCTCTATTGAGTGACACTGAGGAATATATACATGCTAATGCTTGTGGTCCAAAGTCAGATCAAAACCGATTTTTAAGACACACATAAAATCAGTTGAATCTACGATCACAAGTACTACCATGCATGGCATCACAACAGGGAAGAGTTACATTGTTTGGGTGCCTTAATGGAGCATTTCTGAACCTTAATATGTTTGGTTTTCTTTTAAGTTTAATGTTATCTCTGAATTTCCTGGCTTCGGGGGATATTACAATGTACCTGTAATGTATCGTATTTAAATTACTTATATGTACTCTCACCCTTAATTCCATTTTAACTTAGTTTTTTGTGTCTGGAAATTTAGAGAGCTCTAACTTTACATAGCACTTTACAAGCAGAAAAACAAACAGCTAAAAACTAAGTCCCTGCCCTGGAGAGCTTACAGTATAAAGCTAAAAGAAAAGAAGTACTTGTGGCACCTTAGAGACTAATGCTTTAGCTATTAGCTGTAAAAGTTATATTGTTTTTCTTTATGCCCTCTCCCTGAAGCATTTTTATTATTTTATATTTATGCTTTGAAATCAACCTGAAGACTTTGTGAGGAAAAAAAAGCAAGAACTATTTCACTTTATGCAGTGTTCTGGTCCCTATAGTCCTTCCTAGCTGGGTTTATTTTGGGTAGCTCAACAAAGCCTCCTACAGAGAAATCAAAGACTTGCAGATAGAACAAAAGTCTCTATGTTGGGCTTTAGCTCTAGAAGTAGCTCGAGAAGTCAATGTATTTAATTTTTTATTCTTACAGCTCATCAAATAAAGTAAATGACCTAAATCCCTCTGCCAGGCATTCATTTTCTTTTATCAATATTGAAAAAATAGGAAGTTGCTACTTTTTTTTTGTCTTTTTAAGACTCTACTGCTTCACATGATCCATTATAGAGAAATCATTCAATGTTAAATTAACTCAGGTTGTGCTTATCTTGATAAATTTCATTCCACTAGCTGATGGAACAGCAATACAGGAGAAGCCAATATTTTCTTTTATGTGTACTGAATAGCAGACTCATAATTGCCACTGGAAGGACACTATTATGAGGAAACAGAAGGAATTTTAATTCAATCATTTTATCATTTGGGTTTTACTAATACTGAAATATATTATCCTTTACTGCAGACAAATGTTAGTTATCGACACTAATCAATAACAGCTGTGATTTTAAAAAGTCCATCAAAACAGTAGTAATTCAAGATATAAGAAAGAAAACCCATTAGAGCATTTGATATTTCAAGAAAATCCTTTACAAATGGCTAAGCTGAAATTAGTTGCATAATAAACATCTATTTATCTCATAGGCCTTTTTAATATTTCCATATCATTAGGCATAATTCTGCACTCCATTGACCAAACATTATATTAATTTTATTCATAAAGTAAAGTTCTATAACTTTGCCACCTGTACTTATATGCTAATATTTTCCAAAGCGGCCATTGATTTTGGGTGTCTCCATTTTGAGTGCTAAAGGATTTTAAGAATTGTCACAGCAGATCAGATCAATGATCATTCTGCCCTGGTATCCTGTCTATGGCAGTGAACAGTGTCAAATACTTTAGAGCCGTGGTCTCCAAACTTTTTGGCTCACGCACCCCCAGGGTGAAGACCGGAAGACCTGCCACAGACGCGCCACCAACGGAAGAAGACCGGAAGACCTGCCGCAGGCACGCCGACAACAGAAGAAGACTGGAAGACCTGCCGCAGGCGTGCTGCTGGCAGAAGAAGAACAGAAGACTTACCACAGGCGGGCCCCCGGAGCGGAACACCAGCCGTGGACGTGCAGAGCTGCCACTGAAGAAAAAAAAACAGCGGAGTGCCGTCTGGCAGCGCTCCTGGTGCCGTGCACCCCCTGGGATCATCTCGCGCACCCCCTGGGGTACGCGCACCCCAGTTTGGAGACCACTGTTTTAGAGGAAGGTGCAAGAAAAGTAGGAGTGGAGATTATGGAACAACCACCCATATGAGAAGTTTCTTCCTAATGCTATCTGTACTGTAGTACTTATACTGAACCATGTAGGTTTATAACCCTTTTTGTGTGTATATGTAAAAGCAAATTGTAGATGTTTTCATTATCAATAACAAGAAATAAATGTTCAATCACACTAAGATTCTGCCCTCAGTGATATATTGTTGCAATGAGATTCACAGGCTAATATGTTCGGTAAAACATATTTCCTAGTACCAATTTTAATTTTTGTCTTTCAATTTCATTTAATTTTCCCCTATTCTTGTATGATGGGAAAGGATTAATATAGGTGCATTCAATTTTCTCTCCTCTCTATGTTAAGCCATCCCAACTTTTCAATCTCTCTTCTAATGGAAGTCTTTTTATGCCTCTAATTATTTTCATCACCATCTCTGAAGAGCCTTCTATTTTCTTAATAACTCTGTTGAGATAGGGCAACTGGAACCCACCACAGCCCTCCAGGTGATGGCATGTCGTTGATTTATATAATGGCATTACAATAGTCATAGTATTCTTTTCAGTTCCATTCCTTATACATCCCTCCTTTTGTTTGCACAGTGAGCAGATGTTTTCATTGAGCTTTCCACAATGACAGCTAGGTCTTTTGCTTGAGTTACAGTTCATTTAGAATCCAGCAATATATATGAGTATTTCTTATTACTCCCACCAATGTGCATTACCCTCTCATTTGTCAACATCAAATTTTATCTGCTATGTGTTTTTCACCTATCTCAGTCACTTAGCCCATGAAAATATCCAAATCAATTTCAATTGATGCTGAGAATAGGAGTTGGTGAGACACTATCCAACTACTTTACAAAAATCCAATTAGCTGGTGTCTACTGTGCTTCTTTCATCTACTCTTTTAGATAGTCTATCCAAACTTTCTTTCCATTAATGGATTCCACAGAAAAACTATATGAAATCCCAAAACTCATATGCAGTTTATTTAAGAAATAATGTGGACAAGAGTAAATCAAAGGATCCAAGAAATTAGAGATGGAAAGAACCCAGCAGGTTACCTAATATATACCTCATCTCTCTTCTTATATTGCTATCTTGGTGCATGGTAAGCTACACATATAAATAAATCTCTTTCCACTGAGATGAGACTATCCCACTAAATTGCAAATCTGGCTTAATGAAATTTTACAGTTTGTGAACATCTACTCAGAACTGATGACTCAGGCAAAAGAGTAGGATTTGGTCCTGTCCCAAACTGTCTGAACATGTAATATTGATGAGCTCTTGGATGAATGCAAATCAGCTTCAATAAGCTGGTTAAATGCAGAAACACCACGTACATGTAGTTTCATCCTGCATCTGTTTTATAAAAGTCAGCATTCATTACGCAGCAAATTATACACAATTGGTCTATGCCATTGCACAGCCCCAGATTACTGAGAAAAATGAGCATCTTCAAAAGGAAATTCTTCATCCTTCATCTTATATAAAAAAACCTCTGTGGACAAAAGTGAGTTATGAGTTTATTTCGCATATTATAGAGTGCTCAAATGAGTCATTTATCCTGGAAGCACCTGGGAGCTATTGTATGACTCTTGTATAAGTAAGAGAAATGCTCCATAATTCTTTCCAGGGCATGTAATATTCCACAACTTGGCGACAAGGATCTGCAGCTAAAACATTTTCTTGATCTATAAATCTAAGCAGCAGGCAAAGATTCCTGTACAGCAGTGGAAAAGTAGCACAGTAGAGGCTTTTGTAAGGGAAGAGTTGTCACATATAACACATCTCAAAAATGCAATGGCAATCCCCACAATGCAATTTACAATCCTGCCATTTGAATATATGCAGCTACTCTCTCTACTGTATCTTGGAGGGGTCCTATAGTTGAAGAGCACAGGAAATTGAGAGTGTGGATTAAAGGGTTCTATTCCTAGCTCTGCAACTGATTCATTGTCTGACATATTTGCAACTGAAGTTGAAAAAGTCATGTAATCTAGCTTTGCCTCAATTTATCCATCTGTAAACTGAGTAAAGTCAGCAAGATTATAAGTGTACTATTGTGGGGATTTTCCATACACAATTCATATATGAGGAACACCACACCAAAAGAGAACAAAAGCCAAGTCACCACGAGGGAGCACAGTATTTCTGCTTGCTACCCGTCTGCACCACTCTGCTTCATCAAACAGCACCTCTCTTCTGCACACTACTAGAAACCCAATGGCACTCTACATAGAATTCAATCAGAATGGTTACAGAGCTACATATAATACATGCCATCAAAAGATTTGCAGCCCAGTATAAAATAAACAAAAGGGGACAGGTGGGTAAGAGTTTGTTTTGAACTTCCAATACCATTAACCAAAAAATTAAACACCAAAATTATGTTACTACACTGTTTATGGTCAATGGGTCACATTCTTTCTAGTGTAAATCCACTCATGTCAATTGAGTTACACTACAGCTGAGTCTGAGCCAGTGCCAAATGCTGAATGCATGATTAACTCTCAGTTGAATCCCACTCCATACTTCCATTCATTCCTGCTGTGACATTTACTGCCCTTCTGAGAGACCCAGGCATTTACCCAGGTACGATGTGTTGAGTTTTACCTTTGAATTGTCTGACTTTTTCAGTTTAAGTCAGACGTTTATATCATTCTAGTGCAAGTTTTCCACTTCATACTCTATTAGGCTCGGATCCTGGAAGAACTTCCTGAAGAAATGGGTTTTCAGACAACCAAGCTCCTCACGCTGATAGTTTTCATACAGTTTCTCCTTGAGCTCACTGGCAACTACCATTTATTCACTTTCTCTCTAGCCGGGAGAACCAAAGACCCAGAGTTCTTTGAACCAGCAATCAGTGCAGCTCCATTAATCATCTGGGAGAGGGTGTAAGGAACTATGTGATGGACGCAAACATCAGCGTCTTGCTCCAAATTGTATCTACTTTTCTCTTGTTTCCTTAAACACCACAGGAATTTCAAAATGTTCACTTACTTTTCCCATACAGTTGTTAATAGTAATGTCATTGTTACTTTTTGGGATAAATTAATCACATCTGCAAATTAGACTGTATTTGCCTTGAATTATGTACCTGTACAGCAAATATGTAATTGCTAGATTGGCAGACTGGGAGGAATGAATTGCAAATTATTTACATTGTACCTTAATTTTGCATCTAACCTACTTAAGAACAAAGTTTGCTTTCCAAGCAATCTAAATTCTGGGAATGAGCAAGTGTATCAAGTTTTCATCATACAGGACTGGATATCTGAAAACTGTTCGTTCACAGAAAGTAATGGCGGGATATCAAAGCCTGCAATCATAGAATCATAGAATATCAGGGTTGGAAGGGACCCCAGAAGGTCATCTAGTCCAACCCCCTGCTCAAAGCAGGACCAAGTCCCAGTTAAATCATCCCAGCCAGGGCTTTGTCAAGCCTGACCTTAAAAACCTCTAAGGAAGGAGATTCTACCACCTCCCTAGGTAACGCATTCCAGTGTTTCACCACCCTCTTAGTGAAAAAGTTTTTCCTAATATCCAATCTAAACCTCCCCCATTGCAACTTGAGACCATTACTCCTCGTTCTGTCATCTGCTACCATTGAGAACAGTCTAGAGCCATCCTCTTTGAAACCCCCTTTCAGGTAGTTGAAAGCAGCTATCAAATCCCCCCTCATTCTTCTCTTCTGCAGACTAAACAATCCCAGCTCCCTCAGCCTCTCCTCATAAGTCATGTGCTCTAGACCCCTAATCATTTTCGTTGCCCTTCGTTGCACTCTTTCCAATTTATCCACATCCTTCCTGTAGTGTGGGGCCCAAAACTGGACACAGTACTCCAGATGAGGCCTCACCAGTGTCGAATAGAGGGGAACGATCACGTCCCTCGATCTGCTCGCTATGCCCCTACTTATACATCCCAAAATGCCATTGGCCTTCTTGGCAACAAGGGCACACTGCTGACTCATATCCAGCTTCTCGTCCACTGTCACCCCTAGGTCCTTTTCCGCAGAACTGCTGCCGAGCCATTCGGTCCCTAGTCTGTAGCGGTGCATTGGATTCTTCCATCCTAAGTGCAGGACCCTGCATTTATCCTTATTGAACCTCATTAGATTTCTTTTGGCCCAATCCTCCAATCCAATCCAATCCAAACAGTGCCTGGGGTTTTCAAACTTGGACTACCAGCAGCATTTATATTTTCCAAATTCCCTGTCGATTCACCTACCTATACCATTATTAAGGGAAGACGTAGAATACAAAGAACAATCACTCCCATTCATCCACACACGGACACCTATCAGTAGCATATCAGATTTGAGTATTCAGCTACTCTACTAATAGCAACAGGAGTGCGGTGCATGTAGCCACATAAAACAAGAGATGCTGAAATGAAACAAATGGTTTTAAACTTTTAAAATTATTTATTTAAAGTCTTTGCTGAAAACGCTAAAGACACTGTGGTAATATTAAAAAACAAACAGCCAGCTTTTTCTGTTCCATCTTTCTCCTGCACATTTCTCAAATCCATAACAACACCTTCATAAAGGGGGGAGAGGCATAAAGCATATCAGAGCAAATTGTTCATCTTGCTGATCTAACATATAGAGTCACACTAGTGAAAGACACTTTACCAACAAACATACTGTTAGTGTTCTCTCAGAAGGCCAACCTCCCAAGGTGTGATGGGACTGAATCTGTTGGGCAGGCCAAGAAAGAGTTAACTAATTAACTGAATAATTACATATGCAGAAGTAAATAACTGAATATCTACACATGTAGAAAACCTTTATATTAATATTCTCATTAACACAGTGAGAAAAAAAATCAGCTGCAGTTCAGTTGTGAAGTTAAACTAAAGTACTAAACTCAATGATTATGCACAAGACAGAATAGAAGCTTAACAAGAGGCTTTAAATGTTCTTCTAGAGTGAGACTTCTCCAGCAGAGTCTATTTCCATGTTCACTTACAATTGCACCCCCTTGTGCTATAACAACAAAGACGTATCGTTCTCTATCGAAGCTCCCTCTTCTGCCAGCTTTGCAGGTTTTCTCTGCACTTCCTTAATTTAAAGTATCATAGAATCATAGAATATCAGGGTTGGAAGGGACCCCAGAAGGTCATCTAGTCCAACCCCCTGCTCAAAGCAGGACCAAGTCCCAGTTAAATCATCCCAGCCAGGGCTTTGTCAAGCCTGACCTTAAAAACCTCTAAGGAAGGAGATTCTACCACCTCCCTAGGTAACGCATTCCAGTGTTTCACCACCCTCTTAGTGAAAAAGTTTTTCCTAATATCCAATCTAAACCTCCCCCATTGCAACTTGAGACCATTACTCCTCGTTCTGTCATCTGCTACCATTGAGAACAGTCTAGAGCCATCCTCTTTGAAACCCCCTTTCAGGTAGTTGAAAGCAGCTATCAAATCCCCCCTCATTCTTCTCTTCTGCAGACTAAACAATCCCAGCTCCCTCAGCCTCTCCTCATAAGTCATGTGCTCTAGACCCCTAATCATTTTTGTTGCCCTTCGTTGTACTCTTTCCAATTTATCCACATCCTTCCTGTAGTGTGGGGCCCAAAACTGGACACAGTACTCCAGATGAGGCCTCACCAGTGTCGAATAGAGGGGAACGATCACGTCCCTCGATCTGCTCGCTATGCCCCTACTTATACATCCCAAAATGCCATTGGCCTTCTTGGCAACAAGGGCACACTGCTGACTCATATCCAGCTTCTCGTCCACTGTCACCCCTAGGTCCTTTTCCGCAGAACTGCTGCCGAGCCATTCGGTCCCTAGTCTGTAGCGGTGCATTGGATTCTTCCATCCTAAGTGCAGGACCCTGCATTTATCCTTATTGAACCTCATTAGATTTCTTTTGGCCCAATCCTCCAATTTGTCTAGGTCCTTCTGTATCCTATCCCTCCCCTCCAGCGTATCTACCACTCCTCCCAGTTTAGTATCATCCGCAAATTTGCTGAGAGTGCAATCCACACCATCCTCCAGATCATTTATGAAGATATTGAACAAAACGGGCCCCAGGACCGACCCCTGGGGCACTCCACTTGACACCGGCTGCCAACTAGACATGGAGCCATTGATCACTACCCGTTGAGCCCGACAATCTAGCCAGCTTTCTACCCACCTTATAGTGCATTCATCCAGCCCATACTTCCTTAACTTGCTGACAAGAATGCTGTGGGAGACCGTGTCAAAAGCTTTGCTAAAGTCAAGAAACAATACATCCACTGCTTTCCCTTCATCCACAGAACCAGTAATCTCATCATAAAAGGCGATTAGATTAGTCAGGCATGACCTTCCCTTGGTGAATCCATGCTGACTGTTCCTGATCACTTTCCTCTCCTCTAAGTGCTTCAGGATTGATTCTTTGAGGACCTGCTCCATGATTTTTCCAGGGACTGAGGTGAGGCTGACTGGCCTGTAGTTCCCAGGATCCTCCTTCTTCCCTTTTTTAAAGATGGGCACTACATTAGCCTTTTTCCAGTCATCCGGGACTTCCCCCGTTCGCCACGAGTTTTCAAAGATAATGGCCAAGGGCTCTGCAATCACAGCCGCCAATTCCCTCAGCACTCTCGGATGCAATTCGTCCGGCCCCATGGACTTGTGCACGTCCAGCTTTTCTAAATAGTCCCTAACCACCTCTATCTCTACAGAGGGCTGGCCATCTCTTCCCCATTTTGTGATGCCCAGCACAGCAGTCTGGGAGCTGACCTTGTTAGTGAAAACAGAGGCAAAAAAAGCATTGAGTACATTAGCTTTTTCCACATCCTCTGTCACTAGCTTGCCTCCCTCATTCAGTAAGGGGCCCACACTTTCCTTGGCTTTCTTCTTGTTGCCAACATACCTGAAGAAACCCTTCTTGTTACTCTTGACATCTCTTGCTAGCTGCAGCTCCAGGTGCGATTTGGCCCTCCTGATATCTTTCCTACATGCCCGAGCAATATTTTTATACTCTTCCCTGGTCATATGTCCAACCTTCCACTTCTTGTAAGCTTCTTTTTTATGTTTAAGATCCGCTAGGATTTCACCATTAAGCCAATCAGTAGGAATTCTGCCCATAGAGAATGGCTTGTGGGATCAGGCTCCTGAACCTTCAGGTTCTATCCTTAAGGGAAAAGGTCTGTATGAAGCCTCTGAAGCAAAGTAACAGAATTTCTCACAGCTCTATCTACTACCTTGCTTCAGAGACTAAGGATAATCAGTCTTTTTCAGGAGTCAAACAACCCCACTCTTAGATGCTATTCAATGCAAAAAAAAATGACTGTACAGATGCTGTGAGCCATTATTTGGTGGATTAGCTTCTTCCTTCTCTCAGCAATTGCATTTCTGTGGAATAAATTTCACTAGGCTAATCTGATTGCTGTGATTTTGAAAGTGCTTGCATCAACACCAATACCCAACCCAACATGGAATGCGTCTCGTGAGCAGTGGTGCAAGTAGGGTGATACAGTCCAGTACGCTGTACCAGGAAGCTATTTATAGCCAGTACGGTATACCGGGAAAGACACAGGAGGAGCAGAATGTGCAGCCGCCTGGTAGCCCCACGATGACAGCTCCTCCCAGCTCTTCCACGCAGCTGCTTGCCTGCGTCTCCTGTCTGGGGTCTGTACAACTGCCCCGCTGGAGGACAAGGCTGGGGACAGTACATCTGCACTGGAAGAGCTGCCGGTGTGGGGCGCCCAGCAGTCCCACGTTCTGCTCCTTTCACCACTGGGCTTCCCGGGATAGCCCTGCAGTTCAGGGCTCTCTCACAGCAGCAGCAAAAGGAGCAGAACTCCATACCAGCAGCTCCACTTGCACGGCTGTACCACTCCAGCCTCAACCCCTCAACCCCATCCTCCAGCAGGGCTGCTGTACAGACCCTGGACAGGACTCAAGAGACGCAGCTGGGTGGAAGGGCTGGGGGCAGGGCTTGGGGCAGTACAGCCACGCCGGAGGAGCTGCCGGCGTGAGGCTCGGTTGCCAGCACATCTGAAAAAAATATTCTCCGTTGTCAGAGGGTTGAAGCTCTTCTACTGGCAATTCCCAAAGCAGTGCGACTCTGTGAGCCAGCTATTGTTCCAGAGAGCAAGCCCTTCTCTTCTCTTAGCAGCCCACACAACAAGTGTGCCCTATCCACCCACTGGGAGTGCTCCCCTCCAGGTAATATGAGACGGATCATAGGGAGGGGAAGGGAGAGAGCCCCGGGGGCTGGGACGGGGTCATGTGAGGGGTCACGTGGGGAAGTCACATGCCTCCCCCCACCCCTTTAGCTGGTACAGAGTACCAGAAAGAAATGAATTCTACTTGCACCACTGCTTGTGAGCTGTAATTGAGGAACTCCTGCCACTGCTGTAAATTGTGTTAACCCTGTAATCCTTCATATTGCAAGGATAAGGATACAGAGATCAGTGGTTCAGCCTGAGCAACAGGCTCACTAGTCCAAATGGACAGCGAGTCTTTCTGATGAAAGGAAAAGGGATTTGCAAAGTTTCAATATCATCTTGGGTACTTGAAGCTTGTTTCCCCTTTCTTCTAGGAATCTAGTTCTCATGCTGAATTGGTGACCTTGAGCTCTTGTCACAATTTAGAGGTAACATTTTCTCTAACTTACACCCCCACCAGTAACCCTGTAACACAAGATGTAAATTCAGGCAGAATTTGATCCGTAATTGTAAAACAAAGCATTATAAGCATGAGAGGTTATAATGAAGGCACATTTTACCTTATACTGAAATTTTAGCATCTTGAAAATCTAAGGAGAGGGGGGAAAAAGATGTATAACTAAATAAATTTTCCAAAATCATGCTGAAAATTCTCCCAATGCTGTCAGAAGAAAACAGAAAGAGAGGGGCAGAAATCAGAGAAAAAAATGTTATGGTATATACACAATGTTGTCCCTTTGGTCCGAGTGGTTAGCCAATATTCAGGGCCTTGCCAGGTAATTTCCATTAGGAGGAGAAACTGATGATACAAGTCAGGGATTTCTTTGGTGTAGTCCTGATTATTCAGAAAGAAAGCAGTGCAAGTCCTGTTCCCTGAATACAAAAGTGCAAATAATTAGTAGGCCATTTCCTTGCTCAGAAATCCAAGTCTGCCTTTCAACAAGTACTGTGACCAAAATAATCTGTTTCTCAGTTTCCTCTGAGGGCCACATTCATTGCTTCTTCTCTGACTTCCTGATGCCTTTTTATTGCTTTCTGCCTCTCACACATATGGAGAAACACTGCTGCAACCAATCAACATCAGAGACCTTGTTCCAAGGAAACCCCTTCACCCACATAGTTTAGGTTCTGGTTGGCCTTGCCATACATCCCACTGCCTTAGGCAGTGGCTTTTATTGCTCCCAACTATCATAACATAAAAAGGCATTTAACTGCTTCTTCCATTTACCTCAAAAAGAGTGCTTAGCACACCCTTCAGCTTTAATCAGGTCTGTGATTGTCTGTAGGCCCAAGAAGCACTTGATGACCATCATCAACAGCTTGCAGTAATATACTCTTCTTCACTGTGGACTCTATTGTGCTGTTAAGGCACAGTCCCACACTAAGAGTTCTTCAGAGGCACAGCACATCAATAGGAGCTCATTGAGGCTTTTCCCTGAGGCAAGCACAATGTCACCTGGAGCTCCAGGGAGTGCTGTCACTGTGCAACTCTTAAAGAGACTACAACATTTTCCAGTAGCACTGAAAAAGGCACTCCCCTATACTCCTTGCATTCAGAGGAAAATACATATTACATAAATACATATTACATAAAGCCTGGCACATGTGCTAGGCACAGGAAGGGAAAGGCCCTTTGACCACCAAGAAGGGTGGAACATAATCTTGTCCTTAATATCTGTTAAACAAACTTGCTCACTGATCAGACTAAAACAGGAGTACTGCATCCTAGCAACGTAATATACCAATATTGACAGAGACTTGATTTTCAAATAGGTATGACAGACAATTAGCCGCTCTATACTGGGGCTGGTGCCCACTTGCCTTTTACTGATCAAGAAGTTAGTATTTTAAAGTCAAAGAGAGTGTCTAGATAATTTACTATTCTGGAAGACCTAACTGATGATTCTGAGCCAGAGGCCTTGTATTAAAGGGCCTGTAATCTAGATCTGAGCAAAACGTTAATTAAAAACAAACAGTTTCACTCTTATGGTTTTGTTGCCAAAGCAGCCAAAACCTCACCAGTCGGCTTCAACTGCTCTGTTATCTAGTGGTGTCTTCTAGTGGGAAAGGGTCTTCAGTCCCCCACTTCTAGCCTGCAGAGCGTAGCCCGCAGGCCATCTCCCAGATCTGCAGAAGGCAACCTATTTGCCTGCTCTCCTCATTCCTAGACTTGAACTGGAGGACATCCACTTCCCCAAACCATTAGTTTCTTCTTAGATGACATATGTATCATTAGCCTTTTCTGACAGGAAGGTACTGAAGCAACACAACATGCATCTGTAAATTAAACAGCAATTTATTCTTAGATTGGCTAAGACTGTAAATCATGAGGAATTCTATTAAATTTCGGTGATGGAGGAGAATCTGGTGCTAAGTGCCTCAAAAGATTATTACCCCAAATAATACCCCACAAAAAATCCTCCAATCCACATTAAAATAGAATTCTCCCTCTCAATCCATTCCACAAATCACTCTAACCAATCAACCCAGGGAATGTCTGAGGCAGCAGAGAGGCTTTGCAACATGCCTAAAGAGCCAACATACTGAAAAGCATTTGAAGAGAAGTGGGATGTGAACTAGCATTGGACTGAATTTTTTTTTTAAACAAAAATTCTCTCTCAGTGAAAAATACTGATTTGTGAACACTGAAACCATTCCATAAATTCACGTTGATTCTGCTGAACTAGTTGGCAGCCGATAACAAGTGGAGTATCCCAGGGGTCGGTCCTGGAGCCGGTTTTGTTCAACATCTTTATTGATGATCTGGATGATGGGATGGATTGCACCCTCAGCAAGTTCGCAGATGACACTAAGTTGGGGGAAAAGGTATATAAGCTGGATAGTAGGGATAGGGTCCAGAGTGACCTAGACAAATTGGAAGATTGGGCCAAAAGAAATCTGATGAGGTTCAACAAGGACAACTGCAGAGTCCTGCAATTAGGACGAAAGTATCCCATGTACCCGCTACAGGCTGGGGACCAACTGGCTAAGCAGCAGTTCTGCAGATTAGAACCTCGGGATTACAGTTAACGAGAAGCTGGATATGAGTCAGCAGTGTGCCCTTGTTGCCAACAAGGCTAAGGGCATATTGAGCTGCATTAGTAGAAGCATTGCCAGCAGATCGAGGGAAGTGATTATTCCCCTCTATTCGGCACTGGTGAGGCCACATCTGGAGTACTGCGTCCAGTTTTGGGCCCCTCACTACAGAAATAAAGTGGACAAATTGGAGAGAGTCCAGTGGAGGGCAACGAAAATGATCAGGGGGCTGGGGCACATGACTTATGAGGAGAGGCTGAGGGAACTGGCCTTATTTAGTCTGCAGAAGAGAAGTGTGGGGGGGATTTGATAGCAACCTTCAACTACCTGAAGGGGGGTTCGAAAAAGGATGGAGTTTGGCTGTTCTCAGTGGTGGCAGACGACAGAACAAGAAGCAATGGTCTCAAGTTGCTGTGTGCATGGGGTGGGGGTGTAGTTTGGATATTAGGAAAAACTATATCACTAGGAGGGTGATGAAGCACTGGAATGAGTTACCTAGGTAGGTGGTGGAATCTCCATCCTTAGAGGTTTTGCAGGCCCGGCTAGACAAAGCCCTGGCTGGGAAGATTTAGTTGGTGTTGGTCCTGCTTTGAGCAGGGGGTTGGACTAGATGACCTCCTGAGGTCTCTTCCAACCCTAATCTTCTATGATTCTATTAACTGTTTTGGTCAAAAAAACCTTTTAAAGAATTCTAAAAAATATTGAATCACTTTAATTTTTTGATTCAATACAACTTTTCTTTTAGAAATGTCCTTTAATTTTAGTTTTTAAAATTATAAAAAAAGCTCAAAAGCTAAATGAAACATTTATGTAGGATTGAATGAAAAACATTTTTTAAACTTTTTGATTCACTGAAAATGTTGGCAAATTGCATTCTCAGTTTGACCACGATTTTTTTTCCCAATTTTTCAGAATTGCTGGTGAACAGAAAACATCTGTTATTTGCCCAGCTCTAATGTGAAATTTAGCATTTAGTTAAATCATATAATTGCAACTTCTGGGGTCTCAAGTGAGGTGGGAGGAGACTAAGGTAAACAGGACTTAACCCACTGAGAGCTTAAAAAGGTCAAAGCCAACACTTTACAGAGCACCTGAGAATAAGCTGGAAGCTCACGCAGTCCACAGAGCACTGGCTGAAAGACACAATACCTAACTGACAGGCTGCATACCAGATGCAAGGTGTAGCCCCTAGCACACTGCAAGTAATCAGCTCTGAAGTTATTAAGGCATGAATCACAGTGGTGAAGTCTACATTGCAAACATAGGTATAAACCAGTGAGCAAACTCCCTAAATTATGGGATATCATAGAATCATAGAAGATTAGGGTTAGAAAAGACCTCCGGAGATCATCTAGTCCAAAAGGAGAGGGGAAAAGAGCAGGAGACAAGTAATTATTTCTTCATTAATGAACCTGGTGCCCTTCCTATCCTCCACTGGACCTTGTGAGTCAAGAAGAACCTGGGTCCCTTTGACAGTTTGCAGCCTGATGCTTGATGCACCATTTTCAGTGAACATATATTCTCTCCATCCAGACTCTGAGTTTGGTCATCAAGCAAGCAAGATGGATAGTGCCAAGCAATCTAATTAAAAAAGTAACAAACTATCCTCATGCTGTGAAATACTCAGTTCTCTTGCCAAGTGGACAAGATCGTATTAACCGGGCTATTCTCTCAGAAGAGCTCTGCTGATCCAAACTACCTGAATGGGTGTGATGAGGTGTATGACAGATATTTCAACCACATGCAATATCTTTGGGAACCATAATTGTGTGAAATGTATGAATGGTTTCTGTAACACTGTGGGCCAGGGAGCGTATATAACGCCAGGTACAAGGATTGCCACAGCTCTTCAAGGATCTAAAAACAGTGGTGAGGGATGGGGGGATGATTAAGGTGAATCACTTAGGCTGTAAACAACTCCAGAGTAGCACCATCCACATATACTAGTTGAAACTGGTTTCTCTGGAAACCATCAGACAAAGAAAGGGTTTTTGATATAAAAAGGTTGTGTTTAAAATGACTCAAGGCCTTCTTTCTGATCCAACAAATGGACAGGATCTTCTGTCCAATGGGGGGGGGGCCCAACCCTTGAAGAATGGTTGGAAAGACTTTGGCCTACTAGTGCTCCATAAGACTGATGGGTATGTATGTTTAATGTGTGTTTAAATCTGTTTATTGTTTGTATATGTTTTCTCCGTAATGCTTTTACTTTAAGAATAAATGTGCTTACTTAGAAAGGGTGGGGTGGTATCTTGTAACTGCTGGCAGTACACTGTTCATAGAAAGCAAAGCATAGGTGCTGGCCTTTAGGCAGACTGGCTTGCTGGGGATATTACAGTATAAGGCAGGGAGTTGTGCTTCCTTAATCCTTCCAGTCAGAAAGAAGTGAGACAAGGATCCCTGACCAGAGACAGGTAACAGCTGGAGATCTGAGACCTGACTGGGAATTCCTGGAGTGGACCCTAGAGGGGAATACAGGTACAGTGCAATGATAGAGAACTCCCTTCTGCATTCTATGTATTCATAATGTAAGACACCAAATATTCCTTGTGACATAATTGGACAGACTCAGCACAGTGCTCTAGCTGTCTTTCATTGAATTAGCATGATAGGTCATCTTTATACCAGTGTTATGTGAGGATGAGAGAGCACTTACAACCCCATGGCCAGAATCTCATCTGATGTAAACTGGTAGATCTCCACTGATGTCCACAGAAATACATCCTGCTTATGGTACTGATAGTAGAGGATAAAAAAATCATTGTTTTCTCCTACCAAGTCATGTACAGAACTGTGCATCAAGCAGCCTGATTATTCAGCACAACTGAAACCTGGTCCTATGGATTGAACATACCTTCCTTTTATACTTCTGATTGATATACTTCTGCAATGCTTCAATAACAATACGGTAATTCCCTACTAATAGATGTAACAATAGAAAAGATTTATTTTTAAAGCTGAGTGAACGGTGCTTTATATAGTACAACCTACCGTTTCTCACTGAAACTCATTTTAAAGGGCACCACTGAACTATTTATGTCCATATTAAAATGTCATTTAATTGAGGATGTTTTACAGCTGAAGAAAACAGAATGATCGTTCTGAACTTGACATTCGTCCCCAAATTTATGAAGGCAGTTCGGCTGATGTTTCTGTTCTTTTTAAGCACACCCACCCCCCATGAAAAACCAACACCATTTCTACTGCTTACACATATACTACAAGTGCTTTGCAGCTGTTGAATTACTTGAAAAAGTGATGAAAAAGTAATGGTGCGTTCTTCCTTAGTATGAAGTGATCTGCGCTATCATGAGGGCAAAATGAAATCTCTGTGAAAATGTATACTGAAGTAAATAAAATTGAATGGAAGCTGAGTGAGTTCTTATCAAATACAGATTTGAAGATTTGGGGGTCAAACTCACCCTGGGATAACTCCACTGTCTTCAGGGATGCATTTGAGTCTTTTAAGCCTGCATATGGTCTAATCAACCTGTATAGTAACTACTCCTTATAATGTGTTCCCTTATCTAGTGTCTCTATTGAACTTAGAGGTTTGAAATCAGAAATTAATACATAAATCAGTTGGGTAAACATTTCAAGAGTATTGAACTGTGAGCATTTAACATGAGGTTTTTTTCTAGTAAGAGTATTTTCCTCAAAGGAAATTTTAATTATTATGGAAATCTGTGTAAGATGGGATATATGCTACTATAGCCATTCCTGCCATGGGCACTGTAGAGATATACCCTTTACCCTGGTTAGGTTAAGTCAAAGTTTCTTTTCAGGGCTTATTCAGGCAATGATGCCATAGGGGGTCCAAAAGTCATCTGAATTCCATCCAGCCAGGAAAAAGTTAAAAATGGTACTTTGCTATTTACTGCTTATGCCCAAGTACTAGAGAGCTCTCAATCAGCATGGCAGGGGGGGGGGAGGAGGGGAAGAGACTGGGAATGACAACATGAGCCTCATGGAAGAATCAGATGTCACCCCCTTTATCATAGTTCTGTCAGGGACATAGTAAAGGTTCCCCTATTTACCTCCCCTTTCTTATTTCAGAGGAAACCTCCATCTATTACTCTCTGAATTTCCTCCAAACACACACATACTAGTTCAGTTAAAACCTATTCCTCCTGAATAGCTGAATCCACTGCAGTTTGCAAGGCATAGGAATTTGGGGAAGGTGGTAGGGAGCAAGTTAAACACGGAAGCTTGGGTCTTCCAGTCTAGGGCCCAAACTGAATGATTGCACAAGAGAGACCCAGATTGGCTTGAACCAGACTTGATTCTCTTCATTCATCTAAGGGCGCAGAGAGGGGGAATCATAGGAGAGAGATTAAA
Organism: Dermochelys coriacea; assembly: GCF_009764565.3. Classification (NCBI taxonomy): domain Eukaryota; kingdom Metazoa; phylum Chordata; order Testudines; family Dermochelyidae; genus Dermochelys; species Dermochelys coriacea. Next base: position 334,284,580 of record NC_050068.2, read on the forward strand.
CAGCCACTATGAATTATAAAATAACACAACCAGATTCATATAGCAGCTATAGTGAAACATGTTATTGTGCTATTTGATATTTTGGGCTTGATACAGGAATTACCAGGTGAAGTTCCATGGCCAGTATTATGCAGGAAATCAGATTAGATTTCATAATATTCCCTTCTATTTTATGATATGACATTGCAATATTTTTCCTGTTAGAAACAACGATGAAGCAGAAGGCATAGCAACCTATTATATAACATCTGCTTTTTAAGATGCATCACCAGACTTCTCCAGCTTTATGGGCATAAAACACGATTTATACCTTCAAGCAGACTGTAGTCACCTCATAAAAACCTCTCTAATAATACTGTGGCAAAGTGCTGGGTAACATGAATGGAATAGGTTTTGATATTCAGAATTAATTGTGAACACTACTCCTTTGACACTTGTATTCATTTTAAAGGACACATTTTGTTGTACTCTTTTGGACTTTAATATTATAAATATAGGCACACACCAACCACTAAAAAGTCTATAATTAGTTAGTTATTAAAAGCAGTTCTGACTGAAGCAAAAACAAAAATGTTAAAATATGAATTCAGTGGTTCTGTTAATTCTACTGTTAACAAAAATATTTTATTACAAATAAGTTGTTTTTAAAACTTCAAATAAAATTAGTTTGTTATAACGCTTCTTGTCATTTTTACATCAGGACTTGTAAAAACAAGAGTGCAGTGAAATACTAACATTGTACAGTATGCAATACGTTACAGCCACAGTTCTAATAGGCTAATAAAATGATGATTCCCTGTTGTTGAAAGCTGAGTATCCTCTGTGGGAGTTTCCATGGAAAACACAAAACAGCTGAAAGAGACAACATTGCGAAAATTTCTTATATTCTTGCCAGGGCTTTACAGGTTTTGCTGCCCCAAGCAGTGAAAAAACTGCCGCCGCGGCTGGCAAAAGGAAGAAGCTGCCGCCGAATTGCCACTGCAGCTGGAGGAACTGCCGCCCCTTTCTAACTCCTTCCCCAAGCACCTGCTTGGAACGCTGGGGCCTGGAGCCGGCCCTGATTCTTGCTCTGGTTTTTTTTTTTTTTTTTTTTTTTTTTTTTTTTTAAAAACAGGAGATGCTTTTCAGAAACTATTTACAACATGTGAAGAAAGACAAAATTCTTAAATTGAAGTCACCAGAGAAAATCTGCAGAATTCCAGTCTCCCTCATTTTGAAGTTTGTCAGCTGTCGTCAATCTTCTGTGCTCGAATTTAGTAAGAATTGTTATCACAGGGCCTCCTGATTGCTATAAAGTAGGCTGTTATTTAAATCACTATAGAGTTTGAATAAAATAGTCAAAATCTGGAGACCGCATATAAACAGGAACCCCATATGGTTCCACAGATGTTTCCAAATCAAAAAAAAACCAAGCAACACTGAGCATGCAGATACTGACACTGATTTATGAACACATCTGTGTGTTGCACATGAGTGGTTCATCTGAGAAGACACCCTGAAATCTGGATTGACAGCCTATGTGCCCCCATTTCTGTAAAAGTGCTCATAAGTTTTCAGGATAACAGATACCTTATATTTATCACACAAAAGAATACGGACAGCACTGCCCTGACCCCCCTCTGTTCCTTCGTGTTGAACATCAAAAGTACAGATTCCAATGCAGCAGGGTTGTGGAATACTCACCTGCATCACATCTCAAGAACAACAATTACAGTACAGGTAAGCAACCATTTTTTTCTTCTTTGAGTAGATGTGGCCATGTATTCCATGTAGTTGACTCTCAAGTAGTAAGTGCAGGAAGTGGGGCTCTGAGTCCATTCAAACAAGGAGTGCAGGATTGCTTTCTCAAAGTTTATTCTGATCTGGATGCAGTAGTAATGAGACAGTGGTTTATAAACATACATACAGAGGACGCATGTACGCAAATGTCCACTACACGAATGTCTCTTAGAAATGCCATTGACACTGCCTGGGCCCTCATGCAATGATCTCGCACCCTTTAAGAAGATGCAGACTGAGCTAGTTCCTATGCTGTCATGATACAGGAGACACTCACCTGGAGATCGTCTGTGAAAAAACTGCTTGCCCCTTCATTTGGTCTGCATTTGAAACAGACTAGATGAAGAACAGAAAGGTTTAATCCTATCCAGGGAAAAAACTAAATATCACCTGACATCCAACGTGTGAAGATGCTGCTCATCTGGAGAAAAACACTGGTAGTCCAAGATGTACTGGATACAAGCCATCTTTAGTTGCACTCCCTGAGCGAACGACCACATTGAGAACCATTTCCACTTGGCCAAATAGACTGCTCTGGTGGAGGGATTTCTACTATTAAGCACGATTTGCCAGACCAGCTCCGAACATCATTCCTCTTTCTCATACAACCACGCAGCATCCACGCTATGAGATGCAGGTAGCTGCGGGCTGGATGCAAACTCTGACTGTGATGCTGAATCAGGTGGTCAGGGTGAAGAGGAAGAGATATAGGAGGCCAAACTGATAAGGTGAGGAGGTCATGCTGGAGCAGTGAGAATGAGCTTGGCACAAATCCAATTTCAGCTTGAGAATGACTTGCGGGATGATTGGAATTGGAGGAAAAGCACAGAGGAGTGCAGATTCCCAACAAGCACCTAGTGTGGGGATCGCTATTAGGGATGCCGCACGCACATGACAGACAATGCTTGAAGCTGGTGAGGGCATCACAAAGGGCAACAAACTACTCTAACATTATACTAAGTCTAAGGTACTACCGCCATATAGAGAACAAACTGAAAACGGAGACTGAAACTGTGAATTAAAAACACCAAACAGAGCTCTGACTCTAGCTGCTGGGCAGTGAAAAGGAACTGAGGAAGGTTGGGGAGGTGCAACCCTTATATGGTTGGGGGGGGGACTAGGGCCACAGGACGCAAGCATTGCCCTATGGGTACTGCTATGCAAAGTTCTCTGGCTTCAGTGTGCTGGGCATGTTCACACCTACATGGAATACACAGCTGCATCTACTCAAAGAACTATGGGTGAATTAAACTAAAAAGAATTAAGAACAACAGAGTTCACACCGGGACTTAATACAGTTTAACTAATCCACTTAAAATTCACACCTTTTAAATCATTTGGATTAACGTTTCTGGAATTCCCATGGAGACAAGACCAAGTAAAATGCTCCAGTACAGGTAATTTCTCTCCTCCTACTCCCTCTTCCTCCTATTCTCTCTACCGCTCCCATGCCTGCAATGGTTGATCCAGCTCCACTATGTATTTGCAAAAATATCTTAAAGAAAACCATGTTTATTAGAAAATAAAGAGAAAAATCAATGAAACTCACAGGCAAGTAGTATCAGATTATTTCTCTAAGGTCAGGATCTCAGGCAACCAAAAAAACAACAACTCTCAAACTATAAATTAATCAAACTCATTCTCCTATAGGGTGGGTGTGACACCCTGGCACCCCCATATTCACCACTGTCATATAATTAGGCTATATTTTGTACAAAGTGTGCCTTGTGAGGTATCGTTCTAAAAAGCTTGATCTGCTAGACATTAATATCTCATTTCATTGTATGGGCTACCATTGTATGCGAAGTTTGGCTGTGTATGTGCTATTGAAACATGTTGTGAGTTTGAGAACACCCACAAGCAGCCGTTCAGGTACAACAATAGAAAGGCCAAACAATGTTAATGGTTTATTGAGGAAATGCACACAAGCACAAGGATGACCCCAGGAACTGTGTACAATAGAAACCTCTCAGAGATAGCACTACACAATGTGAACTGTGTAACCCAGGTCACAGCAAAAGATCTTTTCAGCAAGTTGGAAGAAGATATAAAAGGGGGAAATGACATCATGACTGGACCTCTCCCAACAACAACACACCTGAAAGTACTGGAGGAAAAAAGACTGAACTGCGGGGGAAAGTGCAGGTCCCAGGCAGGAAAGAAGGCAGCCTGCCTGTGTATGCAAAACCTAACCTGCTTGTACCATCTAACTAGGTGAGACACTGCTTGATTCAAATACTAACTAGTACATTAGGCTTAGATTGTGGTTTTGTTTTATTTCTTATGGTAATCTACTTTGATCTGTTTGCTATCTCTTATAACAGTGGTGGACAATCTGCAGCCCATCAGGATAAGCTGATTGCAGGCCACAAGACATTTTGTGGATGTTGACCATCCGCAGGCACAGCTGTCCGCAGCTCCCAGTGGTGGAGATTCGCCCGCCACTGCCTTATAATCACTTAAAAGCTATCTTTCTGTAGTTAATAAATCTATTTTATATTTTACTTAAAACACTGTGTTGTTTGAAGTGCAAAGGGGATAAATCTCAGCTCATGAACAAGACTTGGAGCACATCCACTTTCCTTTGTAGAAGTGGCGGACTGGGTAATAAATTCATACTGGCTGGGTTTTGACCAGGTCAGGATGGTACTGCTCTGGGGTCTTAGGCTGGGGAGCTGGGAGTATTTTGGCTGTAGCTTCTCTATTGTGGATTCATGATTGGCTAGCCTGTGGATGTTGGTTTGAGTGCAAGCTTGGAGGGCTTTGCAGCTTGTCACAGTACAAGAAGGATCCCAGATTGGTGAGACAGAGGGCTCAGTTGTACCTCAGTTCCAGGTGGCACCCCATGGGGGACTCATCACAGTGGGAAGGAGAGAGAGATGGTTATTTTTCAGTTAGCTCTTTTTAAAATTGCTTAGAAATTATGGTAAGGGGAGTCACACACAAATATATTAGAAAAACAGTAAAATCTTGTAGTTATTTTAAAAGGGACAGTCCCTTTTTTGCTCTCCCCCACCTCTACATCAACATAAGTTATACTTTAACCCATATCTCAACAATAATCATGCAAAGAACAATCATATATTTGTTGCAAAGTTTATTATTTTCTGTATGCAATTTGGTACCACAAATAAAACCACTTAACAAGACGTTTTTCTTGAAATTTAAGGGATCCTAATATTATAAACTATTTGGGAAAACTAATGCAACTTTGATATTTTTCTCGCCTCCTCCTTTTACCAAGGCAAATCATGTAACATAATTCTGATGTTTTGGTCTCAGATTTAAGAAACATGCTGCAAAAGGTAATGTAGTACATTTCTGTTGTGATCTGTTCTTCCTATTATGAACAACAGTAACAGAAACTACCCGTTCACCTTAATGACACTACTGTCTGGAATAGATACTAACTGATTGCAATAGGCAATAGCCATTAAAATAGGCAAATGTGCTAGTAAATTTTGAATCCCCAGTATTTTCTTTTGCTATCTTATCCATCTATTTACTAGAGCAGGATGGAACATTTGACAGAGGTTTTTTTCAATTAAAAAAAAAAGCCAGTTGTTTCATTAAAGCCCGAAACTTTTGCAGAGATAAATCCATTTAGATAACGTCTTCACTGGAAAGAAGAAAAGGAGTACTGGTACAGCTCATGAAAGCTTATGCTCAAATAAATTTGTTAGTCTCTAAGATGCCACAAGTACTCTTTCTTTTTGTGGATATAGACTAACATGGCTGCTACTCTGAAACCGGTTCACTGGGAAGGTTTCTGGGGTTCCAGGTGGACCCTGTGGTGAATTTCCCAGAGAAAGAAAGAGAAATTGAAAGCTTGACATTTTTGAGTGGAAAATTGACATTTTGATGCTATTCTGTTTCATGAAAATATTCAAAATATTTTGTTTTCATTCCAATAAGGAACTAAAACATTTTTAAACCTCAAAAGTGATCACAAAATGAAATTGTGGATCTCTGGCCAGCTCTACTAGTGAAACCTGCCTATGTCGCAAGTGAGCTAAAACATGGCTTCTGGATGTAAACAACTGCCCTTTGGGGGTCCATATTATGTTTCATAATTAAGAAGCAGCAGCCCTGCCTATTGTTTTCTCTTCCCCCACCCAATATAAAATTTGTTTCCCAAGACACAAACTAGATCTTCCTCTTCTTCTCTTCATACTAATAGCAGGATTTTTACTGCAATTAGAGAAATCTCGTACAATATAGGGGCAATACAGAACAAAGGAGAATGCAGCTGGCTAGCCGACTGATTATTAAAAACCCGAGTGAGTATCATTTCCAGCTTTTTGAACAGTGTTAACATGCACACTCTATGATTTCTGGCTCTGAACAGTCACCTTTTCTAAAATTAACAGCTGACTGGTAAATCACATGGTGTGGGCAGGTGGAGGTCATTCACCTATCCAAATTTCCTTCGCCCCAGCAGCTCTTTAATTTAATTTCCCAAAATTAGGAGTATTAAAGAATAGCTGCGTTCTATGTCAGCAATCAAAATGCTACTCCTTTCCTCTAAAATCAGCCCTGAAAATCTGCCTGTAAGAAAACTCCAAAGTGGATCACACACACTCTTAATCATTTACAGATTGGACTGAGTCAAATATCTGATTGCTTCCTCCATTCCCTGTGATGAATTTGAAAACATGTGTTTGGGTTATACTTTTATGAAATGCACTTCCATTGAGTCAATTTTGCACAATTTGTAAAATGATAAACCTTTCTGCAGAAATACTTCGAACACATGGAATGGCCATGGTTGACTGTTCTTCCAAATGAAAATGATGTGATTATTTGTATTTCTGTCAAGCGAATTTAGCTGGCTGCTGCCTAGTGCCCACTTTCTAATTTCTTTATGGAATAGTCAAGCCCATGTTCAAGGAAACAAAGAAAATGAGGAACTGACAAGATGCTTTATAACTATCTGCATTCTGCTGGAACAAAGAAGGAAAGCAATGAGTGATGAAGGCATTAATTTGTGAAGGGTAAATCCATTAATCACTTGGAACATGATTTAATAAGTTTTCAGAGTCTGATCATCATATAATGCAAAAGTGTCGCACTGAATTACTGGTGTAGAGCAAGATGAAGTTCACGGACATGTTGTTCAGACCACTATCTTTGGTTGAAAACATTTACTTTTTGAAGTGCATTGCCAGTTTCCTTTTAAAGAAACTATTCCAAAGAAAAAAAATCTTCTGTGGAACCTCAAACACTGAGATTTTTTTTCTCGGGTTCCAGGGAAATACCAGCAGGTAATTTGTAAAGGATGTGCATGAAGAGCATACACTTAGGTACAACAGCAAAACCAAACAAATGGAAATATTTTCATAACTGTAGCGTGAACAACAATTGAAAATGGGGATGGGAAAAGCCTGCATGTCTAAATGAACTGACAAGTGCACACTGAGCTTTTCAAACTCAATTGGCACATGCAAACTATTAGCTCAGCCATGAAAAATTCTGTGACACGTAAATAAATATATTGGGGGAGGTCTGTAAGGGGTTCCATTAAGCAATATGATCATGGCAGTAATAGGAAGTAAATTTTTGTGACTAGGTTGGGAAATTTTCAGGACAATTTTTTCAGTTTGTACTAGATTTTAAAAAATATCTTGGGAAAAAACTTGTATATATTATGCACTCATTTGCTATATATCATATATGCATAAATTCCAAGGCCAGAAGGGACCATTATGATTATCTAGTCTGACCTCCTATATAATACAGGCCAGAGAATTTCCCCAAAATAATTCCTAGACCAGATTTTTTAGGAAAAAATCCCATTTCGAATTTAAAATAGTCCACAACCCTTGATAAACTGTTCCAATGGTTAATTATTCTTACTGTTAAAAAATGTCCAGAAGTCTTATTTGTCTAGCTTCAACTTCCAGCAACGGTATTGTGTTATACGTTTCTTAGTTAAAATGAAGAGCTCATTATTAAATATTTGTTCACTATGTAGACATTTATAGATTGTAATTAAGCCACTCCTTAACCCTCTCTCTGTTAAGATAAATAACTTGATCTCTAAAAGGCACATTTCCTGATTAATAATTTTCGTGGCTCTTCTCTGAACAGGTTTTAGAGTAGCAGCCGTGTTAGTCTGTTAGTCTCTAAGGTGCCACAAGTACTCCTTTTCTTCTCTGAACAGACAGCTGCAGCGGCATAGGAGCCAGCAAACAGAACTGTAAACAGGGGAGTTTGAGTGGGAGTTTGCAAGGGGAGTTTGTATTGCGGTGCTCATTTGGGGTTTGTTTTTGCTGTGGGTGGTGGTGTTTTTGTGTGTTTGTTTGTTTCCCGGACTGACAGGATTTAGGTGGGAAGGCTATGACAGATACAGAGGCAGCCGCGGTAATGACCCAAGTAGTGGAAGACACAATGAAGATGACTGGATGTGGAAGCTACAGTATGTACATGATCCTGGAGGGGGTACCTGGAAAGAGTTCCATGTGCATGAAGTGCCACCTGATAGAGCTGATGGAATAAAAGATCCGAGGAGTGGAGATGCAGGTGGAAAGTCTTGTTGAGTTTAGAAGGGGGTTTGAGCAGATATGGAGCAAAGACACGAGGCGGCTGAAGGGAAAAGTTCAGACTTGCAGATGGAAGCAGGACAGACTAACTCTGAGGGGAGACTGCTGGGGGAAGAAAATGGACAGTGGAAGAATGTGACTAAGAGAACCAGGCAGAGGAAAAGACAGGCTAGTGAATGAGAAATAGAGCTCAAGAACAGGTTTGCAGAGTTGGAATACGAAGAAGGGGCACAGCAGATGGTCACTCAAGGTGGAAGGGCAAGGAAGAAGAGAAGAGCAGCTAGTCCTATAGGAAGAGGGGAAGAGTCAATGGAGACAACACCAAATATGAGCCCCAGGAGGATACAGGATGGGTTCAAGAGGATTACAAGGCAGAATAGGAATGGAAAGGGCTTGCAACCAGAGGGAACAGAGGATAGAGAATCACACCATCACCAGAAAAAGGCAGGTCTACATGATCGGGACTGCTTACTGAGAAGAATGGACAGGCCTGCAACCAGAGCTGATCCAGAGAATAGAAGAATGTGCTGTCTACCTGGTGCTAAGATACGGGATGCGGACCTGAGGTTGAAGAGGATCCTAAAGCGAGCAGGAAAGAAGCCACTGATCGGCCTTCATGTGGGAACAAATGATACCGATAGATTCTCGCTGGAATGTATCAAGGGTGACTATGCCAGGCTGGGGACGACACTTAAGGAAATTGAGGCTCAGGTGATCTTCAGTGGGATTCTGCCTCTTCCTAGAGAAGGGCAACAAAGTGTGACAAGATTATGATGACCAACAGATAGCTCAGGCAGTGGTGCTATAAGGAGGGCTTTGGGATGTATGGCCACTGGGAGGCATTCATGGACAGAGGACTGTTCTCTTGGGATGGACTTCATCTGAGTAGGGAAGGAAATAGACTTCTAGGATGGAGGCTGGCACAACTGATCAAGAGACCTTTAAACTAGGAAGCTAGGGGAAATGGTTGGGAGATCTCCAGGTAATCTCCACGCCAGATTTTAACACTGAGAGGGAAGAAAACAAAGTAAGAAAGGATACAGACGTGGGTAGGAGAATGGACATAAGAGGAAGGGCAGTGTGGATACCAATATAATAGGTCATACTGGCGGTAGAATGTCTGTGCCTAATTGGGTAAAGAATGTGAGAGAAGCCAAACAGCAAAAATTAAGATGTTTGTACACCAATGCAAGGAGCCTAGGTAACAAAACGGAGGAACTAGAGCTACTGGTACAGGAAGTGAAAGGGATAACAGAAACATGGTGGAATAATAGTCATGACTGAACTACAGGTATTGAAGGATATGTGCTGTTTAGGAAAGACAGAAAAAAAAGTAAAGGTGGTGGAGCAGCCTTGTATATCAATGATGAGGTAGAATGTAAAGAAATAAGAAGCGATGGAATGGATAAGACAGAGTCCGTCTGGGCAAAAATCACACTGGGGAAGAAAACTACTAGAGTCTCCTCTGCGATGGTACTTGGGGTGTGCTATAGACCACCAGGATCTAATGTGGATATGGATAGAGCCCTCTTTTATATTTTTAATGAAGTAAATACTAATGGAAACTGCGTGATCATGGGAGACTAACTTCCCAGATATAGATTGGAGGATGAGTGCTAGTAATAATAATAGGGCTCAGGTTTTCCTAGATGCAATAGCTGATGGATCCCTTCATCAAGTAGTTGCTGAACCAACAAGAGAGGATGCCATTTTAGATTTGGCTTTGGTGACTAGTGAGTACCTCATAGAAGAAATGGTTGTAGGGGACAACCTTGGTTCGAGTGATCATGAGCTAATTCAGTTCAAACTAAACGGAAGGATAAACAAAAATCTGTGACTAGGGTTTTTGATTTCAAAAGGGCTGACTTTCAAAAATTAAGGAAATTAGTTAGGGAAGTGGATTGGACTGAAGAACTTATGGATCTAAAGGCAAAGGAGGCCTGGGATTACTTCAAGTCAAAGCTGCAGAAGCTATCGGAAGCCTGCATCTCAAGAAAGGGGAAAACATGCATAGGCAGGAGTTGTAGACCAAGCTGGATGAGCAAGCATCTCAGAGAGGTGATTAAGAAAAAGCAGAAAGCATACAGGGAGTGGAAGATGGGAGGGATCAGCAAGAAAAGCTACCTTAATAAGGTCAGAACACGTAGGGATAAAGTGAGAAAGGCTAAAAGTCAAGCAGAGTTGGACCTTGCAAAGGGAATTAAAACCAATAGTAAAAGGTTCTATAGCCATATAAATAAGAAGAAAACAAACGAAGAAGACGACTGAGGATGGAGTGGAGGTTAAGGATAATCTAGGCATGGCCCAATATCTAAACAAATACTTTGCCTCAGTCTTTAATGAGGCCAATGAGGCTCTTAGGGATAACGGTGGCATGACAAATGGGAATGAGGATATGGAGGTAGATATTACCATATCCGAGGTAGAAACCAAACTCGAACAGCTAAATGGGACTAAATCAGATAATCTTCATCCAAAAATATTAAAGGAATTGGCACATGAAATTACAAGCCCATTTGCAAGAATTTTTAATGAATCTGTAAACTCAGGGGTTGTACCGTATGACTGGAGAATTGCTAACATAGTTCCTATTTTTAAGAAAGGAAAAAAAAGGGATCTGGGTAACTACAGGCCAGTTAGTTTGACATCTGTAGTATGCAAGGTCCTGGAAAAAATTTTGAAGGAGAAAGTAGTTAAGGACATTGAGGTCAATGGTAAATGGGACAAAATACAACATGGTTTTACAAAAGGTAGATCGTGCCAAACCAACCTGTTCTTCTTTGAGAAAGTAACAGATTTTTTAGACAAAGGAAACGCAGTGGATCTAATTTACCTACCTTTCAGTAAGGCTTTGATACGGTGCCACATAGGGAATTATTAGCTAAATTGGAAAAGATGGGGATCAATATGAAAATTGAAAGGTGGATAAAGAATTGGTTAAAGGGGAGACTACAGCAGGTCATACTGAAAGGTGAACTGTCAGGCTGGAGAGAGGTTACCATGGAGTTCCTCAGGGATCGGTTTTCGGACCAATCTTATTTAATCTTTTTATTACTGACCTCGGCACAAAAAGTGGGAGTGTGCTAAATAAAGTTTGCGGATGACACGAAGCTGGGAGGTATTGCCAATTCAGAGAAGGACCGGGATATCATACAGGAAGATCTGGATGACCTTGTGAACTGGAGTAATAGCAATAGGATGAAATTTAATAGTGAGAAGTGTAAGGTCATGCATTTAAGGATTAATAACAAGTATTTTAGTTATAAGCTTAGAACGCATCAATTGGAAGTAACGGAGGAGGAGAAAGACCTTGGAGTATCGGTTGACCACAGGATAACTATGCTCCACCAATGTGGTATGAAAGAAGCTAACGTGGTCGTGGGATGCATCAGACGAGGTATTTCCAGTAGTGATGAGGAGGTGTTAGTACCTTTATACAAGGCACTGGTGTGACCTCATCTGGAATACTGTGTGCAGTTCTGGTCTCCCATGTTTAAGAAGGATGAATTCAAACTGGAACAGGTACAGAGAAGGGCTACTAGGATGATCTGAGGAACGGAAAACCTGTCTTATGAAAGGAGACTCAAGGAGCTTGGCTTGTTTAGCCTAACCAAAAGAAGGCTGAGGGGAGAGATGTTGCTCTCTATAAATATATCAGAGGAATAGAAACTAGGGAGGGAGAAGAATTATTTAAGCTCAGTACCAATGTGGACACAAGAACAAATGGGTATAAACTGGCCATCAGGTAGTTTAGATTTGAAATTAGACTATGTTTCTAACTATCAGAGGAGTGAAGTTCTGGAACAGCTTTCCAAGGGAAGCAGTGGGGGCAAAAGATCTATCTGGCTTCAAGATTAAGCTAGATAAGTGTATGGAGGAGATGGTATGATGGGATAACATGATTTTGGCAATTAATTGATCTTAAACTATTCATGGTAAATAGGCCCAATAACCTGTGATGGGATGTTAGATGGCCTGAATTACTACAAAAAAAATTCTTTCCTGGGTATTTGGCTGATGAATCTTGACACATGTTAAGGCTTCATCTAATCACCATATTTGGGGTCGGAAAGGAATTTTCCTCCAGGGCAGATTGGAAGAGGCCCTGGGGGGTTTTCACCTTCCGCAGCAGCATGGGGCACGGGTCACTTGCTGAAGGATTATCTGCACCTTGAAATCTTTAAACCATGATTTGAGGATTTCCAATAGCTCAGACATAGGTGAGAAGTTTATTGCAGGAGTGGGTGGGTGAGATTCTGTGGCCTGCATTGTGCAGGAGGTCAGACTAGATGATCATAATGGTCCCTTCTGACCTTAATGTCTGAGTCTATGAACTCTCTCCAATTTATCAACATCCTTCTTGAACGGTGGCCATCAGAACTGGACAGAGTATTCCTACAGCAATTCCACCAGTGCCAAATACAGAGGTAGAATAACCTCTCTACTCATACTCGAGATTCTCCTGTTTATGCATCCCAGGATTGCATTAGCTCTTTTGGTCACCATGTCACACTGGGAGCTCATGTTCATCTGATTATCCACCATGACCCCAGATCTTTTTTAGAGCCACTTCTTCCCAAACTAGACTCCCCCATCCTGTATGTAGGGCCTACATTCTGTCATCCTAGATGTATACATTTATATTTAGCCATATTAAAACATATATTGTTTGCTTGTTCCCAGTTTACCAACCGATCCAAATCTCTTTGGTTTACAAAGACAAGTTTCTCGGCTTAACCTGTTGATTTAAAAGGATAAAGAAACAAGTGTGGGGGGAAAAACAAAACAGCCTAGAATCAGGTCTCTGACCCTTATGCAAAGCAAGGCAAAAATGTCAAATATATTGTGTAGAATTTGCAGAAACATGCGGCATAGTTTAAACAAATATTTAGGTATGTACAAAAATACAGCAAAAAGTACCCCATTTACCATATTGTGGCTTTTCAAACTCAGAACTTGCTTCTTTAAAACCAGATACAATTAAATAATTAAACACAAGTTTATCCTATTGTTTTGCTTCAACCACATTTAACAGATTATGTTTACAACAATATGGCCTCAAGCTAATTAGCTGTACACCTAGGATGCTATAAGTTACCTACGGTGCCAGCTGTTCTTAAATTGCTTAATCTCTCAGGGAAAAAAGTGGTAAAATTACACGTTGAGAGATCTGCAGCCAAATTCAGTTATAGTTAAGTGATCTGTGTAAAGGCAGATGCATTTTATGCAGGAAGTTGGCTGGATGCAGCTTTTGCCCAATACTGTGATGACTGCTTATATAACCCACACACCTTCAGGATGTGGTGTTCTGTCCCATCTAATGGCACTGAGACCACTTGAAGAGAGAGATAAAATGAGTCTGCTCTACAGCCTTAGCTAACAGGCAGCTGGCTTTTAGCTCATGCGGTAGAGGCTCATGCATTAAGCTCCAGAGGTCCCAAGTTTGATCTTGCCTGCCGACAACCAGGGTCTGTCAGCGTTACACTTACACAGGCAGTAGGGTAAAATACAAGGATAGAGTAGGAGAAGAGGTGCTGGAGCAATTTGTATAGTGAGGATGCAGAAAACCATTGAACCAAACTGTAAACGCTGTATATGATGGAAAGCACTTCAAACCAGGGGGTGCAGCACGACCCCTAGCATTCCTAGTTTCAGCACCTATGGGTGAGAGGGTCTAAAAAGAGATGCCAATTTACAAGACAGGCTAGATTTATGGATCACCTATTTTCCCTCCTTCAAAAAGTCCCTGTCCTTCATCAACCTATTCTTTTCTACTGTCTGGTTTTTTGGACTGATGCATTCAAATTTCCATGGTCAAACATGCTTCTCCCCATCTCCTTAACATTGTGTTGTTCTTACCAGGGATGCCAGAGTACACTGTCTTGGTTGATTCAGCTGGTCCCTCACAACCATCCCCAAACAAAGATAGGAAGAAAGATGAACTAACAAATCAGGGATCTAATCTAGCAGGATATTTAAGCATATGCTTAACTTTAAGCATGTGATTAGTCCTTCTGAAGCCAATGGGATTATTCGTGTGCTTAAAGGCAAGCATGTGTTTAAGGGCCTTGCTGCATCAGGGCATAAGTAATTTCCTTCTTTGGGTTTAGCTACATTTGAAATACTACAGTGTCACAGCTATAGCGCTTCAGCGGAGACACTCACTACAGCAATGGGAGGCGTACTCCCATCGGCATAGATTATCGACCTCCCTGAGAAGCGGTAGCTAGACTTCTGGAAGAATTCTTCCGTCAATCTAGCACTGTCTATACTGGGAGTTAGGTTGGCTTAACTACATCGCACAAGGGAGTGGATTATTCACAGCCAATGTGGCTAGGCCAACTTAATAACTGAGTGTAGACCTGGCCTCTATCCCTCTAAGAAAAAGTAATGGGCTGGATTCTCCAATGCCTTTCACACTGCAGTCATTTATCTGTGCAAGTCAGAGGACTGATGTTTATATCCATCCACTTTGCACATGCGAATGACTTCAAAAAGCACAGTTCAATAGAGAATCGGGCCCAACGTTTTGTCACATATTCTACTTCAATGACTTACTCATATTTTTCTCTCCCAGCTTGATTATAATATTCAGTGATTTTTTATATTTTCTAACACTATCCAGAGGAAATTTATAATGATAACATCTAGTTAGTGTTTATAAGCTGAGCAGGATTAGTGGCCTAAATCAATCCCCAATCTACCTGAGGCCCAAAGAGGTAATGTCAATGACCCTGTGAAGGCCAGTGTAGCCCATCCACATTATTTAGAGACTAATGGAAAGGACAGGGGATACCAAGGAATTTGTTTGCTGGTCCATCAAATGGTATGAAGAGTTATCAGCCATGTGACTCAAATTCTCAATGTCAGCCTAAGGCTGACATCATCTGTGGAAGCTTTCACTCTCTGTGCCCTAAACTTTGTATGATTCATTTTAAAAAGGGACAGCAAACCAAAAGGCCCTATGTTGCTTGAAGAGTTTAAATCATTTATCTTCAATGCAATGCTTTGTTGCCAGACATTCAAAGCACCAGGATATGGATATGCTAAAAAAAATGTGAGATATAAGAAGCTGTTTGGTGACAGAAGGAGATTCAGGAGTCCCTGTAATGGGCCAGCACTTTTCCCTCAAGTCACTAATCAACTGGGCTAACCCAAGGTAATGAAAACTCTTACAGATAAACAGAGCTTATCAAATGCATGATCCTGACGTTCTCTTAAAAAAACAGTCTGATTGCCTATTGCCATTCAAGTTTTATGAAGCAGGCTGTTTTTTCTAGGTAGTTACATTGATACCATCCTCCACAATCACATAACTGAACTACAATGATTTTTGGCCTTAATCACAGCAAAGAAATAAGCAGCTCTTTGCCTCCACACAACAGACTAAAGAAAGCTCTGAACATTTTTCAGCCGGGCAACCTGTATATTTTCAATGGTGATCAAAGATTGCACTTTCCTTCCACTCAACAGGGGGCAACTCTTCCTCTGCAAATAGGACTCTTAAATCCTTCCATATTACCCAGAAACTGAAAGCCAGCTTTTGGAACTAGAATACATAAAAGTGATGTTGTGCAAGAGAAAAGGAAAACTAATCCATAGCTTCCATCTTAGGTATTTGTATAGCTCCTATTATCATCATATCTGAGTGTGTCACAATCAATATATTTATTTTCACAATACACTTATGAAGTAGGAAAGTACTATTATCCCCATTTCATTGATTGGGGAATTGGGGCACGGAGATAAGAGACTTGACCAAGATCACACAGGAAGTCTGTGGCAGAGCAGGGACTTGAACCCAGATCTCCCCAGTCTTGGGCGAAGGCTATAACCAATGAACCAGTCTTCCTCGCTACTCAAATGTGAAACAAATGTTACTGGGATGGGTGGAGGGAAAAAGCGATGGTGGATTTCAGTAATTTTATATGAACAACTTTGGGGGGGTTTCAGTCTTTTCCATACCATGACCCATTTTCAATACTGGGAGCACCCCAAGACTCCCGTCCCATCTAGCCGTGACCCTTCTCCCATTTAATGCCCTAATACTTGTTCATGACCCCAAGATGAAAACCTTGATCTCTAGAAATTCTTTTTTTAAAACAATTTCCCCTTATCATTAACTTACAATATCTGCAAATGAAAGACTTAAAGAGCCTGGTTCTGTTCTTGTGCTGACTTTATACTGATGTAATTCACTTCACTTCAGTGGTGTTACCCCTGGCTGATGTACAGTATTGGGAGAGAAGAGCAAAAACAGATGTGAGACCTAAGATACTGTAAGACAGATCCCACCACTTACACTAACCTAGGATCTTTCACTCTGCTAGTGCACAAGGAGCACTAGAGTTTGGACCTCAAACTCTAAGGGTTAAAATGATGACATAAGAAGGGGGAATTAATTTAGCTCAACTGTGATGTTCTGGGGATCATCATCAGTAAGGGGTTCTGTCTTGTAACTGTGGATGCCTTAATGCTCTGCTGCCATGCCTCAGAGCCCCGACACCAGTAGCCAGCCCACAAGCATAAAGGTCTCGCCCTGGCTTCCACCAGCCTAGTTACTCCTTTTAGGTGAGCCCAACTACGCTTCCAATCCAGAGTCTCTCCAAATCAGTCTACCCAAGTTCTTAATTACCAGACACTCCAGTGTTTGTCCAGTGCCAGCATCTGGCAGTCAGAGGCTTCGGGAAACCCAGAGCATGGGGTTGCGTCCCTGACCATCTTGTCTAATAGCCACTGATGGACCTATCCTCCAGGAATTTATCTAATTCTTTTTTTAACCCAGTTATACTTTCGGGATTCACAATAGCTCTTGGCAATGAGTTTCACAGGTTGACTGTGCAATGTGTGAAGAAATACTTTCTTCAGTTCATTTTAAACCTGCTGCCTATTCATTTCATTGGGTAACACCTGGTTCTCATGTTACGTGAAAGGATAAAAACACTTCCTTATTTACTTTCTCCACATCATTCATGATTTTATAGACCTCTGTCATACCTTCCTTAGACATTTCTTTTTTAAGATGAACAGTCAAGGTCTATTTAATCTCTCCTCATATGGAAGCTGTTTCATACCCCTAATCATTTTTGTTGTCCTCTGTACTTTTTCCAATTCTAATATATCTTTTTTTGAAATGGGGCAACCAGAATTGCATACAATATTTAAGGTGTGGTGTACCATGGCTTTTTACAGTGATATAATGATATTATCTAACTTATTATTTATCCCTTTTCTAATGGTTCCTAATATTCTGTTAGCTTTTTTTTTTTGACTGCTGCCACACACTAAGTGGGTGTTTTCAGAAAACTATCCACAAAGACTCCATGATCTCTTTCTTGAGTGGTAACTGCTAATTTAGACCCCAGCATTTTGTATGTATAGTTAGGATTTTTTTTCCAAATGTGTATTACTTTGCATTTAACACTGAATTTCATCTGCCTTTTTGTTGCTCAGTCACCATAATTTTGTGAGATCCCTTTGTAGCTCTGCTTTGGACTTAACTACCCTGATTAATTTTGTATAATCTGCACACTTTGCCACCTCACTGTTTACTCCTTTTCCAGATCATTTACAAATATGTTGAACAGCCCTGGTTCCAGTACAGATTCTTGGGGAATCCTGCTATTTACCTCTCTCTGCTGTGAAAACTGACCATTTATTCCTATCTTTTGTTTCCTGTCTTTTAATCAGTTACTGATCCACGAAAGGACCTGCCCTCTTATCCCAAGACTGCTTAGTTTGCTTAAGAGTCTTTGGTCAGGAACGTTGACAAAGACTTTCTGAAAGTCCAAGTACACTATTTCCATTGGTTCACCCTTATCTACATTTGTCGACCCGGTCAAAGAATTCTAATGGACTGTTGAGGCATGATTTCCCTTTACAAAAGCCAAGTAGATTCTTCCCCCAACAAATCATGTTCATATATATACACACACATTAGCTATCCTCTAGTCATCTGGTACAGATGCTGATTTAAGTGATAAGTTACATATCAGTTAGTAGTTCTGTAATTTCATATTTGAGTTCCTTCAGAACTCTTGGGTGAATACCATCTGGTCTGGGTGACTTATTACTGTTTACTTTATCAATTTGTTCCAAAATCTCCTTTGATGACATCTCAATCTTGGACAGTTCCTCAGATTTGTCACCTAAAAAGAATGGCTCAGGTTTGAGAATCTCCTTCACATCCTCGGCCATGAAAACGAATGCAAATAATTCATTTAGTTTCTCCGCAATGGTCTTATGCTTGAGTGCTCCTTTAGCAACTCGATTATCACGTGGCCTCACTGATTGGAAGCAGGACACCTGATAAACAATGTACTTACAAAAATGAATAGCAAATATTTTGTTGTCTTTTGCTAGTTGCTTTTCACAAGCTTTTTTGGCCTGTTTAATTATACTTTTACACTTGACTTACCAGGGTTTATGCTCCTTTCTATTTTCCTCAGTAGGATTTCACTTCTATTTTTAGTAGATGCTTTTTTTCCCCTCTAATCCCCTTTTACTCTTACTATTTTATTATTTGGGGTATACATTCTATTATGATGTTTTTAGAAAGTTTCCATGCGACTGGCAGGCATTTCATTCTTGTTACTGGTCCTTTTAATTTCTGTTTAACTAGCTTCCTTATTTTTGTGTAGTTGCCCTTTTTAAAGTTAAATGCTACTGTGTTGGGCTTCTTTGGTATTTCCACTCCCCCAGGATGTTAAATTTAATTATATTATGGTCACTATTGCTGATGGTTCAACTATATTCACCTCTTGAACCAGATCCTGTGCTCCACTTGGGACTGAATCTTGAATTACCTCTCCCCTTGTGGGTTCCAGGATTAGCTGCTCCAAAAAGCAGTCATAAATGGTGTCTAGAAATTTTATCTCTGCATCCTGTCCTGAGGCGACATATACCCAGGCAATATGGGGATAGTTCAAATCCCGCATTATTGAGTTTTCTATCTTTATAGCCTCTCTAATCTCACTGAGTATTTCACAATCACCATCACCATCCTAGTCAGGTGGTTAGCAGTATATTCTTACTGCTATACTCTTATTATTCAAGCATGGAATATCTATTCAAAGAAATTCTGTGGTACTTTAATTCATTTAAGATTTTTACTATATTTCACTCTATGTTTTCTTTCACATATAGTGCCAGTCCCCCATCAGCACAACCTACTCTGTCATTCCTACATATTTTATACCATGTCCTATTGATCATTCTAACGAGTTTCTGTGATGCATATTATATCAATATCCTAATTTAATACCAGACACTCAAGTTCACCCATCTCAGTATTTAGACTTTTCATTTGTGTAAAAGCATTTATAAAATTTGTGAATATTTAATTGTCTGCCTTCATGTGATGTAATTGAATAGGACTCTTCCATTTGACTGTTTCTCTTCAGCTCCTACCTGTACTTTATCAAATTCTATCTTCTCCTCTTTACTACTCCTCTTTATAGAGACTTCCCATTAATAGGTCCTCCTCTAAGAGATGGGTGCACCAAATCGTGTGCTTCTCCGCACCTGTCAGCTTTCCTCTAGCCCATAGTTTAAAAATTCCTCTATGGCCACCTTAATTTTACATGGCAGCAATCTGGTTCCATTTTGGTTTAGGAGGAGCCCATCCTTCCTGTATAGGCTCCTCCTTTCCCAAAAGGATCCCCACTTCCTAATAAACCTAAATCTCTCCGCCCTACTGTACAAGCCCAGGCAGAGACAGGTGCATCCTGGAGGTGGAATGCCTGACTTGATGGGATAATAAACATGATTAGAATATTGGTATAGAAGGGTACAGCTAGCTCAGGAAGGACAGATATGGAAAAAAGGGATGAGGTGTTGCCTTGCATATTAAAGATGTATACACTTGGACTGATGTTGAGATGGAAACAGAAGTCAGACTTGTTGAAAGTCTCTGGGTAAACATAAAAAGCGTAAAAAAACAAGGGTGATGTCATGGTGAGAGTCTACTACAGATCACCTAAAATCCACGGTTGAGAGTTCAACCCTTTAGGGGCCCATTTAGGGATCTGGGGCAAAAATTGGGGATTGGTCCTGCTTTGAGAAGGTTCCTTCCAACCCTGATATTTTATTCTATGAAGAACAGGCGTCTGGGGCATTTTTAAAACAACTAACAAAAGCACCCAAAGCACAGGACATGGTTGTGATAGGAGACTTCAGCTACTCAGACATCTATTGGAAAAATAAAAGAGCATGGAAACGATTATCCAACAAAATTGGAGACAATTTATTTCAAAAGGTGGAGAAAGCTACTAGGGGAGGATTTTGATTTTGACAAATAGGGAGGAACTAGGTGAGCATTTGAAAGTGGAAGGCAGTTTGGGTGAAAGTGATCATGAAATGCTAATTACATGATTCTAAGAAATGGTTGGAGGGGAAATGACACAATAAAGATAATGGATTTAAAGAAGGCAGACATTAGCAAATTCAGGGAGTTGGTAGATAAGATCCCATGGGAAGCAAGTCTCCGGGGAAAAACAGTTCAAGTGAATTGACAATTTTTCTGGGAGACATTAAGGGCACAAGAGAAAATTATTCCACTGCATAAGAAAGATGGGCAAGAGACCACCCTGGCTTAACCAGGAGAGCTTCAGTGACCTGAAACTCAAAAAAGAGTCCTAGAAAAAGTGGAAACTAGGTCAAATTACAAAGGATGAATATAAACAAACAACACGAGCATGAAGGAATACAATTAGAAAGACCAAGGTACAAAACAAGATTAAACTAGCTAGAGACAAAGGAAAACAAGAAAACATTCTACAAATTTATCAGAAGTAACAGGAAAACCAAGGAAAGGGGAGGCCCATTACTCAGATGGGGGGGGGGAAGTGAGGGAAATAACAGAAAATGTGAAAATGGCAAAGTGCTAAACCACTGGTTCTCAATGTTTCCAGACTACTGTTCCCCCTTCGGGAGGCTGATTGGTCTTGTACCCCAAGTTTCACCTCACTTAAAAACTACTTGCTTACAAAATCAGACATAAAAATATGTGTCACAGCACACTATTACTGAAAAATTGCTTACTTTTTCATTTATACCATATAATTATAAAATAAATCACGACCCTCAAGTTGAGAAACACTGATATAGTATATAGAGCAGTATAAACAAGTCATTGTCCCATGAAATTTTAGTTTGTACTGACTTCACTGATGTGTTTATGTATCCTGTTCTAAAAGTAGGTAATAATCTAGATGAGTTGACTCACCCCCTGGAAGCCTTCTGCATACCCCCAGGGGTACATGTACCCCTGGTTGAGAACCACCGTACTAACCAACTTTGTTTCCGTTTTTACCAAAAAATTTAACAGAGACTGGACATCTAACATAGTGAACACCAGTGAAAATGAGGTAGGATCTGAGACTAAAATAGAGAAAGAACAAGTTAAAAATTACTTAGACAAATTAGATGTCTTCAAGTCACCAGAGGCTGGTGAAATACATCCTAGAATATTCAAGGAGCTGACTCAGGAGATATTTCAGTCATTAGCAATTATCTTTGAAAAGTCATGGAAGATGGAAGAGATTCCAGAGGATTGGAAAAAGGCAAATATAGAGTCAATCTATAAAAAGGGGAATAAAGACAACCGGGGAATTACATCTTAACTTCAGTACCCAGAAAGATAATGGAGTAAATAATCAAGCAATCAATTTGCAAACACTAGAAGATAATAAGGGGATAAGTAACAGTCAGTATGGATTTGCAAGAACAAATCATGTCAAATGAACCTGATAGCTTTCATTGACAGAGTAACAATGTGGGGGAAGTGGTAGACTTGGTATATGACTTGACTTTAGTAAAGCTTTTGACACTGTCTCACATGACCTTCTCATAAACAAAGTAGGGAAATGCAACCAAGATGGAGCTACTGTAAGGTGGGTGCAAAACTGGCTGGAAATCCTGTCCCAGAGAGTAGTCATCAGTGGTTCACAGTCATGCTGGGAAGGACATAATGAGAGGGGTCCCACAGGGATCTGGGTCTGGTTCTGTTTTATATCTTCATCAGTGATTTAGATAATGGCATACAGAGTACATTTATAAAGTTTGCGGACAATACCAAGCTGGGAGGGTTTGCAAGTGCATTGGACGATAGGATTAAAATTCAAAATGAGCTGGACAAACTGAGAAATTGTCTGAAGTAAACAGGATGAAATTCAATAAAGACAAATGCAAAGTATTCCACTCAGGAAGGAACAAACAGTTGCACACATACAAAATGGGAAATGACTGCCTAGGAAGGAGTACTGGAGAAAGGGATCTGGGGGTCATAATGGATCACTAGATAAATATGAGTAAGCAGTGTACCACTGCTGCAAAAAAAGCAGACATCATTCTGGGATGTATTATAAAGGAGTGTTGTAAGCAAGACATGAGAAGTAATTCTTCTGCTCTACTCTACACTAATTAGGCCTGACTGTAGTATTGTGTCCAGTTCCGGGCACCACATTTCAGGAAAGATGTGGACAAATTGGAGGAAGTCCAGAGGAGAGCAACAAAAATAATTCACGGTCTAGAAAACATGACCTATGAGAAAAGATTGAAAAGAATGGGTTTGTTTAGTCTGGAGAAGAAAAGACAGAGAGGACTTGATAACACTTTTCAAGTACTCAAAAGATTGTTACAAGGAGGAAGGAGAAAAATTGTTTTCGTTAACCTCTGAGGATAGAACAAAAAGCAATGGGTTTAAATTGCAGCAAGGGAGATTTAGGTTGGACATTAAGAAAAACTTCCTAACTATCAGGGTAGATTAAGCACCAGAATAAATTGCCTAGAGAGGTTGTGGAATCTCTGTCATTGGAGATTTTTAGGAGCATGTTGGACATCCACCTGTCAGGGATGGTCTAGATAATACTGAGTCCTGCCATGAGTGCAGGGGACTGGACTAGATGACCTCTTGAGGTCCCTTGCAGTCCTATGATTCTATGATTCACTGCAGTTCTAATATGTCTGTTTTGGAAAAGCTCTAAGAAGTTGTTTTTGTCTCTTCTTGAAAAATGCTGTGTTCATTCCTGCTGAGTAGGCCAATGAGCTATTTATTGAAATTAATTTTACTATAAAAACAAAATTTTGATTTTGTTACTTCTACCTTAAACGTGACAATCTCTTTTAATTATGCTTGCCAAAGAACCATTACCTGACTAGTGTGTGTGTTAAAAACAGTACTTGCCACCTGGGTGAAAGATACAGCAGTGTTAAAAAAAATGAACCCTTTGTTCACTAAAAGGAAGACATTATGGAAACTCAAAAGCATGTTATACTTTGAAAAAATCCTTTGTGAAAACAGCATCGTGGGATTCCATGTTATGGGTCTTTCAGTGACTCCAGGTGAACACTGTTCAGTTTTCAAGCAAATGGGATTTTCCCCCCCAGTGGACAGCTCTGGAAATCACCAAGGATCTGATTCTCCTCTTACACTTAACTATTTTATACCAGTGTAACCCCATGGATAACAGTGGAATTACTCCAGGTTTATACCAACGTAATCAGAATCAAGCTCTGAGAGTTAAGATTTCCAGTTGTGCAGTAAAGTAAAAGGTAGTGCAATCTTTCAGCCTTTCTGCTGCCTGTTTAAAGAGGAAATTCATATCACATGGGAACTCTGAAGACATTAGACCTTTTCTGGGGTAGGAAGCAATAGGTGTATGCTGTATTCAATTTGTATCCACTCCAGGATGGCAAGTGACGAGGATGGAATCCCCTTAACTTCTCTATCTTGCCCATGAGCACTCTGGTGTCTCAAGTCATCCTCAGATTCTTTCTACTTCAAGAAGACCCTTTTCTCCATCTCTGCTGAGCTATCTTTGGAGCAGAACTTCCTGGGCATAGGATCCATAGTGCATTTGCTGGGATTCTCACCACATAATACGCTCAACCTCAACTGAGCTCCAAGGAAGTGCAAAGGATGACCACTTACAGAAATCAGGACCCAAGTCATTCCATTCTTTGCAGCCAATTAATATAATCCATTTCTTGCCTTCAGCTGGATTTTGGACATTTAGAAGAGCAAACAAGACAAAAAATAACTCCCTCTCTTCACTACTGTAAGGATCTGTTCTGAAAATATCTTGGAGGAAGGATCACTAATCCCCCCTCAGTGGTTGCTGTAATATGGGTACTAATTTTTTCTTATGCCTATGCCTCCCACCTTGTAGCTTCCAACACAGAGGACATGTTGATGGGGTTGGAGAGGGGAGGAGGAGTGATTAAATCATGATCAACCCTGACAATCTCCAGCTGGCATGTGATCCCTTAGGGACCATAGCTAGCAGTCACAAGTTAGAGCAACCCCTCAATGCTCTAACCTGTGCTGGAGACTCAGGGAGCCACAACCAGCTCCCTGAAAGCCGCCACTCCCTCTCACTGGGCAGACTCTGCCCCTGAGTGCCCGCCTCCCTTTTCCCAAATTGCAGTAATGACCTCTCCCCTTGCCAGCTGTGGTCCCCCACAGTGTCATGCCCTTCTCTCCTCATCAGGAGTGTCCCCTCTATTTCCCACACCCCATTGCCTCAACAATAGTGCCTTCCATTCCCTTGGCAATAGTGACTCCCACATCTCAGCTCATGTGCCTCTGGGGGTTAGTATCTAGGGTTGCCAATTTTGGTAGGACATAATCCTGGGGATTTCATCACATGACATAATCTTTAATGAAAGATTAATGTTCAATTCCAGGAGACTCCTGGACAATCCTGGAGTGTTGGCAACCCTGTTAGTACCGTATCTAAGTAAAGTGTTTAATTTCTATAAACCAGTTCCTTTTTACTTTCCTTTAGGAAGAAGAAGAGGTTGCCTTTGATAGAGCATGTACTCAAGATATTTCATCCACTCCTGCAGGAGTTGCACACATCATGCCCTGGTCCAATTATACTTGCAAAGTATTTTTGGTCTTAGTGGTGAGAAGTACTTGGAGGAAAATAACTGAGTGGAGCAAAGAATATGAATTCTAGGGACATATGCAGTTCCTAATTTCACAAAATACAATGTGCTGATCTGTGAGCCAGCCTGCACAGCCATACAAAGGAGTAAGGTGGTGTACGGTGCTCCCCTGCATGAGCTACCCACATCACAGTTCACAATGCAAGGGTCAGACCATTCCCCAAGGCTGCTGCTCCTCCTGCCACTCCACACAAGGAGTGAGGCTCTGCCCCCTCTATGTCGGTAGTGGAGCTGAGTTAGCATGGAAGGAACTAATCTGTACTATGAAAAGGCTCGTGCATGTTACTTCCCCCATTAAGCAAGGGGGAAGCAGCAACCAAACTGTCACTCCCGGCTCTGGTCCTGAGGCAGCACAGCCATGTACTACCCCTTACCTGGGGTAGATTGCAAACAGGCCAATCTATCCCTATGTAAGCATATGTATGAGATCAGAATTAGCCATGCCAGAAAAAGCTGGAAATGCCTCTGTCCTAAAAGGGTTCCTGACATCTCACTAGTTTTATTGGCTGCCTATTATTTATGTATTGTATTTATTTTAAGGATCTCTTTTGTCCCCTTGTTTGACATGCTTCACTGTAAGCAAGGAGCATCCTCTGCTCATCTGTAGCAGTGCTCTGGGGCTATTCTGTTCAAGCAATCCATCACAGGTAGCTTCATTGTATTAGAGTCACAAGACACCTCCAGGGCAAAGAAAGGTCACACATCATCATGAAAGATTCATAAGAAACATACCTGGAATGCAATTCTAATAGGCATTCTAAAAATTGGATGTGGCTTTCTCTCACATGCTTCCAGTTTAGTTACTGTACTTTTCCCCATACAGGGTGCTTATTTAAGTATTTGTTTGCTGTTGTAACTGCTTTAAATGAATACTATCATTACACAGGATGCCCCCCAACACCTAGGATTGAATATCCATTTAGTTAGCTCCATTCATACTGTGCACTAAATACAGCAGGAGAAAACAGAACACAATATGTAATTGAAAACTATTACAATGTATACACAAAAGGGGGCCAAATTTAGCAACCTTAATTCTAACATTTCTTAACTTTTCAGTGATCCACTTTGCAACCTTAACATTCTTTAATGTACTTTTGTTTTGTTTTTGATGTAATAAAAAAGGCTGCTGAAGAGACAGGGATTCTAGATATAAATTATTTTAAAAAACAGTAATTTTGAATGGACAAGGTTCTTTTAAATGGAAAAATACCCATCAAATAGACAAAGTAAGATTCTTGGTAGGCTTTGAATGTGGAAAGGACAGAGAGCTTAGGCTATAGGGATTGAAAAGATGATCCATGCAAAAGGAACAGCCTGGATATAGGAACGGGATAGGATAAAGG
This sequence comes from Dermochelys coriacea, assembly GCF_009764565.3. NCBI lineage: Eukaryota > Metazoa > Chordata > Testudines > Dermochelyidae > Dermochelys > Dermochelys coriacea. The sequence continues at coordinate 334,311,197 of NC_050068.2, forward strand.
ACACAAATGTTGCATCAAGACAGGCATCATTGGCAGGTAGCCAATTGCAAAGTTCAATCGGAGACTACAGTGAAAATGTTTACTGGGGGTGCAGTACTTCAAAGATGAGGATGAGAACTTTAAACTCAGTACCATGGAAAAGCAGGATCCAGTGGAATGATTCATTGTAAGGGAGTAGGAATGCAGTCAGACTGAAAATATAAAGGAAATCACTGCAGTGGCAGCATTTTATATAGACGACTGGATGATGGAATGATCTTATGTTTTGCCTCTGAAATTGTAATCCCTCCAATTTAGGTTTCCCTTGCACGTTTTTCTAATCTCAATTATTGTAGCTCTGTGAAATGTATCTATATGATAAATATGCAGTATACAGACACACACTCACATAAACACATATTATATGAGTAGAAAGCAAGCTAAGTGTTTTCAGGTTGAGTTACCGAATACAGATATTTCTAAAAACCATGGAAGTATTTCTCATAACATTGCACCTACCTTCTAAGAGTCCATTTAACATAACTCATTGGATCTTTTTCTTTAATTTTAAATAAATTTGATTCTTTTAAAAGTTAGAAAAACAGCTTAAAACATATGTGGGTGGGGTTACATTTTTGTGTCAACTGGTGCCCGCTGTTGGAGGAATCAGACACTCCCAACAGCAGTAAAGTGGGTGTTAAAGTTTGCTGGTTGACTGGTGGGTGGCACTTATGTGGTTTTAGCTGTTTGTATTAAATTAGCAGGTGCAGGATTACTATTCTGAATGACAGTTTATTCCATTGTTCTGCTACTCAATGATAAGTTGTTTAAAGGGTGTTTTTCCTCTGTTCCTCCATTTCTTCCCGACAATAAATTATACCATTTTGTAGGCACACTGCATAGCATTGTGGAGTTTTTTGTTTTGAATCTTTTTTTTTTTTTTTTAAAAGAGCCTGTTCAGTGACATTTTAGAACATCTTTAACAGTATTTTCTGTGCTGTCTTGATTAACTTTTGGGTTGGACTCCTCTGGTTTGAATTGCTGTCACGGGTTAGTGGTTGGGTCTAGGGCGCCATGAGGGGTAGAGTGGGTTCCCATAGCTTTCTCTTCAGTTGTGTGCAGCAGCTGCTCCCCTGCTTATCCAGGTGAAAAGGTTCTGCTATTCTACTACCTTCTTGCACAAAAATCATTTGTCTGTATTGAGAATTTGTTGTTGTTGATTACTTACTTCTTGGCTTCTTTTTGTACATTACTGGACTTTATAGTGTTCACTTATATAGTAAGGGAGAAAGATTTCATCCACTGCAGGAATTACTGGATGAGGTTTTTGGCCTATGTTATACTGGAGGACTGACAAAGGGGACATTTACACTGCAGCATGCTTGCCAGCACGAGTAAACTGACACTATGCTATTTCTGCTCATGCTAGCCTAAAATAGCCATGTAGTCAGTTGTAGCATGGGTGGAGGCACAGAGTAGCAGCTCAAGTATGGACCCAGAGGATCTGGGAGAATTTGCACTCAGATGGTGAGCCTGAGCTGCCACTCGTGCTCCCCGGGCTACATTTAGTTTTAGCTCGCTAGCTCAAGCAGAAGCTAATGGGTGTCTATTTACACACACTGGAAAGCAGGCTCCCAGCTGTAGATGCACCCTTTCTGATCATAGTGGTTCATTCTGGCCTGAAAACAAATTTATAATCTGTAATATAGTAATTTAAAGATGAATGAGGGTGGAGGGAGCTCTGACTGAGTCAAGAGCTAATGCAGAGAATGCTTGATGAGGGGATGAAAAGGTTCTCTCAGGAACGAATATTTTTCAACGACTCTTATTTCTAATACATCTACCGAGTGCACAATATTTCTACAACAATCCAATGATACCACAGAAATTCCCCAAACTCCATTTTGCATTCCTGACCCCCATTTTGAATAAGCAAGAGTCACTCCACCATTAGAAGCTGTAGGTCACATATTACTGAGCCTCTGCAGTATAAAAGTAGGCTAAAGGTCACATAGCACCTGAATGTAGACTAAAGGTCACAGTAGTACACAGGTCATAACACTGTGAGGTAAACAAGGATTGGAAGCTGCAGGTCACATACTTCAAAAGTAGGGAAAAGGTTACGAAGATGGTAAACAACAGTGATTGACAGATAACTGTCAACGATTATGACTGGAGGCTAAAAATAGAACTGACAGGTAGCCAATGGAATGTTTGGTAGTGAGCATTTGCAGTAGACACAAGTGTCTAGAAGGTTCTGACAGGACACTATAAAAGCCAGACAGTCAGTGGGCAGATGAGAGGTTAGGAGCGGAGCAGCTGAAGAAGCAGGAGCTGAGGAGAGTGGAGTGGAGAAAAGTGTACGAGAGTGAAACAAGGAGACCTAAAGAAGCAGGCAAGAAGACAGCAGCAGTACCAGAAAGAGTCCTGTGTCAGCAGACAGAGTAAGCTTGTCAGTTACTGTTATCATATAGCAGCATAGCATAGTGTAATGTTAGTGTATGTATGTGGACTAATAAGGATGTATGCATGTGTGCTGATGATTAAAGAAATGTATACGATTTAAAGCATTTAAGAACTGCTGTCAGCAGCCTGTGACAGACTGACCATCTGTGACAGGGTGCAACTGCTTAAAATCATCTCAGTTGTATGATATTGCAGTTGGGGTGCAACTTGAAGGGATGTGTTTTAGATTATTATGGTGTTAGAAATTATTATTTGCACCAATAAAGAGATGTCTTGTTTTGGAAAGAACTCTCTCTTTGGGTCAATCATTTATTGGAAGGCTGTATCCGTGTGCTCCAGGTATTTTCTTAGCCACCCTGGAGACCCATACCTTAGAAAAACAGATAGGTTAGTAGGTAAGCTATTCTGGGGGTACCTTAAATCTGTTTTTGGGCTAGCACCACTACTCAGAATGGTTCTGCTGGATAAGATTTTGCAGATGTGATTGAGGAAGAAAGGACTTATTTCCCTCCATAATGGCCACAGCACAAGATTTCAAACACTCTGCATGCTGCAGTTGATCAACCTAGTGACACAGGACACTTGCACCTAGAAATGGTCTTCCTGGAAGACATACGAATAGAGAACTTTTAGGAGATATCAATACTCCTGGACAGCAGACAATTATGACTCATTAGCCCATCAACAGGGTGACTCAACTTCTATGGAAAGTTAAACATAGGGATACCCGAGACCAAATTAGGTCCATCCATCTCTACAAAAAAACCACCACCACTAGGGAAGAGGTAATGGCCAGATCATGGCCTAATTTAAAAAAAAAATACAAAGTTTCTCCAAATATGCTGAATTTGAAACTACCCTCCCAAGACTGGTCCAGTATTATCCTGCAGGTTGTAAGCTTAAACCACTGAGGAAAAACACTTAATCCACATGGACAATGAAATCAAATACAAGTACTATTATATCTCATCATTTACATAAGCACTAAGCATCGTCATCATGCGTTATGATGTTTTCCCTAGAGTATCTAATAAATAGATTCCATTTAAAGTACATGTCTGCATCAGTAGAAGACCATTTCAGAAAAAAGGCTGGTTCTTTTCTGAAAGGATGCAGGTTTGTATATCTAATAAATTAAATTCCTTAGACTGGTAATTAGCTATCTCTAAGAGAAGAAGTATTTATTTGACATTTACAGTGTAATTTGCATTGAGGAAGATATGTATGCTGTACAAAGTATTTCAGCAGAACTGTGTTTGAGAGAGAGTCAGGATTTTTTTTTTAAATATCTATTTGATTTTATTAGCCTGAATGAGGGAATACAGCCCAAATGTGAAAAGCACCAGTACTTAAAAGCCATCCAGCAATTTGATCAGTGGAGAAGAGGAGGAAGAAAGGACTCCTGAGGTAAACCCAGGACAAACAGTGTGGTAAACCCAGGACAAACAGCTACAAAAAAGGGAGCGGTAGTAATTAGTCCCAGGGGATTAAAAGACCTCTCCCTGTCCACTGAGGATATAACCAAGGGGAAATAAGGTTCAGCTGGAAAAGGGGTTGCTAGGGAGCTAATTAGGTTCAGCTGGCTTCAACTGGTGGAGAATTTTTTAAACCCTCCCCCCGGTATAGAAGGAGAGGGAAGAGAGAGTGAGAGAAGCTGCCAGTAAGCTAAAGACAGCAAGATACCAAACCCTTCAAGGAAGGGAAGCTACACTTCCCCGCCCCAGAACGGAAGGAAAACAAACACAAGGGTCTGATCAGGGAAAGGAATAACCGGACCCTGTGCTACCTGTAAGGATTTGCCTTGCCCAGACTGGTATCTCCAAGGCTAAAAAGGACTGAGTCTGCTGAGGAGAACAAGGTACTTTGCCACAGAGCCTAAAGTACATTCGTTTTAAAAAAGTCAGTACCTACAATAAAAAAAGATTATCCACCTTTGAAAAGGAGAGCGCAATTTATTCTAAAACGTTGGTAATTGGCATTAAAAAAAGTTATCAAACCTCATACTTCAGGGCAGAAAATGTACATAAATGTAAATTGCAGATCATATAGGGAAATGTCATTAAGGCAGTGGTTCACTACCAAGAGTCCAGGGGCCCCCGTGGGGGCCTGCAAGCAGGTTTCAGGGGGCAACCAAGCAGGGCCAGCATTAGACTTGCTGCGGCCCATGGCAGAAAACTGAAGCCCCGCCTCATAAGGCTGAAATCTGGGGCCCTGAGACCCGCCTCCCAGGACTGAAGCCGAAGCCTGAGCAACTTAGCTTTGCGGAGGCCGCTGGGGAGCCATGTGGCATGGTGCTCCAGGTAATTGCTCTGCTTGCTACCTCATAGCGCTGGTTCTGGCTTTTATTCGCAGAAAAACAGTTGTTGTAGCACAGGTGGGCCTTAGAGTCTTTATAGCATGTTGGGGGGAGACGGGAGGGTCAGAAAGAAAAAGGATGAGAATTCCTGCATTAAGGTGTGGGGGTTCCATCTTCTTCTGATTGGCATTGACCAGTGTTAGAAATAGGTTATCAGACTAGAAGAACAACTGGTTTGTTCCTGCTTGGAAATTCTAGTGTTCTTATGAAACTAGTATCCATGATTAGAATGGGTTTTTAAATATAAGCTACTGACGGTAAATTCTGATGTAAAACAGCAACTGATATCAGTGCAATCAAACAGCTAGATTCCTATATGCCGTTTGAAAATCTTCCCATGTTTACTACTTGAACTCCTCTCCTGTTAATATAGCACTGTGTGTCAGGTCTTCTTTTTGATTTAAAATTTTCCTATGTGACTTCATATCTCAGTCTATTCTAATCATTTCCAGCTGTCTCCATTCATACAGATACAGTGCAGACATTTGAGGCAGACAGGAGATGAATACCAGTTTTCCTTAGGAGCTGCCCTTAATGGGAAGTAGATTACTCAAACCACCCTGGTGCTCGAAAACTGTGCTAATGTCTCCAGAATCGCAAACAGATACCTACAGGGAAAAAAATAACACAAATTCTCATTACAATGGATGTAACCTGTCTTTTTTCATTGATAACTGGGACCAGCTAGTCTACTGATCTTCAGGAGATCCAGTGATTTACGCTTCCTATGATGTCTTTGCACAGTAAATCCTGACTTTCTAAATTGCTGACTGCCATAGGAGAGAAGCAGAGTCCTCCCGTCGAATGACTTCATGGGAGTTGAGGGCACTTAGTACTTTGCAGGATGAGGCTCAATATTTATTTCAACGTTGTTGAATGAGAATGGCATCCAAAGGCAATCCAGCTCCCAAAGAAATCCATCAAAAATTCCTGTACACTTCTTTGGGAGCAACGTCAGTTCCAAATATGTTTCACCATTAAAAGTTGCAATTTAAAATTAAGGATGCAAATTTGGTTGCACGCCTGAAAAAGACATGTTAATTTCATCTCTGTTGAAAACACACATCAAAATCAATGTTTCCTGAACAGAAAATGATACTTTAAGGGGAAAACATTTTATGCTTTGTTATTTAAAACATTTATCACTGTGCAAAATTGGCAGTGCAGGAGACTGGGTTTAAGAGTCATAGAAATAGGTGTTGAAAAAGACCAGATGAGTCATCTAGAGAGCATGGTCCTTTTTCCCCTACGATGTTTTGTCAAGTCCAATCTTAAATGTGTCTATCAATGTGACTTCCTTTGGGAGAATCTTCCAAAATCATATAGCTCTCATTCCTGATATTCACCATGAATTTTCCATGTCTTCACTCCATCCTCTTACTCCTGTTTATATCATCCTTAAAATATTTTTTCTCTGCTTCCGAGGCTCACAGCCCTACAATCTATGTAAATATAACACTGGTCCTTCTAGCTGCCTCAGTTTTTGGTAATTTGCAGAGAGTTTAGAGAAGAGTATCTCCATTTTGGGGGCAATGAGATTTCTGTAACTGTTCTCAGTACTCCAGTTGTTGTCCCACCAGGATCGTATACAAAGGGACTCACCTTCCTGCACCATTGTGTGTCTCTGTACATGTATTTCCCTTTTCCTGCTGCCATATAAAAGGACGAGTCCAGTGGCACCTTAAAGATTAATATATTTAATAGGACATTAGCTTTCATGGATAACAAACCCACTGCAGCTGAAGAAGTGGCTTTTTCACCCCCAAAGCCAATGCCCAAATAAATCTGTTAGTCTTTAAGGTGCCACTGGAATCCTCATTGTTTTTGTGGATACAGACTAACATGGCTACCCCTCTGATACATATAACAAGGCAAACACATTTGTAGTTCACCATTCATCACCATCCCAGGTTTTGTTTGACTTTATGATAACTATTTCTTCCCCTTCTCTTTTTTCCCCCAGATGCATTCACTTCCATTTTTCCAGTCTCATTATATTAATTTCCCAGTTCCGCTTTTAGAAGTTCTCTTTCCTTGGGGCCTATACAATAGCTTCCAATTTGGTATCATCTGTGAATGTTTAGTGTTCCATTTACTCTCTCTCTCTGGCTTACTAATGATGACAGGAAGACCAGTCCTAATAACAAACCCATACAATACTGCTCCACTAGACAACCCAAAACTTGACATAATGGATTCCATTAACAAAAAAATCAACATTTGTCAACAGTTGCCACACAATGACGAAAGATAGCATAGTTTTATCATGAAAAGTAATTAAGGTTTCTGTTGATAAATGTTGACTTTAAGTGACATATGCTGAAAGCAATTTAACGTTCCTTTCTTTGTGGTCTCAACCCATGTGACAGTGCTATATCCAAACCTATCTGAATGTTTTTGGTAACATTTTGTGAAATCATGTGCCTTGTCTGCTAAAATCAATATGCATTATATATGTATGCACTAATTTTGCATTTTTGATTACATATTTAATCCAAAATTTAAATCAATGAAAAATCCCCCCAGAAAGATTGAACACTTTGTTTTTGGTTTTTCACCAGTTGCAAAGGTGGTCAGGATTTTTCAATTAAAAAAGTAATAAAACAAACAGTAAAAATGGAAAATTATTCTATTAAAATTTTCAGTAGTGGTTTGGGGGTTTTTGTTTTGTTTTTTGGTTTGGCTGGTTTTAAAACCAGCTCCACTCATTTTGTATTTCTACTTAGTCCCCATCCACCCTCTTACTCCCATCCACCCACAGAGGTCTGGCAAGATCAGTTCTTTATAAACACACAACCAATCCCCCTTTATAAACACACAACCAATTTTTACATTTTGTTTTTCACTCTTAATTTTGATTTCATTAGGATCTAAATTTATAAGGCAGCTGTTGTCAGGATAACTCTGTTTTGATTAAATCACTACCACATTTGCTCTTTCCAGTTATCTGGAATCTCAGTTTTTTGTGACTTTTCAAAAACATTTGTGTGTTTCAGGAAATTAGTTTGCTAACTCTCTACATAACTGTATATTATATACTCCTTACATAAAATATTTTCAGTAGTCAATTCACTACTAGGTCATTATTTCTAAGTGGTACACATTGTTTCTTTATATCTTTTCTTCATTCTCTATAGGCCATGTATTTTATATAAAATCAGATTAATAATTCCAAGCCAACAACCATGTCAGAATGTTCATTTCTGCTAGAATGTTGTTTCTAGGAATCCCCAATTCAGGCAACTTATTGGTCTCACTAAGGCACTTCAGTTAACATTACCACTCACACAGAATGGAATTCAACCCTGTTCTGGGAGTTCACAAATGGTTCTCTGTACCGCTTATGCTTGCAGGAGCGTCAGTGGTACATAGGGCCTTATACGAATTTCATCTCTAGGAAATGAAGTTGTTGAATCTTGGTTAGCTTGTTTGCTAAAAGAGCAAGATTTAAATTTTATTAGAAAATCAGGAAGAATATGGCCATTTGGAAAGACAGAGATAATTAAAAGTAAGATAATTTCTATTTTCTTTGTATTCCTAGGGCACAATCCTGATTCTACTTTCTTTGAAATAAATAGGAAAGTCACCATTTACTTCAGTGGTTTCAGGATCAGATTCATAGTCCATTTATTTTCATTAAACAAGCAAATGTCAAGTAATGTTCCCTCATTTGTTGTGCCACTCTGTGACTGGGTACACCTACCCCATACTGGTTCAGCAGTGGTTAATCACACCAGGAGGCCACACTCCCTCATCTCTGCTGGTCAGGCTCCAGCTGGAATCAGGATATAAAAGGGAGCAACTCAGCTCAGTCTAGGCTGCCTGCTTGAAGGGAGCAGAGGTGTGTTGCAGGCTCCGGGGGGAGAGACTGCTGGAGCTCCAGGACACAGAGGCCGGCTGGGCTGTGGTCCAACTGACCCCCAGCCACAAGAGAGACCATGGATCCCATAAGACTACCAGGTGCGGAAGAATGGGTAGGAAGTAGCCCAGGGGAATGAAGCACTGATCTTGTTGAAGTCCCGTGCTTTGACTCAGCATGTTCGGAAGGATCCTCCCTGAGTTGGTGATGGATACCCACACCACAGACAGGGCCCTGGGCTGGGACCTGGTGGAGTAGGGAGGACCTAGGGACCCCCTACCCTGCCTGCTGCCCACCCCTGGGTGGCAGATCACTCTACTCCAGCCACTAGGCAATGCTGCGCTTCTGCAAAGGTGGGGTTCCATCGACTCCAACCATTAGGCTGCACTGCCCTGCCAGAGTAGTCCTACTGCCCCAGGCATTAGGCTGCACTGCCATACCTAAAAGGGTAACCCTAGTGACTCAGGCCATCAGGGCACGGACCCTCACCAAAGGGCTGCTGCACTGACCCCAACCATTAGGCCATGCTGCCCTGAGAACCAGGGCTGCTGGGGAGATTAGGCAACTTTGACTGCCCCAATTCTACTTCAGTTCCATCACAACCTGACATCCCTCTGATGGGGTGGACCTACCTCGTGACTCACCCAATTTATCATCTTGTATATATTTGGCAATTGGTTTGTCAGCACCATCATCCACATGGGTAAAGGGTGAGCTAAAGTTTGAATACTGATATTTTTGCTTTGTAAGAGGGTGTGCACTGCACTCCAGCCCTGATAAAGTTAACAAGGGTCTGAGAGGCCAGTTAGGTCACCTGGTATCACCTAACAGAATGTGGAGTAGGATTAATTGACTGTGAATCCCAACTAGGGAAGGACTAGGACAATACTACACTGCTAAGAAACAGAGCAGAAAGGGGGAGGAGTCTGCCGGCACTCCTTGAGAGGAGGGAGATTATCAGGGACATGGAGGAAGTCCAGGGGCAGAGGAATGGGATCCTGCCCTGGAATAAGGATTTCGGCAAGAGGCCAGGAGTGGTGAAGTAGCCATGGGGAAGAGATTAAGGTCCAGTGGTAAACCCAGAAATGGACAAGAAGATAGAGAGGCTTGGTAGGAAGGAGAAACAACAACAAGGACTGGGACGAAGCAGACCTACACTGCTGGTTGTAGGTTCCTGGCTGGAAACTGGTGTAGCGGATGGGTCTCGGTTCCCCGCCAGCCACTGTCAGAGAGCCCAGGATGGGGTTGAACACAGTCTGGAGACAACATTTGGAAAGTGGAACGGGTGGACTAAATGATGACCTGGTCAGAGGGCCAAGTTACCAGAAAAGAAAGTATCACAGAACAAGTAGGCCAGCAGCAGGGAGCACCTGATGCAGTGAGCCCTACAATCCAAGACCTAGATGCAAGGAGGAGCACTTGCAGGAAATGGCAACCCTGTAATACAAACAGCATGGTCTCATCAATCACTTCCATTGTGATTACAGCCCTTCAGCCAATTTTCATTCCACAGTGAGACATATCTTCCTACTTCATAACTCCTCACTTCAGTCAGTGGGTAATATATCATATATAATTGATCCAGTGTGCCAAATTTATATTTGCCACTCCATTTCAATCTGATTGGCTTCATATATTTTCACCAATAGGCAATAATCCTTGCTATATTCTCTTGCCAACAGAAGCTGGTCCAATAAAAGATATTACCTCATCCACCTTGTCTCTCTAATATTGGCTACAGCAACACTGCATATAACGATTCAGAGATATTCAGGGCAGACTATGCCATACTGAGACCTTTCTTCAGAAGATGGAAAAGGAGAAAGTATCATCTTGCAAAATCTCTTCAGCTTTAGGCAAATGGAAATGTCTTGCATGAAAAGCAGAGAAAACGTCTCTAGAAAAAAAATATTGTTCTATGTAGATATAAAGCTATTCACCTGATTCTCCCATCTATCTTAGTTATTTATCTGATGCTTTTATCACAATATCTGTGTGTGTTACAACCCCCTTTGTTAAATAAAGAGGGAAGCACAGTTTATCCCCAACTGTAAGATGGGGAACAGAGGCACAGAGAGGCTAAGTGACTCGCTCAGGATCACGTAGGAAGGAGGTGGTGGAAAGGAGATGTGAACTAAAGTCTCCTTGTGTCATAGGCTAGTGCTCTACCCACTATACCTCCTTCCTTTTCTTGCATGGAACAGTTTTAACACCAGTGTAACTTCTTTGATGTCGTGGCAATTACCACTAATTTACACTTGTGCAAGTGAGAGGAAAACCAAGATCTATGCCTTGAATTTTTGAAAGGAGAAATTCAGACACAGCATCATGTAGTTATTCTATATCATAGCATCATAAACATCACCTACAGGATATTAAACTTGTAATCTCATGAAAGTCTTGTTTAATTCACCTTTGATTATAACAGCAAATTGCACAGGATTCATGAAACAATACGTTGTGCTTGTTCTTCTAATTCTACAGCAACATTTCAGGAATAAATATTAATCCTCAAACTGTGATGACATTATTGATGAGGCTTGCAAACCAGCACATACATTTTAGCTTAATAGGTGCTCTGGAAACAGGTCCTCTGTATTGCAGAAAATGAACAAATGATGATAAAAAATAGATAGGGACTGCTACACGACCTGAGCTACTGGTTGAACACCTTACACTTTGGCCCAGCCCACCTCTCTCTGGCCCCAACACAAAGGGACAGAGTGGGTGGCATATGCCTCAATACAGTGGTTTCACACCACCTGTAGATTCCTCTATGATGCGGAATCTTCAGCTGTTTCTTTAAGGTAGCTTTCCAGCCACTTCCTGCTACCTATGCACTAAAGGGTCAACGAATGAGTCATATATTTTCCTGAAATGTCTTGACTATTATCTATTTGGCAAGTGACCTTTTCTGATGGTCAGTTAGCTAGGATCTAAATACCACTTAGTCATATTAGTAATATCCAATCCAATTTCTAACTCTGTCTCCTAGCAAACACCCAAAAAGATTGTATCACTTTTTATCTAACTGCCTACCAGCTCACTAGAGCGACAAGGTGGGTGAGATAGGATCTTTTATTGGACCAACTTCTGAGCTTACACAGAGATCTTCTTCAGGTCTGGGAAACTTACTCAGGGTATATCTACAGTACAACCAAAAACCTGCAGCTGGCCCATGCCAGCTGACTCAGACCTGTGGGGCTTGGGCCAACGGACTGTCCAACGGCAGTGCAGATATTCACAGTAAGTATCCCAGACCAGAAGAAGAGTTCTGTTGTAAGCTCATCCACTTTGTCTCTTTAGTATCCTGAGACTAACACAGCTACACCACTGCAAAGCAGTTCACTAGATATTTTGTCAACAAACAAGCCTTAACCTTTTTAAACTGTGTGCCTAGGACAACTTCAAGCTGACAATCTGCACTCTTGCTTTATATACTCTCATTGCTATTATTGAACCTAGGGGGTTATGCAAAAAAAAAAAGTAAGTATCGGCATACATATCATAAAACAAGCTAAACTTTAATGAGAGGAAAATTCCTTTGACAGTAACCTACTAAAGAGAGGTTTCAGAGTAGCAGCCGTGTTAGTCTGTATCCGCAAAAAGAAAAGGAGTACTTGTGGCACCTTACAGACTAACAAATTTATTATTTAATTTATTTATTTAGAGAGAGTATCCAAATACCTACATGAAAGTCTAGGACCAGATTTACTCTAGCCCAGAATTGTCAAGTAGTATAAAACACTTACCTATTTTTCCTTTGAAATGGACACCTAGTCTTCTAAATTAGACTTCTAATAATCAGGATGCATTGTAGGTCAATAAAACATTGCCTATCTTTGTCCTGAAATTCTAAGACACACTAGCAAATGAAGAGAAAATAGATGGCCTCATTGTGTGCATCACAAATTTAAAATCCAGCTGGTGAAAAGTAATTATTGAAACACAAAGAAGAAATGCTTGTTCTGGAGAAGAAGCAAAAAGCAGTCTGAGGCATTCTCTTGCTGTATCTCAGCCAATTTCACCATTTAAGCATATCGTTCAAGGGACTGTTCAGGGTAATCTAAAGCTTACATGGAATAACTCTGAACTCAGATAGGAAAGGGGCCAACACAAAATGTAGAAAAAATACTTTTGATATGACCAGCATCTGAAAAGTGTTCCTCTCAATTCTATTGAATGCACAAAACCCATCAAAGCAGCCTTGCTAATAATCACTAGACATTTTGTACAGTAATGTTTTGTTTCTTGTCCCTGAATTTGGATACTGTAGATTTGAAATCAGTCTTGATCCCTCTCACACCTGATATTTTTTGTCACTGCACTTGTACATAAAAGCTCATTATATCGTATAATGCCTGATCTTGCATTTACATTGGGGGACAAGAGGTGCTGAAGGTGGCTTTGCAACTCTCAGCAACTTGTATCATCCAATCCTTATTGAAGTGTTACATTGCTGTATGTGACAGTAGAGACTTGAGTATTTGAGCAATAAACTTGCTCACACCAGTGTTTTGACTTAAATAAGCAAAATTAAACTTGATTCTTTATTCAAACAAACTCACTGCAAGTAATAGCTCTTCTATCTCATACTTCTCCTTACATCTATTTACATATCTCCTTACACCTATTTACATATCATGACCCTGGTAAATGAGTGCCTACCCTAAGCTCCATTGATAGCACTCACAATTGTGTACTATATTTGTACTCCTATTTCACTGCATTAGCATTTTTATACAGTAGTTCCACTTAAAGTGTTTCTAAGCAGTTTTAAAGTTTTTACTAGCTTAAAAGATATTTCACAAAGGGAGAATACTAGTATCTTGTGGCCAGTTGGGTCAATATGTAATGGTTAGTAAGAAAGTACTTTCCACAATACTTCTAGTCCAGTGGTCCCCAAACTTTTCCATCACGCCCCCCTTTACCCATAAAGGAAACTGTCCGTGTCCCCCACCTCCCAGGGCTGCACTTGGGAGCTGGGGCCAGCAGTGGGGCTGCAGTCAGGAGCCAGGCCCATGATCAGGAGCCAAAGCTGGGGCTGCAGCAGGGGCAGTGCCAAAACGGAACTGGGAGCAGAGCAGCCTGAGTAGCACTCCCTCCCCGCCCCTCCATAGGTGCTGGCCCAGGCCCTGCCATGCACCCCGAATGTTCCTCCGTGCCCCTCCCCGCAGTTTGGGAACCACTATTATAGCCAATAGTACAATGCCTTACATAGGAGAACAATCCTTTCCTGAACTCAATCAAATTAAGCCCTGAAGCATGGAATTTGATTATCTTTACAGTATACTGCATAACTATAAATTGATCATACAATTATCCAATCTTTTCATAAATCTATCTATAGCCATTCATTGGATGCCAATGCCACTGTAGTAGAGCATCTAATACTTTATTGGAAGTGATTTGTTTTCCAAATAAGCAATGTTGCCTTAAAGTGAGAGACTAAAGAAGCCAAATCTGTTTAGTATATCAAAAAAAAAAAAAAAGACTGAAAGAGGGCTGATTATGGTGTATAAGCCTCTTTCACATGGAAACTAAAGATATCTTCACAGGTCCTAACAGGCTCTTTAATCTATCAGAGAAAGGCATAACGAGGACCAATGGTTGGAAGTTTAAGACAAACAAATTCAATTTAGAAATAAATTCCAATTTTTTTAATAGTGAGGGTTATTAATGACTGAAAAACTAGCAAGGGAAGTGGTATATTCTTCATTTCTTGAAGTCTTCAGAACAAAACTGGAAACTTTTCTGGAAGATATGCTTTAGTCAAACAAACACAAGTAATTGCTCTCAATAGAGGGGTAACCAGCTGAAACTGTGAGGAAGTCAGATTTGAATGATCTAATGGATCCTTCCGTCTTAAAATCACAAATCAGCTAAACAGATTTCAGTCCATTCTATGAACTCACGTGCATACAAATGCTTTGGGGGAAAATGAGTCTAGACTAGTAAACTGTCTGCAGAGACACGATATGACCACAATACTACCCGTGACTCCCGTGAAGAAAGCCAAGCACCCACCATGACAGCTTCATAATACCAGACAAATGCCCGTTCAAGGTATACAAGGTATACAGGTATATGCCCGTTCAGGGTATACAATTTGCAGGTTTTCCTGTGCTGCTGCTTAGGTAAATCAGCAGGCATCTGAACCATTTAAAACCTGCATAAGCTAGAGAAGTACATGAACTTGGATGGAAGAAACTGACTGGATCCTCATTTTTAAATTTGTAGAGGAATGCTCTTTCTTAATTAAAACCCTACAACATCCTGAGTTTTATCAGCCTTGCTCTTAGATATGCAATTGTAACTTCATTCGTACCGTGGACGTTGAAAGGGAGGGAAAAGATCTTCATCTGCGTCCTTGCTAGATATTTTCTCCTCCCTCAAGACACATATTCCTAAGAGCCAGAGCCACTATCACTGCAAAGCTGCTGCCTTTATAGGAGACTAGGCAGCACAACCCAATCAACTCCTTGCAGCATTGGAACCACTGTCATTTGAGGTAAAAGAGGCAAGAGACTGAGAAAGACAGGGATTAGACAACTGGAGGTACCACTGAAAATTCCAATAGTCTTTGATGTGATGCCAAAGTCCAACTAATTCTCTAGTAGGCACAATTAAAAGCAGTAATATTCTCTGCTACAACCTTTCCATACCGGACCGTGTTAACTCTCCTTAATCAAGATGTGTGTTTCATTGGTTTCCCAATGTAATCTCACCCAACTCTGGTCATTGCACACCACTAATGACACACTGATATTTGCCGATAGGACTTCTGATCTGTTTTTTTTCAGTCAACACAAAGTCTGTCAAGCTACTGAGGCAGGGAGCACTGTAATAAGTCAATTACTACTGAATAAAATCTACTGACAGCCAAAACAATCTACGTAATTTGCTACATAGATTGCTGTAGCCAATCTCGGGACAGAAACTGTTCCTCTCATCACACTGCTACCAAGGCCAACACCAAGCAGGCATCAAGTTAGCGCCTGGGTCCCATAATCCTTTCCAACTTGTGCTCCACTGTATTGCTTCAGACTTTTAATTTTCTAATTGCCTTCTCCATTTTCTACTGAGATTTTTGCCCTTCCACTTCATGAGCCAGGAATGAAGCCAAATTACCAGAGCCTGAGAAGCCTCAAACACAGACAGGTGGATATGTGTGGCGGTTTGCAGGCAGATTTGGGGCTTGATCAAATGATTGGTGCCTTGTCTGTTTCCTCTTGAAAGTCTGGACTGGAAATTAGGGACCTGGTTCTACTCCTGCCTCTGCCACTGACCTGCTCTGTGGTGTTGGACAAGTCACTTCTCCTCTGTCTCTTGCTGCTTCTGCCATCCTTTGTCTGTATTTAGATGAGCATTCAGCAAAGCATTTAAGCACAAGGATAAATCCAATTGAAATCTATGTGAAATAAGTAAGTACTAAAAGATATGGAGCTTTGCTGCACTGTAATTTTAGATTGTAACAGGTTTCAGAGTAGCAGCCATGTTAGTCTGTATTCGCAAAAACAAAAGGAGTACTTGTGGCATCTTAGAGACTAACAAATTTATTTGAGCATAAGCTTTTGTGAGCTACAGCTCACTTCATCGGATGCATCCGATGAAGTGAGCTGTAGCTCACGAAAGCTTCTGCTCAAATACATTTGTTAGTCTCTAAGATGCCACAAGTACTCCTTTTTAGATTGTAAGATCTTCAAGGCAGAGAATAGTTATTATATGTTTGTACAGTGTCTAGTACAGTGGTTCTGAACCTATTTACCACTGTGGGCTGCATATGCAGATCTCTGTGTGTCATGTGGGCTACATCACATAATATACATACTACCTGTATGACCCTGAAAATGTCACATGGGCCGCAGCTCTGCGCTGATTGGGCTACAAGTTGCCCGCAGGTTGAGAACTACTGGTGTAGTGCAACAGAGACCCAACCTTGTTTGGAGATGCTAGGTGCTAGTGTAATATAAACTCATAAAAATAACTAAGTGCCAGTATTTGTCTGAATGGACCACATGCTAGCCTGCCCTGCAGAGCTGCTGACAGCACAGTTTTAAGATTCGTACTAAGCTGCTATCACCTGATGGGTGTCACAGGAAATGTTTCAACTTTCAATTAAGTAGTAAGTATTGTCACAAATCAAAGCACCAGAGTAAGACATAGGGGTAGCAGAGCAAGGAGCAATTAACAGTTGCATCCTAATTTTGAGTGTCCTATTAACCTGGTCAGTAATCCTCCAATGCTTTCTATTAGCTCTTCACTCTACATCCAACTATTTCTCCACATTAATCTTTACCAACACTACTGCCATTTTGTTTTTGTACAAAAAATTGTGACTAATGTTTTTCCAGTGTGTGTGTGTGTGTGTGTGTGTGTGTGTGTGTGTGTGTGTGTGTGTGGGGTAGGGAATGTGAATTTATTTTCTAGGGAATGTGAATTTATTTTCACTGTTAAAATACTGCAGTGGCCATTAAAAAGTCATCAGACCCATCATTAACATGCAGCATAAGAAATAAGTTTAGAAAATTAACAGCAGTATCCCAGAGAGCACTGTGTGGTAACTGTCACTAGAGCTTAATGGCAAGCAGTATAAGCCGTTAAAATTCGTAAATTACAAACTCATACATGTATAACAGATTTCAGTTGATCCTCTGTGGAACTGGAACTTAGACGGAGCTGTATTCCATGCATTTGAAATCAGTTCACATCAACACGTTAAATGATCTCTACCACATTTCACACGTAAATATAACAGAATTGAACAACAGTTACACTGTGTAGGTTGAACAACAATAGTATCAATATACAGCATTAGAATCATGGCTTCCTCTGTCAACACCATATGGAAAAATGCCAGATCATTAAAGTTTTGAGACGTTATACTGCTCTTAAATGGAATACCACTTGTTCTCTACTCCTTATCTAATACCACATATCTCAGTAGACAGTGATGAAAATAACTCTATTCAGTATCAAATGTAAAGCCTGTATCTCTAAAGTAAAATATTATAAAAAGATCAGAGATTAGGAAGAAGTTCCAAGAGGAGATTTACACATTTAAAAAAAGACAGTCATGGCACAATAAAGTATTGGAAAGTCAAAACTTTTTTTTTTTTTAAAAAAAGAGCCCCAATGGCATATTATATCCAAATCTATGCTTACTATATAGTCATGATTTCTGTGCTTTGCTGAACTATTACATTCCTTAAGTGTATAAAACTTCAGGCACTGCCACCTAAATCTTGGCTCAGTGTATGTCATTTCCCTTCCATAATATATTACTTTAGCACAACTACTGATGTATCTGAAGAATCCTTCAAATGAGTGGTAGTAAAATAGGTTTCCATTTAGGTAGCTCATGGGAAAACCTCTACATTCCATTGTATGGTTCACAGATTCCTAGAAATCAGGGAAGGGGAAAAAATGCCATTATGACATCTTAGCTATCTTCCTGCCAATAAAAATGTTCCCTACAGTATATTCACAAGTACTCTGTCCTTCTTTTAACTGATAGATGTTACACTGCTCAATAATCAGTCATCCACAGTGAATAGTTTAATATATCACTCAATTTCAAAATGCCAAACTTCTGTTACTAAATGTCAAGTCATAAATGTTAAACACAAGTAGCAGACAGACCCACAATTAATCGGTTTAAAACTGCTATAATCTGCTGTAGAATGTGTTTTCTGGATTGTAATTATTTTTTTTAAAAAATTCACTGCTTCATTGCCAAGGAGTTTAATAGAAAACACCTGCAAGTTTTCAAAGACTAATATTTTGTGATGTTGTGTTTGCCCGCTAATTACTTCATTTTATTCAAGATAATCTACAGAGAATAGAGGTTCACAGGAGTTCAGGTGTTTCTGTATATGACACTAAAGTACCCCTAACAACTTCTTTTGAAGTGAAGTCAATAAAAGACTGCAAGGAACCTCAGAGGGACCCATCAAAAGTAAGTGACTGGGGAACACAAATAGATGAAAATCATAGCCAACAAGATAATACAGTGTAGAACGAATACATACTGCTGGCTTCTAAATTAATTTTAGGCATTCAAGAAAGGGACCTCAGTGCCACTACAGACCAATGAACCCGCTCTTATCCATGTGCAGAGTGAATCAATTAAAACAAAAAGTTAGCATGTAGAAAAAATGGTCTAAAAATGATATAATGCCTGCAAATACAATGCTATTATATAAATCAACAATATCCCATCACCAGAATACTGTGCTCAGTTCTCCTCATTCAAAAATATAATAAACAAAAGTGACCCAGAAGTAAGTGATCAAAATGTATCCTCCCATACAGAAAGCCTTGGAAGAGGCTGGGACGTTTAGAGAGGAGGTGCTCATGCACAAGAGAAATATGCACAATAAAGGATGGTACATCAGGCATTCTAATTTGCACTCTCTCAAAATGCAACCAGCAATAAAGTTCCATAAAAGTGAAAGGAAACAAATCTGAAGGTGATACAAGGATATATTTTTAAACAGAAATGTAATTACTGAGTAACTCATTGCCACAAGAAACCACTGAGATTTTCAAAAAGGCTCAGAAGCTGCATGGATATGAAAACATTCAAAGTTGCACTGGATGGAATGGAAGTAAAATAAAATAAAATATGGGGTATAAAGCCTTATGCATCAGGCACACACCCTCTAGTAATTAACAGGGATTAGGAAGAATCATCTCCTTTGGGCGATTCCATACTTGCCTGCTGCAGAATTTCTCAACCTTCCTCTGAAGCATCTGGGATTGGCCACTGTCAGAGAAGGAATATGGGACTCGATCCACCATGGGGCTGAGGCAGCATTTTAATTTCTATATTCATCTGTTTTTCTCCAAACTCTCTCCTATTATGCCTACTGTGACCGTGGTCCCAGGGGAGCCAGTGGAGGTCACTCAATTAGGGCAAACTGCAAAGGGTGGGACAGGCAATCCCCAAAGCTGGTGGATATTCCAATACTTAGATTTACCAAACCAGCACAAAGCAGCTTCTGTTAGATCTCAGTGATTACTCAGAAGTCAACAACACAGATCCCTTAAAGTAATCCAACCGCAGGCCTCCATGTAGGCACCCAAGTGAGGTATTATGCGGATGTCTGAAAATCTCATTTCATCATATTAAAAAGGTTCTACCAATCCCAAAGGATTGGACACATTACCTCCCGGGTTAATGAATATTCCAGATCTTACCCAAATACACGCTTACAGCCAATTCTTATTAACTAAACTAAAATTTGTTAAAAAATAAAAGAGTGAGTATGGTTAAAAGATGACTATACATACAGACATGAGTTCAATTCTTGAGGCTCAGAGTTATAGCAGAAATGGTGAGCTTTGTAGTTGCAAAGAGTTATTTTAGAATTTAATCCATAGGTTTCAGTCCAACGTCTGATATCCAATTCAGGGTGTTCCAGCTTAACTGGGATCTCAGTCTTGTGACTCAAACTTCCCCTGATGAAACTTAAGCAGATCTGAGATGACAGGATCAGGACCCTGGGGTCTTGTATACAGTGTTCTAGCAGCCACGTGACCACACAGTCCTGAGTTAACAATAGGCTTTTGATGTAAGCTTCTCCTTTCTAAGCACCACTAACTACTAGTTACACAAATTAACATAGGGCAATTTATCTATTAGGCAGTCTATCACAAACTTCGAAGAGACAATGACATTATTTCATCCATGATTCATTTAAGTGTTAATACTCATTTTTGATCTCTGAATTACTAGCTATAGTGACAGACAGGAACTGTCTGTTTACATGGCTAACATTTATGAATACACATATACAAATTAGCATCACTGCTAACTTCTAACAACATAGGTTTGCATTTCAAAGTTTTAGCCTATCTAGCATTGAATGGCCCTCATTACCATTTGCATACTTTCTACCATGACTTTGAAGGTTGGCTTTGGGTCAGTCAGCCTGCAAGCTGTTTAACCCTTTTCTGTCCATGTATATAAGATTTGTTGCAATTATATAACAGTGGTAGCAATAACGATTTGCATGGTTATATTTTAATTAGACAACATCACACCTACCATATCTTTTCTTTCCTGCCCTATTATCTTTCACTTTCTTCTTTCTCCCTATCTACTGCTTCCCTTCCCTTTCCATTGATTATAGTCCTCTCATTTGCATTGTCATTCCCCTCTCTCAGTCCCCTAATCCACATCTTTGCCTTCTTGGTACTACCTTATCTGTTACAGGAGACAGCTGGATATCATGTCAACAAGGGGAAAGGAAATACTGCATCTTCACTTACTAGAATGCTTCCTTCTCCAGTGCAAGAAGTGTTAACTATTGACAGAAGGAAAGTGTGTTACGCTCAGAAGGTCGGTTTGCAAAGGAGACAGCCCACATGTTGTCACTGACCTACAGTTCACTCAACTCTGAGTGTAAGAGAAATCTGGTTAGCAAGAAATGATATTTCTAGAGCTGGGTTGATATCAGTTACCATGCTTTAGACACCATTGAAGAATAAAACCAGGCAAATAAGTTTCAACTCTGTCTGGAGCTCAGAAATAAAACTGACATTTGCAACCTGGACTGTACCAGGGCATACAAGATAAGGAAGAGGTAAAAACAACATAAACTGTGAAGGCACTTTCATATACTCTGCAAAAACTAAATGCTAATCAATGAGGAGACAATACTAATGAGTAAATCAGTTACCAAAGCAATAACACGCTCTTTTACAATATCCAGTACTCCATGTTCTCTAGACCTAAACTTCGTGATTTATAACAGTATAGTCTGTAAATTGCTACGAGAAAGAACTACACAATAGCTAGACACTGCCTCCCCACATACCAGCAAAAGAGAATCCAGAATGAGAATTGACTGCCTTGCTTAGTAACTCAGGAGAAGTCTCCAGAGTAAGATAGAAATCCATTGCAGCAGTCACAGAACAACAGAGGCATCTATCCATCTGCAAGAGGATGAAAGGGGAGAAGGCAGCAAGAGTACAGGAGAATGGGAAAGAAACAGCAGAAGGGGAAGATTGTGGCAAAAGGAGAGAGCAATATGAGTTGAAGTGGAAAAATGCAAGATGATAACCTAGTTAGCTTTGCACACATGGTTAACCATCTTTGAAAAACAGCCCCATAGTTCCCCATTGCTTGTTTATTTTGTTGTATAATTTACGTCTGTAAAGAAAACCCATGCTATTTTTGGGCCCGATCTACCCGAGTGCTGAAGCACAGAGTACCTTCAACATGGACTTCAGTGGGAGCTGAGAACACTCAGCACCTTGTAGGATCCAGCCCCTAATTGGAGTGACTGATTTTGCATGCATGCATTAGTGCTCGTCTTACTATGGCATTCAAGCCAAAGCAACCAAGAAAAGTGTATGGTAAATTTAAACTGTAAATGTATGTGCATATAGCCACTTTGGGTATAGGCCTGTACACCTCAGTTTATTAACAATTAAAACTGGGCAAACACTGAAGAAAAAAAGCACAAACATACTTGCAGATCCATAGACTCTTAAGGCAAAAATATGTGCTCAAATAATACTTCTGACATTCCTTGGAGAAAGTGCACTGGAGGAAACCATTCTAATTAGAGTCCTCTAAACCAAGCTGAACAAGAGAGTCAAGGGACAGTCAAAAAATAAGAAAACTAGAGTACAACCATCAAACATCATTGTTTTGAATTAATGGTTGACTCTCTAGTGCTGTCTCCCAGGGAATAAGATAACATGCTACAGCAGACAGCTTTGAGCTGCTGGCATCTTAATTTCATTGCAATTATGTTACAAAGATACATTTTTTGGATGTGGTGCAAAAAGTAGAGGCAACTAGTTAAGTGATATTAGAGCTAGGCCCCATCAATAATGACCATAGTACTGTTATGAGCTGGGTGAAACCTTGTTATGTAATTGAGACTGACAGGTGTAACTCACTCTTCAATTAACACAACTAAGCATAAGTCCCACCTAAGTCAAATGGAGTGTGTGAACAACCCAGGAGTTTTTGCTGAGTATTGTTTTGAGTGTATGTGTGTGTTTGGGGGAGAATGGGGAGCAGAGGCAGAACTAAGAAACTGAGAAGAGACAAGACAGACTGGGTTGGGGGTGAGGAAGAGAGAGACAGAGAATGAGCAACTTAATACATGGTTGCTGACCATGGAAGAAACTTGCAGAGTGGTTTTTGGTGTCAGGAGTATAGTGTGAAAAGATTATACTCTTGGTGCAGTGAGGTGATGGGCCCCCTAAACTCCAACTGCAGGTAAGATATTCAGTAATTTACAGGAGATTCTCATCACATTACAGGAGCAAGCCTTAATAGTTCTTTAACCCCACTTTTGAGATGCAGGACACTTTGAATTCCCATCGACTTTGATAAAAATTGAAGTCACTTTGCCAGATCTGTCCCAATAATTTTAGATAACTAATTTACACTATATTGGAGGTGTGCTCTTGTAACCCACACACATTCTGGGTGTGGTGTTCTGTCCCATCTAGTGGCATCAAGACCACTTAGAGAGAGAGATAAAATGAGTCTGCTCTACAGCCTTAGCTAACAGCCTGTTGGCTTTTAGCTCATGCACTGAGCTCCAGAGGCCCCAGGTTCAATCCCGCCCACCGCCAAGCAGGGTCTCTCAGCATTACACTCTGACACCACAAAAATGAATAAATAAAACCCCAAACAATATTGTCTGTGTTACTGAAAAATGCTAGCTGCAAAGCTTTATATTTTTTGCTTGTTTAGTTCCCTATTTTCTCCCTATTGGTCTCATTTGTATTAAATCAACAGTCTTTTCTTTGCATTTTATCAACCATAGCATTGTCCATCTCAAACGCTCCACAGATGCAGCAGAATACCGTGCCTCCAGACTTTCCTTCCACAGCCTTTTTAACCCATTCTAAAAATATATCTTTTAGCAATTTTAAATGGAGAACTTCATCTCTCCCATGTGACAATTTCCGTATCAACCACAGAAATCAATCTTGATGGCATTAGACATTTGCTGAAGTTTAAACAGGCAGAGGATGACTTCCTGAAAAATGCATATCTATGATTGCTGGGAAGGTACTGTGACTCAGACAATACCTGAATTTTGAACAGTTGCTGTAATACAGATCTCTGTTTAATCAGGGACTACTAAATCTAATAGGAAGGTTTTTCCTGCAATGCACTGCCTGAGGAAAAATAAGGCACATTATTTTCTATTATGAAGGGATAAACCTGATGAACCCTGACTTTAGAGAGAGACAAAAATAGAATAAAAGAAAGCTGCAGTTAATTGAAAAAAAATAGTTTCAGAAGACTAAAATACATTCCCATTACACCGTACAGATGGACGGGGATGTTTCTTCTCGCATTTCAGATGCTAGGTCAATTACTAACCTTGGAAAAGTCACTCCGGATCTATGTACCACAATTTATGCATCTGTAAAATTATTAACATAATACTAAATGCATGGTGTTTTACAGACAAGCAAGAGACATGTCCCTGGCATGAGATTATAATAATGAAGTATGAATATAAAATTGATATAATGCTACTTCCCTACCTCACAAAGTGTTGTGAACTATAATTCATTAATGCACGTAAAGAACAAATCCTCATCCTAAAGTCCAATGTTAAAGTCAGCTTTTACCAAGATTTACAGCACAATGGTATCCGAGACAGAAATTATTTTCTAGTGTCATGTCATGGAATAGATTGGTGAATATGACATTTTAATAGGGACCACTTAAGCACATTTTATTAATCTGATCTGCAAAGCTGGAACACCCACAATTCCAACTAAATCAGTGGAAGCTGCAAGTGGCCTAAACATCTGAAAATGAGGCCTCATACACTTCAAAGAGTGCAATATATAAAACTTCAGCTATGTGGACATCATCTTTAGGAAGATATGCTTAGCTTATATATTGCCTTCCAACTATGAATCTCCAAGCACCATATAGGTATCAATCTCACAACAGTGATATTATTATCCCAAATTTACTGATGGGAGAACTGAGACAAAGCATGTAGAAAGTTTGCCCAAGGTCACTCTGAAGTCTGTGGTAGAACCCAGATCTCAGTTTCGATTCCCATGTCATAACCACATACACTGGAATTTCCTCTAAGCAAACTTGGTTGCATATACCGCAGAAGTTGAAGGCAGGATACACCATATTAAATCGATCCATCAGAACTACAACCGCTTTGTTCACCTTCTCAAAAGATGTCACAAAACACATTCTGCATTGCTACTGCAAAGTCTGTGCTCCTTGCTAGCAGGCAGAGACAGAAGCACTCTTCAAATAGTATGACAAAGCAATGATCCAGACACAGGAAAAAAAAACACTGAAGTCACTGAATAATTCCCACCTAAGAGATGGAACTAGACAGTGGACAGTCCTGAGTTCACTCATTCCAGTCATAAAGCCTGGCACTCCACAAGCTTGGAGCTGCTGACCTAGTAAAACACCACTAACCGAAAGTGATGGCCAGTGCTCTTGTCTCACACCTTCTCCATAATTTGAAGAAGAAAACTGAGAAGCTGACTAGATAGAAGCTTCAAAAAGAGCTCATTTTAAATGTCCCACAAAGCCCTGCCACCTCAATGCTATCATTCCCATATATTAAAGAAATAAACAAAGCCCTCATGGCCATTAGAAGTGGAAAAGCTGCTGAGAAGGGCCACATTCTGGGACCAAATGGGCAAGCGTGGTTCACAGACCTATTCCCTGCCTTACATTCAAGGGAAACCAACAGATGATGCCACCAGCCATCACCCAATAGCACTCCTGTCCACAATTTGCAAGTTAATGGAGAGGGTCTTACTGGTCCATCTCATCCCATCTGTGAGGCCATCCTGCCAAAGGAACAGGCTGGTTTCAGATCAGGACGGAGTTACTACAACCAGGATCTTGCCATTACTAGTTACACAGAAGCTGGCTTCCAGTAGAATCTAAAAACCGGAACAATGGTGATAGAATTATCCGCCACCTATGGCATGCTATGGTGATATGAGCATCAGGAGCAATTGTAGAGACCATTTCCTTTTGAATGGGCAGATCAGCAAAGCATGCATCCTCAAGGACTTGTGCTGGCTCCTTCACTATTTAACACTTACATTAGTGACTTACCTGATACATAAAGTTCACGTAAGTTCATTTGTGCTGACATCACTCAAGGTACCAGGCAAAAATCTCACCACTATCAATGACAACTTCTCCACCAACTACAAGATAATGGTAGAATACTTTCAGTACTAGAAACTCTGCTCTAATGCCTCAAAACCCTTGGTAATAGCCTTTCAAGTAAACAACAAAGCCACCAAGAAACCACCCAATGTCACCTTCTGCAGGCAACAGGTCTGAAATGAGCCCTAAGTGAAGTACATAGGTGCAACAGAAAAGCTTCAAAAACAGACTCCAATGAGAAACTGCTGAGCTTGAATTAATATGCAAACTAGATACCATTAACTTGGGTTTGAATAGAAACTGGGAAAGGCTGGGTCATTACACATATTGAATCAATTTTCCCACGTTAAGTATCCTCACACCTCCTTGTCAACTAGTCTAAATGGGCCATCTTGATTATCACTACAAAAGATTTTTTCTCCTGCTGCTAATAGCTCATTCTAATTAATTAGCCTCTTAGTCCACTTTTTCATGTTCTCTGTATATGTGTGTATGTATATGCATCTTCTTACTATATGTTCCATTCTGTGCATCCGATGAAGTGGGCTGTAGCCCATGAAAGCTTATGCTCTAATAACTTTGCTAGTCTTTAAGGTGCCACAGTACTCCTGTTCTTTTTGTGGATACAGACTAACACGGCTGCTACTCTGAAACTTGGACAAAAGCTTGACTTTTAAGGCTCATCTGGAAAAGATGTGAAAGGATACAAGCAAAAACTAGCCCCAACCGAAAACTTGCAGAACATAGGGTGTCGATGCACACGTTTCAAACACCAAGCCTAGTACTGCTATACTCAATGCTGAATATTGTGCACCAGTGTGGGTGGGAAGCTCACTTACCAAATCTCTGGATGTTCAGCTTAATGCTGTCATGAGAATCACAACTGGAACATTAAAATTAAGACCCCTTCAATGGTTGCCCATTCTGGCACATATACCTGGACCCAAAATTGAGAGAGATAGAGAGAGAGACACCTATACTGCTAGTAAGCACAATCAAACCATGGCCAACCTGGATTTACCAATTTATGAGGACATCCAGAACCTTCCAAAGACACTCCTGAAATCTCACAAGCCTTTCTGAGATCATGCTAAAGCTCTTAAACATCCTCATTCAATCTTGAGGCATTCAGGAAAGAATTCTGTCATAATACTAATGTGCCAAACACACACTTGCCTACCGACCCCAGAAAAGAATATCCAGGCTTTAACGTACCCTGAAACAATGGTCTATATTGAACCATTACAGAATATCACATGGCATATGCTGTCATCTCTTATATCTCTGGAAGATGAGAGACAATGCACAATATGACTGGACATCAATTGCCAACTACGGACCACTTATTAAATCAGTGCCTGCTTTGATCCTTTGCCAGTGGCATCTCAGACTTGCACCAATCCACTTCCAAAGCTACTCACTGGCTCATAAATCTGGACTTGATTATTTAAACACTGCTAATCACCTCTCTTGCCATTCAAAAGAAGGCAACCACACAATCATCCTTTCACAATAATATACTGCAAAAGGAAAAAGTGTTGATGAGGAACATAAGAGCATTTTGGCTTTGCTTGATTGTTTCCTTGGTCTAAACTTTCTAATGAGACCTGAGGTTCCACAACAGAGGATTTGGCAGGGGACCCACAAGGCCTTTGCAGTTGGTCATGACCAGGAGAGGGGTATATTGACTCATAGCTTAATTAAGTGAGTGAGAAAGGCTGGTGATTGCCTATTATGGTATTACATATCCAATATCTGAATTATTCAAGGAAGAGGTGATATACATCTCTGACTGGGGATTAGATATAATTTTGGTTACTATTAGCAAAGGACTCAATCTGGGAATAAACAGGAATGGCAGGAGGCAGCCAAGAAAATTACAGGTGCCTCCTAGTGGCAGGTGCCAAGTACAGGTAATCGTTTACTAGGGGGTCTGGTTCTCTGACATATTAGACAGATCAGAAGAAAGCAACCCCTAAAGAAGTTAAGAAATGATACTGGGGTTCCCAATGCCATAACCCTTTTTTCCTATTCTCTTAACCCTCAAATGAGGGAGGGTAGTGGGGTCTCAGCAGCAGAGCTGGGACCAGGTTAACAGGGTGGGAGGCTGACTGCAGCCCTCTACCACATGGAACAGATTACTCTAGGAAGGATGGCCTTCACTGGCCAAAGCCATTGCTAGATAGTTCCCACTTGTGTTACTTAATAAAGCTGTAGGCTAGCATAGTTAAACCACAATCCTGATGTCTTGTCTTACTTCCTGCGATGGCAGGGACAAACATTTTGGTTTTGCTTGACTATTTCTTTGGTCCAAAGCTTAATGGATTCTGAATGTGTCTGTGACTGTTCCCCTGTTGATAATTTATAATTATCATTGAAACAGCTGGATGCTACAATGAACAGGTGGAGAATTAGTCCATCTGCTACTTATTAATAACCATAAATAGGATGGTGCAAGAGCAATTATGTTTCCTAAGTCTTTGCTGCTTTTCAGTTCTAAGTACATGAAGTGCTGTATGAAATAATAAAGTCCCCAAAAAGAAAAACCCAACTTGACACGGGTTCACAGGGATACAGAGATTGACAGCATGACAAATTCAGTGAGAAAAGGAATTGACATATTATCAAATGTTGAGGTGTGAAAGATGTGAGTGTGTTCGACAGGAGACTAAAATAGCTGCAAAGAAATTAGGAAAAATATGGGAAGCTCTATTTATAAGGTGTTAGTGTTAACAACTACACATGGTTTGAGAAGATGGCAAAAAATTGAAGCTTGCCAAATTAAAAGCTTAAGCAGAATAATTAATTCAAGTTTTTATTATCAGTTAGCAATACCGGGGTCAAATTCCTTCAGATATTTAAAATGATTAGGGAGCATCTTACATATCAAAAAATAACTGAAGCCTCTAACTTCTGTGAAATTCCTCTGAACCCTTCTGTTTTCCTGAATGCAATTGTGGTTCTATTAACAGTACACTGGAAATTATGGTAAAAGAGGATAATACATATTGAAAATGGAGAATTGACAGCCTTTGAATGTGACTTCACACAGTGTAAGATCTATAATGGAGTTACCCTGGTGTAACACCGGGTTAAGCAAGATGAGACTCAGACTTTTAGTCTGTGACATGGAGTTCAGGAGAGTTTACACTTAGGATTTTTCCCTGATCAACAATTGCTTTGGCCACCACAGGTCTAGAAAGTTGGTCGATTTTGAAAGTTCAACATCTGCAAGGTTAAAGCCAGGTTTAAACTTCAGGATGAAGTTTTAATTATTTTTTTAATCACAAAAGGTAAAATCCTCAATGCCCCCACCCAAGCACAAGCCAATGTGCACTGCAAGAGACAAGATGGATATTAGGAGGAAGGTCTCTCTGGTCTTTATCAAGTTCACAGTAATGTGCATGCCTCAGAATATTCTTTATGGATTGTGGGCTGGTTTAGAGCAGAGGCGATGGATAAAAAGCCTTTCCCCATTGCTCGTTCAAATCCAGCCCACACTGGTAGAACTGAAAAGACATTATCAACTAGTGGCTCTTCGGGAGTTGTGTGAAATGTGTGTAGTGGTCCCAGTCTCAGTGCATAGTTACCTCACCCCTGAAAATATCACAAGTAACAGTAGTTTAGAGACTGCAGAAAAGCCAAGGAATAAATAGGAATGTATATTGAAGTATGTGCTCAGTCCTTGGGGTGTCCTTTACAAGGTAGGAGCCAAGGCGTGCTAGCAAGGCAGTATGTGGAGTGGAAATTACCATTGTACCTGTTCAATTTACAGTGTGCTTAATCTAGCATTCTTCATAAGTATTGAAAGTCTGTGCAACTGTTATTTTTATGGAAGAACAGTCCTTGTAAAATATCATTTGAGAAAGCTATGAAGGGGATGAGTAAACTGATTGTTAATGGGAGAAAAAAATCTCTATGCCACATCTTCAGAACAATGCTCAAGTTATATTTACAGTAAATAGGATGTATTTGCAACATTTGCAACATTCTACCAAGATTTGATACAAAGAAAAACCACTGATAGCAATGTTGCATTACTTTCCTTGGTTATAATAGAGATATTATACAGATTTTACAATAACAAGATATTGTTTAGAAGAAGAGGTTATCATCAAAGCCTTCTTCTGACAGTGAAAAGTCTCTTCTTTGAGTTCTGGTCCCAAAGCATAATCTCATTATTCAGGCAAGTAAATTGGCAATCAAAAGCAATTAATAGACCTGAGAGCGAGAAGGTTTAAAGTGGGTATGTAATCATCAAAAACCTCAATTCACCTCTAAACATTAATATAAATTAAACTAGACAAGTGGAACAGAGAAGGTGCCTACTTGTAGCTGATTATTACTGGCTAATGTAAATAAAAGTAAGATAAAGGTAAATTTCTGGCATAGCATATTTTCATTCAGTTATACTCCATTTATTGAACTAAAGAAAAGTGCTAAACCCAAATACAACCTCTTCCATAGGATACACAATATGTAGAATTTATAGACCATCTCTGAAAACAGAAAGCTCTAACAAGAGAATCATAGAAAAGAACACGTTTTTCAGTCTAATATCCTAAATACCCCCACTAAAGAACAGAAATGATGCTAAGCCACAAAGTTTAGATCCAGATCTATAGCTGAACTTTTCCAAGATTTAGAGGTGCTCAGGTCCACTGACTTCAAGTCCATTTCTAGTAGTGACTCATCTGATCAGATCTTAAATATTGGCAGTTCTGAATACCACCCTTGTTACCCAGTCATGTGATATGGCAAGCAAGAGATACCCACGAATCCCAGAGAAGTCTACAAAAGGTGAATGAGGAAAATAAGTTTTAAAAAAAATTCTCTCCCTTGCCTGGTTGCAAAATACTCCAGTTCTGTTTCCTATATGTTTTACTGCTTTTGAGTTTGTTCAGTGTTCGAATGAGTGGTAGACATGCTGTTGAACATGTTCTTTGACTAATTGCAGAAATTCTGCTTTTTGTTTTGCAGAGTTAATATTGTTTTATCTGCTTCTCAGCTCACCTTCAAGTGATTGAGAAGCCACCCCAACCTTGGGTAAGTTGTTCCAATTGTTAATTATCCCCACCATTAAAAATTTGCATTTTATTTCTTGTCTATGTCTAGATTCATCTTCCAACCACTGGAATCATTATGGGCTTTTTTACTAGATTTAAGAGCTATCTATTATCAGAAATCTCTTCCCCATGAAGGACTTGTAAACCTTGATCAAGGAACCTCTTCATCTTCTCTTGATAAAACTAAATACATTGACCTTTCTATGTCTCTCAATAAAAGGCATGTTTTCCAGACCTTGAATTATTATGGTTTTTCTGAACCCTTGCCAATATTTCAATATCTTTTTTGAACTGTGGACGCCAGAACAAGTGTATTATAAAATAATAATTTGCACTTGAGTAGCATCTTCCATCCGAGAACACAAAGTGTTTTACAAGCTTTAATTAAGTCCACAAAACCTCCCTGAGCTAGTTAGCATGATTATCTTCATTTTAAAGAATGGGAAGTCGAGGCACAGAAAAGTTGCACAGTGTCACACAGAAAGCCTGTGGCTGAGCCAGGAATAGAATCTAGTTCTCATCTTTATCAAGTGCCCACCAAGCAGCATCTGTCTCCATAGAATGTATTAATGAAACCCCTACAGTCAAACATACAGCTTTGTAGGTTCAATTTGGATAAGCACACAGCAGTTGAAGCATTTATCTGAACCGTATTCAAACTCTATAGATCTATTTTGCCTTCAAAACTGGGCATAATCTCACAAGAACAGGCTTCCTTACAAGAGTTCTGGGGTTTTGTATTTTTAGTTGGGCCAGAAACCAGAATCTGTTGAGGCATTAAAACCCCTTTGTATTTCCATATGCAGGACAATGCCAAAAGGGAGAGAAATGTTATGATCAAGTAAAGGGAGAGGGACAAAAAGTACTCCCCATTACGTAAAACAATATACCCATTACTTGAAAATAAACATTCATCATGCTGATAGATTTTTTTTAAAAAAGAGAAAAATAATTCGCATCTTAAAGTCTGTTGTCATTTATATTTCAGTGACACTGAGTCTATGTCTACACAGCCAACCACAATGAGCCTCACAGTCCAAGTCAACAGAGCTTCAGAGCCCAAGAATCCAGCCCAAGCTACAGCTTCAAAGCAATGTATACACAGCTATTTTTAGAGCACTAATGCAAGCCCTGCTAGCCCATCTGGACTAGGGATGGGAGGGTTGCCACTGTGGGCTGTGTAGATGTACCCCTTGAGGCCCCAACTGAGGTTGTGCTGGTGGCAGACTTGAACTCAGGTCTGTGGAGCACCTGGGAGTCATCACGCTCCATCCCTTCATTGTGTGTAAAGAACCATCACAATTTACACCAACTGGCAGTCTCAACAGGCAGGTAAAATGATTGAGTGAACATGGATTCTGAGCTACCCTGTCATTCTTAATGGTGATCTCTCCAGAAGAGAAGTGGTCTCTCTAAATCCCTACAATTGCTCCCTTTTAAGCACTAAGCAAAATATAGGTCTTTATAGGGAAGCTGCAATATCACTAGATGCAGCTGAAATCTCATGAGAATATCTGATCTGTTTTAGACTTCCACCTTCTGGAGTCAGCATTGAGAGTAGTATACAAGATTTAATGCCTCTGATCATTATCTCCAATTCATACCTAAAATCTGATTTCTAACTCCTGATTCAAGTCTTGAAACTGAACTGGAGCCCACACTTGATCCAGATGGGAATAGCACCTCCTCATCATAGCTGTAATTATATGTTATTAATAACTAGGTACATTAAATTATCCTTATTCTGTTAGTGGTGATTAAATCCCCACTGATTTCTTAAGTACTGGTTTTAGGTAAGAAATAGTTAATTCACAAATTTGTCATAGTTGACCAATAAAATCTATTCACAGTTCAAAATCATCATGCTTGTCTTAATTATTGGCCTGTCTTAATTATTGGGATCATTTTGCATTTAGAGCATTAGAACAGAATATATCTCAGTCTCTTTGCCAGTATAGTTAAACCTGAGATTTTCCCCATTATACAGTATCAGCTTTGGTTAAAGATAAGGAAAGAACAGCTACAAATAAATAGTCACTTTAGACTATAACGTGTAGTAACACTTCTCAGGCAACCGCAGAACATTTGACAAAATTTCAATTAGATATTATTAACTCTATAATACATATTGCCAGGAGTAATCATAAACACATTGACTAGAGTTTTACAGTTTGAAGGACAAACACCTTGCATGGTAAATCAACATGGTCTCAAATAAACAATGATGCTACTTGATGTGAAGATATGCTAAATTTGACAATTTCTACATGTCAATAAAGCTGAGGAGGCGTGTATTTTTATCGAATACGACAGATATAATAGTGTCAAGTAGTTCCATGAAGAAAAACAAATCATCATAACGCTTACAGGGACAACTGCATTAATGATCAAGGAAGTTTGACTCAGAGTGGTAATAGCTTGCTGAGCTCTGGGGAACTGAAATGGATTCTTACAGCTATCTAAAATAAAAAGCGCCATCACCTGTACAACCTATATTTACACTAGAAGATTATCAAAAAGATTGAAATTAAATGTTTCAGCTGTGAAAATCAAATGATAGGAAAAATCATATTTGTGTATCTTTACACACTTATTAATGTACATCCAAGAGGTTCCTGTTATTTAATAGCAATCTAATTGGACAAGACAGACAAAGGATGTGAGAAAAAAAAGTGTTATTACCCCCACTGTAAAGATTAGAAACTGAGGAAGAGAAATGAAGTGATTTGGGCTCAAAGTCGCACACAGTCTGGCAGAGCCACAAACTGAAACCAGATCTGCTGGTTCAGCCTATTACACTGAGCACAATACCTCCCTGCCCTTTTAATAATGGGCCCAGAAATACTCACCGCAAGAAATGCATTGAATTTGTGGAACTTTGTATTATCATTTAGAGCATGATTTTTAACATTTGTTTACATTAACAATATCACATATTTCATATTGTGGTGTTATGAACCACTTCAGGATGTAATACAAGTTAAAAGAAACTTATTACTTTTAATACATCTGTTAGGGAAGGAAGCTAAATGAAATGTACTGAAATAGCCCCTGCTATGTTCTTCAATTAACACAAACAGTTTCTCTACTGCTTCACCATCTTGTGTTGTTTTTGTCTATGTTTTTATTGCTTCATTTATGCTAGATAGTGGAACAGAATGTGCCACAAATGTTCAAAGTACTTTTATAGATGAAATAAATGGAGGTTTGCCAATCGCCAATTCAATCGACAACTGGGATTGCAAAGTATCAGGTAATTTCACTTTTCTTCCTCTGGGACAGAGCAAGCAGCAAAGAAACATCTTTATACACTTATCAATTCAATGACCTGTCTTAGCAAAATCTCTTTGATTCACAAACAGAACACTGGCTTTTTTGCTATACATAGTTTGACACTGTAGATAGGACTCATTTGACTCATATTTTCTGCAACCAGCAAATGAAAATCCATATTTCCACCAGAGTCATTTTCATGATAGGCTAGACAGGCAAAAGAGACCCACTTCTTATTTTAGAGCCACTGAATGAGAACAATGTAATCTCAAAAGTAAAGGTTGCTGTGATTACAAAAGCTAAAAATATAGTCAGTTGTAGACTTTTATGTAGTAACAGGAGTGTCATATTTAAAAACGGGGGGAGAGGGGGTAATTGTTCTTCTCTACTCAGCCTGGTGAGGCCTCTGTTGTGTCCAGTTTTGGGCACCATATAAGAAGACAGATGTGAACAAACTGAACAGAGTCCAGTGGAGAACAAAAAAAATTATAAGACACGATCTATGAGGAAAGGTGGAAAGAACTAGAAATGTTTAGTCTCAAGAAGAGAAGGCTGAGGGGAGACATAATGATCTTTGAATATGTAAAAGGTTGTTCTCCACATCCACTGAAGGTAGGACAAGTAGTAATTGGCTTAGTTTGCAGCAAGGAGATTTAGGTTAGATATTAAAAAAAACTTTCCAACTATAAGGACAGTTAAGCACTGGAACAGGTTACATAAGAAGGTGATAGAATCCGTTTCTGGAGTTTTTAAGAACAGGTTAGACAGAGACCTGTCAGGGATGGTCTAAGTACATTTTGCACAGTGAGATGGACTAGATAACAGCTTGAGATCATTTTGACCTACACTTCTATGATTACATGCATTTCAATAAACACATTCAGAAAAGAACTGTTCTAGAATTTTCTGTATTTATTTTCATTACTTCTCTAAATGAATTGTGCCATCTAATAAATTAACATTTGTTTACATTGTTTGATTGTGCATTTAAAGAAAAATGAGAGTTTGAGAGAATTTTAAGTTAATATAATCTTCAAAACTCTTCACTCTGCTTCAGCTGCATATCCACTTGCTTTATTATGTCCTTGACAAGAACTGTTTATTACAGGAACAATCTGTATAGTGGGGGTGGCGAGAGCAGTTGAACCAAACTGTAAACCCTGTCTATGATAGAAACCACTTCAAGCCAGAGGTCAGAACCCCTAGTTCCAGCACCTGTGGTCTATTGTAAAGGTCTCATTTAAATTGCCAGATTAAAATGGATATTTGCCCCTTGACTGGGAAGGTGAATTGAATGCCAGAGTCATCTAACAGCACCTTCAGGTAGCCTGATTTGCTTTAAGTTAGGAGAAAGGTATCAGAAAAGTGTTAGATTTCCAAGAAGGATGGCTAAGAAACTGCAATACTTCACTAAGCCCTGCTACTGTAAACTGCAGAAATTATCTGATCTTGAAAGATGATGCTTCTTACTTAGAAATCTCATTAATTGTTAAATCTTTGAATAAGATTTCAACCAGTTCTGTATGTGGGTTATTCACAGTTTATTGTTCTGTGCGGCCCTCACCTCAAGCAGCATAGAGGTGAAGTTGGATTTTGTTTTACTTTCATGATCTTGCATCACCAAACATAACACCTTCCTCTCGGCTTCCCACCCAGCCTCTATCTATAAGTGTTCAAGTTGGCTTGGACCAACTTACAGCCTTTAGTTTTTTGGCTGTATAGTTGTATTTGATAGGATAAAATGTATAAATGATATAAACCTTCCTGCCATAATCCAACCAGAATGAGAAAGAAATTTCCTCTATGGATACACTATTTCATAATTGTCTGTGATGAGTTATGAAGCACTTTCCTTGGAAACATCTGGCACCAACTACTGCTGGACATGGGATACCAGACCACCTGGTCAAAGGAGACAATTCCTGTGTTTCTCCTCAGATATCCGTTTTTGCTCTTGTGACAGAATTGGAGTTGCTATGTAATAATTTATGAATATTGTATGTTTACCTGATTTATTGGAATCTTTACTGTATGACCATATTTTTATGGTAGTAGAGGACCTTAAGGTAAAGCAATCAAAAAGCAAAAGAATGGTTCAAGATAAGCTACCCCTCAGGAAACACTTGAGAATTGTTATGGGAAAATGCCTGAACTATTACCTTGGAAGATTTTTACTCCGCCCCAGCCAACCTGCAAAACTAGTTCTGTCCAGAAGGGGCAAAACCTGGGAACAGAGAAGAAAAAAGTAACTCTGGCAGTTTAAAAAGGGCTTTTCTCTCAAGAGAGGGAGGTAAATGTTCAGAGGAGTTGTTTGGGGGAATATAGACTGAGACATGCACTTACTGGGGTGTCTGAAGAAGTTAGGCCTGTCTAGGTCAACATTAGGGATGATAAATTTTTAGGTCAGAGACACATGCTTGTAAACTGTTTTTTAACCCCCTTCTCTCTCTCTCTCTCTCTCTCTCTCTCTCTCTCTCTCTCTCTCTCGTGCTTCATTCCTGCTGCAAAACAAACAATATTTTGGTCATAAGAAAGCTGTTTTGACACCAAGTGTCACTGGTCACAGACTCCAAAGAGAAGAACTGCAGGTGCCGAACCCCATTTGGACCAGCCAAGTAATCATAGTTGATACACTGGGTACTTGAGCCCTGGTCCAGTCTATGAGTAGTCTACAGTTGGAGCTGGAGTATGTGTGATTCCTAGCACCAGGAAACATACTTGCACAATCTCTAATTGAGCTAGCTTGCTAAAAATAGTGTGTAGCGAAAGCAGCGCAAGCCACCCAAGTATGTGTCTATAGTCTTGGATGTAGCCTGTCCCACCATAGTTACACTCTATTTTTAACATGCTACCTTGATTAGAGCTAGTGTAAGTATGTCTCCTCGAACTGGGAATTACACCCCAACTCCCCGTTTAGACATCCCCTAAGAGTTGGAGAATTGTGGAATTCTACTGCAGGAAAGGTAAAAGCATGAGGTCTGGCACCGGAGGGGGTGCACTCAGACAGACCAGGAACAGAGGTCCTGCTAGCTCTGTAACCATGACAGCTTCTTTTCAACAAAGGGGAAAAAAATATTGCATCTTATTTACCCAGCCTTGCAACACTTGTCTATCTTATGCTATCAAAGTTTTTTGCAATACTTTTTTGGTCCTTATGCATCTGCATATAGATTCTTACTTCACATTGTAGATCCTGACCCAAAGGCATTACAGAAGTATTCACTAGTTGTGGTTCTAGGACAGTGGTAGCCAACCTGCAGCCCGCAGGCAGCTCGTCAGGGTAATCTGCTGGCGGGCGGCAAGACAGTTTGTTTACATTGGCATGGCAGCCCACAGCTCCCAGTGACTTGTGGTTCTCCATTCCCAGCCAATGGGAGCTGCGGGAAGTGGTGCGGACCTCAGGGATGTGCTGGCCGCCGCTTCCCACAGCTCCCATTGGCTGGGAATGGTGAACTGCAGTAACTGGGAGCTGCGCCTTTGCCAATGTAAACAAACTGTTTCGCAGCCTGCCAGTAGATTACCCCAATGGGCAGCATATAGCCTGTGGGCCGCAGGTTGCCACCACAGTTCTAAGAGATGATTTCTCCATTCAATTTTTTGGGGACAAACTCCTTTCCCATTTACCCTGTTGACTCTTCCCATTTCTCACAGAGAACTATCCTAAGCATGCTCATAACCTCCAATCAGGATCAACTACTACTAATCCAATTAACTATGTTCTATGGTTCTGTGCACCTTCAACTACCACTGAAGCCAATGGGAGGTAACAGTTCTCAACACCTTGCAGGAACATTAA
Source organism: Dermochelys coriacea (assembly GCF_009764565.3). Taxonomy (NCBI): domain Eukaryota; kingdom Metazoa; phylum Chordata; order Testudines; family Dermochelyidae; genus Dermochelys; species Dermochelys coriacea. Next base: position 334,349,150 of record NC_050068.2, read on the forward strand.
AAAAATTAAAAAAAAAAAAAAAAGAACAAAGAGCCATCACCTTTCCAACAAAATGCTTTGCAATCTGGGTGATTACCTCAACTTCAGCTGTTCTGGGGCTGCCTCCAATTTTGTGTCCTCAGCATGGTATTCATTAGCACTGCACATTCCTGCTGCCAACCCTCCAAATCATTTCTCAAAAGTCTAAATTCTTCTCCTTGCCATAATATTGGCAGATACATTAAAATTTAACATTTTCTAATAATAAATGCATTTGCTTATATGAAACATGCTTCAGAGTAGCAGCCGTGTTAGTCTGTATTCGCAAAAAGAAAAGGAGTACTTGTGGCACCTTAGAGACTAACAAATTTATTAGAGCATAAGCTTTGATGAGCTACAGCTCACTTCATCGGATGCATGCCTCTGATGAAGTGAGCTGTAGCTCACCAAAGCTTATGCTCAAATAAATTTGTTAGTCTCTAAGGTGCCACAAGTACTCCTTTTCATTTTCCAGATACAGACTAACACGGCTGCTACTCAAACTTTTACTCACATAGGACCAAATTTTGTCACACTTATAATGAATATCACACCTTACTTAGTGACTGGCCCCATTCACACCCATTGGGCCACTTGCAGAAAAAGGTGCTACTCAGTATGGCAGAATTTAGGATAGTGGAATCTAGCCCACAAGCAGCCCCAATGACTGCTCACAGGAGTGAAGGCTGCTCACATGAATATTTGCAAGATGGAGCCCTGAGTTGTTAGCCCTCAAAATGAAATCTATTTTGAAAATTCTCATATATTAGAAGTTTACCCTTAAGGATTCTAGCAATATATCTTTGTACACAGTTATAGAGCTTGAAAGTTCAAGTGGGCAACTAATGTTAGTCAAGTTACTCACATATATAATCCTTTTGGAAGATCAGAACCTAAATCTCCAAAACTTCACTGTAAAAGTGTATCCTAGTAGGCATATGGCAAATACTCTGATGTGGGTTTCAAAGTTTTGACCACTTTTACTCACATTCAGATTCCACTAAATTCAGCAGGAATCTTTTCATTGACCTGAATAGAAACTGTAAAGGAGAATGCAAGACCATCTTTATTTCTTGTTTACAAAGATCCTTACACCCTTGCTACATGCCCCCTATTGGCCACTGTGTGTAACAGCTCTAAACATCTACAATTAACATCACAAAGCTAAGCTAGGCTCCTTGAGAAGTACTTTACTACACAAATAGTCTCACTGAAATCAATGGTCTTTCCAACAATTCTTGTCAAGTTAATGAGTAAATGGATTTATGTATTACTTGCTGAATTTTGTCTGAAAAATCCTTCCTTCTGAAGCACATAGTGGAGACTCTAAAAATATCATTTAAACTTCCTCCATAATGGAATCTGCTAAGAGAGAAGTTTTTGAAGTGTTCTGAGGAGTTTAAGGTAGCTGACTGCTACTTAAGGCCTAATCCTTTAAACACATATGCACATGAATAACTTTACTGAGTGGCCCAGTTCACCTGACTTAAATGTTTTTGAGTACCTCTTTCTTAAAAACACATGCAATATTATTTATAGTTTTAATCACAAAAAGGATTTTAACTCATTAAAGTCAGCAGCAGAAGCTTATTACAAATCAGAACTAAATGTAAGAATTAAATGGTAGCTGAAGCGATAGAAATGTGTTCCTATTTTTTTTCTTTTGAAGCCATATTTACGTTCAGTAGCACTTTACTATTCAATTTCAGTGAGATAGTAAAGACACTTGTTTACTAAGGTACTACTCAACAAGTAAGCATGGGCGGAACCTCTGCAATCAACAAAATTATTCATATTTTCCATTTTTAGTACCAAAATATCCAGTCCACATTATTTTTGCCACTAAGAATTTTAACCCAATTTGTCATATTTTTAAAAACCATCTCCCAATTGATATGTTGTCCTTACTCATAGTTCATACATTATATTCTGTAGAATACATACACACTCCACTAATTAGGTGCCTGGACCCTGGAGAAGAGGCACAGTTAAGGTGAGGTGGTGGCCTTAGGAGGAATACGGGGTAAGTGGGAGGGGGTAAGGGGGCTGAGAAGAGGGGGTGGGGGAGAATTTGGGATGTGCAGAGCTGTGGTGGCCAGAGAAAGAGGTGACTTTCCCCAGCTCCAGGACTGTGGCTGGTGAGGAGAGATGGCCCTCCTTCCCAGCCTCAAGTCTGTGACTGCTGTGGTGGGGGCTGCCGTGGCAGGGGAGAGAGGGCACATCCATTCCTTTAGAAAGGTAAGACTACTGATATTAAAATATGAGTTGTGTGCTTTTATTTGTAGAACAAAAAACGTTTATTATTGATTTTGTTATATAGCGCTTTTATCCAAAGCGCTCTACAACAGTTAGCTAACGGTACACACATTTGGAAAGATTATTAAGAATTATTATTAAAGTGGTCCACCGAGACTCTCAGCAATTTTCAAGTCGTCCGCAAAAGAAAAAGTTTGAGAACAACTGCTGTAGGGACTTTATTACAGCGATGGAAGCCACATAAATAGATGACTACATAGATAACAGAATCCTCAAACTCCAGTGATGGTCTAGAAATTACTCCATGTACTAGGCTGGGCTGAAAGGCTGGCTTCAAGTTTGGTATATCCTCTTTTAGTTCAATATCTGAACAGAATATAATTAAATAGAAACACACTTATGTTAACAATTGGTCTTGTTACTTTTTTATTTCAGTAACCTGAAAATAATCAGCTTCACATTAGCACCTTCTCTTTTCCAATGTCTAATTTCATTTCTAGTAATGTTTAAAAAATGGGTCTTAGTTTTCAGTAATTAAATAAAGTGAGATGTTCACACATTTAACTTTTCTATGAGGTGGAAAATAGGCAATAAGAATAACTGCTACAGTATGGCTGAAAATAAAAAAAGAAAATGATGCACAGTAGCAGGAAAGAGGCTTTTATGTCAGTTTTGCTTTTATACAAAATGCAGAGATACATCCCATTCCAGAGTGTCTTAATGTGACAGATGTCATAAAAAGGTCAAAGAGAGAAACAAGCAACAAAGGCAACAGCAGAATAGATCTGTCAACAACAGGTAAGAGTTTTTTATCTGAATATAAACAGAACATGAAAAATACATTTAAAGACGTGACAAAGCAGGAAAAATGCACTAGTGGAAAGATTGTTTTTAGCTATCGGTATCCCTCTATGCTTAACCACGAGGAACATGATATATTTAGAATCCGTATTTCTGAAATTAGAGCTAAATCCTCCTATTCCACTTCCTCTATATACAGGGAATTTCCTAAATACCACAATTCTGCTGCATGGAGAGAGGGAGCTAGATAGAGGAACTCTGCATACCACATAAGTAGAAGCATTATACAGGTTGTATTCTCAGGATCTGAATGGAAATCACTCTGAATGCTCCTTCTTGAGGCCACAGGTGGATACCAGAAGCAATTATTAAACTACAGATATGTAGGTACAAATGGAGGATAAGCAGCACAAAATTAAGGAGTAGGTAAAGAACTTAGGAATTTAGGATACAACATTGGATAGTCCACTCTGTAAATAGTCACCATCTGTGAGATAATGCTCATGTAATAACTCATCTTCCCACAGATGAAAAAAATGTGCCAGGAAGAACCCATATGGGTCTGCATATCGTAGAGAAATAAACATTGTTCATTTAAAACACAACATATCTGCAAGATTTCACAAAGAGAGCAGTGAAGAACCAGATCTAAATTAATAAATGACCATCTAAATATCCATGCATGTGCAAAGATATTATATTTTCATCATATGGATTACTGACAGGGTAGATTACATAATGAGGCTACAGCAGAAGTCTAATGAAAATCTCTAGTAAATACATCTCAACAATATTCCAGTCTAATTGCAAATGGCACTGTAGAGGATGCCAGGTATCTGGTTATCGACTCTAACACCCAGAATGCACAGAAGATCCACGAGGGTCATTTAGGAATTGAGAAGTGCAAACAACAAGCACAAGAGGTGCTGTTTTGGTCAATCACAACATTACTAAACTGTTTTTCAAGTTTGAAATAGAAGCCATGTAACAGGCAGAGCTACTGAGACCTCACTGAGTTCCACAAAAGCCTTATGAGAAGGTAGACACTAACTTATTAACCTGGCAATAAAAGGATTATTTAATCGTCACAAATTATTATTCTCTGTATCCAGAAATTTGCAAACTGCACAGTATTAATAGTAAGTCAGCGATAGCTGGAACAAAGGGAATCCTTCTCCAGACATGGAATTCCAGATGAAGTCTTTAGCAATAATGGACTGCAATTCTCCAGTACAGATTTTAGGCAATTTGCAATATATTGGGATTTTCATCTCCACCTCAGCTGTTAATGGGAAGAAGGATCAGTTTAATTTAAATTACTCGATTCTCATAACAGTGAAACCATATGGAAGATTAAACAAAATCAGAAGTGGATGCAGAATTATTATTTTGACAAGAGGGCCCGTGATCTCCCGGGTGATAGAATGTGTCTGAGGAATCACATCTCTAATACTTGGGCTAAAAGGATACCATTAAAGAACAGCTGCATCTAAGGTTTTATGTAGTCCAGACAGACTGGGGGGGGGCACATTTTGACATAATTGAAGGGATCTATAAATAATCCCAGAAAGCTCCAACACATTGACAGTAGATGTGGACTCTGGCATTTCCCATCTGACTTATCCTTTATCGTCAACACATTAAGGAGAAACTGTCAAGGAACAAGAGAACAACTCAGTCTCTAATTAAAGGCTGATAGAGAGAAGATCAGAGCAGTAGATTAAACATCCTGAAAGACTCATCGAGATTTGCTAATCTGTCTGTAGAAGGTGTATTTGAGGTAAGTGAGTGGTAAAGACTCACATGAGACCAATGTTCTGGTAACCTCTCCTCCCTAGGTAGTTTATACATTGGGTTTACAGAAATGTACTATATAGGTTGGGAATTTATTCCATGTTTTATTACATAGTTATTAGCCACACACACACGCACACACATGCACACCCCTTTGTTTTTCTTTAAGAGGGAAGATGTAGAGATATGTTTTGTAGAAGATTATAATTTAAAGATGCTTCCTCTTAAGGGAAAGCATTATGAACACAGGAATTTGGAAAGGTGCCCTGGAGATGTGAGGTGGGAACACGACATGGCTGCGTGCAGCAGTTCACAGAGATGTTCTCCAGTTTGTTTTATTCCTTTCTCATTCACTGGTTGATTTAATGAACTCCAAGATCATTACAGGCACAGCAAGCCAGAAACTTCCAACCAAAATTATTTTTAGACTGTATTGATCTCTGTATTCATTTTGAGCACCAGTCGCCATAGATAAAAACCTAAACCCAAACAATTCCACAATGACTCCTTCTAGACGATAAAGCCACTCTGCCCACTGAAAAGCTAAATGAGGCACGACACACAATACCAAACTAACCATACACACAGAAAAAATCTAAGTATTACAATTACACACAGACAGAAAGATTTTGTAGCCAATTGAGTTTCTTCAATGGTTAGAAAGAAAAAAAAACAAAGTTTTCCCAGATCTGCTACAAAAATGTATATCTTGCATACTGATGAAAGCCCCAAACAATTCATCCCAATTCCTCTTATTATAATGATAATAATTAATAATTACTTTCTGCCGAGTATGAAGTAAAGTGCTGTATCAGCTCTAGTAGGATTTCACTTGAGTAAGAATGTGTCAACTCTCCCTATATATGTCTGGATAAGTAAAAGCAAAGGATCTCTTTTCTGTGAACAACACATTTCATACCTCCAAACAGTCCTGGGTTTTGCAGGACTGTCCCATTTTGAGCCCCCAAATCTCCTATTTAGTTGAAGCAGGAAATTTCCTGCAATCTGGGCTGCCTATCCACCCTTCCATCTCCAGTTAGGGAAGGACGGCAGGGCAAAACCTGAGTGTCACTGCTTCTGCTTTAGCCAGTTGAAACATTGGGAGGTATGAAATTTAGATCCAAAAAATTCAGAATATGTGCACAGGAAAAATGACTTAATTATTCACAACAAAGTCATCCAAGCAAAACGTTATTTCAGAGCATGAAATGCCCTGTAAATCCTATTAACTGGGGATTTAACTGGAGAGTTTGGGGAATGTGGAGTAGTTTTACGTTTCAGTATACTTATAGTGTCCTACGAATAGCTGGGAAGTCCTCAAAACCTCACATTCTACAGTATGTATTGTGCACGGTGCTAAAGCAAATGTTTTGTGAGACGTTCTATAATGGGAAGATGATTAACCACTATACTAAAATATCCAGATTTGGGGCTTGATGTAAACCTGATCTCCCTTCTTCCCCACTGCGCTTGTGGAAGAAAAAAAATCTGATTAAAATTTTAAATTACTCAAAACAAAGCAATGTGAGGAAGCAAATCCATATAGAAAAACAGAGGATTAAGCTGCAAAGTTCAAGTAGCCCAAAGTTTGGGGATGTTTAGAGCTAAAGATTTGGATCTGAGTAGTTCAGACAAAGGGACCAGATGCAAAATTCAAATCCAGTCCACAACTTCCTCAAAGCTCATGGGTACTGTAATTGAATCAGTACAGGAATCAAAACTTTGAAGAAAAATCTGTGGCTTTGCTGGTTAAACCTACTAATGGACCTTGGAGAAATCAGTACAAGAGGCTGCTTTTTATGGAGTGTGCCAGATCTTACATTTTGTAGCAAAAAGCTTGCAATGTATTTGCAATAGGAATCTGCACTCTGTAGCCAAGTCAAAAGTTGAGCCCCACTCAACTTTACTGATTATCTATGGCAGGCCCTTTACAAGACATAGCGTCGGGATCCCCACAAGGGCAGTCAGGGCCAACGGTCAGAACAGGTGGCAAACGTGAGGCTGGGAGTAGCCAAGGAGTTCGTAGTTAGATTCCAGGCCAGGTTCGGTACCAAGGATCAGAGTCCAAGTCAGGTTTCAAGGTGCAAGTCCAGATCAAGCCAAGGTCAAGCCAGGAATTCAGGAGCAGGAACAGTCATGTACTGCAAAGGCCTGGCATTTGTTGTACTCCAGAGGATTGGTATCCTTCATACAAGTTTGAGAAAACAGTATTAATTATAGTTTCACTCTAGAGCAAAACATTAAAAAGGATTTCCACACATGAGAAATTACATTTTGATTAGGAGACACCCCCCAGTGGTTCTCAAAATTTTTGAACTGATGATCCCTTTTCACAAAGCAAATTTCTGAGTGCGAGCCCCTTATAAATTAAAAACACTTTTTAATATATTTAACACCATTATAAATGCTGAAAGCAAAGCAGGGTTTTGGGTGGAGGCTGACAGCTCATGACCTCCCATGTAATAATCTTGTGACCCCTTCAGGAGTCCTGACCTCCAGTTTGAGAACCCCTGTGCTAGATGATATACAAGATAAATGCCAGGGCTTCACCTCTTTACATAGCTAGGTTAAATCTCAAATCGAGTCACAAGTATGCTGGCCTCACAGCAATCTAAAAATCCTCTACACAGAATACAGTAAATATGCTCTGCTCAAATGTGCTTCAGTACCGGGACAACAATAAAATCCCACAGTATTCTTGCCAGCAAGTTAAAGAAGTATGGGCTGGATGAATGGACTATAAGGTGGATAGAAAGCTGGCTAGATTGTCGGGCTCAACGGGTAGTGATCAATGGCTCCATGTCTACTTGGCTGCCAGTATCAAGTGGAGTGCCCCAAGGGTCGGTCCTCGGGCCAGTTTTGTTCAATATCTTCATTAATGATCTGGAGGATGGTGTGGATTGCACCCTCAGCAAGTTTGCAGATGACACTAAACTGGGAGGAGAGGTAGATACGCTGGAGGGTAGGGATAGGATACAGAGGGCCCTAGACAAATTAGAGGATAGGGCCAAAAGAAATCTGATGAGGTTCAACAAGGACAAGTGCAGAGTCCTGCACTTAGGATGGAAGAATCCCATGCACCGCTACAGACTAGGGACCGAATGGCTCGGCAGCAGTTCTGCAGAAAAGGACCCAAGGATTACAGTGGATGAGAAGATGGATATAAGTCAGTGTGCCCTTGTTGCCAAGAAGGCCAATGGCATTTTGAGATGTATAAGTAGGGGCATTGCCAACAGATTGAGGGACGTGATCATTCCCCTCTATTCGACATTGGTGAGGCCTCATCTGGAGTACTGTGTCCAGTTTTGGGCCCCACGCTACAAGAAGGATGTGGAAAAATTGGAAAGAGTACAGCAGAGGGTAACAAAAATGATTAGGGGACTGGAACACATGACTTATGAGGAGAGGCTGAGGGAACTGGGATTGTTTAGTCTGCGGAAGAGAAGAATGAGAGGGGAATTTGATAGCTGCTTTCAACTACTTGAAAGGGGGTTCCAAAGAGGATGGATCTAGACTGTTCTCAGTGGTAGCAGATGACAGAATGAGGAGTAATGGTCTCAAGTTGCAGTGGGGGAGGTTTAGGTTCGGTATTAGGAAAAACTTTTTCACTAGGAGGGTGGTGAAACACTGGAATGCGTTACCTAGGGAAGTGGTGGAATCTCCTTCCTTAGAAGTTTTTAAGGTCAGGCTTGACAAAGCCCTGATTTAGTTGGGGATTGGTCCTGCTTTGAGCAGGGGGTTGGACTAGATGACCTCCTGAAGTCCCTTCCAACCCTGATATTCTATGATTCTATGAATATGCTGTAGGTCAGAACCAAAGTGCATTAGCAGAAGTTTGTAAAGTAACTGCCAGTACTCAATAGTGCTGTTCAGCCTTTTCTGTGGTGCACAATAAGTCCAAAATTTTCAAAATTAATAGTGATTTTGGATGCCCAGACTTGACAGTCGTAAGCAGGCTTACTAGAAAGACAAGGTGAGTGAGATAATATCTTTTATTGGACCAATTTTGGTTGGTGGGAGAGACAAGCTTTCAAGCTTACACAGAGCACTTCTTCAGGTCTGGGAAAAAGACTAACAGAAGTTGGTCCAATGAAAGACATTATTTCACCCACTTTGTTGGGACCAACACCGTTACAACAATGCCTTAAAACAGGGTGACCAGACAGCAAGGGTGAAAAATCTGGCCGGGGGTGGGGGGGGGGGTAATAGGAGCCTATATAAGAAAAAGACCCAAAAATCGGGACTGTCCCTATAAAATCAGGACATCTCGTCACCCTAAAAAGGATTGTTTTTCAGGGGTGGGATTTAAAGTATGTCAAGTTGTACAGCTAAAAACTGATGCATTAAAAAATCACCAGTCACTTTTTCTATGGGACATTTAGGCCAAAGTCTTTAACTCATAGATTCATAGATACTAAGGTCAGAAGGGACCACTCTGATCATCTAGTCTGACCTCCTGCACAACGCAGGCCACAGAATGTCACCCACCCACTCCTATGAAAAACCTCACCCATGTCTGAGCTATTGAAGTCCTCAAATCATGGTTCAAAACTTCAAGGAGCAGAGAAGCCTCCCTCCAGTCAACCATGCCCCATGCTACAGAGGAAGGCAAAAAAACCTCCAGGGCCTCTCCAATCTGCCCTGGAGGAAAACTCCCTCCCGACCCCAAACATGGCAATCAGCCAAACCCTGAGCATATGGGCAAGATTCACCAGCCAGATACCCAGGAAAGAGTTTTCTATAGTAAATCAGATCCCATCCATCTAATATCCCATCTCAGGGGATTTGGCCTATTTACCCTGAATATTTAAAGATCAATTACTTACCAAAATCCCATTATCCCATCATACCATCTCCTCCATAAACTTATTGAGTAGAATCTTAAAACCAGATAGATCTTTTGCCCCCACTGCTTCCCTTGGAAGGTTATTCCAAAACTTCAGTCCTCTGATGGTTAAAAACCTTCATCTGATTTCAAGTCTAAACTTCCTGGTGGCCAGTTTATACCCATTTGTTCTTGTGTCCACATTGGTGCTGAGCTTAAATAATTCCTCTCCCTCTCCTGTATTTATCCCTCTGATATATTTATAGAGAGCAATCATATCTCCCCTCAACCTTCTTTTAGTTAGGCTAAACAAGCCCAGCTCCTTAAGTCTCCTTTCATAAGACAAGTTTTCCATTCCTCGGATCATCCTAGTAGCCCTTCTCTGTACCTGCTCCAGTTTGATTTCATCCTTTTTAAACATGGGAGACCAGAACTGCACACAGTATTCTAGGTGAGGTCTCACCAGTGCCTTGTATAACGGTACTAAAACCTCCTTATCCCTACTGGAAATGCCTCTCCTGATGCATCCCAAAACCACATTAGCTTTTTTCACAGCCATATCACATTGGCAGCTCATAGTCATCCTATGATCAACCAATACTCCAAGGTCCTTCTCCTCTTCCGTTACTTCTAATTGATGCGTCCCCAACTTATAACTAAAATTCTTGTTATTAATCCCTAAATGCATAACCTTACACTTCTCACTATTAAATTTCATCCTATTACTGTTACTCCAGTTTACAAGGTCATCCAGATCCTCCTGTATAATATCCCGATCCTTCTCCGAATTGGCAATACCTCCCAGCTTTGTATCATCTGCAAACTTTATTAGCACACTCCCACTTTTTGTGCCAAGGTCAGTAACAAAAAGATTAAATAAGATTGGTCCCAAAACCGATCCCTGAGGAACTCCACTGGTAACCTCCCTCCAACCTGACAGTTCGCCTTTCAGTAGGACCCGTTGCAGTCTCCCCTTTAACCAATTCCTTATCCACCTTCTGATGTTCATATTGATCCCCATCTTCTCCAATTTAACTAATAATTCCCCATGTGGCACGGTATCAAATGCCTTACTGAAAAATAGGTAAATTAGATCCACTGCATTTCCTTTATCTAAAAAATCTGTTACTTTTTCAAAAAAGGAGATTAGATTGGTTTGGCACGATCTACCTTTTGTAAAACCATGTTGTATTTTGTCCCATTTACCATTGACTTCAATGTCCTTAACTAATTTCTCCTTCAAGATTTTTTCCAGGACCTTGCATTCTACAGATGTCAAACTAACTGGCCTGTAGTTACCCGGATCACTTTTTTTTCCTTTCTTAAAAATAGGAACTATATTAGCAATTCTCCAATCATTCGGTACTATTCCTGAGTTTACAGATTCATTAAAAATTCTTGCTAATGGGCTTGCAATTTCAGGTGCCAATTCCTTTAATATTCTTGGATGAAGATTATCTGGGCCCCCCGATTTAGTCCCATTAAGCTGTTTCAGTTTCGCTTCTACCTCTGATATGGTAATATCTACCTCTATATCCTCCTTCCCATTTGTCATGCTACCATTATCCCCAAGATACTCTTTAGCCTTATTAAAGACTGAGGCAAAGTATTTGTTTAGATATTGGGCCATGCCTATATAATCTTTAACCTCCACTCCATCCTCAGTGTTAAGCGGCCCCACTTCTTCCTTCTTAGTTTTCTTCTTATTTATATGGCTATAGAACCTTTTACTATTGGTTTTAATTCCCTTTGCAAGGTCCAACTCTACTCGACTTTTAGCCTCTCTCACTTTATCCCTACATCTTCTGACCTCAATTAGGTAGTTTTCCTTGCTGATCCCTCCCATCTTCAACTCCCTGTATGCTTTCTGCTTCTTCTTAATCACCTCTCTAAGATGCTTGCTCATCCAGCTTGGTCTACAACTCCTTCCTATGAATTTTTCCCCTTTCTTGGGATACAGGCTTCCGATAGCTTCTGCAGTTTTGATTTAAAGTAATCCCAGGCCTCCTCTACCATTAGATCCATAAGTTCTTCAGTCCAATCCACTTCCCTAACTAATTTCCTTAATTTTTGAAAGTCAGCCCTTTTGAAATCAAAAACCCTAGTTGCAGATTTATTTTTGTTAATCCTTCCATTTAGTTTGAACTGAATTAGCTCATGATCACTTGAGCCAAGATTGTCCCCTACAACCATTTCTTCTATGAGGTCCTCGCTACTCACCAAAATTAAATCTAAAATGGCATCCCCTCTAGTCGGTTCAGCAACTACTTGATGAAGGAATCCATCAGCTATCGCATCTAGGAAAATCTGAGCCCTATTATTATTACTAGCACTGGTCCTCCAGTCTATATCTGGGAAGTTAAAGTCTCCCATGATCACGCAGTTTCCCTTAGTATTTACTTGATTAAAGACATTAAAAAGGGCTCTATCCATATCCAAATTAGATCCCGGAGGTCTATAGCACACCCCGAGCACTATCGTAGGAGAGGCTTTACTAGTTTTCTTCCCCAATGTAATTTTTGCCCAGACAGACTCTGTCTTATCCATTGCATCGCTTCCTATTTCTTTACATTCTAACTCATCATTGATATACAATGCTACTCCACCCCCTTTACCTTTGTTTCTGTCTTTCCTAAACAGCACATACCCTTCAATACCTGTAGTCCAGTCATGACTACTATTCCACCATGTTTCTGTTATCCCTATAATATCTCGTTTCACTTCCTGCACCAGTAGCTCTAGTTCCCTCCATTTTGTTAATAGACTCCTCGCATTGGTGTACAAACATCTTAATTTTTGCCGTTGGCCTCGCTCACATTTTTTACCCTATTAGGCAGGTCCTTCTACAGCCAGTATCACCTATTAGAATAGTATCCACCACGGCCCTCGCTCCTATATACATTCTCCACCCATGGCTGATCCTTTCTTACTTCATCTTCTTCCCTCTCAATGCTATAAATCGGCGTGAAGATTTTCTGGACATCTCCCATCCATCGTCCCCCCATTCCTAGTTTAAGCTCTCTTTATCAGTTGTGCCAGCTCGATCCTAGAAGTCTATTTCCTTCCCTACTCAGATGAAGTCCTCCCGAGAGAACTGACCTCTGTCTGTGAATGCCTCCCAGTGGCCATACATCCCAAAGCCCTCCTTCTAGCACCACTGCCTAAGCCATCTGTTGACAGTCATAATCTTGTCAGACCTTTGTTGCCCTTCTCTAGGAACAGGAAGGATCCCGCTAAAGATCACCTGAGCCTCAATTTCCTTAAGTGTCTCCCCAGCCTAGCATAGTCTCCCTTGATACTTTCCAGCGAGAATCTGGCTGTATCATTTGTTCCCACATGAAGGATAATTAGGGGATTCTTTCCCGCTCCCTTGAGGATCCTTTTCAACCTCAGGTCTAAATCCGTATCCCTTCAGTTATGTTCAAACAAAACAAAAAACTCCTGAAAAATCTTTTTTTTTCAGAAATGCAGAGAATAATAGTTTAACTTAATCTACTTGTGTTCTTGCTTAGAGGACCGGTACCCAAAATTAGACACCCTGAAATTACTATACTGACAGATACGTATAATGACAAGATCTTGTACTACGAATAAAGTAATAACTTTGTACAGATATCAAAATCTGTGATAAGTATGATGAGGAGAATTACAAATACTAACTTTTGTATGAGTGTGTGTTCCTAAAGACCCCTGTTTAATTTTGTACCCTCTATTTATACTTGCTAGATATATGGTATGTCTTTTGACTCTATTTTCTCTTTAACATTTCTCCTTCCACTCCTACCCTGTTTTCTTCATACTATAAGGACAAAAAACACTCGGACTCACTGTAATCTCTGATCTGTAATCTCTTCTGAAGTCCTGAACCAAGCTCACTGAATTCACCGGTGGGCAACCCGACAGTTGGCCACTAACAAGGAGAAGGGCAGATCAAAATGTTCCATCTAAACTAATTCTCAAAAACTCACTGACATTTTTTGTCTACAAAAAATTCTTAAAAAAGGATCATTTCTGCAGTAACTCTTCTATTTATTCAAAACATGAATACCTAAAACGGGGGGGGGGGGGAAATGGTAGTTGTCTGAATATCAAAATATTTTGATTATGAAATGCCTCCTGTAGTGCTTCAAACGAATGTTGTTTGGATGATCATGCTCCTGTTTTCCTCCATTGAACAGCCTCCCAGCCAGATTCATTTTCCATGAAGCCAGCCTCTCACTATAAAGAGGAGACTGTGATGCATTCATGCAAAATGTTATTTTTGATCATTTTTGGCTGAAATATTTCAGATTTTGACTTTTTCAATCAAAACCCTCAAATTTTCCATGGAAAAATCTGACAAAACTCTTTAGTTTTTTGTTGAAATTTCCCATGGGTGTGGGAGGGGAGAATATTTTTCTAATAACTCTACCTTCTGTTGATTCCAATGAGCTTTACTTATGCCCTAAATATGCTAAGTGATAATTCCCATCAAACAGACTGAAAATGCCAGTCACTGCGGAATATGTATCAGTATTTTAGAGAAGAATACATGCCACAACATTGTAATGCATTTCATATAAACAAAAATATTCCACTGCATTAAAAAGATTAATCTCAAGGCTACCTACAAAAAGTAACATTTTTTCTTAACTTTACAGAGTTTTATAGAGGCTCAGACAGTTTAAGTTAAATCAGAAAGTTGATTATATGGCTTTGTCATTAACTTCAATGAAATTGTATTGGTGGAAATATATACTTATTTCTACAATAAAATATCAATTTGTTTAACTCGATCATCTATAGATAGGAGTGTAGTTCCAAAGCAGAAAATCAGCCTGAAAATGTACTCTTTTTTAAATTAAGAACTGAAAAAAAATATTTACAGTTTTCTGACTAGCTGGAATTGTTTAGTAACCGTGTCCATCTGCTAGGACACGAATCTCCTAAAATCATTGTATTGGTTGAGGATATAAATTAGAAGACAAGTTTCTTATGTTCAGTTTAATATTTCCTTACATGACAACTAGACTATTTCCAATTGTAAGTCCATCTGATAAAAAACCCAACAAGATGTTAATCTAGGAGAGCTCTAAAAACAAAAAAGACCACCATATGGTCTACTGAGCCCTGTCCTCAGAAGCCCAGGCTCTCTCACTGTCTCAGCATCCGGCTTTACCCCCAAAATGCAATTAGTGACTAGTATCTCTTTATTGTTCCACCAAAAAACATGCCCTGGACCCTCAAAAATGGATGCACATTACCTTATTTCCTTTTGTTGATGATCGTCATATTTTGTTACACTCTCTTTCTACTCCAACCATCCTTTATGTAAAGAAATTCTGCCTGAATGCCTAAATGTTGCTAATCCTTTCTTCAGTCCATGACCTCTTTTTCAAATACCGTAAGACAACATCTCAAACAGCTTACTGGCATGAATCTAATCCTCTCTTTTCCACTCCACTTTAATGACATAAGAATTCCCTGTCCCCAAATATATTGGCCAAATCAATTTTCTTCGTAAGTAACATTCTCCCAAAATCCTGAATCATTTTGGTTTTTGTCCACAGAACCGTCACAATTTCCACAAAATCCTTCCAAAAATAGTGGTCACAGGAAATTTCAAATAAGGTTCTTATTCTTTATGTAATGTTGTGTCAAAATATCTCCTCTCTATTCATGTGTGGGCCTCTCTTTACAGTCTAAGATCCCCTCATATTTTTACAGTTGTTATTCATCATGCAGATGGTTATAATGTATTGAAATACTGCTGTTGATTACACGCATACAACCTTACTGGGTGTAAAAGGGTGCAGTACTGGTTCCCAAGTGCTTTTTGGATTTATACTGTACACAGCATTAAAATTTCTTTATTAATGTATCATAGTATAATATGAAATTTTAACTGCATGTGCTAATTGGGACTTATTAACTACCTTGACAACATGTACAGATCGTTTTGTGGAAAATAAGATATGTCCCCAGTGAATGCACATACATGTTACAGTAGAACTTCTTGCCAGAGTGTTACTAGATGTACAAAGCCATCTTATTGGTCCCAGTAATTTGACTATAAAGCATGGATACCAGTCCTTTATGAGCTGGATAGAAAAAGAGCATGTATGCTTACAATGCATAAAGAGGTGACTATGTGAGTCCATGAGAGCTGGCAATTGTCAAGAAGTCTGGCTGTAAGTTTCAGACACATTGACGTCTCACCACAGATATCATGCCCCAGTCATGTCCTTTGTACTTCTTCCCAGGAAGAGAGCAGGCTGTTCATTTTGTTTATGGGTAGGTTACAACATGAATAAGACACTCCATGATGTGTCTATGGCAAGACCAGCAGTAACCAAATCTTCTCTCAGTACTGAAAATGAAATTGTGCTATTAATTTTTCTGGCCATGTAAGAAAGATAACCTGGGACTGTGCATGTATATATTAACAACACAACTGGATGTTTAAAGGTGCTCAGAATCTTTGAAAAATAAAACCTCTTAAAAGTATCTCAATTTAGACACGCAAAAATTGGGGCATCCAAAATCACAAGTCATTTTTGAAAAAATGTGTCATGGTATCTTACTGAGTCTCCTCTGTTTTGATCAAGGTGCATGAAGCCTAGACCAGTTCTTAAAATGCCTAAAATCAGCATTTTTGTTTCTCTTTCTCAATAACTAAAATTATGCATTTACTTGAGGCGAAACACAAGAAAGATCCTGTGACAAAAGAAACACTGTAGAGAAAAACACACCTTAAAATGTTAATATAAATATAAAAAGTTCCTTGGGTGATGTCAAGTTTAGATACAACCAAGCTAAGCTAAGACTTTAGAAAATTTCTTTAATAATGGCAGCATGATGCAAATTCCTGATGAAATAAAATAGGAGAAAATCACCTGGCTTAAGGCCAAATAAGTAATTCTTCAGATTATCTACTTTAGGTTTCAGACTTCATCTTCACCCTCACTAATGCTCTAGAGTCCAGTGATTCCCAAACTTGTTCTGCCGCTTGTGCAGGGAAAGCCCCTGGCGGGCTGGGCTGTTTACCTGTTGCGTCCGCAGGTTTGGCCAATCGCAGCTCCCAGTGGCTGCGGGTCACTGCTCCAGGCCAATGGGAGCTGCTGGAAGCAGTGTGGGCCAAGGGATGTACTGGCCGCCGCTTCCAGCAGCCCCCATTGGCCTGGAGTAGCGAACCGTGGCCACTGGGAGCCGCGATCGGCCGAACCTGCGGATGCGGCAGGTAAACAAACCGGTCCGGCCCGCCAGGGGCTTTCCCTGCACAAGCAGCGGAACAAGTTTGGGAACCACTGGTCTAGTCTATAGGCTGTCTGATGTCCTAATAGCAGGGGAAAAACTAGACTGCAAGATCAGCATTTAAAGCCTTATGCCAATCATGATGATCAAGCATTTTTCATCCTGAAAGGTGCTAAGAAATAGACAAAATCTACAGGTGAAGAATTCAGTGTATTCCTTCTGGATATGGAGAATTGCCAGTGAGACAGGAGCAGTTCATGTATGAAATGTACTGCTGCAGCAGTCAGCTCTTTGGAGTTCATACTAACAACCACCCTTAGAATACTAATAAAAGCCAGCTGGCCTTCTGTAGCTTCACATCTCCACCCCACTGTCTGTATCTACCATGTTTAGTCACCCCTGCAGTTCTGGGTTCTGGAGGGAAAAATGGAAACTTCTATAAGCAGAGGAAACAGAAGCAAAAGAATTAAGAGACTAACACTAGCAAAAGATCAAATACTTACTTCAAGAGGCATTGTCATTCTTTTTCAGACTCTAGAGTTAGTCCCCGATTTCCTCCTTATGGGTAAAATCTAAAGGAGGTGCTAGGGAGAAGGATTTTTTTTTTTGCAAGAGGAGAGCAGATGCCCTTGTGGTGAAGGCACCGAAATAGAATTCAGAATATCTGGGTTCAATTCCAAACTGTGTCACAAGCTGCAAGCCACAATCTGTGTCAGCTTCAGTTTACCTTCTGTTAAATGAGGGTAATGTTTCCCTACTTCAAAGAGGTTTCTGAGGGGTGTCAAAGGTGGGTGACTGCATGGTGCTCAGATACTACAGGAGGCCATAAAAGTACTGAGATAGCAATCATTCTTAATTTTTTTCCATTGAGGTTTGCTGTATGCCCTCCGAGCACAAGGTTCCCCAGACCTACACTGATCTTAATTTTGGTGCCCTAGTGCCTCCACACTCTCTCTTCCAGTGGCCCAAGGGACACTGCTTACAAGAACCCATAGGCAGTAGCTCTTAGAATCACCATTAAAGGAGAGGATTCTGATCAGAAGTTTATCCACACTTATGCTGCATTAATTTATGAGTGGATTCCCAGTAGTGGTACAATCATGATACAGGCAGAATCGCCCTAATGGAACTTGGGGATGGTCCAGACACTTTTTTCCACCGTGACATTTCATTCCCGGTAGGAGGATTAGCCCAGGGTGTCAGCGACAGGAGGGTCTTGCTTTTGGCCTTTAGACCAGTCATGTCCCCCAAAGATTCTGCCGATGCCCGGAAGACTCTCTCTCTTACCTAAGCCCCAGCAGGATTCTTAAACTAGGCATTGCTACATCTATCTTGCCTGCCTAATTCCACACAAAACTGGGGGAGGTCTCCACTATAACACTGAGTTCACTCACCCTGGATATGGGAATACCTCATTCAATTCCCCCCTCTGCCTGATGAGGAGAAAACAGTTGAACATGGGTCTCCCACCATTCAAGTGAATGCCCTAACCACTGAGCTATGGGGAGTTCTGGTGTGGGCTTCTCAGTCCCTCCTGTTGAAGCTGTTCCATGGTGTATACATAATTAAGTATGCATTGGGCCAGAGAAAGATTGAATTACTTTAGAGTCCAGTGGTTTGGGCACTCACGGGAGAGGAAAAGGGAGGAATTGAATGAGGTTCTCCCACATCCTGGGGGGATACCTGTCATCTGAGCTGAAAGTTATAAGGGAGGCCTCATGATCCCCTTCCCTCATACCCTGTCATTTTGTGTGGAGTTAGGCGTGAGCCTCCATCTTTCTACCCAGAAACAGCATAGGTAGCCAAGTGTGAATCCCAAGCAGAGATAGATGCTTCCTTGCAGCCCAGAATTAGGCACCGAACTCTTTGAGGGGTGGGGTTAAGACACTGTGCTCACCAGCATCTGCTATTGACTAGCTTAAGCAGCTTGCTGCCTAGCATGCTGGCTTTTGTGAATACCATTCTTAGGCGCCTGACTCTCACCATGCATTGTATTGCAAGTCTGTGTGCCAAACTCAGTGTTGTGAATTGTACGCACAGCACTGCAAGTCCTAAGTCATCTTTGTGACTCTAGCCCTATGTGTCTATGTCACTTTTGAAACACGGAGGTTAGGTGCATTTGAAAATTTTACCCATGGTCAGTTTTTATTATGTCATCTGAAGGCACATCCCACATTAGGGATCAATGTCCTAACTGATAAAGCACAAAATGGGGGCGTTAGTTGATGTCTGCCACAGACCACCAAATCACACTAGGGAACAAGATGAATGGATCCTTATGCACCTTATCTACAATGTATAGGGGGAAAAAAACTGTGATCATGGGGGACTTCAATTTGAGAGACATATGCTGGAGGTCTCATGCTGCCAGTACTAAAACATCCTTGGAATTTCCGAATATTATAGATGACAATTCCCTAACTCAAAAGGTCTTGCATCCAACAAAGGGGAATTCTATATTAGATCATATCTTGACAGATAGAGGAACTGATCAGAGAACTAAAAAACTAATTGGTAAGTTAGGTAAAAGTGATCATGACTTGATCACATTTCTAATGGACAAACAGTAAGTGTTTTAAAAAGCCCAGTTTCAGAAAGTTAAAAACAATTATGAGCCAAATCAGCTGGGAGGAAGAACATAACCAGAAAAATGTGAATGATAAGTGGGAATTGTTTAAGAACACTCTACTAGATGCCCAAAAAGCTACAATCGAGGAAGAAAGCCATATTCATTAAAATCCAACCTGGTTTAGAGAAGTGAAGGCCTGATGTGAGACTTCTATATATGTTTCAAAAATGGAAGTAAATGGAAATTGACAGTAATGAATATAAATCAAAAGCTATGAATTGTAGAAAATGGATAAGGGAAGCAAAGGGACACAAGAAGAGATCTATGGCTAGCAGAGTTAAGGACATAAGTATATTAGAAACAAAAAACTCTATCAATGGTATTGATCCATTACTAGATGAAAATGATAGAATTATCCATCACAATGCAGAAAAGACAGAAATGTTCAATCAATATTTCTGTTCTGTATTTGGGAAAAAATAGATCATGTAGTCATATCATATGATAACGCTCTTTCCATTCTACTAGAATCTCAGGAGGATGTTAAACAGCAGCTACTAAAATTAGACATTTTTTAATTAGACATTAAATCAGAAGGTCTGGATTACTTGCATTATTTGCAAATGTCACAAATTGGGGGAGAGGTAAATAATGAAAAGAACTGGCTGCTGATACAGAGTGATCTTAATCACTATGTAAAATGGGCTCAAGCAAACAGTATGCATTTTAATATGGCTAAATGTAAATATCTAGGAACAAAGAATATAGGTCATACAGGATGAAAAAAATTTGGGGTCATGGTGGAAAACCAGCTGACCATGAGCTCCCAGTGCAACACTGTGGTCAAAAGAGATAACGTGATCCTGAGATGCATAAACAGGGGAATCTCAAATAGGAGTAGAGATTATATTTTACCTCTGTATTTGATAATGGTATGACTGTTGCTGGAATACTCTGTCCAGTTCTGGTGTCTACAACTCAAGAAGGATGTAAGAAATTAGAAACAGTTCAGAGAAGAGCCACAAGAATGATTATAGGATTAGAAAGCATGCCGCATAGTGAAACACTTCAGGAGCTCAATCTATTCATCCTGACAAAGAGAAGGTTAAGGTGTGACTTGATTACAGTCCATAAGTACCTGCTTCAATCTAGCACAGAAAGGTATGAGATGATGCAGTTCCTGGAATCTGAAGCTCGACAAATTCAGACTGGAAATAAGATACACATTTTTAACAATGAAAGTAATTAACTATTGGAACAACTTAACATGGGACATGGTGGATTCTCCATTACTGACAATTTTTAAATCAAGATTGGAGGTTTTGCCTAATAAATATGTTCCAGGAATTATTTTAAGGAAGTTCTATGGCCTGTGTATAAAGGAAGTCAGACAAGATGTTCACAATGGTCCTTTCTGGCCTTGGAATCTATGAATTATTTCTTTCAATTGTATACATGTTTTATAAAAATATGGACAAAAATCAATTGCTCACTTATGAGGGTATTTTTAACACAAACTACACAATCAAAGTTCATTATGGAATGTGGAATGCTTGATTTGGTGTAAAATTAATTTCATTTTGTGCTGATAATGAAGAAACTTTTTTTTCCCATTAACTCTGCATATTGTGTAATTGCTTATTTTTTGGCTGGCTCAAATGCAAGGTACAATCCTCTGTAAAAGGAATTTTACAAATCCCTTGATTATAAGTGGTTGTTATCAATCAATGGATACAACTTCTATGAACCATGGTGAATTCCTATACATTGTATTGTCCTGTCCATTTTTGCATAATAAAGGCACTGTTATGAAACAAAGCATTCCTAGCATGCACCTTTTTATAATCATAATTTAGAGAAAGGCTTTAAATGTTAGAAATAAAAAATATTGCTGCTGAAAATAGATAGCTATGAGGGATGATAGGGATTCCTCTTTATGTAGTCCAACCAGCAGAGTTTTCTCGATTGTGTTCTAGGTTTTCTAGATACCCTCTATTCTATAAACAAATCCCCAACACAATACAACAAAGAAGTTTTATAAAATTCTAGTAGGAGTTCAACTAGCAGAATGTCCAGGTTTTCTCTAAAGGGCAGACAATGTAGCACAGTTGTTACTAAAGTAAAATGAGAAGTAATGGATATCATCGCAGATGATCAGTACATATTTCTGAACCTTTTCATGACAATCTTGGATGAACATTTTCATTACACACTCTTGGATGGCTCATTACTTTAAAGTGTTTCAGAGACTTGCTGTAAAGAACCACTGCCACATTTGGATATTTAATTACAGGGACTCATTTCAATTGGGCTGGATTTCCATTATTTTTAAAGGCTAGTGTTTGGGCCTGAATAAACTCCTGAACCATTTAAACAAAATGGGTCACCTGCTGATGTTGATGCTCCATTTTCCCCTCAGACTTCAATGGGAGTTTGGAAAATAGGAATTACCATACTGGGTTAGATCGGGGGCCATCTACACCAGTATCCTTTCTCTGATAGTGGCCAGTGCCAACTGTTTCAGAGAAATGTGTGAGACCCTGAAGTAGGTGGTTATGGGATCATGGAAAATGTCCTGCTAGCTCCAAAAGTTAGAAATTTGTTTACGTCTTGAAGCATGAAAGTTTATATTCATTGCAAAACTTTATTTTGTTCATATTTTGTATTATAACTCTGGGTGCTCTCTGCCCAAATAAATGGCTGATCTTTGAATCCTGCTAAGCTCTTCGCTTTTATAATACCACCAAGTTTGCCTGGGGAAGGACTTCACAATGTAGCCACTTTCCCTACTCCCTTCACCATTGTTTTATTTTGGGGAAGATCATCATTTATGTATTAATGTTAATAAAGTCTAGTAAATACAAGTGGAGGCCCAAAATAGCAAAAACTTTAACATTCCATTTCGAAGTCAAATTGTAGAATTTTACACAGCAGACAACCCCATCAAATAAGCCTAATAATAAATATTCCTTTCCCCTATTTAAGATTGTCATATGCAAGCTATGTCTTCACGCACACATCCCTTTCTTAGAATTATAGTTCCTTCACAGGTCATAGAAATTACATCCATTTTCCCCAAAAATTCTCCCAACTTATTTTCCATTCCAAAAAATACTCCTCTTACCATAAAAGAAAAGGAGTACTTGTGGCACCTTAGAGACTAACAAATAAATTTGTTAGTCTCTAAGGTGCCACAAGTACTCCTTTTCTTTTTGCGAATACAGACTAACACGGCTGCTACTCTGAATCCTCTTACCATGTCCATAATAAATTCTTTCACAGATAGAACCATTTTTCCTTCCAATACCTATGGATAATTTTACAGCTATCAATAGACTAAAGAACTCTAGGTCTGTTTTTCCCTTGGCATTTCTATAAGATTAGACATACTGCATATGCTAACATTATATACGCACCTCATATCATTTTGCTTCCTTTTTTGTTCATAGGCTATGTGATTATATTAAGATATTATACTTATAGAGCATCCATTCTGATTCTATGATTTTAATTTCCTAGCTTTTCCCTCTGGATGTTTCTAACATATCTTTCTTTTTTGAAAATCCTCCTTGTAGTTTATTGCCACACTATTTCATGGCACGATGCCTCCTCCTGCCATCCCCCCGACCCGCAGCATGTCCAACAATTATGTTAGCCACCCAGTTCTGACCCTGTTCAGTATTCACTCAAAAGCTACACTGAGCTTTAAATGCACAAAATGGTCGTTGCCACGGTCTTCATTTCTGAGCTTCGACAGTTGCAATTTTCTTGTATTCTGTTACTAAAAATAGAACTGCTTCCAACTACCCGAGCTGGAAACCCACAGAAAAGCTAATTAAAACAGTTGGTAAACAATGCTCCTCCCCATTGTGTAAATGGTAGGATAAGAACAGAGGCTCAGCTCTGTGCTAATGCACCAGGTTTATGTGCCCATGTAAGTCTTTGAAATCTATCAAGTGTCATTTGTTTTAATTATTCTTCACTGTTTACTTCACAGATAAATTACCATTTAGGAAAATAAATATTTGACTGCTAGATCAACAAATAAGAAAAAGAGCAATCACTTTTTAAAAAAGGCAATATGGGCCATACTCTCAGTTTGTAAAAATCAGTGCAGTTACATTGATATCAATGGGACTTTGCTGATTTACACCACTGAGAGACTGGCCCTGTAGGTTTAACTGGAGCTCATCAGCACAGGGATTGTTTTCAATAGATTCAGAGAAGGAAATATTCTTCAAAAGGTGAGGTGCTGTCACATAACGACAGGAACAAATATCTTTTATTATAAACAGGCATCTTGTTCCCTCTTAAGCATCAGCCATCCTTGTCCACAGCATGGTACCAGGCTGCACGTTCGATATTCCATGTTAAAAGTACTCAAAGATTGAAATGCACTGGGGGGTTAGATTTTCCTGAGTATTTGTCAACTCAACATGTGTTTTCTTGTTCTTTGAAAAAAGAAAAGGAGTACTTGTGGCACCTTAGAGACTAACAAATTTATTTGAGCATAAGCTTTTGTGAGCTGCAGCTCATTTCATTGCATGCAGCTCACAAAAGCTTATGCTCAAATAAATTTGTTAGTCTCTAAGATGCCACAAGTACTCCTTTTCTTTTTGCGAATACAGACTAACACAGCTGCTACTCTGAAACTTGTTATTTGAGCCTCATCGTGTGCCCCTTAAATGGGGCAGGATCAGAATCATTCAAACACATTTGCTTAAATGCTGCCTCCATTCCTGTGTCATCCTCCAGGCTCTTATCTATTACTTATACCCCATGCTTTCTGTCTGGTTTCCCAAGTAATGAACGGACATATCTC
Source organism: Dermochelys coriacea (assembly GCF_009764565.3). Classification (NCBI taxonomy): domain Eukaryota; kingdom Metazoa; phylum Chordata; order Testudines; family Dermochelyidae; genus Dermochelys; species Dermochelys coriacea. The sequence continues at coordinate 334,373,468 of NC_050068.2, forward strand.
ATGTTTTGGCAGGTACCAGGTAACAGTTCATAGACTGATGCACAACCACCAGTAAGAACTGCCCTTGTGCATTACCAACTGCAAAATAAAGCTCAGTTTAGGACTGATGTTGCATTGTTTTCTCACTCAAAATCCATCCTGACTTCAGTATAAAGAGACAGAAGGATTTTTTAAAAAAAGGAAAGACAGCCTTTAAACTTCAGAATTTGGTGGTTCCAGATTAGAACTCAGAGAGTAAGAGAGAGTGTATGTTAAACAGAGGGAGTGAAATTTCCCTCCTGATCTCATTCTAACAGCTATGAGCGTTCCTTCCTCTGATCCCCATATAAATCAGCCCACCCCACCTTCAAAAACAGTTGTTGGAGAGTGTGAAGTTTGGTAATAAACACAGTCTGACTAGCTGCTTGTCCTTTGACACAACACATCACACTCCAGCTGTATTGAGCACTAGAGTTACAGAGTGAATACAATGCTAACTCCCATTATATTACTTGCAATTTTCATGATTTCAGGTGGTTTTTATGTCTGGATTACTTGGGCTTCCTCATGATTTTTTGCCCTTTGGAAAAAGGTTACCACCTCCCATTCTTCTCAAGGGGACTGAAGCTTGCAACCTCTTCACAATATGTGGCCAGGGAGGAGACAGACATTTAGCTAGAGTGGCTTGCTAAATGAGGGAAGTAGAGGAAAGAAGCAAATAAGATGGAAACCATGGGGTATGGGTAACAGAGGAATGGGACAGCAGCTAAGGAAATTTGCATTTCAGGAAGGAAAATAGACAAAGGAATGTGGGAAAGAGGAAAACAACTAGGTGGGAAGGAGAGACATGGGGGCAGACAGACTACAGGGGAAGGAGATTAGAATGTGAGGTACTGGATATTGTGAGGGGAAAGGAGAGATTATAATGAGCAGGAAACTGAGCAGAAATGGAGGGAGACTTTGAAGGGAAGAGAATGTGGTGGTGAATATTAAGGGGAGCAGAAAGGGAGATGGGTGAGAGGAATTCTAGGAGGCTGACAGAAGGAGTCCAGGCAGGCAGGTTGGACATCGATAAGGGAGGAAAAAAGGAAATAGCATGCCAGTTTCCAACTTTAGGTATTAGGAGAAGGTACATGGAACCAGCAGGGAAGTCAGGGGGAAGCCTCACATTTTTGTGAATGCATTTATTTAATAGCCAAGTGTGGGGCTTTCAAAAGTGATGATGGGATTTAGGAGTGTAAGCCACATTAAAAGTCATAGGGCTTTTGCACCTGAATCCCTTTGTCACTTTTGAAAAATCTCTACCTGAATTTTAAACCCAAATGATCTCACATTCTAGAGGTGCAGAATTTCTGCCCTAAAGACTGAAAAATTCAGAAGACAGATACAAAAACGTGAGAATTTGTTGTCTGGTTTAGTTTGGTGTTTTTTGAAGGGCAAAGGGCTCTGATTCCAGTTTTGCACACTCTCAAGGGTTGGCAATACTGTGGTTAGGAAGAAAATCCAGGAGATAAAGTCCACACACATTGAATGTTCTTTTCTTGTCACTATTCCTCCTATGCTTCTACTCTGCTATGGCAGTGATGTCACAATGATCTAACCCAGATAGCCATTTCTTGTTTATTTACTTGGATACCAAACACCCTTAACTAATAGTTTCTTTTCTCAGTTTCTTTTCCTAAGTAGATTGAGTTACACACTTGAATTACCTGCAAGTATTTGGCTGGTGGTCTATTTTTTACCAAGTAAGGTCTTGCTAACTCAATAAAGGAAAGTATGGCATTTTTCTGCCCTGCTCAAAAACTGACAAAGTGCCTCACCCCTTCCCTCTTTTTCAAAATTCTTGCAAGAAAGAATAAAAAAAATAAATAAATATTGCCTTTTTGGAAAGAATGGTGGTTACTAAAGTTAAACAGAGTCTTTTCCAATAATTGTCTTTTGTGGAAACATTTTGCTACATGCCTACATGGGAAAGACATATTGTAGAACAGCCCCACTCAAACTCCAGCCCTTTTATCAGTTAAATGGCTTTCTGATCATTGCTTGTTTAAATCCTGGCCCACTTTGCACACATGTATCCCTCAAACTTCAGGGGTTTGGGCACATCAGAATGAGTCTGCCTCCCACATACAGTAAAGAGTCTGGATGTGATTAATGGAACCTGAAAGTACAGGTACAACTCTGTCTAACAGATTTAGGGAGAAGTTAAAAGACTGTGCTGGGGAAAAAGTGACTAACAATTAATAAATCCTTTCATTCAATAATGCTCACTGATCAAAAGGAGGAGAAGAAGAAAGAAATAAACCATGTTAATGTTGCTATACTGAGAGACATGAAAGAGAACTTTTACCCCAGGGTGAGCTCTAAAGAATGAGTACAATAATCTACCATGCTATAATACCACTAATTTCAAAGGGTTCAGTAATCATCATTATTACTAGTCTGCCTTTGCCTCAAAACCTAGGAGATCTAGTACAGTAGCTGCCTTTAAAATACAGGAAATTCATCTAAAGTAGCTTCAAGTTTTAGAAATATTTAATTAAAAAAATACAACCTCGCAAATGAAACATTAGAATTGTTCAGCACCACTTGCTAATTAAAAATATGCTTTGACATTCACAATCTAGAAAACCAGTTACTAACGTATATAGAGTAAATATAAATGCCACTGCCTACCTCAACTATGTGCGGCATCGGGTTAAATCCACAGAGATTGCACACGATATTCTTGCATTCTGTACATGTATTAAAGTTGGGAGGATCCTTAGAACCAATGTTTAGTCCAGTTTTACAAAGAGTACAAGTTGATTTAGATAGGGTAATTTTTTCCAGTCCTGGTGGCCCAGCAGATTTTTTAGATTCAGCAATTTGAAGCTTGCTGTCTTTTGCAGCAATAGGTTTCTTTTCTAATTCAGATCCTTTAATGGTTACAATGTTATCTGCCTTGGGTGGCTGTGATTTTTCTGCCACAGGAGGCTTGGCTTCTTTTTTCACAGGTGCTGTTTTTAGAGATGGTTGAGCCTGACTGGCCTCTTTGGGTGGTACCTGAGATGGTGGAGGGGATTGCTTTGTAGCAGGCCCCAGTAGAGGACCTGAGGATTGAAATCCTTGTTGGCCTGATGTGGAGATTAAATTTGAAGCCTGGCTAAAGATTGAAGCGCCAAATCCAAAGAGTTTCCCAGTAACTGTTTCTTGTGGAGTTGTAGGCTGTGGTTTAGGGGAGTCAGTAATACCTCCCAGATTTAGACTGAAACGCCTTGGTTGCTCTTGGGCTCTTTGAGGCTGTTGAGGCTGAGGTGTTGGCTGCACAGGGGTAGGCTTGGGACCTACAGCTGCTTGTTGTCCTTTTGGAACCTGCCTGACATCAGGTTTTGGGGTTATTTTTATTTGTGTCTTCTTAGGGTCTTCTTTCATTTGTGTTGGCTCAACAGCTTTTTGACCTTTAGTGTCTGATCCAGGCTGAGAAACAAATTTAGGATCTGACTTTTGCCGTGACACTTGTGGTACGGTTTTGGAATCTGGCAGGACCGCTTTATCCCCAGCCAGATGGGTGTCCAGCAATAGCCTGGCATGTTCTGATCTCTGAGATTCCATTGCTTTCTGTTGAGTTGACGGAGCTTTGGGACCTTGTGAATCCTGTTTCAGACCAGATGCTGAAGAGGTAGGCGCACTGTCAGATGTAGGCTTCTTTTGCTTATCTTCGACCAATGTTGGCTTGACCTGGCCAAATTTTGGAGTGGGTTCAATTTGCTGAGAGATGTGTGGGGTAACAGGCTCAGTGGGTGGCTGCTTTGATTTCACAGGGGGAGAGCCAGGCATGGATGGTTGCTTTGTCAGTGGCGGGGGCTTTTTAGGTTCTGAGGCCTGGGAAGGAGCAGGTGTTTGAGAAATAGCTTTCTTTTGAGCAGGCTGCTGGGGCTGGGAGGGCGGTTTGGTTGTTAAAGGTGGAAAGGTCGTCTTCTGTTTGGGTGGAAGAGGCTGTGGCACAGGACCATGAACTGAAGCTAAATCACCACCTAGTGCTCTTTGCATCTGGCAGTTTAAACAGAGCCATTCTTTAACCTGCAGAAAAAGATTTAAAATTAGGGTCATGCAATGTTAACATCAGTAAATCAACTTTTGGCATATAAAAGTTCACCAAAAGAGGGGGGAAATATTACCACTGAATATAGCTTTATGGTTAAAAAAATACAACTGAATTTTTCTTCATTTCACTTCTGATTCCTGCAGTCCAGGCCATCAGATTTCAAGCACTGTGGAAATTCATGGGGGCAGCACTGATTCGCCAGCATTGATTCATCAGCAATACTGATTTGCCAAAAAAAGTTTTAAAAAAAGAAAACGGAAATTAATGAAATAATAATACTCAAAAATAGTTTGGCAAATTAATGCTGCCAATGGAAAGCCATAATTATAATCATCAGAACAAAAGTGAATGCATAATTACCTTTAACTGTGCAATTATCAAGTTCCTGGTCTAGTTTATAGTTTTGGTTATGTTTTATATAATAGGAGCAAAAAAGTCATAGTGGTGCTCTATATGCACATATTGAACTAACAATAGAGGCGTGCTAATGAATTCCATATATTTATGTAGACCCATTTCATATCAACTTTGAGCACAAATCTTCATCTGAAATGAATGAAGAGCTCTGCTTAAAAAATTATGGCCCTACATGAACCATAATTATGTGTTCCTGCAATCATATCATTATTAGGCTTAGTAGATCCAAAAGTAATTACCATAAGCCCCATTGTACTCTTCATTATTCACCACAAAGGGGAGGAATAAGGTAAATAATTCATCTATTTTCTGTACCTCTAGGCCTCTATTACTGTAGTATCCAAGAACCTCACAATTTGTAATGACAGGTTTCAGAGTAGCAGCAGTGTTAGTCTGCATCCACAAAAAGAAAAGGAGTACTTGTAGCACCTTAGAGACTAACAAATTTATTTTGAAATAAAAGAAATGCTATTTTAGAGGCAGGGAACTGACTACATGACTTGCTCAAAGCCTCACAGGAAGTATGGCAGAGAAAAGAATTGAACTGTGCTCTTCCAAGTTCCAGGCTACAATCCTAATCTCAGGACCACTCTTGCTCTCTTCTTATGCCCCCATAACTGTTTTAAGAGAGGAGAGCAGAACAAACACACCATTGTTTTCTCCTGAAGGCTATCTGCACAGTTGTGGTTGGGGCTCCAGAGGATTTCAAAAAGGACATGTCAGGCCAGAGGAAGAGGAAGATGAAGCCAGGAAAACATCTGCTTCACATGGCATTCCCCATGCTTTTCATTACTACTCAGTTTGGCATGGTATCCTGCATGGCAACAATTTCCAGCAGGAGAGTTAGTTCTGTTAATTACAGCATTATCTCCTACTCCTCCCTCCATACTCTCTATTCCAGGGGTGGCCAACCTGTGGCTCCGGAGCCACATGCAGCTCTTCAGAAGTTAATATCCGGCTCCTTGTATAAGCACCAACTCCGGGGCTGGAGCTACAGGTGCCAACTTTCCAATGTGCTGCGGGGGTGCTCACTGCTCAACCTCTGGCTCTGCCACAGGCCTGGGCACGAGGATGGCTCCCCAATACGCCAACCTCTTCATGAAGAAGAATTTCTGGACAAATGCACCACAAAGCTAATGATATACCTGGGATACATCAATGATAATTTCATCCTCTGGACCTTAAGGTCCCTCATAGATTTCCACCATAACTTCAACAACCATCGCCCATCTAAAAAAACTCTCTTTGGCACACTTCCACACCAGCATCAACTTCCTGGACACCAAGATCAGCTCCACGAATGGAACCCTACAGATAACTATATACAAAAAACCCAAAGATGATCGCACCCATCATCATAGATCCAGTAACCACCCCAAACACACCAAGAAATCTGTTATCTACAGCAGTGATTCTCAAAGCCAGTCCTCCACTTGTTTAGGAACAGCCCCTGGCAGGCCAGGCCAGTTTGTTTACTTTCTGCGTCCGCAGGTTCGGCCGATCACAGCTCCCACTGGCCACGGTTCGCCGCTCCAGGCCAGTGGGGGCTGCAGAAAGCAGCACAGGCCAAGGGACGTCCTAGCTACCCTTCCCGCAGGCAGGGGCTTTCCCTGAACAAGCGGCGGACCAGCTTTGAGAACCACTGATCTACAAGCACTCAGATACCACAGAATATGCTCTGAGGAGAAAGTCCAGGATATACACCTTAAGTTGCTCAAAAACACCTTCACTAAACAAGGACACTCCACCAGAGAAGTAGATTACATCATGGAACAGGTCACCCGAGAGAACCTGTTTCAATACAGAAATAAAACCCCCTTCGACTGCACACCCTTAGCTGTCACCTACCACCCCACACAGAACTCATATAGGGTAGCATCAAACAACTACAACCCATAGTTGATGGGGACCCCATCCTGAAAGAAAGTTTTCCTGAACCCCCTCTTCTGGCCTTCAAACAACCTCTCAATTCCCCCAAGCTCATCTTCAGAAGCTAGTTCCTAACAGACCAGGATGCACCAACTCAAAGCAGCACCATACCCTGACAGAACAACAGATGCAAAACCTGTAGAGTGCTACAATGATTAACACCCCACACAACATACCTTTTAGGACACATACACCAGTCACAACATGTGGTGTACCTCATCCAGTGCACTAAATGCCTCAATAGCAACTATGTGGGTGAAACTAGACAATCACTACACTCTCAAATGAACTCACACAGGAAAACGATAAAAGACAAAAACACCCTACCACCTCTGGGTGAACACTTTTCATAAAGTCATCACTCAATATCTGACCTATCAGTCCTCATCATAAAAGGAAACCTGCACAACACTTTCAAAAGACAAGCCTGGAAGTTTAAATTCATAACTTTACTAGACACTAAAAATCAGGTTCTGAACAGATGGATTTATGACTACAACAGTCTGTAACCCACTAATAATCCCATCCAGCTGTTTCTCCCCCCCGCACCCCTTTCATTTCCTTCCTATGACTGGAGGGGTGTTAATGGGTCACTTCACCTTATATGGTCCCTTGAAATATGCATTAATTACTTTTGGTAAACAATCTGTTCCACCTTGTATTTAGCAGTGACACTGAGTTAGCTTCTGAGACCTGAAGAAGAGCGCTGTGTAAGTTTGAAAGCCTGTCTCTCTCACCAACAGAAGTTGATCCAATAAAAAAAAAAGTTACCTCACACACCTTGTCTCTCTTACCACCAATAAAGACATTTAAAAAAAAATAATGGATGGCCTTTTAATTTTATCAAATGCTTTCTTCTCCATGTGATATAATTAATGGAAAACACAGCACCTAGTTAAGCCCAGTCTGATTCTAGTGTCCAATTAGAGTCTAAATAAATAAATATGAGTCCACTCTGTACCGCAGTTTGCAATATATTAATTTAAGCACCAACAATGTTAAGTGCCTCTATATCCTGGGTTTTCTTTTTACTTTCTGAATCAAAATAAAGCTTTTAAAATAAAAGTTAATGGGTAACTCCTACAACTGAATGAAGAAAGAAAAACATAGGGATTTTACCTTTTTTTTTAATCCCTCTGTTTTAGCCATAAATTCCTCCCAGGCATTTCACTGGAAGGAATTAAGTGCCAAAAATCCAAAACCATTGTAACCAATATATTTCATCTTAAACTCAGAGAACTGTAGTTTGCATGTGTTTTAACTGGAGGAGCTGTACATAAATTATGTTAAGAACTGCATTTTATCAACTAAAACATATTGAAGTATGGGCCTGATCATGTGTCTGCTGCCATCAAAGAGTTTGCTATTGACTTCACTGGGAGTAGGCTTGGGCTCTATCCAGGGCTGCTCTTCTATATTTTTACAGACAATGTAAAATTTGTGGGAGGATGAGCACCTCTTCCCCTCTATTCAATGACCATCATAAAAGGAGAAAGAGTGAACAGTCAGAGCAATGTCTCAGGGCAGCAATGCCCTGACCCAAATCCCAAATTCTTTTTATGTTATATTTATTTTTTCCCAGAGCCAAAAAGGGCCAAATCCTCTAGTAGAGTGTGGCCTCCCCACTGGTCTGATGTAAACAGGCACTAAAGCTAGTGTAATTGGCCCAGGAACGATCATCCCAGTGGATTCTTTGGTGGAGTAGAGGCTCCTATGCTACACCTCTTCTTCTTTATGGAGGAGATGGTATGATGGGATAACATAATTTTGGCAATTAACTGATCTTTAAATATACATGGTAAATAGGCCCAATGGCCTGTGATGGGATGTTAGATGGGGTGGGATCTGAGTTACTACAGAGAATTCTTTCCTGGGTATCTGGCTGCTGAATCTTGCCCATATGCTCAGGGTTCAGCTGATCACCATATTTGGGGTTGGGAAGGAATTTTCCTCCAGGGCAGATTGGAAGAGGCCCTGGGGAGTTTTCGCCTTCCTCTGTAGCATGGGTCACTTGCTGGAAGATTCTCTGCACCTTGAAGTTTTTAAACCATGATTTGAGGACTTCAATAGCTCAGAAATAGGTGAGAGTTTTATCGTAGGAGTGAGTCTGTGACATTCTGTAGCCTGCATTGTGCAGGAGGTCAGAGTAGGTGATCATAATGGTCCCTTCTGACCTTAATATCTATGAATCCTCATCTCCTAGCTCTCTGATGTGATATTATGCAATTTCAAAATAATAAGCAAACACTAAAATATATTTCACAGACATGCCCTATGTTCAGAGAAATAATAACAGCTTTCTAATGACTGTACTAGTTAAAAACAGGAGCTCCAAAGTCAGTTGATTCTCTATTTTCTAGCAATACCATTTATGAAGAGTGACCATGAAAGACAAACCTGTACCATCTTATTCAACAGCTCTTCTTTCTCTGTCCATCAGAGTCAGAACTGCTGACTCCAGTGACAAAAATACATATTTATCACTTTCATGTTTAACTTTCCTTAGCCATACAGAGACACCACAGCTCAGGATGACCTGGATTCTACTCCTCCTTGTGCATTATCAATAGAATTGTTACACCTGTTGAAGGCAATGGACTTGCACGGGTGTCACAGAATGCTTTAGCTGACCTGCAGAGTTTTTATTACTGTGGATGACCCTGTATGATTTTAACTAAAACATATTGTTTTCCAGTATGGCTGCAAGGGGGGAAAAAAATCTTTAAATTTCAAATTGAGCACATTTGAAACAACATTCATTGAGACACAATTAAAATATAGCTATTCTAACAGCCAATTCTCAGAGCAAAGCTACATTTTAAGATAATGAAACAAATTATCATTTACACTAAGTCTCCTAGCAGTGTAAAGGAGTCTTAAAGTGTATATATAACATAAGCGTATGTTCCCAGCGCAGTGTAAAGATTTATGATCCCTTTACAATGCAGGGGATTGTAAAGTAGCCTCAGTGTAAATGAGAATCAGGTCCAATGTATTTAAAAAGGCCCAACTCTGCACCAAAGCGTGACCTAGAAGTCAATTCCCAGCATGGGAACAAACACGTGTTTATGGCTCCCAAATCCTCCAACAGGAGCCAGAGACAGGAATCTGAATTTGATTTATAGAATACATTTCTACCTAGATAACATTAGGCCCTTAAAAATGCAAGTAAGCTATAATTCTATGCAGTATCATGTATGCTGGTAAAACATAACAGATAAAACTCTAAGTCTCAGAACCCTGGTGTGGGCAAAGAAGGAATAGGTTCAGCTCCAGCCCAAACACAACAAGGATGACATGGCCATTCTAAACTCAGGTATGTAATGTATCAGTTACGTAAGCCTTTGCATCAGATGACTGGAGGGTAGCTAAATGTAATGCCAATTTAAAAAAAAAATGTTCCAGAGGTGATCTTGGCAATTACAGGCCAGTAAGCCTAACTTCAGAATGGGCAAGTTGGCTTAAATCATAGAAAAAACAGAATTATCAGAAAGATAGTTAAACACAATACGTTGGGGAAGAGTCAGCACAGCTTTTGTAAAGGGAAATCATGCCTCTACAAATCTATTAGAATTCTTTGAGGGGGTCATTCAACAACCATGTGGACGAGAGTGATCCAGTTGATGTTATGTACTTGGACTTTCAGAAAGCCATTGACAAGATCCCTTACCATAGGCTCTTAGACTAAGAAGTCATGAGAAAAGAGGAAACATCCTCACATGGATCAGTAACTGATTAAAAGATAAACAAAAGGTAGGAGTAAATGGTAAGTTTTCACAATGGAGAGAGGTAAATAGCATGGTCCTCTAAGGCTATGTACTGGGACAACATATTCATTAATTATCTGGAGGTGGCAAAATTTGCAGACGACACAAAATTACTCAAGACAGTTAGGTCCAAAGCTGACCATAAAAGGTTACAAAGGGATCTCACTAAACTGGGTGACTGGGCAAACAAAAAAGCAGATGAAATGTAATGTTTACAAATGCAAAATAATGCCAACTATACGTACAAAATGACAGGCTCTGAATTAGCTTTTACCACTAACAGTATAGAACACAAACTGTTAACAAGTAAAAGTTTATCTGTTCTGCATAAAAAGCATCCAACCAAGTGAATATTACTGGGATTTGACAATAGATTATCCCTTCTGTTCAAAGAAGGAATCATCCACACTTCCTGCCCAGTGATTACCCAGAAAACAGTATCCCAAATCACATGACCTGATGTAGTAGTAAATTACAGTTGCTGGGCAACAATAATACCAGTGCAGATGGCTCACTGCAGCCGATATCTTTAGCTTTGCAGATTAATTTATAATTTACTTGTGTTAAAAACTGGACGGAAGAGTTTCCTGGGCTAGTGGTAACTTGCTTAAAAGCCTTTTAGAGTATTTTCTATTTAAAAGGATCAGCCTATATGTTGGAAGGTCAGACATTTCTTGCCGTACACTGAGGATCGTTCAACTTCTTAGTTCTCTCTCTTTTTTTTTTTTTTTTTTTTTTTTTGCATTAAAGAAACTAGAAGCTACAGGACAACAATGTTTTTAATACGAATCTGCCCTGAATTAAAAAAAGTACTAATGTAGACATGTAAACTTCCTCTGATAAAGAATAATGGAAAGTGCATTGCATTCTTAAACAGGAATACTTCAGAACAGAATAATACTATTGTGTACGTACTTAGCACTTTTCATTTAAGGAGCTCATCAATTCTTCCAACAAATTCCACTTAGTGTAAAAATATACACTATATTCTACTTTAAGAGTATCTTTTTTTATAGCAAAGTAGAATTAACGGAGTTACACTAGAGATTAATTTGATCCAAAGTACCAAATTATTTCAGTACACAGCAATGTGTAAACTGCAATTTAGTAACAGTGAAACTCCAATCATTCTGTGGAAAAAATGCATTTTATTATTGGAGGATTTAACTGCAGATATTTCATTTTAACACAAGGAGATAAGAAACGTTTTAGATAAGTGACTAAATATTTTTTGGGTCAGATCCTGATCTCTACTACCATGGTGTAACTCCACCCACTTTAATAGAGTAGCTCTGGCTTCACACCAGTGTAACTAAGAGTTGAATCTGATAGGATATATTTAGATACTAATAAATAAAATAAATATATAATCTTGACCTGATTTTTTTTAAAACTTTCATTTTATCTACACCTCATACTTATAGTTTATGAAAGGATTCAAACACTTACTACTTTTCTATTTTGCACTGCCTTCTTCATGTTGCCATCAGTAATAAATACTCTTCAGGAACAAGAGTATTTTATAGAGGGCTTGCCATGTCAAAGCTATTTCTACTACTATAATAAAGCCTAGACTTGGAGTCTAGGATTGTAGCCTTATTTTTGTTTACAGTAAGTTTCTAGTCCAGGTCACTTTCTGGTTCTCATGCACTAGCACAATGCTGCAGTTTTTGAACTGTAAGCATTTCAGAGAATACTTAGATCTAATAAAAGGCTGTCTTCATTAGCATTTGTCAAAAAAGAAAATGAAAACACTTCTAGCAATACCATATTAGGTTTATACAAAATGGTGTGCTTTTAATGCAACATTATGCTTGTGAATTCAAATTCACAAAAGTCATAATAAAGGTTCCCCCAGGAATGGAATGTACTTATCTGGGTGGGGCTCGATAAATTCATGAGTGGGACTATAGGTTCCCTAGGACAGCAGGGGACTAGATTAGATGACCCAAGAGGTTCCTTCCAGTCCTATTTTCCTCTGAATAACAAGATACTCCCTTGTGTAAGAACAGTATTTTGAACTATTGTATGTACTTTTAAATGAGTTTCTTAATATAGATGTGCAAAGCAGATGAGTTATAATTGCAGTGGATATATCATCAGTGAGTTTCCTCAATTTCTCTGTTTAAATTCTTAATACGTATTTAACATGCACCTTACCAAACCATCCCCTCACCAAAGACATGGCACAATAAAATATATAAACAATGACAAGTATTGGTAAATAACTATTATGTATCATGAAGAACATTCCAATTCTGTAACAAAATGGAAGTAGAAGGTAACAGGAAAGTAGAAGGGAAGAGCAGCCATATTACACCACTGAAAACATGTGGAATGGGTTATTGAAGGTCAGAAGAGATGGACTGAAATAGATTAAAGGTAGAATGAATTTTTTGAAAGTAGCAGGATCTCTACAGGCATATGGTATCAAAGAGAAGCCCATGGAGGAGATCTGAAATATATAACTAGGGTCTACAACATTAAGAGTTCTAGAACTTGAGTCCATCTGCCCCTTTATAGACATCCCGTGTAACGAACATACAGGTGCATTATCTCAGCACAATCCCTAGCTGCATATGCGTTATGCATCTTCTTTAGTGGCTGGTTCACAGACGATGACAGTCTGCTACAACTACCAGCTAAAGGAAAAAGTATAGAAGTTCATGCATTTTGGCAAAGCAAGTATTTAAACATATGAGTAGTGCTTAAACGATCTGGAGGTGTTGGGTTCAGTCCTCACTGATGACCTGTGTTGTTGGTTTTTACAATAGGGAATATAAGGAGGAAAATAAAATGAAGGGGAAAAATTCCAAATGATTACACAATAACACACATAGTTAGGAAGCTGGTTATTTGAGGGACAGTCTCATTCTCTTTTCTGTGAGATTCAAAAGTGTGTATATGAGAAATAGAATGGAGGACCAAACATCAACTGTGTTTAGATGATTTTTTTTACCTTATGTAATTGTTTCTAGGCACTCATATAACAGTGATGAACTGAATATAAATACCTGGACAGATTAGAGAGACATACGTTGCCAGACACTATTTATGGTGTGTTTTCAGTTTAGAATATGCTGCACAAAACAGAAGACAGACAATATCTTGTCCAAGACATTTGCAATGTAAGTTAGTTCAGTCACATGGTGCAAATGACAATCTGATCTCCTAGCAGTACAGTGTCACTTTTGGGTTTGGTTACAAAGTTCTCTATCGTGAATTGAGGTGGATAGGTTTCATATAGAATATGAATTTTAAGTAGGGATTTAAATGGAGAGGGTGAACCTCTGGTGTTATTTTGTACTTTCTTCTGTGCTGTCCTGATGCCTGGAATGCACTTCTGGAGCTAGTCTGCATGGAGCTTCTGGAGCTAGTCCTTATTCAACGCTCCTCTTCAAGAGCCACTTCTGTTGCGATGCCTGCAAGAGATCTGCCAAACGTAGGAATTGCCATACTGGATCAGACTAGTGGTTCAATCTCCCATCATTGACAGTGCCCAGAACCTGATGCTCCAGAGGAAGATGCAAGAACCCGTGCAGAAGGCAGTTATAGTGGTTTACAAAGGAATAGTCGGGGAACTAAACACGGAAAATCCTCTGTTACATCCGCAGCTCTTCCCCTTACCTTTTGTTCATCTGTTTATTTTTTCATTTAGAATTGTCATTTTTTGGGAGAGGGACTGTGCCTGAATAAGAGAAAGTTCCAAATGAAAGAGGTATGAATGAAGAACATGAAGGGGAGCACGAGAAACTTAAATGTTATGCAGCAGGTGAGAAGTCAAAGAAGGGATTTCATTAGGTAAATGGTATGATCTGAGTGGTGAGAGGGAATATTATTTTAGCAGCATTCTGGAGGGACTGGAGAGTAATAAGGATAAACCAGGAACAAAGTTTTCACATTAGTCACAGTGACAACTAAGGAACAAAGTATTGTTTTCAAGCAGTATGGTGAAAAGAACGTATGAGATGTGGTATAGGAAGAAGCAGCAAGTTTTGGCAACAGCCTGGGCATTGGGTGAAAAGAGGGATAAGATGATGACTTTGAGCTTAATAAAGGAGGGGAGAAGGGCTCAGAGGGGGAAGATCAGGAGTTCAGGTTTTGTTATATTCCATTTCAGATGGCCACAGAACATCCAGAATAAGATTTCAGCAAGATTGAAGATGAAAGGCTGAGCAGATGGGGAGAGGTAGATATGGGAGTCATCAGCATAGAGCTAGTAGCTGACTAAATTAGAAGCACTTCTTCATTTATTGAAATGATTGCACCGTGAAATAAATGCCTTACCCATGTTTATTTCAAAAGTATGATATGAAATTCAAATGTCCTTTTACATATGTATGCAATCGGATGTCTTAAAGGCAGCTGTATTTATTGTCTCAACATATTGAATTTCATACGCAGGCATAATGCCTACTTAAAAAGTTAGTGGAAAATCAAAGATTTTTCAAATACTTACAGCTCTCTAAACCAGTTTGGTTCAAATACATTGAAGGCTCTTAACTATCTTCATGGAAAGCTGATATTTTAAACATAAACCAACTTTTGAACTATCAGAATCCCACTAAGGAAAACAAAAGAAAGACAGAAGGAAAGCTTTGAACCATGCTCCAATAACTGAATATAAAATGGGCCAAAGAAATTTTATCAATTGGGCATGCCGAACAAGCAGGAGAAATTTCAACTAAAGTAGTTTTTTCTCTTTCCCCCCTGTACCAGAAAGCTGCAAAGGCTTGAAAATAAAGGTTTATAAGAATTTGATCTTTGAATATAGCTAACATCACTACTACAGAGACAAGGTGGGTAAGGTAATATCTTATATTGGACCAACTTCTATTAGTGAGAGAGATGAACTTTTGACCTTACACAGAGTTCTTCTTCGGGTCTGGGAAACTTGGTCAGAGTGTCACAGCTAAATACAAGATGGAACAGTTTGTTTAGCATAAGTAGTTAACACATACTTCAAGGGACCATTAAAGGTGAAGTGGCCAATTAAAAGGTGAAGTTGGTCGAATATAGATATTACCTCACCCACTTTATCTTTCTAATATCCTGGGACCAACAAGGCTATAACAACACCGCATATAACATCACTACTGTCATACTATAATATTTCCTGTGGCTGCTTAAGGATTTTTGTTTCTAAACACTTTCTAGACTATTCTCTTGAAATCAATTATTCCAAACCTAGACAATCATCCAATTATTTCCCTGTAATTTGATGCAGCACCACGGTCCCACCCAGCTAGCTAGACTCAGGTGTGGGATTGTGGCAGTAGAGGTTCAGGGTACCAGTGTTTCTCCTTTGACCCCCATTAAAGAACACTCCTGCCTAAAAAGCCCCATATAACATTCTCCAGCAGCAGTATTCTCTGGTCACTCCTCTTGAACATGTCCTGCAAATGGCCCCAGAACCCACCGGCAGTAAAGCACAATTCACACCTCTGCTAATCTAAGGGCATGGCTATATTTGCAGATGTAGAGCGCTTTGAATTAAACCAGCCTTCGTAGAGTGCAGTAGGGAAAGCGCTGCAGTCTGTCCACACTGACAGCTTCAAGTGTGCTGGCGTGGCCACATTTGCAGCACTTGCAGCGGCATTGGACATGGTGCATTATGGGCAGCTATCCCAGCATGGAAGTGACTGCAATGTGCTTTTCAAATGGGGGTGGGGTGGAGTGTGACAGGGAGTACGTTGTGTGTATGTGGGGGAAGAGTGGGTTTTTGGGGGGCTGAGAGCATGTCAGCATGCTGTCTTGTAAGTTCAGACAGCAGCAGACCCCCCCACCCGCTCCTCTCTCTCTCTCTCTCTCACACACACAGAATTCCACACTAATGGTTGCTTTGTCTCGGAGGAGATAAGCAGTTGGCTGTCAGAAATGGAGCTTTCAAAGGGCATCAATCCTACAGTGATTCAAAAAACAATGACAAAAGTGGCCACTTGACTTAAGGGGATTATGGGATGTTTCCAGAGGCTGATCAAAGAACAGTAATGCAACCATCTTATCCACACTGGCACCACAGCGCTCCAGTGGGGGCGCAGCAAACGTTATTCCACTCACCAAGGTGGAGTACCAGCAGTGCTGTAGCTGCAGCGTCAGAGCGCTCTACGTGCCTCGCCAGTGTGGACGAGTAGCGAGCTAGTGCGCCCGGAGCTCCTTTATTGTGCTGTAACTCGCAAGTGTAGTCAAGCCCTGAGAATTTGCAAACATCAACTCCAGTGCAACCTTTTATATCCCAGGAGTGGACTCAAATGAGCTCTGAACTCAAGTTTGTATCCTCTGCATAGAGGTGCAGAGAGTTACCATTGTATAACTACAACAAACCTTTTTTATTATATTTCTTTATTAAAAAAAGACTGCAAACCAATAAATAATCAAGGTTGACAAATGCGAACTACATGCCATTTGTCACCAGGTACCATCCAAAAGTGCTACTCGTACAAGATGCGCATGTGAATGAGATGTATCAATTATCAATGTTCTTTCTTGTTGTCGATTGTAGTCTTTATATACAATACCAAAGCTAAGCACAACTGGTGACTTTTTCTCCAAATTCATGTTGAAGTTCTAGTTGTTGCCTAGTTCAGGCTTCTTTCCATTAGCTTTCCTTCCAATTTAAAACAAACAAAACAAAAAAAAAAAAAACACCCGAAGTCCTCTCTAACATCCTCTCTGGTTACTTCATGACTGGTTTGTTGGGTTTTTCTTTGGTATCAGTTCTACTGTGCTCAAATTTCTAGGTGATGCCAAAAATGCAGGCACTGAAAACATACAAACCCAAACTGCAAAGCAACTTTGGGAAATTAGAGTAATGGGGGTTTAAAAGCAACTAAGAGGGGTCCAGATATTAATGTGAATTCCCATGGAGAGGTTGCACACAACACAAATGTAGTATAGGGGTTGTTAATCAAGCCACCACACACATCAAATTAAATCAAGTTCATTTTAAAAATACTGTCCAAATATTATTTTTATTACAGGAGTGGAGATCAGGGTTGGGAGTGGAGATAGTCCACAGAAGGATTACTCAGCCTTAAGGAATGGTCCACCTTACTGAAAACAAATTGAAAACCATCAAATTACAAATCAGCCAGATTCTTAACTGGTCTACACACCTGTGAAGCTCCAAAACTGCCAATCTAGACCACCTGAGGATCTGACCCTGTATCCATTTCAAGCACAAATTTCCACGTGTGTGACTAATTGCTCCAGATATTAAAACAAAAAGATTTTTTTTTTAATTCTAATTTATTTTTTCAACATCTGGACTGCTTGTTTACTTTTGCACCTTCCTCAGCAGAGATATTGAATACAAGCTAGTCAGTGTCACTTTTATTGCTTAGTCATTTCCTATATCAGTTTATCTTTCTGGTTCACAGACATCAGCACGAGACTATGGCATCTGAACTACAAACACAGCAGGGGAGTGTTTAAATCAAAACAAAAGCAATTGTTTTAAAGAAAGGTTCACATTAGGTTTTGTCTTATTATTTCTATGTCAGTCATGCTTAGGAACCCCAGTCACAGATCAGGACCCCATTGTGTAGAAACACAGAACTGTCATTCCCCTCCAAATGAAATGTGAACTGTTAGCCTAAACAATCCGACCTTCTCCTTTTAACTGCTATAACCAGCCAACGTGATGCATTACAAACCATAATAGCTTCTGGACTTAGCCATAGTGAATTTTTACCCAATTTTGGGGCCTAGAATGAAAATCAATGTTAGACACTACTCACCTCTGTTATATGTGGATTGGGATTAAAGCCACACAGGCTGCAGACCACGGTTTGACATTGTGTGCATGTATTGTAATTTGCCTGTTCTGGAGTGTGCAGCAGCAGTTCAGTGCTAGTGCAAAGAGGACAGAAAGTTTTCTTTGGGGCCGATTCAGCAGGTGTGGCTGCAGTTACTTGTTGTTGCTGTGAAGGTTTACCAGTCCCTGGTTGCTGGCCTGATAGTTTTGTAGGTCCTGGTTGTTGTGATGGTAGCTTTGCAGGTCCTGCTGGCTGAGGGGATGGCTTCCCAGGCCCTGGCTGCTGAGATGGTTGTTTATTAGGTCCTGCTGGCTGAGGAGATGGCTTCCCAGGCCCTGGCTGCTGAGATGGTTGTTTGGCAGGCCCTGCTTGTTGAGGCAATGTCTTTGCAGGACCTGCTTGCTGTCCTGGTTGCTGAGATGGTTGTTTTGTAGGACCTGGCTGCTGTGCTGATGGCCTTCCGGGAGCTGGTGCGTGGGATGGTGCTCTCGCAGCATCTGGCAGCTGTGGTAATGTTTTGGTCGGGCCTGGTTGCAGTGTTGAAGGTTTTGCAGGACTCTGTTGTTGAGGTACCTGCTTTGTGGGTTCTGATTGCTGGGGCTGAGTTCTCTGTGGCCCTCGTTGTTGAGATGGTTGTTTTGCTTGTTCTGGTGGAGGGCCTGTTAGCTGACCAGGCTCTGGTTTCGGAGCTTGCTTAGCTGCCCCTGGTTGCTGCTGTTGGGGTGGCAGTTTGGAAGGCCCTGGTTGCTGGGGTGCAGATTTGACAGGCTCTTTTTGCTGAACTGTTGGCTTTGGAGATTGCTGTTGAGTTGGATGCTTTGCATGCCCCTTTTGCTCCTCAGGCTTTCCCTGGTCCTTCTGAACTGCTTTTTGTTTCCTGTTGGCTTCTTCCTGGGCTGCATCGGAGTCCGATATCAAATCAAAAGGATTGAACTTGTTTACGACTGAAGTGACTGCACTTAATGGATTGGCCTCAGAGAGGAAGCTAGGCATCATACTTGGCTTCTGATCTTCTTTAAAATCAGTCCTGGATTTAGATTCTCTCAGACTAGTGGAAGAAGGGCTCCTTCCAGGTGACCGTTGTTCTATCTTCAACACATCTACCGTTCTGCTTTTGCTTAAACTGGAGGGAGACTTACCTGGCTGTCTTGCATAGTGGTTTATATCAAGCTCAGGATGTCTGTGGGGAGAGAAATACAGTAAAATAAAAATAGTGAAAAAACTAACTATAAATTAGTTGTAATTATTGAACTCTTTGGAAGAGACTTTTTTTAAAAAAAATAAAGAAAAATAAGATAGGAAAAGTTAAAGATTATGGCCACTGAATCTTCAACTGCTTAACTTCAAGCATGTGAGTAGTCCTCAATGGGACTATTCATATGAGTAAAATTACTCATGTGCTTTAGTGTTTGCAGGATCAGGGCTTATTACTACAAGGATTATCATATTTTTTTTTGTTCCAGAAACATTTATCTGAATGTTTAGTTGATGTCTGATTTAGTATTTAGAAACTAATCTAACAGAAGAACCATCCTTATCCAGAGAATTTTCTTTCAGAAGTCTGAAGCACTACAAAATTAAGCTGTGATTTTCCATTTCATCTAAACCCAGATGACTAACTCTTCACAGTATCTCTTGGGGTGTACAATTCAAACATGGAGACAAAAAGAACAGTAAAAGAGAGAGGTGTTTCATGATCAGCAGATCAAAGCCTGGCCATCAAGGAAAAATACTCACATGTTACAAAATATTTATATATTTGTGCTCTGGCTATTTGTACCTACTTTTAATGGTGTATTTACAACTGAATATGCAGCAGTGATTCAGGCACCTAAAATCCCAATAGATCTAAATGTAGAGATCTTTTATTACAGTATTTACACTGACATCATGAATAAGAAAGAAAAAGTATTTTCATTCAGATGAAGCACAAGCTAGCTAAGAGAATCACTTTTTAGCTTTTTCATTAACAGCACTGAAACTATCCCTCTGTCCTGCACCTAAAAAAACCAACAACATAATTCATCTGACAACAAAAAGATATCTGTCTTATTCTGCAGGGTTTTTCCTTCTACATTTCTCATTTTCCTTTGTTTTATAATAGAATATAGAAGGTTAAGCTAGGGAAAGAAGGGAGCCAAATCCAGAAAATACCTAGAGGTGTAGTATTGTGTTTTAATTGTTACTCTGTTCGTTTGTACCTAGAGGGGATGATATTCTATTCAGTGCTATTGTATTTTAGCTAAAGGGTGACACGTGATGTTCTGTTTTGTACCATCATTTAGTCTTTCCTGGAGTATGTGATATCTCCTGTGCCATCACTGTGATCAGTTTTCATACATCTCAAGTTAAATATAGTCCCACATTTCCAAACATGTTATTTCTTAATGTACATCATGAAAATCAGGCAGTCATTCATTACAGTTAGCCTATTAAAGAATCTGAGGTCCATGACTACAATAAAAACAAACTAGCAGTATGATCATTTTTAATTAAGGGTTACATCAGAACACTCCCATAGTTATAAATAGTAGTAACATGCTACACTGGATTTCAAACAGTTAATATTACTATAAACACACAACTTTAATTCGTGAATATTTTGAGCTTTCATTCAATCCCTGATGACAATGAACTACCCTAAGAAAATCTATATGGTAGCCATTTTGGTTCTCAAGATTCTAGCAATTTGCAATTTCACATCAATCCTGATTTGCTTTTTAAAAAGTTATCCAAAACAAGGGTGTAGGGAAAAGGATTCCCATGGATGGCTAATTGCTTTTATTGTCATCACATTAACTAGGGCTGCCAGTTTTGATTGGATATATTCCTGGAGATTTCATCACGACATAATATTTAATTAAAGATTAATCTTTAACTCCTGGAGACTCCAGGCCTATCTTGGAAGGTTGGCAACCCTAACATTAACTCTGACTAGAAAGCTGCTTTCAGTGCTACACTTTGTTTTTTCCCCCCAGGATAGCCACATGGATTATTGGGAGTTTTATTACATTAATGTATGACCCATTGAAGTCAATGAGAGTTGTTTCATTGACTTCAATGAGTACTTGATTGGGCCCCTACTTACCAGGAAGAAAGGTATATCCAGCATGGCCCAACCATAAACTGAGTCTATACAATGTTTGCAAATTTACTATAAAGCTTTTGCTAGCTGCCAGTCCGGCCGATCTTAGTTTTAGTTCCATGCCACTTTGTGGTACATATTGCATTCATCCAAAGATGTAGTGCTTAGTGAAAATGTATAGGCTTTTATACTAGTAAAGGCTGAGTATGGTTCTGGTATTAATGCAAGAAGTTTGAAAGTTTAGGTTCAAAACAGCAAGACCCTAAGAGAAAAAATGGAGGTATGACCATTAACAACTTATGGACATAAACACTGCCTAATGGCTGAGAATATTGAATATTGAAACAGAATCTGAAGTTTAGATCAGGAAATATGAGGTAATTACAATTCCTCATGCATGAAGTCAGAAGAAATTAATATTTAAAAAAAATCAACTAATGATGATGTTTCCAGGGCTAACCAATTGTGAACTTTTTAAAGTGGTGTACTCATGAGAGAAGCAGTCAGCCTCTGCCACTCTTATCTGTGGAACACAGATCTCTTAGAACAAGGAACACTAACAAAATTGGCTAATGAGACTAAAAAAGCATGAACTGAAAAATTACTGCCTGATGATGCCAGATCACATGTTTACTGTGCAGACCAGATTTGTTTTGCCATTCTCCATAAATGAATGTTTCTATGTGAAGGAAACAGACTGTACCTAAACTGTGGAAGAAAATGACTTCGGAGGACAAATTTATTGAAGACTTTTACCTCCGTAATAATAAACCTGGATTTAGGCCTTTTAGTTTTGGGCACGAGTGTGGGAGCACAGTTTTTCTAATATTTTCTACACCCATATAAGAACTGAGTTTTAAGAACAATCAGTTATTGTAGTCACATATTGCCTTTATAGTTGTTGATATTTCTGTAAATCTCAGAACTTAATTTTCATTTTTGTCTGGTAGGGAATTTCCTGTTGCCAAACATTTTTAAATGGGGAGAGGAACTCCATAATTTTTAAAGGGAGGCTGTTTTTGAGTTGTCAGGCCCAAAACAAACCTCTTTTCTTCACTCCCCTATGCCCTGATTCTTTTGTTTCTCTTCCTCATTTAGGCCGTGATTCAACAAAGCACTCAGTTTCAATTATGCAATTATTACGGCCTGATTCAAAGCTCGTGGAAATCAATTGGAGTTTTACTACTGATAGCAGCAGGCTTTGGATCAGGTCTTTAATAGCCTGAAAATCTTCATGATAAAATTAGTTAAACCAAAAACTATACCATCAATTAAAATTAATTTCTTTGAAGCCAAAAATAAATTATTAACAATGAACACTAATTAAATAATCTTTCATATTTACAGAAAATACATGTTTACAAAAACATATTTCTGCTGGGCGGTGTTGACTTTCTTATAGTCAGTATAATCATGGTACTGACAAAAGACTATTTATTCTGGAAGAATAAATGCAATACTTACGAAGAATGGTTCTCAGGCTGAGCTACTTTCACAGCATATACTCAAAATACAACAGCAATTTTTTTTTGCCAGTGACAGGCGGTTGCTAAACTATTTAATCACATACATAAAAATTAAGTTTACCTAAAAATGAAGTGGCTGTGCTAGAAAGAGATTTGATCATCTAATCCTTTCTGATGATATGGAACAGATCTTCCGCTAGTGTAAACTGGCATAGTGCCACTAACATTCTATGGAGCTAAACTGATTTCCACTAGCTGAGGATATAGCTCATTGTGATTCAGTCACAGTTTGCAGGCTATGAACTAAAAGTTGTCTGATTTTCTTCAGAAGTGCTGAGCACCCGAATCTCCCACCGAAGCTAACCGGTGCTACAGTTGTTCAACACCTCTGAAAAATCAGGTCAATTTTATTTAGGTGGCTCATTTTAAGTATTCAGGCTTGGAAAAAAATGGTTTTAGTGCTTATAATAAAATGGTTAAAGTGTTATAATATGCATTACTTGCTCTTATACCTGCTGCTGCATTTCCAGTGACTTGAAAGCATGAAGCCTCTAAAAATACATATAACTACAGCACTTATTTTGTGCAGGTGAAGGGGAAAACTCTGTATACTACTACTACTTATATTGCGTGCTATGAAAAAGTCAGTAGCTGCAAAGATGTGCCACACAATGGTATATGGCATATCAGTTCCCTGTTATAGAGGAAATAACGGTGGTAGCTCAGAATCTCAGATACACTGTATAACAGTTGGTATATGCTGTCCTTAGTATGGCAACCACTGTACACTGAAAACAAAACATTTGTATAAAACAAAAATCTAAAAACCAGTGCAGTAAGGGCACCATAGCAATGTGATACTGTGCAGATACTGAGCCTAAACTTCAGCATCACCACCTGAATCATTTCAAAATGAAACTGGAACAAGCCGGTTATGAATGTATCGTTGGGAACAATCCTGCATTGAATTGATTAGATGACTTAAAAGCTCTTTTCCATCTCCAATTTCTTAGCTCACATAGGATTACTCTTCAAAGCAACAGCCTCCAGAAGAGCAAAAAAGTTTGAAGCTAAGGAATCTCAGCATCACTAAACTAGTCAGTTGCTTAAGTCAAAGTCATTGTGTGCCTGATCCAAAGACCATAGTAGCCAACTGAAGGACTCCCATTGAAATCCATGGATTTTGGATTAGGCTCTCAAAAGTCAGGCTTCCCACCTTTGTCAGAGAATCCCAGCAGCAGCAAAGAGCAAGTAAAGCCAGTGAGCAAGAATGGATACTTGGTAATACCGATAGGCATACAGATGCTGTAGTGATGAGCACCAGTACAAAACTCTGAGATGGGTAGATGTTAACACAAATCATCTTTTTACTCAGCATAGGAAAGCACACCTGATTATTAAAATGTTAAATTTACCAAATACAGACAAGTTTTATTTTAATGTAAAGTGAAATTAAGTTATACAGCTATAACAATCAGCTAAGGGTTTCCAGTTATCCCAGAACATAATTTAAGGATAACAACTGTCAGCAGATATAAAGATGTGGCCAAGTAAAATCATTTTAGCCACCCCTAACAGTGTAATGGGAATGTTTATCTTCCTTTGTCTTGGCAGATTAACTTGAAAACAATAAATTTCTAAAACCTGTGTGTCTTTGTGGTATCCCAAACTGCTACACAAAAGGGAATTTTGAGCTTGATTATGCACCCCTGGAGGAGTCCTTTTTGGATTCAGTGGGGGCCAGGGCAGGCCCTAAATTAGCTATCGAATTATATTCCACACAAACTTTCATTATTTGTCCATTCTTAACAAACATACAAGAAATATCAGATGAAACCTCAGTTTCAAACAAAATGGAGACAAATTCATCCCAGGTGTAATTTCACTGACCTCTGTGGAATTCCTCTAAGGGTGGGTTTGGTCCAATCCTCCTTTTTTGTGTTCTCTTAGCATTCACTTATACAAGCCTGATATTATATAAACTGAATTGGCATTTATCTGGGGTGAGGATAGTACACCACAAGAACCTGTGCAACAGGCAGTCAAAGGAGTTTCCTTTTTGTAGCCCGCTTCAAGACAAACAACACACCCAGCCCTGGAAATTGTAGGCTCCAAACGAGCCATACCTGGATTGTGGTCCTGAGAAAAGGGGAACTTCAGTACCATGGACAAGGGAAAGGGAAAGCTCCAACTTCCCTGACCATAATGTGAGTTAACACTACTACTGAATTACTAGCACACAAAGATAAGTAGTATTCCCTTTTGGGGCAAGCAATGGATTTGGGGTAGGAGGCACAATAAGGAAGTAAATTGTTTTAGCTTTTAGACATACATGAAGAGGTGAAGTCAACCCCACACAAGACACAGAATCTGACAATACAGTCCATTTGTCTTTCCCCCCTCCCCCCCACACACACAAAAAATGAGAAAAGACATAAGGAAGGACTATATAGGTGTAAGCTGAGAGCCTCTGGTCTTTGACTATCTATATAAATCAACTGTTAACTGCAGAAGCAGATTAAGGACTTTCAAATAAAATAATGCCCTAGAGTTTAGGAAGATTCAGCGAGGCTCCATCGGTCCAGTAGCAGCCGCTACAGAACTGCGCGGTGTGGGCAAAGCTCTCCTGGCTCCCAAGCTAGCTCGGGGGAGGGCATCCCAAGCCCCTTTATACCCAACCCCCCCCCCCCAATTGTTCTCATCTGCAAACCTCCGGCTCCCTTGCCTCCGAAGCTAACCAGCCCCGGGTCTGGGCCAGGGAGGGGGGTGGGGGAGGCGGATTATTCCTGATGATTAGAAAGCCTCGGAGTGGGGGGCGCAGCCCAGGGTCCGTACCCACGCTGCCCTCCCCGCCTGCACCATGCACCGCCCGCTCCTGATGCAATGCACCGGGCTCGCAGGGCCGCGGCCGCAGACCCCCACCCCGCCGGGAAGAGGGAGAGGGGTCCCGGCGTGCCTTTGCATGGGAGGCGGCTCCGCGCTGGCCGTGCCGGGGAGGTTCCCTTTGGGCAGCCCCTGCGCCCTTGACATGACAGCGGCGATCTGTCTCCTCTCCTCCTCGCTGAGCTGGCTCAGGTCCGCCTCCACGCCGGCTGCCAGCCTCTGCCCGCCGCCGTCCCCGGCCGCCCGCCCGTCGGGGAGCCCGGCCAGCGCTTCTCCCCCCTCCAGGCTCGCCTCGTTGCCCATGGCTGGCGGGCTCGGCTCCGAGGCGCAGGCTGGGCGGCTGCGGCTCCGGCTCCGGCTCGGCTCGGCCCCGATGGGGAGCGGGGCAGTCAGTCCTCGGCGGCGGGCGCCGCTGCCCGCATGGCTCCGGGGCGCTGGCTCCGGCGGCGGCGGCGGCTGCTGAGGCGAGAGAGCGCGAGCGGGCGACGCCAACCTAGCGCTGCCGCCGCCGCCACCGCCTCCCCGCCGAGCGCATGCTCCGTGCCGCGCGCAGGTGCCTCCCCTCCCCCCGCCGCGCGCACTCACTCACTCTCTCTCTCTCTCTCACAAACACACAGCGGCGGCCCCCGCCTTCCCCGGGCAGTTAAAGGAGACGCGGAGTCCCAGTGCGGGCCCCCCCCCCCCAGACACGCGAGACCCACACCCCCAACTCAGCACCAGGCGGAAGTGCCGCAAAAAAAGCTGCATCTGGCACTGGACTCCAGACAGTGTGGGGCTCCCCCCACCCACAAAAACCCCACCCTGAGGCATAGGCAGCCAAGTGTAGATGCTCCAGATACATCCCAAGCCCCAGAGCCGGAACTAGGGGTGCTGCCACACCCCCCGGCTTGAAGAGGTTTCCGTCCTACACAGAGTAGGTTCAATGGCTCTTAGCAGCCCACTAGAATAATTGTTCCAGCGCCCTTGAGTGCAGAAGCAGCAGCTCAAAAATCCCAGATCCCCCCTTCTGGGTTCTGCGAAATGTTGGCCCCATCTTACAAATTCCACAGCTGAGAAAGGTTTCAGAGTAGCAGCCGTGTTAGTCTGTATTCGCAAAAAGAAAAGGAGGACTTGTGGCACCTTAGAGACTAACAAATTTATTAGAGCATAAGCTTTCGTGAGCTACAGCTCACTTCATCGGATGCATTTGGTTTTTTCCACCAAATGCATCCGATGAAGTGAGCTGTAGCTCACGAAAGCTTATGCTCTAATCAATTTGTTAGTCTCTAAGGTGCCACAAGTACAGCTGAGAAAGGGATCACATTTGCAGCTCCTACTGCAGTGCAGGGGGAGGGACAGCTCAGTGGTTTGAGCATTGGCCTGCTAAACCCAGGGTTGTGAATTTAATCCTTGAGGGGGCCATTTGGGGATCTGGGGCAAAAAATTGGGGATTGGTCCTGTTTTGAGCAGGGGGATGACCAGATGACTTCCTGAGGTCCCTTCCAACCCTGATATTCTATGATTCTACCTTCAACACCTGGACCCTATATCACCCCAGGTTTTTGTTGTTTTTTGTTGGTGGTGTTTTTTGAAAGCTGTTGCAGTGGGTTATGTCAGGGCTACTCTCCTTTCTTTATGGTGAAGAATTTAGAGGGGAGGGGCTAAAAATTGGCTGTATCCACCTGCTGGCTCCATATTGTCATGGCACTTTTGCATGATGTATTAGAGTCTGGGTTTATTTTACTTTATTTTGATGCACTGGGGCATTTAGACTTGCTCACCCTTATGGCATTTTAGGGTGTTATGAGTTTAGTTACTGTGTGTCATAATGCAGCATCGCGAGTGGCTAAAAAGTCCAATTCTCAAACAATAGTCCTTGCCATGGATGATGCAGGAGTCAAGTGCAGGGCTAGAGGATGAAGCCAGAACACTACTCGCGCCTGACACCTGCTGTACTTTCCTCTTCATACTTTTCACTTTCTTCTTTCTCAACCACCTCTCTTCAAGGTCTTTGACTCCTTTGTGCCGCACAGCCCCCTATTGCAACCTATTGCTCGCCATGTCTTCCTAGTTTGTGGTGTTGATGTTGAAAGTTTTCATGTCCTTTTTTGCAAATGTCCTTAAACCTGAACCTAGGTTGTCCCAGTGGTCTTAGAGCATCCACAAGTTCTCTCTATGGGAGAGCCTTTGGAAGGTATCCATCTTCCATCTGGTACAGATGAGCAACCCAGTGGAGGCATTTGTGTCTGAGAATAGAGATTAGACTGGGTAATTTCACTTTCTCAAGTACTTTGGTGTCAGGGTCTTTGTCTTCCACTTGATATTTAGAATATGGCAGAGACAATGTGTGTGGAAGGTATTTAGCCTTCTCTCATGCCTGTTGTAGGTAGTCCAGGTCTTGCCACTGTACATCAACATGCTCAAAACACATGTCTGGTACACCCATATCTTAGTGTTCAATATCAGTTTTCTGTTATCTCACACACAATTTGGTCAATTAGCCAAATATGGTGATTGCCTTTCCAATGCAAGTATTAAGTTCATCATAAGAGAGATTATCTGATACAACTGATCCTAGATAACAGAACTTGTGCACAACTTTTAATTTGGTGATAGCTATTAAACTTCGGGTGCAGCCAACATACCTTGTACCATAAACATTGTCTTCTTCAAATGTTCTTCTTCTTAGAATCATAGAATATCAGGATCATCTCCTGAGGTCATCTAGTCCAACTCTCTGCTCAAAGAAGGACCAATCCCCAATTAAATCATCCCAGGCAGGGCTTTGTCAAGCCTGACTTAAAAACCTCTAAGGAAGGAGATTCCACCACCTCCCTAGGTAATACATATCAGTGCTTCACCACCCTCCTAGTGAACATTTTTTTCCTAATATCCAATCGAAACCTCCCCCACTGCAACTTGAGACCATTACTCCTTGGTCTTTTATGTGGTTAATATTAATATGTTGGCAACAACTTTGTTTGGTACAATGGAATTTCCATAATGAAAGTCTTATTTGGCAGCATACAAGCACATGGTCTGTGTCACAGTCTACACTGTGAAAACTGGAAGTATGGAGAACATCCTGTAGGAGCTTTCCATAGGTTACAATTAAATCTGGTGCCAGATCTTGAGTGTCTTCACAAAACCATATGGCAGTGACTGCCTGGGAAGTAGGTGTTGGTAATGCACAACCCCTGGTGGGTGCAGAACTTCAGTAATCTTTGCCCATTGTCATTCATTTTTCCTTCTGCATGGTGGCCAATGTATAGTGGCCAGGTCTTGTAATCTGAGCCAACTTTATCTTGCAGTCTTCCAGTAGCAGTGGTAGCTTACTACTGACACTGCCGAGTTGCTGAAAAAGTCCTTCTCTTCAGAGATAGAACAAAGTGTTGGGGTGTATATAGTGATGTTAGCAAAGTCTCCTGTGGTAGATAGTCTTAGTAATATAATATGTTCTGATGTTGCAATGGGACATTTAACCATGCTCATGATGGGATGATCAATGTCAAGCTTCCTCAGCTCCCTTGTCAACAATGATGGTGGACTTTCTAGGGTGGTGGACCTCCTCTAGATCATTTGACCCACCAATGCACATTGTCCATCCTTTCCAACAAGTAAGTTTGAAGAGGGCAACCATTGTACCTAAATGTTCAGTGTGTACACCTAGGCAGAAAAAAGATAAGGAGGCTTGTCTCAGGACCAAAGCCCACCCTCTTGGCAGTACTGACTAAGCCGAAAGGCTTGGAGACCAACACGTTCAGAAGCCAGAACAGCCGCAGGAGATACGGGAGGGCAAAGCTAAGTTGCTATGCCAACCACATAACATTTTCTCCACCGCAAGTTTAATTCAGTGTTTTCTCCCCTAGCCTTTGTCTACCCAAGAACTAGCTGCAAGGCAGCAGTGCCACATGGAGTTATTCCTTTATGGATATTATTTTTTCAATCCTATGGGTATCTGGCATATATCCCGCTCATCCTGGTTTAGCTGCTGAGCACTCGACCTGTGGCAGGTTGTACTGCGTTACATGGTGGTACCAGTAGCAGCTCTTATGTGCCTTCCCTGACTTTCCTTTCCTTATGAACCATAAATCAACAGAAATCTGTCCTAGAAGTCCCATGGTATGTCTTTCTCCTACACTTTGCCCCATAATTTCCACACATCTTTTTTTCTCTAACAGCTTCTTATGCTATCTGAAAGTGACACTAACTCACTGGTTTTGCTCTTATTGACAATATCACAAGTTAATGAGGCACAGTAATCTGTTGTTGCAAATACATAATAGCTATTAAATGAATCAGCTTTTTTATCAAAAGTTATCATTTCCATCATTGTTATTCAGTGACTGGTATGAAACAAGTGGGCGGTCCTTGGCTAAATACCATTCTTGTCAAAGGCAAAAGGGCCTTGTCACTGACATGAATGAGTGTTTGACTGAGCCCCTGCTGGACACATAGCCACATCTTGAAAAACTCCATTATGGTTGAATGTTAATTGGCACCTTTAGCCGTCAACAGAAAAACTAGGATTTAAATAGACTTTATTACTATTATTTATTTGTTGATATGATTCTATAAGTGAGCACGGCAATTTAAAGGCAGAAATATAAAAACAAGTTGCCAGCTCCAAGGTGCTATCTAAAGAGTAGTTATGAATAAAGATTGTACCCTGAGTGCTAACACCGACACTCAAAATTAATTCACTTACTAGTAACATTGGGACATTCCAGAGGCCTAGTTAAAGCCCTGGGAACTTTTGAATTTCATGGATTTTTGGTCAGTGTGACGAACTCAGCAGCACTCAGCAGCACAGGTGACGACGCAGTCCCCCCAGAATCGTAGAGCTTAGAATGTTAGAATATAAAAGTACCCTACTAATTTTAAGTAAAAACAATAGCATAAATGCTTGGTGGAGTGGGAAGGAGTAACATTAAGATTATCACAAAAAAGGGAGGAAAGAGCAGAGGGAGAGCACAGCAGAACCAGGGCATGTGATGGAGAGAAAAACACTCTTGAGGCTTGGTAGTATGCCTGGCTATATGGCAAAAATAAAAAGCAAAGGAGAAGAAAAGCCAGTATATTAATCAGTTGGACTCCTGGAGGCTGTGCTGGGCAACAGACGTGAAGGCTAAGTTAAAGGAAGAAGAAGTAGAAAAAACATAAACATAATATTTCATACATAGCACTCATATTATTTGTATCTTCAAAATGCTGTACAAATACCAATTGAAATTCACAAAAGCTTTATCAGTATTTCTATGCCCATTTTGCAGATACAGAAACTATGACAAAAAATTAAGTGACTGTCCCAATGCCACTTAGTAAGTATGAGTGTCTAGATGAAAACTTAGGAACTTCTGTTCCATGTCCTAAGCCATGTTGCCTGCATATATTTTGTTTCTCAGAACTGTTATCTTCTGTTTTGTTGCTGTTATATGCTATTCTTAAAGTTACAAAGGAAGAATCAGAATTGTGGAAGGAAGATGTAATGTGCAAACTGGTTGCAATTAATGACTGGATGAAATACCAACACTGAATTTTCTATTTAGACCAGAAACCTGATCAAAACCAATGGAATCAAGGCACCTTACTCCCAACAGAAGCCTTTGACTTGCTTCAGAAACCTATGTTAGCATAAAATCAGAGGGTACACAAGAGATAACTATTAGGATAACTATAAGCTATGATTCAAAGAAGTCATTGACATATTTCATAGAAATCAGCAATATGTGCTACCATATGCAAGATTTTAAGGGGAAGACTTGCAGTCACAAAAGAATGCCAGGGAGTTGAAGAGCCAGAGAACCACTAAGGTGCCATGGGAAAGACAGTGCAGAACCATGAACTTGCGAGAACAAAACTTTTGAGGAATGAATCTAGGTAAGTAGAAGCTGAAGACTTGGGAGCAATGAAGCCAGACAGGTCACTTTGGAAGCAGGTTAAGGTGGTGAGAATGCCAGACTGGAAGGCTAAAGAAGAAGAAAGAAAATGAGTTACTCATATTTGTCTTATATATTTTTTAAAATAGCATATAAACCCAATCTTCTACATAGCTGGGAAAATAAATTAAGGGATGTCACAAAAATGAGGAGCATTGAATAAATGAAAGATAAAAATGAAAATATTTAATGTTTGGTAAATGCTTTACTGAATAAAGAACTGGTGATGTGATTGTGGCTTGTGTTATAAGCTTGTGAAGTATATTTAGATAGAAAAGGAAAGGGGAATGTTTTAGGACCTGATACTACAGTTTGTATTCAGGCAAAATTCTCATTCATCTCTACAGGAGTGACAGGCTTGTAATGGCTTCAGGACTGAGCCCTTGATTTGTGCATGCTGTGACCTCTTTCAAGGAATCCCTGTTGAGGTTACAGGGACAAACCATCCCGATGAGTCGAAAGAATAGTAAATATGGCAGGCGACCAGCTTGGCTTAATGGTGAAATCCTAGCGGATCTTAAACATAAAAAAGAAGCTTACAAGAAGTGGAAGCTTGGACATATGACCAGGGAAGAGTATAAAAATATTGCTCGGGCATGTAGGAAAGATATCAGGAGGGCCAAATCGCACCTGGAGCTGCAGCTAGCAAGAGATGTCAAGAGTAACAAGAAGGGTTTCTTCAGGTATGTTGGCAACAAGAAGAAAGCCAAGGAAAGTGTGGGCCCCTTACTGAATGAGGGAGGCAAGCTAGTGACAGAGGATGTGGAAAAAGCTAATGTACTCAATGCTTTTTTTGCCTCTGTTTTCACTAACAAGGTCAGCTCCCAGACTGCTGTGCTGGGCAACACAAAATGGGGAAGAGATGGCCAGCCCTCTGTAGAGATAGAGGTGGTTAGGGACTATTTAGAAAAGCTGGACGTGCACAAGTCCATGGGGCCGGACGAATTGCATCCGAGAGTGCTGAAGGAATTGGCGGCTGTGATTGCAGAGCCCTTGGCCATTATCTTTGAAAACTCGTGGCGAACGGGGGAAGTCCCGGATGACTGGAAAAAGGCTAATGTAGTGCCCATCTTTAAAAAAGGGAAGAAGGAGGATCCTGGGAACTACAGGCCGGTCAGCCTCACCTCAGTCCCTGGAAAAATCATGGAGCAGGTCCTCAAAGAATCAATCCTGAAGCACTTAGAGGAGAGGAAAGTGATCAGGAACAGTCAGCATGGATTCACCAAGGGAAGGTCATGCCTGACTAATCTAATCGCCTTTTATGATGAGATTACTGGTTCTGTGGATGAAGGGAAAGCAGTGGATGTATTGTTTCTTGACTTTAGCAAAGCTTTTGACACGGTCTCCCACAGCATTCTTGTCAGCAAGTTAAGGAAGTATGGGCTGGATGAATGCACTATAAGGTGGGTAGAAAGCTGGCTAGATTGTCGGGCTCAACGGGTAGTGATCAATGGCTCCATGTCTAGTTGGCAGCCGGTGTCAAGTGGAGTGCCCCAGGGGTCGGTCCTGGGGCCCGTTTTGTTCAATATCTTCATAAATGATCTGGAGGATGGTGTGGATTGCACTCTCAGCAAATTTGCGGATGATACTAAACTGGGAGGAGTGGTAGATACGCTGGAGGGGAGGGATAGGATACAGAAGGACCTAGACAAATTGGAGGATTGGGCCAAAAGAAATCTAATGAGGTTCAATAAGGATAAATGCAGGGTCCTGCACTTAGGATGGAAGAATCCAATGCACCGCTACAGACTAGGGACCGAATGGCTCGGCAGCAGTTCTGCGGAAAAGGACCTAGGGGTGACAGTGGACGAGAAGCTGGATATGAGTCAGCAGTGTGCCCTTGTTGCCAAGAAGGCCAATGGCATTTTGGGTTGTATAAGTAGGGGCATAGCGAGCAGATCGAGGGACGTGATCGTTCCCCTCTATTCGACACTGGTGAGGCCTCATCTGGAGTACTGTGTCCAGTTTTGGGCCCCACACTACAGGAAGGATGTGGATAAATTGGAAAGAGTACAACGAAGGGCAACGAAAATGATTAGGGGTCTAGAGCACATGACTTATGAGGAGAGGCTGAGGGAGCTGGGATTGTTTAGTCTGCAGAAGAGAAGAATGAGGGGGGATTTGATAGCTGCTTTCAACTACCTGAAAGGGGGTTTCAAAGAGGATGGCTCTAGACTGTTCTCAATGGTAGCAGATGACAGAACGAGGAGTAATGGTCTCAAGTTGCAATGGGGGAGGTTTAGATTGGATATTAGGAAAAACTTTTTCACTAAGAGGGTGGTGAAACACTGGAATGCGTTACCTAGGGAGGTGGTAGAATCTCCTTCCTTAGAGGTTTTTAAGGTCAGGCTTGACAAAGCCCTAGCTGGGATGATTTAACTGGGACTTGGTCCTGCTTTGAGCAGGGGGTTGGACTAGATGACCTTCTGGGGTCCCTTCCAACCCTGATATTCTATGATTCTATGATTCTCTTACTAAGAGAACTTTTTTGAGTTATCTGTGTAGAGATGTGGACAGATTGCACGGAAAAGTTTAGAAAGAGAAAGGCTACAGACTTCAACATTTTGACTGCTTCTAAAGAAACAATGACTTGCACGCTTACCTATGTTAGCCTGGAACTTCTGAACCTGGAGGAACAAGACCAAAGGAAGGCTTTAAAGTATCATTTACACTAAAATTACAATATGCTGTGTTACTTAACATAGGATACAATTAAGCAGTTGTCACTCAGGCCAATCTGCAAGACTGAATCCATGAGTAGTGAAATAAAAACACTTACCTGTCATTGCTGTACAGAGTATTCTTCATTTCCCTGGGATAATCCAAATGCTCACATTGATCCAAACAAACATTAGTTCCACATCTCAGTAAGTCAGTAAGCTATTCACATGATGGTGCTTTTTTCAGCTGACAGTTGCATCCAGGACAAGCTAAAAAGTTGATGGTCACTACCCATGCAGAGAATCTGGAGTCTGAAAGGTGAAGCTAAGAAATCTGTGTCCATCTGAGTTGTTTCTTATAGCACATTGCAAAATAGTTCTTGGGACTAACATGCTGGAATATTTTCCAGCGACAGATCAAAGTGCTTTTCAAAAGTGGGTTTGTTTTATTGTCCCAGTTTTTCCAAATTGGGAAAATAAGAAACAGGGAGGTTAAGTCAATTGCCCAAGTATTCCAAGTGTCTCAATGCACACTAGGAAATAGTACTGCCTCCCTGTTTTATGAACAATTCACTGATCCACACAAAATAAAATGGAGAATGCTGTATCAAACATATTAGTTTTAATATAACTGGGAAAACGTCAAAACCTATTTAACCAAAGGATACTGAACAGAGTCCATCCATTATTATGAACTGATGTAATTTTTAATGGATGAAATAAAATAACACTGATTCCATCATCTGGAAAAATGATATGTGACACCTTAGAAGGAGACATTTTCAAACCTGCCACATAAACTGTGGCTATAAAATATGTTGAAGCACCTCATGTACTTATAAACCGGAGGCTTGTATGTGCATACACAGATAGGTCACTTATGTATCCAAGTTCTTGGCAAAGTATTTGGCAAATGCCCAAACCACAGGGCACACTTGCTTGGTACTACAAATGAATATACGCACATATTTTGAGCTAAATTATTGCTTGCTCTAAAACAGGCTCACAGGGGAGTTTGTGGGAGTTAGAATTCCTCCCATGGATACCAGTTCTGTGTTAAGGATACTCAGATCTTAGCTCCAGGTGTCAAGGGGAACATAGGGGCTAAATAAAGAGTGTTCTCCATAAGCAGAGTGAGCTGTTACCTCCTACACACTGGCTAGCCATGTGATGGGAGTAAGTTGCAACCTGTAGAGGGCCGAAGTAAATTACAGATCCCCAGTATGAAATAACATCTCCCTGGGGCAAAACAGCTATGCATCATCCTTTACTCAGGGCTGTGCATAATATACATGTTCTAACTCTTTGTCAGTACAGGTTGAGAAGCTAAAGGGATGCTAAGCCATTGCTCCTCTGTCTGGGGGTTCCTGCAAAGTTCTATTCTACCTCAATTTATGCAAAATGGCTTGAAAATTTAGCACAGTAAGAGTAAGACCTTGAGATATCTGTGCCCGTTTTAATATAAATTCAAAAAGTGAGCAGAGACTGTTTTCTGTGGCCAGATCCAGTGGACCGGAGAGAAATACTTGGGAGCAGAGAACCTACCACAGCCCTATTCACATCACTGCACCCTATGTTTTTTTTAGCTAACTCATTGTTTTGCACAGCCACAGCAGCTACGTAAATCCAATTTCCAACAATCCAATCACAATGGCCTGTCAGCGACCGACAACATAGCAGCAACATCGTACCTGCTCACAGTATGGACTTCCTTATTAGATGAGTCATATGCTTATTTGTGGTGAATGGATTTAATACACTAATAATGATCTTTTCCTATTCTTCCACTCAGGATGCAAAATCCCGCATCTTCCAATGTCCATTCTGACCTTCTGTCAATGAAAATACTGTATGTAATAATCTCCCTGCTTTGCTCCTATTGCTTGAGCTTATCCAATTGTCTCCACTGGGTACTACCCAGAGCCAGCTACTGACATCATCACTGAGTGCACTCTGCTGATTTGCTTCTCTGCTAAGCACTCACAGTTGAAATCACAGCAAAACAGCAACAACTGCAATCACTTAGGAAGAAGCTGGGGGAAGGTTGGACTGCCTGTTAATATTTCAGAGTGCCAAATCTGACAGATCACAATAAAACAAACAGGCCAAAACCTGTGCCCTTTGTTTCACCTGAATCAATAGGAGTTTGCCTCAGTAGAAAAAAATCGAGGACCTAAGGATGCGTCTCTAAGGATGATTATTATTCT
Source organism: Dermochelys coriacea (assembly GCF_009764565.3). NCBI lineage: Eukaryota > Metazoa > Chordata > Testudines > Dermochelyidae > Dermochelys > Dermochelys coriacea. Next base: position 334,409,623 of record NC_050068.2, read on the forward strand.
TTACATGGTAGGATTTTCAACCCTCCTGTTTCCCCATTGGGTGCTTTTGAAATCCACCTCAGTGTCCAGAATGTATTAGGGCCTTTACAGATAAACGAAAACATGAAATATCCTTGATGAGAAGCATATAATGTAAATAGAGGAAACAGGAAGATGGGGCTTGTGTTACAGCACAGAATTGGCATTCAGGAGATCTGTGTGTTATAGCTGGATTTTCAAAAGAGCTCAGTCCCCTCTATCAGGGCCAGATGTTCAAGAGTGCCCAGGTCCCTTCGAATAAATGGCAAGAGTTTGGGAAGTGTTCAGTATGTGGGGTGATGGGAGCACTTTTAAAAAACTGACCATAAGCAAGAAAGTGGGGGCTGCTGAGCACTCTTGAAAATCTGGTCACACATTTAGGTCACTAAATGCGAGTGGTGATCTTGAAAATCTTACCTCCATTGTGGATGCTAGCTCTTCTAGCAAATTTGATCCTAAATGTCTCTGTGTTCCATTTTCCCATTTGAACAATGGGGATAATTTTTCTTCCTCCCACCCTTTCTCTGTCTTTTCTACTTAGGTTTGGTAAAGATCAATGCACTATGGGGTCCCAGTCTAGGGTTGGGATTTTAAGTGCTATTTTAGTAACAATTTTTATTTACAATACATGTTATATTAATTATTACAGAAAAATAGGGTAAGACAAGGTGACAGTATTTCTGCCGAAAAGCTTCCTTCAAGCTTATTTGGAGATCCTGGTAGGGAACATAACAGGACTGTACAAAACTGCATTGGGGTTGCTGTAATCCATAATTACAGTTGGGGTTATATAGGTTCACATGCCTCTGATCTTTTACTTTAAGTTTCAGAGTTTGAACACAAAAATTCAGCCAAGAGTTGCCTGTTTTTTAGTGGAAGCCATGTGAAACCAACAGTTTTCACATGCGGTCCCATCAAAACAATGTGCTGAGCCAAATTCACTTGAAACACAGCCAGTCCACCTGAAAAGAGCACCAACATCAGTCAGCCTTTAGGTACATCTACAGTGCATGCTCCTTTCAGTTGCGTACATACTTGCGTAGTCCCTCAGCATGGGTATAAATAGCAGACTTAGATGAGTAGAATAAAGACACACCAGAAGGGTATGGGTACGTACTCATGTACGTATTCTATACAGCTCTTTACTCACCCAAGCCATGTAGGGTGCTGTTTTTATCCGTGTAACATCCCATTGCCTCACCACTGCTGGCGCCTTTCTCCACCACAGTGGAGGACTCCAGCAGCAGGGAATGGCTCCAGCTGCCTCCCTCCCCTCATTCCAGAGCTTTCCTCATTGGAGTGAAAGGCTTCAGCAACAGGGAGCTGATGAAAACTTTCCCTGCTGCCACCCCTCTGCCAGAGCCTCTCACTTCTTCTTAGCATATGCACAACATGCATCAGGGGGCGCATGACCAGGATTCATCATCAAATTTGGGCCACTGTTTGGATCATTAGCTTCCCCAGTTTGGGCTGGGTACTGACAGGGAGTGCAATGTGAATGCTGATCCATGCTGCCCAGCCTTTCACTGACACACACAGCTACACACCGCAGCGTGGATGCAACCTGCTTTTCATTGTGGCATGTAGCTACATGTACCCTACATGCTGCAATCAACTGCATGTAGTATAGATGAAGCCTTAGTTAAACTTGGTCCAAATCATTCAGAAAGTTTTTAACAGAACATTTTTTTGCAAAGCTCTTAGCTAGTGACAGATCTGAACTTCCAATTCTGGATGCAAACTTATGGGCTGTTTGGATACAAGGTTTTGGCTCAGGCCCCCATTTCTACACTAAACACAACATTATATTCCCTCCTCCTCAATTGGCCAAACCACTGTTATGTGCACTCCATTCCACTTAAGTGGTGCATTGTGGAGACAGCACATTATACCTGTACTACATGATCTGCACTGGCTGGCAGTTGATTTGCTAGTGAAATTTAAGATGTTCATTTTGATCTATAAAGTCTAAATAATGTGGATCCTGGCTTCTTGAGAGTTACAGTATTACATAAGCAGAGAAGTAACAGGGACAAATGATGGTCCTTATTCAGGAAAGCATCTCTGTTTAGGAAGGGTCTTTAAGCACATGCTTGTACTTAATTATTTTCCCAAATCAGAGCCTACCATTATTATTGTCCAGGGCACAGAGCAACATAGTAACAGAACTAGATCCCAGGAGCTTTGACTCTCAATCTCCTGTTCCAAATAATAGAAATGCATTTCTCTCTCTCTCTCTCTTACCACCATCATCATGTACAGTAACAAATAGTCGTGTACTTAAAATATGGTTAGAGTCTAATAAACAATATTTCATCACAAGTGCTGTATGCACAGTTATTTAGTCTCATCTAATTTATGCAGCAATGTATCTGTGTATGATATGATCTCCTCTCCTGAAAGGGGATTGCTGATAAATAATATACATAAAATAATTTCATGAAATACCCTTTTATTATACACTAAATTATGCACTAAAGAAGTCCTCACTAAAATGTAATACATTACTATTAATTAGGTGCCACCCTCTGTATCCAGGTATTTTTTTAGATTTAGTTAAACTCCCACTGACTTAAACAAGTTTAAACAAGGCAGGATTTAACCCAGAGAATTTACTATGCATGTGTAGCATTTTGTGACTTCACATACACTCATATCTAGATTGCACTTCAACAAGTAGGATAGGAAAAGAACTGTGCTAAACTTGCTGATTTCTGTTCACATAGACCACCAAGAGTTTCCACAACAAACACTATAAACTGTTGCAGGTCCACTTAAAACTCACCTACTTGGGATCCATCAAACTTTTTCTTCAGTTTTAATGCATATCCTTTACATTTAGTTTTAAGACTTGGGTTCATTCCTAACATGGCAAAGACAGAACTCTCACCTCAGTCCAGTGAGCTGTGTTAAGCTATAAGCAATTGCATATAGAATTACAGAATCACAGGACTTGAAGGGACCGCAAGGGTCATGTAATCTAACCCCCTGCCAAAATGCAGAATGTGTTGTGTCTAAACCCTCCAAGACAGATGGTTATCCAGCCTCCTTTTGAAAAAGTCCAGTGAAGAAGCTTCTACAACCTTCCATAGCAGCCAGTTCCATTGTCCTAGTGTTCTTACAGTTAGGACGTTTTTCCAGAGATTTAATCTAAATCTGCTATGCCGTAGCTTGAACCCATTGCCTCTTGTCCTGCCCTCTGTGGCAAAAGAGAACAACTTTTCTTCATCATTCCCTTAGCAGCCTTTTAAGTATCTGAAGACGGCTACTATATCCCCCCTTTTCCAAACTAAACATACACAGTTCCTTCAGCCTGTGCTCATATGGCTTGCATTCCATCCCCTTGATCAGCTTTGTAACTTGCCTCTGGATCCTTCCCAGTTTCTCTACATCCTTTCTATACATTGGTGACCAAAATGGGACACTGAGACCTAACCAGTGCCAAGTAGAGTGGTACTATCACTCCCATGACTTGCATTCTATGCCTCTGTTAACACAACCTAAAATTGCATTTTCTTTTTATTAAAACAGCATCACTTTGCTGACTTATGTTGAGGTTGTGATCCACCACAACTCCCAGAACTTTCTGAGCAGTGCTGCTGCCAAGCCAGTTTTCCCCCATTCTGTATTTGTACATTTGGTTTTTCTTTCCTAAGTGAAGCACCTGATGCTTGTTCTTTGTTGAATTTCATTTTGTTGTCTATAGCCCAGTTTTCAATTTATCAAGATCCCTCTGAATTTTAGCTCTATCCACCAAAGTATTGGAAAGCCCCCTTGTGTTGTATCATCTACAGACTTGATTAGTATGCTCTCTATACCTACATACAGATCATTAATAAAAATGTTAAACAACACTCGACCCAGAACAGATCCTTGTGGAACCCCACCTGAGAACTCCCTCCAATCTGACATCATTCCATTAATAGTTACTTGTTGTTTGTGGTTGTTTAACCAATTATGCATCCACTTAATGGTAGTTCTGTTGAGCCCGCATTTCTCCATATGGGTTCTTAAAGATTTGGGAAGGTTCATGAAACTTCACACATATTATAGGTCAAAAACATTTGCTTGACCCAAAAGATCTGCTGCTCGGCCAACTCATAAGTAGGTTACAAAGCCAAAATTAATCTACAAATATCATTTGTGGAGAATAGGTACCTATCCCAACCCCAGGGTGTCAAATCATTCAAAAAAAGAAAAGGAGTACTTATGGCACCTTAGAGACTAACAAATGTATTTGAGCATTTATACTCAAATAAATTTGTTAGTCTCTAAGGTGCACAAATACTCCTTTTCTTTTTGCGGATACAGACTAACATGGCTGCTAAATCCATTCAAAGAGTCACTTCTGCCACGAGGCTATCAAGCATTAACCATTATTACTCCAATGCCCACAACAACCCTGATATGGTTAGAAGAGAGGGGCAAATATCAAACTCCACTACATTAGTTTCTTCTAGGTCAGTGGTTCCCAAACTTGTTCTGCCACTTGTGCAGGGAAAGCCCCTGGCGGGCTGGACCAGTTTGTTTACCTGTTGCGTCCGCAGATTCGGCCGATCGTGGCTCCCAGTGGCCGCAGTTCACTGCTCCAGGACAATGGGGGCTGCGGGAAGCGGCGTGGGCCGAGGGACGTACTGGCTGTCTCTTCCAGCAGCTCCCATTGGCCTGGAGCAGCGAACCGGGGCTACTGGTTCAGCGATCGGCTGAACCTGCAGATGTGGCAGGTAAACAAACCGGCCTGGCCCGCCAGGGGCTTTCCCTGCACAAGCAGCGGAACAAGTTTGGGAACCACTATTCTAGGTCATTTCATAATTTCATAGATTTCAAGGTTAGAAGGGACCACTGTGACTATCTAGTCTGACTTCTTGTATAACACAAATCATAGAACTTTCCCCAAATAATTCCTAGAGAATATCATTTAGAAAAACATCCAGTCTTGATTTAAGTATTGTCAGTGATGGAAAATCTACCACAAAGCTTGGTAAATTGTTCCAATTGCTAATTACCCTCACTATTAAAAATCTACACCTTATTTCCACTCTGTATTTTCTAGCTTCAGCTTCCAGCCATTGGATCCTGCTATTAAACATTTGTTCTCCATGTAGATACTTATAGACTGAAAACAAGTCACCACTTATCCTTCTCTTTGTTAAGATAAATAGATTGAACTCCTTGAGTCTATCACTATAAGGCACGTTGTCAAATTCTTTAATGATTCTTGTGGTTCTTCTCTGAATCCTGTCCAATTTATCAATATCGTTTTTGAATAGTGGGCTCCAGAACTGGACACAGTATTTCAGGATTGTTCACACCGCTGCCAAATACAGAAGTAAAATAACCTCTCTACCCCTTCTTGAGATTCTCCTGTTTATGCAGCCAGAAATCACATTAGCTCTTTGGCCACAGTGTCACACTGGCAATGCATGTTCAGCTGACTATCCGCCATGACCCCCAAATCTTTTTCAGAGTCACTGCTTCCCTAAACAGAGTCCCCCCTCATGCAAGCATGGCCTACATTCATTGTTTCTGGATGTATACTGTTACATTTAGCCATATTAAAATACATATTGATTGCTGGTGCCCAGTTTACCAAGCAATCTAGATTGCCCTGAATCAGTGACCTGTCCTCTTCATTATTTACTTCCCCCGCACTTTTTGCATCATCTGCAAACTTTATCAGCAATGATTTTGTTTTTTTCTTCCAGGTCATTAATAAAAATGTTAAATAGCATACAGCCAAGAACAAAATACCTCATTGGAAATACATGTGCTCAATGACAATTCCCCATTTATAAATACATTTGAGACCTAACAGTTAGCCAGTTTTTAATCCATTTAATGTGTGCCATGTTAATTTTTCATTGTTTTAGTTATTTTAATCAATGTATCATGCAGTATCAAATCAAACGCCTTGCCGAAGTCAAAGTATATTAGCACAATTACAATTATCAACCAACTTTGTAAAATCATAAAAAAAAGAAATATAAAGCTAGTTTGACCAGATCTATTTTCTATAAAACTACAGTAACTCCTCACTTAACGTTGTAGTTATGTTCCTGAAAAATGCGACTTTAAGCAAAATGATGTTAAGCAAATCCAATTTCCCCATAAGAATTAATGAAAATGGGGGGGAGACGGGGGTTAGGTTTCAGGAAAAAAAAATTTTTTGCCAGAAATTTTCCTGGAACCTAACCGCCCCTACACACACACACACACACACACACACACACACACACACACACACACACAGAATAAGTTTTAAACAAACAAATTCATTCTGTACACAGTGATGATGATTGTGAAGCTTGGTTGAGATGGTAAAGTCAGAGGGTGGGATATTTCCCAGGGAATGCCTTACTGCTAAATGATGAACTAGCAATTGGCTGAGCCCTCAAGGGTTAACTCCTTGTTGTTATAGCCTCACACTACAAGGCAGCACAAATGTAGGGAGGGGAGACAGCATGGCAGACAGAGACAGAGACACACACCCTGTGTGTGAGAGAGAGTGATGCACATTTCCCCTTTAAGTACACAGACACCAGTCTTAAGTACACTGCTTTGTTAACTTAATCAGCAAGCTGAGACTGCAGCTGCTGCCTGGAAGCTCCCTCCATCCTGAGCCCTATCGTGTGTTTCCCCTCCTCCCCTGCTCTATGGAGATGGGGTAAGGGAGGTGCAGGAGCAGGGAGGAGGGGGACACCCTGACATTAGCTCCCTTCTCCCCCCCCCAGCAAGCAGGAGGCTCTGAAGAGCAGCTCCAAGGCAGAGGGCAGGAGCAACACTTGGCAGTGGGGGGAAGGAACGGCTGAACTGCCGGCAATTGATAACCTCCTGGGTGGCTGCTGCACAGGGAACTTGGGGGAAATGGGAGCTGATGAGGTGCTGCCGGTCCACTCTGGTTCCAAGCCCCCACCAGCTCGCTGCAACGGGCTGCTCTTCCTGCAAGCAGTGGACAAAGCAGGCAGCTGCCAAATGACATTATAAGGGACCATTGCACAACTTTAAATGAGCATGTTCCCTAATTGATCAGCAACGTAACAACTAAACAACGTTAACCGGACAACTTTAAGTGAGGAGTTACTGTATGTTGATTCATTAATTATATTTACCCTGTTTTAGTTCTTTATGAATCAAGTCCCATACTAGCCACTTCATTATCTTGCCAGGAATCAATGTCAGATTGACAGGCCTACAGTTATCCAGATCATTTCGTTTACCCTTCTGAAAAAAGTGGCACAACATTAGTTTTCTTACACTTTTCTGGAACTTTGCAGGCACTCCAAGATGTATTGAAAATCAACATTAAAAGTCCATTGAGCTCCTCAGCCAATTTTTTAAAACTTTTGGATGCTAGTTATTTAAAAGCTGATTTTAAAATGCCTGATTTTAATAGCTTCTGTTTAGCATCCCCCAGAGATATGAGTGGGATGGAAAGTGAATGGGAGTTGGGTGCCTAGCTCCCATTTGTGCCTTAGAAAATCTTCCCCTGAGAAAATAATTGAACGAAATATTGTAAGTAGCTTAACATTTGAAGCGTGGGGGTAGATTATGAACGCTGAACAATTTTTAGTTTGTAGAAGAACCTCATTACTTAATTGACTCACCCACAGCTAAATGAAGTGCTTATTTACTAGACATTTTTGAAGTCTCCAGCAATGGTTTTACATCAGTTTAATAAATAACTTCTAGCAATGACACACGCTGAATTTCCCACACCTCATAGTGCTTTACCCAACAGCTCACTTGGTTATTTTTTAAGAGCATCTTTTAAAAAAGATTTGATGATCTTTCCCAACTGCACCATATTGGCACTGTAAAATTCTGCTTCTTGCAGATCTGCCTACTGAGATGTTGTACGTCACTGATCCACTTGCATAATGCATCGCACAACACTTACAGGCTCAACAGCACATTTGTATTACCACCTCTCCTGACAATGGTGATGAGATTTTGAAAAGTATTTAGTAGTTTTGGGTGCTTTGGGTGCTTACAGGGGCCAGATTTTCAGAAAGTGGGAGCTCAGCACGGTCTCAAAATCAGGCCCATTTCAGGGGTCTCAGGTTGGGCACCCAAAAATCACACTTGCACTCTGGTTTCCCTTAACTAGAATGCATTGTTTCTACACATAGCAGATACCCTGAACTAATCTCTTCATAGTGCAAAACTGTATGTCATTACTATGTACTTGTGGGTACCCATGTAGGTCTGCTGCTCTCCAACTCGCCACAGAGCTGATGACCTCTCTGGTGGGGCCTGGATTCTACAGGTGCATCCCCTCAGGAGAACAATATTGACTACTAGGACAAAACTTGACATGATCCCAGAAACTCATCATGCAGTTAAATTCCTCGAATTCTAGCTATTCATTTGCTTGTCTTTGGGTACCAGGCAGATGAGGTTATCCATTTATTTATTCACTAGTGTTTTGGATAGACACTAATTAAAAATACTGCATAAGTGAAATGTTTAATAATGAATTACTATTACCTATTATTAATTATTATTAATTATTATTATTATTAACTTAGTTTATAAGCCATCATCTATAAAGAGAGAATATATAATACATCCACTTATGCTTATGTTTAGTGAATTAGATATTAGAATTGTTACGGAAAAGAAAAGGATCCAAAATACTTATAATCTCTATTGCCACATATTAGTTGTCTGATACTCTTCCTATCATAGATTATGTTTTCAAGGAATAAGATCTTGCTAATGGTACATTATTTTTAGTGTGTTATTTGGTAGAAACATTTTTAATAGTTCTTCTTATTATGGCTGGGAAATCTTACGGGATCAAAAATACTGCTATTGCAGAACTCAGTTAAAAATTCCTATAATTAAGAATTCATTATTTACTAACAAACAGGCTAGTGAGATTTAATATTTCTAATACATTTTGTCTGCATTCATAATTTCAAATGGGAAATGTCCAATTTAACATATAAAGTTGTGCCTAATAAAACAGAAATGCATACCTTAGACTTCAGCTATCCTTGCAATTGTTATGTTTTTGTCAGGTTAGCTAGCTGCTCCCAGTACCAGTAGGAAGAATAAGAAGTGCCTGTCTTGCTGTGAATGTCCAGCGCAGAGAGGTTAGTCTGAGATATATTGGGCTCTCTAATCTCTTCATATCCTCCTTGGAACAACTGAGTGCTTTGTGTAACTCTTAATACTGAACAGGGATTGCGACATCAGTGATCCCAATTCAATGTAGCAAGAAAAAAATATTGAATCCACACAGTTCTTTATAATGTAACCCTCTTACGTAAGGTTCATGCAATTTAAACTATATTCTACAAAAGCAAGCAACTATTTTTAGTGCAAGTGTGCACTGTAGATTTATTCACGTTGATGGTTTCCTTGGTTGCTTTATTATCTAAAGCTCCCAAAAATCCATTTTAGTTTAATCTGGAAAAGCATCAGGAACACACTTAATGTGCATATATGCACACAGGCAAACACAGAGATTAAGACCGTATTTGACCCAGATCCAGAAAACTATGGCACATGACCTACCCTCACACACACAAGCATATTTCAGGATGGCTGCCAGCACCAACCATCCTTACCACCTGGTTGGAGTCACACTCTTTCCTCTCCCCACTTACTGTCACACCACTCAAGTGAACTAAGGGATACGGGGAGGGAGGCCTGCAAGCTTTATTTAAGCTAATGTTTTTCTAACAATTCGTTAAAAAAATTATTCACACACAATTTTTGTCCCCTATCTTGCCAGCTCCATATGTAGACAGTATCTCTTTAACAAGTGAGTTTGAAAATCTTATTTGGCAATGAGCAAACTAATTTGTTGACAATATTTTCCCATGTTATGGTTACTGATTTCTGCATGTTTTGAAATTCGCTTAGGAGGGAGACATTTTATTAGGGCATTAATTGTCCTGGGGTTTTTTTGCACTTCATGGAAAGCAAACAAAGGAATGAAATCTAAGGGCAGATCCTCAACTGATGTAAATTGACATCACTCCATTAACTTACCAGAGCCAGGCCTATTTATTTCCACTGAGGATTGTACCCTATGTATATGTCTAGGCCTCATTGAAGTATCTAAAGCATCTTACTAATTTTGAAAGAATCAGTAAGGATCTCAGATTATCTCTCTCTCCTCCTCCCCCCCTTCTTTTTCTCCTTCCTGTTATCTGTAACACTTTCTAGAGGCTTACTAATAATTTGTTTCTATGTTTATTTTGCTCTGTCCATTTTTCAAGTACTGAAGTTAACCTGTGTTTTAAGCAGAGCAGAATTAAATGTGTCTGTCTGTATTTTAATGACTCATATTGAACCTCCTCCTGCAAAGCCATAATGGGCATCATGATTTTTGAACGGGGCCCAAAGGAAAACCTTGGAGTTGGTTATCACCTCCTGCTGCAAATCTTTGAAGTCCCTCTTCTGTGTGCCAAAACCATATCCAAAATAAGATAAACCAAGAGGCAGATAAACAAAAAAAATTGCCATTATTGTGACACTGTAATCAAGTACCATCTCTGGCCAAGGCCATAGGCGTTAGCTAAGAACTGACAAACTCATAGCTGGAAAGCAAATCAGTTCACCTGTATGTTAGTTTTGTTCAAAATAGGTATTATTCTTACAAGACTGTACTGAGTGTCCAGACTCTATGAAATGCTTGTAAGTTGCTACCCACATTAATCTTGCATGTAATGTGTGTATTCAATGTTACAAGGTAAAATATAAGTTTGTTTTGTCATTGTGAAAATGCCTGCTCTTAACTTGTGAACTCAGAACATAAGAACAGCCATACTGAGTCAGACCAAAGGCCTGGTATCCTGTCCTCTGACAATGGCCAGTGGCAGGTGCCCCAAAGGGAATGAACAGACAGGTTATCATCAAGTAATCAATGCCCTGTCACCCAATCCCAGCTTCTGGCAAACAGAGGTTAGGGACACAATTCCTACCCATCCTGTCTAATAGCCATTGATGGACTTATCTTCCTTGAATCTATCTAGCTCCCTTTTGAACCCTGTTATAGTACTGGCCTTCACAACACCCTCTGGCAAGGAGTTCCAGAGGTTGACAGTGAGTTGCGTGAAAAAATATTTTCTTGTGTTTGTTTTAAACCTGTTACCTATTAATTTCATTTGGTGACCCCTTGTTCTTGTATTATGAGAAGTGGTAAACACTTCCTTATTTACTTTCTCTATACCACTCATGATTTTATAGATCTCTACCATATCCCCCATTTGCCTCTTTTCCAAGCTGAAAAATCCCAGTCTTATTAATCTCTCCTCATGCAGAAGCCGTTCTATATCCCTAATAATTTTTGTTGTCCTTTTCTGAAACTTTTCCAATTCCAATATATCATTTTTTGAGATGGGCGACCACATCTGCACGCAGTATTCAAGGTGTGAGTGTACCCTGGATTTGTATAGAGGCAATATGATGTTTTCATTCTTAATGATTCCCGACACTCTGTTTGCTTTTTTGACTGCTGCTGCACATTGAGTGGATGTTTTCAGAGAACTATCCACAGTGACTCCAAGATCTTTTTCCTGAGTAGTAAGAGCTAATTTAGACCCCATCATTGTATATGTATAGTCAGGATTATGTTTTCCAATGTGCATTACTTTGCATTTATCAACATTGAATTTCATTTGCTATTTTGTTGCCCAGTCACCCAGTTTTGTGAGATCCTTTTGTAGCTCTTTGCAGGCTGCTTGGAACTTAACTGTCTTGAGTAGTTTTGTATCATCTGCAAATTTTGCCACCTCACTGTTTACCCCTTTTTCCGGATCATTTATGAATATGTTAAATAGGACTGGGCCCAGTACAGACCCCTGGAGGACAACACTATTTACCTCTCTCCATTCTGAAAACTGACCATTTATTCCTACACTTTGTTTCCTATCTTTTAACCAGTTACCAATCCATGAGAGAACCTTCCCTCTTATCCCATGAGAGCTTATTTTGCTTAAGAGTTTTTGGTGAGGGACTTTGTCAAAGGCTTTCTGAAAATCTAAATACAACATATCCACTGGATCTCCTTTGTCTGCATGTTTGTTGACCCCCTCAAAGAATTCTAGTAGATTGGTGAGATGGGAAGAGCAGCTCCACTCCCCCAGCCCATCCAGGAGTACTATCAAAAAGAGGTCCATTGTGGGACAATAGCTTTGTTGATTACCCCATCAATCCATGGAGAAATATGTGCAGAAGGCCTCATCCCATCGGTCTGAATGCTGGAAAAGGAAAATAAAAATAGCTAGCATGAAGATTTTTCAGCTCTTTGCTGTTTGTACTCTCACACTAGAGATTCTGAGCTAAAGAAGAGATCCCCAGGGTTACCCTGGGTCCACTCTGAAAGACATTTTGAATTGACAGAATGCTACAGTTCTGAGACTTTAAGGATACAGATGATAACTTATTTATGTGTATGTGTTTACTCTCTTTAACCTGTAAATAATTCTTATTTTTCCTAGTTAATAAACATTTACTTAGTTTATTACAGGATTGGCTACAGGTGTTGTCTTTGGTGTGAGATGTAAGGTACAAATTGATCTGGGATAAGTGACTACTCTCCTCAGACTGGGAGCAACCTGAATATTTTGTGAGATTTTTGATGTAAGTGACCTTTTATCACTAAATCCAGTTTGTCTGGGTGGCAAGATAGACTGGAAAGTCTAAGAGGACTGGTGACTCCATGATAAGATTGTTATAGTGATCCAGGACTTCACATTTGTTACTGGGTTGGTGAAATCTAATTGTAGAGTATACCCACCAATTTAGGGTGTGCCCTTGTTTTCTGATAGTCTGCCCTGAGGTAGGCACTCATGATTTTGAGCCACTCCAGACAGTGTGACAATCACCATATCAAGAGAAGGGTGGTGTAGTTAAAGCCCTGGACTAGGATTCAGATGAGGCAGTTTCTAATCTTGGCTCTGCCCCAGACTTCCTATATGACCTTAGGCCAGTCACTTAGCCCCAAAATTTTTATAACATATTTAGGCTTATAACATATTAGGATTTTCAGAAGTGCCAAGGCACCTGTCTGAGCCTCCAGGTAACTAAATGCTATTAATAATCTAGCCCTTAGTCTTTCTATGCCTCAGTTCTTTATTTGTAAAAATGGAAATAATAAGAATTTACACAGGGTGTTGCAAAGATAATAGTCACAAATGTAAATAAGTCAGTCACTTAGATACCATGATGATGAAGCCTATAAATAAATTTAGTAGGTTATGTTCTTTTCTATGCTCACATGCATGTCTAGTCAATACTCTAGGTCCTTGGAGGCTATTTGTTCCATTGTACCATGAAAATAGCATTTTATCATTTTCAATTTTGACAATGATCTTTCAGCACTTGCTATAGTCACAGGGAGGGCTGGAATATTAATACAGCTGTACACACATCTGAAACACTAGGAGTAATGGCATTGTTCTCTAGAAGCTGCAGTCCTGCAAAATCCTTCCCTCTAGGTTTCTTAGCAATACCATGTCTCAACGCACTTCAGAAATAGAGCAATTGTTTGGGAAATGTTGTGGAAAGGTCATCATTATACTGGATAGGTGATTAATTAGCTGCGAGTATAGCTCAGTATCAGTTGGTGTAATCAGCATCGTTTGAGTTAGAAAGCAGGATCTTTGTACCACACTTTTCAGTCTCACCAATCAGTTTGTTACATCCAAGTTTATGTTGGAAATGGTAACTTGGAATTGTTTTTCCAGGAACTGTTCTGCAATTTTTACAGTGTGTTGAAGAGTCTTTGTCTATGTATTTTCCTGGCTTCAGGTTTTGGATCAATACTGTAGCTCAAGTGAAATGGCAGTCATCTTGGCATGTTCAAATTGGTTTTGGTAAGTTATCGTGTCTACTGTCACAATTTGCAGAGTATAGGCAGTTTCTCTTAGGTCTATATCTTCTGACTGCAACAGCAGTGACAGTACATTTAGATGACTACGGCTCTTTGACTGCAAGAACACCAAAAAAAAACCAACCACCACCACAGGGAAGCATTTTCCATTTTCAGACCAAGAAGCTTCTTTACTAACTTCAGTATTTTTAGTTTCCAAGAATGATCTGGGTTTGTGCTTTCAGCATGTTCACATAATAGAAGCAGCTGGCCATCATACTGAGATAATAGGCATAGTGGACACCATTTTTTCAAGCTCAGGTAGAATAGATAACAAATGTAGATGAAAGTCCCCACTCTGTGACTGTATCCAAAAAAGCATAGAGTTGTTTTTTTAAATAGTCTTGCATACTTAACTGTACCATTTCATGCTAGGTATATGTAGCACAGTATATAAATACAGAAAGATTGGCACCTGTTCTATCAGCCTAATTTAGACACCTGAGTAAACAAACACCATCATATGCCTAGCCTTAACATTTTAACTCTTTCAAACTCTTTTAATAAAATTAGCTTCAAAATTTCAGCCTCTCTCCCAGCAGCATTTTGGTCCTTAATTTCATAGAAAGCTAAAATCTTTTCATTTATTCTCACTTTTGTAGGTCGTGCACAGGACCTCTCTGACATTACCCAGGGTACAATCTGGATTGATGGACAGCTCTGTGCCCTCAATTCACCAACTTGGGGTGCCTCTTACACTGCTTCACTGTGACAGCAACCATGCCTGGTCTGCTCACACATAGCCTCAAGCATGTAAATCACTCCCATTTATATTGTATGAGTACTATAGCCACCCACTCAAGAATTACTTTGCAGGGTAACACCAGTAAACTCGCAGTCCCAGACTTTCCCCAGAAATGTGCATCTTGTACTGTCCAGCACCCTCCTGGACAATACAAGCTCATATAAAGTCCGTCATTTCATTAAATAGAAAATGATATGCACAAACTTTATCTCAAATGGAGTTTCTGACACTTCAATCCAAACACACACTGGTTTACATAAAACAATAAAGCAAGTTTATTAACAGAAAGATAGATTTTAAGTATTTACAAGTAATCACGCATAAAAGTCAGAATTGGTTACAAAGTAAATAAAAGGTAAAATGCATCCTATATCTAACTTAGGTTGTTAAGTGAATTCAAAGCAAAGGTTTCTCTCACCACATGCTCTAGCAGTCTGTTCAGTGTTAATTTCTTGTTCTTCAGGTGTTATTGATGCCATGAGTAGAGATGAAGGGAGAAATGATTTGGGGCATCTGTTCCCCATTTTTATATCTTTTCCTCACTCACACCCTTTTTTCCTGCCAAAGAATGGCTGCTTAACCAGCTGATATTCTATTTGTTTTTGTTGACACCTGGTTGAGGTGTCAGTTTACCTTTTGTCTTTAAGGAACCAGTTTTTACTGACTTTTCTAAACTTGGAATATATCTCAGTAATGTTATACAGTAGAATCCTGTAACTTTACATACAGTGTTGCCACACATATTTTACCAGGACAATAACGATCAGCACAGAAGGAGTTTTCAAATGATACCTCACAAGGCATACTTTGTAGTTTTGTAAAAAAGGGTGAATATATAGATACTGACCGTCACAATCTCAATGCACTCAAACTGCTACTTCCACATATGAATAGTGAATTTATATCAGTAGAAGGAAAATCTTTTCACACAACTCACAATTGACCCGCGGAACTCACTAATTGTGGACATTTTTATGGATAGTCTACCTATTGTGATACTATCAATGATAGAAACAATAAGCAAGCATTTTGGAAGGGGTACATAGAATCATAGAATCATAGAATATCAGGGTTGGAAGGGACCCCAGAAGGTCATCTAGTCCAACCCCCAATACATACATACTCAGTACATACTCTACCACTGTCTGGGCATAAGCCACCAACTAATTGATGGAGAGTGTATGTTGTCCCATAACTGCCAATCAAAGGGTTTCTTGCACCCTTCTTATGAAGCAGCTTTTACTGGCTACTGTCAGAGACAGAGTACTAGGTTAGCTGCACCACTGGCCTGATCCAGTATAGTAATTCCTATATTCCTACCTCTGAATTCTTCCAGCTTTCAGAACTCCCCACTCAAAATAACTGTTGCTTCAGCTCCTCATGCACCACTGGCTACCTAGCCTCTCCATTTTAGTTAGCTCCCACAGTTCCTTTTCCCTAGCCCCACCTCAGACTTCCTCAAACTTCCCTTTCCTATTCTTTTGTATTACTAATACTGTATCCATCCCAGCTGAAGCCTTGAAGGCTCTATGAGGAGTAGTCTTCACAGGAAAAGTGTGCGTGGGGGGCTTCTGAGAAGGAATTTAGCCATTGGTTTATGCTTCATCATTGCTTCTGGAAATACTATTAGTTCACTTTTGTGAAAGATCAAGAAGAGGAAACACAAGTCCTGTTCTGCAGGCCTCATGATTATTTGGTTCTAGCTGCTCATTATTGATGGAATGAGAGGTTTTCTATCACCCAATATATTTTTTGTCCAGAAGGTTCTCTCCATCAGATCATAAATATTTTATGACAGGTCAAAATTGATTGACAATCTCTCTTCAAAATGCCAGCCTTGCCAATAGTTTGGCCCTTCCATTTAAAGTGTTTTCTCTCCCTCTCAAATTGTGTGTTAACAGAGTGGGCTGAAATTTTTCAAATTTTGATTTTGCAAACAAGTTACTCACATTATATAGATTAGATAATGGGTGAGATCCAGGACTTATTGACATTAAGTGTAATTTTGTCATTTACTTCCATGGGACCAGAATTAAATCCAATAACTCTGTGCACTTAAGTAAAGCAAGAGGAAGGGCTGCATTATGCCTTGAGAACATGTAAAGCCTACATGTGCGGCATGCAAAAGTGAGACTGTCTTTCACAGCAGCATGCTGTGTACCCTTCACACCACAAGCGTAGACAAGGTCTCAATGATTGATCTCTAATGGTAAACAAAGTGCTGTAGTCTCCACTATATGAATCTGCTCTTCCTATATCACGATTATCCATCTCAGTGTGTATATTTATTGGCAAAGATTTTTCCTGCTTTAAGGGGGAGTGATGTGGGGGAGGTGGCAGAGTGGAGTGAGCAGCAGGTAGAGCCTCAGGGGAAGATGTGGAGCAGGAAGAAGAGGAGCAAGAACAGGCAAAAGTGGGAAGAGGCAGAAGGGGGCGGAAAGAGGTGGCGCAAGGGTGGGGCCTCAGAGCAGAGCGGGAGTGGAGTCTGGGCTGGGCCTCAGGGAGGGGAGAACTGGGGATGAGGCCACAGTGCCCTCCAACTTCTAGGGTACTTCCGGTGCTCCTGAATGGGTGGAGTGTTTGTATGTATACACACACACACACACACACACACACACCACTCCTTACCTTTAAGAAGGTTCCCAATTAACTATGAAAAAGGAATACTTAGCAAGGTAATCTGTAGTAACATAACAAGTTTTACTAAACATACTCACACCCTCAGTATAAGTGGTGAGCTTCTTATCTGCTAACTGGATTGACAGAGTTTTAAAAAGATACATTGGTAGGGAGCATCTGACAGCCTATTCATCTTAGGCCTGACCCAATGCTCATTGAAATCAATGGCAAGACTCCCAGGCCATACATTATCAAATTAATATCATAATGTTTAGTCAGCTATTGCATACAGCTACCTTGGTTTCCATGGAGTTCCCAATGCAGCAATACAGTAAGTCATAGTAATAAATTACAGTGTCACCATCAAATCATTCCAGGTAAAAAAAAAAATCAAAACTCTATCCCCTCAAACAGATAAAGGCCCAGAGCCTGCTAGTTGCTCTATACCCTCAGCTCTCATGGGAATTCAGCAACTCGCAGGAGATGCTCAGCACCTTGCAGTATCGAGCTGTGGATCAACTTCTGCCTTCACTTACGGCCATGCAACCCCACTGAAGCCAATGGAGTTGCATAGGTGGAAATGAGTACCAGTCCCATTACTATTTGCTACCTCAAGCTTGGTCTTTACTTTTTACACCTACTGATTGATAAATCATGGAGCTTCCGCACTGTCTCGTTGCATACCACATATAAACTAGAGGTTTCCAGAAACATGAGCAGAGTCAGATGAGAAGAGTGCTCGTACAGTTAGTACAAATGTTGTTCCTTCTCTCCAACCATATGCTTACTGAGCTTCACAAAAGGATTTCTTCCTTTCCCCTGCTTCCCAATTCCCTGGACATAAATGCAACTTACTATGATATAGACATGGATAAAGACTATCTCTGATGTTTAAATCTATCCTGTAATAGCAAATAATGTATTTCCTCTCCCTGCTTTGGGCAGACCCTTTTGTCACAGGCTGCCACATTCAATAATCTTTCCTGAACATTTTAAGCGGATCAGTGGGAAATTATCACTCTGATATACAAATCAGAGTAAGATCTGTTAATTGCATGTTTTCCCCCATTTTACGATAAATTCAGGCTGCAAGGAGTCAAAGGGTTCACCCAAAACAGAGAAAGATTAACTTATGAAAAAAAGAATGGATGCCAGCGCTGGATGGCAAATGCTCCAGAAAATATATTACTTCCTCTGCATACAGAGACATGGCTATTTCCAAACTCAAAGCAATTAATTGGTTTATGGTTCCAAATGACAGGAAAAGCTATTCCATTTCTAGGGCAGTAGGGTCACTCTCTAGAACAGTGTGTTCAGTTCCTTAGTACAAAGGAGGGGAACTTTCATTAAGAGAAAACTTAGAGAAACAGACATATCTATACTCTGAAGAAAACAGCGGTGTGGATCTGAGACACTCTCTGGAGGTTTGTCTATATTGCTATAATTTTTATTTTTGTTCTCATTTCTCTGCATGCACTTTGTAGTATTTTGTTACCTTCCATCAAATTAAACTGTAATCACTGGATGCAATATACTGGCAGCGAGATTGCTGATAGTTATGCAGTGCTGTAAAAAGCCACCTAATGTGCTCTTATTTTTGCAAGAATCAAGGCACAATAGCATGAAAAATGTTATAGTGTTCTAGACATAGAAAATGAAGTCCACAGGAAGCACTGAAAAATGAAGGTTATTCTGAAAGGAGACAATCTTTCTATTCCAAGCACCATTTAAAGGTCATATCCATTTAGCTAAATTAATCTCTATGGTCTTAAAGGCACAAGTATGAAATGAAGATAGAGAAGAAGCAGGAATTTAATAAATATGAACTACAGAAGTAACAGGAGTTTTTCATCTTTATAAAGAACCAGGGCCAATCAGAGGACGGGTCAGAAGGGCCATTTGGCCTTGGCCTCAAGCTCGAAGGGGGGCTCAGATTTAGATGCTTGTTAATTTTTTGGCATTTGATGAGTTTCGCAACTGGTTTTTATGCGCATCCCTATCAGACCAAAATGTGACACACACTTTCAGCTTAGAGATGCAAATTTAAGCAAATAAGAGATGTGATTTGGTAAAAGACAACTTTTTGGTTAACTGATACAGATTTTGTCATATTCAAGAGTTTAAAATGTTCATAAATATTCATAAAAATATATTGGTTCTGATGGCACAAGATTAGACAGTGATGAATGTATCCTCTCAGATCAGCTGATTATATAAACAAACCACTACTAGTGGCTCGTGTTGGATCAACTGCATGTTGTTACATTTTAGTGTCTTTATAGTTTTACATCTAGTTGACTAAGGAATTATTTATGTGAGAGAATTCCTCATTATTATCTTCATATGCTAGCTAAAAGAGGTGACTGGTTGGTTGGTTGGCCATCATCATAGGCTTTCGTAGTCTGTAGGTCCAGATTCAAGGTGAAAATTTGTGAGGACAATCTTGTACAGTGAGTTTCATGAGAGGACACATTTGAAATTTTTGGACATTAATCTCTCTGACTGTATCCATGTCTGTGTTTATATATATATATATATATATATATATATATATATATATATATATATATTATATGTGTGTATATGTCATCCCTTTGTCTTCATCTCAGCCTGTTATATTATACCTTGCATGCTTGAGTTTTGATACAGTGATAAGGATAATAACTTGTCTGACTGTTTCATTTTGTGTTCTTAATTAGTATTCCTTCATTTTAAGTCTTTTCAGCATTTGTGTACCATTCAGCATTTGTGTACATGTTTACAGTAGAAGATTTCAAAAGGAGATAACCTACTTATTTACAGCAGAATATTTCAAGTGTGGATAGGCTACATATTGACCAGATAGATCACTGTAAAGAGAAGATTTGAAAGTAGTGCAAGCAAGAGATTGAAAAAATACTGAGCAAAGCAACAGCTAAGAGCTTAAAGCCAATAACATAATTTCTCGAACCACTAGAAAACACACCTTACCCAACAAACAATGCTACAGATAATGAAAACTCCGCAACTGCAACAGGTGATATTTCAATGCCAATACCTGAACATGAGGACAGTAGTCAAAAAGAAGATGTGCCAACAGTAACAGGTGCAGCAGAAGATCCTATGTACAATCAAGAAACTCAATAGCAACAGGAAGATGTAGATCTTACGCAGCAAGAGCAATTCATGAGTACTACAGGTTTGACTGTGACTGACATTGGAATTATTGACAAGAGCAATGCTGCATGAAAGATAATCATGCTTTCTCTACTCATCTACTGACAAAAACTCTTCCAAATGGTGAGACCTGCTCAAGAGACTGGTTATGGTGGAGTACGGAAATACAATATCTGTACAGTGCATTCTGCTTCATTTTGAACAAAAGTGCTGCAAATGCATCAGTTCTTTCGATCAATCAGAATGCAGCATCAACAGAGGTTGGAGGAAGTTGAAAGACCGAATACCATCACATGAGAGTTCAACGTCACACAAAGAAAACTATGTTGCATGGAAATCAGCCAGTAGAGCAGCACCAGCTGAAAGTTCAGTTGAGCATTTACTCTTGACTGAACTCTCTACAGAAACTAATAACTGGAAAAAACTTCTTGAATGCATCCTGAATGTCATCCTTTTTCTTTCTGAGCAGTGATTGGCTCTCCTTGGTTCCAGTCACCATATCGGTGATCGTGTAAATGGAAACTTTCTAGGCATAGTTGAGCTCCTCAGGAAATATGACCCACTTTTATCAGAGCATGTTAAACATGTTCAAGAATTGCAAGAGAGTCAAAAGCGCATGCAAGTCCATTATCTCTCCACACGCATACAAAACAAGTTTATTGAGCTATGTGGGTCATTCGTACAAACAATTCTTGATGAGATTCGAAATGCCAAGTATTTTTCAATCTTTGTTGATGCCACTCCAGATTGTTCTCACAAGGAACAGACTACTATGGTTATTCACTATGTTAAGATTGTAGACAGTTCAAAATTTTCAATTGAAGAAAGGTTTATTTTGTTTGATAATTTCACGAGAAAACTGGAAAAGAAATTGCTGCTCGAGTACTAGCAGTTCTAGAAAGTTTTAAGTTAGATTTTCAAGTCTGCATTGGTTAAGCCTATGACAATGGATCTAATGTGACTGAGATGTACAAAGTGTACAAGCAGCTCTGCTTGAACATAATTCAAACTGTATTTTCTCCAGCTGTGGAAACCACACACGAAACCTTGTAGATGTTGGCTATGCTGAACCATGCAAGGAGGCAATTACTTGCTTTGGAACCATTCAGCAAATGTACAATCTCTTAAGTAGCAGTCCACAAAGGTGGAAAATTCTGAAGCAATATCTTCCTGTTTCACTGCATGGGATGTCCAAAACTAGATGGTCTGCATGGATTGATGGTGTTCAACCAGCTGCACAGCATTTGAATTCAGTGAGAAAAGCTTTAAATGAGCTTGAATTTCTCAATCTCACTGCATAGGTTCGAACTGAACTTCAGTCTATTCAGAAGCACATGTCCAAATTTGAATGCATTTTGATGTCATCTTTGTGGATGAAGCTACTTACAATGATCCACCAAACTAATCTGGTAATTGAAGCATGCAATGCTATACTTGATGTTGAGAGGGATAACGCTGAAAGTCTTATCAATAACATTCAACAGATTCGTGAACAATGGGATGCGATCCTGACTGAGTTCAAATTAGTAGCACAGAATATTAGCATTTCATCAGAGTTCTCCTCCAATTGCAACTTACCTACTGAATCCGATGCCAAGCAGCATTATATGGTCAATGTCTTCCTTGTCATCATTGACTCTATTCAATCAGGTCTTACACGTCGATTTAAGTCACTGCAACTAATTTGTACCTTTTTTTGGTTTCTTTGGCAATTCAACAGATTGAATAATGAAGATCTACTTTCTGCAGCTGAACAATTTCAGCAACAGTACAACAAAGAAATCTCAAAAGATCTCAGTGACGAGGTCATCTTCCTCAAATGAATATATTCCACAAATTTTAAATTGGATTGCAAGCCAAAGGAATTGCTTCAAGAAATACTCGAACTTGGACTCTCTGGGGTGTTTCCTAATATCACAATTGCAATGCATATTTTTGTTAGTTTGCCTGCATCAGTGGCTTCAGATGAATGCACCTTCAATGTGTTGAAGCAGGTAAAGAACTATCATTGTTCAACTATGGGACAAGAGCATTTAAAATGGGCTTGCTATGCTTAATATGAACTGCGACATTGCATGAAAGCTAGATTTTTCCTCAATAATTAATGCATTTTCACAGAAAAGGGCTAGAAAAGCATTTGTTATATAAAAATATTCAAATTATGTCTCACTTTTTTTGGTGCCTTATTTTGTTTTTATGTGTCATCATTTTTAATTTTTATTATGGCTGGGGCCTCAAAAGCTGGAAGTGGCCTGGGTCTCTCTGGATCTCTGAGAGGGCCTGTAAAGGAGATGTTTTGAAGCCACATTCCAGCCATAGCAAACTATGTATCTGCTATTTCAGGGTACAGAAAAATAGGTCTATCAAGATTATCATCCAGGGAAAGATTATTTCAATCATACATTTATTTTTGCCTAGAGTATCTCTTCTTCGGAAGTCAATTCTGACACATTTGATGCACTTTTTCTATGAGTTTAGTGTACAAAAGAATATAGGCATACCATTCACTTTACAGTTATTGTGAAATTGTTTGAGCAGTAAGGCAGGATATAGATACTGAACGTGGCTAAATTAGGTACACATACACACACATACATCTATCCTTGAATGATCTGGCCACGTTATCTGTTTCTGCCTTGCTGTATTATTTCTCTCAGGCTGATTCCTCACAGCATCTTATCCTTGTAAAATGAAATATTTGCATGCTGCACTTCCCAACCTGGTAGACTACTGACTCAACAAGGTCCAAATTTTGTTCTGATAGGGAAAAAAAGAATACATAAATGTTTGATTTATTTAATTTAACTATCACACAATCCACTATTTCAAGGTACGTTAATGTGATGTCTTGTTCCTTTAAATGTTTAGATGGCTCTGTATTCTTCCCCATCCTTAGTGCAAAGTCTCACTTTCCTGTTAGTTTCAGTTTTGGAGCCAGAACAATAAAATAAGCAAATCAGACAGCTGTGGGTCCATCAGCTCCCACTGTGTATTTCTGTCTGCCTCCTTCTCTGCTAGCTCCAGTAATATAACATTTGACAATGAGGAATTTCCATCCCACAGATGTCCAGGGCTCTCACTGCCTGACCAAGAAGAAAAAAAGTAAGCAAATAATACTATAAAAAAGGGATTAAGCCTGCCTTGAAGCACTGGGTGACAGACTGCTGTTTTTGCTCCTGGGACAGCATGAACCAGCCAGCTGGAGAGGGGGGTCAAGTTGTCACAACCTCAGGGATTCCCCTGGGGAAGGCAGATCAGCACTGCATGTTGCTAACACTATTGCAAGCATCGCAAAGCATTTTGGGGAGGGTCAAAGGTGTGAGTGAAGAGTAAAAGATTCTTTTGCAGGCTGCAGGAGGCCAAAGAGGGAAGGAGAAAGAGAGCAGAGAACGGGTTAACTCAACACTACAGCTAGCAAGCTCAGTCCAACGATAAGACACTGGTCCCAGTCCAACATCACAGCGCTAGATGAGAAGTTTATCTCTCACCCAGCCACAGCAAGCCATGAAAAAACCAGGGCTGCAGAGATGAAAAACACAGGCGAGATGACGAATGGGGGGAGCAGATCTTTGCGTTCCTGCAACTTTTGTGTTTTGGAAAAGCGAAGAAGACCACAGAAAGCTGGTTTGGACTGGCAAAAAGAGCACCAGAAACAGAGGTCGCGGAATGCAAGACACCCAAAAGAACCCAGGACTTAAAGCCCTCCTGAAAGTTGGAGTAATTCTGAGATGGCAGTGGACCCTAAACGACCCATGCACGGGAAAAGAACTCTTGTTCACTCTTCCCCCTCTTCTTTTTATGTTACACCCAGGCCTGGCCAGCCTTGGGTAGCATGTGTGTGAGTATGAAAGTGAGTTAGGGCTTGAGGCACTAATGCTTTCTTCCTTTCTCTGAGTGACGTGGGAAGCACCCCTCACTCTCTGCTGTTATTTTATTATTTTATCAATAAAGCTTTAAAACTTAGACACTTGGTGTGTTTCATCATCTCCCCCCACAAACTATCCTGTGGCCTCAGCCTGATCACCTGACACTTCAGGCAGATTACTTTGTGACAGATTTCAGTTACCAGACAAATAAAGATAGAACAAAGGAATAGGCTGCAGCTCAGAGCTTGTCCAAACAAAGAAGCAGTGAGTGTAAGAAGGCAGCCATATTGACTGACCACATACAAACAGATGGAAACAGCCTTAGCCTGCAGTGAGGGTCTACAGCTAGAAGAAGTGAGCCCAAGTACACACAAAGGTGTATGTAAGCTGTCAAGATTCCTTCCCCACTCTGAACTGTAGGGTACAGATGTGGGGACCTGCATGAAAGACCCCCTAAGCTTATTCTTACCAGCTTAGCTTAAAAACTTCCTCAAGGTACAAACTTTGTCTTGGCCTTGAACCCTATGCTGCCACCATCAAGCGTGTTAAACAAAGAACAGGGAAAGAGCCCACTTGGAGACGTCTTCCCCCCAAATATCCCCCCAAGTCTTACACCCCCTTTCCAGGGGAAGGCTTGATAAAAATCCTCACCAATTTGCATAGGTGAACACAGACCCAAACCCTTGGATCTTAAGAACAATGAAAAAGCAATCAGGTTCTTAAAAGAAGAATTTTAATTAAAGAAAAAGTAAAAGAATCACCTCTGTAAAATCAGGATGGTAAATACCTTATAGGGTAATCAGATTCAAAACATAGAGAATCCCTCTAGGCAAAACCTTAAGTTACAAAAAGACACAAAAACAGGAATATACATTCCATTCAGCACAGCTATTTTACCAGCCATTAAACAAAAGAAATCTAACACATTTCTAGCTAGATTACCTACTAACTTTTTACAGAAGTTCTGAGCTGCATTTCTGTCTGTTCTCAGCAAAAGCATCCCACAGACAGACAGACCCTTTGTTCCCCCCCCCCACTCCAGCTTTGAAAGTATCTTGTCTCCTCATTGGTCATTTTGGTCAGGTGCCAGAGAGGTTATCTTAGCTTGTTAACCCTTTACAGGTGAAAGGGTTTTGCCTCTGGCCAGGAGGGATTTTATAGTTCTGTATACAGAAAGGTGGTCACCCTTCCCTTTATATTTATGACATAAGCACACAGCCAGTAGAGGTGATAGAGTGCAGCTAGCACACAGTTTAAAAAAAATTCCAGGTGGAACAGGTGTCCAGGAGGCATGAAGTCCAAAAGGAAAAGAGAAATGACACCTTTTGTGGGTTACATTGGTGTGTTTGATGAAAACCATGAATCATGAATAGTGTACCTCAAAAGTTTTTAATAATTTGTAACCATTCCACATGTACAAAAGATTTTCAAACTTGCTGACAGTTATGGGTCCAAAGGCATATGGACTGTTGTGTGACCTACTGTCTCAAAATGTGCCTGGAACTGCGATGTAAGCCACAAATACTGCAGGAGTGCAGGAACATTTTTCTCCTATCCCAGCGATCATAGCAAAATGATACCTGTTCCATCAGTGACATGAGGGAGATGGAGAATCAGTAGCACAATTTGCTGCTGTTTTAAGGAAGCTGTCAGAGCACTGTCAGTTTGGATAACCATTAAGTGATGCCTGTGTGGCCAATTAGTCTCTAGATTACACAATGTACAGATCTGGAAGAAGTTATTAATTATATCAGCACTTACATTCAAAAAGACTATTGAAGCAGGTTTTGCAATGGAGACCGCAGAGAAAGATTCTCTGGAATTTAGCATGAGCTGAGTTTACCTCCTACATCAGTGAGATAGAGGACCACAGGAACATAAGGGATTTCCACATGGTGGTTATGTGCAAACTATGCACTCTCAGTAGAACTGCTGGGCATGTTAGATTATTTGCAGAAAGTGCCAGGAAAAAAAAACAACACATCGCCATGAACTGTCACACAGTTCAATGACCAGCAACACAGAGTAACCATACATCCAAGAAGGCACCTATCCAGACTGAACTAAGAAAAGACAGAAGACGGGAATTCATAATATGGAAAAAGACAAGCGCTCTAGTGACATTGACCAAGACCTAGCACTACACATGTTATCAGAGACAGCATCTGGGATACACCCTTTATTCAAATAGTTCCTGCAAGAATGGAGCTTGATGCTGGAGCTGCATTTTCACTGATTTCTGTATCTATCTATCACCAGACTTTGTCACAAGGTCCCCTGGAAGAAACCTCCATAGTTTTAAAGACTTACATCAGTGAAAATGTACCTATCTATCTATCTTCCAACTGTATTTTTCACTGCGTGCATCTGATGAAGTGGGTTTTAGCCCACAAAAGCTTATGCTCAAATAAATGTGTTAGTCTCTAAGGTGCCACAAGTACTCCTCGTTCTTTTTGCTAATACAGACTAACATAGCTACCACTCTGAAACCCGTCCCAAAAGTGACACTCTAGGTGAAAGTTCAACTAGATGGGCAATCAATTTTTACCATTGTATGTGACTGAAGGGAAGTATCTACGATTATCTGGCAGATCTTGGCTTGAGAAGCTCAAGGTGAATTGGATTGACATGAAGGCAATCACAAAAGCACTTTGAAATCTTCAACACATACTGGACTGACACTCCAAAGTTGCTGAACAAGAGGTTAGACAGATGAGCAACATGTCAGTGAAGCTCACTGTTAAGTCTGACAGTCAGCTGAAATATTGCAAGCCCAGAGTTGTGCCTTATCCACAGAAGCCACTGGTAGAAGTTGATTTGGATCATTTAGTGAACATTGGAATCTTGTCATCAGTTTCACACAGTGAGAGCATTACATCCAACATATCAGTGTTCAAGAAGGATGGCTCAGTCTGAATTTGTGGAGATTTCCAAGTGACACTGAATCCAGTGTTATGTGCGTATCAGTATCCACTACTGCATATTGAAAATTTGTTTGCTACTCTTAGTGATAAATAGTGTTTCAGTATATTGGATTTGCTCAATGCATACCTATAAATGGAGATTGATCCGTCATCTTGCAAATATCTCAAACACCACAAAAGGCTCATTTTGTTACAACAGGTTGCCTTTTGATATCACACAGGCACCTGCTCTATTCCAAAAAGCCATGGATGATATTCTGAAGGGACTGATTGGAGTTCAGAGCTATTTGGATGGCATCAGTATTACAGAAAAGGATCAAGAGGACCATCTTTGAAATTTGGACCATCTCCAAAATTTGAGATTATGTGGAGACAAATGTGAATTTTTCAAACTTTCAGCTGAATACCTTGGACATGTATCACAGGCTTAAGGAAATCACCAGAGAAAGAGAAGGTGGTTCTTCAAGAGCCACCCCCTGAGAAAGTGTCACAGTTATATTCATTCTTAGGACATCTTAAGCCCTAAAGTAAATTTCTGTCTAATCTGGTGATAGTATTGGCACCTTTACATGAACTATTACTAGCAAAAACAAAATGGAAATGGCCTAAAGAGTGTGAGTGTGCATTTAGGAAGCAAAGAACCTGTTGACATCAGCCCAAGTTCTTACACATTTTGATGCTTCACTACCATTGAAATGGCTTGTGGTGCTTCACCATATTGAGTGTGTGCAGTTCTTTCCCAAGTTTTTCCTAATGGCATGGAGAAAGCAACTGTCTTTGCATCACTACGCCTGAGAAGAACTAAGCACAAATAGAGTGAGAAGTTCTCAAAATTATCTTT
This sequence comes from Dermochelys coriacea, assembly GCF_009764565.3. NCBI lineage: Eukaryota > Metazoa > Chordata > Testudines > Dermochelyidae > Dermochelys > Dermochelys coriacea. The sequence goes on from NC_050068.2 coordinate 334,437,680, forward strand.
GGAATGAGGAAGTTCCATACCTATTTGGATGGTACACATTTTTTACCGTGCTGATGGATCATCGCCCATTAATTTCAGTTTTTGGACAAAAACATGGAATTCCATCATTAGCTGCTGCTTCTATGCAACAATAAGCAGGGCCGGTGCAACCACTAGGCGAACTAGGCGGTCGCCTAGGGCGCCAAGTGATTGGGGGCGGCGGTGGAGTGGAGGTAAGTTGGGGAAGGGGGGCACGGGGAGGGCCGCCTGCAGCAAGTAACGGGGTGGGAGGGCGGCGCACAGGGGAACCGCTCCGCTCCCAGCTCACCACTGCTCTGCCTCCTCCCCTGAGCACTGCCCTGCTCTGCTTCTCTCCCTCCCAGGCTTGCTCACCAAACAGCTGATTGGTGCCGCAAGCCTGGGAGGCGGGAGAAGCGGCGGCGTGCTCGGGGAGGAGGCGGAGCAGAGGTGAGCTGGGGCAGGGAGCTGCTGCACACGGCTCCCCGGGCCGAGGGGGAGGGGCAGCAGGGAGCTGCCGCCAGGGGTCTCCCCGGGGCTGAGGGGAGGGAGAGGGTGGCAGGGAGTTGCCACGGGGGGGAGCCACAGAGCGGAGGGGGGGTGGGGAGCTGCCACAGGGTATGGGGTGGGAGGGTGGCACAAGGTGGAAGTTTTGCCTTGGGCATGACACCTCCATGCACCAGCCCTGACAATAAGCATTGCTACTTTCAGCTCATTCCTATACTATTCAATTCTGTAAAGGGACTCAGAATGGCAATGATGATGGGCCAACACTCCTGCCATGTCCAAGTTCTTGTCAACCCAAAGAAATTTCAGATGAAGAGCTCTCTCTCAATTTGATGGATAGATTACCTATCACTAGCACAGACATCATCCAAAAAAAATACTAAGGATGATGTGCTCTCTCTTGTGAAGGGGATGGTACTACAAGGTACAGTGTCAGATCAAAAGAATATCCAGTGTATACAATTTGTGTCACATCAATATGGATTATCTGAGAATCACAGTTGCATCTTATGGGGAATGTGAGCTATTCTGAAATCACTCCAATCTCAGGTTTTGGAAGCTCTTCATGAAGATCATTTTGACATTGCACAGATGAAGGCTATAGGCCAAAGTCATGTTTGATAGTCTGATTGACAAAGACACTGAGAGGAAGGAAAAGTGCTGTACTATGCATCAGCAAATTTGACATAATCCTGGCCCAATTCATCTAAGCCCTTGGACACACATTCATGTGGATTTTGCTGGACCTTTAGAAGGTTATATGTTTTTGGTTGTAGTCAACGCCCATTCAAAATGGCCCAAAGTTTTCAGAATAAGTTCTACTGCAGCTACTAAGACCACTGGACATCTTCATACTTTGTTTAGTCAGTTTGGTTTACTGTTACAGTTGGTGAGTGAAAATGGACCTCAGTTCTGTTCTGAAGAATTTCAGAAACTCCTTGCTTCAAATGGAATTCAGCACATATGCTCAGGTCCTTACCATTCTGCAACAAACAGTAGAACATAAGAACGGCCACTCTGGATTAGACCAAAAGTCCATCTAGCCCAGTATCCTGTCTTCTTACAGTGGTCAATACCAAGTGCCCCAGAGGGAATGAACAGAACAGGTAATCCTCAAGTGATCCATTCCCTGTCACCCAATCCCAGCTTCTGGCAAACAGAGGTTAGGGATAGCATCTCTGCCCATCCTGGCTAACAGCCATTGGTGGCCCAGCCTCCATGAATTTATCTAGCTCTTTTTTGAACTCTGTTATAGTCTTGGCCTTCACACCATCCTCTGGCAAAGCATTCCATGGGTTGACTGTGTGTTGTGTGAAGACATACTTCCTTTTGTTTGTTTTAAACCTGGTGCCTACTAATTTCATTTGGTGACCCCCTAGTTCTTGTGTTATGAGAAAGAGTAAATAACATTTCCTTATTTACCTTCTCCATACCAGTCAGTCAACAGTGAGGTGATTTTATAGACCTCGATCATATCCCCCTTAGTTGTCTCTTTTCCAAGCTGAAAAGTCCAAGTCTTATTAATCTCTCCTCATACTGAAACCATTCCATATCCCAGTCATTTTTGTTGCCCTTTTCTGAACCTTTTCCAATTCCAATATATCTTTTTTGAGATAGGGTGACTACATCTGGACGCAGTATTCAAGATATGGGCATACCATGGATATAGAGAGAGGCAATATGATATTTTCTGGCTTATTATCTATCCATTTCTTAATGGATTCCCAACATTATCAGCTATCCACAATGACTCCAAGATTTCTTTCTTGAGTGGTAATAGCTAATTTAGACCCCATCATTTTATATGTATAGTTGGGATTATGTTTTCCAATATGCATTACTTTGCATTTAGTGACACTGAATTTCATCTGCCATTTTGTTGCCCAGTCACCCAGTTTTGAGAGATCCTTTTGTAGCTCTTCACAGTCTGCCTGAGATTTAATTATCTTGAGTAGGTTTTGAATCATCTGAGAATTTTTCCATCTCACTGTTTACCTCTTCTTCAAGATCATTTATCATAGAATAGAATCATAGAATATCAGGGTTGGAAGGGACCTCAGGAGGTCATCTAGTCCAACTCGCTGCTCAAAGCAGGACCAATCCCTAATTTTTTTGCCCCAGATCCCTGAATGGACCCCTCAAGGATTGAACTCACAACCCTGGGTTTAGCAGGCCAATGCTCAAACCACTGAGCTATCCCTCTCCCCAAGAGACCCAAATATGAATATGTTGAATAGGACTAGTCCCAGTACAGACTCCTGGGGGACACCACTATTTACCTCTCTCCATTCTGAATACTGACCGTTTATTCCTACCGTTTGTTTCCTATCTTTTAACCAGTTACCAATCCATAAGAGGACCTTCTTTGTTATCCCATGAGAGGCTTACTTTACTTCAGAGCTCTTGGTAAGAGACCTCGTCAAAGGCTTTCTGAAAATCTAAGTACATTATATCCACTGGATTCCCCTTGTCCACATGCTTGTTGACCCCCTCAGAGAATTCTAGTAGATTGGTGAGGCATGATTTCTCTTTATAAAAACCATGTTGATTCTTCCCCCACTAGTTATGTTCACCTATGTATCTCACAATTTTGTTCTTTACTATAATTTCAACCAGTTTGCCCAGTAATGAAGTCAAGTTTACTGGCCTGTAATTGCCGGGATCACCTCTGGAGTCCTTTTAAAAAATTGGCATCACCTTAGCTATCTTCCAGTCATTTCGGAGGAACACATAAGGGAACACTTTGTACAAACAAGCACTTAAGCATCCCTTAAGAGATAATAAGTCTATTTGAAGTCATCAGCAGAAATCGGACAATTTCTTGCTTATCTACAGGAATACATCACATGTCACTACCCAGGAGTCACCTGCAACTAATTTCTTGAAGTGATCTTTGCATTTCTGTTTGGGCCTGCTATATCCTGATATTGCCTCACATGCAGCTAAATTGCATGCCTATGCAAACTGATCAATGACATGAGACTCATCATCATACTTTTCAAGTCAGAGACTTAGTCTTTGGATTTGCAACTACAGTTCTGGAGTGAAATTGGTATCTTCAGAACATATAAAATGCATGGGACTTGTTTTGTTTGCAGTAAAATGATCCCATGGTATTTTATGGAAACAACAATTGGACCAGTTGAAGCCTGGACTAGTACTCGAGTTAGGGACATTCAAGTAGGACTTTCTGTTCCTCCAGTGTAACTTTCTTTTGATGATTTGGTGGCACAATCTTTAGTACCAGATCCAACTGATTCCTTACCACTGATTGTTCCTGTTGTTCAGGACATTGTTGAACTACCATTACCACATTATCCCAAGAGAGTGCAAAAACCACTTGTGCACCTGAACTTATAAATTGTTCAGTTAGAGAGTTACTATTCCAGGGCAGAATAATCCATTGCAACTGAAAAGTCTGCGGTAGAACACCCACAACTTTTAGTTATATAGTTTTTCATGTTAACCATGTAAATGATAATGTATGTGTGTTTGGAAAGTTTTTTTAAAGTAAGGTGGTGGAATGTGAAGTCCTCTCTATTTAAATGTTCAGCAGGCTCTGTACTCTCTTCCCTTCCCATTGCAAAGCATCAGTTTTGTGTTAGTTTCAGTTTTGAAGCCAGAACAATAAAATGAGCATGCAGACAGCTGTGTATCCATTAGCCCTCTCTGCATCTGTCTGTCTGTCTCCTCTGTAGGCTCCAGAATATAATAGTCAAGATTTTTATCGTAAGGGAGTAAGAACTTCTCTATAAAATCCCCCATTATATACATTTTCATTTATGAAGTATCCATAAAACTAACCTGCAACTATTTCACAAGACAGATATTCATGCAACATCCAGTGGCTACCGAGGAGAATACCATATTAGTCACAACACAACACAGTCCCAGTACAAATATACCACATGAGAAAGGCATTCTATCTCCTGGTGTTCTGAAACTGTGCTCATCACAGCAGTTTCTGAATGCCTTAGAGAGGTATCAATCATCAAACCGTCTGATTTATCTTCACTTCTCTCATTCAAGCAGTTAGCTAAAAGGAAGATTTAATAAGTGTATCTCAACTTTCTACTGGCAAAATTAATATTTTGCTCATCATATATTATGTAGGATAAATGAAGTATAGTACCCAAGAGGGATTTGTGAGGGCTTTAATTTAGAAATTACTGCTACTGTTCGCTTGAATTGTGTTACATGTGTATATCTCCTGTAGGTCCTATTTATATCACAGGAGGCACCTTAGCCATATAGATACAACAAGAAAATGGTCTCACTTTCTGCAGTAGCAAATATGAGGTTTTGACAGGAGTCAGAGCAGTAAAAGCAACACCCAGCTAAATATCCAGCCAGTCCCTGTCTCCGTCCCCAAAAGCAGCTGGCAATGAGGAACATCTGGAGTTGCACCCAACAGTGAGTTTGGTGAAAGAAGAGGATTTGTTTTTACTAACACTATTCACATTGCCTAAACCTACTCCACTCCAGCTTTTCCACCTTTGTCCACTTCTTTGTCAGTCTCTTGAACAACTTGCCTTTGCACCTTGTTCCATGAGGCCCGCTCTTCATGGACTGACCTTACTTACTTATCCACAAGCTCATCTGTGGGAAATGCTGAGTATCAGATGTTTTAGAAATGTGTACCAAGTAATGGAAAAGAACAGTACAAGAGGCGGGGCTGCGGGTAACAAGTTGAAGGACAAGGCCAGAAGATTTTGGCTGGACTGAGGACTAAACTTTGGCTGAACTAAGGACTAATGATATAAGCAGCACCTGAGAGTCTTTACCACCACAAGATAATGGAACCCAAAGATAAGAATGATGAGAACATTGGGTGATACACAACAGAAAAGGAATAAACAAGTGCTGTATATATATGGCTGTGGGAAGGGAAATAAAGTGCTTTTTACCAGCAACTTGTTCAGTTGTCCTGTAAGCCAGCCTGCTAGCAGCAACAAATGGTAACCCCGACGTGATAGAATTCTGTGAATTTGGTACCACGGACAGAGGAAGAAATAGCAGGGACCGCCGCTGCCGGTGTCCTCCGTTCGGGTGAGGAACCGGGACGCCCAACTGAGGCGGGGGGAGCTCCCACTGAAAGGTGAGCGGCGGGGAATATCTCTCATAATGGGAGCGGCAGCATCGGCAGATGAGCAGGCCGTGTTTAAGGTCTTAAGCAATCTGCTTAATAACCAGGGAGAAAAATTTTCCCCAGAAGCTCTGCAAAAATTGCTTCGGTGGGGAAAGCGACGGGGTTTCCTGGTTAATGCAAAGAATGTGTTTGACTCCTCGGTGTGGAAAACATAGGGGGAAGACCTGTGGGACTCTGTGGGGGTCGGAAATAAAGAAGCTACTGCCTTGAGCCCTATCTGGCGGACTGTTCATCGAGCCGTTACCACCGCAGCGGCTCAGGCAGGGGCGCGTATTGCATTACGCGAGGCATTAGAATCATCAGCGAAAGGGGCCTTTACGGTAGGAGCAAAAGACTTTTTTGGTAAAACAACGCCTATGATTCCTTTGGCGCCGTTGGACCCCAGTGAGGTACCGTTGCCCTTGGAGGATGACGACTCAGATTGGGGCGAACCGATGGCCGTGGATCAGCCGGTGTCGGGGGAATTGTCATCGGGCAATCCAGAGAACCCGTTACAAGGGAGGTCAGGATTGCCGCCCGCGGTTGTGCCACCAGTCCCTCCCCGACACGTTCGGATTATTGACTTGCCTAAAACTGGAGAGTTTGATAATTTGACGCAGGACCAGATAATTCGGTGGTTATATAAGGAAGGTATTGCAGCTCAACAGATGATGGATGAGCTGGATAGAAAGGAAAACAGATCGCAAGGATAGTCACGATCGCATCTGCTACAACAGCTTCAAGAGCACGGCATACCTGACCCCTCACATTTGCCCCATATTTGTAGGTTGTGTGGGTATTATGGTTGTACGGAGCACCTCACTCCCGAGGAAGAGTTGCAACCGACAGCAGAGGAAGAATATCGCAAAATTTATGCCCCCGCTACGCAACCGGTTCGACCAAAAGTGAAACCTCCGCCACCTACGTGTTCTTCAATTGGACGAGGGCAAGAAGAACGGAGGACGGGGGTGATTTGGAGGGACGGGGGGGAGGAGCGGAATCTTCTGACCCAATTAAGCGCTGGCATGGATTGATAAAGGATGCTATAATTGAAGGGGAATTTTTGGATGCCATGCTGGCTACTTTCCCGGTATCGGTATCAAGGGAGGGGGTTAAATCTTGGGTGCCGTTAGACTGGAAATTGATGAGGGAGGCTCAGAAAGCTATTGTGGCGTATGGCTTGAAAAATCCGTCTGTACAAGTGTTATTAGAACAAATATTCTCGGGGCAAGCGATGTGTCCCTTTGACGCCCAGAAATTTGCAGATATGTTGTTAACACCCACACAGAGATTCTTATGGAAGGATTCATGGAGAAAGAAGGCTGAGCACGTGGCAGTGCTTAATTTAGATAGACCCCAGGACGACCCTCTCCATGTAGCAACTATAGACATGTTGTTGGGACAGGGGCGATTTGAAGAGCCTCAGCTACAGGCGCGATTGGTACCCCAAATATTACAACAGTCTCAGCTTCTAGCATTGGAGGCATTCAAAGAGCTCCCTGATTTGGGCGCCCCATCACCTCCCTATTTAAAAGTCACGCAGGGAGTGGGCGAATCTTTTGCCCTCTTTTTGGACCGCCTAAGGACGGCATTGGATAGGGCCCCTAATTTAACACCAGACGCCAGATCGGCATTGGGGGTAGATTTAGCCCTTCAAAATGCGAACCCCACGTGTAAAAAGATTTTGGTGACTTTACCAAAATCGGCCTCCCTAGTCGACATGATTGAAGCCTGCACTCGTGCTTCTTTGGTGGAGGAGGAGGATAAGGCAAAGATTCATGCACGCGCCTTGGCGGTAGCCTTGAATACCTCCAAGTCGAATTGGCGTAGAGGAAAGGGGGGGGGCATGTTATCAGTGTGGAAAGATGGGTCATTTAAAATGGGATTGCCCCAAGAAAAGAGGTCAGCCACACAACAATGCACTTCCCTCCCCATTTCCCGGGACATGTAATCGATGTGAAAAATTCGGTCATAAAGCTACTGAGTGTCACTCCCGGTTTAAAAAAGATGGGACCCCTTTGTCGGGGTTGGGAAACGCCTCGCGGAGCGCCAGCCACCAGGGCGTGAGGACAAACAATACGCCGGCTGCTTGGACAGCCTCCGCGGGGCAACTTCCGGCAGTGCCGGAGTTGATTTGGCCACCGCCGCCGACGTCTCCCTAGAGAATGATAGGGTGACGCTCGTTCCATCGGTGGCATCTGGACCGTTGGGGCATGGGTTAAGCGCATTGTTAATAGGTAGATCATCCGCCTCCTTACAGGGGCTTTTTGTGCTTCCAGGGCTAATTGATGCTGATTATAGAGGGAACATTGGGATTATGGTACGAGCTATATGCCCACCTATTACAATAATGGCCGGAACCAAAATTGCACAATTAATACCCTTTTGTGCGAATGTTCCTGTGAAGTCACCCCAGATAAGAGGAACTGGGGGCTTCGGGTCATCCAGTCAGGTAGACCCCGCACCACTAACAACAGCATTTGTTTTGTCAGTGGGACAAAATCGTCCCACTAGATTAGTTCAATTTAAGGGCCCAGATGGTGATTCTTTCGAGCATCAGGTCCTTATCGATACTGGGGCAGATGTGACGGTGTTGCCCCTGCAGGGTTGGCCAGTGACATGGCCACTTCGACCGGTAACCACACCTCTTCAGGGCATTGGCGGACAGCGTGAGCCCATGCTAAGTGAATTTTTTATTGACATTATTGATGCTGCCGATAATGCATTGAAGGGGTCAGTCCGCCCTTACCTTGTCGATACAACTATTTGGCTGTTGGGGAGGGATTGCTTGAGTCAATGGGGGGTGGTGATCAGCTCCCCCCCTTTCTAGTAGCGGCCACTGAGGAGCGGCCAACCCTGGCATTGGAATGGAAATCCGATGAGCCGATTTGGGTTGCTCAGTGGCCGCTGCCAACAGAAAAACTTGCCGCATTAACAGAACTAGTAGAGGAGCAAGTACGTCTTGACCATCTAGAACCCTCAGTTAGTCCATGGAATACACCTGTATTTACTATCCTAAAGAAATCAGGAAAATGGCGCTTGCTCCAAGATCTGCGTGCCATTAATGCTATTATGGTCGACATGGGTGCTTTACAGCCCGGTTTACCTCCCCCATCCATGCTCCCATCGGGGTGGCCATTACTAATCATTGATCTGAAGGATTGTTATTTTACTATTCCATTACACCTGAGAGACAGAGAGCGCTTTGCTTTCTCTATTCCGATGGTAAATCGCGAAGCACCTTCCGTACGGTATCAGTGGAAGGTTTTGCCCCAAGGAATGAAAAATTCCCCTACCATCTTCCAGCTCTTCGTTGCATGGGCAATACGCCCAATCCGAGTGAAATATCCCCAATGGAAAATATATCATTACATGGATGATCTTTTATTTGCGGCACCAGTAGCCTTTGAACCCATGATTATAACACAGATCACCTCCACGTTAGCAGAAGCTGGTCTGTTTGTGGCCCCAGAAAAGGTTCAAACTAAAGCCCCTTTTTTGTATTTGGGACTTCGGATCACTGACTGCACCGTACGCCCCCAGCAGTTGAAAATCTCTCCTCATGTTCGCACACTGTATGATGCACAGAAACTGCTAGGTGAACTGCAATGGCTTCGCCCCCTTTGTGGCATCACAAATCAGGATATAACTCCTCTTCTTCCTTTATTAGAACGGGGGAGAGCCCCTGGAGATAAACGACAACTGTTGGTACTACAGAAGCAAGCATTACAACGAATAGGACAGAAGGTGGGGGAGGGTTATTCCGGGAGATATCGGGAAAACTTACCCTTCGTGGTAGCGGTCTTTAGCCTAGATGCAGTATTGGAAGCGCTATTATTTCAGTGGGATACAAGGGATAAAGACCCCCTAGTCGGTTTGGAATGGATATTTCCACCGTGTAAAAATGTGCGTACGGTAACTTCCAGAATTGAAGCAATAGCCATGCTAATAGTGCAAGCGTGGAAAAGAGTAACTGTAATGACAGGAATTGATCCGCATCAGATTTTGTTGCCATTTTCAAAAACGATGATTACACATCTGTTGATGTATGACACTGTGTTTGCTGTTGCCCTAGCAAATTATCAGGGACAATTGAGTTGTCATTACCCTCCCCACCACCTGTTTTCTTCCCCGTTGCAGTTGGAAAAACACCTTATGAGACAGGAGAATCCAGTGACAGGAATAACAGTATTTACCGATGCGGTGGGGCGGACAGGGAGAGCAGGGGTAGTCTAGTGGGATGGACATACTTGGGCCCATAAGAAGGTTATTAGTGAGGGGTCGGTACAGATATTAGAACTCCTAGCTATACTTTTGGCATTTGATCACTGGAACCAAGAATCACTCAACGTGATGAGCGATTCTAAGTATGCCGTGGGGTTAGTAAACAGGTTGGAGAGAGCTATGCTGGGAAAGGTTCATAATCCAGCATTGCAACAGATACTCTTGCGCCTTTGGCATCGACTCAATGAAAGAAAGTATCCATATTTTGTAGGCCATATAAAGAGCCATACTGGCCTGCCTGGGTACTTAAGCACGGGCAACGATCAGGCGGATGCACTGGTGGGATCTGTAGTAGTACCCAATCGGTTTGAGCAAGCTCGCCTGTCTCATGGATTTTTCCATCAATCAGCAAAAGCCCTAGCGCGACAATTCTCTCTACCTATATCCCAAACCCGAAGTACTGTAGCCTCTTGCTCAGAATGTAATAGGTTGACACCCACCTTTCCCGCCGGGGTTAATCCCCGAGGTCTAGAGGCTTTAACATTATGGCAGTCAGATGTCACCCAATATAACCAATTCGGAAAGCAGAAATACATCCATGTGTCAGTAGACACCTTCTCTGGAGTTATCTGGGCTACACCCCACGTGTCCACGGGAAGTAAGGATGTGATAAAACATTGGCAGGCATGTTTTGCTGCATTAGGGGTGCCCCGATCGATAAAGACAGACAATGGAGCTGGGTATGTGGCCAGGCGCACCGCAACCTTTTTGCAAATGTGGGGGATAATACACAAAACAGGAGTGCCAGGCAATTCGACAGGCCAGGCCATTATTGAACGATCTCATAGCACTTTGAAAGGAATGTTGGATAAGCAGGCACAAACTGGACAGGATGCAGTAGTTCAGACACCAGCTGGGCGATTAGCTAAAGCGGTATATGTCCTTAATTGGTTGCAACCTAGTAGTGCTGATAACAATCATGTTCCAATGCAAAGACATCTAGGAAGTATTGGGATAGAACATGAGCAGAAGAAACCTAAGATGAAATGGTTTGATTATGCCTCTCAACAATGGAAGGGGCCAGCACAATTGCTAACCTGGGGACGGGGTTATGCTTGTGTCTCCCTTGATGAAGGTCCTCGGTGGATACCTGCTAAGTGGGTGCGGCCGTGGCTACAGCAACCTCGCTCGACCTTGAACCCGGCGCCTGGAGAACAAGATCCCGCGCTTGGAGGGGAAGCATCAGAGGAGGTTGTGCTTGTGGCCATATCCTGTTTTTTTCCAGAATGAGGATGTGGGTTATCGATATTGTTATAGTGTTATTGCTTGGGTTACAGGGTGGTTGCCTTCTTTGGGGTGGCTTCGGCAATTATTTGGAATTATAGTTTTTATATGTATTGGTCTTATTTGCCTATGTTGCTGTTTGCAATGTCTCCCCTCCTTGTTCAATATGTTCCGTGAAATGCATCGCTCTACCCCTGTTGGGTCGCCCCTGCTGAGGAATGAAAATTGGATGGAACAAGGCAAGTAGCCGGTTGTTCGTGTGTCATGTAACAATAAGGGAGGAGATGTGAGAACATGGTGTATTTGTGAGCAAATTGAGAGTGTTTGTGGGATAGTTGGGAGCGCGGTGAATTTTTTAATGAACTTTTGGTGAACTATTGAGAGGTAGCTACAGGCTGACCCATTTGCAGGGTTTTTTGCCCCTGGTGTTGCTATTATGGAAAATGCTTTTAATTTAGAGAAACTAGTGTGTTGGAATATTAAACAGTGTAATCTAATTTTTGAAATATTAATTGCGTTATTAACCGATGTAGATAGCATTTGCCATGCAGTTTTACAAAATTGTGCTGCAATTGAATTTTTGTTATTAGCACATGGACACAGATGTGAAGATTCTGAGGGTATGTGTTGTGTTAATTTGTCAGATCATTCTCACTCTGTTCATGAGTTACTTGCAAAATTAGAACAAAATATGAATAACATCATTATAGCACACTCTTTTATTAATTGGTATCTGTATTGGTATAATTTGTTTGTGTGGTCCATATATAGTTCAATGTATGCGTTGGGGAATGTCACGGATGATTCAAGCTGCTTTTAAACAAAAAGGGGGAGATGTGGGAAATGCTGAGTATCAGATGTTTTAGAAATGTGTACCAAGTAATGGAAAAGAACAGTACAAGAGGCGGGGCTGCGGGTAACAAGTTGAAGGACAAGGCCAGAAGATTTTGGCTGGACTGAGGACTAAATTTGGCTGAACTAAGGACTAATGATATAAGCAGCACCTGAGAGTCTTTACCACCACAAGATAATGGAACCCAAAGATAAGAATGATGAGAACATTGGGTGATAAACAACAGAAAAGGAATAAACAAGTGCTGTATATATATGGCTGTGGGAAGGGAAATAAAGTGCTTTTTACCAGCAACTGTTTCAGTTGTCCTGTAAGCCAGCCTGCTAGCAGCAACACTCATCCTTCTCCATTGCTAAGACTTGCCTTAAAACCCCACTTTTGCTGTGCTGCCCATAGTGAATCTCGTTGATTTGTCCAGAAAATTCTCTTTTGTGGGTCCCCTATCCTGAATGCTGTCTGCCTATCCTCTGAGCTCCTCCGGGCAGGGACTGTCCATTCTTTTATGCCTGTGAAGTGCTTAACCCTTCCATCTTTAGTGTGAATCTTATCACGGTGAAGCATCAATCTGAACTGGTAATTTTCATTGTAAAGCTGAGTTGCAGACATGCAGAAACTGGAGGGTAGGAAAAACACATACTTAATGCTGTTCTTAGATACATAAGCACATAGTATCAACCAAGTGCAGTCTTCATTATTAAAATGTCAGCATTTGCCAACATTTAGCCATTCTGAAATGTGTTATATTGATAGCAGTGGAGAACAAAGTTCTCTCTTTGGGATAGAAATGATCCAGTCTGGCCAGAGCCACTTCAGTTGTCTCTACACTGTCCCACCAACATGCCTCAAATCTGAACTGAAGAGATCTCAAATAACAGGGAAGTTGTTTCCACATTGGATGCAATTCTTTATCGCCCCGATAAAACTACACTTGTCTACGCTGGCACTTTACAGTGCTGCAACTTTCTCTGTGAAAAAACAACCCCATGAGGTCTGCAAGTTTCAGTGCTGTAACATGTCAGTATAGACAGTGCATTTGTGCTGGGATCCAAATTCCCAGAGCTGGAAGCTACGCCCCTCATGGAGGTGGTTTTTTTAGAGCGCTGGGAGAGCTCTCTCCTAATGCTATGCCATGACCACACAAGCCAGTGAAGACGTGCCCTAACAATGTAGACGCTAGTTACAGTAGTGGAAGAAATATCTGTAACTGGTTACCTGCCAGCTAGGAAACTGACTGAGAACTACAGACTCAGCTACCACAGTGATAGATTTGGTAAATGAGACCCTGAATGGAACAGAAAGCCACTTCACATAGACAGCAAAAAGATGGCAGATGACAATTACTTTTGGTCACTGCCTTCCTGGTCCAGATTTGAACAAGCAACCCAACAGTGAAAATATTCATATCCTTCTTCTTTGAGGAAACTAGGCCCTCTGCAATGTATGTATTTAAAATAGTGCCTAATGCTTGAAGAAGCCAATATCAATAGAGGAACTGATCTTGAGTGAAATCCTTGTCCCAGTGAAGTCAATGGGAGCTTTTCCATTGACTTTAGTGGGACCAGGATTTCACCCTATGTGATTTAGGTGACAAAACTCACACAAATAATAATGAATAGCACATAACTAATGTAACTGAACTATTTGCCAATGCAATTTAGTTTAATCTACAGATTAAACTAAGTTATCTACTAACAATTGCTAGTAATCTATTTGCAGAAATTGTGATTCCAGATCAGTTTGCAAATAGGGATTGGTTCACAAATGATTCATGAACCAGGAAAAGAGTTAAATTCACAGTGAATGTTATTTGCACATTTTGACCAGCTCTACTTAGGGATAAGATCTGTTTTGCACAATGCTTTTGCCTCACAGAATTTTAGCTCTAGGCACACAGCTTTGGAAAGTACTTTAGAGGCAATTCTTGTATCAGTACTTCATAACAATCAGTCTGGGTGAAGTTGCTCAGCATTCTTCAGAACTATACAATCTGACATTTTGCTTCAGAAACTTTACATACTTTTGTGTTGAGGAAATAATTACACAGCTGAAATAGCTAACCTTTTATGTGCAACAGACATAAGTATTCACAAGGGGTTATCAGTTATTCATATAAGTAAATCCTTGATTTATTGGACTTCGTAAGAAACCTGAAAAGAGGATGAAATAATGGAATCTTCAGCTTGATTTTGTATTTGTAATGGACTGGTTAGGCACTATGTCACTGACAAAGACATGGGATTTTTGTGTGTAAAGCAATCCTCTTTTTTTGCACCTAAGGTTTAATCCTAGATGGTTTCTTGCTGAGAGTTTTCCATTAGGAAATATCAAAGAACAGTGAAACTTCAATTATCCCAATGGGCAGAACTTGAACACAGATGTCAGAATCTGCTGAGCCAGATCCCACAATTACCGGCAAATTAGAGGGGTGGGGAAGTTTACATTGTTATTTAAAAAACAGGTTTGGCTTCCATATGGAAACTGAAAAATGTGAGTAGCCACATAGCTGGAGAAACAGAAAGACTTCTACACAGCAGTCTATGTACATTGAGTCTTTTTCTAAAGGAGAACATTTCATTGTTCAAGCAATGGGGGGAGACACGAGGGGGGAGTTAGGATTTCAGTTTTAACCAAAGTTAGTAGAAAGGCTCAATTAATCAGAACACCATAAGGGTATCACAGGGAACCAGGAGAATGGGCAGGGTGAGGACCTAATATAACTTTTACAAACTTTTGATTTTTTTTTTTTATAAACCTGGGGTGAAATCCTGGCCCAGCTGAAATCAATGGCAAAAATTCCCACTCCCTTAATAGGGCCAGGATTTTACCACTATGCTTTTTACTATGGGTGTGGCACTAGAGGAAGCTATGAGGCAAAAAGCAAATACAGCTTTTGTATAAGGCCTGCTCAGTGCAACAAAAATAAGTCTACTCACAGGATTGCAGGCTAGGAACTTGCTGCTTTATTTAACTATGTCACAACAGGGGAGGAAAAACTCCCACTCACTAAACAGGAAGTAAGGGAAGGATGGAGTGCATGGCTCCAACCCATAATACTCTGAATATCCCAGTTAACCTCTTGATAATCACTTAAGTGGAGGAAAGGAATAGCAAGAAAACATGTTGTGGAATAAAGTTTAAGATAAAGTTTGGAAAAAACACACCCAATGCAGCAAGATATTTAATCAGACAAGATGAACCATGACTACCTTGTAGATTGAAGAGTGCAACAAAAATTGCGGGCAATGTACGAAGCAGCCAATACAGACAGTTCACCCAACAACCTGTGAATTTTTCCAGGTGCATAGTCACCCTGCAGAATAGGAAATGAGGCCAGTTATTAAAAACGGGTCTCCTACGTTCCAGTGTTCTGCATTACGTAAAAGCTAGAAGGAATTATTTGCAAACTAGCCATGAAATAAGACTGCAGTATTTTCCTTGCATGAAAATAAAGTGTTATTGTTAATTGATTTTAAATATATTTATGCAGTGCATTCTGGTTTACCGTCTGAGAGGGGAAACTAATGAGTTCTGAACCACTGAAACTAAACTCTGACTGGTATTGGAATAATTTCACCATGTATTTTTCTTCATAATAACTTTAAAGAAGGAATGGAAACAAAAAGCTTTTAAATTATTACTGCCTCAAGACTGAAAGGGATTCCAATTTCCATGGCTCCTGAGAAAATGATGCCAAAGTACTATGAATTACTTAAAGGACAATGTGGCAAGAATTTCAGACAGTATTAAAAAAATTAATGGGATGCAGACTTGTGGATGTGCAAGAGTGGGAACTATGGTGAAGCTCTGAATGAAACTTGTGGTTAAAATTACACTCAATTTTGATCTCTCTATTGGATGTGCTTTTTAGCAGAGCATCTTCCAAAGAATGGAAGAGAGGTGCTTCCTATAAACACGATAGAAAAAGGAAAAAAATTAAACACTTCTTCACATGCCATTCCGTCAGTGCTAGCAATTCCCAGACACAAATGTCAGAGAGTCAAATACTATATTGGGATTTTAAGAGGACTGGATCATTAAATGCAACATTTTATGCCGGGAAATGTAGACCTGGAAGGGACCTCTAGAGGTCATCAAGCCCTTGCACGGAGGTAGGACCCAGTAAACCGAGGCCACCCAACAAGTGTTCGTCCAACCTGTTCTGAAAAAACCTCCACTGATGGGGATTCCACAACTTTCCTTGGAAGCCTATTCCAAAGTTTAATTATCCTTATCGTTAGAAAGCTTTTCCTAGTATCTCATCTAGATCAACCTGGTGGCAGATTACGTCTATTACTTCTTGTCCTAGCTTCAGTGCACCTTCACCGTCCTCTTTGTAACAGTTCTTAACACACTTTAAGACTATTAGCCCACCCCATAGTCTTCTTTTCTGAAGACTGTTTTCTTTAACCTTTCCTCATAGGTCAGATTTTCTAAACCTCTTATTTTTGTTCATCTCTTGTAAAGTGTGGCATCCAGAATTGGATACAGTCCTCCAGCTGAGCCCTCAGCAGCTCCAAGTATAGTGAAACAATTACCTCTCTGGTGTTCATATGATAGTCCTGTTAATACATCCCAGACTATTAGCCCTTTTTTGCAACTGCATAGCAAAGTTTATAACCATACTCTCTACTCCCTTATCCAAGCCATTAATGAAGATATTGAATAGTACTGGACCCCAGCCAGACCCCTGTGGTACTCCACTAGATATGTCTGTAACGGACTGCCCCCCCACCCTGGGGTGCCAGCGGATATACTGGGGTTCCACTGTGACCATATGTTCCACCAGCCTAGGCTCCCTCACCCTGTCCTGCTGTGCGCACGTGCGCACATGTGTGCACACACACACACACATACACACACACCTGTAGAAAGACACACCAAGCTGCAGAAAAAGACACACTGACTCTGAGATCAGCTCTGCATGGGAAAACTCAGCTCGGGGATTGCCCAGCACTTAAATGCACACACCATCTGGTGTGTAAACCAAGAATTATATTGTCTTGTGCTGTATAGAGATCTATACAGTGTAAACTCATGGCATTCGCTCCCTCCCTCAACGTGGAGAAAGATATGCACAGCTTCCCCCCCCCCCCCCGCATTATGAATTACACAAACTGGTTTTAGAATAAACAAAAAACAAGTTTATTAACTACAAAGGATAGAATTTAAGTGATTATAAGGGATATCAAATGGATTAAAACAGATTACTGAGCAAATAAAACAAAACTCGCAAACTAAGCTTAATACTCTAAATTAACTGGTTAATAGTTGCAAATTCTCACCCTAAATGTTGTTTTATGCAGGTTGAAGAGTTTCTTGAAGGTAAACTGCACTGCTTGCAGCTTAAATATCCTCCTTTCACAGGCTAGATCTTTCTCGCCTGGGCTCACAGCCCTGCCCCTCAGCTTATTTCCTTTGTTTCTTCAGGTGTTTTCAGCAGTCTTCCTTCTTGGGCAGGGAGGCAGTAGAGAAGAACCTAAGTTAACTCACTCCCCAGCCTTAAATAGAATTTGCATATGGCGGGAATCCTTTGTTTCCCAGTTTGACCCCCACCCCCTCCTAGTGGAAAAATACAAGTAGTCCAAGATGGTGTCCAGTACCAGTTCACGTGACCCTGACGTGTCAAAGCAGCATCCCAGGAAACTTCCCAGGAAGGAGGGAGATTAGAAGCTTCGAAGTCCTAGTGTCCTTCCTGTTGGCCCATCCAGGCTGCTTGCCTACTGTCTGGTGGGTGTTCACCAAGTGTATACAGAGTTGTAATTGTTACATAGTCAATATTCCTAACTTTAGATACAGAAATAGGATGATCATATTCAGTAAATCATAACCTTTCCAATGATACTTTATATGACCCATCTTGCATAAAACATATTAGTTATGCCATACTCATAACATAAGCATGTCTATGAAGAATATGGGACATAGGGTAACAATTGTCCTCCCAGTTTGATAGTGAACTATTGATAACTACTCTATGAGTATGGTCTTTTAAACAGTTGTGCACTTACCTTACAGTCATTTCATCCTGACCACATTTCCCTAGTTTACTTATGATGATATTATATGAGAAGGTGTCAAAATGATTAACCTTTTCTGATAGTAGCAGGAGATCAGCATGTCTGAAAATTGGGCCACTATTAGACAGATGCTTAACTATGCATTTAGGTGGCTCACTTCAGTTTGAAAATAATGGCCCTACCAGCTTATTGCGGGCTTTGCCTTCTTTTAAAACATAGGGTAAATGTGAATACCAAACAATGAGAAACTACTTAATAGACCAATGGTCTACTCTGGTGTCAAAACCCCTATGTAACTCCTAATGAATTTGGGGAGGCAGCCGGGAAGAAAGGGCATTTTTGGTAGATGAACATGCAATGACAGATTACCATTCTTCATCTGTACATTACAGTAGAGGCCTCAAATGATATTAGAGACCTATGGTGCTAAGCACTGTTCAAATAGATAGAAAGACCTGGTCTTTGTCTTAAAGATATTACAAATATAACTACCATAGGTAAGACAGATAGAAGGGAAACACGAAGGTGAAGTGACTTGCCATAGGAGCTTAGTGGCAGAGCCAGAAACAGAACCAATGTCTTATAGTTCCCACCACAACACCCTATCTATTGGGCCACCACTGCTTCAGATAATTCAAGATGAAGTAGAACTTCTCTCAGTGGTCTTATGGGCTCAGTTACTAACTAAGCCTAGGGCTACTATATGTTTGTTATTTGACTGTAGGAATTCAGAAAAACACTGAGGAACGGAAAGGCATACAGTATGGATAGTAATAACCAGAACAGCAAACGGCTATTGTTTGCTTGTGGGCTTTTAGTGTTCCTCTTATGTGATGGCTTTTGGCTTTTAAGCAAATCAATATTTGTAAAAGGATAATAAATACGATAATTTTAGATGATATTTCTTTGTAATGTCTTACAAATATGGGTAATTGATCTTGATAGCAATCATAACAATAAGGGAAGGCTATATTTCAAATGCATGGAAAGTTATAATATAGTAATTTTGAATTATTAGAACTGGTGGAGATACTCGGCTTGCTACTAGTGAAGTCTCCAGTCTCCACTTTGTCTACCTGACCTTTATTCTGAATAAGCAAAAGTCACTCCACCCTGAGAGCATACTCAGTTGAAAGCCCAGAATTTCTAAAATGGTGTCCTGGGAAATAGCAAGGTGTGTATGTGTATGTGTGTGTGTGTGTGGGGGGGGAATCAGCAGAATCACAGCTCTGAGGTAAATGACAACAGTGAGCATGGGCTATAAAGGATGACACAGAGGTCAGTTAACTGAGCAGCCAGCTAGTTAGAGACCACTCATATCAATAACAACTTTTTTCAACGGTCACAGCTGTCAATCATAACTCTGAAGTAATGGTTGATATTGGGATGTATGAATGAGGTAATTGCTTCTAAGAACAGAAAGGTATACTAGGAAAGAGCCACAATGCAGCTTAAAAAGCCATCCTGCTGTGGGCAGTTTCAGAGTTGAAGTCTGAGTTACAAAAAGAGATAGATAGAGAGAGATTGATTCGGTCAGAAAGAAACTGTGGAATTGAAAGCCAGTGAGGAAAGCCAAAGAAAAACTACTGGAAAGATATCAGAAAAGCTGCTGCAGAGAGAAAGAGAGAGAGAGAAAGAAGAAAACAGGAGTGGAGCAAAGCTGACTGACCAGGAGCTAAACAGCAACAATGATTAAAGATTTACAAAACAGCAACTGTGATTTTAAAGGGATACCAATGAATGTATAAAGCTTGCCAGTTTTTAATATAATTTTAGTCTAGTATAATTTAGCATGAGTATTTAATATATGTATTCTTGAAGTGTGCGTATGCATTTTAATTTTATCTTACTTATGTAAAACTTAAAAGCAAACTTAAGATCTGCTGTCAGCGATTTGTTGCAAACTGGCCATTTGTAACACAATCGCTTATCTCACAATCATTTGAACTATGTGCCATTGTAGTTTAAATGCTCTTTAGCTTGCAATAAGGGATTTATGTCAGGAAGTGTGTTTAATTTAGGTTTTTAATATACCGTATTAGGGATTATTAGTTACAATAATAAAAAGGGGTTTTGGAAAGAATACTGTGTGTGTCAATTACTTTATTAGAAGGTGTCATAAATATAAAGGGAAGGGTCACCACCTTTCTGTATACAGGGCTATAAAATCCCTCCTGGCTCACCCTCACCTGTAAAGGATTAAGAAACTCAGGTAACCTCACTGGCACCTGACCCAAAATGACCAATGAGGGAACAAGATACTTTCAAATCTGGAGGTGGGGGGGAACAAAGGGTTGTCTGTATGTCTGTGTGATGCTTCTTGCCAGGAACAGATCAGAAATGCAAGCCTTCCAACTCCTGTTAAGTTAGTAAGTAATCTAACTAGAAAATGCATTAGATTTTCTTTTTTTAATGGCTGGTAAAATATGCTGTGCTGAAGAGAACATATATTCCTGTTTTTGTGTCTTTTTGTAACTTAAGGTTTTTCCTAAAGGGATTCTCTATGGATTGAATCTGATTACCCTGTAAGGTATTTACCATCCTGATTTTACAGAGGTGATTCTTTTACCTTTTCTTTAATTAAAATTCTTCTTTTAAGAACCTGATTGATTTTTCATTGTTCTTAAGATCCAAGGGTTTGGGTCTGTGTTCACTGTACCAATTGGTGAGGATTATTATCAAGCCTTCTCCAGGAAACAGGTTGTAGGACTTGAGGGGATATTTTGGGGGAAGACGTCTCCAAGTGGGCTCTTTCCCTGTTCTTTGTTTAAAACGCTTGGTGGTGGCAGCATACTGTTTAAGGCCAAGGCAAAGTTTGTACCTTGGGGAAGTTTTTAACCTAAGGTGGTAAAAATAAGCTTAGGGGGTCTTTCATGCAGGTCCCCACATCTGTACCCTAGAGTGGGGAAGGAACCTTGACAGAAGATTATATCTGTGTCCTTTAGTGTTTCCTTAACTACTCTAGAAACTTATACCTCAGGAGGAATAGATGTGGGGGAGGGAGGGGAGGAATAGGCAGACTATTATAGCAGCATCCCAAAATCCATTTTTCGGAGTAATAAGCTGACCGAGTAAGAACGAATCAAAATCTTCACCCAGAAATCCAGATGTTTAAGTAAAATTCTACTTATTTACAGGTTTCAGAGTCGCAGCCGTGTTAGTCTGTATTCGCAAAAAGAAAAGGAGTACCGGTGGCACCTTAGAGACTAACAAATTTATTAGAGAATAAGCTTTCGTGAGCTACAGCTCACTTCATCGGATGCATTTGGTGGAAAAAACAGAGGAGAGATTTATATACACACACACAGAGAACATGAAACAATGGGTTTATCATACACACTGTAAGGAGAGTGATCACTTAAGATAAGCCATCACCCACAGCAGGGGGGGGAAAGGAGGAAAACCTTTCATGGTGACAAGCAAGGTAGGCTAATTCCAGCAGTTAACAAGAATATCAGAGGAACAGTGGGGGGTGGGGTGGGAGGGAGAAATACCATGGGGAAATAGTTTTACTTTGTGTAATGACTCATCCATTCCCAGTCTCTATTCAAGCCTAAGTTAATTGTATCCAGTTTGCAAATTAATTCCAATTCAGCAGTCTCTCGTTGGAGTCTGTTTTTGAAGCTTTTTTGTTGAAGTATAGCCACTCTAAGATCTGTGATCGAGTGACCAGAGAGATTGAAGTGTTCTCCAACTGGTTTTTGAATGTTATAATTCTTGACGTCTGATTTATGTCCATTCATTCTTTTACGTAGAGACTGTCCAGTTTGGCCAATGTACATGGCAGAGGGGCATTGCTGGCACATGATGGCATATATCACATTGGTAGATGCACAGGTGAACGAGCCTCTGATAGTGTGGCTGATGTGATTAGGCCCTATGATGGTATCCCCTGAATAGATATGTGGACAGAGTTGGCAACGGGCTTTGTTGCAAGGATAGGTTCCTGGGTTAGTGGTTCTGTTGTGTGGTGTGTGGTTGCTGGTGAGTATTTGCTTCAGATTGGGGGGCTGTCTGTAAGCAAGGACTGGTCTGTCTCCCAAGATCTGTGAGAGTGATGGCTCGTCCTTCAGGATAGGTTATAGATCCTTGATGATGCGTTGGAGAGGTTTTAGTTGGGGGCTGAAGGTGATGGCTAGTGGCGTTCTGTTGTTTTCTTTGTTGGGCCTGTCCTGTAGTAGGTGACTTCTGGGTACTCTTCTGGCTCTGTCAATCTGTTTCTTCACTTCAGCAGGTGGGTATTGTAGTTGTAGGAATGCATGATAGAGATCTTGTAGGTGTTTGTCTCTGTCTGAGGGGTTGGAGCAAATGCGGTTATATCGTAGCGCTTGGCTGTAGACAATGGATCGAGTGGTATGATCTGGATGAAAGCTAGAGGCATGTAGGTAGGAATAGCGGTCAGTAGGTTTCCGATATAGGGTGGTGGTTATATGACCATCGCTTATTAGCACCGTAGTGTCCAGGAAGTGGATCTCTTGTGTGGACTGGTCCAGGCTGAGGTTGATGGTGGGATGGAAATTGTTGAAATCATGGTGGAATTCCTCAAGAGCTTCTTTTCCATGGGTCCAGATGATGAAGATGTCATCAATGTAGCGCAAGTAGAGTAGGGGCATTAGGGGACGAGAGCTGAGGAAGCGTTGTTCTAAGTCAGCCATAAAAATGTTGGCATACTGTGGGGCCATGCAGGTACCCATCGCAGTGCCGCTGATTTGAAGGTATACATTGTCACCAAATGTGAAATAGTTATGGGTCAGGACAAAGTCACAAAGTTCAGCCACCAGGTTAGCCGTGACAGTATCGGGGATACTGTTCCTGACGGCTCGTAGTCCATCTTTGTGTGGAATGTTGGTGTAGAGGGCTTCTACATCCATAGTGGCTAGGATGGTGTTTTTAGGAAGATCACCAATGGACTGTAGTTTCCTCAGGAAATCGGTGGTGTCTCGAAGATAGCTGGGAGTGCTGGTAACGAAGGGCCTGAGGAGGGAGTCTACATAGCCAGACAATCCTGCTGTCAGGGTGCCAATGCCTGAGATGATGGGGCGTCCAGGATTTCCAGGTTTATGGATCTTGGGTAGCAGATAGAATACCCCAGGTCGGGGCTCCAGGGGTGTGTCTGTGCGGATTTGTTCTTGTGCTTTTTCAGGGAGTTTCTTGAGCAAATGCTGTAGTTTCTTTTGGTAACTCTCAGTGGGATCAGAGGGTAATGGCTTGTAGAAAGTGGTGTTGGAGAGCTGCCTAGTCGCCTCTTGTTCATACTCCGACCTATTCATGATGACGACAGCACCTCCTTTGTCAGCCTTTTTGATTATGATGTCAGAGTTGTTTCTGAGGCTGTGG
The DNA here is from genome assembly GCF_009764565.3 of Dermochelys coriacea. Taxonomy (NCBI): domain Eukaryota; kingdom Metazoa; phylum Chordata; order Testudines; family Dermochelyidae; genus Dermochelys; species Dermochelys coriacea. The sequence goes on from NC_050068.2 coordinate 334,461,027, forward strand.
ATGGCACTGTGTTCTGCATGGCTGAGGTTATGGGGTAAGCGATGCTGCTTTTCCACAATTTCAGCTCGTGCACGTCGGCGGAAGCAGTCTATGTAGAAATCCAGGCTGCTGTTTCGACCTTCAGGAGGAGTCCACCCAGAATCCTTCTTTTTTTAGTGTTGGCAGGAAGGTCTCTGTGGGTTAATATGTTGGTCAGAGGTGTGTTGGAAATATTCCTTGAGTCTGAGACGTCGAAAATAGGATTCTAGGTCACCACAGAACTGTATCATGTTCGTGGGGGTGGAGGGGCAAAAGGAGAGGCCCCGAGATAGGACAGATTCTTCTGCTGGGCTAAGAGTATAGTTGGATAGATTAACAATATTGCTGGGTGGGTTACGGGAACCATTGTTGTGTCCCCTTGTGGCATATAGTAGTTTAGATAGCTTAGTGTCCTTTTTATTTTGTAGAGAAGCAAAGTGTGTTTTGTAAATGGCTTGTCTAGTTTTTGTAAAGTCCAGCCACGAGGAAGTTTGTGTGGAAGGTTGGTTCTTTATGAGAGTATCCAGTTTTGAGAGCTCATTCTTAATCTTTCCCTGTTTGCTGTAGAGGATGTTGATCAGGTGGTTCCGCAGTTTCTTTGAGAGTGTGTGGCACAAGCTGTCAGCATAGTCTGTGTGGTATGTAGATTGTAATGGATTTTTTACCTTCAGTCCTAACCATGATATTCAGATTTACAGCTCGATTTGCAGAGCAAGGAATGTCTGCATATTTGGGATGAGGTTCAGATAAGCATCTTGGGCCTATCTCACAGTCCCTAGATAACTCTTTGAAGTCAATCGGAGTTCTTATTTAAGGATTTCGGGATTGATTTGCTTCTTACTGCATTCTTCAGAGTAATATGGTGCACCTGCACATTTTTATTTAGTCTTTTTCAAATTAATGGCCAAATTCTGCATTCAGTTGCTTACATGCATCCACACTCTGCTGGCCCACGAGAGCTGCCTAGCTGGTTGACTATGAAGAGCATTTTATATTGAACCTACTTAAGGCCTGGGGCAGTGGCTGACATCCCTAGGAGCTCTGGGATATGTGTCTGAAGCACAATGTTTCTCAGAGACAAATGCTGCTTCACACCACACTATGATAGGCCTGTGCCTAATACATATAATCTGCCCCACCTTAAGCATCTTTAAATTGCAGGGGAGAACAATAGATGCAACTCTGAGAAAAGTACCCTTATTTTTTCAAAATAAATTCTATAGAGATGTTGACTGCAACTCAGGAACCATCATTATGATGTTTGGGTATATTTTCCAATATAGCTCCAAGATTAATGTGACATTCATGGGAGAAGAATTCCTGAGGCTCTGACTAATGGCATGGCTGAGTTAGCAGATATAGAGAAGTGTTTGCACAGAGTAAGAGGAGGAATAGAGCCAACAGAAACTAGCAGCATAGATATCATGATGAAGCCCTTTACCAATAAGTGTAATTTATTGCTACATTCACCATTTGAGCATTTATCAGAACATGTCTTGCATTCACTTCACGATCAAATGCAAGCTTTCAGGTAAAGCCAGTTTTTTAGGGCAGCTGCTCAGATATCAAGGATTATCCACTATTTTTAAATCACTCTTTTTTTACAGAAACTATTATAGTACTGTGAAATGGTTTGCAATTGAAAGAAACCATTAAAAGAATCAGATTATGCTACAGCAAATGAATGGTTTGTAGGACAGAAACAGTCAAATACTGTTTACTGATCAGTTAATACCTTATTATTTTCCAAAATGGCATACGTACATTGATGTCTATGTAGAAGTGAAGCTGCACCATTATTCAGTTGCTTTGATGCTTTCCCTTTTTTCTTCTTGTTGGTGTTAGCCCCTTCTAACAAATTGAAACGGGCCTTGGGAGTTTGTATAATAAGTTAGGCCCCAGGCCTGCAACAGGATCCATACAAGAAGACCTCTAGCTTCAGGGGGCTAGGAACTGTTGCTTTGCATGTATTTATACAGGATCGAACTTAGCGTTAAACATTGGCTCATACGACAAATCTCTCCCACTTAACTATTTTGGTAGCCAGCTTTAGATATTCAAGATGTGCTTCTAGGTCCCAGGGTCACAAAGACACCCTTCCAAAATTGAACTAAGTGTAAATGGATGCAGTGATGTCGTCCTGACTCTGCGGGGAGCTTAGAGACATGTTAATACCCCTCCATAATTACTCTTATTGGAGTGTAACTCAAAAGCCTAATATTTTTATGCAAGTTATAGTTCAGCACTGATCATTTCAGCAGATAGAATAGGGAAAGGGATGGGAGTGTAGCCCACCAATGGCTGGAAATTATTAGTTGTTGCATGGGATGAAATGCAGAGGGAAGAACAGAAGAGACACAGACAAGGAAGTTGCAGAGAAACAGAGAAATTCAGATGTGCAAGAGAGAGATACATAGGTGGTCCAAAAGGCACTGAGTGATGCTGAGCGTGATAAGGCACTGAACAAGTAATCAATAATGATAACTAACAGTTTAGTTACAAACAAGTAAGTAAAGGTCCTACCCTTGGTCTTTGTGCAAACATCCCTTTACTATTATCAGGAAACGAATGATAGCTTGAAGGGAAGATGGAGTCCTAAAATATATAAACACAGTCCATTGATCGTAATTAGAAACTGAGTGACTGACACCCCGGCCTGGTTCAATGAGGTCTGGATACAGATTCAGGCTTTGTGAGCTTCCAAATACAAATATATTAATAATAAAGTAAAAGCTCGGAACTTTACACTTATGATACTCCATATTCCCACTTATGAAAGAGGCAAATGATGACCATTCAGAAGGAACTGTACCCTTTTTCAGAAACTGTGCCCCATTAATTCAGTGGTACAAATCCCCAGGTTAAAAGGCAAAGTACCACTGCCAACAAGTAGCACACAATCTTATGTACATTTTGGAAGTTTCGTTTCCATTTCATATCAGCCTTCCAATCCTTACTTTGGGCCAAATTTAATGGGAATTTTGTCTGCGTAAAGACGAAAGGAAAGGAAGATCAACTCAAGATTTGGCCGAGTATTTAATATATGAATCTGATCTCAACTGTAAGTGGGACTTGCAGGCTATATCATTGGCCTTTTTTCCTATTTAACCTACAGCATTGCACCCCAGTTCTTACTACACTACAATAAACATCTTGCATTCACTTCCAGGGGGGGAGGTCATAAAGAAACAGAGCAGAGTATATTTGCCATCTCAGTCTGGTCCAGACATTCCTTCCACAATGTATCTGTGAGCTGTGCTTTGTCAAGGCACTGACAAAGAGACTTGAATCTTAAAGGGGTGGCAGTAGTTTGGCTAACGTATACTAAGCATATTGATCTATGCTTCTGTCTGAAATCCTTGGGACCTTTTGAACCTGCCTTTGAAAGCTTGGCTGTACAGAATGCATTAGATGCCAAAGATCAATCAAATGTTGCATTTGCTCGGGGGGGTCTAAATGAATTACAAAATTAAAAAGATTGGATTGTTTTGTTCCTTTAACACCAAACTATAAACAGGCTGCATTTTCCAGATAGATGACTGAAGCCAGGAGTTTACTGTGAGAAATAACTTCCATATATATGTATTTACAGACATCTATATGCTAAGTCACATGCACAGGTGTGTACTAAGAGTTACCCTAGAAGCTGGGCTTCTAAACATCACTTGCCATATATACACATGGAAAATTTGCAAAGGCACAAGGGCGACTTAGGCATCTAGCTCCCCTAAAAGTCAATGCAAATCTCCCATATATGTACTGTATCAGATAAATAAGACTGTTGAGAAAATGAAATGATGAATGTATAATATATACTATTTTATGCTCCTTTCTATGTGCAGTTTCACCAGTTTTGCATAGGTTTGTTTATCCCATAGTTTTGTGTGCTTAGTTCTCTCTCTCTCATGTTCATGTGCTTGTCTTCTGCATTGTCTTTATTCTCTCCTCTCATATCATTGTGGACCATAGTTGGTGTGGATCACAGCTGAGAATGCCAAATTCAGGACAGACTGATGAAAACCAGGGCAGTTACACTGCTCAAACTGGTGGTTATTCTAACATTAGAGTTCCCCTAGTCAGTAACAAAAGTGACTCCTGTATCACCACACTGGTTAACAAGAAGCCAAAACACAGTGTCCTTAGGCAATCCAGCCCCTACCACCACCCAACATCTGGTCTTTATGATGAGAAATTACTGAAACCAAATTCATCATATGCAAAGTTCTTCCAATCCCAAAGGATCAGCCACCTTCCCAGGTCAATATATAATTCAGATTTTACCCTAAAAATCACACTTGTAGCCAATCCTTTACTAACTAAAGACTAAAGGTTTATTAATCTATTAATCTAAAAGGAAAATGAGAATTATTAATTGGTTAAAGGAATAATATACATTACAATTGATTTCAGAGTTTGCAGATCAGAATAATAGTAGTGATGTTAAATCTGCTGGGTTGTAAAAAGTCTCTCTGGTTTGCTCATTAGATTCTGGGTCATCAGTCCATTGTTCAAAGCTCATGTCGAGATGTAGAGCAGGAATGAAGACAAATATATGATGTAACAGTGTCCTTTTATACCTACAGCCCAAGTATTTGGAAAGTTACTGGCAACAGATGGAGTCTTAAATCACATGTCCTTGCATGCCTTGCTAAATCCTGGGGCAGCCATTGTCTCATTATTCTTTGAAATGTCTCCAGGAGGGGCTCACTGTGTGATTTGAGTTTCTTCAATAGCCCATCAACGCAGGGATGGCGATGTAGATGTAAATTTGTCTTGTGGGTGTCACCCAAGAACAAAACATATTTGAGATACAAACAAAGACTATATTCATAACTTCAGATACAATGACAATACATGGATTTAAACAGCAAAATGATACAAAACATATTGTAGCTTTTCCATTGATACCTTACATCAGTGGTTTTCAAACTTTTTTTCTGGGGACCCACTTGAAGAAAATTGTTGATGCCTGCAACCCAAAGAGCTGGGGATAAGAGGTTTGGGGTGAGAGAAGGGCTCAGGGCCGGGGCAGAGGGTTGGGGTGCAGGGGTGAGAGCTGTGAGGTGGGGCTGGGGCAGGGGATAAAGGGTTTGGGATGCAGGAAGGATCTGGGTTTTGGGGGAGCGCTCAAGGCTGGGGCAGGGGGTGTGGATGAGGGCTTGGGGTGCAGGAGGGACTTTGTGTTTTGGGGGGTCAGGGCTGAGGTAGGGGGTTGGGATGTAGAAGACGGACAGGGTTCTGGGCTGGTGTGGGGCCGGGGATGAGGGTTTTGGTGCAGGAGGGGGTTCCAGGTTTGGGGGGCTCAGGGTTGGGGATTAGGGCACAGACTTACCTCCGTCGGCTCCCGGTCAGCAGTGCAGCTGGGGTGCAGAGGCAGGCTTCCTGCCTGTCCTGGCCCCACGGACTGCGCTCACCTGAAGTGGCCTGCAGCAGGTCTGGCTCCTAAGTGGAAGCATGGAAAGTGGCTCTGCATGGATCTCACCCACAAGCACCTCCCCCCAGAGTGTAGAGCTGGTGCGCGGGGCGGGGACACCATGTGGAGCCCATAGCCCCCCTGCCTAGAAGCTCAACCCACTGCTAGCCATTTCTGGGGTGCATTGTGGGTCGGAACAGGTAGGCACTAGCCTGCCTTAGCTGGGTAGCACCGCTGACAGGACTTTTAACATTCCAGTCAGAGGTACTGACCAGAGTGACCCAGTCCCTTACATGGCATGACCCAGGACTGGGTCGCGATCCAAACTTTGAAAAACGCTGCCTTACATGACATTTTGTACAAGATTTATTGCAATTTTGTAACAGTGGTGACTATTGGTGTAACTAGCTATCTTCCTTTGTGTACAGTATCACAATTATTTCAGATCATTAATATCAGATGTGTATGTCTTATACATACATGTACACAGATGATTCTGCTAACTAAACATAGTTTAGGCAGTGGAGTAGCTTCTACTGAAAATGTCAGCATTTATTCAGCTATTACCATGGAGTTCTCTCTCAGATACAAGAGAACAATATGGTATTTTAAATGTCACTGTATAATAAGTGTAGGCAAATATTGATTTTTAATTATGACCACTACAGACATTATATTTTGTACTGATATATTAGTGTTCTGTATATAGATTTTTCATTTATTTATACATGTGGCATAGTTTTAATACATTTTAAAAAACTTTGTATTCTAAGAACACTTTAGGCTACAAATTGGGTTTTCTGAATTTTTTTTTAACAAAAATAAAATGAAACAGTATGATCTGGAATAAGAGCCTGGAAATATCAGTTTTTGCTTTCCCACTGACTTACTTTATGGCCTTAGACAAGCTACTCACCCTCTCCATATATCAATATGACCAACTGTATAATAAGCATAACACTCACCTACCTCAGGGGCATGGGAATAGGAGTGTATTTGGGTAAAACTGTTGAAGGGCCTGATCCAAAGTCATACTAAGGTCATGGGACTATTTCCATTGATTTAAATGATCATTCAAATTAAGCTCGACGTGCTAAGCATTACGTTTTCATTACATAATAAATAAAAGGGAAAGATTTATTTGATTTTTATCATTCCCCCATAATGTCTATACCCTAAACTTTACACTATTGTGCTGTGTGGCAACCAGAAGGTGAAACAGCCAAGAAACAAAAATGACTAATTTTCAGAGTATAAGCATGAAGGAAGGAAGTATGAAGCACAAAAAGAAAGCAAGCAAGCGAACAAACAAGTTGCAAAAAGCACATTGAAATTTTTAAATCATTTTGTATAATCAATGCTATTATTAAAGGAGGTAAGTAATTTTATTTTCTAAAGAGAAGAGTTCCAACCTGATAGTGTCTCTTTAAGTTCAATAATATTCAATAATATTTAACTTTAAAAAAGAAAAACAAAATGTTCTCACCATTCACAGATGCTTATAACTACTGGCTTAAAGACTGGTGGTAAATGTAGAAAAATAAGTAAACGAAATCCAGATATACTGAACAAATTGCAATCTGAGCTTATGATGCTTGATTACAGTCCATCCTCAATTATCCAAGAGTCTGGAGTAATTGAATAAGTTTAGATAATCAATGTTTTCGATAACAAAAGGGAATTTTCAATGTAATTAATAAGATGGCTGGAGACATGACTTTGGTTACAAGAGAATTTCAGATAACTGAGGTTCAGACACTCAAGGCTGAGAAATGCATGCCAGTTAATATTAAAAATACACATTTCTTCCATATTTCTTTATTAAACTGAATTACCTTAGTGGAAATGAATAAGATCTTTGTGGGAAAAGGATTTAAAAACCAAAATGAAAGTTGATGGGCTCTAGGTTGGTAAAATAGACTAAAAAAAAAATGCCAGCAACAGTGAAGCACTGAGCCGATCTACAAAACTAAGCAGACTGGACTGGAGGACCCAATAGTCTTTTTGTCCTGATTATATATTGTCCAATTTCTGTAGCTATTCAAGTGGCAATTACTTTGCCTGTAGTCAAGCTTTTAGAAAACAGAGCTCCCAAACTTCTCCTGGTCCCAAAATAGTCTTTTCAGCTAATAAAACATTACATCTTTTGCTCCAGAACATTTTTCTTAAAGGCATCCTATTTAAAGTTCCCAAAGAAATCTGACTTTTCTACATTATGATATTGATGCAGACAGTAAAGGCAAATTGCCCCAATTTCTAAACTGCCTGTTCAGCTATTCTTGATTCCGTGTACAGAGGAACTGTGAAAAATGTTTTTGTGTAAAGATGTTTCCAGTAAGAAGAAATAATATCTTGGTAAGCTCTCAAACATTTCACCAGCTTTGGTAATGACTCACTGATGCATCTGGCATGAATTTAAGCACCTTTGAACCTTTTATGCACTGAGAATGTTGACACAGACTTCATTGTTTCTGGAGATGAAGACTTGAATACCATTCATTAGGGATCATGATGAGGAAGAAGAGATGCAGCTACCAGAAAATGTAAACACGTGAAATTCATCAGGCATAATGCAAGCAAATGCAGTATTTTGAAACATAACATCTGAACAAATTTGCTGACATGACACATTTTGTCAAAAAGGATGATGTTTGGAGGGACTGGATAGTTCAAGGAATTATATATATGGTAGATACCATCATCTTTATGTCACCAATTCAAAACTATACCAAGTTGTGAGTAACTAAATTTATTGCCATCTTATAGCTGTTTATTAGCCTATGTTAAGTGCAGCTCCCACTGAAGTGGTTTTCAAAGTACCGGTCATGGCCGGTACTGGATCCTGGAATATTGGGCACTGGGTTGCTTGCAAATTTAAAATGTCATGATCTCTTGGAATGTCTTTCATTAGAGTTTTAAAATAACATAATCATTTAAATATTGGATGTTTTATTTATTTCTGGTAAGACTATTTGTTTACAGAGTTGGCACTACACACAACAACGTGTACACAACATAGCTGTTTTAAATGTAATCATCGAATAGGACTGCTTTTCACATACTGTCAATTTTGTTAATGCTGTGGAGATTCGCGTTGTAAGGCTTAATCAACAAACCTTTATCCTGAAAAAATGAATCATTCCGTAATAAGAAAAAGAAGTTCAGAAACAATCAAATCATCTACACCTAAAAATACAAGTGTAAGTACTTCATCTGCAACAGAAAGTTCTAGTAATAATGGACAGACTTCTGCCATATCAACCTCATGTTAACCAACTACTAAAAAGATAACCAAATAATTGATGAGGCAGTATAGTGATGCTTTTAAAATATATGGTTTAATCAATTGTGCTAATGCAAACGAATATCCAAATCCCCAGTGTGTTATTTGCAGTGGGGTGCTTGCAAACAAGAGTTTAAAACGGTCAAAGTTAAAAAAAACCCACGACATCTAGAAACAAAACATGGGGATCTCATTGATAAGCCTTTTTGAATATTTTCAAAGGAAGCAATGGAAATTAAAGTCATCAGTGTGAGTTCTTAGTTGGTCAATTACTTTGAATGATAAGGCACAACAGGCAACATATTTTGTAACATACCATGTGGCAAAACAAAAAATGGCCCATACAGGTGACGAAAAACGTATTCTTCCAGCATCTCTGGATAGAGTGTGAACAATTTTCGACAAAAGGTCTGCTGAAAAATTGAGAAGTATACCTCTCAGTGATAACTCAATGTCTCAGCAAATATGTGATATGGCAGAGCATTTGGGAGCCCAGCTTATTACAAGGTTACAGTCAGCCAGGGATTTTGCTATCCAATTTGATGAGAGTACATTTCAGATTGTGCAACACTGTTAACTTTATGTAAGGTATGTATGGCAAGATTTGCTGTGTTGTCAGACTTTACCAACAAAATACAACAGGAGCACAGATAATCAAAGCATTGCATGACTGCGTAGATGGAAAATACAAATTAGACTGGGCTAATTGCAAAGAAATTACATGTGATGGTGCACCATATGTGACAAACAACGAGGAGTTTGATGGCACCCTAAACCGATTTATTTGGGCATAAGCTTTTGTGGATAAAAACCCACTTCTTATATGTGACAGGTAGAAATAGCAAAGTTATGAAAAAAATATCGGAGGCAGCTGGAAATGATGATGTTTGGAATCACTGCTTCATTTGCTGTGAAGCTTTAGCACTCAAGGGTATTTCCCTTGATCTTATGGAAATACTGAAGGAAGTAATGAAAATTGTTAATTTCATTAAAAGAAGTTCATTGAACAGCAGGATTTTTGAAGTGGAGCATACTCATTTCACAATGAAGTATGGTGGCTGTCGTGGGGCAGGGTGCTTACAAAAGATGTACAAACTCCAGAATGAGATTCATGTTTTTCTGGTAGAGAAAAAATCTAATTTGGCAAATTTCTTTGAAGATGACAGTTGGTTAATAAAGTTGTTGTAGCTAGCTGACATTTTCTCAATTTTAAACAAAATGAATTTGAAATTACGAGGAAGAGACATTGATTTGTTTCCGCACCATGAACAGATACAAGCATTCCAAAAGTCATTAGCACTGTGGCAAGCACAACTGAAAAGTAATCTGAGCTATATGTTCCCAACACTGTTACAATACACTGAGGAGAATAGCATCAGTGAAGAAAAAGTGAATGAAATGGAAAGCATCATGCAGTTACATCTCGCTGCTCTTTCTGACAATTTTAGTCACTACTTCCCCGCGAATGGGTTTTAAAATTTGAAGGAAAAATGCTGGTAAAGATCCTTTAGCTTTTGAAAATCCTGAATCAATAATGGAGCCAAACTTGATGTCTAAAGAAGAAAAAACTGCTGCAACTCACCTGTGATAGCGCACTCAAAACACACAAGTCATTACATTTACATCATTTTGGATAAATGTTTTCAAATAATATCCACTGTTAAGTAAGATTAGTGTTCTGTTGTTGCTATGTTTCACAACAACCTACATGTCAAAGTCGAAAACCCAATTTGCACATGATTAAAAACAAAAGAAAGTGCTGCTTTCTGACGGCCCAGCTCTGAAGGCAATGCTGCCGTGAAAAGCAGTGGAGAGCTGCTGCTGGTGACGGCAGTGCCTTCAGGGCTGGGCACCAGGCCAGCAGCCACTGTTCTCCTATCTGCCTTCAGAGCCAGGTGGCCAGAGAGCAGCAACTGCTGGCACGGGGGGCATAAACTATCGCAGACACAAAGAAGGTGGGTGTGATCAAATAAGTTTGAGAACCACTGCTAGTAGATGAGTGCCCACATTAGAAACAATACCCTAGTTGACAGTGTCAGCAGAAAGACAAATGATTGAATGGACCTGGAAATGAAACATATTGGTAAGGGTCTGTGTGACAAGACTGCATTTCCTATACTGTACATGTACTATGGATAAACAGTGAAATTAAGTTCCCAGTATTATCAGTATGAAACTTCTCATGAGCATTCAGATAATTAGCACTCGGGAATAATGATAATCAAAAATATTGCTAGAGGTAACATTTTTCTTGCATCCAAAAACCCCTTAAGGCCCGCAAAAACCAAACATGACTAAGATTTGTTATAAATAACGGTGTATACGTTGATAGGATCTATTCTTGCAGGTAATAAAAATGCTTTGGTCAATATGGAAAAGGTCTATGACAGGAAAAGAAGCTAAACAAACCCCAAAAGTCAGAGAGATAGCGGAGGCCTATTTTCCTCACATGTGGTTATATTATTTATATTAGTGAAAATACCCATGATTTTATAGATCCCAAGGTCGGAAGGAACCATTGTGATCATCTAGTCTGACCTCCTGTATAATGCAGGCCATAAAATTTCCCCCAAAATAATTCCTTTTAAACTACATCATGTGTTAAGAAAAAAAGCCAATCTTGATTTTAATATTACCAGTGATGGAGATTCCATCATCACCTTTGGTAAACTGTTCGAATGGTTATTTATCCTATTAAAAATTTACACCTTATTTCCAATCTGAAATTGTGTATCTTCAACTTTCAGGCACTTGATCCTCTTATATTTTTCTCTACTAGATTGGAAAGCCCATTATTAAATATTTTTTTCCAATGTAGGTACTGATAGACTGTAATCAAGTCACCCTTAAAGCTTCTCTTTAAGCTAAATAGATTGAGCTGCTTGACTCTATCATCATAGAATATCAGGGTTGGAAGGGACCTCAGGAGGTCATCTAGTCCAACCCCCTGCTCAAAGCAGGACCAATCCCCAAATAAATCATCCCAGCCAGGGCTTTGTCAAGCCTGACCTTAAAAACCTCAAAAGGAAGGAGATTCCACCACCTCCCTAGTAACGCATTCCAGTGCTTCACCACCCTCCTAGAGAGAAAGTTTTTCCTAATATCCAACCTAAACCTCCCCCACTGCAACTTGAGACCATTACTCCTTGTTCTTTCATCTGCTACTACTGAGAACAGTCTAGATCCATCCTCTTTGGAACCTCCTTTCAGGTAGTTGAAAGCAGCTATCAAATCCCCCCTCATTCTTCTCTTCTGCAGACTAAACCATCCCAGTTCCCTCAGCCTCTCCTCATAAGTCATGTGTTCCAGTCCCATCATCATTTTTATTGCCCGCCGCTGGATGCTTTCCAATTTTTCCACATCCTTCTTGTAGTCTGGGGCCCAAAACTGGACACAGTACTCCAGATGAGCCCTCACCTTTAATCATTCTTATAGCTCTCTGTTGAACTCTCTCCAATTTATCAAAATCCTTCTGAATTTGTCAACACCAGAACTGGACATCATATTCCAACAGCAGTTGCACCAGTGCCAAATGCAGAAGTAAAATAAACTTTTCTACTCCTACTCAAGATTCCCCTGTTTATCCATCCCTGGATCGTATTAGCACCAGAGCTAATGTTCAGTTGATTATCCACCATGACCCCTGAATCTTTTTCAGAGTCACTGTTTCCCAGGATAGAGCGTCCCCATATGGCCTACATTCTTTGTTCCCAGATGTATACATTTACATTTAGTGTATTAAAAACACAAATTGTTGCTTGCTCGCAGTTTGCCAAGCAATCCAAATTGCTCTAAATAATTTACTTGTCCTCATCATATTTAACACTCGCCCAATTTGTGTGTCATCTGCCAACTTCATCAGTGATTATTTTTGTGTTTTCTTCCAGGTCATTTATGAAAATATTAAATAGTGTATGGTCAGGAACCAATGACTGCAGGACTCCACTGGATGACAATTCCCTGTTTACAGTTATATTTTGACACCTTATCAATTCACCAGTTTTTAATTCATTTAATGTGTGCCATGTTAATTTTAAATCATTCTAGTATTTTAAATCAAAATATCATGAGACACCACGTCGAGTGCCTTAGAAAACTCTGTATATTACATAAACATTATTATCTTTATCAACCAAACTTGTACCATAAAAAGACATCATTTTAGCTTGTGAGAATTCATCTTCCATAAACACATGTTGATTTTAATTAATTACATTGCCCTCCTTTAGTTCTTTATTAATTGACTCCCATATCAGCCACTTCATTATCTTATCCAGGATGACAGCCCTATAATTACCTGGATCATCCCATTTACCCTTTTAAAAAATTGGCACCACATTAGCTTTCTTCCAGTCTTCTACAACTGTCTTAGCACTCCAAAACTTATTGAAAATCAACTGTGACAGGGTCAGGCCAGATGGCTACAGGGGAGTGATAGAAAGTAGATATATTAGCCCCAGATTAAGCAGATCCGTTTTTCCTGAGTAATATAATGGGCTGTTTCAGAACAATCAGGAAGTTGCTGGAACCAATTAAGGTGGGCTAATTAGGACACCTGGAGCCAATTAAGAAGCTACCAGAATCAATTAGGACAGGCAGGCTAATCAGGGCACCTAGTTTTAAAAAGGATCTCACTTCAGTTAGTGAGGTGCATGCGAGGAGCTGGGTGTAAGAGGCACGCAAGAACCTGAGAGAGAGTAGGCCTACTGCTGGAGGACTGAGAAGTACAAGCATTATCAAACATCAGGAGGAAGGTCCGGTGGGGAGGACAAAGAAGGTGTTGGGAGGAGACCAGGGGGAAGTAGCCCCAGCAGTTGTAGCTGTCATGCAGCTGTTACAGGAGACACTATAGACAGCTGAAATCCAAAGGGCCCTGGGCTGGAACCCGGAGTAGAGGAGTTCCCCCCCAACTCCCTATTTGATATAAGAGGAGTTGATCTGGACTGTGGGTCCCACCAGAGAGGAAGGTCCCTGGCCTGTCCCCTGACCCATTAGGTGGGCCAGCAGAGACCGGGGGATTGTTCTCCTCCTTTTCCCCATGCTGGCCAGTGAGGAGTTTAGCCGAGTGAATGACAGGTTTGTGCCACTAACAAAAGGAGCCAAACTGAGGACTGCCATAAACCTCTGAGGCTAGCAAATCCGCCAGAAAGCATAGAACCCACCAAGGCAGAGGAGGAACTTTTCCACACAACATTAACAGTCTACTGAGCTCCCCACCCAGCTTTTTAAAAAAAATTCTTGGAGGTAAGTTATCTGGACCTGCTGACTTAAAAATATCTAACTTTAGTAGCTTCAACATCCATCAGAAATACTAGTGGAATGGAAAGAGCATCACCACATGATGAGACTAAATCATCTGTTTTTCCACAAATACAAATGCCTTTTCTGCATTATTATTGATAATTCTGCCATTTTTGTCCAGTAATGGACCAATAGCATTGTCAGGATTCTTTTTGTTCCTAAGATTTTTTTTAAACTCCTTATTGTGCTTAACTCTGCCGGCTATAGATTTCTCCTTGTGTCCCTTGGCTTCCCTTATGAATTTTCTACAATTCTTAACTCCTGATTTATATTCATTGCTATCAGCTTCTGCTTTCTTCCATTTTTTTTGTTATTTTTTACAGCTACCCTTGCTCCCCTTCTAACCAGGATCTGTATTTTAACTGGCATAGCCTTCTTTCTCAGTTGTGGCTTTTGTGGTATAAGATGGTCTTAAATTATTCCCAATTATCATTCACATTTTTTTGATTGAATTCTTCCTTCCAGTTGATTTGGCGCATACTTGTTTTCAGCTTTGTGAAGCTGGCCCCATTAAAGCACAAGCATATATATTACAGTTTGGACTTTATCCTGCTTCCATATTATAAATGTGATCAAATCATGATCACTTGTACCTAAACTACCATTAATGTTTAATTCTTTGATCAGTTCCTCTTTTTATAAGTTAGGGAAATTCTATGGTGGACATTATTCTATGTTGATTATAACAAATGATTGTCTATTACAGAGATCGGCAACCTTTGGCATGCGACTTGTCAGGGTTCCTTCCCCACTCTGAAATACAGATGTGAGGACCCACATGAAAGACCCCCTAAGCTTATATTCCACCAGTTTAGGTTAAAAACTTCCAAGGCAAAATTCCTTTCCTTGTCTTTGGACGGTATTGCTGCTACCACCATGTGATTTAAAACAAAAACAAACAATCAGGGATGGGTCACTTGGAGCCCTATTTCCCCCCCTCCAAATATACCCCCAAGTGCTTTCACCCCCTTATCTGGGGAGGCTTGAGAATAATATACCAACCGATAGGTTAACAAAGTGAGCACAGACCAAATTCCTGTTTTTAGGACACTGAAAATCAATCAGGTTCTTAAAAGAAGAATTTTATTAAAAAAAAAAGTAAAAGCATCACATCTGCAAAATCAGGAGGGAAGATAACTTTACAGGGTAAATAAAAAGATTTTAAACCCAGAGGATTCCCCTCTGATTCTGCTTCCCAGTTACAAAAGAGGAATAAAATTACCTCTTAGCATGGGGAAAATTCACAAACTAAAACAAAAGATAATCTAATGCATTTACTTGCTATTACTTACAATTTCTGTAATTTTAAATGCATCATTTCAGGATCTTGTTAGATGTTTTTTCCTGCCCTAATCCCTCTCTCTGTCCGAGAAGGCACACACAAAGAGAGCACAAACAAAACCGCCCCCCCACCCGCAGCAGATTTGAAAGTATCTTCTTTCCCCATTTGTTCTTCTAGTCAGGTTAATTGAACTGATTAACCCCTTACAGGTAAGTGATTCTGTACCCTTGGCCAAGAAGGATTTTATATTACTGCATACATAAAAGTTGTTACCCTTCCCTTTATATTTATGACATGGCCAATCAGGGCAATCTGCTGGCGGGCCAGGGCTGTTTGTTTACCTGCAGCGTCCGCAGGTTCAGTTCCGATCACAGTTCCCACTGGCTGCGGTTCGCTGTTCCAGGCCAATGGGGGTTCTCGGAAGTGGTGGCCAGCACATCACTGGGCCCACGCTGCTTCCTGCAGCCCCCATTCACTTGCAGCTGTGAACCACGGCCAGTGGGAGCTGTGATCGGCCAAACCTGTAGATGTTGCAGGTAAACAAACTGTCCCGGCCTGCCAGCGGATTTCTGTGATGGTCCACATGCCAACGGTTGCCAATCCCTGGTCTATTATGTTAAGAAATTCAAAGTCAATGGGCCTGATTCTGATCTCATTTACATCAGGAATAACTTTGTCATAAATATAAAGGGAAGGGTAACCACCTTTCTGTATACAGAACTATAAAATCCCTTCTGGCCAGAGGCAAAACCCTTTCACCTGTAAAGGGTTAAGAAGCTAAGATAACCTCGCTGGCACCTGACCAAAATGACCAATGAGGAGACAAGATACTTTCAAAGCTGGAGGGGGGGACAAAGGGTCTGTCTATCTGTGGGATGCTTTTCCAGGAACAGAACAGGAATGGAGTATTAGAACTTGTTAATAAGTAATCTAGCTAGAAATGCGTTAGATTTCCTTTTGTTTAAATGGCTGGTAAATAAGCTGTGCTGAATGGAAGGTTTATTCCTGTTTGTGTCTTTTTGTAACCTAAGGTTTTGCCTAGAGGGATTCTCTATGTTTTGAATCTGATTATCCTGTAAGGTATTTACCATCCTGATTTTTACAGAGGTGATTCTTGTACCTTTTTCCTTAATTAAAATTCTTCTTTTAAGAACCTGATTGATTTTTCATTGTTCTTAAGATCCAAGGGTTTGGATCTGTGTTCACCACCTATGCAAATTGGTGAGGATTTTTATCAAACCTTCCCCAGAAAAGAGGGTGTAGGGTTTGGGAGGATATTTTGGGGGGAAGATGTGTCCAAATGGGCTCTTTCCCTGTTCTTTGTTTAACACGGTTGGTGGTGGCAGCATAGGGTTCAAGGCCAAGGCAAAGTTTGTACCTTGAGGAAGTTTTTAACCTAAGCTGGTAAGAATAAGCTTAGGCGGTCTTTCATGCAGGTCCCCACATCAGTAACCTAGAGTTCAGAGTGGGGCAGAAACCTTGACAAACTTCATCAGGCCCATTACCTCCTCTCTTTCGCATCAATAGGTCTCTAAGGTCGTCATTTTTGCACTTCAATACCTCATGTTTGGTACTTACATCCATATTTAGGCACAATAATAAAGTGGCCTGATGGTCAGAGAATCAATTACTATTAAAGTCAGTGGGCACTCCAGCTGCTCAGTAAGTCTCAAAAATCAAACCACTTATTTACATACTTTAAATACAATATTATCTGCTGAACCTTATCTGTCTATCTTAGTAGGTCCCTAGTGCACTTCGTGGAGTCTCTGCCTCTTTTCCAGTTTTGGATTATAGAATTTCTATTTTGGATAGGATTTTAAGCTCTCTATTTTTAAAATTTTGCCTAGATTTTCATTATACTCAACAATGTTATATTGATGGATTAAAAATACCCAAGTTATCAGAGTGACATTGAATTACTAAAATCACAAAGCTTTCCTTATTCATGGTATTGAAGCCAACAAAGAAAGCAGCAGCCAAAGAGAGGAAAATGCCAGTAACTGACATGGTACATTATTTTGTAGGGGAGAAAAAAAAAATTACTGAAAAGACATTCCACCAGTGAAAACAAAATCTAATACATTCCTACTAATCTTTAAAGGCCTGCAATTTTGTACCTTTCTTTCTTTCTCTTTGGCAAGGCAGCACATCTGTGAAGGAGGGAAAGTATAAAGTTCTAGTGACTCAAACTATTTTTTAATTGAGTATTATATGTCTCTTGCTCCAAGGGAATCTAACAGTACTTAGGATATGAATTTTTTGAATAAAGAATCATCTATCACAGACCCTGGGCTGTAGAAGTACAACAATGCCTTTCTCACTGATCAATGTGAGCATTCAAAAAGCATTTGCTATATAAAAAAATGGCTAAAGCCATTAGCACTCTTCTGTTAGATACAGTCCCAAAGCAATGGTCTTCCAAAGAATGGCAATGCTCTGAGTACAGGAAAAATAATGCCAATGTCCCAAAGTACTTCGTACACTCTCTACTATTTATGAGATCACTCTTGCTGAGGAGAATGGTAGATAACTGAGTTGAAATGAAGAGAGTGCTAAGCATCAAAGTTAGGGAAAAGAAAGATCAGAAGCCAGGAAGTTCGTAGGTAGAGTGGAGTGAAGCGGAAAGAAAGAGCCAGATGTAGCAAACTTCGAAGTTAGAATCACTGGGAACATTCAAGGAACTGATTCTCACTGACAAGGCCACTTTACACACCTCTGATGGCATAAAGGGGCATCAACGTAAATGAAAGTCAGAACCTAAATTCTTAAGCAGAGGTAGCACGAGATAAAGAGGTTGTGGATCATAGTAAATTTCTTAGAGGGAATAGGAAATTTAGTGAAAGGAGGGCAGGAGCAAAGCAGGAATATGGAGAACAGACCCAATTAAAGAATTGTTGGGCAGGCCACAAAACAATTATTTTACTTCACCGCTACCTAAACATAATCTAGGATCTGCACACACAACTCATTAACATAATTTTAAAAGTGTTAAACTGTGCCTATAAGAGGCAGTAAGTGGTGTTTTAAACCAGGTTCCCAAACTCAGTTTAAAGAAAGCATTATTCTTCCTAGTCTAGCCAGACCCAGGGAGTAGAGTGACCACCTGACCCAAATTGGGTGCGATAGTCCCAAAATGGAGAGTTCAAGCCCCAGTCCTGGAATGAATGATTCCAGGACAGCATTTGTCCCGGATTCCCTGCGGTGCCTCTCCGTGCTTGATCAAGGCTCAGGAGAGGTGCCAGTCTCTTCCTGTCGGGGGAGGGAAGATGGACCTTAGCTTCCCCTTCCCATGAGGCCCTGCCCCTGCTCCTCCTCTTCCCTCCCAAGAGCCTCCCCCCACAGCCAGGCAGGACGCTGGAGCTGGGCATTGGGAAGAATGCCCATGGAACCCGGGCCACTGTACGGAGTCCTGAACCCTCCATCTACCTTGGGGCGGTGCTCTCTCGGAGGTGGGGACACAGGCCACGGGCTGCTCTCTGGCACCTCAGCTCGCTGCACAAGGCAGATGGAGGGTCCGGGATTCCCCACAGTGGTCCAGGTTCCCTGGCTGGCTCTTACCATGGCCTGGCTCTGACTTTCAGCCTGGCCAGGGGATGGGGCCTCAGAGGAAGAGGAGGGGAAGGGCTCCTATATGTGTCCTGCTTCTGCCTTTTGAAAAAGTGGCCATCCTACCAGAGAGTGTAATCCATTTGCTCAGGATAAGAGAAAAATTAGTCTCGGAAACAAGATTAGATCTCAAAGGCTCCTGGTCCTGTAATTAGTAGTCTCTACACCATGCTCTCTCCTAATTATTTGAATCCGATCTCTGAATATTTGGCATCACTGATTTTTGCTTTAATCAGACTCTAGTTACAAAACCAACCACCACAATCAGCTGCCAAATAAAATCTGAAAGATAAGTCATTTAGATGCTGAATAAACAGAACAGTCTCTATGTAAACAGACTTTTCGTTCACCTAGGTAGAAATATAGCCTGATACACTAAACATGGAGGTTTCAAAACAATGGAATATCATAAACTAAATCCATCCCATTAATAGATCCATTGAGCTTGTAAATCTCATTCTTCTTGAACAGCAATAGCATAGTTTCTTCCAGGAAGAAGATCAGTTTCAGTGCAATGAGCTGACATGCCTCTAGTTATATTGGACCAAATCCTACCATCATCATTCAGGAGCTAAGCATGCCTGACCAGTAGTGCTGGATTTGCCAACTTAGACCCAAATACTTTGACACTCCTGCTATAGATCAAGTAGTAGTTAGGGAGGAAGGATGGTTCAGAGGTAAGGATACTAGCTAGAGATTCTTAAGATCTAAGTTCAATTTCCTATTCTGCTGTGATCTTGGACAAGTCACTTCACCATGTAGTTGTTACCCATCTGTAAAATAGGGATAATAGCACTGCCCTACCTCACAGTATTGTGAAAATTGGTACATTAAAGATTATGAGCACAGGCACTGGCTTCCTCTTCTAGAGGAGCCCCTCCCTTACTCTCATTGTGTATAAAAATAGCCATAATGGATTTTATTTCAGCTTACACAGAGTAGGATACAGCAGGAGAAGATACTACTTTGTGTGTCTTAGAAAAATTCACATGAAGTTCTATCATATTGTTTGAGAAATAGTAACTGGACATGTAACTAGACTGAATTGCACTGCATAAACACTGAGTGATGAGGGAACACTAACTTTCTCATCTCATTATTTAATTCTAATAGGTGGCTTCTGTTTTTCTGTTTAATAGAATTAAATAACTGTCCTGTTGAGTCTGTTTTCCAGAGTCTGCTCTAAGCCAAGCTTAAGTGTCTGGCCTGTGTGCTGTTATCCAATCCCTCTGTCACAAATCCTCAGAAGTTTGGAGAGAGTCTGGCAATACGTGAAAGCAGTATAAATTCATCCAAGATGTATTCTGTTCTTCCACTCAGATGGCAATACGAACCTTGGGCAAACAGATGGCTGAGAATTTCTCAGTCATTAAATGCTTCAATCTGAATGTTTCTAAAGCTGTAATTTAACATGCTACTTAGAGCCAGTTTTTGTAAACACTGAAGTGTAAGGGGACAGAAGCCATATCATTGTGCTGTTGTATTAAAGCCCAATTCATTAATATTTAAAATGCAAACTATTCACCTTGAAAATGGTTTTAAATTTAGTTAGGTATTACACCGGCCAGTTACAAAGTTTCCTGAGAAGTGTACTGCCTGCTTCTTGACAGCTATCAAAAGGAAATGGCTCATTTTGGTGACGTAGTTTCTTTTAAAAATTAGGTATGTACCAAACATACAAATGCAAATATAAAATGTTTATTCTCCATAGCAGGTGAGTAGCAAGGTACCTAACTCCCATGAACAGTAACATGGACATTTTCCACACATTATTGGACAATAGATCTAAATGGCTACATGAAACTGAATATATTTGCCTCTCTCTGGATCTTGTTATCTCTCAGAGTTTCAGTTATTTAGTCAGGTGGCCTGTGGGACAAAAATATGATTTACTGCCTTAGGTGTTTATGACCTCTATTACTGAGTGTCTCATAATCATAGGCGCTGACTCCATGAGTGGCTGGAGCACCAATGGAAAAAAATTAGTGGGTGCTTAGCAACCCTGGGCAGCCAGCTCCCTCCCATCCCCCACACTGCCTCCCATCCACCCGCTCAACTCCTCCCTTTCCCCCCAGCACCTCTTGCATGCCACAAAACAGCTGATTACAGCATGCAGGAGATGCTGGGGGGAGGGAGAGGAGCAGGAAAAGGGTGCCAAGAGGTGAAGCTTGGGAGAAGGGGTGGGGTGGAGGCAGGGCCTGGGACGGAACGGGGCAGTTATAATCCTCTCATGCAAAAACTGCTAATCAAATTTGCCAGACGAGTTCACCTTCAATTGTGGAAAAATTTTAGTCTTATAGGAAACATTTCAGAAAGTTATTATAGACTTTAACAGGTTTACCATAGGCACACTGAGGCAACTGCCACTATAATATCACTACCACACCAGCTATAATACATGCAATAAATAGGCTCAAATAGCATGGAAACATAATGAATAAATGGGCCTTATTAAAATTAATGGGAGAATGAATGGTGTTACCAACTTTTTTAAATACCTATATTGTGTCAGCACATATAGGCCTGGGTCAGACTGACAAGGGTATTTAGGCACCTAAAGCTGCAGATAGGCACCTATTAGATTTACAGAACTTGCTTAGGTGCCCAAATATCTTTGTAAATCTGACTCTTAAACCAGATCAGGATCCCACTGAACAGTGCCTAACACAAGTATATGGTAAATGGCAGTCTCTGCCCCAAGGACCTTACAATTTCACAGGTGGATGAAACAAACAAGAAGGCAGAAGGAGGAGGAGGAAATAGCAAAAACAGGATGTTAATGTATAAACCGGCTCCGTGTGTAATTAGCGGACATAGTAAGTCAATAGGTAGCAGCAATCATGGGTCTCTACCTTTCTATCTGCTCTTATCAGATATCACTTTTCTGTAATGATTACTGTAGAAGTAGGTTTTAAAGAGGGTTTTGAAGGTGGGTAACGTGATGGCTTTGTGCATTTTGACAAGTAGGTTTTCCTACAGACATGGAGTAACATGGTAGAAGACATGACAATATGCCTGGGAGAAACAGACAACTGAGCCTGGTTTCACTGACACAGTGAGGTCGGGAAGCTGACCTTACAACAAGATAAATATGATGACTAGGCAGAATGAGCTAAATTGTGAAGGCCTTTGAAAGTGATTACAGTAAATTTCTGATTGCTGAGGTAGACAAGAGGGAGCCAAAAGTAGGACTAAAAAGATTTTAATTGATGTTTTAAACCTGTTTGCACAGTCCAAGTAATTCATTAATCTGCCAGTTGATTTTGTTATTTGGTTTTCAAAATATTTCAGTACTGGTTTACTTAAGGAACATAAGTCATTGCTGCCAGCATCCCAGGTTTCATTAATAACCCTACAACAAAGCAGCACTGGTGCAGAGTGCTTACACAATAACCGATTGGCTTTTGTTGTTATGTGTACTACCAGTTTAAAATCAGAACTCTCAGTAGCTGAGTTGGTGTGGATCCTCCATTAGGTCCCTATGTAGCCTCAGATTATGCTGCTGAAAGCTACAAGTTTCATTCCTGAGGGTATGTCTACTTATTAAAATGGATATCACTACCTACCTATCACTACCACTGGATGGGCGGGCAGCGATCGATCCAGTGGTGGTCGATTTATCGCATCTAGTCTAGATGTGATAAATCGACCCCTGAGCCCTCTCCCATCAACTCCTGTACTTCAGCGCTGTGAGAGGCACAAGCAGAGTCGACGGGGGAGTGGCAGCCATCGACACACTGTAGTGAAGACACCGCGGTGAGTAGGTCTAAGTACGTCGGTAGGTCTAAGTAAGTTATTCACGTAGCTGAAGTTGTGTAACTTAGATCGATCCCCGCCCCAGTGTAGACCAGGACTTAGGGGTAGTTCATATTTCTCTAGGTATATGGCCACAGGCTATTAAGTGTCTCTTTTTTTTAATATAGTAAGTGCATTCTCAGTAGTTCATTTTCACAGATGAGAGTACTGTTTACAACTGAGGGGCGTAATGGAATTAGAAAAGAAAGGCTCAAGTGTTGCAGCCCTCTCCTAGCTTTTCAATGCAATCTGGGTGGGATTTTCAAAAGCATTGGCCTTACTCTCCCCCCACATACAAGTCAACAGGAGTTTTTCCATCTACTTTAATAAAATTAGAGATGGGTTAAGGCTGAAAGCTTCTGAAAATCTCACCATTTATAAAGACCCTTCCTCATAACATTTTATGTTTTATTTTAAATCTATCCTATTGATTTTTAAATAAATGTATAGGTTTCCTTGAGCACAGGCCACATTGTATATACTCATTAGGTCATCTTGTTTTTCTAATATTGCATGCATTTGGCCTGAACCTTTAGAAGAGTCAGATTTTATGGTCAGAAAGAACCATTGTAATCTAGTCCAGTGGCTTTCAAGCTTTTTTTCTGGCGACCCCGTTAAAGAAAATTTTTGATACCCACGACCCATCAGATCCGGGGATGAGGGATTTGGGGTGTGGGAAGGGCTCAGGGCTGGGGCAGAGGGTTGGGGGCAGGGGTGACACCAGGAATAAGGGTTTCAGGGTGTGGGAGAGGTCAGGGCTCTGGGCTGGGGATGAGGGGTTTGGGTGCAGGAGGGAGCTCCAGGTTTGGGGGGGGAGATCGGGGCTGGGGATGCATGCTTTAGAGAGGGGCCAGGAATGAGGGATTTGGGGTGCAGGAAGGGGCTCCGGGTTTGAGGGGGCTCAAGGCTGGGGCAGGGGATTGGGGTGTGGGGTTGGGGCATGGTCTTACCTCTGGCGGCTCCTGGTCAGCGGCACAGCTGGGGTGCAGAGGCAGGCTTCCCGTTTGTCCTGGCACTGTGGACTGCACTGTGCCCTGGAAGCAGCCTGCAGCAGGTCTGGCTCCTAGGCAGAGGCATGCAAGCAGCTCCATGCGGTTCTCGCCCTTAGGCGTCCCCCCCCCGGCTCCCATTGGCCGAGTGCAGAGCTGGTGCTCGGGGTGGGGGCAGTGTGCGGCACCCCATGGCCCCACCGCCTAGGAGCCAGACCTGCTGCTGGCCACTTCTGGGGCACAGCACGGTGTCGGAACAGGTAGGGACTAGCCTGACTTAGCTGGGCAGCATCGCCAATGGGACTTTTAAGGGCCTGGTCGGTGGTGCTGCCCAGTGCTGCCAAGACCCAGTGCCTTACATTCCACAAACCAGTACTGGGTCGCAACCCTCAGTTTGCAAAAAGAAAAGAGTACTTGTGGCACCTTAGAGACTAACAAATTTATTTGAGCATAAGCTTTCGTGAGCTACAGCTCACTTCATGCATCCGATGTGAGCTGTAGCTCACGAAAGCTTATGCTCAAATAAATTTGTTAGTCTCTAAGGTGCCACAAGTATTTCTTTTCTTTTTGCGAATACAGACTAACTTAGCTGCTACTCTGAAACCCACAGTTTGAAACCCACTGAACTAGTCTGAACTCTTGAACAACACAGGCCACAGAATTTCACTCAGTGATTGCTGTATCTAGCTCAACAGTGTCTGGCTGTACCAGAGCATATCTTTCAGAAATATATTTGCATTAGCTTTTTTCACAGCCGTATCATATTGGCAGCTCATAGTCATCCTTTGATCAACCAATACTCTGAGGTCCTTCTCCTCCTCTGTTAATTCCAAGTGATGCGTCCCCAATTTACAACGAAAAAAATCTTGTTATTAATCCCTAAATGCATGACCTTGCACTTTTCACTATTAAATTTCATCCAATTACTATTACTCCAGTTTACAAGGTCATCCAGATCTTCCTGTCTGATATCCTGGTCCCTCTCTGTATTGGCAATACTTCCCAGCTTCGTGTCATCCGCAAACTTTATTAGCACATTCCCACTTTTTGTGCCAAGCTCAGTAATAAAAAGATTAAATAAGATTGGTCCAAAAATCGATCCCTGAGGAACTCCACTAGTAACTTCCTTCCAGCCTGACAGTTCACCTTTCAGTATGACCCCCTTTAACCAGTTCCTTATCCACCTTTCAGTTTTCATATTGATCCCCATCTTTTTCAATTTAGCTAATAATTCCCCATGTTGAACCATATCAATGCCTTACTGAAATTAAGGTAAATTATATCCACTGCGTTTCCTTTGTCTAAAAAATCTGTTACTTTCTCTGTCATAAATATAAAGGGAAGGGTAACCACCTTTCTGTATACAGAATTATAAAATCCCTTCTGGCCAGAGGTAAAACCCTTTCACCTGTAAAGGGTTAAGAAGCTAAGATAACCTCACTGGCACCTGACCAAAATGACCAATGAGGAGACAAGATACTTTCAAAGCTGGAGCGGGGTGGTGGAAAACAAAGGGTTCTCTCTGTCTGTATTGTTTTTGCCAGGACCAGAGCAGGAATGCAGGTCAGAACTCCTGTAAAGGGCTAATAAGCAATCTAGTTAGATATGTGTTAGATTCTATTTTGTTTAAATGGCTGATAAAATAACTTGTGCTGAATGGAATGTATATTCTTGTTTTTGTGTCTTTTTGTAACTTAAGATTTTGCCTAGAGGGATTCTCTAGGTTTTGAATCTGATTACCCTGTAAGGTATTTACCATCCTCCTTTTACAGAGGTGATTCTATTACTTTTTCTTCAATTAAAATTCTTCTTTTAAGAACCTGATTGCTTTTTCATTGTTCTTAAGATCCAAGGGTTTGGGTCTGTGTTCACCTATGCAAATTGGTGATGATTTTTATCAAGCCGTCCCCAGGAAAGGGGGTGTAGGGCTTGGGGGGATTTTGGGAGGAAAGACGTTTCTAAGTGGGCTCTTTCCCTGTTATATTTGTTAGGCACTTGGTGGTGGCAACAGTAAAGTCCAGGGACAAAGGGTAAAATAGTTTTAACTAAAACTATGGGGAAGTTTTAACCTAAGCTGGTAAAAATAAGCTTAGGGGTTTATTCATGCAGGTCCCAACATCTGTACCCTAGAGTTCAGAGTGGGGAAGGAACCTTGACATTCTCAAAGAAGGAGATCAGGTTGGTTTGGCACGATCTACCTTTTGTAAAACCATGTTGTATTTTGTCCCAATTACCATTGACCTCAATGTCCTTAACTACTTTCTCCTTCAAAATTTTTTCCAAGCCCTTGCATACTATAGATGTGAAACTAACAGACATGTAGTTACCCAGATCACTTTTTTCCCTTTCTTAAAAATAGGAACTATGTTAGCAATTCTCCAGTCATACGGTACAACCCCTGAGTTTACAGATTCATTAAAAATTCTTGCAAATGGGCTTGTAATTTCATGTGCCAATTCCTTTAATATTCTTGGATGAAGATTATCTGGGGCCCCTGATTTAGTCCCATTAAACTGTTCGAGTTTGGCTTCTACCTCAGATGTGGTAATAGCTACCTCCATATCCTCATTTCCATTTGTCATCCTACCATTATCCCTAAAAGCTCCCCATTAGCCTCATTAAAGGAAACATCTTTGGAAACATCTTTCCTCCCAAAATCCCCCCAAGCCCTACAAAGGCAAAGTATTTGTTTAGATATTAGGCCATGCCTAGATTATCCTTAACCTCCACTCCATTCTCAGTGTTTAGCGGTCTCACGTCTTCCTTTTGTTTTCTTCTTATTTATATGACAAAAGAACCTTTTACTATTGGCTTCAATTCCCTTTGCAAGGTTCAACTCTACATGGCTTTTGGCCTCTCTCACTTTATCCCTACATGTTCTGACCTCATGTAGGACAATCAGAGGATTCTTTCCTGCTCCCTTTAGGATCCTCTTCAGCCTCTGGTCCACATCCCATATCTTAGCACCTGGTAGACAGCACACCCTTCTGTCCTCTGGATCAACTCTGGTTACAGGCCTGTCTATTCGTCTCAGTAAGGAGTCCCCAATCACGCAGACCTGCCTTTTTCTGGTGATGGTGCAATTCTCATGTCTATCCCCTGTTCCCTCTGGCTGCAAGTCCTCTCGATTCCTATGTCCCTTTCAATCCTCTGCAACCCATCCTGTATCCTCCTGGGGCTCATATTTGGTGTTGTTATCTCCATTGACTCTTCCCCTCTTCTGAAAGGACTAGCTGCTCTTCTCTTCTTCCTTGCCCTCACCTTCAGTGACCACCTGATGTGCCCCTTTTTCATGTTCCAACTCTGCAAACCTGTTCCTGAGCTCTATTTGTCCTTCGCTACCCTGTTGGTTCCTCTGCCGGGCTCTCAATCTTCTCCCCACACCCCCCTTGCAGACTCCCACTCAAACTCACCTGTTTACAGCTCTTTTTGCTGGCTCCTGTGTCACTGCAGCTGTCTTTCCCGCTCAATTGCTGTACAAGGGTTTAAGTGAAATGAATGGGTGTTTTTAACCTATTACCTCACAGAAGGCTACATCCTAAAAAAGCTGTCACGACTGGTACCCTTCTTGTTAGCCTCAGAAGAGAAGCCCAGAACTAAATGAGTGATAGAGAATGAACCACCTTCAAAATGGTATCTCCAGTTCAGGGATGATGTACATTGGTTGGGTGTGATAGGGAAGGTTGCATTCCTATTGCCCAGGCAACACCTGCTCTCCCCATAGATCAGTTTGAACTTGAACTTGGTTTCCTTTTGAGCTGAATTTAACCTACTTTCCTATTCTTTAATGGACTCATTTGTGTCAAAACACAATTTCTATAATTAGATCTAAAAGGAAATCTCTAAAGGTTTATTAATTATAATTAGTATATTTCACTGATTTAATGCCCTTAAGAGCTTGTATAGAACTATATATCAATGTAGGGAAAAAAGGCCTTGGGATAATAGTTAAGGAGCAAAAGAAGTCAAGTAATAAAACACTCTTGTTTCCATGAAAAAACCCCAGTTATTCTGAACTATTCTGAGAGGGGACAGGGTAAATCAGAGCCAAACAAATTAAAGTCTAAGGCTAGAGCAATTGGCATGAGTGTGCATTACTGCAAAGCAGGCAAATAGACAAGGGATCTGAAGTGTCATGCACATCAATAGAGGCATCTAAACATATAATATAAATATAATTAAGACAAAATGGAAATATATTCCAAATTAAAAGATACACAAGTATAAAACTCACATCATTGTGGGTCAAATTCTTAACAGCCATCTGCTTTAATCCTTACTTTGGAATTACTCTAAATTTATACAAATTATAACAGAACAGAAGTTCACCCTTTTATGTAAATTACATCAATAGCACATTTGGCTGGGAAACTAAAATAGTAAAAAAAACCATTAGTCCTTAGACACAAGCATTGTCAGTTATGCTTTATAATACCGTGTGTCATTAAATTGTAGTTACCTTCCCATTACAATGTAACTGCACTATGGTTATCCTTTTTAAACTAGCGATCACTTACTCATAGCTGAAGGTTTGCAGAGGAAGCTTTGTTCACAAAGGCACTTGTCTGAGAATCTGGAGATATGAGTTCTGTTCTCAGCTTCCTATTTCTTCACAGAATTTCCCCTCCCTGCCACCTAGGGTGACCAGACAGCACATGTGAAAAATTACCCCCATCCCAGTAGGCACCTATATAAGGCAAAGCCCCAAATATCGGAACATCTGGTCATCCTACTGCTGCCTTTGTCTTGTTGATTTACATTGTAAATAGGGGCAGGGACTCATTGTATGTTTTGTCTAGTATAATGGGGCTCCAATTTCAGTTGAGAGCTAAAAACTCTACTGTAATACAAATGTAAATACTAACGCTAAGATAAATGGCATCAGAGTACAACTTTTTGCCCTCCTTTAAGCTTCATACCCAACACAGATATTTTTACAATTCAGCTATTAGGCTAATTAGGAAAAGGCTAAGACAGAACATGTGTTTCACCTAGCAAGGGACATAAAAGGTAGTAAGAAAAGGTTCTTTAAACACATTGGGAGGAAGGGAAAGACAAAGGAAACTTTAGGTTCTCTACTTAGCAGGGAAGGAGTGCTAATAACTGATGACATCAAGACGACTGAGGTGTTTAATACCTATTTTTTTCAGCCATCACGAAAAAGGCTAATGGTGACCAGGTAGTCAAAACAAATTAATATTAACAAGCAAGCCAAAATAGGAAAAGAACCAGTTAAAGAATATTTAGGTATGTTGATGAAATTCATTTTAGGTTCCTTAAGGAACTAGCTGAAGCAATCTCAGAACTGTTAGCAATTATCGTCCAGAACTCATGGAGTCAGGGATGGTTAGGGAGGTCCCAGAGGAGCGGAGAAGGACAAACACAGTAGCTATCTTTAAAAAGGGAACAAAGAGGACCCCATGAATTATAGAATGGTCAGCCTAGTTTCGATACCTGGAAAGATAAAAATGATTAAACAATTATTTTGTAAGTAGCTAAAGGATAATATGGTTATAAGGAATAGACAATATGGATTTGTCAAAAAATGAGTCATGCCATACCAATCTAATTTTCTTCTTTGACAGGGTTACCGGCCTAATAGATGAGGGGAAGCAGGAGACATGATATATATTGATTTTTAGTAAGGCTTTTGATACAGTCCCACATGATACTCTCATAAGCAAGGTAGGAAAATGTGGTCTAGATGAAATCACTGTAGGGTTGGTACTAAACTATTTGAAGGACCACACTCAAAAAGAGCAGATATCAATGGTTAACTGGCAAACTGGTAGGGAATGTATCTAGTGGGGCCCCACAGGGGTCAGTTCTAGGTCTGGTACTATTCAACAGAGTCAACATGTTTTTTGTAAAGGAAAATTATGTCTCACCAATCTACTAGAATTATTTGAGGGGGGGTCAGCAAGCATATGGACAAGGGGGAAATCCAATGGATATAGTGTACTTAGATTTTCAGAAAGCCTTTGACAAGGTCCCTCATCAAAGGCTCTTCAGCAAAGTAAGCTGTCATGCGATAAGACGGATGCTCCTCTCATGGATTGGTAACTGGGTAAAAGATAGGAAACAAAGGGTAGCAATAAATGGTCAGTTTTCAGAATGGAGAGAGGTAAATAGTGGTGTCCTCCAGGGGTCTGTACTGGGTCCAGTCCTATTCAATATATTCATAAATGATCTGGAAAAAGGGGTAAACAGTGAGGTGGCAAAATTTACAAATGATACAAAACTACTCGAGACAGTTAAGTCCCAGGCAGACTGCGAAGAGCTACAAAAGAATCTCTCAAAACTGGGAGACTGGGCAACAAAATGGCAGATGAAATTCAATGTTGATAAATGTAAAGTAATGCACATTGGAAAACATAATCCTAACTATACATATAAAATGATGGGGTGTAAATTAGCTGTTACCACTCAAGAAAGAGATCTTGGAGTCACTGTGGATAGTTCTCTGAAAACATCCACTCAATGTGCAGCAGCAGTCAAAAAAGCTAACAGAGAGTGTTGGGAATCATTAAGAAAGGGATATATAGTAAGACAGAAAATATCATATTGCCTCTATATGAATCCAGGGTACACTCATCTTGAATACTGCATGCAGATGTGGTTGCCCCATCTCAAAAAAGATATATTGGAACTGGAAAAGGTTCAGAAAAGGGCAATCAGCATGATGTTAGCACCAGGATTATCCTTTAGTCAAGCTGGTTTGTATGGAAGGCTACTGTTGGTCAGTGTGTGCTATTAACAAGAATGGGGAAAAGTCAATGCAAAATCAAGGTGATGATTGGGGAGGAACATGCCCTTTAGCAATGACATGAGTCTCCCCATTCTGGGTTGACATAGCCAAATGTGTCTAAGTAAGTTACATGGCCCAATTATCACAGTACTGAACACCTCACAGTCTCACATTTCTCCTCACAACACTCATGAGTAGGGAAGTACTATTTATCCCCATTTTATAGATGGGGAACTGAGGCAGAAAGACTAAGGGACTTGCTCAAGGCCCCCCAGGAACGCTGTGGCAGAATAGGGAATTGAAACTATGTGTTCAAGTCCAAAATTAGCACCCAAACCACTCAACTATCCTTGCTTATCTGCACATTACTGAAAACAAGACTCAATCTGGGAGTTTTGGGGTCTCTACAGCAGGAACACTAGTACTTAAGGCAGTGGTTCTCAACCTATTTACCACTGTAGGCTGCATATGGAACTCTCTGTGTTACGTGGCCAACATCCACACAATATATACAGGTTTCAGAGTAGCAGCCGTGTTAGTCTGTATTCGCAAAAAGAAAAGGAGTACTTGTGGCACCTTAGAGACTAACAAATTTATTAGAGCATAAGCTTTCGAAATGCATCCGATGAAGTGAGCTGTAGCTCACGAAAGCTTATGCTCTAATAAATTTGTTAGTCTCTAAGGTGCCACAAGTACTCCTTTTCTTTTTACAATATATACACTACGTGTATGGTCCTCAGGATATCACATGGGCTGCAGCTATGTGCTGATTAGGCCACAAGCTGCCTGTGAGCCGCAGACTGAGAACCATTGACTTTAGGCGAAAAAGAGCCATCCCCCAGACAGACAGGAGGAACTGTGTGAGGGTTCTCAGGGTACCCAGAACTGAAAATCACTTTGTTAACCCTCTGCCTCCAGCATGCAGGAGACTTCCTTGTCTTAACTGAGTGTCAGCTCCCTGACACCACCAGCCTCTTAGCGACCCAAGCACTCTCTCTTGGGTTATACCCAGCCCTCACTTTGCCTTGCAGTTTAACAATTAGTGCACTCCAGTCCCCAAAACCATTTGAAGAGTTCCCCTGTAGAACAGACCCTTATCCACTGAACACTCAGAGAAAACCTGGTATGCTGTCCCCACAGGAACTGAATACACACCAACTTGTATGATTCAGTTCAGGCTCAGCATTTAGTTTAATATCACAACACTTAGCTATATTTATAATGAAAACATGGATAAGTTTATTACCAGATATTCAAGTGATAGTGAGTAAGCATATTGGAAACAAATGGTTACATATTAAACATCATAACATGTCTAGAGACTAAAGTTAACTGACAGGTTAACTTCCTGTCTAAAGAAGTTTATCTTGCTCCCAAAGTCCTCTGCAGCTTTTCCAACCAAGGTCAGCTGAGACCCCGTTTTCATGAATTTAAACACTTCCCGTTTACATCTGGGGAGCACGGGAGAAGTGTGTCCTTTGCCTTTTAGTTATGTCCTCAAAGTTCATTGTTTGCACTCAGACACAATACCCTCACGTGGATTGTTTTTAATATGTGTTGCTTCCCTGTTGACTTTGCATTTCTTCACTGACTTTGTAGGCAAATGGGTATCCATTGTGTTAGCTTACAGTGCTGAACTGACATGCCAACAGAGACAGGTGAATCAACATCTTCTGTGTGACAGAAAACCTGTTTCTTCATCTTTATTGGTGACTCATACTTTGACACAGAATCCAAGAACATGTTTTCAGTATGTACATACACAATTCCTTACAACAGTAGTTTTCAACCTGTAGTCCGCAGACTACGTCTAGGTGGTCTGCAAAAGGTTGTTGTTACCACAGTATAGTGGTTTTCAACCTGTGGTCCATGGACCCCTGGGAATACACAGACTATCTCTAAGATTTCCACAGAGATCTGCACCTCCATTCAAAAGTTTGTATGGGTCTGCAAATGAAAAAAAGGTTGAAAACCACAGCCTTACACATCTGCACATATGTTTTGCAATGATTTATGACCAGTGTGGCCCCGGCTTTCATTTAAAACCTCAGATGACATTCTTTGGTGAATCAGAATGCACATATCAGAATCAGGATGTTCTTGTAAGCCAGTTGGCATAAGGGGTTTTTGGGTTGCACCACATTCAGATTCAGTCTCCTTACATAGCTAACTAAGTCCTCCCAATTCACATTTTTTTTATTTTGATTTTTATTATGTGTAAGGCTACCTTTGTGTCACGGAGGAATCTGTGACTTCCAGAGACCTCCATGACATTCTCTACTTCAGCCCCACGGGCTGCAGGACTCTGGAGCTGACAGCCAGTGGGGCCTGGGCAGGGTTCCAGCGAAAGGCAAAAGAAGCAACAAGTGACAGGGGGCCCCCTGCAAAGTTCCACCCACAGGTGACAGACTCCTGAGGGGGCCCTCCTCAGGGTTCCAGTGACAGGCAACAGCCTCACGCTGGGGGAGGGGGACACGTTGGACAAGCGGCTGGAGTGTCCCATTTTCTCTTTGGGAATTACGGTCAACCTGCAGCTCCCACCATGGAGCCGCAGCAGAAAAAGTCACAGACAGGTCACAGCTTCCGTGCATATATAGTGTATATTGCTTGTGACCTGTCCGTGACTTTTACTAAAAATAACCATGACAAAAACTTAATTATGTGTAGCACACTGTGCTTGATGTTGATAGATTGTATATAATCTACAGATATTGAATGCTGATTTTATGGCACTGCACACTGGTTTCATTGTAATATCAACACAAGAAAGCAATTTTACATTTTGGATTGCACAAAATGGAGAATTGATAGTAACCTGTTTCATCAATGGTTGCTGTGCCATTATGATGTTCATTCCCTACTTTGATTAACTAGGGATTTAAGCACTAAACAAAGTAGAGGATTCTGTAATGCCTTTGAATGGTAGTCATGCATGGATACTTGGTGGACTGCAAAAATACCAGACTTTGATAAGACATTTCTAAGAAGAGAATGCTGCTAATTTTTCATTCTGAAGTGGGTTTTTTTTAATTGAAGTGATCCAGATAGTGGGCTTCAGGACAAGGAATTGCAAGGACACCCCCCTGCAAGGGTTACACTGCATGCCTATTACATTCCTCATGCCTAACCCCCGCAGTTTCAACAGGATATAGAATTAACTTTACATTCTAAACTGCTGCATGATATTAATAGATGCTGTTTTCTATTCCATGGAGTAAATGCATTTTAGCGGTAGATGAATTGATGAGTGTGTATGTGCAAAAGATAGAGAGAATATTATGATCTGCTTTGTGAACCTCTAAGTTGCTTTGTCATGAAAATCACTATGCAATTACTTAGATTGTAAGCTCTTAAAGACAGTGGCTGTCTTTTTATTGCATGTCTATAGGATCTAGCAAAATGGGGCCCAAGTGCCTGCTTGGATCATCTAGAGGCTACCACAATTCAAATGCTAATAACTAAATAAATAATTATGCAAGCTATAATTATTACTAGGGTACAAGATCTAAAAGACTTATAGCGATGCTAAAAGGGCTACATTTTTCATTAAGTTACATGGATGTAACTGAGGGCAGAATGTGACTTTAAGGTATAGGCGAAGATCTCAGGAACAGTTATGAGTTAATGAGGGACACCAAAGCTCTTTAGCATCACGTAACTAGCTTTGCATCAGGCTAACCTGCCCTGAGGCTTCTAAAGCCTGGTATAGAAAAGTGTGAAGGATTCTGAGCAGATGCAGTGGGAACAGGTGTCCCCTGTACATGAATTGCAATGCAATTCAGTTTTGGGTTCCATTAATGGAGATCACAGCATGAGGGTCATGGGAGGTGATAGTACTGCTCTACTCAATTAATCACTCAGTTAGAGTATTGTGTCCAATTTTGGTCACCAATGTACAGAAAGAATGTAGAGAAACTGGAAAGGATCCAGAGGTGACCGACAAAGATGACAAATGGGATGGAATGCAAGCCATATGAGCAAAAGCTGAAGGAACTGGATACATTTAGTTTGAAAAAAAGACGAGATTAAGGCGGGGATATGATAGCAGTCTTCAAATACCTGAAAGGCTGCCAGAAAAAAGATGGGGAAAAGTTGTTCTCTCTTGTCACAAAAGGCAGGATAAGAGGCATTGTGCTCAAATTACAGCAGAGCAGATTTAGATTAAATCTCAGGAAAAACTTCCTAACTGTAAGAACAGACGGACAATGGAACAGACTGCCTAGGGAGGTTATGGAAACTCCTTCACTGGAGGTTTTCAAAAAGGAGGGTGGGGATAGCTGTCTGTCTTGGATGGTTTAGATACAACAGATCCTGCATCTTGGCAAGGGGTTAGACTACATGACACTTGTGGTCCCTTCTAATCCTATAGTTCTATGATGCTATGAAATCTCTGTTCTACAAGAAGCCCTCCACAGATTCTGGCTCCCCTCTTTCCACATGCTTAGGACACAGAGGTAAACACAGCTTAGGGGCTGCAGTAACTGGGTTGGAGGAGGAAAAAGTGAACAAGGACTAGAATTCTGAACACTTACCTTTCAAAGAGATATTTGAAGAGTAGAAAGAGTGGTTCTGCCTGCTTGTCCCCTTGCTTAATTTATCATGGGGGCAAGAAATCGCCATTTCAGAGCTGTCAGCTCGGGACACCTGCACATCAAGTTTATCCATATGATTTTACTCAGTTGAATATTGGAGTGCGACTACCTCATCCATCCATCATCATCTCCACCACCCTATCATACTCCATTCCTGAGGCTGAGGCAAGCTTTGCTACTGCATAGTATAATACAAGTCCAGCCCTCAGAGTCTGCAGCTTGTTGAGCCATGTAGTTCTGGCACACTATCACACACCTTGAAGGGTCAGGACTGGGATGTTACTATAGATACGTTATACCCCATAACCCTAAAGCCTTACCCCGTACCCTAGATAAGGCAATCTCACACTGATGGTGAATTCGAAAATGCTTCCCATCATAAAGAATGAAACTCACAACACTGACATCCCCTTTTATCACTAAGCCCCTACCAACCAAAAATAAACAAACCCTATCCCAAGCAGTGTTTTGACCCTGAAAAGGCTGATGTGCTAAGGACTTCACTATTGCTATTTCATTTGTCTGCAAGGCACTCTGCCACTATGGTGATGGACAGCAGTATAAAATACTAAGGCAGATACAACACAGAATAATTTCATTTGTAATGTATACAATTCCTACCTAGGTTTGGGTTTACATTCTCAGCAGAAAGCATATTGCTCAGTATTCATTTAAACATTATTCCTCTTCCCTTTTACAGTAGTTTCATAGTAGTTTTAAATAAGACTGTATTGCAGGTTTTATGTTTCCACAGGGATTTTCCACCTCAGTATATACTTAATCACCTTATTTAGGCAGTTTTATCATTTAAAATTATGGATCCTGAGAAATAGCTTTCTAGGGTGTTTTTCTGTGCTATTTATAATTCTTTATTTTCATTTTGCTCCAAAACATGGTTTAGTTAATCTTTAATTAAAATACTTTGGTGCAGGGGAGGGAGAGAGAGAGGGAAGCTAGTATGTTCCCAGAAGGTATAAACCTAGAGAACTAAAACATAATAGGAGAATACAGGGCACTACATAAGGCAAATAATTATTATAATAATGATAAAGGGAATAATCCTCAGCGGTGTAAATGTGCAAAGTTCCATCAAAATCAATGAAACTACACCAATTTACACCATTTGAGGAAGCAGCCAGGTTTTTATAGTACCTTCCAGATTTATAGGTCTGCCCTTTACTCAGTGTTCAGTTTATCTGTCCAATTTGAAGGAGACAGCAGTAATGGAAACAACTCCAGTGTGTATTGGAAGAAACAGTGTTACCTTTGGTCCAGACCGCATAAATATAAAGTGTATTATTACAGAATAGATAGCTATGGCTACATTTTAATGGTGAATAAAGTGATATTTGTATGTGTGTCTATGTATATGTAAAGACACAATTCTGGGCTCACTGATGAACACTGAAAATTCACCAGTGGAAGATGCTGCATAGTGATTACACACCAAACAATCAGCATGTCTCCAAATCTGCCAGTTGAATGAACATTATGTATATATGTATGCGGCAGGATACAGAGTAAGAGAGAAGCTGGGGTTTGGTGGGTATCTTACTAACAGATGGGCAAAATGACTGCTACCAAACCCAGAGCAGTGCTGTGGTTTGCTATCCCCAAAGTCAGATGGGACCATGGGCAGAAAATCAGGGTGCGGTGGTTGGCAGGTTGGCTAGGTGCATGTGATGTCAAACCTAAATTATACAACTCCCAACAAGTACAGATTTCAGTTATCTGAAGGACAGATATATTTGAATGCAAATATGGGGCCTTTAACCTCTGTGGGAATAGAACTAGAGAGAAGAGAGTTGTGAACTGCTCATGCTGTTGCAGAAATGGAATTTTTAAGCTATGCAGGACAGATGCTGCGCAGAGCTGGTCAACTTTGCACCCCACCGCTACCACGATCTATGGATCTGGCCAGCTGACACTGAAGTCCGTCACTAGACAAAGGGGATCTAATGAGTGGAGACACCATGATGAAGTCTTGATATTTAACCAGGTCCAAAGAAGGGAGCCTAATACCTTGAAATTAGTAGAGTTGGGCCTTGAGCCGCAAAGCTTACAGACTCAAAGCTGTATTTTACCAAAGTTTGCAGGAATTCAGACACAGGGTTTTAGTTGATACCAATTTCCAGAAAGAGGAGATTGTTCTAGCAGAAAGCAGAGGCTGTTCTAGCAGAAAGCAAATAAATCAGATCAGTACTGGAAGCTGGCTGCCGTGAAGAGTCTCATACAAATTATAGTACCATCAGGCAAACTGAGATCTGGATTCACATTAATGGCTATTTTTTCCTCTTTCCTTCCTTGTGTTCTTAGTCTCTTCTGCTTTTATTTTTTCTCTTTTCCATTTTCCTATCTTCTAACCCATTTTTATTTTATTAAAGTAGGCTAATATTCTAACCAGCAACATATATAAAGAAAACCATGTTATTAATAAGACAGGTGAGAGGGAAAACAACACTAGAGACTGTGATCCATTTCACCTTGTGCTGCGATGCTGTCAAATCACAAACCAGGCTGTGTGGTTATCTAGATAGCAGATCTCCATGGGAAACTCAGAGGGCTTCAGGAAGGAATGTTGATGATTCCGTAAGTAGCACTTCGCCTTCCCGAGTCAGTGCTGGAGCTACCATCTTTCAGATGACTTCTCAAACCAACATACTGACCACCTGTGGTCACTACAGACCTCACAATAATTCTTGTAAGAATACTTATATTAACCCCAGTACTCAATTAATTCCAGCTCTGATGCTTGCATTCTGTCTACCCAAACAGCTTCTGCAGCTTCACTTGGGTTTGCTCTTCAGTTCTATTCCTACACTTTTGCATAACGTCACTAGGTGCTGATAAAAGGTTGTTATGTTTCGCAGGCGGTTAAGGAGATCTATCAATCCTTCTTTGCCTAACAGAAGTGTTGGAAGACTGTTTTACCTCTCTGTAAAGTGGTTTGAAAGACTTGCATTTAAGGATCCACACAAGTGCAGAGCATTATTATTATTATTTATTATTACACAATACATTATTCAGTGAGGTTGTTTTATACGGTTATTTAAATGGAGAAATCTGTGTGTCTTTGAGGACCTATACAATAACATGTGTCAAAAAGGGAATCTATCACTGTTTGTATAGACTGGTGCATATACAGTGTATACTGTACACACCGCAAAGTATCAGTGCCAACTTGAAGGGATCCACAGAAAGGTCAGTTTTTAGGGAATTACTTACACTTAAAAAGAAAAGGAGTACTTGTGGCACCTTAGAGACTAACGAATGTATTTGAGCATAAGCTTTCATGAGCTACAGCTCACTTCATCAGATGCATTCAGTGGAAAATACAGTGGGGAGATTTATATACATAGAGAACATGAAACAATAGGTGTTACCATATACACTGTAGCCAGAGTGATCACTTAAGGTGAGCTATTACCAGCAGGAGAGCTGGGGGGGGGGAACCTTTTGTAGTGATAATCAAGGTGGACCATTTCCAGCAGTTGACAAGAACGTCTGAGGCAGTGGGGGGGTGGGGGATAAACATGGGGAAATAGTTTTACTTTGTGTAATGACTCATCCACTCCCAATCTCTATTCAAGCCTAAATTAATTGTATCCAGTTTGCAAATTAATTCCAATTCAGCAGTCTCTCCTTGGAGTCTGTTTTTGAAGTTTGGGGTTTTTTTGTTGAAGTATTGCCACTTTTAGGTCAGTAATTGAGTGACCAGAGAGACTGAAGTGAAGCGTTCTCCAACAGGTTTTTGAATGTTATAATTCTTGACATCTGATTTGTGTCATTTATTCTTTTATGTAGAGACTGTCCAGTCTGACCAATGTACATGGCAGAGTGGCATTGCTGGCACATGATGGCATATATCACATTGGTAGATGTGTAGGCGAACGAGCCGCTGATATTGTGGCTGATGTGATTAGGCCCTATGATGGTGTCCCCTGAATAGATATGTGGACACAGTTGACAATGGTTTTGGTGCAAGGATAGGTTACTGGGTTAGTGGTTCTGTTGTCTGGTTGCTGGTGAATATTTGCTTCAGGTTGGGGGGCTGTCTGTAAGCAAGGACTGGCCTGTCTCCCAAGATCTGTGAGAGTGATGGGTTGTCCTTCAGGATAGGTTGTAGATCCTTGATGCGTTGGAGAGGTTTTAGTTGGGGGCTGAAGGTGATGGCTAATGGCGTTCTGTTATTTTCTTTGTTGGGCCTGTCCTGTAGTAGGTGTCTTCTGGGTACTCTTCTGGCTCTATCAATCTGTTTCTTCACTTCAGCAGGTGAGTATTATAGTTGTAACAATGCTTGATAGGCTCATTTACCTGCACATCTACTAATGTGATATATGCCATCATGTGCCAGCAATGCCCCTCTGCCATGTACATTGGTCAAACTGGACAGTCTCTACGTAAAAGAATAAATGGACACAAATCAGACGTCAAGAATTATAACATTCAAAAACCTGTTGGAGAACACTTCAATCTCTCTGGTCACTCAGTTACTGACCTAAAAGTGGCAATACTTCAACAACAAAAAACAAACAAACTTCAAAAACAGACTCCAAGGAGAGACTGTGAATTGGAATTAATTTGCAAACTGGATACAATTAACTTAGGCTTGAATAGAGACTGGGAGTGGATGGGTCATTACACAAAGTAAAACTATTTCCCCATGTTTATCCCGCACCCCCACCGTTCCTCAGATGTTCTTGTCAATTGCTAGAAATGGCCCACCTTGATCATCACTACAAAAGGTTCCTGCCTCCCCCCCCCCCGCTCTCCTGCTGGTAATAGCTCACCTTACCTGATCACTCTGGTTACAGTGTGTATGGTAACATCCATTGTTTCATGTTCTATATGTATATAAATCTCCACACTGTATTTTCCACTGAATGCAGCCGATGAAGTGAGCTGTAGCTCACGAAAGCTTATGCTCAAGCAAATTTGTTAGTCTCTAAGGTGCCACAACTACTCCTTTTCTTTTTGCGAATAGAGACTAACACAGCTACTACTCTGATACTTACACTTAGGACTTCATTGTGCTAGGCACTGTTCAAACATGCAGTAAGAGAGAGTTCCTGCCCCAAAGTTCTTACAGTTTAGGTTGACAAGACAGACAGGGGATGGGAGGGGAACCGAGGAGTGGGAGAGAGTGACTTGCCCAGGTTAGCAAAGTCAAGAATAGAGCCCAAATCTGAGAGTTCCAATCCATTGTCTTATCCACCAGACTACACCACCTGTCAGTGCTCTTCTTCTCCTTGCTAATCAATACACTCGAGCAGCATCAGGCTGTTCAATACATCTTTCTGTATGAATTGTCCCTGACTCCATCAGGGATTCTCCTGCAGCTTGTGGTTTTGCAGGTTCCATGACTCAGTGATCCAAATGGAATGGCTGCAAGCAGGGAGGAGAAATCCTGTTCTGACAAGAGAATCCATTTCTTCAGACATGCAGAGATGATACTGGCAGCATCAAGGCTCTTTGGGGGTGGGACATTGGTTTCCTTTTGCAAAAGGAAGGAAGATATGCTGATGAGACTAAGGAGATCATTTATCCAAAGATTAGTTAGGAAATATAACATAGAAATGATGGAAGTGAACAGGAATTATGGAGTGAGAGAGACTAAACAGCATGAGACAGAATATAAAAATAAGACTGCCAAAGGAAGAGACAGAATGGAATGGGTAGACACGCCCAATTACTGGGTCAAAAGCTTTTTAATTAATCAAAACTGTGATCAGAGAGGCACATGTTGCTATATGTCCTGGAAAGGGCATAGAATTGATTAAATAGGACTGCTTACACCATCCTTTTAACATACCCTGCTGGGAAGCTGAAACTGAAGATACCTCTTGTGTTCTGCTGAGATGCTTCTCTAAGAAAGACTGCCAATTATAGACCCTGTACACAGCACCATCTAGTGAGTATGGAAAGGAACTGCCGTCAGTGTCCCCAGACATGCCATCTGCATATTCCGATATGCTGTACGGAACCCACGCTTCCCCCCCCCCCCCCCCCCGCAATGGAGAAGGTAAAGTGAAAGAGGAGTGAGCAAAAAATAACATTTGCTATCTTCAACCCACAAGCACATTTTGGAGATAGCCCAAGTCCCACCTGAAGTATGATTTAAGAGCATTTAAAAGATTATGACTCTACTATGAGTAGTTATCTTGTTCCAAGTCACTTCTCTGAGGATGTGGGTCTTCCCATCCTGTCATCCATATGTTCTTGTTTGGGATAACAAGCAAGACAACACGTGTTCTGACAGCAATGTGGCCCCTCAAGGTGTTTACAGGATATATCTAAGTAATCTATTTTGATCTAACATGGGCAAACTGCTACTATGATTCCCTTTCATTATTGGTTATGGCTTAATTGCACCTATAGGTATTGATGAGACGGTATAAATTGAGAAAATGGATAAGTTTTTGCTGTTTAATATAGTTGTATTTAGGAAAAGCCACATTACTTACCCGTTTGTGTGTGTGTGTCCTGGTACCATGCGTGTCATCTTTGTATTAATATAGTGCTAACATTATAAAACTTGTAATAGTAAAATAATGAAACATTTCTTCTAAACATATATTCATCTAAGGTAATGCCTAAAGAGCAACCAAGAATTGCCCATTGTGCTAGGTGCTGTCCAAACACAGAGTAATAGGCAGTCCTTGCCCCAAAGGAAACACTGAAATTCTTACTCTTTAGTATCTAAAAGTGGTTCTCAACCCAGATGAGGACTGCCTTACAAGACTTTTAAAACTGGACTGCTATTCCATGAATGACATAAATTATTCTATTTTTCAGCCAGATAGCCACTGCCAGCAGCAGACTCAGAAAAACC
Source organism: Dermochelys coriacea (assembly GCF_009764565.3). Lineage (NCBI taxonomy): Eukaryota > Metazoa > Chordata > Testudines > Dermochelyidae > Dermochelys > Dermochelys coriacea. The sequence goes on from NC_050068.2 coordinate 334,502,889, forward strand.
AGTTTACTAGTAAGTAAATAATACTCTACATTTATATTTTTCTTTTCACCCATAGATCCCAAAATGGCAGATCCCCACTTTACCTGAGTAGTGAATTGATTTGCCCCAAAGCTACACAACAAATCAATAGCATACCAAGGAACAGAATCTAAGACATGCTTCCTAGCACATTAATCAGAAACTCAAATATATATTTATTTGAGCATAAGCTTTCGTGAGCTACAGCTCAATTCATCGGATGCATCCGATGAAAAACGAAACGAAACGAAATGAAAGCTTATGCTCAAATAAATTTGTTAGTCTCTAAGGTGCCTCAAGTACTCCTTTTCTTTTTGCGAATACAGACTAACATGGCTGCTACTCTGAAACCTGTCAAATATATATATTTCATTCTCTGTACATCTTGAGAAGCTCTCTCAAGAAAGCCTTGCACAAATTACATTGCAAATAGGACTGTGCAAAATGACTGTTTCATCCCTATGGGTCTCCCAAGGCTAGGCCAAACACCTTCACGAATGCTAGAGTGCCCTGCAAATCTGTACATCTGGCATTCTATCAAGCACAGCACCACAGCCACCTGCAGAAACATTCTACTGTTCACCTGCTATTCACTTGATTTATATAGACATGGGTTTAAATAAAAAATGTTAAAAGCTGAAAGGGTTCAATTTAAGCCTGGATTAAATAATTATACCCATCTATATGACGGATTATATACCAAACGGGCAGTATTTATGAACTAGTCAACACAAAAACTGATCACACTTTACAATAAGATTCAATTATTATGATGAAGGGATAATAAATGTGTGATGTTGTACTCCATACATTTTATAAAAATGTGTTTATAAAAGTGTGAATATAATGTAACTGGAATATGGTTTATGCAAAGGGTCTCTTGTAAGGTATCATTACAAAGCTTATGTTCTCCTGAGTTTCAGAGTAGCAGCCGTGTTAGTCTGTATTCGCAAAAAGAAAAGCAGTACTTGTGGCACCTTAGAGATTAACAAATGTATTAGAGCATAAGCTTTCGTGAGCTACAGCTCACTTCATCGGATTCCACCAAATGCATCCGATGAAGTGAGCTGTAGCTCACGAAAGCTTATGCTCTAATAAATTTGTTAGTCTCTAAGGTGCCACAAGTACTGCTTTTCGTTCTCCTGAGTTTGTTCATCCTATTTGTATGTATGTATCATTCTAGTATCAAACTAGAAATATGAAGTATTACTCGGAAGTCCTAGTGTAATTATGCAAAGTGTGGGCCATTAATAGTGGCTTGGGCTTGGAATCTTGATGGCTCCCATTAACTAGGACAATTGGTTGTGAATGGCTTTGTTTACTTGAAAAACTTCTTGGGTATGCGCTGGCCAGCCTTGGAAGAATGGAGACTAGGGGTGTCACAGGACACGTGACCATGTCACATGATACTGGCATCCCTCTTAAACCTGGCGCTTTTCCATTTAGAAAGAGGGGTGGGAACCCAGAGAGAGACAAAGGATTCCCGCCTTGTGCCAAAGCTATAAAAAGGGGGTGGACCAGAACAAAGGGGTCCCAGTTATGTGGAATCCCCTGCTTTTCACCTAAGATGCCTGCTGGAACTAACAAGGATTGACCAGGGGAAAGGATTGGGCCTAGACTAGGAAGAAGTTTAGTCTGAAAAGAGGCTTATTGGAACATCTCTAAGGGTGGGATGTACTTGTATTCAGTTTCTTAATGTATTAGGCTTAGACTTGCGTGTTTTATTTTATTTTCCTTGGTAACTTATTTTGTTCTGTCTGTTATTACTTGGAACCACTTAAGTCCTACTTTTTATATTTAATAAAATCACTTTTGTTTATTATTAACCCAGAGTAAGTGATTAATATCCGGGGAAGCAAACAGCTGTGCATCTCTCTCTCTCTCTCTCTCTATAAGTGTTGTAGAGGGCAGACAATTAATGAGTTTACCCTGAATATGCTATATACAGAGTAAAACGGATTTATTTGGGGTTAGGATCCCATTGGGAACTGGGTGTCTGGAAATAGGTGACCTACTGAGTAGTTTTTGGTTAAAGTCTGCAGCTTTTGGGGCGTAGACCAGACCTGGGTCTGTGTTTGCAGCTGGCTAGCATGTCTGGCTCAACAAGGCAGGGTTCTGGAGTCCCAAGCTGGCAGGGAAAATGGGCTGAGAGGCAAATTCAGCACCTCAATGATAGTCCCAAGGGGGTCTCTGTGACCAAACCCATCACAAAATGATCAATAAATATTTTAATAAACGGTTAATCAGTTGTTGATGTCCAGCACAATTCAGCAGGCTGTTTGCATGCATGATTTATAACTATATTACTGATGGCTGTAAATGCTTATCACATGTATTAAGCCGTTACTAACTTATTAACTATAAGTGTACTTTAATACAAAGTGTGACCCAAAAGTAGACAAACACTAGGAATAAACACAGTAATATATAGGAAAAGGCAAGGGTTATTTTTAAAGTGGGTTAAATATAAAAAATTAAAAGAAAAAACTAACAGAAGTATACAAATAAAAACCCTGACCGCTGTGTGTGTGTGTGTGTGTGTGTGTGTGTGTGTGAGAGAGAGAGAGAGAGAGTCATATTTCATTCCACCTATTGATACATTGTATAATCAACTGACCACACTTGTTCATTATGAAATATACCCCAGAGACCAAATAACCAATGTTAGTCAGATTCATTGCTAAAACTAAATAGTTGTATAGTACAGGAAAAAGTTTCAACACAATACCAGTTTTTGGGAAGCCATCTCATACAGTGCTGTTAAATTCACCTTTACAAAGAAGGTGTGCTTCCAAAGTTTTAAGCTTGGAATATTTACAAGATGATTTTAAAGTTACAAAACTTTGCATGTGTCACTAAAATCAACCCATCAGTTGGTACCATTTCTTAACTTCTTGTTCTGAACTTTCTTTATCTTTGTTTTTCATACTAGCATTCCAAGTACTAGTCCATGAAGGTACCTCCCCAGCTTGTATTGTGGAAGAACATGAATTTGTTTTACTTTTGACAAGTTTCCTATTTTTTAATGCCAAAGCTGATGTCAGCTTTGCAAAGTATTATGGGACACTTAAAAGTGAACAGGATTATAGAAAGACATAGGCAATTTAAATCCTGAAACTGATAGAAGTACACACACACACACACACACACACACACACACAATGTTCTGCTGGCATTGTGTGCTTAATTAATATTCATATATGTGATGTGATTTAATACATTATATATACATATATTAGCCCAGCATGTATTGGTCAACATCCTCACTCTGTTTTGTCTTTTTAGATTAGAAGCTCTTTGGGGTCAAGGTCAAGGTCTCTCTCCCTCTCCCCCACTGGGCCCTCAGCTGATTTTTATTTTAAGTGATACAGCAATACAAATGATAATTAACTTTTCATTAACAAAGTAAAAAAAGTTTCTTAAATTCAACCATTATTGCATTTCGTTATTTCAATGGCTTAATGGAAATTGGGGAAGAAAATTCAGATGAACTGACCTGTCATTTTAACACAGTAGCAGTAAACTGGCCACGTCTCTGTATTAGTCTGCACTGCAGTTCTTAAATCACTACAATTTTCTTCACATAGCTTGTTTATGCATTCCCAGTCATGACTATCACCATACCTTCTGATATCAATGTAACAAACCCATGGCCACCTTGGACTGCACATTTGCGACTATGCTGCACACTCAAGACTGGAGACAGAACTCAGATTCTCCAACTCCAGAAGGGCAGATGCTGGTTGAACTAGCAAGGACTCAAGTTCTAGCACAATAGGGCCTATGACACACCATCCATCAGTTCTTAGTCTGTCCAGTAGAGGACAGAAAGATATGTACACAGCCAGTTCGTTACAGTATTAATGGTTTTTAACTAACTTTGATAAATCACTCATTTTTAAAACCGTAAATAGTCTTATATATCCAACCCTTATACTGACAGGTTTCAGAGTAGCAGCCGTGTTAGTCTTTATTCGCAAAAAGAAAAAGAGTACTTGTGGCACCTTAGAGACTAACAAATTTATTTGAGCATAAACTTTCGTGAGCTACAGCTCACTTCATCGGATGCATTTGGTGGAAAATGCCACCAAATGCATCCGATGAAGTGAGCTGTAGCTCACGAAAGCTTATGCTCAAATAAATTTGTTAGTCTCTAAGGTGCCACAAGTAAACCTTTATACTGTAAGCTCCCCACTTCACTCAATCTCCGTTGGCCCCAATTTCTCTCTCATTCCTCTTTCAAACTAGCATCCACTAACAACCCATAATGCACTCCTCTTCCCATTCTGAATTAATCCCCCGACTTCTGAAGAGTTAGTAAAAGTGCATGCCCTGTGCTAGGCAACTATGTTTTCTCCACTTTCCCTGCTGCCCCTCCATTCTACAGCATTGACTGAGAGCAGAGAGGGAATGCATCCAGAAGGGAAGAGAGGCACAAAGAAATCAATGGATTGCTGCAGACAAAATGTGGCGCTGGCTTCAAGCATTCTGCTGGTGGGAAGAAGAAAAGGGGCTGGAAGGCTGTATTGTTGTGGGTGTTTTTACCCAGCTCACAGTGCTGACAGTCTGGCACCCCCGTTCTGCTTCCCTCTGCTGGTGAGCATGGTGGAAGAACAAATTTTCTCATAGGTGAATCTTTCACTCCTTTCTAACACTCTGGGCTAGTCTTCACTACTGGGGTAAGTCAACCTAAATTATGCTACTCCAGCTACGTGAATAATGTAACTGGAGTCTGCATAGCCTAGGTCGACTTACCCTGGTGTCTTCACTGTGCTGCGTTGATGGGAGACGCTCTCCAGTTGACTTCACTTACTCTTCTTGGGGAGCTGGGGGTCAACCAGAGAGTGCTCTGCCATCTATTTAGCGGGTCTTCACTAGACCCTTGCCAGGTAGGCTTAGAACAAGCTAATTTCTGCTTGTGTTAAGTGGACTTGGCTTGTAATTTTTTTTTTGAGTTGTTTGTTGCTTCTTGGGGGGCTCTCAAAGGAGTGGCTGCTGCCTTTTTTTTTAATTTCCCGCCGGCAACTGTGATTGGCTCCCTGTTGCACAATCCCTCTAACCAAAAGAAAGGATCTGGAGGAAACTGACAGTCCACAGGGCCAATGAGGAGGCCAACCCTACAGGTCAGCCCCATTGGCCTGTAGTACCTTGTCAATGAGGGAAGGGATTCAGGGAACCAAGAGCTTGGAGAGTGGGAGCACCAACTCCTCTTACTCCATGCACTTTGGATGAGCTCCCTCACAGCACCAAGCTGCCATGTACCCACTCTGTCCTCCATGCCCTCCTTTAATATGCATGTCTTCCTTCAAACCCAGATCTTCCCACCATTCTTCTGACTTCCCTCCCAACACATGCTTCAAAAAAATTCGTGAAGTAACCAGACACTGCCCCTTATTTTGATGTTCAGGTATGTGGTTTTCGATTGTTTTATTTAGATCTCCCTGCATTGGTATGTTGCCTACCTACTGTAAACTCTTTAGGCTTGGGGGCAGGGACTGGGTCTTATTACTCTTCTAAAGAGCCTGGCATGTTGTTGATGCTGTACTGACAACTTTCATGTGCCTTAGCATCTGTGAGGTAGGAAGGCTCAGAGTTCCCTTTCTATTGTACTATGGGAGGTTTAGTCCTTTCATAACCATGTGTTTCAAAGGAACCTAATCTGTGGGAAACTCTGATTAGGGCCTTTGGCGGGTTTCTAAATACAACTAGAAGGGGCCAGTTTACTTCTCCCCCACACACACCTTTTAAATTACAACCATAGTGCTTTATCTGCAGGCTGTGTTTACTTAGCGCTCCTAGATTGGCTTGGGGGTGGGGGGTGTGAAAGCAGAGAGAGGAGTGAGCCCGTGGTTGGGAGCCTTTGCGGAAGGGCTGGAGAGGCACGACGTGAGCAGTGGGGAACCTGTGGGTGGAGTGAAGACAAGAAGAGGGAGGGGGAAATGGAACCAGGAGCCCGGGGGCAGCTCAAGTTACCTCTTACCGAGCTGCTTGTTTTGGGGCGGCTTGGGATTGTTTTTGAAAGGCAAGGTCGCATATTTATCTAGTGTGACTTGGCAACTCTTAGTGAAGACAAGCCCTGTGTGTGTGTGTGTGTGTGTGTGTGTGTGTGTGACTAGCTTACTATATTTCTGAAAGATGCCATGTTCAATAGGAGGCAACAGTGCTGAGGAAGCTGGAATCTTTTGTGAATAATGTGTGCAGTCAAAAGAAAAAAAATAATCAGCAAAGCCCTCCCCACCCCCCCAGTTTCTAATTCCACACACATTCATGCCAAGGTGATAATCCATAGATTTCTCAGCCCCCTTCAGAGCAGACTGTCAAGAACCAACAAGATTTCTTTAAGATGATTTATGTCAGGCCTTCTCAGCCATTCAAGAGGAATTTCTAGATAGGATTGTCAGTTTAAGAAGAAAACAAATCTGCCTGGATATTTTTCACATATTAGTGCTATTTAGTGGGAGCCAGGCTTTCATAAAAGAGAGCATAAGCTGTGTCTAAGGCAAGTGCAGTAGAGGTTACGTTTAATCTCCAGTCCTACTGTGTAATATTTATCCTATTTAAATAGTAACTTCATACATTTGCTTTAAAGAGAGTTTTCAACAGAGAGAAAAGGATAGTGGCAAAAGTGACATATTAAACCAATAGATCTAGGGCTGACTTAAAATTAGGTATTTGTACTAAAATAAAAGTAGTGGAGTATAGTTGTGCGCGCAGGGAAGGAAGGGTTTAATTTTAATTGAATGAATTTGGTACTTAAGAAATCAAGAGATTTATAACATTAGCTAAGCCATCATGCAAAGAGTGATGCATCAGTTCTCTTACATAGTTCTGCTTACCAGTGGCCCATTAATTATGACTAGATGTGGGTGAATGGGTGTGGGGGGAAGGGAGGAAGGAAGCCTCTGCACTTGTCTTTGGGACTTCTGACTCAGATTTATATTTGCCCATGTTCACAACCTTGTGTGCGATCTTTTCATGAACATTCAGACGAGCAATGCTGGTTCATAGCAATGTCAACTGAAAGCAAATTGAGAATATAGCAGCCATTCATTTAACCAAATAAAAGAAATTCATTTTGTGATGAAACATTAATTTCAGGATAATGACATTCATTCTATTTAGGTTTAGTTCTGTGCTCATAACCATGGTATCCGACTGTTTTTAGCTTATGTCTTTTAATCAGAGAAGTAGAACAACATAATGTGACTGATGACCAATCACAGCTCAAACAGCAAACATTTGCAGCAATGCTAACTACGAACAGCTCATGAACAATTCCTAGGCTGAAGTTTACCCACATAAATTATTCCAATAATTGTGAATTAAGATCAAGACCAGGGCTCCAATGCACTATGGTAATAGAAAAAATAAATTGTTATCTGTTCACAGAATTCACTAACTATGTCTAATAATTTTTTCCTCAGCAAATAATTCCATCAGTTCTAAAGACTACTAAGGCTGGGTCTACACTACACTTTGGTATAACTACATCACTCAAGGGTGTGAAAAATGCATATCCTGGGCAATGTAGTTATACCAGCCTTAATCACCCCATGTAGACAGTGCTTTTTCAGCGGGAGAGCTTCTGCCACTGACACAGCTACCACCTCTCATGGAGGTGGAGTTAGTTATTAAGCCAATGGGAGAGCTCTCTCCTGTCAACTTAGAGCACCTTCACCAGAAGTACTACAGCAGCACACCTACATCAGTGCAGCTGCGCCAGTGCAAGTTTGTAGCGTTGACCTACTCAAACATTATGAACTTCTATTCAGTAGTAGGTCAGCAGGCTCTGAGCACACATTCATAACAAATAGTGGGGTGGATTCCAGTAAAGATCAGGTGTAAAACCCTGGCCTGGTTGAAGTTGAAAGGAGTTTTAATGGGGCCAGGGTTTTACTCTGGTGTCAGACCCCAAAATGCAGAAATTAAACTTGCCTCTGTAAAGATGAAAGGCTAGTGCACAACATCATACCGACCCTCCTGCCCCGTTTTCACTTGCAAACAGTGCTAAATTCACAGACATTGGTTTAGAGGAGGAAGATCAATGCACTTCATAGTACTACCCAGTCCTCCATGTATTTTCACTACCATAAACAGGAAACAAGTGGGTGTTCTTTATGTTACAATAACTGTGTTCTTTTTAGAAGCGGCATTCTTACATAAGAAGGATTACCATATTTCAGATTTCCGAAAGGACACTGCTGGGGTGGAGAGGGGAACCTGGGACCAGAGGGGTACAGTTGGGAGTGCTGGAGCGGGTACCTGCAGCAGGGGTACTTACTGGAGGTGAGGGAGCCTGTCACAGTGGCAGGGTGGTTGGCACAAGCCCAAGATGGATTGACAGCCATCAATCAGCACTTCCCAGAAGGACCCTGTTCCCTAGGGCTGAGAGCTGGGGCCTGGGTGGGTGGGAGCCGACAGCTGTGGCTTGCAGGGGAAGGATCAATCAAGAAGGGGATCAGTCAGGATTCTAAGCTGCAGCTTGTCTGCTCTGCAAAAACCTGGACATTCCCTGTTATTTGAAAAATCCACTCACTCAGACAGAAAAAGGAAGCTCAAAAAAGAGGCAATGGACATGGAAAACGGACAATGGAAAACCCAGATGAATGGTAACCCAATACATAAAAATTCCTTATCTTGCAATTTCTTGCTAAGGCACTTGATAACTTGAGAACTTGAAGTCACCCCAGAAGATGCTGAGCACTCCGGCCTTGATACAGCAAAACACATAAGCACATGCACAATTTTAAGCATATGAGAGATACAAGTTGGGTAAGGTAATAACTTTCATTGGATCAACTTCTGTTGGTGAAAGAGAAAAGCTTTGGTGTTTCAAAGAGCTCTTCTTCGGTTCTGGATAAGGTAATCAGCGTCACAGCTAAATACAAGAGGGAACAGATTGTTAAACGTAAGGAGTTCAAACATTGCAAGAAACTATTCAAAATGAAGCGGGCAACTAACACTTCTGCAGTCATGGGACAAAGTTAGGGCTTGTCTACACTGGCATTTTACAGCCCTGCAACTTTCTCACTGACGGGTATGAAAAAAACACCCCCCTGAGCGCAGCAAGTTTCAGCACTGTAAAGCACCAGTGTAGACAGTGCACCAGCGCTGGGAGCTACGCCCCTCGTGGAGGTGTGCTGCTTTTTTTTTTTAATATTAAAAAAGTGCTGGGAGAGTCTCTGCCGTGACCACACAAGCCACGTTAAAGAGCTTAACATTCCAGAGTAGACTAACCCTTAGTGGATTACAAATTGTTATAGTGAGACATAAAACCCTTGTCTCTATGGAGTCCATGATTTATGGTATTTAGCGGAGTTATGAATTTAAGCTACCAGACTCACCTTTTAAAGGTGTTATGCAGATTTTCTTTATAGACAAGGACTGAGAGGTCAGATATGGAGTGATCATTTTGCAAAAAGGGTTCACCCATGGGTGTGATAGGGCATTCTGGTTTTTTATCATTTGTCTGTGTGAGTTCATTCAAGAGTGTGGGGATTGTCT